>NC_139396.1:35145000-40145000 GCF_054392235.1 Sus scrofa | reverse complement strand
CTTTGACAAAATCCAACATCCATTTCTGATAAAAACCCTCCAGAAAATGGGCATAGAGGGGAACCTACCTCAACATGATACAGGACATATATGACAAACCCACAGCCAACATCATTCTCAATGGTGAAAAGCTGAACAAATTCCCACTGAGATCAGGAACAAGACAAGGATGTCTACTCTCGCCACTACTCTTCAACATAGTTTTGGAAGTCCTAGCTACAGCAATCAGAGAAGTAAAAGACATAAAAAGAATCTAAATTGGAAAGGAAGAAGTAAAACTATCGCTATATTCAGATGACATGATACTATACCTAGAGAAGCCTAAAGACTCCACCAGAAAACTGTTCGAGCTCATCCATGAATTTGGCAGTCACAGGATACAAAATTAATACACAGAAATCAACAGCATTTCTATACACTAACAATGAAAAAGCAGAAAAAGAAATTAAGGAAGCATCCCATTTACCATCACATCCAAAAGAATAAAATCCCTAGGAGTAAACCTACCTAAAGAGACAAAAGACCTGTACTCTGAAAACTACAAGCCACTGATGAAAGAAATCAAAGATGACACAAAGAGATGGAAAGACATATCATGCCCGTGGATTGGAAGAGGTAATATTATCAAAATGACTATACCACCTAAGGCAATCTATAGAGTCCATGCAATCCCTATCAAATTACCAAGGACATTTTTCACAGAACTTGAACAAAATATTTTAAAGTTTGTTTGGAAGCACAAAAGACCCAGAATAGCCAAAGACATTCTGAGAAAGAAAAATGGAGCTGGAGGAAGCAGGCTCCTGGACTTCTATACTACAAAGCAACAATCATCAAAACCATATGGTACTGGCACAAAGACAGAAATATAGATCAGGGGAACAGGATAGAAAGCCCAGAATTCAACCCACGCACCTACAGCCAACTCATCTAGGACCAAGGAGGCAAGAATATACAATGGAGAAAGGACAGTGGTGCTGGGAAAAGTGGACAGCCACATGGAAAAGGATGCAATTAGAACACTCCCTAACCCATACACAAAAAAACTCCACATGGATTAAAAACGTAGATATAAGATCAGACACTGTAAAACTCTTAGAGGAAAACATAGGCCAAACACTCTCTGACATAAACGACAGCAACATCTTCTCAGATCCACCTCTTAGAGTATTGACAATCAAAACAAAAATAAACAAATGGGACCTAATCAAACTGAAAAGTTTCTGCACAGCAAAGGAAATCCTATAACAAAACGAAAAGATAACCCACAGAATCGGAGAAAATCTTTGCAAGTGAATCAACAGACAAGGGATTGATCTCCAAAATTTACAAACAACTTCTGCAGCTCAATACCAAAAAAACAAACAACCCCATCGAAAAATGGGCAGAAGATCTAAACAGACAGTTATCCACAGAAGATCCACAGATGGCCAAAAAACACATGAAAAGATGTTCAACATCACTCATTATTAGAGAAATGCAAATCAAAACCACTATGAGGTACCACCTTACACCAACCAGAATGGCCATCATTAAAAGGTCTACAAACAATAAGTGCTGGAGAGGGTTTGGAGAAAAAGGAACTCTATCACACTGTTGGTGGGATTGTAAATTGGTGCAACCACTGTGGAAAGCAGTATGGAGATTCCTCAGAAAACTAAACATAGAGCTACCATTTGATCCAGCAATCCCACTCCTGGGCATCTACCCAGAGAAAACCATGAGTTGCAAGACGCATGTACTCCGATGTTCATTGCAGCACTCTTTTTAATAGTCAGGACGTGGAAACAACCTAAAGGCCTATTGACAGAGGAGTGGATCAAGAAGAAGTGGTACATATACACAATGGAATATTACCCAGCCATCAAAAAGAACAAAGTACCAGAATTTTTAGTACCATGGATAGACGTAGAAATTATCATGCTCCGATTGGACCCCCAGCCTGGGAATCCCCATATGCTGAGGGAGCGGCCCAAGAAATAGCAGAGAGACAAAAAAAAAAAAAAAAGAAATTATCATGCTAAATGAAGGCAGCCATATAATGAGACACCAACATCAAATACTATCACTGACAGGTGGAATCTGAAAAAAGGACAGAATGAACTTCTCTGCAGAACAGATGCTGACTCACAGACTTTAAAAAACTTATGGTATCCAAAGGAGACAGTTTGGGAGGTGGGGGGATGTGCTGGGGTTGGGGGATGTGCTGGGGTTGTGGGATGTAAATCCTATAAAATTGGATTGTCATGATCATTGTACAACTACAAATGTAATAAATTCATTGAGTAATAAAAATAAAAATAAAAAAAATAAATAACTCAGGAGGAATAAAACAAAAAAAAATTCTCATGGATCCCAGTCTCCACTGGACCTGGGGTCTTCTCATTTTGTTGTTTGAAGGTCCCTTAAATTCAGTGATGAATAAATACTTATAATAAATCCCATGATTTTAGCATTCCTGCCCCAATGTTTTCTTTTGAGAAATATTCACAATACTATCTGAATTTATTTTAAATGCCAACTTCTATTTTTATCTTGTAAATTTAAATGGATCTTATTTTCCTAAAGCAACTATACTAAGACTGTTTTTCTTGGATATACAGATTTTTTTTCTCATATGAAATATTAGAACAAGTTTTCTGTAAGAGTAATCAATATTTCAACATTTTTGCTCAGAAATCATACTAAATAATCTGTGCCCATTGGTTTTGGGAAAAAAATTGCAAAAAAGCTATTATATACTTAACTTAGTTCCCCCACTGCATCTTATACTTTTGAAAATTTTAATAAGATTCATAACACTTAAAATTGTATGCCATCTTGAAGAGATTTCAGTTACAGCAGACATTACACAGCCCTGCCAAAGTGATTTTCCTCATCATCCTAGATATAGACAAATGGCTCAGTATTCCATATAAATCAAATCTATGCATTTCATTGGTCCATATTTTCCATATTTAATCTCTTCTTACTTTTTAAAATAATTTCCTAAAACAGTTTTGGATTTCCAAAGAATTTTAAAGATAAACTCCACCCAGTTTTCCTTATTATGAACATTTTACATTTATGTGACAGATTTGTTACAATTGATACTGACATTGTCACATCAACCAATACTGATTATCATTAACTAAAGTCCATAATTTATTCAGATTTCTCTAGTTTTAACTTAAAAGACTTTTTCTGGTCCAACATCTCACATTACATTTAGTCATCATTTCTCCTTAGACTTCTCTTGGTTGTGACAGTTTCTGAGACTTTCCTTGTGTTTGATGACCTTGACAGTTTTCGAGAACTCTGGTCAGGTGTTTGGTAGAGTTCCCCTCAAGCAGGATGTGTCTGATGTTTTCCTTACAATTAGTCCAGGTTTATATTTTGGGGGAAAACAGAGGTAAAATACCATAATTTTCACATGATACCAGGAGTACTTAGCATCAAGGTATTAAACTTGATTTTCAGGCTGAGGTAGGGTGGGTCAGATTTATCCACTTCCCCCTCTCATTGCTGTACTGCTTGGAAGGAACACACTGTGTGTAGCAAACACTTAAGGGGTGGGGAGTAATGTTCCACCTCTTTCAGAATGGTGTATCTACATAAATTATTTGGAATTTTTCTGCATAGAAAATTTGTCTCTTCTCCCTTATGTCCTTATGTATTTATTCAATCATTTATTTATATCAGTATGAGCTTGTGGATATTTATTTTATAATTTAGATTATAATCCAGTGATATATTATTTATAATGTTGCTTAAATTTTTCGTGCTTTGAACATCACATGGTTTTGCAATTGGCTCCTGTGTTCCCAACATACTTCCCCCCCCTTTTTTTAAACATTTTCTTTCTTTCTAGCCCTCAAAGATATTTCAAGATATTCCAGGCTTATCTTGTACATTGCCCACCAAGTCCTAGAAGGCCTGTTTCCTTTTACTGGATAATATTAGACACCTAGATCTGGGTGCTAAGTGTAACCATTGCTATTGCAGCGGCATTGCTTCCAGACACTCTCAGCTGATAAAGAAAGTAAATCTATGACTGTATACTAACTTATAAAAATGCAAGTTACCTATAATCATATCCATATGTAATCATCTATATCAATACTAAGTTCACATGAGTTCACACAGGGGCCTCACACAGCTATCCATTACTACCAAGGCATGTCATACCTCCTCCTTCTGCTCGTCCATAACCACCCCTGCAATCCTGCAACCCTGGCTCCTGCCATCTACTGAACATGGACTATGTTGTTAGAATGTGTCATCACATTCTGCATTCCAAATGGTCATCCTTGATATCCTAAAGGGTTTTTTTTTTTTTTTTTTTTTACTTTTGTCTTTTTAGAGCCACACCCATGGCATATGGAGGTTCCCAGCCTAGGGATCTAGTCAGAGCTGTAGCTGCCCACCTACACCACAGCCACAGCAATGCCAGATCCAAGCCGCATCTGCGACCTACACCCAGATCACGGCAATGCCAGATCGATAACCCACTGAGCGAGGCCAGGGATCGAACCTGCAACCTCATGGTTTTTAGTGGGATTCATTTCTGCTGTGCCACAAGGGGAACTCCCTAAATGATTTTTTTTAATTGCACACATCAAGGTTCACTTTTTGTGTTTCAAAATTCTATAAGTTTTGACAAATGCATCTACTATATCCATCATTACGTTGTCATATGGAATAGTTTTATCCCCCCAAATCCATGTTTTTTAATGATTAAAACAGTAGCCCCGCTCCTCAAAACTTGACAGCTGATGACAATTTTTTAACAGATTTACCTTTTCCAGAATATCATACAATGGGGATTATATAGTATGTAACATTTTTTAAAATTGGTTTCTTTTACTTTGGGTGTATATTTAAGGTTGATCCATTCACATCCTTTTGTGGCTTATAGTGTGTTTCTTTTTATGTTCAAGTAATATTCAATTGATAGGATGAATAGTAGTTTGTTCATCCTTTTACCTATTAAAGATGTCTGTGACCCTTCCAGTTCAGGGCAAGCTGGTATAAAACATTCATGTGCATGTTTTTTTATAGATATGTCTTAAAATCAGTTGGGTAAATGGTAACTATAGAGGAATAGTTACTGAATTGTATATTAAGAATGTTTTGATTTGTAAGAAACTGCCAAAGTGTCTTCCAAAGTGGCTGTACCATTTTGCATTTCTACCAGCAATAAATGAAAGCTTCTTCTTATTGTTTTATAATTCCTATTCTTTTATTAATGAGATTCAAGTTCTTAATTAAATTGGATATTCTATACTAAAGCAACAGCATGTTAATATAAGAAATATGAATAAAAAACTTATTAAAGTCAAGTTACAGTACACCCAGAGAAACACTGATATAGAATAGCAAAATATCATCTTTCAGAGAACCTTGTGGAATCAGCTTAAAAGAACAAAAACTAAAACTGGTTCATTATCAATATATCACTCCTTTAAACACAGATATTGGTAAAATGCTTTCAAACTTATTGCTATTTAAGAAGCTTGATAACCCACATTTCCATTTTTATTTTGAATTTTAACAATAAATATTTTTATCAAACTTTAATATACCCTAACAAAATGTATGTGTATTATAATTAAGCCTATTAAAATAAAAATAGAATAGCTATTGCATGTCTCCCATTTTGAGGTAAAGGTTCTTTTTTTGGATTTGCACTCTTATAGAATTTTTCCTCAAATACAGCTACCCAAATAAATAATGTAATTTCTCTTGAATTTGAAATAACAGCTTTCTGTCTTATAAGAAGTCCTTTCTAAGGGTAAAAGTTTAATGATGAAATTTATGATAAGCAAAGTCCAAGGCAAGCAAAATCTCTTGAACTACAGCTTTACAGTGTCAGTTAAATTTTCTACTATAACCACCATAAGGAATCATTTAAAGAATTTTATTTAAAAAAATCCTCACTTGTGCTGCAAAATCGTAAACAGGTCTATCTTTACCAAAGTATTTTTTGAAACTTTATAATGGCCTAATAATTCTCAACACAGTGCTGAGTAGTGAGTAACTGAGGTTATATAACAATGGGCTGTAATATTTGTTCTTTGTATCCACAAATGGATGTTGGTTTCTGTCCTCAATCATTCTTTGGTGCTGACTTGGGGGAAACCAGAAGATTAGTCACAGATGGGGCCTGTCTGTGATAGGCTTTCAAGAGTGGAACAGAATGTAATTATTTAAAATGGTACATTCGGACATCCTGAAGTCACCATCCAGGATTGAGGACTAGGCACATTATGTGAAAATAAAAAAAAATATTAAATAGTCCCACATTAATGCATAAAATTTAAAAAACACATTATGACGTTAGTAGATAGTAAGGTTCAAGTCTCTAAATAAATACTGTATTCTGCCTTAACCTTTAGTAACACATATTGTTATGATATATGTCATGCACCTGTGTACAATGAAAACATTGAAAATAACACAATAAGACACAACCATGTTGATGGAAAATACTTTTATATAACTCAAGCTTCTCTTAGCAGTCAGTACCTATTATAGTAATTTACTGCTCCATGGCGATTGCCCACCTGTCTTATGATAACTGGAATTTTTGTAAGGCTGTTTTCCCAGAAATGCTTGTAAATGGAATCATTCTTACATTGCCTTATGAATTTGGCACAAACTATTCCACAGTTATCTGTTCTTAACTGTATCAGTACTTTATTCTTTTGGGTTTCTGAACAGGATTCCATTGAATGAATGGATAGGTCAGTTTATCCATGTACCATTGAAGGACATTAGGGCCTTCCAGTTTTGTGGTGAATGCAAACAAAATCCTCATAAGCATTTGTGAAAACGTTTTCTGTAAAGATAAACTTAAATTCCATCGGCATCAATATGTAAGATATTTCTGGATATTATAGCAATTTCATGTTTATTTTTTTTAAGATTGTATAGTTTTATTGCCCTGTACAAAGTTAAGTAATCATACATAACATGGAATTTTGTTTAGCTTTTAAATTACATCTAGGAGTTCCCATAGTGGCGCAGTGGTTAACAAATCTAACTAGGAACCATGAGGTTGCAGGTTCGAACCCTGCCCTTGCTCAGTGGGTTGACGATCCGGCGTTGCCGTGAGCTGTGGTGTAGGTTGCAGACGTGGCTCGGATCCCGCGTTGCTGTGGCTCTGACATAGGCTGGCAGCTACAGCTCCAATTAGACTCCTAGCCTGGGAAACTCCATATGCCGCAGGAGCAGCCCAAGAAATGGCAAAAAGACAAAAAATAAATAAATAAATAAATAAATAAATAAATAAATAAATTACATTTAATATGTATAGAGAAAAGTGAACTCATCACAGACAACAATGGGTTTTGAAAGAATCAATTTTTGTGAATGAGCTATTATGATACCTGGTATTTCTGATGGACATTTAGGTAGTTTTTACTTTGGGGCTATGATGTATAGAGCCTCTCTGAGTATTCTTGTGCACTGGGTATATTTCCACACTTTTCCATCTGTCACAACCTGGGAGTGAGGTTGCTGGGCATAGGTCCCACCTATGTTCCTTGATAGCAGATACTGCCAGGAGCTTCTCAAAGTGGCTTCACTCCTTTATTCTCCCACCAGGAGTGCTTAAGAGATTGAGTTGCCTTAAGTCTTTTCTTTACCAAATATAATATTCTCTTTTTCATATTCGTCATTTTGGTCATTGTGTCCTGGTATCTCATTCTGGCCTCAGCTCCGTTTCTGAATGTGCTTCCCTTTATGAGACTGCAAACTCTTTGCTCAAATGGCTGCTCCATTTTAAATCCACACCAGTAATATATGACTGTTCCCACTGTCTGCAGCCTCACCGGGACTTGGTGTCTGTCGTTTTCTTTGCATCCCAAGTGTGTGATGGTGTGTGAATGTAACTCACTGTGGTTTTGATTTGCATTTCTCTAGTTACCAATGATGTTGAATAGCTTTTTATATGTTTCTTTGGTGATGTGTTAAAAACCTTATGCCTATTTTTCACTGTGATATTTTAGTAAATTGATGTCTATAATTTCCACATTGATTCCTGATAAATACCATTTCTCAGATACATATTTTACAAATATATTCACCCAGTCTGTCTTGTTTATTTTACTTTTAACAATGTTTTTAATTACCCCTTAATTGTGATAAACTTTTACCTATCATTTTTTTTCTTTTAGAGATTACATATTTTGTGTCAAGTATAAGAAATTTTGCCCCACCTGAGGTCCCAAAGATTTTCCTTTCATTTTTTTCTTCTGGGAGATTTTAGAGTTTCATGTTTTCATTTTGGGTTATAACCCATTTTTATTTAATTTTTAATATGATGCACAGGATTGAGCATTATTCATTTCTTTTTGCACATGGATGTCAAATTGTTAAAGAATCATTAACAAGTTAAGAAAAATGCCTTTCCTTAAGAAGCTTGCATTGTAGAGGGAGGAGCAGGTAAACACAATAAATATTTTGTATACTATATAAGAAAATTATACGTCCTATTACCAAAAGAAAAACTATATAGAGAGCAGCATAAAAATATACAGAGATAGAGTGTGTAGTAGAAAGCATTTCAGATTTGGATGAATTAATTAGATTGGTTTATAAATGATGGAATGGATAACTGACCTAGTTCATGAGAGATTTATCACTTTCTAAGTTTTCTCTAACTACCATAAAATATAAGAGCAACTCTATTATTACTTCTGACAAAAAAAATTGACATTTACCACAAAGGAAAAAAAAATAATAATGAAATGTGACTTATTATCTCTATATTATTATTGGATAGAAACAAGTAACAATTGAAGTTATGGATTTATAATCATAGTGATGACTTATTGAAATTCTCTGTATGATTCATTACTGTGCTATAATACGATCCAAATTCCTAAGGAAATATTGAAATTCTTAAATTCTTTAACAATTAATTTCTACTTTTATATTCCAAATACATTAAAAATTTCCAGAGTAGAATAGTGATAATATACAGACATACGCAAACCCTCATAAAACATGAGGCTTGAAGTTATTAAACCCACATACTAAATATGTCATCTTCCCTAAAAAATCATTTCCAAAGAAAGAAGTTATTCAAAGAAACATTCAAATTATTTTTCATATTAGAATGAAAAGGAAAAGTCTGGAAAATATCTATTTTCATGTATCTACATGAATTAATAAGACTAGATAAAGATAATTGTGTATATATATATACACAAATATATATATTTATATTTCTATGCCACCGAGGGAAAATAACTTTGATTTCCTGCATGAATTTTCAAAAAATGTGGTAAAGTATCTTTGGAGAATTAGAGGTAATCATGGGAGGGTGAGTTAATATTTTACAATTAAAATATGGTTGTCTTGCTAATGAAGAAAGAACATTTTCTAGCTTCTAATCTTGATGTAATGCATTTTTCTGTTTCTTTGAATCAATAATAATTTTGTTTACACAGTCATGCAAATAGTAGACTAAAAATAGGATGATGATATGCAAAGAATATCATGCTCTATTGAGAGCAAATACTTATCTCATTTTAATTACAGATCATTATCAATTTATATATTAATCAATGCCTTTCACTGATATTAACAGGTAAAATGTTTATATTGTTTTCTCAGAAAATATAATATTATAAATATTAAATAGATTATAATATTTACTGAAAATGTTTTACTTTAAGAACTATTAAAGATTTTGAATAGTCAATGTCAAAATTAACAAGTCTATACAAAGGAGTTCAAGTGATGGTTAAGATGCCCACTGCTAATGTTGAAACTGCACGAAAACTTTAGTCTACTTAATTCTGTGAGATGTGATAGACTGAGCCTCGATCCCTTTTTTTTGGATCAAGAAAAAAAATTTAAGTCTATATTAAGGTAACTACTCAAAATTGCTGAGATATCTGCTTCAAAACAAGTGAAATATAATTATCAGGCAAATCATCAAAAGTAAATTGATAAAAAGGATATAACTGAAAAATAATGTAAATTTTGCAAACATATTAAATAAATCAATGCATTTTAAAATGTACTTTACCAGCCCATTTGATACATTTGATATTTTTATTTTCACAGTGGATTATTTTAATTATTTCACAATACTACTACTCAAAACATAAGTTTTTTTTCTTTTTCATTGAGTGTATTTTACTGTAATTTCCTTCTAAAAGACTGGTCAGAATAAAGACACAAGAATATAAAATGAAAAGAGTGAAAATTTTATCAAAATACTTTAACAATGATACATCCATTGAGTAAAATGCATTCATTAAATTCTTTTTTTTTATTTTCAATTTTTTGGCCACACTCACAGCATATGGAAGTTCCTGGGCCAGCGACTGAATCCAAGCCAGCCAGAGCTATGGTAGCAGTTGATCCTTTAACTCATGTCACCCTCACCTCCATGGTGACCTGAGCCTCTGCAGTCAGATTCTTAATCCACTGTGCCATGGGAGGAATGCCCATTAAATTCTAATTATCAACCTCACTAAAATATTTTATCTAGTTTTCCATTTCAGTTTCCCTATGTAAATGCACAGATACGGAGTTCAGAAAATATGAAATTGGATTCTGTATCTCAGGAAACATTCGGAATAGAAGTAAGAGGTCTGGTTAAAAAGACCATGACTTGGATCATAGTGTAGAAGAAGCACGGACTCAGACTCACATGTCAGATGTTAACCATGGAACATTAATGTCTTAATGGAAAATGCTTTTGTCAGAAGTTTAGTTAAGAAAATACGTAAGAAACAGATTTCTGCTTTAGCATGATTACTGATGAATGATGCAAGTCTAGTATAATTACTAAAACTTTCTTATGAAAATACAAATTATCTACATGCAGTGCTTTCAGTGTGCATTATTTAGTGTCTCAATTTTTATCAATCAAAAACTATCATTAAACATCCTGTGTGGTGTGTGGTGTGTGGTTGTAGCACATGGAAGGTAAGTATAATATACATCCTTAGAAGAATTTATCATTTTAGGAGAGGACATCAAGATGGTGGAGTAGGAGGATTCAGAACTCACCTCCCCCCAAAAGACATCAAAAATACATCTACATTTAGCACAATTCTCAATGAAAACCAATAGGACTCATACAATCAAAGCTGTAAGAAAGTTACACATGGAATCAGAAAGGAAGGGAAAAGAAGCAATCAGGTCAGGACCTGTGCCTAGAAGGAGATTCAGGAAAGGAGTGAGATTACACGAGCAGGGATTCTGGGGAGAGAATGGTTCCAGACATATACTGGGCATCTCAGTCCTAGTGTCCAACAGAGGGAACATATCCCCTTTAGGAGGTTGGAGTGCCAGTGGGATTAGCAGGAAGGCTGTGGGAAGACTGGCATCCACTCTAGAGGAGCACATACACACTTGCTTATTCTCTCTCTCTCTATATATATATTTTTTTTTCTTTTTTTTTTTGAGGGCTGCAGGTGCAGCTTATGGAAATTCCCAGGCTAGGGGTTGAATGGGAGCTACAGTTGCTAGCCTATGTCACAGCTACAGCAATGACAGATCCAAGCTGCATCTACAACACACCACAGCTCACGGCAACACTAGATCCTGAACCCACGGGGTAAGGGCAGGGATTGAACCTGCACCCTCATGGATACTAGTCAGATTTATTTCCACTGAGCTACAACAGCAACTGCCACACTTGCTTATTCTCAAAACAGGTAAGGGCAGGTTGAAATTGCATGGGTCTGTGACCGGTTTCCAACAACGGCCATGACATATACCCCAGCCTGAACCAAATGACCACTCTGGCCCTGCTTGCCATGACACAGTTCCGCCCTGGAGAGAGAGTGGCAGCAGATGAGGGTAGCATCTCAGAAGGATGGGGGCAGCCATTACAATTTACACAGGTGGTGCATCACATGTGGTGTGGGGCACTGATTGTGGCTGTGGCCCACACAGTTTATGTTCAAACCCATGCTAAGCAAGGACAAGCCCTTCTTGCTCCAGCACTCCTCCCCTATGAAGAAAAGGTGCCTGGAGAGCCTTGGAGATGGGGACAAGTGAGGGGACAGATCCAGCTTGGATCTGATGTTCAGGGCTTCTGCTCCAGCAATGAAGTAACTGGTTCCACCTCTGGTAGATGGTGACAACTACTGAGCTGAAGAAAAGTCCTGCCTTATCCCTGGCTTAGGCTCCAGCCCCTTCATTTCCAGCCCCACCTCCTACCAAGGAGATAGTTGCAAGTTTACTCTAAGGAAAGACATGACTTGTGTTCATCTCAGATTCAGCTCTCTCACCAAATCCACTAGGCACATGCAGACTATAGCGGGACACCCCCATGCAAAGTCACTCCTTCAAGACTGGATATTTCACCTAATTTCATTGAGATAGAGAGTGATAAACAAGAAGATAGTGGAATTATTTAAATTGAAAGAGTAAGGAAAAAAACTGAAAAAAAAAAAAAAACTAACAGAAATAGGAGTTCCCATCATGGCTCAGTGGAAATGAATCTGACTAACATCCATAAGTATGCAGGTTTGATCCCTGGCCTCATTCAGTGGGTTAAGGACCCTTGTTGCAGTGAGTTGTGGTTTTGGTTGCAGATGCAGCTCGGAACCTGAGTTGCTGTGGCTATGGTGTAGGCTGGTGGCTATGGTGTAGGCTGGTGGCTGCAGCTCCAATTTTACCCCTAGCCTGGGAACTTCCATATGCCTTAGGTGCAGCCCTAAAAAAAAAAAAAGACAAAACAAGACATAAATAATTAATTTATCAGATAAATAGTTAAAAGCATTAGTAACAAGACAGCTGATTTAGGGAAAAAGAAAAGATGAACATGCTGAGAGAATGTTAACAAGGAGCTAGAAAAGATAAAATACAATCAGTCAGAGCCAGAGACTGCAATAAATGAAAGTGAAAAACGTGCTAGAAGGAATTAATAATAAATTAGTGACAGAGAAGAATACAAAGTGACCTAGAAGATAGAATAATGGAAATTGCACAATCAGAACAGCAAAATGAAAAATTAAAAAATGAGAATAGATTAAGGAATCTCTTTGACAGACTCAAGCATACCAACATTTGCATTAAGACAGAAAAGGGGGTCAAAAATGTATCTAATGAAATTATGGCTGAAAATATCACCAACCTAAAGAAGGAAACAGACATCCAGGAACAGGAAGCACAGAGGGTCCCAAACAAGATGACCCCAACAGACCAAGGTCAAGACATAATAATTAAAATAGCAAAAATAAAGATAGAATTCTAAAGGCAGTAAGAGAAGAATAGAGTGATATAAAAGGGAACTCCCATAAGGCTATCAGCTGATTTTTCTGCAAAAACTTTGTAGCCTGAAGGTATCAGCATGATACAGTAAAGGTTCTAAAAGGGAAAAAGCTACAACCTAGGATACTCTCCTCAGCAAGGTTATGATTTAGAATTGGAGAGAGAAAGAACTTTTAAGAAAAGGAAAAACTGAAAAAGTTCATCAATACTAAACTAATCCTAAAAGAATGGTTGAAGAGTCTTCCCCAAGTGGAAAAGCAAAGACTATAACAAGAAGTAAGAATCCTTGGAAAAAGAAAAATTCCACTAGTAAAGGCAAACATAATAATTATAAAAGTTGAGGTTATATAAATTAAACTAGCATGAAAATTAAAAGACTAAAAATTATCAAATCAACTGTAACTACAATACTCAGTAGAGGGACAAATATGAGGATTTAAAATATGACATCACAAACACAAAATGTCAGGGAAAGGAGGTATATCTTTTAGAATATGTTTTATCTTAAATGACTACCTGTTTAAAACAAGTTAATATAGTTATTTATCTATATATATTAACCTGGTAAGGAGGGGCCAGCTGACTTGCAAAAGTAGAAATTACAGAGATATTTTGTAACACAATACACTTTATGTTATTTATTTTAAATTTACATGACATTTATTCTGAGGCATACTTAAATTCTATTTACATACTGTTCTGTTTTTGTTATGTCTTCACATTTTCTCATGTTCTTTCTCTGATACAATCCAAAAAAAAGTGAATCACTCTTGTACACTTGAAACTAATATAATACTCCAAAGCAACAATAGTACAATAAAAAAAAAACTATTTTATCAGAGAAACAACATGAGAAAATGTGAAGCCACTGTAACAAAAAGAAAACAATATGTAAGGTAGAATTTAACTAAGTTTAATATAAATAATGTAAAGTGTATTTTGTTACAAAATATCTCTGTAATTTCTGCTTTTTACAGTGAATAGAAAATAATCCAAGAGTCAATGATTTTGTGATGTTTAATTTTTATTCACCTGACATGGATTTTGGTATTGCCATGCATGAAAGAAATTAACCTGGTAAGGAGGGCTGGCTGACTTGAATAGGAAACTTCAAAATATTCTTGTAGAGATCCAAAGAACTCAAAAAAGAGACTGAGGGTACACAATGTCAGAAAACAGTAACAAAATAAGAACCAATTCATAGGTCCTCTTCAAATCAGTGAATCTTTCAGGATTATTTTGATGCTAAATTTATAAATGTAAATATTAAACCAGGTATAAATGCACATGTTAGAGAGACGATACATGGAAAGTAACACTTTTACTTTAAGTATAGATAATACCAGGAAAGCCATATCCTAATCATTCAGTTAACTTTAATGCATAATTAAAATTTCAATTTAAGGTTTTGTTACCCTTACATGCATAGCAGTGTAAATCAAAGTTAAAAAAAAAAGCTAGAGTGTAAAACCAATGCCAATTGTCAGGTTATTAAAGCATAATGGAGATTTTTATTTAAAAACTCTTTCTAGATTTCTTATTTTAAAAGTGTTATATCCATCAAAATATTCCACAACATCCTAAAGAACTCATTGCAACCTGCAGAAGAACTTAGCACTCAGAAAATTAAACTGGAGCCAGTAAGGGAGGGCATGATTTATAGGCCATTTATAAATAAATTAGGCTCTTTATAAATCACAAGTACTTTCATCTAAATAGCTCCCATATATCAACAACAAAAACTAAGTAAATCAATTTTTCATCTTGCACCACAGTATTAGAGTATACGCAAAAGTATATTAGAAAATTTGCTATTGATAAAAAATAATATTACTGTTGTATATTTTAAATCTCTTATATTTGTTCATTCTCCCATCATTTTAATTCTCCAATCATTTCTATTGTCAAGGACTCAGTTTACCATGTTTGTCACCATGCCTGGGCCATGAGTGCCTGAGGCCTTGCGGAGTGATTACAAGTGCCTGAGAATGTACTCAAATACAGCCCTCTGCAGAGATGCAATAGCAGGTTTCAATAGAATGCAGAGGGAATTAAAAGATATACTGAGGTCATTATAGTTTTTTGGTTGATGTATATTTTCTTCAATAGATACTGAGTGTATAATTAACTGTCATTAATTCCATTTTCAAACATTTTAACAATAATTTATAAAGAAATTCTTCTACTCAAAATGGCTGAAGGCCAATATTTTAAAATTTAAAAAGTCCATTAACTGTTACAAATTTATTACAAGTGGGAAAAGTTAAAATCATAACGCTTTCAATCAATTCAAATATGGCACTGGTTCTCAAAATATGGAATTCTGGCAGATAAAGAAAAATTAGAAAATATTTAAACCATTTCAAAATAAATCCTCTTTTAAAAGTTAGTCCAGTTAAATCCCTATTTGTTTATTCTGATTGAGAAACTTATTAATGCAGCAAGTTTCAATGATCAGAATGCTTTCTTCTGAGTTCCACTGAATATAAGATTTGTGTTAAGTTTTTTGGATTCTTTATATAATCTGTATGTGAAACTTAATTTTCTATGGTTTCCATAAATCATAAAAATATCCTCCCCATCATTCCTACTAAGCATGAATATCATTTTTCTGTTAAGTGTTGCTTCTTGTGGTACAGGAATATGAAGTCTAGAGACCTGGAAAAATTCATATTAACTCTCAACCTTAGCTCACGTTAAGAGAGTAATCATTTACTGGCCTCTAGAAGCTGATTCACTACTTTAAATTCATTGCACACATTACCCTGCTTCCTTCCCCCTACCGAGTCCAGGGATAAGAAGAAGCAGCCTAAGCATCACCTCCTCCAGGTTGTCCTGCTTGGAAGAGAAACACTCTGAGGTGTAGATGTTGGAGTTGAAAGGGCAGACTGTTCCCTGTGCCTTTTCTGCTCTGGCCAGAACTTCAGTGAGGATGGCTAGGGTATGTTTGCTTAACAGTGTGTTTGGGAGTGTATTTGGGAGTGAGTTTGATAGTGTGCTTGATAGTGTGTCCAGGAAAGAATATTATGTTTGGAAAAGAATAGATGTGTGTATATGTTTAACTGAATCACTTTGTTGTACAGCATAAATTAATTATCACAATGTTGTCAATCAACTATATTTCGATAAAACTTAAAAAATACGTTTGAAATGGATCTGGAGATTAATAAAATTTGATTTGTTTCCTCTTTATTTTTGTGTGAGTTGGTATGGGAAATAATTCATGCTGGAAGTTTGCAGAGCACTGAGCAATGTAAAAGGTTTTCCTCTAATGAGGTTTTATTTCCAAATGGGAACACTGAAGTCCCAGGTTTTCCTGATACTGTATGTTATCACACAGGAAGGACTCTGGTGTCAGAGGGCATTTTCATGAAAATTGTTCATGCTTCCCACCTACAGCCCTTCTCAAATTCTCAACCATCTCCACCAAAAGCCTATGTTTTCTATGAAAAGAAATTTAAAAATCACATAGTGTCCAATAGGCCTGATAGAGTATAGATTAAAACCTAAGGACAGGTTGGACATACTGAGACATAGTCATGAAGAACAGATTGATAACACATGACAATACAAAAACACAGTATCAAAGTTAAGATCTACGCATTTGAAACTTAACGGACAAAGTAAAAGAAGAGCAGAATTTAATGACACTAAGAGTTACTCTCTTTAGAGCCCATTTGATGCAACCATCTTTAGCTTTACATTGTTTCTCAGTTTGATTTAATCTATGTATCAGTTTGATGAACATGAAATCTTACATCCTTATTTAATCATATTTAAAAGTTCCAAATGAGGAGTACCCATCCTGGCTCAGTGGTTAACAAGTCCGACTAGGAACCATGAGGTTGTGGGTTCAATCCCTGGCCTCACTCAGTGAGTTAAGGATCCAGCATTGCTGTGATTTGTGGTGGTGTAGGTTGCAGATCCTACAGAGGGTCAGATCCCACATTGCTGTGTCTCTGGCATAGACCAGCAGCTACAGCTTCAATTAGACCCCTAGCTGGAAACCCCCATGTGTCACGAGAGCAGCCCTAGAAAAGGCAAACAGATAAATAAATAAATAAATAAATAAATAAAAGTTCCAAATGAACTAAATATTATGCAAAATTTTTTAAAAATATAAAATATTGATACTTTTTTCAAAACGATATGTGGCCCAGTTTTGCATTGTCTTATTTCCTCTACACTGAAAAGAGTACAAATTAAATAATTCAAAATAAATGTACAGGGAGGGGAATGAGATAATCCCAAAGTAATAACTATTATCATTTATTCATTTTAATAAAGTGCTGTGTGAACATATGAATTGTAGAAATCCTCTAGATTTCATCTTGATCAGGATGGGACCTATGTGACATGGAAACTCAGAAAAGCGGAAATAATTATTGCAGATATAAAGGCCAACCTTGAGGACTGGGGAGACGGTTAGAAATGAGGAAATCTGGTAAATGCAATTATTAAAGAAATAATGGTGTAAACTCAAGGTAGCTAAAAAGAGCCTAATTATAGCAACTAACATTTAGAACTCTCCCAGCATAGGAATTTTATTACTTAATCTTGAAAATAACGGGTTCTGGGATGAATTATTCTCATTACACTTTACCAATTGGAAAATGGGTTGCAAGTAGGAAATTACCTTCTCAAAGTACCATAGCTAGGAACATGAGCACTCAGAGCAATTTCCTCAAGCTCTATGTGGCTCTCTGGAGTACAAGTTCTAGGTTATATAACCAAAGGGGAATTGATCAACAAAGCAGAACCTCACATAATGAACCATGGTTTGTCTCCTACATGACATTTTATACTTGACCTTTCTTAAAGTTGATGAAAAGTGTTGGTGGTTCATTAATACATCCACAGACTCAACAGCCTTCCACATCCCCCCCCCTCCACTATGCTATATACATACTGAACTAATGAAAATTTTCATTTTTTCCTTGATGTGATTAGGCAATGGTAGGCTGACAAGTGTTTAACAACTGCCTCTCTCAAACTTTTTAATCTTTTTTTTTTTTTTTTTTTATTGCTATTTCTTGGGCCGCTCTCGCGGCATATGGAGGTTCCCAGGCTAGGGGTCGAATCGGAGCCATAGCCACCGGTTTACGCCAGAGCCACAGCAACATGGGATCCGAGCTGCGTCTGCAACCTACACCACAGCTCACGGCAACACCGGATCGTTAACCCACTGAGCAACAGCAGGGATCGAATCCCCAACCTCATGGTTCCTAGTCGGATTCGTTAACCACTGCGCCACGACGGGAACTCCTTTTTTTTTAATATTTTTTTTTCAAACTTTTTAAAAAGTCGTTATTTATATTTTCTGGTTTCTATGCTGCAAATACTCCGACTGAGGCTGATTTCAAGCTACTGAAATGACATAATTAAATGCAAATTTGGGAAGCCAGTGTGAACCAGCTTTACCACACCACTAGAACTTTAGCTTTATCTGTTATGCTTCCAGTGATTATCATTTTGAAGCAACTTCACTTGTCAGTAACAATATTAGGTACTGGAGCAAGGCAAGCAGAGCTTCAGGCAACAAGTCATTAACATTAACCCAGGATATCTTATGCAAAAAATTGATATGCTGAGCATGTCTATAAAGCATTCGAATATAAATGCTATGTTAAAATGATAATGTCAATATTTCTAATGATTATATCATCCTAAAATAGTTGAGGGGTAGTTGTCTGGTTTTGAAATTAATGTAAATGCATAACCAAAATGCATATTTTAGGCCCCAATACTGTACTTTGGATTATTCCAATTATTTTTGCAAACTGTAAGATAAAATACCCATCAAAACACTTCAGGGAATTAAAAAGTGGTCTTCCTAAATCTATTATTCCTCCTACAAGGTCTCCTGACATATATATATAACATTTCACAGTGATTTGTAAATCACAAGAATAAAAACTATAGATTTTCAAATTAAGATATATTCAAACCAGTCCATAAAAATTATGCCAAAGGTCTAAAATATTTTATATTACATTATCAATTCTGTATAAACCAGAGTCAAACTGTTTCACAAAAAGAGTTTTGGTTCTAGCAGGAAAGTAATGGAGTTTATTACCTACAAGGTAAGACTATAAAAATAAGGTTTTAAGACTCTGGGGAAAACACATACAGCAAAAATACCACTGAAAATCTTTATAAGTAATACTCTATTTCTATCCATTTTAATTAAAATCATAAATCTCACATTTTCCTCTTTCCTAGGTGCCTAAAAACATGCTTACTAAGCAAAGCTGTATTTCTAGGTTCTTTATAATTTAACTACAGCTATTGTGATAATGTAATCAAAACCTTTTTAAGAATGCCAAAATTTTAGTCAGACAATTTGTTTTTGCAAATGATGCCACTAAGATATGGAAGAGTATATATTAACACTTATTATATGTTTTAAAGACACTAGCTAATTTTGCCATTTTGATGTGAATAGCATTGCAAAGTAAAAAGTAATTACTATTGAAAAACTTAACTTTGATTTTGTATAGAGATATGTTTCTTTTATTGTTTTAAGATATAGAGACTATTTCCAAAGTCAAATTTAAACCTGGATGAGAATGCTTACAATTCTATGTGCTTTGTTAGCTGTAGTGACTACATCCATAATGTTACTTTGAAGTAACAATTTACAAGAAAACGGAAGTTTTACTAACTTATTGCTCTGACTACTTTAATCTTCCCAAAAACCTACTACCTCACTCCATTTAACTGCGTTACATATTCTTCATCTCATTCTTTCACAGATTTTGGGCAACAAGAAGCAGCTACATAAAATTCCTTTAAAGAAGGAATGTGTTTCATTCTCTTTTTTACGATAGATGAGTATTCCATTGTCTATGTGCAACAGATCTTCTTTATTCATTCAGCACTTGATGGACAATGGGTTGTTTCCAAATCTCAGCTATGGTAAATAATGCTGAAATGAACATTGGGTCTGTGTATCTTTTCAAATTAATGTGGTTTTTTTGTGTTTTTTGTTGTTTGTTGTTTTCAGATATATGCCCAGGAGTGAAACTGCTAAATGATATAGTAGCTCTATTTTTATTTAGTGTTTTAGAAAATTCCATATTGTTTTCCACAGCTGCTGCACCAATTTACGTTTTCACCAACAGTGTATGAGCGTCCCCTATTCTCCACATCCTCTCCAACATGTGTTCTTTGTGGGCTTTTTGATGACAGTCATTCTGACAGGTCTGAGGTAGCTTTGATTTGCATTTCCCTGATGTTTAATGATGTTGAGCATATTCTCATGTGCCTTTTGGTCAGGCCAAAACAAAGAATGAAATTTTGCCTTTTTTTAGCAACATGGATGATCTTGGAGGGCATTATACTAGGTGAAATAAGTAAAACAGAGAAAGAAAAATACTGTATGATATCACTTATATGTAAAATTTAACAAATGCAACGAACTAGTAAGTATAGCAAAACAAACAAACAAACAAACAAACAAACAGATTCACTGACACAGAGAACAAATTAGTGGTTACCAGTGCTGAAAGGAAAGAAGGGGGGGAATACAGGTGTAGAGCATTAAGATGTATGAACTATTAGGTATAAAATAAGCTACAAGGATATATTATACAACACAGGGGATATAGCCAGTGTTTCATAAGAAGTATAAATAAAGTATGATTTTTAAAATTGTGAAACAATATATCATACACCTATAACATAATGTTGTATATAACTATACTTCAATAAGAAAATTAAAAGAACTTTTTGATATGCCTATTAAAAATTCACAGGATTTTTTTGTATTTTTTCAAGTTCTAGGTCAAATGGGCAAAGGGAGGCATTTTTGCTCACCTTCTTTTTCCAATTTCCCTGAGAAAGAATACTAACAATGTTACTGCTTTATTCAAAGCAAAAATAAAGGAACACAACTACAACTCAGTAACTATAAAGCTCAACTCACTCTTACTGTGTAAACTGAATAATAAAAAGCCATGAGCTTCCAAGAGAAAGGATTTGTACATGGTGTTAAAGAAAATAAATCTTCATAAGGCCTTCAGAGCATGCCAGCTATCTCTTCCTCTACTAGAACATATCTCTCTCTCTCTCTCTCTCTCTCACACACACACACACACACACACACACACACACACACACACGCCCCATTCCATAATCGCACAGGAATCTATACCTGACCTACCTTGACCTTGGCTCAGATAGTTGCAGAAAAAAAAAGGGGAGGAAAAAGAAAATAAATAAGAGAGAGAAAGGCATATGCAAAAGTTAGATGAAAACACAATAAAACTGGATAATCAATAAAATGCATGACTATTTCAGAGGAAAAAAATATAAAATTCTAGACACCCAGACTTTTCTACTAACATTATCCTACTGAGTAGCATTGAGAACTATGTTTAGATACTCATATTGCAACAGAACAAAGGGTGGGGGAAAAAATGTATACATGTAAGGATAACTTGATCCCCTTGCTGTACAGTGGGGAAAAAATAAGTTAATAAAAAAAAATTTTAATTGTAAAAGTGAGGTACAATGATTCAGAGAGGAGACTATGACACCACAAAGACAAATGGAATTGGTTTCACTCAGGACAGATGAAGTAAAAACAAAAGACTTGCAGAGAAGAAAATCACCTTATAAAAAGGAAGTTAGTAAACATGATTGTAAAGAGGCATTGCAGCCAAACTTGAAAATCCCTAGGAAACAAAATAGAGAAAAAAAAAAAAAGAAAAACTCATGTATAAAAATGATTTGGCAGAAGATGATTGAGAAGAAAGTTATAAAAATCAAGTCAAATATATGCAGATGCTGGTCTTAGAGAAGAGACCTAAGGAAATGAAATACCGAGGAAAAAAATTATCCTAAGATCAAGGCAGGCATGCTTTCCTGAAAGAAAGGAAAAATTAAACCTCTGGGTAAGAACTATATAATATTTCCTAGGAAAAACTGATACAAAAATGATCAACTTCAAAGCTTATTGTAATGATATTATGGAACTTTATGGCTAAGTGATGTTCTCAATATCTAAACATAAAAAGGCAAATAATCTTGAAGTTTGGATCTACTGTCTGAACAACATATAACAATAAAATGTATGAAACAATGTCTACAAAGATACGTAAAGAGTAAAATAACTGTCCAAAGTGTCTTTGATATGAAGCTAATAGACTAACCTCAAAAACATTAAGTCAGCGAATATAAAGCACGTGTAAATTTCTGAATAAAATGGTTTGAGAGTGAACTGAGGACTGTGAGTTGAAGGAAATGATACATTCTACAAATGCAAAAGTTAAACTATTGATGGGCATTCAATTCCTTTTAACATAGAACTAAGACTCCCCAATAGAGGGAATTTATAGCAACAAAACAACATTTAAAATATGACAAGGTTAAATTCATAATACCACCCCAAAAAACAAGAGATCTCAAAAAATGAGATCATATATAGTTGTGTTTTTGCTTATTTCCTCAACTAATAAAGCAATGGAAACACCTAACATGTAAACATGAAGTTAATGGAAACTCATAACACGTAAACATGAAGTTAAGATGAAGTGTAACTCAGCAACCACTTAACCATTTCCAAGTCCACTAGGTGAGCACATGTGATACTCATGCACACACACACAGATACACACAACATACTTAAATGTACAGACTGGTTTTCAGTAGTGATATGTTTGTAGCAGAGAAACATCTATATGAAATTTAGCAATTCCTTCATCCTAGAATATATTTTTTAAGTTAAAGTGAAATTAATCATTTTTTCATTGTGGTTATGATTTGCATTTCCATAATGGTTAGTGATGTTGAGCATCTTTTCAGGTACTTTTTGGCCATTTATAAATCTTTGGAGAAGAAGCTACTTAAAATTTTTTCTTAGTTTTTAAATCACGCTGTTCGTTTTTTTGAGTGTTGAGGTTTTTTTAATTTTTATAAGAAATATTTGCCCAAGATCTGTTTTGTAACATCTACTTACCTTGAAAACTTTAAAATCTAGTTTTGTTGTTAACCTTATATGCTAATAAGAAAGCAAAACCAAATATTTAAAAGCAAAATTTACAAAATCCTCTAATTAAAAGAATGTTCTTTATGATTTTAGAGATTGTTTTCTCTAATGATAAATGTCTTAATTATCCAATTTTTAGAGACATTTTCAGAAAAGTAAATTGAGTATGAGAAAAAAATAAAATAAAATTCACTTACTAGGATAATTCAAAGCAATAAAACTAAATAAATTGTGCCATAAATAAAAATATGTTTGTGGTTATGCAAGAAAACTATGGAATTGAAATTCTTACTACTAGTTTTGTCTGTTCTTAGACTTTAAATTTTTAAATTTCAATGGTGCTTATCTATTTTGAAAATTTTCTGAAATCACAGAGATGTTATAATGTTATCTCTTTTGTATTTGCTTTTAAGAAACTAATAATAATAATCTAGATTTTGTCTTCAAATAATAAAATTTACATCTCAACATCTGATTTTAAATGAGTACATAAAGATGTAGATAATATGTGAGCCAGGTTGATCAATGAAAATTTACACATCTTATTACAAAAGAACTTTAACCAAAAAAATAATTTTAGATTGTGTGCAGTAAGTGGTGCAAATGCTTTCTATTATTTTAAAGATATTAATTAGTCTGAAACAGTGGTTCACAACATAAGGTATTTGTATGCATATGTATATGTATACACATATATGAATGCACTGACACATGTATACAAATATATTTTTGTTATGTAACATACAATATACATAAATGTATGTGTGTGTGCATATGGGGTCTCCCATTAGGTAACTCAATCTTCATTTTTCTTTTTTTATGATTTTTATTTTTTCCATTATACCTGATTTAAGGTGTTCTGTCAATTTCTACTGTACAGCAAAGTGACCCAGTCATACACTTATACATATTCTTTTCCTCACATTAACTCATCATGTTCTACCACAAATGACTAGATACAGTTCCTGGTGCTATACAGCAAGATTTCATTGCTTATCCACTCCAAATGCAATAGTCTGCATTTATTAACTCCAAGATTCCAGTCCATCCCACTCCCCCCATCTCTCTTGACAACCACAAGTCTGTTCTCCAAGTCAGTGAATTTCTTTTCTGTGGAAAGGTTCAGTTGTGCTGTATATAAGATTCCAGATATATGTGATATCATATGATATTTGTCTTTCTCTTTCTGACTTATTTACTTAGTATGAGAGCCTCTAGTTTCAACCATGTTGCTGCAAATAGCATTATTTTGCTCTTTTTATGGATGAGTAGTATTTCATTGTGTATATATACCACATCGTCTTAAACCATTCATCAGCCAATAGACATTTAGTTTGTTTCCATATCTTGACACTTGTGAATAGTGCTGCAATGAACATACAGGTGCATGTATCTTTTCCAGCAAAAGTTTTGTACAGATATATGCCTAAGTGTGGTATTGCTGGGGCATATTTGGTAGTTCTATATTTAGTATTCTGAGGTAACTCCATACTGTTTTCCATTGTGGTTATACCAATTTACATTACCACCAACAGTGTAGGAGGGTTCCCTTTTCTGGACACCCTCTCCATCATTTGTTCTTTGTTGACATGTTAATGATGGGCATTCTGACAGGTGTGAGTTGGTATCTCATAGTAGTTTTGATTTGCATTTCTCTCATAATTTGTGATGTTGAACATTTTTTCATGTGCTTGTTGGTCATCTGTATATCTTCTTTAGGGAAATGTCTATTCAGGTCTTTTGCCCATTTTTCAATTGGGTGGTTGTTGTTTTTTTTTTTTTTTTTTTTTTTTTTTGCTGTTGAGTTGTATAAGTTGTTTACATATTTTAGAGTAAGACTTTGTCAGCTGCATTGTTTGAAAAAATTTTCTCCCATTCCGTAGGTTGTCTTTGTTTTTTTATGGTTTCCTTTGCTACACAAACCTTGTCAGTTTGATTAGGCCCCACTGGGGTTTTTTTTTGCTTTTACTTCTGTTGCTTTGGGAGACTGACCTGAGAAAATATTCATAAGGTTGATGTCAGAGGATGTTTTTCCTAGGTTCTCTTTGAGGAGTTTGATGGTATCTGGTCTTATGTTTAAGTCTTTAAGCCATTTTGAGTTTATTTTGGTACATGGTGTGAGGGTATGTTCCAGTTTCACTGATTTACATGTGGCTGTACAGTTTTCCCAGCACCATTTACTGAAAAGACTGTTTTTTCCCATTTTATATTCTTACTTCCTTTGTTGAAGATTAATTAACCACAGGTGTCTGGGTTTTTTCATGGGTTCTCTATTCTCTTCATTGGTCTGTATGTCTATTTTGGTACCAGGACCACACTGTTTTGATTACTATAGCTTTGTAACATTGCCTAAAGTCTGGGAGAGTTATGCATCCTGCTTGGTTTATGTTTCTCAGGATTACATCAATTCTGGGTCTTTTATGATCCAGATATATTTTTGGATTGTTTGTTCTAGTTCTGTGAAAAACGTCATAGGTAATTTGATAGGGATTGAATTTTATCTGTAAAATTGCTTTTGGTAGTATGGCCATTTTTTGATATTAATTTTTGCAACCCAGGAGCATGGAATATTTTTCCATTTCTTTGAATCTTCTTTAATTTCTTTGATTAATGTTTTATACTTCTCAGCATATGTTTTTCACTTCCTTGGTCAGGGTTATTCTTACGTATTTAATTTTGGGGGGTGTGAATTTAAAAGGTATTTTTGTATTCCTTTTGCTAGTATTTCATTGTTAATATACAGAAATGTGACTGATTTCTGAATGTTAACCTTATATCCTGCTACTTTGCTGAATTTGATGATCACTTCCAGTAGTTTTTGGGTTTAGGCCTTAGGGTTTTCTATATATAGTATCATATCATCTGCATATAGTGACAATTTTACCTCCTCTCTTCCAATTTAGATACCTTTTATTTCTTTTGTTTGTCTGATTGCTGTGGCAAGGACATCTAATACTATGTTGTATAAAAGTGGGGAGAGTGGGCATCCTTGTCTTGTTCCAGATTTTAGTGGAAAGGCTTTTAGCTTTTCTCCATTGAGTATTACATTTGCTGTGGGTTGTCACAAATGACTTTTATAATGTTAAGATATGTTCCCTCTATTCCCACTTTGGTAAGTGTTTTTATCATGAATAGATGTTGGACTCTGTCAAATGCTTTCTCTGCATCTATTGAGATGATAAAGGTTTTTACTTTTCTTTTGTTAATGTGGTATATGACTTTGATTTGTGTATGTTGAACCATACTTGTGAACTTGGGATGAATCCCACTTGGTTGTGGTGTGTGATCTTTTTAATATGTTGTTGGATTCAGTTGGCTAAAACTTTGTTGAGAATTTTTGTGTTTGTATTCCTCAAAGATGGGCTGTAATTCTCATTTTTGGTAGCATCTTTGTCTTGTTTGGTATTAGGGTGATGGTGGCTTCACAGAATGTCTTTGGGAGTGTTCCTTCTTATTCAACCTTTTAGAAAAGTTTAAGGAGGATGGGTATAATTTCTTCTTTTTATGTTTGGTATATTTCACCTGTGAAGCCACTGGATCTTGGACTTTTGTTTGTAGGGAGTGTTTTTATGACATATTCAATTTCATTTCTAGTGATTTGTCTGTGCAATTGATCTATTTCTTCTTGATTCAGTTTTGGTGGGCAGCATGTCTCTAGAAAGTTGTCAATTTCTTCTAGGTTGTCAAATTTGTTGACATATAATCTTCATAGTAATGTCTTATTTATTTTTATATATTTCTGTAGTATCCATTGAGATTTCCCCTTTTTCATTTATTTTATTTTATTTGCACTTTTTCTTTCATCTTCTTGGTGAGTCTAGCCAGAGGTTTGTCAATTTTGTTTATCCTTTCAAAGAACCAGCTCTTTGTTTATTGATTTTTTTTTTCTATTGTTTTTATGAATCTATATTTTATTGTTTTTCTCTCTGATCTTTATGATTTCCTTCCTTATGCTGATTTGGGGTTTTGTTTCTTCTTCTTTTTCTAACTCTTTTAGGTGGTAGCTTTAGTTGTTAATTTGATATTTTCTTTATTTTCTGAGGAAGACCTGTATCTCTATGAATTTCCCTCTAATCACTTCTTTTGAGGCATCCCATAGAGTTTGAATGGTTGTGTCTTCATTATCATTTGTCTTGATGTATTTTTTAATTTTCCGTTTGATTTCTTCATTGATCCACTGGTTTTTTAGTAGCATGTTGTTACATCTCCATATAGTATTTTTTTCTTTTTTGTTTTCCTGTGATTAATATCTAGTTTTCATGCCATTGTGGTCAGAGAAGATACCTGAAATAATTTCTATACTCTTAAATTTGTTGAGGTTACTTTTGTGCCCCAGGATGTGGTCAATCCTTGAGAATGTTCCATGTGCACTTGAAAACTGTATATTCTGACTTTTTTGGATGCACTGTCCTGAAAATGTCAACTAAGTGTAACCTTTCTATTGTGTCATTTAGGATCTCTCATGTCTTACTGATTTTTATGTTATCTCTATTATTATCTCCTATCTATTATTTTATCTTATCTCTATTTTTTATTTTCTGTCTAGAGTCTATATCCAGTGATGTGAATGTTGTGTTAAAGCCTCCTACTATTACTGTATTCCCATTAATTTCTCTTTTTATGTCTGTTAGTATTTGTTGTATGTATCTGGGTGCTCCATATTAGGGGCATATATATTTACAACTGTTAACATCCTCTTCTTAAATGGATCCTTATATCGATAATTAGCATCCTTCTTCATCTTTCTTTATGGCCTTTGTTTTAAAGTCTATTTTTTCTGATATAAGTATTGCAACTCCTGCTTCTGTCTCTTGCATTGGCATAAACTATCTTTTCCCATTCTCTCACTTTCAATTTATGTGTGCTTTGCCCTAAGGTGAGTCTTGTGCAGACAGCATATTGTAGACTCTTGCTTTATAATCCAATCTGCTACTCTGTCTTTTGATTAGAGAAGTCCAGTAATGTAATTATTGCTAAATATGTATTTATTGCCATTTTAAAACTTGCTTTCCAATTGATTCTATGTTTCTCCCTTGTTTCTCTCTTCTTTTGGTTGGGTAATTTCCTTTTATTTTATGCTTGTGTTCTTTTATTTTTAGTTTCTGTGAATGTAATTGTTTGGTTTTGATTTGTGGTTGCCCTATTTTTAAAAGTATGTTAAGGAGTTCCCATTGTGGGTCAGTGGTTAATGAATCAGACTAAGAACCATGAGGTTGCAGGTTCGATCCCTGGCCTTGCTCAGTGGGTTAAGGATCCGGCATTGCTGTGAGCTGTGGTGCAGGTTGCAGACACGACTCTGATCCTGCTTTGCTGTGGCTCCAGCATAGGCTGGCAGCTACAGCTCCGACTGGACCCCTAGCCTGGGAACTCCCATATGCTGCAGGAGCAGCCCTAGAAATGTCGAAAAGACAAAATAATAAAATAAAATAAAGTATGTTAACCCATTCCTATATCTGCTTGCTTTAGCTTGACAGTCATACAGGCTCAAACATATTCTTAAAAAAAAAGAGTCTAGATTTTCTCTCCTTCCCACATTTTATGATTTTGAAGTCCTTTTTTAACATCTTCATGTTTGACTTTTTTTCTGTTCTTTGTGTTTACTGTCACTTTTACAATATCTTTTTCCCCTTGTATCTATATACTGGCTTATTTATGTGATTGCATTTCCATTGTGACTTCCTCCCTCCATCCTATTTATTCTCATTTGTTTTTTACTTAGAGAAGCCCTTTCAGTATTTATTTAGAATGGTTTTAGTATTGCTGTAGTCTTTTAGCTTTTGTTTGTTGGAGAAATTCCTTATTTCTCCTTCTATTTTAAATTATATTGTTGGGTAGAGTATTCTAGGCTACAAATTTTTCCCTTTTAGAATGTTGAAATAGCTTGCACTATCATTTGACCTGCAGTGTTTCTGTAGAGAAATCAGCTGATAGCCTATGGGGGTTCCCTTATAATTAATGTTTTGTGTTTCTCTTGCTGCCTTTAAAATCCTCCCTTTGTCTTAACTTTTGCCATTTTTATTACAATATGTCTTGGCATAGGCCTGTTTGGTTTCAACTTTTTGGGGGCCCCTTCCTGTATCTTGGTATCTGTTTCCTTGAGATTTGGAAAGTTTTCAGACATAATTTCTTCAAATATATTTTCAATCCCCTTTTCTTTTTCTTCTCCTTCTGGAATCCCTATTATGCATCAATTGGCCCACTTTATATTATCCCATAGGTCTCTTATATTGCTCTCATGGTTTTTTTCATTTGGTTTTCCATCTGCAGTCCTGATCTGATTCGGTGATTTCCATTATTCTACCAACCAAGTCACTAATTCGTTCCACTGCACTATTCATTCTGCTCTTTAACTTAGTTTTCATCTCTGCAAATGTATTTTATTATTTTTCTTGGCTCCTCCTTATATTTTCTAATTCCTTTCTAAAGCAATCTGCATTACTGTTTATATCCACTCTTAATTCCTTTATATTCACCCTTAATTCCTTCAGTATTTTCATTATCTCCTTTTTGAACTCAGTGTCTATTAGACTTCCTGCTTCAAGTTAATTCTCCTGTTCTTTTAACTGGGAAAAGTTCCTGAGCGTCTTCATTTCACCTATATTTTTCTGTGAGTTTAGGGAAACTAACTACTGTAGTTTTGTAGGGCTATTTCTATGCAAGAGAGGCCCTTTATATTTTGTGGGAGGTTACTATTTATTTTTAGAATGGGATTTTGGATATTTTCTATCTCTTTCTTCAGTGTGAACAAGCTATTATCTCCTGGATAGGGTGCTGAGTGTATTTCCAGGGAGAAGGGGGCACTGGGTAGGGATAGTAGTCAGTGCCTGGTTGATGGGCTCTTAAAAGAAGAAAGCACCTGTAGGAAGGTGGTGAAGGCTACTCATATTTGCAGGGTTCTGAGAAGTCATAATGAGCCTCAGGCACATTTAGGTGGTGCCTGGAGTAATTGACAGTGGCAGCAGCAGTGTGTGTGTGTGTTCTCGGGGGAGTGAGAGCAACAACTTGTGATGTTCAGTCAAAATGCCCTCCTCTGTGGTACCCTCTGAGGTGATTGGGGCTGCAAGTGATACCTACTCATGGACCCCTACTGGTGGCGGGCCATGCCCACCTTTGGAGTCAGAGATAACTGTGGGGGTTTTCCCTGCCACCTGTAGACCATGTACAAAGCACCCCATCCCACTTAGCCCAATCAGGAGGTGCTGCACAGGCTGCTCCTAGTTGTGGGGTCCTGGAAAGTGACAGTCATCAGGCATGTGTGGGTGATCCCTGGAGCAGCTGGCAGCAGCAGGACATTGTATTCCCAGGGAAGTAAGAGCAACAATAGGTGGTGCTCAGTTGCAGTGCCCTCCTTTTCACTGACCTCTGAGATGACTAGGGCTGCAGGTAGAGCCAGTTCAGAGACCCCTAGTGGTGGCCCTCCTCTGGTTTCTGAGACCCACTGCCCCCTCTGGTTTCTGAGATGACTTCTGTGGTTTGCCCCCAATGCCTATAGATCTTGCAAGAGGCACCACATCTTGCTTAGCCCCCCTCTGCCCTTAGCTCACACAAGAGGTTCGCAGGCCCCTGTAGCCCACACAAAGGCAAGAGTCTCCCATATCCCAAGCAAATGGTGCCTCACCACCCATTGCCTGCACCAGAGGTAACCTGTCTCCTGAAAGTCCGTGCATGCACAGGGAAAGAGATTCCTATGGTGGTCCACCCCTCCTCCTCTGGCCCTCCACAACAATGGTGCCTTGCTTCTCCTGTGGGCCCATTTCCTCCCACATTCCCACAGCTGTGGTGTTATGCTCCCCAGCCTATGGTCATCACTCCCTAGCCCTTTACATTGTCTCCACAGAGCCAATCCTGGTTCTCTTCCTGGAAATGACCTTTGAAGCCTGAGTCTCAGGACCCAACCTCCAACCACACGGCTCAGACTGCAGTGTTGGGATAGTGGTGCAGATGATCTGTGCACTCTCACTTTGCTTTGCCCTACTCAGTCCAGTTTCTGTGCTTTTCTGGGTGACTTTGAGGTCCCTCCATCTCAGCTGATCTCCCCATCAGTTAGGTGCCTTCCCCAGCTGTGGGTTTCGTTTTACTTTAACAGCTCCCTCTCAGGAGTGCTAGTCCCATCCTGACTCCTTTTCTCTCTTTTCCTCTCTCTGCCTCTTTTTTTTTCTTTTGTTATACCCAGTTATGTGGAGGGTTTCTTGCCCTTTTTGGAGGTTTAAGTTCTTCTGCTAGCATTCAGTAGATGTTCTGTGTGAATTGTTATACATGTAGATGTGTTCGTTTGTTTTTGTTGTGTTTGTGGGAGAAGGTGATTGCAACATCTTAATCTTCCAAACTTGATCCTTCTCCATCCTGATACTTCTATTCAAAATGCAATGTGAGGACCAGCACATGGGAATCAACTGCAAGCTTGTTAAAACTGAAGACTCTAAGGCCTGAAGAAATGGAACTCTTCTACTGAAGGGGAACATAACTTTTCACAGAATCCCCAGGTGACTTGGATGCTCATTTAGAGTTTGAGAAACACCATTTTAATTCATACCTAAGCAGGGTTACCTTTTTTTATCTTTTTTCCTTTTCTTTGTGCTTCAACCAGTTTCACTTGCTCACAAGGTGTTGTGTGCAGAGGCCTCACATCCAGTCCTTAAGTCCCAGGTGCCTTGTGCAAAATGGCTCTTCCAACACCTCAGCTGGGCAGGCAGTGCATAGAAGTGCTGCCTGTGTGAGGCTGCGATTCAAGATAGTGGGCACGTGGAGAGATGCTTCATTCAGCACTGCTACCTCTCAATCTTCTTTAAATCATTTCCATCAGCAACTAAGAGTTTACCTTCAATCATTCCATTTTGAAATTTGTAATTATTTTCATATTGTTGATATATTAGATACGTGGTATATTTGGAAGAAAATGAAGGAGAGGAAGTCTAGATTGGTGCTCTAAACTTAACGGCTAGGCATAGGTCACTCAAGATACATGTTGAGAAATTCCCACTGTGTCTCAACAAGTTAAAGACCCAACATAGTGTCTGCGAGGATGCAGATTTCATCCCTGGCCTCGTTCAGTGAGTTAAGGACCTGATGCTGCCATGAGCTGTGGTGTAGGTCACAGATGTGGCTCAGATTCAGCACTGCTGTGGCTGTGGTGTAGGCCAGCAGCTTCAGCTCCAATTCAACATCTTGCCCAGGAACTTCCATATGCCACAGGTGCAGCCATAAAAAAAGATACATGTTAAGTTTTTAAACAGTGGCTGTGGGTGGACCCCACCACCCAAACCCAAAGTGTCTTATTCCTGACCTTGACTTTGGATAAACATTTTTCTTTGTAGATGGAAAGAGCTCTATCATTTGGGGGTTGGCAATGGAAGAAACTCCTTTTAATCAGCAACTAAATATTAAACATTATTGCTTAATATCCAACTGTGCTTGCTGATTTATAGCAGCCCTAGAGCAGAGGTTAAAGCTGCTGGCTCCACTCTGGGTAGAAGTAGACTACTGGGATGTGAACCCTAGCCCCACCACTCATACATTGTGTCACCTTAAATGAGGCATTTGAACTGTCTGGGTCTCAGTTTCCTCACCTCTAATGAGATAGGAAGAGTCCTTGAAGGTGAACCACAGAGGCTCAGGATGGTGTCTGGCATATAGTAAGAGCTGTTATGTACCCATTAATAAAACAGTCAACATGAAAGTTATAGAAAGTGACATTTTTTAAAATCAAAACTACAAATTTTAACAGTATTTTTTCTCATGTCTCACACAACATCACAAAAATAACTAGATAAACTCCTGCTTCATGGTGACACCCTATCAAAGGGCCATCTGGTAATCTTCTTGTCATTGTTGTTGTTTGTTCTCACTTTCATAGTTTGTTGGCATGTAATGAAAAGTTAAACTAGAAGGAGACTAAAATAGAAATGATCTTTCAGACTAAAACCTCCTAATATATTAATATAAACTGATGATTTCCCAAAACATATATTCTACACCTCAAATATGTATTTGTATTTTACAAAGACATCACAAATCCGTATTACATTGGGGTAGGTCTCCATCTTTATGATGCCCCATATCCTAATCCCCAGAACATTTAAATATGTTACAATACATGGTGGAAAGGACTTTGCAGCTGTGATCCAGCTCCAAATGCTGAACTGAGATCATTATAGACCATCTGATACGTCCCATGTAATCACAAGGGTAAACATCAACTATGGAAATATATTTTTGACCAGCTCTTTATAATTATGTAAGGTATACTGTCATGGAAAACTCTGTAAGTTATATAAGAAATGGCAAAATGAAAAGTTTAATTTTTTTTTTCATTGACCATTGGGAAAATGGTCAGTTCACATAGACAAAGCAGCAGCAACATGCCATGAATGTTTTTTTTTTCTTATTAAAGTACAGTTGATGTACAATGTTGTGCCAATTTCTGCTGTACAGAAAAGTGATCCAGTCATGAATTTATGTACATTCCCTTTCTTATATTATCTTTCATCATGGTCTGTCCCAAGATATTGTATACAGCTCCCTTTGATGTACAGCAGGACCTCATTGCTTATCCATTCTAAATGTAATGCTTTGCATCTACTAAACCCATAAGAGAAACCTTCATTTGTGTCATAATTTAGATTCCACATGTGTGATATCATATGGTATTTGTCTTTCTCTTTTTGACTTACTTTACCCAGTATGAGAATCTCCAGTTGCATCCATGTTTCTACAAATATTATTTCACTCTTTTTATGGCTGAATAGTATTCTATTGTGTATATGTACCACATCTCCTTAATCCATTCATCTGTTGATGGATATTTAGGTTGTTTCCATGTATTGGCTATTGCGAATAGTGCTGCAATAAACATAAGGGTATATGTATCTTTTTGAATTATAGTTTTGTTATCTGAACACCATATTCTTTTAAAGAAAAGTATTTTCACATACAAATTAAGGTTCTAGAGCTTATATACCAAATAAATTTAAAGTGTTACCTACTTTTATTCATGGATTTAGTATCAAAGTAAAAATAAGGCAATGTAATTGTTTTTGAGGATTGCCTACAGTATAACATACTTGAATAGAGTCAATTGTTTTTCTCACATATTACACATCACACAAATCACTAGCTAAATGCTTAAACATTAAGACTAATTTCATAATATCAATTACACAGGCATTATTAAAATTCCTTTATGATCATATTTTTAAAGCTGCTTGGTGGTTTTTTTTTTGTTTCTTTTTTTTTTTTTTTTTTGCTTTTCAGGGCCACACCTGTGGCATATGGAGGTTCTTGGGCTAGGGGTTGAATCAGAGCTACAGCTGCTGGCCTACACCACAGCCACAGCCACGCCAGATCCAAGCCACATCTGCTACCTACACCATAGCTCATGGCAATGCCGAATCCTTAACCCACTAAGCAAGGCCAGGGATCAAACCCGCAACCTCATGGTTCCTAGTCGGATTTGTTTCTGCTGCACCACGACAGGAGCTCCTTGAAGGTGGTTTTTAAAATCAGGATTCATGTATTGAATTTGCTTGATAGATTTCTAATCTAGATCTTTTATTTTCTTCTTTCCATTTGTTATGGAAGAAGAACATTTTCCCTGAAGAATAATCTAGATGTGGACTTGGCTGATTGGATCCCATTATTTGTATAGTATGGTCTATCCTCCAGTAAACTGGTATTTGGATGGAGAGGCATCGTCAGGTTTAGGTTTGACTTTCTGCCAAGGACATATTATAGATGATGCTAGTGTGCTTCCCCTTGCATCACATCCAAAGATGCAGAATGTTTAGCTGTAGCTGTTTTTTTTTTCCCCCTTTGGAAATATTGATCAGTGTCTTCAAGTTTTTAATTTTATTTATCATAACATTTATCTTAATTTTTATTTGATGATTTTAGAAGTCATTGACGATATATTCTATTATTTTTTTGTGTTCTACAAATGCTATATTCTAATTATATCACTTACTAACAGAATTCTCCTACAAAGAAGACATTCTCTCATCAGCTTTTTGTTGCTCAAAGTACAACTCACATAGAAAATTCAGCATAAATGTATGCTTGTTTTTGTTTCCTGCATTCTGTCATCTTAGAAACCCCTTCAAGTTAACATCTGTGACTTTTTAAGTAGAATTCAACAATTTTTCAAAGACTGCTTGATTTCTGAACGACAGTATCACTCAGTTTCATTTGTATATGTCTTGCTCCAGATCTGAAATCAGCCACCTATCTAAGAGATACTGGTTTTTTTGAATAAAAAATGGTCATTAGAAACCACTATCTAAACATTTAGGGTAACCAGTGCTATTGAGTTATCATTTATTCTGGCTCTTTTAGGGGGAGTAAGAAAAGCACACATATGTATGCAGATGTTTATACTGAATGCTATATATAATTTTATGTCTATTGCATATTATTTTTAGATAAAAATACATCATGAATTCATACTTACACATCTAATTCAAATTCAGGATTACAGGAGTTCCCGTCGTGGCGCAGTGGTTAACGAATCCGACTAGGAACCATGAGGTTGCGAGTTCGGTCCCTGCCCTTGCTCAGTGGGTTAAGGATCTGGCGTTGCCGTGAGCTGTGGTGTAGGTTGCAGACGTGGCTTGGATCCCGCGTTGCTGTGGCTCTGGCGTAGGCCAGTGGCTACAGCTCCGATTAGACCCCTAGCCTGGGAACCTCCATATGCTGTGGGAGCGGCCCAAGAAATAGCAAAAAGACAAAAAAAAAAAAAAAAAAAAATCAGGATTACAATATCTTCCATATTTCAGTGTTTTAATTAATAGAATTTATTGTTCATGTTTCTGTGATACTAAAACTCCTATTTTCTGATGATATTAATATAATTACTTAACTTTTCTAAAGTTCCTGTATATGTATATATGAATATGCATATATACACAATATAGAGACTCAGAGTTGTATATTTATATATAAATACATCCAATATACTCAGAGTAATAACAATATTATTACTAAAATATGGTTATGGAAAAAGGTTTAAGTCTTTCTTACAGATCATTTTGTCTTGACTGATTCCACTAGGGATCTGCAAATTCTCAGCTTTAAAATACCTGGGAATATTTACTCTGTGTGACTAAGCTATTGACCCCATACCTAAATGCACTTGTTTACATTTGATTTTATTTTTAGGAAAAATTTTTAATATTGATTTCCTTTTGTTTTGTAATTTTACAAACATTTAGTCAGTTTAAGTGTTAAATAAAAATTTAGACTCAAAAATACTGAGTTACCATCCCTATTACTTCTGTGTATATAACACATTTTTAAGTATTCATTTTATCCACTGCTTTTCTTTTACTGGGAATTCTGTACCCTGTCATTTTTTGTCATTTTTTTTCCTATGATTATTGGACTTTGTATTCTTTTTATACATTTTTATATTTTAGGAATAATAATTTTCTATGATATAAATTCCAACATATCCAGCTTTTCCATCTTTTTTTTACACTGCTTATGGAATAATTTTGCTATTCAAAAATTATGGCCTTGAGGGGTTATTTTTTTCTTTCATATTTCCTTCTCTCCCCTCTCTCTCTCACTTTCTCTGTTTCTCTGTTCCTCTCTCCCTTTTTCTAAAACTATAAAACTCACAACTCTCCCCTTATTTATTTCAAAATTTTGAGTCACAGAAAGTTTACCCATGCTCCCAGTGTGCAGAAGAATTCACCAAAGTTTTCTTCTGGTATTATATAGAGCCATTTTATTCTATTATGTCTGATACATGAATTTTATGCTTGTAAGGCATTTGGCATAATTAATTTGATAGTAAGAGGCTATTACTTTCCCTTGGTGATCTGAACCATGACCAAGGCCACAAAGCTTGGTCTTCACAGCTAACAGGTCTGAAATTTAGTATGAACTATGGTTGAAATATTTTGAGAGAGGAATACACGCTGTTGTATGGCTTTCTTATTCATGGACTATTTGTAGTGGTGGAGCTGCTGAAAACAGAGGCTGGTTGCCTATCGCTGCATGAAAGTCTCTTCTATAATGTGAAAATCAATGTACGGTGGAGTGTCAGAGCACTTTGTGTTGTCCTACCTCATCCCAAAACTGGCTCCCTTAAGTGCCTCATCTATGCCAGTGTGTGACCACTGACCACTCACCCAGAGTCTACACATATTCAAGTCTCAGACCACATCTCCCTTGATACAGCATAGATGCCACATGCACTGCTTAACATTCTACCTACTTGGAGGATCTATCCTCTCATTATTTTCCTGAGCAGTTACCCCTGGATGGAATTTTAATTTAGGTCCAGGAATGTTTGATCCATTCATCACATCAAGGTGAAATACCTAAGAAACTTTGAGCCTGATCCTCTGTCAGCTGGCCATTAGTTACATTCACGAGGCTATTAAATAGTGAGCAAAGAGAGTGGAGTTAATGCAAAAGTACAAGGTGACATGCGTTTTGGTCCAGCTACGTGAATAATCAGCTGTGCCTTTCTGGCTGGTTTGGCATGATCCCCAAATGTAAATTTGATGCTGTGGTGACTTTATGCTATAACTATCTCACCTTATGATGTGGTGTATCTGATGGTTTCGAGCTATGAGAATAGATGCAATCTCCTAAGCATAACATGTCACTGTCAGGCATGTGGCTTCCAGCAGGGCCCATGAGTATACATTGCGAATCTCTTATTTGTACTTGCTCTAGACTTCACACAGATTTCGTATTCATCTTAAGACACCTCTAGCACCCTAGAATCCACTGGGTTTTATGGCCAAAGTAGCAACAGAGCTAGACCTATGCCTGGGGCCTCTTTCTCTGAGCCTCTTTCAAACTTGACAACCTGATGAATTATCTAACTAATAAGCTAACATGGTACTCCTAAATGTAGTATACATTCCCTTCAAAATCCAGGATTACTAAATACTTTCTCTTTCTTAGAGCTAGGAGGCAAAGCAAAGTAACTGGACCTTCATTTTAGAGTGTGTGTTTTGATGTGGACCAGATCATTGAATCACCAAAACAATGAGCAAGTATGGTAGTGCCATAATGAACACTCTTGACGCCAAATTATATGTGATTCATTCCTCACCAAATCCAATTCACACGAGAATATGGAAACAGAGAACCTCAGTGATGCTCTGCTAGATGACAATGGGAATAGGTCTGCTCATCTAGAGAAGACAGAGTTAATTTTGGTAGTGGATTTTCTGTGTCTCTTCCCAGGTGGATTTGAACTAGTCCTTTTGTACTATTTCTTTTTGGAGGCTATTGATTTTTTTTTCCAAATCAATAAAAGCTTACCAAAAAATACAATAAATATTGATCTGTTCTAGTAATGATATTGCATCTGGCACAAATCTGCAATGAGGTTTCCATTTACTTAATTACATGTATATTTTATGGCCACAACCATGGCATACGGAAGTTCCTGGGTCAGGGACTGAATTTGAGCCACAGCTGCAATCTACACGATAGCTGCAGCAACACCAGATCCTTAACCCACTGTGCCAGGTTGGGGATCGAACCTACACCTCCTCAGTGACCTCCCACTGCAGTAGATTCTTAACCTACTGTTCCACAGCAGAAACTCCTCCACATACTTAATTTTATTGTAGTTCTATGTCATCCACCAGCAGCCATCTGTGTTCTTTGCAAAAAACCACATAAGTGAATTAGATGGAGGCCACTGAGTCCTAAACTCTGTGTCTTTGAGGGAGCACTCTCCTTCGGATTTCCACCCATGAGGTCATTTTACTTCTGACTTAACAATTTCTTCCAGTTGAGGGGGAGTGGAGTTTTAGGGTCACTCACACTTCCCTCCTTTCCATTACAGTTATACCCCAAAGATCAGAGAACTGATGTGAGGTCATGCCAGGCACAAAGTATATTTACCCCATTATGTACTAAGTCCTACAGGAGGGAAGTGAGGTAGCTCTACATATGCACTGGATCCCCTTTGAGAGGAATTTGGGTCATGATTCCATATATCATCTAGCCACCATTTATTTCCAGTCCAAAAGTTAAAATACAATGGTGGTTTGGTTTTCCTAGAATCACTGTCAGCTCAAGTTCTGTACCTAATAACCCCCAAAAGATCTGGGTGTTCCTCTTCCTAATATACAACTATCGCTAGCTTTAGGTCCATTGGAGAGAGACTGGGGAGATAATTTTTTACAAATACAGTGGTATTTTAGGTTCCTTCACTGGAGAACTGGATTTTACCTTAATCAACAATATCTGGGCATGAGACATGCTAATTCAGGATACTAGAAAACAAATTATGGTTTCCTATTGTATGGCTGATATTAGCTTTCTGACCACCAGATTCTTATGATTTTTTATTATAGCCTTATGGTCTCCCCATCAATATCATCCATAGAACACAACAGTCTATTAGTTATCACCACAGATACCTGTGCACCATGACATATTAGGCATTGTGGAGACAGTGGCCCAGTATTGTGAATAATTATATCCACCATGTTTTCTGATGGCTAGCTAATTTTTCCAGTCTGATGATGATACCTGGGATGGTTAATATTATGTGTTAACTTGGTAAGGCCATGGTAACCAGACAAAAAAACAATAGACAAAATCAATCAAGCCAAGAGCTGGTTCTTTGAAAAGGTAAACAAAATTGACAAACCTCTGGCTAGACTCACCAAGAAGAGGAGAGAAAAAACCCAAATAAACAAAATAAGAAATGAAAAAGGAGAAATCACAACAGACACTACAGAAATACAAAAAGCCATGAGAGAATACTATGAACAACTGTATGCCAACAAATTTGACAATATAGGAGAAATGGACAACTTTCTAGAGACTTACAGTCTGCCAAAACTGAATCAAGAAGAAAGAGATCAACTGAACAGACTGATCACTAGAAATGAAATTGAATACGTCATAAAAACACTCCCTACAAACAAAAGTCCAGGACCAGATGGCTCCACAGGTGAATTCTAACAAAATTACAAAGATGATCTTATACCCATTCTTCTTCCACTTTTTCAAAAGTTTGAAGAAGAAGGAGGAACACTTCCAAAGACATTCTATGATACCACCATCACCCTAATTCCAAAACCACCAAAACAGAAAACTACCAGCCAGTATCTTTGATGAATAGAGATGCAAAAATTCTCAACAAAATTTTATCCATCCGAATCCAACAACATATAAAAAAGATCATACACCACGACCAAGTGGGATTCATCCCAAGTTCACAAGGATGGTTCAACATATGCAAATCAACCAATGTCATATACCACATTAAAAAAGAAAAGTCAAAAACCACATGATCATCTCAATACATGGAGAAAAAGCATTTGACAAAGTCCAACATCCCTTCATGATAAAAACTCTTACCAAAGTGGGTATGAGGGAACATTCCTTAACATAATCAAAACCATTTATGACAAACCCACAGCAAATATAATACTCAATGGAGAAAAGCTGAAAGCCTTCTCACTAAAATCTGGAACAAGACAGGGATGCCTACTCTCACCACTGTTATTCAACATAGTACTGGAAATCCTAGCCACAGTCATCAGACAAACAGTAGAAATAAAAGGCATCCAAAGAAGAAGAGAAGACGTAAAACCATCACTGTATGCAGATCACATGATACTATATATAGAAAACCCTAAGGATTCAACCCCAAAACTACTTGAACTGATCAACAAATTTAGCAAAGTAGCAGGACATAAGGTTAACATTCATAAATCAGTCACATTTCTGTATACTAACGATGAAATATTAGAAAAGGAAGACAAAAATACAATACCTTTTAAAATTGCACACCCAACAAATCAAAGACCTGGGAATACACCTGACTGAGGAAGTAAAGGACTTATATGCCAAGAACTATAAAACATTCATCAAGGAAATTAAAGAAGATGTAAAGAAATGGAAAGATATTCCATGCTCCTGGGTTGGAAGCATTCATATTGTAAAAATGGCCATACTACCCAAAGCAATCTACAGATTCAATGCAATCCCTATCAAACTACCCATGACATTTTTCACAGAACTAGAACAAACAATCCAAAATTTATATGGAACCACAAAAGACCCAAAATAGCCAAAGCAATTATGAAGAACAAAAACCAAGCAGGAGGCATAATTCTCCCAGACCTCAGGCAATATTACAAAGTCACAATCATCAAGACAGTGTGGTACTGGTACCAAAACAGACATACAGACCAACGGAACAGAATAGAGAACCCAGAAATAAACCCAGACACCTATGGTCAATTAATCGTCAACAAAGGAGGCAAGAACATAAAATGGGAAAAAGACAGTCTTTTCAGCAAGCATTCCTGGGAAACCTGGACAGCTGCATGCAAATCAGCTTCTCCAAGGAAGATATACAGATGCCCATGAAGCACATGAAAAAATGCTCAACATCTCTGATTATTAGAGAAATGCAAACCCAAACTACCATGAGATACCACCTCACACCAATCAGAATGGTTCAACATTAGTAAGTCCACAAATAACATTAATAAGTCCACAAGCAAAAGCGGGTGTGGAGGAAAGGGAATCCTTCTGCACTGTTGGTGGGAATGTAAGCTGGTACAGCCACTATGGAGAACAGTATGGAGGTACCTTAGAAATCTCTACATAGAACTACCATAGGACCCAGCAATGCCACTCTTAGGCATATATCCAGACAAAACATTCCTTAAAAAAGACACATGCTCCTGCATGTTCACTGCAGCATTATTCACAATAGCCAAGCCATGGAAACAATCCAAAGGTCCACTGACAGACAATTGCATTATGAAGATGTGGTATATATACACAATGGAATACTACTCAGCCATAAAAAATGAAATAATGCCATTTGCAGCAACATGGATGGAACTAGAGTCTCTCATACTGAGTGAAGTAAGTCAGAAAGAGAAAGACAAATACCATATGATATCACTTATATCTGGAATCTAATATACGGCACAAATGAACCTTTCCACAGAAATGAAAATCATGGACTTGGAGAATAGACTTGTGGTTGCCAAGGGAGAGGAGGAGGGAGTGGGGTATTTGGGGAGCTTGGTGGTAATAGATACAAAATTTTTTTTTTGTTTGTTTGTTTGCTATTTCTTTGGGCCACTCCTGTGGCATATGGAGGTTCCCACGCTAGGGGTCGAATCGGAGCTGCAACCACCGGCCTACACCAGAGCCACAGCAATGCGGGATCCGAGCCGCGTCTGCAACCTACACCACAGCTCACGGCAACGCAGGATCGTTAACCTACTGAGCAAGGGCAGGGACCGAACCCGCAACCTCATGGTTCCTAGTCGGATTTGTTAACCACTGCGCCACGACGGGAATATTGCCTTTAGAATGGATTAGCAATGAGATTCTGCTCTACTGCACTGGAAACTATGTCTAGTCACTTACGGTGTAGCATGATAATGTGCAAAAACAAAATGTGTACCTGTATGTATAACTGGGTCACCATGCCGTACAGTAGAAAAAAACTGTATTGGAGAAATAACTATAAAATAATAATAATAATAATAAACCACATTATTCTAGATGTTTTTGTGAAGGTATTTTTTTAGATGAAATTAACATTTATATCCTTAGACTTTGAGTTTCACTAGTTATTCTCCATGATATGGTTGGAATTCATCCAATTAGGAAAAAGGCTTAATATAAAAATGATTAACCTCTTCCATATTTACATGTAAACTGAATTGATTGTCTGTTTCTCTATCTCCCTATCTTTATATATCCCATTTATCTGTTTCTCTGGGGAACTTTCACCAATACTTAATATAATATCCTAAACTCATAATGCTAATTAGGAAAGCCTCTAGTGTTTATTAAAGAAAAAGAAAAGACCAAAAAACTAACTTAATTATTTATAGTGGCCTTTTTGGAGAGGGGATCCATAAACGTGGGAGGAAAATAGCAGAATTCCTTCCATCGTGAAGAGAGAGAGAGAGAGAGAGAGAGAGAGAGAGAGAGAGAGAGTGTGTGTGTGTGTGTGTGTGTGTGTGTGTGTGTACGTAGTGGAAAGGCTGTGAGTTTAACAGGTAAAGATGGCAGGGAATGTGGTTGTTCTACTTCTGTTAACCAGATTATTTCCACTTCTCTTCTTTCTTTTTTTTTTTTTTTTTTTCTTCTAAGGGCTACACTAACAACACATGGATGTTCCCATGTTAGGGGTGGAATCGGAGCTGTAGCTGCTGGGCTACTCCATGTCAGCAACCTACACTACAGTTCACAGCAACACTGGATCCTTTAACCACTGAGTGAGGTGAGGAGGAATCAAACATGTCTCCTCATGGATACTAGTCAGATTCATTTCCACTGAGCCACAATGGGAACTCCCTCTCCTCTTTCATAAAACAGCAACCACATACCTTGCAAGCCCTGTATGGTTGGTGGAATTGTGAGGTTGAAGTGGAAGTGACATTTCTCACTTCCAGGCTAAAGATTTAATTGTTAACACAATTCTTGTGTTCTCTCTTTTCCCTCCACTGGTAATATCTGAAATGTTCACTCTCAGGTTTCCACCCTGGAAACCCTGTAGGTGATGGATACAATTTACAAGGAAGGAATCAATGTCTTTGGATGTAAACCACCAGGACTTGGGAACTGCATGGTACCATGACACAACCTAGAGTACACTGACCAACACAGAATGTTCCTGCCAGTACACATTTGAGGGGACTGGTGAGCAATAAGTCCCCAAGGCAGGCCTGGGACTTCATTCCTACCCCAGGAGAGCACACATCAGTGCTGTCTGCAGCAGAGAGCCAAGGCCCCACACCGTAAAAGTTTAAATGAGCATCATCTAGACATAGGTTCCATCCATGAATTTAATGAAATTAAGAAAGCTTACATTTAAACTACATGATGGATATCATTCCATGATCTAGGTCAAGATGAGTTCACTAAATTGTAGGCATCCAAAATTTTAAATAATGTTAAAGTATTCTAATTTAAAAGTGAAAATATGAAATTTATTTTGAATACACAAATTATTTTCCTTTTTCTTTCCTAAAGAGACTTTTGATATATCTTTATTTTCTATAGAGTTCATAAACTACTGAATGTAGAATTGTGATTTCTAGGACACATGCTGTACTGCTAAACTCTTACTATAGAAAAGAGAAGCTATTGACAAATGATAGAAATCGACATGAACATGAAAGGCTTATGTGATTTGTATACTCAAAGGTTATGCTACCATAAATTGAAAATAAGTACTTAAATTTCATTATCAAAGTCAAAATAAAGAATACAATTAATTATTTTACTACTGTTTACTGTACTTATCTACTCTTATTTACCACGTTGGAAAAAGTGCAAATGTGTTGTTTCTTATTTAAAATTACTGTTCTTTTTTTCATGTATTTAAGGAAATTTTGAACTCAAAAAACATACAATCCCCTGATAGAAAGTTTGATTTTGGTATCAGTCATAATATACCAATCTGTCTATCTAGATAAGCTTCATATAAGATATAAAAGCGGTTTCAATGAAATTGTTAATAAAATCTATCATTCTAATATATATATTAAATAAAATATAATATATATGTCTTAAATTTTGATGATTTAGTAAGCAATTGCTTTATGAAATTTAATGTCAGGATGATAATTAAATTAAACTTTACCTGATGGAGTGCCCTGTTACCTATATTGGAAAGATATAAATAAAATCCTCTGTGAATGTGTTTAATGATTTTAAACATTTCCCATCTTGTACTCACCAGACTTTCAATATACTTTTTCTCTCTTGTAAGTTTCCTAGCTATCAATTTTCTATCACAAGTGAATGAGTAACAATTCTATAAATCAGCAAGGCCATTTTAGCTGATGAAAGTAAAAATGGATCTCTTGCCTTGCTATTTCAAAGTTACTGAGTCTCACTGAGATAAAATATTAATCTTTTGTGATTTTTATATCCCTATTTTGTGCTATATATTTGAAAAAATATTTTAAAGATATCAGGCATTGTTTAATTGTAAGGTTTTTAAAATATACAGAACACATATAAGAACCATTTTAGGTCATTATTTGGCCTGTACAAGAGTGCTACATATGAATTATGTAATTCAGTTAATGATAGTTAGGGTCCTATTTTATATAGCGAGAATTATTACAATCACGTGGGCACCTTGACAATCAGAAACTTAATGTCAGGCATTTACACTGCAGTAGCACTGGCCTCATAAAATGAGATTGTAAGCAATTATTCCTCTTCAATTATTTAGAAGAGTTTGAGGAGAATTGGGACTAATTTTTCTTTAAATGTTTGGTAGAATTCCCTGGTGAAATCATCTGGTCCTGGGCTTTTATTCGTTGGGAGATTTTTTAAAAAATTTTTATTGAAGTACAATTTACAAGGTGTGGCAGGTGTACGGCAAAGTGATTCAGTTTTACACATCTATATACATTCTTTGCTAGAGATTATTTTCCATTATAGGTTTGTAGGTTATTTAAAGACAGTGCATATAGTTCCCTGTGCTATACAGTAGGACCTTGTTATTTATCTATTTTACATACAGTAGTTTGTATTTGCTAATCCCAAACTCGTAATTTATTCCTCCCCTACTTCTTTCCCCTTTTTTAACCATAAGTTTGTTTCTATGTCTGTGAGTTTCTGTTTTTTAAACAAGTTTATTTGTAATTTTTTTTTTTTTTTAGATTCCACATATATGTGATGATACAATGGTTGTCTTTCCCTGCCTGACTTACTTCAATCAGTGTAACGATCTCTAGGTCCATCCATGTGGCTACAAATGGCATTATTTCATTCATTTATGGCTGCATAATATTCTACTATATATGTGTACCACATCTTCTTTATCCATTCCTCTGTTGATGGACACTTAGGTTCCTCCTGGTCTTGACTATTGTGGACAATGATGTTATGAACATAGTGCATATATCTTTCCAAATTACAGATTTCATCTTTTCCAGATATATACCCAGGGTGGGATTGCTGGATCATATGGTAACTCTAGTTTTAGTTTTTAAGGAATGATCATACTGTTCTCCATAGTGGCTGCACCAATTTACATTCTATTTGGAGGTTTTGTATACTGCTTTAACATCCTTGTTCATTACTGGTCTGTTCAGATTTTCTGTTACTTCAAGGTTCAGTCTGGTTAAGTTGTTTCTAGGAACTTATCTAATTCATGTAAGTTATCTAGAAAGTTATCCACATAGTAGCAGCTTATGATCTTTTTTTTCTTTCTCTTTTTTTTTTTTTTTACTTCTGTGGCTTCTGTAGTTAATGTTCCTTTATTCATTTCCTATTTTTGATATTAGATTGTTTTCTCTTTTTCCTGGTATATTTGTTAGTCAATTTTGTGGATTTTTAAATAAACATCTAGCTTCCTATTTTCTGTAGTTTTTACATGATCTATTAATTTTTGTTCTAATCATTATAATTTTCTTCATTCTCCTAACTTTGAGTTTAATTTGTACTTCTTTTTATAGTTTCTAGAGGTGTAAGGTTAGGCTGTTGATTTCTGATCTTTTTTTTTTCTTTTTTTTTAATAATTACATTTACTGCTTTAAACTTCCCTCTTAGTACTTCTTTTGTTCTACTCCATAAAGTTTTGATTATGGTGTGTTCAATTTTATGTATCTCAATTACATTTTCTAATTTTACTTTTCTTTTTTGACCAACTGATTGTTCAAAAGTGTATTACTTTGTTTCCACATATTTTGAATTGACCATAGTTTTCCCTTCTTTTTATCTTATTCTCTGCTCTTCCCTTTAATGCTGTCAATGCTTGCTTCATATATTTGTGTGTTCAGCTGTTAGGTGCATATATATTTATGATTCTTACACATTTCTGGTGAGTTGACACTTTCATCATTATAAAATGTCCTCCTTTGTCTCTGTTACTGTTTTCGATAGTTCACATTGACTCTCAAGTCCACTTACATGATATGGCAATGACCATGCCTGCTCTGTTTCATTACTATTTACATGGAATATCTTTTTCCATCATTTACTTTTACATATGTGTGCCAGAATGCTAAATTGAGTATCTTGTAGGTAGAACCTAATTGGGATTTGTATTTTTTCCCTCCACTTAGAGACTCTACTTTTTTTTTAATTTAGTAGTTTAATCCATTTACATTTAAAATAATTATTTATAGAGAAAGACTTACTGTTGCTATTTTGTTCAGGCTGCCATCTTCCCACTTAAGCTTCAGTAGTGGAAGGGGTGAGAGAACATTCTGGGGTCTTCTTTATAAAGGCACTAATCTTATTCATAAGGGTTTCACCCTCAATACATAAGCAACTCTCAAAGGTACACCTCCTACTATCACTCATTGATAGGACTTCAACATGAAAATCTGGCTGGGACAAAAATATTCAGCTCACTACAGCCCCATTTTCTGTCTCTTTTACTTTTGGGACTCAAAATATATCTATATGTTTATCTATATTGGTTATATAAGTCTCTCAGGATTTCTGCTTTTTTCCTTTTCATTATTTTTTTCTTACTTTGTCATAAGGATTCAAATGACTTGTCTTCCAGTTGGCTGATTCTTTCCTCTGCTTAATAAACTAAGCTGTTGAGCTCTGCTACTGAATTTTTCAATTCAGTTATTATATTCTTAAGCTCCAGTTTTTCTATTTACTTTTAAAGTTTCTATATCTATGATGATATTCTCATTTTGTTCAGGCATCATTTCCTAATTTCATTCAGTTACCTATCTGTGTTCTCTCATAGCTGATTGAATTTCTCTGATTATTTTGAATTATTTGTCAGGTAAGTCACAGCTCTCCATTTTTTGTTTGCTTGTTTCTTTAGATTATTTTCTAGAGATTTATTTATTTATTTATTTGCTATGCTTGAAGCATATGAAAGTTTCTGGGATAGGGAGCAAATCCAAGTCACAGCAGTGACCTATGCCACAGCTGTGGCAATGCCAGTTCCTTAATCCATTGACCCACAGTGGGAACTCCTATTTTATTCTTTTAATTGTGCTATGTCTCCATTTCTTTGAATGTCTTGATATTTTATTTTATCATTGCATTATATTGCTTGGATTTGGGCATTTTACAAAATGACTATGTCTCCCAGTCTTTATGGGAAGACTTCATACAGGAGAAAAAGACTTCATATTAGTTATCCTGGCTAGAGATTCTTAGGTACTCTCAAGTCTTTCCAGAGAAGCATCATCTTGTGGGGTGTGCTATAATTCCACAATGAGAAGGGCCTGCTTTTCTTTTTCAGGAGATTGTCTCTTGCCCCCTCTGATGTCTGTCTGCAGTACCACAGTTTCTCTGGTCCCACCAGAGATATTGAGTTTTCCTCTTCCCTAGACTGCTAGTCATGGAAGGTATGCTGTTCCCCAACAGTGCTTTGGAGTCAAGCAAGACAGAAATAATCCTTTGGAAAGTCTTCCCAAAAGCTGTACAGATTCCACTCTTATTTCCTTGGCTGTCAAGAGTCTCACTAAACCATTCCATGATATTGCTAACTCATCATCCATTTCCTTTGGCCAAGCAGCCCACAGGGCCTTATACTGACACTAGCCACTCATGCAAACACATCCTTAGATTAAAAACCTGAAGGTTAACTTCCTGATGTGACTCCTCCAATAGCCCTCGATAAGCACTCTCACCTCCCTCCCAAAGTCTATATCCATGGAGCTTATCAGACCCCACTCTTCTTGGTTTGGTGGTCTGGCCTTAATCTGGAACCCCAAAGCACTCCATTGACATACCCTAATATAGCCATGTGCCCAGGGATCTATCTCTCTCCCTCCCTGTACCCACCTTGGCCTTCACCTTCCTGTGTGGCCCTTGGAAGTGTGCAGTGTACCTCCCCTGGTACCTGTAGTAATAAACCTCTATATTCAATTTCCCTGTCATCTGTTGTTGAACTGCAGCTCAACATCTAGCACCCTGGGGCTCTCTTTAACAAATATAAATTTAACAAGATTGTAACACTTTCTGAAGAAGACCGAAGTCTGATAATTCACCCCCATTGTACTGAGTTGAGCTGACTTACCGCAAGGGCCATAAGGAGGGAAATACAATAACGTTTCCTACTCATTTCACTGTATTTACTCTGGTATTGCTCTTGCCTTGGATACTGTGACTTTTTAATTCATTTCTGCAGTTCCCGAAAGGCTGTTGGGTTGTATACTGTTAAGTCAGTGTGTCTGTGGGAGAATGAGGTCTGGGTCTTCCTATTCCACTACTGCTCACCTGAATTTTTTTTTTTTTTTTTTAAGGCTGCATCCACAGCATATGGAAAGTCCCAGGCTAGGGGTCAAAACAGAGCTACAGCTGGCAGTTTATGCCATAGCCACAGCAACACAGGATCTGAACTGCTTCTGTGACCTATGCCACAGCTCACAGCAACACCAGATCCTTAACCCACTGATCAAGGCCAGGGATCGAACCAGCTACCTCATGGTTCCTAGTCAGATTCGTTTGCTGCACCACAATGGGAACTCCTGAATTCTTCTTTTTTTTTTTTAATTATTTTTTACTGTTATTTCCCCAATACAATTTTTTTTTTCCTACTGTACAGCATGGTGACCCAGTTACACATACATGTATACATTCTTTTTTCTCCCATTATCATGCTCCATCATAAGTGACTAGACATACTTCTCAGTGCTACACAGCAGGATCTCATTGTTAATCCATTCCAAAAGCAACAGTTTGCTACCAATCCATCCCACTCCCTTCCCCTCCCCCTTGGCAACCATAAGTCTATTATCCTGAATTCTTAATTTTTAAGATAAAAATCTTAACCAGTCGAGATAGAGAAACATCATGTGACCTCATGGGGAAAACCAGTTCGAATGACAGCGGACTTATTTCAGAAATGATGGAGGCCAGAAGGAAGTGGCACACCATTTTATAAATGCTATTTAAAAAAGGGAGGGGGGGCAAACTGTCAACTCAAAATTCTATACTCAGTGAAAACATTCTTTGGAAATGAAGGAAAATCAAAAAATTCTCAGGTGAAGGAAAACTAAAAGAATTATTCACAATGAGACCTATCCTAAAAAAGTGGCTAAAGGAAATCCTTTAAATAGAAGTGAAACTATAACAGAATAAAATAGGAAATCCAGGAAATGAGCAAGAACAATGCAAAGAGTTATAATTTAGGTAAGTGGCTAGGTAAGTGGAAGTGATCTTCCTTTTTCTCTTGAGTTTTAAAAATTATGTTTAACAGTTAGAGCAAAAGTTATTATCTGATTCTTTTCAAATGTGATTCTTATTGAGTGTGACTGGAATATTTAAGATAATTATATTTTTCACTAGAAATTGCTGTGAGAAATTCCTATTTATTTTTTAGGTGCAAGGATATACAAGTTTATATTTAAAACATATTTGTGGTTAAAGGAAATCGAAGGTCTGAAATTGATCTAATGCTCTTTTATTCTACTACTCTAGATGAAATACCTGTAATTGTTATATATTACATGCTTTATTTGAAATTGTTTTGACTCAATATTTGTTGGTCAAATACTTTATAAACATGATTCAGAATAAATTTATGAGTTTATAAACATGATTCAGATTAAATTAATGATGACATTTAGAGAATTTTAGATTAATTGTTAGTACATTCTAATTTACTTAACTCTTTGCTACAACTAATTCAGAAGATCATTTTGTAAGCTTGATAATGGTAAAATGCTATGGAAAAATATGATCAAGACTATTTTCAGTGCATTAAAATGAAAACAAATTCAATGAATCAATGGTGGTTGAGGAAAGATGAAAAAAATACAAAGGCAGATACAATTTTTAGAGGAAGTAAGATCATCAAAGGCCCATAAAGGGGGTGAAATGTAAATCTAGCTCTGAACATTATCTGCTAGCTTCTAACTTTCTATCCAATTATAAAACTGTCGTTCACCATCTGTCAGGCTCCCTGTATAGATATTTGTCTCTGTGATGAGTCACTGCAGGGAGCCATCAGCATCACCATGACTTTATTTAATGAGAATCCTGTCCACATATCCTCCTGACAGCTTGAGTCCATGTCATTCATTATTGTCAGTCTTCAACCCAAAGGCAGGAGCCTGCAGCTGATGCAGACATTTCTTTCAAATATGTTACAAATGCAACTTCTGATAATTTACAAGGAGAGAGTCTATTCTCCCAGGCTTTCACCAAAGGATATGTTGCATAAGTTTGATAATATCACTGCAAATTTACCCTTTTACAAAACATCATATCACACACTCCTTAAACTACCAAGACAATGTAAAAACAAACAAATAATCCTACAATATGTATCTTGTTCAAATGGATAAGATGATTCCTCTACACTTAGAACCCTGTCCTTTTCACATCCAGAGAAGCAAAAACTGCCATAATTCCAGTCCACAAAAGGCTTTAAACTCATATTTAGTACTCATGTATAATAAATGTTTAACTAATAAATAAAAAGCAGCCATTTCTTTCTAATCCCTGTTATTGGGCTAAAGCCTTGTGATTTTTAATACAATGTATTCTCATTGACTTGAGAGCATTCTTTGGGAACTGCTGATAAATTATAGAGCTAAATAATTTAAGGGAAGGAGGAGGTTAAGAGAAAATTATGCTCTGAGTCATGAAGCAAGCTCTAAAAGTTAACCAATCACATTAAAGGATCATATACACTCTAATAATTCATGTGCTCAAATAGAATATTCATTAAAAGAAATTCAAAAATCAATGTCTTATAGACTGAACCATATTTTTGCTACATCAATCTCTCAATTGTCTTAGTTTCTATTAAATCTCATGACAAAATAATGTTTTATCCTTTTTGCTCTGAGACCTGAAAGCTGAGGGAATTGTAGATCAAACCTTGGAGGGAACAGGTATATAGTACTACAGTAAAGAGTAAATGTTGAAGAATGAGCCTTTAGTGTGCTGAGGGCCTTTGTGAGTTTACATACACGTGAGTATGTATAACAAAATAAGGAGAGCACTGGTAAAACTTAAAAAGTATCTGAAGTGAGTTTTCAGAATCAAACTCCAAAATGAAAAGCAAGCTATAGATATGCACTTGAAGATTATGCTCCATCTACTGAGCTTTAGTACAGAAAAAAAATGAACATTAAATAATGCTAAAGAAAGCAGATACCTGTGTCTCTATTCAGATTTTCTGCTTCAATCTAATCATTTTGTAGAGAAAATAAAAACACATTTTAGCCCTTTCAACTATTGGCAAAAAAAAAAAAAGGAGTGTAATGTATAACAGAATCTGTCCTCTATATGTGCTTTGAGAATACCAAAATTTTAAATATAATGATATTCAAAGTTCTTTCTAATCTGATGCTTTCCCTCTGTATATTTATTTCATCAGGTTTCAAACACTGAGTGACAAATTATACATCATGCTATTTCCTCAGAGTAACAAGTCTCAAAATATCATCAGGTTGTCTAATTGGTCTTGCCTTGCTGTGCCTATAGGGGAAAAAAAAATCCAAGGAGAGCACTTGGGATGTGATTTTTCAGTGTATCTATGCCATGAGCTAGTGCAGCATCAGTGTTCCAACTCTGTCCTCCAATGATAACATCAAATACTCACACATTTTTAGTGTTCAGGGGTAAAGATCAGATTTTTTTCCCCAAGGCAACAGTAAATGAGTGCCTGGAATATTAAAATTAACAGTAAAAATCTATTTAATACAAACTGAATCCATCCAGTCAACCTTTAGGAGCCCTGAGAATGTGCCACTGTGTAAAGTCTTTACTATGTGAATGATGTTATCTTGAGGAAGATGAGATTCAATTGGGGAGACAAGTGAAAAATGTAAAGAGAAAAACCCTCCATGAACATATAAATAAGCAGTAAAGATAACTGGCAAGGATTTCTTGGAAGATACTGCTTTTGTTCTACAACTTAAAGCATGAAAATTTTACTGGTTAGAAACAAACTATTAGAGTAGTTTTTGCTTAAACTGGAAACAACATTTCTTCCCATTGGTATACTATGTAAGAATCCTGGAAATCTATTTTTGTGTTCTGTAGATACGGTTTTCTAAGGATTTAAAAATAAACACATTTATAAAATTGGAAAGTGGTGTCATTAGTTTATTTAACATTTCTTTATATTGAATATTTAATGCCCATGAATTAGTCATTGAATTAATATTAAATAAGATTTAAATATTTAAAATATTAAATTTCAAGAGAAAATTCAGTTGAAAGGCTTCTTCAACTTTAGGATACCTAAAATTAATTAACTAGAGTGGGCTTTGATTTTAAAGAATATAGGACAAGCTGCACTGTAAACTGAATGAAGGGAAAATTTAGTTTTTGAAAGAAGGCACAATCTGGCCTACCATCTAAACCATTATATTCCACATAGACTTTTTGTTTGTATTTATAAATATTACTCAGAAATCAGAATAGTTTGATAACATATAAAAGAGGAATTGAATGTTTTAAATTCTGCCTTAGCAAAGAAGAACCAATGGGTAGACTTAAAAAAGTTTCAATATAGAATATATTGGACTTGGAAGATAAACCTAGGGAATAATAAAAATAACATTTTATAAGACAATGGTTAAGTAAAACTCTAACATGGAAACAATTTGCTTTATAAAAATTTTAGAGTGTAAATAAAAAGAACAAAAAAATTATAAGGAGGACGTGTGCTATAATACTTGTTATAGTAAGGAGCTCACTACTTACTAGCATGAACTCATACTTAATCAACTGTTTTTAATTGTTCTTATGTCCACACCCATGGCATATGGAAATTCCTGAGCCAGGGACTGAATCCAAGTTGCACCTGTGACTACACCACAATTGCGGCAATGCTTGATCCTTTAATCCACTGTGCCAGGCCAAGGACTGAGCCCATGCCTCCTCAGAGACCCAAGTTGTTGCAATCAAATTCTTAACCCACTGTGCCACAGTGGGAACTCCTGAATCAATTTAATTTTTTAAGAAGATTGATTGTACTATCATACCAAAACTTGGTGGAATAATGCAACAAATATGTCTTATATTGTTTCCCAGTCTGTGGGTTGAGTGGGCACTGGGCAAATCTGCATATCCAGGCCAAGCTTGGTTGATCTCAGCTTTGGGTTCTTAAGGCATCTGTAGCCTTGGCTGTGGGCTGGCTCCTGGAGGAGAACCTCACATGTCTGGGGTGGGCTGGCTGTCTGCTAGAAGAACCCTGAGAGTCTCTCAACATTCAGCAGGCTAGCCGGGGCTACTCTCACAGAGCTAAGGAAGCTTCTAAAAGAATGAGCTGACACATCCAGCCCTCTGCAGACATGTCTCTCCCACTGCATGCTACTTGTCAAAAGAAGTCAAAGCCAGCCCAAATACAAGGAGTGGCAAATGCAGGCAGATTCCATTCTTTGATAGAAAAAGCTGAAATGTCCTATTGAAAATATAGTGATTACAAGGAGGGAAATTATTTTAGCTATTTTTTTCAAGCAACCTGCCATTTTATGCCATTAAATATTTACATGGCTTTCTACATTTTGCAAAATATATTGAAGTAAGCAGGCTACAGTTTATAGTCAATTCTGAAATTTCAAAATTACTCACCTGATTTATAAAAGGCAAGATGGGTATAGGTTACAACGCAAATATGTTATGGCACTGAGTGACTTTATTTTACAAATCAGAGATTAACTCTCAAAATATGAGTGGAAAAGCATAAGCACTGATCAGAGTTTGAGAGTGACTACAAACAACAAAAAACCTCTCATAGACAAAGGGAACCTGTAATATGTCTAACATGGAAGTTTAAATATAGAAGAAAACACTGAACATACGCAGAAGTACAGTGATTTCATAAAGAACTAGGCTATATTATACAGACATAAACTAGCAATTTATAAATTTTCAAAAGAGTTTTAGTGACATAGAAATGTATACCTTCACATAATGGTGGTATTATTTTTCAACCCAATATAGATGATATTAAGCTTTACCAAGATGAGACATATATCTACTCTGTGTTATAATCATGACCAGGAAAGAATATTAAACAGTGTATGTTTGAAAGTGAGAAAGAAGCTACTATTCTTTGCTTAGGGATTTTTCCTCATGCCGAAGCACAAAGAAATTGAATTGTAGGCAATTAATTGTATGTACACTACTTATGTATAAAATACTATTAACATTTTTACAAGTGACGACTATAATTCTACTGAAAATAGCAATCACTGCATACCATTTTACATGGTTGTCACAATACCAGGTTAAGGATGAAGAATAAATTAATCCACATTTCATATAAGTATATGAAACCTCAGAGAAGTGTATTATTGCTTTCTTGCAAATATCTTATTGTTAGCAACTGGGAATGCCAGGATTTGAACTTTGGCAATCTGATCCCTGAAAGTGCCTTAATTATAGTTATATGACTGCTTTTGCATACTACAGAATAATACTGAGGGGCACTAATGGATTTCTTGACTTTGGGTTTCAGTTTGCCTGTATTCAAAGTTGGCTAAAATAAATGATTAAGATAAATGACAAAATGTAATTATCTGTGTCCCTATTATCTGTATTGCTGGAGGATATGGCCACGAGAACACTCTAAAGGCAACAGGCATGGCCGCTGTGCCCTTTTATGCCCTAGTCTCTCTCTTCTCCATTACGACATCTTATATGTGTATGCTTCATTCGACATACATTCTTCTCTGACCTACCTTCCAGGTTGCTATCTTATCAGTTGTGTATAGTGTGACTAGACTATACACAACCACTACCTTTTAAATTTATTCTTTAAAAATTTATAATATCTATTATTTTTTCAATGCTGCATATCCCTAGACATATCTTCCATTCTATCATTTATTATTATTATTATTACTTTAAGGCTGTCTCCACTGTATATGGAAGTTCCCAGGCTAGGGTTGAATAGGAACTGCACCTGAGGCCTATGCCACAGTCCTGGCAATGCCATATCTGAGCTGCCTCTGTGACCTATGCTGCAGCTTGAAGCAACGCCAGATCCTTAACCCACTGAATGAGGCCAGGGATTAAACTCATATTGCTGTGAAGACTATGACAGGTTCTTAACCCACTGAGCCACGATGGGAACGCTGTATCCTTTATTTTTCAAATACAGCCTGGCTATGTCACCTCTGTGAAGCCCAGATACACACAGATCCTTTTCTGTTGTGTTGTTTCTGCTGGTTCTTTGTTTTGTTTAGTTTTGTATTTAATTTTACTGGAGTATAGTTATTTACAATGTTGTATTAATTTCAGGTGTATATCAAAGTAATTTGGTCAGACATATAAATGTATCCATCCTTTTCTCCCGTATAGGTTATTACAAACTATTGAGTAGATTTTCCTGTGCTATACAGTAGGTTCTCCTTAATCAGGTATTTTAGACAGTCATGTGTATATGCTGGTTCTTTACTGTGGAAAGTAGGGAATTTTTTGTCTATCTTTGACTGTGTGTAGATGTTGGGTCTCAAAAATCATCTGCAGAGATAAATTAAGGTACATTCCACAAGAGTGCTTTTGCCTTTCTTTCTACAAAGTTCCTTGAAGTGCTACTAGCTAGTGATGTGTTACATCGAGTCTTAGTTTAATATCAGAATTCATCCCAGAGCTATATTATCATTCAATCTTGCATTGAGGATTTAATCCTGAGCTTCCCAAACTCACTATGCAGAGGGTTTCCTGCTGGCCTCCTCAAGTGCACAGGCCCTCAAATACTATTTCAATTCCATTTGTCTTCTGAGGCCATCAAAGAGAAGGTGTTATTTTTTCCTCAAATGCCCTTTGGAGCATAATAAGTGGTATTTGGGCTGGTCCTGGTGTTCCTTTAACATTTCTCTTTTCATTTGGTAAATTCTACTCTCTTTTCATTATGTCCATGCTTTTAAGATTTTTAAAAATTAGTTTATCAAGGATTTTTGCTGTTCATTTGTTTTTCAGATGTTTTCAGTTGGGCATGATTTAAATTACCTAATTTGACATTTCTATAAAGTGGAAATTTCACACTTCATATGTAGGTGAGGAGACATGTTGACAGGAAAAAAGATGAAAAGTCCAAAATATGTGGTCCACGGGACTGAGACAAGCATCAGGGATAGGAAAACAGACTGTCCAGGGAGACAAAAGCCTGGTGATAGTTGTGAGCAACCTTACCATTTTAATCATTTACTTCTCAGATTTAAATTTTTACAGGACTATTATCTTTTGTTGTTACTGTTGTTGTTTGTCTTTTTGTCTTTTTTAGGGCTGCACTGGCGCCATATGGAGGTTCCCAGGCTAGGGGTCTAATCGGAGCTGTAGCCACCGGTCTATGCCACAGCAATGTGGGATCCAAGCCGCGTCTGTGACCTATACCACAGCTCACGGCAATGCCAGATCCTTAACCCACTGAGTGAGGCCAGGGATCAAACCTGCAACCTCATGATTCCTAATCAAATTCCTTTGAGCCACGATGGGAACTCCAAGGACTATTATCTTGTTTCAAAAATATGAATATTAAATGTTACTCTACATTTACACTGTAAATTATACTTTTATACTTAACTACATATTAATTATATGTGATGATTAATTATACAATTATACTTAAATTAATTGATTAATGTCCTACTGATAAGTTTATTCATGGTCAGCTGAGACATAAGTTTTTTATTTGCATGTTAGCAAAATTTTTTCTTTTTCTTTGCAATGTCTACACATTTAAATTGGGCATATTTTCTGACCTTGTTTTCTATTTAGTTCTAAGAGCAATAAACAGTGGTTAGGAATGACCAAATTTTTGTGAGCTAATCCAGGGGACTTTAAAAAAAAGAAAACTGTCTAACGTTTGTTTCTGTTGTCTCTATCCCTAGAAGCTACTGATAAGGAGAAATATTAAAGAACTGAGCTAATATTAAATGATACAAATTATATTTAAAAGAACATTCTTCTTTTATGACTTGAGAGGTTAAGAAGGCTAAGAAAGTATGACTGTTTTTCCTGGCATGAGAAAAAAAATGTATGTATATGTGTGACTGGGTCAGTATGCTGTAAGGCAGAAATTGGCATAGCACTATAAATCAACTATGCTTAAATAAACGAATAAATAAATAGGGCATTAAAAGTTCTGATTTATCAAATAGTCATTTAACAACAGGGCTCAGGAGGAACCGACTCTATGCAGCAAACCAAAGGCACTGTCACCTGGGAAGTGGCTGCACTAAAGCAGTGATGACATGGTGACACAGGCAACCCAGCCCTCACACTCACCAACCTGCACAACTCAGGCAAGCACCCGCCTCAAACAGAAACAAGCAGGATGGTGGTTTGTTGTCATTGCCCTCCGTTTTGTTCCAGAAACCTTTTACTATCCTAGAAACGCTTGGCTGCTAATGGATGCAAGCTGAACTTGATTTAATGTATGTATTTAATCCTGTTATTATCAGAGGTTCAAAACAGAATAAACACACCCTTGGCTAAACACCTAATAAACCTGTGAAATCACCTGACACCACGACTGCTGCGAGTGTGTGGCTTGCCGTCTGCACTGCTAGAGAGAGGAGCTGCCTGGGCCTTGCAGGGAAACTTCTAGTAATAAAGGAGAGACACTGCATTTATGGAATTCTAAAGCCTTTCCCTTCTTAAATATCCTTCATTAACATCAAGAATAATCCACAGTGGCCTTCCACTGTCCAGAGAAGCAGCGCAGCCTGGGGTCCAAGGTGCTGGTTTGGATGAGGTACAGAGGACTTAGGGGCCAGGAGTGGAACCAGGTTCCTGCCTGGCCAGCGGGGAGCCTCCTTGGCCTTGCAGGGAAGCATGTGGAGTCCAGGGCCCCACAGTGGTAATGAGTGCCCAGTCTGGGGCCAGATGGCAGGGTACAACCCAGGCATTGCCTGACCTAGCTATGCGATCACTATGGGGAGTAAACCTGTCCTCAGTTTCATCAATGAGAATAAGAATACCAGCTACTGCAGAGATTTGCTTTGCTAGGGCTTGTGGTGTTTTTGTTTGTTTTGTTTTGTATTTTGTTTTTTGTTTTCAGAACCATGCCTGGCACATAGCAAGGTCTCAATAAATGTGTGGTAGACATAGGGCTACAGCAGAGGTAACCCCAAGTGAAAAGTGACTTCCTGCCATCCCAGTGTGGGTGCCATGGACAAAAATGCAATGTCCTTGAGCCTATTTTTCCTTACCTAAGGTACCTTCAGGTCTATTTCTATTTAGAAATGCTGCTATATTACTGACCTAAAACTTAACATTGCTACTAGATATGGCTCTAACATTAGCTTTTTCAGTGGATTGTGATGGATTTTCTATTCCAGAACCTGTGGTGTATATGAATTGATATAATTAAAATAATTCAGATTAAAATTAGGCTATAATAAAATAAACCAAAGCTTCTTGGACATATGCAAATTTTCCTAATTTGAGTGATATGAAGCAATCTGATTTGGGTGGATTTTCTCTGCATCACTTCTGATAACAGCATAACCACAAGGAATCTCTCCTGTAATGACTTATTTTTGAGGTGTCTGAGACCTTCCACAGAAGCAGCCATGGATTTACTTCTCTGTATCTTTACGCTAGGTTTCCTATGTTTCATTTAAAAAATAAATCATATGACCCAGCAATCCCACCCTTGAGCATATATCTGGACAAAACTTTCCTTAAAAAAGACACATGCACCTGAATGTTCACTGCAGCACTATTCACGATAGCCAAGACATGGAAATAACCCAAATGTCCATCGACAGACAATTGGATTAGAAAGATGTGGTATACGTACACAATGGAATACTACTCGGCCAAAAAAAGAACAAATTAATGCCATTTGCAGCAACATGCATGGAACTAGAGACTCATACTGAGTGAAGTAAGTCAGAAAAAGAAAGCAAATACCATATGATATCACTTATATCTGGAATCTAATATAAGGCACAGATGAATCTTTCCACAGAAGAAAAAATCATGGACTTGGAGAAGAGACTTGTGGTTGCCAAGGCAGAAGGGGAGGGAATGGGGTGGACTGGGAGCTTGGGGTTAATGGAGGCAAACTATTGCCTTTAGAATGGATTAACAGTGAGATCCTGCTGTGTAGCACTGGGAACTACGTCTAGTCACTTATGATGGAGCATGATGATGTGAGAAAATAGAATGTGTACATGTATGTGTAACTGGGTCACCATGATGTACAGTAGAAAAACAATTGTATTGGGGGAATAATTTAAAAAATACAAAAAACTAAAAAAAATAAAATAAAAAATAAACCAGCTACAATTCTTTCAAAGTAACCTAGGTATGTGTGACAACCCATGAAATATGTTTACAGAAGGCTATTGAACTCATTGACTAATTACATGCACAGAATTTTTAGCTCAAGATCTAATTCTGAGAAGTTCTCCAGGCTGGATGAGTCATTTCAGTGAGGTCAGTAGTTCTTTGTCCTCCCATTGTCCACACCCTTTACCCTCTGATTTATTAGTGACTTCCCGTTGTGGGCAGGATGACTTTCTGGGCCCTTTGACACCAGATTTAATTACCTGTCTTGTGTGTTTTGGATAATGGTTTGTAATCAGCTATGGCACAAGCAGAGACTTGAGAGGGGTTTGTTCACCAGGGCCCAATTCCTTGGGGCTCGTTATCTTCATAAAGCCTCATCTGTCAGGGGGTGCTGTGTAAAGCTGAGGCTTCCTAACTACCCAGCTGAAGGTGCAAGCCCCAGACTGGCCCTCCCCCAGCCTTCAGAGTGTCAGATGCCTGTCCACTCCAGCAGGCTCTAGACACCTACGTGTGTCATATGTCCCTGAGATGTGATGCTCAGTTTTGCAACATTACTGTAGTAAGAGCCAATTCATTATGACCAAATACCCACCATATTTGGGATTTTCCTCCAGAAAGTATGGTAACCTGAAATCATTCTATAACATGAATTCTCCAAATGAACCCAGGCATGGGAATAAGCACTAAGTTTATAGAGACTATGGAGAACATGATACAAAACTCTTCGAAGATTTATGTTTTAAAAGAGGTTACTTCATTGACTTCTGAGTACTGCAAATACATAATTTAAGGTTCAAATGGCAGAGTCTGCATACAACACAGAACAATATTTAGCTTGTATCCTGTTATAACACAACTAATATTACTATTATTATTTTTTATGGCTGCATCCATGGCTTAGGGAAGTTCTCGGGCCAGTGACTGAAACTGAGCAGCAGCCCTAACCAAAGACAGATTCTTTAACTCACTGCACTGGGTAAGGGGATCGAACCTTTGCCTCTGTAGCAACCTGAGCCGTGATAGTCAGATTCTTAACCCACTGTGCTATAGCAGGAACTCCACTGATATTATTTTTGTATTTTGAAATTAGACACAAAATTATCTTTACATTCAAATTTCACACATAAAATATGAACAAAGTATGCAATGAAATAAAAGTAAAGATACAATGACCAGAATTAATAAAGCACTGCAGTGTACAGCTGCAGTTTTCCTCCTACATCTGGACCATGATTTGAGATTTTCCCACACCTGGTGCTTTATCAAGGACAGACATTTTTCCATACTACATTAAACTTAAAACACAGGCTTTTATGGTTATTTATGTAGAGCACATTGTGCATGTAGAGCAGAAGGCCACCTGTCAAATGTGATTTAGAAGCTTGATGATGCCAGAGACTGCCCTGTGTATCTTCCCCACTGTCTTATTGTGAAGATTGAAGTCACACCTTGTAGTCACTGCTTTGGGTGAAAGCACTGCTCCCTGAAAATCCCTGAACAATATATATGCAAGAAGAAATCTACACACTCCTTAACCCCTGTTTGCATCTTAGAAGTATCTCTTCATTACCTGCTGTGGTAAAGAGACTGCTGGCCTCCCAAAGAGGTCCATGTCCCTGAGACCAGAACCTGGGATTGGAATGCTGTATGCCTAGGAGAGTTCAGGAAGCAGCTGACTTCAAGAAAGGGAAACCACCCTGGCTTTACCTAACTGAGCCCAGGTGTCCTTAAACATGGCAGAGGGAGGCAGGAGGGTCACGGTCAGAGCAATGCAATGTGGGAAAGACCCAAGCAGTCACTGTGCCCTTGGAGATGGAAGAGACATGAGCCCAGGGCTACAGGAAGCCTCTCACAGATAGAAGAGGCAAAAACACAGATTCTTCCTGAGAGCCTCTGGGAAGGGTCACACCTGCCAATGCTAGGAGGACCCACTATGGTTCTGACCTCCAGAACTGCAAGATAATTCATGTGTGATGTTTCATGTGTGCAGTGATTAGTTATAACAGTGTTATGAAAGGAATACATATGGGGGAGGGGGAAACACCTGAGAGCAAGTTCAAAGATCAGGTAAGAGGGGAAAACAATGTGAGAGAGGCAGTGATACTGGAAGGAGCTTGAGTCAAGGTTTGCAATGGTGCTGCCGACAAGGCCAGGCCCAGAAAGAATGTAAGCACAGCTCTGGGTAGCTCTTCCAGCAGTGGTTCCAGAAGATGAACAATGAGAGAAGAAAGGGCTATTATGAAAGAGTAAGGATGAGTGAATGAATTGAAAATGCAAGAGAATGAAATTATACATAGTCTGCAGTATTGTTGGAGGTTTAACTTAAATACACACACATACACACACACACTCGCTAGGATTCTAAATATGTTGATGACATTAGACACGCATTTACAAATCCAAAAACAAAATCTATTATATGCTTTTATAAAGCAGAAAGTCTAGCAGTTTTTACAGAGTGTAAATTATGTATTGCTATAAGTTAGCTAAGCTACAAAATAACTGAAAAATGGATATATTTACACCCTCTACTTTTTATACTATAAAATTAAGTTCAGGAAGGTGAAAGAACTCTTCCAGGGTTTCACAGTTATTAACTGGGAAAGGCAGGATTTCTAACTGGGAATGTTCAGGTTTACCAACAGCCGTGGTTCATCACAGGGAGTCTAATTATGGAAATTATGCGTCTGCAGATGCTCACAGACATCAGTGGGCCCAGGACCGTGGATGAGAAGATACGCTTTTACATTTTACTAATATCTAATTTAAATTTAGTATTTTTTTCTATTTTATTTTTACTATAGTTTATTTATAGTGTCGTGTCAATTTCTGCTGTATAGCATAGTGACCCATATACACACACACATTTATATATACACACACACACATATATATATATATATATATATATATTCTTTCTCTCATACTAACTGATGATATTCTCTTCCATGAGACTGGATATAGTTCCCTGTGCTATACAGTAGGACTTCATTGCTTATCCAATCTAAATGTAATAGTTTGTATCTACCAAAACCAATCTCTCTGTTCTATAGATGAAACAGAAACAACCTCATGGACTTAGAGCACACACATATGGTTGCCAAGGGGGAGGAGGAGAAAGTGAAATTTAGTATTTTTATTTTAATGAACCCAGGCAATACACTGCAGTAGTATTACGGAGCATCTGTAATTTTTTCACCAATATAAAACATAGTTAATTTTATATGACTTTTAAATTATTATAGAAATCTCAAATAGAATTTATCTTTACTCCTAGCTTAAAATGATCAGAACCATGGCTTTTCATCATTGTGTAATGCACTATGAAAAATTCATATATGCTACTGTACCACATACTTGGTTTGGACATTTATTTCAATAAATATAGCTGCCTTCATACTTTTGTATTTTAGCTTATGCATATACATAGGCATATGCTGTCATTATTAATCACTATGATGACTATGATGAGCCTGGTTACTAGGCTTCATTAGGCTACCAAATGCATCCATGGCAAAAACATAAAATGAACAGAGGCTCCACTCACCAAGTTGTCTTTATAGAATGTTACCTGACTACTATAAAGGTGTTACACTAAGTATTTTTGGTAACTCAGTTTATTACTTAACAAAATGAAAAGGTTTCAACTTAAATCATTCTTAAATGAAGTATTAGTTCTATTTGGACATATTTTGTTTTGCCTGTGACTGTTCAATTATATGCATATGAATTACCCATTCATTGTTATCACACACATAGAAAAAACCTGATAATCAAATATGCATCTGATAAAACAGATGCAGAATAAAACCCTCCAGACTCATTGCTCCAATCTTAATAAATACAATTTATCACTGTCCATTGGGAATTGCAAACATATGAAAAAAGACACCTAGCAATAAGTTATGTCCGTATCAGAGATAAAATAAATAGCACAGTCCACAAAAGAATGACCATATTATTGAACCCTGGGAAATGGAAATTTTTCAGCTGGTTCTTTAATTAAATTGTAATCTCCTCTTATTTTCCCACGATATGGTAAAATAAGCAAATGACTGCCTTGATTGCTTTGACAACATCCACTATCCTGATAGCAAATTTTGAAACTTTGCCTAGCAGAGCAAAGGATTTTCAGTAAGAGACCTAAAGTCATTTATCCACTGATCAGACTCACCTCATAGAGGTTCCTCTTTCATTCCATTTCTCTCTTTGAAAGGCCATTCACTAAATAACCTCAGAACAAAAAAAATCTCCCCTCAAGCTTATCTCTGGTTACCTGTCCTCTCTCAGGAGTAAGTAAAGCAGATGCTTTAATTCACAAAGATCCTGATTGCTGTTTCTTCTATAACCCAGAAGGAAAATGAACAGTGCATTTCTGTTTTCCCTTGGCAAACTGGAACTGCTGTGAAACTGGTTAGAAAAATTATTTTGATTGTTCTTTTGTTCCTCTCTTCTTTTCCAGTGCTCACATTTAAAGATGAATGTGGACAGAAATGGAAAGAATCCAATGAAAAGACGGAAAAATGATTAAGCAATGGATGATTTATGAACAAAGATTAAAGAAACTGAAGTTAGTCCAGCATGAGGAAATTTGAGAGAAAAGTGAGTAACTGTTTCCAAGTACTCAGTGAACAATTATTACGTAACTACTAATCTGACATCAATAGACATATATCCCTGTTTTAGTACAAAAATATGCTGTAGATAAAGGGGAAGTTACCTTTTATCCTCCTTGTCCCCAGTTTTCTCATGTCTTCTAAGCACATGGCAGCGTTGACCTTTCAAGGCACCAAAGAGGCTGGAGTAACAAGATAATGCAGAAGAAAGGAATGAGGATGCTAACAATTTAGGTAGGATAGCTTTGGCTGCACCTCAGGCTAACTTGGCATAAGTAATGACAATGCATACTTCATTTTGTCATGCAACCAGAATGCAGAGGGGCCTCAGGCTGCTGGATTCAGTAGCACCAAGATGTCACCAGGGCTCTGGGAGCTCTGGGGAAGAACTCACTTCCAAACTCATTCAGGTTGTTGGTTAGATTCCATTCCTTGGGGTTGTAGGACTGGTCACCCCAGTCCTTGCTGCTATCAAGAGGGCTGCTGCTTTGAAATCATAGAGGCCTCTGTGTGGCCCATGTGGGTCCCGACATTTCAGAGCCAGCAACAGTAACAGCAAGTCAAATTTTTGCATTTTTAAAATTACTGTTAGATTTCTTTTATTTACATTTAGCTTTTTATTAATAAATATTTTATAACAAAATCAGTGCCTTATTATTTATTCATTTCCATATCTTACTTAACAATATGCCAAGAGTATTTGCTTATCCTTTTTCTTATTCTCTGAAAGTGCATTTTTACTGGTTGCATAGTATTTCACTATTTAGATATACTATTACTTATTTGGATATACTATTACTTATTTGGATATACTATTACTTCTTTAAACAGTCCTCTATCATCAGATGTTTAAGGTGTTAATTATTTTACAATAAAAAGTAGATACAAATGAAATCTTTTCATCCTTCAATTTCCCCAATAACTTCTGTAGCAGCATCTCTCTCCTACTTAATTTCTTCTCCTTAAGCCAGAGAATGTTTTCTGCTATTAAGGGCTCTTGTGATGAGAGTGGATGTCCAGGTAATCCAGGATAACCTCCTTATGTCAAGGTCTGTGATATGATTTCCATCTGTGAATTCCTGTAGTGTTCAAGGTTTCCAGGGATTGAGGTGTGGGCATTTTCAGGGCCATCCTTACCATTTCTACTCTCAGTAGAAAACATTCCCATGGAATTACAGAAAGACAACAGGAGGAAGTGGGAACCAGGGTACAAGGCATAAGGCAGAGAGGATGGCAAACATGTAACTGATGCTACAAGAAGGGGGAGAGAAGCCGTGCTTGAAGACAGTGCTGTGAAAGGCTTCCAGCACTCCTCCAAACTCCAAGCAAGGGAGGGAAGCGAGGCCACAGACAGGACAGTGTAGCTAAGCAGGAAATTCTGGAAAAGGGAGGAGGAAGAAGAGAAGTACTTTAAGAGGGGCAGTGACAATAATGAATATTGATTTTTCAGCATTAAAAAATGGGAGCCCAGGAGTTCCCATCGTGGCACAGTGGTTAACGAATTCGACTAGAAACCATGAGGTTGCGGGTTCGACCCCTGGCCTTGCTTAGTGGGTTAAGGATCTGGCGTTGCTGTGAGCTGTGGTGTAGGTCGCAGACATGGCTCGGATCCCGTGTTGCTGTGGCTCTGGCGTAGGCCAGTGGCTACAGCTCTGATTCGACCCCCAGCCTGGGAACCTCCATATGCCACGGGAGCAGCCCTAGAAAAGGCAAAAAGACAAAAAAAAAAAAAAAAAAAAAAAAGGGAGCCCAGTAAAACAACCACTGATTTAGATGCTCTAACACAGCAAAAAATCTTCAAAAATGAAGGTAAACATCTCATTTCAACACAAGTATGGATGAGTGAAGTCTCATACTGGATAGGATCTCTGACATGGGAGTTCCCTTTATGGCTCAGTGGTAATGAACATGACTACTATCCATGAGGATTTGGGTTGGATCCTTGGCCTCACTCAGTGGGTTAAGGATCTGGCATTGCTATAAGTTATAGTGTAGGTTGCAGTTGCTGCTTAGATCCTGCATTGCTACGGTTGTGGTATAGGTTGACAGCTGTAGCTCTGATTAGACCCCCTAGCCTGGGAACTTCCATATGTCACAGGTGCGGCCATAAAAAAAAAGATCTGACATGGGGCTGATTTGCAGAATAATACATTAGATCAAAACATTTATTCACAAAGAAGAAAGACTGAAGGAAATGAAAAAGACCAGAAAATAAATGAATTAGGTAGAAAATAAATATGAAATAAAGATCAATAAAGAAGTTGATTCTTGAATGTATTAAATGAATTCAATAAAATCTTATTGAGACCGAACAGCAGCAACAAAAAAAGTACACAAACTCACTGATAGGAGTGGGAGATAAGTGCGGTTTCTACAGATATTTAATTATAAGGAGATTATGAACAATTTTAAGATAGCAAATTTGAAAAGTTACAAGCAATGCTCAAACGTCTCAACAAGCACATCCTATTGAAATTCACAGCAGAAAAATTATACATTTTTTACTGGCTAAAAATATTAAATTTCAGGAGTTCCTGTCATGTCTCAGCAGTTAGCGAACCCAGCTGGCATCCATGGGGACACAGGCTCAATGCCTTGCTCAGTGGGTTAAGGGTCTGGAGTTGCTGTGAGCTGTGGTGTAGGTCACAGACGCAGCTCAGATCCTCCGTTGCTGTGGCTGTGGTGTAGGCTGGCAGCACATTTGACCCCTAGCCTGGGAAACTCCATATACTGTGGGTATGGCCCTAAAAAGACAAAAATATAAAATAAAATAAAATAAAATAAAATAAAATAAAATAAAATAAAATAAAATAAATAAAATAAATATTATATTTCACAATTATAAGCCTTCGATTAGAGACAAATTCAGGTTCATATGGTTTCACCAGCAAATCCCATCACACATTTTAAAAAGATGTATTGCTTATTTTATACTTTTATATTTCATACTAAAATATACATATTTTTATCACTTATAATTATTTATAAATCATGTATACTTATTTGTAATATATAGAATATATTCAGCTATTTTTAATAACTGTAAGTGGAAAATAACCTTTAAAATTATATAGAAAATTTATTTTAAAAATTTAGAGAGTGGAAACACTTATTCATCCATTTTATGAGACAAGCAAAATGTTGACATTAAAATCTTTTAAGGATAGAAGGAGAAAATGACACTCAGACAAAGCTCTCTCTAGATATAGATTTTAAAATCCTAAAGAAAATATTAATCAACGTTGGAAAGATAGAAAAGTTATTTAGAAAAATCAGTTACCTTTCTCAAACTGATAACAATTAGAAATAAAATAAAAAATATAACTTCCATATTTAAGAGGAATGAATGTGAAGATACACTACACTCATTGATTGAAATACTTAATATTTAGCGATGTCAATTTCCCTGAACTGATCTCTGCAAGAAAAATTCTAGTCACAGTATGAGAAATGCTTCTGTTTGTTTTGGGTGGCAGTTGATAGGTTGAAGGGGAAGGGTAAACTAAACATTCTGGAAGAGCAAAGAGGGAGAACTGGGTATAAATGATACTGAGTTACTTTAAAACTTGAGTAATGTAGGCAGTGGGTCCTGGCTGCAGGATTGAGAAGGAGAGATGGAGTAAAACAGAGCCCCGGACTAGACACGCATCCTTCCTGTTTGCTCATTTTTCTCCCCACGTCTGACCTTAAAAACATAATTATAGGTATGAATCCACCTTCTCCCCAGAAAAGGCTCTTGTGATTAAAGTGGCTTTCCTTTCTACCAACACTTCCCTCTCAAATTATTGGCTATGGAGCAGCAAACAGCCAAAGATGAGGTTCAGTAACATAACACATGCTTGTATAAAGCAAGGCAACACTACACACAATGAGGGAGAGTGAATCTTTAAATGTTTTAACAATTAGATACTCCTTACCCTCTCCCCCCAAGGAAAAATAAGAATAAATAAACAAACAAACTTGACTCACTTCACTAATCACCAAAATTTAATTCCAGGTGAGTATAGTCTAATATGAAAGCAGCACAAGACTTTTAAAATATAATGTAGGAGAATAGCTTTACTATTTGGGTGGAACATATTTTTATTTTTTAAGCAAGACACAGTTACCAATCATAAAGGGAAATATGATTAATTATATTATATTAAAAATAAGCATTTCTAGAAGTTCCCACTGAGGCTCAGGGATAACAAACCTGACTAGTACCCACGAGGATGTGGGTTCAATCCCTGGCCTCGCTCAGTGGGTCGCGGATCCAGCATTGCTGTGAGGTGTGGTGTAGGTCATAGACACAGCTTGGATCTGGCATTGCTGTGGCTGTGGCACAGGCCAGCAACTGTAGCTTCCATTTGATCCCTAGCCTGAGAACCTCCATATGCCATATGTATGGCCCTGCAAAAGAAAAAAGGAAAAAAATAAAAAAAAAACCACAAGCATTTCTATTTATCAAATGATACCAGTAAAGAAAGGACAAGCCAAGAATAAGAAATGCTATTTCTGATACACATAATCAACAAATGTCATCTAAGGAAAAAATTTATGAAGAACTCCAGACCAATCTACTTAAAGGAGAAACAGATGAAATTTGCACAGACTCTTCATGGTGGAAGATTTCTAAATAGAAATGTTCTTGACCTAATTACTGAAAGCAAGTCCCCCAAAACCAGGTTCACCTGCAGAGTTTATGATACATCTCGTCACCCCAAACTTTATTCCCTTTCATTTCCCCTCTGACTTCCAGCCTGTGCTAACTGAACAATAATCATCCAGAGTCAGATGACTAAAACCGTTGTTGACAACATCATTAATGTACTAAAATTGCTATTCTAGATACCATCATTATCATACAGACTCAGGTTGTTTCTTCAGGGAAAGACGAACTTGCGGATCCCCCAGCCATGGACCACCTGGCCAGAGGCTCATAAACCAAAGACATCCCTACTCTTGAAACCATGTTTAAGAAATGTCACAAGACAGTGATTAACCTCAGCCTCTTTTATCTTCCCCTTAGAAAAAAATCCCAACTCAAAGACTAAGGAGGAGTGGCTTTAAGACTTGTCTTCCACTCCCTGCTTGGCATGTGCAATAAACCCTTACTTTGCTGCAAACTCCGTCAGTTTGGCTGTCTTCACCTTGGACATACAAACATTTGCATAGTTAGATTAGTCAAAAAAGAGATGTTCAGTCTCAATAATAATTAAGGAAATGAAAAGTAAACCCAAGAAACAGCACTGCCACCCACTAACCCCAATTGCAGAAAGAAAGGAGAAGGGATACAACAGCTAACCCCCTACAATCCTACTGTATAAGAAATCTAGTCTGACCACTGTGGTGAGCAGTTTGACAATTTATATTTCCTCTATTTGGTGATACTCTTATGACCCACTCCTAACTCTAGACCCATCAGAGTTACTTGCACATATGCACAGAACAAGGTGAGTGATTCTCTGAAATATAATATTGAGCTAAAAAACAACCACAAAATGTCTGTATCATGTAAATCCATTCATTTTAGTTTTTAGGGATATATGTTTAAGAAGATAGATTATAAAAATCATCAAGAAAATGATTAGAATGGAAATCAGAATGGAAATGTTCTTTTAGGGTAAAACAGTACCATGAACAGCAATCATGACAGAACTAAGAGATATTCTAGGATATAGGTACCTTTGTATTTTTTTTTTTTACATTGTTACTGATTACACTAATGTCTTTGAAGTAAACTGGTGAATGTTTACTTCTGTACAAGATTTGATTGGGTATACATTTCTGTATATGCTATCTGTCACAATATAAAGAACACAAAAATAGTTAGGGAGACAACCATGTCCTCCATAAACAAAAATTACTTTAAATCATGGTGGAGGCTTGGTTTATAACTGTGGGATGTTGTATCTCAGTGAAATCTTAGAACTTATAAAGTCAGTTTCTCTTAACATTCAGAAAGTTACATGCTCTCCAGGGAGTACTAGTTCTTCATCCTTGAAGCAATCATATACAGAAAAATCCTTTTTATTCCTTTTTTTTTTTTTTTTTTTTTTTTTTTTAAGGACTGCACCTGTGGCACATGGAAGTTCCCATGTTAGGGATCCAACTGGAGCTGCAGCTTCTGGCCTATGCCAGAACCAGATCTGAGTCACATCTGAGATATAGCCATTCAAAAATGCTTACAAAAATGCTATGTCCTTAGCCCACTGAATGAGGCCAGGGATCAAACCCTGCATCCTCGCAGAGACTCTGGGTCCTTAACTCTCTGAGCCACACAACTGGAATTCCTTTTTCTTTGACCTGATTCATTTCAAGATTATTTAAATCATGTTAATTGAGACTTTGCATAGGTCCTAGATTAAAGGAACATTTTTCTATATCAGGATGTGGAAAGCCCTTCTCTCCCCTCAGACATGCCCTGTTTACTTTTTGTTTTGACCCTTTTTCTGCAGTACTTTTACACAGTCAGCACCATGGCTTTTATTCCACTAGACGGAACAGGTCCTTTCACCTGTGACTTACTGATTTTTCATCCTATGTGTGTTTACTGATTCCTGTCAGTTGAGGTTTCTGTTCCTCATATTGAAAATGATAGCAAATTTGGCATGAATGATAGCTTATCTGGCACTCAAGTTACATTAGTGTCAAGTTAACACACAGTGGAAAGGAACAGGCTGGGGGTGCTCAGTAAAGAGGCATGTGTTGGTGTTAAGGGAGGCATGGAAACCCTGTGCCTTTTGAAGCCACAATCTTAGCAAGGGGACCTCCATCCATCTGTTAGTCACGTCTAGTGGACAGCCTGGCAGAACGAGACACATCTATGTTCAGAAAGTTGAAGCATCTCAAGTTGGCCCACTCCTCCCTGTGAACAAGGCTCCACAAACACAATGGTTTGGGAGTTGTTAACACCGACCGTTAATGGTGTTTGGGGATAATGAAAAGTCCAACAGCACATGCTTGAGTGGAACTTGACACTAGTGGAATTCCACCCTCCATTATATTAGAATAAGAAGAAGATCCAAGGAGAATATTACTGAATTGAATGCGTGTTCTGCAGTATTACTGTTAGGGCTGCCATAACAGAATACTACAGGCTGGGTGACTTAGAAAACAGAAATGCATTTATTTTCTTATGGTTCTAGAGGCTGTAAGTCCAAGATCAAGGTGCTGGCAGGACTAGTTTCTAGTGAGAGCTTTCTCCTCAGTGGGAAGATGCTGCTTTCTCTCTGGCTTTCTCTCTGGGTCCTCATGTGCCTCTTCTCTGTGTGAAGAGAGAGACTTCTGATGTCTCTTCCTCCTTCCATCAGGACACTAGTCCAATGGGATTAGGGCCCCACCCCTGTGACCTCATTTAACTAAGGTCCAGCATCCTTAAGTGCCCTGTCTCTAAATACAGTCACATGGGAGGTGGTGATTAGAATTTCAACATATAAATTTGGAGTGACACAATTCAACCCATCACACACAAACAGATAACAGCAATTCTTTATACACAGAAAGTTGATATGCATTTGAATTATTAAAATGTTATATTTCAATTTTCATTAAAATAAAAATGTTTAAGTTTTTGTATGCATTTACTAAATAAAGCTCAAGCAATTATTTCTGCAAAAGAAAAATGGTAACATCAGACATTAACTGGATGTTAACAGAAGGTTATGACAGGGTTTCTTACCACAAAAGGACTCAAATAAAAATTAGAAGCTATAGAGGAGTTTTTTTTTTTTTTTTCTGGATGGAATGACAGTTTGATGATGTGACTCAGCTATAGTCAATAACTGTGGTTCACCACAATATCACAGATATCCTCATCTCTCTTTTCTTGGCTTTATAATCCAGGAGTATGACAGCTATTGGTCACATCCTTAGTGCAATTAAACTTGGCATTTTACCAAAGGCCAAGTAGTTTAAAAATATTGTGCTTTAATGTAGAATTTGGAAGCTGATATTAAATATGAATAAATCAGAACATTGCTCGAATGCTGAATGGAAGGCCATTCTATGGCAAATATAATTAAAAATCACCAAGTTCTTGATAAATTACGTTTGCAAGGGAGAAAAACAAAATAGCATGGCAGAGATATATTAAATACTATCATTTACATTGTTACAATTACAAAATAATTTCATGTCTGGTAAACTAATCTTCATTATAAAATGCTATTCATTATTTTATTTTTCATTAAAGTATGATTGATTTACATTTGTGCCAATTTATGCTATACAGCAAAGTGACTCATTCAAACATATATATACATCCCTTTTCTTACATGATCTTCCATCATGCTCTATCCCAAAAGACTGGATATAATTCCCTGTGCTCTTCTGTAGGACCTCAATGCCTATCCATTCTAAATGTAAGAGTTTGTATCTACTAATCCTAAACCCCCAGTCCATCCCACTCCCTCCCCCAACCCCCTTGACAAACACAAGCCTGTTTTCCATGTCTGTGAGTCTGTTTCTTTTATGTAGATAGGTTCATTTATGCCATATTTTAGATTCCATATATAAGTGATATCATATAGTATTTATCTTTCTCTTTCTAACTTACTTAGTATGAGAATCTCTAGCTGTATCCATGTTGCTGTGAATGGGATTATTTCGTTCTTTTTTATGGATGAGCAGTATTCCATTGTGTATATGTACCATGTCTTCTTAATCCATTCATCTGTTGATGGACATTTAGGTTGTCCATAATGTCTTGGCTATTGTGAATAATGTTGCAATGTTGCAGGTATCTTTTTAAATTATGACTTGTCTGGATATACACCCAGGAGTGGGATTGTTTGATCATACAGTATCCTTAGTTTTCTAAGGAATATTCATACTGTTTTCCATAGTTGCTGCAACAATTTACATTTACACCAACAGTGAAAGGGTGTTCCTTTTTCTCCACATCCACTCCAGCATAAAATATTATTCATTCTTTAGCAGTTATTTAGTGCTATCCTATACCAGGTACATTGTAGACACTAGAGCTAACAGAAAAGTAAAGAGAACAAATTCCCTGATTTCATGAAGGTAATTCTATCTTTTGAATCATAAGTGGATATACTATGATTGGTTACATGGAAAGATACAATGAAGCTGTAGGACTTGTTCCCTACTTTAAATGACCAACTGAATTTTATTGCATGAGACAGATGAAGGTGTGACTTTATCTATAATTTAGGCAGTGCCCACTTAAGTACATATGCACTAAATCTGAACATGATAAATCTGAATATGACTTTTTTTAACAAGCATTGCAGGAGAGCACACTTGGCACCCCAAAAATGTGTTTCTTTGGCATGAGTATTATTTTAGGCCAATTATTCTTTTTAAGAAACAGAAGACTCAGGAATTTTTTTTTTCTTTTTTACCTCCCTTTAATAGCCTAAAATTATTTAGATATGGAGCCTGCACCAGGAAGAGAGCTGTCATTAAGGAACTCTGTTTTACTTGAGAGAGACTTGTCCACAGTGGAGGTAGAAAATTCCTATGGACCAAGCACTTGCTCTTCCTTGCCCTGGGCAGGCTCTTCCTCCCTCTTTGATGTCCCTATTAGCTAATTGAGTTAGTTGTCTTTCTCCCTGAGGGCCATATTCTTATGGAGACCTCTTCCATATGAACTAAACTCTATTTTCTCTTGTTAATTTGTCTCACATCAACTGAATTATTGGACCAGCCAGAAGAACTGGGAAGGGCAGAGGACAACTTTCCTCCCCGGCAGCATACAAGATATTCATACATCATGCACCCTGTATAGAAACCTAAATTAACTATAGACTTGGAATTTAGAATTGAATGAGTCCATAGTGATAATCTGCTTCAAATTTATAAAGTACAAATATTTTCTCATTCCTAGGAAGAGATCATTCACAACTTCTTAAAAATACTATTTGGCATTTAGGTAACTCATAATTTCCTGGGGAAAATTATTTCAAAGTTATTTCTAAAATACTACAAGTAAGAGTTCCCTGGGGGCTCAGTGGGTTAAGGATCCAGCATGCTGTGGCATGGGTTTGAACCTGGGTTAAAAAAAAAAAAGTACCACAAACAGAATATTCAAATTATTAAATGAATCCATGCTCAAATGTTTAAAGATTATAAGAAAAAATATGTGAGTTAATGAATTGTATAAGAAGATACATCAGGAGTTCCCTTCATTGTTCAGCAGTAAGGAAACTGGCTAGTATCCCTGAGGATGTGGGTTTGACCCCTGGCCTATGCTCAGTGGATTAGGGATCCAATGTTGCCGTGAGCTGTGATGTAGGTCACGGATGTGGCTCTATCTGGTGTTGTTATGGCTGTGGCACAGGCTGGCAGCTATAGCTCTGATTCAACCCCTAGCTTGGGAATTTCCCTATGCCACAGGGGTGGCCCTGAAAAAATAGAAAAAAGAAAGAAAGAAAAAACACCTGTAATTGCTCCAGAAAAAAAAAAATGGTATTTTTGTATATCACAGTGGATCTTACATATATAAATATTTTTATGCATACATTTTATTTTTATTAAAATTTAATCAGTATTACATATATTTTCCTTTCCCCAATAAAATAGAGAATTTCCCAGCGTATCAAAGACAGAACTAGATAAATACTTCAAGTGGTATATAATTCCTTTTTTAAAAAAGCATGTTAATTAACAAGTTCCTTTAAATACAATAAGCAATTTTCTATAGAAACTTTTGTGTTTATCTTTTTATACTTTAGCTAATAATTTTCTTATATCAATTCTTAGAAGTGGAAACAATCTTAATATGACTAATTTATTTTGGAATTGTATTACTGATACATGTTATCAAGATTTTCTTTAGAAATATACTAGTTTTAACAACTCCCAGTCTTGGAGCTCTCTTGTGGTATAGTGGGTTAAAGTTCCAGTGTTGTCACCGCAGCAGCTCTGGTGACTAGGGTGGTGTAGGTTTGATCCCTGGCCTGGAAACTTCCACATGCTGTAGGCTCAGCCAAAAAGCAAAACCAAAAAACTGTCAGTATTATATGAGAGCATATTTTTCCATAATGTAACATATACAGGGAATTATCTATATTATTTGACAGTGGATAAAAATAGTTTATTGAAATTTGCAGTTTTTACTTTGATGAATATAAATTTTAATCATGTTTTGACTTTCTTTCACTTGAAATACCACTTATAGGAAATCAATTAGCTTTATATGCCATATGAGTACTCTTATCTTGTCCTATAAGCCACCTTATTTGCTTACTGTTGTTACACAAAACATTTTACTATATGGTTAGACAAATTTCTGTTGTTGAAATACAGCTGCTTCATCTATTTATAATTTGAAATTTACTTAATATGGAAATCCTATTGAAATTATTTTTAAGATTATATTAAACTGATATATTTGAAGAGAGCCAACATCTGCCGAATATTGAATCTTCTTACTGATAACTTGATATGTGTCTCAAATATTTTACTTATCCTATTGCAGGGGAAACAGGAATTCATCCAATCTGTTTCAGTTCCCCGAAGGAGATAATTATTGCTGGGCAGTGGCTGAAGTACAAAGAATTTACTTTGACAGACAAGATTAAAGGAAAGTCGTAGAAGTTGTAACTACATAGGAAGGCCCCTTTTTCTGAGCATTTAACAATCACTCTTTGTGCATTTTTAACGCAGTAGCTAATGTAGTTAAGATTATTTAAGCTTGACTCTCCTAATGGCAAGACTTCAAACAGACTTGGCAACTAAGGAATGGATCCTGAATACACAGGCTCAATGAAGTAAGTTCAGCTGAAAATTGAAAATAAATGACATTCTAATCTTGAGCTTATAATTTAATGTTTTACAATATCTAATATGAGCCCGTAGTTCAAAGAGAAACCATTGATGATAAGAGGTCAAAGGGAATGACCTATACCTACATAATCAGGACAGCCCAACAGATAAAGGGGAAAAAACTTAGGCAGCTTATGGATATCCAAATTGCCATTAAACCCATGGAAATGTAAGTCATTAGGGGAATATAAATTTAAAAAATTCAATGTTCCAGATTTTGGTAATGGTAGACTAGATTGTCAGACTCAACTTCCCACAGATAACAAGCATAAAGCCTGAAAAACAATCTATGGGAAAGCACTCTATTGTCAGCAAAAGAAGGCAGAGACTGGAGAATGGTGTACTTCTAAAAGAAAGAAATTGTACTTAAAGATTTGATGGGTTTGTGGTATTTTTGCCTGAGGGCACTCTCCAGGGCTTACCGCTGGGCATCAAAGCTAGGGTCTGAAGGACTTGAGGTGTCAGTAACCAGTGACACCTGCAAGGAGCCACATCCTCATGGAGGAATCCTACAATGAAGAGAAAGCTACAGAGATCACAGACCAAAGTGATGCTTGCACCTGTAGGGGCCACAAAGATAGAGCATGCAGGTCACAGCTTGGAAGGCAGCTTCCCATAGAGCCTGCTGGTTTGGGCCAGCTGAGATGTTAATGTGCAGGTAGCCAACACAGAAGCTGAGGTAGAATGCCCAGGTGAGGCATCTATTGTCTTGAATTCCCTGAACATTCCACAGGGATCAGGTCTCCTTCTTGGTCGGGATTAAGTCTTCCCCAGACTGATGGAGGGACCTCACCTTGGGAATCCATACATACAATCCTGAGGGACTTGATTTGGGGAGCAGACCTGCACTTTGTCCAGGTTTCTCAGCCACTCCTGCTGGCAGATATATGACAACACCACATCCTAACCTTCAGACTGAGGTTCTGAGTCTCCAAACAGCTGGACATCATCCATACAGTAAACATTGGACATTGGAAGTGTCCTACATCCTGACCCCTCCACTGGGGGCCAGTGGCAGGGGAGTTTACATGCCTGTTGGTGAGAACTGCAAGCCTCTATTGGAGGCCATGTCATATGCATGTAGCTTAGTCTTGTTCCTTGGTTGCCAGTGGTACAGAAAATAGAGCATTGGCAACATCCAAGAGAGTGACTGAGTGCCCTCAGTCTGCGTGATGATTCAGCCACACTTACAGTATCAGGAACAGCTGGGTCAGTAGGCATAGCAAGTGAACTCAGTTCATGATAACCGTTTGTTAAACCTGTACCCCCAGATCTTTTTAAATTGGCCCTCAGAGCTACTGCATGGAGCCACCATATACTTCTTAATCCTGCTGCCTTTAGGTCTATAATCAGAGCTGTGAGATTCCCCACCTCCCTCAAATTGTTTCTGTCAGACCACCTGAGAGGGACCAAGATGTCTGTAAGTCCCAATTGCACTTCTCTGTGTGAATCTAACCAATTAAGCACCTTGGGATGGAGAAGTACAAGCATATGACATATCATATCTACTATATAGTCAGATATGGAATCAACAAGAGCAGTGCAGAGAATTGGTCCAAAGGGATCCACACACAAGGTCACCTTAATGTCCTTCGAGAACCTTGAGGAAACCACAACACTTGAATCCAGATAAAAGCACTCCCCCCTTGAGACTGGATACCCTAGTGACTTGGGACCCTGCATCCAATGGAGTCATAAAAGGTTGAGTTCTCCACTCCCCCAAGTTTCCACCTGTTTGGACAGGTGCCCATGGCCTTCAGCTCCCCATGGATGCATATAAACCTCAGCCCCATTCCAAAATGTTCTCCTTAAAACAGCTGAAGTCAATGTAGAAGTGTTGGAAGGGGTTTAGATGTGTCACTAAACAGGTGAAATCAACTTCAGTTTTGGGAGGCTCAATGGCTGCCTACAGCTCAAGAAAAATAGCTTCAATGTTTTCGGTCTACACTTTGCCCCTACATTCTAATTGCTAACCTATTTATTTATTGTTTCCTGAATTGGTTGTATTTCACTTTTTGAAAATATATCATATGTATGATGTGTTAGTAGCTCATTCATCCAGAAAAGTTCGACTGGACAGGTGGTGGACTGGAGGTTTGGGACTGGCATATGCACACTGAAGTATATGAAATGATTGGCCAATGGGGACCTGCTATATAGCATAGGGAATTATTATCTGTGATAATAGAAAAGAATCTTAAAGAGAATGGTTGTGTGTATATGTACAACTGAATCACTTTGTTGTACAGCAGAAATCACCACAACCTTGTAACTCAATTATACTTCAATAAAACTTTAAAAAAAAAGAATCCATTGGTACTTACTGAGCTGTATTCCATCTTCTTCTATTCTTCTCTGTACTCTACCTCCCTGGTCCAAAGATGCTGATCTATAAAAGTTATATTCCTGCATCCTTTATCTTCATGCTTCCAGGTAAGTTCAGCCAGAGTTAAGCACTGGTAGGAGATCTAAGGAGAAGAAGATGGGAGCCTAAGGGCCAGCTGTATATTTACTACATAGGCCCCTACATGCAAGATTCCTCCTATGGCCTGCATCCTCCACTCAAGGTCAAATCTCCTTTTAGGTGGGTCCTCCAATCTACTCTTTCTTTGTTTTGTGGGTACTAGCCCTGGATTGCCAGCCTTTGTCATGTGATTTTCCTAAACTCTGGCCAATTCTTTGTTAATAGTCTTTTGTGAAATGTCACCAATTACCCATGTGAGAAGACTACCTCTTCCCTGCTGTAACACTGAATGCTTATACACTTCCTATGGAAAGGGCATATTTTACCTATATAAATATATATAACTCTATATACCTCTCTCTCTCTATATATATATATATAGTCCATTGTAAAACTTTGAAGTTTAAACTCAATGTTAGTTCTTATTCTGTAGGCTATGTTCTTTCTGCTTAATAAGTATGGTAACAGTGGGTTTTCTGCCTTACTAGCAGCATGAAGTATGCCATTATTTTGTTACTTTTATAATTTCTCTGAAGCACATTCATTATAAATATCACAAATAATTATAATTAAAAATTCATGGAGTTCCCGTCATGGCTCAGTGGTTAACGAATCCGACTAGGAACCATGAGGTTGCGGGTTTGATCCCTGGCCTTGCTCAGTGGGTTAAGGATCCGGCATTGCCATGAGCGGTGGTGTAGGTCGCAGATGCAGCTCAGATCCTGCATTGCTGTGGCTCTGGCGTAGGCCAGTGGCTACAGCTCCTATTCAACCCCTAGCCTGGGTACCTCCACATGCCGCGGGAGCAGCCCAAGAAATGGCAAAAAAGACAAAAAAAAAAATTCAAAGTATAACATGTAGAAAATGATTCTTAAACTTAACAAACTGTAGGCTGTACTTGAGCCCTTTTTTTAATACTCAAATACATCTATAACATTACATTCATTATTAGAATCATTTGTTTGAGACACAGAATAGTAAACTTGTTTTCCCTTATTTGCTTTTTAAACAACCAGGTGATATAGTGTGATGTAAAACTTTAAGATACAGTATCATGACAATAGCATAAAGTACAGAAAATGCAATGCAAACACTAAAAGATTTTGCTTTAGATTAAATAACTTTGTATACAGCTGATCATATTGTTGTTCTAAGCCTGTTTAAATACCCTGTTTATATCCAAGCATTTCATTTCAAGCATGCATATGTTCCCCAAGGACTAGTGTTTATATCGCTATCTAGTTTTTGGTTATTACAGTTGTTTTGAATTCTGACACAAAATACTGACCTCTGAAACCCTTTTTTATTAAAGATAGCTTGAAACTTGTTTCTTCCTATTATATTAAATTGGGATTTTATATCTTCAAATATCACACTAGTGTGTATGCTTGGCAGTAAAGATTCTATTCTATGCTCAAAGGATTCATAACTTCAAAAAACCTCCCAAAATAAAACCAAAACTGACTGTCAAGGGGACAGTATGTAAAGCTACAAAGGGGAATTCATTGCAATTCTTTAATGCCTCTTTCCAACCAACCTAGTAAGCACTGAGGAAACTCAGTGGATAGGATCATTCTATTTATTCTTCCAGGAATTTAATATACCTTCCTGAACTACAACGAGGAGAGGTGATGAGAGAAGCAATAGGTATACAGGTTTTTTTCTAGATAGCAAGTTCCAAATAAAAACAAAGAAATTGTTTTACAATACAAATCTTATAACATCTTCTCTGTCTTTAAAATGTACCAGTGCTTCCATATGCTTTTAGGATAAAGATAAAACAAAATCCTTCCCAAAGCTGGAAGCCTCCTTGGTTCTGCATTTCCCCTCCTGGGTGTTCTTTCAGCTCCAGGGCTATGCAGGGATTCTTGCTGATGCAAGGTCTTCACATATCCTGTCTCTCCATCTGGAATGCTCTCCACCTGTCCTCCATTTAAATTTTATCATCTTCTAATTTCAACTCAAATTTTTCTTACAAATAATAGTTTAGATCACAGTCCACTGTTCTAAAGCACCTAAAAAAATAATGGTTTATATTTTCAGGATACATATTTCAAACTGGCTGCAGTTTCAAACTTCACATGGTAAGACAGTGGGCTTTCGAATAATTTTTTAATAACAGCTTTATTTGGAGTTCCCGTCGTGGCTCAGTGGTTAACGAATCTGACTACGAACCATGAGGTTGCGGGTTCGATCCCTGGCCTTGCTCAGTGGGTTAAGGATCCGGCATTGCCATGACGGAGACGCGGTTCGGATCCTGCATTGCTGTGGTTCTGGCGTAGGCTGGCGGCTACAGCTCTGATTTGACCCCTAGCCTGGGAACCTCCACATGCCATGGGAGCGGCCCAAGAAATGCCAAAAAGACAAAAAATAAATAAATAATAGCTTTATTTTTGAGATGATTCATGTATCATTTAATTCACCCATTTAAAATGGACAATGCTGTCAATTAACTTTTATTTATTTTATTATCATTTTTAATAGTTATTTTCCCAATACAATTTTTTTTTTCTGCTGTAGAGCATGGTGTCCCAGTTACACATACATGTACACATTCTTTTTTCTCACATTATCATGCTCCATCATAAGTAACTAGACATAGTTCCCAGTGCTACACAGCAGGATCTCATTAAAATATTGTTTTTTGGAGTCTCCACCATGGCTTAGCGGGTCAAAAACCCAACTAGTATCCATGAGGATTCTGGTTCAATTCCTGGTCTCCCTCAGTGGGTGAAGGATCCGGTGTTGCTGTGAGCTATGGTGTAGGTCACAGATGTGGCTCAGAGCCAGCACTGCTGTGGCTCTGCATAGGCTGGCAGCTACAGCAACGAACCTCCATATGATATGGGTGCAGCCCTAAAAGGATAATCAATCAATCAATCTATTGTTTTCTTAATAAAATTCTGTATTTGTAGAATCACTAGTATAATTATTGGTTTAATGCCAATTTCCCTGTCTGGTATGTAAGCTCCTTGATAAGAGGTAAGGGTCCTTTCCCTCTAGTCCTTTATTCCAGAAACAACAGACTGGTCTTCAGGATGCCCTCAATGTCTCATGTTGACATCGCAGTCTAAATTGAAGTGGGGGTATTCCTGATAGCTCATTTTTCCCAAAATTAGGTCTAAAATTTCCAGCTTGCCCTGATCCTGACATTGTTCATCAATTACCAAAAAAAGGGAGCGGGAAATAGGAGAAGCTGCTCAGAAAATAAACTTAAACCTTCATGTGCATTGCCTCCTTACTCTGGGATGTCATGACAAATTCTAAAAAACAATTTTAAAATTTTAAAGCCACTGTGGCCTGAGATGATTCTGAGAACAAACACTTGAATGGTAAATAATGAAGAAGCTTGTTGTTCCTTAGTTGCAGGTCAGATAGATAGAGTTTTTGAGTGACTTCTGGGCCTAATGCGAAACATCACTTCAACAGTATGTCTTAATTTTTTTTTCTGTAATTTATAATGATTTTTATTTTTGCCATTATAGCTGGTTTACAGTGTTCTCTCAGTTTTCTACTGTATAGCAAGGTGGCCCAGTTACACATACATGTATACATTCTTGTTTCTCCCATTATCATGCTCCATCATAAGTGACTAGACATGGTTCCCAGTGCTATACAGCAGGATCTCATTGCTTATCCATTCCAACAAATGAACCTTTCCACTGAAAAGAAAATCATGGACATGGAGGACAGATTTGTGGTTACCGAGGGGGAGGGGGAGAGAGTGGGATGGATTGGGAATTTGGGGTTAATAGATGCAAACTATGTCTTACTTTAATGACTGCCAGTGTACCAAACACTAGGACACCTACTGTATAAAAGCAAACTAGAAAGACACATTATGTTACATATTAGGACATAGCAGGAACAGGTAAATACAGATGCAGAGGTCAGTTTATTTCCTGGGAAAATGGATTGAGTGAGGAAAGGCTTTGTGAGAAATATGATACTTAGTGGGAAACTTGGAAATTAGGAGATAATCTGGGGAGGCAGCTAGGGGTGAAGGAGAGGTGTCTTCCAGGCATAGTGAATCTAAATATGAGCCTGACTGATGAAGCCTCCATAAAAAGCCAGGTATCTGAGGAATAAAGAGGGCACAGTAAAGAATGCCCTGAGTTGCAGCTAGAAATGCTGGTAATTTTTTTTTTTCTTTTGTCTTTTTAGCGCCACACTCGCAGCATATGGAGGTTCCCAGGCAAGGGGTCCAACTGGAGCTACAGCTGCTGGCCTACGTTACAGCCACAGCAACTTGGGATCTGAGTCATGTCTGAGACCTACACCACAGCTCACAGCAACACCCTGGCCACTGAGTGAGGCCAGGGATCGAACCTGCAACATCATGGTTCCTCGTCAGTTTCATTAACCACTGAGCCACTACAGGAACTCCCAGAAATGCTGATACATCTTTGAAATCAAAGTCTCCTAGAAAAGACGCTTGTACATTCTGATAGGAGTTTGCACTTGTTCTGACACCTATAAAAATGCATTGATCAATTCCAAGCAAGCGAGTGAAGTTGCCAATTCTTATTAAGTATCTCACTCTGGCTGCTTTGTGGGGAGGGAGTGGGATTGACTGGGAATTTGGGGTTAGTAGATGCAAACTATTGCCTTTGGAATGGATAAGCAACGAGATGCTGCTGTACAGCACTGAGAACTGTATCTAGTCACTTATGATGGAGCATGATAATGTGAGAAAAAAAGAATGTATATATGTACGTGTGACTGGGTCACCTTGCTATACAGTAGAAAATTGACAAAACATTGTAAACCAGCTATAATGGAAAAAAAATCATTAATAAAAGGAAAAAGAAAAAGAAAAAGCAAGATTGAAAGTAAGGAGAGCACATTCAATTCCATTGCTTTATTCCTTATAAGAGATGCTTGTAACCATGGAGAAATGGTGGCATTGAGGATAGAGAGTAATGTGTGTCTGCAGCAGAGACTTTAGGGGTAAAGAGGACACAATTTAATGATCAGGCAATGGTGGGTCCTCCTTAAACTTCTTTTGTAGCCACTTAAATAGTTTAGGTTGATTATAGCATCCAAAATACTAAATAGCATAGTACCAAAAAACAAACACTATCACACTACTGAATATACTTCTCAGATGGTACTGGAAGAGCTATGTAGTTGAAGAGGAGAATGACTTTATAAAGGAAGTATGATTATCTCTTCTCTTCAAAAAAAAAAAAAAAGCCGTTGGGAAGGTTATGAACCACTATATGAAAGCACTTAGAACATCCAGATGTAGTCAATAGTTTGTGTACTTATTATTATGACAGATAGATGATTACTATTTCACAGACTTGTAAAAGGCCAACTCTGCTAACTTCACTCTTGCACTTCCTCCTCTCTTATTATTCTCTGTACTGTTTATCAGTGACGTTTGGGATATGGGTTATTATTTATCCTTTTGACTATCTATTATATTCAGCCAAAACTGCTGATTTTTGCCACTGTTTGGGTTTTATCATTGCACACCTTGTGCTTTGTTTTCATTTTACTTACTGAAGAAGAGAAAAAAATCTCACTGACTACATATATAACTTTACATCCCCAAACCTGATGGTTAATTTCTTCATATCTGATACATGAGACTATTAGTATAATTACATGCAATGATATTCCTGTGTCTAATGCTTGATGGACAAACAATAACAAAGACCATTGTTATTTAAGAAAATCATAGGGAAGTATATAATACATATGGTACAAGAATAAATAAAACAGCCTGAAACTGGACATGGGACATTTGGGCCATATTAATACTAGGTGGTCTTATTGCCTTCATATTTAACTCACTTAAACTTTCTAAGAATATATGGTTTTCTTCATTCGACAGATGACAAATCCAAAGCAGAGAGATATTAATTAAATGGTTCAACACAAAAAGCTAGTTGGTGATAAACCTTGGTCTAATTCCTAGCCTGCATTGGCAACCTAAACTAATTTACATTTCCTATTGTTAAAAAGGAAAATTCAACTGCATACTGACTTTATTCAACTATTCATGAATCAGGCAGTGTCCCATCAGCAGAAAGAGAGCAGCTCCAAGGAGCTGTGCAAAGTGGAAACTTCTTAAGGCAGAAGGGAGCTGGACAAGTATATTACACCAGCAGAGTAGATGGGTTGTTCAAGGTCACTTTCCTTTAGGGCACAGTAGGGTCTATCAAGCAAATGATCTCACTACTGCTGACCAGGTGACTCCGGATTGACTGGTTTAAGAGTCCATTTCTTGGAGAGGCTGAAACTGTAATTAAATCAATTTTCCATTTGTTGAAGTCGGGCTTAGAGAAGTGACTCCATTTGTGGCCTACTGTTTTTAACACTATATATTATAATACTATATATTGCAATATGTTTAAACACTTTCCAAAACACTTCATAGAAGGTATGTGTGTGTTATCAAATTCAAGTCAATAACACTCCGTAGAAGGTATGTGTCAGTTGCTGAATTCAAGGCAAGCAGTAGACAATTGCCAAAAAAAATCATTCTAATGAAAGGTCTCTGGAGGCATCATAATGTGAACTCTGTGGCAAGAAATGCATCAATGAGTAATGGTTCAAAAAGTACATTTGGTTTCATTTTTCTCAATTTATTACATTGTACTATTCTAGTATATGTAGGAAGGTAACTCGGAAAATCCTTCCTACGGAAAATAATTAGAAAAGTTGCTCTAAATACTAAGAAAAAATAACAAGTTTGAGGCACTAGAGAGTTAAAAGAAAGCAGTAGGAATGTATTACGCAAGAAATAGAAGAAAGAAGCATAAATGGGAGAGGTCACATTTGGTGTCACTTACATCCTAGAGCCAAATGCACATTCCTCCAGAAGTGGCCAAAGAATTGAAAAGCTGAGCAGAACTATCAAAATTTCCTAAGACTAGGTAGGCAAGTTGAAGTTCAGGGCACATCCACAAAAATCACATGTAAAAAAACCCCTACCACCTTTGGCTTATGATTCAGAAAGGCTATAAAATAGGAGTAAAAGTAAATGGAAATAAATTGGTCCTTACAAAGACTGGAGCTCAACTGGATTAATATAATCTGGCATTGTAACTCCAGCTTCCTGCCTACAGCAGAGACAAATCCTTTAAAGGATACATAATACTATATTGGTTTTCAAATTATGGCTACATTATTTTTGTATATAACATTAGAGTATCAATTTTAAAAACACAGGTATATGAAATGTAAAAATACAATCACAAAAAAGCATCCAAAAAATAATTAAAATGGACACAAAATGACTGTATTCAGAAAGGTGAGGTATTTAATACAGACATTAAAATATCCATGGGTATATAAAGTCACGTAGATAATATTGGTAAATAAATAGATTATATAAAAAGCAAAGAAAGCAAATGGGAATTCTAAAACTAAAAAAAAAAATCAGAGTCTTAAAAAGTAAAGGAATTATTAATTCAGTGAGTAGAGACAGATAGGTCATAGCCTAGATAATAACAAGATTTGTGAGCTTGAGGACAGATCAGAAAAACAGACATCGTGAAATCAGAAATACAGAAAAATATAAAATACAGAAAAGAACCTAAGGACCTCAGATCAAGATGGTGATAGAGTAGGACGCAGATTTTAACTTCTCCCACAAATACATCAAAAAAAAAAATCTACATGTAGAAGGATTATCACAAAACATCTACTTAACACTGGCAGAAAACTTCACACTTCCAAAAGGGCAAGAAAACCTCCACATACCTGGGTAGGACAAAAAGAAAAAAAAATGAAGAAGATATGAAAAGGAATTAGGATGGGACCAGCACTCCTGGGGAATTCTACCAAATATACAAAGAAGAACTTATACTGATTCTTCTCAAATTCTCCCAAAAGATTGCAGAGGCAGGAATACTCCTAATGATATTCTATGAAGCCACCATCACCCTCATATCAAAGCCAGACAAAGATATCACCAAAAAAGGAAATTATAAGCCAATATCTTTGATGAATATAGATGCAAAAATTCTCAACAAAATTTTAGCAAACCAAATTCAACAACAAACACAAAAAAAGTCATGTATAATAAGCAAATTGGATTCATTCCAGGGTTACAAGGTTGGTTGAACATGTGCAAATCAAGAAATGTAATATACCATATACACAAAAGAAACATCAAAAACCATATGATCATCTCAATAGATGCAGAAAAAGAATTTGACAAAATCCAACATTCATTCATGATAAAAACTCTTACCAAAGTGGGTATAGAGGGAACATATCTCAGCGTAATAAAAGCCATTTATAACAAACCCTCAGCCAATATAATACTCAATGGAGAAAAGCTGAAAGCTTTCCCACTAAAAGCTGATGCCCACTCCCACCATATTTATTCAACATAGTATTGTAAGTCTGAGCCACAACAATCAGAAAACAAAAGAAATAAAAGGTATTCAAATTGGAAGAGAGGTAAAATTGTCACTACATGCAGATGACATGATGCTATATATAGAAAACCCTAAGGATTCCACACAAAAACTACTTGAAATGATCAATGAATTCAGCAAAGTAGCAGGATACAAGATTAACATTCAGAAATCAGTTGCATTTCTGTATACTAACAATGAAATATTAGGAAAGGAATGTAAAAAACAATACCTTTTAAAATTGCACTAAAAAAATTAAACAGTAGGAATAAACCTGATCAAGGAGGAGAAAGACTTACACACTGAGAACTACGAAATATTAACCAAAGAAATTAAAGCAGAATCAAAGAAAAGGAAAGATATCCTATGCTCCTGGATTGGAAGAATCAATATCATTAAAATTGCCATACTATCCAAATAAATCTACAGATTAATGTAATCCCTATCAAATTATCCATGACATTTTTCACAGAACTATAATAATCCAAAAATATACACTGTACCATAAAAGACCCTGGATTGATAAAGTAATCCTGAAGAAAAGAAAAAAACAAAAACAAACAAAAAAATCAAGCAGGAGGCATAAATCTACCAGACTTCAGGCAATATTACAAAGCTACAATAGTCAGGAAAGTGTGGTATTGGTGCCAAAACAGACATACAGATAGATCAATGGAACAGAATAGAGAACCCAGAAATAAACCCAGACACCTACTGTCAATTAATCTTCAACAAAGGGGGTAAGAGTATAAAATGGGGAAAAGTCTCTTTAGCAAGTGGTGCTATCAAAACTGGACAGCTGCATGTAAATAAATGAAACTAGAACACACCTTTAGACCATGCACAAAAATAAACTCAAAATGGCTTAAAGACTTAAACATAAGACAAGACACCATAAAACTAGAAGAGAACACAGCAAAACATTCCCTGAAATCAACCTTACAAATGCTTCCTTAGGTCACTGTCCTAAGGCAAAAGAAATAAAAACAAAAATAAACCAATGGGACCCAGTCTAACTCACTAGCTTTCTGGAGTTCCAGTTGTGGCTCTGTAGTAACAAACATGAGGATGTGGGTTCAATCTCTGATCTTGCTCAGTGGGTTAAACCATCTGGCATGGCTGTGAGCCATGTTGTAGGTCACAGACGTGGTTTGGATCTTTCATTGCTGTGGTTATGGCATAGGCTGGCAGCTATAGCTTCAACTCACCCCCAATTCTGGGAATTTCCATATGTCATGGGTGAGGGCCTTAAAAAAAAATAAGCCAACCAACCAAACAAACAAAAAAACCTTGCAAGGTTTACACAGCAAAGGAAACCTTAAAAAAAAAAAATGAAAAGACAACGTACACAGTGGGAGAAAATAGTAGTTGCAAACAAACAACTGACAAGGGCTTAATCTCCAAAATATACAAACAACTTTTAGAACTCAACAGCAAAAAAACAGAAACCCAAATGAAAAAACAGTAGAAGATCTAAATAGACATTTCTCCAAAGAAGACATATGGATGGTCAGGAAGCACATGAAAAAATGCTCGACATGACTAATTATTAGAGAAATGCCAATCAAAACTACAGTGAGGTACCACCTCACACCAGTCAGAATGGCTATCATTAATACATCTACAAATAAAAAAGGCTGGACAGGGTGTGGAGAAGAGGGAATCCTCTTATACTGTTGGTGGGAATGTAAATTGGTATAACTACTATGGAACCTACCATGAAGATTCCTCAGAAAACTAAATATAGAACTATCATATATGATCCAGCAATCTCACTCCTGAGCATATATCTGGACAAAACTACAATTTAAAATATACATGCACATGTATGTTCATAAAAGCACTATTCACAATAGCCAAGACATGGAAACAATGTAAATATCCATTGACAGATGAACAGATTGAGATGTGGTACATATATATGATTGAATACTATTCAGCCATAAAAAGTATGAAATAATGCCATTTGCAGAAATACGGATGCAATTAGAGACTCCAATACTAAGTGAAGTAAGTCAGAAAGAGAAATACCATATAATTATCACTTACATGTGCAATCTAAAATATGGCACAAATGAACCTATTTACAGAACAGAAATCAGTCTCATGGACATAGAGTACAGACTTGTGGTTGCTAAGGAGGGAGGGAAAGAGAGGGATGGACTGGATGTTTGGGGTTAGCAGATACAAACTATTACATTTCGAATAGATACACAACGAGGTTCTTAATGCTTTTTGCAGAAACTACATTCAGTCTCCTGGGATAGGCAGGATGTAAGAGAACATCTAAAAAGATTGTGTATGTATATATATGTATAACTGAGTCACTCTGCTATATAGCAGAAATTGGCACAACGCTGTAAATCAACTATACTTAAAATTTTTTTAGGAGTTCCCGTCGTGGAGCAGTGGTTAACGAATCCATGAGCAACCATGAGGTTGCGGGTTCAATCCCTGCCCTTGCTCAGTGGGTTAACAATCCGGCATTGCCGTGAGCTGTGGTGTAGGTCGCAGATACGGCTCGGATCCTGCGTTGCTCTGGCTCTGGTTTAGGCTGGAAGCTACAGCTCCGATTAGACCCCTAGCCTGGGAACCCCCATATGCCGCGGGAGCGGCCCAAGAAATGGCAAAAAGACAAAAAAAAAATTAAAACAAGAATAGAACCTAAGAGACATAAATGTTATGAAAATCAGTCATATATAAAGAGAACGCAAGAGGAGCCCAAGAGAGATAAGAGGATTCACGGAATTGTAACAACAATGCAAAATGTAACAAAGCATTGATTTAAAAATTTCTGCAAACACCAAACAGGGAAAGGACAAAATAAAATCAAAGAAACCCACAACTAGGCATATTATATATATATATATATATATATATATATATATATATATATAATTAAAGAATATATTTAAACATTTATATGCAAGAGAAAGTCTTCAAGAGGAAAAATATTTTTTAGAGTCAATAATGACAGTTGTTTTCTCAAAACAATATAATTTTGGAGAAAATGGACTATCACTTTTAAGATGTCAAAAATTTAACTTCCAACAAGAATTGACAGCAAACTAAAACAACTAACAAGTTTGTTTAAGTTTGTTTCTTTAAGGTGAAAATAAAAACGTGTTCAGAAAAACAAAAACAGAGAGATGTTACCACCAAAGTTTATGCTAAAGAAAATGTTAATATATTCAGAAGAAAAATGATTCCAGAACGGAGTGTGGAAATGCAAGAAAGAGTAAAGAATAACAAAAGTTAAATGTGCATGAAATGAAAATGCCTTGTGTAAAGAAATAAAAGTAAAATTTTTTGTAGAGTGAATTAATGCCAATATATGAACATTCTTCTTCTTGTACACTGGAATAAACTTCTACTAAAGCAATACAGATAATAGATAATATCTATTTCAAACAAAATACAGAAACTTGTTTTTGCCTTTTAGCCTAAGGGAGGATAAAAATCCCAAATTAATCAATATTTCAAGAATTAAAGAATGAGACCCATTCTCAACAGAAAATAAAATCAACAGCCCAAGATGTTGAAATTAGCTGTTAGATAAAGATTTTAAGGCCACTGTTATAATTACCCTTGGTGATGTAAAATAAAATATCTTCTCAGTTAATTAAAGATTAGGATGTCTCAGGAGAGAAATAATAACCACAAAAAAAAGGATCCAATGGAAACTCTAGAGATAAAAATACAACTTCTGAAATTTAAAATAAATCATTGGAAGTACATAATAATTGAAATGAGATAACAAGAGAAATGACTTAATGAATTTGAAGACAGACCAATAGAAATTATACTATTTAAAGAAAAGAGAGGAGCTCTCTGGTGGCCGAGTAGGTTAAAGATCCAGCATTGTCACTGCTGTGGCTTAGCTCACTGCTGTGGTACAGGCTTGATCCCTGGACCAGAAACTTCTGGATGCCACGGCATGGCAAAAACAAAGACAGATAAAAATAAAGGGAATAATAAATAATTACTCAGGGAATTACTAAACAATATACGAATGATGAACATGCATGTACCTGGTGTTCCAGAGAAAGAACAGAGGAGAAGAAAATTTGAAAGAAGAGAATATCAATATTTTCTAATTTGGTGAAAAAAATAAGTTGACATATTTATAAAGTTTAGCAAACTCTAGGAACTGTAGCCATGATGAAATCTATGCTTCGTTTCACCATACTCAAACTGATGAAAACAAAAGATAACAGGAAAATTTTAAAAAGCTGAAATAGAACAGGACAGGGAAAGGATAAATCCAAACATTTGATCATTTCCCATCAAAAACTTTGTCAGAAATAAGCTGAACTACTCTGAGGCGCTGAAAGAAAAATTAGTCAGCATAAAATATTAGCAAGCATGTATTATTCAAGCATTAATGTGGAGTTCCCATTGTGGCTCAGTGGTAATGAACCTGACTAGTATCCATGAGGATGTGGTTTGATCCCTGGCCTTGCTCAATGGGTTAATGATACGTGGTTGCCTTGAGCTGTGGTGTAGGTCACAGATGCGGCTTGGATCCTGCATTGCTGTGGCTGTGGCGTAGGCCAGCAGCTATAGCTCTGATTTGATCCCTAACTTTGGAACTTCCATATACCACAGATGTGGCCCTAAAAAAAAAAAAAAAAAAAAAAAAAAAAAAAGAGAGAGAGAGAGAGAGAGAAAGGAAAAAAAAAGGAATTAATGCAAAATAAAGGCATATTCATATAAAACTGTGAATAATGTAGATATCTTTTACTCCTTTTTCTTGCATATTGTACGATTCATATCACCTTATAAGTTTGAATAGGACTGTGAGAGCAGATGTTCCTATCTTATTCCTGATCTTAGGAAGAAACATATTTTTAAAGTGTTAGCTCCAGGTTTTTGAAGTGGCCTTTGTCAGGTTGAAAAAGTTCCATTCTGGAGTTCCCATCGTGGTTCCACAGGTTAATGACAAAATGTAGTCTCCATGAGGAGACTGGTCTCTCTCAGTGGGTTGAGGCTTCAGCATTTGATCCCTGGTCTCTTTCAGTGGGTTGAGGCTCCAGCATTTGATCCCTGGTCTCTCCCTCAGTGGGTTGAGGCTCCAGCTTGCCACAAGCTGTGCTGTTAGTTGCAGATGTGGCTCTGATCTGGTGTTGCCCTGGCTATGGAATAGGCCTTAGGAAGGAAGGAAGGGAGGGTTTGAAGGGTTTCCATCAGGCATAGTTGTGGGATTTTGTGAAATGATTTTCATCATCTTTGAGATAATCCACAATTTTCCTTTTTCAGTCTGTTAAAATGCTGAAATAGAGCTCTTTTTTTAAATTTGATGCATTGCTAACATAAATCCCATTTGGTAATCACATAGTATTTTTTTTAATGTATGGCTGAATTACATTTACTAAGTATTCTAAATCATATTGGAAGTTATAAAGAATGTTTTATATATGTTTTTGAGGGATATGAGTCCGTAGATTTCTTGCCTTACAATATTTTTGTCTGTTTTTGGTACCAAGTTAATGTCAGCCTTATAGATGACTTGGAAACATTCACTCTACCTAAATTTTCCTTAAGAGTTTGATAATATCTCATCCATTTTTTTTTTTTGGTATAATTGATCAGTAAAGCTGCCTTGGTCTGAAAGATTCTTTGTGAAGTGGCTTTTAAGTATTAAATAACTATTATTTGTTGAGTGAGATTTAGTTACACATATCTTTTGAGGAAAATTTTCATTTCTTCAAAGCTGCTGAATTTATTTGACTGAATGTAATCAGAATAGTCCCTTATTTTCCTTTTCCCATGTATAAAATCTTCAGGAATATTAACGTTCTCACTGCTGGCATCGGTAAGTTCTGACTTTTTTCTTGATCAGTCTGGCTTGTAGACTATCAATTTTATTGATTTTTTTTAAGGGCCAGCTTTTGATTTTCATTGATTTTCTGTTACTACAGATTTTTTTAAAAAATTAAAGTATAGTTGATTTACAATGTAGTGTCAGTCTCTGTGTACAACAAAGTGAATATATATATATATATATATTCTTTTTTATATTGTTTTTTATCATAGTCTATCTCAGGAGATTGGATATAGCTCCCTGTGCTATACAGTAGGACCTTATTGTCTATCTGTTTTAAATGTAATAGTTTATATCTATTAACTCCAAACTCCGCATCCATCCCCCCTTGGCAACTACAAGTCTGTTCCCTATGTCTGTGAGTCTGTTTCTGTTCTGTAGATAGGTTCATTTTCGCCATATTTTAGATTCCACATATAGGTGATATTATGTGGTTATTTGTCTTTCTCTTTCTGACTTACCTCACCTAGTGTAAGAATCTCTAGTTACTAAGTTTTCTATTTCATTTTTTCTCATATCTTGATGTACTGCATTTCATTTGCTCTAAAGACATTTGGGTGAAAATTGAGGCCATTATCTTCTTCTTTCTCTACATAATCCTTAAGCGCTATAATTTTCCATCTAAATACCACGGTAGCTTCACCCCGCCTCTGGAAGAAGTTCAGTGACTTCATTTAAATGATAATTCTTAGGATTCATACTGGGAAGAAATCTGCTGCCCACAGTTCTGTTTACACAGGCAACTGGGTAATAGCCCAACTCCTCTTGCTTTTCCAAATGTCACCCTTATAATTATCCTGCTGATTCTTCTTGCCTCGATTATGATTTTTTAAATTTTCTGATCTTGGAGATTTTCAGTATGTTCTTGAGAAACACACACATACTCAATTCATAACTTGGAGTCATAGCTTTGGGATGAGATTTGGAATTTGCAGAGATGGGGGATTCTTTCCACTAGAGCTGAAATAGGTTTCCTTATCCACCCTTTTACATTTTTTAAGGCCTAAGACAGCTATGTATGCCTTTGTAGAAGGTCTTGGAAGAGCAGTTGTAGCCTTGTGGTCAGTTCACTTGGAAAAGATACAAGTCATGCTCTGGTTAGTCTTCCTAAATTTATCAATCAAGCAAATTACTCCAAGCCCTTAAATTAGTAAAAGGGTAAAGAAAGGACAAGGTTGCACCATATGAGCTTGGTCAACACAAAAAGCAACATCAGGAATTGAAAAAAATTATTGTTACAATATTCCTTGGTTGTTGTCTCTCTCAGTGTAACTGCTGGAATTGAACATGAAGGGTTATTTTGGCAAAATAAAATAAAATAAATAAATAAATAAGGAGTTCCCATTGTGGCTCAGTGGTAACACACCCAATTAGAATCCATGAGATTGTCAGCTTGATTCGTGGCCTTGTTCAGTGGGTTAAGGATCCAGTGTTGCCATGAGCTGTGGCGTAGGTCACAGATGTGGCTCAGATCCTGCACTGCTGTGGCTGTTGGTATAGGCTGGCAGCTGTAGCTCTGATTCAACCCCTAGCCTAGGAAATTCCATATGATGTGGGTTCAGCCTACCCTTCCCCCCCAAAAAAAACATGAAGGGTTGTGGCTCTCTCAGGAAGTGGAGGGGGTCACTCCTACTCTTGCCTTCCAAAATCCACAATGCCAAAACCAATAACTTCTGTCTTTAGCTGTCACTGAGATTCTATCAGTTAGACCTGATTTTGCCTTAAAAGTCTCTGAAATGCATCTGAACAAAATACTAATTCTATTAACCTAAATGTCACTCCATTTCCAAGCTTGTGATTTCATTTCCTATTGGGCTTCTAAACTCACATCACCTTATGTCCAAGATACAAAACACCCATCAGAGGTTTCACAATCACATCAAATGATACCATAAAGAGATTCTAATGAAAATATACAATGACACCAATACAACCACAGATACAAGATGCCCCCAAATCCTTGAGCAAAATCAAAGCCTAGGAAGCAAATGCCTCTGCAAGTTAGTCTCATTTCCAAATAAACTCTGAAATCAAAATTTTCCTTAGACTTTGTCTCTTTTGTTCCCATCTCCTTATTTTGCTTAGTTTCAGGTAGAGAAGTTCTGAGACCCAGTTAGAACTGGTGATTACTACAGCTAGGACTCTGTGGGTTTGGCTATTTTCAGACAGCTAACTTCTCACCAATTCAATGTTCAGTCTCCAATGGGCCTGTATTTTAAAGACTCCAAATAATGATTAGGATATATACAGTATCAAAGTACTGAAGACTCTCATGAAGTTTAGAAAATAAGGCAAATGTCAACCCCTAGAATTTTTACCCAGTAAAATTTGGTTTTATGAATTATTACTTAATGTAAGCAATGACTATTGGTAAAAAACTCAAAGGTAAATCAGGGTAAATTGAATATATTTTGTTTACATTCACTAGGTTGCCAGCCCTGTTGTCTAACCTTAAAGCCTATTAAGTCAGAAAGAAGGAATATCCTAGAAAGAGTTTTTCTTAGCATACACAAACATTCTAATGTTTATTTCAACTTTGAAAATCTTTTTTTTTTCCCACTGAGGACTAAACTCAGTATGAGATCTGCTATAATGTTTCTGCCTTATATATAAATATCCAAAGGAAACCTCACACGTGTTAAAAGGAGTGGGGCAGTGAACCATGTGGAAAAACCACAAGAATTCAAGGTTATTCCTTCCACCATTCCCTTAGTGTTTTCTGATGTCTACTCAAAATAACCTTAAAAAGAAACCATAATTAAGGCGTTCTAATAATATCATATATATTTATTGGCACCAAAAATATCAAGTTAGAACTTTTCACGTCACACTCCTGTGCTCTGTAATACATATGTATGGCTCTAAGATATATGACTTAACTGTTTAAAAACTCCTATGGAAGTTCAAGCCCATAATGTCTAAATTCTTGGATAGAGAAAGCCTTTTTTTTCCTATATGTGAAATTTGTCTGTTTGCCCTCCTAACTGTGGACTTTACAACCCAGTATTTCTGAAGCACAGAGCCTTAAAAATTAAAAAGTGATATAAAATTTGTATAGCTTTGTCACAAGGGCCACAGAAATTTAGTTTCCCATCCTTACCATGCAAGAAGCTTTTTCACCCTGCTTATATGTACTTTCCGCATTTTTATTCTATTTATTTATTTTTTATTGATTAAAGGCTGATTAACTAGACATCAGGGCCTTTGAGGTTAGGCTCAGAAAACCGCAGCTGACAGTCCTTACTCCCAGGATCAGAGCATGCTGTTGCAAAATGGACTGCTTGCAGGAGAGCAAAGGAGATTCCAGGCTTCCTCCTGACCAGCCTGCTTCCTAAACAGCAGTGAGGTTTGGCCCTCCAGCAATTTTGGCCTAATGTTCGCTTCCTCTGAGAAAGGGGACTTTTCTGAAGAAAGGAAACACAGGATCTGCCAAGCAATGGTTTTTTTTTTTTTTTTTTTTTTTTTTTTCCCTCTCTCTGAGTTTACATACTAGAGAAGTCTACTTCTCCTGGTGGAGGAAGTGAAGAGGCCACGAAGGGCTACAAGCATTACACTAGCTGAGCATCTCCGGCACAGAAGGATAAACATCCAGAAAGAAGTTGCATGCCCTCTGATAATGGAATGCTCTTTTAGTTGAAAGTTTGGAAGCCATGAGCTGGACTGAAATACTGTAAGGCCAATACTCTAAGGCACAGACAAAAAATTGTATCTTCTCCTGGAACATTAAAGCACATAGAAATTAATTACAATATCCAGTGATATGCAGGGGGTAGTACCTTCACATACATTTTCTCCAGTGCAAGGCTGTATATCTTGGACTATAGCTCAATAACCAACTCCTCTTGTTTAGGATTCTTTCCGCTGCAATACCACACTGGCACATAGAAAATCAGCATCAGTTAGCTACACTAGAAGTGTAATGAAATTATGAACTGCCTACTTTTGTAGTGTGTTGTATTATGAAGTATGCTATAGTCAAAGTGAAGAGCATGCCAAATTTATTAAATCCACTGAAAACTTATATGTATCAGATACATATGATAAAAACTACTCCAAATTGTGTGGAAAAAACAAGATGAGCTACAAACTAGCCAATTACTAAATGATAGCAATAAATAATTTAGAAGGAATATAAAACATAACTTTAATGTCCTTGAAAAACAGAGAGAGCTAGAGAAATTGGGAGTATATGTCACATTTTAATTTCCTATTTTGGTTAATAAATATATTATTGGAACAGAAAAAAAGATGTAGAAAGTAAACACATTAAAATATAGATGTTGGAAGAAGATTCAAGTTTTTAAATGTATAATTTTGTACATATTTTGTATAAGGTAGTATTGATGAAAAATTAATCAATCAAAGAAAGAATTAGATTATTTTATTTGGCCAAATCTGAGGATTACAACCCACCACCAGAACAATGAGGGGTTGAGGAGCTCTATAGGAAGAAGGCCAGGCAGCTAAAATATGTACTTACTTAACTGAAGCTTACAAAAGTCTACATCACGGAAATATTTTTAAAGCATTCTCAACCATGAGTCACATATATAGTAAGAAAGGAATAAGTTAAAATAATCTAATAATATTATACATCACATAAGAAATAATAGTGTAGCAAAATATAAACATTCTTCTCTGTGAAAAAGAGTGATTTTTAAACCAGGAACTATGTATCAGTGTTCTTACAAAGACAACTTATTTCAAAAAGCAGTAAGATAATAAAGCACGATGAATATATGTCTCTTATGGAGCCAATGAAATTCCATTTTATGGCAACCAAAGTGCTTATGTGTGTCAATTCCAAATCACTGTGGTTAAACAGAGCACCGATGAGGGCAACTTTCAGTCAAGTTCTCATCCTCAAGCACAGGGACAGACAGGGGTGATGCATTTTTACAACTGTACCTCACAGAGTTTCATAGCAATGTCATTACTTTTCACATGCCTTTCTCTCTGCCATTTAACATTCTTCAAGGCATTGTCGTAAAGTCTGCATTTCCCTATTTGATTATGCATAATGTGTTCAGTGAAGTAGCACATCCTGTGGTGCACCACCCAGATCAGTCCTTCAGGACTACACACTGCTTGCTCCCCACCTCTGCTCATGTTCATGAGAGATAGCTCTCAGCTGTCTTCCTCTCTGGACAGTACATTCAGTCCAAGAAAACTGCTTCATCTAAATTACACCCCTCCCCGGGGGCACTAAAAACTGTCAGATATGGAGTCTAACGCACCATCCCTGACCTTGATGACAGGGCAGCTCAGAAGGGCCAGGCCCACTCCTGGGCTCCCTGTAGAGTAAGCCCAGACCTCTATTGCGACTGCACCACAGCCCGAAGTTCTCTAACTGCTTTCCCCTCCACTGATACTGATCCTAAAAGCAGTGTTCAATAAGCTTCCTATACACATGCCCACTTTTCACAACACTTTTCCCAAACTCCAATTAGTAAATGACCTTTATCCTGTGCAGTAGACACTGAGAGCTGGCAACCAAAGATGCTTGCACCCCACATATATCTAAGGCTGGGCTGTCTCCACTCTTCCAGACATTCCAGGTGTAGATACATCACAGAATGCCCAGTAACTGAGAGTTTGGGGGGAAACTTTTGCTTTCCTGGCACAGTTATAACCTCATAGTGATTTGCCCTCTCTCTTTTCTTTCCTGTAGCCATCATCCCAATCCTGGAGGGTAGCAGTCATTAGCAAGCATGTGGCTCCTCTCATATGACAGACAAGGTGCAAAGGATGGAAGGACAGGTTATACGAAGAGCTGTGGACCTTGTAGGATGGTTGAACTATCTCCCTTTGGAAACTCTAATTAAGATAGAAAAAATAAGTTTATATTTGCTTAAGTCAAAGGAGTGAGGGTAGTTTTTACATATACCTATTTACAATTGTAATTGAAATCTCTTATTTTTTTAGATAATTTGTTTCAAGTTTTTTCACGACTAGAATTAGAATTGCTGAATAAATTGCAGTCACAGGTCATCTTCTGAAGATGTTATTTCCTCATGATGCGCATGACACATTCTTAAGTACCAAAGTGACTAAGTTCAAGGGTATAAACATCTTAATGCATCTAAACAGGCACTGCCAAAAATGTCTATTGCAACAATTTATGCTGCCTCCTAAAGACCATTAACGTCCACATCTCACAATACAGTTGCCAGACTAAATATGGCCATTAATGTTGCTCATTTTTTTAAGTTTATATGATTTTTTTCCCATTATAGTTGATTTACAGTGTTGTTAATTTCTACTGTACAGCAAAGTGGCCCAGTCATTCATATATATATATATATATATATATATTCTTATTCTCACATTATTCTCCATCATGTTCCATCACAAGTGACTAGATATAGTTCCCTGAGCTATACAGCAGGATTTCATTGTTTATCCACTCCACATACAATAGTTTGGGTCTATTAACCACAGAATCCCAGTCTATCCCACTCCCTCCCTCTTCCTCTTGGCAACCATAAGTCTCTTCTCCAAGTCACTGAGTTTCTTTTCTGTGGAAAGGGTCATATATGCTGTATATTAGATTCCAGATGTAAGTGATATCATATGGTATTTTCTTTCTCTTTCTGACTTAACTCACTTGGTATGAGAGTCTCTAGTTCCATTCATGTTGCTGTAAATGGAAATATTTTGTTCTTTTTTATGGTTGAGTAGTGTTCCATTGTGTATATATACCACATATTCTTAGTCCATTAATCTGTCAATGTGCATTTAGGTTGTTTCCATGTCCTGCTATTGTGAATAGTTGGTGGGAATGTAAATTGGTACAAGCCCTGTGGAAAACAGTATGGAGGTACCTCAGAAAACTAAATATAATAACTACCATATGACCCAGCAATCCCATTCTTGGGCATATATCCAGATAAAACTTTCACTGAAAAAGATACATGCACCTGAATGTTGCTCATTTGATCAATGAAAACCTATATCTCAAAATTTCAAATTGGAAAGTTGGCTTGTTACTGAAATTGAAAGCAAAGTTTTTTTTATGTTTTAGACTTTCCTGAGAATGAATGAATGAAAGGATGGATGCCGTATGTGCGAGGCACTGTTTTAACATCTGGGATTATAAAATGTGTGATACAAACACGGTCCTTTCGTCATGGAGTTTATATTCTCCTAGGATAGAAGAAACATAAACGAATAACACATGGTGTCATCAAATGAACATAGAAAATCCAACAAGGAATAAAGCAGTGGAGGGATACAGAGTGGTGCTGAGGCTGAGGTTATTTAGGCACAGAAATCATGGAAAGTACATTTGAAAAGGGATATTTGATTGGCAATCTATCTGCACTGAGGGAGAGTGAAAAAGGGAGGATGTGGGGATGGAACATTCTTGGCAAAGTGAACATCAGATGTAAAACAATGGGATGGAAATGAATCTCCCTGTAAAAAACAACAGACTAGAAATTCTCATCCTAAGTGAAGTAAGTCAGAAAGAGAAAGATAGATGTCATATGACATCACTTATATGTGGAATCTAAAATATGGCACAAATGAACCTATCTAGAAAATAGGAACAGATTCACAGTCATGGAGAACAGACTTGTGGTCACTGAGGGGGAGGGAACAAAATGGACAGAGTTTGGAGTTAGTAGATGAAAACTACTACATTTAGGATGGATAAGCAATGGTGTCCTGCTCCTCAGCACAGGGAACTCTATCCAGTATCTTGGGATAGAAGATGATAGAAGATAACATGAGAAAAAGAATGTGTGTATACGTGTGTGTGTGTGTGTGTGTGTGTGTGTATGTGTTTGTGACTGGGTCACTATGCTGTGCAGCTGAAATTGGCACAACATTGTAAATCAACTATACTTTAATAAACACATAAAAGGTAACTAAAGAAAGCAATAGAGGCCGCAGCAGCATCAGCAACCAAGCTCATTGTGTTTAAACAGAGGGAGAAAGAGAGAAGATGGAAGGATATGATCAGGAAGGCAGCCCATATAATACCATCTACCACATGTCATGGGGTGAACATTATCTCCCACAAAAGGATGTATTAAGAGCCCTATCCCCAGAACCTCAGAAGGCAACCTTACTGGGAGATGGGGGCTTTACAGAGGTAATCAAGTTACAATGAGGCAGCTAAGGTGGACTCTAACCCAACAGGATGGTTTGCCTTAGTGAAAAAAGAAATTTGGACACAGAGGTGGACAGACACAGAGGGAAGATGGTGGAAGAGGATCTTGGGAGAAAGCAGAATCTGCAAGCCGAGGAGAGAGGCTGGGAACATATTTACCTCTCACGGCCTCAGAAAGAACCAGCCCTGCTGGCATCTTAATTTCAAACTTCTATCTTCCAGACTGTGAGACAATAATTCTCTGTTGTTTAAGCCCCAAATTTGTGGTACTTTGTTAACACAGCCCCAGCAAAATACACCGTATAGAAACTTCTATTCCTCCTACATGCAGTAAGAAGCCACTGGATAACGCTGAGCAAGAGGGGAAAAAAATCAATTTAATAGTTAAAAATAAGGACCATTTCTATTTTCTTCTTGGAGGATTAAAGCAAAAGCAGAAATTAGGAACCAACAGAGGGAAATTATTAGGCAGCAACTGTAATAATCTCAGAAGTGATGATGTCTTGGAAAAGAGTGGCAGAGTTGGGAACTTGAGAAATGGACAGATTTGAAATTTATTTTTAAAACTTGATTAGTAAAACATGGGCTGTGAAATAAAGTAAGGATTCAAAAAATTAACAGTTACATGTTTTGCTCTGAAAACATGCTGGATTAGGAAAATTTTGGACTTTTCAGAAAGATGGAACAAAGTTATTTTGACATGCTAAATCTTTTTAATGTGTACGGATGGCCAATGGATAATGTCAAGTGGGCAGAAAAACAAAGGTCTAAAAACTCAGTAAAGGTCAAAGCTATAGATACAAATTTTAGAGTCTTCATTCTATGGAAACTTTTAAAAGCCATTCAACATATACCGAATTGCCTAGGAGGAATAAATACAAATAGAGAAAAAACAAAATAACAAGGACAGTGAACTACATCTGAGAGCACTATCAAATGTAAAGACTGGTAACAGCACATAACAAAGAAAATTCAGAAGCAAAATCATGCCTTTGCCGTTTTAGCATACTGGAATCCAAATCAATTCCAAAGAGTGGCATATCACCAGCTTACAAAGCATAGCAGTAAAAAATTAGAAACAAAGAAACAAATTTGTATGAAGAAGATGATGATTCATAGCTTGAAATCCTCAAGAGTTGTCAGGAAGCGTAAGAGCTGAGCTAGGTATTTGCTCAGCAATTAGGACATCGTGTCTTATGTAAAATAGAACAAAATCAGTCAAAAGATGTGGGCAGAATCCAGTCTACTGCGGGTTGTATGAATTGTAAGAGAAGTGAACTAATTTATGTTCACAAAACCTTCAGCAAAGGAAAAAGCAATGTGTATAAATTAGAAGTTCTTCTTGTGTGTGAAGATGTGAATATCTTTGGAGATTGAAGGTTTCAACAAAGGAACACATTTATGTTTGTACAACCCTGAAGAAAAAAGCCACCTATTTTTCTTTATATGGGACATTCATTCTCTGATTCATTGATTGATTCAGCAACCATTTTAGAGGGCCCATTTTATGTCAAACATTACTCTACAGGGTGGGATATAACAAGGAGAGACAACAAACTTTAATTTCAATTGAAATTGAGTGTGTGTGAGGGGAGTCGTTTGCTTTTAGGTAACGTAGAAAAACAGGTACCATATTTCCCCTCTAGCCTATAAAAAAAGAACCAGACAAAACTTATCAAAAGAAAGTTTACCAGACTTTGAAAAAATGTAGTGCAGGACAGTAGTCCCTGAAACAGAGGAAACCCAGGAGAGGAAATTTGTAATTGCCCACCTTTCCTTCTGGAGCGAGTATCTGCAGTGCCTCAGGGAGGGGCAGTCCAGCTGGAACAGGAGTTGGCTGCCTTTCTCCCAGATTTCCGGAACAGAGTGGATTCCAAGATGTCAGGGCGAGCAGAATGCACCAAGCCGCGTGCCAGCCAGAAGGAAGCAGTACAGAGCTGAGCTCTCCAGTTGTGCGCATGGCCCTCCCCACGCCTCCAGGTGAATGAGGGATCAGTACAAGAAACCACCCGAGACTGCAAGAGCGCCACCTGGAGGAAAACACTGAGGCAAAAAGCTTCTGAGCTAAAGCACAGCTGAGAAAGTTTGTGTTTCCATCAGCTGGAGAGAAAACACTCGTTATTCAAGGGGCATAGATTAAACAGAACGTCATTGCCTAGGCACTGCAGAGGCACAGGTGGTGGTGCAAAGGCAGAATTTTCTTAGTCTGTCCTGGTTCACACAGTAAACACCAAAGCAAGAATCATTAGAAGAGGACAATCATAGTTACTTTACTGTATTCCATGAGTTCATAAAGCTGGAGGAAAGATTGAATATAGTGTCAGTGATAAAGCCAGGCACTAATGTGATTGGGACAGGTTTTAGTTAGAATTTCTCTTGCAATAGGTCAGATGGTCCGGCATGAACTGAGTGCGGGGTGGATGTGTAAAGAAGTGACCAAGAATTTTAAATGGAGAGTGAGGAAGCAGGGAGTGGGAGCTGCCAGAGTTTGAACAGAGTCAGGTCCACGTGAAGCCCATGTGGGTTGTTATCCCAAGTTCATCAAAGTCACAGAGGCTGGAAGATGGGTCCTCCGGTCAGGTGTTGGCTGCAGTAGTCCATTGTTTTGGCAGCCGTGAGTTTTCTTAAGCAGGCAATGTAAGAGGGGAAGGGTCATCCTAGGAATGCAGCTTTGAGCTGTTAGAAACCATGCTGGTGATTGCTCACTTCTTCCAGACTGCATGTGTGTGTGGAGGGGAGATATGGACAGATCACCCCTGCTGAGAGGCTGCAGTTTTATCCACCAGGTGGAGCCCCAGCTAAGAGGGGGCTGAAAGGGTCCTGGCTAGGGTGGTTAACAAGCGAATCACTGTCAGTGGTGACTGTGGAAATGGAAGACTTTTTTTTCCTTTTAAGAGCCAAATCAAATTCCTAGAAATGAAAATTAGTGTCTGAGATTAAATCATACTATATGGGACTAATGGAAAATAATAATAGACCAAAATAAAAACGTAAAAATTTGAAGGCATCAAAATAGAAACTACACAAAGTGAAACACAATAAGAAAAAAATGAAATAAAAATAAAGCATAAGTGGGCTGCGGAACAGCTACAAGGGGCCTAAAATATGAGAAATTTGTGCTCCTCCCCCAAAATAGGGAAATAGGTAGGTAAATGTATTTTTGGAAAATAATAGCAAAAATGTATCATATTTGATGAAAGAAGTTCTAAGAATTTCAATGAAACCCAAAACAAAAAATATGAATAAAACTATAAAAAAGCACAGTACAATGTGCTCAAAATCAGCAATAAATTATAAACAAGGTCATAGAAAAATGCCCATGGAATATAAAGAAACAGAGAAAATGCTAACAGTGGACTTCTTACCATAAACCATGCATGAAGCAAGGCTTTCAAAGTCAAGTAAGAAAAACCTTCAGCCTACAACCCCATACCAATTGGAAACAGCTTTCATATACGAAAGCAAAATTAAAACTCTTTCAGTGTAAAATTTGAAGGAATTAATATTAATCAGTTCTACAGTATGAGAAATATAAGTTCTTCTGAATGAAAGGAAATGATACCCAAGGGAAATCTAGATCAGCTCAGTGGTTAAAGAGGATGAGAAACAGTAAAAATTAAGTATTTTTAATAGTTAAAAAATAACAAATGATGTAAAAACATAATATATTATAGCATATATAACATAATTAAAAGTCATTGCATGTAAAACATGACAATAATGCCAAAAAGGTTGAAATGGAAGACACAGAAATATAATATTGTAAGTTTCTTATATGTGAGGTGGCCTAATAGTATTTGAAGGTAGAATGTAATAAAGCAAAGGATACTATACTCTAGGGTACTATGAATCCTAAAGAAGACACATAAGAAATAAAATACAGTTGGAACTAGTAACCTAAAAAAAGGAGATAAAATGGAATCATAGAATATATGTAGTGGTCACTAAATACATATTGATTGCATAAAAAATAATATGCTCAGTTAATAGAAAAGAAAGGTGGTAAAATAATGAGTTGGAAAATAACTTGACAGAAAAATAGAAAACAAATAGGAAGATGGCAGATTTAAACAAACATATTAATGACCACACTAAACATAAATATAAATAAAATTACGCCCATTCAAAAGAAGGGATCGTTCATTTAGATTTTTTTTAAAAAAAAGGCTCAGCCTATACTGCCTATGAGAAAATCACATAAAATATTTTCTTACAAATAAGTGGAAAATAAAAGACAATATTTAACATAAATTAAAAGAAAGTTGGAGGCAACAGACTGAAAAAGAGTGCTTTTCCTCTCATTGGATATTTGAAAATAAAATAATAGACACAGTGTGTTTATTAGCCAAAATGGGCTAGGCTGTGTGTTTTGCTGTGTGCAAAACAGCCCCCACATTTCAGTAGGTTAGACAATAATTGTTTATTTTTTGTTCAGACTTCATGTCTGGTGGATTATCTATTGTCATCCAATGCCACCCTTGTTGGCAGTTAGCAAATAGAGAGACCAGAGTGTCTCAGCAGAAATTAAATACTATGCTTTCCACATGTAACTCCTGTCCAGACTGATGATAGTTACAGGAGGTTAAGAAAAATAAATAAATAAATAAATAAATAGGAGTTCCCGTCGTGGCGCAGTGGTTAACGAATCCGACTAGGAACCATGAGGTTGAGGGTTCGGTCCCTGCCCTTGCTCAGTGGGTTAACGATCCGGTGTTGCCGTGAGCTGTGGTGTAGGTTGCAGACGCGGCTCGGATCCCGCGTTGCTGTGGCTCTGGTGTAGGCTGGTGGCTACAGCTCCGGTTAGACCCCTAGCCTGGGAATCTCCATATGCTGCAGAAGCGGCCCAAAGAAATAGCAAAAAGACCAAAAAAATAAAATAAAATAAAATAAAATAAATAAATAAATAAATAAGACATGTAGTTACACACTTGATGATTTTTTTTATTACTCCATGGCTAGCATGGTGTTCAGAACTCAGATGGTGATATACAGATGGATTTTTAATGCTTTCATTTCCCACAAAGCCACATTTGTTATTATCTTTCTCAAAAAATCTTAATAACTTGAAAATGAAAAGATTAAAAACAGTGACTTTATATCAGGCCAGTGCATGTGTAAAAAAACATAAATATTTATACAACACACTTTTTTTATGGTGACTATCCCTAGAAGGATAAGAAAGAAATGTTTACCAGTAATCTCTGGAAGAGGAACAACTGGTTCAAGATTTGTGGGGAGAAAGAGTTCCTCTTCACTGAAAACTGTTGTTAATGGTTTTAATTTTTTTCCTTAAGTATATATATTTAAGTATATACTAATATATATTTTTCTTAAGTATATATTACTGTTTGGGTTGAATTGTGTTCCTCTAAAATGCATGTACTGAATTCTTAACTACCCAAACCTGAGAATGTGACCTTATCTGGGAATAGGTTGTTGTAGATGTGTCTGCGTCTGTGTCCCAAGTTCCTCTTTTGTTATAAGAATAATATTGGATCAGAGGCCACCCTACTCCAGCATGACATCATTTTGAGGTACTTGGTGACAGTAGTCTTAGCAAACTAATACAATTACTCAATAAAATAGAGTAATTTTAGTATAAAATTTTAGTATAAAAATTCATGTTTAGTATTCAACAGAACTTCAGAAGGAGAACCAAGAGCATGTGGTGAGTTACTCTAGGAAAGGGGATGGGGTACAAAACTATTACCTAGATGGCATGGAAACTGGAAGGAAGGATAAGGCAGTAACACTGTTGCACTTAATTGAAAAGATGTATAGCTGACCCATGAAGACCCACATTTGTTGAGAGACTGGGTTTTGTTTTTGGATGTGTGCTATGTGTTGGCTGTATTACTTGATTTTTAAGTTGCGTGGACACTTTCACAGGGGCCATCTCAGCTCATAAGCATTAGATGTTTGACATTCATAATCCTCCAGTGGAGTGCTCAGACACAGACGGCTCATCCGATGCAACGTGGGCCTCAAAGGAAAGAACAAAAACATTGGGCCAAGTGTTAGAACCCCTGGAAGGTATTCTGACTTTTATCACATGGTTGATTATTTAAGTGTTGGAAATTGGTAACTTTTGGAAGCTATTAAAAGCCATGCAAATATTTCTGCTTGATGCAAAGGGATTATGTTTTTCTGTATTACTGACATTTCTTTACTGCTCTGAGTCATTTGTGATTGCTTTTTTACCATCTCTGTGTGATCTGCATCTGTGCTTGAAAGCAAAAAGATAGGAATGGGGCTACTTATTAATTTCTTACAGAAATGTGTCCTAAAATCAACACAAATTGCCTTTTTGTTGCTACAACTATAAAGTGGTTAGTGCTCTTCGTGGTATTAACACATTAATTTACTTCGAAAAACCCTAAAAAGACAAAAGACAAGTGTGTATATATATACACACACACATATATATACACATATACACACACACAAATATACATATATATGTGTACTTTGAAAAAAGGCAAGATATTTCACTTCTTGGAGAAGTTGACTATAAGCTCTTTTGGCATCATGATAATCTTACTGTCAACTGGATAAATTGACAAAGCTCACTTCATCCGCCGTTTACTTACCTCAACTATTTTAAAATTACTTTTGTGCCACAAAATTTGCTTCATGGCTCTGTTATTGCCAAGTTCTGTTTGTGAAGTATTTTTAAGAAGAAGGGAGAAAACCAAAACATTTGTTATTTAGTGATTACTTCTCCAAATACCTATTTATTATTTTTAATAAATTATTTTAATAATAATGATGTTATACATGGAAAATTACAATTTCATTTAACCCTACCATAAAACACAAGGAACTGAAACTCTCTTAGAGAGAAAACTTCAACATGAGTAACATTGCCAACACTTCCCCAAAATGCAGGTTCGAAGAAGAATTTGAAGAAAGAGCACATGTCAAATTAGGGAGAGGTCTCTCTGGTGTATAACAGTTAAGGTAGGACGCTTAAAGAGAAAGCAACAAATGAGGAGATTCAAAGTACAGTTCTAACAGAGATCTCTTAAGAACAGTTGTTTAAGACCTATTTTTATTCCAAACATTAATTTTCTTATTCCTTCAATGTGCATTTGGGAAGTCAAGAAAAATGCCTACCTCTCTCAGGAAATGGGCCTTATTCCTGATTTCTCTTAATATCACTGGAGAAATGACCCTTCCTAGATAATTAGGTTTTCCTGTTAATCGAGGTCTAACATTTTACTGTCTCTTACTGTTCTTTAATAAAATGAATTTTGAGGTTTCTTTCCTTAATAAAATACACCTGAAATCAATTAAAATTAATTCCCCCAGGTCATAATTTTAAAAATTGGTATAGCATTTTGCTTACTGTGGAACAGAAGATGTTAATACTATAGAACCTAGGGGTGACTGTTATCTAGGAGATGATCTGAAATGTTACTTCTTTAAATAAAATATTTTGGGAGATATTGACTTTCCTCATTTTTATCTCTATAACATTCATGTAATATTTCTCTCTGCAAAGCATTGTAAAAATATGCTGTTAAATAAGGGACAAAACTCTCTGTTTGCTCCTTTCTGCTAGGTGCTAATATTTAATGAGACTATTATTGCCATTCTAGAATACAGTGATGGCTTCTACAGCTGTTGAGACCAAATGAAGAACTAACTGCACAATGGCAGGGATCTTCTGTTTTATTCACTTGAGTATCCAAAATGCACAGAAGAGTGCATAGCATGTGATTGAAGTTGAGCAAATATTTTTCAGATCAGTGTGTTCTCTGTGGTTTAGCTGTCAGTTTCAAGTTTACTCTGCTGTTCTACAGTCTGAATGTGTGTAGGTCTGGTATTTAACCTCTCTGTGTATCCCCTCCCTCATCACTAAAGTGGTACAAAATAGTTCCTATTTCATAGCTTTCCGGAGGGGAATTATCACATCACACATGCATGCATTCATGTGATAGAATTCTATGTTGCAGATCAGAAGTGTTAAAATTATTAAATATTTTATTCTTTATTATTGAATAGCTTAGGTTGTTCTCTCAAGTGCCCCAGCAGAAAGAAAGATGCATTGCCCTTCTACCACTAATGTACTTCAGGGGATTGTACAGCAAAGGCTTTGGGATGGATAGATGGCTAGAGAATTGCTAGTGTCACAGCCGTGGAGACATTTATCTTCTTTACTCTCACTTGGCCTCTCTTTTCTCCTCTCGTGGTTCTCGTTGCTAACTGCCCTGACTCTGAATCATTTTTCCATTCTTTTGGACTCCTTTCCTTTGAGCTGCTAGGGTTTGCTGTTTTTCTTCGTTTCTCATTTGTCTCACTTTCTGATAATTTTATCAGTATTATATGTCAGTCCTATGCAAGAAGGTGCCATATCTTGCCAGAAAAGTCAGTCTCCAGGTAATTGAGGTATGTAAGCCCTTTGGAGATACTTAGATGATGGCTCCTGGCTTTAGTTAGATGAGCTGGTGAATTTTTACAGAGCTATCTTACTGTGGGCTAACACCAGGCTAATAGCATATCATGTAATTAAATGGTTTCTCTATATTTTAATAATCATATATTGAAATGAATCTTGAAGATGGTGCATACAGACACACTGATTTATTTGTTACTGCATTTTTTTATGGCAGCCATTGCAAGAAGCTGGCACTAGTTCTGATGGAGTGCATTTGATGTCATTAAAACATAATAGAATTAATGAGTAAGCAGTACATAAAAGTCCAAAACTCAACATAACAGAATTGAATAATGTAAACATCATAATATATTTGATGCATTCTCCTTTCTTTCCTAATAATAACTCTTCTCAGGCAATATATTGTCTATTTTGCAGAATTACAGGGCTAAAAGTTTGTCTAACAAAATGAAAGTTATCTAACATTTTGAGAGATTGATTTGCAGTGTGGATGATTATCTCAGTCTATCTTTCCATCTCTCTCCCTCTTCCTATCATTCCCTCCTTTTCCAGCTACTTAGGACTCTCCCAGAAGCAAAATAAAGAAGTCAGTTGGGTAGTGAGACTTAAAGTGAAGTTTGCACACTCCAAAAAGTGCACAAAAATGTTCACTAGTGAGTACGCAGCAGCCATATTAGTGTCTCATTTCATTTGAACTTATATTTTGAGATACTTCAAGTTAAATGTTACATTAATATATTAATATTCCTAGTTAATAAATCAAAAATATTTATATGCAGTGTATATTAAATTTTTCCTGATGGAGCACACTATTAAATAAAATTGGAGATCAAGAAAATGGGAATAGTTGAGAATTATATGTTGTAGATGTGCAGTAGTCATTTATTCCAAAATCCATTCTGAGTTTCCATTATCATGTATAATCCCTTGGTCTGGGCGTCACTTTTTGTAGAGGTAAATAAGCAAAGAATCCAACAAGACCACAAAGAAGAAAAGAAAGCACTGGCTTCCTCAAAATAAAAAGCAGCCATCCGTAGATAAAACATAATCTAGCCAGAAATACTGACGCATCAGGAAAATCAGGTTAAGTTCAATGTTAGTATTTCAAATGTTGTCACTATATTAACTATAAAATTTAAGTGTTAAAAGAGAATAATACTGTGTCTTGAGACATTCTTATATAAAACTTATATTTTTCACCAAAAAAATCACCAAGTAATGGAATTCATTCATTCATTGTGCTTGGTGCTGGTGATAAGCATGACTAAGACTCACTGTTTTCAGTGAGTTTATAGGTTGGATACTATAGAATATGATGAATAAAATGATGGTATTTATAAAACAATATAAATATATATTTTATAATATTATCTACTTTTCTATTATGCCAACATATAGGAACTATAACCTAGAAACTAAGAAGCAAATTCACCATCATAATTTTAGCAAATCAGAGTATTGGTCAGTGACCAGAGAGGTGAGTTTTTAATCTTACCAAGAAAATAAATATATGTAAATAAAAGTACAAATTAACTGTTTGTTTATTGAGAATACTTTCAAAATTTTTAGTAAACTCAATTTAAAATGAATTATAGGAGTTCCTGCTGTGGCTCAGTGGTTAACGAATCCGACTGGGAACCATGAGGTTGCGGGTTCGATCCCTGCCCTTGCTCAGTGGGTTAATGATCCAGCATTGCCATGAGCTGTGGTGTAGGTTGCAGAGGTGGCTCGGATCCTGCGTTGCTGTGGCTCTGGCGTAGGCCAGTGGCTACAGCTCCAATTCGACCCCTAGCCTGGGAACCTCCATATGCCGCGGGAGCAGCCCAAGAAATGGCAAAAAGACAAAAAAAAAAAAAAATGAATTATATAGGAAATATGATACAACAATTTTATCTGATATTTTCTATGTTATTAGGAATTTTATATGTTTTTAATCAGATAAAATTATGTTATACAACCCAAAGCAGTTACAGTGCTGTTTAAAGACTTATGAGGAAAGTTAAAATAATCTAAGGTGGTTTTTATAAAAAAAAAAAAAAGACAGAAGGTGTAGGGGAGGATGTGGAAGAAAAGGGATTCTTTGTTTAATGCTGATAGGGATGCAAAATGGTGCAGTCACTGTGGAAAAAAATATGGAGTTTCCTCAAAAGTAAAAATATAGCTTCCATATGATCCAGCCATCCCATTTGCAGGTACTTACCTAAAGAATTGAAATCAGGGTCTCAGAGAAATATTAGCGTTCCTATGTTCATTGTAGCACTATTCACACCAGCCAAAATGTGAAACAACAGAAATGTACATTGACAGATGTATGAATATAAAACATATGTGGTCTATACATACAATGGTCTTTTATTCAGCCTTCAGAAATTAGGAAATTCTGCAATATGCTACAACATGAAATAACATTATGCTAAGTAAAATAAACCAGTCCCAGAAGTCCAAATACTTCCTGATTCTGCTTAGAGGAGGTACCTAAAATGGCCAAACTCCTAGAGCCACAGAGTAGAAAGGTAGCTGCCCTGGGCTGAAGCGAGGAGGAAATGGGGAGTTGCTACTCAAGGGGCATAAAGTTTCAGTCATGGGCGATCTAGAAGGGTTCTCCAGGGAAACAGAATCAATGATTAGATAGATGATGGTGATGATAGATCGATCAATTGATAGATGGATAGATATCTGACAAGTAGATGGATAGATTATAGGAGAGATACATAAATAGATGATTGATAGATAGTTGAATGATAGATAAACAGATATAGATACAGATTTACTGCTGGAATCAGCTCAAATTGGTTATGGAGGCCGAGAAGTCCCAGAGTACGCCATCTTCACCCTGGAGGCCCAGGAAAGCTAGGGATACAATTCACTCTGAGTCTGAACACCTGAGAATCTGGGGGCTAATAGTGTCTAAATCCCAGCTTGAGTCCCCGAAACCAAGAGGTAGGAGCACTGACGTCTGAGGGTAGAAATTGGTGCCTCAGTTCAAGCAGAGGGTGAAAAGGCCCTTCTTCCTCTTTGTTCTGTTCACTCCAGCAGATTGGACAATGCCCACCTGCACTGCTGAAAGCTTTATACTTCCTTCTGCCTAGTGATTCCAAAGATAATCCCTTGCAGAGATGCCCTCCCATACATACTCAGAAAGGATGCTCTCCCAGGTATGCGGAAAAGAGGATGAAATCCTAAAACTCTGCTGTAAAATAGTGCACCAACTGTGTTTGTGAGGAGAGTGTAGATCTCATGCCAAATGTCCTTATCATAATACAAATAATTTTTAAAATATAACACTGGCCACTTGGAAAAATGAAACCTAATATTTCTATGGCTTATCAAAACATGCGTATGTGTATTTTTAATAGAAAAATCTAAATGAGAATGTCTAGCAGGCAGGTCTCCTCCGAGAGAGATTTTTGTGGATCCAGATCCTTCTCTTCATCTTGTAGAATTGTCATTTCCGAGATGTGTCATCACGTTTGCCCTGCTCGTCTATATCCGGCCAGCAGAAGCTGTAAAGGCCAGAAGGCGTGTGCATGGGTGGATTTCATTGGCCAGCCCTGGGTCTAGGACCTGACACCTCCGTGCACATCTAAGTCCATGGCCAAGTCTAACTGAGGGTAAGCAGGGAAAGGCTCTCTACATGTATCAAAGAAACAGGTGGATGGTGAGTCCATCTCTGACACAAATTTTCCTCTGTACAATTAAAAGTCAATGCAGATTTTCATGGGATCAGTTTTCTAAGATTAAACTTTTTATAGGACATAAATATTGTCTAAATATGAAGTAATTCTCCATAACAATTTAAATGTATCTGAACACATTTTAATAGTTCATTAACCTTTAACTGTGGGCAAAGTAAGAGGAATGCCAGGATTATTTATAATTATAGGTAACTGAACATCCTTTTGAACATACTTTAAAGAATAAGGTATACTGTATGAAGGATTGACATTTTTCAAAAATAATGATATTCTGATTTTTAAATAGGAATATAAAATTAAGTTGGTGGTAAAATCAAGGGTCTTTTATTTAGGTAAATATTTTCTTCCATTGTTCAAACTCTCCTTTCTAGGGCTCACTTTGCTTCAATATGATGAACATTTCTCTGTTTAGTCACAAGGTGGCGATAAAACTCACATTGATAACTCTATTAGGAGGGAAATGAAAGTTAGTCAAAGTTAGGAATTTCTTGAGGAAGATAATTAAAAGCACTATGAAAAGGAAAAGCATACCTGCTACTAAATTAAAAAAAATAGTAAATTTCAAAATAAAATATGAAGAATGGATTCTAGATTATGAGAAACAGAAGAGTTATTCAGGGAAGTTCAGGAGAATAAGTTACTATTGAAAATGGAAGAGAATATTTTAGAGATATCTATTGAAATGAGAATAATACTTAAATAATACTTAAACCGCATTTAGATCAAATGGAGTTTCTGAATTTATTGTCTTTTTTTTCAGAAAAAGATGAACTAGTGGTAGTAAAAAAAATGTTCAGTTCTAACCCATAATTCTAAAGCATAAGAGTACAGAACACCTTTGCAACTGGATAGCAAACAGAAATTACAATATCCCAAATTTCTTTAGGAAAAAGTAATGGCAAGTATCCATAAGAAAACAAAAAAAGAAAACAAACAAAAAAGAATGTAGTCAAACCCAGTATTTTAATCATCTATAAGGAATATAATACTTTTAATAGTCACTTGCATTTTGAGGGGTATTTTGAGGTGTTGTTGGGAAGAAAATAACAAACAGCTTAAGATCTCTGTTTTTCTTTCTAAATATGGGAAAATATGAAAAGAAGAACAAATATATGACCACACAATTTTAGCTGTTTACAGTGAGATTATCTTGGATCTATCATTTAACTCACATGGTTTCTCGAATCCCTGATTCATGAAGTTTATTTTAGGGTATCTAGTGACTTAACTCACTTAATCTGTGTAGTCATTGGTCATATAGCCAAGCTCTTTGACATGATTTTTTATGAAAAGTTAGGTCTTTACCTAAAAATATCATTTTAAAAATATCAATGGAGATACCCTAGAAATCTATACATAGAACTATCATATGACCCAGCAATGCCACTCTTGGGGCATATATCTGGACAGAACTTTCCTTAAAGAAGACACATGCACCCACATGTTCATTGCAGCACTATTCACAATAGCCAAGACACGGAAACAACCCAAATGTCCATCAACAGATGATTGGATTAGGAAGATGTGGTATATAGACACAATGGAATACTACTCAGCCATAAAAAAGAACAAAGTAATGCCATGTGCAGCAACATGGATGGAACCAGAGACTCATACTTAATGAATTAAGTCAGAAAAAGAAAAATACCACATGATATCACTTATATCTGGAATCTAAAACACAGCACAAATGAACATCTCCACAGAAAAGAAAATCATGGACTTGGAGAATAGACTTGTGGTTTCCACGGGGGAGGGGGAGGGAGTGGGATGGATTGGGAACTTGGGGTTAACAGATGCAGACTATTGCCTTTGGAATGGATTGGCAATGAGATCCTGCTGTGTAGCACTGGGAACTATGTCTAGTCACTTATGATGGATCATGATAATGTGAGAAAAAAGAATGTATACATGTATGTGAAACTAGGCCACTATGCTGTACAGTAGAAAAAAAAATTGTATTGGGGAAATAACAATTAAAAATACATTAAAAAAATCAAAACATCCACTATTTTTCTTAAGATGAAATGTAAAATTTACCCCTCTTGGGACACTTACAAACCAACCCATCTATCTGGTAATGAATCCTTTTCCAATTTACTTTTCAATATTTAACATAATTTGTATGATCAAGGAATCCTGCCTTGTTTTACCAGTTGCACTACTTGGCACTCTTTTCCATTACTATTGGTAGCATTTATATTTAAGACCTAAGGCATATAAACAAGGCATATAAAATATGGTGCAATAACCAAGTCTATATTTTATGTTGTTATGAACACAACATAGGATCTACCCCCTCCAATTTTTAGGTTCACTATACAGTGTTGATAGTTACAGGCACAAGGTCATTCAGCAGGTCAGTGAATGACAACTTTCCAAGTCACACCAGCTGAGAGAGTAGGAAGATGCTCAAGAGTAAGTTACTGGGTAAGGTGTTTAACCCGACTACTCAACTGCCTTCCCTCCTGAGAGAAAAGAAGAGTATTCTGATATTGGAAAAAGAAAAAAAGAAAAGAAAAAAAATCTCTTCTCACTTCTCACACAGGAATATGGGTGTCAACTGATTCCGCAGCTGCTTCAATCAAATCTGAATGCAAAGCTCATTTCAAAAAAAGACGCCTTATAACAATTTTCTTCCTCTACCTACTCCTTCCTCTTGGGAACACCTTCCCTTGAGTGTAATAATGCCGCAATTTGATGTTTTCCCTGTATCTCTCCAAGAATTCCTCTTCTCTATCTTGATCTTTCAGTGTTGGAGTTTCTCCTTACCACAGTACATCTTCCAGCTTTGATAGCTCATCCACTGCTGGGGATTCAAGTCTCTCCCCTCTGAGAATGCACCTAGACTACTGGCGCTCTTTTCATCTCCTGGACAGCATACCACATGGATGACAGCATATCACAATCCCATCTGAATTTCTCACTGCCATTTATAAAGAAATCTAAGCAGATAGAACCTATGCACCTTCCCTAAACTTTTCCATGAATCATGAGTGGTGCTCCATCGGCCACACACAAGAGCCAGGACTCACAGTTGATACCCCTCTCTCTCTTTCTTAGACAACCTTCATTCAAAAAGACACGTGCACCGCTATGTTCATTGCAGCACTATTCACAATAGCCAAGACATGGAAACAACCTAAATGTCCACCAACAGATGAACAGACTGAGAAGATGTGGTACATACACACAGTGGATGTTCTTTTCTCAGCCATAGAAAAGAACAAAATAATACCATCTGCAGAAACATGGACAGAACTAGAGATTCTCAAACTAAGTGAAGTAAAAAAGTCAGAAAGAAGTCAGAAGGAGAAAAAAAAGGAAGTCAGAAAGAGAAAGATAAATACTATGATACCACTTATATGTGGAAACTAAAATGTAGTACAAATAAAGCTATCAACAGAACAGAAATGGACTCACAGACTTGGAGAAAAGACTTGTGTTTGCCAAGGGGGAGGGTAGGGAGTGGGATGGACTGGGAGTTTGGGTTTAGTAGATGCAAACTATTGCATTTGGAGTGAATAAGCAACGAGATCCTGCTGTGCAGCACAGGGAACTACATCCAATCACTTGTGATGGAACATGACGGATGATAATATGAGTAAAATAACAGGTGCATGTGTGTGTGTGTATACACATATATATATATACATATATACATATATAGATAATGGTGTGTTTGTGTGTGTGTATATATATATATATAACTTTGTCACTTTGCTGTACAGCAGAAATTGAAAGAACATTATAAATCAACAACGAAAAAGACAACTGGCTTGATTCATTTCAATGCCAATCCTCTTACCTACAAACCAGATAAACCCTTCTTCTCTCCTCTTTCTTCTTGTCAGAGGAAGAGGAATCACAAAAGCAATTTATAGAGAAGCACTTGGGTTGCACATGCCCTTAAGAGAGTTGGAATCCTAGAGTTGGCTTTAAACTTCCCCTTTTCACAAAAGTCCATTACGAAAACCCAAGAATAAAGTCAAATTGTAAAGGGAGAAAATAAGGAAGGCCATTTTCTACCCTGGCTTCCCCTCCACACCCTTTTTGACAATCGTGTCACATCTCCCCTGTTCACAAATTTCAGAAGCGGAGTTAACTGAGTTTTACATATAATGTTCACTTTTGTGGACCCACGTGTTTTCTCAGTGTCCTCTTCCCTAGGAAGACTGTCAAGTAACAGCCTTGCTGCTCTGCCGACCTAAATTATTACTGTCCTTAGGTGGGTGGCTCCTAGCAGGCCCAGGGAAAGAGTCTGAGGCCTGATCACTTGGTCCCCAAAGCAGAGGAAATAGAGCCCCCAACACCCACTATCAAATGAAGTAGGTGGTTAAGGTAAATTAAAAACACAACAGGAATTCCTGTTGTGGCACAGTGGAAACAAACCCGATTAGTAACCATGAGGTTGCGGGTTTGATCCCTGGCTTTGCCCAGTGGGTTAAGGATCCGGCGTTGCTGTGGAGCTTGGATGCCACATTGCTGTGGCTGTGGTGTAGGCTGGCAGCTGTAGCTCCAGTTTGGCCCCTAGCCCTGGAACCTCCCCTTTGTATGCTGAAGGTACAGCCCTAAAAAAAATAATAATAATAAAAACCCAAAAAAAAACTAGAAAAAAATGACAAAATTACTTTGAAAAATATATGCTGTGAAGTATTACTTCCATCTCAGTTCTGTCTTCCCTGTAGGCCTCCTGCCCTTTGTTAAGAAATTTCTTAATAGTGTTTTATGTATATGCGCAGTGTTTCTTTAAATAAATGTAAGCAAATATGAATATATGTTCTTGTTTTTCCTCCTACTCTGTTAAACAAACAGCAGCACATTATATTACCAGTTCTGGAACTTGCATTTTTTTCTTAACTATATGTCCTGGGGATCTTTCCAAGCGGGAGCCGAGAAAGTTTCCCCATTCTTTGATCACAGTCACACAGGATTCCATCATGTGGATGGCTGTTTCCTAGTTTGTTGAATCTTTGTTGTCCTTAACTAAAGGGCTTGAGTTGTTGCCAGTATTTTTTTTAACCACCTTACAAATCTGTACAGGTAACAAGACCCAAGACGATGTTCAGGTAAAATCAATTATGATAAAGATGAGAAGAAATTCAGCAATCTTTTTTTCTAATTCACTTTTCTTTAAACCTTTTGATCACCTTCATCCATGTCTCAACTCTCATCCTCTGCCTCTGGCAACCATCAGTTTGTTCTCTTTATCTGTGATCTTGGACTGTTTGGTTTTGCTTATTTTCAGAGTCCACATATAAGCGAGATCATATGGTATTTGTCTGACTTGTTTCACTTAGCATAATACTGTTAAGGTGAATCTATATTGTTGCAAATGACAGTATTCCATTATTTGTATGGCTGAGTAGTATTCTATTGCATAGATGTACCACATCTTCTTAATCCATTATCTTTTGACAGACATTTAGGTTACTTCCATGTCTTGGCTATTGTAAATAGTGCTATTGAGAACACTGGGGTGTTTAATATATATACATATCTCATATATTTTTATACTCTCTATATTCTACCAAAGTATCTGGCTCTGCCAATTTTACCAAATATATCTCAACTTGTCAACAACCTATATTTCAACGCCACCCTCACTGGTGGCACATCTATCCTGGTCCAAACTGTCACAGGTTTTTTTTTTTCTTCCCTGTTTTATACTATTCAATTGATTAAAACTGAACTTAGAATCAAGTAAAAAAAAAATCCTCAGAGACACATACTCAGCTCTTCATTTGACTCTGCACATCTCTCCTGCCTTATCATTTTTTTCCCCTTGGTCACTATGTTGAATCACACTGGTTTTAATTCAATCCTAAAGACAAATGTTCTTTTCCTTGGCTCTGGGCCTTCAAAAAGTGCTTTCCATCCACACCTGGAAAACCCAATCTTCAAATCCTTACACATCATTTACTCAAAGGAATTTTCCTCAGTCCCCTGATTAGACTATTTATCCTCAATAGACTCTCCTGTCAACCTGCCCTTATTCATTTCTAACTCTTATTATAATTATTTAATGATGATTTTTCCACCCAGGTTTAAATATGTATCCTCAATGTACATTATAATATCTAATATACAGTAGATGCTTTCTAAATAATTGTGGGATGAATTAACTAATGAATGACTAAATACATGTGCCAGCCACACACTGAATCCTCATGCTGATAAAAAGATTCATTTCCTCTCACACCACCCAGGGTTTTGCCCTTGTGCAGGGACCAAGTTGAGTGATTCTGTAACTGGATGCTGTGAGATTTTGATTGAGATCTTTGCTTGTCCCAGAAGTTTCTGAATAGTGCAAAGATTACTACAGAGATAGGGCTCTGATGATAATAATATTGCTAAATTCTCCAGGGAGAATTCACAGAAAGGCTCAGAGCCCTGCAGCACACCTGAGTAAAGGTTCTTAAATCTGCCTGCATGTTAGAATCACCTGGGGAGCTTTGAAAAAATACCAGAACCCAGGCTCCACTCCAGGCTTTTTAATTCAGAATATCTTGGGGTAGGATGTGACCATCAGGTTTGTTTGTTGTTAGTAATGTTTCCAGGTAATGCTACTCTGAGAAATATAGGTGTGGGCTCTAAATATAACTTATCATTAGAATATTTTGGAGTCATTTAAAGAAATAGAAACTTTTCAGACGTATCCCTGGAGTTACTGATTTATTTGAACTGGAATGAAGCTAAATAATCTGTGTGTTAAAAGCTGCACTAGGGATTTTGTTATTCAGAAGATATTTATAAAATACTGGTCTATACCAGTGGATTCACTATTAAATTTTATCAATAAATTCCCCAGAATCCATTTTCTTGAAAAGGCAAAAATAGAATTTATGCCACCAGGCATGACAGCTTTGCTAAAAGAAACATATTCTTTCCCAAAGGTATCTCTTCCATTTATAATTTTATAAGTTCAAAGAACATTTTTCCAAACTTAAAAACATGTGAAGAAGCTAATTTAGATTGGGCAGGGTTTTAAGAACTTTCGCAGAAATATTCACAGATGGCGTTAGTGAGTGGCTTTGCTCAGATATACTAGCAATTTAAAGAGATGAAGAAGACTAGACTGATGGTCAGAAGTTCCATCTCGATTTGTCATTTTTACTAAAATGTATAAATGATTGAAATCTTAGTGGTGGTGAACACAAAATTTTACCCAGAATCATTTGTTGTAAGAAACAACAAAGTAACTTAGGTCTAACATGGGGTGGGAGGCAAAGAGGAGATAACCATTACTGAAACAAAAGAGCTGAGAAGAAAAAAGGGTCAGATTTAAAGGAGATGATAAATGGGAAAAGGCAATAATTAAGGTTAATCTCTCAGTCTCTCTGGAGTCTCCTGGAGTCTCTTTTCTCTGCTTCTCCTTGTCTGTCTGACTCTCTCTTTGTCTCTCTCTCTCTCCCTCCCTCCCTCCCCCATGAGTTTGCTTTTTATTCTTTTCATAGACAGAACCTACCTCCAGTTCCCACTGGATACCACGTCAAGTTGTTAGGAGAACATCATGATCAACCTGATTGCATCTGGATTAGCCGATGGATTGTTCAATCTTGCTGATTTATTTCAATAAGATATGGCCTAATTACAGCCCCTAGGCTCTTCACAAGTGCCAACATTCCATCTACACACAGGAGAGAAGCAGCTGTTTCTCTGTGACATGCGAGGGGAAAACCACTCCTTTGACGTGGATGGAAGGATCCCTAGGTTCTCATCTAACCCTTGGGGATGGATGCATGCCTTTCCAAGGTCTGAATAAACCCTGCACATCCTCCACTTCCATGAACCAGAGAGGTCTCCATGTTTGCGCTTTATCTCTTTGAAACATAAATTCTAAGGGGAGGGGGGGTGACACTCCATTCTTCCCAGGGCCTCAGTAGCTTAACCCAGGGTAAAAAAAAAAAAAAATTTTCCCCAAACACTCGGTAAAAAATGGCCAAACAGATGTATTTGGAGTTACTGTCCCAGGGGAAAGAGGCTTTAGCATGTAACTGAGCTCCATTCCAAAGACAACCAAGACAGACAGCAATTTATAGCCAACAAGCAGAGTGAGGGGTTAGTGCATGGAAAATTAAAAACAGGAACTTGAGGTAGAGAGTAACTCTCCAGGGAAGGGAGATGCTTGCTCAAGTAATTTAACAGGAATCCTCCTGAGGGCAGACCAAGGACCTAGACAACGAAGGTGGGAAATGAAGAACTTAGCTGGATATAAAAGGTGGATACTCTTGCTAACCTGAATTGGTGGGATTCTTTACTAAAAGTGGAGAGGGCATGACCAGGGCAGTGGCCTAGATTAAGACATCAAGAGGAAGGTTCAATAGTTCCCACTGCGGCACAGTGAAAACGAATCTGACCAGTACCCATGAAGATGCAGGTTCAATCCCTGGCCTCACCCAGTGGGTTAGGGATCCGGCATTGCTGTGAGCCATGGTGTAGGTAGCAGGTGTGGCTTGGATCCCATGTTGCTGTGGCTGTGGTGTAGGCTGGTAGCTGTAGCTCCAATTTGACCCCTCACCTGGGAATTTCCATATGCCATACCTGCAGCCCTAAAAAAAGCAAAATAAAAAAAGTAAATAAAAAAGGTTCAGAGAAGCCTGACTGAAATGAAGGTGAGGTTTCCTAGTCTTTGCTACTAGGAAACCACTCTGACTGGAATCATTGTCTCTGAGAGAAATTAAGAAAAGCCTTTATTATCCCTTCAAATCAGAGTGATATATTGGACAAATGGACCCTGGACTAATTTTCCTAATACATGAATGGTAAGATGTATCCAGGGCCAGTGAAAGCAAACATTCCCTACCAGTGTGTGGTATAAATTTCTGTGTCTAAGGAGAACCAGGAAATCCAGGCAAGTCCTACTTCTCCAGTGTATAGGGACTGAATTCAGTGAGGTAACCCACGTGACACTTGATCTGGTGCCACTTCAAAAACAAACAATACCTGTAATTTTCTATAACCTAAAGGAGTGACATAGCTATTTTGGGGCTATATTTTCATAAAGTCAAAATAACATGCTAATTCAGAAAAATCAGTTAGATAAATTTTTAAACATCAAAAATAGTATTTGTTTTTTAAATTCTATTTCTAGCCTGTAAAATGGATAAAATTATTTTTATCCAGTTTCTTTAAAGTTTGATGACACCAAGTTTAATCAATTAAGATTCATTTCATTTCAAGTAACAGATTACCTTTCCAAAGTGGCTGAAGCAATAGTCTTTTCTTTGACTCATATAATGACAATCAATTGTAGGTAGTTCTACAACTGATGTGATAGATCAGCAATATTATCCAGATACCTTCTAATCTCTGCTGTGCCATCTCCAAGTTGGTGGCTTTCCTTCCTTAGGCCTGTCAGTGCACGGTAACAACATGAGTGGTTCATATCTAAAGATCCATTTTCATACCTGTTGAAAAGAACATAATCTTTTCCTGAATATTTCCTTCTGGACACTGAATCACACATCCATAGCTTGTAGAAGAGAATGACGCTGCGGTTGATGGTTTAGGTTAATCACAATTTGTCACCTTCACAAACTGGGCACAAATGGTTCTCTAAGCTAAAGGAAAACCTTCAAGACAAAAATGTAGACAAGAGTGCCTGACCAAGTGTCAATAAGGGTGTGGAGAAATAAGTATTGTCATCAAATCTCAGAACATGACTTACCAATGTTTCTAAAAATTGAACATGTAGCCAATATCACGAGAAATAAAGCTGACTGTTGGAGATAGCAATGAAAAGGGAATTATAAAGTCAACTTAGGTGATACAATTAGATATTGAAATGAATGCAGTGCTATTATTACACAGAGTATGGCCTGGAGAAGTGGCCTGAGGCTGTAAAGAACAGAAAGGTAGGAAGCTCTGAAAGTTGATGAATCAGAGGCATCACTTTGGCCACATGAGTGTTGGCAGTCTTAGGGTTGGCTTGAGAGTTTCACCTGGAAAGAGAAGGAGGCCTCAGGTGACAGAGGATGGGAGGGTTAACAGGCAGATGGCCATGGACCAACAGCAATCAACTAGAGAAATTCATGCAAGTCAAGAGAAGTGCAGGCAAGAAATGTCCACTGTGGTGCAGTGGGTTAAGAACCTGGCATTAGCCATAGCAGATTGCAGCTGCGGCTCAGGTTTGATCTCTGTCCCAGGAACTTCCATATGCTGCCAGCATGACCAAAAACAAAATGTCCAAAATATAGAAACACCTGCTGCAGCTTAATATCAAAAAAAAAAAACTCAATAAAAAAATGGGCAGGCTGATTTAATGGGCTGCTTTCCAATTGTGGTTTCCTCCATGCTGTACAGTAGAAAAAAAATTAATGTATTGGGGAAATTATATATATATATAATTATATATATTATAATTATTATATTTGGAATATATATATTCCAAAAAAATGGGCAGAATATATAGACATTTCTCCAAAGAAGACGGCCAAAAAACACATGAAAAGATGCTCAACATCACTAATTATTAGAGAAATGCAAATCAAAACTACTATGAGTAATCACCTTATACCAGCCAGAATGGCCATCATCAAAATGTTTATAAACAATAACTGCTGGAGAGGGTGTGGAGAAAAGAGAACACTCTTACACTGTGTTGGTGGGAATATAAATTGGTGCAGCCATTATGAAAAACAGTAAGGAGGTTCTTCAGAAAACTAAACACAGAACTACTGCATGATCCAGCAATCCCACTCCTGGGCATCTATATGGAGAAAACCATAATTCAAAAAGACACATGCACCCCAATGTTCATAGCACCACTATTTACAATTGCGAAGACACAGAAGCAACCTAAATCTCCATCAACAGAGGAATGGATAAAGAAGATGTGATACTATATACAATGGAGTATTACAGAGCCATAAAGAACAAAACAATGCCATTTGCAAGATATATTTAAAGCACTGAAAAGAAAAAATATGCAACCTAGAATACTCTATCCAGCAAGAACACCCTTTAAAATAGAACGGGAAATGAAGAATTCTCCAATAAGTAAAAGCTGAAAGAGCACAGCAAGACAAAAACCATTCTAAAAGAAATACTGAAAAGACTTTTCTAAATTAAAAAAAAAAGGGAAGAACTAGGATGGAGGAAACCACAATTGGTAAGCAGTCACTTAAATAAGCCAGCATAACAGATCCAAACATGAAGATGTTAAATAAAAAAAAAAAGTCATCAAAATCATGCAATGTGGGTAAGGGAAGTAAGAAAAAATAGATTCTTTTTTTTTTTATCTTAACGATGTGTTTGAGCCTATATTATTATTGGGCTAAAGTAAGCAGATATAGGAAGGTGTTAACATACTTAAAAAATAGGGCAACCACAAATTAAAGCCAAACATTACATGAACAGAAACTGAAAAGAAAAATACTCAAGTATAAAATAAATGGAAAACATCAAACCAAAAAAAGAAAGGAAGAAACGAGAAATACAGAGTCAACTGGAAAATAAGGCTTAAAGCAGCAAAAAATAAATATCTATCAAAAATCATCTTAGATGTCAATGGACTGAATGCTCCAATCAAGAGACTCAGAGTGGCTAATTGGATAAAAAGCAAAAACCTTCAATCTTCTGCCTACAAGAAACTCACATTAGGGCAAAGGACACATATAGATTGAAAGTGAAGGGATGGTAAAAGATATTTCATGCCAATGCAAAAGACAGGAAAATAGCAGTAGTAATACTCGTATCAGACAAAAAAGATTTTAAAATAAAGGCCATAAAGAAAGACAAAGGACACTATTTAATGGTGAAAGGATCCAAGAAAGAAGATATTACAATCATCAATATATATGCACCTAATTTAGGAACACCCAGATATCTACAACAAATACTAACAGATATAAAAGGAGAAATTGATGGGAATACAAACATGGTAGGAGACATTAACACCCCAGTCACATCAATGGACAGATACTCTAGACAGAAAATAAATAAAGTAACAGAGATCCTAAAGGAAACAATAGAAAAGTTAGACTTAATTGACATCTTCAGGACATTACATCCAAAAAAATCAGAATACACACTCTTCTCAAGTGCACATGGAACATTCTCAAGAATTGATCACATATTGGGGCACAAAGCTAACCTCAACAAATTTAAAAGTATACAAATTACTTCAAGTATCTTCTCTGACCACAATGGCATGAAACTAGAAATCAACCACAGGAAAAGCAGTAAGAAAAAAACCTTTTACATGGAGACTAAATAATATGCTACTAAAAAATCCAATGGGGGAGGAAATCAAAAAGGAAATTAAACAATACCTCGAGACAAATGATATTGAAGACACATCCACTCAAAATCTATGGGACACTGCAAAAGCAGTGCTCAGAAGGAACTTTATAGCAATACAGGTCTTCCTCAAAAAAGAAGAAAGATCTCAAATTGACAATTTAACCTACCACCTAAACAAATTAGAAAAAGAAGAACAAGAAAAACCTAAAGTCAGCAGAAGGAAGGAAATCATAAAGCTCAAAGAGGAAATCAATAAAATAGAGATTCAAAAAACAATAGACAAAATCAATCAAACCAAGAGCTAGTTCTTTGAAAAGGTAAACAAAATTGACAAATCTCTGGCTAGACTCACCAAGAAGAGGAGAGAAAAAAACCCAAATAAACAAAATCAGAAATGAAAAATGAGAAATCACAATGGATACTAAAGAAATACAAAAAACCATATGAGAATAATATAAAAAATTATATGCAAACAAATATTACAATCTGGAAGAAATGGACAACTTTCTTTTTTCTTTTTTTTTTTTTTTTGTCTTTTTGCTATTTCTTTGGGCCGCTCCCACGGCATATGGAGGTTCCCAGGCTAGGTTTCGAATCGGAGCTGGAGCCACTGGCCTACGCCAGAGCCACAGCAACGCGGGATCCGAGCCGCATCTGCAACCTACACCACAGCTCACGGCAACGCTGGATCGTTAACCCACTGAGCAAGGGCAGGGACCGAACCCGCAACCTCATGGTTCCTAGTCGGATTCGTTAACCACTGCGCCACGACAGGAACTCCATGGACAACTTTCTAAAGCCTTACAGCCTGCCAAAACTGAATCAAGAAGAAACAGATCAACTGAACAGACTGATTACTAGAAATGAAATTGAATACGTCATAAAAACACTCCCTACAATAAAAGTCCAGTACCAGATGGATTCACAGGTGAATTCTACCAAGCATACAAAGAGGAACTTATACCCATCCTCCTTAAACTTTTTCAAAAGGTTGAAGAAGGAACGCTCCCAAAGACATTCTATGATGTCCCCATCACACTTATTCCCAAATCAGACAAAGATACCACCAAAAAAGAAAACTGTCGGCCGATATCTTTGATGAATAGAGATGCAAAAATTCTCAACAAAATCTTAGCCATCCAAATCCAACAACAAATCAAGAAGATCATACACCATGACAAGGTGGGATTCATCCCAGGTGCACAAGGATGGTTCCACATATGCAAATCAATCAACATCATACACCACATTAACAAAAGTCAAAACCACATGATCCTTTCAATAGATGCAGAGAAAGCATTTGACAAAGTCCAACATCCATTCTTCATAAAAAATCTTGCCAAAGTGGGTCTAGAGGGAACATACCTTAACATAATCAAAGCCATTTATGACAAACCCACAGCAGATACAATACTCAATGGAGAAAAGCTGGAAGCCTTCTCACTAAAATCTGGAACAAGACAAGGATGCCCACTCTCACCACTGTTATTCAACATAGTACTGGAAGTCCTAGACATAAATCAGACAAACAAATAAGTTAAAAGCATCCAAATAGGAGGAGAAGAGGTAAAACTGTCACTATATACAGATGGCATGATACTACATCCAGAAAACCATAACAACTCAACCCCAAAACTATTTGAACCGATCAACAAATTGAGCAAAGTATCAGGATATAAGGTTAACATTCAGAAATCAGTCACATTTCTGTATACTAACAATGAAATATTAGAAAAGGAAGACAAAAATACAATACCTTTGAAAACTGCACACCCAAAAAATCAAATTCCTGGGAATACACCTGACCAAGGAGGTAAAGGAATTATATGCAAAGAACTATAAAACATTCATCAAAGAAATTAAAGAAGATGTAAAGAAATGGAAAGCTATTCCATGCTCCTGGGTTGGAAGAATTCATATTGTAAAAATGGCCATACTACTCAAAGCAATCTACAGATTCAGTGCACTCCCTATCAAATTACCCATGACATGTTTCACAGAACTAGAACAAACAATCCAAAATTTATATGGAACCACAAAAGACCCAGAATAGCCAAAGCAATTCTGAAGAACAAAAACCAAGCAGGAGGCATCACTCTCCCAGACTTCAGGCTATATTACAAAGCCACAGTCATCAAGACAGTGTGGTACTGGTACCAAAACAGACAGACAGACCAATGGAAGAGCATAGAGAACCCAGAAATAAACCCAGACACCTATGGCCAATTAATCTTTGACAAAGGAGGCAAGAACATAAAATGGGAAAAACACAGTCTTTTCAGCACGTATTGCCGGGAAACCTGGACAGCTGCATGCAAATCAATGAAACTAGAACATACCCTCACCCCATGCAGAAAAATAAATTCAAAATAGCTGAAAGACTTAAATGTGAGATGAGACACCATCAAACCCCTGGAAGAGAACATAGGCAAAACATTCTCTGACATCAACCTCATGAATACTTTCTCAGGTCAGTCTCCCAAAGCAACAGAAATAAAAGCAAAAATAAACCAATGGGACCTCATCAAACTGTTTAATTTTTGCACAACAAAGGAAACCAAAAAGAAAACAAAAAGACAACTTACAGAATGGGAGAAAATAATTTCAAATGATGCAGCTGACAAGGGCTTAATCTCTAAATTATACAAGCAACTTATACAACTCAACAGCAAAAAAGCCAACAACCCAATGGAAAAATGGGCAAAGGACCTGAATAGACATTTCTCCAAGGAATATGTATAGATGGCAAACAAACACATGAAAAAATTCTCAACATCACTGATTATTAGAGAAATGCTAATCAAAACTACCATGAGAGACCACCTCACACCAGTCAGAATGGCCATCATTAGTAAGTCCACAAATATCAAATGCTGGAGGGGGTGGGGAGAAAAGGGAACCCTCATGCACTCTTGGTGGGAATGTAAGCTCATACAAACACTATAGAGAACAGTATGGAAATACCTTAGAAATCTATACATAGAACTACCATATGACCCAGCAGTCCCACTCTTAGGCACATACCTAAACAAAACTTTCCTTAAAAAAAGACACATCACCCGCATGTTCATTGCCGCATTATTCACAATAGCCAAAACACAGAGATAACCCAAATGTCCTTCAACAGATGATTGGATTAGGAAGATGTGGTATTTAGACACAATGGAATACTACTCAGCCATAAAAAAGAATGAAATAATGCCATTTGCAACATGGATGGAACTAGAGGCTCTCATACTGAGTGAAGTAAGTCAGAAAGAGAAAGACAAATATCATATATCATTTATATCTGGAATCTAATATAAGGCACAAATGAATCTTTCCACAGAAAAGAAAATCATGGACTTGGAGAATAGAGTTGTGGTTGCCAAAGGGGAGGAGGAGGGAGTGGGATGGATTGGAAGCTTGGAGTTAATAAATGCAAACTATTGCCTTTGGAATGGATTAGCAATGAGATCCTGCTGTGTAGCACTGGGAACTATGTCTAGTCACTTATAATGGAGCATGATAATGCGCAAAAATAGAATGTGTACATGTATGTGTAACTGGGTCACCATGCTGTACAGTAGAAAAAAATTGTATTGTGGAAATAATTTATAAAATAAAATAAAGTAAAAAACTAATGCCATTTGGAGCAACATGGATATACCTAGAAACTATCATACTAAGTGATGCTATTCAGACAGTGAAAGACAAACATCATATGATATTACTTACATGTGGAATCTACAAAAAAATAATGGATACAAATGAACTTATTGGCAGATTAAAAACAGACTCACAGACTTTGAAAAACTTGTGGTTACCAAAGGGGACGGGTGGGGTGGGGGATGGAGGGATGGACTAGGGATTTGGGACTAGCATATGCACACTAAGATACATGGAATGATTGGCCAATGGGAACCTGCCCTAAAGCACAGAGTACTCTACCCATTGTTCTGTGATCACCTATGGGGGAAAAGAATCTGAAGGAGAATGCATATGTGTATGTGTATGTGTATGACTGAATCACATGTTGTACAGCAAAAATACCACACCTCTGTAAATCAACCATACTTCAATAAAACTTTTTAAAAATGTCCATCCATATGTAGGCCCTTCTGAAACAAATGTCAACTTCCACTAAGCTGGCAGAACACAGATGCTGGTTTGCGAGAGGGTCAGTCAAGTAAGACCTTTCCGGCCTCCTTGTCTTCCACCTTTCCATATGATTGTGACCCTGTGGAGTTCAGAAACCACTTAACAAGCTGGAGAGAAGGAGAGGAACGAGGTGAAAAACTAAAAGGAAAAAGGGGCTATCACCCTTTATACTCTTAGAAACCAACCTGCAGCCAGTTCCAACCAAGGGAAAAGGTACGTTTTCCTTGGGCATAAAATAATACTGAAATGAAATAATACTGAAATTTTCGGAGGACTTTCTGTTACCTGAAAGTGACTAGAAAATTCGTGATGTTTGCATAGGAATCAGTGAAAAAAAGGGAAATAATTAGTTCCACAGATGTTTGGAAGGATAGTGAAGGAAAATAAATAAAGAGGCTTAAAACCTGTACCTAGGAGGAGTTCTCTTGCGGTGCAGCAGGTTAAGTACCATGCGTTGTCATTGCAGCTGCCTGGGTCAATACTGTGGTGCGCGTTCCATCCCTGGCTGGAAAACTTCCATATGCCTTGGGCACAGCCAAAAAATAAAAAGACTGCACATAGGAGTCTTGCTAGTTTTTATTCTTCTACGTATTGTATACATTATATATTCTATATATATGATACCTTCATATTTACATACTTAGAAACATGTAAATAGATATGTGATTTTTTTTCCCCCTGCAGGAATTGTTAAAAAAATGTTGAAGGGATTCCCCTAGTGGCACAGCAGGTTAAGGATCTGGCATTGTCACTGCAGCGGCTCAGTTGCCGTTGTAGCGCATGTTCCATCTGTGGCCCTGGAACTTCCACATGCTGCAGGCACAGCCAAAATGGAAAAAAAAAGTTCAAATCTATTGCTTTGAAGGGTACAGAGTTGTTTTACTTAATTTCAGTAATCATGTTTTTATCAGTATATTTGTGCATATATATATATGTTTTTATCTACACATGCACATTTATTCATTCACATACACATTTCTATATGTACATAAAATGATGTACATAAAGACACAGTGCATATATATAGGTGAATATATATAATTATGTACATGCCAATTTTTCTAGGGTTAAGAAGAAAGGTGCGGTCCATTGGGGGAATAGTTTATTATTTTACATTTCTGAATTAAAGAAAAAAAAAACTAACAAATAATGTTTTTTAAAATTAAAAAGGTGACTTGGGAGACTTAAATAAAAGATATTCATCTTTGGAATGTAGACATTTAATGAAATAGAGAATTGAATAATTCTCCCTTATTTATGGAATAAAAGATATACAATGTCCACAGGATTTGTGAAAGATAAAGCTTAATATATATTTTTTACTTGATTGAGGATCCAAAGAAATTGTAAATTTTCTGGCATCAGATCCTGAGGGCAGTAGAGAGATATCACAATGTAAATATTAGAATATCGAGACTGTAGTATATTAAAGATAGAAGCATTCTTTGCTGTTTATACACAAGGGAATTTAATTATTCAGTTCCTCAACAGATGATAAAGAAAGACATGTTAGAAATATGTTCTTAAGGCTGTGAAGAAAATAATGAAAATTAAAATAATAGAGGAAATATAACTTCTGTTCCTGGCATTTGTATTATATCTGTTTGAAAAACAGAGGATAATTTTTTACATATTGTATAACATATGTGATTTTAATTCTTCAAGCCAGATACACTGCCAATCTGTCTGTAAACACATTTCTTAATCCTGAAAAAGAAATGTGTTAAGAATTTTAAATTACATGAAAATGAATACAGAAAAGTAAAAGTCACTTCTGGCGTTTTTCTTTTCCTTTACTTCAAAATTTTACTTAAGTTGGCATATGATCCAAAAGTTCTATATATTTTTGGGTTCTATATCATGTCAGTAGTTTGCTCATTATATTTGTGCAATGATAACATCATACCTAGAAATACGTGGCATTTAAATTAAACAGTACTTTGCATGTTAACTACCTAGACTCAGTCATGATAGATAGAAAAATTAAATGATTGCCCCAAAGTGTCATAATTAGTTAAAAGCATATCTACAACTTTAATAAGGTTTCTTTCTCCCATTACCCTTTTGCTTTATTTTAAAAAAAATCAGTCTCTTTGTGCATATGCATTGTTTTACATGCCCCAGCATCTTAGTTTTCTTTTTTTTCTCTATTAAGGTTTGTTGAAGCTTAATATAAATAGAAAAATCATAAACATATATATCAAAACATGTTCACAAAGTGAACACACTTGTTAACCAGCGGCCACAGTAAGGGATTAAATATCACTAGATTCTGAAAAGACCTCTTTTTATCATCCAGTCACTAAATCCCTACAGTAAATCACTGGCCTAAGTTCTGACAACAGAGATTAATTTTTCTTATTCTTGAACTTCATGAAAATGGTATAATTTGCACTGCCTGTGTTCTTTATGCAATATAATGTCTGTGAGAGTCATACATATTATGGTATATAATTATGGATAATTTAGTTTAATTGCTATCCAGTTTTTATTTTATAAAAATATCACAACTTATTTATCCACTCTACTTCTGACAGGCATTTGAGTTGATTCCACTGTTAACTTGATGCTGCATATACTTCTGGATGCCTTTTGTTACACTTACATTCACACACACATTTTTACTCAGTATACTCTAAGGAATGAGATTTCTGGACTGAGGAGACAGTACTGAGTTTAACTAGATGCTGCCAGTCTTCCAATGTGATTGTATGAATTTAACACTGCTTAATAGCACACTAATGGTTATTTGATTATTGCCATTCTGGTAACTACTTTTTCCACTGTCTAATAAAAGAGGAGTGTAAATTTCCTATTATAGATATACAATGTTTTATTGTACTTCACATTAATGTGCTCTGCAGATATTACAGTTTCTACAAATTCGAGGCTTGTGGGCAAATTTTGTCAATCAAAATCTATGGATATCCTTTCCAAATTTTCAGTTCTTTCAACTCTTGCTTCATGAACTTTGAAGTGTTAATATTTGTTGCTCCCAGCATTGTTTTCTGTTCTTGATAAACTGGCTCTTTGGTGTTATGAAACACTCTCTTATGTCCCTGGCAATATTTCTTGTTCTGAAGTTTACTTCCTCTGATTTAACATAACAATTCACATTTTTTATTCTTAGAATGTGATTGGTATAACTTTTTGTCATACTATCTTCAGTTCCTGTGTTTTTATATTTAATTGTGCTTCTTAGAGGCAACATATAGTTGGGCCTTGGTTTTATATCCCATCTGAAACTCTATTCCTTTTAAGAGAATTGCTCAGTCATTTGTATTTAATATAACTATTGATTTCATTGTGTTTATTTGTGTTGATATTTGTTTTCCTCCACATTTTTTATTCCTTTTTTTCTTCTCTTTTCATACCATATTTTATGTACTTTTAGGTTCCATTTTTACCTTTACTATTGATTTCTTAGGTATATCTTCTGTATTGTACTGGTTGCTTGGGTTTAAAATATGCACCTTTAAATTATTACTGTCAAATTTCAAATAAGAGTATAATATTTCAGTATAATGTAAGAATCTATAATAGTATTCACTGTTTCTCCACAACCCAATTTTGTACTATATATGTATACATTATACTGCTAATATATTATATAATCCAAAATAAATGGTTATTAATTTTGCTTTGAAAAATTGAGAGAAAGGAATTAATGAAACTGGTCTGTGATGTGTTTACTCATGTTCTCTTGTAGAAATCCCTGGTAGGAAGAAAAGAAGAGTAAATCCCTGAAAATGTCTTTTGGCTAAGTGGACCTCAGATAATGATATTATTAAGAGACCTGATCTCTAAAATATTCCTAGGTGGCAATTTTACACTAGATAGAATTTAGTGTGTATGATAAATAGTCCCCAGAAATGTCACAAAGACTGTATCCTTTAGCTTCTTTCATACTCCTTTGTGAGGAATCTCATAAACCTCAATTAAAGCTCTCTGATCTTCAAGGGCAAAGGGCCATGTCTGACATGGGAAGAAGCTCCCCCCCACCAGCAACATGTTCCATATTTACCTAAGCCTTCTCAATTTTTTAATGCTTTAAGTTATGTAGTAAGACCTGATCCTGGCTAAGATCTATGGCTTTGTGAGTCTGACCTGATAGTCTGATTCTGTGTAGTAACTCAATAGTCAGTTACCTTTCATAGAAATTTAAGTATGATATGATGCTCCTTATATACCCCTACATATTTACCATATAGAGTAATCTTAATCCTTTTTGTAAACTACAGTTTGTTTTTAGTTTACCATCAGTTTTACAAGATATTTTTTTTCAGTGTGTAAAATTCTGGATTGTAAAAGTCTTTAAAACCTGTTTTTCAACATCTTAGAGATGGTTTTTTATTGTTTTCTTGTTTGGCTAGTTTCTGATAAGTTCTGTTATCATTATTGTACTTTTCCCTCTAAACTTAATTCATTAGTTATCTATGTGTGCCTTTATAATTTTCTCTTTGATATGATTTTTAATTAATTTGGATATATGGTAGGTTGGTGTAGTTTTCTTGGGATTTATCATTTTTGGAATTGCTTGTTTTTTTGATATTTATTATCATAGTTTTCATAAGTTTGGATAATGTTCAGTCCAGTCATTCTGCCTCTATAGATTTTACCTTCTCTTCTCACTTTCTGAGATCCAATTACACCTATGTTAGACCACTTGATATCACTTCATGTAACAGTGAATTTTCTTGGTCTGTTATTTTTCTTTTTATATTTCACTATATCTTGCTGCTTCAGTCTGGATAGTTTATATTAATTTCTATGTATTCAAGTTCAATAATCTTTCTTTCATCCATGTTTAATCTACTATTAATTTTATCTAGTGAATGTTTCATTTCAGTTACTATACTTATCATTGTACATCTTATTTCTCTTGGTTTGTTTTGTATTTTTCCTTTCCCTCCTTATTGCATTCATGTTTTCTTTTAAATACTTGAAATATTTGAAATAGCTATTTTAGTCATTTCCTCTTCTATTTACATAACTACTTATTTATTTTTATTTATTTTAGTGGGACGCAGGGTGCTTACAATCTTAACAGGAGCAGAACAGACATCAGAGAGGTTCTCTCAATTTCTACTGGACCACTTTGCTTCCACTGGACCACTCTGCTTCCCCTCAGAGAGTAAGAAACACATTCAAAATGAGAGATTAGATTTCTAAGTATGTAGTAGGTGTCTACTCCATTATCACTTTTAACCACACACTGCACTTGGAAGTAATACCTTCTTGTCTGTTGTTCTCAGGTTTCCTCTGCAGATCTCCTCAGGCCAAGTCTCTCTGGATATCCTCAACTCCAAATGTATAACTGCAAGGTTACGATTTGGCAAAAAGCATCACAATATCATCCTATAGTTTCTACAGACCCTTGGTTTATGCCATCTTCTGCTAGAAAATAATTTGTTTCTAAATTTGTCAATTATGTCTAAAGCATCTAGTGCTTTAACCACCACATCCACTCCCTACGTCTAATTCATATGTTCAGAAAGATAATCTGTGGCTAGGAATTTCTTTAGCATATTTTTTCAGTAAGCACTTTATAAATATAGCTGGGGAGTTTGTAGGACAAATACTGAATTTATATTAGCTAAAGACTCAGAATATTTAACCATTGTAGTTTATATTCAGATATGAAGTAGGAGAAATATTCCTCTTCTCTCACCAATGGTGGTGGTCAAGAGGGATTGCATAGAAGTAACAGTGATCTTTTAGTCATGGGTGATATTTATCACCCCTCTCCAACTCATAGCCCTGTTATACCCACTCTTCTACTGAAAATCATTTATTTTTGTATATGATCTTAGAAAGTGATTATTTTCCTAGATATAGATACTGTTTCCTGGCTTTTCCTAAAATCTAATTTATACATATCTTAAAATTAATTGGTTTCTGGATACTATGATGCTTACATTGATGAGTATTGCAAATCAGGAAGCATCCCTTACCTGACACCAGATCTGTCACTCCCTGGATTTTGGACTCCAGCCTCCAGAACTGTAAGAAACAAATGTTTGTTGTTTAAGCAGTTTGTGGTATTTTGTTACAGCAGCCTAAACAAAATAAAGGCAGGGTGGAATTAGTCTTGAGCGCAACAACAGAAAAAAATCTACCATGTCCAAATACTTTTCAAGATTCCCTTCATCACCTCTGCCGTTATCCCATTAGCCAAAGCAAGTCACATAGCCAAGCGCAGAGTCAGAAGGGAGGATGAGGAGACAAGTAAATTAATCAAATTAGACCATTACATCAATTACAGCTCATATGGCACTTGGATTACTAATATATTCCAGGACTGCTGGAGTACACTCTTTTTTGAGTGGAAATTGGAATTGTGATTGGGATTCTATGGGAATTGGAATGGGATTCTATGATTCAAACTGATCAACACAAAAATTAACCTCTAATCTGTCTTATTAGCAAAAAACAATGTGTTTCAAAAGTGTTTGTAAATTTTTTAAACCATTATTCCTCACATAATTCTAAAGCACATATAAAGATAGTAATAATCATACAGTTAAGCAAAGAAAACTACAAAAATCAGAAATTTTTAAGGGAAGAGCATAAGAATGCATCACTTTTATAAAGAAGAAGGTTATGGCAGTAAACAATGCAGAGTTAGATTTAACAGAAAACTGCAGTAGCCACTAGCCTAAAACAACAATTTGCTTTAGGATTTAGGCAGCAGGAATCGTGTGTGTGTGTGTGTGTGTGTGTGTGTGTGTGTGTGTGTGTGTAATGGTGGTGCTGATTAGAATTATGTACTTTCTTATATAATTCAACCCTAAATACATTTTCTAATATATAGATGGTTTTCATCTGAATTTTTTAAAAAAATGAGGTTAACAGTGAATTATCTCATGAGTTCCAGAAACCGATATCAATGGAACTGTTTCTGCCAGTGATTTTATACTTCAAAAATGTAAGGCCAAGTATTTTTCTAAGATAGGCTTTTCAAAAAGATGAAAGGCAATTTTCATTATTTATGGGCAGTATATAAACTTTATAGCTGAAATTCAAAACCAGTAATCTTTAATTATCCCTTGACCCTAGGAAATGTTCATTCTCATGCAATACAGGATATAGGAAAATTCTTCACACACCATGCTCATAATCTGCCCAGGTCCTTCTGCCCTTTATACTAAAACAAGAGACAAGCACCTTCATCACTCCAGCAGTTAGGATTTAAGGTGATTGTCAGTAATCGTGCTTTTCACAAGCGACGAGTAGTTCTACATGGCACACCACAACAGCAGCAACTACAGGTAATGTTTTATTAACAAGTTCCCATATCCTGGGCATTTTTCTAAGTTATCTGCATATAGCAGTCATTTCAGTACCCATAATAATCCCCTAACATATGTGTATTTTTCACCTATTTTAAAAATTGGAAACAAGAGAGATAAAAGGTTACTTATTTTGTTCAAGTGTTTTATATAAATCTCTCTCTCTCTCTCTCTCTCTCTCTCTATATATATATATATATGTATATGTATATGTATATATATATATATATATATATATAACTCTTGATCTAATCTATTTATTCCAACCCAGTATTCCAGTATTGATCTTCCCAGCATTGGTACTATCTATCATATTCCAAAGGAAATCTGATGTCTTTTTAAAAAATTAAACAAATATGTGTGTGTGTGTGTGTGTATAAAACCATATGCCCTCCTACGCAATAAACCCTCTACTTTGGCTTATTCCAATCCAAGGCCAAAGCACTACTATATATTTATAGTACATTCATCGTCTAACACTTTTGTTTAGTAAACGTAACTAATGTACTTTAGGATTACAGAAAGTAGTTTGAAGTTTTCTAGATCAACCTCTGATAATGCGAGAGACATTAAGTGTGTAGAGAGCCACATCTTTCTTTAGTGCTGGGGAGACTCCTTAATGGGTACAATTTTATTATTACCTCATCTCTATGACAATAATAAACTCTCCTCCTGGTGACTAAAGATCAGTTTTTTTATACTTGCCGAGCTCTTTTCTGACTTACATGTACTCATTCTGACCGAACTACTGTTCCCTGGGTCTTTGCAACTCTAGCCACTTCTAATTCTTTAACATTAATGTTGACATTTATCTACTCAGACAGTGAAGACTGGAAAACTCTATCTCAATGCAGAGTAATAATTTGTTTCTTTTCAATTCCCCCCCAAAGGAAATGAATATCACAGTTTGATATCACCATCAGTAAATTTCATTTATTTAGTTACCAGAAGGCAGACTACAAGTTCAAAAATAATAGAGTATAAGATTAAAGAATGGAAAAAAAAATTCAGAATTCATGGAAGTTTGATGTCATTTAAGTATCTGGCTTTATTGTTTAATTAAATAGAACTATTAAAATTAAAATCAATCTGAAAGTAAGTCAAATAAGCACCATTTAATTCAGCGCCTTTTGTACATTAAAAGGATAATCATACATTTGTCACTGACCTGTTCTACTAGTAGGTCCTCTGTTGTAGAAGAAATATGTAAGCATGAGAGTTAAATCAATAATGAGATGATGGAAAACAGATATTAATATATTTGACCTCTCTGAGATAGTCTGCTAAGATGATCCATATTCCCCCTACAAAATCAATGTAAATATCTGTCATCGCTACCTCTGTACTTCTCCCTAAAGTGTTTTTCCTGAAGGGAGGGTTATAAATAGGATTGAGAAGACATGAAACAGTCACTAAAAAAAAGGAGTACGTAATATATGGATCCTGCTTACATTTATCCTCTATGGGTCTTTTCTACTCAGTGATACAGAACCTAGGAATTACCCACATAGGATAATTTATAGAGATCATCAGACATAGAGATAATGATGAAAAAGAACGTGGTATCTGATTGTTGCTCCTATCTCTATTTTTTTTCTCATTTTAAGAGATTCTATATCCAGGCCTAAGGAATCAATTTGTTAAGAATAAAATTTGTTTTGAGAGAATGAATTGCAATATTCAGTATACCTAATTTAGCATTAAAAGGGAGTGTGCCATTAGCATTCAGCAGGACAAGGATGGGCTTCACAGACATAATGCTCTCTGAGGGAACTCAAACACCAAACAGGTAAAACTATAGCAAAGGATTTATATGAAGTCACACAATGAGCAAAGTAACTGATGGTGATAAAACTAAAACATAGGTTACCTGAGGAGGGGTCCTGACTGAGAGGGGGCAGGAGGCAGTTCTCCAGGTGGTGGAGATGTTCTCTATCTTGTTGGGAGAGGGGGTCATATGAGCGTTTGCATCTGTCAAAACTGATTAAATGTATGATGTATGCATAGCAATGTATGTAAATCATACATCAACATATAAACTTGGGGAGTACCCATCGTGGCTCAGTGGTTAACAAATCCGACTAGGAACCATGAGGTTGCAGGTTCGATCCCTGGCCTTGCTCAGTGGGTTAAGGATCCGGTGTTGCCGTGAGCTGTGGTGTAGCTCACAGATGCGGCGGCATAGGCTGGTGGCTACAGCTCCAATTAGACCCCTAGCCTGGGAACCTCCATGTGCTGCCAGAGCAGCCCTAGAAAAAGCATAAAGATAATATATATATATATATATGAACTTGGGATACACAAGGGGTTGTTGAGAGCTTTCCTTTGGCATCCTCTGATTGAGAAAGTTAGCGTCTAGAATGGAGGCATGCTGAGGAAAGGCCCAGTCCACATGGATTCTGCACTAACTACAATGGACAGAGTTCATCTTTTATCTCCATCTGGCCAGGATTGTCCTCATTTATAATTATTTATAATAAATATTTATAATAAATAATTAGTTTTTTTTTTTCTTTTTTGGGCCACACTTGTGGCATATGGATGTTCCCAGGCTAGAGGTCAAATTGGAGTTGCAGCTGCTAGCCTATACCACAGCCACAACATTGCTGCAACTGTGGCCTACACCACAGCTCATGGCAATGCCAGATCTTTAACCCACTGAGCGAAGCCAGGGATTGAACCTGTATCCTCATGAATACTAGTCAGGTTCTTAACCCCTGAGCCAGAACGGGAACTCAGGATTAGTAAATTTTAACCTCTGTTCATTCAGTGCTCCAGGAGGGAAGTGGTCATAGGAGAAGGAATTAGTCTCCGAAGGAAGCAGAACCCCTGCTGCACTGATAGGGTAGTTAGCTTGGCAAGGTCCTCAGTCAACATCATGCAATTTGTACAACCATCTTGTTCCCACTTGCTAACTCCTAATACCTAGTTCTCATTTTCAGAAATCATCACCAAGCAGTGAGCCTACTTCAGAATGAATAGAAAAGCCATGCATTAGCAACGTGACTGCAGATGATAATGACACAGGAACACCTGGACCTTTACTTCTTACTAGTGGCCAAACTGGTACATTTTTTTTGTTCTCAAAATATCCTTGCTACTCTGGCTTTACATATGTCAGAGTTTCAAATACTCTTTCAAGGACCACTTTCCTACATGTTCAGGAATGAATTAAACATTGAGTGGAGTCAGAAAGAGAAAGACAAATGTCATATGATATCATACATGGAATCTAATAAAAATGACACTAAAGAGGTTATTTATAAAACAGAAACAAACTCACAGATGTCAAAACCAATCTTATGGTAACCGTAGGGGAAGTTGTTGGAAGGAAGGAAGAATTAGGAGGGTGGGAATAACATATACACACTACTATATGAAATAGATGATTAACAAGAACCTACTGCACACCTCAGGAAATCTACTCAATAGTTTGTAATAACCTGTAGGGGAAAAAATAATGGATATATTTATATGTATGACTGATTAACTTTGCTGTACACCTTAAATTAATACAACATTTTAAGTCAACTCTAAAAAAATCAAATTAAAAAATAAAAATTATTCCATCATGCTTCTGGCAGTATTAATTGATGCCTTTTCTGCCCAGGGTAATTTCTTAGTAACTATATTTCATTGAAATACTCTCATGCCCTGAATTTAATATTTCAGAGATTAAACTGTGTTCTGAAGAGTGAACATTTCAAACAACACAACAAGGAAATTTTAGAGTTTAAGATTGAGGGTATGTATATCTGTTGGAAAAACATAAATAAGATGTAATCTGACAGAGTTATAACCTTTTGATAATCACAACTTAGTTTAAGTCTGCATTTAAACCTGCCTTATGAGGATGTTTCTACCCTCTAATATTGTTATATTTTATATATTTACTATAAGTTTATCATATATTTATTATATTTATACATTACATTAATATATTTTATTACATTTACTATAAGTTTATCATGTATTTATTATATTTATACATTACATTAATATATTTTATTACCACATGTTTTGGGTGGAGGGATAGAGTGTTTCTCTTCCCATTAATAGAGTATGAACATAGCATGATACCTTAAAAATTTGTATGTGTGTGTGTGTGTATATATATGTATATGTATACACATATATATGGAAATAAATCAGAAACATTATTATGTATAATCTGGAAGTTTTCCTAACATATGATGGGAAAGGAAACAGAAGAGTTGGGTATTAGAGACTGTCCTCAGCATGAATTTACTGGGAAAAAAACCAGGCAAGTTAGAGGCGACATGTTGAACAAATGTTTACATTTGTAAGGTGATGAACATTAAAGAGAGCTCCAATAGCCCAAGTTTAAGTTAAAAATAACAAGTAGATTCTGAAAAGAGCCACTGAGGAAGGATAAGATTGATTTTTCTAATGTATTTAAGGGTTTGGCCCCTCTCTGACCAGCAGCCACACTGCTTGCTACGCCTCCTCCACTGCATGTCACCTTTTAAAGGAAGAATCACTGTTTATACAAAGGTGGGCAGAGGGTCCCTGTGCTGTCCTGCTCACTGCTGGAACAGTGCAATGAGGGACTCTGTGATTCTTGTCCTGCTATAATTTCAAAACAAAAGATCAAACTTAAACTAGGGAAAAGCAAGCCAGAGGATACTGAAGAAGTAGAAAGAGAGAGATTATAGAAAGAGCACGATGTTGGTAAGTCTATTTCTAGGTCAGGTACGGATCAGGGTATTTAAACCTTCAAATACATTAAATGTGGATTAAATGGGTAGTTTCAAAATGTTCTAACCGTTCCCTTCAAATAAAAATGAATATTGGGTCTTTTTTTAAAAAATTCTCTCCACATCATTTTTTGCTTAATTACTGTTTCCTTTATTGTGTGTCTCTGCTTTGCTGGTACCATAAGCCTATGCACAGAATGTTCGTGGCACTTGTGGCTTGCCCAGTTTATACCAGGGAACTTTGCAGGAGATCCTTAGCATTGCTATCGACCAACTAAAGGATAGGGATTTTGCAGGGGAGTAAGGAAACTCATCATGTCTCCACTTCCTTTCTTTTTTTTTTTTTATATTTTTTTTTTATTTTCCCACTGCACAGCAAGGGGGTCAGGTTATCCTTACATGTATACATTACAATTACATTTTTTCCCCCACCCTTTCTTCTGTTGCAACATGAGTATCTAGACATAGTTCTCAATGCTATTCAGCAGGATCTCCTTGTAAATCTATTCTAAGTTGTGTCTGATAAGCCCAAGCTCCTGATCCCTCCCACTCCCTCCCCCTCCCATCAGGCAGCCACAAGTCTTTTCTCCAAGTCCATGATTCTGCCCCGGGGGAGGAGCCTCTTGGATCTCCAACGGCCCTGCTACCCGCCCAAGCCCCTAGGGGGTGCCCTAGTGGATCAGCTGCATAGGACTGCCAGCTCCACTTCCTTTCTAATGCATTTCAAGTCAAGACCTTGGAGTTTGTAAGTGTGTATTTAGGTGTTCCAAATACAGCTCATGTGTCTTGCAGCCTGCTGAACACGACGGGTGTTCAGGGCAGGCACTACCTTCCTGGTATGCAATGCTCAGATGGGAGGGAGAGAGAGTCCTGCCATGTGCACTGATCACTGCATATGTAAATTAAACCAGGGGAGAAATGCAGAGTTTTCAGTGTCACTAAGCAAGTAAAAGACTTCTCAAAGGAGAGCCAGTGAGCCAAGGAGAGAGATCAGAAGATTTCTTCACCTCTGGTAACCTGGAATTAACTATTTTGTAAAATAATGCAGGAATTTGAAAGTGTGAAAACACTTCCCCCTCCATAACTTTTTTGAAAACAGTTTTTGGATGCATAGAAAACAGAACATTACCCCAATAGAAAGACCTACTAAAATTATAGGTTATTTATACTACTTATGGTATACATATCATTTATGTACTTTTAAAGTAATTTGTAATACAAAGCTATATATGATAGCCAAAAAAAAAAAAAAAAACTAAGCAAAATAGTCCATCAGGCAAATATTATCCTTTTTCATATTTTGGTAAGGACGCTTCCTGATCTGTCTTTTATCTATTTAGGCACTAATGTATCTTGCCGGTGTCAAAGGTCTTTTCCTCCTGGAGGTTCGCCTGGCTCAGCTTTGGGGTTAGAGATGGGGATGATCAGAGATACAGAGCCTCCGGTCTGCCGTATCTGACACAGCATAACTGTATCTCCTGCTCCAGGTCAGCTTCTCCAAGCTCACACACTCCATTTTGAGGATAATGCACTGCGGTTTTGGTCTGAAAGGTCAGAGGAGGGCAGAGAAGGAGGCTAACTTGCCATTCTCCTGCACCACAGTCCTGGGAGGGGATACTGCACAGCCTCCTTTTCTGCCAGTTTCCAGCCCTCCATGTTGGTGTGGTGGCCATTTCACCAAGAAAATCTCACAGCAAAGAAGAACTGGAGCCTGGAGCCTAGCACTTCAGGCAACAGCCAAATGTACACATAGACTCTGTCTGGGCATCACAGACTCAGGAGGAGTTAATACAATGAGAAGAGGATGACTCCAGGTCCCTTTCATCTTTCCAGACACCAGAGCTGGTTCCCAGCTTCCCGTGAAGGGAGGGTGCTCAGTGAAAGGATGCTGTTCCTCCAGGTAAGGTGAGACCAATGTCACCAGGGTGAACAGAATATTTCTTTAGAATTTTACAAGATGCCTGGTCCCATCTAGGTCTCAGAGGTAACCTACCTTTGAAACATGCAAAGAATGAGCAGAGGTTTGAGAGTCACTGTAGAGTAGCCAGAAAGAGTCTAGACTCTAGAGCCAGATCACCTGACTGAGCCCCCAGCTTCACCATTTACTGGATGCACAGCTTTTGACTTCTTACCTGGACTCTTGGTGCCCTTACTGTAAACTGGATATGAGGATCACTGTCCCAGAGGGAGAAGATGGTCCACAGTGCCACGCTTGTGCACATTTTCACTGCCTTACTACTGTATCCCTACCCCAAATGTGGTCCTAGACACAGAATGTTTACTCAAAAGGTATCTCTTACATGATAAAAATAAGAGAATTCAGTAAAGGAATAGAGGGGCCTCTTAGATACACAGTCAGCCTTCCATATCTGCAGGTCCTACATTGGCAGATTCAAGCAACTACAGATTGAAAATCGTGAAAGTAAAAATCCAGAAAGTTCCAAAAAATAGAATTTGGATTTGCTACATTCTGGCCCCTGTTTACATAGAGTATTTGCATTGAATGAGCTATTGCAAGTAATTAGAGATGATCGAGAGCTTATGGGAGGATGCACAAAAGTTGGATACAAACAGGAGGAGAATGGGTATCAAGATGTCAGGGGAAAACCAACACTTCAAGTCAGCTTTTAACAAGTCCTTGTGGAAAGTGAACATCTATAATTGGCTCCCTTAAAAGAAGAATCTGTCTCAGCCCTCAGTAGAATGATTTGTGGCTCTTAGGAGTATCCAGATCCTGAGGTCAAGACTGCAGCCAAATATCCCCTCCTCCCTTTGCACACACCACACTCTTCTCTGTCTTTAGTCTTTGTCTGCTCTACTGATTTTTCAGTAAAGTCAGACTTCCATACCCGAGGATTTGGCATACATGGAGTCAAAAAAGTCTGGATCAAAAGTATCTGAAAAAAATTCCAGAAAGCTCCAAAAAGCAAACCTTGGATTTGCTGCACACCTGTAACTATTTACATAGCATATAAATTGTATTTACAATGATTTATATGGCATTTACATTGTACTACATATTACAAGTTATCTAGAGATGATGTAACATCTACCAGAGGTTACGTGCATAAGTTATAGGCACATGCACGAGTGTATATAAGCGCCTTGAGCATCTGTACAACTGTGTTCATATGGAGGTCTTTGGAGATGCTAGTAAGCAGCATGTCAGTGTCACAGGGAGACTGGAAACTAGAAAACAGATTCAGTGGATGTGAGGTAATAATATTGAATTGGAGTAATATATATTTTTAATTTGTTAAGAGTTAGGAAAGTGACTAGAGTGGGAAACAGAAGGCTGCTTTACACTTTATAAAAGAGAAATTGAGCAATTTACAGACAGTTGTCCTGCGGGAGTGACCAGAATGGCAGGATGCGAACAGGACACACATTTTTTTCCCTGCATCTATAAGGTTGTAGAGAAAGTGTAGGTGCAGATGGAGCAAGGGTTGATGATAAAATAAAGAAAAATAGGTTTTAAAGTTTTGTCTCATGGTTTTAACTTTTCAATGAAACCAGGAGTTGTGAAGGCTGGGAGAGCTTTTATTTTAGTATAAGTCACATTTTGGTATAGACGGTAAGGATAAAAGGAAAAGTGATAGTATTGGGAAACTTTAAAGACTGTTAGACACTATTAAGAGACTGCTGGGGTTCCTGTCATGGCTTAGTGGAAATAAATCTGACTAATATCCATGAAGATGCAGGTTCGACCGTCACCTTGCTCAGTGGGTTAAGGATCTGGCATTGCCATGAGCTGTGATGCAGGCCAGGGCTACAGCTCTGATTCAACCCATAGCCTGGGAATCTCCATATGCTGCAGGCATAGCCCTATGTATATATAAAAGACCATGAAGTTTAAAACAATAAAGCAACAATGACACCAATATCTTTTATATAATGTGTCATTTTCTCAAGCAGCACTAAGACACTTGGGTTAAACCCAGGTTGTGCTGAGCACACTGGCTGCTGCTGAGACCCACAGTAGAACTGAAACAGGCAGGAAGGGGGCACAGTACAACCCTTAAAGAATGACATCCATTGAGCTTACAACAAAAACGGGTTAGAACCAACTAGGTCCAAGATGGTGAAAGATTCAACTTCCAGTGGACCTTGAGCCTCATTATGCACTCATTGCAATACATTAGCTAACTGACATGCAGTTGCCATGACAGGTGCCTGAGGCTGACCATAAAAGGGCAAAGGGTGGACAGTGGCCCAATCACAGGAAACCTCCACTCCTTCCCCTAAATAGTTGAAATAATACTCTCACTCATTAACTTATGAAATTACCAGCCCATAAAATCTTACCACCTCATATTTCATATTTTTGGGGCCACTCTTGCCTTCAGAGATGCCCACATTCCACCTCTCAATAAATCTACTTCTTACCTATCACTTTGCCCCTTGTCAATTTCCTTCTGTGCTGACACATAAAGAACCTGAACTTCACTAGGTCCTAGGACCAGGCATGTGACTTTAAAAGACAGTGGGCTCAAGTCCCAATCTCCCTTTTGGCTGGGTTCGAGTCCCAGTGCATGGGTTCAAGTCCCAAACTGGAATCACTGAATAGGAAAGGTGGCTGAATGGCTTCAAATCCAGTTAGGTCTCTGCAGGGATGTGTCTTATGCAATGAAAGACAGATTACAGCCCGATTTCTGTCTCCAGAGAGCTCATACATGAAGTTGTAAGTACGTGAGAAGTAAGCACTTTACAGAAAATGTCTAAAACTCTCATCATTTCAGAATCCACAAAGGACAGACCAGCAAGAGAGAGACCTTGGTGGAGGGGTGCCACTGACTCCCCTCAGTGAAATGAGGGGAAATGAACCAGGAGAAGAAAACCAGCACTACTGAGTGCCTAGCACCCACCAGACAGCAGACAAAGTGCTTAAGGTTCAGCATCTTATTCACTCATAAATGAACTGATGAGGTACTATTGACAGGGACAGAGTGAAGGCACAAAGTAAGTGATTAAATAGGTAATCCCACTAGGGGACTCTAAGCAGAAAAAAGTAAGGGAGAGCCCTGTAAGTTAATGATCACTCTAGAAAGCAGGCTTGCTAAACAACAAAGTCAGCAGGCTTGCTTAGCAACAAAGCCATGCAATATAAGCATGAGACATGCCCCTGAGCAATAAAGCAATGGTGGAATGAGACCCACATCCTGCCCAGTGAGGTCAGTAAGTTAATGATTCCTAGGACATGCTTCTCTGTGCACACTAAAAACAAAAATATAGGGAAAGGTGATGTTATACTGAAACCTGACATGATTTACCATGTTTTGGTGTATGTCACTGCCTTTCTATTCATTTCCACTGAGACATGACAGTCCCAGTTTGGCCATGTAGGGACAAGAAAAATCCCCTGCCCAACATGGAAGAGAAGCTGATGATGGAAGCTTGATGTCTACTCAAGAGTGAGGAAGATGATCTTCTCCCCCTGCCCTTCCCCATTTTTTCTTTGATTATAAAACTGTAGCCCACTAAGTTCCTAGAGCATGGCACCCCACTGGTATTTCTCACAAGCATCATATACTAATTAATCCTTACTTACTTGTCACTTTGCCTCTCATTGAATTCTTTCTTTGCCAAGACAGAAGAACTTGCATTTGACTGAGTTCTGAGTATGTGTTCTGCCAGTTTCATTACTGCTTCCCATTATGGAAGCAAGGAAATGGGGTCCCCTGGTGGTCTGGTACATTCCCCAGGCTGGACAGGCTGCATGAATCAGTGCTGAGTCTGAGCCTCAGACTTTTAATCAGCATAACAATCCTATGTAATTAAAGAGAAAATAAGACCATCAGAATAAACTATTAAGTCAGGTGGAAAAACCAAACATACCTAGATCCTGTGGATGGTTTTCTGGAAAGTTTCCTTTCCTCTCTAGTGTTCAGAGTGGACCCCTAGCCTGAGAACCTCCATATGCTGTGGGTGTGGCCCTAGAAAAGACAAAAAGACAAAAAATAAATAGACAGATAAATAAATAAATAAATAAATAAATAAATAAATAAATAAATAAAATTACACCAGAGTCACAGAGAAAAGGGGACTTTTTTTTTCGGCTCTTGCTTGATTTGGAGAAATGCACTGCATTATTTCAGTTGCTGTCATTTAAGCATAAATGAAGCCATGCTTTTTAAATTGGCAAAATCACATTCTTAATTGGGATACTGGCTTAGTTATTGTATTCTCATCCCTGACAGACTTTAATTGATACATAACAATTAAAATATATCTGTGGGATGCAGGGAAGTGAGCTGGTAGTTAACTGTAAAAATGAAATATCTTTCTCCATGATTCTCTCTTGTAATAGACTTGACAACAAGTAGAGTACTTTATTAACTTCATGGATGTGTACAGAGTAAAACCAATAATTAAAATGCTCATTCGCAAAACCAACTTATTTATATGCAGTTCTGGCTGTCAAGCTTAACATTCATTAAACAGAGAACAATACATATGAGTATTATAGCAGGGTTCACAGCATGATTCAAAACCAACCAGGGGATTATATAGTCACATTGAGAGAGTTTTAGATAAAACTAAAAGAAGATGATTCTGGCAATATATTTTATACTTTGATCACGTTTGAAGGGAAACATTATCACACAACAATTTCCCCAATAGCAGATACATTTTGGAGGTTGCCACAGAGTAAGTGCAATGTATTTTCAAAAGCAATTATATTTAAACATGTTTTAATATTGTTATATACATATATGAGTATCTTAAAGCCCATACAGAGATTGAATAATTATTTCCTATCAGAAATGTTTTCCGTTGTATGTTTATATATAGAAGAAAATGTTCAGAAATTAAAGAAAATGAAGATGTGTTTTTACCAATCTAGTATTTCTTTATTATTATTTTTAATAGTTATTTCCCCAATACATTTTTTTCCTACTGTGCAGCATTGTGACCCAGTTACACATACATGTATATATTCTATTTTCCCACATTATCATGCTCCATCATAAGTGACTAGACATAGTTCCCAGTGCTACACAGCAGGATCTCATTGCTAATCCATTCCAAAGGCAATAGTTTGCATCCATTAACCCCAAGCTCCCAATCCACCAACTCCCTCCCCCTCCCCTTTGGCAACCACAACTCTATTCTCCAAGTCCATGATTTTCTTTTCTGTGGAAAGGTTCATTTGTGCCATATATTAGATAGCAGATACAAGTGATATCATGTGGTATTTGTCTTTCTCTTTCTGACTGACTTCACTCAGTACAAGAGTCTCTAGTTTCATCCATGTTGGTGCAAATGGCATTATTTCATTCTTTTTATGGCTGAGTAGTATTCCATTGTCAATACATACCACTTCCTCCTAATCCAGTGCTCTGTTGATGGACAATTGGTTTGTTTCCATGTCTTGGCCATTGTGGATAGTGCTTCAGTGAACATGCAGGTGCATGTGTCTTTCTTAAGGAAAGTTTTGTCCAGATATATGCTCTATGTGTAGATTTCTAAGGTATTTCCATACTGATCTCCATAGTGGTTGTAGGAGCTTACATTCCCACCAACAGTGCAGGAGGGTTCCCTTTTCTCCACACCCCCTCCAGCATTTGATATTTGTGAACTTATTAATGATAGCCTTTCTGACTGGTGCAAGGTGGTCTCTCATGGTAGTTTTGATTTGCATTTCTCTTATAATCAGTGATGTTGAGCATTTTTCCATGCGCTTGTTTGCCATCAATACATCTTCCTTGGAGAAATGTCTATTCAGGTCCTTTGCCCATTTTTCCATTGGGTTGTTGGCTTTTTGCTGTTAAGTTGTATAAGTTGTTTGTATAATTTAGTGATTAAGCCCTTGTCAGCTGCATCATTTGAAATATTTTCTCCCATTCTGTAAGTTGTCTTTTTGTTTTCTTTTTGGTTTCCTTTGTTGTGCAAAAACTTAAAAGTTTGATTAGGTCCCATTGGTTTATATTTGTTCTTATTTCTGTTGCTTTGGGAGACTGACCTGAGAAAATATCCATAAGGTTGATGTCAGAGAATGTTTTGCCTATGTTCTCTTCCAGGGGTTTGATGGTGTCTCGTCTCACATTTAAGTCTTTCAGCCACTTTAAATTTACTTTTCGGCATAGGGTGAGGGTATGTTCTAGTTTCATTGATTTGCATGCAGCTGTCCAGGTTTCCCGGCAATACGTGCTGAAAAGACTGTGTTTTTCCCATTTTATGTTCTTGCCTCCTTTGTCAAAGATTAATTGGCCATAGGTGTCTGGGTTTATTTCTGGGTTCTCTATGCTCTTCCATTGGTCTGTCTGTCTGTTTTGGTACCAGTACCACACTGTCTTGATGACTGTGGCTTTGTAATATTGCCTGAAGTCTGGGAGAGTGATGCCTCCTGCTTGGTTTTTGTTCTTCAGAATTGCTTTGGCAATTCTGTGTCTTTTAGAGTTCCATTTAAATTTTTGGATTTTTTTTCTAGTTCTGTGAAAAATGTCATGGGTAATTGGATAGGGATTGCACTGAATCTGTAGATTGCTTTGGGTAGTATGGCCATTTTTACAATATGAATTCTTCCAACCCAGGAGCATGGAATAGCTTTCCATTTCTTTACATCTTCTTTGATTTCCTTGATGAATGTTTTCTTGTTCTTGGCATATAACTCCTTTACCTCCTTGGTCAGGTGTATTCCCAGGAATTTGATTTTTTGGGTGTGCAATTTTCAAAGGTATTGTATTTTTGTCTTCCTTTTCTAATATTTCATTGTAGTATACAGAAATGTGACTGATTTATGAATGTCAATCTTATATCCTGCTACTGTGCTCAATTCGTTGATCAGTTCAAGTAGTTTTTGGGGCTGAGTTCTTAGGGTTTTCTATAAATACTATCATGCCATCTGTATACAGTGACAGTTTTACCTCTTCTCCTCCTATTTGGATGACTTTAATTTCTTTGTTTGTCTGACTGCTGTGGCTAGAACTGCTAATACTACGTTGAATAAGTGGTGAGAGTGGGCATCCTTGTCTTGTTCCAGATTTTAGCGGGAAGGCTTTCAGCTTTTCTCCATTGAGTATTATATTTGCTGTGCATTTGTCATAAAGGGCTTTGATAATGTTAAGGTATGTTCCCTCTAGACCCACTTTGGTAAGAGTTTTTATCAAGAATGGATGTTGGACTTTGTCAAATGCTTTCTCTGCATCTATTGAGAGGATCATGTGGTTTTTGACTTTTCTTTTGTTAATGTGGTGTATGATGTTGATTGATTTGCATATGTGGAACCATCCTTGTGCACCTGGGATGAATCCCACCTTGTCATGGTGTATGATCTTCTTGATTTGTTGTTGGATTCAGATGGCTAAAATTTTGTTGAGAATTTTTGAGTCTATATTCATCAAAGATATTGGCTGACAGTTTTCTTTTTTGGTGGTATCTTTGTCTGATTTGGGAATAAGGGTGATGGGGGCACCATAGAATTTCTTTGGGAGTGTTCCTTCTTCTTCAATCTTTTGAAAAAGTTTAAGGAGGATGGGTATAAGTTCCTCTTTGAATGTTTGGTAGTATTCACCTGTGAAGACTTCTGTTCCTGGACTTTTGTTTGTAGGGAGTGTTTTTATGACATATTCAATTTCACTTCTAGTAATCAGTCTGTTCAGTTGATATATTTCTTCTTGATTCAGTTTTGGCAGGCTGTAAGGCTTTAGAAAGTTGTCCATTTCTTCCAGATTGTCAAATTTGTTGGCATACAACTGTTATAGTATTCTCGTATGTTTTTTTGTATTTCTGTAGCATCTTTTGTGATTTTCCCTTTTTTCATTTGATTTTGTTTATTTGGGTTTTTTTCTCTCCTCTTCTTGGTGAGTCTAGCCAGAGGTTTGTCAATTTTGTTTACCTTTTCAAAGAACCAGCTCTTGGTTTGATTGATTTTGTCTATTATTTTTTGAATCTCTATTTTATTGATTTCCTCTTTGAGCTTTATGATTTCCTACCTTCTGCTGACTTTAGGTTTTGTTTGTTCTTTTTCTAATTCGTTTAGGTGGTGGGTTAAGTTGTCAATTTCAGATCTTTCTTCTTTTTTGAGGAAGGCCTTATTGCTATGAATTTCCCTCTTAGCACTGCTTTTGTGGCGTCCCATAGATTTTGCATTGATGTGTATTCATTATCATTTGTTTCCAGGTATTTTTTAATTTCCTTCTTAATTTCCACTCACAACAATGGACAGATTCTCTCAACAGAAAATCAATAAGGCAACAGAGATCCTAAAGGACACAGTAGAAAAGTTAGACTTAATTGACATTTTCAGGACACTACATCCAATAAAATCAGAATATACATTCTTCTCAAGTGCACATGGAACTTTCTCAAGAATTGATCACATTCTGGGGCACAAAGCTAACCTCAACAAATTTAAGAATATAGAAATTATTTCAAGTATCTTCTCTGACCACAGAGGCATGAAACTAAAAATCAAGCACAGGAAAAGGAATGAGAAAAAAGTTACTACACGGAGAGTAAACAACATGCTACTAAAAAACCAATGAGTCAACGAGGAAACCAACCTAGTATTTCATAATATTAGATTTGGTACTCCATTTGTTATTCTTTGTTCATCTTTGAGAGGTATTTTCTATCTATCCCTCACTAGGAAACTATAGTTCAGCTCTTTAATCTAACCTTTCTGAAAGAAGCAGTTGTTAATTTGTCTGTGATGAAATGTATGTACACTGATATTCTTTTTTTTTTTTTTTTTTTTTTTTTTTTTTTTTTTTTTGCCATTTCTTGGGCCGCTCCTGCGGCATATGGAGGTTCCCAGGCTAGGGGTCCAATCGGAGCGGTAGCCACTGGCCTACGCCAGAGCCACAGCAACGCGGGATCCGAGCCGTGTCTGCGATCTACACCACAGCTCACGGCAACGCCGGATCGTTAACCCACTGAGCAAGGGCAGGGACCAAACCCGCAACCTCATGGTTCCTAGTCGGATTCGTTAACCACTGTGCCACGACGGGAACTCCTACACTGATATTCTAATGCATGTTACCTATGTAATTAATAGACTAACAACTGTTTCATTTTTAAGAATGTAACACATTAAGGTCCCCCTTTGCTTTAGGATGACCACCTATAATCTCATTTTCCATAGGAATTCTAGACTCAAGCTGGGTTTTATCAACTTACTGCAAATGCTCAGTTTTGCCATGTAGGTATTTTTTATTCCTGCCATTCATGTTCAAGATTTATGTAGGTAGAAGTATGCCAGGACACAAGTAGTGGCTGGATGATGTAAAACATGGGCTTAGTAATGTGAAAGTCCAATTCCCCCATTACATTTTTTTGTCCCTGCCCACAGCATGTGGAAGTTACCAGGCCAGGGTTTGCACCCTTGCCACAGCAGCAAACCTGCCGGATCCTTAGCCCACAGTGCCACAAGGAACTCCTCCAATCACATTTTTAAATAAAATTATTTTTCTGAAATGAACCTTAGTATGTACATATGAACAACAGCAAAAATTCACACTGCTGTAGAGAATACTACTTGTATTTTTACTCATTAAAAACAATTTATTAAATATTGTAATAGGAAAAAAAACATGCTTGTCCACACACCTGTAAAGTATAATTCCAGCTGAAAGGAAGTTCCTTCTGAGGTGTCTGAGAAACTGTTTTGCTTATGTAATCATCTTGCAAATATTCCTGGTAAGAAAGATTAGATAATTACTTCTCTCACCTCTATGAACTTTCTATATTTCAAAACCTTCTTTGTGCTTTAAGAATATCTCAAAAAGAGAGCATGTGTTTCTTAAAGACTAGGAAGAATAATTTTTAGAATGAGTGACGTTTGTTTCAATCACTGCTGAATTTGCATAGCAAATTCATTTATTGTAGCATTTTTAACATTTGCAAAATAAGTACCCTTCATTGATGTCGAAATAGCACATAAAATTAACAGTTGAAGGCAAACTGAGTAGAATCTTAAAAAAAAGTACAAAATAGGATCTGGAAAACAAATAAGAAAACAAAGCATAAATAAAAATAGGTGAAAAAATATCCTTCAAACTTTCAAATCCCATTGCTTAAGAAGGAACCATTGGTATAAATCAGAGGTTCTCAAACTTTGAGCTCCAAGGAATCATTTAAACTTGTCAATTTTATTAGGGTCCTCATAGAACTTTTGTTTACGTGGGTTATAGCTATCGATATTTACCACTTTTAGAATTTAACATAATAATTTAAAAATATTTAATAATTTATTTTAAATGACACTGATAAATGCACTAAAATTTAACACAAATACAATATTTTAATGGAATAGATTATTTCTCAAAGCCATATCAAAAAATTGATTAGAAGTGACACAGTTTCACATTGTGCAAATCTCGTTAATGTCTGATTGAAAAAATAAAGCTGGATTCTCCTATCTACTTCTTTTGTCTACTCAAAAATTTCATAAAATCCTTTAGACCAGAAACTGCTTTTTCAAGTTATATCCCCAGAGGCAGGCATACATCTTTAATAAATGAATCAATGAAGTTATATATTCAAGGCTTTTGTCTTTGAAAACTTCCAATGCACCTTTTGGTGTTCTTGCCTCTTCAACTGCACTCTTCTGATTTGAAATCTGATTCTAGCATAAGAAAATGCAAAGGGGTTCTTGGATTTTCTTGGTTTTCTAAAATACTTCTGCTCTCTATTAAATTTTGACATCACATAAGAAGTGAGTGAACTAGACAGGCATAAATGAAGATCAATGTGTTGGTAATGATTTAGTAGGAAGAATTGCTTGTGTTAAATGTGTGTCCTGACCACATGCCAGGAGTCACTTAATAAGTGATTCCGATCATAGCACTTAGCATTGGAAAACTGGCCGATTACATGGAAAACACTCATATATTCCCACATATCGTCAACCATATGTATGTAATACATTGCAAGTATATTATTAGGCATATTACTATTTCATTGTTAGATTTTTTTTTTTTTTGCTAAACTGGAAATGAACCAGCATATCATCTATTCAATCCCATTCACTGTTCACATAAAGAAGACTATATGTGGGAGTTCTTGTGGCACAGTTGGCTAAGGATCTGGTGTTCCCATAACTGTGGCTTGGATTCAATTTGATCTCTGGCCCAGGAACTTCCATATGCTGTGAGTGTGGCCAAAAAAAAAAAAAAAAAGAGAGAGAGAGAAGAAAAGGAAAGACTGTTTTTCTTCAGAAAATAAGACCTTAATAGATCTTAATTTTACATATGTATTTAGCAAGTTTCTACAAGAATACTATAGACAGAATTCAGTTTGGTGGGTTTTTTAATATTACATTTTTGAGTTTAAGATGTTTTTTTCTAAGGACTATGTCTGCTTACTTTTTAAAATAACATTCAGCTAAGGAGAATACACATACATGTAGCTGTTTAGAGATTATTCTTTTTGGAAATTTTATTCATGTTTAGTGAGTTTAGTACTATTTTATTTAAAATTAAATGAACATTTTTGAGCAATGAGATTCCATTTACTAGATTACAACTGCACTAAATTAAGGCACAAGTGGTCCTCCTGAAAGTACAGCTCTGAGTGCATGCAGACTAAATCCAGACACTGTATTTCCTAAATCTAGGTGGAAATTTTCATTTCCTAATGTCTACATATGTGCAGACTGCAGGCAGACATTTTACAGAGAAAATAAATAAAGGAAGAGAACATTTCCTGGTCATTTTCATCTTCCCATTTGGGAGTAAGAAAATGAGCTGATGGCAATTTACAATTCTATTGTTACTTCGTTTGTTTCTGAAATATCCTTGGCCAAATTTACACAAAGAAAGATGTGGGGGGGGGGGGCTTTTTAAAAATTTAGCTGCACTCATAGCATGTGGAAGTTCTGGAGATAGGGCTCAAACAGCATCACAGTAGCAACCCAAGCCACCACAGTGACAGCATCAGATCCTTACCCTGCTCAGCCACAAGAGAATTCCCTGGGTAGCTTATTTTTTAACATAATAAGGAGGTTTTCCTTAGTGAGCTATTCAACCCTACTACAGATATTTTTAATTGAAATGTATTATTTCCTTTAAAATATGTAGCAATAATCTTAAATTAATCTTATTTATTTATTTTTGTTTTTTTAGGGCCACACCAGCAGCATATGGACGTTCCCAGGCTAGGGGCTGAATCAGAACTGCAGCTCCCCTCCATGCCACAGCCACAGCAAGGTAGGATCTGAGCCATGTCTGCAACCTACATCAGCTCAAGGAAATGCTGGATCCTTAACCCAGTGAGTGAGGCCAGGCATCCAACCCATATCCTCATGGATACTAGTCGAGTTCGTAACACATTGAGTCACAATGGGAACTCCTCAATCTTAATTTTAAAAAACTGTTATCCTTAGGTTACTACTGTAGGATAACATGAATCTCAAAATACAATACACAAGATAGTATTGTGTTTTGTGACAGACCAAAAGATTAAGTAATAGTTACAACTACTTAGAAGTTTCTGAAGATGCTCTTATCTGAATTTGTTCCAATATTTATCTGGCCCTTCTTCTTCACAGAAATAGAATAATTGTTATTTATTTGTAAGTTAAATATATAAAATTATATATTTCATTATTCTGAGCTCTTCTGAAAGTTTTATGAGAAAAAGTCAAAACAATACACTATAGACTTATCTCACATAGGCAAGAAAGTTTGCATGTGTGTGAACTTTTTTGTACATATCATATTATTTGTATTATATATTTTGTATGTATTATATTGTTACATTATTTATGTCATATATTATACACTGGAAGATCAATAAATCACTTTATGTCCATAAAATGTGATTTTTTTCAATGAGTATCACATTAAATATAATTAGTTGTATGTTAGAAAAGTATTTAAAATAAAAGCATATTGCTTCAGTTTTATAAATTGAACTTTAATACAAAGTTCTATGAACTTTGAGAAAATTCTCCCTATTATCTTAATCTCTGGATTTAGACTCAATATTCTAAAACTCAGTTTGATAAACAAAACTACATTTATTAGGCATGATTTAATGATTTTTTGGTTGTTTTGAAAAATTAAGTCAAACTACAAAGTCAAGAGTGCCAACATTGTCATTTTTTAAAAATAAGATTTCACAAACATTGTGGGTTAAAAGTTCAAAAAAATGTTGAGAATTGATGTTATTTTCCTAAGACATACTGACTTTTATTAAAACCTACTTCTAAAAAGTATAGATGTCTTGGCTATCCATTAGGTTGTGCATAAGAATATTAACATGATAATCAACTACAAAAAGTAAAAATGGTATTAAAAACTGAGTAGTATTCTAGGAAGTTAGCAAATTCTTTTTCATTTTTCTAGCTCCCAGAAACAGTCTATAAAAACAGAAAATGCAGCTAGCATAAGAAAAAAAGCATCATTAGAAAAGTTTGCCTTCCTTAAATCCTTCCTTTGCTTTGTCTACCTGGGGGATGGGGAAGTGGTGGGGGGGATGCTCTGGGATAACAAGGCAGGTGACCCAATTTACTCTTCTTATAAAGGTGCTAATGGCAGGCTTCTCTGGAAACAAACTACACTTGACCCTTGAACAACAGATTAGGGGCAGGGATCTGTCTGCAGTTGAAAATCCACTTATAACTTCATATCCACAGTTACTCCAAATCTGTGTTCCCTCCACATGAGCAGTTCCCCATCCACAGATTCAACCAACCTTGGATCATGTGGTTCTATACTATTTACTACTGAAAAAAAAATCTGTGTATAAGTGAAACCACCCAGTTCAAACCCCTGTTGTTCAAGGGTCAACCATAAATGGTTTCTGTTGGTGTTATCTATGGAATGCTTGTAGCAAAATGTATTTGTCTTATAGTGAAAAAGATTATATCTATATTTATATATGTGTGTGTGATTTAAATAATGGAAATATGATTTATGGCTGTCCCTGGAAAATGCCACATGACCTACGTCATTGTCTCCAATGTGTTTTGGACTAATATAGCATTTCCTATGTATTTTCTTAGGAGATGCATGTTATGAAAAAAAAATGTTGGGGACTGTTATTTCACATAGGCATCTTGGTTACTAGCATCCTCGAAATTCTTAAGACAACTTGATATTGGGTGGAAAATCTTATAATTTTTGTGACTGATCTGACATTCTGATCTTTGAGTTATAACAGATTGACACTGGAAGCAGGCTTGCCTTCAGAATTTTATTTTTATTTTTTTTATTTTTTTTTATTTTTTATTTTCCCACTGTACAGCAAGAGGATCAAGTTAACCTTACATGTATATACTTTTTTTTCCCCACCCTTTGTTCTGTTGCAACATGAGTATCTAGACAGAGTTCTCAATGCTACTCAGCAGGATCTCCTTGTAAATCTATTCTAAGTTGTGTCTGATAAGCCCAAGCTCCCAATCCCTCCCACTCCCTCCCCCTCCCATCAGGCAGCCACAAGTCTTTTCTCCAAGTCCATGATTTTCTTTTCTGAGGAGATGTTCATTTGTGCTGGATATTAGATTCCAGTTATAAGTGATACCATATGGTATTTGTCTTTGTCTTTCTGGCTCATTTCACTCAGTATGAGATTCTCTAGTTCCATCCATGTTGCTGCAAATGGCATTTTTTTTTCATTTTTTGCGAATGCAATATTTGGTTTTGGCTTGTGGTTGCCTATTTTTTAAGTATGCTAACCCCTTCCTATAATTGTGTTTTGGCCCAATGGTCCTGTAGGTTCAAACACTTCATTACTATATTAAAATTAAGAAGAGAAACAAACAAACGAAAAGGGTCTATTTATTTCCTAACATCCCTTGCCCACATTTTATGATTTTGATGACTCTTTTTTTTTTTCTTTTTAATTTTATTTTGTTTGAAACATGTTCATGATTAAATCTGTATGCTGGCTTATTTGAGTGACTGCTCTCTGATTGTGGTTTCCTCAGTCCTAGTTCTTCCTCTTCTTCTTTCTTTTTTTTTTTTTTTGTTTTCTTTTCCTCCCTTTCTTTCCTTCCTTTCTTTTTGGTTTAGAGAAGTCCTTTTGGTATTTCTTTTAGCCTGGGTTTTGTATTGCTGTATTCTTTTAGCTTTCGTTTGTTGGAAAAAATTTTTATTTCTCCTTCTATTTTAAATGATATTCTTGCTGGATAGAGTATTCTAGGTTGCATATTTTTTTTCTTTTTAGCACTTTAAATATCTCTTGCCATTCCCTCCTGGCCTGTAGAGTTTCTGTAGAGAAATCAGCTGATAGCCTTATGGGGGTTCCATTGTAGGTAACATTCTGCTTTTCTCTTGCTGCCTTTAGGATCCTCTCTTTATCACTAACTTTTGCCATTTTTATTATAATGTGTCTTGGTGTGGGTCTATTTGGATTCAACTTGTTTGGGGCCCTCTGTGCTTCCTGTATCTTGAACTCAGTATCCTTTAGATTTGGGAAGTTTCAAGCGATAATTTCTTCAAATATATTTTCCATTCCCTTATCTTTTTCTACTCCTTCTGGAATTCCTATTATGCGTAGATTGGCCCGCTTTATATTATCCCATAGGTCTCATAATGCTTTCATGTTTTTTCATTTGGTTTTCTGTCTGCTGACCTGATTGGGTGATTCCCATTATTCTATCTTCCATAGCACTGATTCGTTCTTATGCATTATTCATTCTGGTTTTTACTGCCCTTAGTTCAGTTTGCATATCTGCAAATGAATGTTCTAGTTTTTCTTGGCTTCTCCTTATATTTTCTAGTTCCTTTCTGAGGGTGTCTGCGTTACTGTTCATATCTTCTCTTAATTCCTTCAGTATTTTCAATATTTCTCTTTTGAACTCCAGGTCTGTCAGACTGCAGAGATCTGTTTCATTGTTGACTGTTTTAGGCGAGTTCTCCTGTTGGTTTGACTGGGGGTGGTTTCTCAGCTACTTCATCTTGCTTGTTGTTTTCTTTTTCCTGGTGGAGTTGTACTCTCCGTGGCCGGGCAGTGTTTGCCTTGTCGCTGCTGTGGAATGTTTCCTGAGGGCTGGCATTGTTGGTCAGTCTTTTTTGAGGCAATGTGGCTTTTCTGGAGTGTTGGTGGGGCTAACAGGGTCTCTCTGAAGCAAAGGAGGACTTACTGAGGGCAGACAGGACTGGGAGGTCCACACCACGATGGGAGCAGATTTCACTCGGCCGGACAGAGCTTGCTCTGATGTTTTTGGGCTGTGGGGCTCTTGCAGGGGGCTGGCGGTGCTGGGAAGCTGTTCCTCAGGAGGGCAGCACCCCCCATGGGCTGGAGCAGCTAGCTGGGTCACTGAGAACCAAAGAGGCTCTTCCCAAGGGCAGCCTGACTTGGAAGGACTGTCCGAGAATTAGGCAGCTCTTTACATGGCCTGGCCAAGCTTGTTGTAGCTTTTCTGGGCTGCGGGGGGTCCTGCAGGGAGCTGGTGGTCCTGTGCAGTTGTTCTGTGGGATTGTGGCTCCCCCCGAGAGCTGGAGAGGATAGCTGGGCCATTGCAAACCCAAGAGGCTCTTCCCCAGGGCAGCCCGACTTGGAAGGACTGTCCGAGAATTAGGCAGATCTATTCACAGCCCAGCCAAGCTTGTTCTAGTTTTTCTGGGCTGCAGGCCTTTTCCTTGGTGCTGGCAGTGTTTGGTGTTGCTCCATGGGGGTGTGGCCCTCCAAAGTGTAAGCAGGCCAGGGAAGGGACAGCCCCTGCAGTGGTAGGCTTCAGGCAATTGTTAAGGCCAGCCCTTCTGGATGGCAGGCAGCCCCAGGTCCGGCGAGTGCGTAAGGGGTGGCAGGGGCAGGGGGAGGGGATGCACTGGGAAGCACAGCTTTCTGATAGCTAGCAGGCCAGTAAGCTTGCTGTGGTGTGGGGAGTATTCTATGGGGACCCACTCCTTCTTCTCTCCCCTCCCCAACACAGACCTGACTCTTCTCCCAGGTTCCCTCTGATGTGGCTTTCCACTTCCCCGCCCTTAGCGTATTGCTCCCTCCCCCTGCGACACTTTGCTTTCTAGTCTCTCAGGCAGTCTCTGCACTGTCAAACTTGACAGACTGGTTTCTAGACCTCCCAAGCAGTCTCTCCTCCACCCCGCCCCCCAAGCCCTTTCCCAGGGATTAACCTCCGGACCCGAGGTCTCAGTGACCAGCCCCCACCCAGGTGTCTCAATTTTTGGTGACTGTGCCTGTAGTTCAGATGGTCCGTTTGGTTCTTGCTCTGCTTTTCAGAACTCTGACTTACTGCTACACTCTTCTCTGCATCTGGAGATTCCTCCAGTTCCGTTCATCTTTCCGTTGAGTAGGTGACTTTCCAGGGTGCGGGATCCCTTTCTCCTCCACAGTTCCCTTTCGGGAGCGCCTGTCCAGCTCAGATTCACCTTCTCTCACTCTCCTCTTTTCTCTTGTTTTACCTAGTAATGTCACGAAATTCTTGCCGTTATTGGAGTTTAGGTTCTTCTGCCAGCGATTGGTTGCTGTTCTGTGTGAGTCTTTTATCCTGTAGATGTGCTTTTTTTGTGTGTTTGTGGGAGAGGGCGAGTGTGTCCCCCTACTCTTCCGCCATCTTGTCCCCTCCAGAATTTTAAGGCATAGTGGCTGTGACACCAAGGTGCTTCCTCTGAGTTTTCACTGTCACTGTGTAGATAAATGCTATGCAGGAAGAACAGTAGGTGAGGGAGAGCTTGGATGACATTACAGCCCTGGGTTCCATTATCCTGTGATCCCAGTTTTGAAGTTGGGCAATAGTTGTATTCTAGTGGAATGGAAGTCCCACAGGACATTTACTTGGTGACAAAGGTACATCTGCATTTCATGGTTTGTTGGCATAACCTTTGATTTGGGTTAAAAGTGAAAACCCTTGAGGGCATGTCAGTTATAATATTCACGATATCATGGTAACTGCCTTCTCAGAGGAAAGTTTGGGAGGGAGTAGGGACCATATGTATAATGCCTTTGTGACAAATGGTTTACTAGTTCATAAACCCTGAGGATATTCGAGGACCAGTGATGATGCAACATTCCAGGAAACTAAAAGTGCCAGAGCAACCAAACATAGCGATCTAATTATGAGAAAGTAATCATTATTTCTCAAGGCCCTGTAATAAAGTGCTCTGGAGACTAGCAAACCTGTTTGCTTTGGGTCACTCTTATCTAAGAATCTTATTGTCTCCTCTTCCCACAATCAACATGAAGAAATCTGAATTTGCATGTGGTCTGAGCAGGAACAACTGAGTGTGTTCCAGGGGTAAATGGCACAGTCCCTCAAAGTACATACTTACAATCTATCTGCTCAGATAATAATAGACCATGCGTGCCGATGGATCGTTTGGTCTAATTTAAAATGCCACCAAGTGGAGACTTCTGGGTTCAAGATTCTAAGAGAGGTGAGAAAATCCCTCATTACCCCTTATTTGCAAGGTAATTGTTAGCACATCACTTGACAGTGGTCAAGACTGCTCTCATTATGAAAGGGTATTATATAATTCTTATCTAAGTTAGAAAATCCCTCATGTCTTAAAAGACATCAGGGATGCATTCTAATATGCAAAGGGCAGTGTGACAGATTTAATTCTGGATTGGAAGTGGTAATGTTGGAGAAAGCACCCCAAGGGATGTGTTGGGGGTGCTTCACGGCACATGGGCTGAGGGAAGAGCCCCAGGAGGCCCCTCTTTCCCCAGCTCTGTGTGGACAGAACCCTTGATTTTCTCCCGGCTCTGCCAGAGCAAGCTGCCTGGTCCACACAGAATTCATGGATTGAGGTATGTGTTACTTGGAAATCAGCAGTAAGCCCTGCAACAGCTAAACCCTTCAAAAGGAAGGGTGAGTCCCCAGAGTGGGTGGGATCTGGACTCTGTCTTGAAGCAGGTGAGGAGTTAGGTGCCAACCCTCAGGAAAGTGTTTAGACCTTCGATAGCCTAACTGGATGGTCAGGCCTAGAGGTCCCAGATAAGCTGGATAATAAAGAACACCCCATTTTTAAGCTGGAGACTGTGCAATTACACAATTTGTATCTTCCCTGTCTGACACAATGCTTAAGAGAGTGGATTTCATGTGACAAAAAAGGTGACCATGAGGAGATGGATTCTAGTTAGCATGGCTGCAGTGGTTACCTTGCTATGCATATGTATAGCAAAACATCATGTTATAGATGTCAATATATGCAATTTTATTTAAAATGTAAAAAAAAATCTAGAGAAAAAAGATCAGATTGTCAAATCAGATTCACAGAAATCATCAATCTATCTAATATAAAGTATTATAGCTGTTACTAATACTTACAAGGATACAGGTGATCAAGCAGATGAGAAAGCAGAGTGGTCCAGGCCAGCAGGGTGCTTCCTCAGGTCCTGCCTTCTCACAGCTGACCCATGCTGCCTGGCCCAGGACAACACGTTAGCTCTGGATGTAGGATTTTGGGAGATCACCAGAAATATTTCAACTATAAAAGATATCATTGTTTATCCCAGAGTTTACTTGGTTATTTCCTAGAGGGATATGTGGAATAGATTCTTTGCTACTTTCCTGTAAGCCATCATTAGCAAGGGACACCTGCTAAAGATATACAGAAGATAAGCCTTCTCCAGCTGAGAAATATCACTGTCTAGTCAGTATACCTGAAAGACCAAGGAATGAGGTGATCAGGTGCATCACTTTTCTCCGTTTATTTTTGCCAGCGGCCTCTGCACCAGTAAACTGAGTGAATGGATCACAGGCCTGCTGCTTTAACCCCTTCCTTTCATCACCTCATAAAATTTGTCTTTGATTTTGCTTAGTCTGTTGTCCTAGGCCTGGGTTCAAATTTACATGTAAGCAAGAAATGCAGGAGTTCCCTGGTGGCTCAGTGGGTTGAGGATCTAGGGTTTTCACTGCCATGGCACAGGTGGTATGATCCCTGGTCTGGGAACTTTCCAATGCCATAGGGAAAAAAAAAAAGAAAGAAAGAAAGAAAAAAAAAGGACTCTAAATGACATTTAAAAAATCATCTTTGAAAAAGTGTATTTGTCAGGGTTCTTTGGGGGTAATTTTAACTTCTTCCTCCAATGGTAAATTTAACAATCTCTGCATGCAGCTCCATTACTCAGTAGAAATGAAAACCCTGACTCCTTTACTGTCAAAACTTATAATTTTTGGAGTTCCCATCATGGCTCAGTGGTTAATGAATCTGACTAGCATCCATGAGGATGTGGGTTCAATCCCTGGCCTCACTCAGTCGGTTAAGGATCCAGTGTGCCATGAGCTGTGGTATAGGTTGAAAATGCAGCCCAGTTCCTGCATTGCTGTGGCTGTTGTGTAGGCCGGCAGCTCCAGCTCCAGTTGACCCCTAGGCTGGGAACCTCCATATGTCTCAGGTGCAGCGGCCCTAAAAAAAAGAAAAAAAAAAAACACTTATAATTTTTGCCTTGAAGTGGGGTTGGGAGAGGTGTGAGCTGTTTAAACTGCTGTCATCTTTGTGGTGAATAGTGTTTATGCTGAGCTGGAAATTCTAGCCACAGAGAGCTTCAGGTTAAAAGAGGTAATGGACAGGAAAAATAGGAGATCACAGCATAGGGAAGAAGCTCCTAGAATTCCACAGCAATCCTGGGCATGGTGGGAGTGGGAAAGGAATCCTTCCATTCCTCCCACATGCCTGAGTCACTGTATTGAAGCTCCTACATGTCTCAGAGTGCATACTAATGACCAATGTTGGGGAAAACTTCTGGAACTATTCTTTCTGGAAAAGAGAAAATAGACTCTTCACTTAAAGGATTTGTCTCCATCATCTTGAGCAAAGGACTGAAAAGGCAATCTCAGATGATGCAAGGAGTTGAATACAGCTGGTTTGCAGTTCATCGGCCATAGGAATTCATCCGGTTTTATTATCAGACCAGCTGGAGGAAATATTAACAACAACTGGAAAGAGCAGGAGAGGCTGAAGACCATGAATAAATCTGGAACATGGAATTGCTAAGACAGCAGCCTCAATAGGATAAAGGTGGAATGAGGCTGCATGGCTGGTGTGTCACCACTGACCTCTAAAAGCAAACAGAACTTCCTTAAAGACAGTGGGAATGGACTGTGGACAGTCTCAAAAGAGATAGACTAGGTGTGATTTGGTGGCTTAAAATTATGCTTCGGTTAACTTCATTCCACTGGAAGGAGACTAATGGCCTTCCCAGCCAGAGCTGCTGTAGGAGTTAGAATACCCCCAGTGGCAGTCTTACTGGACACGCAATACTTTGGGGTGCAGGGCACTTGTTCAAATGGTAGGGGATTTGTTAGCACGTAAACCAGTGGCTTTTGTGTTGGCTTGATCAGCACTGGTCCCACAGCAACACGGGTGTGTTGGGAGCTGCTCCTGCTGATTAATTATTCAGGGCTTTTCCTCATGATGTAAAGGACTTACAAATTCTCGTAAGGACACAGCTGGAGAATTGGTCTGGAAGGACAACGGGGTTCTAAATGAATGAATTAATGTGACGACAACTCCAACAGAACGTCATTCACCTCTCTCAACCAGGCTGAGAGCAGGACAGAGTGTATTTGAAGAGGATAGAGATTTTGGAGATCAAGCTGAGGAGGACCAACCATGGGAATTCTATGGTGAATCAACCTTAAGGTAGGTTGTCACTGGTTTTCCTTGTCTTCTGGGTGAAAGTAAAATTTATCTTGCCAGTGGTACAACTGGCTGTGAATGGACAAATAAAGGCGAAAAAAAAACCAGACAAACAAACAAACAAAAAAACAACTTCCTAGAAATATCTAGAGAGGTAGATGGTGGTATTACATAATGACAATTAAAAGTAAAAACTAGTTTTATAATGTGGTTGTATCGACAAACCAGATGGAGTCCAGATTTGACAATATAATATAAATTCTAGTCACTATTGTACTCACTGAGAGTGTGTGGTCTATGGGGAAAAGTTACTTTTGTTGGAGAGGAATGGAAAAAGATTCTTTCCTTATACTACTGTATGGTGTGGCAAATATTGTGTTAATATCTCTAATATAGCTAGGTAGTGTAACAAAGGATCTGTACATTCAAAAACCAAATTAAATAAAAACCAGACTTATGTAGACCAGTGGCCAATAAACTACTGCCTTTAGGCCAGATTTGGCTGGTAATGTATTTTTGTATGACCTTTGAGCTAAGAATGACTTTCAACATCTTTAAAGGACTGCAAACAAATAAATAAAACAAAGAAAAATATATGATAGAGACTGTGGTTGCAAAGTCTTAAATATTCGCTCTCTGGCTGTGCTAGGGTAATTCCCTCCTTCCCCCAAAATGTCTGTGTCCTAATCTCCAACACTTGTGAATGTGACCTTAGTGTGGCAAAAGGGACATTGCAGGTGTGATTAAGGATGTTAAAATGAGAGAGATTATCTGGGCTTTCCTTCCAGGTGAGTCCCTGTAATCACCTCTCCTTATGAGAGGGACACAGGAGATGAGAGAGGGCTGGAAATTTGAAGATGAAAGCAGGACACTGTAGTGATCACAAGCCAAGAGATGCAGGTGGCCTCCAGATGCTGAGAAAGATGAAGGGATGAACTCTCCCTCAGGGAATCCAGAGGACCAGCCCCATGACTCCCTGACTTTAGCTCTGTTAGACTCAATTTAGACCTTTGTCTCCTAGGACTGTAGCAGAAAAATGACGTGTGTTGCTTCAAGCCACTGAATTAGCAATTATTTCCAACAAGAAAGCTTCCATCATCACATATGAAATTTTCAAATCATTATGGATAATAGGGAAAAAATAATTCTGCTGGTAAGAGAATATCAAAAGACCTTTGAGCAGGAATGGTCATGATTAATGGAATACAGTAGGGAAATCCTACTCAGGGCTGGATTGCCCAAATTACGGTGATCATTGGGGTGTTAGTAGGTATATTTTTAAAGTATTACAAAAAATGTTGAAAACTAATAATGAGAAATATGTTGCCAGGAGATATTGACCAAGTTGGGAAAAGCACTGTGAAAAGAAGTCCTTAAGCCACATGCTTGCACACCATTTCCCTCTTTTACCTGGAACGGTCCTGACAAACCACCCAACCTAGATTATTTCAAGTGAAGCCTCTGTTCTTCCAATTACCAGTGCCACAAAAGAAGTGAACAGAGGAAAGAAAACATGTGACAGGTGTTTCACTAGTCTCTGGTTGGAAATGCATCATATATGTCTGCAAAATGCTGAAAATGAGAAATACAAACACACACATACACACACACAAAAACCCTTCAATAGCTGGTCTCTGAACCCCATTCTTCTAGTTCCAATAAAAGGTCAGGAAAAGTGTTTTCATAGCTTACCATATACCCATAATTATTACAGGGAACTCTCAGAGGTCATTTAGTACAAAGCAAGATTAAGACTGATTATGGCAAAACCCGTTTTATTTCTATTAGCAGCACCAGCCCTAATGCTAACACAAGGGTTAAGAAATCAATTTAACCTTCCTGAATTAATTTGTGATATTACCTTCTATTGATCTTTTCTAATGCAAAAGTATTGCTGGCAAAAGACAGTGGAGATTGTTTGACCTCTTTATTGTTGTAGGATATAGCAATTAATTTTTTATTGAGATTCCAATTAGCTTTCTGCTCTTACAGTGTTTTACCTAAATCTTCCTTTAAAGTTCCCCTAAGGTTACAGGAGAAAGATCATCTAAGCCTGACTATATTAAGAGGCAGAAGTAGAGAAAACATTTCTTATGTTGTGTACAAAATTGAGGTTACTCTAGGTTAACTGAATCTGATCCCTCAAAGAGATAAAGATGCTCTAAATCATGAAGAATTAATCGAAAAGTTCTAATTGAAAAACAGGACCTCAGTAGTCTATTATAAAAGAGGAGAAAATGCCAAATTAGCACAGCAGAGAAGGCAAATCTGAAGGAAATTTTACAGATCATTGCCATCATGACCTTTGTAAAGTGTTGTTACAGAGAAAAAAACAAGGAGGAAAACCCCATGGAGCAAGGCTTCAGGATTAGGGCCACCCAAGGAGAGTCTCTAACAAAAGGAAATTGAGTTTCCTAATTGGAGGTGGTCTGCATGTGAAATTTTCAGATGTCCCTGAAGATCTAAGACAGGGGGTGAAGTCTCAGTAATTACTGAAGAGCGACTTGAGAGGAAGGTGACTGGACCATATTACAGACACAACAGCGAGAGAGAAGAGCTTTCAAGTTCAGCTCTGGAACAAACCCATCTAGCGCCAACTATTTAGGTTAGAAATTTAAAAGAAGGTTTTAAAAAGCTATCCTCTGTCTACTGCTAATCTAACCTGGCATTTACTGACCTTTAATAATAAGAAGATGAGAGAATGACTGAAAAATGAGAAAAAGGTATGATAGGGCCAGAGTAAAGGGCCAGAGTAGGTGTTTAAATAGTTAATCCCACTGTGGGATTATAAGTAGAAAAAAAGTATGGGAGATCCCTGTAAGTTAATGATCACTCAAGAAAGGCTTGCTTAGGGACAAAACCATGTCATGGAAGCATGAGACATGTCCCCAGTCAAACAATGGTGGAATGAGACCCACATCGTGAGGTCAGTAAGTTAATGATTCCTAGGACATGCTTCTTTGCCTACACTAAAAACAAAAATATAGGGAAAGGTGATGTTATACTGAAACATGAGATGATTCATCATATTTAGTATAGGTTACCCCCTTTTTGCTCATTTCCACTGCACAATGACAGTTCCAGTTTGGCCATGTAGGGACAAGAAAACTCCCCTGCTCATCATGGAAGAGAAGCTGATGATGGAAGCTTGATGTCTACTCAAGAATGAGGAGGAAAGTGGTCTCCTCCTCACTTTCCCTTCGATTATAAAGCTGTAGCCCACTAAGTTGTCAGGGTGGGAAACTCCTTTGCCACCCACACCCCCCAGTGTGTATCTCTCACCAGCTTCCTATATTAATTGGCTCTTCCTTACCTATCACTCTGCCTCTTGCTGGAATTCTTTCTGTGCTGAGACAGAAGAATCTCCCTTTGACTCAGTCCCGAAAGTGCATTCTGCAGGTTTCAGGTCGGGCATGCTGGAAATGCCCTCGGCAGGCACAAATGAAACCATAGGACAGTCATAGGAAAGGGGCATTGATATGAGGAGAGGAGCTCAGAGGGTTTGGAACAGAGAGAAGGCAAAGAAGAGAGGTGGTGTGTGCAAGTCCAAAGACACCCCATTTTCATACTTCTACTTCCACCCAGAGTCAATAATACTCGTGAAATGAGGGACTGGAGTTGGATTCAAATGCAACTTCACATTTTCATTAATTTAGTATATCTAAATCTACAAATTCCAGGAAAGTTTGCTTGATGTGAAATATATTGACTGTTTATTATTTAATGTTTTTATTTTGTCCATTATTGACAATTTATTAATTACATGCTTATTTAGAAAAATAAAGAAGTGTGATAGAACTTATAATTTAGATTGCCAACATGGTTTAGATTATTCTTTTAGAGCTGGATTTCTTATACCAGGCACATTGAGGGTGTTAGTACATCAAAAATTGTGTGCTTTGGACCAGACTACATATTAATCTTAGATGTGATTTAAACATCAAAGTTTATTGTTTAAAAGGTTAATAAATTCACAGCAGTTAGGCATTTGCTGTTGTCACTGAGGCATTAAGGTAATGCTGAATTACCATATTTCATCGCTACAGTGAAGTGCTTTTTGGTATCTTCCTAATTCGTGACAGTGTTTATTTTTTAAAATCTATTTAGCTATATTCTTGGGAAAATTTTGAAGTCCTCGAATTTTGCCATGCCTAAAATAAAAGTTAGCACAGGTTAATTTAGTATGTTTCAGGACTGCCATAGAATTCATGGTAATATTTTTGCTTCTCAGAAATTGTAAAGCCAATCTTACAGTAAATATATATATATATATATATATTTACTATATCAGGGAAAAGGATTTGAAAGCAATATGACTAGTTTATATCTCCTGTAGAAGATAGAAGTTTTAATTTACATAAATCTTTATGAGATAATATTTGAAGAGGGATTTAAATGGAAAATGCCATGACCTAGCAGAAGATCTAGGTCTGCTTTCTTTCCTTCAGTCATTCTCACAGTACCTATTTCACTTTGGGCAGATAGAACACAGTCCAGTACCAACATAGCACACGTTAGCTGTGCTTTACCACTAAGTCACAAGTTCCTTATATTTAGGATTTGTAGCAAGATGTCTTTATAAAATCCAGCATGTCACACACACTGAAATAGAGCTGGTCGTTATGTCCTGCCCCCACCCCATGCCCTCTGCCTGCCTTTTGTATGTAGAAAACCTTTAGTCAAAGAATAAATTTAATCAGAGAAGTGAGAAAATACAGAAGCAAAGGGAAACTGTCAAACATGACCAAATAGTCATAGTTTAGATATCAAGCAACATCAAGGACCTTTAATTCTCCTCTCCCTCCAATAGATCATATGCTGAGCCACATCCTGTGAGCTGTTCTGTAGATACCAAAACCGCACCAGGTGGAGGAAGTTAACTGCATGATGACCAGACTGTAGCCAGGATATAAGCTGCCACAATTCTGAGAACTGGCCTCAAGGATTTGGGAACAAACCGACTCCCAAACTGAAGGTTAACTGGACTTAAAACAATCAAGATGACGCTAGTCAGACCATCACATGACCCATTTCAAGGTGACTGTCAGAGCTGACTGTGCTGTTTCTGCACGTAGCTGCCTTCCTCAGACTATAAAAGCTCTTGCCCACTGGTTGTCAGTGGGGGAAGGTGGCCTTCAATCAGAAGGCCACCCTCTTCACCTCTGTTGCTGGCATCCAAAATAAAGCAAACTTTCCTTTCCACCAACCTTGCCCCTTTATTAGCTTTAGAGCAGCAAACAGCCAGACTCTACTTTCCATAGCAACATGAGTTAATTTTAAATATAAGCCCTTTATTTTATTTTTAGAACATACTCTGTAATAGTTACTGGAATATGTGAAGATACATTTGTGTGCTCCAACAGGAGCCTTGAGTTAACACCAAGAAGAGTAAGGAAAGGTTGAGCTTTTAGCTGCTTAGACAGAGGTGTCCTATGAAAACAGAATATGGTAAAGGCTATATATAATATGAATAAGAAGAGCTGATTAACCCAGTCTCTGGTGGGCTAGTTTATTTATTAGTTATTAAAAGTGAATGAACTTGACCCAGTAAAATGCCATGAGCTTCATGAATAATAAATTAAGTCATTAACATCACTCTTAATATCACAGGAATCAGTGCTTGTTAAGTGGATATTCTCCTGGATGTTTATTCTTAGAGGAACAAGTGAGACAGTGCATCTCTTTACTCAGACCTTGCCACCTAGAGTAAGCCTGCAAGCAAACAAAGAATGCAGTCAGGTGCACCCAAATGTGAATCAGCCACTAGATTAGCTTGCAGCTTGTGATGCAGTTTAGGAAAGAAAAAGAACAGATGGACAGAAATAGTTCTATATCCATCAAAGAAACTATGTCTTTTTCCTGGAACTTATCTGGAATATGGGGGAGACATAGACTTTTCAGAGAGGGACAGGGAGATGATTTGAAACGAAATTGTCCACTTAGGAAACATAATACTGAGCATGTTTAAATTGTAGTAAAAGGAGACAGAGTTTCTCTGTTTGAAACCCAGTGCTGAAGTACACTGAACTCTTTGGGCAACAAAGGTGAAAGGAGGGTGACTGAGAAGGAGTGAAGTCAAGAACGAATGGTTTTCAGAGGTGATCATAGTCACTCTAGGTTCCAAGAGGGTGATGACTAGTTGGTCTAAACACCCTCAGCCTGATAATTCTTATTACTATGTACTGCACCCTATACACTTTAAGCAAAAATAACAACAACAACAAAATGACCCTTAGGTATGCCTTCTATAATTAAAAGTTTTAAGACATATTGTGTCTGAGACTGTGTGAAATGAATAGATGTGAGGTTACCTAACTGGTGATTCCAATATTCAGATGGATAGGTATACTACATAAATAACACATATATGTATATATGTTTATAAGATATACTTGTATGAAGTATGTAATACAATATAAAATGAAACAACTACTTTGAAAGATAGAATTTTATCATTTTAATTGAAAATCAAAGCTTAATTATAATGTGAAGAAAACACATCCATCTGAGAAAGTATTCGGAATATTCTCATATGGTTATGATAAATAATAGTGACGAATGTTGATTTCTCCACATTCTTTTGGGGGGGGGGATGTGTGAGCACCAGAGAAGTGGAAGAAGAACTACAGAACAGATGCTGTGGGAGGTCCCTGGGGTGCTGAGTAGTTTTACTCCACTTTGTTTTTAGTTGCAAATATTCATCTCAAAGCTTAAAGATCTCTAATTAGAATACAATAAGAAGAGAACTAAAGCCCAAGAGAAAACCTTTTTACCAGATGGTTGTTGAGAAATTTCACTGTAATAAATATAAGGCTACAAAAGAAAAACAGAAGGGGCAAAAATTAGACAAAAATTTATATTTTTAAATTTGTAAGTTTGCAGCCTTTCTGCATTTATCCTTAAACATATCTAATGTTATTTTTAAAAATACTATAAAGTAAAATTTTCTTTTTTGGGGACTAGACATAACAAGCTAAATAATACTCCCTTTTTAAATTTAATAATTTTTATTATCTGGTAAATGTATTAGGCTTGGGATTAAAAAAGCACCAATGCACTGCTCTCATCTGTGATTTGTTAGTGAGGTTTCAAACTCATTATGTGACTACATAAGATACTAAATGAGGAAAGTATCAATTATAAAAAGAACATGCACTCTAAGAATGAGACCTATAATTAAAAAGTATGCTGGAGTCCCTCAAACACATGGTTTTAACATTTAAGTCAGAAATTAATTTACATTAAATATCTTTATCTTAAACTATTGAGTTGTTTTAAAGACAAAGAAATTATCTTCTATGCAAGATTTTATAAATCACACAAGGTTACTTTTTACCAAGTATATTTGCCCTTTTACAGTAATTTTCTGAGCGACTTACCATGATAGTATAATAAAGAAATAAATATTTACCACATCATTATAAACCAACTATAATTTAAAAAAAGAAATAAATACATGTTGGTCTTACATGTTTTTAAAATATTGGCATAGTGATTCAAAAAATTTTCTTAGAATACTGATTTTATAAGCCCGAAATATGGGTAACCAGGTTTTAGGTCAAAATTTCATAATATTAATTAGATATTGAATTTTCTGCCCCCAAATCTTCCACTTTGGCATAAAGATTGTTTTGAGCTGAAAGAAATTATCTCTCTGCCCTCCCCCTTTCTGTCTAAAAGTATGACATATATTCCCCTTTGCGAAGGGTCACCTTTTCCAGAACGAGGAAGAGAAGGATGACTCAGTCACTGGACACAGTTTCCATCAACAAAGAAAGCATCAAATCGAGTCTGTACAACCTACCTTACTAAATAACCCTTATCTTCCCTTTTTACCCCATATAGTTTGCCTATATTTACCTATACCAATCTATGGCCCTAGAAACACACACTTTCCCTTTCTTTGTCTTGCTACTTCACAGTTTATTGCCTTTTGCTAAAATGATACATAAACCTCCAGATCCATCCACTTGTTTGTGGTTTTCACTTCTTTTCTGTGAGGCACCCTGTAGGCATGCAAACCCAGCCTTTGTGCTGTGAATCTGCCTTTTATCAGTTTTATTTGCAGACCCCTGTTATTGAACATAAGAGGATAGAGGAAATGTTTTGCTGTTGTTGTTGTTTTACCTCCTCTACACTATTAAAGCATGGTGAAAAAGTTTGAGCAGGAAATAAATTTGGGAAACCCAAGATAAACCCGATTCATGTGCCTCTCTATTTTCAAATCTTGACATACCTACTAAATCTCTGATAAGAACAAATTTTCATTTTCTATGTCACCAACACATAATGGGTGGTGCAAAATCTACCTGGCACCAGCATGGATCAGAAGTTATCTGGAATCTAAAGAATACACAGACCACACAGGGCTGACCAAATAATCTGGGTTCAAGCAGAAGGTAAGAAAAGGGGAACACAAAACATAATTATGACACAATGTAGAGTGAGAGCTTGTTATTCACATTGTACTAAGTCAGTTATAATCTATGTGGCCTCACGCCCTTTTCCTGTTCATTGGGCACCTGTAATAGCCAGATATGTCTGTGGATATTACATGCCTATTTGTAAACACTTTGCTTAATTTCTATATGTCTTAATCATGGAAGTAAACTTCCATAAGCTTTCATCATCTCATCAGTAAATATGTTAGTAATAGCTAGTAGCACTTAAGGTTCCCATAAGAATCAGGAGACCATGAATATAAAATATGTATCTGAGGCCCCAAACGAACAACAGATATTATTATTATTACTATTATTATTATTATCCATAAATTGTTTGAGAACTCACAGCACTAGATTGTGCAGTTTGAGAAGAAATGGCACACTTTCAATCATATTGAGATAGTGACCTTGTTGCAGCTGATTTAAACACAAAGAATAAAGAGGTCATTAATTTATTAATCACCTAAACCAGACTCTTGAACCTCTAATTTACCCACCAGCGCAATAAGTTTGGGACCAACCTGACCAAACTTAAATCCCAGCTGTAATTCTTAGTAGCATTTAAAATTTTTGGAAACTTTTTTTATTTTTATTTTTTTAATTTTTTTTGTCTTTTGTCCTTTTAGGGCCACAACTGCAGCATATGGAGGTTCCCAGGCTAGGGGTCTAATCCGAGCTGTTGCTGCCAGCCTATGCCAGAGCCCAGCAACTTGGAATCTGAGCCGCATCTGCAACCTACACCACAGCTCATGGCAACACCAGATCCTTAATCCACTGAGCAAGGCCAGGGATCAAACCCACAACCTCATGGTTCCTAGTCGGATTCGTTTCCAGTGTGCCACAATGGGAACTCCCGGAAACTTTTTTTTTTAAGTTTTAGCCTTCTATTTCTTATCTGCAAAACAGTAATAAGAGCACACTTGAGTTAAAGTGTAGAAAGCACTGAAAACAGCTCATTGCACTGGTGGTCAGCAAACGTTTGTGGTCATCTTTGGCACTGCCAGTAGTTCATCGCCTTCGAAAATTATATGCCACAATTTCATTTTCAGAGCTGGTATCTTTGCAGAGATACTGAGAATCCTCAGGATCCATGAAAAAGCAATACAGGGAGAGCATTAGTTGGCTTGTAAGTTTCATAGACAGGAGACTAATGGTAACAGCCCCTGCAGTTTAAGTTCAGATGATCTCAGCTTCCTTACTTAACCATTAACTACTTAACTAGGTTTGTTTAAAAAATCCTTGACTAGAACCAAGACTGGTTCCAAACTATGTGATGGTAGCAAGATCAACTAGAATCCAAGTAGCAGCAATTGTAGCAATTATTACAATCAATTAAAAAATGGAAAATTTTCCAAGTGGCCAAAAAAAAATCCACCTTATTTTGTCTTATATATGTTGGTCTTGTAGTTTTACAAGTGTTTATTATTGGTAGAGATACATTAGCATTTTCTTTGTTGGCTGACCTTTTCATTTGTTAGTTTTTTCTTTTTAAATTACATACTTCTAGGTTTTATAACAAAATTAACATATTTTCCTTCTTATTGACATTTTATTACTTTTAATGAATGTGAAAGCAAGCAAATGAACAAGGGTTCTGGCTAAATAAAAGTGGACCTCTAAATGCGCCATGTGATCTATATAATGGTCACTGAATAGGAAACAGGAGAACTGCATTCTAGCTCTGTCCAGTCATGATAAATCACATGAACTGTGAACCTCCTAATGAGGGCTCTATTTTGTAAGCGAGCAAGCAAGCAGGGTGAAATAAGGACATCTTACTGCTGCTACTGCAGGAGGGAAGATGGTGAGGTGAGGGTTGCTCAAGGTCTATGCAGACCACGTGTTTCTGGGCTTTGCACTAGCATTGGTCACCAACTCTGCCTCTATCTAGGGTTTTCTGCCTCTGACTGGATGACTTGTCACACTGCTGTTTACTGAGGCTGCCAGTCCCTGAAGATAAAAGAAATCACCTAAGTCCCAATTGCCACAGGAGAACAAAAATGACTCATGTCATTGTGGTGCTTCTGATGATGATAAAGTTCTGATTGATTTTTTTGGAGAACATGACAATGACTCAGAATCTTTTATTGAGTCAATCACAGCTCAAACATCAACACAAACAAAACAAAAAAACCGTGAAAGCAAGGAAGTATTTTCAGGAAATAACCTAAGTAGTTTACAAGTCTCAAAATACTAATCACAGCCTTCAATAAGAGACGAGACCTATCAGAGAATTACTGTAGGAGAATCATCATTTCCATACATTCTGGGGAATAATAAATCTGTCTCTCAAATTATTCCCCTAACATTTTACCATGAAAACATTCAAACATAGAATAAAATTTGGAAAAATTGTTACAGGGAAGACATCCTATACCCACCAACCAGATTCTACCACGTTTGCTTTTACCATGTGTCTGTCCAGTATCCATTCCTCCAACCATCCACTAGTTCATCTTACTTTCTGTTACATTTCAAATCTCAGACATCACTATATTTCCTATGAATACTTCAGCATGTGTGTCATTGCATAGTTGAATGTTCACTTATAGGTTTTCTTTTGATATTAAATTTACACACAATAAATAAATGTTAAATATTCACTGAGCTTTGAAATTACACACACACACACACATGTGTCTTAGGACTTATGAGCAAAGAAGAGAAGTGAATTTTAGATTTTTAATGTTTAACGAGATCACTAAGGCTAATAATGGAATTTAAGAAGCAGTATTCCAAGGTTAAAATTTTATCAGGAAATATCTCTGAAGGATTTTCTGCATTGCTGAAATTATTTAAACAACTGAACATGACCTGGAAAGGAAGCAGTTGGAAGAATTAGAGAGTGAAGTACATGTGCATATTGACCAAATACCACAATGGCAGCAATAATGAGGGAACCATTGGAATCCATGAGCTGCAAAATAACAAGGAGAACAAATATATTTTTAGCTTGGAAAATAAAGTAACTCTTGGAGATAAATTCTCCAGATAACTGAAGAAATATGATTCAAAACAGTTCAACTTTGCCAGAATTGGCAACTAACAACAGCATGTGTTTTAGAAGGAAGAAGGAGAACTTTGAATTACCTGAACGTTACCATATGACTTCAAGCAATTCAGAGAAATTCTCCCTGGAAAGCAAGGTCCTTATGTGGATTAGGGAGGTTTTATATCATACCATTTTTCAAAGGCAACTTTTGACAATGTTTTTTTTTTCTTTTTTTAATTTTATTTTTTAGAGTAGTTTAAGATTCAAAGCAAAGTTGAGCCAAAGATACAGAGACTTCCCACATACTCCTTGATCCCTCCCCCTGAAAGTGCATAGATGCCCCCATTATCAATATCCCCCATCAGAGCAGTATACTGGTTCACAATTAATGAACTTACACTATGTGTCATAATCACTCAGAGTCCATAGTTCATCTTAGGGTTCACTCTTGCAGTTATACATTCTGTGGGTTTGGACAAATGTATAATGCCATATATCATCATTAGAGCAACATGCAGTGTATTTCCACTGCACAAAATATCCTCTGTGGCCCCCCATTCATTCTTCTCCTTTCCCTCAACTCTTGGTAACTACTGACATCTTCGCTGTCTCCATAGTACTGTCTTTTCCAGAATATCATATATTTGGAATTATATGGTAGGTAGCCTTTTCAGATTGGCTTCTTTCACTTGGGAATAGGTATTTAAGATTCTTCCATGTCTTTTCATAGCTTGATAGCTCATTTATTTTCCTTCCTTTCCTTCTTTTTCTTTCTTTCTTTCTTTCTTTCTTCCTTCCTTCCTTCCTTCCTTCCTTCCTTCCTTCCTTCCTTCCTTCCTTCCTTTCTTTCTTTCTTTCTTTCTTTCTTTCATTCTTTCTTTCTTTCTTTCTTCCTTTCTTCTCTCTTTCTCTTTTCTTTCTCTTTTTTTTTTGTCTTCCCTGTGGCATATGGATTTCCCTGGCCAGGGGCCAGGGATCAGATCCAAGCCACAGTTGCAACCTATACTACAACTGTGGCAACACCGGATCCTTAACTCACTGTACTGGGCCAGGGACTGAACCTGGGTCCCAGCACTCAAGAGATGCTGCCCATCCTGTTGTACCACAGCAGGAATTCCAATATCTCATTTCTTTTAAGTGCTGAGTAATATTCCATTGTCTAGATGTAGTGTATTTATCCATTCACCTACTGAAGGACATCTTCCAAGTTTTGGCAATAAGTCTGCTATAATCACATATACATTTCTCTATGTGTCAGTTTTGAACTCCTTTGGATAAATACCTAGTGCAATTTCTAGACTGTATGGTAAGAGTATGTTTGGTTTTATAAGAAACTACCAAACTCCCTGCAGCATTTTACTCTCCTACCATCATGAATGAGAGTCCCTGTTGCTCAACATCCTTGTCAACATTTGCTGTTGTCAATGTTCCAGATTTTAGCTGTTCTAATAGATGTACAGTGGAATCTCATTGTTGGCTTAATTTGTATTTCCCTAATCTTTATGAAATATGATGTGGATTTTTTTATATGCTTATTTGCTATCTGTATATTTTCTTTAGAGAGGTGTCTTTGGACCATATTTTAATTGGTTGTTTTCTTATTGTTGCATTGTAAAAGTTCTTTGTATATTTTGGATATCAGCCCCACATCAGATGTGTCTTTTACAAGTATTTTTCCCCAGTATGTAAATATCTTCTCATTCCCTTGAAATTATTTTCACAGAGCATAAGTTTTTAAATTTTAATAAAGTCCAGCTTACCCATTATTTCTTTCATGGATAGTGCCTTTGGTTTTAAAACTAAAAGGTCATCATCATACCCAAGGTTATCAAGGTTTTCTCCTTTATGTTCTAGAAGTTTTATAATTTTACCTTTATATTTAGGTCTATGATCCATTTTGAGTTAATTTTTGTGAAGAATATAAGATCTGCATCTACTTTTCCTTTTCATTTTTTTTTTTGCATGTGGATATCTAGTTATTTCAGCAGCATTATTGAAAAAACTCTTTGCTTCATGGCTCAGTGTTGCCTTTACTTCTTTGTCAAAGAGCCTTTGTCTGTACTTATGTGGGTTTATGATTGTTTTTAAACTACATGAATCATCATTTTCCATCCTCCAGTAGCTCTTACTCATTTTTCCAATATGGATGGTTTATTTGCCTCCTTCACCAGATATTTCCTTGTGCCTCTGCAGCCTCTACCTCCCACCCATTTCCATAGACTCTTCCATATGTTCTAGAGTTTTAGTCCCAATTCCAGCTACCAATTTCTTTATTGATCACTTATTTCTCCTTAATAAACTACCTCCAAATTCAGGGACCTTAAACAGTCATTTACTTAATTATGGCTCACAGGTTTATACTTTGGGCTGTCTTCAGTGAGTTGCCTCCTCTCTTTCACATGGTGTCAGCTGAGCTCTTCATGGGTTTGGGCTTTCACTGGAACATGGGGTTGGCTAAAAGTAATAGTACATTTCCCCAGGTACTCTCATCATAAAAGAGCCTAAACTCATTTTTTAACATGGGCACGGAAAAGTTTCCAGAAATAAGAGGGCAAGACCTAATGTTCAAGGGATTTTCAAATCTCTTCTTGTCACATATGCTAATATACCAATGGTCACCAAAGGGGGGAAAAAAAAAAAGGTGGGGAGGAGGGCTCATGACCAAGCCCAGAGTCGATGTGGATACAGGGAATGTGATCCACTGGGGGCTGTTACTGTCACAATGCACCACAGATTGCACTCAGAAATGGCAGAAGCCAATGGACACTTGAAAAGAGAGGAGATCATTGTGATTACTTCAGCAGGTTATGGATGTAAACCTTCACTGTAGCTTCTAAGATAAGTCAAAATGCTTCACTTCTTACTTACTGACTTAACCTTGACCACGCCACCATCATTGTGATGTTTCACAGTGCTGAGGAGAGTCTGCTTAGAAGCTTCGGTGATTCAAAAAGCATGTTCTCCACATTATCTGGGTAGGAAACAGGAATGCCAGAAAGTAGGAAATTAACCTCAAAAACATTGAGGGGTTTGCCATCTCAGACTATTTTCTGGAGGTCCTGCATTAGGCTATTTGCTCAGAAGAGAAAGATGAGGTTCTGCCTCTTGTGCTGACTACCAGTAGGAAATGGCCAGTCATTGGCTGGTCCTTTTTAGATTTTTGATAAGACATTCACCATATTTGTTGTGTTTCTTCTCTTTATCTGCTGAAAAATCTTCCGTGCTGCCTGTTTCAAGGATGCTGGCTTCTTCAAACTTTAGGAGAGGCTGAACTGCCACTCGAACTTCACTTTCTTTCTCAGCAGATATACTAGAGTTCAAACTATCCGTGGTAGGTTTGTAAGCAAAATGATGCCTGTGATATGCACAGTAGAAGAAACACCATGCAGTGTTTTGTTGAAAAGCAATGTTCTCTTTAGTAGTAATCAATTAAGCTTTGAGAAGCAACTCCTTGCTGAGTTCTCCAAGAAAGACTTGACCATAGGACCCACGTGATGATTGGACTGGCCAACCCAGAAGAATGTAGATATTATCTTTCAAATCCTACAGCTCTGGGCATGCAGCAGAACTCTATCACTAAACAACAGTGCTAATTTCAAAAGTGGCAGATAGCAGGTCCTGAATGCAGTGTGGCAGCACAAGAAAGGTGCAAAAGCCACTTATATTTGCAATATACCTATTTCTGCTTCCATCCTCAGGTTGTGTTTCATATGATGGTTGTCCAAAATGGCAATATTCATGTCTGGTTTATAGACAGTTATGCACTATAACCTGCTATTTGTCAGAACTGGATACGCACAATGTAACATTACGCCTGAGAAGAGGTCTTGAACAACAATAGAGAGGAAAATCTTGCTGGCAGGTAGAATTTCCAATAACCCATCAATTTTTTTTCTCTGCTTTGAAAATATATATGAATAGAGGTATGTTTATAAGTTTTATCAATCAGTTACAAGTCGGGTTGCAAGATAGTGAGAAGCTTGGGAGAAACAAGATTGAAAGATTGGTCACAAGGGCCCCTTAAATGGAGGTAAGAAAGAAGCCCTCTCAGAATGCACCCAGACATGTGCAATATTTCTAAGTCATGCAGGTGCTCAAAAGAACTCCTTCTTTAAAGTAAGCTCTCAAAAATAAAATGGAATAAGTAATTCATGTTGTGGATTTACATTCAGCCATTTTTTTTGAAAATTTTATCAATGTCAGCTAAAGAGATCATGCATATAATCATGAATCATCAATCCTGCATGAAATCCTTTTCTACCTAACACACCCAAACTGGATTGTTCCCTTTACTGTAGCATAATTGACATACCTTAATTTTGAATTCAAGAACTTAGAATTCTACCATTTTCTTCTCACTTTAAGTCAGTTCTCCAAATAAATGATTAATATTTACTAGCCTTGTACATTTACTTTCTCCTAAACAGATCTTAAGTTTAATGCTATCCTTGCCTGTGAAAGTTGCTGCTATCAAAATCAAATAAAATTGCCACCTCCTTTGGAAAAGCTATTTCCAGCCAACGATAATCTCCCTTTCCTCAAAATCCCAGTATTTTCAGCTCATTAGTTTTCTTTATAGGTTATCAAATGCATCTTTTCCCTTCATACATTATTTAACAGATTTTTCTCATTGTCCTAACATAAAAATCATCAGGGAAATTACAAATTTTCTCCTCGATTTTTTTTTATCTTGTACATAAATGGGTACACGAAATAGTAATGGGCACAGTAATAGGTTCTTAGTGTATGTGTTCAGCAAATATTTGTGGATTTTTTAAAAATTAATTTTGCTAATTGCAGTTTGAGCTATCTATCTCATGCTCTGAACACCTTAGGTTAAAGCATTAAATCTAGTCTAACAGTTATGATTAGAGTAAAAATTATATACTATAAACACAAACATTCACACTCATATTGCTTTCTTTTCTTTTTTCTTTTTTCTTTTTTTTTTAAAAAAAAAACCTTTTTACTGCTGCACCTGCAGCATATGGAAGTTCCCAGGCTAGGGGTCAAATCAGCCTACACCACAGCCACAGCAACGTGGGATCTGAGCCACACCTGTGACCTACACTACTGCTCACGGCAAAGCCAGATCCTTAACCCACTGAGCAAGGCCAGGGATCAAACCCACGTCCTCATGGATACTGGTCAGGTTCGTTACCACTGAGCCACAATGGGAACTCCCAAACATATATTTCATTCAATACAATATAAAACTCCAGTGAGATCCTGCTGTGTAGCACTGGGAACTATGTCTGGTCACTTATGATGGAACATGATAATGTGAAAAAAAAGAATGTGTACATGTATGTACAGTAGAAAGTTGACAGAACACTGTAAAAAATAAATAAATAAATAAATAAAATTTAAAACTCCAGTGTATATAATGCTTAAATAATGTAGTTTACAAAAATTTGCACAAATATTTGCACTAGAAATATATAAATTTATATATATTCATATGTAAAATTGACATTAACTATAGTAACAGATAGATGACAAAAATGTTTAACAATTCAAATAAACTAAGTGCAAAAATAATTTTTTAATACATGGAAGACATTGAAATTTGGATATCAGTTTATATTGAAGAATTTTTGGAATGGGTCAGAATATTATTATGGTTATACTTAAAATAACTATGAAAAATACATAATGGACTATTCAAGTGTAAAATAAGTTGTTTCCTTGAATTTTCTTTGAAATTCTCAAGTAATAATGCATCAACACAGTATTGGTTTGATTGTAACAATTACTGCAGATTAGAGTTAGTAACTAAGGGGAATGTTGACAGTTCTCGTGTGTGTGTGTGTATGTGTGTGTGAACATTTCTGTAATATGATGTGCTGAATTGCAATGTTTTCTATTCTCTCACTCAAGTTAAATAAAAGGGCAGTCCAGTTATTTCCCTTGAACTTGGATTTTCATGTACTAGCATATTAATAAGCACATTAATTTCCATTCTCTTACTTTTTCAAATCATTGATTACTAAAACTTTCTTTGCTGTCTGCTTAACATCCATTTCATTCACCAGTAATTGCAATGTTTATATATATATGTATATATATATATATATATATGAACAATACAAGAATAGCATTTTTTCATATTTATCTTTTAATATATTTACCCTGCTTGACAGGTAAGATTTTAAAAGGGCAAATTTATGTTTACTGGAGTTTCCATCATGCTCAGCGGTTAACGAATCTGCTAGTGTCCATGAGGACACAGGTTTGATCCATGGCCTTGCTCAGTGGGTTAAGGATCTGGCATTGCTGTGAGCTGTGGTGTAGGTCAAAGATGCAGCTCTGAGCCCACATTGATCCAAGTGGCTGTAGTGTAGGCTGGCAGTTATAACTCCAATTCGACCCCTAGCCTGGGAACCTCCATGTGCCACGGGTGTGGCTCTAAAAAGCAAAAAAAGGAAAAAATATATATATATGTTTACTTTGGTTTATATGCAAGTCTTATCCTGAAGCTTTTGCTTTGCCCTCAAAATTTATATATAATATTTAGCATATATGAGTATTTTTATTTAGAAATAATGAGAGATTTGGTAGTTTTTCCGGGATTTTTCTAACATTGTCTTTGACATTGTGTGTGTGTGTGTTCTGTATTTTGAAGGAGTTGACAATTTAATAAAGAGAAACAAAAAGATTAGATGAAGACTTTTGAAATTTAAAAAATACCACAGAGGTGGCTCTTTTTGTCATATGCTCAAGTGAGTTACCACAGTGGGGTGGGGAATGAGACAAGATTAGCAATAACCTGATTTTCTTAGTAACAGAATTTTAGCAAGAACACATTTTTCATACTTCTTCCTTGAATAAACTGTAAATAACCAAGCTCATTTCCACAACAGAGAAGGGAAATAAACATGAGTTATAGATCACATCTGAAAAGATTTAGATGCCTACCAACATTCTGTTAATTTTACAGTCAAGATGCAATCTTTCAATAATTCAGATGTCATGAGAGAAAAAGGAAAACTTTTCCTGGAAAAACATCAAAGTGAAGCAAGTTTCATCAGTTGGAAATATAATACTGGGGAAAATCACCAAATTTATTATTTAGGAACGGCTTATAATTAAGTTCTTAAAAATATTAGGACAGGTAGCAGAGAATTATGAGACAAATGTTCTCACATACGAATATATTTTCATATAATGTCACATGTTAATAGAATATCTTAAAGTCGATTTTGTCTTTAAGAAAAAATAAAATAATGGAGTTTTGAGAAAGTTCTCTTGTGTTTGGAGCACTTGGGTTCGTTGATCAATTTCTTAAGCCCAAAATGACTTGATGTGTTGTTTAGTTTTAAAATTTAGTCTGCTTTCTATCTCTCTTTTGTTTGTTTCCATTATGTCCTTTTAAATGAGTTCCCTGCTCTTGCTTCCCTATTTCTGTTAAGGTGACATCATTTTAGTGCCATTCAGAGAGAAGCTCTGTGTCACTTTCATCCCTCCAGCTTTCTTCACTCCCAGGTGGTCAGCCTTTGCAGGCCACAATCCTCCTCCCTTTGTCCCTCAGCATGTAAACTGAATATTCCTGTGCTTTAACCTCTGTGGCTAGTAGTTTGTTCACCTCTTCACAAGACAGGAACCGACACTGATTGTGAATCAAATCTAGATTGCTAAAGTCTTGGAAAATCTCATTTTATTATTTTTATGGTATCCTTGCCTACCATTCTGCCTGCGTGTCCTACCCAGGAGCACCCTTGGTGCCCACACCTGCCTCCCCCTCCATCCAACCAGCTTTGTAGACTAGAACCAATATCCACACAGCTCCATGCACCTGGTCCAGAATTTTACTTAAAACCCGTCTAGCTGCAGCAAGAGAAGAATGCCTTTCACCTAAGCTGTGGAAGTTTTTTGTTTAGTTTCTACCTTTTTCCTCCAAGGTACTGTCATTATCGTGGCTCAAATTCACTCTCCACTTCTCTTTTACTGTGCATGTCTTTTCTTTTTTTCCTCTGCTACTAATGACTCTTTCAATAGATCTAAGTCTTCTCTATTCTCTTTCTAGTATAATTCACTTATTCAAAATACCATGTTAGAAAACTAAAATATATCCAATCAATTTTAGTTTCTGAACATTTAGATCATTCTTAATCTGACACTAAGTGAATTAAACAGTATAGTAATTTATTTTACAATACAAGGGAGAAGTTGGATTTAATCCCCTGAATAACATTGAATAGACAGGTACATGTGTGCATAATGTTGGATTTTCATTATTGTAGATCATTCTGGGAAACTGATAGTTTTTTTAATATCGCTGTGAGATTTGAGTCAATGCAATTGTCACTTTCACAAAAGTAATATATGATATTGAATTTAGTTTCAAATGCTTTTTCTGTTCCCTTAGTACCCCTGACTAATATTGATCATATTTATCAGTCATGCTCTCTGTTGTCTATTCCACTGTCGAAAACCATTAGTGTAAAATATTTGAAATGAGAAAAAAGAGATTTCTTCATTTGTTTGTTTTACACTTTAATTCTCTTGCAGTAGAATGAATGATGTCCCACATACATTGGTGTCAGATGAAGAATGAACTTTTAATCTAGGAAACTTTTCCTCTGCTAAGAGTGGGATTTTTTCTGGACCATGTGATTGCATTTTGATGACAGAAACCAGAAAACCAAGATACATCATTACAAGTGAGCACAGGCTGAGTCAAACAGTCCCTCTCATCATCCGTAGTTGTGTTTGTTTATTGTTTATCTTTCTGATCAAGGAAATGTGTATATGTAACTTAGAAAATTCTAGAATGAGCAACCGTTTCTTCCCCAAATCTTCCCACCTTTAATTTTGACTATAACTTTCCAGAACCAACCACTTTATCATTAACCTGATTTACTCCCACATCTGGGAATCATGTGCTTGCACTTCTGAATGTTGATTTTTATACTTCTGACCTACTCTATTACCTTCTGCTTGAATAGGTGAGACTTGCCTCATTTACTCAACCCTGAATCCCGCTTCTTCCTCATTTCCCCCAATATAATTTTGATATAATTCTCAGTTCTTCCATTGATCGACACTAAAACTTCAAACCATATGTTTATATTCCTGCTTCTTGAGCCATCTCTTCTTGGCTAAGATAAGAGCATGTTCCCATGTTTTTCCAAACCATCAGTCTTACTGTTTCTTCTACTGAATTCCCTGTCTAGTCTTGAAGTCTTTCGAAGTTTTGTCCCCTGTGTTTTAAACTGTAAAGCTTGCTCTCTCTCCTGTCACCTAGGAGGCATCTAAAGACTCCTCTCTCTCCTTGTAGATCCAGCTCTAGGATTTCATGTGTAGCCCTTGATATAGTGAATTTTTTGGAAAACATCCTTAAGTAACCCCCTAAAAAGTATTACATAGAAAAAAATTGTCCTCTTATACTTCTGAAAATGCTTTTATCCTGTCTTTACACCTGATTATTGAAATACAATTTTAAGCTTGATATAGATTTCCATAAGGGGAAAAAAAAAGGAGTTCCCATTGTGGTGCAGCAGAAATTAACCTGACTAGGGACCATGAGGTTGTGGGTTTTATCCTTGGCCTTGCTCTGGTGTTGTCGTGAACTGTGGTATAGGTCGCAGATGCGGCTTGGATCCTATGTTGCTGTGGCTGTAGTGCAGGCTGGCAGCTGTAGCTCTTATTCAACCCCTGGCCTAGCCTGAGAACCTCCATATGCCATGGGTGTAGCCTAAAAAGCAAAAAACAAAACAAAACAAAACCTGTAAGAATTGTGAACACCTCGCTCTGTTTTCCAGTGTTCATTTGTACTGATGAGATTTTGATACCTGTCTTTTTCTCATTATTTTGCAGTGTATACATTTTTTTCCTCTGAATACCTTGAGGGTGTTCTTTAGCTTAGTATAACATTTCACCGTAACTTTTACTAGAGTTGGATTTGTTGAGACTGTGAGCTGGAGACTGCCACTTGCCATCTATCTTCACAAGGATTAAATCATGAGCTGCTCTAGGTGCTGACCTTAAACACCCTCTGAAAGAATTTAGAGTTGAGATCAGGAAGGAGGCTCTCTGTGCTCTTGGAAAACTGGCAGAAGAGGTCTTCAGATGGCTAGATATTATCAGGAGATGATTTTATGAGCCCAATTCTTGCAACTTCTCATAGTTAGAAAAGCACTAAAATCCTTCACAGTGATGTCTGCTTCTGATGACTAGCAACAATCTTCTGCAAAATGTGTGCTTGGTTGCATGTACCTCCCCCTCACCAAAATCACATATATATACTGACCTTCCCCCCCAACCTCTTCAGAGTGGTGTTTCAGAGCTCTCTGAAGTGCTGTCTCCCAGGCTGTAGTCCTCATTTTGCCTCAAATGAAACTTAACTCTCAAATTGTGCATTTTTTGAAATCTACAAGATGTAACAGCTTCATGTAATTAAAGGCTACAGGGATTTTGGTTTAAAAAAAAAAAAAGCTTGGTGGAGAGTGAATATATAAATTTTAGTCCAAACTGGGACTTGAGAGAACAAAAAGCACTCTTGCTAACCATGCTGGTATGGCCAGATCAACCAGGACAGTGCTAAGCAAAGCACAATATATGTTTGTTCTAATTTTAAGACACGTGAATGTTATCCCTGCATTTGAAGACTTCTCATAAAAAGAAGGAATGAATAGGTATAACAAGATTAAAGGTGCTCTTGTTTGAAAACGTTTCTCTCTCTTCCCTTTATTACACTTCTGGGGTCCCTTTGTTAGGTGCTGATATCCTGGAATGTTTCTTATCATCTATTTCCTTATTCCCTTTGTTTTTTTTTCTAGCTAATTTACTAGACAGTGAGGAACAATGATGGATTTGAATAGCGCAGTGATAATATCAGTGATGTGTTTAGGGAATATTATTATTTTCATAATAATTATATGCAAGAGTTGTGGCGGAGATAGCCAATAAGTGTGCGATGCCATGAAATCACGATTCAAGCACACACAGTAAGATATGAATGCTGCTGGAAGCAATGGGAATGAAGGAAAAAATGGAGTGGGCTGTTTGGGGACATAGGAGATAAAGCTTAGGAAAAGTTTCAAGACACTACTAAGCATTCACCTTGCAATTGGAGAGACCAAAGTTTAAATATATGCATAGCAATAGTTCACTTCATATTTTTATACGAATGATACAAGGATAATATTCAGAGAAACTTGGGTTCTGTAATTTCTTCTCCCTAGTGACAAATACTGCCAATAATTTTTATTTATTTGTTTGTTTTTTGTCTTTTTAGGGCCTCACCCATGGCATATGGAGGTCCCCCGGCTAGGGGTCTAATCAGAGCTGTAGCTGCCAGCCTTTGCCACAACCACAGAAATGGAGGATCCAAGCTTCATCTGTGACCTACACCACACCTCACAGCAATGCCGGATCCTTAACCCACAGGGCGAGGCCAGGGATTGAACCTGCGTCCCCATGGATATTAGGTTTGTTAACCACTGAGCCACAATGGGAACTCCCTGCCAATAATTTTATATTTATCATTTTGGTTAATATTATTTCACAACCACTCAATTATATTAATGAAAAATATAATTATTCTGTGCATTATTTATGTAAATGACATACATGTGTATTATTCTATATGTAGCTTTTAGGATGCAGTTTCACATTTTTTGAGAACTGTCTACTTTGCTATCTGAAGATCTACTCATTGATTTTAACTTTTAACGTCATTGTCCATTGCTCTGTAACATTTCTATATCCCCTTATTGATGCGGACTTACGTTGTTTCCATCTTTCAAATTTATAAACAATGCTTCATTGCGTTTTTCATTTCCAAGGGTGGAGGTACACATCCTCTGAGCTCCCAGGGGTCAGGAGCCTTCACCCAAGTCTCTCTCTGGGATTTGTATCAGGTGAGGAGCCTTCTCATTCAATAACATCTGCCCTCCTACAACTGGTCAATGGGACCAGCCCCAATTACAAACAACATTAAAAAGATACTGTAACAAAAGACCCTCCTTCACTTTGTCCTTCTGCAGAATTCCTCACCCCATGTAAAGAAGTAAAGAAAACCTCATGTAAAATAGAGTTAGGAAGCCTTGAAGGTACGTAACCAAGAGGAAGAAGGAAGGTAAGAATGACTTTAACAAAGCTTGTTTGTGCAGAATTCTTTGTACAAAATTTGCTAGGTCTCAACATCTTATCTGTGGTGATAAGGATATTCCTTTTCATCTGGTGCAAGGGAGGACATTTTCACATGGAAGTTGCATCTCCTGCTTTTAAGAAAAGGAAGACTCCTCCCTGCCCTAACAATAGCCCTCCAACCAGAGCTTGAAGCCAATGGGAAACCACGAAACCTCTAACTCTTATTCTTTTCCAAAGAAACATTTACTCAAAACAACCTTCCCACATTTCCCCTAAAACCTAATGAAAGTTGACCTTCTCTTTGTCCCCTTGGACTTGCTCATGAGTCACCAGAGCTTGCCTTTCCCGAACTACAATTCTCTGCTATTCCTGCCCATCTTGCTGAAAAAGTAACTGGAGACTTTATTTTTGGAGGTTGACAGTGCTCTGGGGCTGACCTGAAATTTGGCTCAATAAATGGTGCACACAAGTCTCCCTCTCAGAGTGTTTCTTGGGGGACCTCAATAGCATCATTTGGACCAGAAATGGTTTAAGACATAAGTTCTAACCTAGGATTTCAAAGTTGGACCAACCATCATCTGCCTGGTAATAAAACCACATCATTTGTGACAGCTTGAGGACACACAGTCTCTAGCACTTTGTAAGTGATGCTAGGCTAGCATTAAGATTTACTGGGAGTGAACTATTTTGGCAGAAGAAAGTTCCCTGCTGCAGGCCACTTATCAGGCATTTGAGAAATATTGGAGAAACAATCATGACAAAGACTAGAGAATGAAATGGCCTTGTTTGGTAATAACAAGGAATTAGGAAAAGAAAGATAATGATAGGATGAGAAAGACTAATCACTAATTTATTGCAAAATGGGAAATCCAGAGGGTCACCTTGATATCATACAAATGGAAACTCATCTCTCGCTATTAGAGGTCAGAAAAAAGCTTCAAGTCCAGCACTTGCTTGTAAGGGGAGTGTTGCTCCAGAGAAAGCTGAAATCTCATCACTAATGATCATACTATAACAAAGTCAGGGCTCTGGTAGAGAAAGGGTGGAATTATTGGACACGGACAGGGAAGTCTGGGTAATCGAACAATACCACAACAAAAATCTAGGCTTCTTCTTTGTGAAAGGCTAGTGATTCCAGTTTCCTTGAAGATGATGCCTCTGCCTGTGAAGCCAGCAATGTTTTCCTGCCATCTTCTCAGAGCCTTTCTCATTTTTACCAGACCAAAGATAAAGAATAAATCATGGTATAATACAGCCAGATAAGCTCTGGGTTTGCTAAGAGGAAAAAGGGGCTTTCCTATGCTAGGTCTGTGAGATCTTGACAAAATCCTAGGAGAAGCAGGAGAATGACCATGGGGCAGGAGAGGCCACATATAACTTCGGAAAAGGAAGTTCTCTGGATATGGAAATCTTTTTCCATGATACAGAATGTAACTTCCTAGCAAGAGACTTGAGGAAACTTCAAAAGCTTGAAGAAAGTTCCCACTCAGAGTATATGAAGTATAAATGCCAAATCGGCCATGAGAGATATTGCAGAAAGGAAGAGAAAGACTCATAGAAATAGCCACATAGAGAACATATACCTACATAAATCCAGAAGACCTACCAGAGGAATATAATGCATGAGTGTCCCAGAAGAAACTTTATTTATCACATCAATAAGGGAATGTCCTGGTGATACAGACTCCGAAGAGATTGGTGGTGACTTTTCTTGTAGGGCACATGTGACAATGTAGTATGCCATCATAGAACTAAATTTTCTGGTAACAATAGCTTGACAAATCTGGAAATAACAGATACTGAGCAGAGGTGCTTCACCACCAAAGGTGGGTGGGAGTATTATAATAAGGAGGGAGGTTTAAAGTTTTAATCTGTATCATTATCTACATAGAACCAAGGAAATGGTTAATAAAACAGCATTCTGGTGGCAAAATTGATGAGTATCTGGCTAGAATGTGTCTCAAAAGTACTCAGGGATGGATAATCAAGAAACCATGGCCAGCCACTCTAAAAAAACATGTTATCCTTTGCCAACTTCCTGAATCTGAGCCAGGTTTCAGACTTGGAAACTACTAAGAGTAGGTGATACCAAGTTCCACAATGCAAGGATCATTCACTACCATGGCAACAGCGTTTTATAAGTTCTGAATCCTTTCCGAAGGGATAGGTGGCCTTTTAGTTTGGCATTAATATGCTAGGAAGGAGGAATGACCAAACATTTGAAAGCTACTAGACACAGGTTCTAAATTAACATTGACACCAGAGGATCCACAGCATTTTTTGAATTTCTTTTTAAGGGATGTGTATGGGGACTTTGAAACACATTCAGTCTGTGATCAAGTCTGGTCCACAGCACATTCAATAGGTCTACAGAGTCTCTGCTGGTAATTTGCTGATGGCCAAATGTCTAATTGAGATGGATATATTCAATAAAAGGTCAACCTTCACATCAGTTTTTTGGTCTCTGGGGTATGAACCATCATAGGTGAAGGACAACTGGAAGTCTCTGAAACTCTCTCCCTTTCATTCACAAAGAAAATAAATCAAAACTGTGCCACATTTGAGACAGTAGCAGAGATTAGAGCAAACTTAAAGACATAAAACCTGCATTAGATCCACCAGTGAAGCCCATCAAAAGCCAGTTAGGTCCAGGCTTATCCTGGCTCTACCATTAGACCACATGATCTAGCTAAATAAAGATGTTACATACATCTGCAGAGAGGACGGGCACCATGTGGAGTTCACTGCAGCCCCAATAGAAGAATCACAAGTATACCTATAAGGTGATGAAATAATGCCATGTCATCTGCTATAGACATTTATAAACATTTTGTAGAACAAATCCTTGTCCTTTTACTGAGCCCTGGGATATTAGGGAACTCATGTTCAGAACTACCCTTCGTGAACCAAACCATAAGGCCAGACTGGACTGGTAGCAATACATTGCAAGATGGGGGTGACATATTTTGTATCAAGCATGAACATGACCAAAGGGTGAAGATGCATAAGCTGGTGGTCCAGACTCCTATGTTGTCAATCTCCTAACTTAGCATCTTGCCCTCAACTCAGCTCTGTACAAATGTTACCTCTGTGGTGGTGGTGGGGGGGTGTGGTGCTGAAAAACAGTGCAAAGGGAAATTCTTCCAATGGGCACTCAGGACTGACTACCCCACCCCCACCCCCACTGCATCTGGGAACAATTATGGCCAGGTTAGAAAATACAGTACTAATGGGCAGTAAGTAACTTGACTATTTGATCAGTAATCTGAAAAGGGAAATGTGGGAAGATTAGGGACAAGGAGATTGGGGAAATGATCCATGGGAATGAATATGATGTGTGAAAGTCTTTTTTTATCATATCAGTGGCCACCAGCCAGCACTTACTGCAGAAAAGTCACTAAATACCCAGTAGATAGAAAGATTTATTCAGGATGGCAGAGACTGTAGCTAAGCTTGCACCTTAAAACAGAGGTGTCCACTTATGAAAGCTGAAACCTAGTTACCGCTAGGGCTGAGATGCCAACCTGCCAGCAGCAGATACCAGTGCTAGTCCCCCTGTATAGCACCTCTCCTCTCAGAGACCAGCCAGCTGCTTGGTGGGAAGTTGACTATTTCTCATCCCATTTACACTATTTTAGGCATGTTTGCCTTTCTGCCTCCTGGGTCTAGATCATCGTGCTTTCTTAGAGCTCAGAAGTTTTAATCTATTTTTCAACCAGCATGGTATCCCAGGGTTTAAGCTACATTAAACTAAACTATGGAACCTACTTTACAGAAAAGGAGGTATGGCAGCAGGCACAAGGTGTGGTCTAACACTCTCATATTGCACAACCCAGAAGCAGCTGGCCTTCTGTAGCAGTGGAATGAATGGCTCTTTCCCAATAGGTAGAAGGATGAAAGCAGATGTAGTCCCCTGCTATCAGTTCCAGTGACCCTCTTAGAGAATGTGGCCTCCTCATCAGCATTACTCTGAGCCCAGTGGTTTTTGAGGTGCTGTTTGCTAGAGTGAAAATGCTTCTGGCAGGGGCAGAGCAAAAGTCCCATCACACCATTAAGTAAATCACATTGGGTGATATCAGACTTCTGATGCCTTAGTTTCAGCAAACATGAAGAGTAAGAAACCAGCAGGGATAATTAATCCTGATCATCAGGAATAGGTAGAGTTTCTTTATACAACAAAGGCAGGGAAAATGCTTTTTTGAGTAGTAGCTATTATAAATAATGCTGCTAGGAACACTGGGTTGTTATGTTTCTTTTCAAATTAGAGATTTTGTCTTTTCTAGATATATGCCTAGGAGGAGGACTGCAGGGTCATATGGTAGCTCTATTTTTTAGATTTCTGAGGCACCTCCATAATGTTCTCTCTAGTGGCTGCACCAATGTTCATTCCCACCAACAGTGTAGGAGGGTTCCCTTTCCTCTATAACTTCTTCAGCATTTGTCATTTGTAGACATTTTGATGAAGGCCATTCTGACTGGTGTGAGATGATAACTAATTACAGTTTTGATTTGCATTTTTCTAATAATTAGCAATGATCTTGTGACATCTGTATGTCTTCCTTGGAGAAATGCCTCTTTTGTTCTTCTGCTCACTTTTTGATTGGATTGTTCTTCTTTGATATTGAGCTGTATAAGGTACCTGTATATTTTAGAAATAAATCCTTTGTCAGTTGCATTGTTTGCAAAATTTTTTTCTCTCATTTTGTAGGTTTTTTCATTTTGTTTATGGTTTTCTCTACTGTGCAAAAGCTTTTAAGTTTAATTAGGTCCCATTTGTTTATTTCTGCTGTTGTTTCCATTATTCTAGGAGACAGATCCAAAAACATATTGCTGCAATTTATGTTCAAATGTAGTATTATTAATTGTTATAAAATGCAAATAAATTTATTTGCAGATTTTTACTTCTATAGGGGATCTAATTAGCACTAATTTGAGAGCACTTGAATATCAATGAATAGTATTAATAAAATTTAACCTCATTTTAAATTTTTATTAATGATATTTCAGGATAATATAGTGTTATTCTCTAGTATGATTTTATTGTTTAAATAGCATTTTAGGGAAGAGGATTAAACTATCTGAGATAAGTAAAGTAGGCTGTGAAATGAGTTCAATGATACTAAGTGAACAGGATTACCTAGTAAATGGGAGAAATCAAATAAGGTAAAATAATTGGACTGAGATTTACCCAAAGATAAATTTTTTGCTTTTATTTTATGAATGGTAAATTTGTTTTTATTTTTATTGGGATATAGGGGATGGGTTGGGAAGCTCTGTTTTGTTTTGTTTTTATTTATTTATTATTTATTTATTTTTTGATTTCTTAGGCTGCTCCTGCGGCATATGGGGGTTCCTAGACTAGGGGTCGAATCGGAGCTATAGCCGCTGGCCTACACCAGAGCCATAGCAAGGCAGGATCTGAGCCGTGTCTGCAACCTACACCATAGCTCACGGCAATGCCGGATCCTTAACCCACTGAGCAAGTCCAGGGATCGAACCTTCAACCTCATGGTTCCTAGTCGGATTCATTAACCACTGAGCCATGACGGGAACTCCGCTCTGTTTTGTTTTGTTACAAGCCATTATTAAATTTATAAAGTCTAAACCGCTCTAAGTACAATCTTTTTAGTAACTCATTTTGTAGGTAAATGTGACCTGTTCTGATCTCATTTAGTTGCAAATCCTGACCTGAAGATATATGAGGTTATGTGTTGTGTGTGTTTATGCCACTTGATTTGAATATTCACATATTTTCCTAGTCAAATATTATGGGCTATTGACCCTAACTCTCTCGCTCACATTACAAAGAATACCATATTCTCTTTTTATGCAGTGAAAAGTTCTGAATTCCAAAACATATCTGATGCTATTTAATCCCTACACTAGTCAGTTTTCAAAATGTAATAAAACATATAAATACACTATCTTTAAAATGGCATCAAAGCCTGAGTTCTCTTAGGAGCATCATTTAATATAATTTATAAATTTCATTACTAAATAGGATATTTTCTTAGAAAAATTTTAAAGCAATAATAGAGATAATTTAGCCATTATATACTTTTTAAAATGTATGGGTTATGTAGCATAGATAATGATTTAGAGAGGCAGAAGGAAGGAAAGACACACTGAATAAAACTGTTAAGTATGAACAGTGCCCAAAATTCTACAGACTATACATAAAGCTTTCTTAACCAGCTTCTCATGCATGACCAAGCGTAAGTGGTAAGATCATTGATTATTTTAGGATGTCAGTTCATTGTTTTTACCCAGGCCTTGACTTAATCTTTATTATTAATCCATGCTACTTAGCTTCTGTCTTGTCCTTCTTCTGTTCTCTCTCTAAATCTCTCTTCTCACACCATCGATAGTTTTGAAATTTCAATTTAATTACTCACTTGTTCAGTAGTTGTGTGTTGGTACAACAAATGGCTCCACTGAGAGGGTTAAGCATCCCTTCCCAGGTCCTTTAGACTAAGGCATTATTTAGGTAAATTAGAGCCTGGAGTGAAATGAACCAGTGAGAAGGGTGTAGATGGAGAGAGTCTTCTGAATGATGGTGGACTTACTGAGATGCAGATATGGAAATGTCATGATAAAAAAATCGCCAGTTACTCAGCCAGGTACAAGACTACAAATTAGGTTCTCTATGTAACCTGTAATTATACCCCTGAAAGTGAGTATAATCTTCATATTAACCCCCTGTGATGGGCTCACCATTTGTCACATAAACCATTTTGTATAGTGCTCATTTGCCGTCATCATCCTTGTAATATTTTATCTATTTTAGGTTACTGTAATTTATGGGAGAACAGCTAGGTCATTTTACTGAGGGTGTGGTTTACATGTCTAAATGCAAACTATGTGTAATATGCAAAATTTCTTTTTTTCTTTTTTTTTTTTTTTTGGTCTATTCTAGAGCTTATGGAGTTTCCCAGGCTGGGGGTCTAATTAGAGCTGTAGCTGCTGGCTAATGCCATAGCCACAGCAACGCCAGATCCGAGCTGCGTCTGCAACCTATACCACAACTCATGGCAATGCTGGATCCCTAACCCACTGAGTGAGGCCAGGGATCGAACCGGAAACCTCATGGTTCCTAGTCAGGTTTGTTAACCACTGAGCCACAATGGGAACTCATATAATATGCAAAATTTCAATGACACACAGGTGACCACTTACAAACTTGACAAAGATAACAAATGATTAATTAAAATAATACTACAATTAAAGTATTTGAAGAAGATTATTTGGCTATACCTGGGTCACAACACATGAATGTCTACAATATTATTTTCTGTAATTTTCTATATTTTAATAGTTTATAATTAAAGTTTTCAAAGATTTCTCAATACATGAAACAAATATACTCTCTCTAAATCTGATCAATGTGTTCATATATAAATTAGTCTCACAAGGCTTTTAATTGTGTTTTGTATTTTACAATACTTCTGCTAATAAGTTTTTCACTGGAGTTTCATTTTTGATCATTTGTGGTTTCATATAAGAGACCACAGCATTGCATTTTGTGAGGAATGTTCCAAGTGTACATTTGTTTCCTGTTAAATTACCTTTATGGTATTTTAATGGAAACACTAAGGAATTACTCTACAAAAATATGTAATTTAGCATGTAAACACTGTTATGTTCCATCTGGTATAGAAGACTGCTTCTGTTACATTAGCTGGAATCAAAATGTTCCACATCTGATTAGTGCAAAATTTGCATCTGTAGTCTCAAATACATTTTTTTGGAAAAAAATGCTTTCTGTGTATTTCTATTCTCTCTTTCTCTCTCCCTCTCTCCTTCTCCCTCTCTCTCTTAGTCTTTCTCTCTGACCAGAAACATGCTGCAATCTCATAAACCACAAAATCCTTTCCTTGTCTCTGGGCTTGCTAATCTAAGTACTGTTGTTAAAAATCTACTTGAAAAATATCCCTCAAGCATGTCCAATTCTCTCATAGTCCAGGCATCTGAATCTAAATAAAATATTAAATCGTCAGTGCTGCCCTGGAATTGGCTGCTATCTATGGTCAAAATACTTTGGTAAATATGTACTGATTTTTCTGTATCCTAGAGAGATCCACAGAACCTGGAGCTTTTAGGACCCTTCCAGTCTTGTGAAGGTTGTTATCAAGTGTTGCTCTGCAGTGCCACTTTGTCATAAATCAAATGTGCGTGTGTATGTGTCTGTATTCTGTCTATCATTTGTCTCCATGACAGGAATAACACTGGCTTAAATTGATTGGTAAAATAAGTACCACAAGGAAGTTCTTCATTTTCAAGTGTCTTGATTGTAGTTTTTGCTTTGTATTGCCACATAAAACTTAAAACCAAGTTGTTACCTTCAACAATAATGACATCAACAATTTCAATTTAACATTTTGTTTTAAATAAATGATGCCAGTCAAAACCTATAATGAAGAAATGTCTTTTTTCAAAGATTATACCGTACATAAAAATAAAATCTAGGTAGATGATAAACATTTAAGATAAAATAAATCTTGTGTATATAAATAAATATATACTGAATACCAATGTAAATAAATTAGACTACATTAAAATTAAGAATTTTGTTTATCACTTGGACATCACTGAGAGATAATAATGCAAGATGAAAAAAAAAACTGTGAAGGAAAATATTTAAAATCCATGATATTAACCAAGGATTCTTTCAGAATAGATAAATACAATTAAAAAGATCTAGCAATAAGACCATGAAGTTCAAATAAAATATTAAAATGGCTAATAAATTTCAGAAATGGTACTCAAGCTTATTATTTATCATAAAAGGAAAAATAAGTTAAAACTGCAATGTAATCTCACTATGTACACAATAATCAAAGCTTCTAGGATATAATTCTGTGAAACCAGCATTCATTTGACACCAAAACCATAATAAAATATTATTAGACATGAAATCTAAAGTTCAACAACACATGGAACTAGCATAATTAATAAATTTTTGAAAATTAATTTTGACAGTACATAAGAAAATAACTTGACCAAGTGTGATTTAATCTATGGGAATCAAGGCTGTTTAAACATTCAAAAATTAATCAATTCAAATAAAAACTACACAATGAAGATATTTCATGTTCATGGAAAAGAAGACTTGCTATTGTCAAGACATCAATTCTTTCCAACTTGATCTACAGATTCAGTGAAATCCCAATCAAAATTCCAGCAAGTTATTTTGTGGTTTCTAAAGTTTATATGGAGTGGCAAAATAGCTCAAAGAGCTGACACAATATTGAAGGAAAAGAACAAAGTTGGAAAACTGACACTATTCAACTATAAGACTTACTGTAAAGATACAGTAATTGAGACAGTATGGGTATTGATGAAAAAACAGATAAATGGGACAGACTTGATAGCGCAGAAATATGTGCGAATAAATATTATCAACTGAATTTCTACAAAGAATGCCATAAAATGATGCCACAATAGTCCTTTCAAGCAATGGTCCTGAAAAAAACTAGATATCCATGTGCAAAAAAATGAATCTAGACACAGATCTTTCACTCTTAACCAAAACTAACAAAATGCATCATAGACCCAAGTAAAAATGTGAAACCACAGAACTAGATGATAACATAAGAGAAAATCTAGATCACCATAGGGATGTTCATGACTTTCTAGATACAACATTAAGGGAACAATCTATGAAAGAAATAACTGATAACTTTAACTTCACTAAAATTAAGAACTTCTTCGCTGCAAAAGACAATGTCCAGTGAATGAGATGATAAGTCAAAGACTGGGGGAAAATATTTGCAAAAAACATTTGATAAAGTACAACTCAAATGCAACCCTAAAAACTCAACAATGAAAAAACAAACAACTCAACCTAAAAATTGGCCAAGGATCTTAAAAGACATCTTTCCAAAGAAGATCCACAAATGATAAAGAAGGTGTGAAAAGAGGACACGTCATATGTCATCAGATCAGGAAAATGAAAACTGTAACAATGAGATACAACTTCACATCTATTAGAATGACCAAAATTTGAAACACAGACAACACCAAATACTGGCACAGATGTGGAGCAAGAGGATCGATCTCTTGACAGAAATGCAATTTACTTTTGACAGGAAAGCAAAATGACATAGCAAGTTTGGAGGGCAGATTTGCAGTGTCTTTCAAAACTAAACGTACATGGAGCTTTATTCATAATAGCCAACCTTGGAAACAACCAAGATGTCCTTCAGTAGATGAATGGACGTTTAAGTGAATTAAGTCAATGTGAAAAGGCTACATTCTCTGCGATTTCAACTATATGACATTCTAGAAAAGGCAAAACTTTGAAGACAGTAAAAGGAACAGTGGTTGCTAGCAGTTGGGGTGGGAGAAAAGGAATTAATAGGGGGCACATAGAAGAATTTTCAGGGATACTCTACATTTTAACCATAACGATAGGTACTTGTCATTATACATTTGTCCAAACCAACTGAATATCCCATACCACTAGTGAATCCTAATGTAAACTATGAACTTTGGATGACTCCAACATGTCAATGTAGGTTCGTCAATTGTAACAAATGGTACTCTGGTGGAGGATCTTGATAATGGGGGAGGATATGCATGTGTAGGGTTGTTGAGTATATGGGAATAACTTTTTGTAAATTTTACTGTGAACCTGAAACTACTCTAAAAAGTCTTAATAAAACATGAATCAATATATATTCCCATGTTAACATATTCATTATTAAAAGCCATATCATTATCCACATTTTGCAGAAAAAATAATTTGGCAAAATCTAATGTTGATTCCTGATAAAAACTCAGCAAACTCGGAACAGTAGAGAACTTCTCCAACATAATGGAGCGTCTATGACCAGCATACAAATGGTAACTCTATGGCAGCAACCTAGCTCCTTTCCCTCTGCAATAATTTTTTCAGTTAACAGCTTTACTGGTGTGTAATGGATACAGCTTTATTGGCATATAATGGATATAAGCAAAACTGCACTTAGTGAAAATGGACGATTTGATGAGTTTTGATGTGTGTGTATCTGTGAAACCTCATCATAGCCAAGAAACTAAATATGTGTGTAACCCACCCCCACATTTCCTCATTCCTTACACATCGGTTTTCAATTTGCATTTTCTAGAATTTTACAAAATTTAAAAATTGAATAAATTATTTTTGGTTTCACTTGTTTTTGGTCACTCAGCATCTCAGTATGATTCATCTTTTTATATAATGATTTGTATGTTTTTCATTATAACTGGTTTACAGTGTTCTGTTAATTTTCTTTTTTTCAGTCAATTTAGTCATCATTTATTTCAAGAGTACTTTAAAAACATCAATATTAATTACAGTCATACATTCCAGAAAACTCACATTTTCTAGACTCTCATAGCACTCATGCTACGCAACTCTTTTTAAAAATATATAATGATTTTTATTTTTTTCCATTATGGCTGGTTTATAGTGTTCTGTCAATTTTCTACTATACAGCATGGTGACTCAGTTACACATATATGTGTAGATTCTTTTTTCTCACATTATTATGCTCCATCATAAGTGACTACATATAGTTCCCAGCGCTATTCTTTTGAGATTTTTTTTTTTTTTTCACGTAAGGTAACTGTGTCCCTTGCCTCATTTACTGATACTTCTCCAATGGCATAACACTGTTACACCAAGCATATCAGCATATTGCAATTTGTGGAGATTTATTTGTATTTTCTTTTTTTTTTCTTTTTTACTTTTTTTTTTTTTTTTTTTGAGCCACACTTGTGGCATATGGAAATTCCCCGGCTAGGGGTCAAGTAGGGGCTACGTATTTTCTATTTCCTCTTTTACACGGTCTGTCTACCTGGTCTTAAAAGTTCTTCTTTAGCTACCTAGAAAATCCTAAAATTCTTAGAAACCTAGTAAATACTACTTTCACGGGATGCCTCCCTCTGCTTGCTCTTGATATATCCCTTCTCTGAGTGGCTTTGCCTCTTATGAACTTATATTTTAAGTTCAATGTGACTTAGTAATTCACACATCTATTTTTCTCAGTCCACAGTAATTTCCTTGAAGGCAGAATCCAATCATTGTCTCACTTTTCCACTCTCAGAGTTTAGTATAGTTCTATTCATGCAAGTAAACCCAGATCTTTTCAAATTAAACAAGATATAATGAAACAGAAATAAAGGGTTCTTTGTTTTTGTTTTTGTTTTGTAAGGAGAGAGTTATGAGTTGAATTGTGTTCTCTTAATATTTACATGTTGAATTTCTAACCCCTAGTATTTCAGAATAGCACTGTATTCAGACACAGATTCTTTAAAGAGGTAATTAAAGATAATGTGAAAAAAAGAATGTATATAAATGTATAATGGGTTACTTTGCTGTACAGCAGAAATTGATAGAACACTGTAAATCAGCTATAATAAAAACATTTAAAAAGTAAATATTAAAACAAATAAAATGAGGTCTTAGGGTGAACCCTAATCTAATATGACCGGTGTCCTTACAAGAAGAGGAAATCTGGACACAGGTACAGAGGAAAGACCATGTGAGGACACAGGCAGAAGACAGTCATCTATAACCTTGCTGGGACCTTGATTTCAGACCTTGAGTTTCCAGAGTTATGAAAAAATAAATTTCTGTTGTTTAACCCACCCTGTGTGTGGTACTTTGTTATAACAGTCCTAGAAAACTGAAGCAGGAAAGTTCCACTGTGGGCCACAAATCCAAGGACAGATTTGGATGGTACTGTCAATACTGAGCGGTGAAAAATTATCCATAACCTCGAAAATCCCTCCTTCCTTTTTCTCATCAGTTTTGCTCCAGCCATCCATACTGCAAAGAATTTTGCATCCAAACTCTCCCATCTGATACTGCATGAGAGGCTAACATTTCATTAAGTTTAATGGGAACAATTGGACAAATTATTATGTTTTGTTAAGCAAGCTTCCCATTACAATTATCTGTAAAATTTGTGTTCATGCTACTGTTGCAGCTTTTAAAGATGTAGACCATCTCGTTTATATTCAGCAACAATGTCTGAATGAACATATCTGGTTGAGTTTATTTTCAGATTCAAACACTTTCATTTTTCTGTTTAAAAGTAAAACCTGCCTAGTGCTTTGGGAGTTTGCCTCTGATTCTATTTATTTCCTTTAACCTATAAAATTAATCTTCCCTTAGTCAAGGACAGTTAATAAGCAAATGAGGAGTTCTCCTTGTGGCTCAGTGGTAACGGACCCGACTAGCATCCATGAGAATGTGGGTTTGATCTCTGGCCTCACTCAGTGGGTTAAGGATCCAGCATTGCCCTGAGTCGTGGTGTAGGTCACAGATGTGGCTTAGATCACATGTTTCTGTGGCTGTGGTATAGTCTTACAACTACAGCTCCCATTTGACCCCTAGTCTGGGAACTTCCATATGCTGCAGGTGTGGCCCTAAAAATAAATAAATAAATAAACTAGAGGAGCCCCAACTTGCTGATCATCACCCCATTCAAATGTTACTATGAGGACATAATTTTAGTTTGGGATGTTTTTACTCTGCTTTAAGTGTCACACTCTGACCACATTTTAAAATATGTATTTTTCTGAGGCTGGCCAGAGAGCATGTATTTCCTAGGTCTTGCAAACAGGAGATACGGGATGAAATGTGAGTGCAGGATGGGAAATAATGGCAGATTTTGATAGACTTTTATGTGTATGTCTAATGCCTTATTATAATGTGTCTTGAGAATATGCCCATAAGAACAATAATGCTCATGAAAATTTGAAGATTTTACTGTCTCTGTTAAGGACATATGTGACAATATGACTGTAATATCAATAGAAATCCACATTATATCTAATTAAATTCTACTGTGATTGAGGGATTGGCTATTTCATACCCTTTAAAGTTAAAGGTGGATGTCAGAATTAGAAAAAGCAACAGATTCTAAGCCATGACTGGCAACGTAGGTCTAATTTTGTATCAAAGAGGGAGTGAAAGCAGAGGCTCAAGTGACCATCAGAACACTTTACACTTATTAACAGCACTGCAGTTATGAAGAACAAAGGGGTCAGCTTTCTGAAGGGGACATATGGAAGCTGATATATGAAAGATGGAGCTAGAAATCACTAAAGGTCCTTGCAGACAGCCCTAGCAGCAGTGAAGAATGGCAGGCGTACACCATTAAGAAAGAGTAGGTGAAATTAAAAAACAACATTTCTCAGTCAACACAGCAAATGTGTATCTTATAAAATGGCATCTCAAATTAATAATAGCTGGATAAAATGTATGAGTAAAAATATTCTGAATGTATGGATTTTAATTTTTAAGGAGAAAAGTAAATCACAGATGCATTTTTCTAAGAGTCAAAGATACTGAAAACTAACTGCAAGAAACTCTCAATACACCACCTCCTAGAATGAACCTCTGAGAATATTTGATGAATATCACCCCAATCCTCATAAGTATGCAGACAGAAGAGTCATTACAACGACAGACACGTGGAGTAATAGAATTTGGCAGGAAATACCATTCTCGAACATTTCTCAATATGCCCACTGCAACCAAAATATGAAATATAATTCTATTTGAACTTGTCAGAAACCACAGAAACAGAAGTAAAACTTAAGGGAATACAAAATTTTAAATAAATGTTTCTTTAAAAATAGAAATATTGCTTTACAGAAGATATTTTCAACGTAAAAACATGAAGAAAAACATTTTAAGTTATTGCGGTTCTTTTTCTGCGACAAATTTTAGTTTTAGACATTGGCTGTTAACTTTCTATAATGAAATGTGAGGTTATGCGCACTCTGCCCAACTCACCTAAACTATCAATACTCATCGCCTATTAGAAACTATTTCTACAGTTACCAAGATTGTCTCTATTTTTGTACCTATAATGTGGAGATTTTTTTCACCTTTATTATATATTTTAACATTCAATGATTGCAAACAGTACTTTTACCATACTTTCCTATTTCTGAGTTCTTTACTTTGATTCATCTGTTGACTGACTAGATTTCAATATCAAGAAAAGTTTTGTTTTCAAGAAAGGCTTAAATGCCTATATTTCTTGGATTAGTAAAAGTTTCAATGCCTGTTTGCTATTTTTTCACTTGAAAGAAATTATTGGATCATATTCTCTTTCATCTAAAACTTTATATATGTTTTATATAATCTTCTTTCATAAAATCTTATTAAAGGGAAATCTGAGGACAGGCTGAGTTTTTTTCATTTATAGATTATTTTAGTAGTTAGTTTCTCTTGGATATATCTAGAGTTTCTTTTTTTTTACACTTCAGCAAATTTTCATCATTCTGTATTGTTTTGTCCTTACATAGAAGTTATTCTTTTGATCCACAGTTTCAAATATTTCTATTTTGGACAAGGACAAGTTGAGGTACACTTTGTACTATGTTCTTGTAGAAGAGCGATTTTTTCTTAATTTCTCTCTTTTCTTTCTTTCTTTCCTTCTCCCTTCCACCCCCAATCTCTTTATTTTATTCTTTGCTAGGACATGCAGCAGACTAGTGAGGGATCTCAGTTTCCAGGCCAGGGATTGAACTGGGCTGCAACAGGGAAAGCACTGAATCCTAACCACTAGGCCATCAGAGAACTCCCTAGGAATGTTTCTTATAATATTTTTGAATACATTTTTTGTTATATTCCTCTCAATAGTTGTGTGTAGTGGATCTTTTTTATCTGTCTTTCATATTTATCATAGTCTATTACATTGTTTATCTTTTGTTAGTTTCTGTTTCGATTATGTGTATATTAAGTTGGTCTGGTCTTCCATATAAATGAATGTTTCTTATATGAAGTTCAATATTTTCAGAATTTTTCTTTTTTTTTCTTTTTCTCACTTCATTTCATTTTTTTTTTTTTTTTTTTTTTTTTTTTTGGGCCACACCTGTGGCATTTGGAAGCTCCCAAGCTAGGGGTCAAATCTGAGCTACAGCTGCTGGCCTACACCACAGTCACAGCACCACCAGATTGGTAACCCATTGAGCAAGGCCGAGGACAGAATCTGAATCCTCATGGATACTAGTTGGATTCATTTGTGGCTGAACCTCAAAGTGAACTCCCAGAATTTTTTTCTTTTTAAATGTTTGGTGGAGAAAATTCCAACCATATACAAAGTAGAGTGTAATATAATGACTTCTATCTTATCACTGAGCTTTAATAATTACCAACCCATGACCTATATTTTTTATTTATACAATTGCCTACCCAAATTTGATTATTTGGAAGTGAATTTACAAATCAGGACTTCATAAGTGTGTAACCTGTGTCATCAGACAAGTTCTCATGCTTGAAGAGCCTACACTTGGTTTAGTTCTTTGATAATACAATTTTGAAATTTATATTAATTTTTTTTTTTGTCTTTTTGCCATTTCTTGGGCTGCTCCCGCGGCATATGGGGGTTCCCAGGCTAGGGGTCGAATCGGAGCTGTAGCCGCCGGCCTACGCCAGAGCCACAGCAACGCGGGATCCGAGCCATGTCTGTGACCTACACCACAGCTCAGGGCAAAACCAGATCCTTAACCCACTGAGCAAGGGCAGGGATCTAACCCGCAACCTCATGGTTCCTAGTCGGATTCGTTAACCACTGCCCCACAACAGGAACTCCAGAAACTTATACTAATTTTTAAAGGACCAATTCTATAATAAAGTAGCCCATCTTGGTTCCCATTAACACTTATCTGAGTTTCCTTGACCATTTTAGAACATACAATGATCTCAAAGTTAAGACTGAATGCTTTAAGATAACACTAAGGATTTTGTTGCTAAAAATAACAGGGAATTTGGAAAGGAGTTATATGATTTCAATTTGTCATATCGTCACACACTGTCTTTAATTTTGACATGTACCCTATAAGGAGAGACACAATTAAATATGCTTGCAACTTTTTTGGGGGGAAAAGATAATAAAGTTTAAATTACATTCAATTTATATCAGGAAAAAAACAGTTTACATTCTGGTATTGTCATTCACCTGTGAGTCCTAGCAAGTCATTTCTTCCTATTGTAGATTCTTATATATAAAAAGAGAAACATAATTTATATCACATAAAGTTATTAGAAGACATAGTATATAAAGTATCTTGAATAGTGCCTCATATGTAGTAGATGCCTCATTTTTTTCATCTCAGTCCATTTGTCTTTTTATCATAGGAAATTTTTTGTAGTTTGAATGTTCTGAGTACTAAAAAGGACAGGGCTGTTGAATGGATGTTGAACATGAAATAGATGCTTGGAGTACTGGTAACTATGTGCTATGTTAGTGACAGCTAGCAGTAGTTAGTAGCAAGGAAGAAGTGTTCTTATGTATTTTCCTGTCCTTTCCATTTTCTCTTACTCTAACTAAACAAAGAATGGAGAAGCCAGAAAATAGCAGAAACAAACTAAGAAAGTATAAGAATACAGATGCAAATGGTTGTAAATAACTTTTGTTAGTTACCAGAAAAACTCACCTTATTAATTTAATCAGAAAAATACATCATTATTGGAAAGACATTTAACCCTCTTACACTGTTGATGGGAATGTAAATTGGTTGCAACTATGAAGGATGGTATAGAGGTTCCTTAAAAATCTAAATATAGAACTACCATATGATTCAGCAATCCCACTCCTGGGCACCTATCTGGAGAAAACCATAATTCAAAAAGATACATACACCCCAATGTTTATTGCAGTACAATTTACAACAGCCAAGACATGGAAGCAACCTAAATGTCCATCAACAGGGACATGGATTAAGAAGATGAGGTGTGTGTGTGTATATATATATATATATATATATATAATGAAGTGTATATATATATGATGAAGTGTATATATATATAAGATGAAGTGTGTGTATATATATATATATATAATGAAGTGTATATATATATGATGAAGTGTATATATATATAAGATGAAGTGTGTATATATATATATATATGATGAAGTATATATATATATATATAATTCAGCCATAAAGAGAATGAAATAATGTCATTTGCAGAAACATGGATGGACCTAGAGGTTATCATACTGAGTGAAGTAATAAGTCAAAGACAAATATCATGTTATCACTTATATGTGGAATCTAATAAAAATGATACAAAAGAACTTATTTATAAAACAGAAACAAACTCATAGATTTTGGAACCAATCTTATGGTTATCATAGATGAAACTGTGATGGGGAGTGAGGAATTGGAAGGATGGGAATAACATATATACACTACTGTATAAAATAGATGATTAACAGGAATCTATTGTACAGGAAAATCTACTCAGTAGTTTGTAATTAGCCTATATGGGAAAAAAGGAAGAATATACTTATATGTATGACTGATTCACTTTGCTGTACAGCTGAAGCTAATGAAACATTGTAAGTCAACTAAACTCCAAGAAAAAAAATTTTTTTAAAATAATGATTATAGAATCTTATATTAGACCAACCAGTTGGTCTCAGAAAACATCTAGGAACCAAAAGAGGTTTTCCAATGGACGGCTAAGGTCACACAGTGAGAAGAATTTTCTGAAGATGCCATTCCTGGCACATCAATGCTAATTTTTAATTAGGAAGCATTCAAAACCATGACCATGAGATATGTCACAATCGATACCAAAAATAATATCATTTTATAATACAAAAATATTTGTCTATGTCTATTCACCTACTAGTATATACTTAACAAAACAATTACTTTTAATAAGATAATGTACCCATATCTATCCATCAACTTGTATGTATACATATATATATGTAAGAGTGTATATTTTTTAAAATAAACATATGTTACATAATGTTTTGAAATATTAATATATTTTATCCTAAGTGGTGGTAGAATTTCATCTTTCTTCAGTATAGTTATTTGCAGTGTTTAATTATTTATAAAAAATATATGAGACAGAACTAAAATATCAAGGAAATTAATTTCACTATAAAGAAAAATAATGGCTCTAAATTTGCCCTTTTTTGACAAGGACTAAACATACTTACTGCACAAAAAATTGCCAATGGCAACAATCTATTTCACAAATATACTATAAATTTCTAGATACTATGAATGAACAGAATATAATTCCACTATATAGATAGAGTTTAGATTATGACAGATCGAGAACAAAGGTGAAAGTGTCTTTTTTCTCTGTTCTCATGTGGAGAAAAAAATAAAACTGTTCTAATATGAGAGGTCAAGAATATTTGGAAACCCAAAGTCAGGCAAAACTTGAAGGAGCCTATTTTAATTAGATCTTTTAAGGTGATTCCAAGATATCACTGCTAATACTTGTCACCCATATTACGCTGGCCAGATAGCCAATGTCTGAGGTGCTTTGGGAAATTGACAAGGGGAGGCTAAGTGGGCAGACCACAGGGGTCTCTGAGGCCAGTTATTTTCCAAGGAACTCACTAGACTTCACCAAAAGTTGTGGGCTGAGCAATGCATGGCTCCCTCTGAAGAACAGTTGTGAGAGAAACATAGGATGACATCAGCCCTGTGGGAAGTGAAAGAACTTCAGAAGTCACCTGAGGCTTTGGCTTTATTTGACCCCTGGGGAGTTAAGCATTCATTTCCAAGTGAAAGCTGTGCCCACTCATGGAGCAGAAGAAGACAAATTCTCGCTAGACTGCTTAGAGCCATGAGCTTGATGGAATAATCCACATTATGTCCCTGACCTTAGAAAGTGATGGCCAAAAGCCAGAGGAGAGAGTGGCTTCAGGTTCACAAGAGGTTTCTGTGCAAGGGAGTCATTAGCACATACCATTCCTCAGGCCATTTGGAAGCAGTCATCTTACTATGTGTTCAGAATTCACAGAAACTTCCATCACAGCTTGGGAACTGGCCTCTGAGGAGAAGACATTCAGTATCACATCAGCAGTCTCCAAAGGGAGGCACTCTAAGGACCCAGGAGTTGCAAGGAATGTGATTTAATGCTCTGGGAAAACTTCCCAAGAGGAGGAGTGACAGTGGTAATGAGATGCAGCCTTCCCACAACACGCTGGGGATGCGTTCTGAATGCAGTCGTTGGTCACTGTTCAGGCAGGAATGCATGCCATATAGTGATCACTCTTCACACTGGCTGACAGAAGTAAGGGACTGAGAAACTGTACATATATGGCCAAATAGAGGGGCACCTTGCAGAAAAAACTCTGGTTAACCCTGCAGGAATATCTCTGGTTATGTACCAACACTGTCCGTGACAATGGCAGGATAATAAAAGCGATGGAACAGTGTCAGTCACATATGAAAAGCAAGAAAATAACTTGGATTAGTTGGGATGGACTAGAGGTTACATTGTGTAAACAAAAGACTCTAATTTTAGCAGCTTAAAGCAAATGTATTTTATTTCTTTCTTATTATTTTTTAATAGTTATTTCCCCAATACAATTTTTTTTTCTACTGTATAGCATGGTGACCCAGTTACACATACATGTACACATTCTATTTTCACACATTTCTCAGGTCACACATCCATTGTGCCAACTCCTAGCTTTGCTCTGCTCCATCCTCCTCCCACAGGCTGACACAATGGCCACAGGGAGGGGGGACATTGCCCATCACCATGGTAGAGGGAGAGGGAGGGCCACATCTGAAACATTGCATGGTTGTGACCAACTTGGGTGTGTCATATCAGTGCATTTCTGCCTGGGAAATATCTGGGAGGAGAAATGGAATGTGTGAAATAGTCCCAGAACTACCATCAAAAGGAACTACTTTTTATTTATTTATTTATTTTTCAGCTTTTTAGGGTCACACCCACGGCATAGGGAAGTTTCCAGGCTAGGGATCAAATTGGAACTGTAGGCCTAAACCACAGTCACGGCAATGCAGGATCCGAGCCACATCTGCACCCTACACCACAGCTCATGGCAACACTGGATTCTTAACCCACTGAGCGAGGGCAGGGATTGAACCCACATCCTCATGGATGCTAGTCAGATTGCTTTACCACTGAGCCATGATGGGAATGCCTAAAGAAGGTACTTTAAACTACAATACTGTGTTTGTATTTCAGGCAAAAGAAACAAAAATATCTCAAAAAAACATACTCCCTTTCTTATATTACTTGTATAGCTCACGATAAAGATAGAGACAGGCTTGTCTGTTATCTACTTAAGAATCTACTGCCCCCAGGTCAGTTCAAAGGTACTATTCTCTCTACATCACTTCCAACCCAGGCAGAGTTGATGTGCCCAAAGGAAGGGCTGGTTTCTCAAAGAGAAAGAATATGTTTTATCTCCTAATTAGTCAGGGCTGAGGGAAAGCTGGGGTAACAGGTGACTGTGGCAAAAGTGGAGGTGATATGTGCTAAATCAGAGAGCATACTCAATTCAGACTCAGGGTGAGACTTGTCTTAATATTATAAGGCAATATACATGCCTAATAACAAACCATTAGGATTAAGATATTTGAAACCCATGAATAGTCCTAACCACAGTTGAAGAGTCAAGAAGTAGCCAGTCTACAGTTTCACTTCTACTAAAGTGGGGGGCTTGTAAAATGTTACTGCCACACACACTGCTACATGGTACATAGAAACTACAGCTCAGAAGAAATATGTCTAAGTAAGACAGTTCCTTATCTTCAGCCTGACAGGGAGAAAACAGGCAGAATGGAAAAGAGCCTCGTGAGAAAAATGTTTCTGTAAAAGCTAATCAAACAGACTAGAACAAACATAGCCACTGAAATATTGCTGAAGGAAGAGGCATACTTAATAAGGGTATTTGATGTTTTCTCAAAAAAAGAACCAATCTTGATGTATCAGATGTTCAGAGACACACACAAAATAAAGGTTCCTCTTTCACTGAAGTGTAGTTAATGCCCCAAAACGTACAGATCTCCAGTGATCACTTCAAGGAGTTTTGATGATTGCATATGCCTATCAAGCCATTATCCAAAATAAGATACAGAATATTTCCACCGCCCTGGAGAGTTTGCTTACACCTCTTTCCAGTAAACACTGTACTCTCTATCCAAAGGAACAATTTACCTCTCACCACTGATTAGTTTTGCATGTTCTTGTCCTATCTGTCCATCCAACCACACACACACTTCTCACCCACGTATGTATGTATGTATGTATGTATGTATGTATGTATGTATGTATGTGTGTATCTAACTATCCATCTCAGAATCTATCTATCATCTGTGCTTGGCTACTTTAGTGAATAACAATTATTCATGTTATTGAACGTAAGAAAGTTTGTTTCTTTTGCTGCTGAATAGTATTTCCTTGTATCATTATACCACAAAAAATTTGTCAGTTTCCTTGTACTGGACATTTGAACTGTTCTCAGTTTAGGGATGATGAACGAGCTGCAATGATAATCCCCACCCAAGGTATACATATATATCATATACACAGATATATATGTTCATTTGTTGTGGAAAAACTTGGGCATGGAATTGTGAATTATAGTGTAAATGTACTTAAACTTTGTAAGAAACTTTCCTATTTCTCACTTTTAAAAATAGGTTCAGGAGTTCCCCTTGTGGCGCGGCAGAAACGAATCCAACTAGGAACCATGAGGTTGTGGGTTGGATCCCTGGTGTTGCTCAGTGGGTTAAGGATCCGGCGTTGCCGTAGGTCGCAGATGCGGATCGGATCTGGCATTGCTGTGGCTGGTGGCAATAGCTCTGATTAGACCCCTAGCCTGGAACCTACATATGCCATGGTTGCAGCCCTAAAAAGACAAAAGACAAAATAATAATAATAATAATAATAGCTTCAAACTCCACAGCAACTTACGCATTTTGTTTTCATAATGAGTCTTGTTGAGAAAAGAGTACTGAGTATTAAAAAGACACCTCCCCAAAAGGAGCCCATTTAGTTCCTGCCATAATAAAATATAGGCTAGAGGAAGAAGCCATTTAGCCCATTTCTGAGGATGACAGGTAAGGGTCATCTAGTCTGAAAAAGGGGAAGAAAGCTCTGTGGGGTATTTCTGGTAAAGATTATCAGGGCTGGAGAAAGAAGGGTTTATTCCTTCACAAGGTGGGCCACAAGGGTAAACTGTGTGAAGGACAAAAGACAGCTCTAAAACTCAATCAATGCCTAGAGACTGTCTGTGGTTTTGGTCAGCATAGAGAATGTCAGACACCCCCTAAAATGCTCACAGGCTTTCATTTCCTCTCCAGTGAAAGGGTGCCCTTTAGTCAACTCCACCTGGCACACTGCCCCTCAGTCATTTGGCAGGACAAACTGTGCTCCTCATCTGTGCTCCCAAATTTTCTGAACCTGATCAAAAGTGAGCTTTATGGAGCTTCCGTCTTGCAAGCGACTTAGGGATTCATAACCTTTCTAACCTCCCAAATAGGAGGAGAGGTTGTGGACTCTGAAAGGTACATTTGAGAAGGAAGGCCCCCAGCACGTGTGCTCCATGGGACCCCACTGTGCTAAGTATTTCACCCTGTTATGCAGAACTTTGACACCTGGTTGCTATTTCTGGGTCTGGTAGGTAAATACATAAGCTCTTGAATGAGTCTCCTAATGTAGCCTTAATTAGACCGTGACTCTTTTTTTAACGACAGTGCAGGGCTGACCTGTCTGCCCTGGGGAATCTAGCCACTCTTTCTGATTATACAGAAACAGCCAGGAGTATAGGATGGCTGCAGTGTGAACACGTTTTACAGTCAACTGAGAGACTTTGGTTTAAAAATCCAGTTAACAGTTGGTTTATCAATATTAATTTGACAATGGAATACAGCTAAAATTTAATTAAATCAGTAACTGATGGAGACAATAACTGATTTTTTGTGTGGGGTGGTGGGGGAGAAGGGCTCCATTCTGACTGAAAATATTTGGTCTATGTTATGCAAAATTCCTGATATTGTAAAAATAACTTCAAATGGAGTTAGATAACATTTCTTAGGTACACACGAATGAATTAGGTGTACTGATGCCACTACTGGGCTTTTGCCAAAACAATAAAATTCAATGAGGCATCATTATTCACTTAGAAGGTAAGGACATTTAACACCAGAGGGACCATTTAACACGAGGGCGCTTTAGCTCTCCGATCTCCAATCCTGCACGTGTGAACGGAGCTGAATGAAAACCAAGAATGTCTACTATGCACAGCCGTCCACTGTCATGCTTGGTTTTATTTTACAGCCATAAATACTGCTCCTGAATTGAAATGGCTCTTATAAAATCATAATGACTTTCTTTTTGACAAAGCTAATGGTGATATAACGGAGCTTCTCTGTATCCACAAGTGGTTTAGTTGACCACTTCTTCCTCAAACCTCTTTCTTCCGTGGTCTCTAGGACCTCCTGCTCCTGTCCCTTCTCTATTACTTTCTTAGCTTCTTTGTTTCAGCCCAAGATTCCTAGAAAACAGCCCCTGAAGTAAAGTTTACGTGCTTGTGTATTGGGGTCTGCATTCCAAGAATGAAGAAAATTGAACATGCGATTGGGAGAAAGGAAACAAAGACAAGGCATGAATGACTAAGCGGGTCACAGTTTGCCAAAAAACAGAGACCATTTTTTATTTATTTTTTCCCAATGAGGACATCGCAGAAAAAGAATGTTTTCTGAGTCCAGTGCATTGTCAAGAGGAAGGTAGAGCAATTTATCTACCAACTTATCAACATCCTGTCTCTCCCTGTTGACCATCTGCCCTAAGGAAAGACAACCCCCACTTCCTGCTGCCCTTACAGTTGGGATCATGGTCCAGTCTCCTCCGGGCAGACCAGGAGAGGAAGGAGTTTCTGTGGTTAGGGTCACATATGATATGCACACAGGGCTCCTCAGGACTCAGGCTTATGGAGTAAACAGGAGCCATGCTGAAACCAGCTCTGGCCTCTAGGGAAGGACAGGGGAGTTGGAGGTACACTGTGCTGACAGTGGCTGTGGTTCGTGTTCTCAGGCCCAGAGGCACAGAGAGCAGCCACGACCAGGGAGGTAGCACTGAGGAACCAGTCACAGAGGGTGACTCTTTGCAGATTGTGCCCCCCTTATTTGCACGTTGTCCACATTTTCCATTGGTTCCTTTTATATCTTATTCACAGTTATGTCAGTGTCTCTCTCTCTTACTCTCACACCTGAGCCATTCCTCGGTCCAGTTCTACTAAGTCCTCCATCATTTCACAATTGGCTTCTCTTAAAGTTTTTTGCTTGAATTCTGGTTATAGTTTGTCAAAGAAGAATAGAAACTTTGGCACATCAATGTGCTTGACTGGATGTGGGTGCTTCTCTTTCTGCCAGACTCTTACCATTGGGACTTGATTGAGCTGGGACAGATATCTGTGGCCGCCACTTTCTTCAGAGTTTTAACATCTTCATATCCTTCCAGGAGACGGATGTCCTCAAGAAGGCAGAGGAGGAGGCCCCACCCTCTATTCCTTCACTAATATCAACAATTAGACAGCTATCTATAACAAAAATAGCTCTGGGAAAGCTCAAGTGTCCACTTAATACATGGATGCAACTAGAGACTCTCAGACTAAGTGAAGTCAGAAAGAGAAAGACAAATACCATACGTTATCACTTACATGTGGAATCTAAAATATGGCACTAAGAGCCTGTTTAGAAAATAGAAACAGATTCACGGATATAGAGAACAGACTTGTGTTTGTCAAGGGGGAGGGGAGAGGAAGTGAGATGGACCGGAAGTTTGGGGTTAGTAGATGCAAGCTGTTACATTTACAATGGATAAGCAATGAGGTCCTGCTGTACAGCACAGGGAACTATATCTAATCTTTTGGGATAGACTACGATGGAAGATAATATAAGAAAATGAATGTGCATGCATGTGTGTGTGTACACATATACACATACATATGTATGACTGGGTCACTTTGCTATACAGACATTGTAAATCAACTATACTTTGGGTTTTGGTTTTGTATTCAGAACATGGAAATACAAGTCTTTTGGACCACTGTTATCATAGCCAAACCAGAAGTTTTGGACCAGTTGAATTTGGAGCAATGCACATAAGAAATGTGTTGTTTTCAGCTTCTCAACCTTACTTCTTGACCTCTGGGACCTACTTCCTCATTCCCTGGTGAGGTCATCTCAAGACAGTCATATGGCTTCTAATTCCATCTGAATGTTTATGACTCCCAAATTCTTATCTCTAGTTCCAGTCTTCCATCAACTGCTTATTCCGAATCCCCACTTAATCTATATTTCAAACTTATCAAGTCTAAAGCAGATTGTATTGTTATTAAATGGCCCCTTAACCTGTTCTTTCCCCCATCTTTTTTATTACCTCAGTAAATAGCACTGCCTTTCATCCAGCCATAAAAGTCAAAACCATAGGATGTGTCCTTAACACTTGTCTTGTATGTTTCCTATTCTTATCAGAATATCCTGCAGATTTCAGCTCTAACTATATTGCAAATTACTTTCTCCTGGTTTTCACTCTTACTCTCAGCTGGACAGATGCAGTATTTAAAGCTTGTCTGTGTCTATTTGTGCCTTCTTCATCCATTCTCCAAATACTTGCAAATGTGATTTACAAAATATGAGTGAAAGCATGTTGCTCTCTTGATGAAAATCTTTGCCCCTTCCCAAAATTAGAAAAAGGAATCCACAATCAGTACCCAGGCTTCACAGCACACAGATCTAGGGGATGCCCAGGGCTCTACGCTTCTGAGTTTACTTGTTCTCTGTGGTCCAGACACATGTCTCTGTGCTTCCCCAAACGACCAAGCCCTTTCCAGCTTAGAGGTTATTCAATAGCTCTTTGCTTTGCCCACAAAGCTTATTTTCTTGTATTTTTTTAGTGTATTTATTTTTGAAATCAACTTTTGGTTATTAGTTAAAGCTACTGAAAGGCATTTACTAAGCACCAAAAGGAAGCTGTTTGTTCATCAATACCTATTTGACATTACTATCACGAATGTTTTTCTTTTAATAATAGGACTTAACCTTATCTTACATGTTCCTTTAAACTTATTCAACTAGTTGTTTATCATTTGCTACTCTGCCATTTTAGGTAAAAGTAAAATAAATATCAAGGCCTTCTTTGGACTTTCAAATATGTGGGTCCAGGAGTAAGAACAGCACCTGATACCCATTAATGATCAATAAATGTTTGTACAGTCACTAACGTTCAATTATTTGACAATTATACCGTATGTATCCTGGAATTGTTGACATAACTGCAATTTCATATAGCTATTCGCACATTGCTTTATTTTTCTTCTTAAATATTCCTCCCAAGCATCTTTGGTTTTTAAAGGCGATAGATTTTCAAGTCTTTAGAGAAGACTCCAGTGATAATTTATTTTCCCAGCTTGAAAATATCCTCTCTCAACACACAAACTGTGCATCTCTGGGATAAGAGGAATGACAAAAAATGAGATATAAGGAATTAGTATGTTAGAAACTTATTCAGGAAGCATTGTGGAGCATTTACAGATATCAGCAAAAATATTTTGTTGCTGTTACCTGAGCTCAAATCAAAGTGACTTTGAGTCATTATATTGTTATCTGAAAAGCTTCAAGCTGAGTACAAAGACCTAGACACAGAATAACAGTATTGGCAAATTTTATACTAATGGCAAGATTTTCCCCATAAAAGCTGGGAATTAATGTCATGAATTTACAATATTAAATCAAATTAATGTCTCTTAATAAAATAGATTTTTCAGTTTAGGTAACTCTGTTCTTATTTCAGCTGAAGGAGACATAATTACTGCGTAATAACTATTGTCCTAGGGCACAGTTTATTACCAAAACTTAAATATCTGTTTAAATGTATAATTATTTATGTGCGTTAAATAATTAATTGGAGTAGTTGGCACATACCAAATACAAAATACTTTATTTTTTATTTTATTTTATTTATTTTTTCTTTTTGCCATTTCTTGGGCCACTCCTGTGGCATATGGAGATTCCCAGGCTAGGGGTTGAATTGGAGCCATAGCTGCTGTCCTATGCCAGAGCCACAGCAATGCAGGATCCAAGCCGCATCTGCAACCTACACCACAGCTCATGGCCACACCGGATCCTTCACCCACTGAGCAAGGCCAGGGATCGAACCTGCAACCTCTTGGTTACTAGTCGGATTTGTTTCTGCCGAGCCACAACAGGAACTCCACCAAATACTAAATACTTTAAATAAATCCACAAGCATCCAAGACAACAACAGTAATATTTTTGTTAGATTTTTGTTAATATTTTGATAGATTTAGTAATGAAATGGATTGTGAACATTTAATACTAAGCAGGATAAAATTTGATTTTTCATAAGAATATTTCATGTTTCAAAAGCAAAACAGGAATGATACCAAAAGAAGGGAACAGCTATTTGATCTCTGGGACTCCCAGAAGACATATCTTTGTGCCTTGGATACTGTCTATGTTTAAATGTCCCTAATATTGTTATAGTATCTCATATAATTTCCCTTTGTTTTAGAATTAATTTAAAACTTTTACCTATATTTGCATATATTTAAATACACTTAATCTAATTTATTTTTATTATCAGGAGAACTAGATCAATTATATAGACAATTTTAGTTCAGAATTTATTAGGCATACAATTGCAGATTTGAAACACAACTAAATCTAAAAAGTTACATTTAATTGTTCAAAAAAAAACACCTCAAAGTGATAAATATATGAAAGTGTCCGGTCTTTTGGGCATAGCTGTCTGTTTGTTTATGCTGCCTGCTAGGATTATAATTGAACATCGAATGAGTGACAAGAATAAAAACAGATAATGATATAATAATTTTCACAATCTTCTTAAGGGAAATTTTTAGCTGTTCCTTCAAATCTTGACTTTTTCTTAAATCTTTTATATACCCTTTTAGCATTCTTCATTACAGTATTTAATTTATTGTGAACCTATATAATGCCAAGACTACTCTTAGCCATGAAAATCATGGCAATTTGTAGTCTATATTAAGTTCAAGAAATGGAGAGAAATTTTCATAATATAAGCAGCTATAGCATACTAGGAAAGGGAAATTTGTTGAAAAAGTATTTTTTTAAGAAAAACAAGTATACCTATGCTATTAATATCCTTTTTTTAAAGTTAATGGTCCTCCCCAAGGGGCTTTAAAACCGCAGAGAAATGAGAATACTTAGCATTTTTTTTCACATTCCTATATTTGCCCTCTACATTTTCTAAGTATTTTAATCAAGAAGAAATAGAATTTCAAGAAGAAGCAGAAAAAATATAAAAGAAATCTCTTCATAGCAGTATTGTGGTAAATACAGAAGAACATAGAAACTTTGTTAGCAACTTTTTTGTTTTGGAATTTTTTTAAATTTTTTTGTCTTTTTGCCTTTTCTAGGGCTGCACCCGTGGCATATGGAGGTTCCCAGGCTAAGGGTATAATTGTAGCTGTAGCTGCCAGCCTATGCCAGAGCCACAGGAATGCAGGATCCGAGCCAGATCTGCAACCTACACCACAGCTCACAGCAACGCCCGATCCTTAACCCACTGCATGAGGTCAGGGATCGAACCTGCAACCTTATGGTTCCTAGTCGGATTCGTTAACCACTGAACCACAACAGGAACTCACTAGTTTTGGAATGTTTAGGAAAAGTGTTAGATGTAGTAACTTTAAGTTATTCCAATAGCACCTAATGGAGCCTTGAACCCTAAATGTTTCCTTGGCTTATTCTAAAAATCCCTCCTCAAAACTTCCCTTAAAAAAGACACATGCACCCCCATTGCAGCACTATTCACAATAGCCAATTCATGGAAACAACCCAAATGTCCATCAACAGATGATTGGATTAGGAAGATGTGGTATATAGACACAATGGAATCCTACACAGGCATAAAAAAGAACAAAATAATGCCATTTGCAGCAACATGGATGGAACTAGAGACTCTCATACTAAGTGAAGTAAGTCAGAAAGAGAAAGACAAATACCATATGATATCACTTATATCTGGAATCTAATATATGGCACAAATGAATCTTTCCACAGAAAAGAAAATCATGGACTTGGAGCATAGACTTGTGATTGCCAAGGGGGAGGTGGTGGGGGTGGGAGTGGGATGTATTGGGAGCTTGGGGTTAATAGATGCAGACTATTGCCTTTGGAATGGATTAGCAATGAGATCCTGCTGTGTAGCACTGGGAACTATGTCTAGTTACTTACGATAGAGCATGATAATGTGAAAAAGAATGTACACATGTATGTGTAACTGGGTCACTATCTGTACAGTAGAAAAAAATAATGTATTGGGGAAATTAAAAAAATCAAAAAATTTAAAAAATAAAATAAAGAATAAAATGAAATAAAAATCTCTCCCTCCAGGATTTTATCATTAAGTTTGCCACATCATGTATCCCTAAGTCTTTTCTCTGTTTTACTATTGGAGAAATTACTCAGAACTGATCATAGGCAGACCCTCTCTTCACGCAGAAGCACATTTTACTAAGTAATCGATGCATAGGAACGTGCTTCTTTATTTTAGCCTGGTATCCAAAAGAGGAAAACTTTATATTGTAAATTATTTGTCTGTGTTTTAATAGCAAAATTCAGAAGAGGTAGTAAGTATAAGAAAGGGCAGATTAGAGGAGAGAAATGAGGTAGTGAAGAGTTGCATGAATTTCTCACTTTAGGTTTAAGGGTCTTCCAAGCATGGGTTGTAATTATTATACCAAAATAATTTTTGATAAAAATTATAAACTTTAACTGCAGGAGAATTTTTACAATGTATAATACTGACAATTTCTATAGTTATTTCCAAAGTTTATTTTTACTAAGTAAACTCTATGGTTAATTGCAAAGATACTATGAAGTGGTTCTGTTTAAAAGTCCAGGGAAATTAAAGTGACATTAGCATACCAGTACTCATGGAATGGTCTGAGTTCATTTAACGTACATTACAATGTCCCTATCAAGGAAATTATAAACCCAACGTATGGAACGAGTGCTTCCACAAAGGAAGCTTCAGTGTGATATAATGGCCATGGACCCCCATCTGAAGCACCCTCCTCTGTGGGATTGAAGAATGTTGATCAAGGAAACATTCCCCACCACTTTGAAAGAGTATTGTTTCTAGTAATTGCATTGCTTCCTTATGTTCTATTCTTCATATGTGCTGTTAGCATTACATCCACAGCCTTCTCTTTAACACCCACCACAGAATTCCAAGTGTTCTTTGGAATAGAACCAACATCAGTAACCCTTTCTCAATGTCCACACCTGGCAATGCACTCTCAGTTTTATTTGGTTTTGTTTTTCAAACCCACTGGTCCATCTTTCCAGGCAGATTTATCCTTTACATTCTTATTCTGTCCCTATGCTCACCTTGATGCCAAGGTGTTCTCACAAAAGTCCTGATACACTTTTGTTCTACCTTTTGAGATTAAGCTCACACTTTTTTTCTTCCATGGAGCAACAGTGATTACAGTATTTTTATCTGGTGAAAAAATAAGGCTATTGATCACTTATTTATTCTAGTAATATAAATTTATACAAAAATTAAGCTTTTACTAAATTAATGTGTCATTTTTATTTGTATATAAAATATACATTTATTTATGTTTCACCACATGTAGTTTAAATGTACGAATGGGTATATATTAAACATAAGATATATAAATGCAAACAGTATGTTAACATATAGAACAGAATCTGTAAAATGATGGAGAAAGGGAGGACTTTGAAATATCTATGAGATTATCTATTAAAATTATCTCTATTTCATTTAGAATGGATAAGAAATGGGTCCTACTGTACAGCACAGGGAATTATGTCCAATCTCTTGGGGTAGTCTATGATGGTAGTCTATAAGAAAAAGAACACACACACACACACACACACACACACACACACACCCCGCATCTTCCTGATCCAATCATATGTCAATGGATATTTGGGTTGTTTTCATGTCTTGGCTATTGTGAATAGTGCTGCTATGAACATAGGGTGCATGTGCCTTTTTTAAGGAAAATTTTGTCCAGATATATGACCAAGTGGGATTTCTGGGTCATATGGTAGTTCTATGTGTAGATTTCTAAGGCACCTCCATACTGTTCTCCATAGTGGTTGTACCAGCTTACGTTCCCACCAACAGTGCAGGAGGGTTCCCTTTTCTCCACAGCCCCTCCAGAATTTGCTATTTGTGGACTTATTGATGATGGCCATTCTGACTGGTGTGAGGTGTTATCTCATGGTAGTTTTGATTTGCATTTCCCTAATAATCAGAGATGTTGAGCATTTTTTCATGTGCTTGTTGGCCATCTGTATACCTTCCTTGGAGAAATGTCTATTCAGGTCTTTTGCCCATTTTTCAATTGGGTTGTGTGTATATACACTGTGAATCAACTATACTCTTAAAAAAAGAGAATTATCTCTAAACAATTAAATGTGGGAAATATCCAGTAAAATCGTTGTGAACCTGTTTCCACTAAAAGTCAAAAATGTTGACCACATTTCTACATATGTATGTGTATACATGTGTGTTGTTGCCTCTAATATCCAAAGGAAAAAAAAATATCACATGCATTTTAGTTACTTCCTTTTGCATGATCATTTAAATTGGTGATCCTTGATTTACACAAGAGCAGAAATATTTCTGCAAGGAGTAGTTAGGAAAAGTATCTATAGGATGTATCTCAACAAATAAACATGAGATGAGAAAAAGTGACAAATTCTTAGCTCTCTCTTCACCTGATTTATTTTTAATTGTAAATTTCTCTAGTTTTCTACAGAGACTGAAATTAATCCTCTTATTATGAGGGCATGTTTGAGTTTCTTAATAGGAAATAATCCTCTGCAGCTTTCCCAAGAGTTCAAATGATATATATAAATAACTCATGTTTCCATAATCCTATTACACTAGAAAATTTCCAATATGATATTAGTGTCCAGTATTTTTATATTCTGGCTTTCTGCTAATTTTTTAGCAGAGGTAAGAGGATTTTATTCTGTGTAACTTCTTTAAGGGTAATCGCCTCTCTTCTCCAGTGCAGCCCCAGGTTGTAGGATTTAGTACATGCCTCACACCTTCCCTATCAGAATCCTTAAGCCTTTAGCCAGTGAGATTATTTTCAGTGCATATTAAGTGAACTGGGTCAGGCCAAAATTCCTCACCTGGGATCTTTCTATCTGGTGCTACCAGGAAGGAGCTTTACACTCTCCTCTTGGGTTGCTCCATTCAGGCCAATATAGCTGATAATATATTTCTTTCTTGAAAATGAAGCCAACACAGAGGAAGGCAGAATGTACTTCTGTGGCCCATGTTCCCGCTGAGCCTCATCCAACTAAAATCTGGCTATTCCATGTTTACGGCTTATTAGTATGCTTCCAGCTGTCATAACAAATGGTCATAAACCAGGTGGCCAAAAACAAAAGCAATTTATTGTCTCACAGATCCGAAGGCTGGAAGTCTGAGATCAAGTGTCAGAAGGCTGGGTTCTGTTCAGGAGCTCTGAGGAAGAATCTAGTCCATGCCTGTCTCCTAGCTTCTGGCTACAGCTGGCCATCCTTGGCCACTTTGGTTTGTAGATGCATCACACATTTCTGCTCCCATGTACACATGGCATTTCACCGTGTATCCCTGTATCTGTCTCTCTTCAGCTTCTTAGACGTGAGACCCAGCAGGGCCCTGTGGGGCTCCTAGGCACAAAAGCCTTTCTGTGTCCCCCATTTCTTTTCTTTAGGAAATGGGTCTCATTCAGCCTTCATGACCTTCCCTGAGTTCTTAGGGGTAGGTTCAGATAGTTGCTGATCAGGGAAGGGTGGGGATGCAGAGACGAGGGAGGAGCAGTCAAGAAACAACAGTACAACCTTGGGGCAGGGTCCTGGTTCTCTTAAGGGATATACATAATGATATAGGCATCTTATATACCTAAGAGAAAAGTGATATTCCTTATGTTTCTTTCAGAAATGAATACTTTAAAATTGAGCAGCTCAGAGCCCTTCCTTGGACTTCTCCATTTGATTGTACCCTAAACACAATCGCCTGTGAACTAAAGATTAGGCATCCTGAACACAACTGCCTGTGGGTTAAAGATTATTAGCCCATGATGTTTTTCAGGAACTTTCCTGGTTTGTTCTAATCTCTAATTAATATGCCTTTTTGGCAGTACTGTTATTCTAGACAATAACCCAAAAGGCCACCCCCAGGATCATGCCAAGATTTCCTGACTCCAGCTTCAATAACTAAGATTCCCCTAAAGAAAGAAGAATGCATGTTTGCCCCAACCCTGCTTCTATCTGAAACCCTGCTTTTCTCCTTGTAGACTATAAGACTCCCTGAAGTTCTTCCCCAAAGGAGGGCATGGCAAAGCAATAACAACTATTTTTTTTCTCCTTCACCCAAAACTGTCTCTACATTTCTATTCAGCAGTGGTAGAGAGAGGCCGAGTTTCAGCAATAAGACACCAGTCCTATTGATTTAGGGCCCACCTTACCTCCAGTATGACTTCACCTTAACCTCTCACATCTACAAAGACCACTTCCAAATCAGGTCGCATCCACAGGGAGGTTATGCACACTTGGGGGGACACAGGAGCCCTCAAATTTCCTTCCACTACTTTTTTCATGTAGTTTATTCTGACTTTCTAAACTTTAAAGCAGAAAGTGTATTAATCTACATTCACAAACCATATTTTGTATTTTAAGAAATAGCTATATTGGATATTTGTTCTCATCTCTATACACATTAATTATAAACCTAGTACAATTTTGATCATTCTTTGAAGTTTCCTCCTCAGATATCCTAATGGTCCAGATTTATTATAAATAATTAAAGTACTGTTATATACCTCACAGTTATATTAACATAAAATCTTTTAAGATCCTTATAACATTCAGTTGAAACTATGAATTAGACAAAGATCACAAACAAAGCTCTATCAGTGTCAGGCACGACTCCTCTTTATTCTGTATGTAGATTTTTCAGTTTGGGCTGAGATAAAACACAAAACAAAACAAAAAATCATTTCACTCGTATTAAATTATATGCCTATGGTGTATTGGGAGAATTTTATCCCATTAGTATCTCTCAACTTTTTTCTGCAAAGGTTTGCAGTGAGCGTCATTTTTCTGTTCTTAGGTCTTAATTAGTTGATCCTGAGACTACTTTCCTTTTTCATATTGTAGTTAAATAAAGGAGAATAACGTAACAGCATAAGTTTAAAATTTTGACTTTAGCTTCAAAATATGTTCATCGTGAACAAAGATAAATAATTATTAAGAGTCACCCAACTGGGATGTGAAGATTAGTAATTCTGCTTTCCACTGTTACCTCACATAGGTATATTGATACAGCATTGAAAATATAAGTTACTAAGGAGTAAAAAAAATAATTCCTCAAGAGCACATTAATCAAGAGCACATTGATTAATGAAAATGAAGCTCTATTATGGATTAAATGAATTTATTTTACTTAATAATTCTCTTATATAATAACATTTTAATTTTAACCATGTATAGAAAATCAAGTTTTCAGAAATCTCATTTCTATGTACTGATGTAAAAGGTGTTCATTAGAAGGAAGAAAGCATCACCTTTTATTCTATTTTGCTTTCTCAACAAGATCAGGCATGAAACAGAAATTATAGCATCAATATAGAAGGTAATTTTTTTTTAAGGAAGCATAGCATCATGGGAAAATTAAATACAAATAGTACACATTTTTGTTAGAGGAAATCTAAAAATACATTTGATGAGGTTTGCTTTATGTTTGGGTATGAAGAGATTGATGTTTTATTTTTAGAGAAATGCAAATCAAAACTACAATGAGGCACCACTTAACAGCAGTCAGAATGGCCATCGTTAATAATTCTTTAAATAACAAATGCTAGAGAGGGTGTGAAGAAAAGGGAACCCTCCTACACTATTGGTGGGAATGTAAACTGGTACAACAACTATGGAAAACAGTATGGAGGTTCCTTAGAAAACTAAGTATAAAACTACCACATGATCCAGCAATCCCATATATATGTAGATATATATACACACACACATATATGTTTATATACACACACCTTCTTTTCATATATATATTGTGTGTGCATATATACATATATACATATATATATATATATATATATATATATATATATATATATATCTCTGAGGCACTTTGCTATACAGAAGAAATTGCTATGCCATTGTAAATTAACCAGACTTTAATAAAAAAATTAAAAAGAGGAATGATGTTTTCAGGCAAGGGGTACGGGAATGTATCTTTGCCATGGAAACACACTATGGAAATAATGGTATCAAGGACTGAATGCCTACTTTAGATTAAGAGCAACTACATGTGATTTAACTCTTCCTAGGCATTAAAAATTACCATTTAATTTATATTTTAAAATGTCTTTTTTGGTAATTTCCTCATGATACTATCATATAATAACCTTCTGACATCCCTGAGATATTCTTTGCCTGGGCTCTGCATGGTACACAAACTGTCAAGATAGGTTCTTCAGCATTTAAGAACACACACAATGAACAATCAGCTTCTTGGGCCAAATGAGAAAAATCTCCTCCCACTGGACTTAACAGACTTAATCAGTGCACTTCACACCTACTATTAAATTTCATTCAGTTGGGTAACAAGTAGAAAGATTTGCAGTTTTTTAGAAAAATGTAATTCCTATGTATATTAAAAACTACACCCAAATGTTTCTGCTTTTATCAAGTCTACTAATTAAGGCTAGAAGTTGTAATACTTTAGTACTTTGACAACATTTGGATCATTTTCAGAGTGGAATACACCATGTCAGAAGTATCAAGTGCAGTAAATGTTTTCAAAGAAAATAAATGGCTATTTATCCTAATCATATATCATTGTTGATTAATTCATGCCTAAGTTTTGCCACTAGCTGTATGACGCTTTTCAGCAGCAAACATTCTTTCAGGCATGTCTCGTTAATCATTTAATTAGTTTATAAAACACTTACTTTCTTGTCATAGTCGGTATGAGATTAAAAAGGATGTTAACTGATGACAGGAGAATATTTTAAAGCTTAATTTAAAAAGAGGTAAGGGAAGTGAAATGAAAAAAATTAAAAACCTCAAAGAAAATGGAGATGAGAAAAATCTAAATTAGGTGTTAATAAGACCAAGATTTCAGTAGCTTTGATTTTTCCAAGTTCTCAGTTTTCATTATTGGTACTGAAAAGAGTGCATGATAAGGAAATCAGAAGGTAATTTCGTGTAAACCCAGAATTTTAATAATTGGTAGTGCTAATACAAAGAGTAAATTTTTGAGAGACATATTTATCAGTCATGAATTTAATTTTTTTTCCCTTGGTGAGGCTTTCAAAGTTATTGTTGAAATTAGGAAAACCTCCATAAAATATGATATCAGCTTGGTGTATTGATTTCATGTCTAAGTCACTGAATCTTTACATTTTAGTTCATGGTGAGGCATTTTGTAGTAGGGAAGTCTGATAATAAGGACTAAATTTGCTGTTTAATAATATGCACCTTTGGGGCAATAGTTTCACATTTCTAAGTCACACCTGCTGTATCAGATGAAAACTGCCCCATCTCACAGAGTTATGGTCAATACTGTTGAAGGTGAAATAATGACAAAATGCATGGGGAGCAGATGTCTAATCTGATTACATGCTATATATTCTGCCACCAATCCCCCAACACACTGCTGGCTGCAAAGGAACCCAATGCTTAGGGAATGCTTAGAGAGAGGAGAAAAATAAGAGAAGCTAGGATGTAAGAACCTGACATTTGTTCAGTTTTCCCCTTGAGTCAATATATTATGAAGCAAAAGACACAGGTGGGAAAATGAGAAGCTGAGCTGAAGGGACAAGATTTAGAAACTGTAAGAAGTTAGGAAGTTTAGAGGGCAGCCCGGGGTTTTGATTATAAAACTTAGGAGCTATGCATGATATGAATGGGAATTGCGTCTTTGCAAAATTCACATGTGGAAATCCTAATTCCCAGTGTGATGGTATCTGGAGATGGGCATTAGGGGAGACAAGTAAGTGAGGTCATGAGGATGGAGCCCTGAAGATAGGATCAGTGCCCTTCTGATAAGAGATAGTGACAGCAGAGCTACTCTCTCTCATGCATGAAAGGAAGAGGTTGTCCCCACTGCAGCATGGGGTTGGGGGTGGGGATGAAGAAAGAAAAAGCATTGAAGTTCCTCCTGGGAGGGTTTACAAGAATTTCTCTCATGTATAAGTACAGTCATGTATATTGATCCTTACATTCAAGTAGAACTGTGTTGCATCTACATTTTGAAAAAGTGCTTCTTATGATGACCCTGTTTAGATTTAAAAGTATTTTTTCTTCGTGACAACACACTTTTAGTAATATTATTTTAGCCTCATTTAGTGTACCATGACCAGCTCCTCTTATCTCCCACAAGCATTTGGCCCCTGAGGCAGATGCTAATAATCACACCACCACATATTTTGTTCCATGGTATGTTTAAGAAATTGTAAAATTTAGGAAAATAGTCTGTACCCCCAAATAGCGGCTATCCAACGAAACTTTTGTTTGGGTATCTTTCACCTCTGAATACAGTTCCATCTGGAAAGACTGAAAAATCTTCCCTTAAAGTCTTTGTGTTCTTTTGAGGGGAGATGTCTATACCATCAGATCAAAGTCCAGACCTAATATTTCTGAGGCTGTGCGAGTCCTATTTCCATTTTCTTTTCCCTCTTTTTTTTTTTCTTTTCTTTTCTTTTTTTTTTTTTGTCTTTTGTCTTTTAGGGCCACATGCAGCATATGGAGGTTCCCAGGCTAGGGGACGAATCGGAGCTGTAGCTACTGGCCTATACCACAGCCACAGCAATGCAGGATCCAAGACACGTCTGTGACCTACACCACAGCTCATGGAAACACTGGATCCTTAACATACTGAGCAAGGCCAGGGATCTAACCGACATGCTCATGGATACTAGTCGGGTTTTTTAACCACTGAGCCATGACAGGAATTCCCATTTCCATTTTCTTTAGATGCACCCCATGAAAATTTTCAAGTTTAATCAAAGAGTCACAGTAAACACTGAAATACTGATCAGGCAGCATCAACCTGGATGCTGTCACACACAGGCAGCTATTTTAGCTACATCATATCTTGATCGATAGCCTGAAGGATGAAGAGCCTCTACTTTATCCCATTAACTTGACTTTCCATTGTCAGGTGTGCTCTGTTACATATTTTCCTCAGGTTCCCCAGGTAGAACCTGTAAAGAATGCCTAAAATCTGTAGAAATCCACTCTTTTTCCACCAGAGGAAATCTATCCAGGGTTTCTCTCACCACTGGCTATTAGTCTACACTGGATGGAAGAGAGAGAACCAGAGTAATCCCTTACTCTGAAGTGCAAACATGGAAGAGAGTGATTGCATTTTGGGGGGATTTAAATCCCCTTATGACTACCTTTGCCATTGATATGTTCTTCCCTTTTTTCCCAAATTTTCCCCATCTGTTTTTACTGAGGCAGTTTACCCCATAACTGGGGTTTCTATTTCAGCATGGGTAGTATTTACCCAAAGATCTGGTAAAAATAAATAAAGACAGGTTGATAGATGATAGCTAGATGGATGGACAATAGATATACAGACAGATAAATGCAACAACAAACAACAAACAACAAACAGGCACTTGGTAATAGACCTGCCTTAATGGAGTTTCAAAGAGGTAAAGGTATCACTCACACTAAGGTACCTTTGGGAATGCAAACTAGTTAATTTCAATGCAATTGGCATTGTCTCCTGAGCAATGATTTCAGCCTTCCTAAATAAACACAAATTTAAATTTTATCCTGGAGCCACTGGATCAGGTTAGACAAAATTAAATTTTTGTCAAGTTGAAAAGATATATGGTCATGGAATTACATGTTTTGTCACCTCCACCTGCCACTTCCTGATCCTAGAACTTTCCTTGTGCACAAGCATTTCAATCATCCATTCCAACTTTCAGTCAGGCTCCTGCTCTGACACTGACAAGGCATTTGGAGATATGCTTCCCTGTTTATGTCTCTACTTTAATAGCAGTAAAACACATACCTTCAAGGGAGAAAAAGTCCAGGTGGGTTGAGCTGACAGATAATTTTCTACTCCAAGTCCTTACCAGAATGCATGGGGTTGCTCTGGACAAGATTAGTGAACTTATTAGGAGAACAGGTGTTGATCCCAGATAACACTCACTTATCACCCTCTGGTGCAACTGGAAGCATCTGCAGTGATCCATTAATATAACCCAGTTTTGATTGGCATTCAATAAAATCCTACCAACTGTCTTTTACTGGTGCTTTTAATACCAGCTTCCTCACACAACTTTGTAGTAAGATCCCAGAGGCACTCACTGTGCAGGCCATTTCGGTCTATGTCAAAGACTCTGGCCTGTGATGTTGCAGCTGCAGGTATTTCCCTATCAACCACCCAAGTGGATCATAAAGGCTTACCTGGGTCACCTCTCTCTATAAATCTTTTAATGCTGTTTCTCCTCAGGACTCCTGAAGAGTTCTTTGGATTCATTGCTGCTGCTGTTGTTGCTTTATCTGATTTTTCACTATTGACTTTGTGATAGAGCTCCAAAGGATTCTTGTATGAAGAGTGGGATTTCTTCAAACTCTGAATAACCTGAGTATACATGTGCTTCCTATTTTCAGGCAGGGCCTATGAGAGAGAATAAAGTATTTCTCAAAATTTGAAGACTGTGTCCACTTGATTCAGTCCATGTAATTCTCAGAAAGTTCAGAGATTGGGTTGGGCCTTCCATTATAGAGATTCATCAACCAGTTTACATGTTTCAGATGGGCATCTACATTTCTTAACTCCTCTCAAGCTGAGGAGCCATATAATCAAAAGATCTCTACTCCAAGAGAATTCCAATTGTGTTCTGATGGATTGCTAAACCACAATGGAAAAGATGTGTCCAGATCTCGATGGCTTAGTGCTCCTTGATATTTTGCTGTGTATATTCAGATTTACCACATCAAACCCAGCTGAGGCAACAAGCAGAATAATATTGCTTACTCCTCAATAGTCCATTAATCCCTAGAAAACATCCTCATATACTCGCCAGAAGGAATGTCATAAAGGAAATTAGTGAACATCAAACTCTTGCCCAGCCTCTCTCTCTTATTATCCTGGAATTCTGTAGTGTTTAATGTTTTCCACTGAAGAGGGTTCAGAGGTTCCTAATTTTTACTTAGCACGCCCAATTAAAACTGGAAGAAAAGTGGACTTAGTCGATACTTAAATAATTTTCCAAGGCAATGCATACATGCATTAGATTTCTGTTGCTGATAGAAAAAAAAAGTCACAAACTTAGTGGCTTAAAACAAGATAAATTTATTACCTTATGGTCCTGGAGGTCAAAAGCCTTGTCACCAAGGCTCAGTTCCATCTGAGGCCCTACAGGTAAGTTTGCTTCTTTGTCTTTTTCCAGGTTTTGGACACTGCCTCATTCCTCGGTTTCTGGCAACTTTTATCTTCAGAACATATAATTGCATCACAAGGACTCTGCCTTGCTCATGACAGCTCTTTCTTGATTCCCTTTTATAAAGACCCTCAACGATACCGCCCCCTCTCACCCCCACAGTCCCCATCCTTACCCTTAACCACATCTGCAAACTCCCTTCTGCCATACAAATTAAGATATTAACACAAAATTAAATTGTAAGATAAGACACATGTGAATCAGAATTCTTATTTAGTGTAGATCTTTAATAACCATTTTAATGGCATAAGGAACAAGAAGTAGTGAAAAAGCAGAAGGGGTCTAGGTTACGTGCCCTTTCTTCCTTCATCAGACACACCCTGTAGACACCATCTCTAAGGGAGGTTCATCAGACACCACACAGAGAGAATTTAGGTTATAAAAATGAAATACCTCATTTTTATACCCAGATTTCTATATATACCTTACTTGAAATTTTCTGGAGAACTGCCTCATAAAGCTACAGATTCTAGAATTGTTTGTCATATATATACTATTCAGAGGTTTCCATATATAAAGGTTTTCCTTCTAACAAATATCATTAGCCTTTTTATCAGGAGGACAGTTTTCACCATGTTTACAAGGATTTTAGAATGGAACACTTCTTTCTTTTCTTTCTCCATTAGCACCCATTCCCTATAACTAGAAATAGATTACAAGCCAGCTGCCTAATTCCTTTCTCTCCAAGGGCATTATAATTAGTAAGAATGAAACCCTAGAATAAGAAAGTTTTAATTCATATCCCAGTTTCTTTATTAGTTATCTAGGTTTGAATGTTATTTATAATTTTGGGAGGATTCAGTTTTCTTATATGTGAAATAATAATAACAATACAACACTCATAGATTTAACTTATAGTAAATGCTTGACACAGTTTGAAAGCAGAGGTATAATCATAAAGATTACAGATAAATAATTTCTCATATTCTAATGCATTAGAAATTTTTAAGGGAAGACAGTTTCTTAAACTGTCAAGGGTCCCCAGAGTAAAACCAGCAATATTAAATACACTAAGTTAATTATGATAAGTAGATATTGGCTTGCCCAGGTATCTTAAATTTGAATTGAAAGAGCCCTAATTCAAAGTAAGAGTTTAATTTCTGGAAGAAAGTAGGGGAGATTTATGAATTTATAGTGTCCTGTGGAGTGAAATGCTTGTGCACAAGTGTGTTTGTTACATACCTATGTTGGATATTAAATACAGAATCATACAGTTTTGAGACCTGCAAGTCCTTATTTGGAACAGATTTACAGCTGTTTGGAATTATCAGGTCTGTAAAAGTTTTTATCACAGTGTATTAGAAAGTCTGTGTTCTTCTTAAAATCATTAATAGATTATATTCTAGCAACAGTAAATAAGTTCTATGACCAAGGAGAATCAGATAACTTCTAATATATAACCAATATATCACAAGGAGATAAAAGAAAGAAAATGGAAGCTCAACAAAGTCCACTAAAAATTAGATAGATCTAAGCACATAAATATTAAACTTCAAAGATAAAAGAGGAAATTTTGAAATGGGCCAAACGGGAGAAAATATCACCTATATCAATACAATAATATGAACAACAACTGATGTCTTGTCAGAGACTATGGAGTCTAAAATATCATTAAATGACATCTTTCAAGTGCAGGAAAAAATTCTGGACCGTTTAGTAAGAATATTCTTAAATACTTTACCAAAAAAATGATATTTTCAGATAAATGAAACTTGAATTTTCTGCTAGCATGTATACATGCTAAAAGGAATGTTAAAGGTTTAGACTGAAGTGAAATGACACAAAATAGAAATCAGCTTTATAAGATGAATGAAGAGAATGAGAATAAATTGATAAAATATGAAGTTTAGAAAGATATGCAATTTACCATTATATCCTTCAAAGGAAACTGTTTAAAATAAACATAATACTACTTTAATACAAGTTTTATAAAGTTTTATAAAGTACATATATATAAAGTTTTATAAAGTATATATGAGTAAAAGATATGATGACAATAGCTAAAGGATGAGAGAATGGACAAAAAAGGTTTTTAAACTGAAAGTTTACTACATTTGTGAGGATGTGAACAGCAAATGGAAAGAGCACATTTAAAAGAACTCTAAGTGAAAAAAATTCAAACAGAAAAGTAAGTGTACAAATTTCAGGGCAATGACATTATTTCAGATTTAAAGGGTAACTATGCTATGTTGCCAATAAACAAATGAGTTTAAATTTTAACATATTAAAGCATGTTGAAATTGTCTGAAACAACTGAAAATAAATTTCTATGATTTATATATTTTACTTTGAAAATGTGTAAATGCTTAATATAAAAATAATTTAGGGATATATATATGTGTATATATATATATATATATATATATATATATGAAAAAAAAGGAACTGGTAGAGATTGGAAAACATTAGTATAAACATTAGTATAAAGAGATTAAAACATTTCAAGTAACTTTGAAAACAGTAATCTGTTCATACATAATTGAGGGTTCCAGGAGTTGGAATGTGCACACAGTTTAAGGACCACGGCATCATCTCCTTTCTTGCCTTTCATTAGTGTAAAGTGGTTATTAATACAGAGCTCTGAGTCATAAGGTGCACCAGTAAAATATGCTGAGTTAAATGACTTTAAATTTGACCTTCTAAGCAAAACTTTTTTTTTTTTTTTGCTTTTGCTTTCTAGGGCCACACCCAAGGCATATGGAGGTTCCCAGGCTAGGGGTCTAACCAGAGCTGTTGCTGCCAGCCTACCCCAGGGCCACAGCAACACCAGATCTGAGCTGCATCTGCAACCTACACCACAGCTCATGGCAATGCCAGAGCCTTAACCCACTGAGCAAGACCAGGGATTGAACCTGAAAGCTAATGGTTTCTAGTCAGATTCATTTCTGCTGCCCCAGGACAAGAACTCCAAAACTTTCTGCTTTCTTTTTCAAACTTGTAAAAGATAGAATGATTTAGTTTGTAGCTGGCAAACTCACTCTGACTTATCCTTGTTTGCGTTTTCATTTTAAAGGATTTTTTTATTTTTAATCATGAATTTGCTTTAACTATCCCAGTCCAAATTAAAAAGTTTTTGTGAGTTATGAGACCCCATTTTCTCAAAAAAAGTCTATTCTTTTCATGAGTCTACAATAACTATATACCGATACTTGACCAAACAGAGATTTTGGTGTGTTCTATACATTACGTTGCATATGCATGTATAAATACCCAGCACCTTCTGCTACTTATACCCCTTGTGCTACTTCTCTGTGCTGAAGCTTAATAATAATACCTTTCCCTGACTTCTGGGTTCATCCTGCACTGAAGGCTTACCAATCAGTATAGGGAAATAAATGACAGACTTATTCTCGTGTAGACAGTAGTTAATACAGGCTAATACTCGTGTGGACATCTTATTCCATAAAAGCCAAACTGCTAATAAAGCTGGCATTACATAGTAATGCATATATCTATTTATCACAACATAGCCTTTCACATTTTGGACTGAGACAGGCTGCTGATTCCAGTGGAACTGGCTTGAGAAAACCATTGAAATTAGAAGGTTTAGAGAATAATTACTGGAAGGAATGAAAAAGATTAATTGTAATCACTTGCTAGTACATCTTGCTTTAACCAAACTATCTTTTTCCTCAATTTAGATGCACATATATTTACAGCAGAGTTAAAATTATGTTTTTATATACCACAGGGATTTTTCTAATGACTTGTAAATGAAAGTCTGCCTTTCCCTCAATGCTTTTTTGAAAACATATTGATGTGACTATCTTAGCTGACTTCTGGCATATATTGAGTCCTAAATTAGTTATTATTTTTACTATCTCTTCCTCTGTTTCTTCTATGATATTATGAGGCTAAATATGTTATTTTTTCCTTTCATCTTAATTCTCTAACCAACTGAATTCTTTTCCTTCTCCCTATAAATGTATACTTGCTTTTTCAGTGAAAACTGGGGGGAGAGAGGGAGGGAGAGAGAGAAAGAGAGAGAAAGAGAATATGACTTCTGCCCATTGAGGATTAACTTATGTAAAACCCATCATTTGGCCACAAGCAGATGGATAAAACCAACAAAAACTTAAGCAAGGGTTTCCGAGGTTAGAAAACAGTCAGAGAAGAGCTGTAACCCTGACAAAAAGGAGACAATGAAGTGAGCCATATTAATCCACCAGGTTACTTCCCAGTATTAACTAGTCTCCACGTTATAACTCAGAGCTGGGGGGTTTGCAGAATGGAAGAGACAGAAGGCAGTTTGGAGAAGCTGGACCTGCCCGAATTCCCAGGGTAAAGGCTGGACAGAGCCCTGGAGGTCTGTAGAGGCCGCCCAAGTCTCTGGACACTGAGGGGTGCAGGTATGAGGTGGCAGGATTGAACCACTAAAAACAGTGGGGTTCAGTTCACATGGGGCTGGAAGTTATGTTCTCAATGGCAAAACTGGACACCTGTATGCATGGGATTCTCATAGTGGGTATACATTCCTGGAGGGAGCAAAGTAGCCCTAGACTAACTACTCTAGGTCTGCCCTAGAAAAAGACTAAAAGCAGGCATCTAAGGGGAGGAACCTGACCCTCACACTGCAGAACAGCAGCCCAACCAAAATTCAAAAGTATGTTATAAAATCAAAAAATATGCAGCTTTCAACAATATAAAATCCACAAGGTGAGACATCCATCAAAAATCATACCTCAACACAATATTGTAAATCAACTATACCTCGGCAAAAAAAAAAAAAAAAAAAAATCATACTGTGCTATCGATTATATCTTAATAAAGCTGGAAAAAAAGAATAAAATATTTATTCCTTTTATAGCAATAACATAATTAGTTTATTAGGTTTGCTAGGTTACTTCAAACTTAGCTAGTAACACATCAATGATTCAGTAACATCAAAAAATAAACTTTTAAGTAACTGGGGATACTCTGTTATCAAAAATACCTATGGAAATGGAGATCCTGTCACAACTCAGTGGTTAACAAACTCAACTAGTATCCATGAGGATGTGGGTTCGATCTCTGGCCTTGCTCAGTGGGTTAAGAATCTGGCATTGCCATGAGCTGTGGTACAGGTCCAGATCCCACATCGCTGTGGCTGAGGTGTAGGCTGGCAGCTGTAGCTCTGATTTGACCTCTAGACTTCCATGTGCCATGGGTGCAGCCCTAAAAAGACAATAAATAAATAAATAAATATGGAAATAAATTATTTTTTTAACATCGATGGAGATTTGACTAAGATGGATATCAGTTTGCTTTCAATAAAATGCAAACAGGAAATGTACAATGTCATTATTTAAAAAGCAACATCACTCTATTAAAAAAAAAATCTACCTCCGATCCACTACTAATTGCATTTTATTTATTTTTTATTTTTTTATTGTTATTTCCCCAATACAATTTTTTTCTACTGTACAGCATAATTACCCAGTTACACGTACATGTATGCATTCTTTTTTCTCCCATTATCATGCTCCGTCATAAGTGATTAAACATAGTTCTCAATGCTAAACAACAGGATTTCGTTGCTAATCCATCCCAAGAGCAATAGTTTGCATCCATTAACCCCAAGCTCCCAATCCATCCCACTCCCTCCCCCTCCCCGTAGGCAACCACAAGTCTATTCTCCAAGTCCATGATTTCCTTTTCTGTGGAAAGGTTCATTTGTGCTGCATATTAGATTCCAGGTATCAGTTATATCATATAAAAACCAATTTTTGTGGCAAGTCTCTTTTCTCTAGAACATATAGGGCACAGCTCCTAAGGTGTCATGCGTTAGTTGACTTTTCAATGCTAATGAAGCAAGCCATACAGCCTACTTGTGACTGCCAACCTAGGCAATGACATGCCTGCAGCTCATCATAAGAGCAACCAACAGTTTGAAAGAGAAGATGGGGCAGTTCAAATTCATGCTCACTCCTGAAAATGGCTTGAACTTTATGTCTTTCTGTTCATAAGTCAGCAGCAGCACATCTAAATCATTTTATCCAAGGAATAAAATTTGTATTTTATAAATTTGTATTTTGTATTTTGGGGCTTGAGAATTATTTAGACATCAGGTTGAAAACTCTGTGTAATGGGGATGAGAACAGGGAATGCCAGGAGTGAAAACAGTCTGGCTAGGTGGTAGGTATTGGAGGCAGCAAAGACTTGGGAGACATATTGACCCCACATTCAAGGGCTCAACCAAGCCCAGGTTAGAGGTCAGTTTGAGGTGAGCAGCAAGGCAGCCTCTCTAAATAAGATTCCATGGACCACTCCATGTCGTCAACAGAGGCAGATTTGCATAGGAAGTGGAAAACTGTTTCTAGATAGAGTAGGTTCTTGCGTGGAGAGACTTGAACTGACACAAACAGTAACAGGATGTCTTCTGATGAGCTTTGAGGAGCCTCCTGGCCATGGCTGCATGTCTGGCATTATAGATGGTCACAGGTGAAGCACACTTCCCTGTGCACATCTTTTCTTTGGCCCTAGAGGTGTGATGGGATTTTACGGTCCCCATGTTTACTTCTAGGGATCCCATACCACTCCCTCCATTAGCACGGCTTGACTGCAAGCTCTTCATAGTCTCAGAGAAGGACCCCTACTCTGGGAAGCAGAGAAAAGGCTCTAGAGTCTCAGGGCCATACTCTGTGCTATAAGGGGACTTATAGCACAGATGAAAAATGACTAAGATCAAGGGCTTCATAGCCCTGAGACTAAGGAAACATCCTTCTGTTTGGAGTAGTGATAGGAGCATAAAAGTAATGTGAGAGGTCCTCAGACTCTGGTGGTCTTCTGGAAAGGGCCTCAGTGACCATCTTCTGTAACTTGGAAAGAGGAAATGACAGAAGCCTAAGAGGTGTCAAAGATAGCAGAGCAATGGGAACTGAGGTTCCTGACCTCAGGGAGAGCTCAAGGAGGTATAAAGAATCAAGTTCTATTCTGTCAACATGAGCTGGAGGCAGAAGGAGGACCATCCATGACTGAGCTGAGCTTGGCATGGAGGGATCATCAAGAGCCCCCATACATAGAGGGTCTTGTGGACAGAGATCAAAGACAAGGACAGCATCATAACATCTCAGGGGATGCCAGACTGGATAGATAACCCTCAAGGATGAAACTCTCATGCCTTCATCAAGGATTGAGAATTAGATGTAATGTCAAGGAAAACCCTGTACTGGAGAGGAAACAATTAATTAACAGAGATCACACGAGGGGCTCAGGGTAGAAATAAAACTGAACCATTGGTCACTACAGATTGTGAACTGGGGTTTGCTTCTGCTGTAGATGTTAAATTCTTGATGCAGAAATGGTCTTTCTCATCTTTTCTATCTCCACACCACCCAGAACATTTTCACCAACATAATATATTTTTGTTGAGCACCTAAGTGCTAAGGAAAATAGAATTAGCTCTTGCACTCAAGGAACTCCCCATTAGACTGCAAGACAAGCAAGGCATGTGCATGGGCATATTTACAGTATGCTGTGATAAGCACTTACATAAAAATATGTGCTCCAGGAGGATGGTGGTGCAAGAAACGTGATGGCATATTCTGTGGGAGGGAGAGAAGTCAGGGAGGACTTCTGAGAAGTCAGCTTCTGAGGCCTCCTTAGAGATGAATAGGAATTTGCCAAATGCACCTGAAGAGATGAGGTTTCTCAGGTTTGAGAGATAACACTGACAAAGGCTAAAAGGCATAAATAGAATTTTTTTTCAAAGAGAACAAAAGCAAAAATTACTGTATTAACCATGATGAAATTGCTTCCTATTTGACCATAAACTGTAGAATGGTGGTGAAACCCAAAGGAGATAATGTTGGTAAAATTCACCAGAAGCTACACAAATTTATCGTTATTGTATTACTATTTAATGACACGCACACACACACATATATATGACAGAGATATAAATATAGATATATAGAGATCAGAAAAATATAACTAAAAATAGTTACTAAACATTCCAATAAGCAGAAATATATAACCTATTATCAAAACACAACTCAATCAATAGGATCTGATGCAGGAATAGCAAGTATCATAATATAAAATGACAATTATAAATGGGACCTAATCAAACTTCAAAGATTCTGCACAGCAAAGGAAACTCTAAACAACACAAAAAGACAACCCACAGAATGGGAGAAAATCTTTGCAAGTGAATCAACTGACAAGGGATTGATCTCCAAAATTTACAAACAACTTCTGCAGCTCCATCCAAAAATGGGCAGAAGATCTAAACAGACAGTTCTCCAAAGAAGACATACACATGGCCGAGAAACATGAAAAGATGTTCACCATCACTCATTATTAGAGAAATGCAAATCAAAATCACTATGAGGTACCACCTTACACCAGCCAGAATGGCCATCATCAAAATGTCTACAAACAATAAATGCTGGAGAGGGTGTGGAGAAAAAGGAACCCTATCACACTGTTAGTGGGATTGTAAATTGATGCAGCCACTGTGGAAAACAGTATGGAGATGCCTCAGAAAAATAAAAATAGAACTACCATTTCATCTAGCAATCCCACTCCTGGGCATCTATCCAGAGAAAACCACGACTCGCAAAGACACATGAACTCCAATGTTCATTGCAGCACTCTTTTCAATAGCCAAGACATGGAAACAACCTAAAGGCCCATCGACAGAGGAGTGGATCAAAAAGATGTAGTACATATACACAATGGAATATTACTCAGCCATTAAAAGGAATGAAATACCGGCATTCTTAGCAACATGGATGGACCTAGAAACTATCATGCTAAGTGAAGTCAGCCATACAATGAGACACCAACATCAAATGCTTTCACTGACATGTGGAATCTGAAAAAAGGACAGACGGAACTTCTTTGAAGAACAGATGCTGACTCACAGACATTGAAAAACTTATGGTCTCTGGAGGAGACAGATTGGGGGTGGGGGGATGTGCTTGGGCTGTGGGATGGCAATCCTGTGAAATCAGATTGTTATGATCATTATACAACTACAGATGTGATAAATTCATTTGAGTAATAAAAAAATAAAAATTAAAAAAATGACAATTATTTAAAAACCACTATTATAAATGTCTTATATGTTCAAGAAGGTGGAGGAACACATGAGTGTGCTGAAAAGAAAAGCGAGTGCTGCATTATTGTTCTGAGGCTGCTGTAACAAAGCACCACAAACTGCTACAAACTGGGTGACTTAAAACAACTGGGATTTGTTTTCTCAGAGAAGTCTGAAATCAGTTTCACTGAAGTCAAAATTCAAGGCAGGCTGTGCTACTAGGGTAGGGTGGGGAACCAGGGGAAAGTCTGATCTGCCACTTGTGGAGGCTGCTTATGTTTCCTGACTCATGGCCAAATCACCCCAGTCTCTATCTCAGTGGTCACACAGCCTTCTCTCTCTGAGCGTGGACCATTTCTTCTTGTCCCTCTCTTACTGAACACTGTCTCTGACAGCCAGGACAACCCTGATAAAAAGAATGACCTCCCATGACAACACTCTCAGTTAATTACATTTACAGAGATTTTTACCTCATAAGGTCCCACCTCATAAAGTACCACCTCAGTTATCACCACAGATGATAAACTGATGAATGACATGAAAACTTATGGAAATTAAACATAAAATGGACAAAGTGAAAAACACACTGGGATTCAGAGCTGATTACATAAAACTGAAGGAAACCTCAGAGAAATTGAAGACATAACAATAAAACAAATTCAAAATGAGATACACACACACAAAAAAATGACAGCACCTCAGTGAAACACTTGGCGATACAGAACAGTCTAACACTTCAGAGCTGCAGAATCTGAGAGGCAGGTAGACAGGAAAAAACCGATCAAGTCATGTGCACAAATTTTCAAACGTGATCAAAACACTGGACTAAAAATCCAAGAAGCTCAGTGAAATCCAAGCAAAAGCAATATTAAAAATAAACTGACACAGAATTCCCACTGTGCCACAGAGGAAACACACCCAACTAGTATCCATGAGGATGTAGGTTTGATCCCTGGCCCCTGCTTAATGGGTTAAACAATCCTACATTGTGGTGAACTGTGGTGTAGGGTGCAGACAAGACTTGGATCTGATGTTGCCATGGCTGTGTCATAGGCTGGCAGCTGCAGCTCTGATTCTACCCCTAGCCTGGGAACTTCTATGTGCTGCAGGTGTGGCCCTAAAAAAAGCAATAAATAAATAAATAACAACAAAAATAAAAACAAACTGACATTATATGAAATTGTTTAAAATGTTATGAAGAATAAAATATTAAAATGCCGCACACAAACAAAAAGTATTCAAAAAAAAAAAGAAAGAGAGAGGGGCCATTCTAGAATTCTAAGTCCCAAAGAAAATGTCTTTCCAAAATGAAGATAAAATGAAAAAAGTGTTCAGGAAATCAAAAGCTGAAAGAATTCATACAGTACTGCATGATAAGAAATCTTAAAAGGGAGATTCTTTTTCTCAGCTAAAGGAAAAGGATACTAGATAAAAATGTCAAAATTTAAAAATTATAGATAAATATATGGTTCTTATTTGTTAATATCATAAATTGCTTAAAGCAAAGAAAAACATATTTTATAATACATAACATATGCTGAAGTGAATGTATGACCATAACATAACAAAGGGCATGAGAAATGGAGAAATGGATGTATATGTCTTAAGACTCTTACCTAGTTACAAAATAGTGCACTTTTTATTGAATGCAGACTAGGATGAGTTACAGTTGTAGAGTGTACAGGCACTAAGGAGTAAAAAATGAGATTGAGGCCATAATAGTGGAGATAACAACAAAATGACACAAATACTGAACCCAAAGTGGGCACGAAAAAAGGAATAAAAAGGAAAAAAATTAAATAGGATAAATAGAAAACAAAGAGAAAGTTGGTACTTTTACACCCAACCATATCAATAATTACACTTAACTATAATTAATTAAAAGATCGAGGTGGTCAAACTGAAGTAAGAGCATGATCCAACTCTATACATTGTACATTGGACATGTACACATATATGTCGAAACATTAATCAAAATTAAGTGGAGTAATTATATTAATTAAAGGAAAACTGGACTTTACAATAAGAAATATTACCAGAGATAAAAAAGCATTTTTATAAAGAAAAGTATACCAATTCATCAAAAATTAAAAAGATACTAAACATTTGTTTATATTAAAATACAGCTTCGAAATACATGAAGCAAAAATTGATAGAATTAAAAGTATAAATAGATGCAGAAGTAAAATAAAAGATTTTGTTTAAAGAGGGATATAGAAGACTTTGAAAAACTACCTTAACCATGATGTAATTAATACGCATGGAACAGTACAATCCAAATCAGCAGAATACACGTTATTTTCAAGTGTACTTGAGACATTCACCAAGAAAGAATGAGTTTTATGCTATGAAATTGAAATGGAGTTTTACCTAAAGAACAAACCCCCCCCCCCCCCCCCCGTCTTGGCTAAAAAGGCAGCTGCAAGCCTTTCCAGCTATGCTGCTCACTATACCACCCTTCTTGTAATAATGTAACAACTGTGTGCCCTCTGTCCAAGCCAGCAACCCTGCTAATCAGGTACCCAGCATTGCTGATCAGTTCTGCTTCTGTAACCTGCTTGCTCAGTTTCTTAGGGAGGAACACTGTCTGCTTGGGGATGGGGGGAGGTCCGGGATGCTTACATGGGAAAATCAAGACCTGGTAGTGTATAAAAGTTACTGAGAGCAAAGACCTGGTGCTCAGACTCTGGAGGTGACTCCTCTGAGCCCGCACCAGTGCTGAATAAACCTTGCTTTTCCATATCTCCGAGTGCTGTTTGTCTCCTTCCATTGCCACGGTTTTTGTGGTTTCCTCAACAAAATAAGTGCCACAATACTGAAAATGTCTCATCACAGGAATTAAACTATATATCAATCATATATCTATCTTACCTATGTTTTATATATATAAAATATCTATGACACACATAACTGGTAAATGCCTAAATATTTGAATATTAAATGAAAAATTTCTAAGTAATCCATGAGGAAGAATTCATTCAAAGGGAAAATGGAAAAGATGTTGAACTGAATACAAATGAAAATGCCAAATATAATAATTTGTGGCATGTAGCTAAAGTGGTGCTTAGATACAAATGAGAATTAAACACATATTAAAAGGCAGGACATCCTAAAATCAAAGATATCAACTTTTAGCTGAAAAAGAACTAATAAAAGTAGAGAAAAGGAAACATAAATATCCAAAGGAAGAAAATGAAAACAGGAAAATAATGAAACAGAAAACATGAAATACAATAGTATATCCAATGAAGACAAAGCCTGTCTCTTTGAAAAGATTAATGCATTTTATAAATCTCTAGCAAGACTTATCAAGATAACATAAAACAAGACAAAGATTATCATTATCAAAGTGAAAAGACACAATGGTGGAGCCTATAGATTATAGAAAGCCAGTAGGATGATTACAAACAACTCTATTCGAATACTTTTTTGTGAACAACTTAGAGGACATGGTCAAATTTCTTGAAAGACATATACAATTCCAGCTCACTCAAGGAGCAAAGAAGGATGTGAAAAGATCTGTATCTAACGACAAAATACATTTCCTTTTTCTTTCTAGGGCTGCACATGCAGCACATGGAAGTTCCCAGACAAGTGGCTGAAACAGTGCTGCAGCTGCCCACCTACACCACAGCCACAGCAAGGCAGGATCCAAGCTGCATCTGTGACCTACATCGCAGTTTGTGGCAATTCCGGATCCTTAACCCACTGAGTGAGGCCAGGGATCAAACCCACATCCTCATAAACATTTTGCTGGGTTTTTAACCAGATGAGACAAAGTGGGAACTCCCAGCTGTTAATTAATAACTGGATACCAAGAAAATTTCATGCATAGTTATTTTCCCTGGGAGATTCCACCAAATATTTAAAAAAGAAAAGTTATCAATGACAAACATAGCAAATCCGAGAGTGGAGATGAAGGAGTACATGCCTCATCTTATGAGGCCAGCAGAAGATATCAAAATCAAACAAAAATTACAAGAAAAGAAAATTACTTCCCTATAATTCCTATGAGCATGGAAACAGAATATCTTAACAAAATATTGGCAAACTTAATACAGTTACACATTAACGGAATAGTGCATCATGACTAAATAGGGTTTATCTCATAAATACAAGATTGATATTTGAAAATCAATCAGTATAATCCATTATGTTAATAGGTTAGAAAAATCTTTTGATTTTATCCAAATATGCAAAAAGAAATTTATGATACTTAGTATTTATTGTGGCATTTAGTCAACTATAGGAAGAAATCTTTTTCTACCTGAAAAATGACAACCAGAGAAACTAAGAGAATATACTATACTAAATAGTGCAAAAATAAATATTCCTCTCTTAAGATCCAACTCAAATTCAAGGATAACTATTCTCATTACTAATATTTTAAGGCATTTAAAACAAATATAGAGCATACAAATTGGAAAGGAAGAATTTTTCTTGTTTGGAGATGAGAATCTTCTACATAATAAATTGTAAAGAATCTACAAAAAAAGCTACTAGAATGCATAAGCAAGTGTATCAAGGTCATAACTTTTGCTTTTTAAAAGATATTGTTAAGAAAATTAAGAACATTTAAGGGCAAGGCACATACTGGTATTGGATAACTTGCATCCAAAATTGAACATATACAATTCAAAAATAAGATAAACCACTGTTAAAATTTTGTAATAATATTTGGGTTGTATCAAGGAAGATATAACAGTAACTTCATAACACATGAACAGACTCACAATATCTTAGCTCCTTACATAGATGCACATTCATGCAGCAATGAGCTATTACACATTCAACAAAATGGCTACAATGAATGCAAATCAATGAAACTATACACACCATGCAAAAAAATGAACTCAAAAAGGCTAAAAGACTTAAATATAAGACAAGACATCATCAACTCCCTGGAAGAGAACATAGGCAAAACATTCTGTGACATTAGCCTTATGAATATTTTCTCAGATCAGTCTCCCAAAGCAACAGAAATAAGAGCAAAAATAAACCAGTGGGACCTAATCAAACTGACAAGCTTTTGCACAGCAAAGGAAACCAAAAAGACAACTTATAGAATGGGAGAAAATAGTTTCAAATGATGCAACTGACAAGGGCTTAATCTCTAGAATATACAAGCAACTTATACAACGCAACAGCAAAAAAGCCAACAACCCAATGGAAAAATGGCCAAAGGACCTGAATGACATTTCTCCAAGCAAGATATACAACATGGCCAAGAGGCACATGAAAAAACGCTCAACATCCCTGATTTTTAGAGAAATGCAAATCAAAACTACCATGAGAGACCACCTCACACCAGTCAGAATGGCCATTATTAATAAGTTCACAAATAACAAATGCTGGTTGGGGTGTGGAGAAAAGGGAACCCTCTTGCACTGTTGGTGGGAATGTAAGCTGGTACAGCCACTATGGAGAACAGTATTTTTATGCTCAGATTTGAGTCCTAACCTGGGAACTTCCATATGTCATAGGTGCAGCCCTAAAAAGATAAAATATATGTCTATGCGTGTGTATATATACATAATAGCCAAAAGTGCTGAGAAGGTGAGAAAACTGTTTTCCTTAGGCTATTGGTATGTATGTATGTTCATGAATATAAATTCTTTAATATCAGTTTGGCAGTATATATATATAATTCCAGCCCCAGGAATTTAACATCCTAGAATTTATTCTGTAAGATATAGCCACTCATGCTTGTAATTATGTATGTATATATACATATATTATAAATGATATATATTATATATCTTCATATATCTATATTATACACACACAAAGATACTGATTGCAGCATACCTGTTGCACTAAAATTTGTAATAAACCCAATAATGATTTCAAGTGTACTGGGTTACACATGTATAACAAACAGTGTGGGAATTATGTGTGTAGTTATCTGGCACATAAAAATAAGGTTCAGAAAAGTATATGCGATATAATCTTTTTGGAGGAAAATACACACCTGTATGCACACATATACATGTACAAATGTATATGTATAAAAACGTGAATATTTTATGTTACATATATATTTGTGTTTATGGATTATGAGATACATACTTGTATAAATAACTCATATATATGTATTTGTGTGTTTATATGGGTGATCTTTAGAAAGTGGTTACCTCTAGGAAACTGACAAGGAGATATGCACACAAGTTATTTATACCAAAAAACACTAGTTAAAATAAAAAAAAAAATCTCAGTTATAAATGAAATAAATTTTAAAAATGATTTGAATATGAAGTCAGTTTAGGAAAATTAGAGGAAATAAAAGTCAATATCAATGTATCAACTATTGGACTATTGGCCTGAACTTATAAGGATAGGGGATTGAAAACATATTTATATATGAACGTATAGTTTTGTATTTATGTTTCTTTCCATTTGAATTTCCACAAACTTGATTTTAAAACTGAATTTTACAGGAGTTCCTGTCGTGGCACAGCAGAAACGAATCCAACTAGGAACCATGAGGTTGCAGGTTCAATCCCCGGCCTCGCTCAGTGGGTTCAGGATCTGGCGTTACTGTGGCTGTGATGTAGGCTGGCAGCAACAGCTATGATTAGACCCCTAGCCTGGGAACCTCCACATGCCACGGGTGCGGCCCTAAAAAGACAAAAGACAAATAATAAAAAAATAAAAAATAAAAAAGTAAAATTCCTTGTTCTTCACTTTCTTTAATTTTTCTTATTTCAAATAATCTCAAGCTTAAAATGTCAAAAGTATAGTAAAAAATGTCTCCTCTGAACCACTTGGCAGCAATTTGCTGACCTGATGTCTCATCTTTCCCCTTTACCTCTCTGTGTATGTCTGACAAATAAGACATTTTCCTAAATAACTAAAATTCACTGTTAAAATAAGCTAATTAACATAAATACTATCTGATCCTAGGAAGAATTCATGTTCCAGTAATAATGCCTTTTAGAGCAAAAGGTTCCAGCTGAGGGTCATGGAGTGCACTGCTGCTTTGTCTCTTTAATTTTATTCAGTCTGGGTGAGTTTCTCAGGTTTTTCTTGATTTTTATGGCCTTGATTTCCTAAGATTACAGGGTATTTATTTTGTAAAGTGTCCTTAAAGGTAACTTTGCCTGATGTTTCAACCATGACTAGATTCACATTTTGTAACTTAGGCAGGATATCAGAGAAATCTCATTCTAAATGTTACGGAATCTGCATTGCATGCTACGGGTTGGCATGGTATTTCAATTTACTGATGAACTCCACCTTTCTCACTTTATTAAATAAGGTACTCACTGCCTGCCAGACTTCAACACTATAGTTATACCTCCCATCATAATTAATAAGCATTTTTCTGTAAGATGTCACAAAGGCATGCAGTCACTTGAGAAAATAACTGAAGTCATCTAGCCATCCATATAGGTCATCAAATTAGTCCATTGTTATTCTGGAATATTCTTTATTAACTGCAAGCTGGTATTCTCTTCCTATATCTTAGATTGTGTTTACAACAAAAGGGCAAGTTAATTGTTACGGAGTGAACACAGATGTAATGCATTGTGATGTCAATCACACACCATAAACGATGCTTATCTACAGTGAATGAAATGTGTCATTATTTTCTGAGCATTTTGGCACAGATATTCTAAGTATTTCATGTCCTTAAAACAGAGTTCCTCTCCTTGGACTAGTAAAGAGAGCAAATTCATTTGTGAGTAAATCATTGTTTAGAAATGGCTGAATACAAAAACAGCCTATAATGTGTGACTGATACTACTGTAAAGTTGAGTAATCAATGCACACGAAAATGACATCACAATGCATTACATCTGTGTTCACTCCAAGACAATTAACATGCCCTTTGCTTGTAAACATAGCCTAAACTATAGAAAGCAAATACCAGCTTGCAGTTGGTAAAGAATATTCCGGAGTAACAATGGACTAATCTGATAACCTACACAGATGGCCAGATCACTTCAGTTATTTTCTCAAGTGACTCTAAATTCTTTGTGGTCAAAAAAAGAAAATCCTCATTTTATCATGTATAGATGAAAGGAATTTTTTTTCACAAGCTTGATTACAAATTGTTTTATTGAGTACTATAGTCATAGCAAGGAATCTGTTTCCATGCAATTTTTCAAATATATATAGAGAGCATGACATTATTATTGATAGTGTATTAAATTATTCATTTAATACAAAGTGATTTGCATTCTAATGCATAGGCTATCCATAAATAAGTTAGTATAAATATTTGACATTTCACTTTCTATATGTCACTGGATTTTAGTTTGAATATCACCTTTACTTCCGCTTCTCAACTACAATGTTTTTGAATTTGCCTTTTTTCCTTCTGAAGGAATAAATGCTGTTCACTGATGCTTTGCTTCAAAATGGCAATGATATATTAACGAAAATGTATCTATAATAGGGTGCCATGAAGGCACTTTATTTATACTGCTTACCTAGAGACATTTTTAAATGCTTGCCATTAGTTTTCAGAGTCTTAAAATCATCTTTTTATATTCTATCATTTACAATGTTTAGCCACAATGGGCTAGGTTAACCTTTACAGCCTGTTCCTGTATATGGATAATCTACAAGAATAAGGTTTATGGAAATCTTTTTTACTAGATTATAAAAATTTTAACTGAATGAAAATAGTTGAGAAGCACTGGATTTGCAATTTTAAAATTGTGGAATCTGGATCAGCAATCCTGGCACAATGACCTTGTTAGAAATGCAAATTCATGAGGCCACATTCCAAACTACTGAGTTAGAATCTCTGGGGATGGGGCCTAGGAAATGTCTTAATAAGCTTTCCATGTGATTCTGTAGAACATTAAAGTTTGAGAACCAGCCACAAAAATCAATCAATCAATTAATCAATCTACCTATCTAATCTCATTTAATAATGATTATAGGAATACCTCAACTGTGGATGAATATTTTAATACATAAATAAATAATATGTGTTCATGTATAGATCTTCAACACTAGATCCAAATATCAGCCTTCATAGAGCTCTAACTGCTGGATCACACAGGCATGGCTGGCATCTTTGGGAAGATGAGAGGTAACAGTTAGTGACAGTAGTGTGTCATGCTGGGGGTGGCATAGAACACACAGGCTTCTCAAGACCAGGAGTCTGAAAATATGTGGAGAGAGGGATGTCAGAGATAGGGTGTAAAAATTTCAGGATCCCATTGTACTGGGAGCAAGAATAAAAGGATCACATATAAAAGTGACCCTTCATTAATAATTGAGTCTCATGTGATTGTTCTAAGGAGACACCAACAAATATAATCAGTTGATTTTAAGAAAAGCTCCTACAATATTTGCATAAACATTTTTAAGGATGATCCATATTTATATTACTTAGAAAAGTTCATTACATTTACTAAAATTTCTCTTTTCATTATCTTTTTAAATGTTTTTTAAGACTTCTTATTTTGAGAGAAGTTTTAGGTTCACAGCACTCTGCAGGGGAAGGCACAGAAATTTCCCATATACTCTCTACCCCACAAATGCATAAGTTCCTCCTGTATCAACATCGTCCACCAGGTACATTATTGCAGCTGGTGAACCTATATGGACACATCAAAATAACCCAAAGTCCATAGTTTGCTTTAGTGTTCCCTCTTGCTATTGTATGTTCCATGGGTTTGGCCAAATATATAATGGCATGTATCATCATAATTGTATCCTACAGATTATTTCACTTCTCAAAAATCCTCTGTACTCACTTAACCATTGATCACCCCTCGAAGCCCTGGAAACTTCTGACCCTTTTACTGTAGTTAGAGTTTTGCCTCTCCCAGAATCTCATATATTTAGAATAATAATACAGCATGAAGTCTTTCAGATTGGCTTCTTAGTAATATACATTTAAGATCCATGTCTTTTTATGGCTTGATAGCTTATGCCTTTTTAGTGCTGAACAATATCCCATTGTTTGGATGAATCATAATTAAACTTTTTAAAACTTCATAGTTGAAATAATTTATATTACTTAAGGGAGAAGTGGAGAAAATAATGCCAAAGGTTTTCATTGAAACTTTACCTGATCCCCTAATGTTGACACCTCATTTTATAAATACTTTTTTAACGTACACTTGGTACAGTAATCAAACCTAAGCAAATAACCTTGGTGCAATGCAATTAACTAAACCACAGATTGTATCTGATGCCACCAGTTTTTCACTAATGTAAGAACCCCGCCCGATGACAACACATTGCATTTAGTCGCCAACTCCTTATTCTCTTCCAATCTGTGACATTTCCTGCTCTTTCCTTGCCTTTCACAGCCTTGATATATTTGAAAGTATTATGTAGAATGTCCTAAAATTTGGTTTCACCTGAGGTATTGCAATGGAGTAAGGTTATAAAATTGAAGATAGGATGTCTTAAAGTCATTATTTTTCCCTTTCCATGCTCTGTTTTCTAGGTGTGCATCACTAAGTTCAGCCTATATTCAAAGAAAAGGGAGTTGAGTTCCACATCCTAGTGGGAGAAATATCAAAGAATTTTTGAACATATGTTAAATACACCACAGTAACTAATACATATTTTAGGGGAAGATCATTTGAGGCTATACAAATATTTCTTCTTAAAATTTGTTGACCAATTTTAGCAACCATCAATGGGTTTTGCCTACTGCAATTATTACTATAGTGCTCCAATGGTGATTATTTTTCTCATCACTCTTATATTTGTTATTTGGAATTCTCTGGTAAGGCCATCCCTTCTCTATTCACGTATTATATCATTTTAATATCAAGATGGACCTACCTATTTTTTAATCATTATTTTTGTTATAATTCAGTGCAATCATAATTAATTTTTTTGTTTACATTTTTCTTGCTTTGGTTCTTGGGAGATTTTTCAGTGAGAACCCATCTTTTATGTTTAGAAATTCCTTATTTTTGCAGGTACAAGATGTTCCAGGCCTATCTTGCACTTTTCTGCCCCAGGCCTAGAATCAACCATTTCTGGTTTTACTGGAGAATGGTACTTAAAATCCAAATGTGAATGTTACAGACACTCTTTGTAACTGGGGTGCAGAGTTCTCAGAGGATAGAGAAGGAATACATACATCTATATTCCTAACAATGCAGATGTTTGTAGTAACCCCCACATACATGTTTTTATATTTTTTTCTATACCTTTTAAAATGAACAGGGGTTTATTTAGTGGCATCTCTCATGGTAATTCAGCACGTTTTGATCAGTATTTCCTCTCCTGCTTACTTACAACTTCATCCTACGGCAGTGAGGGCATTTAGCTCCCACTATCGCCAATGCATTCACTTCAAGTCTAGCATGTGTTTGAAGGATTTTCAGAACTGGTAACCCTACCAATAGAAACAAATTTACCAACTAGATTACAGTGGTATTTTTGTTTATTTTTGTTTGTTTGTTTTTTGGTTTTTGGTTTTGCTTTCAGCTTTACAACAATCAAAACACTGTTTTTCAAAGTTACTTAGTTACTGCTCCTTTCCATTTCTGTCTTAAGTGAGGCATATTACAGTAATTGTAAGGCAGTTAAATTAGTTTGCTAGGGAGTGAATTTCATTCTGGGTTTTCCTAATATCCTGCTTGATGTTTTTGTTATGATTATTATTACAGTTTGTTTATAAAGGGGGTCACACATGGGGGGGTTGGGAGTGGCCATGGTGTGCTGAGGCGCGGGTGGCACAAAGGGACATCCAGAGGGCCCAAGACCCTGGGGAAGAGAGAGAAGGTTGCTGCACAGTATGCAGGCCCCTTCTTCCAAGTGATGACCAGGGACACTGAGCGATGCCAAGGCTGGGGTGGCCCTACCTCGAGATGGACACGGTCACACCCTCACCAGACTCCTGAGTAGCCTATCCACCCACACAGGGCTTCGGGTTGGCCACAGCCCCCGTGAGGCAACCCACCGCCCCTCCCAGGACAGACGGAAGGGTCACAGTTCCCTTTCCTTCCTTGAGGCCCGTTAGCATGGGTGGACAGCAGATGGCTGAGGCAGGGCCTGGGGCGGCAGCGAGGACAGTCAAGGCGCGAGTCCCTGGTGCTCAGGCTGAGGAATGTCTCTAGGCACCAGCTGGGCCCTGACCTGTCTGTGACTCTGAGGCCCAGCCCCCCCACGTCCTCCTGAAGTGGGGTCAGAGGTAGGAAGAATGGAAACAGAGAGGCCCAGGACAGGGGGCAGGGATGGTTGAACTCACCCAGTGCCGGCGCCAGGGTCCCTGGAAGCCCATCTCTCTCTGCTTGCTGGCCTGGGGCCTCCCTGAGGCTGAGGCTCCCCGCCCACAGGTCTCCTCCGCACAGGAGGCACGTAGAACGTGGGAAGCGCACCAGGCGTGCGAGGCGCACGAGGCACAGGAGGCGGGCGGTGCTCCGAGTCTAGTCTCCGATGCGAATGCGGGTCAGGCTCTGACTCCGAGCTGAGGGAAGGCTGCGCATTCACCTTCAGGCTTGGGTGCTAGCAGCCACGCACCTGGGCTGGTGCTCCTTCAGGACTCGGCCCAGGCCCAAGATGCAGGCGCCGGATCCCTTGCTTCTCACAGGAGGATGGCAGTCGCACCCAGGAATCATCCAGGCCCCCTTTGGTGGCCGAGCCCCTCACCCTCTCAGTAGGAGCTCCTGCCAGGGACCACGTAGGTCACCGGCACCCGGGAGGTACCTTTGGACCTGGACCTAAATGCCATGGACATTGTTCCAGTTGGTGGAGGCTGACTTCTCAGTGGACCAGACAAACACAGCTTCTTCAGGAGGTGGTTCGGCTTCATGTCCAGAATGACCCCAAAATTATTCAAATAGTGCCCGAGGGCTTTGGGGCCAGGGACTCCTTGAAGGTAAGGACAATACAGGTAACAGATGTCCTGTTCCCATAGATCCTGTTGGCAGCCCTCAGCCCCACGAGGTCCCGGCCCATCCCCCTGCCTGAGTGTGGTCCATTCAGCCTTTCTGGTCCTGGCAGAACCGGAAAGAGCTGTGCTTGGACCCTGGCCGGAGCCCTGAAGGGCCCTCCCAGGACCACTCTGAGATGTCGAGGTCCCAGCCAAGGTGGCTTGGGCAGGACTAGGGAATGTTGTGGGGTCAAGGCTGGTAGAGGAGGCGGGTGGCTTCTGGTGCAGAGGGATCCTGTGGCTGTTGGGACCTTCATAGGGGCCACATGTTTTTGTTTTTGTTTTGCCTTAGTGAATTTTTGTATTATAATTGATTTACAATTTTCTGTCAATTTCTGCTGTACAACACAGGCCACATGGTTTTGTGCAAGAAAGAGTTTTGGGCTAAGAACTCCAGCTCAGGCTTTTCCTCCTGGCTGGGAGAAAGGGCTGGTCTTCAGATGGAAGCCTGAGGCAACACGCTTAATGAGCATCACATGTCTTAGGTAGAGTTTAGATTTCTTGCTGTTTTCCCTGTGACCTCAGTACCCTGATAGGTTAAGTCATAGTTGTTAATTTGCGTATCTCTAGTTTTTTTCCTTCTAGAAGCAATGCTTATTCCTGCTTTTACCATATGAGCTGAAACTAGAATTCCTATTCATTTGTTTATAAGTTTGAAAAAATTACCAGATGACACATATTGTGTAATCAATCAATCTCAAATATTTATACAAATAATGACAGTCTGCCATTTGTAGTGATTATGTTGTGTTTTTACGGTTATCAGTTAATATTGGAGAGTTTATTCCATTTTTATTCTTTTAATGCCACAAATATTTGAGCTCATAATGATTTCTGATATTACCAGTGTTTCAGATTTAGTGTTAGATTGTCTTTAACCCATGAGAGAAAAACTTGGCTTTAAAAGTCTTATGGCGTCAGATAAAAATTGTGAGAAAAAATTTGAGAGAAGAGAGAAGTTAAAGAAGTAGATGGAATAGCAGGCAAGCAATGACTGAAATTGTGAAAATGGAAGTAGGTATGGAAGGAATACATTTTATTTTATTTTATTTTATTATTTTATTTTAGTCTTTTTGCCTTTTCTAGGGCCACTCCTGAAGTATATGGAGGTTCCCAGGCTAGGGGTTTAATTGGAGCTAGAGCCGCCAGCCTACACCAGAGCCACAGCAACACAGCATCCTAGTTGCGTCTGCAACCTACACCACAGCTCACGGCAATATCGAATCCCCAACCCATTGAGCAAGGCCAGGGATCAAACCTGCAACCTCAAGTTCCTGGTTGGATTCATTAACCACTGAGCCACAACGGGAACTCCAGGAATATATTTTAAATCTACCTGGGACAGATTAAAGTGTTGGCACTGGGGAAGCCTGAACATTATATCCTAAGAGAAGGAACCAAAAAATAACATAAGTTAGGAGAGTGGTGAGTATTAGGTGTTGTGTAAATTCCATGGAATTGCCTTCTTACAGGGAGAAGAAATTGTTGGCTGGTGCTGAATATACAGACTAAATGAGAGTTTAACTCAGTGTTGTTGAAACCTTAGGCTATTTTGGGGCGATTGCAAAGACTGCTTTGGACACAAGCTCCTTAGTAAAATTAAATAAGGTTTAGATATGAACTTTATCTAGTATTATCTTTTTTCTTTATTTTTTTACTTCTTGAACATTTCTATATTTTTTAATGATTTTTTTAAGTTTATTTTTTCTGCTGTACAGCATGGAGACCAAGTTACACATACATGTATACATAATTTTTCCTCCCATTGTTGTGTTGCGATGTAAATATCTAGACATAGTTCTCAATACTACACATCAGGATCTCATTGTAAATCCATTCATAGAGCAATAGTTTGCATCCATTAACCCCAAGCTCCTGATCCCTCCCACTCCCTCCCTCTCTCTCCCCAGGAAGCCACAAGTCTATTCTCCAAGTCTATGATTTTCTTTTCTGTGAAAAAGTTCATTTGTGTTGTATATTAGATTCCAGATGTAAGTGATATCATACAGTATTGTCTTTCTGACTTATTTCAATCAGTATGAGAATTTCTAGTTCCATTCAAGTTGCTGCAAATGGCATTATGTCATCCTTTTTTATGGCTGAGTAGTATTCCATTGTGTACATATACCAGATTATCCTAATCCAATCATCTGTTGATGGACATTGGGGTTGTTTCCATGTCTTGGCTATTGTGAATAAGTGCTGCAATGAACATGCGGGTGCATGTATCTTTTTTAAGGAGAGTTTTGTCCGAATATATGCCCAAGAGTGGGACTGCTGGGTCATATGGTAGTTCTAGGTATAGATTTCTAAGGTACCTCCATACTGTTCTCCATAGTGGCTGTACCAGCTTACATTCCCACCAACAGTGCAAGAGGGTTCCCTTTTCTCCACAGCCCCTCCAGCATTTGTTATTTGTGGACTTATTAATGATGGCCATTCTGAGTGGTGTGAGGTGGTATCTCATGGTAGTTTTGATTTGCATTTCTCTTATTATTAGCAATGTTGAGCATTTTGTCTTGTACTTGTTGGCCATCTGTATATCTTCCTTGGAGAAATGTCTATTCAGGTCCTTTGCCCATTTTTCCATTGGGTTGTTGGCTTTTTTGCTGTTGAGTTGTATAAGTTGCTTGTATATTTTGGAGATTAAGCCCTTGTCAGTTGCATCATTTGAAACTATTTTCTCTGATTCTGTAAGTTGTCTTTTGGTTTCCTTTGCTGTGCAAAAGCTTGTCAGTTTCATTAGGTCCCATTGGTTTATTTTGGCCCTTATTTCTGTTGCCTTGGGAGATTAACCTGAGAAAATATTCATGAGGTTGATGTCAGAGAATGTTTTGCCTATGTTCTTTTCCAGGGGTTTGATGGTGTATTGTCTTATATTAAGTCTTTCAGCCATTTTGAGTTTATTTTGGTGCATGCCATGAGGGTGTGTTCTAGTTTCATTGCTTTGCATGCAGCTGTCCAGGTTTCCCAGCAATTCTTGCTGAATAGACTTTCTTTTTCCCATTTTATGTTCTTGCCTCCCTTGTTAAAGATTAATTGACCATAGGTGTCTGGGTTTATTTCTGGGTTCTCTATTCTGTTCCATTGGTCTGTCTATTTTGATACCAGTGCCACACTGTCTTGTTGACTGTGGCTTTGTAATATTGCCTGAAGTCTGGGAGAATTATGCCTCCTGCTTGGTTTTTGTTCCTCAGAATTGCTTTGGCAATTCTTGGTCTTTAATATTTCCATATAAATTTTTGGATTGTTTGTTCTAGTTCTTTGAGAAATGTCATGGGTAATTTGATAGGGATTGCATTGAATCTGTAGATTGCTTTGGGTTGTATGGCCATTTTTACAATATGAATCCTTCTAACCCAGGAGCATGGAGTATCTTTCCATTTCTTTACATGTTCTTTAATTTCCTAGATGAATGTTTTATAGTTCTTTGCATATAAGTCCTTTACCTCCTTGGTCAGGTGTGTTCCCAGGTGTTTGATTTTTTGGGGTGCAGTTTTAAAGGTTGATGGATTTTTTTGAATTTTTTTGAGAATTTTTGTGCCTATATTCATCAAATATATTGGCCTATAGTTTTCTTTTTTGGTGATATCTTTGTCTGGTTTTGGAATTAGTGTGATGGTGATGTCATAGAATGTCTTCGGGAGTGTTCCTTCTTCCTCAACGTTTTGAAAAAGTTTAAGGAGGATAGGGATCAGATCCTTTTTGTATGTTCACTGGAATTCACCTGTGAAGCCATCTGGTTCTGGGCTTTTATTTGTAGGGAGTGTTTTTATGATGTATCCAATTTCATTTGTAGTGATCGGTCTGTTCAGTTGGTCTATTTCTTCCTGATTCAGTTTTTCCAGGCTGTAAGATTCTAGAATGTTGTCTATTTATTCCAGATTGTCAAATTTGTTGGCATACAGTTGTTCATAGTATTTATTCTCTTATGGTTTTTTGGATTTCTGCAGTATCCATTGTGATTTCTCCTTTTTCATTTCTAATTTTGTATTCTTTCTCTCTTCTTCTTGGTGAGTCTAGCCAGGGGTTTGTCAGTTTTGTTTACCTTTTTAAAGAACCAGCTGTTGGTTTTATTAATTTTCTCTATTGTTTTTTGAATCTATTTTATTGATTCCGAATCTCTTTGATCTTTATGATTTCCATCATTCTGCTGACTTTAGGTATTTTTTGTTCTTTTTCTAATTCATTTAGGTGGTGGGTTAAGTTGTCATTTTGAGATCTTCTTTTTTGAGGAAGGCCTGTATTGCTATGAATTTCCCTCTGAGCACTGCTTTTGTGGTGTCCCATAGATTTTGAGCAGTTGTGTCTTCATTATCGTTTGTCTCAAGGTATTATTTAATTTCCTTCTTGATTTCCTCATTGACCCATTGGTTTTTTAGTAGCATGTTGTTTAGTCTCTGTGTAGTAGGTTTTTTCTCACTTCTTTTCCTGTGGTTGATTTCTAGTTTCATACCATTGTGGTCAGAGAAGATACTTGAAATAATTTCTGTGCTCCTGAATTTGTTGAGGTTAGCTTTGTACCCCAATATGTGATCAATTCTTGAGAATGTTCCATGCACACTTGAGAAGAATGTGTATTCTGATTTTTTTTGGATGTAGTGTCCTGAAGATGTCAATTAAGTCTAACTTTTCTATCATTTCCTTTAGGATCTCTGTTGCTTTATTGGTTTTCTGTCTAGAGGATCTGTCCATTGATGTGACTGGGGTGTTAAAGTCTCCTACTATGATTGTATTCCCGTCAATTTCTCCCTTTAAGTCTTTTAATATCTGTTGTATGTATTTGGATGCTCCTATATTTGGGGCATATATGTTGATGATAGTGATATCCTCTTCTTGAATGGATCCTTTAATCATTAAATAGTGTCCTTCTTTGTCTTTCTTTATGTCTTTTGTTTTAAAGTCTATTTTGTCTGATATGAGTATTGCAACTCCTTTCCTGTCATGTCCATTGGCTTGAAATATTTTTCCCACACCCTTTCAATCTATATATGTCCTTTGTCCTAAGGTGAGTTTCTTGTAGGCAGCAGATTGAAGGTTTTTGCTTTTTTATCCACTCAGCCACTCTGTGTCTTTTGATTGGAACATTCAGTCCATTGACATTTAAGTTGATAATTGATATATGATTATTTATTGCCTTTTTAAACCTCGTTTTCCATTTGATTCTATAATTCTCCATTCTTTCTTTTTTTGGTTGGATAGTCTCCAATTATTTTCTGTTTGAATGTTTTCCTTTTTCTTTTTTGTGAATGTAATGTTTGGTTTTGATTCATGGTTGCCCTGTTGTTTAAGTATGTTAACCCCTTCCTATAATTGTGTGTTTTAGCCTAATAATCCTGTTGGTTCAAACACTTCATTACCATATTAAAATAAAAAAAGAATATTAAAAAAGAATCTGTTTATTTCCTTACTTCTCTTGCCCACATTTTATGATTTTGATGTCTCTTTTTTTCCTTTTAATTTTATTTTGTTTTAAACATGTTCATAATCAGATCTGTATGCTGGCTTATTTGAGTGACTGCTCTCTGATTGTGGTTTTCCTCCATTCTGCTTCCTCTCTCTTCCTCTTTTTTTTTTTTTTTTTTTTTTTTGATTTATAGAAGTCCTTTCAGTATTTCTTTTAGCCTGGGTTTTGTATTGCTGTATTCTTTTAGCTTTTGTTTGTTGGGAAAAATTTTTATTTCCACTTCTATTTTAAATGATATTCTTGCTGGATAGAGTATTCTAAGTTGCATATTTTTTCCTTTCAGCACTTTAAATATCTCTTGCCATTCTCCTGGCCTGTAGAGTTTCTGTAGAGAAATCAGCTGAGAGCCTTATTTATTTATTTATTTATTTGTCTTTTTGACTTTTCTAAGGCCACTCCTGCAGCATATGGAGGTTCCCAGCCTAGGGGTCTAATCGGAGCTGTAGCCTCCGGCCTTTGCCAGAGCCAAATGCAGGATCCAAGCCGCATCTGTGACCTACACCACAGCTCACAGCAATGTTGGGTCCTTAACCCACTGAGCAAGGCCAGGGAGCAAACCTGCAACCTCATGGTTCCTAGTCAGATTCGCTAACCACTGCACCATGATGGGAACTCCGGGGGTTCCCTTGTAAGTGACACTTTGCTTTTCTCTTGCTGGCTTTAGGATCTTATCTTTATCATTAACTTTTGCCATTTTTATTATAATGTGTCTTGGTGTGGGTCTATTTGGGTTCAACTTGTTTGGGGCCCTCTGTGCTTCCTGTATCTTGAAATCAGCATTCCTTATATTTGAGAAGTTTCCAATGATAATTTCTTCAAATATATTTTCCATCCCCTTATCATTTTCTATTCCTTCTGGAATTCCTATTATGCATAGATTGGCCCACTTTATATTATCCCATAGGTCTCTTATATTGCTTTCATGTTTTTTCATTTGGTTTTCTGTTTGCTGACCTGATTGGGTGATTTCCACTATTCTAATAATTTGTTCTTTTGCATTATTCATTCTGGTTTTTACTGCCCTTAGCTCAGTTTGTATCTCTGCAAATGAATTTTCTAGTTTTTCTTGGCTCCTCCTTATATTTTTCTAGTTCCTTTCTGAGGGTGTCTGCATTACTGTTGATATCTTCTCTTAATTCCTTCAGTATTTTCACTATGTCCCTTTTGAAGTCCAAGTCTGTCGGACTGAAGGGTTCTGCTTCATTGTTGACTTCTTTAGGTGAGTTCTCCTGTTGCTTTAACTGGGAATGGTTTCTGAGCTTCTTCATCTTGCTTATTTTCTTTTTCTTGGTGGAGGTGTACTCCCCATGGCTGGGCAGGGTTTGCCCTGGCACTGCTGTGGAGTGTTTCCCAAGGGCTAGCAGTGTTGGCCGGTCTTCTTTGAGGCAGTGGGCATTTCTCAAGGGTGGGCAGGGCTAGCAAGGTCACTCTGAAGCAAAGGAGGACTTCCCCAGGTCAGGCAGAACTTGCAGGACCACCCTGCAATCGAGGCAGACTTCCCTTGGCCGGACAGAGCTTGTTCCGGTGTTTCTGGGCTGTGGGGCTCTTCCAGGGGGCTGGAAGTGATGGGTGCTGCTCCGCGGGGGGTACAGCACCTTTTGAGGGTGGTAGAGGCTAGCCGGGCTGCTGGGAGACAAACGGGCACTTCCCCAGGGCAGACGGGACTGGCAGGATTGCCCCGTGATGGAGGCAGACTTCCTGTGGCTGGGCAGAGATTGCTCTGGCATTTCTGGGCTGTGGAGCTCTTCCAGGGGGCAGGCGTTGCTGGGCACTGCTCCACGGGAGTGTAATCCCTCCAGAGGGTGGCAGGCCATGGTGGGGGAAGCCCCTGAGGTGGTGGGCTTCCCACGAGTGGTGAGCTTCCCACGAGTGGTGAGGTCAGCTCCCCAGGATGGCAGGGGGCCTCAGGTCAGGTGCATGCGGGGTAGGGGAGGTGGGATGCACTGGGTAGCTCTGCTCTCTGCTAGCTTACAGGCAAACATGCTCGCTGGGGCACAAGGAGTATTCTATGGCAGCCCACCCTTCCTCCTCTCCTTTCCCCAGCACTGGCACCTTCTCTCTCCTGCAGATCCAGCTCTTCTCCCAGGTTTCCTCTGTTGTGGTTTTCCTCTCCTTAGCCCTTAGCGTATTGCTCCCTCCAACTGCAGCACACACACCATTTCCTAGTCCCCCACGCTGTCTCCATACTGCCAACCCCAGCCCTCTCCCAGGGATTAACCTCCGGAGCAGAGGTCTCAGTGCCCAGCCCCCACCAGAGTAGCTTGGTTTTTGGTGACTGTGCCAGTAGTTCAAATGATCTGTTCAGCTCTCACTCTGCTTTTCAGATCTCAGACCCACTGCTGTGCTCTTCTTGGTGTCTGGAGATCCCTTAGACTTGGTTGATCTTTCCATTGATTAGGTGACTTTCCAGGGTGTGGGTTCCCTTTCTCCTTCAGAGTTCCCTTTCGGGAGTGCCCGTCAGGTCCCGATTCCCCTTCTCTCACTCTCCTCTTTTGTCTTAGCCAGTTATGTCATGAGATTCTTGCCCTTATTGGATATTTAAGTTCTTCTGCCAGCATTCAGTTGCTGTTCTGTGTGAGTCATTTAACGTGTAGATGTGGTTTTTTTTGTTGTGCTTGTGGGAGAGGGCGAGTGTGTCCCCCTACTCTTTTGCTGTCTTGCCTTCCTTTTTTAATGATTTTTATTTGTTTCACTATAGTTGGTTTATAGTGTTCTGTCCCTGCACAGCAAAGTGACCCAGGCACACATACATATATATTCTTTTTCCACATTATCCTCCATCATGTTTTTCACTAGTGACTAGATATAGTTCCCTGTGCTATACAGCTGATTCTCATTGTTTATCGACTCCAAGTGTAATAGTTAGCATCTATTAACCCCACATTCCCAGTCCCTCCCTCTGTGTCCTAGTCTCCTTGTCTTAATGACACCAGTCATACTGGTTTAAGTCTCCCAGACCCAGTTACCTCATTATAACTCAATTACCTTTTCAAAGACCTTATCTTTAAATACAACCACATACTGAGGTATTAGAGATTAGGACTCCAGCATATGAAATTTGGGGAGACAGTTCAGCCCATGACAGGGAGATTTAGGGTGTACCCAGAAAATATGCATAGATCTGTTACTATTTTAGAACAGAAGTGACTATTATTTTATTATTATTTTATTATTTATTATTGTTACCACGAAGTGACTATTATTTATTTGTAGGACACAGGGAATGGTGTAAATCTTATTTTCTGAAGATAAAGTTGTGCTGTAAAACATATTTATTTATGTACATGGAGTATTCCAACATTGAATACCAGATAATTTTGTTCAGAAAAAATAGATCTGAATATGAAAATTATCTGTATGGTTAAGAAGAAAACATTTGTTAAGGATGAGAATGCTTGCGCTTTTCATGTCTCAAGTTGTTTCGTATCCTATGTGCTTAAATACAATGTAAAGTCTGGCATTTCTAAAATGTTCTCACTTAACAGCTGATATACAACAACCTTGCTTAAAAGTAGATTTAGAAATAATCCATGTAGTGAAAAGAACAAGAGTTTGATTATTTTACTTAGTAGTTGTGTAGCTTTAGATCATAAATTAAGTTCTCAGAGTCTCAGTTTAATTATCCCTGAATTAGGAATTATTAGATCACCCTTGAAAGACTCTAGCTTGTGGTTTTAGACAGGATAATTCTTGTCCTGGGGTCTGTCCTTCAAACTGTGTGACATCTAGCAGCCTCTCTGTCCTCCACCTAATACATGCCAGTAGCACAACCTTCTCACCCCCAGTTGTGACACCAGAACCCTCTCCAGGCATTGCCAGATGTTCCTCTGGGATGCAACATCAGCCCTGGTTCAGAACTGCTAATGTAGCAGAGTGGCAGAATCAAATGTCCCCGTCTGATGAAAAGGCAATAGTTGCACATGAACTCAGATACTTGGATTTTATTTTTGTTAAAAATCAGCTCCACTGAAGCTTTAACAAAAATAAAAATTCTTTAGAAGTCCTCTGTCACTAAGATAAAAGCAAAATTTTTTTGAGAAAATGGTTGCAGCATGGTATTAAGAAAGCAGTTGATAAATTAACTATGCTCCCATATTAAATAAAAATTAAAAAAAATAAAAACAAATAAATACAACTCCAAAAAGAAAGAAAGAAAGAAAGCATTCAAGGTCGTGACCAGAAGTCTTTCAAGGACTCTAGATCCTGCTGGGCTTCCAGTGAAGGGCAGATATGCCACCTGATTCCACTGTTCTCCATTCAGCAGAGATGCCTCCAGGGCTGTAATTCTAAGAAAATACAGGATAAAGGCACCTGAGAGAAAAAGGTCACAGAGGAAGCTATTTATAATAGGGATAACGACCTTAAACAGGAAAGGCACTGTTTGCAAGTGCTGATGGATCAGCCCACAGTGACTGCCGGCAGAAGCACTGAAACATATGTGCCCAGAGGCCGCTGGAAAACTCAGGATCCCCTGCCTCTGTTCTCACATTACTGTGCACCTGCCTCCAGGACAGGGGCCTCCCCCACCTCCACCCCGTGGTCAGCTGCCTTCCAGATCTCTCGCAGCTGCCTCTCATTGTCAGACTGACTGGAGACCTTCTGGGAAAGCCCACAGGAGACCTGATTCCCAGCATCTCTTAGGAAACATAGAGGGTGTGGAAGGGGTGAGATGGAAGATGATTCCACAGCAGGCAGCTAAACCCTGGCCCATTCCTTATTATGTCAGATCTCATCCTCACCACTTTCCAACATTTAATTCAGCGTTAAATTCAGAGTGTGTGCCAAGTTTCTGCCTTCATTGACCTGGCTCATCCTAGCGTGGATAAAGACAGGCTGGGTCTCAAATTGCTGCCTTCCCGTGGGCACCATGGAGACTTTCAGGAGGCTCTTCCACTCTTAACGCCGCTCACTTGTGACTCGGGGGCATTAACAGGGTTAGTGAGTTAGTGAACACGAGCCCACTGCCATATTCCTTCATTATAAAAGGAGTCCTTGGTCAGAAATGATGCTGTTTAGAAAACAATGCTGATGAATAAAGGTGGGCAGGAAGGAGAATTCATATATGCAGAAGGGATTTATTTCATTGAGGATAAACTGCTGCTTCTTCTGTCTTGAAGAGTTTAAGTTAGAAAAACTTTCCACCAATGGCTGCTTTTTGCTTATGCTGCCCTACTAGGGCACACAGGGTTTTGGAGGCTTCTCTGTGGGGTTGCTGTTTTGAGTGTTCCTATGGACACAAATACTTTGCTACACATTCCTAAAAGTCTATCAAAATAGCTCTTCCTCAGACCTACCTTTTACCAGATTTTCTTTTTCCATTGTCTTTTATTGAGATTTAATTGACATTTCCCTTTTATTGAGATATAATTGAAATACAGCACTCCATAAGTTTAGGGTGTACTTATACCAATGACCAGATTTTCAATTGTCACTTACATGCCTCTCACTTTAATGGTTAATATTATGTGTTAAGAGCCCAGTGTCTCTGAGAGGCATTTTTGGATGAGATTAACATGGAAATCAGTGGATTTCGAGTCAAGTAGATTGCTCTCCATAAAATGGGTGAACCTCACTCAATCAGTGGAAGGTCTTAATAGAACAAAGACTGACTCCTGCAAACAAGAAGAGATTCTGAGAGAGACAGCCTTTCAAATTGGACTGCAAAGTTAATTCTTCCTGTGCATCCACCCGGCAGATTTGGACAGGTCAGCTTCTATTATCACGTTAGCCAATTCCTTAAAGATCAGTTAATATCTTGTGTGTGTGTGTGTTCTGTTTCTCTGGAGAACCCTGACTAATAAAATTACCATCAAGACAGTGTTCAGTGTAGGTTGGTACCTCTAGCCATTTCACCTTAAAGGCAAAACCTAACACCCAGGTATGATTTTCAAATTTCTGCACACAGAAGGGATTTTCCTTCTTCCTTATCCATAAGGGACATGCTGATTGGGCTATGACGTTATGCCTGTTCCCTTTCTGTTAGTGCCATATTAGGCAGAACTATGTAGAATTAGTTCTTGGTTGCATATATTGCACATATTTTCTCATTTTTCATTCTTGTAATGATTATTAATGAACAAAAATCCTCAAATTTAAAATAGTCCACCTTATCAACTTTAGTGCCGCTTTTTTCTCTATTTAATAACTCTTTACCTATCTTGGAGGCATAGTTTTCTTTTTTCCTACATTTTATTTAAAATGTTTTGAGGTCCCTGTCATGGAAGTGTGGGGATTCAAGCAGATCCCTCAAAACAGATATAACACTGGATAAAATTATTTTAAAAATTGGTGCACTAGAAATCAACCAAAGATGATCAGAAGTTGAGAAGTGCATATGCATGAAAAGTATTAATGGAATGTTTGTGGCTTTCTTGCCTAGATGCTATACCATCTTGCCACCTCACCCTCACGCCCAGCTCAGGCTACAGACACCTGCCTTCCATCTGGTTGGAAAGGATAGACTCATCTCAGCGTAGCTGATAGAGCAGCTAAAAGTTTGTTTTTAGTGAGAGGGCCATGGGTAGGTTAAGTTCATAAACCGTCTATACATCCCTGCTGACTACTAACCAGTGCATGTTGGATACCCCAGATGACCTACAGAAAAACTTGAAGCCTCAAGAAATTTGTAAACTTTCTGGGCCATTGAATATGACCCTCAACTGATAATCTGCTCAGAAGGCAAAGGGAAGAAGCCTCATTGGCATAATATGTCTTTGAAAATATTTATACTCTATTGTAAATGAAAAATTAAAGCTTTCATTTTAGATTTTTAGTTTATAATAGAAATACAACTGACATTTTATATGTCAGACTATATCTTTCAGAAATATACTACCTTGATAAAATCAAGTCCTTTTCTTTTTGTCTTACTGCACTACCTAAGATTTCTAGTAAATTGTCGAATAGAAGTGGTCCACATGCATACCGTTGTTTTGCAGCATCTTTGGATTTTGTTCTGTTCTTTTAAATCTAACCACACTCAAAGCATTGGGGAAGGAAATGACTAATTTAAGTGATATTGGGAAACAGCATTTTGGGTGTTGTAAAGCCAAGTGTAAATAAACCATAAACAAGTATATACTTTAGTGTACTGAATTGAATTTGTGTGTACATTAGTGTTAAAACAAATAAGAAATATATATTATGGAAAATGACAGCCAATTTTCTTACTGCCGGGGAAGAAGTAGAAAGATGGAAGATTAGAATAAACCATAGTGTTAGATTGGGATTGGTGTGAATCTAAGATGGTTTGTTAGTTTGTTCCTAATTAAAAAATATTGCACAGATACAAACACTTGTATGTATGTGTGTTAGTACATACATTAATTTCCTAGCTTTATCTACTGAGACTAAAAGCAATAGAACCCAGAAACAATAGTTACATCTTGGACCCAGGTTGGTATCTACTTAGACATGACAGGACTCCTTAAGGAAGTTCTTAATTGTAGCGATGAGGCAGAGAACTTATGAGGTGAACATTTTAGGGTGCCAGCAAGTAAGGAAGAGCTTAGAAATGATGTGGACATAGGAGGCACCTGGAAAATTTCCCTTTCACCACAGCTGGAACAATGTGAGCAAAATAATAATAATGGTTATAGTCAATGATTATAAAATAGGATAAATATAATTTATTTCATGTTTATATAAACGAATAAATAAAAAATGAGGAAGAACAACTCCTTCCTGCAGTAGAATTCCAGTTATTAAAGGTAGAAGTAATGAGGGTACTAGAAAATCACTATGAGGCAAAAACATGCATAAATGTCATAGGCAAGTTGACTGATGGATGCTAAGATTACCTGGAAAAACAGTGATAAGAAATTTTATCATTTCCCAGTATCTCCCCACAAGGACTTATTAAAGGCAAACCTATATAACGAGTGGAGGATCTCAGGCAGATACTAGTTACACTGACTAGTCACCAGTGGTGGGAAATAAGATACTGGGCATTGACAGGGCACCCTGAGAGGGCATAGCCCCGTTTCCATGGCATTGCTGTCAGGATGTCTAAAGTCAGATGAACGGAGAGAAAACCTGCAGGCCACCAAGAATTGAATATCCATATATTTCAGAACTGTTGGAAAATAATATCTTGCTCCTATTAAATGATCTTGACTTTGTTGAAAAATCACTGGACCACATATATGTGCACATCTATTTCTGGACCCTGCTCGTTACTTTGGTGGAAATGTCTGCCCACATGTTATCTCCACACTTCTGGATTACTGTAGCTTTAGAGTGAGTCTTGCAACCAGTTGATTACGGTACTCAGTGTTGGTCCTTTATATTCTAAAGTGCATTTGCCAGTCTCAGTCCTTTGGCTTTCCATGTAAATGGTAGAACCAACTTCTCAGTGTCTACAGAATATTCAGATGGAAATATGATTGGAATTGCACTGAAGCTACTGTGGCATCTGAAGAATAAATATATTTAAAATACTGTTTTTCAATACATGAAGGATGTTATCTGTCTCTTTTTTCTTTTGTTTAGGTGTTTAATCCTCTGTTCTCGGTGTGCAGGTCTTGAAGATAATGTGTTAATTTATCACTAAGTTTTTCCTGGTTTTGCGGTCACTGCAAAGGGTATTTTAAATTTTCTTTTCTGAATGGGTTGCTGCTTTTATATAAGAATCAAATTGATTATAGTATATTGGTCTTAACTTGGGGACCCTTGGTATGATCACTTAGGAGTTCTGGTGACTTTTCTGAATGACATTTTAATGACAGTGGAGTTTTCTCCTGAGATTTGAAGTGAGAGGGGTGGCTGACACACCACGTGCAGCACCCTCCCCCCAGGATTCTGCCTCACACAGAACAATGTCCCTTCATCCCAGGACAGGAGAATCAGGCTTCTTCTCCACTGCCTGGCTCTTTGTCACTTTGAATGCATTGAAGCATCTTCAGAACTAAAGCTCCTAGTCAGCTCTGCCAGCAGAGTTCTTGTTTCTGCCAAAAGGATGGTGGTTATTAGAAAGATATGCTATCACAATGTGTGTCTCCTTGTGCCATGGTGGTGACAAGGCATCTGTCTACCATGGTGAGGCCCCATCCTGAGAGAAGAAAGGATTCCTCTTTTCTGTTTGAATGACCAAGCAGGGACCTTTGTTGTACAACTTGAAAACCACGCAGGTTGTGAGGAAGGTGGCAGTGTATCTCTCAGTTTCCAGCTCAGCCCCACTGTGTTAATTATAATTATTGGAAACTCTTTTCAATTTCTGAAAGGATATCCTATTAGAATTTTAGTATTACATTATGTTGTGAGTTTTATTTTATAATATTTTCTTTATGTGTTTTGCCAAGAAGGTAGAGGACGTGTTGGTTTCTGGTTTAGAAAGGTGTTTGTACCTTCTGCAAGGTGACCTAGCAGACCTGGACTAGAACCTGAAGGGTGAATAGAAGTTAGAGGTAAGATGGGGAAAGAGTAAACCAGGATGAGAAAAAAAACAAAATATTTCTGTCTTCTAATTTTTATCCTTTGCTGTATTTCATGTACTTTGTGTGTCTCTTAAAATCACTTTTATGAGGAAAAACATAAATATGCAAATAAAATGAAATTATAGTATATAAATTGCATCCATTAAATGAAAGAAATAACAATTAATTGCATTTTATTATAATTTTGGCATATAGTTTTTCATATAAAATTGCTAAATAATGGTTTATTGTTCATTTAATATTTTACATAAAATATGAGGTACTTAAAAAACAAGCTATAAAAATAGAACAAAGTAATACTATTGATGATGTATGATATTTCATTTTTAATGGATTAAACATGTTTTTGTAATACTTATCTGGGAATCTGAGTACTATAACATGTTTTAAGGGAGAAAGTATCAATTTTTTTTAATGTAATAGCACATGTGAGAAGCACATTTATTTTCCTGTGAGAGACCCACTAGTGTTAAGAAAATAGTTAACTGGAAAAAGTAAAAAACACACGCGCAACCTAAAAGCTGAGAATTATGTTTTTATTTGGTGGACAAAACTGAGGACTTGACTCCAGGATGGAGCCTCTCAGTAGCTCCCAAGGGGTAAAGGAAGAGCCAGGGTATGTAGGAGTTTTTGGAAAGACCAAGCAGTCAGAACATCAAAAGATTACTGTTAATTAAAGAAAACCAGACATCTTGAGTGAATTAATTTAGGCTTTTCAGTGTATGGGAAGATGCAATAGTCTGGGCTCATTGAAACTATCCCTTTGATGTGCACCTCAGCTGTTTGGGGCCAGTGTCCTGTTCTTTCTCATCTGGAGTCCCCTCAGGGGGCACTCCTGGGGAAGCTGCAGTGGCAGAGCGATTGGCAGTGGGCAGCCCATCTCAGTGCCTCCACCCTGAGTCCCTCAGTCTCTCAGTGGTGGTGGGGGTATAACAGTGATGACCTCAGCACCCTTTGTTTGGTGATAAGGCAGGTACATTGTCCTTTCATAACAGGAATGACTTTACTGTTATCATGTTGGTTCTGAGATGAGGGGAGAATCTGGGCTCAATAGTTCTTCTTACTCTGATGTGTGATCCATTCATAGGTTCACTGTGCATTTCTTAGAGACCTCTATGTGGATTGTATAAAAGTGTATTATTTTGGCATTCCCCTTGTGGTACAGTGGGTTAAGAATTCAACTGCTACAGCTTAGATCAGAGGTGAGTGTTGGATTACTGGCCTTGTGCAGGGGGTCATAAAAGATCTGGTGTTGCCATACTGTGTTGTGGGTCACAACTGCAGCTCAGATTCAGTCACTGCCCCAGGAACTTCCATTTGCTAATGGTGCAGCCATTTAAAAAAAAAAAAAAGTATATTCTTTTGAGTTTTTTTTATTTGGCCCCCCCCATGGCATGTGGAGTTGCTAGGCCAGGGATCAGTTCCGAGTCACAGTTGTGACCTGGCAATGCTGGATCCTTTCACCCACTGTGCCAGGCCAGAGGTGGAACCTACCACCAATCCCATTGCACCTGAGTTTGGACTACCTTTTGTTTTATTTTTTAAGGTTATTTATTTATTTATGTCCTATTGAAATATAATTAATTTAAAAGAGTGTGAAATTTTCTGCTGTACAGCAGTTTGACCCAGTCATACATATGCACATATCCATTCTCTCTGATTCTTTTCCCACATAGATTATCACAGAATTCTGGGTAGCATTCTCTGTGCTATACAGCAGGTCCCCATTAATGAGTCATTCCATATACCTCACTGTGCATATGCCAGTCCCAATCCCCCAGTTCATCCCTGCTACCCCCACTTGTCCCCTTTGGTAACTCTAATTTTTTCAAAGTCTGTGAGTCTGTTTCTGCTCTGCAAATAAGTTCGATTGTATCTTTTTTTTTAAGTTCCACATATAGGTGATATCATATGATATTTGTCTTTCACTAACTTAGTATGATAGTTTCTAGGTCCATCCATGTTGCTGCAAATGGTATTATTTCATGCTTTTGTATGCCTGAGTGGTATTACATTGTTTATATGTACCACATCTTCTTTATCCACTCCTCTGCTGATAGACATTTAGGTTGCTTCCATGTCTTGGCTATTGTAAATAGTGCTAGAATGAACATTGGGGTACACATATCTTTTAGAAAACAAACAGAAAGCACAAGAGTATAGTGGGGGTCATCTTGATCGTGATAACTTCTGAAAAGATTATCTCTGGATACACAGCCTACACCTTGGGGCTGACCCACTGGACTGAGGTCCAGGGTCTACTGATCCCTCCACCCACAAGCATGAAGGGTCCTAAAAGGGTCCTGGATGCCGTGGGGACCCAACTCAGCCCCTGGAGGCGCTCATTTGTAGGCTGTGGAGCCTGTGATGCTGGGAGGCTTGAGGTTCACCCTGATGGCTCTGAATCTGGAGCAGGACCTTACTGAGCAGAATCCAGTGTCTACACATGGAGCCTCCCCATGGCTCTGCCTCTATTACCATTACCTGGACCCTCCTGGGGATCTTCCCATGAAATGAACCTTCTGTCAGTGGAGTAAATACATTTTCCATAGAAGCTTATTATTTTTAGCTCACATTCTTCTCTGTCTTAGAAGGTAATGAAGTTTTGTAAGTTTTCACTGATTGTTTTTGGCATGACATGCCTTAGAGAATTCAGGGAGATATATCTGCACGTGGAGAAAGAGTTTTTAAATTAATATCGTAAGTTTCAGAAGTCTTACCATTTTCAACTGGAGAATTTCAGGCTAGAATGAAAAAATCTGAATCAAGTTTCAGTTCATCTATTTTTCATTTTTTCTTTAATTAACAGTTAAGAAAAAAGTAGTGCTTTTTTTAAAAAAAACTGGGAGAATTTCTTAGTTCCTTTTTTCTTGTCCTCAGTGATTAAGAAGTACTTTGCCGGAGTACACTAGAAATCTCATATCTCATAATCTCCTGACAGTTACATCACAGATGGAATGTTCTTCGCTCGATGTCTTATTTGACAAAAATGCTCTTAATTCTCCTGGTCTTGCTTTTCACAGCACCTTTGTTTTCAGGATGGGTAAGTTTTGTGATTATCTCTGTAGTTTGATAAAAAAAAATATTTGGAGAAAGAAAATTTAAAGTGAGATATATTTGACATACCTATTTGGTAATACAGACTTTAGGTTTACATGCAGGACTTATTAATGCCAAGTGTCAGCAGGCAACTGCACAGGGCCACTGTCAGTTACTCTAAAACTTTGTACATTGATCTGTAACAAATTTCCCAAATAAGTGGGGAAATTTGGTGGAAAAAATGGAAATATTTTACTTATCTTTTCCTGTTACTTCTTTGAAATCAACTCATTGTGTGATCATTAGGTATAAGCTTTTACCCTAAATAAACAAAAATATGTTTGCTAACTAGTGAATTATGCATATTCAAAAGTAAGTTTGTACAAGGCAAGAATGTGATATATAGACCTGAAGTCAAAAGAGTTGTGAAAATTTAAAAGGAAAAGATATAAAGATCATAATTCAAGGAAATGTTACAAATGTCACCTGGGGCTTAGAAGTAAGATATGACTTGTACCAATCCATTTAGTTAAAGTATTTACTGCATCCAGACATTTCACTAGGACATGAAAGGAGTCACAGTCCTTATCTAAAGAAATTGTCAACTTATGGGAAAAAAAAAAGACGTAAACAGAAAAATACAAAAAAGTTCATACAAGTAGAGTAAGAGGTTAAATATTCTTTAAGAGATTGTTCTAAGGAGGAAAAAAAGAATGGGTCAGTTACCTCCTGTACCTGACCATATTAGGAGAGTCCTGTAGCATGATTTTCACATTCTCTGAGTAATTTTTGATGGGTAATTAGGTTAAATAACTAAGTTAAAAGATGAGGCAATTGGTAACTTCAAAAAAAGTTGATAGACAAGAAGGAATATGGAATCATGCAATATTGTTCAGTGCTGAACAACTTTTACTGATAAACTGTTGCCCAAATACTAAACATGGATATAACCATACATTATAAACTAATGCTAGTGGAGGAGAACAGAAGGATCGTGTGCTATGGGGAAAAGAGGACAATGATATAAGAGCTAAGTTTCCCACTTTCATATTCTAGAAGATATTACATATTAACAGTGGAAAACTAAGTAGCAGTTGTTATGTAGCACTAAGAAATAACAGTATAAACATCTAGAGAATGCACAGGGGTTGAGTCTGGATGGAGGGCTTTGCAGGTGAAAAGGGTCAGGTAAGGAATTGATCATTTTTTAGAAATATTTGACTTTTTGGTCTATTCAGCAAGCATTGCTGGGAAACCTGGACAGCTGCATGCAAAGCAATGAAACTAGAACACACCCTCACACCATGCACAAAAATAAACTCCAAATGGCTGAAAGACTTAAATATACGACAGGACACCATCAAACTCCTAGAAGAAAACATAGGCAAAACACTCTCTGACATCAACATCATGAATATTTTCTCAGGTCAGTCTCCCAAAGCAATAGAAATTAGAGCAAAAATAAACCCATGGGACCTCATCAAACTGAAAAGCTTTTGCACAGCAAAGGAAACCAAAAAGAAAACAAAAAGACAACTTACAGAATGGGAGAAAATAGTTTCAAATGATGCAACCGACAAGGGCTTAATCTCTAGAATATATAAGCAACTTATACAACTCAACAGCAAAAAAACCAATCAATCAATGGAAAAATGGGCAAAAGACCTGAATAGACATTTCTCCAAAGAAGATACACAGATGGCCAACAAACACATGAAAAAATGCTCAACATCGCTGATTATAAGAGAAATGCAAATCAAAATTACCATGAGATACCACCTCACACCAGTCAGAATGGCCATCATTAATAAATCGACAAATAACAAGTGCTGGAGGGGCTGTGGAGAAAAGGGAACCCTCCTGCACTGGTGGTGGGAATGGAAACTGGTACAGCCACTATGGAGAACAGTTTGGAGATACCTTAGAAATCTATACATAGAACTTCCATATGACCCTGCAATCCCACTCTTGGGCATCTATCCGGACAAAGCTCTACTTAAAAGAGACACATGCACCCGCATGTTCATTACAGCACTATTCACAATAGCCAGGACATGGAAACAATCCAAATGTCCATCAATGGATGATTGGATTCAGAAGAAGTGGTATATATACACAATGGAATACTACTCAGCCATAAAAAAGGATGACATCATGCCATTTGCAGCAACATGGATGGAACTAGAGAATCTCATACTGAGTGAAATGAGTCAGAAAGACAAAGACAAATACCATATGATATCACTTATAACTGGAATCTAATATCCAGCACAAATGAACATCTCCTCAGAAGAGAAAATCATGGACTTGGAGAAGAGACTTGTGGCTGCCTGATGGGAGGGGGAGGGAGTGGGAGGGATCGGGAGCTTGGGCTTATCAGACACAACCTAGAATAGATTTACAAGGAGATCCCGCTGAATAGCATTGAGAACTATGTCTAGATACTCATGTTGCAACAGAAGAAATGGTGGGGGAAAAACTGTAATTGTAATGTATACATGTAAGGATAACCTGACCCCCTTGCTGTACAGTGGGAAAATTAAAAAAAAAAAGTTAATATATAAAAAAAAGAAAGAAATATTTGACTTTTTGAACTCTGTATTATAACCATAAAAATGAAAAATAAAAAAATAAAAATAAAGGATTTGGTTTGCTAGTGTCATTCTCAGCAGTGAAAAGATGAAAGAATTCCTGCTAAGATCATGAGAAAGACAAGGATGTCTACTCTCACCACTTTTATTCAACATGGTTTGGAAGTCCTAGCTGTAGCAATCAGAGAATCAAAAGAAACAGAAGGAATCCAAATTGGAAAGGAAGAAGTAAAACTATCACTGTTTGCATAGGATATGATACTATACATAGACAATCCTAAAGATGCTACAAGAAAACTGTTAGAGCTCATCAGTGAATTTGGTAAAGTTGAAGGATACAAAATTAATACAACAGAAATAGATTGCATTTCTATATACTAACAATGAAAGATCAGAAAGAGAAATTAGGGAAACAATTCCATTTACCATTGCATCTAAAGGAATTAAATACCTAGGAATAGACCTACCTAAAGAGGCAAAAGGCCTATACTCTGAAAACTATAAGACAGATGAAAAAAGTCAAAGTTGACACAAAGAGATGGAAAAATATACCATGCTCTTGGATTGGGAGAATCAATATTGACAAAATGACTGTACTACCCAAGGTAATATACAGATTCAATGTAATCCCTATCAAATTATCAATGACAATCTTCACAGATCTAGAATTTTTTATTAATTTGTATGGAAACGCAGACGACACAAAAAACAAAAGCAATCCTGAGAAAGTGAAATGGAGCTGGAGGAATAAGGTTCAGACTACACTAAAAAAGCTACAGATATCAAAATAGTATGGTACTGGCACATAAACAGATATATGTAGATCAATGGAACAGGACAGTAAGCCTGAGATAAGCCCACACACCTGTGGTCAACAAATCTGTGATGACAAAGGATGTAAGAACATACAGTGGAGAAAAGATAGACTCTTCGATAAGTGGTTCTGGGAAAACTAGACAGCTTCAAGAAAAAGAATGAAATTCTCTAACTCCATACACAAAAATAAACTCAAAATGGGTGAAAGACCTAAGTATAAGAACAGATGCCATAACATGCTTAGAGGAAAATATAGGCCGAATGCTCTTTGACATAAACCACAGCAATATTTTCTCAGATCCAACTCATAAAGTAGTGAAAATAAAAACAAAAATAAACAGATGGAACCTAATTAAACTTAAAAGTTTATGTACACCAAAAGAAACCATAAACAGAAGAAAAGCCAAGCCACAGAATGTGAGAAAATAATTGTGAATGAAGCAACTGACAAGGATTAATCTCCAAAATATACAAACATCTCCTGCAGCTCAATAACAACAACACAAAAAAGTCAAAGGGCAGAAGATCTAACTAGATGTTTCTCCAAAGAAGATATGTGGATGGCCAAGCAACATGTGAAAAAATGCTCAATGTCACTAATTCTTAGAGAAATGCAAATCAAAACTACTGTGAGGTGACACTTAACACCAGCCAGAATGGCTATTATCAAAAAGGCTACAGGAGTTCCCATCATGGCTCAGTGGCTTACTAATCCGACTAGGAACTGTGAGGTCGTGGGTTTGATCCCTGGCCTCTCTCAGTGGGTTAAGGATCTGGTGTTGGCTTGAGCTGTGGTGTAGGTTGCAGACATGGCTCAGATCCTGCATTGGTGTGGCTGTGGCATAGTCTGGCAGCTACAGATCCGATTAGACCCCTAGCCTGGGAACCTCCGTATGCTGTGGGTACGGCCCTAGAAAATAAAAAAAAAGAAAAGAAAAAAAGAAAAAAAAAAGGTCTACAAACAGTAAATGCTGGAGAGGGTGCAAAGAAAAGGGAACCTTCTTATACTATTGGTGGGAATGTAAATTGGTACAATCACTATGGAAAACAGTATGGAGGTTCCTCAAAAAACTAAAAATAGTTCTACCATATGATCCAGCAATCCCACAGCTGGGCTTATATACAGAGAAAAACAAGACTTGAAAAGATACATGCACCCTAAGGTTCATTGCAGCACTAGTTATGATAGCCAAGACATGGAAGCAACCTAAATGTCCATCAACAGAGGACTGGATAAAGATGTGATACATGTATGCAATGCCTTATTACTTAGCCATAAAAAAGAATTACATAATGCCATTTGAAGTAACATGGATGGATCTAGAGATTAGCATACTAAGTGAGGTAGGTCAAAGACAGCATCATACAGTATCTCTTATATGTAGAATCTAAAAAAAGAAGGGATACAAATGAACTTACTTGCAGAACAGAAACATACTCACAGACTTTGAAAACAACTTTACAGTTATCAGAGGTGACAGGTGTGGGGATGGGGATGGACTGGGATTTTGGGATGTGACCACTGAGGTGTATGGAATAACTGGCCGATGGAGACCTGCTGAATAGCACAGAGAACTCTACCCAATATTCTGTGATAATGTTTGGGGGAAAATAATCTGAAAAAGGATGGATGTATGTACATGAATAACTGAATCACTGCTGTACAGCAGAAATTATCACCACATTGTAAATCAATTATACTTCAATAAAACTTTAAAAATGAAAATAAAAATAAAGGATTTATAGATGATACCTTTATGGAAAATTTAGTATCAAAGGATTAGAGTTGGAGGAAAATAGCTTGGAATGATTACAAATTATTTTTAAATGTATTTTTGGATTTGAATATATAAGTATATTTGGAGGCAGAAGGAAAGGAAACTGTTGAAAATATTGATGGAAATTCCAGCTGCCTGATTGAACAAGTTCTTGGAAGGCAGGAAAATCTAAAATATTCATGTGCATCCATTTAGTCATGGTTTTCTGCTGCCTTCAACTATGGGTTAATAACAGTAAAAAGAAAATCTGCCATCCTCCTCCTTTCCTCCCTATTCTACTTATGTTTGTGAATTACCAACCTTCAAGCACACCATTGAAGGCAGTGCTTATCCGTATGTAGTTAAAGAAAAGTTACTGGTTGAAATGAAAGTGGTTTTAAGAGCCAGGAGTATAATTTGAAGTGTTGAAGAGATTTTGGAAGATGATTCCAGATGCAGTGTAGGGTGAATATGAAAGAAAAGTAGTTCAGAGAGGTCGTTCTGTCTCCTGAGAGGAAGCTCTCCTCAAAGTCATCGAGAAGAAGAAACTTGGAGAAAACAAGGAAACAGAAAACACCTGCACATTATAGAAGATAAAAGATTGCAGGAGGAAAGGAACGTTTCCATAGGAAAGTTCATGCTGAATTTTTCTTCTTTGGATTTTTAGTTTTCCTGGAAAGCCTCATGTTTTGGTTAAAAGAAAGGGGGTTCCCATGAGAATCAGCTTTTCAGTTTTCCTGTAGTTCTTCCTTTTGTGAGCTCATAAAGATAGAGTATTCTGCATATCCTTTTCACCAGCCTCCCTTGAGCAAACCATCTTTTGCCCTCTTTTTTTTTTTTTTTTTTTAACCTCCAGAAATGCTAAAAGAACCTACTTTTGCATGTCTGGTAATTTCTTTCTTTCAAAATGAAACTGACTTTCCATCAAATCACAGAAAATAGAGGAAACAGCTATACTGTTAAAATCAAGATAAATCTCATTTATTTTTTCAGCAATTCCATTGCTAATCAATCTGTTAGCCATTTTGCAAAATCCCACACTTTGTATATTTAGACAAAAAAATTCATCACTTCCTGTTACCCCTGCATTACGTTAGAGTCTGTCTTGTTTTCTTGCAGATTTCTGTCCGATAAAGCAAAGCAGATTCATCTGCTCGAGTGTTTCTGCAGGTGCAGAAAAATTAGTTGCAAAATACAGGCTTGTTGGAAGGGACAGCCTGGTTTCCATAGTGGCCTTTCTGTTTGTTAAATGTGGTCTCAGGATGCCATTTGTTTCCCATGTGGATGTGCTATTACCTGCCCCAAAGGAGTCTTGTGAAGACTGTTTCCCTGAAGACGGGTGTGCAGTGTCATTTATTGATCATGCACCTGACATGAGACCTCACACCTCCTCAGTTGGTCAGCCACACAGTCTCCCAGAATGGCCAGTCGTGCCTCTATGAGGTCCATTTGCCATGTGACAATCTTATGGGGAGCTCCAGAAGTGTGCCTTCCTTATCTCCTAGAATCAACTTCTATGAAAAGGCCCCTGGCTAATTTATTCCATTTTATTTCTTTGGAAAAGTAGATTATCCTTCTGGCCTTTCCCAACAAACTTTTGAGATTCATTTCTCCTCTTAAAAGGTGAAAAAAGAAAGAGTTTAAAGTGTTGTATTATTTAAAAAAGATGTGATTCTACTTCTAGACTGAAGACCCACTGTATGATTTTTACAGCCTGTGGAGGCTGGATTGTTGCATCGTGCTGGATGATGGGCCCAGCTGGACATAAGCTGGAGGCTAAGGGGTGTGAGGAGAATAGAGCCTGTTCTAGAGGTTAGAAATGGGCTGCCTGAGAAGTCAAGTCAAGGACATAACATAATGATGAGGAATATGGATACAGTTTATTTTAAAAATCTTGAATACTTGCCATGTGCAAGGCATCATGCAGATTATTAGACCAGATAGGCAACCATCATTTCAGGGAGCTCACTTCTACTTCAGGGGCGAGGGGCTTGGGACAGTACATTTACAGAGAATATTTATAAAAGTTTTGAGGAAATCCCTAGTCTTAAAGCATAAAATGAGATTTCACTGGGTAACAGTTCCTGAAAGAAAAAGAGTACTTGCAACTCTTCATGGTGGCTTCAAAAGATAAAGAAGTATTACACAACATTGTAAGTCAAATATACTCTAATAAAATTTAAAAAGAAGTATAAGCAGTGCTCAGTGGGAAGTGATCCTCTATGCCTTGCAAAGGAATTTGGATTTTAATTTATTGAAACTGGCAAATCTGGCAACAAAGTGGTATATGGATTTGAGAGAGGTAGGAATGAAGCCATGAAACTAAATTATTTGGCTTTAATATTATTATTTTGTCAAGTAGTTGCTGATATCTTAAAGCGAGCTTCCTCCTTTCCTTTTTATCAAGAGACAATTTTTTCCCCTGAAGTACTATGATATTAAGGATATCATGATAAATGCATTCTGGCCTCAGGGAGTTCTCAGACTTGTGGGAAAGTGGCATGTGAGAACCACAGAAAGGAAAGTCACAAGTGGGCTGAGTGACTGTTCCTGAAGAAATAAAAGAATACTTCACCAAGAAAGTAACTTTTAACCTAGATTTCTTAGTGGGTATTCTTCACACTGATAAAGGAGAGAAAAACACCCTGGACATTGAATGGCAATGGAGAAAAGTGTGAAAACACATGATGATGCCTTTGAAAAGGATTCGCTAATGTGGTATCGGAACACAGGGTGCCATAATATGATTTGAGGAGATGCTGTAGGTTATTCCCAGATTGTGAGTGACCTCATTTACAATGCCAAGTGTTTGGAATTTCATACTGAATTTAATAAGGAGCTTAAAGACTATTTTACTGAGGGGTAACAAGTCCCTTTCTGTGAATGTTATTGTGTTTCTTCTTTTCTGAAACCTGGTATCTATATTTGATGGCAAAACCAAACAGCATAGCAGGACCTGTACTACAAGATGATAAAAGGAAGAGGATTGACTGGGCAGGTGCTTCTGAAGTAAAATGGCCAGAGGTAGAAGGATGCAGGGCATGGCAGGGGACCAGTTTGGGTATCTGGGGAGATCAGGTTCTTCATTTGCTTGTTCTTTCATGAATGCGTAACTGTCTGCTGAGTGCCCAGAACTAGGAGCTACTCAGACTAAAATGCTAATTAAAAACAATACTACTCTATAACCAGGCCAACCTGGATGAAATATATGGGCAGCCAGGAGCAACCACTCCTAATTAATGGAATGCCTCTGGTGCTGTCGTGCACACCTATTTCAGCTGTGGCTGCATGGAATGGTTTTTAAGCCTCTCATGCCAGCATATGCTACATGTACTTCACCTCTTCCAGGTTTCTCCTCTGGCACAGACACTTGCAGGAGCCCTGCACCAGACACTCATGGCCAAGAGTGAGGACAGTCTAGCCTAAGAGGCAAGAAGATGGAGAAGATGAAAGTCTTGAAGAAGTCTTCAATTTTTCTGAGAAGTGTATCAAAATGTATCCAGGTGTATATTCCCACAATGTTGGCCTCCTTGATAAGCCTCTACCACTACAAGTAAATAAGTAAACAAAATGTAGTATAGTGAAATTCAAAATGCAAATGTTAAAGCTACCTGGTAGATTTTAAATTAGTGGGTTGTAGGAGTTCCCATTGTGGCTTAGTGGTAATGAACCTGGCTAGTATCCATGAGGATGGGGGTTCTTCGATCACTAGCATTGCTCAGTGGGTTAAGAATCTGGCCTTGCTGTGAGCTGCAGTATAAGTTGCAGACGTGGCTCAGATCTGATGTTGCCGTGGCTGTGGTGTACACTGGCACCTGCTGCTCCGCTTCGACCCCTAGCCTGGGAACTTCCATATGCTGCAGGTGCAGCCCTGAAAAGAGAAAATAAATAAATAAATAAATTAGTGGGTTATATTGGTTTGTCAGTGGTTTCTCAGAATGTTTCAGAGATTAAAGGCTAAAAGGAAAATTGATATTTTCACACATTGCCTGTTGTTGAAGAAAATAATGGCATTAGAGACCATGAAAAATGATTTTCATATGGATGATTTTTATGGTGATACTTGATAAAATCTGAGAGCTTAATGCTGAGTTATAATACAGTAAATTCCATGGGAAATGCATTGAATTGTAAGATAGACTATAAATGGACCATGTTCAGCAGGCAAGGCACTATCATATCCACATTATTTCTGTATTGTGCTTAGACCATCATGCTTGGAATCTACATTTAAAATTCAGAGCAGAAGTCATATAATATTTGGAAGCAGTGAAAGACCTTCAGATAATTTAGTCATTATTTTTCCTATTTAAAGAAACAGGACTATATTCTATAACATTAATTATTACTCTTAGTAAAATTCATGATAAAACTATCCATGCTGATTGTTGATTGACATTATCAATTAAAATATAATCAAAATCTAAGAAAGCACTAAAAATATATATGGATTTGATTGGTGTGAAAATATTAAGTTTTACCTGGCCATTGTGTCATCATTTATTGTTTCCATATATTCCTATATAAAGCAACTTTAGTAATTATCTGTTTTAATATGTAACAAATATGTAGGGAGGAATTAGGATATTTTACTGTGTTGAGTTTTATCATACAGAAAGCCTTTAAAATGACAAGATTCAGTTTAAAATTTAAAAAAATCTAATTTACCAAATCATTTAAAATACATGTAGTCTAATATTTTATATTGCATTTGAAATGTATTCAGAACATCATAACACTGTGGAGAATTTTATATGAAATTGGATATTATTTCTAGTATGTATTTCCTGTCCTCTTCTTTACCAAGAATTCCAGTCTAATTGCATATTGATCATTTATAATGTGACATATAACATGTATCAAAAAATTAACATGGCCCAAACTGTACTTAACGTTCCCCATTCCCTAACCTACCAGTCTCCAGTCACTCCCATATTAGTAAATAGTGTCAGTATCCAGTCTTTTAAAAATATGGCTTATGTCTAACTAATTTTTTAAAATTTCTTTATTAAAGCATAGTTGATTTACAATGTTATGCCAGTTTCTATTGTACAGCAAAGTGACTGGGTCATGCATAATATATATATTCTTTATTTATATTCTTTCCATCATGTTCTATCCCAAAAAATTGAATACAGTTTCAAGAACTTATTGTTTATCCATTCTAAATGCAACAGTTTGCATCTACTAATCCCAAACTCCTCATCTATCCCACTCTCTCCCCCCATGCAAGCAACCATAGGTCTGTTCTCCATGTTTGTGAGTCTAATTCTGTTCTGTAGATAAGTCATTTTTGCCATATTTCAGATTCCACGTATAAATGATATTGTATGGTATTTATCTTTATATCTTCATGATTCTTTATGACTTAGTATAAGAATATCTGATGGCATCCTTTTTGGTTCAAATGGCATTATTTTGTTCTTTTTATGACTGAGTAGTATTCCACTGTGTATACATGCTACATCTTCTTAATCTGTTCATCTGTCCATGGACATTTGGTTTGTTTCCATGTTTTGGCTGTTGTGAATAGTGCTGCAATGAACATAGGGGTGCATGTATCGTTTGAATTATAGTTTTGTCCAGCTATATGCCCAGGAGTGGGATTGTTGTATCACAGTTCTATTTATAGTTTTCTGAGGAACCTCCATACTATCTTTTTGTTTTGTGTATGATTTACTTTGCTATGCAAGAGCTTGTAAGTTTGATAAGGTCCCCTTTTTGTTTTTATTTATATTGCCTTGGGAGACTGACCTAATAAAATATCTCTATGGTTTATGTCAGAGAATGGTTTATCTATGTTCTCTTCTAGGCTAGGAGTTTTATGGTATCATGTCTTATGTTTTAAGTCTTTAAGCCATGTTGAGTTTATTTTTGTGCATGGTCTGAAGGCGTGTGCTAGTTTCATTTATTTACATGCAGCTATCCAGTTTTGATAGCACCACTTGCTAAAGATACTTTTTCCCATTTTATAGTATTGCCTTCATTATAAAAGATTAATTGACAGTAGGTATTTGGGTTTCTTTCTGGGATCTCTGTTCTTTTCCATTGATTCATATGTCTGTTTCTGTACCAGTACCACACTGTTTTGATTATTGTTGCTTTGTAATATTGTCTGAAGTCTGGAAGGATTATGCCTCCTGTTTTGTTTTGTTTTCTTTTCTTTTCCTCAGGAATTCTTTCACAATTCTGGGTCTTTCATGTTTCCATATAAATTTTTTGTTTACTTGTTTCAGTTTTGTGAAAAATGCCATGGGTAATTTAATAGAAATCACATTAAATCTCTTGATTGCTTTGGGTAGTATGGCCATTTTAGCAGTATTAAGTCTTTCAGTTGAGGGACATGGAATATCTTTCTATTTCTTTTTTTTTTCTTTCTTTCTTGTCTTATGGCCACACCTCCAGCATAAGGAAGTTCCCAGGCTAGGGATCAAATTGTACTTGCAACTACACCCTACACCACAGCCATAGAAACAGTGGATCTGAGCCAAATCTGCAATCTGTGCTACATCTTGCAGCAATGATGGATCCTTAACTCACTGCTGGGATCAAACCCACATCCTCATGGACACTATGTCAGATTCTTAACCCACTGAACAACAGTGAGAACTTCTCTTTCCATTTATTTGAATCTTCTTTAATTTCCTTTGTTAACATTTTATAGTTCTCAGCATCTAGGTGTTTCAACTCCTTGGTCAGATTTATTCCTAATTTTCTTTTTTTTTTGTATGATTTTAAAGGGTGTTGTTTTTTATATTCCTTTTCAACTATTTCATTACTAGTATACAGAAGTGCTACTGATTTCTGAACATTGAAATTATATCCTACTACTTTGCTGAATACATTTATCAGTTCTAGTAGTTTTTGTGTGGAGTCCTTAGCATTTTCTATATATAATATGATGTCATCTGCATATGGTGACAATTTTACCTCTTCCCTTACAATTTTGATACCTTTTATTTATAGTGACAATTTTCCCTCTTCTCTTTCAATTTGGATACCTTTTCTTTCTTTCTTTTCTTTTTTCTTCTTTTTTTTTTGTCTGATTACTGTGACTTGGACTTCCAATACTATGTTGAGTAAAAGTACTGAGAGTGGGTATCCCTGTCTTGTTCCAGATTTTAGTAAGAAGGCTTTCGGCTTTTCCCTGTTGAGTATTATATTGACTGTGGGTTGGTCATATATGACTTTTATTATGTTAAGATATGTTCCCTCTATGCCCACTTCAGTAAGAGTTTTTATCATCAATGGTTGTTGAATTTTGTCAAATGCTTTCTTTCCATCTATTGAGATGATCATGTGGATTTTGACTTTTCTTCTGTTAATGTGCTATCACATCGATTGATTTGCACATGTTGAACAATCCTTGTGAACTTGAGTGATTATTTTTAATTTTTATCCAATATTCAGTCTCTCTGCAAACCTTCATGATAAAAACTCTCAACAAATTAAATATAGAATAAACATGCCTCAACATAAGAAAAGCTAAATATGACAAGCTCACAGTTAACATGGTACTTAATAGTGAAAAAGCTGAGAGGTTTTTCTCTGAGAGGAACAAGGCAAGTTTGCGTTCTCTCACCACTTTTAATTCAACATAATCCTGGAAATCCTAGCCAGAGTAATTAGCAAGAAATATAAATAAAGGACATCTGAATTGGAAAGAAAAAAGTGCTGTTATCTCTGTTTGCAGATGACTTGATTATAGATATATATAGGAATCACCAAAGACTCCACTTCAAAACTGTTAGAATTAATAAATCAGTAAGGTTGCAGGATACAAAGTCAATATACAAAAATCATTTGCATTTCTACACACTAACAACAATCTATCAGAAAGAGAAATTAAGAATGTCATTATATTTACAATAGAATCAAAGGGAATAAAATTCTCAGGAATGAAATTAAAGGGGTCAAAACTTGCACATTGAAAACTATGACATCAGTGAAAGAAATTAAAGAAAACACACTAAATTTAAAGACGTTCTGTGATCATGGATCTGCATAATTAATATTGTTAAAATGTTCATACTACCCAGAGAAATCTAAAGATTAAATATAAACCCAATGAAAATTACAAAGATATTTTTCACAGAAAGAAAGCAGACAATTCTGAAACTTGTATGGGATGAAAAAAATTCCGCAAATAGCTAAAACAAATATGAGATATAACAAAGCTGGAGGCATCATACTTCTGCCTTTAAACTGTATTGAAAAGCTGTAGTAATTTAGGCAGTATGGTATTGGCATAAAAACAGATACATAGATCAATGAAACAGAGAGCCCAGACATAAAACCACACATATATAATAGAGGACCCAAGAATATGAAATTTGGAGAAAAGTATCTCTTCAGTAAATGGTATTGGGGAAACTAGACAACCATATGCAAAAGAATGAAACTGGGTACTTATCATACTCCATACACAAAAATCAACACAAAATGGATTAAAAACTTGAATGTGGAGTTCCCATTGTGGCTCAGTGGCTTAGAATACAACATAATGTCCATGAGGATGCAGGTTCAATCCCTGGATTTCCTCAGTGGGTTAAGGATCCAGCGTTGTTGTGAGCTGTGATGTGGGTCACAAATGTGGCTCAGATCTGGCATTGATGTGGCTGTGGTGTAAGCCAGTGGCTACAGCTCTGATTTGAAAACTAGAAAAAAACTAGCCTGAAAAGTTCCATATTTGTGGGTGTGACCCTAAAAAGACAACAAATAAACAAACAAACAAGAATACCTTCAATGTGAGACCTGAAACCATTAAACTCCTAGTTGAAAACATAGTGGGTAAGTTATTTTATGTTCTTTTTGGACCTGAGTTTATGTTATTTTTTTGATTTGACACCAAAAGCCAAGTTGAACAAGTGGCACTAAATCAAATTAAAATGCTTCTGCACAGCAAAGAGAGTCCTTAGAATGTAAAGGAAATCTACAGAATGGGAAATGATATTTTTAATCCATATATCTGGCAAGGGTTTAATATCCAAAACATATAAGGAACTAAAGAGATCTAAGTAGAAAAACAAATAAACAAATCCAGAGTTCCTGTTGTGGTTTAGTGGGTTAAGAATCTGACTAGCATACATGAAGGTGCGGGTTTGATCCATAACCTCTCTCAGTTGGTTAAGGATCTGGCATTTCTGTGAGCTGTGGTGTAGGCCAGAAGGTACAGCTCCAATTTGACCCCTAGCCTGGAAACTTTCATATGCAATGGCTATGGTCCTAAAAGAAAGAAAGAAAGAAAGAAAGAAAAAAAAACACGCTACTAGTTTATTATTGCTTCCATTTATTTAGACCCCTGATCAGTGAAACAATTTTTTTGAGATGCAAATGGTACAATTCTCTTACCAGATTCATAAGTCAATTAAGCTGGCATTAATTAAAATACATATCCATATGTGTAAAATTCAAGTTCTTAATTCACATATTTAAGTTAAAATTTTGATTCAAATTCATACATTAATATGGATTTATAATTGACCTGATTTTTTAAATAATTCAGACAAAATCTAATTCTAATAGAAGGTATTGCTTTGAACAATGAGAAGCTGAATTTCCTCTCATTCATAACAAAGCTATCACATGGCCTGTGTTAGTGTCTTCAACAGGAAGATGGTTAGTATTTCTTGTCCACGTTCAAAAATCTGACAGTTCAGTAGTTTAGGCTATACATGACTTCATCCAAAGATTCATAAAGTGAATTAATTGTTGAGGAGGATGAAGGATATTAACCTGTGTTGTTTAATTGTATGCAAGGTATTGATAACTGTTTATCTGTTATACTTTTAAGTATATAAGTACTTATAAGATTTATGCTGTGCTCAATATCCCTGGTTTCTGGATTTATATCAGGGACTTAATCTTTTGTAGATTTTAGTACTATGGGGGAGGGTAGAGTGGGGAGTCTGGAACCAATCCCCTGTGGATACCATGTGAAGACTATATGACTCATATAAGGTACTGATATTGTATACATCATATATCTTACATATTTTCATCCATGTTAAGACTTTAATGTGTTCTTTGCTTTCACATAAATTGCCACCCTAACCATGGCATCTTCCCCTTAAATTTATAAATTTATTCACATAGGGGATGGAGTGTTGATTCAATATAAATTCCACCATGACTGGAAATTGAGTTTGAATTCCCTAGGATGTTAAAGTCGTTTAGTATCCAAATCAGCTGTTTGTATAAATATCACATATCATTTATTAACTGCACAGTAATGAGTGCTTGTCACGTAAAATGCTTAAACACCAAAAAGAGAAAAAGTCAGTTTGGAATTTGGATGTGAAGAGAGTCTCAAAGAGGACAAAGCATCAAAGCATAAAATCCCATTCCAAGATCAGTCTCTTTGGGGAAATAGCTGAGAACTGAATATGAGGAGGCTGCGAAATGGGAACTGTTAATGTCTTTTTTCTCTCATCATGTGTTTTCTCTCCTCTAAGTCAGGATCTCTTAATTTCCAATGGAAGCCTTACAATCCTATGACATCAGAGAGACACATTATATAGCTTTCTTTTCATTTTCAATGGGGCATTATAAATTAGATGACAGTGAATATGCCATAATATCATCTATAAAGATATGCTTTGTTTAATTTTCTGCCCCTAAAGTTTGAATAAGCAATTAGCAAGAGTCTATTCAAATACTCCCAGATATGCTTTTAAAAAAAATCTTTCTTAAACATGTTTGCCATCTTTATACCATGCTAACACTTTGTCTACTCTGGAAGTTAACTTTTTTTTTTTTTTTTTTTTTTTTTTTTGCTTTTGGATATTTGCATACTTCTCTCATATCACAATTAAATTTTAAGTCCCTTAAGGTCTTAATGTTAAGCATTTCCCCTCCCTACTATGTATTGTATCCTGTACCTAGCAATTGCTAAGTAAATATGTTTCATCATAGTGGTTAAATAAGAGTTGAACAGAGTTTAAATAGTGTAAGTATATTAACAGTTTATTAATTAGCCTCCATAGATCCTGATGAATACCGGAAAGAAAAATTTGTCACGATTACAACTGCTTTCTAAACAGCTATCATTCTTAATTTAATTAGCATGAGAGATATAAGCAGCAGACATATCCATTTATCATAAAACGTTATTATGTACATCTTTTAAAATTGAATGGCAAGACATATTTTAGAGTAAAATTTACTTATTTTCATTTAAATATAAAAATGTCATTAATCTATTATTTATGTTGTAAATTATTATGACATTTATGTTTGCTTTCTCTTCCAACATCTTAATATCATGTTGCCTTATTGTTTGATATTCAAGGGAGGAAGATGGAAATACTTTACTTTTGGAAAATGTAGAACTGTTGTTTGGCAAATGAGAGAAATAGTTTAGAACATGAAATTTATTTCTCAGTGAATTACTTAAATACAGCTAGCATCTAGCATGGTATCCTTCTTTAGTATTTAGCAGACACAGAGAAGGATACAAGGTCTGTTAAGTAACTTTATAGTTCAGATAATCTTTCACAAAAGAATAATATTTTGGCATTTTCAGTTGTCTGTGTATTTTATGTCCTCTTGCGCTAGTCTGCCATGTAACTCAAAGCAATTTTATCTTCACTAAATATGGTTTACACCTTCACCTTGTTCAGCTTAAATACAACTGTCTAAGTGTAAGAGAGGCAATTAGCAATAATTTCCTGAACACATACACATTATGTGACCAGTGTTGTAGAGGTCACAATGCTTGACCTCATGGAGTATAGAATTTGAAAATTTGGTAATGCCCAGCGTAAGGAAGAAGGTATTTCAGCTTTTTGGGGGATTTTTATCCTGAAACAGGAAGGATATTGGTTAGGTATGAGATCATTGTACAGGGATATGCACATCATTAGTTTGTATGACTTCACTTCCTGATGTAATAATGAAATACCACACTCTATTTGTCCAGTCATCAGTTAAAAGCATTTGGGGGCATTTCTACTTCTTAGCTACGGTGAACAGTACTGGCACGAATATTTGTGTACTTGTTTTTGTGTGAATGTATGTTTTAATTTAACTGTCTTTCAAGGAGTGAATTTGTGGGTTTAAATGGTAATTTTGTTTAATATCTTGAGGAACTACTAAACTATTTTCCAGAGTTTCTGCACAATTATATCTCTCCACCAACAATGTCTGAGAGTTCCATTTCCCACACATCCTCACCAACACTTATTATTGTCTTTGATTCTAGCCATTCTGCTGTGTGGAAGGGGCCAATCCTTCCTGTTTTCACCTGGATTTCTCGGATGACAAACATTGAGCATATTTTTACAGGGTTATTTTCTCTTTGCCTACTTTTCTTGGAGAACTTTTAAAATATTTGCTCATTTTTTGGAGTTCCCATCGTGATTCGGTAAATTAATCCAACTAGGAACTATGGGGTTGTGGGTTCAATCCCTGGCCTCACTCCATGAGTTAAGTATCTGGTGTTGCGGTGAGCTATGGTGTAGGTCACAGACACGGCTCGGATCCCGCATTGCTGCGGCTGTGGCATAGGCCAGCAGCTACAGCTCTGATTAGACCCCTAGCATGGGACCTTCCATATGCTGCTGGTGCAGCCCTGGAAAAGACTAAAAAATAAAAAATTTAAAAAAATATATAAATATTTGTTCATTTTTAATTTGGTTATTCTAATTTTTTTTTTTTTAGTTGTAGAGTCCTATTATATATTCTCAGGAAAATTCTTTTATAAAAGATATCATTTGCAAATATTTTCTCCAGTTTTTGCTTTCATGATGGTATTGTGTACAGCTCAAAGTTTTTACATTTTGATATAATCTGTTTTACCTTTTTACTTGTGTCATTTCATTATGGTTTTCTTGTTGTATTGAGGAAGGCTTTTCCTAGCACAAGATCACAAAGATTTACTCGTGTATTTTTCCTAAAAGTTGTATAGTGCTATCTCATATATATCAGCTATAGCTTGTTTTGAGTTCGTTTTATTGTGTGGTGTAAAGGAGGGGCCTCCTATATTCTTTGACATATAGTTGTCCCAACAACATTTGTTAAGATTATCCTTTCCTTATAAAAATTTCCTGGATTCCCCATTGTGGCTCAGTGGGTTAAGAACTTGACTTATATCCATGAGGATGTGGATTTGATCCCTGGCCTTGATCTGAAGGTTAAAGATCCAGCATTGCCATGAGCTGCAGTGTAGTTTGTGGATGTGGATTGGATCAGTATTGAGGTGGCTGTGGTGTAGGCCAACAGCTGCAGCTCCTATTCAACCCCTAGCCCAGGAACTTCCATATGCCATGCGTATGACTACAAAGACAAAAAAAAAAAAAAAAAAAAAAAAATTCCAGGAGTTCCCATCATGGCTCAGTAGTAATGAATCCAACTAGTATCCATGAGGATGCTGATTCAACTCCTGGCCTCGCTTATGGCATCTGGTGTAGGTGCCAGATGTGGCTCAGATCACAAGTTGCTGTGGTGTCACAGACTGGCAGCTGTAGCTCCTATTCGAATCCTTGCCTGGCAACTTCCATATGCCATGGGTGTGGCCCTAAAAAAGAGAGAAAAAAAAATCCTGATCTCTTTGTCGAAATCAATGGACGAAAAATGTTTGGGTTATTTCTGGACTTACAGTTTGCCTCCATTGGTCTGTATGTTAATCTGTAAGCTGACAGCACACTGACTTGATGACTCTTTGTTGTAGTAAGTTTTGAAATTGGGAAGCATGAATTATATGACTGTTCTTTTCCCTAAGATGGCTTTTGCTATTCTGGGTTTCTTGCAATTCTGGATGAATTTTCAGGTAAACTTATCATTTTCTGAAGAAAAAAAAAAAAAAAGGCTAGAATTTTTATAAGCATTTTATTGAATTTGAAGATTAATTTAAGGAGTATTGCCATCTTAACAATTTTAAGTCTTCTAAGCAATGTACATCCGATATCCTTTCATTTATTTATATCTTCTTTTATTTCTTTCATAGATGTTTTATAGATCTTAGTGTATAGGTCTTATACTGTTTAATTTATTCCCATATATTTTGTTATTTTGATGATATTATAAATGAAAGTGTCTTCTTAATTTTTTGTGATTTTAGTGGCTAGTGTGTAGAAATAAAATCAGTTTTTGTATATTGACCTCCATATATGCATATATCCTTTAATTATTTTTTTATGAATGCACCCATGGCGTAGGGACATTCCCAGGCCAGGGATTGGAATTTGAATTGCTGCTGTGGCAGTTCTGGATCCTTTAACCCATTGGGCTGGGCTGGGGGAATGAACCCATACATCTGCAGTGACTAGAGCCACTATAGTCAGGTTATTAATCCACTGTGTCACAGTGGGAACTCCTATATGTTTCTTATTTGAAGTCTGTTACATTGTTTTGTTCAAAAATCATCCACAGCTATTCTCTAAGTGACCATGATCCGTCTTAATTATACAAGCCATTAGATATAGAAAATAAATACTTTAACAAATACATGGTAAAACATTCAGAACCCCATTTGAATGAAATAGACTACATAAACTACAGTAGCAAACAAAATATATAAAGAAGTATTCAACCACATAGATTACCAAAAAGTTGGGCAAACTGGACAAGATTCATTGGTAATGAAAATTCCAAAAATGTCTTAGTTGCTTATGTTCTCAGTCTTTGTACAAAACCCTAACCATTTAGCCCTGTGTCATCCTGGAGCGATGCTGCTCCAAAGCATTTAATTGCATTGACACCATAGATCCCATGTGCTTCCTCCATGTAACTGTAACCCCCCCCCCCCATGTAAAAACATTGAAGAAAGAAAATAGTGCTTAGAAACCTGAATATTTTTCCTTAATTTACTGACATCCCTGCAGCTTACATGGACCCACTCATGCCTTCCTAAATCTGCTTTTGAAATCACTTTTCCTGAACACAGACCTCTGAGTTAAGAGGACTCTAAAACCAGTTTTAATTTCTTATCTAGTAAGGTAAAGGATTTCCCCTTGGCTTGATCCTTGGCTGGGCCATATTTAAGCTGAAGAAAAATGCCTTATCCTGTACAGAATTGTTCTCTGCTCTGCACTGCCCAGTGTTCCAGTGTGTTCCATGATTATCCCATCATTAGCCAAATCTTCCATCTCTCTCAAAATCTCTAATTGCTTTAAACTGTCTGTGTCTCTTCCTGCTTCTAATATCTCTCCCTTTAAATATGCCAAAAGCATCTCCTAACTTTATCACCTCCTCAGTGTATTCTCAAACCCCTTAAATTTGTATTTATTGACAAATATACATATTTAATATTCTCCTTTATGGAATTTTCCAATATTGTCCAAAAAAAATTCTCTAAGATTGTTTAAAATCAATATGCTCTGAAAGTCGTTTCTGGACTTTTTAGAAGATTGTTTATATTTAAGTATAATATATTTTCTTCTCTCACCTTCCATACCTAACTGCCAAACTCAAAATCAAAATCAGATCACTTAAATATTAACATTATCAAAGAAGAAAACATGAAAGGAATACATTAACATTCAGTTAAGACCAGCAAAGGAAATTGGAGGACAATTCATTATTTTCCATACATTTTGGTGTATTCATTGAAGAGTGTGTAAAATTAAATAAAGGATGTGCAGTGACAGTTGATCCAAATCTTATGCTATAAGACCTATCCTTTCACCATTCCTTTAAAAAATGAAAGCTAGTATTAAGAAATATTGAGAAAGCATCCCTGAGAAATAAGAATTTGAAGTTGATACCCAAAAGTGCCAGCCACTAAACTATGATTAAATATGTTAGGTCAAGCATGATTTTATTAGCTGTATTACAAGGGAGGTGACATATTGAAAATCTTTAACACTGGTTTCCTGTCAGTAGTGAAAAATCTGATGTTAATGTGAAATCTTCTTCCCCATTCCAAGAGTTATTTATCACATGGAGTAGATTGAAGTTAGTGACCAGGTGGCCAGTAAAGTAGATTGATTTTGACAGAAAACCACCTGGATAAAAAAACGAGTCAGACAGGAAGGTGAATTGCTGTCTGGACTGGAACTTGGTTTGAGACACTGAGGGATGCTGAGGGATATGTGGAGACCTCTGGGAATTTACCCCTAACAGGGAACAGTCTGGTTGGTGCACAGAGGCAGCCAGTAGAGGGACAAGAAGTGCTGAATCCTGGGGTTCATTCTTGGAACAACCTCTGGCTCCGTTTGCTATGACATTTGTTCAGAGAGGTTCTTTAGTGACCTTTCTGTTCAGAGAGGTGGCTATTTTTAATGGATTTGCTTAGAAGGTATTTGTATTCGTGACCAGGGGTGCCAGATCATTTATGAGCAATACAAGCTCCAAGTAAAAGTACGTTACTAGAATAGATGATGGTTTTTCACATCATTTCTTTCCCATGTAATAGTAACTATTTAAACACTCAACCTTCAATTATGCTTCTTAGACTTCATTCTAAGTAAGTGTTATTTTCCCCATCTTCTAGCAGGGAAGGTGGAAGATAGCAGTTTTGAACTTGTTCCATGCTTGTCCACACTGGTCCCTTTTTACTTCTCTCCAGTTATGTGGATATAGGGTCTGCTTTCTGCCTGAGACTGATCACTGCATTTGTGGTTTTAAAATTTGCTTTGTGCAGAACTCTCTTCCAGGAGTTCCCGTCGTGGCTCAGTGGTTAACGAATCTGACTGGGAACCATGAGGTTGTGGGTTCAATCCCTGGCCTTGCTCAGTGGGTTAAGGATCCAGTGTTGCCGTGAGCTGTGGTGTAGGTTGCAGATGCGGCTCGAAGCCCGCATTGCTGTGGCTCTGGCATAGGCCGGTGGCTACAGCTCCAATTCGACCCCTAGCCTGGGAACCTCCATATGCCGTAGAAGCGGCCCAAGAAAATGGCAGAAAGACAGGGAACAAAAAAAAAAAAAAAAAAAAAAAAGAACTCTTTTCCATCCTCAAAAGATTTTTCTCTTATGTATTCAGCTTCTATCTTTTTATAAACTACATAACATCCTCATTTTTTAACAAAATATATATAAACTTCTTAAATCTTTAAAATGTGTTAGAGGAAAAGACAATTTGCCCCTCTCTGGTTCCACATTATGCTGCTTAACAAAACTTCTCCAAGTGTCTTCTTATTTCACATTCGTTTTCAACCAAGTCCACCTGCCTCCTGTCCCTAACCCCCACACTGTGGAAACTGCTCTTCCATAGGGCAAGCAACCTTTTATAAATTTTTCAGGGAGGTTAAATGCCTACTCAATCCTCACCTTTTATTGACATTTATAGCATCTTAAACATCATGTTTTCCACCATGTTTGAGAGTTTCTCATCCTCTTGGACCCACTCTTTGGCTGACTGGCTTAATTCTACCTGTGTGACTACTGTCCTCCTTCTGCCAGTTGTATTTTTGTTTTCCGTAGTGTTATGACCCAAGCTGTCCTCTTTTCGTGCTGGCCTTCCACCTATTTTATAGAGATGCTCTTCCACTTCCATGACTACAGCTACTATCTACTTACTATTGATTTCATCTCAGTTTCTGATTAAGATCCTACTTCAGGGATACACAGTAGCATATTTGACTGCCTCCAGAAACTATTCTCTAGGACATCCCAGAGGTAGCCACATGCATATGTTAAGATCACCTCGTCATAGAGAAATGCTGTTCCGATCTGCGGGTCCTACCACAGTGAGTGGTATGCGCAATAGCTAACATTTATGGAGCATGTATCCATCCAGCACTGTGATAAGTGCTAGAAGCATTACCATCTTTAATCCTTTCAGTTAATCTTTAAGATAGTGATAAAATCTTCATTTTCCAAGTGAAGGGATTGGGGTACAGATGACACTTAGTCAGAGTCACAATCTGGTAGATCGTGAGGCCTTAACTCCCAGCCAGGCAGCCTGGCTGCAGTATCCATCCTGATGTTGACTCCCACTCAAGTAGTCTGGTTCCAGAGTTCATCTTGACCTTGATTCCCACCTAGGCAGCCTGGTTCCAGGGTCCATCCTGACCTTGACCTTCACTCAGGCAGCTTGGTTCCAGGGTCCATCCTGATCACTGCTTTAGTCTGCGTAGCTCAGGTCAGAAAATTAGTTGCCTACTCGAAGCCTCACTTTCTTTTACCTCAAATAAATCAATCAACAGTACCATAGTTTCCCTTACCTACTTTTCCTTTTTCCTTGTTTTACTTAAACATACTCTTACATCCATCTAAGTTATCTTCTAGATCCACTGGTTCCCTCCAATTACTGTTGCTGGGAATCTGCTTCTTGCTCCCCCCTCCACTACCTAGTTGATTCTAACAGTATCATAAGCCCAGTCTTCATGTTTTTTATATTTCCCAAGCCAATCTATGATTTTTTTCATTCTATATTTAGAGTGAGTTTGAGGGAAAAAAGTGCGTATGATATACTGTATACGTGTGTAAGAGTTCAGTTATGTTTTGAACAAAATTCAAAATTCTGAACAGTTTATGATAACAGCAGTCATCTGGGGCCTTCCAGCAGAGTAAGGCATAATTCAAAATGCTATTTAAATTGGATTTTACTAACAAAGTGTGTTTTATTTTTTAATTCTTCATTAGCATTAATATTAGAGAATTGTTTCATAATTTATTTTAAAAAGTTATAGATTAAAATATTTTTATTTTCTTAGAGACAATATTTTAATGAGCAGTCGTATAGGCAGTGCATTTCCTTGGTGTTTAGGCATAGACTTCTCTTCGGACAGTATCACTGATTGAATTCCTCAATTAAAAATCTGCCTTTATTATCAATGTCAAGAGATTTGTATTGACAAAGAAAGTGTGTTAAATATACTCCCCTTTCTTCATTTCCTGGATTAATTCAGTTTAGGAATTTATATAAATATTTCAACACTAATAAAAATGGTAAGTATGAAATTTTGAAGTTACAGTACTACTTTAATAAAAGCAAATATTAAATGACAGAATTTGGAAAGGTAAAGGGATTGAATTGAAAGTAAAATTCTAAGTTATGATTATTGGTATGGTGAAAATTAAGATACTTATTTTTAATAGTAATTAAAAAGTTAATGCATGAAATAATCTTGCTTTCAACTGTAAGTGTTGTGTGTGTGTGCTGGAATCTGATTAAGTTCACAGTCAAGCTGTCTCCCTATCTGAACTATTTCTAGGAATATATAAAAATGTAGGTATATAGAAAAAAGTGACTTCGTATGAATTATTTCCCTAGTATCTAAGCTTTTAATTGTTTTCCTTTTAAACGTATTTAATACTTCACTGCTAATTTAGTTCAGAAACAAAACTAGTTGGAAAGTTTCACCAGGACAGTGAAGACACTGCCCCATATAGGTGACCTGAGATGCAGGTAATGCACTGCTGCACCCACCTTCATGGCTTCAGCAGGCTTGGTCTGAATCCCCTTTATAGAGTGAGTATATTGGCTGCTTGACTACAGTCTCTCCCAGCAATTTTCTAGCCTCACTGTCTCTGGGAGGTCGAGCTCCTCTTCAAAGTGTGGGTCACATGTATATCAGCAGACTTGTTAAAGCTCAGCCAGGTGAGGGATGCTGACCTTGCTATGTATAGATCACATTTTCATTATAGCAGGAGAACTGCTCCATGGGTCTTTATTAAGGTCTGTCTGACTCAATAGCCTACAACCTCCTTGAAGCCAGTCGTCTTTCTCTGTTTCCCTTTTTTATTATATTGTTTGTTAACCAGGTAAATGCCATAAATAGACTTTGGTCCAGGGGAAGATATGAGAATTTCATCATAATACTTCTTCTGCAATATTTCCATGACATTTTCAAATTAAAAATGTGCTGCTGATAATTAGATTTTTGTATTTTTCCTGAATTATTTAGGTCATTTATGGTTTAATTCCTAATAATTCAGACACTTTAAATGAAATAGCAAGTGGATATTTTGCAAATCAATCTATTCCTTTTCATAATACATCACATCTTATTTGATAACCTTTATAGACACAACTAAGGCCGATAGTTGGTTGGCATTAAAGAGACACTCTTCCAGCACTAAAACTCCCTCTTTTGAGATTCAGGTTTGATATAGGCAAGGGAAAGCTCAGAGTTTGAAAAGTCACAGAACAATGCAATGGAAACAGTGTGGAGAACAGCAGAACACATGGAGTTAAGGAAAATGCAGCCTGAAGAACATATTATGATAATTTTCATTATGTAAATATGACATTCAGGTTCTGTTTGACTTTGATTTGGTTTCCCTTCCTTGCAATCTGGCCCAAGAGAAGAGATTCAGCTCATCAGCGAATGAATTTGCCAGGAGGAAAGGAGAGAGGGGAATTCTTTGAAAGGACAGAAGGAAGAAAGAAAAATTTCTTTTAGTTTTGTCACTTAAATTGAAATGTTTGTTAATCGTGTGGTACTTTTGAGCATGGCTGTAGGTAGAAACTTATCTCCTTTGTTTTCAATCACCAGTGCTCTGACCACAATGAGTATCTCAAGAAATACAGGGCCTTATACCTTCTCTTTTAATTCCTAAAAGTCCCTTTTTCACCCTGAGTGACAAGGAAGACATGTTGAGTCTTACGGCATTCCACAGTTATAGTCTATTCTTTACATTTTTATTTATTTTATTTTTCTGAAGCAATTCTAAGAAACTGTAGGGGTTTAACCTAGGCTTTGTTACTCTTCATTTTAAAATGTGATGCCAGATATTTAAAGCTATGAAGAAAAGGAGCATTCTAGGTATATGGTAAGGAAAATTAGACTTTTCCTATAGAAAAGTAACATGAATTTAGTGGTACAGAGCACATATTTTGGAGGAAGACAAAACTAGATTTAAAATCTCTCATTAATTCTTTGTAATCTTGGGAAAACTGGTTAAATAAAGGCATTGATACTGAAAATGAAAAATATGTATGTAGTTACCTATAGTACTGTGGTAAAGACTAGGTGATTTCACTTCTACTGAATTTTAGCTTCAATTTTAACTACCACTTCCAGTTATTGTCATGACTTTTAGGTACAGTTTTAACTCCAGCCCTCAACTCACTTGAAATGTAACACTGGTAGATGTGTTGAGGAGAAAGAGGTTATACATCAGGAGATACTCAAATTGAGATGTTTATTCAGCCTGATTTTGACTGAAAGAAAAAAGAAGGTTATTTCTGGACAATCCAGTGTTTAATTTCTCCTAAAGAATGACATAAAGTGAAACAACTACACTTCATTCTACCATTGACTCTGTCAGCATCCCGGACCCTCAAAAAACAAACAAACAAAAAACACAGCTACAGTCACAATTTAGTGCAACAGAGGTGAATACGGACTAGTTTTAATAGTCATAGATTCTAGAAGTCATGCTCCTAGAATAAGCATCAGCTTCTTCACTGAATTTTGGAGATTTCATGTTCATAAGTCCTTAACTGGTAATAGTATGCTCACCTAAGTAGCATCGCTACAAATTATTAATACCCTATCTCCAGTCTTGCCTTTGTTTTCTTAGGTTTCATTAAGATTATGCCTTTTTCTGTATCAGGATAATATGAAAGGTCACTTATTCAGTGAAGTGTTTCCTCTATTTTGAGGATTGTCATTTTGGGATGTGTTGTTAATTTCCACTGATTAGATCCTTTTTTAGAACACAAAGAAACTCTCAGGGACAGATGAACATTCTTGAATTAAAACTGTAAAAGGATAGATTAAAGAGTGAAATTTGATGAATTAGAAAATCTGCTCATATGAGGAATATCTGCCATTAAAGGAAATCCTGTGATTCTAAAATTAACCAGTGAGTGTTAGACTGACAGGATAATAAAGTCTGTCACAATGTAAAGATGTTACCAGAGCAGTGAGTGATGCACAGCTCAGTACAGCGTGGGGCTTTTTTATTTATTTATTTATTTATTTTTAAATTTTCTCTGAAAGGAACAAGAGCTTTGTTTTTGTTTTGCCTTTTAGGGCTACACCTGTGGCATATGGAGGTTCCCAGGCTAGGGGTCAAATTGAAGCTAGAGCTGCCAGCCTGTGCCACAGCCACACAACAATGCCAGATCCAAGCTGCATCTGTGACCTACACCACAGCTCATGGCAACGCCCGGATCCTTAACCCACTGAGAGAGGCCAAGGATCAAACCCATGTACTCATGGATACTAGTTGGATTTGTTTCTGCTGCGCCATGATGGGAACTCCTGTTTGTTTTTTTTTAATGGCCACACCTGCAGCATACGGAAGGATGTCCCTGGACCAGGGACTGAATCCAAGCTGTAGCTGTTACCTGCGCTGCAGCTGCAGCAAGGCCGGATCCTTTAGCCCACTGCACTGACCAGGGATTGAACCCATGCCTCTGTAGCATGCTGAGCTGCTGCTGCAGTCAGATTCTTAATCCACTGCACCACAGCAAGAACCCCCAGAAATAAATTCTTATAGAATAATTTTGGGGAGGAACAAAGTAAATTTGTTTTACAGGAGGACTTTTTTAACTTGTCACTTATTACTGTCTTGGAGAATAAATGTATCCTTAGATTAATAAAAACAATAAGGAAAATTTGATATGTATAAAATATCATAAAATTTAAAAAATAGCAACTGAGAGGAATCAAACAACAGGATCCATAAATGATAATATTTTTAAAATATTAAAAACATGACAAAATTATTAATTTTAAATTAAATTTAAAAATCATTCTATTTTGATTTTTCCTTTTTTTTTTTTTTTGGTCTTTTTTTTTTTTTTTGCCATTTCTTGGGTCGCTCCTGTGGCATATGGAGGTTCCCAGGCTAGGGGTTGAATCAGAGCTGTAGCCACCGGCCTACGCCAGAGCCACAGCAATGTGGGATCTGAGCCTCGTCTTCGACCTACACCACAGCTCACGGCAACACCAGATCCTTAACCCACTGAGCAATGCCGGGGATAGAACCCGCAACCTCATGGTTCCTAGTCGGATTCGCTAACCACTGAGCCACAACGGAAATTCCTATTTTGATTTTTCTTGTTTTATCCTTTGGCATCTGAAAAAAAATCCCTGTGTGATTAAGTCGCAAAGTCCAAGGAAGTCTAGGAAAGGAACATTAAGAAGTACTTAAATAAAAGTCTACTAAACTTCGAGAAATTGTAGTGTACATGAAACAAAAATATGGTCAATACTCCAAAAGTGTTAAAGTCATAAAACACCAGGAAAAAAATGGGAATCTGTTATAGCTTGACTTTTCAATTTTAAATACATCATTCTTTCAAAACAAAGTGACTTAAGCTATCCTTTTAATGGGGCTTTATTTGATTTGCTGATGTTTTGTTCAGAATGTCTGCATTTGTGTGTAAATATATTTGCATGTGACTGTATTTTTTTGTATTGTTCTTCTCATTTCCTTGTATTGAGATGATGCTGTCTTCAAAAATTGAATAAAAAGCATCCCCTTCTTGTTTCTGAAGGGGCTTTGTACGCTATTAGTATATTACTTCTTCCACAAATTTGACATAGAATTTACCTGTGAAGGTGGTTATTTATGTGGGAAAAAATTTCTTTAACTATTATTTCAATCTCTTTAAAATAATAAGGCTATTACAGTTTTCTATGTTTTGGGGGTCCAGCTTTAGTAAGTTATATTTTTCAGGAATTTTTTTCATATAATCTTATTTTTAGCACTTAATTGCAAAATGGTTGTTCACCAACCTGGATGCTGTCTGAACCCCATGCTCTTGGGAATTTATGGTGATTTCACCACCAGGAGTGATCAGTTATAACCTTTATTTCTAGCCCCTCTCCCCTTTCTGGAGAATGGAGATGAGGCTGAAAAGTCCAAGCTTCCAGTCATGGCTTGGGCTTTTTGGTGGTCAGCTTTCAGCCAGGATCCTTCCTGTAGCTGACCTGGATTTGCCTCATAAGAACAAAAGACACTCCAATCAGCCAGAAAATTCCAGGAGATTTGGTGTCAGGAACCAGTGTCCAAGACCAAACATTAGAATGAAGGATGCTACAAGTCCTTTTATCACTTAAGAAATTATAAGGGTTTTGGGAGTTCTGTGCCAGGAACCAAGGACAGAGACCAATATATATATTTTCTATTATTTCTTATAATTTGTATTCAGATTTCCTTTTTTAAAAAAAAAATCCTTTTTACGTCCCAGGAGCTCACCAGTTACTGCATAAAATTTAAAAAATCTCCTCTGGAATGTGTCTGTTTCCATTGAGTTTTATTGTTTTGATGTTCTTGATAGTTTTAGGAGCACTGAAGATATATTATATATATATTATCTTTATATTTGGATTTGTGTGATAATCTTATAATTAGACTTGAGCTCTACTTGAGAGGAAGACTGTAGATTAAAGTGCCATTTTCATCATGTCAAGCATGCTGTCAACATGACATACCATTGTTGAAGTTATGTGTGACCACCAGGCTTTTGTCAAGGTAGGTTTCTGCACTGTCATGTTCTTCTTTTGTTCCATCTTTACATAGTGTATTCTTTGGAGGGAATTCATATGAACCCCACACTGAAGGAGTGTGGAGTGTGTTCTACCTACCTGAGGAAAGAGTGCCTAAATTATTAGGGATTCCTCTGCATCGCACATGTGCTTACCTTCATTTATCTATTGTAATCTTTCATTTATATTAGTATGGACGTGTGAATATTTACTTTATACTTTTTTTTTTTTTTGTCTTTTTGCCATTTCTTGGGCCGCTTCCCACAGCACATGGGGGTTCCCAGGCTAGGGGTCAAATCGGATCTGTAGCTGCCGGCCTACGCCACAGCCACAGCAACTTGAGATCCAAGCCACGTCTGCAACCTACACCACAGCTCACGGCAGCATTGGATCATTAACCCACTGAGCAAGGCCAGGGATCGAACCTGCAACCTCATGGTTCCTAGTCGGATTCATTAACCACTGAGCCACGACGGGAACTCCCTATTTTATACTTTTTTAATGTGATACTATATTACTTTATTCTCTTTCTCAAGTATTTCAGCTATGGTGATAATTGAAATCTTTTTAGTTGGCTCCTGTGCCCTTTGACATTTTTCCATCAATTTTTAAAGTGCTTCCTTCCTTTTTTTTTCATTGGGGGTGCTTCAGGCTCATTTTCTGTATTTCCTGTATTAGATATAGAGTTAGTCATTTGTCTAGTGAGCTCAAGGTCTGTTGCTGGTGGTGGTGGTTTTTATTGGAAACCATTTGGTGTTAGACTTTAAACTCTGGATGGTAGATTTGTTTATTGCTGCTGGTGTGCCTTGCTTGTATATTACTTCAAGTTGCTGTAAGGAAATATGTGTGTACATCCATACCTATGCACATACACATATCTATAAGTCTGCATGTAACTATCTGAATCTATGCAGGGCTGCACATGAGCTTGTTCTTACTTCTTCAGCTCTAAACTCTATTTTGTTACCTTATGGATCATTCTAGCCTCCTTATCTAGCTTGTTTTAAATTCCCATTCCAACAGTTAAAAACCTGGCTCTCACCAGCCATTACACATTACTTAATTTTCAAATCTTGTATTTGTTGGGGGCGTGGCTCGGATCGTCAGTGTCGAAAAATGAGACACATGAACACAGGGAGATCTCGACAAGGCTCTTTACTTCTGCAGAAAGGTGCGGGTACTCCAAAAAGTGCATGCTCTGAACAAAGGACCCTCCCCTATTTATCCCTAACGCAGGTGATTTACCTCACCCCTTCCCATTGGTCAGGTCAGGGCGCACATTCTTCCTGGTTGGCTAATTTGAAACAAATTGTTACTGGGAGAAGAGGGAAAGAGGAGGGGGGGTTGCAGGAAGATGTTTCAGCCGAAACCGGAGCAAAATGGAGGAACCAAGATTTCCTTTGATAGAAAAGACATTATGTTAATTTCCACGTATCATGTATATCAGTGTTAGAATTGTTGACATACATCCTTGGAAATAGCTTGATCAACCTAATTTTATACTCCTATTCACTTTCTTTTGCCTCAGTCTTAGAGACGTCTCTCATTTCCAGAGCACTGTTTATCTTACAGCCTCCAGGGAAGGTGTTGCATGTATTTGTAACAAGCTGGATTAATTTTTCACACTTTGGAATTCCGTCACAGGGTTCTCCAAGCTACATAATGATTTTTTTAAATTTTACTCATTAATGTTCACTCTTTGTGTTGTAAAGTTCTATGAGTTTTGACAATTGCAGTGTATAATATACTAATAATATGCATAACCATACCATACAAAAATCTCTAAGTCCATCCTTACTGCAAATGGCATTATTTCCTGCTTTTTAATGGCTGAGGAATATTTCATTGTATTTATATGTACCACATCTTCTTTATCCATTAAACTGTTGATGGACATTTAGTTTGCCTCCATGTCTTGGGTATTGTAAATAGTGCTGCAGTGAACATTGGGGTGCATGTATCTTTTTCAATGAAAGGTTTGTCAGGATATATGCCCAGGAGTGGGAGTTCTGGGTCATATGGTAGTTCTATATTTAGTTTTCTGAGGAACCTCCATACTGTTTTCCATAGTGGTTGTACCAGTGTAGCTTCCCACCAATGATGTAAGAGGGTTCCCTTTTCTCTGCACCCTCTTTAGCATTTACTGCTTATAGACTTTTTGATGATGGCCCTGCTGGCTGGTGTAAGGTGATACCTCATAGTAGTTTTGGTTTGCATTTCTCTGATAATTAGTGATTTTGAGCATCTTTTCAGGTGTTTTGTGGCCATCTCTATGGCTTCTTTGGAGAAATATCTATTTAGATCTGCCCATTTTTTGATCGGGTCATTTTTTTTTTTTGATATTGAACTGTATGAGTTGTTTCTGTATTTTGAAGACTAATTCCTTGTCAGTCACTTCATTTACAAAGATTTTCTCCCATTCTGTGTATTGTCTTTTCATTTTGTTTATAGCTTCTTTTGCTGTGCAAAAAGTTTTAAGTTGCCATATTCTATTATATGGATATGAAACTATTTGCCTATCAAAGGATATCTTGGTTGTTTTCAGTTTTTTTTAATTTTTTTCTGCAATTGTGAATAAGGCTACTTAGAAATATTTACCTGAATATTTTATGTAGACATAATTTGCAGATCTGTTACGTAAATACCTACAAGCATAGTTGCTGGATCTTATGATAAGACTGTGCTTAGCTTAGTAAAGAAGTAATCAAATGCCTTTCGAAGTGGCTCTACTATTTTCAAAACACTCTAGCAAGAACTGAGATTTCCTGTTGCTCTGGATCATTATTAGTATTTGATATTTTCAGACTTTTTGATTTTAATTATTCTAATAAGCTTATAGTGATTATCTCATAAATTGTAGTTTCCTAATGATGAATCATGTATCTTTACATACATTTTTGACATCTGTGTATGTTAAGAATTTTGTGAGAATTCCCTGGCGGCTCAGTGAATTAAGAACCTGGCTGGCATTGTCACTGTCATGGCTCTGGTTACTGCTGTGGCATGAGTTTTGAGTTTTGCTCATTTTAACTGGCTGTTGATTTTCTTATTTTGAGTTTTAAGTGATCTGTGACTATTTTATTTTTATTTATTTATTTTTTGCTTATTAGGGCTGCACCTGTGGCATAATGAAGTTCCCAGGCTAGGGGTCTAATCAGAGCTACAGCTGCTGGCCTACATCACAGCCACAGCAATGCCAGATCTGAACCAGTCTGCAACCTACACCATAGCTTATGGCAATGCCAGCTCCTTAAACCATTGAGCAAGGCCAGGCATCGAACCCACAACCTCATGGTTAGATTAATTTCCGCTGCGCTATGAAGGAAACTCCTCCCTTGTATCATCTGTATATCTAATTGTTGCAGCAACTTTTTTTTTTAAAGGTCGTCTTTTCTTCGTTGAATGAACATTGCTTCTTTGTTCCAGTATAAAAGTTCACTGTGTTTGATGGGGTTGTTTTTTTCTCTTTGCTCTGTTCTGTTGTTTTACGTTTGTGCTTCCACAAATAACACACTGTCTTTGTTATTGTAGGTTAATAGAAAGCTTTAAAATCAGGGAGTGTGTGTGTGAGTCTTTGTTATTCTTTAGTATTATTTTTTGCTTTTCCATATAAGCTTTATAATCATTTTGTTCACACTTATAAAACAGCTTCCTAAGAATTTTTATTAGGATTGCATTGAATAAATCAAGTAGGGAAGAACAGATATCTTATCAGCTATTTGAGTCTTTCAATTCATTTGTCTGCTTATTTAGATATTTTATTTCTTTCATTAGTGTTTTGTGATTTTCTGCATATAGATTCTGTATGTGTTTTGTTAGCTTTATGCATATGTATTTCATTTTTATGTATTATACATGATATTATTTTATTAAATTCAGATTCCATTTGTTTATTGATGGCACATAGAAGTGAAATTGAGTTTTATTGATAAATTTTGTATCCTGTGTACTAACTATAAATGTTTATTATTTCCTGGAGTATTTTTAAAATTTTTAAGTTTTTTTTTTATTTTTTCACAGGGAAATCCCACTGGGGGTGGCATGTTTTATTATTATTATTTTTATATAGTTATTTCCCCAATACAATCTTTTTCACCTGTAGGGCATGGTGACCCAGTTACACATACATGTACACATTCTATTTTCTCACATTATCATGCTCCATCATAAGTGACTAGACATAGTTCCCAGTGCTACACAGCAGGATCTCATTGCTAATCCATTCCAAAGGCAATAGTTTGTATCTATTAACTCAAAGCACCCAATCCATCCCACTCCCTCCCCCTCCCCCTTGGCAACCACAAGTCAATTCTCCATGTCCATGATTTTCTTTTCTGTGGAAAGGTTCATTTATGCCGTATATTAGATTCCAGATATAAGTGATATCATATGGTATTTGTCTTTCTTTTTCTGACTGACTTCACTCAGTATGAGAGTCTCTAGTTCTATCCATGTTGCTGCGAATGGTATTATTTCCTTCTTTTTTATAGCTGAGTAGTATTCCATTGTGTATATATACCACATCGTCCTAATCCAATCCTCTGTTGATGGACATTTGGGTTGTTTCCGTGTCTTGGCTATTGTGAATAGTGCTGCAATGAACATGTGGGTACATAAGTCTTTTTTAAGGAGAGTTTTGTCTGGCTATATGTCCAAGAGTGGGATTTCTGGGTCATATGGTAGTTCTGTGTATAGGTTTCTAAGGTATCTTTCCTGGAGTATTTTTAAATACTCTTTGTATTTTCTACACAGACATTAATGTCATTGTAAATAAGGACAATCTTTCTCTCTTTTCAATTTGTATTTATTTCATTTTCTTTTTTTTCTTATTATACTAGCTAGGTCTTCCAGTATGAAATTGAGTCAGGGTGGTGAGAAAGTACACCCTTACCTTGTTTTCCATTTTAGGAGAAAATACTCCAGTTTTTCACCATTAATTTTAATATTAGCTGTTAGATTTTTTGCATAGATTCCTTAATAAGCTGAGGAAATTGCACTATAATGCTAGTTTTCTGAGAATCTTTATCATGAAGGAATGTTTTACTTTTGTCAAATAATTTTTCTTTGTCAATTTGTGGTCTTTTTTTTTCTTTTGCTTAGGATTTGGTGGCTAATATTGAGAGATTTGATGAACTTAAGAAAAACATCAAATTTAGGCAAATATGCATAGATTAAAAACCACTTTATAATGGTTGATAATCCTTTTTATCCATTGTAGATTTGATTTTCTAATGTTTTGTTGAAGATTTTTGAATTTGCATTCCTGAGATATATTGCTCTGTAGTTTTCATTTCTCATGATGTATTTATTAGAAATTGTTATTCTGGGAATGCTGACCTTTTAAAATAAAGTGTGTTTCCTCTGCTTCTCTTTTCTGGGAGGTATTATGGAGAATTGATGTGATTTATTTCATACATGTTTGAGACTGTCACAGGTGAATCTATTTTGGCTTCTTGCCTTTTTTGGGAAGGTTATCAATTTTTTTTTAAATTTGTCTTTTTGCCATTTCTTGGGCTGCTCCCATGGCATATGGAGGTTCCCAGGCTAGGGGTCGAATTGGAGCTGTAGCTGCTGGCCTATGCCAGAGCCAGAGCAACGTGGGATCCGAGCCACGTCTGTGACCCACACCACAGCTCACAGCAAAGCCAGATCCTTAACGCACTGAGCAAGGCCAGGGATTGAACCCACAACCTCATGGTTCCTATTTAGATTCATTAACTACTGCGCCACAACAGGAACTCCTATTACACCCTTTCTTTAAGTTAGCCTGGCTAGAGTCATTTCGATTTTATTGATCTTTTCAAAGAAGCAGATTTTGTTTCATCAGTTTTCTGTATTGTTTTCTTATTTTCAATTTCATTGGTTTTTGCTCTAATTTTCTTTTTCACATTTTTCCAGTTCTATTCAGGTATCATTGACATATAATATTGTATTAGTTGAAGGTGTAAAACATGATGATCTATTTATATATTAAAAAATAATTACCACAATAACCTGACATCCATCACCTCACATAGTTACAGTTTTCTCCTGTGATGAAAATTTTAAGATCCATTCTCTTAGCAACTTTAAGATATTACAATACAATATTATTCATTGTAGTCACCATACTGTAGTTACATCTTCAAGACTTAATTATCTTACAACTGACAATTTGTACCTTTTGATCCCCTTCTGTCATTTCCTTCATCCACCACAACCTTTTCTGGCAGCCAGTAACCTGTCCTTTATTAATATAAGTTCTTTGTTTTAAAATTCCACAAGTAAGTGAGAAAATATAGTAATTGTCCTTCTCTGTCAGACTTATATCACTTATTACAATGATCTCAAGGTCTACCCATGTTATCACAAATGGCAGGATTTCACTTTTTTTGGCTGGAGAGTATCTGTCTATATCTATCTACTGTCTATCTATCTATCTTTCTATATATCCCATTTTCTTCACCATTCATCCATTGGTGGACACAGGTTGTCTCCATATCTTGGCTAGTGTAAAGAGTGATGCCAAGAACACAGGGGTGCAAATATCACTATGAGGTGGTGGTTTGGTTTGCTTTCATTATATTGCCAGAAGCGGACTCACTACCACACACTGGGAGTTTCATTTTTATCAGAGGAACCTCTGTTCTGTTTGCCATATTGATGGTAACAATTTACACTCCTACGACTGCTCTGATTTGCAGTGTTTCTTTTTTCATACTTGCTTTAGGTTAAATTGCCCTTCTTTCTCTAGTTTTCCAAGGTGGAAGCTTAGGTAATTTGAACTCTTCCTTATTTTGAAATATATACTCTAATACTATAAATTTCCCTCTGAGTATGGATTTCAATACATTCAATTCTAGTAAATTATATATTAATTTTCATATAGTTCAAACTAAGTTTTTTTATCTTGTGATGTCTTTGAACTTTCTTAAAATTAGAAATGAAGAGTTTAATTTCCAGATATTTGGAAGTTTGTAGTTCTCTGATATTGATTTTATTTTAATTACTCTGTGGTTTGAAACATTCTGTATAATTTCTATTCTTTTAAAATAATTAAGACGTGTATTGTGCCCAGAATGTGTTCCTTCTTGATGAATAGTTCATACGAACATGAAAAAAAATGTATATTCTGTTCTCATTGTGTGAATATTTTATGTCAGATCACATTGACTCCAGTGCTATTCAAGGCAACTGTTCCCTCCCTTGATCTATCACTTAAGTGATGATGAATTTCTATTTAGGTGGATTTGTCTCTTATTCCTTTAGATGCATCAGCTTTTGTATATTTTGATGCTTTGTTGTTATGTGTACACAGGGTTTAGAATTTTTTTCTGTAGAATTGACCTTTTTATCATTAATCAATACCCCTCTTTACCCCGATTAATTTCCTTGATCTAAAGTATGCTTTGTGTATAGTTAATATAACTACTTTGGCTTTCTTATGATTAATATTAGAATAGTATATACTTTTTAATCCCATTACTTTTGAACCATCTGTATCTTCATATTGTTAACAGACCAAACTTGGGTTTGCTCACCAAAGTACAGCAAAGCTGATCTACTCACCCTGGGTTTTAGTTAAGGAAAGTAAAGGGTTTATTTGCAGGGTGACAAGCAAGGAGAATGAACAGCTAATTCTTAAAAGACCTGAACTCCCTTATGGCTTTCAGGGAAACGTTTTCCAAGGCAGTGTTGGTGTGAGGGTCAGAGGTACATGATCAGCTCATGGACAGTTTTTTCTGATTAGTGGATAAGAGACAAGAGGATGGTGTTTTGGGAATCTAAGTCTTCAATTTTCTTGCTCCAAGCAGTCCAAGGTCTGTGGATTTAAGATCAGCAGTTTCCATCTGGTCTGGGGTCTGGATACTATAAGAAACAACTTAAGAATGCTTGTCTGGGAAGTTCCCATTGTACTGCAGCAGAAAAAAATCTGATTAGTATCCATGAGGATGTGGGTTCAATCCTTGGCCTCACTCAGTGGGTTAAGGATCTGGTGTTGTGGTGAGCTTTAGTGTAAGGCATAGATGTGGCTTGGATCCCCAGTGTTTGTGGTGTAGGCTGGCATCTGTGGTTGTGATTCTCTGATTCTTTCTACCCCTGGTCTGGGAACTTCCATATGCCGTGGGTGTGGCCCTAAAAAAGCAAAAAAATAAATAAAAATAAAAAATGCATGTCTTGTCTGGCTGGCATTGTTACCTGTTTTTTTCTCAAGGAGAAGTAGAGCCTCATGACCCCAATTTTCAGCTTTACTTATTGCTTATGTTATCTCCCTCCTTGCTGGATTGCCATTTCTTAGTTCTTGTTTTCGCTGCTTCTTAAATGATTAACTGCTTGAATCTGATTTCTAAAACTTGGAAGCCAGGGAAAATTAGGGTGATATTTTTTCTAAGGGTGAGAGACAGAGGAACAGGGAGGGGTCTACAATCAGAAAGGCTCTGAAGAGTTCTGCTCAGTTTTAATGTTTATACTGAATTTCTTTTAAATAATGTTTATTTAGTTGGATCTCTATGCATTTTTTTCAAGAGATACACACTTGAAATAGCTTGGCCTTTATTGGGTGTATTTAGAGTGTTGACATTTAAAGTGATAATTTATATCATTGATTAATATCTACTGTGTGTTTGCTTTCCTTACATTGCATTTGTTCTTCATTTCTTTTCCTCTATTTTTTCTGCTTTTTCTGATTTAATTGAGCATTTGATATGTTTCCATTTTACCTTCTCACTAGTGTATCAATTATACATGTTTTGTTTTGTTTTGTTTTGTTTTAGTGGTTGCCTGGGGTTTGTATTATGCATACTGAACCAATCTAAATCTGAACTATTCTAAGTCTACCTCAAATAACTCTGTACCACACCATCTGTGCCACCATTTCCTTATAATGAGCACACTGCCATTTGTTAGCTTGATTAAGAGTAGAAAAAAAAGTCTTTTATTTTACCATGTCTAGTGCTCTCCCTTTCCTTACATAGATCCATGTTTCTGTCTATATCATTTTTTCCCTCCCTGAAGAACTTTTAACATTTCTTCACAGCAGGAATGCTAATAATAAATTCACTCGTTTTTAGATTTGCTGATAAAGTGATTATTAGTCTTGAAAGATACTTTCACCTGGTATAGAATTCTGCACTGGTGTTTTTATGTTCGGTGTTTTAAACATTTCATTTGACTGTCTTCTGTCATTCATGCTTTCTAATAAGAAGTATTCTTTTTCCTTGTTCTTTTAGTGTTAAGGTGTTTTTACTTTGGCTTCTTTGGAATTTTTTTATTTTGGGTTTTATACAATTTGAGTATGGCATGCCTAGGTATAGTGTTGTGGTGGTTGTTGTCATTTATTCTTTTATCCTCTGAGCTTCCTGGGTCTGTGGTTGGGAAGTGCTTGACCATTAGTGATTTAAATATTTCTTCTGTTAATTTTGCTTTTCTCTTTCTGATATTCCAAATACACTTATGCTATGCCTTTTGAAATTGCAGTAAAAAATCATCAGTTTGTTTACAAAGAGTTACTTCATAGACTCTAGTACATGTACGTCATACATAAATAAGAGGTAATTGCCAAAGAGTTTTTTTTTTAATAGATAAAGTTGTTCTATTTAAGCACTTCATAGTATATTGCATTCTTTGAAACTGTGGTTTTGTGGCATATTGTGTATTTATTTTTCAGAAATGATTGCAGTTGAGGAAGAAAATTTGATGGACAAATCAGTAAAACTAGATAAAATTGAACATATGAAAAGACACTGGTCATTTTAAACTCTGTTAGTAGTTGCAAATATATCAAATGTCAAGCACTAAAAGGGATTTTGTATTCCTATTAAACTTTATAAAAGGGTTACCCAGTTTTATATGTATGTAAAACTTTTCTGTAGAAAGCATGTGCAGCCATGTTGATATAACCATAGCTTATTTTATGAATGAATTCTTTAGAAATAGTGGATTTATTTTCCCAAATTTGAAACAATGAGAAGGTGTGAAAGGTATGTCATTTTGTTTTAAGATTCCGCTTTTGAACTTTTTATAGTGACCATTGTGCACGGAAATTGGTGATACAATTATAGTATTTTTTTAAAGTTTTTTCTTGGATTTGAAACTGCAGCCACTGTTGGTTGAACCTGAAAGTCTTTGAAATCCTCTTTTCTCCCTCACAGTCAGCCTGTAGATAGATCAGAAATATCTACTTCACCTCTGATTGTAGTATCTGGGGCTCTGCAGCTAATGTTCTCAGCTCCCAGCAGGTCCACACTATTGGAAGCTGTGCTTCGGATGGCCTTTTTTTTTCTTTCTTACACATACTACTCATGGTTGACCCACTTCAGCTCCACTGAGAAAGCTGCTTCCCAGCCCTCCACCAGTTGGCTGAAGTATTGTGGTCTTATGTTTTGGCAACAGTAACCCTCACACTTCAGTCCTGTGTTTGGCCATTCCAGCCCCATCCCCATTCCCCTTTTGGGTCAAAGGGGACAATTAATTTGATCAGGTAGAATGCAACATGATAACTGAGCTTGACTTTCACTAAAAAGAGACTGTTCTACTTCCCTAAATAAGAGGAACCAGAAACACTGAAGATCACCAGGGTGCCTGCCTCCATGGATGCCCCACATTAGGGGATTATTATAATCTGATGTAAAAGCCATCTAGTTATAACGCAGCAGGAAAACAATGACATTAGAGGAAGCTTTGGGTAAGAGATGAACAGGCAGAGCCATGGAAGGATGATTCCTTGGTCAGAGTCGTGTGTGTGTGTGTGTGTGTGTGTGTGTGTGTGTGTGTGAAAGAGCTGGTGGTGATGGGGTGATGGAGGGGGAGAGAGAAAAACAGAGACCCAAACTGTGTAAAATGCCCCGTACAGAGTAAGGTCTAAGTTCAGAACACTGTAGTTTGAGAGAACCAAGAATATCATTAAAAAAGAGCCAATCTGCAAATTTGACTACCTTGAGCCTTTAGAGGAAAAATGGACAAATTATTGGCAAAAGAACAAGACAATAGACTGCAGGAAAGGGATGATTCCCTGGTGTGTGTTTCCCAGGCAGAAGAATCCTCCAAGACATTCTTAAGAGTGTGAGTTTCAGGGCTCTTGATTTCTGTTCCACCTGCAATCCTGAAAAGCTGAAGATACATTGCAATGCCTGCATATGCTTAATTACATAGGTAATCTTCCATTAACTTTTTGTGGCAGGCTAGGGAAGAATTAGAAGAAAGAGAAAGAACATGACTAGATTCAACCAGGACAAAATATGCATATAGTGGGGTTTGGTAATGGCTTCCCCAAGGTATGAATTTCTTTCCTAACTATGCGTTTATTCCCAATTTTTAATCTCCAAGTTAAGCCATTTCCTCTGCCTACTGAAAAGTTAGATTAAATGAGAGACAAATCTAGTTGTAGATATTATGATATCTTTAGGTATGAAATCTGACTGTGAAAAGCTTTTCTGTAGTGAAATAACTCTTGTCTCACCTCCCACGAACAGGACAGTGTGATAGAAACAGGGCAGTAGTTGGCAGGGCAGGGAGTTGTAAATTTGCAAATTTCTAATTTAGTTGATGATTGAGCAGGTTAGCCTAATATTTGCCTTTGTGTACCCTCTGTGTCTGGAGCAGCTGCTTTCCTGTTTTCAGATAAACCTTTGTAATATATATGTGTGTCTTCAGCATATTAATTCTTATAGAAAAACAGTATACCTTGCTAATATTATATCATTATATATTATCATATATCATTTTATATTATTTGAGCTCATATATTATTATATGATCATTTGAATGATCAGAATGATCAGAAATATTCTTTCATTTCATTCTGATGTAGTTCAGATGGGCTTCTTTCTCAACCCAAGTGGAGATCTTCTCAAAGTTCTTGCGTTTTCTGAATCTCCTCCTAGTTTGTCCTCAGTGCATCTTGTGGGCCACTGGTAAGCTAAACCGAAATTCATTATGATGTTTTAAAATCTTATGTTTTATATAATAGCTTGTCTTACTCAGATGGAAACTTTATGAAATTGTATTCAGGAAAAAAAATGTCACTTACTTTGCAGCTATTGAAGTTGAAAAATATTACTTCAATGTTTCACAGAAACTGCAGAAATACCTATAGTGTGAAATACTGAAACAATTGTAATCCTCACTTTAAAAGTGATGACTTTCTTATTGATTACAGTAATGGATTGAGTTGAGGGCATTTTCTTTTGTACCCTAAGACATTCAATATATAATGAAGTATAATACTGAGAAAAAGTCATGGAGGAAAACTATTTCTCACTGTAGAAGATCAGGCTGTATTATTAAAATCATACAAGATACCAAAAAAGCCTCTCTTCCAGTAATAAGGTGGTTAATCAATTTCTGGTAACAGGATGGATTAATATTAGTTGCTCCCTTTCTTTTTATCACTTGTTTCTAGATGGTTTTAACCATTTAAAATTCATTTTCTCTGCTTTAAAAAGTCATCTGAGTGTACTGGTTTGTCCTTCTCTTTCATAGAGTACATGTGCAAGCTGCCTAGGTGATCCCTGCCAAAGAATTTCCAGTATTAGTCTTTATTCCCCAGGGAACTAAGCCTTTCTTTATCTCATATCCTATCAATGACTCTGTGCAGTGTTATATTTTAATGAAGCCCTTGAATTGAGCACAGGTACCCCTCTAATTCTAAGAGCCTTCTGACTGGGACTTGAAGGAAAGTTTTTACGTAGAACTGGAATGTAAATTTACAGCCAAAATTTCGTGCTTACAACCCACCCCTCTTTCTGCCTACTTATTCCTCTGATCAGCGACTTTGGAAGGAGCCCCCTGCACCTTCCCATAGCCCAGGCCTTCCTGATCCCCTCTTCTCGCCCATTTAAAAACATGTTCTCTGAGTTCCTGTTGTAGTTCAGAAGGTTAAAAACCTGTTATCCATGAGGATGTGGGTTTGATCCCTGGCCTCACTCAGTGGGTTAAGTATCCACCGTTGCCACAAGTAGTTACGAGTAAATGTTTGTAACTATCTTCTTGATGGAGTGAAACTTTTATGCAATGTAATGTCCATGTTTATCTCTTATAACCTGTTTTTTAAGTTATATTTTATCTAATTCCATATAGCCACTCTCTTTTTGTTTCTGTTTGCATGGCATGTCTTTTTCCATTCTTTCACTTTCAGACTATCTGTGTCTTTGGATCTAAAGTGACTTCCTATACATAGCATATTGGTGGGTCTGTATTTAATCCAGTCAGCCACTCTCAGTCTTTTGATTAGAGAGTTTAATCCAGTTATATTTAAAATAATTATTGATGAGGGATCTACTGTCATTTTGGTGTTTGTTTTCTAAATATCTGTTATGAACTGATGTTTGTGTCCCCACAAAGTTTATATATCTAAATTCTATGCCTCAGTGTGTCAGTATTTGGAGGTGGGGTCTTTGGGAGGAAATTAGGATTAGATGAGGTCATGAAGGTGGAAACCTCATGAATGGGATTCTTATTCTTACAAGGGTCATGAGAGAGCTTTCTTCCTCTCCCTCTTTCTGGCAAGTGTGGCTACAAGGAGAAATTAATAGTCTGCAATGGCAAAGAGGGTTCTCAGCACAATTTAGTCATGCTGGCATTTCGATCTCAAACTTCTACCACCTAAAATGGTGATAAATAAATCTCTGTTGTTTATAATTTACCTAGTCTATAGTAAATCATTGTAGCAGCTGAACAGAGAGTAAAATGTCTTATAACATATTTGTCACTTATTTTTTGCATCACTGTCTCTTTTATCTTTAGTTGATTGCTTTATCAGCATTCCCACTCTTGGGCATATATCCAGACAAAACCTTCCTTAAAAAAGACACTTGCACCCACATGTTTATTGCAGCACTATTCACAATAGCCAAGACATGGAAACAACCCAAATGTTCATCAAGAGTTGATTGGATTAGGAAGATGTGTTTTATATGCATACACAATGGAATACTACTCAGCCAAGAATGAAGTAATGCCATTTGCAGCAACATGCATGGAACTAGAGACTCTCATCCTGAGGGAAGTAAGTCATAAAGAAAAAAACAAATATCATATGATATCACTTATATATGGGATCTAATATAAGGCACAAATGAACGTTTTCACAGAAAAGGAAATCATGGACATGGAGAATAGACTTATAGTTGCCAAGGGGGAAGGGGAGGGAGTGGGATGGTTGGGGAGCTTGGGGTTAATAGATGCAGACTATTGCCTTTGGAATGGATTAGCAATGAGATCCTGCTGTGTAGCACTGGGAACTATGTCTAGTCACTTATGATGGAGCATGATAATGTGCAAAAATAGAATGTGTACATGTATGTGTAACTGGGTCACCATGCTGTACAATAGGGGAAAAAAAATTGTATTGGCAAAATAACAATTAAAAAAATAAATAAGGAAGCACTTAAATTTTCTTCTCATTTATTTTTAGATCTGTTTTAAAACTATTTTCTTTTGAATTCCCATCATGGCTCAGCAGAAACAAATCTGACTAGGATCCATGAGGACACAGGTTCAGTCCCTGGCCTTGCTTAGTGGGTTAAGGATCTGGTGTTGCTGTGAGCTGTGATGTAGGTTGCAGACATGGATCGGATCCCGTCTTGCTATGGCTGTGGTGCAGGCCAGCAGCTGTAGCTCCAATTGACCCCTAGCCTGGGAACCTCCATAGGTTGTGGGTGCAGCCCTAAAAAGACAAAAACAAAAAAACAAAAAAACAAAAAAACTTTTATTTGTGATTATTATGAGTAGTGTATTTGTCATCCTAAAGTAATAGCACCCTAATTTGAGTTTACATCAGTGTAACTTTGAAGATATATAAAACTCTGTTTACAGCTGTGTCCCCACTCCTTTCTGTTATTGATATGATAAATTACATCCTTGTACCTTGTTTGTCCAAAACTATAAATTAATTATCATTCTAGTTCATTCATCTGTTAAATTATGTATAAAAATGTAGATATAAATTAAAGTTATAATAATGCTATTTTCTAAATTATCCATGTATTTAAATTTACTAAGAACTTTATTTCTTCATAGGGCTTTGAGTTATTGTCTAGTTTCTTTACACTTCATCCTGTAAGACATCCCTTAGAATTTCTTGCAGGACAAGTCTGGTGGTAATGAAGTCTTTCAACTTTTGCTTACCTGGGTATCTCTTTCTTTTTCACTTTTGAAGGAAAAGTTTGACAGGTATAGAATTTTTGGTTGACAGGTTTTTGTGTTGGTTTGTTTGTGTTTTGTTTTGTTGCTTTGTACTTTGAATATATCAGCCCACTGCCTTCTGGCTTCTAAAGTGTCTGCTGAGAAGTTTGATGATAGACTTACTGGGGATCTCTTTTATATGATGAGTCATTTCTTCCTTTTTGCTCTGAAGATGGTCTTTGCCTTTGACTTTTGACAGTTTAATGATAATGTGCTTAGTGCAGATCTCTTTGAGTTTGTCTTATTTGGAGTTTTGTGAGTTCCCTGGATGTTTATATTTATGCATTTCATCACATTTTAGACATTATCAGCATTATTTCTTCCAAAAAAACCCTCTTTTTTTCCCTCTTTTTTTTTTTTTTTCTGGGACTCTCACAGTGTGGATGTTCTTCTGCTTGATGGTGTTTGGAGGTTCCTTAGCTTCTGTTTATTTTTCTCTGATTTTATTTTTTCTGTTCCTCACACTTAATTTCTCTTTCAAGTTCACTGATTCTTTCATCTGCCTGCTTACACCTGCCTTTGAATCTCTGCAGTGAATTTTTCATTTCAGTGATTGTATCTTTCAGCTCTGAAAATGTTTTTAGGGTTCCTTTTAGATCTTCATTCTTTTTATTGCAGTTTGCATTTTGTTTATACATAATTTTCTTAACTTTTCTTTGAGTTCTTTGAGCATCTTGAATATAATTGCTTCATAGTTTTTGCCTACTAGGTCTCTCTTATCTTTTTCTCAGGGACAGCTTTGGTTGTGTAGGGGTTTTTTATTGATTTTTATTTCCCTTCAAATAGCTGTACTTCCCATTTCTTTGCATGCCTTCAGAATTTTTGGATATTGACCCCAATATTGTGGTAACTCTGTGAATAAGAAACTTTCTCTTTCTTATTTGCTATATTTACATTTTTAAAATAATAATTTTATTTGTAATAAAATGTCTATATTAGTAGTATTATTATTTTATAATTTTAAATTCATTGTTTCGATTGTTGTAGGATGCCTGTCGGAATCAGCTTGAGGTGTAAACTTAAGGTCTTTTCAGATTTTTTTTTTCTCAACCTGTGCCTTCATCGGGGCATGTGCAAAGACCTTCTAATTTTCCCTGCAAATGCAGTTGCTTTTGAATATCCCCATCTTTAATGTCTTATTTCCAAAAGGAGACAAAGAGAAAAATGAGGATGTAGGAAATACCACAGCCCTTTAAATCCCATGGAAGTCACCAAAGGGAGAGGGCCTTGCTACAGTGGGTGGGGGACACAGCTGTGGATGCTCGATTCTATGTCTTCCCCTCCATGACTAGAAATAACAATCAGTAGAATGCAGATCCTCGATGTTTGGGGAATAGGTTTCTTATTGCCCACCTGTGCTTCCATAAGCATCATAAAAAGTTCTCCATGACCACTTGCAGGCTTCCTGCCGTGGGGCAGGAGCTTTGTAGTTAAAAGCTAAGCCAGGAACTGAAACTGACCAAAAGTAACTGCAGTTTAACACACAAGTCTTCTCCTGGAAATTGTAAGCCTTAAGTAGACTCCAGAGTTCCAAATTAATTAAATCGGATAAATTTTACCAATCAGTTATTGACCAAGTGGGGAAACAGTTTCCTCCTGCTTCTTCCCTATCATCTTCTCAGAATATTTTTTACAGGCTTGCTTGTATTTTTGTTTGTTTTTATTCAGAAAAAAAAAATTGCAAATTAAGTTAATTCTCTGTAATATCTAGACAAACTTTTTCACAGTAATGATATTCTTGGAAAGAATGCTTGGTGGTAATATTTTCCTAACACAGAATGAAGATCTGGTCTGCCTTATAGGGTAGAAATGATACATTAGGAGATTTATAAAAAGAGAACAGAGATTTGTTGATGGAAGTGAGGGGCTCTGATTGTTCCTTCCCCTTTTAGAGTTGAAATGTATGTTGGAGGTGATTAAAAGCTCTGGATGGTTAAGATTGGGAATCTTAATAAAGAGGAGATTTTTTTTCACACTTATTAGAAATTCACTGAAAAGGTCATCTAGCTGAGTGTTCTTTACCATTTTACAGGGAGCCACTTAGAGCAGGATGAACTTCACAGCAGCTCTATGCAGATCAAGGGTCTAGGGGGTCTTCATCATGGTTGTCCTCAGGACAACAAAATAAAAAAAGAGAGCAGAATGTCAATGTCAATCTCTCTTGGGATTACCAAGGTAGCCAATAATTAAGAACTCATATGCCTGCTCCATGGTTACTGTGGTGCAAACAAAGGGATCTCAAACCAGAGGCTGACTATGGACAGACCAGGTTAGTAACAGCTGGAGGAAGCATCTGAGTCTCTGAGGATCAGTGGTATTGAGGAGATCAGATACAGGCCTGAGTCAGCCTCCCCTGAGCACCCACTTTGTGTTCTTTGTACTAATAGAACAGATATTGAGAAAAACCACCAAGAACCTAAGAGCAGGGGAGAACAAAGCCTTAAAACTTATGCTTGTCCTACAAAACCAGGGTGATGTATGAGATCCTGCAAGACTCAGATCATCTCTAATCAGAGAAGAAAGGAACAGTAGGCAGAAGGAATGTCTTGTGGAGGTGATAGTGTGCTGAGTTAGGGGTTTAACAGAAGAGATTGAGCTTAAAAGTAGATGTGTCTTGAATGTTAACAATAAATTTTTTTGTAGTCTTTTCTTAAAAAATGGAAAAGTAACTTCCATCTCTACTAGACTTTAGTGCTATATATGAAAGCACTAAAGTGCTTTCTAACTTTCATTCTGTATTTATATCGTACATTCATATTATATACATGCATATATACGTATGTGCATAATATAGCTCAATGTTGTGTCCCTGTGTACTATAGCTATACCCATAGTTATAAACTACAGATAGGGTAACATATTTATTATTAATTAAATTGTTAATGTATTAATTACATAATAGGGAATTATTAATTATACACACTGTATTTCTATACATTGTGTTATATATGCATGTGTATATTGCTTATATATTAACCTCCATCCCTATACATTTTATTGTATATGTTTCTATATGTTAAATGTATATATCCTTAAAAACAGGGTCAATATAAAATATCATTTTTTACAGAAGTTAAACAAAGGATTCTGAGACTCTCTTTTCTGTTAGGCTTTGTCCTATTTTGGTAGGCTATTTCTGTCACTTTAGAATCCTTTTTCTACCTCTCTCTGCTATGTGGTAAAAATGGCACTATTTATCCCTCCTTCTGATGGAATTTATCTTAGAAACATTTTTCTACTTTTCTGTAGTAAAGTGTGGCTCTGGGAAGCACTGTAATGTGTAATCTTCACTCAGCACACTGTGCCCATGGCTTTCTTCCACTTGTCCTTTATCTATTCTGCTTCTCCTGCACACTCAGGCTTGTCTTCTCCCCTGGACCTCTTCCCACCTAACAAGCCACTGCTGTTATTCCTTCTTCGCTCCACTGAAGAAGAGAGATTCAGAGCCCACAGAATGACCTGCCTCTGCTCTTGAGGCTCAGAAGGCAGCTGAGCAAGGCACACCAGCAGACCACGGAAGGCTCGCTCCACAGTGGATTGCATATAATATGCTCGTCTATTCTGGACCCTGAGGGATCCATTTTTGTAATTTTCTTATGTGTCACCAAACCCTTTTACTAGAGAGAAAGTTAATTATGGAGTTTGTAAAAATATTTTGCCAAAGTGAGAAATTGCGTTTCTACTAACATTTCCACATCTAAACTGCTGTAAACCTTCATATTATCCCAACAGCTTTACTAAAAGAAGCTGCAAGGGTTTCATTTTGAAGTTAATCTTATTTTAGCCTCAGATGCTCTCAATTAGCTGCTGTCTTTGTTTCATGAAAAATTGCTTTTGATTAGCAGATTTCTTTGTTTACATGGTTGCTCAGACCATATTGCAGCAGAACAGCTAATTTGCTATCCAACTGCTTCTCTTATATTAGAAGTGGATAGAGTGTTACAGAGATTTATTTTTCAGTGTGTAAGTAATTGCAAAGTAAAATATGCCAAACATTTTTTTTTCAAATAGAGGTTTTTATCTCATGTAACTCTTATACTACATTTTTGTTTAGCCTTAAATTAAGCCACTGCATCTTAAAATAGGATAAGAAACAGAGAGAATTTTTACAGTATATTAATTATGACTATAAGATAGAGCATTTAAAGGTAAATTATATTCTTTAATAATATTTAGAAATTATAAGACTTAACCTCCTATATCAAGCTGTCATTCACCAGCCAGTGAAATAGACTATCAAGAATTTTGTTTGCGTCTTTAAGATGATCATAAGCCAGAAGCAATGATAAGAATATAATTTTTTAAATCATGAAATCATACCTATTGGCATTAAAAATTCATCAAATATATATTAACTTACATGATTTACATGCAATCTATCCTGCTCAGTGTAAAAATGAAAAGCACAAAATGTCATTGGGGCAATAAAGAGAAGACAATGCTAAAACATTTATTATTCACTAATGTTTGAGCAAATAAAAATATAAAAACAATTATTTCCGGATTATAGCTCTGTCTTATTCAAGTATAGTTAATTTACAGTGTTATGTTAGTTTCTGGTGTTCAGTGAAGTGATTCGTTCTTTCATGCATTATCTATCTATACACATATATATTCTTTTTCATATTCTTTTTCATTATAGTTCATCACAAGATAGTGAATATAGTTCCCTTGCTATAGAGTAGGATCTTATTTTTTAACCTATTTTTATCTCTTTTATGTATAGTAGATTGTATCTACTGATCCCAAGCTCCTAACTTATCCCTCCCACCCATTTCCTCCCCTTGGATAACCATAAGTTTGATTTGTTTATAGTTTGAAAAGAATTACATTTGTATCATATTTTAGATTCCGTATATAAATGATATCATATGATATTTGTCCTTCGCTGACTCCACTTAATATGATAATCTCTAGGTCCGTCCATGTTGCTGCAAATGGCATTATTTCATGCTTTTTATGACTAGGTAATAATATTCCACTGTATATACATACATTTTCTTTATGCATTCCTCTGTTGATGTACCTTCCATGCATTGGCTATATATAATGCTGCTGTGAACATTAAGGTCCATGTATCTTTTCAAATTAGAGTTTTATCTAGATATATGCCACAGAGTGGGATTACTAGATCATATAGCAACTATTTTTATATGTTTGAGGAACCTCCACTCTGTTTTACGTAGCATCTGTACCAATTTACATTCCCACCAACAGTATAGGAGGGTTCCCTATTATCCACACCCTTTCCAGTATTTATTATTTGTAGACTTTTTTTTTTTTTTTTTTTTGGTCTTTTTAGGACCACACCCATGGCATATGAAAGTTCCCAAGCTAGGGGTCAAATCAGAGCTGTAGTTGCTGGCCTACACCACAGCCATAGTAACTCAGGATCTGAGCCACATCTGTGATCTACACCATAGCTCACGGCAATGCCAGATCCTTAACCCACGGAGTGTGGCCAGGGATCAAACCTGCATCCTCATGGATACTAGTTGGGTTCACTACTGCTGAACCACAGTGGGAACTCCCCGGTCACCTTCCTTTTGGTAATAAAAATAACAAATATAAGCAAAGAAAGTCTATTCTTATTTATGAAATAAAGCTAATCTTGTTAATTTTGGCCTAATTATTTATGTAAGTGAAACAATATTGATAATTGACCCCACAGGCCTTTTTATGTTTATTTGCTGAAGCTTTTCATATAGCATCTCAGATTAGATTTAAAAGCCTCTCAATGTAGAAGCCAAGCAGCTACTTACATTAATAACATTTACCAACAAAAACATAATCTAGGGAAGGTTAAGTATCTGTTTTTATTTGTCGGTGCTTTTGCATGCAATTTCGTATATCAAATAAACCTAATTAGTTTTACATGGTAAAAAGAGATTTACAGGATGATAGAATAAACCGTTTAAGATTTTCAAGGAGTCCTCTAGTAAGTCTCAAAGTCAGTTTGAGAAGAAGATTTTATTTAGGCTTTGATTTGCGGAAAGAGGAAATGTCAGAAATATAAAAAAGATTTGAACACTTGATTAAAGAGGCTCGTGGATTATTATGCAAAAATACCTAAGTTTTCTGAAATAATTAAGAACATGATAAAGGTTAACATAAAGCACAGGAAACTTCTTCTAAGACAAGGAGTTATGGTTAACCAGGTAGATTGGTAGACTATTCAAAAGATGAAGGAAAACCTTTACAGTCTCTTATTAAAAGCAGACCAAAAATCCAAGAGAATTTTGTAATTCTAGTTTTGAAGCAGTGCATTTATACATTAATGCTCATTAAAAAACTTCATTCATTCATATCTTAGCCAATTTGACTTCATGATAGAAGAATCTCTTTTCTGTAAAACTTTTACAGGTTTTTTTATATCCATTTAGGTTTTTTCCCCTATCCTTTCCTATTTCTAATTCAAGAACAATTCACCATTCTACCTTAGAATAGAATTACTCTCTCTTTTTTTTCCTTGTCAAAAACACATCCTTTAAGATGTTCCCTTGTGCAGCAGGTTAAAGATCCAGCATCGCTGCAGCTGTGATTGCAGCTGCAGCACAGGTTCAATCTCTGGCCTGAGAACTTACACATGCTGTGGGTACAGCCAAAACAAACAAACAAACAAACAAAAAACTACATGTTTTTCATACTGTTCATGCTGTTTATCTTCATCTTTATCATTTCTAATAGTTTCATTTACATATATTGATTATAATTTTCAACCTCTAGTTATATATTTTACAAATAAAACTAGGAAGTAGATAAATAATTGTGAGTAGTCATGCCAGAATTTTATATGAGCAGACTAGCAAATTTTACAACCATACTATCTCACATTTCTTATAGATATTTACAGTTTACTTATAATGCACTTTATTATGTATATTCATAGGCCCAAATGTTAGCTGCTCTGTACTGCATAAAAAACAAGATGCAAAATATATTAATTTAAATTTATGTGCATTAATGAATGTTTCAGTATTTTATCTTTATGTTATTCCAGAGTATTTTAAGAGTGAGTTTTATATGTAATGTATGTCTTTTAATTAGCTTAATTTAGCAAAAACTTTAGGTTTCAAGATACTGAAAATATTTTGAAAATGTTTTTAAGCATACATACTACAACACCAAACAAAGCTAGCCATATCTCATTTCCCTGGCAACTATTTTTAACTTTATTTAACTGGTAAAGCCAAATGTCAAAAAAATGCATGTTCATATTTTACTTAATGCTCATAATTAGAAGACACAGCTGCTTTTTAAAAAACATTTCTTTAAATTGAAATACGGTAAATTGAAAATGTAGTATCAGATGCAGGTTGCAGAAGAGAATTTCAGTTGTATATCATTTTTCAAATTCATTTCCACTATAGGTTATTACAAGATATTGAATATAGTTCCCTGGCTATACAGTAGGTCCTCGTTGTTTATCTGTTTCATATCTAGTGTTGTGTATATGTTAATCTCAAACTCCTAACTCATCTTCAGCCCACCTGCTCTAACTCCTGAGTAATCTAAGTTTGTTTTCTATGTCTGTGAATCTATTTCCATATTATATATAAGTTAATTTGTATCATTTTGTAGATTCCACATATAACTGATATCATATGATATTTGTCTCTCTCTGTCTGACTTACTTCACTTAGCATGATAATTTCTAGGTCCATCCATGTTGTTGCAAATGGCATTATTTCATTCTTTTTTCGGCCAAGTAATATTCCATTGTATATATGTACCATATCTTTACCCATTCATCTAGTCATGGATAAGTTAGGTTGCTTGCATGTCTTGGCTATTGAAAATAGTGCTGCAATGAACAATGGGATGCGAATATCTTTTTGAATTAGAGTTTTTGTCTTTTCCAGGTATATGTCCATAAGTGGGAATGCTGAATCATATAGTAGTTCTATTTTTAGCTTTATAAGGAACCTCCACACTGTTCTCCCTAGTGGCAATGCAAATTGAATTCCAACCAACATTGTAGGAGGGTTCCCTCTTCTCCACACCCTCACCAGTATTTATATTTTTAGACATTTTAATGATGGCTATTTTGACTGGTTTGAGATGACATCTCATTGTAGTTTTATTTGCATTTCTCTAAAAATTTACAGTGTTGAGCATTTTTCCATATTCCTGTTGGCGATCTGTATGTTGTCTTTGGAGAAATGTCTGTTTAGGTCTTCTGCCCATTTTTTCATTGGGTTTTCTTTTCTTTTCTTTTTTTTTTAATATTAAGCTGTATGACCTAATGGCATATTTTGAAAATTGAGGCCTTTTTGGTAGCATCATTTGAAAGTATTTTCTTCCAAACCATAGGCTGTCTTTTCATTTTGTTTATCATTTTCTTTGTTGTGCAAAAGCTTTTAATTTTAATTAGGTCCTATTTGTTTATTTCTGTTTTTATTTCTATTACTCTAGGAGATGGACCCAAAGAAATCACTGCTGTGATTTAAGGCAAAGTGTGATCTGCCTATATTTTCCTCTAGAAGTTTTATAGTATCTATTCTTACATTTAGGCTTTTAATCCATTTTGAGTTTATCTTCGTGTATGGCACTAGAGGATGTTATAATTTCATTTTTTTACATGTATCTGTCCAGTTTTCCCAGAACAATTTATTGAAGAGACTATATTTTCTCCATTTTATAATCTTGCCTCCTTTGTCATAGATTAATTGACCATAATTTCAAGGGTTTATTTCATAGCTTTCTATTCTGTTCTATTGGTCTGTGAATCTATCTTTCTGCCAGTACCATACTGCTTTGATTACTGTAGTTTTGTAGTATGGTCTGAAGTCAGTGAACATGGTTCATTCAACTCCATTCTTTCTCAAGATTGTTTTGACCATTCAGTTTTTTTTGTGTGTGTGTTTCCATACAAATTTTTAAAAATGTTCTAGTTCTATGAAAAATGTTATTGGTAATTTGGTAGGGATTGCATTGAATTTGTGGTCTTGGATAGTATGGTCATTTAAAAAAAATTAACTTTCTAATCATAGAATACAGAATATCTTTCTCTCTGTGTTGTTTTCAAGCATCTTATGGTTTTCAGAGTACAGTCCTTTTGCTTCCTTATATAGTTTTATTCCTAGGTATTTTATTCTATTTTGATGCAGTGATAAATGAGATTTTTTCCATAATTTATCTTTTTGATCCTTCCTTCTCAGTGTATAGAAATGCAACAGATTTCTGCATATGAATTTTATATCCACTATTTTAATTTTGTATGCTCTAAATTAACTGTATGTATTATTTTTGTATGTTAATATTCATATTAGTTTGCATCCAGATAAATTCTGTATAACTTTTGCATTTTAAAAGTGATAACAGAACTTTGTGAATTCTGTGTTGGTGTTCTCCTGCCTATTTCAATGAATCCCATTTCTTAACTTCCCAAAGTTCATAGTTTAAACAAACCATAAGGTCTTGAGCTCTGCTCTCACATAGTTCTGCTTAGTCTTCAGGGAGTGGATCTAGCCTTTGGGAGGAGATGTCAACCAGAATATTTTAGGACACAAATCTGTTGTACTTATAGAACTTTTAGTTAGACTACAGAAAAGTTGGTATAAAAAGGAGACCCAAAATCCATTCTATGAATTTATTGAATTCATTGATGAGCTCTAGTAGTTTTCTGATAACATCTTTTGGATTTTCTATGTAATATCATGTCTTCTGCAAACAGTCACAGTTTTAATTCTTATTTCTAATTTGGATTCCTTTATTTGTTTTTATTCTTTGATTGCTGTGGTTAGGACTTCTAAAACTATGTTGAATAAAAGTGGTGAGAGTGGGAATCCTTGTCTTGTTCCTGCTCTTAGAGTAAGTGCTTTCAGCTTAAGGTCCATTTTGTCTGATTAAGTATTGCTACTCTGATTTTCTTTTGATTTCCACTTGCATAGGATAACTTTTTCCATCCCCTCACTTTTAGTCTGTATGTGTCTCTAGATTTGAAGTGAGTCTTTTATAGGCAGCACATATGAATCTTGTTTTTATATCCATTCAGCCAGTGTAGGTCTTTTGATTGGAGCATTTAGTCCATTTGCATTTAAGAAAATTATTAATGTGTCTGTCCCTATTGGCACTTTGTTAATTGTTTTAGATTTGTTTATGTAAGTATAAATGTCCTCTTTCTTCTTGTGTTCTCATGTGATTTGATGTCTATCGTTAGCGTTATGTTTGGATTCCTTTTTCTTTTTTGTGTTTGTGTTTATTATAGATTTTTGTTTTGTGATTACCATTAGATTTTGGTATAGCATTTTATATATATCTATATATATGTATATAGATATATATCACACAACACATGCTTGTTTTTAGTTGCTGATTTCTTAATTTCAAATGCATCATAGATACCTTCCCTGCACTTGTATTGTCTTCCCTTCATGAATTTTATTAGTCCAAAAATATAAAAATAGGGAGTTGCTGTCATGGCTCAGTGGTTAACGAATCTGACTAGCAACCATGAGGTTATGGGTTCAATCCCTGGCCTCCCTCCGTGGGTTAAGGATCTGGCATTGCTGTGAGCTATGGTGTAGGTTGCAGACATGGCTCAGATCCCACGTTGCTGTGGCCCTGGCATAGGCTGGCAGCTACAGCTCTGATTAGATTCCTAGCCTGGGGACCTCCATGTGCTGCAGGTGTGGCCCTAGAAAAGAAAAAAAAAAGTGTGTGTATATATATAAACTAATATTATTTATCAAAGATTTACCAAAGTCTCATGAACTTGGGAAAAATTTTTGATTGGTTTCCCTTATTTTCTGAGAGATTTTAGAATATTTAATTTGAATAATTTCTCATTTATCTCTAAACCAATTTGAATAGAACTTCTTAAACTAATTTCGTAATTTGGTAATACCATGCAGGTGTAGAAAAAGATCACATATCATAACTCACAAACATAAACATACAAATAAATCTCAATAGATATTTTAGAGGTTTCCATCTAAAATTTTAGTCATGAGTAATTTAACACAGTAATACAAAACTCACTGGTTTATCTCCACTTAGTGTTTTTTAATTAAATTTTCGTTATATTTCTGACAAAAAATGGGACAAGTTGAGTCACTTACTTAATAAACACATTTTTTTTAATCAATATGTGGGAAAGATTTTTAAGATTACCCTTTGTCCTTATGTGAAAATTTTATGGAGGCTGTGGACTACATTTCAAGTCTGTGGCATCCGAATGTGTCCAAAACCATCAGAGTGGATACAATATTAAAGCTATTTCCAATTAGCCTTTTTCCTTTTCAGCCTTAAGTGATTGGTGTATGGAGGCCCTGAGTTCATTGAGAACCTTGACAGAGTCACAGAGCCCAACGTTTCAATGAGTATAGTGAATTGAGCTGTTGGAGTAAGAAAAGAAAGGCCTAGAAGGAGTGACAAGAAGCGGGAGAGGAGGTAGGGGTTTGAAGGGAGACCTAAGGAAGTTAAAGGGAATTGAAGAAAAGGTTGAAAGTGGTAAAATGAGGAAGGAGGAAGGAAGGGTGGATGTGATTGGAAGGGAGAGGTCTTAGAGGGTCAGTTTTATGAATCTTTTTTCCCATAGTGGCTATTGAAGTTTCAGATCATCCTCGTTAAAATTATGCCAACAGGAAAGAGGTGGGCAGAGTTGGTGGAGCATGTAGTCAGCAGGGGTTTGAGAAGGGAATTTCATTTGACTGAGAGGTTCCAGGTGCAGGAGTAGGATCAGAAAAAGAACAAAGAAGAATATTTTTAAAAGCCAGCAAAAATGTTCCAGTCCGAGAATTAGGAAGTGGATCTCCACTCAAAACCAGGAGCCAGGAAGAACTATCAATCCAGAAGTTAGAGAAAAATCCCCACTTGAGGCAGATGTCCACGTAGAAGGACTTTCACACCCGCAGGTACATTTCAAAGAAACCTGGACCACTAACCTAAATTTCTATTACAGTTACTTCTGTAGAACTTTAAGCAAGATTGTTAGGAACAGAGAAACTTATGACTCTAAGCAGCTTGTTTGTCTAGGACTCTAACTCACTTTCTTTAGTATACTTGGGTCTTAAGAGTTAAAATCTGTTCTTGTCAGCCTCAGTGGATATTTGTCCAGATCAGGCGATCTGGAGTCGAATTCACCAATGGATGCCTATCAGTCAGGCATGAAGATGAAGGCTTGAAGGGCACATACGAAAACTGGGTGACAAATTCAGAGATTCAGTCACCTGATCTGATCCTATATGAATCACAGCACCTTAACTGTTAAAGAAGAAAGTATTCATTCTGGGAATTGTTAATTCATGGTAAAGAAGACTTTATTCAGGACCATTAAGATAAGTCTAGATACCACTGAAGTTTGTATTGTGGGAGAAAGATGAAGCTCAACTCCAAATATAGCAAGGGAAGGTAGGAATTTAGAGCCAGTGAGCAGGGCGGGGTCATTGGATGGAAAAATTATAAGAGGAAACATCAGGAGTAAGGAAAAACTCTGGGTCAAACCACCCAACAGGATCCTTGATTTAGGCAGGCCAGGGTGACCAGACATCATCTGGGAAATAATGGAGGAGAAGGAAATTGATTAGATATCAAGGGTGATTAGGTATTAAGGTTGGAGGATTCTGACTAAACCAACTTAATAGGATTCTTCTTAGAATTAGACAGTAAAGAAACAAACACACAAGTCCAAAAGCAAGGATCAGTTGAAAAAAAGTCAGAGGAGCCTAAGTAGAGTTTCCTAAAGGAGAGAATATTTCTAACTAATGGATACCTTAAATATATTTCAATATTGAAGTGTTCAGTTATAGCTTTTAAATAAATGGAATTTACTAATATTTTCCATCTGAATTCTTGTTCATTTTTGCCAGGTTTAACCCATTGATTATCCAAAGTCTATCTTAATGCATGAGAACACTTTAATCATTTAAATATTTAAGTCATTTAAATATTTTAATCACCTTAATCATTTAAATGTTCTGTTAAGTAGCATGGTATTTGTGGGTACTTCTTCCTTTTCTTTCCTTCCTTCCATCCTTTTTTTTTCTTCTTTCTTTTTTTCATTCATTTATTTATTTCTGGAGCTACTTAGAATAATAGATAAGAAATTCTAACACCATATTTATTAATTTCTATTGTGTACACATTACTGGAAATATGAAATTTTATTCCAAAGGGAGTTATCTTAAAATATCAAACAGATATTAGAGCTGCCTATGAACATGTAGTTATTCAATTTACTGTGTTACATTTAAATTGGACATGTGTTTATTGACATATAAATGGAAATTTTTCTTTTGTTGTTGATTCTATCATAGCATAAGTTTCAGATATGTAGCCTTATAAATTCACCTTAGCTCACATGTCCCGGTCTACTACTTATATTTCTTTCCAGTAAATTTGACACTTTGGGAGCTTAGACAACCTATTACTTTTTTATATTTCAGACTTACTTTTGTTTCCAGTTTTGTCTTTTTCTGACAGAAATGACCATCTGCCCATATCTACGTATGATATTTAGATATAACAAATATAGAATGCAGTGTAGATACAGTCAACATGAACAAACATTTTGGAAATAAGTGATAAAATTTAGTTACCTACATGTAAATGTTTGGGAAAATAAAATAAAAATGAATAGTACATCTCATGATAAATATTTCAATATAATCTTCAAATGTTCCTCAGTATAAGAAATACGTTAAAATGTCAGTAATAGCAAATGTGCTTCTAGATAATGTAGGTTGATTTTAATGAAATTATTATATATAAAGATACATATATATATATAAAGATATAGAAAGATATATGTGTGTGTGTGAATACATATATATATATATGTATGGTAGATCTTTCTATATCTTTACAGAAAGATATGAAGATTGATGTATTGAAAATCAGTATCTTACAGACCTTCCTTTATTAGCATATGTACTTATATTGCAATAAGAGAATGTCCTCTCACAAGCTGGAGGTAATCACACTCCCTAATTTCAAACTATATTACAAAGCTATAGTACTTAAAACAATGTGGTATTGGCATAAAAGCAGACACATAGATCAATGGGACAGAATAGAGAGTCCAGAAAAAGACACACTCATGTGTGCTCAGTTAATTTATAGCAAAGTAAGGAAGAATACACAATTGGGAAAAGATAGTCTCTTCAGTAAATGTGTTTGTAAAATTGGGCAGTCACAATCAGAAGGATGAAATTGGATCACTATCTTACGTGCTACGCAAAAATTAACTAAAAATGAATTCAAGACTTGAGTAAGACCTGAAACTATACTAGAAGACTAGAGGAAAACAGGTAGTGACTTTTTTGGGGGGGGAGGGGGGACACACCTATGGCATATGGAGGTTCCCTGGCTAGGGGTTGGAGTCAAATCAGAGTTACACCTGCCAGCTTACACCACAGCCATAGCAACACCTGATCTGAGCTTCATCTGCACCCTACACCATAGCTCACAGCAATGCTGGATTCTTAACCCACTGAGTGAGGCCAGGGATTGAACCCATATCTTCATGGACACTAGTTGGGTTCGTTTCCACTGAGCCACAACAGGAACTCCAGTAGTGATTTCTTTACATAAGTCTTAAAGATGATTTTTTGGATCTGATACCAGAATCGAAAGCAACATAACAAAAATAAACAGGTGGGCTGCATCAAACTAAGAAAAAAATTCTGCACAGCAAAGGGGAGCATTATCAGAATAAAAAGGCACCCTAGTGAGTGGGAGAAAATATTTTCAAACCATGTATCTGATAACAAGTTAATATTGAAAGTATATAAGAATTCACAAAATTTTAAAAATTGGATTAATGGGGAGAAGATCTAAATAGATGTTTTTCCAAAGAAGACATACAGGTAGCCAATAGGGTACATGAATGATTCTCAACATCATTAAATATCAAGAAAATCAAATCAAAGCCACAATGAGTATTACTTTACACCATCAAAGAGACTAGAAATAACAAGTGTGGGTGAAGATTTGAAGAAAAAAGAATGCTTGTGGACTTTTGGTGGGAATGTGAATTGGTGCAGCCATCATGGAAATCAGTACGGAGGTTACTTAAAAAATTTTAAATAGAACTACTATATGATCTAGCAGTTCCACTTCTGGTTATTTATTCAAAGAAAACAAAAACACTAATTCGAAAAGATAAATGTCCCTCCAAGTTCATTGCATCATTATTTATAATAGGCAATAGCCAAATGGGAACAGTCTAAGTCAATCAATGGATGAATAAATTGGACTGTGTGTAAATATACACAGTGGAATGTTATTGAACCATTTCATTCTCCTTTAAAATGAAATAATGCCGTTTGTGACAACATGGATGTTGACAATAATGCCAAGGGCATTATGGTAAGTGAATAAGTCAGGGAAAAACCAGTATCATATGATCTCTCTTATATATGTAACTATTATATAAGGAGCAGATTGGCAGTTGCCAAAGGCAGGGAATGGGGAATTGGGTATATGAGTGAATTGTGTTTGCTTTTAGTTTAAATAAATTGGAAAAAAAATAAAATGAAAAAAGAAAGGAAAATGTCCTCTCCCTCAATTTCATGGTCTTCAACAAAGGAAAAAAAAATGTTGATTGTATTGATATTTGCCCAGTAAAGTGTCTTATTCACCTGTTAAATCTTGGAGAATCATAAATTAAATTGAAACTTCCAATTGAAAAGGACTTCTAAACTTTGCTTAGAAATATAAATTATTCATTCTTAAATTGAGTTGAAAAGTTATCTGTATGGATATCATGCCTTTTTTATGATGCTCTCTGACAAATGGACCTTGGGTAAATTTTAGCAGTGATTTTGTCATTACAAGGCCAAAGCAAAAATGGAAAAGAACAAAGTTTGTTTTTCTCCTTCTATCCCATTTCTGTACATCTTGCCTGTTTTCTGAGATCCTAATTCCTATATCCCCATTCTGTATTCTATTTCATGAGTAGCCTTACACTCCTGAAGTTTAAATGGGGGATTTTAAATCCTCAGAAGAATGAAAAGTCAGAGATGTAATTTTGAGCACCAACATTCGGCTTAGGTAAAGAACATTTTATATTTGGTTGGGTTTATTGTGCCTTCACAGTTAAGACTGCGAGGGGGTTCTCATGGTATTTTATTGTTAAGCCAAACCTTATCTCTGACTCTTTTAACCTTTATTCTACCTTAAACATGAGGAAAGAAATAAAGAATGTTTTATAAAGAAATTACATAAAATAAAAATAGCCTTTAGTACATCCCTCTAGGGAAAGTTGTTGTTAATAATTTGGTACATAACATTTTTCCCATGCATACAAGTGGCAAAATTGGCTTCAATTTTGTAACTAGTACATTTAAACATTGTACATATAACAAGGTTAAAACTATGTTTAGGCCAATAAATATCTATAAACCATATTTTTCATTGAACTAACATTTTATTATTTGGATGAGCTCTAATTTATCTTACCAAGTCCCTAAAACTAGACATATTGTTTATATAAAAATGTGCTAAAGTATCTTTGTAGTTTATACTTAGAATACTCCTTTCAAATATTTGTTTCTGAAAATTTTCCAAATGCTATTAACACAGTTGTAAATAAATATTTGTTTCTTTTATTTCTTTGTAAACAAAATTTTGAGGTTATTTGAAGACAGTTGTCTATTCTTTTTTTTTTTTTTTTTTTTTTTTTGTCTTTTTGCTATTTCTTGGGCCGCTCCCGCAGCATATGGAGGTTCCCAGGCTAGGGGTCTATGCCACCGGCCTATGCCAGAGCCACAGCAACGCAGGATCCGAGCCACGTCTGCAACCTACACCACAGCTCACGGCAACGCTGGATCGTTAACCCACTGAGCAAGGGCAGGGACCGAACCTGCAACCTCATGGTTCCTAGTCGGATTCGTTCACCACTGCGCCACGACGAGAACTCCCAGTTGTCTATTCTTATAAGGAATTTTTCAACTGGAAAAATTTGTTTTCACCTTTAAGTTTCATTATTTGGCCCATGAATACTTTAGAGAACAGGTTGGTGAAGTGATTGATGGATTTTTCTGAAAAGTCATAATATTTGCCACATTTTTCCAGGCCAAGGATTTAAGTGAGATTTACTTCTTTAAGTCAGTACCCCAGTACATTTACTGAACTATTGGCTAAATAAAATTTGTTCTTCTTTTTCAGAAACAGGAATAAAAATAAATAACCTTGAAAATAATCGCTTTATTTTATTTTGTTTTGCCTTTTGTGGATTCATTCTTGCATTCAACATCAATTATATAGTTATATTTAATATATAAGATTGTCCTATAAATCTGTACCAAATGTGAAATAGGGAATTTTAATTTTATTTCTCGTATGTTTTTGCTCATATTTAACCTAATATAAGCGTTGAACAGTGTAACTGTCATTGACAGATGGAACAGAAAAAACTACATACCTATCATAGTTACCATGAGTAATACTACACTGAACATAAAAGGCTGATATATTTTAGAGAAACTGATTTAATTTATTTTGAACATATCCCCAGAGGTGGGATTTCTGGATCATATGGTAGTTTTATTAATATTTCTGAGAAACCCTTATACTGTTTTCCATAGGAGCTGCACCAGCTTACATGCCCAGCAACAGAGCACAAGGGTTCTCTTTACTCCATATCCTTACCATGATTTGTCACCTCTTGTCTTTTTGATGACTGCCATTCTAACAGGTGTGATGTGATATCTCATTTTGGTTTGATGAGTATTTTCCTGATGATTAGTGATGTTGAGCATTTTTTTTTTTTTTTTTTGTCTTTTTGCCTTTTCTAGCGCTGCTCCCCTGACATATGGAGGTTCCCAGGCTAGGGGTCTAATTAGAGCTGTAGTTGCTGGCCTACACCAGAGCCACAGCAACGTAGGATCCAAGCCGCATCTGCAACCTACACCACAGCTCATGGCAAGGCCAGATTCTTAACCCACTGAGCAAGGCCATGGATCAAACCCGCAACCTTCTGGCTCCTAGTCGGATTCGTTAACCACTGCACCACTACGGGAACTCCAGCATTTTTTCGTATATTTATTGACTGTAATGTCTTCTTTCAGTTTGAATCTGCTTAGGTCCTTTGTCCATTTTATAGTTTGCTTGTTTTTTCTTGTCATTGGGTTGTATGAGTTCTTTATATAGTTTAGATAGCAATCCCTCATGAGATATATTGTTAGCAAATATTTTCTCCTTTTTCATTTGTTAACTGTTTCCTTTACTGTATAGAAACTTTAAAATTTGGAGCAGTCCCCCTCATCTATTTTTTGCTTTTGTTTTCCTGTACTTTGGTTGTCATTTAAAAAAAAATTAAAAAAAACTTGTCAGCGTCATAATCCTTGATTTCTGTAGCTGCGTAAAATATTTCGAAATCAACAGTATGATGCCTGCCTCCAACTTAGTTCTTCTTCCTCAAAATTATTTGCCTACTTGAGATCTTTTGTGATTCTGCATGAATTTCAGTTTTTTTTTCTTTTTTTCTATTTCTATAAAGAATATAAGTAGGATATCGGTAGCAAATGCATTGAATTTGTAGACCACTTCCTGTAATATAAACATTTTAACAATATTAAGTCTTTTAATCCATGAGCACAAAATGTCTTTTTATTTATTTATCTTCTTTAAATTCCTTCCTCAATGTTTTATCATATTTAGTGTACAAGTTCTTTACCTCTTTGGGGAAGTTTATTTTTAAGTGTTTTATTATTTTTGTTACTGTTGTCAGTGGGATTGTTTACTCACTTTTCCTTTTGGATCATATACTGTTTGTACATAGAAAAGCCATTGATGTTTATATATTGACTTTGTATATTATAGATTTACAGATATTTTATTCTAACAGTTTTCTTTTTTTGTCCTTAGGATTTTCTGCATATATGATGATGTCATCTGCAAACAGAGGTACTGATATTTACTTTTCTATTTGGACATATTTTATTTATTTTTCTTATCTAATTGCTCTGGCGGACTTTCAGTGCTGTGTTGAATAGAAATGGCAGGGTGGGCATCCTTGTTTTGTACAAGGTTGTGGAGGAAAAGCTTTCTGTTTTTTCCTGTTGATTATGATTATGACTTAAATATGTGTGTTTCAGAGACAGCCTTTATTGTGTTGAGGCAATTTTATTCGGTAACTAAGTTTTTGAGTGTTTTTATCATGGATGGGTATTGAGTTACTTCTGCATCTATTGAGATGATTGTGTTGATTTTACCTTTCATTCTGTTAAAGTTGTATATTAACAGTGACTGATACTGTTAAATAAAGATATGTTAAATCTTCCATGAATTTCAGGGGTAAATCCCACCTAGTTGTGGTGTATAATCCTTTTGATGTGCTGTTGAATTTTGTTTTGCTAGTATTTTATTGATAATTTTTTTCATCGAAATTCATCAAGTTTATTGTCCTGTAGTTTTTCTTCTGTTGTTTGTTTTTCTTGTGGTTTGTTTATCTAACTTTGGTATCACGGTGATGCTGGCTTCATAAAATGAGTTTGGAAGCTTTACATCTTCCATATTTTGGAATATTTTAAGAAGGATTAATATTTCTTTGAATGTTAGGTAGAATTCACCAGTGAAATTATCTGGTCCTGGCTTTCTCTTTGTTGGAGTGTTTTTTTTTTTTTTTTATTATGTATTTATGATTTGTCTATTCATGCTTTTTTTCTTTCTTAATTTAATTTTAGTAGGTTGTATGTTTCTAGGATATTATCCTTTTTATGATTTTTTTGATATATAATTGAGCGTAATAATCTCATTTGATCCTTTTTATTTTGGAGGCATTCATTATACTGTCTTCTCTTCCATTTTCTTCCATTTTTTAATCTTTTAAAAATTTCAATCTTCTTTTTTTCCCAAGTTAATCTAGCTAAGAGTTTGTCAGTTCTATATTAAAAAAAGATCTTTGTTTTGTAGATTTTATATTTGTTTTTCTTTTTTCTTTTTTTCTCCGCTGATATTTATTATTTTCTTCTTCCAGATAATTGTTTTCTTTTGTTGATTCTTTGAGGTTAAAAAAAAAATTAAGCTGTTTATTTGATGTCTTTCTTTTTTAAACCAAGGTATAATTGACATATAACATTGTATTAGGTAAACAACATAATGGTTTGATATCTGTATATATTAAGAAATGGTCTTCTTTTTAAATGTATTAATTTATCGCTATGAACTTTTGTCTCAGTAATGTTTTTGCTGCATTCCTTAGATTTTAGTGTTTTGTGTTTTTATTTTTGCTTGACTCAAGAGATTTTTTAAATTCTCTTTTGATTTCCTCTTTGACCCAATGGTTGTTCATGTCTGTGTTGTTAAGTTTTCATCTGTTTTAGAATTGTCTGTTTTTCTTCTTATTAATGGTTTCCGGTTTCACTCCACTATGGTTCAAGATGATGCTTAGAATGATGTTGATCTTAAAATTATTAAAAATTTGTTTTGTGACTTAACATGTGATCTCTGCTAGAGTGTGTTTGAGAAAAATGTGAGTTTTTTTGTTTTTTGGTTTATGTTTTTGGTTTTATTGCTATTGGTGGAAAGTTCTCTACATGTCCTTAGGTCTGCTTTGTCAGTAGTGCAGTTCAAGTAAGCTGTTATTGATTGTCTGAATGTTTTCTCCATTGTTCAGTGAGGGTTAGTGAAGTCGTCTATTATTGTATTGCTGTAAATTTCTCTTTTTAGGGCCTTTTACATGCCAAGTGACTACCCCTGAGTGTGTACTCCTGATTAGAATACAAAAGATGTTACAAATCACAAATATTAGAAAAGTTTTGAAGTTAATGGTTTTCTCTGCTGTGGGGCTGGTCTAATGTGCATGGAATTCCTTCAACCACCTCCTCTTTATAATTAGAGTAGACTCATAGATATCTGTATTCTCTCCCTTTATAAGGCTAAGATGAGAAGGAAGGTCAGTTTTATTTGTTGTTAACCTCGATTAATTTGCTTATCATATAGTAAAGGAGAATTATGAAAGACCATTGTGAGGTATATAATTATCACAGTAGTGCTTAATGATGATAATAAGGCCAAAATGATGGATGATTGAGGGCTAAAAGTCACAGATGTTTAGGAAAGGTTGTGAACTAAGCAAACATTAAAATAATCAAATAAAAGTAGGATGGTGAAAACTATTAACTATAAATAAGAGTAACCTAATATTCAATATTGTTTTCTGTGCTCAGTATAATTTATGCAATTCTGAGAGATTAGAACCATTTTTTTAAACTAAATTCAGCAGTATTCTATGCCCACCATCCAAAGGTCACTGAAGATGTAGCCATCATCCAATAAATCATGCTTATTTGAATTTGTGAAATGAAACTACATTCTAGAGAGGAACTTGGAAATGTTTTGGTAAAAAGGCTGGAAAGAACCTTGTTGTAGAATTTGGACTTTGTGATTCTAAGGAAAGAAAAGAAAGTAAGGATGAGCTCTGGAATGGATGCTGTCAAATGACCAGGACATTAAGCAATTGGGTGTCTCATAATAGTTATTCAGAAGGTGAGAAGAAAGAAGTTGGGATGAAATGTCACTGATCAAAAAGTGTCAGTAACTCAAAAGGAGAGGTTGTTACTTATTTTGCAGCCGTGGTCTGACCCTTTGGAGAAGCATTGTTTATACAGTGTTGTCAATATTCCAAAGTAAACGTTGTTTTATGTTCTGATAAGAAAGTCACATTCTGGTTACCAGTAGGAATGGCTTTCACTTTTGAATATCCATGCTCCTTTCTGAGTGATGCAGCATGATTAATTATTTATTGATTCTAAACTTCTTTATAGAAACCTATTATATATTTGGATCAAAGTGATATATAAATCTTGTCTGTCAAAGGGTGTTTAGACTATTGGGAAAGAGAAATACATCAATAGCAGTAACTTTATTATATAGACAGTGAGCTCATTATTATTACAAACTGACCCAGGACAGTTTGGTGGTTCGGAAAGTATCAGGTGCCTCTGGTAAATTTTGTTAGCTGATAGTGGAAAGATGTTTTTTGGGCCAATTAATCCATACCAGACAGAATGCCATAATAAAGGTAAGTCTAAGGTCAGGTTTCTTCAAACATACAAACATTTTTAGGAATCAAAGAAAATACCATATACTTATTCTATAGCTCTGGGGATTCACATTTGCTAATGAATTAGTAAGTTGCATCAGGTTTGACTTAGAGGTAGATGAATGGCTATGTGGACAAAAGGACTACTTAGCCTTGTAACTGAGTGAAGTGACTGATCCTTTGTGAAAGGAAGTTCGTGGGGCCAACAAGACACCTAAAAGAGTGGGCTCCAGGGACATTGCTTTGACCAGATGCTGTATCTTTTTGGTGCACAACTTGAGATACCTCTGTGACTACTTCCTGATAGTTAAAATCTTGAATACTTATTTTACCATAAAAATTATTTCTCGTGTATTTTCTGCTAATCAACAGACTTCAATATTAATGTTATTGACCAAGCGAGATGACAGATGACTGCCTCTGACCTTATTGATTCTTGATTGAAGCACACATGATACTATTCAGAGTATTGATTCATGACTTTGTTCCCTCACATGCAACTAATCATGCCGAGGTTTAGATTAAATCCAACATGTGCAAATATATATGACATGATTTATCCTGAAGCATTTTAGTGTAAGTCACAGCAAAAACCATTAAAGTGGTATAGCATAGTGAGACTTCAGATTTTGATTGTTCTCCAAGACCTACATTGATTTGAAACTTAGATCAGAATAAACCAGTTGTCAGTAAAGAAGTTAGTGTATTATACTTTGCAAAAGAGTAAGTGTAACAGCGGAATAGACATGCCAACAAAACAGACGCTATACTTCTGTTGTCTGTTCACCTATCTTAAATAATTTTCTAAGCTTTCAAATAGATGCTGAATCCAATTTCAAAATCACAGAAAAAGTGCCAACATTTTTTCCAGTATCTGGGACCTCTTATTCTAGTTTCCACTAAATTTTCCATCCTTCCTTCCTTTGATGATTCTTTTCACAAAGTTCAAATGAGGGCCAGTTGTGTTAGAGACAGTATGTTAACTTAGGTTTAAAATGAATATGGTTATATGGAACCATATTCATTTTAAACCTAAGTTAACATACTGTCTCTAACTAAATACCATATGATATCACTTATAACTGGAATCTAATATCCAGCACAAATGAACATCTCCTCAGAAAAAAAAATCATGGACTTGGAGAAGAGACTTGTGGCTGCCTGATGGGAGGGGGAGGGAGTGGGAGGGATCGGGAGCTTGGGCTTATCAGACACAACTTAGAATAGATTTACAAGGAGATCCTGCTGAATAGCACTGAGAACTATGTCTAGATACTCATGTTGCAACAGAAGAAAGGGTGGGGGAAAAAATGTAATTGTAATGTATACATGTAAGGATAACCTGACCCCCTTGCTGTACAGTGGGAAAATAAATTAAAAAAATAAATAAAGTACACCCAGTACATATAACAAAAAATAAAAATAAAATAAAATGAATATGGTATCATCTTAGCCTCAAAGAGCTCATAGTCTCCCGTGAGAAGAAAATCCAACATATTAAGCTCTAACACAGAAATATAAGCAAATAGGGTGAGACTTCTGAGATATAATACCTTTATTGATGCTGCACACTCTGCTTGGTTATTCTTGGAATCATCATAGCACAGAACACTTTAAATTTATTAAATGAAATCGACCTATCATTTTCTTATTGGAGGGGATGATTATCATGTGTTGTAGTTAAATTGAGAGCTGCCAAATGTAGATTGTGTGCAACTACTCTCTCACCTGTTCTCAATTCACACATAGGCATACCTCTCTCATTGAACTTGATGTAGGTTCAACATCTCAAACATAGAACTCCAGGCAGCTGGAACTAATCAACCTTGTTAGAAATTAAGATGGGAATCATTTGTGATCATTGGTAGAACTGATATGATGAACCTAATGATCATGTAATACTTTGAAAATAATTGAAACACAATTCTTGGAGATGTTAAATATATATATATATATATATATATATATATATATATATATATTTCCATGTATACGTATTTGCATAGCCTAAGGTAAATTTTCGCTGTGCCATTGTGTTGGGGAATTTTACAAAACACATGCCCTGTGGTTCCTTTGTAAAAGCAAACCAAGCGTGTTCCCAAAGAGAAGCATGTTCCAAGCAGCTGAAACCTTTCTCATGCAACCTTTTCAGTCAAAACCTTCCAAAGATGTTTTCCATGAGTTTCCTCAGCTTTTTGTGAGCTGCTGTAACCCGTTGTGCTTGACACAGTTTCACAAGTGTTTGCTCAGTCGGGCTTTCACAGGCTGCAGCTTCATCCTATTCAGCCTCCTTTTGGGCTGCCTTTAAAAGCAGCGGTGCTTCAGCCTCCTTTCTTTTGTCCAGAGATTACTAAGTGGTTGCCTGTGGTCTGGCTGCTGCCAAGGCAAATGAGGTGCTGTGATTCCAGTGAAGTGCCCCAATTACGACGTTGCGTTTCCCCTGAGGTCAGGGAGTCAGATTCCCAATGGAAAATCCTTGTTCCTGGGAAAGACACTGATGACTGATTACATACATTTGATATAATTTCAAAACCAGGAAACAGAAATTTTCTCTGAGGGCCTAATTTTTGTGAAGTGTCAATGCATAAAAGAGACAAATGCCAGTTCTAGGCAAGATGTGTGTATAATATTTTCCGTTAATATGAGTGTTGAAACCTGTATTCTACATATGGATCCTTACGTGTTTTCAGGTTGTCTTTTTTTTTTTTTTTTTTTTTGTACAGATACTCTGATCTCTACTGTGCTGATGAAAGAATTTAGGAATTGTGTCTCTGCTCTTGTAGAGATTATCAATCAGTTCTGTGGTGGTCTTCCTTCTCTGGTTGTTTGCCTGTTTGTCTGTTTTTCTTGCATGGAGCAAAGGAAGCTAATGATTCCATAATATCTGCTTGATATTCATATCTATATTCTTTCATTTTAGCATCCTGTGAGTCCCTGGAATGTAATGAGTTCTGGCGCATGTTATTTTCATTTTCTAGATTTAAAAAATGGCGTTAGGAAGGTCCAGGAACACAGTCCGCAGCCTTGGCGGTCGTTCTGGGGGCAATCTTCCCCTCCCTCTCTGGCACCTGCAGAAACAGTGGCACAGGGACATCTTCTGACTCACCTGCCATCTGATAATGTTAGCAGAACAAGAGAACTTGGCCATCCTCTGTCTGACCTCTTGTCTTCTGAATTCTAAATTGCTGAATTCTGCTTTGTCCCTTGGATTACATTGTCACTCTTTTCCAAACCTCATCTCAACCTCTTCCTGTAACAACCATCCTTTCTCTGAGTAAAACCTCCCACATCATCCCAGCTCCTCTTCCGCCTCAACTGGCTGACCTGCTCAGCCAGCAGTTTGTGAAATCCACCTTCCTTAAACACGTATCACTCAATTTAGGATTTTACTATTCATGATATGTGGCTCAGAACAAAAAAGCATGCTTTACCTAACCGTGTGAATAGAATTACCCCCTGACTTGTTATTCAGTATTTTTTATATGTTGATTATTTTGCCCCTTTAGACTGAAAGATCTTTGAGTAAAGTCTGTGTATTTTCCGCCTCTTTTTGAGCCCCGCAGAGTTTTAGCCCAACATCAGCACCACGAAAAGTGTCCAAAACTATTTGATTGATTGAATCAAATGCTGGACTTAGTGACCTCAGGGCTAGTCTCCTGCTCCAGACACTAGATTGCCCTACTAGTTATGCCACAGAGATTGACATTAAACTTTGCAAGCATGTACATGAGTGGTTTAAACTAATTCCCAATATAACTCAAGTCTGATGACATTTGGTACTACTGCACTTTCCAGAAATTGATGGAAAATGTCAATTCTTCCCTGTGGCAGTTTTCCCAGGTTCAACAAAAGTGAAAGTATATGTTGTTGGGCAGGCAAATCAGTTTCTTACAAAAAAAAAAAAAAATGAGTTAATGAGCAAGGTAGTTTGCTTCCAAAATAGGTGCACCATGGAAACAATGTCAGGTAATACTGAGATTAGACTGAGCATCTGAACTTTGAAATATTTTTAGCAGTTAATTAATAAGTGGAGTTACTTTGACCAATGTATAATTGATATAACTTCTCTGAGTGTAAAGTAAGAGTGGTTTGGCTTAGTTTAGGGAAAAAAAAAAAACCACATTAGTTACTCCCTCAAACAAATACCCTTGAGTGCCTGTGATGTGACCATCAATTCTGTGCTGTATCAGGCACAGGATTTGGAAATTTAATCAAGAACTTGTCTGGGAACTTAAAAAACTCAAAATCTCATAGAGAGAGATAAATAAAGAAAGTTATTTGTGATTACTGGTATCTCAGGCACATTTATGCTGGTGGCCCAAAGCCAGAAGCTCTAGTATTGACCTTGGAGTGCTAACAAAGATGGTTAAAAATCTTGAGCTGAGGTTTGAAGAATGGACAGGGCTTCACTAGGCAGATTCAAGGGGAAGATTATGTCTGGTAGTTTTAGCCCCAAAGTGTAATGTCCACAGCATGGGTTGTGCTAGGATATAGTATATGAAGTGGAGGTGGGAAGGGGTAGATTTCTGAAGGGGTAGATTTTCTAAGGCTTAGAGTGCCAAGGTGCATAGTTTGGACACCTTAAGTAAATATTTAAAGGTTTTTTGCAGAAAAGTGTAGTAAGCATTACCCTTTCATTTAAATTGATACCCTGGCAGGGACATTGAGGCTGGAAGGTGGTGGAGTGCAGTGAAACAGGAGGAATGGTGAGAAAGCCTTTTGTCAGGTGATGGACAATGAATATGAGATGAAATGGATCAACATTGAGTGACTTCAAAGAACCTAATGTTGGCCTCCCACTTAAAAAATTTGGGCCTTCAATGTTTATGCCAAACATAAGAAATTCAATAATTAAACTATGGCTCATGGAAAGACATTTAGTTAGTACCAGGGTGTATCTTAGGGCTTCCATTAGAACATATTTCTAATGAAGTGAGATGATGTGCAAAGGCAACATTTTAGATGTGTTCACAGAAGCCGTTGCATCCATCCTTCTGTTGTGACAAGAGCCCTGGGCACTAGGGAAACATGCCCTCATTCCACACAGCTGGGACGGGCACAGGACTGTGTTTAGATGTGACGGGAATAACATAAACCAATGGACTCAGCTCAGTGGAGAGGAGTCCCTTCAAGGAGACAATCTAACCTTATTCACTTCTAGCTGCAGAGACAATGAGAGCAAGGGATTGTCTCTGAACTTGCAGGCCAGGAGGCCTCACAGGTGACGCAGAAGCTGTTCTGGGTGGAGTGCAAGTTATAACATATCCGTTGATCCCCAGCTCCCAACTGTCAGTTCTCAGTTATCTGTTAATAATATAAAGATTATTGTTAACAGTAAAAATAAAATCTTATTCAGCCAATCATCTATTGATGGGTACTCAGGTTGCTGCCACATCCTCTCCATTGTAAATAGTGTTGCTGTGAACATTGGGGAGCATGTAGCTTTTAGAATTAGAGTTTTCATATTTTCCGGATATACATCCAAGAGTGAAACTGTGGGGCAATATGGTAGTTTCATTTTTAGTTTTTTTAAGAAATCTCCATAGTGTTTCCCATAGTGGTTGTAACAATTTACATTCCCATCAACAGTGTAGGAAGTGCACCTTTTCCCCACACATTCTTCTGCATTTCTTATTCACAGACTTTTGATAATGACTATAGTGACTGGTGTGAGGTGGTACCTCATTGTGGTTTTGGTTTGAATTTCTTTAATAATTTGTGACGTGGAACATCTTTGCAGGTGCCTGTTGGCCATCCTTATGTCTTCTTTGGTGAAATGTCTATTTAGGTCTTCCGCCCATTTTTTGATTGTGTTGTTTGTTTTTTTGACATTGAGTTGCATGAGCTGTTTGTATATTTGGATATGAACCCCTTGTCTGTTGCATAGTTTGCAAAATTATCCAGAGTACCAACCCTAAACTGTTCGCCCTGTGTTTTATGTGGAAACCTCAGTAAAGCCTCTGGTCTAATGCTTGGCCAGTACTCCTGTCTTCTGCCACTTGCTCACAACTTGGTGTTTCCCATGTGACCCTGTGTGATATAACTTGTCTCCTGTCTCTAGTACCCCTAACAACTTTTTCTCCAGGGTCTCTCTTCTGTCTGCTTATATGGCCTCACCTCACTGACCATAACCTCAAAGAGTACGAAACAATCTGTACTTACTTTACTTTTTTTTTTTTTTTTTTTTTTGCCATTTCTTGGGCCGCTCCCACGGCATATGGAGGTTCCCAGGCTAGGGGTCGAATCGGAGCTGTAGCTGCCCGCCTACACCAGAGCCACATCAACGTGGGATCTGAGCCACGTCTGCAACCTACACCACAGCTCACGGCAACGCCGGATCGTTAACCCACTAAGCAAGGCCAGGGATTGAACCCACAACCTCATGGTTCCTAGTTGGATTTGTTAACCACTGCCCCACGAAAGGAACTCCCACAATCTGTACTTACTTTAGCTTTCCCTTATTGGTGGTCTAAGGAAATTTTGGGAGTGATTTTGACTCTGTTTTCTGAAACACTGTTCTATGCCTCTGTCAGTGTTCATGTCAATAATCACATTCTGGTTGAATCAGGAGAAACCCTTCTTAGTTTTGCTCTCTCTTTTATGTGATTTTAACCTCTCCTAATTCACATTTTTAATATAGGTCTGTTTATATCGCTTGAGGCTTTCTTCACGTCAGGTTGTATGAATAGAGGTCTCTGTAAATGATGGGATTACTCTGTTGATCTAGGGAATAAAGACTGCCAGATATGTCTCCAGAAAAAAAAAAAATGGGCTAATTCTGGATCAACAGACAATTGCAGTTAGGGGTCTGCAGCCACAGAGAGCCACGTGCAGATCCCTGCACAGCAGGAAAAGAGGATGCTTATGGGATAGATAAGGGATGCAGGAGGGCCAAGTCAACAAAAAGTCCATGGCTTTTCAGGGCTGAGTCCTTGTCAGGAAAGAAGAGGAGTCCTCTTCCTGTTGTGCTTGACAGTGTCACAGGATGTGACAGTTCCCTCTCTGATCTCCTGACTCTATGCAATTGAGGTTTCTGTTTGTTAATGTTTTACAACCCCCCCCCCAAAAAGTCAAGTATTCTGCATTAGATCATGTTTGGCTTTGAGGTTTTTAGTAAATTTTATTTATAATATCTGAATCTTAGTTTTCTCATCTGTATTAGCTTTCTTTTTGTAAAATACGTATCCCATTTTACTTATTTTTTATTTTTATTTTTTTTTCCTGGTAAACTCAGTCATTCCTGGGCTTATTTTATTCAGAGAGGGAAGTACAGTATAAGTAAATCGCTTATGAATTCCAATTTTAGGGACTTAACTATTTAACTGAAGTTTTTTATGATTTTATTTTTTCATTGTAGTTGATTTATAGTTATTTTATTTTATTTTTTTTTAATTTTATTTTCCCACTGTACAGCAAGGGGGTCAGGTTATCCTTACATGTATACATTACAATTACAGTTTTTCCCCCACCATTTCTTCTGTTGCAACATGAGTATCTAGACATAGTTCTCAATGCTATTCAGCAGGATCTCCTTATAAATCTATTCTAGGTTGTGACTGATAAGCCCAAGCTCCCGATCCCTCCCACTCCCTCCCCCTCCCATCAGGCAACCACAAGTCTCTTCTCCAAGTCCATGATTTTCTTTTCTGAGGAGATGTTCATTTGTGCTGGATGTTAGATTCCAGTTATAAGTGATATCATATGGTATTTGTCTTTGTCTTTCTGGCTCACTTCACTCAGTATGAGATTCTCTAGTTCCATCCATGTTGCTGCAAATGGCATGATGTCATCCTTTTTTATGGCTGAGTAGTATTCCATCGTGTATATATACCACATCTTCCGAATCCAATCCGAATATATAAGCAACTTATACAACTCAACAGCAAAAAAACCAATCAATCAATGGAAAAATGGGCAAAAGACCTGAATAGACATTTCTCCAAAGAAGATATACAGATGGCCAACAAACACATGAAAAAATGCTCAACATCGCTGATTATAAGAGAAATGCAAATCAAAACTACCATGAGATACCCCCTCACACCAGTCAGAATGGCCATCATTAATAAATCCACAAATAACAAGTGCTGGAGGGGCTGTGGAGAAAAGGGAACCCTCCTGCACTGCTGGTGGGAATGTAAACTGGTACAGCCACTATGGAGAACAGTTTGGAGATACCTTAGAAATCTATACATAGAACTTCCATATGACCCTGCAATCCCACTCTTGGGCATCTATCCGGACAAAGCTCTACTTAAAAGAGACACATGCACCCGCATGTTCATTGCAGCCCTATTCACAATAGCCAGGACATGGAAACAATCCAAATGTCCATCGACAGAGGATTGGATTCGGAAGAGGTGGTAGTTATTTTAATTTTTAAAAAATTTTTGGGCTGCACTCGTAACACGTGGAAGTTCCTGGGCTAGGGGTCAATTGGAGCTTCAGCTGCCAGTGTATGGCACAGCCACAGCAGTACCAGATCCGAGCCACATCTGTGACCTCTGCCACAGCTCACGACAACCCCAGATCTTTAACCTGCTGAACTCGGGCAGGGATCAAACCTGCATCCTCATGGATACCAGTCAGGTTCTTAACCTGCTGAGCCACAACAGGAACTCCTATATTAGCTTTCTGTTGCTGCTTTAACAGATTATAACCAATTTAGTGGCTTTTATTGTTTTGTGCTTGGGAGGTTAGATATCCTAAAATCAAGGTGTCAACCAGATTGCATTTCTTCTGGCAGTTCCAGGGGAAAATCCATTTCCTCTTTCTCAGCTTCCAGAAGCTGCCTTCTCTTTGTCACTGTCGCTTCTGCTTCCATCATCACATCACCTTCTGTGGCTTCAACCCTCCTGCCTCCCTCTCTTAAGGATGCTATGGTTAAATTGGGCCCATTCAGTAGCCATCACTTAATCATACCTGTGAAATTTCCTTTATGCTTTGCAAAGAAACAGTCACATGTTCTAGAAATAAGGACTCAGGTATCTCTTCTGGAGGTAGAGGCATTTCCTGTCTACACATAACCTTCTAGAATTGGGAAAATAATACTTCCCCTGCTTGTTTTCATGGTTTGACATTAGGCACAAATGAGAAATATTGGGAAAACTTGATACGACCAGTAACAATTTCATTTAGTACAGGAGAATCCATTCTGCTCGTATTTCATGTATTTCTCTTTAATATATAAAACGTTTTTCTCATTATACTTGGAGTATTATGTGAATTGATTTCAGTACTGTGATTCATACAACTTTTTATAGTAGAGTGCATTTTATCACAGAATTACGTTTCTTTTTATTCCCAGAAAACTCTATTAAGAGCATTATTGATAAAAGATACTTATAAGTCACAAAATATGAAGTGCATATTTGCTGTAGACTACTTTAAAACAGAAAGTGTTGATGTAGCAGCTGAAGTCGGGAAAGCAGAAAAAGGAAAGATTGTCTTTTTTTTTTGCCAGAGATGCTAGCCGTTAGCTGTCTCCACATTATTATTTTCTTTATTTTTCATAACAACATCAGCCACTCATGCACTAAAAATATGTGGATAAATTTAAAGTGACATAAATTCTGCTTTCAAGAGTAGGATGCTTGTCTGCTTGATATACATGTACACATATCTAACTGCCTGCTGGAGACTCAAGCCCATCTGTTTAGATGACATTGAGCCTGTTTCCAGCTGTTTGTGCTTAAGTTCAAAGACATACGTGTAAGAGGAGTGTGATATGTTCATTGATTGCCTTTACATTTCTATGTGAGGTGGTACTCTGAAGCACTGGCTTCCATGACAGATACAATCATAAAGTTAATTAGGTTTCTTTTTTTTTTTTTTGTCTTTTCGTCTTTTTTGAGGGCCGCACCCATGGCACATGCAGGTTCCCAGGCTAGGGGTCCAATCGGAGCTGCAGCCGTCGGCCTACACCACAGCCACAGCAACACCAGATCCAAGCTGCGTCTGCGACCTATGCCACAGTTCCTTAACCCTGGATCCTTAACCCACTGATCGAACCCACAACCTCATGGAACCTAGTTGGATTTGTTTCCACTGTGCCACGACGGGAACTCCTATAATTCTGTTTTTGTAAGGCCCCTTGCACCATGAAGCAGCAATGCTAATATACTAACAGCTGTTGAAGAGAGATTCAGTTTTGATTTTTAATTTTTTTTCCGTCTTCATTTCTTTTTGCTTTAATTTTACTTTATATATAAATATACAGTGAAACTCTTGTTGGTGCACAGGTCAATGGATTGTCTATAGATTTATTGTAACTCCCACCATAAATAGATGTAGAACAAGTCATCACTCCCAAAACTCACCTGCTATGGTTATGTTTACCCCTTCCCAACCTCTGAATACCAGCCAATCTCTGTAGTCCTCACTCTTTGCTGGTAGCAATTCAAAATATGAAACATTGTGGGCATTCTTTATAAAAATGGTCCCTTAGGTCTCCAACACTCTTTATTCCTAATTATTTACTTTAGAAAAATAAAAACTAATGTTCACACAACATAATTATAGTGACAAGATAAATAATTGCCTCAAACTGGGGAAAAAATACATTATTCAACAGGAAAGCATAAATGAAGCTGGTATATTCATAAAACAGAATACAACTCAGAAATAGAAAGGAGTTCGGTAGCATTTAAAATGGATGAATTTCCTAACTTGATCTAGGGTAGTGGTTCACAATGTGTCTTGGGGGGATTCCAAGACTTTTTGCTAAGCCTGCAAGGCCAGACTCTTTTCTATCACAATATTAAGACACTATTTGCCATTTTTATTGCGTTGGCATTTGTACTGATGTTGCAAAACAGTGATGCCTTGGCACAAATTTATGTGATAGAACTGAACTGTAGTGGTAGGTACTGTATGCCTGACAACTATATACACACATTAAGGACTGACGGTTGAAGGCAATAGGGACATTGAAGCCAGCTTGTTCCTGGGCAGGTGATTCTCCAAGAAAGCAAGAAACCATGGCTGGGAACTCACCAGTGCCCTAACCCCAGCAGTTTGGACTTTCTATGGAACTGAACTAATGAGTTTCCACCAATTTTCTTTTCTGTCCTCACTCCATGCCTCAGGGCCTGATCTGCTTTGTGGATGACCCATTGAGGCTCACTGGCACATTTTCTTTCACAGCCATTTTCCCCAAATCACTTCCTGGAGTCCAATCTCATCTCAATGCCTGTGTCCCTGAGGCCCTGCAACAACCATTGCTGAAGCAGTAAACACTGTGCATTTTATTAAATCTTGACCATTGAGTACACACTTGTTTCACATTGTATATGGAAAGAATGGGGGCCTATGTAAAGCACTTCTGCTACATGCAACAGCAGAGTGCTTGCCTTGATGAAAAAGTTTTTGTGACTATTTGAGTTATGAGCTAAACTAGTCACTTATTTTATGGAATATTATTATCACCTTAGAAATTACTGACAAAAATGGTAATCCAGAGCTGGGTGCTTTGCCAGATGTTTTCTCAGAAATAGATGAAGGGGGCTTATTATGTCAAGAAGAAAACAACTGGCAGGATTTGATGGGAATTATAAAATTCAGGTTTATAAATGAAAGAATTTTTTTTTTTTGTCTTTTTGCCTTTTCTAGGGCTGCTCCTGCAGCATATGGAGGTTCCCAGGCTAGGGGTTGAATCAGAGCTGTAGCCACCAGCCTACGCCAGAACCACAGCAACACGGGATCCAAGCCGTGTCTGCAACCTACACCACAGCTCATGGCAACACTGGGTCCCTAACCCACTGAGCAAGGCCAGGGATTGAACCCGCAACCTCATGGTTCCTAGTCGGATTCGTTAACTGCTGAGCCATGACGGGAACTCCTATAAATGAAAGAATTTTTTAAAAACTTGCATCTATTACCATGGACTTAGAGTTTTTAAATTTTTAAAGAATGTCTTTTTAAAAAGTCATTGTGAATTACTTAAAGCCTCCAAATACATGGGAAGAATAGTCTGTAGAAGGGCATGCAGAAACTTTGGGGGGTATTAGAAAGCTTTGTATCTTCATTATGGCAGTGGTTACACTACTGTGTGCATGTGGCCATGTGTATATAACTACACATTAAAAGACTGAACTTTGCTCTTTATGAATTATACTTTGGTAAATCTGACTCAAAGTCCATTCAGTATACTTCAATACATATACTCGTCAGTTGTTCAGAATTTCCCCATCAACACCCCAAATCTAGATTCTATTTCCTCCAGTCTTCCCGACATCCTGTTTCTCCTTTATCAAGCTGATTAACTTAAAAGAATTTCTCAGGCAATGTGGTTTACTCTATTACAGAGGTCAACTTGAGTTTATTGCAGTCATTATCAGTGAGGCCCCACATACTCCCCATTCATCCATATTCAGTAAGTTTTGAACTACTATTGAGAGCCATGCAATGTGATATAAAGATAAAAAGCAAACATTCTCCCCAAAGTTGGCTGGTTCATATGTGACTCCCATACGGGTGAGTAACCAATTACCTTGCACAGTGACACTATTGATGGTAAAGTTGTGACAGAGTGCAGCAGGAATCTAATAAAAGAGGGTGAAATGAGGAATCCACTTTGGGTGTGGCAAGAAAGGTGCATCCCGAACTATATCTCTGAGAACACACACTTCAGGTCACTAAGATGCATCACTGACTGTGGTCCCCAAGTCTGTGTTAGACCTCTATGTGACTCCTGCAAACTGAATAGACAGGTTGCCTGTTTGTTTCCTGATCTGGAGACTAGTCCCCAGACAACTACCTTTAGTCATTTGTCTTCTCTATTTCATTGCTATGGGTTTTGATAATCTGGCAATATTTTTCATTAATATAAATGCTTACGAGACCAGAACATCTCAACTAAATGTATATTTCTCATCAGTACACACAAACTTGTATTCATTTATTTCAATGTATGTTTCCTTTTGTCTTGAGCATCTAGATATGATCATCTCATCCTGTCATATGGTTCCAAGAGAATGAGTTGGTCTGGTTTGGGAACTGAGTGCCGTCAAATGGTATTTGGAACAATTTTGCTTCTACTTCATTTTCCCAAACTCATTCAAATAATACTTTGTAGTTTTCTGTAGAGAAATATCTCATTTTATTTCTCTAGCCACTATTTATTGATGTTGTGTTGTGTGCTATACCTGGTAAAGATCAAGTAACACATTGTTTCTGTCTTTAAAGAATCCCCAGTTTAGTAGGGCAAGCAGATGTGAAAACAAAACATCTTAATATAATGACATTTACATTATAGTATTTCCTAATGTGCTGGATCCACACAGGTTGGGGTGGCCCAAGCAACTTTAAGGACTTCGGAGAGACTACAGAAAACTACATTTGAACCATACATTAAAAGTGATGTAGATGATTTAGGTTGAACACGGAAGATCTGTATTATAGGCAGAAGCCCCGTAAAAGCCTGAGAGAGAGAACACTAAGTGTAGGGTACAGGGAAGGGCTGAGTTTGAGAATGACAAGGGGGCTACGAGCCAGAATATGACACACTTTGTATCCAATTTTAAGGAATTTATTCTTTATCTTTAAGCCTAGATATAAAGCACAAATTTACATATAGAAGTAGCATAAGCTACTGTGTATTCTAAAGCATGTTTCCAGCATCAATGTAGTTGATGGGTTTAGTAAAGTAACAGTTATAGTTGAAAGATAAAATTATTAATTTCCAGTCTTCTAATTTTGTGCTTTATTTACTCACTTTTTTTTTTTAGAGCCGCACCCACTCTAGGAATTTCCCAGGCTAGGGATCGAATTGGGGCTGCAGCTGCCAGCTTACGCCACAGCCACAGCCACACCAGATCTGGGCCATGTCTGCAGCCTACACTGCAGCTCATGGCAACACCTGGTCCTTAACCAACTGAGCGAGGTCAGGGATCAAACCCTCATCATCATGGACACTAGTTAGGTTTGTAACCTGCTGAGCCACAACAGGAACACCATAATTTTGTGCTTTAATTCAGTCAGTACTGATGAGAATTTAGAAGTGAGTTACCAGAGAGAAATCAAAGTTAAATCGTTTAGAAACATGGTTTTCCTATTTTGAAAGTGGAGGGGAGTTGACTGCAAAGTATCAAGTTTGGTAATTGAGTTTCCTGAGTAAATTACCATAACAGGGAATATAAGGAAAGATAGTTTGATTTTTTTAAATAACTTATTTTTAGAATAGTTTTAGTTCACAAAAAGAGAGGGGAAGTTATAGAAATTTCCTATCTACTTCCTGCCACACACATGTGTAGCCTCTCCCATTATCAGACCTCCACCAGATGACCCATCTGTTAAAAACTGATGAACCTGGAGTTCCCGTCGTGGCGCAGTGGTTAACGAATCCGACTAGGAACCATGAGGTTTCGGGTTCGGTCCCTGCCCTTGCTCAGTGGGTTAACAATCCGGCGTTGCCGTGAGCTATGGTGTGGGTTGCAGACACGGCTCAAATTCCGTGTTGCTGTGGCTCTGGCGTAGGCCAGTGGCTACAGCTCCGATTCAACCCCTAGCCTGGGAACCTCCATATGCCGCCGGAGCGGCCCAAGAAATAGCAACAACAACAACAAAAAGACAAAAGACAAAAACAAACAAACAAACAAACAAAAAAAAACTGATGAACCTTCATTGAAAACATCATTATCATACAAAATCGATAGTTTGCCTGAGAGTTGGTTTTTGGTGTCATACATTCTGTGTGTTTGGACAAATTTATAATGACCTGTATCCACCGTTATAGTAACACACAGAATATTTTCACTGTCCTAAAACCCCTCTGTGGTATACTATTCTGTATTCCCAACAGCAACAAATGAGAGTTCTTGTTGCTTCACATCCTCACCAGTTGTTGTCTGTGTTGCAAATTGTTGCCTTTCTAAGGGATGTGAAATGTTATTGTTTGAATTTTCATTTCCTTGCGGACATGATATGCATCTTTGTGTATGCATATCTGCCACATGTATAAGGTCTGTGGAGGAGGTGTTGGTCAGAACTTATGCCCATTTTTAAAATAGGTTGTTTTACCTAACTGTTGGATTTTAGGAGTTCTTTGTATATTTTGTATATAGTTCTTTATCAGATGAATCTTTTGCAAATACTCTCTCCCAGTCTATAGCTTATCTTTTCATTCTTTTGATAGTGTCTTACTTTTGATGAAATTCAGCTTATTAGTTTTTGCTTTCATGGCTCATATCTTGGGTATTGTATCTAAAATGTCACAGTCAGCCCCAAGGCTACGTGGATTTTCCCATATGTTATCTTATAGGGTTTTTGTTTGTTTGTTTTTGTTTTGTTTTGTTTTACAATTGGCTCTGTGATTCCTGTTGAGTTAATGTTTGCAATGGGTATAAAGCATTCACAAATTTTAAAAATTATTTGAAGCTGTTTGTATGTTTATTATTGTTGTACTTGTAGAATGAGCAGTTACAATTTTTGTGAGGTATTTAAGTAGAGTCCTGAGACTGAAATTCATGCCATAAGCTGGTATTACCTGTGAATTTTTATGAATTATTGGCCTGCAGTTGAAGGCGTGGAGTGAGTTGGCAATCCAGAGAGAATTTATAGAGCTGAAAGAGAGGAAAAGGAACTCGGGGCAAATAACGGTGTTGTTTGAGCAAACAGGCAAAAAGGAATGGTAATAGAAATACTGTTGAATAAGTATATTAAAAGGTCAGGTGAACAGAGACTCAAGAACTGGCAAGTGTTTCTGGGATTCAAAGAAGTAAAATGTAACAGGAGTGTTAAAAGAGTCCTTTACCTTGAAGCTGGGTTTACCTGCACAGCAAGAGTTGTGAAATAGTTGTATCTGACTTTTGGAATGAGTGAAACGTAGAGAGCTTTCGCCTAGATAACTTCTTTCAAAGATTTACATCGCATGACTATTTAAAACAATATTAGGAACCAAACTGAAATATATAGTTCTTTGGTTTAGAAAACATTTATCAATTTAAAAAAGAAATCATAAATGTCCTTTAACAAGGCGCAAGTGAAAGGATAGGCCCATTTGTTCAGGCTCAATGCCATCTCCGTTTCCTACACTTTATTCCCACAGAGGCGTAAAGTCTGAAAACTTGTTTTTTTCCAACTCCACTATCAGGAGACTTCTTGTCAGATCCACCAGCAAATGGGAAAATGCAGGCTGGGATGGTGGCAGAAGATAAGCCATTGTTCTTCCAAGGCAGCTTTGGGATGTTAACGTGGAAACCAGCAGCCAGCAGATACTGTGGTTTATCTGTAGATTCCAGACTGTCTCCGGAGATGCATTCACATCAGTATTGTTGGTGGTGATGTCATCAGTGGTGGCTTTTAATGGTTCTGAACATCATCCTAGAAAATAGCCACCTGGGTACAAGGCCCCTGAAACCACCCATCCCTGACATTCCTGCATTTATGATTCTCTGTCCTGTATTCCTCCAACTTCAAAAGTTGTTTAAGCCTCGGATTTTGCATGTTAAGCATCTTCTTCCTGAAAATATCTAGGGAAGCTTTTATATACTAGTGTTGCTATTTTTAGTGAATAAAAATATTCCAGATCTCAGGACTCCATTTGGTGTTTAAGATGAGGTAAAGGAGTATTTATTTCTAGTACTTAGATTATTAGAAATATTTTAGATGTCTTTCTTCCATAATAATTCTGCCCTCTAAGGTATTTTTCTCCATAGAGATAAAGAACATTCAGCTGCACTAAAGAATTAGAGAAAATTAAGCTGGACTAAAAGCATTTTCTGTTTCTTACATGAGGCACTTACTAACTGTTCAATTCCAGATTGGTCTTATTTTCATAATCTCATTTTCCTAGAGTTGCCCTTGTTGCCCTTCTGACAGCTTACTCTTTTCATTGTGTCCGCTGTCTCTCCATGATTTTGAATGGAAAAAATAATTGAGCATACTTATTGACAAACATACCGCAAAGTTGGCTTAATACATTTCAATGTGTCATCACTCTTTAAAGGCATTAGCTCATTTGTTAAAGTCAGAGAGTCTGGATTGTTTATTTTTAGAAATCCAAAAATAAGTTATTCAATAGACATTTATTTAAGGATACTTTAAAAATTATTTTTCTAAGAAGAGTCTGCAGTAGCTCACACTCAGCCCTTTTAAGGAATAGGTGAAAAGATGAGTTGGCTTTGGTCAAGGCAACAACTGCCCTTTCAATAGTAATGCCAATTATTTTCCTGTTTCTTTTCCTTTTCCGAGAAGTTTAAAAATGATGCAACAATTAACTGATTGTACTGAGAATTCAGTAACTGCTACTAAATGTATAGGTCCCTAGGCTAAAATAATCATTAGTGAATTAAAAACTGCTACACTTTCAATTTTCTGAGATGATTCATGGTCACTGGCCTTTATTGTCAATTCTTTTTTTTTTTCTTTTTTTTTGTCATTTTAGGGCTGTACCTGTGGCATGTGGAGGTTCCCAGGCTAGGGTCCAATCGGAGCTGTACCTACACCAGAACCATAGCAGTGCTGGATCAGAGCCACGTCGGCAACCTACACCACACAGCTCTTGGCAACGCTGGATCCTTAACCCCCTGAGCTAGGCCAGGTATTGAACCCATGTCCTCATGGATGCTAGTCGGGATCATTAACCTCTGAGCCATGATGGAAACTCCTATTGTCAGTTCTTAAAGGACCATTTCTGGCGGACACTATTCTATCACTTTTCAATAACTTTGCAGATGATTCACTAGAGAACTTCATCAATTTTGTTCTTTGAGTATAATTTCTTTCTTAATAAAAATACATATCATGGTAGTTGACTCCATAACATCTTCAGATATTTGATTCACTGTTACTGACACATATGAGAATATCAAATCAGATGTGGTTTGATTTCCCCTAGTAACAGGAGGGAAAGAGGAATAGTCTGTTAGATCCTGTAGCAAAGGACCATTTGTAACCTTTCATATGACCAATGACAAAAATAATGTGAGTTCTTAAAAGATACTCATTGAATGTTACTCTATGAATGGGCAACTGATTTTCAAACATGTTAGCTAATTAACAGAAGTAGTAATATGTGTTTTCTCTTTCATTGAGCATATACTTTGTCCCATGTGATACAGATTAATAGATTCCATACTGCTGTTGTATCAGTCGACATTGCCTATGCTAGATAAACTGTCTTCTGAATCTATTAAGTTCCTGCCCCTCATGAAAGAAAGACCTTGATGTACAAGATCAGGACAGCAAGCTATATAAGCTATACAGATTTAGTGATGTATGTAAAGTGTGACCTCAAACCATAACTTAGCCATATAGGAGAAATCCTAGCTAAGGTAGCTAATCTAAGTGGTCATTGGTGATGCAGGCTTTGAAGTTTCATATCATTTGATGACTTCACCTCTTTAATTGCATATTTATGGACCATAAAATTAATTATTTTGTAATCCTTATTTTATGACACATACAAATATGTGCAAGCTGACCTTTCTCAAAACCAGAGTGAAAACTGCTGCAAGCTGCCTCATTAACAAGAGTGCTTAGCAATGAAACATCAAAATGATATGCTGTGTCTAATTATTTCAAAAATTTTCTTTGTAATGATAGGTCATTTGTTCCTGTCAACATTTTATCAAGGTCTAGGATCCCAGATAAGTTGAGTCAGGCTCCTTCTGTTTGCACTTATTAGTCAACATTAAATATGACTATAGCCGTGAACTATTAGAGGCTCATTTAGCACAGCATGTTTAAATTTGAATTCTATAAGTATTTGAGTATCTAAAATGTTCCAAAATCATAACATAAGCTAAAACCACAAGAAGAACAACGTATTCCCTATTTTTTATGAATTCACAGACCTAGTGAAAGTGTGAATTGATATTTCAGATCTTGGTTAATCCATTAAAATTTCTGTGGACTTGTCACTAGATTTCAAATTTAAAGTGCAGTTTGGAATGGTGTCATATATGTGTCATTTTATGAAAATAGAATAATATGAAAATTCAGTTTCAGAATAGTGATGTAATAACCATTTACTTTAAAGACTCTAAAATAATGTTTCATGATAATCTCTATTCCCTTTTGTATTTTCTTTCAATACAATTTGGTTAAGGAAACACTGCAGTGATGTTTGAAGAGTCTAATTGTGTAAGAAGTTTATAGAGCTTCTTAGTCAATTTATCATTGTTGCAGAAGGATGTATTTAAAGCCTTTAAGAGACCAATCAATGTCAGAAATTCTTGTCCTGTATAATAGTTTTCAGTTTTTGAAAGACCACGTTCTACTTATGGAAAATAATGTGATTATTAGAATAAATTATAAACAAAGATTAAATACCTATTTATGTCACATTTACACAATCCAGAAACCAGGTGAAACTAGGTAAAAATAATCATGTATGAATTTTAATATTATCAAAATATGTTTATTTACTATATATTGTCAATATGATGTTTTGATAACTTGATGGTGCTCATTTTTTTTCATTTTTATTATCTCTGAAATCTGGATAGAGCATTGGCTTCTGGAAGTCTGATTCTTAGTGGTACATAAAATAAAATTCACATTCAGAAATAAGTGGCATCTTAGAGTCAAAGAAATATGCTATTATTCTGAGTCTTTTCAGAAAAAAAATTCTATTATAAAAATAATACATTGAAAAACTGACTGAGTTGGGGAGGTGAGATTTCTTTTGGAGTCACTGTGTCCTGGTGTATCCTTCTGCTACAAACAATTCAAGCTCAGGATAAACTATATGAAACAAAGGGTTTTAGACCTAGGACATTAAACAGCATACTACAGTGCTTTCTTAAGTAAATTAAGTGGTCTTAGAATTGTCCCATTTTACTGCCTAGAGAGAGTTTATAGGATACAGCACAGAAAGGATGAACCCAAACAGAACCACAAAGGCCCCCCCATTGAGGAGACAGTTGAGCATTTGGCGTGGACAAAGCAGATATACTGCACAAGCCAGGGAAGTGAAGCAAAGAGAACAGCATGAACAGGGAAAAAAGTGAACACAGAGACCACGTCAGAAATTTCTCCACTACTTGTCAGCTGAACAGTATGGGAGGAAACTTCCCAATGCCAGGAAAGAACCACTGGAAAAGAGAAAACAGAACAGCCTCTCAATCCCACACAAAAAATGGGAATATTAGTTTCCCAAAACCCAGAATGGCAACACAGAAACAGAAAATACAAAAACTTAGTCATGCATTAGGCAGAGGTAGAGAACTTAAAAAGAAATGCTTTGGTAATGAGTTATAATAATCCTTGACCAGAGGCTGCTCCTGTTTCTGATTTGCTATGATGTCTTTGATGATGAGAAAGCCCAAGAATAGCTAAAGCACAGGAATGACTTAGATGATAGAATTAGAAGACAAGAATATTAAAATGAATATAACTGTGTATATATTACATGTTCCAGAAGGTGAAGGAAAGCATCAACATGCTTAAAAATCATAGAAGATATAAAAAAGAACCTAATAGCACTTGCATGGATAAAATATACAACACTGGAGATGACAGATTAGATACTGCAGAAGAAAAAAATTAATGAAGTAGAAGACAGCAATATCAGCTACCCAAAATAAAGAACATAAAAGAGAATAGAAAAAAAAATGAACAAAGTCTCATAAGGAAAGGCAAGAAAGAGGAAGGGAAAAATGAGTAAATAACAGCCAACTGAAAAAAAAAAAAACATGGTGGAAAAAAATGAACTTATAGATCTAAGAAGCTCAAAGTATTCCAATCACAAGAAACATGAAGAAAAGTATAATAAGGCACATCATAATAAAAATGTGTAAAACCCATGAGGAATAAAAATCTTCCAAGGAGCCAGAGAAAAACAGAGGGATAAAATAACAATGTTATAAAAGTACAGGCCAGAAAACAGTGGATCAACATCTGTGAATTGGAAGGAAAAAAAAATGGAACCCCATAATCTTATAGCCATTAAAAATATCTCTTTTTAAAAGGAGAAATAACAACTTTTGATATACTCAAAAGATGATCACTCGGAAATTACACTACAAGGAATATTAAAGGAAATTTTTCAGGTAGAAGAAAACTGATGCTAAATATAAGTCTGTTACTGCAACAAGAAGTGAGTTTAATATATATACAGGTAAACATAATATAAAATAGCATTTTACTGTTAATTTTTAAAAAGAAAGTTGTTTAAGCAAATAATTATGTATTATAGGATTACATAGTTATGTAAAAATAAAATATATGGCAACAGTAGCAAAAAGGCCAGGAGAAAAATTGAAGTATATTATAATAAGTTTATGAATTGGTATAATATTCTTGAAGCTGTATGTATGCATACTATAAATCCTAAAGGCAGTTAGCTCTTAAACACACAGGAGTTAGTGGCTCTGACCCTCTGTACAGTTGAAAAGCCACATATAACAGATAATCATTTCTCCTTATGTTCCACATCCATGGATTCAATCAATTGTAGATCGTGTAGTAGTGTACTATTTACTATGGAAAAAAAATCCATGTGTAGGTGCACCCACGTAGTTCCAACCTGTGTTGTTCAAAGAGCAGCTGTAATTATAGAATATCCAAAGAGGTGTGTAGCTAATAAACATAGGAGATCAAATGTACTCATAAATTTTAGTTAGGAAAATGATAATCCAGGGAGTTCCCATCATGGTGCAGTGGAAACAAATCTGACTAGGAACCCTGAGGTTGTGGGTTCAGTACCTGGCCTCGCTCAGTGAGTTAAGGATCTGGTGTTGCTGTGGGCTGTGGTGTAGATTGCAGACATGGTTCAGATTCTATGTTGCTGCAGCTGTGGTGTAGGCCGGAAGCTGTAACTCCGATTTGACCTCTAGCATAGGAATTTCCAAATGCCACAAGTGCAGCCCTAAAAAGATAAAATGATAATCCAAAGATGACAGAAAAAGAAGAAAAAGGGCAGGACTAATATAAGACAAATAGCCAGCTAATAATAATGTATAACAATTACATATTATTAATATGTATATAATATGATATCTTAATATGGTAATATAATAACATAAGCTCAACTAGATCAATAATCACTTTAAATATAAATGAAGTAGACATTCCATTTAAAAAGTAACTATTGTTGGATTATATAAATTCAAAATATTACTTTGTTGAACAAGAAACCCACTTTAAGTATATTGATACAATTAGGTTAAAAGTGATGTATTTTATACCATTAACAGGTTATATTACTAAAAAATTAAAAACTCCAAAGAGTTCATCCTCTCCCTCTCAAGAAAATAGAAAACGAAGATCCAATTAAATTCAAAGCAAACTGCTGGGGGATAATAATAAATATCAAAAAACAATGAAATACAACTTTTAAAAAAGCAATAGGGAAAATAAATGAAACTCGAAAAAGTTAGTACTTTTGAAGTATTAGTAAACTTGAGGAGTTGATAATTTTAACCAAAGTTGTTAGTGAAAAAAAATGAAGAAGCAAATTAGCGGTATCAGGAATGGTATAGTGGGATCACTAAAATCCTAATGGAAAGTATAACAATGATAGTAAGAAAATCTTATGAGCAATTTCATGCTATGGCCAAGGCACTGTTCTCCACTTTGACTCATAGTTTTTCACACCCAGCTTTTCTCCCCTCCCTTTCCCAGACCACCAGTCTATGAAGAGATAGGAGCCTTTGTTTATACCATTCCCCTGTCTGTGCAGTGCCTGCCTGATCCTCGCCTGGTACCCGTCTGTTGGGGCTGGCACCTTTTGTACCTCTTGCTCCCACTCTTTCACTCAGTGGACACGACTTGATTGCCACTTTTCTTTGGGTTCTTGTCCTAAGTGACCACCCTGAAACCTACTTGCCCTATAAGCATCCACAATGAAACCTTAAGAGAAGCATGGGCCACTTATATTATCATGCCTTTTCCCCTGTTGAAAATGCCAAATCCTAGGCTCCTGACAAACTATTATTTCATAAGTGAATAAAATACCAATTATTAAATGACTGGTTTACTACTTAGCAAGACATTTAAGAAATAACATTTTAATGAGCTAGAAAAGTTAAGCCAACTTTTATAAATAGATCTGGTAGCAAATGCTCAGGGATCTTGATTTCTTTGAAGAAATGATTTCATGGTTCTACTATAATGCTTTATTTTTGTCTCTGAAATATATAGTTTTGGGAAGAAATTTCAGCTGTTTAATGTATTCCAAAAATATTATATAATGCATTAATCTGAATTCTGAACTATCAACACATTATTTTTATTCTGTAGAAGATGTAACCTGCAAAAATCATTTACATTATTTGAACGAAAATTGTAAGGTTTGTGAAGAGAGAGTTTTAATATATTACTTTTAACTCAGCAATGTATTCTGTTCATTGAGCAAAATGGCTTACTTTGAGTTTTTGCTGAAAATAAACAGATCAAATATTTTGTATCTAATACATCAATTATAAATTGTACCAACAATTTTTATATAGGGACTGGGATGGGGTAGTAAAAGCTCTAATTTGTGTAGTGACTCAAAATGCTTTGGTAATTATGCTTGCTTCATTGATGGCAGCCTCAGAAAATTTAAGTTGTTGGGAAGTAGTATCATTGATGTATACTTTCAATTTGAACAATTTATCTTGACATAAACTTGAAATGTAGGAGAATATAGAATAATATACACAAAAAAACCCACATTTTTGTTTACATGAAGTTATTTTTCATAACATATCATGAAATTAAGTATTTCTAAGAGGATTTCTTTTATCCTACCATTCCTATTGTGATACATCAAATTCCTACCCTTCAGAAAAAAAGTTTTTGTAATTAAACTTATTTTAAAACATTGTTTTTTTTTTCTTTTTTTAAAGGGAACCTGTTGTAGTTTCTTTGTATCCCACACCCAATTTCCACTATTAACATCTTACATTAGTATTGTATATTTGTTGTAAATAATGAACCAATAATTGTATATTATTATCATTAACTAAATTAGGACACTTGTTAAGATTTCTATGATAAAAATAACAAACACAGGAGTTCCTCCTGTGGCTCAGCTAGTTGATAACCCAACATGGTGTCCTTGAGGATGGAGGGTTCGATCCCTGGCCACATCAGTGTGTTAAGTATCCAGTGTTGCTATGACCTGTGGTGTAGGTCACAGATGCAGCTCAGATCCCCGGATCTTGAGTTGCCATGGCAGTGGTGTAGGCTAGCAGCTTGTAGCTCCAATTCGACCCCTAGCCTGGGAACTTTCATATGTGGCAGATGTGGCCCGAAAAAGAAAAAGGAAAAAAAATTAATGAACAGAAACCTCAACAGAGCTGGGAGACCAGCAGATGAGTTCTTATGCCTTGTGACATAGCCAAGCCCAAGTGGAAAAGGAAAACACTTCTTTCACATCAAGGACTCAGCCAGGAAAAGTCACCTGCTCTGTTTTATGGCCCTTCCAAATCCCTTTTCCTCCCTATAAAAGCACCTCCTTCCTTTGCTGTGTGGAGATTTGCATGAGGCTGTCCATTGTCAGAGACCCCAAAGTGCAGTTAGTTCTCTGCTCATCCTGAACAAACCCATCTTTGTTGGAGAAATTTCTGGTTGTCTAATTTTATCAACATCTCTGCAGCTTAATAACAATAATCAAATATCTCTTGTGAAAACCACATTATATTTAATTGTTTGGTCTCCTTAAGCTCCTCTTGGCAATAACAGTTTCTTTGACTTTCCTTATTTTGATGGCATTGGCAATTTTAAGAAGTACATAACTGGTATTTTGTAGCATGCTCCTCTGTTGGAATTTTTCTCATATTCTTGTTCTGATTACGTTGTGGCTATGCATTTTTGGTGAGGATATCACACAGGGAAAATGTCATTTCCACTATATCAAGGATGTAAACTGTCAGCATAATTCATCTACTCATGTTGGTCTTGATCATCTGACTGTGGCAGTGTTTGCCAACATCCATTCCCACCAACAGTGTAGGAGTGTTCCCGTTTCTCCACACCCTCTCCAGCATTTGTTATTTATAGACTTTTTAATTGTGACCATTCTGACTGGTATGAGATAGTATCTCATTGTAGTTTTGATTTGTATTTCCTGATAATTAGTGATGTTGAACATCTCTTCACATGCCTATTGGTCATCTGTCTTGTTCAAGACAACAAGACTTGGAAACATTTGGCAGACTGAATGTGGTAATGAGACTTCCTTCTCTCTTTACATTGTCCTTTTTAGGTAATCTCACTCAAGCTCATGTCCTTAAATACTATTTGTAGAACTCTTTTTGAACTCAAATTCCTCCTGAATATCTCATGCCCATCCCCTGAGATGGGTAGGAGTTCCAGACCAAAGCAACATTGGAGTTGTAACCACAAGTTTAAGTTCAAACTCTATCCTGTGGGAGGAGAAATTCTTTTAATACCTACTCCGTTAGAGATATGCTTGGGTCAGAATGGCATTTGAAGAAAGAAAGTTTTAGTACCTACCTGAATGGGTATCTGGGAAATGTAGAAAGAGTTGGCGACTAGAAGCCTCCAGATTGGTAATTTCTTTGGTATTTGTACATTATTCCTATTCATTAAATAATTTTATGTAACCCACTTCTATCTTTACATCAACTTTATTTTTTGTTAAGTATATTATGTATAATTTATAAAATGTACATAAATCATAAGTGCACTGTTTCATAAACTTAAATATGAAACCACCACCCAAAGAAAAATATAGACTATTACCAGCACCCAGTCCTTAAAACCTGTCTTACTCATTCTAAAAATGCTCAAAATATAAGCATTTTTCTGATTTCTAGCCTTATAAGAAACTGAATGTGAGTGAATCCCTTTCTTCATCAACCCTCTGACCATAAGTTCTACTCATTTTCTTTTTTATAGCTGTAGTTTGACTTTAGTAATCACTGACTAATATTCTTATGTTTGCTCCTATTGAAGTACAATGGGTTATTTATAACATTTGTTTAAGATGAATGTTTTGTGAACAGAATTTAATAGGTACTTTGTTGTATATGTACAGTTTCTTTGGACACATACAATGAAATAGATTCAATGAGACCTGTAATATAACCTATAATATACATATATTCAGAGAGTAAATCATAATGATTTTCAAAGGTGAACTTATCAATTTATACTACCACCAATCTATATGTCCATTCATTTTAAGGCTTGTGAAATTGAATTTGTTATATTGAATCACATTACACAGATACTTGCCAGATTTTAGTTGTTGATACTAAACCCTGCTAGAACCCTTATCATAACTTTAAAACCCTAAACACCATAAAAATTTCCAGTTACTTTGACTCAAGAGTGGTTCTTAAATTTTTCTTTTTCTTGTGTTATCTATGGGTGACATTTAGGCATACGTAGTTATTCCCAGGCTCACCAATCTGCAGATTGGCTGGCACTCTGCTACTGTAGGATGAGTCTCTACGCATGGTCTGCTTGTCTTAACTTGGAATGAACTGGGGATTCACAGACCCAGCTGAGCTAGGCTCCTGGTGTCTCTCATCCTCCACTTGGGAACAAAGAGTTGGCCCAGCACAAACTTTCCCTCATCACCACAGAGGCAAAGGAGGGCAAGGTCACTTGCACAAGCTGTTCCTAATCCTCTGCTTACATCAGGGATTGCATATCCTGTCTTCCAAGACAAGTTATGAGTCCAGGTGAAAGGGTACTGAAGTTACACGACACCATATAGGATATTTAACTCCTGTTACTGGAGGATGAGTGAATAATTGGATTAATTTACATGATCACAAACCATTATTTATATGCTATGTTTTCTAAATCATGCTTTTTGTTTGTTTGAAGAAGTAGGGAAATTCTGCCTTAATTATACTAATGTTTCCAGGCATAAGCAACGAATATGTTTTCATATAGATAGATTTCTATAATGATATACAAAACCACTTGTATAGATTTTGAAAAGAAAGCTGAGAAACCCAGCTACAAATATTTGAATTAAATGACCATCATGTTTTACTCAACAAGGGAGGTTTCATGACATAAGATTTTAGAACTGACTCTTCATTTTAGCCACTTTCAGCTATGTATTCAGATGGGTGCCCCTGATTGTGCCTCCCCTGTGATGGCTCTTATGATAATGAGACTAAGGACTGTATCATCCAACAGACAGTATCTTGATGCAGTTGAGCTTTAATTAAGATGAATGATGCTGCTTAGTCATCCGTTGGGCATGATGAGCCCTGAATCTTCAGAATAATGCTAAAACTAATGAAAAGTTTTCTTTTTCTTATTGAGAATGCAGATTAGATTTAGCCTGGGTAGCTTGCCCACCTGTGCTAGAACTTAAGCATGCCCCTTAAGAAAGCACTGATGCTGCAATTTTATTTAGTTAGTCTCTTGCCGCAGAATGAACTATGCTGACTACTGAACATCAGACAAGGAAGTCAGTGGGATTTGTTCCAGAAAAAAAAAAAAAAATGTTTTTTTGAACACAGAGAAGCTTAATTGGTGCTGATATATTTTTGCATTTATTTGACAATGCTATATTCTGTTTGTTTTGATTAACCCATTGAGATTCTCCAAAGAAATTACACAGTACATTAAACTTTGACATTCACCACTATCATTTGACTAGGAACAGCTTTTCTTAGTATTTGTGTTAGTTTTCTGTTGCTTTAACAAATTACCCTAGATTTAGGGATTAACAGAAGAAGAAAGTTGTTACCTCAGAGTTTCCATGGGTCAGGATTCCAGGCATTGGCTCATTAGACACTCTGCTCAGGATTTGTCCTTGCTGAAATCCACAGAGCCTGTGGGATTATCTAACTCGATACTTCAGATATCCTTCTCAGTTCATTAGGGTTTGTGGAAGAATTCGGTTTGGCAAATAAAGTATCAACATGTCCATGGTCTTCTGGCTCTTAGCCAGGGTAGCTTTCAGCTCCTATTGCTTCATTCCGTAAAGTCATTATTTTATATCTGAAAGAAACAAGGCATGCAGGCTATGACTTCAACACACAAGATGCAAAGAAGGAATTTCAAATTTTGACTCCTCACTTTAAAGAACTTCATGGTAAGATCTAATATTGCAATATGAGTAAATTTGGGCAATGTGTCTTATTGAATTATGGGTGACACCTTTTCCTGAATGTTTATAAAGCCCATTTCTGTGGCTTTCATAATTGTCCTAAATGAGGAGGAGAAAGATTGAAAGCAGAGAAGTTACAAGGAACAAGATCTTGGATTCTGCTACCGGAGGAAACCCAAGCCCCAATATCCAGGAGTAATCCTGAGATGCAAGATTTCAGTGGGGAAACGAGAAGGCAAACCCAAAGAATAGGAGCTATAGCTTGGGCACCGTGGTCTTCAGAGAAGCTCCTGCACCTAAAGATGCTGTTACCATAACCTTCACTGACTGTTTAGTGAGGCAACTGGTGGGTCAGTCATCACTTTAATGATAAATGAGTCCTGGATAGTCTGCACAACCATTAGAGGGAGGAAATCTCAGTAGTTGCTGAGTTTAATGGGAGAGCTATGAACCAAAATTTTGTTATTCCAAATAAACAATAAATATGCACAATTAATTATTCACATGAATGTGGACTAAAATTCACATGTACTATTATTTAGTGTTTTCTGGGAGGCACTTTTCGAAGAGAGTCTTTGAAATTCTCACCTATCACATCTCTCACATGTGCCATTTTTTTTTTCCTTATAATGGAAGATCCCCTTCTGGTATCTCTTCAGTCATATAAACTTAACTTTAGTATGAATTCAGAGAAGTGTTAATCTGAGTTAGCTAGAAAGACATCAGGCCCCTTCTTTTGTATAGCAAGCTTAGAATAAAAGGCACACTTAAAGCCCATTTAAGACAGCATATATACAGGTCTTGGTTTTGTATCCATTCAGGCAGTCTGTCTTTTGGTTGGGGCATTTAGTCCATTAACATTTAAGGTAATTATTGATATATATGTTCTTATTGCCATTTTATTAATTGCTTTGGGTTTGTTTTTGTTGCTCCTTTTTCTTCCCTTCTTGTTCTCTCCTCTTGTGGTTTGATGACTATCTTTAGTGTTGTATTTGAGTTGATTTTTCTTATTTGTTTGTGTATCAATTGTAGATTTTTGGTTTGCAGTTATTCTGAAGTTTTGATATGAGTCTATATATATGAGATTGTTTTAAGTTGTTGGTCTCCTAATTGCAAGTGCATCTCCAGTTTGTTTGGAAGCACAAAAGATCCATAATAGTCAAAGATATCCTGAAAAAGAAAAATGGAGCTGGAGGAATCAGGTTCCCTGACTTTAGGCTATACTACAAAGCTACAGTCCTCAAAATCATATGGTACTGGCACAAAGACAGAAATATAGATCAGTGGAACAGGTTAGAAAGCCCAGAATTCAACCCACGCACCTACAGCCAACTAATCTATGACCAAGGAGGCAAGGATATACAATGGAGAAAAGGCAGCCTGTTCAATAAGTGGTGCTGGGAAAACTGGACAGCCACATGTAAAAGGATGAAATTAGAACACTCCCTAACACCATACACAAAAATCAACTCGAAATGGATTAAAAACCTAGATATAAGACCATATACTATAAAACTCTTAGAGGAAAACATAGGCCAAACACTTTCTGACACAAATGACAGCAACATCTTCTCAGATCCACCTCTTAGAGTAATGACAGTAAAAACAAAAATAAACAAATGGGACCAAATTAAACTTAGAAGTTTCTGCACAGCAAAGGAAACCTTAAACAAAATGAAAAGACAACCCACAGAATGGGATAAATATCTTTGCAAATGAATGGACTGACAATGCATTAATCTCCAAAATTTATGAACACCTTCTCCAGTTCAATACCAAAAAACAAACCACCCCATCAAAAAAAGGGCAGATCTAAACAGGCAATTCTCCAAAGAAGACATACAGATGGCCAAAAAACACATGAAAAGATGTTCAACATCACTCATGATTAGAGAAATGCCAATCAAAACTACCATGAGGTGGTAACCTTTCACCAGCCAGAATGGCCATCATCAAAATGTCTACAAACAATAAGTGCTGGAGAGGGTTTGGAGAAAAAGGAACCCTATTACACTCTTGGTGGGAATGTAAATTGGTGCAACCACTGTGGAAAACAGTATGGAAATTCCTCAGAAAACAAAAAATAGAACTACCATTTGATCCAGCAATCCCACTCCTGGGCATCTATCCAGAGGAAACCATAACTCGCAAAGACACATGTCCTCCAGTGTTCACTGCAGCACTATTTGCAATAACCAAGACATGGAAACAACCTAAATGTTCATCAACAGAGGAGCAGATAAAGAATGTGTGGTACATATACACGATGGAATGTTACTCAACCATTGAAAGGAATGAAATACCAGCATTTTGAGCAACATGGATGGACCTAGAAATTATCATGCTAAGTGAAGTCAGTCAGGCAATGAGACACCAACATCACATGCTATCACTGACATGTGGAATCTGAAGAAAGAACAAAATGAACTTCTTTGCAGAACAGATGCTGACTCACAGACTTTGAAAAACATATGTTTTCCAAAGGAGACAGTTTGAGGGGTGGGAGGATGCATTTGGGGTGTGGGTATGGAAATCCTATAAAACTGGATTGTTACAATCATTGTACAACTATAAATGTAATAAATTCATTGAGTAATAAAAAATTTAATGATTTGACAAAGGTATTTTTATTCCTACAAAATTGGTATCAGCTTTTGTAACCTCAGCTACTTAATAGGTTTTTCTAAAATTTTTTAATTTAAATTTTTATTGAGATATAGTTAACATACATTATATTCATTTCAGGTATAAAACTTACTGATTTTTATATGTGTGTGTATTGTGAAACGGTCATCACAGTAAGTCTAGTCATCACAGTAAGTTTGGTGAATAGGCATCACCTCACATAGTTATGGAATTTTTTTTCTGGTGATAAGAGTTTTTAAGATATACTCTTAGAAACTTTCAAATGTGCAGTACAGCATTATTAACTCTAGTTTCCATGCTGTACATTATATATCATGACATGTTTATTTTATAACTGGAAGCTTATAATTTTTGATCCTCTCCATTCATTTGATCCACTCATCACTCCCTCAACTCTGGCAACCACCAATTTATTCTTTGTATTTACGAGTTCTTTTATGATTTTTTTTAAAGATTTCACATAGAGAAAAATATATATATATATGGTGAGATCATATAGCATTGGTTTGCCTCTAGTTTATTTTACTTAGCACAATGCCTTCATAGTCCATCCTTGTAACAAATGACAAGATTTTATTTTTTTATATTGCTGAATAATATTACACTCTGTGTATGTATGTGTACTGTTTTTTAATCCATTCACCCATGGTTTTTTCCATATCTTGGCTATTATGAAAACTATCTCAGTGAACATGGGAATGCACATATATTTTAAAATTAGTGTTTTTATTTTCTTTGGAGAATTACTCGCAGGTGAGGTTGCTGGATAATGTATAGTTCTGTGTTTAAATTTTAAGGAACCTCCACACTGTCTTCCACAGTGGCTGTACCACAGTGTAGGAGCAGAGGGCTCCCTTTTCTGTAAGTTCTCCCCAGGACTTGTTATCTCTTGTCTTTTTGATGATGGCCATTCCGACAGATGTAAAATGGTGTCTCATTACGGTTTTGATTTGCATTTCCCTGATAATTAGTGATGTTGAACATATTTTCATGTACCTGTTGGGCATCTGTACATCTTTTTTGGAAAAATGTCTATTCATATACTCTGCCTATTTTTTAACTACATTGTTTATTTTTTTAACTATGAAGTTGTATGAGTTTATGTATTTGGGGTATTAACCTCTTGTCAGACCTGATTTGAAATATTTTCTCCCATTGACTAGGTTGCCTTTTTATTCTGTTGGTGGTTTCCTTTGCTGTGCAGAAGCTTTTAGGTTGATGTCATCACTTCACCTATTTATTTTTGCTTTTGTTGACTTAGCTTTTGATATCAAATCCAAAAAAATTATCACCAGACTTATATCAAGGATGATACTGCCCATGTTATCTTCTAGTGGTTTTAGAGTTTCAGGTATTACATTAAAGTTTTTAACTCCTTTTGAGTTAATTTTTTGAAGTAGTGTATAATAGTGCTCCACTTTCATTCCTTTGTGTATGTTCGTCCATTTTTCCCAATTTATTGAGCAGATAGTTCTTTCCCTTTTGTTTGTTCTTGCCTCTTTTGTTATCAATTAATTGACCATATGTGTGTGTGTTTGTTTCTGGGATCTATTCTATTCCATTGAATCATGTGTTTTCTTTTATGCCAGTGCCATACTGTTTTGATTACTATAGTTTTGCAATATAGTTTTAAGTCTGGGAGTGACACCTCCAGCTTTGCTCTTCTTAAGATTGATTTGTCTATTTGGGATATTTTGTGTTTCATACAAAAGAATCACCACAGAGAATCACAGCTCCTCCAACAGCAAATCTATTACTCTTTGTCTCTTTCTGGGAAACCAAACTATAAGCATGTCATTTTCATTCTACCTTTAAAACATGTTTTATGTATGTCTGTTTCACTGGCTATTTATGGCTTCCACCCAAATCTAGGTCCCCAGCATCTTTTTGTTGGGTCTGAAGGATTGCCTGCTGGATTTCCTATCTTGAGGATGATTCATAAGATCCATCCACCATGACACTCATTCAGAGTTACAGAAGTGATCATGTGACTCATTCACTTAACATACTTCATTGATAAGTAAAACCCCCAAAGCTGCATATGTCTTAATAAGTCCTCTTATCTGACTTGCACATACCACCTAACCCTCCTCCCTTATGATTCTCTCACCCAGTCAACATCTAGTCACACAGTTGTTTCTGGATTAGGTAGATATTTTTTACTCTTCTTTACCTTATGGCCTGTCACCTGTGATCCATAAGACATTCCACCAAAATCCTCTTCCTCATCATGTGACTAAACTTGATCCTTCTTCAGCTCTAATCCTAAATCAGTGCCTTGGGGAAAGTCTGCCTTAAACTTCATATTTAATTAGGCAAAATACTACTTTGACATCTGTGATTTCACTGTCTCAGCACTTATCACACATTTTAAGCTTTCGTTAATTGTCTGTCTTCTCTGGTATACCAGAAGATGAGAGAAACAGACCATGTCTTTCTTATCTGATTCTTACCAGAACGTGCTATGCAAGATAGACATAAATGGAAGTAATGAACAACTGCAGAAGGGGGAAGGGAAGAAGGAGGAAAGAATAGAAAATACATTTTTAAAAACCTTCCTTTTTGGAAAGAATGAATATATGTTAATTAGTCAATAGTTAGGAAAAGTGAATCATTGAAGGCTTTGAATGAGGAAGTGATAATATCAGATGTGACCTTTAGCAAGTTTAATTGATAGTGTTGGAAGAATAGATTTAGAGACCAAATATGAAGGAGGCTTGTTTTCTAGAGCCTGCAGGGAAAAATTGACCGAAATGAGATAATGACCCAAAATGTAAAGAAGGGACTTTATGCTTGAGTACTACTCTGATCTTTACAATGATAGGAATGAGAAAATAATTAAAAGAAAGAAGTTGAGATTCAAGCAAGAGTGAGAAAAGAAGGGAAAACTGATTTTGAGCCTTTGCCTTCTAAGAATTATGAAAATAGTATTTAGTAAAAAATACTCAGCTATTTCCTAGCTAAATTTCCTAGCTAAAAAAAATCTAGGAGAGAAATAAAAAAATTGGAATATCGGTAAAACATTCATAAGGAGACTTTTTGTTCATAAAAGGAATTTAGGTTAAAGATGAAGATATAGGCATCATTGAAATGACCATCGCTCAGCAATCTGGTGAAATACCTAAACATATTTCTTCTGAAGAAAAGCAAATGCAAAGAACATACCTAATATCCTTGCTGCCAGAATGACCTTCATATTTCCCTCAGGTTGACTACAAGTTAGATAGTTTTCATTTCAGCACTGGATCTCCCTTTTCTTCATGCATTTACTTTAGAAAACTTACAATTGTGAATTCTTTTAGATCCACCCCTTTGAGATATAAATCTTCTCTCAGCTTCTTGTAGGTTTTACAACCCCAGAATGCCTTTCTCAAGAACCCAGCATCCATCCCTTGGAAATGTAGTCATCAAGGAAGGTCGGGAACTTATATCCTAGTTTCTGAGGTAAATAGGAGCCCAATTTCAGGAAACACCCAGTTAGCAAACATAGATGGCCTCATCGCCTTGACCAGTGGCCCTGACCCCTGTGTCCTCCAGTACATTTCCCCAGCTCAATTCATGGAGTAAAAGTCTCCCTACTTTTGTTTCAGTGGGTTTGAGTTTAGTCTGTCTCCCCTATTACAAGAGTCTTGACCTTTATTACAACGATTTAAATGATCTGCCTAAGTTTTCATAGGCAAGGGGAGTAAAACTGCTACTAAACTTGGGTGGTGGGTACACAGTCAGAGTCCAGTTTGCCTTGACAATTGCCAACCAGTTGTGGTTTTACCTTCTAACAGGAAAGACCTCTGTGGCATGTGCCTCTAGCCTATCAACTTTTGTTTGTCTTTTCTCGAAGTCTGTATCAGGTTTCTTCCCTTGGAAATTTGCTTTCAAGGCACGCAGAACAGAAAAGTGAGGTCCTGCTTTGGAGTGAGAGGAACCATCCTCACATCCTAGTCCCTTGTGATGCCTAATGTAGTCACTCAGGAAATGTCTCTTACGTGACTTTTCTTTTTCTCTTTGATGTATTTGGAAGATGAGAAAATAGAAGTGTATATTTGCCAAGCTGCTTCCCTTAAAAGTGTATGATATTTGCAAGTGAATCTCTCTTTGGCCATTGGCTTCCTCAGATTATGCTAAAAATAAGCAGAAATGAGAAAATGTGTTTAAAATGCCCCATTTAGTGGATGAATCCATTAACTCTGATTCCTTAGCAGAAATGTCTTAAATAGGCAAATGTTACTCCAACCACCATCACCATTTTGGGCAAAGAAACCATCAGGCCTATAATCCTACAGAGACTCTTACAAATGTCATCAAGAATCAGTTTTTTCCTGCAGGTGGAAAGCTCTGAAACCAAATGTGAAATTTAAATGAAATGATAACGCATGTGTCTCAGGGATCACCATGACCAGCATCTTAATTTGGCAGTTTTATGAGACTTGACCTGGAGTATATGTGACTTATGACTTCTTCTAACATCTCTTCTCTGAGACTCCTTCTCAATTATTAGGTAAAATTTAGTACATGTTATGTTATAAATAAGTTACCTTTCACTATTTTTATTATATATAGTTTTATTAACTTTATTATGCTTTTTGTAATGCACACTTCACAACAGTATTCTTATTTCCCAGTCATTTTTTCTCATTTCTGAGACTTGATGCTTTTAAGACTATATCATTTAAATACATGTAAAATTTGCCCTTTATTCCACTTTTTCTTCACTTTTTGGATAAATATTTAAATGTTAAAATTTACAGGCATTCTCTGGTGGCCCAGCAGTTAAGGATCCAGCATTGTCACTGTTGTGGTGCAGGTTCTATCCCAGTCTGGGTATTTCTGCATGCTATGGGGATGGCCAAAAATAAATAAATAAAAATAAATTAAATAAAATTTATGATAACTTTTGTCCATAAAATGTTATGGTTGTAATTTTACTTTTGACTTTTTTGTTGTTGTTTGTCTTTTCTAGGGCCGCACCTGCAGCACATGGAGATTCCCAGGCTGAGGGTCCAATCAGAGCTGTAGCTGCTGGCCTATGCCAGAGGTACAGCAACGTGGGATCCGAACCGAGTATGTGACCCACACCACAGCTCACGGTAATGCCAGATCCCCAACCCAATGAGCAAGGCCAGGGATCGAACCTGCAACCCCATGGTTCCTAGTTGGATTCATTAACCACTGAGCCATGACAGGAACTCCATTTTTGACATTTTAAAAGAAGTAAAATTTTGACAGTCTGGAATCTGAGCTGATTCTTAGCTGACCTGGAGAAGCCAGAGTGCCTGATTCTCCAGCCATTTGTGTTTCCGTGAGTGAGCCCGGAAAAGGGCTGGCCAGCCTGAGAGTTAACCAAAATTTTCACCTTGAAGAAGAATCATGTCAATTACTTTAAACCTTGAATTTTGGAGTAGTGTAGCAGTAAGTAAATGAGAGAAGAATTAACACCTAGAAATAGTGTTTCAGAGCAAAACCCTGAGCAGGCATATGTGGCGTTGAAGCAATGTGATGGGCAGAGCTGGCCAAGTGACCAGGACAGGACAAAGAAAGCCTAGAGGAACAGAAGGGTAACTTCTGGAAGTTGGAGCAACAGTGACTCAGGTTACCTAATTGAAGGACAAACATTTACCAAGAGTAACTAGGAAAAATAGAAAATGTATCCAACTCACTTGTAGATTTGGCTTAGGAGATTTTCATGCAGAATAATAAAAATGTCACAATACAATTTTATAGTTACATGTGTGAAAACACAGGAAGCGAGATGAATATGTTCAGTTGCAAGCAAAATATAGAGGACAATTTTAAAGATTTAGAGGGTCAAAAATAAAGACATTACTCATCTCTGCTCTCTGATGGGGAAAAAGTTTCTTAGTGGGGATAAAGATTAGATCAAGGGCATGACATTAATATTCTTTGAGGATGGTATCTACGAAAATTTCCCAGGAAGAGAAAAAGGGCTCAAAATTTCTTAGGAAATTGACACCTCCCAGGGCTTCACATACACCCCAAAATCTCATTTGGTGCGTCAAAAAAAAAAAAATTAGAAATCTTGTTTTTGGGTGAGAGATCACAATCAGATTATCAGATTCAAAGGAAAGATTAACATTTTAAAGGGAGTTTTGCCAACAAAAATATCACCAGATTGGATTAAAAAAGAAAAGACAGCTAAAAATTAAAGCTTAAAGCAACTCCCAGCTTTTTCAAGCAGAAAACAAGATGAAAATGCTTTACAGACTTAACCATTTACCCTTGACCAACTGCCCTTGCTGAAAAGGAAGGTCACTTTAGAAGGTGGAACCTCGGAGAGCTGCAGGCAATTCTGGAGTAGGAATCCCTATCCTGGAGCAGAAATGAGTCCAGTTCCACTACATTCCTAATACAGTCCTGCCCTGGAAGAGTGGAACTAGCAGCATTCACTTGGATAAGCTTTAGGATGATTATGGACTAATGGCTGCTGCATTGTTTTCCTTCTTCCCATTTTCCATTAATTTGATCCTCTAAATTTTGCTGTCATCCAGTCCCAGCTCACTGATGCGTCCTGTGTCTCTGTCTCCCTGTCTCTGCCTGTCACCCTTTGTTGTGTGTGGGGGGGGGTTGATCTTTGATGTTTACAGCTCTTTGTATCATGTAGCTGCACCCAGAGGCTTCTTCCCTGTGTGGACCATAGCAGATCACAAGACACTGGAGTTTGACCTTGATGCCATAAATGAGATTGAGTGGGGTTTGGGGTGTGTGTGAATATTCTTTCTCTTAGGAGCTGTGGAAAGAGTTGTGGCTGAAGGATGGACTGGGATAGATTAAGCACAGCCATAAATTATTTTTGGCTCTCCTCATCTTTAATTCCACCCTCTATTGAGTCTGAGGTAGCCTTCTAACTTCACTAACAACATGTGGCAGAAGTGGCATTTTACAACTTCTGGGGTCTCAGCTTCAAGGGAACTTGCAGTGTCCATGGCTGCTGCCCTGACACAATTATGTGAAAAAGCCGTCAGCCCTTCCTGAGCATGAGAAGTCCCATGAAGGGCAGTTATGTCATTTCAACCAAGTGACAGCAACCACAGCTGAACTTGCAGACTGTGCCATTTTGGCTTCCCAGTCTAGCTGAGTCTTCAGATAAGTAATACAACACATAGGAGCCTAGGTGCAATCAGCAAAGAAACAGGCACACAGTTCATCACACTGTGTGGAATAATAAATCATAGGTGTTTTAAGCCACTGAGCTTTGGAGTGTTTTGTTAGGCAACAGGAGGTAACCAATACATTAGTGTTTGAAAAGAAGTGCAACCTCCTTACCCTTCCACAGAAGTACTAACCCCAACACACAAGAAACTTATAACAAGTATATAAGATTCATGGGGCAAAAATTAGACCCCTCTGGAAGTATCTATTTCATCCCTTTTATCTTTCTTTCTTAACTAGTATATCAGCTTATAATATATTTATTCTGTTCTGTGTATGTCTGTTTTATTTCTCTCAACTTGCCATATACTTTTGAAGGACCCATGTACCACAGTAACAGTTAATGGGCAATAGCAGATAATAAATATGGGCTGAGTAAATAAATTACATGTTTTTGTGCTCTGCAGGCATCTTAGCAAGGAACTAAGTATATAATTTAAATCTGCACAACATTTCACATTGTCTAAGTTCTCTCATGTGAAGCATCATTCAGAGAGGAAAAAAAATAAGAAATATATTGGTTATTATTTTTTTCTAGTGTAAATAGAGATGCATTTCAAGTGTTTCTCTAAAACTATTTAGAAAACTAATCCAGGGGTTTATAAAATGATAAAAATTTTCTCCAACTTATTTATTATAGTAAACTATTTCATTTATTTATTATTGCATTGCTAGTAAGTTTTCCAATTAAGAAACAATGGTAAGGAGCTTTTGAGATCAGTAACATCTTTATTAAATATTTTCCACGAGTAGCAAAGCTGCCTGTCAAGTATTATATCATAGTGATCAAAAACAGAGTAATGGACCTGTGATTATGCCCCATCTGTTACTACCTGGACTGTGATCCATGATCAGTTATTTTATTAATTATGCTTTCCTTTTATTGAGGTAAGATAGTTATACACACATGCACACACAGAAAATACCTTCCCATCTTTGGGGAAAAGATGGCGGAAGGGTAGGGGGACACGCTCGCCCTCTCCCACAAACACAACAGAAAACATCTACAGGATAAATGACTCGCACAGAACAGCAACCAATCGCTGTCAGAAGAACCTAAACTCCAATAATGGTAAGAAGTTCGTGACATTACTAGGTAAAACAAGAGAAAAGAGGAGAGTGAGAGAAGGTAAATCCGAGCTGGACCAGCGCTCCCAAAGGGAACTGCGGAGGAGAAAGGGATCTCGCACCCTGGAAAGTCACCTACTTGAGGGAAAGATCAACCGAACCGGAGGAATCTCCAGATGCAGAGAAGAGTGTAGCAGTAAGTTGGAGTTCTGAAAAGCAGATTGAGAACCGAACGGACCATGTGAACCACGGGCACAGTCACCAAAAATTGAGATGCCTGTGTGGGGGCTGGGCACCGAGACCTCGGCTCCAGAGGTTAGTCCCTGGGAAAGGGCTAGGGGGGCGGGGTGGAGTGGAGACTGCTTGGGAGGTCTAGAAACTGGTCTTTCAAGTTTGATGGGGCAAAGACTTCCTGGGAGACTAGAAAGAAAAGCTGTCTCAGGGGAAGGGAGCAATACTCTAGGGGCGGGGAAGTGGAAAGCCACATCAGAGGGAACCTAGGAAAAGAGTCAGGTCTGTGCTGGGGAGGGGAGAGAAGAAGGGGTGGGTCCCCACAGAATACTCCCCACACCACAGCAAACTTACCAGCTCACTAGCTAGCAAAAGCTGTGCTTCCCAGTGCATCCCCTCCCCCCACCCCTGCCACCCCCTACGCACTTGCAGGACGTGGGGCTGCCTGCCATCCGGGAGGGCTGGCCTCAACACTTGCCTGAAGCTTACCACCACAGGGGCTGTCCCTGCACAGGCCTGCTTGCACTTTGGAGGGAATACACCCCTGCGGAGCAGCACCAAACAGCACCAGCCCCTGAGAAAAGGCCTGCAGCCCAGAAAAGCTAGAACAAGCCTGGCCAGGCCGTGAAAAGATCTGCCTATTTCTCGGACACTCTTTCCCAGTCAGGCTGCACTGGGGAGGAGCCTATTGGGGTTTTCAGCGGCCCAGCTAGCCGCCCCAGCTCTCGGGGGGAGCCAAACTCTCACAGAACAGCTGCATAGGACTGCCAGCTCTCTGCAGGACCCCCTGTAGCCCAGAAAAGCTACATGCCTGGTCAATTAATCTTTGACAAGGGAGGCAAGAACATAAAATGGGAAAAGGAAAGTCTATTCAGCAAGCATTGCTGGGAAACCTGGACAGCTGCATGCAAAGCAATGAAACTAGAACACACCCTCACACCATGCACAAAAATAAACTCCAAATGGTTGAAAGACTTAAATATACGACAGGACACCATCAAACTCCTAGAAGAAAACATAGGCAAAACACTCTCTGACATCAACATCATGAATATTTTCTCAGGTCAGTCTCCCAAAGCAATAGAAATGAGAGCAAAAATAAACCCATGGGACCTCATCAAACTGAAAAGCTTTTGCACAGCAAAGGAAACCAAAAAGAAAACAAAAAGACAACTTTCAGAATGGGAGAAAATAGTTTCAAATGATGCAACCGACAAGGGCTTAATCTCTAGAATATATAAACAACTTATACAACTCAACAGCAAAAAAGCCAATCAATCAATGGAAAAATGGGCAAAAGACCTGAATAGACATTTCTCCAAGGAAGATCTACAGATGGCCAACAAACACATGAAAAAATGCTCAACATCGCTGATTATAAGAGAAATGCAAATCAAAACTACCATGAGATATCACCTCACACCAGTCAGAATGGCCATCATTAATAAATCCACAAATAACAAGTGCTGGAGGGGCTGTGGAGAAAAGGGAACCCTCCTGCACTGTTGGTGGGAATGGAAACTGGTACAGCCACTATGGAGAACAGTTTGGAGATACCTCAGAAATCTATACATAGAACTTCCATATGACCCCGCAATCCCACTCTTGGGCATCTATCTGGACAAAACTCTACTTAAAAGAGACACATGCACCCGCATGTTCATTGCAGCACTATTCACAATAGCCAGGACATGGAAACAACCCAAATGTCCATCGTCAGATGATTGGATTCGGAAGAAGTGGTATATATACACAATGGAATACTACTCAGCCATAAAAAAGGATGACATAATGCCATTTGCAGCAACATGGATGGAACTAGAGAATCTCATACTGAGTGAAATGAGCCAGAAAGACAAAGACAAATACCATATGATATCACTTATAACTGGAATCTAACATCCTGCACAAATGAACATCTCCTCAGAAAAGACAATCATGGACTGGGAGAAAAAACTTGTGGCTGCCTGATGGGAGGGGGAGGGAGTGGGAGGGATCGGGAGCTTGGGCTTATCAGACACAACCTAGAATAGATTTACAAGGAGATCCTGCTGAATAGCATTGAGAACTTTGTCTAGATACTCATGTTGCAATAGAACAAAGGGTGGGGGAGAAATGTAATTATAATGTATACATGTAAGGATAACTTGATCCCCTTGCTGTACAGTGGGAAAATAAAATAAAAAAAAGAAAAGAAAATACCTTCCTCTGAGATCCTTATGAAAATACATGAAAGCTAAAAATTGTACACATGTATTGATTTGTGATCACCAAACCTTGTGCTTAATGCTTGGATTCCAATGTAGAGAAGGAAAGTAGAGCTTATGTCCTTTGGAGATTACATTTTTATAATATGAGACAGAACAATATAACTAACTTAAATAGTAATTATAGATTTTTTCAGACCATCCAGTAACTTTTAAAAGTCTATAAATTTGTTGTTTTTGAGGGAGAACTAAAATGTAATGAAAGAGACAAAAAGCTGAGAAGAGCTGGTCCTTATTAAGAGGAGGTGGACAAGATGACTATCATGTTTACTCTCTGAGATATTTGCACAGAGCAAGGTGGCAGGAACTCAAGAATTAAATAGCAGTCCTGCTGGCTTAATAAGTTAGATGGTGGAGTTTAGATGTGTTCTGGAGGCTGGAAAGTGAGGGGAAAAATATTGGAATGGAAGAAGCTACAAAGGGACAGAGCCCTAAAGATGCTCATGCAATCCACTCCAGATCTTTGGTTCTCATCTGAAGTCCAAATGCCTGGAAGAAACTTCTAGGACCCCTGTGAAAAGCAGTAGCTAAATACTTTTTGACATAATGTTGCTTCCTACCAGAGGATAGACATAATTTCGGAGGAAATTAACAGAACTCAACATCTTTAAAAAATTCAAAATATTCAGTATATCCAATTATGAAATGTTCATATAAACAGTAAGATGTGCTACATCTTCACAAGGAAATCAATATAAACCAATCCAAATACAGTCAAGATCTGAAATCAGCCCTTAAAGACTTTATTTTTATTTTATTTTATTTTATTTTTTTTTGTCTTTTTGCGTTTTTCTGGGGCTGCTCCCGCGGCATATGGAGGTTCCCAGGCTGGGGGTCCAATCCGAGCTGTAGCTGCTGGCCTACACCAGAGCCACAGCAACTTAGGATCCGAGACGCATCTGCAACCTACACCACAGCTCACGGCAATGCTGGATCCTTAACCCACTGAGCAAGGCCAGGGATTGAACCCGGAACCTCATGTTTCCTAGTCGGATTCATTAACCACTGAGCCACGATGGGAACTCCAGCCCGTAAAGACTTTAAAGAATCTCTTAAAAATATTTTCAGGGAATGAAAAAAATCAAAAAGGATACAATGAACTTCTTTGCAGAACAGATACTGACTCACAGACTTTGAAAAACTTAAATGGTTTCCAAATGAGACAGGTTGGGGTATGGAGGATGCACTGGGGGTTTGAGATGGAAATGACATAAAATTGGGTTGTGATGGTTCTTGTACAACTATAAATGTAATAAAATTCATTTAGTAAAAAAAGAAAAAGAGAAAAAACAAAAAAAAAAAGGGAAGGACCTAGTATAAGAGCACCAACCATGTGCTGGGGACACATACATTATTTTATGAATTCTTTTGAAGCATCGTATAAGAAGTCTACTCTTGTGCCCTTTTTATAGATGACATTAAAACTAAGAGAAGTAAAATTTTCTAACGTCAAAAAAAAAAAAAAAAAAAAAGCCAGCAGAGAAATGGCAGGTCTGAAAAAGAACCAAATCCAAATTCTAAAACTGCACAAAGCAATACTTCCATTAAAAATGCAGATGAGCTTAAGAAGGGATTGGAGATCTCAGAAGAAAAGATGGGCAAACATAAATACCTGTTAATAAAAATTATCCACCTTAACAATGGAAGAGAAAACAGACTGAAAAAAATTAACAGAGCTTTGTGGCTCTGTGGAAAAACATCAGGCATCCTAACATCTGTATAATTTAATTTCTAGAAGGAAAGCGGAGAGAGAGGGAGAGAGATAATTGGACAGGAAAATAAATATTTGAAGAAATAAGGGCTTAAAATGTCCCAAGTATGCAAATATATACATATAACTGTATGTATTTAGACATGAAAGATAAAATACCAAGAAAAAGATCGGGAGCTTGGGCTTATCAGACACAACTTAGAATAGATTTACAAGGAGATCCTGCTGAATAGCATTGAGAACTATGTCTAGATACTCATGTTGCAACAGAAGAAAGGGTGGGGGAAAAACTGTAATTGTAATGTATACATGTAAGGATAACCTGACCCCCTTGCTGTACAGTGGGAAAAAAAAAAAAAAAGAAAATCACACTCGAGTATTATAGCCACAATGGTGAAGATCAAAGGTAAATCTTGGAAAAAGACAGAAAAATTGAAACATTATAGACAAGAGAACATGGACATGAGTGATGCATTATTAGAAATAACGAAGGAAGAAAAGATAGTAGAATAACGTTTCAAAAGATGAAAATACCCTGCCTTTGTAGAATTCTGTATTTTATGAAAATGTCATTCATAAATGAAGACTATTAAGTTTTATAGATAATGCAAAGATGTTATTTCAGGAAAAGAAAAAAAACAAACTATGGCCTTCTAACAGGTCTGATCCAGAAGAAAGATGAGCAAGAATGAAAATTACCTATGTCAGGAAATAGATGAGACTTAACTACAGATCCTGTAGACACTAAAATCACAGTGAAGGGATATTATGTACATTATACAAATAAGCTTTATAGTTTAGGTGTAATGGATAAAAAATTACTTAAAATATAAAATGTTTTAAAATATTACAAAAACATATGGAACATCAGAATAGATTTATGTCTACCTTAATTGAATTAATAATTAAAACTTCTTACAAAGGGAACTTCAGGCACAAATGGTTTTATGATGTGTTTTGTCAAACATTTAATGAAGAATTAATGCCATTGTACAAAATATTTGAGGAGGAAATGCTTTCAACTAACTTTATAAGTTCAATATAACCCTACTAATGAAAACAGACTATTAATATCATGAATATAGACATAAACATACTCAACACATTAGAGATATTAGCAGTTTTAACCAAGAATTTGTAAAAGGGACAGTGTGTATACTTATGTACACATATATACCTATGTAAATAAGTTTATGGAGTGACCTTGGTGGTTTGTTCTGGTAATAGAAAGTTAGTTTCAGAAACCAAAGTAACCCAACAAATTAAATAATCATCATTATCGGTATGGAAAAGCCATTTGTTAAAAAATTAATACTCATTTCTGATTAGAAAATAATTCTTAGCAGATGAGACAGAACAGCTGTTTCAGTTTTATCAATGGCACCTATGAAAACTTATAGCTAATATCATAATTAATGATAATATTGGATATGCATATAAATTTAACCAAGAACATTGACCTTTCCTCATTTCATATACAAATATTATTTTGAGAGGAATCAGAACTAAACATAGATGATAAAATTACTGCATAAAATGTCTAGAAGAAAATACGGGGTAGATATTTTTGCAACCTGAGCCAGGTCGCTGATGACAAGAATCATCAAAGACAAAAAGAGTGAATTCAGTTTTATCAAATTAGAAGCTCATATTTTTCAGAGGACACCATTGAGAAAATGAAAAGACAGTGGTAGAAAATATGCATGGAGTTCCCGTCATGGCTCAGTGATTAATGAATCCGACTAGGAACCATGAGGTTGCGGATCTCCTGTTGCTGTGGCTCTGGCGTGGGCTGGCAGCTACAGCTCGGATTAGACCCCTAGCCTGGTAACCTTCACATGCCGTGGGAGCGGCCCTAGAAAAGACAAAAAAAGACCAAAAAAAAAAAAAAGAAAATATGCACAACACCTATATTTGACATACAGAAACTATGACTGGCAGTTTTTTTTTTTTTTAAAGTTGGTTCAGATATAGAACAATCTGAATTGTTGGTGGGAATCATATAAAATGAAATAATCATATAAAATGAAATCATCAGTTTGGGAAAAACTTTTTCAATCTACAGTCACACACAGACAATTCAGTATTTTAAAGAGTTATAAAATTAATCGTAGATCTGAATAGAGATTTTTCAAAGGTATATACAAGTGGCCTATAAACACTTGAAAAACTGTTCATCATTATTGGTCATCAGGAGAAATAAAACTTAAGTCACAATGAAATATAACTACACAGCTCTTAGAGTGTGTAAGTGTAAAAAGACACCATAAAAGAAAAATTTTGGCCAGGACAAAGCACTTTATTCCTATCTGTTACTCACAGGAGCATAAACGGATGAAATAATCACTTTGGAAAATATTTTGGCTATTTCTTATATAAATATATGTATTTACCTAATAACCCAGTTGTGTTACTCCTAAATATTTATTCAAGAGGAAGGGAAACTATCTCCATAAACTTGTATAAAAGAGGTTATGCAACTTTATGTTTAGTAGCTCCAAACTGGATCCAGTCTATATTCCCATCTAGGGTGAATGAGAAAACAAACAACAGTATAAGGAATATTTTCTTATTACCCATCAATATAAAGAAGCTACTGATACACATAACAACACAGACAAATCTGTTGTATACACTGTTGCCAGGAAAAGGCCAACCTCAAGAGTACATTTAAGATTCCATTTATAGGAAGGCTGGGAATAGCCAAAAACATTTATTTAGTGAAAATAGTAAAAATGTATTTACTGGGAAGGGACAAAAGGGAACTTTGTATTGTGATAGAAATGCTTTATTTCTTGATAGGAGTGCATGCAGGTGTACACATTTTGTTAATTCAACAAACCCTTGCAGACTCTTTGGGAAATAGAATTCCAAAAAACAAAACAAAACAAACAAACAAAAAACTGTTTGCACAGGTAAGCAGTGATGAAAAAATGAAAACTGTGTAATGCAAAATTGAAGAGCTTAACAGGGGCCCAGTCATGCATAGTCTTCTGGGACATTTAAGGAGCTTTGGATTTTTTTTTTTTTTAAGTGCAACTAAAAGCCATTAAATGATTTTACATGGGAATATATGAGTGTGGTGGGGGGGCTGGCAGTTAGTGGGATTGTACTCATGGCTTTTTTAATAGACTTTTTGGAGCAGTTTTGGACTCACAAAAAATTAAACAGAAAGTACAGTTCCAACACATGTACCATCTCCCTATCAGCATCCCCATTACTATTGATGAACTTACATTGATACATCATTGTCACCCAAAATCCATGGTTTACACAGAGATTCACAGTGAATGTTCCTTCTATGGGTTTTGACAAATATATGGTGACCCGTAGCTGCATTTTCTGTGTCATGCAGAAGCATTTCATCACCCTCAATGTCTGTGCTCTGCCAGTTCCTCTCTGTCCCCACTAACCCACTGCAGCCCCTGATGTTTTTATTGCCTTCCTAGTTTTGACTTTTCCAAAACAGTAATGTTTTTATATTGTGATTTTTTTACATTTTTTGAATAAATGAAAGTGAGAAAATAAAGTGATCTAGAGAAATAATGGTGTGGTTTCAGGTTAGAGAGATAGAAGTCCATATGGAGAGACATGTATAGAATATTTAGTATGTGATCTGGGGGTAAGGTTCTGATGTGGGTAATAAGGGAAAGAAAACAATCTAAGATGCCTCTTAAATTTGGGGCTTAAGTAACTGCATGAGTTGTACCACTTATAGAAGAAGGGTGTGCAAGCCCTTGTGGGAACATGGGTTTCACTGTTTTGCTGTTTTGAAATACTCCAGGTAATTTGAGCTGGAGGTCTCCATTTGGAAACTACCAGGAGGAGGCAGCATCAGAACCACAGGGCATAATGAGATGACCTAAGGTAGAGACTTTCTGGAGAAATGTTTTGCACCCGGTCCTAAGGAGCATTTGAAAAATCTTCAGTGGAGACGGGGAAAAAATGCTCAAGAAAGAACACAGAGAGAGAGTGTATGGGTCACCGACGGTCGGAGATTGGAGAGTTTCTTAAAAAGAAGTATTGCCAGCATTAAATAGAGATTAAGGAACAGAAAGTTTACTTGTTACTTATGGCCATTAGATGTGCCCTTGGGAAGGTCAATGTGACCTCCACAAGGTCAATTAAGAGGAAAGGGCTGGAAACCAAAATCAGATCGCAACACTAAACACATAGCTTTATTTCCAGAGTAAAGGGAGTTTACAAGGATTAATGATTTACTGCTGCTAGAAGTTATAACTTTTTGAAAAAGTCACATTGACTGTCAGTTTAACACCTCTTTTGTCTTTAAGAAAATACCATTTCAAAGGATAACAGGTTTTAAAACAAAGGACAGTTAATTGATTCTTAGATCATAATATACCCTTGAGACATTTTTGAAAAGGTAATTATTATGTGAGAGAATAAATTGAACTAAAGCCATCATGTTGAAAGTTAGACATTTTTAAATTAGACAAGCGCATGTGAAAAAAAATTTAGATAAAAATGTCAACAGGTGAGTGGCTGACAGCCTGCTTTCCATATTACACTGTCTATAGCTATGATCTGCATCATCCAAATTGAAAAAATATGCCAAACTTAGGCTAGATATGAAGTTCACCTGTAAGAGCCATACTGCATGAGAAAGATCCTGCAGGCTGTATCCACAGCGAGTTACATGAAGTTCTTCATGGTAGTCGGTTCATACTCACACACTCAGGTGACCTTGTGCTCTGTGATGCTTCTTGTGCTGTGGGAGTGACAGGATGGTATTCCAGGTAGCTAAATACATCACCCCAAAACACACCCAGTTGGCATATTGATTATTTTGAGCTAAAGGCCCTGGAAAAACAGCAGAATATAAAAAAAGACACTTGGATTCCCCTGTTTTCTTCCTCATGGTAAACAGCATAAGAAATAGAGCAAAGGAAAGAGTGACTGTTCTTTGGAGGCTTAGGATTCATTACCAATGGGAACCCAAAAGCAACTCCACATAGGCTCAGCCCAGGGAACTAATTCTTACAGTTGTTTTTCTCTGCTGATTAATTTTGGAAAGGAATGGAGGAGAAATTCTTGCCTTCTCCTCTGGCCCAGCCAGCACAGACAGATGTCCAGAGGCTGAGGTGGTAAGCATTTTGCCTCTTTACGGCTTTATGGTCTCAGATCTCAGCTGTGGTCCACAGTGGGAGTGGGCTGTTCCAGCCCCCAATGTCCCACCTTCCATACCAGACACATTAGGGGAGACAGAGCTGTACATATCGACCTTCTCAGGACCTTGGGCTGCACCTGAGATTTAAGCTGACATAAAACCCATTAACAGGAGAAAAGTCAGTACTTAAATAGTCCTCACAGCAAAGAAAGACTGGAAGCCTGAATGGGTCTGAGTGCTGGTACGCTAGGTTGAACAAAGAGCAGTGACAGTGAAAAGTACTAAAAGGTACAGGGAGAACAAAGGAAAATGAGATTAGGTTAAGGAGGTCTGTCTGTGCAGATTTTTTGCTACCTCCTCTCCTTGTTTCTGATGATATGCCTGTTTCCTCCTGATTTAGGGAGGCCATTTTCCACGTAGGGTTTTCACCTCTTGTTTTCAGAGAAAAAGAGGAGATCTGAGAGTTCCCTTTGTATCTACTGTCTTCAAGTGCCTTTTAGTTCAAAATAAAATGCCAAACCAGCAAATTTTGGAGCATATTCTGCCACTTTTCAGTACAAAACTGTGCACACAGGTCATACACTTGTCTTTAATGTGGAAAGTCTGGTACTTACTCTCAGCAAGTTGAAGGGTATGATGATTCTGGAATTCCTGAATCTGGTCTTCTCGATTATGAATTTTAGAGGAAATTTGCACTAATTATTGGTAGAAGTGTTGTAATGCCATTGACTCCCCTGCCAGCAACCACCAGATACAGGGGCCCTTTTGAAACGCAGAAATTCAATAAAGTGATCATAGAAACAAAGTGTCATTAAGATTTGTATGGAAATAACAGCAAAAGAGTTTTTTTACATTATTAAGACATAAAGTGACAAGACATAAAAAGCCAGGGAGTTATGAAAGAATAGGTGAGATATCTGCATTGATGAAATCATAGATGTTGCAATACTTAATCAGTGGTCCAAAGACACTCAGTTCTGTCTCAGTCCTGAAACATCCATAGTTCTGCATTGCTTGCATGATTCTCTAAAATGACACACTCCTTCCACCTCATTTTTAGGTAACAGTAAGGAGCTGTTTTTATACTTTGCACATGATCAAATTTAGCCTTGTTGTTCATACCCAAATCCTAGTTCTCCAGCAAATTTGCTCTGCCTTTCTCATGTAATTCTTTCTTATCCACACAAAGCAGACTCTTTATAGAACAATTTGGCATTGGATGATATATAAAGTATATCCTATGTGTTGCATAAAATTTATCTGCTGTTAGAAGACATATTTTTCTAAATACAATGACCCTAAAAATATTTTGTTTCATTTAAGGAAGGAAAAGATGTTTAATGTACATAGATGCTTAAAATTCTTCAGCTTTGCAAATAAGCCAAGGTTGTTCATTGCCCTGTCTATGGGTTACTGGAAACATAAATCAGTTAAAAGTCAACAAACTTCATACTAATTTATTCCATTTGTTTAGGCCAATGGCTGATGATGATAATAGCCATTAAAAAGCTGCATACTTGTTGTCTGTCAAAAGCTACAGATTTTTTAAAACTCCCAGCTGGAATATTCTGCCATTTACTTTCCTTTTTCTCTAAAATTAGGCTGGCAGCAAACATTTACGTGAGTTACTGAGTCTGACATCTAATTAACACAGTCTTTACAGGTTTAATGAGCAGTGATAAATTTCTATCCTTTCTTTGGCACATTTTAATTAGGTGCAATTATGAGTGGAGTGACCTGAAAAGATTGTTGTCCCACAGAATCACAGTAAATTTGTATAATTTATATATGCAGGGACGGAATGTGTTTTTATGGCTTGAAAAACCAAAAGGTTATTTAAGCCATTTTAGTAGCCTTATAAAATCCTCTGGAAAGTGTAGGTAACTAAAACGTTGGACATTCATATTTTGCCAGCATCAGGTGAGATGCTTCATAAATCTTGTTTATCCCAGGTCATTTTTCCAGGGTCAGACTTTACAATTTATTTACAACCTGAGCTGAAACATATATATATATATTTATATTTATAATACATAAATATTATATGCATAAGTATATTCATGTGTATACATATGCTGATTTTTTCTTATTAATAAGGATAACTACATTAATTTATTATGATTCTTAATATTATTTTAAAGCATAATTATCCATGCCTTGAGGAATAAGAAAAGATACATGTTTGCACCAAGATGTTTGTAAAGTGCCATATATCCATTAGGAATATAATTAAGAACAAGGCGGATATTGGCCTTATTTTTACAAAGATTATTATATAGCATAATAAAAAAGCAAACAGGTCTCAGGGCTGACATTTGAAGGACAAGTTGTGCCCATGAGGGGAAGATCTATACAGCAACTGAAGTTTGTAAGATATGATGATCATTGTGATGCTGGTAGGAAAATAATAGCCAACATGATCTCCATGCTTACTAATTGCTAGATACTATTCTAAGAATTTTACATAACCTTTCAATAATTAGTAATGTTTGGGCATAGGAGGACTCTTCTGTCCAATTCTCCCATTTAGGGAAAAGTTATAAAATTCCAGGAAAACCCAGTTATAGCAGATTACACATAGAAATCCACACCCAGTTAAATATCCAATAAACAAATATTCTACCTCCTTCCCCAAAGGAGGGAGCAGCTGAAATTGGCCTTCCTTTCCTTTCTCTGCATTTGAGACATCTCTTTAATGCCCAGGAAGCAGCAACAATCCCAAGCCTAATCTAATAAACCATTTCCTTTCACTTTGAATTCCCGACCCCTCTTTACCACTGCAGCTCCCTGTGAACCATTACTTACCACTCAGAAGTCTCTATCCTGTTCATCTCATGACAGTTGCACATAATTCCTATCCTTGGAGACTTAAGAATAAGAGCAATACCCTCCAATTCTGTGTCTGCCCTTGCCAATGGGGCATGAGAGGAAGGCTTGAAACCTCCCCTTTTGTCCCTTCTGTCATTATTAACAGAAGGCTCTGGCTTTTCTGTAAAATATAGTGGATTTTATTTTACAAATATGGTTGCAACATGTATCTCATTCTGCAACCTCTTCTACTCTAGGACCTTGACATTGCCCTCATCAGCCCTCATGGTTGTGCCTCCCTGTGAGTGGAGGTGGGAATGGAGAGTAGTTTATGACTCACTTGTAAGCAGTGGAAAGCAGCAGAAAGGATACTGCGTCACTCTGGAGGGTGGGTGGGAAAAGGCTTTGTGACTTGTGCTTGCTTTCTAGGGCACTTTCTGCAGAGGCCTGTGCTACCCTGTAAGGACTCTGGCTACACTGAGGCCAGCATGCCACAGTCCTTGGGGAAAGGCCCCCTGGTGAGACCCTGTGACCCACTTGGGGAAGAGAGAGTTGCCTGCCAGCTCTCAGCTACTCCAGCCCCAGATACCACGCGAACGCAGCTGCCTGGAGGGACCCTAATCAGGGCAGGGTAGCCCGGTCCACCTTGAATTACCACCACAGAAAAGTGTAAGAGGTTGAAACAATCCATTGTTTTAAGCCAGTCAGTGTTGGCTGATTTGTTGAGCAGCATTAAATGATTAGAAAAGACTCATCATATCTTACTGAATATCAGGCTGTGCGCTTCACACGTTCCTGGGTTACTTTGTATGTAGTAGGTATATTCTTTGAGGTATATGCCACTCTCTTCCTTTGCTTCTTAGTCTTATTGCCTCATAGAAATTTCCTGGAAAACTCATCTCTAAATGTAAACACAAAAAGGATATTATAGTTGCGCAACGGCTCTCCTGACTCTTCTGCCAGTAGATTCTAAGCAAATTCTGAGAATCAATGGCTTCCATGGGCCAGTATGGGCTGCCAGGTGAGATGCACTATGGCTGCTGGCAAGTTACTTAACATCTGTGAACATCTTTTTCCTCTGCAAAAAGACAATAATACTTAACTCTCTCACTGTGGTGTTGTATGGTTTAGATAGGGTTGCACTCTGAAAATGTAGAGTATTGTAATTTCAAGGAAACGTTGTAAACATACCAACATATTTTCGTTTATCACCATATGGAGGGGATGCTGTGAGGACTTGGCATCTAGTTTGCCAGGTTTCCAGTATTTAAATTGTCACGTTACAACCTGCCACCTCTCTTACTGACCATTTGAACACTGCAAAGATTGGTTAACTAAAGATCCATGTCTCATCTAGCAATGTTTCGAGCTTCATTTCCCTAACTTTTCAGAAAATTTGCAAAGTTTTATGAGGCTTTAATAGTTCCAATTTATCTTGGCTCTGCAGGAGAATTTTTACTCTGCTGCACTCCTAAGCAGCCCACATCAGGGAACAATTTGCTATGGAAATAATATAATGTCCTGGTTAAGACTCAGTCACATTGTTCTAATAAAAACACACTTAACAGTTCTTGCTCCCTTGGTTATTGATATAAATTCCTTGGCTACAGAATGTGTGTTTCTTTAATAGAGTCTTGGATAATCTATAGAGAAAATCATTTTTTTTTAACTAAAGACTTACAATTAGCTGAATTAGTACCCACTTCATTTCAGGATAGTAAGCTAGTTTGAACATCTAAAAAATGTGAGTAATAATGGTGTAATATAATTTAACCAAGCAATATTTTAATATAACTTCACCAACATTAAGGGAGAATGAATGCATTTTTAAATTATACTTCAAACCAGTAATCAATTTAAATAGCAATATCAGACCATATTTAGCGATGTTTAAATTGGGCTGACTGTTCCCCACCTCTATACCCATTTAGGGGCTTAAAGTAAGACAGAAATATAAAATTATCTTTTAAATTAGAAATGTCATCTCTTGCATTTTGTGATTGAAATATTTATAGTTGAAAAGAGTGAGAGTTTTATTCTTTACTCCTAATTTGAATGCTCAACCCATCCCTAGGCCAGGGGATTTATAAGAAATTGCATCACTTACGTTTCACCTGTTCGATATTTGAGTGTCATTTGTCCTAATCTTGTGTTTCCCTGATGTTATTTGCACTCCTTTAATACAGAATCTAAAGTCTACCTAAGAGATATAAAGACATACATTGCATTCATCAGAATTTAACTAAAGCACTACCCAACAAAAGAAATTCATAGCTTTCTTTTCTGTCCTTCTACTTTTTTTTTTGATGCTTCTAAAGATTTAATGTATTTTGTTATTTTAAAGTTAAAATATCCTGGCCACAGCTCAGGACTCTATGGCAGCTTTTCAGTGGCAGCTGTGGTGATGTGTGGTGTGTTCCATTGTTCCTGCATGTCTTCCACCTTCCAAGGACATGCCCTTGCAGTCCCCATCACCTGTCCATAGACCAGGGAGCTTATGGCTTCTGGGCCACCAGCCTTTTTCTTTAAGATAAAGACAGGCATGCAGTTCTCTGAAGTGGACATTATGTCATAGGAGACTTTCACTGCTGGAGGCTGGATTAAGGGGCAGGATAGTGCAACAGCTGCAAGTGGCCCTCAGGCAGGACAGAGAAACCACATCCCCAGAAAAATGGAAAAAGTTGCTGAACCCCCATGCCCTCCTCTTTACACAGACCACACATACATCAGGCTCTTACAAGCAAAATCAATATTAATCGCTCAGTGAACCAAACCCCAGTTTATACTGAAAACACACACACACACCCTTCAATTGCCCTTACCGTCCAGTCTAGACCTCCCTTTACAAACCTAAACAAATAACTAAACTCCCATTGGAAATCTCAGAAAAATTAGCATGCTAAAGATTAAGTTAGGAGCTATGAGAGCAAAGCCAAGGGATCCTTTACCATGTTGTAGTGAGGCTGGACTCCCCAACAGTTTCTCTGAGATGTTACTTGTCATTATTCTCAGTGAAGAGAATAATTTGAAGCTAAGTTTGGCATGAGAAATCAAAGATTAATGGGGTCAGTTTTATGGATTAAGATAACTGAGGAGGCAAATGAATATATAAATAATACTGAATAAATTTATACATTAATGGTATTCATCTTCCAGTGGAAAGATTTAAATTTCAGCATTTTTATTAAAGAGGTGATCAAGATTTTATTTTGGAGCTGAAAGTTTTCTCAGCGGTGTGTAAAATTCCCAGCATATTACATCTTGAGCAACCCTCTATATTATCACCTCCGTAGTTATAAATCATTCTGTCATTTGCACCATCAAGTCATAGCCATGCCTTCATAAGTATTGGCTATGCCTTTATAAAACCAAATTTCATTACACTAGAAAATAAAACATATGCACATGTGTGTGCAAATCACATTAACAGGTAGATTGTGTGTCTTTTAACAGGGGTTAGGTTTTTTTTTTTGTTGTTGTTGTTATTTCTTTGGGCCGCTCCCACGGCATATGGAGGTTCCCAGGCTAGGGGTCCAATCGGAGCTGTAGCCACCGGCCTATGCCAGAGCCACAGCAACACGGAATCTGAGCCGTGTCTGCAACCCACACCATAGCTCACGGCAACGCCGGATAGTTAACCCGCTGAGCAAGGGCAGGGACCGAACCCGCAACCTCATGGTTCCTAGTCGGATTCGTTAACCACTGCGCCACGACGGAAACTCCCAGGGGTTATGCTCTTGATGTAGCTCATCTTTGAGCATCAAAGACAGAAAGTGAATTGCCACTGAACTGAAAGTGGAATTCGCACTTCCTGACTGCCAGTCATATTTTGAGGGGACAAATCAACCTTTCCAATTTGGCCCACAAGTGTACTGGCAACATTAGCTTTGAAGTTAACCTAATCGAATTTTTACCAAGAGAATATCAAATAAATGGGAATTTACAAGGATTTGGCCATGAAGGTTAGAGTTGACAGAGGAAGAAGTTGTGCATTATATTAATCCCTGAGAAAATTCCTTGATTCTTTAAAGATATGTATTTTCTATATCAAGATCATTAATTAATGTGAGTAGTAAACCTCCAATGTTCTAGGAAGAGAAACAAATAACATGCAGTATATGCAGTAAAAGCATGTATCACCCTTTTTGTGTTATTTGCCATTCCTACATGTTTGTCCATGGTCAGAACGTACAAATACTCTCTTTTTGTTTTGTTTTTCTTTTCTTTTTATAACAGCACATGTGGTGTGTGGAGTTCCCAGATCCTTAACCCACTGAGCAAGGCCAGGGATCAAACCTGAGTCCTCATGGATACTAGTTGGGTTGGTTACCACTGAGCCACAACGGGAACTCATGAATACTAGCTTTTTAATCACAGCATCTGCTGGCCAATTTTCTAATCTGTATTGCCTACAAAACTGGAAGCTCTGAAAGAATAAGGGCATTGTTCCTTCAAACTCTGTACTTACTAGGTAATCAATCAATATTTCTAAATAATTGAATAAAGTTATTATATAGAAATTATTCTAGTCTCTTCTAAAAGAATATCCAGTTTAATCAAGTTACATTTTTAGAAGACTTGACTTTTCATGAATCTTTAATTCATGTATTATAAGCCTTTTATATTTTTATTTCTTGAACTCAGGAAATTATTTCAAAGATATACATTTATTTTGGGTTTCTATTTTCAAAATTTCCAGAAATTTTCCTTATTCTTTTCTTACAAACTTTAAATTTCATACACTTAACGCCTTCTATAATGTTTTTGATTTTGCTGTTGGAAATAGGCAAGTTGTTTGGTTATTATAAATTTAATAAAAGTAATGCCACAATATTTTTCACTTATATTTTACTTTAAATTATGATAAAAATCAATTATTTTTCCTGTATTTGATAATTAACAAGAATGGAAAAAATGAATTTCATGTGTAGATTTATTTTTTGAAGTACATTTAAAGATGTAGACTATTTCAAAATGGTGTTGTTGATGTCATAGTTAAGAATATCTATTGGGGATAGCAAGTAACATTCTTGGTGTGCTGTAGTCATAGCCTATATTGTGTTAGCAAATAGTACCCAGGAGGATGTCTGATGTCTGTCCCAGAGCCTTGAAGGGTGATGGTGCCTAGGGTGGGGCTCCTGTTGTAGGATGAAGCCATTGTGTTGGTAGGTCTGAAATTTGATTTTGTCAGCCTCCCAGAGGTGATCCAGCTCTTAGCCAATGACTCACAGTCATCAAGTTTAGGCACTTTCAAATGCTCAGTTTTATCGCTTAGTTGGGTAGGTAAAGGAAAAATTAGCATAAGCTATTTTCTTTGGGTAAAAAAAAAATAAAAATAAAACAAATGTCTGAACACAGTTTATTTTTTTTTATAGTTTTTTTATTTTCCCACTGTACAGTAAGGGGGTCAGGTTATCCTTACATGTATACATTACAATTACATTTTTCCCCCACCCTTTGTTCTGTTGCAACATGAGTATCTAGACAAAGTTCTCAGTGCTATTCACCCCACACCAGTCAGAATGGCCATCATTAATAAATCCACAAATAACAAGTGCTGGAGGGGCTGTGGAGAAAAGGGAACCCTCCTGCACTGTTGGTGGGAATGTAAACTGTTACAGCCACTATGGAGAACAGTTTGGAGATACCTTAGAAATCTATGCATAGAACTTCCATATGACCCCGCAGTCCCACTCTTGGGCATCTATCCGGACAAAACTCTACTTAAAAGAGACACATGCACCCGCATGTTCATTGCAGCACTATTCACAATAGCCAGGACATGGAAACAACCCAAATGTCCATCGACAGATGATTGGATTTGGAAGAAGTGGTATATATACACAATGGAATACTACTCAGCCATGAACACAGTTTATTTTGACTGGATTTTCGGTGGTTTCCCATACTTATCAACAATCTTGAAGTAGTATCCTTTCTACGGATGGTAGATCCCAGGCTCTTAATTCTTGGAATCCCCCTTTAATAATTAGGGAGGAGTAGACATTAACATTTGGAGTAGAGGAAGGGAGCCTCCTGGTTTCCATGGATTGAAATTAAAGTGGAGATTAAGTACTGAAATGGGAGCAAAGTAAAATACGTCAACTGAAAAGTGAGAATGATGTGAACTAGCACTGTGTTCACACTGATGGTCATACGTGGAGAGAAACTACCACGAAATAAAAGAGGCATGTGTTTCATATCTGAAGCATTTGGGTTGATGAGACAGAAAAACTGAATGAATGTGGGATAAATGAAATGAGAGATCTCATATTGTAGCAGCAGATAGCAGGGGGAACCAAAGCAAATTATCAATGCCAAGAAATTAAGAAATCAGAAAGAAGTGGAAAAAAAACACACGGTGTTGTCATGCTGCTGTGGTTCTTCCAGAAGCTCCTGGGAGAAGAAAAGCAGGGTGATGGAAAACTACCTACCTGCAAAATATTCACAGTAAATTTCACCTCCTATTGGGAAATGCTGTCCAGGCACCTCATGCAATTATTACCAAACACCTTAATCATTTCCCATTTATATAATTAATGGCACACCTTTGTATTTTTCTAGATATGTACATGGGCATATGGCTTACATACCATATACCAGCCCAAAGCAACAATATGATTAAGATATGCAAATAAAATGCTTGTAAATTTATGTGTGCTCAGTGCAGGCCTGGCACCTTCCTAAGAATTCAGGAGACAACAATTCACATGGTCCTCACGATCCTGAAGTCCTCACAGAAGAAAGCTAAGGATTGGACGGTTCATGACAAATCTCAGTCCCTTACCAAGTAGAGGGAAAAGGCATTAAAATTAGGCCAAGTGACTTGAGTTTATTATTCTAGTTACTGTGCCTTATGTTTTCAAAGTACAGATTAAGCTTGTCCTGATTCTACACTGTTGATGCCAAATTTTAATTCAGTTGAAGTTAAAAAAGAACATCACATAATTGTGAGTAGCCTTATTATCCTTTATCCTTTTGATATGTACTTTTAAAGCAGAGCTTAATGAAGAGCAAAATGCCCAAGTTACTTAAATTTCACCTATGTGGAATGAAATATTCCTTGTGTTCAACATTATCGCTGTGCTAATTAAAGATCTTGTTTCTGTGAGAAGATTAGGTAATGGAAACTATGCCTTTTTCCCCCATTGGCCTTGTTTTAATAAGTGAGAAAAAGCACTTATACTTACAAGTTATTTCACCTCAGTGCTTTTAGCAACATTTGAAAATACAGCATAAGTGCTATGATTTAAATTCCTTACAGAAGCCCTCTTACCTCATTGTTAGTGACTAACCTAAATGAAATCTTAACTTTGGGTTTTAAAGTGCATTTTACATATTCTCACCTGTATAGTTTGATGCTATTTTATATCTGTTTTGAAAATTTAGTGAAAAAAGTTGCTTTATAATACAAATTGATCTAGAACTAGAACATGGTGGAAGATAGTAGGAGAAAAAGGATATGAATATATATGTATACTGAGTCACTTTGCTATACAGCAGAAATTGGCACAACACTGTAAATCAACTATACTTTAATTTTAAAAGTAAGTAAATAAATAAAATAAAAAACAAAACTAGACGGTAAAAAATTAAAATTTAATTTGCTGAAAATAGAGCTTTCGATGAGAGCAAGCAAACACTAAAGAGAAAATTGTAATAATTTCATTGATTTTATACCTTCAAAGAGTTGTAGTTGGTATTAAAGGCACCTAAGAATAAAACAGTCCAAACATGACTTTCCATAAAGAAAACATCCCTAGATACAGTTATAATTTAAGTCCAGAGGAAAATATCATTTACTGAATTTCATGGTTTTATTCAATATTGATTCCATATTTATACATGAATTGGTTCTCTATGACTGCTATAATAAAATACCACAAATGTATTGCTTGAATCAATATAAATTTATTATTTTACAGTTTTGTGGATAGAAGCCATGCTGAGCTAAATCTATGCATTAGCAGTGTGTTCCTCTTTCCAGGCTCCAGGCATGAATCTCTGTCCAGCCTCTTCCACCTTCTAGAGGCTGTCCACCTTCCTTGGCTGGTGGTCCCTTCCTCCATCTTCCGTGCTAGCAACACTGCATCTCTCTGCCCTTTCCTCTCATGGTTACATCTCTCCCTGACTCTGACTCCCATTCTGTCCCATTCAACCACTTAGGACTCTTGTGATTACATTCTGCCAAGCTGGAAAGTTTAGGGTGATCTCCCTATTTTAAGGCTGGCTGATTAGCAAGTTTAATTCCATTTTCTATTTAATGCCCTTTTGCCAGTAACATAACATATTCACAGATTCCAAGGATTAGGATGTGGACATCTTTAGGACAGAAATTCTGCCCGCCACAAAAACTTATCCTTTATTATGATTTAAACATTGCTAATTCTACAGGTTCTTTGATTCAAGTAAAGTGGCAATTATGGGTAGTTCCCTTTGAGGCTCAGTGGTTAACAAATCTGACTAGGATCCATGAGGATGCAGTTCGATCCCTGGTCTCGCTCAGTGGGTTAAGGATCCTGTGTTGCCCATGAGCTGTGATGTAGGTCACAGATGTGGCTCAGATTCCGTATTGCTGTCGCATAGGCCAGCAGCTATAACTCCTATTTGACCACTAGCCTGGGAAACTCCCTATGCTGCAGGTGTGCCCCTAAAAAGCTAAAAAAAAAAAAAAAAGTGTCAATTATCACTACTTCATCCTGATGTCATCACTTTTTCTATTTTATTTTTATTTTTATTTACTTTTTTTTGTCTTTTTGCCTTTTCTAGGGCCACTCCCATGGCATATGGAGGTTCCCAGGCTAGGGGTCTAATCGGAGCTGCAGCTGCCAGCCTACACCACAGCTCATGGCAACGCCAGATCCTCGACCCACGGAGCAAGGCCAGGGATCGAACCTGCAACCCATGGTTCCTAGACAGATTTGTTAAACACTGAGCCACAACGGGAACTCTTATTTTATTTTTATATATGAGTGATGCAATAGTATTCAAGTAGTAGCATATTTCATGATGGAAAAACAAATAAATATGCAGCTAGTGAATATCACTTAGATGTTCCTCTGTCTTCTCCCTCCAGACGAACATAGCAATTAATTTTTAAAATATTTAACAGTAGCAAATATGCATAAATAAGGAGCATTTCATAGGGGACCGCCTTAGTGGAAAAGGAAGTTGAACTACAGACCAGGCAAACAAATAAAACAAAAAGACAGCCTTGCAAGGAACCACCACAAAACCAAAATCACACTGATGTCATGCTTTTCAACACTAGTCACTGAAATGAAATGGGGAAGCTGGATCTTAGGAATGCTCCAGGGCAGAAAATATGCACAGAGTTGGGTAGCTGGTGACCCAGCCTTCTGCATATCAAGGCTGCTAGATAAATGAAGAATGTAAGAACTCAGTAAAGTTCTACACCTGAGTACTTCCATAAAAGATGTAAAGTTATCAAAAGACAGCTTCCTCAAAATAGGGACAGCCCTACACAGTTTTAGAGGGGAATTCCATAAACCTTAAAAGTTCAGATAATCCTGATCTATTTAAATGTTTATGTATATACACACGTATGTTTCTGTGTGTATAAATACATTTTAAAATCTTTCATATCACTTCATTAAAAGCACTTATTCATTCCCATAAATACTAAAAGTCATTCTGAAAATTCAATATGTTGTTCACATTAATAAGCACTCAATAAGATTAAGTACATACTTACCCGATATCATACGTATCTATGTGAAAGGGTTTCTGTATTATATATGTTGGCCCCAAAGAGTAGCACCTATCTTAATGAGGAAAATGGGGCCTTCTCCCTAAACAAGGAAACATCAAGATGCCTGCTATCACCATTACTATTTAATATTGTTTTGAAAGAATTTCCCAAGATAGTTACAGAATAGTAAGAAATTAGAGATAAATTTCTGGTAAATGAATAGTTAAAACTCTCTCTATTGAAGATCATGTGATAGTATGCCTTAAAAACCCAAGAAAGCTGTTCCTATGTAGCTCAGTGGGTTAAGGATCCAGCAGCATCACTGAAATGGCTTGGGTTGCTGCTGTGGCATGAGTTTGATCCCTGGCCTGGGAACTTCCCCATGTCATGGATGCATCCAAAAAAAATTCTATAATCATTACTTTTCGTATATATAAGTAATAACCAGTAGGATTTTTTTTTTTTTTTGTCTTTTTGCCATTTCTTGGGCTGCTCCCGCGGCATATGGGGGTTCCCAGGCTGGGGGTCTAATCAGAGCTGTAGCCGCCGGCCTACACCAAGAGCCACAGCAACTCAGGATCTGAGCCGAGTCTGCAATGCACACCACAGCTCACGGCAATGCCGGATCCCCAACCCACTGAGCAAGGCCAGGGATTGAACCCACAACCCCATGGCTCCTAGTTGGATTTGTCAACTACTGAGCCATGACGGGAACTCCCAGTAGGATGTTTTAGTAAAAGATAAGGCTTATATAAAATATAAGTATGAAACAGGTAAAATAATAAAAAATATGCTAAGAAATAGGCAAATCTGTATAAGAAAATTCTTAAACTATGATGAAAGTTGCATCTGTACACTGAACAAAATTGGAAATTAGAGCAGGTTCTTGGTTAGCAGAATTAAACATCATAAAGCTGATTATCTCAACTATTAAAAACTATTACCTTATTCAAGCATCCAGCAAAAATACCAACAAAGATTTTCCCTCTCCCCACCTTCCCAAACACTAGATAAGTTGTTTTACATATGTGGAAAAAAATAAATACAGAGTGATAAAAAAAAATCCTTAAAAAGGGGATATGAAGAAGTTCTGACCCTACCAGACATTGAAACCTATGATAGAACCCCCATAATTCAAACAGTGTGGTATTTGTCCATTTACACAAAGCTAGTAAAACAGTTAAAATTTATAGAAATGTCTGAGATTTTACCTTATTTTCAAATTAAGATGTAATCTTGCTGTATTTTCATAGATGCTGGTATAAGAAAGGATTCCTAGGTCAGAGACCATTATCATTATCTGTGTCTGCCCCCCGCCCCAAGTCCCAGTTACCCTAGAGCAGCATGAAATAGGCAGAGGGTGTCTGTTTGCAGAGGGGGTGCCCTCAGAGAGAGGAACACTGAGTTAGGGACCCAGTCTTTCACTGTATGCAGTGAGAATATCAGGCCTTTGTTCCAGTGGTGATGAAATTTCTAGTGGAAAGTGATTTGTTATACAAACATCTTGAGAAGACAGTCCACGACAAAACGCTGTTAGTACCTCATTCCTAAAACATGCCAAAATTCAGAAACTGATGGAGAAGTGAATCTAAACAAATACGTGTGAGATTTAGTTGATCATAAATATGCTATCTCAAATCCCTGGAAAACAGTGGCTTTTTAAAATTGACTGATGTTGAGGCAAGTGTCTAACTATTGCCTAATGATGTAATTGGTTCTTTAATTTACACTAGATAAATTCCTAATGGATTAGAACTATACATGTAAAATTGAAACCATTCATGCATCTGAAGGGGAAAAAAAAAAAAAAGCCACAAAATTCCTATGAGATGGGAGTGGAGACAGCTTTTCTCTGCTCAAAATCTGGAAGAAATAAAGAAACACATTGGTGTTCCCATCATGGCTCAGTGGTTAACGAACCTGACTAGTATCCATGAGCATATGGGTTCCATCGCTGACCTTGGGCAGTGGGTTAAGGACCTGGTGTTGCCAGGAACTGTGGTGTAAGTCACAGACACAACTTGGATCCCACGTTGCTGTCGTTGTGGTGTAGACTAGCAGCTACAGCTCTGATTCGACTCCTTACCTGGGAACCTCCAAATGCCCCAGGTACGACCCTAAAAAGACAAAAAAAGAGAGAAACATATAGATGAATTTGCATAAGTCTAAACTTTTTATGGAAGAGCCTGACCACAATGGTCACAATTGCTGCAGCAGCTGTGATGGGCAAGTGAGGGCTCTTGCTTGTGGCTCAAGCAGAATGTTTCCCATGGCAGCATCTGACAGAGGCAGAAATTTCCTGCTGTTACTCATATTAGTGTCACTTTGACTTTTTTCCTCTCTACTGTTTCCAATATTTTTATAAACAATTACAGTGTTTGAGTTTAAACTTGTGTTTTACTGGCTTATAGGTAATCGCACACTGTATGCAATTTAAAATCCTTAAATATGAAGATAAACTGAAAATATATCAATATACATAGATGATTGAAAAAATTCTAACTTCACCTACTGAGAGAAGAGAGGAGCAATAATAGCTCATCATCAGTGTCATTTGTGGGGGGGGGGCACAATTTTTATTTCTAAGTAACATATCCCACTATAAGTTATTATGTTCTTTGGAGAAACAGGTGGTTCTTACCTGGGTCAGGAAATCTTCCTGGTGAACCTGGAAAGTAACTGGTGTAACAGAAAACACAGGCAGGCAAACATTTAATAGGGCCACGTAGAAAGGGCTTTGGAGTGGCTAGGAAGAAGTCTATACCATTGTACACCTGTGGAAATATAATTACATTTTTATTTTAAATAAAATATTTGATAAGATTTTAGAATTAAGAGTCTAAAACAAACACACATAACTGTTCAGATACACAAACACACCTTAGAAGTAATTGTAGCTCACATCATCAGGAATGTTGTGATGTTTAATCATTGCATTTTTTCCCATTTAAAAAAAAATTATTGAGGTATAGTTGATTTACAATGCTGTGCTAATTTCTGCTCTACAACAAAGTGATTCATTTATACAGAGATGTATATCCATTCTTTTTCAGATTCTTTTCCCACATAGGTTATCACAGAATATTGAGAGGAGTTCCCTGGGCTGATCATTGCATTTTAACAAAAAGAAAGAAAGGAGAAAGGAAGGAGAGAAGTGAGGGAAGAAAGAAGGGAAGGTGAAGGGGAAGAACTAGGTGGAAGAAAGTTCACAGAAAGTACTGTGAACTATTCAATGCTATGTAAGGAGAAAGAGCTGCCATTTAATGACTGCCTCAAAGAGTTAGATTCTTAGGTCTAGATAGATCCAAACTAATTTTCATGGGCTTTAATAGACATGTCTCTCCCTATCAAAGAAAAAAAAGCCATAAAGGGTAAGGACATATTGCATCTATATATGTTAACCAAATCTAGAGCATTAATAAAGTCGAGAGAAGTAATGTATAACCCTTCAAAGGAACATTAAGTAAGATTTTTACAGAGATGGTTGAGGCTAAGGTGGTTGAGGCTAATAGCATGAGAATTGAAATCAGGCCAGAAAAATGCAGTCATTATATCAGGCAAATAAAAAAGCACTGAGATAAACCAAATGCTATAGTAAAACCAAAAAAAAGAAGTAATTTCTTTCTCTTTGACTCAAAGAAAATTGGTCATTTAGTTTATAGTTAGGATCAGAGAAAAGAGGCAAGAAAAGAGGCAAGAAAAGGGAAAATAGCATAGAGAACATGTCTTAAAATCTAAGTGGTCTCACAAAGATATGATAATGGAAAGACTTCAGTCTTTGTAGCTGCATATAAAGGAGAGTTTCAATCTCAGATTTTAACTTGTCAGCTTTGAGCAATTTTCTTAACCTCACTGAGCTTCAGTTTTTTCATGTGAAAAATGAAGGCATAGGGATAAAGTGAAGATAAGAGACCTAAGGGAAATACTTAACACATGGTGGTGATTTGTTAAACAAGTCAACATCACAATATGACAGTAGACCATTTTATACTTAAAATGAATGTCACAGAACAGTCTTGAATAATATAGCAAATGGAGATTCCTAGAGTCTGTTCAAATTGCTTGGTGCTTTTGCAGTTTCCAAAATCCTTCAATCCTCTGTTACACATTTCTTGGCAGAACTGGAAATCCTAACTCATTTTTACAAAGGAATAAAACTTAGAAAATTAAGTGTCAGGCCCAGTGTTCCAGAGTGGTTAAGTGGAGCTCACAAGCGGTCTTTAGACTTATGACTTTTCCTGTTTAAATATGTGGAGACAGTAGGGTGGATCTCAGCACTGTTCAAATCCTCCCCTGTTCAGTTCTTTTGTCCTAAATCAGTGCGCAGAGATACCACACAAGTGATCATTCTGCCTATGAAACCTCATCTAGCCATCTTCAGTCCATTATCCTCCTGTTACTACAAGTTCTGCTCAGTAACTTGTCTATTTAAAAGGTGCCTATTCTGGAGTTCCCGTCATGGTGCAGTGGTTAACGAATCTGACTAAGAACTATGAGGTTGCAGGTTCGGTCCCTGGCCTCACTCAGTGGGTTAAAGATCCGGCGTTGCCGTGAGCTGTGGTGTAGGTTGCAGACGTGGCTCGGATCCGGCATTGCTGTGGCTCTGGCGTAGGTCAGCAGCTGCAGCTCCGATTCGACCCCTAGCCTGGGAACCTCCATATGCCCCGGGAGCGGCCCAAAGAAATAGCAAAAAGACAAAAAAAAAAAAAAAAAGTGCCTATTCTGCCTGGGGTAATAATTTTACTTTTGGTTTCTTAAACACATTTCTCAGCCAGGAGCAAAAATATTCATCTTTAAACTGTTACAAATTTATGAAAGAAGAATCCACTGAGCACATAATTAGGATGTATTTATTTATTTGGGGCCACGTCTATGGCATATAGACGTTCCCAGGCTAGGGGTTCAATCAGAGCTACATCTGCCACCCTATGCCACAGCAACACCAGATCCGAATCTGGGCGACGTGTGTGATCTACATCACAGCCCAGGCAATGCAGGTGCTGGATCCATAACCCACTGGGAGAGGCCAAGAATCAAATCCACATCTTCATGGATTCTAGTCGGGTTCATAACCCTCTGAGCCACAATGGAACTCCCTATACATTTAAATTAAATTACTTAATTACTTCAATGTGTTAATAAATAGCTAGTTCTCTACTGAGCCGCCAAATTCAACAATAAACCCAAAATACACATATTTATCCCCAGAAGCTAAATACCAAAATAAATATAAGTCCATGAACTGTCACTCAAATAAAATGTGAAGATCTTTTTTGCTTGTTTGGTGCCTTCAGAATCAAAGTAAAAGCAGGAATGGGCAACAAGTGAGGGTGTGTTCATCTCAGTTAACAGAATTAGGGACTATTTTAAGATCTCACACTTAAAATAAAAAGAATCCATTTTCTCTTTCCCAAAGTGTAAAATACTTGGTCTTAATTAAAAGCTAGAATAAACATGATAATTAGAAAAAAAAATAATTATGAAGATGGACAAAATATTTTAATGGGGTAGTATATTGCCAAAAATAAAAGTGCTCTCCTTAATAACTGGTGAGGCAAAATGTTATTTCTAAGAACAAGAATCATTCTTTTGTTGGACAGTTATGGTTGGGTTCAAACCAAGAATTTAGCATCAGTTCAATAAGACTTTAATTTCTCCTTTAGCTTTCTAAGTTAAATATTCTGTCAGGCTTAGAAAGAATTTTGAAAGAAAGCTGTTGATTTTAAAAAAGTAAACAACTATAAAATCAATCAAATAAAACAGGTTTCTTAAGCCCTTTCTATCCTTTCAAGGAGGGAGGAAAAAAAGATACAATTTCACAGTTTTTTTCCTGTGCAGCCACATGTGATTTATCATTATATCTAAATTTATCTCAGTGGCAGTAGACTTTATCATCTTTCTTTTATTAAATAAACATATAAATCTCAATATGCATAAAATAGATAAAGCTTCTTGACAGAACTATAAAATCTATGTAAAAAGAAATAAAAACTTGGGAAAACTCTGAGGAGGTACCAGTTAGAATTCTATGTAATTCATTATATTTTAATAATATAGCCATGTTACTTAAGAATACCTACATGTAATCAAAATAATAGGTCAATAGTTATGATAGATAAATGTTTAAATGTCTCTGGAAAATGTGTCAGTTTACTAAGATAATTGGAACATGTATAGCAGCCAAATTTGATTATTAAATATGATATATTGATTTATTTATTAAGTGTAACATACAGGAAAATGATGCGCACTGTAAAATGAAACAGCTCATATATATTAGACCTGAAATATTGTCATATACATTCATTTAATTAAATATGCATTTATGGATATGTGATCATATTTTTTACCAGTAACTAGTGTCCCCTTACCACAATATTAAGAAAACTACAGCATCATAGAAGCAATCATGTTCATCTGAAAAATATCATCTGATATCATTTGTATATGGAATCTAATTTTAAAATGATACAAATCACCTTATTTCAAAATAGAAATAGACTCATACATTTTGAAACCTGATGGTTATCAAAGGGAAAACATGGGGAGAGGGATAAGTTAGTTGGGGATTAAGATATACACACGACTATATGTAAAATAGATAACCAACAGTGACATACTATATAGGACAGGGACTCTATTCAATATTCTGTAATGACCTATATGGGAAAAGAATCCGAAGAAGAATGGGTATATGTTTATGTACAATTGAATCACTTTGTCGTACACTTGAAACTAACACAGCATTGTAAAGCAACTACACACCAGTAAAATTTTAAAAATTTTAAAAAGAATTATATATTTTATATTTTCCATTTCATGTTAATCACCTGCATGCTATTTATTTGCAATAAAACTGTGTATAAATTGGAGAAAAAAAGAAACATTGTGTTCATATGTGTTACCTCATGCTCCCCCATGAGTAAGAACCAAGATGAAATCATGTGTTTAAATTTATGTGAGTAGTTATAACAGAATGCAGGATTGTGAGTTCCCAAACATACATATTTTTTGATTAAGAGACTAAGTATAAAATGTGAAATTAATTAGAATTTAAGAAATTCTTTTCATCAGTGCTGTTATCATTAGAAAACTCAAAATGTTAATATTCTACTTAAAATGGTGTGCGTTTAAAAATTGTATATAACTGTATCATCTGTAAAAGAAAGCTCACAGTGACAAAGTATGTTGCAACCTTGAGAATCTTTGATTTTACAAGATGACAAATGCTATATTAAATTGAGAATTTTAAAGAATTTTAATCACAGTTGGCATCTGGATATCTAATCTCAGATTTCTTTAAAATCAAGTTGGTTTTTGCTTGGATTAAGTCAAAACATTTATTATTAAGAATGAAATATATTTCAAATTTGTATCTGAAAGTCATGTATGTGTATGTCTGTGTTTCTGTGTATGTTTGTGTATTTGCTTTTTAGGAGTTTTAAATAGGGGATTTCTAAAAGCTTGGCTTTTCTGGTATTCTGGACAAAGATAAAAGCAGATGTTAGGGAGACTACATGTTAATTCACCAGTTGCATGAAGATTATTAACTAGATGTTTGGAGCTATTATATACAAAACAAATGTAGCATTAATGTTAAATCTTTGTATGGAAACTTGTTCTTATACCTCTTAGCTAGACAGAGGAGGAATGGCTCCCTCATATCTTGTAGTTTGTTTACAGTTTTAAGGAACTGACAGATTGTTCTGGAAGATGGTTGCTTATATGTAGAAATGGAAAGTGTTTTCCCATCTTGATGTTATATTCTGCAGCCTTGTTACACTCATCTATTAGTTCTGCCAGCCTGTTTGTAGGTTCCATAGGATTTTCTATGTTGATGATCATGCTGTATGCCAATAAAAGTTTTATTTCTTCCTGTCCAAAAGAGTGACTTTTATTTCTTCCAGTGCTTTCTTGCATTGACTAGACCCTAATGTGTAATGTTGAATACAAGTAATTAGAATAGTTATCCTTGTGTCATCCCTAATGAGAAGGGAAACACATCTATTCTTTCAATATTTTGGTCTTTGCTGTGGGATTTTCATACATTTCCTTTATCACTTTATCAGGATGAGAAATGCCTCACTGTCTCTTTGTTGAATAGATTTTTATCAGGAATGGATGTTGGATTTTGTCAAGTTCATTCACTGCAGTTGATTTGATCACATGGCTTTTCTTTTTTTTTGGTGATATGTTGTGAATTAATACTGATATTGAAATAACCATTTTTTGTATTTCTGGCATAAACCCAATTTGGTCATTATACATTATCTTTTTTTTTGTTACTTGATATTATAGATGTTTACATCAAAGTCCTTAAGAGTGTAAGACTAACTTTACTTGTAAAGGCCTTAATTTTATTATCAGAACAAAGCTGGCATGAAATGACATGGGAAGTATTTCCTCTTCTTCAATCTTCTGGAAAAATGTGTAGAATTATAATTTTTTTCTTAAATAATCCTAAAATAATTATTTTCACTGAGATACAATTGATATGTAACATCATTAGAGTTTCAACTGTACAGCATAATGATTCATTACCTGCATACATTGTAAAATGATCACCCAGTAAGTAAAGTTAAATAATTTATTTTTATTTTTTTCTTAAATATAAATATCTTTCACTTTCATCAGTGAAGCCATTTGAGCCCACTATTTTCTTATTTAAAAATCAATATAGAGTTCTGCTTCTTTTTGAGTGAGTTTTGGTAATTTCTTAAATGTATGCATTTTATAATTTTTATGTTAGTGTTATATAGTCCCTTTAACATCTATAGAATCTGTAGTGATGCCACCTTACTCATTCCTTAGATGAATAAGATTTTTTTCTCATTTTATTTCTTATCAGGTTGCTGGAGATTTATTAATTTTACTGATCTTAAAAAATACAGTTTATTTTTTCTGTGATTTAAATTGATTTTCGTTAATTATTCTTGCCCTTAGATTTACTATGTTATTTGTTTCCTTTTTGGATTTCTGAGTGTATTTTATGGATCTGTTTTATTCCCTTTGTTGGCTTATTCACTACAGTTCTTTGTTTTGTTATTTTAGTGGTGTTTCTTGGATTATAGTGCAATTATTGAGCTTTTCACAGTCTTCTTTCGAGTGCTGTAAGACAACTTTACATGTAGTATAGGAAACTTAATGAACTTTATTTGCTTTACATAGGCATTTATCTTTTTAAAAGAATTAAATTATACAAAGTTTAAGTTTTTATATTTGCCTGTGTAATTACCATCTCTGGTGCTTTTCATTTCTTTGTGTGATCCAGCTTCCCATATTTATAAATTTCCTTCTACTTTGTGGGCCTCTTTGAAGATGCATTATTGTTGCTGCTATTATGAAAATCACTGGTGATGAATTCTTTAAGGTTTTCTACCTTTTGAAGCAGTCTTTATTTCACTTTCAACTTTGAAGTATATTTTTTCTGGTTAAAATGTTCTAAGTTGTCTTCTCTTGAAATTTTAAAGATGATGTTCCATTGTTTTCTAACTTACATTGTTTTTTCTATTGTAATTCTTGTCTGTGGTTCTTATCTAGTAGTACGTCTTTTTATATTTTAATATTCTAGTTACTTTAAAATTACCTCTTTATCACTGGTTTCAGCAATACCATCATGATGAGGTCAGTGGTTTAGCTTTCTTTTTGTTTTGCTTGGGGTTGGTTAAAATTCTTAAACTTGTAGATTAGTGAGTTTCATCACATTTATACAATTTCAGTCCATGGATTTTTTTTCCTTTTCCTGATCCTTCCTAGCTCCCTTCTTCAGGGACTGTAAACATATTTAGAGTAGGCTGGTTGAAATTGTCTCAAAATTATCCTACCACCCCATAGCTCATTCTGTGCAGTCTTTGTTCTTTCTATGTTACTCTTTGGATAGTTTCTATTGCTGTGTCTTCAAAATTAATAAACTCTTCTGCAATGTTTTATTTTTTATTAATCTTATCTAGTATATTTTTCATCTTTGATATAGTAATGTTTTCATGTAGTATTTTAATTTTGTTATTTTTAAATATGTTTTTATGCCTCTGCTTGCTTCTAGGGCATGTAGAAGTCAGTTATGATTGCTGTTTTATAGCCCTATCTAATTATTCTGAGTTACTTGTCACATTTTATTTATTTATTTACTTAATTACTTATTTTTATTTCTTTTTAAGACTTGTAATTTTTGATTGGATAGTGGGCATTGTGAATTTTATTTTTGGGGGGTCTCACATAGCTCTGATTATTTCTCCTTCTAATTCTTGTGGGTTGTTCCTTCTCCATTAAAGGGAAATTTCTTCACACATTTTCTGATCAGTACTTGTCTCTATATGTAAGGAGGCCCTGTGGATATATTTGGATTTTTTGCCTGTGTAGTTATCCTCTCTGGTACTCTTCCTCAAAATATCCATCTTCCTAGACTTCTCTGGAATTCTTATCAATATGCTATCCTACCAATTCATAGCTGGGGACTCTCTCTTTGTTCTTTACCCTGAACATGCTTCTAGGTCGAAGATTACTGTTCTTTGTTGCCTCATGTCCAGTGTCTTGAGATTCTTTGTTTCATACCTTTTGTCCAATGTCTTAGTTATTTTGCATAGAATGGTAAATTCAGTTCCTTTTATTCTACTTTGGATAAAAATATAAGTTCCTATTTAATATTTTATGTCCCTGTCTCTCACTCTCTCTCTCTTCTCTTTCTCTATAGATTTATAGATAGATAGATAGAGATAGAGATAGAGATAGACAGCTAGCTAACTAGCTAGCTAGATAATGATATTTAGTGTCCTATTACAATCAAACATATTTAAGAGTATTATTAACGGTATATATATATATGGAATAAAGGTAAAAAACAGATAAATTGGTAAGATTATAGACCACAAGCTAACTATAGTGCATAAAGTTATATAAAATATATTTGCCCACTATAGTTGTAGTCTGTCACCATATCAAGCTTGAATTATTATATTATTTTTACAAAATGAGTTTGGTTTGAGAGGAACAATGGTTATAAGAAGGTACGCTTCTCAGTTTTGTTTCACTCACTTATAGCAACTGTAATCTATCAACTCTTTGAGAACTAACCATGTACTAGGAATTTTTAAAAGTGTTAATTTGTTTAATAATCTTGACTACCATTTAACTCATCTAAAATCAAGCAAAACAAATAACAACAAGAAACCTGAAGCTTAGAACATTTAGGAAACACACCCAAGATTATATATGGGTGCCAACATTGGGATTTGAATTCATGCAGCCCTCCTCCCAAAGCTTTCCCAGGCTCTTGCATCTGTCTCAACTATTCTAAACTCTACATCATTATCATTGCAGAACACGTTTTTTTTTTTTTTTTTTTTTTTTTTTTTTTCTTTTTTGGCTGCCCCATGGCAGATTGAGTTCCCAGGCCAGGGATCAGATCTCACCTGCAATTGCAACCTGTACTGCAGCTGTGGTAACTCCACATCTTTAATCCACTGTGCCAGGCCAGGGATGCAACGTGTGTCCCAGCACTACAGAGATGCAGCCGATCTTTTTTTTATCACATTAGGAACTTTTGGAGGACACTTTTAAAACACATGAAAGCTCAGATCTCATCCTCTGAGTTTCTGATATAATTAATTTGGGATAGGTCTGACCTTTCTATATTTTTTAAGCCCCCTGTTTATTATAATATAAATCTGGCATTGAGAACCACTGTTCCAGATGATGGATGATGACTTACGAAATAGACTTAGAAAATATATAGGTGATTGAAGGGAGATTCAGCATGTGACATAATCCATTCATTGAAGTAGTTATGTACCAAGACAGGTTAGTCAAGTTATAATTAGTTTAATTAGCACATGTACAAGCTTTCAAAGGCTTTATTGCTAACTATTTTGGAGTCTAAAAAGGACAAACTCTTGTTCTACCTCAGAATAGAAAGGAAATCACCAGCTGTCAACCTTTTAGTGATTAAGAAGATCTTAGCCCTTCAGTTCTTCAAGATAATTACTTCTTAGACATGCATTCAGTTTGACTTCCCAAAGAAAATAACAACAAAAGTCTAATTATATGGAGACAGATGTGGGAGTAAACTTAAAAAATAAAATAAATAGGTGAAAATAAGGTCAATCTTTCAGGCAGGTTAAAAGCAAGAAAATGGTGTGATTAGCATAAAATCTTAATTATTCTTAGGTTGTCTCTGTCACTCAGTTGAGACTTTATTTTCATTCAGCCTTGTTTATCCCTAGAAATAGGCCTTGTTCCTAAGTCTTTTTCTTGGAGTACAATTTGCTGATAGAATTTCTTTTGTTCTTCCCTTGTTGCTGGTAAGGCAACATTGACGTGATGAGACCATAGTTTTCTCTCTTGCTCCCACTAACAATCTTCATACACAATTTATAAGACTCATTATCTTTAAAACCAATCAGTGCTTCACTAAGCTGTTCTCAGCATTTTTGGAGACTTAGTTGTATTAATGATTATTTTGCCATCATGCCTGATCTTTATGCCTCTCTGTCTGTGTTATAGACTTACTGAAATCAAAATATGAATTACTTCCCTGAGCTGTCATGGTTCTAAACAAGGAGATAAGCCATTATTCTACATAATTTCCATCCATAATCTCTGCCTCTAATAAATTTTACACTAAAATCATATGTAAAAACTTAGTTATAATTGTGCTCCTCTCATGTTCAAATATAAAAGGGGAAGGGAGTGGCAAGTGATAGTGGATATTAGAAAGGTTTGTATTGGAGTTCCCATCATGGCGCAGTGGAAATGAATCTGACTAGGAACCATGAGGTTGCAGGTTTGATCCCTGGCCTCACTCAGTGGGTTAAGGATCTGGCATTGCCTTGAGCTGTGGTGTAGGTCACAGACACAACTCAGATCTGGCATTGCGGTGGCTCAGGCATAGGCTGGCAGCAACAGCTCTGAGTAGACTCCTAGCCTGGGAATCTCCACATGCCGAGAGTGTGGCCCTGAAAAAAAAAGAAAAAAAAAGTTTGCATCTTTCCAACCACCTTGAGTACATTTTGTCTCCTTGGCACTTGTATTTTTAGAAAGCCAAACACAAGAATATTGAATATTCTTTCAATAGATCTAGCATCATCTTGTCTCTCTACCTTAGCTCATGACTTTGAATACTCTTCCTCTTCTTCTCTACGTATCCACTAGTTCAAATGTTATGCCTTAGTCAAAGCCCCTTTGAATCTAAGCCCAGAATTTTGCAGTATTCATCTTTCAGTTTTAGCATAGTTTAAGGTCCATAAGACGCTTATTCAACTCATTTGACTTAAATTTACGTCATATTCAGAAGGAGTCTTTAAGCCATCTTTCTTAGATATATATTGAATATATATATCTGATGGTTTGTAAATAAAAAATGTTAATGTAATTAAAATTATATTAAAACTATACTCTATGATACAGTGATATTTTGATATTAGAAACTTTTCAGGAGTCCCTGCTGTGGAACAATGGGTTAAAAACATTTCAGGCATAAATTAATTGTAAGATTCTATAAAAGAAGGTATATTTTTGATATATAATACCACCATATTTTAGTTTTGATACAATTGTTAATTATGCAGTGAATTTTAACTTATAATCATCTATTTAAAAGAACATATAGAGAACAGTTTTTAAAACCTTAGGCATAGATTGAAGAAAGTATTTTGTAACTTTTAAATATCAACATTTTACAGTCAAAAAATAAATAAACGTGAATTTAAACATCAAACTGATAAGTTTTGCCATATGAAAAGTGATAAAATACTGACTAGAAATGACACATATGGAATTTGACAGAGCCTAAATCATGATTTATTTAAAATACATTTTTGGCAACCACAAGTCATGGCTGGGTCACTATGCTGTACAGTAGAAAAAGGAAATTGTATTGGGTAAATAACAACTTAACAAAAAAAGGGAAAAAAATCATGCATAAGGAGAATAAACTATCCCTAAGGTTAAAAAAACTACATTTTTGTAAACTTTGCCAAATGGTGAGGAGTAAGGTGTTTTCTCTGACAATTTCTTTCGTGTTGCCATCTAGATCATGAAGGTCTACTCTCAAGGAAAAGAGAACATAATACCAAATGATTAATGTTATAGGTGGTTTTATCTTACAAAACAGAAAACATTCTGATTAGAAAACATATAAATTTAGAATGCCCTCTCACCTTATGGAAATGTGATAGTTGAGAATGATTTGTGTGTTATGGAGAATATCTTTATATCTAGTAACACTGCATATTTTAGATTGATAATCCTAAAAAAAAATGAAAACCTACTCATAACCAGATATGTGCTTTTTAGAATGTCTCAAGAGTATTTTTGGAAAAAAAATATATCTACTGACAGACTACATTATACCTAGGAATAATATCGTGGTTTTCTGTTGATTTCAACTTCTATGTTGACACTTAAAGTAGGTGATGTTGAATCTATCAAAATTGAAAAGGACAAATGGACGCCTTCCTTGTCAGGACCAGCTTTTTTAATATCTTATATTTAATGGGCTGCCTGAAACATTCCTCTGTTCTGACACTGCTGCAAAAATGAACTGGCAAGTGAGTTCCCAACAATCTAATTTAATCCTTGCAGAAATGAAGTGGTCATGTATATAATTTAGTTAACAAATTACCTGAGAAATAATAAGAGCTGAATGAATCTTAGCTTCTGCTCTCATTTCTGTTTTCATTTTCATTGGGGTTCCTCTAAATCTTATGGTGAGAGAAGAGAACAGTCTCACTTTCATTCCTGGAACCTCATCATAGATGAAACAAGACTGAGGTAAATCATTGCTTCACATTAAAAGTTGTCTGACATGTGAGAACTGTTAACAGTGCTAAGTGCCACTTGGGTTTGGGTTCCCAGCATGACCAGTATGAAAGAAATGACTCCATGAAGACACAGTTTATCAATTACTTTAAAGAATATAAAATATATTATTAACAATTATTAGTAATCACTAATACCAATACCCAATATTAATACCTTATAGTATCAATAATATATTAAGACAGAATATATTAATTAATTATATCAATATACTGATGTAATTTATATATTGATATCATTATTAATAATTCTTAATGATACTAATTAATTTATATTTATGTTTATACATTAATACTAAAATAATAGTAATTAATGCTATTAATATCCATTAGTAATAGTATATTAATATAAATTACATTAATTGATTATCCATTACTTTAATGATTATATAATAATTCATATACACACATATCCAGAACAATTCCATCACTCTGTAATATAGTTAATATTGAGTACAAATTATACTTAAGCATGCCAGAATGTGTGCTTGCTCTTTGCTAACCATCATCAATGTATTGTATTAAAGGTTTGAATATTTAAGTCACTTTTAAAATCAACCATATTCACCTAAAAAGATAAAGGATATTTTGGGGGGTATCTGAGTACTCCACCCTGTGTTATGTTTTGTATGAAATAAAAATCTAATCAAATTATTCTATATATGGAACACAAAAATTTTTTCTCTTTTAAAGTTGTGTGTTGTAATTACTGAGAATTATGCTTGAAATACAAAAGCATTGAAATCTCTCTCTCAAAGTCAATGGAGAAACTGAAAGTATTAAACCAGAACTTTAATGTATGCTTTAATTTTGAAGATCTAAAGTCAAGCTTTGAATTACTTAAATTCAGGGAGAATGTTATCTAACTTTTTTGAAGGTATTTTTAATTAGAAAAATTATGTTCTGTACCAAAATGTAATTTTGATAGATTAATTGCAAAAATGACCCTAATTCTTCATTTCTCCATTTATCCATGAACTTTGTACTGTAATTCAGCAGCTTCTGTTATCAAGAGGTTGAACCTGACCTTATGCCTTTCTTGGGGTAGTTGGTCATGGCATAGGTGTTGCTTTACCAACAGATGAATGAATAAAGATGTGGTACATATGTACAGTGGAACATTACTCATCCATAAAAAAGATGAACTCTTGCCATTTGTGACAATCTGGATGGACCTGGAGGGTATTATGCTAAGTGAAGTAAGTCAGAGCATAAAATAAATACTATGTGATATTACTTATACCTATTATTTATAAAACAAGTGAAAAATATAACAAAAAAGAAGTCTCACAGATGCAGATAATAAACTAGTAGTTGTCAGAGGGGAGAGAGGTAGTAGGAAGGTGAAATAAGTGAAGGGGATTAAGAGGTACACACTGCCAGTTATAAAATATATAAGTCACAGGGATGTAATATACAGCACAGGGAATACAGTCACTATTTTATAGTAACTTTGTATGGTGCATAATCTGTAAAAATGCCAAATTTTTGCTGAAACTAATTTAATGCTATAAGCCAACAATACATCAATTCAAAAAATGAATAAAATGAAATGTCCTTGTTGGAACAGGAATTGGGTAATGTGAAAACTTAGCTGATTTGTAATGGTGGAATGATAGTCGTAACTGTTTACATTTTCATTAATATATTTTAAATGCAAGAAAATTATTATTTGTATAGGAAAAGTATCCTTGCTAGATATTACTATTAAGGTTATTCTTGCTTCCTAAAATTAACTGGGAAGTATTTCTAGTTGTTTTCACTTTATTTTTAAAAATGATTTAAGACTGGTTTTCTTTCTTTCTTAAAGGCTTGCTGAAAATGTTTAATAGAAGCTTAGAGGTGTATATTTCCTTTGTTGAGGAAAGACTTTAATTCAAAGCTGGCTTTGGTTCGTGTGAAGTCTGATTTATCTCAGCTTTACACTTACCCCTTTGGGTTAGTCTTTTGTGTTCTAAACCTGAAGCCTGGAGGGTTTGCCAAGACCTCTCCTCTTTGGCAGGTTGTAAACTTCAGCTTTTGTCTTGCCAATTCTGTGAAGTTGGCAAAAATATATTCAGCCTCCCAACATCTTGGCCACTCTTTTGGAAACAGTTCTTTTTATTATTATTATTATTATTATTATTATTATTATTATTATTATTATTATTATATTTTCTCAGGACTTTGGCCCTGCAAATTCCCTTGTTCAATAGGATTTTTTAAAGTAACATTTTTTCCAATTCTGTATTTATTGTTAGGAGTTTGATAAGAAATATCTAGTATGCCATTGCAGAAATCAGAAGTGAAAACATTTTTATTTCCTGATTCCTACTCATATTCTTTGATACCCTGTAATGGAGCCACTGTCGTCTTGTTCCTTCAACCAGAAATATCTTTCATCAGTCAAATTATTACATGTTCTGCAAAGCTGAGTTCAGATGTCACTTTTCGCACATCTTCCTTGATCCCTCATTGGTAATATTATTACTCTAATTTGTCTGTAATTTACTTCTGGTTCTTCTGAAAGAAAATCACAGTCTATCTTTTTTTTTTCCCCCTTAAAAACTGTACTTGATTGCATGGTTGTTTTTTATTTCCATACTGAAAAAAAATTACATTGAAAGCTGATAGTTTTTACATTTTATGATATTTAGAGAAGTTTATCCTGATACTTATGCCAACTGTTCACCTTGATGGTGTTACTAATCAGGGTTCTTGGCCTTCCTTAAGCAACAGAAATTGATAAGAGGAGAGTTCCTGCTGTGCTGTGACTGGATCAGCAGCATCTTGGGAGAGCTGGGACACAGGATGAATTCCTGGACTGGAACAGTGGGTTAAGGACCCTGCAGCTGTGGCTTAGATTGCAAGTGGAGCTTGGATGGATCCCTGGCTGGGAACTCCTTATACTGTGGGGCAGCAAAGAAAGAAAGAAGGAAGGGAAGGAAGAAAGGAAGAAAAGAAAGAAAGAAGAAAGGGAGGGAGGAAAGAAGGAAGGGAAGAAGGGAGGAAAGAATGCAGAAAGGAAAGAATTCATAAGAGGCCAGACAAGAAATTCAGCCAAGCCTTTATTGGAGCCCCTGCTATCGCAGGGGGTAGTGAAAACAAGTAAAGTTTCCCTTGCTCACTTCCCCAGGTGGGGTGAACTGGTTCCTTATATAGAGTGAGAGTAGGGGCTCTAATAATTCCACTTTCATCTAAAAATTTATCACTTACTTAAGATTGCTACAGAAAAGCAAAAAATAGAGTTGAAAATACTGTGCAAGGGAAAACTCAGAACTTAACACTGAAATGACAAACTCTTGACATCACCTTTCATTTCTTAAGTTAAAACATTTAATTAATGCACAGTTTTAGTTTCATATCTCTTTTTATTTAATTATAGTTATTTCATTTCTACCCTCCTAAAATAAGGCATAAATCGATAAAATATATTTTAAAATACTTTGGAAATGTTTAGAAATAAACACAGTTGTAAGGATGAAATGAATGAAAGAGAGGGAAAGTCTGGTTTTCTTATTTTTATCATTTTTCTCATAGAGCCTATAAAATATACTTGTAACAATATTTTATCCTATTCTCTGCTCTTTTTAAGGACAGTGACTAAATCTTAAAGCAATGAAAAACTAGAACAGTGGTATATAAAATACATGTTTAAAAACGATTGTACTTACTGTAATCCAAATAGTCAAAGACATGGATGAAAGCAACGTAAACTGACCCTGAGATGTGCTCACTCATCTGGTCATTTTCCTCCTAGCTTCCTCTTGTCCCTGTACACCTCCCCACACCCTCTTCTGTTGTATTTAAAGGGCTTCATGGAGACAGAACTCACACACCACACAATTCACTTACCTCAAGTGTGCGATTTTAAAGTACTCACAAATCTTTTCGTAGTTTTACATCCGCTTTCTCCTGCTACTTTATTAGCACTCATCTGACCTACTTCTCAACTAAAAAGTAGTTTTATTGGAAAGCTAATGATGTGAAATGACCTGGTATTGCTGTTGGTAAAACACTGCAGAGAACAAGCCCTAGCTGAGGTGTCTTGTATGACACTCGGTGGCTATTACCTCTCCACTTTATTAAAACCCATATATTCTAAGAAATAGGAGGAATAAAAAAATGTCTTGAGGATAATAAGAATATATTGCTGCATACACTTGCCTCCTGTAGACATGGCATCCAAATTAAAAGTACTAAAGGGAAGTCCAGGGTCCCTTTATACTGTCAGTGGCGATAATTCTTGTGAAACTGAAATTCATAAATTCCTGCCTTGAATTTACCCACCATAGTAATTTATGAATGAGCTAGTAGTAATGTTTTCAGCAGTTCAAGCTTTTATGCATCCCTGACTACGCTTGGATGTGTATAGAATATGGTGGTATAAATTAAGTTCCCTATTATTAAAACCACATTCCCTTTGTCCATGACACAAAGCAAATGTTACCACTCTTTCACATGAATTCATAATTTATAGATTGTTGATAATTCCTCATACATTTAATAAATAATACTGAAACTACATATTGGAACATTTTAAAACCTGCAAATGCTAGAAGCTTCTAAAGTGTTTTATAGCCTAAACATTCATTTTACTCTCTCCTAATGCATTGTCTTCAAAACTAATTTGCCAGTGTTAAATAAATTAAAGTCATCTTAATCTCTACTGAATATCGGTTATATGCTGTATAATGAAGAAAGCCAGTGAGAGATATACTTCAGTGATTGGAAGCTGCATGCCTTATGGTTTTACATGTAATCATCTAGAACTGAATCTTAATTATACAATTACCCTACTCTCAGTAGGATGTTTTTATTGTTCACTACAATAATGGAGAGTTAAGTTGTTAGGGAGATTAAAATTAACATACATATTAATAATACATTTTGTTCTTCTCTGTCACAGAGGGTTTCTCCAGCAGTAGAAAGTGTAGTTTAAATGTGCACAAAGTTATTGTAAATATTGTATGGTATGGAAAAACAAAAATATTAAAGCATCATAATTAGAAATTGACATGTTCTTCTAAAAAAGAAAAATGACAATAAATGGCATCATAAAATGTATGGAAATAATTCTGTGGGAAAAATAAATCAATTAAAGAGTGTTAGAATACATTTCAATCATATCATAACATGTCTGCTAAACTAATGATAAATATTCACAGATTGTCTCTACAGACTCTAACTTCTTAAATGAAACAGTAGACCTAATTTAAGACATCGGAACATATCAATATCCAGTCTGAATCCTGGTGTCTCTAGCCCTTCTTTAAGATTTGACTTGGAGTTCTGGGATAGATTGAAGTTGATTTTGTTGATAGTTATATAGACAATAAATGCCAAAGTTCCTTGCGATATACTAGCTTTGCTCTGACCTACTTCTCCTTTAACCTGATATTACAAAATATACCTGGTAGTTACTTAGAAAAACTGCCCTTACCCTTCAAAGCTATATGGAAGCTGTACATGAGGAGTACAAAGGAAAGAAGCTGTTTTGTTGAAACACCCACGAGTTTTGTTCAAATACACACACACACTCCACTCTTCCTTTTCTTTGGAATGGGTGCCAATTTTTTTTTTTCTTTTTAGTGTTTTAGATATTAGAAACAGTAAAGCTTGTGTTAAAAAGGTGGAGGGAGGAGTTCCCATCGTGGCGCAGTGGTTAATAAATCGTGTTTAATTAATCCGACTAGGAACCATGAGGTTGCGGGTTCAATCCCTGGCCTTGCTCAGTGGGTTAAGGATCCAGAGTTGCTGTGAGCTGTGGTGTAGGTCGTAGACGTGGCTTGGATCCCGCATTGCTGTGGCTCTGGTGTAGGCCAGCAGCTACAGCTCCGATTTGACCCCTAGCCTGGGAACCTCCATATGCCGCAGGAGCAGCCCAAGAAATGGCAACAAGACAAAAAATAAATAAAAAAACAAAAAGGTGGAGGGAGTCAGGAAATCAAACTTCTTGTTACAGTTGAAATGGTCTCCTTATTTTATAAAATGAAGAGGAAAGCTATTTGAGGGAAAAAAGTTTTCAGTTAACATTAGCATTAAGGAGGGAGAATTTGCAAAAAAAAAAAAAAAAGGCATTTCATACAAGCAACTCTACATCTGAATAACTTATGCTCCATGTGTTTACATATACACATATAGAGATCTCTAAGAGAAAGAGGATTTTAACATATTTATGCATATTTTCAAAAACCTGGACTACCTCAGGATCAAAAAGGAAAACATGCATCACTAGAAAGTAACACATTTGCTGGCAACTTGCACTAGTAGCTTGGCATAACCTGAAGACACCGTTGCTGTGTTGCAGTTATGTACCGGGAAAGAGTGCATTGTGCTGAGGATGTTTGTTCCAAACATGTTGACTTGCCCCAAGCTAGTGAGTTGTTTAATGGCATATTGAGTCCATATGTTAAAAAGCAGGAAATTATTCAGAATATTGCAAAGCTATAATTATCTTTCCTGTTATCAGCCAACACATTGCAAGTCATCTTCTCAAGGATGCAAATCCTCCACACTATTTACTTCAATCCTTAGTTTCTCTTCTTATTTTAATAAAGACAAACCTGAAATAAAACAATATGATGTTTCAATAAAGTGTCTCCTTGTTCAGTTATGCTATCGTATTTTGGGGTCTTACCGAAGTGAAGAGTACTGGGTGGATCCCAGTCTCCAAGAACCACAGTCTCTTGAGTCTCTAAACTCAGAAATGGGAGTCTGGAAGCCTTTATCCTTATGTATGCAGATGGCTCTAAGGGCTCAGTAAATTTGAGAACCACTTTTTGCAGGGCACAGAACAGATGGTCACCTACAAAGAAGACTTGGCAGAGTGGGCCTAAATTGTTGCCTAATAGAATTTTGTATGCACAGGCTCAACTTAAATTAAAAGAAAATCTCACCTACTATTAAAGTGATTGTGCTTTTGTTATCAAAGGAAATTACTGCCAGACCTTTCCCCACCTCATGTATCATAGTGTTTATTACAAAATAAAGGGAAGCATATAGGGCTGGGGCAGTTCCATTTGGGAAATGAGGCTTCTCTCCAGTTTTGCACAAGACAGACTTAATTGGCTCTTCTTGATTATTGTATTTTAGCTTGGGACTCTCAGATTGCAAGGAACACAGAAATGCAGGTTGTAGGAGTTTATTAAAAAATACAGAGGTGAAGAAATACAGGAAACTCTTCATCAACCATAGAGCCATGCCTCTTGAACTTTGAACCACACCCCTCCTCTTTCCAGGTAAAACATTTCATCCATATCAGCAGTGCTGGTGACCCAACTGCAGCTTCATGGGTTCAGTTTTCTCTAAATTTCCTCTCTATTGGGAAACAGCTGACAAGCAGAGGGGATGCCTGTTCCCTGCTCTATAGACTTAAGATTCTTCTTCAGTTTCACTCTGTAGCTTTGCTTTACCTGCTCCTGTCCCTGGTTCTATTGCTATCCCAGATTTTATAGGCTTCTCCTACTCTGTACCTGAATCTTCTTGCAATTAGGTATGATTGGATCAGTTTGTTTTCAGTCAGTAGAAATCAATGAATGGGAAATTGTATCTCTCTCAGAGAACCCCAGAGCTCAGGCCTTGCGGCATCCTGGGCTTGAGGCAGCCTGAGGTGGCCAGAGCTGGAATGGTCTCACAGAGAATTCTGCCAGGAGACTCAAAGGTCACTTTGATAGCTTTCTTTGGAAAAGGGCTTGGAAGCCATTTGCACAGGTTTACCTGTGAAAAAATAGAAAGAAGGATACAGGGAGTTGTTCTTCATTGCTGGGGGTAACACTCCCCCCTACCCAGGAAATCTTTCTGTATAGGAAATAAATCCTGTGAAACGCTGGTGAGACATGGGTGGTTTGTTAGCTGTTCAGCAGCTATGTGTAAATGCTATTACTTAGCCTTCTCTGTTAGGCACTTTGGGTTGTAAATAGTAAGTTTTCCAGATTCCTTATGATTTGGAAGAGTGACTCAGGACTCTACCACATCATGCTCCTCTGGGTCCCATAGCAGGTCGTGGGTTTTCCATGTTAAATAGGTTGCTTCTGTCAAATGGCCACTATTGCCATAATTAATGATGTCCGTGTAGTTAGTATTTATTGGCTGACCCTATAATTTCTTCCTCATTCCCTAGGTTTCTTTTACAATTTGAGGATATTTTTGAGTGAAAGCTACAAAGAAAAGAACTGTGATCTTCACAAAGGCCTGCAAAGAAAAGCCTCATGTCTTAAATTCTGTAAAGCTGAGTTGTGATCCCAGTAATCCATGGCTCAAATTCTCTGCGTGCTGTGTGGAGGAGAGGCTTGCGATTACCATGGTGCCATGATGGTACTTAGCTGTGTTGTCATTTTGCTTTCACTTAAGTCTGGTGACACATGACCTGAATTTTTAAATACCCGACCCTGGAAAGAATGAGGCTGGGGTTATTATCAACATGAGTCATACAAAAAATTGTGTCTCTTTCGGTACCAAGGTTGTTGTGGGAAGATTCTCTGTTGTCCCTTTATAATAGGAAAAGTAAGTTATTTTTTGATGCCACTTTTTGAAAATGCTTGTTTTCTTCTCCATTTAAGGAAAAAGGCTAACTTTTGTTCATTGTGATGTATTTAATGTCAGAGTACCCTTCACACAGTGGAGTCATAGAATATTCACAGAATAGATGGGATTCTTGAATGGATAGATACATGAATAAATTGCAGAGGATTTAAGCTTTTTTTCCTCTCTGTCACAAAATAGCTTACCACCTGGCTTCTGAACCTCAAAAATCCATGGGAATCAGCTATGTATGTGGGTAAAATGCATAATCTGACCTGTAGCCCTGAAGTAGAGCCTGAAACTCATTTCTAACCTAAATGATGCCAGTGCTTTTGGTTCATGGAACCCGTTTGGGGATGCAAGGTTGAAAGTATCATCGCCTGCAGTGGATTCCCCATTTCTGGATTTTTGAATAAGATGAATAATTTGTAACATTTAAAATGAATGCCAAGGTTCACTACATGATGCTATTTTTAATCTTTATATTTGTTAATTAAAAATATAATGTAGATTGTTCCCTTATAATCAGGTTACACTTTCAAATGTTTCTTCATTTCACTTTTCAAAGCAGCTAAATAGTACATATAGGCATGCCACATAATATTTATTGATCTGCATGGAATATACAGAGAGCATTAAATCTTTAAAGTATAATCTGTGGGATAGTGGGGATCCTGAGACAAAACAAACCTCAAACCAATGAGGTCAAATTTGTTTTCATGATAAAACTAAGATGTTCTTTGCTTTTTTTTTTTTTTTTTTTTCACTACACTGACATGTATACAGCAATGCAAAAGCTATAGTTACTTGGTGAGAATCAAGGCAGTGGCACCAACTGAACTTACTAGTCATTGTATTTTTAAACCTCACACACTCAGTAAAATAATGTCAGTTTTCTGAGGCATATTCATGGTGTAGCAGTTCAAATTATGTTTTTACTAAGTCTTGACCTCAGGTACATGTACTTTTTTTTTTTTTCTTTACTATTCTGTATGCTAAAAGAGAAAGTGTGTATATAGGACTTTTTCTTCCTGCCGAAACACAACGTTTATCTCATGAAAAGCACTTGTGCGATTATCCGGTGAGCAAAACCAGTTGCTGTTTTCATAGAGCATAATTTAACCTCAGAGAATGCAGACTGTAATTTTTCCGATTTGGGTGTGTGGAAGGCATTTTCTTGAAAATGGATGAAGTGAGCCTATCATCTCAAGGTAAACACTTGACAGTATTTGTTGCCAATGATAGAATTTGAGCTTCCAAAGAATATCAGATTTTGGAAAAATTGTATCTGCCACTGTGAGTTTGACAGTTTACCTGTACCTAACAGCTTTCTGATAAGAAGAGTGGTTATATTTAAAAATGTGATGTTTTGAGGTTATATATTGAAATCTGTCAATGTTTCAAAGATATTAATAATATACCAAACCAATATTTTTCAGATGTCCCGTGCATTATGTTAGAATATTGTACATAATTTTCACAGACAAAAATGACCAGTTGATTTTAATATAGCAGAGTACAGAAAGTTTGTTGATACGGTTTTAGATTCCACATTGCAACTAATATTTTAAATTTTAAAATTATCATTTGTCAAGAGATTTTATAAGTATCAAAAATACATAGTCTGCAGATGCAGTGCATTCTGTGTATGAGTGCAACTTTAGTTTGATGACTATGATTCATGAAATAAAATTATCAATTCACGTATTTTTACTCTGCTCTTTTGCAACAATCTTTTCTTTGATGTATGTCTTGACTTAGTAAAATCTTGTCATCTTTTAAGCCAATCCTGCATTTCTACCAACCGATATCAATCAATCAGTAAATTATATATCAGTAGATTTTATAATGCATACTCATATAATATATAACTATATGTAATTATAAAATTTCTAATAGTTGTCTGCTGCTCTATGATTATACTTATTTAATTTTCAGTCACTGTAAATTTATTTGCAAATGTGTGAGTGGGTGTTTATGTGTTTGGTTTTATGTTTATTACAATCACAAGCATATGGATGGAGTCTGAAAAAATTGTAAATATGTATCTAAACATGTAATGAAAAATGAGCAGTTTCTGAGAATTATTTCAACACTAAGTCAATATTCCCACTGGTTAAGACTTTAATTTGCTAGTTAATCTAGCTCTACTATGTTTTAAATATCAATACCATTCAAGCATTTGTTATAGCTGTCGTTAAATTTAGAGAGACAGATGTAAAATATGCATTGATTTTAAAAGATTTCTCAAAGAATATTGATTTTCTTTTCTTTATTCTCAAAGACCAGCTATTTTAGAATAAAAATAAAATATTGACATATAATTTAACAGTCATCATGTCTGAGAAAATTACTTCTGAGTAGCTTAACCTCTTTGTATGTGAATTAAGTGTAATACATTGCAATACAATTATTTTAATTTTTTGAAGATTATTATCATCTAAATGATTGTAGATGAGGTTACATAAGCCCTAAGGGTTTGGATGCAGTTTTGTTTATAATCTTCCTTGTGGTCACAAAAGTCTATAACAGGTACACTAATGTAAGAAGGAAGTGAAATAAATGTCTTCCCCTCCTTGTTTTATTCTAAAACTGTGGTCAACAAGCTGTAGTATGAAATGTCAGTAAAGGAATATGTTTGGCTTTGTGGGCCCTCCAGTCTGTGTTGCAACTACCAAATTTTTCTTCGACTTGAAAAAAGTTGAAGAAAATAAATGAATAAATGCATGAGGCTATGTCTCAATACAACTGTATTTACAAAAATAGACATCAGGCTGATTTGATCCAGGGGGCTTGTAGTTTCCCAGCATAAGTTCTAGGAAGGTGATTGTTACTCAGTCCCTGGCACAAATGTTTGGAAAGTGTCTGGCTTATGCTTATGCTATCAGGGTTTTGAGTGTAGTAGCCACTTACCTTTAATTTTTATCTGCAGTGCTTTATAGCTCCCCTAGGGAGAGCAGTGTGCTTTGTTTATTGGTGTTTCTCTGCTTGGTCAGACTGTGGAGGCTCTGGATTTAAGGTAATGGGTTCAGGGCCTCTGATGGAGTTCTCTTCTCTACATTTCTTTGTTCCTTTATTCATAGACACAGTGGCCATGATAATAATGTTGCATGGGGTTGTTGTGAGGACTGAATGAGAATACTTATCAAACACTTAGAGCAATGTCTGTTCTAGTAGCCACACAGTAGAAGTTACCTCTTACTACTAAGAAGCTACAATTATATTTTAAGATAAATACTAATTAAATTGATATGAACTGTCTCTCATGGTATTTTTAATGACTATAACTTGTATACATGATAATATTTAAAATTAAAAAAAAATCAAGGCTCTTACTGTGTTAAAGGTAAATGTAATTCTACTTGATTAGAATTGTAGAGAGTCCCTGTATTTTTTCCTCTTCAATGTAAAATATTGTTTTTAAAACATGGAAGCAACCTAAATGGCCATCACAGATGAATGGATTAAGAAGATGTGGTACATATATATAATAAAATACTACTCAGCCATAAAAAAGAACAAAATAATGCCATTCACAGCAACATGGATGCAACTAGAGATTCTCATACATGTTAAGTGAAGTAAGTCAAAAAGAGAAAGACAAATAACATATGATATCACTTATATATGGAATCTAAAATATGGTGCAAATGAACCCATCTACAAAATAGAGACAGACGCAGAGAACAGATTTATGGTTGCCTGGGGGATGGAGCAGGATAGATGGGGAGTTTGGGGTTGGTAGATATAAACTATTATATTTAGAATGGATAAGCAATCAGGTCTTGCTGTATAGCACAGAGAACTATATCCAGTCTCTTGGGATAGACCATGATGGAAGATAATGTGAGAAAGGGAATGTGTGTATGTACACACACACACACACACACACACACACACACACATCATGACTATATATATGACTGGGTCACTTTGCTGTACAGCAGAAATTAGCACAACATTGTAAATCAACTACATTTTAATAAAAAATAGGAAAAAAATGTCTTTTTCCTCTTCAAATCTTTCTCTGGTACTGTAATAGCTTTAAAGTTCCGCTTAAATAGATTTTAATTACTAATACCTTGTTCACAATAATACTTAAAATGAAAGATAAAAACCTATAAATATGGGCTCAAACTCTCTTAGTGGGAAATTCAAGTCTGCTTGATTACAATGTGATGCTGGACCCATCCATATATTGTTTATGTTTGTTATGGTTCTGAAATTGCTTTAAATTTTCGATGTAATTACTAATTGTGGAAGAGAAAGAGCCCTTCTTACCATCTGTTACAAACCTTCTGTGCTGGATAATTTCTCCCCCCCAACCCTGATATGCCTCCCCTTCCCTCCCTCTGCCCCCTCCCCCGCTGTGTGCTACCAAAGGTGGGCCATGCGAACCTATGAACTGGATCCTTTACCCTACAAGACTGGAGGAAATAGTGAAGGTGAGGTTGTGTTGTTGATTCCCTTGCAGCAGTCCCTGAATGATGTCCACCCCTGACACGAGGTCATAGATGCCATCAGGCAGCTCCCTGAACTTTGCTTTCTCCCTCCCCACACTCAGCTGATCTTCAAGCCAGGGGCGGGTAGGGGTGGGGAGGAGCGTGACTGCTCCTCATTTGATGACCTCAGGATACTCTTCCACATCCCTACATCCTACTGCAAGTTGGCAAAGAATCCTTTTTTTTCAAATTCTCCTCAAGTTATCCCAGTTTGAATGATGCTTTTTTTTTCTTCTCAGAATATTGTGACACACTTCATGTTCAGAGGAGAAAGGTTTTGTGAAAATTTGTCTCTATCCAGTAGCAGATAGAGACCCAGAAGTGAGATTTTCAGTTTTATAATTAGTATGCTTATCCAAGATCTTTTTAATTGCCTTCATTAGCAACTCTGAAAAAAATAAGAGCAGTGCCTCTCAGTATTTCACACACACACACACACACACACACACACACACCACGCACGCACAGCTTGCATTGCCTGGGGTCATTTTAAGGTAGTGATTAAATAAAGGGCTCAAGCATCTGGTTGCTTTGATTTAAATCCATCCTTCACTACTTGCTAGCTGTACAAGGTTGAAAAAATAAGCCTCTAGTTTCTTATTTATAAAGTGGAGAAAATAGAATGACCTGCCTCATAGAGACGTTATAGAAATGGATTGAGGTAAACTTCTAAAGCATGTAGTGCAGCCAAGCCCACGGAGAAAGTGTAAATAAATGCCTACCATCCATCATTTTTAGTAATGGTATTAGTAAATAACAGTAATATCATAAAGTGAATGGAGATAGAATCAAAGGGATTTGTTTTGTGCCCCTTTCTTCCATTTTATTGAATTAGTTCATTTGAGCTGAGAATATTAAATTCTTTGAATGTGGATTGTTGAACTTGAACCCTTTAATGTACTCAGAGTTCTTAAAACACCTGACATTTTATGCACATTATATTTGAAAATCCTATTATCTTATAACAGAATCATTTTGATTTTGGTTAGGAGCTATTAGACATTTTTGGATGTTGTATAAATTTCCTGAATCCTGCTCTGAATTTTAAATCATAAATGCAGTCTTGTGTCTTAAAGTCACAAAGATTTATGGACTTAAAGAAAAAGGCAGTTTTGGATGTTAACATATTTACTGCAAATTTGTAAAATGGCTCCAGTATTGTTTTAGATAAACTCCACTTTGATGAAAACAGTGTTTTTATATAGGTGAAAATTCAGGGCACTCTCCTACAAATAGCTTTCTCTTAATATTAAATCAAAAGGGATATTTTAACTGGGAAATGTGCAGATATTACTAATGATCTGAAAGTTTTCCAAAAATAGATTTTAAAATTCCTATATTTGATGAAACAATTCATTTTAAAATATGTTCACATTAAGGATAATATTTTCCTTGATGACAGCCATTCAAACGAATGTGAGATGATATCTCATTATGGTTTGCATTTCCCTGATGATTTGTGATGTTGAATATTTTTTCATGTACCTTTCGGCTGCTTGGATGTTTTCTTTGGAAAAATGTCTCTTGGGTTCCTTTGCTCTTTTTTTCAGTTGGATTATTTGTCTTTTGCTATTGAATTGTATTAATTCTTTATTTTGGGTATTAAACCCTTATATGTGCTTTATAAATATTTTCTCCCATTCCGTCGGTTAACTTTTTGTTGATTGTTCATTTGCTGTGCAGAGTTTGATTTTGGCTTGGTGCGGCCCCATTTGTTAATTTTTGCTTTTGTTGCTTGTGCTTTTGGTGTTATATCCAAAAGTCATTGCCAAGGTTTATGCCAAGCACCTTGTTCCCTTTGTTTTCTGCTAGGAGATAACAAGTGTGAGCAAGGATTTGGAGAAAAGGCACCATTGTGCACCATTGGTGGGTATGTAAATAGGTTCAGCAACTATAGAAAACAGTATGGAGGTTGCTCAAAAAATTAAAAATAGAATTATCATGTGGTCCAGCAATCTCACTTCTATGTATGTGTCTGAAAAAAGAAAAAGAGGATACCTAGATGATATATGCCATCCTATGTTCACTGCAGCATTATTCATAATAACCAAGATATTTAAAACAACCTAAGTGTACATCAACAGATAAATAGATAAAGAAAGTGTGAGACACACACACACACACACACACACACACACACACACACAACTATTATTAAGCCATGGAAAAGAAGGAAATCCTGTTATTTGCAACAATATGGATAGAACTTGAGAGCATTATGCTAAGTGAGATAAGTCAGGATAAGAAAGACAAATACTGTATGATATTACTCATATGTGGAATCTAAAAAAGCAAAACTGTAGATATAGTGCTGTAATGAACATTGGAATACATGTGTCTTTTCCAGTCAAGGGTTTCTCTGGATAGATACCCAGAAGTGACCAAGACATAGAAACAACCTAAATGTCCATAGACAGAGGAGTGGATAAAGAAGATTTGGTACATATACACAGTGGAATAATACTCAGCCATTAAAAGGAAAGAAATAATGGCATTTGCAGCAACATGGATGGACCTAGAAATTATCATGCTAAGTGAAGTTAGACGTGAGACACCAACATCATATGCTATCACTTACATGTGGAATCTAAAAAAAAGGACACAATGAACTTCTTTGCAGAACAGATACTGACTCACACACTTTGAAAAACTTATGGTTTCCAAATGAGACAGATTGGGGGGTGGGGGAATGCACTAGGGTTTTGTGTTATAAATGCTATAAAATTGGGTTGTGATGATCATTGTGCAATTATGAATGTAATAAAATTCATAAAAAAAACAAAAAACAAAAAAACAAAAAATAAAAAGCCAAACTGATAGTAACAGAGTAGAATGGTGATTTTAGGGGCTGGGGGTGAAGAAATTGTAGAGATGTTGTTAAAGGGTACCGGCTCTCAACTCGAAGATGAGTAGCTTTTGGACATATAATGTTCAACACTGTGATTATAGTCAATCACACTGTGTTATAAACCTTAAAGTTGCTAAGAAATTATATTTTAAAGTTTCCCACCATGGACTTCCTGACATGAATCAGTGGAATAAGAATCTACTGCAGTGGCCTGGGTTTCTGTGTAAGTGGAGGTGCAGGTTCAATCCCCAGCTTAGCCCAGTGGGTTAAAGGATCTAGCATTGCTACGTCTGTGTTGGCATAGGTTGCAGCTGTGTCTTTGATTCAACCCTGACCCAGGAATTTCCATATGCCATTCGTGCAGCCATAAAATAAAAAAAAAAAATTCCCACCACAACACAATGTCATGATAATTATGTGACATGACACTGGTGTTTGCTAATGCTACAATGGTAATCATATCACAATATACAAATGTATCAAATCAGTACATTGTACACCTTCAACTTTCAGTGTTATATGTCAGTTGTATCTCAATAAAAGCATAATAATTTTATCTTGAAAAAATAATCCTCTTGAGTAACTTGAAATAAGAAAAATAGAAAATAGGATAGGATAGAAATGAACAAATTGAAATAGAAATAACCTTTACATCAAGAGTCTATAATTATCCAAAGCTCAATCCTTCCTTTTTATAACAGATTATAGTTTATTTTAGTTGTAACCCTACCATTAGAAAGACTAAGCATATGAATCTTCTTAGGTACCTGAGTCTATCAATAATGCCATATGGAGCTTATTGGAATTGCACTTATGCTGCAAGAAAAATCTCCTGATTTTAAATATGCTTTACAATCCTTGTTCCCTCTAATATATTTCTTGATAATTTTTCTAATCTTTACAAGGCTTCTGGATGAGGTTTAAATGATTCCATCTGTATACCTGTTTGAAGTTATGCCACAACAAATATTAGCTGTGTAACAGTTATGTGCACTAACGGAAGAAATGCAATTATTTGAAATGCAAATGTGTCAGATTTTTGCAAAATCTACTTCCAGTCCTAGTTTTCATTTACTCCTGCAGCAAATCTGTGTTGCTCATTGAGAAGCTCTCCAGAGTGCGGACGAGATGACGAGTGTGTGGAGGAGGGTGGAGACGTTCAGATGGGAGTTGAGAGAATTCAGCACCATCCTGGCTTCTGTTATGTCCCCCTTTCTTCCAGCAGCCCTGAACCAGCACCTCTGGTCACAGGGATGCCCACTTACACTTGAGAAAGGAAGCCTCCATGCCTCTCCTGTGCAGCAGAAAGGAAGGGTTATATTTTGGCAGTGGAATCAAGGGCCTTCTTATTTGATCTGCTCTTTCAGTGTCCATTTCATGTTCTTTGTGTATTTTGTGCTTTACTTGAAGTGGTGTGAGTATAGATAGGTCACAGTCACACAGATGGGATATTAGCACGGAATCTGCTGCCTCCTCCTGTGTCCTCATTGCTGACTTTCCTTGGTTCTGGGCCCTTCCTTATGCTGCTCATAGGAGCAGCTGACTTGTTTAATTTTATAAAGCAGCTGTTGTGCAGGAGCGGTAGCTATTGTTGGTAATGTTTGTTTACATTGTTATCATGTAATTTAAGAAACCATTAAGGCCAATTCCATGTTCCTTTGTAGATTTTGTGGGCAGTGGACTTCTTTGTGAGAGTCTGAAGTGACAGACTAAACCAAGTGAATCCTGCCATTTTCCTCTGGCTTTGTGTTTCACCAGTGGTAGATTATCTCTTCTCCCCTTGCTTAGGACCAGTTTCTGAAAATAAAAGTGTGCGGATTATCCAGTATTCAGTACAATAGAACACTCCCTATGTAAGCCTTTATGTTAGGACATGGAGTATCTGTGTTTCTGCAGAATCCTCTCTGCTTTTTCCTGTCTTTTCCTTCTCCTTGTTTGGTCTTCCTTTTGTGTGGGCTGCCCCAAGTTTAAGACTTAGGTGAAACACTTAACTTGGTGCCTGAGAGGTTACTTATGAGCCAGTTGGTTCTCCTGGAATTAGGAGCACGTGAGTCCCCTGTGGAATGAACCTTCACCAGGGGAAACAGGATATGACAAAATTACCCTCCTCCCCACGCTTTCCCCTGAGGACTTCATAACTCACCTTGACCTGTTTTTCCTCACTGTAAAGAGGAAGACCTGCGCTGTGGGCATCCCCATATGCCACGCCTCTTGGGGGAACCTCTGGCCATCACCCTTGAGGAACTGAATTCCAGCTCCTGGAAGCACCCGAGTCCTGCCAGCGGGCTGAGGATCCAGTGAGCCTGCTGGCTCATCTTTTCCTCCTTGAGATTTGAGGTGACTGAAGTTCAATGGACCCCCTGTTCAAGCCCCATGAGAGACCCTAAGCAGAGAACTTAATGCATGCCCTGGTTTCTGGCCTGCAGAAGTGGGGGTAATGAATGCTGTGATTTTGGAGTTCCTGCTGTGGCTCAGAGGGTTAATAACCTCACGGTGTCTGTGAGGATTCAGTTCCATCTCTGGCCTAACTCAGTGACATAAGCCTACATCTGCAGCTCTGATTTGACCCCTAGCCCAGGAATTTCCATATGCCACAGGTGCAGCTCTAAAAAGAAAAAAGAGGAGTTCCCGTCATGGCGCAGTGGTTAACGAATCCGACTGGGAACCATGAGGTTGAGGGTTCGATCCCTGGCCTTGCTCAGTGGGTTGACAATCCAGCGTTGCCGTGAGCTGTGGTGTAGGTGCAGATGCAGCTCGGATCCTGCATTGCTGTGGCTCTGGTGTAGACCAGTGGCTACAGCTCTGATTAGACCCCTAGCCTGGGAACTCCATATGCCATGGGAGTGGCCCTAGAAAAAGATAAAAAGACAAAAAAAAAAAAAGAAAAGAAATAAAGAAAAACAGAATGTTATGATTTTAAGCTGCTCAGGGTTGGGGAGATACTTGTTACCCAGAATAGTTATCAATAACAACTTAAATTTACTTCTAAATCCCTTCTGCAGACTGCATTGTGCAGCCTTCCAACTTCTAACACAACCTTTGTCCACAGAAAGCTCCTCACCCCCATGGGCACTTAAACTAGCTCTTCCTTTGCTCCTAAGACTGTGCAGCACTGTGTGGGCCTGCTTGCATTTGGGGCCATACACATCCCAGATGAAAGGACCTCTTTCCGTGGACCTCAGTCAGAGATTCCTCACAGATAGCTCACAAACGTCTCTGTGGGTAATGCAAGCCTGGGCAATGGGATATTCCATGCTCCATGTCTATGTATAAGTTTTAAACCGATAAAACACTTCTACGTTTGCACTGTGCAGGCCGATTTGGGGTGGGGGGGGGCCTTATTTTTCACTACCCCCAGTTTGATGGTTAAAATTTTATGTTTCTAATCCACTAGCATACTTTTATTTTTATTATTACTTGTACATATACTTCTATCATATACTAATGTTTAATTCTCTTGCTTTGCCAAATGGATATTCTGTACCAGGGATGCATATATCCCTGTGAAATCCAAACCATCTCAATTATTTTATCTTTATAGTAAATTTTAATATTTCTTAGTGTCCTTTCCTTTCCTTTATTTTCTTCCTGTTTGATAGAAGTGTCTTGATTATTAATGGGCTATTCTAGGCATAAAAATTTTTTTGAAATAGTGTTTCGTTAAAACTTTTTGTTGCGTTTCATTAAATCTGTAGGTAAAGTTGAAAAAATATTTATACTTAATTTTTCTGCATATATTTGTTGTTAGGTGCCTCCCTCATCATGTTTTTTTGTTTTTTGTTTTCTTTTTTAGGGCTATACCTATGGCATATTGAAGTTCCCAGGATAGGGGTCGAATTGGAGCTGCAGCTGCCAGCCTACACCATAGCCACAGCATCGCCAGATCCTTAACCCACTGAGTGAGGCTATGTATCGAACTGCGTCCTTATGAATACTAGTTGGGTTTATTTCCACTGAGCTACAATCATCATTTTTCTGACAATCTGTTTGAACAATTGGTTTCTTTTCTTTTCTTTTTAATTTTCTTCAAGCATATTTTTTTATTTTATAATGATTTTTATTTTTTCCATTATAGCTGGTTTACAGTGTTCTGTCAGTTTTCAACTATACAGCAAGGTGACCCAGTCAGTGTGAAACAGGCAGTTTGATTTTCGTGTGTGGATCCAGACCCAGCTGCCCTGCTCATTTTGGGATACATGTCTTCACAGGGTCTCACAGTCTGTGCATCTTCTTGGCGGACACTGAATGATTTTGTTCTGAACTGTCTTCTGAAGGATGTCTGGATGGTGTGAAGTCTTGCACAATAGAGCCGATAGAGTTGGTATCTTCTGCTTGGGCATAGGGTAGATTTCACTGCCCAGGATGATACAGCTAATGGCTCCTTCCCACACAGAGCTTGTGCACATGTGCTTTCAGCCCGTGGAACACTGAGGGCCCCTGAGTCTGGGAGTCCTCAGTGTGACACAGAGCCACCGGCTGCAAGGCGCCCACCTGGATACCATCTCCTGGGATTTCTGGGCATGGCTGAAGCCATTACTGCCATGTGTTCTCATCCTGCAGCTTCATGTTCTGTTGGCAGTAGCCATAACTAAATTTCATGTGAAACCAATGGAACAGAGCTGTCTCAGGCCCTGTGGACACATTAAATAGAGTGGTCAGTAGCCTAAACCACTTGTGGGAAAATTTGCTGAAAACAGACTGTATAGAAATGAGAAGTTGGTATTCTCTAGGGTCTCTCGTGAACAGGTAGGGCAGAGGGGAATTGCCCACCTTTGTCTCTCCCATGACTTAGCCCAGAACATTTCCTGTTGGAGCAAAGTGACTGCGGTGTGATCTTTACGTACAGTTCTTGTTTATATATGTGTTTATAATCAGTTAACTGTACTTTGATTTCCAAATTTCAATCCCTCGTTATTTTTGAGGGCATACTTAAAAAAATATGTTTAGTAGGTGCCTTTATGTTGTTTCTTTTTTTTTTCTTTTTTTCTTTTTAGGGCCACATCTACAGTATATGGAATTTTCTGGGCTAGGGATCCAATTGGAGCTGCCCCAGAGACTATACACAGCCGCAGAAACACCAGATCCAGCCTGCATCTGCAACCTATGCTACAGGTTGTGGCAACGCTCGATCCTTAACCCACTGAGTGAAGCCAGGAATCGAACCTGCATCCTCATGGGTACTATACCAGGTTCTTAACCTGCTGAGCCACAACAGGCAGTACCTGTGTTGACTTTTAATTTCAGTGCAGATAACATTAAGATTTGGTGAGGTGAGTTTTATAGCCCAGGATCTTTTCAGTTTCAACAATGATTCCACAAATACAAAAAGAATACATTTTCGGACTTCTTGGGGGTAGTATTTATATATGTCTGTTAGTTTAGGTAAAGTTTGTAATTTGCTACCAAGTTTTCTATAAGCCTTAGTGATTTGATTTTACTACCCGATCTATCAATTACAGAAAACGTATTGAAAGTTTTTACATTATTGTGGATTCGTCTTTTACAATTTAATCTAGCAACATTTGCTGTTTATGTAATGAAGTTATATTAGTAGATTGAACAATATATCACCATGAAGTGACTCAGAAATTCTATTTGTTTAATATTAATATAGTTATATTAACTTCCTTTATGGTAGTGTTTGTATGATTTATTTTTCTTCATTCTTTCATTGCAGATTTTTTAATTTGGCTCTGTGTTTAGCTCTGCTTTTTGTAAGCAGCATGTATTTTTACTTTTTTGTCTAGTCCAGTAATCCTTTTTCATCTGGAGCATTTATTCCATTTATATTTTGCATGAGTTTTTTTTTTTTTTTATCTTTTGTCTTTTTTTTTTTTAGGGCTGCGCCTGTGGCATATGGGGGTTCCCAGGCTAGGGGTCGAATTGGAGTACCACAGCTGTAGCAATAGGGGATCTGAGCCGCATCTGCGATCCATACCACAGCTCACGGCAACACCAGATCCTTAACCCACTCAGCGAGGCCAGGGTTGGAACCCGCATCCTCATGGATGCTAGTCGGTTCGTTAACCACTGAGCCATGACTGGAACTCCTGCGTGAGTTTTAATAGGCTTAGGTTTAAATATACAGTCTTGTCTTGTTTTTGACAGTTGTCCTGCTTGTATTATCTTTTTTCCTTCTCCTTTCTTGCCTGATTTGGGATTAGTGGTTTCTTTAATTAGCTTTTTATTGCTTCTTTTGATCATTTCCCTTAGTAATTTTATTGTAGTTTCAAATGTATTTTACCAGTAACTTAAAAAAAAAAAAAAACTGCATTGTGGCTACTATCTAGATCATAATAAAAGCAATTCTTAGTATATGGTAATTAATTTTTATCTTTATTTATTAAATATTTCCCATTGTTTATTAATGTACTGAGATGCAGAGAGGTGGCAAATAAAATTACATGGAAATATAATTACAGGAGGGAAGGGAAATTAAAACAAATGACTTACATTCAATAAACTAATTTAGGAAGCTTAAGTTGATCTCCCAGTAAGAAAATGTTTCTCTCAAATAGAGTCACCCCACCCCACCCCCAAATCAAGTTCCTTTTCATAAGGTAAACTGTGCTGATGGAGCATGCCCTCCAGGAATATTCGGGATGCAGGGAATTCCTCATTTCCCTGTTCCTTCTCATTGTCAAGTCCAAACCAGTCACTGAGTATTTCAACTCAACTCGGAAAGAAAAGGAAATATTTGGTCTCATTGGACCTGATGGAATAGTCCTATGAGGCAATGGTTAACCACTTTGAAGTAGGGAAGTTTTGTTTAAACCCCCATGTTAATGAATTGGTGGCTTTTAGCTTGTCCTATCCCCCAACTTCTTCCCTCCAGCTTCTTTAACTTCTGCCTCCTTTAATAAAGGTGATAAACTGCTGATATGCTCTACTAATTCTTTTATCCCTAAGAGTCTGTGATGATTTTAGCTAGAACTTTAAAAATATATATTTCAAAATCAAGAGAAGTTCAATTTTAGGTGCCATGACACAACTGGTCTTCAATTTATGAGTATCTGAATGAAGAGAAATCACTAAGTTTGGGGCATTCATATTAACTGTCATAGTAAATCCTTTCAAAATATACTAAAATGTATTTCAGTTGGATATCAGCAAAATTATTTTTAATTATTCCCAACCTAGATTAAAAACAGGTTAAATGTAATCTGTCTTTCTAAATCTATATATTTAATTTAAATTTATTAATGTATTAAGTGTATCAATTGATAGATTTATAAATTTATTAATTAAACTTTATTATAAAGTTCCATAAAATTGCTCATTGAGAACCTCAGGTAAATCAAATATTTGAACCTACTGGCAAACTGTCCTTTCTGCCAACTCTGTTTTGTTTTAAAGGATGGGGAAAAAATGAAAATGAATTTAATCCTGTGGTTTCCAGCTAACTGTAGCCACCTGATGTTAATGGCGACATTAAGCAAATCATTACATATTTGAACAAAATCTAGTACTCTAATATTTACAATTCTGTAGACATCTTTTGAGACTCAGTAGCAAAACTCTTCAGATATTTCTTCCCAGAGTTTTGATTATCTTTACATCAAAGGTAGCAGGATTCTACTGATAAAGTTTTTTTTTTTTTTTTTTAAATCTTTAGTTCTATTTGAGGTAGTGTATGCTCATGGATATCAAAATGTTTGATTATTCTTAAAGAATATTGTATTTGTTCCTTTTTATTTATTTATTTATTTATTTATTTATTTTGCTTTTTAGGTACCCAAGGCATATGAAAGTTCCCAGGCTAGGGGTCAAATCAGAGCTACAGCTGCCGGCCTACACCACAGCCACAGCAACCTCATGGCAACACCGGATCCACTAAGCAAGTCCAGGGATTGAACCTGCATCCTCACAAATACTAGTCAGTATTGATTACACTGAGCCACGACGGGAATTCCAGGAACATTTTAAAATTGCTCCTTTGTGCACTTCTATTTGGATATATTTATTTATAATGTATGTTATAAATTACCTACTGCATTAAGGTTATCTAAAATTTTAGTAATAATAGTATTTTTACCCATAGAAGAAAATTTGCGAATGGTGACCATTCATATTAAATTTTTATCAACTTTATCAGTGCTTTGTCATGTTGCAAAAATCATGGCAGTGGAAAGAGACAAGTGGCACTCAGAGATGTGGAATAGCCAGGTTTATTCAGCACCCGTGCAGGCTCAGAGGAGTAGCCTCCAGAGTCTGAGCACCAGGTCTTTGCTCTGGGTAGATTTTATACAATACAGACTTCTAGGTCTTATTTTTACCGCACAAGCAGCCCGACCCTCCACCTTCCCGGAGCAGACAAAGTTCTTGCCTAGGAAGCTGAGCAAGCAAGATTACAAAAGTGAAACTAAGCAATGCTTGGCGCTCAGTTTGCAGGGCTGCTAATAAAGACATAAGGCACGTAGTTGCTACAAGATTGCAAAAAGCGTGGTATAGGGCGAGCAAAACTGTCCTCAGGCAGTACCTGCCTCCTCAGCTTGGGGATGTTGTTTCTCTTGAGTCACACTGATGTATTATAAAGCTTTTAAGTGCCTAGGGGTTGTAACGTACTTGATGTGACCCTTCCATACTAAAGCAAGACCATTATAAGTTAGGCTGATTATATGCCATTCAGAAATCATCCTAAAATTTAGCTTCCTATGCCTTATGAAAAAGGATGACCATTTAATGTCATCCTTTAGGAAAAAGAGGTCTTAAATAAAAGATGTAATTGAATAATGTAACTGAAATGCCAAATTTAATATTATCTCTGGCATGCAAATAATAGCACATCATTAGATTTATTTCAAAATATTAAATTTGTGTTTAATAAAATTAGGTTTTCCAAAAGGAAAGTAAATTTCTTGTATTTTAAGCACATAAAAATTAAATAGAAAGCCAAATCGTAACTCAACTTTTCATAGTCTTGAATATCACCAAAAAGTGCTGCTAAAAGAAGTATATTGATATAAATGAGTAATATGGCAATGCTCTAGGGTTTTGATATTACATAGCTAATGGAGGTATTTATTGGCTCGACCTTTTGTATATTAATTTATCTTGTCTATAATGATAGTTGCAAAAGGTCAATCTTTTGCATCAGATAATCATAAAACAGCTTTTTTTTCAAAAATGTGCTTAATTTCTTATCTGAACATTTCATTAACTTATTTCTAGAATTTTTTTCTGAAAAAGGGATATTAATCAGCTCTTTTTTAAGTTAACCATTGTAAGGTTAACACTCTTGTTCTTTATTCTTGTTCTCTGTCTCTCTGTCTGCTGGTATGGTACATGTAGAAGAAAAGTAATGTGAGGCTTTATGTGGTAAACGGCTTCTCAATTGCAAATGCAAATAAGAAAATTTTAATCCCTGTATTGCTTTTGAATCATATCTGTGCAAATTTATCAGACATTATAGAGAATGGAAAGATAGTCAAAAGTTCATGAAAAACAGTTTTGAATGCATAGATGAAAGGTTCTCAAACCTTGGAATACCTATAACAGTTGTTTAAACACAGGTTGTTGGGAGTTACTGAAGGATGTCAGAGGTAGGATCTCAGAATCTACTTTTCAGAAAGTTCCTTGTTGATGCTGATATAGTTAGGCTGGGGGAAATTATCTGAGAGCTATTGTAAAACAAATACAATATTGTACTTTAGCTCTGACTACTTCATGAACTAGGAAACAGTCAATTACAAATGAAGATATTTTTGACCCAAAGCAGTGATTGTTGGTAAAGCGTTCTGAATCTATGTCACATTGCTTTTCTTTTTTATTTGAGATGAAACATAAACCAATAGGGCAGTGATCCATTTATCGTCTTTCAGCTCTAAGTCTGTCCTTCTTTACTTTGTTTCCGATGCCACAGCAGCACCCTGTAACCCATCAGTTTTCCTTCCCTCAACACAGAGCCTGGGGGTAGTGCCCCTGGAGCCCTCCATGAGGTCCTGCATCACTCTCAGACCTTCTCCACCTGGCAGCTGCTCCCACAGAACCAGGAAGCCATCCCCTCCCTCTTCCCAGCTCCCCCCAGAATCTCCCGTGGACTCACTTCCCTTGCTGAGCCAGCCAGTGGTTCCTGTTCCCACAGTGCAGTCCTGTCCTGGGTGCTCCTATGAGGGCCTCTTTTGTTCAGCTCCTCAGCCTAGACTGTCATTTGCTTTACTTAGAAAGCCTATTTGAATTTTCTTAGACCACTTTTAGTGTTCCTTACCTTTTCTGTTACTTAGCTATTCATAAATTACTTTTCCTCTTCAGTTAACTGCAGTGATTAAGCGCCTGATGGGAACCTGCCTGCTATCTCCTGAATGATGTATGGTGTCTCCTGGTGTCTGAATGAAGCTTTATTTATCTCCCTGCGCATCACCTACCTTTTCTTGTTTCACCAGTGAACCTCCCTGTTGAGAGTCTCTCTTGTGTGTGTGTAAGGTGTGAGAATGGATAGACTAAATACAGTTTAGGACATTCTATTTTAAAATAATAGTTTAGAAAGCAAATGAAAGACCAGATCTTCAAGATTTTTGAGGTTTCAGTAAAGTTCTGGTTATTTGAAGGATTTGTAGGGAGATACCTGAAAAATGTGTGCTTGGTGTAGCAGGTAAGAAATTGTGTCTTGTGTCCAGTCAGCCTTGCTGTGTTTTGCTGCCCTGAGACCCTATTGACCTTTCTTCTTGGTCATTGAGCTGTATGGGACTCTGCTGAGAGGAGGTGCTGGAGAACTCAGCTGCTGTGGAAAGTGAACTTACTCTGCCTTGCTTTGTTTCCTGGGCATTGGCTGTGAGATTGCTGCTTAGCTCTTTCCTGTTAAGCATCGCACTCTCCATCCTGCAGTACCATGCCATTCTGTGCATTTTCCCCTGTCGCATCCTGAATGCTGGAGCCACCCCCACCACTGAAGACATCACCTTGCACCATGTCAGAAATGCATGACCCCAGGTGCGAGATCAGCTCCAGGGGTTCAGGGGCCCCTCTGCCAAACACCTGCTTCTGGCTGGTGCATCTTCTCCCCTTTGTTCCAGCAGCCCTAGGGTTTGCAGCTGCCTTCCTGGAGTTGTTTTTTTGTTTGTTTTGTATTTGTTTTTAAATGATAACTTACTGTTTTTTCTCTCCTAAGTTATCCAGTTAACAATTTTATAGCTGGTTAGTGGTTTCATATGTTAATTTTTTTTTTTCCTATTCAAAGTGCTGGTGAGGTTTTGTTTTGTGACAGGACCTTCATAAACAGAGATTGGTTCCAGGAGTCATCCCAGGAAACAGACTCTGAAATACAGTGTTTTGAATTCCTTTGGGTTTGCCCTTGTGCTCTGAACACAGTGCTGATGGCCTTGCAAATTTGAAATAGGGTGCTAGTGATCCATGACACAGGATGTATCCTGATTAGTCAGATTTTCACCCCTTGCTCACACTGTGATGAAGTCTCCACAGGAACAAGGGCCTGGGGGAACTAGGCATCCTGTTCGCTGACAGTGAATACAAAGGCCATCGTGTGGGATGTGTTCTTTTTGGGGCACTGAAGCTATTACTGAAAGGACAAGTTAAGCATAAGCTCTTTAAACTCTCCCTCAAATTACAGCCAGAGACGCAGAATATATCTGTGGTGATTTTTGAAAAGTTTGCTTTTCAGGCCTACTTCTACTGAACGTTTTTTAAATGTAATTTTTACTTGTTTTACTATGTAATTTTACAGTTTTAATACAGTGTCTCATCAAGTCCCCTATGAAGTTTAGTGCATTGTTTTTAGTAAGAAGTTTGAACCTAATACTTTTTTTTTTTTTTGGTCTTTTTGTCCATTTTAGGGCGGCATCCATGGCATATGGAAGTTCCCAGGCTAGGGGTCTAATTAGAGCTACAGCTACTGGCCTACACCATAGCCACAGCAATGCCAGATCCGAGCTGCATCCGCAACCTACACCACAGCTCATGGCAACGTCAGATCCTTAACCTGAGTGAGACCAGGGGTCGAACCCACAACCTCATGGTGCCTAGTTAGATTCGTTTCCACTGCCCCACAATAGGAACTCCCTGAACCTAATACTTTGAATTAGGACATTTGGTTGGAAGCAGCTTTACTTTTCAATGTTTGTGCATAGCCATGCTTCCTTTACACAAAACACAGTCATAATCACACCAAGAATCCCCATTCTCTTCAAAGTATACCCTGAATACTCAGACCCATTAGAGTCATAACTAGGTGTATATCCTAGTATTTTCTGGTTGAATAAGAAAAAGTCTAATACGAGAAGAAATAGTTTATATACCAAAATAATTCAAATATTTTGTTGATTTATATTGGATAATCATGAAGAGTATGTGTGACAATGAGTAGGATTAAAGAGAACATGAGACTTTATCAATATGGATGTGTTTACCAGGCATTCTGGATTTAATAGATTTGGTCATTTAGCTGCAAATGGCCCTGATAGTTTACTGATTTGGTTGACTGAAATTTTCACTCAACAGTGGCCTATGCTTAAAAAATTTGTATACTGGAATGTTTCCTGGTATAATGCAAAGAATAGAATCCGAAGTCTTAGGCGATTGGAAGGTTGGAGTGGGTTTATTACATGTAACCCACACATTAACATCATACACTCCATCTGACAGGAGGGCTCAGAGAACGTTCCCTTTCTAAGGCTTTGAGGATCCTTAGCAGCTTGGGTACCAGTCTCCCTGATATGCTCTGAGATGGCTCTGCTCTGACCAGGGGTGTGGCAGTGGGAGATGCTGTTAATCATAAAGGCTCTTGAGCTTTAGAGGCAGTAGGATCCTGGGATAGCAGAGGCCAACTGCTTCTCCTAACTCCCTAAGACAAAATGACCATTGGGCAGCATTGGTAGTGCTGACCGCACTGGGCAGCAGAAAAAAAGCATGATTAGAATTCTCTGATGCACAGGGAGTTCCCATTGTGGCTCAGCAGTAACCAACCTGACTAGTATCCATGATGATGCAGGTTTAATCCCTAGCCTCACTCAGTGAGTTAAGGATCTGGTGTTGCCGTGAGCTGTGGTATAGGTTGTAGATGCAGCTCAGATCCCGAGTTGCTGTGGCTGTGGCTCTGGCAGCTGCAGCTTCAATTTGACCCCTAGGCTGGGAACTTACACATGCCTCAGGTATGGCCAAAAAAAAAAAAAAAAGCTCTGATGCCTAGATATTACAGTATCACAGTGATGGATAATTGATGTCTATGCCAGTAGAAACAAAATAGGTTAACCATCAACTGAAATGTCACCAGATACATAAAACTCCAAGACTCATGAACAGAAACTGAATTTGAGTTGCCCAAATGGGTATTCTGATTTTCTTACCAAACTTCCAGAACTTACATCAGCTCACAGACCAAGACTGTCTTGAGTGAAGGAGAAACTTAGTTCCTTTTCATTCCCCAAGCATATATTGTGATGATCTGAGGTCGTTTTCTGAAGTGGTTGTGGATTGGGGTAAAGGAGATGCCCAGATCTTTGGGGGTTTGCTAAACACTGCTTTGAAGTAGTACTGATTCTTGAAGCCTCTAAGTAAAATTATGGTCCAGGAATCAGAGTGTGGGCACATAGTGTTTACATGGCAGAACTTGGCTGCTAGTGTTTAAATGGCAGAACTTGGCTGCAGTTTGCATCATGTGGACCAGATGGAATGGCCTTAGTTCTACCCTGAACTAATGAATGTACAGTTGGACTAGAGACATTTGGGGGCAGCTACAATTTCCACATTGGTTCTCTGGCCCAGGAGTGATGGCACTTGGTATGAAGGTATACAGTGATGGTCTATAATGTCCCTTCCTTACAAAGCTAGGAATGTAAAAGCAGTGCTCTGTCCCTGGAAGAAAGGCACACACCTGTGCCACCTTCAGAAACTTGGAAGCTGCTGTGGTGGTGATGACTACTACCTCCCAGTGCAGCTCCTCTATTCATCTGTGCAGAAATCATACAGGCTTTGCAGAATTACAGGCAACTGTGAACTTAATCAGAGACCTGGCTTCAGCTGCTCTTCCAGATGCAGGCAGCTGGAACCTGATATCCAGCTGTTTACCAGGCAGATGCTTTATTCACAGAGGTTTCACAGGAAATAGGACAAGCCAGAGCAGTTTGCTTTTATCTTCACCTTTTCCTTGGAAGTACATCATTTCTCCTGCTTCCTTCCATGCCATAATCTGGAAAAATCTTGACCATCTGCAGATTCCCAATACAATTACACTGGATCACTTTATTGCTGCCATATGCTGTTGAGAAAGTGGCAAGTATGTTAGGTGTCATGCATAATGTGACATTCCTGCCCTAGACGGGATAACCCCGTGATTTTCAGGGAATTCTCGGTTTTTGCACTTTGTACTGCTTAGCAGAACCAAAGAACCACTGCCTAGTGAGCCACTTTGGATTTCAGAGGCAACACATAACATATTAAATGTGCATTTAGACCCATTTACCAGATAACTTGTAAGGCTGGCAGTTTTGTTGAATACTTGTGGACTTATGCAGTATCGTCCTCATTTTATTACATAGTTCTGTCTACTAACGCTTTACTATTTTCACATCAGAAAAGATGCAGCAGTGGATTCCACTTGTGTGGGATTTGCTTACCATTATTGCCATCACTGAGCAGCAGCTAAAGTAATAGACCAGTGGAACGACCTGGTAGGGACTCAGTTAGTGCCTTGGGTGTAGAAAAGACCCTGAGTACATAGGGTTCAATCTTGCAGGGTTCAGTATATGCTTGAAATACAGATTAGCATCTCTTCTACAGCCCAGGTACACACTTAGGAAAAAAGACTTGAAGATGAAAATAACTTCACCCACTATTAAGTTAATAAACCAATTGTAGAAGTTTGGCTTCCACAAGTTTGAATTCTGATGGTTTGGAGGTTTGGGGGTCCTTGGGGAAGCATTCTTCCACCAGGGAAAATCATTTAATATCACTCATATGTGGAATCTAATAAAAATGTTACAAAAGAACTTACTTGGAAGGCTCTTTATATTTTCAGATACCTGTGGTTGAAAGAGACCTTAAGAAATTGCCTGTGTCCCTTATTTTGAAGTAGTCCTGAATTGCAGAAAAATTTGTAGCATATATTTATAAAAATGGTTTCTATTGATGATAGACCAGATTGAAGAAATCCACTAAATTGACTGAATTGAAAATCCTTTGCTAATAAATTTACAACCATAAGCCAAACAGATTTAGAATATAAAAAATGTTCAAACCCAAAGAACTTCATTTAATTTCTTCACAATAATTTTCAGACTATACTGAGCTAGTCCAATTTTCTAGTCAATCAGAGTCCAATTATATTTAGATGAGCTATAAGCTATCAGAAATAACTAGAGCTATATCCAAATATATGCTTCTGAAATTTGCGCTGACGTGGGGACCTAGTTCAAAACCTTTAAACTGGCAGGTTATGAAGTACAAAGTCAAACTATTCCAAAAAAAAAAAAAATGTGGGCAATGTTGAAAGCACAAGGAAATCAATTTTATTATGTCAAGTATGTATATACATGTTGTAGAGAATTTCTAATTAAATCCTTTAATGCTTTTTTTGCTCCGTTTCATTTTTCCACAACTTTGAAGAATATCTTTGAACATTATTAAAAGTGAAATGTAAATGCTGTATCTTTAGAATAAATGTAGCTATTTTACCTAAGCACTAAATTGTATAAATGATTTATGGGCATCTGATCTGCAACTTAATTTATATACTTTCATCCATCTCCTATAAGCATATTGTCCTTGGTTATTATTACAAGGTCATGTGCACAATATTTCTTTATAAAATCAGAAAGTTATTAAGGAGTTGGTAAGTTGTGTTACATTGAGTTGTACCTGATGAGAATGTGACAGTGCTCAAATACATTCATTTGTATGCAATAAGTTGTATACCATGGTTTTCCATAAGTATTATTTCTAGAAACTGTTTGTTCTGTATAATTGGAAACAAATTCAAACAAAAAATAGCCTTAAATAATTGCCAGCTCAATATAATAATATTAACTCATCCTCTATTTATAACTTCTGCATATGAAAAATTTATCATTGAGAAAACCAATGATAAATATCTGTCATTATGCATCTCATTGTATATATATATATATATACATCTACATTTATATCTGTGTGTGTGTGTGTGTGTGTATTCACACACAGAGAGTGTTTTGAATTTATATAAAATACTAAGGTTTTATTTGGGGACTTCTATTTTTCTAAGATATTTGAGTATTTAAGTAAATATTTTATTTAAAATCAAAACAGTGTAAATATTCTTCTTATTAAAGGTAAAACTTAAAATTGAAAAACTTGTTTTATCTGATAAATTTGACATAGAATTTAAGCTACATTTAAATTTATATTTTATCTTATGGATACCATAATAATTAGTATATTTTAAATGCAACATGTTACTTTAATGTCTTAAACATTTTATTGAATTATATATTTGATGTACAATTTTATATGTTACATATGTACAAAGTAAATGAGTCACAGTTTTAAAGCTTATTGGCCATATTCCCTGTGCTGTACAGCATATCTTGTAGCTTCTTTTACACAACATAGCTTGTACCTCTTAATCCTCACTCCTACATTGCCCCTCCCCTTTTCAGTCTCCCCAATGGTAACCATTAATTCTTGGTATCTGTGAGTGTTCCCTTTTTTTGTAATATTCACTGGTTTGTACTTTTAGGATTCCACATATAAGTGATATCATATGTTGTTTTATTTCTCTGACTTATTCTACTTAGCATAATGCCCTCCAGATCTCTCCATATTGTGGCAAATGGCAAAATATTCATTCTTTATTATGACCTAGTAGCAAGCTATTGTGTATATATACCACATCCTTTTTATTCATTCATCTGTTGATGGACAGTTAAGTTGTTTCCTTATCTTGGCTGTTGTAAATAATGCTGTTGTGAACACTGGAGGGCACGTATCTTTACAAATTATTACTTTTTGTTTTTTCACAGATATACACATAGATGTGGAATTGCTGGATCATATGGTATTTCTATTTTCAGTTTTTTGAGAAATCTCCATACTCTTCCATGGTGGCTACACCAATTTACATTTCTACCAATAGTGTCTGAGGGTTGCCTCTTCTTCCACATCCTTTCCAACATTTATTATTTGTGTCCTTTTTGAAGACACATTTGAGGTGACAGGTATGAGGTGATATCTCACTGTGGTTTTGCTTTGCATTTCCCTGATAATTGGCAGTGTTGAGCATCTTTTCATGTAACTCTTGGAGAGATATCTTCCGTATGTCTTCTTTGGATGGTGTCTCTTCGGGTCTTCTATCCAGTTTTTGATTGGGTTGTTTGTTTTTTGGATGTTGAGTTTTATGAGCTGTTTATATATTTGGGAATTTAACACCTTATCAATCATACCAATTGCAAATATTTTCTCCCATTCAATAGGTTGTCTTCATGTTGTTGATGGTTTCCTTTGCTATGCAAAAATCTTTAAGTTTAATTAGGTCCCATTTGTTTATTTTTGCTCTCCCTTGCCTTAGAAGACAGATCCCGAAAAATGTTACTATGATTTCTGTCAAAGAATGTTCTGCTTATATTTTCTTCTAGGAGTTTTTATGGTTTACTGTCTTACATTTAGGTGTTTAATCCTGAAATCCTGATATCTTCTGATTTAAACATCATATTACATTTTAATATACGACATATGGAGTCCTGGGTGATTATAATAGATCCAGCAGTTATTTAAATCATAGTTATATTAAAATATTGTTAGCAATTTAAATGTGGTGAGTTGATGCTTAACGTTTTTGTTGTTGATCTCTCAGTTTCACTAGTAAAAATCACTTAAACCTTGCATTTAATGTATGTTGTGAAGTGAACAGAGGAAATGCTGCTTTTACTTAATTCATCAGGAAATTGGTAAAGTGAAGAACATCAAGAAAATTCCTTTTTTTTATGTCATTCTTTTTTATGGCTGAGTAGTATTCCACTGTGTATATATACCACTTCTTCCGAATCCAATCATCTGTCGATGGACATTTGGGTTGTTTCCATGTCCTGGCTATTGTGAATAGTGCTGCAATGAACATGCGGGTGCACGTGTCTCTTTTAAGTAGAGTTTTGTCCGGATAGATGCCCGAGAGTGGGACTGCGGGGTCATATGGAAGTTCTATGTATAGATTTCTAAGGTATCTCCAAACTGTTCTCCATAGTGGCTGTACCAGTTTCCATTCCCACCAACAGTGCAGGAGGGTTCCCTTTTCTCCACAGCCCCTCCAGCACTTGTTATTTGTGGATTTATTAATGATGGCCATTCTGACTGGTGTGGGGTGAATAGCATTGAGAACTTTGTCTAGATACTCATGTTGCAACAGAACAAAGGGTGGGGGAAAAATGTAATTGTAATGTATACATGTAAGGATAACCTGACCCCCTTGCTGTACAGTGGGAAAATAAAAAAAATTATAAAAAAAAAGAAAAAAAAGAAAATTCCTTTGGCAGTCACTGCCAAGTGATGTTTTAATAGAAGACAGCATAGTGTTCATAAGAATCTTGGATTACCACTGAAGAAAAACACATTTTTATATTTAGAAAACATGTTTATAATTTACCTTGCAGAATGTCCCATTTATTGAATTTCTCTGGATATTTGTCCATCTCAGATATAGTGATGGCACACAGGAGTGAGGCAGTGGGGGCTCATCACACCACAGGCCATTGGGCCATTCTCTCCGCTTTTCTTGCAGAGAATTTAAAAACAGTAGACAGATGACTATAATTCTAAGTTTTCACCAAATGATGGCAATTCTGAAGACTGATAGAGATAAAATACTCCCTTATGTAAACTTTTTTGGTGAATCTAAGTTTTAAACATTTGCTGACATTGTTGAATTTTAATTATACACATGCAGTTACACATGTATAAACTTCAAATCAGCACTTTTCAAAAACTTTTCTTTTAGTAAACACTATATTTTACCCGAGGTTTTTACTTCGAAGCCTCAGTTGTACCAGTTATAGACTCAACCATCACACGTGGACCCAGCTGCTCGCCTTCTTTTGGAAAGAACTGGAATTCTTATCTCCACATCCTGCAATTGTGCGTGGTTCTAGGTTTAAAGAAGATATGAAAAAAAAAATGGTAGAAAACTGATTATAAGGGAGGAAGTCATGATTTATCATTTTATTTCTATCATGTTTTTCTAATGATTCTGTTAGAAAATTGATACATTTTGTTTAATATTTAAAACAGTGACATAGGGTATGATCAGCAAGAAGTAATAGTTATTTGGGGACTGAATTTTTTTGTTTGCACCTGAAATATTTCACTGAAAATAATATTTTTATGTGGAAATTTATTCTTTTAAAAGTTTAAAAATGTTAATTGTGGGAGTTCTGGTCTTGGCTCAGTGGGAACAATTCTGACTAGTATCCATGAGGATGCAGGTTCAATCCCTGGCCTCGATCAGTGGGTTAAGGATCTGATGTTTCCATGAGCTGTGATGTAAGTTGCAGACGCAGTTCAGATCTGGTGTGGCTGTAGCTGTGGTGCAGGCCAGTGGCTATAGCTCTGATTCAACCCCTAGCCTGGGAACTTCCATATCCTGCGAGCGCAGACATAAACAAAAAAGCATTTAACTGTTTAGAGGGAAACTAAATAATATATTTAGAAAAAATATTACTTACTTGACATGATTGTTCTGAAAATAATTGTGCTATATAGAAGCAGGTGGTGTTAAAAATGATTCTCTCTTGGAATCAGATATTCTGGGATCACTTCTGGTCAATGGTAGAGGGAAAAGTTAATAAACATAGCATACCCCCCCCCCCAAGAACTTAGGGAGACATGAAGAAGAATCTTAGTACATTTTGTATCCCACAAAAGAAAACAATATCAAGAAAAGTCACATCACTCACGTGTAACACTTCACGGTAAACACTAAGATCCCTATAAATGAGTTCCTTTCTTCCGAGTCAGATGCTTTATGTCTGTTCAGGCAACTAGCATCTAGTTTAGTGTCAGATGATTTTTAAATATATTAGACATCTTCCAAATATTTGGTTTAAATTTTAAATATCTTGTATTTTTTTCTTAGAGTACATTGTCAAAGCAAAAGCCACGTACATGAGGATGTTAGATAATCCATATGGTCAATTTGTTTAATGGCCGAAGAGGAATACTGAAATACACTTGTTGTTTCTTGTTTGCATTCTAAAGTCTATAATGTCATACCTTAACTGTTTTGATGAGTATTACTTAATACTCAGCAAGCAGTTCGTGTTAAATAAAATAAGTAATGGTAAAACTACAAATGAAATAAATATTATATATGTCTCTAATTTGGACTGATAAAATGATGTGAAAGGACCTGCATGAAATAAAGAAAAAGGTAGGTAGCCTACATATTTAAATATTTATTTTTATGATTGATTTTTTTTGTTATTTAGTTTCTCATAACATCCAATCTCAACATAATATTAGTATCACAGAGTGAAATACCTGGTTGATCAAACTATGCAATATATTTTGCCATTTCCTAACAATAATCCTGACATATGAATAAATATTTATAAGAAGACTTACAAGAAAATTTATCTCAATCTTTGTAACTATTAGATAAGACATCCAGAAAATTCTTTAACAATATTTCAGTGTCATCCAGAGAAGACATAAAAACTTTTATTTAATCATTATTTTAAATTTCTATTAATAACCTTTAAATGTACTCAGGGAATTTACTAAGGACACTGAAAATGAGTGAGTCACAGCCAATATTTATTTCAATTTCAAGGGACTTTATTTTATATTCAGAAGCAAAAAATAAATAAATAAAATTAATGAAGCCATGAGTAAGACATCATACATAAGCAAAAAAAAAAAAAAAAATGACAACGCTATAAATAGAGTAGCCTGCATTAAAAACAAGTGTTATTTATTAAAAAAAAAAAAGGAGCAAGAAGATTTATGAACAGCATTGTCAGCTTTAAATTGGTTCACTTTAAAATCATGAAAACAATGATGTTGGGATATTGACTTCCAGCTTGTATGACTCACAAGTTTATTTTTTAAAGAGTACCTTTGGTATATTACCTCATAGAGCATTTCTAACAATCCTTTAACATTTATAAAGTTGATTTTACACCTGCATTTGCTGTTGAGCAAACTCTGGACATCTGACCAGCCCAAAGATGTCATCGCTAATTGAGCAGAGCCAAGACTGAAATCCTGTTCTCTGACCCTCAGGAATTAGGGTCAAGGCATCTAAGGAGCATATACCTGTCTTATCTGGACTTCAAAGATAAATTAAATTTGCATAAGGAGGAAATGAAAACCATAGTAAAAGTAATTGAAATATTAGAAATTCATATCAACATAAAAATATGAAAGAGCCATATTGAGAACAAAAAGAGTGTGGAGCAATGTATTATTTACCATAGTACATGGAAATCCTTCAGACTTTAGGAAAAATATACATCTTTGTTTATATTCTAACTTAGTTTTCCTCTTCTCTTAAAATTGATGATTGCTTATTTTTCTATTTCTTTATCATTATTTTTGATTTACCATTTTGTAAAAATGAGACTGAATCCCGAGAATGAAACTTAGAAGCAAAACTAAAAGAAGAACTCATTGTTATGCTTTGTGAACACTCAATACAAGATTGATTCATAGGCTACCATACTTAAGGATGAAACTCAGAGCTGGGATGTAAGGCTGAGTCCAAAACCGTAGGTATTGCTGTTAATTCATTTCTTCAAATAAAATCATGTTTAGCTTCTGACATCTAGAAGATAAATCTGAAACAATGGAGTCTTGGATCCTTGCCTGGTTAAATCGGGCTCAAACTCAATTGCTCCATTTATTATCCTTGATTTTGTCCCGGCAGTTTACAAAGAAGTGCTGCAGCCTTCTCTCTCGCTATCAAGGAAAAACTCGTGTAACCACCAGAATTAGAGGCCAGGAAAGAGATTATCACATTTGTCTCTCTTGAGCCCAGCAGAGGAAAAATTGACAGTGCTCAGGGGGGCAGTTTTGATGGAAACTTGTGGAATCCCAATGTCGTTTTGGCACTTGAAACTTTAGTTGAGTGAAAACAGGATTGATTCACTTCCTTAAGTGGTTCTCCAGTTGGTCTGAAAGATTGAGACTAACTGCTAAAAAAGGGAGCAGCTTTCAGAATGGATAAATCTGGCTTAAAAGATTTGCAGCATAGTTTTTCCCCCAAATGAAAAGATTAGAGTTTAAGGGATAGACAAGACTTCACATAATTTAAAAACCCCTTTTCCCCTAGAATCAGGACATATATAAATTTGGTGGTTAAAGATTATATTTGTGGTGTGATATCTACATTTTATACGTTTCTTGCTCTAAAATACATTGAAAAGTAATACTAAAATTTGTTATAACATTACTTTTTATATGCTCAAAATTACCTGGTTGCCTTCTACAATATGACAGTATTGTTAATAAAATCATACAGGTTATTATTTGCCTAATATTGTCAAAGAAAAAAAAAACAGCATATTGTTTAAGAAAAATATAGAGTTAAATAATAATTATTAAAATATCAATGCTATTATTTTAATAATTATTTTACTTTTCAAAATCTGATGAATGTTACTTTTAATTCTATATGGATAAATTAGTATTTGAATCAAACAATAGTTCTAATTTTTAGCATTCGCTATGAGAGGCAAACATTTCCAGAACCCTTAATTCTAAAGGAAATGATAAATCCACTCTGCTGAAGGAAAATACATACCATAAAATATCTTTAAAATTTAATCAATAAATTACTTTACATGATACTGTAAATTATAACGCAGTTTTGGCTATTAGCTAAAAATAAGAAATTATTATAAAATTTCCATTTGCCAGGCATGGGAAATTTTATTTTTATGATTGGGGGCAAAGTGAATTAAGATTTTAAAAAGCTTTAAAAAAATACCCAAATGGTTTTTCACCAGAATATGTTGAATCAATAAAATAAGCAATAAAGGAGTGGAAAAAGAAAAAGGCAATTTTGCATTGCTTGTATGCCTATTCCTTGGAGATTACAAGCTAACTTTAAAATAACATCAGGAAATTCAATCTCTGCTTTGCTGTCTGTTCATTTTCTCTTTAATTACTGAATATAGTTATTTGTGCTCAGTGGCAAAGGTGAGCAATTCAGAGGTTACTGAATCAAAGAATCTTGGAATATTAGATCACTTCCTCTGAAATTACATCTGAGGAAATTAAAATCAAGACAGTACAGAAACTTTAATAAAGTCACTGAGAGAGTTAGGAGCAGAGTTAGGAATTAGCAACTTTCTGACATATATTAGAGAAGAGTTTTTTTTTCATTAGCAAGAACTCTCATTTATTCATTCTAAAGCATCTTGGCAATGTGATATTCTGAGAACTACTTATATTGATGATACTAACATTGGCTCATCTAAGTAGGAAGTTGAAATTAATATTTGGATAATCAAAGATAGCCCCTTTTGTTTGGCAATGAACCATTTAGCAGCCATTTTCAAGTTTGTTCATATCACCAGATAATACTTTTTAATGAAACATTTATACATTTACAATCAATCAACTGTTTTTTGATGATCTATTTTTTGTCCACCACCATGATAGATATAGTATGGAATAAATTAGGCCAGTCTTAAGTATGCCCTTAAATAATGGGAAATTATTAATGTGTCCAAATTAATTTATATATAACTATATCATAAGTACCATAAAGTGTTGGAATATATGATTTATGGATAAAAATAGCTCATACAATCTCTGATTCTGTATTCTTGTATTGATAAAATAACTTGTACCACCTCTGATTTTGTATTCTTGTATTGATCTCCTTGAGAATAGTTTCAGCCCTATCTGAAGGGGTGTCTCCAGAATTCCATGCAAAGTAGGCTAAGGAGGTTTATCTCTAGTTTGGTATTAAATGGGGGTCAAGTTTGCCCACTTGTTTTACAGTTGCATTTGCAGAGTGAAGTGATTGTTTTATTTAGACCTTGATCTATGGTTTTAGAACAATTGAGGTTTTCTAGGCTTGCTTCTTATAAGCTTAAGAGAATTTAAAGGTAAACATCACTAACTATAATGAATATTCATAATGGAAATAATGTCATCAAAATGGTTTGGAAAGGTGAAGGAGATGAGAGACAACACAAATAGCAACACTTGACACTCTCACTATTTTCACCCTTGTCTTTAAGAATAGTAATAAGTATATGCAGATCCATGCATACCTAATACATGCAGAGATAACAGTTGTCATATGCCAGCAGTTGAGTTATCGTTGTTGACCCCTGGGAGATTTGCCTAAGAACTTTGTATCCTTTTTTAGGGCCACACCTGTGGCATATGGAAGTTCCCAGTCTAGGAGTCTAATTAGAGCTGCAGCTGCTGGCCTATGCACCACACACAGCAATGCCAGATCCGAGCCACATATGCAGCCTACACCACTGCTTGTGGCAACACCAGATCCTTAACCCACATCCTCAATGGATACTGATTGGGTTTGTTACCGCCTAGCCACCACGGGAATTCCCCTGTGTCCTTCTTAGATAAAGGTGTCAGCAGAGCCTTAGAAGTGGATTTTGCTACATCAGAGGATTTCTAATGTTATTTGGGGTAGGGACCATCTAGACTCCCCTTCCAGCAACTACTATTTTATAATGGATATTGTTTGCAATTTCTCTCAATGCACTTGGAGCCAGATGCTCACAAAGTCTGTATGCCTAGTCGCTCAAGCCTTGGATGTTGTCCTTTTTGACTTCCTTACTTATTTTCTATTAAAACTCACTTGACCTTCTTGGAGTTCCCGTCGTGGCTCAGCAGAAATGAATCTGACTAGTATCCATGAGGGTGCAGGTTCAATCCCTGGCCTTGCTCAATTGGGTTAAGGATCTGGTGTTCCCATGAGCTGTGGTGCAGGTCACAGACATGACTTGGATCTGGTTTAGCTGTGGCTGTGATTTTGGCAAGCGGCTACAGCTCCGATTCAACCCTTAGCCTGGGAACCTCCATATGCTCTGGGTGCAGCCCTAAAAAAACAAAAACAAACAAACAAAAAACTCACTTGACTTTCTGAAGATCTGTTGGGTCTGAGGTACTTCTAGGTGTCATGAATTTGGGATCATAGGAAGCACTCAGAATCCAAGCCCTGAAAAACCTTCCTATAAATACCTCTATAGAATGTTTAAAAATGTAAGTGCTACTGGAGTTCCTGCTGTGGTGTAGCAGGTAAAGAATCTGACTGCAGCAGCTTGGATTGCTGCAGAGGTGTGGGTTGATTTCTGGACTAGTGCAGTGGGTGAAGGATTTGGCATTGCTATAGCTGTGGCATAGGTGGGGGCCTCTGGCTCAGATTCAGTCCCTGGCCCAGGAATTTCTATATGCCATGTGTAAGGCCATAAAATATGTGCATGTGTGTGTGTGTGTATCTATATTTATATATAAATATTATTTTATCTTTTTTTTTTTATACCTTTTCTAGGCCCACTCCCAGGGCATGTGGAGGTTTCCAGGCTAGGGGTCTAATCCGAGCTGTAGCTACCAGCCTCTGCCAGAGCCACAGCAATGTGGGATCCAAGCCATACTGCAACCTACACCACAGCTCACGGCAATGCCGGATCCCTAACCCACTGAGCGAGGCCAGGGATCGAACCCGCAACGTCATGGTTCCTAGTAGGATTCATTAACCACTGAGCCACGATAGGAACTCCTAATTTTAAAAGTTATGTTTATGTATATATAGATATATAAATGTTACAGAATGGAGCATCCACAGAATGCAGTTCCTTGATTCTCGTCTGTGATACTAGACCATTTCAAAATTTTCTATTCCTTTTGGCTTTTTATAAGGCCAGTAAAAGACCATTTCACAACAATGCATCAGTTTGTTATCAAATACTGATTCAAATTATCAGAGAAACCAACTCTTTCTAGATGGATGAATCTCTTGTAATTTGTAGATTATAATTGTCAAGTCTGATAAATCAACATTTCTTATGATTTACTGAAATATTAACATATTTACAGCTTATCCACTATCTCTGATTAAAATATCCAGATTCTTGCTTGCATAACAAGTCATCTGTGTATTTTTGTTTTGCTTACAATCTTTGTGCACACAATTTTCACATATTTAAGGCATTTTCTTAAACACGTATCAATTGTATCCTCCTGTTATACATATTACTATCTTGTTTATGACTTCAGCATGGTTTGAAGAAATTTTTTTTTTCTCCTTCCTCTAAAAACCTGTTTGTAAAATGGTCTCTGGAGTGTAAAAGGGCTAGATCAAAGTTAAACTAGGTTTGGCAGTCATTTTTAATTTAGAAATTTCTACCACAATAGGAAATGTTAGCCGTTCAATATATGTGTCAATACTTACCAATTTAAGGGACTGATTTAGAGAAACAACTTGTGAAGCAACCAAAGTGTTTCAGGTCCTTATCACCTACTTAGTTGGGATTTCCTTGACTTTAAGTCTGCCTCATCTGCCTTTATATTCCTGTCTGCTTATTTATTCGTCTGTGTTTATACTCATCCCCTCATCTATCCATAAGGCACCATGTACACCCTGTGTGGCCAGCATTGGAGCAGATGCAGAGGATATAAGAATATGCAAGACAGTATCTGCCCTTAGAGACGCTCAGTTATATGAAAGAGACAGTGATTAAAACTGATTATCTAACCAAAAAATAGGACATTAGGACAAAGAGTTTCTTATGGACTCCAAGTCTATACCATTGACTCTGTTTATAATAGTAAACTTAGTAAATTTGTTTTCTAAACTTTCATATAGCAATTTGTCTTTTACACCTTTCTATAGTTTTAGTAATTTTTCAGATTTGTACAGGCTATACTAATTTTAATTTGAATGTTATTAATTCATACTTTAATTTGAATGCAAGATATAGGAATATATTGCCCATTTGTAAATGATTGAAAACTACAAAGAAGAGTCTTATTCTTCCTATAGTTTTCAGAAAAAGATGTTACTTTTTTTTTTTTTAAATGGCCTCAGGTGTGGCATAGGGAAATTCCCAGTCTATGGGTCAAATCACAGCTACAGCAGCTGGCCTATGCCACAGCCACAGCAACACCAGTTCAGAGCCACTCCTGCAACCTACCCCACAGCTCAAGGCAACGCTGGATCCTTAACCCACTGAGCAGGGAGGATCAGGAAGCAAACCTGAATCCTCATGGATACTAGTCAGGTTCGTTTCTGATGAGCCACAATGGGAATTCCAAGAAGACCTGGTCCTTTTAAATAAATAAAACCTTTTTAAAAAGATGTCAGTATTGCCCCCCTCCCTTTTATGAGCAAGAAGTTCCTGATGTGTAAAGTGTATGAACGTGTAATTTTTTGATCTTCTAAAATAATAAATGATAAACAATACTTTCTGTAAAACTGGCTTTGTTGATTGGAATCTTCTTCCAGCATAACACTTAGAGGATCTTCAATCTGATAATTCAAAGTTATGTTTCTGCTTCCATGCTGTTCAAAGTGTAATATGTGAAAATTTAGTCATGTTCAGTAGTTGTGGAAAAATAAACATTGCTTATGTATCTATATGTTAGCTTGAAGATTTAAGGTAACATTTATTTTGTTAATAACATATTATGGAAGTTTTAATTAAATCCATAAATTCTAGTACCTAAAATATGTACAGAGGAAAATGAAATCAAACATTCTTACACCAAAAGATACACCTTAGAAATGTGCTATTTACTTTAGATTTTAAGATAGTGATTTTTAGTCAGAGACATAAAAATATAAAGATACTTTATATTTATCAGTTATTAATTTAAATAAATACATTCTAACTTTTTATAAAGTGAATCATGTAAGTATTTATAGATAATGGTATAGCTCATTACTGGATTGTTAAAAATGGAATTCTAGAAAAAAACACAAAATGATCAGATAGCATTATTCCCAATTAAGTCTAATAACTTCACTTTGAAAACCTTTCAGAAGCAAGTCAATAGTGATTCTCTGATCAGCTTTGAAATGATTTTTACACATCTGATCCATTGTATTATCACAAGGAAACACTGTCCACCACTTGACCATGCATGAAGTTTGTTTTCTGTAACTGGCTGCCTTAAAATTCTTAGCTCTGTTCATTTTCATTCAGAATTCCAGCCAGAAGCTGATAGCTAGAGGACACTGGAGCACTGGTTTTCCTGCAACAAGAGCCATGTCAAAAATGCTCCCTAAAAAATTGTTTCTGTACCTATTACTCTCCCCACATCAAAGGATAAAGACATAGACAATATAATTCCATTCAGATGGAAGGATGGTTTATAGAAAAACCATCAGTTGGCGCAGAAACAGTGCAATGCATTTATGAATACACATTACAACAACATTATATTGTGGGCCTTTACATTTATTGATTCCATTCACCTATGTAAAGAGGCTGGGTTTTCTAATAAGATGAACTCAAACAAGAAAGAGAAAAGATGCTATTGCAAACATTGTCCTAGAAGAAAAAATAGATATAACAAATCAGCTTTTAGTTTGTGACCATTTTATTGTTTTGTTATCTATAATAACCTCAAAGTTGTCCTTAAAAAATATATTTCAATTGCATTTATAATGGAATTGAGGCAGAGAGATACTAAACAAGTTACCCAGTGTTACTCACCTTGAATGCCAGCTTCTACGTAGAGACTTAAGGAAACCAGCTGCCAAAAATCACATTAAAGAAAGAAATATCCAGGAGATTCTGTCGTAGCTTTGTAGCAATGAACCCAACTAGCATCCATGAGGATGCAGGTTCACTCCCTGGCCTCGTTCAGTGGGTTAAGGATCTGGCGTTACCATGAGCAGTAGTGTAGATCTCAGACAGGGCTAGTGTTGTTGCTGTGGCTGTGGTGTAGGCCAGAAGTTGCAGCTCCAATTTGACCCCTAGCCTGGGAGCTTACATATGACTTGGGTCTGGCCTTTTTAAAAAAAAATAAGAAAAAGAAAAAGAAAAGAAATATTCATGATTTCCAAACACACACACAGACACACACACAGAAAAATACAAACACATAAGCAAATTCATCCCCCAAATGAAATCAATTGAATAAAAAACTGAAACCTAGAAGAGGATTGGTGGTTTAACCATAAGCACGGAATTTTTTATCCTCTAAGTTTTTTCAACTAATGCAACCCTAAAATACAAACAAAAAATGTCCCACATAGAACACATTCCTTAAAATTGATATATAATTTACATATAACATTATATTAGTTTCAGTTGTACTGTCATGACTTGATTTTGTTGAAAACATTCCACATTATGTCAACACTCTTCAACATGTTATACTTTTTTTTTGTTGTGATGAGAACTGCTAACTATTTAAACTTTCACATATACTGTACAGTCTTATTAACTATAGTCCCTCTGCTATACATTATAACCCCATCATTTATTTGTTTTATCGCTGGAAGTTTGTGCCTTTTGAAACCCTGAACCCACTTTTCCCATTCCACCCTCCCATCTTTGGCAACTATAAGTCAGTTCTCCATCTATGAGCTTATATCTTTTTACTTTGTTTCATCATTTTAGATTCCACACATAAGTGAGATCATAAGGCATTTATCTTTATGGACACTTTTTTACAAATATGTGTTTTATATATGCATATATCTACTACATCTTATCCATTCCTTTGTCAATGGATGTTTAGTTGTGTCCACATCTTAGCTCTTATAAATGATCAATTATATGCCAACAAAATTAAATTTTAAAAAAATTTACATATTTATGTAGTATATTACAAACATAGTTTACTTGTTTCCATTATGTCTTTCCTTGATGATCTTCCTTTTCAAATTACTTGAAAAATATATGAAGCCATTAAATCCAAGTTTACTGAGTGATAAACCAATGAGAAATAAAGTAATACATTAGCAAGCGTTGTTTTCCAAGAAAACACTCTTTAATTGCCCTGCATACAATTGAATGATGCAGAGTAATTTGGTGGATTAAGCACAGTTTAACATCAATTGATAAACATTGTAACAAGGATTAAAATAGTGAGCTTAATTCCTTCTCAGTCTTATATAATCAGAGGATTGGAATGTATTTTTAACAGTAAAATTGTAGAATGATGGATGAAGGAAAAAGTAGGAGCCCAAATATATGATCCTAAGTTACTTTTCTAGGCTTGAAATATCACACACTATATATTTTCCTGTTTCTTTTCATTCCAGTCATTAGTTAAATCCATCTGCAAGAATGATTACTTTGGTGATATTTCTCCCAAGGTCACTGCCTGTTAAGAGGAGTCAGAGTTGTGTGTGTCAGGGTGTGGATATGTTCATGCATTACTGAAAATTTTGAGGAGTATGTATATGCAACATAATATCATAAGGAACGTAGTTCTAGTCTGGTGGAGTTAAAACTGCTTCAGTATCACTGTGTCAGCACTTTTTATTACCTGATGCTAACATTCATATTTTAATTTACTGCAAATTTTTTCCTATGTGCAAGATTGTCAGATTTTTCTTCTTTTGTATCTCATCATGCCCTGAGCTGTCAGATACCAAAGCCTATGGATGTTATTTATTGTAAAAATGTACTTATTTTCCAGCCCTTCCACTAAATTATGAGCTCACTGAGGGCTTTCTTATCTTCTTTTTTTTTTATCACATGATGGGATGTACTCGTGGGAAGACACTGTCCTTGCATTCTTATGAGAAGTACAGTATTATTCCCACTGCACAATCATGGCCTTCAGGCTCTGACAAGCTAAGTCCTTTGTCTGTGGTCCAAGAGCTAGGAAGCAGAACATTGGAAGGTTTATGTATGTATGTATGTATGTATGTCTAAGTGTAAACTCCTATCATGTCTACTATTACATATATCATTGTCCTTTTAGTTCTCTTTCTGTGGGTAGGTGTATGTGTATATTGGGAGGTTTATGTGTATGTGTGTATTTGGGGTATTTCTTTGTAATTTTCTGTACTGCTCCCACAGAATTAAACCATTGGAATCACACTTAAGGTTTGATAAATTATTTGTTTTTTTCATTATTTGTTATTGTTAAATATACTCATAAATCCATTGTTATAAGTAGATAAGGTCCCTGACAGTTTTAACTTATAATGGTTTCAGTTGCCTTAGGGTTTGTTATATAAATTAACTTGGAGAAAGAAGTCACGCTACAAAGAATAGCAAATTTGAAAAATTTTCCCTTTAGTGGACTAACTAAAACTGTAACTTTAGTGGACTTATCTGTCCCACACGTGGTTTATAGATTATCCCAGATCATCTCAGAGTAACCTGCCCTCCCTTGATGTTGGCTAGTTGTCCTGCTTCCAAGGCAGAGGGGCCATAGTAAGGTCTCAAAAGCATTTTCTTGTTGTAAACCCAGCCACCACATGTTGGTGGGCTGCACAGAGAGCAGTCAGGCTCTGGCAGGACTGTATCTGATGGCTGGGTGGCACAACCTTGTGTGCAGGTGGAGCAGTTCTGTGATACAGACTTTTTTTTACTCAAATAAATTGATCACATCTGTAGTTGTATAATGTGGAGTCTGGGAGACAGGGTGGAGGAGGCAGATAATCCCTTCTTCTTCTACCAGTAAACACTGGGATTGAATCATTTCTGTTGCTTGGCCAAAGGTGCTCCACGGGGCCTCAGATATTGGTCAGCTGCTTGCACAGAAATGTTGTGTATCCAGCCACCCCAAACATAGCACTTTACCGTCACATTAGTTTCCAGACAGATGTCTGCAGGGCAGCAGGGGATGGGACTCTAGGCCCCAGGCTGGGCCCAGGCCTCCTTCACATGGGTCTCCTCCAGCTGGGACCAGAGACAGTCAGATGTACAGGAGAAAAGGCTGGGCCCACAGGCACGTGTAAGTCTGCTGGCTTTAGGTCTGTTAATATTCCAACGTCAGGGCAAGCACGTGTCCAGGCCTATTCAATAAGGTGAGAAACACATTTGGCCTCCAGTGATAACTGTGAAGCGGTAAAACAAAGGGAATGGATACAGCTGTAAAGTGAAGAATTGAGATCAATAATTCAGCCTTCCACAGTAAGAAGTCAGCTGTGCATGTGCATGCACGCATGCATGTGTGTGTGTGTGTACATGTTTGTGTGTATGTGTGTGCATGTTTTGAATCTGGTAGAAACTTCATTAAACTCCTTTTCCCCATTGCTCTTCCTTCCACCCTCCCTTGCTTTCTTTTTCTATTCAATGCTGCTTCTCTGCGATTGGAGCCAACAAAACCTTAGCACAGAAGTATTTGCCTTGGACTCTGTGTTCTGGGTATTATGGACTAGGAGGGCAAGTCTGGGATTATAGACAGACCTCAGGATGGGACTTTGTGGTAGGTTTTGCGACAGTATATGGACTATAGTTATCTCACTATAGTTGATAAGAGGGTGTTGGAAACTACTAGTAGGCACATTATTAAAACATGTGTTTGTGTGTAACAGAGATAAGGTGGAAGTAGACGGTAACCATCCCAGGATGTCAAGTCCATGCTGCCCTTAAAAGCAGTGATCTTAAGAGGTGCTGTGGCTTTTGCTGATGGAATTTCAAGCCTTGTAGCAAGAATCTAATTGGTACAGTGCAGCTAACCACCAAGCTTAAAAGGATGCTGTGAACCACAGGGGCCTTTCGTATATCTCTGAAGAAATTCTTCCTATGTCTTTATCATCAAGAGGCTGATTCGTACAGTGCAGAGTATGAATTTATAAAGAAAAAGAAATTGTTTATCTGAAAGTCCTCAGTGTACAGTCTCATGTCAAAAGCAGAGGAAGGGAACTTAGACCTGGCATGGACGCATCTGGAGAAATGAGCCAAAGAGTCTTGGAATCCAAAATGCCACCTGATGATCTGATGGGCAAATCAGCTCTGTCCTTCCAAGGTAGGGAAAGGATATGGCCTGGGGAACAGACAGGTCAGGGTAACTCCCACCGAACTCCAGTCTACTCAAGGGGCCTGAGTGATGGCAAGGAGGGAATGTCTACTCCTAACGAGTGACACATCTTACTTTTGCATATTGAGGGATAAAGAGCCACAGAACTTTATCTTATTATTTCCACTTTATGAGGGAGCGGTGGCTAGAGCTAGGAACCCATACTAGCTCGAAATCATATAGTTTGGCCAGTTTGTCAATGACCTGGTATGGACAGATTGGAAACTCAGAGACAAGGGATGCTGAAGAAGTTATGTATGGATATATCTTTGAAAATGGACAGAAAGACCTGTGAATGGTGACTAATGGTAATACCAGAACTTATGCAACATTATATTATATTCGTTATTTCTTTGAATTAAGGATGTGCTTCAGAGCAAAGGCAGGGTAACAGCTGGCTCAGGTAAGGAACCCCCTAGTTGTCTCACTGTGCTGTTACCTAGAAGCATTCAGGGGGGTGGGGGGAGAGGAGAATTGGCCATTTGAAGGTTTAGCTATAATCCCATGTGGGTTTGGGGCATTCCTGTTCACTCACTAATATGTGATGCTGTGTCCCCAGTGGTTCAAGGCACCAAGAGTTTGAAATGGAGATTACTTGTTGTCCATCACTCTTTGGGATATAATTATTTAATAGTGAACACCTAGGGCTGAAGAGAAAAATAGACCTGGAACTCCAGGAGTCACTTACGCCTTATGTTTCTTTAACGCCAGGAATAACTGTAAATGGTACATTGCAACAATGAGAGGTCTACAAGTAGAAGGACATTAAGGCTGCTTAACTCCTAAGGATGACACAGGGCTGAGACAGAGGTTAGATAAGTAAGATCCACATTTAAGGAAGTGCTCTCTGTCCTGGGTCAGCTTTTGCAGGATCCTAGCAGTGAGTTTTCTTAAATGTGTCCCTGTAGTAACCTCACTTGCTAGTGTAGGCCTTTTGGTGTGGGTCCATCCTCTAGTTACCAGCTAGACCAGCCAAAGTGCTGCATACTAGTGAAGAAATATCTAGAAGTTGGTGGAGGGAGGCAATGAAACAGGTTGTGATCCTGGGATCATTCGGCTATTGTGTCAGGTCTTTTTTTTTTTTTTTCCTTCCATTTTTTTTTTTTTTATTACTCAAATGAATTTACCACATCTGTAGTTGTATAATGATCATAACAATCTGATTTCACAGGATTTCCACCCCACAGCCCAGGTACATCCCCCCACCCCCCAAACTGTCTCCTCCGGAGACCAGAAGTTTTTCAGTGTCTGTGAGTCAGCATCTGTTCTGCAAAGAAGTTCAGTCTTTTAAGAGATTGCAAGTCTCTGTCTTTTGCCCTCTTCATGAAGAAATGAAGCCATGTGATTGAGATCAGGATATCATGAGAGAGTCCAGTGAATCAAAAAGGCACCAGGTCCGGGCTGGATTCAGCCCATGGGCCACCCAGATTGTCACAGTCTGGCCTTCTTCCCCTCCAGGTTTTGGCAGCTTATCCTGCTGGTCCTAGAGATGGTTGGCATTATTTCTGTAGTAAGAAAGCCCAGGCTGCTGCACCTGACACATCATTTGTCCCTAAGACCCCCAGATGTGCCTACACTTACAAGGAGACACACACACACACACGCACACACTTGCTAAACTTGACCTCTAGAAGTGTTGGCTTCTCCATATGCTGGATACAAGCCCAGGAGTGCAGGAGAACTGGGATGCAGCCAGTGGACTCACTCCTGGGGGGATAAAGTAATGGGGGAGCAAAGATATCCTGTACATCTTCCACATCTGTTCCAGCAGGATGTTCAGATGTGCAGTGGTTTCAGAAGAACTGTCAATATGTCCTTGTCAGGAACATGGTCAGGTAGCTGTGACAAGTGTGGTAATGCATCCCCTATATTTCCATTCTCCACTTTTTCTTTGCTTGAACTCTTCCTTTTCCCACCCCAATAAAACAATAACCTGAAAGGTTTTTTTTTTTCACCTCTAATTCTATTTTCTAGCATTTATGACAAAGATAATATCAACCATGAGCTATTTTTGTAACTTCACATTCTCTCCACCATTTTCCTTTGTATAATATTTTTGACAAGAAGTAAATACATCATTCAACACTCTTTGAGGGAAGATGAGCTAATAAGCAAAATACTACCATTCTTCCCAGCAGCATTTGTTGCTGTTTTAGTAAGCATCCCAGAAGGAGACATTTTGGAACAGTCCCTGGTGGTTTGGAAAAATGCAGTCCCAATGGTCACTGTAGCATTGCTTCCTCTAGACAATCAAAAGCAGCATAGTCAGAAGCTTTCTGCAATAAAATGCTCTGGGAAATGTTATTTAGCTGAAAAAGGTAACCATTTCAAGATGAAACATTTCCATTTGACACATTTGAAAGAGAATATTAAAAAAATAATATACTTAGATTTAGTAACCTGACCTTCTGTTTCTACCAGGTAGACAGGATTTCTATTAACTTAAAATAAGGGTAAATTTCTATCTTTTCTCACACCTAGATTTTGAAATTAATAAAGTAGCAATGGAGGTTCTGCCACAATGCTTCTACGTCGACAGAACTTTCCGAAGGTATAGTGAGCTAGTTTTGTCACTCTCAAAATTACCTTTACAGAACCTCACATTTTATCATCAGAAGTTCATAAAGAAAAATTAAATTTTTAGAAATTAGACCTCAAAGTCCAGAAGTTTGTCATGTGTGTACAAATTTGATAGCATTATAAACATGACATTTAAAAATACATTCTGATCATTCATGTATATATATTTAAAATATACTAAAATATACTAGCTTAGAATATGCTACAAAATTATAATGGGTATGTATGATGCAGCTTCCATATCTATGGGGTTTGCAAGCTCAAAGTTTAAAGTTAGAACACTATGCACTGGTTAATCAAGGTGATATGACAAGACTGAGCTTATAAAATATTTTTTTTTGTCTTTTTGTCTTTTTATTGCTGCACCTGTGGCACATGGAGATTCCCAGGCCAGGGGTCTAATTGGAGCTGTTGCTGCTGACCTATGCCAGAGCCACAGCAATGCCGGATCTGAGCTTTGTCTGCGATCTACACCACAGCTCATGGCAATGCCGGATCCTCAATCCACTGAGCAAGGCCAGGGATCAAACCTGCAACCTCATGGTTCCTAGTCGGATTCGTTTCCACTGCACCATTACTGGATGCGAACTCCCTATAAAATCTTAATAACAACATTATCTGGATAGATATCGATCCTTAATTGTGCCAAGTGCTTTATTTGAAGTATTTCATTGACTGTTGCCGAGGATGTATTTGAGAAATGATGTTTTCCCTACATAATTTATAAAATATCTGAGACCTGTAGAGTTTATGTTACTTACTGTTGCATAAGTAGTACATGACAAAGCTGGGACTCAATCTCAATGTCATTTGACTCCAGAATTTATATGCTATCAATTGAATTAACAGTAAAATTGTTGGTAAGCACCCATGCTCAATGGCTTTTTTTTCTCTTCCTTTTCTGAATCAAATTTCTGTCACCTCAGAGCAATTATACATCTTATCCCTACTGCCTGAAATGCTTTGTCTGCAAACATTCACATGGCTATCCAGTCATTCAGGTATTGATCAAAAAACTCCACCAGCAGCAGCATTGACAATTTCATCTGAGGGCCTGCCTCCATCAGCCATCCACAGCTTTCTTTCTCTCTCACTATCTGTAGTATCATCTTCATATGGAGCATGTTTTCTTTGTGTCACTTATTCACATTGGACATTAGCTGGTTCATATATTTGCGTATTTTTTTTAATCCTCACCAGAATATAATAGTGGAGACCTTGACTTTTTAAATCCATCACTGATTTCTCATGGCCTATAAAAATCCCAACATGGGGTAGATCCTTAATTATCTATTAAATGAATATATGCAGACTGTGTTAGGATGAATGATTTCTCCAAGTAATTCTGTATATTAAAAACTATGCATAAGTTCACTTGACAACCATGAGTAATTGTTCATTAGTGTGCACAGTATAAACTCATTAATTCCACATAAATGATGTTAGACTTCTAGAAGGTGATTTCTCCCATAGGCTGCCTAACTATCAACCTGACGTTCTCATTCTCTATTTCTTGAAGTAATCATCTGTTCTTTCTTATTCCCAAGTATTTTACCAGCTCTACAGACAGATCACCCCCACACATATATTGTACTGAAATTACTTTCTCTAAAGTCACAAAATAGTGCTTCATCACCAAAAAGAACGACTTGTCTTCACTTGATGTTCTTTACCTTTTTTCCCATAAAGTACTTGTTGCTATATACCCTTTCTTAGATTTCCTTTTTTTCCCCCTTAGACACTGAAGTTCCTTGACTTACCTGCTATATCTGTACACTCACTCTCACCAGCTGATTCCTTTTCTTCCTGATCAACAAGTTACACAGGCGATCTTGTGGATATCCCCACAAGGATGTGGAGGCACTAAAGAAACTCAGTAAGAATAAGAAACTCATCCAGAAATATGATTTATAGCTTCAGAGTCTCTGATCAGACAGTTCCCATGAATCCTGGACCCTGGCCAGCACAAGACTGGGGAGTTCCCATCCTTGATGAACCACAGCGAGAATGTGGTGGCCAAAGTCAAGGACATGAAGTCCACGATCAAGTTCCTGAGGAAGAGAATGCTGTGTCTGATGGGGCAGTCGAGCCATGTGAAGGTGACTGACGATGAGCTCATGTACACTGTCCACTCAAATTTCATTTTCCTGATGTTACTGCTCAAGAACTAGCAGACCATCTGGGTTTATACATCAAACAGCACCTTAGGCAAGCCTCAGGCTGCCCCAAGTTGCAGCTGCTTATGCCTTAGTCATTTGTTACTTCACTGGTCTTGCCATCTCATTCTCACCACATGTAAAATGACTGAATCCTGCCACGTTTCATGCAATGTCCTAGCTAGGTGTTAGAGGAATGCCGATAGAACTAAATATTTGTGTAAAGACAAAGGGAGACCAAGGATAAGTCCCTGCACCAGACTTGGACAGATGGTCATGTGCTCTTCCCATTCATTTAAGAAGTGATTTCAGAAAACATATGACAGTTTTTTTTTAACATTCTGAGTTTGATATTTCTATGTGATATTCCAAGAGATGTCAGTGATTACTAAGTAGTACCTAAACAGCTACCTAAATAGCTACCGGATAGTCATTCTTCAAAATATTGAAACAAAAAGTAGGCTAATTAAATACATACACACACATGCATAATGTGCATATGTATGCATATATAATCTGTATTTATATACCCTTATATATATATGTTTTACAATATCTGTTTTTCTTCCTTTGTTTGGAGGCCTTTATTCTTGGGAACAAAGTTACCTGGGTGATTTAATGTTATAGCATGAAGAATGAATGCTCAAGAATAGATACATAGCTGGTTACTAAAGTGCCATATTTCCACAGTGTACTCAACTCTCTAAATGTCGAGTACACTGATCCACCATTTATATATAGACAGAGTTGGAAGTTTATATTATACTTAGAGTCTAGAGGAAGAAACAGTGGCAGAAAGGGATATGCTATATATCACAAAATTTGTTTGCTGCTATTACTAAATATCATCAGCTTCACACCTGAAAGTCTTCAAATCAGGGAAATGAGATATAACACATACCCTAGGTATTAGCAGCAACCCCCTCTTCACACTTTTAAAATCAAAGCCCCTCCCTTAGGTTCCTAGAAAGACAGCTTGTCTCACCCATTAAATTGCTTGATTTTAACCAATAAGGTGGCTCCCATTAGACCTAATTATTCACCCATCCCTCAGACAACATCAGGACTAATTCCATTGTACCAGGTCTTGTTGCTTTATCTTATTTTTTCGATTCTACATATGAGTGATGTCATATAATATTTTTCTTTGTCTGACTTACTCTACTTTGTGTGATAATCCCTAGGTTGGTCCATGTTGCTGCAAAGGGCATTATTTTATTCTTTCTGTGGCTTAGTAATATTCCAGTGTATATATGTACCACATCTTCTTTATCCATTCCTCTGTTGATGGACATTTAAGCTGTTTCCATGACTTGGCTATTGTAAATAGTGCTGCAGTGAACATAGGGGTGCATGTATCTTTTCCAATTAGAGTTTTCATCTTTTCCAGATATAGAGCCAGGAGTAATATACTTTAGGACAGTAAAGGAAACCATAAGAAAAACAAAAAGACAATCTATATTCTGGGAGAAAGTATTTGCAAACAATGCAGTTGGCAAGGGTTTAATCTCCAACGTATAAGGATAGCTTATATGACTCAATATTAAAAACAAACTATCTAATCAAAAAATCATCAGAAGATATAAATAGACATTTTTCCAAAGAAGACATACAGTTGGCCAATAGGTACATGAAAAGATGCTCAGCATCACTAATTATTGGAAAAAAATGCAAGTCAAAACTACAATGCGGTATCACCTCACAATGGTCAGAATGTCCATCATCAAAAATATCTAAAAAGTAATAAATCCTGGAGAAGCTCTGGAGGAAAGAGAGCTCTCCTACATTGCTGGTGGGAATGTAAATTGGTACAGCCATGATGGAAACAGTATTGAGGTTTCTTAAGAAAAAATAAAGATAGAGCTACCATGTCATTCAGCTATCACACAGCATTATTTCTGACCACTGCATGTGAATCTAGAGTGATCTCACAGCGAAAACTTAAACAGTAGACAAAGAGCAAAGAGTCTTTCTTGACCTACGATTTTCCTCGACTTACTGATTTATTCTCACTTCTCCTTCATAATAAACAATTTAAAAGGCTTGTTTATATTCACTTGCAGTTCTTCTTCATTCTTCCATCTGTCTCAACACTGAACCCTCGCTATAATAGGGTTCTTTAATCCTTCACTCTTCTGAAATGGCAGTCTTAAGGACTCAAACTTGCCAAATTCAAAATCCATCTTAGTTTTTCATTTTATTCAAACTAAATAGCAAAACTTTTGAGTAGTAATTCTACTTTTAGTTTTCTGAGGAATCTCCATACTGTTTTCCATAGTTATTGCACCAATATACATCCCCACATCTCTCTCCAGCATTTATTGCTTGTAGACTTTTTGATGATGGCCATTCTGGCTGGTGTAAGGTGGTACCTCCTAGTGATTTTGATTGGCATTTCTCTAATAATGAGTGATGTTGAACATCTTTTCAGGTGTTTTTTAGCCATCTGTATGTCTTCTATGCAGAACTGTCTGTTTATATCTTCTGCTCCTTTTTTGATGGGGTTGTTGGGTTTTTTGATATTGAGCTGCAGGAGGTGTTTATAAACTTTGGAGATTAAGCCCTTGTCAGTCCATTCAGTTGCAGAGAGTTTCTCCCATTCTGTGGGTTGTCTTTTCATTTTGTATAGGGTTTCCTTTGCTGTGCAGCAACTTTTCAGGTTAATTAAGTCCCATTTGCTTATTTTTGTTTCTACCGTCATTACTCCAGGAGGTGGATCTGAGAAGATGTTGCTGTTGTTTAGTCAAAGAGTGTTTGGCCTGTGTTTTCCTCTAAGAGTTCTATAGTATCTGGTCTTATATGGAGATCTTTATTCCATTTTGAGTTTACTTCTGTGTATGGTGTTAGGAAGTGTTCTAGTTTCATTCTTTTCCATGTGGCTGTCCCTTTTTCCCAGCACCACTTACTGAAGGGGCTGTCTTTTCTCCAAAGGAGGTATATTCTTGCCTCCTTTGTCATAGATTAGTTGACTGTAGGTGCATGGGTTTAATTCTGGGCTTTCTGTCCAGTTCCACTGATCTACATGTCTGTCTTTGTGCCAGTACCACATGGTTTTGATGACTGTTGCTTTGCAGGAGAGTCTGAAGGCCGGGAGCCTGATTCCCCCAGCTCCATTTTCCTTTTTCAGGATGTCTTTGGCTCTTCTGGGTCTTTTGTGCTTCCAAACAAACTTTAAACTGCTTTGTCTGAGGTCTGTGAAGAATGTCCTTAGTCATTGGATAGGGATTGCGTTGAATCTGTAGATTGCCTTGGGTGGTGTAGTCATTGAGATAATATTGACTCTTCCAATCAATATTGAAGACATGGTATGCCTTTCCATCTGTTTGTGTCAGCTTTGATTTCTTTCATCAGTGTCTTAGGGTTTTCAGAGCACAGGTCTTTTGTCTCTTTGAGTAGGTTTATTCCTACGTATTTTATTCTTTTTGATTCAACGGTAAATGGGATTGTTTCCCTATTTTCTATTTCTGATCTCTCGTTGTTAGTATATAGAAATGCAGTCAATTTCTGTGTATTAGTTTTGTATCCTGCGACTTTGCCAAATCCATTGATGAGCTCTAACAGTTTTCTGGTAGCACCTTTAGGATTTCCTAGGTATGGTATCATGTCATCTGCAAATAGTGGATATCTTTACTTCTTCCTTTCCAATTTGGATTCCTTTTAGTTCTTTCACTTCTCTGATTGCTGTGGCTAGGACTTCCAAAACTCTGTTGAGTTGTGGTGGTGAGAGTGGACATCCTTGTCTTGTTCCTGATCTCAGCAGGAATTCTTTCAGCTTTTCACCATTGAGAATGATGTTAGCTGTGGGTTTGTCACTTATGGCCTTTATGATGGTGAGGTAGGTTCCCTCTCTGCCCACTTTCTGAAGGGTTTTTATCAGGAATGGGTGCTGGATTTTGTCAAAGGCTTTTTCTGCATCTCTTGAGAGGATCGTATGGTTTTTATTCTTCAGTTTATTAATGTGGTGTATCACACTGGTTGATTTGCAGGTTTTGAAGAATCCTTACATCCCTGGGATAAATCCCACTTGATCATCATATGCAATCCTTTTTATGTGATTTTGGATGTGGTTTGCTAGTATTTTGTTGAGGATTTTTGCATCTATGTTCATCAGTGAAATTGGCCTGTAGTTTTCTTTTTTTGTGGTATCTGTCTGGTTTTGGTATTAGAGTGATGGTGGCATCATAGAATGAGTTTGGGAGAGTCTCTTCCTCTGCGTTCTTTTGGAATAGTTTCAGAAAATAGGTTTTAGCTCTTCTCTAAATGATTGATAGAATTCACCTGTGAATCCATCTAGTCCCGGAATTTTGTTTGTTGGAAGTTTTTTAATCACAGTTTCAATTTCAGTACTTGTGATTGGTCCATTCATCTTTCCTATTTCATCTTGGTTTAGTCTTGGAATATTGTACTTGTCCAAGAATTTTTCCATTTCTTCTAGGTTTTCCATTTTATTGGTGTATAGTTGCATATAGTAGTCTCTTATGAGCCTTTGTATTTCTGTGATGTCCATTGTTACTTCTCCTTTTTCATTTCTAATTTTATTGATTTGAGTCCACTCTCTTTTTTTCTTGATAAGTCTGACTAAGTGTTTATCAATTTTGTTGATCTTTTTAAAGAACCAGCTTTTCATTTCATTGATCTTTTCTATGTTTTCTTCATTTCTATTTCAATGATTTCTGCTCTGATCTTTATGATTTCTTTCCTTCCACTAACTTTAGGTATTGTCTGTACTCTCTCTAGCTGAGTTAGATATAAAGTTAGCTTGTTTATTTGAGCTTTTTCTTGTTTCCTGAGTTAGGCTTTTATTGCTATAAACTTTCTTCTCAGAACTGCTTTTGCTGCATCCCATAGGTTTCGGAGTGTCGTACCTTTGTTTTCATTTGCTTCTAGGTATTTTTTAATTTCCTCTTTGATTTCTTCAGTGATCCATTGTTTAGTAGCATGTTGTTTCGTCTCCACGTGTTTGTGTTTTTTGCAGTTTTCTTGTTATTAATGGTTTCCAGTCGTATAGCATTGTAGTCAGAAAAGATGCTTGATATGATTTCAGTTTTCTCAGTTACCAAGGCTTGATTTGTGGCACAGAATGTGATCATTCCTAGAGAATGTTCCATGTGTACTTGAGAAGAATGTGTATTCTGTTGCTTTTGGATGGAATGTCCTATAAATATCTATTAAGTCCATCTGGTCTAATGCTTCATTCAGGGCCTGTGTTTCCTTCATTCAGGACCTGTGGATGATCTATCCATTGCTGAAAGTGGGGAATTAAAGTCCCCCGCTATTATTGTGTTATTGTTGATTTGTCCTTTTAATGTTGTTAGCAGTTGCCTTATGTATTGTGGTGAACCTATGTTGGGTGCCTAGATATTTAAAATTGTTATATCTTCTTCTTGGATTGCTCCTTTGATCATTAGGTAGTGATCTTCCTTGTGCCTTAAAATATTCTGCATTTTAAGGTCTATTTTGTCTGATATGAGTATTGCTACTACAGCTTTCTTTTGATTTCCATTTTCATGGAATATTTTCTTCCATCCTCTCACTTTCAATTTGTATGTGTCCCTAGAAGTGAAGTAGATCTCCGGAAGACAGTATATATATGGGTCTTGTTTTTGTATCCATTCAGCCAGTCTCGGTCTTTTGGTTGGGGAATTTAGCCCATTAACATTTAAGGTAATTATTGATATGTATGTTTTTATTGCTGTTTTATTAACTGTTTTCAATTTGTTTTTGTTGCTCCTTTTTCCTCTCTTTTTCTCCTGTTCTCTCCTCTTGTGGTTTGATGACTATCTTCAGTGTTGTACTTAAATTGATTTTTCTTATTTGTTTGTGTATCAACTGTAAATTTTTGGTTTGAAGTTACCCTGAAATTTTGATATAGAAGTCTATAGATATATGAGATTGTTTTAAGTTGTTGGAAAACTAAAAGTAGAATTACCATTTGATCCAGCAATCCCACTCCTGGGCATCTATCCAGAGAAAACCACGACTCGCAAAGACACATGTAGTACAGTGTTCAATGCAGGGCTATATACAATAGCCAAGACATGGAAACAACCTAAATGCTCATCAACAGAGGAGTTCATAAAGAAGACGTGGTACATATAAACAATGAAATATTACTCAGCCATTAAAGGTAAAGAAATAATGGCATTTGCAGAAACACGGATGGACCTAGTAACTATCATGCTAAGTGAAGTCAGTCAGACAATGAGACACCAACATCAAGTGCTATCACTTACATGTAGAATCGAACAAAAAGGACACAATGATCTCTTGGCAGAACAGATACTGACTCACAGACTTTGAAAAATGTATGGTTTCCAAATGAGACATGTTTGGGGGTGGGGGGATGCACTGAGGTTTGGGAATAGAAATGCTCTAAAATTTGGTTGTGATGATTGTTGTATACCTATAAATGTAATAAAATTCATTAAGTAATTAATTAAATAAATATATCAATAAAAGACAAAAAATAACTATTATAAGAACAACAAAAAAGAAATTTTAAGTTATTTACTCTCTCCTTTCTGAAATACTGCATATACTTTGTTTAAATGACACTATCTTTGATGTTAACCTTTTATTCACTGCTCCTGATGTCCAATCTTTTTGTCAGGTTTCTCTCCCTTACACGTATCATGTGTGCATCATATCCCAATGTTTCACTGAAATATTTTTGTAATATGCAATATGTAGAGCAGAGTAAACTTTCATGAATTAGGCATTAGTTAAATATATTAAAATATATCTGTGGAATGTAATACTCTAAATTATATACATGATAAAGAAGGATGCTTTTTAATTTTAAATTTTTTAACCACCACAAACATTTTAAAGTGTACAGGTCTGCAGATGTTAAGTTTATCCACATTGTTATGCAACAGACCTCCAGAACTTTCTCATCTTGCATAATTGAAATTCTGTGCCATTGAACAACTCACATGCTATACAATCCATGGGCAAAATATCAGAGTATAATTCCTTGATTATATGGTAAGAGTATGTTAATTTGTCTGCATTCCATGTATTCCAAAGTGGTTGTGCCATTTTGCATTCTGACCAGCAATAAATAGATTTCTTATTGTTCCACAACCTTGTCAGGATTTGGTGTTACCAGTGACATAGATTTTAGGCATTCTAATAATTATGTAGAGGCATGCCATTGTTGTTTTAATTTGCAGTTCTCTAATGACATGGTACTGAACATCTTTTCACATGCTTACGTGCCATGTGAGTATATTCTTTATTGAGATGTTTGTTCAAGAATTTTGACCATTTTTTAAATCAGGTTGTTCATTTTCTTTTTGTTAAGGTTGACATTTTGAGTAATAATCCCTTATCACATATGTCCCCAGCAAACATTTTTCTCCTAGCCTGCGACTTTTCTTCTCAATCTTAACATTCTGTCTTGGAGCAGAGATGGTTTTAATTTTAATGATGTTCAAATTATCAATTATTTCATTCATGGATTGTATCTTTGTATGTAAGAAGTCTTTGCCATACCCAAGACAATCTAGGTTCTCTCCTGTGTTATCTTCTAGAAGTTTTATAATTTTGTGTTTTACATTTAGGTCTTTTATTCTATTTGATGTTATTTTTGTAAAGAGTGTAGGGTCTGTGTCTAGATTTACTATTTTTCCCTGTGGATGTCCAGTTGTTACAGTTAATGTTTGTTGAAAAGACTATCACTATCTTTGCTGCATTGTATTGATTTTTAATTTTCATCAAAGATCAAGCTCTCTATTTTATTTGTGCACTCTATTCCTTTGATTTATTTATCTATTCTTTCATTAATACAACTCTCTTGAATAACATGGTTTTATAGATTGTCTCAAAAGTTGGTTAGTGTTAGTCTTTCAACATTTTTCTTTCCCTGAATTCAATACTGTGCTAGATATTGAGGTCTTTCGCCCCTTCATAAAAACTTTAGTTGGTTTGTCAACACGCACAAAACAACTTGCTGGGAATTTGTTTGGTGTTATATTGAATTTGTGGTTTAATTTGGAAAGGACTGACATCTTGACAAAATTGAGACTTCCTATCCATAAACATGGAACATGTCTTTTTACTTAGTTTGATTTCTTACATCAGAGTTTTATAGTTTTCCTCATACAAGTCTTACAAAACTTCTATTAGATTTATACTTATTTCATGTATTGAGATAGGATAAAGTAATTGATAATATATTCTTAATTTCAAATTTTAGATGTGTTGGAATATAGAAAAGCTGTTGGCTTTTTATATTATCTTGTTTAATCTAAAATCACATTTTAGTTCTAGGAAATTTTTTTCCATTGTTTTGGATTTTGTACAGAGATGATTATGTTGCTGTAAACAAACTCAGTTTAATTTCTTCCTTTACAAGCTGTAAAACTATTATTTACTTGGTCCAATATCAATAAATCTCTAATGACGTTTTCTCTTTCATATTTTATACTAGTAATTTGTATCATCTCTCTTTCTTTTATTAGTTGTCTAGATGTTTACTGATTTGGGGGTCCTCTCAAAGAACTAGCTTTTATTCATTTTCTCTATAGATTTCCTGTTTCACTTTCATTGATTTGTGATCTATTAAAAAAAAAAACACTAATTATTTTTAATTTAATTTTCTGTTCTCTTTCTAGTTTCCTAAGTTGGTCACATAGGTAGCTGGTTTTAGATCTTTCTTCTTTTTTAGTATATGCATTCAATACTATAATTTTCCCTCTAAACACTGCTTTCACTGAATTGTAGACATTTTGGTAGTTTATGTTTTCATTTTTATTTAATTCAAAATATTTAAAAATTTCTCTTGAAGTTTTGTATTTGACCCATATGTTACTTATATGTATGTATTGTGTAATCTCCAAGTATTTAGGGCTTTTCCATTATCTTTCTGTTATTATTTCTGCTTTTATTCCATTGTAGTCTGAGAGTATGTTTTTTCTAGTCTTATAAATTCGTCAAGGTATTTTATTGCCCAGAATGCAGTCTATCTTGGTAAATGTTTCATGTGAGCTTGAGAAGAATATGCATTCTGCAGTTGTTGGATTAACTAGTCTACAGATGTCAATTATTTCTGCTTTATTGATGGTGCTGCTGAGTTCAAGTATGCCTTTACTGATTTTCCCACATGCTAGATCTGTCCATTTCTGATAGAAGGGCATTGAAGTCTCCAACTATGATAGTATATCCATCTATTTCTCTGCAGTTTCCTCCGTTTTGGTCTCACATATTTTGACACTCTGTCACATGCACATTAAAGTTGTCTTCTCTTCTTTGAGAATGGATCACCCCTTTATTGTTATGTAATGCCACTCTTTATCCCTGGTGATATTCCTTTCTCTGCAGTCCACTCTTTATGAAATTAGCATAGCTACTCCTGCTGTGTTGGTCAGTATTGGCAGATAAATCTCCATTTGTTTCCTTTAATCTAGATGTGTCTTTTTATTTCAGGGAGTTTATTTTAGAAAACATGTAGTTAGTTCTCATAATCAATCCACTCTGTTCTGACCATCTGTACCTTTTTAATTGTTGTATTTAGATGATTAAAATTTAAAGTGACAATACATTTGGATTGCATTCTACTGTATTTGTTACCATTTTCTATTGTTCTCTGTTGCTGTTTTTGTCTTCCACTCTTTTTCTGCTTTTTGTATTTTTAATTAAGCATTTCATATGACTTTGTTTTCTCCCCTCTTTTAGCAATTCAGTTATACTTACTTTTAAATTTTTACTTAGTGGTTACCCTAGAGTTTGCAATATACATTAATGATTAATCCAAGCCCAGTTTTAAATAACACTATAATAATTCACAGGTAGTTTAAGTACCTTATAATAACAAAATATTTCTAATTCCTCTCCCTATATCACTTGTATCATTGCTCTCATTCATTTTATGTATACATAAAATTAATAAGCATATGTACATGCATATCTCTCTATATATAAGCATATGTAATTCATATATTCCTTTCTGACTTTAAAAATTATTCTTTTCTCTTTGAGTTTTGTCAGCTTTTATTGTCATATCCTCAAACTCAGAGATAAGGAATCTCAGCTATGTTGATTCTACTAATAATTCCATGATTGCACTTTCTCCTTTCTGTTACAGTCCTTCAGTACTTTTTTTTTTTTTCTATCTTTTGTCATTTTAGGGCTGCACCTGTGGCAAATGGAGGTTCCCATGCTAGGGGTCCAGCTGGACCTACAGCTCCGACCTACGCCACAGCCACAGCAACACAGGATCCAAGTTGTGTCTGTGACCTATACCACAGTTTGTGGCAACGCTGGATCCTTAACCCATTGATTGAGGCCAGGGATCAAACCCACAACCTCATGGTTCCTAGTTGGATTCGTTTCCACTGAGCCATGCAGGGAACTCCTGTTAGAATGCTTTTGATTTCTAGCATTTCTTTTAGATTCTTTCTTAGACTTCCCATGTCCCTGCTTACATTTTCCACCTATTTTTGCATGTTTTTTACTTCTTCTTAGCATATTAATTGTAGATTTTAAAAAATATATACTGGTGTGATAATTGTATTGCTCCTGCCGTCTCTGACTTTAGTTCTAATGCTTATCCTATCTCTTTAAAAACTGTTTTTACCTTTTCGAAGGTGTTATAATTTTTCATTGGAAAAGTGGACATGAGGAGTTCCCACTGTGCTACAGTGGGTTAAGAACCTGACTATACTGGCTCAGGTTGTTACTGAGGCAGGATTCCATCTTCTCCCTGGGACAGTAGGCTAAGGATCCTGTATTGCCATAGTTGTGGTATAGGTCTCAGCTGTGTCTCAGATTCAATCCTTGGCCAGAGAACCTCCATAGGCCACAAAAAAAAAAAAAAAAAAAAAAAAGGTAGACATGATAGCCTGCATAAAGGAACTACATGAAGTAGCCCCTTTGTAATGTAGTCCTGGGGTGTGGTGTGAGGAGAAGCATGTTGTAGTCCTACAATTAGGTTTCATTCTTTTGGTAAGCCTTGTTCCTGGATGGTGGACTTCACAAGCAGTTCTCAGTTCCTTCTCATTTGTTGGGGTGGGGAGCTGGAGGGGTTTAAGGTTGGTTACTTCCCTCCCCAGGTCAGTGAGGCTGTGATATGATCCCAGTGGGTGAGGCTCTAGTAAAAATAGTTTCTCCCAAGGGCAAGTATTTCTAAAAAGAACAAAATACGCCAGTGTATTTCAAAATGGTTCCTCTTCCCCTCACTCTATCAGAAATATGAGGGGATTTTCTCAGTTATTCATTGTGAAATGTTGGTAGAGCTCCTGGAATTAAAACACACAAAGTATGCCCCTTCCCAAATGACTGAACTTCTTGGATTTTTTATTTCTCAGGCTCGATCACATTGAACAATTCACTAATTACAGGCTGAGTTTTCATACCCAACCACTGGTTTCCATGTGTGTTTTCTCTCTGATAAGCAGTGATTCTCTATATTTGCTTTTCTGTCTCTCTAGTTTTGGGGTTGGTGGTTTACCTTGTGAGCTCTTTGTCCAACAGAACAAGAAAGAGTTGTTGATTCTTCAGTTTATTCAACTTTTTACCATTATTAGGATGGAGTTATGACATCCAAGCCTTATATGTTGGGCCAGAAAAAGAAGCACACAAAAGTTTTTAAGTTTAATGTAATCTTGTTTGCCTATTTTTTTTTTCTTTCTGTCTTTTCTACGGCCGCACCCGAGGCATATGGAGGTTCCCAAGCTAGGGGTCTAATCAGAACTGTAGCCACCGGCCTACACTAGAACCACAGCAATGCCAGATCCAAGCCGCTTCTGTGACCTACACCACAGCTCATGGCAATGCCAGGTCCTTAACCCACTGAGCAAGAACAGGCATCAAACCCATAACCTCATGATTTCTAGTCAGATTCATTAACCACTGAGCCATGACGGTAACTCCTGTTTGCCTATTTTAATATTCATTTGTATATGCTTTTGGTGTCATATCCCAGAACTCATTGCCAAATTATGTTTATATTTTCTTGTGATATTTTTATAGTTTGGGTCTTATGTTTAGGCCTTTAATTCATTTTCAGTTATTTCTTGTATATGGTGTTACACAGAGATCCAACTTAGTTCTCTTGTATGTAGGTATCTGTTGTCCTCACCAATATTTGTTCAAGAGGTAAATGAGGAATTATTTACATCCGAATATTGAAGAATTTACAGATTATGTTAAGCAAGTATAAGCAATCCATATTATAAAGTATTGCTAACATTTGGGTTTGAAAATAATAAGTATTTTCCTTTAAATTATAAAATATTTCTAGAAAGAGGATTTAAAAGCATCCAGTACGAATATTTACTTCCAAAGAAGGGAGTTGGATGACTGTTAGAGACAAAGGAAAGATTTATGTTTGACAGAGTACTTTTTGTACCATTTTAATGTTTTATCATATAAGTAATTTCATTTCATTTATTATTGTTATTAAAGTTGATTTACAATATTGCATCAAATTCTGTTGTAAAACAGTGATGTATTTATTGATATATTTACAGTAAAAAGAATTTTAAATGCTAAGTAAATACAAAAATGCTTCCCCTTCTAAATGAGTTATTTTCTTCTCTTTGGTTTTCTTCCTAGAGCAGTTATCTTGTTTCCCATTCCAAACTTTATTGTCTAGGATGCCTCAGAGAATTTAAAACTTTTGACAGGAAAGGATAACTCACATTAATTCTGATATGCACCAAATGAGTATAAACTCATGTGTTTCATTACCTTAAGCAATTTAGATGGACTTTATTAACCTTACAGTTATTTTTGACTAGAATTGTTTTTATGAGGTCATTCAGTATCTCTTGCAAATAAAATGAACATCAGCTCAGTGAATTATTGTTAAAAATGATTTTGTTTATTTAGAAACATGGCTATAAGTAGAAAATGCATCAAGAATCTTTAATAGGTGATACATTTTTACAGAGACAGATGAGAATGTATTACCTATTTTTTAGTTATATTACTAAACTACAAATCATATAAAATCACTACACTTAGATGGATGGATGTGATTGTTATTCAGGGAGTTGGGCAAGTCAATGATAGTAATTAAGTAATATGGGAGAACAAATGCATCTTATTTGCTCCTCCTTCCTTCTCTTATTAGAAAGCCTTTCTCACAATACTTCCAAGGCACTCCATCAAATTAATATTTCAAAATATGACTTTCTACTGCAAGGTTCCCATGCCTTCTTAGGTAATACACTTAAGTGTGTGTTCCAAGATATTAAATCCCATGTAACCTCTACTCGAATGCTTCAGAGCTCAAAATTGATGTCAAATGTTAATCAAAATCTTTTGGCAAGTATAGAATTTTAATGGAATTGCTTGGTTCTTAAATTAAAGCAGAAATTTAGTATCTGAAGTATAGGGCAAAACCTTGGCATATTAGAGACACGTTCTCTAGTATTCATTTAAAAAGGGCGATCAGGAACAGAAAATGAATGTTGCTTTCACAAGCTGGTGGCATTACGTGTATGGTTTTGAACATTAACCTTATCATTTCATGGATCTGATTGATTTGTCTCTCTTAGCCTTTGATAATAAAATCAAAAAGAGGAATCTGTATCATTTTCACTTGTCTACTTTTCTTTCAAAACACATCTTGACCCATCTTAGTAATTTTCTCTGAGAGTCTTTCAGGAATCTAGAGAAGGATCTTGCTTCATTTTAACCCTATGCTTCTCATTTTCAAATTTAAGTAGTACTAAAAGTCGTTTTTATCTTATAAGAAAGGCAAAATAATTTAATCTCCGGAAAATCTTTTCTGAGATTTGACCTCAAGAAAAAATAGCTGTTCAGGTTCTCAGAGGGTGTCTAAAGATGTATATCCTCAAACACTAAGATGACATTATTTTTTTTTCATGGGAGAAAAACATTTTTGATAAATTGGAGAATGGAAAAAAGTAAATATAATTTTCTTTTTAAAAGATGGACATTTTTGGAAGGTCACAAAATGTGCAATTTGTCTTTTGTAATTTATTTTTGAGGGAAAAATTTTACCCCTATTTTAAAATAGCCATTTATTATTTTTATTAATTTTGATCCTGCAAATAAGGGATCGTGAATTTCTACATAGGAGTCATTGAAAATTTGGGAGGTAAAGTTGATGGCAAGGTATGAGGCTAATTAAGCATTAGCAGTCATAATATTTTCTCAAATTATTTGTATGCTAAGTATATTTATGTTCATTTGCATTTCTCAGCCTGCTTTGATTTTATTTGCTTCAGGTACAGTTAATTATTTACAAATAACACACAAAGTGTAAAAGTATGAAAAAGCATATGTTTTACTGCATTGTTTTTAACCAAAATATAATCTAATAAATACTGCTGCATAATGTTTTCTAACAGGCAAATTTGGAAATGCAAGGTGTAGGACATACCTGGTCTCTTGCCATTTACAAATCATTTTGCACATTTATGTTTATATTTAGATTCATTTATGTTTATCTCAATTCTAAATTTTATTGATCATACTTTCACAAAAATACTGTTGAAACGTTCACTGGATGCAAAAAAAAAAAAAAAAAAAAATGGGCCAAAAAATAAGACTTTATTCAACTCCAATATTTACTATAGGTTTCTTTTGGGTTTTGAGTCAGATATGATATTGAAATTAATTTTACAAACTATAATCAAGAAGTTCAAAAGACAGTTTTCCTTGAGGTCCTGTGTTTTGTTAAATGCTGTTATCAAGGTTATGCTACTTTCCAAAAATGACTTGGGAGTGTAACTTAAGTAATTTATTAGGCCTCATCTGTAAACAGCATTGTTCATGAAATGTAAAGGATCTGGTCTTTTAAAGGAAAAGATAGTTTCAAAGCCTCAGTTTGCTCCTTAGTAATGAAAATGAGTATTTACTGAAGCTTTGATTCTAAGTTCTCTCACCTACATTAGGTGGCTTATAGTATACCTCTCATCCTAACGTTTTTGACTATTGTGATGAATATATATTTTGTGAGCTCTCCTATGTTAACTGCTTGGATTGGGCTCTTAGTAATTCTTAAAAGAATCTTTGGCCACTCGGTTTGGTGTTTAAGTTTATGCATTTAACCTCCGTAATAATTTTTGACATAAACTTCCGTAACATAATTCTTTATCTAATTAACTATGAGTAATTTAATTCTAAATAAAATTGAATGTTATATCTTCTGAATATAGGGTTATGATAATTAAAATGCCTTTACCAATAGTTATAAATATATATTTTGATTTTCACTAAAGATCTATCAAATATATATATATATTTAATTTTTTTATTTTTTTAATTGTTATTTGCCCAAAACAACTTTTTCTACTGAACAGCATGGTCACCCAGTTACAAATGTATACATTTTCTTTTCTCACATTATCATGATCCATCATAAGTGACTAGACATAGTTCTCACTGCTATACAGCAGGATCTCATTGTTAATCCATTGCAAACGCAATAGTCTGCAACTATTAACCCCAAGCTCCCAATCCATCCCACTCCCTCCCCCTCCCCCTTGGCAACCACAAGTCTATTCTCCAAGTCCATGATTTTCTTTTCTGTGGAAAGATTCATTTGTGCCTTATATTAGATTCCAGATATAAGTGATATCATATGATGTTTGTCTTTCTCTTTCTGACTTCATTCAGTATGAGAGTCTCTATTTCCATCCATGTTGCTGCAGATGGCATTATTTTGTTCTTTTTTATGGCTGAGTAGTAGTCCATTGTATATTTATATATACGCCACATCTTCCTAATCCAATCATCTGTTGATGGACATTTGAGTTGTTTCCATGTCTTGGCTACTGTGAATAGTGCTGCAATGAACATGTGGGTGCATGTGTCTTTTTTAAGGAAAGTTTTGTCTAGATATATGCCCAAGAGTGGGATTGCTGGGTCATATGGTAGTTCTATGTATTTAATGTAGACCCAATGAAGATTGCATTAAACACAAAAGTACAGCATAGTAAATAATTATAAAGTCTATATAACCATAACCCAGACCTAGTGAGTCTCTGCTTACTAAGAAACCCATAACTTCCTTCACAGATATAATCACTTTCAGACTTTCATGATTATCACTTACTTATAATTTTCGTACTTATATTTTCATGTCTATCTAAATTTTATTAATTTTTATAATTCTCTCTTTTGATACTTTCTATTCCTTTCAGTCTTTCATTAATAATTTCACGTATTTTTATTTTTTTAACTACTCTATAAATTTTATCACATTTATAGTTCTACAAAGATCATTACCATGCTGTACACTAGAACAAAAATTGTATTGGGGAAATTAAAAAAAAAAAGATCATTACAACCAAATTTTATAGCATTTCTATCCCAAAACCCCAGTGTATCCTCCCACCCCCAAACATGTCTCATTTAGAAACCATAAATTTTTCAAAGTCTGTGAGTCAGTATCTGTTCTGCAAAGAAGTTCACTGTGTCATTCTTTTATATTCTATATATTAAATGATAGCATTTGATGTTGGTGTCTCATTGTCTGACTGACTTCACTTAGCTTGATAATTACTAGGTCCATCTATGTTGCTGCAAATGCTGTTACTTCTTTCCTTTTTTAATGACTGAGTGATATTCAATTGTGTATATGTACCACTTCTTCGTGAGCCACTCCTCTGTTGATAGACATTTAGGTTGTTTCCATGTCTTGGCTATTGTATAGAGTGCTTCAATGAACATTGGAGTACATATATCCTTTTGAGTCATGGTTTTCTCTGGACAGATGCACAGGAGTGGGATTGCTGGATCAAATGGTAATTCTATTTTTAGATTTGTGAAGAATCAACATAAAGTTTTCCACAGTGGTTGCACCAATATACATTACCACCAATAGTGTAATAGGGTTCCTTTTTCTCCACACCTCTCTCCAGCATTTATTGCTTGTAGACTTTTTGATGATGGCCATTCTGGCTGGTGTAAGGTGGTACCTCCTAGTGATTTTGATTGGCATTTCTCTAATAATGAGTGATGTTGAACATCTTTTCAGGTGTTTTTTAGCCATCTGTATGTCTTCTATGCAGAACTGTCTGTTTATATCTTCTGCTCCTTTTTTGATGGGGTTGTTGGGTTTTTTGATATTGAGCTGCAGGAGGTGTTTATAAACTTTGGAGATTAAGCCCTTGTCAGTCCATTCAGTTGCAGAGAGTTTCTCCCATTCTGTGGGTTGTCTTTTCATTTTGTATAGGGTTTCCTTTGCTGTGCAGCAACTTTTCAGGTTAATTAAGTCCCATTTGCTTATTTTTGTTTCTACCGTCATTACTCCAGGAGGTGGATCTGAGAAGATGTTGCTGTTGTTTAGTCAAAGAGTGTTTGGCCTGTGTTTTCCTCTAAGAGTTCTATAGTATCTGGTCTTATATGGAGATCTTTATTCCATTTTGAGTTTACTTCTGTGTATGGTGTTAGGAAGTGTTCTTGTTTCAATCTTTTCCATGTGGCTGTCCCTTTTTCCCAGCACCACTTACTGAAGGGGCTGTCTTTTCTCCAAAGGAGGTATATTCTTGCCTCCTTTGTCATAGATTAGTTGACTGTAGGTGCATGGGTTTAATTCTGGGCTTTCTGTCCAGTTCCACTGATCTACATGTCTGTCTTTGTGCCAGTACCACATGGTTTTGATGACTGTTGCTTTGCAGGAGAGTCTGAAGGCTGGGAGCCTGATTCCCCCAGCTCCATTTTCCTTTTTCAGGATGTCTTTGGCTCTTCTGGGTCTTTTGTGCTTCCAAACAAACTTTAAACTGCTTTGTCTGAGGTCTGTGAAGAATGTCCTTAGTCATTGGATAGGGATTGCGTTGAATCTGTAGATTGCCTTGGGTGGTGTAGTCATTGAGATAATATTGACTCTTCCAATCAATATTGAAGACATGGTATGCCTTTCCATCTGTTTGTGTCAGCTTTGATTTCTTTCATCAGTGTCTTAGGGTTTTCAGAGCACAGGTCTTTTGTCTCTTTGAGTAGGTTTATTCCTACGTATTTTATTCTTTTTGATTCAACGGTAAATGGGATTGTTTCCCTATTTTCTATTTCTGATCTCTCGTTGTTAGTATATAGAAATGCAGTCAATTTCTGTGTATTAGTTTTGTATCCTGCGACTTTGCCAAATCCATTGATGAGCTCTAACAGTTTTCTGGTAGCACCTTTAGGATTTCCTAGGTATGGTATCATGTCATCTGCAAATAGTGGATATCTTTACTTCTTCCTTTCCAATTTGGATTCCTTTTAGTTCTTTCACTTCTCTGATTGCTGTGGCCAGGACTTCCAAAACTCTGTTGAGTTGTGGTGGTGAGAGTGGACATCCTTGTCTTGTTCCTGATCTCAGCAGGAATCCTTTCAGCTTTTCACCATTGAGAATGATGTTAGCTGTGGGTTTGTCACTTATGGCCTTTATGATGGTGAGGTAGGTTCCCTCTCTGCCCACTTTCTGAAGGGTTTTTATCAGGAATGGGTGCTGGATTTTGTCAAAGGCTTTTTCTGCATCTCTTGAGAGGATCGTATGGTTTTTATTCTTCAGTTTATTAATGTGGTGTATCACACTGGTTGATTTGCAGATTTTGAAGAATCCTTACATCCTGGGATAAATCCCACTTGATCATCATAGGCAATCCTTTTAATGTATTGTTGGATTCAGTTTGCTTCATTACAATTTTAAACAATAAATATATTTTGTTTCATTTTCCTCTTATTTACATTATTTTCTATTATTTGAGAGTTTACTTTGATGTTACTTTTCATATGAATCACTTCATATGAATTATTTTACTGTTATTTTTCATATGAATGTTCAGAACATTAGAATTTACTTTTTCTCAGGCAATTTAAGCATTTAATCATATAAATTTCCTAGTAAATACTACTATTTTATGATGCCAGAAATTTTTCTATGTAGTATTTTATTAATATTTAATTCAATATACTTTCTAATTTCTTCTTTGTATGAGTTTTTTTAATATAGTGATTTTTATTTTTTCCATTTTATCCATAACTTATATTACAAGTACACTTGAAATTTTGAAATATAATTTAGGGTTTTTTTATCAATTTCTAATAAATATACACTTGGCCAGAGAATATACTTCTGTGATTTAAATAATATTAAATTTGTTTAGATTTTCTTTAAAAAACTTAGTCATATGTTGAGTTCTATAATTATTCTGTTTAGACTTAAAAGACAGAATATGTGCTCCACACTTTTTGAGTAGAGTATTCTGTATGTCACATTTGGTTATGTGTAGGCCATGTTTGTTAAGCTTGTGGCTCAAATCTGTATATCTCCACAATATTTATCTTTGTGCATTTGTTCAAAGTAGGAGAATCTATTCTGTGTATTTTGGTTTTTGAAACAGTCTATCTTTTCCTTGTAGTTTTCTAATTATTTGCTGTGTGTCTATATATGTATGTAGAGAGAGAGGCTATTTTATTAATTGACTGAAAAATTTAAAACGAAAAATTTTAACTGAATATATCTGTCCTAATGGGTGAGTTTATATATTTTGTGTATATATATATATATATATATATATATATATATGTGTGTGTGTGTGTGTGTGTGTGTGTACACATCCCTACTATTACATATACACGTATATTTTATGTATATATGTAATTAAGATAGATAAATGATGATAAATGGATAGAAGATAGAAGTACCCTGGTGTCGCAGTGGGATAAGATCTGACACTGTCACTGCAGTAGCTTGGATCACTGTTGTGGTTGAGATTTGATCCCTTGTCCAGGAACTTCTAAATGCTCTGGGCATGGCTGAAAAAAAAAGAAGTAATAGATAGAGGATGATAGATAACATGCTGGCTTTAGTACTATTTGGTGACATATTTTGTCTGATATTAATAGAAGTAAGCCAAATCATTTTAATTAATTTTATTGACAGTATTTTGATCCTTTTTATATTGTCATGTTTTTACCTATGTCTGTCTTATACATATTATATATCTATAATATGTGTTATAAATATATAATTATATATATTAGGCTTTGTATATATTTGTTTATTATATATAATAATTATACTTTTTTTAATCCTGGCTTGTAATTTTATTTAACATGAGCATTTAAAAACTAATGTAATACTAATATTGTAGGGATTAAATTGGCTGGCTGTGTGTATGTATGAAAATACAAGAAATTTAGAGCCGTTTCAATCTCATTTTTCTCCACCTGAGTTTTACTGTTAAATGTTAATTATATTTGGTTATAAGAACATCGTATAATATATATATATTGTTGTATATAACCATGTTTATTTCACTCTACCAATTTTATAAGTCAGGGTAAGCAGTGGTTCTCGGTGGGGTTTTATTTGCTCCCACAGGAGACATGTAGAAACATGTAGAAAGCTCCCATTGTGGCACAGCAGAAATGAATCCAAGAACCATGAGGTTGCAGGTTTGATCCCTGGCCTCGCTTGGTGGGCTAAAGATCTGGCGTTGCCATGAACTGTGGTGTAGGTCACAGACGTGGCTTGGATCTAGCATTGCTGTGGCTATGGCGCAGGCCAGCAGCTGTAGCTCCAATTGGACCCCTAGCCTGGGAACCTCCATATGCCATGGGTGCATCCCTAAGAAGCCAAAAATAAAAACATCTGGAGACATTTATAGTCTTAACAACTGGGTGGGGGTACTGCTGATATCCAGTGTGTAGAGTCTGGGGAGACTACCAAACAAAGCCTGTCTGGGGACAGCACCCCAGGACAAAGAGCTTTCTAACCCAAGTTCTGAAGTTGAGATAATATGAGTTAGGTTATGCTGAGGTCAAATAGAGCCACACTCTCAGATGTCAACTTAGCACCCATATCAGGTGTCCCTAGAATAGAGTCAATCTGTTGTCAGGCTCTCTCTCACATGGAAGATGCTATTATCTGTACTGCCTTTAATCATAGTGTCTCAAAAGACAGATCTGCAGAATCTCGAAATAAACATTAAGTATTTTGCCTGAGAATAGCATGCTTATTGTCCAGAACTGATCAGGGGGCTCCACCTCATCATCAAAACACAAATAAATATGTTCCTACCATATTTGAGAAGATGGAGAGGCAGAGGTATTCAGTATGTCACACTAGTGAACTACCACTATCAGTCCTTGTGGTCCCCAATTATTTGGTCCTCTCTCCCCCCGGAGGTGAGATATAATCACTTAACCTTCAGAGAGAGAAAACTCAAAAGTCCAAGTCAGTCTCAATATGATCACAAACTCTAGGATTTCTGCATGACTCATATAAATCTCTAAATGAGGGATAACTTATGGCAGTCTTTTCATCATATCTGGTTGTTACTCCTCTGAATCTGAAAACAAGGGCATTAAAATATGGTTGTTCCTCAAAAAGTATATGAAAAATATTGTGAGGCAGGGAAGTTAAAAACAAAATAAACACTCCTATGCCAAGGTAAGAAGAGAGACCCACAGAAATGATTGACCTTCAGCTGTTCTGAAATATGAAAGTACAGAATTTTCAAGACTCTGCTCTGGTAAAAGATAATGTGTTTTAATTAGGCTTAAGTTTTACCAGTTCACATGGGACCTCAATTCACTGTTCTTTGTGGACATGGCCTCTGGGAATTTCTCCAGTCCCAGTGTTCTCCTTGGCCCCCCAAAAAGAGTTGCTTGAAAATATGATTTACCTGGTTACTCAAAGGATTTCTCATTCTGATTCTTGACTTTTGACCCAAGGAACTTTCATTTGTTAGTACAATTCTCTAAAGAAAACAGTGAACTTTTTTAACCCTTGATTTCAAAGAGTCATATGTTATTAGATTCTTAAAACAAAGCTACATTTTAATTTGTCACTCAAAATTTTATCTTATGCTCGTTGGGATTGTAGTCTTCAATAAATATGTAGAATGAATGGCTGGTCAAATAGTACATGTATAAATAACTTTATAAGAAAAATGTCACACTGTACTTTACCAAGTCATCAGCAGTGGGTCTCTCCATTTTATTGTGACTTGCATAGTTCCTTATAAGAAGGCTGCTGTAATTCTTTTCTTAATGGTTTTAGTATCCTGATCATTAAGTGCTTTGGGTGTATTTTCTTTAAAATGTTCTGATACACATTCTGTGCTTTTTGATCTATGTGTTTATAGTTTTCATTGTATATGGAAAGTTTTCTACTATTATTCTTTGCCCTCTCACCACCACTTTTTATTCTGGGGCCTCAGTTACACATATGTTTACACAGCGATACTCATGGGCTACATTTTTGGATGGCTTCTATTGCTGAGTTTTCAGTTCGCTAAACTTTGGCTATCTGATATTCAGTTTAGACAGTATAGTGTGTTTTTTTTTATTTTAGATAATATTTTTCAGCACTAGATTTACCATTTTTCTTTTTTATAATTTTAATTTTCCTTTAATTCTGTTCATGTTTTCTGCTAGTGTCTCAAACATGTGGTGCAAACTCATTTTAGATTTAAAATTATTATCTGCTGATTACATAATTTTTGTTTTCTTGGGTGTCTATTATTGATTTTTCTCTTAATTATGGATGATATCAGTCTATTTCTTTCCATATCTGATAATTTTTGATGGACTACTGGACATTGTAAATAATGTTAACTTACCTTTTGGGTCATAGATTTTATTTTTTGCTGGCTTTTACCTGCTGTTAAACCCATTCATTCATTTGCAGTAATGATTATTGAATTTTTATTTGTGAAATCTCCAATCATTATATTTCTAGTTAGCTCTATGATTTTTATAATTCCTTCTTTAAAAATTTTAAATATATTCATTTTGGCGAGTTCCCATTGTGGCTCAATGGAAACAAATATGACTGGTATCCATGAGGATGCAGGATCGATCCCTGGCCTTGCTCAGTGGGTTAAGGATCTGGAGTTGCCATGAGCTGTGGTGTGTAGGTTGCAGATGGAGAGGGGCCAGGGGATACAGCTCTAGTTCCGCCCTAGCCTGGGAATCTCCGTATGCTGCAGGTACAGCCCTAAAAAAGGGACAAATTTTAAATATTTTCATTTTGTAGATTGTGTTTGATAATCAACAATTGAAGAACCATGTGAGTTTTCTGTTGCCCATTATTTGAGATAGTCTTATTTGAGGAGAAAAGATACTTTGTTTGCTGTTTGTCTTTTTCTATCTACTGATTTCCTGAAATATGATTTTTAATAAAAATTAAGTATATTATGAAATTAAGAAATTAATTATGGTACTAAAGATTATAATTCTAGTGTTTCATAGTGGTTCAGAGTCTCTGCCAGTATAGTCTCCTAAGTATAATCTGGTTCCGGAACCATGACAAAACTATTTTTAGGTTTAAGAATCTCTGAATGACAAAGGTGATAAGAAGGTTGTTAGTTCTTTCCACTCCAGGTTTGAAACATTTCCAGTTCTTTGATTCTCACCTTAGGATGCAGCACTTCTTATTCGTGTCTGTTGTAGACCAACATCTCCTTTTAAATTTCTACCTTCATCCTCAGTCATGAAATCAGTAAACATGGAATTCAAAATTCTTTATAATTACAAACAGACTCATGGAAAAATCATCCTTGATGCTTTTAATTTCTCAGAGTTATGTTTTTGTAATTAGTTTTAGCCAGAAGATACCTGTAATTAGACTCATGGATGGTTTTTAGAAGACTATTCCTAACATATATAACACCTCTGGTTTTTACGGTATTTTTTTGAGGAGGAGATATAGTCTAAAATAATTCTTCTATTTTGATAAACAGAAAGTCTAAAACTTATTTTTCTCTATTTATAATTTTTTACATCTCTATATTTGGAAATATTTCAGGACTTAATGACTTTCTAAAAATTTTAATATAAAGTTAAACTGATTATAGTTTGACATAAAATAGGGTCATAAAAAAGAATTAAAGCATGTATGTTTCATAAAGAAGACAAAGAAAGAATTAATAGTTCTTTGGTTTCAAGTATTTGACAAATACCAAAAGAGGCTCTACTTCTCTTGAAAATGATATAATCGCTTTAAAAAGCTTTGTGATTTGAAATATACTGTTTTGGGCTGTGTTAGAGGCTGTTCCTATGGATAAGTACTCTGAACCCTACAGATAATTCCTAGAATTTTCAAGGGATAGAACACTCAAGAGCTCTGGAAAGAACTGCACCAAAAATTGGTTAATTAACGCAAGATACATTAACATTATTTTTTGTTGAAATACTGGGGACAAGCATTTGACCATCCCAGGGCACAGTGCTGTCAGAAACACACCAGAGCCATCCTGTGGACAGTGGACTCAAGATCTACAAATGGAAAAACAAAAACAAAAGACAAAAACCAGACTCAAGCTGAGTTGGGGAGAGAATATGGTCAAAAAGGAGAGCATGATCCTGTATTGATCATCTCCAAAGCCAGTCCTGCTTTCGAATTACTGTGAGATGTAGTAGAAAGAAAAGATTTACATAACTTTGCCAGGAAAAAGTCCTTCATAAAGAGTAGAAGAGAATGTCCTGTTGACAGTAAACAGTGATTTGACAAAGGTTAGTAAGAACACAAACACAAATCAGTTAGTCACAGTGAGATTGAAGTATAGTGACTGATTTTAATGAAGCAAGAAGATGTAAGCAGTCAATGCCAAAGGAAATGGTGTTAAAACATGTCAGCCTCTGCTGATGGAGAACTCCATATATCCTTTCTTAGAACCCTAGAGGGAATAATCACTGTTAGAGGACTAGGATCAAATGACTGGATATCTTGATAAGAGACCAGATATACAGTCATAATCTTGGCCTTCGGAGTATTGCTACAGATAGGATTTATCTGCATTTACGATTTGATGAGACTATTTATGATAGGAAGCAAAATATGTTAACTGAAGTTATGTCATTCAACAAAGACTTTCAGAAAGGCCTTGATCAAAATAACATACATACATGTTAAAAGAGAGTTCCATACTAAAAGGTAAGCTGGTGCCACTGAACTGAATCTAGCCAATTTTAAAGAGTGAAAAAGAAATAATTGTCGAATAAAAAGAGGGGAAACATAAATGTGAAGTTTCTGTTTTAGTAGAAGATCCAATGTGTTGCTTAATGATCCCAGTGTCAAAAAAAAAATTATTCCCAGATCATAAAAGGGGTTTTAGAGGCACATTATCTCCTTTCAAACCACTAACCACCTAATTTGCAATTAGGGAATATTTTGCAAAAGATATAACAGAAGCTGTTAAATATTTTTAGATATATTTTTGAAATTTGCACTATAAAATTTTATGGAAGAGTGAAAAGTGTTGTTTATAGATAATGATTATAACAATGCAAATGAATGTAACATTGAAAGTCTTTTGATTGTAGTATGTAAATAGAGTATGTTTTCTTCATAAGACATGGGGGAATTTTTGGCTTTGTGATACTTCACGTTAGCAAACATTTTACTTCATGATCAATTTAAGTCTAAAAATTTCTTGTTGGTTTTTCTTTCTTTACCTTAAATTCATTTCAAAGCATCATTTGTATTTGATGGAGATAAGCATTAAGTACAGAGTTGAATAGTGAATTCTCAAGGAGAATATTAACTATACAACTAAGATTTATTTAGGCATCAATGAGGATGCATGAAATACTAATATTTTTGGAGTTCCATTCATGGCTCAGTGGTTAATGAACCTGACTAGGATCCATGAGGATGTGGGTTCAATCCCTGGCCTCACTTGTTGGGTTGGGGATTTGGTGTTGCCTTGAGCTGTTTTGTAGTTTGGCAGATGCGGCTCAGATCCCAAGTGGCTGTGGCATAGGCCACCAGCTGTAGTTCTCATTTGACCCCTAGCCTGGGAACTTCCATATGCTATGGATGCAGCCCTAAAAATCAAAAACAAACAAACAAACAAAAGCAAACAAAACAATAACAACAACAAAAAAAACAAACCAATATTTTTGCAAGGACTAAAGAATATTCAAAACTTAGTCTGAGGATTCTGTATGTTCAGCAGTGTTCCACCATCACACTTTTCAGAGATGAATAATACAAAAAACAAAAATGTATGGAGTTTTCCTCATGGCTCAGCAGTTAACAAACCCAACTAGTATCCATGAGGACACAGGTTCAATACCTGGCCTTTTTCGGTAGGTTAAGGATCCGGCATTGCCATGAGTGTGGTATAGAATGCAGATGCAGCTCAGATCCCAAGTTGCTGTGGCTGTGGCTGTTGCATAGGCCAGCAGCTGTAGCTCCAATTTGACCCCTTGCCTGGAATTTCCATATGTCATGGGTGTGGCCCTAAAAAGCAAAAAAAAAAAAAAAAAAAAAAAAAAAAAAAATTTAGTTACTCCTACTGTTCTGATAAATTTTGACCTTTTCTTATTATTCTAGTGGTTGTAATTATTTTAAAACTATATTTAAGCTATAAACAACACAAGATTGCTTTTTTTGGCTTGAGTATGAAGCAATGCCTATTAAAACATGAACTTGTTTTCAACAACAACAAAAAAATTGTAATTATCTGCAGTTCTCAGGTTTGAACTACATAAGCAATTTAAAAATGCTGCTTTTTAAAATAATATTCTATCAGCAGAGCAGATTCACATTTGTTTATCAATTTTTACAATATGTATTTTGAAAATTTAAGAAAGCCTTGGAATTTAAGCAGACTCTTACAACTTCATATTTACTAAGCCTCTGAAACATAATTTTATTTTATAATGATTTTTATTTTTTCCATTATAGCTGGTTTACAGTGTTCTTTCAATTTTCTGCTAAACACCAGGGTGACCCAGTTACATATACATATATATGTTCTTTTTTCTCACATTATCATGCTCCATCATTAAGTGACTAGATAGAGTTCCGAGTGCTATACAGCAGGATCTCATTGCTTATCCATTCCAAAGGCAATAGTTTGTATCTATTAACCCTAAATTCCCAATCCATCCCACTCCCCCCTCCCCCGGCAACCACAAGTCTGTTCTCCATATCCATGATTTTCTTTTCTGTGGAACAGTCATTTGTGCCATGTATTAGATTCCAGATATAAGTGATATCACGTGGTATTTATCTTTCTCTTTCTAGCTTACTTCACTTAGTATGAGAGTCTCTAGTTCCATCCATGTGGCTGCAAATGGTGTTATTTCAGCCTTTTTATGGCTGAGTAGTAGTCCATTGTGTCTATGTACCACATCTTCTTAATTCAATCATCTGTTGATGGACAGTTGTATTGTTTACATGTCTTGGCTATAGTGAATAGTGCTGCAGTGAACATGGGGGTGCGTGTGTCTTTTTCAAGGAAAGTTATGACCGGATATATGCCCAAGATGACCCATCTTCTCCATCTTAAAGAAAAATATTTTTAGATGCGCAAATATTTTTGAATAAATTAGGCATAGCACTGTCTGCTATCCAAGGAAACTAATATATTGAATAATTTCTAGTGCCTAGGGCCATGCTATGGTTATCAAGGAACTCTTACCATCACTTGATCAGGAAGATAAGTATTTGTGATTGTAAGATGTATGTTACCGAATCTAAGTCTGTGTGCCTGATGCCCTGTGTGCCTGAAGCAATATAGAAACTTTGGAATATGGAGCAGAGGAAAGTTTATTGCATGGCCATGCCAGACTTACCTAAAAAGTCCAGAACTCCCTGAAGGTTTTAAGCAAAGCCCTGGTAAAGTCAGGGTAAGAGAGGGGCATGGTTAGTTGTTGCAAATTTCTTGATGTCAGATCCTTCCTTCTTGTCCTGTCCACCTGGGTCAGGTCAGAATATTCTTGTAAACCTACAACAAAACAAATTTTATTCTCTGTTCTGCAACTTTGTATCTGAAAATGTAATACTCTCAAAGGTTATGGCCTTAAGAATAGGCTATCCTGTGTATTTCAGGTGATAGGCCGCATCCTTTTGAGAATGGTGCAGAGCCAGAGGGACTAAACACAAGTGACAGAGGGCAGAGTTTAAAGTTAAGGGAAAAGGAGCAGATGTAATATGGAGACAGATTTGTTCTTCCCTATTGGTTGTATAATGTAGCCCTTAATGTTACTGCAAGTCCGTGTGCTTGATGCATGAGGCCAAACAAACCAAAATGTCAGAGTTTGGAGCAGAGAAAGGTTTATTGCAGGGCCAGGCAAGGGGACAGGTGACTTGTGCCCCCCAAATATCCCAAATTTCCTGAATCAAAATTGCAAAGAATTTTAAAAGGCAAAGTGAGGGAGGGGTGTGGTTGGTTACAAACTTCTTGGTGCATAAATCCTTTGGTCTTGTAGACGTCCACAGAGGTCAGGTCTCGATATTCCTGAAAACCTCCAACAAGGTCCATGTTATATTTCGGAGAGAAGCTACATCAGAGGATATGAGGGAAGGGCCTGCCCATAGGGTCCTGCTCCATTACATTAAGAGTAGAAGCTCAGTTGAGCCCTACTGTACAGCACAGGGAATTGTGTGTGTGACTGGATCACTGTGCTGTACAGTAGGAATTGAAGAACATTGTAAGTCAACTATGCTTTAGTAAATATATATATAATAGAAGCTCTGAACAACAAAGTTCAGAATTTGAGCCTCTTTCTACCCTTCCCATTAATTATCTTTAAAACATTCCATCTCTATGTCTCAGTTCCCACTCAGAATTGAGAACAATATCTTTCACTTAGGGTTACTCTCAAGATTAAAATAGAGTCTCTGCTAATAAAGTCTAACCTGTACAGACTGGTTGATAAATAGTCATGACTTTTATTATGCAACCATTTAACTAAATTTTGTTCATTGGAAATATAGTGTTGATTACTGTATCACAGAATTACATAACTTAGAAATTAAGATAAATATTCTCTTTTAATATAAACATATCATTGAACAATAAATAAAAATTTAAAATCCAATCCCAAATATAATCTAAGTCATCCTCAGATTATGTTTGCTAACTTTAAGACTCAATTCTTAAATAAGAAACACCCTGCAAATTTTTGGTATAACTCTCAGCTGTCAATTAAATTGACACTGATTATTTTCTGATGTGAAGAGCATTAGTCTAAAAACCTATTCAGTTATCTTGAGACAAAAAATTCTTACAATACTTCAAATGTGCCCATTACTATTTTCAAGCATATGTCTCCAGTTATTTATTTGTTGTGTGTGGCATAGATGTGTATGTATTGCACATCAATTTTTTTCCAACAGTTAAAGGTTGCTTTTTTTTTTTTTTTTGGGTGTAGCACACCTGCTAAAGTGAAATATAGTATAAAGGATAAAATTCTAGACGTTGAGTTATTTTATTTCTTTAGATTTATATTTGAGTCATTTAGCTATTTGTACCCTTATTATAAAGTTATAGCCCTTTTCAGCAGATGGCAAAGAGAATGGAACATAAATTGTTCTGTTTCTCATTACCTTTCTGTGCAATAACCTATTAATTCAAGCAACTGTCTGCCCTCACTATGCCATGTCCTTCTCTTCAAAACTAACCCAAGTTAATAAACTGGGTGTATTTCAAGTGATTCAACAAGAAGGTAGAAAGAGTTTGGAGATTGGATTAAAAAAAAGCTCAGCTGATTAAAGAAAGGAGAGAGAATGAATGACAGTGGCATAAAGCCAAGGAGTAGCTGTTTTGTGACTTGAATTAATGAGTTTGAGATTATTCATTGGCTGAAATTTTTCATGTATTTAACCATTTAGGATAAACTCAGTATTTTGATTGAAAATAACCAACTAAAGACTATTTTTTTTCATTTTAATGTTGTGTTTTCTATTTGACTAGCATGTTCAGTTTCTAAATATCCTCAAATATCTCATACAAAGGGAGGAAAAAAACCCACATTCATCCTAAATAGCTCACATTTCTTCAGAGATGATTAGGTACTAAACACTGTGGGCATTACACAGATTATTTTATTTAATCATTAAAATAAATTAATTGAATAACTGTAGTATTCAACTGTTGTAATTATTTTTAAATTAATAAACTTTATAATTCAGTTCACAGCAAAATTAAGTGGACAGCACAGATGGTTTCCATATATACCTTGTTTACCCCTCCCCCAACTTCCCATAATATCAGTTTCCCACTTCAGAATTGTACCTATGTCACAGTTGTACGAAGTTCATAATTTGGGGTAGGGTTCACTCTTTTTGTTGTAATTTTTATGGGTTTGGACAAATTTATAATGATATGTAGCTATGACAATGTTATTATATGTAAGTTCCTTATATGATGAACTGGGGACCAGAAGCCCTCCTTTGTTTTTTCACATGAGAATTCAAGACTTTCGATGTGGACATATTTTGCAAAAAGTCACATAAATGTAAAGTAAGATACAGAACTCTGCCTGAATTTGACAGTCCAGTCCATGGCCCTATTTCAGGACTGCAATAAAATACCATGGTGCTGTTCTGAGGGAAAGTTAAACAGACATTTCAGAGATGATAGCATGTTATCCACTGTGTCCAGTATTGGAGATCCTTGACAAATGTGAGGCAAAAGAAGTGTAAATAATAATTAAATTACATATATTAAAGCCCACTGTTTTGCAAGATAAATATTGTTAGTGCTGTAGATTTGGTAGCCTGGTGTTGATCAAAAATAAAAACTAACAAAAAAAAAAAAAGAACGCAGGAAAAGCCTTTTTGAAGGCAGCATCAGTGGTATGATCTATATTGCTTATGTTTCATACAATTACAAACACACAAAAAATAATTCATTTTCCCCAAAATTGATGCTTCTGGAACTATTTCTCAGCGACTAATGATCCTATTTTTCTTCTAAGCATGTCCTCATAAATGCCTATATACATATCCCTAGAATCTTGAACTTCATGGTACATTTAAAAAACAGTTTAATTTTGAAGCAACAGATAGAACTTAAATGATAAACATCTCACTTTTTATTATTGTGTTTCTAATAAATAAAATTGACTCCAATTTCTAGAATGAATTTGAGCCTATATAACTATCAGGCTAAAGTAAGAAGATATAGGAAGGTGTTAATAGACTTGAAAAACGGGGCAACCACAAATCCAAACCAAACAATAGATTCACAAAAACTAAAAAGAAGAGGACACAAGTGTAAAATAAAAAGAAATCATTCAACTAGAAAAGGAAAGGAACAAAAGAGAAACATAGAATCAACAGGAAAACAAGGTTTAAAATAGAAGTAAATACATATTTATCAATAATTACATTAAATGTCAGTTGACTGAATGCGCCAATCAAAAGACATACAGTGGAAGAGTGGGGAAAAAAAGCCTACAATATGTTGCCTACAGGAGACTCACCTTAGAGCAAAGGACACATATAAATTGAAAGTGAGGGGATGAAAAAAGATATTTCATGTGAATAGACAGGAAAGCAGGAGTTGCAATACTCATATGAGACAAAATAGACTTTAAAACAAAGGCCATAAAGAAAGACAAAAGATACTACTTAATGATAAAAGGATCAATTAAAGAAGATTTTATACTCATCAATATATATTCCCCTAATGTAGGAGCACCCAAATGCATACAACAAATACTAACAGAAATAAAAGGAGAAATTCAAGGGTATACAATAATATTAGGAGATTTTAACAACCCTCTTACATCAATGGACAGATCCTCTAGAAAAAAAATCAATAAGCAACAGAGATTCTAAATGACACAATGGAAGAGTTAGACTTAACTGATAGTTTCAGGACATGACATTCCAAAAAATCAGAATATACATGCTTTTCAAGTGCACATGGACTGACCTCATACTGGGGCACAAAACTAATCTCAACAAATTTAAGTATATATAAGTTATTTCATGTATTTTCTCTGACCACAATGGCATAAAATTAGAGATCAACCACAGGAAAAAAAAAAACGAGAAAAGACTGCATGAAGACTAAACAACATGCGTACTAAAAACCCACTGTGTCAATGAGGAAATCAAAAGGGAAATTAAAAAATATCTAGAGACAAATGATAATTAAAACAAGCATTCAAAATCTATGGGATCCTGTAAAGGCAGTGCTTAGAGGGAATTTCACAGCAATACAGGCCTTCCTCAAAAAGAAGAAAAATCTCAAATCGACAACTGAACCCACCACCTAAAAGAATTAGAAATAAAAGAGCAAACAAAACCTAAAGTCAAAAGAAGGAAGGAAACCATAAAGATCAGAGAGGAAATTGATGAAATAGAGATTCAAAAAACAGTAGAAAAAAGTCAATAAAACCAAGAGCTGGTTCTTTGAAAGGATAAGCAAAATTGACAAACCTCTGGCCAGACTCACCAAGGAGAGGAGAGAAGAATTCAAATAAGCAAAATAAGAAATGAAAAAGGAGAAATCTCAATGGACACTGCAGAAATACCAAAAAAAAAAAAAAAAAAAAAAACGTAAGAGAATATTATGAAAAGTTAAATGCCAACAAATTTGACAACTCAGAAGAAATGGACAGCTTTATAGTGACATACCACCCACCAAAACTGAATCAAGAAAAAAATAGATCTATTGAACAGGCTGATCACTAGAAATGAAATTGAATATGTAACAAAAACACTCTGTACCAAAAAAAAAAAAAAAGTCCAGGACCAGATGGCTTCATAGGTGAATTCTTCAAAATACAATGAAGGAACACTCCCAAAGATTTATTATGAAGCCATCATCATGCTAATACCACAACCAGACAAAGTTACTACCAAAAAAGAAAATTATAGGCCAATATCTTTGATGAATATAGACATAAAAGTTCTCAAAAAATTAGTAAATCAATATATGCAAGTCAATCATCATCATATACCACATTATCAAAAGAAAAATCAAATACCACATGATCATCAATAAATGCAGAAAAAGCATTTGACAAAATCCAATATCCATTCATGATAAAAGCTTACCAAAGTGGGTATAGAGGGAACATACCTTAAAATAACCAAAGTCATTTATGACAAACCCACAGACAATACAATACTCAACAGAGCAAAGCTGAAAGCCTTCTGACTACAATCTGGAACAAGACAAGGATGCCCACTCTCACCACTTTTATTCAACATAGTACTGGAAGTCCTAGCCACAGCAATCAAACAAAAGAAATAAAAGTTATCCAAATTGGAAGAGATGAGGTAAAATTGTCACTGTATGCAGTTGACATGATGCTATATATAGAAACCCTAAGGATTCAACTCAAAAACTACTCGAACAGATCAACAAATTCAGCAAAGTATCAGGATATAAGATTAACATTCAGGAATCAGTCGCATTTCTGTATACTAACAATGAAATATTAGAAAAGGAATACAAAAATACAATACCTTTTAAAATTGCACCCAAAAAGTCAAATACCTGGGAATACACCTGACCAAGGAGGTGAAAAACTTACATGCTAAGAACTATAACACATTAATCAAGGAGATTAAAGAGGATGCAAAGAAATGGAAAGATATTCCGTGCTCCTGGACTGGAAGAATTAATATCATTAAAAAGCCATACTCCCCAAAGCAATCTACAGATTCAATGCAATCCCTATCAAATTACCCATGACATTATTCACAGAACTAGAACAAAGAATCCAAAAATTTATGTGGAACCATAAACGACCCAGAATTGCCAAAGCAATCCTGAGAGGAACAACCAAGCAGGAGGCATAACTTTCCCAGGCTTCAGATAATATTACAAAGCTACAGTAAACAAGACAGTGTGGTACGGGTACAAAAACAGACATGCAGACCAATGGAATAGCATAGAGAATCCAGAAATAAACTCAGACACCTATGGTCATTTAATCCTCAAGAAAGGAGGTAAGAATATAAAATGGGGAAAAAGACTGTCTCTTCAGCAACTGGTGCTGAGAAAACTGGGCAGCTTCATGTAAATCAATGAACACAGCCTCACACCATGCACAAAAATAAACTCAAAATGGCTTAAAGACTTAAATGTAAGACAAGAAACCATAAAACTCCTAGAAGAGAAGATAGACAAAACATTTTCTGACATCAACCATACACATGTTTTCTTAGGTCAGACTCCCAAGGCAACAGAAATAAAAACAAAAATAAACCAGTGGTACCTAAGCAAAGGTAAAAGCTTTTGCACAGCAAAGGAAACCATAAAAAAAACCAAAAAGACAACCTATGGAATGGGAGAAAATAGTTACAAATGATGCAACTGACAAGGGCTTATTCTCCCAAATATACAAACAACTTATGCAGCTCAACAGCAAAAACGCCAACAACCCAATGAAAAAAAAATGGGCAGAATACCTAAACAGACCTTTTTTCTAAAAAGACATACTGATGGCCAACAGGCACATGAAAAAAAAATGCTCAACATTGGTAATTATTGTATAAATGCAAATCAAAACTACATTGAGGTACCACCTCACACCAGTGGCCATCACTATAAGTCTCCAAAAACAAATGCTGGAGAGGGTGTGGAGAAAAAGGAACCCTCCTACACTGTTGGCTGGAAGGTAAATTGGTACAACAACTGCTATGGAAAACAGGGAGATAACTCAGAAAACTAAATATATAGAACTGCCATATGAACCAGCTATCCCACTCTTTGGCATATACCCAGACAAAGCTTTCATTGAAATGGATACAGCACCCCTTTGTTGATTGCAGCACTATTCACAATAGCCAAGGCATGGAAACAAGCTAAATGTTCAATGACAGATGAATGGATTAAGAATATGTGGTATATATACACAATGGAATACTACTCAGCCATAAAAAATTACAAAATAATGCCGTTTACAGCAACATGGGTGGAACTAGAGACTCTCATACTAAGTGAAGTAAGTCAGAGGGAGAAAGACAAATACCATTTGATATCACTTATATCTGGAATCTAATATATGGCTCAAATGAACCTATCTGCAGAAAAGAAACAAATGCATTTCATAGAGAACAGACTTGTGGTTGCCAAGGGGGAGGGGGGAGGGAGGGGGATGGTCTGGGACTTTGGGGTTATTAGATGCAAATTACTACATTTCAAATGGATAAGCAATGAGATTCTTCTGTTTAGCACAGGGAACTATATCTGATCACTCATATTGGAACAGGATGGAGGATAATGTATATATAGCTGTGTCTCTTTGCTGTGGAGCAGAAATTAATAGAACAAGGTAAAAAACAATAAAATTATTTTAAAAAATAGAATTATAAATTGCATTATTAAATGATCATATCTCTTATTGGCCTTTGTTCCAAATGAATTAAAATAATATTGAACACACTTCCTAGAAAAAAGTTTTTCTATACATATGTAAACATGACTTTATTGCCCTTAAATAGTGCAATATTTATGAAAACCTTACTTTTATTTTAGAAGGTAGATATTAGATATTAGATAGTATCAGCCACATTACAGACATTGTATCTTTGAGTCCCTTTAGTTATGTATTAGGATAGGCTAATTGAAATATTTTTGTATTGGAAAAATATAAATACATATTTTACAGTTGACTCTTGTATAGCATGAGTTGAGCTGTGTATATGCCAATTGTTTTCAATAAATTTAGTTACCTCTATTTTCATTTTACCAATTTTAAGTTAACTAAATGTGAGCAAAAGTTTTTGTTCTGTTAGAAGTTGCAACGTGGAATCGAAAGAACTAGGGTTTGAGTCTTGATTTTATCTAGACTATTTCAGTTTTCTGCCCTCAAAATTTTTGTTTTTTAGGCAGAGCAGTAATATGTGGATTTCCTACTGGGGGGGTGGGTGGGAAAGTTATATAGCCCCTCACTCCTGCCTTGTTCAAGGTCAACTATATTTTAAAGCCCGCTTCATATTCTAAGAATCTCTTCATTAACCAATGATCAAGTGTTGTATTCAGTAATTCATGTAGATAAATTTTATTATTTTTCTTTTTATAACAAAATTGAATCTATTCATAATTTTCAGGGTGAATAATTTTATGACCCTAGCAAAATCCTCACTGCCAGGCCAAACAAATGTGTCACACAGTGTTCTATCTGGCAGGTAGTCTATATCCTGTGCACTGGGGAAAGTTTAGTGTTATCCATTTAGGACCCTGAGGCACCCACAGGGCAGGAGTCTTTGAACTGGGGGGGCCCAATTGCCTGGACACATCCCTGCTTCTGCCACTTTTTAACAAATCATATGACCTTTAGTGATTTGTCAGCATACTGCTATCTATAAAGTGAGACTTATCTGTAAAATGGTACTTACCTTGGAGAACAGTTGCGAGGATTCTCTGTGATGATTATGAAGAGCTTGTAGCAGAGTTCCTGGAGCAGGTTATGTGCTCAATTACTAACTAGTCAGATTTTTCAGTATTATTATGTAAGCTTTCAATATGTTATTTTATTACCACCCAGCAGATTTTGAGGTGGACAAGATGGTATGGAACAGGAAGGAAGCCTCTACATCACTTTGTTGGACAAGATTTGCTAAGTTCTTCTCCATTTAATATATCCCATCATAATTAAAAATATGAATTAACTGTAAGAGTGACTTTTCTATGGGCTTTCATAGCATTTTCATCTTCATTCATAACTTATGATTTATCTCACAAACTAATAAATAGTCAAAGTGTTCCTCTGAGTTGACCTGGTTTATGATCATTTTATTTCCAGAAATTAATTCATAGCTCAGATTAGTATTGTTAAAAAAAAGGCTTCCTTGTTATTTAAGGCCTGCATCTCATTAGTATATGGGAACTCATGCATAAATTGTAATAGAGTGCCGTGCATGGGCTTATTGGCTTTGATAATCAGAACTTTTAAAAATTAGAAGCATTTAGAACTATCTAGTTAGGATACTCACCTGCTTCTCACTGCCACAAAGGGAGGGAAATACTGTTAGTTTTCTGGATTCCACAATTGCTAAACTAAATCTCACTTGTATTTCACAAATTAACCCTGTATTCTTCCTATTCAGTAGGGATACCGGAGTGTACTATTAGTCCTTCAGGAAAGCCCTGATCTTTATTTTCAGTAGTTTCATTTCCTTTGGCTTTCTGGAGTCATAAAAGTAGTGCTTTAAGGTGGCACTAAACAAGGAGTCTTGCTCCCAGTGAGAAATGTTTCTTTAAGGTTTTCCTACAGGATCATCTGGTGAAGCGCCAGAATAAACTTTCCTCAAACTTTTCTCACTTTAGGAAAATTAGGTGATGGAAAATGAGAAAAATGTCAGAATTACTGGAGTGCCAAGAGCTTGATAGTAGTAAATAGTGCTGATATTGGCTGACAATCCCAACAATAAAACGAAAGGTCAAGATGTGATTTGGGCATCTTATGTATTACAAAACTTTGATTGACAGCTGGGGCTGACTCCAAGTTCATCTTCCAAGGGTTCTGACTTCTCATCAGGCATGATTAATGGGCTGATACTTCGTTGACTTTTTCATGCAGTACATTACACATTTTTTTTTTTTTTTTGTCTTTTTAGGCACACCAGTGGCATATGGAGGTTCCCAGGCTAGGGGTTGAAACAGAGCTGTAGCTGCTGGCCTACACCACATCACAATGCCAGATCCTAGCCGCATCTGCAACCTACATCACAGCTCCTGGCAATACCAGATCCTTAAACCCACTGAGCGAGGCCAGGGATCGAACTTCTGTCTTCATGTCCTCATGGATGCTAGTCAGATTCATTTCCACTGAGCCACGATGGGACCTTCTTACACATCTAAATAATGTATTTTTTATTGTTAATCCATGAATACAGCACGATTCTGCTCTTCTCATGGCAGGCTGCAGGCAATATTATAGAGGAAAAGGACTGCACTCAAATTCTACATGGATTTACACACTTAAATATAAAATTCATTTTTCCTTTCTAATTCCTACCCATAGTGGTTACTCCACCTTCTAATAACTGTTCATTAATTCAAAAAACACAAGGAAAACTCTTGAAATATTTTGAGATTCCAGGCAACACTATAAATAGCATATTTACATATGCTACATATTTCTAAAATGAACAAACTTTTGTTTCCCTAACGTCTCCTTTATTAGGTAGTACGCATTTAGCTACCTAATTTTCTGCTAGATTTTTATAATAATTTAGGATTCCTGGGAATGGTTTCACAAGACTTGGAATAATTATAAGGTGTATAAAATATTTAATAATTATTTTATAGATTAAAACCCTGATTTAATATTACTTCCACAAACTGAACATGTCTTCTTATATAATGTACTTTGGATTTAGACTGGGTATATAGATTTAGATTATATATCTTAGTTATATAAACAAGAAAGTGTTTGACCTTAGCTCTTAAATATATGTTAATAAAAGTAGTAATAATAACTTGTAGTTATATTATTAAACAGTAGTAATGACCTGAGAAGTAAGCATAAGCTGTATATGTTTCATCTTGACTTGAATTCAAGTATGCTGTGATTCTTTGACCCTCATAAAACCCTGTCACTCTGGGTTTTAAATCTATTTTTATCACCCAGAAAATCACATCTGCCAATATTTGATTAAAGGACCTAGCTGCCAAAGGCAGATATTCTCAGTTTGGTAGATAATCTGAACTTCAAGACTATCAATTAAAGCTCCATTCAAATAAAAGAAAGAAAGAAAGAAAAAACTGGAAGATAACTTTGGTTACACACTTTAACTTCTGATTTTTTGCTACCTTCTGTCTAAACAGCAAAGTGTGTTCCGTCTTTCAGCACAAACAGATCCTTCTATATTGACTGGAAAATACACTTCAAATGACTTCCAGCTTCATGACAATTTTAAAATCTAAAAATAAAAAATCCTTCATTGTCTTTATTATATTTTATTGAAATAAAATCCAAATCATCTGAAAGGGCGCTAGGAGTAATAATGTGCAGTGTGCTTGAAGTCCTTTGGTATTAAATACAGAGAATCAGACCAATAATCTAAACTGTTCCAACAAACCAGCTACAGCAAAATGTAGATGAAACAGGAAGTTTTCTTAAATGACTTTTAAATCTTCATTGCTTTCTCCAGCTTTTTTATGGCTTCTCTAATGGAGCACAGCTGGGTTTAGTGGCCACCAAAGGCAGGTATATGAGCTTGAATGCATTAGTGCTCATTCAAGGTCTATGCTCTAAGTATTTTAGTCCAATCTTAAAATTGGACAAATGAAAGTACTTGTAATATCTCTGTGATTCTGAGATGATTTCCTAGATATCAGAGCTTATAAAGGTTAATTGTAATTAATTTACATAAAGTTAAATATACATATTGTTAGTGTACAGTTTGATGAAATATGACAAATGAATACTTCAGTATATTCGCCAGTCCAATAAAGGTTTGAATGCTTTCATGATTTTAAAAAACTTCCTTCAAGGTACTTTGCAGCTGATTCTCTCCAAACTTTGGACCAGGCAGCCTCTGAGTTGCTTTCAGTCACGTTGTTTATTTGCCATAGAGTTAGAGTGAGCCATGCGATCAGGCAGTTTAAGTGCTCAAAATGTGTTTTTCTTTTACAAAATTAGCTTGAATATTGTACATTATTTATATTTCCACATATGTCACACAATAAGATTCCCAAAATCTACAAATAAAAAAAGCCTATTGGGATAGTGATAGAGATTATACTGCATCTGTAAATCAATTTGTGGATACTTTATCTTTGAAATCTAGAGACTTTTGATTATGAATACAATTCCAAAATTAGATATACTTACATTTTTTTTTCTCATCCACATATTATATTTTAAAAATTGTATATTAATGGCATGCTGTTAAATGTATTCCTAAGAATTTCAAATGTTTGGACACTATTAAATGTTGAGATATTTTTTATTTTTCTAATTGTTCTTTGCTTGTATATAGGAATATTATCAATGTTTTTATCAACCATATATCTCATGCCCTGGTTAAAAACATGGAGTGCTTCTAGTAGCTTTCTTATAGATTCCTTAAACTTTGTATATCCATACCATCTGTAAATTAAGATGTCTTTACTTCTTTCTTCTATTGTGTGAATCTAGATGCATTTTTAAAAATCTCTTACCTTATTGTATTGTCCAAGGTCTTCAATATAGAAATACTGAATAGAAATGTTTGTATAGGCAATCTTGCCGTGTTCTAAATTTTAAGAAAAAAGTGTTAAATATTCTATTATTAAGTATGCAGTTTGCTCTAGGTTTTCTCTAGATATCCTTGATGGGGTTGTGAAATGTTCTTCCATTCTTAGTTTGGTGAGAGTTTTTTGTTTTCACTTTGTTTTCTTTTTTTTTTAATGAAGTGTTCGATTTTGTCAAATATGTTCTCTCCAGCTGCTGAAATCATCATCTGACTTTTCCCTTTTTTCTTTTAATGCTGGTAAAAATAATTGATTGTTTTTGAATATTAAACCAATTTGTTGTTCTCAGGGTGAATCCAATTTGGTCATGATATGGTATTCTTTTAAATTTTTGCTAATATTTTTAAAGTGGGAGGCCACAGTGGGGAGTTTTTGCTTATTGATTACCTAATTTCTGTTTGAAGTAATGAAAAAGTCTTGGAAACAATTAGTGGCGTTGGTTGCACAACCATGTAAATGTCAGGGATGCCAGTGATCTGTACACTCAAAATAGTTAAAATGGCAAACTTTGTTATACATATTTTACCATGATATAAGGAAAATCTTTTAAAAGGAATAATTATGAAAGATTTTTGGACTTGTGGCATCTGTAGCAGTACATTACCTGAAAAGTTCCATTAGGCTGCCAGTGTTTGATTTCCGATAGTCCTCTGCATGAGTCACTAACAGATCCGTGCCCTTACTATAGGTTTCTGCCTTGATGTTTCCCATTCATGGAAAGACGCCTGGCCCTTATCAACATAGCTCCCAGCAGCACAGCCCAGTTCTATTCTTTGCTTTTAAAATAAAGGGGTGGTGGCTAAGACAGCCAGCGTGTCACTTCCTCCAATGTGCATGAGAGCAGGTGTGATTCACTTTAGGCCTGGGTGTCACCAGTGGATCAGATTTCAGGACAATTAGGCTTCCATAGTTTCTGGTCCCTATGAACTGCTGATGCCACAGTTGCATGAAGACCTGCTCTCATTTATGATAGGTTTGTGCAGTTTTGACTCGTGGAATCTCACAGAGGAGACTGTTCTACAAATTTGCACCATTCTGTTTTACAGAGAAAAAGGTAAAGGGTATCTTCTTTGTAGACTATAACCTCTTTCCTATGTACTTTTCATTGGGCCAATTGCCACTAAAATTGATATTCTTGGTACTGATGCTCTTCACCATATTTTTTTTCATATGTTTTGTAATTTGTAGAATTTTACAGAAACTCATAAGGAATAAGAATAAATCCTAACATCCTGACATTTCACTAGGTTCATGAATGCTTGAATTTCCATTAGAACCTGGTGGAAGTATGCAAGATAATTTGTGCATGTTTATATAATGCTTCGTTACTGCCTGACCATAATCATCAATTTCTGCTTTAAATATTTGTCATTTATAATGTCATATTTGTAGATATACATTTCTGTGCCAGTTACAACACATTGAGATATAAGGCACATACCAAAGTCTAAGTTAAACCAACTTAAGTTACAAAGAGAAAGAGGCTTATATAATCATACTGTTCAGGGGGTGATTGGTCTGTAGTTATTACTCAGTCCAGGGGTTCCCATATGAAATTAATAAGGCATTTTTCTCACTTCCCACTGTTGCAGAAACCGTGGCAGGGGAAAGAGACAAGCAGCACTCAGAGATGTGGAATAACCCGTGGCCTCCAGAGTCTGAGCATCAGGTCTTTGTTTTGGGTAGCTTTTATACAATACAGACCTCCAGGCCTTGTTTTTCCCCCTGCAAACAGCCTTTCCATGAGCACACAGTTCCTGCTTAAGAAGCTGAGCAAGCAAGATTACAAAAATGAAACCGAAAAGCAATGCTTAGAGCTAGGTTTTCAGGGCTGCTAGCAAAGACATAAGGCACATAGTTGCTACAAAATTACAAGAAGGGTGGTATGGGTCCAGCAAAGCTGCTGTCATGCAGAGGGTAGCTGCCTCTTCAGCCCTGGGGAGTTGTTTCTTTGCTTAAAACTCTTACTTCACCATAACATGGGAAGTCTTCTGGTCACAGATTAAGTATCACAGCCTCTGACATCTTATCAGCTGAGCAAACCCTTTGAACATAAGAGTATTTTCCCTAATAGTTATAACTAAAAGAGCTGGAAAAATCACATGTTTAATGCACACTCTGACTCATTCATTTGGTCAGAGGCTGAGGCAGCGTAATTGACCAGATCTTGGTGATGTTCAACACCTCTGCCATGGAGGAAATGAGCTGCGATGGTTAATCCTATCTCAGTTACATGGAGCATGAATTCCTAAAAAAAAAAGAGGTTTTGGCCATAAGAAATTGGACAAATGCTATTCAGCTCCCAAATAAAATATACCATTTGTGCTTATATTTAAAACTGGAATAGTGATTCCTAAATCAAAGGATTATTTAAATACTGGAGGAAATTATATGGAATGTTTCGAAAATCACTTTCACAAAATGAATGATCAAAGAATGCAATTTATTTGTCTTCCTTATTCCTCTTAACAGGAGGAAGTTAAGTTTAGTAGATTATATGTTTATTTATAGAAAATATAAAAGATGCAAGCTATGGAGTTTCCTTCATGGCTCAGTGGTTAATGAACCTGACTAGGGACCATGAGGATGCGGGTTCAATCCCTGGCCTTGCTCAGTGGGTTGAGGATCTGCTATTGCCATGAGCTGTGGTGTGGGTCGCAGATGTGTCTTGGATCCCGAGTTGCTGTGGCTGTGAAGCAGGTCAGTGGCTGTAGCTCTAATTTGACCCCTAGTCTGGGAACTTCCATGTGCCTCAGATGTGGCCCTGAAAAAAAAGAAAAAGAAAAGAGAGGCAAGCTAAGAAGGTCAGACTTAAAGGAAAGATTGTTACTTTCTTTGCTAGTGAAATATCTGTAAGAACAGGTAGGGGTCATGACCAGGCCATGCCAGAGGTGATTCCTTGCTCAGTGGGGTAACGTAGGAATTTGTCTTTAAAGAGAGTCTCATCTATGCAGAGTACAGAGCTGATTAAAATTTAAACTGGCCATTTGAAATATTTATTTTCCCTAGTGCTAATGATAATTTAGAATCAGAGAAGAAAAATGTTGACACAGCTAAAAAAAATGAAGGTTAAGAAATAAAGTAATTCAGTATTAGAAAAAACAGACTAGTGAATATGCTTTTTTGATCAGAGAGAAGAAATATTTAGTACAAGAAAATAAAGATAGTGGCAGTTCCTGTTGTGGCTCAGCAGGTAACGAACCTGACTACTACCCATGAGAACACAGGTTCAATCACTAGCCTCTCTCAATGGGTTAGGGATCCAGCATTGTTGTGAGCTGTAGTGTAGGTCACAGACTTGGCTTGGATCCTGCATTGCTGGGCCTGTGGTGCAGGCCGGCAGCTACAGCTTGATTCAGCCCCCAGCCTGGGAACTTCCATATGCCATACGTGCAGCCCTAATAAGGAAAGAGAGAGAGAGAGAAGAGGAAGGATGGATGGAAGGAAGGAAGGGAGAGAGGGAGGGAGGGAAGGACAATATTATAATGCTATAATAATTAAATGTGTAATTCCAGTGGGAGAATTAGAATAAGAACCCCAGTTGCATATAAAAAGTTAGTGCAAGGTAGAGCTGCCGTTTCAAGTCATTATCAGAGCTGTGTAATACTGAATAAATGTAGTTGTAAATACTGAGTAGCCACTAGGCAAAAGAGACTGCTCTTTTTCTCATCTGACAATCAAATTTTTCTAGGCACATCGGATATTTAAAAGAATAAAGTTATTAAAGTTCAGAAAAGTGATGTTGGAAGAATTTCTACAATGCATAGAAATTACACGTTTTATTACATAAAGATAAAAAGTGTTAAAAGAGGGAGTTCCTTTCGTGGCTCAGTAGTTAATGAATATGATTAGCATTCAATGAGGACGTGGGTTTGATCCCTGGCCTTGCTCAGTGGGTTAAGGATCCAGCGTTGCTGTAAGCTGTGGTGTAGGTCACAGATGCGGCTAGGATCCCACATTGCTGTGGCTCTCGCGCAGGCGAGCACTAGAGCTCCGATTGGACCCTTAGCCTGGGAACCTCCATATGCCATGGATACGTCCCTAAAAAGACAAAAAGACCAAAAATTAAAAGACAAAGGACCAATTGGTTTAAGAAGATGTAAATGACATGTCAGACACAAGTTTGATTTCCTTAATTTCTAAAAAAATCGAATTAAAAAATGCAATAAAAAAACAAGATGAATTGAGAAAAGCAAATGGAAATTACTATTAAATATATATTAAAAATGCTCAATTGCAGTCCTAGTAAGAGAAATGAAAATCAAAACTACTTTAAGGGAGTTCCCTGTTGTGGCTTGGAGGTGATGAACCTGACTAGTATCCATGAGCATGTGGGTTCAATCCCTGGCCTCACTCAGTAGGTTAAGGATCTGGCATTGCCATGGCTGTGATATAGTCTTGCAGCTGTAGCTCCAATTGATTAGACCTCTAGCCTGGGCACTTTCATTTGCCACAGGTGTGGCTCTAAAAGGACAAAAACAAAAAACAAACAAAAAACAAAAACAAAAAACTACTTTAAGGTACCATTCTTTACACCAATTTGAAAAACCACAAAAAGGTTTGAAAACAATATTTTAATGAGTGCATTGAGAAAATAATATTCTCACATTGATGGTTATCAATTCTATTGTGGCCAACTTTACAACATCTATGCAAATCGATATATTTAAATGCCTGGTCTAGTAATACCAAACTCTAGGAATTTATCTAATAGACATTCCTGACCATATGTGTCCTATATGGTTTTGTTCTCTTTTTTCTTTTTACATCACTGGTTTTTTTAAAAGCAATATTTAAGAGCTAGGGGAAGGAGTGGGAGAGAAGAGGGAGGCCAGGCAGCTACTTAACTAATAATATTATCCATCCCTTAAAAAACATGAGAAGGCTTTATAGATACTGAATTAAAAACAAAACAAAAAACACAGAGAAAGGTACCTTCTGTTCCTGTGCAATTTTAAATGAATATACACTTAAAAGAACATTCAAGGCTCAATATGGGGGTGCATTATATTGGGCAGCTGATTTAGGGTAGGTGTGGATGTAGTTATTTAAGGTTTTTGATGCATGGGATTTGATGCAAACATTTTTATTCATTTTTATTCATGTAACTCACTCCACTGTATTTGTTAGGTTATTTCTTCTTTATTCTTATAAGATTGGCACTCTGTGAATCACAGACATACTTACTGAAGTGCTGGCCTCATGTGCCCATGTTTCATTTTGAGATTTTTAAAATAGCGAATTAAAGTAGAGAAATTAGAAACTCAGAGTGGAGATGGATATAGGAAAACATAGATGCAGAAATAGCTATAGAAGTAGATGCAGATGGGGATGTAGATACAGAGAGATTTATTCATTACACGTGCATGTTGTGACTTCATGAAGTTTACCGTTGAGTAGAGCCCTGGGGGGTAGCTGGTGGGTGAGCCACAGTTCAAGCAGAGACATCAGGGGAGCTGAAGCAGAGCTTGTGTGTCACAACAGGCCCTGGAAGAGGAGGTGCATGGTAGCCTTGAGGGGCCACTTAGAGAGGTCAAGGCAGGTACAGGCAAGGAGAGGGGCAGGACATTTATGAGGCTCTCCAAGTGCAGTTTCCTGGGGTTCCCTGGCTAAGGCTGGATTGATCAATTCAAACCAAAAAAATGAGGTTTTGGTGAACTCTGTGGGAGTCTAATCTAAGGGGTGTTCACACAGGGAAGGCCTGTCATGGGGCTGGCGGGGAATGGTATCACGAACTTAAGTGCCTGTGAATCTGTGGGCTGATCCCAGGGCAGGAACTCACAGGAGGGGAGGGCCAGTCCAAGGCCCCGCCCGGGGTGCCTGGCCACACTGGATGGACACTGGGGCAGTGACATCGTTGGGTAGCTTAGCATGCTCTCCATCCCCTGTATGTGTGGCCCATGTCATGGTAGCCTCTGAGGTGGGAATGTGGGCTCTGGGATGAGCATGGAAGGAGAGATACAGCCTTTTTCCTTCTTTGCATCATATTATCGCACATACATATTCAAAAATTAGTAAAAACGTATGGAACCTATGTTGCCCGGCTTTGTGAAACCCTTTCATATTTAACTACACTGTTAATTTTTTTTATGAAAAAAGTCACATCAACTATTATTTTTTTAGTCTCTTATTCCAAACCCCTCCTTTGGCCTCTAGGGGTGAATGACGAGTTTTGAGGTTCACGTTGTAGAGCTGCTTTGAACAATGAAAGAGCCAGAGAAAGTCGCACATTTCACAAGGGGTGGGATGCAGGGAGAGCAGAGGTAAAGGAGCAAAGGTTAGTGAAATCAGCAAGGAAATGACCTAGATGAGTCTATAAATGAAGGGGCAATCTCATCATTGAGATGTGGGTAGATGATATCCAAAAATGAGTATTATTCCCTCATATTCCAAGAAGAGAGTCAAATGCTATAGAAATCAAGCAGAAATCTTGTGGTGAAGAGAACTGAGAGAAAACATGATGCCTGCCAGGTGCTCACTGTGTGAAGGCTTTCAAGGGCAGTAGAAGGTTCAAGGTTCAATATGAGGGTCCATTATATTGGGCAGTTGGTTAAGATAGGTGTGGTTGTGGGTATTTATGGTCCTTGATGAGTGGGATTGGATGCAAACATTTTTATTTTATTTGGATATACTCATTCCATTGTATTTTTTTAGGTTACTTCTTTATTCTTATAAGATTTGGAGCTCTGTGAATCACAGGATAGACTTCTCAACTCTGTATGTAGGAGCACACAGCTTACTGAAGTGCTAGACTTGTGAGCACAAGTTTCCTTTTGAGATTTTTTTAAATAGTGAATGGAAGAAATTAGAAAGTCGATTAGAGTGGAGGTGGATATAGAAAGTTATAGATGCAGATATAGATATAGAAGTAGATATGTGGATACAGGTGAATGATTCATTTTTTATTTTATAAGTATTCTGATTTTTAAAAAATTGTTATTGAAATACAGTTGATTGACAATGTCATATTAGGTTCAACTGTACAGGAAAGTTATTCAGTTATACATACATATACATATATACATACATACATATATTCTTTTTTAGATTCTTTATAGGGCACCACAGAATATTGAATATAGTTCCATGTGCTACACAGTAGGTCCTTGTTTATCTATTTTATATATATGTATATATATATTAGTGTGTGTATATTAATCCCAAACTCCTAATTTCACCCTCTCTCCTTTTCCCCCTTTGGTACCATAAATTTGTTTTCAAAGTCTGTGATTCTATTTCTGCCTTGTAAATAAGTTCATTTGTAACTTTTTTTTTTAAGATTCCACAGGTAAGCAACATCACAGTAATGATAATCTCTAGGTCCATCAGTGTTGCTATGAATGGCATTATTTCATTCCTTTTTATAGCTAATATTCCATTGTGTTTATGTACCACGTCTTCTTTATCCATTCATCTGTCGATGGACATTTGGGTTATTTCTATGTCTTGGCTATTGTTAATAGTGCTGCTATAAACATTGGGGTACACATATCTCTTTGAATTATAGTTTCCTCTGCATATATGCCCAGGATTGGGATTGCTAGATCATATGATAGCTCTATTTTTAGTATTTTGAGGAACCTCCACACTGTTTTTTATACACTAACTTATATTCCTGTCAACATTGTAGGAGGGTTCCCTTTTCTCTACACCTTGCCAGCCTTTATTTATCTGTAGACTTTTTGATGATGGCCATTCTGACTGATGTGAGGTTTTGGTTTGCATTTCTCTAATAGTGATGTTGAGTATCTTTTCATGTGTCTATTGGCCATCGGTATGTCATCCTTGGAGAAATATCTATTTAGATAGAGGCTGATACGTTAAAAATACTGAGTATACCAACAAGTACAAAACTGAGTAGCCAGTGAGTAACCATAATTTGATGACTTGAAGAAGGGTCCCTCAAGGTCCTTTTTATTACCTGAAAATATGGTAGTAGAGACAACTTATGTAGGATAAAGAGCACAGCCAGAATCAAGATGCACTGGTCCTAGATTTACCCTTAAAATTATCCTTGGGAGCTCAATTAAAATCTCTGAATCTCATCCTTTTTTCCAGTAACATGAGAGGTTTGGTAATTATCTGTGTCATAGCAAATGATGAGCTGACCTTTACACGGTTGTTCTAGCACCAGTGTCTGTAATTTTATATTTCTGTACAATAGCAAGGGACAAGATAAATTGTTTATTTCCAACTGTCTGAGGATCTGATATCCAAAACAAAAGAGTGTTTGCTCATAAATTATTCCTAGGGATTTTTACACTCTTAACTTGAGAGCTGCCTCTGCATAGTATGGCGCCCAATGCCTGACTTCCAGAGCTGGGTCTGATGGCTGGGGGCAACAGTAGGGTATTTCTGTAGACAGTAAGTCCTTGCATGAAGTACAATTCATAACTCCACATGGCTTTTCTCTTTTTTATATATAGTGGCAATCATAAAATACAGCTATTTTAGACTTAATCAGTAATAGGTAAATCAATAATCTTTATGCCTGTTGCAGAATAAATGGCTCTAGTTTCCTGAGGGATTTCAGACCAAGGAGGCAGAAGGCAGTTGAGAAACAAGACATCCAGATACAGATTTCATTCAGACTTTGATTCGCTGATTGTGTCCACCTAAAACACGTACACAAGTGTGTGCAGATACAAAACCACAGGGTTGTTTCAGGTCACCAAAATAAATTAGTCATGAGCATGAAATTATTACAACCTTATTAGAATATGAGGAGTTCCGACTATGGTGCAATGGGTTAAGAACCTGACTGCAGCAACTCGGTTGCTGCAAAGGTGCAGGTTTAATCCCCTTCCCCATACAGTGGGTTAGAGGATCTGGTGTTGCCACAGCTGTGATGTAAGTTGCAGATGTAGCTTGGAACCAGTATTGCTGTGGCTGTGGTGTAGGCTGCAGCTGCAGCTCAGGTTTAACCTCTGGCCTGGGAACTTCCATATGCCATGGATACAGCCATTTAAAAAAAAAAGATTATGAGAATATATATGGAATTGACAATTGCTTTTAGCTGTGAAGGTAAGTGCATTTAAAAAATGATTCTTAAGGTGATTTCTAAGCTCTGACATTTTAGGAATCTAGGGTAGTCCTAGGGTTCTTGATTTTTCTACATATGAGCCAAAGGATGGAAACACAGATAATTTACTCTCTGGACCACCAGAAATAAATTTGTGTATATTTTTAAAGTAAATATTGGTCACTTTTGATTTCATTGCTACATCCTGAAGAGTTTTTATTTTGCTTTATTTTTTCTTTTTTAATCAGAGATTTAATCAGTTTACTATACTCACAGTTCATAATAAAGTAAAATTATTGGTCATTCCATACTTCTCCCTTTGTCTATTTCATTTTATCTTCATACAACTCTGTGAACCCCTCCAGAATGACAACTGTTTTAGTATGTTTAATAAATAACCCTTTATTTGAATATGTTATTATGAAATCTGTATTTTAGTGTGTTTATTTTCCTAGATTGTGTTGATGGCTAATATACACTCAGAAATGCACACATTGTAAGTGTACAGCTGAATGAATTGTCATCCAGTGAACATATCTGATTATTTTATACAAGGTAAAGACATAGCACATAGCAGGTCCACAGAAGATGCCACATACCCCTTTCAGAGTAGCCTGACCTCAAAAGACTAATACTGCTTCTTGCTTTATGGGATTTGTGTAAGTGGTATCACACACTATATACATTTTTTGGTTTTGATTTTGTAGGCTCCACGTTATTCTCGTGAGGCTTATCGCTGTTGCTTTGTGAAGTTGTAGTGAAGTCACTCTCCTGGATCTCAGGCACCTTCCTCTAACCTTTTACATGCAATGAACTCCTGAATTCTTGATCAGTCTCAGAGAATCCCTAAGTAAAAAAATATAATAACTATATGCCAAGGTCAGTTAGCATACTCCCTGAGTTCTCTACATGATTTGAAATGAAAATGAGAGGCAACAGATCATTTTTAGTAGATTTGCTTATTTGAACCAGCTTACTCCCTTTTTGTGTGGTGTCTCCTCCCTACAAAAATATTCATTCAGGAGTTCTTGCTGTGGTGCAGTGGGATCCTCTGCATCTTGGGAGCACTGGGACACAGATTTGATCCCTGGCCTGACACAGTGGGTTAGGGATACAGTGTTGTCACAGCTGCAGCTTAGGTTGCAACTTTGGCTAGAATGTGATCCTTGGCCCAGGAACTCCATATGCCACAAGGCAACCAAAAAAAAAAAAAAAAAATCATTTAAGTCAATATTATAAGTACAAGAAATTTATAAATTTTTTAAAAGTTTCTATTTTATTTTTTAACTTACAGAGAAGTCCTAAAATTCTCCTTACACACTTCTGTTCTACAATATGCTAGTGAGTTAATGAGGTATAATATTTGAAATATTGTCTGTGAAAGACTTGTTTTTTCCTATTTAAACAAAAATTACTTTCAACTAAAAGCTACTAACTAAAGCAAACAAAACATCAACAGCAAAATTCAGGTGAAGGATATCTTGCCTGGAATTAATCCCTGTCTTATCTTTTCATAAAACTTTAAAATATCATGCAAAACATTTTCTGATAAATAAATGCTATAATCCAAGTAGGATTCAATTTTCTGAAGATAAGCTTGGCAGAATTAGTTGATTATAAATTGGTTTAAGATCATTTATAACATAGAATTTTATGGGAATATTTAAAAGTAAATATAATAATACAATTATCCTTTAAATAAAATAAGAATGATATATGGCTTAAGAAATAATTTTATACAACATTGATATAAACACATTTCTTCCTTAGTGACATGATCAAGCCCAAATCCAGGGCTAGAAGTTACAAATTTATTTTACTTGTGTGTTAATTTCTTGATCTTCTTACAGCCTTATATAGCTAAGATTTCTGTTTCCTGCTCCAAAAAATAAGAAATGAATTTACCTCTTTAATGTTTTTATGCTGCACAAATGCCAAACTTCAGTTAACTTTGGAAATAAGTGCAGAGAGATTTCATATTAACTAAATGGAGACAATTTCAGTTCTGTTCTTGATTCTTTCTTTAAATAAAGAAATTTGCTTACACCTTGAAGAAGATTACATCAAAATCCTTGTTAATTTTGAATCTGGAGCCTGACTCAAGCAATGAGGTGACCTCACTTTCATTTCAGTCTTAGACTACCTTCTATAAGAATCTTCCCTACACATCAGAGGCTGAGCAGAAGATTCAAAAAATGGGCCCTACCCCTTCACATGCAGATGCTAAAAGTACAGAAATGCTGCTCTGCTGTGCTCTACATTTCTTCCAAGATGGTTTTAATAAAGCACAAGATTTGTCATATCCTTTGTCACTTCTAAACTGAAGCACCAGTGGGAACAGTTAAGTATTTTGCAACATTTCTGCAAACTTTCAGTTTTCTTTTAAATCTAAGATTGAAACATTTTCTCCATTCCACTACAGAGATGTGTTCAGCTATTGAAAATGTCTATGTAGTTTATTCAGACAGTCTTCATTTTCAAAGCACTAAGTAAAATCTGGCTTACTTTTTAAAAATTTTATAATGATTTTTATTTTTTCCATTATAGCTGGTTTACAGTGTTCTGTCAAATTTCTACTGTACGGCAAGGTGACCCAGTTACACATACATGTATACATTTTTTTTTAAGTACTCTTGCAATTCACCTTTCCTATCAAACACTTTATCAAGAACTCATCCTCTCTGTAAAGCTGTCATTTGCTATATATAATAGATGTGTGTGTACTTAGGTTTGGTTTTCAAAAAGTGTTTTGAATACCCTTGATTAAACAAGTCTTTGTTGCACAAAATTAACCATTTTTGAAGTATCGTCCAGGAAATTAGTAACTTACCTCCAGAATCCAGACTTTTCACTGACTGTCAGTGAAAAATAAACAAAATTATAAATGTATTTTGTCTTTAGTTTTCAGTTTCCACCTAAAATCATGAGTGCCTTGTCAAGTAACATCTTTTGTACTTGTCTTTTAATTTTGTTGGTACCATTGCTTTATTTATAGGTTTTGCACTTTGAATGACACACAGTGGGATAGAACAGCAAAAAAGCTAATTTTCACTATCGTATCCTTCTCTGTCATGCCTACCTTGTCTTTTATCTTTGTTGCACTAGTGTAATAAATGACTTGGAGGATAATCATTCCTCTCCTTTATCAAAATTACCTTTATGCCTACTTCTAGACATCTATTCAGATCTTTGGCACCTCTTCTTAAAAAAAGCCACAGTGCCTGGTCACGTACATTGTAAATCACAAATTCTAATGAAGCATGAATCAGAGAGAGAAAAGCTGAATGAGGAAATAACTAAAATACAAAATTCTCACAATGCAATTCACTTCTAAATACACCATCCATGTTTTCAATGATTTACTACAACAACAAAGCAACTGATATGCAGAAAGGTTATTTTGCATGAAAATTCTTTCAGCACTTGAACATTTTTTCTCCATTTCTCTGCTACAAGATTAGAGCTTGTTCAAGCCCATGAGTAGGTCAATGATGTTGGAGGAGGTTGGGGCAGTAACGGAGAGCAGCTGACATCATCACTTGCTTTTTCCCTCTGTGTCAGCTGTGGTCCCTGTGATGGGACACATGTGAGGGCTAAGCAATTTGACTAAACAATGACATACTGTACTTAAAAATCTGAAGGTCTCTGCCTCTGTCACCACAATGTGTAAAGCTTCCCTTGTCCCTACATCTGAGCTAACTCTTGCATAGCTAGGCTTTCTATGCTTTCCAGTTGAAGTGATTTTTTGGGTTCTTTGTGTATCTCAGGTATGAATCACCTAGAGGTTATGGACATTGCAAAAATCTTTATAGATTCTATCACATACCTGTTTAGTAGGTCAAGATGTCAAGAAAGTCTTTCTCTTTGCTGAGATAAAATTCACCTTGTTTTGCCTTCCTGAATTGTTATAAAATTTTGTTTATAAATTCATGGCACAAATATATATTTGATTACAAATATGTATTGGTTACAATTGCGTTATAATTTTATTTTTGCTTAACTATTTATTCACATAGAATTACTTTGTAACTGCATTATTTGCTAGAAATCAAGTTTTATTTATTTCACTCCACATAGTTATATCACTCCTCCAACATTAGTGTTAAACAATACAGGATGCAACATGACATATTGAGTTCCTAAACATACCTGTTGGTTTCTGAATCTCTGTGTGTTTCATTTTACTTATTTCTAAAACTACCACTCTGGGTGTTTACTAAAGTTTTATTGGATGTAATCCTTATTTTAGTGTTTTTTTCTCCTAGATTATTTTTATATCATTCTTCTTTTTAAAAATATCAACCATTCTTGAGATTTTTATTTCATCATATTTCTTATATATTTGTCTTTTAAACATTTTTATTATTATGTTTAACATAGAAAATATCTAATTTAATTAGTTTAAAATAGTAAATAATATAAAATGAAGCACTATGTAAATATCACTCACACTGATCAGTTTTTTTCTTTTAATTTAGGGCCACAGGTGCATCATATTGAAGTTCAGAGGCTAGGGGTTGAATTGTAGCTACAGCTGCTGGTCTACATCACAGCCACAGTAACACGGGATCAAGCCATGTCTGTGATCTATACCACAGCTTATGGCAATGCCAGATCCTTAACCCCCTGAGCGAGGTCAGGAATCAGACCAGCATCCTCATGGGTACTAGTTGGGTTCATAACCCCCTGAACCACAACAGGAACTCCTGATCAGTTTTTAAAGACTTACCTCTGCCTGCATTTGGAACCCCATCAGAAAATGATAGAACTTGTTTTCAAAAGCCAAGCTAATTAGAAACCTAGGATAAGAACTAACTGCATTTTCACTGGTGTTCACCCTTCCACCTGTTCTATCTTCTCTGCGGTGCCGTATTCCATTCTATAATAATGTCCTTTGTCTCTGAAGTACATCCTTAGCAAGTCTCCAAGGGCAGTTCTCTCAGCAACAAATTGATTTTACATTCTTTCACCTGAGATTGCCATTCTCTCCATTTCATTTTTACTGATTCCAAATTCTGTGCTGTCTTTAATGTCATTGCATTGCATTTTTTTTTTTTTTTGTCACCTTCTCTTGGTCTCTGTGATTTCTTATTCTCCACCTTCATGCACATCTGGCTTCTGTCAATATATTTTATTTGTCTTGGATTTTTTTAAACTTTGACTAAAATGTGTATGAGAATGGTTTTCTTTAAAATTTCTCTGGCTTGGTTTTGCTAAGATTTATGACTATAAATCTTTGTGTTTTTTATAAAATTTCGAATGTTTTCAGTGAGTATTTCTTAAAGTATTTTTTTCCAGATACATATTCTTTCTCCTGTCCTTCAGGGACTTCAAGGAAGTGAATTTCATTATTGTTGTTAAGGTGTTGAAGGGACCATTCAATTTTTCCATTCTGATTTGTTTTCTTTCTTTGCTTTATATTGGATAATACTGTTTCCAAGTTCACTGGCACTTCTTTTGTCATCACCATTAAAATTTCCATTTTGTTCTTCCTTGTGTCTTCTATTTCTTGATAAATCTTTAGTCTCTGGAATTTTCTTTTTTTAGGAGAGTTCGTAATTGCTTATGGTGTTGTGAAGATTCTTTTCACGTGATTCTAATGACAATGTCATCTGGCTATTTGTATTTATTGAATACCTATTCTCATTCAAGTTGAGATTTTCCTAGTTGCTGAAGTGGCTGTAAATTTTGGATTGTATCCTAGACATTTTGAACATCACATTTAAGATTCAGATTCCTATTTAAATGTTTAATTTTTGGAATAAATCAACTCACTTTTATTTAGAGAGTGCATATTGGCCCACTTTGTGGTTTGAATGACCATTTAATTTTGAAAACCTTGCAGGGCTGTTTTGGTCTACTAGACTTATGAACTACTCAAAGACCATTATCAAATTTTGGAGGTATTCTAGACTATAGTTAAATTCTCAAAGCTTTTGTTACGTTGATTCTGGTTAGCTTCACAAATATGCTGCTTGGGATGTGCAAAGGACTTCATAATCATTATGATTGATTCTTTTGTCCAACTCTTTTCCCTATATGATCCTGCCCCCACCCTTTAGTTGCGAAGGTAGGGGTGCTCCTCTGCTTGGGTTTTGCATAGTGTATTTTGTAGATATTGGTAGATCTCCACCGGCTGTGTCTGTAGTAACCATCCTCCTAGGGAAGAATAACTACAACTTCTCTGGTTTTTGCCCAGCACAGGAAAGGGTTACATGATGGGGTACTAGGTTACATCTCTTTGTGGACAAATCCCAGTAGGAGTGGGTAAGAGCACTTCCTTTTTGCTGACTTTGCTACTTGTCATCAGGTGGGGCTAGTCTATTGGCTCTCTGTCCATTTCCTTGGGAACAGCACTAGGGAGGAGGAGAGATACCAACTTTTTGTTGATTATTTGTAGTACCAGATAGGGTATATCATTAGTACAATGGCCCACAGTTTCCTGCCAGCAGACCCCAGAGACAAAATTCTAGTTTGTTGTAACCTGCTTAGTGCTGATTGAGGATAGTTAACAGCCTACTGCCAACAATCTCATTGGTGACCATACCTAGTTAAGAAAAGGAACACTGTCTGCCGTGGGCACCCAGATGTGGAGGGGGGAGGCAATACTCTATTACTGGCCATGGTTGGTTGAATGCAATCAAAGGTGTTTTGTCCAGGATAGCAGCATTGCAGAATATATGATCAGTGTATATAAATCAATTAAATTCATATATATGAGACATAAGCCATTCAAAAATAAAATTAAGCAAACAGTTCCATTCACAAAACCATCAAAAAGAATAAATTAGGGAATTCCTGTTGTGGCTCAGCAGGTTAAGAACCTGACATAGTTTCCATGAGGATACAGGTTTGATTCCTGGCCTTGCTTAGTGGGTTAAGGATGTGGCATTGCCACAAGCTGCAGTGACAGTCACAGATGTGACTCAGATCCAGTGCTGCCATGGTTGTGGTATAGGCCTCTAGCTGCAGTTCCAATTTGACCCCTAGCCTGGGAACGTCCATATGCCACAGGTGAGGTAGTAAAAATAAAATTAAAAAAAATAATAATAAAATAAAATAAAATGAATAAGTATAGGGAGGTCCCATTGTGGCACAGTGGTTAACAAATCTGACTAGGAACCATGAGGTTGCAGGTTTGATCCTTGGCCTTGCTCATTGGGTTAAGGATCTGGCGTTGCCGTGAACTATTGTGTAGGTCACAGATGTGGCTTGGATCCCACGTTGCTGTGGCTGTGGTGTAGGCTGGTGGCTATAGCTCTGATTAGACCTCTAGCCTGGGAACCTCCACATGCCGTGAGTGCAGCCATAGAATAAATCACTTAAGGTAATTTAATGAAAGTTATGTACACTAAAAATAATAAGACTCTGCTGAGGAAGATTTTTAAAAATCTAAATAAATTGAGTGGTATCCCATGATTAGGGATTAAAGAAAGAACGACCATCCTCCCCAATTGGATCTGGAGAGTAAATACAACTCATCTGTAAATCTCAGTAGGCTTTCTTACAGAATTTGGAATGTTGATTCTAAAAGTTACATGGAAATGCATGGCACTATAATAGCTAAAATAATTTTGAAAAATAAAACACTATTGGAGATTTTTATTTCTGAATTAAAAAAAAACTGTTGTAAAACTACAGTGACAAGACTGACATAAGGAAATCATACAGATAAATGTAAAATAAATGAGAGTCTTGACATAAATTCTTGTATTTGTAATGAATTGATTTTCAACAAACTTGCCAAGGAAATTAATCGTGGAAAAAGAAAGTCTGTGCTCTGTTCAACAAATAGTCCTGAGAAAATTGGATAACCACATAAAGAGCTAACTTGGACTTCTATCACACAACACACAGAGAAATTAATTAAAACTATGATATACTCTTAACATGTAAAAGCTAAAGTAACAACATTTTTAGAAGATAACATAGAAGAAAGTTTTCAAAACCTTGGGTTAGCAAATATTCAGAAGACATAGCCAAGCAAAGTCAATAAAAATAAAAACTTTAAAAAAAAGATAAATGGACGTCATCCAAATTCAAAACTTCTGTACTTCAAAAGAGGCCATTAATTAAAATATAGCAATGAAAGGTAAGAAAATATTTACAAAACAAATATTTGATAGAAAATATTTTTGCAGAAAGTACCAGAATACTTGCAATTTAGCACTGAGAAAGCAAATAATCCAAAAAATGGGTGAAATATACAGACAACTGTTTCACCAGAGAAGACATTTGAATGGGTTATATGCACACGGAAAGATGATCAACATCATTAGTCATTAGGGAAATGCAAATTAAAGACACAATATGATGACATTTCCCACCCACCAAAATGTTACAATTAATAAGACAGATAATAATAAATTTTAGCGAACATATGGATAAATAGCAGTCCTCATATTTTGGTTGCAGGAATGTAAAATGGTGCAAAATCAATTTCACAGTTTCTTAAAAAACATTAAACATAAAGTTAATCTGTGTTTTAGCAAATCTACTCCTAAATTTCTACCAAGGTATAACAAAAATGTGTGGTCCCCACAAAAAATATCTTTGTATATATTCACAGTAATATTATTCATAACAGGCAAAAACTGGACACAGTCTCAAGGTATGTCCATTAGCTGGTGAATGCGTAAATAAAATATACTTACAGCCATATAATGGAAATGGAATCAGCTAATGACATACAGCTACATGGATAAATCTCAAAACCCATGTTAAGAGAAGGAAGTCAGAGGCAAGAGACCATATATTTTAAGATTCTACTCATAAGGAATGCTCAGAAAAGGTAAATTTATAAGGACAGAAAGTAGAGCAGTGATTGCCTGGGGCTGGGGGTAGAAACAGGGTCTTAAATAGAAATGGGCATGAACGATCTTATTGGAGTGATGAAAATGTTCTGAAGTTAATTTAGATTTATATTTGCACCCCTTGGGAAATTTACTAAAAGTAATTGATTTGTAGACTTGAAATTGGTGAAGTTTATACTATATAAATTATATGTCCATAAAGCTGTAAATCTTATATACTCCATTTACTTTTAGGCATTACTCTCTTTTTTTTTTTCTTTTCTACTTTCCTTTTTATTGATCTCATTTAGTCTCTTTAAATTTATCTATTTTACTTTTTTCTTATAGTTGCTCTTAGCTTAGAACTTTTTTATAATTTTAATATTCATTTGCTCTAATAGATTGCCCAATCTTTTTAAAAAGGTATACACATTTTCTTAAGGAAAAATGCACTTACTTTTGCTCCTATAGCTTTTTGACTACTGTCAGCCAGATAAAATTCTGCTCCTGATGTCATTTCCTTAATGAACAATCACTAGCTGCATATTTACTATAGTGACTTGCAAATATTTTACCCCAAATTTAGTATCATGACAACCTGTTATGGTTAATTTTCCTATGGTCATAAAAGAGGCATTTATATCATAGACAGGTATGGGTGAGAGATTGTAGAGTCACATCTTATTATTCAAAAAGACTTTTCTCTAGCTTGCTTTGTTTAAATGCCATGAGCATCATGAGTGTTTTCTTCAACACTAACTATGTGAACATTTCTTCTAAAGCATAGGAAAGCCAGTGAAGATTGTAGATGTTACTAAAAGACTTAGAAGAGCATAAACAATAGAAGAAGAAAATCATTGAGGGAGATGCCCAACTATTAAAAGAAGGATTAAGTATCACAAAGCACAATGAATGCAATATACATGGAACTGGTCTAGGAATTCCTTGCTATTTCCAGCATGTACAGGGAGCAATTAAAACTAAACAAAAGTATTTTATCTTACAAAATACTCTGGATTCTGGAACTGCCCAGTGAAAGATTTAAGAACTTGAACTGTCACAGCAGTTGTTATGGAGCCTGAGCTCTTACTGCTTGGCTTATGACAGGCCAATAAATCAAAGGATAAGGTGTCAGAGCAAAGAATGTTTTTTGAAGAGGCCAGCAGACTGAGAAGATGCTGGACACGTGTCCCAAAGAACCATCTTACCTGAGTTAGAATTCAGTCTTCTTTTTATACTGAAACAGGAGGGAAGTGTGGCTGGTTGTTGCAAACCTCTTGGTGTAGGAATCCTTTGTTCTTGCAATTGCCCAAGTAGGTCAGGTCACCATATTCCTATAAACTTCCAGCAAGACAATTGTTTTCTTTTTATCTCTATATGAATAGCAAAGTGTTATACCTTTAAAAAGAAAAATGAAACCTGGAAAGTAGAGCACCCAGAATGGGATTATTTATATCTCAGGCCAGAGACAACATTCTTTTACTGTTTGAGACAAAGGTTCAGAGCCAGAAAGACAATGCACAGAGAAGAGAGCACAAAGGTTAGAGCTAAAGAAATAGATCTGGGAGTTCCCCTTGTGGCTCAGTGGTTAATGAATCTGACTAGTATCCATGAGGACACAGGTTCAATCCCTGGCCTCGCTCAGTGGGTTAAGGATCCAGCATTGCCTTAAGCCATGCTATAGCTGGCATCTACAGCCCCTAGCCTGGAAACCTCCATGTGTAGTGGGTACAACCCAAAGAAGGAAAGAAAGAAATCCAAGGTGGAGTCAGGTTTGTTCTTCTCTGTTAAATAGTGCAACATCAACAGCAAAGTAACTCACTCAGCTTGCAGCTCAGGTGGCCATGAAACATAGGGGCTGACTAGACCATTGAGTGTCTGCTGACTTCAGGACGTGATCTCAGTGAGGATGCATGCCCTTCTTTCTCACTCCGCATCTCATGGGCTGAATGCCTACAAGGTGACTGGACAGAGTTACAGATGAAATCCTGAGTCATGATCTGGTGTGACATGTTTATGCATGAAGAAGCAAACAAGAAACTGCCTGGGGGCATTTCTCTTATAGTGCAGTAGATTAAGATCCCTGGTCCAGCTCAGCGGGTTAAGCATCTGGCAATAACACAGACATGGTGTAAGTCATAGATATGGCTTGGATTTGATCCCTGGCCCAAGAACTTCCATATCCACCAGGTGCTGCCAAAAAGAAAGAAAGAAAAAGGAAAGAGAAACTTAGTTATCATGCAGTCACCCTATTAACACTAAAACTTTGGATTTACTAGTATTAACAGAAATATAGTAAACAAAAACACTTCAAACTCACATGTATACATAATATATATTTAAATATATAAAATATAAAACAATATATATAATGTACAGTATGTGTATAAAATGTATATAACATAACATTAATGTATGAAATGTATATAATTACATATATTTTATACATATCAATATTATGCACAATATACATATTTTATACAGATACATATTTCAATGGGAAAAATGTAGCTCCATTTAGTGCTTGAAAACTGCAGCATACCATCTTATTTCCCAGGATCTGTGTGGGAAAAGCAGAATAGGGTACATAATATTAGTACTTTTTATGTGAGTTTTCAGGTATAAATGATGTATTTCCTTCATTGATTTATTTTACAAAGGTATATTTTGTTCATAATAGCCACTCCTATTATATTATTTTTAGCCACAAGTATAAAAACTTAAACTATAGATTAATAAAAATGTATCAAATGCAATACCTATAAAGAAAAATTTGGAAAAGTGTTTGTTGTGTGACATAATTTAGGGTAAAGCTAAAGTGGTATTTTGTTAATATAGTTCAAAAAATCAAAAGAGAAAATGAGTTAAAATCAAATCTAAATTGGACTTTAACCAGGACTAAATAAAGTCAGGCCAAAAACAAAAAAACTATTTCATCAAAGTATAAATACCAAAAAAAAATGTATATGATGGTAGACATAAAATTGAGACAAAAATTAGCATTTAAAAATGAATAATATAACAAAAATATTCTTTTTAATTGGCTTAAAAAAGAAATAAGCATTTAGAGTAGCATATTAAAATTCATTGGATATAAAACTACAATCACAATAAGTAATGGTAGGATAACTTAAAAGAACTAAATTGCAATCATTAAGTAATGTCTGTTCATTTTTTTGAAATATATTCTTTCAGTATTTTAGCTTACCTAACGTGCAAAACCTGTTTTAATGTGGTAGATTTTTTTTGCAATGGAAATTATCTTGTATGTATTTATTATATCCATTTATAATGCAGATATATGTTTTCTGTTATAACCTTAATGATTAAAAAATGACAGAGATCTCCTTTTCGTGGCTGAATACTGTTCCATTGTGTGTGTGTGTGTGTGTGTGTGCGCAGCACATCTTTATCCATTCATCTGCTGATGGACATACAGGTTACTTCCATGTCTTGGCTATTGTGGATAGTGCTGCTATGAATATTGAGGAATCTTGCCATTGGCAACAGTGTGGATAGACCTAGAGGGTATATGCTAAGTGAAATAAATCAGAAGGAGAGAGACAAACACCGCATGTCTTCACTTACACGTGAAATCTAAAAAACAGAACAAATATAACAAAACCGAAACAGACTCAGATACAGAGAACAAACTGGTGGTTGCAAAGAAGAGAGAAGAGGGGGGACAACAAAATAAGTGAAGGGGATTGAGAGGTACAACCTTCCAGTTGTATAGGAACATCATGTACAGCACAGGGAATGCAGTCAATAATATTATAATACTTCTCTGTGGTGCCTAATCTATAAAAATATCAAATCACTGATCACTTTACTGTACACCTAAATGGATTAAAAATACTATAAATCAAGTATATTTCAAAAATTAAAAAACTAAATAATAAGAGGAGCTGAAAACATTTAAAATTTAAGGTAGTGTGGCACTTATTCATGTATGGAACTTGGCCTAGTTTATCTGGAGCTTCAATAGTTTAAGTAGATTAGACGATGTGTCCAGAATTGAAATATCTAAAGAGGCCAGTTTAGAACCACCAGCCCATGGGCACCTGGAAATGGAGGGAATGGGGAGCACAGGACTTCTAAAGTGTGGTCACATCTTTGTGCTCACCTCCTGTTAGGAAAGGCGAGCCCATTTAAGGCCCTATTTTCCCATTATTAGGTCAATTCCATGTCAATATTTAAATGAAAGCTCCACATAGTTAAGTACCATTAAACATACAATTCCTTTTTTTTTTTTTTTAAGTGTGTGAGCTAGCTAAACAAATTCAGCATCGTCAGATCATCAGTTTGCAAGATTAGTTTAGGAAAAGAATTGAAAAATGATATTTGCAAACTGTTCAGGGCTGAATTGTGTACCTGGAAAATTCCTAAACTGAAGCCCTAAGCCTTGAGTACCTCCAATTGTGGCTGTTGTTGGGGACAGGGCTTCATGGGAGTAAGGTACAAGAGGCTGTTAGGTTGGCCTAATCTAGGAGGTCTCCTGTCCTTATAAGAAGAGGGAGTTAGAACACACAGAGACCCCAGAGATGCATGTGCACAGAGACAAGACCACATGCAACACAGATAGAAGGTGCCATCTGCAAGCCAGCGGAGAGGCCTTGAAGAAACCAACACCACAGGCCCCTGGATAGTGGACTTCTAGCCTCCAGACCGTCAGAAAATAAATTTCTTAAAAAAAACAATAATAATAATTCCTGTTTAATCACCTCGTCTGTAGAAGCTTCTGATCAGCCCTAGAACACTATACACAAAGACAAACTATCTTTTGATAAGTATTCTAATTCTTAAAAAACAGATAATCTAGCAGTCTTTTGTGTAAAATAATTTAAACCTTTTCTTTATTCATATGACTCTACTGGTTGCATTTTTCTTTCTTCTATTTTGCTTTGATCAGTAAGAAAGATTCATTAAGCATACTGCTAATCTCCATCTGTCTTGCATTGCTTTAACGAAAAATTATTTCAATCTTATTTAATCAAAAATCTTCTATTGAGTAATATTTTCTAGAGATGTAATTGTGAAGTAGCAATATCAATACTTAAGGGTAGAAGCTGATGCAACTCTTGTTCAATAGATCACCAAGACTGCCTGTTAGAAAAGCTTCAATCAGCCTAATTTAACATATTAGCTTCCTTAGGTCAAATAACTGTTATTCATAATTACAAACAATACAATTATCTATGCAAAACTATGATAGAAATTTGTGTGGTTCTAATATTTATTCCTTAAGAAGAGGTTGCTGTTTAGTTTTTCCAACATCTTATCTAGAATGTATCATGTAGGAATAAATACTTCAGACTTATTTTCTTGAAAAATATATGTGAACCATAAAATAGCTCACGTTCTCTTTAAATATTTAAAAGCAGAATAATTTAAAACTGTTTATGTTCCAGATATAATTATCCATTATATGGCTAAATACTGAAAATATATAAGAATATAAATAGGGAAATTAATGAAAAAAATTAATAATTTACCACTGTGTAAAGTGGGGAAAAAGAATAAAATCATGATGAAAACATAAGACAAGATAATCCATCATTCTAAAGGGGCCAAATATTAAATCTGTGGTCATAAATTTCAGTATTAAACCTTATAAACTCTAGAAAAAAAACTTAAATTTTAAAGTTCTGCAGGACATGAAATAACATCTAATACGACAATTATGTTTTTCAGAATGAAAATAAGAGCAAAAATATTTGCCTTAACCCAAAGTTCAAAGCTAATAGAACCAGAGCCCAGATTAGCTGAGTCATAGTCTAGCATTTTTCTTTTCTAATAAAATAGATTTTTATTATTTGTTCCTTGTACTCATTTGCCTTTATTTCTTTTAAATTTTTTTTTCAATTTTATTTCACTTTAAAGGCATTTATTATTCTCTTTCTAATTTTACTTGTAATATATGTGTATTGCAGACACCTAGAAGTACCTGAAAGCATAAAGTCAAAGATAACAATCACCCATAATCTCTAGCCCTAGAGAAAACCATCATGAGCATTTTGATGCATTTCCTTCGAGGGTCTACTTTTTTTTTTTAACTTTTTTTAAGTTTTATTGATGTACAATTGATTTACAAGGTTGTGATATATATATATATATTTTTTTTTTTTAATGGCTGCACCAACAGCATATGGAGGTTCCCAGGGTAGGGGTCAAATCGGAACTGTAGCTGCTGGCCTATGCCACAGTTACAGCAGTGCCAGATCCACGCCACATCTGTGACCTACACCACAGCTCATGGCAATACTGGATCCTTAACCCACTGAGCAGAGCCAGGGATTGAACCTTCATCCTCAGGGTTACTAGTCAGATTTGTTTCCGCTGAGCCACAATGGGAACTCCATACTATTTTTTTAAATGAATAATAATGGACCTATAACATATGTTAGTTCCAGGTACACAGCATAGTAATTTGATATTTCTTTACATTACAAAATGATCACCTTGAATAGTCTAGTTAACCATCTGTCGCCATACAAAGATATTATAATATAATTGACTATATCCCCCAATTGATATACATTTCATCCCCAGGACTCATCATTTTGTAGCAAAAATTTGTACTTCTTGATTACCTTAAAAAAAAAAAACCCTTCAATCTAACAACAATCTGCCAAAATTCTAATGATATTAGGCAATACACACCCTTTGGATTCTATTTCACATACTGTCTGATATAAAAAGAAAGAATATGGCATACTTTCTAATTCTTCTACAAATGAAAACTGTAATAAGAAAAAGGTTCATATTCAATAAAATATGTTTATTAAAGATAAAATAAACATAATCTTTGTTGGAAAAATACTAGAGTATATGCAAGAATATAATTAGAAAATACTGAAAAGTAAATCTCCTAAATTAAAATACTTCAAATTAAATATATTTGTATTTTTCCAACTCTCAGACCTGAAACACATTAATATTATCTTACTGTTGAATATACGAAAATTTTCACTATATTTCAAATTTTAAACTACCATAGCATTTTGAAAAAATAAGTTCAGAAGCCTATCATGTACCTCCACTGAACTGAGAAAGAACATGTCTACAGTTATTGTCCTTACTTCTTTGACTTATTCCCATGGTCAAATGCATATATTTTATGTTTGGTAATATTGCCACATTTTTTTCGAGAATATAGTATCAATAGACTCATCTACCACCAGTATATGCTAGTATTTGACTCATTACACTCTTAACAGCTTGGACATTGTTTACAAAAACAAGAAAATTAAAAAAAAAAAATCGTTTGATTTCAACTTGATTTTAATGTCAGGGTTTTTTTTTTTCCGAACTTTTCTTTTAGTTCTTCCATATTTTGGTTATATTTTATTTTATTATAGGGTAATTTTATCTAAGTTATGTTTATTTATACTTCATCCTTCTATATAATCCAGGTATCCTCACTTATGGTTGAGTGTGTCATAGAATTTCTTCTTATAGATCCTATGATGAATCATTTTTCATCTTATGTTTGCATCTGGAGCTTCAGGATGATGATTCATTTTCTAACTGTACACATGTTTTATTTCATAGAGCAAAGGGCTATTTCTTTTCCATTAAATCATGTTGGAACCAGTAGAGATCTATGTGCTCTCTAATTGAAAGGAGTATGGATTTGATCCCATCTATTAACTTATTTTGTTTTAGACAACTAAATTTCATGCCTATGCTGCTGGTGGATGGATTGACCTATACGATTACTAGGTAAATTTCTTATAATTTGTTTGCTCTCTTTTTCAACTCAGTTTTCAGAAAAATGTTGTAATTTTACCATCTTGGAAAGCAGTGATTTTTTTGGAAGAAGCAAACCATGCTGTTATACCCATTGTCTGTGTGTACCTATATGTACATATGTGTATGTATGTGTGTGTGTGTGTGTGTATATATATATATATATATATATATATACACATATATATGTATGTATGTTTGTGTTTCTCTTAAGTAGGATACCTAGTACAATCAACCATTTATAATAATCACCATCTTTAACCAAATAATCAGTGTATTTTCTCTCCAGACCTAAGAGAAATATGGAGCACAGTTTAGTTTTTTTTCTTCGCTGTGCTATATATTTCATATTATTTTAAGAAATAAAGGTAACTAAATTAATATGTAGATAAATTATATATGTATATGCACATATGGGTATACAAAGTAATTTGCATGTTTACATCTATTATAAGTAATAAAACTAAACTAGTAAATTAAAATTATGTTTAGTAATCAGTGTTTTACATGAGTTTTTTGCTTAGAAGTAATCTAGGCATGCAGAATCACTTAATATTACTAACAATTTTGTCTAAATTTTAAAATTAGAGATCTCAAAATTATGATTTTAGCTAACACATTATATTCCTATCATTAGCACATTGTAAGAATTTACAATTTACAGTATTCTTGCACAAACAAGAACCTTTAAAATTTAGCTCACTATATAAAAATTGTCATCACAATGTTTTAGTTTATGCAGGACCATTATAAATCCTTACAGTGTTATAATAGGAATATAATGTATTATTAAAATTGCAACTTCCAGATCCAGGCAACTTTAAAACTTATACAAAATATTTAGTTAATAAATAACTTTTGCATGCTTGGAGGATTTCTAATTAAGAAACTGGTATAAAACACTGGTCACTTAACATAATTTTAATTTACTAAATTATTCAAAAATTTAAAAGAACATTATTTTATCTTTTTTTTCTTGTTACCAAGGCTCTTCCTCTTTATCATGTAGCTATAGTAACAAAGACTATTATGTATTTAGTGTTTTCACTATCCACAAAAAACCCACAAAACTTTTAATACATTTTCTTTCCTTTATTTAGATATTATGAATACTTATTTGGACTAAATATCCCTAGAATACTCACATAATGACATGTTTGTTTGTTTTTTCTAATCAATGTCTTTAAAGTTGACTAAGAGAGGGAAAAAGAGAAAAGGAATAAAAATGAAAACAAAGTGAGAGATTACCTTCAAACAAATTTACAGGTTTTTACTCTAAAAGACCCAGTATTTTCCCTCTGTAACTTGAGGAGAAAATAAACTTTAGAGTCAAGAAAATCAACATGGACACATATGCAGGAATGAGGGGCATTATGGTTGTTTCAATAGCTCGGTCCCCTGACCATTTATCAAGTTGTGTGATTGAAAAATCATCTCCTGAAGTCTGGAGAGAAAGAATAGGGTGTCTTCCACTTTAAACCCGTGATCTCTTTCAACAAGCCAGAAGTTCTTCTCTCAGGGGTGCCCTACCTTTTTGTTTGAAGGCATTTCCCAAGTGGAAATTGTTTTTTTCATATCAAAATGTTACCAAAGTAGTCCCTGTAGTTATCGTGTCACTGCTGAAACTTTGCCAGTTAGACCATCTGCACACACATTAATTAGTGAGAAATCCTAAAGGGAGTGGGTATTCAGCCTCAAGGAGGCACAGTCCTACCTGCTGAGGACCAGGAAGGATCACAACAGTCTGTCCAGGTATGTACCCTACAGTCTCTAGAACTTAGCCAAAGACTCAAGGGGCCCCAGGGGTGCTCACTTTAAATGACTTGAGGGAACAGTCAGCAAGGGTCTTAGATGGATCTTAGTGAACCTCCGCTTCTGTCAGTGACTTCTAGCCAAAGGCCACCTGGAATATACTTGTAGTCAAGCAGATTTGGGTTTCTTGGATCATTGCAGCTGGGGAAAATGTAAAATATGTAGAACTGTGGCCATCTTCATATTCTGTCTTTGTAGAACCACAACACCACCAATAATTTGGGAGTTGCTTCGAGGTGGGAGTACTTCTTCCTTTGAGATTGTCACATTGCATTTTATGTGACAATAGAAATGTGGAGTAAAATATTGCAGATTGCTCATTTCTATCATATAAGTTTCAAAGATGTGTAGTAGAAGAGGTGATTAATAAAGTTAAGTGTATACTTGAGCACAAACCCAAGGATGTGAGAGCCAGCATTGCCATATTCAGGTAGCTGGAGGCTTTCACTTCTGAGACATTTGGAGACCTAGCAGACAGGTAACTAGATACACTTTTTTCTTCCATTAACAGCATTCCTAGCATTTCCAGCAAATATGGGTCTATCTATTTTTATAGTTTATAGGGAACTGGGGCATATCTCAGTAAATTACTATTATAAAGGAATGAAAGACTGAATATATAAACAGATAATGGCCAGACTGTATACAAAAATAGAATTCTGACCCATACTTGCACAAACTATCCCAACCCATTACTTACAATAACCAGTCTAGGAAGTGAATATCTTCTATAAATCAGGCAGGTAGGAAGTCATAGCATAACACTTTCTCCAGCAACAATGTGGGAAGCCCAACAGTTAAGCCCATGTTGGAGGAGCTCATGGAGAGAAAATGCCACAGCTTGACCCATGAGCTGGACCGGGACAGTCAGAGGCTCCTTATTCCCCATCCTTATTTAAGTGGAATGTACACTTGACCACTGTTCCCATGAGAAGAGTTGTCTCAAAGATACAGCCTTTGAGAGAGTAATGCGGTGCTGAAACCTTCTGGACTGAACCCTGTTAAAACCTTTAGATAGATTCTGGCAGGTGGGTGCTCTCATCTACTTGTTTGCTGGGCCCAAGTCAAGCCTCGTTTGTAAGTTCCTTGCTTATTACATCTGCCACCCACCAGTATGGGGTATCTGCATCTTTCTTTGGCATCTACTTGCCCTCTGTGCATGGGGAGAGGGGCAGTTTAGAAATCAACACCCCTATAACAATTGGCTCCAAACAGCCAGGACTTGTTAATAACTGTTAGCTTTCCTCATTTCTGTCCCTGCTTCTGATGTAGGACCAACTAGAAAAAGCCAAACATGCATGCCTACCCACCACTAAAAGGACGCTCCCCATTTAATGAGCCAGGCTACAGCTTCCCTAAGCAGCAACCTCCATCAGGGCTTATTTGAAGCCTCACTTTCTTTCCACTGTGAAGCTTTCCCTCTCTTCTCCCTGCCTTTGCATCTCTGCAAAAACACAAGTGTTGCTGGTGAACTCTTGCTACATCAGATTCTGAATAAATACATATGCCTGTGCTCACATGGTTGCCCCTTGCTTATTTCCATAGGAAGCTAATATAGAATTTGACTTGCGGTAGGAAATTAGAGAAGAGTTGGATAAAGTGGGGGGTGCGTCTCTTATTATTAGTTTGCCTATATTTCATCTGGAGGGGAGGGAGGAAGAATAAAACAGGGCTAAAGTGGTCAGTGGTAAAGAAGCGAAAAGCACGTCAGCCAGAAAATGGTGGTTTTTGGTCATTTTTCATGTTTGCAGCATGTCTGGGCTTTGGTGTGAATACAGAGTTGTCCTGGTTCTGTCTTGGCCCATGACAGTGGCAGACTGGCTTTGACTGTTACTGGTGCAGGGTGAAATAATTCATGGCCTGTAATGGCCATGCCAGGTCCCTGCATCAGCCTGGCTGATGAGGCCAGGCCAGGTTCTGGGGATTGGAACTGCTTGTCACTTTTCTCAGAGTAAATGATTTAAGAAGTCTTTCCTTCAAGGCACGTTCCCTCGGTATAGACATGTCTGCTCAGTTTTCGGTGGCAGAATGTACCACAAAATAGGTGGTAAGAAGGGGAGGACAGTCTAAGATTGAGGATCTTCCAACCTCCCTTTCCAGGCTTCTTATACTTTTATGACATTTCTAATACCAGAACTGCTATCATTCTGACCACTAACAGTCATCAAATATGAGCCCACTTTCCTATTTCATAGAACATTTCCATTAATTCTTAGGATTTCTACATAAATTGTGGCTAAAATTAGCTAGATTAGTCCTAGAATTTTCTGCTGTTTATGATTTTTTCCCCTATGTCTCCCTGCTCTAGGGTAATTTGTAAGTAATTTGAGAGAAGCTTCATCAGGGACTTATGTAAGATGCTATTTTAAACCTAAACCCTACACGCTCCTTTCTCCATATGCTTTGTAAAACTTTCAGGGGATATCAGTAGTTCAGAGCTATTTGAAGGTAGATGAATAAACTAGGGAATAATTAGAAAGCTGAGAAACTGCAAGAGTTGGATCTAAAAAAAAAAAAAAAAAAAAAAAAAAAAGCAGGAGGCAGAGTTAACATTTGGCATTGCGTTGATGCTCCTCTGTCCTTTACAGCTCTATCTTGTATCGCTAGGTGATGCCTTCTCCACTTTTTGAATCACCAGCATCCTTAAGAAGAATAGAAATTAGCAGTAGAGATAGGACATTGTCAAGAAGAAAGTATCATATTCATTTACAATGATAAGCAGCCATAAAACACCCAGATCTTTTAATGAGCAATCACTCAATTCTTTAAAAAAAAAAAAAATGACATACAGCTGAATGCTAGCCTATGGAACCTCCCCACTTTATCTACTGATGATGAACACTTTGGGCTTCGTCAGATTCATGGCTAAATAATCCTCCTCTCCTGGGGAGATGAAGTTGAACAGAAGTATTAACAATGAGGTCAGGGGCAAACAGCCCTACCTCTCTTTAGTGTTAAGTAGCAACATGTTAACATATGTCTGAATAGTGTGCTGTGCAGTGTACATGAATAGAAACCCCCACCAAGCATAACTCTGTAGGCTGCCAAAGTGTCATCATCTTTTCCCACCACCCAAAAATGGCATTTACATACTGATCTGGGATGACTGTAGAGCCTAAGAGTTTTTGTGGTTTAAAACTTCATTATACAGATTTTTTTCTTTCACTGTGGAAACCATTTATTTCTATCACTCTGAATTCCTCGGTATATAGAGTATCTCTATCAGTGCATTTCCCTCACCCATGCCTTGCCATTTGTGGATTCCAAGTGTATATTTTCTGTAGTTATTTGTGAAATAACTTCTTGGTTGCTGCACAGCAGTTCTCAGTGATTATAAATCAATTCCTTAAAGCAATTAATTAAAAAACTTAAGGCAGTTAATCCAGCCTAAGGCCTCCAAACTCATGGATCACCAGCTGGGTTTTTGGAAGCCATCTGGCATATACTGATTTTTTTCTTTTATTCCTCTTTAAATTTGTAGCATAGTTTGTTCAATCGAGGTCCTTCCTTGACAGATTCAGAACATAACATCTTGATCCCAAAGCCATCTGTATATAGGTAAGTATAGATATGTATAAAAGGTTAGGATAATAAATTATCTTAGGGAGAATCTATTTTTTAACACATGGAAAAAATCATTTCATGAATGTGCTTTTAACTTTTTCATACCCCTTCTTATGCATTTTTCTCAGTCTCAGAGTGGTCCACATTTGAATTTAGAAATTTTCAGTCCTATGAAATCTAATGACAATTTTTTAAATACTTTTTTTTTTTTTTTTTTTTTTACTGTACGGTATGGTAACCCAGTTACCCACACATGTACATATTCTATTTTCTCACATTATCATGCTCCATCATAAGTGACTAGTCATAGTTCCCAGTGCTACACAGCAGGATCTCATTGCTAATCCATTGCAACGGCAATAGTTTTTATCTGTTAACCCCAAGATCCCCAATTACCCCCATTCCATCCCCCTCCCCCTTGGCAACCACAAGTCTGTTCTCCAAGTCCATGATTTTCTCTTCTGTGGAAAGGTTCATTTGTGCCTTATATTAGATTCCAGATATGTGATATCATATGGTATTTGTCTTTCTCTTTCTGACTGACTTCACTCAGTATGAGTCTCTAGTTCCATGCATGTTGCTGCAAATGGCATTAATTTGCTCTTTTTTTGGCCGAGTAGTATTCCATTGTATATATATACCACATCTTCCTAATCCAATTGTCTGTCAATGGACATTTGGGTTGTTCCCATGTCTTGGCTATTGTGAACAGAGCTGCAATGAACATGCGGGTACATGTGTCTTTTTAAGGAGAGTTTGGTCTGGATATATGCCCAAGAGTGGGATTCCTGGGTTATATGGTAGTTCTATGTGTAGATTTCTAAGGTATCTCCATACTGATCTCCGTAGTGGTTGTATAAGCTTACATTCCCACCAAGAGTGCATGAGGGTTCCCTTTATTCCACACCCCCTCCAGCATTTGTTATTTGAGAACTTATTAATCATGGACATTCTGACTGGTGTGAGGTAGTATCTCGTGGTAGTTTTGATTTTCATTTCTCTAATAATCAGGTATGTTGAGCATTTTTTCATGTGCTTGTTGGCCATCTGTATATCTTGCTTGGAGAAATGTCTATTCAGGTCTTTTGCCCATTTTTCCATTGGGTTGTTGGCTTTTTTGCTGTTGAGTTGTATAAGTTGCTTGTATATTCTAGAGAATAAGCCCTTGTCAATTGCATCATTTGAAACTATTTTCTCCCATTCTGTAAGTTGTCTTTTTGTTTTCTTTTTGGTTTCCTTTGCTGTGCAAAAAACTTGTCAGTTTGATTAGGTCCCATTGGTTTATTTTGGCTCTTACTTCTGTTGCTTTGGGAGACTGACCTGAGAAAATATTCATAAGGCTAATGTCAGAGAATGTGTTGCCTATGTTCTCTTCCAGGAGTTTGATGGTGTCTTGTCTTATGTTTAAGTCTTTCAACCATTTTGAGTATTTTGGTGCATGGCATGAGGGTGTGTTCTAGTTTCATTGCTTTGCATGCATCTGTCCAGGTTTCCCAGCAATGCTTGCTGAAAAGACTGTCTTTTTCCCATTTTATGTTCGTGCCTCCTTTGTCAAAGATTAATTGACCATAGGTGTCAGGGTTTATTTCTGGGTTCTCTATTCTGTTCCATTGGTCTGTCTGTCTGTTTTGGTACCAGTATCACACTGTCTTGATGACTGGGGCTTTGTAGTATTTCTTAAAGTCTGGGAGAGTTATGCCTCCTGCTTGGTTTTTGTTCCTCAGAATTGCTTTGGCAATTCTGGGTCTTTTGTGGTTCCATATAAATTTTTGGATTGTTTGTTCTAGTTCTGTGAAAAATGTCATGGGTAATTGGATAGGGATTGCACTGAATCTGTAGATTGCTTTGAGTAGTATGGCCATTTTTACAATATGAATTTTTCCAACCCAGGAGCATGGACTATCTTTCCACTTCTTTACATCTTCTTTAATTTCCTTATTGAATGTTTTATAGTTCTTGACATATAAGTCCTTTACCTTCTTGGTCAGGTGAATTCCCAGGAATTTGATTTTTGGGGGTGCAATTTTAAAAGGTATTGTATTTTTGTCTTCCTTTTCTAATATTTCATTGTTAGTATACAGAAATGCAACTGATTTCTGAATGTTAATCTTATATCCTGCTACTATGATGAATTTGGTGTTCAGTTCAAGTAGTTTTTGGGTTGAATCCTTAGGGTTTTCTATATATAGTATCATGTCATCTGCATACAGTGATAGTTTTACCTCTTCTCTTTCTGTGTGGATGCCTTTTACTTCTTTCGTTTGTCTGATTGATGTGGCTAGGACTTCCAGTACTATGCTGAATAACAGTGATGAGAGTGGACATCCTTGTTATGTTCCAGATTTTAGTTAATGACAGTTTTTAAGAACAAAAGTTTTATAATATTGCTTCCTATGTGAAGTTAAAATCTGTAGATTCTATGTTTTCCCTATATAAGAAACATAAACCAAGAGAATGCCATCAGTGTAAGGGAGATATTAAAACAGTAACAAATGTAGTGTCACTGTGAACTTAAGAGAGATAATTTTGTTACGCAATTGTATCAAAATTGTGAGATTGTTATAATTCAACATGGAATCACTATGAATGATGCAAATTCAGAAAGACACTACAATAGAAAGAGTCCACTTTTGTTGTTAGCATGATGATAGTTTTTAAGTTGCCCACTCCTCCTTCCTCCATACATAAGTCATCAGATCAGAAGCTGCCCCCATTCCCCATGCACTCTTGCACTTCATGTCACAGTAGAGCAACCTATCCATTCCACCCAGTAATCGTAATAAGAACTCCAAACTAACCCATCTCCTTTTGTTCCTTTTCTCTCCTGACACAACCTGAGCCCTTCTACTTGAGGGACTCCACCTCCTATTTACTGTGTGAGTAATAAACTTTTCACAGCTAGGGCTACCTGTGTGTCATTAGACTAGATGTTCATAAATCAGGGATGGGGTGAGGGTGGGGTTGTTCCCCGCATCCACCACTGCCTGGTGCTTAAATCAAAAGAAGATGTCATTGTGTACTGCTGGTGATGTAAATTCCAGAAGCTGCTGCTTCACTACTGTATGTAGTGATTTTTGTGAAATAGTACATATGTTTTAATAAAGTTTGAATGAAAAGTACCACCCTCCCCTGATTTTCCTCTTACTTCTCTATTAGAAATACTGACGATACCTAAGACACAGAAGTTATTGTTTGTCAAGTACTGCTGTAGGTTCTTTGCGTTTATTTACTCATCACAACAACCCTCTGGTGTCATCATCCTGCTTTCACAAGGGAGGAAACCAAGCAGGATGAAGTAACTCCCTAGGGGTCACATAGCTAGGGACAGGTTCAGCATTTAAACCCCAGTGATCCAGGACCTGCTACTAATCAACACTCTGTGTTGGTCCTTAGACACTTTTAATTTATGTGCAATAGAGTTAGAGTCAGTCTCAGTTAATTAATGATAAAGAAATATTCCCTGCACACATTTCCAGCAGGACAATCAATACCAGGATGGTATCGAGGAGCCCTAGGGCATGGCTAGAGCCAGCTAACTGCCCATTGGTCCTCGTTTCCTGCCCCATCCCATCCCACACCTACTGTAGCAGTGAAACCAAAAACACCACCAGGAGTTTACAAAATGCCCCAAAGTGGACATATTCCTCCATTGACACTGTTGCTTTACATCTTATATGAAAATGCAAGTGTGGGACACAAATATTTCAAATTGCCCTTTTTTGACCCTGTAAGCATCCATTACCTGTTTGTAGGACAGACAAGGAGTAGAAAGAGGTTCCTGCCACCTTGAACAAGTCACATGAATCGCCAGCGTGTAGCCAGCATGCAGATCTAAGAGAGGAGCTGTTTGACGTTTTTCGATTGTCTGCATTCTGGGCATTCAAGGCTTAGAAGACAGGTCTTATTTTGAGAACTAACTGTTTCGTTCATGTAGGAACATCCCCAGCATTGTGTTATTAAACGCGGGTCTAGTTTATTGACCTGTTTTTATCTAAGTTATTTTTGGTCTCATATTTCTACTCTTCCAAATCAGTAAGCTCATGACAAAGGCTGTAGGGATTGATAAACCAACTTAATATTCTTTCTTATTTTGTATTTATTTAAGCTTATGATAAAAGCATCTATATTTGAAACTTCCAAAGCAATTAATCTCAGAGTGTCAGAATTTTTTTTTAAATTTGAGAATTCCCCAAAGTCATAAAAAATGAGACTGACAAAGTTTACAAAGACGTATTTATGAAGTGTGCATTTTTTTTGGTGTATTGTTGTCATGTAGGACAAAGTAGCTTGACAGCTCATGAAATACTTAGTCTTAATAGAAGGTAGATTTTTTTAAACAGCTTTATTTAGAAGTTTAATGTTAATGTCATCATTTTCTCATTCCTTTCTTTTTTTTGGTAGAGTTTTACATTTCTTTCAATAAAACTGTTATTTGTATTTTTCTATTAAAACTTGACTCAGTAAAATCTGAGTTTCTCTTACACCTTACAAAACATTTTCCAAAGTCTTATACTAACTCCCCTCCATCACAATGTTTGACCTTTGGGAGGAATAGATTTTTCTTTTTTTTTTTTTTTTTTGGCTTTTGAATTAATTTGGAAGTGAATCTTTGCATTCTAATACAATTAATGGGTTGCTGAAGAGATACTAAATGAACCAGAGAATGCATCAGGAATTATTTATGAGTAATTCAAAAGCTCATAGATACACAGCTTTAAAGTTTGGAGAAATAAATATGGCATTTATCAGCAACATTTTCACACCAATGGGATAGAAATCATTGAGCAAAATCCCTTTGCAAACATCAGTTCTCAGCTGCCATCAGGAAAATGCTGAGCATCTCACATCCCAGCTTCAGTCAATTTCAGTGACAGCCCTAAGATCAACTTCTTGTCAGAGGATGCTAAAGAAAGCAGACAGTGAAGACACACTCTCCACAGTGGAAAATTATCCTCAGACAAAGAGGTACACCAAACCTAGTGATTAATAACCTTTACTTTGCAGTGTTTGACTTTGAAGTAGTGATAAACAAAATACATAGGAATAAAAAACAGAGACAATTATTTCCCCATCTCAGGTTTCTATTCCCCCTTCCATTTTTTTTTTTTTTAAATGGCCACACAGGTGTGGAAGTTTCTAGGCCAGGGATTAAATCCAAGCTGCAGCTGCAACCTAAGCCACAGCTACAGGAACATCAGTTCATTTAACCCAGTGCACCTGCATTTAACCCACTCGGGTCAGAGATTAAAACCAAGCCTCCGCAGAGACCCAAGCCTCTGCAGTTGTGTTCATAACCCACTGAACCACTGTGGTGACTCCTCTATTTTCTCTTTAAATAATTTTCTTTTAAAATCTTTTTTTCAGGGAGTTCCCATTGTGGCACAGCATAAAACAAATCCAGCTAGTATCCATGAGGATATGGGTTTGATCCCTGGCCTCACTTGGTGAGTCAGAGATCCAGCATTGCCATGAGCCGTGGTATAGGTCAAAGACTTGGCTCAGATCCTTCTTTGCTGTGGCTGTGGTGTAGGCCAGGAGCTGCAGCTCCGATTCAACCCCTAGCCTGGGAACTTCCATATGCCTCGGGTGCAGCCCTAAAAAGCAAAAAATAAAAATAAAAAAATAAAATCTTTTTTCATCGTTTGAGCAACTCAAAATGCAAACTGTTTCATAGTTTAGTACAAAGACTCTGAACCCTCAAGAGCTGTGTTTCCATTTCAGGATTGTTAGGAGGTCTGTCAACTGTTTTACTTATCGGGAGTTATATGCATCTCTTGATAAGAGAAATGAGGTGCACTGCATGCGTGTTTGATGGAGTCCTCTAAGGAACAGTGTAGGGTAGAGGCTGGGAATGGGGAGATGGGCAGCATGATTCTTAGCTTTTTACCTTTATTTCAAACCAAATACATTTTGCCTTTATAAGTTGTATGTGTTGGATGGTATACGAACTTAATTCGAGACAGCCGTTGGTAATTTACTTCTAACAATGGTTTATGGATGTTTTCCTCCAACAATTCCTGAAAATGGAAATGAAAATTCTGAATTTCTTTACCAGAAGGAAGAGGTTTAGTCGATGAAATCAGAAGGGTACAGTCCAAGAGAAAAGGATATTATTGTATAAGGACTATTTTATATTATTTTGTGAGGACTACTTTATTATGGATCCATGTCCATGTTTGTCAGTGGGTTCAGAAGCCCAGAGTGGGTTGTGCTCTGTGAGTGATGGTAGGTGCGGAAATAAACACTTTGTCGGCGGCTTTTGCTGTGAGTGCAGTCTCTCCTCGCACTAGACTCTAGTCACCAGATCTGAAGGTATAAACTATCAAGGACTTGTGTGCCTACTTATCTGGCAGTACTTTACTCCAAACCTGCACTTGAGACTCCATCATTTCTCACCTGCTTTGTATACTGTTTCTACTTTGAGATTCAAAACAGTACCTGTTGCTCTGACAACATTTCTGTCCCTTTCCACAAAAGGGAACTTGAATTTAATAAGAACCAAAGATAGTATCAGAGATGAAGCAGCTTTGGCCTTAGAGTGCAGCATGCAGGAATGCAAGAAGGCACTGGGAGGAGGGTGGAAGGAGCAACCAGGAGCTTTTGCAGCTGCAAGGTTCCCAGGTGCAGGGAGAATTGGGGATTCCACTGAGGAAGAGTAAATGCCAAGATATCCACCGGGGCACATTGCAGGACTTTGTTTCCACTCTTTGTCTAGGGCCTATCCAATTTAATACTTATGGTAACACATTGAATTCACTGCTGTGGACTGTGGATCCATCTCCCTGTCCTTCTGCTCTTTTGCCATTTCCCACTGTAGGTGGCCACAGTAACTCAGTGAAACAGGTTGCTTCAGTTCAAAATGAAAATGTCTGTCATATGTTAAAATGTGGTTGTTCACACCCTGAGAGCTGAGCTATGGGCTGAAGTTTGGATGTGGAGGAAAAAATGAAAGAAATGACTTATGTTGCAGAGGAAACTCATCCTGACTCTTCAAAGCCAGGTCAGGGGAGCATGGGTGTCAGAAAGGAAACTTGGCAGAGAGAGCAAGTGACACATATTCTGGGAAATTAAATGGAAAGTGCTTTTTCCATGAATACTTTAAGTAAGAATGTCCCAGCAGCTCTTGAATGAGTCTACTGACCACCGACCGAGGGGAGCAGAGAAGCGGGGCCCAGTTGCTCTCTGTGATCTCAGGTCTGTATGAAAATCCTTTTCCTGGTACCCGCTCAACCTGGCTAACCTGACACATGCTGTGTTACATACACAGACTGGTGGCTCTGACCCCTTCAGGTCTAGGTGACCTTTCACTTAACAAAGGAAAAGGTTGAAATTTGGGCAAATGCTTCAAGAAAATGAAATGTGCTGATATTTGGGGCAAAGCTATTAGGAAAAGCACATCCTCTCTTTGGAGATATCTTAAAATACAGCTGAATTACCTAAGGATACATTTTGCTTAACAAGTAACACCAGTGTGCAAACAAGCTCAGCGCTTCTCTTTGAAGAGTTTTCTATTTTTTTTTTTTCTGGCCTCAAAAATACCCTAGATCCCCATTTGATGAAATTAATAATTAAATACAAAATGAGAAAATATGTGGAGATATAATATCCAAAGCTATGAATCTATTGTATTGGTTGGAGAAGTTAAGAATCTGAGACACACACTGATGTAATTTTCTCAATTTTATTTTTAAAAATAAATGTTTTTAGGTCTACATTGGACACAAGAGTTCATATAGGAATTAAGAATATTTCTTGTAATATGTTCACTAAATGTGACATATTAAAATTTAATTTTAAGTAAAGCAACCGTTGAAGTGTTTAACTGAACCAAGTCTACAGGTCTAGTTCCGTCAAGTGTATTTAGAATGTAGTCTAGTCCTATTAAAAATGTGAGTTCTTGGGAATTCCTTTTTGGTGCAGCGGGTTAAGGATCTAGCATTGTCAATGTGGCAGCTCCAATCACTGCTGAGGCTTGGGTTTGATCCCTGGCCCAGGAACTTCTACATGCCGTGGGCACAGCCAAAAAAAAAAAAAAAAAAAAAAAGGAAATTTCTATATTCTGTTATTAGCCTTTATATGCAAATGTCTTTCCTGATGAATTGCAAGGCTTGGATCCCTAGGTCAATGTTCTATGTGAGGAGCAGATTAGTTTTAAACATTTTTAATTCACTATCGATCACTGTTAAACTCTTTGGCACCTGGTAGAGAAACTCCCTTCGAATAATTTATGAGTATTCATGTCCGTTATGAACTTTCAAAAAGTCTTTATTCAGCACCTGTTATGTTTGAGATGCTTATATTTAGTTTATCCTGCACTTACTCCCTCCAAACCTAATTAGTGCTATGAATGGTCATTTTCACGAGGATTAATATAAATGTGTTCGTTTTAGATTATTGTTTTCCAACCTGTGTCTTTAAGGCCATATCCTATTCTGTAGGTGGGTTTTTCATCTGCCTCCTAAATGAGGCCCTTGTGGGTAGAAAATAACAATGTAGGGTTTTTTCCTCCTGAAAATGACCTAGTGGTACTTCCCCAAAATTAGAATGCATTGTTACAGAGCCAATGCAGCCTTTCCTTCCAATATAAGGCACTAATTATCTGTGTATACTTTGAGTTCCTGCCTCAACAAGGTAGCCTAAGGAATTGAATCCTCATAATTAAAAATATAATAATAATATTCAGTATGCAAAGACACATGAAATTATTACCTCCAAAATAGCCCTGTCCATTTTACCCTGTGTTTATTCTTTAATAGATATAGTAGTCATACACAAATTCTAAGGAAATTGATATTAAATTCGAAATCTTGCAAAAGATAAAGCATTTTGTGAGTTAAATCAAAACAATGCTGGATTACCTCTTAAATCACTAGAATAAGTGTGAATTAGAAAATTTAAAAATAAACAATGAGACAGTAGTATAAAAATCGAAGGATGTAAAAGTACCCCAAACTTTAATGAAATATTTTACACGATGTTCTTAAACATTAAATATTTTGGCTTTCTGTACTCTAATGTTTTTAACTTTAGAAATTATTATGTAGGTGTAGCTGCTTCTGCTTTAGCAATTGTTAATGTCATTATCATCCACTCATTTGTCCAAAGCAAGTCTCTAGGGATGATTCTTCCCTTCAAAATGTACTTTATTTTCCAGGTGTATTGCTTTCCCAGTTTGTTGATTTTCCCCTCTCTGTGCTTCTCAGATCTATGCAGGCTTTACTCTCACCACTAAGAGGATTCTAGACCAGCTTCTCATCATCTGTCACATTCTCTGCTAGCATTTGCTCACCTTTTAGGCATGGAAACATCTGGGTATAAACTTCCAGAGCTGACCTTACCATCCTGTGTTTACATTTCTTACCCTCTCACTGAATTATCACTTCCTGAATTGTAGGTACCACATTTTGCTGATAAGCCCTCTACCAGTGCCCATGATTATTGTGTGTGTGTGTGTGTGTGTGTGTGTGTGTGTGTGTGTGTGTGTGCGTTTAATCTGCCAAAATACTGTTAAAATATAGGGAACAAATGAAATGCAATCTTCAGATCAACTGAGTGGGAGACTGTTAATTTCCAACCTAAGATTAACTGGAAATAAAGCTATTGGTTTTCCTGTCAGATTTTCTCCTGCTGTAAAATGAATTGCCAGATTGAAGTGGGTTTAGAATTAAGTTGTTTCATTGAGGATGTGTAACCTGTGAGTGATGATGTGTTATTAGCAGCTTGGAGTGAAAATAAGAGATACACATGGTAATAATTTGATGGAAAGCAAGTAGAATAGACATAATTTTTTGTTTTTTATAGTCTGTGTGTTTTTAATATTTTTATCTAAAATTCTCACCATTTGAAAAATTATCAAAACCTGTTTAACTTTATGTTCTTACTGAGATTCTGGGGTAAGCATTGTGCATTTCCATGTAATTTCTTCTTCAAAAATCAGCTTGCTGTGAATGTTCATTCTTAAGACATTGAATCTCTCTCTCAACTATTACATCTCCACTACTTCTGCTCTCACCAGTGATAGAAAAAATTATGTATGTATGTGTGTGTCTGAATTTTTATGGAGCTATAGTAGTAGGAAGTCAATACATTTTCTCACATTGAAAAATCTGTCCTATGTAAAATCTTAAAAATCTTATTAACTAGACTTAACAACCTTGGTAAATTATTAATGTAGTACCTGTGGAGGAGCATAACTAAATTCTCCAAATATAAGACATTTGGAATTTAGAAGCATATTTCTCCATGCTTGAGACACATTCATCTGCATACTTGATGAATTTGTCCTGGCTTTTGCTTGTATATACATTCACCTTGAATATGTTCCTCAAACCAAACACAGGGGAGTTTAAGCTTATGGTCCAAGATGGTTGAGCTGATTAGAGACCTAAACACAAGCCTTTAAACTATAAAACTTCTAGGGAGTTCCCTTCATGGCTCAGCGGTTAATGAACCCAACTAGGATCCATGAGGATGTGGGTTCAAGCTCTGGCTTCGCTCAGTGGGTTAAGGATGCGGTGTTGCCTTGAGGTTTGGTGTAGGTCACAGACACGGCTTGGATCCTGCGTTGCTGTGCTGTGGCTGTGGTGTAGGCCAGCAACTGTAGTTCTCATTCAATCCCTAGCCTGGGAACCTCCATATGCCTTGGGTGTGGCCCTTAAAAAAAAAAAAGCAAAAAAAAAAAAAATCTATAAAACTTCCAGAAGTATATTTAGGAGAAACTTTTCTTATTATTAGGTTTGGCAAATATTTCTTAGGTCATAAAATCACAAACTATAACATATAAGGAAATCATAAGGAAATCTAATCAAAATTAATGAGTATTGCTCCTCAAAAGACAGTTATGAAAATGAAATAAAAGTCAGACTGGGAGAAAATATTATCAAAAATATATCTGATATAGGACATATATCCAGAATATGTGATGTATACTTCCAACTCAATAATACGACAAATGACTTTTAAATGGGTAAAAGACCTGAACAGATACTCTCTAAAGTACATAAATGAATGGCTAATAAGCATATAAAAACATGCTCAACTTCATTAGACATTAAATACAAGTTAAATTAAGTTACAAATTAAATGCAAATTAAAGTGACAATTAAATGTCACTATACACCCATTAGAGAGTGGCTCAAATTGAAAATCATGGCTCTAGTAAGCAACACATACTCTCACATGTTGCTGGTGGGTATGAAGATAAATGGTGTGGCTGATTTAGACACCAGCTTTGCAGTTCATTCCACAGTTAAATGTACAATTACATGACTCAACAGTCCCTCTTTTTGACATTTACCCAAGATTAATTAAAGCATAAACACACAAATACATACAATCAGTTTTTATATCAGTCCATCCATATTCATCCCAAAATGATAACTCAAATGTCTGTTGATGGACGGATTAGTAATGTAGTATATAGGAGGTTCCCATTGTGATTCAGCGGAAACAGTCTGACTAGTATCCCTCTGAGGATGTGGGTTCGCTCCCTAGCCTTGCTCAGGAGCAGGAGATCCGGCGTTGCAGTGAGCTGTGATGTCAGTTGCAGATGCAGCTCGGGATCCCGCGTTGCTGTGGCTCTGGCATAGGCTGGCAGCTGTAGCTCAAATTAGACCCCTAGCCCCTGGTGAGGCCCTAAAAAAAAAAAAAAAAAAAACTGTAGTATAAAGTTGAATACTCTTTATCAAATACAAAGGCAAATACTGATACAGAAAATAGCATGGATGAAACACAAAAGCAATTTGTTTTGTGACAAAAGACACATGGATGAATATATACTTTATGATTCAATTTACATAAAATTCAAGAAAAGGCATGACCATTAGCATTAGTAACTTCCAGATGGGGTACTGATCCTAGTTGTAGGGTGTTGGCTACCCAGCTATCTATCTATATATAATATATATATATGTATATATTCATCAATAGCCCTTGAATTGTATACTTAAAAATAGTGTTTCCTTGTATGTATATTAAAATACCATAAAGTTTAAATGCTTTACAAATATATTAAAAAGATTGGATATAAGTCTTTCACCTCCTTGATTAGGTTTAGTCCCAGGTATTTGATTTTTTTGGGGTGCAATTTTAAAAGGTATTGTGTTTTTATATTCCTTTTCTAATATTTCATTTTTAGTATACAGAAATGTGACTGAGTAACCTTGCTGTACAGTAGCAAATTGACATAACACTGTAAACTAGCTATAATGGAAAAAAACACAAATTATTAAAATAAATTAAAAAATAAAAAGGTTGGTGAACAAGGATCACTTAATGACATGTTAATCAAAACAAATATTTTGAAAAATTATCATATTATAATTAATTGTATTTGGGAAGTGAAAAAAAATTACTTAACAGGAAAAAAATACACATAGGGTGATAAAAATGGAATAATTTTACTTTATCTCATTCAGGAGATGGACTAATATACTGCTTATCAGCTTTTATAAATTAAATAGTCATGATAAAATGTCTAAGATCACTCAATAAATAATAGAAAATTATGTAACATAGCTGCTATCACCAGATACAAGTAGAAATATGCAGGCATACCTCCTTTTATTGCTCTTCACTTTATTGTAGACACTCCATTTTTTACAAACAATGTTTGCAGCAACTTTGTGTCTAAGTCTCTTGGCACCATTTTTCCAACAGCACTTGCTCACTTTGTGTCTCTGTGTTAGTTTTTGCAGTATTTCAGACTTTTTCGTTATTATTATCGTTATGTGATCATGGTGATTTGTGATTCGTGATCTTGGATGTTTCAGTTGTCACTGTTTTGCAGGCACCAGGAACCTCACCCGTGTAAGGCGGGGAACTTAATCATCAATGAGCGTGTTCTGACTGCTGCACCGACCAGCCTTTCCCCTGGCTCTCTTCCTCTCCTTGGGCCTCACTATTCCACACCATAATACGGAAATTCGGTGAATTAATATCCCCAAATGGTCTCTCAGGGTTCAGGTGAAAGGGAGAGTCACACATCTGTCACTTTGAATCAAAAGCTAGACATGATTAAGCTTAGTGAGGAAGGTGTGATGAAAGCCAAGAGAGGCAGAAACCAGGCCTTTCACCAAACAGCCAAGTTGTGAATGAAAAGGAAAGGTGCTTAATAAAATTAAAAGTGTAACCTAAAATATGAGGAAAATGGACTTATTTACAAAACCAAAACTGACACACATAGAAAACAATCTCGTATTTCTTTTTCTTTCTTTTTTTCTTTCTTTGTTTTTTTTTTTTGAAGTCTTTCTGTCTTTTTAGGGCTGCACCTGCACTAGCAGTTCCCAAGCTAGGGACCCAGTCAGAACTGTAGCCTCCAGCCTACACCACAATCACAGAAACGCAGGATCCAAGCCGTATCTGCAACCTACACCATAGCTCACAGCAATGCCAGATCCTTAATCCACTGAGCAAAGCCAGGGATCAAACCTGAGTCCCTATGGATGCTAGTCAGGTATGCTAACAGCTGAGCAATGATGGGAACTCCCTCATATTTCTGTATTTAAATTCCTTTCTCACAGAATACCAAGTATATATATACACACACATATATATACACATACACACACACATATACATATACATACATGCAAATATTTTTATGAGGTCTGTAACCTTCTTTAACAAAATTAGACATGTACAGGAACAGGTTTTCTAAGTGACTGCATTTGTGGATGTAGATTTTTTAAAAATCTTAAACAAAATATTAGCAAACTCAGTCAAAGTATGTGCAGAAATCCGATGTGTTATGAGATGGAGTTAGCCTGGATATCTTGGGACAGTTTAACAAAATATGGTCTTTCTTCATATTCACAGATTAAAGCAGAAAGATGTATAACCATCTCAGTAAATATAAGGAAAACATGGGCTAATTTGAACATTTATTCTTGGAATCAATTCAGTACAGGTGCTTCTCCTGATAATGTATATCTACTTAAAGCTTTCAGAAATTATAACTCTCAATAGTGAAATTTTTGAAGGAATCACTCTTTATAAAGAACAAAATTAAAATGTGCACTTTCCTTACTTTCTGGCCCCAGCTAGTATTGCCAGTCAAAAAGGAAAATAAATATTATAAGAATGATAAGAAAAACAAATCTGTGAATATTGTAAAGGGTGTGATAATCTTCATTGAGAATTATGATTAGTATACAGACATATAACTAGAAATAGTAGATGAATTTAGCAAAATATCTGCTTGAAGTTTAATATGAAAGATCAATTAAGTTTTAACCTCTAACAGGAAGCATATAGAAAATACACTATTTCTTTAAAAAAATGCTTTGATAACTAATCATTATACCATGTCACAAAAAATGTAGTGTAATTCTTAATTAACATTTAGACAATACTATTCCAGTTAAAATTTCAGGAAGATTTTCCTAAAATTTGGCAAGCTCTTTCTCATATTTATATGCAAAGATTATAGACTAGGGAAATTATCCTGCCCGATAGGAAAATTGATTTTTAACCTGGAGCAATTGACACTGTGAGTTATAAAGCAGGAATAATCAAATGAAACAATAGAACAAGAAAACATTTCTCAGGAACAGATTGTTTCTGTTAAAACTTGGATGTTGCAGACCTCTCTTTGCATGGCCTTATGGAAACTTTCCCAGAATAATTTGTTATTTTTAGGGGAACACTGAAGTCACATTATTAGTTTTCACTATATACTGGAAAATAATTTGAGATGCATTAAATCCTTGAAAGAGATGCAACATATTTAGTCATTTACAAGAAAATATGTATGATCCAAATATAAAAAGAGAAAAAAATTACACGGTAAAGAGAAATACATGAAGGGGTACCAGTGGAATGGATTCTCCTCTAGTAAATGATACCTTAACTGATGGCATAAAGCTTTCCCCAAAATCATCTCAATCCAACCTAATGACATCCATGAAAGTGAGTAGAGAAAGTATTATTCTTCCAGTTCCAGAAAGTGATTGTTAGATGGGACATGGCCCCTTCCCCCGAAAAAGGAGGTCCAAGTCCTAATTTCTAAAGCCTGTGACTGCTACCTTGCAAAGGAAAAGAGACTTTGCAGATGTGATTTAGTGATGGATACTGATTACGTCAGACAGAGGAGGCCTGGTTCTCATCACTTAGCTTGCACATAAAAGGCAGGCAGGCTCCCAGCTGAGACCTTTGCCCTCTCAAAGAACTTGACAGCCCAGAGAGGCCAGGATTTCCCCAACCAGAAAGGTTTATTTTATTTTATTAATTTTTAGTTTGTTTTTTTTTTTTTTTTTTTTTTTTTGGTTGTGCCCACGCATTTGGAAGTTCCCGGGCCAGGGACTGAACCTCTGCCACACTAGTGACCCAAGCCACTATGGTGAAAACACCAGATCCTTAACCCACTGCTCCACAGGAGAACTCCTAGAAGGGTTTATCTTTAAGATAGCAAAACATGGTAATATTCAGAAAATTGTTAAAAATACAGTATAGGGAGTTCCCATTATGGCTCAGAGGTAGTGAATCTAGACTAGAATCTGACTAGAATCTAGGAGGACATGGGTTTGATCCTTAACCCTGCCCAGTGGGTTAAGGATCCAGCATTGCCATGAGCGATGGTTTAGGTCAAAGCAGTGGCTCAGACCCCTGTTGCTATTGCTGTGGTGTAGGCAGGCAGCTGCAGCTCTAATTCGACCCCTAGCCTGGGAAATCTCATATGCCTTTGGTGCATCCCTTTTAAAAAGAAAAAAAAAAAAATACAGTATGGTTAAAAAAAACAAACTGTAGCTTTATAACTTAGTAATAGGGATTATTACTAAATATATTAGCTGTATAATATACCATGTACATTTTTCAGTAACATGAACAACTTCAATTATCAAAAAAACACCTTAAACATTGTGAGAAGGGCAGTTGGAGAAGCAGTTTGCTGTGGGCCTTAGCATCCTCGCACATCCTTGCTGTGTGTGCCAGGCTGAAAGCCCTCCTGATATGAGCACGCTCTGGAGCTGATCACGGGATAACTGTGTAGGTCAAAGGGATCTGTGTGAGGACCCTGCAACTGGCTGCTTCCTTGGGGGTGTGCAGAGGGCATGAAGGAGGACAAGGGGTGCTGTCTGGCATATCTGCTGCTTGGTACATGTTTGCTCTTTGATCAGCAGAGGCTGGGTTCCTGGTCCCGAGTTCCTCAGTTGTGAATTCTTTCTACTTTGCTAGTGCTATGTGTGTGTTTTTCAAAGATGAACAAAGCCAAATGCTAGAGAAAGCTATAAGGACAGATTTTAATCATCTTCTACCCTTGCCTTAAGGAAGGGCCAGCATGAACTGAACTCAATTTCTATTGGTACAGAGGTGTCTTGGTATTTTATTTTTTATTTTATTTTATTTATGTATTTTTTAGGGCCACACCCACGACATATGAGGTTCCCAGGCTAGGGATCTAATTGGAGCTATAGCTGCAGGCCTACACCACAGCCACAACAACGCTGGATCCTTAACCCACTGAGTGAGACCAGGGATCATACCCACAACCTCATGGTTCCTAGTCTGATTTGTTTCTGCTGTGCCACAACAGGAACCCCCCTGACTTGGTATTTTAAAGGGAGAGTGAAGGAGGGGTGAGTGGGGGTCACAAGAAAAATTCCAGAAGGAAGGAGGGCAACAGTGTTGGTCCATGAACCCCATCTGGGTTTGTTAACAGGTGTTTATGGAAATTAGGCTCCTCCCCACCCACAGAGCCTCTCTTCAGTTGTTGGCTGGAACAAATAGCACATTCTTTGAACAGCTTGAGTTTTCTCAGGCTGAGAAAGTGTGAGGATCATCCTAGGAATGTGGCCTGGAGCTGGTAGAACCCCTGTTGGTGTTTTGCTCAAGCCTTTATAACCAAGGGTGAGGACTGGTTGAGCACAGGGCTCAGAGAAGCCTGGTGGAGTTTGGACAAGGAGGGGATCTTGTCAACTTTGACCCCGTTCTTCATTCTCAGGGAGCTGAAGGCAGGAAAACAGATAGAAATATGCTGATACTCATGATGTTTGATACTGTGCTGCAAAAAAAGGCTCTTCTCTCTTATTCAGAAGTTCTTGCCTTTGTCATAAACCATGACATGGTGGCAAGCCACCGTGTGAGATTGAGTAGGTAGGGTGCCATCTCAGAGCCTTCACATTCCTGACAGTTGTCAACCTCAAGAAGACATTGTTACACCTGGGACAACAAACAGTATCCAATATATATAAAGAATGTCTGAGAGTCAATAAGAAAAAGGGGGGGAAAAAAAGAAAAAAAAAAAAAAAAAGAAAGTAGAAACAGGCATAGGAAAGGATTGGTCATTTAAAATAGAAGAAAAAGAGAGTTCCCATTGTGGCTCATGAGGATGCAGGTTCGATCCCTGGCCTCACTCAGTGGGTCAAGGATCTGATGTTGCTGTGAACTGTTGTGTAGGTTCCAGACGTGGCTTGGATCCCGAGTTTCCATGGCTGTGGTGTAGGCTAGCAGCTACAGCTCAGATTCAACACCTAGACTGGGAACTTCCGTATGCTGTGTGTGTGGCCCTAAAAAAAACAAACAAAAAAAAATTTAAAAAATAATTAAAAATAGAAGAAAAATAGCACATAAAATATGTTCTTGGAGTTCTTGCTGTGGCTTAGAGGGTTAAGAACCAAAAATAGTGTCCATGAGGATGCAGGTTTGATCCATGACCTTACTCAGTGGTTTAAGGACCTGGCATTGCCACAAGCTGCAGCATAGGTCACAGATGCAGCTTGCATCCAGTGTTGCTGTGGTTGTGGCATAGGCCGGCCGCTGCAGCTCTGATTCAACTCCTAGCTTGGGAACTTCCATATGCGGCAGGTGTGGCCATAAAAAGGAAAAAAAATGTTCTTATATTTATGATTAGTGAAATAAATATAAAGGAGATCACATTAAGACAGAATTTTACACTCAGTATTTTGGCAATATGTGTGACAATACCCGGTTTGGGAGAGGACGTGGACCAGTGAGAAATACTATGATTTGTTGTTTTGTAAAAACCACTCTAGAACAGAATAGATTCGATACTCTGTAATCTTGCCATTTTATTTTATGATCTTGAAAGTGAAGAGTAGCAGATACACCACCTCATATGGACATGGGAGTTGAGGACACACCACCCCAAATATATGTTATGCCCTTTTGGTGTATTGATTACTGTGAGCTGTCGGCACTTGGAAATTGGGGCTTTGTCTGAATTCCCCTTACTGACTAAAAACAAATCCCACCAAAGGAGTAAAAGGAAATGCATGACCACAGATCCCCTTCCTGGGTGGCTTCACCAGCTAGGAGAAGTTGACTTAATCACAGGACAGGCCAGAAATCAATGCCACACCCAGACACACTTAGTCACGAGCTGTCAGCTCTTCCATCTCTTCTAAGTGCCCTTTCATCCCTCCAAAAACTGTTTCCTCTCCACTAAGTTGTCCACACACCCCTCCCATTTCCCTGTTAAGATTATATTTGTGCCTGAATTCTAAGCTACCTGGAGGAATTACTCATGTGCTTCCCGTGTGTGTGGGGGGGGGGGATACATGTTAATATACTTCTGTTTGTTTTTCTCATATGAATCTGTCTTTTATGACAGAGAGTCCCAGCCAAGTACTCTGAAGTGTATGGGAAAAAAATATTTTTCTTCCTTACACAAGAATGCATTAGAGGAGATGTAGGTTGTTATTAATAGCAATGTTGTTCATAAGACGGGGACTGAATGGAACCCAAATACCTATTAACAGAAGGCAATATGTATCTTAAATTAAACGATTTTACAGATGTGATACTGAACAAACTGAAGCCATACTCAGGGACATGAAGCTTAGAAAAATAAATGTGGGAATTCCCATCATGACTCAGTGGTAACAAACCTGACTATCATCCATGAGGATGAGGGTTTGATCCTTGGCCTTGCTCAGTGGGTTAAGGATCTCGCATTGCTGTGAGCTATGGTCTCAGACACGGCTCGGATCCCATGTTGCTGTGGCTGTGGTGAAGGCTGGCAGCTGAGGTTCAATTAGATCCCTAGCATGAGAAATTCCATATGCTTCCTAAAAAAAAAAAAAAAAAAAAAAAAAAAAAGACAAAAAGACGTAAAAAAAATGAGAAAAATAAATGTGACTCCCAAAAGCAGGTTGTAGCATATTACACTTCTACAAAGTCTAAAACAAATTGTTAAAATAAAAATATCTGATAAATTGTTGAATGCACACTATGAAGCTAAAATTCAATCTGTACATCTTCCTCACCTCACAGTGGCTAAGGCCCAGTAAACCCACAGTAGGTTGAAAATGTTCTAAATCAAAATGCATTTAATAAACCTAACCTAGGGAACATGATAGCTTAGCCTGCCTATCTTAAACGTGCACAGAAGACTATATTAGCCTGAGGTTAGGCAAGATGCAAAGCCTGTTTTGTAATACCATAGGTAATTTATTGAATACTGAAAATAAAAAGCATAATGGTTGTCTCAGTGCAGAATGGGGTTGTGTGTATCAGTTGTTCACCCTTAAGATCGCCTGGCTGCCTGGGAGCTGGGCTCCCCACCACTGCCCGCAATCATGAGCGAGCATCAGACCACATGTCACTACCAGGAAAAGATCAAAGTTCTAAATTCGAACTATGGTTTCTATCAGATTCCTATCACTTTCACACCATCATAAAGTCAAGAAAATCGTAAGCTGAACCATCATAAGTTGGGGAAGGTCCGTGGTTGTTCGGCAATAAGACAGGGAAATAATTTGAAGCAATAAGCATATATATTCAATCTTGTTTGTAATATTGAAACTAAGTATAGTAATGTAGTCATGTGTATTTATTTTTGTTTTCTAATATGTACTTTTATAATCAAATATTATAAATTCAATATATGATAAATAAGAAAAAATTTGTACTATGCATAGAGGAATAATAATTCACAATCTGGATATAAAAAGCATAGTTTCTGTAATGTCTAAGAAGATAACTGTACAAATAATTTCACTCAGCTTTTGAATTTCATAGCAATGTCTTTATTTTCCAAATTCTAAGTTACTCTTTGTTCAGTTTTAGTAATTCTGCAGCTTTTGTTTTATCACTTAAGTCTGCAAGGCCACGGAAAAATTTCTCCTATCTCCAAAATTACTTAGGCCCTACTCTGAACAGTGCGCTATAACCATTAAATTATCTTACCAAATACGCTCTGAAATCAAAACTCGAACAAGGTTTTGAATATCAGAGATGATGCTAGATTCACTCACTATATAGACTATTTCACTGATGAAATATCTACTTACTTTAGATCCATGTTTTCTTATTCCAAATTCAGAAACAATAATATCCATTCCTTAATGTAGATTTTAAAGGTATAAAAAAAATCAATGACTTCCATGTATTATCCTTTTGAAAATATTTGTGTACTCAGTTAGCTAAAATGGTATCTGTATCTGTTCTCCTATGCTAAGTACTCAGCCATGAGAACTGCATAGGATCAGAGGAATGTATTAATTAAGCTCATCCCAAGTTAATACAAATAAAAAAGTTAATACAAATTAAAAAAATACAAATAGAAAAGGTTTGTCAGGGAACTTGTGCATTGACTTAGGTGTGAATTAAGTTTCTTTCACAGTGTGTACATATATCTTCCCTAATTCTATGATCCATGCTCTGTAATCCAGAAATTTAAAAGCATTAAGTTGGTGTTATTCTAAAAGACACAATGACTTCTATATAGAGCTTTTGTTTTCAGTGTGGTTCAACAAATTAGCTGTAAGGCAAGCATGGCAAGTCATTGCTAGTTTTCCTTCAAGTGTTGGGAAAACATTTCCCAACTTGAGGAATTTGGCGTAACCTCAAGAACAATAACAACAACATAAAGAATTCCTCTTTTATTTTACCAAGAAAACTATCTTTCCTGTACATCGTGTGAATGAGAAATCTCACAGAAGAGAATTTTGTGATGATTTTTATACTTACTATTTTCATCAGATTTTCTAAGTAAACAGTGTTTTTTTTTTTTTTTCATTTTGTGTATTGTAGGATGAGCCCATGAACCAGAAAACTCATGAAAATTAAAATAAAATAAAAAGACGAAGAAGATCTTGACTTAGCCTGCCATGGGAAATGCAGTGCATGTTAGGTTTCCTTCTCTCTCTGTGCATCTCCCATGTGCCCAGTGTGAGGGAAGTGTAGCTCTCCCAGGGACTGATTGCTGAGGGGCCAGAGTGACTAGGGGGCTGACAGATCATGTTCTTTGAAAAACATCCCACTCTCTGCAAGTTTCTTTTTACCTCATTTTTAACTTGGGTTTGCCTCTTCTCTAAGAGACTAGCAGTGCTTTTAACATGGTCGTGTAGTTGTAGTTTTAGAAAGGTGGATTTTAACAGTAAGTGCAGGTGTCTCAAGTGTTTCAGTTTACTCTTCTTCCCTCTGAGGATATACATTTGCCCCAAATGATCAGCAACAAGGAGAATAAGTAAGAGTGCATCTGTGCTGATGATGGGGGAGGGTAGGCGCCTTTTGTTGGCTTCCCTGGGATCATTTTTGTATTTCTGGCGAACTTTATGCTTGGCTATTATGTTTCTATGTCAATCTTTTCTGGTTCCACTGAAAAAGGACATAAGCTGTCTCCTGATCTTCAAGGTGGTTAAAATAGTTCAGAAATTTGGACCTACAACAGTTAGCTCTTTATTCACTTTGTGAAAAAATTAGAAATATATACTTTATTTGGGAACTATGATTTATTTGTGTGTGGTATTTTATTTTTATTTTTTGTAGTGTATAGTTGATTTATAGTGTTGTATCAATTTGCAGCAACATGAATGCAAGTAGAGATTCTCATACTAAGTGAAGTAAATCAGAAAAAGGAAGACAAATGCTACATGATATCACTTATATGTGGAATCTAAAATATGGCACAAATGAACCTATGTACAGAACAGAAGCAGACTCACAGACATAGAGAACAGACTTGTGGTTGCCAAGGGGGAGGGGAGAGGAAGTGGGATGGATGGGGAGTTTGGGGTTGGTAGTGTGGTATTTTAAAAGAAAATAGCTATTCTCCATTATTTTAGCCTTTTAGTTTTTGTTTGTGAAAAAAGAGGAAAATAGCCTTCCATCTTTAGAGTTCGCTCTTTACTACATGTTCCCCAACCTCTTATGAAGGTAGTTTGTGTAAAACTTCTTAGTCTACAGATAAATTCGTGGAGGTATCTTTTAAATGTGCTAATAAATAGTTCTGAATTAAAAAGCATGACTCTAGAAGATAGAGGTAATTTTTTTTAAAAAAAAGTAGTGTAACTAAACTCCCTTATGATTACATGAGGAAAAATAAACATCAAAGCTTCCTCATAATAATATATAATAAGACTAGATAAGGTTTTGAATATAGAGCATTGGGCAGATAAGCACCATGAAATACCTATACGGACAGAAAGTGAAAAACAACACAGAGCCACTGATTTGCTGTGAAAATTTCATTATCATTAAGGATGCAGAGTCCTCTTTCAGCATTTGGAAATAACTCCTTGAGATCTGGGAATCTTTTTTTAAGTTGTATTGTAGCTATGACTATGAAAGCAACCAAGAGTTCTCTTAGCCACAACGATTGGACTGGCTGAAGCATTCAGGCCAGGTCCTAAGCAGATTTCCTCCAGTACTTATTCACTGGTCTTTTGAGAGACCACAGCAGTGAAGCCCAAGATGGAATAGAGAACAGAATCATCCTTGTGTGTAAAACACCAAAGAATCCCAAACAAAATACATGAAGCAAGATTTCAAAACACTATACATTAGCGAGGGATAGTGAGTCCTGAAAGATGGGGTAAATACCCTGAGCCCTCCAATTGCTCCAGCATGCTCCCTTGGGAGAATTTCCAGGTATCCGTGTAAGGAGGGGAAATTGAAAAGGAAACTAACTGTCTCCTTACATGGAGAAGATAGAACCAGATCCAGGACAATCGAGGGAGCTTGATGTCATCATACAGTGCCCCAGAGAAGAGGGCGGGCATCATCTGTGACTATTTAGCAGGGTGCTTACTGATCAGCAGATTTGCCTAGGAAATTACCATAAGGTAGGAGAGAATAATAAAAAGGATTAAAAAAAAGAGCACTTGGCACTCACATGGGGCCAAAAATGGTAGCTCTGCTTAGATTAGAAAATTCATTAATCCGTAGGACATTGAGTAGAGTGCTTTGGAAGATCCTTTCTCAGTAGTGAGAAGTAAATAGCCCTATACTGAGCACTGCTTCAGACTTGCTTAAGAAGTCTTTAAAAAATTCCATGAAAATATTAACTAGTTTAAAAACTGCTTCTCCAATAGGTCCCTAATAGCCTAGTGGCTTAGGGATCCAACTATTTGCCCAAAATATTAGAACTATATAGTGAGGGTTATAATATATAGAAAGGTAAAATTATTCTCCAAGTATTCATATGTATATGACAGTACCTGTCTGAATATTTCCACACTGTGTGAGCTACAGTAATTAGAGCAGCATGTTATTGACATGAAGATAGATTCATAAACAGGAAGAAGAGAATAGAAAGTCAAGAAGTAAACCCACAATTGTATGGACAATTGATTTTTCCCCAAGCACAAAGACGATGCAGTAGATTATATTGCCCTTTCAGCAAAATGTGCAGATATGATTAGGTATTGATACACACACACACACACACACACACACACACACACACACACAAACACACACACACATGGCTCTATACTTTCTTATTACGTACAATTGTTAATTCATAATAGATTTTAGACCTAACTCTAAAACTTAAAGCTGTAAAACTTACAGAAGACAATTTGGGAGTAAAATCCATATGAAATTGGCTTAGGTTAAGATGCTTTAGATAAAACACCAAAAACACAATTCGTGAACACAGTATGCAATGTTGTTTAACAAGTAGTTATCTCAGTGGAATACTCACTCTGAGATGTATCCATGACTAACTCCTTCATTTTCAAAACTGTGTTCAATCATGTGTTCTTTGGTAAGAACTTCCCTGGAGTATCTTATTTTAAATTGCCCACAATCTTCAGTCCCCTGGCATCTCCAATAACTTCCCTTCTCTGTTTTTCCCATAATGTGTTTATCTTCTAGTATATCATTCAATTTGACACACTACCTATTCACACCATTTATTATCTATTGCTCCACTAGACTATATGTTTCACAAGAGATATTTCTTTGTAAACAATTATGAAATATCTATTGAAAGAATTAAAAGAATAAATTACCCAAAACACCATCTAAATGTCCTAATTGGTTGCCCTTGGGGAGCAGGAACTGGAGATGGAAATATTCAGGCAGGTACTGTCATATACATATGAATACAAGGAGAATAATTTGCAGTATACATGCTATGCATTATTCTGATTTTTTTAAAAAAATTTTTCATATAACGATGACCTGTGATTGCTTAAAAGTAAAGCCATATGTATCCCACACATGCTGTCTCCAAGCTCGCCTTCTTGTTTAGCCATCTTGTCTAGGTTGTGCTAAAGTAGAGCAATCCTTTCCAACAAAGCTTTTAACTGTGGTTATCGTATAATTTATCACCCAAACTGTGGGTCTTTGGAGAGTACTAAATGCTGAGTTGGATGATACTGACAGGTGACAGGCAATACTGCAGCTCAGCCGTACAAACCAGGTGCATGGGAGAGAGGAGATACCTGGAGATATCTTGTACTTAAAGGTGAGCATGAAATACAAACAGGGCAGCTTCTAATTAGAAAACAAAACAAAACAAAACAAAAAAACCACTTACAGGCTCATATCTGTCATCAGCACTTTCAAAGTCAAAAAGAAGTTCTGAAAACTGGTAAGGTTTGGAGTCTGTATTATGGCAAAATCTAAAGCGATCTGACCTGCTCGTTGCTGAAACCTTTAAAATTTTTATTTACTTCATTTTCTATAAATATTTGTAAATTTTGCTACAAAAAGTAGTGCATGATTATAGCTTTATGCCCAGGCAAGATGTTATGCAATATATGCTATCAGTAAGGAATCATCTTTGTAACAGTTGAAAATTTCAGAATTCTGAAATATATCTGATCTCAAAGGTACCAGCTAAGGAATTGTGAATCTATGTATCTTTTTCTTAGTTATCCTTTTATTTTGTCATTTTATCTTCTAATTCTCTTTTTCATTACTGAATTTAAAATGAAGGCAAAACTTTTCAAAAAGAAATGTCATCATTTAGGAAAAGGAAGTCTTTTCTCGATGGTTACGTCAAGAACAGAGATGATCTAATTTAGCACTCGATTTTCTGGAAGCAGGTGGAGGCCCCAGGTTCCTACTGCAAAGGGGAACATGGCAGTGCTCTGTCTTCATCACCAAATGAAATGTTTCTTTGGGAATTTATATTTTACAAATCTTTATTACTTTTTAAAAATTATAGTTGATTTACAATGTCGTGCCAATTTCTGCTATACAGAAAAGTGATCCAGCCATACATATATATGTGTATACATTCCTTCTGTCATATTATCTCCCATCATGTTCTAGCCCAAGAGTTTGGATAGAGTTCCCTGTGCTGTACCGTAGGACCTCAGTGCTTTTCCATTCTAAATGTAATAGTTTGCATCCACTAACCCCAAACTCCCCATCCATTCCACTCCCTCCCCCCTTTCCCTTGGCAACCACTTTCAATGATCCTTTTTCTCATATAGATATACTCACAAACCATCCCTGTGGTACCAGCACAATATATACAAACCCATACAAATAAATGGTTCTAGTTGAAATTGGGTCACTTACTCATATGCAGGGAAAAGTGTCTTTCTAAAGTGGACAGAGTGACTCAGTGAGCACAGAATTTCCTTTTTATGTTGGTGTTCTCAGAATTTCTAATATTTTCAAGTTATTTCAATTTTCTCTGGGGCCTGTCAGTTTTTGGCAGTTGATCCTGTGATTTCGCAGCAGCAGGCACCCCGTGAACTCTTAGCACCTGAGGCCCCTCTTCATATGTCCCCCCCCCACATCAGTCCTCATGAGGCTCCCATGTGGGAGAACATGGCCTGTGACTAAGGTAGCTCCACTCCAGAGGAAGAAATATGCTCCAAATTTTGTATTCTTTGAGTTTGGGTGGATTGATTTGAAAGATAGAATTAAAGTTAAATTCTTATACAACATAACCTTGTGGTTATCATAGATTTTTTTATTGAATATTTTGTTTTGGAATTTTTTAAGGTTTACAACAAAGTTGCAGAGATGATGCCAATGGTTTCACTACACCATCCCTGGGTTCCCCTTAGGGTGTCAGCTGCCAGTTCCCAGTACAGGGTCAAGGCGAAGAAACCAGCAGTGGCACATTCCTGCTAACGGAACTCCACACTTTATACTGATTCTCACCAGTTTTTCCCATGAATGCCCCCTTTTGGTTTTGGGTCTGGGTCTGGGTCTGGGGACATGGTTCTGTCCTTTTAATCTCTTCTGGTCTGTGAGAACTTCTCTGTTTTTCCTTGTTTTTGATGACAGTTTGAGTAGTCCTGGTCAGATGTTTTGCAGAATGTCCTTGGATATAAACGTTTGATATAAATGAAGTATAATTTAAAACATTTTTTTTTTTTGTCTTTTCTATGGCCGCACTCGTGGCATATGGAGGTTCCCAGGCTAGGGGTCTAATTGGAGCTACAGCTGCCGGCCTACACCAGAGCCACAGCAACACGAGATCCGAGCCACATCTGCAACCCACGCCACAGCTCACGGCAACGCCGATCCTTAACCTGCTGAGTGAGGCAAGGGATCAAACCCACAACCTCATGGTTCCTAGTCGGATTCATTAACCGCTGAGCCACGATGGGAACTCCTAAATTTTTTTTTTAATTAAAAAAGGAAAGTAAATGTGCTAAGCGGTTAATACTAATATTTAGTATTATAGTTTTAAATCATTTTATACCCTGTAAAACAAAGCAAATAAGTAAATATGTTACTGTTATTAGGAATCAAATTTTTCAGTGTAAAAAAATAAAAGAAGTAAAACAAACAAAAAAGAAACTTAGAATTTTTCAAGTAGTATCACACATGACTCTGAATTGAACACAATTATCCAAAACTGCTTAATATCAACTTGAAAACTCTCAATAATTTAAGGGTGTGATGTAATTAAATGTTTTTGGCAAGATATACATTAGTGAAGGAGGTTACAGAAGATTAAAAATAATGCACACGAAGCTTACATATGCCTACAACTTGGCACAAAGTCTTGAAGTAATTATAGAATAACTACAAAGTGTTAATCATGCCCTGAGCATCTTCATTGTTACCATTATTCATCATTTCTGAGTATCCACCAGATTCTCATTACTTTTTAGGTCATCTAAATACTTGGATAACTCTTTCCAAAAAAGTCAGTCCTTATGTCTTCTGCTCTCCAAATGAGACACTAAAACAAGCCCAAAAATGTTTGTGTGTGTATGTATGTCTCTACATATGTATGTCTGTACACAGATGAAAACACACACATGTATGAGCATGGCTGCCTGTGGAGGTACACCCTTATGCATATACACACATGGTAGACAGATTTGGTAACTGACTAGTCCAATGGTGCTCTTCAGGGTTTGTGAAACTGAAGCGATAATTCTACAGCGCTCTAGTAACATTCAGTCTTTGGAGAGCATTACATTCATGAATGGGCAGAATGTCTTCCAATGATGAAAGCATGGCTCTAGCGAGACTGAAAAATGAACGTGTCTAGATAGTGATGAGAAATAGCTTGCATATTACAAGGAGAGATGATAGATGATGAGCTTAAGCAGGAAGGTACCAAGCCAACATCTTCAACAAACACTATGCAGTGTCTGTCTTGCTGCATCCTTGTGGGGTGGACTCTGAGGCAGAGACAAGGCAGGCTGTGATGCAAGGTTGTCTGGGGCCAAACTTTGACACTGTCATTCACTGGCTGTGTTATTTAAACAAAGATTAAGCTTCATGTGCCTTACTTGTATTATAAAGAAAATAAAAGTCATTATGGTTCCTGTTAGGTGAAAATGAGTTAATATATGACACAGGCTTAGACTAGTACCTGGTAAATACTCCACCAATGGTTGCTTTTATTATTTTTCACTATGATTATTATTATTTGGTCCATGTAACATATATTCTTTGTAAGGTCCATTGTTAACTCATCTTTAGTCTTAAGTCCATCATTAATATGATTTATCAAAAGGGGTAAATATCACATATCAAGTAGTGTAAGGAATTAGGTGAAAAAATTAATTTTCAACTTGAATGTATATTTCTTCTATTTGACATCAGTGCTAAGACTCTCCCTGTGCTTTTGCTTGGGCTAATTCTGCTTATGGGTTGGACTAAGGGATATTTTAGCCGAGTCTGAGTTTGGGTTTAGCAAAAACAACAACAACAAAAAAACGTATTGATCCCAATCACTTCCATGTGTAGTTGGTCAACTCCTCTGTCCTATTTCAGGGTTAGTTTTCAAGAACAATTCTGCCTTTTTCTGCTGCCTCCACCTTGCCACCTGATACAGAGCTCAGAGCCAGAAGGTGTTTAATTTTGTGAATTTGGTTCCTGTGTGAGAAGTAGGTGAGAAATAGAGGGTACACAGAGTTTGAAATGGGTGGAGCCAGAGGTTAATCTGTGGAGAATTACTCCATTAATCGGAGTTATAAAACTGTAAACTGAGAATTATATTCCCAGCAACATCTAATTGAGATGGAAGTACTCACTTCTCATGAATATATTCGACAAGGCAGCATACCCATTATAAGGGTATCCACAAATGGGATTGATTTTATACATTTCTATATGAAACCAGTAATATTTATTAAGCATTGAGAAATAATTTATGACACAAAACTTGACATTATACCTATTTCAGATCATCCCTCCTTAAATCCATTTTGTAGAAAAGAGTTCTTGGACTGTTTGATAATATAGTTTTCAGCAAGTCATAAATCACATGAACATAAGAAAGTATTAGTATTTCTTACTGATGTGCCATGAATACTAGTAAAAATGAAAAACACATAAAACTCATAATATGCCACTTAACATAGATGTAGACAACAGATTGGTTAACAAATGTCATCAACTCAGAGAGTTTTCAAAGTCTTTCAAAGCACGAGAGAATTTAACATGCCTTATATTTGATAGTTTGTGTGTAAAATAAACTTGATATACTTTCCCCCCAATTTGTCAACCATAGTGAAAATGCGCATGACATTACAAATGGTTTATGTAAGGTAGCATTTTTTTTCCCTGAGGTAAAATTAAAATTCACTTAACCATGCTAGAGAAAATACTGAGTCACATTTTTATTTCCTCTGGAAACAGTATTGTGCAAAATCGTTATTATAGATAACAAGATAATATATAGTCAAAATAATTAGGGAAATTAGTAGTATATTATTTTTATTATATAGATGATTTTTAGTTTATATTTGTCAGTTGCTTAATATTTGGAATTGGCTGTGCTTTCTCACTGTAAATATCTGTTTTTGTAATTGCTCTGTATTTACACTTTAGTATTATTTTTCTTAAGAAATAGACATATGACTCTACCCCAAATTTTAAAACCATTGACCCCACAGAACCTCAGTGCTCCTGGCTCAAATGTCTGTGTTTTGGGAAAGCCCCATGGGTAATTTAGAAGCACGGTCAGGGTTAAAAGCATTAGTATAATTATTAGAATCCAAAAGATGTGTGGCAGGGAGATGACCTTGGCTTTCTATATTGGCTAAGAAGGTAAACATTGATTTCATTAGTCAAGGTAGGAAACTCAGAAAAAAACAGGCTTCCTTCTGAACATGCTTATTTCTAGATCATGTTGGCTGCAAGCTAACTTTGGCAACTGTATCAAATTCTTCTTATATCAAACTTAATATAGACTAAATCCTTGGGATGTTCTTTTTAACATTCTGCTTCTTCATCAATATTCTGTCCACACTTATTTGTACTTTAGGAGCTTTAGATTTCAATGCCCACAGGAGGTTTCCCTTCATCCGTATTAAATGTCATCTTGTTGAGTTTAGCCTGTTTCTCCAGTCCATGCATTTTAACATTGTCATGGTCTTTCTGTGCCAGCTAAATGGACATTTATTTGATGGTATGTTCATGTTCTTCCTTATTTTTTTTTCTCTCAATTGATCCTCTGGCCAGGAGTACAGTTGCAATAAGCACAAAGCATCTCCCCCCAGTACCTGTTCAGGTGGAGGAGAGGATGCTTGCTTTCTGCTCCTAAGGAGAGTGTGCGGGGAATCGTGTGTTATACAGACACACAGGTGTGCATGTGGGGGAATTCCGCCATCCCTAGCTCATGGTTATTTTGTTAGAAATGCTCTTCTCTTCATCTTTGAAGCTCTTTTGGAGGTGATGAGCCACAGCCCAGTGGTTTGGAAGATGGCATGAAAGCTGTCCTGTGCTCTTCCAGTATGGCTGGAATCAAAAAGATAATCACTCACAATGCTCGTTTGGTTTAACTTTTGGGACTTGTTGAACTTTAATCACAGTTTAAGTTCGAGGACAGAAAATTTATGGAGGTTATTTTGTAAAGACACATCTAATATATTAGACTTACCAAGATTGAATTCTCTTTCTTTCAGAGAAAGAGAGAAATCTAAATCAGAAACTCACCCACAAAGAACATGATGATAAAAAGCTGATCACTGAAAGAGTGTCTAAAAACTTTGATGTGAGCTCTGAGACAAATTTGGAGAGAAACAGTGCATATACCATGCTTACAGCAGTGAGATTTGGGAAGAAAAGACCTTAATTTGTTAGAGCAAGAACCTCATGCTGCATGGAAAACACAGTTTTAAAGTGAAACATTTGATTTAAAAACACTATAGGAGTTCCCGCCGTGGTGCAGTGGTTAACGAATCCGACTAGGAACCATGAGGTTGCGGGTTCGGTCCCTGCCCTTGCTCAGTGGGTTGAGGATCCAGCGTTGCCGTGAGCTGTGGTGCAGGTTGCAGACGCAGCTCAGATCCCGCGTTGCTGTGGCTCTGGTGTAGGCTGGTGGCTACGGCTCTGATTAGACCCCTAGCCTGGGAATCTCCATATGCTGCAGGAGCGGCCAAAGAAATAGCAAAAAGACAAATAAATAAATAAAAACACTATACTTCAATTAAAAAAATAAGTTTCAAGAGAAAAAAAATAAAGTGAAACATTTGGTCCTATATTTGCTTTACATTGAAATTGCCAATAACCAGGAAATGAGTTAGCTCAAGATATATGTTATCTTAGGGATAATGTTTACTGGATAATATTGTGATTGGTGATTAAAATTCCCTAGTATAAGTCAGTCAGCCTAGGTTACAAGCCTGGCTAAACTATGTGACCAGTTCACTAACTGTTAAATATTTCACGCATTCTTTAATCTTTTACTGCCCCAGCTTCTGCATCTGTAAATGAAAGGCATGATAATTTCTTCTTTTAGTGTGAACAGGAGGATTAAATGGACAGTCCCAGAAAAGCTAACATGGCTAGAGTTGGAAGCATGCATTCCTAGAATTCTGTGGTTTCCACTCACGTTTTACTGGGAGATTCCACCTGCTAATGTCTTAAGGTTTTTTCTACAGGTCTGCCTGAAGATTCCATGTCTAACTGCCCATGTTCTCTAGGCCCAAAGCAAGAGGGGAGCTCAGGGGTCTCAGTGTAGAAAGGAGAATATCTTAAAATGCCCTTTTGTGTGGTAATGAATGCCCACTTTTAGCTGCATATGGATTCTCTGAGTCAGCAAATGGAGGAATTTGGAGACTGGCAGGCATTCATCAGCAATACCCTCTAAGCAGTTGACCTAGCAGAAGATAAGTATGATACCATGCTATAAATAGCCCTTTGCAGTGGAGCTGGTGACTGAGAATGGTGACTGTGCATTAAATACTAAGTGTGAGAGAAGAGAAATGATACCAGCATAGGGACCGGACTTGAAAGATGAGAGTCTTCATAATTAAAACCTTTATCCAACAAGAAAGTTGACTATTATTACTTGTCCATAGTAATGAGGAGGAGCAAAAATAACAAAAAGTGAATAGATTTTCAGCGAGATTTTCAGTTCAAGCTGGCCTGCCGGCACCTGTAATGTTTCTATTTCTAAAGCATCTCCAGGCCACTCAAACTGCTTCTGCAGAAAGAAAGCAGAGGAAGCTCTGTGGTCCCCAGGACATATCTTCTTGAGCTGAGGACTTGGTGGGTGAGAAAAGACTGGGACCACAAGGGACATGGGGACAGTGAGTCCCTCTGAGACAGCAGAACTGGGGCAGCCTAGTTATTAACTGAATGGTGTACTGACAGGGGGAAGAATTCCATACACAAGGGGAGGGGAGGTGATACTTGTAGGGAGAAAAGGGTGCTATGTTTCCCTCTGCCCCCAGTTCCCCTGCATCACCCAGTTCACACCCACCATGGTTTGTTGAATGACTCATGTGCTGGCAACATTGATAGGCCCTGGGGCTTAAAGAGTTGGCTTCTTTGTTGGTGGCAGTAACTAGCTGGCATCCCACTTGTCTGTTTTGGACAGATATGGGACTCTCTGATATGTGAAAACCGATGACATTGGACATGAAGTGAGTAAAAGAATGCCCCAGCATTCTCCTTGTTTCTACCTTTGAATGCTTCTGGCCTGTTCTCAGCACAGGTGCCGGAGTAATCCTGTTATGAAGTGGATCATGTAATGTCACCTTCTTTTCAAAGTTGCCCAGTACCTGCCAATCTCACTCAAAGCAGAGCCCTGTTTCCAAACAAGCCAGGCATTACCTGGTTTCCTGTTGATCACCTTCCTAATGGCTCTGGCCGTGGGCTGTTACAGAACTTGCTAGGCCTTCCTCCAACTCAGAGCAATGGTGCATGTACCTGCCTTTGGTTTTTCTCTCTTCTCTCAAGAAAATCTAAATCATTTTCTTATTTGTTTCCATCAGATATTTTTCAAATGACACTTTCTAATGAAGCCTAACCTGGAAGCTCTATTGTCTATTGGAACCTGCTATGATCACCACACATGTGAAGGCATTTTATTTATAGGTTTTTGCATATTTTTTGCATTCCCCCATTAAACATGCAAACTCAAGCAGTGGGGACCTGTTTGTCTGATTTGGGTTTTCTTTTGTCAGTTGGCTGCAGAATATTTATCCCTTAAATCTCCACTTGGCACATTGTGCATTTGAACAAAAATGGTAATGCCCTCTCAACATAGGGACAGGGTAAGCATGCAGACAGGAGCAGCATTCCCTTGTTCTCTACAGACATGCCCATGGTGAAGCTTTGCCTCAGCTTTCTTTCCTGAAAGAACGGGCACAGACCCTTTTCCTGATCCCCTTTCTTCCTTCTGCATCACCCTGACCAGAATGTGGGCATGATGTCTACAGATGCAGCCTCAGATTTGGGCTCCAGAAGAAGAACCTTATCCTGTAGATCACAGAGAGATAAGCCGTGAAGCAGCATATTCACTGAAGCCTGTGTGAACCAGGGCTGCCATACTGGCTGTGAGAGTTAACTTTATGTGTCGACCTGACTGGGCCACAGGATATTTGGTTCAGCATTATTCTGGATGTTTTTGTGAAGGTATTTTTGGATAAGTTAACATTTAAAACAATAAACCAAAGAAAGCAGATTACCCTCCATAAGGTGGGTGGGCCTTGTCCAATCAGGTGAAGCCCTGAATAAAACAGCAACAAAAATAAAACCTGCATTTAAAAGGAAGGACAGATGATTCCTGTGGGCAGTCCATATTCTGTTTCTCTAGAGAATCATGACTAGTAGATGAGTCCTGACTGCTGCAAATGATTCTTGTGGGAGAAGTGAACTTATTTTGAGGTTAAGCTGTTGCTATCTTGTGTTTTCAGTGAGTGGGTATTTATTTCTGCAGTGCAGGTGATTTCCTACAGAGAGCTCACTGCCCACAGGAATCATCTGCCATTTACCCTGAAATCTTTTATTTCCTTTACTTCAGTTATCTTCTATTGGCCAAGCATCCTTTAGTTACCTTAGGAACACTTTATAAGTTTGATAGTTATATTCACTCAGAGTGATACGGAGAAGAATCCTTGATGAATCACTTAGTGTACATGGCCTTTAAAATTACCCACTGGTAGTTCAAAGGGAGACTTAGAACAGCAAATGATAACTATATGACTAGAAATGCAGCTACAACTTAGAAATATGAATATGTACACATTACTTCAAAATCCCATATCTAAACAGTTATCAGTATTTAATTTTCCCTAAAGCTGAGAAAAGTCATTTTGGAATGTTTCTAAATTAATCTTGAATGGTTGTAAAGCATTGACTAATAATTAAGGAATTACTGATTTTTTTCCCTTAAACTCTAAACCTGAATTTGGAGAGAAGGAAACCCTGTGAAACATTTGCAACCACTTTTCTTTTTCTTTCTATCTTTGTGTATACATTTATCTAATCAACATTGATTTAACTTAAACCCTTCTTTGCTTATTATAGTCTGCCAAGAGCTCTGCTAAATTGCTATTCCCCAAACAAATCATCTTACATGTGCTGTTCACATCACCTAACTTACATCTGTTTGAGGTATTTGGATTTGAGTACATGCTTTACCATAGGCTTTAACTTTTTAAGTGTTAATAGATTTTGTCCATATTCTTGAGCTTCTATAGAATAACTATTTGAAACAAGATGGAGACTTAAAGTAGTTTAATAACCCAAGAAGTGAAGAATAGAAGTTCTTAAGAAAAATCATTGGACCAGGAATCACCCTTGACACCTCCTTCTCTTTCAGGGACAAGATCTCATCTTTCAGAGTCTGCTGTGTTTTGGCTCTTGAAAACCTCCTGAACTTCCTACTTCTCTTTGTCTCTTATCCTCATCCTATCATAGGCCACCTCCTTAGTGTCTCTCAAAGTCCTCTCTTACTCAGCCGGTAGCCTCAGATGATGTCTATAAATAGCTAATCAGGGCACTCATCTGCTGAGAGCTTTTTTTTTTTTTTTAATTTTTAAAATCTTTCTAGGGCGCCACCTGCAGCATATGGAGGTTCCCTGGCCAGGGGTCCAATCGGAGCTGTAGCCGCCAAGCCTGCATCAGAGCCATAGAAACACAGGATCTGAGCCGAGTCTTCGACCTACACCACAGCTCATGGCAATTCTGGAACCTTAACCCACTTAGCGAGGTCAGGGAGCCAGGGATGGAGCCCGTGTCCTTATGGATGCTGGTCAGGTTAGCTCTGTGCTGAGAGCATTTAAATATTTACCCTTAGCTTCAGAATAAATATCACAATTCTTAACCTGGACTATGAGTATCAAGATTAGCTTGTTCCTGTCTACCTAGACAAACATTTTCTATATCCTATATACCTCTACTAAAAATAATATATTGTTTAACTTTGCATTGATTTGATTTGTGTGATCATTTGATTAAAGCCTGTTGGTCCCATTAGAAAACAACCTCTATTCGTGCAGGTAAATGTAAATTATCACTGTCTCCAGGGTGTAATATTATATAGCTAATAGTACCTCCTTAATAAGTTTTTATTGAATGAATGAATGAGAATAACAGAGCAATTATATTCAATCATTTACTCATTCATTTTTTTTTTCCATACACATTCAACGAATACTTACTAAGCAGCCGTAATGCATTAGGCACTCTTCTTGACTTTGGAGAGGCATCAGTGAGCAAAACAAACATCCCTTACCTTAAAGCAGATGAGAGTCAGTGTGAGTGTGACGTGCGACAAATACTTGCGATGCATGAATTATTTTCTAAGGATAGGTGATGAGAGCTGTGAAAAGAAATAGAAAAAGGTCAATAAGTCTGAAAGGACTGGAGATGGAAGAGTTGCAGTGGTAAGGGTTGTCAGGGTAGACCTCATTGAGAAAGTGAGAGTTGGGCAAAGGGCAATGATGGTGAACGTGGGTGTTGATTGAGATAAAGACTTAAACATGCAGATTCTTCCAAAGAGAGTAAGGAGCAAATGCCTGTCCTGAGAGGCTGCCTGGCATGTCAGGAACTGTAAAGAGAAGAGTCGTGAGGAAGAGTCAGAAAAGCAGCAGGGACAGGAGAAGGCTGTGGTAGCAGGTCAGGAGGAGTTTTACTGTCTGCTTCAAGGACTTCTTCTTTTCCTGAGGTTTACAGGGAACATCCAAAAGGTTCTGAGCTGAGGAACAACAGACATGGTCTGAATTACATTTCACTAGGTCTTGTTGGCAACCATGCTGAGAAAAGACAAGGTGAATTGTAGTCCCCGAGAAATCGGTGAGGAGGCTCTGGCAGTAATCCTGGAGACAAAGCCGTGAGAAAGAAACTTTTGTCAGATTCTGAACACACATTGATGATAGAGCCAAAATGATCTACTGACGGACTGAATGTAGAATGCAAGAGGAAGAGGAGAATTAAAAATTACTCCAAATATTTGACCTGAGGAAGAAAAGGGACAATGGATGCCATGAGGTGATGAAAATAGCCGCAAATGCCTGTTGGAGCAAAGGAGGTAGAAAATCAATTGCGCTTCGGAAATTTTAAGTTTGAAATTAAAACCTTCAAAGTGACTACAAATAGAACTTTGAAATCTAGGTTTGGGGACAACAGTCTAGTTTGGAGAAATAAATGTGAGAATATTTGGTATAAAGGCAGCATTTTCATCCAGGAGAATATAAAGGACACCAGCAAAAAAAGTGACTGTAGATAAAAAAGAACCAAGGACCAAAGACTGAGCCCTGGGACATTCCAATAGCAAAAAGGGCAAGAAAAAGGCAAAAGGTACAGGAAAGGAAGGCTGGGACGAGTGAAATAGAGTAAAAGCAAGGGTGTAAGTATCCTTGAAGCCAAGTCAAGACACTAAGTATACTTGAATTAAGAAGTGGTCATTAACTGGGACATGTGCGAGGGTTAGAGGCTGAGGACTCAAGGTGATGCTTCAGTGTTGCTTGGGGAGTTATTGTTTTAGAAGCATGTGTGACTGCAGAATTCTATTCACTAAAGCCGTTCTAATTTGCTTTTACATAGACATATATAATGATGGGAAGTAGGACTTACAGCCCTTTTTATACTTGCAACAATTAAAATAATGGTTTAAATGCTTTTGAAACTTAAATTTATTTGACTTTTGTAATATACATCAGAAAGACTTCATAGTCATGAACATCTCGTAGTATCGAAATTTCAACCTGATTTTTGTGAAATACATAGAATCAGGTAATATAATTCAGCTTTTAGTAGTAATATGAAAAAAAGGCACTCTGAAAACTGAATTTTGGATAACTCACTTTCGCAGTTATTATGTCAGAGGGAAACATAAAGAAAAGGTTATTGAGGTTATTTTAATGATAAATAGAATTCTGCTGAAATAATAGTTTATTTTTTGCTCTCCAGAGGAATTTGAGTGGAATTTGAGATTCTGACAGAATCTTGATCTAGAGTTTTCTTTAACCAACTCTTATTTGGGCCATATTAATCCAGAGTTTGCACTGTGCTCTGTTAATATTATGATAATACATCCTGGTCAATTGATTTTTCAGTTAACTTTTTGTCCCCGTTACATTAGAGAATATCTATATTTATATATCTATATCTATATATATATATAGATATAGATATTGCCACTTCATTTCACATACATCCCTACACCTAAATAGAATACACATATTCTTAAAGTGAAATTATGACCTCAAAAAATAGATATCTTAATAGCTTTTGTACAGACATTTTCAAAGTCTATATATGTGAATTTTCATGCATTAAGACTATAATCCAAGAATATGAACTGAGTTGTTTTAAGTGAAGTGTAGGAAATAATAAGAATAATTGTGGGAGTTCCCTAGTGGCCTAGTGGTTAAGGATCTAGCATTGTCATTGCTGTGGCTTGTGTCACTGCTGTGGCAAGGGCTCAATCCCTGGCCTAGGAATGTTCCCATGCTGCAGGTATGGCAAAAAATAAATTAATTAACTAATAAATAAAAAGTTAAAATTAAAAAAATAAATAATTGTAAATGTGTAGCCTATTTCTCAATGGCTAAATATAAATCATTAGAATGTGGATAAGATTTTAGTCTTTGCTTTAAAAACTTATATTTTTATGTGATTTTTAAGCCTGTTTGCTGAAGGTGCTAATGAAATAGTGTTATTTTCTGAAGGGACTTGTGTGTATGTGTGTGTGTGTGTGTGTGTGTGTGTCTGAAAGTACTGTTATCTAACTCTGGGTTTGCCTCAAGACACTCCTGGGGGATCCCATGATGTGTTGGCTCTGTGGCCCCTCAGATTACACCTTGCTTCTCTTTGAATGGAATCTGTCCCTATTGTGTGCACACTGCAGTGTGTAGTGGGTTCCTGCTGCCTAAGAGTGCATCTCATTGTCCCCAGAGGGGACTTTTAAGTTCCTGAAATATTTCTTAAGCCCTCCTTCTGGTCTGCTCTCCTCAGTGAGCTTTTTGGAAGCATTTACCATGTTACCCTGGTGTTCTATTCTCTTGATGCTCATCAGATAACTTCTTTGGCAAAGCTAATTTGCAGCAATGGCTTTGAAGCTTTGGGTTTGGATGAGCTCCCTTAAAATAAGAATTATGCCTCACCCAAAAGCTGAGTAGAGGAGGTCCCATTGTGGTGCAGTGGAAATGAACCATGAGGATGTGGGTTCAATCCCCAGCCTTGCTTAGTGATTGGAGGATCGGGCATTGCTGTGAGCTATGGTGTAGGTCACAGATGCAGCTCAGATCCTGCTTTGCTATGGCTGTGGTGTAGGCCAGCAGCTGCAGCTCCGATTTGACCCCTAGCCTGGGAACTTCCATATGCCCAGGTGTGGCTTTAAAAAGCAAAAAAAAAAAAAAAAAAAAGTTGTGTGAAAATTAAATGTTTCCACTGATGAGTTTTATGTACTATAAACAATTATGAAAAAAGTAATAACCTATTATTCCCATTTATAACTCACAAATAAATAGGGTTGGAAGTTTATATTTTCTTTAAATAATTTTGTCTAAGATCCTCACGTATATTGTTATTAAAATGATTAAAGTAAGAACTGCTACTGTATGTGTACACTTTGTTGACACAAAATGGTTCTACACAAATCAATTATTTTTCAGCAAAAGGTATAAATTGACTAGCAAATTTGTAAGTGTGAGCAAAGGAGAACAGCTTGTGAACAAAAAAAATTAAAGATAAAATGTAACTATGTTTCTGATGTATAGTTCGAGGAACTGGCGTCATAGAATAAAGTCAAAAGATATCCATAAAGTACCACAGGTGATCAGAATAATATGATGAATTCTACATATTCAGATTTTAATAGTTAATGCTAAATTTAAAAAAATCTAACATTTGAAAGTCATGTTTATGAAAGATTTATGAATTAGCTGAAACCTACAAATACTTGAGAGCAAACAAAAATAAAAATAGCAACCACAGAAAGGATACACATTGTGGAGGAGGGCGTCTCAGGAGACCTGGTGGCTGGATGGGGACCATCTTCCTTTGCAGGAGAGAAACCCCTTTTTTAGCACGTGAGTGTCACTGTCACAGCTCCCAATCAGTGCATGGTGCCGTTTAAAAGGTGATTCATAAAGTATTCTAACACTGAGGGACATACTCTCAGACTGCATTACCCTGACTTTCCTTTCCAAAATCTTTCCCCAGGAATTCCATCATCTCCTAAAAAATACACAGTCCATCATTTTTACGAAGCAGATAATTATTCTGTATTTTCATAATAGGTAACTGTGCTAAATTTTTCCATTATTTTCACCCCTCTGTATTCAAAACCAATTCAACGTAATATATTTTAGGTTCTAAATTTGGCAAATTAGCATTATGTTGTAAATTCATCACCACTGATATGTTTATCTCACTTATAGGCGACAGGAAATTTGTGCTGAAAACCATTGTCTTTCACCTTAATCTGTGAATGGGTCTATATTTGATTAGAGTGTGAGTTTATGACTGCAGAGGTTAGATAATGACAGCGCACTCTCCTTAGGAAGTCAGTAAGATACAGTTAATTTACATTTGTTCTACTGTTTTCTACCTGTTATTGATTCTAATGTCATCATTAGCTGTGTCTTTACATCAAATTCAACATTATTTCTCTATAACTTAGTAGTTTTCCCTCAAATGTTGCCAGATTTTTCTCATTTTTCTCTTCTCTCATGCAGTTTAAGACATTCTAACAATAGACAATAATTATGATACTATTCATCCAATAGCTGTTTTAATTTCTTCAGTCGGTTAAGGAGGTTTATAAGATTACACTACCTCCTGTTCATCTCTTCCCCCATTTTTGCTTTGCCCTTGGACTTTTCCATTTGCAAAGCAGGTAACAGGTGTGTGTAAATACAGAGCCCATCCAGAGCAGTATAAGAAATGCAGCTACCCTGAGTGTGAATGTTGTTTACACCCCCCTTGTCTTTCAGAATATGGATTTATCTCAAAGTTAGGCAAAGTCAGTGTATGTACTTTTTTCAAAGTTACAACTCTTTTGGTGCTATGTATTAAATCACATATTTGTGATATGTAGCACTAATTTTTTTAAACCAAGCCTAAAATACTATGTGATCAAAATCTCTGGATCAAACTGTATGCCAATTGATAAAAATTAATATTGCTTTACCTAGTTTCCATCTTCTATGTAATTTTAGTCATATGCTTTGTCTTTCTTATTTTTCATATATTTAAAATCCACCTCCTCACAAATCCCTCTGAAATGGTCTGTGTCTAGATTCTAAGTAGATAAAGAATATGTTTTGTTAGGCTTTAGTATTTTTTTTTATTTTTCTATTTTTACCAAAGCATAGTTGATTTAAAATTTTGTTTGAATTTCTACTGTATGACAAAGTGATTGAGTTATGCATGTATATACATTGGTTTTTATTTTTATTTCTTTATATGTATATATTTTTTCTACTGCACAGTATGGTGACCCAGTTATACATACATGTAAACATTCTTTTTTCTCACATTATGTGTTCCATCATAATTGACTATACATAGTTCCTGGTGCTACACAGCAGGATCCCATTGCTAATCCATCCCGAAGGCAACATTCTGCATCTCTTTACCCCAAGCTCCCATTTCCTCCCACTCCCTCCCCTTCCCCCTTGGCAACCACAAGTCTCTTCTCCAAGTCCATGATTTTCTCTTCTGTGGAAAGTTTCCTTTGTGCCATATATTAGATTCCAGATATGAGTGATATCATATGGTATTTGTCTTTTTCTGACTTACTTCACTCAGGATGAGAGTCTAAGTTCCATCCATGTTGCTACAAATGGCATTATTTTGTTCTTTTTTATGGCTGAGTACTATTCCATTGTGTATATGTACCACATCTTCCTGGTCCAATCATCTATCAGTGGACATTTGGGTTGATTCCATGTCTTGGCTATTGTGAATAGAGCTGCAACAAACATGCGGGTACATGTGTCTTTTTTAAGCAGGGTTTTGTTTGGATATATGCCCAAGAGTGGGATTTCTGGGTCATATGGTAGTTCTATGTATAGTTTTCTAAGGTAACTTCATGCTGTTCTCCATAGTGGTTGTACCAGCTTACATTCCCATCAAGAGTACAAGAGGGTTCCCTTTTTTCCATACCCCATCCAGCATTTGTTATTTGTGGACTTATTAATGATGGCCATTCTGATTGGTGTGAGGTAGTATCTCATGATAGTTTTGATTTGCATTTCTTTAATAATCAGTGATGTTGAGCATTGTTTCAAGTGCTTATTGGCCATCTGTATTTTTTATATTCTTTTCCATTATGATTTATAACAGGATGTCGAATATGGTTCCCTGTGCTTTACAGTAAGACCTTGTTGTTTATCCATTCTAAATATAATGGTTTGCATCTGCTAATCTGAAACTCCCAATCCATCCCTTCCCTCCCCCACTTCCCCTTGGCAACCACAAGTCTGTTGTCTATGTCTGTGACTCTGTTTCTGTTTTGTAGATATGTTCATTTCTGCCAAATTTTAGATTCCACATATGTGATCTCATATGGTATTTGTTTTTCTGTCTAACTTACTTCACATAGTATGAAGATCTCTAGTTGTATCCATGTTGCTGTAAATGGTATTATTTCATTGTTTTTATGGCTGAGTAGTATTCCATTGTATATATATGTACCATATCTTATTTATCCATTCATCTGTTGAGGGACTAGGCTTTTCTATATTTTTTATTTGCTTATTTTTTTGGTTTATTAGAAAAGACTACAGAGTATTTATTAAGATCTTAAACTTTGAATTAGAAATCTTAGATTTAGTGCTATTTCAATCATGCTGTGACCTCCTCTACCTTAAACATCACTATTCTCTTCATTGAGCCCTAGTTAACCTCTCTGTGTTAACACCCAGGGCTGAATATTTCAGAAACTCTAGGTTTTACTAAGGCACCAAGGTGCAAAGGATAGAAGGGAGACACAGGCACAGATGGAACTCTCTTTTCTGGAGAAGCTGAATCGCTCAAGCTCAGATTCTAATTGTCTCTTTCCCCCCATGTTGGGGTTCATCTGAATTAGTGCACTGTGGTGTGACCACCAGTGATATACAGCTTCATGGATGCAGTAACTCTCACGTATAACTCTTTCTCCCTAGAACTCCCTAAATCATTGGAGATGTTAACTCTTGCCTCCACCATAAAATCATATACCTCTTACTTCTGTGGTGCCACCTTCTCCTTATATTCTTCCTCTACCTCTTTTTTTTCCCATCATTTACCCCTTCTTCCTTGTCAGTAGGCCTCTAATTGTTAGAGTACATCAGAGCTCAGTCCAGGTTTTTATCACTCATTCTACCTTCTCCATGTAAATTACCTCATTTTTTCCTAGAGTATTGAATCTTGTGCCGAAAATTCCCAGATTCTATGTTTAACTCATGCCTCTCCTGAGAACTTAAGGTGTATATGTTTCCTATGTGTCCAAAACTGAAACTCCTCACAACTGTATGCACAGAAACCATGTGGCCCATGCTTAATATTTAATTTTTTACACAACCTGCTCACAGATGGGCTTATGTCTCTCTTACCAAATTCACTTAACTTACCAAACCATTCTTTGATCTTCAAGAACTTCTGCTGAAGATGCCTCCTTGAGAGGGAAGATTGAACTTAAATGGCAAGTCAGATATGGAACACTTCTCTGTGCACACTTATGTTTATAATAGAGTCCAAATCCCTTAATTTGTCAAGTTGCAATCATTTAATCCTCACTCAGATCTTTGTTTTTCTCCTCATGTTCATGACAGCCTAGCCAGGTATTCTCTTCTGACCACCTCCACATCAGCAAGCTCTTCTCTACTCTCTTTGCCTGTTTGTTGTCTCTTAAACATCTTTCAAGTCTCAACAAAAATATCATTTCTCCAGAGAAAAATTTCCTGAACCTGGAATCCTAATAAAATCTTTTCTGTTACTCTGTACCTTAATATTTTGACTTTTCCTTCTCCATCAAGTACCACGCTATGTATTCATGCATGCATTTGGGGTTTATTTATGCAATACCACCCTCCCCACTAAGCTTTCTAGGCCTAAGGGTGTCAGTGACCACATTCTTCGTCCAAAATCTGGTGCCTCTATAAGTTTCTGACATTAGAAATGGGAATATTTATACTCAATTCATTGAGCAGATTTAAAGTTAGCTTAGATAATATGTTTAGGTATCTAGCAAAGCTGTCACATCATGAGCCTTTTTAAAATGTATTTATTTATGAGGAAGGCATCTACTTTTTAAGAATAGAGTCAGTTATTTCAGATGGGTGAAAGCAGAAGTAAAGCAAGCCAGCCCGCCAGTATTTGAAGCTCAGCTTTGCTGATTTTAGCTGTGCCTTGTGGGAACATTACTCTGTGTCTCTTTGACTTCATTTCCTCAATTTTGAAACAAGAGTAACAGGGAGTTCCCCCATGGCTCAGCAGTAACAAAACCAACTAGTATCCATGAGGATGTGGGTTCCATCCATGGCCTCACTCAGTGGGTTGAGGATCCAGCATTGCCATGGCTGTGGTGTAGGCCTGCAGCTACAGCTCTAATTTGACCTCCATCCTGGGAACTTCTATATGCCGAGGGTGAGACCCTAAACGGACAAAAAAAAAAAAAAAAGAAAAAAGAAACAAGAGTAACACTATCAGATGAATTCATATCTGTCAAGTACCAGTATAGTGCAAAATACATATATAATGAGGAGTCAGTGAACATCAACTTTATAATTTTGAATTATTTTGACTATTTTAACAAATATTTAGAAACTTTTCTTCAACAAATGTGGCCAGTTCTAAACTGTCTTCTGAAAGCTTTCCATTTACTGCCTATATGTTTTACTCTACTTTCCCTTGTTTTATTATATGCTAGAAATTTTTTGCCAGTCGTGAAAATGATTTAAGTTTCCTTTTTCTTGTACAGGCCTCTCAAGTTTTTTGCTAACGCTTTTTGCAGTGAGATTCCCAAAATGAATTATTACTTCATTTTATTCTCTTCAGAATGTCATTGTTTGGCTCAGCAAAATGTCTCCAGTTCTTCTTTAGGCACTTTGAAATCTCTACTACTTAAATCTTTTTACTGTTCCAGGACGTTAATCACGTCAACTCATTTTAAAATCTCTCTCTTTGTGTGAAAATATCTTGCAAAATTACAGCTCAAGTTTCTAAACTTGCCTTAATCTGCTAGCTTTGAACTGAGTACATTACCAGGCCAGGTTCATCCCACATGCAGACCTTGAATGCTGTCAGGGGTGCACTCTGACAAGCAGCTTTGCCTTCCTCTCCAGCTCCTTACACTTCCTGTGCCAAAAATAGCATCTTAACCAGCATCTGCTAAGTGTGCACTTTTTCAAGTCATTTTCTTACACCCACCTTTCCTGTTTAAATCTAGAATACTGGAATTATTACCCCCCCCAAATTCTTGGCCATCTTTAGTTTTTATAACTATTGCTAATTTCAAATCATATCCACATAATAGGAATGTATTAAAATTGAAGAGTTCCTGCTGTTGTGCAACAGGATTGGCAGCATCTCTGGAGCACTGGGATGCAGGTTTGATGCCAAGCCCAGCACAGGAGGTTAAGAATGTGGCATTGCCAGAGATGTGATGTACATCACAACTGCAGCTCAGATTTGATTCCTTGCCCAGGGATTCCATATGCCACGGGGTGGCCACAAAAGAAAAAAAAATGAAATGAGACTTTTAATTGACAAAAATATCTTTAATATCCACTTACACCCCAAATTTTGAAAGTATATCCCACCTCAACTGAGAAACCAAAGTATATTTCTTGACTAGGTAATGCAGTAGGCATAAAGGACATCTCTTTTGCTTATAATATCTCTAAACTACACATAGCACATTTATATTTTAAGATTCTTAAGGACATGATCTTCTTTTGTAGTATGTTTCAAGTCTTAAAGTGTCTGTTTTTGTTCTCCAAAGACAAAAGCCACTGAATAATTAGACATATGAAAATACTAGACTGATCCTAATCCTTACAGTATCTTTTGTTCTTTGTGTACTTGAGTATTGAGTCTTGAATGTCTGGCCATTTGCACGTTGCTTTACAAATATGCTTCTATTTATTTTTCATAATACTGAGCTATAATAGTTATTTATTGCTGTATTCCAATAAATAATTAGTTAAGAAACTAAGCATCAGAGTTGTTCATGTATCTGATTTTTAAAAAGTGAATAAATAAAAAAATCTTGGTTTGAAAAAGTTTCTGGTGTGTAGTAGGCAGCATAATGACTCCCAAAGAAACCAGTATCCTAACCCCTGGGGCCTGTGGATATATTATGTTGCCTGGCAAAGGGAGTTAAGATTTAAGCTCTCTAATCAGCCACCTTAAATTGGGGAAATTATCCTGGATCAGTTGGGTGTCCAGTGTACTCACCAAGAACCGTAAATGTGGAGGAATATAATTCTATGTAGGTGAGAAAAATTCTACCTGCATTGCTCGCTGGTATTGAGAACAGAAAGGAGCCACAAGCCAGGAATTCATAGCCTCTAGAAGCAGGAAAAGATAAGGGAAAGTATTTGCCCCCACAACTTCCAGAAGGAGCACAGCCCCCAGCTTAGAAGTGGACTTTAGGACTTTCGACCTTCAGAACATGAAACTAATACATTTATATTGTTTAAGCCACCATGTTTGTGATGATGTGTTATATAGTACTAGGAAACTAACCCAAGAAAAACCTATTTTAAAACTATAAGTACTTGAGAGAATGTCACATTCAGGGCTCTCATTTATCAGGAGAGAAAACCAAGAATAGAGGTACTGAAGTCAATTGCCATCCACTTTTTCTGAATGCTCCTATTGGCTTTTCAAATGCAATATAAAACCAAATGTCATGAGAAGTCACCCACCTTTGTTCTTTCTATTCCTGTCTTCATAGGGTGCTACACCTTTTACAGGAGGCTGTTTCTTCTGGTTGGGGTTTTTTTGGCCCTCTGATCTATAGTATCTCTGTTATGTTTGCCCCATATATCAAGAGGGATTTGTTAGTATATTAGGAAGGTAATGCATGCTGCTAGAGATGTATTGTATCCACTTAAATGTGCTCTCTACGTTAATAAATTACATACAATGCATCAAATTTAATATAGTTTTCTTAATATTTCAATTGCTTATTCTTCTACAGTCACATTATTTTTTTTCATTTTATGTGTAATTTATTTCTTTTTGTTGGTTGAATTTTTTTAATATAGTCAATTTACAATGTTGTGTCAGTTTCTCCAATCGCTTTATTACTGCTCTAGGGACATGGTTTATGTTTCTTTTTTTATGAGAAAGTTATTGGTAACATTAAAAATCAGTAGGTATTATGGTAATTTTTTAAAGTAATTTGGACTTCCCATTGTGGCGCAGCAGAAACGAATCCAACTAGGAACCATGAGGTTGCAGGTTCAATCCCTGGCCTTGTTCAGTGGGTTAAGGATCCAGCATTGCCATGAGCTGTGGTGTAACTTGCAGGTGCGGCTTGGATCTGGCATTGCTGAGGCTGTGGCATAGGCTGGCAGCAACAGCTCCGATTAGACCCCTAGCCTGGGAACCTACATATGTCACAGGTGTGGCCCTCAAAAGACAAAAAGACAAAAAGAAAAAAAAATAATAAAGTAATGATAAAAATAACAACAGCTAACATTGCCTGGACATTTTCTGTGTTGAGTAGTGCTCCCAAACACATGTTTCATGTGTCTTATTCAGTCTTATTCTTGAGATGTTTCCATCATGCAGGCTCTATTACAAAGCTCACTTTATAGATGGAGATATGTAGGAACTAAAGGCACGGAATGGTTAGATAACTTGTCCCCTTGTCTGCAGGGATATTATTCTCTTCTTTATTCTCTGTATTCTTTAATAGCTTTGCATGTGATGTGATATCTATACATGCCTTTGTTCTCATGTTTTCCTGAAGTTAGGTTTCCTGAATGTTATAATGAAGCTCAGGAAAGTGCGTCAATCTTCCCAGAGGTTCTGTTGTGCCTTGCTCAACAACAGGGAAGCTCAGTTTCTGAAAATTCCTGTTCCATCTTAAAATCTGTATGGTATCTTCTTATGAAAACAGCTCAAAATTTTAAGAAGCTATGTCTAAGTTTATGCAATTTTCAGTGTTTTATCTAATCCTGATGTTCCTTTCATCTCTGCTCTAATCTCCCCTTGTCTAATTTTAGTTTTCCTTGAAAATAGGATCTTAGATAATCTCACAAAATTTTCATTTTTTTTCTTTCTAATTTTTGTTTCTTTGTTGAACTTTTATTATTCAAATGGTTAATGTGGGCAAGTATCATACACGTTTTATCTCTTCACCTATATTTGTCTTTGCATATATTCAGATGGCAATTCCATCCCATCATCAGTTGGTGGTATCTAAAGTAAGCACATACACCCCAGAAGTTGTGCAAGATGATCCTTGGGGTAAGGACACGGTTCTAACTTTCACACATTACAGGTCACGTGTGTGCAGGTGTTTACAGGTGCTTGTCTCAAATTCACAGAATGAATGAACTCCTTTTTAAGGCAAATAATGATCTGCTGGTTTGGTCAGCCAAAGGTGGAAGTTGGCAGTACTGATGTCTCTTTGGGGACACCAAATTAATGTGAAAAGTTGTCGTGGAGGCAGCCTCTCCTTTGGGTGGCAATTTTTGGACATTTACTCCTTTTGGCAGAAAGTCGTGGGGTGGCTTGGGTGAGCAAAAATGAGAGTGAACGTAGTGCCAATTGAAGACAAAACCGTCTCTGGAAAGCATGGTGATGTTCTGTCTCCTCTTCTGCACAATTTATCCTCTATCCAGACATTTGGGAGGGACTGAGGATTGAAACACTTTATTTTGCTTCTTAGATATGACCAAGAATCTAACATAACTTGGAATTCATTTTTATGAATACATTCACCCCCCCCAATTGATCTATCCTGTTAAATTCTGTGTGTGCATTCCATCTCCTTTTGCACCCTTTGTATTACTCTCTCTTGGCAGTCATAATAGATTCAAGTTACATACATACACCAAATTTCTTGTCTTGAAAACTTGCTTTTTATCTTGAACTCCTCAGTTCTATTAGTGGAAATTCTCATGTGTATACCCTTGAAACTAAATGAATCTTAGCAAAATTTAGATGTTTCAAACTAAAAATATATTTCTTATCTATATATGGCAAGCAGCTTCTTTCTTGAAGAAGCCTGTTTCCCTTTAAAGAGAGACAGTGGAAGGCACTCAAATCGACAAGCATCTTCACATTACCTCAGTGCCAGCAACAGTCAGGGGCTACCAGTGGTGGCTTAGAAGTTTAATTCATTGATTATGTTAGAAGGAAACCCTTCAAAGACAACAGTAAATATTGGTGCATCTTTTCTCTTTAGCCCACATAGTATTTAGTTCTTCTCTTTTAAAATTTTGTTCTTTTTTTTAAAACTCTGAAGTTAAAAGCACACTTAATATAATGGGCAGATAGGGAATTACATATAGAGCAGAATCTGCCTCCTAAAATAGTCATATGACCTTTTCTAGAGTCAAATTTATTTTAAGTTTTCCATTTGACAAATTTGATGTATATTCTTCAGGCTAATTTAAAGCCAGTTTAACGACTAATAGTCACATCACTACTTTTAAGCAGGTGTCAGGAATCCTGCTTTGATCATTTCTGGTTCACAGAGAACAGCACTAACATCTTCTCACCTTCCTGGGGCAGTTTCATCACTATGTATGCATTCTAAAGCTTAGTTCAGTCACAAAGGGCTAACATGAAAAGGTTTACCATTGTTAGAGCTTTATGGAGATAAATAAAGTCAGAAATGGAAGAGAATGAGAGAATGTGATATCGTGAAACTATAACCTGAATAGTTGGCAGTGCACCGAAAGTGACCAAGTGGTTGAGGGAGGCTGTACAGCTACACTTAGCACACACATGACCTGTGACGTGCAAAATTTAGAACTGTGTCCTTACCCCAAGGATCATCTTGCACACCTTCTGGGGTGTATGTGCTTACTTTAGATACCACCAACTGATGATGGGATGGAATTGCCATCTGAATATATGCAAAGACAAATATAGGTGAAGAGATAAAACGTGTATGATACTTGCCCACATTAACCATTTGAATAATAAAAGTTCAACAAAGAAACAAAAATTAGAAAGAAAAAAAATGAAAATTTTGTGAGATTATCTAAGATCCTATTTTCAAGGAAAACTAAAATTAGACAAGGGGAGATTAGAGCAGAGATGAAAGGAACATCAGGATTAGATAAAACACTGAAAATTGCATAAACTTAGACATAGCTTCTTAAAATTTTGAGCTGTTTTCATAAGAAGATACCATACAGATTTTAAGATGGAACAGGAATTTTCAGAAACTGAGCTTCCCTGTTGTTGAGCAAGGCACAACAGAACCTCTGGGAAGATTGACGCACTTTCCTGAGCTTCATTATAACATTCAGGAAACCTAACTTCAGGAAAACATGAGAACAAAGGCATGTATAGATATCACATCACATGCAAAGCTATTAAAGAATACAGAGAATAAAGAAGAGAATAATATCCCGCAGACAAGGGGAGTATGAAACAAAGATCATGCTCCACAAAATAGATCAAGGCTATAACCTGCCATCTTTACCCAAATTAAAATACGTTGATATAATAATATAAAACATGAAAGAGCAACATTCATCAGAACTAGACTGAGTATTGAGGTCGCAGAACTCAAGAAAGAAATAACAATAATAGAAAATATGTCGAAATAAGTGCTGACTTTGGAAGAACACAAACAACAGCAACAACAAAATAATGCTTTAAGATAAATAGAAAATAAAAGATGAGAAAATGTAAACTAACCATAAAAACTGAAGGAAGAGGTAAAATGATTTAAGAGGAAGATAGCAAGCTATTTAAAACAAAGGAAGTTAAACATACAGAAAATAGGATAATCAGAATCAGAGAAGAATAGTAAAAAAATAAAATACATACTAAAAGCTATATAAAAAAATTCCTAAAGATAACAAATTGTAAACCGCAAATTGAGAAAAAAGACTATGTGCCTATGAATATAAACTCTGAATAACTATCACCAATGCATATTCTTATAAAATTGATGGATTTTAAAAAATTAAAGAAAGAATATGTTTTGGGATCACTTAGAAAAAAAAGAGCAGGTGAAATATTATGGAAAAAAATATATTATCATAAGTCTTTTCACAGCAACACTAAGGTTCATTAGACATTTAGACATAGCAATAGAAGTTATATTGTCCATAAATTAAATGGAAATGTAATTGATGAGTTGAGTGCAGAGATACTGTCACATGTATGAAATTTAATATCATAAAAATTTGATAAATCTGTTACAAGAGTATGAGTGTAACATTAATTTGGAGAATGAGAAAAAAAATGTTTTGTTTGTTTTGTTTTTTGCCCATGCCTGCTGTGTGTTGAAGTTCCTGGGCCAGGAGTTGAACCTACAACACAGCAGCAATCCCAACCACAGCAGTGACAACACCATATACTTAACCATACTGAGCCAACATGGCACTCCATATTTGTTTTTTTTTTTTTATTTTCATGCTTCTATTATCTGCAAAATTTCAATGAGGCATTGTATTATCCTTTAAATATGTCTTCTTGAAGCATAAACTCCTTAAAGGAAATAAAATGAATGGCCAGACATTTCCAAACTGGGGCAGACTTTGCTGTATCACTGCTAGTCCCTTGCTTGCTAATCCAGCACCTTCAAAATCCATTCCAATCTTCTCAAGACAATGCGTTTTATATAATACATATAAAAACAGATAGCTCAATATGTACTAAATAATGCAATATATATCGTTTTCAGCAGCACTACAAATAATAAGTCTTTCTCCCAGATACCTCAGAGCACTTCATCAATAATGAAATTTTAAGAGCTATGGGGTTAAAATATGTTGTCAGCATGGTTTTAATGAAAGGAAAAGGGAAGTTCACAGAGGTAACATAAGCCTCTTCAAATCATTCATCAACTTAGACTGAAGGCTGAAAAAGGACCCAAGACTCACATTTCACCATATAGACAGAGCACAGAAGAGCAAGATGATTTTCTTAAGAGTCAGTATAAATTCATGGTAGGATCACATGCTAGTGAATTAATTAGGTTCACAGGAAAGCACTATGGCAGATGCCAAGAGAAATAGATAACTTAAGAAAAATTCATTTGGACTATTATAAAGTTTAGAATGGTGTTATCAGTCTTTATTTGCAATGTGATTTAATATTTCAGCATAATAAAGTGGAGATAATCCTAACAGTACATGTCATACTGGAGAGCATCAGAAATAGATGATCTAGTGAAAAATTGTTGGATCCCTGGCAGATATTTTCTCTGGTGTCTGCCAAAATGTTCTGTTGACATGAGAAGATAACCAAGCCCCAAAATTTCTGGTGTGGTTTATATTCCTGACCAGTCCCCAGAGTAGAAAAAAATATCTTAGAACTAGATGTGTCCAGGAACAGAGATGGTAGCATTAGAATACTTTCTCATCATATTAGTCTTGTTGGTGGACAACACTGAAAAAAGACAGAATTTATATATCACACTTTGGTAACCTAATAGTTCATCTAAGACAATACAAATGGCAACAATGCAGTTAGAGTTACCATGTAATTGTCAACCTGGAGAACACTGTCCTCATCAATAATGAATTATCTGATTACTTTATGTGTATAAACACTAACAGTTAGAAGGAAATACCTTCAAATATGTTATTTAATGAACTCAAAAGAATAAATTACATAATTCTGATTAACAAAACAATTTGTCTAAAAACAGTAATTGATATAATTAATTTATTCTACTGGTAAAATGTATTTTGCTTAGAGTTCATCAAAATTTTTATTGACTATTATAAGAAAAATTTAAAAATATATTTAAAAAATGCATTGGCCAGTAAGTACATCATGGTTGGTAATAAAAATAAGCTATAAATGGTCAGTTTCCTATGGTTTGTCCTTGGAAGTTTTGAGTCAGTTTTGACCCTTTGAGAAAGAGTTTCTGATCCCTATTCATACCTGATATCTATGAGAATTCATGTACAGAAAGGCATTCCATGCATTTTAAGACATTTTTATCTCAACAAATAGATAATCATATATATTATTTGTACCACTGTTGAGGATAAACCCACTGTATAATCATACAATGCATAAAGACATGAACTCTCTCATATATATAGCTAGTTCTCTAATTATGGCTCACTTTTTCTCAAATGATAGGGAGGAGTTAAATAACTTTTCTTTTTAAAAAAGAAAATTACAGGCCAATATCACTGACAAACATAGATGCAAAAATGCTCAACAAAATACTAGCAAATGGGGAATCCAACAATATATTAACAGGATCATGCACCATGATCAAATGAGATTTATCCCAGGGACACAAGGACTTTTCAGTATCCACAGATCAGTCAGTGTGCTACACCACAGTAATTTAAAGAATAAAAACCATATGATCCTGTCAATAGATGCAGAAAAAGCTTTTGATAAAATAAAGCATCAATTTATGATAAAACTCTCTAGAAAATGGACATAGAAGGAAACTAATTCAACAGAATAAAGGCTATATATGACAAACTCATGACTAATATACTCAACAGTGTAAAGCAGAAAGCATTTCCTTTAGGATCAGGAATAAGGCAGGAATAGAGTTTTGTAAGTCCTGCCTGTAGCAAACAGAGATGAAAGAGAAATAAAAGGAATCCGAATTGGAAAAGAGGAAGTAACTGTAGATTATCACTTTTTGCAAATGACATAATGCTATACAAAGAAAATCCTAAAAATGATACAAGAAAACTATTAGAACTCATCAATGAATTCAGTAAACACTTGGGATACAAAATTAATATGCAGGAATCTATTGTATTTCTATACAGTTAAAACAAAAGACCAGATAAAGAAATTAAGGAAGCAATCCCATTTACCAGTACATCAAAAAGAGTAAAATACCTAGGAATAAGCCTACCTATGGAGGCAAAATATCTGTACTCTGAAACCTGTGAGGTGCTGATGAAAGAAATCAAAGATGATACAAACAGTTGGAAAGGTATGCCTTGGATTGAAAAAATCAATATTGTCGAAATGACTGTACTACCCAAGGCAATCTACAGACTCAATGCAATCCCTATCAAATTAATGGCCTTTTTCATAGGACTAGAGCAAAACATTTTAAAATTGTACAGAAACACAAAAGACCCCAAATAGACAAAGCAAGCCTGAGAAAGAAAAATAAGGCTGGAGGAATCCAGGTGCCTGACTTCAGACTATACTACAAATCTACAGTCATCAAAACAGTATGGTATTGATACCAAAACAGAAATATAGATCAATGGAACAGTACAGAAAGCCCAGAAATGAATCCATATACCTATGGTCAAATAAGCTATCAAAGGAGGCAAGGATATGCAATGAAGAAAAGACTGTCTCTTCAATAAATGGTGCTGGGAAAACTGGACAGCTACATGTAAAAGAATGTATTTAGAACACTCTAACATCATACACAAAAATAAACTCAAAATGGGAGTTCCCACTGTGGCTAAGCATAAAGCAGCCTGACTAGTATCCATGAGGATGTGGGTTCAATTCCTGGCCTTGTTCAGTGGGTTAAGGACCTTGCATTGCTGTGAGCTGTGGTGTAGATAGATGCACCTCGGATCTGATGTTGCTGTGGCTGTGGTGTAGGCCAGCATCTGCATCTCTGATTCAACCCCTAGCCTGGAAACTTCCATATGCTGCAGGTACAGCCCTAAAAGGCAAAGGAAAAAAAAAGAAAGAAAGAAAGAAAAAGAAAAACAAACTGAAAATGGAATAAAGATCTAAATATAAGACTGGACATTATAAAATGCTTAGAGGAAAACACAGGCTGAACATTCTCTGACATAAATCAAAATAGTTTCTTCTCAGATCCATCTCTAGAATAATAAAAATTAAAAAAAAACTTAATTGATCTTAAAATTTTTTGCATTGCAAAGGGAACCATAAGCAAAATGACACACCCACAGAATGGAGGAAAATATTTGCAAATGAAACAACCAACAAGGGCTTAATCCCCCAAATATACAAACAGCTCATACAGCTCAATATCAAAAAAAAAAAAAAAAAACAATCAAAAATTGGTCAAAAGCTCTAAACAGACATTTCTCCAAAGAAGTCATGGCCAATAGGCACATGAGAATATGTTCAGCATCACTGATTATGAGAGAAATGCAAATAAAAACTACGAAGTATCACCTCACATCTATCAGAATGGCCATTATCAAAAAGTCAACAAATAAATGCTGAAGAGGGGTGTGGTGAAAAAGGAATCCTCCTACACTATTGGTGGAAATGTAAACTGGTACAGCCACTGTGGAGAACATTATGGAGGTTCCTTAAAAACTAAGAGTAGAGTTACCATATACCCAGCAATCCTACTCCTGGGCATATATCCAGAAAAGAGGAAAACTCTTAATTTGAAAGGATATTATGTACCCTAATGTTTATGGCAGCACTACTTACAATAGCCTAAACTTGGAAGCAACCTAAGTGTACATCAACAGGTGAATAGATCATGGCAAGGTGGTGCGTATATGCAATGGATCATTATTCAGCCATAAAAATAACAAAATAATCCTATCAGATGAACATTAAGTTCACATGGACCAATTTAGAGATTATCATACTAAGGGAAATAAGCCAGACAGAAAGATAAGTATCAAATGACATTGCTTATATGTCGAATCTTGAAAAAGAAGAGTACAAATGAACTTTTATACAGAACAGAAATAGACTCACAGACATAGTAAATGAATTTACAGTTAACAAAAGGGAAAAGTGTCAGGGACAAATTAGGAGTTTGGGATTCATTTATACATACCACTTTATATAAAATGAATAACTAACAAGGACCTACTCTGTAATAGCACAATAAACTAAACTCAGTATCTTGTAAGAACCTATAAGTGAATCACTGAATTGCTTTGCTATACACCTGAAAGTAGCACAACATTGTATTGTGTTCAACTATATTTTACTTTTTTAATTTTATTTATTTATTTATTTATTTATTTATTTTTGCTTTTTAGGGCTGCACCCACAGCATATGGAGGTTCCTAGGCTAGGGGTCGAATCAAATCTATAGCAGCTGACCTATGCCACAGCCACAGCAATGAAAGATCCAAGCTTCCTCTGTGACGTACACCACAGCTCAGGGCAATGCCGGATTCTTAACCCACTGAGCAAGCCGGGGGTCAAGCCCACACCCTCATAGTTACTGGTTGGATTAGTTTATGCTGCGCCACATAGTGAACTCCTCAACTATATTTTAATATAAATAAATAAATTAATTAAATCTTTATGTTGATCAAGTAAAATCCTAATATGCTAGAGAATATCCATTTTTGAAAATGTGTGTTAAAAACGTGAATTAAGTACCTACGGTTTTCACCCAATAAGATTGTTTATGTACATAGCATATCATCACTGAAATAGAAATTCAGAGCTCATCAATTTAAACAATCGGTCCTGGGATTTCTATAATCTTTTTATCCCTGAACTGCCTGTGGAATCCTAATTTCTGTTTTGGTCAACCCTGCTTGTTTCTGTCAACATCTTGGCAGCCCTTCCTCCATAATCTAGACAGAAAGAAGCTAGAAAATAGAGCCATCGTGGAAGCACCCAATTACAATGCCTATTGCGAGAGAGCCCCATCCTGGCTGAAGCCATCTTAATTGTGCTGGGGCTCCCTGTGATCAAGGCTCGAATGGAGGACACCCTGCTATTAATTTTCCAGGGTCTCCTCTGAGAGGCATCTCAGCCTCTCCTGGCAGAATTGATGCAACAGCTGCAATCTGAAGCCTTGCTCTCCCTGTGATCACAGGGAAACACAAAAACAGGATCTCCAGGCAAATGTGCAAACAAAGGATAATGACTTTTGAAGTAGTGACACGTTTCATAATGCCTCTGAGTGGCTCTCCTCCAATCTGTGTGTCAGAATAATTTCGGCTGTAAAGCAGAGTTGAAATCATTTCTTTTTATGTTTAAAGAAATATACATGCTCTTTGTAGGGCTCTAAAATGGTAACGATGGAGAGAAAATATGAAAAGTACTCAATCCCTGAAGGGGTACACTGTATTTGAAATTCTAACACAGAGATCCTAACTCACTCATCTCTTGTGAAAGAAAATAATCCCAAATCACAGAAGTACACTGTCAGGGCTGTCAAATATCAATGAACAATTCATCATCAATCATCCACACTTTCTCTCTCAAGAAGCTTGGAAGGCTGTCCAAAATACCATTGAGCGACCCCAAGGCTACCACAAATTCTTAATGAGGTCTTTGTGGGACCTTTTGAAATTTTGCGTTTAATGTTTAACGCCTTCAATGTTTTCCTCTCGCCAGACTTTTTTTTTCAGACTCTTGTGACTCCACTTTAATAATCTTCTTTATTATTTCAGGACACAGTAGAAATGAAGACAGCCTTTGTTCACGATTTATAAAGTGCAGATTACCATAGCAACCATACCGTAATTTTGAAAACAGGCATCTTTGTAAGAAACTGGATATCTAAAATGAGAAATGACCACAAACGGCACTACAATTTATTTTTTTAGCTTATTCTGTTCTCCATGATTGCCTTATTTTATTTACATTTTCAAGTGGTCCGTTAATTTGTACACTGTCACTAAGCCTGGATTCAGTAAACTTCTATCCATTGTCACTGGGTTTATGTGGGAAAATTTATTCCCATTTTCTGAAACACCTCTGTTTAAGGGAGGTCAAATAGTTTAGCTAAAACACGACTCAGTGAAAAAAAGAAAAAGATGAAATCTTTAGTATTTCTTTCCAAGACAATACCCAAATATTAAAAATTAAGGGATGGTTGACATTGTAAAAAGAAAAGCCAAATTATTGATTAACTGTTTGACAGCAAGGGAATGCTATTGTCTTAGTGTGAGAAGTTGGCAAGAATGCTTTTATGGCAAAGTCAGGCAGGCAGCAGGCTGTCCAAAGCAACAGGCTCATCTGGGTGCCAGGAATGCGGCCATAATGGGATAGAAAAATGTCGTCTGGAACTGCAGATCTCTAGAAATCAAAGTGATTAGGACTTAATGTCCTTCATTCATTAAATACTGACTGAACATTTCTGGTGCATGTAAAGCACCTTACAAGCCTCAGATGACACAGCAATGGAAAGACGGATGAGGTCCCTCACCTACAGGGAACTTAGAATTTAGTGGAGGGGAAAGCATTAGAGATCATACATATATTTTTTTCCTAACTTTGTTATAAGTGACATGAAACAAACAGAAAACACATAATAATGGTATATAACAGAAGGTCCTGAATAAATCTCATATTTTTATGTATGTTGATAATAGAACAAAGAACAGAGATCTGTTGTTTGGTTCTTGTTTTGTGGTAAATATAGGAAGAAAGATCAATGCTTTTGACTTCAGGCGACTTTCTACTTATCTATGTATAAGAATTACCTATGATTTATCATAAAAAGCTAATTCAGTTGTTTTAGAGTTGATAATATCTCAGTGAACTGCATGATATCACTGCTATGCTCGATCTTTTGCATTGGTCTTTGGATCAACTGCAGTAACTGGTCCCAAGGATATATTTATCACTACCTCTCTGTGCTCTGTCATTGCATGCATTTTCTCCAGCTTTTCCATCTAATACACAATGCCTTTCTTTCTACTCTTCATATCTACATCTTGCAGACCCTTCAAGACTGTTCTAAAATACTGTCTCAGACATGGAGACTCTCTTTTCAATGACCTACCATGTGATAGGTTACACTCGTTAAAATTTTCTAAATGACTAAATTAGTTTATGTATATTGTATAAAATATGAAAATGACATAGACTAGTTACTAGTACACACCTAGGGTAGTGACTTGTCTAAAGAGGTACACAGTAAATAAGTGTGTGCGCACGTGTGTGTGTGTGTGTGTGTGTGAGTGTGAGTGTGTGTGTGTGATGAGAGAAACCGGCCCTCATACCACTTTTCATGATTTTGATTTCTTATGGTAGGCCTACAGAACTAATAAGCTGTAAGTATTATCTTTTGATCTTAAGTGAGGTAAGCTAAAGAGTTTTGACACAGACATCTGTTTGATCATGCTCATGGAGGCCCAGGTGAAGGTTCCTATCAAATTAAGGAGGATGGAAATAAATAGATCAAACAAGAAGAATGTGGGTTTTTTTTTTTTCCAAAATACAAGTGCTCTCAATTATACACTGGATAGAATATTTCACTTAGCATGTCCAAATGTTAATGGTGAATATTTTTATGTAAATATTTTAATAAGTCACCTCTGTAAAACAGAAGATGGATTTATTTTTCAACTCTTTGAACTCCCTGTTATGGTTCAAATAGATCAAGTCCTTGATTTTTCTCTAAGGGTAATTATTACTCATCATCATTTTACCTACAGAGTGGCTGAGGGTCCTGATTTAGCTCATGAATTCAAATGTGTAACAGAATATCAGGTAGAGAACCTAATAGTTTTAACTTTTTTTTTGCAAAGCGGTACACTTAATCAGTATTTATCATTTTATATGGTTTTATTTCTCTATTAGAGCTCAAAAATGAAGTTAAAATGGGCATTGAAGCATGGGCATTTAATAAAGCAGTAAGTTTTTTTAAGAAGTATGATTAAATTTGCTGTGAATTTGGAAATTACCAATGTTACATTATGGGGAATACTGCTTAAAAATAAAGTTAAAAATAAAACAACAGAAAGTAGCTATAACTGTATTAGCCATTTAAGCCTTGAAATACCACTGAGTTATTTTAATATATTAAAGTCTTAGGTGTCCATTTTGAACAACTGCCTTTGAATTTTTACTTATATTAAGTAGAGCTGTGAACAGCTTGCTTCTGAATCTTTTAGCATCTGAGCAGGTAGTTTTTTCTCAAAGAATGACCTCTGATTCAGGCAGAACCAAATTTGAGCTGAAATAATGACAAAATAAATATTTATGAAATAGTGGTTTGTTTTCAGTTAAATTGTGTGTATATGTAAAATTCTTCCTAGGTGAAAATAACACCTGATGCATTTTTATGAAATGTGACCTCATTACTCTAAGGTATATTTTTTATTAATAAGGAAAAACACATTTTCCATACATCACATGTTCCCAAATTCAAGTAGTACTCGTTAAAAGGTTATCCATCTCAGAATTCCCCTTTTGGCTCAGTGGTAGGAAACCCGACTAGTATACATGAGGATGCAGGTTTGACCCCTGGCCTTGCTCAGTGGGTTAAGGATCCCTTGTTGCTGTGGCTATAGTTTGCAGATGTGGCTTAGATCCTGCATTGCTATGGCTGTGGTGTAGGCCAGCAAATGCAGCTCCGATTCAACCCCTAGCTTGGGAACTTCCATATGTTGTGGGCGTGGCCCTAAGAAAAAAAGACAAAAATTAAAGACTCTACATTCCAAAATTCTATGCAAAATAATTAAAATAATTATTTTCCTACTAAAGATACAGTGAGGTTTTTCCTAAGGTTGGTGAGAATTTTTCTTCTACATTTTTAGTAGCTCAAATGCAATCCAGTTCTCATATTCTACTTTTTATTCTATATAGATTTTATTTTATGAAGGCCTAAGTATAAGTTCCAAAAAAGATTCCCCTCTATCTCTACTAATCATAATTTCTTTCTTTTTCTATTGAACTATTGTTAATTAACAAAGTTTCAGGTGTAAAACAAAGTGACTTGCTTATACATACATGTTTTTCAGATTATTTTCCATTATAAGATTTTATAATATATTGAATATAATTCACTGTGCTATACAGGAAATACTTGTTACTTTTCTATTTTATGTAGTGTCTTTTGTATCTGTTAACGCCATACTCATAAGATGTCTCTTCTTCCCCTTGGTAACCATAAGTTCAGTTGTTATGTCTGTGAGTCTGATTCTGTTTTGTATACATATTCATTTGCATTATTTTTTTAGATTCCACATAAAAGTGATATCATATAATATTTGTCCATCTGAGTTACTTCCCTAAGCATAATATCCTCTAGGTTTATCCTTGTTGCTATAAATGGAAATATTTCATTCTTTTTTATACTTCAGTAATGTTCCATTGTGTGTGTGTGTGTGTGTGTGTGTGTGTGTGTACGTGTATGCTGCATCTTCTCAAGCAAGTCATCTGTTGATGGGCACTTGAGTTGTTTCCATGTCTTGGCTATTGTAAGCACTGTTGCTATGAACATTGGGGTGCAAGTATCTTTTTGAATTAGAGTTCTCCAGATATATGCTCAGGGGTAGGATTGCTAGATCATATGGTAGTTCTATTTTTAGTTGTTTATGGAACTTCCATACTGTTTTCCATAGTGGCTGCACTGATTTACATTCCTACCAACAATGTAGGAGGGTCCCCTTTCCCCCACACCCTCTCTAGCATTTACTATTTTAGACTTTTTAATGATGGTCATTCTGACTGGTGTGAAGATATATCTCACTGTAGTTTTGATTTGCATTTCTCTAATAATTAGTGATTTTGAGTATCTTTTCATGTGCTGGCCAACTGTAATCCATTTGTCAACAATGATCAACATAATTGTACCAAAAATATAGTATTTAACTAACTATAGTTTCAAAAATACTTACTACTACAAGGACATGGGGCCAACATATTCTCTAAAGTAGTACTCTTTTTTTCAGTCTCTTACAAATCAAGATTTTTTTTTTTTACTATCATTCTGGAAAGTCAAAATCTATAAGGAGGCAACATGGTACAATCTGAAGACAAACACTTTTTGGATCCAATTAAACCTGGGTGAAAATATTGGTTCAATCATTTACAAACTATATGAAATTGAGTAAGTATTTATATTCTCAAAGTCTCAAATTTCCAGTGTTAAATAAATTAAAAAATTATAACTAAATGTTATTTGGGAGTGTCAGAGTTATTGATACATTTACCTGCTCTCAGTCCTATAAAGTATCATTTGTTCCAGGTACATGATAGATAGACGAATTTAAGCACCAGATTTCTAAAATTACTTAATTTTGGATTATTCTTTGCATATTATTCATAAATTGCTTAGCAGTTTGATTACATTATATTGTAATCATTGTAAATGCTATCATTACTACAAATTTGCAATGTCTTACAATTGTGATGCCCTAAAAACCATTTTGTAAACAACAGCATATCTAATTCTCAAAACATTACTTAAGTTAGGCGTCTTCCTCCTTCACTCTCAGGGAAGTGATATATGTAAAAAATCTTCAGTAACTTGCCCATGTGATAAAATTAATAATTAAAGAGTGTAGAATGTAAATCTAAGAATGAGCACCCTTAAAGTTTTGCTCTAAGAGGTAAAAAAGTTTCCTGTATTTTATTATCCAAGATTATTCTTTGAATGTCTGGAGGTTATGACAATTAAAGATAATTCTCATTTTAAATTATCAAACAGTATTTGAGGCCAAGCTAGGTAGTAAATGGTAGGATGCAAAGATAATAACGTGATACTTGCCTTCAATAAACCTTTAGCTGGTAGGACCATGCAGTAAAAAAGAAATTCAAGGCGTGTTATACACACAGGAGAGAAATCTGTGTGTGGTATTCTTGCGGGGATTCTAGAAATAGTTGTGTTAATGCAGAACATAATTCTTCTAGTTATTGAAGGTTTATTATATTTATTGATTTTCTAGTTAAGAAAAGATTCTTTCAATCCTGTCATAGAAATTACTAATAGTTTATTGTAAATACCTTTAGAGCATCACTATTTTCTGGTCATATCTCTAAGTCATTTGTTGGTTATCTGTATGCATCCCAAGGCAGCAGTTCATCTTTGTGGTGATAGATGGGCATAACTTATATACCATGGAAACCAACACCAGCGCCAACCAAACAAAGTGCATCCTGGTGAATTGCCTGTCTGCCAAAATGAGTATACAATCAGTAGGTCTAGTGTTATGTCACATGGGTACTTCAAAATATTTCTTTTAATTTTATCCCTTTAAACACCAAAGCCAAACACATAACTACATATAGTAGCAAGGAAACTTGTGTTAAATATAAGCCATACCAATATCAGACAAAGTGTTTTATTTTTAAAGTTATTATTCATTTCAGGAGCATTAACCTAAAACTTGAAATGCAATTAAAAGTTTGTGAGGTGAATGTGGCCATAAGGTTAGGGAATTTGCCTGAAATGTCTGAATGAAGCAAGAAAACAAGCCACAAAAACAAAAACACTTGCATACACATGTTTGAAGAACTTTAAGGATTTTCTTAGAGTTGAGCTGAGTGAGTTTTGGGAAAAGGAAAAAGATGAGGTTGGGAAGACAGGGAGGTACCACATTGTGTGAGCATTTTGTATACCACTGTGAATTCCAATGAAAAGATTATAACAGAGATGTTGTGAATAGTAAATTGATAGATAAAACATGTGGGAAAGGGAAATGGTTTTTGAGGTTAGTTTGATACTCACGACAAAAATAATGGTAGCATTAAAACCAAACAGGCTTGCTTCCTCCAAAATTATGTACTTACAGAGGTAAATATTACAGAATAAATGTCAGCAAACCCTGAGATTTTTTTAATAACTCCGGGGCATATCTAGGAAATATCAAGAACACCAGAAGAGTAAGGTGCTAAGTGGGGAAGATAGAATTTTAAGCAGTTAAAACTCTCTGTTGTCAAATATTGTAGAGTTTGACAAAATAAAGATGAAAATGAGGGAGGTTATCTATGGACTTATTACTTTTACCAAATCAAAGCTCATACTGCTTGCCGCATGACCAGCCAATAAATAGAGAGGTGAAAGGTTGGAGGAAGGAACAGTATCTTTATTAGGATAGCCAGCCGACCCAGACTATGGTGGACTAGTATCCCAAAGAACTACTTCACCCTGGTTTGGGTGCTATTGTCTTTTATAGAACAAAGAGGGGCAAGGTGAGGAAAGGGTAAGGTAAAAAAAGTTGCTGCAAATATTTCCTTGTTCTGGTCAGACTCTGGAGGGGATGTGTTAATTTCTTCATTTTTGTAGTCATTCACAGGTGCACCTGCTCAGGATGTTTCCTATGAGCTAAACAAAGGAGTGTTAGGTCAGCACTCAGACATGGGAGGCAGGATTCCTGGAGATAGGCCACTATGTACACTTTAAGCTATATGGCAACATCCCTTTAGTGATTAACTTGTAGCAAAAGCAGTAGAATGCAGATTTCATCTGTGGCACCATCAGTTAAGGATCTGGTATAATCGCTGCAGTGGCCTGGGTTGCTGCTATGACATAGGTTTGTTCCCTAGCCCAGGAAGTTCCACATGCTGCACGCACAGACAAAAACAAAAACAAAGAAAACCACAATAGAATGCAAAGGTTAAAGTAAAAGAAAAGGACCCGATATGGATTCAGATTTGTTCTTCCCTGTTATAGTAACATGGCAGTCATCAGTGATTAGAACAGAGGAAACTCTAGTGCAAGGCAAGGGTGGATGGTATATTCTAGAACAACTGTCCAATAGAGCTTTCTGTGAAGATGGGAGTCGACTGTCCAGTGTCCAGTATGGCAGCCCTACCCACAGGTGCTCTTGAGCAACTGAAATGTGGCTGGTGTTACTAAAGAAATGGCATTCATTTTAATTGATTGAAACATTAATAGCCTAAAGTAGCTACAGTATTTGAAAAACATAGAACTACAGATTTCACAAGTTAATAAGTAGTTAAGAATCTGATCTAATGATGCTTTCAAAAGATCTGGCATGAATAAAAGAAAAAAAAAGGCATCCAGAAGCTGCTGGACAATGGCAACTCATTTGAAACTTGTTTTTCACTTATACACCCACAATGGAATAGAAATAAGCATTGTAAGTGATAGTAGGGAGAGGGGGAGTAGAGATGAACGTGATGAAGAAAATGAAATACAAGTGTGAAAAATAATATTTGTTAAGCGGTTCCTGAATTTTCTTTAAAAGTGATAAAAAATTAAATGAATATAATTAAAAAGTACTGCAGAACCTTATCTTTGTGTTTGGTATATATTCTCCATTTGCCCAAGTAGACCATAGACCATCTCTTTTCTTTTCTTCTTATTCTTCTTCTTTTTTTTTGGCTTTTTTAAGGCTGCACCCATGGCACATGGAAGTTCCCAGGCTAGGGGTCAAATCCAATCTACAGCTGCTGGACTATGCCACTATGCCACAGCCATAGCAACACTAGATACAAGCTGTGTCTACAACCTACACCATAGCTCACCACGACCATTTCTTGTCCGATATGCTTTGTGTCCCAAGAGGCTAAACTCCATTGATGACATTCTCCATCCTTCAGATGCCTTACTCTCCAGCTTTCCATTAAATGTATCCAACAAGAAGCATCTAAAAAATATAAGAAGGAGAGAATAGGAAGGTGAGGGCATCTGCTGCACCTGAGGCAGCTTTCCCTCCCCCCTTACTGACAACCCCTGTCTGATACTTTCTCTCCGCCCCTCCTTTACCCACCCCCTCCTCTAGTTATAGCTTTCTCTGGCCCCTTCTGTTCTAGTGGTGAGTGACCATGGTTTCTTCCCATTGTTGACTGGCCTGGTACTTAATCATTATTTGTTTCCTTAACCCTGTCCACACCTCTGAAAGCATTTCATTTATTAAACTGTCTTCAATTATACCCTTTAAGCGGGTCCTTTTTGCCCTGTTAAACTTTAGCTAATTGGAAATAAAGAGTAGCCCCAGGAATTAGTTCCTTAAGTTAGAATTCTGGCAGTGAGTGTCTAATATGGCTGATGAACTCAAGAATTACTTCCTTGCAAGGGAGAAATGAGATGCTGATCATTAAATCAGGGAGTGGCATCATGGTTACTTAAATCGTAACTTTCCAGGTTACGGAGTGGCATGTTCACTGATGGCAACACATTAGAAGGATGCTTGCCTGTGGCATTTGATTAATGTAGCAACAGTGGAAATTAAAACAACTGCCTCTGATTGCCCTAGAAGAGGTTTTCAAAGAGGAAAAAAAATAAAACAAATGTAAAGACTTGAATTGCTAATTCCAGGCATGGGTGGAGGCTATATGGATGCCATGTAGAACTTGTTTCCTATAGCCACAATTGGAAAATGGCAAATTTCTGCAGATAATTCAAATATATAAAAAGTAATCAAACTAAACTTATTGTGATCATGTCACAAAACATGCAAATATCAAATCAGTACATTATACACCTAAAACAAACACAATGTTATATGTCCATAATGCCTAAATTTAAAACATATTTATTAATACTCAGACTGTAGTATAAAATAATATCAATTTAAAACTCAGTAGATGTGTTTAATGCTACACATGGAAGGTTAAAAATTTTCTAAATAAGATAGTATAAAACATTCAGAGGAGTACCACTGTAGCACAGTGGGTTAAGGATCCAACTGCAGTGGTTTGGGTCACTGCAGAGGTACAGCTTCCATCCCCAGCCTAGCACAGTAGGTTATGGGATCTGTCATTGCCACGGCTGTGGTGTAGGTTGCAGCTGAAGCTCAGATTTGATCCCTGGACCAGGGAACTTCCATATGCCATGGGTGTGGCTGAAAAAGAAAAAAAAAAAAAATCAGAGAGAAGCACCAGGAAAAGAAACAACAATAGAGAAAGCACTTAAGAGAAATATGGGACAAAGTGAAAAGTTCTTGAGTAGATTTAATTAGAATTCTAAAAGAAGAAATGACAGAAAATAAAGCAGCCAATATATTGTTAATGGTCAAAAAACTGTCAAAACTGGCCTGAAATCTCTCATACTCTTGAATCAGGAAGCAGTATGACCCCTAAGCTGATGAAGTCAGATATATTAGAGACTGCTAACATGCCAGGAGACCCAGATTAACGGGAAAAAACAAAAAATCAAACAAGGAACAACAGTAGCTATAGCAACTTCCTCTTAACAGAAAAAACTTACAATCTCAGAGTGCTTTAAAAAATTCTGCCCTGTGCTCCAAAAATAAAAACACAATGACACATTCTAGTCAAACAAAATTATGCTAAAAGAATCATTAAAGCAAACTATTCATGAAAAAGCAAAATTATCCCAGATGGAAGCAGAAAGATATGAGAGGGAATATAGAAAGATATATGTGGGTAAACATAGAATATTAATATTGTTTGTATTTTAAAAATATATACCTTTAAGAACAAATAGTGTTCAAGTATTTAGATGGTAGATATAAAACAAAATGTGTTCTTAATTACACCTATAAACAGGCAAAATAGCGTAATTTAATGACAGATTTTTCGGATCAAATTACTGTTTTAAAAAACTGCCAAAATTTCCTTCTTTTTCAAACAAAACTAAAACAAAATTACACATAAACATTGACATTAAAAGGGTAGAATATATGTGGCGTTTCCTTTGCGGCTCAGTGAGTTAAAGACCCAGTGTTTTCTCTGAGGATACAGGTTCCATCCCTGGCCTTGCTCAATGGGTTAAGGATCCAGTGTTGCCTCAAGCTATAGTGTAGGTCACAGATGTAGCTCCAATCTGGGCTTGCTGTGGCTGAGATGTAGGCTGGCAGTTGCAGCTTCAATTGGACTTCTAGCCTGGGAACTTCCATATGCCTCAGGTGTGGCCCTAATAAGAAAAAAAATGTAGAAAATATATAATGCAAAAACCATACCAAAGACCTATTATATCTGTGCTAATGCCAAACAACCTTAATGGATATAAAGAAAGAGGCTGCATAATAACAAAGGATTGATCCATCAGGAAAGCCAAAAAATTCTAAATCTATATTCATATACATAAAGCTGAAATAAATTACAAGGAGAAATAAATACATCTGAATTCACAGTGGGAACTCTTTAACATGCCTCTTTTACTAATTTACAGAACGAATGAGAAAATAAATAAACCTAGAACTAAACTCCCAGTACATCTGACCTAAGAAAAAAGCAAAAGTTAATAGCATTCAGAATCGTGTTGTATTAGGGAAAATAAAACTGGATAAAAGTTAACCCTTTAAAATGAGTAGTAAATTTGGTAAGCTCCTGGAAATACTGATCAAACAGAGACATTGAGAGAGAAGTGCAAATGATCAAAATTGGGAATGAAAATGAGACATCAGTAAAGATGTCATGTATATTAAAATGTAATAAACAGATTTAAATTTGAAAATGTAAACAGAGTGAGATAATTCCTGGAAAGAGACAACTTGTCAAAACTGATAAAAGAAAAAATGGAAAAAATGAGTACTTCATTCTCTGCTGAAGTAATTGACTTCATAAACCAACCAACAAACAAAAAACGAACAAATAAAAAAGACCTTTCCACAAAGAAAACTTCAGGATGGTGGGACTTTACTACTGACTATTACTACATATTTAAGGAAGAAATAATTCCATGCTTACACAAATCATTTTGTGTCGTTAATAAGTGGAAACAGTCATCTGCATATTTTAAGCATGGTTATAAAATCTGACCAGAACATTATAAGTAATTGCAGATCAATGAATTTCATAAACATAGATGCAAAAAGCCTAAACTAACCATTGGCAAAGCAAAATTAGCAATACATAAAAAGATACTACTTTATGACCAAGGGTATTACCCCAGGGATTAAAGATTGACTTAATTTTCAAAAGTCAATAAAATCCTGTACATTAACAAAGTAAATAGAAAATATATATCATGAGATATTATGCCATCAATTTCTCTTTAATTTTCTGTTTCTTATTTTTTCCTACCATTATGTCTTCCCCTGTACTTCTAGAAGCAGAATGATCTTAAATTACACAGGGTATGCAATAATTTAGGCAATCATTGTATAATGGTTTTTAGATCGTGCTTGTGATCTTAGGTTCAGAATGAAAATGAAAGAGACACAAAAACCTCACCTATCCCCGGTGTAGATAACAATCTACTGGAAACAACTTAGCAGGCATAGTAAGAGCAGAGCAGAAATGTCATGGCTCACAAGCCTATATTTTGATTTTGCAGACTTTCTATACTCAGGGTATTCACAACCAAAAGATAAGCATGTGAGTACACATGAACCAATGCAGCAAAGCCTTTAGCTCGGTCCTCTTAGGTTTTATAACTAGCCCTGTTTCCGGCCTGGGTTCTTGGCCTTCCTTAATCGATACAAATTGATAAGAGGCCAAACAAGAAACTCCGGCCAGGCTTTCTTGGGGCTCTTTGCTGCAGCAGTGGGAGGGAAAACAAACAAAAGATTCCTTTGCTTGCTCATTCACTGGGTTGGGAGTCAAGAGCTAGGGGGGTTTGGGGGGGAGGGGGGTTGGTGGTTGCTTATATGGGGCAAGGGTAGGGGTGGGTCCAGGCTTCAGCCAGAGGGGTGGCTTAGGTCGTCTGCCAACCCGTTTGATTATGCTGTATACATAGTACCCTGCTTTTGCTCTGCGCTCTTTAGAACTGGCAGTTGGGGGTTTCATTTTTTGGTATCTTGACTATAACTTGCCCAAAGTACAAATGTACACAGTTAATCTTAGTCCTTTATAACTTCTTCGTATTTTGTTGCTGGAGGAGGTGTTTGTCCAGGTGCAAGCACTGCAGTAACTGTAGCAAGTGTTCCAGGTCCCAGCTTGGCTCAGCCAGACCCACAGCTCCCCAGGCAGATGTCACTAGCTGGTCCTATAGCTCCCAGAGGGATAGTGCTTACTATCACTGGGAGAGAGCTTCAATTCATCAATAAGCAGGCAGGACCTCAGTCTAGTAATAGTACCTAACTAAGCTCACTGAGTGACTATCTCACAAAATCTACAAGTGTATATTATCTTATGCCCTCCAAAATTGCTAAGGCATGGCACTGACTACTAAAACATAAGTAATGCATTTAACTTAAAAATCAAATTTACTCAATGAAAAAAATTCTCATTATTCTCACTCATACCTAAGATACGAGAAGACAAATTTCAGATATCTTTTTTTGTAATTAAGAATAATCTATTTATAATTTTTTTGAAAAATTATTGCCAAGGACTTCACATAAATGTAAGGATTTGTTGGCAATTTTACTCCAAACCTTATTCTTAAGAGACTTATGATTGTAAAAATTCACTTAAGGCAGACTTTAGCCTCAAGGGAAATTATTATTTCTAAATATTACTCTGAAATATAACATCTGATTGTTTTGAAAAGAGAACAGGAAGCTTCTAAGAGAAAAAGGGGGTAGAAAGAAGAAAAACAGTATTACTTTATACACTTAACATTTTAAACAAAAGTGCTTTTCTGTTAAGCACATTATTTTTAAGAAATTTAGAAACTGTTCCAGATTTCCATTACTGTGTAATCAACTGTGCTAAAACGCTGACTTAAAAACAACAGGACTCTATAATATCACACACTTTAGGGGTCAGGAGTGGTTCAGCTGGGTGCATGTTCAGTTCCAATGGCAGATGTTCCTCATACCTACCATGGGCACTGACTGAGGGCCCTTCCTGGCATTCCATGGGGTATGGAACTAACTGGAGAGTCCAAGCAACATCACACTAACTTTTGGTGCCTGGGCAGGACTGACTGGAAGGAGGAGCTCAATGCATCCTGCGTCTCTCTGTGAGTCTCAAGCATCCCCACATCATGTCTCTAATATGGTGGCCACGCATCCTTGTTGGCAGATCAGAGCCGTTTGAGCAACTGTCCCAAGAGGCTGGGAAAAGGATTCAAAATGTGTTTGGACCCAGCCTTGAAAGCTCCATAAACTCACTTCCACCCCATTCTCTTAGTGAAGTGAGTCCCAAAGGCCAGCCTGTTCAGGGAAAAAAAATTACACTCCTCCCTGTCAGAGGAAGAGCAAATCATTGTGGTTATCTTTCATTTTCAACAGAGACCTTTTATTTTTATCAATATAATGTTGGATAGCAATACACCAGAAACCAGGAAATTTACTGATTTTTTTAAGGTTTTGATTTTTTAGCTTTATGATACATGTAGTTTTAAAATTCCTTATCTATGTAATGAAATGCCTGGATTAGGTGTTCGCAAGATGTTTTTGTAATTTTAACAGTGTATCTTTAAATCACATTCTTTTTATTTAATAAATTTACAAATTTTTAATTCTCACTTTTATACAATCTCCTCCATAGTTTTTATTTTATTTGCCTTATAGACTAGGAGAATGTTAGTGGTGCAAAGAATTCCAAAGGTCTGAAATTTTACCATGTTTACAAGCTAACAAGGTGGCCAATTCAGGGAGAAGATAAGAGACTCCTGGGTCAGAGACAAAGGATTTCATCACTGATGGCACAGCTGGTGGCACAGGCTCCATATTCACCTTGGTTGTTCTTGGTCCTCACGTCCCATGGAGCAGGGTGCATGCTGTGCACAGAGGGGCTTTGCCACAGCTCAGGAACCTAGAGCTCAGCAAACCCCAAACTTTTCAGGAGGCTGCTGACAAGCCTGCCCAAACTTTGCCTCAGGTGGAAACATTACATTTATTATTGTTCTTATTTTTAAAATCTGTTCTCTGCCATGTAGGGAGAACCTATCACTATCTTCCAAGAAGTACATTATACAAATTTTCTTGAAAAGATAATTGACCAAAATAAATAAATAAATAAAAAGCTGGGGAGTTCCTGTCGTGGCCCAGTGGAAACGAATCTGACTAGGAACCGTGAGGTTACAGATTCGATCCCTGGCCTCGCTCAGTGGGTTAAGGATCTGGCATTGCTGTAAGCTGTGGTGTAGGTCACAGACACAGCTCAGATCTGGCATTGCTGTGGCTCTGGCCTAGGCCGTCAGCTGCAGCTCTGATTAGACCCCCAGCTTGGTAACCTCCATATGCCACAGGTGCAGCCCTAAAAAGACAAAATAAAATAAAAAGTTGTTAATATCTTTGCTCAGAAGATGTTCAGAGTTAGGAGTTTCCTCATGGCTCAGTGGGTTAAGTGTTTGGTGTTGTCATTGCTGTGGCTCTGGTTACAGCTGTGGAGCAGGTTTGATACCTAGCTCCAGAACTTCTGCATTTGTGAGAACCCCATGGAGAACTGTTCCTCACAGCACAAGGACAAAAAGTTTGTCAGGTAACTTGGAAGAAAACAAGAATTTCACAAGGTTCTTGGTCTTATAAGTAGCTCTGAACCAAACATGTACCATTTGTAGAAATCAGTACTAGTATCCAACACCCATACTCTTCGTGTTGGAAGCATGAAATTAAAAGAGTATAAATACCTTCAGCATTTTGGTGCATTTAAGATTCTTAAATGTTTGTAAAATGACCAAGATAAAAATAAATAATCCCTGAGGTAAATTAAAACTTCAAAAACATAGAAATACAACTGCTTTTTCATAATGTATTTTATAGCAATTTATTTTTTCTATTTATGTATTCAAGTATTATTAACATAGATTAATATTGCATGCTCCCTGAAAAAGTGACATTTTTTGGTTCCCAAATAATTTGACATGTGCTACTTTTAAGAATGGGAGCCAGGGAGTTCCCATTGTGGCACAGTGGGAACCATGAGGTTGCAGGTTCAGTCCCTGGCCTCGCTCAGTGGATTAGGGATCTGGCGTTGCCATGAGCTGTGGTGTAGTTTGTAGATGGGGCTCAGATCTGGCGTTGCTATGGCTGTGGCATAGGCTGACAGCTACAGCTCCGATTAGACCCCTAGCCTGGGACTCTCCATATGTCGCAGGGGTGGGCCTAAAAAGACAAAAGACAAAAAAAAAAAAAAAAAAAAGACTGGGAGCCAGGAAACATGTGAGAAAAGTTACAACAAAAGTTAAAAAGGGACAGGAAGTACAACAGAGTCAGTTTGAGGGATGCTTGCTGTATCTCAGAGATGTGATATTGAATAACTTCATATGATTGTAGTGAATGTACATTAAGGTATAGTATAGAAAAGCTAATATCAAAGGACCGATCATTTGCTTGATCTCTGTTCAAGACATTCCCAATAATAGTTCAGGGAAAGCCATTTCATGTTTCATCTCATCAGATAGTTTCTCATTTAAAATGCTAAAATGAAAAATATTTGAGAATAGAAATGAACTGTATAGAGTTTTAAAAATAAATTCAAATGTTAACTTATTTCCTCAAACTGGGGTTAAATACTTTGATGAAAAAATGAAATGTTTCACTTTGAAAGAACAACCAAACTGCTTTAGTACCCAAGAAATGTATGCAAATAATAAAACCCTTCAAATCTGTGTTGTACATTTTCAGTGACTTAAATCTGATTCTAGGAATAAATAAGATGAATATTTTATCAAGTCACATATATATGTCAATTATATATACACAACAGATATATTTGTATATATATTCTGTCTGAAGATTCCTGCTTGTTTCCAATTTAGTTATTGACCATGGTTACCCTTTACAACTATTATAAATCTACTATATAGGTCTTTTTTTGTCCCTACTCACAGCACATGAAAGTTCCTAGACCAGGAATCGAACCCACACCACAGCACACTCAAGCCACTACAGTGACAACACCAGATCTTTAACCTGCTGGGTCACAGGGGTTAATCCTCTACCACGTTAATCTTAGTCATCTCTGAAGGTTTAAGCATAGAAGTACTTTTTTTGTTTGTTTGTTTTGTTTTTGTTTTTGTTTGTAGGAGTAATATTTTCCTGTAATAGAAGAAAGTGAGTGTCCATACTGAATTCTCTCAGTGTTTCCAAAACAGCTGCTAGATCCCTGCCTTCAAACCAGAAGGCAACTGAAGCGATCATCAATACAAGTTGTGCTCTATCTGCTGCTTCTCTAAAAGTCTATCTCTGAATTGAAAGTTTCCTCTCAAATAACAGGTTTTTTTCACATTACTCTTTAGTTTAGGAACTAATTTTTATTAAGAAAGGGGTTGCTGCAAATCAAGTGAGTTTTAATCTGCCAGGAACAATCTGTTATAATAAAGTCAATTCTATACCTTTATGAACATCTGCTTTCCTTTTTTTTAATTGTTTGCTTACTACTTAAATGCATAACAATATAAGGACACCTCCAGGAGCATGACACTACACAAATTAAATGACAAAATATATCTTTTCTACCCTTGCTGGGGTTTACCAGATCTTCAAGTAAACTGATCTCCAGGTAAAGGGATTCTATAATTAGCTGTTTCCTCAACCATTTAAAGTGATCTTTCCAAGGATTGAGTGACATTTCTTTGGACTCAATAACTTGCATTTCACTGCATTTGATTGCATTTCTGTTGCCTGCATTGTTCATTCACATGATTCATATTCCCTGGGCAGTGGAGCAGTGAGGGTGAAGGTCAGCAGCCAGGAGGAAATTTTATTTGACACAAGACTTACCCATCTCAGCAGGTGCATCAGGTTTCAGTCACAGTCCAGTGCACAGAGAACAGAACAATCCAAGACAATAAATTGAATTTTTTCTCATCCTTTAGCCAATCCATTAGCTACATTTGCTTGTGTTCATTTCTGGGACTTCTATACTCAGGAAATCTTATGAGTTACACAAGCAGAATCAGACCACAGTGGTAGGTGTGATCATGAGCTTTGATATTTAGTAGAGATTAATCACTAATTATTATTATTGTCACCCCCCCAAGTGTCTGCTCTGTAGGGTCTAGGCTGTTGACATCTGCCACATCAATGGATGTAATTTTTTCAAAATAGTCTGAAGATTTGATTGTGTTGAATACAGTAAAAATACAAAAATTGTATCTTCAAGCCTGAAATATTTCTTGTTAATAAATTGAAAGTTTTGAGGCTTGTGAATTTACATTTTGTAATATGATTTTTTAAAATAAATTTCATTGGAGAATAGATGGCTTGGAAAGCTGTATTAGTTTCAGGGGTACTACAAGATAAATAAGTTGTGCATATACCTATATCTGTTCCTTTTCAGATTCTTTTCCCATGTAGGTTATTACGCAGTATTGAATAGATCGCCCTGTGCTATACAGTAGGTCTTTGTTACCTCTATATTTTATATATGGTAGTGTGTACATGTCAATTCCAACTCCCTAATTTATCCCTCCTGCCCCACATTTCCACTTTGATAATCATGAATTTTGTTTCAAAATCTTTGAGTCTGTTTCTGTTTTGTAAGGTCTTTTGTATCATTTTTTGTTAGATTCCACGTATTAGTGGTCTCATGATATTTGTCTTTGTGTGACTTACTTCACTTAGTATGATAATTCCTAGCTCTATCAGTGTTGCTGAAAATGGCATTTTTCATTCTTTTTTATGGTTGGGTAATATTCCATTGTATTTGTGTACCACATCTTCTTTATCCAATCCCCTGTTGATGGACATTCAGGTTGCTTTCATGTCTTGGCTATTGTGAATACCATTGCAATGAATATTGGGGTCCATATTTCTAGGTTTTCCTCAGATATATGCCCAGGAGTGGGTTGACAGAGATGTGTGCATCTTTTCAAATTATGGTTTTCTCCAGATATATGCTCAGGAGTGGGCTTGCTGGATCATATGCTCTGATGTTTTGAATCTGATAAATTCACATGAGCCATCAATCACATAGCTCTAATTATTTTAAAGAGGTACTCACAGGGCTGGCTACATGGGCAACCGAGGAGGGCAGTCATGCTGTGTCCCAATCTGGAAGGGCCACCTGTCTGGGATTTAATGCTCAGTGATGAGCACCTTGAAAATTTTTAATAATTTTATCTTAATTTTGTTTTTTATTCTGTGAATGAGGGCCCATGGAACAAGAGAACATTAACCAGGATCTCGGAGCTTTGCCTCAGACTGACTCTGCCTCTTCCTTGCAAAGGGTTTTCAGATGCCCACTCATTCCTCCCCTAACCATTCACCCAACTGGTCCCCTCCCCTGACCTTGGGCACAACTGCTGTCCCCCTGGGTCCCAAGCTTGAATCAGCACAGGGGTGTTTGTGGGAACCGGCTGGGATACAGGAACCACACCCAGCTCAGGATGGCACCAGGCTGTGGTTGTCCTGCCCATCGTATCTTGAGGGTCTACACTTGCCCTCAAGTATCTCTATGCACAAAGAATGCAAATTATATTGTGGAACTTACAATGTATAGACATATTATATGTCAGGGAGAGACCATAAACAAGAAAAAGCTGTTATTTCTTTCAATGCACTTTTTTTTTTTTGTCTGCTTGTTGAACAATGGGTCTGCATTTTCTTTTTGCTTCTGGCTGGGGAAATTATGGAGTCAGCATTTGGTCTACCTTTTTTATGAACCCAAGAAGGAATTGTTTTCCAAGCTTTAGCTATTGATTTGCTAGACTTTACTGACATAAATCTAAAAGGAAGGGAAGCAGGACCATATACATTTGTATAAGATGTGTTCACTTTTGTCTGGGGTAAGGAAAGTTGAGGTTAGAAAAAGAAGGAAGAAAGGAAATTCTGTGTTCACCCTTGAGTGGGAACTACAACAAAAGGCCAACTCTGTAAACTTTCAGCTAGGCAGCTCCATCTAAACAAAAGTTGTTTTGTTCATTTACAAATTAGTATATGTTTGTTAGATAGAAATTTTCCTCAGAATAACTTGATCCTTAAGGAATGTGAACATTATATAATCTCGCAATGCTAACTCGGGGAGAAATTACCTCAGCGTTTCTCACAGAATGTTTTATGGCCTATTCAATGGTTTTATTATGCAGATGGTCTCTGACTCATCAGTGGTTTGAGGTAGGATTTTTCAACATTACAGTTGTTTGAAAGTGATGGACATTCAGTAGACTTCAGATTTTAAATCTGGACCTTTTTCCTAGCAAGAAATGTGTGGTCCGATCCTGAGACTGGGCTGTGGCTACAGCTCCTGAGTAGGCAGATAATCACCAGGGAAACAACAGGCAGACTTGCAGCTCTTCTGGACCCAGACAATGATGTTGCTTTTCACTGTGAGTGAAACATGCACTCTGCGACATGAGATAGTCAAGGCCTTGTTCTAAGATGGTCTTTGTGTTAGATGATTTTGCACTTGGCCTTCTCTAAGTGTTCTGAGCACGTTGAAGGTAGTCTGGGCTAAGCTTTGATATTCTGTGGATGAAGGACACTCCATGCATTTATGATTTATGATATTTTCAATCTATAGTGGGTTTATGGGACATAGTCTCATCATAAGAGGAGGAAGATTGGCAGTTTGCCTTTTTCTTACAATCCCTCTCTCAGCCCTGTGACAATCTTCAGGGTTTGCTAGCAGTTCCTCCTTCTGTGCTGTGCTCCCCAGTGGATGGTTTCCTGGGCATAGAAAAGCATGCCTTCCACAAACAGATGCAGACATCCGACTCCTCATCCAACACTCTATTAAATAAAGAGGTGTAGCATTTTTCTCTGGAATAACAATTTTAATTATATTACATGTTTTAAAATCCCAGCTGAATATAATATAATTTTAGTAGCTCATTTCTCCTGAGGCATCAACACCATCCATCACTCCTGCTGCCATCTGGTACATCTGAAGTGTCATGATCAGCAGTTTATGTGGAAATTAAAGCATTCAAGGGGTCCCCCTTCAGTAATGTCCTGAGGTCAGGGACAATATTGCTTATGGCGGTGAGGATGCATTTTTATCGCACACTTGAGAGGCATCTATTTGACATATTTTACAGCTTTCTGGGTTAAGACTAGCCAAGCTTTTCCTTATTTGCACTGACCCAACATGAGGGTCATCCTGGATAATCCTTCAGAGCACTTCCATCTCTGCTGTTGTGCTTATCAAGCTACATTCAGCTAAGAGCTTAGCAGCAGCAATTAAAGCTCTTTCTCAATCCACCCTCCTTACCCCATCACAAGTAAAGGTGAACACATATTATGCAAATGTAGATTGTCCTGCCTCCTTTCCTTTTGGACGTATGTGGGTAAGTCTAGCAAAACAATTTCTTCTTGCTATACTATGCAGTTCAGTATATACTTATATTTTTACTTGTCATGTCTTTATATGCATATTTATATCAATCTATCAATAGATGGTTCATTTTGTTTTTGTTTTAGTTTTTGTTTTAACTACTACTAAGTGAATGGCTACTTCTGTCCCAGGTATTCACCTAGGTTTGTTTGAGCCTCCCCTGTTTCACCTAGTTCTTACAAGAAAGCTCTAAGGGAAAGTATGTTGTCATCTCTATCTTAGAGGTTGGAAACCCATGCTCAGAGAAGAAGGTTGTCCCAAGGAGACATAGCAGGTAAGAGTCTAAACAAGAGGTATAGGAAGCAGGGGCTGCCACCTCCCACAGAGCCTGAGATCCACATGTCACATAGAACACCAATCCCACTGTGAAAAGAAGTCCAAACTCAAATATGTGATAGAGATTGTGTTGTTATTGCTGCAGCTTGGGTCATTCCTATGGCATGGATTTGATCCCTCGTCCAAGAACTCCCACATGGCATAGGTGATGCAAAAAAAAAAAAAAAAAAAAAAAAGAAGAAGAAAAATGCTCATAAATGTTTAGAAAAGTGTCTGGCACATAATAAATGTTCAGAAATGTTAGCAGTGCCTCAGTTTCAAGGAGTCTCCATGTACTTATGGCTAAGTCCTTTGCAATAAGTTAACTGAGATTAGAGAAATAACATAGGACTAGGTTTTTGGCTAGTTCCCTTTTCCCATTACAAAAGTCAGCATTCTTCGACTGCAGTCAATAGAAACCAACTCTGGCCTTCTGGCTTATACAGGCAAAGAAGCATTTACTAGAGGAGTATGGAGTGGCTTGTAGACTTCAAGGAAATAATAAAGACTCAGGTCTTTGAGAGGACAGAAACCAGGACAGCTCTGGGGTTCCAGGAAGCTGGAAGTAATGGACAGTCTCTTTGAGACACCAAGCTGAAATAATTCCAGTGGTTTTCAGGACAGCTTGAAAGTTTCCAGAGACCAGGCAGCTTGGCTTAGTGCTCTTTGTTCATTTTTATTCCCTGTTAAAAAGAAATGCAAATGGAGGGAAGTACCAGCCATGGGACTAGTTAATGTGTTAATCCTGACAGGGGAAAATATTAACTGTTTTTCTACATGACAGAAAGTAATCTATTTAACAAACATATCCTTTCAGTGTTATTTGGTGACATTGTGTACATTGTAGTTTGAGTTTAAATTTGAATGTCTAGGACCAAAGATGTAAGGAACATCTATCTAGTGTTTGCAAAGTGTTCTGCTACAGAAATTTCCAAGTTTGGAAGAGACTGTTTCTTTCCCATCAGAAAGGGCATGAAAAGACCAAGTGAAACACACTTGCTAAAATAATAAAAAAGAAAGACACTAATTATATTCTTTTCCAGAAATGCTTATTTGTGAAAGTGAGAAGAAGATATACAGATCTTTTCTTTTGGTTTTTCACCCTCAGTCTTTTGGTTCCTCTTTCCTATCTTCAACATCACACACAACATACACAGTTGCTGGTGTGCACACACACAAACCTAAATGCATACAGGTAGCACAGCAGTCCTATTTGTGATCCGGGGAACAGCCTGATTAGAACAGAGAGGTTGCCATAACAAATATGAGGTCTCCATGGAGTCAAAACCCAAATATTCTTTGTGTATAGGAACCATAAATTTAGAGCTGTGAATATGTCGAGATATAATATTAGGAAAATTTCAGAGAAGAAATAAATCTTTTTAAAAATACTGACAAAAGATTTGTTTCTAACATATTATATATACACATACATATATATGTACTAATGCTTACTCTAAAAATAATCAGATATTTTCTATGAATTTTATAGTTTTATATTTTAACTTTATACATATATTATTTCTCATATAATTTTTGTGTGAGATTTAAGGTTTTGTTCAAGGTTTTGTTTGGTTTGATTTTGATTTTCTGTTTTTCCTCTTAATTCCAATTTTTTCAACAAAATTTGATGAAAATTCTGTACATCCTTCATTGCATTAATTTTGAGGTTTTGTAATTAATTTTTTGATGGTTTTTATCATGAACCCATGTTAAATTTTGCTAAATGCATTTTCTATATTAATTATGACAATTGAGTATTATTCTTTAGGCTGTTTTTATGGTAGATTGTATTGATTTACTTTTGAATATTGAGAAGCTTTGTATTTGGGAATAAAGTTCACTTAGTTTTGTTGTATTTTATTTTTAAATAATGCTGATTTCCTTTTATTTTGCCAAAGATTTTTGGAGTTAGGACCATGAAGAACATAGGCAGTAGTTTTATTTTTTGTGTGTACTGTATTTGTCTAATTTTGGTATCAGTGTAATTCTTGCTCCATAAAATAAGTTGACAAATGTGTTCTTTTACTATTTTCTGGAAATAAATTTTGTAGAATTGGTGCTAATTTTTCTGTAAGTATTTGGTAGACTTAGACTTCACCAATAAAATTATCTGATACTGAGATTTCTTATATGGAAGAGTTTAAATACTAAGTCATTTTTTAATGAATTTAAGAAAATTCAGATTATCTATCTTGAGTGATTTGTAGTAGTTTATGATTTACAAAAATGGTTTGGTGGAGTTCTCCAGTGGCCCAGTGGTTAAGGATTCGGTGTTGTTACTACTGTGGCTCAGGTTCAGTCTCTGGCCTGGGAACTTCTGCATGCTGCGGGCATAGCCAAAAAAAGAAAAAAGAAAAAAGAAAGGGTTTGATTTTTTGATTTGACTATGTTGTCCATTTTCTTTTTATAGCAGTTTTATTCCCTTACTATCCTTTTAATGTCTGCATGCCCTATAGTGATAGCCCTTTTTTCATTCTCACATTGGTAATTTGTTTATTCTCTCATTTTTCTTCATCAGTATCAATTTCATAGCTTTTATCAGAGAACCAGACTTCAGTTTGGTCGATTTTCCCCATTGATTTTCTGAATTTAATTTTATTGATTTCTGTTCTTATAGCTATTACCTTCTTTATTCTGCATTCTTTTATTTATTTATTTATTTTTTAGTTTGAGGTGGAAGCTTAGGTAATTGAGTCTAGACCTTGCTTCTTTTCTTATATAAGCATTTAGTGGTATACATTTCCCTCAAATCCTTGCTTTCACTTACTCCCACAGATATTGATAGCTTCATTAGCATTCAGTATAATATAGACACATTTTTTCAGCTCTGAGACTTCCTTTTTGAATCCTGAATATATGTATGTAATTTAATACCCAATGCTTTCAACTTTTTCCATTATTTTTGTCATTTTCAGTTTGAGTCTGTCCTGCCTAGAAAACATATTGGTATGGTTTCAACTATTCTGACTTAGCTTACGACTAATTATATGGTCTGTTTTGGTGAATATCCAATGCAGTCTTTAAAAAGGATGGATATTATCCCGATGTTTATTACAAAATAGAGTGTTCTATAAATGTTATTGAGAATTTAGTCGTTAATGCTGTGTTTCAGTTTTTCTGTATCCTTGTTGAATTCTTGTCCAGTGGTTTTAGTAATTACTAAATAAATGTGTGGAAGCCCTAACTATATCTGTGGGTTTGTTTTCGTCTCCTTTTCAGGCTCTCAGTTTTTGCTCCACATAATTTAAAGTACTGTAGTCTGGTGCATAGTATTTAAGATTTTTGTTTTCTTGGTGAAATAAGTATTTTACCAATGTATACTTTCCTTCCTTGTCTCTAGTAATTTCGTTTGCTTTGATGTATACATTAACTGATATTAACACAAGCACTCTTAATTTTTTATTAGTGTCTTCATAGTATATCTTTAACCTTTTACCTTGAACTGAACTGAAGTAAGGTTCTTATAGCCATCATACATAAGATAAAAACCATAGTTAAGTTGTGTTTTTTTCCTCTCTTAAGCAAATCTCTGTCTTTTTATTCTTGTGCTTAAAGTATGTATTACCAATGTAATTATTATCTTATAACTTAAGTCTGCCATTTTATGATTTGCTTTCTGTTTCTTCTCTTTGTTTCTAAATCTTTCTGTCTTCCTGTGGGTGACTTGAATGTGCTTTATTGTTCTATTTTTATGTCTGTAGTATTGCTGAGGATCACTTTTTGTAGTTATTTCATGGTTGCTCTAGAGATTATCATATACATATGTGATTTATGTTCATCCACTCTTAGCATTTCATCATTTAAATGGAATGCAAACACCTAAACACCATTGAGCTCCCACCACTGACAGCCTGGGAGGAACAGGATTTTGTTATTTCAGGCAGAGAAGGAGGCAGCTCAGGAATGACTGACAGGGAAGGAATGTTCTGCTCTGCCACAGGCCTTGCTACTCTAGCCTGTTTTGGGGGTAAGAGGTGCATGTCTTTGTTGTGGTGTTGACTAGGGCAGGTAGTTAAAAGTTTTATGTGCTGCTGGACTGCCAGTTTTCTAGTTCTTTGGCTAGGAAGAGCAAACTGTTGGGGGGCTATTTTTTGTCCATATGTATTATCATATATATATGTGTGTGTGTATGTGTATATATTTTTTTCTTTTTTGGCTGCACCCACGGCATATGGAAACTCCCAGGTCAGGGATCAAATCTGAGCAGGAGCTGTGACTTTTGCCACAGCTGCAGCAATGCCAGATCCCCGACCCACTGCGCTGGGCTGGGGATGGAACAAGCCAGATCATCAACCCACTGCACCACAGTGGCAAACCCCTTACTGGCATTTATAAGCTGTGGCTTCTTTAGTGCCCAGGCCAGATGCATATGCTCCAAGACAGAAACCAAGGGAACTCACCACCAAATTATCCTTTCAGCCTCAAGGTCCCTGGCCAGGCTGGCTTATTTTCATTTTATCAGTTCTCTGGTGGGTAATTTATGAATTTCATCCTAAGACATTAGTTGAGATTGTCAGGAGGAATAAAGTGGTGTCCATACTAAGACTGATTCATTCTAATGACTCTAAGCTTATCTGTGTCAGAATATCAGCAGATGGAGGCAGGTGGGGAGTACAGTATAATATGAAAATAAAATAAACTGCAACATCAATGAGAAGTGGACCTAGGGGATTCTGTTGCACTTCTCCAGAAGGACACATCTCCTTCCTCTTTTGAGAGTCATTGATGAGACTGAAAATCATATGAAAAGTAGAATAGTTCATTTCTTTGTCAAAATGCACAGTGACACTATAGTCAAATAGTTGGTGGATTGCCAGTTCAACTAATTCATATGGATATAAAAAAGGTTGATTGATCTAAAATATAATCTTATAGGAAGTGGAAAGTTTAGATAAAATGTACTTTTGAAGTACCTTTGTGATTATTGCCATATTTTCTCTTTAAGGCCTTGTCACAAAGAAGTAAAAAGGAAGATAATAATAATTACATCTAAGCATTGTTTTAGAAAAGATATATCCACTTAACTTCACCCAAAGTTCCCTAATTATTAGTATCTTTCTTGTACTCGTAAGAAATTACTAAGCTTTTCTGGGAATTGACTCTTGCTACTATAAATTTTAGTTCACTTCACAGAAGTTGGAGGTAGTATAGCGTTTCTTACCAATATCTTATTTTAACAATGTGTGAATATAATGAATACATCTTTGAAACTGAAGTTCATCTAAAACATGTAATATTTCCAGATATGACATGATTATCACTGAGAAATGTTTTCATCAATCTGCTCTTTAGCTACTGAGTTAGTTTTAATTGGTAGTATCATCTCCCTCAAAAATGAACTAATGATGCGTATAGCAGTGTGTTTTTGAAACCACAGAATTAACGGTGGGCTCCTTTGAGGTGACAAAGGTTGAGAAAAGATAAGTGGGCTTTTGAGTTTCCTTCTCTTAGGTGGTAGAGTCTGTCCTATAGAAGTGCCTCTAGGCAGACTGCTCGTCACTGAGGCCTGGCTGTGGACTGGTCTGGTTGCTAACCAAGGTGGAAACCACTGGAAAAACTAAAGGATTCCTGCAACTAAGTTCTGATTGTGGCCAAAGAGAAAGCCAGAGAGGCTGAAAGTTCAGGGCCAGGAGGTGTTAGCAGAAATGAGCCAAGATGCAGGGCAGTTGGAGGCTGAGTCCTGAGGTGGAGAGGAAGGGCAGGGGTGACAAGGAGAAGCCAGGATGCTCACCTCACTGCACACCTGGACACTGTCTGCAGGTTGTTAGGTATGTGGATACCTTGGCTTGAGTCAAAAGCTTATAGTCATGGTATCACTGGTGTCATTCTGATAAGACCAAATGTTATAAACGAAGCACAGTTTTCCAAGATAGGGTTTGGTTAGTTTTCTTTAACATGGTAAATAGCAGATAAACCCATATTTAAAGTTAAAGAACATCAATATATATGCACGTACCCTGAAAAAAAATAACCATTTTGGCGAGCTATATACCATGTCTTTGTCTTCCTAGGTGAGTGTCTCTTTCTTCAAAGAACTACAAAGGAAAAGCTAAGTAAAAATATTTATACAGTTGTGATTAAAAACAACTTTGAAAACTAATTTCCTAAAATAATGACTATATTATTGTAGTGAAATTTCAAACAGTGACCTTGTTGAAGAAAATTGCCTTTTATTACCATTATCATAATTGTGCAGCAGTAATATTTTGAAAATTTTAATTACTATGATAAAAACCCTTTATAATTATGGATGATTTCCTTTTTATTAGTTGAATAGTATCGAGCCCTAACACTATTTCAAGTTCTTTATGTACTGATACAGAATATTCCAAAATCCTACTGTAGCGCCTTTATAACTTTATTAGCTATTAACACGTTTTAGAATTAATTATCTAAGAGCTATAAAAACTGGAAATCTTTATTTTTTAAGCAGAGGACATATTGCATATTATTAAGAAACATCTCAGACCTATTTTCTGGAAAGAGTTGGCTTAATGCATTTAGAGCAGTGTACTTTCTTTGTTCAAATGTATATTTCTACGAAAGGGGTAGTGGCACTTTGTATATTAAGCAGTTTTTATCATAACATTGCACGAAGCATGAGACAGAAATCATCTATTAATACATTGATCTGTTATAGAAAATTTTAGACACATAGTCTAAAAATATTTAACAGAACATAACCCTCTTTCACAAGCTATGAAGTACATATATATGTACATATATATTTATGTGATGTATGTAATTATATATATATTTGTACTTATACCCTGTATAAATCTGATACTTTGAGCAGAATTTCTTATTAACTTTTTTAGAGGGCAGTGTCATTCTATACTACCTATTAGTTATTATACCTTAAACATTTATATGTGTGACAAAAAGAAAAATGAAAAAATAAAATATTACTCTTTTCACCTCTGGGGTCTTCTTTCTTCTTTTTAACTTGCTTTTTTTCTCTCTTTGTCTTTTAATCATACCTATCCTGTTGTTCTACCATAGCATAAAATCTGTAGAAATTATAGTCAAGCAGAACTAATTTGATTTTAATCCTTAAAGAGTCAATTGACTTCCTCCTGTCTTAAATTTATTCATGATTATAACAGTGATAAAGTAATCTACTCTTTTAGATATATTAGAGGTGGGCTAGGAGTTAGCATTCCTCCAGATAAAATAAAAATATTTGTATATTTAAGAACTTAACATTGGCCCTAATTGAGGAGTGTGTGCACTCAAACTCAACATTAGAAAGAAAGTTTAAGAGTTTTGGGATTTTGTTTTAATAGAACATCATTTTTATTGAAGTATGGTTGGTTTACAATGTTTCAGGTGTACAATAAAGTGATTCAGTTATATATACATAACTGAATATATATATATATAGAATATACTGTATATATATATATACTGAATATATATATACATAGAATATACTATATGCTTTTCGGATTCTTTTCCATTATAGATTATTAAAATATATTAAATATAGCTCCTTGTGCTGTATAGTATGGCCTTGTTGTTTGTTTTATATATAGTTGTATATATTCATCAATCTCAAATTCCCAATTTATCCTTTCCCTACTTTCCCCTTTGGTACCATAAGTTTATTGTCTGTATCTATGAGCCTGTTTCTGTTTTGTAAGTTCCTTTGTATCTTTTTTTTAGGTTCCACACATAAGCGATCTCACATGGTATTTGTCTTTCACTATCTAACTTCACTTAGTATGATAATTTCTAGGTCCATGTTTCTGCAAAAGGCAGGGTTTCCTTCTTTTTATGGCTGAGTAATATTCCATTATATTTACAAAATTATCCATTCATCCTTTGATGGGAACCTGGAACCTGGGTTGTCTCCATGCCCTGGCTGTTGTAAACAACAGCATGTGTGTTGGGTGAGGTATCACTAACACTCTCAGGTCATCTCTTCACTGCCCTGGCAGCCATGGTTCCTTTCCAGAGCCAGGATGGAGAAGCAGTCTCTCTTGGCTTAAGATGGGATCATTTTGAGGATAGAGGGATACATACATTCAGAGCCAGTTGTCCTTACCCCAAATGGAATACACCCAGTGCCATTGCATCACATGAGCTGGAAACTAGGAACAGCTGAGCAAGTACTTCTTGGAGATCAGTGAGCTTCCATCCCATTTAACCCCTGTAGGGAGCATTGCGAATGAGAACTAATCTTAATTTGATGAGGGCAAATTTTGCATCTAAGTTTCACCTTCCTCTACCTAAGACCGGCAGTGAAGTGGATGCCAAATTGAGGGGTTTTATCTGTTCGTGTGTGCAGTTTAGTATTTGTTTCTTTGTTGTTTTCTTTATCCATGCCATGTTGGAAGATTTCAGTGGAATGGAATTAGTGTCAGGATTTTTAACAACAGGATGGTTTCAGAAGGATGGGTGCTGTGAGGAGGGTTGCACACACATGTACAATCACTCCCAGCATTCCTGAAGTGCTGCCTTAACAGAGTCCCACAAAATTTCAGTATGTTCCAACTGTAGCATAAACAATTGCTACTTGACTTGCCTCTGATACTTCTGATACTAGTAGGCAAGCCATTTCTGCTGGGTAAAGGAAAATGTAGAGCCTGGAGGCAGCTAAAATGATGGTTGTTTATAATCTGCAATTTGATTGGCCATTCTCTGGGGATGGAGATACCCAGCCTTTGGTAAACAGAAACGTAGGTGTGAATATCCTCCCAGCATCTGTGAGAGCACAGTGGACTCTGGAAACACACACAAATACTCACTCACTCCATGGTAAAGACAGTAAGGGAAAATAATCTCAACTTGAATTAATGATTACAGTAAATATTCAAAATGAAATCTTACCTTTGATGCCTAACTGAATATTATGTTAAAAGAGAGAAGATGGGAGTCACTGGACCCTTATGAACTCCTTTCTAGTTCTGTCTCACAGACTTTACCCCATCTTTTAAATTACTCTTTATGTCTGCAGGTACTACAGAAGAGTAAAGTTGGAATCCTCCAGGCTCCTCCAGCCCTCCTTTCCCCATCCCACATCTCACTAAGAGGGGTGTAAATACATGTGATCAGCCTCTATCTGTGGCCATCTTCTCTCCAAGCAGACACAACTGTGCCCTTCTCTGACTGGAGAAGGGGAATTCTGCCTGGATGTGGGGTGGAGGCAGGGAGAGACCGAGGGAAGGAACACACATGTCCTCTGGAACTGGAAGTGTTCTACCTTATTAAGAAAGTTTCCATCTTATTAGGAAACTTAAAGATGCCAAGCATCTGCAACTTGATGTATAAGTGAAGCCAGCTTTGGGTGGGCCACTGGATTTCTTATGTTCCTCCGACTGACAGAGAGGGTCAGAATAGAACACTCTTTAGATAAAACCCAGTTCCTGGGTTTAAGGGAAATACTGCTCGTGCTGCAAGAGAAAAGCCTGACAAAAACTGACAAATGCTTGAGTGTATGTATGTATGCATGTGTATGTATCAAGTAGTGATAACTACTCTGATGGGAAAATCAGTGATGTAAAAAATATAGGTAATTCATTTTTTAACATAAGACTGCTCTTGATGCAGACTTTGAGGTAAGTGTTCTGTCCAATGACTTTATTAATTAGGTGCACTCAGGAGAAGCTGGTAAGGAAGAAGAAAGAGAATAATATCCCAGCAAGAATATGATTTTAGGTGAAATCTTGCTATGCACCTAGCTCCATAGGAAACTCTGGGGTGCTAGGTCCATCATAATTATTGTTATGTCTTGAGCTAAGGGAGCTGGGCTTCATGTCCCTTTTCTGTCAGTCATTGGCAATGGAGTTTTCCATACCCTCCCATGAAATCCCAGCTCTTCATGCAATGCTGATATAATAGCCCCAACATTATCTTGTTTGTAAACTTGACAAAATCCTGAGGATGAGCCCATGTAGGGATACTTGGGATCTGAGAGGAGGACTGTGGGACAAATCCTCTAGGAGAATGAGGTCCCAAAGTAGTTGATAAATAAAGCAAAGGAACAGGATCAGGGCTCAGGTCCAGCTAAGATGTAATTAATGATGTTAGTGGATAATTATCACTACAACCATCATCAAAATTAAGGGGAGCAAATTGAGGAGAATTTTGAAGGACATGAGGTTGAAATATTACTTCTGAACTTTTAGAGGTGAAGTTGAGGGCATGGCCGTGAAAATGGCAATGATGGTAGATATCATTACATGTAATGAGAGGTGGTGATGAGACTTTCAGCATATTGCAATAGCTCTAATGGATTGAATGTGCCAAAGCAGATAGAAAGTGTCTCAAAGAATTTGAACTTAATGTATATCATTTGCCTTTTCATAGAGAAAAAAAAAAGAAGAAGAAGAAGGGAAGGTTTACGATATTGGTCAAATTGACCTTTATCTTTCTTCCTGAGTTCAACATTTCCCATTCTCTCTATACCATCTTCCAATATTCTCATCTTTTATACAGCCTTTTAACCCTTCACAAAATTATCATATTGGAAATGAACCTTTCTTCCTGAATTAACTTGTTGACATTTCATTAATTTTTTGCAAAATAATTCTAAAACAAAATGTTTTGTAGAGTTACCTTGAAGGGTTATGTCAACTTATTAACAAGGAAGAAAGACAAAGTATATTTATGTTGTGAAGACACATTTTGTTTTTAAGGATAATTTATCTCTTTTGAAAAGTCATGGTCATTAGCAGGTGTACAGAAATAATAAGGTCCCTGACTCAAAGGAGTTTGAAGTTTATTGTATGTGATTGATATTTTAAGCCTTTTTATTTCTGAGAAATGTGTTTGCAAGAATCTTTTTTTTTTCCTTTTCCTGTTCTTGAGATTTCCCACCAGTATCTTTTTGAAGAAGACAACAGTAGTATGCTATTTCTTATCATTTACAGAGAAAATACACCTGCTTCACAAACTTAAGGGTTATGATATGATTTGATCTTAAAATGTGAGAAAATTATTTTCTATATCTCCTTTTACTATATCCAGTCAAAAAGGAAAAGAAGTAAATTGAAGGGAATTAAACACACACACACACACACACACATACATAGACACATGAACACACACACACACACACACACAGTTTTGATAAATGGGCCAAAAGATAACAAAAACTTTGACATTTTAAAAATATCTTAGCAGGAGTTCCTGCTGTAGCTCATTGTGTTGAAAATCTTAATATAGTGTCTCGGGTCCCTTTGGAGATGTGGGTTCAATCCCCAGACCAGCCCAGTGGGTAAAAGGATCCAGCATTGCTGTTGCTGAAGTGGAGGTCTCAGCTGTGGTTTAAATTCAATCCCTGGCCTGGGAATTTCCATATGCCATGGGTATGGCCATAAAGAATAAATCTTAGCAAGGTGAAAACAATAAAATGATGTCCTTGGAGGCAATCATATTGGAACTAAGAAAGTAAACTGATAAAAAGTGCAACACTAAAATAGGGCATACTCAAAAATAGAGATCTTTTTTCATATTTCAGTATTAAAACTAGGACTTGTTTATCATTACTGCTTTAATTCATGTCACTAATTTTTAAGGTAAATTTATCTTTACGAGTTATCTGTTTCACTGTGAGCTTCGTCACTGATGGCAGCCTGCCCAAAGCCCATTCAGAAGAAGAGAAGATTCTTTTTAAAAGGAAAATTCCCATTAGCATCATTCCATTTGCAGTCAGGGTCATTGTAAAGGTGATATTTACCTGTTAAATATGTGTAGAGCAGATCTCATTAGAGTCTCAATGGTCATCAAGAATTCCCAGTTTCCTTCATTATTTCCCTAAATAATGAATGCATGCACTTCACATATGGAATACAGAACATTTTTAAGCAGTTTATGAGCAAAATATTGATTTTTTTCCTTGACAGAATCTGGAAAAAGTAAAAAATATTTCAACTACTCATCTTATCTGTTAATCTCTACTGTAGTGTCCTTTCCAAGTGCTGATCATCTCTAGAATGTTTATGTCCTTGCTGTCACAAGAATTTCACCTACTCTTGTGGAAGGCTATTTGCAGTCTTACAGACCTCTTCCTTGGGAACTTCTGGTACTTTGAATAAGTAGAGGTCATATTACTTGTTAAAATGCCATGAGACATAAGAATAGAGAATATCCATATTGGTACCTTAAAATTCTATTGCAACTTTAACAAGATACATTAAGGCCTTATGCACATCCCAGGTGGGAATTAAGTTTCCTTGCTCACTGCTTTCTGAGCCAATTTTTTTTAATTTTTATTTTTACTGCTATAGTTTATTTACAATGTTCTGTCAATTTCTTCTATATAGCAAAATGACCCAGTCATATATATAATATACATGTGTATATATATATATAATATATATAAATTCTTTTTCTCAGATTATCCTCCATCATGCTCCATCACAAGTGACTAGATATACTTAGTGCCCTGTGCTATATAGTAGGATCTCATTCCCTATCCACTCAAAATGCAGTAGCTTGCATCTACTAACCCCAAACTCCCAGTCCATCCCACTCCCTATGCCTTGGAAACCACAAGTCTATTCTCCAAGTCCATGAGTTTGTTTCTTTCCTATAGGTAGTTTCATTGGATTCCAGATATAATGATATCATATGGTATTTGTCTTTTTCTGACTTACTTCACTTAGTATGAGAGTCTCTATTTCTATCCATGTTGCTTCAAATGGCATTATTTTGTTATTTTTCATGGCTGAGTAGTATTCCATCATGTATATATACTGCATCTTTTTAATCCATTCATCTGGCAATGGACATTTAGGTTGTTTCTATGTCTTGGGTATTGTGAATAGTGCTTCAATGAATATAGGGGTGCATGTACCTTTTTCAATGAAGGTTTGGTCTGGGTATATACCCAGGAGTGGGATTTCTGGGTCATATGATAGTTCTATATTTAGTTTTCTGAGGCACCTCCATACTGTTTTCCATAGTGGTTGTACCAACAGTGAAGGAAGGTATCCTTTTCTCCACACACTCTCCAGCATTTGTTATTTGTTGTCTTGTTAGTGATGGCCATTCTGACTGGTATGAGGTGGTGACTCATTGTAGCTTTGATTTGCATTTCTCTAATAATTCATGATGTTGAGAAATTTTTTCATGTGTCCGTTGGCCATCTGTATATCTTCCTTAGAAAAATGTCTATTTCTGTCTTCTGCCCATTTTTCAATTGGGTTGTTGGTTTTTTTCATTTGAGTTGTATAAGTTGTTTCTATATTTTAGAGATTAAGCACTTGTCAGCTGCATTGTTTGAAACTATTTTCTCCCATTCCATAGGTTGTCTTTTTTTTTTTTTTTTTTTGTGGTTTCCTTTCCTGTGCAAAAGCTTGTCAGTTTGATTAGTTTCCATTGGTTTATTTTTGTTTTTTCTATTGCCTTGGAATACTGACCTAAGAAAACATTTGTAAGGTTGATGTCAGAGAATGTTTTGCCTATGTTCTCTTCCAGGGGTTTGATGGTGTCTCCTCTCACATTTAAGTCTTTCAGCCATTTTGAATTTCTTTTTCTGCATAGGGTGAGGGTATGTTCTAGTTTCATTGATTTGCATGCAGCTGTCCAGGTTTCCCAGCAATACTTGCTGAAAAGACTGTGTTTTTCCCATTTTAAGGTCTTGCCTCCTTTGTCAAAGATTAATTGACCATAGGTGTCTGGGTTTATTTCTGGGTTCTCTATTCTTTTCCATTGGTCTGTATGTCTGTTTTTGTACCAGTACCATACTTTCTTGATTACTGTAGCTTTGTAATGTTGTCTGAAATCTGTGAGTTATACTTCCTGTTGTTTTTTATTTATTTTTCCCCCTCAGTATTTCTTTGGTGATTCTAGGTCTCTTATGGTTCCATATAAATTTTTGGATTGTCTGTGAAAAATGTCATGAGTAATTTTAGATGGATTGCATTGAATCTGTAGACTGCTTTTTGTAGTATGGCCATTTTAACAATATTAATTCTTCTAATCCAGGAGCATGGAATATCTTTCCATTTCTTTGAATCCTCTTTAATTTCTTTGATTAATGTTTTATACTTCTCAGCATTTAACTCTCTCACCTCTTATTCAGGTTTATTCCTATGTATTTGATTTTTGGGGTTGTGATTTTAAAAGGTATTGCATTTTTATATTCCTTTTCTAATATTTCATTGTTAGTATATAGAAATCCAACTGATTTCTGAATGTTAATCTTGTATCCAGCTACTTTGCTGAACTCATTGATCAGTTCAAGTAACTTAGGGTTTTCTATGTATAGTATCATGTCATCTGCATAGAGTGACAGTTTTACCTCCTCTTTTCCAATTTGGATACCTTTTTATTTTTTTTCTTTGTCTGATTGTTGTGGCTAGGACTTCCAATACACTGTTTAATAAAAGTGGTGTGAGTGGGCATCCTTTTCTTGTTCCATATTTTAGTGGGAAGGCTTTCAGTTTCTCTCTGTTGAGTATTATATCTGCTGTGGGTTTGTCATAAATGACTTTGATTATGTAAGGAATATTCTCTCTATACCCACTTTGGTAAGAGGTTTTTTTATCATGAATGGATATTGGATTTGTCAAATGCTTTATCTGCATCAATTGAGATGATCATGTGGTTTTTGACTTTTCTTTTGTTAATGTGGTGTATGAGGTTGAATGATTTGCATATGTTGAGCCAAAGATGACTTCGGCTCTGAGTGAACAGCAAGCCTAGCTTAACAGACACTGTGTCTGAAAGAGCAAACATCTCTTGGTGAGTAATTGTGCTTTTCCTGTAATGTGCATGACTTGAGAAAAAGAGAGAGCTGGAGCAGTGTCATTTTTCCCCTGGTTTCAGATTTCACAGACCTCAGTGTAAGCACAGAACAAACTGAAGGTCCTTTGTCAGAGATAATAAGCTCATTGAGCTGGAAAAGAGTATTTCTACTACAAAAGAAAATGCAGGCTTCATTATTACCTACTTTCTTCTTTACAGGGAATCTCATGATAACTGACAGCCAATACATTTCATAAGCCAAATCTGTAGATACCATCACTAGAAAATCTTTAACATCTATCTATATATGTATTTTTTTTCTTGCTACAGTTTTCTTTTCTTAAATCAGTAAAGTTCTCAAAATGCTCTGACCTGCACTGGCTAATTAGTCCCTGGGTCAGTGAACTATGTCTGGATTGGTGGCATTGTGGTGAACATTGACACCATGGAAGCCTCCACATTTGCAGAGGGCTGGAGGAAGGGAAACAGCAGCTACCAAGCCAGATTAGACCACAACTGTTCCTCAGGGGAGTCTACTTCACTGAAATCTTCTTTCTACTGACACATTTGTTGGCTTATTACCATCTTATCTTGAGCGGAAAGAGTGATCTTCAAAAGCATTATTGGAAAGTTCCCCATTATGGCTCAGTGGGTTAGGAACCCAACATAGTGTCCATGAGGATGCAAGTTCAATCCCTGGCCTTGCTTAATGGGTTAAGGATCCAGGGTTGCCTCAAACTGCAGCTTAGGTTGCAGATGCGGTATTGCCATGGCTATGGTGTAGACCTACAGCTACAGGTCTAATTAGACCTCTAACTTCTGTATACTGGGGGTGCAGGCATAAAAAAAACCAAAAACTTGTTGGGTTGCCTGACTCCTCTGTTCAAAACTCTCCAGTGCCATTAAAGCTGGGCATTTCCAGAGTCTACACACCTTCACAACCTGGATCTTCATTCCCAACTGTCTTTCTTCTTTTTCACCCTCCCTTACAACTTTCTTCTCATCTCCTTTCCTCAAACTAGCCAGGCATGTCAGGGCTTTCACACCTGTCCTTGTCTTCAGTAAGCATGTAGATAATGCTCTCTCTCTTAGTTCACACCATACGTTCTCATCCAGACTTTCTCTGACCCTTAAGTCTAAATTGTATACAACCTTCCTGTGTTTCTTACTCCCTTACCAATTTTTCTTCATAGCACTGAATGCCATCTAATATGCCAACAAACTGACCAAGAGGGCAGTTGTATGGCTGGTGCCTAAAAACTCTGAAATCTATTTCCTTAATAAATATTCATGCTTGAATGAGGGTGGTGTTCTGGGATAACAATAATTAAAGACAGTTTAAATGATTTCCAAAATCACACATCTATTAAGTGTTAGGACTAGGATTTAGAAACTGATTACTGTGAAGCCTGCATTTTTAAAACTAGTGCATGTGCTGAATAAATTTCACCAAAAATTACAAATATTAATTTATTTAGTCTTTATGTGAAGCATGAAACAGCCTTACTCTTACGATCCACTTTCAGATATAAGGAAACCAACCACTAGACATTAAATAACATGTCCAGTATAATACAACTAGTAAGCAATCTGTGTTTAAGCAACTTTCTATGAGTTTGCATTGCCATAATTTGTTTTTCTAACTGTGGCTTTATATTTTCTTATGTTTTGTAGTAAATATACATTAATTTCATGTTTCATTTTATAAATTCTGACAAGAATATAAGCATGGCCCAACTTATATTTTTATTCTGATAATGGATCTTATAACCTCTCTGATGGATTTGTTGAAAGCTAATCCATGCTGGGAACTTTACTTAGTGTGGTATATATAATTCTGCCTTCTAATTTTGTATCTGAAATAGTTTTTTAATACCTAAACACATAGAAGATTGCCCTTATTCAGCATATGGGCAACAAGTTGGATATAGATCCAACTTGAGGCCTGAAGAGATCTCATTTCTTACCTGGATAAATATAAAATAGGAGCCCCAATGTCTCTTTGAGTAGTTATGGGTTAAATTAATCATTATATAGCAGTAACTGATCCACACTTCATAGGTAAAATCTATTTAGATCTTCATCCAATAAATCTGTCAAAACAGAATATATGTGTTACAGACATGGATATTATTATTACAGCTTAAATGAGGAAGGCCTTTTAATTCAGATGTTATAGAAAAAACATAAAGGAATCCTGACCAATTTGATAATTGAAAATAAAGTATAACAAATTACATACCACAAACAATTCCATTGATTGATAACTGATAAAAATCACTGTCCTATATGAATATCCCACACAAATCTATAAGGACTATAACAATAGCATATGAGAGTCAACCTGTAAACAAATGTGAGAAATTTATAATCCCAGGAGTGAACTAATCTGTGCAAATTCACTAATGTAGACCCATCTTTTGTCTTTTATAGATACTTTATTGCTCTAGATTACAATAAAACCGAAATATTAATATATTTCCATGCCAAAAATAATTGAAAAACCATTAAATATGTGGTTTTAAAATATAGTTTAAAAATGTAAACATGTTTTTCTGCTTTGTTCCAAAAATGTCCATTCTTCAAATCTAGAATAAACTGTGTAAATCCATTTATTATAATATAATATAGATAATAAGTAAGAAAGTAGTAACAGATGCCGACTATTTCATGCTACCTATTATTACTCTAAGTCTGTTCTTTACTTATTGTGATCCAGTTTTTCCTGAGCATGTGGCCATACAAAGAGACTGAATCCTCTAGACTTCTTTTTCAAATTAGATTTGCTATATGGACAAGTTATCTTTAACAATATGAGCAGAAATGATGTTCATATATTCACATTACTTGCCTAAAAAAAAAATTCCTTATTATCACTCTCTTTTCCCCTTCCCAGGAGTGAGGAGCTCTGCCAACTATGACAATCAGATTATGACTGTGTACAAAAGATCTTATGAGCCTAAAAAGATTGGACTCAGCTGATATTTACTTAGGCCTGTTATTTCAAGTGGCCTTATGGTTACCACTGGAAAACTAAAGGAGATAAAGTTAAGTGAAGATAGGGGTTATGAAATAAAAGAGAATTAGAAAGTTGGAGAAAATGGGTAGAAAATATCATAGTGAATTTAGGCTCCTATGGAAATTAAGTATTAAAAGAAAATGATTATCAAAGAGACAAAATGGCCAGATGACCTGGACCTCACACCCACACTATGAAATGTGTTTTGCAAAATTTGCAATCCCAAAAGGGCAGATGTCAAAGTCATCCCAATTCAGACATGGCCATGAGCATAATTGCACAATAAAAATCAACAAGAGGACAGAACTTGGCCAATAGACAAAAAAGTCATATTTGTATGAAAAGTGTAATTTGCTGTTTCATCAGGGATTTCATAGGTTCCCATACTGTGTTTAGGAAATAGTTTCCCATTCTTCCCTATAGTATGTGGAAATAATCATAGGCCATTTTCCTTTTCTGCCACCCTTCTACCCACTGTGTGTATGAGGAGCAGATGTCTTACCTTTTCATTAAGTGGTAACCCAGGTTGTTGGAGAATTGTTCCTCACCCAAAGACACTGAAGTCTGTGCTGGACTAACTCAGTACATGAAACCATTGCTACTGCCATTGGAGAAGCTGGGGATTTTTCTGTGTAAGGGAAGGCACCTAGTGCATAGATAATCTGAGGAAAGTGATAAAGCATGTGGCAGAGATCTGACTAAGATTCCCTCATGTTTGTTGGCTTCCACATCTATAATGTAGCTTTAGCGCATTCCATGCCAGGAAAGCTAGAGACAGGATTCAGGATCCCACAATCTCCTGTACACCTCATGCAGCCATGTCACTGAGATGGTACAAAAGGAATGACAACGGGAAGGTAGGCTTCCTTGTTCAATGGAAACTGTATGCCCTTCACCACTTTACATTGGTGGAATGGAGCCAGGTCTAGTCATGGAACTAAATGCAAAACCACACGGGAAGGCTGAGCAGCAAGGTGTGAACTTGGGGACAAAGAGGGCCTTGTGGAACAGAGCTCTCTAGTGCCCCACAACTCTGTAATTTCTAAACTGTTGCATAAGTGTCCTTTTTCTTCTTACTTTAAGTACTAAAGGGTAGATTTCTTCAGTACAGCAGCTTTGCATATACACCAAATTATAATAAAAAATAATGGTAGAATGGTTGACTAGGACAGGCTACAAGTCCAAGTTGTAATAGTAGATATTAAAATAATAGCTATTGAGAAAACAAATAGTGGTTTCAAATAGTGGTAGACCTAAATACAGAGCCATAACAGTGAAAGCTTCAAAATAAAATAAAATACTACATGTATACATTCTTTTTTTCTCACATTATCATGCTCTATCATAAGTGACTAGACATAGTTCCCAGTGCTATACAGCAGGATCTCATTGCTAATCCATTACAAAGGCAATATTATGCATCTATTAACCCTAAGCTCTCAATCCATCCCAGTCCCTTCCCCTCCCCCTTGGCAACTGCAAGTCTGCTCTCCAAGTCCAATGATTTTCTTTTCTGTGGAAAGGTTCATTTGTGCTATATATTAGATTCGAGATATAAGTGATATCATATGGTATTTGTCTTTCTCTTTCTGACTTACTTCACGCAGTATAAGACTCTTTAGTTCCATCCATGTTGCTGCAAATGGCATTATTTTGTTCCTTCGTATAGCTGAGTAGTATTCCATTGTGTATATATACCACATCTTCCTAATCCAATCATCTGTCAATGGACATTTGGAGCATGATAATGTGAGAAAAAAGAATGTATACATGTATGTGTAACTTGGTCACCATTCTGTACAGTAGAAAATTGACAGAACACTGTAAACCAGCTATAATGGGAAAAATAAAAATCATTATACAAAAATAAAATAAAATCTATTCAATTAATAACCTGCTGAATGTTAGATTATGAAGACAATTATAAATGTACACACTACATTTACATAGGTAAAAAAACTATATGGTTAGAAGCACTGACATAAGTGTATTCAGATTTTATTATAATAGGTTATAGAACACATTATAGGGTTGATACAATTGGTTTTACTTTTATTCACTTTACTTTTTCTTAAATTTTATTTTTATTAAATCATAGTTGATTTACAATGTTGAGTCAATATCTGCTTTAGAGCATAGTGACCCAGTCATGCAAAAATATACATTCCTTTACTTGTATTGTCTTCCATCATGGTCTATCCCAAGAAATTGGATATAGTTCCCTCCGCTCTACAGTAGGAACTCATTGCTTACCCATTCTAAAGGTAATAGAATTCACTTTCCTTTTAAGATGGAAAAACAATATTTGTATTTGTTTGCTGTTTGAGTCCTTTATTGTATTGAACACAAATATACATACCCTTTCAAGTTCACTCTGATCTATCATCTAGTCACCTTGGCCATCCCAGGCCTTTGAAATCCTTTAAAGCTACCTAGAAGAACTTAATCACTTGTGGGGTGTGTGTGTGTTGGGGGGGGGGTTACTTGTATGTATTTAAACTGGATAACATTTTTCCCCTAGGTTTTTACCTCTCCAAATTAAATCAAAGTTGATTTTAATTTTGTTTAGATACTAACCAGGACATCAAAACTGAAGTTTCTTTTGCATAAAACCATCATAAAGTTGGGGTGTGAGTACTGTACATCTCGAATTGTGATGGAGGTAGGTGTAGAGCTCTCAAAAACTTTTAAGCCCCTTTAAAGAAAGTGGACCTCAAGCACTGCTTTTAAGTTTTTATTTTGTACCGAAATGTGTACTTGTGGAAAGAGACTGTCAGTACTTATGGTTAATAAAATATATTCTCCATTACTTTATTACACATAAGATGTTTAATTATGTGACAGAATTATCAGGTCCCAGCTTGCAAGATACATAAAGTCTACATAAGGCCTATAAAATTTGAGATAATTTTCATAGCATTATAGTTCCAGAGGAAATATGCATCAATCAGCTAAGATCCATATTTCTACATCTTCTATTTCTAAAATTTGCACTGGGAAAACATGTCTTCAGGTTTATTTATTCTATGTTTTGGAATTTTGTGGAAGCAACAGGAAGTTGGAATTATGTTTTATTTTAAATATTTCCTGGAGTTCCTCTTTTGGCCCAGCAGAAGCAAATCTGACTTGTACCCATGAGGATGCAGGTTTAATCCCTAGCCTTTTGGTGGGTTAAGAATCCGGCATTGCCATAAGCTGTGGGGTAGGTCACCGATGTGCCTCAGATCTGGTGTTGTCGTGGCTGTGGTATAGGCCATTGGCTACAGCTCTGATTATACCCCTAGCCTGGGAACCTTCATATGCCACGGATATGCCTGGGTGCAGCATAAAAAAAGAAAGAAAAAAAAAAGATTAAATATTTCCTATGATAGACTGCATTTTATATAATAACTTCCTTTATTAATTTCTAAGTTGTCCCCCCAAAACTAAATAAGATCTGTGTCTTCTTGGGCATTGGGAAGAAAATATCTCTTTTACTTTATATTTTGTAATTCATGAAGAACAATTTTTTTTGTTTGCTTCTCAAGCTGACACCCCCTCAGAATGTACACAAAAGATAAGAACCAGAGATTTAGTATCACCATTTGATTATATTCATCTATGATTATATTAAAACCTCAGCAGGCAGACTCTATAATCTTATGCAAGCCAATCTGATATCTGTCTGATGCTTAAATCCAGTGAGGAAAATGATTCACCAACATTCATCTGAGATAGTCTATGCACAAAGTAGTCAAACATCACTGCTTTTCCACAGCTGACCATCAAATTCAGTTTCAGCAGCCTCTCTATAATAGCATTAGAGTCGGAGCTTAGATTGAGGAAGTCATCTGAAATCCATTATGATGGCCACAACACAGCCACCACTTAATTGAGAGAGGAAAACAATCTTGTAAGTGAAACATGAGTTCTCACGTTGAGACAGATTATACAGGAGGCCTCTATATGTGTTCACATAGATGCAGAACTCAGCAGAAGTAGATTGGCAGCCTGTAAGAAGCTTGTGATTGAATTATGTTTGAAAGGAAACTCAGTTTGGTCTCTCACTGCTTTTAGACAAGTTCTGGAACCCCATACATGTACAGAAGGAAGCAGCCTATGAATGGGGTCTTATTTTATGATGCCCACCTGGTATGTGGTCATGGAGAATTTGGGATACAAATGAAAATCCAGCAGAAAAGGCAAACAGGAGGTTTTTTACCCAGAGAACAGAATCAGGGCCCTGCCCGGGGACAACAGAGGGACAACCTCACCAGGAAAGATGTCCTCACTTTTTCTCTCTCAGCATGTTTTATCATAGCTCTTGACCTGTGCAGGCTGTGTAATTCCTACTCCTTCGTCTATGAATGGAAACTATTTGGATTCACTGATTTGCTATCCTTACTTGTGCTTTGGGTATTGATGTTGGGTGGCAGCTGGCTCTCTGGACCCTGTGGACAGTTTTCATTGATTCCTTTCAGGAAGGGATACTGTACATAAGGGAAAAGGCTTGCCAGCAGCCAGAGGAGCAGGCAGCATCAGGAATTGTGGTAGCCCTGTGTATTAGAATTCCCAATTTTTATGAGCATATATGGTCTCTCTGAATATAAATTATGTTCCCAGATTTCTTGGCAATCAAATGTGGAAATATGATTAATTTCTAGCCAATAAGATGTCTGCAGATGTGTATGTGCATTCTTTCTAAAAGGGGAGGACATGCCCCCATCCTTGTTACTTCTTCTACCTGGATTGTTGATGTAATTGCCAGAGATCAAGCAGCCATCTTGGGCCATAGTGACATCCAGAAAGGGAAGGAAGGCAGAAAGGTGGATGGAGTTTATGATATGTACCTCCACCTCCTTTTATGACTGGTAAATGTGTCTCAGAGCCATTACAGGTTCAGGGGTTTTAGTAAATGCTGACCTAACTGGATTCTGTCTAAACTATATGTCTATCCTCATTTTATGTGGAAGGAAAATAAGGTGGAGTAAAATTTTCCAAATATGTAGCCACTAGATGACTGATGGGGAGTTTCTTTAAAACTAACTTTAGAGGTTTGTTGCTTAATCCCCAAACTTGAAGAACTAAAAATTTATGTGGTTATATTTTATTAGGTTATTAAATTAATATAGCACAAATAAAAGTAATTTTGGGGTAGTAAACCATCGATGAGGCTGACTGAAATGTTTTGTATATGCATATATACAAAATTGGATGGGAGCACACCAAAGTCCTGTTAATTATTGCTTCTAAAAAAAATAAAGCAGAGAATAAAGGTGTTAGAAAAAAACTAAATTTTCAATTTTATTTATGCTTTTATTATTAAATTTAAAGCTTATAATATGACAAAATATTATCAATAATTATTTTTGTAAGATCATTAATCAGTAATTTAATATTCTATATTTTAAAATGTCAGTTTTTAAAGTGAAACAATGAAATGCCAATTAGTAAAAAGAGCAAAGGTTAAAAACAAAGCTGCAAACTATATATCCATGTAGGTTTGTTTGTGTATTTTTTCATATTTAAATAAATTAAATGTTTTCATATGTTTAAGTATCTTTTCTTGTAATTATAGCAGTGCTTCTTGGCACAGAGTAAACTGCTAAATTAATCAAGTAATTTTATTGAAAAGACAGGGAAAAAGAGAAAACTGTAAATTAACACTTAACATGAAAGATGTATTAAATTTTTTAGAGGACAACTCCAAACTATGGAGACATGACTTTTCTTGGTAAACTATAAAGAATCTTAAAGAAGTGAGCACTGCACAGGTGTGATGATGGTTGCTTTGTGGGAAAGAAGGGCTGACAATTAGGACGCCCACTGGCAGAGCTGCTATCAAAGTTCTCTTTCTTAACTTGGGTAGGTGGAATGGAGAGGGGCCACTAAAAAGGTATTTTTCTTTTGGTAATTAATTAAATTATATATTTACTTGTCTGTTACCAAGTCCAAGCTCATAGCCCTTGCCTTACAACAGATCAATAAGTCAAGAGACAAGATGTAGGGGCAAGAAATAGTGATTTTATTTAGAAAGCAAGCTGACAGAAGATGGTGGACTAGTGTCCCAAAGAACTATCTTGCCTGACTTAGAATCCAGTCTCCTTTTAAACTAAAAAGGGAGGGGAGTGGTTGGTTGTTAATTTGGGGGTGGGCAGGGAGGCTGCAGGTGCAGCATATGGAAGTTCCTGGGCTAGGGGTCAAATCAGAGGTACAGTTGCTGGCCTGCACCACAGCCACAGCAATGCCAGATCCGAGCTGTGTCTGTGATCTACACCACAGCTCATGGCAACACTGGATCCTTAACCCACTAGGCAGGGCCAGAGATGGAACCCACATCCTGATGGATACTAGTTGAGTTCATTTCCACTGAACCACCTGGGAACTCCTGTTATAATCTTGGTGCTGGAATCCATTGTTCTTGCATGGGTCAGGTCATGAGGTTCCTGTAAACCTCCTACAAGAAAAATGTTATTCTCTGTTCTGCAACTTCTTCTCTATATAAATGGAAAAAGGTTATATTTTTAAAAGTTGGAGCCTTGAGAATGGGCTATCCTGTATATTTTGGGTGATAGGCAACATTCTTTACTGGAAGCGGGCTGTAGAATACAAAGATTAAAGCAAAAGAAACAGATCCATTATGGAGACAGATTTGTTCTCCTCTATTACGCATCTACATTTTATTTTAAAATAAATAGTTTAAAATTATTAATACAAGTCACCAAGCTCACCAGAAGACTCCTCCCTTCATCCCACCCAGAAACCTTATCCTAGCTAGAAAAACCTTATGGGTTTTACAAAAAAAGACATGACAGTCATATTAATGATGCATTCTACATGTTCTCATGGTTTACAGTTATTGGTTCTTGTTGATGCTTTGATGCAATCTAGTTTTCTTTTTATGGCTTATTTTTTTCCACACCAAAGCAGTTGTTTTCCAGTAAATCATTCCTTGTTCTACCTGTCAAGCCCCCGGAATATAACTAGGGTGAGCTGGAAAATGACTGCCTCACTCACAGCAGAGATTTGGAGTCAGTAAACTGGCAGAGGTGCATAAAGACAATGAATAATACCTGCCCAAGGCATTTTGTGCTTCACATTGGTGTTAATTGATTACTCAAAGTAAAACTAGTTCAGCTTCATCAACTCACCTATATGTTCTATTTTCTTAATTCTTATTGCCAGATTACTGTGATGAGATATTAAATTAAAGGTAAATATGATTGACAACATGTTAAAACCTTGCTCAGACATAAGACGTAATTTAAATAAAGCATCATCTTTCGATATAAAAGTTTCAAAGTCAGCTGGAATTAAATTTGTTAGCTCAAATTTGTACATGTATTTAGTGCTTGTAATAAAGAGCTAATAAATTTAAGAGAGCTAAAATTGATTTTAATCAATTCTGTATTAATTTTAAAACTATCTTTTTTATTTGTAAAATTACTCAGAAAAATATTTTTCTGTGCATTTTACATGAGTGCATGTAACTTACTTCTGACCTACTTTATTTTATTTTTGTCTTTTTGCCTTTTTCTAGGGCCATACCTGTGGCATATGGACGTTTCCAGGCTAGGGGTCTAATTGGAGCTATAGCTACCAGCCTATGCCACAGCCACAGCAACGCAAGATCCAAGCCGCGTCTGCAGCTTACACCACAGCTCATGGCAATGCCAGATCCTTAACCCACTGAGCAAGGCCAGGGATCGAACCAGCAACCTCATGGTTCCTAGTCGGATTCCTTAACCTCTGAGCCACTATGGGAACTCTGTGACCTACTTTTAGATGAAAACATCCCCCTTAAAGTGTATGAATTCCTTTCTGAGCTACAAATTTAAATCTAAATTTAAATTTAAATTTAAATAATTATTTTCTTGGTGTTCTGTTCAATGTGTTTACAGATAATCAAACTATTGTTATATAGTGACTATTATCATCTCAAAGCTCCAAAAATGTAAATGAAACTGTGAATTAAACAGTACATTTGCACATATTTGCATCACACTGCCCTGATGATAAAGTGTAAGCATGCCTTGGAGTCAGAGTAGGATTTCAACAGCACCAGGCAAGAACAAAAACAGATTAATGAATTCAAACTAATGGTGAGTAAGACCCCAGAGACCATGGGTGCAGTTAAAATAAAAGCTTAAAGGAAAAAGGTTCATTTGTCTCTTTCTGAACCAGAAAGTTACAGCTGCCCGGTTCTACCTCTTAGATGAAGGAAAGTGAGAAAATTGACCTATGGCTGATCAGACTTAAAGATTCTTAGAAATGTATCTAAAATTGAATTATTCCAGACTGACACATATGATGATGCAAACTGATGGCCTTTCCCTAAAGCCCGTTAGGAATTTAGCTCTGCAATAATATAACCACACTAAGATGTTAATAGCTAATTAGATCTTAATGAGTAATTCTTTGACAACATGCCCACATTTTGGCCAGAAATAATTCCTCCTCAGGGATTACCCTATGATAAGAGAATAATGAATGGATTTGCTATTTTTCCTGTACCCCTGATTATCTCTGACTCGAACGTGTTGATTAGAAATGAATGTTTTCACCCTTTGGTCTGTTTCCAGGTCTTCTGAAATATCATCTCCTATTTACCTTCTGAGATATGCAGAGCATTGCCACATCCAGAAATACTTTATCTCACATAACTGCTTTACTTTCATCCTTTCAAACTTTCCATAGCCTTCCTTTAGCAATAGCCTTGCCTGCTGTATCTGTTTCCTTTAAAACCTATCAGCTGGATTCTGACACTTCAAATTTACCCTGCCCTTCTGATTTTGTTTCTTTATCTCTAAAGAGCTTTGCTTTGTGTTGGCATTTCAGTGACCACTGTCTGGAACCCATTTCTCCTTTTTCCTTCTCACTAAAGAGAAATAATGAATAAGAAAATGACAGAATCAAATATATCTAAGGCTGTGGCATGCAGCATTCCAAGAGCAGATCATGGAATATGGATGTAGAAATATGTTAACACGTGAATCTACACCAGTGATTAAAAACAATCTTCTAGCAAAGAAAGTATATGTGCATGTGTGGAATATAGAGGGGATGAATTTACTACTCAAAAATATATACATATTAGACTGAATCCAGAAACTTTATCAAGGTCCTTTTAAAACAAAATAATTTAACATAGGTTTTGTCCAACCCTTTGATATTTCCTTTCCTTTTGTCTTTGTTTTCTTTTTGTCTCTGAAAGCAACAGCAATGGAATTCTATCTAACATTTTACAGATGCCTCAGAAACACCTGAACCTTTTTTTTAAGTAGAAAGAAGATAGCCATGGGTATAAGTTGTATAAGCAATTAAAATGTCAAAGAATCTTAAGCCAAATGGAAGGAATACATTGGAAGTTGATACTGTGATTGATGATGCTTTTGGAAAGTCCTTTTGAAAATGTTTCTCCCCAAAGTAGAACTGATTTTCCCATCTCTGAAGAAATTTGAGAAAGTTACAAGAATTACCAATGCATCTTCTGCACACTTCCTACAGTAAGATGGCATAGAAATATTTTTCAACATTTGACATATATTTGTCAAATTGCCAAGGAATTCTATAAAGCTACATAAATTCTAAATTTAGAGAAGCTTGCTGCATGTTTTAAAAATTTCTATATTCAATACTAAAAGCACCCAAAGATTTTCAAGAAACAGGTGTCGATAATATTCAAAGACTTTGAAAATATATGAAAGAGCGTGTACCTAAATAGAAAGTAGGACAGATTAGCAAGAGAGCATGACTTCATTCTGAGTAAAATGTATGTGCGTGTGTGTTAGTAAAATTGAAACCAGCTCATGTTACCTTGTCTTAACTCAGAAGCTGAGCAGACCTGGAAGAAGAAATTAAGGAAACAGGGATAAGGTCCAGTTAACGGCTCCCTTTCATTTGACCAAGTTCCTGCTGGCAGATGGGTGATCCTGATATGGCCATGTGCATCAGCGACAAATAGGGAGATGATAGACGTGCCCATAAATTCAAAGTCCTTGCAGATATTTTAGCTCCAACAATTTGATACTCAATTAAAAATACTGGTAACTTACTATGTGTGAACTACTAGAATGCAGACACATGCTAGCATCTAACATAAATCATCTCCATTCTTGTAGATTATATTTTAATGTAATAAAAAGCATAATTTCTTTTTATATGAATGAGAAATTGTAAAGGAATCAGTATAGGTTAGTTAATAATATTCTGCTCTGCTTCCTAAACAAAGGAATTGCCCATGCAGAAACAGAACTGAGGAGAATGACTTAAAGAGAGAGAGACATGTAGAGAAGAAAAAATAGAAGAAATTGAAAAGAGTGAAATTTGTATCTCCCACCAGGGCATAGTGTGTTAAGAAAGCCAACGTAGGTCCCGAAGAGGTGCAGGTTCGATCCTCAGCCTGATACAGTGCGTTAAAGTATCCAGCATTGCTGCAGATGCAGTGTAAGTCACAGCTACAACTTAAATTCAGTTCCTGACCTGGGAATTTCTATATGCCATGGGTATAACCATTGGGAAAAAACAAAAGAAAGAAAATAAAATAGTAAAATCTGAGACCTTTAAGAAATTACAAAATATACTAAGAAATATGTATGCCCAAATACATTTATATCTGCATTTTAAAATATTGGATATTTTAAATATGCATTTTGAAATTAAAGCAAAGATTTTCTTTACCTTTTATTTGCTGGATGTTTTCTGATTAATTTGAGGATTTTTATGTGTGGGAGTGACTTTATTCTTTTCTTGCCTCCATCGCATGAAGCCTGACGTCTTTCATTTGTCTTTTGATGTTTTTTAAAATGAACTTTACCATCTAAAATTTCTAATATTTATGCAGTCTATTTGTCATTCTTTCCCTTTATGACTTTTGGTTTTCCTGTCTTGCTTAAAAACGTTTCCTCAAGTTTAGGGATTCTTCTTGTATTTTTACTTTCACATTTAGGACATTAATTTATTTGAAAATCATGTTGTATAGGTAATAAAACAAACTTTACTTTTTCCAAGTGTAAAGCCTATTACGTGAACATTATCAATGTAAACTATAATATTAACCACTGAATTGAAATATCCTTTAACATATGTTCCTCATATTTTTATTCTCCCAGATAACTTTCCAAAATAGGATTCTGACTGATTATGGGGGGTTTTTTGTTTGTTTTGTTTTTGTTCTTGTTTTTTGTTTTGTTTTTTTTTACTTTTTTTAGGACCGCACCTGTGATGATTTTGAATTAAATGCTTATAATAAATTTAGTAAGGTGTGAAAACATAAAATTGAGCTTTTCCTTTCTAGAACATTATAAGCATCTCCATTCTTTAACTTAGGAAATTCTTAACAGTAGTACTCCTAATAAAATAATGACTTTTTTTTTCATTGTCCAAAAAAATAGCAACTGCATACCAATTTGTCTGAGATGTACAGTAGATGGTACTATCAAAGATATTTAATGTTTGAGTAGCAATCAGTTTTCTCGAGTTTTATCTGATATCCAGTAAATGTCAGATTTCTATAATGAATGCCTAAAACTAGGGGATAAAGTAAAAAAGTCATATTCCAACTGAATTGTGACTATCAATATAATGTTTTCATTAAATATTTTAAAACTTAGTTGACTGTTTCATATTTTCTTTGACGGTGAGATTGAATGAATCAAGTTATGACCAAATAATGTATTCATCTTAACTTTTTTGGGTCAGTTATCACTGTATACATTATTCTTTTTTTTTCCGTTCTATATCCCCAAAACTGAATTTAAAATGTAAACAGTCAGATATACCTAGGTAATATTAAATGGTAGAAGATAACAAATGTGAAAAAGCATGAATCAGAAAAGTAGAATTAATATAGAACCCAGAAGTCTAGTATTTGACATTTAAGCATCTTCTTCAAGACTTCATCATGAACAATTTATAGCCTTAACTACAAATGAAATGTCATAGATAATTGGCCATGTACCTTTGACATTTTATCTCAGGTTTGGTGAATCGGTTTTATAATTTGGAACACTTGAAGTCAGTATTCAGGGACTGAAATCTCAGGACTAGATATTTTTAATTACTTTATGAAATGTGTATATTTTCCTCATTTAAAAAATATAATAAAGCAAACCATGAATAAAGTTCACATAGAGACCCTAGATGTATAGAAATACTAACTGGCAACATATTACTAATATTAATAATTATCGAGGTCTGTTAGTTTCCCTTTTGAACTAATTAAAATAATATGCCAGGACTTTCCCTGTGGCCTGTGGGGTAACTATAGGCTCTGTCTCTGCAACGGCCCAGGTTCTAGCCCTGGAAAGTCCAAAATTCCATATGCCACAAGTGTGGCCAAACATTAAAAAAAAAAAGACAGAAAAATGTTATATTGTATTTCTGAGGCTTTGGGGAAAATGTCCATTCCTGAAGAACTTTCATTATATTTCATGATATTATAAAACATTAATTGCTGCTATGGTTAAGGTCTTGTCTGAAAATTAGAAATACTTGACTCTCTTGTATGATTGCACAGAACTAAGCCAAATAAATGCAAATTACAAAGAAAACAAAGAGATTTCTATCAAAATATCATGAATAATCAAAGACCAAGGGGATAGTTAGGAATCCGAAAAGATAGGAATCATGGAGCCAATTACTACCAGAATTCTCTCTCTTTTTCCTTTTCTCCTTCTTCCTGAGAGTTTGTCTCATTTTTCTTTCATGTGGTCAAACCAGATTTGTTTGTTTCCAAGCCACAGTCCAGGACTTGGCAATTAAGAAAGCAATGTACATTCTGCTATGTAAAAATAGCAAACCTGCTGAGTTGCAATCTTGCTAGAATCTAACCTGGGAAGGACTCTGCTTGGCTCCACTTGAAGAGTGTTCACACTTGAACCAATTAACTGTGACCCCAGATTATAAGGGCCCTACCAGGAGGTTGAGGAGCTGGGGGGGATTGGTGTATTTCCTCAAAAAATAGTGAAGGTGTGTTTCTGAACACAGATGAAGGACATTGGACTGTACAATATGTCTTTGTTTCTTTTTCATTCCTTTTTTTAGTCTAGGAATAAACTCTCCTATGATTCCTAGTTGTCTAATATGCAGATCTAAGGAGGGCAACTTATTAACATATATGCTTAAAGAGAGAAAGCTAAAACCTCTTGAGTGTGCTTAAATAATTTTCTGATCAATTGAGCTTCTCTTAGTTTAAAAAACAGCTTTTTAAAATTATAGAGAATGACCGGAAATCAATAGCTCTGAGACCTGCTAAATGACATGGGGAAAATAAAAGCCTCAGCAGGGTCAAAAGTGGAGATTGTTGACCTTAAATAGAAAATAAACTTGTAGTTTCTCACCCCATCTAATTTATTCAGGTATGCATAATTATTTCTCTGCAAAGCAATTGTTTATGACCGCAAAGCACACATTCTGGATCTTGCTCCCTAATTCATCACTGTCTTGTCAGTTCTTTGACGCTTCCTGGTGGATTTCAAAACATGTACTTCATATGGCTTTTCAGGTTTTCTCAGAATCAGTGAGAGAGAGAAAGAGAGAGAGAGCACAATCTAGTACAGCATCGTGGAAATCCTCCTCATCAGTTGGCTTTAGCCCTGATGCGGGTTATACACACTAATTCATCTTGTTATGTATGAAATGATTCAAATACAATTGGAAACTTTAAGACACACAGAAAGGTCCCATGTCTCTCTGTCCCTATCGCTGGCGCAGAAAGGACCTGTGGTTTTGCCCTGGACTGTGTCCTTGGCTGCTGCCCAGCTTGGGGATACTCTGCTCTGTGTCTCTCCAGAGGGGGCACCCTTAAAGTCCCTTTGATATTCTGATCTCTCTCTCTGTCCTTTTCCACCATCATCTCTCCTCCTCTTGGTCATTTGCCTACTTCCTTTCGAAGAAATCACAAAGCTGGCCTTTTTCACCTGGGTAACAGTATGGGCCGTGCCCAGTTGACCAGAAGTGATATTTGTCTTCCTGTGTGGCCTATGAAATGCAATGCCCTCAACTGTGTTCTGAGGTTTAACAGAAAACACTCTCCCTTCCAAATGATCCCAACTACAGGGAAAGTTTGCCTCAGTCCAAATTCTGCCAAACTGAGAGACAGACATGTGCGAGAGAGAGAAAGACAACAAGGGGGCCCCGGCCCTGGGTCCCCTCATCGAGGGTTCAAATCCCATCTCTGAGGTGTATTTGCTGAGTGACCTTTGGAAGGCTGCCCAGCTGCCTGGGCCCCAGTTTCCTCCAGTGCAAGGTAGGTGTTGGTCAGATCTATCTCCCGAATCATGGTGAAGGTCAGTGAGTAGGTGTATGAGAAGCTCTGGCCCCAGATGAGCCCACACTGCTGACCATTTCTGTAGAGGCTGGAGGCTCAGGACCAGGCTGGAGCCAGCTGCCAGGGTTCAAATCCAGCTCTGCTGCTAGAATAGCTGAATTGCCTGAAGCTGGTTATTTATGAGGTCAAACACTTTTCCAGATCCCATATCCATAGTTTCCTTTTTCTTTCTTTCTTTCTTTTTTTTTCTTTTTTTTAGGAGAGGAGTTCTCCCATGTTCTGTAAGAAAATATGTTTGGATAATTTCCTAAAAGTCAGCTCTGAGAGATATACCTTTTACATTCTTGCATTTCGTTATTCCACTGTTAAACTTTCTGAATTACTTTATTTTTCTTCTCTGAGTGTTTTAACTTCTTTTATTTATGGACAGCATTTTAATATTTGGGCATCATATGCTTTGGTGGGTTTATTTTTCATTCATTTATCAGGTGCTTTAGTGGACCTGTCTGTACTGCAACTCCTGAGAAATTTATTGCTTTTTGGTGGTAAAAGGAAAGGTAATTTCCTGAATTTTATCTCTCTAGAACCCATTTTATTCAGATATGTGGCCTTATGCATTGATATGGCATATCTCTTATCTTTCATATTTTCTTGTTTTTCTGAATTTTATTTAACTTTTGGAGAGCTTCCCTTGGTTATGTCTTCCAAACTTACTGAATGATTTTTAAATTGTATTTTGAAAATTTACTTATAATTTTTTCCTCTTTTGTTTATTCCTTGATTGATCCTTTGTTATTTATATGGAGGTGATGCATCATATTTTTTCTGAGCATACATTAGAATGTCATTTTGGTTTGGTTTTTGCTTTCTATTGTTTTTGTCACTTTTATTATCTGTGTCCTGGGGCACTTTTTCATGGTGATAACTTAAATCGGATGGTAAGAAACATTTTACTCTCTATACCTATGGAAGAATGAGGAACTAAAAATCTGATTGGCAGCTCTAAGTATTCAACTGTGACTGTTTCCTTTCATCTTTGCTTTAGCGGGTAGGACTGGAAGCAAAGGTTAAAGGGAAGGCCACATCTTTCAGGGATGAACTCTTAGGTTATCCGACTTGAGGATTAATGCTGGGAAGGCATCCTGTGTGTGAATCTGAGAGACAGGGGGAAAAAAAAAAAACAAAAAAACTTCCTGTGAAACATTCCCGCTAATCCCTTTGAATTTAGCTCCACTGTTTTTGGGGGTTATTTTTTTTAATTTCTATCTTGGCATCCTTGAGTGTTTAGACTCTGGGTTTTTGCAGGGGAAATCAGCTGCTTTCTGAGCTGCATTATGCTTTAGCAACAGCCTGGATGATTTCTTCCATGGGCGAGTACGTTAGTCACTACTCTTACATATGACCGCCATAGTCCAACTGAATTGAAATTCCTCACACAACCCTTCTTATGTTAAATTTGTTCACCATAAGGTCATTACCTTTAGTGACTTGCTATTATTTTAATGGGATTTTAAAAGAGAAAGAAAATAATTGGGTGTGATCAGTTATATTCACCCAGATAACCTAAATCGTGTGTAAGATACTTTCATGTAAAAAAGACTTCACAACCTTTGAAAGGATAACCAAGCAATTTCCCATGTCCTGCAATAGTTGTTGCATTCTAAATCTTTGAAAATTAGGTCAGCTATAAAAGTGTTTACACTGCTCCACAGAATATGTAGATAATGATCATGAGGACCAGTAAAACCTTTTTGATAAAATGCATTTGACCCTCTTATGTCGTACCAAAGCACATAGAAGGTAGGAGTGAGATTTCTTAATGCAAACCTCCTGGCCATCACATGCAAATATGAGAGAGCATTTGTCAAAAGGTGTTTTTACATTAAATGAGATAATGCAGGAGAATATTTAGCATATGATTTAGTACATTGTAAGCCTCTAAAAATGTCTGTTATGTCACCATTTCCTCCAACTGAAACTAGAGAAACATGCATTTATACTTGTCACGACTTTAAAATAAAATGTTAGGTTTTGCAGATGTCTGACGAGTACAGTTTTGAAATGGTAAGTGGTTTCTAATTTTAGCCAAATACAAAATTAACTGAGAATGATTTAACGAGCTACAGAGAATGATCCCTTGAGATCATATTGTACCACATAGACTACATATGTAGGATGTCATTTGAAAGCTACATGTATCAAACTGTGAAAATATGTCCTTCATTGTCTATTATGGGACTCACTGATTATATAGGAGCTTTATCTTCATCATGCGTTGCAGTGTTTTTCAAAAAAATAACATTTCTACAATAATAAATTTAGAATGTGGAAAATGTGTAGAAATAACTACTTGGTAATAATATTTTCAAGTCTAAATATACAAATTATAGTTTACAACAAATAGAAAATTTTATTGAATAGTTGAATATTTAATTAACTATCTAATGTACTTTTATTTACTTTTTGCCCTTTATGAGAAATCTAAACATGTTTTGGCTTGTTGTACAATGTGAATGAGAAAATGGCAATAAATGGTAGCCACTCTCAAAATTATCGGAACATAAATAGCTACAAAACTTTGTTATGGACAAAATGTGGACATACCAAAGAATAATAGTTACCATTAGAAGCATGAAACTAAGAAGAAACTAGATTGTGATGTGACACGAAAACAGAAAAATTAAATACATGATAGGCAGCAAACTGCTTACCTCTAATGCTTACTACTGTATAATAAAATAGGGAAAAAAATAAAAAGGAAGAACCCAATGTGTATTATAACAAAAGAACATGGCCTATTTATTTTTGAGGTTTCTTTTTATTTATAACACTTGTTTCAGTAATTTTATAGTATGAAAATACTTTTGAGGATGCTTTTTATGTTTTAATGCTTTTCATGTTTTTTTTTTTCTCCTTTGATTAAGAAGTAAGGGAATCAGTAAACAAGGATAAAAGGAAACATCCTCAACTTGATAAAGATAAGCACGGAAAATACACAGCTAACACCATATGTAGTGGTTAGAAACTAGACGCTTTCTAACTAAGATCAGTAATGAGGCAAAGATGACCCACTTCACCAGTCCAATTCAACATCATAGTGAAAGTCCGAGCTAATGCAATAAAAAAAGAAAAGAAACTGCATACAGGTTGGGAAGAAATAAAACTATTGTTTGCAGATGATAGGATTAGCTATGTAAAAAATCTGAACAAATCAGCAATAGACAACTATTGTAACTAATAAGCGATTACAGCAAATTTGACAGATACCAGGTTAAAGTCAACCATTTGCCTGTTTACCAGCAGTGAACTAGTGGAATTTGAAGTTAAACACATACCTTTAGGCAGTTCCTGTTGTGGCTTAGTGGGTTACAAACCTGACTAATATCCATAAAGATGCGGGTTTGATTTCTGGCCTCTCTCAGTGGGTTTAGGATCCATCCCGTGTTGCTGTGAGCTGCAGTGTAGGTCACAGATGCAGCTTGGATCTGGCGTTGCTGTGGCTGTGGTGTAGGCTGGCAGTTGCAGCTCCAATTCAACCCCTAGCCTGGGAACTTCCCTATGCCACAGGTGTGGCCCTAAAAAAGACAAAAAAAACCCAAAACAAAACAAAACAAAAAAAAACAACAAAACAAAACAAAACAAAACTATACTAATCAAGACAGTGTAGTATTGGTGAAGAAAGAGACAATCAGATCAAAGGATCTGAAGAGTAGAGAGCCCAGAAATAGACCTACATGAATACAGTCAAATATTAGACAAAGAAGCAAAGACAATATAATGAAACAAAAATAGTTTTTCAACAAATGGTGCTGGAAGAAGTGGATAGCCTATGGAAACACAAATGCACACCTATACATAGAGCTTGCACCCTTCACAAAAAAATTAACTCAAAATTGATCACAGACCTAAATATGAAGTGAAGAAAATAAAAAGCTCATAGAAGTAACTTAGGAGAAAATATAGATGATCCTGGGTATGGCAAGGACTTTTTAGATATAATACCAAAAACACAATCCATGATATGAATAATTGACAAGCTGAACATATATTAAAATCAAAAATGTTTGTTCTGCAGGAAACATTGTCAAAAGAATGAGAAGACAGGCCATACACTAGGAGAAAATATTTGTGAAAGACACATCTGATAAAGGACTCTAATACAAAATCAACAAAAGAGCACCTAAAGTTCAACCAGAAGAAAACAAATAACCTGATTTAAATGTCCCAGTGACCTTACCAGACACCACACCAAAGGCTGGTGAGGATGTGAGCAACAGGAACTCTCATTCATTGCTGTCAGGAGAGCACAATGGTATAGCCAATTTGCAAGACACATTGGTGGTTTCTTACAGAACGAACATAAACTTACCCAATGATCCAGCAATCATGTTCTTCAGTATTTACCCAGAGGAGCTGAAAACATGTGCAGATAAAAACCTGCGCTGGAATATTTATAGCAGCTTTATTCATAATTTCCAAATGTTGGACTTCATAAAGATGTCCCTCAGAGGGTGAATGGATAAATAAAGTGGGGTCCATCCGGACAATGGGCTGCTTTTCAGCACTAAAAATTGAGCTACCAAGTCATGAAAAGACACAGAGGAAACTTAAATGAAGACATTCTAAAAATGATACAAATGATGCAAATTGTATAATTCCAAATAGGTGACATTTTGGAAAAGGCAAAACTATAGAAACAGTGAAACGATAATTGGGAGTTCCCTCTGTGGTGCAATGGGATCAGCAGCTTCTCTCCAGTGCTGGGACACAGGTTTGATCCCCAGCCTGGCGCAGTGGGTTAAGGATCTGGCTTTGCCACAACTGAGGCTTAGGTTGCAACTATAGCTTGGATCTGATCCCTGCCTGGCCTGGGAACTCCATATGCTGTGGGGTAGACAAAAAAAAAAAAGATTATCGGTTGCCAGCAGTTGGATGGGTGGATGGGGAGGAAAGGATATGATGAATGAGCAGAACAAAGAGTTTTAGGGCGGTGAAAATGCTCTGTGGATTCATGGTATTAGGGAAGTGAAAATGCTCTGTGGATTCATGGTATTATACATTTGATCAAATCCATAGAATGTACAACATCAAGAGTGAATGATGGGGAAAGTTATGAACCTTAGGTGAATATGGTGTGTCATTGCAGGTTCATGAATTGCAAAAATGTATCACTCTGGTGAGGGGTGTTCATAATTGGGGAGACACTGCTTCCATAGTAACGAGGAGCATATGGAGAAATGTCTGTACTTTCCTCTCAATTTTGCTGTGAATTTGAAACTTCTGTAAAAGAATAACTGTTAAAAAAAAAAAAGTCATTTTAAAAAAAAAAAGTCATTTAAAAAAAAAGGAAAAAACAAAAACCAGAATAAGCAGCTTGAAAAAAGAATCAATTACAGCTCTCAGTTCTTAAAAATGTGGGGAGTTCCCATTGTGGTTCAGCAGGTTAAGAACACAAGATAGTGTCTGAGAGGATGTGGGTTTGATCCCTGGCATCGCTCAGTGGATTAAAGATTCAGCATTGATGCAAGCTGTGGCTTAGGTCACAGATGTGGCTCAGATTTGGTGTTCCTGTGGCTGTGGTATAAACTGGCAGCTGCAGCTCCAGTTCAACTTTAGCCCGACACCTGCCATATGCTGCAGATGTAACTGTAAAAAGAAACAAAATGTGATTACTAAATTTCTGACATTTCAACCTTTTTAAATATTAAAAATAAAATTTCCTTATGACAACTAGATATGTTAAGCATCCTTTCATATTTTTTGATTGTTTATAGTTCATTTCTGTGAATAAAAGGATGTAATTAAACTTGTTTAGGATCCTGTCACCTTATCTCTTTTCTGATCCACCAACATCCCAGGGGAAGCTAGAAGGAGCTCAATATATGAATAAATCATAAAAAAAGGAAATGCAACCTGGATAAATATTTTAAAAAAATAAGTATAGATCAACAAGATAGGGGGAATTTAAGGGAGAAAGCTACGTATTGAATTAGAATTTAGAGGAGGGAGGTGATAAATGAAAAATAAATAGCTGTCTTTTATAATTTGTCTCTTGTACTAAAATAGCTTAATGTCAACACAGTGACCTTAAAATAGAGAATTTTCTCTTGTTCTTAATGAAAATGCCATATGCCCACATAATCCTTGTCCAGTAGACTTTTTTTTTTAATCTAACAACTATAAAAATGGTCTTTGTGCACAGAATTTAATATGACAGATGTCATTCTAAACCAGCAACAGATTATGATGAGTTATTACTTCTATTTCTGTTAAGAATTAAGTACCAAAGAGTCTGTCCAGTATTTAGAAATGCCCAATTCAGCATTGGCCTCTGAAATTCCCCTTTCAGGGTGAAAATAGCTGTTTAAATTGTACATGCATATTTTCTGCCAACTGCTCTTCAAATGATAAGTGGTGCCTTTTAATTATATTGTGTATGGTAAATAATTTAAAATATCCATGCAAATTCTTCATCTTAGAATCCCTCCCCAGACAGGGACTAGGTGCCCTAGGCTTTCTGTTTTATTCTAGTTTTCAAAGGATTCTGAAAGTATAAGATAATAAAGATTCTTGAAAATATTCCAAGTAGCTAGAAAATATAAACAGCCATTTACAGCCTGGTAAAATGGCAGTGTGTATATTTGCATTTTCAAATTGAAGTATTCACGGCAAACATAAAAAATAGAATAGCAAGTGAGTAATACAGATTTTGAGTAATCTGAATATTTAGCTATTTTACAGCACATTTAATGTAAGAAGCCGTCATTAGATGGTAGACTGTTTTATTCAATAGGACATAAACTAATATTTTTCCAGTAGGCCTGGAATTTTTATTTTTAAAAGTATGTTTTTATTTTTTCATAATATGAACAATGGCATCATAATTTTACTTCTAAATTACTTGTATTTGGTCACACAGTTTAATCTGCTACAGTTTTGTTGACTTGAAACTGAGTGAACAGAGAATTTCTAAATACAACGATGCTGTGGGTCCCAGGGTTCAACAGTGTGTGGTGCCAGCAGGTGTCACCTGGGTCAGTGAGAGTAGCCTGGCTGGACAGGGATAAGTGCTCTGTCACTGAACTTGTCCTTAAGAACTGAATCAAGGTAGTAAAAACAGATCACCTTTTATTCTATTTTCTGACTGATTCCAAAGTCTCCACAGATAGTGCCTCTCTTCTGGACTTCACCCATCACTCTCTGGGGTGGGGTACTATTGGTGAAAACGTCATAATAAAAATAAATGAGTCAGTACTTTTGCATACTTCAAAAGTAAACTCTGATGTCCCTCTGAATATCAAGTGAGAAATGCGTATACTTTAAAAACCATCTCTTTCCCTTTAGAGAAAACATATTTGCTCTGAAGAATCTTTATGTCCAAGATTCTACCTCTAAGGGATACTAAGAAAGAATTAGTTTCTCAAGTCCAGAGCTTTAGAGCACTTGGAATTTTGCTTCTGGAGTGAAGACATTTAACAAATATCATATGTAACATTGCTTAGAATAAATGTTTCAAATCGATAAAATGGGCCAGTACTTCTGATTCTGAAGAGAGATGCAGAAATAAAATATGAATACAAACTAATATTTTTTTTTCCATTGTATCACATGTCTGGCAAATCTATTCTTTTTTTTTTGGCTTTTTAGAGCCACACTCAAGGCATATGGAAGTTCCCACACTAGGGGCTGAGGTTGAATCATCCGAGCTATAGCTGCTAGCCTATACGACAGCCACAGTAAGGCAGGATCCAAGCTGTGTCTGCGACCTATACCACAGCTTAAGGCAATGCAGGATCCTTAACCCACCGAGCAGGGCCAAGGATCGAACCTGCATTCTCATGGACAGATCCTTTCTTAATTAGAACATCATAATAAATCTGATGCTTACATTTTCCTTAAGGTTTTACATACTAGTGCAAAACCAAAAAAAAAAAAAAAAAAAAAAAAAAAAAGTGCCTCTTGCTTTTTCTGAATCTGTAAAACCACAGGGTCCTCTTCAAGAAGTTTATATGATTACCTTTCCCACAGGTTTCTGGCATGATTTTATTCTTATTTTTCAATGTTATTTTCACATTTTGTTCTTGTCTTCTGTGGCTCATAGGTGGAGTTGTGTAGTTAATCCATCCACTTTGTATCATTTTAAAACATTAAAGACTCAAGGACCCAGATCCATTCAAATACAGAACAGAGCTAAAATACATTCCCATTAGACAACTGTCATGATGGGCAGTTGATAGTTAGATAGCTGTTCTGGTCTAGTGTATGTAGATGTTTAAAAATCTAAATGGGATTTCCTGTCGTGGCACAGTGGAAATGAATCAGACTAGTAACAGTGAAGTTGTGGGTTCAACCCCTGACCTCCCTCAGTGGGTTAAGGATTTGGTGTTGCTATGAGCTGGGGTGTAGGTTGCAGACGTGGCTCGGATCCTGCATTGCTATAGCTGTGGTGTAGGCTGGCATCTGTAGCTCAGATTGGATCCCCTAGCCTGGGAACCTCCATGTGCCGCGAGCGTGGCCCTGAAAAGCAAAAAAAAAAAAAAAAAAGATTGAGAAATTAAATTACTGGTTTACTTATGGCTTATGGTTGTTTAAAAGCATATTTCCATTTCTTCTGTCAATCCTCCTAAGAATTTTTCTGTCCTCTGTGAGAAATAAGACAAGTCCTTGTGTAATGTTTCAAGTTATATTTAAAAATCTTTGTGATGACTCAGCCATGAGGAAAGAATGAAATAATGCCATTTGCAGCAACATGGTTGCAACTAAAGATTTTCATACTAAGTGAAGCACGTCAGAAAGAGAAAGACAAATCCCATGTGATACTACTGATATGTGGAATCTAAAATATGGCACCAATGAATATGAAACCAAAACACCTCTGGCTGGAACTCTGCCAAAACCCAGCCTGGACTTGAATCTATGTTTTTTTTTTTTTTAATTAGAATGACTCCCCTGGTGTCTAGAATTACTGAGGCTCAGGTTCCTTGTGTCTCAGAGCAGAAGGAATTCAATGAGGGACAAAGTGTAAGACAAGAAAGAGATTTATTAAGATAGGACACTTGTTAGAGATACAGGAAGGCAGATGAGAAGGCTCTGTCCTGAGGACTTTGCCTATACTTTCATAATCCAAGGAAAGTAGGGAGTGGGAAAAAACTCCTTTCTTCCTCATTCTTGGTGTAAACTTCAGGCTTACATCACTAGCTCCTCCTTCTTATCTGGTAAGAGAGTATTTGACCCTATGAGGTCAAACTAGGACCTTTATGGTGCTTATTCAAATCAGCAGAACGGAGGTAAAATGTTTTGAATCATCTCAGGTTTCCATATAATGAGGGTCTCCTACTTTGGCATATCATCTTTCCCTTAAATTCCTGTCTTTAATCCTAAGGATTGTTATCTTGCTGAACTTGAAGGCAGGCCCCATTTTATCTTTCCCTTAAGGACCTGAGGCATATCCCATGCTTTTATTTATGGTTTTATAGTTAAACAAGTCTGCTTCACTCCACGATGTTCTGATGGCTTTCTTGAGCGATTATTAACTTGCAGTGGTCTCCCAAAGTCCCTTAGGTTTCTCTCTCTTCCTGTGGTTCCCTACTGGGACTTCTACAACTACTTGTGTAAATATCCCTATCAAACCTATGTACAGAACGGAAACAGACTCACAGACATAGAAAACGGGCTGTGATTGCCAACGGGGAGGGGAAGGGAGTGGGATAGACTGTGTGTTTGGGGTTAGTAGATGCAAACTATTGCATTTAGAATTTAAGGGATAAACGACAAGATCTTACTGTATAGCTCAGGGAGCGATATCCAATCTCCTGGGATAGACCGTGATGGAAAAGAATATTTAAAAGTGTGTGTAGGAGTTTCCGTCATGGCTCAGTGGTTAATGAATCCAACTAGGAACCATGAGGTTGCGGGTTTGATCCCTGGCCTACCTCAGTGTGTTAAGGATCCGGTGTTGCTGTGAGCTGTGGTGTGGGTTGCAGACACGGCTCGGATCCCGCGTTGCTGTGGCTGTGGCGTAGGCTGGTGGCTAAAGCTCAGATTAGACCCCTAGCCTGGGAACCTCCATATGCCGCGGGAGTGGCCCACGAAATGGCAAAAAGACAATAAATAAATAAATAAATAATAAATAAATAAATAAAAATAAAAGTATGTGTGCATATATATATATATATATATAAAACTGAGTCACTTTGCTGTACAGCAGAAATTGGCACAACACTATAAACCACTATACTTTAATTTTAAAAATTAATAAAAGATAAACTTTAAAATGTTTGAAACACCTCATGTTTAGAGGTTAAAAAAATAGTTATTGTCATCCTCCAGCCACTTTTGAACTTCAGCTCTGCCACTCACTCATTGGGAAAACTCAGCAAATCCATTTGATTTCCATGCCTTGCTTTCTTCTATTTTAAAATGGGAATAATAGTATCTCTGCATAGGGCTGTTTTGAGTATTGAACAAAACTTTTAAAAGGTACACAGAGTCTAGTTCATATCAGATAGTCAATAAACATTAACCATCTCACTCATCTCTGCTTCTAATACAAGCTTTTCCTTTGCCAAGTCTTCCCCAGAGAAACGTAGCCACTTCAGTTTAATTCTATTCTTTTTACAATCCTATAACTTGAACATTGCTTTTATTAAAGCTACTTTATTCATAATATTTGTTTGTATTTATTTTTATGTTCAACATTTTCTTTTCATATTTCAGATCACACTGCTGGGACCATTTAGCTTCCTCTGTGTATTCCTAAAAATTGCTTAAGTGAAAGTTTGTTGGCTAAAAATGCTCTTCAATTGGAGTTTAACTGGAGATATTTGTTTCTTTCATTCTTGTGAGAAAATTGTGTCATGTATGCAATTCCAGGTTGAAAATGATTTCCTGTCATCAGTTTGAAGATGTTATTCATGCTTTTCAGGTTTCTGTTTATTGCTGATAAAAAGTCTGACATCAGTATTTTCTATAGATGTGTTTTTACTCTCTGCCAGCTTTTAAGATGGTTTTATTATCTTTGATATTTTATGGTTACTCTATAATGTATAATACAATGTAGTCATTTTCCATTGATGCATGCAGATCATTACAAATTTAGCAAACTTACACAGATTGAAATGATGCAGATTCACTTTCTCATATTTCTATAGGTCAGCAGTCCAGGCACTTCTAGGTTATCTGGGTTGTCTAGGCTGTTTGTTCAGAGTCTCACTCAGCTCAAGTCAGGTGTTGACCAGGCTGAGTTCCCATCTGAAGTCTCTGGGGAAGAATTTGCTTCCAAACTCATTCTGGTTGTTGACAGAATTCAGTTCCTGGAAGTTGTAGGACTGAGGTGCTGGTTGTCAGCTGAGGGCTAGGCCAGCTTCTAGAGGTGCCCCTATATTCCTTGCCAGAGCATTCCTCCTCATCAGAGCCAGCAATGCAGAATCTCCTTCTTACCAAATTTCTCTAACTTTTCAAATCTCTTTTGCCAGGAAGAATCCAGTCCCTATTATGGGCTTAATGGATTTGGTTACACTTACCCAGGATTATTTCCTTATTTTAAGGTCAACAGAATTGAAATCCTACTTATATGCAAAATCCTTTCAGAGGAACCTAAATTATTATGTGATTGAATGACTTGAGGGTAGGGCAGAGGTGAGACTCTTCCTCTGCGTGGGTTTCCACTTGTTTTGTAGGTATGGAGCTTTTCAACCTTTAATTCTTCAAATAGAATCTCATTTCCATTGGGCTATTTCCATCTCAAAATGGGGGTGAATATGTATAACATCAAATTGTTCCATGTTGGAATTCCCATTGAGGCTCAGCAGTTAGGAATCCAGCACAGTGTCTGTGAGGATGCTGGTTTGATCCCTGGCCTCGCTTAGTGGGTCTAGCCTTGCAGCAACTTGTGAAATAGGTCACAGATGCAGCTCAGATCCAGTATTGCTGTGACTGTGGAGTAGGCCTGCAGTTGCAGCTCCAGTTCAACCCATAGCCCAGGAACTTCCATATGCCATAGATGCGTCCTTAAAAAGGAAATGAAAAAATTGTTACATGTCTTCCATAGTTAGATCTCATAGTCACTCTGTGATATTGTTGCAGTGATAGTAACACAATTCCAGTTATCTCTGTGACATAAATGGATTGACATAAATCGATAAGAAAATTGAAGAAAATTAGAATCATGACATAACTGGAGGTTCCCATTATAAAGCTATTTTCTTATCCTTCCATCAAGAAAATGTCCTTCATTGTCCCAAGCAGCCAGGGGGATGTACTAAAAGCTTTGGCTGTGTTTTATTGACTAGCATAGACATGTTGTTTACAAATTAATATTGTACCTGATTTCAAATTTACTTAGAAATGATTTATCTCTAAAAAGACATCATCCATTCTTTATAACATGTTTACTGTTGCACAGCAGTGAACCTACAGGTATAATGTCTAGTAATCTAAAATGACAAGCTGAACCAGGCTGCTTTAATAGTAGCTGGCCACACATCTAACTTTGGGTGGATTTTCTATCTATCCTCCGGGTCAATAATTCTCTCTTCAGCCATACTTCCTATGCTATTTTAAACATTCGGTTTTTATCTTTCTATGCGTATTTTAACTTATAAAACAAAGTGAGCATCTTCATCACACTGTCTTAAACATCTCAATAATCCCTTGTTGCATGATCATTTTAGTGATTCCAATCTTTTTGTCTCCATAAATGCTTAAGTACCCTTACTTTAAATATATTTTATATATTTCAGAATCTAAAGGTCTTAAGATCCTAAATAGATTTTTTTTTCGGTCATTCTATTCATAACTATGTGTTTCCTTGTGTATTTGGTAATTTTTAGTAATGAGTTCATATTTACTTGCTTTTATTCTGGGGACTCTGTGAGGCTAACTTCCAAGGAGATCGATCCAGGGTCTTCCATTGGGAAGTCAGAGAATTCAGCAGGGATGTTTAGCACCATTACATATCCTTGGATGAAAGTGGGCGACCCAGTGTGTTTCTCCATCTTGTTTCTGGCCCAGGACTCCTGACAAATGCAGGGCTGCTAAAGGCTTCTGTCCTCAGAACACTGTGATTTCCAGTCTGTTTACTTCTCTCAGCAGTATCTCCATACTTGGATTTCCATCTGCCTTTTGGGGGAGGTGGGGTAAGGTGGATAATTTGGATATTTTTATTTATTTTTTTCCTCTGAGCGCAATAATGCATTAAAATATGTTTTATTTCTCTCAAGTTGTTTTTAAGCATTCCATTCTGCGGAAAACAAAACAATTCCTATGCATTCCCAAGTATGAGTTGCTAAGATAATCCTGGAATGTAATAGAGAACAGCATCAAGTATTAAGCATACCCTGTAATTTAATATGGTTCTGTGGTGTTAGACCTCCATAATATTCTGAAATATTCAGTATATTTTCCCCAAAAATGTAGTAATAATTGTTATATGTATGATTACTATGTGTAATGTGTAATCTAAAAATAATTCTATGTACAATGTGTATATTATATATATGTGTATTATAGTAAATTAAAGGAGTTAAAAGATTCACCAGGTTTCTCTTATTAGACTGGTGAAACAAGGATTCCTAAATATAGCCTAAAACAATAGCTGAGCAGAAGCCAACTTGCCAGATTTCCAGAAGATTCCCTAGTGATGCTGGGGATTATAATGTAGCTGTGTATCTGCCTTCTCCTGGGGTAAAGGACTTCGAGTCATCCTGTGTTTGCATGACACCTGGTACCAAGTGGCCACCAGGGAGCCCAGCTAAGCACCAGAATCCTCACTGTCCTGTGAAGAGAAAGTTGCCATGGTTTCCCTGCCACTATCATCAGCATAGGAACTGGCCCGTGACCATCTCCATCACAGGGTCTCACTCACACAGGTGTCTCCCCAACCCTTGCCTGCTCTGCCAGGTGGAGAAGGGCCAGCAAGAGGATGCAGTTAAGTACAGGACCCTGAGTAACAGGGGAATAAAGACATTGAGAGGGGAAGGGAAGCCCTGAGAAAGTGATTTTCAACCCAACAATGACTGTGAGTATGATTTGAGTCAGGCTAGAAAAATAAAAAGTAATAGCCTAGACCTACATTTCAAGATTATTTAATTAATTTATTTTGGGACCGAAGGTGTGGCATATGGAAGTTCCCAGGCTAGAGGTTGAATTGGAGCTGGGGTTGCTGGCCTTTGCCACAGCCACAGCCACACCAAGATCCAAGCTGTGTCTGTGACCTATGCCACAGCTCAAGGCAATATCAGATTCTTAACCCACTGAGTGAGGCAAGGGATGGAACCTGCATCCTCATGGATACTGGTTGGGTTTGTTTCTGCTGAACCACAATGGGAACTATTGATTTCCAGATGGTTTTAAATGTACGTTTTGCTTCTGGCAAGAAAGAATGGGAAATCTTCTTTTCTTTTTTTTTTTTTTTTTTGGTCAAAGAAAAATGCCACCTTGACTAAAATAATACAGGCTGTATATTCATCCATAGAGGATTGTTGAGTTCACAGTTCATATCCTTGACTGGAAAAATTTAATAGAAAAATGGATCACTCAATTTGTAACAGACAGTAAAGGTTTGTTCTGTGGAAAACTCTTATTGCCAGGAACCTCCAAGCTTCAGGTAAGCTGATTTCTTATAAAGATCAACCAACATGGCTAAAGCACAAATGTGATATCTATGGGGTTAGAATTATGTAGAAATCAAGTAGCACAGAGCAAAGAGAACATGTAATGCAATAAATGTCTCCATCTGAGAAAGAGCATTCCTGGTGAAATTTCTGGCAGGAGCTTTAACTCAGGTAATCTGAAGCTGGCAAGTTGGAAGCTACCAGCTCTAGGGAAGTGGGAGGGCCCTCCTATTAACCAGTGGGGCTTTGACAGTGGGGAGGGTATTTCTCAATGAATTTTCTTTGCTGAGAAGATATTCTACACATTGGGGAGCATCCTATGCTCAAAGGATTCTCAATAGTGCTGATGAAAATTGATTGATGACAGAGACAATCAGGATCACAGGGCCCCCAGACAGCCTCCTTAAAGAGGCTTTTTCAGGATGAAATAAAAGTAATAAGATGATTCAAAAAAGTCTTCAGGGCAGGTGCTGTGTATTAGGAACATCCCTGGTGGCTTAGTCAGCTCAAAATCCAATCTATTTCCTTTAGAAGAAATTAGAAAATCACCAAATAACTCAGACTACATACATCACTATTTGAAATCGAATATTTTCCAAAGAGGTGGGAAGTTGCTTCATGTTATTTAGACACCGTATGCTTGCATTAAACTTCTGTGAGAGCAAAAATTCTCAGTAATAGAACGATCAGAATGGTTAAAAAGAAAAGTTGAAGCACAGATTTTTGGAGGGAGGAATTTACCTTTATTATTTCTTTCCAGCTTTTTAAAGCTATGCTTATTGAATACTGACCTAGTGAAATAAACAGGGGTCATTTGTGTAAGTGATAAAACCTCTATTGTGGTGACATGCCCTCCTTTCTCATCAATTCAGCAAGGGTCTCCTCATGCTTGCCTTGGTTGCACCCTCACCTGGGTCCTCTAGTTGGTATATTTAAAAGTGGTTACCTTATATTGTACAATGGCAACATGCACTGCCAACATTTCTCTGTAATACTTAGTTTCAACTCAGTCCTTGACATATGCATTAATTTAAAGTAACTTCCTAGGAGTTCCCATCATGGCTCAGTGATTAATGAACCCAACTAGAACCCAACTAGCATCCACAAAGACGCCAGCTCAATCCCTGGCCTCGCGCAGTTGGTTAAGGATCTGGCATTGCCATGAGCTGTGGTGTAGGCCACAGAAGTGGCTCGGATCCTGCATTGCTTTGTCTGTGGCATAGGGCTGGTGGCCACAGCTCCAATTGGACCCCTGCCTGGGAACCTCCATATGCTATGGGTGTGGCCCTAAAAATAAAATAAAATAAAATAAAATAAAATAAAATAAAATAAAATAAAATAAAATAAAATAAAATAAAAAGGAACCTCCTAGGGCCATAGTCAGTCTTTGGCAACACAGTCAAGATGAGTCCAATATTCTGTTAGATCTTTGAAAATCAGAGCTTATGAACTCTAACTCTTCCATTATTTTAGATATAGAGTGACAGTGTACACAATGTTTAATAAAAGTTCTTATAATCTCAAAGGCCAGAAATTTAAGAAAAAGAATCTTATTTATTATTATTCTAATGACTCCAGAAAGTAGAATAAAAAATAGAACTCAAGTAAACACGAAGTTATTTCAGATAAAATTATGCCACTATGCATACTCTCTTAGTTAAAACATTCTTTCCTGGAGCTCCCACTGTGGCACAGTGGTTTAAGGATCCCGTGTTGCTGTAGCTGTGGTATAGGTCACAGCTGTGGCTCATATTTGATCTCTGGCCCCAGAACTTCCATATCATATGCTATGGGTACAGCTAAAGAAAAAAATAAAAGATGGTTTCTTTATATTTCCTGACAGTTTGTATAGAGAAGCCAAATGTAAAATGTGGTGTAACCATTTACCCTTATAAATCATTTATATTAAGTAAAATTATCTTTTGAAAATATGAAATATTTCTTAGATAAAATTAATTAGCTCTTTAAAATTAATTGACTAACTCAGAATATATATATATATATAGAGAGAGAGAGAAACAGAGAGAGAGAAAAGATCCAATTTACCAATATCAGAAATCAAGGAGTGAATATAAATAGATTTTAAAGACTTTTAAAAGGATAATAAAAGATAATAAAGAAATATTACAAACCCAATTTTCCCCATAAATTGAATTAATTAGATGAAATGAAAAAAGAATTCCTAAAGTAATACAAACTGCTAAGCTGAATAAAGAAAAGTAAAATATATTGCTCTGGTAATTTTTAAATTATATTTGTAGTTATATATCTAACAATAATGATAATGACAGACTCAGATGGCTTGACTTGTAAATTCTAGCAAATATTTAAGAACTAAAGAATTCCAATTTTACACAAATTCTTCCAGAACATAAAGAGGGGAGGCATTTCCCACCTCATCGTTCAGGCTGGAATTTCTCAGAAAATTGGGAAAATACAGTTCAAGAAATAAAACCACCAAGCTGATATTGTTCATGTTCAAAGACACAAAACGTTTTGTGAACACATGACTTGAGCCTTTGAAATAACTTCTGGTAGTTAATATAAGGAGTGCTTTGTGTTACACTGACGATTGGCTTTAAATAATCTTTTCTCACTGCAGTATGGCAAGTGGCAAGTAAGCCTTCTATGTTGTTGGAAGCCTAAAAATACACCCAAATGTGGATGTAGCAGTTATCTAAGCAACAGATTGCAAATATTTACAAGCAAAATTAATCTGGCTTCTCAGTTTGAACTGCAGTTTGCAAACACCAAGACAAAGCGGCACCCATGTCAGCCCGCATAGGTGTTCTCACAGCTTTCATCCTTCCCAGGGCCCTGTCTCAGCCTCATTCACATGTTCCCTGCAGGACAGGTGGACATTTGCCACCAAGTATATTCCTGGGTGTGTGGGAACTGATTGAATCACCAGAATCATGACAGGCCTTTTGAAAATTCACAGCTACGCTGTCTCTGAGGTTTAGAAACCGCAAGATATGATTCTTTGCTCTGTGGTTTTATAAAACAAGGCAGTGCTTCACAATATACAATTTTATTGTGCAGACTCTGAGCACTAGTAGGGTGTTCCTCCAGGCTGCCAGCTTAGATCCTGCAGCAGGTGCCTTCCTGGCCTGCAGGCTTGGACTCACTGGCCCTGCTCGTATTTGCTTTGCTTAATACACTGCTTCTTAATATATCTCATTGTCATAACCATATTTTTCTACTGTCATAACCATGTTTTCTTCCCCAAGAGAACTCTTTTCAGTTTAAAAAAGTTGCCAAAATAAGGCAGTGGACTCTGGAGAATGTAGATGAGTCAGAAAAATATTGCTCTGATACGTCTGCCCTCTCCTCACCGCCTACACGTACTCATCTTTTCATCTGTAAACACGGCCTCTTATACTGTGAAGTAGGAGAGGGCATTGGAGGGTGAGTAAGAGGTAGGACACAGAAGTTTCTCCAATGGGAAGTGTTGGATAGACAGCAGAGAAAGTTTCCCCCTCTTCACTGTGGATGCAACTCTTTTGTCATCTTCGCACCCTCAACTATAGCTCCCATTACATTCTTGAAATTGTCCACTGTAGCTAAACACTGGGTATTTCATCATCATTTGCCATTTTCCTTAGTGCTGTTCACACCTCTGCAAACAGTCCTGTCATTAAACTTTGTTGTATTTACTTCTTTAACATGCGCCCTTTCAATTCGAAGTCCTGAAAGAGATGGTAACTGGTACAGGAATTGATCCCAGGAAATGTACCCTCAAGGTGACATTGTGGTATTGGGCCACTCACATACATACGCTGAATGCACATGTAGCCTCTGAGTCAGGGAGAATTGAGCCACTGGTAATCTGTAGCACTCAGGAACATCGCACATGCTCAGAAGTGCCATGGATCAGAGGGCAGGTTGAGGTCAAAGGGTCAGGATATCACGTACCTAATGGAACTTGGCAGTGACATTCGTTGTGTGGTAAGTTGGCTGATTCCAGTGCCCTAGGCATAATTTCCAAACATACACAAATAACATTCAAAAGATTTGGATTACCAACATGGACAGATGGAGAGTCAGCAATCCTCAACTGCAGTTTCAAAAATTATGCTTTCTTTTTAGATCCAGCCCAATGCCTGTTTTAAGACCTTTACAACTAGACCATCAGTTGAATGTATCCCCTCAACAGGCCTCTTATGCCAGGACATACTCTTGGAAGTAAGCAGGGCACTTTTGAATAGAGGGAAATGAGACTAAAGAATTTGAACCGTCAGGTCCCCCAGAAACTTCCTTGGCAGTAGTAACAACAACTGCCATAGACACTTTTTCTCTTATATGAGAACTACCTACACCCTCCTTTGGGACCGGTGCCATCCAGGGGGACATACCCCAGCACCTGCCATCACCAGCTCTCTTTCTCTCCTAGCCCAGGACAGAAGTTAGATACAAATGCTGCTCACATGGAGAAGTGACAGGATGGTCTTGCAAGGAGGTAACTTTCACCCTAAAGGAATTACTCTGTTTTGCCAATCTGTAGCCTTATGTTTATGGGGGAAAAAGGATTTTTAAGAGAGCTTAACCAAGAAGAAAATAAATCATAATGATTGTATCATGTGAATTTATGCACATGTGTGTTTTCTCTCAGAATAGGAAGTTTAATGTTAGCCTAGGAACCTGGGAATGACATTATGATGATTGATTAAAACCTGGACTTGGAGTGCCCGTTGTGGCTCAGTGGTAACGAAGCCGACTAGGAACCATGAGGTTGTAGGTTCGATCCCTGGCCTCGCTTAGTGGGTTAAGGATCTGGTGTTGCTGTGAGCTGTGGTGTAGGTCACAGACACAGCTTGGATCCCATGTTGCTGTGGCTCTGGCATGGGCCGGCAGCTATAGCTCTGATTAGACCCCTAGCCTGGGAACCTCCATATGCTATGGGTGTGGCCCTAGAAAAGACAAAAAGACAAAAAAAAAAACAAAAACAAAACAAAAACAAAAAAACAAAAAACAAACAAACCTGGGCTCAGTAATGGCCTTTTAGTCAGTAATGAAGTAAAAGTTCTCCAACTGGTATAGCACATTTGGAGGACATATACAAAAGCTCAAGAAGGTGAGCATAGTGAATAAATCTCTGTTATCTGCAAACTGCTCAGACACCATTTACATTAGGACTGGTAAGACCCACAGGACAGCCTATTTACTGGAACATTAATAAGCATTATTATTATTATTTTATTTTTATTTTTTTGCCTTTTCCAGGGCCGCTTCCCAGGCTAGGGGTCGAATTGGAGCTGTAGTCTCCAGCCTACACCAGAGCCACAGCAACACAGGATCCAAGCCGCATCTGCAACTTACACTACATCTCATGGCAACGCCGGATCCTTAACCCACTGAGCAAGGCCAGGGGTCGAACCTGCAACCTCATGGTTCCTAGTTGGATTCATTAGCCACTGCGTCATGATGGGAACTCCTAATAAGCATTATTTTTACATACCACATTTAAATGATTTTATATAGTATTTGCCTTTCTCTGTCTGACTTATTTCACCATGCATAATATTTTCTAGGTCCATCCATGTTGCTGCAAATAGCAGAAACTCATTCTTTTTATGGTTGAGTAATATTCCTGTGTGTGTGTGTGTGTGCGTGTGTGTGTATGTGTGTGTAAAACATGTTCTTTGTCCATTTGTCTATTGATGGACAGTAGCAAAAGCAGAATCATCAGACCACAGGCAGAGAAAACAAACTTGTGGTTACCAGTGAGGAGAGGGAAGTGGAGAGGGGCAGCATAGGGGTAGAGGATTAAGAGGTACAAACTACTGTCTATAAAACAGATAAGCAACAAGGACATATTGTACAGCACAGGGACATATAGTCATGATCTTGTAATAATTTTTAATGTGGTATAATCTGTAAAGATGCTGAATCATTATGCTATACATCTGAAACTACTACAATACCGTAAATCAAATATACTTCAATAAAACAAAACATTAAGAGTCAGAGAGGGGATAGTTTTGGGAAGGGGGCACAAGATGGGTTTATTTGTTGATCGATTTTTTTAAATGATTTTTTTTCCATTATGGCTGGTTTACAGTGTCCTGTCCATTTTCTAGTGTACAGTAAAGTGACCCAGTCACACGTACATGTATACCTTCTTTTTCTCACATTATCCCTCATCATGCTCCATCATAGGTGACAGAGTCACACTGATGTGCTCGTCTATTGACAGTTCAATAAGATATTCATCTATTTGCATTCTGTAGATTTTATAAAAACATTCATAAGGAAAAAAGTATATTCGTGAGAGGAGCATACACATTCTTGAGAAAGTGACTCTTTTCTGCAAACCTGCTTGATGGTAGATGAAGCCTCAGAGGAGCTGGATTTCCTAATTTCAGTGGGGATAATGAAACCCTCCCAAAGGAAATAAATCTAATACAAGTTGCACGTTTGGCCAGGGATTTCTCTGGAATGCTGCAAGCCGTGGTCAATTGATGACAGGGTCCCTGTGAAGTAAAGAGCTCAGCAGCCTTCTCTGGGGCTGTTTGGTCTCTGTAGATGGGAAAGATCGAGGTCTGTTGGAAGAAACTCAACTGGAGTTAATTTAGTGTGGACTATCAGCCAATAACAATGAGAATGCACTATGAATATTTTTCACAGCTCACCCCAGAAGACTAGGGAAAAGGAAATACCCAAATCTTCCAGTGGTTATTTGATATACCAATGAAATCCATAAGTTCCTGGGGGCACAAAACCCCCACTGAGGTCAGAGTTGATGCTTATGGGGATCAGGTTATATATACATAGAGTTTTTGCCTGAGCCCATATCATAAGGATTCTATTCTATGTACAAATCTAGTGACCATTTCCTCAGGCCAAGAATACAGAGAGAATTTATGGAATTATTACTAGCATAATCCACATGGATTCTGTGATAAGGAATGAAGTGTATTATTACAGCTAGGGTTTATTGGAAACCCATGAAACCATTCCAATTTACCTGCCCAGAGAGGGAATTTAAATCAGTAATGAGCTCCTGGAGAGCTACAAATATTATTGCTTCCATCAGGGATTTTAAGGACACGGGGGTGTGTGTTAATGCCCATGAAATCCCCATATAGCCCATCTGTTTGATTGCTCTTATTCCTCAGCATCAAACTGGATTGTCATGTGCTTTATGCGATGGTGATGCTCATTGAGGTGTTTGTTTCTTGGTTCTTACCTGGACTAAATCACCAGGCACAGGGCATTCAACTGCTGTCCTAGCAATTGCCTGCTCTTCCATATCCACCAAAAAGATAATCAAAAGTACTTTCTCTTCAGGTGAGAAGTACAGCATTATACAACACTAACCTGCATCAACATTCTGTCAGCTCTCTTAAGTTCATGAGACTGATTTTTCTTCTTTCTCACAAAATATCATCCTGTTTGATTATATTGAACACATTTTATGAAACATTGGTGCATTTCAAGATGTTATTCTAGAGAGTTCCCTGTGATGGCTTAACGGTAACAAACCTGACTACTATCCATGAGGATTCAGGTTCGATCCTTGGCCTTTCTCAGTGGGTTAAGGATCCTGAGTTGCTGTGAGCTGTGATATAGGTTGCACACGCAGCTTGCATCCCAGGTTGCTGTGGCTGTGGTGTAGGCCATCTCCTACAGCTCCAATTGAGACCCCTAGCCTGGGAACTTCCAAATGCTGAGGGTGAGGCCCTAAAAAGAAAAGAAAAAGCTATTATTCTAATGGATAAGTACAAAATAGTAAGTATCCTACATTCCTTGATAAAAAACACGTGCCAGAGGCGGGGGAAGAACCCTGTAGAATTTCAGTAACTTGCCTGTCAAATCTGTGAAATTCCCGAGGTTCAGGAGTATAGAGCTTATTGCCATATTTTTTCCAAAATGAGATGAATTGACACATTGTGCACTCTCCACCAAAAAGTAGGCACAAGTTTGGTAGATGTCTTTAGATTTGGTGACAGCATATGTCAAATCTTGTGTACTGCTCAAACCTAAGTGGTAGCCTGTCAGGTGCCAAATTTCAGTGGGGACTGGAATTAAGAGAATGCTCTACAGCAGGTAAGGCTCTACAGCAGGTACAAATGCCGATAAGTTGCCCAGTGACTTTAATGGCCTCAGACCCCAAGGTACCTAAAGTGTTTGACAGGTAAGGATGTTTCATGGGGTCTCTGGTGAGCTCCCAGACTGGAAGCACAATTTAGGTACCCACGATTTTAGCTTAATTTCTGGCCCCCCTTTGCTGAAAGCATCCTTTCTTTGACAAGCACATCACGGTTGCTGCTGGAACCTTTTATTGGCCAAATGCCCACTGTGATATATCAAGAGTCGAGGCCAACTTAACTCACATCCTGAATAGGCTGTTCTCAGATCCGTTGGGCCTATCCATTAGGTAGAATTGAGCCAGTGTAGGGACTAGCTGTTGTTAAATGGGCAGGTAGCCCAGCATTGGCCTCTGCAGGTCCAGAGAGCACAGGGACCCACATGAGCCTCTAGAACCTTCTCTGACACCATGGGTATCTCTGCCTCATCTCATATCTGTAGCTGCACACAGAGTTAACAAAATTACAGGGAGTCGAGACCTGGTTTATATCATGATCTATGCAGGGTGCTTGCATTGCTTGAAGATACCATTCTAACCCATGCAAGGTAGCAGTGGTTATGGGATACTCTTTCCATAGGTGTACCTTCAGGGAATCTAGCTGATAATTATATATAGGTGTGTGTACACACACATACATATATACTATATATATGAGTGTGTGTATGATTTTATGTGAAGAGAAATTGCCTGATATGTATTTATAAATTTACAGTGATTTAAATGAAATGGCTATGAAAACTAAAATGAAGGGCCTATGGTTAATAGGTTGCTTGAATTATAAGCGACTGTGAAAGAAAACAAAAACTTCGAAAAAATTGGTGAAAGAAAAGGACAGAAAAGATCACAGCAATTTGCTCTAAAAAAAATCTTAAAAAATCTGGCAACCTATGACCATAAGAGAGAGAAATATTAAAACCATTGATGAACGCTCATTGGAACATAGATAAAATATTAAGTAGTATTTATAAATTTGACACGTTTTATTTTATATAATTTACTCTGCAGCTAAGGGTGGTATCATTGTGCTTATGTATCATGTTACATATTATAACAGAACATTTTAAAATAAATATACATATATGTGTTAAATATGTAAAAGTACTTAAAGTATTTTGTTCTGTTAGGCATGCAGCATCCATTATTGATTAATAAGTTGAAAGACCACTAGTCTAGGTAGTGTGATACTATGATAATATTTAGGGACATACAACTTTGAGTAACTTCTGTTTACTCAGTGTTGCTCTGATATGTTTCCTCCCTAACAAATGACTTGAAGCTATTGAGTTTTCTGTTAGCACACTCAATCTAACCTCAGTGAGACCAGGTATTTTCAAACCAAATAATCTAGGCTGTTTCAAGTTTAAAAAAAAAGATCACTTTAAGCAATTATTATAGTAATATAGGTTAGCAAAATAATTGAAACACATTATAACTTGCCCAATGTGTAATATCTGTTTATACATGAGGCAAAATATATATTTGAAAGAAGAAATATACTTGTATTCTGTACTTTTTATTTTTAAATCGGTGTGTAAATTATGCTATTTCCCTTAGATAATTTATAACCCATGTATTTCTACAGCAGAAAAATGTTTTCTGTATGACATATAAAGAAACCATTACCCATTGTACTTTTTTTAAAAAGCATCAGTAATGAGTTAAGAAAATGAAATAGCTTCTTATGTTGAAGAGAAGGAACATTATTTATAAAAAAAGAAATTGTGAATTAGGTTACACTTCCAGATAATTATTACAGGTACAAATTTCCCTTCTAATCGTAACTTTTATCTATAAGTTATTTTATCTTTAATGCTTTATTTTGAATGTCACTGCTTATGATGTCAGTGCCTGTATGAAGCATATGCTATTTCACATTTAATTCAACATTATTGGAAAAGAAAAGGAAGTTGTTATGGCAACTTAAGCTCAAAAATAATCTCATTTAAAAGATTTGTTGACACTTTCACTCGAACATGGTGTTCAGCTGCACCATGCAATATAAAAAATGTTTGATTTGAAAAAAAAAAAGTGCTTTTAGGAAAATGTGTTATAATGTTGACATGTTTAACATATTCCTTTCAAAACTTAGTTTCCGTATCATATTATGTATTGAAAAAGGCCAAATGCAGTATTAAATGCTGTGGGTCTTAGAATTAGTCATTACACAGTCACTTACAAAGTTGCGATGAGGAAGCAAAACCTGGAATGGTTGGGATTATGTTGAGCACTCGTGCATTTTCCTTTCTTCCCCATACCATACCTGGACCATGTGGGAGCCTCTGCTGCCCTCAGATGCTCAGGGGCCCACACTGCCTGCGTCGGTCAGGTGGACAGTGAAGAGATGCCATAGTTTAAGGGTCAAGGAGGACATTGCATGAATGATGACAGAGGGTGTCATGGACAGGGCTGGAGGGACATTAGGGACCATGACCACCGGGCTTGGCAAGAGTGGGAAGTGGTTATCACCAAGGCTGGACGTGCTGAGGGGAGGAAGTAGCCTCTTAGGGCCTAAGGAGACCTGAGACCGGGGCCATGAAGGAGGAACCCTTCATCCCCGTGGTCACAGTGAAGAAACCACCTCTGGCAGCCTCTGCCCAAAATACTCTGAACTCCTTCATTTTTCATTTTTTAAAGTTTTATTGAAGTAGAGTTGACTGACAACAAAGTGGGATTTCTGCTGTACAACAAAGTGGGATTCGGTTATGTACACACATCCATTCTCTTTTTGATTCTTTTCCCACATAGACCATCACAGAACATTGGGCAGAGGTCCCTGTGCTATTCAGCAGGTCCCTGTTGACCAGTTGTTCCATATACCTTGGTATGCATATGCCAATCCCAAACTATCACTCAATCCATCCTCTCCCCACACCTGGCCCCCTTTGGTAACCATACATCTTTCAAAACCTGTGAGTCTGTTTCTGTTCTGCAGATAAGTTCATTTCTATCCTTTTTTTTTAGATTCCATATATAAGTGACATCATATAATGTTTGCCTTTCAATGTCTGACTGCATTTAATATGATAATCTCTAGGAGGTCCATCTGTGTTGCTCCAAATGGCATCATTTTGTTCTTTTTATGGTGGAGTATTATTCCATTGTGTGTATGTACCACATCTCCCTTATCCATTCCTTTGTCGTTGGATGTTTGGGTTATTTTCATGTCATGGCTATTGTGCTGTAGCAAACATTGGGGCGCGTGTATCTTTTCCAATGATAGTTTTCTCCAGGAAGATGCCCAGGAGTGGGATTTCTGGAACTCTTTATCCTCTTGCCCACTACCAAGCCCAAACATAAACTTGGAAATAAATGTCCAGTGAATGAGGCTGTAGAAACTATTTTCCTGGTACAGAAAGCAGGAGGAAAATGGTCCAAAAACAAAGGGGAGACACATAGAATCACAGGGAAGTCTTTTTTTTTTTTCTCCTGAACAGCAATTGTCCTTTACATTCTGTGGATTTGGACAAATGTCTAATGACACACATATGCACCATCACCACACAGTATTTTTCCTACTCTAAAACCCCTCTGTGCCTCTGTGCTCCCCCCATTCATCTCGCCCCCCACAATCCCTGGCCACCACTGATGTTTTATTGTCTCTGGAGTTTTGCCTTTTCCTAGAATAGGAATCATACAGTATGTAGCATTTGCAGATTGGCTTCTTTCACTTAGTAACATGCATTTAATTTCCTCTATGTGTTTTTATGGCTCAATGGCTCATTTCTTTTTAGTGCTGAATAACATTCCACAGTCTGGATGTATACGGTTTATTGTTCACCTACTGAAGGGCATCGTGGTTGCTTCCAAGGTCCAGCAGTTATGAATAGAGTTGCTATCAACATCTGGGTGCAGGGTTTTGTATAGACAGAGTTTACAGCTCCTTTGTGTAAATACCAAAGACCTGAGTTGTATAGTAAGAATGCATTTGGCATTGTAAGAAACCACCAAACTGTCTTCCAAAGTGGCTGCACCGTTTTGCTCCACCACCAGCAATGAATGAGGGTTCTTGCTGTTCCTCATTGTCACCAGCCTCTGGTGCTATTAGTGCTGTGGATTTCAACTATTCTAATAGCTGTCTAGTGGTCTCTCTTTGCTGTTTTATTCTGCATTTTTCTGATGACATAGGCTGTGGAACATTGCGTCCTATGCTTACTTGTTGTATGTATATATTATTGGGTGACATGTCTGTTAAGATCTTTTCCCTTCAATAAGCTTGTTTTCTCACTGTCGAGGTTGATTGTTCTTCATGTCTTCTGGATAACAGTCCTTCATCAGATCTGTCTTTGGAAATTCCCCCATGTGTGGTTTGTCTTATTCTCTGGATGTTGTCTTGCACAGAGCAGATTTGTTAAATTTTAGTGAAGTCTGGTTTGCCAGTTCTTTCCCTCATGAATCATGCCTTTGGTGTCATGTCTAAAAGTCACTGCCATGCCCAAGGTCATCTAGGTTTTCTCCTATGCCATCCCAGTGGGTGAAATATAGTAAAGACCCCGAGTCACGTCAAAAGAGCACATTTCCATAACTGATTTTTAGAGATATTACCTTATCTATTCCAGCCCCTTCTGCAGTGATGGTGGAGGTGACTCACTGATGGCCGCATAGCACTCAAAGGCTAATTTTTGTTGGCCTGAGTTTGCACACCTGGAGAGCCCTCTATACCGAGGTCTCCAGTTGTTCCCAGGCCAGCCAGGGATTTCTCTGCTGTGTAATTACCTTGAAATCGTAGTGGACTTTCCATGTGTTTGCTTCCAGTCAATTCCTTTTATGAACAACTGCAACCAGATATCTTAGGCACGTCTTTAAAAGCTTCTCTTTTATCTGATGGTTTCTCTGCTCTGCAAAAATCCCAAAGCCTTTTTGCTTAATTGCCTGAGCTTTACAGAGTAATTTAAACAAGAGGCGTAAGTGATGAAAACAATCATTTCAGCAGCAGGTTGGGCTAGCCTCTGACTAGCAGGTGACTCTAAAGGGGAGGTTTTTGCCTAGGCCTGTAATAGGAGCTTTGCATCCTGCTAAGGCTGCCATTTCACAGACATCAGGTGGATAACATTTCATTTGCAGTTCAGGAGTATTATCTGTCAGCCTTTCACAATGACCCTCCGTCAACTGAAATTGAGGACAGCAGAAGTGCCTGACTCTGCAAAGCATGCCCTCCCCTTTGCTTGTGCTCGACCAACCTCAGGCTGACGTTGAGCCTCCTAGTCAGACCTGCACTGAAGGCCACCAGGCCAGTACCCTACTCTCCCAGCTCCAAGTTATTCTCTTCCCATTGTACTAACTAACCCATCTAAGTCAGCTCTGCCCCATAGCCCAGAACTGAACACTTAGACCAAATTCAGAATCAGAGAGCTCACCGATTTTTAGTTCCCTTGTTCACATCCTCGTGACACATAGTCCAGGCCTTCCCTAAGTCCGTTTTACATTTTCCTGGTTTTATTACTTGCAGAATTCAAGATACCAAATTCTGTGTTAGAGGTTTCATTTTGTTAAATGAAACAAAATGTAACAATCGTCCAGATTTAAATTCCAGAAGCAGGACAAGTGTTAGGCCTATCATTTATCTTTGCTTTTACTTTTTACCGTGTTCTTGGTATTTTTCTCTTCAGTCTCTACTTTCCTTGCATGTGTCTATTTTGTGTGTATTTCTTCACGTTTAAAATACGGTCTATAACTGGAAATACGTCCCAAATAAATATGCTTTAAAAGTAATACATAATCAGAAGTTCCTGTTGTGGCTTGGTGAGTTAAGAACCCGACTAGTAACCCTGGCGAAATGGGTTTGACCCCTGGCCTCACTCAGTGGGTAAATGATCTAGCGTTGCTGTGACTTGTGGTGTAGGTAGCAGATGTGGCTCAGATCCTGTGTTGCTGTGGCTATGGTGTAGGCTGCCAGCGGCAGCTCAGATTCAGCCCCTAGCCCTGGAACTTCCATATACTGCAGGTATGGCTCTGAAAAGTAAAAAGAAAAGAAAAGAAAAGAAAAAAAAGTAATGCGTAATCATAGTTCAAAAACTAAGGGTAGAGAAAAGAGTTGACAAAAATGAATCAGTTGATCTAAGAGAGAATTGGGAAATTTTTTCAGGCCAAATTGAGGATTTTAACCTGGAAGAACATCTCAGAAAGCTCTGAGAAGTGTTCTGCTTGTGAGACTCAAGGCCCAGTTATGTAAGATTTTGGAGACAGAGTACTATGCATTCAATTATGTCTTAACGACAGTCTGCACAATCCAGCTCTGTTAAGTACAAGTGGTGGGTCATCGTGACCCCTTACAAAATCAAGGAGTGTTGACTTTAAGGAGTGGTATTGTTGATGTGGGAGAACCTTGCTTTTTATGGTTGAGCAGGTGTTCCTGCCAATGGGGGAGTTTTGGTCCATGCATGCACAATGCAGATGCACAAGGCACAGTGGGAGAGAGTGGAGGTCAAAGAGCAGAGAAACTTTTATGTTTAAATTCCTCTTGTCTTGCTATAAAAGTTGAATTTTATTTCTGGGAAGACATCCCTGTAATAACCCCCAATTTTTTCATCTCTCACCCTTTCTTCACTTGTACCAGTCAAGGACATCTGACAAATGGAATAACTGAGAATACATGGGTGAAGTCATGTATTTGTCAATCATAATCGCTTCACTTTAAGATAAAATAGTGGAGGTTCACTCTTCCTTCACTAAACAGACTGTCTTGTTTGATGTTTGGTATGTCCACTTTTTACACCAGTGTTCCATACCATGGAATTAATTAAACTGTTTTTATTCTTAAAATACAAGATGGTAGTTTCATGGCACATTTGATTATTTTTTTGTATAAAAAATAGTTTAACATTGCTAAAAGCCCATGAGGAATTTTCTGATAAGTAAAATTGCTGAATATATGAACACTCCTACAGTCATATCTTTTTTTCCCCCTTTTAGACACAAAAGGTGCAATATGAATTTTTTTTTTCTTTTTATGGCCACACATGTGGCATATGGAAGTTTCCGGGCTAGGGGTCAAATTGGAGCTGCAGCTGCCAGCCTACACCACAATGTCAGATTCTTAACTGAGCGAGGCCAAGGATTGAACCCACATCCTCATGGACACTACATTGGGTTTTTAACCCACTGAGCCACAGTGGGAACTCTGAAAAACAGCAATAAGAATTTTGAGGACTATCTTTACACATGAGGATGTGAGGGCCACATAAATAGCATTTCTGTCTTTGGAAAAATCGAGGCCAACTGATAATTAAGATACTGAAGAAAAAACTCAGACTCAAAACATTGGATATTTTCACTGAAGCCAGCTAGAGAATGCAGATTTACATCTGTCACCATCAGTGCTAACAGCCTTTCCTCAGCCCCTCACCGCAACCCCATGTCAAGGTGGTTGCAGCCACAAACAAAAAGGTGTGGTTCTCACCAGACACATGTAGGAAGTGTGGCTTCCTTGTAGCATCCAGAGGACAAATGGAGGTTACATTACAGACTTGCAGATTTTGTAGGTTTTTTCCCTCCTCAATAAAAATGATCCCCTCCTCCAATCATATGACTAATTCTTTATCCTCTATGGGGAGAAATGGAGAAGTCATGGATCCTGTGGGGTGAGTTGGAAGATTAGGAAAGTTACTCGTGTGCCAGATTCCTCCACAGAGAGGCCTGGGACGAGAGGAACATTTCTTGTGTTGAGAGCATCTTCCACTATGTAAACCATCCATCCCCCTTATGTAATGACCCCTAGTGTCTCACTTTAAAAATATATTATCTCCCCTTTGAATGTCTATAGTGATTAAAATGATTCAGAATTATTAGCAAGAGGAAGAGCTACTGGTCCTTCTGTCATTAATAGCTAATGATAATGAACTTCAGCAAAACCACAGAACTCTTCGAACCTTTATATTTTCCTAGCACTCATGTTAAAGTTAATATAAATTCTATCCACGAAATCCACATCAATTTTATCAACAGTCGACAGTACATACAATCAGCATAAACTCTAAAACATTATAAACCCCGAAGCCATTTCTCTATTTCTGCTTCTGCAAAGCAAAGCACTTATTTTTACCCACTGAATAATCTTAAAGTAAACCAAGGATTTCCTTCTGTAAAACTTATCTCACAATGTTCCTTTCCGTGCTCGAATTAGAAGTTACAAAATAGAAAACGAGAACAAAGCTTATCACTTGCCACATTTGCTTCATTTGTGCTGCTGTGGATGGCCGCTCCCACTTTCCATGAGCCAATAATCTAGAAAGGCAAGGCCAATGGTAATAAGCAATTATGGACAGAGTTATTTTCAATTCCCAAATTGAGCTGAGCTGAGGCAGAAAATTTCGTTTCCCTTGTGAGAAGTCATGATTTCTATCAGCACTTCAAGGAGTGAAGAAAACTTTTAAGTTGCTTCTACTGGAGAAATTTAGTTGTTTAAAACTCATGCAAACCTAAAATCTTTGAAATATTCTTTTCTAGTATACATTTTAAAAAGAGAGACCCAAGAGAGATCACGTGTGATTCCCTGACATATCCTCATCTCATGTGCTTCATTTCCAATTATAAATTGTTTATATCCTTTTATCCAGTTTTCTTAATTTATTACAGTGCATCAATGCAGGTCATATTGAATTCAAGTCATCTCTTTGAAACAATTTATCAAATCTTAAATTTAAAACAGACTCTATGACTGTTATTTATTTTATCAACAATTATGTGATTTTTGACATTAAATGCCCATATTTGTTTTGGGTAGTAGGTTCTTACCAAATTTTGCCCTTGTCCTTCATCCTTATACTAGAAATGCTTATCCTCCGCCCTTTGTCTGTGTGCGCGCGCGTGTAAGATAGAAGCTTATAGATTGAGCTATATCAGACAATGCCTGCAGACTGATTAATAATGGAATGCCATTGAATATGTGAACTATTTACCATAAAACTTATTTTAATTTTGAATAATCGTACATCAATATTTCAGAATAGGATATCGGAAAACATTATAAAAGTGAATTATATAAAACAGTCCATTCCTGAAAGAAAACAAAATAAAATATTTTTCCAGCAACAGAGCTGTGATTTATAATATAGATGGTAAATATTCAGAGGCAGATATTTCTTACAAACACTCAAAGAATGGGAGTTCCCTTGTGACACAGTGGGTTAATGATCTGGTGTTGTTACTGGTGGTGAGGGTTCAGTCCTGGCAGGAGGAACTTCCACATGCCATGGGCATGGCCAAAAAATAAAAAATAAAAAAATCACTCAAAGAAAGAGTAACAAAACTCTTACATAGTGCAGATTCCCTGCCAGAATTCTACTAAAGATAATTTGTTCCTCTAATGAGGAAAGGGGCAAAGCATCTTATCTTTCATTTGTCTCAAATGGAGTTTTCTCTTTACATACTTAAACTTCCTAAAGTAACCAATGCTATGACATTAGCAGATAAGAAATACAAGTGTTAGGAAAACTAGCTATGCAGCTGCTATTTTTAGGTACTTAGAAGAGAAGTAAATACTAAATCCTGCTATCCAGGCACTCTGATCTAAGACTGCCATGAAGTATTTAAAGGGTTAGGCTAAGAAATTTCCTGAATTTCTTTCTCACACCTGAGTTTTGCTTTACTCAGAAAATGGGACTTTACCCAATTGTCCCATCTGGCCACTTCTCACTCATTTCTGCCTTGCAGTATCACTTAGCTTAAAACTCTTATTTGTCTACCTATTTAATCTATGTATTTCCATGTTGGGTCTCCTTTAGTAAGGAGCAAAGGCAAGGAATGCTTTTGAGCACAGTGCGTGATAATGTGAGAAAGAGAATGTGTTTATATATACATATCTGGGTCATTTTTCTGTACAGCAGAAATTGATAGAACATTGTAGATCAACTATACTAAATAATTTTTAAAAAGAAAACAGTGTGAGTAATAGGTTTAAATATTTTTGTGTTACCGTGAGATAAATTGATTTCTAGGATTATCAGTTATTGCAATTCATGGATATTCATATAAGTGGATGATATTCTCCAATATCCATATGAGTGGACTGGATTCTTCTTGCCCAACATTTCTTTTTAAAGATGGTCTATGTTGCAACAGAACAAAGGGTGGGGGAAAAAAATGTATACATGTAAGGATAACTTGATCCCCTTGCTGTACAGTGGGAAAAAAATAAAAAAATAAAAAAAGAAGGAAAAAAATAAAATAAAATGAAATAAAGAAACTGAAAAAAAAAGATGGTCATAATCCCTAATTTATCCCCTTAAGGAAACATTATAAAGTCAGGTAAAGTTATGATCTTATAAAATTCTCCTTAAAAATGACTGATTTCCTGTTTTATGCGTGCATGTGTTTTATTTCTAATCAAGAACTAGCTTAGTTTTGTGTATGTGTTTATGTATGCATGAGCTACTGTGCTGACTAATTCTTTTTTCAACAAGAATAAGTTGTAGTGTTCCCTAGGATTCCCAACTCCACATTTCTCAAGTCTTGTTTTGTTTTGTTTCAATCCCAACACATTTGAAGGATAGAATATGCCCCCATCAGCAACAGTGATGACATATTTCTTTCAACAGGATAAACACATCTGAAGTGTAGACTATGCCCCCATCAGCAACAGTGATGGCTTGTTTGTTTCAACAGGATAAACACATCTGAAGCATAGACTATGCCGCCATCAGCAACAGTGATGGCGTGTTTGTTTCAGTGGGATAACTAACATCAACTTCAGGACACACTCTGATCGTAACAGCAGTGAATAGACTCATATTTTGATAAAATCCCAATAGTTTTTGAAAATACCTGCCCAGTGTTATTCTAGTGAATTGAGTTGGTTGCCAAAGAACTTTTGGGCCTTACAAAAGCCTGCCAGAGATGTTTGCCTTGCCTCTGTTCTGCCTGTAGTTTTTTTAAAATGTTTTATTTTGATTGCTTTACAATGTTCTGTCTGCTGTACAGCAAAGTGACCTGGTCATACATACATATATGCATTCTTTTTCTGACATTATCCTCCATCATGTTCCATCACCTGCCTTTAATTTTTAATTTAAAAATGTTCATATATTACATGTTCATTGACCAACTTTGCCCAAGAATTATGGTTGAAATGCAAATTTTAAAAAATTAAAAATTAGTAGTATTAAGGAGATAAAATTAGAGAAAATTATGAACTATGAATCAGGCATAACTCAGGAATGCTGTCTATTTACACTTATACTACACATGATATACATATTCATAAAATATGCATATAATGTGTTTATACTACATAGCATATTGTCCCAGTTCTGGTAATCCCTTGGTCTGCCTGTGTCAGTAGAATGTGTTTATGCTTTTACAAGTCACATGCACTTAGGTTTCAGTATTTGGAAACTGCTAACTTGACATCCTTAAAAATTACAATGCCCGCAATAGGCTCACATGACAACATACATTATGGACTAGTTTCCAAATGTCATGACTCTAAATCATCATTCCATCTTCAAACAAGTTGATTGGGACCGAGGTAAACCCCTGACCAACACTGGACTTAGAAAGCCCTTCTCCAGGAAGTTTGGAATTAGAGCTAGAATATTCCAGCTCATTCATCATTTATTCCAGTTTCCTTAGTATGAGATTTAAATGCATGGTTTATGACTACAAGGCTTCCAAATCTGAGACTTATCAACAAAAAGAGTTTTTGTTGAATGGCAACTATCAGATTCCTTAAAGACAGCCTCCAGGAATCACACTGAAAGATCTGAGGAGTTCTGTATGTTCTATTAATCTGGCCTATATCTAATCTAAAAGAAACATCACTGTTATTTATGATTAACTTCTAACATTAATGGGGCAGTTACCATCTATGAAGCTCTAAGCTCTGTGTTTTACCTTGCCTAATCTTTAGTTTTTACAGTGTCTACAAATTTCATCCCTATTTTGAGGATGAATAAACTGTTCAATAAAAATCTCCAATATAGGGAGTTCCAGTTGTGGCGCAGTGAAAACAAATCTGATTAGTATCCATGAGAATGCGGGTTTGATCCCTGGCCTCACTCAGTGGGGTTAAGGATCCAGCATTGCCATGAGCTGTGGTACAGGTTGCAGACAGAGTTCAGATCCCGAGTTGCTGTGGCTGTGGCTTTGGCCAGCAGCTGTAGCTCTGACTCAGCCCCTAGCCTGAGAACTTCCATATGCATCAGGTGCGGCCCTATAAAGCACACACACACACACAAAAAAAAAAAAAAAAAAAAAAAAAAAAAAAAATCCAATATATGCTCGTAGTCAGTGGCAGAACTAATGACAATGGAAGACCACACATTTTTCAAAGGTCAATTTATCCTTCACAGGAAACGAATGTCTACTGTACTCCTTACAGTGTTTGGGAAACTCTTGTTATTTTCCTGATAACAGGAAAGTTCTGGAATAGGAAGAACTACTCAAAATCCTTTATTTTTTTTCAAAGACTGATTATTTGATCCATTATCGCTGACTACAGCGTGCTTATAGCTGAGAAACTCTTCTTCAATCATTGTGTAAATATTTAGTAAGAGTCTGCCCTGTAGCATTAGATTATCGGGATGCAATGGTGAGAGCAAAAGGGTATTCCTTTTCTCAAAACAGTCAAAAAAGAGACATCATTAAATCACCATTATTATAGATCTTGCTATGAGGAAAAGCCAGGCAGAATGGGAAGATAGGAAGAATATTCAATCTAGTTCAAGTTTTCTCAGAAGACCTTTGCTTTTAAGATAGCAATTATAGAATATTTAGGATATAGAGATTTGGTGAGAGTGATGATAAAAATTATTAGCAAGGAGAATATCATGCATGAAAGCCCAAAGTTGAGAAAATATGGAAGCAATGCTGACTCCCATGTCTCAGGCACTCATGTCATTGACACTGCCAAAATTAAAATTAAAGAAGGTACTGCCCAGACATTGTCCCAAGGAGAATGAGATTTGAGGCTCAAGAAGTAAGAAGGGCCCGGGTCATTAAAGGGATTTTAAGCACTTTCATTCATTCATTCATTCAGTAAATACTATCTGTCTTTTATGTGCCAGATATTACATATCTTAGGGACACAGCTGCAAAAAAAAAAAATAGTTTAAAAGCACTTGTCCTCATAGAGCATGCAATCAAGTGTGTGAGGGAGAGAATAAAAAGAAGTACAGTCAGTTCTACTATAATACTTTTTTAAAAATTGAAGTACAGTTGATTTACAATGTTACATTATTTTCTTCAAGGGTACACCAAAGTTTTATATATATATATTCTTTTTTAGATTATTTTCCATTATAAGTTATTCCAAGATATCACGTAGAGTTCCCTGTACTATAAAGTAGGTTATCTGTTTTTATAAATGTGTATGTTGTATGTTAGCGACGTGTGTATGTTAATTGTCCCGCCCTCCCCCCTTTCCCCTTTGGTAACCATAAGTGTGTTTTCTATGTTTGTTGGTCCATTTCTATCTTGTAAATAAATGCATTCGTATCCTTTTTTTTTTTTTTAGATTCCACATATAAGTGATATCATATGATATTTGTCTGACTTACTTGACTAAATATGATCATCTCTCGGGCCATTCATGTCACTGCAAATGGCATTATTTCATTCTTTTTTATGGCTTGTAAAGATATAGCGTATTTTCGTTATCCATTCATCTGTCAGTGGACATTTAGCTTCTTTCCATGTCTTGGCTATTGTGAGCAGTGCTGCTATGAACATTGGGATGCTTGTGCCTTTTCGGACTATAATTTTCTTTGGATATAAGCCCAGGAATGGGATTGCAGGATCTATGGTAAATTAAGTTTTGTTTTTTAAGGAACCTCCATACTGTTTTCCATAGTGGCTGCATCAGTTTACAGTCCCACCAACACTACGGCAGGTTCTCTTTTCTCCACACCTTCTCCAGCATTTACTATTTGTAGACATTTTGATGATGGCCATTCTGACCAATGTGAGGTGATACCTCATTGTAGTTTTGATTTGCATATCTCCAATGATTAGCAGTATTGAGCATCTTTTCACATGCCTGTTAGCCATCTGTTTGTATTCATTACAGAAAAATCTACCTAGGTGTTCTGCCCATTTTTTGATTAGGTTGTTTGGTTTTGTGATACTGAGCTGTATGAGCTGTCTATACATTTTGAAAATTAATCTCTTGACAGTCACATCGTTTGCAAATATTTTCTCCCAGTCTGTTAATTGTATTTTCATTTTGTCTATGGTTTTCTTTGCTGTGCATAAGCTTATAAGTTTAAGCTCCATTTGTTTATTTTTGCTTTTATTCCCTTTACTTTGGGAGAGTGACCTAAGAAATTGTTGGTATGGTTTATGTCAGAGAATGTTTTGCCTAGATTGTCTTCTAGGAGTTTTATGGTGTTATGTTTTATATTTAAGTCTTCAAGCCATTTTGAGTTGAGGGATTATAATACTTCTAAGAATGCATATTTGTTCTAAAGTCATATATATATAATATATACACACTGTATATATATACACACATATATGCAGGTGTATATGTATAAACATACATATACACTCAAGGTACAATTTGAGAGTAACACATACTTCATTTTTTGCTTGTGTATAATTTCCTAGGCAAGAAACCCCAAGTGAAAGCAGAAAACTGTTCCTGGCTGATCCTAGTGATATAGACATAAAGAAACATAAGAAATATTCCTGTATGTGTAGACACACACAGGCATACACACACATGCACACACTCTTGCACACACATACACACACACATATACACACACCCGTCAGCATCTACCGGCTGCCCTTGCTTCACTGCCTGTGTTTCCAACCACTTTCACTCACACAGGGTGTTACAACTTCAGATCAGAGTCCAGGTAACCCTCCTTCCACCACATCACTAGGACTCAGACTGCACCTAAAATTGCTGGCCCCAGACACCCACTCCACAGCAATCTTCAGGCCTTTTCCAAGTTTTCATGCAACACGCATTGTAGAATTTACATATATCTTCAAATTTTTCATAGAACCGAGCTACTGTTTTTATTACAATCCAATTTTTTTAATGATATTGACACAGTTTTTGAATGTTGTGTCCTAACCTAATTTTTTCACATAAGCTGTAGTTACAACATAATTTCAAATAACATATGAAGATTTTTAGAAACACATAGGTCCCCCTGACTGTATTTGTTATGTTCCACTTGTTAAATTCTTGGGAGAAAAAGTCAGGGCAGAGTAGTTTGGGGAAATGTTTAATTATTTATTTAATTATTTAATGAATTTCATTACATTTATAGGAAAATTTTAAATTTCACATACGTTGATAAGAGGTAGCCTCGCTGATAAGGGATCCATGAACAGTAAGAGATAAAACTGTGTCCATGTGGGAAGGAAAGGCATTCCAGGCGGAGGGAATAGGAAATGCAAAGAGAATCTTCTAATGTATATATTATATATCTATTAAATGTAGTTCTGCATTTTTGATGGTACAATTGATTAGAAAGCAGGTATAATGCACTAAAATGGAAGATTCTGTTATCTGCTGTAAAGGTTTGGAAAGATAGGACATGATTAAATGCAGTAGGATGTGCCTTGAGACCCAGCCTGCGCATTAAGGAACCATGCTGGCCATGCGTGAAGTCACTGAATGTTTCAATTTGCTGTGAGTTGTTTTATCCCATGCCTATTGTTCTAGCATAATTATTCGTGCTCTCCTTTCCCCTTAACAAATCCGAAGTTTGCACAAAAATTATATGGCTACGCTAACCATTGCAGTTTCCTTGTGTGAAATCATTCAAAGCCTCCTAGAATGTGGCTGATGATTTGTAGTATTTGACCACTGGACAGTCTTTTATAACATAAAAAACCAACAAAACAGAAGAAGTACAAGTGTGCGCAGTTACTACCAGGATCATGCTTTTTGGCAAAATGTCTACCCTATGTTGAATGGCTTTCCCATCTCCCACTCCCATCCTCCCCCACCTACCTTCTGTAGTCATTGGGAAAGCTGGACTTTGCTGAGCAGCTTCAAGGGACAAGAGGAGCATTTATAGCAGATATTTGGAGATGAATCATAGGTGGCAGATCCTATAATAAAGCTACCCAGAGACTGAGCTTTTCTTTGATCTTTTATCTAATGTTCATCCCATGAATTGATTATCACAGGTGGAAAAGATGTGGTGGTACCTTTATCAGCACTTGTTTACTTATATAACTAGTTCACAAGAGTGGACGAAAAAGCAAGTGTCCAGGTTAATCCGTGTCCATGGTAATCACCAACACAAAATCATAGGTCCCTTTGGCGGTATGGCTCAGACATGCAAAGCAATGTGAGTTCATTTACTGCCATCTTCTCAAAACACTGAGATTCTACCGTGAATTGTTTCCCAAAGTAGGGTCACAACCTCTTGTCTCTGTTCAAAATGACATTTTCTTTCTCACATATGCGTCACATGAGGAATTGCTCATCTAATTGGGACAATCAGATGTGACCTTAGGCTGTCCTTTCTCAGTTGAGATGGATTGCCCACTCGAATAGGAAGGATTTGTTTCTGATCAGGGTTCTTGGCCTCCTTAATCAATAGGTGTTGCTCAAGAGGCCAGGCAAGGCTTTACTGGGGCCCCTGCTGCAGCAGCGGGGTAGGGAGAACAAGGAATAGGTTTCTCTGCCTGCTCACTACCCCTGGGGGTGGGGATGGTGGTCGGGGCAGTCTGGTTCTTTATATGAGATGATGATTAGAGCTGGTCCAGGGGTTGGTCCAGAGGGTGGCTTAGGTGCTTTGCCCATCCCTTTGATGCTGTTGTGTGCACAGGGCATGAGTAGTACCCTGCTTTTACTCTCTGCTCTGCAGAAATGGCAGTTGATTTTTTGGTCTTTTTGTATCTGGTTGTCCATAATTTGCCCCAACTGAACATGCTATTTTTAGTCCTTTATAGTTTCTTTTCATTTTGTTGCTGGAGGAGATTGTTTGTCCATGTACAGGCACTGCAGTCACTGAAGCAAGGGTCCCAGGCCCCAGCCTGATTCACTTATATAGCTTCACGGGTGTAGTCTATTTACAACTTTCAATTTCATATATGTCTTGTGTTTTATATGTTTTGGGATGACTACCTGATTACATTTGTCTCTACCAAAGAAGACAGTTTGCGAGTATGTTTGATCATATATGTTTATGTAACTTTTTACTGCAAATAATGAAAACTCCTATTCTAGTATATTTCTCTTCTAATTAACTGTACTATCAAAATAAAAATACAGAAAACAAAGTTTTAATAATATGTTCATTAGGAAATGCTTTTATTCAATCTTAGTAAGCTCATTTTCTTTATAAATTTTGATAACTGTATTGGTAAGTTGGAAAAATAAAATATGTCATTTATACATTATATGAGTTATTACTAAGCCCATGCCTTCTAAAATAACAGCAACTAGATGAAGAAAGTGGGATTTAATTAAACTTATGCAAGTAGAACAAATGTAATAGGTATAATATTCTTTATCCCTACAATAGAGCTTAATATATATAACTGAGAGAATTTATGTTATATACATAAAACTTGTGTCTTTATGTAAAACTTCATTCAGATGGATTTGATTTTCTAAATTATAGAAGACAATCAGTAAGTTTGATCTTTTTAAAAAACTAAAAAATTTTTTTCAACATTTTAAACTTGTTTTTTATTTTTTAAAGGAAGTTTTATCTATAAGTCAGATTTGTCTAAGACCAAACATTCAAAAGCTTATCAATAACCTGGCAAGTCCCTTACTACATGCATCAGAATATTAGGGGTTTTTTGTTTTGTTTTCTTTTTAATAGCTGCACCCACAGCATATAGAAGTTCCCAGGCCAGGGATTGAATCCGAGCCATGGCCATCACAAAGCTGGATCCCACAGCCTATTCTGCTGGGCCAGGGATCGAACCCACACCTTTGTAGCCACCCAAGCCACTGCAGCTGGATTCTTAACCCACTGTGCCACAGTAGGAACTCACAGAATATTAGTTTTATCTTCCAGATTCTTTTATTTTTTTCAGTTTTGGTTATTGGCATATTACTTTCAAAAACTTTTCCAGATAATTTGAATGGATACCACTAGTTTACTTAGTATTTTTCTTTACAGCAATTTTAAGTCAAGCCACCTTTTTTTTTTCAATTTTCCCTAAATATTAGGATCAATTTAATGATTAATCTCTTCTGCAAGCTATATTTTCCATGGACTTATGCATTATTATATAACTGTTAAAATAGTTATTAAAATTAAAGGAGTTCACATATGTACTAGGTAAAATTACTTCATTTAACAAAGAGAACATTTTTGGGTTTTAGGAAATGTAATGGTGATTTTACGTTAGTTTTAGTACATATGGTATTAGAATATTCTCTTAGGAAAACATCAAAACATGACTTTTGGCTGAAACAAATTTAACACTTTAGTTAGTTCTGGGAACTACTGTAGGATATATGATCACATCATTGTGAGACTCAAAAACCAAAGAAGCATGTCCAATAAAGATATTTTTCACATTGGAAAAGCAAGCAACATTACTGAAGTGGGCAGAGTACAAAAGAGACAACCTCATAAAATCTACACATCATTCCAGATTCAGCAAAGTTTGCCCAGGCTCTATATTTGAACATCCAAGAACATGGAGTATCATTTGTGCCAAGTCTAAAACATCAATAATTAATTTAAAAGATTATAATGATAACAAATTTGATTTCAAGTTTCATGCTATATTTATAAATAAATTTATTCTAGCAGAATGAAATTGCATTTAAAAAAAAATGATCTGACGAACTAAAGCATTTGAAATCACTAGTAATCAACATGCAGCATTTTCACGAAATCCCAAACCTTGGAATTTTCAAAAGATTACCAAAATAATGCTTCAAAAGTGTCAGTATAAACTGCCAATACACATCATCCCAGTCTGTCCATGCACCAATTTGTTTGAAATTAGAAATGGCCTTTTTATTTTAAGAAAGATGAAGACATCAAACAAAGAGATATTCACTAAAGCATTTCAAATTGGAAAAATTAGATTCACTGATGAAAGCAAAACATTTAAATTTATGAATCTCTGCAGTAAAACTTCTTTGGTGAACAATGCATTAATTTCATTGAGGAGCACACCACACCAAATTAAAGGGGGCTGAGAGTTTTCACCCTAGAATTGTTTTGAGAATGCAGCTCCAAAAATAATCATTTATTCCAGAGAGGTAAATGTGGTGGATGCATGTTGCTATTTTGAATGATCTAGGTTTGAAATAGTTAAACAAAAAATCCTTAATAGAATAGTACGAGAAAATATAAAGTTAAGAGTCCAGAGGCTCACAGCCCCATGGTTTATAATTTTCAACCAGAGTCTCAAGACCTTAGAATGATACAGTATTAAAAATTATCAATCATCTCGGGTCATCCCAGCTGCTCAAGTAAAGGCCAGTTATTTATTCATAGTGTCTCTTATGCTAATGTCTAATATGAGAAAATGTACTATGAAATTTGAGTCCATAATATCCTTTTCATACAGCGTGGAAGTGGGCAGGAAGAACTAGGATGGGGTGACTTTTTGTACCTCTTAATTATAATAAAATTGTATTTTAACGAAAAAAGCCTTAGCTATTGTCTTCCTCACTAATTCACATAGACATATGAGCTTTTCTAGTAAATGTAGTAGAAATGGTCTTTACTTCAAAGAAACACACTGTACTTTCAATCTCACTGTAAAATACACATACAAACTAAACAGAAATTTGGAGGAAACTATGATTAAGGGATTGTCTAACTTCTATAAGAGATGCCTACATCTTGTTCATTACAAAAAAAAAATGAAACAAGTCAAAATTAATCATAGAAGAGTAAACAGGAAGAGTAAGAAAGCTTCACTTTTGCTTATAGTTCTAAAACTGACAAATAACAATTTTACATATATTTGCATGAATTTATATTGAATATGTTAATTGATACAAAGTACTATACATTATCAACGAATTTTGATATTAATTGTGCTTTTTCAAAAATAAAAAGCAGAAATTCCTGTTGTAGCTCAGTGGGTTAATGATCTGACTCTCTGTGAGGATTTGGGTTCAATCCCTGGCTTTACTCAGTGGGTTAAGGATCCAGTGTTGCCACAAGCTGCAGCATAGGTTACAGATGCTGCTCAGATCCAGTGTTGCTGTGGCTATAGCATCGGCCTCAGCTGCAGCTCTGATTCAACCCCTGGCCCAGGAACTTCCATATGCTGCAGATATGGCCATAAAAATAAAATAAAATAAAATAAGGCAGTAAGTCAGGAATTTATGTAGGGAAATAATTTTCAAAAACTAAATATTAGATAAAAGACTTCATATTATGAACACAATATGAAGAAAAACAAAGTCAAAGGAGTGACACCCCACAAATTTAAGACTTACTAGGAACTATAATAATCAAGACAGTGTTGGAGTTCCCGCCATGGTGCAGTGGAAACGTGTCTGACTAGGAACCATGAGGTTGCAGGTTTGATCCCTGGCTTCACTCAATGGGTTAAGGATCCGGCGTTGCCGTGAGCTGTGGTGTAGATCACAGACAGGGCTCAGATTTGGCATTGCTGTGGCTGTGGCGTAGGCCAGCAGCCACAGCTCCGATTGGACCCCTAGCCTGAGAACCTCCATATGCCACAGGTGTTGCCCTAAAAAGGACAAAAGACAAAAAAAAAATCAAGACAGTGTTGTATGAATGAAAGATTAATGAAACAGAATAGAGGGTCCAGAAACAGACCTACATAAATATAGTCAATTTATTTTTGAGAAAGAAGCAAGAGCAATACAATGGAGAGAGTCAGTCTTTAACAAATGGTGCTGGGATAACAGTACATCCACATAGGAGGAAAAGGAATCTACACAGAGACCTTACATCCTTCACAAAAACTAACTCGACGTGGATCAAAGACCAAAAGGTGAAACCCAAAACTATAAAGTTATAAAATAAATGGATGATAACCTAGGAGAACTCCTAAGTGAACTTGGATATAGTGATGAGCTTTTCATACAACACCAACAACATGATCCATGAAGGAAATAATCGATACACTGGACATCGTTAAAATTAGAAAAACTTCTGCTCTGTAAAAGACAATGTCTAGAGAATGAAATGACATGCCACAGAATGGGAGAAAATGTTTAGAAAAGACACACCTGATAAAAGACTGTTATCCAAAATATACAAAAACCTCTTAAAACTCAGCAATAAGAAAATAAACAGCCTGCCAGTATCACTCTAACACCAAAATTAGACAAAAATGCCACACAAAAGAAAATCATAGGCTAATTTTCTTTTGGCTAGATGAACATAGATGCAAAAATCCTCAAAAGATGTTAGTAAACCAAGTACAATACATTAAAAGGATCATACATTTCAATCAAGTGGGATTTATTCTAGGGATGCAAATATGCAAGATTCAATACCTGCCTATCAATTAATATGACACACTGCTTCAAAAAGTGAAGAATAAAAATCATGTGATTATCTCAATACATGTAGAAAAGGCTTTTGAAAAAATTCAACATCCCTTTATGCTGGATGTGGTATAAAAACAGATATATCAGTCAATGGAACAGAATGAAGAACCCAGAAATAAGCCCACATTTACATGGTTAATTAGTCTAGGATTAAGCTTTCAAGAATATAAAATGAGGAAAAGATATCCTCTTCAATTAATGGTGTTGTCACAGGGATGAAATGTACGAAAACCAGAAATATAGTCAAGGAGTTCCCACTGCAGTCCAACAAGGTTGACGGCTCTGGAGCACTGGGCTGCAGGTTCGATCCCCTGATTCCCAGCTAGTCACAATGAGTTAAGGATTTGGCTTTTAAATGTGGCAACTGCAGCTCGGACTCCATTTGCTCTGGGGCTGCCAAAAACAAACAAACAAACAAACATAGTCAATAGTTATGTAATATTTTTTATGGGTGACCAGTGTAACTAGAAATGACATAGTGGTCATTTTGTAACATATTGAAGTATTGAAGCACCAAGCTATGCAACAAGAATTAGCATAGTGTTATAGGTCGTTTATACTTCAACAAGCAAACTTACAGAAAAAGAAGTCAGATTTGTGATTACCAGAGGCAGCGGTGAATGGAGGGGAATTGGATGTAGGTGATCCAAAAGTACAAACTTTCAGTTATAAAACAAGTCCAAGAGATATAATGCACTGTATGATTAATATAGTTAATACTGTTGTATGTTATAATCTGTATGATTCCAGCTATATAACATTTTTGAAAAGGCCAAATTATGAAAACAGTAAAAAGATCAGTGGTTGCCAGGGTCTGGAGAGTGGGACAGCTATGATTAGGGGAGCACAGAGGTTCTTTAGGGCAGTAAATCTACTCTGTATGATACTATAAGGCTGTATGCATACCTGTCATTCTACATTTAACCAAACTCATAGAATGTGCACCCCGAGAATGAAGCATAATGTAAACCATGGACTTTAGTGATTATGACATGTCAGTGTAGGTTCATCAATTATAACAAAGGTGCCACTGTAGTGGGGGTTGTTGAGGATGCTATACATGTATGGAGAGGGGTGAATAGACAATTCATTTCTGTAGCTTCTTCTTAATTTTACTGTGAATCTAAAACTTCTTTAAGAAATAGATCATTTAGGAGTTCCCTGGTGGCTCAGTGAATTTAGGATCCAGCGTTGTCATTGCTGTGGTTCAGGTCACTGCTATGGCATGGACTGGATCCCTGAGCTGGGAACTTCTGCGTACTATGGGTGCAGCTAAAAAAAATATATATATACATATATATATATATATATATATATATATATGAAAAGAAATGGATCAGTTAATAACTAACTAAATAAATGTTTTTCTCTTGTTTTATTCATCTTGACTTTGAGTGTTTATTTCCCTCAGTCACTTAACTAAAACCATTAAGAGCTATTTGAATATACAAGACAAATGTAAAATTAGATTCAAATGAGAATTAAAGTTACAATTTTCCCTTTAAGTTTTCAATTAGTTATTTTTGAATTCAAAATAATCAAAACAAATCCACACTTAATGCCTTTGCCCTATGATTTTAATCATCTCAGTATGATGGAAAATGGAATAATGTTTAACTTTACAATTAATTAAGACAAGAGTATTTCCTTTTAGAATGCCTCCTTTCAGATATACTTATTCAAAATTATTCAGAAACGAATTTTGAAATTAGCAGAGTAGATCAGAGTAGATTAGCAGAGTGTGAAGACTTCTTAAAATTAATCTTGTATTTTTTCATCACCCAATCTATAATTTTTTTACAAAGGGAAAGAAAGAGAGTTTCTCTTTAATTATGGCCATCTTGTAATAATGACATTAATTTTCTGCTTTGGAAATGAATTCACTGTCTTTATCATTAAGAAGTAATAAAAATTCTGTTGTGTTTATGATCACATCATTATAGGATTTCAAAGTGATGATACATACTGTGGAAGTTTCAGTCTAGATACTCCAGTCTAATCATAGGAACATACGGAGCTTCCCTTCCCCAACGCTCTACCAACAAATCACTAAAGGCGTATTTATAATGATTCCCTTTCCCAGTTACCTCATGCTCAGTTATCAAAAAAAAAAAAAAATTGAAAGATATAGTAAAAGCAAAATACACAGTTTGAAGAGACAGAGAATGTATCAGAACCAGACTTAGACATGACAGAAATGATAGAATATTAAACCTGAAATTTAAAACATCTGTGATTAATATGCTAAGGTCCAGTGGATAAAGTGATGGCATGTAAAAACAGAAGGGCAAGGGAATCCGAGAAATGGGAATTCTAAAAAGAATTTTTAAAGTGCTGGAGATCAAAAATACTGTAATAGAAATGCAAAATGCCTTTGACAGGCTTGTTAGTAGACTTCACATGGCTGAAGGAAAATCTGTGAGCTTGAGGATATCTCCATGGAAACCTAATAAAGTGAAAATCAAACAGAAAAAGTGATTAAAATTAAATAAGCAAATAGAATATCCAAGAACTGTGGGGCAGCTGTAAAGAGTTTAACCTACAAGTATATGAAATGCCGGAAGGAGAAGAGAGAAAGGAACAAACATTTCTCTAATTGTTTGGGGTTGGGAGGAGTTCTGAATTTTTAAGTCTTTATCTTTTAGAGAAGTTTTCAGTTTGGAGCAAAATTGAAAAAAAGATAAAAAGATTTCCCACATACCGGAGTTCCTGTCGTGGCTTAGCGATTAAGGAACCTAACTAGCATCCATCAGGATTTGGGTTTGATCCCTGGCCTCGCTCGTGGGTTAAGGATCCTTTGCCATGAGCTGTGGCGTAGGTTGCAGATGAGGCTCGGATCCCATGGCACTGTGGCTGTGGTGTAGACCGGCAGCTACAGCTCCGATACACTGATCATTTTGTCTCTGTAGTTTTGCCTTTTCCAGAATGTCACATGGTTGGGATCATACAGTATATACCTTTTCAGATTGGCTTCTTTCATTTCGTAGTATGTATTTACGGTCCTCCGTGTCTTTTCATAGGTTGAAAGCTGGTTTCCTTTTTGTAGTGAATAATGTTCTATTGGATGGATGAACCGCAGCTTATTCATCTGTTTTTTAAATGTTGTTGACATTGTTGTTGAGGTATACACTGATCTGTGAAAGGATATTTTAATTGCTTTCAAGTTTGGGAAATTATGAATAAAGCCGCTGTATGTGCAAATTAGTACAAACATACATTTCCGACGAGTAAATACCAAAAAACAGTGTGATTACTGGATTGTGTAGTAAGAGTATGTTTAGTTTTGTAAGAAACCACCAAACTCGTTTCCACAGTGGCTGTCATATTTCACTTTCCTACCAGCAATGAATGAGAGTTCTTTTTTTCCACATCCTCTCCAGGATTTCATTTTGTCAGTGTTGTGGATTTTGGCCATTCCAGTAGGAGTATAGTGATACTTCATTGTTGTTTTAAGTTACATTTTCCTAAGGACTGGATATAGATCACCTTTTCATATGCTTGTTTGCCATCTTCATGTATCATTTTTGGCAAGACGTCTGTTAAGGTCTTTGGCCCGTTTTTTAAAAATCATGTTGTTTGTTTCCTTATTGTTAATTTTTAAGAGTTTGTATATTTTGGATAATGGTCCTTTATCAGTTATGAATTTTGTAAATATTTTCTCCCAATCTTCTCATTCTCTTGATATTATCTTTCACAGGGCATTTTTTAATTTTATGGAAGTTTAGTTTATCAGTTATTTCTCTCATGGATTGTCTTTTATGTTGTCTTTAAGAAGGTATCACAATATCTAAAGTCATCTAGGGCTTCTTCTGTGATATCTTTAGGAGCTTTATAATTTCTCATTTATCAGATAAATATTTGAAACAATAAATGCCTTAGAATGTCTCAAATTAATGGCAGATACCAAACCACAGATCCAGGTGGCTTAGAGAACACCAAAAAGATAATTGTGAAAAGAAATACACCTAAGCATATTACTTGTAAACTGCAGAAAATTAATGTAAAAATAAAATCCTCAATGAAGCCAGAGGGGAAAAACACCTTGATTAGAAAAGAACATAGGTGAGAATTACATATGAATTATCCTCATCAACCATGCAAAGAAGTTGACTGGGGTGAAATATATAATGTGCTGACAAAAAAAGTGAGAATTTTGTACTCTGAAAAATTACACTTCAAAAATATAGGAGAAACAAAGTTTTTTATCAAATAAATATTGAGGGAATTTGTTGCCAGGAGACCCAGTTTATAAGAAATGTTTTAAAAAAAAAGTTTCTTTGGAAAGAAGGAAAATAATGTAGTCATAATTTCAGCTCTCCATACAGACAGAAAGAACACTGGAAAAGGAAAACGTGAAGGTAAAATAAAACTTCTGTTTCTTATTCTTAACTGATATGCTGTTTGCTCAAAACAATAACAATGTATTTTATTATGTGGTATATGCATTTATTTATGCTTATGCATGTTTATGTACAAGGAAAATGAAAAACAGCAATGATACAAGGAATTAAAGGGAGGAATTACAAGTTTATTTATTATGAGGCACCTATACTCTGTGAAGTAGTGTAGTGTGATTTGAAACTGAGCTCTGATAAGTTGTAAATGAATATTGCAAATTCTCAGAAACCACTGAAAGAAGTTTAAAAAAGGTATAATTAATGCGCTAATAAGAGAAAAATAGAATCATATAAAATGATCAATTAAAAACACAGAAGAAAGAAAAGGTGGAAGAGAAAAATACAAACAAGGAACAGGTGCAACAGGTAGAAACACAGTAAAAAAAAATGGTAGGTATTAATCCACTTCTGCAATAATAACTTTGAACATTAGAGATCTAAACAAACCATTTAAAACAGAGATTGTCAGTGTATCAAAAAAAAATAACATCAAACTACAAATTTTCTACGAGAAACCTGCTTTACTTATAAAATCAGTTAAACCTATTGAAACAGAAAGCAAAAAGCGTGTTCAGAGATCCATGGGGGTATATCAAAAAGAAAAATGAGTCAGTCTGAAAGAACGAGAGAAATCTGGGATAATTTGTGTTTCAAAGAAAAGGATAAGAACAATATATTTTAGCTTCTGAATAGAATAGAGCTCCTTGAATCCACACCCGTTGTTAATAAATAAACTGAAAGTTTTGTGAGGAACAAATATTGGCCTCATTTCAATAAGTAAATTCATAAATGAAAATTCTGGTAAACACCCCCTTAATTAAGTCATCAAATTTACCACTGCCAATAACTGGGACCAATCAAAATCATGTCCCACCTGGTGAGACGGCGTGAAGAGAACGGCCCTTTATGACATTCCTGATAATGTGAACAACCTGACCTGCTTATGAGGAAACATACACAACCAAATGATGGATATTCTGCAAAATAACTGGCCTGTAGTTTCCAAAACATCGAGGTCGTAAAAGTCAAATGAAGAGTAAAAAACTGTTCCAGAAGTCAAGTACAAAGAGGGGCATGATTCATTACAACACATGATTGTGACCTGGACTTTTTTGTTACTAGAGGACATTATTGGGACACCTGATGATATTTCAGAGGGAATGAGACTTAGATGATAGTAATTTATCAACATTTAGTTTCCCACTGTTGATGGTCTATCGTGGTATTTAGAAGCCTTTATTTATAGTACATTCACATTAAAGCATCTGCTGATAACAGGGCAGAAAGTCAGCAACAGATTTTCTGAAATGCTTTTTTAGAAAGTTTTTATTTTCACCTTTTTCTGTAAATTTAAAGTTATTTCTCTCTTTTTAAGAGCAGGAAAGTCATTAGAGCAGAGGAAAAGCTAGGGAAAAAAAAACGTAAAAAATATCTGCTCCCCTCTAGCCTCTATTTTCTAATTATATTTTAGGTAATTTCTGCATCAGTCACATGTTACTCCATAATATTTACTGAGCACATGCATTATGAATCATGGCAATGATAAGCATAATAAGATATCTGCTGTCTGCTGTCTTAGGAGATAATGTTGTGTAACTCAAATTAGTCTTACAAGAAACTAAAACCCAAAACGTTAAAGGTGAAAGGAAAATAGAAATGGAGTGTTCATATAAAATGACAAAGATGGGAGTTCCCACTGTAGGGCAGCAGAAATGAATCCCACTAGTATCCACGAGGATGCCAGTTCGATCCCTGGCCTTGCTCAATGGGTTAGGGATACTCTGGCATTGTGGTGAACTGTGGTGTGGGTCACAGACGCGGTTTGGATACTGCATTGTTGTGGCTGTGGTGTAGGCCATCAGCTGTAGCTCCAGTTTGACCCCTAGCCTGGAAACTTCCATATGCCACAGGTGCGGCCCTAAAAGAAAAAAAAAAAATGACAAAGATGCATCCTAGCATATGTGAAAGAAAACTGTCTACTAATGTTTTGGCAGGACTGTTTAATATTATATTAGCTTTTAGCCTAACTTTTTTTTTAAATCAATGTATAATTGATATAGTGTTGTGTCAATTTCTGCTGTACAATCATAAATATATATATTCTTTTCCTCATATGATCTACCATTATGTTTAGCCTACCTTTTAATATTTGGTCTTCTTGTGAAAATATAGTACAAACTGGTTAGGAAGTTCAGGCTGTGTTTAACAACAGAGAGATGGATAGCAGAACATACCTGTAGCACACCTACAATCTACAACCTATTTCCATTTAGGGAGTCCAGCGAAAGCGTCCTTATGTATTTCTCTGCAGCCAGTGTCAGGGGACGTCTCAACCTTGAAAACAGAGCATGTAGCTAAACTGCCTCTGGATTTTTCTTAAATCTGGTGCGTGGGACATGGTATCTTTGTGCAGGTTTAATCTGCCATTCTTTTATTATAAGTGAATTTGGGCTCATCTTATTTTTCTTTTTAAAAAAATTTATTGAAGTCTAGTTGATTTACAATTTTGTGTAGATTATGCTGTATAGCAAAGAGATTCCATTATGTGTATGTATACCTTCTTTTTCATATTCTCTTCAAGTATGGTTTATCACAGAATACTGAATATAGTTCCCTGTGCTGTACAGTAGGGCCCTTTTCTTTATCCATTCTTTACCTACTAGTTTGTATTTACCTAATTCCAAACTCCCAAAATGTATCCCTCCCATACGCTTTGCCCTTGGCAAACACAAGTCTCTGTGAATCTATTTCCCTTTCATAGATAAGTTTGTGTCAATTTTTAGATTCCACATATAAGTGAATTCCACATATGATATGTGTCTTTCTCTTTCCGACTTCACTTAGTATGCTAATCTCTAGGTCCATTCATGTTGCTGCAAATGGCATTATTTCAAACTTCTTATGGCAAAGCAATATTCCATTGTATGTATGTACCACATCTTTATCCATTCATCTGTCGATGGACATTTAGGTTTTTTCCATGTCTCAACTGTTGTAAATAGTGCTGCTCTGAACATAGGGGTGCAGGTATCTTTTTGCATTCGACTTTTCTTTTCATAAAGAGAAATGCCCAGTAGTGGACTTGCTGGATCACATGGTAGCTCTAGTTTTAGATTTTTGAGAAGCCACAATACTGTTTTCCATAGTGGCTGCACCAATTTATATCCCAATCAACAGTGTAGGAGGGTTCCCTTCTCTCCACACCCTCTCCAGCCTTTATTATGTGTAGACTTTTTAAATGACAGCCATTCCGACTGGTGTCATGGGGTACCCCATTGTCATTTTGATTTGCATTTTTCTAATAATTAGCAATGATGGGCTTTATTTTCTTGTGAAATTTTAATTTAATTTCCCCCTATTTTTAAACCAGGTTTTTGTCTTTTTCTCTCACCTATTCATATTAGATATGTGGTTCATTTTCTGTGATATAATTTTTATTATCTCTTCTTGGTTTGTCTATTTTGTGTGAATTTGCTTCTTTTCAGACAGTTTTTAAAACTTGTATTTAATGGTATTTACCAAAATTTTGGTTACAGCCCTTTTTCAACTTCCTGGTTATTAAAAAATATGTTTTTCTCTAGAATATATTTTTTCACTTTTACATTTATATTTCTGATTCATTTTCATTTACTCTTGTGTATGATATGAGAAATGAATACAATTGTATTTTTATTTGAAGATGGATTCCATTCTTCCACAGTACAATTTATTTCTACTGATTTGAGAAGGTGCCTTTATCATAAACAATTGTTTACTATACACTTGGATCCTCTTTATTTTCTATTCTGTTGTATTAGTCTAAGTATGTATTCATGAACAAACACTTTGCTGTGTGTTTTAGTTATAAAGACTCTTTAATGACTTATATTCTAGGTCCCGACCTCCCTGGTGTGTCCTCTTGAGTCAAGTGGTCATAGCTCTAGGAAACGCATATTGATGTTCTTATTGAAATACTATTAGATTGTAAGTTAACTCAGTGTTGCCTTCTTTAAATTGTTGAGTAGAACATGGTCTTTCCAATTTTTTTTAAGTTCACCTTCCTGTCTTTTGAGAGTTTTAATGTTTTCCTGTAGATTTTAGAAATATCATATTATATGAAGGCTTTAATGTTTCTGTTGATCTTATAAACAAGCTATTTCTCTCCAATTATCTTGCGACTAGTTACACTCTCCCTGTATGAAGACCTTTAATGTTTGAGTATTGAATTTATACATTTCTATTAAATATGTTCTCTGTTTCAGCAGGGCTTTTTGTTTGTTTGTTTTTTTCTTGACCTTGGGTTTTGTGACACAGATTACATCATTGATACATAGATTGTTTTATTTCCACCTTTTGAACTCCTGCACAAGCCAATGCTTTCTCTCATCTAATCCCATGGACTAATGTTAGGAGATGCTGGTCCCTGCCTCCAACATCACCTTGGTTCCATCACAAGCTCAGAGCCTGTCCGTTCCTTATTGGCCTTGTTTCAGGGTTGAGTTGCAGCAAGAAACTTTGATGGATGAGGCAATAACCGTCTTTCTCCAGGACCAAGAGCAGGTTTGCTTCTCACTTACTAGAAAGCAGTGGATGTCCTAAGTACCCCCGCTATGTGTGTGGGATCTATTTGGGTCACCCTGCATGCTTCCCCTGATCCCAGGCAAAGGGATGGGTGAAAACATGATCTTATGCAACTTGCTGTGTTATAGCAATAAAGCCTTCTCCCTGGCACAGAAGTTGAGTCTTTTGCTCATAAGGTAACAGACTAATTGATAAACTCATAAGCAGTGTAAAATCATATCTCAGACTCAATAGTTAATATTTCCAGTGCAGTCTAAAATAATGGTTGTATAAGAACATTTTAGTTCACTATATTTAGCAGGAATGCCTTCTCAATAAAATTATAGGTCTTATATTGATAAATAGCCACAAATTAATCACATGATGAAATTATCCATTATCTACTTTTGTGAGTGTTTTGGTTATGAATGTGTATTGAATTATTCCAATTGTTTTTTCAGTGTCTGTTGTATTAATAATAAAGTCCATTAAATTGAAACAATTAACATAATATAGTATTTCATAATATTGAAATAGTCTGGCACTTGTTAAATTTCACTGGATATGATGCATTATTTTTAAATGTGCTATTGTATTCTGTTTCCTAATTTATTTAAGATTATTGCACAGCTATTCATGATGAGTGAAACTGGTCTTCAGTTTATTTTTGGTGCAGTCTTCACTAGTCTTCACTATCATTGAAGAGAAAAATCACTTCTTAAGATATAGAAAAATATTTCATCTCCTTTACAGATTATAGCGACTAAAGTATATAATCTAGGGAGTAAATTATGACTGAAAGAATGAGTTTGAAATATGTTTATTATTGCTGTATAAGGTTGAGTTACCTGTTCAGGACTTCTTATTAAAAAGACAAGCCAGACCTCTCCTTATATTTCCTTTTTGGAGGACATTTCTTTTTAAAGTGACTTTTTGAGGTCACCTTTACATCTAGGATAATATCATTTGAAATTATTGTCCCTGTGGGCTAAGAAAATCTGCCTGTGAGATAAGAATCTATACAGTAAAAGTCAAGATGCAAAAAAAAAAAAAAAAAAAAAAAAAAGGAGTTCCCGTCGTGGCGCAGTGGTTAAAGAATCCAACTAGGAACCATGAGGTTGCAGGTTTGATCCCTGCCCTTGCTCAGTGGGTTTACGATCCGGCGTTGCCGTGAGCTGTGGTGTAGGTTGCAGACACGGCTCGGGTCCTGCGTTGCTGTGGCTCTGGCGTAGGACAGTGGCTGCAGCTCCGATTAGACCCCTAGCCTGGGAACCTCCAAGAAATAGCAAAAAGACAAAAAAAAAAAAAAAAAAGCAAATGACCCCAGAGTATCTTGTCAGAGCTACAAGGAAATTGTGATAATCTTCCCACTGTCCTAGCTTTTGAGCTCCTTGACTTCCTTTCCTTTACTAGCATTTCCTTCTTCCTAACTTGCTAACTCTTTAACCCAGGTTCCCATTACTCTTAGACTCCTCATTGCAAAGCCTCAGTTTCAGGTATGTGGCTCTGTCTTCCATTCTATCTTTGGAGCATAACTCCAAATTTATGAGTCTACAAGAGTGCTTCCACCTTGTTAGAGCCTCTGGTAGAATCCTTCCTACAGAATGTCTTGGTCTCTCTCCCCATGGATGCCCCCATTTTCTTTCCCCCCAGTTTAGTTTGCACAGTCCATCTGCGAATCCCCACTTTGCTAGCACACCCAGCTCCCTTCCTTCCTTCAATGTTTAAAGATTAGCTGACAAACACCCGCCTTGGGGATATCCAGCTTTCTCTCTACTCTATAACCCACCTCAAAGTAGCTGAAGAAAAAAACCTGTGGAACAGATTGGTCTCATATCAATGTCATGAATGCTTACCTTACTTGCCTGGTGGCCCCACCTCCTTCTCTTAGTTCCTTTGCTTCCCCTTCCCCGGGTGGCTTCACGTATCTGGAGTACCTTATACCACATCACCCTTGCTCGCTCTCAGCTGATGACCTATTTTCTTGTTCTGTTGAGAAAAGAGAAGAGGTTTTCAAATCCTCTGAACAGCACAGGGATGGACCTGCCTGTTTCCAACTGGGCCTGTCTGCCTTGTCCTTCTCTCTGTCATTGAGGGTGACTTTAATATCCTTGCAACCCAGGGCCTGGGATATAGCTTGGTTTCCTTGATGACTTTGAGCCAGAAGACTCACTTAACTCTTCAAAGCCCCCTGTCCTCCTCAGTACACAGCTCCCTCCATCTTCTAATGCAACCCCTCTTCACGCCCTTCTCACACATCGCATCTCTCTCACCTCCTCTTGTGGTGCATTTCTTCTTCTTTAGCTGCAGAAGGGTCTCTTCTTAAAAGGACTCATCCTATTAACTTTGATCTACCCATATAGTACAGGTGGGCCCCCCTAAATAATCTCTATACCCTTAATTGTATATTGCAAAATCCTAATTTGCTACATAATGTCACATATTCATGGGTTCTAGGGCCTTAGGGTGTGGACATTGTTGGGAGGCCCAAATGTCCCTGTACCTTCTGAATGCAAACTGGATTCACTCCATCCCAAGGTCCCAAAAGGTCTCATCGCATTAGGAAATCAACTCAAAGTCAAAAATCTCACGTAAATTTAGCAGTTCAAAAGGCTCATCTCTCACTCCTCTTCATCTGCCTGGGATACTAAAGAAACAAGACTTCTGTTCCCAAAATACAATCACATGATCTGATTTATAATTTATTTATTATTCACATTTGTCTTTTTTTTAAGGGCCACACCCACAGTATATGGAGGGCTAGGGGTCAAATCGCAGCTGTACCTGCTGGCCTATGCCACAGCCACAGCCACAGCCACAGCCACGCAGGATCTGAGGCATGTCTGTGACCTATAACACAACTCATGGCAATGTCGAATCCTTAACCCACTGAGCAAGACCAGGAATGGAATCTGCATCCTCATGGATACTAGTTGGGTTCGTTTCCCACTAACCCACAACAGGAAATCTTCCTGATTTATATTTTAAAAGTGTAACTGATACCACAACAAAGATCAGACCATTAAGATCATAATGACTCAGCCACTGTCCTAGTGGTCTGCATACATTTTTTTTTTTTTAATAAAATAGAAGCTAAGAAACTAATCTCCTTATTCCAGACTATCTTTTTGAGGATGTTTATATCGTGAGCAGGCCTGGAAGGTAGACACAGTGTCCTTCTCTGAGCAGAGGGCAGAGCTACATCCAGTGAGACCCCTGTAATGTCTCCATGGAGGGGCAGGTTTCTGCGCAGCTCTACAGAGGACCAGGGATTCCTTTTTAAATTCTTTTTTTTCTTTTTTGGCCACCCCGAGACATATGCAGTTCCCAGGCCAGGGATCAGATCTAAGCCACAGTTGTGGATGTCGCAGCTGCTGAATCCTTAACCCCACTGTGCCAGGCCAGGGATTGAACCACGTCCCAGCGCTCGAGAGATGCTACTCATCCCATTGCATGGGAACAATGGGCCTGGGCTTCCTCAGCGCAGGGCTTCTCACTGTATGCAGCATCCTCTCGGCTGTCTTATCCCCATCTTCCTGGGATGTGAGAACAAGGTCATGAGCATGAAGCTCCTGCTGCTTCTGTGTCACACGTGATGAGGTTCTGGAGTCTTTAAGAGAAAGTTTTCAATTTAGGTATTCATTCACTTGGAGGGTGACTTTGTTGTCTTTTTTCTTCTTGCATGAGTTTCAAAAGTACCCACAAAACAATACCCTCTATGGTCAGTTCTTCTCTCAGGCTTGTTTTAAAAACAATCTTTTTTTAATCATTTATTCATATACATATTTTTTTCTACTGTACAGCATGGTGACCCAGTTACACATACATGTACACATTCTATTTTCTCACACTATCATGCTCCATCATAAGTGACTAGACATAGTTCCCAGTGCTACACAGCAGGATCCCATTGCTAATCCATCCCAAAGGCAACATTCTGCATCTATTTACCCCAAGCTCCCAGCCCCTCCCACTCCCTCCTCCTCCCCCTTGGCAACCACAAGTCTCTTCTCCAAGTCCATGTTTTCCCCTTCTGTGGAACGTTTCCTTTGTGCCGTACATTAGATTCCAGATATGTGATATCCTATGGTATTTGTCTTTCTCTTTCTGACTTACTTCACTCAGGATGAGAGTCTCTAGTTCCATCTGTGTTGTGGCAAATGGCATTATTTTGTTCTTTTTTATGGCTGAGTAGTATTCCATTGTGTATATATACCACATCTTCCTGGTCCAGTCATCTATCAGTGGACATTTGGGTTGATTCCATGTCTTGGCTATTGTGAATGGTGCTGCAATGAACATGCAGGTACATGTGTCTTTTTTAAGGAAAGTTTTGTCTGGATATATGCCCAAGAGTAGGATCACTGGGTCATATGATAGTTCAATGCATAGTTTTCTAAGGTACCTCCATACTGATCTCCATAGTGGTTGTACCAGCTTACGTTCCCACCAACAGTGTAGGAGGGTACCTTTTTTCCATACCCCATCCAGAAATTGTTATTTGTGGATTTATTAATGATGGCCATTCTGACTGGTGTGAGGTGGTATCTCGTGGTAGTTTTGATTTTCACTTCTCTAATAATCAGTGATGTTGAGCATTGTTGGCCTTCTGTATATCTTCCTTGGAGAAATGTCTATTCAGGTCCTTTACCAATTTTTCAATTGGGTGGTTGGCTTTTCTGTTGTTGAATTGTTTAAGTTGTAAAAAAGGTGACAAGAGTAAATATCCATGTCTTGTTCCCGACTTTAGGGCAGAAGATTTTAGTCTTTCACTATTAAGTATGATGTTAGCTGTGCAGTTTTTGTAGATGCACTTTATCAAATTGAGGAAGTTCCTTTTTATTCCTAGCTTACAGAGTGCCTTTATCATGAAAATTTGTTAGATTTTGCCAAATGCTTTTTTTGTTTCTATTGAAATGTTCATGGGATTTTTGTCCTTTATTTTATTAGTATTGGTACTATATTGATTGATTTTACATATTAAACCAACTTTGCAACTTTAAGAAAAATAAAAAATGAAAAAATAAAAACAATCTGCTACAGCATAACTGATATATGAGGAAACAATTTGAGCATACACAAATGTCATGATTGCTTACATGCACTTTGATCCATGAGAAACAAGAGAAAACAGGAACCATAGGTAGACATACACCTGAATCCACCAGCTGCCCTTTTGTCCATAATAATGGATGCTAGAAAGTAATGGCGTTCTGGCCTCTTGAAGAGAAGGATGTTAATGCTGGGGAGAGATAATCGATATGCCTTTCTTAGCTCAGAGTAAATTAGGCATATTACTTTCCTCAATATTATGCTATTTTAACTTACCTTGAAAAGAGATGTTCTGGCTGTTGTAGAGCTTCTGGGGTTTACTGTGCAGACTTATGTCCAGTATCTCTCCCTGTGCATGGACTGCACTGTAATTGAAATGCACAAGCTATGAAGTAGAACTTAAGCCATCAAAATGCATTGCCCCTTTTTTCAAAGGAAAAAACATGTTGTCCCCCACATCATTACCCCAAGAAGAAAAGGTTTTCAAACTGACCTTTGGGTATGCACAGCGACATTTAGATTATTATATTAAAATAAAATGAACTATAATTTCAGTTTTATTCAGTTTACTGCAGGGCTCTGGTCTATTTTTTATATTAGTAGTGTATTACTTCCAGAAAGAAAAAAATAATAGCTGTCTTGAGATTGTAAGTGACTATCCATATCAGACGTCAATCGCTGGCCCATTCTCTTTTCACCTGGGAGTACAGCTTGCAACAGAGTTTTTATTGATCTTAGAGAAAGAATAGATGTAAGTACATGAAATAGCTACTTTTTTATTCCACATATCTTATGAAACTGGAATAAAGGTGTTTCTACAAGGGTGCATCTAATACCTAGAACACTGCCAGGTACATGGAGTTCATCAGCTTTTATTAAATCAATTAATTAAGATACATTTGTCCAAGCACAGTCATGCAGAATCCATAGGTTCCTATTTGAGTAGTTTGCAGCACCTAAACTGGATTCTGTAAATGCCATTCAGGAAACCAAAAACTCTTTATTTTAAGAAAGCATCCTGGGAGTGATGTCACCAAGATGCTGACCTAAGTTGGTCCTGACTTTCCTCCCCTGCACAAGAACAACAACAAACAACTATTCCTGTCAAGACAACCCTGAGAGAACCTAGGACACTGGGTAAGGCTGAAGCACCCCCAGCACCACAGAGACAAAGACAGACTTTGTTATAAATGTAAGAGAAATGGTGGCGCACTGAGTGTATCGCCCCTCCCCCAGGCCAGTACAGCTCAGGTGGACTGATCTCCCCAAAGCCTCTGGTTCCGCCAGTGGGAAAAAGAACTCTGGAGGGCACCCAGCCTCACAGCATGTGGTGCACTTTATGGGAGCCCCTACTCTGACCTCACCCCATGGGATGGCAAGGGAATGTGGGGGCCTCAACCACTGGCAACTGGACTAATGAGAAGCGGAGGGGCTTGCAACAACCAGCCTACAAATCTCAGTAGATCTGCATCCCAGTGAGTTCCCTTGTCAAAGTGTGCCACCAACTCGCTTCTGCAGATGAGCAAAGCCAATGATTGGGATCACTCCTTGCACTGCAGTTCTGAGCTCATTCTGCCTGAGAGATACAGACACATGTTTATGCCCACATACTAGACAAGCAGATAAAGTGGACAAATTTTTATAAACATACAGCTTTCGAAGACCGAATCAAGAAGAAATAAAAAATCTGAATAGACCAGTTACTAGTAAGGAGGTTGAATCTGTGATCAATAGTCTCCCAAAAAAGCAAAGCCTAGGACCAGATGAATTCAATGGTGAATTTTACTGAACATTTAAAGAAGAATTAATACCAGTCTTTCTCAGACTCTTCCAGAAAATCAAAGAAGGGAACACTCCAAAACACATTTTGTAAGACCAGCATTACCCTGACAAGAAAGCCATATAAGGACACTACAAAAAAGGGATTCAGTGTCCTTCATTTATATATATGCAAAAATTCTCAACAAAATATTAGAAACTGAATTTGGCAGGAGTATCTGTCAGTTTTTAAATCTCTTCTGACCAGAAGTCATTAATTTAGTAAATGCCTAGGAGTTCCCATTGTGGCTCAATGGTTAGTGAACCTGACTAATATCCATGAGGACAGAGGTTCCATCCCTGGCCTCACTCAGTGGGTTAAGGATCTGGCATTTCCAGGAACTATGGTGTAGGTCGCAGACACGGCTCAGACCCCAAGTTGCTCTGGTTGTGGTATAGGCCAGCGACTACAGCTCCAATTCTACTCCTAGCATGGGAACCTCCATATGCCAAGGGTGTGGCCCTAAAAAGACAAAAAGACCAAAAAAAAATTAAAAAGAAAAAGAAAATAAATGCCTAAATTCCTCATGATTAGAAACTCAAATATCTTCTTAATATCTCACTGCTCATAGCTTAAATCTAATTGATTTGGAAGATGAAGACATCTTAAGAGTCATTCTTTTATAAGAACAGCCCACAAATATTCCCAAATATTTTTAAGAGTTATCACACCCTTAAAGAGATTTCTCTTCCCAAATTAAAATGCTCTCCTTCTAGCATTACTCTTAGGAAAGAATTTTACATTTTTAGAAATAAAATTTTTAGAAAAACAAGTGATGTTTTGCAAGCCTTTCACTTTATTTTGGCATTCCTTAGGACAAAGCACAGAACTTTATAATTTACAAATTAAGGCAGTCCACCCATTCATCTACCCATCTGTCCATGTGTGCACTTGTCCACCCCTCTGTTTTCTGTTTCTTGCATTGTTCAACAAAGATCCTCAGATCAATAAATATATCAATGAGAGAACAGAGTAGGAGTTTTAACTCATTTTCACTTTACATATTCTAAACAATAATCCCTAGGTTGTCACCTCAATTATTTATGCACAGAAAAGTATACACAGAGAGTGAGGGCTAAGTGCAGTGTTCACTACTACTTTTTTCTTATTTTTGTCTTTTGTCTTTTTAGGGCCGCACCTGTGGTGTATGGAAGTTTCCAGGCTAGGGGTTGAATCAGAGCTGTAGCCGCTGGCCTACGCCACAGCCACAGCAACATGGGATCTGAGCCACATCTGCGATCTACACTAAAGCTCATGGCAATGCCAGATCCTCAACCTGCTGAGCAAGGCCAGGGATGGAACTCACAACCTCAAGGATATTAGTCAGGTTCGTTAACCACTGAGCCACGGTGGGAACTCCAACTGCCACTTTTATTTAATATCAGCTCTCACTGTTCAACTTGTTACAGATCCTGAAGGAAAACAAATTACCTGCATATACACATACATATCCACCTAAATCACCTAAAATCCTAAAACATGTACTCTGGTATATCTCATTCTTTTTTTTTTTCTTTTTTTGCTGGAGATATGCTTTCATAAATTTTATTCCATGACTTGTGTAATAATACACTGACTTTTTATGTTAGCTTTTATTTTTAAATATGTGCATTAGTAAAGCTAATATTTACTGCAGATTTACAGTTTATAAGACATATTCCCAAGGGTTTCTGAACTTCTCTCTCTCTCAGTCCCCATGTGGCCTATGTGAGACAGAGCAGGATAACTGAAGTCAGAGCAGGGCAACCTTGAAACCAAGAGGCTAGAGTCTGGAGCCTGGCTCCACTGACACCACCTGTGTGTACTTGGGCAAGGTCTCCAAAGCTCTGTGCTCAGTTTCGTCATAGCTGAATAGAAAAAAATACCTCAAATGGTGGTTATGAGGGTTAAATTAATATTTCCAAATATATCTAAAGCCAGACATATAGCTAGCTTTATTAAATGTCTATCAAATAAAATGAATGACTTCAGTATCACATAGCTAAGAAGTAAGGGAGCTAGAATTCTATCAGGACTAACTTATTTGTAAAATGTCAAAAATACAGATAAATGCAGGTAACTATGGTAAAGGATTGTAAAATCAGACAAAATCTTATTAACCAGAATAATTAGACTTAGACGTATGGTGATGCCTCTGATGGTTTAATTTGCAAACACATAAGAGTTTTTTTTAAAATCTACTTTCTTCTGAAATCTTAGTATTTTGCCAAATTTATTTGTAAATGTACATGCATTTATTTTTCTGTATTCATTGTCAATTGAGGAGAGATGTATCATGTCAGTTCCCACCAACTCAGTCCCCCCACCTCCCCACCCCTGCCGCCATCAGCTCAGAGGCTGGTATAATTACCTCTTCAGATCTTCATTTCAAATACCGCTGGTGTTTGGGGTTGGTAGATGCAATGAGGTCCTACTGTACAACACAGAGAACTATATCCAATCTCTTGGAATAGAACATGATGGAAGACAGAGAAAAAGAATGGGTGTATATATATATATGACTGGATTACTATGCTGTATGGCAGAAATTGACACAACACTGTAAATCAACTATAATTTAATTAACAAAAGAAAAAATTATACTGGAGGAAGTTCCCAGCACCTAGCCAAGTCCAGTGAAAAACAATCTTTCACATAATTGAATCCACCGTTCTGAAATGGAATCATCTTAACCACTGTTATTTGCTTAACTCAGAACACAGGTGTATGTGAAAACTGTAATCCCTATCATGTGCTGCCTGCAGGGCATATTTTACTGCAGTAACCCCCATGCCAGGTTATTTGTACTTGTTCCCTGCTCCCAAATGCATTGCTGAGAGGCTTTTCCTCCTGAATGTAATCTATCCAGCAGTGCTTAGCACTTACAAGGCAGTCATTTGTCAAATAGGGGCAAGAGTTTAATTTTCAAAATGGGTTGCGAAACATGTTTTTATACCCCACTGGGGCAGCACAGGGGCAGTAGGTGGGGGTGGCTTCCCGTTTTGCCCTGAGTCCCTGCTGACCCATCTGGACCTTCCTTCTCACTTTCATCAAGTTCCAGGAATGACCAGGCAAAGCAGCTTCCAGATTGTCCTTCCTAATTCAAGTCCATCTATTTGAAATTAACGAAAGTGCCTCCCAATTTTCGTGCTAGTGTTTTTCTCCTAAACCTTAGTTTTCTTTATTGTTGTGCATTTTGAACATGTGACATCTTTATAGGTATTTTAGTGGGGAGCCTGAAGAAGCTGCCAAGGATGTGTCATTTTCAAGGTGCACAACTCTAATTTAACATTGAAATGTTTGACTTCAGCCAAAATAATATGTTCTGTTAGATTAAACCCAGGCCAGCTTATTTTGATGGGCAAATACATTAGGGAAGCAAAGGCAGTTTTAATCTATTATATGATCATATGGTAGGGTTTTTTTTTTTTTTTAGAGGCACACACATGGCATACGGAGGTTCCCAGCCTAGGGATCGAATCAGAGTTGTAGCCGCCAGACTACCCACAGCCACAAATCTGAATCAAACTGTGTCTGCAACCTACACCCCAGCTCACAGCAACACAGGATCCTTAACCCAGTGAGCGAGGCCAGGGATCAAAGCTGCATCCTCCTGGATACTAGTTAGATTCATTTCTGCGGAGCCATGACGGGAACTCCAGATATTTTATTAATATGTTGTGATGGGCTTCCTTACTATGTAGAAAAAAAACAGAGTCCACTGATTTGAAGTATAGCACCAGTGGTGTTTCTGGAGTTGAAACCTGGGAAACAGTATTTGTTGAATTACTCTAAAATTTTTTAGTTGGACTTGACAAAATAAAATTAAAAAACCAGCAAAAATATCTGGTACAGAAAGAGTAAAGTATGCGGATTAAAATTAAAGCCCTCTTTCCCAGGTTTTGCTGGATGTTAGAATTCCCCCCAGGGGAAATTCCTGCTTCTCAAAATAGCAAGTATGCCCTGAGAGAGAGAGAGAGAGAGAGAGAGAGAGAGAGAGAGAGAGAGAGAGAGAGAGAGAGAGAGAGAGAGAGAGGTTGCCATGACAGCGCAGAGGGCAGAGGCACCTAATTGTTCTCTCTGAAAAGACTTCCCAGGGCTTCTCATCTCTTACTTAAAAGCTACTGACTGGACCCCTGCCTTGCACAGGGGCTAATTCTTTGTTCAATTGCTTTAGCCCTAGAAGTCTGGGAAGTGGATGGTCTGCCAAATGGATCCACAGGCACAATTGGATCGAATCCACACCACCTTCACAGAGCTCAGGCATAAACTGTTGAGAATAACTAAAATTGATGAAATCTTGACGAAAATATACTTGAGATATTCTCTTCACAATATTCAAATATCCACAAGTACAGAGTTATTTCCTTTGAAGCCTATGAAAGTGTGTGCAGTATCTTTATCATAAAAAAATTGTAAGGTTTCAGATTCTTCATCATGACAGTATTTCTTTCCTGCTTGCAAGTTTTAAACTCACTCCATCCTTACATGTGTACAGTCGTCATGTACTGGTTTTCAAATTGTTTGGGAAGCAGACATATAAATGCCCTAGAGGGGTTTCCCCCAGCTCCCACAGAAGCTCTCATGGAGAATGGGACCCTCATTCCAGATTCACCCATTTTTAAGTTACTAATCATTTCGAAAAGTCTTTTTAAAAAAAGTGGAAAGTAGCCAACTTTTAGAGATGTCTATGCACTTGGAGAAAATCAGATATAAACAAAATACTTAATTTTCCTGGTGTCCCACCATAAATTAAAATGACTAAGGACAGAAATTCTGTTACCACATTATTGATTATGAGGATATAATTGAAGTAGATCACAGAAGAGGGTTTCCATGTGTTTCTATTGCCTTTACCTCTATTTCTTACAGGTAAAGGCAATATTTTTCAATGAGGTTAGGCATAATTGAAGCATATCTATAAAAATGCTGCAAATTATTTGGAGTTTCATGTAAAGAGTCAAACCCTACTGGTGTACTGAAACTTCTTGGGATCATGGATCTTTTTGCTAATCCCGTAAAATTAATGGAGTGTGTTCCATTTAAAAAAAAAATAGAAATATCAAGCAACTTTATATGTCATTTCAGGGGCTCATATCTCTTGAAGTTCATCAATACATTACCTCTGAGTCCAATGATCCTAGATTAAGATGTGTGATAATTGAGCAAATTTAGAAAAAATAATCTATATTTTCTTCACGTTAGTAGTCCAAGACAGAGTAGGTGTCTTTGAGCCAAACTTCTGATACTTGTCTACAACCATGTCCCCAGTTCTTCCTCGGCAACAGGCAAAATGATGGGAGGGAAGGTGTCTTTATTGCCCGACAGAAAGTTTGATCATTGTGTCTACTGCTGATTCCCAGGGCTTTCCTACCAATTCTATCTATGAGCCCACAACACTCAACTCCTGCCCCTGGAAGAAAGCCCCCATGTGTCAAGACCATATGTCTTTGGGAGTTCCCATCATGGCTCAGTGGTTTATGAACCCAAATAGGATCCATGAGGATGTGGGTTCAATCCCTGGCCTTGCTCGGTGGGTTAAGGATCTGGCGTCGCCATGAGCTGTGGTGTAGGTCGCAGACATGGCTTGGATCTTGCATTACTGTGGTGTAGGCTGGCAGCTGTAGCTCTGATTTCAAACCCTAGTGTGGGAACTTCCACATGCTGTGGGTATAGCCTCAAAAAGCATAATAAAAATAAAGACCACGCATCTTTAGAATTTGCCCCATGTTGGTAAGTTTGAGAATGCAAAGGAGAACTAGAAGAAGATCTCCTACTCAAATAGCCACATTACCTAGTAAGTTAGCCTACATACTCCATGGACATGGACAGTAGGTCCTAGAGTGCTGATTCAGCCAAAATAGACTCTACTAACTGAAAAACAGTACCATGCCCTACTTGTTCCTTGAACCACAAATCCTGCAGGATGACCCAGGGAAGATTATACTTGCACTGACCCTAGCATAGGAGAGAATGCTGAGCTGAAGGAACCCACTGGGATACACCTCTGAACAGAAAGGGATTCTGCTCAGAAGAGTCCTCCCCACTCTGCTTCCACCTCCACAAACAGTCTTGAGAAATGGCTGCCAAGGAAACTGGAGATCAGAACCTTGACACCTTTATACACTCAGCACAGTATGGACAAGGGCAAGGTCCATGGCAGATGCCTCCCAATAACATCAGGTAATGAAATGTGTTGATATTTGCAAAATTTATATTTACAGTGAACTGATATTTCTTTAGTGACTCCTTCATGGCATTGCACACTTATGCATGAGTAAAAAAATCTATTCAAAGTACAAAATAGATAAATGAATTTTTAGTGTAATAGGGTAGAAAAGGCTCTTTCCTGTGTTTTCAGATTGTCCTATCAGTAACATTACCATATTATTTGAGGTTCTATTTTTTCTAAAATGTGTTTTTTCTCAGGAATAAATGGATGACTTTTACATTTTCATGTGGCGTTAGCTGAGCAGTCATTTTTGGACAGTTGAGTGCACAGGTTCTCTTTAGTAGAATGACCAATCTCACCCCTTAAAGCCAAAGTAGATGGGAATCTTAAAATAGAGTGAAAATACTGATATCTTCTTTTAAAACAAAATAGACCCTACAGAATAGAAGAATGAATTGGTTCAAGCTTGTAAGTCTGGATAAAAGATTTGGTAGTGAAAGTTGGAGATAATTTTCAGGCTGTCTAGTTAACATCTGGTAGATATACACCATGGAGGACTATGAAAGAATGATAAGCCTCAGGCCAGAAGTACAAACAATAGTGGTGTTACAGTCTCACTGATGAATGAAGAGAAATGGGGGAGGGGGCAGAAAGAAATATGTAATACAGTACCAACTATGAAACCTCAAAATAGATGCTTACATGGTCATTTCAGTCCTAGGTATTCATCCAAATAAATGAAAATGTGTGTCTGCATAAAGAGTTATAGCAAAATGTTCAAGGAGTTCCCTGGTGGCCTAGCAGATTAAGGATATGTTATTTTCACTGCTGTAGTGCAGGTTTGATCCCTAGCCCAGAACTTCCTTATGCCACAGGTACAGCCAAAAAAAGAAACAATAAAAACATTCATAGCAGTATTATTCATAGTATTTCAGAACTGAAAACACTAAAAATATTCATCAATGTTTTACAGCAGAGAAAAAAAAATAGTATTTGCTTGATAAGCAAAAGAAAGTATATATTATTTATAATTATAGAGTCAATAACCCATGACAATATAAATGAAAATATTCAGGTACAGATAACTTTAAGAGTGAGGCTGATAGTTGCAAATGAGGTTTTCAAAGAAAAATATATTTCACTTATAAATTTGATATGAAATTTTTGATGTTTTACTTTATTACAGAAATATTAGAAATGTATTTTAAGGGAGTTCCCATCATGGCTGAGCAAAAATGAATCTGACTAGTATCCACGAGGATGCAGGTTTGATTCCTGGTCTCGCTCAGTGGGTTAAGGATCCGGCTTTGCCATGAGCTGTGGGGTAGTTTGCAGACCTGGCTCAGATCCTGTGTTGCTGTGACTGTGATGTAGGCCAGCATCTGTAGCTCTGATTCAACCCCTAACCTGGGAACCTCCATATGCCGTAGGTGTGGCCCTAAATAGACCAAAAAAAAAAAAAAAGGATAAACATCTTTTAAAATAAGTTTAGATCCTTCACTATAATGTAGCACAATAAGTCTTCCTTTGGCCTTCCGGGAAAATAGATAAATATCTTTCAAGAAAACTTATATTAGGTACTTCTCCAGTGCAAGTTGCTTGAGAAAGCATCCACTTAACTGTTATCACATATTATCTGTAGTTGTATCAACATGAATACAGTCCTGAAAATAATCAGTTTTTGATTGTTGAAAATTTTTATACCTTGTTCATTGTACTTTGTGTGTAAAATGGCAGGATTTGGGAAGAAGGCCCACAAAATAAGACCTTACGTAGTTATCTTTTTTTTATACAGAAGAAATTCCCAGTTTCTTCTCCTCCAGCCTCAAACATGCACATTTTGAAAATACATTTCCAAGGAATATTCATAATGATATAACTCTCATTGATTTTCAAGGTTTGAATTTTTATGTAAGTTATAATATTAACCTTGACTTATCTATTTCTATAAACACATACATATTTTTTATTTATAATATATGCTGTTTTGCTGAGTTTTTGATGAGTCACTGAAAATGTTTGGTTAGATTTCATATAAATCTCTATACTTGTTTTTATAAAATCTATATTTCTATGTTTAATTGATGGAGTGGAACGATTTTCAAGTACTTTCCTCCACTGAGTTGTATCTGAAGAAGTTCTCAAGTACATATATCAAAACAAAATCAATTTCCACAGGTGGAGTATTTGTTTAGGTTCCTTATGTAATGCTACATTATCATTAAAAGACCATGTTAATATCACTGTATTTTACTCATTGTTCCATGCAGCAATTCAATTGAGAAACAATAGAAAAGGATCATTCAAATTTGCAATTAAATTTTGATTGATAGATTGATCTGATAAGGCTATACTGTGATTCTCTATTATAACAAAAATATTAACATGTCTCTGAGAAGCAAAAGTAAATTTTCATTTGCAGTGAGAACTACTTATTTTACATAACAAATACTCATTGAACTCGAATAAGTAGTAGTAAAAATGAGCCTGGTATCTGGAAATTACTACTTAGCTTATTGCTCTTTTATGTGTGTGTTTTTTCCCTGACTGAGAACACAGCTTAATTGCTCTATAAACTTCAGAGGTTTTAAAAAATTGCCATAAAAGTAAATGAGATAAAAATGTATGCTAAATAAAGTGTCATTTCATTGCACCATTTTTTGTTTTGCTTTATTTTTTGAGAGGAGAAATAAAAGGGTCACAACCATTAAAGTTTTATAGCAACTCAAATTCAAGTTGACAGTGTTTTTTTAGAAGTTTTAAAAATTTCGACTCAGTAGAATACGAAACCAATTAAGAAAACAGCAGTGAGAAAAATGAGGAGTTTCAAGGAGGAGCTGAGCTCAGTGCTGGCTGGCACCCAGGACAGTAGCAATGGCACTTCCTCTTCAGTTCTGATATTCACTCTTCCATGTTGCACAACATGGAATCTGCCAGAATTTTAGGGCATCTTTTCATAAGAGCAGCCATATTTTTTAATAAAACTAAGTGACGGAATTATAGCATATTATCTCACAAACAATTCATAAACGCTGCAATTACATGTATTTGCCACAATGATGGACATAATAGGTGTTTGCTGGGCATAAGATTGGATGTGGGTTGTGGACACAACGTGGTGGTTTACTAACCATGCATCCACAACTTAAAAACAGGCAGTGATGGTGTAATATAGGTTACTTTGAATCCACTATTACTAATAAGCAAAACAAACTTGTCAATCCCATGTACATTTCACAACTCATTCAGATTATGGCTGGAATTCCTATTGAAAGATTAAAGCTCATCTTGTTATCAATGGTTTCAGGATGACGCCACTACCAGACACTACAAGACAATAAGAGCAACAACAACAAAAAAGGTATTTTACTAAGGTTAAATGAAAAGCAGCAGGTAAGAAAGAGATTGCCTTGTGATCATACAGGTACATAAGGGAAAAAGACAAAAAGAAAATAGAGAATCACAGCTAACTGGGAGCAGAAACCAGAAACAGCCAACAGAATATTGGAGAATAAATTTGGAGTTCTGACACTAGAGGGACTTCAAGACTTATTATAAAGCTGTAGGATCAAGAAAATGTATTATTGGTGAATAGGCAGATCGTTGGAATAGAATGGTCAAAAGCAGACCCAGACAAATATAATGAACCGATCTTTGGCAAAGAAGTGAAGGCAATTTAATCGAAAAAGAGATATTTGTTCAACAGAAAGTGCTGGACCTACTAGACATCTGCATGCAAAAAAAAAAAAAAAAAAAAGAAGAAGAAGAAGAATATAGACACTAATCTTTTATCTTTTACAAAGATCAACTCAAAGTGGATTATATTATCTAGAATTCTCTAAAGCAACAGAACCAAAAGGAGTTATAGGAGTTATGAGAAATTTGCTCCTGTATTTTGGAGCCTGGCGATCCCAGGATGAGCAGGGCGAGTCTATAAGCCAGAGACCCAGGAGAGCAGATGGTGTGGATGTAGTCAGACACCTGGCAGGCCTGAGACTCAGGAAGTTCAAGTCCAAAAGTGGGAAGCAAGGCCAGTATCCCACTATACCTACTTCTCCCTCAAATATTGTTTTTCTTCAGGATTCAATCTTTCTCTTCCTCTTTCTTCTCTCTTCTCTTCTGTGTGGGCCACAGGTGAATTCACCCACTCCCCTTGCATCAGTTGTTATATGCCTGCTAATGATGTCTGTAGCTACATTTCTCCCACCGCAACACTTGCTGCACAACTCCACCTGGATTATATCCGGCATCTGATTGTTGGAACTGTTTAAGTCCCTTACTTAGCAGGTCTCACATCTCTGAAACTTCTCTTTCTTTTCATTTGTCATACTCATATCTACAGCCAGGTCTCAGCTTAAGAGTCCATCCTTCTCTGGAGTCTATATTGATTTCTAGCTCAGGTGAGCTCCCTCTCCTTCATGTGCTCATACATAATTAAGCACATTATACTTTGTGGTTTTCAAAGGAATATTATAAACTGCACATAATACTCATACTTAATGCCTAGATTCGAACTTGAAATACCAGGGGGATGAAGTATTTAGTCTTACTAACTTTCTCTTTCAAAATGTTGAGAATTGAATTGACGAACTATCCAACCAAACAGTTCAATCTATAAAAACCTTATAGTTAACATTATACCTGATAAAAGACATTAATGGTAAAAGACTGAAGATTGGGAACAAATCAAAGGATGTCTTCTCTCACCAGTGTTATTCAACAGAGTGCTGGAGATCGTAGTGCAGGGCAATAAGATGAAAAAAGGAAATTAAAAGAATATAGATCAGAAAGGAAAATATAAAACTGTGCCAATCTTGGGTGACAGGGAGGATTCTCTGCATAGAAAATCCCAAGAATTCTATTTTAAAAAATCCAAAAAATAATGAGTGAATTTAGAAAGTTCAGAGTATGAGATATATATACAAAAAAAATATTTATATATAAAGGCAATGAACACATATACACCAAAGTTTTAAAATAAAATTTTATTTGTAAACGCTCAAAAATATTTTGTTATAAATTCAACAAAAAATATACAGGACCTCAATACTGAAAACTGTACAACACTGATGAAAAAAGTAAAAGATATAAATAGAGAGAAATACTTTGTTCATGGATTAGAAGAGTTAGCATATTAAATATATACATTTTCTCCAAATACTTAATACATGAATTGTTTAAGACAATTTCTAACAAAATTCCAGCAAGATTTTTTTTAGGTGGATATAGACAGTATTATCTAAAATGTGTGGAAAGGCAAAGGAAAGAGAATAGCTAAAATTTTGGAAAAAATAGACTAAAGTTAGAAGAATTAATGAACTAGAATTAAGATTTATTATTCAGTTATAATAATCAAGTCTGCATGGTTCCCCTACCGGAATAGATACATAGATCAGTTGAACAGTACTGAGATCTTGGATATTAACTCCCAAAATGTCCACTAACTTGAGACAAAGTTGCAAAAGCAATTCAATGGAAGAAAGGCAGCCTTTCTCAAAATGGCACTGGAGCCATTAGACATCCAGAGGGAACCTCACTCTAATCTAATCACACCCCTTATACAAAATTAACCCAAAATGGATCATAGACTTAACTGTTAAATATAAATACTATAAAACTTTTAGAAAAAAATAAGAAATCTTTTTAATCTAGAACTAGGCAAATTGTTATTGGACTTGACAATGAAAGCAAAATGTATAAAAGGAAAAAGTGGTAAATTAGACTTCCTCCATATTTTTTTAAATGTCTTTTTTTTTTCTTTTTGGCTCTGAAAAGACCCACCCTGTAAAATACATAAAAAAATAAAAAGACAAAGTACAGACTGGGAAGAAAATATTTGCAAATCATGTGTAGAACAAAGAACTTGTTTCTAGAATAAAGAAATGTCAAATTTCAAAAGGACAAAAAATAATCCAATTAGACAGCAATCCAAAGACATAAACAGCTGTGTTACCAAAGAAGATGTGCACGTGGCTAATAGCACATATGACAAGGTATTTAGCATTGTTAGCCATTAGGGAGATGCAAACTAGAACATAAGGTGTTATAGATTGACATGTGACCCCACAAAAAGTACCAGCTTCATCCCTAATACCTCAGAATATAGCCTTATTAGGAAATAACATCTTTACAGAGGTAATAAACTTAAAATGAGGTCTTAGTGTGGTCCCTAATCCAACATAACGGGTGCCTTCATATCAAAGGGAAACTTGAACACAAAGAAAGATATGCTCACACACACAGAGGGAAAGAACTGTGAAGAGACAGGGAAAAGATGGCCATTTGACTGGAGCGACAGACACTAGCCAGGAACACAAAGTGTCAATCAACACCTAGAGCCAGAAGAGGCAAAGAAGTTCCCCATGACCAATGGAGAGAGCTTGGCCTGCCTGCACCTTGCTTTCAGACTGCTCACCTCCACAACTGAGAGACAGTAGATTTTTGTTATTTCAAGCCATCTAGATTTGGTAATTTGTAAGACTGCTTTAGGAAATGAACACACAAGGAAGTGTCACTACACCCCTCTCAGATTGGCCAAAAAAGAAAAAAAGAAAAAAAAAAAAGATAGTGGCAATGCTATTTACCAAATACTGATGGAAGTGTGAAGAAACTGGGTCACCCATACATTCCTGGTGAGAATGTAAAATGATATAGCTGTGCTGATAGCACTTGGCCGCCCCCCCCCCAAAAAAAGGAACATGTAACCAATCATATAACTCATCGGTTGCATTCATGGACATTTATCCCAGAGAAATGAAGACTTATGTTCATATAGAAACCTATATAAAAATGTTCCTGGCTGCTTTAATTTCATTAGCCCCCAGCTGGGAGTGAATGACCAAGCAAACTTTGGTACATGCATAGGATGGAAGGCTACTCAATAACAAAATAAAATAAACTACTGATACAAGTAGCAAGCTGGATGAACCTCTAGAGAATTGTGCTGGGTTTAAGGGGGGGGCAGAATCCCAAGAGGTTACAGACTGTGTGGTTCCATTTATGTCATATTTGTAAATGGCAGAATTATAATAATGGAGTAGAAATTAGTAGTTACTGGGAGTTCAGAAGAAATGAAAACAAGGATACAAGTAGATGTGGCCAAGAAAAAAAAAAAAAAAAGAAAGAACAAGAAGGATTCTTTGGGTGAAAAAAAAGTTCTGTATCTTGAATGTATAAAAATCAGTATTCTGGTATTGATCATTTTTTATAGTTTTATAATATGTTTCCATTGGTAGAAGCTAGATTAAATGTGAACCGGATCTCTGCATTGTTTCTTACACCTGCATGTGACTCTATAAAGAAAGCTAATTTAAAAGTTGAAGTAGTGGAGTTCCCATCATGCGTGGAGCAGTGGTGAAAGAATCCAACTAGGAACCATGAGTTGCGGGTTCGATCCCTGGCCTTGCTCAGTAAGTTAAGGATCCGGCAGCAGGAGCGACTCTAGAAAAGGCAGAAAGACCAAAAAAAAAAAAAAAAAAAAAAGTTGAAGTAGTGAGGAATTTGTTGTTGAAAGGAAGAAAATCACTGAGCAACAGCAGAATATGTCATTTTTTATTGTTTCTAGAAAAATCTTAAAGAATTGTCCTACAAGCTTACCCATCAGGACAATTATTTAAGATTTCTCTAGAAACAATTAAAAAATGACATATTCTGCTGTTACAGCTAGATGGGGCACTGTGCTCCATGCATTCCTGAGGAACAGAGACTGTACAAGAGGATGAAGTGACGGTGGTGGCCACAACATGAATAAGTCGTTTAATAGCAGATATTCCTACCTGCAACCAATAGCTATGGGCCTTAGGGGAATGAGTAATGTGCATTAGGATAGGCTTAGTGGGTCTAGGGGAGAGGAGAATTCTGCATGTTGAGTGTAGTTCTGAGGTAGCTGGGATGTCCCAGAACCCCGGGCTGGACACAAACACCAGGACATGCTGCCCCCCTCTGGAGACAGCTGTGCTTGGAGTGAGTGGGCATTTCAAAGAGATGATGCCCTTAAGAATTCTCTGTATTCAGATACAGCCTATAAATTACTGTTTGAGATATATAGTACATTTTATCTTTCACTTTTTATAGGGAACAAAATATAATATGACGAAAGAGTACTTCTCCAATATTTCACACAATCCTACGAATTGTGGTATTTACTTGAAATCACTTCACGAAGATAATTTTCTGAGAAATATGTTTGAAAATAGGCTATTAAAAGAGTTTCATATATTTCAGTGGAGGGTGAAAATTGAAAGGCTCTGATTATTTTCCTCATTTTTATTTTCCAAATTCCTTGAATTATCCAAAATGCTGGGCCAGAATTTACTGCAATAAATCTCTTGACGGTGATCAATCAATCTTTTTTTTTTTTTTTTTTTTTTTTGTCTTTTGTCTTTTTTGTTGTTGTTGTTGTTGTTGTTGTTGCTATTTCTTGGGCCGCTCCCGCGGCATATGGAGGTTCCCAGGCTAGGGGTTGAATCGGAGCTGTAGCCACTGGCCTACGCCAGAGCCACAGCAACGCGGGATCCGAGCCGCGTCTGCAACCTACACCACAGCTCACGGCAACGCCGGATCGTTAACCCACTGAGCAAGGGCAGGGACCGAACCCGCAACCTCATGGTTCCTAGTCGGATTCGTTAACCACTGCGCCACGACGGGAACTCCGATCAATCAATCTTGATGACAATCTTGATGACAAGGGACAAGGAAGTTCAAAAAATATTTGTATGGATTTCAGTATGCCTAGTGAATCTTCTTGCAGCAAAGTAAACTATATAGTAATTTAAAATTTTTATTTCATTAAATGTTGAACTGAGGGAGTATTTATTAAATCCCCGAAGCACTAATTTTTTGAAAAATTATATTTTTACATTTTTTTTTAGTAACAGATTCTGTGATTTCAGTTGTGTAAAATCATGTGCTTTGTTTTCTCTTGAAGCAATAAACTAGACTGAGCTATAGGAGCAAGTTGAATTCAATTAAACAAGTGGAAAATGCAATTGAATCATCTAAAATTTTAATTTTTTCATTTCCATTTTGGCCCAGCTGTTTATTCCTGGTGAGACATTCTACATAGTCAGGTCATGCTGACGGGTGGTGAAAGTTGAAATTCAAATGATACCCCCATCAAGAATTATGAAGTTGATCATTTAATGTTTGTAATTTAGCTGAAAATAACTATGTTAAGAAATTCAGAATCAAGTTCTGAAATAGATATCTAATGCTTTGAATCACAATGAAAGTTTTTATGTAGTATATATGAAATTTTTCAGTTTAAATGGAGAAGTTTAAACTGTATGAATTGTTTCCCAAATTTATAATACAAATTCTAAATAATTGTAAATATTCTAAAAAATGTTGTTTACATTTATATTTATTTTTAAAGTTTTATTGAAGTACAGTTGATTTATAATGTTGAGATGATTTCTGCTGTACAACAAAGTGATCCATTTATACATAATACACACCTCCATTCTTTTTCAGATTGTTTTCCCATATAGATTATCACAGAATATTAGAGTCCCCTGTACTATTCACCAGTTCCAATTATTCCATATACCACAGTGTGCACATACCAATCCTAAACCCCCATATGTGTCAATTAAAAAAATGTAAAATTATTTAGAAAATACAAATTTATAGAATTTTGTGAAAAAAATTCTTTGGAAGTTGAAGGAACAAAAAGAGTAAAAACATAAAAGAGGAATTCAGCCTAGAAAACAGCAATGGAGATTACATAGACATTGTTCTGATAAAGTTTATATGCCACAGAAAATAAATTTGAAAATGTAATTTTGGATAGTAATAAAAATACCATAAGAAAGAGAAAAAGGGATCTTGGATGGAGATGACACACAAGCTGAGCCCTGAATGATAATAAACAAATGCCCAGGAGATATTTGGGGAGTCTTCCAGGTAGGACAGTAAGTGCACAGGCTCTGAGGTGGAAACAAGCAAATCCGGTTTGGACAGTGAATCTGGAGGACACATGCACCTGAGAAATTTCAAAATGCCTGCAGGAAGCAGAGCATTTGATCTAAAAGGATAGTTTTGGATTATAGTCTAAAGTTCTGCCAAACCATTATAATCGGCATTTACCATGGTCTGGTTTACATGTTAAAGTGATCTCTCATGTTGCCACCCAGGAAGTGGAGGGGCAGGCAGGTGAGTTCAGGAAGGTTGCTGATGGTCCAGATGTGAGATAGAGGCACTGTAGGAGGCATAATTTCATAGAATTAATCAAAAATCAGTGACTAGCTTTATGTGGAATTTCAGATGTTTGTTATAAAATGTTGAGTTGATTGTATCTGGTTACCTCCATAATATGGAAAACTTATGAACTTGCTACCTTTTCACATAAAACAATTATAACTGAATGTCTGTTTTCAACCTTTTCCTCCAAATACCAATGAATTACCCAAGGTTTCTGTCTTCTTGTAACCTCCATGACAAGGAAATCATGCACATTGAATATACCCAATTATAGTATGTACAGCAGTACGTTTAAGGGTGTTGTACATGTAGTGATAACTAAATGAGATGTTCTATCTGGGGACAAAACACACTATCAAGAGGGAAATATGGTTTAAGGGACAAAAAGCAAAACATGATGAAGACAGAATCTCTCTTTGAAGACCGTCCTGCTAATCTGCACTTCATTGTACACCCTGTCTCCCTTAAACCCATACAGGGGAGAACATTGTATCAAGTATGTTTCCCCAATAAGTTTGGGATGAAGTGGAGAATAAACTGGCATTACAATGCACACTGTGACTTCAATTACTACCAAAGGATCAGACTATTTTTAAGACCAAAGTGATCTTCTCTTCTTGAAAGGAAGAAATTAGAAACAGAGCAGTTAAGTGATTTTGTACAGGTCACAACCCAAGTTAATTGGATACTTGGTAATAGAATCACAACAACTGATCCTTGAAATGCATCACCGTAAGATCATGTTCTCTTTTAAAATAAAGCAAATAATTCTTCAAGCGACATATATTATTAGCTCTCTGTTTTCTGTCTTTGCTTTTAATCAGCTTTACAGAGGTGTGATTTACATTCAATAAAATAAACCCCATTTAGTTGTACAGACCAGAGTTTCTAGAGAGGTAACCATCACCACAATCAACTATGAGACTATCCATCACCCTAAGAAGCTCCCTCTCACCACTTTGCAGTCCAGTCCCCCTCACCATCAGCCTTCGACAACCACTGATTTACTTTCTTAAGTATAGATTTGTTTTGTCTTTTCTAGAATTTCATATAAAGGCACTAAAGGTTGCATATTCTTTATTAAAATTGGGCTATTTTCCCTCAGCATCTAGCTTTTGATAACTATTCTTGGTGTGATGTGTATCGTCCATTGTCACACTTCCTGTATTGCTGAGTGGCTTTCCAATACAAGATATACAAAAATATGTTTCTTTCTTCATCTGAGGTTGGATGAATTCGAGTTATTGTCATTTTTACTAGTTTCATCAGTGAGGATGTAAAGAACTATCATTTATAAGTCTTTGTATGCAGATGTGTTGTGTGTTCTCTTGGGTAAATACCAAGCAGTAGGCTTACTGAGTTAAATGCTGAATTTAACTTTATATAAAAAAAATTTCTCAAATTGTTTATATACCAATATACTACTGACGAAAATGTATAAAAATTCCAGTCACCTCATATCTTTGCCAGTACTAGCTATTGCCAGTCCTTTTTAAAATTTTCTTATTATAGTTGATTAGCAATGGTCTATCAATTTCTGCTGAACAGCTAGATGACCCAGTCATACATATAAATACATTCTTTTTCTCATATTATCTTCCATCCATCATTTTCTTTTGTGTGTGTGTGTGTCTTTTTGTCTTTTTCCGTGACATATGGAGGTTCCCTGACTAGGGGGTCCAATCAGATCTGTAGCCTCCAGCCTATGCCACAGCCACAGCAACTCCAGATCCGAACTGGGTCTGCAACCTATACCACAGCTCATGGCAATGCCAGACCCCCAACCCACTGAGCAAGGCCAGGGATTGAACCCACAACCTCATGGTTCCTTGTTGGATTCGTTTCTGCTGCACCATGATGGGAACTCCCATCCATCATTTTCCATCAAAAATGATTGGATATAGTTCCCTATGCTACACAGAAGGACCTCATTGTAGTCTTTTTAATTTTAGCTATTGTAATGGGTATGTAGTTTTACCATATTTTTGTTTGCTTTTCTCCGATGCTATAGAGTGTCTTTGCATATGCTTATTGGCCATTTGTACATTTTTTTTGAAAAGTGTCCTTTAAAGATTTTTTCCTTTTCTGTGGATTAGCAATGAGATCCTACTGCGTAGCACTGGGAACTCTGTCTAGTCACTTATGATGGAGCATGATAATGTGAGAAAAAAGAATGTATACATGTATGTGTAACTGGGTCACCATGCTGTACATTAGGAAAAAAAAATGTATTGGGGAAATAACAATTAAAAAATAAATAAAAGATTTTTTTCTTTTCTTATTAGTATTGAATTGTAAGGGTTCTTGGTATATTTTTGATACAGGTTCTTTGCCTGTAATATAAATTATGAATACTTTTTTCTAATCTCTGGAATGCCTTCTAATTTTTCTAATAATAATCTTTTTATTTTTTTATTTTTTAAATTGAAGTATAGTTGGAGTTCCTGTTGTGGCTCAGTGGTAACAAACCTGATTAGTATCCATGAGGATGCTGGTGCAACCTCTAGCCTCACTCAGTGGGTTAAGGATCCAGCGTTGCTGTGAGCTGTGGTGTAGGTTGCAGACACAGCTTGGATCCTACTTTACTGTGGCTGTGGTGTAGGCCAGCAGCTTGAGGTCTGATTTGACCCCTAGCCTGCGAACTTCCATATGCCACAGATGTGACCTTAAAAAGGAAAAAATAGTGAAGTATAGTTGATTTGCAATGTTGTGTCAGTTTCTGGTGTACAACAAAGTGATTCTCATATGTATATCATGGAATAGTATTCCCTGGGCTGTACTGTAGGACCTTGTTTATCCATCCTAAATGTAATAGTTTGAATCTGCTAACCCCAAACTCTCAGTCCAATCCTACCCCTCCCCATCCCTTTGCCTTTGGCAATCACAAGTCTGTTCTGTGTGTCTCTGAGTCTGTTTTTGTTTCATAAATAAGTTCAGGTGTGCCATATTTTAGATTCCACATGTAAGTGATATCATATGATATTTGTCTTTCTCTTTCTGACACACTCTGCTTCATATGATAATATCTAGGTCCCTCCATGTAGCTGCATATGTCATTATTTCATTCTTTTTATGGCTTAGTAATATTCCAGTCTATATATGTATATGTACCACAACCTCCTATGTATTCATGTGTGAGTGGATATTTGGGTTGCTTCCATGTCTTGGCTATTGTGAATAGTGTTGCAGTGAACATCAGGGTGCATATTTCTTTTTGAATTATAACTTTTTTTCTGGATATATGCCCAGGAGTTGGATTCCCAATCATATGGTAGCTCTATTTTTAGGTTTGTTTTTTTTTTTTTAAGGAAACTCCAGACCATTCTCCATAGTGGCTACACCAATTTATATTCTCACCAAAAGTGTAGAAAGAAGTGTCTCCATACCCTCTCTAGCATTTGCTTTTTGTAGACTTTTTAACGATGGCCAGTCTCACTGGTGTGAAGTGATGCCACATTGTAGTTTTGGTCTCCATTTCTCTAATAGTTAGCAATAATGAACATCTTTTCATGTGACTGTTGGCCATTTGTATACTTTATTTGAATAATGTCTATTTAAGTCTTCTGTCTGTTTTTTGATTATTTTATTTTTTAATCAAGTCATATGAGCTATTTGTATATTTTAGAAATTAAACCCTTGTTGGTTGTATCTTTTGTAAATGTTTTCTCCCAATCCAATGGTTGTCTTTTCATTTTGCTTATAGTTTCTTTTGCTGTGCAAAAGCTTATAAGTTTGATTAGGTTCCATTTGTTTATTTTTGCTCTTATTTCTATTGCCTTGGGAGGCTGACCTAAGAAGACATTTGTATGATTGATGTCAGGGAATATTTTCCCCTGTGTTCTCTTCTAAGAGTTTTATGGTGTCATGTATTATCTTTGTCTTGAAGCCATTTCAAGTTTATTTTTGTGTCTGGTGTGAGGAGTGCTCTAATGTTGTGGATTTACATGAGGCTGTCCAGATTTCCCAACACCGCTTGCTGATGAGACTTTAATCCATTGCATATTCTTGTTTCCTTTGCTGAAGATTGTTTGACAGTAGGTGTGTGGGTTTATTTCTGGACTCTCTATTCTGTTGAATGGATCCATATGTCTCTTTTCATGCCAATCCCATGCTGTTTTGATTACTGCAGCTATGTAATATTTTCTGAAGTCTAGGAGATTATTCCTTCTGCTTTCTTATTTTTCCTCAGGATTCCTTTGTTAATTCTGGGTCTTTTGTGGTTCCATATAAATTTGAATTATCTGTTCTAGTCTGTGAAAAATGTGATGGGCCATTTGATAGGGATCACATTAAATCTGTAGATTGTTTTGGGTTGTATGACCATTTTAACAATATTAATTCTTCCAATTCAAGAACATGAGCTATCTTTCCATTTCTTTAGATCATTTTCTGTATCCTTTCTCAATGTTTTATAGTTCTTAGCATATAAGTCTTTTACTTCTTTGGTCAGATTTTCTAATGTCTTTCAAGAAATGTTTGTCACTGTGATAAAATCCAATAAATAGTTTTAACTGTGTAGTTCATTCTATGGTAACATTGCCTAGCCTATCTAGGAAATTTTTTCTAGCTAATATTTCAAAGGTTTTCTCCTGTGATTTCTTCTATAAATTTTAAGTTTTTGTTTCTTATGCTGGATTTTTGTTCTATTTTATGGCAGTTTTGTATATGGTCTGTGAGATGGGTAGAGGTTCATTTTTTATATGATATACAGATGTTCTAGTACTATTGTTTGAAATATTACCATGGCCTATTAAATTATCTCAGCACACTTTTGAAAAACCAGTCATCCATACAAGTGTGGGTTTATTTCTGGACTCCAATATTTTGCATGAATCTATATATCTATCATTTTATCAATTCCAAACTGTATTTATTACTGTTACTTTCTAGCATGTGTTGAAAATAATGTAATTCCTCCAACTTTGTTCTTTTTCAAAATTGTTTATGCTCTTTCAATTCCCTTGAGTAATAAGAGATATTTTCAAACCAGCTTGTTTAATTCTATAAAAACTTTTTGCTGGAATTTTAATTGGGATTGCATTGAATCTGTAGATCAGGTGGGGAGAATTGACATCTTAATAATATTGAGTCTTCTAATCCATGAACCCTGCAATTTCTCAAGGTTTTAGGTCTTAATAATCTCAACAAATTTATTTTTTTGACTGCATAGATGTGGTGAATATTTTTTAATTTATCTTTAAGTATTTCATTTTTTGATGTCACCATACAAGTTTTTCTTTTTTAATTTTGTCTTCCATTTATTTTTCATTAGAATATATAAATAGAAATGATTTTGTGTGTCAAGTTGTGCCATGTCTACTTGTTGGATTTGCTTCCAAGTATGGTTGCCTTTGCGTGAATTTGTTAAAATTTTCTATGCAAATGATTACAGATGTTAAGTACCTCTTCTTTTCCATATATTTGTACATAATTTATTTTTTTCTGTGCCTTATTCCACTATTTATGACTTCCTGGGCACTGTTGAGAAGAAAGGGAATAGGTGTACATCCTAGCTTCTTCTTGATCTTATGAGAAAATATGTCCAGAGGAGGGTTAGCTGTGTTGGCAAAATGTTTTCTTAAAATCCACTTAATGGAGTTCCCATCATGGCCCAGTGGTTAATGAATCTGACTAAGAACCATGAGGTTGCAGGTTTGATCCCTTGCCTTGCTCAGTGGGTGAAGGATCAGGCATTGCTGTGAGCTGTGGTATAGGTCGCAGAGGCAGCTCGGATCCTGAGTTGCTGTGGCTCTGGTGTAGGCTGGCAGCTACGGCTCTGATTAGACCCCTAGCCTGGGAACCTCCATATGCCGTAGGAGCAGCCCTAGAAAAGGCGAAAAGACCAAAAAAAAAAAAAATCCACTTAATGAACACATGGCATTCTTTTCTTATTATTCCTTATGTCTTTTATGTATCAGATACTGTGTTACAATTAAAATATCAATAAAGTAGTACATATAATTCAAGGTAAACAATCATATTTAGTCTGAAAATCTAATTTGTCCAAATAGAGAAAATCCAGGGCCTTCTATGGTACTTAATTTGCATAAGCATCACTCTGCTTTGGGAAAATAAAAGATTTCACAGGTAAATGGGTGGTTTTTGCTTGATTTGGATACTGCTAAGGTTAAAGGATGGTGTCCTCAGTGGATTGGGAATTTACCAAAAAGCAGAGAATAAGAGTGTGAGTGAGGGGGTAAGAGGGTTCTCATAAGTAAGCTTGTTGGAGGTTAGAGGTTTATTCTCTGCCACTTCCAGTCCTGTGACACACCCCTCCAAGGAGGTCCAGGCCAGCGGTGGACTCTGAGCTCCCTAGAGTCAATGTGGGGAGCTCCCATCTTAGGACCAAGAAGGGATCCTTATGGAATTAATGACCTAAGTTTGCTTGCAATACCAAGAGAGCTGAGACTAATTAGGGGAAGTTTAGAAGTAATGATTGAGGAAATCACTGAAGGCTGCTGCAACCAAGAGCAGAAGCTGCTGTAAGAGGCGATTTGCAGCCCATTATGAGGTGAAGAGCCATCCCTGTGAAGCACAGGCTCAGTCACCTGTGAGCAGCTCCCACGACTGTGTGAAGCCTGCCCTCATCCTCTCGTAGATAGTGGGCTGGAACCCAGACACACATCCTCTGTCCACATGAAAGGAAGCTGGGTAAGCAGCACCCTGGTCCCTCATCCCTGCACCGCTGTCCCGAAGTGACTCAGTTTCTGTTCCTCAGACTTCTGCTTTGTATCTGCAGTAGTTTTCAGTGCCTTCAGCATGTGCTGTGGCCTTTGTATCATTTACCTGCACATTACTCAGAGATAACTCTCTGCTCTCCAAGAGTTTCTCCCCACAATCCCTGCACATTAACTGTCCTCATTGGACAGTAACAGGCTTCTAAGATGATTATTTCTGATCACTCAACCCTGACTTTCTCCTACAATTCTCCATTTAGTAAATAATACCACAGGTTACACATTAGTTCAGACTAATTTATAGGACCATTCTTGATGTCTCTCTGTCTCTCAGTCTCTCTCTGTCTCTTTATCTGTCCCTGTCTCTGTCTCTCTGTCTCTGTGTGTCTCTCTCTGTCTCTCTCATATACCTTATCAGAAAAACTGTTTGTCTGTATTTCTTTGTTATTTATCTCTCTCCATTCACTACAGTAACAACTCCATAAAAGTATAGATACAGGCTTTTGTCACCACTTTCGCCAAAACATAACATTGCTTCTATATTATAGGCTCTCAATAAACACGTTGAATGGAAAAATGAAATTGTGAGTGAATGGTTCCAAGCTTGACATCATTTCATGATCCTGCATTTCACAGGGAGGCTGGGAGCCTCCAGGCTCAGAGCCAGGATGGAAAGCAGGGACTGTCCAGGGCCATGAGGGTCCCTGCAAGCAAGGGTGGGCTAGTGTGGGGACAGCCGTGAGGAGCCACCATGAATCCTGTAAGAGGATCAGCAAAAGGAGTAGAAAATATTACCTTATTTCCATGTTAAGATGTGAATATTGAAGGGAAATTTAGCACTGGCTCTAATATGCCTGGATTTTTTCCTTTTAAAAAATTGTTCTCATACGTCAGTGAAGAATTATTGTACTAAAAGATAAGATGTTCCTTTGACAAGAGACTCATTGCAGGTTCATTTTTTTCCCTAGTGGATATTTTTTGTATAGTCTTCCCTGTTCCTCCCATTCATAATTAAATCCTGGATTAATTCAGTGGGTGGGCAATTGAGTGTTGCTTTATCTGTTCTACTTCTGAAAAGTAATAGGAAGGGCCATTGAGTCTGGAGCAGGAGCTAAAATGCTGTAAAATGCTACACATCACTTTGAATAGTTTGATTTATTTTAGAGAAGTGGGCACTCTAGCACTGCCCAGGACATTCTTAGTTGTACCTTCCCTCCCAGCAATTGGCTAGCATTTTATCATTCTCCCAAGGTGAACATAAATATTTAGGATGGATGGATGGATGGATAGATAGATAGATAGATAGATAGATAGATAGATAGATAGATAGATAGATAGATAGATAGATGGATGATTGATTTCTGGAGTCTCGTATAGAAGCATTTACTTCCTCCAGACTTTCCAAATCTGCATGTAGGTTCATTTTAAATGCTCTGAAACTCCCTACATAGGCTCCAATTCCACAAAATCCACCAGAACACATCTAGAAATCAATTTTGAGCATTATCCCTTGTATGTCTTAAGATACCGATGTGAGCTAGACTCCTGTGTGGTTTGGGCTTACATTTTTATTTTCAAATAACTGTGATCACATGTATAGAAAGAAAAATAAACGTACATGTGGTGGATGTTTGATAGCAAAGTTCAGTGCTTCTGTATGTTTTTTAAAATATCATAAATTCTGAAAATTATACTGTAAAGTGTTTGTTTAGAAGATGTAGTGTCTCATTTAGAACATACATCACATTCAGACATAAACTGTGTGTACGTATATAAAAGATCATTATTTTCAAATACGCTTTCCATTTATATTCTGTATTCCCACACCAAACTTTAACAGTGCTTTATCATTAAAGATCTTTATCATTGGCTAGCTCAATAGTTTGCTCTTACCACAGTTCTATTTTTTTTTAACTTCTCAACACAAATTTATCTAGTTTAGAGCTTGTAGTATAACATTATTCTCCAAAATTATATATAGGAGGGGAGTGAAGGCATTATATTTTCCTTGTTGGTTAAAACGCATTTCATATATTTATACCTATGTATACACACATATACAATATATAGTATATAATGTCATAGTTCAATTTTACAATTGGCACAAAATGCTGGTATGGGTTAGAGAAATAAAAATAAAATGTATTCCTTAAATTAAATATTAAGATAGTATTACAGAAAAAACTATGCTAATGTTTAGTTCTAAGAACTAAATATCGACATTTTCCAAGAAAATAACATTTTGTATTTTTATTTCTCCTGACCAATAACTGTCATTCAAACCCACTAACTTTTGTGTATAAAACTGAGCCATCTTATACCAGCTTACATTCCCACCAACAGTGCATGAGGGTTTCCTTTTCTCCACACCCCTCCAGCATTTGTTATTTGTGGACTTATTAATGATGGCCATTCTGACTGGTGTGAGGTGGTATCTCATGGTAGTTTTGATTTGCATTTTTTCTAGTAATCAGGGATGTTGCGCATTTTTTCATGTGCTTGTTGGCCATCGGCACATCTTCCTTGGAGCTTGGGGTTAATGGATGCAAACTATTGCCTTTGGAATGGATTAGCAATGAGATCCTTCTGTGTAGCACTGGGAACTATCTCTAGTCACTTATAATGGAGCATAATAATGTGAGAAAATAGAATGTATACATGGATGTGTAACTGGGTCACCATGCTGTATAGTAGAAAAAAAAAATGTATTGGGGAAATAACAATTAAAAAAAAAACTGAAGGAAAAGTTTTAAAAATACAATAGGTCAAAGAGATCACATGTAAATTGTATAGTAAGTGATACCAAATGATCACTTATTCTCCTAGACTTATGAGGATAAAATTATTTCTAGTAATAAAGATTTATGTCTAAAAGGAAAAAAACAAACTGAGCCATCTTAAAATCTTTTTTTTTCTTTTTTTTTCTTTTTTTTTTTTTTTTTTTTTTGCTTCACCCATGGCATGTGAAAATTCCCAGGCCAAGGATTCAACCCATGCCACAGCAGTGACCCAAATTGCAGCAGTGACAACACTGGATCTTTAACCCACTAAGCCACAAGGGAACACCTTTAAAATTTTATCTAAATATAAATGGCCATGTTATAATTTACAATTGAAAATAAGATTGATTTTTATGTTTTTTTAAAAATATTTGAAATATGTTATTAAAGATGGAACATTATTTTCTTTTTCTTTTTTTTTTTTTTTTGTCTTTTTTGTCTTTTTAGGGCCACACCAGCAGCATATGGAGGTTCCCAGGCTAGTGGTCAAATTGGAGCTAATGCTGCCAGCCTGCACCAGAGCCACAGCAATGAGGGATCTGAGCCACGTCTGCAACCTACACCCCAGCTCACAGCAATGCCAGATCCTTAGGCCACTGAGCAAGGCCAGGGATGGAACCCACAACCTCACGGTTCCTAGTTAGATTCATTTCTGCTGCACCACGATGGGAACACTGGAAATTATGTTGTTGATCTAGTGAGTATCTTAGAACATGTTTGCTCTGATTTCTCCCAAATAAGCTAAATCTAATACATATAAACTGGGTTGACTCTCTTCAATTTTGTTTAATCACTAAAATTAATGAAAACATTTAGTTGACATATATATTAGTAATAAGCATTAAAGGAAATTTAGAGATTGTTTTGTTTAATCAAGCCCACCAATTCAGGAGTCTCTTTTACCAATCCCTGGCACACTTGACTGAAAAATCAGCCTCTATTGAGAGACCTCAGGGACTTGGGATTTAATTTCTCAGGACACAGCCCAGAAATCATGGCATCTTTGACACCTTCTGTTTGGTCTTTATCAAGGGTACTTTAATGAAAATAAATTATTTGAGGAAAAAAGCCATTTGACATAATTGCTGGAGTTCTCACCCATTTATTCAGTAAGTGTTTTGAGTACTTAAATTGTGGGTTATCTGCTGCACATTAGAAAGAGCTGTGAATAAGACGGACATTATATATTCTCATAAAACATAAAGCCGTCATGTAGTGATCTAGTTTAGAGGGATATTGGTAAAATATTAAAAAGTGATCTGTGATAAGAGGGAAGCTCAGAGAGGTCTCATGTGAGGAAATTATAGACAATTTGCTTAGTTTGGAAATTATATTTAAATTTAGTCCTGATAAATGAATACAAGATGCTCAGATCACAAAGAGGAAAGATCATCCTACATATTGGGAATAGCTTGTACTATACCAGGAGTCAGAAAAAAAGCATAGCATATTCAAACAAAGCTTTTCTCTCTCTTTCATCTAATAATTAATACCCATTTGTTTCTCTCATCTATTCTTACAAAAATTTGTATGCAGTATTGTTTCAAATATTTCTCATTTGCAGTACTTATCACAGCTACAATTTTACTTCAATATATGTGATGATTATGATTAAAATCCTTGTATTCACTATATCATAGTCTCTATAATGGTAAGAACAGGGTCTATTTTTGTCCGCCCTCATATCTTCAGTATTTAGTATGGTGGTTGGCATATATCAGGTTCTATATAATGTTGGTTAGATAAGAAAAGGAAAACGAGGGCAGCAAAGATGAACAGTTATATGATGTGAAGCCGGAGAGGTGGGCAGGTCCAGGTTGCAGGTCCTGGTGGCCTTGTTAAAAATATTGGCTTTTATCTTCAAGGCAATTGCAAAAATGGTAAGATTTTCAGCAGGGGGGTGAGGAGGTCAGCTTTCCTCTCTGTAGTATAAAATATGGGTTCACATGGTCAGAGGATGAACAGGTAATTGGTTGATACTCTAGTCTGGGATAAAGGTAGTGGAAACATTGGAGAGAGTGGGTGAATTTGAGACCTATTTAGAAAATAGACATGGTGACCTACTGAAATGAGGTGAAGAATGTGAGAAAGAGAGATGTCAAGAATGATCATTAAACTTCTCACTTCAAAACTAAGTGAAGGATGGCAAACCTCAGGAAAATAAATTTTGTGTACCTCATTTACATAATTTTTTGATGTAACAATTAGATGCAGGAGTTCCCTCTGTGGAACAGCAGGTTAGAGATCTGGCCTTGTCTCCGTGGCAGAGAGGGTTTGCTCCCTGGCCCAGGAATTTCCATATGCTGTGGGTGTGGGCAAAAAGACAAAAAGAAAAGGTTGAATACAAAATTCACAGGCCCATGTACACAATGGATCCAGGATAATGTATAGACAGGAGATAATGTCTCTGTTTCCCAACCAGTCCATGCACAGGGAGGTCCCCTGGTGTCCATAATCATCTCTGTATATCTTCAGGAGGCGTTTCTTTTTCTTCTCTGATTGCTGTGGCTTGGACTTCATTTCCTTGCCTTCTTTACAGCCAAATGTGTCACTCCTGGCTAATTTTATACTCCGACTTAGGAAAAAGCAGCAACACTGTTATTACATGTTGTTACTTTCCACAGCTGTTGGATCCTGATTTCATTGAAACATCCGTGGAATGGTTTGCCGCTGAAGTTTCATCACAGCCATTTATTTAATGCTAATCACATCATTACTCATGACACTACATCATTCATCCCACTGCCCCTAAATAACAGCTTCCAGGGACTCTGAATGTTTCTTCCTGTGTTTCTACAATCATAGTCACAAACAGAAGTCTTAACCCAGAGTAAGACAATGTAAATAATAACTACCTGTCTGACCTTGTGAAGTTTTGTAGCATCAACAAGAAACAACACATGATCCAGATGTATCTTCTCTTGAACTCTTTGGTCTAGTGTCACTGCATTCTTTGAACATTATTTCTCTGGTCTGGTCAAGTGTGGGAAGATTGAAGAGCGTCTCCAAAAGGAGAAGTAGGAACCAAAACTTGGCACCAAAGGAGAGCTTTGAAAATTTTGACACTGGGACTCTAAATCACCAAGATCCACTTATGATGAGGTCCACTGGGACAAGGTTTGGGCTTGGGGTTTCCTGTCCAAATGATGCTGCTAACCTGAGATGATCCTAGGCACTGGTGAAGGATTTTGAAAAGTTTACATAAAGGATCCAAAATATGGGGCCTCCTCTGGAGTTAGGCTTGGAGAGAGCCCTTATCTGGCTAGAGGGTGTACTAAATGTTAATGCCATTTTCTGAGGGGAAGAGCATAGGGGGAATCTGAATTCATAAGTTGCTAAGTTCAGTTTCTGAATATGCATCTCTCAGGGGAATTATCAGAGAAAAAAATTATGTGGATATATGGGTTTGAAACTCAGAGGAGAAGACACATGAATTCAGGAATAATATATTTGTACAGGCTTATGTATCTGTCTATCTACATTGTAGATGAGAGCCCTAGGTGAAAATGAGGCAAGGAATGAAAAGACAGAACTGAGAAAAAGTCCTTGAAAGGCCATGAGACTCTCTGGAATTGTTAATTTTACCTCAAAGAATACAGTGATGGGATGATCAGATAATAAGGAGAAAAAGAGGTTAAAAGAGAATACAGGTGTACCACATCCTGCTGTGCTTGCCAGATACTGTGTGTTTCATAGAAGGTTTGTGGCAACCCCAGCTCTAACACGTCTATTGGTACCAATTTTTCCAACAGCATTTGTTCTTCCTGTCTCTTTGTCATCTTTGGTAATTCTGGCAATATTTCAAACAGTTTAATTATTGTTGTAAGTGTTGTGGTGATCTATGATTAGTGATATTTTGATTTTAATTGTTTTGGAGTGCCATAAAGAGTGCTCTTATCAGATGAGGATCTTAATTGATAAATGGTGTGCGTATTCTCACCACTCCATAGATTCCCTGTTCCCCACCTCTTTCTCTCTTCTTGGGTCTCCTGATTCCCTGAGACACAACAATATGGCAGTTAGGCCAAGTAATAATCCTATAGTGACCTTTTTAGTATTCAAGTGAAAGGAAGAGTCATGCATTTCTCAATTAAGTTAAAAACTAGAAATTATTAATCTTAGTGAGAAATGCATGTCAAAGCCAAGAGGAACTAAAGCTCAGCCTCTTGTCCCAAACAGCCAAGTTGTGAATGCAAAGAAAAGTCCCTGATGGAAATTAAAAGTGCTACTCCAACGAACACACAGATGATAAGAAAGCCAAACAGCCCTATTACTGATACAGAGAAAAGTTTAGTAGTCTGCATAGATCAAACCCCTTTCCCTTAAGACAAAGCCTAATCCTGAGCAAAGCCCTAATTCTCTTAAATTCTATGAAAGCTGAGGAAGCTGCTAAAAAAAAAAAAAAAATCATTTGAAGCTCGCAGAGGTTGGTTCATGAGGTTTTTAGGCAAAAAGCAAATGCCATAACAAAAAAGTGCCAGGGGAAGCATCAAGTGCTGGTGTAGAAGCTAGAGCAAGTTACAAAAGAGACCTAGTTAAGATAATTCATGGAGGTGGCTGGCTGCACAGCGGATTTTCAGTGTAGATGAAACAGCCTTATATTGGAAGAAGATGTTATCTAGGACTTCCATAACTAGAGAGGAGAAGTCAGGGCCTGGATTCAAAGCTTCAAAGGACAGGCTGACTCTCTTGTTAGGAGCTAATGAGCTGATGACTTTAAGTTGAAGCCAATACTCCTGTACCATCCCAAAATCCTAGCACCTTTAGGAATTAAGCTGAATTGAATGATTGTGCTCTATAATGAAACAATAAAGCCTAGATGACAGTACATCTGTTTATAACATGGTTTACTGAATATTTTAAGCCCATTGTTGATACCTACTGCTCAGGGAGAAAAATAATGATTTCTTTCTATATATTACTGTTTAATTGACAAAGCATCTGGTCACCCAGGAGTTCTGATGAGATAGACCAGGAGATTCATACTGTTTTCATGACTGATAACACAGCATTCATCTGCAGCCCATGGATGGAAGAGTTACTATGATTTTCAGGTCTTATTATTTATAAATAAATTTTGTTTGGCTGTAGCTGTCATAGATAAATAGTTTCCTCTGATGGATCCATCCTCTGATGGACCTGGGAAAAATCTATTGAAAATGTACTGGAAAGGATTCAGCATTCTAGGTGCCATTAAGAACATTTATGTTTCATAGGACAAGGTCAAAGTATCCACATTAACAGGGGTTTAGAAATATTTCATTCTATTCCTCATGGATGACTTTGAGAGGGGTTCAAGGCATTAATGGAGGAAGTCACTGCAGATGTGGTGGAAATAGCAAAAGAACCAGGATTAGAAGCCGAAAGATGTAACCAGATTGCTTCAGTCTCAAGATAAAAAGTTCATAGCTGAGGAGTTGCTTCTTATGGAAGGGCCAAGAGAATGGTTTCTTGAGATGGAATCTACTCCTGGGGAAAATGCTGTGAAGATTGTTGAAGTGACAACAAAGGATTTAGAATGTGACATAAGCTTAGTTGATAAAGCAGCTGAAAGTTTTATGAAGATTGATTCCAATTTTAGAAGAAGTTCTCCCATGGGTAAAACGTTTTGAACAGCATCACACCCTGCAAAGAAGTAACTAGTGAAAGGAAGAGTCAATGGTTACAGCAGAATTTATCATGGTCTTATTTTAAGAAATTGCCACAGCCACCTCAACCTTCAACAACCACTATGCTGGTCAGTCAGGAGCCATTAACACTGAAGCAAGACCCTCCACCAGCAGAAAGATTATAGGTTTCTGAAGGCTCAGATGTTGGTTAGTATTTTTTAGCATTAAAGCGTCGTTAATTAATTTATGCACATTGATTATTTTAGACATAATGCTCTTGATCACTTAATAGTATATTAAACAATGTAGAGTAAGTGAAAACTTTATATGCACTGGGAAAATAAAATTCATGTGACTCCCTTTATTGAGATAGTCACTTTGGAGCTCCTGTCATGGTGCAGCAGAAACGAATCCGACCAGGAATCATGAGGTTTCGGGTTCGATCCCTGGCCTTGCTGAGTGGGTTAAGGATCCAGTGTAGCTATGAGCTGTGGTGTAGTTCACAGACACGGCTCGGATCCCGCGTTGCTGTGGCTCTGGTGTAGGCTGGCAGCAACACCTCTGATTAGACCCCTAGCCTGGGAACCTCCATATGCCATGGGTGCGGCCCTCAAAAGATTAGAAAAAAAAAAAAAAGAATGAGATAGTCACTTTATTGAGGTAGTCTGGAACCACACCCTCAATATCTTTGAGGTCTGCCTATGTTAAGGAAACTCAGAGAAGAATAATTTATAGAAAAAGGTAGCAAAATCTGTGTCAAACCTTCCTGGGTGATCAGGAAGGATAAGGACAGAATGTATCTTTTAATGGCATAGAGTTCTGGGTGAACTTAGCAGGAGCAGGATCCCTTTCAAAGTAGATTTAGATGAGTAGGTTTAGACGTGGCTAAATCAAGACAAGCAGCTAACTCTTTCACCCTCCCTGCCTCTCTCTCTCCCTCTTTTTCTCTCCTTCCTCTTTCTTTCTCTCTCTTTCTTTCTTTACACACACACAATCACACACGTTTATTTACTCATTTATTTATTTATTTGATGTGTTCCCTCTCTCTCTCTCTCTGTGTGTGTGTGTGTGTGTGTGTGTGTGTGTGTGTGTATGTGTCTCTCTCTCTCTCTCTGTCTCTCCATATATATATTTGGTGCTAAGGAGTGGCAAGAGAAAGGAAAGTACCTGGAGGGAGACTCATGGCTCAGAGCAACAGTGGGACTTCTGAAAGAGGGAGCATATTTCTCTGAGGAAAGAAAATTGAAAACATGTGAATGTTGAACATAAAGATCCAGAAGACAAGAAGGGGTACAAGGTTTGGAGTAAGTTTCTTGAGAAGGTGAGGGAGAGTTGTATCGGGAACTTAAGGGTCACAAGTAATAGGTCTGGTCATTGAGGAAGAGGATTCTTCTACTTAAAATAGAAGGATAAATAAAGGAATGAATGTAAGTGTCAGAATATACCTTATTTTTTTTTAAAGTAGTTTGGTGGTTTTTATTGTCTCTGTATCATATGAGACAGAAGCAGAAGCATGGGATGTGAGCTACTCAGAGTTGTAAGGTAAGTCAAGAATATTTGAAATAGCTGCATTTCCAGGGTTTTGGCAAAAGGCAAACTGAGGTTATGACCTACTAGTTCTAAAATGATTAGGTAGTAAAATGTGTGTACAGCAAGAGATGAAGAGATAAGGACAAATAGAGGAGACAATGGGATATCCTTGAGACAGCAATAATGATTTGGGGCAGAAGGGTTGGAGTTTGGAATGGAACATGAGATAAATGCATTGGAGACTAAAAGATGGAGAAATTTCAGCTTAAATCATGACTGGACACACTGGTTCAGTGGATTAGAGGAAAAGGTGACTAAGGATTGTAAAACTAGGTGTTAGCTCAACCCCTTCATGCATGTGATGCTGACTTCAGAAGTTTCTGAAATTTGATGAAGAATTGGTTCATCAGATATGCTAGTATATTAATTAAAAGTTATTTTGAGTACATGAATTTTTTTCCCAGAAAGCATCTAATCTTTTTGAATTATCTATCCCATGTCCTTGCTTCTCTCTATTTAGTGGAGTTTGAGATGCATAGATATTATGCACTTTATATTCATGGTGTGTCTTTTGAATTGCTCCAAACATAAGATTAATATAATCATCTCTTTCCATGTCTGGCTTTTCTCCAGACCTCAGAGAATTAATTCATTTAATTAATACAATATTCAGTATTCATAGGAAGGCTTCATTTAAAGTAGAAATAAATGATCCTTCATGGATAGATTGATTATATTTAACCTAGAATCAAAATATTAAGATGTACCAAATGTGTCACATACATTTTAAAACTAACTTATATAAAATATATATTTGACTCAGGGAAGTGAAGGAGATATTTATCTTTAGAAAATTTGTAAGACATGCTCTTATTTTCAAAATTAAGTACACAAGCAATATCTAAATGCACCCTCATTACAAATAGATCAGTAAGAGAGCAACAGCAGCAACATGCTGAGATAGGAAGTCCTAGCCCCTAAGCCTTCAGAGAAATGTAAGACTTACCAGATTTACAGTGATTTAAGCAACAAAGTCCCTTTATTACAGGACTGAAATGCAGTTAAGAATGTGCAGTACCTCAGACAGGCACAAAATTGAGATCAGCCACACCAAAGTGGGTGAGGAAAACAATTTCACTTTCACTGCATCAGCCCTTCCCCCAGGCTGGCACATCTCAGCACTGATAGAGATCATGACTCCCTCCTGGTGCAAGAGGAAGAACATGGGTCAGTATGAAAGAAGAGCATGGGTCAGAGTGCTGAAAAAATTGGGGTAGTCTGAAAGTGTGGGGCAGCTAGTGGGATGGGTACATTCTTGCTCTGTGAGGCTTGGGAAAGGTAGAAAACTGAGGCATTTCCTCCAGGAAAGAGGGAGAAGTAGAGTTTGACTCCCTGGTATTGCAGTGGGGTCCCCATGGTGCTGTGGTTTGCTCTCTCTTATATAGAGAGGTAAAGAATACAGCATACACCAAATGATTGGGACAGCTGTAGGCAGCATGGCTTTGGAATATGGAAAAATCCTGCATAACTAAGGCTACTTCCTGAGGAGGAAGGAGTCACGTGAGGTGATGACAGAACTGACATAGTCACCAGAAGAAGCAAGAGGTTATGAGTAACTGGGAAAAACAACAACAAACTAAAAAAGGAAAACAGCAACAAAAAACCCTGGGCACATGGAGCAAGAACGAAGGCCTAGAATCTCTATCCAGGCCCACTGGATGGGATCTTTCCTAGTCAAAGGCAGACTTGGAGAGGGTGATTTTTCTTCCAATGCACACAAATCATTGTAAAGCTACAACGAAAATAAAGAATCGGGAAAATTATGACATGAAAATACAATCTAAAGAACAAAATAGATCTCCATAACTGAGCCTGAAGAATGGATTTCTTTAAATTGTCTGATAAATAACTCAAAATAATTGTCTTAAAAGAGCTCAGTGAGTTACAGGAAAATACGAATAGACAGATAAATGAAATCAGGAACATAATACACGAGAAAAGCCAAAAATATCAACAAAGACAACAATAAAGAATTAAATAGGCATTCCTGTTGTTGCTCAGTGAGTTAAGAACCCAGTGTAGTGTCCATGATGATGCAGGTTTGATCCCTGGCTTCATTCAGTGGGTTAAGAATCCAGCTTTGCCACAGTTGTGGCACAGGTCACAGATGTGGCTCAGATGCGATGTTGCTATGGATGTGGTATGGGCCTGCAGCCTCAGCAACAATTCAACCCCTAGCCTGGGAATGTCCATATGCTGCAGTTGTGCCCCCCACCTCCAAAAAAAGAAAAGACTCAAACTGAAGAACACAATAACTGAATTAAAAAAAATTAATAAGAGGAACTCAGTATCAAACTTGAGCAAACAGAAGAAAGAATTTGTGAACTTAAGAACAAGTCATTTGAAAGTATTCTGTCAGAGTAATAAAAATAAGTAAGAATACCATATGAAATCACTTATAACTGGAATCTAATATCCAGCACAAATGAACATCTCCTCAGAAAAGAAAATCATGGACTTGGAAAATAGACTTGTGGCTGCCTGATGGGAGAGGGAGGGAGTGGGAGGGATCGGGAACTTGGGCTTATCAGACACAACTTGGAATAGATTTACAAGGAGATCCTGCTGAGTAGCATTGAGAACTATGTCTAGATACTCATATTGCAACAGAACAAAGGGTGGGGGGAAAAATGTATACATGTAAGGATAACTTGATCCCCTTGCTGTACAGTGGGAAAAAATATAAATTATAAAATAAAAAGTAAATAAATAAATTCAAAAAAAAAAAGAAAGAATAAAGGAAGCCTAACAGACTTATGGAATAAGGCAAAAGAATCAATATAAGCATGGGAATGTCAGAAAGAAATGAGTGAGATGAAAGGGCAGAAAATTTATTTAAAGATATAATGGCTGAAAACTTCCTAAATCTGGGAAAGGCCCAACTAAATAGCCCCAAATTCTATATCTGATGAACCTACATATGAAGTCTATACCAGGACACGCTATAACCAAACTGTCAAAATTTAAGGAAAAAGAGAATTTTGAAAGCAGCAAGAGAAAAGTGACTTATTAAATACAAGAGAGCCTCCACTAGACCATCAGTGGATTTATTTGCAGATACTATGCAGTAGGAGGGGAGTGGAATGATATATTTAAAGTGCTGAATAAAAAAAAAAAAAAAAAATCAAACTGCCAACCAAGAATACTTTACCTGGCAAAACTGTTTTCAAAAATAAAGGAAATGTAGGCCTTCTTGTCATGGTACAGCAGAAAAAAATCTGACTAGGAACCATGAGGTTGCGGGTTTGATCCCTGGCTTCACTCAGTGGGTTGAGGATCCAGCATTGCCATGAGTTGTGGTGTAGGTTGCAGACACAGCTTGGATCTGGGGTTGCTGTGGCTCTGGCACAGGCTGGCAGCAACAGCTCCAATTAGACCTTAGCCTGGGAACTTCCATGTGCTGTGGGTGCAGCCCTAAAAAGATAAAATAAAAATAAAATAAAATAAAATAATTAAGGAAATGTAAAGACTTTCTAAGACAAACACAAGCTGAGGAAATTCACTACCATAAATGCTAAAGAGTTCTTCAAGATGAAACTGAAGAATGCTAGGAGTTCCCATTGTAGTTCAGCAGTAATCAACACAATTAGTATCCATGAGATTGCAGGTTTGATCCCTGGCCTCACTCAGTGGGTTAACGATCTGGCATTTCTGTGAGTTGTGGTGTAGTTCGCAGATGCAGCTTGAACCTGGTGTTGCTGTGGCTGTGGCATAGACTGGCAGGTGTAGCTCTGATTTGAACACTAGTCTGGCAACTTCCATATACCATGGGTGCAGCCCTAAAAAGACAAAAAAAAAAAAAATGCTAAACAGCTACCTGAAAGCATATAAAAGTATAATACTTATTGGTAAAAGTAAATATATAAACAGATACAGAATACTGTGTTACTGTAAATGATGGATAAATCACTTTTCATTCTTGTATAAAAAGGTATGAAAAATAACTATAACTAAAATGTTTTAAAAGATACACAATTTGAATAGTTGTAGATTTTGAAAACAATAACATAAAGTAGGGAAGAAAGTAAATTGTAAAGGGTTTGTATGCAGTTGAAGTTAGGCTGTTGTCAACTTAAAATAGACTTACATTGTATAATGTTTTATGTAAGCCCACAGTAACCACAAAGGAATACTTATACTAGATACATAAAATAAAAAGAAATCAAAGCATATCATTGCAAAAAGTAAACCAATCACAAAATAAGAGAGCAAGACAGGAAAAAATGGTTAAAGAACTGGAAAGCAGACATAAAACAATTAAGAAAATAGCAAAAATAATTCCTTAGTTATTAATTATCACTTTAAATGCAAATAGATTAAACTCTCTAGCCAAAGTACATAGAATAGTTGATTCAATTTAAAAAATATCTAATTATATGCCTTCCAAAAAAGATTAATTTTAGAATAAAGGACACACAAGAGAGAAAAGTAAAAGGATAGAAAAACATATTCTGTGCATATAGTAATCAAAACAGAGCAGAGGCAGCTATACTTAACAAAATATACTTTAAACCCAAAACAATCAGAAGGAACAAGATCATTTTTTTTCTTTTCATTTTCCTTTTCTTTTTTCTTTTTACAGCTGCTCCTGAGGCATATGAAAGTTCCCAGGCTAGGTGTCAAACCAGATCTGCAGCTGCCAGCCTATGCCACAGCCATGGCAACTCCAGATCCTTAGCCCACTGAGCAAGGTCAGGGATCAAATGCACATCCTCAAGGACAGTGTATTCAGAGCTTAACCCACTGAGCCACAGTGGGAACCTCAAAGAAGGTCATTTTATAATAAAAGGGACAATTCATCAGGGAGATATAACAATTTTTAGTGTATATGTACATAACATCAGAGCACCTAAGTATATAAAACAGTCATTGATAGATCTGAAGAGAAAAAAAGACAGCAGTACTGTAGCAATAGCAGACTTCAAAACCCCACTTTCAGTAATGCATAGAATATCCAGGCAGAAAATTAATAAGGAAACAGTAGACTTGAACATTATAGACCTAACAGGAATTTACAAAACATTTTATGCAATAGCACCAGAATGTGCTTTCTTTTCAGGTACATATGATACACTTATCAGCATGGGTCACATGTTAGTTAAGTCACAAAACAAGTTTCAGGAAATATAAGAAGTTTGAAATCATACCAGGTGTCTTTTCTAACCACAAGAGAATAAAACTAGAAATCAATAGCAGAGGAAAATTGGAAAATTCATACATATATGGAAATTAAACAACATACTCTAAAATAGCCATTGAGTCAAGGAGAATTCAAAATGCAAATTAGAAAATATTTCAAGGCAAATAAAAATTAAAACATTACACAATAAACATTACATTATGGGACCTAGCATAGACAATACTAATGGAATGTTATAATAATAAACATCTACTTAAAAAAGAAGAAACATCTCAAACAAAAAAACTAACTTTATACCATGAAGAGCTAGAAAAAGAAGAACAGAGTCCAAATTTACCAGAAGGAAGGAGCTAACAAAGATTAGAATAGAAATATACAAATACAAAACAGAAAGATAATAGGAAAAATGTTAGTGAAACTAAAGCTTGGTTTTTTGAAATGATGCATGGACAAGCCTTAGCTGGACTAAGTAAAAGAAGAAAAAAAAATCAGAAATGAAAGAGAAAGGACATTACAACTAATATTACAGAAATAAAACCATATTATGAGACTGCTGTGAACAATTTTATAGCAACAAATTGGATAACCTGAACAAAATGAATAAATCCCTAGAGACTTAGAACCCATCAAGACTTAAATCATGGAGAAATAGAAAACTTGAACAGAAAAAAAATGAGTACGGAGGTTGAGTCAGTAATTAAAAACTTCCCAACAAGCAGAAGTCCAGGACCAGATGGCTTCACTGGTGAATTTTACCAAACATTTGCAAGAATTAACACTAATCCTTTAAAAAAAAAAAAAAAAACTTCCAACTGTTTGACAAAGAGGGATCATTTTCAAACTTATTTTAGGAGGCTGAAATTACCTTGATATTAGCTCCAGGTAAAGACACTACAAGGAAACAAACAAACAAACCTATAGGCCAATCTCCCTGAAGAAAATAAATGTGAAAGTCTTCAACAAAATACCAGCAGATCCAATTCAATAACACATTAAAAGGATCATATCCCATCACTACATGAGATTCATTTCTAGGATTCAGGGGTGTTTCAATATATGGAAACCAATTAATGTGAGATGCACATTAACAGAATGAAGAATAAAAATGACAGAATCATCTCAATGATGCAAAAGAAGGATTTGAAAAAAAAATCAACACTTTTTTGTCAAAAATATTTCAAAATATTAGGTATCTCCTCCCCAATACAATAAAGGTCGTATTTGATGAGACAGAGCTACCATTATACTCAACAGTGAAATGCTGAAAGCTTTACCTTTAAGACTAGGAACAAAGCAACGATGCCCATTCTTGCCATGTTCATTCAAGATGGTACCAAAGGTCCTAGCTAGAGCAATTAAAGAGGAAAAAAAAATCAATTTGGAGAGAAAGAAGTAAAATTATCTCTGTTGCAGATGATATATACATATGTATATAAAATGTATTTGACTCCACAAATGTAAAATATATATAATATGTAAAATGTTGATTCCACAAAGGCTGTTAGAACTTAAAAAATGAATAAGTGGAGCTCCTGCTGTGGTACAATGAGATTGGCAGTGGCTTGGGTTTGATCCCACACCCCACACAGTTGATCCAGTGTTACCACAGATTAGTTTGGGGCTGCGGCTCAGATCTGATCCCTGGCCCAGGAGCTTCATATGCCACCATGCAGGCCAAAAGCAAAAACAACAACAGAAAAATGAATACAGTAATTGCAAGATACAAAATCAGCATTTAAAAAATCAGTTGCAACTCCTGCTTTCCTATCTTGTCCATTGGCATGAAATATCTTTTCCCAGCCTCTCACTTTCAATCTATATGTGTCCTTTGCCCAAAGGTAAGTTTCTTGTAGACAGCAGATTGAAGGTTTTTGCTTTTTGATAATGTGAGAAAAAAGAATATATACATGTATTTGTAATTGGGTCACCACGCTATACGGTAGAAAATTTACAGAACACTGTAAACCAGCTTCAATGGAAAAAAATAAAAATTATTATATAAAAATAGAATTAATAAGATTTAAACAAAAAAATCAGATGCATTTCCATATTCTGCAAAGAAACTTTCTAAATGAACAAAGGGCAATTAAGAAAATTAATAAAACAATCACATGTAAAATACCATCAAAAATAATAAAATATAGGAATAAACCAAGGAAGTAAAGGATTTATATACTGAAAACTATAAATGGAAACACTTTTCATGTTGATGGGTGGGTAGATTTAATATTGTTATAATGTCCTCACTATCCAGAACACTCTACAGATTCAATGCAATCCCTATCAAAACCCCAATGACATTACTTTTTATGGAAATGGAAAACCGATGCTAAAATCCATATGGAAATGCAAAAGAGTCTAGATAACCAAAGAAATCTTAAGCAAGAAAAACCAAGCTTAATGCTTCACACTTTCTGGTTTGATTTTGAAATATATTACTAAGCCATAGAACCAGAACACTTTGGTACTGGCATAAAAACAGACATATAGGCAAATAGAAGAGACATCAAGAGCCCAGAAATAATCCTATTCAAATACAGTCAACTGATTATACACAAGGATACCTAATATACACCATGGAATAAGGACAGTCTCTGCCACAAATGGTGTTCAGAGATTGGATATCCACTTTCAAAAGAAAATAATTATTTGATGCCACACATATCAAATCAAAATTGATTAAAAATTTAAACTGTAAAACTCCCTGAAGTAAACATAGGGGGAAGCTTCATGACATGGTGCTTGCCAGTGATTTCCCGGACATGACACCAGAAGCACAGACCACAAAAGCAATGTTAGGCACATTGGACGACATCAAACTAAAAAGCTTCTGTACAGCAAAGGAAGCAATCAACAGAGTGAAAAGGCAACAGGGGAATGCAAGAAAACATTTGCAAACCTGTTAGTCAAGTAAGAGGTTAAAATCCAAAAAATATTAGGCACTCCTATAATTTAACAGCAGATAAACAAATAACTACATCTTCAAAATGGGCAAGAGACATTTCTCCTAAGAAACATACAAATGGCTAACAAGTGCATGGAAAAAGAAAAATGCTCAATATCGCTCATCATCAGTGAAATGCAAATTAAAACCACAATGAGGGAGTTGCCGTTGTGGCTCAGCAGGTTCAAACCTGACTAGTATTCATGAGGGCATGGGCTTGATCCCTGGCCTCACTCAGTGGGTTAAGGATCCAGCGTTGCCAAAAGCTGCAGTGTGGGTCACAGATGCAGCTCGAATCCAGCATGTGTGTGGCTATGGTATAGGCTGGCAGCTGCAGCCTAGGAATTTCCATATGCCTCAGGTGAGGCCCTACAAATAAAAAATAAAATTAAAATAAAGTTAAATAAAACCAAAACGAGATATCACCTCATATCTGTTGGTTAGCTATTATAAACAACAGCAACTACTACAACAGTAGATACTGGCAAGTATATAGGGAAATTGAAACTCTTCTGTACTGTTGGTAGGGATGTAAAAATGTTATAGTCACTATGGAAAAAAGTATAGAAATTTTACAAAAAATTTTAAACCAAATTACCATGTTTTCCCACAATCTCATTTATAGATATACATCCACAAACATTGAAAACAGAATCTCAAAGAAAATATGCAGCTTCCTGTTTATTACATTATCATACACAGTAGCCAAGATATGGAAACAGCCTAAATGTCCATCAACAGATGAATGGATAAAGTAAATGTGGTTTATATATACAAAGATTATCATTAGCCTTAAACAGAAGAATATCCAGGAGTTCCTGGTGTGGCTCAGAGGTAACTAGTATCCATGATGACATGGATTCGATCACTGGCCTTGCTTAGTGGGTTAAGGATCTGGCATTGCCATGAGCATGGGGTAGGTTGCAGATACAGCTTGGATCTGGAGTTGCTGTGGCTGTGGCTGTGGCATAGGCTGGCAGCTGCAGCTCCAATTTGACCTCTAGCCTGGGACTTTCCATATGCCGCAGGTGCTTCCCTAAAAAAAAAAAAAAATCCTGCCATATGTGACAGGATGGATGATGCTGGAGCACATGATAAATAGGGTGACTTTAAAAGAGGCAGAAATGTTTGATGTGTTGATGAGAGCATTAGAGATAAATTGGCTTGTTGCACAGTTTTTCCTGACTTCTGATTATATGCCCACTCCAGACACTGGTGGCTGACATTCCAGGACACAGCTGAGGTGGCCAGTTCCTCATTTTTCTTTTTGGAGTCACTGTAAGCTGAGTAAACAAAACCTATCAAACAATTCTAGTTGCTGTCACACACAAAAGGAATGCTTCCAAGCCTGGAGTTGGAGGGATCTTTAGTCTGGAAATTAGTTTGCTGTTTTCTTTAGGAGATAGGATTTCAGAGAGGGGGTATAGGCTTACTTAGCAGAGTAGAAGAAATGGAAACTTCCAGGGTCTGGACAGGGAAGCCAATTAGAAATTAACCAAATTTTAGAATTCCCACCGTGACTCAGTGGAAGTGAAACCGACTGGTATCCATGAGGACACGGGTTCGATCCCTGGTCTTGCTCAGTGGGTCAAGGATCTGGCATTGCCCTGAGCTGTGGTGTAGGTCACAGACACAGCTTAGATTTGGTGTTGCCATGGCTGTGGCTTAGACTGGCAGCTACAGCTCTGACTCGACCCCTAGCCTGGGAACTTCCATATGCCCCAGGTATGGCCCTAAAAAGCAGAAATAAATAAATAAAATAAAGAAAGAAATGAACCACATATCCCCACCATTTCCCTGATTCACTCACAAGTTGGTGCACACTTGCCATAGAAATGGGGGGTACAGTAGGAGGCTGAAAATAGAGGATGTTTACCTGTGTGGAAAGGTTTGAAAACTGAGAGCACCCCTTCACCTGGCACCCCAGGCTTTGCTCTCTCCCAGTCCTAGACAAGAGACTTGAGGTTAATCATCTCACAATGCTTAACGTCACACCTGTGGACTTGGACAACCAGGTGCTGCGTGGGAGGCATCTGGATTAAAGTAGGGTTGAAGTAAAGCTTTGCCTATTGAATTTGGGGATACTGACCAGCCTGCTTTCTCCTCTTCCTCCATCCTCACTCCCTCCGCAATACATATATGATGGGATATTGGTAGAAACGTCTCCAAATAAATTGAAAGGACCTAGAGGAAAAAATAACCCTCCAGGGACAGGCTTTTAGGAGAACAACACTAATGAAACTGTTTGTGGACCAGATGACCACCCAAAATGAGGTTTATCAGACCAGCTGCTCTGAAATCACAGAGTAGTCATTGGACTTTAGTGCCTCATTCTTTATTGCAAATGATGAACCGATAAATATTACCAGTCCATTGAAGAAGGACTCCAAGGTAGCAGATATAGATCCCATTAGGAAAACCAAGAAATAAGAAAAGGGGAGCGGGGATATTCAGAAAGCCAGAGAAAACTAACATGGTCATTATTAATATCCTCAGGTAAGAAAGAAAAACTGGACTTCCACAAAACAAGAATATGACACCATGAAAATGTCAGAGAATAACAAAAGTTAGTTGGAAATTTAAAATGTGATAGATAAAATAAGCAAAAGCAGTGGAATATAAGGTCAAGAAAATCTTCAAAAATATTTTTGAACATTAAAAATAGAAGATAGAAGAGAAAGTAGACAATGTTAGTGACAGTAGGAGGGACACATTATTCCAGCTTTTCAAGCGGCTGTGGGGTGAGAACGGTAAACCCTAACCCTTGATGTAGGTCCCCAGAACTTGTCTCTTTGGAGAAAGAATTCAGCAAAGAGACTAAGGGTAGTGAGGCAAATAAGTGTTTATTTAAAGAGAAGAGAGAGAAGAAACATGTGGAGAAAGCACAGGCACAGGCTCTGGTTGGGGGAGGGAGGAGGGGAGAGAGACAGAAAGAGCAAGAGAGAGAGCGCAAGAGAGAAAGAGAAAGAGAACGCGTGTTTGGAGGTGGTTTAAATCACCTGTATGGTGGCAGTTGGTTTCAGTCACTTCTTCGGGGCCGTCCTTCCCAGCTTCCTCTGGCCAATCCTCTTGCTTGAACGGCCTTGAACCCACACCTGGCTTGACTCAGGGCCCTCCCCTGTGTGCTTGTGCACCTTTTAGCCAGGATGGAGTCTAGCACATGGGTCTCTGGGAAGTGGACAGGATATACTGTGGTCCGGTGCCCCTCCTTTCTCTGACCCCTGAGGAAACTTTCTGCGAGTGTGTCCTTCTGGGGGTCTCCTTGACCTCAAGAATGAGAAATAGGGGGACTCTATCTTTTATTCCAGAAGGATGCAGCTCCTCCTTGCTCTGTCCCCAGGGGACAGATTCCAGTTGCTCAGCCTGGGACCCATCGATCTTCTGCTTCACGAGTGGTAAATTCTGACTTGATTGTCTGAAAGATGCCACAGATTACTCAATAACAGAAATGAGGGAGACACACTAATAGGGTTACTTGCTATTAACTGTCAGCATGTGTGGGTCTAAAACACACAGAATGATATTAAAAGACTGTAGAAGAGGTAGAAGGATAATGAAACAGGTCACATGCAAGGAAATGAGGATTAAATTTTGAAGTAGTATTGGCTATAAATCTGCATCCATGTCATTAATCCAAGGGCAGGAAGAATACAGATCTTTTCTAAAATCTTATGGACTAAATACTTCTACCTCCTTTTAACCCATTCTAACAAAACTGTTAGTGGATATGGCCCCATAAAACAAGAGTGTAACTTAGACGGAGGAAGAAGTGGAACCCAAAATATAAATTCCCAAAATGAAAGAGTTGGTGAAAACTTCTGAGATGCCAGCTATTCAGCTGTCCTGTACGGTAAATAGTCCAAGCTGAAATAAGAGTTCTCCAGGAAACAAAAAGAAAACAGAATGATAGATAATTTGATTATGTTATCTGTTATAACATTGTGTTATGTGTGTGTTAAAATATTATATAACTGAGTCATATTATCAGCATCTAGAAAAAAACTACCCTTATGCTTATGAGATATCAGCTAGCAAAATCTAAAAAAATAAGAAGAGCTCCATAGGAAAATATGAGAAGAAACTGCTAAAAAAATGCTAAGTTATTTTTTTCTAGATGATAGAATTGGAGTGGGAAAAATACAGAGAAAGCTTCTTTTCATTGTTATATGTTTAATAGTGTAAACATAAATATGCAAATATTTTAATAAAATGAGAGTGCAAATTTCTATCATAATAAATCCAAAAATATTAAAAAGTGAGATAACTAAGAATTGAAAATAAGGAGCTGGATAAAAATAAACTTAAAAATTGCAAAAGTAATTCATAAAAGTAAGAATGAATACTAGAAAAAGTAGAAAATAGCAGAATGATGTTCACATTTTATCATTAGAACCAAAACTTTTTTTGGAAACCTCAATAAACTAGACTCTTTTCTGACAAATTTTAATCAAGGAAAGGTATGTTACAAATAGAAAACTCTTAGAATGAGAACAGGGATTAAGCAATGGTAATGAAGGAAAAGAACAAAGTAATAACCACATGAAATAGAACTCTGTGCCAACACATTTGAAAATACAGATGAAAATTTTTTGATTTTAATAAGTTATACTGTATCACAGTTGCCTCCAGGATATGCCTGAATAGTACAGTGATTACAAAATAAACCTAAAAGTTTGCAAGCGATCTGACCTAAACAAGCACATCAAGGGAGGTGAACTGGCAGATCCCATCAGCCCTTCAAAATCTGCTCTTTAACAGGAGCACATGTGTTCAGGGTGTTTCTTTCATTGGCACTTTTGTCTTTCTTTTCCCTCCTTTTTACCTTCTCTTGTCTCCTCTTTCCACCTTCCACAGTTCCTACCTGCCTATTTGCCAAAAACCACTGAATTGTTGTCCTTCCTATGACAGAGAGATAGTGAGGAAAGACAGTCTTGTTCATTTAGTCATTAAGCGGTGGGTGGGTGGGTGTGGGTGTGTGTGTGTGTGTGTGTGTGTGTGTGTGGGTGGGTGGGTGTGCGCCCTCAGGGAATTGAAGAGAAGCAGCAGATAAACAGCCTTCCTCCTCCCTCTGAAGAGTGAACATGCCCCAGGCTGCTCATCTCATTCTGCTCCTGCACGTAAAGGTTTGCTCCCTGGGGGAGCCTGTTGGGGCAGAGATCCAGAGGCGTTTGCCCTTAATCCAGTCAGAAGATGAGATTATCCACCTGACAGGAGAAGATTATTTTAAAGATAGTATGAGATTCATTCATCCTCTCTGATGATACTCTGTTCAAAGCCAGGAGCTAGGGCTCTAGCTCTTTATCCAGGTCATATTAAATAAAAACACGTCATTGCAATTTGATTGTCAACTGTCATCCCCAGAACTTAAAGAGTGCTTCTTCCATAAGAAACCGAGTGTATTTTCAACAAGTGTAAAAGCATGGTGTCATATCCTTGTGTTTTTTTAACTTAATTTTTTTTAAAAAAATTACATTTTGCAATGTGGGAAAACACATGCCAGATTCTTTGCACCTTGTTTGTGAGAAATTGAAAAGTTTACACCCCCCGCCTTTTTTTTCTTTAACACTTCTCCCTTATTTTTAGTCATTACATTTATAGATACATCATTTGGAAATGAGAAAAATAGGGAGAACTCTTTTGTGTGTCGGTCTGACTTTCCAAATTGTGTACAGATGACACAAACAAGAGGTAAAGTTCTAAAAATAAGAACCAATAACAGCACTGAAAAGCAGTAACCTTAAACTGTGAAATGCGTTTTCACACTATAAAAAGCCAGATGAGGGAGTTCCCACTGTGGTGCAGCAGGTTAAGGATCCCTAGTTGACTCTGAGGCGGCACGGGTTTGATCCATGGCCTGGGAACTTCCATATGCTACAGGCGTGGGTGAAAGAGAAAACAATAAAAAATTAAAAATTAAAAAAAAAGTTAGATAAGAAATATGTTATAAATACGATGCCCAAATGGGTTACCATCCTCGTCTTCCAGTACAACGTCTACAGAATCATCTCCACAATAGTTTGTAATAATGCCTAAGTGAGCTCCCAGGACGATACTGGTCACAGAGTCATAGTAGATGTGGCTGCCTCTGCCTTTTCTGTTTCGAATGCCTCATAGGACTAACTTTTAACATTCTACTGTTTTTTCACTCCAGTTCTGTCGCTGCTACAGTTGACAATGTAGCCCATGCTAATTCATTGCTGACCTTTATTGCTTCTACTCTAGCATGTATCTAAAGGGTGTGACTGGAGAGAACGGGAATTCAAATTAGAGCATAACTTTCAGAGGGGTTCAGTTTCTTAAACTCGTCTAAGGGAACCTCATTTTGTGGCAAAATGATAAGGAAAATTGTTATAGTAGCTCAAATACTAATCTTACTTAAGAAAATAAGGTTACTTTCCTAAATAAGTAGGAAAGTAAGGTTACTACTTTCATTCCAATATGTTGTTTTGAGGAACCTATGAAAGCCTAAGGATTTCCCATCACCCAGAGATACCCAGGATGATGTGCCCCATAGGAATATGTGGATGCCATCCAGCTTATGGGGATGGGAGGAGAAATGTTCCCAATGAACATTTCTGAAATAGAAGTTGTCCAGATAATACATAAATGAATATGATTTTACCACAATCCGTGTCTCTCCTCTTCCCTCCCTGTATGTATTTGTGATGACATTAGACACAAATACATATCCTTAGACACTGCTTGTAAAAGTTTCCATATACCTGTAAATAATATTTGAGACCGTGTACCAGGATTTTCTATTTTTCTTTTCCACACCTGGCTTCTTTCTGACTGTGGGCAAAAACAAATTATTTTAGTTACCGTCATAGTTACCACGGGCTTACTGACCAAGGTTAATCTGAACATTTCAAGATTTGATGGAAAAGATTTAAATCTCCATTTAACATTATTAAAATATGACTTGCACTTGTAATGGCACCTTTTGGCACAGACACAGTGATTGATAGGTTTGGTGCTTCGACCTAAATCACAGTAAAATGAAATGGCTCCCCTGTGCTGGATTCACTCCTCAGGACCATCTAAGTGATTGATGCAGATAAGCACATGATCACCGGCACCTGAAATAAGTATTGATCCTCGAGATGTCTGAAGGCAGCAGATGAGGTATCCCTGGGCTCTTGACAGTTTAGACTTCTAAAAAAAATGGTCTTTGATAAATTTGAAGCCTTGATATTTTTCTCTGGCTCAATTCTGCCTTTAAATATTACAAGAGAATATTTGCTTTTCTCCCTTTTAAGTAGCCTGTAGTTATGACAGACTTTGATAAATTAATCAGAAATAAATACTGTTCTAATACAGGAAATAATAACCTTTATGACATTTAAAAATAGTTGTATTGAGTACTGCTCGCCACATGGCAGACGGATAAATCAGGAGACAGGTGTTGGGGCAAGGAGTAGTGACTTTACTCTGAAAGCCATCAGACCAAGAAGACTTTAGTGTCCCAAAGAACCATCTCACTTGAGTTAGAATTCAGTCTTTTTTATACTGAAAGGTGAGGTGGGCAGTTTGTTATAGACTTCTTGGTCCCAGACAGACCCCAGAGGGAATGTGATAATCCTTTGTTCTTGCATTTGTCCAGGTAGGTCTGGTCACCGGACCATTCCTATAAATCTCCATCAAGACAGTTGTTACTTTCAGTTCTGTAACTTTTTATCTCTATCTGAATGAAAGTGTTAAAACTGTTTAAATTCAAGCCTGGGAAGCAGAGCCTTGAGAAAGATCCATCATGTAAATTTCAGGCTATAGGCAACATTATTTTATGGTTTGGGACAAAAGTGCACCAGGTAAGGACAGGAAGAAGAGCCCAGGGTTAGAGCTGCAGGAAAGATCTGTTCAGAGCGCAAGCTCCTGTGCACAGAGCACAGAGTTGAGAGCAGAGGTTTATTGCAGGGCCATGCACAAAGAACGGGTTGCTGTTGCTCAAAAAAATCAGTACTGATGCTTTTATGGGAATCGTTTTTATAGCACAGTGTGGGGTGAGGGCTGCAGGCTGTGTGACTTTCTTCTGATTGATTGGCAGCAAGGTCACAGGGTGGTGCTCCAGGAACCTCATGCTCAGCCTGAAGTTACTCCACCTGGTTGGAGCCTGAGTTCCTGCAGAAGATCCTCAAAGGTATTGTTACCCATATTCTTTGGGGGAGGAATCAGAACACTGCTTTGCTTATTGCACTATTGTCTCTTGACTGCTCCTCCTTTATCTCCGCATCCCCTTACTTCCCTAATTAGAGACTGTTTGAATCTGCCCTTTGGAACTCAGGGCAAGCCTAGGAGGCTGAAGCCTTTTTCCTACAAAGGGAGGACAGGAAAAGGCTTTTCTGAAACCACACGGTCCTGCTCGGTTTCAGATCTAGTATGAAGTCAGGTTTGTTCTTTGCCACAATTGTGAGAAACAGAGTGCTATGGTGGAAGAAAATGTCACAGTAAATAGAGACAAAAGATCTAAGTACAAGCCTTCTACTGTGGGTATGCTAAACTCACGCTTATTAAGTAAAGCACAGGGTGCTGGGTAGAGGAATCGAAGTCCAGATATTTGTTACTCTCAGGTCCTGGAGGAGGGACGCAGCACACCTGGGTGGGGGGCACATGGGGAGGTCAAGGCAGGTACACAGAGAGAGAGAGAGGACCTGGGGCACAGGCCTTTACTAGGGTCTGTGGGTGGAGTGCTTTGGGCTTCCTTGACTAAGGCCAGACTTGTCAATTCAGACCAAAAGAGTGGGGTTTGGTGAGCCCATGGTGGTCTTTTCTAAGGGGTGTTCCCAAAACTTGGCCTCTGTCCACCGGTGCTGAGTAGAAACTTGGAGACACAGCTGGGGGTGAAGGAAAAACAAATTAGCTACACCACTTTGCCAGGCAAAGGAAGCCATAGGGGGCTGGTGTTCTAAAGACTGTGCCCTCCCTTAGGAGAGATTAGGAGGTGGTTTTATGGTTTGGGAGTAGAAAATAGGGCAGCAGGCAAGGATCAGGGTAGATGCAAGCTTGTATTCTTCTTCAAAGTTGGTGTTTAGTGGCTCCAGGACTGGATCTGGAGGTCCCCCTCTCTGGTTTTCATTTGTTGGGAGTTTCAGTTCTGCAGAAGAACTCAAAAATACTGTTATGTATATTCCTTGAAGAGGAACCAGGATCCTGCCCCAAGGCTGCACAATGGTTTCTTGACTGTTCCTCCCTCCTCTCTGCATCTCCTCCCTTTAGCAGCTCTTTGAATCTGCCCTTTGGTCATGGAGGCTGAAATTTATTCCCTAAAAATAAGAAATGGGGGCAAAGAAAGGCTTTTGTGCCCAGGAACCCCATAGAGTCCTGCTTGGTTTCAGGGGCACATAAGGTGAAAGTACTAGGGGGCAGGGGGCTACTGGGGAGCCACATCAGGAGGTTACATTTGCTTGTGACTTTGCAGGCAGCTGTCAAGTGTATGTGTTTGCAAGAGGGACTAGCGTTAGTACAAGATCCCTGTGAATGGATGCAGAGGCAGCAAGGCCTTGGGCAGCCTAGCTCAACTCTCAACAATTCATCCTGCAATGACATAGTGTCAGGAATAGCAATCCCTTGTATACCAGACATGTTGAAGGACAAGGGTGTTGTTTTCTGAAGATGTTGTACACCATGTTTAATGAAGGCAGTGGCAATGAAGCCCATGAGGACCAGACCCCCTACTGCTCTGAGCCCTGTTCTCAGCCCCCACTCCCAAGTAGGTGGTGAGACCAGGAGAACAAATCATGGACCTTGGGGAGTGTGGGCATTTGTGGGACATTTTAGTTCCATTATCATGACTGATATACACTGAGACATCTTCTGGAGGTTGGCCTGTACTTTCCTGGGTTGTTAATAGCCACACCAGAGAGGCATCCTGTACCAAACAGATTGACTAATGGGAAATCTAACATCAGCCAATTATCCATCACCATTTGTACCAGTGAGTCCTATTGTTCTATTAGGCTCACAATACATAGTTGGTCAGGGTGACTGACCATTGCCCAGTGGCTTTAATATTCAATTTTGATGGGCTGGGCGGCAGCACCTGTTCCTGCGTCTGGCAGGCCAGGGTGATGGCCAGTCCAACAGGACAGGAGTCAGAATCGTCCTCTTGCTAAGTGAGCAGGGTGTTTTCAGTGGAGAGGTGCTGGAATATTAAGAGTAACAATGTTGCCATAATAGGGGTCATCTCTGTGGACAGCTGGCAGACTGAGCAGGATCAAGTGGACCCATTCCTGGCCACCTGAGTCAGGTCCACAAAAGAATCTGAATGAAGCATCATTCATTATGATGCGGGGAGTGTAAGGCTGAGGTCCAGCCCTTGCATTCAAATGTAGTTTGTAGCCTTTAGGAAGTACTGCCCATGGGGGGTTAGCTATTGTGATGGGTCCCCACAGGTGCTCCGTTGGGGTCTAGACTAGGGGTTTGGTCCAACCTAAATGAGGGAAAGTTAGCACTATTGCCAGAACCCAGCCTCTGCTCACTGGTGCCAAATAGAAACACACTGACAGGGTTTTGGGGGCGAAGGAGAAAAAATAGTTTTATTGCTTTTCCAGGAGGGTCACAGCAGGCTAATATCTCAAAGACTGCATCCCCCTTACGAGAGATTAGTAGGTGGTTTTATAGTTTAGGAGTGAAAAAAGGGCCACAGATAAGGATCAGGGTAGAGGCAAGTTTGCATTGATTTCAAAGCTGGTGTTCAGTGGTCTGGTGGTCTTCTTTCCTGACTAAAGAATGCTTCATTAACATTTTCCATTTGTTGGGGGGTTTAGTTGTGTAGAAGAACTCAAAGAAATTGTTAACTATATTCCTTGAGGAGGGACCAGGACTCTGCCCCCAAACCTGCACTATTGTTTCTTATTGCTCCTTTCCAGTCTCTGCATCCCCTCCTTTCCCTGATTAGCAACTGTTTGAACCAGCCCTTTGGAATTTAGGGAAGGTCATGGAGGCTGAAGTTTATTCCATAAAAGCAAGAAATGGGGGTACAGAAAGTTTTGTGTGCTCAGGAGCCCACAGGGCCCTGCCTGGTTTTAGCACTAGGGGCTGACCCCTAGGAGAAGCTGGAGGCTGGATTGTGACAGGGCTGCAGGTCTGACCTGTGGGGTCACAGACCCACCATTACTTTACTTGCAAGGCTTGGGCTGCAGACTTGGAGGTCTGTAGGAATATTTCTGTCCTATGGGATCTGGCCTACTGGGTGGTGGGGCATGGAGGTTGAGTTGTTCAGCAGTAGGGGAGTGGAGATGACATTTTCAAGCCTGGAGGAGGGGGCTGGTGGTGGGAACTTGAATAAGGAGCAGGGTCTGCTGTGGATGCATTGGGAGGAAAGCAAAGCTGTGACCTAGGGCATCACGGCACAGAGAGGTCCCAGCTGGATGGGGCAGGCCCAGCTGGGTGTCCTGAGGATGCTCCCTTGTGGCTGGTCTGGTCTCTAACACATGGTCTGGCCACCATGAAGGTGAAGTGATGACTGGTGCAGGAAATTTATGGTTTTGTAAGCTTTTAGGTGGAGGCCACAGCCAGGTGAGCTGTTAGCTACCTCAGGAAACAGTGCTATGCGAGAGCCTCAGGGTCCAACAGCTGGGGGTAATTTTCCAGCTGGACCTGGAGGTCAATTGTCACAGTTGCTGCCCCCCCCCACCTGGTGTGGGGAGGCCTGGGGGCAGAGTCCTAAATCCATTGAAATGGGGGTTTGTCTCTCTCTGTGGAGCCAGAGTCCTTGCTTCAAACCCTGGTCTGAATCTTATCCAGCTATAAATCCATTGTGGAAAAGGCCTGAACTTGAACCCTGTTCGCTGCAGCCTCCATTAACCACGCCACAGTGTCCACCCAGGAAAATGCAAAAGATGAAACCCACAGTGGAAACAGGTCACTCTAAAAATTAGCTACATTTAGGTCATATCTTTACCTTCTGCTCTCCTTCTTTCTGCTCAGGACTTCCGTCTTACTTTCAGGTGAACACTTTGGTAGTGAATCATTCCCTCTCTGGATAATTTAAATTATTTTGCAATTATTGAACTTTTCAGTTCTTTGTTAATGGAAAGTTGTCTTCCTCACCTCCAGACATTATTTCCATTGAATTCTTTGAAAAACAAGAATAACCTTTTATGTGTATTTATATGGTAGTCACAGTCATCCTTTAAAAACTGTCCTCCATTTATGTACATTGATTCACATGTGTCATTAATAAAGTTATATTTAAATATTTTTATGTTTCAGCAGGTTATGATTATTAAATACAAGAGTAGTTTCTGTATATGATCCTACTTAGAAAGAAAAAAACGACAAATAAGAACAAAAGAACACCCAAAAAAAGAATTTATTGAAATGAATATGTATCAAAATGGGTTATTAAACATTCGAAGTAATAACAGAATTTCAATGGTAGAAAAGATAAGGAGCTAAGCAATAAAAACATCTCTGAATTTTCAGTGTAAAATCAAATATTTATTTAAGTATATTTATGTAAACTCTGCAGTAATTTATTTTTCAAACTAGCTAAGAAAAAGGCTCCTTAGAAGAAATAAATTGGAAATTTCACCCATGAGTTTACAGTTACTTGGAAAGACAAATAGGAATTGAGCATGAATATAAACTTCTGTATAGTTTTGTGTATAGAGACTCTGTAATTGGAAAGTTTACATGTTTTCTTCTCCTATTTTCACTATATAAGGGAAACTATCCTAATACAGAGGAATTGTGGAAAAAAGAATTGGAGTTGGCTCTGTCTGTATAAATGACTTTGCTGGTTAAGAATAGCAAGAAAGGAGTCCCGTCGTGGCTCAGTGGGTAACGAATCCAACTAGGAACCATGAGGTTTCAGGTTCGATCCCTGGCCTGGCTCAGTGAGTTAAGGATTCGGCATTGCTGTGAGCTGTGGTGTAGGTCGCAGACATGGCTTGGATCCTGCGTTGCTGTGGCCCTGGCGGAGGCCAGTGTCTGCAGTTCCAATTAAACCCCTAGCCTGGGAACCTCCATACGCCATGGGAACGGCCCTAGAAAAGGCAAAAAGACAAAAAAAAAAAAAAAAAAAAAAAAAAAGAATAGCAAGAAATACTTCATTAATCTGGAGACATCATTGAATAAGTAGGTCAAAGCATATTAATTTTCCACATTAACTCAGCCTTGGCTTTTTTTTTTTTTTTCAGCAGCCACAACTTTCTTAATTTGCACTATTTTGGATGCTAACTTATAAAATATATTACACCTTCCTTCCCTCCTCAGAAACCAATTTACATAAGTAATTCTCTTGAAGATTCTGTCATCATTATGATAATAATTAGCATGAACATCGTAATCAGCATCTTTATAAATGGCATTTTAATTTCTGCTATTATAGTAATAACCCATCATGTGACTGGTACATACAAAAATGCAATAATTAATTAATTAATACTCTTTTCAGTTGATTGAATGCTAATGAAAATACAGATAAAAGCAATATCATGTTAACATTTTTTAAAAAGGGATTTTTAAAATGAATAAACTGGCTAATTCTCATTAGTAAGACTACATTTAGAATAAGAATTAAAATGCAATGCCAAAAATTATTTCTGAATGTGAATTTCTGTATTTTATTGTTTTAATTTTGTTGAAGTATGGTTGATTTACAATGTTGGATTCATTTCTGCTGTGCAGCAAAGTGACTCAGTTATACCTATATATATATATGTCTTTTTCATATTCTTTTCCGTTATGGTTGATCACAGGATATTGAGTACAGTTCTCTGTGCTGTACAATAGGATCTTGTTGTTTATCTATCCTGTATATAATAGTTTGCATTTGCTGATCCCAAACTCTCAAACCTCTGCTGCCACCCCTTCTCCCCCTTGGCAACCACATGTCTGTCCCCTAAGTCTGTAAGTCTCTTTTTGCTTTGTAGGTATGTTTTCGTTTTTGGGTTTTTTTGGCCACACCTGCAGCATATGGAAGTTCCCAGGCCAAAGATAGAGTCTGAACTGCAGCTCCAGCTATACTGGATCCTTTAACCCACTTGCACCACAGCAGGAACTCCAGGTTTCATAGATATGTTATTTCTGCTGTATTTTAGATTTCACTTATAAACAATATCATATGGTATTTGCCTTTCTCTGTCCAACTTATTTCACTTAGTAGGATAATCTCTAGGTCCATCTCTGTTGCTGTGAATGGCATTATTTCATTCTTTTAATGGCTGAGTATATATGTACCACATCCTCTTTATCCATTCCTCTGTTGATGGACATTTAGGTTGTTTCCATATCTTGGTTGTTGTAAATAGTGCTGTTATGAACATGGGGGTACATGTATTTTTTCAAATTAGAGCTTTGTTTGAGTATATGCCCAGGAGTGGAATTGCTGGATCTTAAGGCAACCATATTTTGTTTTTTTTGAAGAACCTCCATACTATTCTCCATAGTGGTTGTACCAATTTATATTCCCACCAACAGTGTAGGAGGGTTTCCATTTCTCCACATCCTCTCTAGCATTTATTATTTGTAGCCTTTTTGATGATAGCCAATCTGACCAGTCTGAGGTGGTACCGCATTGTAGTCTGATTAAGTATTTCTCTAACAATTAGGGATATTAAACATCTTTTTATGTGCCTCTTGGTCATCTGTATGTCTTCTTTGGAGAAATGTCTGTTTGGGTCTTCTGCCAATTTTCCAATCAGTTTATTTGTTTTTGTTGTCGAATTGTATGGACTGTTTGTATATTTTATAAATTAAGCCCTTGTTGTTTACATCATTTGCAAATATTTTCTCCCAGTCCACAGATTGTCTTTTCAAAATTACATGTTTTAAGATATGAGCGGTTTGTTTTAGGTTGCTTTTTAATATACAAATAGAGATGAAAAGGCCCTCTGATTTCTAATTGTGTGCTCTCATGCTGCAGACAAAACAGAGTCTTAGGTGAATTTCATCTAGCAGTGTAGCTTATCTACATTGTATGCAGTGTTATGTACTTTGCTCATTATCTCTACAAAGCTCTTTTATTAGTGGAAGTTGAATTTGAATCCAAGTTTTGGAATCATCTGGATCATCTGGTATCATTGCATGCTACACTTATTTTTTGATGCTGAAGCATTTGTGCTGGTTGATAAGTTTTCCGTTTAATTCTCTTTATGACCACAATAATTTGAAGCAGCTAATCAAAGTTAAAATATAATCCTTGTGAAGAGAAAAAAAATACAGTCGTATATGTCACAATTGAGAATTGAATTTGCTGTTTCTTCCTGTTAATTCTCTGAAGTGTTTCTTCACAGTCTCAGAAAGTATTTTTTCAACAATGAACACTGAAAACTATGTGAGTTAAAATTAAGTTATAATGACAAAATGAGAAAGGATACATTTTATCTTCCTCCACTGTAATATAAAGTTGCGTATTTTTAACTGTCCTCTGTGTTTTCCTTTTTCTCTTGCCTAAAACATTAAATAATACATGTATTTGCAATTATTATTTAATCCCAGTAGGTATATGAAAACATGTATATCATTTACACATATACAGTTGATGCTTGAGCCATGCGGGACTTCCCCCAGTTGAAAATCCTTATGTAACTTAGAATTGGCCTCCACATCTGTGTTTCCTCTGTACCCTCGGTTTTGAATCCAGGGATTCAACCAACCACAGATGGTGTAGAACTGTGATATGTACTATTGAAAAAAATCTGCATGCACTTGGACCCTCGCAGTTCAAACACAAGTTGTTCAAAGGTCAATTGTATAATGTGCTTTGCTGATAATATATTTTTTTTTTGTCATGAAAACCGTCCAAATCTTATCTGAGTGGAAAATAATGGATAAGGGGGGATAGAGGAAAATTAAGAAAAAGAGAGATGGGGTTCCTGTTGTGGCTCAACAGGTTAAGAACCCAGCTAGTGTCTAGGAGGACATGGGTTCAATCAGTAGGTTAAGGATCCAGCATTGCCACAAGCTACAGTCAGTGAAAGTTCTTGGATCTGATGTTGCTGTGGCTGTGGTGTAGGCCTGCAGCTGCAGCTATGATTCGACCCCTAGCCTGGGAACTTCCATATGCTGCAGGTGCAGCAACATGGAAGGACCTAGAAATTATCATACTAAGTGAAGTAAGCCAGACAAAGACACATACCATATGATATCACTTTTATGTGGAATCTAATTTAAAATGATACAAATGGACTTGTTTATAAAACAGAAAGATTCATAGATTTCTAAAGCAAACCTGTGTTTACTAAAGGGGAAAATTAGGGGGGAAGGATGAATTGGGAGTTTAGGATTAACAGAGACACACTACTGTGTATAAAAGCAAAAACTAACATGGGTGTACTGTGTAGCACTGGGAACTCCACTTAATGTTCTATGATGACCTATATGGGAAAAGAATCTGAAAAAGAATGGATATATGTGTATGTATAATGGATATATGTGTAATCACTTTGTTGTACACCTGAAACTAACACAACATTTTAAGTCAACTATATTCCAATACATTTTTTTTAATGAAAAGAAAAAAAAAGTGAGCATGTGATTTTTTTTTTTTTTTTTTTTTTTTTACTGTTACTCATGTGATATTGATATTGATCACAGCCTGGGAATTCTTATGAAATCTTAAAGCAGAATAAAACCAAATGTAAAACAAAAACTTATTTGTAAAATTTGGTGATTTGGTAATTTAAGCAGAGTCTACACTTTCTGAATTCCATGATTATATGCATTAGTTAATTCATGCATTTGATATGTATTTATTGAGCAACTGTTACCCAGTTAGGTCACATGGACCCCTGCTCAGGTACCCTCTCCCTCCATGGAGAAGGTTCTTTTCCCATTTGGGTTTTTGCAGCCAAAGGCAAAACCAAAACTGAGGTCTAGGCACTGCCAACTTTATTCAATGGTCCGAGAATGGAGAAGTGGAAACTTAGGTCACTCATCAACCTCTCACCCATGTGGCAAGAGGGATTTGACTTTAAGGAGTAAGGACAGTGGGGGGAGGAGTGAGGGGAGTGATGGGGAGACTTATGCCTTAGTCTGCAGGGGAAGGGGCAGTGTTTCTCCAGATATGGGAAGCCACCCCTTTTCTGTTCTTTTTTAGTCCACAGTAGGTCATGGTTATGGCTGCTGGCAGATGTCATTTAGTGGTTAATGCAGTAAAATCAGTATAGAAGGAGATTCTTCCAGGTCTGTTGAAGGTCAGATTTGCCACAATCTTGGTTCCTGCGGGTTCTACTGGTTTTCATTTTCCTCTTCCTTTCACTTTCTGCCTTTTACTGTGGACCCTGTGACTTAGATATGTTACTTCCTGTTCCAGGGAGGGGTTGGCAGGTTTTGAGCAAGGATCTGATGTCTGCTCTGGCAACACAACTGCACTGCCTCGGACATTGCGGGTGGAGCAGTGAACCTGCTTCCCTAGAGCCCAGAGGCCCTAATGCTCACTGCCCCCCAAAACCCACCCATCTTCTGTGTGAAACCCAAAGTCCACAGCACAGCTTACAAAATCCACATCCTCCAGACCTCCTCTACCCCTCTGCCTGATTTTCTTCCACCGGCCTGCACCTTCCTGCACACTGACTTGTTCCCATACCCCCAGACCTCAGGAACCTCCACGTTCTATGGATGGGCACTCTGGAACACTCTTCCCCCAGAATTCTCACTTGACTCATTCATTCATTTTGTCCAGTTCTCTATTTACTGCCACTTCCTAAGACAAGACTTCCCTGTCATCTGTCTCTATGCTTGATTTATTTTCCTCAGGGCACTAATTACACCTGAGAATTTATGTGTGTGTGGATAGATAGATACGTAGATAGATAACTAAGTAGATAGAGAGGTACATAAATAGGTAGATGATTGATTGATGATAGAAATATAGGTATATAGATGATATATGGATGGATAGATAAATAATAAATGATATAAAGATAGATGATATATAGATAGATAGATAGATAGACAGACAGACAGACCTTTGTACCTCCCCCACTAATGTGAAATCTTCAGGAATGCAGAGATAGTGTCGATTTTGTTCACTGCTTTGTTCCCAGCACAAGAGACAGTTCATGGAGCACAAAATGGTCTCAATAAACATTTGTTAAATGCTGCTTTTAATATAAGCTTACCCATAATTATTTAATTTCAGCTGTAATTTGTACTCAATATCCAGGGATGTGAGTTGATCTCAAAGGTGAACTGAACCCACCGTGAGTGTCCAAGGAAGCCTCCCTGACAAGTGGCATGTCATGGGAGCAGTTTATAGTTAATGAGTTGTTTGTCCTTAATGACGAGAGGATGTGTTGGACAAAGAGGTGGAGCAGAGGGCCTGCAGGAGTGAGAAATGGAAAGCGCAAGACCTTGGAGAGGAGATTTTGGTGAGGCTGCTGGTCAAAACGGTAACTGGCTTTCTGTGAAATAAGCCCTCATTCATAGTATTTGCTAGTTTCTGAGGCATCATTACTTCCACCATGACTTTGAGCTACCAGTGTGACGTCACTGAATGCAGAGTAGGGTAGGTTTGGGCAGTGGGACTTCATTATATGACACTTCCAGAAAACAGATGCAGTAGAGTTGGAAGCCAGTCCTTTATTTTTAATTTTTAGTCGTTCCGTGACACAATGAAATGGCCAGAACCACCTGAAATATTTGTAACCACTTTGTGTCATATAGAGATCTGCATGGCATAAGCAAGACCCACAGCTATCTAAACCATGTTACAAGTAGTATTTCCCAAAGGTAGACAGTCAAACTGCTAAAGTGCACTTAAACCTTCTTTTGCCATATTCCCCAAATATAATTCCATGAAAATCACTGTTTTAGAGAAGACTCTTTTAAGAAAGCAAAGAATCTGTTCATATAGCTAAGAATTAGTTAATTGAAATAGAAAAGGCAAGAAAAAACTCAACAAAGCACACTGTGACTAGTAATAAACACTTTATTTCTAGAAAAACTTCCAGACTAATTACTATTAATATTTTAGACCATCAAAATCATTTATTTTTAAGGATGTACTTTTTTTTTTTTTTTTTGTCTTTTTAGGGCTACACCCATGGCATATGGACATTCCCAGAGTATGTGTCAAACTGGAGCTGTAGCTGCCAGCCTATGCCACAGCCATAGCAACGTGGAATCTAAGCTGCCTCTACAACCTACACCACAGCTCACTGCAACTCCAGACCCTTAACCCACTGAGTGAGGCCAGGGATTGAACCTGCGTCCTCATGGATACTAGTGGAGTTCATCAACCACTGAGTTACAACGGGAATTCCAGGATGTACTCTTAGTATGAACATGTTCATGCTGTAACATGTCAAACAGCACAAGATATGTAAGTTCAGTCTAAAAGCCTCTTGTCATCCTCTCAATGGCCTCATTGTCCACATCCATTCTTCAAGATAAACGCGGGCTTTCACTTTTGTGAGTCTCCTTGACCTTATTTGACGTTCTTGTATGTCTTCCAAGGCCTAGAGAAAGCATTTTTTTCCACTTCACATTGATCTCCAGGAATCAGCTGATTCTGTGTGCGGCTTTGCATTCTATCCTACAAATGTGATTTCTCAAACAATGCCCAGATGGTTGTCACTAGGCTTCCCACAGCTTTTGTATCTATTGCCTGAGAATCTGGCGCTTTCCAGGATATTCATCCACTTTTTAAAAGAGTCGATCTTAGTATGCTTTGGCTTCCTCCAACAATCGGAAACAATATGTTTTATTTTTCAGGATTTATTTTCTTTTCAAAATATTTGGTCTCCCAGTGACCTTGCATTAATTGGGGCTTTTTGATTACCAGCAGCAGAGGCTGATTCTAATTAAGAAAAACAAATTTATTGAAAGATAGTGAGTCTTCACAAAATAGATGTGAGGCTGGGAAAAGTCTTGGAAGCAGACAAAGTACTAAGATAATACCGTGCACCAAAGTGACCACTGGCTTCAGCATGGACCACCCCATATACTTCTGTAGCCCTTCATATATAGCACAAGAAGTCAGGAGCAACTACTGGCTTTCAAAAATGTATTTTAAAATTATGACCAAAAATAAGTTACTCATGTAAAAATAAAATCCTAAGATTGTGTAGCTGAAAATACCCTTTACAGTCTGAAATTCACCCTCTCTTTCTGTACAACCCTGGAGGCCATTTCTCTTTGTGATAATTCTGGTTAGCAGGCTCTGCAGCATCTGAAAATGTAGGACGTTATAACCTAACTACCCACAAATTATATTTATTTTGGAATCCTGATTAATAAGAAACATGGTTATGAATTATTTTCTAAAAAATGATACCACATGATAAAAGCCAAAATGAAGCCCAAACATACCTCATTCTTTGTCTCTTTTTACATAATTTTATCAGATTTTTACATGCACTGAATTGTGCATTTCTTGTAAAGGAAACATCCAGTTCTTTGAATGGCACATGTTTTTGAGGGTGCCTAGTACATAAAAGGACCTCAATTCAAGTGTGTTAAATAAAGCTTTAGTATGGAGGAAAGCTTGTATTTTTCATTTCAAAATACTCCATAGGCATCAACAAAACGGGGTAGGCTTGCATTTATTTTGGTTTGAAAGTGAGACATACCAGTCTATCTATTATATGAAGTCTTCCTGGGGCTTTCCAGCTTCAAAGTAAAGTGAAATTTTATTTCATAGTGATTGATAGATATTCCCCACATTGTAGGCATCTACTTTTTTTTTTTTTTTTTTTAAAGAAGAGCTCAAGAGTAATTCTTATTTGGAGAGCGTCATGAAATGGTTCATTGTACTTGCTGAAAATAGAGTTGTTAACTGAGTGCTCATAATTAAAATATGCAAAGTGTGTTCTCAATTCAGAAAAGTGATCATAAAACTTCAAAAACAAAAACGAAGAGAAAAGCAAAGGCACACATTCCTTTTGTCTCTGTTTCTAGCAGCTGAATATGCTGGTTCTTTTCCCTCAGTTTTCTACATCATAAGAAGCAGTGATGAGCGAGTGTCTGTCTTTGCTTTGCCCTTCAGGAGCTAAAGCGAAATCTGGTTACTCCTCTTTATTTTCCTCTTTCTGGTCACCTGCAGAGCTTGAACAATACCAGTGGTGGTCTCTGGACATAAACTAAGAAGACAGGGACTCTGAGGAAGGGTGAAAGAGGAGAAACAAGTGGCAGGGTCAGGGCTAGAGATGAAGAAATGGGAACTAATTAAACATGTTTTAAACTTTCTTCCTCTTTATGCCCAAAACAAACTTAAAAACTGAACTTCTTTTCAAGTATTTAGAAAATATATCTGTGTTCATTTACAGTGGGCTCATTTTGGATCCATTTCATACCCTGAGAAGGAACCAAAAGGACACTGACTTTCCAAAAATGTTGAAGAAAAAAAAAAGGGCTTTGAATGACTATCCTGCATTTTGATTCAGAGCAAAGGGCTGCTTATCACTCAAAATATGGATGGTGAAATGTATGTTGAACTCTAAAAATATTATTTCCAAAAGTTCTGATAGGATGCCTGACTCACACAGGAAGTAAAAGCACAGAAGTTAAGAAAACAATTCTGAGGTTGCAAGTTTGTGATGGCAAAAGGGAATCAATTGTATTGACCCTGTTGTCTCATTTCTTTGTCCTTTTACTCAGAAATATATGTATACCTATTATATATCTTATTATAATATACACACACATTTACACATATACACATACACTTGGGAAATGAAAGGATGCTTTTTCTTTTATCTAGAGATATTCATCTGGATCTTAAGACAAATGTGCATCAGAAATCTTTATCAGGCCTCAGATAATATCCTGGGAATCCTCTAGTAATGATTTCTAAGACATTCTGAAGATAATGCCTTCTCTTTTAATAAATGTAATTTCACTGATTATTAATATAAACATCATATTTTAGATCTTAAATGGAATGGCTATCCATTATCTTTTGAACCACTGACCTTTATGCAGGAATATCTATAAGCTTGTCCAAAGGGGCAAAATCCACTTCATCAGCTTAAAATATATTATTGTGTAATAAGCAGATTTTTAAACAAAATGTCTATTATAATTGAATTATTTTTGAAAGTATGTTGATTTCCAGTTTCCTGCATGGCATGTAAGGAGCTAGAAAGTGGCTGCTCAATCCTAACAACAATTAAAAAGCTGAAAAACTGAAAAATCTACAGCTCTTCTTAGACCATAAAAGAAGTGTGTTAAAAGGGCAAACTCTGTTCCCATATTTGGAAAAAGCAATAGGCAAATACAGATCATTACAAGCAGAGTCGAAACTACCAGGGGAGCCAGTCCCAAAGTTGGAGAATCTGAGCTGTACTTGACAAATCCTTGGAGGGTCACTGTAGACAAGTTTGTGGAGAAGAACTGCAGGAGGACCTGGTCACTGGGAGCCCCCATACCTCTGTGAATTTTACCTCATGTTGTACCCAGTTCTAATAGCACGTGGAGGGGAACGACTGACCCTTTGTGCTCCTGGCAGGAGGAGGAAAAAAGTATTTTGAAATACTCCAGGGCATGCTGGTTTTATTTGTTTTTGTTTTTTGTTTTTTTCTTTTTTTTCTTTTTCTGCCTCTGAAGTGTATGGAAGCTCCCAGGCTAGGGGTCAAATTGGAGCTGCAGCTGCTGGCTTACACCACAGCTACAGCAACACCAGATCCAAGCTCCATCTGTGACCTACACCACAGCTCATGGAAACATGGGATCCTTAACCTACTGAGCAAGGCCAGGGATTGAACCTGCATCCTAATGGATACTAGTCAGGTTCTTAACTCACTGAGATGCAACAGAAATTCCTGGGCACTCTGTTCTTTTTAAGAAGTTCTACCCACAGGGTAAACCAGAGCCTAACTGCAGCATTTATCAGAGCCTCGCAGACCTAGGAGAAGGGGCATACCCAACCCACTGGTGGTAGTTCACTACTAAGAAAAAGAGAAATATCCAACTCCAGCCCCTGGAATTACCCTGGCCCCCAAGAGGGCTGGGAGGGTACTGAGAAGTACATGTGATGTTCATGGCCCAGAGGCACAGGCTCACCAACCAGAGGGCATAGAAGACTCCCCTCACCCACATTCATCATTGTGTCCAAGGGAATATTTACACAGTTCCTTTCACCCAGCACATCATGTCAGACAATCAAGATGATTTAGCAAGACAGGAAAAAAGATAACAAATATAGTTTGAAGAGAGAGTGAGCATCCAGACCACTCAAGTATGGAAAGGGTGTAGAAATTATTAGACAGGAATTTAGAACAACTATAATTTACATGCTGTGAAATCTAATGGATAAAGAAGGAGCAGATGAGCATAAGAGAGATGGAAATTGTAGAAATAACCAAAACACAGTGCTTGAGATCAAAAGCCCTGTGATAAATAGTTCCCATTGTGGCTCAGCAGGTTAAGAACCTGACCAGTATCCATGACGATGTAGGTTCAATCCTCAGCCTCGCTCAGTGGGTTAAAGATCTGGCATTGCCACCACTAAAAAGAATTATAAAAGAAACACACTAATATACTAAGAAAGATGAAAAAAGGAAATTTACAGTCAAAAATTATAAAAGGGCAGCCAAAGAGTGGACAACAAAAGAAGGAAAAGAATAAAGGCAGCAAATGGAAAATAGTTACAAAGATTATAGATTTTAATACAACTATGTCAATAACCACTTTGAATGTCAGTGGCCTGGGTGCACCAACTAAATACAGAAGTTGTTAGAGTGGATCAAAAACAAGGTGCAACTATATGTTGTCTACAAGAAATCCACTTTAACTGTAAAGACACATGTAGACTAGGAGCAAATGATAAAGATACACCATGCTAAAACTAATCAAAAGACAGCAAGAGTAGCTGTATTAATTTTGGACAGAGAATAGCACAGAGCCAGAAAAGTTTTCAAGGATAACAAGGGCATTACATAAAAATAAAGGGGTCAGTTCTTCAAGACATGACAATTCTTACTGTGTATGCACCTAAGAACAGAGCATGAATATACATCAGGCAAAAACTGATAGAGCTGCAAAAAGAAATAGATGAATCCAGTATTATAGTTGGAGACTTCCACACCCTTTATGCCAGGAGGCAGAGTCAGGAAGACATAGTTGAATTCAATACCATCATCAATCAACTGGATATAATTGACAACCCTCAACTACTTCGTCCACCTGCAGAATACACAGTCTCTTCAAGATCATGTGGCACATTTACCATTTACCATTATCATTGTAAGCCGGAAACATTTTTAACATATTTAAAAGAATAGATATTTTGCAGTGGCTCCTCTCTAACCACAATGGAATTAGACAAGAAATCAATACTTTAAAAATTGCTATAAAATACCTAAATACTTGGAAATTAAACAAGTACTTCTAAGTAACACATAAAGAAGAAATCTCATGAGAAATTAAATATTTTAAGCTAAATGAAAATGAAAACTGATCAAAATGTTACAGGATGCAGTGAAAGCAGTGCTTATGAGGAAAGTTACGGTACTGAAGGCATATATTAGGAAAAGGAGAAAGATCTAAAACTAGTGATTTAAGCTTCCATCTTTGGAAACTAGAAAGAGAAGAGAACATTAACACCCAAGTAAGGAAAAGAAAAGAAATAAAAATGAGACAAGAAATCAATGAAATTGAAAACAGGAAATCTGTAGAAACACTCAACAAAACCAAAAGCTGGTTTATTGAAAAGAGCCGTAAAATTGATAAGCCTTGAATCAAAGCTAACCATGGGGAAAAAGAGAGAAGACAGATTACTGATGTCGGAAATGAAAGAAGAGATGTCCATGCAGATCCCATTGATGTTGGACAGAGTAAATAAAAATACATGGATTGGAAAAGGAGAAATAAAACTGTTTTTGTTGGCAGATAACATGATAGTCTCTGGAGAAGATACTACAGAATGAGGTCAAATTACTAATATCATAGATGACAGAGCAGATATCACTCTAGGGCTCCATGAACATTAAAAGAATTAATAAAGACATATGATCAACAGTTCTATGACCACAGATTTGACAACCTAGATAAAATAGGCCAATTCTCTACAAGACACAATCTGCCAAAACTCAGACAAGAGTAGACAAACTGAAAAGGGCTGTATCTGTTAAAAATGGAATTAATAATTAATAACTTCTAAAAACAGCATTGGAACAAGATGAGTTCACTGGTGAATTCTATCAAACCTTTAAGGAAGAAATTATCCCAATTCTCCACAATTGCTTTCAGAGCTTAGAGGCAGAGGAAATACTACAAAATTCATTCCATGAAGCCATACATAAACCTAAACCCAAAATCAAATGAAGACATTACAAGAAAAGCAAGCTGAAGACCAGTATATCTCTTGAACTTAGGTGCAAAAATACTCCAGGAAATGCTAGTCTTATTCTGATAACAATTCCTATGATGTGTGTGTGTGTGTGTGTGTGTGTGTGTGTGTGTGTGTGTCCCTACATGTCCAAGCAATTCAATTCTCAGATACCAGCTAGTATCCTGCAATTCAGCTCAATTTCGACAGCCACTTTGGAGGACAGTTTGGTGTCTTCTTACAAAGTTAAACACACTCTTGCCATATGATCCAGCAATTATGCTCCTTGGTATTTATTATAAGGATTTGAAAACTATACCCACAGAAATACCTGCACATGGATATTCATAGCTGCTTATTCATAATTGTCCAAAATTGGAAGCAACCAAGGTGTCCTTCAATAGGCGAATAGATATATAAATTGTGGTGCATCCAAACAGAACATTATTTGGTACCAAAAAGAAAGAGGCTATCAAGCCATGAAAAGACATGGAGGAAACTTAAATGCATATTAGTAAGTGGAAGAAGCCAATAGGAAAAGGCTACATATTATATGATCCCAACTATATGACACTCTGGAAAAGGCAAAACTATGGAGACAGTAAAGAGATCAGTTGTCCCTGGTCAAGGTGTTGATACTGGGGGAGTCTGTGCATGTGTTGGGAGTGAGGGGTTAAATGAAACCCCTGCACCTTACTCTAAATTTTGCTGTGAATCTAAAACTGCTCTAGGGAGGTCCCGTCATGGCTCAGTGGTTAATGAACCTGACTAGTACCCATGAGGATGCAGATTTGATCCCTGGCCTTGCTCAGTAGGTTAAGGATCTGGCGTTGCCATGAGCTGTGGTGTAGGTTGCAGACCTGGCTGGAATCCCATGTTGCTATGGCTGTAGTGTAGGCCAGCAGCTAAAGCTCTGATTCAGCCTCTAGCCTGGGAACTTCCATATGCCACTGGTGTGGCCTTAAAAAGACAAAAGACAAAAAAACCCACAAAAAACACAAAAGTGCTCTAAACATAATGGAATGCTATGGAATAAGAAAGTTATATATATCTCTATGCTCTCATCTATGTACACATCTTAACCACTTGGGGGGAATTATATCAAAATATCAAGTGTTCAGGTACATAATAGGGATTAAAGGTATTTTTATCAAATAGATAAACACCAAGGATTTACTGAATAGCAGAGGAATTATACTCATTATCTTGTAATAACATTTTCTCTTCAGCTGTTTTAGTTGCTTAGTTGTTTTTATTACCTGATTGTTGTTTGGTTTGTGTTTTTATTGGAGCATTGTTTTCATATATAATCAGTGAAGATGTTACTTTTCATTAATTAAATGGGAAACAATGCTATTGATACTGCCATTTGTTCCTGGGGATTTTAGCCTTCTTCACTACTGGCAGTAACATATATTAAATTTTGCTACTAAAAAATGCAAAATGATTACAAAGATTGCTTTAAGCAGTTTTTCTTCATAATCTCCAAGAGCCAGTTTATTTTGAATTTGAGAAGCTTATCTATAATTTCTGATTTTGATTATTGATATTGATTTCTAACATTACTTTTTCTCTCTGTGGTTCTAACTCCCTGATTGTAATTATAATTATTTCCATGTCTGTGTAGAGGAATTAGAAACCAGATTTGTTTTCTCATTCCATTTGGAGGCCAAAGTGTTTGTCTTCACTTCTTTATTAACAAAGGCCCTGAGGTTTGTTTTGAAAACAGTATTCACATATTTTTTAAAAAGTTCAATATTTCAACTTTACATTTATTATATATTTATCTGTAAAATAAAACATCAGTCACTCTGCTATATAAAATAATGCTCAGGAAAGAATTATCATCCAAAGCCTGTAGAAGAATGCCAGATTTTCCAAGATAGCTATAGTCCAAGTTTCATTTTTCTACAAATATATTTGGACTTGTACTATCATGTGTCCAGTTTTTTTTTTTTTTTTTTTTTTGGTTGCACCTGCAGCATGTGGAAGCAAACCCGTTCCTCTGCAGTGACCTAAGTGGCTGCAGAGACAATACTGGATCCTAAACACACTGTGTAGCAGCAGAAACTTTCTTGTGTCCTAATTTAGCCTTTGATAAAATTAGCGTCATATAAATGAACTACCATGATATTTACTCTGTCAGCCACAGTGTGACAAAGGCCTTGACCCATCTCTTGTCAGGTTTCTTTGAGCCTCTTATTGACTAGCCCTCAACCCTGGCTTATAAAAATTGCAGATATTTTCAGTGAAAATTTCTTCCCACCATTCCCCCATCCCAACGCACTTAGAGACTTAAACTAGCACAGTTTGTAATAGTTCAAGGTCAGTCACTAGTATGAGGACCCCAGCTCTCTTAATTCCTTGTGTGGCTCAAGGCTGCCAGAAGAACTATTCCTTCTTTTTTATTCCAGCCTTCAGAATAGAACTCCTGTTTCCCAGTTTCCATGGGGATAGGAGCTGACAGACCTGAGATAAGCAGGAGTTAGCAACCCAAGGGGCCCAAACACTTTAGCAAACACCCTTCCTGTTTTTGGTGAATTTCCATTTCCCTGACTCATGCTCAGGCCCCTTTACTCCCCCTCCTAGTCAGTCTCCATTCAGAAGCCCCTGTCATTTCTGCAGAAATTGAAGCTGAGTTCATCTGGGCTCTCTTACGTATTGCAGTAGCAATTACTAATCTGTCCGTGCCACCTTAACTCATGTCCAGCGTCGCTTGTCTTTCACAAATATCACCTGAATTGACCCATTCATTGCCTAATGCCCAAGAGGTAGGGAACACTATCCACATGCTGCAGCTGAGTAAGCACAGGTATGAAGCAGTCATGTAACACGTCCAAGAAAAGGGGCCTTGGGGCAGTTGTGGTCATTGGACACCAGAATTGTAGCTTCAGAGTATTTACCACGTTACTACCTAAACTGTGTTCTACATGTTAGAAGCCAGTGACTGCATATCTATCACAACCCACAGCTACAAGGAACATTCAAGTCCTGGTTTTCTTGTTCTGGGTACTGAGAATGCAGGTTGAGCCTGCCTCTGTCAACCTCTTCATCATAGAGATTGTTCATATTGTCTCCACCCCTCTTCCTAAGCCCTACTGTAATTTACAATGAGTTTCTGGTTATAATGAGTCGATTTAAATGTTATATAACTATGTAATATAGATGAATTTGCTGCTCTTTTCTTTCCTTTTTTTTTTTTTTGGAAAAAGTGTTTTGGCTTTTTAAAATCACATTTATGGGCTTTCTCACCATGGTGCTATGGGTTAGGAATCCAACTGCAGTGGCTTGGGTTGCTGGGGACACTTGGGTTCAATCTCTGGCCTGACTGCATTGTGTTCAAGGATCTGGTCTTGCTGCAGCTGTGGCTCAGACTTGATCCCTGGCCAGGGAATTTCATATGCTGTGGGTGCAATTAAAAGAAAAAAGAAAGAAAGGAAAAGAGAAAGAAAAGAAATGATAGTTATACAAATCACTTTTATGTTATATCCATAGTTAAATTGAACATATGTTATATCACCATCACAATGCATATATATATACATATATGTAGCAACAGTAGAAATGAGTGTATCTTTAGAAATCACAGCAGATATTTGGAGGCAGATGTGATAGCACGTGAAAGATAAATCAATTCCCACCATTAAACAGGAGACCATCGGTGCTGTCCTTTGCTTGGCCCCTGGTGAGGAAGTGCCTCCATGACCCACAAACACATTCATTCATTACAAGCAGGCATCTCTATTAGCTTCAGGAACTACATTTTAAAAATTATAACCTTACCGAGCAGTCAACTAACTTTTAATCTCTGTTTTTATATGGTGGTAAAACCCTACTGCCTGGAAATAACAATGTTGTAAAGAACTTCTCTGTACATTTACAAACTGGGCAAAAATCTTAATAACTTTCTGAAGTAATCAGATTTCACTTGAGCCTAAAATGAATGGAAGTAGTGGTGTCAGTGAGCTATAGTTCTTCCTGTGCAATGTATGCCATGAAAAAAGTTACCAATGAAAAAAGAACTCCAGTATTCAGCCAATACTGTTCTCCATACACCTGAATTCAGGTTACCCTAATGCCAGCCAAAGGAATCCATCTGCATCATTTCTATGAAACAAAAGGCTGACGTGTACCACTTTGAACTACCTGACATACTGTTGAGTATTTTTTGCAGTGTTCACAGCCTTCTCTCTTGTTCTTCTCTCTTCACTGCTACACACATGGCCAATTATTGAAACAAAATATTTGAGTATTTTTAATGTTGTCATTATTAGTAAATGAAACATATAAAAATATTTAGAATGTCCATTTTACCTTTTTGTATTTGTTTCTGTTTTCCTGAGTTTATGGGTTCCCTTATTTTGCTTTTGAGAAGATTTTAATGTAAGGTACTTTTATCAAATAACATAAGCAATATTTGGAAAGAGATTAAAAATTCTTGGATGACTCCCTGTCTATGTATCAGATGCTTATGGCTTCCTCTTATTATTTGCCCCATTAGTGACCCCCAGGAAGTCCCCACTGTGGTATAGTGGGTTAAGTATCCAACTGGAGAGCCTTGGGTTGCTACAGAGGCACGGATTTGATCCTTCGCCTGGGAACTTCCATATGCCATGGGTGTGGCCATAAAAATGACCCCAATATATGCTTAATATCAAATCTTTTGTACCTTCTCTCATCTTATCCTTATATTAATATATTTGGTGAGTCAGTGAGATCATTAATTGATTTCCCTCCTACTCCAAGGACTGTTACTATTGCGCAGTACCTGTCCTTAGGCTACTCTATGATCTGAGTCCTAAGTGAGCAGAAGAACCTCAGTTATTTTACAGAAATCCCCCAGCAGAATGAGAGTGAAGATGGGGCTTTAGCACTGCTTTAAGGAAATGTACAGAGTTTGGTTGGTCTTTAATGGCCAGCAGATGTGCTCTGAATTAAGAGCCTGGGCTAAGACTGACAAATATGATTGTATTGGCATTTACTTAATCAAGTTCTTACAAAATTAACAACTAAATTGTTTGCCTCACACCCATCCCCAAATAATATGCATATATATATATACATACATATATATATATTGTCTTTTTGCCATTTCTAGGGCCCCTCCCCCGGCATATGGAGGTTCCCAGGCTAGGGGTCGATTTGGAGCTGTAGCCACCGGCCTACGCCAGAGCCACAGCAACGCGGGATCCCAGCCGTGTCTGCAACCCACACCACAGCTCATGGCAATGCCAGATCCTTAACCCACTGAGTGAGGCCAGGGATCAAACCCACAACCTTATGGTTCCTAGTCAGATTCGCTAACCACTGAGCCATGACGGGAACTCCAATATTTTATATATATATACCTAGGCTCAATTTCGTCTATTTAGATATTTGGATGAAAATACCAAACAACCATAGTTATACTGATCTTTGAACCACTTCTCAATCATCAATTGGTCCTGTAAGAGATATAAAATATATCAAGTGGTTAGAACAAAAACATTAATAAATACCCAGATGTAAAATCCATCCATACATTTTTGAGTTTTCTGTACTATGTTAAATGCACTGTTGCCATCATCTGTGAGTATGCCAATGAAGACTACTTGAAGTAACAATGGCAACTTAACAGGCACTTTATAATGCATCTATTATTAATCTAAGATGTAATTGATAAAATAAGAACACCAATTTTTATGTAATCCTTAGATACATAAACGTTAGAAAGTGACTTTGTTAAATTTGAAAGGTAGAGAGAAGTTGTGTATGATTTATCCTTTTTGGAGAAAATATTTATTGCTGTTGTTATTGTTGATTTCCTTCCCATATAAGCACAGAACTAAAACTCTTAATTATTTAAATGAATCATAATTTATTTTCAAATCTGATAAAGAGCAGCTACAAATGAACTGTGCCTGGATTTATCACATATTAACTATTTCAAGGTTCAGGTTTCCGGAAACACTCTTTATTTTCTAGTAAACGTCTTTATTCCTAATTAAAGAAATTTTAAACAAAAAGAAATAGGTAAGAGGAACTGGTGGAGGCAGGTGGACAATGTAATCTCAATTTGGGAACTATGAGACTGCTGTCTTTTAACCTATTGATTATCAGTTTGTGTTTGCTAAGGATTTAAATTAGATGGTTGTTGGAGTTAAAATTAAAGTGGATGATATCAGAGCTCCTGCTGTGGCACAATGGAGTTGGTAGTGTCTTGGGAGAGCTGGGACATGGGTTTGATCTCCAGCCTAGCACAATGGGTTAAAGACCCAGTATTGCTTATTGCTGAAGCTGTGGCTTAGGTAGTGACTGTGGCTCGGATCTGATCCCTGGCTGGGGAATTCCATAGGCCATGGGGTGGCAAAAAAATGAAAAGAAAAAATAGATGATATCTCAGGGAGGATGGATGCTAATTAGAACTATTAAAGTAAGAAAAGAAACTAAAAATTAGTTGCATTTTTACAAATAATTCCAGTGATGTGTTTTTAAGAATTTAGTCTGTTGCAAAAATGTTCCTTTTTCTTCCCATTTCTAAAATATGTACACTCTTCAAGAAGAAATGGATGAGACAGAGGTTATGGTTTGTCCGTGCTTTTTAACATAGAATGGGAAAGATATTGCAAACATTCATATGTATATGCTTGTTTGCATTAATAAATTTATACCAAAAGAAAAATGTGTAACTGATTAGAAGGGAATGGAAGTTAAGGGAGATATGGGAGAGTGAGAAATACAGGCATGGAACAAGTAGAGAGAACAGAAGCAAACTGAAATGATGAATAGATATTGAACTAGAAAGAGAATTATAATAGGATTGATAGTGAACAAAACTAGGGGACAAAATGGACCAGAGAAAAGGAGTGAAAAGTTGACTAAAAGCCAATAAAAAGCAGAGAGGAAGAAGGAAAGAAAAGAAAGGACAGGGTGTTCCTGCTGTGGCACAGTGGGTTAAGGATCTGGTATTGTCTGCAGCAGCTCAGGTTGCTGCTGAGGCATGGGTTCAATCCCTGGCCTGGCGCAGTGGGTTAGTGATCCAGCATTGCTGCAGCTGTGGTGTAGGTCCAGCTGCAGCTCAGATTTGATCCTTGACCCCAGGAACTTCCATATTGCTCAGGTGCAGGGGAAAAAAAAAAAAAAAAGACTAGTTAATATAAAAATATTAGCATTAAGGAAGTTCCTATTGTGGCTCAGCGTGTTACAAACCCGACTAGTATCCATGAGTATAAAGTTTGAATCCCTGGCCTCGATCAGTGGGTTAAGGAATCCAGCATTGCCATGAGCTATGGTGTAGGTCACAGACGTGGCTTGGATCTGGTGTTGCTATGGCTGTGGCATAGGCCAGCAGCTGCAGCTCCAATTCAACCCCTAACCTGGGAACTTCCACATGCCATGGGTATGACCCTAAAAAAAAAAAGAAAAAAAAATGTTGGCATTAAGGAGAAATTTTGGACAGTGAAGGAATTTTGTGGGGCTGGAGCATAAAAGCGTACTACCACCAACAGCCCTTCTCAGGACCCAGAAGGAGAAAATTGTTTTAGGAAATTGGTTTGACATTTACTTGACAAGCCCCATCTTTGAGAAAACACACCACTACTCTTAGAAAAACCCATCTTGCCTCATGGACCTCATGGAACTGGTCCACTGGCTCACCTGGCCAGGTTGTGGGCCATCATGGCCAAGACAGCAGGTACATTAGGGATCCTGTCTTCATCTGATGGAGTCTGGCATTATTTACTGTCCAAGAAGATCTGGGAATCTGTGCCGACTGCTTTGGGTACCTGCACTCTCCCTAAAGAGCCAGGGTCCAGTGCCAGGCCCTTTCTCTTGGTGCCAGAGGCAAAAAAACAAACCAGCAATGCTGATACTGCCTTTATTTTTCCTTTTTTTAATTTTATTTTTTAAATTGACTTATAGTTGATTTACAATGTTGTATTAGTTTCAGGTGTACAACACAGTAATTCACATATGTGTATACATATATATGAAAATAATAGGTCCTTGTTGGTTATCTCGTTTATATATATCATAGTGTGTACACATTAACCCCAAATATATTGAATTTATCATAGATTTCTTGGCATTAATTTTGATTTTAAAATATCACATTAAAATAATTTATTTGGGATAAATAAAAGCTGTTGTGGCTCATCAGATTAAGAACCCAACATAGTGTCCGAGAGGTTGCTGATTTGATCTCTGGCCTTGCTCAGTGGATTAAGGATCTGGGATTGCTGCAACCTGCAGCATAGGTCATGGATTCAGCTCAGATATGATATGGCTGTGGCAGTGGTATAGGTCTGCAGCTGCAGCTCCAGTTCGACCCCTAGCCCGGGAACTCCCATAGGCTATAGGTGTGGCTGTAAAAAGAAAAAAATTATTTTGATTCCTGTGTTTTTTTGGCACCCACTAAAATTTTACTCCCTGGGCTGAGGCATCGCTCACCTCACTCTTATCCCAGCCCTACAATCTCCTCTAATCAGCAAAGCAAACAAATTCCTGGAATGAATTCCTACTGTTGCTATCGTATTAGCAAGCTTACTGATCAGAGACTTGCTCCAAATAGGACAAGGAAAGAAACCAACAAAATCCTACCTGTCTTTAACTGAATTGTGAAGGCTGACCTAGTTTGAAAAACTAGTTTAAATGAAAAAGAGAGAAGTACAGAGAGTGAGTGTATAATAAAAATAAATTGACTGTCTATTGTCAAAAAAGTTTCTGGGAGGAAGCCTTCTAAACCCTGGGATGTTCTGAGTGATGGGCTTGTCTTTGTGGTTCATAGTGCCTGCCCCCAACTCACAGGCACTTGACAGTTTGTACTAATAGATAAGTCACAGTCCAGCAGGCCCCTGGATAGATTAGGTTCCTGAGATGACTCAATAGGAGAGTTGGTCAAGCCAGAAAGACCACCCATGGATTTGAGCCACAAGGTAGTCAGATTATCCTGGATTCCAGAGATGCGGGGGGGGGGGGGCGGGGAGTGGAGTCACAGTGCCAGTGGTCCGTCAATCTTGCCTGCATAGTGTGGACACCGAAATTCAGGTGACCTTTCTCCGGTGGCAATGCTCCAAGTACTGTCACAGTCACACCTTGACATGCCAGGAGCAGAAGGCAGCTTGGAGTTCACTGGATAGGATAATAGAAGCTCGGTCTTTGGCACCCTCCCAGGCACACCCTGTTGTCTTTCTTCTGCTGGTTCTGATTTGTATCTTTTTGCTTAAATAAAACCATCATTTTAAGTAGAGGGCTTTCCTGAGTTCTGTGAGTTATTCCCCCAAATCACTGAAGATTGGGAACCCCAGGGTATGTTGCCGGCAGGTCATGTATGAGGATGCTGGCGAACCTCTGACCTTGCAGCTGGTGTCAGAAGTGGGGCAGTCTATGAAGGACTGTGCTCTTCAGCTGTGGAAGAGCTCCAGGTAGCTATTGCCAGAAGTCACTGCAGTAAGAAAGCGTGTTTTCTTACTGATGGACTTTATCAGTGGCCTGCAAGCCCCTGTGTAAATTTGGGCCTCTTTTCAAAGCTCGTCTCACATTCTTCTTCATGAAGAAGCCTAAAAACGCCAACTTTCTTCTTTAAGCACCCGAGACACCTGTCAATACCTCTTATTTAACACCTACTTCAATCCGGTGAGGCTGCTGTCTTTCAGCACCTTGTGTGAAATTGTTCCAAGAGTCAGTAATCAATATGCCAGGAAATTCCAGATATTTATAAAAATCAACTTATATTTAGGACTGGCCTTTTCCCATTATTATTATTTCTGTAGCCTCTTAGATATCATTATAGTTATGATATCAAAGTATCAGATACACTGGTATCTTAGGTATCAGGGTTGTGCTGAGTGTGTTTATAATTCTGTATTTATTACATGTAATAATCCTCCCCAAATTATAAACTATTGAGGTTCTGGGAAATACCCTAAGGTTACCCAAAACCATAACAAAATTGCAATATTTCAGTGAGGTAGTGGAATTCACAAGGCAAAGTGTGGAGACCAGATCTGAAAAGGAAAACACCCTCTGAATTTAACGTCTGTCCCTAACTTCATAGTCAGATTGATTCTTCCAATATGATTCAGCTAGGAATCATCTCCATGACATACAACCCTAGGGGTTTGTATTCAACATTGCAACGGCAATGCTCTAAGCCCCCCAGATTTTATCTAAATAGTTCTCAATCATACAACAGAGTGAGAGCCTGTTTTTTTGTGTGGCTATATCCTGGTCATATATATAGTTGAAAGCAAACCGAGTTGATTTGGGGAACAGATGAGAAAAGCAGTCGTTAATCTTGACAAAGAACAGTTACAGTGGTTTTTGTATGTTTGTTTTGCCTATGTTTTGAGTTTTTCTTTTTTTCTTCATTTCAGTATGTACACAGAACATTAAATATTGTCTTCACTTAAAACATTGTTATACCCATTACCTTGCTTTTCATTTATTTAGTTTTTTATTTCTCACATAATTAAGTTCATTGTTGGCAGACAGAGGCAGCCCTATTGCTGTTCATAGAGAGTCCTGAAATTTAAGAACAATCAAATTAATAAGGATTTAAAAATTAAATGATCAGAGGTTTAGAGTAACGGTGATTAAAATATTTATTCAGTTGAAACTCTTTCTCTTCAATTTATTTTTTCTGTTTTATGAGCAGAAACAACTCTGTGCCTCTTTTCCCATTTTCAGAAACAGTATGCATAATTTGCTAGTAATGACTGCAAAGCACTTGTTAGAATAGAATGAAAAACAATATAGGAAAAGGAATAGTCAATGTCGCTATGCAGTTTCCATGGCTTGTTTTGCTTCCACTGACCTTCACTCTAAATGGGAGAAGCTTATGATCCAAACTCCGATGTAAATCCACATACAGCGAATGGAATGAGTGTTATGATTCACTTTGTTCATTCAGGATCATTAAATATGAACTTTATATATGGGTGCCGATAATCATTTGGTCTCTGGATTGAAAGTTAAATTATAACGTAAGCAACTTTGACAGAAGTACCTATCTTTACAACTGGGAAATTGTTCAGCTCCACATACCTGGGCTTCTCAAGCTAATATTCATGACCAATACATTGTGCAGTACAGGGCTGTTAGAAAGCTTATCTCTATGTACACAGCAATGGTCCTTTCATTACAAAAATATTACTGGCCGATAAGGTAACTCTGTATTGTTATTTATCTTCCTCTAATTTCTACATCCCAACTTCTGACTTGGAGAAGGTTTATTTTTTGTTTTTTTTTCAGAACTAATATAACATATTCTTAAAACCTTCTTCCTGAAATACACAACCATAGCATTTTCTTACCTTTGTGACTATTGTAATCTAATGCATTTTGTGTGGCTTCAAGAACTATCCTGAACTTAGAACGGATTTGTAATGGAGTTAGCAATGATGGTAGCTATCACTTGCTGTCATAAAACCCAGGTGACAAGCCAGGCACTTGCCATGACCGCACACCTAGAACTCCGGCAGGTTAAACATCTGCCACTCCAGGGTCACAGGATCACAGTTCTGCAAGAAACACCAAAAGCCTCAGGGTAAAGTTGAGAGAAGAGTGGAATGGTTTGATTCTTAGGTTAGGGAGGGCCTCATGGAGGTGGAAGTAAAAACGTGCACAGAATCACTCAACAAAATTCCCTGAAACCATTCTGTGCAGTTTATGGGACAGACATTCAGCCAAGTATCTACTTTGAATCACATCTGAGTTGTCTGGGCTCCTCCTCGTCTGGGGAATTTTGCTCTCACCACGTGAACCTTGTCTTTGGGAGTTAACAAATCTGCTGTCTAATTGCTTGGCAATTTGATCAATCTAGGTACACTTTCATCATTCAAGAGTTGGGTGCATCTTTTCAGGAACAAGACAAAGATCTTAGCACTCAAGCTGTCCCCTGTCCCCATATACATAGACCGGGATTCTTTCAGATAAGTCTTCCACTCATGCTTGAATTCTGTGTTTGGATGGACCCCAAACCACATTCACATCAAATGTCTATGCAAAGCTGTAAGGCGGCTAGTTACAGCACATTGCACGTGGTTGCCCCGGCCCATCATTGCACTTTTAAAGCAAGCTTGTCAGACCATCCAGCCTCTCAAATTCCTCTGTCAGAGGAATATCCTCTTTTCCATGACAAAAGTAACATGCGGTTATCTAAAAATAAATAAATAAATAATCATGTAGAATCTCCATGTGGAAAAAAAGAGGCTCCTTTGGCCCCTCACAAGTTTATGCTGTAACCACTACACGGGACAAGGGAAAGGATGCTTTTCTTCTAATCCTCAGGAATAAAGACCTGGTTCTATCCTTCCTTCTCCATGGTACAGATGGATAAGGCTGGGTTATTTAAACAGAAACTCAGGAAAAAGGGATAACAAAGGATAAATGAATAAAACTTCAGAAGGCAGCCTGAAACTAGGAAATGTGATTCAATTTCTGTGATTTTCTCTCCGGATCTCAGAGCCCCAGCCCACCCTCCTCCTGACCGGTCTACATGTTCCGTGCACTGTTGCTGTGGAGCCCAGACTGGGTCAGCTGCAGTGTCTGGATTCTGGATTTAAGAAAGGGATGCCTGCGAAGAAACAGAATCTTTCTTTCCCTTCCAAATTCTCATTTTCTCTCTGGAACCTTATTTTCCCTTGGGGTGACTGATGCTCAATATACTGTATACCCAAACTCAAAACTCTGCCTTGTTCAAGGAAAACCTCAAAGCTATATACAAATGTCTAGCCTTATTATGTGGTCAAGAGATCGATCCTGTTAGAATACTACAAAGTGTATACTGTGTATGGCCCTGTGCTGCTCTTCCTGCTCTACACATTGTTCCACTAGAATTTGTATGGCGTCAGGTGCATGCTTTCTTGTATTTTTGTGAAACATTGTTTTCTCATAATAAACTATCGCATGAATATTTTATACAAGAAAAAAATGCCTTGCCAATTTGTATTTACATCCATAGAACTCAGGTATGAATTCATCCAGGTAGGCTTTTGGACAAAGCATGGCAACAGTTATTGAAATGCACTCAGAATTATCCCTCCTGGCTGAGGTGTACATGAAGAACAGGGAAAAATTAAGATAAAATGTTCATGGAAATGACTTCCAGCCATATGATATTATGAACTTTTTCAGAAACCCAGCTTGCTTTTACCAGCCTCACAATATAGATACTCAAAGGAACCCATCCGTGGTCTGGCAGTTTAAAATGTGGGATAAGGAGTTCCCATTATGGCTCAGCAGGTTAAGAACCTAACACAGTGTCCAAGAGGATGGGGTGTGATCTCTGGCCTTGCTCAATTGGGTTAAGGATCAAGTATTATCTCATGCTTCGGTGTAGGGGGCAGATACGGCTCAGATCTGATGTTGCCGTGGCTGTGGTGTAGACGAGAAGCTGCAGCTCCGATTTGACCCCTAGCCCAGAACTTCCATGTGCTGCAGGTATAGCCCTAAAGAAAATACATGAAGTTAAATGTGGGATAAATTGATCAACAGGTCATAACTATTAACTTAAAAGCTCTAGGGAGTTCCCATTGTGACTCGGCGGAAATGAATCTGACTAGTATCCATGAGGACACAAGTTCAATCCCTGGCCTCACTCATTGGGTTAAGGATCCAGCGTTGCTGTAAACTGTGGTGTAGTTCACAGATGTGACTCAGATCCTGAGTTGCTGTGGCTGTGGTATAGGCTGGTGGCTACAAATCCAATTCTATCCCTAGCCTGGGAACTTCTATATGATGCCAGGGTGGCCCTAAAAAGACAAAAAACAAAACAAAACAAAAATCTCCAGATATTATTAAATGAAGACTTTTTAACAAGTATAATAACATAAATTTTCCTTATTAAAGAGTTTTCTTTTTAAAACAGAACTTAGTAACTTTAGAACAATGATGTATATTTTGGTTTATATAATCATATAAGTATTCATGTTTCCTTTTGAACATAGCAGCCCCTACCTATAATAATGGCTACTGAACTTGGCCAAAGTCTACTGGATTTCATCATATGGTATGAAATCACAAATGATGTTGTCACTAAATGATTGCAATGCAAGAAGAAATTAATGACTAATTGGATAACATGTTATGACTCTGTAACTCTAACAGTCACATCATTTGATGATCCAGAGACCCAATAAACAAAGAAAACACCCTGTTGAACCATGGCCATCTCCATGGGAATGACCTGCTGAGTTCATTGAGTCCCTCACCACCTGCATCAAGGCTGGGCCTCGCTGGCCCTCCTCTAAACCCAGGTCCATCAATCCCAGTTTCTGGAGCCACCCACCCCTGCCAGGGAAATAAATGCGAAATTTCGGAGTCGGTGTTTGTGGTCCTTTAAATCAGCTTGCATCCAGTTCCTTGGTAAACTTGACTATCTCCCCAGCTAAGACAATTTACCATTATATTCTTAGTACCCAGTCTTTTCCTAGGATTCTAGATTCTTAATTTCTATATTTTCTGATCAAGTCATTCATACCACTGTGAATTACATTTCTAAGCTCTTCTTCATGTAAGCAAAATCACATTTTGCTAACAGATTTTTGTATTTTTCTTTTTTGGAGATAGAAATTGAGGCCTGTGGGAAGCAGATAGGCAGATTCTATTGAATATAAGAATTCTCTATTACTTCTTGTTACCTTTTGAAAAATACCTTTTAAGGGAGTTCCCGTCGTGGCACAGTGGTTAACGAATCTGACTAGAAACCATGAGGTTGCAGGTTCGATCCCTGGCCTTGCTCAGTGGGTTAAGGTTTCAGCGTTGCTGTGAGCTGTGGTGTAGGTCACAGACACGGCTTGGATCCCGCATTGCTGTGGCTCTGGCGTAGGCCAGTGGCTACAGCTCCAATTAGACCCCTAGCCTGGGAACCTCCATATGCCGAGGGAGCAGCCCTAGAAAAGACAAAAAAAAAAAAAAAAAAAAAAAACTTTTATGTATAAAGTCCGTATGTGTGTGTGAGTAAAGTAAATGAATTTCATAAAGTTCATAAATTGCTGTGTAAAATTTTGAAAATAGCTAGATGTGGGAATTGAAGGGGAAGTGATGTAAACATGTTATTAAATGTTTTTATTAAGTAGCAAGAACTAATTTGAAGAGTTTTTTTTAATTACTGCATAAATGTGGAAAATAAACCCATAAGTCACCTATAAACTCATAATTGAATAAGGAGAAGATACTACTGATATAAAGGGCAAAAAATAAAGGAGAAAAAATAGCAATACTTTTCAGCTTCCTGAGTTTGCTGTATTTCCAGTAATAGAAAAGAATTTTTCAGTTTTATTGAGATATAATTGGTGTAACATTGCTTAAGTTTAAGATGTACAATGTTATGATTTGATGCACACACCCACAAACATTTATACAGTGAAATGTTTGCCGTGATAAGCATGATAAAGTTAGTTCACACATCCTTCATATCCCAGAATTAGCACTTTGCTGTTGTAGTTATGATTAAGAACATTAATCTCATAGAAACTTCTACAAATACTACATTGTTGACCATAGCCACCATGTTGTATGTAAGAGTCCTGCAATTTATTCATCCTTTAACTGATAATTTGTTTTCTTTGACCAAAATCTCCTCGTTCACCCACACCTCAGCACCTGGCAAGCACCATTATATTCTCTGTTTCTAGGAGTTGGATGTTTCTAGATGTTTCATGATCTCTATGTTGAGATCATGTCTTTATACCCCAATAATCACATCTTCCTTACATTTCATCCACTGGTGGATACTTAGGTCATTTTTATGTCTTAGTTATTGTGAATTGTGCTACAATGAACATGGGAGTGCAGATATATCTCTTTTTTTGTCTGTCTGTCTTTTTTTTTTGTTTTTTTTTTTTTGTTTTTTTTTTTTCCCACTGTACAGCAAGGGGGTCAGGTTATCCTTACATGTATACATTGCAATTACAATTTTTCCCCCACCCTTTCTTCTGTTGCAACATGAGTATCTAGACATAGATCTCAATGCTATTCAGCGGGATCTCCTTGTAAATCTATTCTAGGTTGTGTCTGATATGTCCGTCTTTTTAGGGCTGCAGCTGCAGCATATTGAGGTTCCTAGGCTAGGGGTCCAATAGGAGCTGTAGCTGCTGGCCTACACCACTGCCACAGCAACATGGGATCCAAGATGCATCTGCAACCTACACCACAGCTCACGGCAATGCCGGATCCTTAACCCACTGAGCAAAGCCAGGGATTGAACCCACATCCTCATGGATACTAGTCAGATTCGTTAACCGCTGGGCCATGACGGGAACTCCAGGAGTGCAGATATATCTTTAAGAGCAATTTCATTTCCTTTAGGTATCTGCTCAGAAGTGGAATTGCTGGATCATCCAGTACTTTTGTTTTTAATTTTTTTTTTTTTTGGTCTTTTGTCTTTTGTCTTTTTAGGGCCGCACCCCTTGCATATGGAAGTTCCCAGGCTAAGGGTCAAATCAGAGCTATAGCTGCCACCCTATTCCACAGCCACCCAGCAACACTGGATCCAAGCCACATTTGCAACCTATACCACAGCTCACAGCAATGCTGGATCCTTAAACCACTGAGCAAGGCCAGGGATAGAACTTGTGTCCTCATGGATACTAGTCAGGTTCATTAACCGCTGAGGCACAATGGGGACTCCTGTTTTTAATTTTTGAGGAAACTTTAGACTGCTTTCCTCCGGGGTGGAATAGAGCACAAGAGTTCTTATTTCTCTACATCCTTGCCAGCATTTGTTTCTCGATTTTTATATTTATTTATATTTTGGTAGTAGTCATTTTAACAGACGTGAGGTGATATCTCATTGGGGTTTTGATTCATATTTCCCTGATGATTAATAATGTTGAGCACAGTTACCTAGATTTATTAGCCATCTGCATATTTTCTTTGGAAAAATGTCAAGTCCTCTGCCCATTTTTTAACAGGATTGTTGGGTTATTTTCTTATTGAGTTATATGAATTACTTATATATTTTGGACATCAGTCCCTGATCAGATATTTAGTTTGCAAATATTTTCTCCCATTCCATAGGCTGCATTTCATTTTGCTGATTATTTCTTTTGCCATGAAGAGGTTTTTAGTTTGAAGTCATCCAATTTGTATATTTTTGCTTTTGTTGCTTGTGTTCTGATGTCATATCCAAAAAATTGTTGCTAAGGCTGATGTCAAAGAACTTTTCCTAATGTTTTCTCCTGGGAGTTTTACAGTTTTAGGTCATATATGTGAGTCTTTAATTGATTTCTAGTTAATCATGGTGAGTAGTGTAAAATAGGGGTCCAATTTTATTTATTTATTATTTAATTTTATCAACACCATTTATTGAAGAGATTATCCTTACCATTGAGTATTCATGGATTCCTTGTCAAATATTAGTGGACCATGTGCATGTATTTATTTCTACACTCTTAATTCTGTCCCATTGATCTACATGACTTTTTAAAAGTATTAGTACTATACTGCTTTGATTACTAAAGCTTTATAATATAGTTTGAAATCAGAAGGGTGAGGACTCCGGCTTTCTTTTTTAGATGGCTTTGACATGCCCCCATACACATTTTAGTGTTTTTTTTTTTCTATTTCTGTGAAAATTGTCATTAAACTTTATTAAGGATTACTCTAAAGATTGCTTTGGGTAGTATAGATGATTTAATAATATGAATTCTTCTCATCTGTGAGCATGAGAGTCTTTTACATTTATTTGTGTCTCCATATGTTTTTCCGTAAATATAATATTCAGTGTATAGTTCTTTCATTCCTTGTTTAAATTTGTTTCTAAGTATTTTATTGTTTTGACACATCCTTAAATAGGATTAATTTCTTTATTCCATTTTCAGATAGATCACTGTTGGTGTGTAGAAATGGAATTTATGTATATTGACCTTATATCCTGAAACTTTACTGAATTAGTTTATTAGATCTAACAATTTTTGGTATAGTTTTAGAGGTTTTCTGTATACAAGATCATGTCATCTATGGAGACAGCTCTGTGTCTTCCTCTTCTATTTGAATGCCTTTTATCTCTTTTTCTTGCCTAATTGCTTTGTCTGGGACTTCTACAACTATGATGAAGAGGATTGGTAGAAGTCAGCATCTTTGTCTTATTTTTCATCTTTAAGTAAAAGCTTTCAATCTTTCATAGAAAGTTTTCTTTCTCACTGTATGAGAGTTTTTCACATATAGTATTTTTTATATTGAGGTATGTTCCTACTATACCTAATCCACTTTTTATCATGAAAACATGTATTTTGTCCAATGCTTTTTCTGAACCATTTGAGATGATCTTATGATTCTTGTCTTTCATTCAACTAATCTAGTGTATCGCATGTATTGATTTACACAAGTTGAACCATTCTTTCATCCCAGGGATAAACAGAATTTGATCATGGGCTATATAATCCTTTTAACCTGCTGTCGAATTTGGTTTGCTGGTATTTTGTTGAGAATATTTGCTTATAAAATTATCAAGTATGTTAGACTGTAGTTTTCTTTTTGCAGTGTTATTCTCTGGCTTTGGTATCAGGATAGTGCTGGCCCCATAAAATGAGTTTAGGACTCTCAGTGATGAATGAATGAATGTGTGAATGAACAGTTGGGTATCATCTTTTCATATTTAACAAAGTCAACAACCGGTCAGTCTCTGAGGGATTACACAGAATACATTTTTGCCTAATTTGCAAGCATTTTATTTAAATTCTGATTCTATTATTGATTCACTTAGGCCTCAATCTATAAACATAGGTCACTTTGATAAAACTAAGTTTTGAAAAACACCTTTAAGCATTAAGAGAGTGTAAAGCAAAATAAAAAAAAAAAAATATCGCCACAGTCTCCTTAGAATATTGTTATTTTTAAGGAAAGTTGAATGGATTTTACTTTAGTTAAAAATCTTTTTTTTGCATGTTTATCTTATCTTCTGTGCGTTCTTCTCTGTTTCACTCAGTTGCAATGGCAAGTATTTAAATATTCTGTATTAATGTTCCCTAGCGGCTGAGTTCATGTCTTCTCTGATCTGTGAGCTGCAGAGGTTATGTGAGCACAGAACAATCTAGAAGCCACTCCTGTCCAGAAAAGAGAGCTGATCATCACATCACCTGTTTTGATATATTCAAGTAGTTAAGTCACTTAACAAGCTACATATGTGAGAACATGGAGACATCAGACAAGAGAGAATAAGCAAAAGATAAGAACAGTTGATGAATAACTTTTTTAAGGTTTGAAGGTATGTAGATTCTTGAGCACAGATAAAGAAAAATATTCTTGGAAAGAGAGGACAATTTGTGGATTTTTTCCATTTTTTCCTAATCCCATGTGAATACTTTTGTTTTCTTATTTCCTTCTCATAGGGAATAAATTCAGAAATACAGGCATATAAGCTAAGAAAGAAGCTCATATGCCTGTATTTCTAAATTTACTCCCTATGCAAAGTGAAATAGGACTGTAAACTCCATGTGATGTGCCAGGTCATCGCATACCTATCAGATAATTCATATTATGGGTTCTTTGAAAACTGGACTGCATTTCAAACCATTTTGTATTTCCAGCCCTTAAGCCCAACATTATGTGTAACATACAGACAACCCTTAACATCAAAATACCAAGTAATCAACTATGTACACCTACATGTGCATGTATGTGTGTGGGTATTTGTACATACACAGTATATATATCAATAGACAAATTTTACTTAAGGGGTTTTAGTAACAGACAAATTTTACACTATGACTTTTAAAATCTGGACACACACACGCATGTGTGTATACACACCCAAACACACTGAATGTATGCAAATAAACCGATTTTACATGACTTTGGTAGTGTTCATGACACACTACCCAAATATGGTGGCTTGGCACATTGAATGTTTTAAACTGCAGGAATTTGAGAAAGAGCAGGTCTGATCTTCCCCTGGAAGCAGGTCATAGAACCCTCTTGGGAGAGATGCCGCCCCATCCCCCACCCCCAGAGGAAAGGAGCATCCTTTTCTGCAGGGACAAGATGCAGAATCTGAATGGATAGGCCTTGATGAAATTCCCCACTGGCTACCCTCAGCTCACATCCCTTTTGATCCTGTCAGTTTCCAGGAGCCTACTGTTTACCAAACATCATATTAATTGTGTCTTTGAATCTTCAATTCTCTATGAAGATTCTTATGTCATATAAAACTTATACATAAAATCATATACTTTTCTGTTATTAATCTGTCTTTTGTTACAGAGACTCAGCTGAGTACCTAAGATTAGTGGCGGAAAGATATTTTTTTCCCCTACAATGTCCTCTAGTAACTAAAACAAATACTTAACGGTTTTTAGAGACTAGGAGCTCATTACTGCCTTTCTTAGCTGCCTCCTACGCCTCTAGAAGAAGGGGCTTGGTCTCTTTTCTTTATATAAGAATAGCTTTTTATTTTCTTTTTCATGGCTGCACTGTGGCATGTAGAAGTTCCCAGGTATCAAATCAGAGCTGCAGCTGTGCCTAGGTCACAGCCATGGCAACACTGGATCCAAGCTGCATCTTTAACCTAGGCTGCAGCTGGCAGTAATGGTGGATCCTTAATCCACTGAGTGAGGCCAAGGATGGAACCTGCATCCCCACAGGTTCAATGTCCAATCCTTAACCTGCTGAGCCGCAATGGCAGAATAGCTTTTAATCATGAAGGAAACATGGTTCTCAAAACCAGCTTTCTTGAAGAATCACACACTAGTTTATCCTGCAAAAAAGAAATCCAGGAAAAAGTAAACATTACGTAAATTATGTCCTTGCCAATGAAACTCATTGAATGATACATTCCATTTCTTTCTTATTTGGTCTTTTAATTTAGGGCCAAAACTCCCCTTTAAATTGAGCGAACTGTTGCGAGTGGGAGAAATCAAGTCATGAAAAGTTTTTAAAATTATTTTAATGTCATCGTTAAGGTATCAAATATGCTAGGGAAATGAGTCCCATGATATGAAAACCATAGTAAGATTATTTCTTCTTTTTTTTCCCCCTGCTTTTGAATAAAGTACTGTGCAAAGGCTTGTTTTAAAACAAACCAGCAAGTAGTTGTTAATGATCTTTTTTTAAATTTTGATGTAAAATTCCCTGAGTGCTGCCCCCTCCCCTCAAAAAAGGCTGTTAAACCTGCCAGCCTCAATTTCTCTATTCCTGAAAAGAGAATCGATTGGCCTCCCTAAAATGTTTTGAGACTTAATTAGTTTATACTTGAAAAGCACTTTAAATGTGAAAGGTCCCATTCAAATGTAAAGTATTATTAATCAGTGCATGCCAGAGTCAGCAATTTTCTTTTACATTATAAACTCTTAGCAACTCTTTAAACAAATGCTAAATGACATGTCCTTTTTCTCTTACTTTAGAAATCTCTTTTGCACATTTTCCAGCCCGCTTTTAAAATATATGTGACAAACCATTCTTTTCTCTTGTTTTTACAAAGAATGCAACCTAAAAGTTCCTGGAAATTTTTTTAATAAGTAAGTTTTTCTCTCATTTACATTGTTCCCCAGTCTGTGTTCTTTGCAGCATCATTGTGATATAACTGATGGCTTTCATAAGATAGCCAAATGCTGAAGCAAATTGTGACCCTTTGAATTACCACTCTATTACTAATAGATTTATAGAAGAAATACAATATTTGTAAACATGTTTTATGATATAATAACCATTATAATTCAGTGTGTAGTCACGAGATTTATATAGATGCTACTTTCAGTTCAAGGGAAAAATCAAAGATCATGCTTTTGGCTCCACCATGGAGCTGAGACAAGCAACTGCAAGCTTGAGAACTGATGTTTCAAATGGTATGAATCCAGTCAGAAAGAATGGCCAAATTTATAATTCATGTCTTACCACTATATACTGAGTGCAATTTTATAACAATGTAAGAAACAAATCAATAAAATCATGTATCTCTTCAAAAGGTGTGCTCTTTGGAAGTTAATTCGTTTTTACCTTTTTTTTATTTCAAAAGCAAGCAGACGAGAAGAGATGATTATTTTTTGTATACATTCTGCTGAGACTGCCTACAAAATCAAGAATGGTAGTGTTGTCAGCAGCACTAGGGCCTCTGACGGTCGTTGCAATTGCCAAGTAGAAACACGGAGACAGAGTTGTGGGTGAAGGAGAAAAACATAGCTTCATTTCTTTGCCAGGCAAAGGGGGCCATAGCAGGCTAATGCCTTAAAGATTGTGTCCCACTTGGGAGAGATTAGGAGGTGGTTTTATAGTTTGGGGAATGGAAAATAGGGCCTTAGATCAGGATCAGGGTAAAAGCAAGCTTGCATTGTTTCTCAAAGCTGGGGTTTAGTGGCCCCAGGACTGGTTCTGGTGGTCCTCCTTTTTCATCAAATAGTTCTTCCATTTGTTGGGAGTTTTAGTTCTGCAGAAAGCCTCAAAGATATTGTTATATATATTCCCTGAGGAGAAACAGGGACCCTGCCCCAAGGCTGCACTATCTTGACTGCTCCTCCCTGGTCTCTGCATCCCTTCCCTTCCCTTTGGAACTCAGAGAAGGTCATGGAGGCTGACGCTTATTCCCCAAAAACAAGAAATGGAGACACACAAAGGCTTGTGTGCCCAGGAGCCTCACAGGGCCCTGCTCAGTTGTAGTAGTGTATTTATCTAGATGTCTGGCTGGTGTTTGAGGACTGGCTCTCACCCTTGCTGGCTCTGAGAGTTTTAGCAAGATATGTGACACTTACCTCATCTATAAACAGGGTTTTGAGTTAAATTAATAAGTGAATGTATGTAAAATCTCAGTGTACAGTGGCTGGCACAGTGGCACACAGAGTTCAAGTGAATGCAAATTGATATTTGATACTATTCTTACTATAATTTATATTTTTCTGCATCTATCAGTCTGTGACTCATAAAAGACACTCAGTAAACATCGTTGAGTTTAAATGAGAGAAGCAAGGAGGCTTAATTATTCATCAGAGCAAGCAGTGAGCACCAACCTTATCATCATCATTATCACCTTCAAACATTCAACATGGACAAAATATGTTAAATAAATAACAAGATGCATTGTTTACATCTGTGGTACTTGTAATCAATATGAATATTGTTTCCATATAGCTCCAGTTAATAAGTAATGCAGCACTGCAAATTTGCATAACAGCGATGTATTATGTGGCAAGGACAACATTGTAAATATTTTTATAATTATAGTCACAACAAAGTGTGCATCTTCAGGGTCTGTGGAAAAAGCTTGTCGAACCATTCTGCCCAGCAATTTCAGAAACGGCACATAAAGTAGAGGATTTTGACAACTCAGTTACTGACTTAGATGGTGGCCAGACAGATGTTTAGAGGGTTACTTTATTTGTACGGTGTAAGTCTGAAGTCATTCATACATTTAAAAAAAAACATAAAAATTCCATGTAGCATTTCCAAATCACAACTTCCAGACTGCCCTTTCCATTGTGAAGCTGCACAAAACTCCAGTGTGCTGATTAGAGAACATACCGACAGTGATTTTTACCACTTAGGGTATTCAGTTCATCTGAGCTCAACTGATTCTCTTGATTTTTCTTCCAATGTGTCTCCACGAATTGTTTTCAGAACTATGAAATTATGGATTGATAATATTTAGACTTTTTTCCCTCTCTTTCTTGATGTACACCTAACAGTGTATTTAGTATGTGCTGGACAAAAAAGAGCTGAAGTGTATTAATGACTGAATAAAAAACTTAGGTATGATTCCAGACTCTGACGTTATCAGTGAGAATATTGATTTAATATTATCGAAAGACATAAGGAAATGTTTTTGTTGTCGTTGTTGTTTCAGAATGTATGCATTGATTTCAGCAGAGGAGAAGGAGGTGTCTACTGGCTTTTTTGGTTCTCCCTCCTCCTCATGCATGCTTCGTGAAACCCTGATCCCAGGACTGCATCCCTCCATCTGACAACTGCTTGTCCATCACGCCATGCTCTAAAAATAAAATGCATAGAGCTCGCTATCTAGACAGCAGGCATTTCATTTTGCGCTGGGTATCGGCATGCTTTTTGTTTGTTGAATCCCTTCTCCCCAGAGGTGAAATGGATTGAACTGCAATGTGGAACTTGTACACCTGTGGGTCCGAAGCTGAGGATCAGCTGGAAGGAAAGGCAGGACTTTTTCTCTCAACTCTTCTCCCTCCGTGATACCCAACTGTTATCAAATCTCAACTTCTCCTTTGTAGTGTGTCCTTTTCCTGGCTCTCCTTTCCATTCCCAAGGCTAACATTTTTTTGTTTGTTTGTCTTTTTAGGGCTATGGAGTTTCCCAGGTTAGGGGTCAAATTGGAGCTATAGCTGACAGCTTATACCACAGCCACAGCAACACCAAATCTGAGCTACATCTGTGAACCTACACTACAGCTCAAGGCAACACCAGATCTTTAACCCACTGAGCAAGTCCAGGGATTGAACTGCATCCTCATGGATGCTAGTCAGATTCATTTCTGCTGAGCCATGACAGAAACTCCCCATGGCTAACATCTTACTCCAGGATTTCATTATCTTATAACTGAATTATTCAACAGCCTCTTGATAGGTATCCTTATTTTCATTTTCACAAGGCAAGCCGTGCTCCATATGCTGATGCAGAAATTCTCCACAATATGCCCTCATGTGTGTCAGTTCCTTCTCAGATGCTTTTAGGTGGCTCACTACCACCTACTTGAAGGATGGCAAATAGGTAGTGGCCAATCTACAGTCAGGCTTACCTGGAGTGCTGTGTGGAAGTTAATGGTTTGCAGAATGACCTGACAAAAATGCAGTGGTTGATTAGTGACAACTGCAGAGGGGTAGAAATGGGGACCTACCACAAACAGAGAGGCTTTTAGAACAGGCTTACCTGGGGAGAACCTGTCCTCTTAGTATTCTCAAATTGTACACACACATGTGTACAGGTGTGTCTCCTCAGGCAAAAGAGTTTATGATTTGAAAGAATGATAGGCATGACTCAGGCACATGGACACACACGGTATTTCCTCAGCTGTATCAGTTACTAGATGTGTGTAACCTCCTGCCTTATGTGGTGCAAGCTTAGCATTCCTCTGAGTTCCCCATCATCAAAGGGAGGACCATAGGGTTGTTAAAAAACTAACTGTGCACGTATGGGTAAATCATTGAGAGAAACGCCTGACACATGGCAAGCTCTTTAAAAATGTATGCTGTTATTATCATCATTCTGTATCTTTACCACACCTTCAGAAGTCTTGTCTGTCTACCACTCTATGAAGAAAGTCAAGAAAAATGTGTTTCACACAATATTTCCTGCTGCCATGTATATAAGAACAGGTATTTACACATACAGATAACACATACATGCATATAAATATACAAAGTAAAGGGTATATATAAATACGTTTATGCATATAAATATATATAGTGAGAAATTGGTTTTCACCAGAGAAAACAATTGCCAATTATTCTAGTTCTTGCCACAGTTATTAATTAATTGACAATAATTAAGTAAGTAAAGATAAAGTATTTGTGGGAGAAGGAAGACAGAGTTCCTCTAATGGGAAAGCAGTCACATTGATTCTAAATAACACCTCAGGTAGCATCCTACCTCACAGCCTTTGCAGCTGCTGTCCCCTTGGCTTGAAATGCTCTTCCCTACACACATTCCTGGTTACCTCTCCTCCTTCAAGGCCGTCTAGTTGTCATCTTCTCAGTGAGGCCAGGTCTCACCATTCTGCTTCTGAGCACTCTGCACCAGCTCCCCCTTCTCCCGTTCCCTCATGGATCTATTTCCTCTACTGTGCAAATCACCTTCTATATACAAATCAGTACTATGCAGTTTACTATATAGTTTTATTGTAGTATAGTTGCATGTACAGTAATATTATATGTTACCGGCGTACAATACAGTGATTTACAATTTTTAAACTAATTTGTTGATGTTTTCAGATTCCACATATAGGTGATATCATATAGTTTCTGTCTTTCTTGGACATATTTCACTTAGCATAATGCCCTGCAAGTCCATGCATGTTGCTGCAAATGGCAAAATTTCATTTGTTTTTATGACTGAATAATAACTCTGTTGTAGTCATATCACATTGTCTTTATCCATTTGTTGACAGACACTTACGTTGCCTTCCTATCTTGGCTATTATAAATAATGTTGCTATAAATTTTGGAGTGCATGGATCTTTTTGAATTAGCGGTTTTCGTTATTTTGGATATGTACCCAGGAATGAAATTGCTGTATCATATGGTAGTGCTACTTTTAGTTTTTGAGAAACCTCCATACATTTTTTTCCACAGTGGCTGCACCTATTTGCATTCTCACTGACAGTGTTGGAGGGCTCCCTTTCCTCCACATCCTTGCCAACATTTGTTATTTGTGTTTTTCGATGATGGCCATCCTGACAATTGTGAGATGGTATTTCACTGGAGTTTTGATTTGCATTTCCCTGATGACTAGTGATGTTGAACATCTTTTCATGTGCCTGTTGGCCATCTGCATTTCCTCTTTGGAAAAGTGTCTATTCGATTACTCTTTTAAATTCAGTTGTTTTATCTACGTTCTCTCTCCCCACACTAGAATGTAAAATCCGTGACAACAGACACTTGTAGTCTTGTTTACTACTGTAGGAACCTTGCCGACAAGATCAGCTTACACATAGTAGAAGATTAAGAATTGTATGAAAAATGAATGCAAGAATGATTATTTTTGAAATAATCTAGTTGAAATAAATAGATATCTCTAGCTATTCAAATAAAAAGATCCTTTACTTAATCTCCCACATTATCTGTAGGGGTCTTGATAGACTTGAGGAAGAGGACTTTATAAATAGGCCTTTTCCTTTATACAGGGTGTTTTGAAATTAAGGTACAGCTATTTTAGGAAAACTGAGACTTGAAGATACTGTCAATTAACAATACTTAAAACAACAAATTGTTGTTGCACACAGGTACACCCTTTTGTTATTTGGTGAATAATGGGAATTTTTTTTGAGGAAAGAATAAAATCTAAGATCCATCCCAGAAAATATGCACACAAGGGCTCCTAGATCTCACTCTGAGGCAAGGGAGAGGACTGGCAAGGGGATGGACATGGCCTCATCTGCATGGCACCTGCTGTGAGGGAAACAAGGGGAAAAGGTACATGCTCTTGTCCTTTCTACATCAATAAAAAGCTCTTTTCATCCAGACATCTTTGGATATGTGATTGTTACTCATAGCAACTGTCAGTTTCTGTAAGTCCACCCTGAAACATGATGGGTGAGTTGATGGACAGGAGCCATTATCTTGACAAGGTAGATCTTAGCAAGCAAAAAGTCAAGTTAAATGGAAATCTGAAATAAGGGAGAAGAATATGATTATTTTCTGTTTGATGTTACTTCTACCTACTGTGAATCTGAGTTCACCCTTTTATTTTAACCATTAAGATTGTCCTTTCCTGCCTTACCTTTTGCCAGATTACCCAAATGACTATTGGGGAAAAGACCATTCATTTAGCTGCTGATTTAATGGTAATATATGAAGTTTTAATACTATAGACTTAATATTAAGGGGGTTTTATTTCAATGTTTTGGCATTAAAAGCAGTCATTATAGCTGTTGAATATATTGTTTTTATTCCTCCCCAAGTAATCCTTTCTATAAAGTATGTTACCAATGTTAATTAAACAGGGACCATAAAAAGTCCTTAAGTCATTTTTAGAAAATATCTTCAAAGTGCTTTTATAATACTACTTAATATATGCTTGTCTTCTAAAGAAAATATCACGTCCTCTGTAGAATATAACAGAAGAGTACAGAATAAGTGATTTCTACACATTATGAGTTGAGAAAAATGGTTAAAAGCAGACTTGAACACTGCATCTTGTCCGCAAGAGGTTTAATAGGTGATGTTACAGGAAAGTGCATTAGTCAGGGGTGTGGGTGGGAGGAGAACAGAGGATAAAATTGGAATCTCATGGAGCTGCAACCAATTTCAACTGATCCTGAGGTCAGAGAGCATCTCTGAACTGTGATTGTTCTTCCCTGTAGTCCCCACTGAGGAAGGGGAGCCAGGCCTTTGTATTCTTTTAACTATTGTTTACAGGTCACACACACACCCCCCCCCCCGCCCAGGGTGGTGTTGGTATGGCTAGGGATGTGTAACCTTACAGGAGACAGCCTCATTTCATCGAGGGCACTGCCTAAGGAGAGAATAAGCTGTGTGTCACCAGCAGTCCACACTCCTGACAGCTGAGAAATGAGTTTCAGCCCATGGTGGCGTGCTATGGGATGGGGCATGCCATAGCATCACTGAAGCCCACTTGCTGCTCCCAAAAGAGAGCTCGCCCACGTGCAAACACCTTGCCCCTCATGCATGCCAGTCTTTCCAGGGCATACTTTGAAGAGGAAGGTTCCTGGGACAAAGTAAACCTTATGATGCTACTTGATACCTACCTATCCTGGACTTCCCTCACCTGGGTTAGCATCCCTAGACCTCACCCATAACCCTGGTCATGGTGCCCTTCCCTGGCTATGATCTGGCACATGTCTATTTATTGTCATGATTTGACAGAGGACCATGAAGAAAAGTCCTGAGTCATCAGAGGTCAGATGCATTTTTCTGCTATGATGCTTAGCGTCAGTTAACTAAAGGATAGGTAATCTTTTCTTTGACTGCTGGTTTTACCCCAGGTAACTGGATCACAGCAACAGCCTAAAGTGTCACAGGTCTTTCATGTGGGCTCTGTGGAAGTGTTTCCTCCTGACAACCAGGGCTTCCAGGCCTATGGAGACTAGAAGTGAGGGACTAAGAACCACAGGTTCCTCAGCAGATCCCTCATACTTTCATCAATTGTTTTCCAGATCCATACACCTTCATTATTTTAAGAATCATACCTGGGAGTTCCTGTTGTGGCACAGTGGAAACGAACCTAGCTAGTATCCACGGGGGTATAGATTCGATCCCTGGCCTTGCTCAGTGGGTTGGGAATCCAGCATTGCTATGATCACAAACTTGGTTATGGTGGTCACAAACTTGGCTTGGATCCCATGTTTCTGTGTCTGTGGTGTAGGCCAGCAGTTGTAGCTCACATTCAACCCCTAGCCTGGGAACATCCGTATGCCACTGGTAAAACCCTAAAAAAAAAAAAAGAATCATACCCAACCAACATGTACCATCTCTCAGATGATGGCCCTCAGGTTTGTCCCTAAGAGGTTGTTCCATTGCTCTTCTGGGTCAGCAGCTTCTATGTGGTGTAGTAGGCACAGGCCAGGTGAAGCCCATGGCCATGCTGCCATTACAGCTCTCCCTTTGTTTTTTTGTTTATTTTTCTTTTTTGGCCGCCCCTCTGCACATGGAGTTCCTGGGCCAGGGATCAGATCCGAGCCACAGTTGCAACCTACACCACAGCTGTAGCAACACGAAATTCTTAACCCTCCTGCTCCAGATTGGAGCGGCCATAGGTATGAAGCAACACTAAGGTTGGCCTGGATGTCTTGGCCACATGCTTATGAACTGTACTGGAGTCCTTGGCCCTGGGCTGACTTGTGCCCAGTCCCAGACGTAGGCATGAAGAAGGACTGCTGTTGAATTCATCTGATCCTATCACGGGAGATGGACAAACTCCAGCTGTGCTGCGGAGCCCTGGCAGGGTTCTCATTTGCTGCCCCATGCCCATGCACCATCTCTACCAAGACCTGCTGCTATCAGGGATGTTCTTCAAGATGAATATTATTTTTTGCTTCAGTTTGCATGGCCTCATGCTCCAGGTATAGGGATTCTCCCATCATGGCTTGTCATGAATCCAGATAGCATTTTCTGGATCACTGATACTTCCCCATCAGGATGCTATACTATAGCGGCTCCCAGGTTTTGTGGCCTGAATGACAAGGATGCTTGATGCCACCTCCCACACTTGCTGCAGGCCTATCCCCTGCTCAGAGCTGGCAACCCTTCTTGCAAGTCAGTCATGGTTGGGCCATCGTTCCTGAAGGAGACATACTATCTCCAGACAGGGGGCTTCCTTTTAGCCATGAAAGATATGAGATCTGATAATCTACTCTGTACTCTGGGGTGGGGTGGATGGGAGTAGTAATTAGCTCTTTACCCAACCTCTCCATAACAATGGGGCTCTAAAAATCTCACTAATCTGGCAGACCCTTGAAACGTCCTAAGCTTTTTTCTTCCACCTTCTGAAGCTCACATGTTTTCTAATGTCCTCAAGGAGCTGGTCACTTGCTGGCTCATGTCAATTGGCATGATGCTATTGCTATAGTCAAGTGGACTAGTTTAATGTGCTGAAGGACGGACTGTGTTATCACAGACCATAGCAGACAATACAATCCTGAAACAAGAATATAAATGCATATCATTCTGCTTCCCATGCAAACGTGAGCTTCTGCTCCTTTTTTTCTGGATGAGGATGGAAAATGCATCCACCAGATTAAAGACCACAGATTCTGTGCCCAAGGACACATTTTTCTACTCTACAAAAATTTCGATATGGTCATAAAACTAAGCTCATTAATTTACTCAAGCAAAATTAAAAGATACTGAAAATGTTATAAATAAATTGTATAGACTCTATGGATGATCTTTACTAAAGAGAACATCATCAACTATGGAAAACATCATGTGGAAGAGGAATTGGGCGGAACTGGGTGGGCACTAGGCATGGAAGCAGGACCGCTGTCCAGGGATTTTATTTCAATACAAGGAAGAGTTTGCAGCTGAGTTGAAGGAGATGGGATTGGTACTGGGGGGTGGGGGGGGTGGGTCATTCTGATATCATATCTTTTAGCAAGACTCTGACTAGCTCTTTGACATGTAGTTATGTTGTAAACTGCAGGGTCATATTTTGGCTAGGTGATATTTGAGGATATCTCTAATACTGCGATTAAAAAATCTAATATATATCTCTCTACAGGTAATGATAATGTTCAGCAATGCATTCATTTATATGTTCATTCATTCGAAAACTAGACATTGAGCACTTACTGTATGTTAGGGATGAGATGTTTTCTTGGCTTTATTGCTTTGGATGATTAGGATAGAAAAGTAGCCATTTGGAAATGTATATTTTCAAGCATCAAAGAGAATATGGACCTTCAATGTTAAAATTGTGCAAATGTTTGAATTCAGGCATATATACAAATTTAATATTTGTAAATAAGTATTTCCATTTCTTGACATGAGATCAAAGGGTGAATATTTTATGAAAAATAATTTTTTTAAAGTTTAGGTAAACTTTAGAGAAAACTGATGAGTGAAAAATGCTTTTATTTTAATTTAATAAGTTCTGCTAATGACAGGATATGGGGGGGATGTGTCTTGGTGTACAAGCCGTACAATTTTTAGCATCTACTTGTAGTTTCCTCCTTAGGAGTTTTATGACATAATGTTGCTATTTTGGTGTTCTTCATGAACTGCAACAGACAAATCCAGTGTTTGAATTCCTGCAAGCAAGTCCCAATAAAGCCCTGTACAAAAAAAGTGGTATTTCTTAAAACCTTCATTAGCAAACATATATATGTATATGCATATATTGATGTACAGATAGATAGATAGATGAACTTTTATGGGTCCTATCCAATACAGTGTCCAAGTTTCTTCCCTGAAAATACTTTTGGAGTTTTCATTAAGAAATGGGGAAACATGTATTTGAAAGCTTACCTTATCATATTATAGAAAGAAAATATTATTTAAAAATCATATAACCTAGGATGTAAAAATACTTTTTAATTTTTTATTATAGTTGATTTACATTGTTGTGCTAATTTCTTCTATACTGCACAGTGACTCAGTTATGTATATATATATATACATTCTTTTTTATTTTATTCTTTTCCATGATGGTCTGTCCCAGGAAATTGGATATAGTTCCCTTTGCTATGCAATAGGACCTTGTTTTTTATTCATTCTAAATGTAATAGTTTGTATCTACTAACCCCAAACTCCCACCCATCCTGCTCCCGCCCCCTCTCCCTTGGCTAGGATTTTAAGTTTAATCAGAATTATGTCTATTTTACAAAAGGTTAAAAATCAATCAATTTCAGTAAAATATGCATGCCTTTGTTTTAATATTGTGAGCTCAGATGTTAGAGTTGTAGAGAGGCCTATTTAATTCCCAGATCTGTCATGAATTAGCTAAGTGACTTTTTGTAAATTCCCTTACCTTCCTGAGCTTTGGTTACCTTATCTTTAATATGAGGATTATTCTCACTCAAAGTGTTGATAAAACAAAGGTTTTGTTAGGATTAAATGAGGTAATAATTGTAAAATATGCCATACGATGTGGCTGGCATGTAAAGAACACTTGACAAACGGGATTATGGAAAGTACAATACATCATTATTACTAAAACTTTAACCATTTTTAACTCTTAGTAGTGCTCTAAAAAGTTCTTCATTTTTATCAGAATACTGTGAAGTTTAGCTTCAATAAATTGTCACCAGAAGATTTGATGAGGGGAGGATTCCTCTCCTCTGTCTTGGAAAGTAGACTGTTGAAGTAAATGCAATTCCTATAGTGATGTACAAAGTAAAGAGAAAACACCATGATAATAATGAATGAGACTTCATTACTGGTATACTTACTTTGATTCTGTTTTGCCTGTGTAAATGAAACTTTTTAGGAAAATTCTTAACATTTTAGCAAACATCTTCATCTGTTTTGAACATCACAGTACTCCTTGAGAGAGTATAGCTTTCTGATTCCACAGTTTTGTAAGGTGACACTCGGGACAGTCAAATGTCTCTCCAGGTCATTCTTGTGGTAAGTAATGCAGGCGGGGCTTGAACAAATATTCCTTGTCCTCTGCTCTTATCTGCCACTAAGATATCTCTTAGAGCTTCTCCAAAGGGGGATCTTAAAAGATGTATTAACTGGAGGTTAAATCATACATCCTAGCTAGTGTGGTTACAGATAATTTAGGGTACCAGGATTATTGATGTAATTCATAAGTATATCAGACCTAATTAACATGAACTCTATTACTCTGATGGTTCTTTCTTTGGATACAGGATCGATAAATAGATATAATCAAAATTGAAATGTTTGGACAGAATCACATGATAAACAGGGAAAAATGAAGAGTGGCTACAGAATAGAATTAGAGAGCGATACATGGTGATGGTTTTATAAAAGATGTAACAGGGTTAAAGATGCATTGCATGTGGGATTTGCATTGTTCCTGGTTACTGTCTCTCTCTCTCTCCTCACCAATGCCTCAATACCTCTCTTTTATAAGAAACAATGTTACTAAATGTGTGTATGTATCCAAATAAATTAGATCTCCAAGACTTCCAGAGGATAAGGGGTCAGAAATACATGAGGCCTGAAATCTTGCAAGACCTGACTTTGTTCGGATGATAGTAAGATGGCTCAGAATGGGGTTTGGAAGGGTAATTTCTCAATAAACTGTATTGAACACATAAATGAATGGCCTCTTTCAACCTTTAAGATACTTGAACAGATGCAGACAAGGGTGGCTAACCCAGTGATGTTTTAAAAATGTTCCCGTTAAAAGTTTGAGAGGCTTATATGCAGTGAATTTTAAATCTATTTAAAATCTATTGTGTCTTAGTTTTACAATAAGGAAGAATATAATTGAAATTCTCATAAACTAGTAATGTTTGGAATCTTTTCTTTGGATAGTTGCTTTAAGATAAATACAGCATAAAATGAAATAACTTCCTTGCTCTGGTCATTAAATGCTTATGCAATTATGTTAATTAAAGCTTTACTATGTTTTTTGCAGAGTCATCTTTTCTTGTTTCTAAACTGTTACTTTGGGCTGCCTCTACCTTTGCTGCTTCCTCATGGGATCAGGAAATTTGGCAATTGCTAAATCCAGTGTTGGTTTTTGCAATGCCATCTTTTTTGACTCATCAATTTCATTTGATGGAGATGACTGCTGCCTCTTCTTTGAGACAGTTTCTTCATTTGGCTCTCCTGGTTTTCCTCAAATCAAACTGAACATTCTCTCTCAAGATCCTTTGCAGGTTTCTTCTAATCTCCCAAGTTTTTAGTGTTGGAACATCTTTGTTCTTTTATCTACCTGCACTCATTCACTTGGTAATCTCATACACTTGTAAAGCTTTAAATACTTCAGGGACTTTGAGATTTATGTCCACAGCTTAGACTCCACACACCTCTGCCCAGCCAGATTCCAAGTCTTATCTCCAATTGTTCACCATTGACACCATTAACCATGTTAGTTCATTAAGTCCAGCCAACCATATGATCCTTTCCCTTGAGCCTGTTCCTCCCAAGGTCTTCCTATCTCAGTAAAAGACAGACCTAGTCCTACTAAAGCTTGGACCAAAAACTTGGAGTGTCTTGGGCTCTCTCCACACCCCATGTTCATTCCAGCTCCTATTCGGTGCACTTTTAGAGCAAGAGTATTCTGAGTCTAAGTACTTGTCATCACCTCCTCTGCTCTTGCCTGATACCAAGTCACTTTATATGTAATGCAACTAGTCTCTTCCTGTCTGTCTCCTGGATGGTCTACTTCAACACAGCAGCCCAGAGGACCTTGTTACAAAGCAAGTCAGGTCATGTTAATGTCTTCTCTAGTCCCTTCATTTACCTCCCCATCTCAGACTAGAAGCCAACATTCTATGATAGATTTAAATCTCCAAAATAGATCCTAAAATCTGCTCTGGCCTCCCCTTCATTCCTAAAGCTCCATCCACATCCCCATTGCAGGCAGGTCCAGGTGTACTGCCTTCCTTGCTGTTCTCAAATATCCCAGAAACTCCCGCCAAAGGGCTTGCTGTTCCCCTATCTGGAATTCCATCTCCTGTGATACCAAAGTTCACATCCTTGTTTCTTTCAATATTTATCCAAATATTAATCACTCAGTGGGGACTTTACAACATGCCTTATTTGACATCGCACCTCTGTGTCTTAAGTTTTAATCACAAAGCTACATTTCATTTGTTTCTGCTATTGATTGTCTGAAGACAGAGTTATATTACATCAAGAATTCAGTAAATGTCTGTTAATTGATGTAAGTATCCCCCAAAATGTAATGTTTAAAAACATTAAGTTCATCATTTCATACACACACATTTTATATCAAAAATTTTTATATTCAATATATAATATATATAGGACCTTCTTTATTTCTCTTTCTCAAAAAAGGAAAAAAAAAAAAAGAAAGAAACAATACACCAAATACCATTCATGCCATTCAATGGCTCCTTAAGTTTGTTCCACTGGCTTCACTTCTATTAATTGTATCTTTTTTGAATTTTCATTGACGATATTTTGTATTGAGTTATTTGAAAAATCTTTCCTCCAAATTTAATGTTAATTTTATTACCACTTGATTCCATCATTCCAAACATAATTTAGACATTTCACTGAAATAAACGGTGGTTGTTTATTTACTAAGCACAAATATTTTAAAGACATAATATGGGTTAACTACTCTTTTAAAAAGATGCAAGCTACAAATATTGTGTATGAGAAAGGAAGGTCAAATCTAAGCTATAGATCTGATATGTGACCTATATAAAATTATAATAACACAAACTAAAAATTTAGAGTTGTATTTATATAACATGTAAAATATAAAGATTTGATTATGTAATTTTACCTCCAGGACAACTTTCCTTTTTATACTCCCCCCCCCCAAAAAAAAAACATGAATAGAGAAGCTTTAATGTTATAAAACCACACTAGCATTCCTTCAAAACTGTTTTTGTTGTTGTTGTTTAGCTCCTTTAATCTTTCAAAAAGTAAACATAAAAGAGAAAGAGCAAGAGAGAAAGAAAGAGGGAGAGAAAAAAGAAATAACATCTTTGTCAGGAAAACTAGATAAACATGATGTACTGCTTAAGATCGTGGATCTGGAGCAAACTGCCTGGGTTTAAATTCCTGCCATCCCACTTACTAGTGCTTATTGGGCAAAATCCTCACCATCTCCTTGCCTTTGTTTTCTAAGCTATTAAGTAGAGATAGCAATAGAACCTACAGAATAGGATTATTAATAAGAGTAAATGGTATAATGCTTAAGATATGCTTGTAACAAGCATTATATGAGAAATGCTTGTAGGAGTTCCTTTTGTGGCTCAGTGGTTAAGGAACCCTACTAGGAACCATGAGAATGCAGGTTTGATCCCTGGCCTTGCTCAGTGGGTTAAGGATGTGGTGTTGCCATGAGGTGTGCTGTAGGTTGCAGATGTGGCTTGGATCCCATGTTGCTGTGGCTGTGGCTGTGGCTGGTAGGTGTAGATCTGATTCGACTCCTAACCTGAGAACTTCCGTATGCCATGGGCACAGCCCTAAAAAGCAAAAAAGAAATGAAAAGAAAGAAATGCTTATATAATGCTTAAGAAATGCTAGTAGTAACCATTATGGTTCAGCAGGTTAAGATTCTGGCTAGTATCTTCAGGTGTTGTGGTTAGCTGTGGTATAGATTGGAGATGCAGCTTGGATCTGGCATTGCTGTGGCATAGGCTGGCAGCTGCAGTGCCTAACCTGGGAACTTCTCTATGTCACAGGTGCAGCCAAGAAAGAAAGAAAGAAAGAAAGAAAGAAAGAGAGAAAGAGAGAGAGAAAGAAAAGAAAGAAAGAAGAAAAGAAAGAAAATGCTTGTATAAATGTGGGCCATATGGTAGGTGCTAAATAAATACCTGATAATTAATTATGTAGGGGGAAATATATTTGGATAAAGGCATATTCTATTGGTAGAAGAAATAATTATATTTAGAAGCAAATTTGACTACTAAAAGTTTAAATGCCATAAAGAACTAGTTTGAAAATATTTAGGCCACACACACAAAAAAAACCCTCTTTTTTCTTTCAGCAATCGTCACTTTTTAATTTGCACCATATTTAATTGCAGACACTTTTTTTTTTTTTTTTTTTTTTTTGTCTTTTGTTGTTGTTGTTGTTGCTATTTCTTGGGCCGCTCCCGCGGCATATGGAGGTTCCCAGGCTAGGGGTTGAATCGGAGCTGTAGCCACCGGCCTACACCAGAGCCACAGCAACGCGGGATCCGAGCCGCGTCTGCAACCTACACCACAGCTCACGGCAACGCTGGATCGTTAACCCACTGAGCAAGGGCAGGGACCGAACCCGCAACCTCATGGTTCCTAGTCGGATTCGTTAACCACTGCGCCACGACGGGAACTCCCTGCAGACACTTTTTAACTCCCTTGTGGTGCTGAAAATTCTGTGAGAATGTTCATCTTTGTAACCTCGGCCCAACAGCACTCGCATTTATACAGAAATTGACTCAGGGTTTTTTTTGGTGAAGAAATTCAGGGAGAGTAGTGACAGGGAAATAGCACATCTTAATATTTAACTTGACTCCTATTTTTCTTTATTGTGTAGTGGCAACCATTGAAATTCTAGAAAAATAAATTGAAGATTCCTGCAATGTGTCTTAATTTAATCACATAAAAGTGAATTGTAGAATTTAAATTTACTTTTGTTACAATTGCTATTAATACACTCACTTCCGAAATTTCATAGAGGATTTTTTTTCCCCAAAACTGAGGTAACTTAGTCAAAGGTAGACTAATAACAAAGTATCCTGATTGTTTATTCAGAGGGAAAACTTACAATATATTTTTTTTAATATTTATTTATTTATTTTTGTCTTTTTGTTTTTTCTAGGGCCGCACTCAGAGCATATGGAAGTTCCCAGGCTAGGGGTCTAATCGGAGCTGCAGCTGAGGGCCTACACCACAGCCACAGCAACTCGGGATCCGAGCCACATCTGCGACCTACACCGCAGCTCACGGCAATGCTGGACCCTTCATCCACTGAGTGAGGCCAGGGATTGAACCCACAAACTCATGGTTCCTAGTCAGATTCCTTAACCACTGTGCCATGATGGGAACTCCAACAATTTTTTTTATATTCCATTAGTATTGGATAAAAGATGAATATATCTCCATTTCTAGATATATTACCTCTATGGTCTAGCGTCTGTGTCTTCTGTTAAAAACTTGGAAAAACTCATATCTAAATAAAAACAAACCCCAGCATATTAAGATCCAAAGTAAAACAAGGGGTTGTTTCACTGTTAAGTTTCAATGTAACTACTTAAAATGTAGCTAACACACTATCATATAACCTTAAAATTATTTCTTTCTTAATCTTTACTTGCAGTCTTATTTGTTTCTATATGCATTTACAAATGCTTATTAGTTTGTGATTCTATAGAGTTCAGGTAAAAACACAAACCCCAGAGATTGTTGCTGATGCCCTTTTTTTGGTTTAAGAAGTAACAGACTTTCACCAGGCTTATCTTTTCAGATGTGAAACATTAAACCAGTAAATTTGAAACTGTTTGCTAATTTGCTAAATCATGACCAAATGCTTTTCTTTCAAATCAAGTTCCAACTGACAGCCCCAGATGCTCTTCAGCTGACAAGGCCAACTGCCAGCAGTAGGAGGAGCCATGCTGGCCCAGCCTGATCAAACCCCAGACCCCAGCCCACATCACATCTAGCAGAACCACCCAGCTGAGCCTATTAAAATACATGGACTCATTTTAAGGCACCAAATTTTAGAGCAGAGCTTAACTAAAACAATATCCTTCTTCCTCTTTCAAGATAGGACTTAAATCTGGCTCAAATGAAAATTAGTACAAACAGCTGAGCTCCAGGACTTTATTCCGGTTGCTTTTATGTTGCGTTTTCTACTGGACTGTAAGTATGCAAGGTCCAAGCTATTGCTCTATTTTCTTTCCATGTGTTCCTGTAGCTGGTTACACATTGCCAGACTCATGGAACCCTGATTACCTGAGGTTGCCAGCTGAGTCCTAACAGAATGGATGAGCAAAAAGGAGAATAAAAAGCTAGTCTTTGGATATAAGATGAATTTTAAAGATATAAGGATTTTGATTAAGCCAATATTAATAAGCAATTTTACAAAACATTCCTATGTTTTAGATATATATATATTTACATTGGTATTTAATCTGGATTATATGAACAGAGGAATTAGTGGTCATGGTTTTTGTTTGTAAACAAGCTGAAATATCAGTTTTGGCTAGAAGCAATGTCACCTGTTAGAATGTTACATGTGGAATTGTGAAAGAAGACCAGATCGAAGGAGCAATATGAAAGTTATTTGTGTGTAAACAAAAGAACAAACAAATAAAGACATAGGCAAAAAAAGTGATTTCTGGAGCTATACTGTAAAAGCAGGGGTGAACATAATAATTTTCTCCTTCCAATCTCTGCCATGTGTTCTGCATGTACCTCCTGTGGGAAGTAATAGTTACACCATTTACTGTAACTACCCCTGTTCCCTGAGTGGGTGCTGTTTGTAGGACCATTTGCTAGTGTAACAATAATGAGATACAATTCAAGTCAGAATTCTGGATTTAGCCTACCAAGTGATAATCTATCCTTTGGTGATCCAGAACTTTTTTTAAAGTATAAAGAAACATTTACAATGTGAAAGATTTTTAATAATTCAAAGTGCACTTTTGAATACTTTTAATTGCTAATAATTATATCTACAAGACAGAAAATATCCAACATATTTCCAAAATCTTTTCCTTCAGGGCCTATCATCCCAGCAAACCTCTCCCTGCCAAGTTGCTTCCCAGAATTCATATTTCTTTGCTTCAGAATTGCATTTGTTAATAGAAGAAAGAGGTTAAGTAATTCAGAAAGCTTGGGTACAGAAAGCTTGGGGCGGGGGGAGGTGAGGAAGTAAGTCGTTTGCCCTGCAGATTTCAAAGTTGCACTTGTATAAAATTGAAACGTAACTGATCTTTACATAAACGACATATTCAAACATTTATTCAACGTGTTTTTTATACTCTTGAAATGCAGGGGTTTCTCAGAAACAAATATTGCAGCACAAAGCTTTATTCATGTCATCTACAATGGATAAGTACTGTTCAGACACATCTTAAAACTATAATATGAGGAGCTGAGGGCATAACCCTTCACACATCTACACCTTTATCAAGTCAGACAGGAGACAGAGGTGGGAGGCAGAGTGAGGGGAGGAGACAAAGAGGGGAGAGAGATGAAGAAGAGAGGCAGGAAAGAAGAGAGGGAAAAAATACCGGTTTGGATGCACAGTCTCAGCCCTCGCAAGCATGTGGGCATCACTTCCAGTTGTAACAAAGAGGACCATGGCGTTTCCTTTCGGTTCTAGACAGGCTGACACAGCGCGCACTGCGTGCACGTCTGTCGCCTCATCCAAGTCCCCCTTCCTCCTGGAGTTAGAAGCCCCGGATCCCAGGGGTCCCCCTGCTCGGTGCCAGGCACGCAGGTCCCTTGGAGACGCGGCCACAGGTTCGTGCGCGTGCGGTCAGGGGCGGCGGCGCCTACCGGGGCCGGGTAGAGGGGGGAGGCCCTTCTTCCCGGACTGCTCTCGGTCCCCCACTCGGCCGGGTTACGGCGGGAGGGATGTTCGAGGCCAGAGGGACAGGTGGCCCCGCAGCGACCAGGAGAGCGGGGTGCGGACGAGCGGGGCGGGGTAGGAGGGTGCCAACTCCGATCTCACCCAGCACGGGCGTGTGCAGACCCAGGTAAGCCTCCCCGGGCACCGCCGTGTCGCTCCGCAAGCCGCTACCCGAGAGCTAGAGCCGAAGCCCCGCCTCGCCTCCCCATCCCCGGCCCCCTCCTGGTTCAGGTTCACTGCGCACCTGGCTGGGTGGCCCGGGAGCTCCTGGGCAAGACCGCCGGACTCGGGTCGCCTCCGCTCCTTCCCTCACCCTAGAGGAGCCAGCGGAGACCCCGGAGCAGCCAGCCACCTGTGTCCCCGCGTCTCAGGCATGGCGCCCTTGGGGTGAGGCGAGCGGGGCGCCGTTATCCCGGCGGGTCCGAGGTCTTGCGAACAGCCGGGGCGGAGAGGCGATCGCGCGGGAGGCAGACCGGAGTCCCGGGCCGCGGCGGCGTCGCCCTGCTCTGCCGCCGTGCGTCAGGGTGGGATTTTATAGGCGCTGGCAGCGGGGGACTGCCCTCCCCGCCCGGCCAGGCTTCCGCACGTGGCGGCACAGCCTCGTCCCCGCGCAGGCAGGCGACGAGGCGACGGCGGCGAGAGCAGCGCGCGTCCCTGCCTCCTAGCTCTCCGTGCGCGCGCCCCGCGAGCCCAGCTCTGCTCGGGCGCCACCCTCCCTCCCGGAGCCGGGAGCGTGAGAGCCTCGCCCTCCAGGTGCGGCGATGTTCCCCGGGCTCGCTCAGTCTCGGGGAGAGGATGGTAACGCGAGCGCCGGGGCGTGAGAGCGTCGCCGCTGAACGGGAGCGATTGATGGGTAGGGCGCGCACTTGGCCGAGGACCGCAGCTCGGGCGCCGCGCGAGCACAGACGGCGCGGCGCCTCCGCCTCCCGGTCGGACTCCGCGCCGGTCAGGAACCTCCTGTCCCTGGGCGCCCGGGTGGCCGAGCCCTTGCCCGCGGACGAGGGTGTCCGCCGCGCCTGAGCGTGCGGAAGTTGGTGGACCTCGATCCCAAAAGCGCTTCCGCCCCGGACCCGGAGTCGCTGGACCCCCGGGAGCCCGCCAGCTCGCTGACCGCGGAGGGACTTGAGCTGGAGTTCGGGCGGGTTATCCCAGGGGGAGCGCAGGAGGAGACATCCAGGGAGACGAGGGAGGTGATGCTCCGGTGTCAAGAGCGGACACTTTTCTTCCTGACACTTGCTGGGTCTGAGCCGCTTCCCACGCAGATCTCCTGCGCACCCGCTGCCCTCAGCCCTGCCCTCCCACACAGAGTGGGGAACACCAGAGCCCTGTTTTCTTAAGTATCTGGCTTGCTATTGACTTTTTCATAACTTATGATTAGTCTATGGAATGATCATATCTATTCCGTGGCTTTTTTCATGGAGGTCGATAGGCTTAATGATTGCCTCAGTCAAGTCATTTACTTCTGAGCCAATAGATAATGCCGTCGTCATAGTTTTCTGGGGCGGGGGGGAGAAAGTAACTGTGCGTTGGTTCTGCAGACGCCCCACTCCTTCTGAATCCTGCACCTTGGTGCTGAGCACGCGACAAAAGTTTTCAGCTGCTCCTCAGTTTCTGGTGCTTCGCAGAGGAAAGGAAAGGACTTTGACATTAAACCCAAGAAGCGGTCAGGCAACATCTTTAACTTTTCTGCTCTGTTATCATTTGCGATGAAGAGGAAACAGAAGAGATTTCTGCAGATGACTTTGATATTCATGGTGGCTTTAATTTTCCTGCCCAATATCGGTCTCTGGTCTCTGTATAAGGATAAGCACCTGGTGAAATCCACCGAGCCCGGGGAGCAGCAGGTAAGTGGTCCCAGGAGGATGGTAAGGCTGCAGCCGCAGACCCAGCCAGCAGGTGTGCGATCGATAGCTTTGGGTTTACTCCCAAGTCTTTGTAGAGCCTACATTACAAGACTCTAGAGACTTCGGGGTTTAAGCAACCGCTTAAAACTACTTGTTTTAAGGTCGCAACCAGTGGCTTGGGTGAAATGTGGAATGAATCAGAAGAGCAGAACAAGAAGTCAGGAGGAGGAAATAACCTCACTGTGGATCTTTGGGTTGATTTTGGCTTGAGGTGCAGGAGAGGTAACTGCTTATCTGCAGGGTGTAGAAGTGGGTTTGGCACAAGTTGTCTCAGGGTTTTGTTTTTGCTTCTCATGGAGTTTGGGTGTCTCTGTTGAAGTGAATGGGGCCAATTAAATCATGAAACTTGTGAAGTGGTTCTCAAAAAACAAGTTACAGTTTTCTCTATTTTGGGTTGTCATTTTTGCTTAGCAACAGCTTTTGCCTTGTGGAAACAAAGTCTCTCTTTCTTCTCCCCTGTTGCTAAGGTGCTTGTGTGGGGTCTTCAGGCAGTTACTAAGGAGGTCATTCAGTCTCACAGTCTGGTGGTAACAGTTTGTTGCTAAAAGCTTTCCTTCAGGTCTGAAACACCATGTAGGGGGTATGTATGCATATATACATATAACTATACATATATATATTAGTATGCAGTCCATTAGTGTGTACATCATGCATGACTTAAGGTGGATCAACATAACTATTTTTCATAGCAATAAAGGAAAATATCTTTCACAAAATGTTGTTGAAACTCAATATTGTTGAGTTCCTTGATAATGAATAAATAAAATAGCTTCTGCGATTGAACTTTTAACAATGGAATGCAGCCTTTTTCATGACATGGATATTACACTTTGTCGGTTCCTCCCGTATGTCACCTAGGAATCCTAATATTCTTAATTGCAATGGACATGACCCCTGTGCACTATGTCCCTTCCATGCACATACAGTGTTTAGGTAACCCATTTGTGGACAACGGCAGCATATAGTTGGCAAATAATATTCTCATACTTTGCAAAGTTGAAATTCTTTTTACACAGTGAGTAGTTAGTTGTAAAATATATGGAAGGAATTTTCTTTTTCATTGTGACAAGTCATCATTATCAGTCTCTAAACTTTAAAGATAACTAGATGCATATGGATTTCTGGTGGATTGGAATTTGGGGGGAAAATGCTGACATTTTTGTTTTGTTGTTGATCTCTGTCATCCTTTCTAATAGGTATATAACTTTGATTTGAAGTATATTGTTTTGTCATTGCAATAATAGAAAAAAAGAAGATGGGTACTTTGGATAAGAAACTTTTTTTTTCCTACATAGATCATGTATTTCTCCAACTCTTAAAAGAAAATGTGATTTTATTAACATTAGTAGTTAATTATTAAAATTAACTAGTTATTAAAATTTCCATTCTAATATTGATAAGATGACAAAAACAAAATGATTTTTCCTTGAATGTTGCTAATTCAATTAGCAATAGCCTTCTGAATTATTTGCTGGTATAGCTAACATAAAACACTAATTAATCTTATTAATGAGATATTTACAACTTTCCCACCAGCTCTATTGATTTGGACCCTTAATGAGAAATCTGTTTGTCCAATGGCATAAAGAAATAAAGTATGGCAAACCAACTCTCTGACTGGTTATTATAATCTCTAAAACTGTTTCTTTGTTTCTGGGTCTTTTGTGGCACAAATGATACTTACTATCAAGTGATAAATTACTGGGTATCAAAGGCATGGTAAGGCAAGAGAGGGGGCTGTTACTTAAAGTTTCAGACCTTGTAAAGTAAATAACAGATTTGTGGGGGTGTTGTGACATGCAAGCTGGAGAGTCCTAGGTAGCAGTTTTCAAACCAAGAAGAAACAAAAAGCAATATGTGCCTTAAAATGAAAGTCGGTTGAATCTTTCAGTATTTGTAACCTAAATAATGATTTCAAAACTAATGCTTTCTTACAGGCACAAAATAAAGTTGAAAAGATAGAAATGAATTAGCACTTACTGAAAGAGAGGCTTCATTGTAAAACAAGAACAGATAAGTTTTATTGGTTTTATTTCATCATTAAATCTAATTGGAAAGAAAAGAAAATTACATTATGTTGACATAATGGTAGTGGATAAGTAAGAGTTAAGTCATTCTTTGTGTGTGTGTGTGTGTGTGTGTGTGTGCACTTGATCAAGTAAAAAGTAACTTGTGATAATGAATTAAACATGTTTAATATTGTGACATAATATTTCGCTAAGGTATCTACATTTCAAAGTAAGTGCAGCTAAACACATAAGTTTTCAATTGAAGCATTTAACTTGACTATTGGGTAGTGTGTAATTTAAGTTTAGTAATGTATGTTAAAGAGACATTTTTATGGTTAAGTGCTAAATGTTCTTCAAAAACTATCTTTTTCTATATTTATGACCAAGTTGCAAAATGCTCTGGGAAAGGATCAGGTACTGATTGAGGCACTGACAGGGTGAGCACTGAAGCAATGCAAAACCAGTCCCATGCCCACAGGAGAGTCTGATTTTGCAGCAGTGATGTGGAAGAGGGAGAGGGCAGTCTTGGCTCTTAGTGTGGTCATGGGCATGGGAAATCTTCACTGCTGTAAATAGTTTAATTTACAGTGGATTGCAGGAAAGTGCTTTTAATTGATGGAAATTCAAAATCATGACATAGCTAATACTTTTTAAATCCTCTTAACTTATATCTTATCAGAACACATCACTAATAGTTCATCTGTCTACTGCTCAATATAAATTGTATCAGTATATGCTGAAATAAATTAAAGGGAAGCAAAAGAGAAAACAATAATAGAAACTGTGTGTATTAATTGTCATGATGTTTGGTATTTTACACATTTTTTTCTCAAGTCGTCTATACTGTTACAAGCTAATTACTTGTATTCATAATACTTTCACATGAAAAGTGATATTTATAATAATACCTGTAATGAAATATTTGCCCCATCTATGATGCATGAAAAATATGAAACAAAAATTCTTCAATTGTTCATCTAAAAGACTTCCTCCCCCCACATCCAAAGAGGGGCAAAAAAGTAGTTAAAATAATGGAATAAGTAAACCTTAATGTTATTGTTTGGGCTCTGCAAAATTAGAATCAAGTTACAGAAATAAATGCTAAGCTTTTAAGAATTTTAAGATTTCATGAAAATTTTACAAAAATTATGATTTTATAAAATACTTTATAGTTCCTGTTTAGATGTTATTAAATTATCAATCATAAGTGCCATGTTATTTTCAGTTGAATTATATGCGTTGCTTCACTGTTGTTATTAGGATGAGTTAAGTCTCTCCTTTATGTTGTTTAGAAGTACAGACATATATTGAAAAAGAAACTATGAAGAATGAGTCTACTATTTGGCTTAAATGATTACTGTATGGTTAGTGTATAGTCATTCTTAATTTCATTCTTTTTAAATTTTGAATTGCTGCTCTTCTCTGCTACTCTCAAATTTCAGCTGCATTTGAATTAAAGTTATATATTTAGATCTTAATTAAGCTATGCCTTAGGATGATAATTAGAGCAAAGCAATATTTTGGAGCAAAACTACTGCATCCAGTTTTATTATACCTCTCTTCCTAATCATTTATGCAAGTATAGGTAAATAAAGCTACCCCAAAAAAACTTCATTTTCTTTAATGCATTAAAGAGATTAATTTTTTTTAACAAAAGCAGCTGTAAAGTAGTTTAGCAACTAAGTTGAGATGCAACTCAAATCTTATGAGTGCAGAAATAATTCAAGAATATTCAGAATATGAAGAGGGTTTTGCAGGGTTTTTTTATGGCCACACCCATGGCATAGGGAAGTTCCCAGGCCAAGGATTGAATCTGAACTACAGCTGTGACCTACCTGCAGCTGCAGCAATGTTGGATCCTTTAACCCACTGCACCAGATTGGGGATTGAACTCACAGCTCTACGGTGACCAGAGATGCTGCAGTTGGATTCTTAACTCACTGAGCCACAGCAGGAACTCTGGTTTTGCAGTTTTTGAAATAAAAACAAGTGTTAAAATCCCAGAACTTTAAATTGCACATTATCAGAATTGTTCGGAATGATTTGAGAAGCTTGTCTGGCCTGGATTTTTTATTTTTTTTATTTTTTTTTATTTTTATAATGTGAAACAAACCAAAGAAGCCAGCACTCAGGTCACTTTCGAATTGTAGAACCTTCTTATTTCTTTGTACATTAGAATTTCTGTTTATAAAGTAGAGCTAGTCAAGCTTGGAACATAACATGGTACATAAAGTCCTGAGATCACTTCTTGGCTGTGGAAAATATTGGAGATAATGTTTTGGTTTGAGTCAGATCCTCAAGTAAACTGTACTTGATAGATGTGAGACTCCACCTCCACTGGAAAAACAAACAAACAAACAAAAAAAAAAACCCCAGAAACCTCTCTCCTGAGATCCCTAGGCATCTTTGTCCAACTTTTCTAATGTTAATCAGTACCACCCTTGGGGGCCAGGGGATTCAACTTTTTGGCAAGAACTTTTTTTCTGTAGCATTTTTAACTTGTCTCATGACCTGACAATATTATCTGCTATTTTGATATTGAGTGCATGCATACCTTGTCAGTGCTTTCCTTTGTCACCCTGACCATAATGCTGCAAAGAGTGTCTCTGTTTCTTCTCCAGCAAACATTTTAGATACTGAAAGAGCTCAATACAGGAGAGGGGAAAAAAAAAAAAAAAAGTAAGATTTTCACTCCTCCTGTAATCAGGATGGTACTTTATCTATACACTAGGTGTGAAGTGATGCATTGGTTTGAACCATAAATGTTCTTAATTAGCTAAGATGTAGATGTTAAATTAGGGTTCTAAAGGACCTTTTCTTGAATTTATGGAAAATCCATTCTGAGCTGGTACAGGACTACACCACGCAGACCCCTGGAACAAGTGTCTTAATTATTGGCTGTGACCTCCTGGGTCTCAGCATGATTAGCTCACCACCTTGCACCGTGGGAGACACTGTGGAAGTCTTCTGTTTACAATCTGGTAAAAAATGAGATAGTTTTTTTTTTCTCTGTTTATTTCTGAACTAGCTCTGCCGAATCAATTAGCCTCCCATACATTTTTTTTTCTATAAAAGAAACCAAACTAAGGTTGGAATGTATGGTGGGGGCGGGGGAAGGGTGAGAAAGTTTGGATGTTTTAAGTGTGTAGAGGAGATAATTGAGTTTTGTGTGTCTGAGTTTTGTCAGGAGTCTCCATGACAACCTGTAGGGAACTTTGCAACCACATCTTTCCTTGGAACACTTTATACAAAGGAAAGCCAGCTAAGGTACATCCAGAATAACCTTAAAGGGCGTATAGGCATTAAAATGAGGAAAGAATTATGCACTGTAAGTAGTGTGTAGCCCCAGGTCAGGATGTGTTTTGGTCCAGCAGCCTATCGTTCTCGTTTGCTTGGCTTGCTTATGACAAAGAGATGAGTCCTGGACTCTTCGGATTCTTAAAACCACCAGATGTGACAGTATTATTCTTCTCACTATTGAATATTTGCATATGTGTTTACAAAAGTGCTGTTATGGAGTCAAAGGTGGACTCTGTGATGAAGGTAAAGGCAGACTCTCATAAACTAGGTACTTGCCGTCCTTGTGACTGCCATCTGTCACATTATCCAGTTAACTAATCCTCAATTAGTGCAAAATAAAAATGTGATGCTTGAATGGACAACAAAAAAGAACAACTAAGAAACAATCATGCCTCTGAAAATATGTATTGAGACAGAAAGATATATATACTCGGTTTATATGAAGTTGAAAAGAAGGCACAGGGTATCCAGAAATGACAAGACATGATAATCCCTACCATTCCCTACTAATGACCAAACTCTAACCTGATGGCCAGAAAGAGGGTGAGCAAATCTAGATCTTTTCCAGATTTAAGGTAAATCATAACAATGTTTTCTTCCACTGTCCTACTTCCATATAGTGGGGGGAAATGTGGGCAGGATTGGCAGTAGTCTCCAATTAAATGTATTCATTTCACATACTCATTTAGCTACACACATCCACACATACATGCATCCACACACACGGTCTCACTTATGAAGAAAAAATAAATCCACCCAACTGTTTCATTTTCTACAATTTTTTTTTTTTTTTTACTTTTGTAACTGCTTGCTTTTTCCATTGCTTTCAGCTGTTCGTCAACCGAGTTTGAAGCATCATTTAGATGTTATTAATTCTAGGAAACTATGAAGAGAGAGACAGAAAACTACATCTGTCTCTAGAAGTACTTACATCTCTTTGGCAAGTATGAAAATCACAATAAGAATATAGTCTGTGAGAGTTGCACAGACTATAAATAGTGCAATTTGTTGTTATCTGGTAATATTATCAATGAAGTTATGGCTGCCAGAGACTATAGTGGTGGCCGCCATCTCTCTGTTGAAGGGAGTGGTGTGTCTCAGTGAGGTCAGAAGAGGCTAATTTTGAATTTACTTAAACTTTTCAAAGCCTCTTGGAATGTTACTTCCATATCGGAAGTCTAGAAGGCCAGAGTCAGGGGATTTTATCATCAATCATTTTGAACATTTTTATTATAATCAAATAAATTGTCAGGCTCCTACTCTCACTCCATTTGAGTGAGTTGAGTTTTTCTTTTTCCTTAAATTTAGCATGTTCTCTCAACAAGAGAATCCCCTTGAACATCATTTGAGGAGAAATATGATGGAGTTCTCTATCATGGGGTGTCATGGTGCATCAGGTTAAGAATCAAGAGTTGTCACTGCAGTGGCTCAGTTTGCTGCTGTGGCACAGGATTGATCCCATGGCCATGAATTTCTGCAATGCAAAACAAACAAAAAACACAAAACAAAAATCAGAATTTTCAGATTGCTTTGTTCTGTATTAGTAATTAGTGCTAGTTCTAGCACTTAGCACTTTGGGACATTTAGTGAGTCCTGGTTCTTCCTGGGGCCAGTTTTCTTTAAGTCAGATGGAGATGAAAATGATACCTTTCTGGTGGTGTTATTTATGGTAAGGATTAAGTGCTTAGTACCTTGAACAGCATATAATAAGGGTTAATGAATATAGATTATTGTTATACATAGTATAAGCATTTATAAGCAATCATTGTCGTTAGCAAGGTAATTAGTGTTTGCTTAATAAATATTTACAGATGGTTTCTCTTTGTAAGACAATGTCAAGACAGCACAGCAGAGCAATAAATATAATATAGGACTTGCCAGTGCTGTGGTAAATCTGGTAAAGAGGACTGTTGAAGAAACAAATAAATCGGGTCTAAGAAATAAAAGGCCTTTTTCCTGTATTTGTTTGTTTGTTTCAGTATTTAAGGACAAGTTGCCAGTTTTATTTTGTATATAATTGTTTATTGCAAAAAGGGACTGATTTTCTGATATATTGCATTGACATTATTCTAAAATTGAAGATTTTAATAAGAGGGGAAAAAAAGAGCCAGCAGTGTTGCTTTGTAGTGACTACCTCATTTGCTGCAACAAGTAAAGTCGATGCCTCACATATAGGCTTTTTTTTTTCCCTGTGTTTAATTACAAGTCAGAATCTGAGAACGAATTTTACTGTTTAAATCTTGGCCATGAGAGATATTGGATTGTTCTGAAGACAGAAAGTTAAAACGCTGAGTGGAAATGATTAACTATTTCAGGAACTACTAAGCTACTTTATAGTCACTCTTTCTGTTAGGATAGTTAGCGGGATACAGAGAAAGCATATTGCATTGTCCCCATTCTTAATTTTCTTAATAGTAAATTGGTGAGATACAATTGATATCCATGAAACAAAGAAACAAGCAGTATGCAAAAGCATTGTCTCTGTGTGATGGGCTTTTATAAAAGGAAGAACATGATCTAGGCTCCTTAGACAGGCCTTCATTCCAACAGTGGGTAAAGACTGAGCTACGTCTTGTTATGAAAGTTAGACAGGGTTGTGATAAGCCTGAGGCAAGGCCAGATGCTTTAAGTTCATATGCTGGTCTCACCACTTACCAAAACATATCCTCTTGAGCAAGACACTTAACATCTTTGAACCACAGTCCCTCATATGTTGACACAGTTATTCTCTCATAAAACAGTAGCGAGGAAACACTGTATCAATCTGTATAAATGGCCTAGTTACATAATATACACTCAATTAACGGAAGCTTGACAAAAGCATTGCTAAATTTTTCTCCATTTTTAGAACACTCTGAAGATAGTAAATAAACCTAATAGTGCATAAACCTAACAAAGATATAATAAAATGTATATAATATAGCACTATCAATTTACCTATTATTGACAAAATACATGTTCATTGGATATATGCATAATACTGTGTAGACTCTGAGGCAAATAGGTGTTGAAGAGAGAAATCAGTTTTCAATGAGCCTACCCTCTATTAGTTAAGGAAAGACATGTACAACATTTATAATGTAGAGATGGACTAAATTATTTTGATAAGAAATAGTCTAATTATTTAGCATTTGTAAGAGGGAGAGAAGCTATGTTGTTGTGTGATATTGATGTGTGGCCCTGAATGTTTTCTGGACTGAGTTGACCCTTCAGCAGTTCACTGAGACAAGTTCTCTAGAAGGTGACTCACAGTTAAGTAGGGTTCAGAGACAAAACTTGAGACCATGCCCCCTGGATCCATGAAAAGAGAAAATGATGAGCTGTGTTAACAGTCATGCAGTTGAAGGCAAGTGAACACTGAAAAGGTCATTGGGTTTGGTAGCTGCTAGTATTCCCCAGATTGTAATTGCACAGAGTGGTAGAGGAGTAAGCAAAACTGTAAAAGATGGAATGGAAAGACTAGTGGATAAGAGTTATTGGTGGGATTGGCATTGATATAACAGCTGAATGTGGGGTCTTGGTTGGTAAGAGACAATGGAAGCCAGAAGAGGGCTGATACAGGAAGAGAATGAGGAACTGGTCTCTGAGGAGGATGAAGATGGTGGCAGCAAGCAGAAGCAGAGGTGGAAAAACTGGTTAGGGGCTAAATGGTAAATTTAGAGCCTCTGCTTCTAATAGTTTGAGAGCCTCTTGGCAGGGAGGTCTAAGATTTTCCAGTTGTCTTATTCAGGGAGCTAATTAAACATTTGTGAAATGTTCTGTAAAATGGGAAACATATATACACACATATATGTATATAAAGTCCTAAATAAAGACTGAAGACTAGAATATTAAATGAGGATGCCAAAAACCCATGCAACCACCTGACCCATAAGACAACAATGTACCTGTCAAAATAAATGCAGGTAATGGCCACACACACAGAGCAATGGAAGAAAGCAAGGCACTAAATATAAATTGGATGGTGGGGCAAGGGTAAAGTGTGTTTATTACGAGAATAAAGATATGTAAATATTCAGTTGCCAAGAATTTCAAAATAGTATCAGAATACTGAAAATAATAAAATAATTATGATAAAAACAATAAGAATAAAATAACAAAGGTAATATATTAATAATAAAAGCTAAAGAAATACGTATTGATTTCTTAATGTGTGTAGGTTACCATGTTAAGCTGTTCTTAAATAGTCGAAGATAACATGAGAAAAGGAATATATATATGTATGATTGGGTCACTTTGCTATATAGTAGGAATTGGCACAACATTGTAAATCAACTATAATTTTAAAAAAATAGTCAAAAAGACATGATGTACATAAAACTATCCTATATTATAAATGCAAAGAGATTTCTTCAAAATTTGTCAAGATCATACAGTGTTTATTCTACCAATACAAAACGTAGGACTGTGTATAATTTCCCGTATAATGAAACTGCATTGGAAATATCCTAGACCGTAGCAACACAAGATGTTATATATTAACTCAATGGTGAAAGGAAATATTCACAGTCATTAAGGGTACAGCTGCCTAGTTTTAGTTCCTGTTCTATTACTTGATTCCTATTTGACCTTGAGCAGGTTATTTCTCTTCTCTGAGCCTCAGAGTTATCATTTCTAAAATGAGTATAAAAATAGTTCTTCCTTGATTGAATTGATGTGAGGGTTAAACAGGTGAATGTGTATAAAATCCTTGGAAAACTGGATTGCACATAGAAGGTATTTTTTTTAATGTATTTTGTTTTTTATTGAAGTTGGTGTAGAATATTATATAAATTACAGGTGTACAATCTAATGATTCACTATTTTTAAACTCCATTTATAGCTATTATAAAATATTAGCTTAATTGTTCATGTTGTACAGTATATCTCGTAGCTATTTTATACACAGTAGTTTGAACCTCTTACTCCCATACACCTAAATTGCTCCTCCTCCTTCTCTCTCTTCACTGGTAACCACTAGTTTGTTCTGTCTTTGAGTCTGTTTCTTTTTTGTTATATTCACTAGTTTTTTGTACTTTTTTAGGTCCCACATAAAAGTAATACCATACAATATTTGTGTTTCTCTGACTTATTTTACTTAGCATAATATGCTCCAAGTCCATCTCTGTTTCTGCAAATGGCAAAATTTCATTCTTTTTAATGAATATGTATATATGTAGAGCATCTTTATCCATTTGTCTGCTGATGGACACTTGAGTTGCTATATCATGGTTACTGTAAATAGTGCTGCTATGAACACTGGGGTGTGTGGATCTTTCTGAAACAGCAAACTATTTTAAAGTGTTAGCTATTACTATGTGTTAGAATCTAGAGACTCGAGTTTGGATGAAAAAGCAAAGCATGTCCCTACACCATGTCTTCCACAGACCCATCATGAGGATGTGAATATTTTTGCATGTAAAAAAAAATATGTGAAGCACCTTTTTCTTTCTTTTTCACTTTTTTACTCTTAGTAGCCCATGTGGAAATAATACAGCTCTTAGTTTAAAAGTTTTTAACTTGAACCAAGGACTCTTATGGCCCCACCTGCCAGGAGCAAACTAGACTTCATGGGGAACTCATCCTTTTCAGCATATCCATCAGCACCCATGCCCTTGTGCTGACCTTGCCCCCACATTTTGTGTGCTGCTCTCTCTGCATGGTGTTGATTTCCCAGTGTGTACTCTGCCCTCAGGGGATAAAAGATATTTTATAAATTGTATCATTAAATCAGTCAAAGCTTCCAAAGAGGATTATCTAAAAAGGTCTTCAGGGTTGAATATTTTATTATTTTACATAACTGGAATTTAAACGTGATTGCTCTGGTTGCTTCTGACAGTAAAGCAGAATTGAAAACACAAGAGTCAGACTGCCATCGACTAGAGCAGAGTAGTGACTTGAGCAAGGAAATGCTTGGGAACACAGGAATTGACAGATGTACAGAACTGGGAGGTGAGGGGAAAGAAAAATGCTTTGATTCCCCAGCTGATAACATTTGTTCATTTCTTAGATAGTTTAATAGAGGGCATCAGATGAACAACTCTGTAACAGGCCTCTTCTCCTCCTGTGCTTCCTTAGAAATGCCCAAATTTTCTCTTTCAAGCTAAAGGGAATTACATGTTCTGAAAGATCCTCAGAATTCCAAGGCAAAGGTCTTGCATGTATGAAATATCGAGGGAAGAATAAACATCAGGCACACCAAGGGGATGCTACTCCAGAAAGGTAGACACACAAGCCACTCTCTCACCTTACCCTCTTTCCCTCCTTTTTCTTGCTCAGAGCTGTCTTACCTTCCCTTTTCCCTTTAAAATTTCCCTTAAAGAAAAATTTCATGTAAGATTGATTTGATCAATTATTGGCCCTATGAATTGATAGAAATGTTGAAACACTGAAAAAAACAAACAAAACCCAACTTGAGTCTTTTGCATCATAAAAAGGTTCTGCTGAGCCTAACTGCATTTCCAGTTTTTGAAATATGTGAAATGTGAGAAATATTTTTTTAGCTCAAGGCTTCTGCTGTTGATCTTTGGTGCTGTTGTTTTGTTTGTAATCCTGGGAGCTGCCACCATCTTCCAAACTATGTAATCAAAAAGTAAATAGTGCTTAGTTGTGTCACCCCAAGGGAAATCGTCTTTTGAAAGTTAAAAGGACAAACTGACACAATAAAAAGCCAGAACTACCAGTAAAGAATCACCCTCTGCCTTCCAGCGTAGCTCCCTTCACTGCTTTCCAGAGCTGCTTTTCCCAACCTCCTTTTCTCTCTCAGATCCCCGAGGCCTCCACCTCTCTCCTCAGGCTCAGCAGATTCCCTGGCCTCATTCTTCCACCCAAAGCCTAGGACTTTCACATGGTGAGAACCAAGATTTCACACCAGAAAATCTGAAAAAGTACCTGTGTTATTTCCCGGTTCTCCACATGCCTTCCATCACCATGCACCAGTGTCCCCCACTTTAGGATAAATGTGGAACTTCTCTGCAGATGATGGAGGGTTTTTGCTTTTTTTTTTTTTTTTAACCATTTCACATAGCGATTTTTTTCCTTCTCATTTGCTTTCAGCCTTTCTGCTCTTTGATCCATCCTTCACATTAATACTGCTCGGGTTCCTTCCACGATTGAAAGGTCCTGGGAACAGGATCAGAGTAAAGAAAATGTCCCTCAGGGTCACACAACCCTAGAGCTATTGCCCTACCTTTCTTCTCCTCTTAATAGTCAAACTCGATGCTTCCACCTCCTGACTTCTGCTGCTTCTACACGCCTCAGGCTGAGTCCAGTTACTCTAATGTATGTTAACTGCTTTCACTTGGGTCACCAGACGTCTCTTGATAGTTCATTCCAAAAGTCCTTCTCATTAGTCCTATTCATTGAGTGAGTTTAATTAAATACTCTCTTATTTGAAACAGTCACCTTCATCTGAGAGGAGGTGATGCCGTGGGTGACTTGAGAGAAGAGGTTGGGAAAAGCAACATTGGAAAAGAGAAAGAAGACTGAACAGGAAAACAGAATACGGAACATGATTCCTTCTGAGTAATGTCGCCTCACTGTGAAAGCACCTGTTTTCATTCTTCTCTCCCCCTGCGCATCTCAACCACCACCTGTGCACAGACATAGGCACCAGCATCCTTGAAAGACTCCTACTTCTGTCCTTTTCTTAAAATACTATTTTCTTCAAGGTCTGGACCATTCTTGTTTGGCACTTGCCCTGGGGGAGGGCATCTCAGTCAATCCCTCTTGATTTCAGGTATGACATTTCAGGTAATAACTCCCATATTATTACATCCAGTCTAAATGTCCCTTTGAGCATATTGTCCACAGGCCAATCTGAAACCTAGAAGCAGGTATTTATTTATTTATTTGTTTTTTTTAAGACCACACCTGGGGCATATGGAGGTTCCCAGGCTAGGGGTCGAATCAGAGCTGCAGCTGTGACCTCCCCCACAGCTCACAGTAATTCCAAATCCTTAACCCACTGAGCGAGACTAGGAATCGAACCTGTGTCTTCATGGATGCTAGTCAGATTCATTTCTGCTGAGCGATGATGGGAACCTCAAAGCACGTATTTTAAACTTTACGTGTCTGAAATGAAATTCTCTTTCCTTCCATACCCCACACCTGTTCTCCTCTTGCCTCTTGTCTAAATGAAGTTCATCATCCCTCCTGGCCCTCATGATAATTTGTACCTTTGTTCTCTTTACTCTCAAATTCAATTGATTGCTTAGCACTAGCAATCCTTCTAAAATATCTCTTGAATTCATCAGAATCTTTTTATCTCTTTGTCTCTTCCCTGGTTGGGACCAGCATAAACACTTCACTGGATTGCTGTGTGAGACTCTCCAGTTCACCCTCCTGCCTCCAGTCTGGCCTCTTGTCCCCTCTCTCGGCAGCCAGAGCTGTGGATTCAAAATGCATAACTGAACAGGCCACGGTCATCTGTATATCTATTCATCAACACCTTTAAAGTTCAAATTCTTTTGTTTTTCTTTTTTCAGCTACATTACAGCATCTGGCATTTCCCCAGCTAGGGATCGAATCCAGGCCACATCTGCAGCCTATGCCACAGCTGTGGCAATGCTGGATCCTTAACCCACTGGACGGGACCAGGGATTGACCCCATGCCACCACAGAGACACCACCAGATCCTTAACCCCCTGTGCCACAGCTGGAACTGCTAATGTTCAAATTCTTAAATGTTCCTTAACCATTAAACTATTACTGATGAACCTGACTGCTCACTGCCAAGATTCCCTAAGCTCCAACCACTTTGAACTTTTTTAGGTTTCTAAGAATACCATGTTTTCTTCACCTCTAGGAATTTGCACATATTTCATCTTCATCTTGCCTGAATCATTTCTACTTTTCTTCAAGCACTCTCTGGGAAGCATTTTCTTATCTCCCATGCTTTGGTTTAATACCTTTCCAAAGTGTTTCCTAAGGAAAAAAATACTTATATTTCTTTATAATGGAACATTGTCATTATATTAATTACAAGGTTGTTTACTTGTCATTCATCAGTGAGTTTTTAAACTTAGTAGTAGGTCAAATGGTGGCCCCTCAAGGATATATCCATACACTAGTCCCTCAAATCTGTGACTGTTACTTTAGTTGGAAAAAGGGTCTTTGCAGATGTAATTAAGGATCTTGAGATGTGTACATTATTCTGAATTATCCTGCTGGGCCCTAAAGCCAATGGCAAGTGTCCTTACAAGAGGCCCAGTGGAGATTTGATGGACAGAAGAGCGGAGTACACAGAAGCAGACGATGCTGTGTAAAGTGTGAAGATGGAGGCAGACACTAGAGGGATGTGGCTGGGAGCCCCATGGGCTGAGGAATGCCAGCAGCCCCTGGAAGCTGAAAGAGGCAGAAAGGATTCTCATGCAGAGCCCCTAGACGTGGTGCAACTTTGCACGTATCTTGATTGGGGGTTTCTGGTCTGTACGTCTGTGAGAGAATACATTTCTCTTGTTTTGTGTCCCTTAGTTTGTGGTCATTTGCACAGCAACCCCAGACATCTGTTACTCTGAGGAGCTGTCTCTCCTTTTCCACTTTTTAAGCCCTGTGCCTAGCAGTACCTGACTACAAATGAAGCACTCAGCAGATATTTCTTGAAAAAGTGAAGTGTGATGGATATGCATTGTTGTCTATATACTGGATTTATTTGAGCTCAGCTCAAGCTATTATAAAGAAATTACAGTGCGCACAACCACAGGCATGCTAGTTACCAAGCAACTGTGCATTGAAGGAGGTAAACTATGTCATACTCATGAACTACGGTTCCATTTACATGATTTTGTTCCATCCGTCTTGTCCAGACTAAATATCCTATTAGGTCCAACGCTTGACTGAAAATCCCAAAGAGATTTCATCAACCATGTAAACATCTGAGGATGCTAGAGGAGACACGATGGCTCTAGTAAGTCTAGGGAAGAGAAGAGAGGCTCCTTTGGACAAGCCAGTGAGAAGATAAACCACAAAAAAATGTAACTAAATCTACTCTTTCTCTCGTAATGTAAACACCAGTAGTGTAACTCTCGGTAACTATCTGGGCAGTTTAGGAAAGGCTTATTTTTAAAACACTACTAATTAATAAAAAAGCTTGTCCTTGAGCTCTCATTAATACAACCACAAGGGGCACACTTCATTCGAAGGAGTCCCCTTGGAGGTATATATTGATGAACTTGAAGGAGGTTGTTTTGAGTGCATGAGACCTTAGACGACTAATGGATAGTTTGATTCTCTAGCGCAGGCTTTTGTGTAAACGATCCCTTCCTTTTGAAAAAGTCTACCTTGATTTACCTGTGTTCATTTTAATGAGCCACTGTGTATCAGGGATCTTGAAGCAGGGAGAGAAAGGGAGAACATTCAAGGGTAAAACTTATGAAAGAGATTAGGAAAAAATTGTAAGAGCTTGAGGAGATATGACAAGCTTTATTTGGTAGAGGCATATTTAATGCAGTGTCTTGAGGGAAAATCTCTTACTGTTCTGATAATTAAATAGCATTGTATTTGATGAGATGGCGCCACGTTTTTCATAATGCTAAATTACTTCAAGCACATTAATTATAGTTCCTCTTGTTTATACTAGTATTATGGTCAGCTTTGATTTTTGAACTTTTCCTTCTGACATTTCTATCTACAAGTCACCTAACTTTGATCCTCTTTCATTTCAGTTGCTTTTGTATTCACCTCAATAGGTATTAAAACTGTTTTTAATATAAGAAGGTTTATCAACTGCATTCAGCTTTAAAAAGATGTGTGGAAATGTTAGAAGGGGTTGTTTACATCAGGTATTTTCCCTTCATGTTATCGGTTCAATTAAATGTTTGAGTCAAAATGTCATTTAAAATGTTCTTGTGTGGGTTCCTGTTGTGGCTTAGTGGTAACAAACCCAACTAGTATCCATGAGGATACAGGTTCGATCCCTGGCCTTGTTGTGGCTGTGGCACAGGCCAGCAGCTGCAGGTCCAATTAGACCCCACGCCTGGGAACTTGATATGCTGCATGTGCAAAAGAAAGTAAAATATATAAAAATAAAATGTACTTGTAAGTGGAGAAAAATAATGCATACTGTTACACATTGGCATGGATCATACTATTTAGATGCCAAAATAGAACTTTCTAGGCTCTGTCATCTAACAAAAACATGTCCATAAATGTTGTGTTTATTATGAGATAGTATGTGCATACATTTTATGCACCTTGTCTGGAATGGAGTACTAAAGTGTTTTCCCTATTTTGAATACTTCATATAATTTTATACAGTTTCTATGAGTGTCTCCAGTTATATATTTCCATTTATTTGAGACATAGTCTGTCTTTATTGGTGATCTGATGGTGACATATTTACTCCAGATAATTCATCAGTATCTTTTATGTTGATGTGTACAAATATTAACTTTTGTGATTATTTTCACTGGAAAGGTTTTTGTTTCAATTTACTGATGTAATATGTACATCCTGATGAATTTTTTTTTTTTGGTCTTTTGTCTTTTTAGGGCCACACCCATGGCATATGGAGGTTCCCAGTCTAGTGGTCTAATCGGAGCTACAGCTGCTGGCCTACACCACAGCCACAGCAACATGGGATCTGAGCCACATCTGCAAACTACACCATAGCTCATGGCAATGCCGGATCCTTAACCCACTGAGAAAGGCCAGGGGTCAAAGCCGCAACCTCATGGTTCCTAGTTGAATTTGTTTCTGCTATGCCATGTCGAGAACTCCAGATGAAATTTTTTTAAAGAACACCCTGGGTGGATTAACAGTGAGATCCTGCTGTGTAGCACTGGGAACTTTGTCTAGTCACTTATGGTGGAACGTGTAATGTGAGAAAAATGAATGTATACATGTAAGTGTAACTGGGTCACCATGCTGTACAGTAGAAAAAATATATATATATATACAAATAAATGATAAAAAAGAGTACATTTTAAAATATTTTAATCCAAGTACATCAATCAAATATTTGCTTTGGGTACTTGTCCTTTTTAAAAAATTGGTACTCTCTGTATATTTTTCAGCATTTCCTCATTCTTTTTATTACTTTTGGCACAGTCTTTAAGATGGGAAGGGTACCCCATATTAATTTACACTTATACATCAATTTATTTCATTTCTTATTTGACTTTGTATCTTTTTTTAATTTTCTTACCCTTGATTGGTTTCAGGGAGTGTTTTCCTCTCAGCATGTATGAGCATGTATGACATCAAATATTATGTGTATGCATACATTTATATGTATTTTCATATGTCATATACATATATGAATTTTGTCCATTCTGAGCACTGCTACAGTGCATTGCAAGAAAGTTTGAATAACAGTTTTTTTCCTTGTTTTAGCAAGCACCATTTTGCTCTCTGCTTTATTAAGTTGGAGTCAATATAAAATATTAAGCTGTGCTTATATCACTTAGGAATAGTGAATAAGAATCATTTTTTTCTTTCTTACCATGGGTCCAGGTAAAAGAGTCACATAGTTAAGGCATACAAGGTAAGTTGGTTTCTCTGCTAGCTGGTGATGAATATTTGTGGCTAATGTGTTGGTATTTCTAGACCAACATAAACACAGGCTCCTACCATCATCAAAGCAAAGTGTTTGAGATCACTTATCCTCATTTCAGTACAGATCCCCGAAATTATAGATCTAGGGACAACTTTGCAATTTTTATAGTGTCCCTTAAATGACCACTTTAATCAATGTAAAGCAGCATGAGATGGTCCAAATCTTGTTTTGGTGATTCTCCCCTGAGACATGTTCCATGTGACCTGGTAGGTGACCTACCGAGTGGTGTTAGCAGAACTTAAATGGACAAAAATCATCTATGATGTCTAGGGGTGGGGGGTAGTAAAAACAGCTTTCCTTTTTGTATAAATGTGACATACACAATAACTTGTTTATCACAGGGTATAATGGATGCACAATGAACGAATGCTGACTCATGACTGATATTTTCTATAAGTTTATGTTCCATTTATTAAAAATATTTACTACCAGTAATAGATGTTATCTGCGCATGGATTCTTAGGGTTTTCAAGTATCTTATCCAATTTTAATTAAGCTGTTAAGTATGCACTGCATTTAACCAAGATTTGTTGAAACTGCCAATATACAGCACAGAACAGAGTTAGAGAAAAAAAAATTCTTTCTTCCATAAATTACCTGAATACATGGTTAAAATCTTCACTATTCTGCGTTTTGGAACTTTTTCTTCTGGTAGTGGTTTTTGCATGTTTTTCTCACAGTTTTTGTTGTTGTTTAAGCATATGGTAATACTTTGAATGTAACATAAATTATATTTTTAGTCAGTAGTAAGAATAAACTGTATTTTCTACTCTTCAAATCCACTATTTATTGACAATACTGTTCACATTATAATAGAATATCAGATGTCTCTTGCTAAATTAGCCTTGTGTTTGGATATATAATATCACAGACTTTGATTTATTCAGTAAACATTTGGTCTAGTCTATTACAATAAATATATTCAATTATAGGAAGTATTTTGGAACATGCTTATATGTTTTGTTTTACTTTCCCTGTCAAATGACTGTGCATCTCTAACCCATACTAATCTCTAGCTTCTAGAAACACAGTGCTTTAGCAAAATTACTTCACCTGTTTGAAAATGTTGAGTAAAACACATGGTGTGATCTTCTTTTCATGATACTTTGCAGGCATGTTTTCCTGCACTTGTTGTGAGTTGAGAAGCTGCTTGAATTGAAATATAAAAGCAGTTTCATTCAGTTATTGAATTAACTTTTTCTTTTCAGCCAAATCTTCATATTTCCTGGCTTTAGGATAATGCTTGGAAACCAGTTTATAAGCAGATGTTATAATGCAAAAAATTTAATGCTCAATTTTCGAGGCATTCTGTGACTTTCGCAGACATGTTTTTTAAACCTAATATTGTTTTCCCATCTACCACATGTGGTTGACTGCCATTTCAAAATGAAAAAAAAATCATCTTGTCTAACTTTTTCATAAGTCAGATGCAGAAACTAAGCAAAATTGTTACCTAAAACCACACAGTGAGTGAACAGGCAAGCCTGGGCCGAATTCCGGTCTTAATCTTCCAGAGGCTAATGATGCTGTCCTTCTAACAATACTCCTTTATCAAGCGGGACCCTGAGGTTGATTGGCTTGGTACCTTAGGATCCCAGCCCTAGAAAACTCTCCAAAATCTTTCCTTTGTAGGGAGACAAGCATAATGAGGTAAGGTAAGCTTTTCTCTCACATTGCGTACAGTATACATAGTGGTTGGTAGATGTTACATTTTATACACACTTACAGTATATGGAGGTTAATAGATTTAAGGAAGAGAAAGGAAATAGGGCTGGAGAAGTACAGACGTGGGGTTTAAAGATCTGTCCCTAGAAGCGCATGACCAGTGGTCTCCTCTGTTGCTGACACAGGCCAGGGGATAAAGGACAAGAGATGGAGGTCAGATATGTTTAGACAAAGGATCCCTGGCTGTTGACGATAGAGAAAACTGGTGAAGAGGGAGGGAGTGCTTTTCGGTTGATGCTTTGTTTTGTTTTCCTCACAGGGTGTGGGGGTGGAGTTATTTTAGTTGAAGAACCTTTGGAGAGGACATTTGGCTGAGAGCTGCAGTACTGTAGTTAACAAGGAGAATGAGTCACAGATCCAAGGGCAGCACCTAGACTTACCACCTAAGAACATTCTGTGTGTTCCTCTAAGCATCTTCACTCTGTGTTTAGATTTTGGGGAAAAACTTTGCCAAACACATTATTTAGAGATTAGGAGTAAATTTGAAAGGATTTATCAGGTCAGTGAGAACATTTTTGGTATAATTTCCCTTGATTTTCTGCTTACATTACTGCAAGAATAGAGTACAGTGTTCTACTTTTTAAAAAAATTGCCCTATGAATTTTATTACATTTATAGTTGTACGATGATCATCACAACCCAATTTAATAGCATTTCCATCCCAAACCCCTGGCCCATCCCCTCACCCCCAACCTGTCTCCTTTGGAAACCATATGTTTTTCAAAGGCTGTGAGTCAGTATCTGTTCGGCAAAGAAGTTCATTGTGTCTTTTTTTAGATTCCATATTTAAGTGATAGCATATGAAGTTGGTGTCTCACTGTCTAACTACTTTACTTAGCGTGATAATTTCTAGGTCCATCCATCTTGCTAAAAATGCCAGTATTTCATTCCTTTTAATGGCTGAGTAATATTCCATCATGTATATGTACCACACATTCTTTATCCACTCCTCTGTCGATGGACGTTTATTTTAGGTTGTTTCCATGTCTTGGGTATTGTATAGAGTGCTGCAATGAACACTGGAGTACATGTGCCTTTTTGAGTGCTGGTTTTCTCTGGATAGATGCCCAGGAGTGGGATTGCTGGATCAAATGGTAATTCTATTTTTAGTTTTCTGAGGAATTTCCATACTGTTTTCCACAGTGGTTGCACCAATTTACATTCCCACCAACAGTGTAATAGTATTCCCTTTTCTCCATATCCTCTCCAGCATTTATTGTTTGTAGACTTTTGATGATGGCCATTCTGGCCAGTGTAAGGTGGTACCTCGTAGTGGTTTTGATTTGCATTTCTCTAATAATTAGTGATGTTGAACATCTTTTCATGTGTTTTTTTGGGCATCTGTATGCCTTCTTTGGAGAATTGTCTGTTTAGATCTGCCCATTTTTGGATGGGGTTGTTTGTTTTTTTTTGTTATTGAGCTTCAGGAGGTGTTTATAGATTTTAGAGATTTATCCCTTGTCAGTGGCTTCATTTGCAAAGATTTTCTCCCATTCTGTGGGTTGTCTTTTTGTTTCATTTAGGGTTTCCTTTGCTGTACAGAAAATTTTAAGTTTAATTAAGTTCCATTTGTTTATTTTTGTTTTTATTGTCATTACTCTAGGAGGTGGCTCTGAGAAGATATTGCTGTGGTTTATGGCAGAGAGTGTTTGGCCTATGTTACAGTGTTCTACTTTTAAAAATATACACGATATTATGGAAAAATAGAAAACATCTTTCAGAGTTGAACTAGGTCATTTGTCTGGTCATGTATGGGTGCAAATGGGTCTATATTTGCATGCATTTTGTGATGGATGTCTTTTACCCTTGATTTTTTAAAATGTGTTAGAGGCTAGATTATTCTGCATATTTATTTAGGCCTTCTAGCCTAACAAGAGTTTATATCTATAGTTCAATAATATGAATTATCTGTAAAATGTATTTATTATGTAGATTGGCAGTTTAGTACACAGTATATAACATTTTATATCTATAGTGGCATACACTTTTATAAAATATTTTACTTATTGATATAGAATTACTTTTTAACGCTGTTGACAGTGTCTAATTATTCACCATGACCCATTGAGAAAATAGAAAATACTTATGTTTAATTAATGAATAAATAATAATTTAATTTTGTTTTCTACATCGTTACCAGTATATGTCTACAGTTGCCTACTAATGGATATGTAAATTTCATGACATATCTTGTCATGTTAAAGACAACCTATCAACTTTATCATCAGTTTTCTCATTTTAAAATAACAAGAGTTAGGGAGTTCCCATTGTGGCGCAGCAGGAACAAATCCAAATCCAATAGTATACATGAGGTCGTGGGTTCGATCCCTGGCCTTGCTCAGTGGGCTGGGGATCCTTCATTGCCTTGAGCTGTGGTGTGGGTTGCAGACATGGCTTGGATCCAGCTTTGCTGTGGCTGTGATGTAAACTGGCTCTATAGCTGTGACTGAACTCCTAGCCTGGGAACTTCCATATGCCACAGGTATGGCCCTAAAAAAAGCAATAAATAAATAAATTAATTAATTAACAATAGTTAATAGTGTGGCTTGGTGGGGGCACTGAGACACTTGAATAGCAGATCTACAAGAAAAGTGCTGACTTTAGAAAAGTGCTTGATGGACATATATACATATTTTTAATTGTGTAAGAATAGCTGGTTTTTTTTTTGTAATTTTACATCCCATCTTTTTCAAAACAATTCCCGATTTTGCACTGTCAGTCAGGTTAGTTTTCACCAACATGGAAGTGAGCTTGTGAACTTGGGGGCAACAATGACAATTGATCAATTGCTTGGGAGACAATCAAAATTTTTTTGGTTTTATCATTGATTATTTTAGGAGTATTTAAGACATTTCGAAAGATGTAGAAATATAATGTACTTATTTTCATCTTTGGAAATAATATAGAACAAATAAAATTGAAGAAACTGCCCGCCACCATCATGCACCACCTCTTATTTAAATGCCCTTCTCTTTTCAGGATCTGTCAACATTATCCTATGTTTGCATCCAACACCCCTATATATATATTTATATGTTTATATATGGCTAGCCAAATTATATAAATATGTAATAGTGTCCATTTCATTCCTTATCTTTATTTTTTACTCAGCATTATTTGTTTGCTATTAATTATTTTTGTCACATTTTATTCCTTCAGTTAATTGAGTTTTTATTTTGAATACTTTGTATTATACACAAGATTTTTTATTTTTTTCATTTTAATGAAAATTTTCAACCTTCCTTTTTGGTTCTCACTGCCTGTTAATATTTTCTATAGTGCAACTTATAAGCACTTTGGAGAAGAAGACGAGTTTAGAAATTGGGTACTTCCTAGCTTGAGCAATCACTTAACTAACCTAAATATTTTTGATATCTCTGAAATGAGAAGTTCGTTTTTGCATAAATGACATGTCTGATTTTATTTTGTTTCTTTTTAAAAAGATGTTGATTTCCCCAATACTACTTATTGATTATTGGATTTATTATCTATGATTATTGTTGTAAACTCTATTGCACATTATACTTCTTTATAGTTGTAGATTATCTTTTTTTTGCGTGCTTGGGTATTCTTGACCAGTGAAAACTTAGCTACGTAGTTTTTAAAATAAGTCTTAGTATTTAATAGAGTAAGTCCTTATACTTCGGTCTTCTAATTGGAAATTTTATTGGTTATCTTTGGTCTTACGCTTATGTAAAAATAAATTTTAAAATATGAAGTTTGTCAAAGTATTCATAGAGTCTGTTAACAGTTGTTTGGGAGTGATTTGATTTCACAGATAAAGTATGGGGTAATTTATATTCAAGGTGATAGAATACGCATTAACAAATAGGTCTCCTTAGCATTGTATATCTCTTTGTTTAGAATTTTAAAGTTTCATTGAAAAAAGATTTGTATTAGTCACCATAAAGATTTCATGCAATTACTAACTTATGCTAAATTTTTCCTTTTCAGCTGATTGTTGTTACCATTGTAAATGTCATTTTGTTGTGATTATAATGATTAGTGTTTTTGTGTTATGTAAATAAGTTTTAGAAGTCTTTGTCTAACCATGTCATTAAAAAATGTCCTGTGTTACCTTTATTACTTTAATATTTACATTCAGGTAAATACAAGCTTTTTGGAACTGATTTTTTGTGTGATGTGACACAGAAAGATATATATATAGATATATATAAAATCTCCAGAAACTTTTTGTTGAAAAGACCCTTTTTCTCCAATATATTGAATAACACCTTACTGAGAAATCAGGAGACTACGTATGTATGGATTTATTTCTTTGTCAAGGGTCTATTGTTAGTCCCTGGGTCATCACACTGTTTTAGTTGCAGGAACAGTAAATGAGTTTTGGTATCTCTGTCTGTCTTTCATTTTGTTCTTCTTTATCATGGAATTAATGTTCTTACCTATTGCAGTCTCTTATAAATTTAAGAATAAACTTGTCAATATGCCAAAAAGGGGTGGGAGGAGACAAAAAGAAACAATGGTGGGATATGGGATTTTAGAGCATTATATTAATTTTACCATATTTTATTTTTAATATAAAACATGGCATTTATTTACATTTATTAATGTAGGTCTTATTTCATTCTTTCCAATTTCATATATAGATACATATATATTTATATTTCTTTTTTTTTGCACTTGCACCTGTGGCTTATAGAAGTTCCTGGGCTAGGGGTTGAATTGGATCTGCAGCTGCAGACCTACAGACCAGGCAATGCCTCAGCAACATGGAATCTGAGCCACATCTGTGACCTACGCCACAGCTCATGGCAACACTGGATCCTTAACCCACTGAATGAAGCCAGGGATCAAACCCATGTCCTCACAGATACTAGTCAGGTTTTTAACATGCTGAGCCACAACAGGAACTCCCCCAATAATATTTTGAATTAAGTTTAAAAATGAAGTGGAATTCTCTTGTGGCTCAGCGAATTAAGGATTGAGCATTGTTGCTGCTACAGTTTGGGTTGCTGCTGTGGTGCAGATTCAAGGCCTGGTCAGGGAATTTCCATGTGCTGCAGATGTGGCCAAAAAAAAAAAGAAACAAAAAGAAAAGAACAATTTAAGAATAAAATTATTGTATATATTTTGTTACGTACGTTTCTGTGTATTTGAGGCTTTTGTTGCTATTTTAAATTAATGTATATGTAAATATATACATTTACATATATGTATAGTAGTGTATAATGTACAGTATAGTAGTGTAATAAAATCTTGTACTCAAGAATTGGTATCAAAATTAACCTAGTTTAATAAAATAAACTGGACAGCATTTATGTTTTCTACTCTATGTTTATATAAGACCAATTTTCTTTTGAAGTATAGTTTATTTGTTAGTTCTGGTGTATGTTAAACTATTCAGTTTTATGTGTGTGTATGTATATGATTATTTTCCATTATAGATTATTATAAATTATTGAATATAGTTCTATATGCCATACAGTAAATCCTTGTGTAACTGTTTTATGTATAGTGGTTTATATCTGCTAATCCCATACTCCTAATTTATTTCCCCACTCCCTTTTCGCTCTGGTAACCATAAGTTTGTTTTCTATGTTTATGAGTCTCTTTCTCTCATTTAAAGATTCATTTGCATTTTTTTAAATTCCATGTATAAGTGATGCCATGTAGTATTTATCTTTCTCTGACTCAACTTCACTTAGTATACTAATCTCTAGGTCCATTCACGTTCCTGCAAAAGCATTATTTCTTTCTTTTTCATGGCTGAGTAATATTCCATTTGTGTGTGTGTGTGTGTGTGTGTGTGTGTGTGTGTGTGTGTGTGTGTGTGTGTGTATCTTCTTTAGCTGATCATTTGTTGATGGGCACTTAGGTTGCTTCCATGTCTTGGCTATTACAAATAGTGCTGCAGTGAACATTGATTGGGGTGCATGTATCTTTTCAAATTAGAGTTTCATCTTTTCCTGATATATGCCTGGGAGTGGGATTGCTGGATCAAATGGTAACTCTATCCTTAGTTTTCTGAGGAATCTGTGTTGTTTTACATAGTAACTGCATCAACAGTCTAAGAGGGTTCCCTTTTCTCCACATCCTCACCAACATTTGTTATTTGTAGACTTTTTAATAATAAGTCATTCTGACATGTATGAGGTGTGATACTCATCATAGTTTGGATTTGCATTTCATGTCCTATTGGCCATATGTATATTGGTTTAAGACTGCCTTTTTTCCTTCTATGTTTGGATAAATTCATTGATGCAGTGATGTGGGCTTGGAGTAGGTTATTTTGTTTGATTTTTAATAAGATGTTATATAATTACTCTCTTTAATATATATGGAACTGTTCTAATTTTCTATTTCTTCTTGAGTTGGCTTTGATAAGTTAACTTTTGCCTTTCTTAATTTATATCTTCAAATTTATTAGTAGAAAGTTGTTCTGATAATATTCTTAGTGTATTTTATGCCTTTATTCATAATATCTTTTCATTTTTGTGATTGTGATATTTTAGGTCTTCCTTTTTATCACTCATGCTATAAGGGCTATCAGTTTTATGCCTTTTCAAGGAAACAACTTCTGGCTTTGTTTTCATCCCTCCACCTTTATTTATCTTCCTATTTTGTTAATTTCTGAGCTTTACTATTTTTTCCACTTTTTAAGTTTATTCTGATTTCTCTTATAGCTTTTTAAAGTTGAAATCTTATACAATTGATCTCTAGCCTTTCTTTTTTTCCTTATATGTGCATTTAAAACTGTATTTTCCCTCTATTCAGTAAAGATACATAGATATACTAATGAAAATAATTATTTAAATACTAATACATAAAAACTTTACTTATCCTCTGAAATCTTTATAACCATTTACTAAATTCTATTTCTGCATCTGACATTGGTTGTGCTAAGTTGATTGGTGAATTGAATTGTTAGACCAATCAGAACGATAGAAAGAACATATACCTTTCATTTAAGTTTTTCCTCAAGTGCCATAAATAAACTAGCCAGGGAAAACTACTTATTTTTTTAAGACTGTCTGCCTTTTACGCTTTTGTGTTTTCATTTATCTAGTTGGATATTAGAATTAATATATTAACATTCATTATATTTTGGAGTCGAAAAGAAAATTAACAAGACTTTTACATTATAAAATACTATAAATATTAAGGGTAAAATGGAGATACCAAAACATGTACTGTGCATTCATATAAAAATACTTTTATAGAGCTGTGAAATTCCAAAGATGTCTTTTAATTCCTTAATATTTAACCATAATGCCATGTTACATTTACATATTATACGTATGCATATATGTGTGCATATGTACTTATATAATAATAAATAATCTCTTTTATAATATAGATTATGCTTTTAACCATTAAATAAAATATAAGATTCAGATACATTTTACCTTTAACATAAATATTAGTGTCAGTGGAAGGCATCTACTAGGACATAAACAGACTTCGTTATCTTGTAATAAAATAACTGGTCTGGTATTTTATTAAATAAAAATTCCGTACATAAGGGATTTTATTAATATTTCATAGATGAGTTGAAATGAAATGAAACCTCTGATAATTTTTGCATAATCACTTGATTATAGTATAAAAGCTTTCTAATTTTGATGGAATTTGCAAGAAAACCTTTTTTTGATAGTTTTCTGGTTATTAACTCTTTGTTTCCCATTTTATTCTATTCATTCTCTTATTAGATCTGTATTATCCTGGATCTTTATATCTCTGACAGGCCTGACTGAACAGGTCTTACATTTCTGCTTCTCTTCTGGGTCCTGCAGATTATTCATATACTTAAAGAGAGAATCTGGTGCCTACAAAATAAGAAACTTAAGATCCAATTGCTAGTCAGCTGATAGGCTGTGATGATACTTGAGTCTTATGAAGGATAATTTTGCTATGGTAATATTGATCAAATACAATTACAGAGATTATTCTTCTGAAGAGCAATGCCTCTCAATCCTGTGAGTGCATCAGAATCACCTAGGGAACCTTTTAAGGAACAGCGGTCCCCAGGACCTTACTCAGATCAATCAGTTTAGAGTATCTAGGAATACTCTCAATGGCATTTTTTTCAACTCCCAAGTTAATTCTAATTTGCACTCAGGGTTGAGAGTATTGCCCTAAAGCCTTAAGACAAGTCCATCTGTCATATGTAGGCAATCCCGAAACACATACTGGGCTCTATCCCCAAAAGACACTTGCAAGTTGTGATAATTCCACAATGGCTTTTAATTAAGTTTGCAATAAGTCATAGATTTATACCATATCTCTTTAATGTATAAAGCTAATTATTATATAAATGAGGCAGTGTTAAAAAATTTGCACCAAAGAACACATGCATATTTAATATTTCCCCATGGTTTTGAAACATTACAACCCAGAGTGGGACTTGAACCCACAGGCTGGGACTCAGATCCAGCCAAGACTCAAACTGAGAATTGAACCCATGATCTTTTAATTAAAATCACACACCTTGTCCTTTTTTATTTACATTTTTTATTTTTTTGCTGCCCCGTGGCATATGGAGCTCCCTGGGCCAGGGGTCAGCTATAAGCCCCAGTGGTCAGCTGTAAGCCCCAATGGTCAGCTATAAGCCCCAGCAGCACCAGATCCACTGTGCCAGGCCGGGGATTGAACCCATGTCCCAGAGCTCCTAAACTGCTAACAATCCCAATGTGCCACAGTGGGAGCTCCTGAAATTCAGGATTTTTATGTCTCAGTGCAGAGGGGATTTAGCAAGAGGCAAAGTGATTGGTAAGAAGTAGATTTATTGAGAGAAATAGACAGAATGTTGGCCTCTCAGAAAGCAAGAGAATGATCTTGAAATTTGAGGTGGTGAGTTTTGATGGGCTGGTAATTTCATAGGATGTGAGTGGGTGGATTATTGAAAGTATTTTTGGGAAAAGGTGGAAATTTCCAGGAATTGGGCCACACCCACCTTTTGCCTTTTAATGGTCAGCCTCAGAACTGTCATGGTGCCTGTACACATGTTATTTAGCTAATGCGTTGCAAAGAGCACATAATGAGGCTTAAGGCCCACTGGATGTCAGATCATCCACCATCTTGGACCTGGTTGGTTCTAACCATTTTTATTGTATCCTCAATGGCTGTGTCATTCTTTAAGGACTGTGCCCTGAGCCTTCCCTCCTGTTTCAGTTTCATACCTACTATAATCTGGTCTAGAGTGCAGATGTTTGTTTATATTTTTAAAAATTTTTAATCCTAGACAATCATGGTCATTTACCTCTGCCTGCAGGAAGCTCCAGTGTAACGCTGGGCTCATAGTCTATAACTTTCTTCATTAAGACTTTTCTGTCTACTTTATTCCTCCACTCTTTTATCCATTTCTTTCTTTGCTTTGATTGTGGGTGAAGAAGTTTCCAATTTATTATTCTTATCTTTATTTTAGATGTTTTCGTTGCTGGCATAAGTAAGCTCCAAAGCCACTTAACAATATATTGCTCTTGTTTTCCCTTTTCCCCTTGTTCTTTCCTGCCCAGTACCATTTACAGCATAAATACTGAACAAATGGTTATCGAGTTAAATATATCCTACTGTTTCACCTCACAGAAAAATCACATGAATATATGCACTTACGCATTTCTGTTCAAAACATGAGTTTTTAATAGTAGTTATAGTGTGGGGGGTTTGTGTGTGTATGTGCATAATTTTCAACTTAAGAAGGTATAAAGATGTTGGGCTACGGAACAAAGGTGATCCAGGGTGGAAAATTGTCTACATAAAGGATAAACATGAAACCTACTCAGAATGGACACATATCCTCAGCCTTGGTTCTTTACAGGGAACCCCAGAGCTTGGTAGTCAACAATAAGGAACATGTCAGGTTACCCACAAGTAAAGAAAGCACAGGTGCAGCTTTATTATTATTATCATTATTATTATTATTGTTATTGTGATAAGAACACTTAACATGAGATCAACCCTCTTCAATTGTTGAGGGCTCAATACAGCGTTGTGAACTGTGGGCAAGCATTGCCCAGCAGGGCTCTGTACCTTAATCATCTTGCATAACTGATACCTTATGCCCTCTGAATAGCAGCTCTTCGTCTCCTCCAATTTTAGCCCCTGGCAACCATGATTCAATGCTCTGTTTCTGTGCAGTTGACTAACTGCTATGCTGCGTGGAGGGCCCTCAAGCCCCACCGTCTACCCTCTTCCACCTCAAGCCTTTCTGTGTCCTCGGGCCTGGGTCTCCTTGCTCTATCCTGAGTATTTTGGTCTATGACAGCCCAAGCCAGGACCTACCGAAAAAGTGATCAACTCCAAACATAGGAAAGGAAAGCCTGGAATATTTCTTATATGGTAGTGGGGATAACACAGTTAATAGAAAGGCTTGCAGATATGTCACACATGGGAGGCACGTGTAACAAAGGAACAAAGCTGACAGTTCTGACATGATTATCATAGAAAATTGGTAAGAAGAGGAGCTCAGAACGTGTGCTTCTAGTCCTGTTAAAATCTGCTGCCTCAAAATCCAGACCTTAATGAATGTTTAAGCTTGTTCACAAATTTGCATATGATTTGATAATCTCTGACTTTATTTATAGTTACCTTACTTGATTGGTCAGGAATTTATCTGGAAGGCAGGACAGTATAAAATATTTGAGGGTTATCTGTTTAAGGAAAAATAAGGTCCTTGGTAATTTATATATCATAGATTTGTCCCCAATTTACTGTCTCCTCCTAATTTCTCTGTGTATGTAAGATTTGATCATAGTAACCCTCAACTTCCATAACACACAACACACACACACACACACACACACACACACACACGGGTATGACTGACATATACTACAGATTGCTAGTATAAAAGGACAGCGATCAAGGGAATAAAAAAGATTGGAATAAGAAAAAGGACGTAATAAAAATGAACATTAAAATTTTGAGTTAACTAAGGTTAAAACTAAGTGAATGAGAATGCATAAGCAGAAAGTTGAAATCCAAGATTCATTTCCTTAATCTTTTTGGGCCAAATAAAACTGGATGTACCATGTCCTTTAGGCTTTTTATCCTGCCTTTCATTTTAGCAGTAATTTATTCATGAGTCTTAGAGACCTTTTTTTTGGCATCATTTAAATGTATCATATCTTGACAGTTTTTCCTCTCTTCAGGCTCATCCTACTCTGTTGTAATTTATTTAAGTATTTTAGTGTTTTAGAGGATTGTGGATTAATGATGCATTTAAACTGCTTTAGAATGACCTTAGGCTAGGTAAATTACTGAAGTCATGCCAGCCAGGGATATTTATTTTGATGGCAGTCAGCTTTTACTCTCCTGTTTAACCACATGGCGCACAAAGTAACTGGCTGGCTGGTTTAAAATATATTCTGTAAGAGTTACAAACAAATTTTATTAAGAGGGAAATAACTGTTTACAGTTTTGACCCTATTACAGGCAATATCCAATTCTATTTTTCACTGTGATTGAGTGACTTTATCTCAGCTGTTCATGGTACAGCTTTGAAAAGAAGTGTAACCAAGAATAGCACTGTCCTGAGCCTGGGGCCCCACACTTCAGGGCTGTGCATCTCACAATCACGCATGCGCATGCACATGTATATTTAAATGTGTTAAAGAAACCATGGGCACTTTTATCACTGGGAACCCCACATCCAGCTGTAGCACAGCCAGATCCATAACACCAAGCCTTCAGTCTGGTGACCCTCACTATTCAAGCCTTAAGGAAAAACTCGCCTATCTCCTACTCTTGGTCTTTCCAACAAGGACGGTGACTCAAAGGCAAGGACATCTGGTGGCTTGTACTGCTGACTTCTGAATAGACACTGCTGGAAAGTATGGGGAGCCTTGGAGTAGAAAATCACTTAGGTGACAGAAAAGTCTAATTAATTGAACTCCTCAAACATTTTCTCCAAATGTTTTTTCTCGGGAATGAATTTTCCTGTGAATGCAGTAGATTTTTGTGTGGCAAAGTATCATTTTCCAGGGATATACATTTAGCTGAGCAATAATTCTCTGGTTTCTCATCATGTTGAAATTCAAGTCCTAAAAGTTGCATATACTTCTCTAAACCATCTTGAATCCTTCTTTGATCACAGTGTCTTTTCCTGGCTCCGTTCACCCCAGCTGAAAAAGTCTATGTGATCTTGACTTAAAAAACTGTTGTTACTGAAAAATAAGAACTGCCTCATGAAAATCCAAGGGCCCTTTTATTCAAGATCATGCTGACTTATTTCATGTTTTAGTGAAAACTTCTCTGCCAGGACACTACAAATTTTGCAGGTCCTCTTTCATGAACCTCTGCCCCTTGTCCTATGAGTGGCCTCCACCACCAGACTCCTGTAAGATTCCTGCCCCGATGAATCTTTGAAAGCAGTTCTTTGCTGGCTGGCATCCCTACTATATATCAACTGTAAAAACATCTTTTTCTCTTCCAGATTTCCTTGTTAATACCAATGGTCCAAACATGTAAGAAAGTTTTAAAAAATGGGATTAAGATTGATCATGAAATGATTAATCAGTAATTGATAAAGTGAGAAAAAAGAGAACATGAAATGATCAAAGTTACATATTATTCAGTTCAACTTGTGTCAGTGACAAATACTGGACAATTAAAATTTATTGTATATATTGGTGAAACACTGGTCATTGAAAACAAAAGTTGAAATTAATGAACATTTTCATTGATTTATTAAAAATATAATTGGCTTAAGTGAGTAACTAAAAACATAACTTGCAGTATTAGGCTTTAGTTTAAGAGATTGCTAGAGGCAAACATAACTTCCAATATTAGACATTGGTTTAAGAGATTGCTAGAGGCACCTTTATGAAAATGGCACTAATATATTGGGAAAGAAAAGTATGTACAAGTTAGATTTTTAGCCCAATCTGGATAATGCCCTTTGTGGTGGTTGTTATGCACAGTCTGAATTTATTACTATGAAATGGGTCTTCAACAGTGTCTATAGCAATGGCGTTATTTTAAACAATTCACATCTCACATGCAGCACTTTTTTTGAAGTGCTCCAAAATGGAGCATCTTGATGAAATATACATTAAACTTTATTTAATGACCATTCTCAAGCACATTGGGAATAGTAACTATAAGGTATAAAGAATGAATGATGATGTTTTTGAGCAGTAACTAAATTAAGTTTGAATTTCCACTATACTAAGACAGTTACCAGAATTGTTGTTTACTGCTAATAATGCTAACGGACATTTACATAAGATGTCAAATGGATCTAAAATTGGCTAAAAGGTTTTAAAACTTGAAAATAATATTTCTAAATAGAAGCAACTTAATGTAAAATTCAATACAAAAGTGATAGTCTTATAAACATAAATGGGTTAGTAAAATAAAGTAAAATTTGAAAGAGACTGCATTGAATCTATATGCCTTGGGTTATGCAGTCATTTTGAGAAAATTGGTTGTCCCAGTCTAAGAAAATGGTTTATCTTTCCATATGTTTGTGTCATCTTTGATTTCTTTCAGCAGTGTCTTATAGTTTTCAGAGTCTTTTGTCTCTTTAGGTAGTTTTATTCCTATGTATTTTATTCTTTTTGGTGCAAAGGTAAATGGGATGGTTTCCCTTACCAATGATACTCCTAACAGAACTAGAAAAATATATTTTAAAATTTGTATGGAAACAAAAAAGACCTCAAAAAGCCAAAGCAATATTTAAAAAGAAAAATGGAACTGGAGGGATCAGGCTTCCTTACTTCAGACTATACTACAAAGCTATAGTATTCAAAACAGTATGGTACTGGGGTAAAAACAGAAATATAGATCATTGGAACAGGATAGAAAGCCCAAAAATAAACACAAACACGTATGGTCAACCAATATATGACAAAGGAGGCAAGAACATACAGTGGAGGAAAGACAGTCACTTCAATAAGTGGTGCTGGGGAAACTGGACAGCTACATGAAAAAGAATGAAATTAGAACATTCTCTAACATCATACAGAAAAATGAACTCAACCTAAGCATAAGGCCAGATACTATTAAACTCCTAGAGAAAAACATACACCGAAGGCTCTTTCATATAAATCACAGCAACATCTTGTTTGATCCATCTGCTAGAATAATGACAATAAAAACAAAAATAAACCAATGGGACCTAATTAAACTGAAATGCTTTTGCACAGCAAAGGAAACCACTAAAAAACAAACAAACAGAAAAATGATAATCCACAGAATGGGAGAAAATCTTTGTGAATGACTCAGCCAATAATGGCTTAATTGCTAAAATATACAAACAACTCATACAACTCAACAGCAAAAAAAAAAAAAAACCCAATCCAAAAATGGGCAGAAGACCTAAATAGATATTTCTCCAAAAAAGCCATACAGATAGGCAATAGACACATGAAAAGATGCTCAACATCACTAATTATTAGAGAGATGCAAATAAAAACTATAATGAGGTATCATCTCACACCAGTCAGAATGGCCATCATCAAAAAAACCTACAAATAGCAAATGCTATAGAGAGTGTGGAGCAAAGGGAACCCTCTTTCACTGTTGGTGGGAATGTAAATTTGTACAACCACACTAGAGTACATCAGAGGTGCCTCAGAAAACTAAATATAGAACTACCATATGATTGATCCAGCAATCCCACTCCTGGGCTTGTATCCAGACAAAACTCTAATTCAAAAGATACATGCCTCTTGTATGCTCATTGCAGCTCTATTCACAATAGCCAAGACATGGAAACAATCTAAATGTCCATCAGTAGATGAATGGATTAAGAAGATGTGTATATATATATTCAATGAAATACTACTCAGCCATAAAAAAAAAACACAATACTGGCATTTGCAGCAACATGAATGCAACTAGAAATTCTCATACTGAGTGAAGTAAGTTGGAAAGAGTAAGACAGATACCATATGATATTGCTTATATGTGGAATCTAAAATATGGCACAGATGAACCTTTCTACAGAACTGAAATAGACTCTGACATGGAGAACAGACTTGTAGTTGCCAAGGGGAAGTGGGGAGGAAGTGGGATGGACTGGGAGTTTGGGGTTAGTAGATATAAACTATTACATTTAGAATGGATAAGCAGTGGGGTCCTACTATAGAGCACAGGGAACTATATGCAATCTCTGAGATAGAGCATGATGGATGATAGTATAATAAAAGGAATGTGTATATATGTATGATTAGGTCACTATACTATTCAGCAGAAATTGACACAACACTGTGAATCAACTATCCTTTAATAAAAATAAAATTAAATTTAAAAATTAAATTAACATGACCATGTAGGAAAAGATTCTCAGACAAATAATATGCTGAATAAACTTTTAGACTAATTTCTGGCCTTTATAGATCATGATATATCCTTGATTTACAAGAAATTTAAACTGTTGTTTGGGGTTTGCTTTATAAAATTCCAACATTGACTGAGCACTTTGATAGCACAATTTAAGAAATACTGTCTGGAACTTGACATTGCATTAGGATAGTAGCAATCATTACATGAGTGGTAGTGAATTTATGATCAAATTAAAATATCTTGTAATAATCTATGAAACATCTATTTATCATATATAATGCATAATAGTTAAGATGCTATGTAAAATTGATAGCTCATTCAGAAAATATGTAAACATTTTTAGGCAAATTCTATTAATAATACTAGTTCTATGTCCCTAACAGAGGCTTTTATATTATTCCTTAGTTCAACCAGATCTTGGATGCTTGTGAGAGGTACAGGCAAGCAGTCAAGGAGGCTCTGTCCCAATGATTAGGTGGGCTACAGTTTTATCATCCAAGGGCAGTGGGGTTTGGAAAAAACAGAATTAGCACTGTTTAAAATATAGTGTTCACTTTACCCTCATCTTCCTCTTCTAGTTACCACTTCACCATTTGTGTCTGAGAGGTGTTTTGTTCCCCGATAACCAAGCTTCCCTCCATTGCCACTTTTGTATTCACAGACATGCGTACTGTCATTAGCGTCTTGGGCAGCCTTGGCTGATTCGATGCCCACAGAGTCCCTGGATAGATGGTAGAAACTTTGCAGTAGTTTGAATCCCATCTCCCCTTGTAAACTGTTAGTTTTTGTTGTGGGCTTTGTTTTCAGTTATGAGGTTTCATGAGCCTTAGATTAATTTGGCCCATGACTTGAGGCTATTTGTTGAGAGGACAGATTGTGGACGAGAAAGAGCGGCGGAACATCACCCAGAGACCTTGGCCCTTCTGGGCGCTGGATGTGGGGCTGTGGCGGCAGAGACTGAGGGAAATGCTGATTACTGTTTAGGAAAAGTGACTCTCCAAGAACTGATAGAAGAACATGGATAACTCTCAGGGTAGCAGGAAACATGTAAATAACCAGCACCAGGAGGGTTGCTTTGTGAAGATAACAAGCAGTTTAATTAGAAGTGGTCACTGTTTTACTTGGAGCTGCTTGTTTTCAGCTGATAGAGATCTTTGACTTTCCTGCTCCCTTACAGGCAATCAGCATGAAATAGTGTAACCAAGCATATCTGCAGGTTTGCTTGTCTCCCCGCCATGGACATTAATCTTCTCCTCTCCATTCTATGGATAACGTTTGATGACCTTCAGCATCCAAATGTTCAAATTGCTTCCCAACATACTTAGCCAATCACTACCTGGCGCGCGTATTAATGAATCCATTTGCCTGGAAATTGCTGCTAAATGAAATGGAGGTACTTTGGTAAACTTCCAATTATGTAGGAAGCTGATGCTTCTTTATTGTTTTTATTTTTCCATCCAGAATTATCCTGTTTACATCTAGAAGGCAGAACACTTGCTTGTCTCTGTTTTGAGGAAAAAAAAAAAAAGACAGAGAGACAGAATAATGACCTCTAGATTAAAGGTTGGAATATGATGACCATGTAGGATCCTGGATTGGATTCTGTTGGATTCTGGACCAGTTGTTAAGGACATTCAACTATGGTCTGATGTTAGATAATATTTCTATGTTAATGTCAAATTCAAAACAGATTCCTCCTTTTTCACATTATCATGCTGGTATTGGGAAGTGCTTATCCTGACTGGGATTTCATTTTCCAACTCCCTTGAATTTATATGTAGTCATGATCTGGGTATTACTAATAAATGTGAAAAATAAGTCATATATATGTGTATGTGTGTGTATGTATATATTATTTATATATGTGACTTACATATATGTAAAATTCCCAAAGTTTTTAGGAAGTAGGTGTGCCCTCTAAAACCCCTTTTTCCCTTCAGTCAGAGGCATAGAGAGGAGCAGAAGGTTGTAATGGATGGTAGAGCTGCAAGATGGAAGGGATGCCAGTCTCTGAATTCCAATAAAAAGAAAATCCACCCAGCAGACACAATGCCAGATTTGAAACTGTCATGTTAATAAGAAAAAAACATTTTTATCCATTAAGAAATTAACCTTTGAGGTTTATTTGTGACAATTCCTAATAACCTACTAATGAAGGCAGGGCATCATGTTGTGTAGTTCATTGGATGGCCAATAAATTGTGAACCTACTTAGCATCATAGCTGCCAATGACAGATATGCTTTTGCCTCATTTTTCTAGAGGAGCTGACACTGTCATTGTTTGTGGATCAGGTTTCGTTGCACTTAATTTTCCTTCTCCACTTTTCAGTACACTAATTGATATTCTTTATAATACCTTTCTCATTTGTTTTAGTACATATGATGTCCTGAAATCGTCTAGTTCTTGGTTGTTTATTCTTTGGTTCCTTCCTGACATTTTCCATTATTTCAGTGCACTTTTACCATAGATATTGTGCTTGATCCTTGTTATTTGTGCATTCCAGATTTGAGAGTTCACCTACTCATTAAAATTTGTTTGTAACCCCAGAATCAGTGCTTGCAGGGCCTCATGGCCAACTTCAGACATACACACAGTGGAGAAACCTGAGTCACCCAGTTTACATGTTCCCACCCAAAGTGGATCAAGATGACAGCCTGTCTTTTCAGGGCAGCTCTGGTACGGAGATGCCCAAGGGGTGCAGGCAGCAGGGGGCAGGCAGAGCAGAGCACAAAGCTCATATTTTCCGCCAGTGGTTTGGGCTTGAAACCCAGTTCTAGCACCTGTTAGGAGAGTGACTGTAGGCAAGTCACTTAAACACTTCTGCCCTCGAAGCAATTGTTCAGTCTTGTTCATTCAGCATTCCCAGCAACTTTATAGAACAGAACACCCTGAACTGATGAGAACTGTGTAGCTCCCTTTCCTTACTTTCAGTGAGTGTGTATGTGTGTTGATTTTTGGATTAATAAATATAATTATTCCTGTATTTAAATGTAATAATTCGTTAATAATTCCAATAATTTTGTCCTTATATTGAGCTAATAATGTGGATACTATAATTTATAAGATAAATTATAACCTACTGTGTGTGTGTGTGTGTGTGTGTGTGTATGTTTATGTGCTTTATTTGGTGCTTGCTTTGTTTCTTCTTCACTTGGTTGGTTTCTGCTTTTTCTGCTTGGACCAGCTCAGGCCAGCTCAGGCCTCCTCCCCTCCAGGACATCCTTCTTCATTTCCAGTCCCTCCACTGAGCTCTCATCATGACCCCCATCACATAAACATTAAATCCTCTGTAAATTGACTGTGAGTTCTGATGTTAGGGCTTAGCATTTCATTTCCCTGGCTCCTGGTATAGGTCATGGCAGGTAGAAGTTCAACATATGATCCTTGGGCAGATCCAAATGAAGGATGTCAAGATATAATTTCAGATATTTTTGGTGAAGAGACTAGTGAAGAGTTGCTTCAAAGCATACTTCTTTTTATTTCAAGCTGTGCCAGGTGCTTTTCAGTAAGCTGGTTTTTCATAGGCTGATGTGTAGCTCCAGCCATACACACAGGTATGGAAGACTGAGTCTGGACAACTGGGAACAAATCCGTTGTTTGTTTTCAGAAATTAACTCAGATGCATCCATCCAAAGATCATCAAAGACATCTTTGTACTTCTGAATCACCCTGTATCTTGAATTTAGTTTCTTGGTATCTAGTATCGAATCTCTAGGAATGATTTGTGAATGTAAAAAAACAAAAACAAAAAAACAACAAAAAACTATTTCACATTTACAAAAGTTTTCATGTGGAGTTCCCATTGTGGCTCAATGGAAACGAGCCTGATTAGTATCCCTGAGGATGCAGGTTCAATCCCTGGCTTCGCTAGGTGGGCTAAGGATCTGGCAATGTTGTGGTTGTGGCATAGGTAGACAGCTGCAGCTCCAATTCAGACCCTAGCCTGGGAACTTCCATATGCTGCAGGTGCAGACCTAAAAAGCAAAAATAAAGTTCCTTGTTATTGCAGTGGTCCTATGGGAAGGCAATTGATGTTTCTCTCACATAAAATGACATTATAAAAACCAGTAAATGTACATTAGAATATCAGTTGGCTTTAATAAATCAGTTGCAATGTACACTGAATGGGGAATAAATTTAAATGTTCAAAATTAGAATTAGCTGAATATGCTCACCAACAAAACTTTGTTTTGGAATGCGGTGACAGTTTTATTTGTGATTTAAAGTTTGGGTGACTTACGGTCAGCTCTCCATATCCATGGGTTCTGCATCTGCAGGTTCAACCATTTATGGATGGAAAATGCTCTGGGATCCAGGGTTGGTTGAACCTGTGGATTCAAACCTGTGGACTCAAGGGCCAACTGTAAGGGAACTAAGTCTGTGTGGGTTTTGGTATCTGAGAGAGAGAGGGGGTCCTGGGACTAATCCCCCGTGGATATCGAAAGATGACTATAGTTTTATTTTTTAAATGGAATCAAGGTATGGAGTGATAAAATGAGAATAATACTAAGGAGGTTGGAATATTTGCTATGTAGCTCAGTGTCTATGAGAGAAAAAGAAATACTCACCAATGGGAGGTGCTGTAGGCGATTGACGGGGAACCTGAGAGCAGAGCAATCCAGGAGGTGTTTCCTTGTTCTTTCACATAGAGGATAAATATTTTCCATGTGCATGGCATTCTGATTTTATCTTTATCATTCTCTAAGCCATATATACTTGGGATAGAAGCAAAGAAAATCTTGCCAGCAATTCTTGAGAAAATTGTAAATATCATGAAATGTCACCCAAACATACTTTTTACATATCCAAATTTAATTCTAAATAGGTAAATTTGTATCGAGAGAGTGAAAATAGCATTACACTTCTTTGTACCACCGGGTGCCAGAAACCATTCCAAGAGGTATCTGTGGGTTAGTTCTTGAGTTTCTTAGCCACCTTGATTGTTAGTGTGTATTATTCTCCAGCAACGCAATATAGGTGAATGCCAAGAACACAGAGCTTTAATTTCATATTTCTTATTGTTGAGCAGTATTAGCCTTTGAATAAAGGTTCAAGGCATCTCTGGTAGTATATAGTATACACAAGGAAAAATGTGAAGTCAAAGATGGATGTGATGTAATTTGTAAAAGTAGGAGCATTTTTATTTATTCACTATTTCTCTTTGATCCCCAAAGTAATACGTATTTTAAATTACAGAACTAAGTTCATACTCTACTTCACCTTCCTATTTCATGTTTTGAGCTGACTACACACCTAGCTCATCCCTGGCTTTCAACTTGGAATTGTTGCCATCCCTTATTCTAGTATCCTGGCAGAATCAGTCACAAGACTATCATCTTAGCAGAGAGATGTGACCGATTGCTTTAAAAATAAATGATACTAGGACTGAATCAAGAAAGAAGAAGGTTCATTAAAACCTTGAAGAAGCAGCCTCATCACTTTCTGCATATTGCTCTTGACAATGCCTGAGAGATAGCTATATATTATGTTTATTTTTAGAGCCAACCAATCTCTTTTAACACAAACTGCTGGATAGAGAAAGCCATAACACTCTCAGATAGCTCTTAAATTTAGTGAGAGTGAGCTGAATTACTTCTTTCTATTGGGAACTGCTGTCCTATCCTTCATTTTGAGCAGATTTCTTTAAAATAAACATAGAGAAAAAATACTACATGCTTTGAGCCTATTGATACACTTGGTCTTTTAATGAGTAATGTATGTGAACTAAAGGCATAATAAAGTAAGCTGACTAAGAGCTATATGCATCTTTTTAAGTGTCTGAAAGGCCATTGCCATTTGATTTTTCTAATCAAATTGCTCAGGATGACTGTTTTACTTCCTGCGTAGATAGATATTTCTGAAGACCTTAAAGCATCAAGCATCTCCTTCAAAATTAAAATTTTAGAGTATCAGCTCTTGGCTGTATTTCCTTTGGATTCATTTGAAAGTGTATTAAGGGAAAAAACTAAGCAGAGGGTTTGACTCCACAAATCTGTTTTGTTTTTCAAAGTAAATTAGTACTTAAAAGTGAAATCAAAGTGTAAGATTGAATAGATTTCAGTGACCAACACAAAAAAAGTAAAGAACATTTCAAAATATTTAGTAGTAATATATCAGGAAACATCTAAAGAATCCTGAAATTATTGGAATTAAGTACATAAAGAATCAAAGTTCAAGTGATAAGTGAGATTTCAAAGATGACAAGCACCTGCTTCTCTTTCTGTTGTCCACTTTTGTGCACTATTTTTATGTCTTTCATTTTATCACTATGATCTGGTTTCTATTTATGGACATATGGCTCTTATTCAAAGCAGCTGATGCCCTTCTTTTGCATATAAGTGGAAGCTATTCTAAAGCTGCTGCCATAGAAAGAATGTGTGTAGACATGAGGAGGGGGAGAAATGGTTGTGCTGTCCAGGTGTGTATTGCTTAAAAAAAACTGGAAAATAGTATTGAAATACGGTAAATAGGAAATCTATGGGATGGACCCAGAGCTATAAAATACTATTTGCTGGAGGCAGGATCAAGATGGCGGAGGAGGAGTAGGAGGATTCTGAGCTCACTTTCTCCCATGGACACACCAAACTACAACTAAATATAAAACAAGTCTCTCTAAGAATACTTGAAGACTAGCAGAAGGGCTATTCTGCAATGAAGGAGATAAAGGAAAAAGGACACATTAAGATGGGCAAGAGAGGCAGAGTAATGACCTACAGCCCTGGCGGGTGACCCACGCATGGATGTGGATATTACTAAGTCAGAGGTCTTTCCTAAGGAGGGAAGGGTCTGAGTTCCATGTTGGACACCCTACCCTGGGCTTTGGTACTGGGAAGATGTACCTCCTTAATTGGTTTTAGAAACTGGCAGGGATTATGTCCAGGAGAGCCTGAGGACTGTACAAATCTGAGAATCTGCTCCTAAAGGACTTACTCCAATGCAAAGGCCCTACGATGAAAAGCTTTCCAAGAATACCCCAGCATGAAAACTTAAAGGGCCATATAAGACAAGCCCATAGCTAACAACGTACTCAATAGCAAAAAAGCTGAAAGTATTTCTTTTTTTTAATTTATTTTTTATTGTTATTTCCCCCAACACCCTTTTCCCCCCCACTGTACAGCATGGGGACCCAGTTATACATACATGTATACAATTTTTTTTTCTCCCATTGTCGTGCTGTGTTGTAAGTATCTAGACATAGTTCTCAGTGCTACACAGCAGGATCTCATTGTTAATCCATTCCTAAAGCAATAGTTTGCATCCGTTAACCCCAAGCTCTCAATCCCTCCCACTCCCTCCCCCTCCTCCTGTTGTTTTTTATGGCTGAGTAGTATTCCATTGTGTATATATATCACATCTTCCTAATCCAATCATCTGTTAATGGACATTTGGGTTGTTTCCATGTCTTGACTATTATGAGTAGTGCTGCAATGAACATGCGAGTGCATGTCTTTTTTAAGGAAAGTTTTGTCCGGATATATGCCCAAGGGTGGGATTGCTGAATCATATGGTAGAAATAAAAGCAAAAGTAAACCAATGGGACCTAATCAAACTGAAAAGCTTTTGCACAGCAAAGGAAACCAAAAAGAAAACAAAAAGACAACTTACAGAATGAAAGAAAATAGTTTCAAATGATGTAGCTGACAAGGGCTTAATCTCCAAAATAATCAAACAACTTTTACAACTCAACAGCAAAAAAAAAAAAAAAAAAAAAAAAAACCCAATGGAAAAATGGGAAAAAGACCTGAATAGACATTTCTCCAAGGAATATGTGCAGATGGCTAACAAGCACATGAAAAAATGCTCAACATCCCTGATTATTAGAAAAAATGCAAATAAACTACCATGAGATACCACGCCATCATTAATAAGTCCACAAATAACAAGTGCTGGAGGGGGTGCGGAGAAAAGGGAACCCTTCTGCACTGTTGATGGGAATGTAAGCTGGTACAACCACTATGGATAACAGTATGGAGCCACCTTAGAAAACTATACATAGAACTACCCTATGACCCAGCACTCCCACTCTTGGTCATATATCTGAACAAAACTTTCCTTAAAAAAGACACATGTACCCACATGTTCATTTCAGCACTATTCACAATAGCCAAGACATGGAAACAACCCAAATGTCCATTGACAGATGACTGGATTAGGAAGATGTGGTATATGTGCACAATGGAATACTACTCAGCCATAAAAAACAGCAAAACAATGCCATTTGCAGCAACATGCATGAACTAGAGATTCTCATACTGAGTGAAGTAAGTCAGAAAGAGAAAGACAAATACCATATGGTATTACTTATATCTTGAATCTAATATATGGCACAAATGAACCTTTTCACAGAAAAGAAAATCATGAACTTGGAGAATAGACTTGTGGTTGCCAAGGGGGAGGGAGTTGGGTGGTTGGGGAGCTCGGGGTTTATAGATGCAAACTATTGCCTTTGGAATGGAATAACAATGAGATCCTGCTGTGTATCACTGGGAACTATGTCTAGACACTTATGATGGAGCTTGATAATGTGAGAAAAAAGAATGTATGCATGTATGTGTAATTGAGTCACCATGCTGTACAATAGAAAAACAATCATATTGGGGAAATAACAATTTAAAAATTAATAACAAAAGCACCAAGACTATGCAATAGGGGGAAAAGGCAATCTCTTCAATAAGTGTTGTTGGGAGACAGCAACATGTAATAGAATAAAACTAGACCATTTACTCACACCATATATAAAGTCAACTCAAAATGGATTAAACAGACTTAAATGTAAGACTTGGAACCAGAAATTCTTAGAAGAAAACATAGTCAGTGTGCTTTTTGACATCAGTATTAGTAACGTATATGTATATATATTTTGTATCTGTCTCCTCAGGAAAAGGGAACAAAAGCAAAAATATACAAATAGGTCACATCAAATTACAAAAAAAAAAATTGTGCAGTGAAGGAAATCAGTAACAAATCAAAAAGGCACCCTAGTAAATGGGAGAAGATATTTGCAAATGATATATCCAGTGAGGGGTAAATATCCAAAATATATAAAGTACTCATACATTCACTATTAAAAAAAAAAATCCTAAACGATCCACTTGAAAAATTGACAGATGACCTGAACAGGCATTTTTCCAAAGAAGACATGCAGATGGACAATAGGCAGATGAAAAGATGCCAAACACTGCTGCTCATTAGGAAAAAATGCTAATCAAAACCACAATGAAATACCACTTCACTCCTGTGAAAATGGGTATCATCAAAAAATCTACAAATAGCAAATATTGATGAGGATGTGGAGGAAAGGCAACCCTTGTACAATATTGATGGGAATGTACATTGGTACAGCCAGTATGGAAAAGAGTATGGAGGTTCCTTAAAATATCAAAAATAGAACTTCCATGTGATCCAGCCACTTCACTTCTGGATATTTACCCAAAGGAAAACAAACAAACCCACCGATTCAAAAAAAATATATGCAGACCATGTTCCTAGCAGCATTATTTACAAGAAAACAACATAAGTGTCCATAGACAGATGAATGAATGAATGAATATATATGTATGAATATTACTCAGCCATAAAAAAAGAATGAAAATTTTCCACTTGCAACAACATGGTTGGAATTTGAGGGCATTATGCTGGGTGAAATAAGTCAGACAGTGGCAAATAGTGTATATTTTCATCATATGTGGCATCAAAAATAATACAAATAAATCTAATGAAACAGAAACAGTCATACTGTTTCAGAAAACAAAGGAGTGGTTGCCAGAGAGACTGGGAATTTGGTGCTGGGCGAAAAAAATGGTGAAAGAGGATTAAGACGTACAAACTTTGCAGTTATAAAATAAATAAGTCACAGGGATGTCTTGTACAGTACAGAGAATATAGTCAATAACATTGTAATGACTTCGTATGGTGCCCAATGTATAAACTTAATGTAATATTATAAGTAAACTATACTTCAATTGAAAAAATAAAATGCCATTTGCCATTCAAAGCATTGTCGAGATAAACATCAAGACCCAGAATGGAGCTACAACAAACTGGAATTTAGATAACTTTCCAGTCCTGTAGATGCTCCTTTTGAACAGAGAAACATTATTTCCATCAGCCAATACCCAAATGCCAGGCCAATTCTGGGCTCTGTATTTACTTCCTTGTTTCTGACTTTCTGTTTTTCACTTCCTAGTTCCTTATTCCTCATCTTATAAAAGCATCCTGCTTTCTGCTCCATTTTGCAGTTCTCGGGACTCTTGGGAGCAGAGACTACCAGCTTCATAAAGGGTTAAATAAAGTTTATGTGTACCACCTCTTAAAAGATAAATTGAGGCATATTAAAATGTTTATTTCGGCAAAAATCTATTGGAATCAGGCAGCATCTCACCTAGCAGATGGAAAAGAGCTCTGAGGAGCTGTAGAAAATGAAAGTTTTTTTTGTAAATGTAAAGGAGTGGGAACAAGGAAGTTATACTTGGGGGGCGGGGGTGTGGTGGGGAGGAGAGATGGATTACTGCCGAGTTAACTTCCTTTAGGGGATAGCAGGGTCCATCTGGGCAGCTGACCTTCCTAGACTGACCAGGGAATTCCTTACCAATTGGTTTAAAATTCCATTTCTGGGGGAGCTGAAATTGTAACTAATGAAGTCTTGGTTTGGTAAAGTGGGGCTTAGCATAGGCAACTCCATTTTTGGCCTGTTGTCTGGTTTTTAACACATATCAATTGTGTTCTTCAATCATTTTTAACAGCATTTATTATAGATTTAATCTTAGTTATCAGCTTTCTTCATTTACATACGGTATAAACTTTTGGCAAATAGACAAATTGTGTAGAGAAATGGAATCAATTCTTTTTACTATGGCTTCACCAATTAAGAAAATCCACATGTTGTGATTTTTAGAATTATTTCCAGCTATCAATTATATGTTCAAATTATATTAATATCCACATCACCTGGATATAAGGTAGACAGAGAAAATTATAAATAAATAAATCTTCCGGGTCATTCAATTATTTACCTAACAGTTTATGAACTCCAGAATCAGACTAAGAGAAAAACATACTTTTTAGTTGACTTTTGTAAGAAATCTAGAGTTATAGGCAAATAAAATGTATCCTTTTCTGTCCTTCTTGAGTATCTTTTCTTTCTAAAATTTTATGTTCATTCCTTAAGATACTCTAAGGGCAAAATTACCCCATTGATGAAAATACAGAAACAATTTTGTTTAGAATCCAGGTGTGCATTTATCTGCTGATGTACCTGACCTCGGCACAAGCACACTCTGCTCATTTCATTCCTTGACATCCTCCCAGTCAGTCAGTCAGAATAAATCACGTTGTTAGGATGCACTTATCTGGTCAAGGTCAAGTCAGTGCAGCATGGTCCAAGGCCTCAGACATACAAAAACACTCTTATTAGGAATAACATTCCAAGGACTCAGGCTTATATCCAAGGCACCAGCCGAGGGTCAGGTCTTTCTCTTGAACTTGCAGGATTCAGGCTTGTTGCTTGAATCCTCCCAGTTAACCCATTCCTCGCTCTTTGATCACACCATTATTTGATTAAATAATTCATCATAATTATTTTTATCACTTATTGAGTATATATAAGTTCTGGTAAAATATTACCATTTTTCCCTCCTCAACAAAACAATATGAAATCCATTTACAGATTCAGAAGATGAGATCAGCTAATTTAACCTCCTGACACCACAGGGCTGGTAAATATTCAAGCTGATATTTGAACACAGTCCCCAAGTTTATAGCCTTGCAATTTGCACTCCTCCATTTATCACCCACTCAGGAGAAAATTAGGTTTTCAGCCTAGAGGAGGACTATCCTGTAAAAGAATGGGAGCTAGAATCAGGAATGCAATATATATTGACGTTACCTTGACTTAAGCACCCTGCAACATGGCTTTTGTCCCCATTCCTCCAGATGTGCCCAGTTTGGGGTGATCAGTGTACCAAAGAGAGAAAGACTACAGGGAAAAAAAGTCTTCAAATTTCCTTAGCCCATTTACTGAATTTGCTTTTTTATATGTTTATTATTTTAAAATGTTTGCTGGATATTGGGGACGATCTGTTGTAGCAAGTATCAATTATATTGTCTTTTTTTTTTTTTTTTTTTTTGTCTTTTTAGGGCCTCACCCATGGCATATGGAGCTTCCGAGGCAAGGGGTCGAATCGGAGCTGTAGCCACTGGCCTACACCACAGCCACAGCAACGCAGGATCCATTCCAGGTCTTTGACCTACTCTAGAGCTCACAGCAATGCTGGATCCTTAACCCACAGAGCAAGGCCAGGGATCAAACTTTCATCCTCATGGATGCTAGTCAGATTTGTTTCTGCTGAGCCATGATGAGAACTCTGATTATAATGTCTTAACAGAACATAGGATTGGATTCTGCCAAGCAGGTAATGTATGGGTAGACACTATTCATTCCCAGATGCTTGGTCTTATTCTTCATTAGCATGATTCTCTTTTGGGGTTGTTCTCTGTCCTACAATGTGTCTCTTAATTCAGAATATAGTCTTTTCTCAAAAAATATGGGCATTTCTGACAGTTCAAGTGAGTTTCTGGGGTGCCTTAGTGAGGTCAGTTCAGTCTGATAAGCCTGGACTGCTGTGTCTGTCAGGAAATCAACTGCTGGCACCTCCTGCATGGAGCTTCCAGCCATGGTAGTAATTCCCAAGTAGACCTCACATAGGAATTCTCTGCACATCATTTCTTATGTCCTTGAACTGCCATGCAAACTTATAGACACACCCTCTCCTCTCTAGTCCTGTCCCCCAACTTTCACTCCACATATGTGCAGATGCAAACTCTAGTCTATGTACCCCCAGCTCGGTGACATTGAGGACAGAGCAGTGTCCCATTTTCTGAATGGCATCCCAGATAGGAAGTCAGGATGAAGGTTCACCTCCTTGGTTTTCCTTCCTTCTGGGATCACAGTGTGTCATTGCTTCTTGTTCAGTGCTTTACAATTATGTTCATATAGCTTGTCCAACTTTATAGTTACTTACTGTGGGATGGCCAGTAGTAAAGTTATTCTGCCAGTGCTGGAAATAGAGGTGAAATAAAATGACTTGTTTGATTTGTGTAATCCTTTGGAATTTAATATCAGTTTCCTTTCCTGATCATATTTGCTTGATTCACATCAACCCAGTGAGTTTTCCCTATCTCAAATGCATTGGAAACTCAGTGCATTTAAGTATACCCTTCTCTTTTCTTTGAATGCTTTTTTATCTACTACCAGGGAAATCTTACTTGGTTTTCAAGACCCACGTAAATTCCTGTTTCCATTGTGAAGCTTTTCCCCACCACTCTCACCAAATTTAAAGTCCTGTGCCATTTATCTATATCACCCATATAACATCACACATTTTATAAGTATTTCTGTGTAAATCTGCCTTCCTTTCAAAAATAATTATGAGATCTTTAAGGGGGAAGTATTATTTGCCTATGTTTAGCAGGTACTTGAAGCAGTTACAGTGTTTTTGATGGCATTTTTTTGGCAGCATGCCTTGCAGAATGTGATGTCTTGTTTGCCTTATGCTATTAGTTAACCACTAGTAGTACTGGCTACTAACTACTGTGATTGCTTTGTCTGATTAACTTTGTTAGATGCTTTCAGTAATTATTTCTTGCACTCTTTCTTTTGTGCCAATTTCCATGGCAGAATTGAGAAATTACTAAGTAAATAGTAGATAAGAACCATTAACAATCACTCAGAAAGCAAGCAGTAGGACCATTATTTCAATATAGGTGTGTCCATCGCAATTAACTATTGCTGTACTATGGGAATGTGTGTAAGTCAGAGGTCTGCAGAGGCAAATTAGAATTTTATTTGAGAGGTAATTTTTGAAATGTCATATTCCATTATTAGCATATCTGTATGTGGAATTATTGAAGAAGAGAATACAAATGAAGGTGATTTTTCTTTGGGCTTAATTTTTCACTTTCTGGAGGAAAACATTGCCATGCTATTGATTTGGGATGAATGTTTAGAGATGCAGAGAAAAACCGAATTTCATTGTGAGTGAGCATCACATTAATCACTTATTAATAAAAGGTATCCAAATTCTGAAATATTTCTAATGTGTTTTAATTGATTTAAATTCAGAATGTATAAAACATTTTTGAGAATTTGGAAACTATTTTAATTATCATGTTTCAAAATATAAGCAAGCATGAATTTGCATTTTACTTAAGTACACTAGAGCAAGGATTCTGAATGTAAATGACTTAATATATTGAAATAATGCCTACTTAACAGACTGATAGCATTTTATTCATTTTATAGCAAATGTAACATTTATGTAATAATGAAATTTCAATATCTTGATTTTGACAAGTAAGACAATTTTTTCTTCTTAAATATTTTGTGAAATTATTCTGCCAATGGTATGAATTTAGTCAATTAACTAAGTAGGGTAACCTAAGAGGTTTGGAACATATGAGGGCCATTTGGCTCTATTAACCCCTATATTATCTGAATTTTTATCAGAACCAATATGGCTGGGTTTCAAATTAAAGTTTGTTGATTCTATGTGAACACTTCAAAGTGAGTGAGATCATCAAAAAGTGCATATTTAAAGATCAGAAATATATTTTGTAGTAGAAATATAGAGGGATGTGTCATCTGAAAAAACCAAAAATTTTACTCTAAAAACTGATTACAAAGAATTTTGTAACTTGAAAATCTAGGCTTCTAGATTTTCTCTTAAAACTATCTATTGTTGGATGATAGTTTGAGTTCAGGGAAGACTTGAAGTTTGATAGAACACTAATCATTTAAAAATTGAATGAAATATCATCCCTGAAAGAGTTACAAGGCACTAGCATGAAAACTGGTGGTAAATATACAGAATTCTTTTTTACTTAGCTTGACCACAGAACGGCTGATCAATAAGCATTTCTTTTTATGACCAATGTCAGCTGCCTTTAGGGAATTTATTGTAGACCTCTGTGTTCAACTTGAAGAAAACTATATGGCTTTCTATTATTTTATACAGAGAGACTAAAAGAGTAGTATTTTTATAAATAAAATAAATGATTTAGAATTTTTGAGAGAAGATAACTTCAATTCATGTATTCTTGGTAATTGCCTCCCTGTTTTCTTTAACGTAACCAGATATTTTGCCTTCAAACTTTTTGATCTACTTTTTGATATGCTCTTTTTACATTTTTGGCAATGTGTTTCATCTTTCTGTAATTCAGTTGCAAAGTAATATATTAGTTGTTCTGAAGTTTCTTTAAAGGCTTTAATAGATTATTACATTTAACACTGAACAAGATATTCATCATTAGCTTAAAGAAATGATTAAATCCGCATATCTGACTAAGACTCCCAAAGTGAAAATTCCTAGCAGGACAAAGTACTCATATTAAATAATAATGAACCTGAGAAAAAGAATATTCTATTTATAGGATAAAACACTTAAATATCTCCCAAGTGTTAAGGTTTCTTGATTACTTGTGAAAATATAAAATTTTATAAGCATTCTTCATAATTGTTTGTTTTTTGATCATAATTAATATCTTGTCATTAAAGTAAGTAACTGTCTACTGAATAATCCTTATGTTTATATCACAGATTTATGTTTCAGGTATGGTCAGACTATGAGAACTAGTCCCTGTAATCTGTATCCTCATGATTATTTTGTGGGAAAAGCAGTTAAGAAAATGGCAGACTATCTAGTATATAATTAGTATGTTCAGATGAAAGGTATATTGATTAAATCACTTAGAATTGAAGGAAATTAGATATCAAAATATACTAGCATAGTCATACAAATAAGAAGATAATGGCTGAAAAGGTAACAAAATAAGACTGAAAGCTATATATTCCTCAACAATTCTTTCCATATAATCACACTGTGAAACCTCAAATTATATTAAATCTAGTTTGTTTATTACATAGAGATTATCATATATTTGGTTTGTGTTAACCTAATAAAGTTAGGTTTCAGATTTATTTTTAAAACAAGATATTTATTAACATTTTCCTCCCAGCCTACCTTATACATTAGCTTAGCTACAGGACACTGAAGGCATTTGTGTTGCTTCACCTGCTCCATCAAAACCTAGGTGGAGGTTGATGAGATTAAAAAATTCACTCTGCCTTGTTGAGATAACTCAACAAAATTTCAAGTTTATCTGAATTAAATTCTAAGTACTTGAAATAAATTAAGCAGGAAAAAAATGAAAAACAAGGGGAACCAGTGAAAAGAATTAAACATAAAGAATAAGAAATAACGCTTAAGACATAGGCATAAACACTCATGTGAAGATGATTTAATCCTAGAAATACAAATAAACATTAGGTGGCTGCTAGCCTATTGTCTTGATAAATTTCAAGAGCCTAGCTTCTTAGAACCAAGGAATGAACTGTGAAATATGACAAAAGACATACAAACAAGTGTCTCTGAAAGGAGAGCAGAAATAGATGGAATGAGATTTTGGCAACATAGACAAAGTGGTAATAAATATGTGGTACAGGCTGATTGAAAAGAAGAGTAACAGAAAAACTTAATCGATGGGGGAGAAAATTATAGATGTCAAGCTTACAAAATGCTGGATCATATCAATCTATGATTGGCTTTCCCAAAAAGAAAACTAAAATTATTCTAACAAGAACAATGCTAGGATGGCAACAACTTTTTTTTTTTTTAAGAGCGGAAAACAATTTTTAAAATCTTGTGGTTTCATCAGCTCTCTAGATATTTAGACATTTTAGGTAATGTATTTCAAGGAAAAAAAATTTTTTTTGAATGCACCAAATCAGAAATGAAAAGATCCAGTTTCAGAAGACAAATAGGATTTTGTCTAAATTTGTGTCTTAAACATTAAATGCCAAAAGAAAATGAAAGCAATCTGCCCAGATTTTTGAGAAGGAAAAAACTCAGTATGCAGAACTAGGTTGAAAAGGTAGTCTCAGAACAAACTCCCTTGCTGAAGTCCAACATTTTCATAATTGTGCTCAAACATAAAGCTTCATGAAAGAACCAAAGCACTAAGTAATTTGAAAATTTAAACTCCTAGAAATAGTTGGAAAGCTTTCTAAATTATTACAGAGTCAACATAATTCTGATATTAAATATAATAAAAATTGTCTTCTCACCAAACTAACCGTTCAACAAAAAAGGACTAATAGTTTTTGTAAAAAAACAAAGTCTAGTGTCACAAACTACAAATTAGCTAGCAGAATGCAGCACTGAATTAAAAATACAAAGTAAACTGTGGTGGTTTATAATCATAAAAATAGGATAACATATTTTGTCATATGATCTATTTAATAGATCCTGTAAAGTTAGTGATAAAATTCAACATATATTAACCAACTGAATGGCTTCTTTCTTAATTTGGAATGGAAGGCTATTTTCTTAAGAAGATATCATTTATAATCTGAGTCAATATTATACTCAAAATGATTATTGAAGTGAGAAAAAATTATTTATTTATTTATTTATTTATTTATTGTGTGTGTGTCTTTTTTTTTGCATTTTCTATGGCTGCTCCTGTGGCATATGGAGGTTTCCAGGCTAGGGGTCTAATCAGATCTGTTGCTGCTGGCCTTCGCCAGAGCCACAGCAACGCGGGATCCGAGCCGCGTCTGCAACCTACACTACAGCTCACCTGCAATGCCAGATACTTAACCCACTGAGCAAGGCCAGAAAAGTATATTTAAAAGCTAGTTTTAACAACTATTTTTTAACATTTGTTCGGAAGAGATAAACAATACAATTTGAAAGACAAAATTAAAGACACATTTGTCTCACAGTATAGTAGTTTTGTTTTTTTCAGACGGTCATGACTTATTGTCTAGAAAATCAAACAATTCAACTAAGAATTATTTTCAATATTATATTTGTATCAGTTAAAAAATAAATCCACATCATTTTTTTATAAACCAGTAATAACCAGTTAAAACATTCAAGAAAGCATTCCATTAATTTTAGAAAAATGAATTTTTAATATATAAGGCATAATAAACTTATAAAAATATATAAGGCCTGGATGATGAAGACCATAAAGCTGTAGAAAGAAATGAAAGAAACTATAGACAAAGTAATTGCATACTATTTAGGAAAAAAAAAATTTTTCTGTATAGGAAGGTCCCATAATGTCAAATGTTGGTTTTGATAATATCAGTCTAGATTCATAAACCTATAAATTACTGTTGACCTTTGAACAACACACGTTTGAACTGCATGGGCCCACTTTTATGTGGATTTTTCAATAACTAAAAGATCCACAGTTGGTTGAATTCATGCATGTGGACCTGAGGATGTGGATGACCAACTGTAAAGTTATACTTGGATTTCTGACTGTGTGGTGGGATTGGTACTCCTAACTCAAACATTCAAGGGGTCAGCTATGAATGTTTCTCAATCCAATCGACAAAAGGTCCTAAAGTTTATCATGTATAGTAAATATGTTAAAATAAACCAGATGGTTCTGCATAATAAAAATTAGAGCAGTTATTCTTATTGCAGCAGACAGAACCGTATTCTCTCAAATGCCTAGTTGGAAACCTAGGAGTCACCAGTGATTCTCTACTTCCATACTCCTCACATCCTTCCAATCACATTTTCTATTCTGCTTACAAAATACCTCAAATTCCCCACTGTATCTAATCACTTGTGATGGAACATGATGAAGGATAATGTGAAAAAAAATGTATGCATATGTATAACTGGGTCACTTTGCTGTACAGCAGAAATGGACAGAACACTAAATCAACTATAATAAAAAAATAAAAATAAAAGGAAACCAAAGCATACTGCTAAAGAAAATAAGCAATTCAAAAAAGAAGGCAGAAAGAGAAGGAGAAAGAAACAAGGGAACAATGAACTATCCAGAAAACAATGAATAAGATGACACTGGTAAGCCCTTACTTACCAATAATTATTCTAAATTTAAGTGGATTGAATTTACAATCAAAAGACATAGAGTGGCTGAGTGGACAAAATAACAAAATTCAGCTATATGCTGCCTGGAGGAGACTTGGTTTTAAGCACACATTTAGGCTCACAGTGAATAATATGGAAAAAGAAAGGCTTTTCAAGGAGAAACCAAAGACAGCAGGAATAATTATACCTAATTTTGACTAAATAGATTTTAAGTAAGAAATGGGAACAAGAGATAAAGAAAGTCATTATATATTGATAAAGGACCCAGTTAAAAAAGAAGATGTAATAGTCATAAGTATATATGTGCATCCAACATCAGAGTGCCTAAGTATATTAACTAAATATAAAAGAGCTGAATGGAGAAAGGGACAACAGGGCAGTAAAGGTAGAGAACTTCAGTATTCCTCATTCAACCAGGAATCAGTCATCCAGAGAGAAAGTCAACCCAGAAACAGTGGGCTGAAACCATGACTTTGACCATTGGATCTAACAGATATATACAGAACTTTCTATCCAATAACAGCAGGAATATACATTCTTTTCAAGCACACAGAGAACATTCCCAGAGATAATATGATAGATTAAAAATCAAGTCCTAGCAAATTTAAGAAGATTGAAATCATCCCAAGAGTGTTATATGACCACAATGGTATGAAAGTAGAAATCAGGAATAGCAGGGGAGCTGGAAAATTCACAAATATGTGAGAAATTAGATAATATACCACTGAGAAGCCAATGGGTTAAAGTAGAAATGAAGAGGAAAATTTAAAATATCTTGAAACAAAAATGAAGACATGACTTATCCCTAGGAAATGCCCTCTACTCCCTTCATCCTCTTATCGCTAGGCATTACATTGGTGGTTTTGCCTGTATTCTTGAGTGGAATTAGTAATAATATTACGTTAAATAAAAATTCATAGAAAATGTAAATAAGCAGTACCCTATGTAGTCTACCAATAGAACAATGACTCATGAATCAGGTTTATTTAGGTCGAAACAAAATTACTACTGGGCTTCTGGAACTCTAGCTCAGATTACTAAAATATCACATTTTGATAATTATTGTTATTTCCCATATTGTAATAATCACGTTGTCACTAAAATTTACTAACATAATCAACCATAATCAGCCATCAAAAGAGATCTACGGGATACCTGTTTTCTCAGTGATCTAAAAGTGTAATTCAAATATGTAAGTGCAATCACCAAGGTTAAATGTGTTGTAAATAATTGGAGCTTATATCCTTCACTATGATGTCCTTAAACTCAATGTGAACTTTGAAATTACTACACTAGCAGAACAGATTTAATTCCAAGCCAGGTGTCATTTTAAGTATGTTTGCATACACTTTCTTTGCAGTTTCGTTAAGTATATTTAAATGCATCATTGTTTTTATGCACAAGTAAACCCAGTATGTTACATTATTCTATATGGCAGAAATATTTGCATTTCTTGCCAAATGAGACAATTTATGGTACACTTAACAAAACTTGGAACATGCTTTTTTCGGTCTTATTTTTAAAAAAATTATCTCTCATATTGGAGTGTAGTTGATTTAGTGTTGTGTTACCTTGGAGCATAGCTTAATTAAGGTCTAAACCAGGTTATATTCATCATTTATGTGTATTCCCTTATGTTAGTGATAAAGCTGTAAGACTGATTTTTAAAGAACCTAACCCCAGACAGGTTAAATGAACTGTCTAGTTTTATACAGCTACAAAGTGTAAAAGGGGATTTGAATTCTGGCTTGAACATAATATAATTTAAAGATAAAATATGTAAGATATCAGAAAAGGTACAAGTAATTTAGAAGGTGGGTTCAAAGGAGGGAAAAATCCCATCACAGGATAAACAAGAAAGGTTTTCTGGAGAAGGTAATTTGTAATATGAGACTTTAGGGATAGGTACCATTTTTTTTTTTTGTTTGTTTGTTTTTGGATAAAATGATAAGATCATGGACAAAAACCCAGAGGTCAGAAACCATGGTGTATATTTGGGCAACAGCGAGTCGTCCAAAACAACTCAAGTAATGGGACAAATCAGAGTAGAAAATTGAAGTTATGTTTCAGTATTTTTGATAAGAAAAGAACATAACCCTAATTGTATTCTGGAAGATACAGATGTACATATACATATGTAAATGGGAAAAGTAAGTTCAAACTTATTTTTGATTTTCTAATTTTCTAATTAATAAATGGCTTTTTGGCAAAGACTGTGGATTCTCTGTTAGTCAGTTTAAATGCACACTTTGAGGTTTGTTGATGACTCTTGTGCTGTGGAACAGGTCTTGATATTTTGATTATCTCCCTCAGTTTGATGTTGTAGAAAACGTCTCAAAATCAATTTCATATAAATTCTTAATGAGTGGTTAGATAATGTGGTTATTTCTGGAGCCGGACTGAAGCTACATGGAGGCAAAATAAAACCTAGAATTAAATAAATCTATTAATATCTAAGTAAACACTGCACATTGAATATAAGGTGAATAATAAACTCATCTACATTTGTCTGAATTAACTTGCGATTAATGCCTTCTTTTGGCATTATCACAGATTTCTTTATATTGGTAAAATACATAGTGTTTATAGTTGAAGCAATGTTTCAACAAATAAAGTTAGTAAAGTGCAGAATTAAGCAATCAAACTCCAAGAAAGTTACATGGCCAGTGGAAGTGTAACCTGAAACTATGAAGAGAGCCATTTGTTACTGAAAAGATTGTGTATTTCCTAAAGCCCCATGCTTTTAGAGGCAACCAAGAGCTTATTGGGTGATTCTGATGTGATTCCAGGTCTCAAGGCAGTCTGGAATGATCTCCAGAAGAGCCTCAGCCTCTTCCGTTTCCCATTAGTCCTAGATGACAAGTTCTGCTCTTTCCACTGGCTCTGGTTCTCATCACTCACCTGGGCCTTCCCATTGCCCTCATAGGGTAGAATTCTTTCTTTGCTCTGGAGGTAGTTGCCACTTCAGATTGACCAACCCCTGTTTCTCTGCTTTCAAAAGTCCAGTGCTGGTGTTCGTAGAGGTTAGTTTTCATTCTATCCAGTTTCCTCCTCCATTTCTCCTCGAGATCTGTGAACTCACTGTGGACACAGGATTCCAGGGAACTGCTCTAGGAAAAGCTACAAATTATATTGTTCTTCGATAATGAAGATGAAATTAAAATTGCCCTTTCCATTCTTCCTTCTAAAGGAAGCGGCACTGCTGTAAATGCCACTGGAGGAAATAGACTCCTGCAGAATATTGAGCGGGCACAGAACATATTCCATTTTATAACAGATGTCAGTCACCATGTGACATGAAGGCAAATTCAGTGTATGTCAAGCATGAGTCAGAGATGGGGACAGACCTTCAGAGATCTGGTACAACTGGAGCTGGCAGCCTCTTCACTGCTACTCCTTCTGTCTCAGAATTGGAAGACAGTTAATACATGTTTTGTTTTGCTTTTTCTTTCTTACCTCCTAGTGTAGAAGCTGAGATTCATGAAATTACATACTGTATCATTCATGACAAGTAATCAGGATAACCCATCAAATCTTAACCAACTTTGGCTGCCTTCTCAATACTATGTTACTAGTGGTGATGCTTTTCTACAAAAGCAGTGGCATGACCTTATTCTTCTTTATAAATAGCAAAGGATAATGAATCAGGCAAACCTAATTTTAAATGAGAGAAAAGTAATGATTAAACATCAAGTTAATTTTGCATACAACTTTTTGATGTTGGAAATTTGCTAATAAAACCATTGCAAATTAGATATTGTCAGGCAAAATAAACAAGCAAGATGAGACTCATCTATGTTGTTGCAAGATGAAATGTTTGAATCCATTGCCTTTATCTTTTTGCATTTGTATGATATTGATCACATTAAACATTCCTCTGTTTTAAATTACATGTAAAATAGTAACATACAGTGGAAATATTTACAACTCTTGAGGACTCATTTGGCATAGGACTAACATGCATAACATAGGCTAAACATTTAGTGTCAATCACATGTGTTTCTGCTGCTAGATTATGACTTTAAGCTATGTTATGTCTGGGTAAATAACTGTTTAACTTATCATCTAAACCAAGGCATTGTTGAGAGTGAAAGAGGATACTACTCATGATTATGCTGGGACAACATCATAAACCTGGAGTACTTATTCTAAGTAAGCTGGCATAGATGATGACTTTAGAACATTGTGTCATGAGGATTTATTTATTTATTTATTTATTTATTTATTTATTTTTGTCTTTTTGCCTTTTCTAGGACTGCACCTGCAGCATATGGAGGTTCCCAGGCTAGGGGTCTAATCAGAGCTGTAGCCGCTGGCCTACGCCACAGCCACAGCAATACCAGATCCAAGCCATGTCTGCGACCTACACCACAGCTCACAGCAATGCCAGATCCTTAACCCACTGAGCAAGGCCAGGGATCGAACCTGCAACCTCATGGCTCCTAGTCAGATTCGTTAACCACTGAGCCACGAAAGGAAACTCCGGATTTATTATATTTAGTTGTCTTTGTTCTAACAGCTTCATTGTGTTTTGTTTAATTTATGCAAAGCTGCTAACAATTAGAGAACTATAAAGGCAGTCCGCAGTTTCAACCCTCTTTACATGTTCCATTGATTTTTCTAACTTTTATTATCAAATTTCACAATTTGGAGTTCTTTTAACAAGAAAACTTTTGTTTTAGTCTAAATAGTTCTATCTTTTGGTTGCCAATAATATAAAAAAGAACCGAGATATTCACAGATATTAGTATAGATTCTTCTTTGTATTACCAGATGATTTTATCAATAGAAACATATTTTCTAGTTTATGTCTCTGCTTGCTTTTATAATATTGTTGCTTCAAATACATTAAAAATGGTTAATGGCTCATGAAGAGAATTGTAGGACAGGGGGCCATTAACAAATATAATACTTATTGAGAATTATTATAAGCCTGCACTAAGCCAGGAGCTTATATGTATGTTATCACGTTTTTAGTTTTCAAAATGATCTTTGAAATAGGTATATGTTACCTTCATTTCCTTATGAAAACCAGAAGTAAAAAAAAAGTTTTTTGCCCAAGACTGCAGAGTCTTAAAAGTAGGTCTAGCATACAAAACAGCATTCTGATTCTCACACCTGTGCTTTTTCTACAGCGTATCTGTACAGGTTTTTTATATGTCCTATATAACTCCTGCTAAAAAAAAAATTAATAGTGGCATAAAAGCTCAAATTAGTATTAAAATAGCCTTGAGCATAATTATAGAATCCATCCATAAAGTATAAATTAGAGCTAGAACATAAACTAGTTACTGTTATAATATACTTGAACATAATTAAACAATTCATCAATTCATTAAGTAAACGTTTAAGCACCTAATATCCACAAGAAAACAAACTTTAATAAATTGAGCTTCCTGTAATCACAGAACCCATAAGTTGATGAGGAAACATGGGCGCATTATCTCTCTTGAAGTTGGTTTCAATCTCAGGGTTTCTCAGGAATGCCATTTAAAAAGTTTCATTGATTTTTAGTCAGTAACATGCATAGTAGTGTGTAAGCACTCAAACTCATAACACATTTTACCTGAAATCTCAACTTGGAATCGAAGAGCATATTATTTTCAGACAAATATTTTTGCCAAGTATTTTGTTTGTGGCGAGCTTTATTTCATCCTGAAGAAATATTAGTGTATCCTATCTCTTGTTAATTCCATAGTAATAATTAGCAAAGGTTACTGAATTTTATTCCCTTTGTTAAGAGCTTGCCCTGGCAGAAAGGAATCAGTGACACGTTCCAAAGCCACCCTCAAAAGTTGGATGACATATATCCATGGCAAAAAAAAATCATAAAAAAGAGAGGCTTAGATGCTTCATTTACTTTTGATCTGAGGGGTTCTTCTCACTGATATTTCTCTTGGGTCTTTGGACTTGGTCTTTCTGACCATGAACCTCTATTGTTACACCTGCTCACTCTTACCTTATGCTATGCCCAGGTTGTTACTATGCTAAAAGACAATTATTTTGTACCAATGACCAGATGCTGCCTCTAAGTTCACCTGAGGACCAGGAACAAACCCTAAATCATTCCTTGTGTTTGTTATTGTTCCCTGAAACAGTGATGCACTAGGCGTTTGAAGCCTGAGAAGGCTTATCGCACACCTGCCTTCACACCTTCTGAATCAGATCTTGGTTTTCCTTATTCTGCTTCCCACTGTATCATCACATGTTAAGGGATGCTTGGGAGGAAGCAATGCTAATTAACATAGGACACCTGAGAATAGGTCACCCAAAGGGGAGGCGAGCCAATTACTTGGAACAGTGAGAACTATTGTGTGTTCAAATTCAGAATTACGCTGAAGCAGGCACAAAATAATAAGACAAGGAGGATGACAAAGTAGAGAGCGGGAAGAGATTCGGATGAAAGTATAATTGGAAAGGGCAAAGCAGAAATGAAAGGTCAGTCCCTACGGACAGGTTATTTACAGAACCCAAATAAAAAGAAATGGAGGGTTTGCATAAGAAAGAATAAAAAGGGGAAAGAAAATAAGTCACATTTTTTTTCTTTCCAGGGAGAAAATAATAGTTGCATTTGTTACCTAAAAAAAAAATAAATAAAAACTGACAATAATTTAAATTCCTCTTGTCAAAATTAATATTATTGTAATATCCTTTGATTTTCATATGGACCAGGTTGTCAGATGTGCCTTGTACTAAGATAAAAATTAATGCTCTTGTTCTTATTTTATCTGAAATACATAACATGAAAAAGTCAGAAGATTTCTGATGTGTGTAAAATAATTCAAACTGAGCGTGTAAGGACTTTCAGATGGTTTTAGAGTTGTTAACAGTTGCAAACAATCTGTGTCTTTTTCACTTTCCTTCCTGATTGATGCCAATAGCCGGCCACATGGCATGGCTCTATCTGCAAAGCACGGGCTCATAGGAAGACAGAAGAAAATACGCTAACTTCATTAATGCTGTCTCTAAGTAACTGACCTAGACAATAATTATAAACAGAAGGAAGATAGTTTCTTACCTGGAGTGTTTGCACAATTTAAAATGAGAAAATTGTGTCAAATATTGTGGATATGTTAAGACAAAAAAAATATATGGTGTTTTCCTGCTTATGGATGAGAGGGATCCATTCCTCATTTTCAAATTGATAACATTCCCTTGGCATAACAAGGTCAAGGAATTTAATGAGTTATAGCCATAAAATTTCACAGATTGAATGCTTTTCCTTATGCTGGGTTAGCAAATACAAAGGCATGTGCTCTAAGTTCTGTATCTGAAGAATTTACAATTGATTTATGAAGTTATTTAACAAATCACAGTTATAAGTAACTACAAGACAATAGGTTCTTAGATTCTTTTGGGGTTTACACACTAAATTCTTATCAAGAAGAAACAAAGGAGTTCTTGTCATGGTGTAGCAGAAACGAATCCGACTAGGAACCATGAGGTTGCAGGTTCAATCCCTGGCCTCTCTCAGTGGGTTAAGGATCTGGCGTTGCCAGGAGCCATGGTGTAGGTCACAGATGTGGCTCGGATCTGGTGTTGCAGTGGCTGTGGCGAAGGCCGGCAGCTGTAGCTCTGATTAGACCCCTAGCCTGGGAACCTCCATATGTTTCAGGTGCAGCCCTAAAAAGCAAAAGAAGAAGAAGAAGAAGAAACAGAGATCAATGGGTATTGCATTGATCAGAGCAAAATGGGTGGAAATACTAAAAATAATTAAATATAAGAATTGCTCTTAGATGTAAGTTAGGTATAGCTAAACAGACAACACACACACACACACACACACACACACACACACACACACAAATGGCAAAAAGAGTTTGAGAGAGATGAGTGCTCACAATCCCTTCCATTGCTCTAACCCCTCCCCTCCACTTCCTCAGTGGGGAGTAAGATTCTGTCTCTTTCTCTTTCCTGTTCTTCTCCCTCCCCTTGGACATCTATCACATGAGAGCCTCTGTCCCTCTAGGAGGTAGGTCCATACCTTGGGGAAGATGGTACATGAGCTGGTAGGTTGAGCTGTGCGTATATTACATAGATGCTTAAGGAATTTAGAAAAATACTTTTTCTCTATGAGCCATGTCTTTCTTTCCTGGCTTCTCTTGCTGAGAAAGGTCAAGAAAGTTAGTTTTGCATTGCCCAACTTAATAGTGGTTCCTTTTTGTTTTTGTTTTGTTTTGTTTCTCTTTTTCTCTGATGCAAAAATTTTGATGGGTCCATCCTCAAAGTAGGTGCAAGAGAACCTAAATTAAGGCCAAAAAAAGAGAAGGTATGTACTTTTAGTACCATAGTGATCACATTCAATAGGTCCATATGTGGAGCAGGGACTAATACATGCAAGTGATTTCTGTAATTGCTTGCTTTCTCTGGTAATAAATTCCCAACAATAGAAATCTGACATTCAAACATTACTTCCACTAATCTCTTTAGTTTTACCCTCTTTCTCTTTTGATACAATCTGTTGCCTTTTGTCTTTTCTTTTTTTTTTTTTTTTTCCTTTAACTTTGTCTCATTTACTGGAATATGTTAAAACATCTCTCTCCTTGGGTGTTTTTGCTAAGCCTCAACAAGTAAATTTAATGTTATTTTCATCTATTCAAATTAAATGACTATGGAAATTTGACTACAGTTGTCTCTCTTTGCCTCATGCCCTTCCATTTGGATTATTATTTAGAGTATACGTAGCCTCACCTTGCACTCACTTTTAATCAAACTAGGACCGATATGCGGGTAGGAGAGGCTACAAGAAATACAATTATGTTTCAGGTAATAAGTCTGCTATAAACCTACAGGGAACGGACTGCGATATTAGTCCTAAGAGTAAATTGGTAAATAATTTACCGATTTGTGGAAGTGTTAGTTTTGGGATCAATCCTGGAATGCTGCCTGTCAGTCCCACAAGTTGAGTTTAAACCCTAGATGTGCTTTCTTTCTAAACTTTCTTGTACTTTAGTAAATGTTCACAATGCATTTCAGTTCCTTTGAGGGGCCTGCTTTTTCTCAGTTCTCTTCAGTGCCCACTAGTCCTCTGGGCCCCTCTCACCTGATTTCATTTATCTCAGTGACTTGCCTTCCCTGTAAGATAGTGAGGGCCTTAAGTTAAAACCCCTTCTTCATATGATCCAGCAATCCCACTCCTGGGCATATGTTCTGATAAAACTAAAATTCAAAAAGATACATGTACCTATATGTTCACTGCAGCACTATTGGTAATAACCAAGACATGGAAATAACCTAAATGTCCATCAACAGATGAATGGATTAAGAAGATGTGATACACACACACACACACACACACACACACACACACAATGGAATACAACTCAGACATAAAAAACAATAAAATGATGCCATTTGCAGCAACATGAGTGCAATTAAAGATTCTACTACTAAGTGAAGCAAGTCAGAAATAGAAAGACAAATATCATATCACTTATATGTGGAATCTAAAATATGGAGTAAATTGGGAGTTCCTGTCACAGCAGAAGCAAATCTGACTAGAAACCATGAGGTTGCAGATTTGATCCCTGGCCTTGCTCAGTGGGTTAAGGATCTGGCATTGCTGTGAGCTGTGGTGTAGGTCACAGATGTGGCTCGGATCCTGCGTTGCTGTGACTGTGGTGTAGGCAGGCAGCTGTAGCTCCAATTGGACCCCTAGCCTGGGAACCTCCATATGCCATGGATGCAGCCCTAAAAAGCAAAAAAAAAAAAAAAAATAATAATAATAATAATAATAAATAAAAAAATAAAATACAGTGTAAATGAACTTATCTGCAAAACAGAAATAGATTCACAGACATGGAAAATAGGCTTGTGGTTGCCAAGGGGAGAGGAATGGAGGGGGTGAACTGGGAGTTTGGTGTTAGGAGATACAAACTATTACATTTAGAATAGATAAGTGAGAAGGTCCTACTGTATGAGAAAAAGAATGTATATATATGGATGGCTGGGTCACTATGCTGTACAGAAGAAACTGACACAACACTCTAAATCAACTATACTCTAATAAAAGTAAAATTAAATTTAAAAAAACGAACAAATAGAATCTCTTTTTCCAGTTATTGGTGGTATATTCTGACCTTTTTGACCTACATTTGTTTTCTTAAAATAAAGGATACTAACAGGTTTGTTTGAGTGTTTAGTGGATACTTAAATATCTGTTCTGTCAATATATGTGTTTTTCTCCTTTTTCTGAGAAATAATTGACATATCACTTATGTAAGTTTAAGGTGTACATTTTGTTGATTTGAGGTATTTATATGTTGCAATATAATTACCACTGTGGCATTAGCTAACACTTCTGTTGTGTCCCACGATTATCATTTCTTTTGTGTGGTAAAAATATTTATTCTCTAGTTTCTTAGCAACTTTGAAGAATATAATACAATATTATTGACTAAAATCACTATGCTCTGCATTAGATCAATTGTATAGATCTTTGTCATACTTGGTTAAATTTATTCCTAAGAATTTTATTGTTTTTGATATTATTGTAAGTAAGATCATTTTCTTTATTTTTTCAGATGTAGATGTTTGTTGCATGTTATATGTGCTTTTCTTAATAGCCCTCAATGTTCAATCTCTCTCAGAAATGGTCAAACATATATGAATCCATTTTCATTTACCATCAGTATTATTTGAAATGGTAACATAGTTCAGAAACTATTTTCTTTCTCTCTTAAGAAGTTGCAGTTAGTTTTTATTTGCAGTTGTTTCTCTAACAGAGGGATTTCTCCTTACCTCTCAACTGAAACCTTCTCTGTGAAGCCAAAAGTAATCTCCTTAGTTACCAAATTTATTTTGTCCTTTTTATTTCATTTCACTAAGCCTTCTTATAGCCTATGGCTAAAATATTCTTCATGGAGTATAGAAAGGTTTCACTCCTTTCTTGAAATTCTTTATTAGGAAGAAAGATCAAAAGCTAGTATTTATTACTATGTTGTAAGCATTCTTTTAAGTTCTTCCCATGGACTGGTTCATTTTGCCTTCTAAGATGATCTGATGTAGCAGATAATATTAGAGATTTCTCTTTTTCTCATTGTAAAGTAGAGGAAACAGAGGTGCAGAGGGGTTAAGTGGCATGCTTAGGGCTATGCAGTGTGTAAGTGGTGCAAACACATTATTTGAATTGAAGATATAATTTGTATGTATAGTTGTCGACAATAAAGAGCATTTATAGCCATATGGTACTTAGGAAAACAGTTTCTTAATGATGAAAGGCACTCCATGTTTTTAGAGATAGGAGACTTTTTCTGTGGAAGAATGTGTTATTTAGTTTAAAATAAAATGTGGGAGTTTCCCAGTGGGCTAACAGTTAAGGATCCAGCATTGTCACTGCTGTGGTACACAGTCGATCCCTGGCCCAGGAACTTTTGCGTATTGTGCATGGACAAAAAATTAAAATTAATATTAAATTTAGATTTAAGGCCCTCTGTCCATGACTATATGGACCACCATGGGGTCTTATGACAAAAGATTGGGAATTCAGATGTGACCTTAACCCTGTCTCCAGCCGTGGTCACTCACCTTGCTTCTTTGAGTTATTATTTCCCTTCTTTTCTTTTTTTTTTTTTTTGTCTTTTTGCCTTTTCTAAGGCTGCTCCCGTGGCATATGGAGGTTCCCAGGCTAGGGGTCTAATTGGAGCTGTATCTGCCAGCCTTCGCCAGAGCCACAGCAACGCGGGATCCGAGCCATGTCTGCAACCTACACCACAGCTCACGGCAACACCAGATCCTTAACCCACTGAGCAAGGCCAGCGATCGAACCTGCAACCTCATGGTTCCTGCACTGAGCCACTACGGGAACTCTGATTTCCTGTGTTTTCATGTTAGATCATGTCATGTGACTTCACTAGCCCTTTTACTTTCCCATTACTTTTTGAAATTCTTAAGAGTGGGGAAATTTTTTTCTACAGAATTAATCTTGATATTTATGCTTATATCTATTCAGTTGGAAGACCTTTCTTTGGCTCCACATATTCACTGTGCAAAATGTCTTATGTATATTTTCAGGGAGTTTTCTTAATTTAATGCACAGATGAAAATTATAGATAATTTTACATTTGTATTCTTGACTGTGACATTGCCTGATATGCAGCTGAGTGGTTCTTAGAAAACTTTGGGAGAACTGATGACATATTTGTAGATTTCAGGTTCAAGTCTGTGGAAATGAACTAATTTCTTTTTTTTTTTTTTTTTTTGGTCTTTTTAGGGCCACACCCGCAGCATATGGAGGTTCCCAATCTAAGGGTCCAATTGGAGCTGTAGCCGCTGACCTATACCACAGACACAGCAATGCCAAATCTGAGCAGTGTCTGCAACCTACACCATAGCTCATGGCAACACGGGATCCTTAACCCACTGAGTGAGGACAGGGATTGAACCTGCATCCTCATGGATGCTAGTCGGATTCATTTCTGCTGAGCCACAATGGGAACTCTTGAACTAATTTCTAGAGATTGACAATATAGAAATGTGGACAAGTTGAATAATTGACTGTCAGAATCAGAAGGACTTACAGATACCCTTTTATCCAAATCTCTCTTTTTTTTAAGACATAAAGTTGTCAAACTGCAGAAAGTCTGCATGATTTTCCTTAATTCCATCATAAAGTTATTATTTAGACATTTTAGGGTAGAAAATAAGAAACTTTAAAGACCATCAAGACAAATACTAAATATTTAAATTACAGTGAATAGAAGATTTTGTAAAAGACAAATTCAAACAGAAGCATTTTGTAAAAATACCAGGTCATATTAAATTATACTTTGCTGTCTGTGCTACCATTATATCAAATAACCAATCAGTCAAGTTTCATAGCTTAATGACAAGCTAGCTAATTCACCTTTTCATTTTCAGTCTGGCATCATATAAAACTAATTATAGATAAAGGACTGGTGAAATGTATAATTTTCTCAAACCTGTATTGATTATATAACAATCAGAACATTTCAGGATACAAATCAAACAGGGTTTGCAGACAATGAAGGGCATTTGCATTCATCTGTGTCATGGTAAAATGTGTTAATGATAAAAGACAGCCACATTTCTTAGAGTAGTGCATAGGGAATTTGGACATCTTTATATTTTGGAAATATATCCCATTTATCATGGGGAGTGATACGGACTCCAAGGTTAAGCTATATCACAGGTCATCTTTATGCAGTTTCTGGGGTCTAGAAGGACAGGAGGAGAAATGTGGAGACCAAGTTTTTCATGTATACAATGGGATAAGTAGGTGGTCTATTAACCCACCATGAGGATTGTTAGAAAGTATCAACTGGCTAACAGAAGAGAGGCAACAGCAGTAGAGTTGTGTGGAGTGTCCTAGAGAAATCTAGAATGCAAATGCTATGACCTTCCCCTGTGCACTGACAGGAAAGGGGCAACAAATGTCTGAATATCAAAGGAGATCCAGCTTCAGCTAAGTTGAAAAGGTAGGAAAAATAGAGTCTACACTATTCTAGGCATAGTTCTAGAATCCAAGAATACACAAGTGAAGGACTGAGAGTTTCGCCTTGATGAACTTCATAATCTAGCAAAGAGAGAAACAAGAAGATAATAGAACACTGAGGTCTACACAAAGGAGGAATACCTAAAACCAGGTTGTCAAGGGAGGTTGGGGTGACTTTGTAAAAGGCATCTTCAGTGTCATTAGTGTGAAAATTGAGAAATGAATAAACATTTGTCAGGTAGGCTATTTTCAGGGAAATGGAAGGGGTAGGCGGAGCATGGGGTGGTGGGGAGAGTGTAATAATCCAGGTAAAGAGAAAATCCACAGAAGTGTGTGAGCATTATGGGTGGAGGGAGCTCCAAGGAGTTCAAGCACGGTGCGTGCATAAATCTTCAAGAATGAGGACTGGCAGAGATGGAACTGGGCTAGTAGGTTGGTATAAGACAGTGAGGGACAAAGACAGTGAGGTGGATGCTCTAAGGAATGAGACATCATGACAGATCAGATTTTTGTGATCCAACAAGTAAGTGAGAAAGATCACTTTGCCAGCAGACTGATGGCAGGATGAAAAGGGAGAAGCTTTTGGAGAGCATTAGGTTATTGGATTGTATATTGAAGAGGCTCCTGTGGAAGGCTTAGGGTGAAAGCCAGCATTGTGATAATAACTTAGTGGGGAAGATAATTGTAAAAGAAGGGACAAAGGGACATATGAATTATTGGAGCAAAAGTCGTGGATGACTGTCAGCTGAATCAATGCTTAATATTGTTCTGAACAGACCTTTGCTAAAATTGTTTTAAATGTCACTTTCCTAGAAGCAGTCTTCCAGTGATGTTGGTTAATCCTGAATTGTATGTAATTTCTTATCTTGCAACAGAAGGCATTTGAAAAATAAATAACTTATAATGCTTTATCCAAGGCTGCTTGTTCTCCCTGTTACTAGAGATTTTACTCATTGTTAAATAAGAAAGACATAATTTACTTATGATTATTTTACTTAGTCACAAATAAGGTTGAGGCTACACCCAGGGGTGCGGGTGGATTGGTGAATTACATGTATTTCTTGGAAAATACTTACTAAAAAAGAATTCTTTATAGGATTACAAGTTGAAATTTCTTTTCATTAACTAGCCTACTTTCTAAATTAATTCACTTTTGTTTCTCAAATCAATACTTATTGCAGGTTCTTTGGGTCAATATAATGTTTGATAATTATATTGGATGAACTATAATGAATGTCTCAGGATTATGTTCTTTGAACCTTAACCTCAGTGAGACTATATCAGTGTTTTTCCTGTGTGCTTCTATGATTATAATTAGATTTTTTAAAAAATAATCTTTAAAGTGAACTTCAAAGTTTAAAAAAGGTATAGGAAAAAATGGTGTGACAGAGAATGATAAGTTTAAAGTCCCAGGACAATCATAGCTTCAGGTGAGGCTTGATTCAGTGGCACTTATCCTAAAAACTGAGGTTTCTGTCCTCTCTCTGCATAGTTCTATGGGCTCCCTTGCTGTCAGAAAAGTGATGCAACAGTTTTAATAGTCATGTCTTCACACAAGCTAATCCAGAGGAAGAAAGTGATACCTCAGCTCGGCTCTTTCTTGGGAGCTTGGTAGATATCTCAGCTTTCAAAAGCTGTTTGGGTTTTTGGGTCTCTAACCCAGGACTGTTCTCTCCTTGGGTCTGTCATCCAGGACTCACATGAGACAGGAAGATGGGGAGGACCAGTTGGCCTGATCCAATCAAACCCACCCCCATCCAAACAATGCTGAGAAAAGAGCATTGATGTGGGCTTCTAAAGGGAATCAGCCCTTCTTTTGAAAGAGGAAAACATGAATGCCAGGTCATCACAAAAACAAACAACATTTCTGAATAGGAACAGAATCTGTACCAAAGAAGTTCATGCATATCTGTGAAAATGAACATAGATAGATATTTTTTATTCCTTTGGCCAGGAGTTCATTTGAGCTAAAATATGCCAGGGTTTTTTTCTTTGGACCAAACAAATTTCATGATGTAATGTGTGGTTCTTTGTCAGGAAATGAATGTGCAGTCTAAAACATGAACAAAAAATTTCTTCTTTATCCATATTTTGAAGCCTTAGTACTTCTTGTGATCCGAGAGAAAGAGAGGGAGAGAGAGAGGTATGAGAGATACTTACCTAATTGAAAGGAGGGGGGTCTTTAGAATTTAACAGATATTACATTTTATTTTTTATTTTTATTTTTTTGTCTTTTTGCCATTTTTGGGGCCACTCCCGCAGCATGTGGAGATTCCCGGGCTAGGGGTTGAATCGGAGCTGCAACCACCGGCCTACACCAGAGCCACAGCAGCTCAGGATCTGAGCCGTGTCTGCAACCTACACCACAGCTCACGGCAACACCAGATCCTTAACCCACTGAGCAAGGCCAGGGATCGAACCCGCAACCTCATGGTTCCTAGTCGGATTCGTTAACCACTGAGCCACCACTGGAACTCCCAGATGTTACATTTTAATACATGTCATTTTTTAAAAAAAGCAACCTAAGAAACATGATGAAAAAAAGGACATTGAGACTATTGCCTTTGGAATGGATTAGCAATGAGATCCTGCTGTGTAGCCCTGAGAACTATATCTAGCCACTTATGATGGAGCATGATAATGTGAGAAAAAAGAATGTATACATGTATGTGTAAATGGGTCACCATGCTGTACAGTAGGAAAAAAAAATAATGTATTGGGGAAATTTTAAAAAAATGAAAAAAGAACATTGACTTCTCTTTACATCTTAGGAAGTATGAATTTTTATAGCTAAAAAACTTCTGATGTTTTCTGTATGCAGTAAAATAGTCTGAGGAGGTCAGGAAAATATTTGAGATCATGAAATTAATTTAGAAGTAAGCAAAAGGTATCTTGCCTGACAGACAAGGTTTTGGTAAATATTGCTCTGGTCTCTTATTGATCTAGTTGTAGAGCAATCAATTTTCCATCTTTATATCTATGTCATTATTTTCCAGGAAATTGTATGTTTATGGTTGCTATAAAAATTCAGAAGACTAGCAAAGAATTGGGAGGGTTATGGACTTTCGTAGAGGTGATGATAACCATCAAAACAGTCTAGACTGAATCTATAAGGAAGTTATCCCATTGAATGAAATTTATTTTTTTGGAAGATTAGATTGCTCAATTACTTTGTCTGGATGCCCATCATACAGAATCACGATATTCTGATATTGCCTTATTATAATGATTTAGATTTGGCTGTCACTATATTTGGGTATGTAGAGTAGTGAGAACAAATGACTCACAGTGAATGAAAAAAAAGCAAGACTTGCTTCTAGTATTGATATAATGTTGACACATTAACAAGGTGAAAAAAAATCCCACTTGCATTGCCAATAACAATTTCAAATAAGTTATCATCCTGAATGTTTGTGGCAAAGCAGTTGTAGCGAACAGGTGTGATGCAAAAGTCAAGTCACTTTCCGTTGCTAACATGCAGTATGTTTTGCAAATATTCTACCACACTTGGCAGTGCCCAAGAATAAATGTACTAAATGCTTTCCAATATTTTGACAGCTAGCATATAAAACCCAACTGTTAATGCCAGTGGAAAGTCCAGGGGAAAGACGTTGCTTCATTTAAAATTAATTCAAAAGTAAAGGATGATTGTTATTTTAAAAAACAGAGAAAGGCAGAGGTATCCTGAAGCCAGAGTTAAAGCCTCTGTGTTCGCCTCGCCCTCATCCAGTTCTGAATTCTTGTCCCCACCTGCAGACAATCCCTGTTAGTAGCTTGGGTGTATTTTTCCTACCTCTTCCTTGTATATAGCACAAGGTATATAGCACACTTTTCAGAACTTGTAAAGTTAAGCAGTTTTCACAAAGCCATGCATTTAATTGTTCTAATTCTCTTCCCTTTAAATATACCGGTCCTAGAAGAAAATCAAAATATAATTTTCTGTTTTTTGAAAAATCCCAAAGAATAATATTTGTGATGTCCAAATATCTCAATATTGTCAATATGAACACTATGATTTTTATACACCAGTTCCTCAAACTTTAGGCACATAACTTATGCGCTTTATGTTTCCATTTTCCTCTCTGTATTATAGAAATAAATTTTCATGCTGACTCTCTTCTAGGAAGATGTGAGATGTAATGGTTGATGAAGGAAAATAACCACAGGGAAAAATTTCTATATGATAACCTGATGCCGATATTAAAATACATTTAAAGAAGACTTTCAAGTTATTTTATGGTAATAAGCATTATAATTGTCCTTCGGCATTAGTAGTTACTTCAAAAAGTACCTTAAAATACCTATTATTACTTGTGAGTAAAATATCTTTCATCATAAGAATTTAAACATTGAGTAAAAATAATATACAGTCAGATTCTCCATTAAACTAGATAACGCCTGATTTTAAAGAAACATTATGGGTTGGGCCACAAATGATGCCTTGGCACTACTGATAGATAACATTGATTAAAGATGATTTAACACAGAATTTTTTTTTGTTTTGTTTTGTTTTGTTTTTTTGCTGCTAGCCCCACCCATTCCTCTCCTGCTTTTTTTGCTGCTAAGTAACCTGGCTTTGTCATCATTATGATAAAAGCCACATTTTTGGTTTGTTCCTTCAGGTCCTTCCAGTCAGTTACTCATGTTCCTGAAGCTCTTCCCCTTCGTGATGTTTATTTATTTTATTCTCTGCTGTCAACTGTCAGCAAAAAGTCACTTACTGCTTTAAAGCAAAGCACTCTGCAGTCAATTCCCATGTTATAGGAACATTTTAGTCAAATATTTATGATGCCTCTGACCTAATTTATTTTGCCTGCTTTGGAGGGTGAAGGAATTGAGGAGCTAGCACAGAAGCTTTCCTCGAACCCAGGAACATAAAAGCATTTATTCTGACCCCTCCCAGTGCCTAGTGTACAGAGGTAGCTGAGGGGCCCCGAGGGGACGTGGACCTGGTGCTATCCAGGTCTGAGCTCTTAATCCCTTTGTGGTATTTAATTCTCACACCTATTACTCAGGCTGAAGAATTCTGAGAAAGGGATAGACTTGATCAACCATTTTTTATGAGTTCTTTTGGCTCTATTAATTTCCCTGTGTATGTTTGGGGAAACATAGAGGAAAGGGGATGAATAGGAAGGAATCATTGTTTCTATGTCAGTGTCATTCAGCAAAAAAAATCCAATGATATGTGTAAATGTCATACTGGGGCATATTTCAGAGGATTTCCTATCTGTTCAGAAGTATGACAAGGTCATCCATGTCCATTTTGTGCTGTAGTTAATATTTTGACTGTGGACAAATCTTAGAAATGTTTAATAAACAGGTGAGGGAATTTCTCTGAGAGTACCTTTTGATTATCTATAGGTTATGGTTGTCAGGTTAAATTTGAATTTCAGATAAGCTATGAATAATTGTTAGTAGAATCATGTTCAGTGCAATGTTTGGGACATACTGAACAACATTTATTGTTTATCTGACATTTAACTAGGCATCCTGTATTTTTATTTGCTGAATTTTGCAACCCTGCTATACAGAGGAAGGGCCAAGCATGGGAAAGTTTCAGGCATGGTGTCTTGAGATGGTACCTTCAAATTATTTGTAGCAGTGACACAGTGATTTTAGGACAATTTTTTTTTTGATAAAAGCATAGGAGTTATCATTAAAAGAGAAATGGAAAGGAAAAATCATTGTCCCTCACCTGTGAGTACCAAAATTCTTTGAATAAAGATTGTGACTCAGGTCATCATGCTTTTTTTCCTCATCATTTTCCTCTGCATGGTGATAGTGATAACACTATCAGTAAGTAATAATTACAATGTAAATGTTTTTGCACACTAAGCATTCTTGGTTAGTTATAATTTTTCAAACTTACAACCCCTGCTGGACTGTATTCATGTCTGTCCTTTTCATTCCTTGATTTCCAGAAACCTAGACAACACATGACAGTTATCAACAGCATGTGTTCAATGAAAGAAAACAAGGCATAAATGAGGTAGGAATTATTATCCTGATTTTATAGAGAAATTGAGGTTGACTGATGTTGAGAGATTTCCTCCCAAACAGAATGTAACAGCACTTAGACAGAAACAAAAATTGTTTCACTTAATCTATCATGCTTCATTAGCTACATTAAATTGCTTTAAAACCTTACCACTGAATTCTAAAGATAGAGAGTTTTACTTACAGTCATATTTGTTCAATATCCATTTGTGGATAAATTTGCAGGCCCTATGAAATGGAGATGGCACACATAGCATCTTTTGCATTTTTTCTGATTACCTCAGCAAGAGTGGATGTTTAGTGATAGGCTGTGTAGTTAAGACTGTACCTTAACAGACAACCTGGTCCTGGTAGTTTGATCATTTCTTTCCCTATAGCATATATTAGTATACCTAAATAGATTATCAAAATCGTGTGAATATGACCTCAGACAGTTGTCACTACTAGTCAATATATGGAGACACTGTTCAACAGCTAATTTCTACCCTCGAAGAGATTCCCAATACAGAAGCCATAATATTTCAGGGGAGATGGAGTACTTACATAAGAACAAAACCAAACATTTGTATAATTCTGTCATTAGATATCTTGGTGATGTGAAATATCATAATTTTTTATCTATTTTTGTTTAACCCTACACCTTAAAACCTTAGATCTGTAGCTGGAAACTCCTGCTATGCTGATACAAATTCATCATCCTGCAAACGTTGTCACAAATGACAAGCAGGATGTTTTCCTACAAAGGAAAAAGAGCCAGCCATAAGCAAAATATAACAGCCTACATAAGAGGGAGGCTGTGACCAGTATTGTCAGTATAGCTTCCTTCAGATGCTGGATGATGGAGAATTATCCTGGGTACCACTGGCATTTATGATCCTGAGCTACTCTTGCGGGATGTAATGCATGGCTCTCCCTAGAGATGTGCCCCCACACAACCTCGTTTGCATCCAAAAGTGGACATCTTTCATCTTTGTCCCTGAAGGTCAGTGAGCCTGCCCACCACAATAGATGTTCAATAAATGTGTGCTGACAAATGCTTGTTCAGCCAGTCAGTGTGTGTTCTCTGGTGCCTTGCTCAGACCCTCTGCCTTTGCCTCCTCAGATGCACTGTTGCCTGTGGGAAGGTCCATCTCAACTTGTGATTTCTCATATTCCTATATCTTCCAGGATGCCCCAAGTCCTCATTATCTTTGATTTTACTGTGTGTTCTCGAACTTGCTTGTCATTATTCACTTCCATATTATTAGAAAAGATGAGTGAATACTCTTTTTTTCAATCTTTTTCTCCCCCACCTGTTTATACCTTTATTTTTTCCTGGGTTTCAGAGTCTTACCTGGAAGTGGGGATGTAGAGTCCCAGATCAAGATTCCTGAGTCTATCAGTTCTGTGAATGATCTCAGGGCATCTGAGAACCACCGAAGTGTGGGGAGCAGGCCCTAGCTTCAAGAGTTTATCCACATCGTGGAGTTCCTGTTGTGGCACAGCGGAAACAAATCCGACTAGTAACCATGAGGTTGTGGGTTCAATCCCTGACCATTGCTCAGTGGGTTAAGGATCTGGCGTTGCTGTGGCTGTGGCATAGGCCAGCAGCTGTAGCTCTGACTCAACCCCTAGCCTGGGCACCTCCATATGCCGAAGGTGCAGCCCTAAAAATTTTTTAAAAAAAGTGTTTATTCACATCAATAGAGGATAGGAATTTCAGCCGAAAAGGTACTGATGCATTGAGTATTATAAAATGCTAGCGAGTGGACTGACTACTTGTGAAATCTGACCCATCAGAGCCTCAAAACAGATATTTGAGGTGGACATGATTCCATTTTCAGAGGGGAAGAAACTGAGGCAAAATGACTAGGAGCCTCAGCTTGAAACACCTGCCCTTTTTCAGTAAAACGTATAGCAGCATCCATGTAGTATTAACAAAGCACCTTCAGGATATAAGGGACTACATAGTTGTGTTTCCAGAAGACGAAGATCAGAATAAGGTTAGGTCAGTTTTTATTATGTCATTCATATTTTACTTAGATCTAGAAAATAGCATGTCAGATAGCTCTCTTCCTATGTAATTCGTTTGTCATTCATGTGATGCTATAGACTACGACATGCTGTGGCCACTTGGGATCCACTTAACTGAAGTCCAGTATGTTAAAACTGAGGAAATAGAGATTTCAATACATTTGAAGAATGCATATGTTCAAATAGCTACTTTGGAAAAATTGCCTTTCTTCCTAAGTCCACTTATGTTTTCTCTAAGACTGAATATTCTGCTAAGATTAAGTAGGTCATTTTGAGGACTGCTAAACTGAAAAACAAAAATTTCAGATCCTGTTTTCAGGGCCATTTTAGAGGAAAGCAAAGAGAAGGGCTGTTTGCGATCCACAGTTCCACGATTCATAGCCCCGTAAGGATCTCTCTTTCCAAGGATCTCTCTCCCTTTTCCTCTCTCTTCCTCTCTGCCCAAAGTGTTTGGGGCTGGAACTAAACCAGAACATATCATCCCCATTATCTTTCCCAGAGTGCTATTTAAAAAGTTTCAGACATACACTTGCTTCATGTTGATGATGCTTGCTATTCCCCTTGGGTGAAATAATCTGATGTAGTATTAAGACTGTCACTAAGAATTGTTCATGTATAATTTATAGTCACAATTAAAAAGCATTTTTAACTAAGTGTCACAACACAGTGACAACTAAATTAGACTGTGATTTACATTACCATGTGCTGCCACTTGATTTAGTGTCACTCTAGAGAAATTGATAAACAGCCTGTGTAGAGCAAGGCAGAGGTCTCAGTCAAGAAGGAACTCATTCCCATGTGTGAATAAGGTGAGAGATCGCTGGTGCAGGTTTCTAATATTATGATTAATAATTAATTTTTAGAATATGCAGAACACTGGAAAAGCAGCCCTTTTAGTAATCATGCAAGGCTACTTTTGATAGGCAAAGAAAGTCATCTATTCTTATTTACAGAAGAGTTTGCAATTAAAATGAAGGAGCAGCTGGGGAGATCCTTAGATCCAAATGTCTTCTTTAAATATGACCAAACCAATGCTCAATGATTCAAGTGGCAAAGTTAGTACTGGATTACCCCAAAATTACTTTTAAGCACATACACTGAATTAAATAATTTAACAACACCCTATCGAAGTAAATGCAAAGAGGTACAGTGTTAGACTAGGTGCTTAAAGAGTTATAAAGGATTTTTGTGCTTATTTAGGGTGAGTCTGAAAAAGGCTAAATGTTTTCATTGAAATTTCAAGAATAAGATTAGCGTACATAAACAACCATGATGTAAGACATGAAAGTAGGATAAATACTCCAGAAAGACCATGGGGCTGGATAAATAGCACAACAGTATGGGTGGGGAAAACATTTTCATCCTGGAGGAGCAAGCATCCCGGAGCATTGAGGGCCTGGTGGAATGCCTGGACAAAACTTGGTCATATTTGACTTAATTTTCATTATGTAAAAAAAAAAAAAAAAGTGATGAATTTGGAGATTCTGGTAATTGCTGAGAAAGCACCAACTGGACCCCTTTACAAGTAACAAGTTTACAATCTGGACATGTTAGCTCAAATCAGCTACTGGAAATTGCAGGTAATAAGGAAAATTCTTGTCAGTAACCCTCATGTTCAGAAAGGGGAAGTTAGATTAGTTTGCATTTTTTTCTAGTCTAAAATTAGGCAGATGGAGTTCCCGTCATGGCTCAGTGGTTAACAAATCCGACTAGAAACCATGAGGTTGCAGGTTTGATCCCTGGCCTTGTTCAGTGGGTTAAGGATCCAGCGTTGCCGTGAGCTGTGGTGTAGGTTGCAGATGTGGCTCGGATCCCGTGTTGCTGTGGCTCTGGTGTAGGCCAGCGGCTACAGCTCCGATTCGACTCCTAGCCTGGGAACCCCCATATGCCGCGAGAACAGCCCAAGAAATGGCAAAAAGACAAAAAGTAAAAATTAAAAAATAAAAATAAAATAAAATTAGGCGGAATCATTAGTGGGGAACAATTTTCTGGATTTCTTGCCTGGAAACCAGAATTCTGAAGCAGGGAAACTGTAGTTTCTATAAAAAAGAGACTCTATGGAGGGAAATATCTGGAGAAGTTATTCCCAAATTTCACCTGCCTGTATCTCCAACAGATCCCTGAGTCAGGTATTTGTGAACCAGACTCAAAGCAGCTAGGCTGAGGCACAAGATAACAACAGTTGGATTGAGGTTGCTGTTCAAGACAGAGTTTGGGATTTGTGAATAACTACAAAAAACAAACAAGCAAAACAAAACAAAATGGACAAAAAACCACTCATGAAAATATCCTCCAGCCCCCACAGCTTAATATACATGATGTCCATTATAAAATGTAGTCTCACTCAACTTAAATAGAATCAGAAATGTGAGCATATTCTCAGAGAAAAGAAAGCCAGTGGGACCATTCCTAAAATGACTTAGATTTGGAATTAATAGAAAGGAACCTAAAGTAGCCTTTTTAACTATAATAATGATGTAAAAGAAAATATTTTTCTACTCAATGAAATGATTAGATAATTAGTAAAGAAATGTAAATGATGAAAAAGACCAAATGAATCTAAATTTAAAAAATACAATAATGATTTTTTTTTAAAGAATGATCACAGGATAGTTTTCATGTCAGAATGGAGGCAACAGAGGAAAGAGTCAGTAAACGTGAAGATGGATCAATAGAAATTATCCAAGCCCCCCCCCCCAAAAAAAGAAAAAATGCTGAAAAGTAAATGAGTAGAACCTCTGGTATTTCTTAGATAATAGTAAATGGCCTAACATAAGTATGATTGATTGACTGTCCAGCAAGATAAGTATAAAAATACTTAAGGATACGGTGGTTGAAAGTTTCAGAAATTTAAAGAAAATATATATTTATAGATGTAAGATGTTCAACAAAGCCCAAGAGCTGAATAAACATCAAGAATTCTATAGTTAGGGACATTTGATCCTCAGAGAAGAATGAAGAGTACTTAAAAGGGTAAATATCTGGGTAATTATAAAAACCTACTCTAATTATTTTATTCTTCCTAATTTCTCTACAATGCTTATGAGTGTTTAAAGCAAAACTGTAACCATTGTCTTGAGAGAATTTATGATGCATGTGTATGTAAAATATGTAAAATCCCTAGCCTAAAGGATGAGGGATAAGTTGGCCTAAATAGGATGAAGTTTTATATATTTAATTTATATTCATAATATATATGTAGTGATGGTACATTAATTCTAAGTAGACTATGAAAATTAGGGATTTCTACTATGAAGTCTAGAACAACCCACAGAAAAATTAACATAGAAAAGTATAAATTAAAAGCCAAAAGAAAAAATTAAATTTCAATTTTAAAATTTATGCAAATAAAAAATAGACAAGAAGGGAGAAACAAAGTTTAAAAATGGAGGGAGTTCCCGCTGTGGCTCAGGGGGTTACAAACCTGACTAGTATCTATGAGGATGCAAGTTTGATCCTGGCTTGCTCAGTGGGTTAAAGATCTGTTGTTGCTATGTGAGCTGTGGTATAGGTCACAGATTCCGCTCGGATCCTGTGCTGCTGGGTATGTGGCGTAGGCCAGGAGCTGCAGCTCTGATTTGATCCCTAGCCTGTGATCTTACATATGCTGCAAACAAAATTTTAAAAGGAGATAAAAATAAAGTAATAAAAATTAGACCCACGTACAACCACATCAAAAATATATTAGATATGAGTTAACTATGGAGTTCCTATCGTGGCTCAGTGGTTAATGAATCTGACCAGGAACCGTGAGGTTGCAGGTTCAATCCCTGGCCTCGCTCAATGGGTTAAGGATCCGGTGTTGCCAGGAGCTGTGGTGTAGTTTACAGATGTGGCTCAGATCCTGCATTTCTGTGGCTGTGGTGTAGGCTGGCGGCTACAGCTCCAATTAGACCACTAGCCTGGGAACCTCCATATGCCATGGGAGTGGCCCTAGAAAAGACAAAAAGACAAAAAAAAAAAAAAATGAGTTAACTGAAGATCCTAATGAAAAATACAGATCTAATTTTTCATCTTAAGAAATCAGAAAAATAATAGCAAGTACCACAGAAATTAAATAGAAGGAAAAACATTAGAGACAAAAGCAGACATCAGGAAATTGGGATAGAAGAACAATATTTTTGCTCTCATAAATATAAAAATATTAAAGGTCTATAAGGTCAGGCAACTCTCACCAAAAGCTATGAGTGAATTCAGTGTGAAACAGATAGACTTTTCGACAAATGGAGATAGAAAATTGATCTCTCTATGAAAAAATAATGACCCTCACCTGTATCTTACTCATACACATATATTAACTTGCAATAGATTGTAGGATCAAAGAACTAAAACTTTAAAACTCTAAGAAGAAGACATAATGGAAAATCTTTGTGACATTGGGTAGGGCAAGATTTCTTTGAACAGAACATAGACACACACAAAATTCATAAAAGCCAAAGCAGCAATTAAAAGGACATTACCATAATTGAAAATTATTCTTTGATAATTCACAGTTTTAAAAAATGAAATCATAGACTTTAAAAATGCAAATGATAGGCCAATAAGAAACAGTTAAAAAAATATATCAGACAGAAGACATTTTTTTTCAAAATTTATAAGCAAGACTTACAACTCAACAATAAAATGACAAGACAACTCGACTGAGAAATGAGAAACTGTTTTAAACAGATATTTGACAAAAGAAGTTATAGAAAGGCAAATAAGCACCTGAAAATATTTTTTTCACTTTTCATCAGAGAGATGAGTTTTAAATCACAGTGACATATCCACTGGAATTGCTAAAAATAAAAAGATTCACCATATCAAGTGCTGGTGAGGATATGGAGGAAGTGGTATTCTCATATATTTCTGATAGGAATGCAAAGTGATATAGCTGTATTGAAAATTAATGTAGTGGTTGTTAAACATGCCACATGATCCAGCAATGCCTAGACATTTACCCAAGAGAAATGAAATATTTGTCTAGAGAAAGAATACCTGACTGTCCCTAGCGCATTATTCATAATAACCAACATAAATATCCATTAACTATTGAATGAAATATATTTTGTTGTATTTGTATTATTACATAATATTTGGTAATTAAAAGGTACAGAATTTAGTACATAAAGAACTTGCAGGCATCTCAAAAGCATTACCCTATGTAAAGAATTCAGAAGATTAAACCATATGTGATTCCACTCATATGAAATTCTAGAAAAGGCAAAATTATCGGTACAGAGATTAAGTCAGTGATTGCCTGGAAGTAAGAGTTGGGAGAGGGAATTGAGTGCAAAACACACAAGGGAAATTGGGGGGGGGGGTGATAGAAATGTTTAATATTTTCATTGCGGTTAGTTATGTGATAATGTACAATTACCAAAACTTAAACTGATAACTTAAAAGAATAAATGTTACTTTGTGTAAGGTATGTCAAAATAAACATACAGGAGGAAAGAAAAAAAAGGAGATTTCACACAAAAGAAAGCTCTTAAGTGGGAGAGTGACAAAATAGATGCAGGATATTTCTTCATTAACAAAAATAATTTATTGGAGCTTTTGGAGTGAGGATAGAAGGAAAAATTCAGAAAGAAAAGAACAGTGGTTATGTGATTTATGGTCATTTAGGATCCAGACATAGATGGATTTATTTGTTTTTATTTTTTCAATATGATCTTATTTTATTGATATATTTCTACATTTCATCTAATAATTTAAAACATTTTTAAACAAAGACAATTGAATCAGAAATATTAAAATTAACTAATTGGCAGCATGTACTTAGCCATGAAATAAATGTATTCCTTCAGAATATGTTTCATGCGACTGTCAAAATAGCTCAAGGGTGGATTTTATATCAGCTCTGCTAATACATGTTATTAATATATATATATTAATTGCTGACAGTAGTGTTACTAACATATTGTTCATAAATCATTGGTTTATGTGCAGAAACCCATTCTTGGTACAAAGAAATCAAGCAATTGAGTTTCAATATACTTAAAAAATAAACAGTGTAAACATAGTCAATATATTTAGGGAATTTTTATTATTTTAATTTCTGATATTTTTAAAAGGGAAATTCTACCTTTGTGTGTCTGGTGTTTAAATATCTATAACAAGTACATTTACATGATAAAACAATTTTTAAAAATTATTCAGGAAATGAACATGTTTTAGCAGGTTACCCATGTTCTGAAACTGAAATCAAATACAGTTCTCAGTGAAATGTTACTTTGTGTTACCCATCAGCTTTAGGTAAATGCTTTCAAAGTTAGCTTCCAAATGCTAACAACAAGAAGCATTTAAAAATATATTTCTGTCCTTGTTCAAACTGTTTTAAAGTTTTTGCTATAGTATGGCTCAGTGTATTTACAGTGTTCTTCCTTTATCAGTGAACCAGAAACCCAACTTTCTATCAAATAAGCTCTGGGTCTGGAAATAAAATTAGAAAACTAATAAAACTGGAGATGTCTGGGCTCTTGCCATTTTCCCAGCAGCCGGAAAATCCCTTATTTGATGTATCACAGTCTAGTGTTGTGGATATGAAAATAGATGGCAAAATTTATATTACAAATTCCATTTTGAGAAAGTGTATCTTAGACAGTATTCCTGAAATTTACCATTTAGAAATTAGCACTCAGTTGCATTCATATAGTTAACTCACATATTTATGTATGATATACACACAGATTGAAGAGGAAAAGCCAAATGCTGGAAATTTAAATTTGAGAACTCTATTATTCAAATGGCATCTGCTAATATTTGTATCTCTTTATATTCAGAAACACAAAAAGGCTTAAGCCATTCTAAAAATATGGGGAATTCATGCTAAAAATTGTTTCATTTATTGCATCATCTTAAGATAATTACTTTGAATGAATTTATTTTCCATATAATTGCTTCAACAATCTTTCTTATTATTCTGGATTCCATACCCACCTCCTTGTGTTTTCATCATTTGATAAGTCAGTGTCTTCTCTTGTAATATGGACAGTTTATAAACCTGAAGGACCATTTAATTTTTGGATTTTTAGTCTGAATATATCAGGTATTTTTATAACCTTATCAGGCTAGATGAGTGTTATGGAATATAGTATCACCATGACAGTAATTATTGATAAAGTGAGTATTTCATCCTCCAACCAAATAGTTATTCATATCATGTCACATTTACTACAATAAAATTCTGTAATAAAAAGGAATGGAATTCATCTTCTGGGATTAATTTGAAAGGCGTTGTCAGTGGTCAGCAATTTCTTCATGAATATGGAATCCATGTTAAAACTTTCACTTAGTTAAACTCATTCCCAAGTTTCATGCTTGGTGCTATTTTAAAGCATTAAAAAGCACTCCTTTTTTCTAAAATTTCATAATCTGGTTGAGGATATAGCACTTATATATGAAATTAATTAGAGGCATTCCCACTGTAGCTTAACAGAAACAAACGTGACTAGTATCCATGAGGCTGTGTGTTCAATCCCTGGCACTGCTTGGTGGGTCAAGGACCTGGCATTGCCACAAGCTCTGGTGTAGGTCACAGATGTGGCTTGGATCTGGCATTGCTGTGGCTGTGGCGTAGGCCTGCAGTTGTAGCTCTGATTTGACCCCTAGCCTGGGAATTTCCATATGCTGCACCTGCAGCCCTAAAAACAAAAACAAAAGATTATTCTTTGAGGTAAATACATATTTAAAGAAGTAAAGAAATAAAAAGAGTAGGAGTTTCATAATAGAAGAACATCCCAGGGTTAGGTTATCCCATAAGAATTTGATAAATTTTGTGATCAAAAAAAGGACTAATGGTTAAAACATGTGAATTGGTATCAAGAAATACAGACTCAATTAAGGAGGCAATGAAAGAGAAGTGACTTTATTGTTTTTGTTTTTGTTTTTTGACTTTTTGTCTTTTAAGGCCGCACCCATGGCACATGGAGGTTCCCAGGCTAGGGGTCCAATCAGAACTGTAGCCTCCAGCCTATGCCAGAGCCACAGCAATGCAGAATCCAAGCCACGCCTGTGACCTACACCACAGCTCACAGCAACACCGGATCCTTAACCCACTGAACGAGGCCAGGGATTGAACCCGCATCCTCATGGATGTTAGTCAGGTTTGCTAACCGCTGAGCCACAATGGGAACTCTAAGAAGTGACTTTAATAACAAGGAGAGTGAAGTCATGGAGCAGGATTCCAGAGCAGGATGATTGAAGAAGAGGAAGAGAGGATAGAGTGGGTCATTGTTGTTATGGCTGAGGTGCTGAGTCTAACATTGGCAATTATGGCTTAATGTTGGGCCAAGAGAACAACATAGATTTGGAAGATTAGTGGTGGTACTGGGCTTGCTAAAAGGTGACAGTATTGGTCCTGCTTAAGCTATTAAATTACCACCCTACCCTCCCCCAGAATATTTAGGAAGGTTGGGAAGGCAAGCTATGGAATGAAATCCTATAGACAAGAGACTGTGGGATGCAGGAACGGGGAAGGGGGAGCTAAGGAAAATTATCCAACTGCATTTCCTAGCAGAGAGCCCTTCTAGGGCTTCTCCCCATCTGGGGACAGAATGCCTGCCGCAAGGGAGCATCTGTCTCCTGAGAAGCTTGATGGAAAGCCAAGGGAACCAGAGAGAAAGGATGGCAACTGAAGCCAGTTACAGACATAGGGATTCTTCTTCCTCTCTCACCACCTCCTCCTATATAATCAGGGCAGTGATCCTTTGCAAGTAGAGGAGAACAGGAGGCATCTCAGGACCAGACGATGGACTTCCCTTCTGTATTCTTTTAGGTGCTGGAGTGAGAGGAGCAGAGCAGGTCACTTCGAGTCTCTGGAGCTTCAGACCTGACCAGTGGTGGAGAACAGGGGTCCTTGACTTGAAATTTGTTTAGGCATTCTCAGATTTTTCAAAGTGTTTAGGAATTTGTGGAATCCATCTCAGATATCACTCAAGATATCTGCTAATTAGCAAATAAGTAATATTCGACATAACAATATGGGAATTCTGTTTCCCATAAAATAATAATGTCCTACCTAAAGTTCATAGTCTTCAACAAACTAATTACTCGGGGATAAATCAATTCAGATAAGTGGATTTTGGAACTAAAAGAAAGTAAAATTAAAATAGACCTACAAGTTTGTAGTGCTGTTAGGTCTGCAAAATTGTACCGTTATAGAATGTTTAGAGATAGAGATCAGAATGTGACCAGTTTAATTATACTTAGGTTTGAAGATATGGGATGAGCCTTAGGGGGCAGTGGAAAAGAAGTAAATCAAGCCAGAGAGGTTCTTGGCTGGAGAGCTAGTGTTTCATGGTCTAAGAAGTTAGTTGGAGCCTCTGGAAGGGAGAATTATATGAGGTAACAAACCCAGGGAATGATAAGCAAAGTGTTAACAGAACCCTCTCATTTTCAAGAGATAAAGAAACGTAGAGGGAGGTGGGAGAACACATTGTCACGGAGAATTAGAACCAGAAAGTATTTGTGGTTCAGGTGTCTATAAATTTGAACGTGCAGTGAAAGTCAAGAAGAATGACGAATGCAGGGTTTCATCTTCCTCAAGAGTAGGTTCATTATGCGAATGAGACCAGGAGCAACACTGCTGATTTGATGGCTGGTGAGGATGTACAGTAACTTCATCAAGGAGGTTGAATGTGGAAGCAAAGGGAAGCAACATGGGGTGTTTTGAAGGGACACAGGAATCAGGACATGTGATGTGTGGACAGAGAGAAATGAAAGACAAACTGGCAACTGGTTTTACAGCAGGTGGATTCCCGAGCAATGGAAATGGGTGGGCTGGTCATGAACCAGGGCCAAGTGGCAGCCACAGGATGTGAACTTCTAGTGTTTGATGTACGCTATATATAGAAGTGTTATTCAATAGGCCAGACCAGAAAGCCACGACGAGATAACATGGCTAACCTAGATGTGCACATGGATAAGATTATTTTAGGAGAATGTAGGGGGATATTGCACCTAACACAGAGTAAATAGGATAGTTTGAAATAATTGCTTCTGGCATCCTGTCATCAAGGAATACATAATTACTGTTTTTGTTCTGAATTATATCTTTTCCCAGAGTGGGGAAGAGAGAGTATTCAGAACGGTGAACTATATTATGTCATTTCGCATTACAGTTATTAAAGGAGTTCATGCAATCAAAAGTGAGCCTGGCCTCTAATTTGATCAAAAAGGAGCTCTTTTATTCCACCTGGAATGGGAATAGCCAAAAACAGAGACTGTTGTGTCCTGGAGAGTGAGAGGTAAAAACTAAGGACCAAAAGGTGCCAAAAGTCTAGAATTATTTTACGCATTCATAATGACTATGATCATGCTTTGAAGATGTTTATAAGGGGTAGAAAGCATACATTGAAACTACTGTATCTTGCTTAGCTAATAGATGATCCAATTTTAGTACAGGTAGAAAATCTGCCATAGGGTGTGGTGATGAAAAATTCTATAATTTTATGCTGGCTTTCACCTTGAAATGTGATCTGTGAAAGATCACCTTACTTTTATTTTCATGGCTTCATCCAATCTAGAAAAGTACACATGGTGAGTTTACTTGCTAAGCTCTTGGACAGGATGTTATAGAAAATAGTAAATAAGTGATTGTTAAGCATTTTTCATATCCTAAAGGCCCAGAGGGACAGAAGGAGAACCCATGACTAGAAAGCTTGCCAATATTATTTTGTAAAGATTTTACTTTAAGATATGCATTACACATTTTGGAATGGAAAACAATGGGAAGGCAAATAATTAGAAATGAAACATCTCTAGAGAGCCTTAACGTGTATGTATTTATAACATTATTTTGTACATTAAGGTATTTTTCTATTTGCTAAATCTTTAAAGAGTGATGATTTAATTTTAAGCCAAGTCATTGTCTTATAAATGTCCTATATTAAAGCAGACTGCTGTTTGCTGCAGATTATAACAATATGTTAAAATATCAAAGGCAAAAGTTTGGACTGTTTGGTCTTTTTGGTTATGATTTTGAAAAATATCAACAGTGGCCTTGATTTTTTGAATATTGACCATAATTATTATGGCTTTTCAACATATTGATAGAAATCCAAGAAATACAAATATATGAATATTTGTCTTCTGGAAATTTTGTAATTAATCAAAGGTGCTTTCCCTTTTAAAGTAACTTATTTCTTCCCTAGAAATCATTGACTAACCTAAAGCTTTACAGTCATTTATTGCCCTGCCCCAACCAATAAGAAAAAAATTGATACCACTTGTTTTGGTTGTTATTATACACTTATCTTCCTCTCTGCCTCCTCTTTCCTTACCATTTTCATCTTATTTTTAATTTTTTTGTGCTCACTTTTGGCACATTTGTATGGATTTTTCAGTGGATTTGCAAGTAGGTTTTGTACCACAAGGGGGAAATCTGTCACATAACGGTAAAGAAGATGATTGCAGATAAATAGGTTAAAAGAAAAAAACTTGGTAACATTTAAAAAAAAGCATAGATATAAGGTATAAATAATTTATCTTTATTCTGTCAATGTGAGTGGGTTTCAAAAATTGGAAATGTCTACCTACAGTGTCCTCTTTTTAATCATCAAAAGCACTCCTTCCTTAATCACATGAATACATAATTAGCACTAAATACCTTGTAAATTTAAATGCTAAAGATCCAAGTTATAAATGAGGAGTCTAGATTCTTAAATAAAAAACCTAGATGCCTATATATATTAAATATATATATATATATATATTCATGTTTATGCTGTTTGCTACTCTATATATCTTGAATGAAATAGGACTAATAGGGCTGAGCATGCAAACAGTGAAAAGTTGTTAAAAAAATTATGGTCGTATTTCTACATTTTATATTCATGTTATTAAATATGAAAAGATGTATACACCCTAATGTTCATAGGAGAATTATTTATAATAGCCAAGATATAGAAGCAACATAAATGTTCAGTAACAGATGAGCAGATTAAAAAAGATGTGTTTTATATTCATGAAATGGAATATTACTCAGCCATAAAGAAAAAAAAATGAAGTTTTGCCATTGGCAATGACATGGATGGACATGGACAATTTTATGCTTAGTGAGATAAGTCAGACAGAGAAAGACAAATATTGTATGAAACCACTTATATATGGAATCTAAAAAGTATAAGAAACTTATAGAATGGGAGAAAATAGGTTTAAATGATGCAGCTGACAAGGGTTTAATCTCTAAAGTATAAACTTATACAACAACAACAAAAAACAAACAACCCGATTGAAAAATGGGCAGAAGACCTGAATAGACATTTCTCAAAAGAAGGTATACAGAAGGCCAACTGGTACAGAAAAAAATACTCAACATCACTAATTATTATAGAAATGCAAATCAAAATTACAATGACGTACTACCTCACACTGGTCAGAATGGCTATGATTAACAAGTCAACAAATAACAAATGCTGGAGAGGATGTGGAGAAAAGGGAACCCTCCTACACTGTTGGTGGGAATGTAAATTGGTACAACTATATGGAAAACAGTATGGAGGTACCCCAGAAAACTAAAAGTATAACTGTCATATGACCCAGCAATCCCACTCCTGGGCATATATGCAGACAAAACTTTCATTGAAAAAGATACATGCACCCCTATGTTCATTGCAACAGTATTCACAATAGCCAAGACATGGAAACAACCTAAATGCCCATCAAAAGATGAATGTATTAAGAAGATGTGGTGTATATAACCAATGGAATACTACTCATTCATTAAAAAGAACAAAATAATGCCATTTGCAGTGACATGGATGGAACTAGAGTCTCTCATACAAAGTGAATTAAGTCAGAAAGAGAAAGACAAATATCATATGATATAACTTATATTTGGAATCTAATATACAGCACAAATGAATCTTTCTACAGAAAAGAAACAAATTCATGGACTTAGAGAACAAATTTGTGGTTCCCAAGGGGGAGGGGGAGGGAGAGGGAGTGAGATGGACTGGGAGTTTGGGGTTAGTATATGCTAACTGTTGCATTTGGAGTGGTTAAGCAATGAGATCCTGCTGTATAGCACAGGGAAGTATATCTAGTCACTTGTGATGGAACATGATGGAGGATAATGCAAGAAAAAGAATGTGTATATACATACATGTGTGTATATACATAAACACACACACTCACTTGTGATGTAACATGATGGAGGATAATGTGAGAAAAAGAATGTATGTACATATGTGTATATACACACACACATATATATGTATATATGACTGGGTCACTTTGCTGTATAGCAGAAATTGACAGAACAATGTAAATCAACTACAATAAAAAAATAAAAACCAAAAAAAAAAAATACAAGAAACTAGTAAATATAACAAAACAGAAGCAGACTCATATATAGAGAACAAACAAGTGGTTACCAGTGGAGAGAGGGAGGAAGAAGGGGCAATATAGGGGTGGAGGAAAGAGAGGTAAAACTATTATGTATAAAGTAGGCTATAAAGATATATTGTACAACACAGGGAAAATAGAAACTATTTTATAATAATTGTAAATGGCATGTAAACTTTAAAAATTGTGAATCTCTATGTTATACACCTGAAACATATGATATTGTAAATTAAATATATCTCATTTTTAAAAAGGTTAAAAACAGAGTTCCTTTCGTGGCTCAGCAGCTAAAGGACCTGATATTGTCTCTCTGATGAAGCAGGTTCAATCCTTGTCCTTGCTCAGTGGATTAAGGATTTGGCCATTGCCACAGGTTTCAATGTAGATCATAGATGTGACTCAGATCCAGCATTGCTGTGTCTGTGGCATAGGTCTGAGCTGCATCTCTGATTTGAACCCTGGCTTAGGAACTTTCATATTCTGCAGGTGCAAATGTAAAAAGAAAAAAATAATAAAAATTTAAGAAAATCTTAAAAATAAGCCAGACTTTGTATTGGTCTTTTTATTAAATTTCAGCTATTTCAAAATAAATTTTCAATCATATAATCATCTTTTACAAGAATGGTTCGATTGCTTTTTCTTTAACCACCATGTTGGCTTCCATTTGTAATATTTATTTACTGTGTTAATTTTGTAAAGGGCAAAGTTTATCCTAAAATTATGTGATTGTTGGGAGTTGCCCTCATGGCTCAGCCAGTAACAAACCCAGCTAGTATCCATGAGCATGCGGGTTTGATCCGTGGCCTCACTCAGTGGGTTACGAATCTGGCGTTGCCATGAGCTATGTTGTAGGTCACAGATGCAGTTCGGATTCTTCATTGCTGTGGCTGTGGCGTAGACTGGCAGCTACAGTTCCAGTTTGATCCTTAGCCTGGGAACCTATTCCAGATTGGGGCGTGGCCGAAAAAAAGACAAAAAATAAAGTAAAAATGAAATGAAATAAAATAAAATATTCTGATTGTTATCTTTAATGTCAGTGCTATAAACAATTTTAGTCATATTCAGAATTGGCACTTAATGATTCCCGGAGTGCTTGAGTCACTACCGCCCCTTAACAAATCATTCATAAGACATTCAGGAAATGCCCAGAAAGCAGAGGTGCAGCAAGAGTCCTGAATGCATCAGCTGAATCATCATCATCCCTCTAATTCTATCCTTTAGGTACTGATGACATCCTGTTAATGTGTTAATGATCCCAAGAGGAAGCTAACAGTGTATCAGGTGTCCACTAGTCTTACTGGGATGTCAGTAACTGAGATTCCCTTCAGTCCTCATCCTGAAAACAGGAGACCCCTGAAGGAAAATTATAATGAGAAAGGGGGAAAGGAAGTAAGTTCAGAGCTTGGAGTTTGATATATCTATATATATGATATTTCCAGTGTCAGACATTATTTTTGCATCCAAGAATCATGGGAAAGAAGGTAAGAAAGGGAGATGAGGGTCATCTAAAGCAGACCCCAACCCCCCCATTCTCCATATTGACAGGTCCATGTATGTACCACTTTGCTGTACTGTAGAATGATGAAAAACTAGGCATCCCATTTGTATTTTATTTTTTTCATTTTTAAAAGTTTTATTGAGTATAGTTGATTTACAGTATTGTGATAATTTCTGCTATACAACAAAATGATTCGGTTATACACATAGATATATCCATTCAGATTCTTTTCCATATAGGTTATGACAGGATATTGGGTAGTTCTGGAGTTCTCACTGTGGCTCAGGGGGTTAAGGATCCTGCATTGCCAAAATCTGCAGCATAGGTCACAGGTGTGGCTGGGATCTGGCATTGATGTGGCTGTGGCGCAGGCTGGAAGCTGAAGCTCTGATTCAGTTGCTGGCCTGGGAACGTCCATATTCTGCAGGTGCAGCCTTAAAAAGAAAAAAGAAAAAAAAAAAGAATATTGAGTAGAGTTTCCTGTGCTATAAAGCAGGTTCCTATTGACCATGCATTCCATATACAGTACTGTGAATAAATTTTATTATTTTTAAAATAAAGAATGTGGAAGAGTTATTCTAATAATCCAAACATTTATTTTTGGAGAATTTTAATTTGGATACTTTACTGGTTTTGTAAAAATGACTGTGACAATTGATATAAAAATGTTACATTTCAAAATGTTATATTTTTTTGATATTTTAAATTATGGGTAACTGATAAAGAGAGTGCATCCTTTTATTTTAATTATTTATTATTAATCACCAAAGAGTTTGTTCTTGATAAATACATTTGTTGATGAGATTATTTATTCTACTTTGAATCCTGCTTATCTTTAAACCTAAGAATTTCTTTTTCATGAAACTATGAAAAACAAAAGGCATCATGTGTTTATTAATAAAAGAATCATTAGCTGATTATTTTTGCTATGTTGCTAAATACAGTATTACTAGACTGATTCCCACAGGTTTTATGAATTATAATGTTTCTTCTGAGATTAAAAGTAAAACAGTATTTGTCAAATTCCTTTTTTGTTGTTTTCGTTAGATTAGGAATGTGACTTTTCTCTGTTTCTTTCCATTTGAAAAGTCATAAAAAACTTTTCTGTAGTAAGGGAAGTAAAGATACCCGACTTGTATTCATGGATATTTTCCTAATTCTTATGATTAGAAATCTTCAACAGACCTAAAGAAACGTTCAGAAGAAGCACTAATGACGGGGCCTGACTTGGAGAACACAGAAAGCAGAAAAACTGTCTTATACATGTGTATTTCATGAAGGTCTTGTGGATATGACAAAGGGTTGAAACAGAAAAATATATTAACCAAATTATCCCTTACAACCAGGGGTAATTTTTCTTACCAAATTGGTCACCTGGACCCTTGCAAATGTCCTAGCCCAGGCCGAGACAAAGGATCTCTGCCAAGGAGTTTTTTCCACTTGGATTTGCACAGCCAGTAAGGAAACCAGTGCTGGGATTGGAACAGCATAAGCTTTATTCAATGGCCAAAGAATGGAGAAGCAGGAACTTAGTTTGCAAATCAACATCTCAACCCTATTTGGGAGGAAGCACCTTATACATAGGAGGGTCAAGGTAAAAGGGGGGAAATTGGAAGGGGAGGGAGGAATGTTCATGGCTTATCCCAGAAGTGAGGCAGTACTGCTTTTCAGTCTTGGTAGGGGGTTTTCTGGTTGTTGTCATGGCAACCATCAATTGTCTTGGTCCTGTTGGGTGTGTCATTTAGCATGCTAATATATTTTAATGAGTGTATAACAAGATCCCAGATCTAGTTGAAGTCATACCTTTTCCCATCTTGGGCATAACTTGTTCTAACTAGTTTTTGTTTTCCTCTTTGCAACTTCCTTCTGAAACTCAATTGGTTTCCATTTAAGGGACAAGGAGGGATATGATTCTGGGGCAACAGCCTTGGTGACAGTTTTACAAATATAGTTGGGCACATGACTAGTTAATGGTCATATAAGTAATAACAAATCACATTGAACCATTCTGAGTCTCATGACTACTTCTTTAGAAATGTTCAAAGCAAACCATTTGCAATATAATTCTATATCGTTTCTTAAAAATCAAGAGTAAAAACTTTACAATATAAAAAGGATGGAAGAAACTATATCAAAAGTCATAGAAGAACTTTACTTTCTACAAACATGTTACTATTGCTGAAGCAAATATCTTTTCAGAGACCTTAAGTGGTAATGAAAACTCTACATTTCCAGTTTATATGATTCAGCTAATTAAATACTGCATATTATCTTTGAAAAAGTATGGATTTAGCACATTAAAAAAAGTTAATGATGTGATATGTCCTCTTCATCAGCAGATTCTTTTCAACGCAATATTCAGGAATTACGTTGCTAATTAAATGGCTCAGTGTTTTTTCTTCATTTCTTTTCTTTTTTTTTTTTTTCTTTAACAGACCCAAAGTGAACTGTGAAAATAAATATTAATTAAAAATCTTGGGGTGCTTACCATGATTAAGAGTACTAAATTATGGTTTATTCCCCTTGATATTCTTATAAAGTATTGAAACATATATAAAATAAAAATCAATAAAGATAAGAGAAAGTCAAAACACCGTAGACCAGAAGACTTTAAATTTGGCAGAAGTAGAGATAGATGATAAAAACACAATTTTCTGAGACTAGGCAGAGATGACTGTTATACCCAAAACTCTCTTTGAGATTTTCTGCTAATTCCATATGAAATGTCTACTTCTAGAAAAGAAAAGAAAAAAAAAAAGAACTGTATTTTGCCTATTGGGTGGAATAACTAGTGTCAAATAACCAGTCATAATTTAAAAAGGGGAAAAAAGAACACTTTAGTAGCATTTACAAGGTAAAAATGAATGACACCAAATTTTTTCTATATTAAAAAAGGAAATTTACATTTTCAAGTATAACACAATACACGAACTTCTAGAAAAGTGATAAAAACTTTGACAAAAGTATGACAAAAACTTTTAGAGATTCAGCTATGTTTTTTCACCTAAGCCTTTGGAGGATTTTTACATAATCTGATAAAACCTTTTATTTTAAGCCTGTAATCTGAATATATTTACTACTTTTATTCAATGAGTATTTATTTATATGCCTGTATTTATTATCTATTTTTGTCATGATTGTGTATAAAATTATTTGCTGCCAAAGGAACATTGATAGAATATCAATACGGATTTTAAAAGACCTAAAAATATTACCATGGCATATTGTTTATAATTCCATTGTTTCCAAGTGAATTTTCCACTATAGTTTATATTCATCTATCTCCTTACTCATGACTCTAAGTATTTAATGTCACAGATTCATTTTGGGTGACTTGTGAGCCCTGGAACACAAGAGACATTAGCTTGATTCCTGCTTGGCATTAACTAGAATTTCTAATTATTAGGCATGGCTCATCAAGTAAGTAAATGTATACAAGTAGACGTAAGTACAGTTAACTCCTCTAGGTGACCCCAGATACGCCTTCTCTGAATGAGTGACTGGGAATCTCCCTGTGCATAGAGGGCGTGGGGAACCTGTGAAGGTTCTGGCTCTTCCCAATGCCATTGTCCTGAGAATACTACAGAGAGGGATAGTGGTTCTAAACCAAATGCTTTCTCTTTTATCCTTCACCTCGATTTGTAAATAAACATTTCGGTAGAAGCTGGATTATTTGTCTAGTACCCAGGAGCTATCAACAGTTTATGGCAGAGGATATTTTCATTACATTTTCTTTCCCTAGATATCTCACTTTAGATTTCTGCACCTGTGCCACACGCTTTTGTGAAAATGAATAGTGTTTTCAAAACAAAATGGATTTAATATAGTATTTTATCCTTTGCCAGTTTAGTGTCATAAAAGGTAGCAAGATGATTTTTTTTTCCATCATTGAAATTCCACAGATCAGAAAGCATCTTTTACCATAGATTATTAAGAATGGGTGCTAAGAATCCCAGTTTCTATTTCCTAAGATAATTGCACCTCTGAATTTTCACATATTATTTGTAAACTCCTTGATTCCTGGAACTGGGATGCCTCTATTACAACTTATGAATGAAATAATGAATTGCAGGAGAAAAGTAGATATCTAGAGAAAGATTTCTCTCTTTGTAAATGATTGTAAACTTACAAAACTAAAATAAAATGGACCAAACGTACATATAAAATGAATTAACAAGAAACATCCTAAGAAATTTCTATTTGTATTTTACACTTGACATCATTTCATTTTTAGATAGAATTAATTATTGATTATGGATATATAATATCTATTATTTATAGATATAGATAAAATTAATTAGGGGGTTTAAAATATCTTAGAAGAACTTTTCATCAGAGGTATTGAAATAAAGTCAGTAATTTACACATTAAATTCTTATTTTTTTAATAGAAAACCGGTCATATTTTTCTATTATGATAATACTTCTGTGACTTAGGGAAGAAGCACTCAGTTTTATTTTTGGAAATGCTATTTGTGCAGAATAGCAGCTTCAAAGGCTTATATGTTCTTTCATCTAACTGTTGGAAATGCATGGGAATCACTCATTCTCCTTGAGTGATGAAAGTATCAAGAATATCGGTGTTTAAGAAAGGAGCTTGACTTTTACGCTGACTTTTATCTTATTAAATCTTTGCTATGTTTTGTACTACTGACTTCCTTTAATATTTTAGACCCAGAACTTAAGCACCAAGTCAAAGTTGTAAGAAAGTAAATCTCTTCAGCACTTGTGTGTATGTATTCTGAAGGTATTTTTATTTCCAAACTTTTTACTTGAATATTACTTTAGAGGAAACAGACCTACTTTTCTTTTTGATTACAGGAAATCATAATGTGTTCAGGATTAACAATTCAGCTTCTCTCCCCCCACCCCCCCCCCTTTTTTTTTTTGGTGCAAAGTCGCCTTGTTCCCAATCTGGGGATTCTCACTAGCCATCTCTCTCTATATATATATATATCCCAGCCTTCCAGATGTCCAAAGAACCCTTAGACAAAACTTCAAGGAAGGACTAGAAGGAAGTCTTATTCCACACCCCTCTCCCAGGAAGTTTAAGAATATTGGTCCCAGCATTGATGAGGAAGATAAGTGAGTAATATGGAAGGTGAGAGCAATTAGAAAAATGGAGTTTCTAGCCAGAAATCTCACCAGAGCCTTTGGTGTCTTGATCTTTTGGTGATTTGCATTTTGGGCCCAAATCCTGAAGACTGAGTGCATCATCATTGCTTCCTCAGAAGTAAATTTCTAAGAGACATTATATGAATAACATAGTTATAGATACTGTAATAATGGGCATATAAATTTCTCTCTTGTTCTAGGCACGTCTTACCCCCCCTCCCCCACCAGCTTGTGTATTCATAGAAGCTAACCAAAAACAATAAGGAGAACTTTGCAGGTGACTCCCTACTGACTTCAATAGTCTGCTAATTTGCCAAGCATTTTAATGGAACTTTCATTATAATTAAGGCTCCATAAGGAGGCCTTTTAATAGAACATTTACATCAAGGAAACTGTGCAAATTAGATGGGTTCCATATTTGCTGAGGACTGTTCATCAGCTTGGGGAGTGTTAATATTTCATGCAGGTGTAGTTGCACAAATAAACAAAATTTAGGGTTGGAGATTATGAGACCACTACTACTTATTTCTTTTCTATATTTACCTTCTCAAATATTACTAATCATCCACTCTGCTACCACCGCTAATTAGCTTTCTACCTGGAGCAGATTCATGTTTTCTTCATTTTAAAATTAACAAGAAGTCTGGGAATCATGAAGCTTTTTCACTTCATCATTCTAGGTTAAATGGTGTATTTATTAATTCAGTTCTTGGGCAGACAACTTATAATGAGAAGGCTTCTTATATGTTTACACACAGGAATGATCACCCAAAGTGGGATTTCTTACATGGTTTCAATGTATAAATGACATTGTATACAGTCAGTCATACCCATTCTCATACCACAGATACACCTGCCACCTGACTGCACAGGTGACACTTTATACCAAGGTTCCTCTGCTTAGTGAGTACTTGACCTAGGTCTCTCAGTATTTGCTTCTGTAACACTTTTTTTCTGTGCTGCCATAAGCATTCAAAACTTTTTTTTTTTTACTAAGGTAGAGTTGATCTACAATGTTTCTTCAACTTCTGTTGTACAGCAAAGTGACCCAATCACACACATTTCCCTGTGCTGCACAGTAGGACCCCCCCTTGCCCATCTATTCCAAATGTAACAGTTTGCATCCAAAAAAAAAAACCAAGATGCTAGAATCATCTGTTCCATGTTTTACATTCCACAAATACATGATATAATATGGTATTTGTATTTTTCTTTCTGGCTTACTTCACCTAGTATGAGAATCTCTAGTTCCATCCATGTTGCTGCAAATGGCATTAGTTTGTCAATTTTTATGGCTGAGTAGTACTCAATGGCCCTTAGGAAGAGCTCACCTATATTTGCTTGTTGTGATGATTTCATATAATGATTTTCAGACAACAGTCCAGCTTCTCTAATTTCCAACGTTGTGAGTCCTAAATTGAGCCCACAGGGGTAAAATAAAATGTACATTGAATAGCATAACAATAAAACAAACTTGTATTTTCAAAAGATGTAGTATTGGAGTTCCCGTCGTGGCGCAGTGGTTCACGAATCCGACTAGGAACCATGAGTTTGTGGGTTCGATCCCTGGCCTTGCTCAGTGGGTTAAGGATCTGGTGTTGCCGTGAGCTGTGGTGTAGGTTGCAGACGCGGATCGGATCCCGAGTTGCTGTGGCTGTGGTGTAGGCTGGCGGCTACAACTCCTATTCGACCCCTAGCCTGGGAACCTCCATATGCCCCGGGAGCAGCCCAAGAAATGGCAAAAAGAAAAAAAAAAGGTGTAGTATTGTGTTTCATTGTGACTAACCAGGATGAGACTCACATTAGCTCAAGAAAAAAGGTAGCATGGTAGCTGAAAATAACTGTTGAGATTCTTCAGACACCAAGTGAAATCAGATGTCTAAAAAGTGTTATGAAAAAAATCTGACCCCTTCATCTTCCTTCAGCTCAGGTTTTCTCTGTTTTGTTTTATTCTCAAGCAAATTCATCTTAAGTGAAGACAGGATGGCCATTAGGGCTCTGGTCAGCGGCTTCCCCTTTGCAGCTGACCATGGAGAATAAAAACTGCCTCCCCCCTTCTTGTCTCATCAGAGGTCTCAGAGTTGGTGTCCAATTATCCCTTGTGACACATGACCACTTCTAAGGCCATCTCTCTATCCTGAGGTTCTCAAACTTTTGGTTTGCATCAGAATCAGCTGCAGAGTTTGATACAGCCTTAGAAGCAGGCTTCAATACCACAGATAGACTGCAGACCAGGAGTTTGTGTTTCAGACAATTTCTCAGGTGATGCTGAAGGTGGGATAAGAGGTGACACTTTGAGAGCCACTTGGTTGGAAGGTTTGGAGTGCACACCTGGAAAGAGGGTTTCAGCCTCATCGAGATTTGTTTACCCAGAACATGGGGGAAAGCCACCCCCCAAAGAAAATAGGATACACACACACACACATACACACACACACACACACCAAAGCAGTGGTTGCTCCTGGTGGAGGTCAGTACAGGACTAGCCACCTCAGTGCAACACCATGGAGCCCCCTTCACTCTCCTGCTGTTCCCCACAAGAACAGAAGCAGAGTTTAGGAGGATGTTACAGAACATTGTTTAACACTGCTTGTGCCTGTGGTACCGACATAATAAGTACAAAAGCCTTCAGTAAGTGTTAATTCAGTAATTCAGCAACACATCAAGACAATAAAATAAAATAGACCATAACAGCATAAAACAATATGAAAGAACGGAATGGAATGGAGTGGAGTGGAGTGGAGTGGAGTGGAGTGGAGTGGAGTGGAGTGGAGTGGAATGGAATGGAATGGAATGGAATAGAATAGAATAGAATAGAATAGAATAGAATAGAATAGAATAGAATAGAATAGAATAGAATAGAATAGAATAAGGGTTTATTCCAGGAAAACAACAAATTTAAAAAATAATGGGTGAACGTGATGGATATTCATAAATCATATGAATAACTTGATAAATATTTGAAAGGCATTTGACAATACTGTATGCTAACTCTAGAAAACAGTAACAATAAAAGCAACTGAGAATGAATGCATAATTACTTAATATTGTATACAAATATGTGCACACAAAAACATATTGACAGATTCAAAATTCCTCTTCTAAAACTCAGTGTTGTGGGGACTTAAAATACAACTCATTTTTGAAAATGTTTTCTGATCTATTTTCCAAAGAAATAATAACACCCACATCATAGGAGAAGCTATAAAATGTCATATATGAAAAATATCTATATCTATATTTGTTTATAAGTTTATTGCTATGGAAATCAGATAGTCTTGAAAAAAATCCCCCAATAAAAATCAACATGTGTTAGTATTTCCACCTGACTTATCCAAATGTGATATATGTCCACTGCAAAATGCAGTATACAGTATTTTTTATATAGTGCATATATTAATGTGTCATGTCTAAAATGTTATGACTGGTGTGTACTTTCTAATAGTTATAGTCATTACAAATGATAAGATGCCAGAGTGTGGAAGGTGATAGGAGTCATACATGTGTATTTTAGGTATTTCTCTTTGTAAACAAATTGATATCAGTTTGAAATTAATAATTGACAAACCAATAACCAAGCTGATACCTCAGTTGGAGCAGATAAAATATTCTATGATTGGATTAATACCATACCCTCAAAATTAATACTCACCAATTACCTGATCAACATTTTTTTTGTCTTTTGTCTTTTTTTTTTAGGGCTGCACCCACAGCATATGGAGGTTCCCAGGCTAGGGGTCTAATTGGAGCTGTTGCTGCTGGCCTACGCCAGAGCTACAGCAATGCCAGATCCGAGCCGCATCTGCGACCTGCACCACAGCTGATGGCAACACGGGATCCTTAACTCACTGAGCGAGGCCAGGGATCGAACCTGCTGAGCAAGGCCAGGGATCGAATCTGCAACCTCATGGTTCCTAGCCAGATTCATTTCTGTTGTGCCACAAAGGGAACTCCCATTTCTTTTTAAGATAATATTATAATGAGTTCTCTCAATTTCATATGAGCTTTAAAGCCCCACTTGACAGAGCTGTTGTCTAGGTTATTTCTACTGTTTTTACTAATTCATCAACTGGAATCCTTCATTGATAACAAAAATTGCTTGTGCATTACTACTGTCTTGAAATATAAACTTCACTGGATTTTCTAAACTCTATATTTTTTTTAAAGACACAATGGAAACATTCAAGAGAAAAAATACTGCTATGCTTTTTTTTTTTCCTTCAAAAGAAAAATTTAAATTCTGCATAAGTATATTGTTTTCTATAAGATTTTTAATATTTTAATACCATTACATTTACAGTCCACGTTATTTGACAATTACTTAAATTACCAAAATTTCATAGTATGTGTGTGCATGTATGTGCTTGTGTTGAGTGTGTCTGCATGTGATGTAAAAAATAATTAGATGTGCCATATTTATTCACACATTTTCCCTTTCCCTGCATTGTGGAAGTGGGCCCATGATTTTTTATAATTAGTTTAAAAAAATTCCTATTTCTAAATAAAAGTAGCTTAATGTATATACTACCTTCCCTTACTGCTACTTTGCCTGATAACAATAGCATGCACTTGAAATTCAGTTACAGCTAACTTGTGATAAGTTATTCTACAATGCTCTGTCATTGACACCCTGTGTTGCTGTTAATTTTTAGCAATTCTCTTGTGTACGTTTGTAAAAGTAATTTATCCTGTCTCATATGCTCTAGAAAATAAATCACAGCTACTAAAACTTGAAAGCAATATATTTTATATTTTAAAAATGCAGGTTACAGAAACTAAATCTATTAAAAATGTTTGTCACAAAATTTACTGGCTAAGGGACTTGTGAAATAGAGACCCATAAGTTCTTAAATCTGTTTTTCTACCTTACTCCTTTTAGACTGATGCATTAGTAAATTACATGTTTAATTATTAATTTTGATTTTTGCCTATGAATTCTTTTTCTTGAATTACTTGAGAATATGTTTTTATGGGGCTGGATAAGGAACTAACTGTCCCTCCTGCCATGCTCAGGTCAGGACATAGGAACACATTGAACAGAATTCAGTTGTTTAAACATTGGTTATGTGAATTTACTGTTTATTTTCCTCATTTGGAATTTATTTTATGAGCTGCTGATGTAATTGTGTCTTACTCCTTAATATAGATGTCTTTTAAAAATTGTATTTTTCTAAATTTATTTTATTGAAGTATAGTTGATTTACAATGTTGTATTAGTTTCTGCTATATAGCTAAGTGACTAAATTATACATACATGTATATTCTTCTTCGTATTCTTTTCCATAAGGGCTTATCATAGGATATTGAATGTGGGTCCCTTTGCTATACAGTAGGACCTCGTTGTTTTTCCATTCAATGTACAATAGTTTGTATCTGTTAATCCCAAACTCAGACTCCATCCTTTCCCAACCCCCTCCCATTTGGCAACCACAGTCTGTTCTCCATGTCTATGTGTCTGTTTCTGTTTTGTAGACAAGTTCATTTGTGTCATATTTTCACACAGAAGTGATATCACATGGTATTTGTCTTTGCCTGACTTATTTCACTTAGTATGATAATACCTAGATTCATCTATCTTGTTGCAAGCGGCATTATTTTCACTCTTTTTAATGGCTGAGCAGTATTCCATTGTATATATGCACCATAGCTTCTTTATCTATTCATCTATCGATGGACTTTCAGGTTGTTTCCATGTCTTGGCTATTGTGAATTGTGCTTCTATAAATATAAGGATGTTATATCCTTTTGAATTACAGTTTTCTCTGGATAGATGTCCAGGAGAGAGGAATTGCTGGATTGTATACTGACTCTGTTTTTAGTTTTTTGAGAAAACTCCTTACTGTTCTCCATGGTGACTGCACCAGTTTACGTTCCCATCAACAGTGTAGGAGGATTCTCTTTTCTCTACACTCTCTCCAGTATTTGTTACTTGTAAATGTTTTAATGATGGCCATTCTGTCTAGTGTGAGGTGGTACCTCATTGTAGTTTTGATTTGCATTTCTTTAATGATTAGCAATGGTGAACATCTTTTCATGCTCCTATTGGCCATCTGTATGTCTTCTTTGGAGAGATGTCTAGTTAGGTCTTCTGCCCATTTTTTGATTGTGTGCTTATTTTGGTTATTGAACTGTATGAGCTCTTTGTGTATTTTGGGGATGAAGCTTTGGTCAGTTGCATCATTTGTAAATATTTTCTCCCAGTCCATAGGTTGGCTTTTCATTTTGTCTATGGTTTTCTTTGGGGGGCAAAAGCTTGTAGTTTGATTAGTTCCCTTTTATTTATTTTTGCTTTTCTTTCTCTTGCCTTGGGAGATTGACCTAAGAAAATATTAGCACAATTTACATCAGAGAATGGTTTGCCTATGTTCTCTTCTAGGAGTTTTATGTGTAGTGTTATATTTAAGTCTTTAAGCCATTTTGAGTTTATTTTTGTGTAGGATATGAGGGGGTGTTCTAATTTAATTGGTTTACATGAGGCTGTCCAGCTTTCCCAACACCACTTGATAAAGACACTGTCTTCTCTATTGTATATTCTTGCCTCCCTTGTTGAAGATTAATTGACCATAAGTGTCTGGGTTTATTTCTGGGTTCTCTATTCTGTTCCATTGATCCACATGTAATATGGATCTTTTTTTTTTTTTTTTTTTTTTTTTGGCTTTTTAGGGCCACACCCATGGCATATGGAACTTTTTAGGATAGAAGTCTGGAGTCTAATTGGCTCTGCAGCTGCCATCCACAGCTACAGCCACACCAGATCGGAGTGTCTGCAACCTATACCACAGCTCACAGCAACACCAGTCCTTAACTCACTGGCTGGGGCCAGGGGTCAAACCCATACCCTCATAGATACTAGTAGGGTTTTTTACCACTGAGCCACAATTGGAACTCCTAGACCTCTTTTTAAAGGCTAACTCTTCATATGCCTTGTGTTACATTGAACAAGATAAAAGGTATTAGAGAAAGCTTATGAAAACAATATATAAAATTTAAAAAAAAATTATTGTCTCATGGCATATAATCATATTTATTTACTTATTCTTGAAACTCAAATTCCTTATTTCATCACTCAAATACTAATTTTTCTGTAAAATCTTTTATATTTATATGGATCTTTTATATTTAAATGGCAAGAAAGTAGGAAGGGAAGTGGGGTGGAATATAGGCCAATTAACATAGAGATATGGAGAAACACTATGTTCAAAATGTTGGAAATGAACACAATCTTTGAAGCAGGTACGTGTGTGTGTTTGTACGTGTGTGTCCTCTCCACGAAAGTACTTCATAGTAATTATTTTTCTTGGCTCCCAGCTGTGGTGAAATTTGGCTTGCAGCTCTGAAGGCTGCTCTGTGGCACCATATCAGTAAAATACTCCTGTTACCGTGTTGCAGACTATCAGAAATGGCTGGGTTTCACTTTAATATCATAACCACTGAGCTGTGTTTCTCTTGACCCTGACATTTTAAAAAGGCTGGCTTGACGTTCTAACTCACTGACTATTTGCAGCTTTTCTGCCTTAAGCTACTGGGGCAATGTCGTGTTTTATATTATTTTCTTTAAATTCTTATTTTTTGATATTAATATCCACAAATAATGATCACTTAAGAATTAGCTTATTCAACTTCATTTTAAGCAGTGTTTATCTCATTTATCCCATCTCAGAAATGGGATACTGCTCTAAGGTGATATGAATCTACTCGATGCTTGAAGGAGTTCATGTAAGTGAGACTTTAAAAATACATCAAAATTATTAGTTGAAAATAACCCTTATTTATTGAATATCTATGTACTGGAAATGTTTATAGGTGCTAGGAAGGTAGCAGTGGACAAAAAATGACAAAATGATCCCTGCGCTTGACTCTGGGGAATACAGGAAATAAACACAGAAATGGGTAAAAAATTATATTTTTTCATAGAAAAGTCTGTATTAGCCCATGAATTTTTTCTGAAACTATTGGCTGTTCCTTGTGATTAAAAAGAAATTAAATGGCTGTTGGATGGTGATGCATACTATGAAAAAAATCAGTAACCACACAGGAAGGGAGGATAAAATTTTCCAAAGGAGCGAGGGAGGGACAGTGCCATGTCACCTAGGGTGACCCAGGAAGGATTCCTGAGGAGATGACATCTGTGCACAAATGCTGGGAGACAGGGAGCCAGCCACATGGTATGGGCAAAACCCACGAGGCAGGATGTGTCTGGCACCTTCGGAGAAGAACGCCAAGGCTGGGGTGCCCATTACTTTGGATGCAGCTCTTATGTAATATGCTTCTGGAGTTTATATATTCAGATGCTTCCCTTAGGGTGCACTTTAAAAGATTTAATTATGAAGCATCTAAACTTTTATAAATATAACATCACTGACACATATGTGCCCATAACTAAGCTTAAACAGATGTTAGCATTAGGCTTTATTTACTTCCCATCATAGCTTTATTGAAAGAAATAAAGTGTGCTTAGCTCAAAGCCCTCATCCTTCTTTCATTGCTTGCTCTCCAGAGATGACTTTTATGTTAAAATTGCTGCATATCATAACTTGTTATTTTTCTGTTTTTACTAATCATGCATTTATTTGATTACCATAATGACTACATTTTCTGTTAAAATATTAAATGATCTGATTATGTACTTGTAATTTTGTAATGCAATTTTTGTAATGCAAATTTACTTATATATATACATACATGAGTATGTATATGTGTATATATATATGTACTTTCCATCTTGTTTTAGAATGTCATTATGTGTGTATTCCACAGTCATTTATTCTTTAGAAATGACTGTGGAAAACATTTTTTGACTGGCTTTCTAATATGTCTTTGTACATGTTTTTGTGTGTACATGTTAATTATATTTTTTTAATTATAATTTAAACTGCTAGTTTAAGGAATTTCTAGTTTCATGGGATATGCATATTTTTAAGTTTGCTAGAAATTCATAGCATTTTATCTAAGCTTCATGAATATGAAAGAGTTCCTGTCTCTTACCTCACCAGTGTTTCTTATCAGACTTATAAAAGCTTTGTTCTGCTATAGATGTGAAATAGCATTTCATTATTGTTATAATTTATTTTTTACCTGATAACATATGAGGACGGTCCTCTTTTTGATTTCCTGACTCTTGATTTTTTGCTCTGTGAATCTCATGTTTAGATTCTTTGCTTATATTTCTGTTGAGATGTGTGATTTGTATTTCTGATTTGCAAGTGTTATTTTTATTTTCTGGACCATAAACCTTTGTTGACCATAAGTTTTACATAATAGTTTCTCTTTTTTGTGTGTCTTTTCCTTTAGTATTTTTATAATATTTTTTTCCTCTTAAGAATTTAATTTATTGATGTTGTTAAAGTGCTTTGCTAAAATTCTTTATGCAGGTTTGGTTTTGCTTTAACTAATATGTGGTAATTTATTATATTGAATGTTAGAGAGCTATTTAATTTCTTTTTAATCACAAGAAACAGCTAATAGTTTCAGAAAAATTCATGGACTAATACAGACTTTTCCATGAAAAATACCAGATATTTCCACTCTGTTCCACTGAATAAATGCCATGCTATTTTAAGAATTACAAGTTTATAATAAGGAATTCTAACTTCTGATGATGCCTCATATCAGGCATCATATATGTGCTATTTACTATTTGAGATTTTCTGGAGTGTTGTTGGCTATGCATTTTTTTTTTCACTTTAAAAAATAGGAAGCCACTACTGAGTTTTAAAGATGGCATTTGTGGATTTAGGTTGGAATTATTTTGAATTTACAGAGAATTTTCCTTCCTCTACAAAATTGAGTTCGCAAAAGAATATGCTATACCTTCATGTGTTTCACTATTGTTTTACACCTATCTGATGCATTTTGCATATATCATAATTAGAGTACATCTTTGGGGCCACCAGGAGTCCCCTCTTCTCTCATGCCTTGCACTTGGCCCAGGTCCTCACCTGTCCCCTAGAAGGTGCATCATCTGGCCATGACCTCCCCTCAGTCCTCACTTGGTATCTCTCCCTCTCCTACCCTCCAACTCACCTTGCACCAGTCTCAGTGGTCTTTTTGATGGGGTAATATGCAAATCACCAAAGCTCATTACTCTTCTGATGTAATCCTGTCTATTTGCTGTTCCAGAAGCACATCTTTTACACTTAACCTCTGCACTTTCGCTCAAATTCTCTATCTCATTGGAGTGGCTTTTGCCACTCTTCTTCCCTGGCAGTTAATCAAATCTTGTCAAGTTTTAAAAGTTCAGCTCACCTTCCAAGCCTCTTTCATGAAGACTCTGTGGACACTGTCTGTAAATGTAAGACAACTACCCTCAGAAATATACATGAAAGGAGGAACATGCACTGGACAAATAGAGCAGTGATGCAAGCAGGTCCCTTTATGGTGTCGCTGATTACCTAATCACCCACTGACTTAGAGTGCCCAGACCTCTCTATTTTCTGAAATCATGCTTTGCATGAAATCCTTACAGCATCCCTCTAGCCAAGAGTCTTGAGTGAAAGTGCTTTCCTAGAGGAGAACACCATACATAAACACAGTTTTCCAATAAGCAGCGTGTACTTGCTCACTGTACTTTCAGAATTGTCTTCAACTTGTATCTATTCATTTAAAATAGGCCTTTCCCATTAGCTTCCGTGGGCAGGGAAATGCACAGGTCTGGTGATACGTCCCACTTTTCCTCACACAGGTAAGTTGAGGTCTTTAAACCCAAGACCATGGGGAAGACTGTCTTACATGGGATGTCTTGTTTCATTTTATTTATTTTTATTTTTGTAATTAATTAATTGATTTTTTTTTTTTTTGGTCTTTTTGCCTTTTCTAGGACTGCTTCTGTGGCATATGGAGGTTCCCAGGCCAGGAGTCGAATTGGAGCTGTAGCCGCCAGCCTACACTAGAGCCACAGCAACATGGGATCTGAGCTACATCTGCAACCTACACCACAGCTCATGGCAACGCAGGATCCTTAACCCATTGAGAAAGGCCAGGGACTGAACCCACCACCTCATGGTTCCCAGTCAGATTTGTTAACCACCGCACCACAACGGGAACTCCTTATTTCATTTTAACTTCTGGTCTCTTCTTCTTGTTATTTACACTCAATTGCAAGCAAATATCTCTTCTTTCAAATCACTGTATTCAGTCATTATAGTATGGTGGAAGCAAATGATCTGAATTCAAGTTATAGCCATGTGACTTTAGCCTCATTTTCCTCATCTATAAATAATGCATACCCTACACACATAAGGACTTATAGGCACCCCCAGTGATGTGAATACATAAAAGTGCTTTATGGAATATGAAAAAAGTTGAAATGTTAACCAATTTGAAATGTTAATCCATCTATTTTCTCTAGAAAAGTCTGTAACACAAACGTTCCTGGCTGTGGTTCTTTCCTTTTATAAATAATTTTATGCACATCTTCGACATATCATGTATGTGGATAAGATCCTTTTCACGTGAAAAAGGGACCTGCAGTTAATAGACAATTAAATGCAGAATTTTGCCTGATACCAGCCTTTGATTTGGTCAAGGGGGACTTTTCCCTCCGTGCCAGTATTTTTGGTGGTGATGATTTTTTGTGTCTTTAGTGGAAATGTCTCTTGAGAAGCACACATCGCAGAGGTCTGCTGGCTTTGTTCTTCCTAGGATTCCTCAGCAGTGCCATTTTGTCTGAATTGCTAAGTTCTTCAGTTGTGTCAGCAGTTGGTTACTCGATTTGCCATTTAACAGTGAATGGCCGTCTTGTCAGCTTTCATTCTTAATATAGGTCTACCCCAGCAGATATTTATTGACTGTTCTTGATTGTATTCATGTAACAAGATATTCCAAGACATTCTTGCTGGCAACCTCTTCAGGGTCTACTGATAATTTGGAGTTATAGCTCTCTCATGTGGTAACACTCTTCTATTTACTGGTATTATAATGCTGATTGTAAAGATATTTTTAAATATCTGTTAATGACTGAAATGACAGTTGTATAGATTCATATTAGAATTAAGGTTTGCATTCATCATTGTCTCATAGGTAAAATAATTATCAGAGATATTTTGATGTTTTATTTGAGGCTCTTCAAATGTGAATCTCAACCGGACATAATAAAACAATGGTACTGGGAGGATGAGGAGGAGAATTTGCTTTTATCCATTCCTGGTAACCTTTCCTACTGTGTAAAACATACTCTGGCTTCTGTCTCTCCAGTGCATCTGAGGAACAAATATTAAGAATAAGTATGTACTTAGTTTAATCTCCAAATATACAAACAATTCATACAACTCAAAAACAAACAAACAAAGAAACAAAAACAACCCAATGGAAAAATTGGACCAAGACCTAAATAGACATTTCTCCAAAGAAGACATGGATGGCCAGTAGGCACATGAAAAGATATTAAATTATTAGAGAAATTAATTACTAGAGAAATACAAATCAAAATTACCATGAAGAACCACTTCATACTAGTCAGAATGGCCATCATCAAAAAGTGTGCAAATAAATATCAGAGAAGGATGTGGAGAAAAGGGAACCCTTCTACACTGTTGGTGGGAATGTAAATTGGTTCAACCACTATGGAAAACAGTATGGAGGTTCATCATAAAATTAAATATAGAACTAGCATATGATCCAGCATTCCCACCCCAGGGCATATATCTAGACAAAACTGTAATTAAAAACAATTCTTGCACCCTGATATTCATTGCAGCATTATTCACAATAGCCAAGGCATGGAAACAGCCTAAATTCCATTGGCAAATGAATGGATTAAGAACATGTGGTACATATATGCAATGGAATACTACTCATCCATAAAAAAAAACAATGGAAAAATGCCATTTAGAGCAACATGGATGCAACTAGAGATTCTTATACTAAGTGAAGTAAGTCAGAAGGAGAAATACAAATACCATATGATATCACTTATAAATAGAATCTAAAATATGGCACAAATGAACCTATCTACAAAATAGAAACAGACTCACAGACATGACATGGAAAACAGATGTGTGGTTGCCAAGGGGAAGGGTGGAAGAAGAAGAAGGAGGGACTTTGAGTTTGGGGTTAATAGATGCAAACTATTGCATTTAGAATTTGCAAGAAATGAGTTCCTACTGTATAGCACAGGGAACTGTATCCAGTCTCCTGGGATAGACCATGGTGGAAGATAATATTAAAATAAGAGAATGCGTATATATATATATGTGGCTGAGTCACTTTGCTGTACAGTAGAAATAGGCACAGTATTGTAAACTGACTACACTTTAAAAAATTATTTTTTAAAAAGAATAAGTATGCCCTTAGTGCATGAAGCTTGAAGAGTACACAGTGAATAAATCCAAATATTCAGTTCACATTTTATGTTAGTGAAAGTTTTGTACAAAAGCTCCATTTTAGAAAAGCCCACTTGTATGGTTATTCTAAAAATTTTCAACTGCTATTAGTAAGTGGAAATAGTAAGTGACAAAACTTTTTGTTAAGGGACTGGGTTTTTTGCAAGAGATCTCATTGCATCTCAAGAGAGTTATTCATTGTTTGCTCATAATAATATAGAGCCTTGTTTTTCACTTAGTAACTTTGTTGCAGGAGAAGACAATGTAGACAGAGTTTGTGAAGGATACTTCAGTACAATTAAGGATGCTTTTGTGTAGATGACTTTAAATGTTTAGGAAGAGTATGGCTCTGTGTATGAAAACAACTTCTGCTTTCCTATCGTACAAATAGCATACATAAATACTAGCAGAATGCCTTTAATGGCATTCAGGTTCAATTCTTTCGCATCACCACTGTTTTCTCAAGGTTACTACAACAATTGGAGCTTTGCAGATGAAGTTGTCATAGGTGTATATATCATGGCATGTGCCTCTTTTTCATAGTCAACAGTGCAAAAAGTGAAGTGTGCTGGGTGGAAACCAGGTATTGTTAAAAAAAAAAAAAAAGAGGTGATTGACTGTTCATTATCAACCATGAACAGGTGCAGAGGGGAGCTAGGAGCTGCAGGCCTGCTAAGCACCTCTCTGAGACTGAAGTCATTTGAAGCAGGCTGGGAGCAGCTGGTGACGGAGGTGTCTTGTCTAGACAGCAGGCATCTCCGCAGAACCCTTCAAGGAATGGGCAAAGGCCTTTAGAGAGAGGAAGTCCTTCCAGAGTTCTTGGCACAATTTCATAGGCATCTTTTCTTTATATATGTTACGTTACAAATGAGTCCAGAGAAATAAGACAAAAGCAGATAAGAGGATGTTGGAAGATAGAATTGAAAACTGTACACATCTAAGTTGAGAACTGACAGAAACGTGGGTGACACCCCTGACCCTCTGTTTTATAGCAAAGGACACAGATGTCTAGACGAATGAATAAATGGCATCAGCTCACACAGTTAGACCCCCAGAGGTATGCAATTTGTATCCAGTCTACCAGTGTCCATATTCAGTATCTTTTCTAGGAGAATCAAATCCTTGCTGCTCAAAATATGGTTTGCAGAGCAGCAGCAGCAGCCTCACCTGTTTATGTGCAAGAAATTCAGGAGTATCAAGCTCCTTGATAGACCTATGAATTAGAATGTGCATTTTAGCAGATTCCCCATGAGATGTGTATGCTGTATTAAATCATTAAGAAGAATGTGCTTATGAGTGATAAAGGTGGAAGACTGCATGATATGTACAGTGGGAAAAATCCATAGTTCCACCCATTTTGTTTTATTTTTTAAAAATTATAGTTGATTTACAATGTTCTGTCAATTTCTGCTGTACAGCAAAGTGACTCAGATATATGTATATAAATATACATTCTTCTTCTCACATTATCCTCCATCAGGTTCCATCACAAGTGACTAGATTTAGTTCACTGTGCTATACAGCAGGATCTCATTGCTTATCCATTCCAAATGTGTTAGTTTTCATCTACTAACCCCAAACTCTCCTAACATAGTAATTTGAACTTTGGGATGCATAAGAATATTTCTGCTTTTCAGTAAGTATAATTTTAACTTTGCAGGAAGGACCCGACTACTGTCACAATGTTTAGTTTCTGATCCCTCAAATAAACAGAGCTTAATGAAACATTTTAATGATTAGCTTTCAGAAGAGAAATGTAAGTAGATGATTATTACTGTATTTTCTATTGTTGTTTCCACTGCTTTAAGATGTAAAGATTAATCTATAAATAAGTAGTTATTATCAAATTTATTGTTATTCACTCATTCAAAAATATTAGTAGAAAGGATACAACATGTTAGGCATTGTACTAGATGCTGAGTTTGTTAAGGGTTAATTGAGATTTTATTTTACATAAGATTCTAAAAATGATACAATTTTCATTGTATGTTAGCTTACTCACCTAGGAGAGTTGACAAATGGTTATAATTGGAGATAAAATGCAACCATCACCTTCATCACTGTATAGACAATGTTTTCTCTAGTCATAAATATTGGCTCTGGGTCAGCCGCTGGCAGCTACATGACTTGTAAACATCAGATTTACTCTTTCTCCATCCTGTTTCTTGGCAGAATTCATGATTTTAGAGATAGTTTTTATTAAGTCAAGATTAGATAGCCAATGATATTTGAAATATTAGTTGTATTGTTTTAGTCGTGCAGTTGTCAAACACTTCAAAGTTTTTCAGAAGACTGTGGTATTTTATATCTTTAAAATAGGGTTGTTTTCCTATCCATCTCCCCTCCCCCAAAAAAGCACACACCTAGACTACAAACCCAGCTTTCTCTTATATGGCTTGGGGACTTTTTCTTTGTTATTTTTCTACCACTGATGTCTAGGGTTTGGCAGGAAACTTGCCTTTGTTCCAAATAAAACAGAAAAGCAAACAAAACAATAATAAAAGAACAGGATATCATTTGATGTGGGGAAATATATATTTTTTTAATTTTTCTTTAAAATATTAAATCTTCAAGGGGGGTAAGCAGTAATTAGTGGTCTTCATTTCACTCTAGCATTTAAACAACTAATGAAAATAACTAGCAGCCAGAAGTTAATAAGTGGTAAATAGGGAATTTTTATGATGTTGTTTACTGAAAGTTTATATATGTTTTACAATATAATTAATTTTTGAAGAGGAAACAGTTAGGTAGAGTTTCCCAGATTTTGTAATCACTGAGGAGCTTGTTACAATGTATATTCCTGGGCTAAACCCAGATTAAAATCTACACATTCTTCACTGAGTTGCAAGAATCAGTACTTTAATAGTCTCTGCAGTGAATTTCTATATACTCTGAAGACGGAGACCCACCGGGACATTGAGACTTGAGTGTCTCCTATCAAGAGATGCTATAACTTGAGCTTCTTGAACACCCGATGGAGAAACAAGGTAGATGAGAATGAGCTCCCAGCATTTTTCTGATCTGTGGTTTTTCACTGAAATCCTTAAAACTTTGGGTAACTATTTAGAGGACACTTAGAAAATAATTCCAAAGTAAATCACAACAGTGAATGCACATTCACAGAAGAGTCAAAAGTAATTAATGATGCATTAGCCTTTTTTTGGTGAGACCAGGAATGAGTTATGAGTAGAAGACATTTCTTTCAGATTTTCACTAGCAAAATTGTTCATTTAGAAGCTCTAAAATAAGCTATGTTAGCATTTTATGGAAATGTTTTTTCTTCCTTTTGCCTACTCCGAGTAACCCATTACTCTCTCAGCCTACCTTGTAGCAACTGAGCAAAACTGTGATACTGAAGTTTGACTTGCTTTTTCCTTATTTTCTCCATCTGATATTTCTTCCCTAGGAATGCCCATCATACCAGTGTTCCCAAATTCTGGTGACCCTCCTAATCCTGGAAGTGCCATCTGGTCTCCCAACACTCAAGAGAAATTCCTGTCACATTCTTCCATCCAAGGGTCACAAGTCTTGTGCCCCATCAGGTTATAGATGCCAGTAGGAAATACAAGGAGGAGTTCCCATTGTGGCTCAGTGGTAATTAACCCAACTAGTATCCATGAGGATGTGGGTTCAATCCCTGGCCTTGCTTAGTAGGTTAAGGAACCTGCATTGCTATGGCTGTGGTGTAGGCCAGCAACTGCAGCAATTGAACCCCTAGCCTGGGAACTTCCATGTGCTGCAGGTACAGCCCTAAAAAGACAACAAACAAACAAAACAAGGAGTTTGAGTAAATACTGTTAAGTTGTTGATATGGGAAGTGTGGAAGGCAGGTTCCAGGTACCCTCTGAAACCCTGACTTTTATTGTCAAAATCTTAGTGAGGCCAAACCAAGGAAGCATAGATGTTTTGAAACACAGTCTTCTCAGAGTTATTTTCTCTCCTTAAACCATGTGAGTGCATATCCAGAGTGGGCTCTGCGGCAGTCCATCCAGATCCTATATTGGTAATGAGAGTGAGGAGTAAAGTCAGTGAGAACTAAAGGGCTACTGCACAGCAGACCATTAGTGGTTGATTAGTGGCACCTTCCACGTGATATCAAAACAGATAATAAAGCTACACGGACAAAGGCAGATAAGGAAACACACCTATTCTTTCTTTACTTTTGCTGATACGCCATCTTAGGTATGAATGTTTTGAAGAGAAATAACAGTGGAATCCTGAATAAGCTTATGCTCTACTAGCTTAAAAATTCCTGGGCTGACATGTAGATACATTTTGTGACTAACAGTATCGCTGCTTTATTGTTTTGGTAAGTGAAAAGTGAGTTATTATTTTTTTTGAACCAGTACCTATTCAGAGCTGTAAAGTGATAATGTTCATGTCAAATGTGGGCTTCATGTCACAAAGTAAATGGAAGGATAATAATAATCCTTTGACAATTATTCTGTCTGTGGTTAATCTAGCATTATTGTGTAGAAAAGTCAGAAGAACATACTTATCTCCAGGCTCAGAAAATGGTTCCCTAGACCAGGAAGGAGCTTGATTTTTGATGAGCACAGTGATGTGTGTACTTCTGTGGCCCATGCTGTTGGCATAATCAAGTGCCCCTTTTTGTTCAAAAGCTGTCATTTAATAGAAGTTGAAGACAAGCCAAGTCCAATATAAATAGACCAAGTAGGAACAAAAACCTGTTCAATACTTGGAAAAGGTATGGAACATCTGTTCAAAATGGAAAGTGTTGGTTCACTGACTTAATTGGAGGTGTCCTTGGTGCTAAATTTTTGGGTTTTTCTGCTTCAACAGTGGATTTATTTTTCCTCTCCAGTTGCTGTAATTAAAAAGTGCAAAATTTGTGTGATTCAGACTTTTGTGAGGCAAAGAACACTTCTGTAAGATAGGGATCATTTCCTTTCATGTCAAAAGAAAAAAAAATCTACAGCATTTTTAAAACAAATCAATTAGTCTCAAGAAAATATTCTCAAGTATAGGAACAAATCACTATGTGAAACATTCATTTATGCTTGAGTTCATAATACCTTCCTTTTCATAAAAGGGCTGTTACGAACTGAACTTTTTGGAAGCCTAGTACAATTATATAAAAATGCGAACTTTTTGGAGGCCTAGCACAGTTATATAAAAATGACAGAAATTATTTAAAATTTTATCATAGAGATGAAAAAATTAAATATATCCAAGTGGGGCATATATTTAATTGATTCATCCACAGAAATAGTTTTCAAGTGCCCTTGTGTTTTTTCATTTTTGCAACTTGAGTAGAAAGCATATTCCAGTGGTGAGTAAAAAGTAAATATTGACATGGTCAGAAGATCTAAACAGACATTTCTCTGGAGAAGACAGACTGATGGCCAAAAAAGCACAGGAAAAGATGCTCAACATCACTAATTATTAGAGAAATGCAAATCAAAAATACCGTGAGGTATCACCTCATACCACTCATAATGGCCATCATCAAAAAGCCTACAAACAATAAATGCTGATGACAGTGTGGAAAAAAGGAAGCCTCCTAAACTTTTGCTGGGAATGTAAACTGGTGCAGCCACTATGGAAAACATTGTGGAGTTTCCTTAAAAAAACTAAAATAGAACTATCACATGATTTAGCAATCCCATTCCTGGGTACCTATCTGGAGAAAACCATAATTCAAAAAGATATCTGCACCCTAATGTTCATTGCAGTACTATTCACAATAGCCAAGACATGGAAGCAACCTAAGTGTCTATCAACAGAGGAATGGATAAAGACAATGTGGTACATGTCCACAATGGAATATTACTCAGCCACAAAAAATAATGAAATAATGCCATTTATAGCAACATGGTTGGACCTAGAATTATTATACCAAGTGAAGTAAGTCAGAGAAAGACACATATTATATGAGATCACTAATATGTAGAAGCTAATAAAAAATAATACAAAAAAACTTACTAAACAGAGATAGACTCAAGATTTTGAAAACAAACATACGTTTACCAAAAAGTAAACGTGGGGGTGATAAAAGAGGGTGTTAGCTTTGATGTATACAGACTACTATATATACAATATATGGGGAAATTTACTCAATACTGTTTACTAACCTATAAGGGAGGGAAAATAATCTGAAAATTAGTGGATCTATGTATATGTTTAACCAATTTACTTTGCTCTATGCCTGAAATTAGCACAACTTTGTGGGGTCAACTATATTCCAGTAACATTTTTTTAAAGAGTAAATATTGAGCTTCTATTGCCTAACGCCACTGGGAAAAATTACAGAACCCCTCTGGTAACATCGTCGAGAAGATGTCACTCCAGGGCTAAAACCACATCTCTTGCGATGCCGGGTGAAACCTTCCAGTTGACCCCGCATGCTGATATCTTACACTATAAGTAAGTACCTGATAAGACGATCAGGATCAATAGCAATATCTAGACTTGCTTTCTGATCTGTGGAGTGAAAATTCTACTTCAGATCCTGCTGGTGGGGGACTTTCCCCTCTCCAATATACATCACAGTCACACCTGAGGACACTAGAAAACCTTGCCTTCAAGAGCATTTGCTAAATTTTTCAATTTCACTTAACTTTTTTTTTTTTTTTCCTTTTTTGGCCACCCTGTGGCATACGGAGTTCCTGGGCCAGGGGTCAGAGACCAACCATAGTTATAACCTAAGCGGCAGCTGCGGCCATGCTGGATCCATAACCCGCTGTGCTGGGCCAAGGATCAAAGCTGTGTCCCAGCACTCCCGAGCCTCCACCCATCCCATCTCGCCACAGCAGAAACTCCAAATCATTTAATTTCTGGGGTAAGAATTTGGCTTTAGGGAAAACAGTTAACTGCTAAAAGTGAGCATAATAAAAGGACATTGGACAATTGTTCTTTTTCAGAACATTTTAGCATTAAATCTCCAAAATTTCTGCTCACTTATTACTCCAATGTAGTAATTCTATATGACACAGCTTCTTATTTCTTAAAAATGTTTACTTAATAAATCAAAAGCTATCATCAAGGACCTATTGATTCCATAAGACTGTTGATTTCTGGAAAATTATGTAGCTTTTACCATGAAGAACATCAGTTACAGAAGTTTAGTTTATGTAAGCATACACCATAATTAATCCTTCCCTTGTATATCTAGGCCCCTAACTGTGAAATGTGGAGTTTTCTAGAATATCAAAAAAATCTTGATTCTCTTCTTCAGTCTCATCCATTACTTTTACAGGCTACCATCAGGTAAGTCAAATAATATTTCAGTCAGCTTTCAGGTGAAGCAGTGTCACAGCGTCTGATCAAAAAGTTTTCCAGGAAAATTGGGTGTAGTAATGAATAGTTAGTTGTACATGCAGATGAAAAGTAGCCAAATGAATGGAGTTCTGCTTCTGTCCAATGGCTGTTAGGAAGGGTCCCAATTTTTGTGTTTTCTTCTAGTTCTTCTCTGATAAATAAACATAGGAAAATACCGAATCTACTTCTTTAATGATAAAAGGCTTAGTGATTGTTCAAGAGCAGCCTGTCTCAGATGCCTCTCATGGATAACTGGCAGGTCTCATTTGAGATACTTGTCTATTTCTCCTTGTCCTGCCACATGCCCTGTGCCTACAAACCTAGTTGTTATTTGCAGAAGAGAGGTCACTTTTTACATGGAGGCTGCAAGATGAATCACAGATGAGTAAAGTTTGTGCTTATTTGTTTACATTTGTGAAGCTTGCACACTTCCTTTCCAGTAATGACGGAAGGTCCGTGCTTTAGATATTTACTGTGGTCTGGGCCTCTTTCAATGCCCACTTAATCTCCAGTCCAGGGCAGTGTCCAGCATGAAGCATCTCAGGTTACCGTCCTGCTTTTCCTCTGAATTCAGAGTTCCCATGGTCACTGCCTCATTACTTAGGAGTGCTGATGCTAGTTCCAGCTTTCCTCTGCACTTCAGTGCTACCCATCCCACCTGCTTGGAGCTCCTGGCCTGGAATGCGCACTGCCCCAGCACCCCTGAAATTATGGTATAACATTGCTTGCCTGAGAAGTCGGGGAAGCACCAGTTCAGGTTTCTATCCATTGTGATACCATAAGGATATTGCTTTGGCATTTGCAGAGGGAATCTTCTGTGAGGTGTGAATTAAAAGCAGTGTTGAATAAATACAACCTGTGCATTGCATTATAACTTAATTTCAAAAGTGAGGACAGGATTTATGACTAAGCTGAAGATAAGAAGCATTCTTCCTCTTAAGACCAGTGCTTAGATTCAAGAACTAGGAAACAGAAGGTAAATGAATAATACAAATATCATTAATGCCTGTCACGGTGGAGGGAGTGGTGGACCTCTCTATTTGGGAAAGCTGGGCTCTCATTCTTTCTAAAGGAAGTGGAGGAGGAAAGGAAAGTCATAATACCTGTGAACATCCATGGCTTATAGTTGTGTGGACTGCAGATTAGCAAGTCAGGTGTGAATCTGGTAACATTTTAATCAAGGTTTCACAGCTTTGTGTTAATAAAGAAAGTTGACTGCTTTACAAAGGTAGAAAAATTATCCCACAAAAGGCTGCTATTTCATAATAGTTTGGGGAGGGATACCTTAATTTAACATGGACCTTAATCTCCTAGCCACATCCCCATATAATTAACAGTAAATACTAACATAATCAAGTGGGTTCCAGGCAAATTAAATAATCTGTTAACTCACCCATAAACAATGAATCTTTTTCCTTTGCCTTTACTCAGGGAATCAGATATTTAAAATTGAAAGGATTAATAGCAATTCAGTTTAACCTCATAATTCCAAGTGAGCCAAAGAAGTTCTAGGGTGGCTGGTGGACTTGCTTGGTTTATAAAATTGACTCACAATCAAATGTAGATGGAAATGTTATATTGGCATCAACTATTGATTCTTTCACTCATAATGTGGCCAAGTGCTAATTAATATATTGATTTTTTAGATGAAGCTATCAATAATATTCTTTGTGTAACAAGAAAATTTTTCCATTAGAAAATCCAACTATTATTCTTGTAAATATTAGAGGAGTACCATAGACACTCTTATTTTTCCTTGCCGTATATATCTAGCAAAATATGAGAATTCATAGTGATTTTGATTGTTTATATAGATATTATTGTGTTTAGAAAATTGCTAGAATGCTACTGAATGAATCCTATGAAACATCAACACAGAGTCTGTTTTCAATCTCATTAATTCATTAGAACACAGATTTTCTGTTTGTAAGGCCCAACTTCATGCAAAATAAACCTGTGTTTAATTACTTCACTATGAAATATGAAGATTAAATGGGACAACAAATTGACTGCATACTACAGAGACTTAGAGTTATTTTTTTAAAGGAAAACTGCTTCATAAAAATATTAATATTTAATGGAATACATTGTTTATCAAGATCTAAGCAAGATTACGTAGAATACAGAGTTATCAGACACGTCTTACCTACTAAGAATGTGTAAATTTAAATGAGATGCAAATTTACATGCATGAAACAATAAATAGATTTAAATGACATATTTACCAGTAACAGGATGAATATGGGAGCATATAGGATAGTTCAAAGGAAATATCTAACAAGGAAGCTTTGACCTTCAGAGTCTCAAATGTATGTGCTCTGGATTTGCTCTTTTCCTCTCTGTGTAGCCTCAGACAAGTGAGACTTCTCTAAATTATCGCTGCTTTCTCTATGAAACAGAACTGATATGTTTGTTGTGAGACTAGATTAGACATTTTCAGGAAAAGCACACTGCTCATCACATAACAGTGTGCATGTTAAACATGTCTTATTGTTATTAACTGTGAAAAAACCCAGAGGAAAGAGATGAAATTGCACCCTCAGGGAAAGCAAAAGGAAAAGAAAAACATTTGGGAGGGAGGGAATGGGAACACTGCACTGAGACCATATCTGTGTCTGATTCATCTTATAGTCTGTGTCACCACCTGATACATAGTGTGGCTGTTGAATGGATGACTACCATTAATAAATGAATGAAAAAAACAGGAGGAAATTAGTATGCCTCTACTAAGCTAACCTTCAAACACAAAGCAATACTGATGCCAAAGAGTACTAGAAGATCTGTACAGGTGAAAGGAAAGCAGACTCTGAAAGGCCTGGGCAGCAGGTACAGAGGAAACTAGTCTGATAGCCAGGGGGCAACTACATTAAACCAAAGCATTTATTCCTTGTGATAAAATGTATAATCGCTTAATTAGACTGTGATTTCATAGAACATGAGTTTTTAAAAGGAACCTAAAGAATCAGGAAACTTATCAGTGCTTGATAATAGTAGAAAATAATGAAAAACATTTGGAGTCAACATCAGGAGGCTGCAAGTCACTTCAAGATGCACTGGGGTCCATATTTATTTCATTGTATTAAAGGAATCAATAATAGGTTAATGTGTACATGAACCAATAAACCATTTATGGATTCGGCTAGAGTTGTCACAGATGGTTAAATGAAGTGGGCATGGAATCTTCAGTATTGTACATGAAGTGTGGCTCTTTATTAAAAGAGATCTTTCTAGAACTCTTCGCCAAACAGGTGCTACATTTTGTTACCCGACAAGTACCAGTTTTGTTTGTTTTTAATAGATTAGGGTATAGCTGACTTACAGTTTGGGGTAGTTCCAGGTGTACAGCACAGTGAATCAGTTGTATACACACATGCACACACACACACACACACACACACACACACACACACACACACACACACTCTTTTCAGATTCTTTCCACATATAGGCTTTCACAGGGTACTGAGTAGATTTCCCTGTGCTATACAGTAGGTCCTCGGTAACTTATCTATTTTATGTGCAGTAGTGTATATATGCGAATTTCAACCTCTCAATTTATCCCTCCCCCCAATGTTTCCCCTTTGGTAACTATATCTTTGGTTTTGAAATCTTTGAATCTCTTTCTGTTTTGTGAGTAAGTTCTTTTGTATCATTTAGTACCATTTGATCTTCATTCTGTCTGAAAAATTTAGCATATGTGCTACTAGGAAACTATTAACCTTGAAATAAAGCCAGCCCTCTCCAGACATCCTTTCCTTGAAATATGATGCATTTCCACCTTTATGCCCAGTGAGTTTTAATTTTCTATAAGATGCCAGAGTTGGAGAGGAAAAGAAATCCTTTTTGTGTCTCTGACAGTAGGGAAGCACTTTAAAGCCAAGCAGCCTTTATGTTTCCATGGCTGGGTGAGTGCCAAGTGTACAGTCACCCCAGTTTGAGTCTCTATGACAGCTTTGAGGAAGTTCTTTATTCCATTGATCCTTCAGATGGCCAGGCTACTTCTGATGTAGCCTGGCAGGTTTTCCTACTTTTGAGAAAGGAACCCAATTCAACAGCCTTCCTACCTGCTTTTATGGCTCTTCACTCTCTAGAAAGAATTCATTGACATTCTTGCTTCAAGCTGGCAGAACTTTTTTTCACTGGCAACCATTCCAACCTGAAATCTGCAAAGAAGTGTCTGTGAATTTATTTATGAGTTTTTAAAAAGTTATTTAAAAAGTCTGTATCTTTGACGTAGACAGTATTCAGTAAACATTTAGAAGTAAATAGATGGTTAATCGGGGAAGAAAAGGAAGAAGATAGAAAAAGAGCCCTCTCTTGAATAGCGTTAGAAAAATAAAATTATTGTAGATGTAAACTTACACATTACCCAATATATAAGGCCTATATTCATATCTTTTGCAGCTGTTAACTCTCATGCTCAAAGCTATTCAGAGAATATTGAACCCTTTAGTGTCATTTTATTTCTTGGTTTGTGCTATGGCACTGTTAACACACATAGAACAATATAGTAGACATTTTAAAATAACTTGCACTATTAAGAGAAAAATGAGAGGAGGAGGTAAAATAGATGCATAATAGGCAGGCTTGCTGTCAGAAATTTGAATGACCTGGTGTATGCCATGTAGTCATGATATTTTGCATTTCTCCATTTCTGCGGTTAACCTCATATCCCTATTCTACCTTGGTCTTAAAAAAAGCATTTTGCATGATAGGTTTTGTTTGAATTATCATTAGTCTGCTGAATTCTGATGTGATAATGATTACAGACAGAATTTGTAGGCTACATGCCTTGCTTGAAAAACACATGGTATCCTCTAAAAAATGTTACTCCTAGGTCTGCTCATCCACCATCAACCACATGCCTCTGAATTAGTTAGTGGAATCAGGACAGGATTTTTTGTTTGTTTGTTTTAACCTGAAGCTCCCCCTCCCCCGCCAAGAGATGACTATATAGGCTGAATCTAAAAGCCTGTGTTTCACAGTGCCATTTACAGCAACATGGATGGACCTAGTGATTATCACACTGAGTGAAAGTCAGAGAAAAAGACAGATATCATATGATATCACTTCTATGTGAAACCTAATAAAAATGATACAAAAGAACTTATTTATAGAAAAGGAGCAAACTCATAGATTTCAAAACAATCGTATGGTTACCATCAGGGAAAATATTGCAGTAAGAGAAGAATTGAGAGGATAGGAATAACATATACACACAACTGTATAAAACAGATGATTAATGAGAACCTACTGATCAGCAAAGGAAAATCTACTCAATAGTTTGTAATAATCTATGTGGGGAAAAGGAATGGATATATTTATATGTATGACTGATTCACTTTGCTCTACACCTGAAACTAATGCAACACTGTAAGTCAACTGTAGTGCAATAAAATATAAAATAAAATAAAATAAAATAAAATAAAATAAAATAAAATAAAAGCTTATGTTCCAGCGATCTGAGACACTAAGGGAGTTTTCTGCATGGAGCCATCACAAGACCTATGCCCTGACAAGATATAGAATCGTATACTCAAAGGCCAATGAATCAGTGGCCATAACTGGCCACTATGGTGGATGTTTGCAAGAATGCTCCAGACGTTTGGCCTTGACTTACTTCAGTATTCTTAGGGCTGAATAAGTCATAGATCTGATGCTCAATCCTTGAGATGGTCCATCCCTCAAAACCATTATCTGTGTATGACTAAAGGAATACCAAATGTTTAGGTTATGAAAGCAGAGACTGGTGTACAGCTGTGTCAAAAACAGAAATCATATTGTAAGTTTCCTGTCATGTCATTTCTTCCACACTTGCTCTGTAGGACGTAAGATAGTTATTTTATCATTGGGTGCTCTTCTTCAGAAATATTCAAGAGGCAAACAAACAAAAATAAACAAACAAAAAGCATTGGCAATAATTTCATTAAACAGTTGCATAGTTTCTACAAAGTCCCCTAATGTAGCTTCTGATGCTGGAAAAAGGCAGTTGAATTCTCGTCAAGGACAACAACCAAGCAGGACACACACCTCAGGCACCAGCTCACATCTGCAAGCCGTGGGTTCATGAGCATTCTGTTCCCTGACTGGTGAGGCTGGGGAAGCCCTCTCATTGGTGCCTTTCCCACAGGATTGCTGTACAGAAATGGAAGTGGACTTTACACGAGCTTATTTACTTCCTAAGATTCCCAAGGCAGAGTGTAGTTTTACTTAGGCAACACAATTACCTATCATGTTTATATAGCAAGCTTTAACAACATTAGAAATTAAAAGAGCTTTCCCACACTTGGCACTTTCTGATAAATACCTGGCTCGATCTGTTCCTTTCACTTAAAGTGTGAAATCTAAATATCCTCCTATATGATCAACCAACTCTCAGCTTCCTTTCCTCAAGGCAAAGTAATTATAAAAGGACCTTTTGGAAATCCTCCGGAATGACTCTCTTCTTGAATCATCTGAATTCCCTGATCTTCTTTGCCCTCAATCTTTTATGTTTTTTCTGCTCTCTCAGAGAAAGAACCCAAGTGCCAAAAGATAAGAGAATTAGGGAGTTCCCATCATGGCTCAGTGGTACCAAGCCCGACTAGTATCCATGAGGATGCCAGTTAGATCCCTGGCCTCCCTCAGCGGGTTAAGGATCTGGCATTGCAATGAGCTGTAGGGTAGGTTACAGACATTGCTCTGATCTGGCATATGTGGCTGTGGCATAGGCCAGCAGCTGCAGCTACAATTCCACCCCTACCCTGGGAACTTCCGTATGCCACGGTACAGTCCTAAAAAGCCCCCCACACCCCCAAAAAAGACAAGAGAATCACTTTTGAGTCAATATTTTACTTAAAGCCTGAATCCTAGGATATAATTTTATTTTTCCCTTGGGATTTCTGTAGAGTTCCTTTATCTAGGTAGATTTTTTTAAAATAGACTATTTATGACAACCTTAGAGCTATTCATCAGAATCATATTTCTATAACATGTTGTTGTTTTTGTTATCACTAAATTGCAAAGGTAGGACAATATTCTCCTCTTTATAAGAACCTTTTTAAATGAGCCAGCCTTCTTCTCTAACTCTATATTTGAACATAATCTTTCTGGAAATTATAAAGTCATATATTATCACTTAAAATGAATTATAATAGGACACACTCTAGTAAGATGAAAGTACTTTCTGGAATCTATGTGTAATTTACAAGCAATGATACTGGTAATCAAATGATAAATAAAAATAAAAATGTGTCTTTATTTATGCTTTTTAGGGCCGCACCTGGGGCATATGGAAGTTCCCAGGCTATGGGTTGAATTGAAGCTGCAGCTGCCGGCCCATACCACAGCCATGGCAATGCCAGATCTAAACCACATCTGCAACTGACATCACAGCATGTGGCAACACTTGATCCTTAACCCACTGAGTGAGGCCAGGGATTGAAACCACATCCTTATGGACACTATGCCAGGTTCTTATCCCACTGAGCCACAAAGAGTACTCCAACTAAGTGTGTTTTTAAATTATGAAAAAATATTTTATTATATCCAAACATCAAATAAAACATCTTTTCAAAGATGCATAATCTTTGGTTTATAATGTGGAAGATATTTATAGTTTGTAGTAATACCTCATTGTTAATTTTAGCTTTCTGAATTATTAGGGAAAACACTCAGATTCAGTACTGAGTTAGAATTATAATAAAATTTATTCAAAAAAGAGTAGGTTCCCGCCATACCTAGAATACTTTGCTAAACGATATGATAAATGAAGGACCTTGGTCAGAGATTCCAATTTCAAAATTCTTAACTGATATCCTCCAGCAGCACACTTGGTATGGGTCTCTGTATCCTTCACAATGAAATGAGAGTGTTGGACAAGGTGATTTCTCATAGTATTTTCAGAGAAAAAGTTCTATTATTCTTTAATCCTATGTCTTGGTCAACAGTTTGTGACCTTGAGCTGTTTTTAAATATATATATCGATTCAATATAAGTCAGAAGATACATTTCTAATCTTTCTTAGACAGGCAGGTGACTCACAGTTAAGTTTCCTTTTGGGTGTGAGAAGGAAAATGAATTATTATCAAGGTTTCTAACTATTTTTTTATCTATCTTACCACTAAGGTCTAAATTATCATCGGTTTTAACCTTCAGACAGAATTTAGTGGTCCATTATAAAAGGATATTCAGAAAATTATGATCTTACCTGTGCCTGGTCTGTCTTTTGGTACAGCTAATTGATGAGATAATATCAGTTAGGTCCCTGGTAAAGTGTCCCTTAAAATGTTTTCTTTCTCTCTTCCTTACAACCTATGCAAAGCTCTGTCTTAATAGAAGTACAAAAGAAGCTAGGAAACATTAGAGATAGGACAATATTTGCTGTATCAAAAGTAATACCTGACAGGTGCCTCTTGAGATGAAGGCTGGCACGAGTACTCCCAGTCAGATCAATTGCTGGACGCCTAAATGTTGATTTGAACAGAATATTTATTTATATATTTAGTCTTTTTAGAGCTGCACCCCTGGCATATGGAGGGTCCTAGGCTAGGGGTCGAATAAGAACTGCAGCTTCTGGCCTATACTGCAGCCACAGCAACGTGGGATCTGAGCCCTGTCTGAGACATACACCTCAGCTCAAGGCAATGCCAGATCCTTAACCCACTGAGCAAGGCCGGAGATCAAAGCTGCATCCTCATGGATGCTGGTCAGATTCGTTTCTGCTGAGCCACGACGGGAACTCCTGAACAAAATATTTAAAGAACATAAAATCCCTTTACAACCATCTCTCCAGACATTTAGTGTGTCGCTATTTAGATGATACAATTTATACTAGAAAGCAGCACTGAAGCAGATGTTAGGACTATAATTGGCTAAGAGTTTGCCTTGAAGACAACCTTCGGGTTGTGTGCTAGAGCTATCCTTTGTCCATTAAGAGCTCCTGGTGGGGAAACTCTGATCTATTTGGAATTCTTATTTTTTTTCTCAAAAGGTTTAAAGGTAGAAGAGAAGAAGATTAATAGTTGCTAGATGAAATTAAAAAGAGAAACAGCAAGGCAGCGAAGAATATTGTGAAATATACAATTTTGATATTACTCCCAAGTTGCAAAATGAAGTCGAAGGTGAAAATCAATGTCTATTAGTTCACGTATCCATTTTGATGCAGTCTCTGTAAAGAATGTAGATACTGATGTTAGCATTTTATTTACGTGTATAACAGATACACTTTCTCTCTTGAGGTTTTCTCTGTTCTTAAAGAACTTTAGTATCATGACATAAAATGATATCTGTTTCTAGCTTTTGGGGAAGAGCTCATAATACATAAATATACTGTTATAAACAGAATGAAAGGCACAATGGAAACAAAGAATATTCCACATTTAGTTTTTATTTAGTTTCAGTTGTCACTTCTGGATCAAAGTTTGCTTCCAGATTCCAAGACATCATTTTGTTTAGAGAGGTATACATTTATAAAACTTTTGCTTTTCATTATAGACAAAATCTAAAGCATGTGGGATAAATCTTGAGCCAATCACATGCATATTAATACATGTTGCATTATGCTTATAAAGAACTTGAGAAAAAATTTACAAATTTCTTTGTTCCATTAACCTAATAATAGGAAAAGTTATGGTATATCTAGATAGCTTTAAAAAAGAATTAGCAAGTTGGGAAATGTCAATGCAAATAGTGTCATGCAAATAGAATCTTGGAATATTTCAAAGCTGACCCAATATCTACTATTTGCTTCAATCATTAGAAATCAGATCCCTACACTATACCCAAATGATGTCTATTTATAAAAGCAAAATGTCTCAAAATTGGCAGAAAGATATAGGTTGTTTTCTTATTAAGGCGTGTTTGAGAAATAAAGCAAAAGTTACATAACTAGGCCAATAACAAAAATAAGAAGTGCCAATAAACAAAAATGTCTGAGTGCCCTTGACAGCATTGTCCAGCTGCTGCTTTTATAACCTCAGCATCTTTTTACATTTAAGCACTTTGCAGGTGGAGTTTTCCAACCCTCCCACCCCCCACCCAGCAGATGTAAGAGATACAAATGTTTGGGTGTATATTGTCCACCTTTCTGTCCTTAATTCTAAGAATATAGCTTTATCTGGTGAACAATCAGTAAACCTCCACAAGCTCTTATTCTTAGACAGACAGAAGCCTGGTGGACAGGTGAGAGGAGAATGGCTTTGCAGACTATGGTACCTGTTGTGAAGGGAATAAGGGGAGAGAAGATGACCGTTGTGGACAGGATGCTCAGAAGATGTCTTCAACAACAACAGGACAATGGGACCATGTGCAGAGTGAGGAGAAGGAGTGTGGAGGCAGTGGGAGATTTGCATCCAGAATGCTGGAGGAAGAGGCTCGGCGTCTCTGGAGGCATGAGGGGCCTGGAGATGACCATGCGGGCTGACCCTGAGTGTGTGTCTGAGTGCAGGGGTAGGATACTGAGTGCAGGGTGTGATACTGAGTGCAGCGGAATGAGTGAAAACTTCCAAACAAGGGTGAAAGGGCATTTTTTTTTCTATTTAAAAAACACTCTGGCTAACCCATGAATGTTGATATTAGTAACATGTTGGTAAGATGTTGGGAGATGGGAAGGGTGGAAGCACAGGAAATAACTGGCCATCGCCCCTGCTCTGTTCCTCAGAATTGTTCTCATCACTGAATATGTTATTACAATGCATGAGCCACATACCCGCCCCCACCCTTTCCCCTTCAAATTCTATCCATTGGCTCTATTTCCACGTGCATCCAAATTTGTTCCCTTCTCTACTACCACTTCTGTCATTCACTCTTTGCCCTTCCTCATTGTCATTTTGGAAAAGCAAACAAATAAACAAACAAAAAAATACCAAAATAACTCACATTGATGTCAATGACCAGCTGCTTGCACGTGACAGATTGAGATGCTTGCTCTGGTGCAGAACCTGTGAATCAAGGGTTGTCTGGAAAGCACTTGGCACTGAACTACAGGCCGAATGAAACTAACTCAGAACCACATGTCAGGCAGAGCAGAGGCAGCTGTAGCCTCATGCATTACGCATACCTCACATCCTTCTTCAGATACTCTGGGTGAGAGACTTGGGCATTATCACTGCCAATAAGCACATCGGAGGGCTGAGGGGTGTAAATTGTCCCCACGACACAAAATCACACAATGTGAGTTGAAAGCAGGGAGATATGCAGCACTTAATTGACAATCTAGTCCCTTAGTTCCAGTGAAGGAGACCAGAAAGCTGGTGCAGCTGGGGAGGGATGAATGGATGGGGGTCAGCCTCCTCTGGTCCACAGCCCAGATTCTGCTCAGGCCCAGCCTGGGGAGCAAGGAGATGCTGCATCCCTGAATCAGCTCACCTTTACCAGCAGCCTCCCCTACCAGGACCTGCAACACACAGCCCTTTCTGACACCCTGGACTGCTAAGGAGCGGGAGACCAGAGGAAATCCCACAGATGGTATGAACGTTAGTGCAACAGAGTCATTCTGAATTTTCTTCTACTCTCAACTCTGTAAGCTTGTCTCCACATTTGAGGGTTCTAATAATTGCCTTTTTTTTTTTTTTTTTTGGTCTTTTGCTTTTTAATGCTGCCCCTGCAGCATGTGGAGGTTCTGAGGAATCAGAGCTGTAGCTTCCAGCCTAGGCTACAGCCACAGCAATGCGGGATCTGAGCTGCAACTGCAATCTACACCACAGCTCAGGGCAACACCAGATCCTTAACCCACTGAGCAAGGCCAGGGATGGAACCCGTGTCCTCGTGGATCCTAGTCGGGTTTGTTAACCACTGAGCCATGATGGGAACTCCATAATTGCCTCTTAAGGAATCTTCATGTCATGTTTTGTTTTCCCCTGGTACCCTTACCTGCCCACTTCACCAAAGCTCTGGGCCTGATTTGTGTACTGATTGGTATCCTAGAGTCCAGAACAACCTTAGCATCAGAGAAGCCCCCTCCTCTTTACAGCAGAGCTCTTGATAACTGGGGTAACTGGGGGTCTCTCTCTCAGAGGCCACCGTGTTTTCTCTGGCTCCCTCTTTCTGGTTTCCATCCTGGGAGCTCCAATCACAGGTTATGTTTACAGAGGAATCCGCCCATCTTCAGAGAGAGAAGTACAAACTTTTCCCTATGGACTTGCCCATGGTTCAGAAAACCATTTTTAGATTCATTTAAATTTGCCAGAATCATGAGCTGCAATGTGAAGTAAGTGAAACAAAGCACCCCTTGCCGGAGTGCCAAAAAAATATGGGGGGAGTAATACCATGTAATATGTGCGCAACAGCAACTAGGGAGTGATATTTTAGTTCCCTGTTTCACTTGTTAAGGATTTGGAAAGAGAATCTTTAAATGAAAATGCAATTTCTAGGGGAAAAAATGACAGTGCATGGTACAGAGTCTGTTTTCTTGAAGCTGTTGAGTTAAAGGAGAAAACCATGCTTGGGTTGAGCCCATGGTTCTTGTCCTAGGGGAGCAAAGACCTTTCAAAACATTTTATTGGCGTTTAGTTGATTTACAATGTTGTATTAGGTTCAGGTGTACAGCAAAGTGAATCAGTGTACATATATATATACATATTTCCATATGGGTTATTACAAATTATTGAGTAGATTTCCCTGTGCTATACAGTAGGTTCTTATTGCCCATCTATTTTATACAGTAGTGTGTATGTATTATTCCAAACCGCACAATGCCTCCTTCACCCCCCAACAGATTCACCTGGGTAACCATAAGATTGGTTTTGAAATCTGTGAGTTTGTTTCTGTTTTCTAAATTAGGTTTTTTTGATTTGTTTGTTGTCTTTTCTAGGGCCGCTCCCACGGCATATGGAAGTTCCCAGGCTAGGGGTCCAATCGGAGCTGTAGCCGCTGGCCTACACCACAGCCACCACCACACAGGATCCGAGCTGTGTCTGCAACCTACACCACAGGCCACAGCAACACCGGATTCTTAACCCACTGAGCAAGGCCAGGGATCAAACCCTCAACCTCATGGTTCCTAGTCAGATTCGTTAACCACTGATCCACAACAGGAACTCCTAAATAAGGTATTTTGTATCATTCTTATTTAGATTCTACATACAAGTGAAATCATATGATATTTATATTTCTCTGTTTTACTTCACTTGGTATGATAATCTCTAGGTGCACCCATGTTGCTGCAAATGGCATTATTTCATTGCTTTTATTGCTGAGTAATATTCCATTGTATATATACGTACCATATCTTTATCCATTCCTTTGTTGATGGACATTTAGGTTGTTTTCATGTCTTGGCTATTGTAGAGAGTGCTGCAGTGAACACTGAGGTGCATGTATCTTTTCGAATTATGGTTTTCTCCAGATAGATGCCCAGTAGTGAGATTGCTGGATCATATGGTAGTTCTATATTTAGTTTTTGAATTAACTTCCACACTGCACTCCACAGAGGTTTCACCAATTTCCATTCCCACCAACAGTGTAGGAGGGTCTAGGGGAGCAAAGATTTGATGGTGAGGTTTTGTTAGTTTCTGACCAGATGGGAGACTTCAACTCTGAACTTTAGTAAGTAACATGTTAAGTGATTGAGATATGCCCGTGGCTGTGGCCCTGGCTATAAATTCATACTGTGTGAGTGAATAAAGTTAGGGTGCATTTTCCATTGGTGCAAATTTTGTATAATTGTAGATTTTGTTAAGTTATTTGAGGTTTTGGAATATGAGTTGGGTGTGTGTTTTAATACTCTGTAATTTTACTTTGTTAGTTAATAACATTTTCAGGGAATATATATGTATTTGCTACACACAGGCCTATAGAATATAAAATAATGTATGCCATTTAAGCTAATATGATATTAAGCTAATGACATTATGCTTTGTTCTCTCCCCTTCAAAATTCTAAGTATTTTCTCTTCCACGAAGCAGTTGTTTCCCTGTGGTTATTTTTGAACTAGTAATATAATATGTCAACACATTTTCTGGAAAATTTGTAGCATCTCCATACAACGTACTTTAACAAATGATCTCCAGCACATGATTTCTTTGCATTTGGCATATGCCATATTTGAAAAGAAATTCAATTTCAAAACAATAAGGGAATGGTTTTTTTCCAAAAGTATGGCCAGACTAGCATACCATTTGTTTTAACATAAAAAAAGGTACTGAAATATGTGTTAGTTGTCTATGTCTTAGCTGACAAGACGTATTTTAGAAGTTTTCTTCAGAGTTTAAAAAGAAAGTGAGGAGTTCCCTTTGTGGCTCAGTGGTTAATGAACCTAACTAGGATCCATGAGGATGTGGGTTGGATCCCTGGCTTCTCTCAGGGCACTAAGGATCTGGCATTGCTGTGAGCTGTGGTGTTGATTACAGATGCAATTCTTATCCCACATTGCTGTGGTTCTGTGGTGTAGGCTGGCAGCTGCAGCTCCGATTTGACCCCTAGCCCAGGAACCTCCATGTGCTGTGGAAGAAGCCCTAAAAAGAAAAAAAAAAATTGAAAGAAAGTGAGAGCAAGTGTCCAGACAAGGACCCAGGGAACACAAGCAGACCACTGCTGGTCACTGTGATCTTTGGGAGGGTGGGACACCAGAGTCCGCAGAGGCCAGACCAATGCACCTTTGAGATGAACTAAGAAACAGCAAATCTTACACAGAGATGCCCAGGACAGTGCCTGTCCTTTCCTTGGCTCTTGATGGTGATTCAGAATTACTCAATTCAGAAATCTGTATTTTACTGTCCTTGATTTCCAGGCCAGGGGACGAAATTGAAACAAACCTCTCTGAAGCTAAACAATTTCACTTCAGACTTCAAAGATTTCCAACAGGTAAACTGCTTTACATATAATTGACAGTGAAAAAAATCATAAAATACATGAGAATGAAAAGCATAGCACAGGAGTGGAGGGTGTGGGGCAGAAGTTAGTTTAGGAGTGGAAAAAAATCCTAGATACTGGAATTGTCAAATGCGAATTATAAAATCAGTGGTTTAATACAACGATGGAATACATGATGTCAAAAGCTAAAAGAAGTTAAAAAATCATGAAAATGACAACAAAAAGTCTAATAATGAACAACAATGAATCGATTAAATAGCTGTCATGAAACCGTTAAAGAGAGATGGGATAAAATGAGATAGAAATCGGGAAAAAATTGTGTGAAGAAGTGTGGGGAACACAAAAAAGAGGCCAAAATGTGAGGAAGAAAATCAAGGTGTAAGAAGGAAAAAAACAAAACGGAGGGCCAGGGAGGGGTAGTATTGAAAGAGCTAAGTGATGACAGACCAAAGTCCACAGAGTCAGAAGAAATTGCACACTGGAAAAATAAAATGAAATCCACTGGAGCCATCAAAGTGATGGAGCAGAATAGCAAGGATCTTAAGAACAGCTGGAGAGAGAATACCTCTTATTTGCAAAAAATCCAATTACACTGAGAGTTGATTTCACATATTAAAAATGAGAAGCTAGAAATTTTTGGAATATTATCTTTATCATGTCTTCATTACTGTCAGTTTAGAACTGTATACTTATCAAAATATCTGAAGTGAAAATTAAAGATTTGTACTTCAAGATTTGAAAATGAAAAAAATGTCATTTTCAAAAGACAAAAATCTCAAGAGACACAGGTAAACTTTACTGTTAAAATTTATGAAGAATGTACAAAGGGGAATCAGAAAAGGAAGGTTTGAATCATAGGGAGAATTAGCAAAGAAATTGGTGAGAAAAGAAAATATCAATTTTTTAATTCAACAATGGTACAGACTTTGTGTTATTAATAAAACTGAAATACAAAACACAAAGGGGTTGGTGATCAAAATCAGATCACACTAAGGAGATAACTATATGTTTATTAATTTTGACCTGTGATTTTGTATATAAATATTTCTAAGACATATATTAGATGATGGAAAAACATACATAATTTCAAAACTGTGGAAGCAGTGAATGAGATTTTCCATCTCATGATGAAAAATCCGAAAGACACCCTGAAAGGAGAAAAAGAGAGGAAACCCAAAGGAGGATGAGTAGAAAGCAAAAAACAAAGTTACAGCAATATATCCAAAAGTATCAAGCTACCTCATAAGTGTAGTAGGAATAAACACACTATTTTTAGAGACAGATTGTCATCTTATATTTAAACGATAACAATGTATGCTGTTTATGAGGGATGCCCTAAAACATAGGAAATAAAAGCTTGAAAAAAGAGGGAAGACAAAGAGGTATTAAATAACAACTGAAAGAATGTTGCTGCAAATATTTACACTTGATAAAGAGACATTTAGGGTAGAAACCATTATTATAAATAATAAAGCTTCATAATAAGATATCTTTAAATTAGCTAGGGATTCTAATGTTTTTTTGGTTTGTTTTTAATCTTTTGTCTTTTTAAGGGCCTCACCCTGGACATATGGAGGTTTCCAGGATAGGGGTCAAAACTGAGCTGTAGCTGCCAGCCTACACCACAGCCACAGCAACATGGGATCTGAGCCGCAATCTGCAACCCACACCACAGCTCATGGCAATGCCAGATCCTTAACCCACTGAGTGAGGCCAGGGATCTAATCTGTGTCCTCATGAATCCTGGTCAGGTTCCTTAACCACTGAGCCATGACGGGAACTTCATTTTTTTTTTTATTCTAATGTTATATGTCATGCGACAGACAAGGTAGTAAGATGCTTCCAATTGTGTTGTCGACATTGACTTGACTATAAGAAGAAATTGATAAGTATAACAATAAAATGGGTGATTTTAACAAATAACTCTTAAACTGAGAGATCACAAAAATAAGCAGTAGTAAAGATATGAAACAAAAATTAAACACTTTGATATAGCATACATAAATAAATACACACACATAACCAGATAATGTGCAATGTATCCAAACATACATGAACATTTTAAAAGATTGGTTCTTGTATCAGGCTTTGATGCTAAATTCAAGTGTTCAATAATGTTTCAAAGTTTCAATAATGAAACTGAAACTAAATTGGAAATCTGCGGGAAAATTGTTGAAACAATATTTTGAAAAATTTAAGATAATTTTGAATAATTATAGGATCAGATAAAGAATTGTGCTGAATATATAAATCTTGAAAAGAAGGGAAAGGAAATCTACTGTCATTATTCATCAATGATACAATTGTCTAAAAAGAAAACAAAATCTATATATGAAATGAGAATGAATAAGACCTTTTAGTAAGTTAGCTATATTTAAATCACAGCACTAGACAGAAAATATACTTTTTGGAAATTTACCATTTACAGTGCAAATAAAGTGTAAGATGATAACTAGGAAACAAATTATTCAAAAGGGTACAGGACCATTAAGTTGAAAACTGTTAACATTTTGCTGAAAGACAATGATAAAAAGATAAAGAGCTAAAGTAAATTCATTGATAGGAATAATCATAATGGGCCCTGTTGTGACTCAGCAGGTTAAAGACCTGACAGTCTCCTTGAAGAGGCTGGTTTGATCACTGTCTTTGCTCAGTGGGTTAAGGATCCAGCATTGCTGCAAGCTGTGATGTAGATTTCAGATGCTGCTCAGATACTGCAAAGCTGTGGCTATGGTGTAGGCCAGCAGCTGCAGCTCCAGTTCGACCCCTAGCCTGGAAACTTCCATGTGCTGCAGGTGCAGCTCTAAAGAGAAAAAAAAAAAAAAAAAAAAAGAGGCAGGGGAAGAGAGAAAATAAAGAAAAAAGAGAGAAAACAAAGTCAGGTCCCCAAAATTATTGATCTATAAACTTAATATAATTCTAATTGAAATCCCTACTGTGTGTATATGTGTGTGTTTAAGTGTGTAAGAACAGAGGACCAGAAGAGCCAAGACAGAAAAAGGAAAAAATGGTCAGAGTGAAATGGTTTGACTTACAGATACTGATGTTATGAAAATATAATCTTTCTGCCACATGGTATTGGCTGCGGAATAGAAAAACAGATCAAAAGAACAAAATAATCAACTAAGAAACACACTCTCTTATGTGTTGAAAATTCATTTACCAGTGTTGGCTTTGCAAATAGGTGAGAAAAAGGAGAACCCATTAAATAAAACATCCTGGGTTTTTGGTTGTCCATATGGAAATTTATCTTTTCCTCACAGCATATATTAAAATCCTTTCAAGCAAATTACAGGCCTAAAGATGAAATGTTCAATCTCTAGAAGAAATGTACCTTAGTGTTGGAAAGGATTTATTAGATATGAAAGGTGCAGTCATGTATTAAAATTAAGTATCTCATCAAAAAGTGCCACCTATGAAGGGAAAACACATGCCAACAATTCTGAGAATGTATTTGCAACACTCAGAACTAATAAAGAATTCATAGCAAGAGTATACTATTTAAAAATTCTTCTACCAATTATGAAGAAATGTGCAAGAGAAAATACTATTAAAGGCATGAGGAATTATTTCTAGGAAAAAGAATAATAATAATTGTAAGAGTTATTGTAAGAATTATAGTTCTGTTTCTATTCACTCTATGTTCCATATGCTGTCTTTGGAATATGAATAATTATTTAAGAACTTAAAAATGGGCTGGAAATAATTCTCAACATTTTTCAGTTTTTACTGAAATACGCAGAACATACAGAAAAGGGTCCACATTTTAACTGTACAGATAATGAATTTTCACAATCTAAAGAATATTCAGATCAGGAAACACCATCCTCAACACCCAGTGTCCTTAACCGATCTCTCTTCCTTCCAGGCAGGCCCTCCCCTTCGAAGGGTAACGATACCCTTCTAACAGCATAGAGTAACTTACATGGTTTTCAACTTGATAGATTTCATAGCCCTGTGCGTTCTGATATAAATTATTGAAAATGGTGTATATATACATATATACATGAATATATATATTCAGTTTTATATTTTTACTGTTTTAAAGGTTTTGTACATTAACCTTTTATCCATTGACCTTAGTAAATTCACTCATTAATTGTAGTATTATCTTACTTTTTTGAATTTTTCATCAGCAATCACACGGTCCACAATTATGAGAGTTTTATCTTGCTTTTCAGTTATTTTGTCTTTTCTTTCTTTGCCTTATAGCCCAGATGTTAACTTTTGTTTTTTTGTTTGGTTGATTGGTTTGTTTGGTTTTTGGCTGCGCCTATGGCATGCAGAAATGCCCTGGCCAGAGATCAAAGCTGAGCCACAGCTGTGACAACCTTGAATCCTTAATCATTAGGCCACCAGGGAACTCCGGGTGTGAACTTTTGGTACAAAGTTGAGTAGCAGTGTGCTTATCTACTGCTAATCTGATTACTGGTAATCTAATTACTGATCTCAGGGGGATTACTTTTTTAAAATTATTTTTGCTTTTAGTTTTTCATAAACAGTCTCTATCACATTGAGAAAAGGCCCTTCTACTCTTAATTCTTATTCCTAATTTTATTATATCAATAGTTTTTTCATCATTAATGTACATTCTATTTTTTTTTTTATTTTTCCCACTGTACAGCAAGGGGGTCAGGTTATCCTTACATGTATACATTGCAATTACAGTTTTTTCCCCCACCCTTTCTTCTGTTGCAACATGAGTATCTAGACATAGTTCTCAATGCTATCCTGCTGTACATTCTATTTTATCAAATAACTTCTTGGCATCTAATAATATGATCATAGGTTTTCCTCCTTTTTTTATGTTAAGGTGGCTAATATATTGCTTAATTTTTGAATGTTAAATCAACTTTGCCTTCCTTTAATAAATCCTACTGGACATTAAGTATTCCTTGATTTATATATCAGATCTGATTTGGTATTATTTTGGTGTGCTTCATGCATTTGTATTCATTACAGAGATTGGTGTGCACTTTCTCTTTTAATGCCTTTGTCAAGGTTTAGTATTGAAATTATCATGACTTCTTAAAATATATTATGACATACCCCATTTGTCCTATTCTTTGAAAGACTAAGATATTTTCCATTAAATATTTGGAGGAATTAACTACAAAATTATTTGGACTTGAAGGGATTGTGTGTGTGTGTGTGTGTGTGTGTGTGTGTAAATATATGTAACAATAGATTAAATATCTTAATAGGTAAACCATTATTCAGGTTTCTTATCTTCTCTCAGTTTGGTTAAGTGAATTTTTTTTTTTTTTTTTTACTGATTTCTACTTTCCTGTTCCTATTTTTGGCAAATTTTATTGGCGTACATAACATCTCTTAATATCTTTTGAAGTTTGCATGTTCTTTATGTGGATATAGAAGCTTAGTTGGCAGCTGCTTTCTCTCAGTATTAGATGCCATTCCATTGCCTTCTGATGTCTATCATTTTTATGAGACATCAACTCTTAGTTGTATTGCTGCATCAAAGAAGGTCATATTTCTTTTTTTTTTTTATTTTCTTGCCTAAAGTTTGTCCCTTTGTCTCCAATCTTCAGAACCTTCACTATAATAGTTGAGGACATCATTGTTTAATACACACAGACCATCTCTGCTGATGCTGACCATAGCAGGATTTTTGGGTAGCAGTGGGAGCCATTCAGCATTTTAAGGACATCCAGTGTTTGGGAAGTGTTTCTATTTGGTGAAAAATAATTTCCATCTTTCTCTGAATTTAACAAAGCCAGATATTCACTCCCCTAGCCTTTCTTGTAGCTAAATTGTGAGCATGTAATTCAGTCTTGGACTCACAGTAGATCTTTGATGGGGAGATAAACAAGAAGGCATCATCAGTGATGGATGTTGGAGCAACACAGGTGTCCAGCATCCACTGAAGTCCTATTGCTGTGGCTGCATCCCAAGCCCACTACTGATCATCCGTCATGAAAACAGTGCTGGTGTGGGATGCTATTTTTAGTGCCTGAGTGGTGTTCCTCAGATCTCTCGCTGACTCTGTTAGCTTCCTATTATAACTTCATATTACATTTTCTGCTTAAATCAGCTAGGTTAGGTTTCTCTTTGTTGCAGCTAAAACTATCTTGTGCATCATCTCTGACACCTTCTCTCACATCTTTCATAACCATTCATCAGATCCTGTCTCAGGTATATCTTTCAAATAAATCTTGCAGCATTTCCCATGTCTCCTTGTAAATCAGTTCTAATCTTTTGCATGGACTCTTGCAAGAACCCTTGTCGAGAGCCTGCAATCCATTTACATGCAGCACCACCAGTTATTTCTGTTTAGATCTCTGCTTACAATCTCCTCATACTTTTATCTTGACCTTAGGATAAAATCCCAAACCATTGTCATGGCTTTAAGGGTTTCTAAAATGTAGAACTTAATGGACTCTCAAGCTTCAGCATGGACTCTGCTTTAATCATCTTGATTCTTCTTAGGTCTATGAACATAGCAGGCACCTTTCTGTTTCTTGACTCAAGGTCTTTGCACCTGATGGTCCACTGCCTGGGATGCTCTTTCTCCTACTTTTTTATGTACATTAATTCCTGCTCATCCTTCAGGTACGTCTAGGCCTAAAATTGTTTTCTCAGGAAGGATTTCTCAAGGTAGACAAGGGCTTGCAAACTACATAAGAGTATCCCTTCCATCTCTGCAGCCCCAGGGCCTAGAGTAGTGATAGACTCATAGGAACTCAGTAAGCATCCATTGAATGAGTAAAGGAATGAATAGCAAAATATACCATTGCTTTTATAAGGTAGCTTTTCCCCTAAGCCATTTCTGGCAAAAGCGTGGCCATATATATAAAGCTTCTGTACTCCTGCTGGAAAACTTTAAAACCCAAGGAAACATTACTCAGCTTGGTCCCTGAGAAAGGCTGTGCTCTGTGTTTTAGTAACTAAAATGTATTGCCAGCCAACCTTGCTGGTGACAACTATGAAAAAAGGCAGAAATAGAAAGATGAGGAAAATGTCATCTTGATTAAATACGGGTTTCCTTTTCTAGTTTTTCTAAGACTAACCGAAGAACTATTGTCTGCTTATCAAGCTAGCTCGACATTTTCATTAAAATTAGCTAGGAATTATATTTCATAAATTTAGCTTTTCCTCCCAGCTTTCCTGAGGGAGAGTTGGCAATTCAAACTCATGTCTATATTTAATATGTACAACTTGATGATCTGATATACATACAGGGTAAAGGGTTCACTGTAGGCAAGCTAATTAACATATTCATCACCCCCATCGTTATAGTTTTCTTGAGTGTGTGTGGTGAGAACATTTAGGATCTACTCTGTTAAGCAAATTTCAATATTGTTAACTATGGTCACAGGGTTGTACCTTATGTTCCAGAACTTATTCATTTTGCACAACTGAATCTTTCTATCCCTTGATCCCTATCTCTTATTTTCCCCTCCCCTACCCCTGGTAACCATACTGTGCTCTCTGTTTCCATGAGTTGTGTTCTTTTAGATTACACATGTAAATCATGCGCATTTGCCTAAATTCTGTCTGCCTTAATCTTCTTCATCAGAAACGCAGAACCTCTGAGTTTAAGGTTCCCTTTATGGCCCATGGGAAGTTGAAGGTTAAACAGTAGGTCTTCAACCCATTCTCGTCTTTTGGGGTGGGAATGACCTTGGGAAAGAAAGCAGTGTCTGTTCAGACATCCTGGTAAGTACATTAATATAATTATCAAAAACCAGTGTATCTTGTAGTGGAAATCCTTACCTATGCTTTTAGCTGTATGAATTTCATTGTATTAGATTGTTTCATTGTATCAGATTGTTTCATTATATTTGGTTATGCATAGACCAAGAGTCTGTTGGACAAAAGATCATGTAAACAATGACAGTGAAACTGAGTATAAAACATTGATGTTTTGGGATCGAAAAGCACTTTCTGTATAAATAATATGATCCATACATCTCTTAGAGATGTGTTAATTGGGACCAGACCACATCCTAGGGCTGCAAGAAGGAAAGTGTAGAGAGTACTTTTGACTCTGGCCCTCTCCTTGCTTCCCTTTCTCAAGTGATTACTGGCATCCTTGAAATTATTACAAAAGCCTGAAACTGGCTAAGATCTCTAGTTCCCCTGAGTGTGATTTGACAATGTAGTCTTTTGTGCAAAATCTGCAAAGATCAAAGGTTGATTGTGAGACTAAAATAAGATAATGTCACTAAAACCACAAGGAAATGTACAAGCAGCTAAACAAATACAGAGAGATTTTATTTGTCTTCAAGCCGCGGATGATACAATCTGAAAAGCAAGCTAATGCTTTCTGTCTGGGCAGAACATGCACTGAAAGTAAATTTTTATATGTGGCAGGTATTTTCTTGGTTTTCGTAACTTGTATTAAGAAATATATTTTTAAAATAAGGAAACAAATAGGACTATATCTACATGCAGCAAACAAGTCATTGAAAATACTGTCAGTTCTAAAATATTATTGGATAGATTAATTTTGTATGGTTACAATGGTTATAGTTCACTGTCAATGCCTAATGAAAAATTGTAAAACTTGGACTTGAATTTGTGGTTTTGTCTTCTATTAACAGTAGAATATACTCTTTATAAAAATCTCTTTTACATAACAATCAATTCATTCTAATACTATATCCTGCCTCACTCCCATTTCAACTGCTATCAATCACATAGGTGCAATTAATCTACTTTTTCATGGAAAAATAAATTCTAAGAACAAAGGTGAAAATATGATATACTACAAAGTTGTTTTCAACAGTGACTCTATAGTCCATTGTCCTTTTCTCTTTTAAAGATATATGGTGATTTTATAGTCTATTTAGTTATTGAAAAAATATCATCTTCAACATTTTTGTAACTGGACACTATGCTAGTTAAATGAAATACTAACAAATATTTTATATGATTTTTTGTATTCTTTCATTAGAGAAACCTGTAATCTCATTCCATCTATAGCTGCCAAAATAACTTTGGAAAAATGAGTATTGTGAGACATGCCATAGCCTAGGAAATATACAAGTAGAATGTATAGGGTTTTTTTTTTTTCAACTTAATAAACAGAAAATAATGTATTTGGATTAAAGAAGAATTTCAAGATCGAACTTCACAATTCATGGCATTATAAATATAACCAGTTAAACAGGGTCTCACATTTTTCCGTCTTTCGCAGATTATGTAATTCTTAAAAATTGGAGTATGATGTGCAAGAACTTTTTGACAACATTGTAATGCTGTTGGGCAGTGGTTGCTTTATGTGAATACAAACATTTGAGTGAATTAATCTTTACGCAATGTTCTCATAGGTAAGCTACTAAGCCTGAGCCTTGGAATTTGAAAGGTTTCATCATCTTAGAGATTTATCAGTAATTAGAGCTATTTAAGTAGCTGTACAGCTATTTTAGCATAGAGGTCTTTCAGATAATTGTAGTTTTTTGTGTTCCTTACTTTTCTATTGTAATGGTACCACTTTAATGGATATAATTTCTCAGCATTAATATTTTCATGTGAACCGATGGTATCCTTTTTTAGAATTGTGTCTTTAAATATCTCTTTAGGATAATGAATGAATCCCACAGAGCACTTGGCAATGTGGGATCCAAATATCTACCTGAGAAAATGGAGGCCCTGGGTGATGACATTTAAGTAGAAATGGGCCACCTGTTGTCCTGAAGTAAATTTAAAAACCAATAAAACCACCCCCCTAAAAATAAGCCATCAACTTAGAAGGAAAAACAAGGGTTGTTTTTGAAAACGTTCCTGTTTTCATCATTTTCTTAGTTGGAGTTTGACAAGAAGAGAAAGCAAATCAAATGATGTGCTCATCTTCTGCCTTATCCTATACTTCTTCTCACTCTCCTTATGTTCAGCTGAAAACAAGGGACTTTATTACTTCCCGTGAAGGGACCTGTAGCACCAGATTTTACATAGGTGTCTTTGTTCATGTGTCATGGCCTTCTCACCTGTACCCTCTCTTTTTGAATTTGGTTCTTCATTACAAAAGTGCCTGTAACAGCAAGGAAATGAAATTATAATTAAGTTCTGCAGGGGTTTTTTTTAATGGAGGAATCTGGGGAAGAATAAATAGTGTTTCAATCAGCACATGTTAGTGAACTGAATCTGAAAACAAAACGTATACTAAAAATTGAAAACTCAGAGAAATGACTGCTTTTGCATATTCTAAAATGGAAAAGGGCCATGTTGTATAACAGCAGGGTGTTTAGAAACTCACTCAGAAGGTAAATAACAGATCATCTCAGAAAAATGGGACCCGCGGTGTTGAAGTATTTTGAGAGATGAGCACACCCGGAGTATAAATACACCAAACTGGCAGTGTTAACCTAGTGACTTTGCTCTCTTCTATTTTCAATAAAGAAATTATTTAGAGGAAAAAAAATTGGGAAATACAATCAAGGGCATGTGTCAGTTTTAATTCATAGGACCATAGCATATTAAATTTGGGAAAGGTAATAGCCATGAAAGAGACTAGAATTCTCATTTTTATCATGATCTGAGTGTCTGGTGTGTCCAAAAGCATAGTAAGTGGTGTGGCTGGGAGTAGATCCAGGTCATAGGGCTTTCTGTTCTGTATTTTTTTCCAACACACTGGTAATCTACATCATCTGTCTCTTTATACTGAGATTATAGAAAAGATCCGAATCTTTTTCATATCTGCTTCCAGAGTTTAAAGAAAAGCTTATGTAGTGATTAAAATAGTGACCATTTGCTTAATCTCAAAGAAAAAATTAGGCTGAAGAAGAAAAAAAGAAAGGTATGAATGGCGTAAATTGTTTAAGTATACATACAGTTAACTTTATAGTGTAGACATTTTAAAACCAATTATTCACTTGTTTATATAAAGACAGGACTTCAGTAACTCTTAAGGAGGAGCTCCAGCCTAACTGTAAATAACTAAATCATTTCTTACTTGAACAGACTCTATTTCCATCTTGATGGGCCAGCTTTAGCACCAAGGACACTTAATAATCCATATTGACAGAAGGACATAACCTGCATTCAGTAGTAATTTTTCTCTGTTGGGAGGAAATTCTCCCTGGATTTCTTGTATTTCTGCACCTCTTAAGAGCATCTTAAGAGCAGAGGAATGATTCTTACCCTTGTTCTGGGCATCTTTACAAGGATGTTTTATGGCAAATGACATAGGAAGATAGAGATATAGTGAAGGTTTCATTCCAGTATAATAAAGATTATATCTCTCTCTAGGGCAAAGCAGGCCCATTACAGAAGGCCAGGTTTCCTAAGCATAGGTGTCCTCTCTTGTAATGGGGCTCACTGCATGTCCTGGTGTCACCGGCCCTTTTCTCAGTGCCCATAAGGAACTAGGGCTGCCGGAACAGGCGTGAGTAATACTGGCTACTGCAATTTCTGTGAATAATAAAGTGATTTTTTTTCTTTGACCCAAGAGTCTCATGTCTTCTTCTGATGTCTGAGTGACTGGCCAGCTAACTAGTCAGTTGGCAGGTAGAATAAAATCTCAGGAGTTCCTGTCGTGGCTCAGTGGTTAACAAATCCAACTAGGAACCATGAGGTTGCGGGTTCGATCCCTGGCCTTGCTCAGTGGATTAAGGATCTGGCGTTGCCATGAACTGTGGTGTAGGTCGCAAAAGGGCTCGGATCCCACGTTGCTATGGCTCTGGTGTAGGCCAGCAGCTACAGCTCCAATTAGACCCCTAGCCTGGGAACCTCCATATGGTGTGGGAGCGGCCCTAGAAAAGGCAAAAAAAAAAAAAAAAAGAAAAAGAAAAAGAAAAAAAAAAATCTCAGACCCTTCATAGTCCTTGAATTTACTACCTTTCCATCCCCTGCTATTCATCCTGTATGCTTCTGTCAGGCTCACTGTAAGGTGCCTATCCCATTCATCACATTTCCATCAAAAATCTGCAGTGTTTTCCACTGGGTAAGATTTTCTCCAGGGAGCATAAAACCTGTGGTTATAAGGTTCCAACTTGCCTTTGTGTCTGATTAAGTAAAGATTCTCACCAAGAAATTAAAATCTTTTCATTAGGTGGCTCCAACGTACATTTTCATTCTTGTCTCTCGACCAAATCCCATTTTCCCACCCCATGGCCTCCATCTGTTATTTCTTAGCCTATGACCATACTGCCTTTTCTCTTGTTTTTGTTATTTTTTTTTTCAACAACTCTTTTAACTCATAGGAAGGTGGACAGTTGCTGTCGTGGCTGTGTGGCACCCCCCACGCCCTCCTTCATGAAGGGGGATTTATTCTTACAGCTGCTAGAGGTGCTGTGGGCAGACAGCCCTCAGCCAGTTGCTGTCTGGTGGTAGCCCTGGGTCACTAGACACATCTTTGTTCAAGATCTCGCCTTCTGCCCAGAGGAAGCCCACGTCAAAGGATAAAGGCTCAGCTCCAAATCAGGATGACTGTGAAGGCCGCACAGCTGTGCCTCTCCGCCCTGGCCTGGGTGATGTTATGTGAGACAGCATCACAAATGTGCTGTGTTTCTTTCATGTTAGTAAACTTCCTGCACACAAATCTCTGCCAGAATCTGCCTCCTGGGGGGCACAGTTTGCAATAGTTATCACTTGCATTCAGTGTCCTCTTCTTGAGGAAAAACCCTGCCTCTCCCTTGTGTCTTGTGCTTATTATCAGGCAGCTTTAGTAATGGCCATTCAGGAAGTCTTTGTCAAATGAAGTTGAGCTGATTCAAGTGGAGACCTTGCATTCTCCTCATCAGCATCCAAAATAATGCAGAACGTGGTACGAAGGCTGCATCCTGCTAACCTAGGAGTAGGTGTAGTGTGATAAATATATTTTAGAATGCAGAATCAGTGAAAAGACCTGCCACTCAAAAGAAGGCTCAAAGAGACAGTACCATTTGAATTGTGTCTAGTCTTTCCTATCTAAAAGTCCATACAATTGTCCATACAATTGTCTGCAATAAACTAACGGAAGCTATTTCACAAATAAATTCAGAGAAAGGAAGGAGAAATATTCATTCACTATCACTTATATTTTATGAATGAGACTAATGGTTTAAACAGCAAAACAGAGTGGTACAGTTTATATTTATAAACCCAAAGAAGAAGGGTCTAAATGTCTCTTATTGGTCAGGACTTCTATGAGCTTTCTCTCAAAAAGCAGTCTTGAAAAATTACTCCTGAAATTTTTAAGAAATTTTAAAACAATATCCTAACCTAAGATACTCTAAATAGTTCTGAGAAAATAGATATTATAGCAATAACATGCTAGTAGAAATTGAAAAAAAAAAACTAAACTATGAGAAACAACCAATTGTATCAAAAGCTCTAAGTATATTTCAACAATACCCACCACCTACCCACTTCTACTTTCTCGTTACTCTTTCAAGCACTGGAAAGCTTTAGATAACTGATACCTTATTGTAAAATGTGTTTTCAGTTTGATAAAAAGCTACTAGAATATAAACAAGTGTGTGCTCTTGGGCATACTGAATGTTTGTTCAATGTCAGCAGGTACACTTGTTCCTTGTTTGGGCTTTGCAGTAAATGATGGATCATGGCCTTCCATTAAAAAGAATCTTTAATCTTTCAGCTTATATATCATCCATTTTCCCAGTGGAGTCTTTAAGTCATTGGCCCTTAACACCTAGAATAACAGCTTTGTAAGTCTGCCTGCAGGTTTTTTCCCCTCTTAGTGTTTTTTTTTTTTTTTTTTTTCCCAGATGTATTTCTTTGACTTGAAATGTCATTCCTAGAGAAAATATGTTGAAAAAAATGTCATAGTTATTTGAAATGGTTATTGTCTAATTATTACCCTGTTCACTTCATGTCTAGTTTATTTTTTGTTAGACACTAATTTATTACTATTTGACAATACTTGTATGGACTATTCACATTTTCATTGTGTTTCATATTATGAAAACAAAAATAACACTTAAGTATTTTAAAAAAAAGTCTCTTCTTATATGATACTTCTTTCTTGTGTCATCCAAAATCTGGATTTTTTTTCTAATTAAAAGTAGCAAAAGCATAACCTAAAAGCATGATGCCAACAGCTGAGTGAGACTCTTACATACTCTAACCAAGCATATGATACTTGATTCCTTGCTTATGTTTTTTCACTGTGTCTCGTGGTAAGTCTGTTGGGATTATAGGTGGGATCATTATTTGTACAGAATATCTCAACACATTTTAGGCCGGTAGCATCTGGAGCCTGAGGCAGTAAGTGTCTAGCATATCCCCTAATCATTGTGACAACCAGAAGTGTCACCACACATTGCCAGTTCCCCCCCCCAGGGGACAGCACTGTCCCACTTTCTTACTCTGCTTCTGCTCCAACCTTCATTACTAGTTTTAGGAAAGCAATTTCTTATGTTCATTGTGTTCTCCTCAACCTCCCAGTCTCACCAGTCTAACCAGACTCCTCTTTAATGCAGAACTCCTCTACTCAAAATATTGCCATGCTACTCATACTCATTTTCTAGGCCTGATGTAACCAAGGATCACAGACTTGGTGACTTAAAAACAAGTGATTTATCCTCTCATAGTTCTGGATGCCCAAGATTGAAAATCAAGGCCTTGGCAGGACCATTTCCTGCCCAAGCCCCTAAAGGAGAAACTACCTGCACCTTTGCCTGATTTGTGGGGCCATCCCAAGGCCTTGGTGGTCCTTTGCTTATGGACACAGCCCTCTGGTCTCTACCTCCATCACTACATGGCCTTCTCCTCTTTGTATCCCTTTGTCTCACTAGATTTAGGGTCCACCCTAATCCATCGGCTTTTACCTCTTTCTTTACCTTGATTACACCTGCAAAGACCCTATTTCCAAGTAGGGTCACATTCTGAAGTGCCAGAGGACTTGAATTTGGGGGGATGCTCCTGAACCCACTGTAGTACCCCAAGTGTTTACACCAAAGTCCACTGTCTTGTTGTGGTTTAGGATGCCTTAGGTGACCAGGAACTGCTTTGATTTTCTGGACTCCTACCTTCCCAATATCTCCTGTCAGTCCTCTGAGCAGACCTCTCTCAGTTACCGCATCTCACCTTCACAGGGGCTTGCCCTCTGCTGGGAAAATGCTCCACGAAATACTCCTCCTCCTTCATCCTACTATTTCTTTCCCTAACTTCCAGTCTCAGGTTGAGAGATGCGTTCTTAACTATCCAGCAGATGGTTTAGAGCTGCTTTTCCCCTACTGTACTTGTGGAGTGCACGCCCCATAGCCAGGCCCTGTTGGGTACCTTGTACCACCCCAGGACATAATAGCAAAGGACCTGGGTGTGATCCCACAGGGCTTGGGACAAGGATGATGACACTATGTGTCCATCGACTTTTACACATGTGCTAATCACCTGGTTAACTGATTAATGCTGCTTAGCTTGTCCTGCATAAATGGCGTGGGAAGTGCCTATCAATGTATTTGTACACAATCATCTGAGAGCAGTTGCTGTAGGGATTCAACATGGAGATACTTGTTTTGTGACTTTACTCTTGATGTGGTGTACCTATAGTCGGGAAAATATTTTATTTATATAAAAAAAGCACTCTATTATCAAGAATCACCCTTGTGGGTGGTAAATGCCTTCAAAACCTCAGTGACTGAAGTGACTGACATACTGTGTTTCATGGTCAGGTAGTTTGGCTGTTCGGGGTCAGCGAGGGCTCAGCCAGACTTCTGGGTTGGCCGAACTCACCTGTCTGAAGTCTCACTGGAGGCCCCGTCCTTTCTCTGCACCATCCTGCATTCTTTGGAAGCAGCCCCACTTGTGTGCCTGGTAGTGGGGAAGCTGACAGCAGCAAGATTCGTGGTGTCAGCACGTGACAAGCCTCTGCTTGTGGCATGTTTGCTAATGTCTCAGTGTCCAGCGCTATTCCCATGGCCAAACCCAGCTCCAAGAGCACTTCATAGTCTAAAGCTAGTTACCTGCCCAGCGGAAATCAATCCCACTCTACCATATGTGGGGTTGTGGCATGTATATGTATCAGATTAATATCTAAAATCGCTGGTATATTTTTACGCTTCTGTCTGCTGAGGATATAACAGTTTAATATGCAGCAGCTATATGATGAAATCTTGTTATTAAATCAATCCTTTAACTTGTGAGTACTGATCCCTTTAGCAAAGCCCTATGTTCGTTACGTTGTGACGTTATCATTTATACAATTAGATTTGTTGTTTGCTTGTTGGGTCAGGGTAAAGATCATCAGGTACACTTGAAATACAATTGACCCTTGAACAGTGCAGGGGTTAAGGATGCTGACAACCCCTCCTCACCCCCATGCAGTGAAAAAAATCTGTGTATAATTTTGACCCTCCAGCACCTTAACTCCTAATAGCCTACTGTTGACTGGAAGCCTTACCAATAACGCAAATAGTTGAATGACACATATTTTGCATGTTATATGTATTACATACTGTATTCTCAGAATAAAGCCAGAGGAAAGAAAATATTACTTAAAAAATAATAAGAGAAAATTAATTTACAGGACTGTAATATATTTATTGATACTCTGTTGGCATCATTTGCTTAAAAAAATGAATCTGTTAGTACTAGATTAATATTGTCTTATATGATACAAAACACTGTAGATATTATACATATTACTAACAGCATATACCCAAATGAAAAGGTAATGTGAAATAATTCATATTTATGTACAGGTATAATGATTCATGCATTGATAAGAAAAGCAGCAATATGATTGCTTTATTGTCACCTAATGTAAACAATTTGCTTCATGATAAACACTAATGAATGGTTCATTAATAAAAATTTTATGGCATACAGTATTACAGTTATATTCATAGTAGGGTATTATTTTTAAAAAAATCACTTCTCTGAGATGATAGGCCGATATGCAGTTTCTCCAATCACCAGTGAGAACCATATTGTAATGTTTTTCTTTGAAAGTAAAGCTATGAAATAGTAAGAAAACTAACACACTATCAATTTTATAGTAAGTATCACTCACCTACGCCTATGTAAGGATAGGTTATCCTCAGTAATACAAGTCTTGCACTTAATGATCTAAATGTATATTTTTGAAAAATGTATTGAGGAATTATCGTGGTGCAGCGGAAATGAATCCGACTAGGCACCATGAAGTTGCGGGTTCAATCCCTGGCCTTGCTCAGTGATTGAGGATCTGGCGTTGCCGTGAACTGTGGTGTAGGTCACAGATGTGGCTCGGATCCCGCATTGCTGTGGCTGTGGCTGTGGCTGGCCAACAGCTCCAATTAGACCCCCTAGCCTGGGAACCTCCATATGCCACGGGTGTGGCCCTAAAAAGACAAAAACAAAAAACAACAGCAAAAAACACTGCAGGGGAAAGGTGGGAGGGGTTATTATCCTGAAAAAAAAAGAAAGAAAAGAAAAGAAAAGAAAAGAAAAATATATTGAAAAAAAGTTCTTATATAGGTAGACCTGCCAGTTCAAGCCCATGTTGTTTAAAGTCAACTGTATATGAAATGATATGATTACAAATACCTAGTTATATAAATACAAGGTTTTACTGTATTAAAAATTTTGTATTTCAAAACAAATTTTATTTTTTTTATTTTTTCTTTTTGCTTTTTAGGGCCGCACCCGCAACATATGCAAGTTCCCAGACTAGGGGTGGAATCGGAGCTATAGCTGCCAGTCTGTACCACAGCCACAGCAACATGGGATCTGAGATGAGTCTGCGACCTACACCACAGTGCATGGCAACACCAGATCCTTAATGCACTGAGGGAAGCCAGGGATCAAACTGGCATCCTCATGGATACTAGTCAGCTTTGTTTCCATTGAGCCACGACGGCAATTCCAAAACAAATTTTAAAAACCAATACAGTAGGTGGAAAATGTCTTAGTGGTTTCATTTGGGTCTATTTGGATTTGAATTTACTTTCTGTATGAATTCATACAATTAACTTGTTATAACTCTGAAATTATTATCTATAAGATTGGGGATGTTTGGCTGGACCTTATTATAAGCTTGTTCTAGAAACACTTAACATCATGTAACTCTAGATCTTCATTTGTTTATACGGGGATAATCAGTTCTATTTTGGTCAAGTGATAGTAGACAAGAGGCTTTCTGGAGGCTAGAGTTTTGCTGAATGACACAACAGAAAATAGCCTTAGTCAACCAACCTCTTTGAAGGGAAATGTTACCAGAATAATGAAGCATCCTGAACATTAATAGAATAGAATGCTATCATCTCACAAAAAACTGAAACTATTTATAGAAATATTAAAGAATATTCTGTTTTCATCAAATGCGATTCTTAATTCAGTTTCTCATCCCCCTACCCTGAACACTCACCAATGGGGCCAGCCTGCTTCACGTTTCCAGAAGAGGAAAGGAGGTTGTATGTTGATGAAATGTACAGGTTAGGGTTTCCAAGTTTGCAGTTTTATACTAAGGTCTTATACTGCTTTGTTTGTATCAGAAGTCTCTCTTGACATGTCTTCCTTAGGAGGATGTGTATTAGCCTCCTAGGGTTGCCATAATAAAGTATCATGAATTAGAAGGCTTAAAGCCACCAAATTGTATTTTTTGAGTTCAGGAAGCTAGGAACCTAAAATCAATAAGTTGGCAGGACCAAACTCAAGGGGAAGATCTCTCCTGTGGTTTCCACCTTCTGGTTCCTTGGTTGTGCCAGCACGTCTTCAATTCTGGGCCATCCCTGTGTGGCCATCATCCCCGTGTCTGTCTGTGTCCCAAGTCTCTTCTTCTTACAAGGACACCTGTCATATTGGATGAGGCTCACTGTAATCCAGAATGACCTCATCAGAGCCTAATTATGGCTGCAAAGACCCTGTTTCCAAATAAGATCGTATTCACAGGCACCAGCAAGGAGAACATCAATATATTATTTAAGGTGGGGACACAATTCCACCCATAACAGAACCCAAGGAGGAGCAATGCTAAAATTCCTAGGGGAGTTGCCATCGTGGCGCAGTGGTTAACGAATCCGACTAGGAACCATGAGGTTGCGGGTTCGGTCCCTGCCCTTCCTCAGTGGGTTAAGGATCTGGCATTGCCGTGAGCTGTGGTGTAGGTTGCAGACGCGGCTCGGATCCCGCGTTGCTGTGGCTCTGGCGTAGGCCAGTGGTTACAGCTCCGATTCGACCCCTAGCCTGGGAATCTCCATATGCCGCGAGAGCGGCCTAAGAAATAGCAAAAAGTCAAAAAAAATAAAATAAAATAAAATAAAATTTTCTAGGGTTTTTGGTTTGATTAGTTATTATATAGATACTCTATAATAATGTGTTAATAATATAAATGATGTATCATTACATTATAAGGTGATGTTATTATTACTATTATAGAAAACATGTATATAGGGTTTATGATGTACCAGGTTCTACTTTAAATGCTTTATAAATATTGACCAGAAGAGAATGAGGACAATCAATTGAAAATTACTGAACTGAAATGAGAATCTAAGGGGCTTATCCTGAAGTGATAATATATTGATAAGCAAATTTTGTTTTGGATTTTAAAAAGTCATTCTTGAAATTAGAGATATTGTTTGTGTAATCTTATCCTTTCTGTTTTAATTATGTCATGCATCCTGAGAGTCTTCAGTGCCTATGAAGTTTAAACTTGCCAACCATACTGATAGTTTACAAATTTATCAGTCAGTTTATCTAAACTCTTTTGTTTGTTATTAGGGGTTGAACCAGTTCCAGATACCATTACCAATGAAACTAGTCCTGCCATATAGCTGAAAGGTGAACATTTCTTATATGTACTTTGTTTGAGACCCTTATTAATACCGACATCTGTTCAAGCCTTAGTTACCTCAAAACTGGTCTCTTTTCACATTCTCCCTATTCAATGTAACATAAAGACAAAAGTGAAAAATACATTGCCAGGTAATGATGAGGTTGTTTATAAATAAGATGCATGTGAAGAATAATTTAGCCGATCTTGGACACAGGCTGGTTATTTCTGAACTTGATTTTTGTCTTTTGACAAAAAATTGTTAAAACAGAAAATTATAAACAAGTCTTTAGATTTTACTCATAAAAGTATCATTAATACTCAATTATAGGAAATAATTTAATCATGTATTTAATAATATAATTAATAAAACATTTTCTGGCATTCCTGTTGTGGCTCAGGTTTAGAAACCCAAATAGTATCCGTGAGGATGTGGGTTCAATCCCTGGCCTACCTCGGTGGGTTAAGGATCCAGTGTTTCTGTGAGCTGTGATGTAGGTCGCAGATCCCAGATTGCTGTGGCTGTGGCTTGGGCTGGCACTGTAGCTCCAATTCTGCCCCTAGCCTGGGGACTTCCACATGCCACACATGTGGTCCTAAAAAGCAAATAAAATAAAATAAAATAAAATAAAAATTTTCTTTATTAGGTGTCCTGGAGAGGAATGAATTTTATCATATCCTGAGGAAGGAATGAAACGTATAATTTCTGCAACAGACTTTCAATCATCAATTTTAGTAGCAACATATATCTACAAAACATTAGGATGTTAATATTGACTGCCTAAGTGATGCTTTCTTAATAACCCTTGAAAAATTTTGCTTAGAACCTGTTATTACAAGTGTGCTATGTGTCTTGTTTTGTAGGCTTTGCAATATCACACAAGTCCATTATTTCCATTGACATTTTCTTAGTGGCCAATTAGCTCATTTATATTCTACAGAAATGGAATCCTGAATGGGAAGTGCCAGTAGCAATCACAGGTTCCCACGTCACAGTCTAACCATAGATTGTAAATACCATGCTATGCACTGTGATCATATAATTCCATTTATTATTCTCAATATGCCTGCATTATAGGTTCTATTATTATCTCCTTGGGGACAATGAGGCTCAGTAAATAATTTTCTACAAGTTATTCTACTAGCAGATGGTGGGGCTGGTATTATAATACCCAGGCATCTAACTCCAGAATATATCCTCTTAAAAATTTTGCTTTACTAAAATAAATAAATAATCTTTACAATCCTTATCATAATGGTTCTGCCCCAAAACAATTATTATGTGCTATTATATGCTCATCTGAGCCTATTCATAAATGGACAAAAAATAAATAAATAAGTAAAAGTTAGTGCCTTTCCTTCTTGGGAAGAGAAGACATACATAAATGAAACTATTAACATTAACTATAAAAGTGGTATGTAAGAAAATAGGCCGAACTTTAAAGACGTACTAGAGAGAAGAAAAAGAAAAGCAGGGAGTTTGGGGTTTACAAAAGGGGAAAGGTCAGACTTGAAGAGAATGAAGACAATCAATTAAAAATTTCAATGAATGAAAGATAGCCCTTTAAATAGGATTTACTCTATTTTAGGTAGCTCTTTGACTTCGTTGCTCTTCAGTTTTGAAATATAGGAAGTACAGCAATAAAAAATAAATATTAGTAACTATACTTATGATGCCTCAGGTATTTTAGGAACATAATTCAAATTATCACAATTTTAAGTTCTTTGGAGACTGAACTTAATAAGCAGTCAGTTGACTTATGCACAAAATTTACATGGAATATATCAAAACGCAAATTTTTATCAAATACCTATAAAGGGGACCTAATAGAAAATTGGTCTCATTACCTAATTCTTATTTATGGGCTACCTACAGATGATGTAAAAATAGAGACCAGAGCATATACAATGAAGTCAAATTTTATAAACCCGTGTATTTTCCTAAATGTATGTATATAGATCAGGTAAGTCTAGACTTTGCTGGAGTCAAAACTCCAGTTTCTTTGTAAATAAAAACTAATATCTCATTCACACAAAATCACTTCCCAGAAAGGATTCAAAGATTCGGGGTTTTTCTTTTATCTCCACCATTTCTAACACATCACCCCACTGTGTCTAAGAGAAGAGGAAGGTTTGTGCATCCTTATTAAATGTGCTCTGAGGTGGCTCCCATCACCTCTGTTTAGAGCCATTTCACTAAAACTAGTCACCTAAGTAGTGACTAAGGTGGCCCTAATAAGGTAACTGATGGGTTGAAGGGTGCAAAGACATTCAAGGATCAATGACCATCTCTGCTACTTCTACAGGACATCAGCAAAGGATGAGCATAGAATGGGTCCTGTGCAAAAATACATCTGGGATTTGCATTAAGAATTAAATGCATATGTTGGGTCCATTTAACTTTTTTATGCTAACAAACATTGGTTATGTTTACAGGAAGAGTGCTTAACATGCAGCATTACTCAAATTTATCCTATACAGGATATGGTGACTGTATTGGGATATGCCAGTTTTTAAGGGCAAGAAATGTGTCGGTATATTCTATGAAGTGGGTAAGGAGAGACTTCAACAGCACAAGTCCATGTGAGTGGACCATATATGAGTCAAAGGCTTAGGAAATGGAATGTTCCATCTATAACATAAAAGTTGCTGGGGAAAGGTCTTCAAGGAGGAAAAATCTCTAAAGAATACAAAAAATTACTTATGAGAGAAAAGGTCATGTTTAACCATCCCCTAAAGAGCAGGAAATCTACCCAGCCAAGTCAGAAGTACTCATTCACCTTACCACTCTCCTCTCCTGTCCTCTCACAATGTACAAAACCACAACCAGAAACTAAGGAAACAGGTGAGATGGTGAGAGAGCAGAGGCCAGGTGCATGTTTTTCCATTATTAAGGCAGGTGTCTGTCATGGCTCTGGACATTCATAAAGGGGAGGGAAAGTCTTTACTTCAAATGGCAGTTGAAGCAGGTTGATTCCTATGTTGGATTTATTGTTTAATCCAAACGTTGTGTTGTGCCTTAAAGTGGTGGTAGAACAATGTATGACTCAAAAATGCACAGAAAAGTTAACTAAGTGCCCACTTTTTCATGAATTATCACCCTGAATGTATAAATATTAAAGAAAGAAGGGGAGTCTACTAGTTTGCTGGGGCTGCCATAACAAAGTGCTACAGACTGGGTGGTTTAAACAAATTTTTTTGTAGTTATGGAGGCTACAAGTCTAAGATTAAAAGTATCAGCAGGGTTGGTTTCTTTTGAGGTCCCTCTTCTTGGCTTATAGGTGGCTGTCTTCTCCTGTGTCTTCCCAGGGTGTTCCTTCTCTGCATACCTCTGTCCTAATTTCCTTCCCATATAAGGACACTGGCCATATTGGACTAAGGCCCCACCCTGATACACTAAGTTTAACTTACCTCTTTATAAAGACCCTGTCTCCAGATATAGTCATGTTCTGAGGTGCTGGCCTTAGGACCCCAGCACATGAATTTTGAGGGAACAACTCAGTTTGTAACAGTGCAATTTTATCATGAATTGTATTCAGTGCTTCTGTGGGCTATTGTTAGATGTTCTTTATTAAACCGTCAATTTCCTGGAATAAACTCAACTTGGCTATTGACAGATTTGACTGTGACAATCCTGTCACAGCAAGTTATAAAACCTACAGGAAAGGGATTTTTTTTTTTTTTTTGTCAAAAAATATTCATTAAACTTCAGTAGCTCATGAACATAAAACATTGAAAAATGCTGTATATATTTACAATTTTAAAAGATTATAGGTGTGTAATTAGCTATGTATGCTAATTATGAATATTTGCTGCTATGGCATCCGACAAATCTCAGTGATTAAAAGGTGCTCTTCTATCTAAGTCAATTCCATAGTGTTCTGCTGAAGTCTTGTTTGTGGCTCCCCTCCAGTCACTTGTTCAGAGATTCAAGCTCCATTCATTCTATGCTCAGATATCACCCAACAATCAGGGAGCAGGAAGAGAGTATATGGGCAGCACAACCTCTTTCAATGGACTCTGTAGTAACCCATCTGGTCAGCTCACATTCCAAACACAAGACAGGGTCATGTTTCCATGTAAGGGACTGATTGTAGTAGTTCAGCTGTGCATCCAACATGAAGAAAGAAGTTTCATGAGCATTTAGTTAGTCTCCATAACAGATGGGTTCCTTTTGGGTTTTAGCCAAACTCTAAAACTTAATTACAATGTTTTTTCTAAGCCCTTTCAAGCCAGGAAACCAAAACAAAACCAAATGAAAAAAACATTAAAGACTCCAGAGTCAATCTGACAATGAAGAATGACTTTCATTGCAACTCGATTTTAATAATCATGACTTCTGTAGCATAGCTAGACATTTAAAGAAAAGACATAAAACTGAAAGTATTTTCCAGCTATTTCATGTTGCAAAATAGTGGGCCTTGGCTTGGCTCATTAAAAGGAAAAAACCATCTGGGAGTTTGGCATTAGTAGATGCAAACTACTAAATTTAGAATGGATAAGCAATGAGGTCCTACTGCATAGCACAAGGAACTATATCCAATCTCTTGGGATGAAACATGATGGAAGATAATGTAAGAAAGGCAATGTGTGTATATATATATACATATATATATATATATATGTATGACTGAGTCACTTTGTTGTACAGTAGAAATGGACACATTATTGTAAATCAACTATATTTTAAAAAAGGAAAGAAAGAGAATAATAAAACAATCTGAAATACATATGAAGTCAAAATTAAAAAAACATTAATTGGAGTTCCCTTAGTGGTGCAGTGGAAGCGAACCTGACTAGTATCCATGAGGATGCGGGTTTGATCCCTGGCCTTGCTTAGTGGGTCAGGGATCCGGCGTTGCTGTGAGCTGTAGTGTAGGTCAGACTCGGCTCAGAATCCTGAGTTGCTGTGGCTGTAGCCTAGGCCGGCAGCTCTAGCTCTGATTTGACCCCTAGCCTGGGAACTTCCATATGCCATGAGTGCGGGCTCTGAGAAAAATCAAAAAAACAAACAAAAGCCAACAATAGAAACACCTTTCATTGAAATATGGCTATAAAATTTTTACTTAAGACTTAGGGAGGTGGAATCACATAATATAAAATGTGTAAGTTTCAGGATTAAATAAATTTTTAAACGTCTGCTGTGTTACTTCCAAGTTTTTTGACATCGGGCAAGTTACTTTAGCTTACTTTGCCTAGGTTTTCTCAACTATAAAATGGAGATTGATTAGGTCCCATGGGTTTATTTTTGCTCTAATTTCTATTGCTTTGGGAGACTGACCTGAGAAAATATTCATGAGGTTGATGTCAGAGAGTGTTTTGCCTATGTTCTCTTCCAGGAGTTTGATGGTGTCCTGTCGTATATTTAAGTCTTTCAGCCATTTTGAGTTTATTTTTGTGCATGGTGTGAGGGTGTGTTCTAGTCTCATTGCTTTGCATGCAGCTGTCCAGGTTTCCTAACAATGCTTGCTGAATAGACTTTCTTTTTCCCATTTTATGTTCTTGCCTCCTTTGTCAAAGATTAATTGACCATAGGTGTCTGGGTTTATTTCCGGATTCTCTACTCTGTTCCATTGGTCTGTCTGTCTGTTTTGATACCAATACCACACTCTTTTGATGACTGTGGCTTTGTAGTATTTCTTGAAGTCTGGGAGAGTTATGCCTCCTGCTTGGTTTTTGTTTCTCAGGATTGCTTTGGCAATTCTGGGTCTTTTGTTGTTCCATATAAATGTTTGGATTGTTTGTTCTAGTTCTGTGAAAAATGTCATGGGTAATTTGATAGGGATTGCATTGAATCTGTAGATTGCTTTGGGTAGTATGGCCATTTTTACAATATTGATTTTCCCAATCCAGGAACATGGAATATCTTTCCATTTCTTTACATCTTCTTTGATTTCTTTGATTAAAGTTTTATAGTTCTCGGCATATAGGTCCTTTACTTCCTTGGTCAGGTGTATTCCGAGGTATTTGATTTTTTGAGGCGCAATTTTAAAAGGTATCGTATTTTTGTATTCCTTTTCTAATATTTCATTGCTGGTATACAGAAATGCAACTGACTTCTGAATGTTAATCTTATATCCTGCTACTTTGCTGAATTTATTAATCAGTTCAAGTAGTTTTGGGGTTGAGTCCTTAGGGTTTTCTATGAATAATATCATGTCATCTGCATACAGTGACAGTTTTATCTCTTCTCTTCCTATATGGATGCCTTTTATTTCTTTTGTTTGTCTAATTGCTGTGGCTAGGATTTCCAAAACTATGCTTTTGCATAGCAAAGGAAACCAAAAAGAAAACAAAAAGACAACTTTCAGAACGGGAGAAAATAGTTTCAAATGATGCAACCGACAAGGGCTTAATCTCTAGAATATATAAACAACTTATACAACCCAACAGCAAAAAAGCCAATCAATCAATGGAAAAATGGGCAAAAGACCTGAATAGACATTTCTCCAAAGAAGATATACAGATGGCCAGCAAACACATGAAAAAATGCTCAACATTGCTGATTATAAGAGAAATGCAAATCAAAACTACCATGAGATACCACCTCACACCAGTCAGAATGGCCATCATTAATAAATCCACAATTAACAAGTGCTGGAGGGGCTGTGGAGAAAAGGGAACCCTCCTGCACTGTTGGTGGGAATGTAAATTGGTACAGCCACTATGGAGAACAGTTTGGAGATACCTTAGAAATCTATACATAGAACTACCATATGACCCCGCAATCCCACTCTTGGGCATCTATCCGGACAAAGCTCTACTTAAAAGAGACACATGCACCCGCATGTTCATTGCAGCACTATTCACAATAGCCAGGACATGGAAACAACCCAAATGTCCATCAATGGATGATTGGATTCAGAAGAAGTGGTATATATACACAATGGAATACTACTCAGCCATAAAAAAGGATGACATCATGCCATTTGCAGCAACATGGATGGAACTAGAGAATCTCATACTGAGTGAAATGAGCCAGAAAGACAAAGATAAATACCATATGATATCACTTATAACTGGAATCTAATATCCAGCACAAATGAGCATCTCCTTAGAAAAGAAAATCATGGACTTGGAGAAAAGACTTGTGGCTACCTGATGGGAGGGGGAGAGAGTGGGAGGGATCGGGAGCTTGGACTTAATCAGACACAACTTAGAATAGATTTACAAGGAGATCCTGCTGAATAGCATTGAGAACTATGTCTAGATACTCATGTTGCAACAGAACAAAGGGTGGGGGAAAAAATGTAATGTATACATGTAAGGATAACTTGATCCCCTTGCTGTACAGTGGGAAAATTAAAAAAAAAAGTGGAGATAACTGTACAAACTTCCTAATGTTTATATGTGATTCAAGTGGCAGAATATCTGAATTGTATTCAGATCAATCATACTATATCATGGCCATCCACATAAATGGAGAGGTTTTTCTTATCATCATTACCTCTAACATTATATCAAGTAATTTGGCGTTTTTTCTATTTTGTAGTCTTCAAGGCTTTGGTATAGAAGGTGTAAGTTCATACTTGGATGTTAATTACTCCACTCCCTTAACCCTTTTGAAATACATCACAAGGATGGACAAAATGTAAAAGACACAGCTGAGCCCGTAATAAGATAGGCAAGAACAAGAAACTGGATAAAAACACTACTCAACAGTTGAAAGCATGAGTGCCCTGTGGCTTAGGAAAGAGAAGGTTTCAGGCATCTAGAAAGCAGTATTCAAAGGTAACAGCATCCAAAACTAAGTCCTCTCAATTTGGAGACAGAAATCTACTGTAATTTTCTACTGTGCTTAATTCAGTCTTGAATCTTTTTATTTATTTGTTTTTGGCTGCATCTGAGACATGTGGAAGTTCCCAGGCCAGGGATCAAACCCATGACACAGCAGCGACCTGAGCTGCTGCAGTGACAAGACTAGATCCTTAACCCACTGCACCACAAGGGAACTCCTCAGCCTTGAATGTTATCCATACAAGTGTATAAAAAAATTAGAAACATCTCAACTATGAACATGGGTACATAAAAGTCTAGGTAAAAATGTGTAATGTCATCATCATACACACTAAGAAAACCAAGTATAGTTTGCAGAAGTAACAGATAAAAAAGAAACAATTGTGTATTTTATAAACCATTCAGTGTTACACAAACTTGAGAAAATAAGGGTAGAAGACATTTCTCTAAACCTGAAAAAAGACAGCTACTGAATATACTGAAGCACATATTCCAGTAAGTGTAAAATAAGCACACCATTTAAATAGCTTCTGTTCAACATACACTGTGTGTCTTATCTTATGCAACGCAAGGAAAAATAAGAGATATAAGGACTGGGAAGAAAGCAGCACAGTTTTTTTTTATTTTTATTCAGTGACCTTATGATTATGCAGAAAGCAAAAAACTAATTTGCCGTCAGAGAACTAAGAGATTTTAGCTATGTTGCTACTTATAAGAGCTGTATGCATAAAATTAATACAATTCCTAAAGAGGAATTAAGATACGTAGTAGGAAGAAAGAAAGATTTCTTTTGTAACAAAGTACAAAAAACATTAAATACTTCTAGACATTTAAGAAAAGATGTGCAGGGCCTGTGTGCATTACTGAAGATTTTAGGTATGAATGAGATGTTGAACCAAAAATGTTAACTTTCCAAAATTTCTTCCTAAATTATTTCCCAGAATATTCCCAAATCCAATTGTTCATGACAGTGCCCATCAAATTTTATGAGGATTTTTTTCCCCCTTTGGTGATATTTTCAGTTTGATTTTAAATATCATAAAGAGTAAGTACACAAAAATGTTGAGAGGAATCAGAGAAACAGTAAAAGAAATAACTTAAAATAACCAATATCAAGACTTGTATAAAGCTACTGTAATTAAGAGAGTGCATTGTTGATGTAAAAAGAAGCCCTGGAGTTCCCGTTGTGGCTCAGTGGGTAATGAATCCAACTAGGAACCATGAGGCTGCAGGTTCGATCCCTGGCCTCACTCAGTGGGTTAAGGGTCCGGCGTTGCCGTGAGCTGTGTTGTAGGTTGCAGACTCGGCTCGGATCCCCCGTTGCTGTGGCTCTGGCGTAGGCCGGCAGCTATAGCTCCAATTCGACCCCTAGCCTGGGAACCTCCATATGCTGTGGGAGCAGCCCAAGAAATGGCAAAAAGACAAAAAAATAAAATAAAAAAAATAAAAAGAAGGCCTTATGTTGGTGGATCCTCACATAAAAGCCCAGATGGGAACATAGAATAGATGAGGAATTAGCATGTGAAGGAATTCAATATCAGTACCTAGTTATTTGTAATCTATTTCTGGACCAAAAGGTGGATGTTATCTCTTATTTTTTTATTGATATTTCATACTTGAGCAAAATTTTCTACTATAGTTTGTATTTTTAGTGAATACTTGAAGGAGCAAGGAATAACATACCAAGAAAATAGTTGTATAATCTTACATCAGTGAATAACTCTGTAACTGGCAAAGAAAATAACTATATCTATTTAAAAAATGGTATCTATAAAAATAAACAATTATTATCCACTGGTAGAAGGCTACCCCTTCAGTAGATAAGGAACTGTGAATACAAAAAATTATGATGAAGGACTTCTTTTTTGTGGATAAGAATTATACTTTTCCTATTATAGCATTTTAGATCAGATATTACTGGCTCTGAAACAAATTTAATTCACATTGCAATTCATGACTTGGATATCTACCTAATGGAAAGCACTGAATTGGCTGCCAATTAAATTTATGCTATTTCAATCTGCATGCATGTTCCTGAAATAATCCTAAAAGACTTCAATTCAACTTACTAACAAAAGAACCTGATCCATCATGTTGGCTTTTTTTTTTTTTCTTTTTATTCATCTTAAATTGTGTTCCCTAACCCTGAGTAGATTTTTTTGATTTGGCATTTATGAAGATTGATTCTGTCCCAAATTATAGAGGCTATTCTGTTGATTATCTTCATGTTATCCATATAATGCATACTTATATAAATGAAAGTCACTTCCCTATGAAGTCTCAACTCAATCAACTTCTTAGGGGATCAGTGCAATACAGGTGATAGTAAATATATTTGAATATTTATGCTTGTGATTACATTGTCCCTTTTAGAAGAGGAACCGCTTGTTCTACCTCAGAGGTGATACAATTTATAGTTGTTAAAAGAACTAGAAATCTGATTCAGTTTATAATGCAGGTACTAAAATGATGTTTTAAAAGACACATATTTTTTCCGAACAAAATCTTACAGACAATACCCTTTTCCTCATGGAGTTTATATATATTTTTGAGAAAATTATTCACTGTTTTGGAAACTAGATGGTAAATCATGTAGGAGCCTGAGGTTTCACTGGGCACTAGCTGAAATTAATTTATATAAATGTAAGGGACCTTTCCTGATAGAAAGGTGTTGGTGAGTGTCTGTGTTTTCAGAAATATGTTGTCTTAAGAAAATGATGGGTGACCCACTGTCCCATACTGCACCTTCAGACACTCATTTACTTTCATTTTCAGCTACTTTCTGACATGCTATATTGTCTTTCCAAGCCTGGGCTAAATTACTTACAGACACTTCTTTGCTATATGATACGATTCTGGCACATTTGCAGTTTCTTTATATTCTACATTCCTTCTAAATTCTCCTTAAAAAAATAGTAGTGTGGTTTTTTGTGTTGTTGTTCATTTTTGTTTGTTTGTTTTTTGTCTTTCCCCCTCTCTCTCCCCAAATACAGAATATCTAATAGTCACTTGAGCCAAGACCTAATTAATCCTGCACTCAGAGGACACTGTCTCCTTTGCCCTGTGTTCTGGATTTGTGCTGGGAGTTGGTCAGTTCTGTACATGCAATGCCACAACATTTGGTTCTCGGCCAGGATGAACCCACAGTGCTTCACAGTTTGAACATGGACCCTGATGAAGCATTTTTCAGAGGTAACTGCCCGGCAGTCCACACCCTTGGCCGAGTTATCCTGCCCTCCTCCTGACTGTGGCATCATAACCACAATTCTTCAGGAGAGTCTTCTGCTTGAAACTCAAATCGAGGGTATCTCTGGAAACCCTAGCTACAGAGCTGAAATGCTGCCCTGTTTCTTCTGAAATCAATGCTCTCTTTTAAATGACATTGAAAACAAAGAATAAAACCAGCAGTGCTATCTATCAAACGGGAAATAAAGGTGGAAATACGCCTTGCAAATGAGACATGGAAGCTGTTGAGGCCAGGGGACAATCTGAATGTTACATTCCCTTGTATGTCAAAGGACATACTTTACTGCCAGAGAAGAAAGTGGCTTGTTCCCTCCTACATTCAGACAGTCTCTGTGGTGACTGCAAAGGGGTGTCTAAACACATATTAGCCCATGAAAGTCAAAAGAGGTCTGTCTATCTGTCTGTCTATTTCTCTCTCTCTCTCTCCCTACCTCCTTTTATCTATCCACCTGTTATTTATCTATCTACAGATGATTATTATGTGATAAAGCAGTTAACCTTTTCTGTGGGTCGAAAGACAGAAGGAGAATATGGTGGCAATGCTGGGAGCACAGATTTTGGTTCAAGTGTTTGGATAACTTCTACCCAGAACGTCAGGCAGTGGGCTGAGTGAGTAATTCCTGGGGACTGTGTAGCACTAGTGAGTCACCAAGTGTGTGAAATGCATGCTGTTGTCTGTGGGCGAGGAAAATCATTCTCACTCTGCCCTTCTAGTTCTTGGCTAAGACCCCTCACTAATAAAAAAAAAATAAAAAAAAAAAAAGGAAGACGAATAAGGGAAAAGCTAAGTTTTTCAGCTGACTAGGGTGTATACCTCCTGCTCACGTGGGAGACACCCAGGAAGGTTGAAACTGAGTAACTCCCTCTGAAGTGGTCCAGCCATCACCTTAAATCACCTTCACTAAAGACAAAAAGAAAGTGAAGGGCTTGGGGAGCAGTTAGGGGAGGTTTGCAGATAAAGCAGAGCAAACAAGAGCATGGTTGCTTTGTGGATTTAGGTCCCTGCCTTCTCCTGTGATAGATTTTGAGTCACCTACTCCTCCTGGTACAGAGAGGGACACAGCCTTGCAAATGGAGATGCCCCTTATCCATATAAATGTCTCTTACAAAAGGGTAGCCTCTGGGTTTTCTGAGCCTCTCTGGTATCTGCTATTTCTTAAAAATAATCAGCTCAAAATAAGCCTTATGCCAAAGAGGCATATTTGGGGGCAGATATTCTGCCCCCTTTCATGTCAATGGGCAGCTGAGAAGCAGGAGAATAACTTGATGATACTAGAATCCATTCAGTCCTTGTCTTATTTAGCTGAATGGTTAATGGAGCACCCATTTAGTGTTGATAGATCAATAATTTAAAGTAGAAATCTGGAAAATAAAATATTATTTGGGCTAGAAATGCATATGTGAGTATTATTTACATCAGGGTAATAGGTTAACATTATAAAATAAAAAAATACATGGAGAAGTTCCCGCTGTGGTGCAAGGGACTGACAGTGTCTCTGGAGCCCTGGGACATAGGTTCGATTCCCAGTCCAGCAGAGTGGGTTAAGGATCCAGTGTTGCCACAACTGCAGCTGTGACTCAGATCTGATCCCTGGCCCAGGAACTCCATATACTGGGGTGGGAGGGGGGAGGGAATAGAAAACTTGGAGAAATAGATCTGTCTACATCTATATTAGATAGATAGATAGATAGATAGATAGATAGATAGATAGATAGATAGAAAAAGAGAAACAGTAGGGAGGAAAGACTAAGTGACGCAGCATTAAATAAACTAAGATTGTCATAGTGATGAAATGGTATAGTTAAAGCCTCATGAAATTTTGGTAGTGGGTTTGGGAGATGATATTTCTTTGAACTCTCCTATAGAAGATGAAAAGTTCCTTAGTTTTTCTCAATAGATTTTAAAATGTATGGGAATGGAATTACCTTTAGGAACGAGATAGGCTAGGTTCACACACAACAAGGCCACACCACGGGTTAGAACACCCCTCACACTAAAGGAGTGATGGCTGGTCACTGCTTCTGTGGAGCAGAGAGCTCTCAGTGGCCTTAACATGAGCCAGCCTGGAAAGGACCCAGATCATGTCAAGCCCACTTGGAACTGGCCAGATAAATATGTAAGCAGCTGGTTACCCCTGAGCAATGAGGGTGTCCTGTCCATCACTGGCTGGATTAAAGCTACATTCTAGTGCACCAGGCTAATCCACAAGCACATTAAGAGAGGCTTTTTGTTGTGTTATTACTATTGCAATGAAAAATAGGAAAAGAGGTCAAGAATATTCAAACCACTAATGAAAGTGATTCATTTACAACCCAAGGATTCAGGGGTAAAAGGAGAGGCAAGATAAATTGAAGAGAATTAAAATAAAACAGAATTGGAATGAACAAAATTGGAATAGGGAAAAATAACACCAGCAATGCAACTGGAAATTTACATGGGGAAAATATTTTCAAAATAACAACCAAGTATAAAAAGTGACAAGCTAAACAATCATTTAATTAAAAATAGCAAATGGCCAAAAAAAGATAAAAGTAGATCCATCCTCCAGAAAATCCAGAGGTTTTTAGTTTTTTGTGTTTTTTTTTTTTAAAGGAAAAATAGAAGGCTGAAAAATCTCTTTTCAGGTTAGCAAAATTTCAGAAAAGATAGTCTTTTTTTATCAAGGACATGACAAAATAGTCATATACATGATGGATATGTAATCAGGAAAACTCATTTGTGAGGCCTCTTGCTTCTAGGGATCAAAATGAATATAGTGAGAAGATGTGTAACAGAAGGTTAGTAGATACAAACTGTTACATTTGAAATGGATAAGCAATGGGGTCCTACTGTACAGCACAGGGAACTTTGTCTAGTCTCTTGGGCTAAAACATGATGGAAGATAGTATGGAAAAAAAAAAGGATATACATACATGTATGACTGAGTCACTTTGCTGTATAGCAGAAATTGAAAGAACATTGTAAATCAATTGCTCTTCAATAAAAAAAAAGTAAAAAAAGAAAAAAAATAGATATACAAATGAAAAGAGAGCCTGCATGAATTTGAGGTCAGATATTGACATTTACTACTTCTGGAGGGAAATTACGCAATGCAAAAGTTTAAATATGCATTTATTTCGATCTGACATTTCCACTCTTAAGAATTAAAAACATGTCTACCAGTGAGTAAAAGATACTGCCTAATTAATGTCTAAACAAATCATTGTTTATTTTACCACACACTGGGAAAGAAAGCCTAAAATAAGGTATTCTGTAGAGAATGTCACATAATAAACATGAATATATTCCTGAAGTATAATCATGATAAAAATGTGCAATATATAAGTGTTCTGACATAGAAAGGTATCTAATATATATGAGCAGAAGTCTGGAAAAAGAAAATTTGCACTGTCTCCCATTTTCAGAAAGAATATATTAGCATATGAATGGAGAAATACAGGAATATAAAATTTGAGAGCAGTTTGCTTTGGCAGGTGTGATTATGAAGGAATTTCAATTTATTATTTATTTTAAATAGTTTAATATTGAATAATTCTATTATGCTTAACATCAGAAAAAAAAGAAATATAATAGTAGAAGCTGACGAACTCATTTAAAGTAGTAAGATACCAGTTTAGAAAAGTTATGTATCATATACCACACAGTATATACTTTTTCAAATACCTTTAATGATGTTGAATGTAATTGATAATATAGCACTTACGACCACTGTACAGAGAAAAAGCTAATACGAGCCTGCAATTGCGGTGTGAAATGTTCACTTTCTATTAAGATTCATTTAACATGAGTCCCGTAGATGGCCTCCTTCAAGCTCATTCCTGTTGTCTATCTGCCCAGCTTGCTTACATAAACAGGAAATTAACAGCCCAGAGACTTGAATCCGTACTTTTCACACTAAGTGGGTACTTCTCGGTGATTCTGATGTGCATCTTTATTGGGAGGAAAAAATATACTTATCGGTTCATGTGATGCCTTATTTGGCATATGGAAAACTCTGTAAAGTGGAAGCAATTTCTAAACATGGAAATGATTATTTAACATGCCTTTCAAAAGCAGTAGGTCCATTTGCAGAGTCTTAAACCTGAGCCAAACAATTTTGTTTGCCCTTGATCTACTTTGCTTTGTGCTGATACAATTTCCTGGGCCATTATTTTGAAAGCCAGATTCCTAATATATTTCAGGGACTGAGTTATGTCAGTGCCTTCATTTAACTATGGCCCCGTTTTCTTAATATTTGCAATCTGTTTGTAATAGTTTCCTAGTTGTGGTACTAAAATAGTTTCCTAGTAGAGGTCCTAAAAATATAATTGAATGCAAGGCTCTTTGTTTGAGAGCAAGCAAAGAATAAGAGATATTATTGTCCCATTAGTCTTACTAACAAGGTTACTATTTTATCATCATTATTATTTTCTTAGTCATAATGTAATAGTGTTCTATGTAATGATCATCTGGACTTGTTTCTCTCAAGTGACTACTAGTGTGATTAACAGATGTACAACTTGGGAGTTCCTGTTGTGGCGCAGTGGTTAACGAATCCGACTAGGAACCATGAGGTTGCGGGTTCGGTCCCTGCCCTTGCTCAGTGGGTTAACAATCCGGCATTGCCGTGAGCTGTGGTGTAGGTTGCAGACGCGGCTCGGATCCCGCGTTGCTGTGGCTCTGGTGTAGGCCGGTGGCTACAGCTCCGATTCAACCCCTAGCCTGGGAACCTCCATATGCCATGGGAGCAGCCCAAGAAATAGCAACAACAACAACAACAACAACAAAAAAAAAAAGACAAAAAAGACAAAAAAAAAAAAAAAAAAAAAAAAAAAAAAGACAAAAAAATAAATAAATAAATAAAAAAAAAAAAAAAAAAAAAAACAGATGTACAACTTGGAAAAGTGTCTCTAGCTGGGCAATAGCACAGGCACCACTCTTTGCTAGATGGAGGTAACTGCAGATCTCCAGGTGTCCAAGAGTTGGGGTGGGGGAGGGCAACAGACAAAAGTTGTGCTTACCTAGAGGTTACACTGGATTGATTACCTCTGCAAATACGGGAGACTGCACGGACCTCCTCTTTTTCTCTTATGTGCATCCTTTGGAAAGCATATTGGAACATGTGTGCAGACGATTTTCATAGATTCCGAAGCCCTGCAGAGCAAACCAGGCTTTGTGGGCATGTCTCAGGGGCCCTGAGGAGGAGGCAAGCCCCCCTCGCTCCACGCTGTTCTGCTTATACCCTTGCACGAGTCCTCTCTACACAAATAGTCAATCACAGTAGCTGTACCCCCACCAAAGGTGCTTTATGGAAAGGCATAGATTTTCTCTCATAAGTAATGAAAATATTAGCCCAAATAAACATCATAAGGAAAGAGCATAGGAGAGAAAGAGAAGGAGACAGAGATAAATGGGGTCATTTCTCAGGGCTCTGAAACATCATCACAGGGCAGAACCTGCAGTGAAAAAAGCTGGGACAGGAGTTCCCGTCGTGGCGCAGTGGTTAACGAATCCGACTAGGAACCATGAGATTGCAGGTTCGGTCCCTGCCCTTGCTCAGTGGGTTGACGATCCGGTGTTGCCATGAGCTGTGGTGTAGGTTGCAGACGTGGCTCGGATCCCGCGTTGCTGTGGCTCTGGCGTAGGCCAGTGGCTACAGCTCCGATTCAACCCCTAGCCTGGGAACCTCCATATGCCACGGGGAGCGGCACAAGAAATAACAACAACAACAACAACAACAACAACAACAACAACAACAACAACAACAAAAAGCTGGGACAGTGTTTCCATCTTGCCATTATCTCTCATAGGAAACCAAAGCAAGATCAGTGGCCCTTATGATTTTTTATGTGCTGTTTGAATTATGTGACCATATTGTCAGAGAGTTTTCTGTGGGAGGAGGTAGACAGGCTGCCCACATCCTACTGTAACACGGGTCCTTGTCCCAAGACTTGTACCTCATGAGAGGGATTGAATGGATGTCTTTTCGCTTGTTGTCTCTGAGTGAGTTGAGAACAACACCAAATGAATCTTTAAATTATTACACTTCAGTGGTTGCTGATCATATTCACAACTTCAACTGCTGCTCAGGCACATGAGAAGTAAGTGTTATTTAGACCGTGTAAACATCAGGATGCATGCATACGTACACATGGATAGATAGAACACTTGATTGATATGATAGAGATAGATAAGTAGGTAGGTAGGTAGATAGAAAAAAATAGATCAATCCAGCAACATGATGATAGAGAGAAATGAATAGATCAACCAACATGATCATGTTTGCAAATAGAAGATTATGAATCAATCAACATGATGATAGAAATAGATCAATCGATCAGCACGATGATGATAGACAGACAGACATTTGGTAGAGATAGATAAATCAATCAACATTGATAATGATGATGTATTACAATTGATAGAAAGAGATCAGTCAATTAGCATGATGATAGATGATCAATTTAGAGACAAAGGGAGAGAGATTTAGGTTAAAGAACTGGCTCACAAGTGTGAACACTTGGTTAGTTGAAGTTGGGCTCCTCTGAAGTCTCTCATCCCCTTGACGTGCAGATGTCCATCTTCTTGCAGCCTCTTCACACAGTCATCCCTCTACCCACACACGTCCCTGTGTCTCTGTGTGTCCTAATTTCCTTTTCTTATAAAGACACCAATCAGATGGTAATAGGGTCAACACTAAAGAGCTCTTTTAAACTTATCCCATTTAAAGGTCCTGTCTCCAAATACAGTTACATCCTGCAAGATTAGGTGTTAGGACTTCAGCAAATGAATGTTGAGGGGACACACTTAGCCCTAACAGTCAAGTAGTAAAAATTATGTCTCTCTACTTTAAGTTACTTGTTATTGAAATAGCATTTTATTGATGAAGTACTTGGAGGTAATACTGAAGCTTGCAATCAAAACTTCAATATTTAGGCGGAGCAAGATGGCAAAAGAGTAAGAGGTCGCACACACTTTCTCCCACAAACACATCAAAAAAAACCACATCTGCGTATATGACTACTTGCACAGAACATCAACGGAATACTGGCAGAAGAACTTAAGCCTCCAAAAAGGGCAAGAAACTCTTAACATAACTGGGTAGAACAAAAGAAAAAAAGAGAGAGAAAAGGAATCAGGATGGGACAAGCATTCCTAAAAGGGAGCCCTGAAGGAGAAAAGGAACCCACCTCCTGGGAAGCCTCCTAACTGAGGAAAGATTCACTGAGTCAGTGGGACCTCAAAGTTGCCAAGAAAAGTGCAGCAGCTGGACTGAGAACAGCAAAGCAGAGTGAGAGCCCTGGGACCTGAACCTCAAAGTTGAGAAAAACAGCGTGCGCATGCCTGCAGGCTTAGAGGGTGGGGCGGCTCTGCAGAGGCTATAGGCAGTGAGAAGCCTCTTGCTAGTTTAGGGGAGATTAGGCACTTCTTGCACAGGCTACCAGTGGCCAGGCACCTATTGTGTGGGCTAAGGGCATAAGGGGGCTAAGTGCAATGTGCTGCCTCTTGCACAATCCACAGGTGGCAGGCAGACTGCAGAGGTCATCTCAGAGGCCAGAAGGAGGTGTGGCTTGCCACCACTGGGGGCCTATGAGTGGGCTCCACCAGTGACCTCAGTCACCTCAGAGGTTGCCAAAAGAGAAAAAAAGATGGCATTGCAACCAAGCACCATATGCTCTCACTCCCCTGGGAACACACCCACCCTGAAGCTGCCACTGCCAAATGCTCTGGATGACCCCTAAAAACTTGGTCACTGTTCCTTCCCAAGACCCTACAACTAGGAGTAGCATATACTGTGTGGGCTAAGTGGGACAGGGTGCCTCTTGCATGGTCTGAAGGTGGCAGGGGCAAACCACCACAGTTATCCTTGCTTCCAGAGGTAGGCGTGGCCCACTGCCATTGGAGATATCTGAACAAAATCACTTGCAGCCCCATTCACCTAAAGGACACCACATTGTGACTGAACACCACCTGTTGGTGCTCTTGCACCCCTGAGAACACACCCACCCTGCTGATCCAGGCAGAACCCATACACCTGATCCCTATCACTTCCCAGGATCCCGCAACTAGGAGCACCCTTTACAACAACTCATATGTGGGCTAAGTGAGATGGGTTTCTTCATGCATGGTCTACAGGTGGCGGGGCAAACTACTGCAGTTATCACTAACTCTAGAGATGCTCATGGCCTTCTCCCAATAGAGGTCCCTGAAGAGGCATCACCCGCAGTTCCAATCACCTCAGAGGAGGGCATTGCAATCAAACACAAGCTGCTCTCACTCCCCTGGGAGCCCATGCACCCTGCTGTTGCTACTGCCAAATGCTCTGGTCACCTTGAAGATCTGCCTAGAGATTATTATCACTTCCCAGGGCCCTGCAACTAGAAGTAGCCTGTGCCATCTTCCTGCAGGTCCTTGCTGCTGTTGAGAGCCCAATGACCAGGCACTGACTGCTGGCCCTACCCATTGCCTCCTTCTCCCTGAAAACACACTGAGCATCCTGGAAACAACAGCCTATTCACACTGAAGAAAGAGACAGCAAATATTCAAACTCCCACACCAAAAATAAATAGTAACACCCCCCCCCCCCGCCAAAAAAAAATACAAAGGGGTATTCTTGCATAAAAGTAGCCTTACAAAACTACAGTTTGGCTTCCCCAAACACACAGAAAAAGAAAAACACACGCAAGACGAAGAAGCACAGAAACCATTCCCAGTTAAAGGAACAGGAGAATTCACCTAAAGCAGTCAACAATGAAACAGACCTCTGCAGTCTGACAGACACTAAGTTCAAAAGGGAGGTATTGAAAATACTGAAGGAATTAAGAGAGGATATGAACAGTAATGCAGATTCCTTTAGAAAGGAACTAGAAAATATAAGGAGGAGCCAAGAAAAACTAGAAAATTCATTTGCAGAGATATAAACTGAGCTTAAGGCAATTAAGAGCAGAATGAATAATACAGAGGAATGAATTAGTGACATGGAAGATAAAATAATGGAAATCACCCAATCAGGACAGCAGACAGAAAATCAAATGAAAAAAACATGACAGCAATATAAGAGACCTATGGGATAATATAAAGCGGGCCAATTTACACATAATAGGAATTTCAGAAGGAAAAGAAGAAAAGAGGATTAAAAATATATTTGAAGAAATGATGGCTGAAAACTTTCCGAATTTAAAGCATGATGATATCAAGACACAGGAAGCACAGAGGGCCCCAAACAAGCTGAACCCAAACAGGCCCACACCAATATATATCATAATAAAAACAGAAAAAGTTAAAGAGAGGATTCTAAAGGCAGCAAGAGAAAAGCAAAGCATTAATTATAGGGGAACCCCCAGAAGGCTATCAGCTGATTTCTCTACAGAAATATTACAGGCCAGAAGGGAGTGGCAAGATATATTTAAAGTGCTGAAAGGAAAAAATTTGCAACCTAGAGTACTCTATCCAGCAAGAATATCATTTAACTTAGAAGGGGAAATAAAGAATTTCTCCAACAAACAAAAGCTAAAAGAGTACAGCAATACTAAACCCATTCTAAAAGAAATAACTGAAAGGGCTTCTCTAAATTAAAAAAGAGAGAGAGAGAATAAGAACTAGGATGGAGGAAGCCACAATTGGAAAGCAATCACTTAAATAAGCCAGCATACAGATCTAAACATGAGGATGTTAAAAAAAAAAAAAAAAAAAGAGATCAAACTCATACAATGTGGAGAAGGAAAGTAAGAAAATATAGATTCTTTTTTTTTTATTTTAATGATTGTATCTCAGCATATAGGACCATCAGGCAAAAGCAAGAACATATAGGAAGGGCTTAATGTGCTTATAAAACAGGGCAACCACAAATCAAAACCAAACATTACATTCACAAAAACTGAAAAGAAAAGTAATCAAGCATAAAATAAATGGAAACCATCCAAACCAAAAAAGAAAAGAAGAGAAACATAGAATCAATTGGAAAACAAGGTTTAAAATGGCAATAAATACATATCTATCTATAATCACCTTAAATGTCAATGGACTAAATGCTCAATCAAAAGACACAGATTGGCAGACTGGATAAAAAAGCAAAATTCTTCAATCTGCTGCCTGCAAGAAACTCACCTTAGAGCAAAGGACACATATAGATTGAAAGTGAGGGGATAGGAAAAAATATTTCATGCCAATGGGCAACAAAGGAAAGCAGGAGTTGCAATACTCATATCAGACAAAATAGGCTTTAAAATGAAGGCCATAAAGAAAAACAAAAAGGACACTATTTAATGGTTAAAGGATCCATTCAAGAAGAGGATTTTACAATCATCAATATATATGCCCCTAATATAGGAGCACCCAGATACCTACAACAAATACTAACAGACATAAAAGGAGAAATTGATGGGAATACAATCATAGTAGGAGACTTTAACACGCCACTCACAACGGACAGATCCTCCAGACAGAAAATCAATAAGGCAACAGAGATCCTAAAGGACACAATAGAAAAGTTAGACTCAATTGACATTTTCAGGACATTACATCCAAAAAAATCAGAATATAATACATTCTTCTCAAGTGCACATGGAACATTCTCAAGAATTGATCACATACTGGGGCACAAAGCTAACCTCAACAAATTTAAGAGTATAGAAATTATTTCAGGTATCTTCTCTGACCACAATGGCATGAAACTAGAAATCAACTACAGGAAAAGAAATAAGAAAAAACTTACTACATGGAGACTAAACAACATGCTACTAAAAAACCAATGCGTCAGTGAGGAAATCAAGAAGGAAATTAAAAAATACTTCAAGACAAACGATAATAAAGACACATCCACTCAAAATCTATGGGATGCCTCAAAAGTAGTGTTCAGAGGGAAATTCATAGCAATATAGGCCTTTGTCAAAAAGAGAAGAAAAATCTCAAATCAACAAATTAACCCACCACCTAAATGAATTAGAAAAAGAAGAACAAACAAACCCTAAAGTCAGCAGAAGGAAGGAAATCATGAAGATAAAAGAGGAAATCAATAAAACCATGAGCTGGTTCTTTGAAAAGGTAAACAAAATTGACAAACCTCTGGCTAGACTCACCAAGAAGAGGAGAGAAAAAACCCAAATAAACAAAATCAGAAATGAAAAATAAGTAACAACAGATACCACAGAAATACAAAAAAAACTATGAGAGAATACTATGAACAATTGTATGCCAATGAATTTGACAACCTGGAAGAAATGGACAACTTTCTAGAGACTTACAGCCTGCCAAAACAGAATCAAGAAGAATGAGAACAACTGAACAGTCCGATCACTAGAAATGAAATTGAATATGTCATAAAAACACTCCCTACAAATAAAAGTCCAGGACCAGATGGCTTCACAGGTGAATTCTATCAAACATATAAAGAGTAACTTGTGCCCATCCTCCTTAAACTCTTTCAAAAGGTTGAAGAAGAAGGAACACTCTCAAAGACATTCTGTGATACCACCATCTCCCTAATTCCCAAATCAGACAAAGATACCACCAAAAAAGAAAATTGTTGGCCAATATCTTTGATGAATATAGACGCAAAAATTCTCAACAAAATTTTAGCTAACTGAATACAACATATCAAAAAGATTGTACACCACGACCAGGTGGGACTCATCCCAGGTTCACAAGGATGGTTCCACATATGCAAATCAATCAATGTCATACATCACATTAACAAAAGAAAAGTAAAAAACCACATGACACTCTCAATAGATGCAGAAAAACATTTGACAAAGTCCAACATCCATTCATGATAAAAAGTCTTACCAAAGTGGGTATAGAGGGAACATACCTTAACATAATCAAAGCCATTTATGACAAACGCACAGCAAATATAATACTCAATGGGGAAAAGCTGAAAGCCTTCCCGCTAAAATCTAGAACAAGACAAGGATGTCCACTCTCACCACTACTATTCAACAAAGTACTGGAAGTCCTAGCCACAGCAATCAGACAAACAAAAGAAATAAAAGGCAGCCAAATAGGAAGATGACATGATACTATATATAGAAAACCCTAAGGACTGAACCCAAAAACTACTTGAATTGATCAACAAATTCATCATAGCAGCAGGATATAAGATTAACATTCAGAAATCAGTCACATTTCTGTATACTAACAATGAAATATTAGAAAAGGAATACAAAAATACCTTTTAAAATTGCACCCTCAAAAATTAAATACCTGGGAATACACCTGATGAAGGAGGTAAAGGACTTATATGCCAAGAACTATAAAACATTCATCAAGGAAATTAAAGAAGATGTAAAGAAATTGAAAGATATTCCATGCTCCTGGGTTGGAAAAATTCACATTGTAAAAATGGCTATATTACCCAAAGCAGTCTACAGATTCAATGCAATCCATATCAAATTACCCCTGACATTTTTCACAGAACTAGAACAAACAATCCAAAAATTTATATGGAACCACAAAAGACCCAGAATTGCCAAAGCAATTCTGAGGAATAAAAACCAAGCAGGAGGCATAACTCTCCAAGACTTCAGGCAATATTACAAAGCCAGTGATCAAGACAGTGTGTACTGGTCCTGAAACAGGCATACAGACCAATGGAATAGAATAGAGAATCCGGAAATAAACCCAGACACCTATGGTCAATTAATCTTTGACAAAGGAGGCAAGAACATAAAATGGGAAAAAGACAGTCTTTTCAGCAAGCATTGCTGGGAAACCTGGACAGCTGCATCCAAAGCAATGAAACAAGAACACACCCTCACACCATGCACCAAAATAAACTCCAAATGGCTGAAAGACTTAAATATAAGACAAGACACCATCAAACCCCTGGAAGAGAACATAGGCAAAACATTCTCTGACATCAGCCTTATGAATATTTTCTCAGGTCAGTTTCCCAAAGCAACAAAAATAAGCGCAAAACTAAACCAATCGGACCTAATCAAACTGACAAGTTTTTGCACAGCAAAGGAAACCAAAGAGAACCAAAAGACAGCTTACAGAATGGGAGAAAATAGTTTCAAATGATGCAACTGACAAGGGCTTATTCTCTAGAATATACAAGCAACTTATACAACTCAACAGCAAAAAAGCCAACATCTCAATGGAAAAAATGGGCAAAAGACCTGAATAGACATTTCTACAAAGAGGATACACAGAAGGCCAACAAGCACATGAAAAAATGCTCAACATCACTGATTATTAGAGAAACGCAAATCAAAACTACCACGAGATACACCTCACACTGGTCAGAACAGCCGTCATTAATAAATGCACAAATAACAAATGCTGGAATGGGTGTGGAAAAAAAGGAACCCTTCTGCACGTTGGTTGGAATGTAAGCTGGTACAATCACTATGGAGATACCTTAGAAATCTATACCTAGAACTACCATATGACCCAGCAATTCCACTCTTGGGCATATATGCAGACAAAGCTTACCTTAAAAAAACTCATGCACTTGCATGTTCATTGCAGCTCTATTAACAATAGTCAAGACATGGAAATAACCCAGATGTCCACTGATAGATGATTGGATTAGGAAGATGTGGCATATATACACAATAGAATACTACTCAGCCATAAAAAAGGACAAAATAATGCCATTTGCAGAAACATGCATGAACTAGAGATTCTCATACTGAGTGAAGTCAGTCAGAAAGAGAAAGACAAATACCACATGATATCACTTATATCTGGAATCTAACATAGGGCACAAATGAACCTTTCCACAGAAAAGAAAATCATGGACTTGAAGAATAGACTTGTGGTTGCCAAAGGGGTGGGGGAGGAAGTGGGGTGTTTGGGGAACTTGGGGTTAATAGATACAAACTATTGCCTTTGAAATGGATTAGCAGTGAGATCCTGTGTAGCACTGGAACTATGTCTAGTCACTTATGATGGAGCATGATAATGTGGGAAAATAGAATATATACATGTATGTGTAACTGGGTCAAAATATTAAAAACAACAACAACAACAACAAAAAAAAAACCTTCAACATTTGCTAAGGTACTCTAACCTAAGTAAAAAAACAAAACAAAACAAAACAAGACAATCAAACAACAACAAAAAAATGAGAAACAAAAACAGATGTCTTAAAAACACTTTTTAAAGTAAATCCTATACAGATTCATACAGCTGGAAGAGGAGGTTGAGGAGTTTTTAGGATTGGCTTAATCCAGTGGCCCTTGCTCTGATTCCCAGGGTTCTGACAGACCTGCCTTCCCCAAGCTGCAGCTTTTGTTCTAGAGCTGGTTCCTAAAACAGCTTAGCTGAAACCACATACTTTCAAGTGATTATGTCCCCAGGATAGAGAAATTGTACTTTCCTGAGGCATTCCCTTGGATGCAGGGAAATTTGTCTGGGAAATCCAGGGGAAACTTCCTAGGATTTTATTTGTAACCTAGATCTTATTCCATTCCTAAAGCAACCCTTATGTCCATTAATAATCTTAACTAGATTCTGGGGAAAAAAAAAAGAGGTACTCAGGAGTGATCATCTTTAAGATTTAACCATGGTTAACACCTCCTCCCCCAATTCGTGGTAACACAGTGGTGGACAGAAAAATAGATTTGGAAGATTACACCATAATGCCCTTTATAATTTCCTGTGAAAAGGAAATGCAAGTCACAGTTTAAATCTGAGCACAAGAAGACTTAAATGAAGAATATTTTGCTCAGAGAATAGCAAAAAATTTTCTGCAAATCTGTGCTATTTCTAGAGAGGTTGAATGACTGGCATTGAAGACTAATATTTGTTTTGCCAACTATATTAGATTATGGTCCAGTGACTATAATGTCCTTAAACCATAAGAAAATAAGTTGGTTTAATATTGGCTCCCTGGATTTTGGGGGGTTTATTGGCTATAGTGTTGCATATTAACTGAAAGCAGTGATAGTTTAATTTCATTTCCAGTGTCTAGAAATTCTCTAATGCATTCATCTTCCTGCTACTGTTATAAATCAAGAAGCAATGACTTCCATTTCTAACAACATTTATATTAGCTTTATTTTCACTCTACAGGTTCTTACATGTTTGATAAAAACATGACAGATTCTCAGAAAAGCTGAAAATTGTTGAGAAACAATGTTTAGGTCCTCTTTTATTGTGCTATAAACTGTTTATTATTTTGCAAATGTCTTTGTAGTTTGAAGCAAGAGTTGTAGCTCCTAATTCTGCATTTGACTATATACTCAAAGGTCTCCTCTGAGTACTCTACTGTAACACTGAAATTCTTCGTATGAAATAGATTTGTATTTTCATGATAAGATCTGCCTGTTTCTGGAATATGGTAAGAAAGAAAAACGCTTTCTTTGGAGAAATTATTTACATCCTTATGGTCCTGTATCAATGCATTAGTATGTACAGTGCAGATGTTTAGAGCCACGAGTGTTTACAACCTTGGGGAGAAGATGAAAAACAGGGACCAAGAAGATATTCCAGTATTCGGTGATTTCACCTGGACTCTGAAGGTCTTCAGGATATTCCTTGCAGAGCCGTAGAATGGAAAAAAAAATGTTGAGCTCTTAATTTTATACACACACACACACACACACACACATCTATCTATCTATCTATCTATCTATCTATCTATCTATCTATCTATATGTATGTATATACACACATGGAAGTATATACATCTAGTGAGGGATCACTCATTTTCTCTCATTCGTCTAGCCTGTCACCCTGGTCCTGTATATTTATAAACACATGTATATCTATATGTATATAGAGATAAACATATATACAGGAAGTCTTATTTAACAATTATGGCTAAAGAAGTCTGGCAATATGGAAAATGACCTCTTCTTAATTAGAATCTTTCTGTTCACAGATAAAGTGAATTTGCCCAAAGAATGGCCATTGATTCCATAGAGGAACAGACTCAGCAAAACCTCATGTTAAATCTGGTTAAAGAAGGACTCTGCTAGCTTCCACCCACCCCTTGACTGTGGCCTCTGGCTTCCCGTCAGTCTTGTCCTGCTGCAGCTTCCCAACAGGGTGGTCCAGCAGTGGCTGATGAGACCTTCAGCTACCCTGCCCTCCTCCTCCCCCTGCTGACCCAGAACAATTCTTTGGGAGCATTGCAGTGGGTTTTGGTTTTGTTCTTGTTCTGGTTTGTCATCACCAGCATGTGCCTCCTGGAAGTTTTTCTTGGGAGTATAACTCTGTCTCCTGTCTGTACAGTCTTGGTCAACAACTAATATCCAAACCTTTCCAAGCTTCATCTTCTCCAATGGCTCCCAGCCATCCACCTCTCTCCTCCCACTTGGACCTGCATATTTTGTCTTCTGAAACTTGGAGTCCATGACTACCAAATTCTGTTAGACTCTCAGAGGCTTCCCTGCACACCACCATACTTTCTTCCTTTCACTGAACTTGGCAGGTCCCTGAAGGTATGATCCCCAGAGCTTTCTTTGACGTATAGATCACTCATTTTCACTCACTCCTCTAGCCTGTCACCCTGCTGCTGTCCTGGATTCTGAAAACCTGCTATTGGATGTGACCTCAGAAAAAACAAAAGGCTTTTCTAATGTGTTGTCTAACTTTGAACTTCAAGGTTCCAGCAGCGGTATCTGCTTTGCCCTTCCTAAAAGATGTAAATGCTTTTGCCCTATAGGACATGACTTTCTCCACTTCCTCGAGGGTACTTAAAATTCTTCAATATATAGGAAGAGATCATAGACCTGTGTGTGAAGTTGGGATCTACATATGTCCATGGTTTCTGGAGTTCTCAAACAATCCTCCCCAGACATCTCTATCTATTAAGTCAATATGGTTCTAAAGTGTGTTTATACTTAAGACTCAACTTTAAACTAATAAAAATAATATGTAAATTCCTCTGCTGAGAAAAGTATTTCTCTTCCCCAAAGTGGATAATATGTATTAACAGACATACTGTATTAATAAATTGATGTAAAGGAACCAGATGTTGTATTGATGAAGATTGGAATTTTAGTCAGGAATTGAATGAGACAGACCTAGTTTTTTGAGTGCCAACACAGTCCTTGTTAATTAAAATGGTTCTTAGTTTGAGTTCTCTCAGCTTGATAAAAAGATCTGTTCCATGTAGTATATTTAGGGTGTAATTTCTGGGAAGCCAGGTGTGTGGGGGGAAGCGGGGGAGATTGAGGCAGGAGAGAAAGAATAGTGAGTGAGGAGTATTTGAATGTGGGGGTTACCACTATAGAGAAGTAGGTCAATCCTGGGGAGACCCTCTGAGGATGTAGAACCTCCCTGGGGTCATACTCCCAAAGATAGAGGATCTAGGATGATTATCCATCAGTTTTCATTTCTTGCAAGCTGAGAGTTGCCAGAGGTGCATTAATTCCCCTGAATTTATAGTGTGGCCTGAACAGCACCACTTCCAGCTCCCTGCACCTTCAGAATAGGTGAAGGCAGAGACAAGAGGGAGGCTTTCTGTGTGTAAAGGAACTGTCTCCAGTTGAACCCCAGGATAAAATGAGAGGATGTGGACAGAGCGTTGACAGTTTTTGTTACTGTAACCTGGAATATGTTATGAGAAGAAGAAAAAAAAATCCACAAATATCTAGTGACTGTTTTCTAAACATAGCCAATGTGCATTGGAAAGGGACTCTGCTTTGCACAGTCCATAAAAGGTCCACCCTCTCACAGCTGCATTTCTTGGAGCTCATGATTTTCTCTTTTGTGTGTCCTGGGAAGAGAGGCTGGAAAATTGAGCGAGAGAGGTTTCCTACCTCATTGTGAAAGTGGTGTACTCCAGCACAGCTAAGAACGATCCAGAACTAGTTACACAGCCCTACTTTACTTCCAGAAGGCTGGGGAAGGCTGCAAAGAGTACTCCTGGTAGGCATGACCATTTGTCATATTCCATCATTCTGATCGTGAATAGAAATGGTGGTAGATGTATAAAAATGGCAATGGTTGAAATACTACAATATAATTGTAGTTGTAATTTTTGGTGCTTATAAGGAGATCAGCACAACCCAAAGGGATGGAGAGGTCTGACATTTTCCCCAGAAGATGTCATTTTTATACCTACAGGTGTTCTACATGAAGGATAAAAAGTTATCACTCAAACAATAGCCAATTAAGATGCTTTGAGTGTAAGATGGAGGAAATTGCAACTCAAAATAACTGAAGACCAGGGGTGGAGGTGGAAGGGGTGGATTAGGAGTCTGGGATTAATATATGCATACTGCTATATATAAAAGAAACACCAAGGACCTACTGGATAGCGCAGGGCACTATGCTCATTATCTGGTGATTGTGAGTTCCCTTTGTGGCTCAGTGGGAACGACTCTGACTAGTATCCATGAGGGCTCAGGTCCGATCCCTGGCCTTGCTCAGTGGGTTAAGGATCTGGTGTTGCCATGAGCTATGGTGTAGGTTGCAGACACAGCTTGGATCTGGTGCTGCTGCGGCTGTGGTGTAGGCCGGCAGCTACAGCTCTAATTTGACCCCTAGCCTGGGAACCTCCATACGCTGCGTGTGTGGCCCTAAAAAAATAAATATATCTTGTAATGAACTACCATGGAAAAGAATCTGAAAAATAGTATATGTAGTGTGTATGTATACAGATATGTATCACTGAATCAATTTGCTATACACCTGAAACTAACACATCATTGTAATTTAACTATACTTCAGTTAAAAAATTGCTATAAAAAAAGTAAAAAAAAAAAAAAAACCAAAATAAGTACTCTCAGCCCTACCCTGAATACTGGACAGTTCAGATTAGATATCAGGAGAGCTGAGGCAGCATTACAAACACAGTCCTTACCACCTAAGGTTTGGTTCTGTCATCTGGGTGGCCTCTTTCTTGAATAATCAGGTTTTTTTACATGACAGAATAAAGGGGGATGGGGTTGAAACAGAAATGTGAGAGAGGTAAGAGGATATGAAATTTAGTCTTGACTAGACTGGGACTGTTTTCAGATAATGCTCATTTTTCTGGGCTTTTCACTTTCTCTGGTGGACAATTCTTTCTCTTTGTGGGAAGGTATACTGTTTGCAGAACTATGTACAAAGCAAACTTCATCCATTCACCCATCCTGGATCCTTTAACAAATAGGTCTTATTAGACTATCAAGAGGGGAGGGGGACTAAGTGTTAGGAAGTACTTTGGGATGCTTATGATGTTTGAGTTCTACTGTTTTGGACTTCACCAATAGACTTTGCCTTTGGGTCTCAGACCAAACAACTCTTTTAAGAGTGCCTGCCTGTTATTGTATTCAAGTACAGTCAGAAAGACTGAGAACTCTCTCCCCAGCATCTCAGAGAGAGTCTCGCTGGTCCTGATGGAGTCATCGCCCATCCCTGGAATAGCCTCTGAGGAAATGCCCTGCTTTGATTGACGTCATATCAGATCTGGGAGCCAGAGCTATCGCAGAGCACAGGGAGACAAGAAAGTGGGTCATTCTACAGTGGAAAACATAGTGGTAAAACAAACAGATTCCCTAAAATAGGGAACAGATAAGCCTATCCACAAAACAGATACAAAAATCTCAGACACAGAGAACAGATTTGTGATGGCCAAGGGGGAAGGGGAGGGAGTGGGATAGATGGGGAGTTTGGGGTTGGTAGATGCAAACTATTACATCTAGAATGGATGGGTTCCCTACTGTACAGCGCAGGGAACTATATCAATTTCTTGGGATAGACCATGACGGAAGATAATACAAGAAAGGGAGTGTGTGTGTGTGTGTGTGTGTGTGTGTGTGTGTGTATGCCTAGGTCACTTTGCTGTACAGTAGAAATTGGCACATTGTAAATCAACTATAAAAAATATAACAAAAAATTAAAAAATTAAAAATAAAAATGAAATTTAAAAGAAAGTAACTGATTCCATATCACAAACTATAAAGTAGGAAGTGAGGAAGGCAGTCTGGTTAGGCTAGAGGTAACATAAATAAAGGTGCCTTGAAATCTGTATCATGTTGGCAACTCCATGAATTGTTTTCTTGGGCCAGAGAACTAGGAGAGGGCAAAAGGAAGGCAGAATGACAACGATGGGCTATTTCCCCATCTATCTGAGAAGGTTCCCTTGGGGCTTGTTCCACAGATTTTGGCTTCCTGGTGACTTGTAGCAACTTTCACCTCATTATTAGGATTCATGTATCATTGTCTGAGTAAAGAATACACACAATTTTTTACTTTTCATATCTGTTGGAAAGCTCTCTTGACTAATATTTATATTTAAAATTATTAGCATAATTGAATCTTTACACACATCCGTAAAGGTCTTATTTCTTCAGGATATTTTGTATCTAGCTTTCTAAGATCTTTTACAAAATAGAAACATCACACAATTATTTTAAATAAACTTCAAAGTCAAGTTATAATAGAAAGATGCTTTTGATTCTTTGATAAATTTTATTATAAAGTTTTGCCCATTTCAAGTGTTGCTCTAAGTCGGAATGTCATCCTCCATATCTTCCTCTTAATTATCTTCTCTTATAGTAGCATTCATACATTTTTAATATTCTCTAGGTTTCATTCAAGGGCAGTTTTATTTCTTACGCCTTCATATAGTCAAAAGCTATCAGTGTCACTGAAATAATATTCACTCAATCTTTAATCCAATTTTCTATGTCAGATAATTCTTTAAGATTTTACAGTTGGTTGCTTCTATTTGATCACCCCTTTGGAAGATGAATTCAGTTCTAAAATAGTTGCGTATGTCCCCAGTTAATATCCTCAAACATATGTCTTCAGCTCTCTCTCCAGTTCTGGACTTACAGGATTTGTGCAAGTCCTATCATATTGTTATGGCTACTGATCTTTTTTTCCCACTTTTTAGGGCCACATCTTTGGCATATGGAGGTTACCAGGCTAGGGGTTGAATTAGAGCTGCAGCTGCTAGCCTACGCCACAGCCACAGCAATGCCAGATCCAAGCCACGTCTGCTACCTACACCGCCAACGCTGGATCCTTAACCCACTGAGAGAGGTCAGGGATCGAATGCTCATGCTCATGGATACTAATTGGGTTTATTACTGCTGAGCCATGACGGGAGCTCCTGGCTACTGGTTTTTAACCAAGAGATGGTCTGAGCAACATACCTATTTCAGTGTTATAAATACTAGCCTGGAAATAAAATACTACAAACTAAAATACTGTAGATAAATGCTTCTGAAAGTGATTCTAGCACTGAATTTATGGAACTATCTTTGCCCAGTTTCTGGCCTTTGAGTGTAAGGTCTACAACTGTTCAGAGGATATGAATCAAGTTTTAATAAGTTGTTATCCCTTGTAGCGTTGCAGAGCTAATGTGATAAAAGTAATTGCTTACCTAGTTACTTGTAAGTAAACCCATTGCAAGCTCTGCTTTTAAATGTTATCACCATATGATTTATAATTAGTTATTCTTTGGCATTGATTTAAACCACTTGTTCCAAGTTACAGAGAATTATTAAGATTAATAATTTTTTTTCATAGATGACTTTGTATAAATTTATCCTTTATTTTCCTTTTTTGATGAAGATAGTAAAGGAAGAAATTGACGGGGAGGCCTTCAGAAGGAAGGAAGGTGTATCAGTTGCAAAGATAAAATAAGCAGCAACACTTTGGATATGGTTTGAGTAGATGTCATTAAAATGATGAGAATTCTAGTACTCTATTACTCTTTGGCACTGCTCTTTCTTGAGGAATGTTAAACTGCTTTGTTTCTACCTTCCTGGATCTTCTCAAATTCTGCCACCTACATCATCCACTTTGGATCCATTGAATGAAGAAAGTTTTATTTCATTATTTGCTCTACTCAATTGTTCTAATACTTACAATCATGAAGCAAGAAAATATTGGAAATATTTTTCATAAAATTCAGCACACATCAGAACATGGGTGGGAAAATTAAAGCAGGAGAAACAGATGCATTCAGATTTTTTTTTTTTTTTTGTCTTTTGTCTTTTTAGGGCTTCACTCATAGCATAAGTAGGTTTCCAGGCTAGGGGTTGAATTGGAGCTACAGCTGCTGGCATGCACCACAAACACAGCAACACCAGATCTTTAACCCACTGAGCAAGGCCATGGATCGAACCCGCATCCACATGGCTACTAGTCGGGTTTGTTAATCACTGAGCCATGACAGGAACTCCAGATGCATTCAGATTATTCTATACAATATGCTCTGATTTCATGTCCTAAATGGACATTAGAGTAAAAGTATCTGGTTAAAATTAATCAATGTGTAATAAAATAATTACATCAACCACAAATTGTACTTTTAATATTTAAGATGGAGTTCTTTCTTTAAGAAGTACTTTGAGAAACAATGTCCCTAAGGACACTTAACTAGAAATAGTAAAAAGAGGAAATGAATGAGGTGAGATCACCTAAACCCTTCAGTATAGAATGAACGAAGTAGCATTTACTAATATGTGATACAAACACTCATACATACTACACCACTTATACATCATATATACTTTGAGACAGACGCACTTATCTGATAGCATTTTAAAATTCTAAGACAGGGAAGGTGAAACCCCACAACAGAGTAAACATGGATGAAATCTGTACTCTTCCAGGAAATGTGAGCTGTGGGATTACTGTATACGATTTCTATAGTGGAGGGATTCATAATAATAGACGGAAATACATAATGATCTTTTTAGAGTCTTATTTAAATTCCTCTTTCCTAGGGAATTAGTGAAAGTCTTTGCCCAAATGACTATTGACATGTCAGCAATGATCTGGTTAGCACTTTTCTTTCACTACTGGGGTTCTCTCTACCACAGGAGTCACATTTCTGAAACACACTGAGTTTCTTTCACAAACGCTATTAAATCTCTCATATCAGATCATATATATATATACATATATATATACATATTGTTGTTGTTGTTGTTGTCTTTTTGCGTTTTCTAGGGCCACTCCCATGGCATATGGAGGCTCCCAGGCTAGGGGTCTAATCGGAGCTGTAGCTGTCGGCCTACGCCAGAGCCACAGCAACGTGGGATCCGAGCCACGTATGCAACCTACACCACAACTCATGGCAATGCCGGATCCTTAACCCACTGAGCAAGGCCAGGAATTGAACCCGCAACCTCGTGGTTCCTAGTCAAATTCGTTAACCACTGAGCCACAATGGGAGCTCCTCAGATCTTATATTTTAATTACAGACAAAATCCAGTCCCTCTGGTTGCAAGTGTTTAATTGCAGAAGCTTTCTGTGACAGTTTGAATTCAACATGGCCATGTCTGTTAGTCTCTTTCTGTTTCTCTAATCCATGAAGTATGAGAGCTTTTATACAAGCTACTCTACCATAAGGCAAACCTGCTTGAGTGTGTCTTACAATTCTTGCTGTGGCCTGGACTTTGTAAGCCTCCACTACTTTGGGGTGGGGGAATAAGAAATATTTTTCCTACATGTAAATGCCCATTCCTCTCATGGGCTTTGGGTTCGAATGACTTCCAAACTCAAAACTAGCTGCAAGAGTGGAATTAAAAACTAAAGCCCATGAGGAAAATGTCTGATTCTCCAATGCCTTAACCATGGTGTAGCCATTGCTCACAAGTGTTTCTGTTTTATGGCCAAGGTCATCATCGCACAAACAATCTAAGACTTTCTAGCCTCTTAGGTCCTTTAAATTGCAGAGGATGAAATAATTTGTAGGCATTTTTTTGACCCTTGGTCATCCAGAAAAGTTTAAATTACGTTCAGTTTCCCTGGCTTAAAAGGCAAAAATGTAGATGAAACATGTTATTTAAATATCCATAAAACAAGTTATAAACTTTAAAGATAGTATTTAAAGGCATAAAATTCAGTTTTCTGGAAAAGCCATCTGTGTACAAAAAGCTTTATTAAGGAAAGCTTCTCATTTTCCAATGATGGAGGATCAATGCGTTGCCACTGTTATCATTTTCACTAACTTAAACACAATCATATTTTGTGTCTGGCTAAAGATAAGAGCACCACATAGAGAAAGCCTGGGAACATGTAATTAACTCATTGATATTAACTCTCATGAATTGCGTTACACTATTTCCATAACGATCATGTAGAATATATTTTTCTTTGCTAACAAAAATAATCAAAAATATTTCATGGGTTTGTGATCTGTATTAAATTTGCTATTAAAAGCTATGGGGGATTCAGGAAAATTATTAAGTATAACTGACTTGTGGAAAAACATATTTCGTTCAGTCAGATGCAACAACTCCTAATCAGGACCAACAAAACTGAGTGATGTAGCATTAGAAAAACTATCAGCAGCGATGATAGTAAATAGCAAAATAGAGTAGAAACAACATGAACTTTAATATAGGGAACCAAGCTGTAGCAGGAATTAACATCCATTGCAATTGAATGTACTATAATTAATTATTCAAAAAATTAAAGAGAAAATCAATTAACAATCTAAGTAAAAAATCATCCAGTGCCCTCAGTTATTCCATTTAAATAAGATCATCATTTTAGTTCCTCATTTAGAAGTTAGACTAATTATTCAATTAAAATTTCAGTGAAACATCGACCTTATAAAACCTCTATTCTAGGCATTTAAATGTAGACTGTTAATTATTCTCAGTGAACACATGGCCCATCTGGCAAAATCATTGGCATTTCTTTGATCATTTTAGGATTCTCCCCTTTTCTGCCCTTAAATTAAATACCACCTCCCTTTCCAGGAGGCGCAGAGATAACAACTTTAAATAAAATAAATCATGTTGTGACTCTGATCTTTTATTGTCACCTTTTTAAATGCTTTGAGCAGTGGACTCCTGCCATTCCCTTATGTCTAACTGAGATTTCTTTTCTTGTGCAGTGCCTAGACCTTTTGTAATCATTCTTTTCCATGTGGCCATGAAATTTAGCTTTGTAACAGGATGATTACAGTTTATGACCAATTGTGAGCTGTCTGTACTAAAAAGAATCAAGGTATATTTTGAGTTGGTCATTTCAAATTCTCTCTAGTCAGAGGGGATCATGATGGCAGTGTCAGAAGACCCTGAGCTCACCTCCTCCCGTGGGCATTTATCTGCAGTGAACATAGGGATGCATATATCTTTTCAAATTAGTGTTTTTAAAACAGCAAACAAAAGGTAATGAAGGTTAATAACAGGCCAGAAAAGAAGGAAGAAATGAGGTAAGAGAGGGATGAGGGAGGGAGAAAGAAAGGAAGGAAAGAAAGGGGGAAGAGAGAGGTAGGGAGGAAGGAAGGAAGAGAGAGAGGGAGGGAGGAAAAATGGAGCACATTTCTGGCATTTCTATCTTCACTAGAAGCATTAAATGCTGCAAATGCTCAGAATAACTCGATGGGTTCATTCAGCTTACACCTATCCTTTAAAGTATTAATGACTCTGCAATCTTGACATTTTTGTATATCTACTAAATCTTGCCACTTTTTACTGTTTTTCCTCAGTTCATTTGTATTAGGGAGCACGTGGCTTTAGATCACCTATTAGTGTCCCTTCAAGTCCGAATGATGTTGAGTACCATGTATGAAAAGAAGTAAGGGGCAGAGAGAGTAAAATATCATGACTGTTTTTCCTTAATGGAAAGACAGAATTATTCAAATGTGTAGAAACCATATTAATTATTACTTTATTCCGGATTTCTAAAGATCTTTAAAATATATATATATATATATATTCATACACACATTTAAGTATGTTTTACATATGTGTATACATGCATGCATTTTTTCTATTCTGATCTTTAAATGAATGCTTGGGATATAATACTTATTCAGTATATTTTTATTTAAATATATATGTATGTAAAATAAATTCCAAGCTCTTGTAAAACTGAGTTACTTATATTGACATCTTGTTTTCCTTAATTTCGTCCGTTTAAATGCATGAAATATGTTCTATTATTACTGCCATATTACAGATGGAGTCATTAGGGAAATTTTCCACCCCTGTTTGGCTGCCCTGTTTGGCTGGTGAGGGTGGAGTTGTGACCAGCCCCAGATGTTCTGTCTCCAGAGATTAGCACCTGATGACATTGCTGTAACTCAGATGGCTTCTGGGATGTTGCCCCAGGCTGCCTTGGTGCTGGACAGATATTTACAAGTTCTGGAATCTAATTTAGGTAACAAAGAATTTTAAGTGTTGCCCCCTCTGTGTCTGCCTCTGGCAATAAACATTTGTTTTGTGAAAATTGACACTTTGACATACGTGAAGACTCATTTTTTTGTCTGTTAAACATATGAATCCTACTCGTTTAATTAGCAAACCCACTTCTCAAAGGGCGTCCAAAAAACTTACTTTAAGCCCTGTATAAATTATCATGAATTCCAAGTAGGCGATGACCAAACATGTTGTTTTGTGCTATAATAAATATTTTTACATTCCTGCCTTCATTAAAATTGCTATTGATTTATCCTGTTTCCTCATGATTTATTTTAAGCCTCGTGTGGGTAAATAGGTAGTTTATTTTCAGGTTTTAAGGAGTTTTTGGTACCTGTACTCCAGATTGCAAATAGGGATTTAAATAACCATCCCCTTCACTCAAGTGTTTCACAGTTCAGGAACCCCCACGGCCTCAGCAGCTTCACCAGCCGTTGTGGACCTGATCTGAGCACGGGCCATGTTGAAGATGAGAGCTGGGGTGAGTCACTGTCTATTCTGGACTGCATCCAGGATAATCAAGCAATTAGAGACACAGGACCATTTTCCTGGTTTCTTAGGAGGCTCTCAGGACCAAATCAACACTGATTCTCTCACTTCCTACATAGCATATTTTATTAACTAGAAAGGATGGAGTTTACTAAATGGCGCTTTTATTGCTCCCTTTGCCTCGGAAGAGAGCCGTGGGATCTTTAGCTTCTTTATTACAGCAGCAGTCAGATATTTTACACGGTAATAAAAGCACCAGCTGCCATTTGAGACAGCTCAGGCCTGGCAATGAATGTATGAGTGTGTTTGTTGTATTTTCTAAGAACAATGCTCATGAAAACATGTTTTTTTTCCCTGAACCCAAACACTACTGGGACTCTAACTAGCTGTAGACACGCTCTCTTAGTCAGGTTAGAAGAAAGCCACGTGAGTAGGATCTTTGATTTCCTGCACCATCAAGTGGCTAGAGCTGGAGGAGGGGAAACTAAAGGAGAATGGGTGAATGGGGACCATGCTTTTAAGCCCTGCAGGAGTTGTTTACACTCTTATTCTACTTGTCCAAATGCTGTTACATGTCCAACTAATGCATAAGGAAAAAAAGACCCTGGTAGGAATAATAAAATTTGTAGGGGTGGGGGGGGGGAGAAAAGAGAAGCTGTGCGTGCTTTCTTTCAGGAAGATCTACCAAATGAACTGCTCTATTTATCAGCAAGCCCTTACTAGCACCTCCTACGACAGGTCATTCACTAAGAGTGTGGGCTGTGGGCAGGGGTTGGCACTGTCAACCACAGGTCACTGCTGTAACTGAGAGGAGACTCACACCTTGGGAGGGTGTGGTCTGCAAAGCCAGACAAATGTTGAACAGAAACTTGTGACACAGCATCTACCAGGGGTTTAGAGGCAGTTTGACAAGAATTATAACAGTCGGTTATGTTTTTCAGAGGAACTAGAATTTGAAATGGGTCTAAGATGGGGACAGTGATTTTCCAGATTATGAACAAAATCGTGGAAATTTTGGTAATAGAGAAATTGCAACCTAGAGCGGAATATGTGCTCGGGACTCAAAGATCTGTTGAATAAATGCCATAATAAGGTACAGCCCCCCTCATCCCAAACCTTCTTACCTGAGGTTTCACTTTCCATAGTTTCAATTACCATGGTCAACTAATTTAAATGGAAATAATTTTAAATGGAACGTTCCAGAAACAATTTATGTTTTACATGGCACGCCATTCTGAGCAGTGTGATGAACTATCTGGTCATCACCTCCTTCCGTCCCATCGGGAAGAACGGGGATGGAATCATCCCCTGGTCCAGCGTACCTCGACCCTTAGTCACTTAGAAGCATCTGGGGTATCAGATTGTCTGTCTCAGTATCGCAGAGCTTGTGTTCAAGTGACCCTTCCTTTACTTAAAACTGGCCCCAAAGCTCAAAAGCAGTGATGCTGGCAACTCAGATCTGCCAAAAAGAAGCTGTAAAGTGTTTCCTTTAAGGGAAAAGTGAAAGGTCTCTACTTAAGAAAAAAGAATTGTATGCTGAGGTTGCTAAAATCTATGGTAAGAAGGAATGAATGAATCGTCTATCCATGAAATTGTGAAAAAAAAAAATGTGCTCGTTTTGCTGTCACATCTCGAACTGCAAAAGTTACAGTCACAGGTGTTTAGTTAAGAAGGAAAAGCATTACCTTTGTGCAATATGTTATTTTCAGAGAAAGAGACACTAAGTTCACATAACTTTTATTAGAGTATATTGTTAAAATTGTTCTACTTTATTCATAGTTACTGTTGTTTATCTCTTACTGTGCTCAATTTGTGAATTAAATTTTTCACAGGTATGTATGCAGGAAAAATATTGTATATATAGAGTTCCATACTATCCATAGTTTTGGGGGATCTGTTGGGGGTCTTGGATTGTATCTCCCATATCAGGAGAGTTGGCTGGATTTGAATCCACACAATAAATATACAGAATACTTACTGTTATTATCTCCCATCTGGAGATAAGAGAGATAGAAATAGAAAGATTATTTTTGACCTTGACAGGGTCACACATGCAAGAACAGTATTCAAGACTCTGCCCCAGAACTTTCTGACTCCAAACTATTACACAGATCGATGTGCTGCCTGGAGAGGAAAACTCAAGGATCAGTCTGGAAACTGAGGTTTGTGGAGGAGGCAAGGTTGTCTGGTCCAGGTTTGGGGATTCTTTCAATGCAGCTTGAAAGAGTCAAGGTTTAATAATACATAACAGTAGCCAAGAGCTTTGTAAGGGAGTGCGATGTATTCTGCAGGTCCTTGATTTTCTCCTTTAAATGTTTCCTATTTCTTTCACATGCAAGAGCCATTAGAAAGACTATCTTGCTTCTTACTTCAGTAATCTTTGAGAATATGCATAATATTGAACATAGGAGAAATTTGATGACTCAGACCTATTATCCTGGATTGGTCATAGATTATAGGGCACTTTGATTTCAAATCATACCACTCTAGGTATCTGGGGCACCTGACACATGATAAAATCATTTCTCTATGCACGCACAGTTTTACCCGAAAAACTACTAGTTGCAAAAATCAATGATATATCCTATAATTAATAGTGTCTGAATTAGAATTTAGGATGTGAGGTCATTATAAGAAATAAAAATCTGCAATAGAAGTGTAACAATACCATTTTAAAAGTATAAGAAAAAGGAAAAATTAAATCTGACTTTCGTGTCAAGAAAGCATCAAGGAGAGAAGATGAACTTATATTGGGCTTTAAAGGGTAAGTGAATTTTCTGCAGGGCCGTGGAGGAGGAGAGATGATACATGTTCATTTAACTGTGAGTCGAGGCCTTCCTAAGGAACATTAAAAAAAAAAACGGAAAGGTTTTGTATCTTTAGCCTGTGTTTGCTGACCTGTCACGGCAGGACAGTGATAAAGGTAAAGAGAGCGTCTTCTAGTCCTGGGCCACTTTCATCAAGTTACATCAACTCTCTGGTTCTCAGATCCCTATGCTGGAAAACTGGCACCTGTTTAAGGCCGTAAAGAGTGTATCTTCTTCTTTTTTATTTATTTATTTTTGTTTCTTAATTGGTTTTTATAGTTTCCATTATAACTGGCTTACAGTGTTCTGTCAATTTTCTACTGTACAGCAAAGTCGGCCAGTCACACATACACGTATACTTTCTTTTTCTCACATTATCCTCCATCACACATGATTAGGTATAGTTCCCGGTGCTATACAACAGGATCTCATTGCTTATCCACTCCAAAGGCAATAGTTTATATCTATTAACCCCAGATTCCCAGTCCATCCCACTCCCTCCCGCTCCTTCTTGGCAACCACAAGTCTGTTCTCCAAGTCCTGAGTTTCTTTTGGTGCTATCTTCTGACACCCACCATGGGGACCTGCCTGCCTGTCTTCTGTTGAAGACACCAGATATAAGGAGAGCACATTTGCGGCCACCTACACATCCTCACCAGAGGAGACAGATCATATCCCACCACCTGCCACCCCCGAGGAGCTCTCTTTTCATCCTGGCTGGATTCTGAGCAGCTGGCCTACACCCTCCTTCTCCAGGATCTGCTGTCCAGACCACCACATCCCACAGCACTGTCTAGGATGAAACCCCCTCTCTTCTTTGGCCATCTCACACCTTTAATTTTCTGCCTTAACACCATCTACTTGTACCCTTAGGAATTCCTATTCTGTGATAAATGAACATTTTATTTTAAATTTATTTTTTACTTAGGTATAGCTGATTTTCAAAGTTGTGTTAATTTTAAGTGTATTGCGAAGTGATTAAGTTATACATACATAGATATTGATTTTTGATATTATTTTCCCTTATAGGTTATTAGAAAATACTGAGTATTGTTCCCTGTGCTATACAGTAGGTCCTTGTTATTTGTCTATTGTATATATAGTAGTGTATGTTAATCACAAACCCTTAATTTATCTCCTCCTCCCTCTTTTCCCAGTGGTAACCAAATGTTTTTCTTTGGGAGTCTATTTCTGTTTTGTATATGAGTTCATTTGTATCATTTTTTGAGTCTGCATGTAAGTCGATATCATATGATATTTGTCTTTCTCTGGGTTACTTCATTTAGTATGATAATCTCTAAATCCATCCATGTTAATGCAAATGGCATTATTTCATTCTTTTTTTTTTTTTTTTTTTGTCTTTTTGCCTTTTCTAGGGCCGCTCCCGTGGCATATGGAGGTTCCCAGACTAGGGGTCTAATCGGAGCTGTAGCCACCGGCCTACGCCAGAGCCACAGCAACATGGGATCCGAGCCGCGTCTGTGACCTACACCACAGCTCACGGCAACGCCGGATCCTTAACCCACTGAGCAAGGCCAGGGATTGAACCCGCAACCTCATGGTTCCTAGTCGGATTCGTTAACCACTGAGCCACAACAGGAACTCCCCTATTTCATTCTTTTGATGGTTGAGTAATGTTCATTATGTAAATACACAGCATCCTCTTTTTTTAATGAATTTTGTTTTTTCCATTATAATTGGTTTACAGTGTTCTGTCAGTTTTCTACTGTACAGCAAAGTGACCCAGTCACACATACATAAATACATTTTTTTCTCACATTATCCCCCATCATGCTCCATCATAAGTGACTAGATATAGTTCCTAGTGCTATACAGCAGGATCTCATTGCTTTTCCATTCCAAATGCAACAGTTTTCATCTATTAACCCAAGACTCCTAGTCCATCCCACTCCCTCCCTCTACCCCTTGGCAACCACAGGTCAGTTCTCCAAGTCCATAAGTTTCTTTTCTGTGGAAGGGTTTATTTGTGTCATATATTAGATTCCAGATATATGTTAGCCTATGGTATTTATCTTTCTCTTTCTGGCTTACTTAACTTAGTATGAGAGTCTCTAGTTCCATCCATGTGGCTGCAAATGGCATTATTTTGTTCTTTTTTATGGCTAATATTCCATTGTGTATATATACCACATATTTTTAATCCATTCATCTGTCAATGGACATTTAGCTTGTTTCCATGTATTGGCTATTGTGAATAGTGCTACAATGATTATACAGGTGCATGTGTCTTTTTCAAGGAAAGTTTTGTCTGGATATATGCCTGAGAGTGGGATTCCTGGGTCATATGGTGGTTCTATATTTAGTTTTCTGAGGTAACTCCATACTGTTTTCCATAGTGGTTGTACCAATTTACATTCCCACCAACAGTGTAGGAGGGTCCCTTTTCTCTACACCCTCTCCAGCATTTGTTATTTGTGGACTTATTAATAACGGCTATTCTGACTGGTGTGAGGTGGTACCTCACAGTAGTATTGATTTGCATTTCTCTAATAATAAGGGATGTTGAGATTTTTTCATGTGCTTGTTGGCCGTCTATATATTTTCTTTGGAGAAATGTCTATTCAGATCTTTTGCCCATTTTTCAATTGGGTTGTTGGGTTTTTTTTGCTGTTGAATTGTATAAGTTGTTTGTATGTTTTAGAGATTAAGCCCTTGTCAGTTGCATCATTTGAAACTATTTTCTCCCATTCTGTAAGTTTTTTCTTTGTTTGTTTGTTTTTATGGTTTCCTTTGCTGTGCAAAAGCTTGTCAGTTTGATTAGCTTGGTTTATTTTTGCTTTTATTTCTATTGCCTTGGGAGATTGACCTGAGAAAACATTTGTAAGGTTGATGTCAGAGAATATTTTGCCTATGTTCCTTTCTAGGAGCTTGACAGTGTCTTGTCTTATGTTTAAGTCTTTAAGCTATTTGGAGTATATTTTTGTGCATGGTGTGAGTGTGTGTTCCGTCCGGTTTCATTGATTTGCATGCAGCTCTCCAGCTTTCCCAGCACCATTTGCTGAAAAGACTGTCTTTTTCCCATTTTATATTCTTGCCTCCTTTGTCAAAGATGTATTGACCATAGGTGTCTGGGTTTATTTCTGGGTTCTCTGTTCTATTCCATTGGTCTGTATGTCTGTTTTAATTTACTATGGCTTTGTAATAGTGCCTGAAGTCTGGGAGAGTTATGCCTCCTGCTTTGTTTTTATTCCTCAGAATTGCTTTGGCAATTCTGGGTCTTTTTTGGTTCCATATAAAGTTTTGAATTGTTTCTTCTAGTTCTGTGAAAAATGTCATGGGTAATTTGATAGGGAATGCATTGAATCTGTAGATTGCTTTGTGTAGTATGGCCATTTTTACAATATTAATTTTTCCAACCCAGGAGCATGGACTATCTTTCCATGTTTTTGAAGCCTCTTTAATTTCTTTGATTAATGTTTTATAGTTCTCAGCATGTAAGTCTTTCTCCTTCTTGGTCAGGTTTATTTCAAGATATTTAATTTTTTGTGGTACAATTTTAAAAGGTTTTGTATTTTTGTATTCCTTTTCTAATACTTCATTGTTAATATACCAAAATGCAATCAATTTCTGAACCACAACATCCTCTTAATCGAATCATTGGTCAGACCTTCAAGTTGCTTCCATGTCTTTGCTGCTGTAAGTAGTACTGCAGTGAACATTGGGGTGCATGTATCTTTTTGAATATCTAAATAAACATTTATCCAAGGAAGACATACAGATGGCCAACAGGCACATGAAAAGATGCTCAACATCACTAATTAATAGAGAAATGCAAATCAAAATTATAATGAGCTACAACCTCACACCAGTCACAATGGCCATCAATAATAAGTCTACAAATAACCAATGCTGGAGAGAATGTGGAAAAAAGGGAACCCTCCTACACTTTTGGTGGGAATGTAAATTGGTACGGCCACTGTGGAGAGAGGATAGAGATTCCTTAAAGAACTAGAACTAGAACTACCATATGATCCAGCCATCCCACCTCTGGGCATCTATCCAGAGAAAACCATAATTCAAAAAGATATATGTACCCCTATGTGACAAGTGAACACTTCTAGCATCTTAATTTCTTCCCTGAAATTTCCCAACACATGTTGGAAGCACCTGAAAACTAATTCTCTCCTGAAGTTTGCACACCCCTGTGGGGGCTGCTTCCCCTCCAATGCTGAGCCCTTCAGTGGCACAGGAGATCTTCCCAACCTCCACTCTCCCCCACTCCCCAGAATTGGATCACTTATCCTCTAAGCTACTTTTTTCACCTCTTTTGGTGTTTTTGTTTTTGGTTTTAAACTAAAGAGAGTCTTTCCACTGGAATATGTTGTCATTTATTTCTCATCGGTATGGCCATCTCTGATCGCATTTCACATCAGTTCCCCACAGTCATTAATAATTATGGCTGATAGACTGGAGCCTTTCTCCACACTGGTGTTTTCAACAGATTGCATTACATCATTACATCAAGATCTTTGAACCCTCTATTTCCCGTGAATATTACTCCCCACCACATCAGAAAAGCACTGGGAGGGCCATATCCTGTCTTCCCCCAAAACAAGTCACGGGAAATCACAGATGGGGTCAGACTGCTTTATGATCCCACCATCCACGCCTCTTTCAGTGACATCATCCCATCAATTTTTTGTCTTCTTTGGCCTCTGGTCCCTCCTAAGCCTCCGCATTTCCCTGCCATTGATCTCCCTGTCACCATTTTCACCTCTATTTACCTTAGATTCCATGGTTCATCATATTTTCTGATAGCTTGCCAATATCTTATACTGCCTCATCTGATTGTCTTTCTCCAGCCCTGTTTAGGGGAGAAAAAAACTCAATTCCTTGATCAATCCAAAAGTGAATCCAGCATTCCCCTCATTCCTGTCTAGTCCCAGGTTGCTAAATTCTGCTGGAAAAACCGGACAGTGTGACAGTACTGTGAATTCATAATGAGAAACCTCAATTAGTTTTGTTAGCAATGGCCCACAACAATCCAATGAGCCACTTCATTGACCTATTTTCCATAATTCTATTCTAAATCTACTGCGAACTTTTCCAACCATCAATTTCCCTCCATGTTTCACTCACTGATTTTGGATAACTTTCTACCATATAGAGAAAATTTAATCATTATGGTAAAGTCCTTCAGTTTCCTTCTCCCTTTCTTCCCTCCCTGTCTCTTCTGGTGCAGTCAAAGAGATGTCACTTATTTTATTTAAGGACCATTTGTCTAACTTAGCTCTGGATAACTTATAAAAAATACAGTCAAGAAGACCAAAAGAACATTTAGACTTGGTTAACTCTCCTCCAACTTGAAAACCAACCAAATAACCAACAGGCTTAGTTAGAAAACAGAGTTCTTCCTAAACCTGGTATAGCTATTTTCTTTTACCACCATATTTTCATCACATTCCTTACTGGTCATTGCCTTTTAAAGCTGTTCTAGTATTCTTCCTGCTTCCAAAGTTTTACTAAAGCTGCTGTTTCCACTGTCCTTAGTGAATCTAGTTAAAATAGGTATTTCAGTTTTTAATTTTCTCACAGTTTTAATCTCCTGACAGCATTTGACAATAGTAACCACTCCCAACTAAAGGAAATTTGTCCTCTCTTGTTTTGTATAAAATTGTAGCTCCTTGTTTTAATCCTGGCATTTTCTGCCCATCTATTCTTTTTTCTCTACCCATCTCACAAATGTAGATGTTCCAAAACAAGGTCTATAATTTTAGCTCTCTCCACTACTCTGCCTACACACTTTCCTTAGAAATTTTATCTAACCCATTGGCTGAAATAACCATCTATATTATGACAACTATAAATTTTTATTTCCTGTCTCATTCTGTCTTGAGCACCAGACTCCTGTATATAATTGGCTTGTGAAAACTCTGTGATAAATGTTCATTGTCACAACTAACTCAATATACGTAAAACAAACTCATTTCTCCCATCCTCTCACAGAAGCCTCAAACCTAGTTCTTGGCCATTCTTTCACATCCCAGTATATACTGTCAATGCATAACTAGTTTTTTCAAGCCAGATATTGAGTACCATAGTTCATGCCTTCTTTTTTTCATTTCCTACATATAATCAATAATTATCATACTTTGGAGTTACATAAACTCAAATCTCTCTAGTTCTATGGACATCACTCTTTGACAGTCTCACTTTTTTTTGTAGTTAATTTCATAGTCTCTTTATAAAGCCTATTATTATAGAACTTAAGGTCAGATGTGGATAGCTGTAAAAAGTAACCCTCCCTCCCTTATATTAAGAAAAGAGGTGGATGGAGTTCTCTTGTGATGCATCAGATTAAGGATCCAGCATTGTCACTGCAGTGGCTTGGGTCCCTGATGTGGTACAAGTTGGATCCCTGGTCTGTGAACTTCCACGTGCCATGTGTGTGGCCAAAAAAAAAGAAAAAAGAAAAGAGAAGAAAGAAAAGAAAGAGTCCACAAATCTGCATAATCTCCTGAACTCATAGAGAGATAAGGGTGAAGAACAACTAAATAACTCAAACTCTGGGCAGAGACAGGAGCTATTACAGAGAGGATGGGCATGACGTTGGCTTACCCAGGGCAAGAGCAGCCAGCCACAGGCAGGAAGAACTCAGCTGGAAAGTACAGAAACTGGGAGAGGCTGGGTATAGGCTGGTGGGACAGTGTGAAAACCATGGAGGGTTCATATACAAGAGCACACGTGTGTCTTTTTGCCAGATTTTTCTCCACAAATTCCACCTGGCATTCACAGGCAAGACTTGGGGAGAATCTTGACGAAGCTGTTTTTAATGCAGGCCTGGGGAGAGAGAAAAAGTGATCAGTGCAAGAGGGGAACAAACTCCATCTGTTCCATTCTTTCTCTCCTTTGGAATAAGAACCTTTATTTGCAGGAGGAAGGGGGTCAAACACTGTTGTGATTAGGGCACTGGTGAAAACCAATTGCACCTCAGGGTTAAGAGTAGGTTAAAACCTGTCATACATTCTTAGCCTCATCCAGTTCATTTCCACACTGTACCTAGTGTCAACATTTTAAAGTGAAGTCCAAAATCTTTGTCAGTGTCCAGAACCTTTGACCTGGCAGAGATAGCATTCCCAGATTTTCCCATCATGCCTCTTTAGCCTCAGTCTCCATCACGATTTCCCATGAACTCTGTACTCCAAGCCCTTTGGGCTTGTTTCCCTCTCTTCTCCAGGTTTAAAGGCATGTTGTGTCCTCACCTCTTTGCCTCTACACTTCGATCTTTGCTCCTTTTCTTCTCATGATACTTTGCCAAACTAATTTCCCACATCTCAGCTTAAGTATTACTTCCTTCAGGATTCTTGGACCCTGGTCTAGGTTAGGCTTCTCTGCTCCCATAATATCCTTGAGTTACAGTTCATACTTTATTATAATTACTTACATAATTTCCATTTTCTCTACTAGAATGTGAGCTCCATGAAATAAGGACCATACCTAAACTGGTTATTGCTCTGCTAAAAGTACCTAATACAGTGCTTGCACAAAAACATATTAAAAGTAATATGAAAAAATAATGTTTGAATGAATCTCATGGATTTGCTACAAGTATTTTATAGTGTAAGCAAAATGATATATATAAAATGTGACTGATATATAGTAAACACTCAAACAGTAGTTTACCTTTTATCTCTCTAACCTTACACATTGGCATAGGCTGGGTGTAGTAACTACAGAAAAAAAAAGAGAGAGAAAATGCTTTCACCTTACTCATACTTTCAGGTACATTGTATTGAATGCATATTAATGGTTTTTGGTTGATAATTATTCATTATTGTTATAGGCTAATGTAGGACAATGCTTCTACTATACATCTCAAAACTCTTTACCAATACTTATATTTACTTTCTCCAAAATTACAATGCAATTATCAAGGATTAAAAAATGCAAAAATATAAACCTTTTTCACATGCTGGGTATCTTTTTTAAAGACAAACAAAAGAAAACTAAAAAGTCCAAACTAACTTCCCTAACTATAAATAATATTTGTTTCTTATTATAAATATAAAATAAATTATTAATTACCTTTCCTATTTCAACTCTTTGATGTCTTCTTTGGATCTCTCTCACTCATTCAGTGGTTTTTTTCTTTTCTTTACTACAATCTTGCTGCAGGTTTTTAAACTTCATCCCTAACAATCAATGTATGTTTGGCTGGCAAAAGTATAGTCATACTTATGTTTGATATGAATAGTGGTGAGTGTTTGACACATATGATGTAGCAACTTTACATTGTGGGTTTTAAAGATAGTTGTGACCATTCTTTACATTTTGGTAAATTATGTTGCCCTACCCTTCCTCTTTGGAGAAATATAAACCCATAGAATATGGATATTATAATGCAAATATACTTCAAATTCTCTCTGTTCAACTGTTAGGTGACTTCCAGTTGCTTAAAATAAAAAGATAAAAGCCCTTAGAATAGTGGAATAGAAAAATTCCAAAGTATTTGTTTTCTAGAAACTCCTCTAGCCCTTGACTAGTATAATTTGCCCATAAATATTATAATTAAAGTACTGAGAAAAACTCAATCCCTAATATGCCCATCATTTTCTCACTATTCTAAGTCCCTATGTCATTCTGCTTAGATTTCTGTGCCAATAGTAAAACCAAAGATGTGCATAAATTCCCCTTTATTTAATTAGACAATTAATTTGTCTTTTCTGTTTTCCCTCTATGCTTCCACTTAATCTTTTTTTTTTTTTTAGGGCCTCACCCTGAAGCATATGGAGGTTCCCAGGCTAGGGGTCGAATCAGGGCTACAGCTGCCGGCCTAGGCCACAGCCACAGCAACTCAGGATCCAAGCCACGTCTGCAACCTACACCACAGCTTATGGCAACACCAGATCCCCAACCCACTGAGGGAGTCCAGGGATCGAATTGCATTCTCATGGATACTAGTTCATGGATTCATTTCCTCTGTGCCACAATGAGAACTCCTCACTTAATCTTTATGGTAATTCATTATAGCACTTAGAGGATACTTTCTTAACCTATCACTGTTTACATATATACATACCAAAGATATTTCCTTTGAAGGCAAGGGTCATACTTTGTTCACCTTTCTCATGCTTAGATTGTTCAATACAACAAATATTTCTGTTGGATTAAAGGAATTATTACTATATTAAAAGGATTGTCTCTAGGCTTAAATTAACTAGTAAGTTTTCCAATTATATTTAAATATTCCTTTATGGAATATTAATAGTTTGACAGAGGTAGAAGGAAGGTTACAGGATGGAGAAACTGACAAATTTTGCCTATTAAAGGAGACATTTTCAATTAAAGAGGAAAAGATACACAGATAAAACACCTCTCAAATTTCAATTTATGCCAAGAGAAAAAAATACTTACTTGGATATATAACTTTTAAAGAAAATTCTGTGTGTTAAGTGAATTTAAATCAAACTCTGTGTAATTAGTATCAGTTACTTTCCTGTTGTATTTTTAGGATATCCTTTTAACCACATGTAGTGAGTTGTGGTTATCTGAAATGATAACAGAGCATTGAAATATTTGGAAGTACATCAGAAGGAGGCTAGAATACTAAATAATTAGTGAGGGAACATCAGTATGTGTACTGTGAGGAAAGCCACAGAGGTGCTAGCCATCTTTCTCCATCTGTTTCCTTCCTCCCTTCCTCCCTTGCTTCTTTCCTCCCTTGCTTTCCTCCTTTTCTGTCTACATTAACAGATTTCAGCTTTGGTGGAATTTCCCCTGCCACCCCCCAAATCCCTTGGTATCCATCAGATTTCTGCTAAGTGAGTAAAGTCTAAGAACAAAACATTCCCCATTCAAGACAAATCTTCCCAACAGAGCTGGTACATTAAGCTGGAATGACCATGAAAGCATTCAATTCAGGTGACCATCAGTGCTTTATAGCTTGATTTTTATTAGCCCACCAGATACCGATAGCTTATCATTTAGATCCGTTAAAAGATGTCTGACGTTGGCAGATTACGTTGGCAAAGGAAATACTGTTTCCATAATAAGGAGCTCCTTAAAAATATGTCTTATTTTCCTTGGTCATAAAAAGCTTTCCAATGCCATTCCCAGCTGAATAGGTTGTCAAGTATTTAGAGGGAACATTTCTCTGCGTTTCTTTTCATTAAAAGGGGCTGTCATAAAACAACAAGTATGGCACCTCTCATAAAATCAGGTCATTTTTATGAATATTTAACTTACTTTGAACTTTTCAGAAGGAAATAGTGACCTTGAAAACTTCTAGGAGCTGTAGGACGTGGTAACACAGAGGCCACTGCGTCTGTCATCAATCATGGTGGATGCCTGCCTAGAGCTATTGTTGGCTTTTCAAAGGGAAGATCAAAAGACAGAGGGACATGAAAATCTTTATTATAAACTATTTCATCATACAAAAACCATAGGAATGATTGAGACTCAACAGCACATGAGAGATTTTTTTAAAGACATATTTTAACATGAAATTTACAATTTTTTGTTTTCATTTCCTTTCAGCTTGAAATCGATATCCTAGTCAAGCAATAACAATTTGATAGCCTGGCTGCTAATTATCAGTTCAGTATGTTACCTTTTTCTTGAGCTGTGGAACCTAGATTTATGCAGAATCCCAGCAGAATTATCCTAAATAAGTGAGCAGGCTTTTCTTGAGTTTTAATTTTTTAGACTGTTTACTGAAGTTTCAGGAAGACACTTAAAATTCTCAGGAGAAAATCAGTAAGATAAAGAAACAAAGCCTTAGCCTCCTGTTAATTACATCCTTTCTTCTAGAGCAGAATATCGACTGAGAACTACCATCTAGGCCAAGAGCAAAAGTTTCAGAATCTAAAAGAAGGAATGAGAACATGGTTATATTTAACTTTAGCTGAGATTAAAATATGTAGAAAACTCAATTTCTTAACCCTCAGTAAGGCAAATATTCAAAATTATGAGAAATTACATAATGATTTTTTCTAGATTATCTTTAAATGACATGTCCACGAGCCATGCTATTTGTTCCCTCACTGAATAGAATCCCATATCTTACTTATCTATTAGGGACAAGATTGCACTCGTTAAATTAAGCCCCTCATATTGAGATTCATAAATTCAGGGATTTTGTGACTTTTAAGTTCATATCTTCTTATACCTTCAAAAGAACAAATAGTCTATATAATTTCCTTTGAAAAGATTGTCTACTTTCTCCCCAGTCTCTTACTTTGATACCACCAATAATGTCTGGAACTTCTTTTGACAGATATTAAGCAAACTGTAGTGAAAAAATTTCTGGTTTGGAAGTCAGCAAGACATAGGTTTAAATAATCTATATCTGTAATGTTCAATGCTATAGCCAGGAGCATGCAGCTAATTGAACAAGTTAAAACGTGTTTAGTTCAGCTGAGGAAATTTTGTTACATTTAAATTTAAAAATATAATGTGTGTGTGTGTGTGTGTGCGTGTGTGTGTGTGTGTGTAGTATCTTATTATTGTAGTAAGTCTGAACATCATTCTTACCAAAATTCTGTAAGGTAAATTTCATTTTAATTATCGTGTTGAACTTGACAACATAATGTAAGACATTGGCGTTACACTGGCTTTGCGTTGTAGTACACCTACTTGTCACATGCTTCATTTCTAGAATTGCATATGTACACATCACTGATCTATTTAGTGTCAGTGAATTGACTTAATTTAAATGACTTTTGTATGCACCCATGTAACATTACAGGGTTTATTTGAACTCTTTATGCAAACAGCACAGGTTACTGATATCTATATAAATCATAGCTGGTAAATATATTGACATAATATTATTTAAAGTATAGCATATTTAAATGATTTTTCTCATTTGAAAAAATAAGTGTGGACTTTTAATTTAAAGAATATGCTTCCTACAGATGCAACAATATAAAAGCTAACGTATAATAAAGATAAAAAGAGATGGCAAATACTTATGTCACAAAATTCATGATAAATAGCAATATACTTAGGCAGTGCAACATGCAAAACTGTTTGTTGTATAAAATATTTTAAGATATTAAAGTGGGGAGTTCCCGTTGTGTCTCAGTGCTAACAAACCTGACTAGTATCCATAAGGATACAGGTCTGATCCCTCGACTCACTCAGTGGGTTAAGGATCTGGCGTTGCCGTGAGCTGTGGTGTAGGTCACAGACATGGCTTGGATCCTGTGTTGCTGTGGCTGTGGTGTAGGCTGGCAGCTGCAGCTCTGATTTGATGCCTAGCCTGGGAACTTCCAAATGACACATATGCGGCCTTAACAAATATGTAATGAATTTGTTAAATTCCCTCTCAGCAGTCAAAGAAGAATTGATAAAATTGGTTGGTTGAAATTAGGTAAATTTTTGAAAATGCAACTATTGCACTCTCCTACTCCAATCAAATTTAGCAAAAGTGTGATAACTCTGGTTGAGAAATTAAATGCCATATATATTTATGGGGGTAAGTGTTACCCTTGGCATAATCAAGCAACCAGGGGCAACATAAGATTACCTCGTAGATTTCTAGTCTGGGATTAGAGATTTGTTGTAAGGAAGTTAAAAACAGGGAGAAGAAAAAAATACAGATATGCATGTGTGTGTGTGTACTGCCTGGAAATAAAGCTTACCTAAATAAAGTCTCAGCGAAATAAGCACTGGCAGACTAAACGTGTCCTGCTGACATTAAGCAGCCAATGAATTTTTTTCAAGGATGTTTGTGGGAAGACCCCACCGGTCATCTCAGATTTATCCCCATCTGATGAAGCAAATGCTCTAATCATGCCCAAGACCACCAGGGAAACACCCAGTTTCTCTCTGTGACTCCCATTCATCCTCTGGTTCCAGACACTTATCAACCTGACCAGTTGAGGGCCCCCATCTGACAGAAGGGGAACACATGTGGTCCTCTGTCTATAACGTCAGGAAACCACCCAAGACTTACTCTTCCACCCCAGACCAGTATTTTCTCTGAACAAATTTCGGCAGCCTTTAAACACATTTACAGGGAGAAATTACAATCACACTCCAAATAGAGAACAGAATGGCAAGGTTTTAGATTAAATAAGCAAAGTGGTTTTTTGGTTGTTTTTTGTTGGGGTTTTTTCGTTTTGTTTTTTTTTTTTTTTTTTTAATTTATTGTTGATCCGGTTAAGCAAACGTATACCATACATATAGAGTTTTCTGAATGCGCTGCTTGAAGTTAATGAAAGACTTTGTCACAGCTTTGTGGCTGGAAAGATAAAATCTAACACATCGAGTTAGCTGAGGTGATCTTTATTGAGTGGCAGGAAAGTATTAAAAAAGCATTGTTTTGAGAGAATGCCTGCCTCCTTTTTAATACTCCATGCATCTCTCGCTGTTTCTGCCATTCTCTGGGCAGCTACGTATCAGGCTGCCAAGTCTTCAGTCTCAGTGTGAAGATGAATGTCATTTCCTTGAAATGTAGCTCCTACTGTACTTCTAGGAAATGAGATTCTGCTCAAGCAAGTTGAAATCTTAATTTTAGTTCTTTTCAGAGTAATAATTTATATATAAAGTACCACAGATGGATGTTTACATTGGATATAATAACTTGAAGACTTATTTTATCTGCAAATGGAGTTAGAGCTTCTTAATGCCAAAAGACAGGACTAAATCATTGAAGGGTCTATTCCCATCATTCAGCTGTGGAAGCTCCATCTCCTTTGGATGGAACTTCTTGGTCAGCCTTGCTCCTTCCTCAAATGACAGCACCCACCAAAAAGATCTGACTCTCCCAAAAGCCAAAAAATGAGCGACATATTTAGCAAACAGATCAGATTGGGTGAAGTATAAAAGACTTTATTTTTCGGAATGAACTATGATACTGAATATAGAAGAAAGCTGTTGGGTTCATACAGTTTGATACATTAGATTAGCTGAAGCAGAAACAGCCAGAAGAAAATCAATTTGATGACTAAAATTCGAAATTGAAATTAAAATATGAACTTATCATTCTCAGTTTTAAAGAGACAAAATAGTTGTCAATGTACCAATGTATTAGAAGATCTATGATGTGAGTGTTATTTATAATAAATGAGGGATCTGTTAAAGTTAGGTCAGCATCCTTGTTGGAGGGAGGATAAAGGAAAGGAGAACAATTACATTTCATGACATAATCAGTCTTGAAATTAGTATTCAAGCTAGATGAGAATGTTATCGAGAATAATATAGCTGGGGTCAAAGGTGAGGACTAAGTGTGTATTTGTTTCTTATCTATATTGATGCAGACAAAATCCCCTTCTTTTAACATATCTAAAAACAGAAGTTTCTGAATTTATTCCCACTCCTGAAGTCTGCCCAAGTGCTCGGTGGGTGTGAGTCTTTCAATGCTTCCAGGTATCTCATCGCTGACTTGGCCATTATTGCCTCAATCATAGCTTTTGGAAGTGTTGTAGTTGAGATATAGATTAAATTATGATATGCATGGTATCAATGGAGGTGAGAACAAATAACGTCCACTTCTGGTGGAAAGGATTTTGTTGTTGTTTTTAAATTTTGCAATGGGCTTTAGTTACCTATCCCCTTTTAAATCACCACCCCCTTTTTTTTTAGAGATTGAATTTTCCTCTAATTAAAAGTAAATCTGGAGTTCCCATTGTGGCTCAGTGGTTAATGAATCCGACTAGGAACCATGAGGTTGCAGGTTTGATCCCTTGCCTTGCTCAGTGGGTTAAAGATCAGGCGTTGCTATGAGCTGTGATGTAGTTGGAAGACTCAGCTGGGATCCTGCGTTGCTGTGGCTCTGGTGTAGGCCAGCAGCTACAGCTCCGATTAGACCTCTAGCCTAGGAACCTCCAAATGCCACAGGAGTGGCCCTAGAAAAGGCAAAAAGACAAAAAAATAAAAATAAAGAAAAATAAATCTGAGTGGAGAGATCAAATAAATTAGAAAAATACTTATTATGACAGCATCTCACAATTGCAAACAACCTCAAATGCTTACCTACTCCTAACTCAAAGCTAACTCTTGAACCTTCTGTAAAGTGGCCAACTGAGTATTACAAATTAGCTTCTCTCTAACTAGTACAAGAGTTGCTTCAATCCTTTTTATTGTCTAATTTTATAATCTGTAAAGTTACTGTTATGTCCTCATGGTTTATTTTGTCTCTTTTATAACTGAAGTCATTCCAGACAGCTTTAGTACATTTATCTAAATATACCAGACAACTAGAGTTTTTGAAAGAAACAATCAGTAACATTTACAAGTAGCATCCTTTATATGTGACCTTCAAGAGGACACTTACCAAAACACTTTGTGTTCCGTAATGACAGCAAGACATTCTACAAATATAAATACTTAATTTTGTCCCATAATTTGCAAGGAAAGTTGGAGATCCATTGGATGTTATTTTCTGTATAAAGATCTGAGGAGAGGTTATAATTCAGAATTCCAGTGGCTCATTTACTGCTTCACAAAAAAAGAGGAATGTCAGGGTTTCCCATCCAGACCAAGTCACTTGCTACTTAAATTAGGAGAGTCTGAGGAGCTGTTACTTCTCAGGAAAACTTGACCCCAGTTAGCCCAGGGCTTGCCAAAACGCAGCCTCTCACCTGTTTTTGGTTCATTAACAGAGAATGATATTTACATTTTTTACACAGTGGAAGAACATTTTAAAGGATTAGTATTACATGACATGAGAATATTACATGAAATTTAAATGGCCCATAAATTAGGACTTACTGGCACACAGCCACACTTAACCACAGATGTGTTTTCAGTGACTGCTGTCCAGCCACCAGGTGGTTGAACAGCTGCACAGAGACTGCGTTGTCTGGCCCTTTACAGAAAATGCCCCTGACCCTTGAAGGAGGCTGTGGAGAAGGCTTCCAGGGGAGACTAACAGGCTATTGAGAGATTCCTGAGTTGTTTTCTCCCAACATCCTAAGAACTTCCTGACTTTACTACTACTTTCGTATGCCAGCATCCTCCATGGCTAACTGTAAATGCATGAGGTTAGCTGGTGGACGATCTGAGTTTATATTCTCAGTAGAGCCTGCACACGGCCGCTCAGAGCAGTGTTTCCAGCAAGTTGTCAGGGCCAAGGAAGATGTTTTACTTTCCTCTCAGGGCGTGGTTCTTTCTAGAAAATTTGTTTCAAACCATCTAACCTCCTTACATGTGTAATGTAAGAAATGTATACAAAACATGACATCATAACACATGAGCTGAACCCCTGGGATCCTGTGAAGTCAGCCCCTCAGAGCAGCTTTAGCCTATGTCCTCAGTAGGCTGTTTACCAGCTAAGACTCCTTAGGGAACTGGCCATGCCCTCTATTTCCTGTTTATATGTTTCCCTATGGATCATAGGACTGGGAAGATAAATCATCATTCAGGAAGAGATCTTGGTACTCACTCTTCTTTAGGAGAAATTTTCTGTGTGTGTGTGTGTGTGTTATGTATATGTGTGTATGTATAAGTGTATTTATATGTACATGTGTGTATTTGTGCATGTATGGGTGTGTGTATATGTATTTGTGAGTGTATGGGTATGTGTGTGTGTACATATGTGTGTATATGTGTATGTATATAGGTATGCGTGTATTGAGTATGTGTATGTGTGAGTATGTATGTATGTATGTTGTATATGTGCATGTTTGTATGAGTGTGTGTATATGTATGTGTGTGTGCACACACAATTTGGAAATGAATAGAAGCAGACAGTCTCAGCCCAGAGTGAGATTGGGCACCTGCCCTTTGCTTGTAGATTGAGCTTAATTTTCTTTCAAAAGTCAGGCTCGGTGCTTGGATGTAGTCACTCCTTTTAATGCCATCTCACATTTGCCCAACCAGTGTGAGTTCCCAAAGTCATGAATTTACAAGCAAGCAAAAGGTACTAAATCACTTTTATTTTAAATCATTATGTATGCAATATTACATTAAAAACAGATTGAGAATCTAATCATAACTTAATTATGCCCCCCAAAGGAGAGTAGTTATCCTATAAAACATGATGGAAAATAAAAGGGACAGAGTTGTGGATTCTCTAATTACCTATATGCTGCCTCAGGTATGTGTTGTTGCACCAATAGTCAAGAATATGTTCTGTATTAAAAGAAAAAATAATATTATGATTCCTTGCTACCCAATGTAAGGAGTTGCAGAATAAATCCCTTTAGAAAAATTGATGCAGAGTATCTTGTTGTAGTATGTACAATTTCTAAACTACTGTACTAATTGGCTATCTTGATTTTTAAAATTGTTTACTATATATCTCACTACTTGTGTTAAAATTTCTTTTTTTTTAATGTCCTTTTTAGGGCTGCACCTGCGACATTTGAAAGTTCCCACCAGGCTAGAAGGCTAATTGGAGCTACAGCCACCAGCCTATGCCACAGCCACAGCAACACAGGATCCTAACTGCGTCTGCGATCTACACCACAGCTTATAGCAACACCAGATCCTGAACCCTCTGAGCGAGGCCAGGGATTGTACACACAACCTCATAGATACTAGTTGGGTTCTTACTGCCGAGCCATGATGGCAAATCCCAAAATTTCCATTTTAATGAAAAATTATTTTTTAGGATTTTTAATATGCTTATGGTACATTTATATCTGTTCTTTCCTAAAAAATATGAGACCTTTTTTTATCTTGATATTTCAGTAGTAGACTAGGTATAGTCGAATGGATTGCTTTTTCCAAGTAATTCCAAAAACTTAAAATGCTCATGTCAAGAGAAAGGTATAGTTTTTGACTTAATAGATAAGTCTATAATGTAACTAAGTAGGTAAAAATGTAGTGAGGACAAGTTTGCTGGGGCTAGAGTATGAAAGAAACATATCACAAGTTTCTAATAATCTTGAACTCTATAAACCACTAATATGAGAATAAAAATTGTCAGTGGGCACTGTACCCAGGAATAATCCAGACCAAATGCTAGTACCTAGTAATAGAAAGACTTTAGAATCCACTAATTATTATAACACAAATAGTAAAACAATGCACTTGTGTTTAAAACATATTTTATGTATGCCCATAATTTCACATTTTTCACTTAATCTTTGCATTGAGAGCTCGTGAAGCCAGGAAAAAGGAGGATGTAATCCAAAGGTAACACTATCAAAGCAAAGTAAGACCATTGATTGAAAATACAGTTGAGCACGCCCAGCAGCTGAAGAGGTGAATTTCCTCATACATCATCTTAATGGCAGCATTTTCCACAAAGCTACATGGAGCACTCCTTTCATATTTCATGAGTTCTATTTGCCTGACTTCAAAATGCCAAATGTGCCACTGAACAGTGCTTTAATATTCATGGATTTTTGAGATGGCTTTGACAGTTGTCAACTAGAGAAATGGCTTCATCAGGAAAGAATCTGACTTATGATTTCCGGCACACGTATAAAATTATGTAGTCATTCACATATGCATTCTATTTTAAAGGTGTTCTTTGCATAGCTATATTTTATGAAAATGATATAGATATAGCCTTTATGTAATAGGAGGACATTTTCCATTCTTATTTGGATATAAGCTAGTATTCCAGAAAGTTTTGTTAACTCAGACATATAACAGTGGAGTTCTTTTGAAAGGGCACAGCTCAGTAAGTTTCCTAAAAGTTCTGTACAGCCCAAATTATCACAGTATAATTCACTCATTATGTAGAGAATCTGTGTTTCTTTTTCCTTGTATAATTCAAAAATATATTAAGTAGCTCTCTTTAGGGAAAAAAATCATAATGTTTGTCTTTAGCCCCAAACATTTACATTCTGGTTCTTGAGTTTCTTGTTACTAGTTCACATGCTAAAAAGTAAAATTAAAATTTACCCATGAACTAGAGTTTATTGATGTTAATCTTAAAAGGTCTATGAAATTTTCACACAAGTCAGGTATTAATAATACACTGATTAAATTATGAACAAACACCATCTTTATAAGAACTTATTTTGCATATTATCTCAATAGTATACTTCCATAAATTTTAATGAGTTAATGCTGAGACCAGCTCAGCAGGATGGGGCTGAAGAACGGGTGCTATGGAGCTTAAGGAAAAAAAAGTTAACATAAAACAAGACACAGAGACATTTATCTTAAGTAAAGGTGGGAACTGGGGGACTCAAGGTCTTAGGGACCAAGAGCCCTGCCTCAAGAAACCACACTGCTTTTATTGTGCTCTTGAGGATTACATCAAGCAAAAAGGGGGTTGTAGGTGCAGGATATAGGGTTTTTTTTATTATTTTAAAAGTCACTTAGCTGGTAAATGGTTAAACTTTTACTCTAAACTATAGGCATTTAAGAATCATTAGCATTTGAATTAGCTATCTAGGAATGGCATTTCAGAGAATCCTCACTGTGCTTCCACAAAGGGCATGCCTATTTGTAGCAACTCTTTGTGCCTAGGTTTGCACCTTGGTTCCTCTTTGCTAATGCATATCACTCATAAACCACTTGGTCATGAGGTTCCTCTTTCTCTTATTCTTTAGAGGACACATCATGCTTGTGCAAATGGCTAGCCAATCTGCACAGGTCCAGCGCACCTAGACCATTGTATTAGGTCCTCATTCAGCTGACTCCGCCAATAACCCTTGCCCTTAGGTCTTTGTTCTTAAGCTTAAGTCATTTACCAGCACTGTGACTGTATTTCAAGGAGGAAGGTGGGACAAAGAAGGACAAGATGGAATTTTCAGCAAAGAGGCTAAGGAAATATTATAAAAACATGTCTCGCAACAAGTTAAAACCAGTAGCACAGTCACCTTTGGAGTGATAATAGTATTTAGCAGTTATTGAATACGCACTATATATCAGGAACTCTTTTTTTTCTTTATATATATTAGTTTAATTTAGGTACTATTACTAACCTTTTCTGCAGATGAAACAGATCAAATAACTTGTCCCATATTTTACTGCTAGTAAAATAGTATTATCATAATTAGGTAACAGCCAGGCTTTGCCCCAGAATCTGAGTGAGCCCCTACAACAGCCCTAACCTCTTAGAATTTAGACCTCAGCGTGAGCTCAGTTCTCATTGCTATCCTAGTGTTGTTTCTGTTCTTTTTTCACATAAGGATTATGCTTATTGACTGGTGTCTTTACATTGAATTTCAGCTTTGAAATAACATCTCTTTTTGTGATTTCATTCTGTCAGCCTGGAAGTTACTCTAAGGATAATAGGAATTCTTGAAATAAGTCTCTCTCTTCTTTTTTTCTTCATTTTTTTTTTCTTGTTCTCTAAGTTATATATAATCAAACAGGCAATAGAATCAACAGAGGCAGTAGATGGAATGATGGCTTGAGTTCCCATCGTGCATTTGGAGAACAGCCCATTTCCTAATAGTCAGCACTTGGTAATTAGATCGGTATGTATAAAAATACAAAATCCTGAAATGTTCATTTTTAAGAGTTTGATGAGAAAAATAGCCCCCAGACGACCTTACCTTTCTTTGAGCATATGTGCTCTGACTTAACATGGACCCATGCAAGAGTTTATCTTCTCTCTCTGTGTGCAGGGGTTGTTTAGGATGGTTAAAAAAATTAATAACCTAAACTGAGATTGGAACAGAAATTTTACTGAGTCTCTCAGCTGTGCAGCAATCCTCCTACGTTTCCCTGATCAGCTCTTGTCTCATTCTCCAGAGCATCTTTCAGATGTTCTTTCCAAAAAAATATCAGATCCTCTTCCTTCCGGTCACTTTCACTTCACAGGAAACCTGGAAACAATGAGGCTATAACTCTTTCCATAAGCTCAAAGGAAGACATAAAAACTGCTCCAGCAGCTCTTGCTTCCCTACTGTTCTGCTGTAAACCCTTAACAACTCTGCCTGGGCTCTGAATGCTGCCTCAAAATCATAAGGCTTGTAGTTATCTTTTTCTTTCTCTAACTTTTCCAAGGCTTATCTTATTTAGGATGGGGTAGACTGTGCTAAAATAAACAAACCCCTGTCATCATCTTGAATCCAAGAACTACATGGCTCTACCCCATGATTACTTCCCACTTGATTCTCAAAATTCGTTTCAGTTTCTGAAAGTGATCTTAAAAGGCATCAAAGACTTCACCGCTTCAAAAAAAAAATGTTTACAGACAGTCGCTGTGTCCTTCTCATATTCATCCTTTCACCTTTATTTGCACATTCTATGTGTCCCTTTTAAACCCTCCTCTTGTTTTTCTTTCTATTTTTTCTGATATGGACTCCTACTTTCCCTCGCCTTTTACTTCCAGTCACTTTTAGACTTATCTCTTTATATGATCCTTAATATTGATATTAGCCAGGGTTTTATTTTAAGTGCTTATTTTCTTCTCAGTTAATGACTTCATCTTTTCTCCAACCCGAGGGCAGTTTGCTAAAGAATGTTTACATCTTCTTTCTGCCAATTTAACATATACAAGCAGTCCTTGCTTTGCATAGTTCTTGTGGAGTGTTGATGTTCACAGACTATGGAACACAGGTTTCAGTTACCATAGTTCATTTAAATAATTCCAAGTCCCCAACAATACTGTTCAGACTGCAGTGACCACTGCATATTAACTATAAATACTTACATGAAGGACAGATTTTGCTGCTAGTTCTTTAGTCCATGAGTCATTACGTAGACAATAGACATGCGTCATGGCCAGTGACCAGGGTCATCGCCTCTTTCATATCTGTTGGTGGTTGTTCAAGGAGCATCTGTGCCCACACACACTCAGCAGAGCTCGCCGCTGTGTTTCTTTGACTCCCAGTGGTAAATCTATGTGAGATTTTATAGAAATGGATAATCAAAAGGGAATTGGCCAAGAAAGATGGAAGAGCAGTAAAGAGACAGTGCTAATGCTGCAGTGAAATGAAAATGGAACATGCAGTGACGTTCTTGAAGAGACAGCTGTCCAGGGAATGTTGACCTCGTTGCTGTTTGAGAGATACTAGATGTTTCTCTGCTGAGGCATTTCCCTCTTTCATTCACTACAGCCCTATTCTCCTGATCCTGTTGAGCTCTCTTGGGAAAGCTGCTTTGCCATTCTTTTCCATTCATTATCACATCAGGGTCATGTCTCAATCATGGGTTTCCCTTTCTACGGAATGTGGGCCCTATGTCTTTGGCCTTGTACATAAAACTAATGTTTTATTCTGTCCTGGATATTGTGAATGTTATGCTGTAGATCTGTTATAGTATCCAAGAGTGTTGGTTTTTTTGTTGTTTTGCTCTTGCTGGCAATTAATCTAGTTGGGCTTAAAATGCAAATTGTGTTTCTTTAATGGCAGAATTTATGCCCAGGGGCATCTGCTCTTTCTCTTTCTGACAATATCCTCTCCATTTCCAGTGGCCAGCCCTGTGGTTGCTCTGTTCTCTGATTCTTCTGGCCAGAACAGCTGTGGTTTTCTATCAGTTCTAGCTGTCTACAATGGTGCAGAATGAGCTCTGCCCTTAGGCTGGAAATTTTGATTAAAGAAAACTCAACCAGTGTATTTTCTTGTTTTGATCAGTCATCAGTAACTCATAGTTTTCATTGTTTTTCTTTTTGTTGTATTTTTTTCAGGTGTTTTTGTTGTTGTTTGTTTCATAATTTGGTTATTTATTTATTTATTTTTGTCTGTAGGAAGTAGCTTACTTGGTCTTTCCCAAAAGCAGGATCCTCTCCTCCTCTTTTATTTATTTATTTTTTCATGTCAAGCTTCATCTCTAAATGTTCTTATTCCTAAAATGCACTTAACTCTTATCCAGTTATTTTATTTTTTTTCTTGTCCTCAAATACTTTCATACTTTGTTTTTTTGTTTGTTTGTTTGTTTGTTTTTCTTTGCCTGGCACTCCTCTTTGCTAGACTAATTGCTAGTTTTCATGTAGAACTACTTTTATATGTGTTGACAAAAATTATAAATAAACAATCTATACTAGGAATAGAAAATAATTTTATTTGCACCAAATGGAAGACTATAGCCCAGAAGACAGCTTCTCAGATAACCCTTGGAACTGCTCCCAAGAAGCATGGTTTTCAGATACTTCTATGTCTTGTCAGAAAAAAACTACATCAAAGAAGTTAGGATAGTTTCCTCCAAAGTTCCCCCCCCAGACAGGTCTGCAAGTACTGAGCAAGTTAGCATTCCCTTGGCACCTGGAAGGGGAGGCTTATTATCAAAGGAGGACCATCTTGGGTGTCCCAGGAAGAGGGGTATTTAAGCTTCATTTTTAACATGGACATTCTTTACTTCCGGTCAGTGCACCCTTTTCTTTAATAATTAACACAGATGCACAATGTAGGTTTGATATGTCACAAACAGGCTGTTCTAATTAGCATAAAATTTGAGTTAAATGATGTGTAAGCCGGAATGACGTCCCCACACTGCATTATGTGAATATGTCTTTCATTATGTGTAATATTTTGGTAGAAGTTTTCCTTGAATATTCCATGTCTTTTTAAAATATCCCATACATGTGATCCTGGAGCATAATTTATTTCTAACACTCAACTTGACACCACTACCTGGCACATAAGAAATTCTTAATAAATATAAGTTAATAAATCCCATAATTTCTTCAAATATACAGCCAAGACATGGAAACAACCTGAATGTCCATCGACAGATGATTGGATTAGGAAGATGTGGTATATATACACAATGGAATACTACTCAGCCATAAAAAAGAACAAAATAATGCCATTTGTAGCCACATGGATGGAACTAGAGACTCTCATACTGAGTGAAGTAAGTCAGAAAGAGAAAGACAAATATCTATAATATCATTTATATCTGGAATCTAATTTATGGCACAAATGAACTTTTCTGCAAGAAAGAAAATCATGGACTTGGAGAATAGACTTGTGGTTGCCTGGGGGAGGGGGAGAGAGTGGGAGGGATTGGGAGCTTGGGGTTAATAGATGCAGACTATTGCCTTTGGAATGGATTAGCAATGAGATCCTGCTGTGTATCACTGGGAACTATGTCTAGTCACTTATGAGGGAGCATGATGATGTGAGAAAAAAGAATGTATACATGTATGTGTTACTGGGTCACCATTGCTATGCAGTAGAAAAAAAAATTATGTATTAGGGAAATTTAAAAAAAAATTTAAAAAACAAAATAAAAGTAAATCCCATAAGTGTATAACCAATCCAGTTTAGGAAAACATGAATTTTACATAAAGACACAAAATTAATACATGTTTCTAATAAAATGTTGTGTGACTTGCTTTAAGGCATGAAATTAAAATGTGCTTATTATTTCATTAAATGCAATGCTTGCTACTTATAATTAAAGGCACACCTATGGATATAAGTGCACTACTCTGAGACTTTTCTTTACCTTTATTATTTTCGAGTTTATGAATACTTTAAAAAAATGACTGGGCATTTGGGATTATCATATACACACTGCTATATACAAAAATGATCAGTAACAAGGACCTACTACTCGGGGAAGTCTATTCAATACTCTGTGATGGTATCTATCCAAAACTCTGTGATGAGGATAGAATCTGAAAAAGAATGCATGTATGTATATGTATGGCTGATAACACTTTGCTGTCACCTGAAACTATCACAACATTATATGTAAACTCTACTCCAATAAAATTTATTTTAAAAAACACAAGGGAATGGAGAATGGAAGATCTCCTTGAGCAGGTGCGGCCAACATTTTTTTATTAAGGTAAATATAGAATTGGTGGTACCCATATGGACATGAAGCTTAGGCCAACTCATTCTATAAAAATGACTTGGTTGTTTCTAATTTTAAGATACTCTATTCTAAATGTCATCGAGTTGAAGTTAAGTACTTACTCTTGCAGTGAGAAAGAAAATTTCAGGCTACAAAAGAAATTTTAGTTTAGATTTTAAATGAGAGAACAATTTACAAACTATATATTTGATGAAGGGAGCCAACGATACCAGTCTTTTAGATAACATGTGTCTATGAAGTAGTAATTTAGCTTTTATAATTAGGGAAACACTGTCACAGAAACACACACAAGATCTTTTAAGTTCCCTGAGATGTCTGGTTTCTGTAGCAAAGGCACATTGGAAGTGAAAATGAAATGCAGTGTAAGAAAATAGTGGATTAAAAAAAAAAAGAAAGAAATGCAGAGTAAGAAAAGAGGGCCTTAAGAATCATTGCATTTACAGAATCTTGCATATGATAGACATATGTTATATAACATCAGTCATGAACAATTTAAATATCTAGAAAATGCTATATATTCATATCAGAGGCATTTCCCTAGAAAATATTTTCTCAGATTCTGATCTATTGATTTGTTCTCTTTTTTTTTTTTGCAGTTTTTCTTTTTTAACTTGCCAAGGATTTTGACCTTTGCCACTCACAGTTTTAATTTCATTTCCTCAGATTTTTCTCTTCTATGCTGAATAATTTTTTTTTTTTTATTTTGATGACAATGCTCTTACTCTCTGTTTCACACACTTCAGAATAAATATTTAGGTGAGGAAAATGATTCTATTACTGATTCAGCTACTGCATGACATCAATAATAATAATGATATTTGTGAAAATAATCTCTAGCTGTTGATACTCTAATAGTATTTGAATACATAAATTTGGTTAATCCTCACAGTCACTCTTCAATTAGAACTTTAATTTAGAGCTGACAAAACTGACCCAGAGAGGCTGAGTGACTTGGCCAGAAGACATGACAAGAAACTCAGTTCCAACTGTGATTACTAGGCTCTCGTCACATGTGGTACTTCTCCTTGATGATATTTATGTGACATATTAGAATAACTAAACTACTAATCGCTTTTGTAAGTTGCTTGTCTGTGGATGGCTTGCAACTGTGTGCTCTAATTCAGTTATGATTCATTACCTGCACTATCATCTTGTCTTAATTGGCTGCTGAGTGGTACTGAACATGATATTGCTGATTCAACTTTACTATTCATTCTTTGTCAAATCATGTATAAAGAACTTAAGCAGTATAAAATATCATTCTTAAAAGTTCTGATAAAAGGAAAATTAAAGCCCAATACCTGATTGTTTGCTATTTCTGATTGCTAATCAAAGGCATTTCGTCATTTTACATAATGTTGGTGATTGCATGACTTGGAAACATTTTCAATTCGGTTAACTCATCCATATGAATCAGAACCGTGTGGATCACAATAGCAGAGAAAATGGTTAACTCAGAATGGTGTTTCTCTGTGCAGAGTTTGCTCTTTGCCAAAGGCAATGTTTGACCTCTTCTTTTGAAGTCTTCTTACCACTGAGTTTCTTAAAATTCAGTGGTCAACCAGCTATCAGTTAAATTAAGGAAAAGCTCTATGTGCCACTCTAATATAGTCAATCAATGAGAATATTTGCAGGAGGACGTGTCCAAAATTAGAAGCTTCCAGCAGAACCTGAAAGACCTTTTACTGAGGGCCTCAGCTTGAGTAATTGGTAGACATGTGTAACCTACCACTAAAGGACTTTGAAAAGTACCATTCTGGAGATGGTATTCTAAATGCTTTGGTCCCTTGATCCGGAATGATGGAACATCTAAAATGAATCAGAGATTGGTTTTGTTTTATGATTAACAAAACCATGATCTCTGCATTAGGATGATTTCATTGAACACTTCTTGATCACCTGCTAAGTGTCTGCACTTACCTGCAGGGGTGCTTTGTAGAAATGGATAGACGTGTAGAGTAATTCAAAGCATTACAGTTGTAGGTGTTGTGAGTTGAAGATAGTCACACATTGACACTCCTTCCATCAAGGTGAGGCTTTTGGCCCCTCCCCTTAAATTTGCTGTGATCTTTGTCTTGTCTGTTTTGACCAATAAAATGTAGAGATGAAGTCTACACCATTTCCAGGTCTAGTTCTGAAGAAGACTGTCGGTTAACACATTCTTCTCCTTGGAGCCCCGCGCTCCAGGTAAGAAGTTTTAAATATCATGAAGCTCTCAGATTATAAAGAAACCAAGGCTGGAGTTTTGGGAAAACCACTCGGAGAAGCCACATGCACAGAGCAGGAGAGACTCAGCCATCCCCCAGCTGCTCTAAGTTCCGGCTTATTCAATTCACCCAGTTGATAGTCTGGACATTTTAGGCAAAGATAAATTTTCTCCAGTGTGTCCTGTCCAATTCCGGATTTCCAAATAATGCAATGTAATAATAACTCAGTGTTGCTCGAAGCCACTAAATAGTTTGAATAGTTTCCTTTCCAGCGATAGATAACTGAAGTTATGATTTTTGGTAATTCTGCTATTAACTTAGTATGTGATGTTAGGAAATCTACTTGAACTATTTAAACTTTCCACTGTAATAAAATGGTAGTATCTATCATTTCATTATTCATAATGAGATTACCTGGATATTTGTAAACTGCATGTGGCACATATGTAATAAACCCTCCACTCTGCAACTTTTATTTGCACCCAGGCTTCTCTTAGGAGGCTGAATGTAGACATATATCCAGTTGCTTACTATGCATCTTCTCTCAAGTTTTTTTTTAGCACTTTAAACTCATATATTCAAACTTTTCCTGTTCCCTCACAATCCCGCTTCCCTTGCTGTGTTCCCTACCCTGGGAAATACTATTTTATCTACTTATTTCCACAAGCAAATCCTTGGAGTCCTCTTTTTGCTTCCCTTTCATCATCCAATGCTGTTCCATCTACAGAAATAGAAAATAACTCAAAAATTTTTCACTTCTCTCCTGCTTCTGCTAAAACCACCTTTCCCAATTCACCATTCCCTCTCTTTCCTACTCCAGCCACCCTCTAACTCTTTTCCTGAATGCTTTACTCACTGCATCAATGGTTGTCCTGCTTCAAAGGGATCTTTGTTTAAAAATAAAAAATTGGTAAATACTACAAGGCTGAATACTTTTCAATCCATAGGAAAAAGTTCAGACCCCTCAGCTTTGTCTAAAGGACTCTTCCCATGGTGGTCTTTGCCACCTTCCAGATGAATGAACAGCCCATCACTGTTGATCCTTCCCCTTCAGCCTGTCTTTAAAACACTTCCCCCCCCTTATTATGTTGACTCTCCCAGGCTGTTCTTTCTGCACATGTTTTGAGTTAGTAAGCAATTACTCAGGCTACTGTAGAAGCATCTCTTCACCAGCAGAAGGTTCTCTGGCAAACTCAGGTTAAATTAAGATCCCTTACATTTAATCTCTTTAAACATCATCTTCATGAAATCCATGCAATTGTAATGGATTTCTTGTTCGTGGTATTATTAGAGTTATTATTATTTTATTACCATCTTATTAATGGAGGCTGTGGCATGGAGAGGCTCAGAAGCCAGTAATGAAAGAGGAGAAAAACTGCTAAGATATGATACAAACTCACAATGTTTGTAAGGGCCAGCTTCGATTGAAGGACTTTATTAAGGATTCTATTTCCCAGTAGTGTGCGCTGTGTGTGTATGTGTGTGTGTGTTGTTCTAGGCGTTGCCCACCGCATTCCAAGTGTGGAGGGTAGGTATTTCATCTCTACCACCAAACAATTCTCCAGACACCAGCAAACTGGGTGTCCTACAATTCAGCTCAGTTTGATCTACCCAGAGGTAGAGATGGAATCAGATCTCAGTGTTAAGGGGTCAGTCTCCCAACTTCAAGTGCAGCTTGAAAGCCCAAGCTGTTACTTGCATTTCTGACCAACTGGCTGTAAATCAGAAGTCCCCAAGACCCCTCCTTGGGTTTGATTAATTTGCTTGAGCCACTCATTGAATTCATGAAACCAGCTTAATTACTAGATTACAGGCTTATTATAAAAGGATGTAACTCAGGTACAGCCAGATAGAAAAGATGCACAGGTCAAGGTATGGGGAAAGGGCTTGGAGCTTCATGGCCTCTCAGAATATGACACTCTCCCTAAACCTTCACGTGTCACCAACCTGGAAGCTCTCCTAGCCTCATCCTTTTGGGTTTTTATGGAGGCCTCATGACACAGGCACAGTTGATTAATTCCTTAGCCATTGACTTTGGCTCAGCTTCCAGCTCTTTTTACTCCAGGAGGTCAGGGGGTAGGTCTGGAAGTTCCAGCCTCTGGAGACAAGGTTGGTTCTCCTATAATCAGCAGCCTTCCTCAGGTTTGGGCCCAAAGCCACCTCATTGACATAATAAAAGATACTTTGTCAGTCTCATTATTTACCAAATTCCTAGTCTAGGAGTCTGAAATTCCAAGTTTCTGGAACTCTGAGTGTATTTTATATCCATCTATCTATCTATCCATCTATTTGTCTATCTATCTATCTGTCTGTTTATCTATCTATCTAATATTTCTTATTATAAACACATTATATATAAGTAATGTATATATATATAGTTTCTCAGTGGCTTGATGTATGGAATTAGAAGCTAACTAGCTACAACAAACCTTTGCCTATTGGCTAAATATTCTAGGCAATGTTCTGGGAGTAGGGGTTTTATGATTTATACCATAAGACGGAGTATCTCCTACCTGTTCTTTGTGTGAAAGAGTTTCAAAAATCACTAGCAAAGAGAAGTTTTAAATGCAAAGATATTCTTGAACAGGATGGCATTTCAACCATGATGATAAGGAGGTCTTTATTTCATTTGTGTTGTTTTCATTTTTGTTGCAAAGGTTGTAATTGTTTGACATGCAAATAAAACAGGAAAATAAAACTGCTTTTATAGCTGTTGGGGACATGATTTTAAAGAGATTGGTTAATCTAATTTAAAACAGAGTCAGATTCTCAGTGTTAGGAAACTGTGTAAGTGTGGTAAAGAGTGAAGTTGTGAATCCAGCTTTCTGTTTAGCACCAGAACCTTAACCAAAATACTGGATGTTCTCATGCACAAAATTAAGAGGCAAGAACAGACCAATTATAAGTTCCTTCCAACTCTAACACTCTACAATATCATAATCACTTTATTGTCTAATTCCTTCTAACCATTTCCTATTAAAGCCATATGATAAAAATCGTTGTGTGATAAACATAGTAATATCTGTTGCTCATTAAAATAATGTGTGCCACTTTAAAGACTAACAAAATATTTGTAACATGACTTGCTTTTATTTTTGGTGTGAGCAGCTCAGGCACGTAGAGAAAATTGTTACGACAACAGAAGCCCCTGACAACTAATCCCGACAATGTAAATTTTATCTTGAGATGTATGACTTTGACAGAAAGAAAACTGGACAGACTTGAAAACCTTAAGTAAGAAATTAAAAGAATGCCAAGTCGTTTATTTTGAAATTGCTTGTGGAAAAACTCATATCTTTTGCTTAGCATCATTAAATTATTTACTCATTAAAACCCAAAATTTTATAAATAGTATATTGTCCTAATACTCCAACAAGTTTTCCTCTAATTTCATGCTTGTAAATGCTGAGACATATTAAAACTGTATAATAATACTGGGAAATGGATGAGATTAATTTTGGCTTTTTTTAAAGTAATTGATTCTTCAGAGTCTTTACAGTTATTAATCCTTTTTAATAGAGTTTAAACAATCCCAAACTCAGATACTTGCCTTTGAAATCCTGACAACTTCAAATAATAAAAGCCATATCTAACAAACTTTGTTGGCCTGACTTTGAAAGATTTATTTGAGCTAAAGAATTAGATAAGTTTCTTTCACATAAGGCACCAAGATCTATAAAATTATTTCTTCTACCTAATACCACCCAGTGAGTGCACATCAATGTTTATTGATTAATGTTTTTTAATTCCCTTTTTTGGAAAACAGCTACCCTTGAAACTCACCTATATATCAGCAACTGTCACTGAAATATGACTATTTTATTCCTGCCTAATTTTGTATTTTTAAAATTATTTATGGCATATGCTGATAAAACTGCATTCAACCTTCACTTAATATGTTATTTTCAATAGCATACAAATACGTTCAGTGTTTGATTAGAAAGTATTTTATCAGCTGGTAGGAATCTTGAAATCCTGAGAAGAAAATGTTATGGAAAGGAGGGAGTTGATCAGTGTTTGAATTTCCCAGAACCAGAACAGTATTGCAAATAAGATAGAGTAGTGGCTCTACTAGGGAATCCTTAACCTGTGTAATAAGCATGGATTTTCATTTTCATTATGAAAGGTGTTTTTGGCTTAAGGTACACTGTCGGACTGAGAAAGTATCCTCTATCCATAAGACTCTTGTATGATGGTTAAGAATTGCTATGAAGAGTGAGTACTGGCTTTTATGAGACCTCAGCTCGCTCTGTGGACATTCGTCCCAGAAGACGTAAGGGGTAATGGTTTCCAATGGCTTGGAGGACAAGCTGCCTCTGGAGTCATTGCCACTTGGGTCTCATCTCTGTGTCTACTTACTATGGTGATAGAAAACTTGACCTTTAACTATGGACGGGCACTGAGAAATGTTTAAGAGAGGAATGCATGGTGGAAAATAGGACCCAGGCATGGCATCTGTCTTAATGGATTACTACCTCCCCCGGTGCCCACAGAACAATAAAAGAAAGGGTTTCAGAGGAAATTTTATGTACAGTTATTCACAACAATGACTTGAAGCAGACAAAGTTAACTTCTAGATTTGTACTTTTTTTTTTCATTTTTTGAATATTTTGTTGCAGTTGCTTCAGAATGTTATGATAATTTCCGCTTTACAACCAAGTGATTCACACATCCATTCTCTTTCAGATTCTTTTCCCACATAGATTATCACAGAAGATTAGATAGAGTTCTCTGCTATACAGCAGGTCCCCATTGGCCCATCATATTTTAATTCTTTTTTTAAAAAAGAATGTCACATTGGCTGGTTTTTCCTCCACCGTCTATTTTGTGTTATACATTTATTTTGTCAGTGTTGCCCTCTTTCAGCAACACATCTCTTGTAGGTAGAGGATGAGGTGCTATGTCATTAGACTTTCTTTGAGAAAAATCCCTATTTAGTTCTGGAAGAATAAAGGAGAAAAATATTGACTCTTGAAACAATGACCCTAACTAACTCAAAATGAAACCTGTTTTCCTTCAAACTCTTCTGCTCCCTTCCTCTTCTTTAACTGACTGACCCCAGAACTGCCATCCTGCCTGGGCACACTCCCCATCGTTCTGTATTGATTCTCTGGGAAAGATGTATTCAGGCAGCAGCTCTTGAATCTAATTCTTCCATTCAGCTTTACTTTCTATTAGTTTAAACAGACAACACCATCTCTTTCTCACTCAATAAATATGCCCGGAAAAGACACAGACAAGCCTTGGAGCCCAGGGCATTCATTAAACCAGAAGCACCATAAACATTTATTATATCAGAAATAGCATATTGCACACCACTGACCAAACAAGGAATGTGTCAAAATGATGTATTGGTTGAATTTTGCCACACTTTCCTCTTCCTTTCCTACCTGCGGGGGGAAAAACAAAACAAAACACAAAACAAGGTAGTGGTTGGAAAAAGTGAAATAAAATAAAATTGGAGACTGAGTCGCAGGGTAAATGATATCCAAACTCTCTGCAGATCTAATAGAAGTAAATTGTTAGAGGTCATTACTTTTCATGTTTATTGATTTTTAGCAGCCGATATCATTATTAGCTGCAGGAGAAGCAAATTTATCATGGAGTTCCCAGAAATAAAGTTAACAGAAGGACAAAGTTAATTTGTTATTTGAGGAAACATTTCACTCTATCAACCAACATCAAAGAACGAAGGATCCATAGTCAACTTGGAAAAAACTTTTTAGGATTAATAAAGATAGGGATTGTGTAAAAATGGGTGAAATGTTTATTTTTTAAATTGATTCACATATATATTCTATTAAGATAAATGTTTAAAGGGAGGCAAGATGAGCAAAACATCTACCCAAGTGAGCAAATTGTTCCACCCAAGTTTACCAATTTATATTTTCTGTAACTGTGGTTCAGGTCCCTGGCAAATCTGACAACACAAGAGGCTTTTAATTAAATTGAGAATTCCTTGTTTCAGTTCCACAAAGGTAGGGATCTTGTTCCTCTTTCTCTCATTTCCTCAGTGCTTGGCACACAAAAGCAGCTCAATAAATATTGTTGAATGGATGAAGGACTGGCAAGGATTAATGCAATTCTGGAAAGACTGGATCATTGACTACTTACCACCTGTTACCTTAACATCCCATCACCTTGCCGATGCTGCTGTGCAGAAGAAGCAAAAAGAAACAGCTCAGCCTCCATGAGCCTTTAGACAGGGCTTTGTAAGTAGGGGGTAATAACCAGGACACAGACCTGCCAGTCTGTCCAGAGCTCATTTAGGCTGAATTGTTTACCTAGCCCTGCATCTCTGAAGCAAAATCCATACACAGAGCTTTTAGGTACAAGAGGCCTCAGCTAATCTGAGTCATTTTCCCTCAGTTGCCTCAGGAGACAGTAATCATAACTCAGTGATTCCTTCAAATGCTCTAATTAAAAAGACAGCATCATCAGACTTGAATGAAGTAAGTCAGGGAAAGACAAATATTCCATTTATACGTGGAATCTAATACAAATTATTCAAAAGAAGCTATTTATAAAACAGAAACAAACTCACAGTTTTCAAAACCAATCTGATGGTTAACATTGGGTGGGTGGGAATAACACATAAACACTACTGTATAAAATAGATGATTAATGAGAACCTATTGTACAGCATAGGGAAATCTACTCAATAGTTTGTTATAACCTATGTAGGAAAAAAGAATGGATAATATTTATATGTGTGATTGACTCACTTTGCTGTACACCTGAAACTAGTACAACATTGTAAATCGACTCTATCCCAATAAACTTAATTAAAAAAAAAAAAAAGAAGAGGGCATCAAAAGTGAACCTGTTCCCAGCAGGAAGGAGGTGGGATGGATGGGGATATTTGGGGTAGCAGATGCACACTATTACATTTAGAATGGATAACCAGTGAGGTCCTACTCTACAGCATAGGGAAATATATCCAATCTCTTGGGACAATGATGGAAGATAATAAAATTTAAGAAAAGGCACATATATGTATATATGTATATATGACTTTGCCATACAGAAAAGGAACATATATGTATATATGACTTTGTCATATATACATATATGTATATATGACTTTGCCATGCATAAGAAATTGACACTATATTGTAAATCAACTATACTCTAATTTAAAAAAAATAAATTAAAAAAGTGAACCTCTTCCTGTAAACTTGGAGTCCATGTGTTATGCCTATCATGTTATGCGGTGTTAAATACAATGTTTTCCTGAACTAAAATCCTTCCTAACGGCAGCTACTTATAATTTGTACAGCTGGAAATAATAACCAATCTGTTTCAAAATTTGCCACTTAAAACTTTTTTTTTTTTGGTCAGAATTCCAGAAGGCATTCTTGCAGGCCCATGCCAAGCTCTAACTGCTTGCAGAGCAGAACACTCCAATTTGCATTCTCCAAAAAAGGACAGCTCAACCAGATTTAATGTATTTTGGCTGGCAATTTGTATGCTTAGTCTCTGCCCAGCATACTTTACTTTGAAAAAGCCAAGCTATAAAGCCTAGAATTATCGTTTATATTAGGAAGCCTGATAGAGTTGTTTCCACTGATATTGTACCCGGTCTGGCAGTAGCATAATTTGTATCTTAAAGAGATGGGAGTGTTCCTTGTGGACCAAAAAAGAATAGTGGGCTTTGCAGTGATTATTCTGGAGAGCTCATCTTTCTACTTTTCTGTAAGTGCTGGAGTGCTTTTAGGTGATTTCGCCATCTATGCATAATCATAAATTATAGATTTCTTCGTGGGCCGAATTTGATTTTTAAAATACTGGGACTTTATACAACCAAATTTTATTTTTCTTAACAAAGAAACAAGAAGTAGTTCACGTCAGTTAACTGTTTCCTCTGTGTTGGATTCTTTCTCTGCATACACTGGACTGAAGGGAGATGGGAGAGGAAAAGCACAAAGCAGAAGAGAGGTTTTGCCCAGTTCTTATGTCCATTCAAGCCCTGTCCTCATGCTATAGATTATCCTTGGTACCTGGTACAAAAGGTCATTGTCAGTTCCTTTCTGTTTTCTTTTTTATTTATCTCTGTCAGATATTCTGACAAATCATTAAATATAGAGCTTAATTTATCTGTAATTTATCAGTGTAATCATAGAAAGGTACATAGAAATATGGACCAGCTACTTAACTCCTGGGTGGAAAGATTTGATTTAAGTTGATTTAGGCTCTCAAAACAGTATTTCCTTTCAACAGTGGAGAATGTAATCTTTTAAGTCAAGTTTAAGTGTAGGGTGTTTTCAATTAAAAATGCTTGCTCTGTTGGGTAAATTCTCAGTCAATGTAAATTTATGCCCATTCTCATTCACCTCTATACCTCTGGGTGGAAGGCTGACATTTGGTATTGTTATCTTAGGTTTTGTTTCCTCAGAATCAATCCCAAAGGGGGTGATGCAAGTGCAGATAACTTATCTGGAAAAGGAACTCAGGAAATTCCAGGAGAGCTATGGAAGACAAGATTGCCAGTAAGGTGGTTATCAAACAGGACACTGACATGTGCCATGAGTTTATTCCTGCTTGGGAACCCTGAGGTTTGTGTCAGTGCACCTGACATGTTTCCTCCTGGTTCATGCATTGACTATCATTGACCTTGGGTTGAAACTACTGGACAAAGGCAAAGGGAGGGCCTGCCCTGACCCCTCAGGAGCTGGTAGAGCAGAGGAAGGCCTTGAGCAGAGGACAAAGATGGAAGGCTGCCTCTCAAGCTGTGTAGGACTCTGGGAGCTATGGGCACACCCTACCACCATCTCCCTTATCAACTTTGCAGCATTGGTTACCATGGTGACCTGGCTCTTCCGTGGGCATCCATGAGATGTAAATTGCTCTTTTATATTACCAATAACTCACTTTTCCTTTACAAATATATCCATCTGTGACAGCTTGGACTTTAAAAGCAAAAACTGAGATAGCCTGTATTGCCTGAGAAGCCCTGCTTTCAGATCCTATTCATAGAGACTGAGCATTCAAGATTTTGGGTTGTTTAGTTTGGTTAGAGCCCCAAAGCAGGTAGGATACAGGATACATGCCTTATTTTCTTCAGACAGAGCTCACGGACACTGAGCTTCTTTAGAGGTGAGCTTGAGTACATCCTTAAAGACTAAGGTACATCTTAACATGCTTCCTGAGAACCCAAAGTTTCAGATGTGTTGTCCACCCCAACCTACCCACTGGCCAGCAGGGAACTGAAGTTCAGGGAGAGAGCTGGTCCCTCTGAGGGGCAAGTGTCACAACACACAGAGGCTGAGCTGGTTTACCAGATACCCCAGAGACAGCACATGGCAACAGTGATGGTGGGACAAGAAAGGTCAGCTGTCCCCATGCATATTTGCTGAAGGGTCAGGGCTCCAGGGTCCCACACCCCCACTATCATCTCTGTGATCACTTTCACCCAGAGGAGGCAAGGTCAGCCTTTCAGCCACGTTATATTTAGAATCTGTTCCACCTGGCTACCTGCAATGCTTTAACACTTTCATTTTTAAAGGCAAACTATTGGTATTCTGAAAATCTTTTTCTCATAAAGTTTTCCCATGTAATTGTCTGCGCTGAAACACATACGTGTACACTTAACACACTCAATTGCTATTGTTGCTTTAAAAAAAAATAATCTAGGCTATACCTACCCTTCCCCTTGAAAACAATGCTTATGTGAAACTACTGTTGCTGCGAGATTATTCAGGGGAGGGAAATGGGTTCCAGGCAGCACAATGGAAGAAGCCTCACTAAATTTTCTCAAATGGGATTTGAGACTCATGATTCTCAATGCAAAGACACATAAATAGGAACAAAGATAAAATGAAAAATAAAAATAAATAAACAAATGTAAAACTCACTTTAAAGATAAACGAGCTCAAATCTAATTACTGTGTCCATGAGCAACCTAAATCCATTCACATCTGCAATAATGCGGGTTCAAAACCAAAGCTTAGTAATGTATGGTTGGCAATTTCTAAACTGTTTGACGTGAAAAGCTTTGTGAAGACCTTTTGAACCCAGATATGGTGCATTTTAAAACATTAATGCAGATGATTGGCGGACCAAACATTTGCAGTCATTGTATTTTCCTTAAAGTCTGCACACAGACATCCAACCCATGGACTTGCGTTCAGGGAAATCATGGAGGGAAGGATGGAGGCAACTGCTCTCCTGAAAGGTGCCTGCTTCAATGCCTATGGTGTTGGCAGGAATGGTGCAGCCTGGAAGGAGTTCTTTTCCAGGGAACTGCTGAAAAAAGCAAGACCCTATGTGTTCTTGGCAAGGAAGCAAAGGGCCTACAAGTCCCTCAGCATTTACCCCTCTGCCAGCCAAACATCTTATTAAAACAGAAATAGCCCCTTACTGATTGGAAGAAAATGCTATAGCAGCTCAGGAAACATTCCAGATGCTTCAACCAGAGTGAGACAATGGACTTTGTGTCTGTGTGTGTATCTGTGTATGTGTGTGTGTTCTGTGTGTGTGTATTCATGAGCTCTAGCACATGCACCGGCCATTTTCCATAGGGATAGTACCCTAGAATAGAGGCAGGATCTTGAAAATGTATCTTTTAATTATCTAGATCTTGATAATAAATAAAATACACTCATGGGCCAAATAAAAGTGAATGTAACCACAAAGTGATATTCAGAAATAAAGTGCATGGGTAAACAAAAATATCCAAGCTAATAAGAATATTCTAAGACTATCTTAAAAGCTGAGGAAAATAAATAAATCACCAATATTTATAAATATTTAAAGAAAGTTTGACTTCTTGGGTTTAGGAAACCTTTCTTTTTAACTCTGACATGTAATGTATTTAGAGCTACTTCATGATAAATCTGACAGATGTATTTGACTTTCTCTATATATAGCATAGCTAATTTTTGATACTGGTAACCTCAGTGCATTACAATAACTTTACAGATTAGAATGATTCTAGTGAAATACATGTTTTTACAATAAGATTTTTAATCAAGTGGTAGACATTCTCACTTCAAAGAGATGTCATTTAAATGGCACATTTCACTTTTAACTCTTTGATTGAGATAAATTATATATGCAAAACTAACCAGAGACAATGGTAAGAATAAACCCTAAACTAATAATCCTTGATGTATTCATATTGGGCAAATACTGCATTTTAAAACAAACAGGTAGTATAGTGGCCTCCCTCCCTCAAGTTTTCTTTCCTTCTTTCCTTTCTTCTTTCCTTCCTTCTTTCCACTTTTCTTTCTTTTAATGATCCAAGGCATCTGCTATTTCTTTGACTGGCTTCAAACATTTTGCTAATATAGGGCATGACCTCTGTACTCATAGCCCAATAAATCCTTTCAAGTCACAGTTGAGGAGAACATATAACAAATGTTGACAGTATTAACTTGACATCATAACAGGGACCAAGGGAAGTCTCCTTATGGGTCCTGATCATTGGAACTATATGCACAGTCACCCACCCAAATGGAAAACAAAGTATCATTTTAACATCTGCTGGATCTGTGCCCCATAAATGCTAATATGGGACTCTCTGCCCGGGGAAAACAATAAAGAAGAAACAAACAAAATTATGCACAGGAAATAACCCCTACTTTCCTTCTACCTTTCTCAGAGCAAACCACTTTTCCTCTGAACTATAGGCTTTAAGGGGTTGGAGAAGGAAGGAGTCAGGCCAGTCCTTTTCAGAGGAGGGTGGGCTTTTTGTCCCATTGAAGAAGTATTAGGCCCTAGAACTGAAAACTGTCCAGTGAGTCACTGTTGCTCTTCCCTCTTTCCAACAATTTTCTTGAAATACATGTAGCTCCTTAAAAATAGATGACAGCAGGGAAAAAGTTTAATTAATTAATTTATTATTTATTTTTTTGTCTTTCCTAGGGCCACACCCGAGGCATATGGGGATTCCCAGGCTAGGGGTCTAATTGGAGCTGTAGCCACCGGCCTACGCCAGAGCCACAGCAACTCGGGATCCAAGCCACACCTCTTCTCATGGCAACGCTGGATCTTTAACCCACTGAGCGAGGCCAGGGATCAAACCCGTACCTCATGGTTCCTAGTTTGATTCGTTAACCACTGAGCCAAGACGGGAACTCCTGAAAAAGTTTAATTTTAAAATAGCTTGCGAAATATCTGTAAAACCTCACCATTGGAAACCTCACCTTTGGAGAATGTGGTTTGTGCTCAGAAATCAAATTGAGACCTTTTTCTTCCACCATAGCTCTGAGTGCAAAATGGGCAGGTCTACAGAGCAAACTCAAAGTTTGTTTTATCAAATAGGCATGGCAGATGGGCCAATGCAGAGAGTCACAAACCCAAAACCACCTCTCCCTAAACATTGTAGAGAGCCCTTCCTGGGGTTGAGCATAGTAATATACTGGCCACAGAGCACAGATGGCTTCTGGGATCCTGGGGTCCCCATCAAGGCACTGCTCTCCAGATTGGTCTATGGTTGTAGGTTTTACATGTGGGGATCTCAAATTGAGTTCTCATTCTCCCAATGGTTAGTCAGCTTGGGGAAAATAGACAAAATATACTACAATTCAGCAATGACTCTGTTAAAAAAAAAAAAAAAAAGATGTCAACTTACTGTGATGAAATCTATAGCAACAAAGAATTTGCTCCCTAGTGAAGTATTTGGGAAACAAAATATTCAGTCTAGTAGGAAAATTGCTAAGTGAAGATGACTATAAATAAACAAAATGAATTTTTAAAAAACTATTGTTAATAAGGATTATTTTAAAATTCTGCCATTCAAACGCAGACATGACTAACATTTGTCATTTCACATAAGATTTTTCCTTTGTATTGTTTACCTACTTGAAATTATATTCTATGTACAATATTGAATTATTCATTTTATCATTTACTGTTTTGCCAAAGCATACTTTCGTTTTCTGGTAAAACCAGGTATATATTATTTAAATGGCCATAGGGTTCTCCTTCATATATATGAGAATCACAATCAATTATAGCATTTAGTTTGTTGGCCACTTAATCTTTTACTGGGTTTTTATAGCTATAAATAGCTCCCTACTGTATATATATTCCATAAGTATATTTATTTCCCAACTGCAGATCATTTCTTAGAGTGCATATGGGAAATAAAAGTATTTGGATCAGAGTTTATGAACATATTTAAGATGCAATATACATAACACAAAATAGTTTCCAGAAAGTTATATCAATATTCATTTCCCCTAGCAACTTGCAACACAGCTAAAATGAAGTATTATTAGTTTTTTAAAGCTATACTAATTTATCAAGCAAAACAGGTTATAGAAGCTGTTTTAAAGTATAGTTGTTAGATTAGAAATTAAGTAAGCAGTTTGACATGTTTATTTACCCTCTATGTTTCATCTTTAGAGACTTGCTTGTTAAAATACTTTACCTGGTTTATCTATTTTTTTTCATTTTTCTTATAAGCATGCATAAAAATCTTTATAAGACTGTTTATTGATTTTTGCCTTGTTGCAAATTTTTGACTAGGTTGATAGTGTTTTCTTTTTTAATTTTTTAAAATTTAAGTATACTCGCTGCTAATATTGCATAAGTTAACAGGTATACAATATATAGTTATTGTATACTCCACTTACAGTTATTATAAAATATTGACTGTATTTTCCATGCTGTACAATATATTCTCATAGCTTATTTTACACCTAATTATTTGTAATTCTTACTTCTCCACCCCTATATTTCCCCTCCCTCGTTCCCTCATTCCACTGGTATTTTTATGTTTTTTTTATTGAAAATATTTAATTTTTTATAAAGTATAATTCTTTCTTCTTTACAGTTTTGGATTGAGCCTTTGATTTTTTTTTTAATGTTTATTTTGAAACACCAGATTAGTTTTTGCCTAACTTATATTACTTTGCTAACTTTAAAATGTTGTTTTTTTAACAATCAATTTTTATCCATCTAGACTGATGAGACAAGAATGTAAACTGCACTCTTTGAGGCAAAATACGTGATGGAAGACCTGTAGTGCTTATTAGATAGTTCATTGTGTGGATGTGCATATATGGATACCACCCCTTTCCCAAGTAATTTTTTTTTCCCACTTATTTTTTTATTCCAGCATCAATGCCAAACTGAATTCATCAGTGTAGTCATCCTCTGTGATATAATATCTGGCCTTATGAATTTCCTCTAATTACCTTCGTTTTAGAAACTATTTTTTCTACTCACATCTTCAAGACATTCACATTCTAAATATAATATGAATAATTTATCAGGGTTGAATTGAATATATATTTTAATTTTGAGAAAGATTAATTTCCCATTTACCAACAGAATGCTTATCTCCTTTTACTGAAATTTTCTTTATTTCAGTAAAGTTTTGAAGTTTCCTTGGTTGTATTTTATTTTCAGGTTGATTTATTTAAACATGGGCATTACACATGTGAATGTGTCCCTATGTTTTATCTAATCTTACTTATCTTAGTCCCCCTTTTCTGGTTTATTCTCTGGGATTGTTTTATATAATTTGCCAACAGCAATAGCTTTGCTTCTTTTCAAATAATTACCACTGCCTTGCTGCCATTCTGTTTATTTGAAATCACATATTATTTCTCTGGTCAAGTAGTTGCATTTCCACAGTTTAGTGATTGTATGGCAATCTTATTTCCCTCCCTTCTCTCAGGTTTCTTAAGGATGAGTTATCCTTGGTGTGACTGCACTTTCTGAATTGGGAAAAAGGAACACTTAGGAAATGGATGCTTGAGCATTTGTTTCTGATCCTTTCTCCTTTCTTTTTTTTTTTGGTTTTTTTTTTTGTTTTGTTTTTTGTTTTTTTGTTTGTTTTTTTGCTATTTCTTTGGGCCGCTCCCGCGGCATATGGATGTTCCCAGGCTAGGGGGTCTAATCGGAGCTGTAGCCACCGGCCTACGCCAGAGCCACAGCAACGCAGGATCCGAGCCGCGTCTGCAACCTACACCACAGCTCACGGCAACGCCGGATCTTTAACCCACTGAGCAAGGGCAGGGACCGAACCCGCAACCTCATGGTTCCTAGTCGGATTCGTTAACCACTGCGCCACGACGGGAACTCCCTTTTCTCCTTTCTAATTTACGATTTTCGTGTCCCAGCCACCAGACTAATCAGATCTTTCATTGAAATATGTATAGACTTCTACATCAGAATCATCCAAGAAAAGGAACATCATTGCTTGCAGTTGAGAGAGGATCAAGATTCTGGGTCTTGAAAAGAGGCATCTCTATCTAGAACAACATGTGCAAGTGAAGAGATTTCTGGGTTGCCTGGAGGGGAGTCCTGCTGTCCTGGGAGAAGGAATCCTCTGAAGTGAGGAGTTAGGGGTGTGTTCCTGCTCACTTCCTGTAAAAGGCTGCCCTGCTCCCCCCCCCCATTCATGTAGAACAAGAGGAGGCAATTGTGGTGTTGGTGGAAGCTCACTTCTTCCTCTGGCCTTGGGAGCAGAGACCTCTGGGGACCTGAGTCACAGAGGTTTCCTGATTTCCAATCTTGGTGACAGAGAGTCACTAAGGAACACACAGATTTCCTCCCTGCCTGTGACCCTCATTTTCTCATATTACTTGACCTCACAGGGTAACCAGAATGGGTGGAGAGTTTATCACACTCCCTCTGACCACAGAGAAAAATAACTCTTTGGAAGAAGCCTGTGGCTTGATACTGAAGAATTAAGTTAAATAATTTGGAATCTGGACATACAAATGAGGGAAGAACTAGAAGAAAATTAAAACAAATTCATTGAACGTGCAAGCAAGGAGCTTTCAAGAGATTTAAAACAACCAAAAAGATTTTCCAGAAGTGGAAATGAAAAAGTCATGATCCTAAATTTTTTGAAAAATTAATATGAATTTGTTATAAAAATCAGGCCTCAGACTATATTTAGATTGTGTACATGGTGTAATTTTTTCATACCTTCTCTGATGTTTATTTGTAGCCCTGATCAAAAGTCAGACTGCTAAGAAGTGATAGGAGTAACCATAAAAACGTTTAAGTGCCATTGTCCTAGTCAATGTTCTTCTCATTCTCTTCTATTATTTTCCCAGGATAGAAAAGCAAACGAGAATGTGCCTAGTATTCCTAGGCACCCAGGAATACTAGAGGTCAGGCAATGCTCCTAGGAGGACAATTTAGGGGACTTGGGTCCAGTGTGGCCTTGAAAAATTTGGTCCAGCTAGAGGTAGAGCTCTTTTCCTAAATTTGTAAAACCTCAGTTCCAAATAAAATATATGTATACTTTCTTCTAAGGAAATTTATGTAATTCTCCAGAAGAGAAAATAGGTGCTATTTGTGCTAAATGACCATCTCTAAAGCTGAATAATGACTAAAACATGGATGAACCTCAAAGAAGGAAGACAGTTAAATATTTAAGACAGAAACAAGTCTATACATGCAAAATACACTTAACTATTCCTAGGCACACATGTATGAATGTGTATGTATACTGATGAGTGCATGCTTGTGAATAGAATATGCTAAAGACTTGTGTAAACGTTGTCCTGTATTCCTTTGTGTTTCTCTGTCCCTCCATATAACCGAAAAAGTTCAATTATGTTCAGTATCTGCTTTATCCTACTCAATGCTGCTCTGTATTTGTTGAGCCTTCATGTAGATTTGAGAATTACATTTCTCTAGAAAGACACAATCTTTTAAAAAGAAACAGATTAAAGTTCTGTAGTTTGGAATTAGAAGGCATGCATATCATTCTCTTTTGGGGAAAGACAAAGAGACACATTTAATTAGAGTGTGGAAGTAGTTTTCTGCATAAGTCATACCCTCCAAACACACTGCCAATATTTTCAGGCCAGTGTTGGAATCCTCAGGCCTTTATACTGCTCAGCATTCTATTTTATTGGACTACCTAGAGACAACATTTTTCTGCAGAGCCCATGGATGAGTTGCTGATATAACCAAGGGAACAGAATTCTTTACAAAGGTCAACACCTTCCAGTTAGTTTTTGCAGAACTTATCCCATTATGTGAATAAAAAGCAGCCCCATAAAACCTGGACTCTAAGGAGGAAGGAAAATGCAAATTGCTATGCCTAGTCTTCATTAGCATCATTGGGTATAAATGTGAGGGGTGGGAGGTAATGACCATCTAAGTTAGCCATGCGTGACAGGCACATATATACAGATATGCCAGGGACAGTGATTCACTGAAACAAGAAACAATTTGAAATCAGTTACTTACTCACAAATTCATACAAGAAAAACAAACAAACAAACAAAAAAACTTCTTTATTTCTTTGAAAGGCAATTTTTATTTTTTAGTTTTTAAAAAACGTTTGGCCGCCCAACATCCTGGGCCAGGGATTAGATCTGAGCTGCAATTGCCTCAGCCGTGCTGCAACACGGGATCCTTTAATCCACTATGCTTGGCAGAGGGTCGAGCCTGCATCCTGGCTCTTCAGAGATGCTGCCAATCCTGTTGCACCACAGTGGGAACTCCTGAAAGGTGATTTTTAATACTTAGAAAAAGTTACCAGACTTTCTCCCTTCTCTCTTTCTCTGTTTGCTTTGTCTTTTCCTTTCCCACCTTTTAGTCAAAGAAGATAATACTTCTAAATTTTGTTTTTGAAACACTGGGCAGAGGAGGTGGTTGGTTCCTGAGAGGTGTGGGACCCCACCAGGAGGCAGGTATTCCAGCCTTGATGTCACCTTGAAGTTGAGCCTCCAAGCGGCCCCTTCTGCTCAAATTAGGTGCTTTAGTCCTGTCCTTCCTACTCAACATCCTTTATTTGTCAAATAAAAGAGAATGGTTTTTTTTGATCATGAATCTGAAAAAGTCTGCTTTTGGCAGCTTGGAAATCTTGATAAAAGGCATATGAAACTTCAAAGTCCAAAAGTGTGTTTTTATTAGCTGTTTAATTTTTGATTAAGTTAGAATTTTATTTTCATCTTAGTGTGTGTAACTTTTGGGCTTTTTCTGTTGCTTAAATGTTGTATATAAAGTTAATACTTCTAACAAACCTCCTTTCTGGTTACTTTAAGTTAGATTTCTTTAGAAGATAATATGATTTAATTTAGAACACTAAAGACCAGAATTTAGAAACTTCCTGATTATAAAAGTATCTACCCTGAATAGACTTAATTGTACATAATAATAATAATAATATGAATGGTAGACAGCATTTTTTGAAAACTTGCCATGTCCAAGCATTGAATTCTTAATGTCTTACAGGCTATTATTTATTTATTCATCTTTTCTTTTCTTTTCTTTTTCCTTTTTTCTTTTCTTTCTTTCTTTATTGCTTTTTAGGCCACACCTAAGGCATATGGAAGTTCCCAACCTAGGGGTCGAATCGGAGCTGCAGCTGACAACGTATGCCACAGCCATAGCAACACCAGATCTGAGCTGCATCTGCAAACTACACTGAAGCCGACAGTAATGCTGGATCCTTTAAACCATTGAGAAAGGCCAGGGATCAAACCCACATCCTCAGGATACTGGTTGGGTTCTTAACCTACTAAGCCACAATGGAAAATGCCAAAATCCTGTTATTTAATACTTATTCTCCTTTTATTGTTTGTTTGTGTTTTTGACTGCACCCACGGCATAAGGAAGTTCCTGGGCAAGGGATGGAACCTGAGCTGTGGCTGCAATCCATGCCTTAGTTGTGCAAGGCCATAACCTTAACTTACTATTCCAGGCCAGGGATTGAACCCAAGTCTTAGCAGCAACCTGAGCCACTACAGAGACAATGCTGGCTCCTTAAACCTCTGTGCCACAGTGGAAATTCCAATACACATGCCCTTTTGAAGTTGGTATTTTTAATCCCCATTTTATAGTTGAGAACACTGAGAAATTTAACTGTTTGCTTAACGTCACACACTCATAAGTGACCCAAACATGAGTCAGACTCTTGTCTGTCTCTCTATAAAGCCTCTCCTCTAACCCATTACAAAATTCTGATTCATCAGCTAGGATTCTTTTGTTAAAAAATAGATTAAATTATGGTCGTACTTATATTTTTATATGGCCCTGTTTTCCTACAGCCTTACCTCACCCCACCATGCTCCTAAACTCACACATTTATCTTCTCCCTTTTTAGGAAGTCCTATCTCTGAAAAGTAAAGAAATACCATGAAAGAAGGTTGGCTATGAATTAAAGGCTATCAATACATTTTCAAAGCAATAAATAACCTATTGTGGCTACATCCAAAGTCAGTATTCCAAAGTATATTTCAACAAAGCAGGCCACACATTTTAAAGGTTCAGTTCCAGAAGAGAGCCACATTTTTCATAGGATTGAAATCACTTGGCCCTTTACTCTGTGCTTCTGGAGATGTGTAGACAGAATGGAAAAAATACAAGCCTGAGCTGGGCTTCTGACTCTCCAGCCAGCAGAGCCTAAGAATAGCCCTCCCTGCCTGGGATCGTAATTCATCACTCTATCTCCTTTCTGTTTCCTTTGCTACCAGGGAGAAGCAATGTGAAATTTAATAAGTGGAATAAAAGTTATTTTTTCCCCCTGTCTATATGGGTCCTGGCAGAGGGCCTTGTAAAGTGCTTTCAATTACTAGGAGCCATGTAAGACCAAATTCCTGCCTAACAGTGGTTGGCACCAGAATAAGTTTAAGGAGTTCGTCAGTAGCCAAAATTTCATCTTCTTCCCACTGCTGTGAGGTCCTTTTCCACGTCTTAGTACTGCCTGGCTCAGGAGCCATGGGGAGTGGGGTGGGGGACCAGGCCCCTGAGTGGCTGTGGATGATGGTGGAACCAACATCTTCCCAGGGGAGGGAGCCAGGAAATAATTCCTTAACTGCAGTTTCATATAGTATGTTCAGCAACCTCTGGAGATGAAAGGAAACTGTAATTGCCAAGTTATGGCTATTTTTTTCTTCTAACTGAAGGATGTCCACATTTAAAATGTTTATGAAGCATCACAATGTTTTTCCCCCAAAAGTGAGCTATTTTTTGCTATTTCTTTAAGCTGCACAATTTCTTTTCTGTTTAGTTTGTTTTGTTTTCTAAATGTATATACCTCTGAAGAAAGCAATTTGCAAAACCCTGTGTTCCAATTAAACAAGACTGTCTTGCTGTTTGTCATTAAAGACAATTGTTTATTGACCCCAAATGACTACTTAAAGCAGGCCCCATGCCCTTTTCTGGCCTATTCTTTTGAAGACAGTGGACAGTCTGTATGGTCCCTCAGGGTCCCTCCCAGGAGGCACAAGTATAGTTTTGTTAGCCATACTTAGAGGTCATGTTCTCTCTATATCATTTTTATTGTCCTTATTTGGACTCTCTCCAATATCGCAAAACATTTTTTAAGCATGTGGCTGAGAATTGCATGAAATGATGCTTTTCTGAAAAAAGAAAAAAACTCCTTTATTCTTTATGTAACACTTCTTTTGTACATGTGAATACGAGTCCCCATTCGCCTTTTGCCTGAAGCACTACATCATATGGTCATGGGGAAGGCACAGCACGCTCTCCGGATACTTTTCCTATTTGATTATCTCATTTTATCCAACTGAGTAAGTTACATCAAGATTCATTCTCTCCAGAGAGTTCCCACTATCACATAGTGGGCCAAGAATCAGACTGCAGCAGCTAAGGTCACTGCAGAGGGGCAGGTTTGATCCCCCGCCCAGCACAGTGGATTAAAGATCTAGTGTTGCTGAAGCTGCAGCAGAGGTTGCAGCTGCCACTTGGATTCAGTCCCTGACCCAGGAATTTTATATGCTGTGGGTGTGGTCATTAAAAAAAAAAAAGGATTCATGTCTCTAAAAGAACTTCTCCTTTTTGAAACACATACTCTTGATTCCATCCTATTCCAAGATTTCTGCTAATATCCCAACTCTGAATCCAACTATTAGCCATTTTAAATATCATAGGCATTGCAGTCAAATCAGTCAAGAACATCTTATGCTAATTGCATTGCCCTTAATCAGATATTTTTCTTCCCCTCACCTGTTCAAAGACAGTGACATCCATGTCAGCTATATGATTATTGAGTTTTCGGTGTCCTTTGCCTTCATGTCTGAAACTACTTTGACATGAGCCACAGTAGTTAATGACCAGTTAGGGAAAACCTGAGGGCAGACACTTTAGGACTTTGAGACAGATTTGTTTTCTAAAGTGTGTTCAAGGTCATAGCTGTGGAAACCATTTTGATGGTCTGTACATTAACCTTTTCTATTTTATACTTCAGGAGCATGGGCAGGGTGGTCCATGAGGCTGTTGAAGATGTTTTTAAAGTCAAAGAGCAATTTTCTCACCTAGAAGGGGTAAGATGTTCAAAGTGGAGGGAGAGCTGGGTAAAATGAAATTTCAGAGACCAAACTACAAAGGAAAACCATAGCATGTGGATTTGGAGCTTCTCTTTCTTGTGCAGTAAGGTTGGGTGGACCATCCCTGGGACCTGGTTGGAAACAAAATGAGGTGATTCTCACTTCTTGCCACAGTGATTAATTTAATCATCCAGGACAAAAGCAGGGAGTATGTGCCATTCACCTCCTCTCAAGCTGGTTCCATCAGCATCCATATCTGACCTTTGATTTTGGCCAGGGGAAAAGTCCCTTTTTCAAGGTAAATATCTCAGAAAGTAACTTACATGGATAATTCATTTTAATAACGGTTTCTAAAATCTATTCTAGCAAATCTTCATCTTACTAAGTTAGAGGTAGCCATAAACATTTCTATTTCATTTAAAAAGATGGTGAGAGTTGCACTGTATAGGTTTGACTAGTCAATGTAAATACTGTGAGAGGTGGTTGTTATTTTTTAATTGCCCTGAGTGACTCCAACCTAGAAAACACTTGAAGCTCCCAATTCAAACATGTAAGCACATGTAGGATATACACTTTTGTTTATAATTTTTGTAGTCTTAAACCTCAGCGTCTAGCCATTTTTTTAAACCGACAGTTAACACAATTTTGTGTTCTCTTTGAGACAATACTATTTTTCCCTAATCTTTGTGTCTATTCTTCCCCACTGCTAAAAAAAATCAGTAAGAATGGAGACATGATTGTTAAATGTTTTTCATACAGAATGTTTACCTTCTGCTCATCTCTCTCCAAATCACCCTAGACATTTCTGTCAAGAATATATTAATTTGAAAGTTTAAGTTTTTAATCTGAAAGTAGATGACTGTAACATTAAACCATATTGAAATATATAGTAAAGAAATCTTTCCTATAAAATTTGGCTAATATAACACAGGATAAACAACAATCTGCAATGCAGAATTAAGATTGCAGTTAACTTGTAAAATTAAAAAAAGAAAACTGGAATTCCCATCGTGGTGCAATGGAAGCGAATCTGACTAGGAACCATGAGGTTGTGGGTTTGATCCTTGGCTTTGCTCAGTGGGTTAAGGATCCGGCATTGCTGTGAGCTATGGTAGAGGCTGCAGACAGGGTTCGGATCCGGCATTGCTGTGGCTGTGGTGTAGGCCAGCAGCTGCAGCTCCAATTTGACCCCTAGCCTGGGAACCTCCATATGCTGTAGGTGTGGCCCTAAAAAAAAAGGACAAAAAGACAAAAAAAAGAGAAAACTGCTTCTTTTTTTGGAAGTTGCTCGATTTCGATTTGAGGTCCTGCTAAGAGAAAATTTAATTTTTAATTCTTCTTTACATAAGCAGAAAACTTTTTCCTTAACACATTTCTCAGATTATTTAAACTATTACTACTACTACTACTACTACTAATATCAACATTTATAAAAATATACAACCAAGTATGCACTGTTGCACATACCTTGGGAAAAGTGAATACTTTTCGAAAATATATAGCTCCCCAGCAAGTTATGGATTTTCAAGTGTCAGAGGAATAACCCAGACTGGAATAAGTGATGATGTTATATTTGTCTTTCTGTTACACCGTGCAGAGTGTCTTGTAGGTTAAGTAATGTAGCATTTTGCAGTGGGCAGTATGTGCACACATGGTGGGCTGTGGGATTTTTGGAGACAGTCAGAAGATCAGATACATTTTTGTTACTCTGTGTATGTAGGCTCTGTGTGCATATGTGTGTATGCATGTCTGTATATAGTGCATGTGTGGAATAACTTTGGTATTTTAAATTATTATTCAGTGATCGTAATTTGAGAAATAGTAACTATAACAGTGATGGTGGTGGTGATGGCAGTTGCAGTGTTATGGAGTACTTATGCTTGTCTGATCATATGCCGGGCGCTTATACATGATAAGTCTCTAGATACCATGTAGATATTATCATCCCCCAAGTGTCCCTAGAAAACCGAAGGTGACCTGGATAGTGAGGTGAACCATCCTATTACAGATCCTACAATGTCACTTTTGCTTGAACCCAATTCCCTCTGGATTCAAAATCCCCCTCTTCCCCCTACATCACCAGTGATGGCAAGGAAAATGAAGATCCCCTTGCCAAAGAGGCAAAAATAGGATCTTTGCCTTAGTGAAGTCATTTGCAGACTTTAAGAATCATCACTGTTGGTGGGAATGTAAGCTGGTACAACCACTATGGATAACAGTATGGAGGTACCTTGGAAAACTACATGTAGAACTACCATATGACCCAGAAACCCCACTCTTGGGCATATATCCGGACAAAACTTTCCTTAAAAAATACACATGCACCCGCATGTTCATTGCAGCACTATTCACAATAGCCAAGACATGGAAACATCCAAATGTCCATCAACAGACTACTGGATTAGGAAGATGTGGTATATATACACAATGGAATACTACTCAGCCATAAAAAAGAACAAAATAATGCCAATTATAGCAACATGGATAGAACTAGAGACTCTCATACTGAGTGAAGAAGTCAGAAAGAGGAAGACAAATACCATATGACATCACTTATATCTAGAATCTAATATATAGCACAAATGAACCTTTCCACAGAAAAGAAAATCATGGACTTGGAATAGACTTGTGATTGCCAAGGGGGAGGGGGAGAGAGTGGGGTGGATTGTTAGCTTGAGGTTAATAGATGCAAACTATTGCCTTTGGAATGGATTAGCAATAAGATCCTGCTGTGTAGCACTGGGAACTATGTGTAGTCACTTATGATGGAGCATGATAATATGACAAAAAAGAATGTAAAAATGTACGTGTAACTGGGTCACCATAATGTACAGTAGGAAAAAAATTGTATTGGGGAAATAACAATTTAAAAAACGAAAGAAAGAAAAGAAAGAAAGAAAGAAAGAAAGAAAGAAAGAAAGAAAGAAAGAAAGAAAGAAAGAAAGATGTATAAATTTTTAAAAATCATCATTTTAAAGTATTTCTACTTAGGGAAACATCACAGGATGAATGTATTTGTATTTGAAATATTCCAGTATGACTTGCCTTGCTTCAGCAAGATAAATCCCAAAGCAGCTAGGTTGCTATTTCTTTGCTTTTTAGGGTATTAGCTTACTTCTTTGTTTAATACTGTCATTATGTCTGATTAGGACTTTTCAGAAACACTTCTACTGTGGAGGAGTTTTCTGCTCAGCTCCAGGCCTGTCTAAAGCTGTTCTGGATATTAGTGATATGTGAAGAGACCCCCTTGTCCCCTCTGCAGAGCGGCAGAGCGTCAGTTCTCTGGCATCTTCTGTGGCTGGCATCATTCTGCTGCCCCTGGAGACGACACTGACCATTTTGGCAGAACTTAACACTTGCTCCCCACCCACTTACCCCATGGCTTTATTATACAAGGCTGCTTGGTTTCTTCCCAAATAACCATTTCACTGTATTTTCTTTCTTGTAAGCACTTGCACACTCATAGAGGCAAACCGTTGTCTTCTCCATAACCTTTACTTACATTCTCAGCTAACGACCCACCTCATACTACCCAGAGTAAAGAGAAGCAATTGGGTGAACATTCCTTGGCCTTCTTTCTACCAGATCTACCCATGCAAATGAATATGTTCCTGTATCCCTGTCTTTCTCCTTTTCACCACGGATGAAGTATCCCCAATTTTATCAGTGGTTAGTCCCTTCACTGGGCCATGGTCTTATCCCCCCTTTGTCTGCTTAAGGATTTTGCTCTTGTAATTAGTCCCTTTCTCTGCCACTTCATCAATAAGAGAATACATTCTAGACATTTCCATTTCTAGCATCTCCTACTTTAAAAGGCAGGATAAAACAAGGAAATCAGTGCCAGCAGATACCAGTACCGCCTCTAAGATGCCTTACTTGTTCCGCCTTCTCTGTCAGACACCCTGATGGACAGTTGGCCGAAGCCTGCCCACGGCCCACTTCTCTCCTCTTCTCCTCCTTCACATTTCTTCTTTCTGCCCCCTTTCTCTTTATAGGCTCTACCTGAGTGATTTTTCCTTAATTCTTTATCTATAAATTCCTTCCTTTCAGGATGACTCTCAAATTAGCATTTGTAGCTTAGATTTCTCAGCGGAACTCCAGGTAGGTGTACCACATGGTCTACTTGACACCTGCACTTGGGTATGTCCTTGGCCTTTAACACTTAAAAAGTCTCAAGCTGGAATCACCATTGTGGCTCAGCAGTAACAAACTCAACTAGTATCCCTGAGAATGTGGGTTTGATCTCTGGCCTTGCTCAGTGGGTTAAGGATCCAGCGTTGCCTTGAGCTGTGGTGTAGGTCACAGATGCAGCTTGGATCTGGTGTTGCTGTGGCTGTGGAGTAGGCTGGAAGCTTCAGCTCCAATTTGACCTCTAGCCTGGGAACTTCCAAATGCTGCCTCTGTGGCCCAGAAAAGAAAAAAAAAAAAAGTCTCAAGATGATGTCTTGATGCTCAGCCCATACCACTTCCTACCAAGGGAGTTCACACCCCAAACAGGAATTGTTTTTAATTCCCATTCTTTAGAGATCTCTTGCCACATATCTAGCTTTGTCTCACCCATTAGATGAGCCCCAATCACTCAGCCATCTCTCATAGCTTCTTAATGAAGTACAGCCTCTTCCCTGCTCCATAGACTCCAAAAGTGTCTGTCAGTGCCAGGATGAAATCTAAATACCATGCATCACTACATGATCTGCCTGCCTAATCTCTAGTGTTACCCCAGACCTCCTGTCAAGTTCTATGTTCTCATCTCTGTCTCATGGAACATACTAAACTCTTAGATGGTCTCTTTACTGATACTGAGGATATCAGAAACTGGGCTGTGCCCTCTCTCTAGAAAGTTCCTTAGGGCCCATGAAAGTCCACCAGCTCCTGGGAAAGAACTTGCCCCCCTGATGCTCAGTCATCCTTCTTCCCCCCCAAGCCATACGTTATCCCATCACTGTGTTACCCTTGTTCATGTGTTACCATTAGTTACCAAGTGGCTGTGTTTAATGATGTTCCCTCTCCCTTAGAAGATGATCTCCACAGGTGCCACGGCTCCGCAGGCATCACAGCAGTGAGTGAAGGTCCTTCTGTGAAGGAATGGATGAAATTGCTCGATTATTGAACATGGAGGCCTTCCAGAAGCTCCTGACTTATTCTCGACTGTGGGTATTTTATGGGGAGCATCCCCCTAGCAAGCAGCAGAAGTGTTCTGGCAGCTGCAAGCTTGCTCTGAATCCGGCCATCCATTCACTTGGCAGTACCAGCCAGGCATGAGGACTCTCTCATCCCCTCCTGCACAGATGTCAGGTCTGGTGTGATTGCCATAAACAGGTTTTCATTTGTGTAGCACATGCAGATGGGCTCATGACCCCCCAAAGAGACTGTGTGGAAATTATTCTTTCCAGCAGGAGATTGAAGGAGATGCTTAAATATGAAGAGAAACTTCCCTCAATATTATTAATGATACTTGGACTTAGCCTGAATGTGCAACTTTTACTGTGTAGTTTGTAATCTAGGTCAGTAGAGGTGATTAATGTCAGCTCCACCCCATCAGCCTTCATGAAGAATTCTTAAAATCACAGCTCACAGTGGTGCTAAAATCCATGCAGCCACTATTCAGCATAAAGGAGATTCTTCAAAATTAAAAAATTAATCAGAAATATATGCAGTGAACACATATGTTTATGTCATCAATTTCCCATATATAATCCCTGCTGACAGATGTGTTCCTTCAGCAAGAAGAGTTAGCCCTAAATTGTGCTGTATCTAGGACATCTCATCCTCACAAACCCACCTTCGGGATTCGATATTCGCCTTGACTGAATTAGTCATTCTGCAAATACTAGTTGAAAACCTACTCTGCACCAGGCATAATTCTGGATGCTGGAATATATCATAAATGGAGTGGAAAACAGGCCTACTTTCCTAGAGTGTGTTCTTGCATGTGGGGAAAAGGGCAGTAAGGGAAAAGATGAGTGTATATACATTTGTTATGTTGTGGAAAGCCTTAAGAGGAAAAATTAGCTAGGTAAGGAGATAATAGGAACAGGTGAGTGGAAATTATATTCTTATTGGGTTGCTTCCCTGGCCTTTCAGATAAGGTGGTGCAGGGAAAAAGGAAGAGGCCAGAAACAGGGCCATCCAGCAAAGAATGTTCCTGGATGTGGAAATAGCAGGTGCACACTCTGAATCTAGAGGGTTCTGTGTATTCTAGAGGAAGAAAGGAGGCTTTGTGGCTGCAACAAAAGATAAGGGAGCATCTGCATTTTCAGAATATACTATTATCCTTAGTTACTTACTTGTATTTGGGACCTGGTAGGCTACTGGATTGGAAAGAGACCAGAAATGAGAAAGAGGGTAAAAAGAAAATGAAAGAAAGATTTTAAAAATAGAGGTTTGAAAAGAAAGAGAAAATGATTGCATAGTAAATAAGATCTCTGTTAATTCCCTGACTTCCAGAAAGACAAAATGTACTTTTAAAGTTAATTATCGGGAGTTCCCATCATGGCAGGGTGGAAATGAATCCAGCTGGTATCCATGAGGACACAGGTTCAATCCCTGGCCTCCCTCAGTGGGTTAAGGATCCAGCATTGCTGTGAGCTGTGGTGTAGGTCACAGACATGGCTCAGATCTGGTTTGGCTGTGTCTGTGGTGTAGGCCAGCATCTGTAACTCCAATTTGACCCCTAGCCTGGGAACTTCCATATGCTGTGGGTGCAGCCCTAAAAAGAAAAATATAAAAAATAAAAAATATATAAAGTTCATGACCCCAAACTCCAGACTCAGGATAATGTCTTTGCAGAAACATTCAATGGGAAAATAAGTTTGATCTGTGCTTTATCTTGGGGACTATAAAATGATATTACGATATATTCCCAAACATATCAAGAAGACCCAAATATAAGACACCCAGTTGTATGGACCCCAGAATTATATAAATTTAATCAGATGATTTTGTTCATTTTGAAACAATTGTATTAGAAACAAGAGACTCAGATCTGACATAATGCAGTGAAGCCTGTTTAATGAGGGTAAAGACTGTGATAAAAAAAGAAAAAAAACAGAGGCTCCAAAATACAAGGGCTTAGAGATAATGAGCTTCAGGTGGATGTGGTAACATCTGTCATCCAGGTGCAAGGATGACAGGAGTCAGAGGATGAAGATGGTGCAGAGGCCAGGGCCAGTCAGCTATCTCCTCTTCAACCAGCATCAACACACACTCTGGGAATATCCTGTTCCTCAATATGTTTGATATATTTCAGCTGGGCTTCACCAACATTAAAGATGGGCATTTTTTTGTTCTCTCCTGGGAGATAAGCTTATAGTTCCATTCTACATGAGTTATGGAGGCACCAACTTTATTAAAACATGATCCTCTTAGGATTCCTAGGCCACCTGGAACTGACTGACCCTGTCTTCTCTTGGCTCCATGATGTCACAGAAAAACAAAGCTCAAGGTCATCAGTAGGGCAGCTTTTCTGCAGGTGAAAAGCGAATGTTCAGCCAACCTCACTAGGCTCTATAACTTGTATGTTTTTTCCTGTTTCTGGCCAATCCATGCATTTAAAGTAGTATTTGTCTGTATGGAAATAAATGAAGTCCAGTGCATTAAGAACAAGCAAAAGCTATTTATGCCGAGTTGGCCATAGCAATGAAATCAGGCAGGCAGAGGAGTGGGAAAGCTTCCTTTGTCCCAGTAGGCTTCCGATGTGCCCTGGTTGGAGGTCGTTGGCAGGGGAACTGAAGGCGGATTGATGAGGGGCGAGGCAAGGTGTGTGATTGATTGCTTGGGTGCATATTTGGCTTTCTCTGCTTGGTCCAAGATCGGAAGCAGGAACATAAAGTGAGTCTGCCATCTGTCAATAAATGTTGGTCCTCTTGGGCCAATTGTTGCAGAAGTTATTGGTTGTCTTCCTGTTTTGTTACAGGAGATGAAGGTCTGGCTTCCTACAAATCTGCCCTGGGTGGCTTCTTGGCCTGGTTATGGTAGAAAATGGATTTCCTGGGCAAGTTGTTTCTGGTTGTGGATCAGAGTTCTATTTTTGTATATAGTCTGGTCATTGTCCCTTTGTTCATATTCAGTGTCTTATCTGTTTCTTAGTTCATCTGTGTGTGTGTGTATTTTCTTTCAGCCAACATTTTTTAGTATTGTGGCAGATGGTTTGCTCAGGGAATCTAAATCACCGTTGTGACCGAATAAAGAATCCCACCATTCCTCCATACTTAAGAAACCTTTTTCCCCCCCGGACTTCTAGGGTACCACACTTGGCTGGTTCCATTACTATCCAACTGGTTACTTTTACTCAGTTCTCTTTTTTGGTCCATCATTTACTAACTCTCAATTTTATAATGACTGAAGATTCATTCCTCATATTTTCTTTTTCTCTTTTTCCTCTAAGTTTTTTGTTTTATTGACACTTCCAGTTTCACAGCTTTCATGTATTCTGTGCACCAATGATGCTCAAAATTATTCCCTCACATCGCACATCCCCCAGTCTCCACATTTGTAAAATAGAACCATGTCATCTCCACTTAATTATCTGAAAAGCACCTGCACTTCTAGAACCAGAGAACTACTTAGATCCAAACTGCAAGCACTGCCCACCCCCAATTCTTACACATCTGCCCTAGCTTGGGCTGCCAGGATGGAATGCCATAGGCTAGATGGCCTAAACAATAGAAATTTATCTTCCCTAGGTTCAGAGGCTGGGATTCTGGGTGTGGGTGCCTGCATAGTCAAGCTCTGATGAGAGCCCTCTCCCTGGCTGCCTATGTGGCCATCTCCAGATCAGGGCATGGAGAGAAAGAGTAATCAATGTCTTATTAGGGCACTAACCCCGTCATGAGTACCCAACCATCATGATTCCATTTAGACAGAACACTCCACAAAGTCCCCATCTCCCAACCCTCACATTGAAGGTTAGGGTTTCAACGTAAATGTTTGGTGGAGGAGGGGACATAGTTCAGTCCACAATTGGACCCACTGAGTGACACCCATTCACTCAGTCGCTCCGGTCAGTACCTGGAATCCTTCTTCATGTCCATGGTCAGTCCAAGAGGAAGCTCTGTCAGCTTTACCTCCACCATGTACTCTACACCCAAACACGTCAGCATCCCTGCCAGTGAAGACTTGGTCCGAGCCACCATAATTTCTTGACTACTAGTAGCCTCCTAACAGATTTGCTTTTCTCTCTTCTTTCCCCTGTGTGGAAATCTTTCACATAGCATGGTAGATTTTATTCTCTTCCTTCCATAAATAGTCATAACTCCTTTTCTTCCCAATTCACGTGGCAAAATAGGATTTTCCTCTGGCCTGAGATGGCCCAGGTGATAGTCCTTTCTCTGTGATGTCACAACCCCCCTTTGTTTCACTACCATTCTCTAACAAAACTGAGGATTCCTGTCTCAGCAACACACGACTCACTCACTGTTCCTTCTGCTTGAAGCCCTCTTTTCCCAGAGTTTCACAAAGACATTTACTCTTCACCTTGAGGCCAACACTCAAATACCATCTTTTCAAAGGGGACTTTCATACCTGCAAGTTATTCAGACATTCTCTCACCCACTTTCCTATTACATCTGCATCACTACAGGCCTTCGAGACAAGTTCCGTCTAAGTAAGCTCTTTGAGGCAAGGAGTTTATTTTTTGATTCATCAATATAACCACAACTACCCAGAACAGTACCAGACTCATAGTAAATATTTGTTGATTGACTAAGAGAAACTAAGGCTAGAATACTAATGAAAAAAATTTAAATGTTGAAAGAGAAACAGCATTCAGGTTCCTTTAAGATGTGGAAGGATAGGGTGCCTTCTGGTGATAACAGCTGGCTGCTATGATTTTGACTGCCTGTAAAACATTCATGGATCATCAGGGGAAAAGAGCTCACTCTGGATCTTTCTTTCTCTCTAGAGTTTCACCTGGGGAAATAAACAAAGAGGAGTTTTGATTGATTCTGCCATTGGCTAGCATTCTGAAGCTGTGGTAATTAATTAAGGAACTAAAATTTAAGTACAGTCTATTGCCTGGGGTAGAGCCTGGCAGCACAGCCAGAAATAGGTGAGAAACACCTCAGCTCTGAACTACAAAGGGTTTTTAAGGAGTTGTGAAACTCAGCGGAGGGATAAGCTCTGATTAGATGTTAGTGACTGAGGACAGGTAGAGACTGTGCTGGTCAGAGCAGTTGCCAATAGAATCAGGTCTTATGTTCATGTTAATATGTTTTGGCGGTGGTGTAATTGAAAGAGCATCGATCTTGACATCAAAATATCAGCTGCAGAGTCTTACGTTTTCATTCCTTAGATGAGCAAGGCCTCTGTCTTCTCCCAGCCTCTCCCCCTCCACCTCTACAAGAGGGATTATAACATTTAGCTTATAGTTCATTATGGTTTCTAAGCCATAACCTACTACACACATTTTAGAAATGGTCCTTACCTATTTGCATACTTTTTCTTTAAGTAAGATGGTTCCTTTTTAAACAATTTTTATTGAGGGATAGTTGATTTACAATGTTGTGTTCATTTCTGCTATACAGAAAAGTAATTCAGTTATATATAAATATGTAGATATATATACATATATGTATATATATTCTTTTTCATATTCTTTTTCATCGTGGTCACAAGGTATTGAATATAGTTCCCTGTGCCATGTAGTAAGGCCTTGTTTATCCATCCTATATGCATTGGTTTGCATTTGCTAAACCCAAACTCCCAATCCATCCTACTTCCTCCCCTCTCCCCTTTGGTGATCAGAAGTCTGTTCTCTCTGTCTGTGAGTCTGTATCTATTAACCAATAAATATCTAACTCCTGTAAGAGTGTTTGTTCCTAATTCTACAGTTTCTATCACAGTGTACCCTTAAAAAAATCAGGTATGGAGTTCCCGTCATGTCTCAGTGGTTAATAAATCCGACTAGGAACGATGAGTTTGCAGGTTCAATCCCTGGCCTTGCTCAATGGGTTAAGGCCAGCATTGCTGTGAGCTGTGGTGTAGGTTGCAGACACGGATCGGATCTGGTGTGGCTGTGGTTGTGGCATAGGCTGGTGGCTACAGCTCTGAGCCTAGCCTGGGAACCTCCATATGCCATGGGAGTGGCCCTAGAAAATGCAAAAAGACAAAAGGACAAAAAAAAAAAAAAGAAAGAAAAAATCAGGTGTCATGGATTATTGCAGCCAGATATGTAAGACCACCATCAAAAGGTGATTCCATTTAACTGCAAATGTATGAAACCTCATGTTTAGGAGGGGAATTAATCCAAAATAAAGAAACAAAAACCTTTGGCTGATTAGTTTGAGCCAGTTCAGTGACAGCTCATGTCACAATGTTACAAGTGGATTTCTATTATCCATATTTGCCTTTATTGGTGAATCAGCTTTAAATTGTGGGCACTGTCATGTTCAGACTGTAAGAGTGAGGAAGTTGTGTTTTTTTTTTTCTTTTTTTTTTTAAGATTAGTTATAGGCAGTCATACGGTGACATCTAGATTTAGAAAATTCAAGTCATGAATCCAGAGACTGTGCAGTGCAAGGGGGATAAGTGTTTTTCCAAGCAGACACTGTCCCTTCTTTCTTATAAAGCATTCCAGACAGCACAGAAGACCAGACTTAAATTCAGCAAATAACTTTTTTGAATTTCAAAGTCTGCAATTGTAATTGTGACAAGTGCAGTGAGGGAGAAGCTGTTTTTTTGTGGACAGGTTTACCTGGGGGACTGATTCTTGGCTCAGAGGACATGGGAAGAGTCTTCCTTTGCATAAATGCTGAGTTCTCAAATATGCTCTGTCCCCTTTGAGAACTTTCTTTTTAGTTTTTAATGGTTATTATCCAATAATGCACCACAGTCAGCCCTGTGTATTTGGGGGTTCTACATTCAGAGATCCAATCAAATAGTCAAGAAAAAAAAGGCCAGAAAGTCCCAAAAAGCAAAACTGGAATTTGCTATAGCCAGCAACTATTAATAGGTTTAACTATTTACATAGCATTTGCATTGCATTCATTGTTATAAATAATCTAGAGATGATTTAAATATATGGGAGGATGTGCGTTTGTTATACGCAAATACCATGCCATTTTGTATCAGTAACTTGAGTATTCTTGGGTTTGGGGTCCATAGGTGGTCCTGGAACTAATCCCCAGTGGATACCTAGGGACAACTGTATGCTTAAAACATTTTGATCATTTATAGACAATCCTGCATGTTTTCTATTTTTTGCTATCACTTATAATTTCAACTAGCTTTTGCATCTCAGGAGTGTTAAGTGGTTGTATTTTTTTTTAATCCTTTGTCACAGAATATTGAGTATAGTTCCCTGTGATATGTGGTAGGACCTTGTTTATCTATTTTATACATAGTAGTTTGTATCTGCTAATCCTAAACTACTAATTTATTCCTCCCCTACCCATTTCCCAACATTTTTATTTTAAAGACACCATATTTGATTTCTAACATTTTCATGTTTAGAAAATCTTGGACTTATTCTTTTTTTGCATATCTCTTACCATGACCTTTAAGTAAACATTTCAAATAATTTAAGAACTGCTCCTCTATCTAAATTCTGATTTTTCCTCTTAACTTGAATGCTATGGAATATGCTTTCTTAAGTAAGTTGTTCATATTGCTTTTCTTTTCTTTTTTACAAATACTTTTCCAAGCCTAACTTGTGTCTTACTTAAGAAAGAAAGATGTTCTGAGATGTTCTGGTAACATTTGCCTCTGCCGTCCGCAATAGTCAAAATGGCCCCTTTATCTCCCTTCTGCTTTAATACTCTGCCAGAGATGAGTTGGAGAAAGAGACAGAAAGAAACAGAGATAGAGAAAAGCAGAGAGAGGGGAGTGCTCATGGTTAGACCAGTGGGGAATCATATAGAACAATATGGATGACATAGGACTGAGTGAGTTCATTACCCCTGAAATATGCTTTATCCTGGTGAGTAACGTATGCTTCAAAAATACATTATGTATTCTTAAATTTCTCAGATATTTCATTTATCATATATTACATAAATCTATTACATCTATCTACACAGATCATTGACTTTGGCTTAATTAATTGTCCAGCTCTTTCCCAGCGAGATGTGTTTGGCCGAGGAAAACATTCCTTTAGGTGAAAATGAGCCTCTGTAAGCGACATGCAGCAGGTTGTGTGTTTTTCCCCTAATAGCACCACCATTTGGGGAATTGACCTAGATGCCCAAGAAAATTGTAATTGTTAAGAATTTATGTTTCTCCTGTGGCTTTCGTTTGCTAAATTAGCCTCTGCCGCATATTAAACATTGATAGCTAATGCCACTTTATTGCTGCTGGTCCTGTTCAGCATCCCTTTTCATAGAACACAATTTGCATAATTAGAAAATAGCATGACGTCTGCATCTAGCCTATCAGGAGGGTAAAGATGCTGTACTCGTGCTTGCCAACCTTCATAATGCTGATGTGATAATAACATTCTTTCAATGTAATAACGGTAATAGGTGTACTGAATTGCACTGGAGAAAACACAAATGAAACAAAGGAAAGATACGAATTTATTAAGACAAGCAAAACATCACATTAACTTAGATGTCAAGTAAAATTTGGGGGAAATTTAGTCCTGCAGGAAATCACCATATCTGTATTGTCACCAAGAATAATTGCAAGACAAATGAGACAAATAGCATGCTTCTTATAAACTGGTCTGCAAATTGAGTATTGCTATACATTTTCTATTCATATTTTTCCTATTATTCATTTCTGTCCCATTTAACTAAAGCTCATAAGGAGATTTTAAGTTGTATTCTAAAATGCCCTCGTGTGATAATCTCTGTCATCTGTGAAAATGTTAAGTTTTGCATATGATAATATTGAAGGATTATGAAAAAAATTAAATCTGAGGCCAACATTTAATCTACTGCTGTGATGTGTACATTGGTAACTACTAAATTAAATCTACCTAGACTTGATTACGTATGAATGATCTGCATGGAAATATCTTAAGTATTAAATGAGAAAAAAAATAGGCTGTTTCAAGTTGCTTAGAGTAAACTTGAGGAAGCAGATTTGTTTTGAACTAGTCTTTTAGATTCAAGACTGCCTTGATATAGTCAACTAGCAGACTCCGTGTTGATGTATTTTGTGTTCTTTGAAGGAAAAATGCTTATTTATATCTTTTTATAGTGAACTGACTTAAACATTTCCAATTGTGTGTGTCTTTTAGAATGTACCTTTCCAGTGTTTTGATGGAAAAATCTAAATATATGTATGTTATAAAATAAACTGAGGTTTTATATAATTCATTGAAAAGATAAAACTGCAGCAAACTCATTGAACAAGAGACAAGTGTGTTCATAATATGGCTGTTTCAATAGCATTATTACTAATTTTAAAGTTTTCATCTAAAAAATGTATGAGTACACAGACACATGCACACAAATATGTAACTGTACATACATTTAAACCTGCTTCTATATCTGTGCCTATATCTACATCCAAATATATTTATATATGTGTATATATATGATCTACATGACTGTCTATATTTGATTACATGCCTAAAATGAGATATTGCTATGAATTTGGTTTTACTGAATTTTTTTACTAACATGTCATAGGTATTTTTCCAGTTATTAGACCTACACAATATATATGTATCTATTTGTGTGTAAAATATAAGTAGATAGAAATACAGATCATTATTTTCCTAGTTTCACAGTATTCTATGGGGTGGCATTTCATGTCTGTTTAACCAAGCATCATCACGGTCAATATAGATGATTTAAGAAACTTTACTACTATAAGCAGTGCCTTTATTATATCTTTGATTAATTGACTTATTTTCTTAGCCTTCTTGTTCTGATTTTGATTTATTGATCAGTTCTAATGTATGAACATTGAAAACATTTACACATGTTACTCAATTGCCTCCAGAAATGTTGAATCACATCCCTACCACTTCTTCAAAACACGTTATCATTATAACTAAAATTTTGACACTCAAGAAGTGAAAGTTGGCAGCCCTTTGTTTTCATTTTCCTTTTTTATTACCAGTTCATCTTTTTAATTTAATTTTATTTTTATTAGAGTATAGTTGATATAGTGTTGTGTCAATTTCTGCTATACAGCATAGTGACCCGGTTATACATATATATATATATATACACACATTCTTTTTCTCCTACTCTCCTCCATCATGTTCTATCCCAAGAAACTTGATATGGTTCCCCATGCTGTAACAGTAGGACATCATTCATTTGTAAAACTGTTTTTTATCCATTCACTTCTTTATGTTCAGAATTGCTTTTAAAGATTGATTTCTCCTCTTCTAATGAGATAATTATTCATTTCTTATGTTATGATAATGTTTAATATAGTAGGGATATGTATACACTCTCTATCATAAATAGGACACACTTGGATTAAGTGATGTAATGGTCAGTTTAGGAGGACAGCTTGCACAGTACATCAGTCATTCTACTCCAATATGACATGTCAGTTCCAGTTGAATCCCTACAAAGGACAAGTTAGTCTTGCTGTACACTCTTCCTCAGGCATCGACGTCTGCCAAGTCAAGAGCACACCCAGGGCTGTCTCTCTTAAGCATTGCTTGGTGCTGTCACTCCTCTGATCATGTGCCAGCCATGAATCAAAATCCATATCCACATCATCTATTTAAAATGATCTACTCCTCCAACTCTCTGGAGTATATTTTGAGTGCACTGTGTTTAATAACATATGGCACTCGAGTACATGAATATAGATTGGCAAAAGTAAATTGAAAAAGAAAAGATGTATAGACGGCAGCAGGTAAAGGGAGATCTGAGCCCTCAAGTGGGTGTATATCAGGAGAGTCATCCTCATCCTTATATTCAATTTATGCTCATAAGAGATAGACAAACATGAAGCTGCATCAGGTATATGTTGGCTCTAATTCCAAAAAAAACCAAAGAAATCTGAATTTAGAGTAGAATGATAAAGCCACTAAGGCTGTGCCTGGATGTTGCAACCTCCAGGACCTCAGCTAGTGCCATGGTCATCTGCACGTGTGCAAAGGATAAGCACACTTAAACTTAATTACAACTTCTTGCAGGCAAAACAAAGTGCTGACTTCTGCTTATTTCTGTCATTCTCTCTCCTTATAATCATCCCATTCTTTTAAACATCTTTTCTTTATAAGACACATATAGGTGTGATACTTTCCATGTTGAGGAATAAAGTGAAGCTGTAAAAGGCAGTTGCAATTCCAAAAGGAAATTATTTAGAGCTCAATTATCAATGGTACAAAAAGATCACAACAGGGTTCCTTAAATGACGATTTTCTTTTTTTTTTACTTGTAAGTAGTTCTACTTCTTGCCCTTCTCACTCCTGCCAAGTTGTTCATTCTTTGGCAGAGATGAAGAAAGAAAGAAAAAAAATCTAGAACAAATTTTTTGGGTGGTACTGTCACATAAAAGGTGAATATAATTTAATTTTTTAGAAAATGTGATAGAATGTAGAGAATGATGTTTTAATTGTGGGTAAGGGAGGTCTCTATGAAATACACAAATATAAATGGATACCACGAACTAGCACAATGATTTAGAAAGTCCCTTTCAGTTGTAAATAGTGCAGATGCTATATCCTTTAACGTGTTTGAGATACTGTGGTTGAGATTGCATCCTTCGTCTTTTTCTGGGACCTGCTTTTTCTATTTGACTTTCCAGTAGGTTTTGAAATCTTACCCGCATTTCAAGGGTTTTCCCAAGACCCACCTCCATCCTGGTGTTTTCTGGCACGCTGTGTCCTCATCCTCATTTGTATTTCTTTTTTATATATATAATGATTTTTATTTTTTCCATTACAGCTGGTTTACAGTGTTCTGTCAATTTTCTACTACACAGCAAGGTGACCCAGTCACACATACATATATACATTCATTTTTCTCACATTATCATGCTCCATCACAAGTGACCAGACGTAGTTCCCAATTCTATACAACAGGATCCCATTGTTTATCCTTCCCAAAGGCAATAGTTTGCATCTATTAACCCAAAATTCTATTTGTATTTCTACATCACTAAGCTGCAAATTCATAATGCACACAATCATGTATTAACATATTAACATTTTAATACATAAGCTCTACATATATGTGACATATATGCCTTTTCATATCATGTGTCTTCTTTGTCATGATCTGTGTTTTTGCTGGAATGGTTCAACAGCAAGGGTGATAAAGTGAGTTTACTGTTATCAGGACACACCTGGACATACCTGAGTTTGTCACTGAGGTAGCCTGTACCAGGCAGCTTCTCCTTTTACTTATCTATCCAGGAGAGTTCCTGAATCAACTCATAGGCTTGATACAGCTTAGCAGATGCCTGTGCTTTTATTAAATTTTATTCCCTAAATGTCTACATGGATTTTCAATATGAGAAGACACACTGTGTAATGAAACAAACAGATCCTATGAAATCAGGAAAATCTGGGTTTGTGTCTTGATTTTTGCCAAGTAGAAATTCTATCACCTTGAGAATATCACTTGTTTGAGTCTCAGTTTCTTTGTCACAGTGAGGGAAAAACCTTACCTCATTTAAGCATCCTAAGGACTTGAAACTATCATTTTGAAGTTGCAGACACAAAGACTAAATATGTAAGGATCTAGACAAATAGTGGTTATTGTTAAAAATCCTAAAAATCAAATTCTCAAGAAAAATTTAGATTAATGAAGAAAATAACCTGTGTACATAATTAGCTCATTGAAAACACCTCTGAGGAATAGGTAGGAAAGATACTAGTATTTGGAATTTGTGGCTTAGAAAATTGATGGTGAGAAAATGTAAAAATGTGTTGGCATATTCCTTTTAACTTGTATCTAACAGTGTACTTAATTGTGTATATACAGAATCCTTAAATAATATTGAGTTACTGATAAAAAAATATAAGGCATGAATGCCAATTGGCTCATCTAACATTTATAAATTCAGGGTCAGTTTCCAAGTGAAATTTCCAGACACATTCTTGGCTTAACTCTATTGGATTTTTTTTTTTTTTAATTTTCCCACTGTACAGCAAGGGGATCAGGTTATCCTTAGATGTATACATTGCAGTTACAGTTTTTTCCCCCACCCTTTCTTCTGTTGCGACATGAGTATCTAGACATAGTTCTCATGCTATTCAGCAGGATCTCCTTGTAAATCTATTCTAAGTTGTGTCTGATTCTATTGGATATTCCACTTAACAAAAGCAAAACTGAAAAATAGAAAACCAAAAAAAAAAAAAAAAAAAAAAAAACCCAAACTATCATTTAAGTTCATTTCAAGATTAGAAAGATGTGGTGTAGGCATGGAATTATTTGGCTTTTGGAGCAATCATATTGTAAACTTGCATGTTGATTTACAAACTATATACTAGATTGCACAAAAATCATTATCAATACTTTTCGAATTGGGGAAAACCCAGGAGAGGGTGCTGGCTTAGATTCAGAAAATGCAGCCCTGGTGCTCAGTCCTGACTTATGATATTGGAAGTGATGGTTACAGAGATCTATGCAGACTGGATCCTCTGGCAGAAGCCAGGAGGAATTCTAAACTGCTGGTCATTAGGCTGCTAGACCCAATGCTAACCAGATTCCCTGCTTTACTCATTTTTTGGAAACATAACCACTCCTCCTAGTCTGTTTCTGGACACAAACTGAGCCATACCTGTTGTTTAAGGAAGTGAAATAACTGGATGCCAGAAATTGCAATGATTTCCTGGGTATTCTCAAGGAGTCATAAAAATCAGCAATGACAACAGCAAAAGACCCCCTTCACAAATATGAAAAGGCAGGAGCAAGTCAGTCCATCTTTCTATATTATATATAGATTCATTGATGTATAAACTCTCCCTGTAGATACAATTTTTTTTTAAGTCAGAGAGTGATGTTTCATTGTATAATTTACTATATATTCTCATTCTACATTTGATGGACATTGAAGCTGTTTCCAGTTTTGCTATTACTCATAATTCTGGCATGGATATAATATCTTTTGCTAGTCGTATGTATAAGAATTCTTGTAGGAAGGGTATCCCTACTTGTTTTACAGCATGAGCCACATAAAAAATGTTAATATTTGTACCATGCAATGCTATAACTACACGAAGCTGCTCTTGACTGAAGGGGACTGGTCTGAGTCTGGACAAATTCCCCCTCCCAGCAATGCATTCACAAAACAGCACAGAACTGTTTTATGGAACAACAAGAACTTGCGTTATAATAGAGCCATTTTTTTCTTTCTTTCGGTTATATAACTCAGTTCCTAAGAGCAACAAATTGGTAGAATTAAACATTTTCTCTTCTGAACATGAGTTCCCTGTGTATGAGAACTCTTGTTCTTTTCCATTCATCTTCATGTTATCATATCTGATTTCCTTTTCAACCTATTGTAATCTAGTTCCCACACCTACATTTATCCAACTACTCTGTAAATAGTTCATTTTGACATCACCAATTACCTCTATTAGATAAACCCCTAGGAAGTTATTCAGTTCTCATTTTGTTTAATTTTCTAAGGTATCTGGCATAAATAACTACTCCATGATCTTCAAACTTGCTCATTTTTTACGACTTCAGTCTCTCCAAGCATTCTTCATAACTTGTGACTACTCACTGATTTATTTTATTGGACACTGTTCTTCAGCCACTGCTTAAGTGCCTGGCTTCCATGGGTTCTAGACTTAGCTGACACTCGCAGTCTGCATCTCTTTGACTGTGTACACCCTTACAACTCTTCATTTCTTCATCAGCTATTAAATGAACATCTAAAATGTATGAGGCAATATTCTAGTCAGTAGAAATGGAACCATCACTCAATCATTTCTGCTCTACTATAGATTCTGCTATAATAGAGAAGTTGCTCTTCTGAGCAACTCAAATGAATAAATAAAATGCATAGTACATGACATGATAGGTGCCATGGAGCAAAACAAAGAAGAGTAGAGGAATTAGGAATGTTGTAGGGATGGGGAGAAGTTCTGCTACTTTGAGAATAGTTATCTGACAAGTTCTTGATAAGATAACATTTGAGCAAACATTAGAAAGAGATAAAAGGAAGCTACAGAGGAATATATCTTGGGGAAATCTGTTTCTGACAGACAATTGTGTGCAAAGGCCTTGATCCAAGAGCACCCTTGGAGTGTGGCTTGATTTTGAGGGACCACAGTGAGGACTACAATCTTGAACCTGAGTCCCTGATCCTGTGGGGCTTTGAGTGTCACTGTGAAGACTCTGGCTTTTCCTCTAAGTGAGCTAGGATGCAAGCAGAGGGTGTTATGCAAAAGTTACAGGACCTTACAAATGTGTTCAAAGGATCAGCTTGGCTGTGCTATTGGGTACTGATTTGGGGTGGGGCAAAATCTGAGTAGTTTGATAATTCGGAGATCTTACAGTTATTCAAATAAAGTATCAAAGAGTCTTGGGCCAGAGAGTTTTATGTGGGAGAAGATAAAAACATACACATTCTGACTACATTTTGAAGATAGAGCCAAAAGGATTTACTCAATTGTTTGTGAGGCATGGGGTAAGGAGGTAACTTAAAGATTACACTTAGGTTTTTGTCCTTCCAGAACATTGGGTGATAACATGGAGAAGATTCCAGAAGGAATATGTTTTGGGGAAATATTTCAGTTCTAAACATTAAATTTAAATGCTAAAAGAGAGAACACAAAGAGATTGAAAGTCATGAGATGAATTCAGCAAATAAAACCTTATAAAAATGATACAAAATAATTTATTTATAAAATAGAAACAATCTCACAAATTTTGAAATCAAATTTATGATTACCAAAGGGGAAGCACAGAGGGAGAGATAAATTAGGAGTATGGGATTAACATATACACACTAGTTCGTATTAAATAGGTAACAAGGACCTACTGTAGAGCATAGGTAAACTATTCAATACTGTGTAATAACCTATATGGGAAAAGAGTCTGAAAAAATATATATATATATTCAGTTATATATATGTGTATATATGTATGTATGTATGTATGTATGTATGTATGTATTGGGTTTTGGGGGGGTTTTTTTGGCTTTCTTTTTTTTATTTTAGTTTATTTTATTTTTTCCTGCTATACAGCATGGGGGTCAAGTTATTCTTACATGTATACATTTTTTTCCCCCACCCTTTGTTCTGTTGCAATATGAGTATCTAGACATAGTTCTCAATGCTACTCAGCAGGATCTCCCTGTAAATCTATTCTAAGTTGTATCTGATAACCCCAAGCTCCAGATCCCTCCCACTCCCTCCCCCTCCCATCAGGCAGCCACAAGTCTATTCTCCAAGTCCATGATTTTCTTTTCTGAGGAGATGTTCATTTGTGCTGGATATTAGATTCCAGTTATAAGTGATATCATATGGTATTTGTCTTTGTCTTTCTGGCTCATTTCACTCAGTATGAGAGTCTCTAGTTCCATCCATGTTGCTGCAAATGGCATTATGTCATTCTTTTTGATGGCTGAGTAGTATTCCATTGCCTATATATACCACATCTTCTGAATCCAATCATCTGTTGATGGACATTTGGGTTGTTTCCATGTCTTGGCTATTGTGAATAGTGCTGCAATGAACATGCAGGTGCACGTGTCTCTTTTAAGTAGCGTTTTGTCTGGATATATGCCCAAGAGTGGGATTGCGGGGTCATACGTTAGTTCTATGTATAGATTTCTAAGGTATCTCCAAACTGTCCTCCATAGTGGCTGTACCAGTTTCCATTCCCACCAACAGTGCAGGAGGGTTCCCTTTTCTCCACACCGCCTTCAGCACTTGTTATTTGTGGATTTATTAATGATGGCCATTCTGACTGGTGTGAGGTGGTATCTCATGGTAGTTTTGATTTGCATTTCTCTTATAATCAGCGATGTTGAGCATTTTTTATGTGTTTGCTGGCCATCTGTATATCTTCCTTGGAGAACAGTCTATTCAGGTCTTTTGCCCATTTTTCCATTGGTTGACTGGCTTTTTTGCTGTTGAGTTGTATAAGTTGCTTATATATTCTAGCGATTAAGCCCTATTTTGGCTTTCTATTTTTCAGTTTTGCTTTTGTTAAGTGGAATATCCAATAGAGTTAAGCCAAAAACGTGTCTAGAAATTTCACTTGGTAACTGACCCTGAATTTATAAATGTTAGATGAGCCAATTTGGCATTTATGTCTTATATTTTTTTATCAGTAACTCTTAGTATTATTTCATATGTATAATGAATCATTCAAGTGGCCATTGCCATCTAAAATCCACATTTACTAAAATATGAGCATGAGTAGTAAAATAAGCATAGCTAGGAAGCTGTGCCATTAAGTATGTGGTACTCAATATTATGTAAAATAATTTAGCAAGATTCTTCTTGAAAATTCAACCAGTAATTTGAGAATTGGTCATTTTAATCTCAACAAGATATCAGAGAGAACTGAGTTTATTAAAGCTGAGAAGTATGAGATGCTGTCACCAGAAAAGATTAGGGGTTTTTTTTGGAAGGGGTTTCGGTAGGGAATTTTGATAAAAGAGATTATATAGTAGGCAGTGAAAAATGCAAAGTGTGATTCAGTAAAATTTGTGGGAACACTTAATTTTGGTGCACTCAGATATTGAAAAATAAGTTGTTGAAGCTCCTGAGCAAAAGAATATTTGAGGAGAACATGCAAGAAAGATATAAATTGACAGATTCTTAAGAGAAAGTAAAAGATAAAGAGACCACATATAATCAATATGGAGCAATGTAAATAGTCAAGAATTCATTTAAGAATTGCAGAATTCCATTAAGTGATTTAAAAGTGTGTAATGGAAATACATTGAATCAGAATCTCAAAGAGATATGTGCTCCTCAGTTTCATAGCAGTATTATTTACAATAGCCAAGATGTGGAAGCAACCACCTAACTGTCCATTAATGGATGAATGAATAAACAAAAAGTGCTGTATATATGTGTAATGTAATATTACCCAGACATAAAAAAGAATGAAATTTTGCCATTTCCAACAAAATGGATGGATCTGGAGGACATCATGCTAAGTGAAATAAACCAGACACAGAAAGAGAAATACTGTCTTATCTCACTTGTATGTAGAATCTAAAATAGTCAAACTCATAGAAGCAGAGATTAGAATCGTGGTTACCAGGGACTGGAGGGAAGGAGAAATGGGAGCTGATGGTCAATGGGTACACAGGTGTACAAGATGAATGGGTTCTAGAGATCTACTATATGTAGCATAGTGCCTGTAACCAACAACCCTGTACTGAACACTTAGGATTTGGTACAAGGGTAGAGCATATGTTGTGTTCTTTCCTCACACAGATAATCATAATAGAAGTGATAGGGGTGAGAGGAAACATTGAGAGATGATGAGTGTGTCTATTACCTCAACAGTGGTGATGGTTTCATAGGTGTATACTTATTCTCTAACTCTTTGAGTTGTAGACATTAAATGTGTACAGCTTTTACATTCCAACTATATATCATTAAGGTTATATAGATAGATAAAATGAGAAGAAAAGATCACTAATAGAGTAATGCATTGGGAACTAAGTAGGTACATGTTTAATGGAGAAACATATATTAACAGTTTGAACTTAAAAGTATTTTCTTTTGCCAAAAAATAAAAATAAGTATATATTAAAATTATTTTAAAATCTATATTCCTAAATATATTTCAGTGTTTTTACCATATTGAATATATTTTTAAGAAATAAATGCTTTATTCAGCCAGATTTATACCTGTGATATTTTCAAGGCTATGCAGAAGTTTTGTGTATTTTATTTATTGATTTATTTTATGTTTTTATCTTTTATTTATATTTTTTTCTATTGTACAGCATAGTGACCCAGTTACACTTACATGTATACATTCTTTTTTCTTACATTACATGTTCCATCTAAGTGACTAGACAGAGTTCCCAGTGCTACATGGCAGGATCCCATTGCTAATCCATCCTGAAGGCAACATTCTGCACCTATTTTTATTATTATTATTATTAAATTATAGTTGATTTACAATGTTTCATCAAGTTATTTTACACAACAAAGTGACCCAATCACACACAATTCCCTGTGCTGTACAGTAGAATCCCATTGCAAATCCATTCCAAATATAACAGTTTGCATCCCCCAAATCCCTAAAATACACACACATCCCACTCTCTCACCTCTCCCTCCCAGCCCCAAGTCTGCTCTTCTTGGCCATGATCTGTTTCTGTTTTTTGTTTTTTTGTTATTTTTACTTAGAATCATCTGTTCCATATTTTAGATTACACAAATAAATGATATATATGGTATTTGCCTTTTTCTTTCTGGCTTACTTCACTTAGTATGAGAGTCTCTAGATCCATCCATGTTGTTGCAAATGGCATTAGTTTGTCTTTTATATGGCTGAGTAATATTCTATTATATATATGTACCATATCTTATTAATCCATTCAAAAAGACAGCCCACAGAATTATAGAAAAATCTTTGCCAACGATGCAACGGACAAGGGCCTAATCTCCAAAATATACAAACTCATGCAATTCAACAATAAAAAAAATAAACAACCCAATTTAAAAATGGGCAGAAGTCCTAAATGGACATTTCTCCAAAGAAGACATATGGATGGCCAACAGGCATATGAAAAAATGCTCAATATCACTAATTATTAGAAAAATGCAAATCAAAACCTCAGTGAGGTACCACCTCACACCAGTCAGAATGGCCATCATTAACAAGTCAACAAATAACAAATGCTGGAGAGGGTGTGGAGAAAAAGGTACCCTCCTCCACTGTTGGTGAGAATGTAAATTGGTACAACCACTGTGGAAAGCAGTATGGAGGTACCACAGGAAATTAAATATAGAGCTACCATATGATCCAGCAATTCCACTGCTGGACATATTTTCAGACAAAACTTTCATTGAGAAAGATACATGCACCCCATGTTCATAGAAGCACTATTCACAATAGCCAAGACCTGGAAACAACCTAAATGTCCATCGACAGATGAACAGATTGAATATTTTTAACAAACAAATATCATCTTTTTGGACAGAGTTTAGTTCCTTCCAGAAAATTGCCTGAAGCACCTCCTAGAGTCATGTTCAGCTTTCTAATTCTGTAATTCTTTGTTTTGTCGCAGTTTTCATTTTGAGTGCCTAGCCTGACTGACCTCACATTCAAGTGTCTGGAGTAGGCTTTGCACTCTGCAGCCCCTAACACATAATTTTAAACCGACTGAATGCATATTCTGTAAACACTGACACCTTTGTACCCAAACTCAGCCTCTGCCTGTTCTTCCTCACACAACCACAGGGCTTTTCTTTGTTTTCATCAACCAGAATTCTATCAGTTTTAATGGAGAAATGTGTTGATATTCTCTCTGTTGGCATTATTGCCTGAATGAATTATCTTGAGGGTTTTAGGAAGGTCACGTAGTAGACAAAATTATTAAACTCTCTGATTAGGTATACTCATTAACTATAATTAAATTGAGAAATTAAGAGTTCAGTATTTTAATAAGTAGTACATTTATACTTGAAAATCTATTTGGAATATAGTCATACTTAACATGTTAAGATAAACATTTTGTCTGAAGCATTAGTTTTCTGGTCATTTCAGTAAGGCTAAATTCCCTATTTTCAAAAGAAACTATTTTCAATAATCACTTACAATGTTCAGTTTTATTCCACTGCAAACCATTCTTGTTGAATAGATTTGAATATGCAGGGTCTAAATTTGGTTCTGAAATAGTTTAAATTATTTTTATTATGAAATTATTTCTTCATGCTTTAACATACAGAGTTGAGATTAAGATAAAAATAAATGGGTCATGATCCAGTCCATCATACCTCACAGAAATAGGCATATTTGGTCATTTCTTTTTGTATTTTCTGTTCTTCTGAGGTGATTTCCATTATTTTAAATAATATATCTTTATCAAGTTTATATCCCTGTTGACCTCACACTATGAAAATCAGGGACTTACAATTAATTCACACTGCTCCCATATCACTCCTAGCTGCCTTCCTGCCTTTTCCTACCTACTTCTAAATTTATAATTATTATGCAGCTTTTGGTTACTATTTAACTTAAAATGATATACCAAGATGTTACATCTTAGATATAATAAAGTGAGTATTCCTTGCTGTATTGAATGCTCCAATGTTGTTTGACATCTCGTCCATAAGATATTCTTTAAATTACTATCCATCCATTGTCCTTGTTAATTTTTCAGTGTATTCCTCATAGATCTTTTCTATTACATTCTTAATATTATGAAAATGCTTAATGATCCTTCTTTAGCCATTCATACTTTGAAATGAACTAAGTCAATTAGCATAGGTAATTGAACGTTCTCTGCTATCGTGAATTTGTATCCCCATAACAACCCCCCACCACCACAATAAAAGATAACTTTCTGGGCATTTATAAAATGCCAGTCTGTAAAGGATGATGTCCTTGCATGCTAACATCAAAACTAAAAGCCCCAGCTATGTGCACACAGATCGTCACACTTTTTAAGAAAAATACTCTTTTATATCCTATATAAATGCCAACTTTCCAGTCACTAAAAAATGAGTTTGGGAAGCAGTGTGCAGGGCAGAGATCCCACTGGTAGCATTCTTTACAAAGATCCCTTAAGAAGCCATCTTAGTTTTGATCTTTTTACCTGCTCCGAGTCTTTGTTTCAGTTGTTTCTGTGTTTGGAGTCTTTGGGGAGCAATACTGGAAAAATCAGCTCTTTATTTCACTATTAGCCTTCCACAGGATAGATTTTGAATGTTGGCAAATGTTCACTAAATGTTATCTCTCAATAGCCCCCCTTGGTGCTCCCCATGTCAGAAATCCATTGCTAGACTTCAGCCAGTCTCCAACCACAGACCCTGTTCCCTGAGCCCTTGGCAACGATAAATGGATGGATAACACAGCTCTGTCCAATGGAAAGAAAGCAGGAGTCTGATAGCGGGGCTTCAAAAAAGTTTTACTTGATAAAATGGAACAGATGCAGGCAACTTGTTACCTTCAGGCTTTCAGATCTTTGCTTCTGTCCCCAAAGTGAACATGAGCCTGAAGGAACAGAAGCCATTTTAAAACCATGGGAATTAAAGCCAAACTTCTGAGAAAGGCAGAGAACGGAGACCTGGGCCTCTGATGTCATGTCCAGCAGCCCCACTGACCATCAACTACCATAAACCTGTGAGAAAAGCAGACTCTATTTGATTAGGCCACAGGTAATTTGGTTTGCTCCCTAACCTGTCAGATGGACTCCTAATCTATAGGACCAGCCTGCCTCCAGGTACACCTCCCTCAGGGTGTTATCTTCTTTGATGTGAAGTTATTCTATGTCATTCAAAGGATACATTGTAAGGGAAGAAAGTCACACTTATGTCCACAGGACACCAGAAGCTTTACAACTTCATAAGAACACACTTTTACCAAAGGACATAAGCATGATCATAAGACCAATTCACCATCATAATAATAAATAAGATAAATAATAAATTTAATAACCAGCTATTGAATATTGTGTGTAAGGATCTGTGTTCGGAGAGAAAGTTATTAAAAACAAAAGCATACTAAGAGTTTGTAAAATGTTTAGAGACTGGATGAGGACGTGTATTTTAGTGTAAGATGGATATACAGAGCTCCAGGGAGTGACCTAATTCTGTCTAGGGTTTGGGGGGATAGGGCGGGGGTTGGAAGGTTGGTACAGAAGAGGATGCCTGGAGTTGGTGATATATGCAAAGTCTTGTATTTCCCAGAAGGATGAGGCAAAGAAAGATAATTCAGGGATACAGAGAAACAGTTTTAAAGCAACAATGCTAAATCAGACTGAGAACGAAGAATTTGCATTTGTTACACTTCTCAAAGTTATTTCCATATGGAGCGAGATTGGTAAGGCACCATAACACAGGAGGGGTGTGGTTTTCTGTATTTTATCAATTCCCTGTGACAGCAGTGAAGATGATCCATCAAAGTGAGTTAGACCACGGGCAAGGAAACCAATGTGGGTCAATTATAGATATGAATATCTCTGGGCATTGATTTAGCAAGTGGTTCTCAACTAGGGTGATTTGGCACCCCAGGGAAGGTTTGGCAATGTCTGGAAACATTTTTAAAAATTATAGTGGGTGGCAAGCAGAAATTCTTATTGAGATCCAGTGGGTAGATGCTGCTAAACAGCCTATAAGGTATAGACCAATGCCCTCAAACAAGGAATAATCTGGGCCCTAATGTCAGTAATCCTGCTGTGGCAAACCCTGACATAGGAAACATGTTGGTCTTTTAATAATGAATGATGGTGTGAGAATTAAAAAAAAAAAAAAAATCACAAAGGCCGTGTGAGAATTTGCTCAAGGGTGGAGTACTGGAGACCACTCATATGTTGGAGGTTCAAACTTAAGGAGTGTCCCAGTGTCCCAAGCAGTAGGAGGAACATCAGGAGAGAACATAGCTGGGGAGTCAAAAGGAAAGGACTTTCCAGAAAGCAGCTTCCAACACCAAAGAGATGACAAAAACATACTGTGTATTCCCATTGGCTTTGAAATTTGAGCTGATGGATGATTTGCACAAAAGTAAGTTTGGTGTGGCAGTTAAACCAAGAGCAGTGGTCAGAGGGATGCAGGAGGAGTTAATGGAGTGTGAGTACTCTTTGCTGAAGTTTGACTGGAGTGGAAAACAAAATAAAACCAGAAGCAGCGGCAGCTGGAAGGTCAGGGGAACAGGGCTGAGAAGGTGATGGTTGCATTTAGTGGATGAGACTTAAAGAGCGTTCATATAAAGGGATAAAAGAGCAATTTTACATGGAAAGCCTGACGATAAGGGGGAGGAAGGAAATACAAGATGGGGGGCAGTCTAAGAAGTTAGAGAGCAGAACAGAAGGGAGATGCTAGTTGTGGGCTGGAGGAGACAGGATTGAACAGGATGATGTGGTTAATGGTAATTATAAAATTTCACTGAGCTCTTGGAGGTGTCGAAATGATAAGAAATGAATGTCTATTGCTTCATTTTATCTTCAGCCTGCTGCATAATTCAGTTGTGCATAACACTGGGAGTGCGTTTAAATTTAGGCAGTAGGCAAGGCCATGTGGTAGAACATCCTGAATACACAGTAACTATGCATATGTCTGTGGCTAAAACTCCAGAAGCTATTGGTAGAACCTTTCCAGAAGGTGAAGCTGTCTGCTCTCAGTCCCCTGCTGGCAATGAGGAGACAGATGCCGCCTCCAGCTGCTCGGGGCAGCCAGCTGTGGACACTGCAGCCCTTACCAAAGCCACATCCTTCAGTGTATTCACTCAGGCTCATGGATGATCTGCCTTGGAAGGATGCAGACATTAACCCAAATGGCAAAAGACCAATGTTTAATATTCTCATTCATTACTTTATTCATTCAATAAATGTTTATTGTGTCTCTCAAGAACTCTCCCAAGTGTTAGAGAAAGAACACTGAACAATGGAGAGGCATTCCTGGCAAAAAGAGAGCGTATGTTTCGAGAGGGATGGAGAGACAAAGAATAAACAAAAAACACAGTATGGAGTAGTTGTTGATAAGTGCTGCGGAGAAATATAAAGTAAGAGTCAAATAGAGGGAAACACTGTGTTGGGTGGAGGCTACATAGAATGGTTAGGGAAGAAGTCTCTAATCGCTTGATATTCAAACAAAGACCAGACAAAATTTAAGGAAGAAACTGTGCGGCTTTCTTTCATCCCAGGGAGAGGGAGCAGCAAGTGCCACAGTCCTAAAGGAAAAGGACTCTCTCTCTCTTCCCACCCCTCTTTCAATGACCTTCTGACTTCCCATCTAGCATCACTCTTATCTAGCGGAGGAAAACTCTGTATTAGTGGTGAGAGGAAAATTAACGTCCATTACTTGCTGAAGGGACCTAGGAATTAAGCTCTCTGATTTATGTTAGTTAAGAGCTATAGTTATTGAAATATGATGCTTAAATATCCCAAGATTCAAGTTTGGTCCTTGTATGAGCCCATGATGATTTCCTGGTTACTCTCTGCACCACTGGCCTGTCCTCATGAAACATCTTTGTGATTATAACAGGGGAATCACAGAAAAGTGTTAACTTGTTTTAATTTGCATTTCTCTGATGATTAGCAATGTTGAGCATCTTCTCATCTGCCTCTTGGCCATCTACATTTCCTCTTTGGAAAAATGCCTATTCAGTTCTTCTGCCCATTTCTTAATTGAGTTGTTTGCATTTTTGGATATTGAGTTGTATGAGCTGTTTATATATAATGAGTAGTAATCCCTTCTCAGTCATATGTTTTAACAATATATTCTCCCATTCAGTAGGTTGTCTTTTGGTTTTGTCAGTGGTTTACTTTGCTGTGCAAAAACTTTTAAATTTAATTAGGTCCCATTTGTTTATTTTTGCTTATGTTTCCTTTGCTTTAGGAAATGGATCTAAAAAAGTTATGATGTATACCAAAGAATGTTCTGGCTTTGTTCTTCTCTAAGAGTTTTATAATATCTGGTATTACATTTAAGTCTTTAATCCATTTCGAATTTATTTTTATATATGGTGTGAGAACATGTTCTAATTACATTCTTTTGCATGTAGCTGTCCGGTTTTCCCAGCACCACTTTGAAGAGACTGTCTTTTCTCCATTGTGTATCTTGTTAAAAATTTTATTGGAGTATAATTGAGTTAGAATGTTGTGTTAGTTTCAGGTGTACAGCAAAGTAAATGAATTATATATATATACATATATCCATTCTTTCTCAGATTATTTTCCCACATGCAATTACAGAATATCGAGTAGATTTCCATATGTCATATAGTAGGTCCCCGATGAATATCTGTTTTATATATATTTGTGTGTGTATGTTAATACCAAACTCCCCCCACATTTCCCCTTTGGTAACCATAAGTTTGATTTCAAATCATGCATCTGTTTTGTTTTGTAAATAAGTTCTTTTGTATCATTCTTATTATATTTCATATATAAGTGATATCACATGATATTTGTCGTTCCATTGTATATTCTTGCCTCCTTTGTTGTATATTAATTGACCATAGTGCATGGCTTTATTTCTGGGCTCTCTATTCTTATCTCTTGAGCTATGTGTGTTTTGTTCTCATAATCAAAAACCATAATGCGTTATCACCTCACTCCTGTCAGAATGGCTATCATCAAAAAGAACACATATAACAAATATTGGTAAGGATGTGGAGAAAAGGGAACCCTAATACACTATTGGGCAAATGTAAATTGGTGCAGCCACTGTGGAAAAACAGTATGGCGGTTTCTCAAAAACTAAAAGTAGAACTGCTAGATGCTCCAGAAAATTGCATTCCTGGGTGTATATCCAAAAAAAAAAAAAAAAAAAAAAACAAAACACCAATTTTAAAATATATATGCACCCAAATGTTAATAGCAGTATTATTCATAATCGCCAAGATGTGGGAGTAACCTGTGTCCATCAACAGATAAATGGCTAAAGATAAAATGTATATGTATATACACAATGGGATAGTACTCAGCCATAAAAAAGAATTAAATTTTGTAATTTGCACCGTGAAAGGACTTGAAAGATATGCTAAGTGAACGAAGTTAGAAATATAATAACAAGTACTGTATTATATCATCATATGTGGACTCTAAAATATATAACAAACTAGTGAATATAACAAAAAAAGAAACAGACTTACAGGTATAGAGAACAAACTAGTAGTTACCAGTGGGGAGAGAAAAGGGGCAGTATAGCAGTGAAGAAGTAACTATCAGGTGTTCTATAAGCGACAAGGTTATATTGTGCAACAAAGGGACTATAGCTAATATATTTTACAGTAATTATTATTTCAAATGATTTTAATTTTTTCCATTATAGGTGGTTTACAGTGTTCTGTCAGTTTTCTACTGTATAGCAAAGTGGCCCAGACACACAAACATATTCTTTTTCTCACATTATTCTCCATCCCCCTCCATCACAAGTGACTAGATATAGTTCCCCGTGCTATAGAGCAGGATCGCATTACTCATCCATTCCAAAGGCAATACTCTGTATCTATTAACCACAGATTCCCAGTCCATCCCATTCCCTCTCCCTCCCTCTTGGCAACCACAAGTCTGTTCTCCAAGTCCATGAGTCTTTTCCATGGAAAGAGTCATTTGTGCCGTATATTAGATTCCAGATATAAGTGATATCACATGGTATTTGTCTTTCTTTGACTTACTTTACTTAGTATGAGAGTCTCTAGTTCCATCCATATTGCTGCAAAGACATTATTTTGTTCTTTTAGATGGCTGAGTAGTATTGCATTGTGTAATACCACCACATCTTCTTAATCCATTCATCTGTCAATGGACATTTAGGTTGTTTCCATGTCTTGGCTGTTGTGAATAGCGCTGCAGTGAACATAAGGGTGTGTGTGTCTTTTTCAAGGAAAGTTTTGTCTGGATATATGCCCAAGAATGGGATTGCTGGGTCATATGGTAGTTCTATATTTAGTTTTCTGAGGTAACTCCATACTGTTTTCCATAGTGGTTGTACCAATTTACATTCCCACTGACAGTGTAGGAGGGTCCTTTTCCTCCACACCCTCTTGGAGTATAAGCTTTAAAAATTGTGAACCATTTTATTGTAAACCTGTAACTTATTTAATAGTATACTTCAATAAAAAAATTTGCCAAAAATTTAAGTTGTGCAAATACTATTACCACTGCTGAAAGATGCAATTTATATTATAAGCCATTCTTGGCTTCACTTGGTATCATTATAATCATACCAAAGAGTTGCTACATTATCACACTCAACCTCAGAATCTCCACTAATTTATTATTCTTGTTTATTACATAGCCAGTGTATTTTATTTTGTTTTATTTTATTATTAATTTTTTTTCTTTTTAGGGCCACACCTGAGGCATATGGAAGTTCCCAGGCTAGGGGTTGAATTGGAGCTATAGCTGCCAGCCTATGCCACAGCCACACAAGGAGGTATCTGAGCCATGTCTGTGACCTACACCACAGCTCACGACAATGCCGGATCCCTGACCCACTGAGCAAGGCCAGGGATCAAACCTGTATCCTCATGGATCCTAGTTAGGTTTTTTAAGTGCTGAGTCACAAATGGAACTCCCCAGTGTATTTTAAAAAGAGTTTATACCAGAAGCAAGAATTACATTTGTTAACTTAAATCTTTAGCATGCCCCTACATAGATGAATAAAATTATTTCCTGCCATCACTTCATTTTATTTTATCACAAACATTGATATTAATTTGACACAATACCATTTGCAAGGTGTCTAATTTGGTGTTGGATACATACCTGGCCCTTACTGATAACAGTATTATTATGGAATGTAAGTTCCCATGAAAATGTAAGCTCCAGAGGGGAGGGATATTTCTGTCTCCTTTATTCTCTGCTTACTGGGTTTCTGTCACATAGTAGGTTCTCAGTAAATGGTGGTCGAATGATGAAACAAATACACAAGGGGAACATAATAGCCAATATTTATTGACCAAAGTACTGTGTATCAGGAACTTCCTTCATAAAATGCCTGAGTTGGGAACTATTGTTGTCACAAATAGAGAAGATGAGAAGGGAAGAGAAGTAACTTTCTAAATACACAGAACTGGCAAATGGGGCACTAGAGACAGAAATTTCCATAGTTTTGCCCTAGGATTCATTTTTCTACATTATACCACCTCAATAAGTTGAATCTGTAATTTTAGTTTTAAAGATAACCATTTCAATTTATGTATTTGCTACAATGACATTACTATAAAGCTATTCCTCTATCACCTCATTTGAGAGAGCTTTTTTTTCAAAAATGTATTTTTGATGATTGCATATTTTATGTATGAGTAAGCTAACAATTCTCTGGATAACAACTGTTTGGGACTTTCAATAGTTTTAATTTCTTTTTAATAGTCTTACCTTTTAAAGTTTTAACCAGCGCAATGACCAGTTATCATTTGCAATTTGATTGGGGAATACCAGAAAAAAATAGCCTACCATACATATTCCTTTAAATGTATGAAGTGAAGAATATTATCAAAAGGGAAGCACTCTACCTGTGTATATTCAGCCTGTATAATCAGGACTTTCCTAGTGTACTCACTGAAATTTTCAATTGCAAGCAGTTACAATTTTTTTAGTTTCTTGTGAGAATATACATTCAGTTGTCTCTCATCTTTCAAAGATGAGCCCCTCAATCTCTGAAGTTAGTATTTTCCCAGATGCAAGTGATAGGCAGAAAAATAAAGGTAAAAAGAAAATTGAGGGGGTTCCCATTGTGGCTCAGTGGTAGCGAAGCCGATTGGGGTCCGTGAGGACTCGGGCTTGATCCCTGGCCTCGCTAAGTGGGTTGGGGATCCAGAATTGCCATGAGCTGTGGTGGGGGTTGTTGCAGATATGGCTCAGATCCAGCATGCTGTGGCTGTGACTTAGGCTGGTGGCCACAGCTCCGATTCGACCCCTAGCCTGGGAACTTCTATATGCCGCAAGTGTGGCCCTAAGATTAAAAAAAAAAGAAGAAGAAAAAAAGAAAACTGAAAATATTTTATGTAGAACATATGAAAAATAATAGTTTAGATAACTATTTATTAAAATGATGATGGATAACTTAAAGATGAAAAATATAATCATTATGCAAAAATTATATGATAAGCCATAGGCAGAGTTCTTTTAAGAAAAATAATTATTAGCTAGACTTCATTGCATGGGTGTTGTGTTTCAGGCACAGCATCCTGTGATTTATATAACTGAAAACTTCCCCAATAATCTTTGAGGTAGGCATTACTATCTCTATTGTATAAATGAGAAAGCAGGTTGAGAAGGTTAAACTCCATGTGCAAAAGACATGAGTTTTATTCCTTCCAATTCATCCCAAAGTATAATAACCAGGCTTTCCCTTGCATATGACTGACGTAAGATCAACAAGTCAAAGACCCATCCTCTTCCTCTTCTGGGGGGAACTTTTAAGAATTCTGGCTTGTAAAAGGGAAGTAGGTGGGTGGAACTTCAGGGTAGTTGAAGGGACTCATTCAAATCTCAGTGCACAATCAGTGTCCTTAAACTGGACAATCCATGGAAGATGAATGTCCAGCTTTGGCTGGAAAGATCTGAGCCAGCATCTCAGTCAAGGCAGATTGATGTGTTTCCTGGAGAGGGAAGAGGTGAGCTTTACATCCCATCAGGCCTTCCTGGATTAATGTTCTAGTGGCCACACCAGCTTCTCAGACTGTTGCTTCCAGATCAAATCTCCTGTTCACAACCTTCTGCTCCTACTCCAAGGAAACACCTCATTTTCTGCTTCACAGCTCTAAACCAAGTGCCTTTATCAGGTTCCAGGAATCCTGCCTGGGTGATTTCATCTCTCCATGCTGTTTCCACTCCATAGCTGTGGTGTACACCGTAAGTCCGGCCTTTCTCACAGCCTATGTTTTTTGTTTTGTTTTTGTTTTGTTTGTTTGTCTGTTTGTTGCTTTTTTAAGGGCTGCACCCATGCCATATGGTGGTTCTCAGGCCAAGGATCTAATCGGAGCTATAGCTGCTGGCCTACACCACGTCTGCAATTCTACACCATAGCTCATGGCAATGCAGTATCTTTAACCCACTGAGTGAGGCCAGGAATCAAACCCACAACCTCGTGGTTCCTAGTCGGATTCATTTCCACTGTGCCACAACGGGAACTCCTCACAGACTGTTTTTTAAATTAACAAGCACATATTGACACTCAAAAACTAAAATTCACCTGTCCTTTCTTTGTGTTCTTGCTCTGATATCCTGTTCTTCATCCAGGAGGTTTGTATGTTGCAATTGATTAGAGGGTTTATAAGAAAGTGCACAAAATAAATACTCAATGGTATCATCTTTAGTATTTGTACAAAATCATTTAAAATTCTCCAAGATCACCAGTGGATGTGACCTTTGAATCTAATCAATAAATAATGTCGATTAATAAAACCATTTATTTTTTCCTCTTTTTTATAATCATTTTGGCTTTTTTTAGAGACAGGCAATCCTTTGAATATCCTTTCTGGGCTTAAATCAAATCAACAAGTGTTTGTTGACTATTGATTAAATATCAGTAATTTGCTTCATTGTTTGCTTACTTTTAATACCCTGCTTAATTTTTAAAATATTTTAAAGTGAGTTGAAAAAAGATATGAGAGACTAAAACCATGGTTAAAATAAAAACTTGAATTAAAAAGAATAGGCATTGTTGAAGAAATCCCTATCTCTAAATTTCCTAGAAGTCATGGTAAAGAGGAACCATTATAAACTCCACAGTTCTCATTGTTTCATTAGAGGAAGCATATCTACTTACAGAAGTTGAAAAAAAAAATCCTCACTCTGGAAACTATTAATGGAACATTTTCTTTGTAAGAATTTTGGCTGTCGGCAGTGGTTTTCAAAGTAATTAAGGAAGAGTTTCTAGATGGTCTTTGGGAATGTGTATCCCAGTGGGGATTTACTGAATACACTGATGTAACTTATAAAAACCAGCAAATTGGAGTATATTTTCATTAGCAAGATCTCACAGCTACAGAAGCTCATTACCTCTCTTATTTTAATCCCCAGATAACCATTTTAATCATAAAGTAATACAGTCCAGACATGAAAAATTCAGTTGCTATGACTTTATACATGAGAACTGTTCAAATTAAAGGAAGACCAGTTAGCTGGTGGTCTCTCAGGCCAAGAGTAGAGAGCATTGGAATGAAGTTACTTTGATTGTCCCTCTTAATTCTGAAACTATGCAGCCATAACACTCCAGATCAGTAAGAATGATGTGAGGAGTTTTTCTTTTAAAAGCAGCTGTGGCTAAGAGAACAGCTGAGCATTACCCCCACACTTGATAAGAGGACCAAGAATAAGCACCAGGGTGGTGTCAGGAGCCTGAGCCAAGAAGTCAGGTATGGGAATAGTCCACTAAAGTGGCAAGAACCAGAATGAAAAGAATAGTGATAGCTTTAGTCACTCCTGTAGTCATATATTGAAGAGGCTAAAACTCGAGTCACCACCTACTCTTCAGTTTTGCTGCCATTGCCTGATGTTTTGGTTGAAGATCAGAAAGATCGGCACAGACTTGGGAGTCATCTTACTGTTAAGGAACCCCGCCCTGGGCAAGAGGCTCCAGCAGTTTTGTGGACCTGGGGGCCAGGAGGTGGGGCAAGGGACAGGGACAGGGCCCTGGCCTGCAACCCCCTCTAGAGCCTGCAGCAAACTGGCCATGCCCAAGTCAGCTGTGGGGGAAGACAGCTCTCCCTGGGAGTAAAGCCTTTATAATTGCCTTTGATCGGACCTAAAAAATCACACATAGGCTTTTCACCAGAAGCTGGAAGAAGCTCCTGCTCTCACTTGCTGAGGCAGAAATTCTATCTCTTGTTCCTCTAAATGCTGGTTTGAATTAATTATTTAAGTGCATGTTAAGGAAAGAGGGGCTCTGCAAGTGAGGGCCACATGAGTTTAAAGGCATTTGTACATCATATGCCTATGCTGAAGAATGTTATGAGGGAACCGTATATATTGTTTAGTAATTTATAGTTACAAAGGGATCTACATTCACTTGTTGCTTATTTTCCAGTGATAGACCTTGCTCTGAAGTCAGTAATTTGAAAAGTACACTCTGTACCTCTTGACAAGACTCCTTCTTCCTGCAGCCAGCCACAAAGGAACTGTGTACAATTCCGTCCCCACCTTGAGGACAAGCAGGATTCATGTCCTTTGTGTAGGCTGAGTTCCTAGGAGGCCTCTGTGTTTAGCACCTTTTTACCTTCTGTACAAGTGGTGGAGTCCCCTGTCAAGAGCACACCGGGTGCAGAGTTAACCTGAACTGATCCAGGGCCCCACGTCCAGAGGGAGACCAGCCCAGCCTGGCACTCCTGGCCAGATCACCTTAGCTTAATCCTTCTGCGGGCCACCATTTTCATTTATCCAAAAGCAGATACTTTGGAGCTAGACCATGGAACTGGGGCAGGTCATTCAACCAGAGCCATGGGTGGAGAGAATTCCCGAGAATGTGTATGAATCTAGACATTCATGTGAGGATTTATCAAACCAGAGAAGTAAGTGTACCTGGATGTAAACTTCGAGAAACATTGACCTAAATTGAAGGACAAAAATTGCTTGTGAAAGACGAAGAGGTGAATCAGACATAAAAGAATGGGAAATCCAAAGGAAGCAAGGTGGTGTTACACTGGCATCTAGGAAACAAAGTGCATTCAACAGGGAGTTATTCCTAAGGTGGTAGGAAATAGCAAACAGCATGATTGTCAAGAAAATTGTGCTCATCTGTGTCTTACAAAAAAAACAACCCAGGGGTCTATGGCCTTGTTTTGTATCGTATATACTGTTCAGACAACTCCAAATAGGTAGAATTTGAATAATCTTTACCTCTTAGTCTGTTTTTGTATTGTTATCTGAATGTTATATTTTTGACTCCCAACCTTATCTGGTTTAAAACTCTTCTATATCCTATGTCCTATGATAGATATTAATCACAGAATTGGGTTGACACTCCAGGCTAGTAAGTGGAAAAATTCCTCTGTGAGATATCAGAATGCTTGTGTATTATATAGATGTGATATGAAAATTCATATTATCTTGAAATGGAAGAACTTCATGGTAAAAATTGTCCCAGAACAGTAAGAAGCAAAGGACCCTGGTAGATACAGATACAAACTTTTCCTAGGAACATCTCCACAACTGATGAATTCTGTATATGGTGACTCTTGATATAGATATTACAGAATTACAAAGTTCATATGGAAGCAAACCATCCTGAGAAAAAGTCCATAAAAGCAAAAATAATATGTATATTGGCATATGGATTATATAACAGAAAATGCAAGTAGACTGCCAATTAAGTGAGAGTTAATTGGTCAAAGGGTAAAAGGAAGGAAAAGAAACCTAATGACAAGAACTAAACATTATAAAGCAGAATAGCCAGATTATAAATGAAATCAAAGAGGAATTCTAGAGATTAAAATATGGTTTTTGAAATTAAAAACAATAATGTTGGAAGAGTTGAACATGAAGCTGAAAACAAAGTGTGAAATAATTCATGAATTGGAAGACTAATCTATAGAAATACAGAATAAATAAGGAAAGACATGGATTACAAGAGTAAAGGGAATAATAGAAATGTTGTAAAAAATATATCTAGTAGGAGTCTAAGAAGAAGAGGATAGAGCAAATGAGGGTAAGAAAATAGAGACATAATGTAGAATATTTTTTATTAAAGAAACTAACAAGATTTCAGACTTAGAAAAAAAAGGCATGTCCCAAAAATGATAAATGGAGTCATACATTGACACCTTATAGTGACACTGCATAATGTCAATAATAATGTAATAATAATAGTAATAATAATAGAAAAGATAATCTACATAAAGTTGAAAAGGGAGCATCTATTTTTATTAGTAAACAAAAAATTTTTGAATATATAATTAGTAATATTTCAAAAGAATGAATTAAATTGTCATCTGTCAACTATATGAGAAAAACTTGTTCAAGATCAAATATAAAGGAAGGATTTTCTTGAAACAAAAAAAATACATCTTAAAAATTATATACCCAGGTTGAAATAAGCAACAAGTAATTGAATTTATACAATGTAATAGTGAAAAAAGAAAAAAAGCTAGCAACTTTTTAAAATGTTTGATGTATTTTGCTGTTGAATTGTGTATATTTTAGAGATTAAGCCCTTGTCAGTTGCATCGTTTGAAACTATTTTTTCCCATTCCATAGGCTGTCTTTTTGGTTTTTTATGATTTTCTTTGCTGTGCAAAAGCTTCTCACTTTGATTAGTTCTCACTGGTTTATTTTTGCTTTTAGTTCTGTTGGCTTGGCAAACTAACCTAAGAAAACATTTGTAAGGTTGATGTTAGAGAATGTTTTGCCTATGTTCTCTTCTAGTATGAGATACAACCTCACACCAGTCAGAATGGCCATCATTAATAAATTCACAAATAGCAAATGCTGGAGAGGGTGTGGAGAAAAGGGAACCCTCTTAAACTGTTGGTGGGCATGTAAATTGGTACAACCACTATGGAAAAGAATATGAAGGTACCTCAGAAAACTAAATATAAAACCACCATATGACCTGGCAATCCCACTCTTGGGCATATATCCAGATAAAACTTTCCTTAAAAAAGACACATGCACCCTAATGTTCATTGCAGCACTATTCACAAGCATAATGGAGGATAATGTGAGAAAAAGAATGTATACATATATGTGTGTGTGTGTGTGACTGGGTTACTTTGCTGTACCAGTAGAAAATTGGCAGTACACTGATAACCAACTATAATAGAAAAAATTAAAATCATTAAAAAAATAAAATAAAATGTTTGACATTTGGCAAACTTAACAGTTGTAAAATAGTACAGTTAAGTATTAAATTTAAATTTAAAATTTAAAGTAGGGAATTAAAAAGAAAGTGGAACTACTTATAAAAATGTAAGCTGGTCCTGATACTTTGTAGAACAGTTGGCGAGAGTCAAATTGAAAATGTGCATACCTTTCAAAATTGCAATGATATTTCTTGTTCTATCCAAGTGTTGAGTATAGATGTGGATAAGAAACCTTTTTATTTTCCAGACAAGAGGAAGTGACTCAGCAAAAGACTCCAGAGAAATGCCTAGTTTAGTAGCAGTTAGGAGTGAGTTCTTATTTTCTGAGGAAGGACTCAAGCCCACTTTCTCGTTTTTATTTATCAGTGAAAATAAGTGGCATAATTCAGTATGCCTACAGTTGGGGCCTTCTTCAAGGCAATAATGAGAGTTAAAATTTTAAAATCTGTTGATGATTTTAGGGAAGGAGTTCTGGAATTGAGGATTTAACAATTTCATGTAGAGGTTGCCTACAAAATCTTGCTATATCAAGAATCCACTAAAATATCTCTTTGTAAATAGATATCAGGAATCTCTTTCCCTTTTCAGCCATGCAGAAGACATACCCATTTGTTAGAAGGTAATTGATTTCCTAGATAAAGGATTTTTTTCCCCCTGAAGAATTTTATTTTATCTTGGGAGTTTTATGTCCTATTGAAATTAATATGTCAAGAGATATATAAAATCTTCTCGAGAACTAACTGAATCTAGTAAATACACTAACAAGTGGTCTATGTACAGAATGAGTGCTGAACCTCCTAGAAAAAAAATTCTTTAAGTAGATTTTAAACATCAAAATAAATAAAATAATACTTTATGTAGTTTTAGGGCACTACAATTAAAATATATTGTTGATCTCTCCAAATAAAAAGGAAGAGATAACTCTAAAAAAGGCAGATCACAGGCCAGCCTAAGGTTGGGTCACTTTTGAATGAAAGCATTTCACTTGGCCAAAAGCAGCAAATATTGTGATCCAAATTTGAATATATGTAATAAGGAGACTTGGGGGAGAAGCCAGGGAATGGTCCTAGAACTGGTTGTCCGCAGAGTTGCATGAGAAAGGATGGACACAAAGAAGGTAATATGAAGATGTCTTTAACAGATGAATCAAGATGATGTCACAGCACAGGATGTGACTCAGAACCGCTTGTCCTCATTCAGCTGAAAGGTGGCTCAGATCTTAAGAGCAATCCAGGGATTTGGTTGAGCAGCAGTCAGATTTGGCACTCAACATTTTTGTAGCTTTTCAGACAAACCACTTAATAGACACAGACATCAACCTCTCAACAGTTGCCTCTCAGTGGTAAAGAAATAGTTCAAATGGCTATGAGACAGAAATGAATCAAGTGCCCAGGAACCAGAAGGAGCCAAGACTCAATTCCACTGCATGGTTGGACTGGCTAAAGGCAGTGGAAGTCTCAGGTCTAAGCAGAAGGCCTGAGTTGTCACTGAAAGGGAGAGTTGAAATCAGTCCTTTGGCCTCACTGGGTTGAGACCAAGCTTGCAGGTCTTGTGGGATCTCAAGAAAAGGGTAAGCAGAAAAATTAACCTCATAAACATTTTAGCTTGGTAAATTTTTTTTAAAAAAGTTTTTATTTTCTGAAGAAAAGAACTTATCAAATAAGTAGAAAAATGAGTTACATTTTTAGTTCAAATTTGACCATCAATTGGTAAGATGCTCCTGGCTTTGAAAAGTAAGATAGTGTTTCTTCTTTTCCATGGCTTGTCTTGGAATGTAACATTTTCAGGGGTTTATTCCTTTTCCCCCCTTTTTGGTTATTGCTGGTTATATTAGTTATTATATTACTAATATAAGCCTTTCTTTGAGCTAGATTGTGTGATTTGTTCCATGTTGGACAAGACCAGGCTAAGACTAAAAATGTTAGATTTTCTTTTCTCTGTTCTTGTTTTGTTTTGTTTTGCTTTGCTTTTTGGGGCTGCACCCGGGGCATATGGAGGGTCCCAAGCTAGGGTCTAATTGGAGCTATAGCTGCAGACCCACACCACAGCCACAGCAACTCAGGATCCAAGCTGTGTCTGTGACCTACTCCACACCTCACAGCCACACTGGATCCTTAACCCACTGAGCAAGGCCAGGGATCAAACCCACAATTTCATAGTTATTAGTCAGATTCGTTTTCGCTGCACCACAATAGGAACTCCCTTTTCTCTGTTTTGAATAATATACTGAAGTGAATTGCACTCAACTGTTCATTATATTGCGACAAGGAAACAAAAAATAGTTGGAAAAATTATTGGAGTCCGTTAATACAGCTGTCATTACAATTGATGTATCACATTTCTTCAACGACGATAGGATGAAATGTGGGAAAAAAAATGTTTGAAAAAAGCAAAGATGGTACTTTCATAATATTTAGTCACTAGCATTTTTTTAAAAAAAATCAAAGAAAAAAGTACATCTATTTCAGGATGTGCTACAATAGTCAACAAGTATTTTCTGCCAAAAACCTTCCTAGAGAGCTGTAGGAGCAATCCAACCCTTCCAGAGCTGCCAGTTATTTATAAAATAGCCTTAAATTGAAAGAGTGTTTGATTGTACAGAATTGAATCCATATCTCCAAATGCTTTCTACCCTAAAATTCTATGTTTCGATAAAAGGGCTTATGCCCACTTTTCACTGGTTGCTACACAACTACAGGAATTATTGCTTTCAAAAATATTTGGCAAATTCGGATGGTACTTTTGAATCTCTGAATAGGCTGACGTCCATAAGTCTTTAAGAAAAACAGCAGGACCACTGTTCCTTATGATGCAACTTGGTATGTTCTGGGCAAAACCCACCTATGAGAAAAGGAGAGGGGACCACAATAGAATTATTTTCTAGCCTTGATCCTTTCAAGGATATAGCTTTAAAAGATATTTTCTAGGGAGTAGTAACAACACATGGGATGAATTCATGGGCTATGTGGTTGGAAATCCCATTTGGAAGCTTTAAAGAGCTTTCTTTTTGCAGGTCATCAGCTTCATTATAGTCACTCAGAAGAATTTTCATTCAGATCCCAAAGAAAATCCCCAAGGAAAACTTCTCTGAATATTTCTGGAGTAAAATAAATTGTGGGGTGTTAAATTTTTATCATTCTAGAAACATGTATGAAAGAACTTTTTTTACATCTTGCCAATAAAACGAATTAGACCAACCAGCTAGGTCTTAAAATTTTACACTATCAAAGATAGAAATGATGCAAGAAGCTTCTTATTAATGTTAAAACTGCGTGCTTAAATGAAATATACATATTTAGAAATTAAATATTGTTTTTTAAAATTTCAATAGATATTATTAATTTTAATTCATTTTGAAATTTTACTAAACATGAAGGAGTAAAGAAAGCATGAACTTAATTTAATGAAAACTTTCCTTTGGAGAAAAGACTTTATCATGTGATAGGAGGCAAGGCTCTCAAATTTGTCTCCCTGATCTGAGGTTTGGGCACACTCTTATGAGTCAGGGGAGGAGGGTTGGTGTGCAGAAGTGCTGAGTGGGGGGGTACAGACTTTGACTGGAGCATGGCCATTTATTGTTAAGGTATGATAAAGGAGCTTTAGCATCAGAGCTTCCTGGACAGCAGACTCCACTTTGAAAGGGTTCTGAGGTTCAGGTTCTGTTCATGTTCTGGTCCTTTGGTTCTTTAGTGGGGGAGGAACTTTGGTTCCTGATGTTGACATCAAATTTTTCTCCTCTGAGGATGCTTTGGCTGCATGACTTGTGGTTTTGTCTGTTGTCTTTGAAATACAATTCAGTATCTCCTTATAAACAGGACAGGACCAGTTTGGGCTGGTTCTGCAGTCGCACATGGGTGAGGTGATATCTGTGCATTTGATTTGCATTTCCTTGATTATTAGTTGCATTGATCATCTTTGCATGTACCTGCTGGCCATCTATGGGTCTTCTTTGGGGAAATGTCTATTCAGGTCTTCTGCCTATCTTTTAATCAAATTGCTTATTTTCTGTTGAGTTGTATGAGCTGTTTGTATAGTTTGGATGTTAACCTCTTATCAGATAGATGATTTTCAAATATTTTCTCCCATTCCATGAGTCACCTTTTCATTGTGCTGATTGTTTATTTTTCTCTCAGCAGAATGTTAAATACATATCAGCCACTCTTATTGTCTATGCCCTCCACCCCTCCACAACTTTCATCATATACTTATTTGTGTCAGTTTGTGCCTGAGTTTATTCTTCAACAGCTTCAATCCAAATAATATCCCATTGGAACTAGTGGAGCTCTCTCCATCCCAGAAAGGCTGTGTTCTCTGACTGGTCTGTCACCTGCAGAGGTAAATTACTCCAATACTCAATTCCAACCTGAAAAAGAATTGCCAACCTTCCATATGTCCCATTATTCTAGGGGGCCATAAGGGCATCTGGTGATATTGTACATAAACTTCTATTTTATCTCATTTTTCTGTTGAAGTATAGTTGATGTACGATATTGCTTTAGTTTCATGCATACAGCACAGTGATTCAGTTACATATACATACATACACATATCTGAAAAGGAATATATATTATATATATTATTATTATATTGTATATTCCTTTTAAGATGTATATATGTGTGTAACTGAATCACTGTGCTGTATGCATGAGACCAACACATTGTGTGTATATGTATATATATTCTATATATGTAATATATATGTGTATATATGTCCTATATGTATAATATATGTGTATATATGTGTGTGTACATATTCTGTATATAACATGTATATATATATGTGTGTGTGTGTGTGTGTATATATATATATACTGTCTAGATTATTACAAAATATCAAGTATAGTCCCCTGTGCTATACTAAGTAGGTCCTTGTTGGTTATCTGTTTTATATATAGTAGTGTGTACCTGCTAATTCCAAGCTCTTAATTTATCCTTCCCCCCTATTTCACCTTTGGTAATCATAAATTTGTTTTCTATGTCAATGTGTCTATTTCTGTTTTGCATAGAAGTTCACTTGTATCATTTTTTTTAGATGCCACATATAAGCAATATCATATGATGTTTGCCTTTCTCTGACTTACTTCACTTAGTATGATAGTTTCTAGGTCTGTCCATGTTGCTGCAAATGGCATTATCTCATTCTTTTCTATGGCTGGGTAATATTCCATTGTATATATGTACTGCATCTTCTTTATCCATTCCTCTGCTGATGGATATTTAGGTTACTTCCATGTCTTGGCTATTGTAAATTGTGCTGCAGTGAACATTGGGGTGCATGTATCTTTTCAAATTATGGTTTTCCTTGGATATATGCCCAGGAATAGGACTACAGTATCATATGGTAGTTCTATTTTTAGAGCTTTATTTAATTAAAACTTTTAATTTGTCTGTTTAAAAGCAAAGTAGCATTTCTCCCTTCTAGCATTCTAATTTTTAATATAATTTAGAATTTGAGTTTTGGATTCATATTACTAAAATATCACTATAAATTTTGAATTTTTATATTAATAATTTTTAAATGAGTAGATATTTGAATTGAAATACTGAATGGGAGAAAATATTCAAATGATAGGACCGAGAGTGGGTCATATCCAAAATATATAAACAATGCATACAACTCAACATCAAAAAAGCCAAAAACCTGTTTGAAAAATGGACAGAAGACCTAACTAGACATTTTTACAAAGACATACAATGGCCAACAGGCACATGAAACAAGGCTCAACATTGTTAATCATCAGAGAAATGGAAATTAAAACCATAAAGAGGATCAACTCACACCTGTCAGATTGGCCATCATCAAAAAGACAACAAATAATAAGGATTGGTGATGAAGTGGAGAAAAGGGAACCCTAGTACTCTGTTGATGGGAATATAAATTGGTGCAGCCACGATGGAAAACAGTATGGCTAGTCCTCAAAAAATAAAAATATAGCTGACATGTGACCCAGCAATTCTACTCCCAGGTATTTATATGAAAAACAAAATGAAACACTAACTTGATGTGTGTGTGTGTGTGATTTTAAGGGTCTTGCATTTTTAAGACTATTTTGTTTCATTTGAGTGTAAATGGATCTGCTTTGCACTGCATCCAGCATGTTTTTATACTTAGCAAACATGTTTTTTTTTTCAGTAGTTTCTCATACTGATCTCATTTTCTCACTTGATGAATTTATGCTACAGCATTATATATGTAAGATTTTACTTAGTCTTGTTGAATCTATTGCCTAAAATTGTTTCTGGGACTTACTTTTGCTTTTGATTTGACATTTATTCTTAAATCTTTTCCTTTCTTGAATTGCATAGTTTCCAAACATCCAAGATCATTTTTGTCATTGGTAAATCTATCTATGAGTGACATTTACCTTATTTAGTGGGTATTATTTCATGGAAAATAGACACAGGAAAATGTAGTGCTAGAGGCAAATGGTTCTTAAAATCAGATGTTTCATTTCTGTCTCTTTACATATAGGTAGTATAATGACCATATAAAATATTAAGATGTACCTGCGCATCTGAGCTCAAGAATATGTTGTTTTTTGTCTTAAAAATTTTGACATTTTACCCCAGATATTTCCATAGAAGTCAAGGTTGAGCTGTTTGCCTTACAAAATATCTTGCAAAGACATAATGGTCCATGTGTTTATGCATAAACTCTTTATGAAATGGATTGATATTTATAGCTTCCTTCAGACAAGTAAATGGCCAAGGCAGATGGGACACTTTTAGGTTCCTCTCCTTTTGAAGTGTTCTAGCCCAGAGCTTTTTATGATAACAAGTACCTGTGTGTTGAGTTGAACTACTTGATTGTATTTTTCTTTTGTCAAGTGGCTAACTTTTTTAGTTTTATTTTTAAGCTATAAAATGACAACTATGCACTCTCCTAATTATTAAGACAGCTACCAGAGCTTTTGAGTATCAGGAGAAAAGTGTCAGAATTAGTCATACTCCATCACTGTGAAGACTCAGAGATAGATGGATAGTTTAACCATGATTTTTAGTGGCCTTTCTTTTAAAAAGAAAAGACAAAGGCTAAATGTTAAGATAATTTTCTAAGAAGTTTAAAGAAATAATGAACATAGTCCCCCAAAGTTTAGATACATGATTTTTTACTATATAACGAATACATATCTTAGATGTTAGATGGGACCTGCCTGCTGGAAATCTGGATAAACCTTGTTTGGACTCTTCAATTTTATGGCAAATCAGAGGTGAGGGATTGTCTCAAAGCTCTACGTATTACATGTTGAGGTTACATTGTAAACTATTCTTGGGGCTCCGTACACTATTTATGCTATCTTTTTGTTTTTCTTCAGTTTGGGGATTAACCCAAAGTTATACCTTATGTTGCATAGAAAACTCCAGCAAAAGATTAGGATCCTCAGTGTCTGACATTAAATACCCAAGATCTTGGTAGAGTGTTTTCTCCTCAAAAAATTATTGTTCTCTTTCTAAATTATGTTCTGATGACTATTACCTTAATAATATTAAAAAGAGTGATTACACATTCTGAAGAAAACCTTTTAGAATAACATTAGGAAAGTACAGTACTGATATTTCTGAAAAGTGCCAGAATTAATCAAGAAGACAAAGGGGTTGTTTTTGGTTCAAAGTACATAGAAAAGAATTTAATGAAGGTAGTACAAAATTAGTAGATTATAGAGGGTAGGCAAAATTCACCTCCTGATTTTCTTTTTCTTAGACTCAAACCGTTAGGGATGCATGGCTTGGGTCCTTAGGTATTAATTGGCTAAGCAGATAGTAAGAAACTAATGATAATTACAAATAGGAACATGTTCCCAAGCCTGTATTATTTCCATTTCAGGACACCAAAAGATTTTTTGATGTGTGAGAACAGAAGCACTAATATTAATCCTAAAGTAATAATCGAAATAAAATGAATTTAGGTGGTGTTCTCAAAATGGTAGAAAAAAGTGGATCCTAGAAGAGTAACCTTAAGGTAAATATCTTAGAGAATTTTATAATGTTATTAAATAAAAGAAGTTTGAATACTAAGAGAATACAAAATGATAGGAGTAAGAATGTCTCCTAAAGAATGTTAATGCCCAATTAATTTCATTTTCTTTTGTGAAAAGTTATCTGGAACAGATCAAAGCAGTGTCAAAGAATGTACAGGATTTCATCCACACCTCTAGGTTTCTAACTCTTTCAGATAAAATTGAATAAAATATATGAATTATATGTTCATAAGTATTAATTTATTGAAAAAGTGTTGAAAGGGCCTATTTTTAATAAGTTGATATCAACCTATGCTCTATGAATGTTCTCTCCCAGGTTTTACATATTTTATCCATTGTTATCATTTTACTGTCATATGAAAGCATACACACTTAATTTTTAGGTGAGGCAAAGATGAAGCAATGAATCAATGCAGTGGACACTTACTTCAACATTAGGTTTTTAAAGGATCAGAGAACATATTGTCCTGCAGTAATCTATTTTTTAATCCCACAATTTAAGGAAACTTGGCAAAACTACAGTCCATGTGTGAAAAGCTGGGGGTTTTAATTGACTCTTATGCCAAGTTAACACTAAGACAAACATAAGTGTTGAAATATATTATCTAGATCAGGAAAAGCAGCATCACCCTACCCTCTCCTGTAATCCACACACAAGTAGAGTATGTGTCCAGTGACTAAGAAAGACATTAATTTATAAAGCTGCCAAAATTAAAATAGTTCTGGCACAAAATTGGAAGGACACACCAATGCAATAGAATACAATGACTAAAAAACAGACTAATGTATATAAGATGTTTCCGTATGTGATAAAAGTCATTTTCAATTAGTGGATAAATGATGAATTTAATCAATAAAAGGTCTAGAGACAAGTGATTAGAAACACGATAGATAATTATCTTTGTCTATTACCTTATTCCTAAATATACTGCAGCTGTAATAAAGGTTTAGATGAAATACAACAATAAATATAACATCATTTAAAAATGTTGAAAATTTTCAAGCTGAGAAGACATTTCTGAGCATGACAGTAAATAAAGAAATGACAGTTCTTTCTTAATTGTTGGTATTAAAACAATATGATTATAATGATAGCCACTGGCCACAGATAGCTATTGAGCACTTGAACCTGGCTGGTACAAATTGAGATGTACTATTAGTGTAAAATACACACTGGATTTTGAAAATAGTACAAAAAAGGTAGTAAAGAGTGATTTTTTAACATTAATTGCATTTTGAAATGATAATATTAAGTACAGATTGGATTGCATGATAAAATTAATTTCACCTCGTGTGTGACAAATAGAAAAATTTAAATTGTGTATCTAGCTCACATTATTTTCCTGCAGTACAGCACAGATATAAAAGCATTTCGTTTCTGATTTTAGATTGATTCCTTTCTCAGAGGTGACATGTTTAATGATTCCTTTGGGGACAAGATTAGAGATTTCCTAAGCTCCACCCTCCACACCTGGCAGAGAGTCAGGTGCAGGGTGGAAGTGCATTCTTTGTGATAAGCTTGTTGTAGGGTGGGGTAAGGAGAGCATGAGGAGATGTTTTTTCTTCTTCTGATTATGAATAATCGATTTCCCATACTGCATCTTTCAGTATCTCTCATATTTGTACTATTTTTTCCCTATGGTTGGGGAGGGGAACCTGTATTTGTTCAATATTGGGAGTTGAGGTGGCTTTGGTGTAAATGCATGTGCTGCCTTTCCTGTCACTGCTGATATTTAATGGGGAATGGAGCACAGAGCATCATGCAACCACTGCCCCAGCAACGGTCCCGTTCCTATGTCACAGACACACAGCTCCTCTTGAGGGCTCAGAGCAGCCAGAGATGTGAGCCAGCTCTGTTGGTGTCTCTTGCTGGGCTATAAATGAACCCAGGACCGTGGTTGTCAAGGAAGGAGAACCTGTGGCCTAAGGGACATTCTGGAAAGAGAACATTTCCACAGCCATCATTCCCTCGAGGATGTGTCTATGTGCAGGTTCCTGCTGGAGCTTCATTTATCTGGGGACTAGGCAACTTTCCAAGTATGTGTGGGAACTTTTGATGGTTGTTCATCTTTCCACATGTTCTCTCCTTCAGCTGTTTATTTTAGTTTGTTGAGTGTTACCAGCATCTCATGTTAAGAGAGACTTTAAACCAAATTTATTTTCCTTGTATGATTTCTCTGAGTGCTGAGAATGGTGAGGGTGGGGAGAAAAGTTAAAGGCTAGGTCTCAGATCAACATATAAACACAGACAAATTTATTTTGGAAATTTTTCCCAGTTGCAAAGCTCTTTCAAAGCACAACTTCATGTTGGAACTGTAAAGTATGTTACAGTTTTAAATTCAAATGAATCAGAAGAGGAAATATTTAGAAAATATAATGGACTTTTCTTACTTTAATTTTTGGTTATTACTAATAAAGCAAATATATATTTTTTCTAACATAACTTAAACAGGGATAAATGTATCAATGTACAATAAAAATATAGTGCTTTAAATTTTTTAAATGTTTACATCAATTCAAGAATCAAATTGCTTTAACGAAAATTAAATTAATTGGATCCTTTTTCCAGAGCATTGTTCTGTTTATATTGTTTTACAGTAGCCTAGAGGTATGTGGGTGTAGAACTTCTTTTTTTAATGATTTTTATTTTTTCCATTATAGTTGGGTTACAGTGCTGTCAGTTTTCTACTGTACAGCAAAGTAACCCAGTCATATGTATATATATATATACATATATATATATATACACACACACATACCTTCTAATATCTTATTTGTTCTAGAGAAATTATTTCTATTAAATGTGCTACAAGCACGTCTTTATTATAGGTAGATGAATAAAAATTTGAGTCAACTTTTAATTTTAAAGCAAACTTCATAGAACAACAAGCCATGTAACAAAATAGCACAGCATGTAGTTCCAACCCTTCCCTAAGCCCCAGTCCTCACATGCATACAGGTGTCTGACCTGCCAGCCCCATCTTTCAGCCATGGTCTCTCTTCTAGCTGAAGACTAATAGAAAAGTAAATCAACAGTGTTATGCCCCAGGGTAATAGCATATTGCCTGAAGTTTTATTATAATTGAGTCATTTTAGATTGTTTCCATTACATTTTTCTATTACCAATAATAAAAACAGCAAAAGCTAACATCCACGGAGGCCTCAGTGTCTGACAGGCACTATCGTGAGATCTGTATGTACATTAACTCCCTCATCCTCATAACCAGCATATGAAGTGGGAACATTACTGTCCCTCTATTAGAGAGGGCTCTGGGAACGTGGGGAACCTCAGCCCATCTGAGTTAATTTTATATGAGACTTTATATCGGACCAACATAAATGTGTTATATTATTGATGTTGTTTATTTTGCCAACTTCCCAGAGTAATTCCTGCATGTAATCAATGTCAATTTTGGTTTGAAAATTATGCTCTGAAATGACCCAAGTGTCTGTCAACAGGAGAATGGAAAAGCAATTTGTAGCATCTCCATGCACTAGAATATGAGTTGGTGATAAAAAGGCACAAGTTCAATGCACTGATATGACTGCATCTCATTTCTTGGGCAGAGTGAAGGAAGCCAGCTGTAGATGAAATCATTGTGTATGTTTCCATTCATAAAGTTCCAAAACAGACAAAACTCATCTAAAATATTTTAAATATCAGAACAATGTTTGCCTGTGGAGGATTGTGGGTGGGGTAGAAAATGTAGAAGTTGGCTGAAATGGAAATATGGGAACATTCTTCTAAGAAAGAATTCTTCTATACCCTAAAAGGGTCTGGGTTATCTGAGTGTATCCATTTGTCAAAATTGTAAGGCTAAAATGTTTGTGGTTGTACCTAAAGAAAAAAAACCGTCAACAGAGTAATGGTAGTAGTAGTTTAGGATGGAAATACAGATGATCCATGAATGGAGTGTTGATAATTGTCAAATCTGGCTGATAGATATACGTGGGGGTCCATTTTGCAATTCTAATTTATTTGTATAAATAGATGTAATGCTAGAAATTTGCCGGATACAGTGCTTTTCTCAAGGCTTTAGGACCTTGTCATCGAATCTTAGATAAAATGGAAATAAGCATTCATTATAACCACAAATATGAAGTCTTAGATTATTGTAGGAAATCCAGGAAGGGAATTAAAACAAAGATAAAACTAGCTTCAGAAAATAATTTAAGTGAGGTAGCAGTGGTGATGGAGGAAAATTGTTTTCCTTGATTGTAAATCTCCAATAAGCAGTGTTTTCTTTTTCCTTTTCTAAACTGAGCCTATTTCTGAAATGAGAAGCAAGTGATGTTTCTAGCTTTACTCCAAATTTTTTGACTATTACTTGAATGGCAGTTTCCTATGTGTATGAGATACAGAGATAAAACTCTTTTTTGTTATGATCCCATCAAATCTCCTATTCACAGTAAAGTTATTTCCAGGCTAGGGACATGGCCTTAATAAGAATTGTGATATAAAAGCACAGTGTGGCTTGTGTAAATAGTATGTGAATATTGATTTCAATATTAAACTATTGTATTTCCCGATAAGGCTAGAGAAAATGTAATTTCCCCTGTATTCATGAAAGGGCCAAAATAATGTGTGGGGTCCTTCTTTTATTGTGCATTTGTGGTTCATATCAGTTTAAAGCTGTAAAAGCTGTATTTTTCTCCATTACAAAGGCTTATCTCATCCTAACATTGCATTTCAGATTTATTTTGGTGAGCTAATCATGGTAACAGAAATGTGATTTTATTCTAACACATCTTAGAAAGCTAAATGGACACATTATTGGCTTATTATCAAGTTCTAATTCTGAATTCCAGTGGGCTTTCGTAGAATGAGCTATGGTACATTTGGAAGTGCAGGGAAAAGGGACATATTGAGAAACAAGTAGTTGGCTGATGTGTTAGTTATAACCATTTCCTTGGCTACTTGTCACATCACATCATCCTGAAAAAACCACATAATTATTCATTTACCACCCAACTTTAGATTGTGCTGTGTCCTAACTAGCAGTCAGCAAATTTTTGCTGCACAGGTCAGGGAATCGACATTTTAGGCTGTGCAGACCATAAAGCCTGACACACCTACTCAACTTGGTCATTGTGCTCAGAGCCGATACCTAGATGAGAGGGAAGGGCTGTGTTCCAGTAAAACCTCGTTCACAACATTTCTGAAGCCTGCTCTAGACGAGTCCTTCTCAAACGTCCATGGGCATAAGAATCTCCTGAAGAGATATGGATTTATTAGGGCTGGGGTGGAGCCCGGGGATTTGAATTGTGAACTGTTTCTCTATGTGAATTTAGCTAAGTGACCAGAAGCATTCTGTACCTCAAATTCTATCAATATAAAAATAACTTGAGTATCTTTTCTGCCTGCTCTGCACACTTGTCATAAAGATCAAGAAGAATAAACAGGTGAAATTTGATGTGTAGATCACACATTTGGTAAGCAGTTTTGCTCACTTGTTGATCTATTCTCTCCCCCAAATCATAGACATTAGAATCTTAGTTATATAAGTTATAATAGGAATATCATGGGGTCTACTGTAAATATTCTCATTCCACAGCTTTCAAAAGCATTTTAAGATGGGTTAGTTTCTTAATTGTTGCTGTAAAAAATTATTACAAACTAGGAGCTTCTAACCAACACAGATGTGTTATAGTTCTGGAGGTCAGAAGTCTAAAAGGAGTATTTGGGATTAAAATCAAGAGCAGGACAGGCTCCTTCCGAGGATCTCAGGGAAACTCACCTTGCCTTTATCCACCGCTGGAAGCTCATACATACCATGAATCAGGGCCCCATATCACATCTCCTTTTGTCCTTCAACCCCAAATTCTTTCTCTTATAAGGGCCCTTATAATTGCCTTGGACCCACCTGTATAATCCAGGAGTCTCTCCTCATCTCAGATTTCTTAACTTGATCACATCTGTTATGTTCTCTTACCATGTAAGGTAACATAGTCACAGGTTTTGGGACAAGGACATGGACGTCTTTGGGTGACATTATTCAGCTCAATGCATAAGGGCATCAATGAGGTAGCAAAATGTGAATTGAGTTTCTGGGAGAAAGAGATGGATAAATAGACAGCAGACTCGCTGAAGCCCTCCTCGCCAGAGTTACCACCTTTTAGGATCCCCAAACAGACTGGTTCCTTTCCTGCGAGAAGGCTTTGCCCCAACCTGACCATATAGTGTCCTAGTCCCTGAACTTCCTGGGCCTCAGCTGTAGGCAGGTCTAATTTGTGTATAACTTGGACCAGTGGACATTTCATACCTTTCCTCAGGAGCTGACACTGTACTTCAGCTCTCTCAATTTTATGTAGTACTCTGATTATGTTGAGAGGTGCCTTTAGACAAAGACCCAGGTGCAGTGGGAAAAATCCCAATCCTCTCTCTAACCCTTCTGTATTTGGACCCTCAGTTCAATCCTAATGCTTCTGGAGAGAAAAGATTCCCCATGTGGAATCCAGCCCTGTCTTCCTGTATCAGCTCTTGGGAATTAAAAGGAGCATCAGAGGATTCAAAGGAATCAAATGAAAACTAAAATAAAATGCTCATAACTTTTGGTTCAAAGATATCCTTTTCCTTGATCCATTGATATCAATGGATTCTTCTCTTTAAGGACTGGAGCAACAAAGTCCAGTCAATAGGCAGAACCACACTTATTTTTTATTTGAACTAAAATTTTATGATTTGAAAAGAAGAAATAAGTACTTTTTTGTTTCTGTTTTTATTGAAGTGTAGTTTACACATAGCATTATGTTAATTTCAGGTGTATAACACAGTGGTTCGACATTTAAATACTTTATGATTTGATCCCTGAAGTAAGTCTAGTAACAATCTGTCCTCATCCAAAGTTTTGCCATATTATTGACAATATTCTTTGTACTGTATATTACAGCCCCATGACTTACTTATTTTGTAACTGTAAGTTTATATTTTGCCCACCTATTTTGCCCAACCCTCCCATTCTCCTTCCCTCTGGTAACTACCAGTTTGATCTCTGTGTCTGTGATTCTATTTCCTTTTTGTTTGTTTGTTTGCTTTTTCAGCTACCATATATAAGTAAAATCATATGGCAAGTGTCTTAAACATCTGATTTACTTCACTTAGCCTAATATCCTCTAGATCCAACCGTGTTGTTGCAAATGGCAAGATTTCAATATTTTTTATGGCTGAGTAGTATTCCCTTGTGTGTGCATATATGTATATATCTACCACATCTTCTTTATTTACTCATATATCTATCAGTTGACATTTAGGGTGCTTCTGTTTGTTGGCAATTGTAAATAATGGTTCAACAAACATAAGGGTGCATAGGTCTTTGCAACTTAGTGCTTAAATCATTTTTATGGTAAACTCAATATAATAAAATCATATCAATACGATTCAGCAGAACTGAAATATGAAATAAAAAAGCAGAATTGAAATATGAAATAAAATTAGCAGAAATTATATGTAGTGGAAAAAAACCTCAGGATTTTCAGATAATAAAATGATCAGATATAGATTATAAAATAAATATTTAAGACAAGTATAGACTTATAAACAAAATAAGATCATATATAATCAGTTAGATCAGAAAAAGAGTTATATAAAACAATAATGTGCTTAGAAATTAAAAGCCAAAAGATGTTGTGAACAGCCATTACATGTTGTTGGATAGAATCTGTGAATGGAAGATAAATGTGAGAAAAAGATACTTAGATTGAAGTTTAGTCAGATTAAAAAAGTGGAAACTATGAAAGTGAGATTAAGGAATAAACATTGTATAATCCAGTACACATTTAATGCAGTTTTCATAATGAGAGAATAGTGAGAACTGGAGAGCAGCTATATTTAAACTGATAATTTCTGTTAATAAATGATATTGCTGCTCCAGTTCAGAAAGCACAAAAGTGTGTCTTGAGTTTGATAAATACTTCTAGTATCCACATTTAGTAGATTTTCTAGAAGGAAAAACCCCAAATTAAAAGACACCAACTAAAAAACATACTGCCAGATATTTATACAACATAATATTTCAAATATGGCTTATTAATATGGACTTCTTGATGGTTTTAAGTTTAATTCCATTATTTTACTCCACGACTTAGGCCAAGAATATTTATTAGTTTTTCAGTTAATCTTTAAGAAGCTAAGAATGATCTTTTTCATGATTAAATCAGCTATATAATTTAGAGTTGAATATAATTGTAATTGATAAATATATAAAAATAAATTATACCTAGAAGCAAGATCTATACTGCACTGGTTTCTAATTGTAAACCATTTCCGCTCTACAGTGAAATTTTTAAATAATCAAAAGTAATTCAGAAAATGTTTTTTAAAAAATCAATATACAGAATTAATAAGCTGTTATTTGAGCCTGTGAATTAACAATATATATGTAAATTGTGCTATGTCATCTTAGAAACTGTAGCTTTTAAAATAAATGTAATTGAATACCATTGTGAACATCAAAACACGGCAATTTTATGAAAGAGAAATAGAAAATATGAAATAAATGAAATTAGTTCTTTTTGTCTAAAACAAATCATTCGAAAAGAGAAAGATAATATAATTAGATTGAGAAAATTATTCAAGGCATTGAACTCCATAAAGAGATGTTTTATTATATATTTAGCATAAATTTAGTATGGATGAATATTCTGAAGCTGTCTTTATATTCCTATCCATTCCCTTTCATGGATTAGCTTTATTTAATATTTTAAGTTGAAACTACATTGCCTACTTTTCTTGAGATGAGTAGATTTTTGTTTACCAACTGTTTGATTTCATTATAGAAACAAACATTTTAAGTAGTCTTTGGGATTTTTGTCAAAGAAGATTTAATTTTTAAGAAAATAGGATGAAGTACTTGGGTACTGTTTTAAAACAAACAAGAATCTTTTCCCTGTGTAAAAAATTGTGTCTAATATAGTAAGCAGTTGAACTGATTAAGAGGAAATAGGAGGGCTGTCTTTAAAATAACTGGTATTTACTTATGATTCATTTTGTTTAAAATAGTTCCCTCCTCCTGTTCCACTGAGCCTTTCCTAATATAGTTTTCTATTACAGCAGATTTTAAGAACATTGCAATATATGGGTTTTGTTTTGTTGCTTTTTTTGGGGGGGTGGAGGGGAACACCTGCGGCATATGGAAGCTCCCAGGCTAGGAGTCGAATCAGAGGTACAGCTGCTGGCCTACACCACAGCCAGAGCAATACCAGCTCCAAGCCATGTCTGCAACCTACACCATAGCTCACAGCAATGCCAGATCCTTAATGAGGCCAGGGATCGAACCCTCCTCTTCATGAATCCTAGTTGGGTTTGTAAACTGCTGAACCATCAAGGGAACTCCCAGAACATTGCAATATACGTTTAGTTTATTACTTTGGTTTACAAAGTAAGGGGACATAAATAATTTATTCAAATGTGAGATAAACTAATAAAATGAATTTTATGGAGACGATATAAACGTGATATATACATTAACTATCTAACTCTTTCTGTCTATCTGTAATAGTACAACCACATTCATCCTTTCAAGTACTATATTTAATGTCTCTTTATAGCTGACTTTACTTATCACCAAGCCTCCAGCACCGGAGCCCAGGGGGTCAGTTATGTGTCACAATATCAGTAACAGAACAACCATGCCCACTTCGGGGTATGTTTCTTCTCTAAAGCTTTCAATCCTGCTAGCTCTTACCTTGAGTGCTTCTTAGGGTCAAGGTCTGACCTAGTGTGGGCAAATTGTCGACACAATAAATGCAAGTACTCTCTTTCTCCAGGATTCCTTCAGTTCTCAATAAGTCTTACCTCCAAATTTCCTTGTTACTTAGATCAAACTGTTCTTTATCAGAACCTCATGCTTTCTTTCATTCTCCCATGTCCTTTGACACAGGTGATCTATGGGTCTCAAAAGTTCTGTACCAAATTGCTTTAAGTAAGTTACTCAGCTGGGTATTTAGGCCACTTATTATGCATATTAAGTTATTAATATATGTATATTAAGACCACCTGATACATAATCAAGATGCAAACAAGCTAGGTATCCATCAATGGATAAATGGATAAAGCAGAAGCAATATTTAAGTATATGTACAATGGAATATTATCTAGCTGTGAGAAAGAAGAACATCCTGCTTTTTGCAGCAACACAGATAGAGCTCGAGGTTAATATGCTAAGTGACATAATTCAGACAAAGAAAGGCAAATACTCTATGATGTCACTAATATGTAGACTCTAAAAAAACTGTATTTATAGAAACAGAGATTTTCACAGTGGTTTCCAGGGGCTGGGGAGAGGGTGGGTGAAATGAGAAGTTGATCAAAAGCACAAACTTTCAGTTATAAGATGAGCAAGTTTGGGGTGTAAGGTACAGTCTGGTAATTATAGTTAATAGTACTGTGTTAAATGCTCAAAAGTTGTTAAAAGAATAGATCTTAAATGTTTTCATCATGAAAAAGAGAAATGAAATTATGTGACATGGTGGAGATCATGGTTCACAGTATGGCAGTAATAGTTTTATAATCTAGGAGTGCATCAAACCAACCAGTTGTGGGAGTTCCCGTCATGGCGCAGAGGTTAATGAATCCAACTAGGAACCATGGGGTTGCGGGTTGGATCCCTGGCCTTTGCTCAGTGGGTTAAGAATCCGGTGTTGCCTTGAGCTTGTGGTGTAGGTTGCAGACACGGCTCGGATCCCGAGTTGCTGTGGCTCTGGTGTAGGCCAGTGGCTACAGCTCTGATTCGACCCCTAGCCTGGGAACCTCCATATGCCGTGGGAAGCGGCCCTAGAAAAAAGGCAAAAAGACAAAAGAGAAAACCAAAAAAAACAAAAACAAAAAAAAAACACCAAAACCAACCAGTTGTACTCAAATGTACACACTATTCTATTTCAGTTATATCTCAATAAAGCTCAAAAGAAAGAGGCCACTGTATCCATTATATTTGCCCTGCCTCCTTAGTTTTGGACAGCTCTCTTCATCTATTGGGGTCTCTAGTCCCTGCTTTTATTCATACTAGATGTTCTGTCTGTGCCTTTCCTCTGCCCTCCAAGGGGTTCCTGACTATTTGACTTCACAAGCTTACCTCATTGTTACCACAGAACCTTGGATTTCTTTCCTTTTTCTTTTTTTTTTTTTTTTTTTTTTTGGCCTCACCATGGCATGTGGAAGTTCCTGGGCCAGGGATTGAGCATGTGCCATAGCAGTAACGAGAGCCACAGCAATAACAATGCCTGATCCTTAATCCACTGAGCCACCAGGGAACTACACCCAGATTTCCTTTGTGCAGCCTTGCATGTATATTTAGTTGTCTCTTCTTTTATTTTATTTTACTATGATATTTTTCTGACCAGATGATAAATGTCTTGGAAGGAGAGATTGTGTTCATGTTTGATGCTTCTCCAGAGCACTAGCTGCTGCCCTGTTCATTGTGCACATTACATGCTTACATTTATGTTAATTTAATACAGATCAACCACATAAAATTAATATCAGGTATTATGAATGATTGATAAGTACTGCTTAGGTCATGGCAGAGAATCCATGGGATAGCTCTCCTGTCTTGTAAAGTAAACCTCTTATATATCATTCTTGAAAGTGTTAATTGAGTTCTTAAAATTTTATTTTAAGATGGGTAGAAAAAGGAAACCAATGATGCTTTTAAGGGATAAATCCAGAAAGTTTGGGACAGATATTTTATTTCGATCCTAATGCATTACAAGATTAACTGACCCATCTGGTTATAGAAAAATACAAGCAGTTTCTTCATTAAGTGTGAAGTCTCGAGAAATGCTAGATTTACTTTATCTTTGGCAGTCTGCGCATTGTTAAATTTTGATATCTCATTTCCTTGACTGTGATTGAATTTTCCTGTAGATCAGAGATAGTTTGAAGAACAATCCATTCAATAATATCTTTTGTCATATATATTTGAGGACATGAATATTTAATTTCCAAAGAGATTAAGGAGGCATCTTGCTTCTGCCCCCAGTCATCTCTACCAATAGCAGTTGAACTTAAATTAGAAAGACTTTAAGCTTCATGGTTCTCAATTTAGTCTCTTTGTCATTTTCCCCAATAGGATCATTTGTCTTAAATTTCAGAGACCTTTAGTTTGTGGTGTGAGTGTGTGTGGGTGTGGGTGCGTATGCTCATGTGTGTGCACACATGTGCTTAAATGTATGCTTTCCTTTCTCCCGTATCAGTTGCTAAAATATATGTGATTAGTTCTTGTTGACTTTGCCTTATAAACAAAGCCAAAAAGCTGTATCGGAGCTTACTAGATGTAAGCCATATTCTCCAGGTGGATCTTATCGAAATCCTTCTTCAATGGTATTATGAATGCAGTTCTTAAAACAGCTAACCCTCTAAATAAAGATGTTCCTATTTGAGATGTGGATAAAAAAGCCTCCTCTTATAAACCCATTGCTCATATAATATTGCCCTCTGGTTACCTGAGTATCCTTTTGATTCTTAACCTCGTTTCTGAAATTATTTGGCTGCACTAAAATATAGGAAACTTTCCTGCATAAGTATATGAATATATGAAAAATATATGCTCTATATACATATATTCAAATATATATGTGTATATATGTCAGCCTCTACTTAGTGTATTCTTTACTTCTAATTTTTTGCATGCATGATTTCCCACTGAAAACCAAAAATGAAAGGCTTAATTGAGAAATGCACTTTCAAGTGACTAATGAACTAAGCGAAAAAGTAGCAGAAAGAATCGATGTGCATATTCTAATTCTTCAGCAGTTCTGGGCCATTCACTTGATTATTAGCTTAACACAGCAACATATACAAGATCTAAATCAGCCTGAACTTCAGTTTTCCTCCCATAAGTATGATAAGATAATGGGGTCATAACTTTTAATGAAAGGATCCCCACAAGTGGTTCTAGGTGCATTAACATAAAACAGTTTATGCCATTTCATGTTTTGAATTGTTCCATTTACATAGGAAATTACCTTATTGAGAGTAATACACAGATTATTCATCGTCAATCCATTTTAACACATTTATTCAAGGTCTGTGTTGAGTGAAGGCTGTTGGTTTAGATCATGCCATGCTGTCAAGTGTTCTAGTGTCTAGTGGAAAGTAAAAAGGCAAGGAAAAAACATCAAGGGTGCATTCTCTTAGGTTATCGCTGAAAAATACTCGGTGAAGTTAGTCTGACTTTGAAAGACAAACATCATATGATGTCGCTTATGTGTGGAAACTGCAAAGGGGATGCAGACGAACTTGCTTGCAGAAGAGAGGCATACTCACAAACTTTGAGAAATGTATGCTTGCTGGAGTAGGGGGGCAGGTGGGGGGGATGGACTAGGGGTTTGGGATTGGCATATGCACACTGAAGTATATGGAATTATTGGCCAACTGGGACATGCTGTATAGCACAGGGAAGTCTTCTCATATTCTGTGATAATCTGTGTGGGAAAAGAATCTGAAAGAGAATGGATGTGTGTTTGTATAACTAAATCACTTTGTTATACAGCAGAAATCATTACAAACTTGTAAATCAACTATAGTTCAATAAATTTTAAGAAAAAAAGAAAAGAAAATACAGTTGATTGACAGTGAATAAAAGGTGACCACACCTGCTGCAGCCAGATTTGTATGGGGTAGGGACTACAAAAGAGACAATAAAGGCGAAACCTGAGCGGGGTGTTCCATGCCCAGCACTTCTTTCACCAGGGATTTTTCAAGGAGAAAGAGAGGCATCTATCCCACACCAAGCTCCTGATAGATTCAGATGTTTCTGAAAGAAAATATAAAGACAGTCAGCAATTTTAAAGAATGTAGTGACACAGGCAGTGTTGTTTTTAAGAAAGAAATTCTTAACAAGGCCAGAAAATTGGTTTACTGAAATTGAGATTCAAGCTAGATGGCTCTGTGTGGTAATCACATGTAACAGTTATTAATTATGGATTAAGACTGTAACAATGGAGTTCCCGTCGTGGCGCAGTGGTTAACGAATCCGACTAGGAACCATGAGGTTGCGGGTTCGGTCCCTGCCCTTGCTCAGTGGGTGGACGATCCGGCGTTGCCGTGAGCTGTGGTGTAGGTTGCAGACGCGGCTCGGATGCCACGTTGCTGTGACTCTGGCGTAGGCCGGTGGCTACAGCTCCGATTCAACCCCTAGCCTGGGAACCTCCATATGCCGCGGGAGCGGCCCAAAGAAATAGCAAAAAAAAAAAAAAAAAAAAAAGATTGTGACAGTGACCAGTGGGAGAATGAGCTGGATTAAGAAAACATTTATAGTTTAATGGCTTTTTAGGTTTAATGACTTATTGGATAAAGAACATGAGCAGGAGTTCCTATTGTGGCTTAAGGGGTTAAGAACCCAACGTAGGCGTTCCCGTTGTGGCATAGCAGAAATGAATCGGACTAGCCAGTTCAATCCCTGGCCTCGCTAAGTGGGTCAGGATCTGGAATTGACACGAGCTGTGGTGTAGATTGCAGACTGGCTTGGATCCCACATTGCTGTAGCTGTGGTGTAGGCTGGTGGCTACAGCTCCTTGAACCCATAGCCTGGGAACCTCCATGTACTGTGAGTATGGCCCTAAAAAAGCCAAAAAAAAAAAAAAAAAAGGGAACCCAACACAGTATCTGTGAGAATGTGGGTTCAATACCTGGCCTCTCTCAGTGGGTTAAGGATGCAGTGTAGGTAGCAGATGTGGCTCAGATTTGGCGTTGCTGTGGTATAGGCTTCAGGTGCAGCTCTGATTGATTCTACTCCTAGCCTGGGAACTTTCAGAAGCCTCTGGTGTGGCTGTAAAATGGGGGGAGAACACCCCCTCAAGAAACAACATGATCGTAAGAGAAGATTGTAAAATGGTTTTAACCTTCATGCGAAGCCCCAGGGTGAACAAGAGTACCTTATCAAATAAGACATGAACAATTGGAAAGGGGATTTGAAAGGAAGGGCAATTAAATTTTGGACATGTTGAATTTGAAATATATGATGTGTTCAAGAAAAGTTGTAATTTCCAGGTTCAACAAATGTATTACTCATAACCAGTAGCTGCCATATTTCAGTGATATGCATAAACTAGGAAAATGTACTTCCTGTTCATGCGACAGTGTGGCCAAATATTCCTACTAAGCTCTCCTCGAAGCATGAAAAAGACAAAGATTTCTTCTATGTTGAGGCTTGCCCCTTTTCTAGGCTTTGGTAAAGGAAAGGGGAAAGATACCAGAAGTATCAGTATGTTGGAGAATCATGTTAGCTCACATTCCTTGTCTAAGACTTAGGTACATGGCCACACCCAAACACAAAGGATGCTGGGAAATGGAGTCCAGGTGGTGCCCAACCCCCTAGTGAATAATGAGGTTATCCCTGATGTGACTTCTGCACACTTCCACTTAACTGGCCACTGCTTCTCAACTATTCCCTAAATGTCAGCCATTCTGAGGAGAAATAGGAGCTTTTATAACAATAAAATAACAAATATTTTAAACTGCACATATCATTTAAAAATTTTTTAAAGCACCTCAGTTTTCTGATTAACCAAACTTCCAGGCAATTTTGTATTCTTGAAAATCAAAAACATTAATTGTATAGAACACTGAGGATCTTTAAATTCCAGAGTGTCCAGCCCAGGATGGTAGACTAGATTCATCCTCAAAACACAGACAGCACATCCGGAAGCTATAAAAGACATCTGCACTTGAAAAAAAAGGGTGCCATACAACCTTTGCTCTTACAGTGAAACCAGATCAATAATAAATTCTCCTCTAGTAATTGAAGACTGCAAATCCCCACTAATTTACAGCTAGCATTCTTCAGGGTTTTAGTTGACTTTTGCAGTTATTTCACAGCTTTATGTATGTAAATGCTTTCTGGCATAGATTCTGCAAATATCAAGGTTTTCTCTGACAGTGGGGTCACTTACATAAGGTTATTCCAATGATATAAGTAATTTAAAAAGCAATTTAAAACATAATTTCTGTCTTCAAAGAGCAAATCATTTGCATGGAGAGATAGCATGTCACAAAATAGTGAAAATACAGTAAGTCAATATGGGAGAAAATTTAAGTTAATAATACTGGTCAATGATCTGCCAACTTTTTGATCAAATATATTCCGTGCTAGCACATTGAACCATGCATCCCTAATATATGGATTTATATTTACATAGCATATTCATATAGTTTTGGACTAATCATGCTTATTTGACAAACAAATTTCAAATGACCAAAAAGACTTGAATATACTGACACTTTTATAAAGTTTTGTTCTCTTTTCCAATGAATCATCTTTGGTACCTCCCTTTGAAGTGCACAGCCCAGCTTGAGAAGCACAGTACCAGAGAGGTTCAGGGAAAGGAGAACAAACCTCAACTGGCAACGCCTCTGTGGAGGATCTGTACAGTCAGTGAACAAGAGCTGGCATGTTAGCAACAATGCAGAAGAATATACAAGAAGAAGACGGAAGCGTTATCTTTTCAGGAGTCTGAACCTACTGGTCTGCTTATGCAGTTAACTTCCTAATATAAAAAAAAATAAATGGCCTCTAGCGTCAGACAACCTGGTTTCTAATTCTGATGCTTTCCTCTGTGACATCCTAAGATGAACATGACTTTTCTAGGCATTTGTGTCCATATATCTGAAAAAGAGAAATTAACATTATCATCCTTATTGGATCTTTGAGAAGATTACAGAAAATTACTCACATACATGTGTTAATTGTGCAAAACACATTTTGTTGTGGTTACTGAGATGAGAAGAATAAATTGGGATTTGACTTAAACGGTCCTGAAAATCAATCTATAGAGTTTTATGTGTCTCCTCCAAGCTTTGAGGGTAGTATCGAGGTATTGGGATTTTATATATAAAGAGGGGTGGGTAGATAATAATTATAAGTGAAGGTGAGGAAGCCAATTTCAAGTAAAACTGGACCATATAAAAGTCAGCATAAATGAAGAGTTAATTGAATAATTAGGTACCTGGAAAATTGTCAAATGAAAAATGACTAAGACAATTTAATGTTTTCTATAATTAACAAATACACATATACATACATAATTTTAAAATGTGAGGGTTTTATGTTTAAAAGAAAACATTAAAAATTGTCTTACATAAAACTGTGACTTAAAAGAAATACTTTCCGTTGTATTCCCTCTCTGTCTCACCTCTAAAACACATGTGCTCTGAGTGTGGGAAGAATATGATAGTTTGAATCTGGATGCATTTGTGCACGTGTGACAGAGACATATTAAAAACTAGTTTTAAGCATATGTTTAAGTCATTGTGGCGGTTTTTTAGGCAATTTTTTAATAAGGTAGATATACCAATTTCTGTTTTAAAAATATGTAGCAACCTCAGATGGGTTGAGGGCCTCCGAAAGCTATTCTGTTTTCATTAAGGAAGAATTTAAGTTCCTAAGGCACATACCTAGCCTCTTGCAGAAGTTTCATAAAAGGATAGTTCACTGAGCACTGCAAATGGGAGATAAATTTCAGAGTTTAGCTTCATCCTTTTGTAATTCAAAAATATCTCACATAATTGAAGTCAATGGATTCAATATTACTTTTAATTGTTTAATTTGAAAATGTTTGACAATTCATAGTAGATATGGGTCTTTGTATAATTGATTCAAACCTAGATCACAGTGAAAACGTCCTTCCATTAAAAGAAGACAAAAAATATAGGTGATTTATCTTCTTTCTTCCTTTAGTTTTACATTTATTTAGTTCACTTGCTGACTCTGTGTCTCTGCTCAATTTTTTAAAAAAATTTTCTTAGGCTTTCGACTCCTCATGAGTGAAGAAAATACAATCTAGCCTTCCTAGTCTCAGTGATCTTCTTCAATCCCACAGTCATATTTAAATATTTGTTTTTCTCATGACCTTGAAAGGGGTCTAAAAAGCAGAAAGGTATTGAAATGTGCTCGTTTCAAAAGGTGATGTTTCCAAAATCTTTGTATCAGATTTTATAATGATATTTTTAGCTATTGAAAAGTTTGATTTAATTTCTTTTACCTATTAAATTATTTCATAATTATAAACACAACAGGATCACATGAAATGCAAGAATCTGCTTATTCAGAGTTCTTTATACAGAGACAGTACAAGGTAAATGATTGTAGTATGATTAAAATTTTCATACTATCGTAGTCATTTCCACTCAATAAAAATATTTGCTAAAAATACCAGTAAGGAAAAGAAACAAGGTCAAACTACTGGTTTTTGCATGCTAGACATCAAAATCCCAATGCAATTAAATGTGAAAAATCAGTTCTTGAAACAATAAAGTCTCCTTTATTTCAACTTGTCCCATTAGTCAAGGAGTCACCTTTATCTTCTTTCTAGAATTGTCTAACTTCCACTTCACTCTAATGGATGTGGAATTTTACAGAATGTGTTAGCAGGTCTTCATTTGACCCAGTGAGGTCTCTCATTCACAGACAGAAATTGTAGCTAGAGGTTTAGAAGCCAAGATAATTGAACTGGAGGTAATCGTTCATTATGTCATTCTTGAAAGTTTTTTTTTTTTTTTTTTTTTTACCATTGATACGCATCAGTGATAATGACCTCATATCGCCTGAACAGATATTGATTGCAATCATATTTTCTTCTTCATAGCTTTGTAAAAGGAAGATTCTGAGTCTGGGTAGGAGAAAAGTAGTTTAGTATGTTTAAATTCTATTTTGATACTATATAATATACTTTACACTCTAAATAAATTCAGGGGAAATTTTATTTATGAATACCATCCATGATATTGCCTAGAAATTGAATCTCACAGTTGTATGTACAGTTGAAATACCATAATATTTTCTTCCCCTCCTCAGTCCATGGAAAAAGTGACTGAAGATTCCTTTGCAGGGTTTTGCTTGAGCCATACCATATCCTATATTTAGGGAAGAAATCAGAAGAATAAAATTTAATAGGCCTAAAGGAAGAGGCTCTACAGAATGCAAGGAATATGATTTCCATGTTGGTAAAAGATTTGCAGAATTACAAAACAAAACAAAACAAAACAACAGGCAAACAACAAAAAAACAGGCAAACAAATGAAAGGTAGCACAAAAGACTTACTGTGGTGTTAGATATTTGTGCTTTCTCTGATTTTCACCCAACATGCCCCTGCCCCCCACGCCAAGTTGGATAAGAATCTATTCCTCACTGGATTAATTATAACATTGCGCCATTGCAAGATCAAAGAGGCATGTGCAAGTTATGAAAGAATTTGGTCTCTGAAATCACAGTGCCTTAGAATTGGAAACCCAGGGATTGCAGAGGCCGGAATTGTTTTCCTTAGGCTACCATGTAGTGAGCCAGCTGCCTTGTGTACAGAGGGGTGATTGCTGAAAGCCCTGGCAATTGGGAAAAAGCCAACTTGTAGTGATTTGGGGGTGTTGCCATGAGCATGGGAGCTGCTGCAGAGTCCTGATAAAGATGATTACATATTTTACCATATTATGTTGATAAAATAGGTTCTAAAAGCCTTTGAAAATATCTGCTGTAATGGCACACACCATTCTGAAGCCTCCCAAGTGCCCTGAATTATGCTTGGTTGACAAAATTATGACTTTTCCAGTTCAGTTCTCTTTATATTTGATTTGTAAAATAAAGCTTAATAGCTTATTCTAGAGATTATTGTGAATTACATACCCCCACAAGAATAGACAAGTCAGCCTCTGAATGCCTTTATCATACTTGATATTTTTGATGTTATGTATTATAATATTAATCCCATTTTTCATCCAGTTGGTTTGCTTTTCATTTTCTGAGCCTCATAGTCAAAGGTCATAGTTTTCTTAATTTTTTTTTATTTTATTTTTTTGCTAGATGTCTCAGAGTCAAATTTGGCACTCAATTGCGTTAATTAGATTGGTTTTCTGTATTTTAAATTATATGATATTGTTCTTCTGAGTTACCCTGTGTTATTTTATATTTAATTTCTACGTCGTCTCCAATTATTTATAAGAAGAAAAGCTTAGAAATTAGTTCTGTCTCTAATAAGTGAATCATAAGTAGTATCAACAAAACATTAGAAGGAAACTGTCATAGAAGGCACAAGAACATTAAATCTCACTGAGAACTAGCTGGGTGTGTTCTTGGATTAAAAACAGCCTGTGTGATTGCCATTTCTCAGATGGGTGAAAAAGGGTATATTATAAAATTTTGAAAATCACACTGGGGCTAGACTTATTCCTACAATTCTTTAAGGCGTTTACCTTTTAGGAGTTCCTGTTGTGGCTCAGCAGGTTACAGACCTGACTAGTATCCATGAGGATATAGATTCAATCCCTGGCCTTGCTCAGTGGGTTAAGGATCCACCATTGCCAAGAGCTTGGTATGAGGAAACAGATGCGGCTCGGATCCCATGTTGCTGTGGCCTAGGTCAGCAGCTGTAGCTCTGATTTGACTCCTAGCCTGGGAATTTCCATATGCTGAAGATGCAGCCCTGAAAAACAAAAATAAATAAATAAATAAAATAAAAGGTTTACTTTTTAAAAGAAAGAGATATTTGAAAGACAACTTTTGTTGATTGATGGAAAAATAAAATTTGAAACCCATGCATTTAACTTTAGACCATAAACTCTTAATTTGGTAAACACTGGTGTTTGTAGAATTCCAGAATTTTAACTTGGTTGTCAAAAACCCAGAGCTTAACCCAGTCAGGGCAGAGATGGGATGATGTCTCGCAGCAAAGGGGAAAAATACTGCAACCTGAAAAGTCTTATTACATATAATTATTGTAATCACAATGCCAGGATTAAACCTGTTCCATTCTAGAATGTCATTGCTCAGATATGAAATTGTCAAGGGTAGCGCCAGCCACCCTGCTCTCCTCCTATGAGCTCAGGAGGGTGGATCACACCTTCCAGGTAAATTTGAGAGTGTTGATAATTCTAACTCTTCACAGGATCCCACAGAATGCTTTAGAATTAGATTCTATCCCCCTCATGAGAACCAGCCAGACTGTTCTCTCCACAGAGATATTTTCATCCATTTGGTCAAAAGCCATTTCCAGCACCCAATTTTTAAAGCCATTTTGCTTTTATTCTGATTACTTAGAAACATTGCATTTCTTTATTAGTTTTCTATTGAATTTTCTGTAAAGGAACACATTGTATAAGCATGTTAGGTGTTCAGGTACTTATTCAGATTGCTTCGACAGTATTTTTTATTTTTTGTATATTCTACCCAACATGGAGAATACCCATACCTACCCATGATCTGTGAGAAGAGGGTGTGAGTGCTAGTGTGTGTTTTCTGAGGGGCTTTAGCATGCATTTCTACACTCGCAATCCCAGCATGCCAGTTCCAATTCAAGACACAATAACAGTGATCTCAGGAAGTTTCATTCATCTCTTCATCCCTGAATATTTCCATTCTTCTTTCTTTCTTTCTTTTCCTTCCTTCCTTCCTTCCTTCCTTCCTTCCTTCCTTCCTTTCCTTCCTTCCTTCCTTTCTCTTTCTTTCTTTCTTTCTTTCTTTCTTTCTTTCTTTCTTTCTTTCTTTCTTTCTTTCTTTCTTTCTTTCTTTCTTTCTTTCTTTCTTTTGCCACCTCATGGCATATGGAGTTCCCTGGCCAGGGATCAGGTTCCAGCCATAGCTTTCCCAATGCCATATCCTTTAACCCATGTAAGGGTGGGTATTGAACCCGCGTCTTGGTGTTCCAGAGATGCCACTAATCCATTGTGCCACAGTGGGAACTCCAATATTTCCATTCTTAAAATTACCTAGTCTTTCAATAGCTACATGTTACAGGGAAATAAGTCATGAACAAGGTGGAGTTTTACCTCCAGGCCACATTCAGCCAAAATGAATTTATAAAACAGTACTCTAGGGAACAGATGTATGGTGCTTTTTTTAAGATACCCAGAAATGAAGTGTACTGTTAAATTAATCTTGTGGATAATACCGGGAAATTCCTATTGTTATTTATTTATCTATCTGTCTGTCTGTTTATCTATCTATATACCTATCTATTTATTGTCACACACACAGCATGCAGAAGTTCCCAGGCCATGGATCAAACCTACTCCACAGCAGTCACAACGCCAGATCCTTAACCTCTAGACGCCCAGGGAACTCCTAAAAATATTCTTTCTATTTATTGGAAGGTCCTATGTGGCATGGAGGGTTAAGGATCCAGCATCACCGCAGTTGTGGTGCAGGTCACACCTGCTGCTTGAATTTAATCCCTGGCCCAGGAACTTACACATGCCATTGGGACAACCAAAAAAAAAAAAAAAGTCCTATTTATTTTAACTAATAAACATTTTTACTATCAGTCATTATATTTCCCACCAGTTATTGTTCTAAGAACTTTATAAATAAGCCTATTTAAACTTCATACAAACCTGAGACATAGGTGTCACTATTTTCTCCATTTTACAGGTAAGAAAGGACCCAAGTGAGGTTAAATAGTTTTCTCAAGGTCACGAGTAAGCAGTAAGTGTAGAATTCAGGTCCAGGACTAATGCTTTCCACCACTGTGCTAATTTCACCATCTCTAAGACTGCATCCAGAGCCCACGCTCCAATTTTACATTCACTCTGTAAACTGAACATTTAATTTATAAAACAAGACACTGAATCAAGAGCAAAGACCATCAGAGCTAAAAATCTGCATGGACAGAAGTTGATTTAATGGGAGATGGGGGTAGACGTTTCATTTGTTTGTTTTCTCTGAAGGATCATCAACCCCTAGTATTAAAAGAAGAAGAAAAGTGCTCACAGTGAAAAGTGACTTTTAAATATTCTACGACTTCATCAAAAGTATGAAAGAGATTCAGCCACCTCCTTTGAAAGTTAGGGAAGTATTACAGGAGCAGCAAGTGCTTCTTGCTGGTCTTTCAATTGTATACTATTTAGTGCTATGTTTAGTTACAAACCTAGGTGTAACTTTAATTTAATTGATCTTTGCCCTTTATATAAGTTAAGTTAGCTTAAGGAAATCAAAGAAAAATGACTTAAAGAGGGTTACTTTGACACCGTGCTGCTGAGACAGGATGTGGGTAGAGGTACTGGGGGAGCAGAAAGCATTTCCAGTGTCTGGGTGTAAGTGCTTAAGTGTCAGCAAAAACACACTTGCTGCTTCTCAGATTTTCCCATCAATCTGAAGCAAGCGCTATATTAGCTGCTGGGAAACAGAAATAAATTATACACAACCTGTTTCTTTCAAGTATCTCTCAATCTGGTAAGGAAGGCAGACAAAATACAAAAATAACACAGCACAGTGTGATATACTTTCTGTCAGCCCAATTCATCACTTGTCAGATGGGAGCAGTACAAATTCAGTGAAAAGCTTACTCCTGATTTATATTTTGTTTTAATAATGTTGATTTTAAACACATAATATGTAATTAGTTTAGGTAAAGTAAAAACAAGTAAAATAAGTATTTATTGAGCTAACTAAGACTAATCAATGTTTTACACTCATTTTCATTTTTAAAAATTGAAAAACTAAAAATGTCTTCCAATATAAAAAAAACAATAAAAGAGAATGGCAGAATGGAAGCCCCAGAGCTAATCAGAAGTCAGATGAATTCGAGGTAAAAAATGAAGAATGCAAAAGTAGAGCTAAACAAAATCAGGTGAAGTCAAGAGGTGTGAATTGGGACTTTGGGACAGGAAGTTCAAAATCAGGGAGCAATAACATTATTTAACACTTCTACCTGACAGCTGAAAACAATGACCAGGAGAACAAAGAACACGAACACATATACACACATGACCGCAAATACATATACACACAAGACCACACATGCATACAAACATAGACACACGTAGACACACCCATATGACTACAGTCACAGTTTCCTAGGCCCCTGTCTTGCCATAGCAAAGCATTGAAACAGTGGACATTTTACAGATTTATTAAAGTGAAAGTACATTTTCAGAAAGGTAGAGAGAGAGGACTCACCTGTGCGCAGGTTAAAAAAGAGGGCCTGACTCACTCTGCCATAGTCTTTATGCTCCACAGCATGGGGCTGAGTGGAGACCCAATTTGATCTTCTCATTGGTCTTGGGCAGGATACCTTATTTACCCCAGGAACGGGCTATATAGTGGCAGGGAATGGGCAACATTCCTTCTCCAGCAGGAAGTGAGCAGCCCAGGTTGCTCAAGCTGGGGCAAGGGGCACTACAATGAGACATGGCCAGAGGCTTTTGGGTTTAATCTCCTTGAAGGGGACGTGAGGCTTATAACACATACACAAATACATACACATATGCACACAAATACACATGCATATGAAGTGTACACACACCTACACATGCACCTATACATACCTAAACACCAATACACACAAATACACTCATACATGCACAAACGCACATAAGCATGTATACACACATCACACACATACACATTCACACAGACTCACATACAGGCATACACACCTGAAACAAGGAAAGAATAAACCAGACAAAGCTGTTAGAAATGAAACTTCATCAATTTCCCTAAAGAATAAGTGTAATAAAGATAATAATTATTTTATTTTTATGATTGCTGTTAACATATTTCCTGTATTTATTCCTCAGAAAAACTACAATAGAGGCCACTCATCTCTAGTCCCCAGAGTATTATTGCTTTTTTTTTTTACTTTTCATTTGCCGTTATACAAAAAATATTGTAATAAGAAATCATCTCTCTATATGCCCTATAAAAGAGCATGACTACTTAGATTGAACATATAGATACAAAATCCAAAAACTCTTACACAACTAGGAACCATATAAGCGTGGGAGCACATTGAGTACAATTCATGCTACATAATTTGAAGTTCTGTGCCATCCGAAAGCATTCAGACTTTACGATCTTGCAGAGGTTTTCATGCATATCATCATATATGATAAAGGATTTAATAAACATGAAAGTCACTGCTTCCCCCACCATATTGAACTTGATTGCAATCAGCATGTTACAACCACAGTCTAATTATAAAACTTTAAACGTTGCATCAGTTCCTTGGGCTCAGTTCTGGGCTGCATCTGTGGTCATTGGCCCATTGAACATAAATTTTAATTCCTTTTATGTTCAATTTGAATCTGAATTAAACAGTTGTTGCTGAAGTCTGCCCAAATTAAAACTCCCTTGAAGATAACTTGTCTGGTGAACTATTTTCAGGGACATAATTTCCCAAACATTCCTTTCATCACTCATGCAAATGAGCAATACTTCTGCAAAATTTGTTCTGCTTACATTTCTGGAATTTTAATTCTAAAGCCTTAAAGAAACATAATAAAGGAGATCGCCATCATTTCGTATTCCTTGATACTCTTGATAACAATTATTTGAATGGACAAGAAATGGGATGTTTAAGATAACGGATCTTGATATTGTCATTAAGTATCATAGAGAGTTTTCTTTTTCATCTGTTTTCCAGTTCTCCTACTTTCTCAGAGGCAATTACTTGCCTAAATTTGCTATATATTCATCCAATCCAATGTATCATCAATTTAGTCAGCAAGTATTTATTGGCTGTTTACTGCATGGTAGGTACTGGAGAAATAGACAATAAAACCATGTCACCATTCAGAGTGCTTTTATACTAAATGCCCTATATCTACTGAAATAGTTCATTAGTAAATGTTAGTATTTTCCTGGCATATTCTTTTTCTTTCCTTTACTTTCACTTTTTTGGAGTAATTTCAAATTAAGTATATCTCCTACAAATAGAGTATGGGTTTTACATTTATATTAAAAAAACCTGTTAGTCTATTTCTTTTAAAATGGAATCCTACTTTTAAATGTTTTTCATGTTTAAATAATGGTACATTAAAGTGATATTTTAAGGTTTTTTTAATTTAATTTCTTTCTCTTTTGACTTATTTCCATTAGTTTCCCTATTAGACTTTCTTTCTCTCATTCTTCTTTTTCTTCACCTGTGCCTGTTGTAGCTTTGTGTTTTCTTTTTATTCTTTTGCACTGTCCCAACTTAGAAAATGAATGTTCTATTTCTACTCTGGCAATGCTTACAACATTTTTTACAATGTGTACCTAAAAAGTCTAAAGTTTTCTATATTTTTACCCACCTCCAAACAAGGTAAGGCCTTAGGCATCTTGATTATCACTTTTACTCACGACTTTCCTCCTAAGAGTCTAATCTAGTATTTTATTTCCCTTTTGTTTAGCTCATTATGAATGTATTTTATTTTTGCAGTCAATATATATTTAGACTTATATTTTCTTCATAGTGGTTCATTCTCTCAGTTGCTGTATCATTTTTATTATCTTATCATCTTACACATAAGTTGTTTTCCTTGGGTCTCCCACATGTTTAAGTTTGGAGATTTATACCTATGGTAGTTTATAGTTTGCCTTTAGGGGATTTTATCTGTTATGAATATTTGTTTCGTTAATTAATTTTCTCCAATTCTCTATATTATGGCAATAGCCAAAGCAGCTCTGGTTGACCCCCAGCTTTGCCCTGTTAACTCCATGCACTTGGTTCCTCAGGATACTGGAGTGGCTAGGATTTCTCCCGTGACTGGAGGATAATACAAGCCAGTGGATGGTGGGTTCCTCTCCCAAATATGAGGATCTCCTCTGCTCCTGCTGTCACTGGGAGAATCTTGTTGTTGTTGTTTAACATGGTTTGTATTATAAAATTTCTCAGGTATGTTGGTTGCTAGAAGGCTTTTGTCAATTCAAAATTTAATGCAATTTTTATTTATTTATTTATTTTGTCTTTTTTTTAGGGCCGCACCCGTGGCAGATGGAGGTTCCCAGTTTAGGGGTCGAATCCGAATCCGAGCTGTAGTCACCGGCCTACGCCTGAGCCACAGCAACACCAGATCTGAGCCGCGTCTGCGACCTACACCACAGTTCACGCACGGCAGGCAACACCGCATCCTTAACCCACTGTGTGAGGCCAGGAATTGAACCCGAAACCTCATGGCTCCTAGTCGGATTTGTTTCCGCTGTGCCACGATGGGAGCTCTGAAAAATTTCATGCAATTTTTAAATGAAAGAAATAAAATAATAGTGCATCTGGTTTAATGGCCCCTACAGAAGAGAATTCTATAAAATTTGCACACTGATAATTTACTAACTCTCAGTTCGGTCTCTACGACTACGTAACTCTAAATACTTGGCTGAGTTATCCAATGTTTCTGAGCACCAGTATCCTCACCATAAAATAAGAGTCTGGACTAGGTTATCTCTATGCTAATCTGCATGCTTTAACATCCTAAGAAATTAAAATTATATCTGAAAGTTCAGGAAAAAATTGAACTCCTTTCCTAGTCTGATGTATTTCCATGACAAAATCATTTCATAGAATTTCACATGGAAGAGACCTAAAAGTCACACTGTTTGAGCCTCTTTTTCAGTAGATGAATGTAGTGAAGGTCTATGAAGCTAAATAACCCCTTCAAATGGATTTAGTAAGAAAAGCAGGAGTAGAATTTTATCTTTTCTAAATCTTAATATGATGGTCTTTCCTTTGTAGTGCCATTTCACATCTTAGATAAGCCTTAAAGAGTTTAATAAATGCATGTATGCTTATAGGTACTCACTATACAAATTATGCACAGTGAAATTCCTTTTACTCTAAAAACTAAGTATGTAATTTCTAACCTGTGTTACATGGAACTCATAGTCTATGAGGCATTCCTTCAGCCAATTTAGATATTACAGAAATCTGTATTTTTTAACATATATGCCATGAGTGTTTCTGAATTTGGTTCTTCAATCTTCTCATTTAGTCTCAACTATTTCTTTAAAAGCTCTGTTTTTTTCCATCTAGAATCACAAAGAAAGAGTATGTATCATCCTTGCCTTTCTGATAAAATATTTTATTTCTCAGATTCCCAATAATGAACAACTTGCCAGTAGCTAAAAAGAATGATAATGTCATTTTAACTACTCCAACTCAATCAATTTTTGCTTTTCTTTATTAGAAAATGGGTATGACTTTTTCACACATGAAACTTTAAAAATATACAGTGGATTACTCAACCATAAAAATGAATGAAATAATGAATTTGCAGAAACATGGATGGACCTAGAGATAAGACAAATACCAAATGTTATCACCTATATGTGGAATCTTAAAAAAAGGATACAAATAAACTTATTAAACCAGAAACAGACTCACAGACATAGAAAACAAACTTATGACTACCAAAGAGAAAAGGGAGGGAAGGATAAATTAGTAGTTTGGGATTAAAAAATACACAATATTATGTATAAAAAGATAAACAACAAGGACCTATCATATATTACAGGGAACTATATCCAATGTCTTTTAATTACCTTTCATGGAAAAGAATCTGAAAAAAAAATGTATATACATATATCCATGTATAGATACATATATATAACTGAATCACTCTGCTGTACACCTGAAACTAACACAACACTATAAATTAATTTCAATTAAAAAAAAACAAAAACAGTTTCAGAAGTGTAAACCATAGAAAAGCAAAAGCAAATCAAAAAGGGCAATAACAAAAATGTTTAAGTCCAAAGGTTGACTATCTTTGCCTAGGTATATTTATTTTGCACAAAGACTATACTTGTATGTGAATTTGTATATGAAACATACACATCTATTTTTCCATAAAATTATTTCTCAAAGAACAGCATGGTAAAGGTACTGTTCAGAGCTTGTTTTAAATTTTTAATAATACCCTGAGACCATTGCCCATCTTTGCCTCATCACTTGATTATATCACTTGATTATATCTGCAATGATATGCACCTACATTTTTGCTTGCTATCTCATCTACAAGAATGTTAAGTTCCATGAGATTGAGGACCTAGTATATCTTTCTTATTCACTGCTGACAAATTGAGGCTCTCAATAAATATTTGTGAACTTGAATAATGTAAATGATATATTAAGATAATTTGGTATTCAACCAAGTTGTATGAAGTGAAAAGAGAGCTCTGTTTTTAATAGATGAGCACATATTGGCCACAACCCATCCCCGCAAAAATTATCTTGAGTTTGGCTTATGTGGAGGTTCAGTGCATTTAAATATAACAAAATTAAGCATGCATTTTTAGGCAATGGAAATTGTTGAAATGAACTATTAAAACAACATTACAGATAATAGATATTTTTGCATTTCTAATAGAGAATGTGTATTTTTAAATTGTTTGATGTACAGTGCCCATAGCTCTCTTTTCATTTTAAGAATGACCTTAATGTTTACTTGTTATTATCTTTCTTAAAATATTAGCCCACCTTCCTGAATATAAAGTTTAGCTAAGATACTTAGTTTCCTTTCATTTTCATATATAGTTTCATTATGTATATTTGGCTGTCTAAATAAGAACATTTTTATAACCAAAATGTCAGCAGAAAGGAATGATACCCAACACACAGTTATACAGAATTTCCAAGATTGTTAATATCTTTGAAGATAGAGACTACCTGTCAATGTTCTAAAAAAATGATTATGAGTTTGGTCATGAAATTCATTCAAGATAATTCTTTCAATTGACTTATTTATGAGCCCATGCCTGGTGGGTGTGCTTGTACATAATTTCTGAAGTAAGTAATGCGTGTTACCTCTTTTAGGAGAGCTAGTTAACCCTGCAAGGAACTTATATTTCCCTCCTGTCCTGAAAGGTTCTGATTCTATCCTTAAGTGCTTTTGCTTAAATGTTTTGGAGTTCCTAAAAAGTTGTGCTCTACAAACTTTCAGCAATAATTCGTAAAGAAAAGAAACATTCCTAGCTTGTTTGAAAATAGAATGGACAGTTTAAAACACATGCCTATGGACAAAACACATAAGGGCTGTGTAGGATAAACCTCCAAGAAAAAATACTGATTCCCCAGGAGATGTGGACAGCAACTGGAAGAGCTGTTTTTTGCAGAACAATCAGAAAATAACCATGAAAACAACCCCCAAATACCTGAATCAGCAGCAGTTTTACTCTATGCTTCTGGAACTCACAAAGAGACTTTTTAAATAGGATTGTGAATCTAAGATCAACTTCTCCATCTACTGGCTGAAGGTCAAATTTTGATCTTTCTTAGCTATAAAAATCATGATTTTATTTTTCTGTGTGTATATGAATATGTTTTCCATGAACACATTACAAACCAAAGGCATAACTTCCTCTCTTTAAATTATAATAAGACTCAAAGAATCACAAACCACAGCTTCAAACAGTGTTATTACATTAAAGTGTAAATCACACTGACAACATATTGTTTTTGAAAGAAATTTTATTAGTATCATGATTAAATACACTTCTAATTCTCCAAAGATAATATACTTAACTTGGCTATTGAGGAGTTTTTTTCTTTTTAATTTACTGGCACATAAAAAGATTATCTCTGCTTGTTCCTTTTCATGGGCACTGTAGTTTTATAGTCCAAGATCCATTATGGTTTTTTGCTCCATCTGTTTTCAAAACAGCACTCTAGTTGGTAGATGATGTAACTCAGAGAATCTTAACCTCTGATTTAGGGATCAGATAAAGCCATTATAAAAGCCAAAACCCTAATCTTAATCACAATTTAGCAACTTCTGTTGAGTCAGACAAGTTGTTTGGCAATCTGGAGAAGGTGTTGGATAAATGCAAGCAGAAGGCAGACATTCCTCACAGCAAAACCTTGGTTCCTAAGAATTTTACAGGCCTTATTACTTAGTCTGTCAACCACTAACACATTTTCACAAATTTCCTGTAAGTGCTGTATCTCACCTGTCTGAAACAATCAATCCTTGTCCTTCTTGCTAATCCTAAGTGTCGCAAACTATAGATTGTCACCGTTTGAAGACCTTCACTGCCAACACAATACTCTTCTGTTTCACAGAATTACTTTCCCACAGAAATATGGCTTTGCTGACTACTCTAGTTTCTCTGATTGTTCTATTCCATGAAGGTGCGTTACTGATTACTTATAATTTCTTTATTTTTTATTAAAGTTTAGTTGATTTACAATGTTTACAGCCATTTTCTGCTGTGCAGAAAAGTGAGTCAGTTTTATATATATATACATACATTCTTTTTCATATTCTTTTTCATCATGGTCTGTCCCAGGAGATTGGATGTAATTCCCTGTGCTGTATAATAGGACTTTGCTGTTTATCTATTCCCTTATAATTTCTTACAACCGCTTCATAATACTTATTGATGTGGGCATAATATATATCACTGCTGGAGAGTACAGACTTTTTCTAGAATTACTTCTACGAATGTGGCCATCCTATGATTGTTAATTAGCACAATCCTTTCTCCACCCCCATTTTCCGTGGTACGCCCACATCCCCACTCCTACACATGCTGTGGGGCTGACTGGTAAAAACACTAGCCACATGGTAAAAACACTGGTGAAAAACACTAACCATGTTAGCATACATTTTTAAACTGCACTGAAATATTTGTGATTGTGCAACTTGTAACATTGTAAGAGAAACTATTAACTAAACAAATACATAAATACACACGTATGCATATATCTGACTTTCAGTATCTTCCGCATAACAGGTCAATTCCTTTCACCTTAAATGTTAGGTTTTAATCTGTGTCCATGTAATGCAGGTGTCCCCTGTGCCCCTTGGCCTGTGGGAGGGTGGTTAGAAGTGGAGGGTAATGGAAGCAAGACACTGGGCATGGACTGCTTTCCAGAGTTCACCATATTCCAACTAAGATCTGGGGATGTCGCTTTGCTTTCTCTGGTGGTCATTCCCCTGGTTTCCTGCAGCTCCTTCAGGGCCAAGTCCTTGCACTCACAGACATCTAGGATGCTTTTTTCACACCAGCTCTTTGCGCCCTGTTTACCCACCTCACTTCTGCAAGTCCTAGCATTCGCCCAAGTCACCCAGGCATGCTTCAGACCCCTGCTTCTAATCTTGATGCTTCCTTTAAGGTTTTCCCTCACTCCCTGTGTAAATCAGTGGATGTTGATATTGAAGAGAAGGGTGTCAACTTACATGCACAGTGTCTACTATGAACATAATTACTTTTATCAAGTTCCGCTTCTGGAATTCATGTGTAGTTGACATGACGCTCTCTAAGAGACAAGTTCTTTAAACAGAGATAAGTAAACCAGAGATGGACTTACAAAATTTACCACCATGATGTCAAAGGGTTTTCAACACAAACTCTCATAAGCACTGGGACAGAAAAGACCTGGGCTCCGTGAAAAGGATGCTAGCTAGGGGGAGGGACATTTTAGATTCAGGGCCAGGGCAGAGACCACCTCCTTGAGAAAGTATTTTTTAAGCCAAGTCCCTTTTAGTCAGTCAAGAGTGAAGCAAGGTGCTCTGGACAAAGGAAATAGCATTGAATACCAGAGAATGCAAAAATGGTTTGGCTCGTTCAAAGAATTAAAATAATAGATAGGCACCTAAAGCAAAGTGAGTGGAAGGCAGAGTGGACTGAGATGAGGTTGGCCTGTGGGCACCAGAGATAAGAGGGCAGGTGAAGGTGAACAATGCAACAGAATGATATTCCATGATTAGAAGAAAATAGAACATACTTAAACCCTATTTACCAAATAATTCTTATTTATATTTTATATTTTTAAAGTAATTTGGGATTCGTGGCATACTTGAGGAGCAGTTACAGAGATTTTCCATGTCCCCCCACGGCCCTCACACAGGGAAAACATCCCCAGTTATCAACACCCCACTCCCACCAGATGGCACGTGTGTTATAGTCATGAACCTGCACTGACACATCATCATCACCCAAGGTCTGTAGTTTCCACTACAGTTCACTCTGGGCTTGGTGCATGCTGTGGGTTTGAACAAATGTATAATGGTACCATGCAGAGTATTTTCACTGCGCTAAAATCCTCTGTGCAATCGCTTCTCGGCCTTTTGGCTAAGATCAAGTGTAAAAATCCTCTGTGCCCTGCCTGCTCATCCTCCCCTGACCGCTAACCTTGGGCAATCACTGATTTTATTTTATTTATTTAAAATATCTCCTCGGAGTTCCTGTCACAGTGCAGTGGTTAATGAATCTGACTAGGACCCATGAGGTTGCAGGTTCGATCCCTGGCCTTGCTCAGTGGGTTAAGGATCCGGCGTTGCCTTGAGCTGTGGTGTAGGTCGCAGACGCGGCTCGGATCCCGCATTGCTGTGGCTCTGGCATAGGCCGGCGGCTGCAGTTCTGTTTGGACCCTTAGCCTGGGAACCTCCATATGCCACGGGAGCGGCCCTAGAAAAGGCAAAAAGACAAAAAAAAAAAAAAAAGAGTGACCAAATGAGAAAAAAAATAAAATAAAATATCTCCATAGTTTTGTTTCTTCCAGAAGGCCTTACAGTTGCAATCATATAGCAAGGAGCCTTTTCAGACTGGCTTCCTTCACTGAGTACCATGTATTAATTTCCTCCATATCTTTTCATGGCTTGATAGCTCATTTCATTTTAGTGCTGAGTAATATTCCATTGTCTGCATGAACCACCATTTGTTTATCTGTTCACCTACTGAAGGGCATCTTGGTTGCTTCCAAGTTTGGTCGATGATGAATAAAGCTGCTGGAGACATCATGTGCAAGTTGTTGTGTGGACATAAGTTTTCAACTACTTTGTATGAATACCAAGGAGCATGATTATTGGATCATGTGTAGGAGTTTGTTTAGTTTCCTGAGAAACTGCCATATGACTTCCGAAGTGGCTGCACCGTTTTGGGATCCCCATCAGCAATGAATCAGAGTTCCTATTGCTCTGCATCCTCACCAAGTGTTCTTGGTATGTTTTATATGACAGTCCTTCATCAGATGTCTTTTGCAAATATTTTCTAGCTTTGTATGGCTTGACTTCTCATTCTTTTGACATTGTCTTTCTCAGAGTAGAAGACTTTATTTAATTTTAATAAAGTCCAGCTTACAAATTGTTTCTTTCATGGATCGTGCCTTTGATGTTATCTAAAATGTCATTGCCTTACCCAAAGTCCATAGGTTTACTGTAGGCTTTCTCCTATGTCATTTACCTGGAGTTTTAGAGTTTTGCATTTTATACTTAGGTCTGTGACACATTTTGATTTAATTTTGTGAAGGAATTCTTTTTATTTTTTATTTTTATTTTTATTTTTATTTTTTGGCATGTGGATGTCTGGTTGTTCCAACACCATTTGTTGAAAAGACTGTTACATTGTATTGTATTGTTATTTGCCCTTTGTTAAAAATCAGCTGACTGTAGTTATGTGGGTCTCTTTCTGAGCTCTCAATTCTGTTCCATTGATCTATTTGTCTCTTCTTACACCAATACTACACGATTTGGATTACTATAGCTTTACAGTAAGTCCTGAGGCCAGGTAGTGTCATCCAACTTTATTCTTCTGCTTCAATATTGCAATGGCTATTCTGGGTCTTTTGCCTATTTATCTAAAAATTTTTAAATAATTTAATTGAGTCAAATGTAGAGCCATGTTGTATTTTAAGGAAAGGATAGCTCAGAAAAGAAATTGCAATTTTTGTGTATATCTGGCAATATTATTTGCATTTAGTTTTTCTCAATCAACTACCTATTTTGTTAGTAGTACCTGTTATTTAACTGTGTAAACTACTTAAAGATCATAATCATTGTTATTACAGAGTAGTCTCTCAAATGAGCATAAATTCTTGGTGACTACAACAGACAAGATTTTGGCATCCAGTTAGCATCTTGAATATATGGATGATATAGACTGAACACAAACAAAAAAATTAAGAAAAAAGTAGGAAATGGCTATGAAGAATAAAGATATAAATAGCAAAAGAGACAATATAAATATTTTATATGTTTGCTTTAAAAAACTTAAACTCACTAGTAAAGAAAAAAATTAAAACCGTAATACAATTTTTTTTTTTTTGCCTAAAGTTTTAAATAGGTCATTCTCTGTGCTATCTTGATAAGACAAAATCTCATGTCCTGAGGAATTGTTATTCTTTAAATCATTTTTAGACAGCAGGTTTACAATTCATATCATGAACCATAAAATTTTTTTCTAACAATCTACCCAAGATGAAAACAAAATGTGAACAAGGTTTATACATAAAAACTTGGTTCATTGTAAGTCCTTTAGCATTTGCTATCAAGGTCACAGAGATTGTTTCTAGAGTTTGTAAATAGTTCCAAAAGAAAAGAAAAGAGAGGCAGATCTAAATTTGAAGAATTAAAGAGACTCTAAAAGATTATTTTCCAAAATTTGGGGGGAACAGCTTGTAGTTTTAAGGCAATGATGTCAAACTTTAAAGTCTCCATGAAGTACTTTGAGATCTTGTTAAAAGAAAATTCGGATTCAATAGGTCTTGGAAGGGCCTGAGATTCTGTGTTTCCAAGGAGCTCCCTGATAGGGTGACCTGCATTGGGTACCAAGATCTGAAGAACTGGTAATGATGGAGAGCTGTGAGGCTACCTCTTAGGCTTACAAGGTATTTCTCTCTTTTTTTACTGAAGAATATAATTGATGCATTGCTTGTTTGGACAGGTGTTATGAGTGAAAAACATTTATTTAGTGTTAAAATCATCACCACGTAGTTCACAGGCATGTATTAAACCCTTTCCAGTGTCCTTTCTAGTGATTTCACCGCTGTCGTGCCTGTTGCCAGAACTCAGCCTTTGTTCACTGGTGCTGAATAGAAACTCAGAGTTTTGGGTGAAGGAAAAAAAATGGCCTTATTGCTTTGCCAGGGAAAGGAGGGTCACAGCAGGCTTTTGCCTTAAAGACTGTGCTCTCCTTAGGAGAGATTGGGAGTGAAATAGTTTTATAGTTTGGGTAGTGAAAAATAGTGCCACAGATAAGGATCCTTCAGAGTCAAGGCAAGCTTGCATTGTTTTCAAAGCTGGTGTTCAGTGGTCACGGGATCTGCTTTCCCGACTAAAGAATGCTTCATTAACATCTAACATTTGTTCAGGGTTTTAGTTCTGCAGAAGAGCTCAAAGATATTGTTAACTATATTCCTTGAGGAAGGACCAGGACCCTGCCCCCCAAACTGCACTATTGTTTCTTATTGCTTCTCTCCAGTTTCTGCATCCCCTTCCTTCCCTGATTAGCAACTGTTTGAACCAGCCCTTTGGAACTCAGGGAAGGTCATGGAGGCTGAAGTTGATTCCTTAAAAACAAGAAATGAGGGACACAGAAAGGCTTATGTGCTCAGGAGCCCAGAAGGCCCTGATTGGTTTCACACCCACACACAAGTATGAGTGACAACCTTGGAGACATCTGCCTTAATGAATGAGATGACATTTGCCACATCTGTGTTTAATATCTTTAGTCCACTTTCACTTAGACTGGAATCAGTAGCTAAGGAAAATAGTTCAGAAAAGGAGTTGCAGAAAGAGCAGGTGTTTTATATAATAAAGTGTAATGGAGAAGCAGTCAAATAAGGATTACGGGGGAGTGGGGATTAAAGAATGGAGCCTTTGAAACCAGTGAAATGTTATAAAACAAATTGTCTGACCACAAGCAATGGATGCCAAAGTTAAATATGAAAACCAGCGTCTTCAGTTTATAGCTCTAGCTCATGTCCTCCTCATCAATGCCAACCCTCAAACACTGTGCTGACAATTTATGTCATGGTGTGAAAGCTTTAATACTTGAAAGAATACAGAACTTTGATATTTTTAGTGATTTTGGAAAGAAAAGGGGAAACTAGTAGTAAACTACTATTTTACCTCATCACTCTTAAGAAGATCTTTTGTGTACATTTGCATCAGCTGTAATTTATGCATCTCTATATTCAAAGAAAATAATTGGAAGTGAATCAAAATTGTATTCACAAATGAATAATTAGACTCAATTATATTGCTAAGCGAATGGGCTACATATTAGCAATTTAAATTTAAATTTACATTGCAGATTCTTTTTATGTTTTGAAGATATCCTTCAGTCAATATTTATAAATTCTTGTTTATTTTTTAGTTACCAAAAAGAATGAAGTTAGTTTCCTTCCACTGAAGAGCACTCATTCTTTAAATGCTAATTTTTAAAACGTTTTGCATAAAAACTGTTCTTTGATCCATAGTGGCATGTTTACCCTGAATTTCACATAAATTGCTGTGCTGGTTCTTCCTGGTGCCTTAGATTGTCTGGTAGATATTGTTCTTACAGACAGGAGAGGTTGATGTATTTGCGAACTTAATATTCTTGAAGAATAAAAAACACATGGTCCCACATTCACAGTAACTGAATTCAGATGTAGCGAGTGCTGGCAAAAAAGCTCCTGAGAGAATACTGCCTGACCTAGGGATTAAATGTAATCATCAAACAGCACTTGCAGACTCATCAAAGCACAATCCTCTAGCATGAGGCCTCTCCACGCTTCAAGGACGCAGTGCCACGGGAGGCTGAGGCTACTGGCTAAATTTAAGTGGACTTTCTGAAGACAACCTAGCATGAAATTATTCCTCTATTATCTGGCATCAAGCAATTGGTGTTTTCCTTTTTTTCATTTTCAGCATACATTATTACTATTAAGAAATAACTGTTATCTTTCAACATAGCAGAAATTGACACAGCACTGTAAACCAACTATACTCTAATAAAAATAAAATAGGAGTTCCCATTGTGGCTCAGCAGAAACAAATCCAACTAGTATCTATGACGATGTGGGTTCGATCCCAGGCCTTGCTCAGTGAGTTGGAGATCTGGTTTTGCTGTGAGCTGTGGTGTAGGTCACAGACCTGGCTCGGATCCCGTGTTGCTGTGGTTGTGACATAGGCCAGCAGCTGTAGCTCCAATTAGACACCTAGCCTGGGAACCTCCATATGCCATGGGTGCAGCCCTAAAAAGCAAAAAAAAAAAAAAAGAAAAGAAAAGAAAAAAGAAATTACTAATTGTGTGTTAAAATAAAAATCATACTCATTTTACATGAAAAACTACTGAGATTAAGAGATTATTTGCCATAGCTACAATGAAGCCCTATAAAGGGAATTAATTGCATTTTGATACTATCTACTGAATGATTATTTGCTTATTTGCAGGGTCCTCTGTTTCTCTAAGAACACTGTGTCTTAAAGTTATAGTGCCTAAGAGAAATAGGCTTCCTTTCATATGTAAGTACATGGATAACTGACAAGCATGCTTCTACTTGTAAAGCAAACTCTGGGCAGGGCTCTGTAGGCACCATTCATTGGGCATATACGAAAAAAGTGTCAAACATCCTGCAAGGTCTGGTGCAAAGCTGGAGCATTTTAAGGAAGAGAAAAAATTTTTTAAATTATTTCTATCTATAAATCAGTTAAGTGTTTGATATAATTCTGAATATGCAATCATCTAAATCTATAATATATGTCTATCAGATTTTGATGACCACTACCAAAAAGGCAAACTATTTACATTAAAACTGAATATTGGCCAATATTAGTATTAATTTTAGAATTAATATTTGTATATTTTTGAAGAGCATTCAATAATTATCTTTATTTGTTTTTGAATTCTGCCAAACAAGGATAATGGCCCATTAATCAGAGAGTTTATATTATTGAGATATTTTATTATTCACTTTTTTTTTTTTGTCTTTTTGCCATCTCTTGGACCTCTCCCTCAGCACATGGAGGTTCCCAGGCTAGGGGTCGAATCGGAGCTGCAGCCACCTGCTTACACCAGAGCCACAGCAACGCGGGATCCGAGCCGCATGTGCAACCCACACCACAGCTCACGGCAACGCCGGATCCTCAACCCACTGATCAAGGCCAGGGATCAAACCCGCAACCTCATGGTTCCTAGTTGGATTTATTAACCACTGAGCCACGACAGGAACTCCTATTATTCACTTATTTTTGTTGAATTTTCCATGATAAAAACTAAATTGAATTTTGACCACATCTCTGAATTTGTCATCTTACTTTCTATTTTCCTTTACTCTTATCTAAAAGTTTTTAAAATAAAATAACAAGCCCAAATAGACAAGTGAGCACATAATTTTTAGAAAGTTAATATTTAGTGATTTCTAAATTAATATCTAGAAAAATTTTAATTAAAAGTGTTTGTCTTTAAACATTTTTGGTTTGATTCTGATTTGATTCTGCAAAACTGTGGAATATTGACATGAACATGTATACACATATATGTATGTGTATATATATGTATGTGTGTTTATGTATATGTATGTGCATATATATGTATGTGTGTATATATGTCTATGTATACATACACATACATATATATATTTATATATGTTTATATATGTATGTGTATATATATGCTTACACACATACATATATGTGTGTAAAAGTATGCATGTGTATATATGTTTACACACATATATGTGTATATATGTATGTGTATATACATGTATGTGCATATATAAGTGTATATGTGTGTATTTATATGCATATATATTTATATATGTATATATGTAAATCATTATTATAATTCTCTTTATTTCTGTATAGCCCTCAGTTAGTTATTAACTGTAAAAATGAGTGGAAATGAGATGTAGGCAATCCTTTGCATCCTTTAGGAAAATATAATCAAGTGGGAGGGGCAAGACTCCTTGATGTCACGACTGAAACAAAATACAAAAGAAAAGACATGTTAGGGAATTCCCGTCGTGGCTCAGCAGTAACGAACCTGACTAGTATCCATGAGGATGTGGGTCCAATCCCTGGCTACCTCAGTGGATCGGGAATCTGGCATTGCCCTGGGCTCTGGTTTAAGTTTCAGACATGTCTTGGATCCTGCTTTGCTGTGGCTGTGGCTGTGGCTGGTAGCTACAGCTCTGATTAGACCTCTAGCCTGAAAACTTCCATATGCCAAAGGTGAGCCCCTTCCCTCAAAAAAGGAGTTAGAGGAAGAGAGAGAAAAAGAAAGAAAGGAAAAGAAAGAGGGGATTTTCACATCAGCCTTTCACATCAGCCTCCCCTAGTCACCGATAATTTATAACCTGGATGGGAAGGACCATTCTTAGAAAAGAGGGGGTGGAAGCTCTTCCAGGTGGAGTTAAAGATCATGGACAAGCTCTAAAGTTTCCTATAATGCCAGATCGTAGCCTATGTGTCCTCTTCCCAACTCTGCAAAGGTCATCCATATGCATAGCAAAAAGTTGTGTTTATCAATTAATCAATGAACTTTTGCAGAAGTCTTACTTTGTGTGTAAAATTATAACAGACATTCTGGAGAAGACAAACAGCAAATACCATTCTTTCCTTAAAGAGTTAAGATTTGAGTTGACAGCTAACATGCCAACACACGAAAGCAGCTGGAAGCCAAATTTCAAATGGCTTCATAGATTCTGATTCCAGAAACCCTAAGGTCTAACCCAGTAGTATGTTGTGAACATTACCACAACTAAATTTCAGGTTGGGAGTGTGGAAAAAGAATAAAGAGTGTAACCTCCCTGCTTGTCTGTAGGTGATGTACTGTATCAAGTCTCAGAACATGCAGCATAAGATACCTAAGATTCAGCAGTAACAACAAGTTAAAGAGCTTCCATTAGTGACGTTATGGAATAGAATGCATTTGGAATTTTGATCCCTGACTCTTTCCGAATTTTCTACATATGCATTTTCTTTCCTGGAAACTTTTCCTTTTCTTATGATTCCCAAATCTCCATCCTCAATTTGGGAAGCAGCTTTCATTAATGGATAAGTATTTGTTAGTAAATGTCATACTATGCTCATTACTATGACTAGCTTTTCACAGTGATAGCAATTTATTCATGAATACAAAATTAGAGAACTGAATTTACCCCAAGACACTTGTTTTCCTTGAGTATCTCGGAGTAAAATGGAGAGAGTATTCTCTTGCCATACTCATTAACTGCCGTTATAAAAATGATTTCTTTGTGAAATACTTCTGGTACTGTGAACAATGTTTAGAAAATGGGATAGGGAGTTCCCGTCGTGGTGCAGTGGTTAACGAGTCCGACTAGGGCCACGAGGTTGCGGGTTCGGTCCCTGCCCTTGCTCAGTGGGTGGACGATCCGGCGTTGCCGTGAGCTGTGGTGTAGGTTGCAGACGCGGCTTGGATCCCGCGTTGCTGTGGCTCTGGCGTAGGCCGGTGGCTACAGCTCCGATTCGACCCCTGGCCTGGGAATCTCCATGTGCCGCGGGAGCGGCCCAAGAAATAGCAAAAAGACAAAAAAAAAAAAAAAAAAAAAAAAAAGAAAATGGGATAGAATTTTTTGAGATGAGCCTACGTTTCATCATTCGAAAATATTGACTGCTATAGTTTTCTAAATCGAGATCATCATTATAAATTTTTCAGTGTCTACAAAAGTTGTCTGCTAAGATTTTAAGCATGTTGTATGATGAGAATGTTTCCAATGCTGCCAGATTGAAAGCAATGCCTACTAGCATGCCTCCTCAGGTATAATAAGTTAATTTGGCATATCATGGCCTTTGCAGCATGATCTTTTGCTTTCAAAAGATTCATGTTGTGTCCCAAACTCGGTGAACAGCAAATGTTCACAAGAAACAGATGGAGGAATTATTCCGGCCATTTGTGGCAACCTCAGGTTCACCCAGGAAAAACAGAAGTTCACTGAAGGTTGACCTTGGATGATGGGGTCCAGATTTGAGTCACATCAGGTGTGTGGATCTGCTGAGAAAGTCCTCAGCTGGCAGATGGACCTCTCTAGGTTCAATTTCCTAGGGACTTGCAAGTCTGTCGCTAAAACATACAGCTATCAAATATGATATCTCTATGTGGCAGCCCTTCCTATCAATTCCTGATCCTAAAAATAGAGATCTATTCCCCTTCCATCCCAGCCCCAGACTATCCTAATGGGTGTGCTATTGTATTGCAAAACAGTTTTTTTTTCTTTTAAGAAAATAAAAAACATATTTTTAAAATATTAGTCAATATCTGTTTATAAGATGTGCTCCAAGACATTTCCCTGACACAGTTGTATCCATGCATCTGGACCTGGAGAGAAGGATGCTATTTAGGGAAATGAGAGCAAGTGTTGTTAATACCCAGAGGAAGTTTCAAGTTAATCGAACACCCTTCTCTGTACTCAGCTGCTTTCCTATGATACGTTTTCCCCTACATGCTTAGACATTATTCACATTAAAAAAAAGCTAGCTGACTTTTCCATCCAATGGCATAGTTTTGTGCTATTTTAAGTGAAGATGTATTACTATCCTTTTATTTAAATATAATGCTGCCAATTTGGTAGTGAGGGATGTGTTATGAGTTATATTTTTAATTTACAGTAACTGATCTATTCACTTTCTCTTATTCTCATGATCATGAACAGAGTTTTATGAGACAAATGTCTGGACCAAGCAGTGAAGTTAAACAGAGTCCATTTATACCATAGAATTTATGAAGTTCAGTTTGTGTCAAGTTTACTTGAGTTGGTAGGATATATGCATGTAGGAAATTATCTATTTTATGAACATTTTAAAATTGGAGTTATTGCTCTGTAAAGGCTATGAAACATAGAATTTGCTTAAAGTCAAAAGAAATTCAGCTTCATATATGGTTATTAACACTCCTACAATTAAGAAGAAACACTTTAGGCATAGAAATGAATTAGCATGAATGAAACTGAAATCATTTTCTCATATTGGACCAATAATTACAGTGATTGTTACAAAAAATAAAAATTAAAAAGTTATCCCAATGTTATTTGTGTTAGAATGCAGTTATTTTTTAAAGTTGCCATGATAATGAATTCTTTAGTCCCACCTCCATTTATTGAGTTCCTGTAAGGGCCAGCTGTAGCCCATATGTAGCTTTGTACAAAGTTAGTAAAAGCTACACCTCCAGTAGGTCACTGTCCTGCACCAGGGAGCAGTGCCAGCAAGCACAGGCTAAAATTAAACCATCTGTCACTCCCTGGGACTGATGCACTCGCACACTGAACAACCTGTGCAATTGTGTGAGGTGGTCCTGGTAAATACTACACCTAGGAACTGGGAGGTCAGTGGTGAACAAAACAGAGACAGTTTAGGTCCTGAGAAAATGTGCAAATGTCTGAAAAGACAGACAATTAATAACTAATCACACAAATAAACATGCAATTACAAAAGTGCATTAGTTGCTTTGAAAGAAAATACAGTGGGAGGATGTTACCAGAGAAAGTTAACCTACAGTGAGAAGTCAGGTAGTCTTCTTTGAGGAGGTGATGTTTAAGTTGAGTTTTAAAGCCTGAGTGGGAGGTAAGCAGTGAAATGTGGAGGCTGTGGAGGGAAATGTTCTAGAGGGAACAGCTAGTTATGTGATTTAGGTGGGAAAAAATCTTTCCCATATTTCAGGAACTGAAAGGGACCGTCTGTTTCCTGAACAAGAGGAACAGGGCTGGAGTTTTGTTAAACAAAGATCATGCAGAATCTTTGAGTGCTTGTTCAGAATTTTAGATTTTATTCTAAATCGAACCGCCAGACACTGAAGGAAGTAATGTGATCATGCATTTGCTGAAAGAAAACCACCCTGGCTTTTGTATAGAAAGTGGCTTGGAGAGGGGAAAGAATACATAAATGGAGAGAATAAAGAGATCTTGTAGTATTCTAGACAAGAGATAATGGTGTTTAGTCCAATACTGTTGGCCCGGGTGACAGATTTTGGAAACATAATCCATTGACCTATAGATTGGAGACATTAACGTACATGTTCTACTGTGAGTTATTAGCAATTGAATGAGTTACCACTTAAAGAGAAAGGGAATAGCGGAGGTGAGATAGATTTGAATATGACACTTTTTGTCCATGGAGACGTTTGTAAGATGTGCTCCAAGACATTTCTCTGAAGCAGTTGTATCCATGCATCTGGACCTGGAGAGAAGGATGCTATTTAGGGTAATGAGAGTGAGTGTTGTTAATACCCAGATGAAGTTTCAAGCCATGGACATTAGTGAGCATACCTATGAAAAGAATTTAAAGTAGAAGAGTCAAGATAGGGCCTAAAAAGTTATAATCTAAAAGCACTGAGAAAAACCAGGAGAGAGTGATAACATGGAGACAAATAGTGAAAATGAGCCTCAACTCATTAGCTATGTTGATTACAGCTGAGGTGTCACCTAAACTATATGCCCATTGGATTTACTAAATTTAGGTTGGGAGTGACCTTAGCAAGAATATTTTTATTACTTCGGGAAGAATTAAGAGAGAAAGGGAGTTGCAAGCAACTTTGGCTATGAGAAATGTGGCTTTAAAGAGGAGTAGAAAGACTAATATCAAGATAACATAGGAGTTCTTATCATGGCTCAGCGGTAATGACCCAACTAGTATCCATAAGGATGCACATTTGATCCCTGGCTTGTTCAATGGGTTAAGGATTTAGTGTTGCTGTGAGCTGTGGTATATGTTGCAGATATGGCCTGAACCCTACGTTGCTGCGGCTATGACATAAGCTGGCAGCTGTAGCTCTGATTTCACCTCTAGCTTGGGAACTTCCATGTACTTCAGGTGCAAAAGAAAAAAAATATATATATATATAATTTTTCCTTTCTCTTTCTTTCTTTCTTTCTTTCTTTCTTTCTTTCTTTCTTTCTTTCTTTCTTTCTTTCTTTCTTTCTTTCCTTCCTTCCTTCCTTCCTTCCTTCCTTCCTTCCTTCCTTCCTTCCTTCCTTCCTTCTTCATTCCTTCCTTCCTTACCTCCTTCTTCTTATTATTTGTCTTTTTAGGGCATATGGAAGTTCCCAGGCTAGGGGTCAAATAAGATCTGTACCACTGGCCTACAACACAGCTCACAGCAACACCGGATCCTTAACCCACTGAGTTAGGCCAGGGATTGAACTCACATCCCCATGGATACTAGTTGGGTTCGTCACTGCTGAGTCATGATGGGAACTCCCTACTTTTTCATTTTTAAAGTTTTAGTGAAGCATGGTTGATTTACAATGTGACAATTTCTGCTGTACAACAAAGTGATTCAGTTATACATGCACACACATCCATTCTTTTTCAGATTCTTTTTCCACACAGCTTATCACAGAGCACTTGGTAGAGTTCTTGGTGCTATACAACTCCCTGTTGGCCAATCATTCCATAACCTCAGTGTGCATATGCCAATTCCCAAACCCCTAGTCCATCCCTACCCACCACACATCTCCTTTGGTAACCGTAAGTTTTTCAAGATCTGTGTGTTTGTTTCTGTTCTGCAAGTAAATTCATTTGTATCTTCTTTTTTTTAATATTCTACATATAAAGTGGTATCATATGATGTTTGTCTTTCACTAACTTCACTTAGTATGGTAATCTATGGTCCATCCATGTTGCTGCAAATGGAATTATTCCATTCTTTTTATGGCTGAGTAATATTCCATTTTATATATGTACCACAGCTTCTTTATCCATTATATATATAATATATACATGTAATATTCAAATATGCATTGACATTTATATACATAATATAATATATAATTTATATATTATATATTTATATATATAATGGCATAATATACATTTGAATATTGGTGGGATCTGGCATGAGGAGATGAGTTCAAATGCAGGAGAAAAATTGAGTCATCAAGGGAGAGACATCTCTGGATCCTGACAAAAGAAGATCTAGAAACTGTATATTAAGCCAGTCTTTTGTCATAAAGAGGGATACTTCTTGCTTTTTAACAGAAGGAAAAATAAAGCGAGAGTGGATGTGAGCAGTAGTCTGCAGTAAAGACTCATTAGGGGACAATGAGAGAGGTCTTTGTTGATGAAAAGATGCAGAGCCATTCAGTGAGAATAAGGAGGAGGTTGATCAGAGACCCTAGGAGGCTGAAGACAAGTGGACGATAGGTGAAAAGTGAGGTGGGTGACATTGGCAGGCAGTGTTGGGACCCGCAGAAGTTGGGAGTCTTCCATCTGATGATCAGATGAGTGTGATCCCTTAGTGAGTGATCTGGAAGGATACCCAATTATGATGAAAATGTCATGTTTGAATTTGCATAGTTCCTTGTTATAAGTCAGTGAAGAATGAGGCAAAGGTATTTCAGGAAAAAGAAAAGTATGTGAATATCTGTGAACTCTATAAAACCTTTGACTCATTCAAGGAGTTAAAATGACAGGTAAGTGACTAAAGCTAAGGGAGTCATGGAGCAGAGTGGAACCCAAAGTTAGTCACGGGCACTAGAGATGAGTTTCAGGGAAATTGTCCAAAAACATATATCATCATTGGAAGAAAATACAGACATATTTTTTCACCCTACTTACCTACGGATTTTAAAATAACTTCTGTTGTCAGGATGTCATATCACAACCCAAGGGCCATGGCTGAATTTGAGTCACTCCCTGTGATGACAAGACTCTACTGTCACTCTGTATGTGGGGGATGGGATAGAGTGAGAGGGAAGGTTATTTCAGAAAAGGAGAGAATAGAACTGAGGGACAACAGGGTTGGACTGAGTGCCCACAGGGACATCAGTGTTTTCTATGGGGTTAGCAGTAATAGAGGTGGCAGCAGGACTGTGTGTCTTTTCAGGATGCCAGAAACTTCCAGAGTATTATTAGTAAAAGGAAAGTGTTAGAGGAATGTTGCTTCAGGGTGTGTTTCTCAAAGACCCAGTTAAAAAAAGAAGAGGTTATTTATGTATGTATTTATTATTTTATTCATAAAATCAAGGGGTGTCAATGGTAAAAGAGTGTCACTAAGAAAACTCCAGCTGTTGTCATTCATGGAATGAGAGAGAATAAAAGGAAAATAGCTGCAGAGAAAAGAAGTCAACTTTATAAAAAGGTCAAGAGGCAGGGGTATGAGTTTGAAAAGATCTTGTGGCTACAGATATTTTCACAGAGTACATTCTCTTTTGGAGAATATTTTTGCTATTTTGACCTTTTCATTTAAGATATTAAAAAGCAATGGCTAGCAGGTAACCCAGTTCATCGGCTTTTCATACTTCTAACATAATCCTTCCAAAAGAACTAGTAAATCTTGAAGAGTCAAAAATAAATTGTTTTAGGTCAAGCTGAATAATTAAGCAGGACCACTTTTAATTCTACTTGTTGTAGATAAAATTCTCTACCTGAGAATATATAAAAATATTCAATGTTGAATACAATAGTCTGTATAACACTGTGATATGTGCCCACAGAGAAGAAAGTAATTGAGTCATTGAGAACATGCCTGGCAGTCAGCAGAGGCACAAAGCTTGTTTCCTGGAATCTGTTCTGACAACTTGAGATTCATCTCCAGCCCTGTTGTGGTGAGCGACGTGCCTAAGATCTGACCAAATTAACGTTGGGACACATCTGATACACTGCATGGTTATTTAGCTAGTTGATGCAAATGAACAGATAACATTATATAACTCTTGAGAAATGTCTTATACATCCTTTTTAGAAATTACTCTTTCTTGTTTCATTTATTTATTTATTGGTCTTTTTAGGGCTGCACCCACTGTAAATGGAGGTTCCCAGGTTAGGAGTCAAATCGAAGCTGCAGCTGCCAGCCTCCACCTCAGCCACAGCCACACCATATCTGAGCCATGTCTATGACCTATACAGCAGCTCAGGGCAATGCTGGATCCTTAACCCACTGAGTGGGGCCAGGGATCGAACCCACATCCTCATGGATACTAGTCAGGTTCATTACCACTGAGCCATACCAGGAACTCCCTCTTTCCAGTTTTAAATGCAATTAAGTTTAAATTTTAACTTAAAGGCAATCCAGTTTTAAATTGTAGTTTTAAATGCAATTAAGGTGATTAAAATTTACTAGATATTCACATTCTGCAAGTCTCATTTTAGGGTTGCATAGCAATTATTTTATAATTATTTGTAAATACATACAAATATATAAAGAAAATTATTTCATCTTGAGGTTCTTCACATTACCCTTATGATATTTCATTTAAACATAGATAACTCAGGTGATCAAAATTTGCCTTCACTTTACTGTGTATATAAATAAAAGTAATCTATGTTATATGGCATTCTAATAAAATAAGGAAATGGTACTTAAAAGCCTCAAGTGTATTCCTGTTCTTGGAAATGGCTTTGGAAAGTAATCAAAAGTATTTATTTCCCTGCAAGTTTTTTTTTTTTTCATTTTGCCTAACAAACAACTAGTATAGGTGTTTGTAAATTTATGAGAAATATACACATATATGTATTATATATACATTAGAGAAAGGAAGGGGTTCTTTTACATTAAACTTTGTAAATCAATCAAGCAGAATCTTCTAGGTTAACAAGCATCTGTTGAGAGCCATCTGCAGCTATAAATTCAAAAATGTAAGCCTCAATGGAAATTGTTCATTTTCAGAAATTACACAGATCTTTGATTAATGTCAAAAACATGCACATACACACACACATACTTGTAAAAATACAAAGAGTACAAATTAGAAAATGTAGGAAAAATTTTTTTCAATTAACAAAATCACACAGGAGGTCCGTTGTGGCTCAGTGGTTAACGAATCCGACTAGGAACCATGAAGTTGTGGGTTCGATACCTGGCCTTGCTCAGTGGGTTAAGGATCCGACATTGCCGTGAGTTGTGGTGTAGGCTGCAGATGCGGCTCGGATCCCGTGTTGCTGTGGCTCTGGCGGAGGCCGGTGGCCACAACTCCAATTAGACCCTTAGCCTGGGAACCTCCATATGCCATGGTGCGGCCCTAGAAAAGGCATAAAGACAAAAAAAAAAAAAAATCACATGTGTTTACTTGATCTATTCACATTAATTATTACAGAAAAATTCACTCACTGAAATCGCTTCGAGGATTTAGCATTACTCTTTGTAGTTAGTGTAAGGATCTTCGAGACATGGATCCAGCTAAGATGAAGGATTAGCTAGGAATTCTAGTGCATAAAACAAGATAAACGTTTGTCTAAGGAATAACTTTTCTATAGCCTAGGTGACCACTCTTTAGAAATATAAGGATATTTTCACTTATGTTTCATTGCTTTTGAATTTCCATTTCAAACAAGAAGCAGACCACGTGGAGCTATGTAATGAAGTAAATGGTAAAAACAAAGTTAATTGGGTAATGCGCCTATTTAGTTTTTCCCATTTCTATATACATCTCTTTATACAATTTCATCAAAATACTTCTGAGACTACATCTCAGTGAAAATCCTCAAAGAAAAATATTTAAAATAAATAGAAATGAGTTTAAATGTTCATCATCATGATGTATTTTATGAATTTCATAAAGTGTTAATAATCCAGAAAGTAAAAACTTTTAAGATGTCAAAAGTTGAGAACTACAGTTTTCAAATAGTTTTTTTGTTTTTTTTTTTTTTCCTTTTTAGGATCACACCTGCAGCATATGGAGTTTCCCAGGCGAGGGATCGAAACGGACCAGTAGCTGCTATCCTACACCACAGCCACAGCAACTCGGGACCCAAGCCATGTCTGTGACCTACACCACTGCTCACAGCAACGCTGGATCCTTAACCCACTGAGCAAGGCCAGGGATCAAACTCGCGTCCTCATGGATGCTAGTCAGATTCGTTAACTGCTGAGCCACGATGGGAACTCCTCAAATAGGTTTTTTTTAATCTATTTTGTTATTTACTTTTTGGAGTATACTATTAAAAGTTAGAACTAAATATAGATTTGGAGCATCACCTTTTCCGTTTCTATAGCAGTAATAATTCTCTGCTTATTTGCTCCTTAGTCCCCTGTAAAATAGATGAGTTACTATGTCTATTTTCAGTTACATGTCCCCAAAATTAAACTCTGTTCAAGCACTTGAAGAAAGTACTGAGAATATTTATAGATTTCCAAATGATTGAGTTTTCATTCTTCTTATAATTACTGTGTAAGTGTTCTGTAAACTGCAAAGTGTTATGCAAATATTAGCTACTATTATTAGTTAGGCTCTTCCAGAAGGCATTTCCAAGAAAAGAGGAAAGCATATATGCTCTAGCATAGATCTGGAGCTCAGCAAGGAATGAGGCTGTGATGTGCTTCATGTAGGGAACTCGGTGATATTCACATGCTCACCTAAATTAACAATGTAGAGTCTGTAATGCCTGCTGCCAAGCAGAATTTCAAGGAGTTTAAGGAAAATTGGAACTATTTGCCAGAGTTTTTCAAAATGTAATTCTTAAATCATAATTTTTGAGACATATTTTGTGTTCTAAATTGTGTGTATATATACACATTGGTTTGTTTCCTTACCTCTTGATTGATTGTGTCATCTTTATATTATGGGTCATTTTGTACCAAATTTTACTAGTCATATATATTTTATACTCTTTCTCTCAATCAATCTTCCAGTGACCAATTATAATATTATGAGATAATGGACATAGAGTTGAGGAAAAGCTCCTATGATTTAAAAGCAAGCAACTAAAGCTCAGAAAAGTAGAAGTTGCCTATTGCCATGCAGTTCATAGGAATTAGAAAAGAAGCAGAAACAAAGTTTTTATTTGTTTGTTTTAATTTATAGTTGCACCTATGACATATGGAGGTTCCCAGGCTAGGGGTCAAATTGGAGCTGTAACTGCCAGCCTGTGCCACAGCCACAGCAATGCCAAATCTGAGCCTCGTCTGCAACCTATACCATAGCTCACGGCAATGCGGGATCCTAACCCACTGAGCCAGGCCAGGAATCAAACCTACATCCTCACAGATACTATGTTGGGTTCTTAACCCACTGAGCCACAACGGGACCTCCAGAAAGAAAGTTTTTTTGATTCCAATTCCTGTTCTTTTCTCATAGCCTCACAGCTATTCTCAAAAGATTTCCCTCCTGATGGCTTTGGGGAAGGAAGATACTCGCTTTGCAATTTGTAGAATGAGAATGACCCACATGACAAGATAAAAATGCAAATAAGTTTCCTTTACAAACTTAAGTACAAAATTGCTGCTTTGTTTTACCATTTTATGATAAGTGTATTATGAATTGAAATTGGAATTCTGTCTTTGGGTATATTCCAAGGGTATTAATTGTGACATTCATATATAAAAGGAAAAATTTGAATATCTGTGGGCAGAAAAGAATAAACAGAGGCTGAAACATCATGCTTCTAACAATAGGAATTTTTCTGAAAGCCTTATGAAAATAGTCATTGGATTAATAAAATAGTGTCAACACAGACATATTCTATTAATTTTCTTATTGTTAATGAATACATGCTGCTTCACAAAAATGACCGGTGTTGGATTAAAGAAAGAACCCACCAAATTTGCAGGTAGATCAGTGAGCCCTGAGTACAAGGTAAAGCTTCAGAAAAAGAGGAATAAAGAAAGATATTATACAAGTAAAACAATAATCAATTTTTTTAAAAGTTAATCCAAAAATAAAAATTAAAAAAAAAATGGAGTTCCTGTTGTGGCACATCGGAAACGAGTCCACCTAGGAACCATGAGGTTGCAGGTTTGATCCCTGGCCTTGCTCAGTGGGTTAAGGATGTTGCCACACTGTGGTGTAGGTCTCAGAGGTGGCTGGGATCCTGTGTTGCTGTGGCTGTGGTGTAGGCCAGCAGCTGCAGCTCTGTTTCAACCCCTAGCCTGGGAAGCTCCATATGCTGCGGGTTCAGCCCTAAAAAAAGCAAAAAAAAATAAAATAAAATAAAAATAAATAAAAGTTAATCCATCAACTGAAAGTAAATACACAGAATTAAACAGTCTCATGTCATCATGGAAGATGCAAAATATACTTTCCTTGTAAACACGAATACTACATACCTCACCAGCTTTATCATGAGTGTAGATTGTGATAAAAGTTTAAATTTGCTGGAAAATTGCATATGATATTATTAAATAATATCATTATATCAAATAAGCATAGCGAGTGAAGCCTGGTAATTAAAGGAGAAGCCAAAGGACAAGCCAAGTCATCTGTCCTGAATCACGGCTGTACATCTGACTCCATGTAGAGTAATCAGATCCTTCTCTCCTTGTCTCTACTTTCCTGCAAAGCAACTATTGACCTTGATCTGTGAGGTTTTACAAACCCATGATCTGTAGATATGTTCTCCCCATCATTTCAACCTGGACTTAGACACTATCTGCGTCAAATTTTAAATTTTTTATATTCTAATATAAACAAGATGAATCATCTCAATTTATGGTACTTAAGGTTCTGCTATGGTTTATTAGATGTATGGCTGTGTGACACTGGTGTCCACCTATACTTCACCAGTATTTACATAAGGGACACACCTTTTGGAAAAGAGCACAGGAATCAGTACTGCTGGGTTCCAGACACGGCTTTACCGGTAAAGACTGTCCCAAGGAAAGATATGTCATTGCATATTTCTTCACCCTTCTTGTATCTGAAATTAACTTTCACAGGATCACATTAGTTCTCAATCCTGGCTGTGTGTTACCTGACTGCATGTTATCCAAGAAACTTTCAAAAACTCCCAGTACCCGCCACGCCTGACATAAATGAAATCAGAATTTGGAAGAGTAGTGTGGTGATATTGAAAAAAAAAAACTTAGATGATTCTGTGTGTGGGCTTAATTAAGAGCCACAGATTTTAGAGACAGAGGCCCATTAGTTTCAGTGTCTTGAGTGAGGCTAAAATAAGCCCCAAAGACTTCTGAGGGTCTAAAGTCTTCAGCAACATTTTAAAAACAGTCTGCCTGTTGGAAAGAATGTTGTGTCATGCATAGCACATCGCAGCCAAAAGAAATCTTGTGAAGACACAATTCCTTAAGAGCTGATGCTTCCCTGCTTAAAGCAAAGGGATGATTTTGATGAATCATTGTAAAAAAAAAAAAAAAGTGACACATACATACAATATATAAAGGATTTAATTTGGTGATATAATAATTACCAAATATGGAAATAATAATCTCTTTATAAATACATGTGGCCTTTGAATGGAGCAAAGAGTATAATTTTTTTAGTTCGTTTTTCAAATTGCTGTCATGACATATGTGGAATAAACAAATATTTTTGAGGCCAAATCCAATGATTCTGTTTCCTTGATACACTTCCAGTAAATATTTTATGCTACTTCCTGAAATACTATTTTCTCCATATTTGATGAGAACTCTACTGGCAGTTTCTGGAAAGAATCTACACTATTGACTTCAATCTTAATTAGTTTAAAGCCATGATGCCTTATTTTTATTTGGTGAAATCCATGCAAATGTACCATTTGAAGACACATAAAAAGGCCAAAAGTTTCAAATAACAAGATGATCTTGATAAAGTTTTTAAAAATTGTTTGGCTGTTCCCTCTGTACACTGACTGGCATAGGCCCTGGGTCTGCTGACTGTGTGCAGGTAAAGTTAACGATGGTGATGGTCCTGATGATGCTGATGATGGTGATGGTAATGGTCATGCTGCTAAGGATAATGATGGTCATGATGCTGCTGCTCATGGCAATGGTGATGGTTCTGATGATGCTGATGATGGTGATGGTAATGGTCATGCTGCTAAGGATAATGATGGTCATGATGCTGCTGCTCATGGCAATGGTGATGGTCCTGATGATGCTGATGATGGTGATGGTAATAGTCATGCTGCTAAGGATAATGATGGTCATGATGCTGCTGCTCATGGCAATGGTGATGGTTCTGATGATGCTGATGATGGTGATGGTAATGGTCATGCTGCTAAGGACAGTGATGGTCCTGATGGTGCTGATGATGGTGATGGTAATGGTCATGCTGCTAAGGATAATGATGGTCATGATGCTGCTGCTCATGGCAATGGTGATGGTTCTGATGATGCTGATGATGGTGATGGTAATAGTCATGCTGCTAAGGATAATGATGGTCATGATGCTGCTGCTCATGGCAATGGTGATGGTTCTAATGGTGCTGCTGATGGATGGTGATGGCCAAGAAGACGAACATGAGTTTAATCTTCTACATTGACCCTGCAGATCCTCTCACTTGTAGGACAAAACATAAAAGGGCTATTTTATCTGATACACCAGTAGAAAACTTAAGCTTTACAATAATGTTTTCTTTCTATTTTGTGTGGTTTTTTTTTTTTTGATATTTTTGCAACTGTAATTGTTGGAAACCTGTATCTTTGTATCTGAGAACAGTAATCTATTCCAACTATGTCGTGAAATTTCTTTTGAATTATTTTTTGAGGATAGCGAGATGTCATGCCAAATTTCAGGTGTGAACTTTAGAAATTAGTGAAAATATTCTTTTGTTAAAAGCCAGTTCATATTTGGGAATTTTGTCAGTGTTTTCCTTGGTAGCTTATTCAGCTTGAGCCCAAGGGCTTGGAAAGGGAGTCAGTGAGAAGTAATTGACTTGTCTGTAGGACTAAAGAAGTGAAAAACGAGATTGGATTCAAAGGATACAAGTAGCCTGGAATTACCATAAGAGAGAATATTCTCCTGGTCAGGAAGCTCCAATCCACTGTCAGCCAAAGGAGATAAAAGGGTCATTATTAGAGATATTCAGCCAGAGGTTTCACCTGTTTTGGCTGTTTAATGAAATTCCTGCCTTAGCTGAAAAGTTGCTTTAGGCAACATCAAAGGTCCTTTCATTTCTAGAGTTCCATGACTAATGGTAGAAGCTAGGTAGTTCTGATAAGATGCTTTAACTATATAAAATACATGGAGTGATATAATGCGACACTTTCTTTTGACATATTGCAGTAAGTAATTCTTGCTCCTCTTTCTTGACTTCTTTGTATTTGAAAGACAAAACAGAGTCTAGGGATTTGTTTTTCTTTTTTTGTCCCTTGGAAAGATTTCAGTGCAGACAAATACCTACGCAGAAATTAGTCAGAGATCAGTTTCATTATTACACATGCAATTTACAAGAAAACTGTATCACCAAAATCGAACCAGGATTTTATTTATAGTGATGTGAGTAAAAGTTGGATCTAGAAAGGGCAAGTGGTTTGTGAAGAGAAAACTAGGAGATACAAAAACAAAGATGTGATGTTGTGATTTATACAAAATGTGTGTTTGGTCTTCAGATGACAAAGTGTATTTCTCATGTATATCAGGTCTTTTTCAAATGTGACTGGCTCACAACTCCCCAAACCTTTAAAATTTCCTAAGTGATAACACTAATGGAAACATCTTTTCCGTCTCTCATCCTCATTTCCAAAATGCTTCAGAGCCATAAAGGTAAAATGAGTGTCTTGTTATTCACAACAAACTACTTCCCACCACAACTGGATTTCTGTCCACAAGGTGACTTTTGGAACAACCTAAAGATAGGGGTGCTGGTTGCCAGGGGAACCAACCATGATATTAAAGAGTTGGAACTTTCCTGATTTCGGGTGCTGGAGGGGGTTGAGTTGATCAGTAATGCCTGTATAATGAAGCTTCCACAAAGCCCTCAAAGGACAAGGTTCTGAGAGCTTCTGGGTTGGTGAACATGTGGAATTTTGGGGAGAGGGGTGAGCCCAGAGAGATGGAAGCTCCCTGTCTATTCCCAGGTATCTTGCCCTATGCATCTCTTCCATCTGGCTATTCCCATGTTACATCCTTTTGTAATAAACTGGTAATCTAATGCGTAAAATGTTTGAGTTCTCTGCACGGCTTTACCAAATTAATTAACCCCAAGGAGGGGATTGTGGGGACCACTGATTTACAAGCAGATGGTCTGAAGTAGAGGTTACAACCTGGACCTGCCCCTGGTGTCTAAAGTCCTAGAAGGGACCCTCCAATCTGTGGTTGGTGGGTCAGAAGCACAGGTATCAGCCAGGACTTGTGATTGGCATCTGAAGTGGGGAGCAGTCTAGTGGGGTTGAGTGAGCCCTTCACTTATGGGATCTGATGCTATCTCCCAATAGATGGAGCCAGAATTTAGTTGAATCTTAGGACAGGCAGCTGGTGTTTGGGAAATTGCTTCTTGTCGGTGTGGGGAAACCACCCCCCCCCCCCAGTGGAATTGGGTCCCAGAATCAGTCTCTTTAATAGGGTATGCACTTTGGTACTACAGCACTACTGATAAGGGTAACAACCTATCAGAAGTAATGCTAATAGAATGATGATTATTGCAGGGATCCAAGAAGGCACTTTGCAGGCACCACAGTGTTTGCTTGTCACAACAATTCTTTGTAGCCTTTGTCTTGGTTTGAAAGAAAGGGAAAACAGAGGCCGATATTTGGTAAGTACCTTAACCCAAATCACATTACCAGAATGGAGAAATCTGGGATTTGACCACACACAGTCCAGCTCTGCCTCCAGCATCTGCAGGCCTCCCATCCCCTTTTATTGCCTAAGCTGGATCCCTGCATAAATACTCTGCATCACTCTGGGTTCCCAATGGAACTGCATGGAAATGAGGCTTCTCTGGCTGTCAGTTACTCTCTATTCACTATGTGTGCCTGGTGATTATTAATAACATTTCCATTCCTTAGTACTCTAGATCCTTCAGTTTTTCTTACTGCCAAATTAAGATATCACACCAAAAACAGTAGTATCATTACACACTGGTAACATTACCAATACCCATTTGATGAAAAATTAATCCCTGATCATTTACCAGGACACAGAGCAATTAATTTGGTGTCTGTGTGGCAAAGATAAATTCATTAAATGAAGCAACCATCGCAACAACAAAAATCCACAGCCAAAATGTGTTGTTGCAGTACAATTATAATTAATTTCAGGACTTTAGATTTTTTTTTTTTAGAGCTATAAACTCACACAAAAAAGGTGTAACCTTCAATTTCCAAACTGTAGGTTAGTCTGAGTATTCAAATTAGTGATTTTTTTTTTCTTTCTGCTTTAAGATCCTACAGAAAGGATATTTATTTCTATAAAATTTTATTGAGTTAATTGTCTCCTTTTGAGTGACTATTGCAAAAATTATGTAGCATTATCATGGAAGAAAAATATGATTTTACATGACATAAGCTGGTAGGGAGAATATTTGTAGGAAGCGTAATGTATGACTATATGTGATTTAATTTTTCTCAGTGACCTGAAGAATAAACAGTCCCAGTGGAAAATATATCACTGGCAACACCTGCCAGATGCCAGTCAACTGCTAGCAGAGGCCAGGAACCCTCTGAGCAGAGGTGTTGGGAGATCCTGTCATCAAAAGTCCTTGCAGCCGGCATGGAGCACGGTGCATTGGATACCCTGGCTTAGAAGGCTCATATCTCAAATGAGCCAGTATGCCCATAAATCTAGCACTATGGACTGAATCGTGTGCCTTCACAATTCATGTGTTGATGGGGAGTTTGGTGTTGGTAGATGCAAACTATTAGATTTAGAATGGGTAAGCAATGAGGTCCTACCATACAGCACAGGGAACTCTATCCAATCTCGAGAACATGATGGAAGATAGTATAAGAAAAAGAATGTATATATGTAAGACTGAGTCACTATGCTATACAGCAGAAATGGGCACAACATGTAAATAAACCATAATTTTTTTAAAGTTATATATATGTGTGTATATATATACATATATATGTGTGTGTGTGTGTATATATATATATATATATATAAATCTTGCTCCCGAGGACCTCCACATGTGACTGTTTTTGGATTTGGGGTCTTTAAAGAGGTAATGAGTAAAATGAAGTCCTTTGGGTAGACTGGCGTCTTCATAAGAAGAAAATAAGGCACAGACACACACAGAGGGGAGACCATGTAAATATACAGAGAGGATAGGACAGCTACTGAGAAGCCAAGAAGAGAGGTCCCAGAAAAACAAACAAACAAACAAAAAAACAAGCAAACAAACCTGGCCAACACCTTGATTGCTGATTTCCGGACTTTAGAATTGTGAGAAAACATTTCTGTTATTTAAGCCCCCTGGTCCAGGAGACAGTGTTGTGGCAGCAACAGTCAACAAATATATCTACTTTCCAGCACCCAACGAAGGATGTGAAGAGTTACTAGAGTAACCATACTCAGCCACACCCAACACTAACCACCCACAGTTCCTCCTGAATCCAGACACAATTCACCAACTTAGGTCTTTTCAACTTTTTAGAGCACTTTGAGATTCATAGCAAAGTTGAGAGGAAGAGCCAGACATTTTCCAGATGCCCTGTGCCCCCTGCATGGAGCCTTTCCTACTACAAACACTCCCACCAGAGTGGTATCTGTGCACAGCTGAGGAACCTACACTGACGTGTCACCATCACCCAAAGTCCACAGTTTACATCAGGCTTCACTCTTGGTGCTGGTCTCCAAAAACTGATTTTACAGCAAACAGAGTTGCCCATCGTTTGTAACAGTCCAATTTTTCATATGGTTTCCAGGGGATAAAAGCTAGAAAGTCAACTGGAGGTCAGATGCTCTAACAGCCAGAGAAGTTTTTTGTTTATCCTTTGCCTGAATCATAATAGCTTATTTTATGCTGGGGTTTGGGGTCAGGAGGAGAGTGGAGACAAAGAACATTCTCCACCAGGTTTGTGTCCCATTAGTGGTTTTCTTAAGACACGATTCTTGAGGTAGAAGATATTAAACTTTGAGTAAATCCAAAGAGATTTCCCAAATTGTTAGTAGTTCCCAAACCAATAAGAGTTAAGGCACATGTTACGGTCACCCTTGTTATCAGAGACTGCCCAGGAAGAACTCACTGGAGAGCTGACTTTTAAAGGGAGTCCAGCAGGAGGGCCTATGTCCACTCAAAGGAGGGAGAGCCCCTGCCAGGGGCTCTGAGTTCTCTGTGGCACCTTCTTGTGAGTTTGCATAAGGTGCCCCTTCCTCTGGGACAGTACACATGGTATCAGAGCATGTGGCAGGTTGAGCGGGATGTAGAGGATTTCAACCCTCCATGTTCACTCAGCTGAGGAACCTTCTCCATGGGCCAACCTGCCCAAGCACATCAGAAAAAATCTGAGTTGAAAAGATAGCAGCTATGAAACTCTCTAAAGTGAAGAAATAGGAATTGTAACAGGCTGGAAGGACACAAGAATAAGAGAAGCATTTGCTGTGGGTGTTGGCTAATTTGAAGTGGAGATTGCATTTCTAACCAGTGAACGGAGTGATCATTTGAAGAAAAATAAGTGCATCTTCAGCTGAAAGAAGAAAATATTGGATGTAGCCATTTCATAATTAAATTTTTCCAGGGATGTTGGGGAAAAGACATCAACAAGTATTTAAGAGAGTTCCTGCAGTGGCACAATGGGATCAGCTGAGTCTCTGGAATGCTGGGATGCAAGTTCAATCCCAAGCCCAGCAGAGTGGGTTGAGGATCTGGCAGCTACAGTGTAGGTTGCAACTGGGGTCAGATCTGATCCCTGGCCTGTGGACCCTATATGCCACAGGGAAGCCCCAAACAAATTTTTTTTTAAGCTTTTGAAGCAGAAGGAAAAATATGAAAATTTGATCCACCTTAGTGATGGAAGACAGCCTGTGTGAATAAGGTGCAGAGCGGGTGGGTGGGAAGACAATCAATATGTGGGTGCTTGGATTTTATTTCAAGTGCAAGATATTGAAGGACTTTTATTTATTTTATTTTATTTTATTTTATTTTAATATTGGGACTGGTGTTCGGGAACTGAATTACAATATACTTTGCAATTAGGAAGCTTCTAGTGTCTTGTTTTGTGTAGCTTGTGAGATTGGCAACAGGTGATAATTGCCCTAGCTCTCTATGTGCTGATACACCCCACTTGTGAAAAGAAGGCATTTTCATACCAAATCTAACTTCTCCAGAAATGAGAATGCATTTTGAGTGGGTTTTGAGCTACTGAAGCTACCTAACTGCAGTGAAGCAGTGCACAGGGGCATTTGGCAGATTTGGGGCTCTTTTGCCCTTTGTATGACACAGGCCTAGGTGGAAAAAAGCAAGGGTTGCTTTCTGATGCAAACCACCATGGGGGCTGGTGTTGGTTCGCTGAGTACAATATACATTTCAAGAAGGAAACTTCTGGCATCTTGCTTCTTTGGAGTCGTTGATATTGCCATCAGGCAATTATCGCCATAGCTTGCTATGTGCTGATTCTCCCCGCTTTTTTTAAAATTAATTTATTTTTTATTACTCAGTGAATTTATTACATTTATAATTTACAATGATAATAACAATCCAATTTTATACCATTTCCATCCCACATCCCCAGCGCTTCCCCCCAACCCCCAAACTGTCTCCTTTGGAAACCTTAAGTTTTTCAAAGTTTGTGAGTCAGTATCTGTTCTGCAAAGAAGTTCGTTGTGTCCTTTTTCATATTCCACATGTCAGTGATAGCATTTGATGTTGGTGTCTCATTGTCTGACTGACTTCACCTAGCATGATAATTTCTAGGTCTATCCATGTTGCTAAAAATGCCAGTATTTCATTCCTTTTAATGGCTGAGTAATATTCCACCTTCTTGATCCACTTCTCTGTCAATGGACATTGGCTATTGAAACTAGTGCTGCAATGAACATTGGAGTACATGTGTCTTTTCAAGTCATGGTTTTCTCTGGATAGATGCCCAGGAGTGGGATTGCTAGATCAAATGGTAGTTCTATTTTTAGTTTTCTGAGGACTCTCCATACTGTTTTTCACAGTGGTTCACCAATTTCCAATCCCACCAGCAGTGTAATAAGGTTCCTTTTTCTCCACACTCTCTCCAGCACTTATTGTTTGTAGACTTTTTGATGATGGCCATTTTGGCTGGTGTAAGGTGGTGCCTCATAGTGGTTTTGATTTGCATTTCTCTAATAATGAGTAATGTTGAACATTTTTTCATGTGTTTTTTGGCCATCTGTATGTCTTCTTTGGAGAATTGTCTGTTTAGATCTTCTGCCCATTTTTTGATGGGGTTGTTTGTTTTTTTGGTATTGAGCGGTAGGAGGTGTTTATAAATTTTGGAGATTAATCCCTTGTCAGTGAATTCATTTGCATATATTTTCTCCCAGTCGTCATTTTGTTTTGTGTAGGGTTTCCTTTGCTGTAGGATACTGAAGGATTTTTAGCAAGGAAGTAACATGATCCTTTCTTTTTTCTTTAAAACTCCACTCTAGCTGATATATGACAAACAGATTGCAAGTTTTCAGGGCTGACAATTGAGAGACCAGTTAAGAGGCTGCTTAGTAATCCATTGAGAGATAAGGGCAGTATGCACCCTGATTGCAGTCATGGAGATGGAGAAAAGTAGATGGATTTGAGACATATTTAGAAGTAGCATAATCAAAAGTTACTGTGAAGTTTTTATGAAGAAACTGTGAAGCATAGAGAGAAGAGGAGTAAGTGTTTACTCCCAATTTTCTTGCTTGAACAATTTGTGAATAGTGGTGTCATTTATGGAAATGGGGCAGCCTTACTAAAGTATTTTTTTGGTTGTTATTGTTTTAAAATTTGTGGAAGTCCTTTATAGGCACTGAATGATACTGGCTTCACCAGGTGCCATGTGCTTTCACCTCCCTTTACCTTCCAAAAGTAGTGGATATTAAAACACAGAATGACATTGATCCTAGGCATCAACTACAGAAATGGGGAAAAAACTTTATCGGTGGGGATCCCACCAGTTTAATAAAGAATGAAAGAAAAAAAGGCCTAGCATTACTCACAGTGTTATTACTCTGTGTTTTATTTGAAGGCATTTGCATAAGTTTCATAATCATAAAGTAACTAAGTTTCCTAAACCATTGTGGACCTCAAGTTACCTGTGTTGAGGAGGGTTCAGTCTAAACAGTAGAGTTCTTGCACTCCAGGAAACATATCTGGACAAAGAAACACATGCAGGTACAGACATGCAAAGCAGAAAGATACACTCACTCCTGAAAACTGTGCAAACAACTAGCATTGAGATGCAAAGTCATAGACAAAGAGTCATAACTGGACAAAGCAGATGCTTTAGCAGAAGAGCTGGCATTTGAGCAGGTACACAGGGGTATATGTCATTAGTGGAGATAAGGGAAAGGAGAAGCAAAAGGAACGGAATGAATAAGGAGTCAGCATTTTAAATATTAGGTTGTAAATCTTCCTTTTTGGCTGGACTATGCAGTGATTTTAGGGAAGAATTTGTGTCTAGCAGTGATTTTAGGGAAGATTTGTGTCTAGTTATGAGGACATTAACACAATGCTAAGAACCGTGATCCTATGCTATACGAAGAAAGATGCATTAAAACATTTTTAAGTATTTTTTTGGTGGTTATAGTTTGTAAATAGGTATTTCCTAGTTTTTTGTCATTGCACACATTTTCTATCTTCCAATATTTTATTATTCTAACCATCATCTTGTAATATATTATCTTGTTTACTTTCTGTGCTCTTTCTCTTGTCTCTGTTTTTTCTCTCTCAGTTTGTTTCTCTCTCACACACACACTTGAGAATAAAAATTATGGGTGAGATAAAATTCAATATAGTTGAATAATTACAGATGATAGAGAAATCAATATGAATAAATGACAGATTGACTTTTGTTTTAAATCCCACAGCTATGAAACTCTTAAATGAATTAAGACAGCCTGGAGCAAAGTAGAAAGTATGATCAAGAGGGCAGTCAGCATAGTTATTGGATAATTAGGAATGAAAATAATATTTCTAGCCAGCTAACCTGTAAGAGAGATTATTTGAAAAGTAAGTAAAGAATCTAAACCCTAGAAAAGAATGTAGTCATGTTTCCAGTGTTAGGATGTTCAGTTGGGTCTTTTTTTTCCTTTTACTCTCTGCTCCCTCTTCCCTCTCCATTACAGTTGTTTGGAGTTGCGTGATGGGTCAGTGGATTAAAGATCCAGCATTGTCACTGCTATGGCTCGGGTCACTGGCCTGGAACTTCTGCATGCCATAGGACAGGCCAACATTTTTTTCTTTATTTAAAAAAATTTTTAAAAGTGAAAAAAAATCACTTGTTGAAGTGTATGGCAATATACATAAAGTAATTGAACAATGATAAATAAAAGAAAAACATATGGTAATATTTTTAGAATTTTCCTTGTCAAGTAGAGAGACACCACCTCCAGCTAGGAGTGATGTCAAGGAGTTCCTGTTGTGGCTCAGCGGTAAGGAGTTGACTAGTAATGATGAGGATGTAGGTTCAATCCCTGGCCTCACTCAGTGGGTTAAGAATCTGGCATTGCCATGAGCTGTGGTGTAGGTCATAGATGTGGCTTGGATCCTATGTGGTGGTGGCCGTGGTGTAGGCCAGCAGCTGCAGCTCTGACCCCTAGCCTGGGAAATATGTATATGCTGCAGGTGCAGCCATAAAGGAAAAAAAATAAAAAAGTAAAAGAAGTGATGTCAATGTTAAGGAGACCTGGCACTGTGACATTCATTGTGTGGCGTTAGGTACTGGGCCTTGGTATTTTTCTCATCTATAATGAGAAAAGTAGGGCTAAACTTAGAAAATTGCTGTAAGGATTAAAGATAATAGTTATTTGAACAGGGTCTGACAAAGGCATCATAGGCATTAAATAAATGCTTTTCGAGGAGAATTTTTACGAATATGTCTCGATAATCACATACATACATTTTCCCTCCTAATGCATAGCTGTTTCTATGTCTCTGCTTGTACCCAGGCAGTACATTATTTAAACAGGATGAGAATATTTACTTTTCTTTGTTGAATGACACATTTAATTTCTGTGCAATTCTTTTTTTCTACTGGTTCCACTGTGTGTGGAAAGAGTACAAATAGAGGCAATTTTATATTTTCAACTAGAATATGTTTATATTCACATAGAACCCAAACCAATAGTAAACATAGATATGCATATATATATATATGTGCATGTCTTTATAGATATGTATATATACTTAGTAAGTTACATAATATTCATGAAGGAAGTTCCCTTCATGGCTCAGCAGTTAACAATCCCGAGTAGGATCCATGAGCATACGGGTTCCATCCCTGGCCTTGCTCATTGGGTAAAGGATCCTGCATTGCCATGAGCTGTGGTGTTGGTTGCAGACACAGCTCGGATCTGGCATTGCTGTGGCTGTGGTGTAGGCCAGCAGCTACAGCTCTGATTCCACCCCTAGCCTGGGAACTTCCATATGCCGGAAGAGCGGCCCTAAAAAGCAGCAACAACCGCCACAAAAATATTCATGTAGAAAATATTTCTGCTCTATCATGACTTTCATAATTCATTTGAAAGAACTTCAGAGTTGCCCTATAGATCATCATAAACATGTCATTAAATGATATAAATGACTCCAAGAGTACAAAAAGGAACTGGTTACTGGTTTTTAATAAATTGTTTTCAGTTGGGGTATTAGTGTTATAATGGAAAGCAAATGGGCTTCAGAACAAAAGGCTTAACCTGGCACTGTGACTTATTAGCTTTGTGGCTCTTGGCTCTGAGTCTTGGTTTCCTCATTTATAGTGAGAAAAGCAGGACCTAACGTACATAGATGCTAAAAGGATTAAAGATAATAGTTATTTGAACAATGCTTGACAGGTGCATCAAAGGCATTGAATTCTGTTTTCTTTGATGTGTCCAGGGAAGCACTGCCTCAAATAGACTCAGAATTTCTTGAGCTAAAAGGGCTGTAGAGACCATGTGTTAGAAAATGATCTAAAAAAAGAAAAAGAAAAAAGAAAATGATCTAGGAAAGAGGTGTGTGAGCAGGTCCAGGCTAAGTCACATGAGAGTCTAGTAACTTAGGAGGTTCAGACAAAGTGTAGTCTTCCCCGAGATATAAGCTCAAAACTCAGTTTTAATTCATTCCAAGAGGGTCATCGGTACTGGCAAAATGCATCCTTGAAGTAGTTCTTAATGATAAAATAGCAGGAGTGATAATCAGGGATGGTTGCCCAGAGGAATGTTCTCTCCCTTAAGAGAATATCTATCTACTCAGGAAACAAGGTCAACCAACTTCCTGGTAAGAAAATTGTCACAGCCAGTCCCTCAAAAATATGACATTTATTGATTTGGATAAATATGTGTTGCTTTCATTTAGAAGACCAAAAATTATATTGTGATCAACTACAAATTTGTAAATCAGATTTTCACGAAGATAATATTCATCATTAGTTTATAAACCTAATCATAGTATTAGCCTCCTTCTTCTATGTTTTCTATAAGTAGGTTAAAAAAATTGAAGTCAAAGAAAATATTCTCAACCTTTGGGGAGTTGCTATCTAGGTTTGTAAGTTTTTACGCTAAGAGACTAGTCTGTTTTATTGATTCTCATTGATAGATGGCAGTCTGATTTGCTGTAAAAGCTTGTCCTCTGAGATCTAATGCTCATTTAATACACATTCATTTTAGTTTGTATTGAGACAACCAAAATGTCTATATTAGGATGTTCTAAAAATTCTTATTCAATCAATAAATACTTATCAACAAAACTAGGCCAGCTTTAGCAAGTCTCAAAAGTATGTTTCTGTTTTATCTACAATTTCCCCCCAACTACAAATGATAGCTGGATGCATAAAAAATAATGAGTAATAAATCAATGCCATCATATCCCTTTTTCAGAACCATCACTAAGGTATTATTTGCAGGTGTAAGGATAACGTAGGGAGAGACACGGAGAGGAAATGAAGAGTCAGTTAAACTGTCAGAATATCTCAGTGAGGATGCTTCTGTACAGGACTAACTAAAGTGGCCAAAATAATATGTAATTTATTGTTTACATAGCAGGAGTCTAAATGAAAGGTGGGCTTCAGGATGGGCGTGTTCATGGTTCAACAGTATAAGCAAGGACTTCTATATCAGCAGCATCTTACTCATACTCCATTCCTAAGAGTAAGATTCTCTATTCTCCTAACAGAATTTCGTAAGAAGTTGTTGGAGGAAGGGAGGTTTTGGGGCTGCATGGCCCCCTGACTAAATCCCATGGTATATGAGATAGCCCATACCTCTCACTTAATGGTGACCAGTAGACATCTGTTGAAAGACTGATGTGTCTCTTATGTATCTCCCTGCGTCTTTTACATTTTTGTACTTTTTCTGAGAAAAGGCATTAACGAGTATTTTGGGGAGTTCCTGTTGTGGCTCAGTGAGTCACGAACCCGGCTAGTGTCTTTGAGGGTGCTGGCTCAATCCCTGGCCTTGCTCAGTGGGTTAAGGATCCAGTGTTGCCATAAGCTGTGGTGTAGGTTGTAGACATGGCTTGGATCTCTCATTGCTGTGGTTGTGGCATAGGCCAGCAGCTGTAGCTCCAATTCAACCCCTATCCTTGGTACTTCCATATGCCACAGGTGCATCCCTAAAAAGCAAGCAAGCAAGCAAACTAACAATTATTTTGTTGTTATTGAAGATTATTTTTGTGTTGTTTCTGTAGCAAACAGAGTTGGAGAATAGAGATTGTGTCTTTCTCTCTCTCTCTTTGAGCAGAGGAGTGATTCATCTCCTGACCAGGGGAATAGATAATTTATTCCACCAGGGCAAAAATGGGGCCAGATTGCTAGTGGTCATTTTATAAGATTGGAGGTTTCCTTAGATGTACATTTCTCAGCTCAGACACTGTGTGTAGCATTCACCTGAGCCCACCTACACATCGTCCCCATGGGATTTAGGGGGCTAGGGAAGCAGATATGAACATAAAGCTTATGCTATTGTAAGTAATAAAGCAAGGTCTCTGCCTGTCTCCTGGCAGCATCTAAAAACACCATGATAGGAGTTCCCGTCATGGCGCAGTGTTTAACGAATCCGACTAGGAACCATGAGGTTGTGGGTTCGATCCCTGCCCTTGCTCAGTGGGTTAATGATCCAGCGTTGCCCTGAGCTGTGGTGTAGGTTTCAGACGCGGCTCGGATCCCGCGTTGTTGTGGCTCTGGCGTAGGCCGGTGGCTACAGCTCCGATTCAACCCCTAGCCTGGGAACCTCCATATGCCGCGGGAGCGGCCCAAGAAATAGCAACAGTAACAACAACAACAAAAAAGAGACAAAAGACAAAAAAAAAATAAATAAATAAATAAAAATAAAAACACCATGATAGGCTAACTCGTACCTTGTGAGTACAGTAAAATCTCAGTCTTTCACAGCTTTTTTCAGTTTCCAAAAACATTTTTAGGCAACTTCTCCTCTCATAAAATAAGATGAACTTGGGTATAATGTTGTTCCCAGACAGAGAGCAATAGGAATGGGCTTCATTTAGAAGCTGCAACCTCAAAGACTTGAGCTGAGGACAGTTCTCAGACAATAATGCTATTACCCAATGAATGGAAGAATGGGATAGAATTTTCAGGCTCAAATAAAATATCAGCCTAGAGTCCCACACTGCAATAATGATGTATCCAGAAATATTTTTGTGTAAGTAAAACATGGGAGCTAGGGCTTTTTGCTATGACGGTAACATAGCTGGTGGGACAAAATTACAAAATGAATGATCCTCTCTGCATTTCAAAGCCAAAGCTCATCACACCTGTTTTAGGAAGCCTGCTGTTACTATACCCACATCTTTAATCCTGTTATTTTAGTACATGCACCACAATATCGCATGCAGTGTGTATCTCATTTTGTTCATTTAACTCCTTGTTAATTTTTAAGATGCCTTCAGTCACAGAAAAAATGATCATCCCTTCAGCTCTCAAAATGAGCAACATAAACATAACGTCTCTCCTTTTTGATAAATTATTTTTTCTGCTGGATGTCTAGTAATGTCCAAGTACAAGTTGAGATGATTTGTTTTTGTACTTTTTTTTTCAGTGAATTTTGAAGATGTCTCCTTAAACAAGAATGGATTTCACAATTTCAGTAACTTCATTAAAGTAATTGCTAAATCATATCCTACCAACTGATGGGAGTTTAACACCAGGAGGTTTTCCTAATTGTGTTGAAAGTTAACATGGCAGTTGACATGTAAATTTATTACTGAGAAAAGTAACATAGCGGTGCAGGAAACCCTTAACATGTTGGCAACAGGCTTACAGAAATATCCTAAGTGCACTGTAGTGCACTAACTGCGCTACGTAGTACATGACAAACATTGCAATTTCCCAGAAAGAAGAAGAAAAAGACCTCTGAATTTTTACTACGATGTGATGGAGATGCTAAACTATCAATTAGTTTATCTTCCATTCTGTTGTGAATGGCATAAGATGTTAAAAGGGAAGGCCTGTGAGAGAATTAAAGTCACTACCCCATACAACGTAAAAAGTAAAAGTAGCCCTTACTGAAATTTTTTTAAGAATGAAAAATTGATATGCCGCTCCAAAAAAAGACATGGAAAGAAGCTCAGTATCATTGGTCATTAGAGAAATGCAAATCAAAATCATCATGAGGTGCTTTCATATCCACAAAGATGGATTTTTTTTTTTGGAAAATAACAAGTGTCACCAAAGAGGTAAAGATGTTGGAACACTCTTACACGGCTGCTGGGGATGTAATATGTCTTGGTCACTGTAGAAAATAGTTCAGGTGTTCCTCAAAAAGTTAAACGTGGAATTACCATATGACCCTCCAATTCCACTCTTAGGTATGTACCCCAAAGAATGGAAGAGGAGTACTCCATGTACATTCCTGTCCAAAGTGGCATTAATCAGGGAGTTCCCATCGTGGCTCAGTAGAAATGAATCTGACTAGCACGCATGAGGACGCAGGTTCGATCCCCAGCCTGGCTCAGAGGTTTAAGGATCTGGCATTGCTGTGGCTGTGGTGTAAGCCGGCAGCTACAGCTCCAATTAGACCCTAGCCTGGGAACACCCACATGCTATGGGTGCGGCCCTAAAAACAAACAAACAAACAAAAGACAAAATAGCATTAATCACAATAGCCCAAAAGTGAATACAGCCCAAGTGACCACTGTCAGATGATAGTATCAACAAACATACATACAATGGGGTGGTATTCATTCATAAAAAGGAGAGAGAAAATGTGCTACAAGGTAGATTAACCTCTAGGACATCCTGCCAAGTGAAAGAAGCCAAATACAAAAGCTCACATGCTATATGACTCCATTTCTATAAAATATTCAGATAGGTAAATGCAGAGAAGGAGAATGTGGATGAGTGGTGGCTGGGGCCTCAGGTGTGATGGTGGTTTATGAGGAGTAAATTCTTAGTGCGTCCAGGTTTCCTAGGAAGGTATTTGGGAACCAGAGATGGTGATGGATGACACTGCAAATACACTAAGTGCCACTGAAGTGTTTACTTCAAAATGGTTGATTTTATGTTATGTAAAACGTCTCTCAGTAAAAAAAATTAGAAGTTTGATAATTAATTTGAAAATTTGCCATATTACCACTGAGTAGAATATTCACTAGCATATATAGGTAACATAATTTATTTTAACCTATAATATTTTTTATGAATCAAATATAGCTGAATATAATGACTCTTATCATGTAAAATACTTACTGATTCCAGAACTCGAAAACATATAAACTGCATGATATTTATATAAATATAGTCCCATATTTTAATCATGCTATAGAAGGAAAAATCATCCACTGTAAAACATGGGATTTCAATATCTTTCATAGCAAATGCTTATTTGTTAGAAAGTATGCTTTGCGGTGTCCATTTTTTACTCCGAGTGATAGGACATATATTTCAAAATTATATTGAAACTTCATCCTCCCTAACCACTTAGTCTGTTCCACTGAAAAACTATTGCTTCAAAGGAGCTTTTTTATTTTTGGAAAAAAATTAAACATTTAATCATCCAACTGCCCTTTCAAGATAAGTAATCAAAATGAACTCCAATTCATTTGTATTAATGACAGACTTTTCAATACACACCAATTACATTTGAAAAGATTTAAATTCTTGATTTAAGGACATTCAGAACAGTTGTCTCATAAAAAATTCTTCTTCTGACAAGGGAGTTGCTATCAAGGGTTTGCAGTGTCTGTCCCCCTTAACCTTTACAGTGACAGTTTCAAATGAAGAAAATAACCTTTATCTGTCTTGTTCAGGCACAATTTAGGGGCCAAAAGTGCATTTTTGACATATTCACTGAGGATAATGAATATCACTGATGGCCTTTGATAATTATGTGGCATTAATAAGAATGATGAATTATTAAGTACTTTTATGCTATTTATTTAACTTGGATGGCAAATATCACTATGTGTGCTCTTCTGAGCATTAACCATTGTGTCTGTACAGTTTGCTTAACTTATTCATGCATTTTTTCCAACAGTAAGCTCATATTTTTATTATCACCAAGGTAAGTTACTTGAAGTATGTTCCCTTCCCTGCTGGTTTTTGAACACAGCATTTATCCTACATTCTCTTCTTCATATAAAAAGTCATTGTAGAGATGGACTAATGAAAATAAGCTTTATTTTTTCCACACACTCAGTGAGATAAATAACTGAGTTCATACTGACACATCTTAAACCACTGAGCATTCATTTAGAAAGTATTTGCATTGGAGTTCCCATTGGGGCTTAGCAGAAACAAACCTGATTAGTATCCATGAAGATGAGGGTTTGATCCCTGGCCTTGCTCAGTGGGTTAAGGATCTGGCATGGCCGTGAGAAGTGGTGTAGGCCGATTTGACCCCTAGCCTGGGACCTTCCATGAGCTGCACCTGCAGCCCTAAAAAAAAGAAAAAAGAAAGCCGTTTATTTGAAAATGTCTTCTCTCACCCTGGTAATGTACCTTTAATGTCCACTGACCCCATTAAATGGGGTTTATGGGAAAGGCACCATATTTGACATTATTCACCATTCAATTTTTTAATACACAGTAACTTATGTGGGCTCTGTAAATATTCCTTAAGTGAATTAATGGGTGAATTGCCATAGTCAATAAAGCATAAGGTAGGAGAGGAATCAAAGGTGCCTTTTTTAACTTTTTTTCAAGAAATGTGGCTTGAATGGGGGAAATAGAGAAAGGGAGATAGAAAGAGGTTTACGGGGTTGGGAATTTTTTAAGATAATTTGAGAGTCAGCATGTTTGAATGGTGAGGAGGATGCCAGAGTGAGCACTGTATCTCTCTCTCTCTCTCTCTCTCTCTCTCACACACACACACACACACACACCTCTCTTCTTTTGGAAATGTTGTCAAACATAATCTCCAAGCCTCCTTTTTCTTATTTGCATCCTTTGAAAATAGTGGATTTATTAATCAACATTGAGTTGACTATAAATGGCCCCAAACTCTACATGCACAAAGTCTTTTTACTGTATGCTATCTTTCTCAACTTTTCAATATAATGGTTTGTTGCTCTTGAGATCATAGTTTGAAAAAAATCATGCAAGCTGTTGGAATATTTGCATAGTGATTATACGCCAAAGAGCAGCTTGGATTTTCTATTTCCATCTGCTTCAACTTAGTCAGTGTAAGAGGCATTATTATTATTATCATCATTATTGTTATCATTAAATTATCTGAAGTCCAAATTAGGAAAACTGCATATAATCTTGAGAGGAATAAAAATAACTTGGCTAAAAGGAAAATTTTGTTTTGTATAATAGAGTCTTTTGAATTTAATTCCCTTCTCTATTTGAAAAGGGCAAGTTTATCCAAGTGTAAATAATATGCTCATGTCTATGACAAATGAAACCATTTAAAAATAATAAATGAGTCTGCAAAGCGTTCAGCGCATATTCTTTTTAACATTTTGCCCTTCAGTCTCCTTGAACAATGAAGGTAACCCCCACTCTGCTTCTAATCGTCATTTATTTCTAAGAATAGGAATACTGCACTGATCTGAAACTCCCCATTTGTTGTCAAGCTAGAATTCAAGACAGAAGTAACCAGGGCTTCTGAGAATCCAAAGCAGATAAAATGCAAGGAATTGGATTCACAGTGTTTTTTAGTTTTCCATGGGATCTGTGTAGTCTTGAATTATCTATCATTTGGTACAATCAATGCTTATTATTCATTGGACTTTAATGGAGCTACACAGAAATTTTAGGGAATTGTTGGCTCATCAATGACAAATTTAGTTGAGATGCTTCTCTTCTATCTGAAGGCCCCCAGAGAAGATTCACGAGGACAGATGCTTTTACAGTAGGCATTTCTTTGCAGGATGGACAAATACGGTGAGCCTGCCCTTGGCAAGTATTTCCCTTTCCTCATGTTTTTTTAGAAATTATTTGGAAAGGTTCTTCTTCTCTTAGAGATCATGAACAGATCCTGAGTGCAAATAGAGATTTAATACATGGAAAACTGCTTCACGTTTTTAAGTTGAAGAAAGGAGTAAATTATGAACTAGAGTCACACAGAAGTTTAACTTATTTTAATATGATTATGTCTCTGAGGTCTGAAGTATTTACTTAGTCAACACAATGCCAAAATATTCAAATCAGAAAATATACCATTTTTAAAAATTGAGTAGCTAAGTCAAAAAGAAATAATAGTAGCTAACATTTATTGAGTCTTATCAGGTGCTGGATAGAGTTCTATGAATTTCACAGAGTTCCATCCAAAACAACAAAAAAACCCCATTAAGTAGATAAGGAACCTAAAAACAGACGCTGAGACCTTGCCCATCATTACACAGCAGGTGAGAGGCCAAGCTGAAATTCAAATCCAGACCTCTCAGCTCCTTAGCTCTGAGATTCCGGTTGCCTTGATTTAGACCACTACATCTGTGGCACAATGAGAAAACAAATGGCTTATATGATTATGCTAAGGCAGCACACCCAGTCTAAAGGTTTGCAGCACTAGCCTTTCCTTATCTACTTCAATGATCACTGAGTTCCTATTTTTACGCAGCAAAATCAACTTCACGATCTATGGAAAAAGGTGGGGCTCCAAAGGCCCATGCTTAAAGCCACACTCTTATTACATGTACATGTAGCGAGTGTTTATAACAAGTGATGGACTTATACAAGAGCAAGGAAACAAAAACTCTGGGGCTTTATGGCATTCACTGAAGAAATTAGAGGAGAAATTCTTTCCTGATGGCATTCATTGTCCTCAGCTTCAACTTAACAGGAGCTTAAAACCTGAGAGATGAAAATGTAAGTAGGTATCACTCCCGTGCAATATTTTCCTCCTGAAAATCTATTACTGCATTTCTTGTTATATAACAGATGTTTCAAGTTGACATGTTAGGGGGAGATTTCCCACTTATTAAACCATATATGATTCTTGAGTTATATGTTGTTCACTATAAGTATATCAAAATTGTGTTCTTCATTCATTTCAAATAAATTTAGAAGAAAAAAATAATGAAATTAGAGGACAAGAAATCACAAACTTTGGGCAATGGGTCAATGCTAAGAGTACAGACTGCAGATATTAGCAGTCAGACCTGACAAGTGTGAAATGTCAGAGAAGCTGAAGTGTAGAAAAGGGTTTGCATTGTCTGTGGAAGATTGAGTAACATGAAAGAGTCAGAGAAGGTTATACTTAAGCAGGCACATCAAAAGTTATACATACTCTGTGTAAATGTTCTGATGTTTGAGCCTACATAGGCTCAATGAACTCCATATGGACCATGGAATTCCATATGGACATCAAAAGTCATCATTTGGTAGCAGATAGAAGATAAGTAACACTAAAATATATAGTAAATATCAAGATCAATAATGTTACAAGAGTTAATTAAATCACACAAAACACTTTCAGAAAGCCCAGTAGTTTAAGGTCCTTGAATTACTCGTGAGTATGTGGCACAGAAATATTACTGAATTATGTGGCCATCATTCATATGTCTAAAAATAACACATGCTAGAGAGGGTGTGGAGGAAAGGAAACTCTCCTACACTGTTGGTGGGAATGTAAGTTGGTACAACCATCATGGAAAACAGTATGGAGGTTCTTCAGAAAACTAAAAATAGAACTGCCTGTGATCCACCAATCACACTCCTGGGCATATATCCAGACAAAAATATAATTCAAAAAGATACATGCACCCCTAGGTTCATTGCAACACTATTCATATTAGCCAAGATATGGAAACAACCTAAATGTCTATTGACAGAAGAATGTATTAATAAGATGTGGTACATATACACAATGGAATGCTACTCAGCCATTAAAAAAAAAATGTCATTGGTAATAATATGTTGTTACCAATGGCATTATTTTGGATGGAACTAAAGATTCTCACACTAAGTGAAGTAAGCCAGACAGAGAAAGACAAATACCATATGCTATCGCTTATACATAGAATCTAAAATATGGCACAAACGAACCTTTCTACAAAACAGATACAGACTCATAGACATAAAAAACAGACTTGTGGTTGCCAAGGGGGAGAGGGGAGGGAGTGGGATGGATGGGGAGTTTTGGGTTGATAGATGCAAACTACTACATTTAGAGTGGATAATCCGTGAGATTCTACTGTACAGAATGGGGAATTAGATCCAATCTCTTGGGATAGACTATTGTGCAGAAATTGGCACAACATTGTAAATCAACTATACCTTAATTTTTAAAAATGTTAATAAAAATATATTGAAAGCAAGGAAAACAATTTTTTAAGAAGAAGAAATATTACAAGATTCTTTAGCAACTGATAATTCTTTATTCAGTAATGGACTGGATTAGGCAAAAATCAGGATCTTTCAGTATTTGTTACACATTGTGAGATATATATATATATATATAAACATTGCTCAAAAGATTGCAGAAGAGGAGTTCCCATTGTGGCTCAGTGGGTTAAGAATCTGACTAGTATCTGTGAGGATGCAGTTTTAATACCTGGCCTTGCTCAGTGTGTTAAGGATTTGGTGTTGCTCTGACCTATCTGGCATAGGTTGTGGATGCAGCTCAGATTTTGTACTGCTATAGCTGTGGCTTAAGCCCTGGCAGCAGTAGGTCCAATTTGACCTCCAGCCAGGGACCTTCCATATGCTGCAGGTGCAGCCATAAAAAGACATAAAAATGAAAAATGCAGAAGAAACTATAGTGAAAACTTGCAATTAAAGGGCTTTTTTGTTTGGGCTTGGGTTTTGTTTTTGTTGTTGTTAGCCATGCCTGTGACATGGCAGAAGTTCCTGGGTCAGGGATTGAACTCAGGCCATAGCAGTGACAACACTGAATCCTTAACCCACTGAGCCACTAGTGAACTCCCAAATTAAGCAAGCTTTGATGGCCAATTCTTGCAGCTGAAAACACCTAAGTAAGAGTTAGGAAGGCAGTGATGGTGTCCCCTCCTGCTTTGAATACTTGTTTAACCAACACACTTGAGCTTAGATGGAGGGATGTGGGTCACAGTCTGAAATGGAGACAATCATGGATACAAAAGCTCATTCCTCCTGCAACCTTGCACTGTTTCCTACTGATACTGTCTTCTAAATCCCAATATGTTCCTTTCCTTCTGTCCCTGTTGTCATAATTAAGTCCTTTATCATTGAGTGCCTAAGCCACTCTCTCCTTTCTGTCTTTTTACTGCATTGTTGCCCATGATTATTCTAAAAGTCCTCTAATGTGTTGTGTTGTCCTCAGTACAAACCCTAACTCCATAGATATGTTAACCTTCTCAATTGAATATAAATTTCAAAAAAGCTAAATTTCTTTCCTAATCTTAGATCCACAGAGACAGGTGTATCCTATATCCACAAGATGGGTCTAACCCCAATTGTCCTTGAAAGACACCCTATGTTGGCATGTAGATAATCTGCAAAAATGAAAAAGAAGGAAAAAGTCAGTATAGAATATGTCTGAAATGAGAGTAATTTTCCTTTTTCTACTCCCTTTGTTCTCCTATCTGCTGACCGTAATTGATAGATGGCCTGGTAGACTTTTCATTTGGATATACAATGCAACTCAAACTCATTGCACACTGAACTCAGTATTTTTATTTTTCTGAAACCATCTTCCATTCTCTGAATTAATAATTAGCATTTACTCAGATTCTCAAACTGAAAAACCTCAGGGTCAAACTTGATAACCTCTTTTGACTTTAACTCTTCCTGTTAGTGTGATCCCTCACCAGGATTATTGCAATAGCCTTATAAATGATTAATATGGCATTAGTCTTACTGTATTGGGGTAATAGAAAACTTAAAATCTTCAGGCCTTAACAAAAAAAAAGTCATTTTTGCTCATTGGAATACCAATTTGCTCATGTAAAGTCCAGTGAGAGGTGGTGTTTGTTTCATGTGATCATTCAGTAACCTAAGATGAGAAACGCATCTTTGAAGCATTTTTGAAGGTTGTCTTGGACACTGACCTGAGGCCAGCAAGTAAGGGGTAGAAGGAATAGGGGAGATTGCATAGAGAATTTGGGAATGTGGTCTTCAACTGAGCAGTTGCTTTCAAACAAAACCTCTGCCCTGTAGAGATGAACATAAAGCCTTGGCAGGGAGGTGGGTAGCATCTCTGCATCTAAGTTGTCTCCAAATTATTCTGTTTTGCAAGTTGTGACTTTGCTAAAGCCTGAGTCTGATCATTCCAATTCTCTATTTAAAGACTATATCATTCCCATTGCCCCCATAAAAAAGTAGAACCTCCTGTACAAATAATTTATTGTCCAGTGGAAAAATTGTGAGAGTTACAAATGGTGCTATTTCTGTTGTACAGCAAAGTGACCCAGTCATACATAGTTCTTTGTGCTGTACAGTACAACAGAAGTTGAGTAAACATTGTAAATCAACTATAATTTTCTTTAAAAAGTGGTGCCATGAGATACCACCTCACACCAGTCAGAATGGCCATCATAAATAAATCCACAAATAACAAATGCTGGAGGGGGTATGGAGAAAAGAGAACACTCCTGCACTGTTGGTGGGAATATAAGCTGGTACAACCACTATGTAGATCAGTATGGAGTTACCTTAGTAATCTATACATAGAACTACCATATGACCCAGCACTCCCACTCTTGGGCATATAGCCAGACAAAACTTTCCTTGAAAAAGACACATGCACCCGCATGTTCATTGCAGCACTATTCATAATATCCAAGACATGGAAACAACCCAAATGTCCATCGACAGATGATTCTATTAGGAAGATGTGGTATATATCACAATGGAATACTACTCAGCCATAAAAAAGAACAAAATAATGCCATTTGCAGCAACATGGATGGAACTAGAGACTCTCATACTGAATGAAGTAAGTCAGAAAGAGAAAGACAAGTACCATATGACATCACTTATATCTGGAATCTAATATAGGGCACAAATGAACCTTTCCACAGAAAAGAAAATCATAGACATGGAACATAGACTTGTGGTTGCCAAGGGGGAGGGGAAGGGAGCAGGGTGGATGGGGAGCTTGGGGTTAATAGACACAAACTATTGCCTTTGGAATGGATTAACAGTGAGATTCTGCTGTGTAGCACTGGGAACTATGTCTAGTCACTAATGATGGAGCATGATAATGTGAGAAAATAGAATGTGTACCTGTATGTGTAACTGGGTCACCATGCTATACAGTAGGAAAAAAAAAAAAAGTGTGTTGGGAAAATAACAATTAAAGAAAAAAAAAATGGTGCTGAAACTGACAGCACTAATGGCTTGAAGCTAGCCAGAACCCAAGATGGGACTTGAACAGTTTTTAACTTAGAATCATTCACCTGGTGTCTGGACTTACTGAGGTTCAGGTTCTTTGTGCTGCCATACTGAAGGAATCCAGGGAGAGAAAAAGTGAGAGACAAGAAATAGATTTATTAAGATAGGATGCTTGTGAAAGATGCAAGTGGGCAGGTGAGGAGGCTCTGCCCTGAAGATTAGGTGGGCTACAGTTTTATTATCCAAGGGGAGCATGTGTGTGTGTGTTGGGGAAGACCGCCTCTTCCTCTTTCTTAGAGTAGTAGCTCCTCCTTGGTATCTGGTAAGAGAGTATTTGACCCTATAAGGTCAGACTAGGACTGTAATGGTTCTTATTCAAATCAGCAGAAGGGTGGTCCTTGAACTCCTGCCCTTGGTCTGAATCTGAAAGCAGGCCTCACCCCAGGTCATTGGTCAAGCCACCCTGTCTCATTCTGATGGCTTTCTTGATCAATTTTTAACTTAGTGATCTCAAAGTCCCCTAGGTTTCCCTCTCTATCTTATTGTCCCTTATTTGGACTTGCACAACTACTCGTGTAACTATCCTATTCCATCCCTATCTGTGCTATTAAGTAATTACGTTGGGATAAACAATGATGTTAGGACTTCTCTGGGCAAACCTAGGCAACATATTGTCATTCTTGTTATAGGATGCTTTACAATCCTTTGCTAACTGGCCTCTTACGACATCATCCCTAGGCCATGCTGTAGTAATTGAATGCATGTACTAGCCATACTGCATTGCTTCAATTCCCAAAATGTATTGCACTCTTTCCTACTTTGGAGCTCCCACTGGGTCTCTGTCCTTTTCCAATAACCATTGCCCAGTCATCTTTCAGGTCCTTAGATATCACTTCCTCCAGGAACCCCCACTTTTTCTACTATGAACATGCTGCCCTTCTTTGGCTCCTTATCACAACACCAGTTAAACTGTGTAATAAGCAATACTGTATTTATATGCATGCCACCCCCACTCTGACGACAGTGACTATTGTATCCTCAGCCCTAGAAAAGGATCTAGCACAGAATTAACATTTGATGATGTTTATTAAGTAAAAGAACAAATTTGTGTTTTGTCATGTATATTTCCACAATATCTCTAATGTTTCTTCATTATCAGATGGATAAATAAAACTATAACTACTTAACAAGATTTTTGTAGGAATTAATGGATGGTACCATAGACCAAAAATGCTTAGTGTATTACTTGACACAGTCTCAATACGTTTTAGCAATTGTTATCCTCCAAGCTTAGATGAAGTACATGATCTCATCTCCTTGTGAATTTCTCTCCTGATCACTGTCAGTCAAAACTGTTGTGCTCCCATATCGGTAGTTCTCTCATCATTTGACTTGTGCTGGAATCAGCTGCGAAGAATTCTGTCTCCTCAGTAAGTAGTGAATCCCATGATAACATGGTCATGTCTTAGTGGCCGTCTAGGGATTAGCTCAACATAGACTCCAAGTAAAATATCTATCTATACAATGCCTTCTATTTAAGGAGTGAAGGATTGAAGAAATAGAAGTTTAACGGTTCTGTAAGACAGGGTTGAAAATGACTTAAAAAATCAACATCCTCTTGGTAAATAGATGATATTTACTTGGAAAGAAACTTTTTTTTTTTTTGGTTTGTTTGTGTGTTGGTTTTAAATAGTAGGAAAGTGCTAAAGCATTCTAAAATAAAACAATATTTTTAGACGATTCACCTATCCTCGAAAGACCATTCCTTCAGTTTTTTAAGGCAACTTGCCATAAGACTCCAAACTGTTTCCTCTTCCAGTAACTCAGGTGATAGATTTTTAGGACCAAAAAGACCTTTAAAAAATACCCTAATCCTCTCATTTTGCATATGAGGAATTGAAAATCCTGAAAAGTTAAGTAACTCTGAAACTAGAACAGGGGGTAAAGAATTTGGAGAAATAGAATCACTAGCTATTTACACAAATAATTAATGTCTTCAAAGGTATCAGTAATTTAGATGAAACTGTCAATTCCTTATATTTTAGATATAGTCAGGGCTTCATTGAATGTCTGCTTGAATTATATTCAGTTATATTAATGGTTCACTGATATGTATTGCCATGAACATAACAAAACCTCCTCTAAACCTGAACTATTTTCCCATGTTGTTAAAAGACTCCAGTTTAATTATCTTCAATTTAAAGTCTAGAACTGCTGCTTATTGATTTTTCTTGCGTTAAGGACATGGGATTACCTTGAATCATTTATAGGTATTTGTAAATCATGATTGGTGCTTTTCTGGATGTTTGGGACTAGTTATTTCCATGAGTGCTGTTGTCAGCAGTATGAAGAACGAGTTGTGGAATGGAACAAACACATGGTACCAGACAATATTTTATAGTTGCCTGAAGAGCGCACCGTGTCTGTCCCTCCTAAGCTAATGCCACCCAAAAGTGTGCAGTGAGGCAGATGGCAGCGTAGTGAGTTTGGGCCTCACATGATAAGGCAATTTTATTGTGCTTTGTTTTATTGCAGAGAACTGTATCTGAGTAGACACACAGATACAAAAGTAAATGCAGGATAACATCTTTTTAAAAGATGTTGGATTGATGAAAATTGGAATATAATTGGCATTCCTATAAAATGCCAATTTATATACTACCAAAATTATTTACACCTTTTAGTTTATATGTTTGTTTCTTGAGTAGTCCATTCTTTTTCTTTCTTTTCTTTCTTTTTTTTTTTTTTTTTTTTGGTCTTTTTAGGGACACACCCAGGCATATGGAGGTTCCCAGGCTAGGGGTCTAACAGCTGCTACAGCCACCGGCCTACTCCAGAGCCACAGCAATGCCAGATCTGAGCTGCATCTTTGACCTACGCCACAGCTCACTGCAATGCTGGATCCTTAACCCACTGAACAAAGCCAGGGATTGAACCTGTATCCTCACGGATACTAGTCGGAATCATTTCCTGCTGAGCCACAATGGTACAACCTTTCTTTTTTTAATTGAAGTATAGTTATTTTGCAGTGTTATATTAGTTTCAGGTGTATAACAAAATGATCCGGCTATACTTTTACAGATTCCTGACCCTTAAAGGTTATTACAAGATATTGAGTAGAGTGCCCTGAGCTCTACATTAGGTTTGCATTAGTTATCTATTTTATATATAATAGTGTGTATATGTGAGTCCCAAACCCCTAGTAAATTAGGGATAAATTAGGAATTTAGGATAACATCTAATATATTTTTTTTTTTGCCCATCTACCACAGAATTTAAGTGATTTTTCTTGAATTTTTCTTTTGGTTGGAGGAAACGAATATCAATAATGCCATCAGAATTGCTACTCAATAAGGCCCATGTTAAAAAGTCAATAACTTGCTGATTATAACACCAACTCCAAAGTGTGGTTGCGTTAAATATTACATGTAAAGGGCTCGACACAATGGTCTGTACTCAAAAAAATGATCATTATTTTGTCTTTACAAATAGAAAGCAAGCTTTACTGCTGTTAGTGAATAGTGTACTTCATGAAAGAGAAGGGGACATTTTTCTGCTTTAAGTCTCTTTACATTATCTGCCTCCCAAAAGAAAGATAACATGGGGAAGAAAACAAAAACAAAACATCTGTCACTGATGAAGTTTATACTAAGATTTTTTTTTTTTTTTAATCAGGTGGGAATCGGGGGATTTTTTTTTTTTTGAAACCTTTTCTTCTATGTGTTTGCTTCATTTTTAAAACCTTTTTGAGAATTATCAGTCAGGCCGTGTAAAATTCTGTACTGATAATCTTGTTACTAAACAAGGCACAGATGAACTCTCTTATACATCCAGCTAGTTTTGCTCCATGAGCTAGAAGGTGCAATGTTTGTGATGGAATTTGCAAATTAATTGAACAATAAAATAATATGTTTGAAATGCCAACTCCAGGGAGAAACTATGACATGAATTGTTCTGATTGTACCATCAGTCATCAAAACGCAGTGGTAATAAGCCACTATTTCAGACTGGCTTTATGAGTGTCAGCCAGTGCTCTCCTACAAAAGCAGAGGGTGTAGCCTGTTCTCAAGGGATGCCAGTTCAACCTAGGCTAGAAAAAGGGGTGAAATGGGTAGGTAGGTCAGGGGGGAGTAGACATGATGGAACCAAACTTGCTCTTGGGTGCCTTGCCTTCCTTTCTAGAATTTAAAGAGCACAGCAACTGTCACCTTGGGGAATACCTTAGTTAAGCCTGAACCCTGAGGTCAAGAGTGAGATATCAGGGAGAAACATCATCTTTTATGTAATGTAAATATCTAGCTCATTAAAATGTTTATGCCTCTTCTACTTATAATTCCTCAAAGCATCATTTGCGGTAAGACCAATGGTTAAACATTTGCCAGTCATTCTGATTGTATGGACTTTGCTGGGTATGTAGACATTATAAGCATATCAGTTTGAGGTTTCATGCTGAGATTAAGGCAAATGATTTTTAATTTAAAAAGCCAGGTATTAGTACAGGGAGTATTCAGTGTTTTTTAAATTATATCTATTATTGAGTAGGTCAATAAATTAATTATGAGTAGGAATGGTTAATATATGTATTATACCTTTATACTTTATAAGTAATTTAACAATCATGTTAGTATTAATATTACTGAAATATTACTGAAAAAATAATTTTATCTATTTACATATAATACTGTTATATTTATAGATACAGATACTTAGACCTATATATTATTTAAATATTATTATGATTTAAACATAGATGATAGGTAAATATTATTTGAGATACCTATCATCTATGTTTTTGATTTAAACATAGATGATAGGTAAATATTAGTCGGAATAGAAAGATTTTTAAATAGCTTCAGTGGCGCATTATCCCTGAGAGAAGTTACCTGTGAAGTCAGTGTAGTCTGTGATTACCATCTAGTGGCAATGCCCTTGAACTGCAGATACTCCACACTTGGCCAGTTCAACCCATTTTCTTGATGCATATGTCACAAATATTAATTGTTATATAACATCATCAACCACACACACATATCTTCTAAGAACATTTAGGAAAAACTGACGGTTTTGCATGGAAGTGATTTGAATCAGACTAGCTGGGAAAGACTAATTGGTTTCGATAGATAGCAAAATCAAAATTGGGCAGAGAGGAAAATGATATGTTTCTGTTGAATTAAATTACAAATAATGAGGCATAGGAACAACAACAAAAAAGTCCTGTGCAGAGTTTGGCAAAGTAGTTTGTCACTATTAAACTGTCTAGGTGTGACAGAATGAGAACTGAGTAAAGTTGATTTTGAGATTTGAAGGTCAGATTGAATAGCATTAATTTTTTTCATAGAGAGATATCTTTTTAAAATACTGTAATACAAAAATGTGAATGTATAGTTATGTAGGGGTATTGTTATAGGTGAAGATACATTGGGAGTGGTTTGCAATACTTTATGGGGACATAAGCACTTGAATTTCAGTGATCCTCAGGGAACTGCAAAGAAAGGGAAGAATCTGTAAGCTTTGCCAAGATAGAGGTAGACGTATTGATACATTTGGTGGAGGAGATAGGGAAAAGCAAGGCACTCCTAAGGCTTTGGCCATGAAAAATTAAGAAATAGTGATGTTTTTCAAAGTACTAGGGAAGTTAAGAGTGTAATTACCATAGATGCTTGTTGTAGGATATCACTCATGAAACTTGGACGGAAGTCTAAGGAATTATTCTACACTATGTCATTTAATTCTCTCAACTATTCCCCCATTTTAAAACTGAGGTGGAGAGGGAAGAATCAGGTCCAAATACATGACATCATGTTCCCAAGACCTTATTGCTAATATAGCATAGCACTGGCATTTGATCCCCAGACCCACGCTATTCTAAAAGTCCCTGCTCCTTTCTCTTCTCTGTGAAGCATTTTTAGTTAACACCTTGACAAGAATTTTTGAAAACTAAAATAATGTGAAGATTCTACAGTATATCCATTCTCTAAAAAATTATATAAGACTTTGTGTAATTATAGTTTGGAAATTGTGAATTGCACTACATTGTTTTCTTTACAAAAGAGATGTTTGCCTTGAATGAAAATCTACAAAGGATCCATGTAAAAGAATGTAGAAAATGTATATTTATATGCAATGATTTTTTTTTAATGGCACCTTTGTCATATCTAACGGATGGTTTTCTAAAGCATGCAGTGCCTGGTAAGTTCTGGTCCAGAGCTAAACAGCCGTTGTTGTCACAATGATGCACCCTGCCTGACACTCAGTGGAGGGTCAGAACAAGGCTCTGAGCAGAGACTACACAGTGATCATTCTCACTTCAAAGGGTGACTGTTTCTGATTGTTCTTGTTTATTGGTTGGTAACAATGTCTTTTATTAGTATTATTATCCTATTTATATTAGACTTAGGATGGGTAAACTACAAAAATATCTGAATAGTTTCAGCAACTCTGTAATTTTTAATTATATCAACATATTAATAATTAATATGAAGGATATAATTATTATTATCCTTTCATTTTAAAATGTGTCCTGGTTTGGGTGATAAGTTATATTATCACTATGGACCAGGGTTTCAGACAGAGACATGGTGATTTGGTAAAATTTAATGGGCCCTTTTTAGAATAGTTTAAAATGCATAGCCTAAAATAAATAAAATTACGAAAAAAGCAAAGATACCAAAATAAAATTATCACAATATTTAAAGATTGTTTACCATGTAGTAATATAGAGCTCCTTTACAAGTTTAGCCATTATTACATTTTAAAGAAGGGATGATCCAATCGTATTTCAACATAGCTGCATCGACTATCACTTGAGATAAAAATATTTGCTATTTCTGGAGTTCCCGCTGTGGCACAGTGGGTTAAAGATCTGCCATTACCACAGCCATGGCGTAGGTCACAACCATGGCTCAGAACTTCTATATGCTGTGGGTGTGGTAAAACAAAAAAAACAAAAACAAACAAAAACAAAAACCTTGTAGTTTCTGTCGATGAAGATGTTGCAAATCCTACTAATTCTGTAGTTTATGCCTACACTCATTCTTGAAGGAAGGGCTGGTTTGCAGTTTTCTGAAAATTAAGATTATATTTTTTCCTAACCCCCAGATCACATACCCAGCTACTGAAGAATCCTGGGATAAACTACACCGCTGGCTTATCTGCCTCCCACACTGGACTTGAGTTCCTCGAGCTCACAAATCCTATTCATTCTTGCATCTTCAGTAACACATATAAACATAACCCAGTATATATATATATGTGTGTGTATATATATATATATATATGTTCAATGCATGGATAAATGAATGCATAAAAATAAAGTCAAAAACTGAGGATGAGCAAAATTAATCAGGAAAAAATATGTCATAGCAGACACAGTATTAAGAAGTTTCTAGAGGAAGGCTTTAGCTAGTGATGGGCTATAGAGGAATAGGGAAACAAAGGTGAATTTTACATGAACTGAGACTTGTGCTAGAGCCCATGCTAGGGGCTAACTATGGCCTTTGGATATCCTCAGAGACTTAAAAGACGTCAGGGCTGATCCAGGCCACAGAGTGACACTCTGGTGACCCATGATGTTGTGAGACTGAGGATGCTGAAGCCAGGTCCTAGGAAACTGCTGACAAAGGAGGACTGTCCTCCTTTGCTTCTCATCACTTCCCACCTCCAGCCCCACTCATAGGTCCATAGCTCTGAAAGACTAAGGCCACTTTACCCAGAAGTGACTCCGCCTCTGTGACTTTTATTCTCTCTTCGAAGTTCTGGTTCCAGAGATCTCTTCACGTCTAGTCTCTAGAGCCTCAACAGCTCCACGTTTTGCTGCTTGGCACCTCTGCCAACTCTACCATCAGTGGATTAAAATGATAGGCTAGGTGAAAAATGAAATTTTTTTTTGTTTCCCATCTGTATCCATGGGGCTCTAACAGATGCTTCCAGAGAGGGAAGTAAAAGCATATGGAGATTTATTATATAAAGAGAAAGAACTGCACTGAATGTCTAATGAGAGGACAATGAAGCATCCTTTACTGTTCCAGCTGGGTCTCAGCAAAAACAGATTCAAATTCTTCCCGACTCTCCCATTTACATACTCCTGCCCCCAAGGACAGTTGAATGTGTTCAGCTTGTCAACAGTGATGACCTGAGAAAAAAACTGCCCGAATTATGTGGGTACAGGGGAATAGCAGGAGGTCACAGAACATAACGAAAGGGGGTCACAGAGAGGAATGTGTGCCCAGAGCATCTGACAGTAGAACCTATTCCCTTGTAATTAATGTGCCCAGCAGGCTTTGATGAGCAGATGTATGTATGTCTCCTGTAACTGTTTTATCTGTATTGACACAGTTAATGAGAATAAGATAAACTATTTCAGATGGTGATCCATCAATGGGAGATAAAACAGAGTGACGTGACAAAGTGATTGAGGGAGGCCACTGTCATAAGTTTGGGGTAGGTAGGCACTTTTGAAAATGTGGCATTTTAAGTGAGACTTGAATGAGGAGAAAGAGGCAGTCCTGTCGGGAACATTCCAGGCTGAGGGACTCTCAGAGACAAAAGTTCCTGAGATGGGGAGAAGCTTTGTGTGTCTGGAATGCGTGTCGGAGCAGATGCACACAGTTATCATCGGTGGGAGGGTCTCAAGAAGTGGGTCCTGGGGTGGGCAGATCCAAGCCAGACTGGGTCTCCCAGGCTTTGGCAGCACCTTGGGCTTGATTCTAAGTCTAAGGAATGAGTCCCTAGACGGCTTTAAGAAGAAGGTGCATGCTTTGAGTTAGGTTGTGCAAAGCCTTCTTTGGATCTTCGTGGAGAATGGATTATGGAAGGACAGGAGGGAACACAGGGAAGCAGGGAAGGATGATTTCGTCCTTGTTCAGAGAGACCGTGAAGGAGCTGGACAGAGGTCATGCCCTTTGCTAAAAGAGCAAGAGGAGCTTTACTCCAGTAAACAGAGGCAGTGGCCAGAGTTCTATTTGGAAGTGTAAGTTTTAATCACAATTTGTTATTGGAAGTATTTCTTTTCTGAAGAGGTTATGCGTTTGCTTCACTTCCTAAGTAACAGTTGGCCAGAGCCAATGCCACTTTGCTTTCCAAGAAGCTGAGTTGAGTAGTCCTTAGAACCAGGTTCTGGACCCAGTCAAAAGTCATGTAAACTCTGGCTGTGCCTGATACTAGCTGTGCAAACTTGGACACTTACTTGAATTATCCGTGCCTCAGCCTCCTCAAATAAAAAAAGAGGACAGAAATTATATTCTAACAAGGTTTTTTAAGACTAAGTGAGTTAATCAAGGTAAAAGCTCTTATCAATAGAACCAGGCATCCAGTAAGGAAGGGCATGACACACATCGTTTCTTATGACTATTCATAAACTTGTGTTTTTCTATTAAAATTCATTTTGTTTTAGAATATATGTTCACCATATATTATTTATAGCATTTTTTTCTGTATGCTAACTGTGATAGTTAACTGTTTTCTGTGATTATTAGAGGAGACAGTTCCTGCTTAACTGAATATAAGAGGACAATGGGAAACCTAGTATTTGTGGGGATATATAATTAGACAGGTGAATACGACATTTTAACTCTTTGTGGCCTCCTCATTAATGTCATTTGGAGGTTGTCATCAGAGATTCTAATCTTAAAATGATACTTTTTCCCCAGTAAGTTTGTTATTGAAAGTATTTCTTTGCATGATTTTTCATCCTCTCTTACCATTTTTAATTAATTTAGCAATTCAGTTATCACTCTAAATGTGAAATTATATAATGATATAATAGAAATAGAATTTTGGGAATGCAAAATATCCATAGGTAACCAATGTATTCCTCAAAATACTGAATTCCAAAGCATAAATGAAGCAAAATTGTTGTAGTATGAACCTGGAAATACTGCCTAAGCATGGCTCAGCAAGGCATACCTGAATTTCAACAGAGCCAAACTGGCTGAGAGCCTTCTCACCTTTGCACCATTTGGTATTTTTCTAAGGAACATTAATGAGAACTTTAATTCTGTGTTGTTTATACCCCCCAGAGCTGGGAGGCTTTATGAATTATTTCACCTATAAGACCACAAAACAGGATTATATATTTAAAAGCCAAACAGATTTTTTTTTTTTTTTTCGCTTTTCAGGGACACACCCGCAGCATATGGAAGTTCCCAGGGTAAGGGTCCAATTGGAGCTACAGCTGCCAGCCTATGACACAGCCACAGTAATGTGGGATCTGATCTGAGCTGCATCTGAGAACTACACCACAGCACACGGCAATGCCAGATCCTTATCCCACTGAGCAAGGCCAGGGATTGAACCTGCAACCTCATAGTTCCTAGTCAGATTCGTTTCTGCTGTGCCACGACAGCAATTCCAAAGCCAAACAGATTTTATGGGTGTTTGGTCACTGCTTTGATAGAAATATCAGTTCCAGAACATAAGAGTTAAAATTGCCTTTCCCTGGTTTGATCAAAGGCTACCTGGACATCACAGGTGAGGATGGTTGTTAACAAGAGGGGGCTGAAGAAGATGATGGGATGTCTAGCAGCCATGTCCTCCATGAGAAGACTGAAGACTCATTATCTTCAAATAACTGGAGCTTTGTAATGTAGAGGAAAGGATGTGTTCATTTTGGCTTTAGGATAAAATTATAGAAAGACATAAAAAGAAAGGGTTTTTCAAATATAAATATTTACTTGAAATAAATGAGAAAGGGTAGACTACAAAGATTCTCAAGTTCTCTTTATCTGCTTTGTTCTTTTTTCTACTATCCATTCTAGAAAATGGTTATCTTATAAGGACGTCTAGTTACAAAGGAGAATATTTGCTCAAGTTTTGGAATTGAATTTCATTTACTTACACATTTACATGTCTCAGAATTCACAAATAAATAATGGCAAAAACTTACAAGTTGCAAAATTGCCTAGATAAATTCTTATCCTAACAATGTCTCACAAAGGTTAACTCTGATGTTTCAGCATTCTGAAAATTACCCATTGCACGCTCAGAGTGGACAGGTGGTATGTAAGCCCACTGGGAAACTGATCTTATTTAATTCCTCCCAACACATCAGTGTGATATAATTTTAGAGAATGTATTTGAAAAATTATGCATTCTATGAGTTCCCATCGTGGCTCAGGGGAAACAAATCTGACTAGTATCCATGAGGACACAGGTTTGATCCCTGGCCTCGCTCAGTGGGTTATGGATCCGGTGTTGCCATGGGCGGTGGTGTAGGTTGCACACATGGCTCAGATCTGGCATTGCTGTGGCTGTGGTGTAGGCCGGCAGCTACAGCTCTGATTCAACCCCTAGCCTGGGAACGTTCATATGGATGCAGTCCTAAAAAGACAAAATGAAACAAAAAAATTATGCATTCTAACTCTCTTTCTAAGGAGGGAGAATCCCAGGTAATTGGTCAAAAAAAATACAGTAGTCCTAGAAGACCAAACGTTTAAGAAATAACAACATTTATTCATTTAATACTACATTTTATTGATTCATAACAACTATATACACACAAGGAAAAAAGACAAACTGATCTCAGCCTCCAATCTTTTAACAGATGACCAGGATTGTAAATAAAATAAGCATATTTGCTCTCTTTTTTTTCAATAGGAATAATAACATAGAATCAAAATAAGGAATTATATTACTAAGGCTGCTTCATTTATTCATTCATAGGCTTAATAAATAGAGGCTAGAGCTTGCTGGTTTAATTTTCATTTCATTCAAATTTATATTTGCCCTTCCACAAATTCATTTTGTCGAATGGATATCTGTTACCCAGTCAAGGTGGCAAAAAGGCATCTTGGTGCATTAGAATTTTAAATGATATCAAGACAAGTAAGTAAATAAAAATAATTAAAATGAATAGTTTATCATCATCTAAATGCAAACTAGTACAACACAGAAAAAGCCAATGCTGTATTTCCCCATTATTTACTTCAGTTATTAATTATGCCAGTATACATCACAGGAAAAAATGAGAAATGTTTACAACAGTCAGTGAATTGAAAAGGCATGTGTGCACTTCAGCCTATGGATAGATTTAATATAAGAAGTATAAATATTAGTCAAATCTCAAAAGTTATTACTAAAGAGACATGATCATTTTTAAGTGAATGCTATTTTTATAAGTTTTAATTTGCAGAAGTATTGCAAGGAGAATACAGAGAATTCTCATAAACCCAGAATAGTTTCTCCTATTATTAGCATCTTATGTCATTAGGATTCTTGTATTAATGAAGCAATGTTGATGTATCCTTATTCACTAAAGCCCACACTATATTCATACTTTCTTAACTTTTACCTGATGCCTTTTTCCATCCAGCATGCTTTCTGGAGGACCACATCGTATTTAGCCATCATGTCTCTTTTGGCAGTTCTTGCACTTTCCTTGCTATTGATGATCTGGACAGTTTTGAGTACCGGTTAGGTGTTCTTAAAATGCCCCTCTGGGAGTTCCCGTCATGAGGCAGTGGTTAACGAATCCGACTAGGAACCATGAGGTTGCGGGTTCGGTCCCTGCCCTTGCTCAGTGGGTTAACTGATCTGGCGTTGCTGCGAGCTGTGGTGTATGTTGCAGACGCGGCTCGGATCCCGCGTTGCTGCGCCTCTGGCATAGGCCGGCGGCTACAGCTCCGATTGGACCCCTAGCCTGGGAACCTCTATATGCTACCGGAGCGGCCCAAGAAATAGCAAAAAGACAAATAAAAATAAAAAAATAAAATGCTCCTCTGTTGGACTTTGTCTGATGTTTTTCTCATGATGAGACTAGAGCTACGGATGTTTGAAAGGAAGACCACCGAGGTAAGGTGCCATTTTTATGACATCATATTAAGGGTATATAATACTACTATGATGACTTAATACTGCAATGACTTATCAGTATTGGTGTTGACCTTATATCTGACTAAGACCACATTTGTCAGGTTCCTTGTCTCCAGCCCTTCCCCCCCTAAAATGGTACCCTTTGGAATAAAGTCACCATGCCAACACTTAAGAAATGGAGAATTACGCTCCACCCAGTTCAGGATGAAAAATCTGCATAGATGATTTGTAATTCATCTACATGGAATATTTGTCTCTCCCCACTTATTTACTTAATCATTTACTTATATCTGTAGGTCTCATGGATGTTTACTTAATGAATTGTGTTATAATCTAATTTTATCTTGTTTATGGTTTCTGTTCAAATTGCTCCAGTTTTGGCTATTTGGAAGTCCTTTCAGTTGGTTCTCGTCTCCTTTTGAATTATCTCCATCATTGTGGGCATTTGTTTGTTTAATCAATTTGTTGGCTTGTTTATTATTTATTCATTCATTTATTACTCATTCATTTAGTCATAGGCTTTTTTTAGGGTAGTTTTAGATTTACAGCAAAATTGATAGGAAGGTACAGATTTCTCATTCTCATAATCTCTGTAGTTTATTTGGTATAATTAGACCATTCATATTTAAAGTACTTATTGACATATTTATCATGTTTGTAACTGTTTTCTCCCTGTTGCAGTAGTTTTTTTGTTTTTTTTTTCTCCTTTCTGCCTTCTGTAGTTCTAATTGATTATTTTATATGATTCCATTTATCTCTTATCTTAGATATCAATTCTATATCAATTCTACTTCTTTTTACATTTTAAGTACTTGTCTTAAATTTTTCATTAATAATTCTTTTTATTGAAATAAAGATAATGTACAGTATTACATTTATTTCAGGTATACTACCTAGTGATTTGACATTTGCATATTATGAAATTTTCATGATAAGTCTAGTAACCATCTATACCCATAAAAAGTTATTATAATATTATTGACAATATTCCTTATCCATTTTATGATTTTATAATTGGTGGCAGTAATCTTCTATGGTCCTTTGTATTTCTGTGGTGTCTGCTATATTCCTGGCTCTCCTCTTTTATTCCTGATTTTATGTATTTGGATCCACTCTTTATCTTGATGAGTCTGTCTAAAGGCTTATCAATTTTATTTATCTTTTCAGACAGCCAGTTCTTAATTTCACTGATCTTTATATTATTTTCAATCTCTATTTCATTTCCATTCTGATCTTTATAATTTCTTTCCTTCTACTAAATTGGGTTTTCTTGTTCTTCTTTTCTAGCTCTTTTAGACATCAACTTAAATTGTTTATTAGAGACTTTTTTCTGTTTCCTGAGATAGGCTTGGACCCCTCCCTCTTTCGGGAGAACATTTACAATTGTGATATTCATCCTATTCATAGGCGGCTTATCAGGGCTCAATACACATTTCATTCTGCCTCATCCCCTTCTGATGTGATTCCTTTCTTATGTCTTTGGTTGTGAAAAATCTTCCCTGCAGGTCTTCAGGTTGCTTTCATTGATAGTTGCTCCCTAAGTAGCTGTCATTTCCATGTGTTTATAGGAGGAGGTGAGCTCAGGATTTTCCACCATTGTGGCCTTACCTCCTGTTTTATTAATTTTTGATTATTTTATGTCCACATCTAAGTAACAGGATACTGCTTTGTGTGACCTTAAGAATCCTTATAACTGACTGTTCGCAATTCTCCCCTCCTTTATTTTTTGATATTGTTCTCACTTGTTTCACTTATCCATATGCTGAAGTCCCTGACACAATACTAATATTATTTTAAACAAGCCATTATATTTTAGATCAATCAAGAATAAGAAAAATAAACTATCTTTACCCTCATTTCTTGGTGCTTGGATGCTGTTCCTTTCTATATGTAAATTCAAGTTTCTGAACTCTATCATTTTTCTTTTATCTGAAAAACTTAATATTTTTTTAAATTGGGCAGATCTGCTGGCAATGATTTCATTTAGCACTTGTTTGTCTGAAACAGTCATTATTTCTTCCTTATATCTGAAAAATAGTGATATTGAATTCTGTGATTATATATTTTTCCTTCAATACTTTTAATATTTTACTTCACCATCTTCTTCCTCATACTTTTTGACAAGAAGTCCTCTAAAGGTCTTTTCTCTATTCTTTTCTCTAGGTGAGATATTGCCAACATTTTTATGAATATTGTGATTCATAAGAAATACTTGGTCACTCAGATATCCAAACTCTATTCCTCCTATATACTTGATTCTGGGCTCACAGCTTCCCTAATCCTTGGAACTTCCTGAGTGATAAGAGCAGTGGGAGCATCTTTTGTTACAATATGGGGTTAAGACGAGTTAATTGTGTCTGTCATTAATTTTGGAAAATTCTCAGGGATTATTAATTCAAATATTTCTTCTCCCACAGTTCTTAGATGTTCTTTTTCTTTGTTCATTATTTTTTCTCTTTGAATTTCAGTTTGGGAAGTTTCTTTTGTCATATCTTTATTGGCACTAATTCTTTTCTTGACCACATCCATTCTAAGATGCTATTTGTTTCTTTTAATCTTTTTGATTTCTAGAATTTCACTTTGATTCTTTCTCAGCGTTTCCACCTCTGTTTTCATTTCACATCTTTTCTGTCATCCTGTCTACCTTTCCCATTGGAACTCTTAATTATAATTATTTTAAATTCACTGTCTGCTTATTCTAAATCTGCGTCCCATTGAAATATGTTTCTATTGTTTGCTTTGTCTCATGAGACAGTTGCCCTTCAGTGTATCTTCAAATTTTGTTGTTGTGGTTAAAAGTCAGATATAATGTATCACTTAATAAGAAATGAGATAAATGGGTTTTGTGTTAATCTGGCTAGGAATTGGACTGTGTTTTAAGTTTCAAAGTTTCATGCAGCTTTACATGCCAGAAACTTAAAATTCCTCTAGTGCCCTTGTTTTGGTCTCCCTGGTAACTGTGGGCTTCTCTAAGAACTCCTCTTTAGGTAGAACCTGTTCCTTTCAACAGTAACCCATTGTTATACATGAGCTCTGTTGGTGTGATGGGAAGGTGTGGAGAGGGGAGATATTCTGGAACCTTATGATTAAATCTGAATCTTTGAATGGGCCTTTCCCATTAATGTGACCTTCACAAGTACTTCTTAGCCCCACCCCACCCCCTAGGTGAGACGGGAAAGGGAGAGTAGCCTAGAATCCTCAGGGAAATGTCCTTTCCCCAGGTTGGATAAGGCTCAAAGCCTTTCCTCCTAGAGTAAGCATTTGTTAGGGAGAACATTCCAAGCACATTTCACAAAAGTCAATCTTCTTCTCCCCCTGAGAGAGCCCTGCAGGGATCTTCCTTGGCTCATCACAATAATGATTAGGGATGCTTCTTGGAGGTAAGACTCTGTGAGACTGCAGCATCCCCAACTTTCTGATTCTCATCCTGTAACTGAACCCAGGTTCGGCTGATCATATACCAGTAATTCAAGTGTCAGTAGAAAGGAAAGTTGCTTTGATCAGAAAAGCTGGCAAATGGAAAAGGTGGACTCATGTCCAGAGACCAACTCCAAAGATTCTGCTGATCCATGAGGGTTTTTAAAGGAAAAAAGGGGTGGGGGGGAATCCCAGTGAATCATCCAGGCAGGAGTTTGGGTTCTGCATCATTCTTTAGGGCTTGCAGACTGGCTGGCTGTCTTTATAGAGATGATTTTGCCTGAGTGATCTACCTGCATTGCTTGGGGAGGGGGGCTGTCTATTGAAGGTAGAGAGCTGGTATTACTTCTTTTTATCTAGGAAAAGAATCAACAGGTTAGACAAGGCATGTTGTGCATTCTGGAGAGCATAAGTCAGGACTTAGTTTTAAGTGCTTGGTGATCTTATTCCTCTAATTAGGTTCTTTTAAGGTTAGAAGGACACAGAAATGGGCAAACAGGAAAAGGAGCAAAAGAGCTGCTTTCAATGCTAGTGCATCAGCTAGTGCAACTTAGCTTGAATCAGTTTATCAAAATGATCATTTAATGACAGACTTTTCTGGCTCCTGCAGCTTTTGCTCTAAATATGGAGATCTGGGCTATGACTCTGGATTTGCCCATTTCTCTGAATTTCTGGATGATGGTTCTCATGCATCTTCGATCATCTGATGGAGTTAAGAAGAGTAGTGGGTTTCCAGTTTGTTCAATTTTGTTCTAGAAATAAAAAACAAGAGTGATAACTTTCAGAGTCTTTATAGGCTGGAGCTGAAACCAGAAATCCATTTTCTTCAATTTTTACAATTCATTTCTACAGTAGTTATGTTAGAAGGATTTTAAAGGTCTTAATGTTCTTAGCAGTTAGGAAGACCAGAATGTTCATTACTTTGAATGATGTGATCTATTTTCCTAGGTACATAGGACTACTAATTTGCACATAAGTAGTTACTTTGCAATAGTTTATTGCTTTTGGCAAAATGTTGGCTTAAAAAAAATCTATGATTATTAAGTTATATCAGATTGGAAATATAACTAAATTCTCAAATAGTTGAATATATATGCATATTGATGTATATTCATTGTATGCTAATTACTATAATGGATGTTTTATAAGTAAACCTTATCCTCATTTTACAACTGAGATAAATGTTATTACTCCCATTTTATAGATTAAGAAAATGAGGCATTGAAATTTGTGCTCTTAACTACTAATTATTTTACCTCTCTAAAGAATCAGAAACTATCCATATCTGATTTTTTATATATTTTATTGTATTTTTACTTCTTGGCATCTATACTTATTAACGTGAAATATCTTCTTCATTGATACTTTTCAAGACACCAAAGGAAGTAAAGTAGAATAAATGGCATAACTGTGCAGTTGACACTCTTAAACATAAAAATGATAAATATTACACAGATTTTTATTTGTTTTGTCTCATGGCCAAAGGTAGATAAATCTTTTCACTGCTTAATAATATGCTATCCAATCTCATATCTACGTTTCAAAAAATAGAATGTTTTAAATTTAGTTCTAATTAAAAAAAAAAGACTTTTTGGCTGTAAGCTATAATTAAATAATCAAAGTTGCTTTCCCGTAAGTAAATTATTTTCAGAGTTCAGAGCAGATACCAGGAAAATACAATGATCTATTGTCTTTCATGTCTACAATTTGTTGAACAAGGTACTAAATTAAGCACTTGGAAAACATCTTTGCTGGTATTTAAAATAATTAGCTGTAAAAGTCATGGTCCAAGACCCTTTTAAGATTTAAATTTTAAGTGCTTTCTCTTCTACTTGTCAAGTTCTGACATGTTAGCACTCGATAGTTAAAGAAGTGGAGATAACCCTACTCCCTCCAAACACTCTAGACAAATTACATTTATGCTACATAATCAATACTATTAAAAGCAGTCTGGTTATATATACAAAAGCATTGACGCTTATGCCTGAAAAGATTTTTTTTCACTCACTCAAGAACAAGTCTGTATAATCAGATAAAATATATAAGTAATGTTTTATTTTTAATTCATTACCTTTTTTGGCAGTGCCTGTGACATGCAGAATTCCTGAGCCAGGGATTGAACCTGTGCCACAGCAGTAACCTGAGCCAGAGCAGTGACAATACCAGATCCTTTACTGCTAGGCCACCAGGGAACTCCTTTTTTTTAAGTGAAATTTCCTAATGGAAAAAGTTCTATTGCTCATTCGATCAATAAATCTAATTATCTACTAGGAATCCCTTCTAGGTTTTAAGCACCTTAAATTCAGGGTGTCCCAAACTCAATTCATCTCTGCTCAACATTTTCCCACACAGTACTTAAATCAATGAAGTATAAAAGACCTCATCAAAGGTAATATTGTATAGTTTATTTGTTCCTTATGTATCTTTTAATATCACCTTTCTGGAATGTAAGCTCTTCAGAGTCATGCATCTTCTTCTGCATTGAGCACTGATAAAGCCCGAGCACCTAGAAGAGTGCCAAGCAAACAGTAGGTGCTCAAATAGCATCAGATCAGTGAATGAGTGCCTCCTTCCACTAGAACATAAAGTCCATGAAGGCTGCATTGGTGACTGGCTGACAATTATATTTCTAGTGTCAGAACAGGTATTCAATCAATCAGTAACTGTAAACTGCCCAGCTAAATGCTGAGTTGAATAAAATAAAACTAATATTAAAATGCTAAAAATAGAAGGGAAACATGGTATAAATAACCTCTGCTCTGTATCTCTAACAATATATCTGACGTAACAATAATCCATTTTCCATGAATGTGCTTGTTAGTTTCTGATACTTCTGAGTATCAGAAAATAAAGATATGTTTGTTAATTCTTTTCTTTAGGGCCATACCTGCAGTATATGGAAGTTCTTGGGCTCAGGGTCAAATCAGAGCTACAGCTGCCGGCCTGCACCACAGCCATGGCAACATCAGATTCCTAACCCACTGAGCAGGGCAAGGGATCGAACTCACATCCTCATGAATACTCTTCAGGTTCGTCACCGCTGAGCCATGACAACAACTCCACGTTTGTTAAGCTTTTGATGATTTACAGTGACGGTTATCTTTTCTCTAAATCTTCCTGAAGACTGAATTAGCTTAAAACTCAGTAATTAAGACAGACAGGCTAGCGAACACTTCTTTGCCTTTTAACTGTGAAGTTTACCTAATGCAATTGTCTTTGCCATTTAAGACAATTACCTTCAGATAAAAATGTAAAATTATCACTACAAAAGTCAATGAAAATTCCAACTGTACGAAAGGTAGAAAAGAGCTCATCAAAGGTAATACTGAGGTCTCATCTACATTTGCATGCATTTGGCCAATGCAATGATGATTTTAGTTATTGTGAAAATGGTAATAATTATAGCTGAATTGAGCATATGTTTATATAGTAATATTTTAGGAGTTTGAAATAGATGACTGGGCCATGCTATAGTCTATTCATTTCCTAATTATGAACCAATGGTCTATCCTCAGTTGTAATTCTGGGTCTAGTGCTGTTCTTTCTACTGTTATTTTGTTAGCAGGTAAATGCAAGCACCTGGATCATGTATGACTTGGAGAAAATACTGATACTTCTCTTTTGATTTCTTTGTCACTAACACACTTCACCATGACAAAAGATCTTGGCTTTTTCTCTCTAATCCTCGTTCCATGTTTCTGTGTTTCATGTTTCATTTTAGACATAGCAAAGTAAGATCAGAGTAATAAGAAAATAGAGTCACACCTCTTTTTGGCAGCACCCACCACAGGCACACGTTCCCAGGCCAGGGACTGAACCTACACCACAGCAGTAACCCAAGCCACTGAAGCAACAACACTAGATCTTAACCTGCTGTGCCACAGGGTACTCCCAGAGTCACATTTTAAGATACTATTGATTCTGGAGACGAACCAAGGATGACATATTTTCTCCTGGAAGCAATGATAGGGTGGAATCCGAGAGGCACCTTTTGATGTCCTTCTGAAGAGGAGTCCAGGGGGTCATGACGCCCAGGCTTAATCCTCCCCCAACCCCAGAAACTGCAAGTGTGTGGATTCCCACCACCAGGCCAAGGTGATTCTCGAAAGTTAATATGACCTGTTTCTGTTTTTTATTTTTGAAATGATCTTTCTTTACTTTTAAAATTTCACAGAAACACCATCTGCTTCTATACTAAGTTTTCTTTATTGTTTTTTTTATCTTCCCCTTCAGGAATCCCAAAGAGAATACTTTGAGATGGGACTAAATCTCAGACAATTTGTCATTTTTGTAAGCTGCTGAATTCCTATTCCTCCGAGGTATGCCTCTGCACAGCAGTCAGGATGTGGCGGGTTTTCCTGCTGAGGTAACATATTTCTGTTGTGCTGGAAAAAAGTAAAAATCACAGTAATTTTGAGGGTCAGTAACACAACTATCCTACATCACATGCTGAAATGGACATGGAGTTTATTAGCCAGATCACAGCCACAGTTGAGTTCTTCACCATGTTTAATGTGGAGGAGGACTTCACCAGTCAGTTCTCTTTAACTAAACAGCTAACGTTAATAATGTTGTCCTTTACTAATGGGGAATAGTTTGCTACTGTTCTCTCTGGTTACTGACTAACAGGAGCTTTATTTATTGACAATTAATTCTACTTATAATGTTAGTGAATTTTATGAATTAACTATCTAGAAAAGAGTTAAACACCAATGTATTTTTTTTTCTTTCTGTTTCAGCTACCCAGACTCATGTCTGCTTTAAACAGGAAATTCTTCACAAACACCCCAAGCACTCATAAAATGAGGGTCCTATGACCTTTGCATGAGCAAAGGATGTTTAAATCTTTCCACTGACCAAAGATGGAAAGACTCATCAAAAAATATTTTCAGAGAGATGGAAGCAGGAAGCAAGAGCTGTCAGTAAAACTCCAAAATTGTGGACAATTGTATGACATAAAGATAGTCGTTTAAAATAAAATGTTGGTATTACTGTAACATGAGTATGATAGCATCTTTTTTTGCAAATAAATCCCACACAGAAATGTGTATAATAAAAGTAACCATTACAATATGACAAAATTTCATCCTGTAAGTTGTGTGGTCCCTGTAACTGTCACCAGAAAGAGATTATCTGGGATGGCGGCATTAATTGTTTCGTGTGTTTTTGCCCTCAAAAAAAAAAAAAGTCAGAGCACTGTTTCATTACGGATTACCAGGACTGACTCTTTCTCTGACTTTTGCACTTTTACATGTCTTCTCAACAGTCTTGCCTCAGTGTTTGTCTTTAACTAGATATGATGACCTAGTTGGCCACTTGTAGAAATACAATACTAGGTTCATTAAGCTGGTACCCGAAAAATCATTCTGCGCTCTCCAGAGTTGAGGTACAAGTACAGATACAGAGGATATATTTATAAACTCAAGGTGCTGGTAATCCCAGGCAAACTTACACCTCATAAAAGATACTGCTGTCAGTATATGAGTGAGGCTAAGTGAGGTCTGAAGAGAGTGGGGTGCCTGGCCATTGATTTAAGAGTGGTGACTGCAGGCTTCATATGCTAGATATGATCCTATAGGAGAGGTTTTGTAAATATTTGCGCTTGTTTAAAATTTAAAAATCAGGAGTTCCTTTTGTGGCTCAGTCAGTTAATAACCTGACATTGTGTCCTTGAGTATGCGCGTTTGATCCCTGGCCTCCCTCAGTGGGTTAAGGGTCTGATGTTGCCGTGAGCTGTGGTGTAGGACCCCGAATTGCTGTGGCTGTGGCATAGGCTGGTGACTATAGCTCCAATTCACCCTCTAGCCTGGGAACTTGCATATGCCATGGGTACCGCCGTAAAAATGTAAAAAAATGTAATATTCTCTGGGTCCATTCATGTTGCTGCAAATGCCGGAACTGTATTCATTATATAGCAACTAAGATTTTTAAGATCTAAAAATAAGACTGGAACTCCTTGGTACACCCTCCTGCCTGCTTCACTCACTTGAGTTCTTAAGTATCCTGCTGATCTCAACAGAGTTTACACAGTCAAGGGGATGGACCAGAGGTTTCAGGACTCAACCCTAACTCAGGCTTCTTTTTATGTTATTTTATTAGTTTCCTGGAATTATGTTAAGAGTGTCACATCTGAGAATTTATATGGAACAGAAAGAATATGACAGTTCTGTCCACTAAAAAAAATGATTTTGTATTCTAACTTATCAATATGTTTTGTAAGTGTAGAACCTTCTCTATTCTAGGCTCACTGCATGCTCTGTAGTTGGGTTAAAACACAGGAAAGAAAAGGATGCTAGAAAAACAACAAAAAATAACTTCTGCATCACATGTGATTATATTGCTCTTCAGTTTGAGCCTTTACTTTTTTCTTGGTGCCCACTGCATGTGGAAGATCCTGGACCAGGGATTGAACCCATGCCACAGAAGCTATTCGAACCACGGCAGTGACAGTGCTAGATGCTTAGCCCACTGCTCCACAAGGGAACTCCTTGAGAGCCTTTAATGACTCCTTACTGCTCAGTGCATTGTCTAAAGTCCCGTTATGAAATATTTTTGGCTTTACCTTATCTCTCTACTTTTATTTCTCAACACTTTTTTATTGAGGTATAGATGATTTATATTATATGACTTTCAAGTGTACAGCAGTGATTCAGTATTTTTGCAGATATACTCCATTAAAAGTTAGTACAGATAATGATTATAAGTCCTGATGCCATACAGTATGTCCTTGTTGCTTGTCTATTTTATACATTGATGTTTTTATCTCCTAATCCCCGACCTCCCCCTTCCCTCTCCCCACTGGAAACAACTGGTTTGTTTTCCTGTGAGTGGGCCTGTTTCTGTTTGTATATATATTCATTTGTATTATTTTTTGGATTCCACACATAAGTAATGTCATACAGTATTTGCCTTTGACTTATTTCACTAAACATAATATTCTCCGGGTCCATTCATGTTGCTGCAAATGCCAGAACTGTATTCATTTTATGGCTGAGTAATATTCCATTTTATGTATATAATTCATTCTTTATCCATTCATCTGTTGAGGGACACTTGGCTACTATAAATAACAATGCTGTGTACACCAGGCTTCATGTAGCTTTTTGAATTACTTTTTTTTTTTTTTTTTTCAGATATATACCTAGGACTGGAATTGCTGGATCATACAGTAGTTTTATTTTTAGTTTTTTGAGGAACTTTCATGTTGTTTTCCCACAGTGACTGCACCAACTTAATCCCCACCAACAGTGTAAGAGCATACCCTTTTTTCCACACCCTATCCCATATGTTATTTATAGATATTTTGTAGACATTTCAATGATGGCCACTCTGAAAGGTGTAACTTGATACTTGACCATAGTTTCTCTCTCTCTCTCTCTCTCTTTTTTTGTCTTTGTTTTTTTGTTTGTTTGTTTTTTGTTTTTTCAGGGCCACACCCATGGCATATGGAAGTTCTGAGGATAGGGGTCCAATCGGAGCTGCAGCTGCAGGTCTACGCCACAGCCACAGCGATGCCAGATCCCAGCCGCCTCTGTGACCTACACCACAGCTCATGGCAACGCTGGATCCCTGACCCACTGAAGCAGGCCAGGGATCAACCTCGAAACCTCAGGGATACTAATTGGATTCATTTCCACTGAGCCACAATGGGAATTCTCACCTGACTGTAGTTTTGATTTTCATTTCTCTGAAAATTATCATTGCTGAGCATATTTTCATGGGCCTGTTGGCAATTTGTATGTCTTTCTTGGAAAAATGTCTGTTCAGGTCTTCTGCCTACTTTTTTTTTTTCCTTTTTTTTTAAAAAAGTTATTTTTTCCCACTGTACAGCATGAGGATCAAGTTGCTCTTACATGTATAAATTTTTCCCCCACCCTTTGTTCTGTTGCAATATGAGTATCTAGACATAGTTCTCAATGCTACTTAGCAGAATCTCCCTGTAAATCTATTCTAAGTTGTATCTGATAACCCCAAGCTACCAATCCCTCCCACTCCCTCTCTATCCCGATGGGCAGCCACAAGTCTATTCTCCAAGTCCATGATTTTCTTTTCTGTGGAGATGTTCATTTGTGCTGGATATTAGATTCCAGTTATAAGTGATATCACATGGTATTTGTCTTTGTCTTTCTGGCTCATTTCACTCAGTATGAGATTCTCTAGTTCCATCCATGTTGCTGCAAATGGCATGATGTCATCCTTTTTTATGGCTGAGTAGTATTCCATTGTGTATATATACCACTTCTTCTGAATCCAATCATCTGTCAATGGACATGTGGATTGTTTCTATGTCCTGGCTATTGTGGATAGGGCTGCAATGAACATGTGGGAGCATGTGTCTCTTTTAAGTAGAGTTTTGTCTGGATAGATGCCCAAGAGTAGGATTGCGGGGTCATATGGTAGTTCTATGTATAGATTTCTAAGGTATCTCCAAACTGTTCTCCATAGTGGCTGTACCAGTTTCCATTCCCACCAACAGTGCAGGAGGGTTCCCTTTTCTCCACAGCCCCTCCTGCACTTGCTATTTGTGGATTTATTAATGATGGCCATTCTGACTGGTGTGAGGTGGTATCTCATGGTAGTTTTGATTTGCATTTCTCTTATAATCAGCGATGTTGAGCATTTTTTCATGTGTTTGCTGGCCATCTGTATATCTTCTTTGGAGAAGAGTCTATTCAGGTCTTTTGCCATTTTTCCATTGGTTGATTGGCTTTTTTGCTGTTGAGTTGTATAAGTTGTTTATATATTCTAGAGATTAAGCCCTTGTCGGTTGCATCATTTGAAACTATTTTCTCCCATTCTGAAAGTTGTCTTTCTGTTTTCTTTTTGGTTTCCTTTGCTGTGCAAAAGCTTTTCAGTTTGATGAGGTCCCATGGGTTTATTTTTGCTCTAGTTTCTATTGCTTTGGGAGACTGACCTGAGAAAATATTCATGATGTTGATGTCAGAGAGTGTCTTGCCTATGTTTTCTTCTAGGAGTTTGATGGTGTCCTGTCTTATATTTAAGTCTTTCAGCCATTTGGAGTTTATTTTTGTGCATGGTGTGAGGGTGTGTTCTAGTTTCATTGCTTTGCATGCAGCTGTCCAGGTTTCCCAGCAATGCTTGCTGAATAGGCTTTCCTTTTCCCATTTTATGTTCTTGCCTCCCTTGTCAAAGATTAATTGACCATAGGTGTCAGGGTTTATTTCCGGGTTCTCTATTCTATTCCATTGGTCTGTCTGTTTTGATACCAGTACCACACTGTTTTGATGACTGTGGCTTTGTAGTATTTCTTGAAGTCTGGGAGAGTTATGCCTCCTGCTTGGTTTTAGTTTCTCAGGATTGCTTTGGCAATTCTGGGTCTTTTGTTGTTCCATATAAATGTTTGGATTGTTTGTTCTAGTTCTGTGAAAAATGTCATGGGTAATTGGATAGGGATTGCACTGAATCTGTAGAATGCTTTGGGTAGTATGGCCATTTTTACAATATTGATTTTTCCAATCCAGGAACATGGAATATCTTTCCATTTCTTTACATCTTCTTTGATTTCTTTGATTAAAGTTTTATAGTTCTCGGCATATAGGTTCTTTACCTCTTTGGTCAGGTGTATTCCGAGGTATTTGATTTTGTGAGGTGCAATTTTAAAAGGTATTGTATTTTTGTATTCCTTTTCTAATATTTCATTGCTGGTATACAGAAATGTGACTGATTTTTGAATGTTAATCTTATATCCTGCTACTTTGCTGAATTTATTAATCAGTTCAAGTAGTTTTGGGGTTGAGTCCTTAGGGTTTTCTATGTATAGTATCATGTCATCTGCATACAGTGACAGTTTTATCTCTTCTCTTCCTATATGGATGCCTTTTATTTCTTTTGTTTGTCTAATTGCTGTGTCTAGGACTTCCAAAACTATGTTGAAGAGCAGTGGTGAGGGTGGGCATCCCTGTCTTGTTCCAGATTTGAGTGAGAAGGCTTTCAGCTTTTCCCCATGGAGTATTATATTTGCTGTGGGTTTATCATAAATGGATTTGATTATATTCAGGAATGTTCCCTCTATACCCACTTTGGCGAGGGTCTTGATCATGAATGGATGTTGGACTTTGTCAGATGCTTTTTCTGCGTCTATGAGATGATCATATGATTTTTGACTTTTCTTTTGTTAATGTGGTGTATGATGTTGATTGATTTGCGTATGATGAACCATCCCTGTGAACCTTGGATGAACCCTACCTGGTCATGGTGTATAATTTTTTTGATATGTTGTTGGATTAGGTTGGCTAAGATTTTGTTGAGAATTTTTGCATATATTCATCAAAGATATTGGCCAATAGTTTTTTTTTTTTTGGTGGTATCTCTGTCTGGTTTTGGAATGAGGGTGATGGTGGCCTCATAGAATGTCTTTGGAAGTATTCCTTCTTCAACCTTTTGAAAGAGTTTAAGGAGGATGGGCACCAGTTCCTCTTTATATGTTTGATAGAATTCTCCTGTGAAGCCATCTGGCCCTGGACTTCTATTTGTAGAGAGTGTTCTTATGACATCTTCAATTTCATTTCTAGTGATTGGTCTGTTCAGTTGGTCCGTTTCTTCTTGATTAAGTTTTAGCAGGTTGTAAGATTCTAGAAAATTGTCCATTTCTTCCAGATTGTCAAATTTGTTGGCATATAGTTGTTTGTAGTATTCTCTGGGTTTTTTTTTTTGTTTGTTTTTTTTTTTTTTGTATTTCTGCAGTATCCATTGTGATTTATCCTTTTTCATTTCTAATTTTGGTTATTTGAGTTCTTTCTTTCCTCTTTTTAGTGAGTCTGGCCAGGGGGTTGTCAATTTTGTTTACCTTTTCAAAGAACCAGCTCTTGGTTTTATTAATTTTCTCTGTTGTTTTTTGAATCTATATTTTATTGATTTCCTCTTTGATCTTTATAATTTCCTTCCTTCTGCTGACTTTAGGTCTTTTTTTCTTTTTCTTTTTCTAATTTGTTTAGGTGGAGGGTTAAGTTGTCAATTTGGGATCTTTCTTCTTTTTTGAGAAAGGCCTGTATTGCTATAAATTTCCCTCTGAACACTGCTTTTGCAGTGTCCCATAGATTTTGAGAGGTTGTGTCTTCATTATCATTTGTTTCAAGGTAGTTTTTACTTTCCTTCTTGATTTCCTCATTGACCCATTGGTTTTTTAGTAGCATGTTGTTTAGTCTCCGTGTAGTAGGTTTTTTCTCATTTCTTTTCCCATGGTTGATTTCTAATTTCATGGTGTTGGGTCAGAGAAGATACTTGAGATAATTTCTATGCTCCTAAATTTATTGAGGTTAGCTTTGTGTCCCAATATGTGGTCGATTCTTGAGAATGTTCCATTTGCATTTGAGAAGAATGTGTATTCTGCTTTTTTTGGATGTAGTGTCCTGAAGATATCAATTAAGTCTAACTTTTCTATTGTTTCCTTTAGGATCTCTGTTGCTTTATTGGTTTTCTGTCTAGAGGATCTGTCCATTGGTGTGAGTGGGGTATTAACGTCTCCTACTGTGATTGTATTCCCATCAATTTCTCCCTTTATGTCTGTTAATGTTTGTTGTATGTATCTGGGTGCTCCTATATTTGGGGCATATATGTTGACGATAGTAACATCCTCTCCTTGGATGGATCCCTTAATCATTAAATAGCGTCCTTCTTTGTCTTTCTTTATGTCTTTTGTTTTAAAGTCTATTTTGTCTCATATGAGTATTGCAACTCCTGCTTTCCTGTCATGTCTATTGGCGTGAAATATTTTTTCCCACCCCTTCACCTTCAATCTATATGTATCCTTTGTCCTAAGGTGAGTTTCTTGTAGGTAGCATGTTGAAGGTTTTTGCCTTTTATCCACTCAGCCACTCTGTATTTTTGATTGGAGCATTCAGTCCACTGACATTTAATGTGATAATTGATAGATGATTATTTATTGCCATTTTGAACCTCATGTTCCAGTTGATTCTATGGTTCTCCATTCTTCCTTTCTTTTTTTGGTTGGATGGTCTCCGGTTATTATCTGTTTGAGTGTTTTTTGTTTTTTTTTTTTTTTTTTTCATTTTTTGGGAATGCAATGTTTGGTTTTGGCTTGTGGTTGCCCTGTTTTTTAAGTATGCTAACCCCTTCCTATAATTGTGTGTTTTGGCCTGATGGTCCTGTAGGTTCAAACACTTCATTACTATATTAAAATTAAGAAGAGAAACAAACAAAAAAGGGTCTATTTATTTCCTAATATCCCTTGCCCACATTTTATGATTTTGATGACTCTTTTTCTCTTTTTTTTCCTTTTTAATTTTATTTTGTTTGAAACATGTTCATGATTAAATCTGTGTGCTGGCTTATTTGAGTGACTGCTCTCTGATTGTGGTTTCCTCAGTCCTAGTTCTTCCTCTTCTTTTTTTTTTTTTTCTTTTTCCTCCCTTTCTTTACTTCCTTTCTTTTTGGTTTAGAGAAGCCCTTTCAGTATTTCTTTTAGCCTGGGTTTTGTATTGCTGTATTCTTTTAGCTTTGGTTTGTTGGAAAAAATTTTTATTTCTCCTTCTGTTTTAAATGATATTCTTGCTGGATAGACTATTCTAGGTTGCATATTTTTTCCTTTTAGCACTTTAAATATCTCTTGCCATTCCCTCCTGGCCTGTAGAGTTTCTGTAGAGAAATCAGCTGATATTCTTATGGGGGTTCCCTTGTAGTTAGCATTCTGCTTTTCTCTTGCTGCCTTTAGGATCCTCTCTTTATCACTAACTTTTGCCATTTTTATTATAATGTGTCTTGGTATGGGTCTATTTGGGTTCAACTTATTTGGGGCCCTCTGTGCTTCCTGTGTCTTGAACTCAGTATCCTTTAGATTTGGGAAGTTTCCAGCAATAATTTCTTCAAATATATTTTCCATCCCCTTATCTTTTTCTACTCCTTCTGGAATTCCTATTATGTGTAAATTGGCCCACTTTATATTATCCCATAGGTCTCTTCTATTGCTTTCATGTTTTTTCATTTGGTTTTCTGTCTGCCGACCTGATTTTGTGACTTCCATTATTCTATCTTCCACATCACTGATTTGTTCTTCTGCATTATTCATTCTGGTTTTTACTGCCCTTAGTTCAGTTTGTATCTCTGCAAATGAATTTTCTAGTTTTTCTTGGCTCCTCCTTATATTTTCTAGCTCCTTTCTGAGGGTGTCTGCATTACTGTTCATATCTTCTCTTAATTCCTTCAGTATTTTCACTACTTCTCTTTTGAACTCCAGGTCTGTCAGATTGCAGAGATCTGTTTCATTGTTGAATGCTTTAGGTGAGTTCTCCTGTTGGTTTAACTGGGGGTAGTTTCTCAGCTTCTTCATCTTGCTTGTTTTCTTTTTCCTGGTGGAGTTGTACTCTCTGTGGCCGGGCAGTGTTTGTCTTGTCACTTCTGTGGAATGTTTCCTGAGGGCTGGCATTGTTGGTCAGTCTTTTTTGAGGCAGTGTGGCTTTTCTGGAGGGTGGGCAGGGCTGACAGTGTCTCTCTGAAGCAAAGGAAGACTTCCTAGGGCAGACAGGACTGGGAGGTCCACACCACGATGGGAGCAGATTTCACTCGGCCGGGCAGAGCTTGCCCTGGTGTTTTTGGGCTGTGGGGCTCTTGCAGGGGGCTGTTGGTGCTAGGCAGCTGTTCCATTGCAGTGCAGTGCCCCCCAAGGGCTGTAGCAGCTATCTGGGTCACTGAGAACCCAAGAGGCTCTTCCCCAGGGCAGCCTGACTTGGAAGGACTGTCTGAGAAGGTAGGCAGATCTTTTCACGGCCCGGCCAAGCTTGTTCTACTTTTCTGGGCTGCAGGCCTTTTCCTGGGGGCTGGAGGTGTTTGGTGCTGCTCTGTGGGGGTGCTGCTCCAAAGGGCAAGCAGGCCAGGGCAGGGACAGCCCCTGTGGTGGTAGGCTTCAGGCAATTGTTGAGGCCAGCCCTCCGGAATGTCTGCCTACTTTTTTATTTTTTATTTTTTTAATATTGAATTGTATGTATGTTAATATATTTTGAACATTAACCCCTCTTCAGTCATAGTATATTTTCTCCCATGGGTTGTCTCTTCATTTTGTTGATGATTTACTTTGCTGTGCAAAAGCCTTTATGTTTAATTAGGCCCAATTTGTTTATTTTTGCTTTTATTTCCTTTTCTTTAGGAGACAGATCTAGAAAATATTGCTACAATTTATGTCAAGAGTGTTGACATAAATTGCCTATGTTCACTTCTAGTTTTATGGTTTCAGGTTTTACATTTAGGTATTTAGTCCACTTTGAGTTTGTTTTTGCATGTGGTATGAGGAAATGTTCTAATATCCTTGTTTTACATAAATCTGAGCATTTTCAAAATGACTTAACGTAATTCAACTTTGAATCAATGAATAATGAGAGAATCATGAAAAGTTTCTATGGTTGAGTTTAGTAAGCTATAAGATTTGAAGGCGCATAGGTTTGATGCATATTCTAGTTTGCCGCGTATTAGTTATATGATCTTGAAAACTTTATTATGTGGCCTTAACATTTCTGAACTCGAGTTCATCATCCTACTCTTACAACGATAAAATTATAGAAGAATAAATGTCAGTTATCTTATTTTTCCCAGTTACTCACTGTATTTCTTTTTTAGCAGCGTCTGTTTGCTTAGAACACCTCCCAGGTGGCAGTGATATATAGGAAACTGATTGACATCCAATGTAAGATTTCTCACCCACCACTATATTCTATTAACATTTATGGAGACCTTGGTCCACATAATTTATCGCTTGTTTACGGCATGTGAGTTTTATCTCTTCAACTATGTTATAACTTTTCAAGGGCAGTGGGAATAACTCAAATATCCATAAATGTAGGAGAGATTATGGAAGCTACTGGCATTTATGTCACTTTATCATAAACTGAGGGCTCTCACATACTTTATCAGATTTACTACTCAAAACACTTTGTGAAGTAAGGATGGTAGGTATTATTTTTATTACCCTAATTTCATACATGCGTTAGCTGAGGGGCCTAAAAGAAATGTAGGTTTCCTGCACAGGGTTTGAAACCTTAATATATGTCTTTTGGGTCCCGAATGCAGAGTACTTGTACTCCATCATATGGGCTTCTAAAGAACAAGTATAGTGGTAGGTCTGTGGTTAATTGTGAGAATAAAATTCCATTGGTTGATTTATAAAACCTCAGATAGGTTTGAGAATAAAGGCCATCTTTCCTTCCTCGAGATGCACACATGCATCTTCAGGATTATCACCATAGAATAGTTATAATAAATAAAATGATTCTAATTTAGAGTCACGGAGCAAATTTGCTTTTTGTTTGTTTGTTTGTTTGTTTATTCACCTGGGGTTTCCAGAGAGACACCCTCTAAAAAACATTTCAAGATTATTTAAAAGTCAAGTACAGTGGTCAGGTAGCCCAAAAGCCCCTCAGTTCATCCATGTGTCTCACCTAATTGTGTCACATCTCTGATCCCAGAAGATATTTGAATTTGCTCCCTCTGACAAACACATCATCTATGAGTAATGTTTTGCCCTTGGAGACTATTTTCCTGACCCATTCTTAAGTACATTATCTTTTGATGGGCTCTTGGCGTCAGCAATAATGACTACATATGGTTTCTACTTAATAGATTCTGTCTCTTCCATCCCTGCTACTTTTCCAAGTTAATTATTTATAGCAACATTACAGTGAATAAAAAAAGTCCACAAGGTGAAAAAGAGTGCTCACAAATAAGAGACTGACCTAGTGATGGGTCTGAAATACATGCTGCATGCAAGTACAACACTCTTTCTATTTATTTACAAGGACATAGATAATGGGTCTCTACTGCTTTAGCTATATAGAGGACACATGGCATCACCCAGGAGAGAAGCAGTGGATCTGGCACTGGACATGGCTCACATGAAAGGAAAGGGCAGGATACTGCTGGGTCATCTGCTGATGGTTAAGCTTTCAGAACCAAGTTCTACACAATGGACTGGGATCAATTTAGGTTTATTCACTCATCTTTTGGGCAGGTAAAAGGAATGCAAACACACATTCTGTATATTGCTCATCAGCCCTCCAAAAATTAATTAATTAAAGATTTTGTAGTAGAATGAAGCACAAGTTTTATAAATGAGTCTGACCTTTTTTTTTTTTTTAAATGCTTTTTAAACTATCATTGATGTACAATGTTATATTAGTTTTAGGTGTTCAACATAGTGATTCAATGCTTGTCTAGATTACCCTCCATTTAAAGTTATTATAAAATATTGGCTATAGTCTCCATGCTACACAATATGTCCTTTTATTTTATTTGACACATAATAGTTTGTAATTCTCCCTCCCTGTGCCCCTCCCACCTGCCCTCTCCTCACTGGTAACCATTAATTTTGTACTCTGTATCTATCAGTCTGTTTCTGTTTCATCATAGTTGTTTGCTTGCTTTATTTTTCGGATTTCACATGTAAGCGATACCATACAGTAGTTGCGTTTTTCTCTCTGGTTTATTTCACTAGCATCATACAATCCAGGTACATCCGTGTTGCTGAAAATGGCAACATTTCATTTTTTAGTGGCTCATATTCTATTTTATATATATCATAACTTAATCCATTCATTTGTTGATAGACACTTAGGTTGCATCTGTATCTTGGCTGTTGAAATTAATGCTGCTGTTGGCTGTTGAAATTAATCCGTATCTTGGCTGTTGAAATTAGGGTGTATTATCTTTTTAAATTAGTTTTTTCATTTTCTTTGGATATATATCCAGGACTGGATTGCTAGATCATACAGTAGTTCTATTTTTAACTTTGTAAGGCCACTCCCTATTGTTTTTCATTGTGGCTGCCCCAATTTACTTTCCCACAACAGTGTGCGGGGGTCCCTCTTTCTCCACATCTTTGGCAATGGTTATTATTTGTTGTCTTTTGACAATAGCCATCTGACAGGTGTGAGGTGATATCTCATTATGGTTTTGATTTCCCTTTCTCTAATAACTAGTGATGTTGAGCATCTTTTTTCATGTGTCTGTTGGTCTCTGTATGTCTTCTTTGGAAACATGTCTATTCAAGTCTTCTGCCCATTTTTTTAATCTGGTTGTTTGGGATTTTTTTTTTTTAATTAAGTTGTATAAGCTGTTATATATTTTTTCAGACTTATCATTTTCAAATGTCTTCTCCGATCCTGGAGATTGTCTTTTCATTTTATTGATGGTTTCCATTGCTGTGCAAAGGCATTTAAGTTTAATTAGGTCCCATTTGTTTATTTTTGCTTTTATTTTCCTTGAAAGAGGAGACAGATCCAAGAAAACATTGCCAAGACTTATGACAGTTTTTCTTAATGTGATAATTGTGCCTCTCTCTATTCATGTGGAATAGTGGCCCTCAAATTTTAGTAAGCCTCAGAATCACTTGGAGAACTTATTAACCTAAACATCTGTGGCTCTCTCATCTGAAAGTTTCTGAGTGAACAGGCATGAGCTGGGAGAAGGGAATTGTATTTCTAACAAGTTCCCAGGTGATGCTGATGTTGCTGTTCTCTGTGATGGATACATAGATAAGAGGAAGTATTAGTAGAGCAAATCCTCAGATAACCTTTATTAAAGCAGTTTCAGGTGGCCTGCTGTAACCTGATTCTTCTGCCATCATAAAATTGTCTCATAATGCCAACTCATTTTACAGGGGCACCAATAACTGCCAATAATGTCTAAGACATTTTATTTGAGATTTATCAATATAAAGTTATATTTGAAAAAAATTTTAAATGTAATCATAATATAAAGCCTCTGATGATAACCAGAAATGCCCCAGACCACTTCCCTCTACGCCTAATTTCTGATACCCAGGGCAACCATGTCAATTTTCTATCTTTCTTCTGATACAGGCTCCCATATTTGTACATAGAATGTGTATATTACTGTTCTTTGATTTTTTTTTCCATTTGTTTTTAACTATTGTTTTCCTGTTATATGAAATGTATATTTAGCTATCTTTTTCCACCCTTACCCTCAACCTCCGAAATGGTTACAGCACCACTTTTACTCAACCCATGTTTAGGTAAGAATATTCACACCTAAAGCAAGCAGTGTGTTATAATTACACCTTCCTTCTTGTACATTGGGGTTTTTTTTTGCCTCTAGTTATTAATTGCCACATTTTCCTTTTGCTTATATTTTTATATATGCATCATTAATCCATCCTAATCTCTTTGGAAGAACTGTAACTCTTAATATGTTTTTAAAGATAGGCGGATGTTTTTAAAGTTTTTCTATATGCTTTTTTTTTTTTTTTTTTTTCACAAAAGCATCCTTTTTCGAGCTGCTTTCCACCCCATCCACCTTGTACATTCAGGATTGGATGTTCTCTAGATGTACTTCTTCCATTTTGCCACTTCCCTTCAACTTTTATCTTTATGTCTCTAATTCTCTTGTTTTTTCTCTCCCTCTCTTCCCCCTCCCCCTCCCTGTTATCCTGCTCCTCCTTTTTCTTCTTTTTCTTTTGACTTTCTTCATGGCATTCCTTTGACCTTCACTTTCCAATGGTCTCTCAATTACTCTCTTACTATCTCATTTTCACATTCCAAGAGTTCTTTCTCATTCTCAAAATTCTCTTTTTAAATTTCACTTTCAATAGAGAACCTTTTCTTAAAGCTCTCTGAGGAAATTAAATTTAGATTTTTTGGAGGAAGGGTCAGTTTTCTTCTGAGCCTTACATTGCCTCCATTTCTTTCAGGTTTATCAGAGCTCTTGTTTATTTCAGCCTCTGATTTTATGTTAAAATTCTCCCAAATGCCTCGTAATTCTTGGCTGTTCCTACCTGTAAGTGAAGGAGTGGAAACACTCCTATGAAGTGCTGTGTGTCTGGAAGAACTTCCCCTCACAGTTACTAGGTGTGCAGTTACCTGGGCGCCAGTGCCTGGTCCTTTCTTTTTATTCAGTTTTTTTAAAATAGGAATTTATCTTCTCTTGTCTAAGGGGCGTGAGTCTGCTGGCAGCTTTCTGGGAGCCCAGTGAGGGCCATATGTGCTTAACAACACTCAATATATAGACTCACAGAGAACCCTGATTTTTCCTACAGGGAACTGTCTTTAGCGGCGTGAGAACACACTTCTTTCATTTAAACTCCATTTCTCTACAGGTGGATAGCATGGTGGATGGGCCTCAGGAATCACCTGGTTGTTGAAAAAGGGAATCTAACCCAGGAGAATCTAATCTATGTAAAAATGTCGATCTTACGATTTTCACCTATAATCCTGTCCTCAGAAATACTTGATGCCTCCAATTCTACATATTTTAGAAGTTCATTGGCCAAAAAACCAAAAAAAATTCCCTCCCAGTAACTCTCAGACATTTATAAAAAGTTCACGTCAGTTCCACTGTCTGCTTTCTTGATTCTCTGAGCTTTACTGTCATTCTCAGAAGTTTTCTGGAGGAAGCAAATATTAACTCTTGTGGTCAATCTGCTTTCTTTTACCAGCTGCTAAGAATTATCTGCTTTAAATATAACAAAATAAGGGAAATTGAATGTGCCTGACAAAGTTGGAGGAGGTCACGGAAAGGTCATGACCCCTGGTTAACCGCAAACTGGACGTAAGCAGTGGGAGGCTCCTCACCCCTCCCTGGTCCTTGGAATGGGCGCTTTGCCCACTGTTTCCACTTAAGACCTCTTTCAAGGATTCAGGCTCAAGAGAGAGCAAAGCAGTGCTGAGACCATCTGATTGGATAGTGACTAAGCCCCACCCCTTAAGGCCTCCCAATAAAGGTTCAAGATGCAGGTGGGTGCTGCAGAGAGTTGTTGGTCTTGGGGCTGTTCCCCACAAACCTGATGCTTACTGTGTCAGTTATCTGCATGATACACTTGCCTCTTCTGATCTGGGCAGGGTGGGGGTGGAGTCTGCATCCTTCTCTGGGCTCTCCTTGCAGTCCACGTAAGGGGGCTGGTTGTGAACTAACAATTCGGAACCCCAAAGCAGCCAAAGAAATGGGCCTTGGGAAAGAGATATCTACAGGAAAGATCCCAAGTTGGCTGACACCCTCTATGTGGGGAGGGGTGGTCCGAATATTAGATGCTTGTGGACGTCCGGAAAACACCAGCTGGACCAGTGCAATTACCTAGAGAATTGTTGCTGTAACGCCCAGCGCCCAAGACAGGGAAGAAATGATCCCGAAAGTGGGCCGACCTCTCCTCCACAGATGCTAACTAAAGACTGAAGCTCAGGTTAGAGATTTCAACAAGGGCAGAGGTTGCAGAAGGACGCGTGGATTGAGGGGGTGGGATGATGTGCCGGGAACCTCAGCCGGGGTTTGCAAAGCAAGGGTGCCATCACCACGGATAAGGTCCAGTGCTTGTGACATCCTGATTGGAATGTTAAAAGAGATGGGTGCCCTGGGGAGTTGATGAGGGTGAAGACAAGGATGTTGTAGTGATGACAATAGGATGAAACCCCTCACCTTCCAACCCCTCCTACAAAGGAAAGCAAGAGCACAGCAACAGCAATGGTGACCCCAGCCAGCAGGCAGTCCCCAGCTCAGGAAACATTCAGGAGGGGAGAACATAGTACCGCTGTAGTATTGATGCAGCTGTGGAGCACCAGAGAAAGTGCCCAGGAGAGGTTAGTGGCACTTATGGGACGGGAACTAGGGTAGGGGGAGGTGTTTCCCTGACCCCAGGAGGCAGGGAAATGAGCACTGTGGCCACCCACCTTGCCTTCCAGCAGCACCTGCAGGACTGGGGGTTTAGGGGTTCACTCCCTTACAAGTTGGATAATTCAGCTGGGGGGAGGGTTGACTCTCCCTCAGCACAGGGACCCTGGAAATCTGTAGAAGAGGAACCACAAATTCTTAGCGAGTGGGGAACGAGGCAGACCATCTATGCCATCTTGTAAGACCCTGATCAGGGCACACGCATTGCACAAATGAAAGCCAAGTTACTGCTGTCCCACCCCCAGCACTGAGTATGGGATGGGACTTCCATGCCAGCCCAGCTTAGGGGCAAGAAATAGATGGTGTTGGGCCATCCTTTGTCCATTGCTGATCTGGGGTAAACTGACAAAGCCTGGGAACCAGTCTGGGCTATGGAAAGACCTGAGGGAGACGAGACAGAGGGTGCTCAAAAAGCCACCAGGATCTTCCAGAGGCTGTAAGGGCCCAGTAAATAGAACCCAGGAGCAAATATGGTTTGACCTCCTTGCTGTCAGGGCCACACCTGAATAGACTGAGCAACTCATGGATACCCTTAAACCTGAGCAACAGTTCAGACCTGCCCCACTGGCTCCAGCAGAAGCCTCAGAGATACGGATAGCTATTCAAGGTCGGTGCCTCCTAAGCCCCAGTTGTAGGATGAAGGCCAAGATTATCTCCAGGTGGAGGCTGTCAGGGGCGATAGGAGACATCACCTTGAGCTCAACTCCTCACTGGTGGCCAGAAATAAACATCAGGTGATGGTCACCCTCTGAAGTTTTCTGCCCCCTCTGCACCATTGGTGGTTATGGAGAACAAGCTGTTCTGGTCAGGAAGGCAGGATGGTCCCTTTGACACTGCACACTGGGCGTTCTCCCCCATGAGTTTACAAAGTTTTAATGACTCCAGTACCAGAGAACATACAAGATCAAACTCTGCACCCCTGCCATGGTGACATCTGCCTCCAGGTTTATCACATCAGCACCTAGAGGAAAGGCCAGGTGGGAACCAGTAAGTCTTCCCCACCCGCATGAAGCATGGTAACTGGCAGACAAAATGAATTGCCTGTGGGCTTAAGAAAGAAACTATCCAGGAATTGGACAGAATGTGTATTGCACCCTCTGCCCATAGTGTTTTCAATAGCCCTATGTAGCAGTAAAAAAAAGCAAGATGGCACCTAGCAGATGACGTGAACCACGAGACAGGAACAAGCTTGTGCCCCCATCTGAGCAGTTGTGCCCCATCTTAGATGCCTTGACCCCGATCCTAGAGTGTACCAGGCTGTGCAGGACCTAGCAAGTACTTTTTTTCAGCCCACCCCTGGCCACTGAGTCATAAGATGGATTTGCCTTTGCATGGAAGGGACTGCATAGGGCATCTGAGACCTACTCCCTCTCCTTCCCACGTCAGTAAAATGGGCCTGTTGCACTGATGATTCAGTGTTAACAGGTGAAGCCTTGCCAGCACAGCAGAGCCTGCAGGCTTTTCTGGAACGTTGGTGAGGGGGAGGATGGGCAATCAAACAGCAGACATTGCAAGGTGCAGGCACTGCAGTGATGTTTCAGGGAGTTGCTTGATCGGGTAAGACACATTGTCTCAGAAGCTGTGATGGATAAGGTGCTGACCTATCCAAGCGCTAAGAACCTGAGGAAGTGCAAGCATTCATAGGAATCTGGAGGGTTTTCCAGGACTTTTATTCCCACCTCTCACAGGGCATTCATCCCTTGGTCCTCCTGGCAAAGAAAGGGCGAGTGTAGGACTGGGGATCAGGACTGCCAGTCACCTTTGAGGAACCAAAGTACCAGGGAAGGGAGACCTTGGCATCTCCCAAGCAGGGCTGCCATTCAAGTTTGATGTGTCTGTGACTCCAGAAGGTATGGGTTGGGGATAGTGGCAGAGACAACAGCGAGAGCACCTCTAGGATGCTGGTCCCAGCTCTGGAAGTGGGAAGAGACCCAATTTCCCCCCAGAGAGCAGCAGACCCTACATCACGCTGCTCCTGGTGGAACCTCCCAGGAAGAAGAAGAGGCTGTAGCAAGAACTCCCCTTCCTCCTGAGGGCTGGGTAGAAATATGTTCTACGGACCCACCCAAACTCCAGGGTAGTTTAAGCAGCAGCCACCGCAGCAGAGAAGCCTGTCTGCCAGCTCACTGTCTCTAGAGATGCGGTGCTCTTAGGCTCTGAAGAGTCTAGTTCCTCCACCTGTGCTCCTCTATTTTGTAGTGATCCCTGCAGTCTGTAGAGGGCAAGTGGGGAACTTCCCGCTGAAGCCTGGCCTGCAGAGGGGTCTAGTCAGGACCACCTATCCACAGGGACTTCAGCTGCTATTCAGCCCGGCACCAACACCATCCGGGTGGGAACTGGCTGGACTGCAGCACCAGTGGGCTCAACTTAGTGCGGTTGGGCAGTGATCACCCAGGAACCCTGGCCATTAGCCCTCTGCATGGACAGATGGGCTCTTCTAGAGGGAATGACCTGGTTGTTTAGACAATGGGACGCCGCATGGGGGATGATCAAGAAGTTGCATCAGGAGATGCATCAGATGGGTGCATGAATCAGGTGGGCCACTCATTGCCTGTCATGGTCCCCACCCACCCTTCCAGGGTGCTCCCCAGTGACAGGATATCACCGTCAAAGACAGTGACTTGGTTAGTGCAATGACAGCATATCCTGTGTGTTCTGAACAACATCTGAGGCAACTGCTGAAGGAGCCCGGGACCCTCCACTGAGTTCTGCACAGTGAGGGACTAGCAGATTGATCATGCTTGTTCCTCCCTCCAAGTGAATGTTCTAAACAAGCCTTGGTTTTTGAGGACATTATGTCTGGATTAACTCACACTTCTCCTGTCCACCACACAAACCGGGCTTTGGGAGAATAGAGAAGCTGAGACTGTGTGGATACCCTTGTGAGATAGTGACTAGGGGTCATGTTCAAAGGTCATGATGTGCAAGACTGTGTAATGTGCCATGGTGCTGGATGGAGGTTCTGTTTCTTCTGTGACCCAAAAGCAACAGGACTGATAGAAAAAATGGATTGATTAAGCAGCAGATGAAATTACTAACCAGTAAAACGGCATGACCGGGTGGACTGAGGTGCCACTTCAGCTTGAATACATTTGGATGATTAACGAGAAGGGCCTGTTGCCATGAAGGCCAGACTGGGAACCCCTGCAGGGACACCCAGCACTGTAAAGGCATGGAGGTGGTAGGAAGAAGCCAGCCCCAGATTCTCCCAGGGATCAATGTGCAACAATGCTGAGAACACCCAGCCCCATCACATGGGACAGGTAGAGCTACTGGATTTGTGATGGGATGTCCCACAGGGATGAATAGGTTACCCCACAGCCAGGGTGAGGGAGAACCACACAGTCTCCTGTTGTTCTGGGATTCTGTTGTTCTGCTGCCAGCTGGGCTGGTGGGATGTACTATGCCTGGAGTGGAATGTGCACTAGTGAGAGAGGAGAGAAGGTGGGTCCTGGTTTATTATCTCCTACCCAGCCCCTCTCCTCATGGCTGACTTTGCTGCCTCCCTCAGCCAACATGTGCAGATGCAGCTTGGATCCATTGTTGCCCAACCAGGCCAAGTTCCCAAAGCTGCTGACCTCCCTGAAGGTCAGGGGGACATGCTCTGTTTCCCACTGGGACCAGCTGGGGCTTCCATCTTTCTCCCCCCACCATCAGCCTCCAAGACATCACAGCTCACACAGACGTTGACTACATTTCCTTGAATGAAGCCCACGAGTCATTTTCCCAAATAGGACAGCCTTGGACATCATTGCTGCCCCAGAGGAGCATATAAACTGTTCACACCTGATGAGTCCACGCTATTAAGTTACAGGAGGATGTAGGTGAGAAGCCATGTGACCAGACCCCCAGCTCAGGGGACCTCATACATCCATGGTTCCAATCATGGGGCTCTTGATGGAAAAAAAAAAATATATTGAGATTCATCATCTTTATCTGTGTCCTCTCTTGCCTCTGCCTCCAGTACAGGCAACAGGCCACCTCCAGCTGGGAAGGCCCCTGCGGATGGCCCAGGCCCCACTGCCAAAGAGGGGTGCGTGGGAGATTGTAAGAACCTGTCTTGAGGGGTAGGATGCTGGAGGTCACCAAGAGGTCATGACCACTGCTCCACCTCCCACTGAACCTGGGCAAAGGAGGCTCCCCACCCCCACCCCATTCTTGGAATGTACATCTACCCACCATCCTCATGGTGGGAGCCAGTTTCAAGGATGCTGGCTTGAGAGAGTAAAGTGGTGTTGAAACCATGTGGACTGAGTAGTGACTGGATCCACTTAAGGCCTCTTGATCAACTTTTAATATTCTGACAGATGGATGTGGAGAGCTACTTTTCCTGAGGCAACAAGCCTCCTATGTAAGATCCCTCCTATTAAACCTGCCCATCCCAAGGGTCTGCCTCTTTCTTGGTCTCTCCTTGCCCTTCTGGCACAAGAGTGGGGCCAGCTTGCCAACTAGCAGGTGTTCAGGGAGCTTTGCATATTTGGCATTTATACAATATCTCCACGTTTCAGGTCAAAATGTATTTTGAAATTATCTGTTTTAATCTGAAAGGGATGTCTTAAAATTGATATTATCTGAGAGTTCCTGTTGTGGCTCAGCAGGTTATGAACCCAACATAGTGTCCATAAGGATGCAGGTTTGATCCCTGGCCTCGTTCAGTGGGTTAAGGATCTGGCATTGCTGCAAGCTGTGGTATAGGTCGCATATGCAGCTTGGATACAGTGTTGCCATGGCCATGGTGTAGGCCTCAGATGCAGCTCTGTTTTAACACCAAGCCTGGGAATTTTCATAAGCCACAGGAGCAGCAGTAAAAAAATAAATCAATAAATAAAAATAATATTATCTGTATCAGTGTAAGATTTCCATTACTTCTTAGTAGTCATTGTTGGAAATGCATAGCTGAGACAAAACATGGGTTTTATATTTTTTTATTTTTTTCCATTACAGCTGGTTTATAGTGTTCTATCAGTTTTCTACTGTACAGCAAGGTGACCCAGTCACACATACACATATACATTCCTTTTTTTCACGTTATCATGCTCCATCATAAGTGACTAGATATAGTTCCCAGCGCTATACAGCAGGATCTCTTTGCTTTTCCATTCCAAAGGCAATAGTTTGCATCTGTTAGCCCCAAATTCCCAGTCCCTCCCACTCTCTCCTTCTCCCCCTTGGGAACCACAAGTCTGTTCTCCATGTCCATGATTTTCTTTTCTGTGGAAAGTTTCGTTTGCGCCATATATTAGATTCCAGATATAAGTGAAATCATATGGTATTTGTCTTTCTTACTTCACTTGGTATGAGAGTCGCTAGTTCCATTCATGTTGCTGCAAATGGCATTATTTTGTTCTTTTTATGGGTGAGTAGGATTCCATTGAAATATATATACCACATATTTTAGTTTATTCCTCAGTCCATGGACATTTAGGTTGTTTCTATGTATTGGCTATTGTGAACAGTGCTGCAACGAACATGCGGGTGCATGTGTATTTTTCAAGGAAAGTTTTGTCCGGATATATGCCTGAGAGTGGGATGCTGGGTCATATGGTAGTTCTATGTATAGTTTTCTACGGTACCTCCATACTGTTTTCCATAATGGTTGTACCAATTTACATTCCCACCAATGGTCCAGGAAGGTTCTCTTTTCTCCACACCCTCTCTAGCATTTGTTATTTGTGCACATGTTAATGATGGCCTTTCTAAATGGTGTGAGGTGGTACCTCACAGTAGTTTTGATTTGCATTTCTCTAATAGTAAGTGATATTGAACATTTTTTCATATGTTTGTTGGCCATCTGCATATCTTCTTTGGAAAAATGTCTATTCAGGTCTTTTGCCCATTTTTCAATTGGGTTGTTGGCCTTTTTGCTGTTGAGTTATATAAGTTGTTTGTATATTTTGGAGATTAAGCCCTTGTCCGTTGCATCATTTGAAACTTTTCTCCCATTCTGTAAGTTTTTTTTTTTTTATGTTTTCCTTTGTTGTGCATAAGTTTGTCAGTTTGATTATGTATGATTGGTTTATTTTTGCTTTTATTTCTATTGCCTTGGGAGATTGACCTGAGAAAACATTTGTAAGGTTGATGTCAGAGAATGTTTTGCCTATGTTCTTTTCCAGGAGTTTGATGATGTCTTGTCTTATGTTTAAGTCTTTAAGCCATTCTGAGTTTATTTTTGTGTATGGTGTGAGGGTGTATTCTAGTTTCATTGATTTATATGTGTCTGTCCAGTTTTCCCAGAAATACTTGCTGAAAAGATTGTCTTTTTCCCAATTTATATTCTTGCCTCCTTTGTCAAAGATGTATTGACCATAGTTGTCTCTATTCTGTTCCATTGGTCTGTCTTTCTGTTTTGGTACCAGTACCACACTGTCTTGATGACTGTAGCTTTGTAATATTGCCTGAAGTCTGGACGAGTTATGCCTCCTTCTTGGTTTTTACTCTTCAGGATTGCTTCGGCAATTCTGGGTCTTTTGTGGTTCCATATAAAATTTTGGGTTTTTCTTCTAGTTCTGTGAAAAATGTCATGGTTAAATTGATAGGGATTGCATTGAATCTGTAGATTGCTTTTGGTAGTATGGCCATTTTTACAATATTAATTTTTCCAACCCAAGAGCATTGAATATCTTTCCATTTCTTTGAATCCTCTTTAATTTCCTTGATGAACATTTTATAGTTCTTAGCATATAAGTCCTTTGCCACCTTGGTCAGGTTTATTCCCAGGTCTTTGGGTTTTTTTTTTTTTTTTGGATGCAATTTTAAAAGGTAATTTATTTTTGTATTCCTTTTCTAATATTTCATTGTTAGTATATAGAAATGCAATCTATTTCTGAATGTTAATCTTATATCCTGATACTTTGCTGAATTTGTTGATCAGTTTGAGTAGTTTTGGGGTTGAGTCCTTAGGGTTTTCTATATATATTATCATGTCATCTGCATATAGTGACAATTTTATCTTGTCCCTTCCAATTGGATACATTTTATTTCTTTTGTTTGTCTGATTGCTGTGGCTAGTACTTCCAATACTATGTTGAATAAAAGTGGTGAGCATGGTCATCCTTGTCTTGTTCCAGATTTTAGTGGGAAGGTTTTCAGCTTTTCTCCATTGAGTATTATATTTGGTGTGGGTTTGTCATAAATGGCTTTGATTATGTTAAGGTATGTTCCCTCTATACCTGCTTTGGTAAGACTTTTTATCATGAATGGATATTGGACTTTGTCACATGCTTTTTCTGCATCTATTGAGATGATCATGTGGTTTTTGACTTTTATTAATATGGTGTATGTCATGGATTGATTTGTGTATGTCAAACCATGCTTGTGAACCTGGGATGAATCCCACTTGGTCATAGTGTATGATCTTTTTTATATGTTGGATTTGGTTGGCTAAAATTTTGTTGAGAATTTTTGGTCTGTATTCATCAAAGATATTGGCCTATAGTTTTCTTTTTTAGTGGTATCTTTGTCTGGTTTTGGTATTAGGGTGATGGCATCATAGAATGTCTTTGGGAGTGTTCCTTCTTCTTCAACCTTTTGGAAAAGTTTAAGGAGGATGGGTATAAATTCCTCTTTATATGTTTGATAGAATTCACCTGTGAAGCCATCTGGTCCTGGACTTTTATTTGTAAGGAGTGTTTTTATTATGTATTCAATTTCATTTCTAGTGATTGGTCTGTTCAGTTGATCTATTTCTTCTTGATTCAGTTTTGGTAGGCTTTAAGTCTACAAAGTTGTCCATTTCTTCTAGGTTGTCAAATTTGTTGTCATATAATTGTTTATAGTATTCTATTATGGTTTTTTTTTTTTGTATTTCTGTAGTATCTATTGTTATTTCTCCTTTTTCATTTCTTGTTTTGTTTTTTGGGTTTTTTTTTTTTATCTCCTATTGGCAAGTCTGGACAGGGGGTTGTCAATTTTGTTTACCTTTTCAAAGAACCAGCTCTTGGTTTTATTGATTTTTTTTCTTGCATTTTTTGAATCTCTAATTTGTTGATTTCCCTTCTGATTTTTATGATTTCCTTCCTTCTGCTGATTTAGGTTTTGTTTGTTCTTCTTTTTCTAATTCATTTAGGTAGTAGGTTAAATTATTGATTTGAGGTTTTTCTTCTTTTTTGACAAAGGCCTGTATCACTATGAATTTCCCACTAAGCACTGCTTTTGTGACATCCCTTAGATTTTGAATGGAGTCTCTTCATAATCATTTGTCTCAAGGTATTTTTTAATTTCTTTCTTGATTTCCTCATTGATTCATTGGTTTTTTAGTAGCATGTTGTTTAGTCTCCATGTAGTTAGTTTTTTCGCATTTCTTTTCCTGTTATTGATTTCTAGTTTCATGCCATTGTGGTCAGAGAGGATACTTGAAATAATTTCTATAGTCTTAAATTTGTTGAGGTTAGACTTGTTCCCCCGTATGTGATTGATCCTTGAGAATGTTCCATCTGCACTTGAGAAGAATGTATGTTCTGACTTTTTTGGATGTAAGGTCCTGAAAATGTCAATTAAGTCTAACTTTTCTATTGTGTCATTTAGGATCTCTATTGCCTTATTGATTTTCTGTCTAGAGGATCTGTCCATTGATGTGAGTGGGGTGTTAAAGTCTCCTACGATGATTGTATTCCCATCAATTTCTCCTTTTATGTCTGTTAATATTTGCCCTCTGAGAGCCTGCACATGTTCAGGGAGATTGCTATGGTGGTCTGTCCCTCTTCTCACCCTCCCCAACAATGGTGCCTTGCTTCTCCTGAAGGCCCAGACCTCTTCACGGATTCCCTCTGCCATGGCGTTCCACTCCCAGCCCATAGTACGCCACTCCCCTGCCCCTCAGGCTCTCCCCACACAGCCAACCCTAATCCTCTCCCAGGAACTGACCTCCAAAGCCTGAATCTCAGCACCCAGCCCCCACCCAAGTGTCTCAGGCTGTGGTGTCTAGGGAGGTGGTACAGATAATCTGTGAAACTTTCACTCTATTTTGCCCTCCTCTGTTCTGCTGCTGTGCTTTTCTTGGTGACTTTGAGGTCCCTCCATCTTGGTTGATCTCCCCTTCGGCTAGGTGGCTTCCCAGGATATGGGTTCCTTTGCTCTTTCACAGTTCCATTTCAGGAATGCTAGTCCTGTCCTGATTCTTTTTTTCTCAACCTATGTCTTTTTCTTTTGTTCTATCCAGGTATGTCAAGAGTTTCTTGACCTTTTTGGGAGTTTAAGTTTTTCTTCCAGTGTTCAGTAGATGTTCTGTGTGAATCATTTTACATGTAGATGTGTTTGTTGATGTGTTTGTGGGAGATGAAGTGTGTGATGTCTTACTCCTCCACAATCTTGATCCTTCCTCAGGTTTCGTATTTTAAAGTTATTTAGTTATTTGCCTATTTAAAATTTCCCAATCATGGCTGTTTTGAGTAAAATTTCTATTTATGAAATCAATATCAATTAGGAAAAATGCATCAGGTTTTTTAGTATCACTATTATAACTGCAAAATTATTTTTTCCCATTTCATTCTAATTTTTTTCTGTTAATTTTTTGATCTTTTCTTCCTTATCATCCTCCTTTTAAAATGTATCCTTATTATTCTAAATATTTTATATAAACTCACCATTATCTTCTATTATCTCTGTTACTTTTTCTTGAACTCACCACTGCTACAATTTTTAAAAATATGTATAAGTAATAGTTACCTGATCCAGAAAAATCTTTCCTCTGATTTAACTACTTTGATTTTTGTGAAATACTAAGTGCACTTTTATTCTTTCAAAACAACTGGATCCTTTATAAGCTATAAAGATGGACTGAAGGTAGATTTTTTTTTTTCATAAGCTCAGTAACTATTTCAAACTAAGGAATAAAATCTTTTATTTGCCTTGTAAAAAGCTCTTAGGATTAAAAATTCATCACTGAAATATTTACCTTTTGTTTTACCTAAACTTTCTACATGTTCTTCTCTTTACTCTGTAGATATATTATTTATTTCCACAAATTAACCAAATAAAAGGAAAATGGTATGTAAATATGAAACCATTTATTTGATGTTACCTCAAGTATTAAGATTATGAAAATAAGAGTTCACTTATGGTGCAGCAGGTTAAGGATCCAGCATTTTCACCATAGTGGCTTGGGTCACTGCTGTGGCTCAGGTTCATCCATGACCTGGAAACTTCCACATGCCACTGTGGGTGTGGCCAAAAAAAGATTGTGAAAATAAATTTCACTCAAGATAGTTGTTGTTTATTACTAAAAGAAACACTATACAGAATTCCCATTGTGGTTCAGTGGGTTGAGAACTTGACATCGAGTCCATGAAGATTCGATTCCTGGCCTTGCTCAGTGGGTTAAGGATCCGGCATTGCCACAACTGCAGTTTAGGTCACAGGTACAGCTCAGATCTGCTGTTTCTGTGACTGTGGCATAAGCCATCAGTTGCAGCTCAGATTCAGCTTCTAGCCTGGGAACTTCCATCTGTTTCAGGTGTGGCCATAAAAAGAAAAGGAAAAAAAAAAAAAAGGCAAAATAAACACCATAAAAAAGAAGTAAAATAAGTAATTTCAGCAATGTACACAGAAATAATTTTCAAGATAACATCAGAATATACTGAGTTTTACTAAAGCATAAAACATGTGACTGGAGTTGCTGACTTGGTAACGATTTCAACAACAAGAATAACCGTATACCATAATTTAACAGAAATCCAGATAGGAGGCAGTATTTAATAGTTGTTAGGAATACAATTTTGGTGTTAACAGAACTGGTCCAAGTGCTGACTTTGCCACTGTGGTTTAATTCAAGTTAATTCACTTCTCTGGGTCTTCATTTAATTGGCAGATAAATGGAGATTTACACTGAAAGACTCTCATAAAGACTCTCATAAAGACAGAATGATCTATACACAGAGCATATAACTGTACCTTCTACACAGTGAGCATTCCACAAATGTTGCTAAAATTGCCTACAGGCCATTCAGATGTACTTCACCAAAATGAATGAGTCCATACAAATCACAAACAAAAATATTTCCATTTAATATGAAATTTCTGGCATTACTAGGATTTACACTTTGGGCAAGTGAAGACAACTAGGCATTTACTCTCAGAGGTTGTACCCTGATCATCTCTGGATGAAATGAAATAGGAAATGTTAGGTGTGTGACACATACTCTTATTTAAAACTGGTAAAAGATTTTAAGACATGTATAGAGCTGGTCAACAGCAATAGCTTTCTTTCCAGTTTCCTGGGAAGAATCCCTAAATCAAGCATCCTTTGCCTGTTGTGTGTCTGGCTATGTTTACCTGCCATGCAAGAGGAAATACCTCCTTTTTATGCTCTGAATACTTTCCTTTTCCACAGACATTTCCACTGGGCCTGGGAGATGGGCAATTCTATGCATGGACAGATGGTTTGAGAAGAAAGGACTGGCATGACTATGGGAGCATTCAGAAAGAGGCTATGCGCTCAGGTATGGAGTTCAGTGTAACCCAAAGTGCTGCTTTCCTTACTGCAGTGTCTCCTTTGTCACTTACAGGATCTCTAATTAGCATTTCTTCTGCACACGGTAAGGTAGGTTTCATGGGGATGTGGGAGGTCAATGCTGGGCAGAATTAAAACAATTTCAAATTTCAGAGAGAAAATAACAGATAGCTTTTAGGGTAGCAGCTGAACAAAAGATCACTCAAACTTTAGAAATCTGCAGTGCTTTATATCTACAAAGTGTGTTTCAGTCATTTGTGGGGGTATCTTGGATTGATTGGTGAGACTTGACTTGGCAATTGCATGTCTTGAGCTGGATCCACTCATTAAGGCTGTGGTGTATCTAATGGGCTATACGAAAGATGGAAGAGGTATCCCAGTTCTAGACACTGGCAGACAGATCAAAAGAGACAGGTTGGCAATTCTTGGGCAAACCAATAGGCAGTTAAATGGACTTAAGCAGGTGTGTATATGCATAGCAGAATTCTAGTCCTGGGCTAGACTCAGAGGAAACAATTTACTTCTTAGACAAAGGAACAGGAAAAAATAAGTCTTTCCAGAAGAACGCAAGTAGTTGGAAACAGATTCTGAAGAATAGAGAAGTAGAAATCAAGTGAAGGTGAATAACATATGATAGAAAGTCTATATTCTGTTATTCAACCAAAGGAGCTCTGGGTTTTTTTTTTTTTCTTTCATAGTGAGGGTATCACAGAAATAGAGATACTATTATTTGGTAAAGACACCTGAGGAGCACAGAAATGGTGCATTCCAGATCAAATCAGCAGCAGAACTAGAAGTAACCCAAGGCTCAAGTTCTTCTGGTCAAACTTCCTCCTAACTCCTCCCCTCAGGAAGACAGGACTGAGGGTGTTCAGATGGTCATGAAATTCTTCAGGGCTGTGAATGTTCTCAGCTCTGGGTCAGGTGGGCTCAATCTAATTATAGTCTTTCATTGTCTTCTATTCCAAATAAAGGTAACCCCTACCCCCTTGCTTGTCATCACAATATTCTCTATTCCTCAGAGCATCAACCTCTTCCAGATCACATCGTCTCTCCACCTTCGCCGTGACTCCATGAATAGTCACAAAAGTGAGCTCCCTAACAGCATCCTCACTTTTCCAGCCCTTACTCTATTTGCTTAATTAGCCTTATTTTCATCCCACCATCTGTTCCTCTTTTTAACCACAGAATGCTGAAAGTTCTTGGAGATGTTCCCATAATTGAATCACTATTAATAATAATAGTAAAGAGCTAAAATGTATTGAGTAGATATTTTGTACTAGGGGCTTTAATATGTATTTTGTTTGAACTTCACAATAAGTCTGATAGGTATTATAATCTCCAATTCGTAAAAAGAAAAAAAGGAAGAAAAAGAACTGAGTCTTTAAGAATTCATGAAATATCATCCAAGGTCAAACAGCTCATAATGAGTAGACAGAGATTAAAAGTCAGATCTTCTTATGCTCCATTACACCCCACTGTCAGATGTTGAATAATATTTGGGCAAAAAGTAGTGATGACAAGGGCACATATGGGAGAGAGAAACCCTGGGTTTATAGCCTACATTTTCTGTGCAAGCGGCAAGTCCGTTTGTCTTTCTGATGTTCTATTTTGCAGAATTGCTCTAAGGATTAAAGCTAACACATCTAAATTAGTTGGCCAATTATTTGTATATAGTATAAACTCCGTTAATGGTAACTGTAATTATTGATCCATATAAGTTACTTTACTTTATTCAGTGTGCCTATCCTTTGCTTGTGGCAATGAGTTTGGGATACAAATCCAATGCTTCACGTTTATTTTTGCTTTATCTGACTCTTTCTGCCTTTTGGAAAAATGTGCCTGTTATGTTCTCATCCTCCCTTGGACCAAGGGAAATTGACCTCAAAGAAAATCAGTAATATAACAAGTTATCTAAAGTACAAATTTTCTGTGCAATGTAAAAGCTTTTAAATGCTAGCATGTTTATGATTCACTGGAAGATATATGAAAAGTATGGTAGACTGTAATTCATTATTTTAAAAAATATTGTGAGGAGTTCCTGCTGTGGTGCAGTGGGTTATGAATTCAACTGCAGTGGCTCAGGTCTTTGCTGAGCACAGGTTAGATCCTTGACCTTCAATATGCCGTGGGTGTGGCCATAAAAATATAATGAAATATAACATAAATAAAAGGAGTGTGCACATATAGACAACACATACAAGTACAAAATCAAAACAAGCACTCTGTTCTCATTATACTAGGCTGAGAAAACAGATAATTTGTGCCTTGTCTCCCCCAAATCTTGAAATTTGTGTTTATTTTCACTTTTCTCTGTACTTCTCATCTCTAAATAGTGTTGCATTTTGCCTGCATTTGGACTTTATCTAAAGATTGTATCATCTTGTATGACTTTGTTCTTTCATTCACAATTATTTTTGAGTTCCATCCATGTGAGTGTGTGCAATTCTAGTTGATTCATGATTAGTGTTGTTTAATTTTCTGCAACATTTTCCACTTTGTAAACATGTTGAGAGTTCTCAGGTTTTGGTCACATATGATGCTGCTCTAAGTATTCTTGTTCATGGTTAGGGGATAGAGACAGTATTTTCTTTTTTCTTTTCGGGGCTGCACTTGCAGCGTTTAGAGGATCCCAGGCTAGGGGTCGAATCAGAACTAAAGCTTCCAGCCATAGCCACAGCCACAGCCACAGCCACGCAGAATCCAAGCCATGTCTGTGACCTACACTGCATCTCACAGCAACGCCGGATACTTAACCCACTGATCAAGGCCACATTCTCATGGATACTGGTCAGGTTCATTATCACTGAGCCACAATGGGAACTCCGAGACAGTGTTTTCTTATAGTACATATTTAATAGTAGAATTTGCATGTGCAAGGAATACACATTTCAATTACCTTCTGTAGACATGACAAACCCTTTTCCAAAGCTGATGTACTGATTTACTTCCATTGATCTGCATCCTGTCAACACTTAATATTATTGTCTGATTTTTCTTTTTTTCTCAGTTTGGTGGTATGAAATACTCCGTCATTGCATAAATTTACATTTTACTAATTTTAATGTAGTTCATCTCTTATTTACACTCATGGGCCATCTGTGCCTTCTTTTTGGTAAAAAAAATTCCTACTCATTTCTCTTTCCAATTTTTAAATTTCTTTTTCTTATTGATCCACAGAGTGTTCTCAATTTATTTGGAATATTATCCTTTGGTTGTTGTACATAGTGGAAATATCTTATCCCACATTTTGTATATTGTTTTTTAAAAACCTTTGCGTGTATTGTCTAATGAAGAGAAATTCTTAAATTTGTGGTAGTTAAATCTAAAAAACAATAAGATATACCCTTTAAAAATGATGTTCTATATTGTCTTTTTAAAACTTGAGAATTTTTACCTTTTACCTTTAGTTTAAATGTAACTCATCTTCATTTTTATATGATGTGAGGAAAGTGACCAATATTTTTCAGTTTTTACCTAGTTAGGTATCTAAGTAACAGTGCCATTTATTGGAAATGTATCTTTTCCCACACTGATCATCAGTGTTGATTTCCATAAAACATTTCCATAGTTGTGTGTCCTCCTTCTGGTTTCTCAGTTCTGTTCCATGAGTAGAAATCTTTGTGCTAATGACATCATATTGCATGTACTATGTCTTAACAATTACTGATATCTGATAAGGTTCGTCTTATTTTCCTTGATCTTCTTCCTTGCATATACATTGCCATTTTTTTGTTTTGTTTTGCTGTTTTAAGACCACAGCCAGCGGCAAATGGAGGTTCCCAGGCTAGGGGTCTAATCGGAGCTGTGGCCACAGGCCTACACAACAGCCACAGCAATGCTGGATCCAAGTCACATCTGCAACCTGCACCACAGATCATGGCAATGCCAGACCTTTAACCCACTGAGTGAGGCCAGGGATCGAACCCGCATCCTCATGGATCCTAGTCAGGTTCATTAACAGCTGAGCCATAAAGGAACTCTGCCGTTCTTAATATTAGGACTCTATTTAAATTTCAGAATCAGCGTATCAGACTTTAGACACACATACACAGATATACAAAAATATTAAAATTTTAGAATTGTATTGTCTATTCTTAAATTAGGGATAATTGATCTTTTTCAATATTAAATTATTCATTCTGTAGTATATCATTGTATTTAGTGGTACTTTTTTGTTATTTTTAGTGGTATGTTTCTAATTTGATTCTCAGACATTTTTAATATTATCCTGGAAAACTAATATTATATAGGTGGTGAGCATGTTATTGCTTTTATTGAAATTCCATACTGTTTGTAGCTGGTATAAATAAAGATTAATAATTTTTTAATATTGATGTGAAATTAGCAAGCTTTCTAAACTCTTCTATGACATTTATTTGCTTATAAGTTATTTTAGATTGTCAATGTAGATACCCATAATACAAATAGTAACAGTATTTTATTTTTTTTCCAACCTGGACCTTATAATTTTAGTTCCTTTTGCTCTGTTTCTGCACTTGCTAGGAATTTCAGTGTCATGTTGTCCACTGGGTATTGGTAACTCCTTTTGACTTGTTAGGATTCTGACAATAGCAAATTAGATACTTATGTTAAGATTTTATCTACTTAATGCAAATATACTTTATTATGTCTACTAAGCCTACTGGATATGGTTTTCAGAGCATTTTACTTGTTTTACATCTAAATGAATGCTAATTTTAATTTAAAATTTACATTTTTACCTAGTTAGATATCTAATTAACAGTGCCAAATGTAAAATGTACATTTCCTCTTTTATTTGTTTTTGAGTATATTATATCTTTTGACTTCTTATAGAAACCAAACTGTGAAATTATGGACTAAATCTGTCTTTTTATTTATTACTGGATTTGCTAATATTTTGCTTAGTGTTTTTGAATCTTGACCTGTGAGAGAATATTGGCCATGAATTTTCCTTTCTTATAGAGTCCTTGTCATGTTTTGGTAACAATGTAATAATAGCTTCATAAATCACTTGAATAGTACTTCTCATTTTTCTGTATGTTGTACTTGCTTACTGTTTATTAGAGTTATTTACTAATAGTTAAAGAAATTTTGTAGGTGAAGATTATCTGGACCTGGACTTCTCTTGGAGCAAAGATTTGTCACTACTGGGTTAAAATGTTCATATTTATTAATACATTTATTCAAAAGTCCTCATAAAGATTTTGTAACGTCTGTCATGCTTAAATTTATGTTACTTTTTCTTTCAAATTTTTTTGGTCATTTTTTCCTTAATTTACTACACTGTATTAATAATATCAAAAACCAATATCTTACCTATTGTGCTTTATCTCATGATTTTCAGTCTTATAATTATTATTTATTTTCTTTGACTTTTAATGCATTTTTCTAAATTTAAAAAATAGATTCATAGCTTCTCAATTTTAGCCTTTTCCATTGTAGAATAAACATTTGGGGCTCTAAATTTCCCTCCAAGCCCCATTTTAAGTACATTGCACTAGTTTGCGGTTCAGTGTTTCATATTTACTTGTTAGGTTTTAATTATATTTTAGTTATGTTCTGAAATATCTGTCCTAATTAATAAATACTAAAATGTCTTGAAAATAGGAAAATCCAGAAATTATTTCTTAACGAGATCTCAATAATTTTTATAAAATTGAATTAGCATAATATGCAGCATGCATTTCATCAAATGTTGTTCTTAGTGTTTTTATTCATGTTGTTAGCTCATGTTTTGTTTTGGCAGTTTCATCTTTGTGGCATATTTGATACTTTTGGAAATATCGGGTATTTTAAGTAATTGTTTTTATGTAAGTAGGTGGTATGCAGGGTAAAAGGAAGCAAGTAAGTAAGAAGGAAGTGGTGGAAATGTCTTCACATTTGAGAAAGTGGAGATTCCTTAAAAAAAAAAAAAATAGAAAAGGAGCAATTGAAGGATAGAGTCCAAGACTTTAGGTGAAGCATAGAATTATTTTCTGGTACACCTGTGTCCTTTGAATTATAACAAAAATTATAAGGACTCTTAATTTGTTGGAAAAATTCTTTTTTATTGAAAAAAAAAGGAGAGTTTCCACTATTTCATAATCTTATACTTCTCTCTTTGAGGATTAGCATTAACTAAATCAATTTATGTAAAGAAGAATATCCAACACAGCATTTCAGGTTCAGGATGGCTTCCTGGAAGAGGTAAATCAAATATACAAGGATAAAGTCATATCCTGATACCAGATACATTTGTATTTTTATGCAATTAACTTTCTGAATTACCTTTTTCATTATTTCTTACTAACCTAGCCATATGTTAGGCATTATTTTTCTAATCATATATTATATATAGGATCCCATTATATTTCATTTATTTAGTTTCACATAGTTTGAGAATTTATTGACAGATTTTGTCTTCTAATCATTTAGCTATCCTTTTGAGTGTTACCATATCACAAAATTGTTAAGCATGCTTGTTGAACCATCATTCAATTATTTATAAAAGTTGAATGGAAGGAACTGAAATACAGATTCCTTTGATATAATGTGAAAGATGATGTGTACATTGATACTGACCTGTTATTCAGTAAACATTTGGTATAATCATTTTAGCAGCTAAAGAGCTATCCAGCCGACATAGCTCTCTATATAAACTGGAAAAAAATGCCATATATTTCTGAAATAAAGATAAACTCTGCCTATGGCATTTCCCTGAACTATGAATCTAATAACTTCTGCTGGATGTTGAGAAGAAAATACAATTAGTGTAGGTGCCTGTTTCTTAATTAATATGTGATGTTTCTTAATTCTCATCACATTCTTTTCTAAGTGGTAATGCATAGTTTCTTGCCAAGACCAGCTCAGCAGGTTGGGGCTGAAGAAAGGGTGCTGTGAAACTTAAGGAAAAAGTTAACATAAAACAAAACACAAGAGACATTTATCTTAATTAAAGGTGGGAAGGGGGGGGGGCTCAAGGTCTCAGGGACCAAGAGCACCGCCTCAAGAAACCACACTGCTTTTATTGTGCTCTTTAGGATTATATCAAGTGAAGATTGGGTAGTAGGTGCAGGATATAGGGGTTTTTTTTAATTATTTTAAAAGTCACATAGCCTGTAGCTGATTAAGCTTTTATTCTGATCTTTAGGCACTTAACAATCATTAGCATTGAGGAAGCTTGGCGTCAGCTGTTACGCGTAGCATTCTAGGTAATCTACCATTGTGCCGATCCTATCTGCAGCAACCCATTGTGCCTAGGTTTTGCACCTTGGTTCTCCTTGCTAATGCATATTATGCTAAACGACCCCTCATAAACCCCTTGGGGCCATAAGGCTTATCTTCCTCTTATTCTTTAGAGGACATATCATGCTGTACAAAGAGCATGCCTATCTGCACAGATCCAGTGTGCCTAGACCAATGTGTTATGTCCTCATTCAGCTGACCCTATGAATAACTTATGCCTTTAGGTCTTTGTTCTTAAGCTTAAGTCATTTACCGGCACTGAGACTATTTTTCAAGCAGGAATATGGGGTAAAGCAGGACAAGATGGAGTTTTCAGCAAAGAAAATAGAAGCTAAGAAAATATTGTAGAAACATGTCTTGCAACAGTTTCTAAGTCTTTTATGCAGAATGATGTAGGTGTGTGTGTGTGCACACGTGCAAGTGGGGTTTATGAAATCATTAGTAAGACTCCTGATTTGTATTTCTAGAAAACAGTTATTTTTAGATTTTAAATTTGAAAATTTTGAAAATTTTTCTTATCCAGTCTTCTTTTTATTCTAATTCAAATTTTCATGGTTTATTGCTGTTTTTTGGATTTCAGTATGCATGAACTCAGTGTGAGAAAAGCTGTATTCTACTTTGTATACAATCAATCTATGCATTCCACCACATGCCTCAGGAATCCTGTGAAATTATATTTAACTTTCCACTACTTCTATTTGCAGAGTTAGTCAACCTTACAGGTTACCAAGACCATACATCATCTACTTAGACATGCCTTCTAACCACCATTTTATCATATAGAGATGGAATTGCTTAGATAATAAATGAAAATTCACTCTCCATCCCTTGACCCTACTTACTTCTTATAGAAATTATCCTTCCGTATTTGTACACATATGTATTTATTTAATGAGTTAAAAATTCTGATTCCCTGAATTAAAATCACTCACCCAAGGGCTACCAGTCACATTCTCTTGAGTCATTTGAAGTGGGCTTTTTGAATGATGACACTCCTGTTAGGGAAGTCCTGGGAGCATGATTATTATTTTTCTCTTCTGGAGATTGCACCCCAGGGCCCCTCAAACCTCATGATCTAAGTTACTAAGGGGTCATGGTAATGACTGGAAATTTCCACCACAGAACATCTATAAGATCTGAATTAAAATGCTATTTAAGAGGTAGGAAAGCACCTTGCTTTAAAATGATTTTCTTTAGGCTTTCCTAAATTCCTCTAAACAACAGCTCCCATTAGTGCTGATCAGGGACCCATTTTACTCTTAAATGTCTTTATTTTACATAATTGAACAAGATTGCCAACCAAACAGAATGGGAAACAGAAATGTGCTCCATCTGGGAGAGACTATAACTGCTTTGCTTTCACAAAGTGAAAAATGGTAGCTTTGCTGTAACTGCAGTAGTTCCTGGTCATCTTTTATTGATGCCTCATGGCTCTTAAAAACAGTATCTGGCATCTTTTTTTGTTACTACATTGTTTATTATAATGTTACTACATTGAACATTGTTTATTGTTAATCATTTAGTATTACTTATACATTTATGATGTATTCCCAATTAATTTCATAATGAGATTTGTTGGGAGGTGGTCAACTTTGGGAATATTGCCAAGATAGCATTCATTATTATTCATTAGATTAAAATTAACTTTTAATGAAATATCTCCTTTGATACTCATTGTATAATAATGAAAATGTAAACTAGAACTGAAAGGATTCTGTTGAGATGTACAGTTTATGTGTCTAATAATAGAACAAAATTTAGTTGAAACTGAATTGAGTGACAATTATCTAGTGAAAAATCCCTTCACCATCACCATATTAAAACAGCTGTGTAGACATATCTCAGGAGATTTATTAAACTGTAATCCATTTTGTATTCAAAATAAGACAAAATTAACTTTTAAAAATAATTCAATTTAACCATTTATTGCAAAAGTTGAAATATCAACTTCCTATGGGCAAATTGCATGGGATTAATCAGACTTTTTTTTCTCATTAGTTAAAATGTGGTTTAGTGATAACAATTACTACACAGAGTTAATTTATGTGTTAAGTTATATTTGTAAACTGTCTGGGCTGTTCTATTTGCTCAGTTCATGGATATGTGTATATCAGCAGACCTCCATCAATTTAATGCACTTAGCAGATACTGTGAGGTTTTTATTTTGCAAACTGAAGGGTTGTGGCAACCCTTCTTTGAGCAAATCTATTGGCATCATTTTCCCAACACATTTGCTCACTTCCCGTCCCTGTGTCACATTTTGACAATTCTCACAATATTTGAAATGTCCTTTATTTATTATATGTGTTATGGTGGTCTATGGCATTATTTTTGTAATTTTTTGGGGTGCCATGAACCACACCCATACAAGACAAGAAACTTAATAAATGTTATATGTGTGTCTCACTGCTCCACAACCATGCATTCCCCCATCTCTCCCTCCCCTTGGGCCTCCCTATTTCCTGAAACAGGACAATATTGAAATTAGGCCAGTTAGTAACCTGACAATGGCCTCTAAGTGCTCAAGTGAAAGGAAGAGTCCAATGTCCTTCACTTTAAATCAAAAGCTAGAAAAGATGAAGATATCGAGGAAGGCATGTTGAAAGCTGAGATAGGCTGAAAGCCAGGCCTCTTGCACCCAACAATTAGGCAATTTGTGTATGCAAAGGAAAGTTCTGATGGAAATTAAAAGTGCTATTCCAGTGATCACATGGATCAGCCTGCTGAGATAGAGAGAGTTTTAGCGGTCTGCCTAGAAGGCCAAACAGACACAACATAACCTTTGGCCAAAGCCTAATCCAAAGCAAGGTCCTAACTCTTCAATTCTATGAAGGCTGAGAAATGAGGAAGCTGTAGGAGAAATGTTTGAAGTGAGCAGAAGTTGTTTCATGAGTTTTAAGGAAAGACACTGTCTTCATTATATAGAAGTGCCAGGTGAAGCAGCAAGTGCTGATGTAGAAGCTGAAGCAAGTTATTCATAAGATTTAGCTACAATAAATCATGAAGGCGGCTCCGCTGAATGGCAGAATTTCCATGTAGACAAAACAGCCTTCTGATGGAAGGTGATGCCGTCTAGGACTTTCAGAGCTAGAGAGAAGTCAGTGCCCGGCTTCAAAGCTTCAAAGGACAGGCTGAGTCATTTGTAAGAAGCTAATGTAGCTGGAGATGTAAGTTGAAGCCAGTGCTCGTTTACCATTCCAAAAATCATGGGCCCTTAAGAATTAGGCCAGATCTGCTGTGCCTGTGCTCTATAAATGAAACACCAAAGCCGGGATGACAGCATATCTTTTTGTAACATGGTTTCCTGAATATCTTATGCCCACTATTGAGAACTACTGCCCAGAAAAATACTTAAATGTTACTGTGTATTGACAAGGCACCTGGTCACCTGAGAGCTCTGATGGAGACAGACATGGAGATTAATATTGTTTTCATGCCTTCTAACACAGCTTCAGTTCTGGAGCCCATGGATCAAGGAGTAATTCTGACTTGCAAATCTTTTTTTTTTTTAACAAATTTTTGCCTGTCCCTACATTATCTATATTTTCAGATAATCTTATTTTTAATTTCACTTTAATTATATTTTTTATTTTTTTATTATATTTTTTATTTTTTGCTTTTTTAAGGGCCACACCCAATGGCATAGGGTGTTTCCAGGCTAGGGGTCAAATCGGAGCTACAGCTGCTGGCCTACACCACAGCTACAGTAATGCAGGATCCGAGCCACATCTGTGACCTACACCACAGTTCACGGCAATTCCAGATCCTTAACCCACTGAGTGAGGCCAGGGATGGAACCCCAACCTCATGGTTCCTAGTCAAATTCTTTTCTGTGTACCATGATGGGAACTCCTTGACTTTCAAATCTTATTATTTAAGAAATATGTTTCGTAAAACTATAGCCACCATAGATAATGATTCCTCTGGTGGATCTGGGCAAAGTCAATGAAAAACCTTCTGAAAAGGATTCAGCCTTCCAGATGACATTAAGAACATCTGTGGTTCATGGGAAGTGGTCAAAGTATCAGAATTAAAAGGAGTATGGGGAAAAGTTGATTCCAGCACTCATGAGTGATGTTGAGGGGCTCAAGACTTCAATGGAGAAAGTCACTGCAGATGTGGTGAAAACAGGAAGAGAACTAGAATTAGAATTGGAGCCTGAAGATGTGACTGAATTGCTGCAACCTCACGATAAAAAAAAAAAAAAAAAAAAAAAAAAAAATGAATGAGGGCTTGCATCTTGTGGATGAGCAATGAAAGTGTTCAAAGTATAGGCTGACTTTTCTTGAGATGGAATATACTCCTGAGGAAGATGCTATGAAGATTGCTGAGATGACAACAAAGGATTTAGAATATGACATAAATGTAGTTGGTAAAGCAGCAGCAGAGTTTGAGAGCATTAACTCCAATTTAGAAAGAAGTTCTGCTATGAATAAAATGCTATCAAGCCCCGTTGCATGCTACAGAGATATTGTTGGTAAAATGAAAGTTCAATTGATACTGCAAACTTCATTGTTATCTTCTTTTAAGAACGTGCTACAGCCACCCCAGCTTTCAGCAACCAACACCCTTATCAGTCAGCAGCCATCAACATTAATATCTAGACAGGACCCTCCGCCAGCAAAAATGTGTGACTCCCTGAAGACTTCAATGATGGTTAGCATATATAATAAAGTAGTTTTTACTTAAGGTATGTTTTGCTTATAGACATAATGCTATTGTATACTGAATAGACTATATTACAGTGTAAACATAACTTTTATATTTGTGGGAAATGGACCATTTTGTGTGACTCTCTTTATTGAGATATTCACTTTATTGTGGTTATTTGAAACCAAACCTACAATATCTCTGAGGTTTGCCTGTATTTACGTGACCTTGATTTCTATGCCTATGTGATTATAAATTGAATCCCCTGTCATAATTTTTCAAATCTCAGTAAATGACACAAACTCTCCCCTTCACTTCAAGTAACACTATCTGTCCTAAGGATTTATTATGACAAAGACAGACATTTTGTGAGCATCTTGACAAACCAAAGCCTTATCAAAAACCCCTTTCACAAGATAGTAACTTGTGATTATCATCAAATTTTTTCCAGCCAGCCATAAATGCCCCACATTTGGGAAGAGTTATATGAGAAGATGATGACTCTTGATCATGAAAAAGTTGGAAAATGTTTTGCTGAATGAAAATGGTGTTTGATAAGAGCCAAAAAGGAAAAGATGAGAAACATAGAGGAAGTAAAGGATTTGAATTGAAATGGATCAAGTAGATTAAGGTTAAATAGATTTTATAGTTTCTGCAGTATTGTACCCAATTTTAGTCTTCCTAGTTTTAACTTTTTCTTGTACAGCTTTGAAGTGAGTATGAAGTGCCAATCTGTATTCCTGGTAACTTGCACACAGAAAACTCTAATACCTACTGTTTCTAAAATTTAAATTTCAATACCAGTAGTAATTGTTCTGCTGATTGTAGCTCTAATCTGGAAACTCCATGAAGTTAGATTTGGTACTTTTGCTGTAGCTTTGCTTTTAGTAAGAGTTAAAGCCACACTTACATTTACTGTTGTAGAGTTTATGTACTTAGCATATGTGAGTTTTAGGAAAGAGAGTAAGAGAACTAAAAATATAAATTTTTTTTTCTTTTTAGGGCCTCACCTGCTGCATATGGAGGTTCCCAGGCTAGGGGTCCAATCGGAGCTGCAGCTGACAGCCTATACCATAGCCACAACAACAGCATCTGCAACCTACTCTGCAGCTCACATGGCAACACTGGATCCTTAGCCTCCTGAGTGAGGCCAAGGATCAAACCTGTATCCTCACGTAGACTTGTAACCTGCTGATCCACAATGGGAACTCCCAGACAATAGATTTTTGATGACCTGGCACTCTGATGTCACCATGATGACATTAGCAAAGCTTTTGCAGCATGTTAATGCTATGATCACTGAGTGTTGCCCATGATTTGAGGAACTGAAATCATTTGATTCCCAAATGATCACTGAAGTGTTGTATTTTAGGCACAGTACATAGAGATTCAAGTGATTACTTGAACGTCTTCCGAAATTCATATCCAGGTCCTAGCATAAATGTTGAATTCAGGGCAATCTTGGCACAATGACTGAGGGCTATAGGGGAAAGGCCTGTGCAGGCCCAGCAGGGAAGGGGAAGTACAGGCTGGGGAGATGATGTGGCACTTTCTAGACACTGACTCAGAACTTTAAACGCCAGTTTGACTTGATGCTTTTTGAGAGAGTGGCAGTGGTTTTGTGTAGCCTTCACGTTAAACAAAACCATTGTGTCTCAGGATGCTTCTTAGTAACAGAAACATGGCATAAATTGTCCTCATGAATATGAGAAACTGGAACTAGAAGTGTTTAATTTTTTTTTAAATTGAAGTTTAGTTGATTTATAATATTGTGTTAGTTTCAGGTATACAGAAAAGGTTTTCAGTTTTACATAGATTCTTTTTTAGATTATTTTCCTTTATAGGTTATTATAAAATACTGAGTTAAGGAGTTCCCGTTGTGGCACAGTGGTTAACGAATCTGACTAGGAACCATGAGGTTGTGGGTTCAATCCCTGACCTCGCTCAGTGGGTTAAGGATCCAGTGTTGCCTTGAGCCGTGGTGTAGGTTGCAGACGCGGCTCAGAACCCTTGTGCTGTGGCTCTGGTGTAGGCCGGTGGCTACAGCTCCGACTGGACCCCTAGCCTGGGAATCTCCATATGCCGCAGGAGCGGCCCTAGAAAAGGCAAAAAGACAAAACAAAAAAAATACTGAGTTAATAGTTTCCTGTGCTATATCGTTGGTCCTTGTTGGTTGTCTATTTTACATATAGTAAGGTGTGTATGTTAATCCCAAACTCCTGATTTATCCCTCTCCCCACCTTCCCCACTGGTAACCATCAGTTTGTTTTTTATGTTACTCAGCCATAAAAAAGAATGAAATAATGCTATTTGCAGCAACATGGGTGGACCGAGACAGCCAGAGAAGGACAAATATCATAGGATATCACTTATATGTGGAATCTTAAAAAAAGAAATTATTTACAAAACAGAAATAGACATACAGACATACAAAACCAACCTAGAATTGTTTAATTTTAAAGGAAAATATTTATGTCCCAAAGTATGTCAAACAAACTTGTTTTATATATAAAACATAGGCATCATAACATAATAGAAAAATAAGATTTAATGGACAAGGAATTTAATTCAGTACAGTGTTTAGTTTCCTGATGTAAAATGACTAGGAGACCACAGTGGAATTGGTATTATCAGGCATTTAATAATGATTTGAATTTCCTTAGTGACCAACTGAGCCTTAGGCATCCAAATACATTATTGGACTAGAATGAATAGATTAACTTAATAGACATTGACCTAGATTAACTGTCTAATAGAATTTAGTAGTACACATTAATTGGGATATATTTATTAGTAGTGACTCTACTCATCCGCAAAAGATTCTTTTTGTTTTAAGGAATAAGAAATACTAAGGAAAATTTTGAAATTATAGCAAATGTCACATAAGGAAATTATTGGATTGATATTTTTTGATTGATTTTTACTTGTGTTTTGCAATAGTAAAAATATTTTATGCAACTTCATTAGATGTTTTATAAGCCTCTGATAGATGCGTTGTGAGTTTTATTTTTATAACCAGAACAAAATCATTAAAAGTATTATTGAAATTTGGAAAGTCAGTTATAATTATTACAAAGACCTAGCTTTTTTTTCTGCAAATACTGTATTATTATTTACTTTTTGCTGCACTTTCTCATTTTATTCTTTATGCATAGTGCCTTAACACAAGTACAATTTTTTTGCACATTGCCCCAATGTTTCTCACAAAAATTCTATAAAATAGGGATGATCATTTATTATTAATCATATTTTCAAATAAGGAAAAAAATTAGAAAAGTGATTTTATACCTATACACATGTGATTTTATACATGTGTATATACATTTTATTTACTATATATATCAAGTAATTATATATGTGTGTACATAAAGTCATGCATATATAATTAAAGTATTATATATATAAATTGTGTATATAATTAAAGTACTTTAATAAAAGTCAATGTCATGATGCCAATGAATTCTGGGACAGCTCCTTTTTTGTATTGTTTTTGATCTTTTTAAAAATAATTTAATCAGAGTATACATGATTTACAATGTTGTATTAGTTTCAGTTGTACAGCAAAGTGAATTAGTCATACATAGACAGATACTTGGCTGTTGTAAACAGTGTGGCAGGGATATTTGGGGTGGATGAATCTTTTCAAATTATGGTTTTCTCTGGATATATGCCCAGGAGTGGGATTGCTGAGTCATATGGTAGTTCTATATTTTTTTTTAAGGAATCTCCATACCGTTTTCCATTGTGTTGTACAAATTTACATTTCCACCAACAGTGTAGGGGGGTTCCCTTTTAGCCTCATCCTCTCTAGCATTTTGTAGACTTTCTATGATGGCCATTCTGACTAGTGTACCTCATTGTAGTTTTGATTTGCATTTCTCTAATTATTAGTGAGGTTGAGCATCTTTTCAGGCTCTTTGCAGAAGTGTCTATTTAGATCTTCTTCCTATTTTTTTTAAATTGGGTTTGTGGATTTTTATAGAGAGCTGCAGGGGTTGTTTGTATATTTTGAAGATTAACCCCTTGTCAGTTGCTTTGTTTGTATAGATTTTCTCCCATTATGTGTGTTGCCTTTTGTTTTGTTTTGTTTTTTGTGGTTTACTTTGCGGAAGTTTTTAACTTTAATTAGGTCCCATTTGTTTATTTTTGTTTTTATTTTCTTCAATCTAGAAGTTGGATCAAAAAAGATATTGCTGTGGTTTATGTCAGAGAATGTTCTGCCTATGTTTTATTCTAGGAGTTTTATAGTATCTGGCCTTACTTTTAGGCCTTTAATCCATTTTGAGTTTATTTATGTATGGTGTTAGATAATGTCTGTTCTTTACATGTAGCTGTCTAGTTTTCCCAGCACCACTTATTGAAGAGACTTTTTTCAATTGTATATTCTTGCTTCTTTTGCCATAGATGAGTTGACCATAGGTGTAGGGGTTTATCTTGGGCTTTCTATGGTGTTCCACTGATCCATATTTCTGTTTTTGTGCCAGCACCATACTGTTTTAATTACTGTAGCTTTGTAGTCAAGTCAGAAAAGAGAGCACCTGATTCTTCCAGGTCCAGCTTTCTTTTTCAAGATTGCTTTGGCTGTTTGAGCTCTTGTGTTTCCATACAAATTCTAAAAGTTCTTTTGTTCTAGTTCTGTGAAAAATGCCATTGGTAATTTGATAGGGATTGCATTGTACCTGTAGATTGTCTTGGGTAGTATAATCATTTTGACAATACTGATTCTTCCAGTCCATGAGCATGGTATATCTTTCTGTCTGTTTTGGCCATCTAATTTCTTTCATCTGCATCTTGTATTTTTCAGAGTACACGTCTTTTGCCTCTTTAGGTGAGTGTATTCTTAGGTATTTTATTCTTCCTTTTAGTATTTTATTTTTTCCATTATAGTTGATTTTCAGTGTTCTGTCAATTTCTACTATACAACAAAGTGATCCAGTCATACACATATACATACATTCTTTTTCTCACACTATCCTCCATCATGTTGCATCACAAGCAACTGGATATAGTTCCCTGTGCTATATACCAGGAATCTCATTATTTATCCACTCCAAATGCAATAGTTTGCATCTCCCCCAGTCCTACGGAGCTCCTGTGCACAAGCCCCACTGGCCTTCAATGCCAGATGCTCTGGGGGTTCTTTCTTTCTCCCAATGCCAGGTCCCCAGGTGTGGGGCTTGATGTGGGGCTCAGAACTGCTACTCTTGTAGGTGAGTCTCTGTGATATAGTTATTTCCAATCTGTGGGCTTCCCACCTTGCAGGTATAGGGTTGCTTATATCACATAATCCCCCTCCTACCTCTTGATGTGGCCTCCTCTTTGTTTTCTGGAGTAGGATATCTTTTTGAAAGTTTCCTGTCCATTTGGTTGAAGGCTGTCCAGCATTTGGTTCTAATTTTGTTGTTTTTAAGAGAGAAGTTGAGCTCCAGTCCTTCTATTCCACCATCTTAATCCTGTTCTCGAGACAATCCTGTGCTACTTTTAATATATGGTTGGATTCAGTTTATGAATATTTTGATGAATATTTTTGCATCTATGTTTATTAATGATATTGACCTGTCATTTTTTTGTGGTATCTTTGTCTGGTTTTTGTATCAGGGTGATGGTGGCCTCAGAATGAGCTACAGAGTATTTGTTTTTCTGAAGTTTAGGGGGAAACATTTCAGCAGGATAGGTGTTAATCTTCTCTAAATGTTTGATAGAATTTGCCTATGAAGCCATCTGGTCTTTGACTTTTTTTTTTTGGAAGTTTTTTAATCACAGTTTCAATTTTAGAACTTGTCATCAGTCTATTCATATTTTATATTTCTTCCTGGTTTAGTCTGGGAAGGTTATAACTTTGTAAAAATCTGTCCAGTTCTTCTAGGTTGTCCATGTTAGTGGCATATAGCTGCTTATAGCAATCTCTTATGATCCTTTGTATTTCTGTGGTATATGTTGTAACTTCTCCTTTTTCATTTCTAATTTAAGGGATTTGAGCTGTGTCCCTTTTCTTCTTTCATGAGTCTAGCTAAAGGTTTATCAATTTTGTTGCTCTTTTCAGGGAACTAACTTTTGGTTCATTGATTTTCTCTGTTGTTTTATTTGTCTCTGTGTCATTTATCTCTGCTCTCATCTTTATGGTTTCTTTCCTTCTATTAACATTGGATTTTGTTTGTTCTTCTTCCTCTAGTTAAGTTAAGGTTAGGTTGTTTATTTGAGATTTTTCTTGTTTCCTGAGTTAAGACTGCACTATTTGTACATACTGCCTATTCAAATCTCTTTATGAACTTTCCTACTTTGACTATGTGTCATTTATAACACCTGCCCTGTGCCCATCCACCTGTGTGTCTAGTGGAGCCCATATTAGTTATAACAATAGTGATGACTCAGCTCCTCTGACTCTAGCTCCCCTACTACACATAGACCCCTTCATCTCCTCTACAAAACCTCCCCATATTTCTGAGATCCTTGGAGGTCTGCAAGTATACCAAATGCTGATGTCCCTACTCCTTTATTCCTGCCACTGCATTGACATTAGTTGGCTGGCAGCATTTCCAGTGCTGCTTTTCACTGCCACCAGTGCTGAGACCCTGTCTACAGTGTTCCCACAGTAGCAGCATCATATCCCTAAAGCATCACCCTGAGTTCTTCAAAACCCCTCCCCTGGTCCCTGTGGCTTCCTAGAGTAGTGGGAGGGAGGAATGCCCCTCCAGGGCTCTTCTGAACTTTATCTTTAGTCACTCATTCAACTAAGCTTGCAGTTCACTCTCTCCAGAGATCCTCACATGGAACAGCTCCTTGAAACAGTTCCTCTGTGAATGGACTCAGGTATTAAGTTTCTAAAAACCACAGCAAGAACCATTATCAGCTGGCTCTTCTGCACCCTTGTTTTCCCTAATCCACTGCTTTCCTGAGAACTATGCAAGTTTGTGAAAATCCTCAGGAAAATAAATTTAAACCATCAGTCACCTCTAGGCTGTGTTGTCATATGAGTTAAATTCCATGGTAAGCTACCAGCCGTCTTGACTTGGGAGACCCTATTCCACCCCACTGGATAGAGATGTAGCTAGAGAAATAAATCTATAGATTAGATGCTTCTTTTTATTTTCCACTTTCAATATACTTTTGTGCTAGAATAAGCAGGCATGCATAAACTCCTAGCTATCAGCCTAAATCATCTTAAATTGAATTTATTCAAAAGTGTAATATTATTAAAGTATTAGTATTCTCACAAATGCTTGTGAAATAATTTTTCAGGTTCATAAAAAACTATGGAAAAAGCTACTTTTTCAGTACTAAAGAACAATGCTAGCTCTTTTTATGAAAGAGACCTACAATCATTGTTGTTTAACAATGAACAAAATATATGACAACAATGTAATACTTTTAAATTGAAATATAAATTTACCATAAGGGGGTGGTCAACATTTATCCTTTAAGGGCCTTTGACTGATTAGATGAGGCCTACCACATTATGGATTGTAATCTGCTTTACTCAAAGTCTACCATTTTAAATGTTAATCTCAGCCAAAACCACCATCCAGAAATAACTAGAAAAACCCTTGACCAAATATCTTAGAACCAGGCCAAACCATGTTGACACATAAAGTTAACTCTACCAAGGCTCAACCAGGCCTGAACAGACATAGAAATTAATGTTGTATGAGTCAGGGAAAGCCTGTGAACCAGACTGGAAGGTTCTGAGCAAGTGAGCTGATTCTTTCCTACACCTGGTACTAGGAGTGGATGAGCCCTTGAAATGGGCAATTCTAGGAATAGAGAGGTTTCATACTGCTTCCTCAATACGGATAGGTGCTTTTTTTTTTTTTGTCTTTTGTCTTTTGTCTTTTTAAGCCCACACCCATGGCACATGGAGGTTCCCAGTCTAGGGGTCGATTCAGAACTACACCCACCAGCCTATGCCACAGCCATGTGGGATCCAAGCCATGTCTATGACCTACACCACAGGTCATGGCAATGCGGGGTCCTTAACTGACTGAGCGAGGCCAGGGATTGAACCCATGTCCTCATGGATATTAGTCAGGTTTGTTAACCACTGAGCCATGACAGAAACTCCAAGGATAGGTGCTTTAGTGACCTCCTACCAACACTGCTATGGAACCAAGAGAGAACAAGTGATCTTGGATTCTAAGAGACAGCAAAACTGAGGGAAAAAAGGGGCATAATAGTCACCCAAGGGAGCTGACAGCCAGAGGAAGGAACACAAAAGGAACGCTTCAACAGAAGAGTTGAAATCTAGTGAAAGAGAAAGAGAAATTCAGAAGGAAACAGAAGAGAGCTAGAAAAACAACAGAAACATCAGCAGGGAAGCTTTCAAAGTGGATAGCTAAGTACAGGGCTTTCTAGAACTAGAAATGGAAATTTCAACTTAAAACACTTAATGCAAGTATAGAAAAAGTAGATGATAACTTTGGGGGATATTTTTTCTTTTTTATGATTAAGATGTTGATTTACAATATTAAATTACTTTCAGGTACACAACGTAGTGATTCACAATTTATAGATTATATTCCATTTAAAGTTACCACAAAATATTGGCTATGTCCCTGTGCTGTGCAATATATCCTTGTAGCTGATTTATTTTATAGATAGTAATCTATTACTTAATCTTTCCCCCCATCTGTCTCCTCCCCACTTCCCAATCCCCACTGGTAACCACTAATTTGTTTTCTATATCTATAAGTCTGCTTTTTTTTCTTTTATTCACTAGTTTGATGTACTTTTTAGATTATATATATAATTGCTATCATACAGTATTTGTCTTTCTCTGACTTGTTTCACTTAGCGTAATGCCCTCCAAGTCCATCCGTGTTGCTGCCAATGGCAAACTTTCACTCTTTTGATGGCTGTATACTATTCCAGTATATGTGTATGTATGATATATTTTATGTTATCTTTATCCATTCATCTGTTGATGGACACTTAGTTTGCTTCTGTATGTTGGGTATTATAAATAATGCTGCTATGAAGACTGAGGTACATATATCTTTTCAAATTAATGCTTTTGTTTTCTTTGGATATATGCCCAGGAGTGAAATTGTTGAATCATATTTTTCAGCTCTATTTTCAGTTTTTTGAGAAACCTCCACACTGTTTTCTACAGAACATGCAGCCACTTTTGTTTGTTGTTTGTGATCTTTTTGATGGTGGCAATTCGGACAGGTGTGAGATGATATCTTATTATGGTTTTGATTTGCTTTTCTTTGATGATTAGTGATGTTGAACATTTATTCAGGTGCCCATTGGCCATCTGTATGTTTTCTTTGGAGAAATATTTATTCAATCATTTCTTCATTTTTCAATTGAGAGATTGTTTTTTTGTTGGTTTTGAGTATATGAGCTGTTTACATATTTTGAATATTAACCACCTGTCCGTTGTATCATTTGCAAATATTTTCTTCCATTCTGTAGCTTGTCTTTCCTTCAGTCAATAGTTTCTTTTGCTGTGCAAAGGCTTTTAAGTTTAATTAGGTCCTATTTGTTTATATTTGCTTTTGTTTCCTTTGACTTAGAAGACAAATCCAAAAAAGTATTGCTACAATTATCAAAGGGTGTTTTGCCTACACTTTCTTTTAGGAATTTTGTGGTTTCTGGCCTTACATTTAGGTATTTAATCCATTTTGAGTTCATTTTTGTACATGGGTTAGAAAATTTTTTGGTTTATTCTTTTCCATGTAGCTGTTCAATTCCCTGTGAGCACCATTTATACACGTTTTTACATGCTCCTATGTTGGGGGTGGATGGTGACTTTGAAGACACAGATTAGGTGACAAGAAGATTAAATATTAAAAAAAGTATCAAAACAAGGCAGAAATTAAGAGACAGAAATTATAGGCAGAAAGGTTAAAACTGAACAGATGTGTACATTTAAACCAATAAATACAAAATACAATAATCAAACACATATTAAAAGAAAATGTTTCTCAAATATTTCAGTCCAAAAATTGAAAGCATGAGAGGAAACATTGAAGAAAAAAGACAAAGCTAAACAGATATTAGTAAAATTTCTGAATTTAAGAAAAAGATAATCTTTTGCAAAGCTCCTGTTGGAAATAAGAAGTTCTATATAAAAGAGAAATAGTCAGTTTGGCATAGTTTCATCTACAACTCTAGAAATTATGAGAGAAGGGATCTATAGATATATTTATTAGATAGGCATAGATATCGATAGATAATTCAACATTCAATATATACAATGTTGAGAAAATAAACTACTCACATATCCATTCTGAATAAAGTATCTTATTAGATTTTAATAATTATTTAGATTTTAATAATGCTGTCTATTATTAGAAAAATAATTCTAACCAAAGAACAAATGAATGAGAATAAAATCTTCAGAATAGGAAAAAATAAATAAAATTTTTGTAGGGCATGTCTAGGCAAAAATAATAAGATCTAGATGAAGAGGAGAGGACTAGAAAAACTTTATTTTTTAAAAAATATGCAGTTTTAAAGATGATTTATTCAAGAAAAGATTTAATAATATTAAGAGTTTAAAATAGCATTTCACCTTACCAATGATGGAGCAGTTTATAGAGAGTAATATGTTCTAAAGGCCTCTTGAGAAAAATATGATGGGGGGAGAGTATAAAATTTCAAAAGGCCACCACTTATCAGAAGCAGTGCTGTGGTGGGGGTGGGGGGAGGGTATTGGGCATCTTGTGTTCACATAACAGCGATACAGGCATTTGATCAAGTGTCATGAACAAGTTTGTCATGAGAAATTAAGGAGAAAACCACTAACTAATATACTGAGGGTCATCCTGTGCTGATTAAGGATAAAATAATACTTAATACTATTTTGAAACGATTTTAAGTTGATGATATTAAAACATGTTGGTTTACAGAGGCAGCAATTTCCTCAAGTTCAACTTTGTTTTTGTGTACGAGCATAAAAGTTTATACAATGTTAGGGATGATAAAAACATTGCTAATAAAATGACAAGCCTTATTTTATTTCCATGATCAGGATAAAGGTACTGTATTTTATCTTTTTAAATTAAAAAGCACACTAAACAATGTGGACTGTACAGGGTAGGTCATGGAAATTGGAAAAATGAAGAGGTTCTTGTGGGATAGGGTGGTCAAAACATCAGGAAAAGAGATGGAAATTAAATTAGGCCTTGAAAGATGGCTAGAAGAAAAAAAGACATTCTGAGGGTAAGGAAAGAGAGCTAAGCAAAAAAAGAGGAGATGCCTATTTTAAAGGTTGGAGTGGATTGGCATCAGGACGTCATGACCAGCAGGAGACAGATGGATGTCATAAACTAGCAAGAAAAGAGAAATGACACTTATGCTCCACCCATTGTTTTAAGCACAGCTAATGCTGAATATCAAATCCTGTAGTGGGTAGCATACCAAAGTGAGATGTCATGTGTCATTCTGCAAATTTCTGTGTGACCCGGAGGTCACACGTGATTGTAATAGATATTCTCGTCAGTTCACTGTCTCTGAGAAAGAATCTGAGGATATACACAATCAGCACACATCTGTTTCAAATATGTCATTTTCACGAAGTCTAGTTACCAATGAAATACACGTCACTGAACATATATTATGTTCTGGCATCCTTTGAATGTGTTTGTTTGGGGAGCTGGTAGAGAGGGTTTCTACAGGGCATTAACATGAAGATATTATCAGTAATAAAGAAAACTTTAAGCATTCAAATGAGTCTTTGCTGATGAGCCCAGCGAGAAGCAAACACAATGGACACTTTCAAACGCTGCAGAATCTGTACATTATTTTTCTGAAGATTTTTTAAATAGCTTATCAGACAAAAAAACCAATGATTACAATTGCAAAACAAATGTGAATCGAAGACCCTTATTTACTACTACTGATGCTGTATGGCCTTTTTATGGTAAGAGGTCAACATTCTGCTAAAAATACCTTCTGTTAATTCCTACAGGATCTTAGCTGTGTTCCCCCAGAAAGGGGTGCCAACTCTTAACAAGGCACCTGTTTCATTTTCCTTTAAAAATGTCAAGAAAGAGAAGTGCCAAAATTAGAACTTCTTACACTGAGGAAAAAGAATATGAATTCTCATTATAACAGAAACTCGAAAATATTGTGTAGGATAAATGATATATTAGTAAAGAGGGAGGCTGTCTTTGAACTCACCTCTGCATTTGAAATTCTAATGATTCAAGAGTATTATTTGTCTGCTTCTCTGTACTCACTCTGTCCTGCACAAATAATTTTGTCTGCTCAGATTTGAGGAGTTTACACACACATAAGACCTATAAATGCTTTCTTTGAATCATACATGAAACATTTTCACCTCTCCCGTGAAGTATAAAATAATGCTTCACATGAACAATAGTTTGTTCCCTCTTGTAGGGTGGAAGAATAATAAAGAAATCAGAATAGTAGTAACCAGGGTATAAAGGATCTAAAATGTATTTATTCTACTTGTTCATTTGTAAATAGACAGTCATATATTTCAGAGTATACTGCTTTTCAACCCAACAAGAGAAGAGATAAATATCACCAACTTCTGGAGTAGCTCCGATTAGACCTCTAGCCTGGGAAACTCCATACCACAGGTGCGGCCCTAAAAAGACAAAAGACAAAAAATATCACCAACTACTTATAAGTCTGACTTGTCTTAAGTTACTCAAGTGGCATAATTATCATTAATTAAGGTATTTTCTTAGATCACCTTCATGTTGAATTTTCCAGAGTCTTATATGGGAATTTATATTAACTGTGCTTTCATTTATGTGTCTATATTCTTGATTGGTGTGGGGAGTTATTGTGTTATTTAATAACATTTATTAACATAAATTAGGACTAACATGGTTGGCAGAAATCCAAACACAGCAGAAATTTCCTTAATGTGTTTATATAAGACATCCCCAAGTAGCCTTGCTGTAAGGTCTTACATCCTGAAGACATAATTTTATATTTTAGACAATTGTTTAATGTCACAAGAGACTAAGATTTGTTTTCCTCTGAGAGTTCATATTTGAATGACAAAATCTCTGCAAACATACAATTATGCCATCTCTGACACAGGTGCTTAGAGCACTGCTTGATTTCCTCTTTGCTGACTTGACAGCCCTCCATTGCTTCCAGTCATTAGCCTTGGCACAATTTGATTTGTAGGCGCATGAAAATGGTTTCACTGCCATTTACATTTTAAAACACTGAATTGCCATAAATGGAAAAATTATTAATGTGGGTCTATTCAATTAGTTCAAAGAGATAAAGACAATAGTGATTTGCTAATATGTTACAGATAAAAAGTAAATTTAAAATGTATATATATATATATGCTGCTTTTAGCAGTGGGATGCAGTGTTTTTCATCTCCAAATAGACCATAACTTGAACCTTTAATTCTATCAAGAAAAACTGTTTACTTCTAAACATCTCCAATGACTAATGCCTCTTTTCTTTTATCCTCCCCTTTCTACCTCCAAATTTGGTGCATATTATGATGTCAGGTACTCTCTAAATAAATGCATGCTTATCCATGTACATGCGTACATGGGTATCTCTGGGTGATTGGGAGATGATGGGTAATTTTTATTTTCTATTTTGTGCTTTGACTTTTCTCAGTATTCTGCAATGGCTATGGTTTGCTTTTATATTTGAAATTACAAATATACTGAATATGCACGTTAAAAAGAAAATGAAGCAAATGGGAAATCAGGTAGATAATTAAGAGTGAAGAGAAAATCAGCAATATCCATTCATTTATCTATAATTTCAGCATCTGCACCTTTGTTGGCATTATGTTAATCCAGATATTTTTAGTGTGTGTTCCTCCATTTCCATGCGTATATATAGAATATTTTATATCAGCATTGAGATTATAAGGTACATATTGATTTACAAAGTGCTTTTACCTAGTAATATGTCATGACACATTTACCCCTTTTACTAAATATTATTTCATATATGCCAAAGTCTCTCATTTCAGTAAAAAGCACCATCATCTCATATATAAGCAACAAGGACATATTGTATAGCACAGGTAATTATAGCCATCTTCATGTAATAATTCATAATATAATATAATCTGTAAAAATCCTGAATCATGATGCTCTATACCTGAATGTAATATAATCTTGTAAATCAACTATGCTTTAATTAAAAAAGCACCATCATCTCCATGACTTTTCAACCCTAAATCTAAGAATTACTCTTTTTCTTTCCCCCCAGCTTTATTGAGATATGATTGACATATAACATCCTATAAGGTTTTTTTTTTTTCTTTTTTTACTGCCACTCCTGTGGCATATTTAAGTTCCTGGGCCAGGGGTCAAATTGGAGTTGCAGCTGCAGACCTACACCACAGCCACAGCAACACAGGATCGAGCAACATCTGAGACCTATGCCACAGCAACACCAGATACTTAACACACTGAGCAAAGCCAGGGATTGAACCCTTATCCTCACAGAGATGACATTTGGTCCTTAACCTCCCGAGCCACAACAATAACTCCCAAAGATTTTTTTTTATAAGAACAATTTTATTTTTAGATGTGAAGTCATTTCAATAATCAGATCAAATATACAATATGAAAAAAGAACTGCAAAATCTACATACATTATTCATTGAAATTGTGGATATAAGTAATTAATTAAGAAAATATTATTAGGGAATTCCCGTTGTGGTGCAGCGGTTAATGAATCCGACTAGGAACCATGAGATTGTAGGTTCGATCCCTGCCCTTGTGCAGTGGGTTAACGATCCCGCGTTGCTGTGAGCTGTGGTGTAGGTTGCAGACGCAGCTCGGATCCATGTTGCTGTGGCTCTGGCGTAGGCTGGCAGCTACAGCTCCGATTTGACCCCTAGCCTGGGAACTTCCATATGCTGCGGGAGTGGCCCAAGAAATGGCAAAAAGATAAAAAAAAAAAAAAGAAAATATTATTAAAGTTATAATTTTTCTCTCCAAATTTAACCAAAAACTGGTTATGAGTAAAGTAACAGTCTCCATACTAACCTCCTTATTCATATTTTGAATCAATTCTGTGTTTGTCAATACATTTTTTTTGTATTTATTTATTCATTTATTTTTGCTTTTTAGGGCCACACCCACATCATATGGAAATACTCAGGCTAGGAGTTGAATCAAACTACAGTTATGGTCCTACACCACAGCCATAGCAATGCAGGATCCAAGCTGCATCTGTGACCTTTACCACAACTCATAGCAGCGCTGGATCCCTGACCCACTAAGTGAGGCCAGGGATCGAACCCACATCCTCATGGATACTGGTCAGATTTGTTACTGCTGCACCACAACAGGAACTCCTGTCAATACATTTTTAATTTTATTTTTAAATTGGGGTGTAGTTGATTTACAATATCATATTAATTTCAAGTGATTCACAACAGCATAGTGAGTCACAAATTTTAAAAGATACTCTATTTATATTTATTATAAAAATATTGGCTATATTCCCTGTGCTTTACAATATATCCTTATAGCTTATTTTATACATTATAGTTTGTACCTCTTAATTTCCTACCCCTACTTTACCTTCCCTTCCCTCTTCTCACAGGTAACCACTAGTTTGTTCTGTGTATCTCTGAGCCTCTTCTTTTTTTATTATAGTCCCTAGTTTGTTTAATTTTTAGATTCTACATATAAGTGGTGATATCATATAGCCTTTGTCATTCTCTGACATATTTCACTAAGCATAATACCCCCTGGATCCATCCATGTTGTTACAAAGGGCAAATTTCATTCTTTTTATAGCTGAGTAATATTCCATTGTATATGTATGGAATCTTCTTTGTACCTTCATCTATTGATGGAAACTTAACATTGTTTCTATAACTTGGCTATTGTAAATAATGTTGCTATGGAGTGCATGTACCATTTCAATTTAGTATTTTCATTTTCTTTGGATATTTACACAGGCATTTTTCACAGATCTACAACAAACAACCATAGAACTTGTAGGGAAACACAAAAACCTCAAATAACCACTCTTCCCAATTTTCTGACTTCAGATGATATTACAAAGTTGCATTAATTAAAACAGCAGGGTACTGCCACAAAAACAGACACATAGATCAATGGAAGTGACTAGAAAGTCCAGAAATGAACCCACTCATTTATGGCCAATTTTTCTATGATAAAGGACATAAGAATATACAATGGAGAAAAGATGGTCTCTTCAGTAATTGCTGCTGAAAACTGGACAGTGGCATATAAAGAATGAAAATAGAACACTTTTTTACACCATGAATAAAATTTTAAATTCAAAATGGATAAAAAACCTGTCAGACCAGAAACCTTAAAAAAAGCATAGGCAGGACACTTGTTGACATAAACTGTAACAATATTGTTTGTATCTATTTCCTGAGGCAAAGGAAACAAAAAGGTAAATAAACAAAGGGGACCTAAATAAAAGCTTTTGCACAGCAAAGGAAACCACTGACAAAATGGTAAGACAGCCTACTGAATGAGAGAAAATATTTTTAAATGATGCGACTTATAAAGTGTTGATATCCAAAATACATAAACAGCTCATACAACTCAATATCAAAAAAAAAAAAAAAATCCCAAATAGTTTGGTTAAAAAATGGGAAGAAGGGAGTTCCTGTTGTGGCTCAATGGTAATGAACCTGAGTAATACCCATAAGAATATGGGTTCAGGAGTTCCCGTCGTGGCTCAGTGGTTAACGAATCCGACTAGGAACCATGAGGTTGCGGGTTCGGTCCCTGCCCTTGCTCAGTGGGTTAACGATCCGGCGTTGCCGTGAGCTGTGGTGTAGGTTGCAGACATGGCTCGGATCCCGCATTGCTGTGGCTCTGGCGTAGGCCAGTGGCTACAGCTCCGATTCAACCCCTAGCCTGGGAACCTCCATATGCTGCGGGAGTGGCCCAAAGAAATAGCAAAAAGACAAAAAAAAAAAAAAATGTGGGTTCAATCCCTGGCCTTGCTTGGTGGGTTAAGGATCTGATGTTGCCACAAGCTGTGGTGTAGGTCACAAAGGTGACTTGGATCTGGTATTGCTGTGGCTCTGGTGTAGACTGGAAACTATGCCCTAGCCTGGGAACTTCCATATGCCATGGGTGTAGCACTTAAAAAATGGGCAGAAGACCTAAACAGACATTTTCCCAAAGACCATGTACAGATGGCCAACAGGCTCATGGAAAGATACTCATCATCACTAATCATCAGAGAAATGCAAATTAAAACAACAATAAAATATCACTTCACACCTGTCAGCATGGCTATCATCAAAACACCCCAAATAACAAATCTTGGCAAAGATGTGGAGAAAAGAGACTCCTCCTACACACTTGGGGAGAAGGTAAATTGGTCCAGCCACCATGAAAACATTATGGAGGAGCCCCAAAAAACTAAAAATAGAGATACCATATGCTTAAGAGTTACTCTTGTTTTCATGCTTTCTTCTACTGTTTCTCTTGCAAATTCATCAGAAATGACTCGCATCTCTACCTCTGCTTATGAATCTCTCCATTTCTCTTCCTTTTCACTAGTCCAAACCTCCTCCCAAGTCCAAACCCCCCTCATTGTTCATCCGAACTTGTAGAGCAGCTTCCTAATGCGTCTCACATAGTTTACTTTGCTTCTGCAATCCATTATCCCCATGGTAACCAGAGAGAGGTTTTTGAATCAAAAATCTCATGATGTCATTCCCTCACTTAAATCCTTCCAATAAGCATGAAAATGGTATAAATGTGTATAAAACCAAAACTTCTTATCATGGCTTAAAAAGTCCTACAAAATCTGGCCCTGCCACCTCTCTGATCTCCCATTACCATTCCCTCTCCTCACCCCAGGCCACCAAATTCTAGCCACATTGACCAGCTTTATTTTCTCAAATAAAGAAAATAAAGCAGTCTGGGGTCTTTGCACTAGCTATTTTCTCTATCTAGACTATTTCCCCTCAATCCTCTCATCTGGTTCCATCTTGTCATTTAGCTTGTAGGCAGAATGTCTTGGTCACATTAATTCTCTGCAGAGCTCTTATTATCACCTGATACCTTTCTAGTTGGCATTAATGGATAGGTTGATTTTGATTGATTGATTGATTCTCTCCCCATACTGGGATTTAAACTTTGTGAAAGCACTGCCTTATGTGCTTCATTTGCCTCTATATTCTCCAGGGAAATTCGCTGTTCTCCTGCTAAAGTTGAGAAAGCATTCTCAAGCTCACTCTGTTCTGCTGTGCTGCAAAATGTGAAAGTTTTGTTTTTCTTAATGCAAATTAGCTCACTTGTGATTGGTCAATAGGAAAATGATGTCAGCATGTGGAAGTGTCTGTTTAGCCATATTTCCACCCAGGAGATTAATATTTTCATTGAGTTGGGCAAGTTTTCTCAAAATTCAAAGAAAGCCTGGCCAACATAGGAAGTCCTTAATTAAAAAATGTCCATGGAGTTCCCATTGTAGATCTATGGTTACAAAACTGATTAGTAACCATGAGATCATAGGTTGGATCCCTGGCCTCACTCAGTGAGTTAAGGATCTGGTGCTGCCATGAGCTGTGGTGTAGGTCACAGATACAGCTCAGATCTGGCATTGCTGTGGCCCTGGTATAGACCAGCAGCTGCAGCTCCAGTTCAGCCCTTAGCCTGGGAACTTCCATATGCTGTGAGTGCAGCTCCAAAAAGCCAAAAATCCCCAAAACAAAACAAAAAAACCTTACAAAAATCATTCTCCATTATTACAAGAGAGCAGGTGAAGCAGCTATAAATGTATTCTTGTCCCTTCCTCCAACCTTAAAAAAGCAATTGTTGAAAAAAATCCATGCTCTTTTTCAGATTTTAATTTCCATGAAATTTGTCTTTATTACTGTGTCTCTGTGAATATATAACTTGAAAAAGGAAGTATGAGTCTTGAGATTTTAAGTTGACCAAGAACTGGTGTCAAGAACCTTCTATGTGCCAGGGCAGTGGTGATTTAGCTGTGGCAGCACTTTTATTAGGAATGTTATTCTTTTATTAGTACCAGGTTACAAAATTCCACAGATTTTGAGTGATCTTTCATAGCCTTATTTTCTCCAATTGTTTTGTTGAGTAGTTTTGTAGAAAAAAAAATAGTTTTGGTAACCTCTGGCTTTATAGCAGAAATACTTGATGCTTACTAGTGTTCATTTGTAAGATGTTTGATGTTCTGTATAGGAACATGGAAAGAAAAGTAAGAAAACAGAAAATTACCTCTTTCCTATCTGCCATTCAGCCTAAAAGATAATTGAGCAGAAAGCCTTCTCTTCTAGACATTACTATGTACTAATTTATACATAATGCAATATGAATTTTAACCTATTATGTATTAGTAATATATGTACTAGTGATGTCCTAATATGAAATATATTTATACAGTTTATAAATCATCCATTCATATATTTATTTATTCAATGAATTTTCACTGATCACCTACCCAGATCCAGATCCTGGGCAAAATTCTCAGTATTTTTTTGTGAATAAAGCAATTTCTACCTTTAAGAAGCTTTAGAGCTAAAACCTTAAAAATCATTTTAGCCCTGAATTAATGTATATTCTTTGCTTCAAGACTATACTAGACAAGGGAGTTCCTGTTGTGGCTCAGCAGGTTAAGAACCTGACTAGTATCCATGAGGATGCAGGTTTGATCTCTGGCCTTACTCAGTGGGTTAAAGATCTGTTGTTGCCACAAGCTATGGCATAGGTTGTAGGTCACAGATGTGGCTTGGATCTGGTGTTGCTGTGGCTGGGGGTAGGGCACAACTGCAGCTCTGATTCAACCTCTAGTCTAAGGATTTTCATATGCCACAGATGTGGCCCTATAAAAGAAAAAAAAAAAGAGTATACTGGACAAAACATATTTTTTAATGTCTTAACATTGAAAGACATATGTCTTTCATATGTCTTTTAACTTAATTTGTAGGCACTTAGGATTTTTTTTTTTCAAAAAGTTTAATTTGACACTACGCCTAAAATTATTTGTGATGCCACAAGCAAAATTTGCCTTCTTTTTGTATTGTTGTGTTTAGGAACTCTGCCTTTAATCCAAGTATTATTCTTTGGTAGGTTGTTATGTTTTCTCATTGAATTCCAGAGGTCCACACAAATATGTTTAGGTGTGGATACAGTTTTATTTATTATTCTTGAGACTAACTTGTGTCCCTGAATCTGAGGAATATATTTTTTAAACAATTTTGGAACATCCTTGTATATTATCACTTCAAATATTTTCCATCATCTTCCTTCTGGAAATATAATTTATGTATTTATATATATTTATATTTATATATGTAATATGTATAGATATAGCTTATAAATAGAATTATAAGCTGTGTGAAATCTGCTTCTTAATTCATCTACTTAAATTCAAGTATCAATGAGAATTTCTAGAAGGTCCATTTTTTTCAATATTCATTATCATGTATAGTGTTTCTTCTTTCTCACATTGAAATTCTTTAGTTAAATGACTAATAATATTAATTTTTAGAATTTTGCAATTTCTGTTGAATAATTCTCTTAACTGAATTTCTTTGGAGTCTTGTCCTTTTGTGTATGTGTGTTCATAGCTTCTACTCTGGTAAGTGTTTCTTCATGTGGTTTGTAATTTGGGGTCGTGACCACCTATTTAGTGGAGCTTTACCTGTGAGAATCCTATGAAATTTGGGCTGAGACTATATCCCTCCAGAACAATTTTACTTTTGCTTCTGCAGGGTAGCCAAGGAGAAGCAGTGTTAAGGCATTTCATGTTAACTTCTTGGCTTGTTTTTCCCAGTCCACATAGGATAGAGAATTGTGCACCTAGGTAAGAGAGAAAAAGAGGAATTCTGGGAATTTGAAATCTCAGGGAAGACATTTTTTTGGCAGCCATATCCAAAACTAAGCCCAAATAACATCCTTGCTGTTCTCGTGTGATTTGGAAATAGTTTTTTTCCTCCTCTTCACTCTTTTTCACAGGCTTTGGCCCTACCTGGACTGCAGTTTCATGCAAAGGTCTTATTTTCACTTCTGTCCTTTCTTGAGCCCAAGGTCTCACCTGCTGTTCAAAAATCCACATCTTACCTCACCACCACACTGGGAGTGGAAGAAGCTTAGCTATCTGCTTCTCAGTTCTCTCTTTTTGTGTCCCTTAGAATTTCTATGACAGTAAATCTCAGCTGTACATTTAAAAAATGTTTATATACCATATCCAGCATTTATATATTAATAGATTTTAATAGAACAGTCTCATGTTATCTAGCCTAGCATAAGGTTCCTCATCACTTATACAGGGTAAAATTCCTTTATCCTAAGTAATGATTATAATATAAATAATACATCTGTATATGAGGTTTATCCCAGGCAACCACTGGAGGTCCTGGCCATCACAAACACTTTTCTTTTTTCCTGAAAATTCTGCATGGTTTTCTTATGTCTCATCAGATTTATAGAGTGCAATCAGAAAACAGAAAAGAAGGTTGCAACTCATTATCATATCCCATGCAGATACAATGATGAAACAAGAGTCACACCAAAAGTGATATGGTTACCGGTGACAATTCCTGTTTACTGCTCCTTGAAAACAGGGAACTGCCACTTTTAACGGCCCAGCAAACAAGGAGTTATCTTAATACATTGCTGGTCTCAAGAGGTGTTTCACCTCTTTATTTAGTAATAAACGAGAAGAGAGTGGTCACATAAACTGGATTTTGAGGAATAGCAAGTCTGGAATTAGTTATCACCCAGTTGAACATGGAAGCAAGCAAGAGAGCTGTTACAAACAGAAGATGAAGCAACAGATGAGGAATCTGGCAATCAATGCTCCATTTTTTTTGTTTCTTACTTTCCGAATAACCAATTTGTAGGAGGAGTGAAGCTTGTGATAGGCACTCCCAAGTGAGCCAATTTACCTGAGAGCAGGTGGAATCAGAACAAATAGAGTTAACTATTAACATGGGTTTGTCAGAGTACAGCCTCCATGAACTATTTATTAAAGACTGAACATGTACAAGGCAGCACTGCTTTCAGAAAGCTGAAGCGTCTTCAGACAGGCCTGTCACACTCGGCTGATCTAAGACTAAAACAGAAAGTTCCTAATGTCACAAATCAGACATTTTATAAATTCAGAATTGGTGGAACTCCTTCTAAAGGAAGATGCTCCATATTTTTCTCCAAATTTCAAGTGCCAGATACAAAGACATAGTTTTCACAAATCATTGTAATCACATAGAAAAGTAGATAAAAGTGTTGGAGGAAAATAGGAAAGTTTGCAGTCCAGCTATGGCTCAGAAGGTTAAGAACCCAACATAGTGCCCCTGAGAATACAGGTTTGATCCCTGGTCTTGCTCAGTAGATTAAAGATCTGACATTGCCACAAGCTGCAGTGTAGGTTGCAGATATGGCTTGGATCTGGCATTGCTGTGGATGTGATATAGGCTGCCAGCTGCAGCTCCAATTTGACCCCTAGCTTGGGAACTTCCATATCCTGCAGATGTAACCGTAAAAAGAAAAAAAAAAAAAAGGAAAGTTTGCCTTCTTTTAGAGTGTTTAAATAATAAACATTATAAAGGAGATCAAAACTTGATATGTTTATCACTTCCGCTCTAGACAAGAGAATATTAAGGTACATTAGAAACTGTGTTTTGACTTCTAGCTTGAAATAGAAGGGAAAAAGTTTTAACTTCTACAGCGAGGTAGGACTTGTATATTCTTTCATATTGCTTCCTTCCCTAAAATGTCTCTCCTGTTGTTTCTCAGCCATGGCTGCCCTTTAGGATCATTTGGGAGAACTTAAAAAATAAAGGGAAACATTGTGTTTAGCTTCCACCTCAGAACAGTTCAAACAGAATTTCTGAGAGTGGAGCCCAGGCATGGAGAAGATTTTAAATGTGTCCCCAAGTACTTAGCTGTATAGCAGAAATTGAGAGAACATTGCAAATCAACTATGCTTTAATAAAAAAAAAAACAAAAAACAAAAAAACAACACTGAAGGAAGTTCCCATTGTGGCTCTGCGGGTTAAGAATCCAACTAGTATCCATGGGGTGGGTGTTGGATCCCTGGCTTCACTCAGTGGGTTAAGGATCTGGTGCTGCCATGAGCTGTGGTGTAGGTTGCAGATGTGGCTCAGATCCCACATTGCTGTGGCTGTAGCATAGGCTGGCAGCTGTAGCTCCGATTTGACCCCTAGCCCGGGAATTTCCAAATCTGCTGGTGTGGCCCTAAAAAGACACACACACACACAATTTTTAAATGTGCCCCAGGTAATTTTACTGTGTAGTTGGATTAATGACTACAGGGCCCATTGTGGTTGCTGGAAGAGCTGCATGGAGCCTGAGGGGAGCATGTAGGGGTGGGGCCCCCACAATATCTCAACCTGACTGAAGGCTGGGGGTGCTACATGCGACTGGAGAGAGAGGCTGAAGGCATAGGCTGTGTGTTTGACTGCTCTTCACAAAGCACATGGGAGATGTGTCTGAGGAAATGAAGGCTTCCAGCTCCATTTACACTGGTTCTAGGTCCCCTCAGGTTTACTTCTTAGAAACTGCTGAGGATGCTGGTCACATAGCATCTCCTGTTTTGGCAACTTAATAAATGGCTAAAAAGTAGAGAATATTTATAAATATATTAATGAATTGTATTAGCTTATTATTAGAAATGAATATTTATTAGATTATTTATTAGGTGAAGTGAAATAGCTATAAACCATTGCAGCTGTGAAGCATTCATTAAAGTACTCTAATATACATTAAGTACTAGTTGGCTTATTATGAATTAATGCCTGTTTTCTAAAAAAAAAAAAAAAATACTATCACCCTAAATATAAACATAATTTATTTTTAACCTCTTCTCCCAGGGTTATTTTTTTTAAGGTAATTTAGCTATTTCTAATTTTTATGACAAATTTTAAGTTCTTTCTTCCTTTCAACTTCCATAGGCATTTTAGTAATCTGTATTCGAACACAGTGAAGATAGCAGAACATCTGTCTGTCCCCTCAGCCCTCTCTCTCCAGTGGAGTAAGAAGTTTCCAAATTACAAACAATATTGCCTATTGTTGAAATGTACCTGTTGAAATGTACTTTCCTATAAATTCAGTTCCAGAGATTTTGATTAAGTGGTTACAGTGTTTTTACTTGAACAGCATCCCCTTGATTCCAATTCCACAAGTCCTTATACAACACTTTGAAAAAAAGCATAGAGTTCATTCATTTCTTTGCTGAATAAACATTTTATTGATATCCTGGTTTATGCAATGTGATTAAAAATGCTAATATAGGGGAAAATTAATCCTGTCTTCAAAGAGCCATGTTAGTTGAATATTATTGATGTTTACAAATGCCATAGGAAAGATACCTATATATTTTTAAGGGAGTTTAATAAGCTCAGCAAACAATTCTTCTAGGAAGTTGCATTTGTACATTTGTATACAACTATGAAAAGTGAAATAAAATTAAGGAGAACATGCTAGATGAACAGAACTTTATAAGAAAAAACTCCATCACGAGAACACCCAGGGTTAGTACAGGCAATAGTGAATATGTTTCATCCAACAACATGTGTAACTAGTGTTGGCGTCCAGTTGTCAGTTATTTTTTAATGATCCTTTCAGGACTATGGTAGAACTTGAAAAATAAATCTAATTTTTTCTCAGAACCACAGAAGCATCTATTGATGTAATGGTTTCTGTAGCAGCAAGGGAGCTAGAATCTATTTCTCACCTATCTCCAAAAGAGATATTGTCAACAGGGTTAGTAAACAAAAGGAAAAAAAAATCCCACCCCAGGATGGGTTTCTCTCATGCCTTCTTTATAACTCGAGACATTCCAAACAACCACTTAGCACCTATATTCCCTCCCTTTTGTCTCAAAATGAATAAGCCGGAGGAGTATTCATTTTCTTTCTCTTACAGATAGTCTGATTCCCAGAAATCTGTAAAGAGTTCCCAAGAAAAATTACCTCTAGACATGTAGTTGAATAAAATTAGCTGTTAAAGTGCTATTTGGCAAAGAAAGGCCCTCAGCTCAGAAAGAGCAATATGTTACACTTTTCACTTTTTTCCTTTTCTTTTCTGGAACCTGCATAATTACTCTGCCACTTAATAGATAGAAGTTTCCCCGTCTTTATGGATCATATAAAATTCTGATAATTTACTAATGACCTTTCCTTAAGGATTAGGAAAATATCACAGCCCAAGTATCTAGACAAACAAGTCTAAAGTTTGACACCTCAGTGAATTCCATGTGAGAAAATATTTTGTGTTATAAGGATTTTTTAAAATACGTGTTTGAATTCTGACTTATTTATTCATTCAGCAAACATTTACTGGATGACTTACAATGTTGTGTTAGTTTCAGGTGTACAGCAAAATGGACCAGTCACACATATACGCATATATCCATTCTTTTTCAGATTCTTTGCCCATATAGGCTGTCACAGAGTATTGGATAGATTCCCTGAGCTATAGAGTAGGTCCTTGTTACTTATCAGTTTCGTATATAGTAGTGTATATATGCCAATCCACCCCTCCCCCCAGTGTTTCCCCTTTGGTAACCATAAGTTTGGTTTTGAAATCTTTGAGTTTGTTTCTATTTCGTGAACAAGTTCTTTTGTATCATTTTTATTAGATTCCATATAGTAGTGATCCTATATGATATTTGTCTTTGACTTCACTTAGTTTGATAATCTCTAGGTCCATCTGTGTTGCTACAAATGGCACAATTTCACTCTTTTTTATGGGCAAATAATACTCCATATATGTATATATGTACCACACTTTCTTTATCCAATCCTCTGTCTGTGGATATTTAGGTTGCTTCCATATCTTGGCTATTGTAAACAGTGCTGCAATGAATGCTGGGGTGCATGCATCTTTTTAATTCATAGTTTTCTTCGGATAGATGCCCAGGAGTTGTCCAGGAGTGAGATTGCTGGTTATTCTGTACTTTGTTTTTTAAGGTATCTCCATACTGCTCTCCATCGGGACTCACAGATCTGCATTCCCACCTGCAGTGTAGGAGGACAAGGATTTTCTCTTAAATATTCAAATTATTCCACACAATAAGCCTGCTATGTTATTACTAAATGCTTCTGATTCTACATTCTATTCTATGTAACCCTTTGGAAGCTATCATGGGAAGCAGACACTGAGACAAGGACTGGCCTGTGGGAGCTTTAGTACAGAATGCTTTTGGGATGGAAGTAAGGAAAAGAAGTGGTATTAGGAAAAGCAGAAACGTGGGCTATGATGTGGCCTTAGCCGAACAAAATGAAGCTGGGACAGTCCTTCGGTGCTGTCATACTTTGGAGCAAGGGAACAGGGCCATTGCTCCACCTGTGGACCGGGAGAAGGATGTAAGTTGCTCTAGGAAGGGCATCTGGCCTGGGGAAGGCATTCTCCTTCAGCTGAGGCAGTTCCCAACCATGGCAGGGAGCTGAATTCTCTCTATAGCTAACAATCCCTGCAGTTTAAAGAAGCGAGCTCCTCACTGCTAAAGGAAGATTTGGGTGGCATGTCACAGCATCTGCTAGAGTCCCATAGTCCCTCATTCAAGAAAGAATTAGTGGTTGCTCCCCCTTGCCTCCTGATTCAGAACTAATTCCGAAGTCTGACCATCAAGAATAAGTTACCTAGGAGTTCCTGATGTGGTGCAATGGGATTGGCAACATCTTTGGAGCACTGGGACACAGCTTGGATCCCTGGCCTGGCACAGTTGTTTAAGGATATGATGTTACTGCAGTTGTGGTGTAGATTGCAGCTGCAGCTTGGATCTGATCTCTGATTCCTGGCCCAGGAACTCCATATGCTGCAGGGTAGCAGATAGATAGATAGATAGATAGATAGATAGATAGATAGATAGATAGAAATTGTCTGTCATTTCCCTGTCCCCATTAGCTTCCACTGATTTCCAGTCTACCACATAATTACCTTCTTGGCCTTCTTGTCCACTGTGCTTGTGTCCATGGCCACAGCTTCTAATACATCCATGTGCTTGGGACATCCCCAGTTTACTTCTACCGATATTATGTTTTTATTCATTTAACAGTCTATTTAAAGTATTTAAGGGAGTTCCTACTGTGGTGTAGTGGGTTAATGATCTAGCTTGTCTCCGTGGAGGTGCTGGTTCCAACCCCGGCTCAGTGATTAGGGAGTTAAGATGTTGCCTCAGCTGTGGCACAGGTCACAGCTCCAGCTTAGCTCGGATTCAGTCCTTGGCCTAGGAACATCCATATACCATGAATGTCGCTGAAAAAGGAAAAAAAAACTGTTTTAAGTCCTATTTACTTTGAAAGAATCTCTGACAACTCTAGCCCTTATATTGCATTAAGAATTCTTGTAGCTCTATTAAATGTTATTTATATATAACATCTCATTTTATGTGATTTTTATTTATTTTATTAAATATGTTCATTTTTGCACCCATGTCATAATATTTTTCAATTTCAAAATATTTTTAGTACCGTATTTGTAAGAATTCCTTTTACATAGTGTCTTTTTGGAAATATTATTAAAAGGTGTAGATTGAAATGCCGAATACCATTTGAATAAGTTAAACACAACTAGCTTATCTGAATGGTGAGGAGAAAAGTCAGTGTAATCAGAATCCCAAGTGTCAAGATCCATAAGCAAACACAGATTTGGGGGGTCATTCCCACCTCCATATCCAATCAGTGAGCACAAATTTGTGGAAGAGAATCTGAATGAGTGAGGGTCACAGCTGAGATTCTAGAAGGTCAAGTCCTCTTCTAGCCCCATCTTATAGTCATAAGCCTAGAAGAGCATTACACATTGACCCCTGTGCTGGGAACCTCCACATCCAAGCCAGGCATGCTTCCTCAATCCTGGGGTTATTTAATATATGTGACAGCCCCAGACTGTACTGTTTGGTGCACGCCGGCCTGTGTACAGTCCTCGTTTATCACCCACATATGCTCTGCACTGACATAGCCTGCACCAATTACTCTCTTGACTCAGAGCTATGGGACTAGGACAAGGATCAATTATCTGTACATCTTAAGGAGTCCGGCTAAAGGTGTTTAAAGAAGCTATGAAGCCTGTCCTATGTCTGTGTTTATATCTGTCTGTTTCTATATTTGTGTCCTAGTTCATTTGGACTGCTGTAACAAGAAACCATAGACTGGATGCCTTATAAACAATAGAAATTTATTTCTCACACTTCTGGAGGCTGGGAAGTCCAAGGTCAAGGTGCTGCAAGTTCAATGTCTAGTGAGGGCCCCACTTCCTGATTCACAGGTTGTTGTCTTTTTGCTGTAATTCCACATGGCAAAAGGGACAGTGGAGCTGTCTGGGGTCCCCTTTATAAGGTATTAATCCCATTCTTGAGGGCTCTGCCTTCATGACCCAATCACCCATCATCTTGGGGATAGGATTTCAATATATAAATTCTGGGGGACGCAAACATCCAGGTCATAGTGGTATATATGTATTCTTCTTGTTATTTAAAGTAAAAATCTATTGCATTTTGATTAAAGTGGGATAGTGAGATTATTTGCTTTATTCCCTCCAAAATAATCTAATGTCAGGGAAATTTAAATAATCACTCTGTTCAGTTATTTATCTGGTATTGAGATTTTATTGAGATGAAACATCCCCTTTGTAATAATTTACTTTTTTGGATTTTTTTTTTAATTTTAAAGTTTTATTGAAGCATATTGGATTTACAATGTTGTGATAATTTCTACAGTACAACAAAGTGATTTGGATATACATGTACACACATCCATTCTTTTTCAGATTCTTTTCCCACATAGTTTATCACAGAACACTGGATAGAGTTCTCAGTGCTATACAGAGGTCCCCAATGGCCAGTCATTCCACATACTGCTGTGTGCATATGCTCCTGCCCCTCTGTCCCCTTTGGTAACCAAGTTTGTTTCCAAAGTCTATTTCTGTTCTGCAAATAAGTTCATTTGTATCCTTTTTTTAGATTCCACATGTAAGCGATATCCTATAATGTTTGTCCTTCACTGCCTAACTTCACTTAGTATGATAATCACTAGGTCCATCTCTGTTGCTGCAAATGGAATTATTTCATTCTTTTTAATCTAGTTTTAAAGAAAATGTCATACATATATGCAATGGGGTATCACTCAGCCAATCTATAATTTTTAGACTACTAGTGTAGGTGACATGTAGATAGAGACACAGACTGTACTGAGCAGTGTATGGAAAGGATTCACATCTCTTGAAGAGATTTGGTTAGTTATCTCCAATTTTGATTCTACTGTCTCTTGAAATGCAGATATCAAATATAGGGAAATGTCATAATATATTTTCACCTGTTGAAATATCTTCATATTCCATAAATATACAATTGTGTAATATATACATTGCCTTGTTAGAAATTATTGTGATGTACAGGGGATGAGGACTATAGAATATTCATTGTGGTTAAATTTATTAACTTCTACAGTTAGAGGAATATATGTAAATACAAGAAATGTACATCTTATATATGCATGTATCTGCCTACATAATAGACACACACAATTAGAGACACATATTTTATGTGTGTATATATTAAAAATATATGTATATATATAAATATGCATGCATAAATGTACAAATATACAAAGTATATTTTTATAGTTACCTATGCACATACTTGTATGCACACTTATGCATGTTAACATGTACATGTGTACTCATAAGCACATGGGAGTACACGTGTGCATTTATGCATTGTGTGGGTGTATGTATGATTATGCTAGTATAAGTATGTGCAGATGTATGTATGTGAGCCATCCTGTTTAATTCATATACAGATATTGGTGTGTTTCTTACATGTGTGTATATACATCAATATATGTGTATGTACATGTGTATACATACATATATGCATATATACACATGCACATATGTACAGTTATTACACTGATACAAAAGCAAACACATAGATTAATGGAACAGAATAGAGTCCAGAAAAAAGCAACACATACATAGTCAATTAATTTATGACAAGAGTTCCCATCGTGGCTCAGTGGTTAACAAATCTGACTAGTATCTATGAGGATGTCTGACTAGTATCTATGAGGATGTCGCTCAGTGGTTTAAGGATCCGGCGTTTCCATGAACTGTGCTGTAGGTCACAGACATGGCTTATATCCAGCATTGCTGTGGCTGTGGTGTAGGCCTGCAGCTGTAGCTCTGCTTCAACTCCTAGCCTAGGAAGCTCCATATGCCACAAGTGTGACCCTAAAAAAAAAAAAAAAAAGACAAAAAATAATTTATGATAAGGGAAGTAAAAATATAAAATGGAAAAAGGATAATCTCTTCAAGAAATGGTGTTAGGGAGTACCTGTTGTGGTTCAGCAGTAACGAACCCAGCTAGTATCCCTGAGGATGTGGGTTTGATCCCCGGCCCTGCTCAGTGGGTTAAGGATCTGGCATTGCTGTGAGCTGTGTTGTAGGGCACAGATGTGGCTTGGATCTGGAGCTGCTGTGGCTGTGGCATAGTCTTGCAGTTCCTAACCTGGGAACCCCCATAATCTGCAGGTGTGGCCCTAAAAAGAAAAAAAAATAAAATAAAATAGTGTTGGGAAAACTAAACAGCCACATGCAAAAGAATGAAAATGGACACTTGTCTGAAACCACACAAAAAATTAACTCAAAATGGGTTAAAAATTCATATGTAAGCCTTGAAACCTTAAAATTCCTAGACGAAAACATGGTCAATGTGGTCTTTGACACTGGTCTTAGCAATATTTTTCCGGTCTGTCTCCTCAGGCCAGGGCAACAAAAACAAAATAAACAAATGGGACCATATCAAACTAAAAAGATTTTTCATAGTGAAAGAAACCTTCAACAAAATAAAAAGGTAAACTTCTGAATGGAAGAAGATATTTGCAAATGATATGTTCAAAAAATAATTAATATTAATTTTATTGTATTTTTTAAAAATTCTAACACTAATTAAAAATGTGCATGGGATCTGAATAGACATTTTTCCAAAGATGACATACAGTGGCCAACAAGCACATGAAAAGATGTGTAACATATCTCATCTTCAGGAAAGTGCAAATCAGAATCACAGTGAGTTATCACCTCACTTCCATCAGACTGGCCATTGTAAAAACACAACAAGCAACAAGAAGTACTGGTGAGGAAGTGGAGAAAAGGGAACACTTTACACTGTTGGAGGAAATGAAAATTGGTATAAACATTATGGAAAACAGTATTGTTTTCTCAAAAAACTGAAAATAGAACTTCCACGCAATTCGGCAGTTCCACTTCTGGGTATTCATCCAAAGAAAATGAAAACTAATTTGAGAAGATACATGCACACAGTGTTCACTGCAGCATTATCTACAATAGCTAAAATACGAAGCAACTAAGTGTCCATTGATAGAAGAATAGATAAGAAGTGGCATATAAATGTGTGTGTATACATATGCTATATGTATATATGTTTCAATATAAACATGTTAATTTATAATAAGTATTTAATTAATATTAAATATAAATTGAATATAATTTTAATAAACACAATAAATATATTCATTATAAAGATCTTTCATTATAACATTATAAACATTTAAAAATGTTCTTATCCTGAGTGAAATGAGCCAGAAAGACAAAGACAAATACCATATGATATCACTTATAACTGGAATCTAATATCCAGCACAAATGAACATCTCCTCAGAAAAGAAAATCATGGACTTGGAGAAGAGACTTGTGGCTGCCTGATGGGAGGGGGAGGGAGTGGGAGGGATCAGGAGCTTGGGCTTATCAGACACAACTTAGAATAGATTTACAAGGAGATCCTGCTGAATAGCATTGAGAACTATGTCTAGATACTCATGTTGCAACAGAACAAAGGGTGGGGGAAAAAATGTAATTGTAATGTATACATGTAAGGATAACCTGACCCCCTTGCTGTACAGTGGGAAAAAAAAAAAATGTTCTGTTACAGGTTTGACTATGCCTCTGATCCCTCTGAGAATTTTCTTTAATTCACAGTATACTACCCTGAGTTTTATTTCTAAAATCTGAGGAAACAGAATGTTAAAACTGATCTGTAAAACCCCAAGGATTTGGGATACTGGGTATAGCTCTCTAGACCTAGAATAGCCTCTGTCTTGAGATTTTACTTTATGCCAAGCACGATGCTGTATGTTACACAGGTTTTCAAGGTAGTTATTTTTATTTCCATCTGACACCTAAAAAAAGTGAAAGCTCAGAAAATTTAAGCAAATTTCCCACAGCAAACATAGTGAGCCAACCCATCCTCAGTGTATCTGTTCAACACAAAGTCCCTGTTATTCCTCTCAATCTATGTTAGACAAAAATAATGGGTATTTTTTCATATCTTTCCCCCCATCTTCATCAATCTCCAAGCCCTCATAAATGGCTAAATGACCAAATGACTGAAAAGTCCAAAAGTGAATGTGCAACAAGATGGTTTTGTTGAGAAGATTAAACTTTAAAAAAAAAAAAGTGAATATGGAGCAGCTGTAGATTCATAGTCCTTTGTTTATTTGCCATAGACTATTTCTTAGGAATTTTTGGATTTCATTGTCATGATTCTTTACTTGAGAATAAAAGTGAATTACATTTCCTAGTCAGATATCTTAATATCCAACATTTTCATGGCAGATCAAAGGTTTAGAAATGAAACATAATAGCCTTTTCAATCCTTAAACTGTTTTTCACTAGGTGTTAATATATAGAAAGAATGAGGTCAAATCTTTTACTTTTATGAAAAAAGCATAGTAAAATCAAGACTACCTGGGGTATAGTGGTGTTTTTCCATAAGTTAATTAAAGTAGTGATTGAATTATTTCTTCCTGGAAGATGAGGCAGACATCTAGTTGTGACATTTTCCCAGAGTAGTTTTACTAAACTAAGGCATTTACTTACACTAGTAGGCTATATGTTTTGCATTCCTACTTTCTCACCCTTTAGACAGTTACAAAAGTAGATACTGGGCTATAAACCCAGGGACAAAGAAACCTAATAATCTGACAATTAGAAAGCACATTAAATGAAAATCAAACAAATTTTAGGTTTGCTTCCAGTTGGTTTTTTGCTTCGTTTGATATTGTTGGTTACTTAGTATAAACAGTTATTCCCCAACATCTAAGCCCTCTTCACATCCCAATATGGAGCCTCCAAAAGTATGTTCATCATTTCCTAAGATCCCCTTGTAGCTGGAATTGACCACGGGATCCTGATCTGGGCAGTAAGCAGAAATAGTAAACCAGCTGGAGGCTTCAAGGAAAACATACTCATTCCATAAGAAAGAACAGAATTTCCTCCACTTTTCCTTACGTGAATGTGAACATATTTCCTGAGGTGGTGGCAGTTATTCTGTGACCATGAGGTGACCAACATGGGACAAGAAGATAGTAAGCTCTGCAGAGTGGACCAGTAGGAGTAACCTCCAAATGACTGAACTTTCCATGGCGTTTCAAGGACCGGAATCAGTGCCAGTGACCATTGAACTCTTGCCTTCTTAGTATCTGAGAAAGTCAACTATTTTGAAATCCAGGTTTCTTTGTAGCCTCGTTCATTTGTGAATGAAATGCTTTCATGATGCTAAGCCCTCAACTTATAGGAGCTTCAGTTTTCTTCTCATAAACAAGGGGCCAAATATCATCATCAGTGCCACAGTTCACTTATGAAGAGACAGTGAACAGGAGTTCCCATCGTGGCACAGTGGAAATGAATCCAACTAGGAACCATGAGGTTGCAAGTTCGATCCCTGGCCTCGATCAGTGGGTTAAGGATCCGGCGTTGCTTTGAGTTGTGGTGTAGGTCCAGACAAGGCTCAGATCCGGCATTGCTGTGGCTCTGGTGTAGGCCTGCAGCAACATCTCTGATTAGACCTGTAGCCTGGGAACCTCCATATGCCTTGGGTGTGGCCCTAAAAAGACAAAAGACTAAAAAAAAAAAAAAAAAAAAAAAAAGAGAGAGAGAGAGAGAGAGAGAGACAGTGAACAGTAACAGTGGAGTGGTTACCACTGTCATCTTTACTACAGCCATTACTTTAACTTTCTTTCATTTGTGTCATAGCATATCCTGACTTCTAAAACAAAGTAGTTTTTTCAGGTCTTTTCAGCCCTTTCATACAGAGATAGGCTACTTCAACTGATACCAATCACCTTAAGGTTAAATCAATTTAGATAGTAAAATGCATTTAAAATATAGATTTAAATACATTAAGAAACCAGGACATTTTATGTTATGTGGACAAGTTTCATCTGCCTCTGACTTTAGTTCAGCAGGATGTAATGCCTTTGATCACAACATCTTCTCAAACTGCTCTCTTTCTCTACAGTTGTCTTAGAGCCCTGGATTTTCTCCAATCTCTGTTCACTTTCTCTTTTCCTTATTGACACTTCTTTAGATACTTGTTAAGTGTTGACACTACTTATCCATCTTTTCTTTAAATCTTATATTCATTACCTGATGGATATTGCCTACTCACATAGCTTTAAATATTTCAATATCTTTTACCCTAGTCACGTTTATTAACTGTTGTCACAGGGTGAACCTGAGTTCCATCTATATTAATCCCATTGTTGACTTCAGTCATCTCAGTCATCTCATTTCTGGGTCATCAATCCCCCAGATCCTGTATCTTAACCCCTGTCTCTGTCTTCTTCCCTCCTTCCTCTTTCTTTCTTTCTTTTCTTTCGTCCGTCCGTCCTTCCTTCCTTCCTCTTTCTTTCTTTCTTTCTTTCTTCCTTTCTTTCTTTCTTTCTTTCTTTCTTTCTTTCTTTCTTTCTTTCTTTCTTTCTTTTCTTTCTTTTCTTTCTTTCTCTTTATATCTCTTCCTTCTTATCTCTTTCTCTCTCTATCACTATCTGCCTCTCCTCTCTGACTTATCACCCACCAGTCTCCAATTTCCCAAATCCTTTTACATTGGACCACATGATCAGTTAGCAAGAAAATCTCCAAAATCTCCTTTCTCTCTAACTCCTTGTTTACTTATTTTTGCTTTTTTTTTTTAGGGACACACCTACAGCATATGGAAGTTCTCAGGGTAGGGGTCGAAACAGAGCTGCAGCTTCCAGACTACACCACAGACATAGCAGCATGGGAGCAGAGCCACATCTGCGACCTACACCACAGCTCATGGCAATGCTGGATCCTTAACCCACTGAGCAAGGCCAAGGATCAAACCTGCATCCTCATGGACACTAGTTGGGTTTGTTTCCACTGAGCCACAACAGGAATTCCTAGCCCCTTATTTAAATATTTTCCTTCTTCTTGTTCCAAATAAAACCCAGATCTCTGAGAGCACTTCTGCCCCTTTAAGTTGTAGATGCTTTCCTCTCATAAGGAGGAAAGCAGCAGCATAAGTATTTTTCTTGGTTCTTAGTGCTAAACCCAGATCCTTCTCCATCCCTCTTCCCTAAAAATGTTGAATTCCTGTCATTTGTCAGTAATACCCACTATCCATTCTCTATCTAGGAAGCCCTGAGTCATCCCTCCTTTTGCTTTGAAGATTTCAGCTCTGAACATAGTAACACTCTCTCCGTCACCACATACTCCTAGTACTACTTAGTGGTTTTTATATCTCTGTAGATGATTCTTCCAAATATTCTGGCTTTCCGGTCCCTTGAATACCTCTCTTTCAAGACACTTGAGCTCCACCTTACGTTGCTCCCATCCCTAGAACACTCCTGAGACCGTGATCAATATTTCAGTTCCTCCAGAATTCAAACTTGAAGCACATCCTTAGGAGTTCCCACTGTGGCACAGTGTGATCAGTGTTGTCTCTGCAGTGGTTCAGTTCAATCTTTGGCTCAGTGCAGCAGGTTAAGTTTCTGGAGTTGCCGCAGCTGCCATATGGGTCATAGCTGTGGCTCACGTTCACTCCCTGGCCCAGGAACTTCCATATACTGTAGGGCAGCAAAAAAAAAGGAAAAAAAAATGTATATCATCAATTGACTAATATCCTCTATCTTTCTAATTTAATTCCTATGTACTCATATTCTTTTTTTTTTTTTTTTTTTTTTTTTTTGTCTTTTCTAGGATCACACCCATGGCATGTAGAGGTTCCCAGGCTAGGGGTCTAATAGGAGCTGTAGTCACTGGCCTACGCCACAGCCACAGCCATGCCAGCTTCGAGCCGTTTCTGTGACCTACACCACAGCTCACAGCCACGCCGTATCCTCCTCACATTCTTTATCTCCTCTCTTATTTTATTTTTCTTCCTGACACTTAGAATTACCTGCTATGCTCTATGTCGTTCACTTGTTCATTGGCTGTCTAATCCCAACAGAGGAATTCCTGCCGTGGCTCAACAGTAATGAACTCTACTAGTATCCATGAGGATGTGGGTTTGATCTCTGGCCTTGCTCAGTGGGTTAAGGATACAGTGTTGCCATGAGCTGTGGTGTAGGTTGCAGACTTGACTTGGTTCCCACATTGCTGTGGCTGTGGTGTAGGCCTGCAGCTACAGCTCTGATTTGACCCCTAGCCTGGGAACTTCCACATGCCACAGGCCCTAAAAAGCAAAACAAACAAAAAAAACAAACCCCAACAGAATATATTTTCCACAGGACAGGATTTTTATCTCATATTTTTCATTTCTATATATCCAACCTCCAGACAAATTCTTGGCATGTATCGGCCACTTAGAAAGCATTTATTTACTATGTACATCTTTTTTTTTCATGTTATAGCTATGTTTTAAAATTCATGCTGAATGTATCCACTTCTGTTTTGCAAAACATCACTAGATCAACTTCCTAACATTGATGTCTTCTTTCTTCCACACCCTTTCCAGGTAGTACTACTGACTCAAAAAAAAAAAAAATGCTAATTAAATAAATAAGCTACAAGGATATCCTGCAAAGCACAGGGAATAAAGCCAATATTTTGTAATAACTTTAAATGGAGTACCATCTTTAAAAATTGTGAATCACTGTGTTGTACACCTGAAACATAGAGCACTGTCAATCATCTATACTGCAATTTTTTTAAAAGTCCCCTAGTTAATTTACAGATGATTTGGGGTGTGGTTCCTCCTTTAATAGTGGGTTATTCAATAAAAGGGGGCCATTTCAGGCAAGAGGGACATTAAATTATTAATGAATTCAAATTAAGTTAATTCATTCAAATGATTGATTTAACTTAGGATCACATATTGAAGATTATTATATAAGATGGGCCTTGGTTCTTGATGATGCATATGGTGGAGAATAAAATCAGTCTTTATCCTAGAGTAGCTAAGATAAAGTATTTTTACATGTCTTTATTTACTTTGCTCGAAATTTGTTAGGCGAGTAATACTTGTTTCCTGAGTACAAATAGGTGTTATGTAAGAGATTTCTCATGTAAAGGTTAAGACTAAAATATGCCTATGGAGTCAGGACATGAGGTTCGAATTCCAGAGCCACCACTAATAGTTGAACTTGGGCATGTTCCTTTACTTTTCTAAATTTAATTTAATGTACCTTAAAGTGGGATCATTTATATTATTGTAAATATTAAATAACTTATGTAATAGCTTATGGCACATAGTGTTGTTCAATAAATTGTGGCTGTTACTTGTTTAATTTTCTAGGAATTGAGATTGTCCCTCTGCCATACCTTAAGAATTTGATAAACTTTCTTAGATTATTGAGCTTAACTGTTGACTACCTTTAAAATTCCATTCCCCCTAAATATGGATTTTAGAAATTTAAAATGAGGCTATTTAGATAGAGCAACTGGGCAATAAATAGACCAAACCTTTAAGATGACCAAACAACAACAGATATGAAAGGATGGATGGATGGGGTTTTATGTAACTTTTGCTTTTTACTGTATTGATTGCTTGAATTAATTTCAGAGCATTTACATGAACTAAGAAAAGACAAATATTATTCTCAGTGAGGAAAATAAATGACAGAAGAAAAACACAGATTCACGAATTCTGAGGACCAAAGTTAAAATGTGGCAAAAGAAACCCAAGTATTCTGCAGCACTGGAAGTTGGTGTGAAATTTGCCCTCAGGATTCCATTTAATGGGTTGAAGCTTTGCTCCACATGCCCAGAGGCTGTCTTGATAATGGATCTGTTGCTATGGAAACAAGTTCAGTCTTTGTAACCTTTGGCAGCCAGGAATGGTTTTACATAATTTTTTTTTTTTCCCTGAACAGGAGGGAAAATAATAACAACCAATAAATGAAAACCATATGAACAATGGAATAATCTGGTGTCACGAAGGAAACCCCACTTATTTTCACATGATTCAGCCTTGTGGGGGAAATGAGATGTCAGAAATTGAGGGTTGTTTTTTGTCCCACAGCAACATTACCAATGACTAATTTGGCCGAGTCTTTTTTGCATAATTTTCCAGCCTGACAAATGTTAATGTTTGCTCGGTAAGGCTGCGCCTGCCTAGAGCAAAGTCAATGCGGTGTTTGGTTTGTTACTTTGGTAAACTGTCTTATTTCCTGAATGAGGAAAAATGGAAGTCAGCCCTTGAATGTAGTCCATTTGTGAAAACTGACTTTCACATGCTGCTTTTATCAGTCTATCAGTTAATTTTTAACATGTTTAAATATAGAAACATAAATCTAAACTATTTTAAGGTTTTCTAATGGCATATGGGATAGATGTACACAACTAAAATATTTAAAGGGTAATGCATTTATAACATTCAAGCAAAACACAATACCACTTTTACCCTTTCTCAGTTTTCCAGAGGTAACATTCTCTATTCTTGCTGCAGTTCATCACCATATCTTTTAAGATAACCAGTGAAAATTGCTATCTTTTGATTCATTGATTTATATTAACATCCATTAACTCCATGTTGTTGTAGGTGAGAATTTTATCTCTTATACCTGATCTTCCCATCTTTTCATGTTCCAGGTTTTTAAATTACACATTTTTTTCGTTGTTGTAATTATTTAAATTGTTTAATTTGAGCCACATGGTTTAATAAGATCATGTTTCCTCTCTTGTGAAACTTTGTATTTGATCTGGACTTAACAAGTGCCTCTTTTGTTTTCTCATTTGTGTAGGTTTCTTTGCCCTTCTGGCTTTATGGTCACATCTCCTTTCTAACAGCTGTAAATTTGCCCATCAAAACAACTTCAACTTGTCTATTCTGTCTGACAGTCTATGTGTGCTCTTTTTTCCCTCACAGGGCCTCCTGTCGTCTTTTTCCAATTTGACCTGATTATACTCTAAACCCGCTGTATATCATCCTGGGTCTCTCCTTCATCAACATCCTAGGAATTCATTTTGGTTTCTATCCTCTGTTTGATCATCCCATTAGATTCAGGATTTCTTGGAATCTGTCTTATCCCTATGGATTTACCCCCATATTTTGGTTAGTTAACTCTTCCAGTAACTTCCTTAAAATGTGCACATGAGAGATAAATTTTTGAAGTTTCATCTAAAAATGTTTTATACTTACTTTTGATTGATCGATAGAATTCTGTGTTAAGAAAAGTCTAACCTGGCACAGCTAAAAAATTTTGAATTTGGAAACCTCAACTTGCTGACTTCAAAACTTATGTCAAAACTTTAGTAATCAAAACAATACATAAGAAGCGTAAAGACAGACCTATAGAGCAATGGAATAGAAAAGAGATCCCAGAAATAATCCTTGTATATAATATCAAATGATTTTTGACAAGGGTGCCAAGACTTTTCAGTGGAGAAAGGAAAGTCTTTTCAACAAATGGTTTGGGGAAACTGGATACCCATGTGCAAAAAAGTGACATTGGACCTTTGCCTTAGACTGCACACAAAAATTAACTCAAAATATATCAATGCCTGAAATGTAAGACTTAAAGCTATTGAACTCTTGAAATAAAAGATATAGGTAAGATTTCATTACTTTGGATTTGACAGTGATTCATAGATATGACACCAAAAGCACAGGCAACGAAAGTAAGAATAAGTTGGATTACATCAAATTAAAAATGTCTGCTTATCAAATCAAAAATAGACCACATGATCCAGTGATTCTAATAGGTTATAACCAAAAGCAATGAAGCAAGGCCTTGAAGAGAGATTTGTATACTCATGTAAGTAGTATAATTATTCACAATAGCCAAGAAGTAGAAGTAACACCCATTGGCACATAAATGAATAAAGAAATAGTGGTATATGCATTCAAAGAAATATTATGCAGTGTTAAAAAGGAAGAAAACCTTGTCACTTACTACTGAAACTGACAGTATTAACAACCTGAACCTATCCAGAACCCATATTGGGACCTGAACCCATGTGCATGGACTCAAACCCAGCCAAAACCCAGACTGGGACTTGAACCCATGTGCCAGGACTCAAAACCAGCCTAAACCTAGATTGGGACTTAAACCCACGGTTTTAAATTAGAATTGCTCACCCTGTGTCTGGGCTCACTGAGGTTCAGGTTCTTCATGAATTCCATGCTGAAAGAATTCAGAGAGAGAGACAAAGTGATAGGCAAGAAATAGATTTATTAAGATAGGACACTTGTGAGAGGTGCAAGCAGGCAGGCACAGAAGCTCTGTTCGGTGGACTACAGTTTTACCTTCCAAGGGGAGTGGCAGTTGGAAAAGCCTGCCTCTTCCTTTCTGTAAGTACTTGCTCCTCTTTGGTATCCCTAAGGTGTGTATTCAAATTAGCAGAAGGGTGGTCCTCAAACTCTTGCCCTAGGTCTGAATGTGAATGCAGACCTCACTCCATCCCCCACCCAAGGACCTGAGGCAATTCTCACACCTCCAATAGTCAAGCAATCCTGCCTTGTGCTGATGGCTATCTTGAGCAGTTATTAAGTTACAGTGATCTCCCCAATGTCCCCTAAGTTTCCCTTTTTAACTATGGTCCTTTACTGAGGCTTCTACAACCACCTACTCCCTCTCTATCACTACTACATGGGTGAACTGGAGGACATTATGCTAAGTGAAATAGACAAGTCAGAAAAGACAAATCCTGTTTGTTTCCACTTACATGAGGAATCTAGAACAGTCAGATCATCTAAATAGAAGTTAGAATGTTGGTTACCAGAGGCTAGGAGGACATAAAAATGGGAAGTTAGTAATGAGTATGGAGTCAGTTTTGCAAGGTAAACAGTTCCGGCTATTGGTTGTACAACAATGTGAATTAACATTGAACCATGCACTTAAAATAGTTCTGACAGTAAGTTTTATGTTATGTGTATTTTCCTACAGTGAATGTTTTCAAGGCAAAATAATTCTGAAGAGAATGCTCAGTTAAACAATTTAGAATATGTATAGAATTATACTTGGAATACATAGGCTCTTCCATTTGTGTGAGCTGTATTGTCATACTTAGCATTCTCTTTTACCTGCAGTGTTATTTTAGGAAGTCCAAAGTTACTCTGATCTCCTATGCCTTGAACATGTGCCTCCTACTGGAAATTAGCCCCATTGCCATTCTTAGAGCTCCCATTTATTGGGGCTGGAAGCCTGAAATGTATCTTTCTCAAACACACTTGCCTACAGATATTTGGTTCCAGTTCCACCAAAGGGAAGGGTTTGTACCAGACCCAGGAAGTAGAAGCATAGGGTCTTCCAAATATCAGTAGGCAGCTCGGAGAGCTTCAGCAGAAGGTGGGTGTGAGATTTTATAACACCTCCTGGGCATTCTCTTGCCCTTTATGAACATGGTTGCTATAGGAAGCAGAGATGATCAATGGTGTTTTTATGTGTTCTTCAAGTTTTGATTATCTCCAGAGGCTCTCTAAACAATTGACAGTCTATATTATGTATTATTTTTGCCTGAAACTCCTAAAGTGATTTATCTTTTCCTGTAGAAGTCTGAATCAGTACTAATATATGGCTACTCTACATCCCCCTCCTTTTTTTTTTTTTCTTTTCTTAATTTTAAAAGGAAGTTAGGGAGAAGCATTAGCTTATTGTTAAGGGGGTGGGTTCTGAGGAGTCTGATACTGGCAGCAGGTTGGAAGAACATGTTTCGTATGCAGAGGTGAAATATTCAATGACATTTGGGTAACTGGGAAGTGAAAATTCCTATAAGAACTGAACCTGTGTGTGTTGGCTCCAGTTGGTTGTGTTGGACATGAGCTGAGCTTAGGGAACCTTGGTTGGTTTGCAAATAGAAATATAAATGAAAGAGTTCAAAACAGAGGGATCATTCACAACACTGGCTCAATGAGATTTCCCAGTCCCTGTAGACATGATTTTTGTTCTTTTTTAAAATGTGCATGTTCATTGAATGTTTTATTTATTTACTTATTTATTTTTGAGTTAGTATTGGGTAGGGGAGAGAGTTTTTAGTTATTAGATATTTGGTCCTAGAGAAGTCATATCCATGCCTGTGAACTATCTCAAGTTCCAGGCTTAGAATGATTATTTTATTTGATACTATGTATAAACTTTTAAAAGCTATTATTTAACAGAGTTTACCTGAATTTAAAGTGTACTCGTTTATATCACTGGGTATTTTTATAAGTATGTTTTTTATTCCACATGCTAGATAAAACATCCAAGACTAAACACATTCTTTATATAGGGAATTTTTGTTTTCTTGAATAGATAATTTGAGATTTGGCCCTAAGGTGTATTATTTTATCCATTTAATTCATTGTAGGCACTTTAATTCCCTTTTTCACTAACTTCAATTAAATCAAACAACTTCCAAAATAAATCTTTCTTTAGAATTATTCTTTAAACACAGACTTTGGCTTGCCAGATATTTTAGTAATATACCCAAGGTTTTTCTTTTATTATATCACATTTACAGAATGCAAAATAAAACAGCCTCATTATAGACATATTTTTATGATTTTAAATTAAAAGCAAAAAGTCAACATGTTTCAAGGTAGTCCTTGAATTTCAAATTATTCAGTCCTTGGAAACAGATTGAAAATGCTTAAATAAAACAAACAGATGAAGTCTCCTTCATTCTTATTCAACTCTGTCAATATACAAATTTATTTAATTATGAGAAGTGGAATACACAGACACAATCTGTGGAATAAGAAAATCTATATAATAATTTCCATTGGTGCTAAGAAGGCATGGCATAGCAAACAAAATAAACTATAAGGTATTGCTCACTTAACTTTCAAAAAACATTCCTAGCTAGGATTTATAAGATATATTTGTATAATTATAAAACATCCATCATAAATCAAGAACCAGCATTCCAATCAGTGGTAAAACCCTGGAAGCACACCCATTAAAAGCAGAATCAAAACATGAGTACTGACATTTAGCTTTTTCATTTAACCTAGTTCTGAATTTTCTTGCAAATTCAGTAAAGCATGGCATAAAAATAAGAGATATAACTTTGAGATACAGAGCAAAATTATCCATGAAGTTTAATTAGCTAAAGCATTGTTAAAATTAGCAAGAGTCAGAAAATTGGCTAGGAAAAAAAATGTAAAAATTTAAGTGATTTTGCTTTTAGGAAATAAAATGGTGAGATCCAGAATAATAGGAATACAAATACTTCATTTAAAAAAGACATGACAAGAAGACACGTATAAGAATTCTGGCAGTAAAATAGAAAACACTGAAAATATTAAAGGGAGAAATTTTGCTTTTAATAACTATGGACTATATATTTCAGACCTAATATTCAACTAAGAGCACACACAAAACCTGCAGAACATCAAGATGGCATTTCTGAAGGCTTAAGAGAGCTGCAAAAGGCAACGAAGAATTATAGGGCCAATATCTTTGAGAAGAAAACTCCAAAATCAGTCTAGCATTTGGAATCATACTTTTATTATGGGGAACCTATCTACTGTGGACAATTTCAGGCCAGTTTACAAGGCAATCTTATAAATGTAGATATTCTCACAAAATGCAAAGAAACCAAAGCCAGCAATACATAAAAATGATTATATCATCAACATATTTGTATTTATTTCAGGAATGTAAAATTGTTTAATCCAGTTTACCATAGTAACAGAATAAGACAGAAAAAGCAATCATATGATCATCTCAATAAATGTAGAATAAAAATTTGTTACAAGTATATATCCATTTATGATTTTTTTTCCTAAAGAGCACTTTAAGAACAGAAGAGAATGGTCTCGGTCTGCTAAAAGATTGTCACAGAACTTACAGCAATCATACTTTATTGTTAAATTGTAGATTGTTTGTCCTTTGAGATTGTGCATAAGGTAAGGGTGCCTGCTTCCTGTCACCACTTCTGTCCAACATTGAACTGAGCATTATAGGCCAGGTAGCAAGAAATAAATAAACTGTATGAAATTTCAAAAGGAAAAAAATAACGCTATAATCTTTTGCTGACAATAAAAACGTGTACCAAGAATTGACATGTAAATTATTAAAATTTTACGTGAGTTTAGCAAAGTATGTTAATTGCCTAATAACTACTTTAGTTATTTGAATGTTAAAAGGACTCAGAAGGGTCAGTTTATAATCATAACCAGTCCAGTGATCCTTAGTTCAGGCCTCTGTTCCCTGTCTCCAGTAAGTCCTAAGGGACACACTTTTGCCTCAGTATCAACCTACTACTGGCCTGGCCCCCTGCAGAGCACTTTTCTTCCAGAAAGTCCACAGCTGCCTCAAGGAGGGTTTCTGATGGAAAGCAGAGTAAGCAATCAAGTACTCACATCCCACTGTAAAACCAGTCTGAGCTGCAGAAACCCCCCAGGGTGCCACCAAAGCCAGGCACAAATTACACATCTAACTATTTTGTTGTTGTTGTTTTGCTTTTGGGGCCGCACCCACAACATATGGAAGTTCCCAGTCTAGGGGTTGAATTGCAGTGACAGCTGCCGGCCTACGCCACAGCCACAGCAACAGCAACGTGGGATCTGAGATGCATCTGCAACCTACACCACAGCCAGGCCAATGCCAGATCCCCCTGACCCACTGAGCCAAGCCAGGGATTAAACCCAATTCTCATGGATACTAGCTGGATTCATTTCTGCTGCACCACCAAGGGAACTCCTAACTACTGTTACTAAATAGTTCTGACAGGCCTGTATGTCCTGGCCCCCAAAATTCAGAAACTTGTATTTTTAAAACATCAGTTATCTCTAGTTAATATATGCTATAGAACTGGCCTATTTTATAGAATTCACCCTTATGTTCCAGGCAGTTTGAAGATGTGTTCTAAAAAGGCCAACTGAGATTAACGTGTCTTTATAGCAAGACTGCATTATTCAGTCAAAATACCAAAAAAAAAGTCCTTACCCAGTAGCAAACAAAGTTAAAACTTATTTAAAATAACATCAAAAAATGTAAAAAAAAAAAAAAAAAAGAAATTAACAAAAGATTTGCAAGATATCTACACTCACACATGCCCTTATCTACCCACATGTGAAAAACTGATTTAAAATGTTTTTAAATTTTATTATTGAAATAAATTCCAGGTAAATTATATTTCTATATTAGTTTCCTATTGCTTAGCAAATTACCACAAGCTCACTGGCTGACAGCAATGCAAATTTATTGATTTTGTGTACCTAGAGGTCAGAAGTCCAAAAGAGATCAGCAGGGCTGCCTTTTTTCTAGAGGGTCCAGGATAAAATATATTTTCTTGTCTTTTCAAGCTTCTAGAAGCTGTGTGCCTTCCTTGGCTCATGGGTCCAAATTATGCCCACATTCCTCCTGTTGTCATAATTCCTTCTCTGACTCTCCTGACTCCCTGTTGCTTTATAAAGGACACTGTGAAGCTATTTATTGGTTTCCCCTGAATAATCCCATTTCAAGATCCTTAACTTATCACATCTGTAGGCTTCTCTTTGCCAGGTAAGGTAACACATCTCAGGTTCCAGGTGATACACCTGATGGACATCTTTGGGCTCCATTCTGCCCACCCCAAGATCTAAGCTCGGAATCAGAACAGGAAGGCTTGTGGAAGATAGAATGGGAGAACGCCTCTGGTAGGTTGCATTGCAGTTGCCATTATATCACCCCATCTCTTGGGTATTATCTTTGTCACATGATTTTTAATTTCCTTCTTGCAGTGTTATTTCAATAGTTCAAGAAGAAAAATTGAGGCATTGATAATATGTTTTAGGTAAAATGTACTAATTTCTTAGAAATTAAGCAATGTGTAATATCAGAAAATAGTAGTTAATTATTACAATGACCTTTACATTACTCTGTCTTTTATAAACATAATTGTCTTCATAATCTATCTGGGAAATGTGCATTGGTAATTACTATCATATTTTTCTAAACAAAAGGATCCAACATGAGTGATTTAAACAAAAATAGAAACTGGAACAAAGCAATGTATTGTGCTTTTTTACAAGTATCTTTTGCATTCTGTTTTACTCTGTGAAGATACATTTGGTGATGGTTAACATAAGGGATCAATTTAATGTCAATTAGCAATTAACATTAAAAAATGAACAGAATGAGTGTAATGCCATATTTCTAATAGTAATGTATTATAAATAGTGGCAAAGTATTGCAGGTAATTGGAATTGCAGCTTCCAAATTAATTATCACAGAAGGAACACGAGCTTTTCACCTATTGCACATTCGATTACAATATTTTAGATCATTCATCACCTTCAAGAGAATGTGTGCAGGTCATTTTTACAATTTGTAGTGATAAAAATGTAAGAAAATACTGATTTTTAGGTCAGTGGATGATTGAAATAAATTAATTTCTGAACTAGAATATGTTAGTTTTTACCAAGCTCTTTTTCTTGGCTCTTTCATAGCCTCCATAAATCTTTAAAATATATATATTTAAGGATAGTATACAATATATGTAAATAATATACAAATTACATATAAATGCATATATAATATATAAGTACATGTCATATTTATGCAATTGAAGTTGAAACTAAATACTAAATTTGCTCTGAAAATGTTATTCATCTATCCTCTAAATCTTTAAAAATCCATCTTTTTTAAAAAAGAGGAATTCTAGGTGTTTTGCTTTCTATCTATTTTTGAGTTAAAAATAAAGAAAATAGGCTGAGTTTATATTAATTAATCACTCTAACCACCTCGCCCTATTTCTTAAATGATTAAAGCAGAAGGTAAAAGATTATGTTGGAGCTCCCGTCCTGGTGCACCGGAAACTAATTTGACTAGGAACCATGAAGTTGTGGATTCGATCCCTGGCCTCACTCAGTGGGTTAAGGAGCCAGTGTTGTGGTGAGTTGTGGTGTAGGTCACAGATGTGGCTCAGATGCAGTGGCTGTGGTGCAGGCTGGCAGTTGCAGCTCTGATTTGACCCCTAGCCTGGGAACCTCCATATGCCACGGGTGCAGCCCTAAAAAGCAATAAATAAATAAAGATTATGTTAATGCTATTACCTTACATTTGTTGAGGGAATTTCTTTCTTTTATTGAAGTAGAGTTGATTATATAATTTTCATTAGTTTCAGTTGTACAACATGGTGATTTAATATTTTTATAGATTATCCTACATTTAAAGTTTTTACAAAATAGCTATATTTCTGGGCTGTACAATATATCTTTGTTGCTTATCTATTTTATACATAGTAATTCAATCTTTTAAGTTCAATCTTTTTTTTTGTTTTGTTTTGTTTCTTTTTTTTTTTTTTTGTATTTTCTAGGGCTGCACCAGTGGCGTATGGAGGTTCCCAGGCTAGGGGTCTAATCAGAGCTGTAGCGCTGGCCTTCGCCAAAGCCACAGCAACGCAGGATCCGAGCTGCGTCTGCAACCTACACCACAGCTCATGGCAAGGCCAGATCTTTAACCCACTGAGCAAGGCCAGGGATTGAACCCGCAACCTCATGGTTCCTAGTTGGATTTGTCAATCACTGAGCCACAATGGGAACTCCTAAGTTCAATCTTTTAATCTATATTGCACCTTTTCCCTTCCCTCTTACCACTGGTAACCAATGTTTTTTTTTTTTTTTTTTTTTTTTTTTTTTTCTATAATCTGTTGTTTTTGTTGTTGTTATGTTCCCTGGTTTGTTTTATTTTTTAGATTCCATATGTAAGTGATAGCATTATTTCTCTGACTTATTTCACAAAGTATAAAACTCTTCTAAGTCAATCCATGGTTTTGCAAATAGAAAGATTTCATTGCTTGTGGCTGAGTAATATTCTTTATATCTATCTATCTATCCATCATACCATCTTTATCCATTCATCTGTTGATGGACACTTAGGGTGCTTCCATATCTTGGCAATTGTAAATAATGCAGCTATGAAAATTGGAGTGCCTATAACTTTTTAACTTAGTATTTTTTTATTTCTTCATTTATATACCCAGAAGATCATATTGTAGTTTTATTTTTAGTATTTTAAGGGACATCCCTACTGTTTTCCAAAATGGCTGTACCAATGTACATCCCCACCAACAAGAGTACCCTTTTCTTCACATCCTTATCAATAGTTGGTGTTTGTGGTCTTTTTGATGATAGCCATTCTAACAAGTAGGAGGTGATATCTCATTGTGGTTTTAATTTGCATTTTTTTGATGATTAGCAATGTTGAGCATCTCTTCATGTGCCTATTGACTATCTGACTATCTTTTTAAAAAAAAGTTTATTCATATCTCCTGCCCATTTTAACCAGATTATTCGTATTTTTAAAAATATTGAGTTGTATGAGTTGTTTATATATTTTAACCTCTTATCATCAGTCATATTTGAAAAAATTTCCTCCCATTTGGTAGGTTTTATTTTCATTTTGTCAGTGGTTTCCTTTGCTACACAAAAGCTTTTAAGTTAAATTATGTCCCATTTGTTTATTTTTACTTTTGCCTCCTTAGCCATAGGAGACAACTCCAAATATATTGATGCAATTTATGTCAATGAGGATTCTGCTTCTGTTCTCCTCTCAGAGTTTTATGGTTTCAGGTCTTACATTTAGATCTTTAATTCATTTTGCTATTGGTTTTGTACATGATGTTAGGAAATCTTCTACTTTCGTTCTTTTACATGTAGCTGTCTAATTTTCCCAGCACCACTTAGTGAAGAGACTGACTTTTCTCCATTGTATATTCTTACCTCCTTTGTCATGGTGTAATTGACTCATGGATGCTAGTCAGATTAAATTCCACTGAGCCATGATAGGAACTCCAGTCCTTTAAGTTTAAACACATTCTACAAGAACTACGTTTTTAGTCCTTTCCCCCGAATTATGTGCTTTTGTTGTCATATTTTACATTTTCATGTTTATTCCTTTGCTGATTATTGAATTTATACTGGATTTTACATTTATTTGATTTTTTTTGTTTGTTTGCATTTATTTGATTTTTAATCTTCATACTAGGTTATCTAAGTGGTTGATTCCCAGGCTTTACTATGTATTCACCTTTACTAGTGGGACTTTTTCCTTTCTTGTAGATACTTAGCCTTTTCTTTTCCACTTAAATATTCTTTCACATTTCTTTATGGTAGTTTTAGTATTGATGAACTCCTTTGGTTTTTATATGTCCGAGAATTTTTTATCTTTCAATTTTGAAATGATAATCTTGTTGGGTAGAATATCCTTGGTTACAGGTTTTTACTTTTTTTTCTTTTAGCACTTTGATTATAGCATGCCATGCCCTTCTGGCCTGCAAAGTTTCTGTAGAAAAATTACCTGATAGCCTTATGGGGGTTCTCTTGTATATGACTCTTTGTTTTACTCTTGCTGCCTTTAGAATCCTCTCTTTATCTTTCAATTTTGCCATTTTTAATTATGGTGTGTCTTGATATGAGTCTGTTTGGGTTCACCGTGTTTGGGACCCTTTCTGTATCCATTTGTGTTTTCAGGTTTGGGTGTTTTCAGCCATAATTTCATCAAATACATTTTCAACCTCTTTTTCTCTGTCTTCTGCTAGGACTCCCATAATGCAATGTTGGTCTAATTTATGTTATTCTAGAGTTCCCTTAAACTGATTTCTTTTTAATTTGTTTTTCTCTTTGCTGTCTTGACTGGGTGATTTTCATTATTTTGTCATTCATTTATCATTTATATGTTCTTCTCTATCACCTAGTCTTCTGTTAATTCCTCCTAATGTGTTTTTCATTTTAGTGATTGTATTTTTTGATTCTGATCGGTTATTTTATATTCTTTTCTAGTTCTTTTTAAAATTCTGTTTTTGTTTTTTTTTTTCTTTTCCTTAATTAAGCATCTTATTACTGAGCTTTGAATTCTGTATCTGGTAAGTTGTTTATTTCTGTTCATTAGTTGTTTTTCAGGGGTTTTTTCTTGCTCAGTTGAGACAAATTTTTCTGTCTTCTCATTTTACTTAACTCTCTGCCTCCGTGAAATTAGGGATACTGTTACCCATTGGAGTCTTAAAGAGGTATCCTTATCTGAGGGCATTCCTGCAGTTTGCTGTGCCTAGTGCCTTATGTTGGAGAATGAATTTGATGTGAATACAAGTGACATATTTCCTCAGGGTGTGCTGACAGCTATCACTTTGGTAGGTGGGGCTAAAGGTGCAGGGGCTAGGGGTAGAGGCAGGTGTGAGCTGGGGCTTCCCTTCTGTTCAGTGGCTGTCACTACTCTACTGGGGTTGGGGGTAGGTTTCATGTTGCTAGGGCAGAAGCCCTGAGGATTGGGTCCCAGCTGGCCCTGTTCTCCCTAAGGGTGTGCTCTCCCCTCTCTTAGCACCAGTATTTTCACAAGCAAGGCTTGAGCAAGAGGACCTGGTTTGGGCACTCATAATTGGGATATGGACATGATGGTCCAACTGGGGTTGAAGACACAGACTGTTTCTGACACACTGTTTGAGTGACAATAATTCCATCCCCCCTGCTTCAGAAGTAGCCTCGGGTTTGAGCCACTTTGTGTCTCACAGTTGTGCTCTATCCTCAGTTGTAGAATTCTGCTGAGGGGATTTCTTTCCGAAAAATTCTCTCCTACGTATTTTTAATGCTTGCAAGTCTGAACAGGAATTTAGAGAAGTTCTTTATATTTTGAATTTATGAATTATAAAATTGAAAAATGTTTACAAGAGTTGAATATTAGTTTACGGGTGTAGGTGTGCATGAAATATATGCTTGTGTATAAAATAAATTGACACCTAATACCTTTCCCATCAGTCTGACAGGAAACTCAGTCACAGTTTACTCCCCACCCCCTTTCATAAGTATAACTGAGAAGCTAGCAAAAGTCAGATGTCTTAAGTGGAGAAAAACATTCTACAAAGTGCCTCTGTTCTGTTGTCTATGGTTCTGATGATTGAGCCCTTAGTTCAACCCAAATTCACCTTGCCTTGGCATCATCTGAACCTTTGTTTTTCCATGGCACACACTGGACATGCCAAGCTTTGGCCTTTTCTTTATTTCAGTGGAAGTCTCTTCCCTATTCCTCTAACTGTGATTATTTCATACTCCTTCCTCTTTCTCCTTTTCCAAGGTGGAGAGCATTTTCTTTCCTGCCCCAAAGCTTTAGCAGTTACAGAGACATCAGCCAGACACTGTCCTTACATTTGTCAAATTCCCTGAGGCACAGAATTCAAAGGGACTGTGTGCCTGCATGGAAAATACAGAGGACAGAAATGAATGAACATCTCAACATTATTTGCCAAGAATAAAAACCTAAATAGATTACAAATATCACACCATGAGTCAAAAGCATTAGAACTTTCACTTCCTAAAATCGAATTTGTTTTGCTGTATCATTTTGTGGACTTTTTCCTGCCACATCAGTCAGTACCATTTCTGAGATTACTATGTATTTGTCTAGCTAGTTTTGGTTTCCTTGCTAGTTTGTAACCCAGGGAAAAGGCACTGAAAAGCTCTCATATTTGACTGTTCACCTTGAGATGATTGACAGGACTGTAGAAGAGCACAACTATACTGAAAAAAAAAAATCTAAAAATTAGTAAATGAGCTACTGTCTGACTTATCCTTAAAATTAAGCTAGTGATAAGTTATCTGACTTCTGTCATCTTTATACATGGATTCACTCATTCATTTACTGAGCACCTACCATAAGCCACATGCTACCCCGTAGTGTGAGGAACAGAGTACTTAAACATGTGTGATGATCCTGTGAGAGGAGAACATTGTGGATACTTGAAGAAAATGCTGTCACCTAAGAATGGAAGACTATGTAGGAGTCAACCAAACAAATGGGCTGTTGGATAGAGGGTAGAGGGATAGTGTCCCAGGCAAAGGAAAGCATAGATGCAATGGCCAAGACAGCTCATGGGCCTTTCCGAGAATTCAGAGACTTCAAATACAGCAATTCTTTAAAAGACCTGTAGGCCAAGTTAAACATTTCAGATTTTTGTCCCAAAGATTTTGGAGCAATATAATTAAAGGGCTGAGGAATTTGATATAGGATCTGAATAAACCAGAGCAGTGTTTTCAGAAGACAATTGAATGGAGAATGCAGGATGGAGAAGGGAACAGACTAGTGGTGAGCAGTGGGGGAGGTTGGCTTCATGATGGCCATTTAGGAATCTGTCAAAATGATTGAAGTGTGAACATACTTTTACCTGGAAAGTTAGGGTTGGACATGTGCCATGTGAGGTATTTGTAAGCCATATCTGTGTAGATGCCAAGTATTTATATTGGAGGAGAGAAATCTGGACAGAAGAAGTGTATCAGTTGTCATAAGATGACAGATCATAGTTAAAGGCATGGAAGTGAACCAGGTGACATAGAAAGAAAATGCAGGAAGAAAAGAGAAAACTATCTAGGGCAAAAACTGAAGAAATGTCAATATTCATGTGGAGAAAAGTGAGTCTCCAAAGATAAAAAGAGGAATGGCTGGAGAAAAAGGAAGGAAACCAAGAGAGCCTGGTTTCTAAGAGACCAAAGAGAGAGCTTTACGAAAGAGAGGAGTCAATCCAAATAGGTCAAGAGTCAGAGCAAGATAAGGAGTGAAGTGAATCCATCAGATGAAGGGGCCTGGGGGTAATTGTTCATACCACTGGTGCAAAACAGACTCGGTGGATATAGAAGGTGCAGACTAGGTGTGTGTTAAGGTCTGAGTGCAAGAGAAAGGAATGGAAGGAGAGGGATCAGGTGTTGGTTTGGGATGGGGAAGAACTCAAGGGAGGGTGAATCCTTTTCTAATTTTAAATTTTTAAAAAAACTGTATTGAGGTATAGTTGATTTACAATGTTGTGTGAATTTCTACTCTGCAGCAAAGTGATTCAGTTATATATATGTATATACTCTTTTTAGTATTCTTTTCAATTGTGGCTTATCACAGGATATTGAATGTAGTTCCCTGTGCTATACAATAGGACCTTATTGTTTATCCATTCTCTATATACTGGTTTGCACTTGCTAACCCTAAACTCCCAATCCATCTCCTCCCTATATCACTCCCCCTTGGCAACCACAAGTCTATTTTCTGTGTCTGTGAGTCTGTTTCTGTTTTATTCATTTGTGTCATATTTTAGATGCCACATGTAAGTGATATCATATGGTGTTTGTCTTTCTCTTTCTGACTTCACTTAGTATGAAAATCTCTCCTTTTCTTATTTAAGATGAGATTCTAGATCAGGTGTCTATGTATCAAATGGAAAGATTAAATGGAGAAATAAAGACCAAAAAAGAGGTGTGTGTTGGGCATGATACAGTCAGTAAATAAGTGGCTTAAAAAGTGGGAAACAGGGTGGAATTTAAAGAATAGATGGTTGGAATTCCCACTGTGGTACAGCAGGTTAATAATCTAGCTTGTCTCTGTGGAGGCTCTAGTTCGACCCCTGGCTGGGTGCTGTGGGTTAAGGATCCAGCGTTGTGGCAGCTGTGGCATAGGTTGCAGCTCTGGCTCAGATTTTATCCTGGCCTAGGAACTTCTATATGCCATGGATGTGGCTGAAAAAAAGGAAAAAATAAAAATAAAAAAAATAAAGAATAGATGGAGAAATTAGTTGTAACTCTGATAGAGGCAACTCTTCCAATAAAACAAGGGGGAAGGAGAAAAATAATAGGTGCTGATTTAGGGAAAATAATAGATACTTTGAAATGCCAATTAATACAACAGTGGGATGCTATACACTACACACTTACTGGGCAAAATAGATCACATTGACAACATAAAATGCTGGCACACATGTGGAGTGAAAGGAACTCTCATTTGTACTGGTGGAAATGTCCCTGTGTCTTTCAGCAGGCAGATAACAAATCTTTACTGAGTATCTGCTACAAGTGAGCATGTTTCCAGACACTGGGGAATCAGCAGTACTCAGACATACAGAATTCCTGCCCTTCCATAGCTCACATTATAGTGGAGGAAAGGTATTTTCCGGTTTTAATGCTGTGAGATAATTCAATAAAGAGAACAAGCTAGAGAGAGAACTGTTTTAGGGGAAAACATCTTCAAGGGGATAACTTTGAAACTGAAATATGGAGCACGCAGCTATGATATTGTTCTCCTGAAACAGATGGCCAGATATTTCTCCATCAAAGATGGGTTTTTTCCAGGATAAGCAGCTAATTGCAATTCAGAGTTTGCAACTGTGATGAGCCACCTGCAAGTCCCCACACAGCAAGGGTAGGGGATGCTTTTATAGGGAGGAAAGAGATTAGGAAGAGCCCATGTCTTTTCAGGGCCGAATCCTTGATGGGAAAAAGTGGAGTCTTTCTTCTTACAGTTGGGCTTGGCTGTGTCACAGGGCATGAGAGCGCCCCCTGCTGGTCTCCAACTCTATTTTCCTTTCTGCTTATTACCATTTTTACAATATCATTTCAGAAAAAAGTACTCTATGTTTTGTTTGTTTGTTTGTTTTGTCTTTTTGCCTTTTCTAGGTCCGCTCGCGCAGCATATGGAGGTTCCCAGGCTAGGGATCCAATCAGAGCTGTAGCCGCCAGCCTAGGCCATAGCCACAGCTACGTGGGTTCTGCGTCTGCAACCTACACCACAGCTCACCGCAACGCCGGATCCTTAACCCACTGAGCAAGGGCAGGGATCGAACCCACAACCTCATGGTTCCTAGTCGGATTTGTTAACCACAACAGGAACAGGAACTCCAAAAGTACTCTATGTTGATGGAACATCAAGTGCATAGGCCCTGAAATGGAAACTAGCTCAGTGTGTTTAATGGAGAGGAATTAGCCTGCTATGGCTAGGGTGCAGTGGGGCAAGTAGAATGAGATAAGCCCTCAGAAGGAGGCTGGAGTGTTACCCGCTAGCACCTAGTAGATCATCCTAATGATTCAGTTGTTTTTTTTTTTTAAGTTTAATTGAAAGTCATTGGGATGTTCTAAGACCTTTTCCTGTTGGTATGAACTGACTTATGCCTTTATATGATTATACAAGCTGTTGGGTGAAAGATCTGAAGTATGGACTTTACGGGAGCAAGAGTCAATTCAGGGAGACCAGTTGGAAGATTAAGTCCAGAGTAAAAGAAGCCAGTGGCCACACCAGGTTATTGAATTAGATAGGATGTGTTATGCTGTGGAGCAAACACCACCAAAAATCTCAGTGATTTTCAACAAAGGAGCTTCATTTGTGGCTCACTCTAAATACGCCTCCTGGGTCTAAAGCAGCTCTGCTCCATGTCATCTGTTCTTTAGAATTCGAGCTGACAGAAGAGCCTCTATCTTGATCATTGGGGACATGGAAAAACAGAGAACACAGTAAATCCTGCCGTGGCTTTTAAAGACTCTCCAAAAATCATATGTCATTCTGCTCACCACCACACCCCTTTTTTGGCTCAAGCAAGTCACATCAACAAGCCTAGCATTAATAACAAATTTTGTGTTACTCACAACAGGATCATCAACTGTTTGTGAGCAATACAGTGTGTTGAAGATACAGCAACACATGTAGGAATTAGAATGGAAATAGGGTCACTGCAAATGTCTGGTGAATTCGATGTGAAATGTGAAGGAAAAGAGGGATCAAGAATGACACCCAGCTTTGCACCTGAGGTGCTGGGAGGGGCTGTAGGATGTGATTTTTCCCAGCATTGAGAAGCAGTCAGGAGATGGGGAAGAAGAAAGCAGATAAATGGACCCATCTAAGTTTGCTTGTGAGAGAATAGTTTGGCAAATATTAGTCCAAATGATGGACATTTGGAAGAAAAGATGAATGTCCCTAGTGGACTGCATGTCTGAATGGGGAGGGAGCACAGGTATAAGGGGAATAAGTAAGTGAGAAAACTGGAAGAATAAGAGCATTTTCATGGTGATTTTACTGGAAGATCCTTTTGTGGGGATAGCAATGCCAACATGTGACCATGAGCTGATGACTGAGATAGAACAAGGTCATTGGAGAGAACAGTACATGGGATGAGCTCTCCGTGTGAAAACTGAAATCACAAAAGATATGGTAGGACTGTAGACTCGGCAACTCTGTGTTATGCATGAAAATATCCAGGGAATTATGGGGAAGTAAAGATTAAATCAGGTGACAGCAGTAAGGATAAGAATAGGGTTTTACGGCTAAGTTGTCTGAGTAGCAGCAGATGAAATACAAGAGAGGGAAAAGCCGCTTCCTGATGTGAGACTTTCAGAGATGAAAGGAGATGAGCATCCACTCGGAGACCTGTGTATTCAGGGGATACACGGGTGTCCTTGGAGGGGCAGTAAAGAGAGCGAGGATGTAGGGAATTATTTGATTATGATTATGTTGCATAATCATATGCAACAAGAATAATGTGGATTGGAAGAGGGGTGGTGCTCCAGGGGAAGAGGAGCCACAGGGCAGTGGTAAAAGAGATCTATGATTAGCATGAGGACGTGCTGGTCTGGTGGATTGGCCTTGACACTTATTAGAAGCATTTCTAAGCACCCAGACCTCACCAGATCCAAGCCTGTAGGAGTGGGGAATGGCAGGACATTGGCAACCCCCACCCCCTCACTGAGTTTATCTAGGAGATGTTCATTGCACATCAGAGCCTTGATCCCTTGGGGGTCACTGCACCAGATGTTGGGCAGCCTCTCTTACTCCCCATCAATGCCATTGAAGTTTATCTCACTCTCTTATTCCACCCTTTTACTTGGAATGGGTATTCTTTCCTTTTCTTTTTCTTCTCTCTCTCTCTCTCTCTCTCTCTCTCTCTCTCCCTCTCTCTCTCTCTCTCTCTCTCTCTCTCTCTCTCTCTTCTTTTTAGGGCTGCGCCTGCAGCATATGGAAGTTCCCAGGCTAGGGGTCAAATAGAAGCTGCAGCTGCCAGCATACACCACAGCCACAACAATGCAGGATCCCATGTCTGCAACCTACACCACAGCTCATGGCAACGCAGGATCCCTGACCCACTGAGCAAGGCCAGGGATCGAACCTGCATCCTCATGGACACTAGTCGGATGTTTCCACTTCGCCATGACAGGAACTCCTAGAATGGGTATTCTTAAAAGATGATGATGTGATCATGTTTGGAGGACACCTCATTCTGCTCTTTGGTTTTTTTGGTTAAGAGGAGCTCACATTTTCAGAGTGTGGAATGGCACAGGGATATATGCCATCTATCTCTTTGGATGAAAACTAGGCAGAATCTAGGATGCTCCCTCAGCTTATACTGGCCCTGAGTCCTTGAGTTCAGGGCTACCCACAATAGAAAACAGCCTCCTGCCCACAGTACTTGGGTTTCAAAACTTCTAGCTTGGACCTTAATTAAAGCCATTTTGCTAGGAAAATACCTGACTGGTTGCCTGAGAAAAGCTACATAATAGTGTTTTATATATCACTACCCACATCTGTAGATACATATACACTTGATAACATACAATGAAATTACCATGTAGCTATTATCACGATGTCCTATTAACCTAAGAAATAGTTACTATGGTAATAGAGGGGAAAGTATGTATAATTAAATACCAAGTTATTCCACTGCTTGTTCTTAGATTAAGTCTTTGTCCCAGAAAATGTAGAGAGGTTGCGGCACTTAAATAAACCTGAAAGTGTCTCTGAGTGTGTGCCAGGAGATGGAAGGAAGGTACCTCTGTTTGTGGAAACCCCTGATTGTGGGAGTGAGAGGCATACAGAAGCTTCTGGAACCTTGGGGGATGGACCTATAAAACACCTGGGGATCAGCATTCCTGAACATGCAGGCAGGGTCCAAATTTCTGGTCCAATCTTAAAGGAGAAGAGCATGTGGATTTTGCTCTCAGGGCACAGTAATGACATCCCAACTGAGTTAGAAAAGAGAACAACTAGATTCTGAATTATTCTGCTATTTCCTGATGATAATGAACCTTGTACGAACTAGAGTTTTTAAAAGAAAACAGAAGCAGGAAGAATAACTTAAGCAGAATCTTTGTAATACCTGACACTTACCTTAATCCATGGCCCTCATAGTTTCTGTGAAGGTTGGAACCATGTACCTTTTCAGGTCTGTTTTCTGTGTCCTCCCAGCACATAACAGGTTTGTAATAAGTATTTGTTAAGTGAAATGATTTATGAAAACATCTGATCAGAAGATTCCTAGAGACTTGTGTTTCCTGACAGCAAACTGTAATTCAAGAATTAGCTGAATTAGTTCTAGAACTCATAATAAAAGTTACTAGTTTTCTAACATTAATTGATCAAGTTATAGAAATACAGAGATTGTATCAGCAATAATTAAAAGCCAATTTCAATTCCTATTTTCATTTTTCTCTTTATTCTGCTGACCATCTGAGAAGGAGATAATTTTGAAGACGTTCAAAGACTCCTACCAGACAGAGGGTAGAGCTATCTTCTAATGGCCCTATGATTGCCGTTCATGAGGGTTTAAATGATCAGATTTATGTAAACCATGTATAACATATTTTGGGAAAAAAATGCTTCCATAGATGCATGATTTAGTTGTTCTTGATGCTTTTCTTTCAACTCCCAGTTACAACTGGAAAATCAAAATTGGGTTGATGAAAGGATAAGGTGTGTTGTGGATACAAGCTAAGAGGTGTGTCCTCTAAGTTTCTCTGTGTCCTTTGATACACTCATTCTCCCATCATGCAGTGGTGTGGTGATGAACTCCTCCTCATCATTCTCTAACGGTCTCTCCACTACCCTACAATCGACCTTCTAGAATGAGTTTCTCTTCGAAGGATCATTTCCTCCTCACATTTGAAAATATCATGGTGCTCTTTAATTATTATTTTCCTATTCTGTGTTATCTGATAATGAGCACAATTTAGCTTTGTAAGTGGTATTACAAAAAAGGTCTTTTTCTCATATTTTATTTTTTTCTTAATTGACAATAATTGTTTTAGAAAGAACACCTATGAGAATTATGAAACTGAATGGCATCGCCAAAGTGTTTGTTTTTTTTTTTTTCCTGATATCCTCATAACTGATTATACTTTAAAATGACCCAAGAAGGGAGTTCTCATTGTTGTTCAGTGGTTAACTCGTCCGACTAGGAACCATGAGGTTAGGGGTTCAATCCCTGGCCTCGCTCAGTAGGTTGAGGATCTGGCGTTGCCATGAGTTGTGGTGTAGGTCTCGGACGCGGCTCAGATCCCATGTTGCTGTGGCTGTGGTGTGGGCAGGCAGCTACAGCTCCGATTAGACCCCTAGCCTGGGAACCTCCATGTGCCACAGGTGTGGCCCTAGAAAAGACAAAAATAAATAAATAGATAAATAAAAGGACCCAAGAAGCTTTAACCTTTAAGGGATAGCACAAACCTGGCAAAGATTCACTCTCAAACAGACCTGTGTGACAAAGAGAACCTACTGGTCATAAGATATTTAGTGAGACAGACCTGAGAGCCCTGAGGTCAGACCCCTCAGTCTCTGCACAACTAAAGCTGAGTAACTGGGTGGTGATGTGCTCCAGCAGTGACTCTCTTGGAAAATGCAAGAATCCCTCCTTTCTCAGATGCTTGTGCTACTTTTGCCAACAGACTTAACCTCTTCTCCAGACCTCTCAGTTAGTACTTCTGTAGTTAGCAAGTCATCTTGTAGCTTGTTATTTTTACAATTTATTATTATTAGATAAGAAGTCCCTGCCTTCTCATCTAAATCATACAGGAGAGAGCACTGGGTTTTTTTCCCTAAGATTCAGCTTAAAGTGTCCCACATTTCATCTTTCCATTTGGCTCTCTATAATATATTATCCTGACTAAGTTTATCTCCCTTATGTGGGAAAGAAGACAAGCCACTGGAGGTCTGGGGACCTGCTCTTTCATCTCTGCTTTGAGATCAGTTTGCTTTAACTGGAGAGAGTAAATTTAATGAGTTCCACTGAGAGTGAGAACTGGAGCCAATTTTAATTGAAACACTATGAATTGTAACTTTCCCCAAGGAAACTTTTAATTTATTTTGAATCATACAATATTATCTTTTTTTAACTCAAAATGAGCCAGAACTCTATTTTCTTTATTTGTGTAGATTTTGATAGCAGAAAAACAACCTTTTGTGGCTAATTTGATTTAAAGAACCTTGTATGTTTCAATTTAGTTTATCCTTGCCTTCTTAGCATCAGTTATATTTTATATTTTAATCAGTCAGGCAATAAAAACAGGTGTCTTTTGGATCTCGGCCCCTCAGTCCTCCCTCAAAGATCCTTCCTCTATGATGAACTCCCATTTCTTCTAAAAGACTGTCTGTATGACTAAGTCATATAATTTTTCTTTTGAGATTCTCGGTAATTGCTTTCAATCAGTTATTATTGCCAAGTACTCAAGCGTAGCATAATATCTGCATGTTCGGCTTTAAATCTGAATGAAATCTCAGATAATGTGTTGATTTAAAAACAACAATTGAATGATTTGGTATAGATAAAGTTAGTATAAAACTACCTGGCCACACATCTTTTCTTTGTAAATGAGGAAAGTGAGGGTGGGAATGTGGATGAGTTCACCTGAACCATATAGCTGTGTAGGAGGAAAGATGGATGTAAAATTCAGAGACTAGATATTTGTCATCCAACTCTAAGCTATGACATCCATTTGTATAGTGCAGCCCTGATGTGGCAGTGATAGATACCAATTATCTTCCTCTCCAAGGTTTGAACTTGGCCTCACGATCCTCAGCCAGAGCTCCAGAGAACCAATATTAGACTTGCTTACCTGGGCCTCAGTTTCCTGATCTATAAAAAGGGGCTATCATACCTAACTTACAGAGATATCATAATGATCAAATCAGCAAAGGTGTATCAAAGGGCATCACAAAATATAAGGCCAGAGTAAAATAAAACATTACTGGAATTCTAGTTGTGTGTGGCTCAGTGGAAATAAATCCAACTAGTATCCATGAGGATGTGAGTTCAGTCCCTGGCTGTGCTCACTAGGTTAGGGATCTGGTGAGCTGCAGTGTAGGTTGCAGATGGGGCTCAGATCTAGCATTGCTGTGGCTGTGGTATAGTCCAGCAGCTGTAGCTCCAATTCAGTGCCTAGCCTGGAAACTTCCATATACCATACCTGTGACCCTAAAAAAGAAGGGAAAAAAAACCCCACCATCTTCCAATGCCTTTCTCTTTAATTTTTTCACATAGCCCTTTCCAGAGTCAATTTAGGCAAAAATTTAGTTCAAAACACACATTTTATTTTATTTAAACTAAAATCTTATGACTGGGTTGAGCTATATTTAATTTATTTTACTTTATTTTGCAACTTATGTCCTGTTCTTAGTTGTCACTTTCTTATAGGGTCCAACCACACCACTCAAGGATTTTTAAAAGATCTTTGTTTTTTGTTTTTTTTTTAAATGAAAAAAAAAGAACTCATTAAAAAAAAAAAAAAAAAACAAGTGAGGAATAAATTGCCTTCCAAATCTTATTTAGAGTTAATCATTTCTGGAGTTCCCGTTGTGGCGCAGTGGTTAACGAATCCGACTAGGAACCATGAGGTTGCGGGTTCGGTCCCTGCGCTTGCTCAGTGGGTTAACGATCCGGCGTTGCCGTGAGCTGTGGTGTAGGTTGCAGACACGGCTCGGATCCCACGTTGCTGTGGCTCTGGCGTAGGCTGGTGGCTACAGCTCCGTTTTAACCCCTGGCCTGGGAACCTCCATATGCCGTGGGATCGGCCCAAGAAATAGCAAAAAAAAAAAAAAAAAAAAAAGTTAATCATTTGAACACTTGATAAATTCATTTACAGTCATTTATCTTTGAATACAGAAACATTAAAAGACAATTATTGTAAGTGGTTGTATAAAATCTGAGTTGTTCTATGCATGGTATTTTATTTTTTATCATTTTGAAGGATGTTAAAGAACAGGTTTCCATTAAGTTTAAAAGCATAAATAAACTTTCCATTAAAATGGTGAAATGAATGTACATATTTGTCTGCTTTTTTTCTAGAAATCACAATAAAAAGTTAAAAGACAATTAAAAGATTAGAGTCTCAGAGCCAGAAAGAGAAGGGAGGGAAAGCAATGAGCATATGATAGATAACAATTTATCTATGGAAGTGGAGAGGAGATGGTAGTGGTTACTGATAAATGAAGGGGAGGGGGAATGTGGCCAAATTCCACATGGAGGTAGGAGCAAACAAGTTGTCCTATAGAAATACAAAAGTTTTCCTGACATGTCAAGATCAGTTACAGAAGAGTAGGATTGGAATATGAAGCTTACAATTGGCAGAAGAACTGAAACTCTGTGTACCAATGGTCAACATTCCAATCTCACTCATCTTACCTAGTGGCCATCTCTCCACCCACTGTTCAGTCACTCTGCAGCCAAACCTTCCATGAGCCTAATCTAACCCAGGAGCACAGAGCTCTGCTTCAGCTTTGTATTGACTGACAATTAACAATAAACACAGCACAGATCCTCAGATACAGAGGAAAGTGTCCTGTGCAAAGAAGGAGAGCAAGCAAGGAGAAAACCTGATGCCAGAAGGAAGCAAAAATGTGAAATGAAAGGGGAGAGTTGAAAATATTTCATTCATGATACAAAAAAAAATAAATTCTGTAAGAAAAAAAGCAATAAAATAAAAATAAGAGTAAAACTGGAAGAAAAAATAACATGCTTTGCAATGAAAAATTATGTAAACACAATATATTACTTTTTGTATTTAAGAGTAAACCCATAACAAAGTATTAAAGACAAAAATGGTGAGAAAACAGAATATATTACCAACCTGGACACTTGCCAATCAGAGAATTTGGAGATGGGAATGAGAGTGGGACTGGAAGGAAAGGATATAATAAAAAATACATTCATTTTACGGAGTAAGAGGTCAAGATATAGTCTATAGATAGTGAAAGATTATCTGTAAGTTGTAAGTATATTATTTTTAAAACCAAAGCAAAGTGAGAGGAAACAATCAAACAAAAACAGGGAAGGATAGGAAGATAATGTTAAGACTTCAATTAATGGCAGAAATTTGATATATAATATCTAAACTCTAATAAATGAAAAAATATTAGTATCACATTTGTGATCTAGAGGTAACTATCAAACAAAACGGGTAAAAGAATTAACAGTGCTGCTTTTTGTAAGCAGTGCATTGGAAATAGGTCAAACATAGAAGGATAAAAGTTAATTTTCATTTTAATATTCAATAGACATAATATTTAATTTTTAATATGTTACTGAGATATAGTGGAAATACAAAAGCCTGCATCTGTTTGAGGTTAATAATTTGATAATTTTGACCTAATATACCCCTGTAAACCTCTCAACATAATCAGGAAAATTAAGATAAATTATCCCCAAAGTTCTTACATCTCTTTGCAATCCATTATCCCATTTTTCTTTCTCCCTTCCCTTTCCTTGTCCACCTCTGATATGCTTTTTGTCACTCTAAATTATTTGACATTTCTATAAATTTTTATAAATGAAATATATAGCATATGCTCTATTTTGTCTGACTTCTGTCACTGGGTGTAATTGTTTTGAGGGCCCTCCATATAGCTGTGCATATCAATTTCACTCCTTTTCGTTATAGAATAGTATTCTATTGTTTGAACATACCACCATATGTTTATCCATTTCCCTTTTCATGAACTATTGATTGTTTCCAATTTGGAACTTTTACAACTAAAACTGCTATGACGATTCATGCACAGGCCTTTGAATAGGCACATACTTTTTTCTTGTTTACACACCTAAAAGTGGACTGGTATATATTCAAATTTTTAGAAAATTGTCAAATTCTTTTTCAAGGTGTTTTACATTCACAGCAGCAACATCTAAGAATTTCAGCTCTTCTGCATTCTTGCCTATACTCAGTACAGTCATTCTTTTTAAGTTTGGGCATTCTAATAGGTGTGGTATAGCATCTCCTTGTTTTTAATTAGCATTTTCTGGATGACTAATGACTGATTTATGGCTGAGGGTGGTGCGTTTATATTTGTATTAAGATGAGTGTTGTGTTTTTCTCCCTGACCCCTTGTCTCCTTTCCTCAGTTTCCTTGTGTGGCTGACGGTGGTGAATTTTGTTATGGTTTTAAAACTTTTTAATATCTTTAAACAAAAAGGATGGAGAGTTTTATCTTGCCATATTTTGCCATCTTTAACAAAGTTTTTCCAGTTTTGACTGTTGCTCTTATTGTAAATACTTCTCTGTAATCATACTCTATTCCTTTAGATAGATAGATGATTGAAAAATAATAATGATAGATAAGTAGATAGATAATCTTGCAGGTTCTGCTTCTTTTTTTTTTTTTTTTTTTTTTGTCTTTTTGCTATTTCTTTGGGCCGCTCCCATGGCATATGGAGGTTCCCAGGCTAGGGGTCGAATCGGAGCTGTAGCCACTGGCCTAAGCCAGAGCCACAGCAACGCGGGATCTGAGCCACATCTGCAACCTACACCGCAGCTCACGGCAACGCCAGATACTTAACCCACTGAGCAAGGGCAGGGACCGAACCCACAACCTCATGGTTCCTAGTCAATTCATTAACCACTGTGCCACGACGGGAACTCCAGGTTCTGCTTCTTTGAATAAACCATAGCTGAAAGAAAACAGTTGCCAATTTAGAATGCTAAACACAGCCAAACTATCATACCAGGAAAAGTATAAGAATAGAATAAGGACATTTTGAGACATGATGAGTTTTTAATCTATACTTATTTTGTTGATTAGCTCATTAAAGATGTTTTACAATGTGAAGAAGAAGTAAAGATAAGAGAGGGTTAGATGCAGCACACACAAAAGAGGAGTAAGCCAAGATGTTTGTTATCTAAAACCAAAGATGTTCCAGGCATTGAATGGAAAAATCTAATAGTTCCCAGAAGGTATTAAGATTATAAAAAAATTGAAGAAACAATATACCTGAAAGTTGAGAGAAAGTGTATAAACAATTGATGGAGAGTTTTGTGATTGAATTATTTTTTTTGGCCGTGCTCATGGTACTTGAAGTTCCCAGGTCATTGTTGAACACACACCACAGCAGTGACCGGAGCCAAAATAGTAGCAATCCCCAGTCCTTAACTGCTAGGCCATCAAGGAACTCCCAGCTGAATTAATATTAAAGTTCTTAGAAAACATAAAAATAATAATACTATTCCATGGAAAAAGATAAAATTATATATGTTTTACACATAATAAATCAGCTCTGAATAGCATACATAGTTATATGTTCCTAATTGTATGTATGTAGGATTTCTCCAAGGAATTAGTTCTAATCAAAATTAGTAAGATCAAATAATAGATGGGGAGATAAAGAGTGCATAGGTAATGTGGACAGAATGAAGAAACAGACTTAATACTCCTCATTTGAAGTAGGAATGAGGAGTTCCTATTGTGGCTCAGTGGTAACGAACCTGACTATGAGGCATGTGTTAGATCCCTGGCCCTTCTCAGTAGGTTGAGGGTCCAGCATTGCAGCACTGTGGTGTAGGTTGCAGATATGGCTCAGTTCTGGTGTTGCTGTGGCTGTGGTGTAAGCCGGCAGCTGCCACTCCGATTCGTTCCCTAGCCCAGGAACTTCCATATGCCACAGGTGTGGCCCTAAAATAAATAAATAAATACATAACAATGAAAAAAAAAAATGAAGTTGGAATGATAAAATAAAGCCTAAAATGGAAAACTTAAAAATTAAAGAATAGGAAACATCAGCATATGCATGTTGTGTATATGTGTGGTGTAATGTACGTATGATTTTGTTGAAAGCAGACGCTGTGGGCAAGAGAAAGAAGAAGAGGGAGACTCATGCTATTATTAACAAACATTGTCAATTAGTTAACATTTAAAGCTAAGATATAAAATTCAGACACAAAGAACAAGCAAGAATCAGAAGAAAGAAAGAGAAGGAGAAGAGAGGAGGGGAGAGGAACCAAATGTCTTAGTCTTAATAACAAATGCTAAAGCTGAAGCTGGAATACTGTCCGTTTCCCTCCCTACCATGGTGGAGTGATGGGAGTTCAGTGAATTATTCAAAACATTCAGAAAACAAACCTGCCCAAAAAGTTCCAGGATTTTCAATTGCTGCTAACATATGAAGCTGACAGCCATAGGAATATCACATCTCCTTTGGATTAAGAAATCGTTACTGCTTTTAGGTTTTTATCATAGTTTTTCATAAAAATATAACAGTAACCCTAAAAGGTAAAAATTTCCATTTTAAATATGAAGAAATTGACCTTTCTTGAAAGAAACTATGGGACACAATAACATTTTATAAGTAAGCGAATAGGAACAGAAAACCCAGATTTTTTTTGATACTTTATAAATTAAAAATAGAGTCTTTGTTCTTTATCTCAATGCAGTTTTTTGTTTCTAATCCTTAATGATTTTTTTAAAAAAAATCTAGTTCTTCACACTGTAAGTGTTTGGTTTTTGATGCCTTTTAGGGATGCACCTGTGGCATATGGAAGTTCCCAGGCTAGGGGTCGAATCAAAGCTGCAGCTGCTAGCCTATGCCTCAGCCGCAACAACAAGGGATCCAAGCCACAGCTGTGACCTACACCACAGCTCATGGCAATGCTGGATCCCCAACCCACTGAGCTAGACCAGGTATTGAAACCATGTCCTCACTGATACTATTTGGGTTCGTAATCTGCCGAGCCACTGCAGGAACTCCTTACACTATGATTTTTAGTGACAAATGGATGTTATCTCAATGAACCAGGTTATTATAGTCAGGTTAGCTCCTTTTTTCTTCCTAATTTTTGAATTCAATGAAAATGTTACACCTTGAAATACTTATCTATAAAATTTATGTAGTAATTTCCCATAGAGCCTAAAGAAAAAGGCTGTTAGTGAGAACTAAGTAATTATGTATGTATAAGTTTTCAGGCCACATCACACTTATTTCACCCTCAAATATGAACCTGGTGTATATTTTTCTTCTGCCAGCCCTATCCAAAGCTGTAAAATGCAAATGCTTAAAAATTCTAACAAAATCATAGTCTTCAAAAATCAATAGCATTCAAGAGGAGTTAAAGTAAAAACAATTCAAGAAATAAATTGAAAAGATAATTACATTAAAATAATCATAATCAAACTCATTCATAAGCCTTTTTATAACATGAAGCAAACTACCAAAATTTTAGTACAGTAGTTCACAAAATTATCTGTTGGGATTCACTTGTATAAAACAAGCCCTAATTAATATAATTATCAGCTCTTTGATTATCATAAATTAATACTTAGTGTATAGTTTTTAATGACACAGTATCCCTCACAATCATATATCTGTCAATTTACTTGGGTACTGAGGTATTTCATATAAGCTATATTGAAGAAAGTAAAAATGGAATTTTCAAGAGATCTGATTACTTAACGATTTTTTCAGAAAAAGAACTTGTACATGTTAGAGTTTGAAGGAAAAAGAAAAAAAACACCTTGATATCTGAAAACAAGTCTGTTCCTTAAGTAGAAAAAAGGAAGACTATTGAAGGTAAATTTATTGGGAGTCTTGGGAAAAGAATGTCTTACTAGGTTTCCCAAAGAAAAAGCTGAACTTGGGTAGAAATGTTTTGCCAATGGTCATAGTGATGAAAACCACAATTTCTTGGAAGCCAATCTTGAGTTATCACTTCCAGGATGATCTGATGAGACAAACAGAATTCCTTGAGTAAGGCGTGGAATTAGGATTGGTCCTGGCTGGGTCACATTCCAGGAAGTGTATTGGCTAGACAAGAATTGTTTCTTCTCTTTAGAGTTATACAGCTGGTTACCTAGAATATTGTTAATCAGCACCTAATGAAATGGAGAAAATATAATAAAATATACATGAAGAAGGATAGAGAATTTTAGCATAAAGAGAGGAAAGTCATCTGGTCAATTTAAAATATAGAGATTTCTGGAGTTCCCTGGGAGCCTAGTGGCTTAGGGTCGGGTGTTGTCATTGCAGCAGCTTGGTCACTGTTGTGCTGCAAGTCTGATCCTGGCCCAGGAACTTCCATATGCCCTGGGTATGGCCAAAAAATAAAAAATAAAATAAATAAAATAGGATATAGACATTTCTAATCTCAATGAATGTGAACTTCATTATCCTTTAAGAAATTACTCTAAATCTAATGCATCTCTATATTCCCTCTACTTCGCAACATTAATAGGATTATTTGCATATTGCAGGGGTCTCTGCCCTCCGTGTACCAGGTTTATTGGAACAATCAGAAGTTGATGAGATACAGATCACTGATAACTTCATTCCATTACTATAGACATGAGGGAGAGAGACATTTATACTTCAGGAAACAGTTTGGATGGCTTGTTCCATGGAAATGTAAATCAACTTATCTTTAAAAGAAGGATGACATATTACACAGAGTCCCGAGTGCCAAATTCGATGAGTTGCCTTCCGTTGCCCACTTAATGTTACCTCGCTCTCCACCCCGACTCCCCACTGGCCTGACCGGGACTGTTATGTCTGTGGTGTTCTATTCTTGATGACCAGAGCAGTATCATCTTTTCTCATTCTCTCATCTCTTCCCATCCATCCAGCTTCCTTTGTACTCTATTGAATATGATTTCACTTGTCCCTTGGCATCCTATAAAATTTTATCAGAAATAGTACATGCTGTGTCAGGCATTTGTTGTCACTCATAAACAAAATTAAGATTTTCTTCTGTAGAAACTATTTAAAATCTGGCACATACATCTATTTATGGCTCTATCTCGGTCCCCATTAATATTTAACTAAAATAATTTTTGAACTGATTTAGGATCACAGCCTTTATATAGTCCTACTATACCATATACTATATTTCAATTGTCTTCTTAAATTATATACGGTGTTATAATAGATGATAATGTTAACTCTCACTTTTTTAATCAGACTTTTACTCCTTTATTACAAGGAATAAATGTATTGAAAAGAGTATACCCCTCAGATCTTATTTCCACTTATTATTTTCTTTGCTAAACCTTCTTTTGCTGTTTTCATTCTAATGTGCCTCTTTATCAGTGGCCTCTTTATTTTTCATTCCACTTTCTTTGATGTTTTTGATCTCAGCTTCTCTGCATGCTTCAAATGACAAAGAGGACACTTTATGATTGCGTTGCCTTACTTTTTCAGAAGAGGTAAACAGCTATGACACTGACAGGCTGTGATTTTTTACACAAAGAAAGATGTGAACAGACCTGACCAAGTCAGACACATTTGACAGTAATGTTCCATTTACTCTGAGTTTATCAAAAAAGAAAAAAAAACTTGTCACTTCCTGAGGAATGCACTGGATGGGAATTAAGTCAAGGACTTCTCAAAGGAGTGAGGATTAGAGGAGGAGAGATAAGATACAGAAATCTTACTGTGTAGAAATTACAGACACTTTTGAACACTTTTTTTTAATCATTAGTTCTTAATGATTGAGAAAACAATATATTTATATCTATGTAAGCAGAACTCATATCTACCAGTGATGAATGGAAATGAAGCTTTAAAATGATTGGGATGTTGAGACAAAATATTCCTTAACACAATTTCTCCTGCATTATCGGCAGACAAGGAAGCTTTTTATGATAACTTAAAGAATAACTTCACAATTAGGAAAGAAAGCCTTTCCACAAGGCCACATTCAAGCTGAAAAATGATAGAACATTAAGATTTCTATACAAACACGTCTGTTTTAAACATAGGAAATTCTTAATTTCTTTCATAGCAAATTCTTATCAATACCATTAATTTATGCAAATAGATTCATAGATTTATGTTGTCTCCGCTTTAAAGATCTGTGCTCAGAGTGAATAAAAATACTTCTTGCAGTCAAATGCTCTTGCTACTTAAACTTCTTTTAGGCTAAGTCAAAACATAGTAAGGATTTTAATATTAAAAAATGCCCATCTCTCTAGATATTAAATACTCTTTTGAAAAATGAAGTTTAAGGAGTTCCGGTCATGACTGGTGGTTAATGAACCTGACTGGTATCCATGAGGATGTGGGTTTGTTCCCTAGCCTCGCTCAGTGGGTTAAGGATCTGGTGTTATGGTGGGCTGTGGTGTTGCTCAGAGAGAGGCTTGGATCCCGCGTTGCTGTGGCTGTGGTGTATGCCGATGGCCACAGCTCTGATTCCACCCCTACCTTGGGTACCTCCATATACCATGGGTGTGGCCCTAAAAAATACAAAAAATAAATGAAGTTTGCGTAATTAGACGATGGAGATGTAATATTCTTACCGATAATGAATGGTTATTATTACTCCATAACAGCATTACTGTTTATATATACCAAATTAGTTTATCCTGTAACCAAACTGTATAATTTTCTTCAACTATGTCCTTGTTCTTTTCTATGGTGGTGGGTATTTTAGGTATTTTGCATTTTCAAATACATTTTTAATTTAGCTCTTTAATCTCACTACACACAACACCTCAAACACACATAGTAACTACACTACCAATCAGGAAAAACTCCTGGGATTTTAATTTAGATTACATGAGGGACAAGAGATCAGTTCCTAGAGAACTGACAACTTAAAAATACTTTTCCTAATCCAAGATCATGATCTAGCCCTCCAGTTATTCAGTTCTTCACTAATTCCTCTCAGCAATGTTTCCTATATTTTCAGTATGGAAAGCAGCCTTGTATATATTTTGTTAGGTTTATTCCTAAATATTTGATATTTCCATGCCATTTGAAAAGCTATTTTAAATTTTTTATTTTGGATTGTTGACATAACATCAGTTTTTAGAGTTCTTCAATTTTGTCAGTTTTTGTACATATCATATCATTTAAAATAAATCAGCTTTTAATTCTTCCTTGACAACCTCTACAGCTTTTATTTCTTCTTTGTGACTTATTTCACTTGATAGGCCCAGATAGATAGGATCAAGCTCACAGACTGTGTAGAGGCTGTGACACTTGACAGCTTTGTTTTGTCTCCAATCTTAGAGGAGAAGTGTCTCAGCAACAGTATATGCTATTTGCCACATTTTTATTGTGGAGACTTTTTGTCATATTTTTTTTACAAGTTCCCTTCTATTCTTAAGTTATTGAAAATTTCCATTACCGTTGAGTTTTATCCAATGATTTTTTTTTTTTGCAAATCTTGAAATAATAATATGACTTCTTCTTTAATGTGAGTCATACTGGTTGATTTTGAATGTTAAGCCAGCATTGCATTTCTGGAAAAAAAAATCTCAGTTGGTCATGATATACTATCTTTTAAAATATTGGTAGATTCATTTTGGTAATCATCTGTTAAGGATTTTTCTAACCTGTAATCCTGAGGGACATAGATCTGGTAGACTCCTTTCCTGTACTGCCCTTAGTGGTTTTGATTATCAGGCTTATGCTAGCTTCCTACAGAGTTTCTCTATTTTCTCAAATATCTCTATATAGACAGTACACTTTCTCACTTTGATGTTTGGAAAAATTCGTCGGGGAATTCATGTGCACCTGGAGTTTTCAAAATGTTTTTCAACATGAAGCCCTCAAAGTCTAGCCATGTTGTCAGAAATAGAAGCATTTCCTTCTTTCTTGTGAGTAAAGAAGAATCTGTTGTATTTGCTAAGCAAAATAAGTCATACAGAGAAAGATAAATACGGTATGGCATCGCTTATATAGAGATCTAAAAATGCTTGGCTCAGAGAACCAGCACGGAGTGGTGATCACTGGAGGCTGGGGCTTAGGCAAATGGGGAGATGTTGGTCAAAGGGTATACAACTTTAAGTTTTAAGACGAGTAAGTTCTGGGATCTTGTGTTACACAAGAGGTGCATTTTTATTATTTCATGTTTCCCCATTGTTTCTTTGTTTTTTTTTAAAGGCCTCACTTGTGGCATTTGGAAGTTCCCAGGCTAGGGGTTGAATCAGAGCAGCCACAACCAGAGCAACACAGTATCTGGGACCTACTCCACAGCTTGTGGCAATGCCTCATCCTTAACCCACCCAGTGAGGCAAGGGATTGAACCCACATCCTTACTGACACTATGTCGGGTTCTTAACCCACTGAGCCACAATGGGAACGCCTCCCCTTTGTTAGGTTTTGTGTTACACATTCTTGTGTGATTTTTAGCTGTCACCCTAGAGATTCCACTATGGATTATTAACTTTTTTTTTTTTTTTTTTTTTTTAAGTCACAGCCATAGCATATGAAAGTTCCCAGGCTAGGGGCTGAATTGGAGACAGCTGCCAGCCTATACCACAGCCACAGCAACGTGGGTTCCAAGCCACATCGGTGACCTACACCTCAGCTTAAGGCAATGCTGTATCCTTAACTCACTGAGCAAGGCCGGGGACCGAACCTGCATCCTCATGGATACTAGTTGGATTCATTTCCACTGAGCCACAATGGGAACTCCCTGGATTATTTACTTCTGATAGTCTGTTTTAATGAGGACTTTTACCACTTCCAGAATAAAGCAAAACCAGCAATCTACCTTTCTAGCCATGTCTCTTACTGTACTTTCTAGCCATGTCTCTTACTGTACTTTCTAGCTATGTCTCTTACTGCACTTACACTCCAGCCATACCAAACTATAGCTGCAATTCCAGATCACACTTGATGCTCTCACCTCTCTGAGCCATGCCTGTGACACTCCTGTCTGCTTACCAGATCCTTCCTTAAGTCTGCTGAAGGGCCCTGAATCACTGATAGGCATTCTCTTTGTGTGTTAATTAATTAATTAAGTGCATCCCTTCCTTTCCCTATTTATTCATCTCCTAGGAACTCTGTTTGTTTTTTGCTTTTTAGGGCTGCACCCGCAGCATATGGAGGTTCCCAGGCTAGGGATCTAATCTGAGCTACAGCTGCTGGCCTAAGCCACAGCTACAGCAACACAGGATCCAAGCTGCATCTGTGACCTACATCACAGCTCACAACACCACCAGATCTTTAACCCACTGAGCGAGGCCAGGGACTGAACCTGCAACAACCTCATGGTTCCTAGTCAGACTCATTTCCCCATTGCCACAACCGGAACTCCAACTGTTTTTTTGTTTGTTTGTTTTGGTGGACATCTCCTAGGAACTCTGGTGGACAGGCTATGGGATCAGGACCAGCCAGAGATACCAAGACTCAGCCCCATCCCTCACAGCCTCAGAGATTATTCACTTGTATTTGAATCACAATTGTCTGTTTTTACTTCTTTCTCTTAGACATGATGTCAAATGTAATAACACTGATAATCCATCCTTTAATTCCCAGCCCCTGTCTCAGAGTAGATACTTAATATGTGGTTTTTAATAAATAAATGAATATCTTTATTTCCACTGGGTAACAATCCCAAACCCTATCACTTCCTTATTTGTATACTGCTCCTAAAATATTTCTTGAGTTTTCTGCTCTGGGGCAGGCACCGTTCTAGATTCTGAGGATATCTGGGGGCAAAGAAGAATGGTCCTGCTTTTATGAAGCTTATATCCCAATGGGGAGATTGTTGATTAACAAGTAAAAACATAAATGTGGAATTGTAAACAAGATATAGTAAAAAGAAGAGCAGATTTGGGACCTAGAGAGGGTGTGGTATGCTTGCATGCTGGATTAAGACAGTTTGATTATGAAGAATCTCTCCAAGAGAATTCTATTTGAGCAAAGGCCTGACAACATCGATTCCTGCATGTCCCAACTGCCTATCCTCAAAAACCTTCAGAAAAAATGTTAAAACACTGATTTCCTTATTATTCTTATACTCAATTATTTCTAAGCAAAAGTTAAAATACTTCAAACGGTCTGTCACAAGATTGATTTTTCCTTTGACAAAAGCCTATTTTTTATCTCTCAACATTCTATTTTATGAGACCTCAATCTACTTAGATAGGTTTTATAATTATTTTTAAATAGCATGTTTTGAAATTCTTATGGGTATTCATTCACCTCAGTTTTTTCTCATCCAGTATCCCCAGGTCCAGACCTTTTAAAACAATGCAAATCCTCTACCCTCCTTCAGGTTTGAGCTGAAAACTCAGTTCTGATTGGGAGCTTCTAAGCCATACCTAGTTCCTCGGTTTGTCACAATTTTTAATCTCTTATAGTGTTTACTATCCATCCCTTCCACAAACAGTTTCCTTTTCACAACAACTATTTTAAAGGTTTGCCCTATCTTAGTTCATCTGAGCTGCTATCATAAAATACCTGGGTGGCTTCTAAACAACAGAAATCTTTGTCGTTACTGTTCTGGAGTCTGGGAGGTCCAAGTTTAAGGGAGTAGAAAATCTGGTGTCTGATGAGGCTCACTTCCTTGTTCACAGACCAAATATGTGTCTTCTCCCTCTTTCCTCACTTGGTGGTGGTGGGAGGAGGAAGGGTCTCTGAGGTCTCTTTTATAAGCACAGTAATCCCATTTGTGAGTCCTAATTCCTCTCGGCCTGGTCACCTCCCAAAGTCCCCGTGTCCATGTGCCCTCACCTTGGGAGTTACAACATAACAAGTTTTTGACAGAATACAAACATTTAGGCTGTATAGCACTCTGTGTCTTCCTAATCAGAGTATATTTCTAGCTTTTTCAGGCTTTTCCTTCCCAGACGTGCCTATTATAGATAATCAATAAGCATTCAAAAAATGATAGTCCCACCAGTTTATGAGATGGCCAAACTAACTAGAGACTCTCATACTAAGTGAAGTACGTCAGAAAGAGAAAGACAAATACCATACGATATCACTTATATCTGGAATCTAATATATGGCACAAATGAACTTTTCCACAGAAAATAAAATCATGGATATGGAGAACAGGCTTGTGATTGCCAAGGGGGAGGGGGAAGGAGTGTGATGGACTGGGAATCTGGGGTTAATAGATGCAAACTATTGCCTTTGGAATGGATAAGCAATGAGATCCTGCTGTGTAACACTGGGAACTATATCTAGTCACTTATGATGGAGCATGATAATGTGAGAAAAAGAATGTATATGTGTATGTGTGACTGGGTCACCTTGCTGTACAGTAGAAAACTGGCAGAACACTGTAAACCAGCTGTAATGGAAAAAAATCATTAAAAGAAGTTTCATCTGGAGGATCAGCATCAGGTGCACTAAGAGAGAATTAACCAAATTTCCATGTTAACTTCTGCTCTGTGCCTTGAATAATATAAGATCGGAGACATATTTGTAACACTTAGGGCTTTTCTGCTTAATACTTGCATGCTCATATGTAGTATTTAATTTTTATGTTTTTATCCTTTAAAATGTCTCACTGTACCTTTAACCCCTATTAAACATAGCAGATCATACACTATTTTTTTTTTATATTTAAAGGACTCTGATTTGAATCCACATGATAACAGTAAAGTACACTAGAATTTTGAAAGTGATAAATAGCTAAATACAGACTAATAATTACCCTAAAGACCTTTGAATGTCATTTTCCAACATACGCTTTTTGTTTGTTTGGAGCTGTTTGCTTTTTGTTTTGTTGTTTAACAAAAGGAACATGAAACCGCAGGAGATGTCATAGACCCTGAGGCTCTACAGATGACAATTTGAGTTAAGAGCATTTGCTGTAGAAACGGCTGGCTCTGTGCATAAGAAGATAAAAATTTAAAATTTCTCACAACTGCAATGAACAAACTTCTAGAATGTTTCTAGAATGCCCTCACTGGTGGCTCACAAGTTTTGTCGTCTAACTCTAGTGTCACTCATTCATTGGAAAAGGCTTACCCCCCAGAGGTTTATCATTTGAAGACTAAGTTGTTGCACAAAGAAAACAAATTTCCCTGCGATTGACAGCTGTCTGAATGCATGTGTAGCTTTAATTTTTTTTAATCTGTAGTCTTAAAAGTGGCTGAATCCAAAAGCTCACCATTAAAAATACCTACAAAAATTACTGGAAAGGTGCCTCCGGTGTGGGTATACATTTCATTAGAGCATTTAAATTTAACAGTTAAAATTGACTATAGAAGTAAGGACTATGATGCACTATGCTTTTCTTATGAAATAGGATTTATGGAGTGGCCTGTAAATCTAGTTCATATCCAAGAACATATAAGGTCAAAAGACCTTTCCAGCTAATTGGGCCACTGGCGTGAGAGAGATCTTTTAAAAGTTTCCCCAGGTTCAAGAGCTAATTGCTGATTGTGGCAATGCTTATTGAAAATATCAGTCTCTATTGTTTATTTACGTGTAACACAGGTGACACTAATTGTCTCACAGTTGTTTTCAATTCCCAGTCTGTTTGCTCCAGCATCCCTGCCATGCCTGGTTCTGATGCCTGATCTCTCCAAGTTGTGGTTTTGCTTTTTGCCATGCCTTGTCATTTCTTTCTGGAAAGCTGGACATTATAAAAGGAATGGCTGTAAATAGACTTTCACAAGGCAGCCTAGAGGTGTGGGGGAGGAGACTCTGGATTTTCTCCCTGCTTGGGTTGGCCAGGATCGTGAGAGTGGGCTGAAGGCAGGAGTTTCTCTAACTTAGGTCAGTTAGGCTCTAGGGACACACCTGAGGGGGCGGGGTTCTGGTTAACCCATTTCCCCTGAGGGAAGCTGTAGTAAGCAGCCCAGGGTGCTCTAAAGCACGAGAGAATTTTTCGGCAACATTTATTCTGGGAACCTGGTTGAGCCCCTAGTGAGAAATCTCACAGCATTACTGGGGCCTCCTGGAGTTTTTCCCTCACCAACTTGTCTGCTCTGAGCCTTCAGCAGGCTGGCATTTCCAGCTGAGACTCTCCTACCCGGTCCTGGTTCCTGGGGTCTTCCTGCTCTGGTAAGCCTCAACTCCTTACCCCAACTGTCTCTCCAGCCTTGGGCAGTAGTCTGCCCTGTGTCTGTTCCTCTCTTACAGGTCCAAGAAGAGAGGTTGATTTCTCATTCTGTTCAGCTTTTTATTTGTCATTAGGACGGCGTGGCAACTTCCAAGGTCCTTACCTGCAGAACCAGAAAACAGAAGCCTTAAAGTAGATTTAAATGAAACCAACCTAGAAAATATGACATAACATAATTAAGAAAGCCGGGAGTTCTCGTCAAGGCTCAGTGGAAACAAATCTGACCAGTATCCATGAAAATGTGTGTTTGATCCCTGGCCTTGCTCAGTGGGTTAAAGATCTGGCATTGCCTTGAGCTGAGGTGTAGGTCACAGATGTGGCTTGGACCTGGTGTCACTGTGGCTGTGGCATAGGCTGGCAGCTGTCTCAAATTCGACCCCTAGCCTGGGAACCTCCATATGCTGTGGGTGTGGCCCTAAAAAAACAGAAAAAAAATAAAAAAGCAAGCTTTGGTAAGCTTAATATATAAACTGCTTTTAAAGCAAATAAATATGTTGTTTGTTTTGCTGTTTTTGATTTTTATGGCCATAGCTGCAGTTAATGGAAGTTCCAGAGCCAGGGATTGAATCCAAGCCATGGCTGTGACCCATCCTCCGGGGGCAACACCAAATTCTTCAATCCACTGCACCCCAGGGATCAAACCTCCACAGCAACCAGAGCCTCTGCAGTCAGGTTTTTAACCCACTGTACCACAGTGGGTAATCCACAAGTTGTTTTTTTAAAGTCTCTAAACAATCATTTCACAATGTCAGAAATATAAATGATATATGTATGTACAATTAATTTCATTAGTAATCAAGAGTAGGCAAGCTTCAGTGTGAAAATTTATATTTTCACCAGTAAATTTCCAAATATCACCGAATACCTCTGAGGAAGTGTAAAAACTACCTACTCACTCTGTGGATATTCTAGCAATTCTGTTAGTAGGAATTATTCTCTCCCTTCCAAATATACATAACTAGGAATATATAATAAAATGTTTATTTCAACATGTTTTATAATATGGAAGACTGAAATAATGTATCATCTGTAGAATGATGTGAATTGGGATACAATAAAAAAATAGCCATTGGAAATCAATGAAATGATGGCTTTTTTATGCAATTATGTTGGATAAAGTCAAGCTATAAAGCAATAGCTATATTATAATCTGCATATAAATGTAGCAAACATACTCTTAAAATCTTTGCAGTGTTTTTTTCTGGAATGTAATGTTAAAACTTTTTAATTCTGTGTTTGCATTTTATCATGAGTGTGTTTTGCTTTTCTAAATAAAATAATACTGTATAATAAAATCTGACTTCTAGAGCCTCTGTGGAGCATAGTAACAGAGACTAAACACATTCATGTCTTATTGTATGTTCTAGAAGATGAAATGGTGTTTTTTTGTTTGTTTTTTGCTTTTTTAGGGTAGCACTCTCAGCATATGGAGTTTCCCAGGCTAGGGGTGGAATCAGAGCTACCGCCACTGGCCTATACCACAACAGTGCAGCGCGGGATCTGAGCCACATCTGCGACCTACCACAGCTCAGGGCAACACCGGATCCTTAACCCGTTGAGTGAGGCCAGGGAGCGAACCGGGTCCTCATGGTTCCTAGTTGGGTTTGTTAACTGCTCAGCCACCGCAGGGAACTCCTGGACTGGTTTCTGTGCAGAGGCTGATCCCCTTTTCTTTTCTCCTGCAGGGAAGGGTGAGCATGGAAAACCTTACCCTCTCACGGAAGAGGACCACGATGACTCAGCTTACAGGGAAAACGGTTTCAATATTTTTGTCAGCAACAATATTGCTCTAGAGAGGTCCCTGCCGGATATCCGCCACGCCAAGTGAGTACCGGCTCGCCTGCGAGGAGAGTGATTTTTTTTTTTTCTTTGTCTCTTTTGGTTCAGTATGTTTAATGTTTATCACCGTGAGATACATAATTGAAAACCGTGCCCTAATAATTTTATTAAAAACATTTATATTCCATAATCTTAGGTGTTTTTAAAGTTAAACTGGAATAACCTTTAAAATTGCAAAAGAGGAACTATCAAGTCTCTGAAATTTAATCTTCCTTTTCACTATTGAGCTGGCTGTTGGAGCTCCATTGTAAAGGAAATACTTTCCGATCATGTCTATACCTTGTCCTTTGATCATGTACCTTGTGAAGCACACCTTTTCCTCTGGCGATTAGTGCTGTTAGAACTCATCTACCTGTGCGTACCTTCTACTGACTCCGTTATTATATTGGCCATATCAGTGTCATTGTTGTTACCTTTTCTGTAGAAAGTGCCTAAAAGCTATGCATACAAAATCTAAAGATAATAATTGGTTTCTCCCTTTCCTGTCGCTTATGAACTGCTTGTGGCTGGTCAATTGACAATGAGTTCAGTTTTTGATGGCATCGCGGCTAAATAGCATAGTCTGAAGGGAAACAAGAAGAATATTGCATACAGTTAGCTGAAAGCCCTCTTCGTCCACCCCATTTCATCCTAACATTGTTTAATGTCCTTTTTACGCCTAGTCTGTTAATTGTTTTGTTATTAGCATATGTGATGCCAAAAGCATGCCAAGAACCAGAGGATGTGATCAGAATTGGGAGTTGTGGAATTGTCATGCATATTTGATAAATCTATCCAACTAGCATAATACACTGACCTCTGTGCTTCACATTTCCTTAGAAATATTAGTGTGAGAGAAAGAAAATCAGAAAATAAAGGACATAAATGAAAATAGGACCAGTAATCTATATTAAACCAGAACTGTGCAGTAAATAAAACTCTGTGCAAAAATAATTAACTCTTTAGGGAAAAAAAATCAGTAAATTATGGTCTGGGGGACTCTTTTTTAGTTGGTATATTGTGTCTGTATACATTTATTTTAAAATATTAAAAAAAAAATACTGGTTTTCTCCTTAGGTTTTATGTATATTTGCATTCCCCAATATAGTTAAGCAGAGGAATAATATGAAAAAAAAAATCAATTTCCCCCTAAACTGAATGCTTTATATATTGGTGTAGGCCTTCTGTGTAGCAAAATTATTCCCATGTTACCTGAAATTATCTACAGTAGTTCCCACTGACCAAGAACATTTCTAGTTATGAGAAATTTTAATACCTAATTGCACACCATCAAAGATACATTAAATTACATTGTTGGCTTAATAAATATGTTCAGAGAATAATTTCCATCCACCTCCTCCCTCACCCCCACGCTTCCAATCTTTTAATGTGCCTTCAAGTGGAAAGATTTGCAGATGGAAACAGTGCAGAAAATCACTCAAGTCGAAAGAAGGCTGATGTTCCCATTCTTCTCAGAGAGTATATTTTTAGTGTAACTCCCACCTTTTGAGAAAACATCTTCTTAGGCAATAATGGAAAAGAAATTGGAAAAAGGGAAAGAAAACTATTTTGAAATTTTTATCAGAACTACTGAGTGTATAGTATCAGAGAGTATTTTTCTAAATGTTAGGGTAGAAAAATGTGGCTAAAATATGGGGTGTGACCATATTCTTATTTACTGAGGCTAGATATTCAATAGTACAGACACCTAGTAAAATAATACAAAAAAGAAAGAAAGAAAGATAGGGAAAACAAAACAAAACACAGCAAACTTAACAGAGGATTGGAGAAGGATGCTAGCAAAATCTTCAGTGTGAGACTACCAGGAATGGTAGTTTACTTAATCCAGGATCTGACTCTCAGCTGTGCAGGAAGGAAATGCGATGCTACCTCTGCTTTTGTCAGGGTCCTGCTTGCAGGAAACCAAGAGCCAAAGAAAGTCTTCCAGGACCCAACCACTTAAAGTCCTATGCTTTTGATCTTGTCATGCTTCTCAAAATGCAGGCACAGATAATAATCACAAGAGTATGCGACTCTGTCCTTGAAATTATAAAAGCAGCCAGACAAATATTCCTGTGTTATTAATTTAACGAGGCTACAGGTAATTGACCACAGCTTGTTTATGGAAGAGAATGCAAACTTTGAGGGACTTTTTAAATCAAACTTAATAGTTCCGAGAAACTTGGTCTTTGCAGTCAGCCAGTTCAAACTACTGGCTTGGAGTGCCAGAAGATAAAAGAGTTTATTTTTTCTTTACTTTAGGATTTTGTAATGAACAGTATGTGGGAGCACTATCTTGCAGTTTTGCTGAATTTGATCTTCATTCCAAGACACATCATCATGGTTCTTACTGCACTCTTGTAGGCTACAGGGCACTCCCTCTATGCCAGTGTTCTACACCTGTATTAATTCTAAAAAAAAAAAAAAAAAAAAAAAAAAAAAAAAAAAAAAAAAAACATGGTTCTAGGCATTTGGACATGCTTAGTGTACATTGTAGTCCACTGTGAAGAATATTCAGAACATGAATAATTTCAGAAATCTCAATCCAGATTTTTCCTACTCCTTACTACTAAGTCCATGATCTAATTCTCGGCAGTGAAGGAAGGAAGGAAATGCTACCTACGATTTTTTTTCAGGGTCCTGCCTTCAAGACACCAAGAGCCACTTAGTTCTTACTTCTTCACTGGTATAAAATGAACAGCTTTTTTTGTTTGTTTGTTTTTTGGCTTTGTTATTTCATTGAGTTGATAAAAGACTCCCATTTGGAAAAATAGAGGAAAGTCATGTGCTATAATTTCAGTGTGTGCAGGATAAGATCACTTTTACTTATATCCTAATAAATCTCAATCTACATTTTAAATTTATTTTTTTCCAAGTATTTTTAGCATCTCCCTCTCTTGTAAGATATATTTTCATTTTTCATGCCATCTATGCTTTGGTCAAATTTTCTACCTCTTCTTTCAGAGCCTGACACTTTCGGTTAACTTTTGTATTTTTTTTTTTTTTTTTTGGAGACGTATCTATGCATTTTAAATACTCACTGCTTTCTTGAGTTACTTCCTAATTAAATCTATACCCTGAGTACCTGGGTTCAATCTGAGAGCAACCTGAGTTCAACCTGTGCTTAGAACATCTTATCTTTCCATTTTATCTAATGCAATGTCAGTAAGAATTATATTGTGAGAGCTTCTGCATGACAAATTGATACCTGGCTGGCCTGGCTTTATTTTACACTTCAGTTTTTATCAGCTGCATATCAATTATGTATTTTCTTTACATTCAGTCACCCTTGGGGATGCCACACCTTTGTATGCTCTAGAGCATCTTATTTTGACTTCCATTTCAAAGGTGGAAAATATAAAACATGTATTTAGAGTACAAAATACATACAAAATAAGGGGAAAGAAAATCATGGAAGGATGACCTGCATAGAAAAGAAATTCTGATAAACTCATGCTTGAACATATAGTTAGAAAGATAAAATTGAAGAATATTTGAGCAAGAATTTACTCCCTGAATAAGTCATTCAGCTGTTATTACAAATCCTCTCCAAATATAATATAATTTGTAATAAGAAGAAATTACATGTATAAAAATAGGAAGTACATGTGATTAGAATATATGTAAGTCATGTATAATAGCAAAGTCGAGGTCAGCTTTGAAGAGAATTCAGGTAAATGCATCATTGATATGAGGTACATGTTTTGCTATTAGAAAAATATAGGTAACTATTCATGCCCACACACATTAATTAAGATGCACTTATAAGGTGACTGAGGAGTTGGGATATTTTTGAGTTAAAGTAGATCTATTCTGAATTGTGACTTTTCCTTTTCATTTTTAGTCCCAAGATAGGGAAATTTTAGCTTCATGCCTTTGGTAACAAACAAGATATTGAATTTTGAGAGAAAGTTCTGAGATAGCTCATCTCTGGAGAAAATTTAAGAGAATTTTTACAACCTCTTGTCATTGATTATTATGTGATTGCTTTCTGCAATGTTGCAGTTATTGTAGCTGAAACTGGCTTCTGTACACTGGCACCAATTAAGTCACAGACACATTTTTTTCTAAGCAGAAAGATCAGCTTTATTGCTTTGCCAGGCAAAGGAGGCCACAGCGGGCTAACACCTCCAAACTATGTCCTCCCTTGAGAGGGGATAACAGTGGGTTTTATAGGTTTAGTTTGAAAAAAACAGACTATTGATAAGGATAAGTGTACCTGCATTCTTCTTCCTCCATAGATCATTTCAAAATATCAAGGCCAGAGTCAAATGGTCTGGTGATGGTTTCTGTTGATCTTTGGGTTATCCCACCTTGACCTTCTTCCTGCAATGAGGATTGCTCACAAAAGGAAGGGGGGGTTAGGGAGTGTTTCAAAGGAAAAGAAAACGCCAGGTGCAATATAACTGTAATTAGACAGTAACCATTAGTAATAAGTTAGTGGGAAAGGCAGTACATAATATAATGGAGACTGTTTTAACTAGTTTTTAGCTGTAACAATATTTCCTAATCATTAACTTTTTTATTATTCAATGAATGTATTACATTTATAGTTGTACAATGATCATCACAATCCAGTTTTATAGGATTTCCATCCCAAAAACCCAATGCATTCCCCCACTCCCCAAACTGTCTCCTTTGGAAACCATAAGTTTTTCAAAGTCTATGAATCTGTATCTGTTCTGCAAAGAAGTTCATTGTGTCCTTTCTTCAGATTCCACATATCAGTGAAAACATTTGATGTTGGTGTTTCATTGTCGAACTGACTTCACCTAGCACGATATTTTCTAGGTCCATCCATGTTGCTAAAAATGCCAGTGTTTCATTCCTTTTAATGGCTAAGTAATATTCCATCATGCATATGTACCACATCTTCTTGATTCACCCTTCTGTTGGTGGACATTTAGGTTGTTTCCATGTCTTGGCTATTGCAAATAGTGCTGCAATGAACATCGAAATACACGTGTCTTTGTGAGTCATAGTTTTCTCTGGATAGATGCCCAGGAGTGGGATTCCTGGATCAAATGGTAGTTCTATTTTTAGTTTTCTGAGAGGTCTCCATACTGTTTTCCACAGAGGTTGCACCAATCTGCAATCCCACCAACAGTGTAATAGGGTTCCCTTTTGCTCTATTACTGAGTATGTGCTCTATTACTGAGTATGTGAGGCACACACCCTTTCCAGCACTTATTATTTGAAGACTTTTTGATATGGCCATTCTGGCTAGTGTAAGGTAGAACTCACAGTGGTTTTGATTTGCATTTCTCTAATACTGAGTGATGTTGAACATCTTTTCATGTGTTTTTTGGCCATCTGTATGTCTTCTTTGGAGAATTATGTGTTTAGATCTTCTGCAAGTTTTTTTGATAGGATTGTTTGTTTTTTGGTATGGAGCTACAGAAAGTATTTTATAAATTTTGGAGATTAATTCCTTGTCAGTGGATTCATTTGCAAAGATTTTCTCCCATTGTGTGGGTTGTCTTTTCGTTTTGTTTAGGGTTTCCTTTGCTGTGCAGAAACTTTTAAGTTTAATTAGGTCCCATTTGTTTATTTTTGTTTTTACTGTCATGACTCTAAGAGGTGGATCTGAGAAGATGTTGCTGTCGTTTATGTCAGAGAGTGTTTGGCCTATGTTTTCCTCTAAGAGTTTTGTAGTAACTGGGCTTATATCTAGGTCTTTAATCCATTTGGAGTTTATTTTTGTGTCTGGTGTTAGGGAGTGTTCTAATGTCATTCTTTTCCATGTGGCTGTCCAGTTTTCCCAGCACCACTTATTGAACAGGATGTCTTTTCTCCATTGTATATTCTTGCCTCCTTTGTCATAGAGTAGTTGGCTGGAGGTGCATGGATTTAATTCTGGGATTTCTATCCTGTTCCCCTGATCTATATTTCTGTTTTTGTAATAGTACCATATGGTTTTGAGGACTGTTGCTTTTAGTATGGTCTGAAGTCAGGGAGTCTGATTCCTCCAGCTCCATTTTTCTTTTTCAGGATGTCTTTGGCTTTTTTGGGACTTTTGTGCTTCCAAACAAACTTTAAAATATTTTGTTCAAGTTCTGAGAAAAATGTACTTGATAATGTGATAGGGATTGCATTGACTCTGTAGATTGCCTTGGGTAGTATAGTCATTTTGATAATATTGACTCTGCCAATCCAAGAGCATGTGTCTTTCCACCTCTTTGTGTCATCTTTGATTTCTTTCATCAGTGTCTTATAGTTTTCAGAGTACACGTCTTTTGTCTCTTGAGGTAGGTTTACTCCTAGGTATTTATTCTTTTGGATGCCTTGGCAAACAGGATTGCTTCCCTAAATTCTCTTTCTGATCTTTCATTGTTAGTGTATAGAAATGCTGTCGATTTCTGTGTATTAATTTTGAATCCTGTGACGTTGCCAAATTCATGGATGAGGTCTAAGAGTTTTCTGGTAAAGTCTTTAGGATTCTCTAGGTATAGTATCATGTCATCTTCAAATAGTGATAGTTTTATGTCTTCCTTTCCAGTTTGGATTCTTTTTATTTCTTTTACTTCTCTGGTTCCTGTGGCTAGGACTTCCAAAACTATGTTGAATAGTAGTGGTGAGAGCAGACATCCTTGTCCAGTTCCTGATCTCATTGAGAATGCTTTCAGCTTTTCACCATTGAGAATGATGTTTGCTGTGGGTTTGTCATATATGGCCTTTATGATGTTGAGGTAGGTTCCCTCTATGGCCACTTTCTGCAGGGTTTTTTTTAATCAGAAATGGGTATTGGATTTTGTCAAAGGCTTTTTCTGCATCTATTGAGAGGATTATATGGCTTTTATTCTTCAGTTTGTTAATGTGGTGTATCACACTGATGTATTTGTGGATTTTGAAGAACCCTTGCACCCCTGGCATAAATCCCACTTGATCATGATGTACAATCCTTTTAATGTATTGTTGAATTTGGTTTGCTAGTATGTTGTTGAGGATTTTTGCAAATTCTTAGAAAGGTACAATCTTTCAAAACTAAACCAAGTTGAAATAGAAAAGATGAAGGGACCAGTCACAAGAACTGAAAGTGAAGCTGTGATTTAAAAACTTCCAACAAACAAAAATCCAGGACCCCGTGGCTTCACACTCGAATTCTGTCAAACATTTAGAGAAGAGCTAATACCTATCCTTCTGAAACTACTCCAAAAAATTGCAGAGGAAGGGATACTCCCAAACTCATTCTTTGAGGCCACCATCACCCTGATACCAAAACCAGACAATCACAAAAAAAGAAAACTATAGGCCAGTTTCACTGATGAACATAGATGCAAACATCCTCTTCGTTAACTCTTGAGTCAGCCTTTGAGATGAGGGGAGACTTGGGAAGCTAAAAGAGAAGTCTTTTACTTCAAAACACAAGAACTCAGGGGCTCGTTCACAGTCTCATTATCACAACCCTGTCCCCTGGGAAATTTCAGAACCACCTGAGAGATTGTCCCAGTAATGGTTTGGAAGTAAAATAGTACCTTTGTTACTGATAAGATCCTATTGGCGGTTGTGATTTAGACGTGTGATTCCTAATATCAAACTCCAGAGTGAGGAGTTCCCATTGTGGCGCAGTGAAGTAAGAACCTGACATAATATCCATGAGGATTCAGGTTCTATCTGTTCCCTGCTTAGTGGGTTAAGGATCATGAATTGCCACAAACTGCAGCATGGTTCACAGATGCGGCCCAGATTCTGCATCGCTATGGCTGTGTTGCTGAACAGCAGCCACTGCTCTGATTCAGTCTCTAGCCTGAGAATGTCCATATGCTGCAGGTGCAGCCCTAAAAAGAAAAGAGAGAAAAAAAAATCAAATACTCCAGAGTGAGGCACATTCAGCCCTCAAGCCTCAGGCATTGCTGACAACAAAAGGACAGTTGTACAACTTAGGGCCTGGAGGGCAGAGGGAGTTGTCTGCTCTCTGCACGCAAATAGGTTCCCAGATAGAAAAATGAAGCAGAAGCTGAGCCAAGCATGATAAGCTCTGTAACTCAAACTCAGCCATCGTATGTCTCCTGTTTCCAGAGAGCCTGGAGTGTTAATCTAACAGCTGCCCTTTGTTGAGGACTGTGTGCATGGTTGAAAAAAGAATTTTAGATTCATAGCAGGGTGAAAAGAAAGATAAGTTTATGGAGATAAGAGAACTTTCATGGCTTGTACTCTTACACTGAACCAGGCAATCTATGATTTTGAATTTATTCATCCACTTTACTAAGTCAAGGTGTAGTTTCTTCATGTATCTATGTATGGATCAATTTTGAGTTTATCAGGAAAAATAATTATTTATGTCCAATTTGTTTTAAATATGGTTTAGTGAATATGATAGAATGGTATTAATTTTAATTTTACATGAAATAGAAAAGTATGATTTACCTGTTTTGACTTTGGGCTATGGAATACTAGAACTCATTCATATAAATGTTTGAGGTCAACCATTCAGAAATGTGCAAGGATTTTTTTAATTTCTCAGTTTCAAAGGCTGCATACAAATTTGGGAAGCACTAGCTTCCTTTCATGTTTCCATCGTGATTTATTTGCAAAGTTAGGCACCTTTTTTTTTTCAACACGTTTACAAGTGAATTCTGAACCAAATTAAGCTAAAAGTCTTATGGATTCCAGTCAGGGGTGAATATTGCCACAGGGGAAGGTGGGAAATGTATCTTTTGAATCAAACACAATTCCAGCCTAGTATCTGTCTAAATATGACTGAAAAAAGAAAAAAAAAACAGTTAAATCATAAGCAATAGATTGAGGGAGGAATGATCAGGAACAATAGAGAAGAAATAACCTTTGAAAACAGTTATGCGATTACCCTTTACTATTTTTTGAAAGCCAGCTTATGCAAACTAGTGTAGACATTAGTGCATGAGTGTGTTTCTAAGCGTCACTAAAGAAAAGCCTTGATAGAACAGCAGCCAGAATGCACAGACATATCTCTTTCATTGACTAAAGCCTGGAAGACATGGGAGAGATATTATCACTATGACTAAAGATGTTTCCCTTTTGAAATGAAAATCCTCCAAGGATAGATAACAATTCAGTATCTGTTGTCAGGCATTTATCTTTGGAGTGAATGACTGATCATAAAGCAGATTCTTTGAGAGGTGGAATGGGCTGAACACATGGGCATAGGCATCTAAAAGAATGCAAAGGGAAAGTTGTACACACACCCAAAACCTTCTAAAAATAGCCTCTAGTCAGAATCATGTCTATTATATTTCAGAGTAGATCCTTGGTAACCTTATAACATGATAGGATCAAATAAATAAAACTGAAAGCATAAGTTGGAGAAACAGAAATAGAGTCACATTTTTAATTCCTTAAAGAAAATGAATATTGATGTAATGATGCATTTTGTTCTGTAAGATTAATCCTGCAATAGGAATTCTAAATTTGCTCCCTCTTCTTTATACTTTCACTCATGGAAATTTAATGAACTAAGCCGTAGCAATTAATCGTTTAAGTGTGCTTCTTTAAAACATGGGAAATTCTATAATTTTTGAAAAGCTAATGTTATATTTCGTGGTGAAAGACAGGACACATTGCCGTTAAGATCATGGTAAAAGGGATCACTTTTACCTCTATTCTCACTGCCTCTATTCAACATTGTTCTATATAGTCCAGGCAATTAGACAAGAGAAAGAAGTAAAGGGATTCAAACTGAAAAGGAATGTTAAAACTTCTCTATTGGCAATGACAAAATCTTATAAATAGAAAACCACAGGAATCCACTAGGAAAACTAGTAGGGCTAATGACCAGTGTCAGCAAGTTATTAGGGTAGAACATCAACCTACAAAAATCATTTTATATATTTGCAGTGAATAATCTGAAAAACAGCTGTAAAGAAAGTGCTTCACCATCAACTCAAAATGAATTAAATACTTATGAATAAACTGAAAGAAATTCAACATACATTGAAAACTACAAAACATTGTGGAAGGAAACTGAAGAAATGGAGAAACACCCCATGTTTGTGAATCAGAAGAGTTAGTATTAAGATGGCTGAACACTCCCAGATGAGCTACAGATTAAAAAAAAAAAAAAAAACCGTCTTGGCATCCCAGCCAGCTTCTCTTTAGATGTCAACTAGCTGATTATAAAATTCAAGTGGAGTTGCAGGAACTCAGTGTAGCTGGAATATTCTATTACATGTAGCTGTGCAGTTTTCCCAGCACTACTTAATGAAGAGACTTTCTTTTCTCCATTGTATATTCTTGCCTCCTTTGCCATAGAGTAGTTGACCATAGATGCTTGGGTTTATTTCTGTGCTTTCTTTCCTGTCCCATTGATCTATATTTCTGTTTTTTGTGCCAGTACCATATTGTTTTGATGACTGTAGCTTTATAGTATAGACTGAAGCTGATTCCTCCCATTCCATTTTTCTTTTTCAATATTGCTTTGACTATTCAGGGTCTTTTGTGTTTCCATAAAAGTTTTAAAATATTTTGTTCTAGTTCTGTGGAGAATGTAACTGGTAATTTGATAGAAATTGCATTGAATCTGTAGATTGTCTTGGGTAGTATAGTCATTTTGACAATATTCTTCCAATCCAAGAGCATAGTATATCTTTCCATCTTTTTGTGTTACCTTTGATTTCTTTCATTGGTATCATAATTTTCATTGGTATCATATTTTATTCTTTTTGATGGGATTGTTTCCCTAATTTCTTTTTCTGATATTTCATTGTTATTACATAGAAATGCAAGAAAATTCTGTGCATTAATTGTGTATCATGCAATTTTACTGAATTCATTGATAAGCTATAACAGTTTTCTGCAAGCGTCTTTAGGATTTTTTTATGAATAGTATGTCATCTGCAAACCATGATAATTTTACTTCCTTTCCAATTTGGATTCCTTTTATTTCTTTTCCTTTTCTGATTACCATGGCTAAGACTTCCAAAACTATGTTGAACAAGAAAAGGATGTCCACTTTCACCACCGTCCTTCCCTTATTAGGCAATTTTTCTTTTAAAAACTTCAGTTGCTACCCACAGATAGTCAGCCATGTTAATGGCTACTCATAATTAATGAATAAGGAAAAACATTTCCCACAACTTCTTCCCCCAACATTCTGCCAACCAAAATTTCCTGGAAATAACACACTGTAAACTTTATGTCATTGAGGAGAAAAATTCTTATCTTTTACTTTTATCAAAGTACCACATGGGTATTTTTCTTCCTTAAGGAGGTTATGACTGTATTATTTAAAAAGTAACATCATCTGGAGGGTTTAAACAGTTTTTTTTTAAGAAACTCATACCCATGAGATAAGCTTGGCATGTTCCCTCTATGCCCCTCTTTCTGGAGAGTTTTTATCAGAAACGGGTGTTGAATTTTGTCAAAAGCTTTTTATACATCTATTGAAATGATCATGTTTTTTTATTCTTTAGTTATTTAGAGCATTCTCTAACACCATACACAATAAATAAACTCAAAATAGATTAAGGACCTAACTGGAAGGCCAGATACTATAAAATGCTAGAGGAAAGCATAGGTAGAACACTCTTTGACACAAATTGCGGCAATATCTTGTCTGATCTACTGCCTAGAATAATGAAAATTTAAAAATAAATAAACCAATGGGACCTAATTAAATGTAAAAGTTTTTGCACAGCAAAGAAAACCATAAAAAAACAATGGGATAAAACCTTTGCAAATGAAGCAACCAACAAGGGATTTATCTCTAAAATAAACAAGCATCTCATGCACTTTTATGTCAAAAAAAGCAAACGAACAAATAAAAAACCCTTAATCAAAAAATGGCAGAAGATATAAAAAGGATTTCTCCCCAGATGGCCAAAAAAAACCACATGAAAGATCTCAACATTACTAATTATTGGATAAATGCAAGTAATAACTACAATGAGGTATTACCTCATACCAGTCAGAATGGCCATCATCAAACAGTCTACAAATAGTAGATGCTGGAAAGGGTGTGGAGAATAGGTAACCCTCCTTTGCCATTGGTGGAAATGTAAATTGGTGTAGCCATTATGAATGACAGTATGGAGACTCCTCAGAAAACTAAATGTAGAACTTACTATATAGTCCAGTAGTCCCACTCCTGGGCATCTATCTCAACAAAACAAAAATTGAAAGAGATACATGGGAATTCCTGTTGTGGCTCAGTGCAAATGGATCTGACTAGTACCCATAAGGATGAAAGTTCAATCTCTGGCCTCACTCAGTGGGTTAAGGATCCTGAGTTGCTGTGAGTTGTGGTATAGGTTCCAGACACAGCTTGGATCTGGCGTTGCTGTGGCTGTGGTGTAGGCCAGCAGCTACCACTCCTGTTTGACCCCTAGTCTGGGAACTTCCATATGTTGTGGGTGTGGCCCTAAAAAGACAAAAAATGGAAAAAATGAAAAAAAAAGATGCATGTACTCTTATGTTCATTGTAGCACTATTTACAATAGCCAGGACATGGAAGCAACCTAAATGTCCATTGACAGAAGAATGGATAAAGAAGATATGGTACATATATGCAATGGAGTATTACTCAGCCATAAAAAAGAATGAAATAATGCCATTTGCAGCAACATAGATGGACCTAGAGACTATTGAACTGAGTGATGTTAAGACAAAGACAAATATGATATCACTTTATATGTGGAATATAATGAAAATGACACAAAATAACTTGCTCATAAAACAGAAAAAACTCACAGATTTCAAAACCAATATTAGGGTTACCGTAGGTGACCATTGAGGGAGGGAGGAATTGTGAGGGTGGGAATGACATATATACACTACTGTGTAAAATAGATGATTAAAAAGAACATACTGTATACTACAGGGAAATCTACTCAATAGTTTGTAATAACCTATATGGGAAAAAAGGATGGATACATTTATATGTATAACTGACTCAGTTCACTGTACATCTGAAACTAATACAATATTATGTCAAAAATTAGAAAAGAAAAACACTAGAAACAAATATGCCAAAATGTTACTAATTTTAAAAAGAATTTTTTCTCAATAGGTGTAAAATATATTCCTAGATGTCTTTTCTATTTTAAATGTATTTATTCTAATTCATTATAATCTCTAACTAATGTTTTTTAATACTGAACAGCCAAAATAATCCTGAAGAATAGGAACAAAATAGGATGATAACACATTTCCTGATTACAAATGTATTACTAAGCCAGTAAAGATAGTGTAGTATAGGGATAGATATAGAGATGAACAGAATATAATTGAGAATCCTGAAATAATGGTACACATCCATGATCAATTGATTTTTTGGCAAGAACACCCAAATTATTCAATTTGAAAAGAATAATCTACACAAACGGCACTGGGACAACAAGGTAGCCACATACAAAAGAATGATGTCAGACCCTTAGACCACAAGAGATGAGTGCCAAGTGTATCAATGACCTCAGTTTAAGAGCTAAAAGTGTACGACTCAGAAGAAACCGTAGAAGTAAATCTTCATGACCTATGATTTCATAAAGAATCTTAGATTAGATATGATACCAAAAACAAAAAAAATCAGATAACTTACTTCATCAAAATTAAAAACTTTCATGTTTCAAAGGATACCATCAAGAAGACAAAATGACCACTTACAGAACTAGATAAAATATGTGCAAATCATGAATCTGATTAGGGACTTGCATCTAGAATACATAATGAATGCTTATAATTCAATAATAAGACAAATAACCCAATTATAAATATTGGTATATGATCTAAATAGTTATACCTTCAAGAAGGGTATGCAAATATTCTAGCAGTTCCTCAAACAGTTAAACAGAGAGTTGCCATAGGACCCAGAAATTCTACTTTTAGGGATACACTCCAGATAAATGAAAACATATGTACACACAAAACTTACATATGACTGCTTATAGCACCATTATTCATAATAAGCCAAAGGTGGAAACAACCCAAATGCCCATCAGTGAAAGACTGGATGGACTACAGGTGGTATATTCATATAATGGAAGATCATTTAGTCATAAAAGGAATTAAGATCCTGATAAATGCCACATCTTGGACTAACTTTGAAGACGTTATACTAAATGAAAAAAAAAAAAAACTGATCCAAAAATCCACGTAATAAATGGTTCTATTTGTATGACTATCCAGAATAAGAAACTCTGGGAAACAAAAAGTAAACAGTGGTTACTCTAGAACCATGAATAGATAAGTAAGAGGGAAATTATGATGAAGGGTGTGAGATTTCTTTTCAAGTTGGTGAATATATTCTAAAATCTGTTATGCTCATGGTCACACATACTGGTGAATAAACTAAAAATCAATGAATTTTACACTTTAATTGGTACACTGAATTGGATATTATGTGAATTATCTCTCAGTAAAGCTGTTTAAAAAAATAAATCACTCTCAATTTGCTCCTAGTCAAGTAATGCTACTTTACTTTTATCAAATTGAGCAATTAATTACACTAGTAGATTTATCATCTGAGTCAATGGAATAAGTATTAATCTCTTGGATCCTCTAACTGGTGTGTAGTGCTAAGTACCTATTATCTTTTTGTATGAGATTCAAGTATCTCAGTGACATAATTACTTATTTGCTGATAAAATTCCATTAAAAATCCGGGTCCTACTGTGGAAAGGATTGCTTTTGTTCTCTGCAGAAGTGAAGAATTTAGTTTTTAATATTTAAAAAAATTGGTAATTATTCTGCCTTAAGTTTAATCACATATGATGAAAACACCAATACCTCCATTATCTGTAAAACCATCCCATTAACTGGTATTTCCCTCCAGGAATCAGCCTCAACTCCCATCCACTCTGCAGAGTCCTAATTTGATTCCATAGATTGTAAATGCCATCAACATTTTTCTTGGAGTTCTCGTCGTGGCACAGTGGTTAACAAATCTGACTAGGAACCATGAGGTAGCGGATTCGATCCCTGGCCTTGCTCAGTGGATTAAGGATCCGGTGTTGCCGAGAGCTGTGGTGTAGGTTGCAGATGTGGCTCGGATCCCATGTTGCTGTGGCTGTGGTGTAGGCCAGCAGCAAAAGCTCCAATTAGACCCCTAGCCTGGGAACCTCCATATGCTGTGGGAGTGGCCCTAGAAAAGGCAAAAAGACAAAAACAAAAAAAACAAAAAACAAAAACATTTTTCTTGCCAAAGTAACTAAGGCCTTCCATGTTACCAAAATCCAAAGTATTTTTACAATCTTTGCCTTGTCAAACTTTCCAGCATATACTTAACTCTTTGGCCCTCCTCTCATTTTTAACCAGCCAGCCACTCTTGTCTCTGTCTCATGGGTTAGAAACACTCTTGCCTTTCTGTCTCTTCTGTAAATGGATCCTCTTTGTCTGGTGACTAGATATTAATAGTTCTCTGATGCTTAGTATAGCCCCCAGTTTCTCCACTTTCTTTTTCTCTTTCATTGCTGACCTCATCCATCAAGACCTATTAATTCCATCTCTAAAATGTAGAGCTGAAATGTGTCTCCAAAGCATCACTTCTCTTGAACTCAGCCACATTGCCCGTCATCTCTTAATTGGGATCCTAGGATACCTTCACAAGTGGACCTCACACACTCCCTCTTGCTCTTGTGCAGTGCATGCCGCAGAGTGCGCTGCAGCGAGCCTTGAGAACCAGGGGAGATCATTAATCCCCCAATCTTTTGATCTGTCTAAAACACAAAACTCCCAGTTAGGCTGAAAACACCAACTTCAACCTCTGGATTCTCTCCCTGACCATCTCAGGCCTTTACTTTTGCCTTCCTTTCTGTCTTTACTGTGTTTCTGCCACAATGCCATGGTGAGCACACAGCTGTATAAACATAGCTCTTTCATCCCTAGTACAGACATAAAATATATTTGCATGTTAATCATATTACAGTATTACAAAATAAGTACCAAATAAATAAATAAGCAATTACCTTCCCCAGCCCCAATCACATATATACTCAGCAGTCCAAACTAATTTTTCAGACTTGTCAAAGGCCAATTACCAGTTATCACTGCTTTATCAAACCCAACCGTCATAGCAAGATTACGACAGAAAAACAGTGTGACTAAAACCAGCCATTGAAAATTGAATAAGCTGACATTAAAACAATTACTATGTAAATTGGTGCTTGGAAATGACATACAGATATGCTGTATGGTCTGCTTGTCAGGAGCCAGACGCCGAGTTGACATTTTATTCTGCTGCTATTGAAAATGAGGCCAAGAGAAGTTTAACTCTTAACTAAAATGACTGCAAGAAATCATACAATGACAAAAAGTTAAAATGAAGATGTTTCCTCTTCTTTCTGAGCATGAATGTTTCCTTTCATAAGGTTAAAAAAAATTGTTTTACTAACTATAATACATTTAGCTATTCTGAGAATCTTGTTTAGGAAACTTGTTTATCATTATTTTTATTTTTGGCCATGCCCTAGTATGTGTCAATCCCTGAGCTAGGGATTGAACTCATGCTGCAGCTACCTGAGCCACAGCAGTGACAACATGAGATCCTTAACCCACTAGGCCACCAGGGAACTCCTAGGAAATCTGTTTAAGAGAATTCACAGAATTGAACTTCCTGAATTTTTACCTATAAGAAAAGCCATTTTACAAGGTTTTTGATAGACTAAGAGGCAATAAAGTAATTAATTAATATGTGGTCTGTCCAAAGTGCTGAAAATCAGCACTTTTAAACGTTTGAATGGCAGTCAAGAGTACCACTCCTTCCCCTATTTTACAGTAGCCCTGAAGTTGAATAATCTGTAGTATCTTGGAATTGGTTTCCCTCCCACGTGCATCCTAGTGAAACTGAATCTCGTGGAACTGGATTGAATTCTCTTTATTACCATTTCAGAGAATTTTCATCATTATTACAAAATAGAACAAAATCATAATCATTTAAGATGCTGGCCCTAAAGGAAGCTTAAAATATAACTTCCCGACTATTTGTTATCATTACTATGCACTAACATTTTAGCACCTTTAGCATTACATGAAAAACATCCCAAGTTTTATATGTTTCACATGAGGGACACAAACACATATGTAATATCGATAAATTGGCTTAGTTTACTTACCCATATTGATTTTTATTTATTCAATAATTTTATAATAAACTCTTTCAATTGCATGTGGAATATTTACTCAATTAGATCTATGTTTATACATAAATGACTCAATAAATTTCAATAGATTGAATTAATACTGAATATGAAGTAAATTAAAAATCAATACAAATAACATATTGAGGAGTTCCCATCGTGGCTCAGCGGTTGATGAAGCCAACTAGCATCCATGAGGATGCAGGTTTGATCCTTGGCCTTGCTCAGTGGGTTAAGGATCCGGTGTTGCCGTGAGCTGTGGTGTAGTCTCAGGCACGGCTCAGATCTGGTGTCACTATGACTGTGATGTAGGCCAGTGGCTACAGCTCCAATTGGACCCCTAGCCTGGGAATCTCTGTATGCCATGGGTGTAGCCCTAAAAAGACAAAAAAAAAAAAAAAAAAAAAATTAAAGACAAAAAACCCTCACATATTGAGAAAAGTTGTAAGATCTACAAATTAAATAATGTATTTATGAATAATCCATAGCTCCGATGTGAAACTGGAGAAATTTAAAACTATTTCAAGTAGAATGATAATGAAGCTACATCCCAAAGTTTATTTGTATGCTTTATGTACAAAGTAGTGCTTATAGGTACATTTGTAGCTTTAAATGTTTAAGTAAGAAAAATTTTCCAATAATTCATCTAGGTAGATAAGTATAAAAAGGAAATAATAATAAATCAATGACTTTGTCAAAAACATTTTAAATTCAAAATTTAGTATTTTGGATGGATTAATAAAATTTCAAAATCCCCAGCAAGTATCTCTAAGGAGAAACAAACAAGAAAGAAACCCCCAAGTACTTTATCAGTTATGAAAGAATGGATATCGTTATACTTCCAAAAGACATTTAAGATATAATAAAGGGATATTTTAAAAATAATCCTGCCAAAAATTTGATGCTTGGATGAAGTATAAAATTTTCTAGATAATTCAACTGACAATGTCTCAAAATGAAGCAGAAAATCTGAATATCACTAGAGCTAGAAATATATGACATTTATAATTAAAAGCCTGCCAAGAGCAGTCTGGTTTCTAGAGAAAATGGAATAAACACATGCTACTGTCCTGCCATTGAACTTGACTGTAAGACCTACACAGATATGTAGTCCAGCAAACTGACGATGTTAAAAAAAAAAAAAAAATAGCAGTAAGTATAGGATGGAAGGACATGAGAATTCAAAATAGTACCGAAATAATAATGCTGAGCTCTTGAGTTCCTTTAAACACGTTTGACAGTTGAAAACAAAAACACAATATTTTCTGATGGTTTTCAGTGTACACACACCAAAGACAAAAAGGAATGTAAAGGGACCTGTATGGTAAAAGATTACTCTTTTTTTTTTTTTTGTCTTTTTGAGGGCCGCACCCCAGCATGTGGAGGTTCCCAGGCTAGGGGTCTAATTGGAGCTACAGTTGCCGGCCTACATCAGAGCCACAGCAACACCAGATCTGAGCTGTGTCTGCAACCTACACCTACAGCAATGCCAGATCCTTAACCCACTGAGCGAGGCCAGGAATCAAACCCACAACTTCATGTTTCCTAGTCGGATTTGTTTCTACTGCACCACAATGAGAACTCCAGATTTCTATATTAAAAGTGAAGTGGTACAGTATTAATTCTAAACAGACTTGAAACATGAAGTATGCATTTTGTAATTTCTAAAGCTACCACTAGAATACTATGCAAAGATAACAGCAAAATCACAATCGATACATCGAAGCAGAGCACTAAAAGATGTAAAAGTCATCCAAAGAATGCAGAAAAAGGGGAACATAAGAAATAAAAATAAAAGTAAAACTGAAAACAAAACCCCAAAACAGGAGAATGTATATTCTTCTCAAGTGGCCATGAAACACTTGTCAAGACATACATATCGTGGATCATAAAACAGACTACTACAAATTTTAAAAGATTGAAATCTTACAAACTGTATTCTCTGACCATAGTAAAATTAAATTAAAAATTAGTGACAGGAAGATAATAGACTGATCTCCATATAATTGGAAATTAAAAGCACATTTTTTGAGTAATCAGTATGCCAAAAAGGAAGTTTCAGGGGAACATAAAATGTATTTTGAAAGAAAAATATATTTTTAAATTTTTATATATTTAAAGCAGTTCTTAAAATGAAATCATTCTAGTCTTCTATAATTCAGTGCTTATAAAAGGAAAGAGATGACCTTAAATCAATAATTTAAGTCTTTACCTTAAGAACTGAAAAGAAGAGCAAAATAAATCCAAAGAATAAATTTTTTTGTAATTTTGGGATTATCTATATTTCCTTGTAGTTATGTCAACTTTTGCTTCTTATATTTCTATTACCAGGTGTGTAAATATTTGGATTCTTATAGTCTCTTGATAAAATGACTTTTTATCGCAAAGACAAATTTTTATGTCTTGGTCATATTCTTTGCCTTGAAATCTGTTTTGTTGACTATGATTAAAGCCACTTTAGCTTTTGTTTAAATTAGTGTTAGCATAATATATATCTTCTGTTCATTTACTTTTACATTTATTTGCATCTTCCTATTAAGAATGAGTTTATTGGAGGCAGTACACAGCAATATGACAATCTTTGCCTCTTATTGGCATGTTTAGTTCATTTACATCCAATATAATTTTTGATATGGTTTGCTCAAATATGCAACATTGCTATTACTTTTTCTATTTGCATCATTAAGCCTTTTCTCCCTTTCCTCTGTTTTGAACTTCTTTTGAAATAATTACGTATTTAATCATCCATTTAATCTTTTTTGGGGAAGGCACAATAGATATAACTATGTTATTTTAATTCATTTTTAGTTTATGTTGTGTTATTTTAGTGGTTGCTTTAATGTTGATGGAATATAACATAACTTATCATAGTCTACCTCAAAGTAATAGTATATGACTTCATTTATAGTATAAGAACCATACAGTGATGTTCATCCATTTCTCTATTTCTGGACTTCATGCTCTTGTTGCTATATAGTTTGTTTCAACCTATAAATGTCAAAATATTTTGCTATTATTTTTGCTATAAATGAATCAATTATCTTTTAAACTGATTTAAGTAAAATAAAACAATAATTTTACCATCTGCCTATAGGATTCTTTTACATTGCTTTTAATTTTTTTGTCTAGATACAGACTTCCATTTAATACAATTTTTCTGAAGAACTTCCTGTAACATTTACTTTTGTGTGGGTCTCCTGATGAATGAGTTAATTCAATATTTGTATTCTGAATTTTTTAAGTTTATCTTTGTTTTTAAATATATTTTCATTGATTAAAAAAAACTAGGTTGATTTTTATTTAACTTATCTGTACTTAAAGATGTTGCCCCCCTATTTTACTATTTTGCATTTTTTTTTTTTAACAAGAAGTCTGCTGTCACTTATCTGATCTATCTTTTTCTCTTGTTGCTTATAAGATTGTCTCTTGGAAGTTTCCTTGTGGCACAGAGGATTAAGGATTCAGTATTGCTGCACCTGTGCTGCAGCTTGGATTCAATCCCTGGCCCAGGAATTTCCACAAGCTGTGGGTGTGGCCAAAAAAAAAAGGTGTTTCTTTATCACTAATTTTAACAATTGAATTATGGTAGGCATTAATGTGCTTTCTTCATGTTTCTTGTGCTCAGATTTCATTTTGACCTTTTTGAAGCCTAGTGCTTTACATTTTCATTAAATCTTGAAAACTTTCATATAATCTTCAAAGGAAGACTTTTCATGTCCTCCTTACCTTCTCTTTTGGGGACTTGAATTATACACATGTTAAGCTTCTGGAAGTTGTCCCACAATACTGCTGCTCTGCTCTTTTTGTGTTCAGGCTTGTTTTCCCTTCTTTTTTTGTTAATTTTGGACAGTTTCCTTTTCATGTCTTCAAGTTTACAGATCTTTTCCTGTGCATTATCTCATATCTTATCCAGTGTATTTTGGATCTCAGATATGATATTTTTAATCTCTAGAATTTGTATTTGGTTATTTTTAATATCTTCTGAGCCTCTCAACACGTTCAAGTATTCTATTAGCTTCTTGAACATCTGGAAAACAGCTATCATAACTATTTTAAAATCATTGTCTATTCTATCATCTGTGTTATTTCTGTCAATTTCACTTAAATGATTTTTCTACTTCATTCTGGTTTCATATATTCCTGCTTCTTTGAATGGTTTGTAGTTTTTATTGGTTGTCAAACATTTCAATTTTGCTTTTTAAGGTGTCAAATGTTACAATATTCCTATAAGTATATTGAGGTTTTTTACCTGTGAGATGTAAAATTACTTGGAAAGAGTTTGATACTGTTAAGTATTACTTAACAAAGTTGAACCAGAACTGTATTCTGGTCTAGGGCTAATTCTCCCTCCTGCTGAGCCAAAGGCTTTCGAATCCTTTTTCTAATACTCTACCCAATTTTCATTTTTTTTCATTATGCCTGGTGAGAACAAGAATTATTTCATGCCCTCTACAAGTATTTTTCCCTCTAATCCTTTCTGGAGGTTCATTACTCAGCATGGGGTTGTTTCTTCACACACAGGTACTAATCACACTCAGCTGAAGATTCAAGGGGACCTGTACATCTCCTAGACTTTCTTTCCATACCACTCTCTCCTTCAGAGACTCTTTCCTGCAAACTCTATCTACCTCTGTAAGCCTGGACTCTTGGCTTCATTTCTGCAATTTAGGGAGGGCACATGGATGCACCTGTGTTTCTCCTAAATTAACCACCACCTGAAATTTCAGTCTAGAGTATAAGCAGGGGAAATTGTTTCCTGTTTGTTAAGGACTTCTGTAATTTTTTTTTGCCAATATCTTAAAAACTATTTTTTCATACTTTTCAACACATTTATTGAAGAATAATTGATGTACAAAACACACCAGAAATTTAACTGGTACAATTTATTTTTTCTACATATTATTGTTACTTTATATTTTAAAATTTTAAGTTTTATTGAAGTATAGCTGATTTACAATATTGTGATAATTTCTGCTGTACAGCAAAGCAATTCAGTCATACATGTACATGCATCCATTCCCTTTCAAAATCATTTCCCACATAGATTATCACAGAATATTGGGTAGAGTTCTCTGTGCTATACAGCAGGTCCCTGTTTGCCAATCATTCCATATATCACAGTGCGCATTGTTTCATATTTTTAATCTAGCTATTTTGTTGATCAAGTGCAAGAGATGATAAGGTCCATGTTATTCTGTCTTGGTTAAAAGTAGAAATCCCAAATAATTTTAGCTAGAAATAATATTAGATAGAAATAGCACAATTATCTATTTTTATTAAAATATATGATACTGAGAAAGGGATATTAGATATCATAGGCACCCTGTCTACCTGTTTTATTCCCCTAATAGTGTAATCTAGTCATTCAGATGGCCCAGTGGTTCAGTGGTCTAGGACCTCTTAGAGCTTGTATTCAAATGATAATTTATCATCATTTTTTGTTATAGGTATTTATTCATACATATTATTGAATGTTTTCTCTCAAAAACATGTATGGGGAATAGATTATACATTTTACAAAAATGTTTGCTCTAATAAAGTAATTCCCTGTCTCACTTTTAAACACTATAACATTTATACAATTTAATTGATGGGAATTATAGAAAGATGTCTTAAAAGGCCAAAGATAGAATGGTATTTCCAAAAGATTACATAATTAGAAGGGAAGGGGAGTGCTGGATTCCAATTCTGTGTTACCCACCTGTTATAAATACCTTTCAAAATACTGTAAACTCTTTAGGTTGGAATAGTGCTTTATCACTGTATCACCTCTTCACCCAGTACACTGTTTGGCCAATTTGATTGTAAAATAATTTTTGTTTAACCCTGGAAAACTCTAAGGGTTCAGTTTTGAATTAAATCAGTTTTGAATTAAACTTGATTTCTTAGGTGTGCTTTCAGCTCTGAAAATGTGGTTGCAGGTTTCTTTTTGTCTGTGAAGAAATTGAATCTCTTTAATTTAATGGAACGTAGTGGAACAGACAGTCTCCTTTTTCCTATTTCCCTTTTTATTTGAAAGAAGGCAGAAGACTAAAATGGTCCTCTTTCTGGCTATATTTCTCTGCACCATACAGAACTGCACTTCCTGGACCCCTGTGCTATGTGACCTGTTCTGAACAATGACTTGTGAGCAGAAAAGAACTGTGTCAATTTAGAGACAGACCATTTAATTCCCAACTTCAGGCCCACCACTATTCTCATTGACCTCTGGCACAATGATTGACAGGGTCAAAATGTGGACTGTTCATAGTGACAACAGGCATAGACCCTCCTGCCAGCCAGTGATGAAGAAGCAGAGAAGCAAGAAAGAGAATTTCACTATTTTGAGCCATCAGAATTTTGGGTTATTTATGATTATAACATAACATCCTGACCAATCTATTTAATGTAAATAGATAGGAAAAAATCCTATGAAACAAAAAAATAAAGCCTTATTTAGATAAACTAACAGAATGACCTAAGGATTAAAATATGCAAATACTTTCACTTAAACATTCTACTCACAGCTTGCAATCCAAGAATTTGAATTTTTAAAATGTGTGTTTTGAGACTGTGTCCAAAACTAAATATTAAGCCTTAGGCAGTGAGAAAGAATCTCTACATGATGGCAAGGAGAATATGAAGGTTTTAAGAACCTTAAATGTAATTTTACCTAAATACAATAAAAAGGTTGATGGTATTGCATGAACAATAAAATATTTATTTTATTCAAAATAATCACAAAAAAGCCTAGTACATATTTCATGTATCTCTAATAAAAATTTTTTTGGCTTATTCCTATTGTTGAAAGAACCATTTTTTTGTGTGAAACCAATGAAATTATAAAGATAAATTAATGCATCTATGAAAGGAATGACAGTTTGTTTAAAATAAACAATGCTTTTGCACTAAATATATTTTTAAATCTCTCATTTTAGTAAAGAGCACTAGAGAATATTAGAAAATGTATGTGTTCTATTTTGGGGAAACATAGAAGAGTATGAGAAATTTTCCGTCAAAGTAATATTTTCATTACTGTGAGTGGTTTAGCAGAATGTTTACAGACTAATTTGGTTTTTTGTCAGCTTTTAAAATGCCTTCATGATGTGTCATTTCTCACAAGTAGCTTTTTAATAATTTAAACTATTTCTTTTGTCTCTGGTGCATTTAAGGAATGTTTTTTCTATCCATTTAGATAAATTGTTACTTGACAAAGCTCTGTCCTCATCTCTGAGCCATTCCTAAACTCCAAGTTGATTTTATGCAAATGCTTATTTTAAAATAATGCAGCAATATGAAATGCAATAATTACAGGCATTTTCTTCCCTATTCCTATAAACTTAAGCAGCAAATGTTTTAAGTTGTCCCTATTGTCTCTTTATAAATTTGCTACATGTCTGTGACCATAAACAAATGAATTGTGTCTAACTTCATTTTACTTATTTCTTCAGTACAGTTCTATATTGCCGCATTGTCTTCCCATCTCACAAATTTCCCATTCTCAGCCTGACTTGAGATTAAATCTAAAATACACAGGTTGCAGATTCTTAATAAAGCCCTGGATATGCCTCAGTATTTCTAGTAATAACAAGAAGCAGTCATGTGGACCACAACTTCACCAATCCAATGACTGGCTTTGGGAGTGAATTCAATTTTCTCTGGAGCAGGTTAAATGCTAGAATGACTAAATATAATTTAATCAGTTCAAACACTATCACAAAGAGGATGGTTTTCCTTAAAGTAAAGCATCAGATCAGCACTCTCATTATTTTTGCCCAAAGTATTACAATCGCTAATCTTTTGTCCTTTCATCTTTGCTGTCTTCTGGGCATCATCTGCCTGATGCAGGTGGAATGTGTAAACATGATCCTGTCTTGCTCATCATTAACAGTATGTGAAGTACTTCATGTTGACTGCAGGCTAATGTCCAGATTTCTTAGGATCACTTTCAAGATCCTACATGATCTGTTTTCAACATACAGACTCATCTGTAATGACTTCCGTAATCCTTCCAGACAGAGTTAGTCATCCTTCCTTCAAACTCTTCATTGTCTGCATATTATCTATTATGTCAGTTGTCTCATTTGAGTCTAATCATTTTATACATTTGTCCACTGGTCTGTGATTCCTTAAGGAAAGAAAGTGTATTGTAGTCAACTTTATATCATAGGTGTCTCTCACTGTCTCTCATGCATTTCTCATCTCTGAGTTTCCTAGATCCTGCCACAGAGGACTTGACAGGAGAAACAGTAACAGTTACAATAATAGTAGCAGTAACAATGATAGTTTTTGTCCAACCCTTGCTATTATCAGACATAATACTCTACAGAGTGCTTTGTATGGATTATCTAATTTAATTCTTATTAACACATTATGAAGATGGTATATATATATATATATATATATATATATATATCTTCTACCTTGCCCTGCATGAGAAAACTTGTCTAATAGAGGTTAAACGACTTGCCCCTTGTCACACAGGGCATAAGGGGCAAAGCCATCATTTAAACCTCAGCAGTATAATGTAGAAAGTGTGATTTTTTTAATATTTGAATAATAATTATAAGCACAATGTGATTTAATTGAAAAAAATTAATTACAGACATTTAGGTAAAGAAGGTAACATTGCTAATAGTCTACTAATTAGATTAAGGCCATTTAAATATAATGTGTGTACCTAATTTTATATGTACACACTGTACATATAAGAACAGATCTGAGAGCTGTATTTCCCAGGTATAGAGTAGACTCTGAATGGGGTATCAGTGATAATTAAAAGGTTGAAAAAACAAAATTCACATGTGATGATTTTATTAAAAATCATTTTAAAATATCTTAAGTTGTAACAAACTATAAGCTTCATAACTCAACAGAAATAATGTTTCTTAGGGAATTTTGATCATCGCTCTGTATTTAAGAGATTGTTCTTGCCAAGTATAGTATCATTTACATGCCTTTGTCTAAGATTGAATTCCCTAAAGCAGATGCTGTGACAAAATTTGTCTGTAATGTTGTTAAATAGGTCATCATAGAAAGTACCCAGGGAAGCAGGGTGAAGAAGTAAGGTGGGATAGAGAGGCAGCCAGTAAAAGGGGTCTTGTCCTGATGCTTATCCCTGTGGGCACCTGCTGTTCCATCTTGCTAGGAAACCCTGGGAGATGATCTAGAAAATACCTCACAGATGTTCCCCATAGGACTGCTTCTTTCATTGGTAGGCACTTGCTTTAGGTGCATGCATTTCCCCCAGACCTTTTGATCTGCCTTTGTTCAGAGATGAGAGGAACACCCAGGTGGCTGTCTGCTGGTGCTTATGGGAGCATCCTCTTGGCAGGAGCTGGAATGGTGATGTCAAGAGGGTGGTACTGGTGCTCTGGCCTCAGTGCTAGAGCCTATCACAAGCCTGTTCCTCTAGTACATCATGTCTTTATCTTGAGCTACACACATACACACACATGTAGATAGAGAATACATACATACACATGTATACACATACATAGATGTGTATATCATATATACAATCGCTATGTTTGTTACTGAACTCAGTTTTGGCTGCTTGCCCCTCAATAGCCAATAATTTCAGAGGCAAGTGTCATTTTGAAAGGAAGGGAGCTTTAAACAGGAAAGCTAGCACTCTAGAGAGAAGTTGGACTCTTGTCCTAAAACCAGCACTGAAAATTCTGCTCAGCCATGATGTTTCTTTAAAGGACAAAGGAGGACGAATCTTAGTAAATCATTGAGGCAGGAGTTTGGGCATGCTGACTGGCTGGCTCTCTTTTCAAGTGTGATCCTACCCACAGGATCTGCCTGCATGCTTGCTTAGGGGGCTGTCGGGGGTAGAGAGCTAGTCATTCTTTAAGTACTTAATCCTTCATTGTTCCATCTTTTAATCTAGGAGAGAAAATCAAAAGGTTAGACAAGGCATGGAGTACATTCAGGAGAGCGTAAGTCAGGAGGTGGGTTAAATTGCTTAGGGATCTCATTCCTATAATTAGGTTCTTTTAAGGTTAGAGGGGGAGAAAAATGGGCAAACCAGAAAAGGGACAAAAGAGCTGCTTTCACTTTCAACTAAACATCATTTTGACACTTCACACTTAATGTGGTCAAAATTCAACTCACCGTTGTCCTTAACCCTTTCACCCTTCAAATGCAACCCCCCACACTGTGCTCAGTCTGTATTTCATAAGATCAGTTGCCCAGTCCTCCTTAACTCCTCTCAGAGGGTTACTAAGTCATGTCAGCTTTTTTTTCCTAAATTTATCTTGAACCTGTCTCTTGCAGGTCACATTCAACTCCCACTTGCATTTCTGAAACACTCTGCAGATTGGTTCAGAGGCCTGTCTGAAATTCCGGTGTGGCACCCTGTTACACGTCTGTGTATCAGTTCCCCTTTAAAATTGCAATTGTCTCTTTATCATTCTGTACCTTCTGTTTAACCATAAGCATTTTGAAGTCAGAGACAAGGGCTTGATCATTGTTTTAGCTCCACTTTGGACCCAGGCTTTGACCCTCAGCAAATCCTTGTGACTTGAGTGCATGAAAGAAAAAAAAATATACTTTCACACCCCCTGTGTGGTGATACTTTGAGCTCACATACACAGAAATTATTGAAAACTTGTTTACGAGGGCAAGGCTTTTTTTGCATATGGTCAGTCTTGCATCCTCTTTTGTCTGCCTTTTTTTCTGAATGGATCGTGTATAGCTGTTAAACATCTCCTTAAATCCATAAGCCATTGATTGCTTATAGTTATTACTCTGAATGTAATTGTGATTTAATTTATAAGCAAGTAATGTGTACAAGTTCTCCTATTATGTTTAAAAAATAATTTGGCTTCTTGAGAATATCAATTATATTCCCAAAGCATTTTTAGTTATGAGGTTTTTCATTGGGAGGTACAATTATCCTGACTGAATATTGATATAGGAAAGCACATTTATCACAGGCCTTTGCCTTTCCTGAGAAGAATGGGTGATTCTACATAACTATGACTAGGTGTGCTGAATTTCTTTAGCACTCTTTTTCCAGATTTGTGCATTATATATGAAAGCACTCATCTTACTACACTCTCTTAGAAATCACTGACAGATCTGTTTCTTATATTGCTTTTTGAAGTCATTTTATGTTATCCTAAGAGGAACGTCATGGTTTTTTTCTAGTATTTTTATGCCCATTTCATGGTGTCATTTTGATGTTTTTTTCAAGTCTTTTCACTGTATTTGAAAACAGCAAAATCCAATTTCATTTATTCCATTTTAAGACTCTTTTCGCCCTTAGAACCATAAATACTACCTACCCATGTGCTTAAAACATTCTACAGCCCAAACTGATTAATTAGGCATAAATATTACAGAAGTGAAATTTCCAAAACTTTCCAGGAAACCCATATAAACGTTAACTGTGTGCTCCATGGAAATGGTGTTGATACATAGAATTTAGCCTTGATACTATTAGATAATAATGGGGAAGTATATATTAGCAAGAGTACATTTCAGTGCACTTCTTACTTGTTTGTGAGTCACTGCTATAAAAGAGGATAATTATTTCATTAAGAGTATGTGAACAACAAAGACTTATTGTATATATAGCATAGGGAACTATACTCAGGATCTTGTAATAATCTATAATGCAAAAGAATCTGAAAAAGAATATGTGTGTGTGTGTATGTATAACTGAATCACTTTGCTGTATACTTAAAACTAACACAACAATGTAAATTAACTATACATCAATAAAAAAGAGTGAATGTGAAAATAAATCAGTAATGAATTCCATGGGTGGGTAACTATGATGATGTAGAAGCTCTGGCTGGGAAAGTATTATGCAAAGTATAATTTCCACAGTTGGCTGATAACCCAATAAATCAAAAGCAGGATAAGACATACTACAGTTTGACATCTGACATGGCTTTCCCTTCCTCCGTCGTCTCTAGCTGTAAGCACAAGATGTACCTAGAAAGGCTGCCAAACACCAGCATCATTATCCCATTCCATAACGAAGGCTGGACGTCACTCCTACGTACCATACACAGCATCATCAACCGAACCCCGGAAAGTCTGATAGCAGAAATCATCCTGGTTGATGACTTCAGTGATCGAGGTAGGATACTGTTAATTATATTTTACGTGACTCTCTTATCACCTGCATAATCACGATGGGCTTTTAAAATAAGGCAGGTGATTATTGTGATGATTTCTCTCTGAAGCTGTTTATGAAGTTTTGTGTATGTTGTGATGTTATGAGTTCACAAAATGTTGGCCAAATGCGAAAGGAATTGGATAAGTTATCGGCGTCATTTGGGGACTTATAAGAAATTTGCATTATGTTTTTGTTGTAAATTGGGCAGATGTTGGCAGAAAGCCTCAAATTCTCCCTTCAGCTTCAGGACAAATATTGTAAAATATATATGGTGGGTGCATATGAATGGTGAAATGCTCCAGGAGAACCATAAATCCGTTCCCTTCCTGAAAAGGATCTGCTCTGTTATTTACTGGTGTGATACATGTGCTTGTATTACTTCATAAATACTGGAAATTATAAGTAGTGAAAATAAATATTTTTACCTGGCAAATTTTAGCAATTTTATTATATTGGAAAGTAAAAACAACAACAAAGAAACTTGGAGTTACAGTGTATTAGAAAATTTGATGAAAGTTTTAAGATTCTTTACTACTTTGATGAACATAATTTGATTTATAAATCAGGGGAATAAGATTATAGAAAGTTTCTTGAGATTAGGACTTGATAAATCATACTCACTCTAAATGTGGAAATTATTAATACTGCAGGGAAAGTAAAATTCTTCATTCCTGGCTGGTGTGAGTGGAGAGGCAGAAACTCTTTCCGAACATACTTATCTACTTGGGGATACAGTCTACTTTCTATTTTGTTGCATGAAGGGGTGCTGCTGAGCTGTTCTGTATGTGTGTAAGAAAGAGTAGCAATAATGCCTCATAAGAGAGTGCATCTTGAGATCTTGTGGACTAACCAAAGTTTTGGAAATTTCCTTTGCAACAGAAACATCCTTTTCTTCATAGTACTTAAAAATTCTGTAAAAGTGAAACTTCTTGGTGTGTTAGTTTTGAGGTTCTTTTAACATTTCTGGTCTGCAGTGATTCACTTCAATTACTTATTCAAGGTTTGCTTGATTGTTCATGTATGTTGAAGTTCATATGACAAATGCAAGGTTGTCTATCATTCTGTTGAAATAGTGAGGTACCGATTTGGTCATTTAGGTTGATTTCAAAGCAGTGTTTGCCTTGCATTGCTTAGGTAGATATGCATTTAATAAGTATCTAAATAAATATTGAATAAGTACCTAAAATTAAATGTATTGTTTAAAATTAATTTAAATAACACATGGATTGCTTTTTTAAAAATTTTTAATTGAAGCTGCTTGTTTCAAAGTAGTCATTATTACCTCAAGCTAAAAATAGTCATTTCAAGTGTTAAAGCTAAAACTTTGCTTTTAAATATAAGACGGAAAAAGGGAATAAAGATCCAGGAGTGCACATCACCAAATAAATGTTATTTTTTGGTTGACTGGTCCTGAGAGAAATAAGATAGTGAATCTTTGGAGAATTTTCTACATAATTAACTTTGACTTGATAAACTATTTCCTACAGCAGACTTTTGACCAGGGGGTAATAGAGTAGGAAACACTGGGGAGCAGAAAATTGTGGATGGTAGAGCATTTTTTGCTGAATATTTCTCAAAGTTATTTTTCAAATGAAAGTCATTAAAGAGGGAGAAAATAGTGGCATCCACGTTTGTCTTGACTTCTGTTTATTGTCATAATATCAGTTAGGTGGATTCTCCTTCTGTGTGTAAGTTACCTGGGAAGGAGGTGTGTTCCAGGAGGCTGTCGATGTCACCAGTGTTCGTGAAGTGAAGCGATACAAAAAGGATTAGTTGGGAGGCTAATGGGGATTTTGACTTTCCTAGTGGGCATGTTTAAGGATTTAAAGTTTTCATAAATCTTTCATTGAAGTGTTCTCTTCCTAAGAACTATCAAGTTGAAAGCATTATTTTTTGATCATCAAACTTTCAAAAGGAAATTTTTTTTGAATATGTGTTTCATTTGACTAGCCTGCCTATGTGTGTAAGAGGAAACATGGAAAGAAATATATGATAAAATACTTCTAAGATCTCTTAGAATATACATGATTCTGAAGTTGTGTGGAATAGGGGAGATTCTCTTTCCAAGTTTTTGTTTCAGGTTACAGAACCTCATCTGATAAAATATGAGGGTTTTGGTGAATCTAAAATCATCACTCATGCTTTCTAACTTGCAGGAAATCTAGAAAATCAACATGATAGACACAGGTTAGAATCCTGATACCAACTGTTAGCTATATGACCTTGGGTAAATTGACCACTTGGTGTCTCAGATTTCTTACCAAAATGGCAATGAGTAACTTCTTAATTATCCAAGTACCTCCCCCTTGGGAGGTGGTGATGGACATATCATTAGACAAAGGGGCTGTGCCCTAGGGGAGGGTAACTGCTCTCAACTTCTGTCTATTCCTTGCCAAATACTCTCCTGAAACATGGAACTCATGGTCTCACACTTTGTGAGGAGATGCTCTCCATTTAATTAATCATATTTATAAGAATGAATGAATGATTGAATCCATCCATCCATTCCTCCATCTATCCGTCTATCCATAAATCCATCTATCCATCCATCCATCCATCCATCCATCATCTATCACCTGTCTTTCTCTCCCCTCCGCACCCCTATCTCCAGAAGGAACAGAAATCAGTTGGAGGGCATATGAAGAAAAAATTGTGGCAATTTATGAAATGTTGGAAAATTAACATTTTTAAAAAACATATCCAATTTTCCCAATAAACATGTTTTTATACAGATATTGAAGAAAAGTTAAATTTTTAATTCTGTCAAAAGGAGGATAAATGGATTGGGTTACCTCCCTAAATTATATGAGTGGCCTTACATGTGCGTTTATCAAAATTGCTTTCAGGACTGTTTTTACTATTACAAAAGAAAGAGGTTATCACCAGGCATCTTGTGTTTACTGGGCCTCCAAGACAAAGAAGTTGTCTCAGCTTTTTATTCAGATATTATGTATAGCCACGCTGTTAAAAATCTATTATACTTTATGATTTAAAAAAAAAAGCAAACAGAAATCCAAATCCTGTAACATGTAGAGTCTTTTTCCACCAATTCTTTAAACATCGCATTAAGTAGGCTAGACAATTTTAAAGTACAGGCAAATACAGGGGATTTTTTGGCTACCTTTAGGAAATTATTTCTGAAATGCTATACTTCATATTTATTTTCAGAAATATACTCCCTGTTCCAAGTCTGTTCAGTATGTATTTTAACACCTTTGCACTGTAGCTCTTCTGAATATTCTTTAATATCCTTTGGCTAAAGGCAATAACATTTTGACAAGACTTAATCAAGTATTACTGCTTTATATTTTATGTCCCCCAGGTCAGTAGAATAGCTGTGCATGGAAAAAAAAAATGAGAGCCAAAATATTAGCCATGTTAATAGCACAAGTGTAATATCCCTTGGAATTCATAGTTCCAAAAAATATAATCATCCTAATGATTGGTAAGTTCTGTAGTACTGGTTTCATAGCAATAGAGAAAAAATACAGAAGTATTTTAGACTTATAGAATAGCTATAAATATTGCAAGGTGATTTTTGAAAATCTGCTTGGATTTACCCAGTTGACCCCATTTTCAAAATGCTTTTTAAAAAAGTGAACATTCTGGCACCTCTCAGTTTAGCTATTCCTCCTGAAGCAAGCTTGGTAAAAGCATGTTGTTTTAGCCTCAGAACATAAGCTTACTGTCTATAAAAACAGGAAGGTGCAAGCCTGCAGGTAAGTTTTCAAAACCAACCCCATGTTTTTGCTATCTGAAGCTTCCCAAAGTGAGTGAATATATATATTTTTTCCAGTAGGCTCTCAGAAATACATTTAACAACTTAACTTGAGGCCTATAACAAGGCTTCATGATGACTTTAAAGCAGGACTAATCCTGGGCTTATCTCCAAATTCCAGGCAACCTTCACTGCATCCACATGGAAAATGTTGAAATGTGTCAGCTAAGCTGGGGCTTAACCTCAGAGACAGGGCATATTTGAACCTGACAATTCTCTAAACTTTGTGAGCTTAGAAGAATTCAAGTTCAAGCTGAGGAAACTCAAGGGAGAGTTTCTGACATGCTTCCTTAATGCAGGTGTGGAGACGCAACTCTGCCCTGGGTGTACACACACAGACACACCAGCGCACATGCACACTCTTTCTCTTGTCCCTGCTTGTTTCAAACTTCCTGGACAGGAAATGTCAGGAGCTGAGTGTTTTGGTTTCACAAAGACCTATTAATCATCTCCAAGTTCTAGCTAGAGGAAAGTCAGAAGGTTGAAACCGTCCTCCTCATCTAGCAAAATCAGCAACTTTAAAGAAATCCGGTATCTTCCTGTCAGAGTGCATAGATCCTTGGTAATCAAAGTGTGGTCCACAGACCAGCAACATCAGCACCACATTGACACTTATTAGCCATGCAGACGCTCAGGTCCCATCCAGATATATCAGACTCTCCACCTCAACAAAATCTATGTACAATTTTTATGCAAATCAGGTTTCAGAATAATTATCGTGTGTCTCCAAGTTGGGGTTGCAGTTTCCATGAGTAGTGCAGATACATAACTTGCAGAACTTCAAAATTCTCCTGTTTTTTATACTTCTTATTATGACATAAATTTTTCTATTATTAGTTAGCATTTAACTGATGCTGGATTTATAAATCTATAAAGGAAAATTTGGGATGGGAATTCTATAGCATTATCTCTACATTATTTTATGTAATATTCATTATTACATTTCTTTGATAGATTTTAGCATTTTCACAATATAGCATTTATTCTGCCTTCTTATGAACTCATTTTATAGCATTTTATGTTTAATTTCAGGTTACTCCTCCCTTGCCAATTTTCATTCTTTGTTATACAAATACTCCTTTCAATATTTTATAGATGTATTTTGCTTTGAAATTAGTTATTCAGTTTCATGCCAAATTCAGAACCCATCTATAGATACACAGAATTTCTTTAAAGATCCATACTACCATAAAAATCTTAGTCTCTACACATTGTTGAAAGAGCTTATAATTCTTTAAAATAGACTATTTGAAGTCATTTTGCAAGTGGTAATGACAAGTCTTGAATTCTTGAATTTCAGGTTCTATTTTACAGAAATATATACTCTCCAAGTATACCATTAAGGAAGATTTCCGTAAGCAAACAAATCAGTTAGTACAAGTTTTACAGCTCTTCAAAGGTGGAAGGTATCATTGGTGTGAAAAGGTTGTAAAATAGATGAGGGATGGTAGTGCAGCTCTATTTTATACGACAAAATACTAACACTAAAGTGCATATAAAGATTCTGAGATGACAGTCGACAAAAATGCTTTAGTGCTGGTGTCCTTTCTGATAGTACACTAGACTGAAAGACAAGCTATTCTTGGGTCTCAGATTTATTGAGAACTGGTACTCTAAATGACCCTTGGACTTGTTGAGATTTATTATTATTCATATTTTAAATTATAAGGATCATCACATTTTAAAATCAGAACATAAAATTAAATACAAATAAGTAGCTGAAACTAAGAAAGTATTATAAAATTCAATTCTACACTTTTCTATTTAGAAATTCATCATCCTCTTATATAGAATTGAAGGAAAGCTGTTCGATTTCCAGTGATAAATGTGTATATCATGCTGCAAAAGGATGAAATGCATGGTTTTCATGGAATGGTTCTGTTTTACCAATTATTTTTGCCTTTGTCCCTGAGAGGGAGCCCAGGGTGTGGAGTGGTACTGGTTCCCAGGCGAGGGGTCTAATCGGAGCTGTAGCTGCCAGCTTACAGCAGAGCCACAGCAGCATGGGATCCAAGCCACATCTGTGACCTACACCACAGCTCATGGCAACACCAGATCCTTAACCCACTGAGCAAGGCCAGGGATTGAACCCGCAACCTCATGGTTCCTAGTTGGATTTGTTCACCACTGAACCACAACGGGAACTCCAATCTCTATGTAATGTCAATAAAAACTATTTTTAAAATATTCTAGTGTAGAATTTGAAAATACAGTATCAGAATGGACCAGGCTGAGACTGAGTTTGAACACAAAAATAAGTACTTCGGAAAATGTAGAGTGAAAAGACACAGCCTAAGTTCCATTGTCTAGTTGGGCTTTAATCAGGTATCACATATAATTTTAGAAAAAAAATTCACAGTTGAAAAAATTTATCATTACTCTCTTTTTCTTTGCCATTAAAAATATTTTGTGTGTGTAAATGAATGGAATAAATCAAGTTATAATGCTGTAGCTCTATTGTGAGGCCTTTAAAAATACCTGTATAGAAAATGTAGTCAAATTGAGGATTATAAATATTTATATTTCCTCTCTTAGTTGCTTTAAAATTATCTTGCTTTTAATTTTTTAAAATATTTTTATTTTGAAGAAATGATAATCCCATCTAATTGTCATTTTTCTACCTAGCATTTAGCTCTTTCACAGTTTCATTTTCTTAAATATTAGTTTGAGGCATAGGAAATTGTCATTTTTTTTGTAGGACATTAATGGTTGACTGACAACCTCATGTATTTCATATTTAATAACCAAGCATCTTAAAAACTTCTCTCTCGGGATTTAATAATTATTTAGGGCTCATGTTTTACATCAGTCCTTGTAAAGACAGAAAAGGATAACACCCATCCTCAGGTAGTGGGTAAGCCAATCAGGTTTTCCAGTTGCTTTTTCTGGATGAAAGCTCCACATGGTTGAATCAATATGGGTTTGGCATAGAAAGAGATGCTTCTTTTCACAGTAAAACTGTTATAGCTCACCAATGTCACAAGGCATGACTTGCTCAAGAAAAATAAATTGTGCAATTCATTTTATGGCAGATTAAATCCCATTTATTTCCCTTCAGACAGCTGTCTTAAGTAGGATGTCACTCATATGAAACCATTTTGTGGATCTTGGGCTTCAGATCTTGGGTAGCATGGCTTTCTCTACTTTCTCTGATGAAATAAAAGATTATGTTGTATGATTATTCCCCTTGTCAGCAAACCTCAGCTAGTGAGCTTTAATAATAAAATGTTTGGGATTTCAAACAATTCTTTTTGATGTCTAAACACCCTTCTGCTCTTAATTTGAGAAAAAAAAATCACTGCATTGCCACAATGCAAAAAAAAAAAAAAAAATACAAATGCAATTATGTCCTCCTTTATCTTGAGTTGTAATATTTACTTGGAAAATGATCAGTCTCTCCTCAGTCAAGGCTTTTGAAAAGCTAACAAGTTTTAAACATCAAATGGATCTGTATTTATGAAACATATTTTAACAAAATTCTCCTAACAAGAGTTAAGTGTTTTATGTCAACTAAGGAACAATTCCACATTAGACTGGTAGGATCTTTGAGAGGAAGGAGTTGCAGGTGACCTGGTACATTTGTAAAATTTTATGGATGAATGAACAGCCTCAGAGAGGTGACATCTTAGGTCATACACTAGGTCAACTTTATGTGCTTAGATAAATGGCAGATTACCTCAAATGGGCAGTTTTCTGCTCGACGATATTGGGCTCCTCTCCTCTACAGTTTCCTCAGATGTCTAATTCTGAGAAATTAGAACATTCTCGTAAGTATCTTTAATTTGATAAAACTGTACTACAGTTATATAGATCCTCTAAATAATTGGATCTAATTTATTACCCATTTTCACTGTGGGATCAGGATCATAATAGAAACCATCACTTTCCCCTATACACACATATATTAGAACAGAAAATTCACGAGAAAAAATAATGGCTTGAACACACAAATTCCAGTGTCCATAATGGCCTTCTTGCACTGCAGGGAGCCAATCAGATCTTTCCTTCTGGAGAAAACAGTGCTTCTAATAGTCTGAAAGGCTCACAAAGTAATAAAATGGGTCATAAAACATAGTTAGATATGTTTCATGTGGCTTTCCAGGCAGATTTAAAGTAGAATTTATGGAGGTAAGTGAATGGATGTTAGGCTGGCCCCATGTAGGTCATCTGGTACTGCCTTTATTCTAGAGGTATTGTTCCAGGTTTAGGCAGCCTCACGAGGCTGTCTGACTTCACAGAAACCAAGATGCTTTTGAGATTGCCTGGGACCACTCAGGTATAAAATGCCCCCAGACAATGAGGATCTTTCTGGGACAGAGAATCTGGGCTGGGGTGGGGGGTGGGGTGAAAGGACAGGGTGACTAGGTAAATATTCAGCATTGGATTGGATACAATTAAATACACATCATTGATTTTCCACTTTTTTCTGCCTTATCTCCAAAAACTCTATGTGGGATATTTAATTACAAGCCACTTTGGAAAGCTAGTAGGTACTTCTGACCACAATCTTGCAGTGGGACAGTGACAAAGAAAGCTTAATTTTTGAATAAACTTAAGCTCTGTAACTTAAAATTTTGATTTTTGTGTATTACGTTTCTGCAGGATAATTAAGGCCACCTCCAGTCTTAAGGAGATAAGACTTTGGGTTTGAAATAAAATTTAAGCAGTTGATTTTTTTTCAGGTTTGGTACATTTTTCCCCTTCTAGTTTTGCTGATTTAAAACATCACTTAGACAATAAATGAAAAGCTCTATGAAGAAAAGAAAAAGTGTGTTTATTGTATGGTGCTGAGTATTATGAAATTATAGATTCGTGGGATGGAAAGAAATACAGCAAGTAGTTAACAGCTGGTTAGAAACAGTCTTGAATTCTAGCCCTAGCTCTGCTACTTCAGGCATGGGGACTTGAGAAAGGATTGGCATGACGCTAGATTACAGAAACAAGAAACAATTTCATTATTTTTTTCACTTTATAAAATTATCTATAAACTGAAAGGTTAGGAAAAATAAGCCACTCACTATGGAGAGGAGATAGCGGGATGATCCGTGACTTCTTCAAATAAATTCATGCTTCAAGGTCTAAACGGTCACAGTGTGCTCAGAGAAATTACAAAATTTATCTTTTAACCATGAATAATCTTCATGAAATGATGATGAAGGAAATAACTTCCCAAGAAGGGAGGCAGATAAATGTAGTGTCTATATCTATAAAAAGACTTATTTCAGGTTCCAAAGTTCAGTGTACTTGTTTATAATCTTTGGGAAAATATTCAAGTAATTGCATTAGTGATGTTTAAGTAATAGTACTGGGCAGTCATACTCAGAATAATACTCATAGTAACATGGAATTCTGGGAGTCAAAACAAGTTTGTTAAGTTTTAGTCCGACATCATCTTGGGACGGGGGCTGGGGACTGGGGCTGGGGGCAGGTGTGACTTCCAAGCTCAGATTCTCTTAGCACTGGGGCTTCCTCCCCACCCCCAGGGGTGACTATAATATAAAATCCTATGAGACTCAAGAGACCAAACTACCCGGTGGTTCCAGGTAGAGCAGATGGCTTTTCTAGGCCACTCCTGTGAACATGCAAGGTCACCTCAGACAGCCTGGCACCAAGCAGCCACTCACCTACAAACCCCTCTACCAAAGGTGAGACACACACAAGAGCAGGTGTCTCCACTGAAGGAGTGGCTGGGCTGAACCCAAGATGCCCTGGTAAGATGATTCTTGGTGGCATGATAAGCTCTGAGGAATCCCTGGACATAGCACTTTTACTGATCATTGTCTTTATGGAAGCTGTTTTCTTTTCCTCATGTCCTTATCCATCAGGAAGAAGCCCTAAAGACACCCCAAAGGACTGGCAGTCCTGACACTTACCTAAGTCCTCAGGTGATGTGGTCATCTTATAAATCACCATAGATTCCCTCCTGGTGAAAGGATTTATGAATCAAAAGCAAAGTCATTCTGATGGGTGGGGATACAGGGACATAGAAACCAGATCTCCATTGATGTATCTGTAGCTTTTGGGCAGCAGGCAGTCAGCCTAAAAGGAGATCCTAAAAGAGATAAGCTCTTCAGAGATGCATCATTAGGTGTATACCTCCCTCCATCAGGAATGCTTTCTTTTTTTAACATTTAATTTTTCTTAAAATTTAATTAAAGTAGAGTTGGTTTACAATGTTGTGCCAATTTCTGCTGTACAGCATAGTGACCCAGTCTCTCTCTCTCTCACACACACTCTCACACACACACACACACACACTCTTTTCCTCCTTTTATCTCCCATCATTTTCTGTCCCAAGAGATTGGATATAGTTTCCTGTGACATACAGCAGGACCTCCCTGCTTATCCATTCTAAATGTAATAGGAATGCTTTCTGATAACTGGCAACTGGTCCTAGTCAGTAAGGTCCACTTCATGATGACTACCTTGATTGTAGCCAGATAGTATTTTGGGAACTACATACTCATCCATGCAGTGACATGACAGCTTTCAAAAGTGTAGAGTATAGTTATTTAAAACTGTGTAGTTAGTAAAAAAAAATTTAAAGGAGTCCCTGCCCACTTTTTTTATTTCTAGGGTACAGATAACTTGTTCCTCCTAAATGAACAGTATTATTGCTGAATTGTAGTAAGAGCACATTTACTCAGGGTCAGGGAACTGGTGGTTGATTCCTAAAATTGAATCATCACGCACAGGGGAATCATGAGGTAACTCCACTTAGGACAGGAAAAAGAAGGAGACAAAGATAAAAGAAAAAGACTACTGCTTCTGAACTGTCTGTGATGGCTAAAAAATGTAAGATATTACTAGCAGGTAGAACTTGAAAGAGAATAGCAATGGATACCTTCAATTAAAATGCCATTCCTTCATATCAAACTGTCATCCAAAAGGCAAATCTACTGTGTGTAAAAATTCTGCCCCAATCCAGGTATCAAAGACTGAACTTCACTGCAGGCCTGAGGCAATTACTTTCAAGTCCTGAATAGAACTTTGCATTCAGTATCTTCAGCATGTTTCCTAATTTTCTTCCTCTGTCTCTCTAGGTAATTGAAAGAGGTGAACATACTCCATGGTTTAATGTATTGATCCTGGATGATTCAGGATGTGTATAAAATAACTCAGCCAATGAAAGTATTATGCCAAACATATGTTTCGAGTTTTAGGAATGCTGGCCACAGTATCTCTAAATTTTGTCTTTTATACCTTTATCTGAATTTGGAAGGGTAATCTATTTTGCTCATTTTAGGTAAAACTCAGAGCATACTACAGGATAGTTAAATGTTATGGTCAACCCAAACCCTTAGCACTGTAGGTTGAAAGCTTCAGATGACTTAGTATGAAGAAGGCTCTTTGCTGGTGAGACATTCATTACAGGGCAGCACTAGTAACAGGTATAGCACATGATCTTTTCAATTCTTTAAGCCACTTTCCCTTTCAGGATCAGAGAAGGTGTGCAAGGGAGCTGAAATCCCATGTGCGAAAAGATAGCATGTGTTCCTCTTACATCGAGTCTCAGGATGGCATGGGATGGGAAAAGAAATATGTGTTGAATATATTTGATCCAATGCTGTATATGAAGGTTCAGAATTTTAAATAAGAAGTGTGCAGAGAAATATGTTTCTTACTTGCTTATCCCATAATCAAAATGAAAGGAAAAAATATAAGAATGCTCAACTAGTGGAGAGAGTAAGATAAATTTGTATGTAAGTTGTATATGTGGAAAAGAAACATTGGGAAACTTTTATTTCAAAACAGGTTTTATTCAAATCTAAGTGTATAGGTATGGCTTCTGTCCACTTTGCACTCTTAGCTCCATGATGGCAGATGGAGTTGCCTGGTTTGTCACTGCTACATCTCCAATGCCTGGAATACAGAACAGTAGATGCTTAATTAATATTTGTTAAATAAATTAACAAATCATCAACGAAAAAAGTAATCCCTTTCCATTTCCGAAATCAGAGACCGTAACGTCACCAGCTCTCATCATTGTAGCAAACTTCATCTTCAGTCCTAGTCTATGTCTTTTTTCTGGCCACGCGCACAGCATGCAGATGTTCCCAGGCCAGGGATTGAACCTGTAGCACAGCAGCGACCCGAAACTACATCAGTGACAATGCCACATCCTTAACCTCTGGGATATCAGGGAATTCCCTCCTAGTCTTGATTTTCCTCAAATTCCTTCATATGCCTAAGCTTCTGAGTTCATCTCCACACCTAACATGGGAAATCTTTTTAAAAAGTCAGAATGCATGTAGTACATTCCTCTAAGTTTTCACTTTTAAGGAAGGACTAAAGTTCATTACGTCCTCTGAATCTGGTAACCCTGAAAAAAATCAGAGACATTTTAAGAGCTTAAAGAGCCAGGCTGACCCACCTTTCGACACTGGGGGTAATTGAAGACAGTTTCAGCTTCCATTAAGAGCTTCGTTATGTACAGGCCCTGTCAAAATCTCAGATAAGCCCTAGATCACTGTGAAAAAGCAGTAATTCATCAGTTTCAGCTTGAAACTGGCTGGCTGGAGGATATGAGACAGATAATTTGACAGCATGTGTTTTGGGGATTGGTACAGCTTATGGGAGACTTTCTAATTTTCCCCCAGTTTTTCTTACTGAAGGTCATATTGTATGTCCGTATTACTTAAGGTCATGCAGGAACTACATATATATTGTTTTCTGTTGTGTTTTTCTGTCAATTTAGTTGACAGAATAAAAACAGTAGTTAATTTGAATTTCAGATAAAAATTTCACACTGAGCTGGTTTCCTACTCTTCTGTTTCTATTTTCTTCTCACCTTGAGTACAAAAAGAGCTGCTTGTGGGGTGTGGGTATTTTTATCTGTGTGTGCTCACCCTCCTTAATCACTAATGGTACCCTTTTGCTGGGATCGGACATAACTGCGTCGAAGTTGCACACCTCACTCACTCGTTAGACCTTGGTAAATTTGCCAAATGATGAATTCCTCCAAAAGGCCACTAATGGACAAATTTTCTTGAGGTGATACCGATAAGGGTGTAAGCTTGTTCTTATTTGTATTTCTGAATATGATCTATAACGGAAAAACTGTTAAACTTTATAAAAGAATGGCACTCCAGTGTGTCACTGAATATAACTTCATTAATTTCTTTCAGTGCTAATTTTTTAAAAATATTCCAATATCCTAACTTATATGCAAGAAATTAGGGTAAGGCCTGAGCTAAACCTTTTATTTTAATGGACATATTAATACAGATGGGTTTCCCATTTTGTGCTCCTACAAATGAAGAGAACAAAGTCTCCTTGAATGAATAGTTTTGTTACACTATGTAAATCTTAATGCATATATATTTTCTTCCAAAGAAGTTTAATTTAATCCTCCGAGACATGAATATATGTGTCATTAATACATCTGATAACATTAATGTAAACTTACAAAGCTTCAAACTTTCAACCATTTTAGTCAGCACTATCTGTTGTGCAAAATAAAGTTTCTAGCTGATTTTTTTCAGTACCCGCTGAAGACATAAAATGATAGTCAAAATGTATATGAAAAATCATTTTATCTTTTATTATAAAATTTGGGGGAGAAACACCAGCAAAACAGTGTCTATCAATGTGATGGGTATAAAATTATCAGAAAGGCTTCCACTGGTTTTACAATATAACATTAGTAGTGAATATCTTGGATCACCTTCAAGTACTCCTGCACTTCCATATAAACAGATCTAGAAATAGGTTTACAATGACTATTGCCAAGTTCTTATAAAAGAGCAGAGCTATTGCAGGTGCTGTGAACTACTTTTTTAGTCACCTTTAACCAAAAGGGCCACCTGAGTATGCGCTGTATATTCTGATGTAAATCTCTGATGTTGAAGTTACCATTCTTAGATGATTCCTGTTGCAATTGAAAGAAACCCTTGGCTGTTCCAGAGCTGGAATACAATTCTTGGGAATGGATAGTAAGGCTTGGAAGTGACAAAATATAGTTGAAAAGACACCTTGATTCAGCCTTTATTTCATTGTCCTTAAAAATGAATAAAAATGCCACCAGCATCCCAGATGCTGAGAGGATAAAAGATTACTTGTTTAGTTGATAAACATTTAACACAAAAGGAATGTTAATTAATTACTTAAATAGCACTGATTGTGCATTTATCTTTAAAATAGTATATAAAAATAAACAGGCAGTTATTAACATACAATCAGTTTGATGAAATATAAATGAATTCCCTTTGAAATAAATGATAAAGGAGTTTCCTGGTGGCTCAGCAGGTTAAAGATCCAGCATAGTCACTGCTGCAGCTTGGGTCACTGCTATGGCTCAGGTCTGATCCCTGGCCCAGGAACTTCTGTATGCTACAGATGTGCCCCCACCCAAAAGTTATTTGTTTGGTTGTGTTGCTTTATCTTACCGTAGATTCAAAGGAATAAAAGCTATCATAATTTAGAGTTTCTACTCTAGAAGTTTTTCTTTTGTCATAGGAACCTAATGCTTGGTAATAACATAAATTATTAATTTTATAACATGCAAAGAGAAGAAATTACACTACATACATAGTGAGTTATGAAGTGTATATATTTTCAGCCACAATTTTTTAAAGAATACCTTTTTCGAGAGACTGTGCATTATGAACTAGCTGAAATTTATCTTTTATTTACGTCAATATGATTATAAAAGATAATTTATTAAATATTTTTTGTTTGTCTTTTATCTAGACTTTTTCAATATTTAGCTCCAGAATGGGTCATTATAAGATGGAGGCTACTCCTGTAGAATTTTACTTGTAGTTTATATTGTTTTTTTTTTTTTTTTTCTTTTTAGTGCACAAAGATATACAGTTAAGTTTAGTAGGGAAAACACAAGAACATTGACACTCTCTAATATGCATCAATTAACATGAGTAATCTATTTTAATGGCATATCAGAACAAAGAAAAGCTATTCCCTTAAAGCTTTGAAAATGTAATTGGAATCTGTAAAATATATTCCATATAATTTACCATGAAAGAGAAGTAAGTGACTGTCTAAAATGGTTACATCCCAATTTTTTTGTTTTGTTTTTTACAATGAAGACATTTAGAATATCTCATCTTAAAGCAATTTTGGTTTCTTTGTTGATTTTGAACTTGTCAAATTGTTTATTCCTTTTCCTTTCTGCAGTAGAATGTTAATGAGGATAAATTTTGTTTTGTGTGAAAATAAATTCATTTTTATAACAGTTAAGTTGAAGAGATAATATGACAAATCTGAACATTATCTTAACAGTTTATGTTCCTGTCATATTTTGAGCTGTAGACTTAACTGCCCTCTGTTAGGCAAGCTTCATGAATTCATATAATTTGCTGAAGGCATTCTAACATAAACAATAATGTAAAAGCAAGTTGTACAAACCTCTGAAAATTCCCATGGAGATGCCTTATTTTTGTCATTTATTATTTTTCCCTAAGAATGTTATACAAAGAAGCTGAGATGTGTGCTTTGGATAAAACACAATTGTTTCCTTTAAATGTATTTCCTTTTTTTAAATGAAAACCTTATTGATATATAATTCACATACTGTAAAATTGACCATATTAAAGTATACAACCTAGTATTTTTTTAAACGGAAGTCACAGTTATGCAGCCATTATCACTATCCAATTTTAGAGTATTTTCATCAATCCCCCCAAACTCTGGTATCCATTAGCACTCACTCCCCATTACTCCCTTGCCTCAGCTCCTGGTAACTACCATCTACCTTCTGTCTCTCTGGGAAATGTTTTCAATTAGCAATGATGAATTTAGCCATGGATGAATTTCAATTAGCATGGATGAATTTCATTGGCTAAGAAACGGCCACTGCTCAAAGCTGACCTTCTGTCTCTGTATTTGCCTATCCTGGACATTTTATATAAATAGAATGATAAAATATGTACTTTTCATGACTAGTTTCTTTCCTTTATCATAATGTTTAGAGTTTCATCAGTGTCATAGCCTATATATAAATACTTCATTCCTTTTATTAATAATAAACTGTTGTATGAAAATATTATATTATCAATTCATCAGTTGTTATCAATAATAAGCTAAGAACACTCATGCATAAGTTATTATGAGGACATATGTTTTCATTACTCTTGAGTATATACTTTGGGGTCAAATTGCTGGACCATATATATGTTTAACATTTTGAGGAACTGCCAAACTGTTTTACAACATGGCTGCATCATTTTACAATCTAACAGTAACACAGGAGGATTCCAATTTCTCCACATCTTAATGGAGTCAAGTTTAACTTTTTTTTCCTGTATTGTCTCTTATGCTTTTGGTGTCATATCTGAAAAACCATTGCCTAACAGAAGGTTAGAAAGTTTCTCATGTTAATCTCTTCTAAAAGTTTTTAATTTTAGCTTTGACATTTAGGTTTGGATCCTTTTTTGTGCTAGTAGGGCATCTGGATTTCTTCTTTGAGTATGGATATCTCATGTGTCGTCCCAGCGCAATTTGTTGAAAGACTCTGCTTTCCCCATTGCATCCATATCTGAAATCAAAGAAGCCAAACTGTAAGAGCATATTTCTAGATTCTCAGTTTTATCTCACTGATCTATATGTTCATCCTTACGCAGCAGACACTATATTGGTTAGTGTAATTTTGTGGTAAACTTTGAAATCAGGAAGTGTGTCTTCCAGCTTTGATCTTCTTTTAAAATACTTTTTTTCCTATTCTAGAGCCATTGCAACCTCATATATCTTTTAGGAACCGTCTGTACATTTCTTAAAAAAAGGCAGCTGAGATTTTTATAGATATTTTATTGAATCTGTAGATCAAATTAGAGGATATTACCATCTAAACAGTATTATGTGTTCTAATCCATGAACATAGGATGCCTTTCTATTTACTTATATTTTCTCTTTTTTTGGTCTTTTTTTTTTTAGGGCTGCACCCATGGCACATGGAGGTTCCCAGGCTAGGGGTTGAATTGGAGCTTTAGCTGCTGGCCTGCGCCACAGCCACAGCAATGCCAGATCCGAGCTGTGTCTGTGAACTACATCACAGCTCACGGCAACGCCGGATCCTTAACACACTGAGTGAGGCCAGGGATTGAACCTGTGTCCTCAGGGATACTAGTCATATTTGTTTCTGCTGAGTCACGATGGAAACTCCTATTTATATTTTCTTTAATTTATTAACTACTATTTTGCAGTTTTCAATGTACAAGTATTGAACTATTGTTAAATTTATTTCTAAGTATTTTATTCTTTTTGATGCTATTATAAATGGAATTGTTTTCTTAATTTTAGTTTCAGATTGTTTATTACTGGTGTATAAAAATGCAGTTGATTTTATATATTAAATCACATCCTATGACTGCTGAAACTGATGAGGCATATATAACCAAAACACATGAAAACTTATACAACTGTACTGCTTGTTTAAAGGTAAATTGATACAGCCACTATGGAAAACAGTATAAAGGTTCATTAAAAAATTAGAAATAAAAGTACTATGTGATACAGCAAGTCTAACTCTAGTTTTTTAACTGAAAAAACAAAAAACTAATTTGAAAATATATATGCAACCCATTTTTCATTGCAGCATTATTGGCAGTAGGCAAGATATGGAAACAATCTAAGTGTCCATTGATGAATAAACAGATAAATTATGATACACACACAGTGGAATATTATTTACCCATTAAAAAGAATTCAACCTTGTGATTTGCCACAACATAAGTGGAAATGAGGGCATTATGCCAAATAAGTTAGATAATAGAAGACAAATACTATATGATCTCTCTTATATGCTGAACCTTAAAATTAACTAACTACACAGAACAGATTGGTGGTTACCAGAGGTGGGGGTGTGGGGTGGGAGAAACAAGTGGAAAAAAATGAGCTTGATGATAGTTCTAGTTTTTTGTATGGATTTCATAAGATTTCCAACAAGTAAGATGTGTTCTGCAATTAGAGATTATTTTACTTCTTCCTTACCAATCTGAATGCCTTTTACTTCCTTTCCTTGTCTGATTGTCCTGGCAAGAGACCCCAAGACAAAGTTAAACAAAAAGGCAATAATTATTGTCTTGTCCTTATCTAAGGTGGTATACATGCAGTCTTTCCTGCTTGAGTGTTGCATTAACTGTGGGATTTGGTGGACGTCATACATCAAGTTCCAGAAATTTTCTTCCATCCTTATTTTTTTGAAAGCTTTTGTTATGAAAAGAGATGGATTTATCAAATACTTTCACAATTTATGTTAAAATAGTTATGTGGTTTTTGTCCTGTATTGATATGAGTGATACTAATTGATTTTTAATGTTAAACTAATCTTGCATTCCTAAGATAATAAATACTTGGTAATAACATACAGTCCATCTTTATATTGCTAGATTTTGTGTGTTAGTATTTTGTTGAGAATTCAGCATCTATGTTTATAAGAGATGTTGGTCCAAAGTTTTCTTATGTCTGGTTTTGCTATCAAGGTAATATTGGCTCTCTTTTGTTCACTGTTTGTATGGTATATATTTTTCCATTGTCTACTTTCAACTTACTGTATCTTTGGATTTTCATTGAGTTAAATAGGCATATTTTTGGCTGTTTTTTTCATTCTGCCCATTCCTGCCTTTTGATTGGAGTATTTAGTCAATTTACATTTAATGCAATTGCTAATAAGATAGAATTTTTATGTCGTCACTTTTAAAATTTTTTTGTCTTTTTTTATTCTCTGATTCCCCCATTACTACCTTATCTTGAATTTTATATAAAATTTCCAATGTACTAATTGAAAAATTTTGTTGTCTGTTCATATACACATACACACACACACACACACACACTATGTATGTCTATATATTTTTTTTTCTTTCGCTAGTGGTTGTCCTAGCAGTTGCAATTAACTTAAAATAATTTCCAGTCTCGTTCACATTCACACCAACTTAATTTCAATAGTAAACAAAAATTTTGCTGTAATAAGAGTTTTGTTCTTTCTATCTCTGCTTTGTACTATTAAATTATACCTTTATCATCATAGTTTTACAATTATAGCTTTATGAAGTCCCTATTAAGTCAGATAGGAAAAGAAAAAGTTATGTAAAATATATGTTTATGCTTTTTAATTTTTTTTTATTTTAGGGCCACATCTGTGGCATATGGAAGTTCCCAGGCTGGGGATCGAATTGGAGCTGTAGTTGGTAGCTTATACCACAGCCACAGCAATGGGAGATCTGAACCACATTTGCAGTCTACAATTTGAATTGTTGGATCCTTAACCCACTGAGCAAGGCCAGGAATCAAACTCTCATTCTCATGGATACTAGTCAGATTTGTTACTTCTGAACCACAGAAGTGGTTTATGCTATTTATATATTGACCTATGTAATTGGTCAATATATGAATATATTATATATTAATAGTATTATATACATTATAGATAATATTACATATATATTATATTAATAGTATGCCTTATTGCTTCATGTAAATTCATGTTTTTGGCTATTGTCCTTTCACTTCAACTTGAAGTATTTCATTTAGTGTTTCCTATGGAGCAGGTATGCCAGGAATGAATTTTCTATTTTTTTGTTTTGTTTTGTTTAAGAGTATCTTAATTTCTCCTTCATTTTTCAAAAATAGATTTTCTGAGGACAAACTTTCTAGTTGAAGTTTTCATTCAGCATTGTGAATGTGGCATCCTACCACATTCTGAATTCTGTTTTCTGATAAGTCAGCATCTTGTTGAAGGTACTTATACCTGGTGTGTCATTTTTTTCTCTTACTGCATTCAATATTTACCAAGACCGGCTCAGCAGGTGAGCGCTGAAGAATGGGTGCTGTGGAACTTAAGAAAAAAGTTAACATAAAACAAGACACAGAGACATTTATCTTAATTAAAGGTGAGAACTGGGGGACTCAAGGTCTCAGAGACGAAGAACACAACCTCAAGAAACCACACTGCTTTTTTTAAATTTATTTCTTTTGTAATCATTATTTTTTAATAGTGTTTTCTCAATACAATTTTTTTTTCTACTGTACAGCATGGTGAACCAGTTACACGTACATGTACACATTCTATTTTTGCACATTATCACACTCCATCATTAAGTGACTAGACATAGTCCCCAGTGCTACACACCAGGATCTCATCACTAATCCATTCCAAAGGCAATAGTTTGTGTCTATTCACCCCAAGCTCCCCAACCACCCCACTCCCTCCCCCTCCCCTTTGGCAACCACAAGTCTATTCTACAAGTCCATGATTTTCTTTTTCTGTGGGAGTTTCATTTGTGCCTTATATTAGATTCCAGATATATGTGATATCATATGGTATTTGTCTTCTTTCTGACTTACTTCACTCAGTATGAGAGTCTCTAGTTCCATCCATGTTGCTGCAAATGGCATTATTTTGTTACTTTTGTGGCTGAGTAGTATTCCATTGTGTAGATATATCACATCTTCCTAATCCAATCATCTGTCAGTGGACATTTGGGTTGTTTCCATGTCTTGGCTATTGCGAATAGAGCTGCAATGAACATGCGGGTGCATGTGTCTTTTTTAAGGAAAGTTTTGTCTGGCTATATGCCCAAGAGTGGGATTGCTGGGTCATGTGGTAGTTCTATGTATAGTTTTCTAAGGTATCTCCATAGTGGTTGTACCAGCTTACATTCCCACCAACAGTGCAGGAGGGTTCCCTTTTCTCCACACTCCCTCCAGCATTTGTTATTTGTGGACTTATTAATGATAGCCATTCTGACTGGTGTGAGGTGTTATCTCATGGTAGTTTTGATTTGCATTTCTCTAATAATCAGTGATGTTGAGCATTTTTTCATCACACTGCTTTTATTGTGCTCTTTAGGATTACATCAAGTGAAGAGGGGGTTGTAGGTGCAGGATATACTTCTTTTATTGTTTTAAAAGTTCTTTTATCATTTTAAAAGTCACATAGCTGGTAGATGGTTAAGCTTTTATTCTGACCATTAGGCATTTAACAATCATTAGCATTGAGGAAGCCTGGCATCATCTATCTATGCATAGCATCTGCAGAATCATCATTGTACCTCTGCAAATGGCATGCGCAGCAACCCCGCATGCCTAGGTTTGCACCTTGGTTCTCTTTGCTGATGCATATTCTGATAATGACCCCCTCATAAACCCCTTGTGGCCATGAGGTTCATCTTCCTATTATTCTTAAGAGGACATATCATGTTGTGCAAACAGCCTGCCAATCGGCACATGTCTGGCATGCCTAGATCAATACATTATGTCCTCATTCAGCTGACCACATGAATAACATGCCTTTTGGTCTTTGTTCTTAACCTTAAGTTATTTACCAGCATTGCAACCATTTTTCAAGCAAGAATATGGGGTTAAGGTAAAGCAGAACAAGATGGAGCTTTTAGCATAGAAAATAGAAACAGAGAAGCTAAGAAAAGATTGTAGAAACATGTCTCCCGATAAATATTCTCTTTGTCTTTCAGTAGTTTGATTGGATGTGTCTAGGTGTGGCTCTTTTTGAGTTTGTCCTAGAGTTTATTGAGCTTCGTGTATGTTTAGATTGATACCTTTCATCAAATTTGGAACATCTTGATTATTATTTCATCAAATACTCAGAAAATATTATAAGACTTTGTCCCACCCTCTCCATCTTCCTCTATCATGCTTACATTTCATTCAGTTTATGTAGACTAAGATTATGTTCCCTTTGTTGGCACTTTTTCCACTCTCCTACCTCTATTCCTTTTCTCCTGTTGTTTCCTCATACTCTAGCATTTCCCCCATCTTCTATTTCTTTTTGTTTTTCAAACTTATATCTTTAGCATACAGATCTCCCCTTTCCTCCCAAACACATTTTCACTTCACACTCTAATACAAAATACCTGCTTTTAAAACAGTCACACCTTCTATGTGAAGTGTAGTTATTTGCTTACATATCAAATGAAACACAAAAACCATCATGTTAATGTGCTTTCTTTTTTAATCCTCTCTATAGCTCTAAGTGTTATTCTGCTAATTCCATTTAACAGATGACAAAGAACTACTGTCTGCCATTACATCACAAGTTAGTATTAAACCTCATTTTTACTTGCTCCAGAGCTCATGGCTTCAGTCACTTGGTGCTAAGGTTCTTGACTGTGGTAGAATAATTTTACGTATATGGAGTGTTTTATTCATCTACTGTTGTGATTTTTTCTTTTGTTTTAGAAATACCAACACACCAGTCAATTTGAAATAATAGAGAACATTGTGCTGGATCCTTGGATATTTAAATCAATACTTTTCATTTTGAAGTTGCTAGAGCTCCATTTTGGTGATTCTTTGTAAGGTAGAGATGTAAATTTACATATATATATGTACGTATATATAAAATATATGATATATATATGCTACATAAAGACTTTTTATGAAAGAATAAATACATTTGTTAGGAAAGTTGTATGGAAAATATTAAATGAATATATCCTCTCTACAAAGTATTTACTTCAACCTACGAAGGACATTATATATTCAGAAGGCAGTCCTGCCAAATAGAAGTTAGTTTATTTTACTGAGATTTGGTATTAGAATTTTATCTTCTTTAGCCTGACTTCAGTTTGCTTTATTAGTCTATACAGTCCCCATTTGAATGCTTTATGAAACTTACATTCAGCCTTTTAGAAGAGTTGCTTTTGTCCTAGTAATAAGACTATTATGTTGACTAAAATAATCTAAGAGGAAATTATTTGCATCCCATATGAGATATCTAATTAATTTTATAAACACTTGATTTAGTGTTAGTTTCCTGCTTTAGGGGAAAAAGTCAGTTGTATCATATGTAAGTGCCGTAATACACAAAAAAATAAATCATTACCTCTATTATCAACTGTTCTAAAATAAGCAGCCAGGAGTTCCCACTGTGGCTCAGCAGATTACGAATACAACTAGTATCCCTGAGGATGTGGGTTTGACTCCCAGCCCCACTCAGTGGGTTAAGGATCCAGTGTTGCCTAAAGCTGTGGCATAGGTTGCAGATGTGATTTGGATCCCATGTTGCTATTGCTGTGGCATAGGCTGGAAGCTCTAGCTCCTATTCAACCACCCCTAGCCTGGGAGCTTCCATGTGCCATAGTGTGGCTCTAAAAAGAAAAAAAAAAAAAAAACAGCCAGAATACTTGTGCGATATATGAGTGTTTTCTTTGTGAACCCTATATTCTTGGTCATCCTAATCTTTAATGGTTTAAAGGCTTTTTTTAGTCATCCTCAAAATACAAAATTCAAAATGTATGATTATGTTAGACACAATTTCAAGATCCATGACCTTTATCTTGTTTTGCTTTCATATGAAATCCTTTAGGAAAATATAGAATAGGATATCTGTGCCTAATTTATTTGCATTTGAATTGCATCTTTAAATATCCTCATGACATTATTAAGAATAAATATTGATAAGAAAACACATTTTTTTTTTTTTTTTGTCTTTTTGCCTTTTCTAGGGCTGCTCCTGCGGCACATGGAGGTTCCCAGACTAGGGGTCTAATCAGAGCTGTAGCTGCCAGCCTACGCCAGAGCCACAGCAACGTGGGATCCGAGCCACGTCTGCGACCTTCACCACAGCTCACGGCAACACCAGATCCTTAACTCACTGAGTGAGACCAGGGATCGAACCCACAACCTCATGGTTGCTAGTCGGATTCGTTAACCATTGAGCCACAACGGGAACTCCAAGAAAAACACATTTAAAACTTTCTCAATTAAGATCAAATTAATAGCTGTGTCCAATTTAAAATGTTTAAAAAAGAACAGCAGAACAAAAGGGAGATAAAAAGGATATAAGTGAAATAAGGGTAGAAAATATTAAGAGCATAAGAAAGTATGGCATGATGCATTTTAGCAAAACAATAATTTCTTTTTTCTTAAAAACTAATTAATAGACAAATTCTCTTGATCTATTGTAAAAATGAAGTGTGTGCATTTTTATCAAAAATTTTGAAATTGAAGAGGAAATATAACTAAAAAATGTAGAAAACCCATAATAGCATCTGTTTATATAGAATAACAATAAAATGAAGAGGCATACATAACACATAAGTTTAATGTTGAAATCCAAACTCAGCCTTTTGGCTACTTCTGAGGAAGGGAGAAGGTAGTCGAAGTCACTGAGAGTTATATGGCCGTCTTCAACATTGTCTCAAAGTTTTATTTCTTAAAACAATAGCAAAAGGGTTTGAAATGACTGCTGGCTTAAATAACAGAATTTGAAAAATCTAGATCCTAGTCATATGCCTGTTTGTGTATCTTATATTTCATCATCATAATATATCAGGTTAATTGATGAAGGGTTTTTGGAGGGTAATAAAAATTAAGATATTCCTAAAACAAAGAAAATCGCTTTAGCTGACAATTTCTAAAACAACACTTTCTGTTTTTTTTTCCTTTAAAAAATTACGGCTTCCTGTGTTCCCATTTCACCATTTGAATTCAATTTAGTGACAGATTCACCATGTATGACGGATTGCTTGCAAGTGACTAATGATTTACTTCCTAACACTTTATTGTAGCTGAATGCTGGAAACTGCTGATGGAAGCATTTTTGCTGCTTAGATTTTATTGTTCCTCATAGTTAAATTTGCTTCAGCAAAATAAAGGTTACTATGTATTTTAACCAAAAAAAATCTGAAATATTTTTAGGGACTGCAATCTAATATTTTTAAAATTTGTTTTTACAACTTTGTAATATCTCCATTTCCAAATGATGCCTTTAACATGCTCTCAGATTTCATGGATTATCTGTGAAACTGAGCAGCCGTAGACTGTTTAGAACTTAGTAACCAGAATGAAAGCAGTATTATTTAGGGAAAAGAATAAATATAACTAATTATGCCTTGAAATGTAATACTTTGTTCAAGTAGGAGGCATAAAGTAGAAAGGTTAATTAGTAGTGTTGAATTATCACAGAGAAATGGGAAATGCAAAAAGGTTTCACACTGAGGCTCCTGGAAGCTTTGCTCACAAACAGGGCATGAAAACCAGACATCTTGGCCTTTTTAAATAAGTACAAGTAAAACCTAACATCCATAGCATGAGGTAGAAGATTTTACTAGAAAAATGGAGAGGAAGAGTGGTTAATTGTATCAGAAGAAATCAATATTATTTTAAGATTTTAAACCATTAAATTATTTAAATATTTTAAAGTATATCACTTCTAGACTAGGTAAAAAGCAAACATCACATTCTTCAAATTTTAATAAATTTTAATTTCTCAACATTGAGGTAGCTGTGGACAACTAAGGGGCCATTGGCATACTTTGGCAATATACCTGACAAAGGTAACTTGTAAGTGCTCTTAAACTGCCCCTCATTTGTTAGTTCTGCATTGCTGACTACGTGGAAGAGTCAAAAAGACTTTATACTGAGTTATCATGTGGTGCATATAGCCTATTACTAGGTGGATGGGGTATGCGGTCATTTCTAGAACCTTACCCACTGAAGTCCTCAGAGGAACTTAAATGACCTCTCCTGCCAATCGATTCTTAATGTTGATTGATAAGACATATTAGTGAGATAAAAAAGAAATAACACTAATCAACAAATATTTTATCCGAAAAAATTAAAAACAATTCTTCTAGTTAAGAATTCTTCACATGTATTAGAAGTTCAAGGGATGGTTCAGTCACACTATGAAGACAAATCAAGAATTTGAAATATATGTAACTTTTATGTCTATGAAAAAAATATGTATATGTATAACTGAATCACTTTGCTGTATACTTTATACTAACATTATAAATCAACTAGACTTTAAAAAGGGGGAAAATTAAATATTTGAGAAATGAATATGGTTTGGAATTTTAAAAAAAGAGAAATATATGCAACTTTAGATCCTCAGGAAGAGATAAAATCAAACATTCCCTGGAAATATTCATAATATTTAAAGGAGGAAAGTGTTGCTCTGGCTGAAAGCTTTTTTTTTTTTTTTTGGAAAGGAAAACATATGTGGATAACGGAGGGATTTGTGTGAAATATCTGTGTCTGCAGCTCCTACAGGGACAAGATTATAAACTGTAAATAGCCCTATCTCTAGTGCCACATTATGTGGATTTGAATCTCTACTTTTAGTTTATTGGTTTATTTGGCTTTTCCTTTGTGAAAAGATATAACATTCTCTCTCATCTTTTTTCATATATCAAATGAGGATAATTCTTTGTGTCACAGTCTCAGAAGAGGTGGTATGATGATGTCATAATAGAACATGTGAAGTTGTCCATCCCCTAAGGGAAAGAACTTGATAAAAGTTAGGACAGGATAAGCACTTTGAAGAATAGATGACATCACCCCTCCACATATCTACCCCACCTTCTGAGAGAAGCTGTTCAGCTGCCTTCTGTTTTACCCCTCAGGCTTCCCTAGGGCTCATGCAAAGTTATCATCAGGCCAAACTTGCTTGTAAATAAAACAGACAATGTGAGACTCAAACAGCCCTGAGCCACAGATTAGTAACTTCAGTTCTATTTTCAGGGAATATTATTATTCATGAAAGATACATTGAATGATGGAGTATAGTGTCTTTTTTTAAAAAAAATCTATTTTAATTGAAAATGTGTAATAGGCAGAAGTCCTTATATGACATACCAAAATACTTGGGTGCAAAAATTATATATATATATACATGTATGTATATATGTGTGTGTGTGTATATGTATATATATGTACTGTCTACAAGATTTCTCTGTGATCCCCATCAGTGACCCTGTTACACCCAATTAAATATGATAATGATTGAGTACCTAAATGATTTGACTTTATTTCACTATTTTCATAAGTATTTGATTCATTCACTCCTAGGATGTCTTTCTGTTAATTCTGATTTATTCAGGCCTCTGCTGAGAACTCAAGAAATTAGAGGGGGCTTTAAATTATCATTGTACTCCAATTTCTACTATACTTTTAATTCCTTTTCCCACACTGTAGGTATAAAGAATTTGATAAGTAGGCATACTTTAGTTTTTTAGTATGAACTCTGTTTAGTAAAGAAACTATACATACAAGTTCAGTGAAAATTGTGTCAGATTAAAGAAGTGAAGATGGTTGTTCATGGTTAATATGATAAAAATCAGTGTACAGATAATCTGATTTTTAGAAGTCTCTAAAAGTTTCTAAATTTTGGTGAGTTTTTCCTTGACACAATTTTATATTAGCCCCATAATTAGTTACCATTAGGATTTCATTTCTTATATTTTTATTTTTGTTGAAAAGTATTTTCAGACAATTCAATGAAAGTGAATTGTAACTCTGAAAATTATTTTTTATTCATAAAGGATAATACAAGAGTCATAGAGTTTATGTGTCATCAATACATAGGTTCCATTATTTTGTTCTTTTTATGGCTGAGTATTATTCCATTGATATTGACACAACACTGTTACTCAACTATAACAAAAATAAAATTAAAAAGCTAATGACACATAAATAAATAAATACATGGGTTCCCAATTTATTATTAAAGACAATTTATGTAGAAATTAGCAGTAGCCTAATAATCTATTTTCTTCCTTTATTGCATAGGAAAGAAAGAAGGTTGAACTAGTTAAATTCCATTCTAAGCAAAGTCCTTATATATGACATAATTTTTACAGATGCATTTGGTCTTTGGGGGCTGCTCATATAGTATGTACCACTTAGAAATTACAGCTAATAATATCATTCATATCTTAAGGTGTAATCATCATCTGTGTTTAAAATTTGTTACCTTAATATGGTATTAAAATGATCATCAGTTTCTTCCCACCTTTAAATGATTTAAATCTGTATTCTTGAAATTATCGGTACTACAAAGCATTAAACAGAATTTTCCCCAAAGAAAATCATATCGGACGGTTTGATTATCTTAGAAAGCATTCTCTATTTACGAATGAATTGATAATCAATGTACATCCAAAGAGTCCATTATCATCATCTCTTGGACAATAGTTACACTAAAATTTTCCAATGTTTCCATCAAGCAAGGTTTAGTTCAGTCATCACAAATATTAAGATACCTTGTGGCTTAAAAAATTTTCAGTAGTTTTGTTTTCACAGATACATATATATATATTTATATATGTGTAAAGACTGAAAAAAAGGCAAATTTATTTGATTTCATAGGGATGAACAGAAGAAATTTATAACATTTATATTTTGTGTATTTTTACTTTTAATTTTAATCAGAATTATTTATATATAAATTAATGTCACATTTTTCATTGTTAGGATGTAATGTTTAGTAAAATCCTGGGCTGGGATACCTGCCTTCCTTCTTGCAGTCTAAGGCGTATACACCTACCATTAGTATTTTCTTTTATGTAGTCCCAACCCTCTGTATACTACTTGTTTTGATTTATTGTTTGAGACTTGAATATTTTTTATGACCAGTAATCCCAGAAATAGTTATAGCTTCCAATAGTTTTTATAGAACTACAAACCAGATGAAGTTTTTCTTCAAATAAGAGGTGGTTCCTATCCAGTGTGCAAACCCAGATATAATTTTCTTCTTTCTTAAAATCAATTCTCGGATTTCCCATAGTGGCTCAGTGGTTAACGAATCCGACTAGGAACCATGAGATTGTAGGTTCAATCCCTGGCCTTGCTCAGTGGGTTAAGGATCCAGCATTGCTGTGAGATGTGGTGTAGGTTGCAGACACGGCTGGGATCCTGCGTAGCTGTGGCTCTGGCGTAGGCTGGCAGCTACAGCTCCGATTAGACCCCCCTAGCCTGGGAAACTCCATATGCCATGGGTATGGCCCTAGAAAAGACAAAAAAGACAAAAAAAAATAATAATAATAAAATGCAGAAATTAAAAAAATCAATTCTCAATAAAGCTACTCACCTGAATAATTAATTATGTTTATGACACCTTTGACTCTGTTTCAACAAAAATGTAGTCCCAACTTCTAGAAAGTATGATTTTTTTCAACAGGATTACATTGTCATGGCTTGAATTAAAAAATAGAAAATATTCATAGAATTGTATGAATGCCACTTTATTTCTGTGTAATTATCACCATATCCTAATTAAAAGAAGAAATTAACCTTGAGCGTTTTATTTAATTCAGTAGTTAAATTTGTAATTCAGTTCATTTTGTCTGCTTACTTTCAGAATTAGTAACAAAAGATCCTTCATTTGAAATGTAGATATCTTCTTTATTAATTTAAAATAACAACATAATTGGTCTTTCAGTATCATATTTTAATGTTGATTTTTTCTACCATGTTATCTATTATGTATTTGCTAAGTCAATTATGAAATCTTTGGTAAGCATAAAGATGTTAAACTTGAGATGGAGTTAATGTATGATGGGAGTGTACATAAGGTATATAATGTGTCCATGTGTCTATGTGAGTGATCTACATTAAATTATTGTATTTAATGTTTGCAGTAGTTAATATAAACTCTTCCTATTTAGAATACTGTCCTAGTCCATTTGGGCTGCTATAACAAAGATACCGTAAACTAGGTGGCTTATAAACAGCGGAAATTCATTTCTCAGAGTTCTGGGGGCTGGAAGTCTGAGTTGAAAGTGCTAGCATGGCCGCATGAAGTTAATGCTTATTGAAAGTAAATAGTCAGTGTCTACTTGAGAAGAATCCCGACTGCCTAGTGTGGAAATGAGCTGTCAGAATAACAAGAGATTAGGGCTACTGATCTTTCATCAATAAAAAATGAATGCATATTAAGTGGCATTTGTAGAAGAAATGGCAGATGTGGCATTGAATGCCATCCTTTTCCATATCCCATCCAGGGTACCCTGAGTGTCAGGCAATGTTATTAGGTTTGATCCATTAAAGGCTGGTGCTATCCTCTTCAAAATGAGATTAGCCTTTAGCATTTTGTTTATTACTTGAATTATGCGTTGAGATGAAATAAAGAGGCAGCAGTAAGGTGAAAAGTCTGTATTCTTTGTTTAATCACATAAATTATTTAAAAGTTAATTGGTGTTGTCTATAATAGGGATCACTGGAGACAACCTAATCTTCCAACATTAAGAGACTGGTTCAATAAACCGTGGTATATCAATTCAACAGATTTATTCCACCCCCTAAGATAATTTTGTTGGAGTATATTCAATGGCATAAAAGTATAGTTAATTTGTATTGCTGGGCTTGGTTTCATAAATATTTTTGAGGTTTTTATACAATTGCCCTGGCCTTGCCAGCTTTTCTTTTCCTTTCTTTCCTTTTCTTTTTTCTTATGGACAAACTGAATTGAGCTACTTAGAAACTCTAAATATTGAAAAGATTATAATATTCAATCTCTTTGAAATAAGTTAAGCAATACTAAAATTAGCAAAAGAAAATCTAATTTTCAAATTGTCTGACAATGATATCTTTCATACTTTAAAAAATTAAAAGATATATATTAAATATATTATTACTATTAAAATATATGTGTGTATATACATATACGTGTGTACCACTGGCTTTTTTTTTAATTACTCAAATGAATTTATCACATCTGTAGTTGTATAATGATCATAATCTGATTTCACAGGATTTCCATCCCACAGCCCAAGCTTTTTAATGCCCTGAATATAGGGTTTGTCTGCCAACTGAGTAGTAGAGAATATAAAGTAGATATTATTTTGTGTGTGGAGTTAATGTGAAATAATTATTAATTTAATAACAAATTGAATGTATTTTTATCAGTGAAATATCAGTGCATATATATGTTTATATACACAAACAAGTATACAAGTGTATAATTGCAAAAATTTAATAGTGTTTAACTTAGGTCAAAGGATTATATGAATTTTTATTTTTGGCTATTTTCCAAAAATTTCTATATTAATCCATACTTTTTTTGAGAAAATAGCTAGATGCACAGAGGAAAGAGAGAACACCCTAATTTGCGTGATACATGCTCTTAGTACAAGCTGCATCTTCATTAAGGTGACTTCATCTTCAGGAATATTGTTTTCTTCCCTCAATTTCATAAATTTTTTAAGAAGCCACTGAGTAGTATGCATTCATGTTAGCAACTTAGAGACCCAAGAAATCATTTTCAGAACCCTGTGTTACTTCCAAAAATCTAATTTAAATAAATATTTTTTTCAAGTATTGTTAAATAGATATTATCTGTGGTCTATTTCTACTTCATATGGAAGGACCCCTAGGTATATGTCTCTTCTATAGCCATATGATTTTCTTATTTACTTTGCAGAAAAGGAAAACTTTTAGCTAAATTGGTGACTTTTGCATTCACCAGTAAAATATCCTACACTATAGTTGAAAAATCAAATCATGATACTTACATGAACCTAATTTACTCCACTTGATTTAAAAAAGAATTCTTGGGAGTTCCCATGGTGACTCAGTAGTAATGAATCCGACTAGTATCCATGAGGATGTGGGCTCAATCTCTGGCCTTGCTCAGTGGGTTAAGGATCTGGCATTTCCATGAGTTGTAGTGTAGGTCTCAGACTCAGCTTGGATCCCACTTTGCTGTGGCTGTAATGTAGGCCAGCAGCTACAGCTCTGATTTGACCCCTAGTCTGGGAACTTCCATATGCCACAGACGTAGCCCTAAAACGACTAAATAAATAAATAAATCAAATAAAAACGAAGGAAGAATTTTTGTCCTAAATCTACTATTTAAAATTATAAAACCTCTATTCACCTTGACTAAGAATTTTTTCTTAATCTACCTGTAGGTATTTAAAGATTTTGTTTCTCTCATTTATACTTATGCCATTTACTGTCAGGTTTGTAAGAGTAAACTAGTTGTAGGGTTCAGTCATTTACTATTTCTTAAAATTGTAAAGGCCTAACCAGTATCACAGCAGGTTTTTTAAAGCCCTGTATTTGTTCCCTTTTAAAGCTTTACAGGGAAAAAAAAGCAACTGTGCTAATTAGAATTCCCAGTTCTCAGTTATTGCCTCCCTGCTTTCTTTGTGTGTTTTGAGTCTAACGAATACATATCTTTTGATATTTTTGAGAGTATTGGTGGAGTTAGCAAGTGCTAGTTAAGGCTCAAAGTTCAGCTGAAGTTTCTTTGCCATTTACATAATATGTCATTACATATAATTCTATTATTAACTATTATTTACTTCTCAGGAGAATGAATTCAAGTCAATTTTAAATTTACAAGATTGGTTTGCTACCATAATTTATCAACACGGACAAAGATCTCCTAGAAAACCATCCAAACATAAGTTAATAGAAGGATCAATCCCCAACATTTTATAATGATAAGTACAGAGCAAAAGACTGATATCCAAGATACATGGGCTCTGGCAACTGAGCAAAACCCAACAACTATGACCTAGTTTAAAACATGATGTTAGAGTCTAAAGTCCACCGGAGACTCTAGGGGCATAGTAGAGGGGGTAGGAAACTTTGTCGGGCAGTTGGTTCTTGAAACACCCTGGAGGCCTTGTCACATTGAGAAAGAGGCATGTGTGGCAGGCCCCAGGTGGAAAAGCAGCCCAGACAGGTTTAGAGGTGGTGATGAGGCCTAGAGGAAGGGCAAGAGGGCTGGTGTTGGGAAGGAAGTTTAAAGAAGAATGACCGGGTGAGACATGAGCAAGGGAGAGTCTGACAGTGTTTACTGCTGGAGTGACTTCATGAAGTCTTTAAGGAGTATGCCCACGGTTAATAAAAACAGGTTCCTGCACCCAATGCACATTGAGGCCAAACAATACTAAAATGTCAAAGTTTGGAGCAGAGAAAGGTTTACTGCAGGGCCACGCAAAGAGATGGGTGTCTTGTACCACAAAACTCCTTGTTGAAGGCTTTCAGCAAAGCCCTTTTAAAGGCCGCATGATGGATGGGCATGGTAGTTGTTGCAGACTTCTTGGTGTGGGAATCCTTGGTTCTTGCATCTGTCTGTCTAGGTCAGATTCACACTGTTCCTGTAAACCTCCAATAAAACAAATGTTCTTCTATGTTCTGCAAATTTTCATTTCTGTGTGAATGGGCTCTCAAAGGTAGTAGGCTATCTTGTGTATTTCAGGCTATAGGCAACTTCTTTCACATGACTAAGCACAGGCAGCAGAGCCCAAGGGTTAGAGCTAAAGGGATACATCTAAGATGGAGTTAGGTTTGTCCTTCCCTGTTACATGACCATCCACCTCCTTGACTGTGCATTTCTCTTTAGTAAGAGTGAGAGACCCATTACATAGGAGACCTATTCTTTCTTTGAAGTGATGCGTAAGTGCAAAATCTTTCACTATGATAGATGAATGAGACAGTCGTCCTGCACACCTAGAAGAGTTAGAAGGAAAGCAAATCCAGTTTGTCTTGTTATGTTGGAGACACAGAAAGATCACCTACTCAGGGTAGTTTTCTTGTCTTCGTGCAAAGTTCATATTTTATTTATTTTTATTTTAATTTTTTAATGGCTGCACCCACAGCAAATGGAAGTTCCTGGACCAGGGACTGAATCTTAACCACAGATGCAATCTATGCCACAGCTGCATCAACACTGGATCCTTTAACTCCCTGGGCAAGGGATCGGACCCACATCTCTGTTGAGCCACTGCAGTCAGATCCTTAACCCATTGTGCCACAGTGGGAATGCCACAAAGTTCATACTTTAAATTTCTATATTCTGTATTAACTCCAGTACTTTTTATCTGTGTCATTTCTATCACATGAGCAATAAGTCACTATGAAACATTCTCTCTCTCACACACACACACACAGAAAATGTATAAAAATCACACAGCTTTATCCTTCTCTTGTTGACATACTATTGGCTCCTGTATGGTTTTGCTACTTGAAATCCACAAGTAGTTCATTATATTGTCTACTTATTTTAATTTTTAAGCTAATTTTCATTCCAAAAGGGGGGAAAAGAAAGCTAAGTTCATTATTTCATAGGACAATCAGAATCTAATCTTTGAGGCATTAACTCTGCTCAGGCTATTTCTACAAGAGCTAAACCACACTTTATTCTCCTGAAGCGTATTTCTCAGTATGTAAAATTTTACTACAAATGTTTTTAAATTAGGAAAAAAAAAAGTTCATTTCTCTCTTATGCTTTCGGTCCTTTTTCAAATAACTTTAAGTCAGTATTATCTTTCACTGTTTTTCTCTAAACATATGACCTGGTTATTGAAGTATACACACTCTTCTAACACATTTTGACATAGAAACTATGCTTCATGCAAGTCGTTTTATTACATTTATATCTGAACTAAATTATAGTGTAGATATGACACACAAACTTTAGAAACAGACCCACCAAAATAGACATGATGATATGAGACTGAAATATTTATTTAGTTGTGAAGGTTAAATGTGGAGAATTTAATAATATTAGCTGAGTAGTCTATTCAGGCATCTGCTGGGTGGGGAGGAGAAAGTAATTGAAATTGAGTCTTATTAATAGATGCAAAACACACCCCCATAAAAAAAAAGAATTTCAAAACATCAAAATCTCTGTTCACTCTACATTTTAACTAGGTTCTTATTTTTCATAAAATGTGCCATTTCACATTTTATTGCAGTCTGCGGATCTGTAGAAAGGATCTTTTTTTTTCCTACCCTCTATTTAGGGAGCCTCAGGCTTTGTTCTTTGCTGTTTGCTTGGCTTAATACAATGTACTTAAGGCTGTGATGCTGTTCTTGTGATTACTAAAATGATTTTCCCTTATATTCTTGAAATTGAATCTTTGTTCAACTGGTAGGCTCACTGCTCTCTACAGAATGATTTATAAACCTGTCATTTTAAAAGATAACATGGAAAATCTCTCAATGAGGTCAATGGCACTGCTACCTTTCAGTAATATAATTTCCACTATCAAAATATACTTAAAGCATAATTTAAAATCCAGAGCAGATAGCTGCCATTGTTGGAAAGTAGAGAATATAATTTTTAAAGAAAAATATTCCATTTTTCCAAATGTCACTGAGCTTTTTCAATAAAACACTGCTCTTGCATTGGAGAGTAATGTAACTTCAGAGATAAGGATTTCAATGAGACAATTCTTTCTTAATTGATATAAAAAGATTTCTTGACTAACCTAATGAAGAAAAGAAAAAGACTTCTCCATGACACTCTAAGAATACAAATGAACACAAAACCTCTCACAAAGCAGAAGGAACACATTCAATACCTCGAACTTTGCTCTGATGATGTTCGAATAAACAATTTACTAAACTTTAGCTTTGTAGTTTTTATTTTGAAGAAAGTTGTGTAGTTTCATTACTTTTTACAAATTATTTTAAGTGTTGACTGATAACTGATGTTGATCCTCTTTTTTTCCTTTCATTTCCTTTTTCTTTCTTTTTTTTTTTTTTGGCCACCCTGTGGCATATGGCATTCCCAGGCCAGGGATTGGATCTGAGCTTCAGTTGCGACCTTCACTGCTGCTGTGGCAACACCGGATCCTTTAACCCACTGTGCTGGGCCAGGGATCAAACCTGCATCCTGGCGCTGTAGAGACACAGCCAATCCCATTGCATCAGAGCAGGAACTCTTGTTGATCCTCTTCTTAAATGCAGTAAAAGGGAAAGGGGAATACATTTAAAGTACCTGATTTTTACTAAGCAGAAAAATGAGTAGCCTCAAATCAGCAGATCTTAGAAAATATGTCAGTCATTATAATTCAGACTGTAGCCTAATTTTCCAACATTTAAACTCCGACACTTGCTCTTTAAAATCAACTTTCTAAGGTCTAATAGTGTAAAGGATCTTCATTAGTCAACATCTTAAAATAGTTTGTAAAAAGGAATGAGACAATGCGATACTCTTTGAAATAAAGATTATAGAGCTTATGTCTAGTATGTTATTCACAGGCATGATGTTCATCTCACAGTGTTGTATCAGGGAGCCTGTCTCAGAGCCAGCCTGGTGGTGGGCTTGTGATCCAAATGGACCTCCAAATTTCCTCATCACCTCAAAGCAAAGGGCATCAGTAACCAGCAGAGTGGGGCCCTCCCATCCTAGCTTGACATACACTGATTCCAAGACATTGACAGGGGGTCATGTAAACCATTCATCTTACACACCCTTGTTCCCTTTGGGTATGAGGAACACTCCAGGCAATAGACGGGATAGGACACAGTTGTATTTGATCATATATGGACTATGCATGGAGCTCAATGAATACATTTAAGGGGTTCTAAATCTTTCATGAATGACTTTACCAAACGACATTTCAAAATAAAAGAGTTCTGGACTTGGGAGAGATAAGAAGTCTTTTCCTAACTTTATCCCAAAAGTGTCTTAAAACTACTAGATTTTATGAAACTACAGTAGAACTGAGTATCATGAATGGCATAACATACATCATCCCTTGGTAGATTAAAAAAAAAATTTAATTCAAGGGCATGCACACACCCCTCATACTCTTTTAAAAAGGTGTATGCATTGATAGAAAGAACAATCTACATTGGATTTCTAAGGTAACAGGACTTTGGGAATATTAACTCTACCATAAAATACTCCATCAGCCTGCTATAAAAAAGTGTAGTCACAGAATCTTTTGTTTATTAATTTATTCATTAACTACTATTGATACTCTTCTTTAAATGGCAGTGATTTGGAATATATAAATGAAGTGGCATTGTCTTTCAATTAAAGCAGTGTAAAGTGTTAGTACAGAGGCATTGGCAATTGTTTTCTTGATCCATTATCTTTGGGGGAATTCTTTTGAATAGTTTATGTATGTATGTGGGTGTGTGTGTTTATCTTAGTTTAACACAGATAGGCATGTGCTAAGCATATGCTAAATGTCCTAAAATAAGGTTGCCAGAATAAAATACAAGATGCCTAAATTTAACTCTGTCTTGTATTTTTATTTACTCAATCTGACAGCCCTTCTCTAAAACTCCTGTCAACCACCTCTCCCAGTGATTATTACATACAACTAGCGGGTAGAGCATCTAGAATCAAAGAGCCAATGAGAAGAAAAAACTAATAAGAACCATTATAATAGCTGACTTATACTAAATGTCTACTGTTGAGAAACACACAACTGAATAGATAACATATTACTCTGCTTTAACCTAATTTGAATCTTACTCAATTCTCATACACTCAGCCTAGAAAATAATTGGGTTCAAAAGGAAAAGTTTCATTCCCTCTTGTTATGTTTTCAGTTTCTGATTTCTACCCTAAGATCCTTAAATGACTAAGACTAGAGCTTAATATAAAATATTCTGAACATAAATCTTGGGTTCCCTCTTTAATTATAAAAATTGTGACCATTACGTAGGCAATCTCACATTTACAGAAATATCCAGTGCCTTAATTAGACTTACTTTACTTCAGTGTTAAAGGAAGCAACAGGCCTGCAATTGCCTGGGCACTAATAGTACATAATATAGCCAATTGCAAACAGCAGTCTAATTTGTTGATTTCAAGTGAGGTGTAATTATATTGCTTCATTTGCTGAGCAAATCATATGAGAGTTTCTCTAAATCAGCCTGATTGTGTAATGAAGAGCTAATTACAAACAGCAGTGTTCTTGCAGTCAATTTATTGTAAGTGCTAATGCTGGGTTGGCGCCATGGTGACAATGGCTCATTAGGAAATTAACAAAAGCAACTGTGGAAAAGTGCCCAAAACGGGGCTTCTGGTCTCCGTTTCAGAAAGCTGCAATGATTACATCCTTCAACATGTAATTACTAAGAAAATGGTGTTTGATTTAGGTTTTGGCAAATTTTTTTAAAAGAAAGGACATTTTTAGAGCAAAACAAGATGGTTTGGAAAGCCTTCTTTTCAGGCTTCATTATCCCAGGTGTGTCCTGAAAACCTCATTTGACAGGAAGCTCTTTTAGTTGCTGAGCCATGCTGGACAACTGAATTCTGACATTCAGCATCCAAATGGAATCTCCAACTTTCAAAATATACGTATACCTAAACCTTGTGTTTTGAAATAACTCCCACCCCCTACAGATGGATTTTATAAAATTTACTTGGTCAGATGAGTGGGTCTTATGACCATCCTGTCATTTCCACATCCCAGAACATCTTCACTTCAAGTTACCACAGACCACAGCCTCATTCTTTCCTTTTGTTGATTTCACTGATAATCACCTAGTTTTCTTTCTCTGTTCTTTATCTCAAATGGAGCTTTAAGATGCAGGCTTGGAAGTTGCCATTGCGGCTCAGTGGTTGACGAACCCAACTAGTATCCATGAGATTGTGGGTTTGATCCCTGGCCTCTCTCACTGGGTTAAGGATCTGGCATTGCCATGAGCTGTGGTGTAGTTTGCAGATGTGGCTCGGATCAGACGTGGCTGTGACTGTGGCCTAGGCCAGCAGCTGTAGCTCTAGTTCAACCCCTAGCCTGGAAGCCTCCATATGCTACAGGTGCAGCCCTAAAAAAAATAAATAAATGAAAATAAGATGCAGACTTGTCTAGAATTGCTAACAGTCAGTACATTGAGTAAGCAATTTTTTAATCTGACAGGGAGAGCTCCTCCCAGAGATATTGATGGTGATGTATCTATGACTTATAGGTTCTACTTAATTTTCAAAGCACTTTCACAGACATTTTGTTAATTGATGTTAAGTTGCTGGGTCCTCGACAAACCTAAGTCTAATCTCTCTGATCTCCAAAAACTTTTATTTTCTTTCCTAATAAAAGAAATCAGAAATGAATGCCAGGGTTAAATGTGGGCTAACTGATGTGAGTACATTAATAAGAATACCTATTTTTAATGAAAAGTTTCTGTTAGAAAGAGACTTGAGTAGATATATTGTAAAAAAAAAAAAAAGTATATGCATACTAACTAGAAAATTTAGGTAAAACATAGGTACAAAATTTCTTTCTTTGTGCAAGGAACTCACACTCATTTTTTTGGTCAACCTGGGAACTAAAGGCTTTGGTTCATCAGTGAAACACATTGTCTTCAAGAGAAAAAAATAAGAAAACAGTAAAATATTAGATACTCAACTCCCTGTTCCTATAGTCCTAACAGTAAAACCTTATTCCCCCCCTTTTTTAAATGTATAGTTTTGAAATCTTAGAAAGTTTTATAGATGAAGAAGCTGAGGCACAAGGAGGAAAAGTTAGATTCCCAAGTTTATACAACTAATTGATGACAGAGCAGAACTGGGGGTATTCAGTCAGTTCTGACTACCAGTCCCTATTTTTACTTGGCCAAGCTCTGTTTGTCCAATATTGTGCCCCTTATCCAATTTTACATCTAAAATTATTGCTAGAATAAATATCAATACTTTTCAAAAAATAGTATTTTTAAATTTGTTCATGTCCTTTCAATTTTAAAAGCTTGATCATTTTTTCAAGAGTTTAGAAGACAAGATCCAAATATTCATAGCTTTTTTTATGTCTTCATATACAGAAAAATATCCCAATTTATCTTGTCCTCTATCCCCTCCCAGTTGCTAATTATAGAACCCTCTGAGATTTACCATTGTCTTTTTTGAAATTCACTTTAAATAGTTCAATTTTACTTATGATTTATGTGTTTAAATTTGTATCATGGCATGTCCATTGCAGCAAAGTTTACTGAGTTTTCAAGATGTTTCACAGTTATCTGGCATGGCCATAATTTGATTTGACAGTGATAGGTCCTATTCTATTCATAATCATACTTTATTATTCTATTCTTGTGCTTCTAATAAGCCTTTTCATTTTCATGAGTATGATTGCTTATCATAGTATCCAATATGAACTTTATAAGATCAATAATACAATTTAAGGGTCTGAGGAGGAAAACCAAGTGAGTGACAGCAGACCAGTGATTAATGCTTCGGTCCACAGGGAAAACAACATTTATTTAAAAATCATGGCAATGAAGTAATTCGAACTAAGTAATAAAAAATTCATGAAGATGCAAAATTATTCAGGCATGTGGCAGATTCTATGGCAACGATGCCACAAACTTATATTAATGTCTACTATGTGCAAATGTAGCATTTCTTTTAGGGGCATTACTGTCATCTCATATATCAATAATTCACTGTTTTGATTTGTTTAGAATCTATTTGAATAGCTCTTTATAAGATATTGAACTTTGTTTTGGGGAAAAGGATCCATCATTTTATAATGAATTCTCTTTTGTATTATGTCCACACCACAAAACAAAATGAATATTTGCTTTACTTGATGATTCAGACACAAAGTTCATTGACATTGTGGGCTGAATGATTATATTTGACTTTATTAAAAATATAAAGTAACCATGTCCATCATTAAAATATATACTGCATTCTGTTCTATGTAGAACTAGCCTCAGTAAAGAGAAAATGGAATGTTTACTAAATTCTATACAATAGCTCTATTACCCTATAATTTGCAAGCAGCAGGTAGACTAAAATGTGTTTTTTTTTTCAAAATTACTGTGTAGAATACAGAATCAAGTTTTTTTCCATGAGCAATAATTTACCCATGTATTACTTTGCTAAATGTTTTTAAAAGACTTACTGAAACTGTGGAAAATATATATGAAGCCAAGTTAGGAAATTCTGCTTCTTGCTGCTAATATCAAATTGTAGCCAGTTTTTCTTCTTTTTGTCACAGCATGTGAAAATTTAGGTAAAATACTACCTTGAGAATGTTTCCTGGCATCCTTTATTTTTATTGAACTGTGGATTTGAAAGTCTAGCATAAAATATTATTATGTGTGAATAGTGGAAATGTATTCCATTAGGACAAAAACTATGTATTTAGAATCCATTTGAGAGCCGCTACTTATCTTCTCTATGAATTGTCTATCTAAAGTAAGAATGATGGTACACTTAGCCTTACTATTCCTATAGCTATCCCCATACAGGCAGAGGTACAACATATGGCATAGTATGGATGTGCAGGAAATAAAAACGGCCTATGTATAGGATTTGAATGCGTGCCAATCAAAACTGGCATATAAGCAAAATAAGTTAAAAACATATCTCCAAAATATGTAAACAACTCACATAGCTCAATATCAAAAACAAACAACCCAATCAAAAAACAGGCAGAAAATCTACGTAAACTTTTCTCCAAAGACAGACAGATGGCCAAAAAGCACATGAAAAGATGCTTAATGTTGTTAATTATCAGAGAAACACAAATCAAAACTACTGTGAGGTCTCTCTCCCACTGGTCAGAATGGCTATCATCAAAATGTCTACTAACAATAAATGCTACAGGGGATGTGGAGAAAAGGGAACCCTCTTACATTGTTGATGGGAATGCAAATTGGTACAACTACTATGAAATACAGTATGGAGCTTCCTCAAAAAAGCTAAACATAGAGTTACCATATAATCCAGCAATCCCACTCCTGGGCATATACCCAGAGAAAACCATAATTCAAAAACACACATGCACCCCAGTGTTCATTACATCACTCTTTACAATAGCCAAGACATGGAAACAACCCAAATGTCCACAGAAGACTGGATAAAGAAGATGGAGCACATATATGCAGTGGAATAACAGTCATGACTTATAAATATGAAATGAAGTGTATACATTTTGTATGCAAAACAAAAGTACTTCTACCCACATGTGCATGTATGTATATATACATATTATTTTGCCTACATATAATATTTTGCCTTCCCTCTACTCTTCTTCTCATTTTAACAGATTGCACCTGCATTGTCTAACCTGAAACCATGAAATATCTGATGCAATGTTAAGCTTTTGTTTTATTAAATTGATGGTATTGGTAGGTGAGGAAATACTGCTCTAATGGAAACCATGGGTGGGGTGGCATGATGGGAGCCATGGTTCAGATGGTCTGCTGACCTTCACTGTCTTTTTTATTCCCTGCTGGTCCATTGCCCCCAACTCTATTTTATTTAATGTCCACTCTGAAAATTTTGCAAATTAGAACTTGATCTTTCCCAATGAAAATCTTCAGGAACCAACCATTGCATTTATAACAGCAAACATTGTACATCAGTAACTATGACGGTACTCTGTTCCCTGGTGTGATTAAGCCTTTTTCCTTTAAAAAGATGTTGAGTATTTTCAGTTCTAAAACACTTATTATGAGAAGGAAGTTTTAACTCCCGGTATTTCTAGTTAAAAAAGTAATACTTGAGAATAACAGCAGTCATAAGAACATTTAATACATGTGATGATCAGCTAAAATTCTCAGCAATGTTTTCCAGAAACACTTTCAGTTGAAGATGAGGCCAATGTTTGTTGTAGCTAACTGGTTGTTTAGATCACCAGTGAAATGCACCAGTTAACACGTAGTTCCTGTGGATGCTTCTACTAACCACAATAATCAAGAGTTACACAAAGTTAGGTAATAGAGTACCCATTGTCAATATATGCCTCAAAGAACTTTAGCAGAAATAATCATTAGACTTGCTTGATCATCAAATTTCTAATTTCTTTTTTTAGACATGCTTGCATACTATTCACACCAAACAATATTTGTATTTTAGAGATTTTTAATCTCATCTTGTTTGGTCTAGGATTACATTTAAGTTGGTAGCTAATGGTACTTTAATGCACCTACATGGCAAGGCATGCAATTCTGAATGTAGTTAGAACTGACCTCTTAGAATATCAAAATTGACAGCCTCTCTGATTATATACTACTCTTGACAATATTTTAGTGAGGAAAATTTACTGTAAAATATAAAGTAGAAAAATTTTATTTGAGGGTGTGTTCCATATTGACATACACATTTTTTTTCTGATGTTAGAATTTAAATTTTTGTTGATGATAGAATTTAAATATTTTATTGTTAATGTTATTCTTATTTTACATTTTAAAAATTATAGTTGATTTACAATGTTGTACCAATTTCTGCTGTACAGCAAAGTGACTCAGGCATACATATATATGTGTATATGTATGTGTATATGCACACCCATTCTTTTTTAAAAACATTATTTTCCATCATAGTCTATTCTAGGAGATTGGATATAGTTCCCTGTGCTATATAGTAAGACCTTATTGTTTATCCATTCTAAATGTAAGAGCTTGCAACTACAAAACCCAAACTCCCATTTAAATTTTTTAAATGACTGATACCTTTTTTGAATATAGATAAATTATTTAATATATGTGTGTATAGTTAGTAGCCTGGGCTACAGACATCATTACCCTGTGTTTATTAACCCAGGAGAGCTACATTATAACTTTTAACTGAAAAGAAGGATTCTCACATTTGGTGAGCATCAATTATGTGCTGTTAACTGCACAAGAAGCTTTTTTATATGTTATCTTGATTAATCTACACACACGCTCTATAAATAGGTAGAAGCCAAGGCTTGGAAAGACTTGATCTCTTAAGTCCACAAAGCTCACAAATGTGAGTAGATTAAAATCCCCAGATTTTTCTACCTTCATGTATTAGGCTAATTATTCAAAAATGTTCATAAGAATAAATCTTTATGCATTAGAAACAAACAAAATGACAACTTTCAAATAAAAATAAATTTTTAATTCGCTAATTTTATACTTGAAGCAGCAACATTTTTGTGCTTTATAATACTAAAAATTTATAGAACATGATTATTTTATAATATATTTTTTGCTATGAAAATTTATTTTTTTCAATTGTGAAACATACATAACATAAAAATTTACCATCTTAACCATTTTTAAGGGTAAAGTTCAGTAAGTTTACATCCATTCATATTGTTGTCCAACTCTTGTCCAGACCTTGGTAATGTAAATTTTTAATGCAACACCTGAAAAGAAATAAATGTAGGAAATAAAGCAGGTTATTTACTCCTAAAAAAAAATCTTAAAATATACATCTCTCTAGCTGAGGTAGCCAGACAATAGCACTATCACAGGGAGATTTAGGCTGGGATATCGGTGTCATACAGGAATTGTGACTTACTAATTACTAACTGCCTTCAAGTCTAGATGATCCAGCTCATTGTCTGCAGAGTTATTCAGCAAAATAGTTTCCCAATCAGAAGGTATTAGAAATTTAACTTTTACTTGTTTGGGTCCCCAAAGTGATCTCAAACAACAGTAACATCAAAAACATGCAAATATAACTTGTTTTAGGTTATTTGCGTATGCATGGAAACTCAAGCATCATCAGTTAATTGTATTGGGTTTTCTATTGGCTCTTTTATGTCTCTTTTTGCTGGGTTGCTTACTGGGTTGCTTTATAATGTTGTGACACATTGATTTTCCCTCCTACCCTCATACCAATGAAGTCTGTAGGAAGTCAGATATCTTTATTGTAATGTAACAGCACCGTGACCACCCATTTATTATGGTACTAAATAAATGAAAGAGCAAAGAGGGCCTCATCTGAAGAGACCATGGCATTTGATTAGGAGTTTCCGTTGTGGCTCAGGGGTTAACAAACCTGACTAGTATCCATGAGGATGAGGGTTCGATCCCTGGCCTTGACAGTGGGTTAAGGATCCAGCGTTGCTGTGAGCTGTGGTGTAGGTTACAGATATGGCTCGGATCCCACATTGCTGTGGCTATGGCTTAGGCCGGCAACTATAACTTCAATTTAACCCCTAGCCTGGGAACCTCCACATGCCTCAAGTGTGGCTCCAAAAAAGACAAAAAACCAAAACCAAAAACAAAAACAAAAACCCTCCTGATTAAATGAGCTATGCTGTCCTGAAATTAAGGGAAAGCCTGTTTTAATTATTTTCTGAATTTTAGATTCATCTTTAATAGATTCAATGAATATGTTTAGTCAGCAAATGTGATGTATATCTGCTGATGGAGTAGTTACATTAGGACCGCAGGAATTTGAATGTCATAAGGAATTGTTGAAGATTTATTCAGGCCCTGTGGGGTCTACTCTTGTTATGAAGAATGATACATGACTCTTTCCTGGAGGGAAAAAACCATGATTCAATTAGCTCATATTGCTGATGTCATAAACCACTAATGTAGAGTTGGAGAAGTTTATAAATATCAGAGGAAGCGGCTAATGCCATTACCACATTAGGATGCATTCGGAATCAGGTTTGGGCCTTCAAAATAAACTCCACTGGGTCATTTATTTTCCTCTGGGTAATGATAACTGTGATTATATTCCTCTAGCTGAAAAAGGCTTTCAGTAAAATTCTTTCACACAGTCTGTATAAGAGCAGAGGTTTGGAAGTAGATGTTTACCTGAGCTTATAACACTTATCACGTTATAGCACATATTGGGGAAAAGTTGTGCAGCATGCTGAAATATGCAGGACAGCTTCCCTCAGGTAAAGACTCCAAGAGCCCTGAGGACTGAAGGAACAAAGCCTTGGCTAGCCCACCTGGGACACACCAGGTGCTACAGGGCAGGAAAGGAGAAGCTTGGAGATACAGATGGTGTCATCTGTTCATGCAGCCTATACTTATTGGAAGCCTGCTGTGTGCCAGTTGAACGTATGAGTGAGTGAAAAAGTAATCACAGATTCTGCCCCCCGCTGGAGCTTCTATTTTGAGAGGCCAAGAAAGTGAACAAGATAAATTAGGACTTTAGGATTAACATATACATGCTGTTATAGATAAAAGAAGTAAGCAACAAGTTACCTACTGTATAGCACAGAGAACCATACACAGTACTTTTGAACAAACTATAATGGAAAAGAACCTGAAAAACACTACACATGCCCACACACACAAATGTAAAACTGAATCTCTTTGCTGTGCACTTGAAACTAACAACATTGTAAAACAACTATATTTCAATAAAAAAGTAAATAGGAGTTCCTGCTCTGGTGCACTGGGTTAAGAATCTGACTGCAGCAGCTAAGGTTGCTGTAGAGGCAGATGTTCAATCCATGGCAAGGCAGAGTGGGTTAAAGAATCCGGCTTGAATTCAGTACCTGGACTGGGAACTTCCATATGCCACGGGTGTGGCCATAAAATAAAATTCAAAAAAAGAAAAGAAATGGGTGGATATAACTAAAAAAAAAAAAAAAAAATTACCAAGTTCAATAAGGAAAACACAGCATGTGGCATTGAGATAGTATCAAAAAAGAGAAAAAGCAAACAAGGAATGGAGAATTTGAAATATATTTTAATTTTGAGATTGGGGAGCCCTCAGAGAGAAAAATGCTCTTAGTAACACTCAAGATGTGAAAGAACTGTCTTATCCAACTAGTTTTATGAAAAAACATTATGTGAACGCAAATTCCATGTAGTATTGTTTGAAGGAGGCTGAGAATATATTAATTATTTTTAGAAATACATTTTAGATATAAATAATTATGTAATGGAGCAAAGGAAGAATTAAAGGAGAGCTTTTTTTGTTGTTCATGTATATATTTTGTATTACTCACTGAATTTATTACATTTAGATTTTCACAATGATCATCACAATCAAATTTTATAGGATTTCCAACCCACACACACATTGCGTCCCCCCATACCCCCCAAACTGTCTCCTTTGGAAACTGTAAGTTTTTCAAAGTCTGTGAGTCATATCTGTTCTGCAAAGAAGTTCATTGTGTCCTTCCTTCAGATTCCACATGTCAGTGATATCATTTGATATTGATGTCTCCTTGTCTGACTGACTTCACCTAGCATGATAATTTCTAGGTCCATCCATGTTGCTAAAAATGCCAGTGTTTCATTCCTTTTAATGGCTAAGTAATATTCCATTGTGTATATGTACCACACCTTCTTGAACCACTCCTCTGTTGATAGACATTTAGGTTGTTTCCATGTCTTGGCTATTGCAAATAGTGCTGCAATGAACACTGGAGTGTCTTTTCAAGTCATGGTTTTCTCTGGGTAGATGCCCAGGAGTGGGATTCCTGGGTCAAAGAGTAGTTCTATTTTTTGTTTTCTGAGGAGTCTCCATACTGCTCTTCACAGTGGTTGCACCGATTTACAATCCCACCAACAGTGTACTAGGGTTCCCTTTTCTCCACACCCTCTCCAGCACTTATTTGTAGACTTTTTGATGATGGCCATTCTGGCTGGTGTAAGGTAGACCTCACAGTGGTTTTGATTTGCATCTCTCTAATACTGAGTGATGTTGAACATCTTTTCATGTGTTTTTTGGCCATCTGTATGTCTTCTTTGGAGAATTGTCTGTTTAGATCTTCTGTCCGTTTTTGGATGGGGTTGTTTGATTCTTCGGTATGGAACTACAGAAGGTGTTTATAAATTTTGGAGATTAATCCCTTGTCAGTGGATGCACTTGCAAAGATTTTCTCCCATTGTGTGAGTTGTCTTTTCATTTTGTTTAGGGTTTCCTTTGCTGTGCAGAAACTTTTAAGTTTAATTAGGTCCCATTTGTTTATTTTTGTTTTTACTGTCATGACTCTAAGAGGTGGATCTGAGAAGATGTTGCTGTCATTTATGTCAGAGAGTGTTTGGCCTATGTTTTCCTCTAAGAGTTTTATAGTAGCTGGGCTTATATCTAGGTCTTTAATCCATTTGGAGTTTATTTTTGTGTCTGGTGTTAGGGAGTATTCTAATGTCATTCCTTTCCATGTGGTTGTCCAGTTTTCCCAGCACCACTCATTGAACAGGCTGTCTTTTCTCCATTGTGTATTCTTGCCTCCTTTGTCATAGATTAGTTGGCTGGAGGTGCATGGATTTAATTCTGGGATTTCTATCCTGTTCCACTGATCTATATTTCTGTTTTTGTGACAGTACCATATGGTTTTGAGGACTGTTGCTTTGTAGTATGGTCTGAAGTCAGGGAGCCTGATTCCTCCAGCTCCATTTTTCTTTTTCAGGATGTCTTTGGCTATTCTGGGTCTTTTGCGCTTCCAAACAAACTTTAAAATATTTTGTTTGAGTTTTGTGAAAAATGTCCTTGGTAATGTGATAGGGATTGCATTGACCCTGTAGATTGCCTTGGGTAGTATAGTCATTTTGATAATATTGACTCTTCCAATCCAAGAGCATGGTATGTCTTTCCACCTCTTTGTGTCATCTTTGATTTCTTTCATCAGTGTCTTATAGTTTCCAGAGTACACGTCTTTTGTCTCTTGAAGTAGGTTTACTCCTAGGTATTTATTCTTTTGGATGCCTTGGTAAATGGGATTGCTTCCCTAGTTCTTCTTTCTGATCTTTCATTGTTAGTATATAGAAATGCCGTCAATTTCTGTGTATTAATTTTGAATCCTGTGACTTTGCCAAATTCATGGATGAGGTCTAAGAGTTTTCTGGTAAAGTCTTTAGGATTCTGTAGGTATAGTATCATGTCATCTGCAAATAGTGAATAGTTTTATGTCTTCCTTTCCAATTTGGATTCTTTTTATTTCTTTTACTTCTCTGATTGCTGTGGCTAGGACTTCCAAACTTGTGTTGAATAGTAATGGTGAGAGCAGACATCCTTGTCCAGTTCCTGATCTCATTGGGAATTCTTTCAGCTTTTCACCATCGAGAATGATATTCGCTGTGAGTTTGTCATATATGGCCTTTATGATGTTGAGGTAGGTTCCCTCTATGGCCACTTTCTGCAGGGCTTTTTCTGCATATATTGAGAGGATTATATGGTTTTTATTCTTCAGTTTGTTAATGTGGTGTATCACACTGATGGATTTGCGGATATTGAAGAACCCTTGCATCCCTGGGATAAATCCCACTTGATCATGATGTACAATCCTTTTAATATATTGTTGGATTTGGTTTACTAGTATTTTGTTGAGGATTTCTTCTTCTCTGTCAGTAAAATTGGACTGTAGTTTTCTTTTTTTCTGGTATCTTTGTCTGATTTTGGTATCTGGTCGTTGGTGGCTTCATAGAATGAGTTTGGAAGTATCCCTTTCTCTGCGATTTTTTGGAATAGTTTCAGAAGGAGAGTTGTTAGCTTTTCTCTAAATGTTTGATAGAATTCACCCGTGAAGCCATCTGGTCCTGGACTTTTGTTTGTTGGAAGTTTTTTAATCACGGTTTCAATTTCAATACTTGTGATTGGTCTGTTCATCTTTTCTATTTCATCTTAGTTAAGTCTTAGAAGATTGTACTTATCAAGAATTTGTCCATTTCTTCTAGGTTTCCTGTTTTATTGGCTGATAGTTGCATACAGTAGTCTCTTATAAGCCTTTGTATTTCTGTGATGTCTGTTGTTACTTCTCCTTTTTCATTTCTAATTTTATTGATTTGAGTCCTCTCTTTCTCTTGATAAGTATGGCTAAGGGTTTATCAATTTTGTTGATCTTTTCAAAGAACCAGCTTTTCATTTCATTGATCTTTTCTATGGTTTTCTTCATTTCTATTTCATTGATTTCTGCTCTGATCATTATGATTTCTTTCCTTCCAGGAACTTCTCTCTGGAGCTGCTTTAGATGTGAAGTTAGCTTGTTGATTTGAGTTTTTTCTTGTTTCCTGAATTAGGCTTGTATTGCTATAAACTTTCCTCTTAGAATGGCCTTTGCTGCATCCCATAGCTTTTGGAGTGTCATATCTTTCTTGTCATTTGCTTCCAGGTATTTTTTAATTTCCTCTTTGATTTCTTCGGTGATCCATGGGTTGCTTAGTAGCATGTTGTTGAGTCTCCACGTGTTTGTGTTTTTTTGCCATTTTTTTCTTGTTGTTGATTTCCAGTCATATAGCATTGTGGTCTGAGAAGATGCTTAATATGATTTCAATTTTCTTAAAGTTAACGAAGTTTGATTTTTTAGCCCAGGATGTGATCAATCTTAGAGAATGTTCCATGTGCACTTGAGAAGGATGTGCACTCTGTTGCTTTTGGATGGCATGTCCTACAAATACTTATTAAGTCCATCTGGTCTAATGCTTCCTTCAGGGCCTGTGTTTCCTTATTGATTTTCTGTCTGGATGATCTGTTCATTGCAGTACGTGGGGTGTTAATGTCCCCCACTATGATTGTGTTATTATAGATTTGTCCTTTTAAGGTTGTTAGCAGTTGCCTTATATATTGTGGTGAACCTAGGTTGCATGCCTAGATATTTAAAATTGTTATATCTTCTTCTTGGATTGAACCTTTGATCATTGTGTAGTGACCTTCCTTGTCCCTTAAAATATTCTTCATTTTAAGGTCTATTTTGTCTGATATGTGTATTGCTACTCCAGCTTTCTTTTGATTCCTGTTTGCATGGAAATTTTTCATCCATCCTCTCACTTTCAATTTGTATGTGTCCCTAGAAGTGAAGTGGGTCTCTTGAAGACAGCATATATATGGGTCTTGTTTTTGTATCCATTCATCCAGTCTATGTCTTTTGATTGGGGCACTTAGTCCATTAACATTTAAGGTAATTATTGATATGTATGTTCTTCTTGGCATTTTATTAATTGCTTGGATTTGTTTTTGTTGCACTTTTTTCTTCCCATCTTCTCTTGTTCTCTCCTCTTGTGCTTTGATTACTATCTCTAGTGTTGTATTTGAGTTGATTTTTCTTACTTGTTTGTGTATCAATTGTAGACTTTTGGTTTGCAGTTACTCTGAAGTTTTGATATGAGTCTCTCTCTATATATATATACGTGCTTGTTTGAAGTTGTTGGTCTCTTAATTGAAAGTGCATCTCCAGTGTCCTGCATTTGTACCCTCCTCTTCTCATGATTTCTGATTTGGGTGGCATAATTGTGCATCGATGATTTCCTTTCTTTACCTTTACCCATGAGCCTTGGTATGGGCATTTGGTCATTGTATGAGCCTTGGTCATTGTGGTATTTTTGTTTCTGGCTGTTTCTTTTCTTTTCTGCCTAGAGAAGTTCCTTTAGTATTTGTTGTAAAGCTGGTTTTGTGTTGCTGAATTCTCTCAGCTTTTTCTTCTCTGTGAAGCTTATGATTTCTCCTTCAATTCTGAATGAGAGCCTTGCTGGGTAAAGAAATCTTGGTTGGAGGTTTTCTCCTTTCATCATGTTAAGTATATCATGCCACTCCCTTCTGGCCTGCAGAGTTTCTGCTGAAGAATCTGCTGATAAACTTATTGGTGTTCCCCTGTATGGTATTTGTTTCTTTTCCCTAGCTACTTTCAAGATTTTCTCTTTGTCATTAATTTTGGTCAGTTTGATTAATATGTGTCTCGAGGTATTCTTCCTTGGGTTTATTGTATATGGTACTCATTGTGCTTCCTGGATTTGAGTGAGTGGTTCCTTTCCCATATTAGGAAAGTTTTCAGCTATTACCTCTTGGAGCATTTTTTCTGTGCCCTCCTCTCTCTCTTCTCCTTCTGGCACCCCTATAATATGGATGCTGGTGCATTTAATGTTGTCCAAGAGTTCTCTGAGACTTTCTCCAGTTGTTTCCAATCTTTTTTCTCTTTGCTTTTCCACATCTATGATTTGCACTAATCTGTCCTCCACCTCACTTTTTCGTTCTTCTGCCTCCTGTATTCTGCTCTTGGCTGCTTGGAATGAGTTTTTTATTTCAGTTATTGTATTTTGCATGTCTTCTTGTTTAAGTTTTATATCTTGTATCTCTTTGCTCAGTGTTTCCTGTAAATTATCCATGTTTGCCTCCAGTTTATTTCCAATGTCTTACATCATCTTCAGCATCAACAGTCTAAAGTCTTTTTCCTGGAGACTGAAAATCTCCTGATCACTTAGATGTTTTTCTGGGGATTTTTCTTTCTCCCTCATCTGAGTTATAGTTCTCTGTCTTTTCATTTTTACAGGTTTTTGGTGTGGTGACCTTTTCACAGATAATAGAGTTGTAGCCTCTCTTACTTCTGGTGTCTGCCCCCCTTGTAGCGGAACTTGGTACAGGGGCTTGCTGTAGGGTTCCTGATGAGAGGGACTGATGTCTGCCCACTGGTAGGTGGAGCTGATTCTTATCCCACTGGTGGGTGGGGCTTTGTCTCTGGGTAAGAGTAGAGGTGGCTGTGTGCCTGGAGAGGGGGGTCTTTAGGCAGACTTTTACTGATGGGCAGCACTGTGATCCCACCTGGATTGTTGTTTGGCCTGGGGCCTCTCAGCACTGATGGGTGGGGCCAGATTTCCCAAAATGGCCACCACCTCCAGAGAAAGGCATGCTGATGAAGAGTCCCAAGATCTTTGTTGCCAATACCCTTCTCCCACAACATGCCACTTTCACCCCTGTTTTCCCAGGAAGTCCTCCAAGAACTACAGTCAGGCTTGACCCAGATTCCTATGGAGACTTTGCTTTACCCTGGGACCCAGTGCACCTGAAAGTCTGTGTGCACCTTTTAAGAATGGGGTCTCCATTTCCCCCAGTCCTGTGGAGCTCCTGTGCACAAGCCCCACTGGCCTTCAATGCCAGATGCTTCGGGGGCTCTTTCTCCAATTTCCAGATCCCCATGCATGGGGGTTTGATGTGGGGCTCAGAACTCTCACTCCTATAGGTGAGTCTCTGTGAAACAGTTACTTTCCAGGCTGTGTGGCTTCCAACCTGGGAGGTATGGGGTTGCTTATATTGCATAATCGCCCCTCCTACCTCTTGATGTGGCCTCCTCTTTGTCTTCTGGAGTAGGATATCTTTTTGAAAGTTTTGGGTCCATTTGTTTGAAGATTGCTCAATATTTGGTTGTAAATTTTGTTGTTTTTAGGAGAGAAGTTGAGCTCCAGTCCTTTTATTCCACCACCTTAATCCCATCTCAAGGAGTGCTGTTTTCACAAAAAATGTATTAAAGTATAGTTGATTCATAATATTCTGTCAATTTCTGCTCTATATCAAAGTGACCCAGTCATACATGTATATACATTCTTTGTTTCATACTGTCTTTCATCATGTTCAAGCCAAGAGTTTGGACATAGTTCTCTGTGCTGTATAGCAGGAATTCATTGCTTAACCATTCTAAATGTAATAGTTTGCATCTACCAACTCAAAACTCCCAGTTCATTCCACTCCCAAGGAGAGCTATTTTGTTTAAACCTGTGGCTTAGAAAATAGCCTTATGATCCCTTGTGAGGATAAACAGACAATACTGGATCATTTTCTAGAAGTCAGGCACCTACAGGAATTATAAGACTGGGGATCTTCAACCTCATAAGATTTAGTCTGTTAGTATAGACCAAGTAATCCCCACCAAGATCTAGGGACATAGGAGGACAATGAGTTTCCCGTTATCTTTTTCTTTTCTATATTCTTTTCCAAAATAGTGGGAAAATATTGAATATAGTTCCCTGTGCTATACAGTGTGATCTTGTTGTTTATCCATTCTATATAGGATACTTTATATCTTCTAATCCCATACTCCTACTCTTTACCTCTGCCACCCTTTCCCCAACAATTAATTTGACCCCAGAATGAGAGATGAGAAACGGGCTTATTTCTGTGCTCTCTGCAGAGGAAAACCACACAAGGGAAAAAAGCTCATATTTCTGTCTCCAAGCCTTAAAACACCAAAATCCAATTGGCCCTCCAGGACTAAACCTCACCCTCTGAAATGTGAAATGTGGAGATTATAGGCCCACTTTTGTATAGGGTTCTCTTGGTTAATCACAGGGTTAAGTGTGACTCTTTGCCAAAGCACCCCTTATTGAAGGAACAGGGCTGTGTTCCAGCATCATCATTAGCAGAAACAGCACAAACCGCAGCCTAGGCGTGTTGTATTGAACGTGAATAGTGCCCTGTGCTTCTGCAGAGCTGCCCCAGTGGGAGTGAATCCAGTGAGTGCTGCCTTCAGAAGCCAGGTCAGTGTTACCAGGGAGCTCAACAGATAAAACACAGATGTGGGAGTACAGTGGTCTTTCCTGAAAGATACTGCAGTGTGGACAGTGCTGGTCATCAGAGACCCTCTGGAATTCCCTCACAGGCAGTGCACCTGGCAGCTTTTCTAAAGCAATAAGACTTGAAGTGGCAGTGGGGATATCTAAGTCCTCAGCATTTGATTATGGCTTCAGTGCCCTGAGGCAGAGGTTAGCAAGTGCCCTGAAGCCCCCACACACCCCAGGGAAGATCAAGAGGAAGGAGGAGGTCAGGACAGCAAACTTGGACTGTCTCTCCCAGCTCTTCGGGTGGAGGATATGCACGCCATGGACCCCAAGCTCTGCGAGATCCAGAAGTACAGTTAAACGACATGCCAAGTTCTTTATAGAAGTCCTCAAGTCACACGTGTATAGACACTTGATAAACATCAGCTGAGTCTGCTGTATTTTGTAGTTCTGATCAAATTTTTCAAATTGCCTTCAAAATCATATCACATTTGCAAGTTTCATTAAAAACTTAACTTCAGGGTGTTAATTTTACTAACAATTCAGTGAGAAAAATGTGGTAAAACATTACACAATTTGATTAAATCATGAGAGGAAATCAGCTAAACTATTTTCTTCCATGATAATCCTGGGCATTTTTCTTTTATTAGATTGAGTATTTAATAGGTAGACAACATCCAAAATGTCCCCCCCACAATCCCTGCCTCTTGGAGTTCATACCCTTGTGTGGAATCCTTTCACAATTTACCAGGATTCCTCTGTGTGCTCATTAGTATGAAGCAGAAGTGATCATATAACATGTCACTTTGGAGGTAAAGTTACAAAGACTGTGGCTTCCATCACAGATACCTTCCTGAGCTCCTCTCTGTCTCTCTCTGTCTCTGTTTCCCTCTCTCTCTGTCTGAATCCACCCACCTTCCATCTCTGTCTCTGTCTTTCTGTCTCTCTCTGTTCTCTCTCTCTGTCTTTCTGTCTCATTTGCTCTGGGAAAGCCTAGCTTCCATATTGAGAGAAGCCCTATATTGATTCCCAGTTAGTGAGAAACTGAGGCTCCAGCCAGTAGCCAATCAGTGGGCTTGGAAGTGAATTCCCCTCCCCTAGGCAAATTTCGAGGATGCATCCCCAGATGACCTCCCAGTTCCCATCTCAGAGAGACTGAGCCAGAACTACTCAACCGAGCTGCTTCCAGGTTACTGAGCTAGGAGATAATATGTGTTTAGTGTTTTGAACTTCTAAATTTTAGCATAATTTACTATGCAGCAGCAGATGCCTAGTGCAGTGATTTACTGTAAACATCAACCTGCATTCTCAGTGGATTCACCTACAGAAAGTTTATTCCTCACCCACTCATACTCATCACCCACATATTCCTGGTTGGGCAGCTCCTGGATAGCCAGTGGCACCACCAGCTTGTGGCTTTAAAGTCACCTGATATCCACAATGGAAGACCACTGGAAGACAGAAAATGGAGGGCATTCTCTTGGGGTGCCCCAGGTTAAGAATCTGGCATTGTCACTGTATTGGCTCAGGTTGCTGCAATGGCTCGGCTTTGATCCTTGGTACAGAAACTTCCACATGTTGGCTGTCACATCCAAGAACACATAAGAATGGAAACATATGTCTTGTTGGTCCAGGCTTGGAAACAGCATCATCAGCAAACATCTCTTCTGCCCACAATCCAGAGATCTCAGCTACAGGACCCGAACTAACTGCAGATCTGCAGTGGGACTGATGGACATGTATCATTATCTCTGTTTCTTCACCACTAATGAGTTGTAGCAAAGTTAGTAGCTAGGAGGAGAGCATCTGAGCACTCTGAATGGTGCCACACACAGATTTCTGGCACTTCCTCGGGGAAGCATCACATGGGCTGTGTCCCATGTTTCATGAAATTGTGTTTCAATTTAGAAATACTTTCAAATAAGAAATTTTTCCTTATAAGAAGTTAAAGGAAATTACACGTGAGCGAAGCAGCAGAAACACACCATGTTGACATTAAAACCTTCTGATCTGAAGGTAACAGGACATGTTGGCCAACACATCAAAAGTTAAATGATATCATTTTAAAGCATCACTGGATACCCCTTAATTATAAAAAGAAATACAAACATATGCTCTGAAATGTAGCCCATTATAAAGAAATCTTTTAAATGATTCAGAATGTGATACATGCTAAGTTACTACAAAAACAATATTCTTTATGATATAGTAAAATCAAGAATATGCCTGTAGAATCCCAAATATTCACAGATTCTTGGATAAGGAGCTTTGCAGTAGTTTTCTGTAGCATAGTTTTAACATATTTTAATGTGTAACCTCTCATTTTACCAAATGAAATCATATATGTGGCATGCTATAAAATTAATAATACAAGTCTATGATATAACAGTTTAAATCTTATCTATTAGGCAAAAAAATTTTTTTTTCCTTTGCTCGTCAACTCCCTACATCAGCTATTCTATAACCTTACAATTCTTAGAGACATAATTTGGAAAATATATTAAAGTTATTTTTGACAGCGAATAATAGAAAAGCCATCCTTGTTGTCTTGAACATTTTTTTGTTGTTGTTCATGTAACAAAATGAGAAGGTAGATGAACCAACAATGTTAAGCTGATATTTCTAGATTCTTCTGGCCTTTGCTTCATGCTGGTTGCCTCAAGGTCACAAAATAGCCCTTGGTGCTCTAGAAATAGAGCCACAGTCACAGTAGGGAGATGGGAAATGACATCGGTGCTGATCATTTCAAATTTGTCATCAGGAAAGGAATGTTTTTCAAAAGCTCCTCCATCCCCAACACAGCCGATTTCCACTTGGGTCTCCTTGGTCAGGACCACATCACACAGCCACTGGGAATCCTGATAACCTTCCCCAGAGCTCATCACCTGGCCAGGGGTGATGCAGCATCAAGGAGGAATCAATTCCTATTATTCTAAAGAAAAGGAGAGACAAGATACTTGGAATCCCATGAGAAGATTCTCTGTAGCATATGGAGCGGCATCTTTGATGGCAGGATCTTGCTTTTGAATTCCATTTACACCCTGGCAACTAATATTATAACATTTCCCTGGAGGCCATTCCAACTTAACATAAAAATTGGGTCTAGCAATGTGTAATACTTGAAAGCAATTGTTCATAAGCATATGCCACGATAACAAATATTCCCCTGTAGGTTTTCAGAAAAAATAAAAAGAGATGCAAAATGGAGCTATTTCACAGCCAAGTGTATTTCTGTACAGCAGCATGAATTGAGATCAGAGGTAAGAATTAGGGCTTTTACGGTGACCAAAAATGTATGTGCGAGTAACTCTACCTGACATTCAAGGGAAGACTCTATCTTCTTTGCATTAGTTTTTCTCTCTATCTGAGAAACTGGAATTACACTTCTATCCCTTATAGAGATTATATAGATTACTCGAATAGGAAAAGTGCTGTATTTTTCCCAAGTGTTCAATAAATTACGTGTATTAAATTGCAGTTGGTTTGTCTAACATATCAGAAAAATGTCATTGGTATTTTTTTTAAGAGTCCCTTTCCATTTATCTTTATTGCCTGATCTTTCCCAAGTGTCTAACAATGTAAAAAGTAGATTTTTTTTTCAATCTCCCACACATAAAATAGAAACTTCATCTCCATAAACTTCCTGAGCTGTAAAGGAATTTAATGAACCTATTTGTTTAGACACTGAATCACAGGAAAGCCCCAGATCTTCCAAAAAATATGAGTTAACTTAACAGGATATTTTTAAGTGTTTATTATTTTTGATTGTTTTTTTTTCTCAAAATTCATCCGAATTTCTACTTAGTAAAAGTTTGTGAATATAAGATAGAGATAAAATAGAAGCCCCCAAACTAGTCATCATAATATACAGATTTCATATTGACTTTGTTCTTTGTTAACTCTTTAACCTTAGAAAACCATTTAAAATCTCTTGACCTCAATTTTTTCATTTATAAAAACAGAAGTAATGCTACTGTCTCTTCTGCTTTGAGTACAGAATTGACCCAATCTAAAATGTGTCAATGTATTTTCTAAACTGGATATATTTCTAATTTATATGTGTGTATAGATGCATATTTGGTATAACTGTAAAACAAGTTATATCTCTAAATATAGCATGTTTCATATAATAAAAATCTTTGACCTCGGGATGCTAAATATTCACTATAGATTTTCTTTTGATATAGAATAAAAGACAATTTTTTTAAAATTTTACAGTATATATTTCTTTTTTTATTTTTATTTTTTATTTTTTTTATTTTTTTATTTTCCCATTGTACAGCAAGGGGATCAAGTTATCCTTACATGTATACATTACAATTAAATTTTTTTCCCCCCACCCTTTGTTCTGTTGCAACCTGAGTATCTAGACAAAGTTCTCAATGCTACTCAGCAGGATCTCCTTGTAAATCTATTCTAAGTTGTGTCTGATAACCCCAAGCTCCCGATCCCTCCCAATCCCTCCCCCTCCCATCAGGCAGCCACAAGTCTTTTCTCCAAGTCCATAATTTTCTTTTCTGAGGAGATGTTCATTTGTGCTGGATATTAGATTCCAGTTATAAGTGATATCATATGGTATTTGTCTTTGTCTTTCTGGCTCATTTCACTCAGGATGAGATTCTCTAGTTCCATCCATGTTGCTGCAAATGGCATTATGTCATTCTTTTTTATGGCTGAGTAGTATTCCATTGTGTATATATACCACAGAATGAAAGATAATTTGATTTGAGTTTCTATTGCATTTCATCCACAAGATTGATTTGTAGGTTTATTTTCAAATGTAGGCAGCATACTAAAATACTTGGACAATGTGATAGCATTATGGAAACAAGCAAACTGAGGAAAATTAAATGCCATAACCAAAAATAAGAAAAAATTCCCAACTTGCTTAATTCTATGCAAGTTTCATATCTGATTTCCTCACACCTACCCTGAAATCCACCTTCTCTGCCCAGAAAAAAAGGAGAATGGGCTGGCATAATTACAAAAAGGAAGAATGGAATAGATAGAATAACAAGCCCCCACTCCTAGAATTCATACTCCAGGACACAGCAGGGTGTCCATAATACTGAAGTAAGTATTCAAGAGAGATGAATAGAGAAAATGTTTTCTCCTATGTTATACTTTAGTGGGCTTAAATCACTAAAACTTTTATTTCAATTCACAGCTTATTATCCCAGCCTACCCTCCTGTTACACCAGAAACTAGGAAAACCCAAAGGATGTTTCTTGATCATTTCTATTTCTGTCTTAGACCACCCTTAATATAATATACACCTACTTCCTCCAAATCTTTCACATAGGGAAGAATCTCAGTATTTCCCAAAGAGGATTCAAAAGAAATACCCAGCCACCACACCTAGCTCAGTTTAAGATTACTGTGTAGCAGCTGTGGTCTCTCCATTAGTTTTAGACCTTCCTCCTCTGGGTGTAGAGTACTAAAAATTAAAAAAGACACAGTGTCTTTCCCACTGAAATACACACTCTCATAAACATGAAGTATTCAATGACAGACACAAGACAGAGTAACTGAATAAGTCTTAACTAGAGGAGGAATAATGGCCAAGACACAAAGCAACCTAAATGTCCATCCACAGATGAATAGATAAAGAATATGTGATCTCTCTCTCTCTCACACACAGACACACACACACTCATACACACACACACACACACACACACTCATACACACACACAATGGAATATTACTCAGCCATATAAAAGAAAGAAATGATGCCATTTACAACCTGAATGGACCCAGAGATTAGCATACTAAGTCAGACAGAGAAAGGCAAATGTAATCACTTACATGTGGAATCTAAAATGTGATGCAGGAGTTCCCGTCGTGGCACAGTGGTTAACGAATCCGACTAGGAACCATGATGTTGCGGGTTCGGTCCCTGCCCTTGCTCAGTGGGTTAACGATCCGGCGTTGCCGTGAGCTGTGGTGTAGGTTGCAGACGCGGCTCGGATCCCGCGTTGCTGTGGCTCTGGTGTAGGCCGGTGGCTACAGCTCCGATTCAACCCCTAGCCTGGGAACCTCCATATGCCGCGGGAGCGGCCCAAGAAATAGCAACAACAACAACAACAACAAAAATAAATAAATAAAAAAAATAAAATGTGATGCAAATGAAGTTATTGACAAAACAGAAGCAAATTCACAGACACAGAAAACAAACTTATGGTTACCAAAGGGGAAAGGAGAGGAGGGAGGGAGGGATAAATTAGGAGTCTGGGATTAATTGATGCACACTGCTATATATAAAAGATAAACAGTAAGTGTATTGAAATTAATCATAATGGTATAGAAAAAAATACATATATGTACATAATTGAATCACTTTGCTGTACATCATAAACTACCACAACATTGTAAATCAACTATACTGCAATTAAAATGGGGGAATAATAAGAAATATGCTAGTTACAGGTCTGTAAAAACATTGAAATTCTACTTATTAGAAGTTCTCCTACCTTGGAATGGTAGAAAATTTGGAATCAGTACTGATTTTACTGTCTGGGATGACGTCTTCTGCCCATTGTAGCCTTCACAGGTTAGGTGAGTCATTGTATTTGAGTATGCTTCTTGATCACAGTGGAAATTAGTGTTGAGATCCTCAGCCCTGAGTTGGCTCATGAGAGGTTAGGGATAGTCAAAGTCTTTCTTGATCTGCCTTTTGGTTTCTTTGCAAAACAAATTGCTCAGATACTCAGTAGACTTCCAATTTGTTTTTAATTTAGATTTATCCACCTACCAGTAACCACTTTCTAAGTCATTTCCTAAAACTTCTTAAATTTCTTTGTCACTCCAACTCTAACTTTCTCACTTACTGAAGCTATTAGCTAGGGAAACATCACCCACAATCTGATTTTACCCTTAAGCCCTTTAATCAGTAGAGAATTTTTTAAAATTGTGCACCTTAAAACTGGCTTTAACTTGAGATATTTTAATTGATATAAAGTATTTATTGGGCCTTTAACCATTGAAGCTTTTTAAAACTTATCCCTTTCCCACTTTTTCAAGGTCCCAAATTTCTGCTCTGTTTCCTTTCATTTAGGTTTGTTGACTGTCCAGTTCTTGTGATACCTTGCCAAACATTGTTACAACATCTTTTATATACTACTAAGCTTCTGTATTCAGCCTCTTTCCTGAGAAATGAAGATTCCACCTTCAGTATTATTGCAGACAACAGCTGGACCAAACATTTCTGTTGGATCTCATAGCTCACCAACCAACCAGAATCCAAAAGCAATTTATCCACAGCCCACAGTCTAACTGCAAAGGCATTGCAATGCTGTTGAGGAATTTTATTCGGTTACTGTGTTGTTTCTATGATGGGTTTCAGTACAAGTTATACAATTAGCCCCCAATTCTCAATAGCATATCACACTAGGAATTCATTTCCTCTCGATGTTACATGACCAACACAGCCCAGTGAGGGGTTCTATTACACAGAATCCTCAGAGATCCAGTCTGATGGCAGCTTTACCTTCTTGTTCTGCCTTGTGACTCCTGGGTTAAATGCCCAGGACTGCTCATTGCCCAAAACTGCTTATGGAGCCCAAACTTAATCCAAAGTATTCTTTTAATGGAAGGCACACTCATAAAATATTTAGTAAGTATTTCTGTCTTTGCCACATTTACCTAAATCACTTTTTGTAGGGAGGCTCTGCAAATTTACAGGAATATGGTTCTATAGATCAAATAATTTTGATTATAAAAGATTTTCAGGAGTTTCCATTGTGACTCAGCGGTAACGAACTTGACTAGTATCCATGAGGACATGGGTATAATCCCTGGCCCTGCTCAGTGAGTTAAGGATCTGATCTGGCATTGCCATGAGCTGTGGTGTAGGTCGCAGACATAGCTCAGATCCCATGTTTCCATGGCTGTGGTAGAGGCTGGCAGCTGCAGCTCCGATTCGATGCCTAGCTGGGGAACTTCCATATGCTGTAGGTGCAGCCCTTAAAAAAAAAAAAAAGATTTTCAGATATGTAGAGTCTCAGATAACACATTAGGAATAAGTGAGGAAGTGACTTAATTAAGGTAGGTTCCCCCAACACCTCTGGCTTCAGTGAATTTGAGCTCAGGAAATAGACAATTACTGAATCGTCAAAAAGTAACAGTTTTCAAAACTGATTCAGATGGAGTCTATTCAAAAAATTCTGGTTTACATCTAAATATGTATGTGTCTTTGTCATCTGTAATATATTAAAAGAGAGCAGTAAGATATTCTTTTCATTAAGTGTGTATTTTAGGAGAGCTAAACCAACCCAATACAATCACTCTTCAAGATCTAAGAAACGTATGTGAAAATTAAGTGAAAGTCATAAATTGTTTATAATAATAACTAAAATCTAGGACATGTATATGTGCCAACCACAGTTGAAATTTTTTTGCTGACAATTTTTACTGATCTAAATGAAGAGAATTTTAATTCATGTTGGACTTAAATATGGAAAAAAGCACATACAAGATTTAACTGTGAATGAACATTTTCCCCTCTAATGAATATTTTGATTAAAGTAATAAACCTTTAAACATGGAGATCATTATAGTAATGTAAATGTGTTCTAAAGAGCAACTCATGCCACCTGAGACAGGATATATTTAATTTAGAAACGACTCTCCTTTCACGTTTAATTTCTTTTTCTCATTGTCTCATTTCACTGAGATTAAAGGCTTCTTTGAAAACAGGGTAATTGTTTCCTAAAAATTCATAAGCTTCTGTTTTATAGTCCCCATTCAATGTCTCAATCCATGGTTTATAAACTTATATTTGTTTGCAGCCACTGTTGGTGGTTTCATGAATCAAAATAGCCCCAGGCAATCAATCAATAGGAAAACATTGGAGTAAAGCTAACTTTTATCACAATTGGCTTTCCTTTGTGAAATATATAACAAAGTGAGAAACCTTAGAAATACTGCCTTAAAACTTGGCCATCTCTGATTGTGTCTGATTCTTCTGTTACTTTTTGGTGAATTAATCTCCTGTCTTAATTGAATAGTTAATTTCTCTAACATAGTAATTCTGTTTGTTTCAAAAACCCACTTGACTGAAAGCCAGCTGAGGCCTTCATTCCCCAACAAAATTCAAGATAAGACTTCAGTTTGTTGCTAGGTTTCTAGCTACAAATCTATTTTATTTTCAAATATAAAGCAATTTGGGGGGGGGTGTTAGGAACACACCTGCAGCATGCAGAAGTTCCCACACTAGGAGTTGAATCAGAGATGCGCCCCAGCCACAGCAGTACTGGATTCAAGCCATGTCTGTGACCCACACCACAGCTCATGGCAATGCTGGATCCTTAACCCGCTGCGTGAGGCCAGGAATCGAATCTGCATCCTCATGGATACTAGTTAGGTTTGTTTCTGCTGAGCCACTGAAGGAACTCCATAAAGCAATTTTCTTGATTCCAATATATTATCCTTGTTGAAATAGAGGATACCTCTTCCTTGGAGGTGTGTGGTCTTTGTATAGATGTCTGATCTCTGTCACTCAGACAGTCTCCTTGCCTTACAGACATACTGCCAAACAGAACTTCAGGAATTGCCTAAACTTTCATAACATGACTGGTTCTTATGTCTTCCTTGTACAACCTCACCCTCAGTCTTTACCCTGCACAACTACTTCCAAGACCTAGAACTTCTTTGACCACTTAGATTATGTCTCTGATGTGTCTGTTTCTATGCTATTAATTTTGCACTGATTTTCCAGATCCAGATATTCAGGTTGCTTCTGTAAGCAGATGTCATACCAATAAGACAAGGAAGTACATTCCCATACCTTTCTTAATTCAAAAAGGAGAATCATAGGCATTCCCATTGTGGCTCAGTGGTTAACAAATCTGACTAGGAACCATGAGATTTCAGGTTCGATCCCTGGCCTTGCTCAGTGGGTTAAGGATCTGGCATTGCCATGAGCTGTGGTGTAGGTCGCAGACGCAGCTTGGATCCCACATTGCTGTGGCTGTGCTGTAGGCTTGGCAGCTGCAACTCTGATTCGACCCCTAGTCTGGGAACCTCCATGTGCTGCGGGAGCAGCCCTAGAAATGGCAAAAAAAAAAAAAAAGGAAAATCAGGATGTCAATTTAGAGAGATTTCTGGGCATCTTCTACACCATGGTGCTTTAGTTCTATCTGAGTAAATGTTTAAATAATGTCATTCAATTTTAGTGTTTACATTTAATTTGAGTTTCAGCGATATGTTTTGAATAATGATACTCAGTGTATTTTCATTATGTGATAGAAATTACATTTTACAAAATTTCTATGAAGCAGAAGCTGACAATTAGTTATATTACTAAAGCTTAAAAATGGTAAAATAGAGCCTGAAAATCTAGGTTTGTGTGTTGGAGTGATCTAATGTATCTGCCCCTCAGATAAGTCCACTGATGGTTCTGGGATCACTTTCCTCACCTGTAAATAGCTATTTGGGGCTAAATGACCTCTAAAGATGTTCTTCTGCAATTACTGATCAGGGTTCTGGATTAGTCAGTATTTAATTTATGTGTGCTTTGTTCCAAAAATGAGGTAAATCAGCTTTCAAAGATTTATATAAAAAGACTGTATCAATTAAAATTTAAGTAATAAAATGACAATCAATAATTGTTAGCACCACTTTGGAGGGCACAAGAAGCTAAAGAACAGTTTCAAATTAAGCAGAAATAAAATTGACCAGGAATTCCCATCGTGGTGCAGTGGAAATGAATCCGACTAGGTACCATGAGGTTGCAGGTTCTATCCCTGGCCTCACTCAGTGGGTTAAGGATCCAGTGTTGCTGTGGTTGTGGTGTAGGCCAGCAGCTGTAGCTCCGATTTGATCCCTAGCCTGGGAACCTCCATATGCTGCAGGTGAGGCCCTAAAAAAGACAAAAGACAAAAAAAAAATAGAATTGACTATATGTAAAAAGGTCTTGATGAATGAAATTAGAAATAATTAAATCCCATACCCAAGCATGCACACACACAACGAAAAACCTCACATTATTTTCAAGGCCTGAAGGCTTTTTTTAAACCATTGTTTCATTTTAATAATATTTATGTTTCATGTACATATTAGCTGCTACACTTTCCTAAAAACCTACCTTCTCCCAAAAATTCATTTGATAAAAATGATAGATGGATATTTGAGTCATAACATTAGGATCAAAATATTTTTGAAGTCCACATTATTAGTTTTGAAAATAGTCATATTTTTCTAATAAACGTCACTGGTATTGGTACTTTTCAGAATGAGAGTTGCATCTGGGCATGAGCCACTTACAACTTCGTGGGGAAAGACAGGGACAGGAAGCAACGTTGGGAGGAAAGCAAAGGAGGCCATTTTGAAGGATTTTTACTAGAATAAAGGAGTGAATCCTGATGCTCTGTAAATGAAATGTCTCATGCATTTTACATGGGAGTTACGAGAAGTACACCTCCCTCTACATATCTGCTGCCAACTTGACCTCCTCAGAAAAAGCTCATCCATGAGACTGATGCCACAGCAGTGCTGTGTGTCAGGGACTAGTGCTGTGTGTAGGGCACCATTCCAGATATGATATGAGACATTGTATCTATAAGATACATACTATCAGAGACATTTAAGTTCAGGTCAGCCAATGCTCTTTGGATTTCTTCAAGATAAGCTATTGACTTTGAGCCTCCACAGTTATGCTTGCCTTTCTGTCTGTGATTCAACATCCTTAGGAAGAAAGCACCAAGTGGAAATTTACAATTCTGTTTTGTTTTTAGCCGTCACTTCTCTTCTTCTATATAATATTACAGCAATAATTACAACAATGCCCAGGCACATGGCCTGTGAAGGGAAAGTTTCCTAGTGATGCTACAGGGAAGCCTGAGGCTTAAAATAAAAATCTCAGGAGTTTCCGTTATGGCTCAGGGGAAACAAACCTGACTAATATCCATGAGGATGCAGGTTTGATCCCTAACCATACTCAGTGGGTTATGGATCAGGTATTGCTATGAGCTGCGTTGTAGGTTGCAGATGTGGCTCAGATCTAACTTTGCTGTGGCTGTGGCGCAGGCCTCAGCTGAATCTCCCATTTGACCCCTAGCCTGGGAACTTCCATATGCTGCAGGTGTAGCCCTAAAAGGCAAACAAAAAAAGAAATTTCAGAAAAAGAATGTATATATGTGTGTATATATATATATATATATATATATATATGTGTGTGTATATATATATATATATGCATTAGAGAGTCACTATGCTGTACAATGCAAATTAGTACCACACTATAAGTCAACTACATCATAAAATAAACAAATAATTAATTAATTAAATCTCACTGATGCCACAGGGAAGACTAAGGCTAAAATAAAAAATTATTCAAGTTCTTGGAGCAAATTTGTTTTTTGCTGCCCCTTTATAATTATTCGGCCATTTCGAACATAGTCAGCAGTTTCCACTTGACTGAGCATCCTTAATCTCTCTGTACCCAACAATTGTAGAGTTTGCAAACATCTTAATCACTTTAGCAACTAGAGGCGATCAGGCAACAGTTTGCCCCACAACAAACTTTCTACTGCACCGAACTGGGATTACATTTAGCTTAGTCTATGATAGTTTATATCGTTGTTTGGCAGTAGTTGCTTCCTAGGGAGTCTTCAATGCTTATCATTCTCATTGTCAAAAGAATCCACTTTCTGCCACATTGGTGCTGGGGCTTGCATGGCCATGTGACTTGGCTTTGGCTGATAGAATGCTGGCAGACGGAACACAAGCTCTGGCCTTGAGCATCCATGTGTTGTTTGGCTTGGCTTTTGCACCCTGCTTACCTGCAGTGAAAACTACATGCCCCAGGTAGCCCCTGCCTTTTTGTCTAGGCTCCAAAATGCTCACAGAAGGAACCAATCCAAACCCATTCTATACCATGGAGACAAGCCTGGCCAATTCCAAGCCAGAGGATGATATCCAGTCCAGCCTAAATCATCCAAACCACAGTCAACTTGCAAACTGTGACCAGAGGGTACCTTCTTGTTGCTGTACCTCACTGTGCACTCTGCAGTGCTTTGTTTTGCAGTGTTATTGCAGCAATAACTGACGTAACATCCAATATAAGAATTCTCATTACACCTTGATACTTGGGTTGAAGAACTACATCTGTGGGACGAGCGAAACCTATGGCTGCATTAGGATGGCACAAGATAAAGGTTTCCAGTTCTCAACAGCATTCTCCAGAATCACCCATCTTGTGAAATCAGGATGACTTTTTCACAGTAGTATCCAAACCAGTGACTGAAAGAATGACTAAAATAGACAAGTGGTGGTTTTTTATGAAATTTACTTATCATCAGTCAGAAATTTTTGTGGTTATTTGATTTGTCTCCATATCCTGGGTTTTACTGTGAAATCAGTTGTGCTTTTTTGCTTCATGGATTTTGTGGCTGATGTTGTAGAAGTGATGACGGCAGTGTGAACATGTACATAGGTACTTGTGTGTCTGCATATCTTGTTAGTAACTTTGTGGTAATGTGTTTTCTTCAAAGAGATGAATTCCATGTATGGTGAGCATTTAATTAAACAAAATGACCTTGATATGTATCTACTATCCAATGACTGAGGACCAGGCTTTGCAATCAAGCACCTTAGGGCCCCATTTCTGGCCCCAGCTCTTTCTGGCTGCCTAATTTGGTGACAGTAACACTTAGCTCATAGTTTTGGTGTGAGGATGAAATGTGATCACATGTGTGAGGTAATAAGCGGAGTACCTGGCACATAGAAACCGCGCAATTAAATATGGTCTGTTAGTTATGATTTATTGGAGATTCATGAATTTTTATTTAAAGACAGTATGCATTTTGTAATGCCTCTGCAATGTTTAATACAATAGTGTAAAATAAAGTTCCACAAATTTAAACTGCTGTGCATAAAAATTTTTGAAGTGACTCTTGAGGCTTTATGAAATCAACAAAAAGAGTTCAGAGTGAGTGTAACTAAAATGACATTCGGGTACGAGAACTAGCTAGATTCTAATAGACATAATTATGCTGCACAATACAAAGGACATGAAAGAGTTTTATGTTTCTAGCTCTTTCTCAAAGTGAAGTCTTCACAGTGCAGCTAGGGAGAAATTGTCTAGATTGACTGTGACTTCAAACTGAGACATCTGTTTCTGGAGTCAAGGTTATTTGTTTGTTTTTTATGATATGTTTTTGTTACCTCCGCATTTTTTATTTATTTCATCATTCACTGCAAAAAAGTTCAATAATATCTTTAAGAAAATATTTATGATTTATGGTACTTATGAAAATATTTATTGATTCTGATTCCAGTTGATGCCAGACATTTATAAGAATTAGACTGTGAGTCTGCTCGTAAGTTCACAATTTTGTGAGACAAATAGATATGAATTGTCATGTGTCCTTGATTAAAGCATAAGCTTTAGATCTCATACCATTCTATGCTGATTTACAAAAATCTCTGCTTATCTATGGTAACCTGTTCAGGAGTGAGCAGTCTGTGTTATTAGATAATAGGCTTGGGGTTCCCATCATGGTGCAGTGGAAGCAAATCCAACTAGGAACCATGAGGTTGTGGGTTCAATCCCTGGCCTTGCTCAGTGGGTTGGGGATCTGGCGTTGCCATGAGCTGTGGTGTGGGTCGCAGATGTGGCTCAGATCTGGATCTGGCACTGCTGTGGCTCCGGCGTGGGCCAGCAACAACAACTCTGATTGGACCCCTAGCCTGGGAACTTCCCCGTGCCACAGGTATGGCCTAAAAGGACAAAAGGTTAAAAAAAGAAAAAAAAAAGAAAAAGAAAAAAAAAAAGCCTGGGACTCTACTTTTCTCTCTCTCTTTCTGTCTCGCTCTCTTGGGTTTTCACTGTCTAGGCTCTTTGTGATGAGTGAAATGTTTTTCTGAAATAAAAGATACATGACTGTTGTGATAGGAGAGTCATTTTAAACCTATGTTAACAAGATTCACCTTCTACTTTGGGTCAGAATTGAGGAAAAATGGTCCATAGTGCAGAAACATCACAAACCCTGAACAACTCCAATCAAACAATGTGTTGGAAGCAGTAACTCCTGGTCTTTACGTACGGTCACTCACAGTGCAGTGTTCTACACAAGCGCCAGCCACATGGGCGTGTGCAGCAGGGAGCTGAAGGATAATGTGCTTTTGAAGTGATTCAGTGTTAAGTGTAACCACGTACATAGCAGGTTGCAAGGCACGTTTGGAAGAGATGGAACTAGTACAACCTTTCTGGTGACATTCACAGTGAACCTCAGCACCATGGTGACTTTGAATGTCTCGTGGATGCTACACCCCAAATGGCCCAGATGGAAGGGGGAAATAGTAAACATTTCTAGCTAAAGTTGACAAAATGTTTTATATGGAAAGAAATAACTGGTATTCGTAGGTGGTATAGCCATTACATTGATCAATTATACAATATAATAAATATTTTACGTGTCAGTAATTGTGATTAAAACATAATTTCTCCTTCGTGTAGATAAGCCCAGGCAATGATATGTTATTTGATATTGCAGAAGTGTCATAATGATGTTTAATTGGTTTTCAAAGTGAGAGGGGTATCTCTCAACTTATTTGTTGAAAGGATTTCAGGGTTACTGTATAACAGTGAGTGAGTTATTTATCCCTCTAAATGTGTTTCCTCATTTCTGCAATGAAAATGATCAGAGTTCTCACCAGAGAAGTTTTCATGAAGACTAAATGAAATCAAATAGATAATTACTGTAAATTAAAATAGTTCCTGGCATGGAGGAGCTCAGTAATTGATAGTTATAAACAGTAGTCTCACAATCATTATGTGTGCTACAATATGTGGGTACGTAATCATATACATAAAATTATAGTTTCTATAATTATCATATAAAAGTTTTAAGAGCTTAAAGAGAAAAATGAGACAAAAAAGATACAAAAATATTCTAAAATAAATGTATGAATATAAATGTAGCATTTAGAGATATAAGAATAAAGTTAAATATTTTAGAGAAAAGTTTAAAACAAGTTCTTTTAAAATGGTCATATTATATACCAATCAAATTTTAGATAGCTCTCCAATAAGGAATGTTTTTTTAAAAAGTCATCAAGGATGTTTTAGATGGTCCTCCATGAGGGATTAACAACAAAATCCTGCTGAAATGATAATGAGCAACCAATTTCTGCTCTTGACATTTAGTCTCTGAATAACAAGAGAGAACCATATTGCCTTCTGTGGTTCCTGAATTTTTGCCCCTAGACTTGTATAAAATAATTGTCATGTTGGTAAATACATTCTTTGTTGTTATTGAAAAGGCAGAGACAATAGAGTGAAAAAACTGTTTCAGAGTCTTTTTTAGCTGTGAAAAAGTGTGTTTTTAATCTAATTCAAAAAAATCAGGTGACTCCAGATGCTTCTCTTTCATCACTGTCTACTTACCAATTTCTCCTGAGAATGAAAGAAGGTCATTTGCTATTTAATATAATAAAATAACTAATTTTATACTTTATGTATTTTGTGTAAATACTTTGTACTTCTTTATTTTTCCAAAATAACCTTTCCTTTGAAGTTGTAATAAATCAATAGGGTGATCATTTATTTCCCTGCCAGCTACCAGCAACTCCTTACTATGTTTTGCAAGAACTTTATAAAAAAAAAAATTGTCTAAATTCTCTGCCACTATTATCTCTCTTTCCCTCCTCTTTACTCTCACTGCATTTTCATCTGCTCTTGCCAAAGATATAAAGGACCTCATTTTGATAAATTGTGATAATTCTCCATCTTCAATTTATTTGAAACATCAATACCCTTTGACACCCTCTGGCTTCAAAAATGCCACATCCTCCTGAATTTTTCCTTCTAGTCTCCTTTCCTGGTTCATCCTATTTTCTTTTTCTCCACCTTCTGATTGGTAGAGAGATGAAGACGTTGTTCTTGGCTTTCTCATCTTTATCAGCACTCATTCGCTTAGTGACCTAATCCAGTCTGCTGGCTGTAAGTGCCAGATAGATGATAGACTCCAAACTTTGATCTCCAGCTCAGATCAAAATCCATACTCCTGTTTCTCATGACTTGCTTGTATTCTCTGATTAAATGTTTAATGGCTGTTTCAAACTCAGATGGTTTGAAGGCTGCCCAAAGCTGAATTCTAGGTCTTCCTCCCCAAATATGTCACAGACTTTTTCCAACTTGATTCATGACAACTCCATCTTCCCGTTGGTCATGTGAAAAACCTTGAACCAAACTTCCCCTTTCCTCTTTTATATATCCCCCATCTAAGCAGTCTGGATATGCATTTGTTTCTTCCTTCATAGTCTAAAACTTCACCACTTCCTACCTTCTCCATTATTTCCACGGTAGTCCAAGCTCTGTCATTCTCTCCCTGGCTTATGAGAGAGCACTTTATTTGGCCTCTGAACTTCCATTATTTCTCTTCTCTAATCCATTCTAGTGATCAAAGCAGTCCTATAAGCGCTAGGTTATATCATATCATTATTTTACTATAAAACCTGCAATGATTCCCCATTTCTCACAGAACAAAAACCACAGGGTTCTTGGTAGTCCACCAAGCCTCACAGGATCTGTCCCCTCCTCTCATTAACTCCTTGACCTTATCTCTTGTAATTTTCCCCAACACACCTATCTCCTCAGCTACCTAGGCCCCTTCCTGTTCCTTGAACCTGCCAGGTATATTCTTGTTTGCAGAACAGGTTGTTCCATCCATCCTTCTGGAATGCTATTTCCATAGATGTCTTTGTAATGAATGCCCAAACCTCTCAACAACTGATTCTGACCTCCATTTAAATATGCATCCTGAATTGAACTACCATCTTCCAATTTTTAAAATTTTTTATTAAAGTATAGTTGATTTACAATACTGTTCTAATTTCTCCTATATAGCAAACTGATTCAGTTATACACATATACACTTTCTTTTTTTATATTATTTTCCATCATGGTCTATCCCAGGATATTGGATATAGTTTCCTGTGCTCTACACTGGGACCTTGTTGTTTATCCATCCTACATGTAATAGTTTGCATCTACTAACCCCAAACTCCAACTCCATCCCAGTCCCCTCCCTCCATATTGGCAACTACAAGTCTTTTCTCCATATCTGTGAGTCTGTTTCTGTTTTGTAGGTAAGTTCATTAGTACCATATTTTATATTCCACATATAAATTATATCATATGATATCTGTCTTTCTCTTTCTGACTTACTTCACTTAGCATGAGAATCTCTAGTTTCGTCCATGTTGCTGCAAATGCCATTATTTAGTTCTTTTTTATGGCTGGGTAGTATTCCATTGCATATGTGTACCACATCTTCTTAATCCATTCATCTGTTAATGAATATTTAGGTTGTTTCTTTGTACTGTCTTTTGTGAATAGTGCTACTATGAACATAGGGGAGCATGTATCTTTTTGAATTGTAGTTTTGTCCAGATCTATTACCAGGAGTAGGATTGCTGGATCATATGAAAATTCTATTTTTAATTTTCTAAGGAAACTCCATACTGGTTTTTATAGTGGTTGCACCAACTTATATTCTCACCAACAACATAGAAGCATTCCCTTTTTTCTATACCCTCTCCAGCATTTGCTATTTGTAGGTCTTTTTAACGATGGCCGTACTGACCACTGTGAGGTGGTACCTCATTGTAGTTTTAATTTCCATTTCTCTAATAATCAGTGATGTTGAGCATCTTTTTATGTGCCTACTAGCCCTTTTTTAATTCTTTGGAGAAATGTCCCTTTAGGTCTTCTGCCCATTTTTTGACTGGGTTGTTTGTTTTTTTTGTTGTTGTTCAGTTGTATGAGTTATTTGTATATTTTGGAAATTAAGCTGTTGTTGGTTGGATCATTTGGAAATATTTTCTTCCATTCTGTATATTATCTTTTCATTTTTTTATGGTCCTTTGCTGTGCAAAATTGTTTATTTTTATTATCTCTATTTTCTTGGGAGGCTGACCTAGTAAACATTTGTATGATTTCTGCTTTTTTTAATTTCAGGATTGCTTTAGTAATCTGGGTCTTTCATGGTTCCATATACATTTTTGGATTATTTGTTCTAGTTCTGTAAAAAATGTCGTGAGTAATTTGATAGGGATCACATTAAATCTATAAATTGCTTTGGGTAGTATAGCCATTTTAACAATATTAATTATTCCAATCCAAGAACATGTCTTTCCATTTCTTTGAATGATCTTGAATTTTCTTTATTAATGTTTTATATTTCTCAGTGTATAAGTCTTTTACCTCTTTGATCAGATTGATTTCTAGGTATTTGGGGGGCATGATTTTAAAAGGTATTGTTTTTTATATTCCCATTCTAACATGTCATTTTTAGTATACAGAAACACAACCAATTTGTGAATGTTTATCTTGTATCCTGCTGCTTTGCTGAATTTTTTATTAGATCTAGTAGATTTTGTGTGGAGTCCTTAGGGTTTTCTATATATAGTATTATGTCATCTGTATATAGTGAAAAATTTCACCTCTTCTCTTCCAACCTGGATAGTGGGAAAGCTTTCAGCTTTTGTCCATTGAGTATTATATTGGCTGTTGGTTTGTCATAAATAGCTTTTATTATACTGAGATATATTTCCTCTATATCCACTTTGGTAAAAATTTTTATCATGAATGGATGTTGAATTTTGTCAAGTGCTTCTTCTGCATCTGTCAGGATGATCATGCACTTTTGACTTTTCTTTTGTTAATACACTGTGTTACATTTATTTATTTGCATATGCTGAACCTTCCTTGTGAACTTAAGATGAATCCCACTTGGTCATGGTTTATGTCCTAATTTGCTTAGTAGCATTTTTCACTGCCTAATATGTCACATATTTACTTGTTTATTGTGCTTTAATCCCATATCCGCACTACTAAAATGTAAGCTCTGTAAGGTAGACATCTCTGTTTTATTCACTCATATATACTGTGTTTAGAATAGTGCAGAGTTCTGTCCACTGAAAAACAAATGCACAACCTACAAGTTGAGAATTATGTTTTATTTGGCAGTCATGCTGAGGACTTAAGCCTGGGAAGCAGCCTCTCAGATAGCTCTGAGGGACTGGACCAGGGATGTAAGGGAGGAGCCAGGATATATAGAAGTTTCTGCAACAAAAACCGTGTAGTTGGAACATCAAAAGATTATTGTTAATTAAAGAAAAATCAGACATCTCAAGTCAATGAGATATGTGAGAATATGCAAGCCTTATTGAAATCATTCCTTTGATATGGACTTAACTCTTTAGGGCCAGTGTCCTATTTTTTTCCATCCCGAATCCCTTCAGGGGCCACAGTTGGGAGGCAGCTACAGTGGCTGAGGGCTTATTGGCTGCAACCTCCTTTGTTTGCTGATATAGGAAGATGACATTTTTCATTCATAGGGCAAAGTAGCCAACGAAGAAATATTTATTCAATTAATTAATTAGGTGCAGCAAGGGACACTTGGATTTAAGGAAATGCACAGTGTTTTTTAAAAAGAAAATCAGAACCAAACTAAGTATTGGAGCAAGTTAGCTTACATGACTTCTTTGTAAGAATGGATACTTTGAATTTCTAACTGCAGCACCAATGCTGTGCACTACACCATAAGAATGGTCAACTGTTTGTTGAATTTAGATTGTACAGCTACTTTGAATATTTTACATATCATGAGCTTACCTTTCATAACATCAATTTTTGATAATATTTGCAAGAATTTTATAATTTAATGGTTCAATATTTTCTGCATTTCAAGTCTTCATCAATGTAATATTCTTCAAATGGCCAAATTCTGGCATGTGAATATACATTAATTTGTTTTTCTCTTAGAACAGACATCATTTGAGGAAATGTTTTATTCAAAGGAAGCTAACATTTGTACCAAACTCAAATCATTAAGATGACTCAAATATAATAGAAATGCATTTCTCATTCACATGACAACCTTGGCAATTCCAGGTTGGTGGGCCCAGGGAGGGTAGGTAGGATGTTGTCCATGAGGTCATTCATGGGCTACGCTGGAGCAGGCTCTCATCCCTGCAGACCTCCAAGGTAGTAGTAACCAAGTAGCTATCATGAGTGGATATCAAGTGGAAGAAGAAAAAATAAAGCATAAAGGAGTACTTGTGGGAGGTCTTATGGTACAGGATTAGAAGTGACATATTTTAGCTCACAGTCCATCTGCTGGAACTAAGTCTCATGGCTGTGACCTAATGCAAGGCTGGGAAATGTACTCAAACTATGTGTTCAGAAAGAAGAGATGAGAAAATGAATTTTTTTTCAATGATTGGCAACTTCAGTCACTGAAAGATAGGCAAGCTGTCATTGCAAAGCCAGATATAGGGAATTCTCATTATTTCTAGCATCAGGCTTGTCAGGGAAACTTCTGACATTATTATGAGCTTTATTGAATTGGGGTTATTTTTCTGCTGTACTGGCTATTTTGAAATGCGAATTTATGCAAAGACTATAGATGAAAAATATTCAAGATATTAAATATAATGGTTTTGGAATATCTGTACCTTAAAATGATGACAGCCACAGCATAGTACATATTTTGGAGAGAGCTGGATCCTTTTCCAATGATATATGTGAATAATACATCTCAGTTATTGATACTAACAGAGAAAACCTAGGACACAAATCACGCAAAGGTATGCAATGAGAATGGTATTCCACTCCCCCTGGCTTCTTTAGATTGGTGGAAACAAAAACAACAACAACAACAACAAATGAGAAACAAATTTAAAGCATTTTGAGCAACTTAGAACTCAACAATTTCTTCTCACTTCCTGGTAGAGAAGGTATGTTCCTGACTATAGTATGTGCTTGAGGCTATATTATGGTCTGAATGTCTGTGTCCCCCCAAAATTCATGGGTTGAAATCTTAACCCCAAGGTGATGATATTTGGTGGTGGAGCCTTTGGAAGGTGATTCAGTCATGAGGGTGGAGCTCTCATGAATGGGATTAGTGCCCTTATAATGTGGCCCAGAGGCCCCCTTCCCCTTTCATCAGGTGAGGTTACAGAGGAAAAGACAACTGGTCTAGGAAGTGGGATTTCCCCCACATCCTACTTGTTTGTGCAGTCTTGTTCTTGGACTTCCCAGGCTCCAGAATTGCGAGAAAAAAAAATTCCTATTGTTTACAAGCTCCTCAGTCCATGGTGTTTTTGTTACAGCAGCCTGAATGGACTAAGACAGTTTAACTTTAGTGGTAAATAAATAGTCAGTACTCTTTGCACTTAATTGAGTGAAATGATTTTGAATTATTGAATGAATTAATATCTGCCTCAACACATACAAACACTGGGAAAAATGGAGAACACAGAAAAAAATGTCACAAGCCTTTTGAGATACTCCAGATTTTATATATAATTTGAACAAATACAACTGACACCATGTCTATCAGAGAACTTACCACCTCAAAATAAGACCAAATAATACCCTAGAAGTTCATGGGGTGTTATAGAGACTTGGAGATTAAAATGGCAGATAAATGTAGGGATTCCTTTTAAGCTTAGGTCAAAGAGCTCATTAAGTAGTCAATTAAGTAGCTTATAGTAACAACAAATGTACTGTATTTAATATCCATAAAATTTAAAATAGCACAATTGTACCAAAAAGCAGTTTTGATCATAAAGCCATTCTATGAATATGTTAGATAAAATTTGAAAAATAATGTGAAGCAGAAAAAAAATTGTGAATTGAAAAAGAATTTGTGGGAGTTCCCATCATTGCTTAGTGGTTATCGAATGCTGCTAGGAACCATGAGGCTGTGGGTTTGGTCCCTGGCCTTGCTCAGTGGCTTAAGGATCTGGTGTTGCCGTGAGCTGTGGTGTAGGTTGCAGATGTGGCTCCGATCCCATGTTGTTGTGGCTCTGGCATAGGCTGACAGCTACAGCTCCAATTGGACCCCTAGCCTGGGAACCTCCATATGCCAAGGGAGCGGCCCTAGAAAAGGCAACAAGACAAAAAAAAAAAAAAAAAAAAATTTGTGTGGCGTTTCTGTAGTGGCTCAGTGGGGTTGAGAACATGACACAGTCTCTGTGAGATTGCAGCTTTGATCCCTGACCTTGCTCATTGGGTTAAGGATCCCATGTTGCCCCAAGCTGGGGTATAAGACGAAGATGCAGCTCTGATCCAGTGTTGCTGTGGCTGTGGTGTGCAGCTGCAGTTCCAATTCCACCCCTGGCCTGGTAACTTCCATATGCCACAGGTGCAGCCATAAAAAGGAAAAAGGAAAAAAAGAAAAAGAAATAATTTGTGGACTTCCACAATACATAATTTGAAAACAAAGGAGCCTGTTTTTTTTCTTGCTCTGACTGGCTTTTAACTATTTAGCGTAACTTATTTTGAATTTTAAATGACGTTGACGGGTGTATGAGGATGTTATCACACAGCGGCTTGTGTTAAATTTTTGAAGAAACATTGTAGAATAAACAACATTTTTCTCTTCTTTCATAGCATTATAATATAATAGACAGATCTGGGGACAGAACTAAAGATTGTTACCTGAGGGGCAGGGCCACATCTTATCTCTGTCTTAGTATGTTGTACACAGGAGCTTTGTAACTTTACTAGAAATGCGACACAGTTTCTCTGAGATATATTTCTTTAACTAAATGTGGATAATACCACAGTTAATTGTTATGAGTATGAAATAGCCTTGGTGAAACTGCAGTCCAGAGCAGAGTGTGTTTAAATTGCTAAAATAGGCAGTGCCTATACTGCCTTGTCTGAGGCTGTTCCACAGCGTCATATGGGACTCTCCTTTGACAGCTGCAAAGGAGACTGGCTTTCTGCTTGTATCCAGTCTCTAAAAAGTATCCCCAGCAGAAACATCTTTGAATTTTAAAACCTCATCCCTTTATTAGGATTTGGAGAGACAGTAAAATATGAAAACTATGGTGACAGAACACACAGAGGCATCTGAGCAAGGGAGACAGTGGACAGAACTTCAGATCCAGGCAGATGGAAAGAAAAAAATAAGTTTAAAGTCATGACAGGTGACTACAATTTACAAAGTGCAGAAGGAAAGCAAAGCTTCTTTAGCAACACACCTAAGGTAGAATCTAACCTTACATTCAACACTGATTTAGGACTGCTATAAAGACTGGATTTTTCTCTGCAAATAATAGCAAGGCACCAAAAAAATGGAAGTGACCTTCCAATGCAACTAGACAAAAGAGAGAAAAGTGTGGGGCTCCCATAGGAAAATCAGCAGAACCAAGGGGACAAAGGTAGCGAAAGTCACATTGGACTAAGGAACGAAGACAGGGAAATTGATACCTAAATATATTACTTTATATTCTATTGGTTAAACAATGTGTATATCAAAATACTGTATTTTACATATAATCTCTTGCATGTAATAAAGCATAAATTAATTGAATTTTTAGTTGTATGTCATTCTCATTTCGTAGTTGGAAATAAGTCCTTCTCAGTGAATTCTTTTTTAAATGTCATAGAATACAAAGTGTTAAAAGGAGAGAGAAAAGGAAGGGAAAAAGATAATAAGGAAGAAAGACAGGCAAATGGACATTTATGTGTCAAACACATAAGCAATGTCGTGAAATCTAAAGCGCAGTTTATTCAGCTTTCACATGCTTTGTAAATGAGCAGGGTTTAATGGCTTGTTTTAGAGATGTACTTGCTTAGGTTAAAGTCCCGAGATGAACTGGAACAGTGTCATTCACAGTTGTTGTTGAAGCCATGTTCAACCTCTTCTCTACCTTTCCATTTATGCTGTGACACCACTGTCCCTTTTACTTAGTGTTAAAACATCATGTCTATATTTGGAATTAAAGGGAAGGATGTTACCATAACATAAATACTCTTGAGAAAAGGGAGTATGTCATGCTTATTATGCATCCTTTGTGAAAAGCAGATATTTATTAACTACCAATAGATCCAGGTCCTTTTGAAAAGAGCAAAATGAATATTTTTATGGAGAAAGTGGAATGCAAAACCCATTCTCTGCAGCATCTATTTGTTGTCCTGTCACAATTTGGCAAGGGCTTCTTAAAGAAGCTGACTAAGTCTTTCAGACAAATTCTTTATGGTAAATTACATAAAGATACATCATTTATGATGGGAGGATGGTTTGGGTTGCCACAGAAGATTGAAATCCAAATTACTGATTACTTTTTGAAATATCAAATTAGGAAACCTCTTCTATGTTTTTACAGCTTAGTGAAAATAATTTCCCTGAACAGCTTTTAGGTAAAAATAAGAATTAATAAATTTGTATATAAGGTGGATAGATGTTTTTGTGAAAATGAGTAGCAAAGTGTTAAAATTGGTATATTTGAATGTATGTAAAAACACAAAAAGTTAAAAGGCATTAGGGGATTGATAACCATTCACTTAAGTATAAATTCTTCTTTAAGTTGTGGGAGATTAAAACATGAAATAGAAATAAAATAAAATGTTATGTAATTTATTATTACTATAGCCTTCCTAATAATATAGCATCTGAACATAAGTGCCCTACAGTCATCCACAAATGTGTCCCCACAGAAGGGCAGTCAGAGGCTAATGGAGCCTAATGTCTTAAGAAGATGGTTTGTCCCATTGATCCTGGGAAAAGCACAGGACGTTTTATCTTTTTCAAAATACATTGGCATCATTTTACCTTCCTTTATTCTATTACATGTTTTCTATAACTCGAGCTCTGCAGAGACTGTCTCGTTTTAGTTTGAAAGTCTGACGTGGAGACATAGGGATAGTACTCAAGAGTCAGAACTCAGAGCAGTTTCCCCCCAAAGCACACTTTTATCGATAAGTGAAAATGAAAGCAAAGGTGTTAGAGTCAGTGCAAGCAGATAATCCCTCAGAACCAGTGCTTTGACTCTTTGGAGATATTCCAGGGTTTTCTTGTTACTGCACGCGGTGTTTCTACAAGAATCACGTGAACAATTTCCCCGGTCAACTATGCGTAACTTAGAACTTTATCCTGGGAATCATGCTAAAGTGTAAGTTTTTACGTTGGCTTTATTAAGAAGAAAAGGGAGGAGGAGACAGAAAGAAAAAAAAAAAAAAAAAAGGAAAATCAAAGAAATTCTCTGTGATATTTAAAAAGTTTGAAAAAGTATAATCTACAGCACATTAGGAAATGAGCAAGTATAGTTGACAAAAATACTGTATTTTTAAAATATATGATTAGGGAGTTCCCGTCGTGGCACAGTGGTTAACGAATCCGACTAGGAACCATGGGGTTGCAGGTTCAATCCCCGGCCTCGCTCAGTTGGTTAAGGATCCAGCGTTGCCGTAAGCTGGGGTGGAGGTTGCAGACGTGGCTTGGATCCCGTGTTGCTGTGGCTCTGGCGTAGGCCAGTGGCTACATCTCTGATTCAACCCCTAGCCTGGGAACCTCCATATGCCGTGGGAGCGGCCCAAGAAAATGGCAAAAAGACATAAATAAATAAATAAATAAATAAATAGGATTAGGTCATCTGTTGCCCATAAATCACTGCAAATTTGTGTGATGGGCTTCATGTATTTACTTATTACATAGCCCCACATCAGTTACTTCACTGCTTGAAACATTTTTTTTTTAATAAGCATGATACTGGTGAAAAAACTGATAGACATGAGATTTTCATTTTACAGATTTTCTTACAACTTCATAGGAATGTAATTTGCTTGAGGAAAAAAATGGGTCTGTGAAATGAGAGGGAGAAAAGATGAAGGCAACTGATCATAAAATTCCCCTTTTCTGAAACCAGTTCTTAGAGCTGAGCTTTGATGAGGGATTTGATGGATATGACACAGGAAACCCCCAGGTGTTAAAGATGCCCTAGCAGGACGGACAGTGGGTGTGGTGGCAGCAGGAAGCGGTGAAGAGGAGGTGAAGCGAGGCAGTAGGGGCAGCAGGGGAGGGGAAGTGGGGGGCAGAGGTGCTCTTTGATTAGGGTGAGATGTCAGACGTAAAAACTGCTAAGGAAGAATCAAAATCCCAAAATCAAATTCTCCAAGTTTTATTTCTAAATTTCAAAGGAGAAAGAATTTCAGCAGTAATCTGAATTCCCATAGTGATCAGAGGTGAAATGAGTACATTCATTGGCTCACAGTTTTTATATGTTACATGAACAGCAGCACATATCAATGTCTTTAAGCTCTAGGAATGTTAAAACTAGTGATGATGTTAATTTAGTGGTAGGAAAACTAGTTAAGATTAGGGGGAATTGGTATTTGAGATGAAACAGGGAGGAGCATTAAAACTAGACTTCTGTTGGAGTTATTACCATTGTGGCTCAGAGGTAATGAACCAGACTAGTTTGATATGGGTTCAATCCCTGGCCTTCTGCAGTGGGTTAAGGATCCAGCGTTGCTGTGAGCTGTGGTGTAGGGCGGCAGCTGCAGCTCCATTTCAACCCCTAGTCTGGGAACTTCTATATGCCACAAGTGCGGCCCTAGAAAGCAAACAAAAAAAACTAGACCTCTGTTACTACAATTCATCTGATTAACGTTAAATTACTCTACCACAATTTTATGCTTCTTCTAAAAAACAGATTTAATTAAATAACTTTATTAGGAAGTTATTAGAAGTGTTCTGGTACCATGAGAAAATATATATGTGTAAGGTATGTAAATGTATATTATATAAATATATAATATGAATTAATTACATTATAAATATCATAATTACTAGTAATATATTATATTATAACTGTATTAAATATACCAAATATAATATACAATATAAATACGTATTTACAAAAGAAGTTATTGCATTTTACTTTTATTTTTGCCTGTAACTTAAAGTTTAGATTGCAAAGTTGGTAAAATAAAATTAAATCTGGCCATTAATTCAATAAGAGCTGGAGTGCTTTTTGGTCATACTTTATATGTTTTTCATATTTGACAACTGCTATTGGGTAAGTTATATAGTTTAATTATAACAGTGAGTGATGAACTGAGCCATTATTTATTATGTATTCCAATAAGAAATATCCCTAATTTTAGATGTAATGTCATGAAAACTTTTCTCAAATTTTGTATTGAAGATGCTGACAACTGGATCAAACTAATTGATTTATTTATACAATTATTGTCTACTTTTGATAGAATTATGCTTAATATTTACACTATCACAAAATGAGTATTTAAAATTCCTAATTAGAAAAATTAGATCAGCATAGAAAAAATACATATAAAAATACGTACATATGTATATGTACTGTTTATGATATTGATGCTAATGGGATTATGAAAAAAAAATTCAGATGATGAATAATATTCATTGGCTCACATTTAGAATTAGAATACTACATTTCTCAAAATGATTTCCCAACTAAACATATGTCATCATTAGTTTCTGGAAGAATTTCACAACATAAGTTACGAGATGAAAATATATAGTACAAATACAAAGAAATGGTCATCAATGCCTGATTTTTTTTTTTTTTAGAAAAGAAAAATAATACTATGCACAGTCACATTAATAATGGCAGATTAATGTTTATGCCTTGGAACATGTCACTTTGAGTTTAAAGTTCTTATTTACATCTGCATACAGTTGAGGTGGGGGGGGGCTCTTCATGCATTGATCCCATTCTTGAAAGGGTCACGTGACTGTTGAGAACTCCTAAGTGACAGAGCCTGGGTTATGGGGCAGCAGCGTGTCTCTGCTAGGTACAGTAAAAGCCTGCACAGGACGCAGGGCTGCAGTTATACAGAAAAGTGTGGCTTTTTTATGAAGTTGCATTTCCCAGCTCAGCAGGACTGAACCAGGTGCTCACATCTACCTTGACCACACTCGCAAAGAAATCCCTGAATCAGTAGAAATTAAGTACAGACAAATTTAGTCTATTTTCTCTCAACTCTTAATACATTGTGGTTTGTAATAAGATATGCAAAGTGTACTGACTCTTGCAGCTAATTTTCTTAGATTTTTCTATATCCTTTACTGTTCTCGTTATTAAAATATAATAGTATTCTGGAAATGTGTTAGTTATAGGGTGACAGGTTCCTGCTTGCCTAGAGAGGTCTGGTTCAACTTGATGTCTGGCATAATTAGGCATGCCTGTCCACTTTCAAAAGTGTTCCAGTCTGGCCAAAAAGTCATAAGGTCACAGTGCTTATCAACCACCAATTAGATGTCCCTACGAGCAAAGGCTAATGATACACAACCCTTCTCCCTTCAAATGAGTATATTTGTACTGGAGTTAAATTGCTGATTATTATACACTCTATTATACACTGATTATTATACACTGTATTTCTGAAATTTAGGCTTGAATTATTAAATAAATTAAATTTTGTAGTACTACTGAAAGACTAACTGATAGATATAAGAAATCTAGGGATTTCCTGATACAGATATCTTTTTGGTGGGCAATAAATTTTATTCTTTCTTTTCCCCGTCCTATTTCATTAACATTGAAAACAACCTGCTTCCCTGTTTTAGCAAACACCTAAAGTAACGAAGGAAAAAAAAAAAAAACACGCAAAAGCAATAATAATAGTTTCAGTCACCAAAAAAAAAAAAAAGAGTTATTTGTAATAAGATTTTTCTGAAATAACAGAGCCAAACTCATAATGATACAAGTTTTGCCAATGGTATAGGGTATAGTACCTTGAATTTCACTGTTCTTCTCTGTTTAATTCATCTCATTTCTGTGTCATCGCCCCTGATCTTTATTTTTTTACTTTTATAATTTTCTTCCAAATTATTGTTGTTTTAGTCACATTTTTTAAAACAAGTTTATGGAGTATAGTTGACTTACAATGTTGTGTTAGTTACAGGTGTACAGCAAAGTAAATCAGTTATACGTACACATATATTCATTCCTTTTCAGATTCTCTTCCCATATAGGTTATTACATAATATTGAGTAGAGTTCCCTGTGTTAGAGCGTAGGTTCTTGTTACTTATCTGTTTTGTATATAGTAGTGTGTATGTTAATCCCAACCTCCTATTTTATACACACACACACACACACACACACACACACACACACACACACACATATACATACACACACACCTGCGTTTTTCCTTAGTAACCAGAAGTTTGGCTTCAAAATCTTTCAGTCTGTTTCTGTTCACTTTTTAAGCATAAAGTATTTGTTATAACAAAGCTCTAAATGCAAGGTCTATCTTTACAAATATCCCTTATAAATATAATAAATATTTTTATATTTGTTGCTTTAGAAAAGAGAATACATTTAATTAATGGCTTGAGTACTTGGATGAGGCAACTCCTCTTGTTCCCTGACATTTACTAAAATTGTATCAATTATTATAAAAGTTCCTGATTGATCCCTACCTCTCTTATATCTCTATTTTATAAACCTTTGGATTCCTTTGTTAGGTCTATGAACTAATTTCAAATTTTCTCCCTGCTCGAATCTCTTTGATGGTTCTCTGTTACCTACATACTGGCTTGGGCATCTGCTACTGTCATTCATCAACTAAGGAATAAAACAAGCAACAAATCAAAAAGTTCTCTGAAGAGCAGATGGAAAAAGAAAGAGCACAAGCTTGGTTAAGATATGCTGTTTTGAAGATGTTGCTGAAAATCCAGATTGAATTTTTTAATACTTGCAATTCTGCAGTGGGATCTTGCAGGCATTCATGAGTGAGGGTTTTAATAGAGAGAAAATGGGGACCATCAGCAAGAAGTCAGTAATTAAAGCCATGGGACTGAATAGGATCATTATAGCTCTATCACAGTCTATCATAATGTTAATGAGTCTGTCTCATTACTGAAATATAATCTCTTTGAGGAAAAAGATTTTTCCCAGAACCTAGCATAGACCCAGGAACATGTATCATTCATAATTATTATTTGTGTTGTAATGTACTATATTAAGTATTTTATATGTGATGTAACTATAGTGGCTTTCTTTTACCCTAGACAGAAAATCATCCAAAGATACAGCTAGGGAATATCCTATTTCATTCTTTTTTTAAGGACTAGTAGTATGAGCTTTAAAAAAAAATGGGGAGCCTGAAGAACTGTCTGTAAAAGTATATTATAGTTGCACCAAAGTTTTCATCTAATCTTGATAGTTGGCTTAAGGATTATCCAACCATCTTTTCATATTTGAAAGGAAGGTCTCCCTTTGGCTTGTGTGTGAAAGGCTTGAGTTCAATACTGTGAGACCAGGCTGTTTAAACTGAGTCAGTGGGCCTGATTTTCCACCAGTCTTTCCCCATATCTACATTCCCCATGTGTTTAGTAATTCAGGGAAGTGAGTGATCATCTCTTCCTGTTATGCCTCTACAGCTACTAGAAGGTCTAGAGTGATATGCGTAATTCTACTTGCCCATTCCTTTCAAGGCAAACCTCATGAATTAGAATGCTCCAGCATCATTTAATGCCATTTGCAATACAAACGCACCCCCCCAAAAAAAAAGGAACATTGCAGTTACTATGATTTGATAGTCAAAAGCCTTTAATCTTCAAGTCTTCTAGAATGTACGATAAGATTGATTTTAAGGATCACCTAGTTCAAGTACAAATCAGATTTTTTAATTCCTCTTGTAACTTTTTTTTTTTTTGTCTTTTTGTCTTTACTAGGGCTGCACCCTTGGCATATGGAGGTTCCCAGGCTAGGGGTCTAATCGGAGCTACAGCTGCAGGCCTACACCACAGCCACAGCAATGCAGGATCCAAGCCACGTCTGCAACCTAAACCACCGCTCACAGCAATGCCAGATCCTTAACCCACTGAGCGAGGCCAGGGATCAAACCTGCAACCTCATGGTTCCTAGTCGGATTTGTTAAAAGCTGAGCCATGATGGGAACTCCCCTCCTGCAACTTTCTAGTAAAGAGTTGCCCATCTGCTCCCTGGTGTCCCCAGGGGTCATTTGAGGAGAGGAAAACCAACATATCTCCAGACCCCACTTAGGCCACAGCAGTCCCATTGTTCACAAATTCAACTTATGGTTCTGAGGATCACCTGAAGAAAACTTAAAAATCAATGATCGAGTGAAAAGTCACCTTATCTTTGGACAGTTAGTATTTTTTATAACAGTCTTCCTTTATAAGAGGTGAAATTTTTTTCTTCTGAATTCCTCCAATCACTTTGACTTCATTTCAGAGGCTAAAAGGAGCAACAGGTTTCCTCTCTCTTCCTCGTGACAGATTTGTTCTTGTTTAAATATTTGAACCTGTTATCATATTCCACCCTTCCACCCTGGTCATCAACTTTCAGCTTGTTTTTCCCAGGTTCCTCTTTTTTTTTTTCTTTTAACTGCTACTTTTTTGTGTCCTGTGAAGTGATGGGAATGGGGATACATTTTACATCGTCTATTTGTCATCTAGCCACCCTCCTGTGATGCTACCCCATTTTATTCTTTTTTTTTTTCAAGTGACTACCTCAATTTGTTTTTATAAACTCAGGGGTATAGCTATTAAATATATTATAGTTCTTGTATTATAATGTCTGTAGACAACAGCATTTCTCATTAATTACCTTTTTTTTTCTTTTTCTGATCATCACAATCCAGTTTTATAGGATTTCCATCCTATACCCCAGCCACATCCCCCCACCACCCAAACTGTCTCCTTTGGAAACCAAAAGTCTTCCAAAGTATGTGAATCAGTATCTATTCTCCAAAGAAGATCAGTCTGTCCTTTTTTCAGATTCCACAAGTGATAGCATATGATGTTGGTATCTCATTGTCTGACTGACTTCACTTAGCACGATATTTTCTAGGTCCATCCATGTTGCTAAAAATGCCATAATTTCATTCCTTTTAATGACTGGGTAATATTCCATTGTGTATATGTACCACATCTTCTGGATCCACTCCTCTGTCGATGGACATTTAGGTTGTTTCCATGTCTTGGCTATTGCAAATAGTGCTGCAATGAACACTGGAGTACCTGTGTCTTTGTGAGTCATGGTTTTCTCTGGGTAGATGCCCAGGAGTGGGATTCCTGGGTCAAAGAGTAGTTCTATTTTTTGTTTTCTGAGGAGTCTCCATACTGCTTTTCACAGTGGTTGCACCGATTTACAATCCCACCAACAGTGTACTAGGGTTCCCTTTTCTCCACACCCTCTCCAGCACTTATTTGTAGACTTTTTGATGATGGCCATTCTGGCTGGTGTAAGGTAGACCTCACAGTGGTTTTGATTTGCATCTCTCTAATACTGAGTGATGTTGAACATCTTTTCATGTGTTTTTTGGCCATCTGTATGTCTTCTTTGGAGAATTGTCTGTTTAGATCTTCTGCCCGTTTTTGGATGGGGTTGTTTGTTTTTTCGGTATGGAGCTACAGAAGGTGTTTATAAATTTTGGAGATTAATTCCTTGTCAGTGGATGCACTTGCAAAGATTTTCTCCCATTGTGTGGGTTGTCTTTTCATTTTGTTTAGGGTTTCCTTTGCTGTGCAGAAACTTTGAAGTTTGAGTAGGTCCCGTTTGTTTATTTTTGTTTTTACTGTCATGACTCTAAGAGGTGGATCTGGGAAGATGTTGCTGTCGTTTATGTCAGAGAGTGTTTGGCCTATGTTTTCCTCTAAGAGTTTTATAGTAGCTGGGCTTATATCTAGGTCTTTAATCCATTTGGAGTTTATTTTTGTGTCTGGTGTTAGGGAGTATTCTAATGTCATTCCTTTCCATGTGGTTTTCCAGTTTTCCCAGCACCACTCATTGAACAGGCTGTCTTTTCTCCATTGTATATTCTTGCCTCCTTTGTCATAGATTAGTTGGCTATAGGTGCATGGATTTAATTCTGGGATTTCTATCCTGTTCCCCTGATCTATATTTCTGTTTTTGTGACAGTACCATATGTTCTGAAGACTGTTGCTTTGTAGTATGGTCTGAAGTCAGGGAGTCTGATTCCTCCAGCTCCATTTTTCTTTTTCAGGATGTCTTTGGCTATTCTGGGACTTTTGCGCTTCCAAACAAACTTTAAAATATTTTGTTCAAGTTCTGAGAAAAATGTCCTTGGTAATGTGATAGGGATTGCATTGACCCTGTAGATTGCCTTGGGTAGTATAGTCATTTTGATAATATTGACTCTTCCAATCCAAGAGCATGTATGTCTTTCCACCTCTTTGTGTCATCTTTGATTTCTTTCATCAGTGGCTTATAGTTTTCAGAGTACACGTCTTTTGTCTCTTGAGGTAGGTTTATTCCTAGGTATTTATTCTTTTGGATGCCTTGGTAAATGGGATTGCTTCCCTAGTTCTTCCTTCTGATCTTTCATTGTTAGTGTATAGAAATGCTGTCAATTTCTGTGTATTAATTTTGAATCCTGTGACTTTGCCAAATTCATGGATGAGGTCTAAGAGTATTCTGGTAGAGTCTTTAGGATTCCCTAGGTATAGTATCATGTCATCTGCAAATAGTGATAGTTTCATGTCTTCCTTTCCAATTTGGATTCTTTTTATTTCTTTTACTTCTCTGATTGCTGTGGCTAGGACTTCCAAACTTGTGTTGAATAGTAATGGTGAGAGCAGACATCCTTGTCCAGTTCCTGATCTCAGAAGGAATTCTTTCAGCTTTTCACCATTGAGAATGATGTTAGCTGTGAGTTTGTCATATATGGCCTTTATGATGTTGAGGTAGGTTCCCGCTCTGGCCACTTTCTGAAGTTTTTTTTTTTATCAGAAATGGGTACTGGATTTTGTCAAAGGCTTTTTCTGCATCTACTGAGAAGACCATATGGTTTTTATTCATCAGTTTGTTAATGTGGTGTATCACAATGATTGATTTGTAGATTTTGAAGAACACTTGCGTCCCTGGGATAAATCCCACTTGATCATGATGTAAAATCCTTTTAATGCATTGTTGAATTTGGTTTGCTAGTATTTTGTTGAGGCTTTTTGCATCTATGTTCATCTGTGAAATTGGCCTGTAATTTGTGTGTATGTGTGTGTGTGTGTGTGTGTGTGTGCGCGCGTCTGTATGTGTCTGTGTGTGGTATCTTTGTCTGGTTTTGGTATTAGGGTGATGATGGCCTCATAGAATGAGTTTGGGAGTATCCCTTCCTCTGAAATTTTTTGTAATAGTTTCAGAAGAATAGGTGTTAGCTCTTCTCTAAATGTTGAATGGAATTTGCCTGTGAAACCATCTGGTCCTGGACTTTTGTTTGTTGGAAGTTTTTTAATCACGGTTTCAATTTCAATACTTGTGATTGGTCTGTTCATCTTTTCTATTTCATCTTGGTTTAGTCTTAGAAGATTGTACTTATCAAGAATTTGACCATTTCTTCTAGGTTTCCTGTTTTATTGGCTGATAGTTGCATACAGTAGTCTCTTATGAGCCTTTTTATTTCTGTGATGTCTGTTGTTACTTCTCCTTTTTCATTTCTAATTTTATTGATTTGAGTCCTCTTTCTTTTTTTCTTGGTAAGTCTAGCTAAGGGTTTATCAATTTTGTTGATCTTTTCAAAGAACCAGCTTTTCATTTCATTGATCTTTTCTATGGTTTTCTTCATTTCTATTTCATTGATTTCTGCTCTGATCATTATGATTTCTTTCCTTCCAGGAACTTTAGGTCTTGTCTGTTCTTCTCTCTGAAGCTGCTTTAGATGTGAAGTTAGCTTGTTGATTTGAGCTTTTTCTTGTTTCCTGAATTAGGCTTGTATTACTATAAACTTTCCTCTTAGAATGGCCTTTGCTGCATCCCATAGCTTTTGGAGTGTCATATCTTTCTTGTCATTTGCTTCCAGGTATTTTTTAATTTCCTCTTTGATTTCTTCAGTGATCCATGGGTTGATTAGTAGCATGTTGTTGAGTCTCCACGTGTTTGTGTTTTTTTGCCGTTTTTTTTCTTGTTGTTGATTTCCAGTCATATAGCATTGTGGTCTGAGAAGATGCTTGATATGATTTCAATTTTCTTAAAGTTAACGAAGTTTGATTTTTTAGCCCAGGATGTGATCAATCTTAGAGAATGTTCCATGTGCACTTGAGAAGGATGTGCACTCTGTTGCTTTTGGATGGCATGTCCTACAAATACTTATTAAGTCCATCTGGTCTAATGCTTCCTTCAGGGCCTGTGTTTTCTTATTGATTTTCTGTCTGGATGATCTGTTCATTGCAATAAGTGGGGTGTTAATGTCCCCCACTATGATTATGTTATTGTCAATTTCTCCTTTTAAGGTTGTTAGCAGTTGCCTTATATATTGTGGTGAACCTAGGTTGCGTGCCTAGACATTTAAAATTGTTATATCTTCTTCTTGGATTGAACCTTTGATCATTGTGTAGTGACCTTCCTTGTCCCTTAAAATATTCTTCATTTTAAGGTCTATTTTGTCTGATATGAGTATTGCTACTCCAGCTTTCTTTTGATTCCTGTTTGCATGGAAAATTTTTGTCCATCCTCTCACTTTCAATTTGTATGTGTCCCTAGAAGTGAAGTGGGTCTCTTGAAGACAGCATATATATGGGTCTTGTTTTTGTATCCATTCATCCAGTCTATGTCTTTTGATTAGGGCACTTAGTCCATTAACATTTAAGGTAATTATTGATATGTATGTTCTTCTTGGCATTTTATTAATTGCTTGGATTTGTTTTTGTTGCTCATTTTTCTTCCCATCTTCTCTTGTTCTCTCCTCTTGTGGTTTGATGACTATCTCTAGTGTTGTATTTGAGTTGAATTTTCTTACTTGTTTGTGTATCAATTGTAGACTTTTGGTTTGCAGTTACTCTGAAGTTTTGATATGAGTCTCTCTCTGTATATATATAAACGTGCTTGTTTGAAGTTGTTGGTCTCTTAATTGCAAGTGCATCTCCAGTGTCCTGCATTTGTACCCTCCTCTTCTCATGATGTCTGATTTGGGTGGCATAATTGTGCATCGATGATTTCCTTTCTTTACCATATATATACCTTTACCCATGAGCCTTGTCATTGTGGTATTTTTGTTTCTGGCTGTTTCTTTTCTTTTCTGCCTAGAGAAGTTCCTTTAGTATTTGTTGTAAAGCTGGTTTTGTGTTGCCTGAATTCTCTCAGCTTTTGCTTCTCTGTGAAGCTTGTGATTTCTCCTTCAAATCTGAATGAGAGCCTTGCTGGGTAAAGAAATCTTGGCTGGAGGTTTTCTCCTTTCATCATGTTAAGTATATCATGCCACTCCCTTCTGGCCTGCAGAGTTTCTGCTGATGAATCTGCTGATAAACTTATTGGGGTTCTCCTGTATGGTATTTGTTTCTTTTCCCTAGCTACTTTCAAGATTTTCTCTTTGTCATTAATTTTGGTCAGTTTGATTAATATGTGTCTCGGGGTATTCTTCCTTGGGTTTATTGTATATGGTACTCATTGTGCTTCCTGGATTTGAGTGAGTGGTTCCTTTCCCATGTTAGGAAAGTTTTCAGCTATTACCTCTTGGAGCATTTTTTCTGTGCCCTCCTCTCTCTCTTCTCCTTCTGGCACCCCTATAATATGGATGCTGGTGCATTTAATGTTGTCCGAGAGTTCTCTGAGACTTTCTCCAGTTGTTTCCAATCTTTTTTCTCTTTGCTGTTCCACATCCATGATTTGCACTAATCTGTCCTCCACCTCACTTTTTCGTTCTTCTGCCTCCTGTATTCTGCTCTTGGCTGCTTGGAATGAGTTTATTTCAGTTATTGTATTTTGCATGTCTTCTTGTTTAAGTTTTATATCTTGTATCTCTTTGCTCAGTGTTTCCTGTAAATTATCCATGTTTGCCTCCAGTTTATTTCCAATGTCTTGCATCATCTTTAGCATCAACAGTCTAAAGTCTTTTTCCTGGAGACTGAGAATCTCCTGATCACTTAGATGCTTTTCGGGGGGGGGTTGTTTTTTTTGTTTTGTTTTGTTTTTTGTTTTTTTCTTTCTCCCTCATCTGAGTTATAGTTCTCTGTCTTTTCATTTTTTCAGGTTTTTGGTGTGGTGACCTTTTCACAGATAATAGAGTTGTAGCCTCTCTTACTTCTGGTGTCTGCCCCCCTTGTAGCTGAACTTGGTACAGGGGCTTGCTGTAGGGTTCCTGATGAGAGGGACTGATGTCTGCCCACTGGTAGGTGGAGCTGATTCTTATCCCACTGGTGGGTGGGGCTTTGTCTCTGGGTAAGAGTAGAGGTGGCTGTGTGCCTGGAGAAGGGGGTCTTTAGGCAGACTCTTTACTGATGGGCAGCACTGTGATCCCACCTGGATTGTTGTTTGGCCTGGTGCCTTTCAGCACTGATGGGTGGGACCAGATTTCCCAAAATGGCCACCTCCAGAGAAAGGCATGCTGATGAAGAGTCCCAAGATCTTTGTTGCCAATGCCCTTCTCCCACAACATGCCACTTTCACCCCTGTTTTCCTAGGAGGTCCTCCAAGAACTGCAGTCAGGCTTGACCCAGATTCCTATGGAGACTTTGCTTTACCTTGGGACCCAGTGCACCTGAAAATCTGTGTGCACCTTTTAATAATGTGGTCTCCATTTCCCCCAGTCCTGTGGAGCTCCTGTGCACAAGCCCCACTGGCCTTCAATGCCAGATGCTTCGGGGGCTCTTTCTCCAATTTCCAGATCCCCATGCATGGGGGTTTGATGTGGGGCTCCGAACTCTCACTCCTATAGGTGAGTCTCTGTGATACAGTTACTTTCCAGGCTGTGTGGCTTCCAACCTGGGAGGTATGGGGTTGCTTATATTGCATAATCGCCCCTCCTACCTCTTGATGTGGCCTCCTCTTTGTCTTCTGGAGTAGGATATCTTTTTGAAAGTTTTGGGTCCATTTGTTTGAAGATTGCTCAGTATTTGGTTGTAAATTTTGTTGTTTTTAGGAGAGAAGTTGAGCTCCAGTCCTTTTATTCCACCATCTTAATCCCATCTTCTTCTGCTACCCCATCAAATAAAAATTATTTGCATTTTTCAGCATTTTATTTAGAAACAATAACTAAACCCATTTTATTTGTACAAAATTTATGACTTTACATAGGTATACCCTTTAGGACCACAGTACAAACAAAATAAAGAGCAGTGCCATCAGCCCAGATGTTTCATGTATCACTTGCCAGTCAATATGCACCCCCTTCTATGTGGATAACCAGTATTATGACATCTCTTTCCTCTGCTGAACTTTATCATCAATAATATCAAAGTTTATCTTCATTTCTATCTGATCTCTTTAGCTGAACATTTTGTTTTAAGTTGCTGGAGTTCATTAAAGCACAGTGCTTATAACTGAACAAAGAAAGTTAGTTTTGGGTTGGTTGATGCAGACTATTACATTTCGAATGGATGGACAACAGGGTCCTACTGCATAGCACAGGGACTTCTGTCCAGTGTCGCAGGATATACTGTGATGGAAAAGATGTGTGTGTGTGTGAGTGTGGTTGAGTCATTTTGCTGTGCAGCAGAAATTGGCACAATATTGTGAATCAAGTCTAATTTTTTAAAAAAGACAGAAAAGCCAGCGGAGTTCTGAAATACACCCAAGGATGGGTCAGCGCTTCCTTTGCACTGGGGAAGACTCACCCTGGAATCTTGGCAGTCATGTGATGTGAAGATGTGAAACTGTAATTTTGAAGCTCAATGGTGTAAAATCACAGGAAATGATAGGGATGAAGTAGAGCAGGGCTTCCCTCTCACCCCAAAAGTTATCCCAGGCCATGTCAAAAGGTAAAGGAAGAGAAAAAAAATGGTCAACCCTGCTGTGCTTCCCAAACAAAACTGTCTTCTTGCCCCATTATCCAAAGACTTCAGCTGGCTTCCTCTGCCCCAGGAAATGGGACCCCTTCTCATTGTCAGTAGTCATATCACACTTTTTCTGCTACTGAAACTTGAAGTCTTCAAAGGGTTGTGTTTCTGGATAGTATGTAATAATCATACTAAATCACACAGACCCTTATCTGAATTTCTCCAGGATTTGTCATTTGCAGGTTTTAGAATTTTGTGACATCTTGTATGACCGCCTTCTTCCTTCTTTCTCTCCCTGTTGACCTGGGCTTAAATCCCAGGAGTCTCATTAAACACCCTCTTGATATATATGTACAACTGGCTCACTTTTGCTGTAAGCAGAGATTGGCGGAACATAGCAAATCAACTATAATAAATATTTTTTAAAACACCCTAGTTTGTTTTCAATGAGATGATAAGTATGCAAATGAAAGGAAGGATGGCATTGCATGTTTTGCTTCCCTCCCTACCACCCCCACCAATGTTTGTTAAAAGAACTGTTTGAGCCACCATACTCAAGAGACCCTCTTCTAGATGATTCTCCCTCCATACTCATGGAAGCCCTCAGCATTGAATGTTGCATCACCTAGAGATTCTCCCACTCTGTACCTATTGCAGTCTTGTTTGGCCCTGGAATTAGCTGTTGCTTTGCTGAAAGATATTAACTCATGATAATATCCCTGTCAGAGGTGAGCTTTGATAATATGCCTGCCACATTTTCTAGTAATTTTAATATCTGCAAGAATGGTCTTTTCAATATCTTTTAATGTCCTTGTCTCTAACTTCCCTAACCTATGTCTTCCAGGTGACCTTGACCTCAATCCCCCTCAGTCACTCACTCTTACAGCTGTACTGTTGGTATACATCTTGTCATTAGCAGTAATGGCAAAACCCAGGTAACCGCACTGTTAACCATCCAAGTCCTACTTTCCAGCACATCACATATTGTACCCTAATTTCAGTAATGTGTGGGCCCCCCAAACCTGAATTTATTGCTCCTATTACATTTTCATAACCACTAACCCCCAAAAATATTGCCACTCTTATATTCCCTTACTTCAGTCTTTTGGCCCATCATTAGCCATTGCATTTTTATACACTCTCAACCACTTCCCTCAATTAATAATATATTCCCGTGACAAAACCCCAACACTTCTTAAAACCCACTTTTACTTATTCTGCACCTTTGTCAGGGCAGCTAAATGTAGGTACAGAAAATCTCTCAACAATGCTGACAGGTATCATTTTAAATTCATGATCACCAAGTTCAAATGGGATGTTGGTGTTACCTGGCATCCAGCAGTCACCCACTTGTTTTTTTCACCATGACATCAGAGCTCCTCTTCTCCTCCATGTGACAGTACTCTGCCCACATTCGCTCTCAGGTTATAGCTTGCCTTCTTACCTCACTGAGAAAAGTTGGAGAACCAGAGAATTTCTTCCCACTCTCAAACCCACCCACCTGCCCACCTCTGTGCCCACATGCTCCACCTTCACTATGACTATGAGTAGATACCCATACTCCTGACTGAGGCCAAGCCCTTCCTTTGACCTCTCAAGGACACTGTATCTGCTCATTTGTCTTCATGCTGCTTATGATAAATCCCTCCCACTGGATTGCCCCATCACTGTCACAACAACAACAACATGCTTTTATCATCCCCATTTTTAAAAACCCCCTCTTGATCAGGCTTCCTCTCCAGTTTCCATCAGTTTCTCTCTCCCCTTCACAGTAAAATTGACCAAATCTCTTGCAATTTTTCTGACCTTCTTCCATTAGATTTTTTACTCCAGTCCGTCACAAAGAATGTTCTTGTCAAGGTCAACAGTAACCCCACATTATTAATTTAGTAGCCAGTCCTCATCCTCATTTCATTTGAACTAAGACCAGCACAGGTGCACATCCATTCATCATCCTGGGAACATGACTCTCAGTTGGCTTCACACACACTCTTATTGTGCTTGCATTCCTGGTAATTCACTGGTTTTACTTCTCTCCTTTGCTGGTTCTTCCTCCTCTCCCTGAGCTTTTCCCTTCTATATTCTCCAAGGCTGAGTTGTTGAGATTATTCTCCTTTCATTTATAATTTTTATAAAAACTATAAAAAGTTTTTATTGAAGTATAGTTGATTTACAAGGTTGTGATATTTCTGCTATGCAACACAGTGATTCAGTTATATATGTACACACATCTATTCTTATTCAGATTCTTTTCCCCTATAGATGATCACAGAATATTGGGTAGAGTTCCCTGTGCTATACAGCAGGTCCCTGTTGGCCAATCATTCCACATACCACAGTGTGCATATGCCAGTCCCAAACCATTGAGCACATCCAGTTTATGGCTTCAAATACCATGAATATTTGATGATTCCATTTTCATATTCAGCCCTGACCAGTCTATTAGACCTCAGAATTCTATTTCCAATTGCCTAGATCTCTAATGTGCATCTCAAATCTAATATACTCAATTCCCAGAGTTTCTTATGAGATGCAGTTGGATAAGAATCCAATTGCAGCAGCTCAGGTCACTACAGAAGTACAGGTTTGATCCCTGTCATGGAGCAGTGGGTTAGGTTGAAGTTGCAGCTCAGATTTAATCCCTGGCCCAGAAACTTCTGTAAACCACAGGTATGGCCATAAAAATTCTTTTTAATAAAAAATATATATCCACTGTCCAGAATTCTGTTCTTCCCTTTTCCAAGCCAAACTAAGCCAATCCAAACAAACAAACAAACAAACAAAAAACATAGATCAGGAAACTAAATCCCCTTCTTCCATGACTTTGTCTATTTCTGTCAATCTTCAAATGTCCAGTGGTTCAATGCTGAGGTCAAGAAAATGTAATTTCATCTGTAATTTCTCCCTTCCATTTTAAAAATAAATTTTATTTAGTTATTATTGACTTTTATTTTTCCATTATAGTGGGTTTACAGTGTTCTGTCTGTTTTCTGCTATACAGCAAAGTGACCCAGTCACACATATATGTACATTCTTTTTCTCACATTATCCTCCATCATGTTCCATCACAAGCAACAAACATAGTTCCTTGTGCTATACAGCAGGATCTCATTTCTTATCCACTCCAAATGCAATAGTTTGTATCTGTTAACCCTAGACTCCCAGTCCTTCCCACTCCCTCCCCTTTCCCCTCAGCTGCCACTCATCTGTTCTCCACAGAGCAGTTTTGTTTATTTATTTATTTGGCCATTCCCAGGGCATACAGAAATTCTTGGGCCAGAGATCAAACAAAGCCACAGCAGTAACCAAGCCACAACAGGGACAAAGCCAAGTCCTTAACCACTAGGCCACCCAGGAGCTCCTAGTGCATTTTCAGATTCACATCAAGATTGAGAAGCAAGTACAGAGTTCCTGTGATACTTCTTGCCACCAAATACCCATAGCTTCTCCCACTATCAACATCTTGAACCAGAGCATACCTTTGTTCAATTGATGAACCTACATTGATACATTATTATCACCCAAAGTCTGTAACTTACATTATGATTTAATTGTATGGGTTTGGACAAATGATTAATGACATGCATCCACTATTATGTTATCATACATAATTGTTTCACAGCCATAAACATCCTCATGCTCTGCCAACACATCCCTTCCTTCTCAAGAAACTTTTTTTTAATTTTTTTATTACTCAAATGAATTTATCACATCTGTAGTTGTATAATGATCATCACAATCCAATTTCACAGGATTTCCATACCATAACCCAAGCACATCCCCCTACCCCCCAAACTGTCTCCTCCAGAGACCATAAGTTTTCAATGTCTTTGAGTCAACATCTGTTCTGCAAAGAAGTTCAGTCTGTCCTTTTTTCAGATTCCTCATGTCAGTGAAAGCATTTGATGTTGGTGTCTCATTGTATGGCTGACTTCACTTAGCATGATAGTTTCTAGGTCCATCCATGTTGCTAAAAATGCTGGTATTTCATTCATTTTAATGGCTGAGTAATATTCCATTGTGTATATGTACCATACCTTCTTGATCTACTCCTCTGTCGATGGACATTTAGGTTGTTTCCATGTCTTGGCTGTTGCAAATAGTGCTCCAACGAACATTGAAATACATGTGTCTTTACGAGTTGTGCTTTTCGCTGGGTAGATGCCCAGGAGTGGGACTGCTGGATCAAATTGTAGTTCTATGTTTAGTTTTCTGAGGAATCTCCATACTGGTTTCCACAGTGGTTGCACCAATTTACAATGCCACCAACAGTGTAATAGTGTTCCTTTTTCTCACACCTTCAAGAAACTTTGACAATCACTGATCATTTTATAGTCTCCATGGTTTTGCCTTTTCCAGATGTCACAGAATTGAAAAATTACAGTATGTAGCCTTTTCAGATTGGCTTCTTTCACTTAGTAAGTACTGTGCATTTGATGTTTCTCATGTCTTCTTGTGACTGGATAGCTTATTCCTTTTCAGCGCTGAATAATAGGGTATTATTTAGAGGTAGCATATTTTGTCCATCCAACTACTGAAGGAATCTTGGTTGAGTCCAAATTTTGGTAATTATGAGTGAAACTAGTAAAAATATACATGTGTTAGTTTTTGTGTATATATAATTTTTTAACTCTTTTGGGGAAATACCAAGGAACATAATGGCTGGAACATAGAGTTAAACCATGTTTCATTTTGTAAGAAACAGTCAAACTGTCTTCCAGTGTGGCTGAACCATTTTGCTTCCCATCGTCAGCGAAGGAATATCTCTCTCTCTTCCCATCCTTGTCAGCATTTGATGTGGCCAGTGTTTGGGATTTCAGCCATTCTAATAATAGGTGTGTAGTTTATCTCACTTTAATTTGTAATCTCCCCAATGACAAAGGATGTGAAGCATCTTTCCATATATTTCTTTGCCATCTGTATCTCTTCTTTGATGAGGTGTCTCTCTTACTATTTTAGGTCCATATTTAAATTCTATCTTTCAGGAATTCTGCCAGCTTCACTTTCAAAATATATCTGAGATCTGACCACCACTGTCCGCCTCCACCACTACCTTCCTGGACTAAACTGTGCTCGCTCTCACATGGATCCTTATTACTATAGCTGACTAGCTGACCTCCCTGGACTAAGCTGTGCCCTCTATCACATGGATCCTTATTACTATAGCTGACTAGGTGACCTTACTGCTTTGTCTTACACCCTTTGGGGCCAATGTGCTACTTTTTAAATAATGGTAAAGTAAGACATTTCTCAGTAGCCTAATATGTACCTTACCTTTGTGTAGTCATTAAAATGATTTAAGGACTCAACCCAAAAACTACTTGAACTGATTAATAAATTCGGCGAAGTAGCAGGATATAAGATTAACATTCAGAAGTCAGTTGCATTTCTGTATACCAGCAATGAAATATTAGAAAAGGAATACAAAAATACGATACCCTTTAAAATTGCACCTCACAAAATCAAATACCTCGGAATACACCTGACCAAGGAGGTAAAGGACCTATATGCCGAGAACTATAAAATTTTAATCAAAGAAATCAAAGAAGATGTAAAGAAATGGAAAGATATCCCATGTTCCTGGATTGGGAAAATCAATATTGTAAAAATGGCCATACTACACAAAGCAATCTTCAGATTCAATGCAATCCCTATCAAATTACCCATGACATTTTTCACAGAACTAGAACAAACAATCCAAACATTTATATGGAACAACAAAAGACCCAGAATCGCCAAAGCAATCCTGAGAAACAAAAACCAAGCAGGAGGCATAACTCTCCCAGACTGCAAGAAATACTACAAAGCCACAGTCATCAAAACAGTGTGGTACTGGTATCAAAACAGACAGACAGACCAATGGAACAGAATAGAGAACCCGGAAATAAACCTTGAAACCTATGGTCAATTAATCTTTGACAAGGGAGGCAAGAACGTAAAATGGGAAAAAGAAAGTCTATTCAGCAAGCATTGCTGGGAAACCTGGCCAGCTGCATGCAAAGCAATGAAACTAGAACACACCCTCACACCATGCACAAAAATAAACTCCAAATGGCTGAAAGACTTAAATATACAACAGGGCACCATCAAACTCCTAGAAGAAAACATAGGCAAAACACTCTCTGACATCAACATCATGAATATTTTCTCAGGTCATTCTCCCAAAGCAATAGAAATTAGAGCAAAAATAAACCCATGGGACCTCATCAAACTGAAAAGCTTTTGCACAGCAAAGGAAACCAAAAAGAAAACAAAAAGACAACTTTCAGAATGGGAGAAAATAGTTTCAAATGATGCAACTGACAAGGGCTTAATCTCTAGAATATATAACAACTTATACAACCCAACAGAAAAAAAAGCCAATCAATCAATGGAAAAATGGGCAAAAGACCTGAATAGACATTTCTCCAAAGAATATATACAGATGGCCAACAAACACATGAAAAAATGCTCAACATCGCTGATTATAAGAGAAATGCAAATCAAAACTACCATGAGATAGCACCTCACACCACTCAGAATGGCCATCATTAATAAATCCACAAATAACAAGTGCTGGAGGGGCTGTGGAGAAAAGGGAACCCTCCTGCACTGTTGGTGGGAATGTAAACTGGTACAGCCACTATGGAGAACAGTTTGGAGATACCTTAGAAATCTATACATAGAACTTCCATATGACCCCGCAATCCCACTCTTGGGCATATATCCAGACAAAACTCTACTTAAAAGAGACACATGCACCCACATGTTCATTGCAGCACTATTCACAATAGCCAGGACATGGAAACAACCCAAATGTCCATCGACAGATGACTGGATTAGGAAGATATGGTATATATACACAATGGAATACTACTCAGTCATAAAAAAGGATGACATAATGCCATTTGCAGCAACATGGATGGAACTAGAGACTCTCATACTGAGTGAAATGATCCAGAAAGACAAAGACAAATACCATATGATATCACTTATATCTGGAATCTAATATCCAGCACAAATGGACACCTCCTCAGAAAAGAAAATTATAGACTTGGAGAAAAGACTTGTGGCTGCCCGACGGGGGGAGGGAGGGAGTAGGAGGGATCGGGAGCTTGGGTTTATCAGACACAGCTTAGAATAGATTTACAAGGAGATCCTGCTGAATAGCATTGAGAACTTTGTCTAGATACTCATGTTGCAACAGAACAAAGGGTGGGGGAAAAATGTAATTGTAATGTATACATGTAAGGATAACCTGACCCCCTTGCTGTACAGTGGGAAAATTAAAAAAATGATTTATAGCATTATCTGCTCCCAGTATCTCTCTGCCAGTATCTCCTAACAATCTCCTGTGCATAATCCTCCCTTAATATGTGAAGTAAACCTCTCAGACCATCTGCACTTACTGTTTTCTCTGCCTTTAACCCCCTTTGGTTACTTTCATGGCTTTATCCCTGTCTCTTTCAGGGTTTTTATTAACTGTCACCATCTCAGGGAGGCCTATTTTATCACCTAGCTAAAAACATAGCAATCCCCTCTGTGCAATTCAAATCCCCTTTCCTAACCTCATTTTTCTCCTTTGTACTTATGATTATCAAACATACAGTGTATCAGACATACTGATATTTTTGTTGTCTATCAGATCTTCTAGATGTTAGGCTCAAGAAAATATGGATTTTGCAGAATTTTTTATATCTTTAGTAATTAGAAAAAAAAATCAATGTTTAGAGCCACCAGCAAAGCAAGTGTTTAGCCCTATCTTCCTAAACTCCGCAAGAAGTGTGCTATGAAGAGGGGTCTTTACCAGAGTTCCCGCTGTGGTGCAGCAGGTTAGGAATCTGACTACAGTGGCTTAGGTTGATGTGGAGGTACAGGTTTGATCCCCATGCCGCTGCAGTGAGTTAAGGATCCAGCATTGCTGCAGCCATGGTGTAGTTTGCTGCTGCAGCTTGGATTCAATCCCTGGTTAGGACCTTCCATTTACCATGGGTGTGGCCATAAATAAGAAAAAAGAATGAAGATATAAGAAGAGATCTTTACCAAGATAGCTTTTTTTAAAAGCACCAAGTTGTTTTAGTTTACATTTCCCTTGATTTTGGTCTTGATGAGCATATTTTGTTAGGAGTCAATTATACTAATTTCATGTGAATCATCAAGTATTCATGTCCTTTAAATTATTATGTTATTAATCTCTTTCTGATTTACATGGGCTTTATATTAAAATTAGGCCCTTGTGTGCTATGAATTAAAATTAGGCCCCTGTGTGCTATGAATTAAACTTGTATCAGTTTGTCATTTGAATTATGTTAATGCATGAAGTTTTATCTTTTTATTTGAATTTATGAATATATTTGATAGTTTGGGGGTTTCGAGTCATATTTAGAAATGACTTCCCATTCGAAGATCTAAAAATTCTTGCAAGTTTTTTTCCAATATTTTATGGTTCCTTTATTAACAATTAAAATTTTGAGAGTTTCCATTCTGACTCACTGGGTTGAGAACCTGATGTAAAGTCGACAAGGTTTGATCCTTGTCCTCACTCAGTGGGTTAAGGATCCGGTTTTGCCACAAGCTGACAATATAGGTTACAGATGTGGCTCAGATTCAGTGTTGCTGTGGCTGTGGTATAGTCTAGCAGCTGCAGCTCCAATATGACCCCTAGCCTGGGAATGTACATATCCTGCAGGTGGAGCTATAAAAATTAAAAAAAAAAAATTCCATTCTAATTTATGGTCATATATGGTGTGAGGTTGAGATCCAGATTTATTTTTGCTTCAAATGGCAATGCAGCTAGGCCAGTATCATTTATTCATCTTTTCTCCACCTATTGTAAATACTAACATACCATAATCCCCATGTACATTGATTAATTTCTGAACTGAATATCATCCTTGAAACACATATTGTTTTCATTAGTATAGCCATAAGATGTTTTAATATCCTGGACAGCTATTATCTACTCATCATTTGTGTCCAAAATTGTCAGGAGTGTTTTAGCTAACACATTTCTCTGATGGCATTTAGATTCAGCTTGTTGTATTGTTAACAACCCCAATGTGCTCAATAAGTATATAGATTATTTAAAAGTTTCCTCACTCTCTGGGACCTTTTACAACTTAGCATAAAGGTTGAAAATACTCCATCTCACTCTTCAATACCATGCTCTATTCATGTCACACACCTCAGTAGATGCCTGCCTGCTTACAGAAACTACAACCAGAAAATCCATCCATCCATTCGGCCTGGATATATTTCAAGACTTTGCTGTAAGTTAAGCACTGTGCTGGGTACTTGGGCTATAAATATCAATATGACATGGTCGCTGCCATTAAAAACCGGTAAAATCATTCTTTCAATTGAAAGGGAATAGCAAAGTAACCTACCTATTTTTAATGAGAGAAACAACCAATAAATCTACATAATAGTTTATAATAACCTATATAGGAAAATGAATGGATATGTGTATATGTATGACTGATTCACTTTTCTGTACACCTGAAACCAGTACAACATTGTGTCAACTAGATTCCATAAAGTTATAAAAAAAAAAAAAAAAGCTGGCTTTGGCAGAGTCAGGTGCCTAGCTGTGTGCCACACATTCTGTGAATGGATGTATGACATTATATTGTAAATCCTCCAAAAACAAATTTCCATTCAATTGCTGTTTCAATATATTGTGAGTATGTAGAATAGATAACATATGACTTTTATTTCTTCATTTGGAAAAATCAAAAAATTAAACAGATAAAATAAAAAACCCAAAACATCAAAGCAAATGTGGAGGCTGTCGCAAAGGAAAATGCCTTTTCAAGTATTGTTTCCTAATGGTGTATGACTGAGGGTATTTTTTTTATAATCATAGAGAAGGCCAACTCCTATTTGAGGTTAAGCCTTTATCTCTTGATGTCTTCAGGTTTCTGACTTATTTACTTTTTAAAAATAATATGTTGGTCTTTTTTTATCCTGATTGTAAAGTAGTACTATACTCAAAGTAGAAAACTTTTAAACATTGTGAAAGATGAAGGGGGAATATCACCATATACATATATAAAATCTCTCTAAATCCATATATATTAGTAAACTAAATACATAACTGATACCAGGCAGTATTTGACTTTCTCTTTCTTATTTCACTTAAGATAATGCCCTCAAGGTACATCCATGTTGCCACAAATGGAAACGGACTTTCAAAGCTGAGTAACATTCCATTATGTTTTTAAATATATGTGTGTATATGTACCACATTTTCCTTATTCGTACATCCATAGATGGACACTTTGGTTGCATCCATATCTTAACTATTGTGAATAATGCTGCAGTGAACAGGAGATGCAGATAGCCCTTTGAGATCTTGTTTTCATTTCCTCTGGATGTATAACTAGAAATCAGATTGCTAGATCATATAGTAGTTCTGTTTTTTGAGGACCTCCATACTGTTTTCCTTAGGGGCCACACCAATTTACATCTCACCAACAGTGCCCAGGGGTTCCCTTTGCTCCGCATCCTCACCAGCGCTTGTTATCTCTTTTAGATGATGGCCATTCTAACAGATGTGAGGAGATATCTCATTGTGATTTTGATTTCCGTGTCCCTGATGTTTAGTGATATTGAACACCTTTTCATGTACCTATTGGCCATTTGCATGTCTTCTTCTAAAAAATGTCTATTCAGTTTTTCCGTCATGTTTTTAACATATATTTTGGATAGTAACCCCTTATCATATACATGATTTATAAGTATTTCTCCCATTCTGTAGACTTTTTCATTTTCTTGATGGTTTCCTTTGGTGTGAAGATGCTTTTTTAGTTCAAAGTATTCCCACTTGTTTTTGCTTTTGTTGGCTTTGCTTTTGGTGTGGAAAAAAAAAAAAAAAAACAGTCTTTCCCAAGACTGATGTCAAGGACCTTACCCTCTCTGTTTTATTCTAGAAGTTGTTCAGTTTCAGGTCTTTAATTTATTTGAAGTAGATAGTTCACTTTAACAGCTGCATGGAAAAGAGACTTTAGAGAGACAAAGCCAATCAGAAGGCTGGTTGTGTTGAGGCAAGAAACAGAGGCAACCTCTGAATTAAGAAGTGGTCGTGGAAATGGTGAGGGAGAGAGAGACATGGGAGAATGATTTTATGTAAATTGAAGTCTAAGATTAGCACACTTTATCGGAGTGCTTGAATGCAACTTGTGAAATGCTAGATGATTGACTGTTTAGGTTTATGACTTCTCAGATCAGACCATCTCATACTCCTTTAGTAATCTGACTCCACAGTCTCTGAGAAGGCAAACTGGCGAAAACGCCATATGTCAGCCTGCAGATTGGCAACAGTATAAGAAGGGCTGTGGTTCTTGTTGTACTTCACAATTCCCTCTTTCCCAACTTGCCACCAGTAATCATGTACGGTAAGACCATGGCCATGACCCTGGAACACTGTCTAGAAACATGAAGAAGTGCAAATGACTTTTTGTAAGTGGATTGTTTTGGAGCTGGAAAGCCTGTTTGGAAGCTGAGAAATCTATTTTCCACCATGAGGTGGAATGATACTTTAGCTGTAATCTTCTTTGAAAAGTTGCTGTGCCATGGTATGAACCACAAGTCCTAGAAGACAAACCATTATAGAAAAATTTTGTTGAAAAGATAGGAGAAAGTAGCAATATGCTCAGCCATTTTTCTTTTTTTCTTCTTTTTTTTTTTTTGCAGGCAGTTTCTTCTTTTTGATTAGGAAAAGAATTATAAATATGTGTGATATGTGAATACCTTCCACATATTTCAATAAATACAAGTAAACTAGCGCAAGAGAAAATATTTTTGCAAAGCATAACACATTATACAAACCAGAGGAGATGTGGAAATATCACCCAAAATGTCAGCCATTTTTCCATATAGTTTTTCAGCCAGCTAAAGAAATTAGGCAAGGAAAACATTTCACCCCAATCCTAATTCTGTCACATCAGCAAATTGAATCTTTAATAGCATTCATGGACTTAAATTCTGAACATATTTATTAGGAGAATCTTAGGAGGAAAATGAGCTAAGGGCACCAACAATTCATCTTACTAAACTTCACACTTGGTATCACGCCAGGATTCTCTTGATGTCCTGGAAGCTGATCTCAAGATATATGTGGCTGAAAACTGAAGCAGGCCTGTAACTCCACCAATAGCTCCCAACTGAAGGAAAAGCCAGCAAGCCAATTCAGTCAAAATATCACCCAAATGGGCAGTATGCAGACTAAAGAAGCCCCAGCCTGTAACCAGGGCACAGTTCCCTCGTAGAAATGTCTGTCCCGCATGAGAAATTAGAAGCCAGGACCTCCTGTTCACTGGTTCCTCTTCATTGAAGTAGCAACATCCATGGCAGAGTTCATTTTAATTGGCTCATTTATGCCTAAAGCTAACCCATTACAAGAAGGTTTTTATTTCTAATGAGGGTAAATGATACATCTTGCCTGGTGACCTTGAGTTTAGCAAACCTAGAATTAAAAAAAAAAAAGAACAAATAGAAGACAACAAATTTTTATCATGTCGTTTATTCAAAATAGTACATTCTAACACTAAACACATTCAACCATCTCACATTTCACACTTGCCAGAGAAGGTAAGTAAAAAGTAAAATATTCTTTTAAGAAACCATCCATAGACAGGCACAGATAAACACACACACACACACACACACACACACACACACTAGAATAAGCCGTATTTGTAAGGAAAAGATCAATAAATAGATAAAACTTAAAAGCTGATGTGTTTCATTCTTCTGAGGGTCTTCTATCTATCTGGAAAGGGGATCTTATGAAATAAATACTTTTACTTTCCTAAAATGCCAGTGGTTGAGAGATTTCCTTAGATGTTCCTGCTTTCTTCTCCCCTGCTTTTATAAAATGATCAGTTTGTCAGGAGCTTTTTATTATTTATCTAGCTTTTTATTCTTTCTCTAGTGAATTTTAAATTATTTGAAAGTGTGTCTGTTTTTTCTCTTCCTCCTTTGTTATACATACAGAGACGGTGAATACTTTTTGTCACTAAAGATATAAAAACATATATTAGAAAAAGAGATGAAGAAGGCTAAATTCATGCTTAGCATTGTTATTTTAATGTGTTTATTAAATCAGCAGAAGCTTATTGAGTGCCTGTTAACATGTGAAGTGAACTCAACATTTGGATATAAAATGAAATAGGACATTATCTTCACCCTCAAGTTTAATGTCAAAGACATTAATTTAAAACTGTAGTACAGAATGATACCCTCTATCTCAATAAAAAACAAAACAGCAGAAATAAAGGTATATTAAAATTTTAAATTCCTACCCAGGACTGTATCCATACTGAGTTATGTTTGACATGTACAGTCTCATTTGATTCTAAAACTATCCCAAAGACATAGGCGTAATTGTCTCAATTTTGTACAAAGTTAATAAACACAAAAGGTACCATGATGAAGGTCACCCGGTTTCAAGGTGGAAGAGTCGGGAGTTGAGTTCTGCTCTGTCTCCAAAACCAAGGTTCTAAATAATCATCTATGCCTTACCTGAACAATCTACAAAGATACTTTGAGAAGCTCCGAAGGTCAGAGAAGGGGCATTTTCAACTGACTGGAGGTCAAGAAATGCATTCTAGAAGAGGGCATCTTAGTTGACCCATTTGTGAAGGACTTGCAGGAATCAGCTGGGTGAAACAGAATGGCCACCTGGGAGTGTCTTGCAGGCAGATTTTGTAGCATATGTGAACACTTAGTCACGAGCATTCACACCAAACCCCAGCAGGTGCTGTGGCTTAATAGATGATTCATGTGACAGAGGGGCTTGTGGGAGGTAAAGCTAGAAGTGTTTAATGAGTGTTGCGGACCAGATAACATTCTCATGAAAACGCTGGAGTGTCACTATAGCAGAAGTGAAGAGGGTTTAGGACCGTGCAGTGTCTTATGTTTTGCAATGCAGAACAGGACATATGGTCGTCCAGCAGGAAGTACAAACACCCAGCCTGGGGAGATGTCCTTTCTCTTCCTGAAGATGCCTGTTATTTTGCACCTATGGATGGTCTCTTGTGAAGGGCAGGGTTTTTCTCTAACTGGCTCCTGGGTGATGGCTACCTCCAGCCCTCCTGCTGTGGTTTTATTCAGCCCTTGTGTCTGCAGGATTCACATGTTGGATTCACACATCCCACCCTTACTGGGCACACTCAATGGGTCGTTCCCTAGACTCGGTCCTGGAAACACAAAGATGACCTAGTCTTAAAATTGAAGGATCCTAGAGTTTGGAAGAAGAGAAAGAATGGTGAATAGATCTGGCCAACACAATGCTATGTGTGCTGTAAATAGCAGTATGAAAAGAAACTGCCATGACTGATTTCAATATACACACAGGTTTCAAATCAGGATGCTTCATTATGTGTAAGTTAATAAACATTACATCTATGTGGAAGTTAATTCAAAGATCTCCCACTTACACAGTTAGCTTGACAAACTGGACTAAACTACGTGCTTCCAGTTCAACCAAGTTTTGAATGGACTGGAATCTTCCAAACTTCTTTTGGGCACATCTTTTGTCTCTAAACTGACCAGTGTAGCATGTTCCCATGTTTAAACAGTAGGTTCAAAACAAACAATGATAGCAGTGTGCAATTTCTCTTAGTTCTGAGTTATCTTATTTTCTGCTATAGTTTTAGTTAAGGTTATTCAGATACGAAAATATTTATAATCAGTCTTGAACAAGGTACAGTAAAGTACAAACATTGAAAATTTCTCTCTGAAGATGGGTACCTAGAAACTGTGTTCAAGAGAAAAAGTAAAGATATATATGTTTTTTTCAATAAAAGAAAAAATTCTGCTTTAAAAAAAAAATCACCACAGAAGTCAAATTCGTAGTTCAAAGGGCAGAAACAGGTTTTTCAGATGAGGCCACATTTGAGACACTATTTCACAGGAATGTTCTTTCTGCCCTGACGGCAGGCAGTGTCCGCTCTTTGGCCTCCATAGAATGATTGCTTCAAGTATCCATCTCCTACCCACATCCTGCCCTAAAAGGCTGACCTGAATCAGGTGTCACTTTTTTGGGCTGTGTGGCTTTGCAGTTTTAAAGGTGATATATGTATGTATTTATACATCTCATTCACCTTCTAAGTAGCCACTGTATTTGGCAATGGTTGTAGGTCCAAATTTCATGTCTCCTCTTAGTTAGAAAATGGGTAAAAGGCTGTATCTCCCTGCATGTACCTGGCTTTACACTAGCAGGGGGGGAAGCCCATTTATTATGATAAATATCTTTTAAAAGCATAATATAAATGTAAATGATAGTTTTATGAAGTAAATGGAGATACTAATGCATTTATGGCTGGTGTCAAGAGTTCAGTGAAAATGGTCCTATACATCGTGCTGTCTTGAGTACAGAAAGTCGTATTACAAGTCGTTTTATAGATTTTTTTTTCCTGATAAAGACCAGAGAGAGTATATATGGCTTAATGTGGGTCAGGGCCCACACTTCATGTAAATTGCACATAACTATTTTATTACTGGGGCTAGGGGTGAATAAATATTTCAGGATTTTTATAAAGGAGTGCATTTCATTTATCTTCAAGACAGGTTTAGATGTAGGAATGGGTTGTCTTCCAAAAGTTCAAATTGCAAGTTAGTGATTTTGCAAGTAGAGCATATGAACTGAGAATGATGCTATTATAAACGATGATATTTTTAAAAAGCAGTGTCCAATGTCAGGTTTTAAAAGTGGGGTTGATGTTTTTTCTAAAACATGGATGATAGAATGATTTACTATAACCACTGCCCTATTACTCATGGGTCTAGTCATCCATGTGGCTGTTCTCACCCAGAGGCAATGAGGAGCAGAGCCAGTGCTACTGGTTTTTCAGTTTGGAAAGAGCTCCCTCATCCAGTACCTTCAAAGGAAGGCTCTGGGCATTCTGGGCAATGCTGCAAGTGGCAAAGTTCACAAGATTCGTTTGTGATACCCAGCAGCTCAGATCTTTTTTTTTTATTAAAAGTATAGTTGACTTACTGTGTTCTTTTAATTTCTGTTTTACAGAAAAATGACCCAGTTATACATATATGTACATTCCCTTTTTTCATACTATCTTCCATCATGTTCTAACTCAAGACATTGGACATAGATCCCTGTGCTGTACAGAAGGACCTCATTGCTTATCCATACCAGCCCCAAACTCCCTATCCTTCCCACTCCCTTCCCCTTCACCCCTGGCAACTACAATTCTGCTTTCCATATCTATGATCTATTTCTCTTTTGTAGATAGGATCATCTGTGCCATATTTTAGATTCTACGTATAATTAATATCATATCAAAAAAGATACATGCACCCCTGTGTTCATCGCAGCACTATTCACAATAGCCAAGACATAGAAACAACCTAAATGTCCATCAAGAGATGAATGGATTAGAAAATGTAGTATATATACACAATGGAATACCATTCAGCCATAAAAAGGGCAAAATAATGCCATTTGCAGCAACATGGATGCAACTAGAGATTCTCCTACTAAGTGAAGTAAGTTAGAAAGAGAAAGAAGCCTAGATCCTAAACACATTTCTGTGGCTAGTTCATGAGAAAATAAATATTGCTTCTTGGCAGTTTGGAGTTTTATGTCCATCTTCTTGAGCATTTCTTAGATTTTCTGCAGAAAGTCATCCAGCTGAGACTTCATTAGGCAGTAATCCAGCCTTCAGTGTCTTCTTCCTGTCATCTTTCATCAATTTACACCAAATTCACTGTTTTATCACATGAGAGATTACTCACATTTCTAAACTAGACTGATTTCCATTCTTAACATGAGAACAAGACAAAAGTTTCAGGAAGTTAAGATCCATGGATTCTACTGTCCCCTATATTTTCTACCAGGGAATACTAGGAAAAGTTCAAGTATTACTGATGTTCCCTTTTAGCCTTCTCTCAGTAAAGGATTATTTTGAAAGTCTGGGAAATATAAGAGCCATCCAATAATTCATTTAGTCATGGGTTTTTCTAAAACTCAGTATGGGTGGGGAGGGCACACCTGGGAAATGCTTAAAAGTGGGGTTTTTCCTAACTCTTAGTATTACCTTACCTGGGCAGGAATGGTTAGAGATGATGTCATCTAGTCATTATCCTATTGGCTTATCAATGCCAGGAAGTCTCATCTGACTTACCTAATAAATTCGCTTTCCCTCTTTTGTTTTTATAGTTTTTTTTACAGTGTTGTATGAGTATCAGATGTACAGCAGTGATTTAGTTTTATATAAATACACACACATATATGAACACACACAGACATACACACGTATATGTGTGTATACATATATATGTGTGTATATATATATATATATATTCTTTTTCAGATTCTTTTCCATTATAGTTTATTACAAGATATTGACTATTGTTACCTGTGCTATGCAGTAAGATCTGGTTGCTTATTTTATAAGCCATAGTGTGTGTCTGTTAATCACAAACTCCCAACGTATCCTTTCCCTACTTTGGTAACCATAATTTTGTTTTCTCTGTCTGTGTGTCTATTTCTGTTTTCTACATAAGTTCATTTGTATATTTTTTAAGAGTCCACATATAAGTGATATAATGTGATATGTGTCTTTATCTGTCTGGCTTACTTCACTTAGTAGGATAATCTCCAAGTCCATCTATGTTGCTGCAACTGGTATTATTTCATCTTTTTTATAAATGAGTAATATTCCATTTATGTGTGTGGACGTGTGTGTGTGTGTGCACACACACATATCCACACACACCACATCTTTATCTAATCCTTTCTTGATGGACACTTAGGTTGTTCCCATTTCTTGGCTATTGTAAATAGTGCTGCTATGAATATTGGGGTGCATGTATCTTTTCAAATTAGAGTTTTCTGCAGATGCTTGTCTAGGAAGGGGATTGCTGGATCATATGATAACTTTATTTTTAACTTTTTAAGGAACCGCTGTACTGTTCTCCGTAGTGGTTGAACCAATTTATTTTACTGAAACAATTCCTCCTCTCACTGAGAAGATAATATCATATTTGCTCTTTTTTCTTTAAATCTCTTTCTTGCCTACTTAATACTCCACCCATCAACTTGCTTTTTTCTTAGAACGAACAAATAGTTATAGGAGGACCATGTCATCTTTCCCTGTTAGTACCCCACCCTGAGCGTACCGGTGTCCAACCACAGGTCCTTCTATCTCACAGCAATGGAAGGGAGCGCCCCTCCATCCCTTCACTTGTGCTCAGAATGCTACTTTCTTTTCCTTTTGGAAGAAGGTCTCTTCAACATCACTGTTCTGCAGCCAGTATCTCTTCCTTTCCACCAGTTATTCCGTCTGTATCCTAAACATGTCTTAAAACCAGCTAATTTAAAAATATGTCAGTGCTACTACAAATACCACTATATGGAAGGCACACAGCTCACTTTCACAGCAAAATTTCCTTCATAAAGTCATCAGTACAAGCTACTTAGACATCATCACCTGCTGCCAACCCTCTCCAAGCAAGTTCCCATTCTCACCAACCCACTGAAACACCTCCTTCAAGGTTACCTATGACTTATATTTAGCCAAAGTCAGTGGCTAGTTTTACATTCTTGTTGTATGTGAACTTCAACATTGATTGACATGGTTAGGTGCCACTAAATGTCATAAACACTTTCTTCTTTAGGCTCTGAAAAACTCCAATCTCTCAGTTTTCCATCTGTCTCACTAGCTGTTCTTTTTTAGTCTCCTTTCCTTGATTTCATCCTCCCAGACCTCTAAATGTTGCCATGAGCAAGGATCTTTCCCTCTGTTCTTTTTCTTTTTGATGTAAGCTTCCTTATTGGGTAACCTCATCTTTACTCATGGCTTTACATAATATGCATACGTGGATAACTCTTAGACTAATGTCTTTAAGCTGGAATACTCTCCCACATCCCAGGTCCATGTTTCCAACAGCCTACATCCCCACTTGGATGACCAAACCTAACATGTGTCGCTTTGAGTCTACTCCTTCTGCTCTCAGTCTTCCTCAGTGTATTAGATGGAACCACTTCCCATCCAGTTGCTGAGATCACGTAGTTGGGAGTGATCATTGATCTCATTCTTTCCCATCCACCTGTGTGATCCATCAGTAAGCCCCATCATTTCTCAGTATCTCCACTAAGAGGATCCTTGCACGAGTCACTTCCATATTTCTCTGAGTAATTTTAAGACCATGACCATTTAACTCCTTTCCTCTGTTTCAGGCCTCTTGCATTTCGGTTCCAATTTCAGGAGGCAAGTGATGTGTATAATCATACATCAGGTCATGTTACCCCTGCTTATAACTTCAGTGGCTTCCTGCTGTAATCAGATTAAAGTGCAAATGCCTGGCTGTTGCCTTGAATTCCTTGCCTCCCTCTCACTCCATCACTGGGAACAAGCGCCTGCCCTGTTGGTCCCCGTTTTGTCTTTTAGACAAACCAAGTTCATTCTTGACTCCAAGTTAAAAACTTTCCAGCCATTTTTCCTGGAACATTCTTCCCTGAGATATTGTGTGGCTGCCTCCATTTTATGATTCAAATCCCAATTCAAATATCATCTTCTCCCAGAGGCTTTTCCTAACTAAAATAGACTCCCGTCATTATCTTCCATCTTAGTCATTTTTATCTTTAATATAGCTGTTATTAGTACCTGAAATTACATTCTATGTTTATTTATGTGCTTATGATCTGTCTTTCCCTGTGATAATGTATGTTTTGCTGTCAGGGACTCTGTTTCCCACAGCATTCCCAGTGCCCAGACTCTGCTTGGCACAGAATAAGCACCCAATGAAGGTTTGTAGCAGATTGTAGAGTCAGATCATTCTTCCCTATTGACAACATTAAATCAGCAAACAAGAGTAATTTCTACAAAGATTTTTCATGGTGATTTAACCAGCTTGCATATTCCATTTTATGTACTCCTTCGATACTGTCTTCTGGGAAATAGACACAAAGATTTTCCTCTGATATAATAGACACAATTTGCTCATTACATTTGTTTCTTAGATTTTGAATGTTCCTAGGAGATGTGGTGAAGAATCTAAGAGTTTCCCAGAGCAGTTACTAATTCAAAACAAATGTTCATATGTAAAATTATTTATAATAGTCCCTGGCTCTTATAGCAGAACACAAAGACCTATTTACTCTTTACAGGCAAGACCCTTAGCTCTCTGATTGGTCAGAAAGTGTTACAAAGTATGGGTCCTTGACAGAGAGTCTGGAGACAGATGAGAACTGGCCAGAACTGACTCCAGGTGCAAGACAGTGAGGGGAAGAGCCTGGGGGTCTGATTTCTTTAGCTTGTGAGTTACAGGGTGGGTTGGGTCTGGTGTGGCACTGTGTCAGGGGTGGTAGTAAAAGGGAGAACAGCATGTCATCATATTGCTTGTGTCATAAATCATGGTGTATATGTGTCTTATGATGTATGTCATTTAAAGTTATAAACCTTGAAAGACAAGTCATCAACAGTCAGGTTAAAAACATAAAAGTCTAGGAGTTCCCTTTGTGTTTCAGCAGGTAAAGAACCTGACTAGTATCCATGAGGATGCAGATTTGATCCCTGGTCTTGCTCAGAGGATTAAGGATCTGGCATGGACGGCTGTGGCTGTGGTACAGGTTGCGGATCTGGCTCAGATCTGGCATTGCTATAGCTGCGGCGTAGGCCAGAAGCTGCAGCTCTGATTCGGTCCCTAGCCTGGGAACTTGCATATGCCACAGGTGGAGCACTTAAAAACATGTCTGTGTGTGTGTGTGTATGCATGTATATGTATATATGTATTTTTATAAGCCTAGGACTCAGAGTGCTCCAGAATGAAATCTGCAAATGTGTCCCATTATTTAGTACTTTTGCTGATAGGACCATCCATATGTCACATATATAATTAGAATTCAATGTTATAGCAACTATACAAAAGAGATTACGATGGGGGCAGTGAAAGGCTATCATTAGAAGAGATAAAGTTATACGTAGTTAATAAGCAAAGGCACTTTTTTTATGTGAAGATGAAAGTGAAAACAAAAAAACAGCAGCAAAATGAAAAAGTAAAGGACCAGGCCAATTGAATATCTGAGTTGTACCCTCAGCTCTGCCCCAACACGCTGTTTCCAGGGATACCTGCCAATTTCTCTGGACCTCAATGCATTAGACTCTAAGACGTAAGTCTGAACTATATATAAGATCCTCAACAAACAAAGCTGATGTTCTGTGTTACCAGGGGAATCTTTGGATGGATATATCTTCTGCCAGTAAAATTATTATCTATACTTAAGAGTTTTGAACCTAGGTGTGTATGTTTCTTTAAATAGCTGAACTTGTGCCTTAAATGTAAGAACAGGCTTTATTTAAAGAAGTTCTTTGAAGAAAATGACTTGCATTATGTACAATGTAGCTAATGATGGGTAATAACTCTTGAGGGGTTAATACAAATACCTTCTCCAAGAATTTATATATGTAAATTTATAAAGTCTATTGTTTTTGCTAATAAGCCAAAATTTTCTAGAAGAAGAAGAATATTAAGAAAGACAGTGACATCTAAATTTTCCTCAGAAGTTAGATGATTATGTAGTATGAGATATGAGATATGGGGCCATTGGTACTATCAAATTACCCCATCCTATGAATGCTAATTTACCTAATAAAGACATGTTTTAAGTTCAGGAACATAAAATTACTCAGGAAAGAATATAGATAATTTAAAAAAGAAAGGTGTAGGAAAGGCTGGACCTTTCATTAAAGACGTACTGAGCCTGAAGTAGTGATTATTTTAACTCTAAATATGCAAGTGGCTCTCCTTGAAGCCATTCCAGGATGAAGCTGATTTAGTTAGTTAGTGCTAATAAAATTGAGTTTTAAATGACATCTCCGTGGCTGTATTAAGAGGAAAGGAACATGGATGTATATAAACCTCTGATCAGCAATGAATATTCACCATATATACTTAATCCTTTCTCTCCTTGCTTAACCACTTTTCATCTCTGAAATTTGCCATAAGCTGTACAAAAGGTCAGGATTAAAACGGGAAACGTTTTCAGCATGGGAGGCAAAGGTTCCAGAATGATAGACCAGCCCTTAAGAACTTAAGGTTTTCCCTTTCTTTCTTTTACTGGCAAATATTCTGAATACATTCACCACTTTTTCTCCCAAATCAACAGTCTGTGACATGACCCTTAGAACAGAGGCAAATAAATCCAGATTCTTAACCATGACACACATGGCAAGTTCTAGTCCTGAAAACGTGCCCCATTTGTAAAATAAAAAGTGACCAGCTTCAGGTGTGTTGGCAAGAAAGGCAGTAAAAATACTACCATGGACTCGATCTGCTTGCTTCACTGATGGTGGTTACTTCACTCGTTTCACTTACTGAGAACCTGAACGTAGGTGATTCACTGGGTACCACGTGGGCCCAAGGCTGTCCGTCCATTGCACATTTGCAATGTGATAACATGAGAGAGACAAGTGTGGGATTCTATTCAAGGCCCAGTTATAGAAATTCCACAAGGAAACAAGGGGCTGCCAGGAATCAGAAAAGGGAGACACCACTGTAAATTGGGAACTTGAGGAAAACTGCCCCTGTTTTTTCCTTTACATTCACCAAGTCTTTTTCCACACTTAGTCCCTCCCAGTTTGCTGTGAAAACATAATTGAGCGAGAAAATATATCATCAACTTCAGTCCTTCCTGATGGAGAAAGTCTTTTTTTTCTAAATCCCAAATGCAACCAAGTCTGGCATGCAGGGCCCCCATGGTTCCTTAGTGCCATGTCTCTCAAATTAGTCCTATTCAAAAACTAGGTGTCAGTGTAGTGTTCCTTTCTAGCAGGTGTTAAATGTTCTGGCAGAACCTTTATTTCCTTCCCAGCTCTTGCCAAACTCTTTTTCGGAAATTGAATCCCCTGTGTTTTGTTCGCTCACTGAGCAGGACTGGACTCTGTGAGTGAGTCTGGCAGATCTAACTGGTGACCAAGTGTCTAACACAGACTAGACGTACCCCCCACAGAACCCTGCTGCAACACCATCCTGACTTCTGATAACACCTCAGAGTCACGCCAGAGCTTGGGGACACTGTGCTTCATATCCATCAGGTGTCCAGCTGGTTCCTCAGGCCTGTCCACACATTCTGCCTGGATGCCAACTTCCCCAACCCCTGGCCAGCTCCCAGTCTGCCATACACAGAGCCAAGTGGAAACAGGAAACTCTTTCTCTAAGGCCACATTTAAAAAGGTTTTTGCCCTCTCCTGAGGGAAGCTGATCTTTATTGCAATAGTAAAATTCAAAATGTATAAGAGGAGTTAGCTCAGGAGTTCCCATTGTGGCTCAGTGGGTTAAGGACCTGACGAAGTGTCTGTGAAGTTGTGGGTTTGATCCCTGGCCTTGCTCAGTGGGTTAAGGATCCAGAATTGCTGCAAGCTGTGGTGTAGATCACAAATGTGGTTCCGAGCCTGCATTGCTGTAGTTGTGGCATAGGCCGGCAGCTGCAGCTCCAACTCTTCCCCTGGTCTGGAAACTTCCACATGCTACAGGTGAGGCCCTAAAAAGAAAAAAGAAAAAAAAAAAAGGTTTGGCTCAGGTGAAACGCCCAGTTAGACTTGGCAGCTTATTTACTAAGCATCTCATCTTTAGCTATCTGAGTTTCCTCCCGACCCTGGTAGAGACACCACTTCCCTTGCCACATTGTTTCAAAGTGCTCAGTACTTAAATTCCTTTCCTCCATTCTTTTTTTAATACAAGTAAGAGAAGGTTGTACTTTTCTATGGCTTCCCTAAATTTTGAGAGAGAGAGAACCAGTGAGAAATCACCATATAAAACACAGGCATCTGCTCACCCTGGACTTTCAATCCAAGATGCAAACTATTCCATATAGACTGGATGACCAACAAGGTCCTACTGTAAACACAGGGAACTCTCTTCAACATCCTGTGATAAATCATAATAGAAAAGAAGATGATAAAAATATACATGTACATATAACTGAATCACTTTGCTGTAGAGCAGAAACTAACACAATATTGAAAATTAACTATATGCCAATTAAGAATAATAAAAGCACAGGCAGCATGAATATTTTGGCTAATAAGGTCAGCTTTGCCACCTGGCTTACTTACCTGGCCTCCCGGGCACTGTCCCAAGGTAGACAGCCAGGTTTGAAGGACTGGCACTATTTACAGCTGCCATGCCTTCCACGGGTCCTTGCTTCTCAGGTCACTGTGCACCTGCGGGGCAGGGTGCTCTCTATACCCTTAAAGAGCTCCTTCTCCCATACAGCCAGACTCTCCACATTTCATCAGCTAAACTGCAATGTCGCCCCCAGCAGAGCTACTTCGCCAGCACATCTGATAAAAGACTCTACCTGTGCATGTCCGTCAGCACAGCTGCTCAGTGCAGATAACATAACATTAACCTATCATGTCATCACTAGGCTCCCCGCTTCATGGGTCCCCAACTCTATCTTGTTCATTACTGTATCACTAAACCCGTGCTCATCTACCTCAAAACCCCATGTTTAAGAAATCCTTGCCGAGGGAATGGGAATTGCATGTAAAATGCGAAGGAGAAAGCTAAGGAAATGTGTTGTTTCAGCCTTAGGGTGTGGGTAGGATTTCAGGAGCGAGAAATTCAGAGTTTACTCTGGGCAAGGAAACACCTTAAATAAGGAAAATCCAGGATGTCTGGGGGTAGGGGAGAGAATACAGGGGGAGGGAGGACCTTTTCTGTGAAAAGTGTACAATCTTGTTTCTATCAAATTTACAAAGTATTAAGACTGACCATAGGCACCACCTTTGTTAGACCAACTACCCTGTTCTGCCACCTCCTGACATCTATAATCTGATGCGGTTGCAGTTCGATAATTTTCCTTATGGTTTGTTTTGTACCTTCTATGTGGAGAGATAAACAATGAGAGCTGTTTCAAAAACCACAAGAGCTTAAAAGGGTTGTAAGTGCAGTTATTGATTGAACTGGGGAGGGGGGAGGTGTACAATATATTTTCTTGTTTCTAGAGCAGGAGGAAGAAAAAATAAAATAACAGGGAAAAAAGCAAACCTCTTCCCAAGACTACACTATAGAATCAACTTTACTCAGAAAGAGAGAGGAAAAGTAATATTATGAGAAGAACCTGCAGGAAGACTAGGAGGCAGTATCCTAAAGGAGATGGCAGACTGCTTATAATTGCAGTGCCTAAACTGGTACGTAGATAGCATAGGAAAAAGTGAAATATACACTTGGAATAAAAGCAAGAAATCAATCTACTGTGCTTTGCAAATGTAGTTTCCTGTGTCACCGATCTCTTCATTTGTCCCCCTGCCCAGAGCATACACTGTACAAGATCAAAGGAATGCAGCAGGCAAATGTGGCCCTGTTCTCCTGGAGTTCTTCCGCTAATGAGGGAAAGCACACCCCAAATAACGGTGTGATGAACTGTCTGATCACAGTGTGACAAGGGCTAGTAAGGAGCTAGCTCTTGGACTGTTTAACTGGAAATTTCATCAAGGAAATTGAGAAAGGCTTCCCTGAAGAGGTCACATTTTAACAGGCAAGCCATCTGCAGATGCTTGGTTCATGGTGGTTGCATGATAATCCCCTGATAAATCCCATCATACTATTTTATTTTTACCTTTAAATATTAAATATCATGACTTCTCAACCATTTCCTATAGAGCATACACCTGTAAACAATAGTTACTATCAAAAGGTGGCTGCATGGATAAGGAATTAAGGAACAGTGAACACACTTCCACATTGTTCTCTTCTAAAGAAATGGAGAGCTGCTCTTTTAAGCCCAGGGAAAGCCAAAGTTAGGAATATGAGGGATCAAGAGCAAGGATCATAATAGTAATAATAATAGAAGTAGTTATAGTAGCTGCTAGTATTTATTATGTGTCAACACTTTGTGTACATTAATAGTTTAATATAGTCTCTGTGGGTAAAGAACTTGCCTGGATGTATTACAATGATCATCATTTAAAGTGAATGAAATTCCCTTAAATTATGTTGAATTTCTCATGCACTTTAAACTGACCAATTAGTTTTTTTTTTTTTTTTCTTTTCAGGGCTGCACCTGTGGTATATGGAAGTTTCCAGGCTAGAGGTCAAATCAGAGCTGTAGCTGCTGACCTGCGCCACAGCCACAGCAATGCTGGATCTGAGCCACATCAGTGACCTATGTCACCGCTTGTGGCAGCACCAGATCCTTAACCCATTGAGCAAGTCCAGGGATCAAACCCACATCCTTATGGACATTCTTTTGGGTTCTTAACCTGCTGAGGCACAATGGGAACTCCTCGTTCCAACTTTTGTTTAAATAAAATATCTCTGAGACATAGTTTTAAATATACCAATTTAGGTTTCTTTTCAATCCACCATAGAATCTTGGTGTTCTAAAACGGAATGTCTGTGTTTCAAAACAAAGTAAGGAAATGAACTCAGGGAAGCCCAACCTTGGAAGAAATCATTTTAAATGAGGCACCATAATTAAGAAAACAATACTAGTTTCCATTTTCTCTGCCAAAGTCCTAGGGCTTGAACACATCACTAGGGTGATCCTTGGTACCTGTTTATTGGTACCCAGTAGTCATCCAGCTGGTAATGTTTGTGTGATGAAGGCTGTTCTGATATCCCCACACAAAGAGATGCTACACTGAAGAAATTAGCAGTTGGCAGTTAATTATTTGTGATATATTTAAAAGTATAAAAAATTTTTATACTTGATGCCCTTTTCTAGCTTAATTAGAAAGGAATCTTAGTATAAATATAAAGAATTAATTAAAAGTAACAAAGTCCAAAGAATTCCCTGGTGGCTCAGAGGGTTAAAATCCATCATTGTCACTGCTATGGTATGGGTTCCATCCTTGGCCAGGGAACTTCCACATGCTGCAGGCATGGCCACAAATTAAAAAAAAAAAAAGTAACAAAGTCCAACTTTGCCATCCAAGTATACAATGTATATTTCTAATTAAAACTTAGAATTTCATATATACAAGAATCTTACTTAGTATACATGTATACGTTTTTTGTCCTGAGTTTAAGAAAACCATAATAAGGTCCACAGGAGGAGGGGGCAAACTAGTGCAGTTATCTCTGGCTCCAGAGGTGGGGGTGGCTTGCCACCACTAGGGGTCTGTGAACAGACACCACTTGCAACCCCATTCACCTCAAAGGCACCACAGAGGTGGGCCTTGTGACCAAACACCACCTGTTGGCACTCTCGCACCCCTGGGAACACACCCGCCCTGCTGCTGCCACTGCCACACGTCTGATCTCTGTCACTTCCAAGGATCCTCAAACTAGGAGCAGCCTGTACAGCACCTCCTATGTGGGCTAAGTGAGACTGGTTGTTTCAGGCATTGTCTGCAGATGGCAGGGGGAAACCATTGCAGTTATCACTGACTCTAGAAACAGTCATAGCCCAGTCTCACTAGTGGTCCCCGAACAGGAACTACTCGCAGTTCTAATCACCTCAGAGGAGGGCATTGTGATCAAATAAAAGCTGTTGTTGCCCTCACTCCCCTGGGAACTCATACACCCTGCTGCTGCTACTGCCAAATGCTCTGGTCACCTTGTAGATCTGTCTCGAGCTCACTACCACTTCCCAGGGCCCTGCAACTATGAGTAGCCTGTGCCACCTTCCTGTAGGTCCTTGGTGCTGTTGAGAGCCTAATGACCCAGCACTAACTGCTGGCCCTAACCATTGCCTCCTTCTCCCTGAAAACACACTGAGCATCCTGGGGATAACAGACTGCTAACACCAAAGAAAGAGACAGCAAATATTCAAACTTCCACACCAACAATAATAGTACCCCCCAAAAAATACAAAGGGGTATTCTTGCATAAAAGTAGCCTTACAAGACTACAGTTTGGCTTCCCCAAACTCACAGAAAAAGAAAAACACGAGCAAGATGAAGAAGATCAGAAACCATTCCCAGTTAAAGCAACAGGAGAATTCACCTAAAGCAGTCAACAATGAAACAGACCTCTGCAGTCTGACAGACACTGAGTTCAAAAGGGAGATAGTGAAAATACTGAAGGAATTAAGAGAGGATATGAACAGTAATGTATATTCCTTTAGAAAGGAACTAGAAAATATGAGGAGAAGGCAAGAAAAACTAGAAAATGCATTTGCAGCGATGCAGACTGAGCTAAAAGCAATAAAGAGCAGAATGAATAATGCAGAGGAATGAATTAGTGATGTAGAAGACAGAATAATGGAAATCACCCAGTCAGGACAGCAGACAGAAAAGCAAATGAAAAAACATTAAAGCAATATACGAGACCTATGGGATAATATAAGGCAGGCCAATCTACACATAATTATTCCAGAAGGAGAAGAAAAAGAAAAGGGGATTGAAAATATATTTGAAGAAATTATGGAAGAAAGCTTTGCACATCTAAAGGATACTGATGTTAAGATACAGGAAGCACAGAGGGCCTCAAACAAGTTGAACTCCAACAGACCCATACCAAGACATATAAAAATAAAAACAGAAAAAGTTAAAGATAAAGAGAGGATTCTAAAGGCAGCAAGAGAAAAGCAAAGCGTTAATTATAAGGGAACCCCCATAAGGCTATCAGCTGATTTCTCTACAGAAATACTACAGGCCAGAAGGGAGTGGCAAGATATATTTAAAGTGCTGAAGGAAAATATTTGCAACCTAGAATACTCTATCCAGCAAGAATATCATTTAAAATAGAAGGGAAAATAAAGAATTTCTCCAACAAAAAAAAGCTAAAAGAGTACAGCAATACTAAACCCATTCTAAAAGAAATACTGAAAGGGCTTCTCTAAATTAAAAAATAATAATAATAATTAGGATGGAGGAAACCACAATTGGAAAGCAGTCACTAAAATAAGCCAGCATACATACCTAAACAAGAAGATGTTTAAAAAAAGATATCAAAATCATACAAAATAGATTCTTTTTTATTTTAATGATGTGTTTGAACCTATATGACTATGAGGCTGAAGCAAGCAGATATAGGAAAGGGTTAACATACTTAAAAAACAGGGAAACCACAAATCAAAACTGAATATTACATTCACAAAAACTGAAAAGTACTCAAGCATAAAATAAATGGAAACCATCCAACCGAAAAAAATAAAAGAAGAAAAACAGAATCAACTAGAAAATGAGGTATAAAATGGCAATAAGTACATATCTGTCAATAATCACCTTAAATGTCAATGAACTGAATGCTCCAATCAAAAGGCACAGAGTGCCAGATTGGATAAAAAAGCAAAAACCTTCAATCTGCGGCCTACAAGAAACTCACCTTAGGGCAAAGGACACATATAGATTGAAAGTGAGGGGATGGTAAAAGATATTTCATACCAATGGACAAGAGAGGAAAGCAGGAGTTGCATATCAGATAAAATAGACTTTAAAACGAAGGCCATAAAGAAAGACAAAGAAGAACAATATTTAATAGTTAAAGAATCCATTCAAGTAGAGGATTTTACAGTCATCAATATAGATGCCCCTAATATAGGAGCACCCAGATACATACAACAAGTAGTAACAGACATAAAAGGAGAAATTGATGAGAATACAATAATTGTTGGAGACTTTAACGCCCCATTTACACCAATGGACAGATCTCTAGACAGAAAATCAATAAGGCAATAGGGATCCTAAAGGACACAATAGAAAAGTTAGACTTAACATTTTCAGGACATTACATCCAAAAAAATCAGAATATACATTCTTCTCAAGTGCACATGGAACATTCTCAAGAATTGATCACACATTGGGGCACAAAGCTAACCTCAACAAATTTGAGTGTATAGAAATTATTTCAAGTATCTTCTCTGACCACAATGGCATGAAACTAGAAATAAACCACAGGAAAATAAATGAGAAAAAACTTACTACATGGAGACTAAATAACATGCTACTAAAAAAAACCAGTGGGTCAACTAGGAAATCAAGAAGGAAATGAAAAAATACCTCGAGACAAATGATAATGAATACACAACCACTCAAAATCTATGGGATGCCACAAAAGCAATGCTCAGAGGGAAATTCATAGCAATACAGGCCTTCATCAAAAAAGAAGAAAAATCACAAATTGACAACTTATCCCACCACCTAAATGAATTAGAAAAAGAAGAACAAACAAAACCTAAAGTCATCAGAAGTAAGGAAATCATAAAGATCAAAAAGGAAATCAATAAAATAGAGATTCAAAAAACAATTAAAGAAATCAATAAAACCAAGAGCTGGTTCTTTGAAAAGGTAAACAAAATTGACAAAACTCTGGCTAGACTCACCAAGAAGAGGAGAGAAAAAACCCAAATAACAAAATAAGAAATGAAAACGGGGGAAGTCACAATGGAGACTACAGAAATACAAAAAACCATGAGAGAATACTGTGAACAATTGTATGCCAACGAATTTGACAACCTAGAAGAAATGGACAACTTTCTAGAGACTTACACCCTGCCAAAACTGAATCAAGAAGAAACAGATCAACTGAACAAGACTGATCACTAGAAATGAAATCGAATATGTCATAAAAACACTCCCTACAAATAAAAGTCCAGGACCAGATGGCTTCACGGGAGAATTCTACCAAACATACAAAGAGAAACTTATAACCATCCTCCTTAAAAGTTTTCAAAAGGTTGAAGAAGAAGAAACACTCCCAAAGATATTTTATGATGCCACCATCACCCTAATTCCCAAATCAGACAAAGATACCACCAAAAAAGAAAACTATTGGCCAATATCTTTGATGAATATAGACACAAAAATTCTCAACAAAATTTTAGCTAACCGAATACAACAATATATCAAGATCATACACCATGACCAAGTGGGATTCATCCCAGGTTCACAAGGATGGTTCCACATAAGCAAATCAATCGACGTCATACACCACATTAACAAAAGAAAAGTCAAAAACCACATGATCCTCTCAATAGATGCAGAGAAAGCATTTGACAAAGTCCAACATCCATTCTTGATAAAAAGTCTTACCAAAGTGGGTATAGAGGAAACATACCTTAACATAATCAAAGCCATTTATGACAAACCCACAGCAAATGTAATACTCAATGGAGAACAGCTGAAAGCCTTCCCACTAAAATCTGGAACAAGACAAGGATGCCCACACACACCACTGTTATTCAACATAGTACTGGATGTCCTAGCCACAGCAATCAGACAAAAAAAAAGAAATAAAAGGCAGCCAAATAGGAAGAGAAGAGGTAAAACTGTCACTATACAGATGACAATGATACTATATATAGAAAACCATAAGGACTCAACCCCAAAACTACTTGAACTGATCAACGAATTCAGCAAAGTAGCAGGATATGAGACTAACATTCATAAATCAGTCACATTTCTATATACTAACAATGAAATATTAGAAAAGGAATACGAAAATACAATACCTTTTAAAATTGCACCACAAAAAATCAAATACCTGGGAATATACCTGACCAAGGAGGTAAAGTACTTATGTGCTGAGAACTATAAAACATTAATAAGGAAATTAAAGAAGAGGTAAAGAAATGGAAAGATATTCCATGCTGCTGGGTTGGAAAAATTCATATTGTAAAAATGGTCATACTACCCAAAGCAATCTACAGATTCAAAGCAATCCCTATCCAATTACCCATGACATTTTTCACAGATCTAGAGGAAGCACTCCAAAAATTTATATGGAACCACAAAACACCCAGAATTGCTAAAGCAATTCTGAGGAACATAAACCAAGCAGGAGGCATAACTCTTCCAGACTTTAGGTAATATTACAAAGCCACTGTCATCAAGACAGTGTGGTACTGATACCAAAACAAACATTCAGACCAATGGAACAGAATAGAGAACCCAGAAATAAACCCAAACACCTATGGTCAATTAATCTTTGACAAAGGAGGCAAGAACAAAAAATGGGAAAAAGTCTTTTCAGCAAGTATTGCTGGGAAACCTGGAGAACTGCATGCAAATCAATGAAACTAGAATACACCCTCACACCATGCATGAAAATAAATTCAAAATGGCTGAACAACTTAAATATAAGACAAGACACCATCAAACTCCTGGAAGAGAACATAGGCAAAACATTCCCTGACATCAACCTTACAAATGTTTTCTCAGGTCAGTCTCCCAAAGCAACAGAAATAAAAGCAAAAATAAACCAATGGGACCTAATCAAACTGACAAGCTTTTGCACAGCAAAGGAAACCAAAAAGAAAACAGAAAAACAACTTACAGAATGGGAGAAAATAGTGTCAAATTATGCAACGGACAAGGGCTTAATCTCTAAAATACACAAACAACTTATACAACTCAACAGCAAAAAAGCCAACAACCCAATTGAAAAATTGGCAAAAGACCTGAATAGACATTTTTCCAAGGAAGATATACAGATGGCAAACAAACACATTAAAAAATGCTCAACATCCCTGATTATTAGAGAAATGCAAATCAAAACTACCATGAGATAACACATCACACTAGTCAGAATGGCCATCAAATAACAAATGCTGGAGGGGTGTGGAGAAAAGGGAACTCTCTTGGACTGTTGGTGGGAATGTAAGCTGTACAACCACTATGGAGAACAGTTTGGAGATACCTCAAACAAGTAAATATAGAACTGCCATATGACCCAGCAATCCTACTCTTGGGCATATATATGGACAAAACTTCCCTTGAAATAGACACATGCACCTGCATGTTCATTGCAGCTCTATTCACAATAGCCAAGACATGGAGACAACCCAAATGTCCATCAGCAGGTGATTGGATTAGGAAGATGTGGTATATAGACACAATGGACTACTACTCAGCCATAAAAATGAACAAAATAATGCCATTTGCAGCAACAGGGATGGAACTAGAGACTCTCATACTGAGTGAAGTCAGTCATAAAGAGAAAGACAAATACCATATGATATCACTTATATCTGGAATCTAATATATGGCACAAATGAAACTTTCCACCAAATAGAAAATAATGGACTTGGAGAATAGACTTGTGGTTGCCGAGGTGGAGGGAGATGGAGTGGGATGGATTGTTAGCTTGAGGTTAATAGATGCAAACTATTGCCTTTGGAATGATTAGCAATGAGATCCTGCTGTGTAGCACTGGGAACTATGTGTAGTCACTTATGATGGAGCATGATAATGTGAGAAAAAAGAATGTATACATGTGTGTGTAACTGGGTCACCATGCTGTAAAGTAGAGGAAAAAATGGGGAAATTTTTAAAAAATCTGAAAAAAAAAGAAAACCATAATAAGTGCTTGCTTTATCAAACAAGCTTCAGTAAAAACACATTCTTTTCTAAATCATGTCAATGACTTTCCTGTGAAATATACAGTAAATTACATTTAGTAGCATATAATAGTATAATTTTGTAAAACACTTTGTTGCTTTTCTTCAAAATTTCACTTTCTAATTTTATGCAGATTGGTTCACCATATCAAAAACCAGTCTTTTTCAAAATAGTTCTGAATCTCTCAGTATTCTCATTTCTTGAAATGCTTCTGTAACAAGAATTGAAATCAGTGAGAGTTTTGTCACCTCCAGACTATATCATAAAACATCTTTAATGACTTTTAGTAACATTTTAAAGAACAATGAAATTATTAATTTTCCTTTACTAGTTTAGTATAATCTCACAAAAGATGTCAAGGATTAATCCCCAGCTGAAACAAAACCAAGACACTCATCCTAAAATGACTTTACTTTGAAATAAATAAAATATGGGTTAACTTAAATTTTTTTCCTTTTTTTTTTTTTTCCTTTTTGAGGCTGCACCTGCAGCATATGGAGGTTCCCAGGCTAGGGGTCTAATTGGAGCTACAGCTGCTGGCCTACACCACAGCCACAGCAACGCAGGATCCTTAACCCACTGATTGAGGCCAGGGATCAAACCTGCATTCTCGTGGCTCCTAGTTGGATTCGTTTCTGCTGTGCCACTATAGGAACTCCTAACTTAGAATTTATTTTTGAAAATATGTAAAAGTAACATGATGGTTGCATTTCATAAAGTGATTCTATAAACTTCTACTAGTAATTTAAAAACAGCTGTTATATTAGTGATAAAGTAACTTCTGGAAAAGTTGATACTTAATGAATGGAATAATATATTTTTATTTATGAGATAGCCATATATCTCATGATTTGCAGGTATTCTGGAATTCACCAAATAGCAAACTATTAATTGAGATTTATTGAATACAAAGATTAGCAATATATGTAGGTGCTTTGTGAAAGCATTGGCTTTTTGCTTTCCACTTTCCACTTCCTTCAGAGGTGAAAAATAGAGTTATTAAATTAAGCCTGTACGCATGAATAATCACTCATCCATCAGTTGGTACATCTGAAGAAAAATCAATCTTCTCTCACCTAACAGGAGCTCAGATTGGACCATGCACTGTTTTCAACATGTTAACAAAGCCAGTAGGAAATACAAATAGCATTATCTGATGTAATCTTTCCAACTTTCCTGTGAGCCTTTAGATAATTACTGCCTTAACTGCACATCTATTATCTTGTGTGTTTTTTTTCTTTTTCCCATCTCAGTACATCCATAGAACTCCTGCAAAAAGGTCTTGAATCTTGTAAAATTTGCATGTACATTTTTCTTTGCTGCAGAGTGCACTAGTGTTCCTTAGAACTTCCGCTGCTGATCTTAGTTAAGTTTCACTCTGTTCTATTGTCTGGGAGAAGGCCTCAAATCAGAGGGGCTATTAAGTCACTAAAATCTTATTACCATTATAATGGACTCCTAGGGCATAAAAAATTGGAAGCAATGCACTGATAATAATGAACATTATTTCTAAGCCAAGGAGAAGAAAGTTTAGCCATATCAGAGGTAAAGGGCAAAGAAGAATAAAAGCAGGACATTTCAGACTGTAGCTGGACTGAATCTACTACAGATTGTTCTAAAACCACTAGCAAAACGGTATCAACTAGTTATTGCATAGCATCCTCACCATTTCTTAGTGCAGAACATCACTGTTTTGTTTAGTGCATGATCCCTCTAGTTATTAATTGGGTAAGGCTCAGAGAGTGATCCTCCAGCATCTGGGCTTCCATACAACTAAGGATCTCCAAGGAGCCGGTTCCTGCAGCTTGACCAGCTGTCACTAGGGGGCGCCGTGGCTATCCCATGTACAGTCTGTCACTATCCCGCAAGGTAGCCCTGGGTATTTACACCTGTCAACAGTAATAATAACCAATCTATAATAAGAATAGAAAAGAGTTTTATTTTAGCCAGGCAGAGGACCATAGCTCAGGTTGATGCAGATTCAAGAAGCATTTGAATTGTGTTCCTCTGGACTGCAAAATGGGGGCAGCAAAAACAACAAAGTTACATAAATTGTTAGTCAAGAATTATACCTGGAGCTTAGAAGAATTAAGGGTGCTTACGAAATGAGGATTCGCTGGGGTTTCACGTGGCTGTGTAGTTACAAGGTGAGACTTTGCGACAATATGCAGGCTGGCTGCTGCTCACAGATACTGTTTACAGAACTGCTGGTATTAGCCTTGAGTTTAATAGAGTTTAGAAAATTCGAGTTGTCATTGATTCAGGAACATGTCCTAAACCACCACAGTGGCCACCCAGCTCCATTTTGGAAGCCTGAACCACAGAGACTCCACTTTGATTTTTAAATGCATTCTTTTTTTTTTTTTTTTTTTTTTTTTTTGTCTTTTTGCTATTTCTTGGGCCGCTCCCGCGGCATATGGAGGTTCCCAGGCTAGGGGTCGAATCGGAGCTGTAGCCACCGGCCTACGCCAGAGCCACAGCAACGAGGGATCCGAGCCGCGTCTGCGACCTACACCACAGCTCACGGCAACGCCGGACCCTTAACCCACTGAGCAAGGCCAGGGACCGAACCCGCAACCTCATGGTTCCTAGTCGGATTCGTTAACCACTGCGCCACGACGGGAACTCCAATGCATTCTTTTCTTAAAGCACATTGACAATGCATGTTTGACAGGCCATAAGACAGGGTGTTCTTATAATCAAAAAGTCTAAGACAAAATATCTATGAGCCAAAATGACTTCCCCATGCCTCAGTGTGTGAAAACTTCTTCCATCACATGATAGTGGCAAGGCTGAGAGAAAGGGCAGGACGAAGCATGGAGAAGTGTACCTGATATTCTGAGACACTTGCTGGTACTGATTCTACCACATTCTATCGGCCAAAGCAAGACATAAAACCAGCCCACATTAAAGGGAGAAGAAATCAACCTTACCCCTCTTTGTGCCAACAGCCTTTAAAATGTGGCTTTGAAATGAAGAGTTGAAGCCATCTTTGCACTGATATTATATTTTCCATGATGATATTATATTTTCTGAACACCTTTCAACAAATAGAAGCCTTTTAGATGTTCTAGTACTGTGACTCAAGATAAACTGTTGAAACCCAATTACTGTGACAACCTCATTGAGCCATTTTTACAGACTAACAATGAAACACCCTTCCAAATATCTATTTGTTTCTACACTATTAGGAATTCTGGATAATTAAAATAAAGAGGCATCTGATAGGGCTATATTTTGTTTAAGATTATCAGAAATAATTGGTATGGAGATTCCTTAAAAAACCAAAAATTGAGTTACCATATGATCCAGCAATCCCACTCCTGAGCATATATCTAGAGAAAACCATAATTTGAAAAGATAGTCACCCCAATATTCACAGCAGCACTATTCACAATAGCCAAGACATGGAAGCAACCTAAATGTCCATCAACAAAGGAATGGATAAAAAAGATGTGTTACATAAATACAATGGAATACTACTCAGTCATAAAAAGGAATGAAATAATGCCATTTGTAGCAACATAGATGGACCTCGAGATTCATATACTAAGTAAAGTAAGTCAGACCATGACAAATATATGATATGATTATATGTAGAATCTAAAATATGACACAAATATGCTTATTTACAAAACAGAAACAGACTCACAGAATAGAAAACAAAACAAACTTATGGTTACCAAAGGGGAAAGGTGGGGAAAGATAAATTAGGAGTTTGGGATAAGCAGATACAAACTATTGTATATGAAATAGATAACAAGGTCCTACTGTATAGCACAGGGAGCTATATTCAGTATCTTGTAATAAGCTATAATGGAAAAAATCTGAAATGTATGTATATATATATCAGATATGTAGATATAGATAGATATCTGAATCTACTTTGTTGTACATCAGAAACTAATGTAATATTGTAAATCAATGACACTTCAATTTTTAAAAGATTATCAGAAATATATGGTTTGGAAAAATAATGTTAATTATTTTTCAGACATCTCCTTTTGTGACTGGTATTATTGTATCTTTTTATGATTGTTTTCTGTGCTCAGATAACTGATATGGTGTCAGTCTTTTGTTGATGAGAGAGAACAGCCTGTAGGCATTCCTTATAAAGACTAACCCGCACATCATTTTAGAAAGTAATTAAGCAAGGACTTTCTTCTTTAAGACTTTAACCTAAGAACAGCAGGGAATTAGCTGGTCAGCCTGTACTCTGTAGGTCAGCACTGACCTTGTCCTGACAAAGGACCCACTTGGAGTTGGGATGGGCTGAGAATAGGGAAGGAAATTCTGGGGAGATAAGGACAGGAGTAGACTTGAAAAGATGAAAGGAACTGTTTACAAAGACTGGGCCTATTTAATCAGGGGGCACACGTTGAAGAGGTTCTTCAAATGCACACAACCTTGGAAGTCGGGCAGAATTGCTGCCCTGACAAACACTGCTGCAGTGTTCTAGTAAAGAGACATTTGAAATTTCAGCCCACATGTACCTGTAAATAACGATGGTCACAAGTCACTACTTCTGTTTTAAAGCACAGATTGAATACAGTTGGTGATTCCATAATGCTTGCTTACATTGAAGTCACTTATCATGTATTCTTTCTTATCTAAACAATTTTTTTTTTTTTACAATAAGAAAAACTGAATCCCTGATTTTAAATTTCACTGGAGTGGTGTGAATGGCAGAGGGATGACCTCAAGCTACCTGGGCACTTTCTAGAGGATGAGAAGAGCTGGGTTGACTATTATTGTCAGCCTTTTCAAAGCTCACCTGCAAGAACTGTAGTGCAGCCACACAGTGCTGGGGAGACGTGCCTGCTTTTCAAAACTGGCCAGCAATAATAATGATTGCTCTTCTATGTAAAACATGAAGCCATGTAGGAGCTCAGAGAGCCCCAGGCCTGGCACAGTGCCTGGCACATAAACAGAGGGCCTACCACTGATTGAACATGCACTGGGAGCCGGGCAATATGCTAAGGATATCATGTGGGATGTGTAATCATCATGGAAACCCTACAGGAGATATAGTGTCACTGTCTTCACTCATAGAAAAGGCCAAGAGATTTAGTCACGCCTGTATTCAAAATCACAGACTGACTCAAGAGCTCATTCTTAACTGTTGCATAATTAGCAAGGGCTTAATCAATAGACACTGGATAACAGGCAGTTTCCTGTTGGCTCAGTGGGTTAAGGATCCATCATTGTCACTGCTGCGGTGCAGGTTTGATCCCTGGCCCAGGAACTTCCACATGTAACTGGTATGGACAAAAAAAAAAAAATTATATATATAAAATATATATATGCTGAATAAGTGACAGAAAGAACATATGAAGAAAGGAAAGGCCAGGTAGCCCTCACATAATGTACGTTTTATATTTTCTGCCAAAGATACTGAGCACACCCTCAGCACAGCTCAAATCAAAGACAAATAATGCTTACCGTAAAAAGGACTGTCAAAATTAAGGACAGCTCTGAAACTGGGTGAGCACAGGGCATTGGTGCCTTAACTTTTGATAAGTAACACAACACAAAGTACGTGGGCCATAAAGATTTTAAGAATCAAGCTTTGATGTTTTTGGAAAAGTCTTACTATGTGTAATGAAAAATAAATTATTCTGCTTCTTACAATTAGTCATGCTAAAGGATTCTTCTTCTTAATGGGAACCACTACTTTCACAATGCAGGTCAATCTAAAAGCCAAAAGGTGTCTATGCAAGGGATTTAACACGCACGTGCATCCATCTGCCTGTGCCCACACACACAATATTAGAGCTAAAAAGGGCCACTAGGACCATTGGATCCAGCTAGCTCATAGCTCGGTGCTCATATTTTCAGGGTATGCACCAGTTTGGACATACCCATTGATGAAATGCTAAAATTCTCCAGAGGCAGCTGTTAATTAACCACATCCAGAGCCTCCATTCTCCTGAGGGTCTCTAGCCCCTGTTGATAGCAAGCAAATTTCCTTGGTTCCTACCCCAAAATGCCTGGATCTAGCAGCTATAGAGTGAACTCCTGGTGCATCAGGAAGCCTCCTGAGCTTTGCTCCTCCTCGCAGCTTGATTAGTATTTTAATGTCATTCCTAAGACCAATGGAACCTAGGTCTCTAGCCCCAAGCCCAGAGTTCTGCCTTTCTTGAATGTTTGCATTTTCATGAAATTAAAATACAGACCCCGATTTTTGCTACAAAACACTAGCTATAGAAATTTAAAGATAACCTCCTTCTGCCACAGAGACTCAATTTCTTTTTACTTAGCCCATTCATGTTGTAAATAACATTTTCTCTGCTTCAATATGTAAAGTTTTTTTATGCCACTATAATTCCAATGGTCTCATATTTCCCGTTACTTTCTCTTAAAAATGTTTTCTTGGAGTTCCTGTTGTGACTTAGTGGGTTACAAACCTGACTGATATCCACCAGGATGCAGGTTCAATCCCAGGCCTCACTCAGTGGGTTAAGGATCTGGTATTACTGTAGTGTAAACCTGCAGCTGCAGCTGCAGCTGCATCTCTGATTCAACCCCTAGCCTGGGACTTCCATACACTGCAGGTATGGCCCCCCCCAAAATTTTCTCTACCCTTCTGTTTCTGTAGTTCTTTTCAGTTATGGCTCTCTATTTTCCTTTTTTCCCTTATGACAGATCTTTTCCTAACAACCTTGTGATGATCTGCAAATTATACCTTAAAGAGTCACAGTCAAATGATTCATATGTCCAAACCATTTCTCCTTTCTGTATATTATCTTAAATATATGTTCAAATGCTAAAAATTTAACTAACAGTGATTCGAGAAGAATTAACTTGATATATGAAGATGAAGTTTTGTGTACAGTGCTCAGAGTTTAAGTATTTTCAAGAGCTTTAATAAGGTATGTCTTTAAGTGCATTCATACAGCTTTCAAAAGTGATGAAAATTGCCTAAATTTCACTTGCCTCACTTAATTTCCATATCACTCATTTACTCAGTCAAAAAACACAATTTTTCATTTTTTTCCTCTCCCTAATACCCAGCAATGTAACTGTCACACTTCTAGGAAAATCGGCAAGTAGAGGTGAAGAAATCCAGGGCTGGTCCATCTAACTACCTGCTTATTTTTAGGAGACCCTAAATATGCAAAGGTCTGATTCATGAAGACACCTCGTCCAACATCTGCACCTTAGAGCTCTGTCTAAAGTTGGCTATTCAGACTCCACCTCCAATTACAATATGTGGAGGGATTTTTCCCACCCCAAGCAGTTTTCACACACCAGCTGGATGTCCTACAATTCATCTCAACTCTGACACCATCTACATGGAGAAAGCATCATCCCACAGGTGAAGGGCTTAGACCCAGGAGACTGCCACCCACTTGAGGTGCCAATCTTAAGTCCTGTAGTCATCTGTACTTCTGACCAATGGGCTATAAATCCGAGGTTCCCATGACCTCCCCTTTAGGTTCCATTAATTTGCTAGAACCATTTGCAGAACTCAGAGCAAGGTTTTCCTTACTAGTCCATCTGTTTCTTACACAAGGATATAGCTCAGGAGCAGCCAGATGGGAAAGGTGCATGGGGAAGGTGGGGGAAGGTTGTGGGGCTTGCATTCCCTCTCCAGCTGTGCCTCTGAGAAACTCCACCTGTTCCCCAACCTGAAAGCTCTCTGGGTTTTTATGGAGGGTTTACTACACACACACCAATTTACACTACTACACAACTGATTAAATCAATGGCCATTGGTGATTGATTCGACCTCCAGCCCCTCTCCTTTCCTAATCAGGTGGGGAGAAGGAAAGTTCCAATCCTCCAACCATAAGGTTGCTTCTTCTGGCCACCAGTCCAGAGCTTCAGGTACATTCAAGAAGTCTTCTTATTAATAAAATAAGAACACCCTTATCACTCCCATCTTGGAAAATTCCAAGGGGTTTAGGAGATCTGTGCCAGAAAAAGAACAAAAATTAAATAAATACATACATAAACATATCATTATATATCACAATATCAGTTATAAACTGTAAATAATGAAATTGAAAGTTGAGAAGGAATAATTCATAATTTATTCTGTCAGTCTATTAGAGCGTTGTCATACACACCTCCATGTTATATATACTATTACAAATTAATAGAGTTTCAGAAAAGGGAGCAGTCTGGAGTATAATCATCAGAATCTTTACATTTATGGAGCCATTACTATGTGCCAGGTCCAGGACTAAGTGTTACATGGGTCTCTAGTTATGTGGATTATCTAGTTTGCTGCTCATGCTAAACTCTATCTTGTGGGAGCTATAGTAACCTCCACTTCGCATATGGAAAACTGAGGCTTGAAGAAGTTTAGTAATTTTCCCAAGTCTGTTCTGGAAATGATGGAGATATTTTTATTGACCTGAACTCAGGTCGGCTTGCCTGACATGCGTCAAAGCCAATCTACTGATACTGGTTGTGGTGAAGGAAGTACAGTATTTATTGCAGCTTGGGGACTTTCTTATGACTGGTTGCTGCTAAGGTAACAGGATGATGTTTTGGGGATCTTATCATCAACCTTGGTTCCAACACAGTCTGATGTCTGTGTGCTTATGATCAGCAGGTAGTCACCATTCTCCACCTGGATGAGGGTCTTAGTTCCTGCAGAACAACTCAAAGATACGTGTCAGATTGTTATGTATATCCCTTGAAGAGACACTAGGAGTCTGTGACTCTATTTTATCACTGAACTATTGGTTTAGTTATCATTATTTTCTTGTTTGACTGCTTTTCCTGTGTCCCTGAAATCCCTTATTTCCCTAATTAGTAACTGCATAACTCTGCTCTTTAGAACTCAGGGAAGGCTTAGGAGACTAAAGTCTTTTTCTACAAACAAGAAACAAGGGACATGGTGGGGCTTTTTTAGCCAGGGAATGCCCTGCAGTGTCCTGCTCAGTTTCAGTTCCCCTTTTTCTCTGACACTCTTCAATCTTAGGATGAACAGGGACAGGGTAAGAAAGAGAAGAACATTCTAGATAGAAAAGTTAATCATAAACTCAGCAGGGGAACTTGGTTTTAGGGGGACTTGGCTCTGAACCTGAACTCTTAGTACACCACACATTTAATATCTGTTAAAAACCCTGAAAGACAGCTAGTATTTTGGAATTTGTAGAAGACGAAGCTGATATTAGGTTGCAGTATGGGTCAAATTGTGTTCCTCAAAAAGATGTATTGAAGTCTTAAACTGTCTCCCTCCTTTACCTCTGAATGTGACCTCATTTGGAAGTAGAGTCATTGCAGATGTAATTAGTTATGATGAGGTCATGCTGGCATAGAGTGAGTCTTTTTTAACCTTATTTTTTTTATTAAAGTACAGTTGATGTACAGTGCTGTGCCAGTTTCTCCTGTACAGCAAAGTGACCCAAGTATGTATGTATATATATATTCTTTTTTCTTGTATTATCTTCCATCATGATCTATCCCAGGAGACTGGATATAGTTCCCTGTGCTGTACAGCAGGACTTCATTGCTTATCCATTCTAAATGTAATAGTTTGCATCTACTAATCCCAAACTCCCCATCCATGCCTCTTCCTCCTCCCTCCCCCTTGGCAACCACAAGTCTGTTCTCTATGAGTCTGTTTCTCTTCTCTAGATAGGTTCATCCATGCCGTATTTTAGATTCTGCATGTAAGTGATATCATATGGTATTTACCTTTCTCTTCCTGACTTTATTCTAATATAACTAGTGTCCTTCTATGATAAAGGAAATTTTGTCACAAAGAGAAAAATCGGCCAGGTGAAGCTAGAGGCAGAGATTAGATTTATACCACCACATGCCAAAGAAGGCCTGGGGCTTCCAGGAGCTGGAAGGAGCAATAAAGGATCCTCTCCTAGAGTCTTTGAGGGTACGTGGCCCTGTGAACACCTTGGTTTTAGACCTCTAGGCTTTAGAACTGAGAGAGAAAACTTTTTCTTTGTTGCTTGAAAGTACTTATTCTATGGAGTTCCCATTGTGGCTCATCAGTTAAGAACCTGATGTAGTCTCCATGAGGATGCAGGTTCCATCCCTGTCCTCACTTGTGTGCAGGCCCACAGCTGCAACTCTGATTCGACCTCTAGCCTGGAAACTTCAGTATGCCACAGGTGCGACCTTAAGAAAATAAAACTAAAACAATAATAACCAAATAAATACATAACTTCTACTGCTACTCTCTTGAAACTATTGCTAGCTGAAATCTCTCCATCAAGACCACCAGTAACCTTGGTACTCAAGCTAGTGGTCACTTCTCATGGTTCATCTGCCTTAACCAAATGGCATTTTCATGAAGCACCATCAAAAAGTTCTTCCTCCAAGGTGTGCTTTCCTCACAGAGTTTCCAGAGTATCCAGGAGTCTTCATTCTTCTTGCTGCTTCCTCCTCTTCTCTTATTATTCTTGTTAAAGTAAGTGCCTCAGGCTGCAAACTTGGCCTTTTCCTCTTCTCTGTCTAAAAGACCCCCTTCCTGATCTCGCCCAGCTTCCTGCATATGCTGATAACTCACCTACTGGCATCTCCATTTTCAGCTTCTCTCCTAAACTCTAGCTCCTTCTGGCAACTGTTTCTACTGTGGCTGTTTTCTTAGAGTCTCTTTGCAGCACAGCAGCCAGGTGATCCTTTGTTGCAAGTGAGAAGGTCAGACTAAGCCCCTGGTCTGCACAAAGCCTTGCAAGAGTTTTCCATCTGACTTGGATTAGAAGCCAGAATCCATACAAAGACCTGCAGGTTCCTCCATCCTCGGAACTCAACTGCCCACATCGCCTCCGTCCCCCATGTCTCTGAGCCTACGTGCTGCTCACTTGCTGTCCTTGAAGGAGTCTGACATGCTTTCACCTCAGATTTTAGCTTGGCTATTTCCACACACTTTCTCAGACCTCACTGCCTTCATTCGACAAGCTGCCTTACTAACCATGCCCACCCCCCTCCCCCGCCCCAATTTCCTGCTCCAAGCTTCATTTCTGCCTTACGAATTGAGTGCCCTGTATGATGTGATTATTAAGTTCTGATTCCTCCCTTTTTTCCTGTGTCAAAATGTAAGCTCTTCAAGAAGGGTGTTTCTAGACTCTTTTGCTCATGATATATCCCAGCTTATGCCCAAATCCTGGCATATACTAAATACACAGCAAACATTTGTTGGATGAACTATAACCAGTGATGTCTGCATTACTTGATTTTAGTGCTGATATTAAGGAGGGGGTTGCTTCAGATATAAGAGTAAAGAGTCCTATATTATTGGCATTTCCAAGATTATACTTGCCAACATTGTCATATCACCTAGAGGAAATGAATTATTAGTAAAAGAAAATATGGTAGTTGTGGATTTCTTTCATAAATCGTTCTTATTTTACATTGGTCTCTTGACTCTCACAAATTGAATGACATTTTCTCCCTCAGATCACTTGTCATTAAATAAAAAATTAAAAAGTATCTATTTTGGGTTGTACACTATACCCTCTTACTGATTTTCCTAGCACAATACTAATATGCACTCATGCAATACTGATTACTTCTACCAAATAAACCTCCGAAAGTTTCCTCTGAATAAATTGGAAGAAAAAATGGTAATATATGTTCAGCAAATCTCAAGCCATAATTGGATAACTGTGCCCCCAACTGGTAAAAAATTATATGAGGTGCCCAGTGTAATCTTATTTATTGATATCTTTCATTCTAGAGTTGGTGAAGGGCAAAAAAAGAGGAATGGTTAAATCAAAATGTTGAAATGTCGTGATTTATTAACAGAAAGACTGTCACATTGCTCTGCACACCTACAAAATTGCTTGTTTGTCCTTAATATTTTTTCAGATGGTGTTTTTATTTGGGAAACACAAATGACTACCAGCCACTTTTCAATCATGGTTTTTACCCCTCTGTGGGAAAAAAAAAAAAATCGCTTATATATTATGACTCATGGTAAATTACAGAAGATAAGATCAGATAATTGGAAATATCTCATGATCCCCTCCAATCTTTATTCTCATAGGTTTTAATTTCTCAGGAAGAGCAATTCAGGCAGAGACAGGCTTGGCAGCAAAAAAAAAAATCAGAATTAGTTGACAGGTGCAATATTGGACATCCAAAAAGCCAATTGAGCAAGAATTTTTCCAGTGGGTTATAAAATATGCTGTGTAAAGTTTGCCTTTTCTGAATTTTCAAGGAAGATGCAGGAATCTATTTGTGTATTCTCATTGGTAAATTGGTACGTGGGAACTTGCATGAATTTCACTGAACCCTGGACTTAGAATTTCAGCTTCTGTATATGTTTAGAAGACCATCAGCCATTAGAGAAAACCCAGATATAATAGTAAAGAGTCTGAGATGGCCCTAGACAAGGAAATAACATCATGTTCCTAACAGAGGATTTATTCAGACGAGTTTTCATTTATAGCCTTGGGATAATGTGTGCAATTGACCTGTAGGTTTATTCTATGAAGAGGGTAATGAATAAGAAAATATTTGTTCATGCCAGTTTGCTCTTTACAAAGTTTTCTTTTGCCCAGACACTACACTGATTTTTTTTTCTTTTTCTGCTGCCCCTGCAGCATATGGAAGTTCCCAGACCAGAGATTGAATCCCAGCCACAGCTGTAATGTGCCACAGCTGTGGCAACATTAATCCTTAACCCATTGCACCTGGCCATCTGAACTTACACTGCCACAGAGACAATGCTAGGTCCTTAACCCACTGTGCCACAGTGGGAACTCCCCTAGTTTTTTTTTTTTAATATACCAATTCAGCAATGTAGCAGGATATAAGATTAACATTCAGAAATCAGTCACATTTCTGTATACTAACAATGAAATATTTGAAAAGGAAAACAAAAATACAATACCTTTTAAAATTGCACCCCCAAAAAATCAAATACCTGGGAATAATCCCCTAATTTTTTAAAATGAGTTGAAAATATAACTGCAGTACCAAAGGGGATGCAACAGTTCTTGCACCACTAGGAGTTTCTTAGCACCCATGTGACACGCAGTTAAACTGGATATTCAATATAATATATATGTATATATTAAACATATGTATGTATGATTGACAGCCTCAGGCTTGAAGCTGTTGACATTCAAGACAAGCCCTATATGTTCACTGATACACAGCTTCTAAAACATGTTATCGGATATTCTCTATCATTGTGTAAGCGCCTACATCATTCTATGGCTAACCAGCATCCTGTGTGTCCTGTCTCTCTCTCATGGAGCCCTGAGCAATTCACAATGAATTTGTCCCTTAAAGGTTAAAAACCAGAGAGATACTTGAGATGCTTATCCAAGCAGAAAAGTGTTCTTGGATTTTTTCATTAGAACGAAACAGAAAAGTATTGTTGTATAGCTTAACAAGGTAGAATAGCTGTTCCAACTGGTAAAATGCCTGAATTGTAGAATATTGAGAAAATAGTGCCATTGAAGATGTGCAAAAAATATAAATATACCTAGAGACATTTGAAGGAATGCACACTTAAAATAGAAAAGGGAGAGAGGGATCAGTCTAAGATTATAAAAGGTAGGGGGAAGAAGGATGCTGGCATAGAGAGACTGCATATCCATGGAAATTAAAAGAGAAAATAAACACTAGAGTAAGTAATTCAAGAAAAAAACTCCAGGGGTGATTTTCCATTCTGCTAATGTTTCAGTAGAAATTCACTTAGAAGCAAGGTGATGCAGAGGATGGTGAGAGACAACTGGCTGGTCAGTACCCCCCCACCCCCCCACCTCCCCTCCCTCTGCTCACCGTGAGCAGCAGATCTTGGAAGTCCAGGTCCGCACTTTGATTATTCACCTAGTAGAAAAATAAGAGAGTGGACCGTTATACCTATTTTGTTAATTTAAATTTGGAAGTTTGTGGGAGTTCCCATTGTGGCTCAGCAGCTTAAGGACCCAACGTAGTGTCTGTGAGGATGAGGGTTCAATCCCTGGCCTCACTCAGTGGGTTAAGTATCTGGCAATGCCACACGCTGCAGCATAGATCACAGATGCGGCTTGGATCTGGCATGGCTATGGCTGTGACGTAGGCCAGCAACTGCAGTTCTGATGCTGCCCCTAGGCTGGGAACTTCCATATGTCGCAGGTGAAGCCATAAAAAGAAATATATAATAATAAATAAAATTGGAAGTTTGTTGTAAACTCCTCTAATAATTATATATTACGTGTACTTTATATTGTATGTATACATTTTTTTTCATTGTTCAAAGTTTATTTGGTGTAGTTGGTATAATACTTGGATAGTTGGCTTATTATAAATGTAGTTTTGATTTTTATATTACATGGCATTGTATACTATTCTGATACATATAGTACATAAAATAAGATTTTGTATATATAAAACAGAGGGATGAATTTGACTGTTTTCATCAGCAGAAGGAAACAAGTCCCCCATTCTAGAAATAGAATATCCAAGAGGGAAAAGGAAGAAACATGTGATCTAAGTGGGAAGGAACTTCTACACTCTTTGCTTTGATTGACTGTGGCTCACACAGTAGCTCTGAGGAGGGCGAACTGGAGGTTAACGGTTGCCATGGTGTAACCTGGCTTTGTGAGCAAAGTGTACCTACCCATGGAGCCCAGGAGGTGAGATGCCCTGAGAACCAGCTTGCCTCACTCCTACCTGCGTTTGTGTGACCCACGTTAACAAAATCGACCTAAGAACCTGAATCATATTCCACAGTTATGAAGTGTTTGTAAGTTTTTCATAAATACACAGGATTTTGCTATTGATAGCGAGTGCCACAGAGTTTGATAAGATTAACTTGCAAATGTTGGTTTCCAGAAGATTTTATTCAAGACACATGTTGTGGAGAGGGACACAGAAGCCAGCCTGAAAAGGCTACATACTGTATGATGCCAACTCTATAGCATTCTGGAAAAGGTAAAACTATGGAGATAGGAAAGAGATTGGGATGGCCAGGGTTTAGGGAGCAGGAATAGGGGGCACAGAGGATTTTTAGGGTAACAGAACTCTTCTGTATGGTCTTAGAATGTTGGATATAGGTCATTACCCATTTTATAAGCCCGTAGATTACATACCAAGAGAGAACCCTGATGTGAACTATTAACTTGGGGTGATGATGATGTGTCAATGTAGGTCCATCAGTTGTAACAAATGCGCCATCTGGTGGATTAGGTGGATGTTGGGGGAGACTGTGGTTGTGTGGAAGAAGGGGGAACATGGGAAATTCTGTACCTTCCTCTCAATTTTGCTGTGAACCCAAAACTACTATTAAAAAATGAAGGTCTTTAAGAGCTGGTATGTCGGGGATACTCTTTGCATGGCGGTCCTCGTTCCTCATCCCCATTACCTATTTGACATCCTCGCCAGGGTACTGCCTGTTTCCTTGTGTTATCCCCTAAGAGCATCCCCTTAGTGACCTCTTTAACTAATGTCATTTCTGACTTCATTGAGACCTAAAACTATGGCTGTTTTAAAAGCCATCCTTATCTTTATGGACCCATGGTCAAATCTTATAGCAGCTGAAGTCAACTGAGCTTATTTCACTAGCTATGATGGAAAATACAGTGTGCTAGGCTTACCCAAATAAACAACGGTGAGTGAAATAGAAACCCTGTCCTACAGTTGCTGCTGATGTGTAGGGAGGTGCCATGTAATAAATCATTTCAAAATTCTGTGGCTTAAAACAAAAAGTATGTATTATTGTATGTGAGCCTTTGAGTAAGCTGGCAAGATTTCTGGGTTCCTCGTTTTCTGTGGTCAGATGTGGGTCAGGCAGGCAGTTTTTTGGTTTGGGGATGGGTTTTGGGAGAGCAGCCAACTGTAGCCTGGGATTCAAGGATGGAGAAATGGACCCACCTGTTGATGGGAGGAGTGCCTAGAACAGTGAAAAGAGCAAACAAGGAGGCCATTTATCAAGGTTATGAACATACCTACCAGGAGAAAAAGCAAGTACAGAGACCATGCTGCAAAATAAAGAAGGACACCACAGATTACACAAACTAAATCCTTGACCTTTAAGACTCTCAGAAAAAATTGTTAATCTTTTTTTAACTTTTTAGGGCTGCACCTATGGCATATAGAAGTTCTCAGGCTAGGGGTTGAACCAGAGCTACAGCTGCCAGCCTATGCCACAGCCATAGCAACATGGGATTCAAGCCACGTCTGCAACCTACATCACAACTCACAGCAATGCCAAATCTCTGGCCTTGCTCAGTGGGTTAAGGATCTAACCTGCATCTTCATGGTTTCCAGTCGGGTCTGTTAAACCACTGAGCCACAAAGGGAACTCCAAAAAAATTTTAATCATTTTAATTCTCTAAAATACGTTGTGATTTGACATGGGACATACTTTTGTGGGGTTTTTTTGTTTTTTTTTTAAGGCTGCACCTGTAGCATATGGAACTTCCCAGGCTAGGGTCAAATCAGACTTTCAGGTCTGTGCCACAGCAACACTGGGATCTGAGCTGCATCTGTGACCTACACCACAGCCACACAGTAATACCAGATGCTTAACCTACTGAGCAAGGCCAGGGATTGAACCCACATTCTCATGGATACTAGTTGGGTCCTTAACCTGCTGAGCCACAACGGGAACTCTGGGATATACTTCTTTGATAACATCTTTATTGTGCATCTTCCATGTCAGAATGTTATCCCCATGAGGGCTTTTATCTGTCTCATTCATCCCTCTGTCTCAGTGTCTGCAGCGCACTCTGCACATATCAAGTGCTCAGCAAATACTTGTTGATGGGATTAATTTATAAAAGGTCTGAAAAGGCCAGTTATATTTTTATTTATAATTTCTATGACAAAATGCCTTTCTTTGTAGGATAGGATTAATACCAGTAATATCTCACAGGGTAGTTCTGGGGAATAAATGAGTTTATATATGTAAAGCATTTAAAAATGGAGGGTGATGGCAAACTCCAAATAATAAATGTATATATTCATATATATTCTACATAAAATCACTTCAATAATATTTCATTTAAAACTGTATGTGGAGAATTACTTCGCACATATTGCCTTAGAATCAGGAGATATATGGAACATTCAGAGCACTCTCTCTAACACATGTTCTACAGACCATAAGGGGGGGATCAGAAGAGGCAGGGGGCTTCAGGAGAAGGGGGCAGTCTGAGATGGACCTTTGAAGGAGGAGGAGAAATTCATGAATGGGACTGGCTTTTCAGTAAAAGGGAACACGTGTAGAAAACCAGGTAAGGGTGCAAGAATTGGCCATAAGAAACAGGTGTGTGGAGAGCCTTGATAATACATTTGGAGGCCAGTGAGAGGTCAGCCTGGCAGGTCTATGAAGAGTGCGTTTTCCATGAGCCTTGGTAGTGGGCTTTGTAGTTCTGTAGACCATGAAAAACCTTCCACAGGATTTTCAGCACAATGATTTGGCTCCTTGATAGAAAAATTCACTTGGCAGCAGTGTTTCAACCCACAACAACTGAAGAGTTAAGAGAAAGGTGAGAGAGGATCTGGGAAAATTGTGTCGTGGTTTAAACATCACAGCTTTGAGGTTTTTTTTTTTTTTTTTCCTGCTTTTTGGGGCAGCACTTGCGGCATATGGAGGTTCCCAGGCTAGGAGTGGAATCAGAGCTGTAGCTGCTGGCCTACACCACAGCCACAGCAACATAGGATCTGAGCTGTATCTGCAACCTACCCCACAGCTCACGGCAATGCTGGATCCTTAACCCACTGAGCAAGGCCAGGGATAGAACCTGCATCCTCATGAATGCCAGTCAGATTCGTTAACCATGGAGACACAACAGGAACTCCAGCTTTGAGGGTTTTGATTGTGACAAGTGCAGGGACTGAAATGGAAAGAAGAGGGATGAGAACTACTTGATATTTGAAGAAAATGGGGGAGAAAAGCAAAAAAGAGTGAGATGGCCACAATCTACAATGTCCATTTGGAAGACGCAAGGCTAACATCCATGCAATGGAGAAGTTAAAAGAGGATTCTGAGGTCAGAAGAGTGGGTGGAAATAGACAGGGATAAAAAGATGTAAAGAATTTACAAGATGACAGAATCTCTAACTGGACGTGTCTAAGAGATGACAAGGAATATGGGTTCAGAGGATAGAGCTATTTTGTATATATCTTCATAGAAGAAAAAGATGGAAGCCTGAATATGAAGGTAATCTTCAGGGCCGAAAAAGACAGTGAAAACTAGTTCAAGGGCAACCCTGAATGAGTATACCATTTAGTACAAAAGAAAGAGAACAAGACTAATTTTGTAAAAAATTCTTTGTCATGTGACTTAGCTTAAAAACTAGTTGTGGTCGATTTGTCATATACTATGTGGAAGATACCAGATGTCTTTGCACAGGATTAGAAATACAATACTTTGTACATGGAATCCACACATATTGGTTGTTCATTATGATCATGTTGGGGAAGAAGACGTGTTCCTCTGCCCGTTTAGGTTTTCCTGTCTGGTCTAAGAATTAAATTGACATGACACAGATTAACAGGAGAAAATGAAATGTTGAATAGTTTATATACACGAGAGACCTAGGAAAACTAAGTAACTCCACATCACTGAAACCTTCACCTTAACTACCTTAAGTCTTCTAGCTAAAGACAAAGGAGGATGCATGGTTTGGGACTGGAAGGGGGAGGAAGGCAATTGGCAGGGACATGGAAAAGCAAGTGTGTGCTGGGCCCTGTGGACCCAAGGGGCTCTGATCTCCAGAGCCTACCTGATGTTCCCCAGCACACTGCATATTCTTTGCAGCTACCTCTGCAGATAGCTCTATTCCAGGAACAGGCTCTCTCCCTAAACTCTTTGGGCAGTTCAGGGGGAGGTCAGAGTTTATTCTGGAGTCTCTTGGGAGTTGATTGGTTTCAGCTGGAAATAATCTGCAGGCCAAGGAGACATGTTTAGGGTGGTAAAGGTTTGCTCCCCTCCAACAAAAATGAATGTGACCAGATTTTAGGAAAATGCCTTTTGTTATTTGGGTGTGAGGAGTTTTCCTGAAATAAGCAGCACCTGTGGGAAGTATGGGACAGTATAAAGGAAACAGGAAGTGTATTTAGGGGATGATTAATGACGTGCTCTTGATTGGAAGTGCTGGTTAGAAACACTGGTGGTGCTGCTGATTTTTATTTAATGATTTTATTTCTAGATTGATGAATCATTAACACTCTGAGAAGGTGACTGAGAATTGATTTTCTATTACTTGCAAGGGGTTGTTGAAGTAATGTCAATAGCATTAGACCCCTATTAAGCACACCATATAAATAAATAATTTCTAGTAAAGCTTTTCCTAAGGAGTAATTGGTGATTACATAGGTTACCTCTTTATAAAAATAGCAGAAATTATGATCTCAGTTTACACAGAAGAAAACAGAGGCTCAAAGTTTTCCTCTGAAGACATTTCTAGTTAGTCACAGAATTATAAATAGAACTCAATATAACTTTGTTTTGGAGGAAAAGTATAAATATGCTTAACATGTGTCATAAAAGAATGGCTTTTCCAAGCTATGTTTTATTTGTGAATTTTCTTTAAAATTAATTGGTGTTATTTTTAAAGCATCTACATTTTTAATATGAAAATGGTATAAATAGGAAAGAAGGATTATGGAATTGGTTTTATCAGTATTCTTATGAAAATAGAGCATGTCAAGTGATTGTCATAGTAGCAGTGACAATACTTTACAACACGTATCCAAGAGGAAAAACAAAATTTTTTTTTTCTACTTGAAGAAATTAAGGGGATTTCAGGTTGTTGAATTCTCCTCAGTCTCCTGTGCTTTTTTTTTTCCTCCAATAACCTATACTTACTGTTCACTCTATTTACCAACTGCCATTTTGTACTGTCTAGAATACGGTTTTTTGAATTGTGGATCAGGACCCAAAACTCAATCTTGTGACCCAGAATCAGTATTTTTTAAATGTAATAATAGAATGGAATAGAAAAACATTATATCCGACTGTATCTTCCATAATGTTACCAAGTAATGTTTTATAAAATGTATGTTTTCTATAGTTGTAATCTCAGTGTATCATGTAGTTTTCATCAAGAACATCTTAGGGAAATTTACTCAATGCTGTGTAATAACCTATATGGAAAAAGATTCTGAAAAGGAATTGCTATATGTATATGTATGACTGATTTACTTTTCTGTACACCTGAAACTAATACAGCTTTGTAAGTCAACTATACTCCAATAAAATTAAAGTGTTAGAGATACTGAAATATTTATTTATCATGTAAATTATAACTCCATTGCATATTAGTTTTTAATTAATTTCAAATATTTATTAAATATATATATATGTGCAAAAATTTACCTCCCAAAAGAATATAACTAACCTCCTGCTGTAAATGGGTGGACACTCAGGGTAAGATATATACCAGGAGACCTGGCAAAATGAGTTTGTCCTGGGTCACTGTTGTTTCATACCAGCATTTTGTAGCCTTTGCATCTTTAAACTGTGTACTTCTATAATTTACTTTCATGTCAGAATTATTTCTAATGTGTTCATGTAGTAAATGTTTCTGAGCATTAAAGCAGTGTTCTTTGAAGCCCAGTCTAGCTCCTCTGTTTTGCAGCAGTGAGATAAAAATAGGAAGGATCCCCATCAGAGGATGGTCCATGGATGGTCCGACAATGCCTCTATCTTACATTCATCATTGATTAACGTCATTTCAATTTGTTAGTTGATTTTAGTTTTTAAAGCAGTTTAAGGTTAGAAGCAAAATTGAAAGGACAGTACAGAGATTTCCTGTATGTCCCTTGCTCACACCATATAGCCTCCTCCCTGTTCAGCATCCTCCAGCAGAGTGGTACATTTGTTACTATTGATGTACCTACATGGCTACATTATAATCACCCAAAGTCTATAGTTTACCTTAGGGTTCACTCTTGCTTTTGCGTATTCTATGAATTTGAACAAATGTGTAGTGGCATATACAATTATCATGAATAGTTTCACTGCCCCAAATCATCTGCATTCTACCAGTTCCTCTCCCCCCCCAACCCCCTCCCCACACACACCAACACCTGGCAACCACTGTTCTTGCTGTCTCCATAGTTTTACCTCTTCCAGAATGTCATATAGTTGGAATCATCCAATATATAACCTATTCATATACTGGCTACTTTCACTTAGAAATACGAGTTTTAAGTTCCTTTGTGGGGAGTTTCCATTGTGGCTCAGAGGTAATAAACCCAAGTAGTATCCATGAGGATGAGGGGTTGATCCTGATCAGTGGATTAAAGATCCAGTCTTGCTGTGAGCTGTGGTGTTGGTCACAAATGAGCTTCAGATCTAGTGTTGCTGTGGCTGTGGTATAGGCCAGCAGCTCCAGCTCCAGTTAAACCCCTAGCCTGGGAATTCCCATATGCCACACCTGCAGCCCTACAAAAAAAAAAAAAAGTTCCTTCATGCTTGATGGCTCATTTATTTTTAGTGCTCTATAATATTCCATTGTCTGGATGTACTACAGTTTATTTATCCATATACCTACTAGAGGACATCTCAGTTGCTTTCAAGCTATGATGTTATGAATGAAGCTGCTGTAAATACATTTGTGTAGGCTTTTGGGTAGACCTGTTTTCAACTCCTTTGGGTAAATACTAAGGAGCAGGATTGCTGGATTGTATGGTGAGAGCAGGCTGTTTTGTAAGAAACTACCTAACTGTTCTCCAAAATGGCTAATTGCATCCCCACAGCATAGGAGTGAATGAGAGTTCCTGTTGTTCCACATCCTCACCAGTATGTGGTCCTGTCAGTGTTCTGAAATTTTGTCATCGAAATAGTTGTATAATGGCATGTAATCATTTTTTAAGATTTGCATTTCCCTGCTGACATATGATATGAAGTATCTTCTCAAATGCTTATTTGCCATTTCTAGCTCTTCTTTGTTGAGGTGTCAGTTCATGTCTTTACCCCATTTTTAAAATCAGGTTGTTTATCTCCTTATTGTTGAATTTTAAGCATTCTTGATGTATTTTAGATAACAGTCCTTTATCAGATGTGTCTTTTACAAATATTGTCCTCAGATCTGTGGCTTGTCTTCTCATTCTCTTTGTATCATTATTCACACAGAAGAGTTTTTAATGGCATTTAACTTACCAAGTATTTCTCTCATGGATCATGCCTGTGGTCTTGTGTCTAAAAGTCACTAAAGTCATCTCGGTTTTCTTCAATATCATATTCTAGGAATTTTATACTTTCACTTTTTATAATTTAGATCTGTGATGCATTTTGAGTTAATTTCTGCAAAATATATAAGGTCTGTGCCTAGATTTATTTTCTTTTCATGTGTGTGTTCAGTTATTCCACCACCATTTGTTAAAAAGACTATCTTTGGCCATTATATTACTTTTGCTTCTTTGTCAAAGATCAGTTGACTGTATTTGTGGGGGCCTATTTCTGGGTTCTCTCTTCTGTTCCATTCACCTATTTGTCTGTTCTTTTCCTGATACCATATTGTCTCAATTACTATAGCTTTATAATAAGTCTTGAAGTCAGGCAGTGACAGTTTTCCAACTTTATTGGTCTCCTTCAGTATTGAGTTAGCTATTTGGGGTTGCTGTGTAAATTTTAAAATCAGTTTGTTGATATCAACAAAATAACTAGCTGGAATTTTATTGGTGTTGCATTGAATCTATAAATAAATTTGGGAAGAATGACATTTGACATTCTGAGTCTTCCTATCTATGAACATGGAATGTCTCCATTTATTTAGCTCATCTTTGATTTCATTCATCAGCTTTATAATTTTTCTTATGTAGATTTGTGCATTTTATTAAATTTATACCTAAGTATTTTGTTTTGGGTGATGCTGTTACATATGGTATTGTGTTTTTAAATTCAAGTTCTACTTCTTCACTTCTGGTATATAGGAAAATGATTGATTTTGTATATTATTTTATCTTGAAATCTTGCTGTAATTGCTATTCTTGATTATTAATTCCTGGAGTTTTTTTGGTTAATTCTTTCAGATTTTCTACATGGATAATGTTACCTGTGAACAAAGCCATGATTATTTTTTTCCTTCCCAGTCTGTATACTTTTATAACCTTTTACATCCTTTTTTGTCTTACTGTATTATCTGGAACTTCCAATATGATGTTGAAAAGGTATATGAGGAGACATTCTTGCCTTGTACCTGATCTTAGCGGGAAAGTTTTTAGCTTCTTGCTATCAAGTATAATGTTAGCTGTAGGGTTTTTTTTTTTTTTTTTTTTTTTGGTAGATATGCTTCATCAGGTTGAAGTTCCCCTCTATTCCTAGTTTACTGAGAGTTTTTAATCACAAATTGGTGTTGGATTTTATCATAGACTTTTTCTGCGTCTGTTATTTTTTTAGTCTGCTGATATGCTGGAGTACATTAATTGATTTTAAAATGTTGAACCAGCCTGGCATACCTAGAATAAATCCCTTGGGATCATGGAGTGTAATTCTTTTTATACATTTTTTTTACTTTCTAATATTTTGTTGAGGAATTTTAGATCTATGAGATATTTATCTCTAGTTTTCTTATTTTTGCCTAGTTTTAGAATTAGAGAAATACTGGCCTTGTAAAATGAGTCAGAAAGTATTTCCTCTGCTTCTATCCTCTGAAATTGTGGAAAATTGTTAAAATTTCTTTCTTAGAAATGTCTGATAAATTCATAAATTCAGAATTTAGCCTTTGAGGTGAAAAACTGTTTTCATTTCAGATCTTCATCAACTGTACAGCTGAAAAGTTACTCACTTGGGAGTTCTCACTGGGGCATAGCAGGTTAATGTTCTGGCTTGTTTCTATGGTGGCATGGGTTCAATCCCCAGCCTGGCACAGTGGGTTAAGGATCTGGTGTTGCTACAATTGTGGCATAGGTCACAGCTACAGCTTGGATTCAATCACTGGCCCAGGAACTTCCATATTCCATGGGTGCAGCGAAAGAAAGAAAAGAAAAGAAAAGAAGCCTAATCTCTGTAATTTGGGGATTTTTAGGTTATCTTTCTGTTGATTTTTAGTTTTATGCCACTGTAGCCTGAGAGGAGACATTGAGTAGTCTTCATTCTTTTACATTTGTTAAGGTGTGTTTTATAATCCCGAATGTGTTCTATCTTGATGAATGTTCCATGTGAGCTTGAGAAGAATGTGTGTTCTGCTGTCGCTTGAGGTAGTAGTCTATAGATGTCAGTTATATCCAGTCAATTGATGTTGTTGTTAACTTCAACTATGTCCTTACTTAAATTCTGCTGCTAGAGCTGTTCTTTTTGGATAGAGGGATGTTGAAATCTTCAAATATGACAGAAGAATCATATATTTCTCTCTGAAATTCTATTACTTTTGCCTCAAATTGTTAAATAGCATTTTTATGCACATTAAGATTTTTATGTCTACCTCTTTATCACTACATTAATGTCCTCCTTTTCTCTGATATCTTTACTTATTTTGAAGTCTGCTCTTTCGGAAATTAATAGAGCTCTTCCTGCTTTATATGCCTAGTGTTAGTATGGTGTGTTTTTCTCCATTTACTTTTAACCTATGTGTGTTTTTATATTCAAAATTTTTTTTATTTTAGGCAACATATAATTGATCTTGGTTTTTCATTCTGACAATATCTGTCTTCTAATTGAAGTATTGAGATTATTGACAAGCAGAGTAATTATTGGTATAGTTGGATAAATATCTAGCATATTCATTACTCTTTTCTATTTACTGCCCTTTCTCATTTTTTTCAAGGGAAAGGGGACCATGTCCAGGGCATGTGAAATTTCCCAGGCCAGGGATCAAACCCTCGCCACAGCAGTGATCCAAGAACACCCAACCCTTAACCCACTGTACCACAAGGGAACTCCCATCTTTGCTCTTTATTCCTGTTTTTGTCTCCTCTTTTCTGATTTTTGTGACTTTAATTAAGCAATTTATATTTTTCACTCCAGTCCCAGCACTTTATTCTTTTTTTTACTTTTCTTAATGATTGCCCTAGAGTTTGCAGTATACATTTACAGTTAATCCAAGTTCAATTTCAGATAACACTATACTGCTTCAAGAATATTCAAAACAATCTTAATTCCTCCGTATTATCCCTTATATTATTGATGTCATTCATCTCACTTATATTTGGTATGTATGTATATATATATACACACATACATAAGCATACATATAGTACTATTATTTTTTAAATTATCTTTAATAATAAGAAAAAATAAAGCTTTTATTTTCACCTTCATTGATTCCTTCTTGATATCCTTCCTTTTTTATGTAGGTCCAAGCTTCTGACCTACATTATATTCCTTCATGCTAAAGAATTTTTCTTATTTGCAAGATAACATTGATTTATAATGATTTGTGTGTACAGCAACTTATACTGACTTATATATACACTGCAATGTGTACATTATCAGACCACCCATCATGTAGTTTACCCCTTTACCAATTTACCCTTTCCCGATTTCCCACCCCCTCTGATGACCACTCCTCTGCTCTCTGTATTATGTGTTTGGTTTGGGATGCTCATTTATTTTGTGTTTATTTTTTTAGAGTCCACATATGTGTGAAATTATATGGTATTTGCTTTCTCTGTCTGATTTCTCTTAATACACTCAGGTCCATCCATGTTCCCACAAATGGCAAGATTTTCATCTTTTTACGGCTGATTAGTATTCCATCATGTGTGTGTGTTTGTGTGTTTATGTATCTCATATTTTCTTTATCCATTCTTCCAGTGAGGAGCACTTCAGTTGATTCCATATCTTGGCTATTGTAAATTATGCTGCAATGAACAAAGAGGTTCAATATCTCTTTGAATTAATGTTTTTGTATTCTTTTAATAAATACCTGGAAGTGGAATAGTTAGATCATAAGGTAGTTCTAGTGTGAAATACTGTGGAATCTCCATAGTGTTTTCCATAATGACTGCACCAATGTACATTCCCACCAACAATGTATGAATATTGCCTTTTTTTCACATCCTCTCCAGCATTTGTCATTTCTTGCCTTTTTGATAATAACCATTCTAACAGGTATGAAGTGCTATCTCATTGTGCTTTGATTTGCATTTCCCTAAAAGTTAGTGATGTTGAACATCTTTCCATATGCTGTTGCCTATCTGTATGTCTTTTTGAAAATAAATGCCTGTTCAGGTCCTCTGCTCATTTTTCAATTGGGTGGTATGAGTTCTTATATTTTGGACTTTAATCCCTTTTGGATATAAGATTCACAAGAATTTTCTTCCATTCAATAAGTTGACTTTTCACTTTGTTGATGGTTTCCTTTGCTGTGCAGCAGCTTTTTAGTTTGATAAAGTCCAATTTATTTATTTTTTATTTTCTTTTGCCTAAGGAGACATAACCAAAAAGATATTGCTAAGAATGTCAGAGTGTACTGCTTATGTTACTTCTAGGAGTTTTATACTTTAAGATCTTACGTTCAAGTCTTCAACCCATTTTGAGTTGATTTTTGTGTATGGCATAAGATATGCATAGTTTCATTCTTTTGCTTGTGGTTGTTCCATTTTTCCCAACACCATTTACTGAAAAAACTATCCTTTCTCCATTATGTGTTCTTTGCTCCTCTGTCATAAATTAATTGCCCATGTATGTATGGGTTTACTTCTGGGCTCTCAATTCTATTCCAGTGACCTGGTTTTCTGCCAATATCATGCTGCTATTATTACCATAGCTTTCCACTATAATTAGTATACTTTGAATCTGGGTGTTTGTTACTTCCAGCTTTGTTCTTTATTCTCAATATTGCTTTAGCTATTTGGGATCTTTGTGGTCCCATATACATTTTAGGAGTTTGGGATCTGTTTCTGTGGAAAATGTCATTAATATTTTGATAGGAGTTGCATTGAATCTGTAGATTGTTTTAGGTAATATGGACATTTTAACAGTATTAGTTCCTCTAATCCATTAATATGGAAATCTTTCCATTTCTTTGTTTTTTCCTTCAATTTCTTTCAACAATGTCTTACTATTTTTAGTGTACATTTCTTCTACCTCCTTGGTTATATTTATTCCTAAGGTTTTTTTTTTTTGCAATTATAAATGGGATTTAAATTTTTCTGTGTTAATTAATTTTTAGTGTATAAGAATGCAACTAATTTTTGTATATTGGTTTTGTGTTTTGCAACTCTACCATATTGTTTTTTTGGTGGAATCTTTAGGATTTTCTGTACAGAAAATCATGTCATCTGCAAATAGTGACAGTTTTACTTCTTCCTTTCCCATTTGGATGCCTTTTATATTTATTTTTCTGGCTGGTTGCTATACTAGGACTTCCAATATTATGCCAAATAAAAGTGGCATGAGTGAGCATCCTTATCTTATTCCTGGCCTTAGAGGGATGGCTTTTAGTTTTTCATCATTGAGTACATTGTTAGCTGTGGGTTTGTCATATATATTTTATTATGTTGAGATACATTCCTGCTATACTCATTTTATTGAGTTTTATCATATATGGGATTGAATCTTGTCAAATGCTTTTTCTGTATATATTGAGATGATCAGATGATTTTTAGCCTTCATTTTGCTAATGTGGTATATCACATTGATTTGCAGATATTGAACTATCTTTGCACCTATGGATTAAATCCCACTTAATCTTGGTATATAATCTTTTCAATATATCATTGGATTCCATTTTCTAATATTTTGTTAAGGATTTTTGCATCTATATCCATAGAGATATTGACCAGTAGTTTTGTGTGTATGTTCCTGCTCTGGTTTTGATGTCAGAATAATATTGGCCTAATAAAGTGAGTTAGGAAATATTTTATCCTTTTCAATTTTTTGCAAGAATTTATTATAAGAATTTGAAAATAAGTATTACATCTTCTTTGAATGTTTGGTAGAATTCCCTGTGAAGCCATCTGATCCTGGACTTTTGTTTGTTGGGAGGTTTTTGACTACTACTTCAATGTCCTTACTTGTGATCAGTCTATTAAGATTCTCTATTCATAATTCAGCCTCAGAATGTTTTATGATTTTTCAGTATTTATTCATTTCTTCTAGGTGGTCTAATTTGTTGGCATATAGCTATTCATAGTATTCTCTCATAACCCCTACTGTGTTGTCAGTTGTGATTTCCTCTTTCATTTCTGATTTTTTTAAACATTAAAGTTTAGTTGAATTACAATGTTGTGATAATGTCTGCTATACAACAAAGTGATTCAGTTATACATATACACACAACCATTATTTTTCAGATTATTTTCCCCTACAGATTTTCACATAATACTGGGTAGAGTTCCCTGTGCTATATACAGTAGGTCCCTGTTGGCCAACCATTCTGTATACCACAGTGTGCATATGCCAGTCCCAAACCTCCAGTCTATCATTCTCCCTTCCCGTCCCCTTTGGTAACAGTGTTTGTTTTCAAAGTATGTAAGTCTGTTTCTGTTCTGCAAATAAGTTCATTTGTATTCCTTTTTCAGATTCCATAAATAAATTATATCATATGATGATTGTCTGTCACTGTATGATTAACTTAGGATGATAATCTCTAGGTCCATCCATGTTTCTGCAAATGGCATTATTTCATTTTTCTTATGGCTGAGTAATATTCCATTAGTTTTATTGATTTTTTTTCTGTTGTCTTTAACTGTTTCTGTGTTATTATTTCCTTCCTTCTACTGACTTGGGGCTTAATTTATTCTTTTTCTATTTCCTTCAGGTGTAAGGTTAGAGAGATAGTTTGAGATTTTTCTTGTGTCTTAAGGTAGGCCTGTATTTCTGTAAACTTTAGTACTGTTTTTGCTGCATCACATAGATTTTGGTGTTTTATTTTCATCTATCTTAAAAAAAAACAAAGGAAATATTAAAAATTACCTTAATTGTCCTATAGTTATTCAGTAGCATGTTGTTTAGTCTCCACAAATCTATGATTGTCTCAGCATCCTTCTTATAGCTGATTTCTAGTTTCACATCTTTGTGATTGGAAACGATACCTTTCAGCCTTTTTATATGATCTGTCCTTAAAGTTTCATGTGCACTTGAGAATTTGTATTCTATATTTGGATCAAATGTCCTATATAAATTTATTATGTCCAACTGCTCCAATGTTTCACTGAAAGTCACTGTTTCCTGGCTGATTTTCTGTCTGGACCATCTATCCACTCATGTAAGTATAGCATTAAAATTCCCTAATATTATTGTGTTGCTGTCAAATTTTCCCTTTAGGTCTGTTAATAATTGCTTTATGTACTTTGGTGCTCCTTTGGTAGGTGCATATGTATTAATAACTGTTACGTCTCATTGATGAATTGTCCTCTTTATCATTATATCCTATTCATCTTTTGTTACCATTTTTTGGCTTGAAGTCTGTTTTGTCTGATGAGTATGGATATACCCACTTTCTTTTGTTCAGAGTATCATCTGCCACTCCTTCGCTTGAAGCTTATGTTTGTCTATAAACTGTGTACAGGAGACTCAGCTCAGCTTTACAGTTGTTTGTTGTTTTTTTAATCCATCCAGCAACTCTGGGCCTTTTGAATGGTGTAGTCATTCCATTTTCATTTAGGGTGAGGACCTTCTACTATCACTTTATCTTTTGTTTTCTGGTCATTCTATATCTCCATTTTTTTGTTTCCTTATATTTCCATCTATCATTTTAGTTTGATGGTTTTCCATGTTTTTCTCAGTTTCTCCTTTTTCATGTTTTGTCTCTACCCTAGATTTGTTTCATGATTACCATGAGGTTTATATAAAATGTCTCAGGTGAAATAAAAATTTTTCTGCTTATAGCATCTTAATTTGCTTATATGGATTCTGTTCTTTTCTCTTCCCCTTTTATGCTGTTGTCTCAAATTATCTTTTTGTGTTATTACTAAATTGAAGTAGCTATAATTATTTTTCCTGCCTTTATTCCTTTAACAACTTATTCTGATATAGATTTGCAACCTTTTGATTCTTTTGGTTCATTTATCACCTTGCTCAGTGTTTTGTGTACTTTTGTCTTTTCATTTCCAGGTAGAAGAGCTCCTTTCAATATTTCTTGCAAGGCAGGTCTAGTATTGATGAATTTGCTTAGCATTTGTCTGTCTAGGAAAGTCTTTGTTTCTCCTTCATATCTGAGAACTTTGCTGAATAAGAATATTCTTGGCTGACAGTTGTCTTTTAATATTTGAAGATGTCATTCCACTATCTTCTGCTCTGTCATGTCTGCTGAATAATCTGATAGCCCAGTGAGGGTAATTGTATGGGTTATCACTCATTTTCCCTTGGCTGCCTTTAAAATCTTTGTCATTTTTGACAGTTTTAACCTAATGTGTTTGAGGACCTGCAGCAACTGCTTTTGGGTGTCCTATGACTGGAGGAAACCCTAGAGCTACAATACTGAGGTTGTGTGTGATGCCTCCCCTACTACTGCTGGGTTCTCAGACCACAGGCACTGCCTCCACTGTTTCCCCAGTTCTACATCCTCTATGTGGTTCAGTCCACCATATTTACATGCACTGATGTGTGGGATTCTCTGTTGTTTGGGCAGAGGTACCTGTGTTGAGTTGTGGATGCTTTACTGGTTAGAGATTGAAGAAAAGACACAAAGGGGGCATGTCATTCTACCAAAATGCTGATGTCACTTCTCAAGAATATTTCTGTTGTAAGTTCAACTGGCAACGAATTTCCTCAATTTTTGTCTGAGAAAGTTTTTATTTCTTCTTCATTTTTAAAGAATAACTTCACAGGGTACAGAATTCTGGATTGGTGGGGTTTTTTTCTCAACACTTTAAATAGCTCCTTCACTCTATTTTTGGTTGTTTGGTCTCTGAGTAGGAGTCAGATGTAATTCCTATTTTTGATTCTCTTGGTAAGGTGTTTTTTCCCCTCTGGCTTCTGCCAGATTTTTTTTTTATCTTTGACTTTCTATAATTTTAAAGCTATATGTCTAGGTGAATATTTTCAGCATTTATACTGCTTGGCACTCTCTGATTTTCGTAGACCTGTGGTTTGGTACCTGACATTAATTTGAAGAAACTTCTCAGTTATTATTGTTTCAAATATTTCTTTTCACTTTTATGTTTATTCTCCTTCTCTCATTTCCATTGGGTACATATTTTTCCTTTTGTAGTTGTCCCGTGGTTGATATTTTAAGTTTTTGTTTTCTTACATTTTCAGTTTTATAGGTTTCTATTGATATATCTTAAGCTGCGAGTCTAGTAAAGAAGACTGGAATACTTTAATTATTTCTGTGTATTTTTACTTTGGTTTATAGGGAATAATGACAAAGATCCTAGAAGCAAGAGAAAAGATGTCACATATAGAATCACTTTGTTTCATTTGTGGAAAATGAGGAAATGATTTATAGGCTAAGAGAAAAAACAAGTAAACTAAGGATGGAGGGGTACAAAAGTCCAGGAAGAATTTCCAGAGTCCCTCCTTGGACCTCAATTTGTTAAGCTTCCTAGACAATTCCGATGTGAGCAACAACTGGGTAAGAGATGTTTGGGTATAAATATGAGATGGGAAAGTTATACTAATATCACTTAACATCTTATTTTCAAATTCTTTAAAACCACTTCCAATTGTGTTGCCTAGAGGAGGATAGGACAGGGCATTAAACATGTTCACAAATGCCAGTCTTGTTGACCTGTCATTCTGCTGGAAACTATTAGATGGCCTCTACTTTCAGCCTAAATCACTGTTATGATGACATTGTAGACAAGCCTGCACTGCATTTTCTGTCTGCTGGACTGATTTGTATTCAGAACAGTTGATGTATTCTCTCCATATTTCCTCTGTCATGCACAATCCTTCCTTTAATAGTAGCCTTCTGGTTGAGGACCTGCTGAGATGCACTTATGCATAACAAAAAGATGCCCCAATTTTTCCTCTCAAAATCATTTGCATAGCATTTAGCAAAATAGACCAAACTTTCTTGAAGTAAATTCAAGATGCTTATGGATAAACAGAATATCCCAATAGAGTGAAAAAAACTTGTTGCAAGCTGGGTAAGTCATTTATTTCTGCAAATAATTAAGGAGACAGAATTTGTACAACACTATGTATACATTTCTAAACTTAATGCAAGGCTGATTCCTATATTGATGAGCAGGCAGAGTCCAATTGCATACCTAAGAAGCTGAGTCTGGAGTAATATATTTTCAAATAATAGATCAGGAGTAGATAAAGTCATTCAGGTATAATAGCAAACAAAAGAAAATTTGAGAATAAATACAACAGGACATTGTAGAAGATTTAAAAATTAAAATTAAGATATTTAATAATTCTTTTTTTTAAATTTGATTACCCACTTTTTGACAGCTCATTTCCCGATGCCTAAGGAATCAACTTAGTTTTAGGTATATATTAGGAAATTAGATATATATTAGGAAATTAAAACAGAGAATCAAATGCAACAGATATAATAAATATCTGTAAGCAGCATTTATTGGAAGGTGTTCATGTATCACTGAATCATCTTTATCCTAATGTTCAGGAGAATTATTTGAAAAATACAACAGAGAACTAATAGAGAAAGGCTGTTATGTGGAAACATTTCCACCTGCTTAGTCCCAGATTCTAATCTTTTCTATTATATCATCAAAGTTATCATGCAAATGCACATTTAGAACCTAAGACTGTAGAGGAGTCAGAGAATTAAACCATGGAGGAATCATGATCTCCTTAATGGACCCACATGCCACTACATCATAGGAATTGTCCGATCAAGGAAACCAACCTACCTTCCTTCCTTGCCTCAGTCTTAGAAAAGATAAGAATTCATTAATATGCCCATGTTTTCTGCCATCAGGGATTCAGAGAGAGCTCAGTAAAGACAGGCTTTTCTCTGCTACGTGATGGCTGGGGACTCCTTTGGGAAGTTGATCGCTGGGGGTGACCAGAGAGCTAGGGGCTGAATCATTTGCCAGCTTCATTCAGACACATGGAGGCAGTTTCTGGCCACTGGCTGGAGCACCTATGTGTGGCTTATGACTGGGACCTAACTTTCTGTCATAACAAGCTCAGGGCAAATGTCCCAAGGATACCAGGAAGAAGCTTCCTGTCCTTTACTGTATTAGCCTCCAAGGTCTAATAGCATCTCTTCTCTGTACTCTGTGTCCTCGACAGTCACAGCCTGGCTTAGATCCACAGAAGGGGACAAAACCCTCCTCCCCGCTTGATGAAAGGGGTGTTAAAGCATTTACAGTTATGTTGTGGAGCCACCACTGTGTGTTGGCATTCTGTACATGAGGGGCCTGGGAATTGTGTCTTTTGTCCTTGAAGGGAGCCCTGGTGGAGGTGTGGCATCATCTGCAGATAAAAGGAAGAAACCACATTCTGCTCCTCGAGTATGTTTAGGACACAGTCTAGCAAAATGGCATTTCTGAGTATGCCTGAGGCTCTATCCACCCTGGACTTCTACTCAAGACAACACAATTAGAAATGGTTGTGAAGAGCTTAAAAATAAGATGTGAAAATGATCTAAATGTAACTTTTCCATGTTCCATTTATACCCAAGTGTATATTATCGTATCTAGGGGTTTACTTACATCTATAGGACTTTTTATGTCCTCTAAGAATCTCAGTACCAACACTGGAGACCGAGCAGCAAATCCAGAACAAAAATGATCCAGTTCCCCAGTGGAAATGACCACTGTGTCTTTGTAATATATGTATGTGTATGCATATATGTGTGCACGCATGAACAGATGTATGAAACAAACAGCATCAGCAAACATCTAAACAAAGTATGAATATCAAGGAAAACAGACTAGAGAATTTCAGAGAAGGAAAGTATACTTGCTTCACTTAAAATTGACTTAAACATGTATATCCTTATATATGTCTATATATGTATGAATACATATATAGACATATATATCTGCATAAACCTGCGTAGTTTTCGATGTGTGTACATATACACACAGAAATGACTAAAAGTTTGCAAAATAAAAAAGAAATGTATCCGCCCTTCATTTTATCCTGATTCAGAAACTATTTTATTATTGGTAATGACTTTTGAATAAATGCTAGTTTCATTGTCTATTCACTTTGCTTATTCATTTTAGTAACATTCTGAGCACTGGGTCTCTAAGTGTATAATAAGCGACTAAGCAGTGAATATCCATTTCAAGACAGAGTCACATCTATAAATTCTGAGTACTTGCTGCTCAACCAGGATTATGTTTGGCAGAGAAGGATTAAAACCATTGGCCATTTGATCGCTCACACCCACTGATTTTGTGGTTGAAACATTTGGTTACACTGTACTTTCATTAAATAATGTAGCAATTAACAATTTTTCAAGATGCTCTGTTCATTTACGTATGTTTTATCATGATGTATATTAGATATGAAATAATTAGACACTGAAGGAAAGGAGTGGAAATGTGAGTATGCAACCTGCTATTGCTTCCAACATCGCACACCTAGTGAAGCAGATGGAATTGTGTTCTCAGGATGTGTAAGGACTTTTGGAGTGCTTCATATCAGCGGCATCTGGAGACCAATTACCAAACACTCTCCACAGGGGCCTGGCCTCAAGGTTTTTAAATGGATGAATAATATATAAACTGTATGACTTCCCACTGAGAGAGCCTGAAGCAGCATCAGAGGGAAAAAGCCTGTTTGAGTTGAACTAAAAGTGAAATAATTTGAAAAGGGAACTCAAGTCTTCTGTGTTTACATATGTAGTTGGCTGTAGGGTTGCAATGCAGGGGCATAAGAAATAGGGGAATGACATTGTCAGCGCCATTCCTTTTCTGGCCTCTGGAATAAAAAGAAGATGAAGGAGAACTAAACTCTCAATGCAGACCTGAAAAATGGTCCGTGTAGGCACTGGTGATAGTAAATGAATGGAAGAAACCTGCTGCATTTGAAAGCCCCAAAGTATCTTCTTAGAGAGAGGGTCTAGTTCAGACCCTTCCTGTTTACATAGTAGGTTCTGGAGTCCAGGAGGGCCTGATGAGCTGCTCGTGAATGACTAACAAAGGTGGTACAGGGTTCACACTGCCTCGCGGCTGGCATCACATGCACAGTGTCATAACTGCAAAAATAACAGCCATGTCTGTTGTGTATGTAGGAAATGGTTCCTCCTAGATTACAATGAGGTATCCAAGGACTGAATCTCATTTAATTTTTAGAATTCTCTCTGGTGTAACATGATTATAGTTGTTTTACTGGTAAGAAAACTAAAGTTCAGAGAAGCAGATCTGAGATCCTGTACCAGGCCTGCAAGGTTCAACATGGTTGCTGAGACCTATACAATCTACCTTGTGTGTCTGTTTGGAAACGATCAGAGAGCACAATACACTTAGTAAGCTGCCTGAAGCATGCCTTCTAAGAATTTTAATAGCTCATTCATTCATTTATTCGTCCATAATATTTATGGAGCACACCTTTCTTTCATGTGCCAGGAGCTGAGACAGGACCTGAGGATGTAGCAGTGGGTGAGAGGGGGGTCGTTCTGGGCCCCATGGAGTCTAAAACCTCATAAAAAAAACTTCCCATGAGATTCACTGAGCTACAGGAAGTGCATTTTACATGTGAGAAAACAGAAAAGGAAAAAGTGTCAACATTAGCATGGACAAAGTCTAACTCAGACCTCTCAATTCCTAGAGTATTTTAGTACTCTTCCAATAATAATATTTAGTAAGAATTATTATTTCCTTATGAATGATTAAACAATTAAAAGCCTAGTTACCTTCAGATTAGGCTACACAAATAAAAAGTATGAATAACCAATGGTTCTGCCCTTCCATTTAGCCCTTATTTTTGAATGATTTTATTTCATGAGTCAAAATGAGAAAGGGGGTAGGCAAATACTGATGCAGTAAAATGAAAATAGCTACATTACCGATGACCAGTTGTAGTTTCTGAGAGCAGTCACTTGGAGTAAGATTTAAAGCCCAGGACTAATATGGACTCCCATGAATTTCCCGCCCAGGATCTCTACATAATTCTCAACAATTAGGTATATCTCTTTTAATAAAATACCTTTTTAAAAGAAGTTAGAAATGTTGACATCAGCGTTCTAAACCCGAGCAAAGGAACTGACTTTCCCTAGATGAGATCCTGGAGCAAATATGATTTCTGTGCCAACACTGAAATCTCACTAATACTAAACTCCAAAAAGCTGGGCACAGAACAAAGATTTACCTCTGGTTCCCTTAACAACCTCTCTGCAGGGAAGGCAGATACACTGACCACAGCTGTGGACAGAGAAGAAGTCTGTTGGCACTGGATGCAAGACTTCCGATGTTATCTTCTAATAGAAAATTTAAATGTGTGCAAAAGAAGAAAGAGTCCCCATATATCCATCACTCAACTTGAACCATTATTTAGCTCACAGTCTCATCTATCGTCTCACCTACTTCCTCCCTATTTTCAAAAGTATCCCAGACAGCATATAATTTTCTCAGTAAATATTTCAGTGTACAGAACTAAAGAAAAAGACTCTTAAAAACATATCCTGTTCAAAATATTTTAGCAGTAATTCCCAGGGAGAGTTTTAAAAGATGAGCAAAATGAGTATCTTGCCAAAAGAACTAAAAGAAAACATCAACTTTAACCATGGTGAGCACTTCCAATGCAAAAGGCAAATTTGTAGAACTCACTTTTAAGGATGAGTTCTTGAAAACTGGAAATTGCACAGGTGATTTTCTCGAGGTAGAAAGACCAACAATTTTGACGTGAAAACACACACGCACACATATGCAAAAACTCTTTGTCTTGAAATGTCTTCTTCCTGCCTGGCATTATTTGTACAGCACTGAGATGAGTATTTTCTGTGATTGCCTGTTAAATGAGTCTACACTATTCTGTGTAGGTATGTAGGTATAGCAACTTTGCCTGATGGATTAGTATTCCTGGGCACTGATAATGTGAATTAAAACAGTAGCTGAGACTAGAAGTGGGAAGCCTGGAAGAACATCTCCAGCTGCTTTCATGAGGATATCATTTATCATGATGGCTGCTCCCCAGACATAGATGTGTGAGCAGTGGGCCCAAAGATTTCTGCAAACTCAGAGATAACTCAGGCTGGAGATTGGGAGATAGAAGAATCAAGGTTATTATTATTATTTTTTTACTATATCCTCTGCATTAAAGACTTAAAAAAAATCCCATTCCTATCTCAATTGTCTTAAAATTATTAAGGAAAAGGTTCTGGGTCAATACCTGCATCAGTATCAGAAGGGGTCACAGAGAGCACATAGTGATGTCATAAGCATAATTTAAAAGGAATATGGAAAAGGAAAGATGAAGATTTGCATACTAGAGCATTTCTATATTAGCATTCTCACTCAAATTTGAGGAAGCAGGATGTATTTTATTATGGGAGGCTCAAATTCCATCACTTTTTAAAATATTTTATTGCTTTTTATGGCTGCACTCATGGCATATGGAAGTTCCCAGGCTAGGGGTTGAATTGGAGCTGCAGCTGCCAGCCTATGCAGCCTCAGCAATGCCAGATCCAAGCCCCCTCTGTGACCTACACCACAGCTCACAGCAACACCAGATCCTTAACCCACTGAGTGAGGCCAAGAATCAAACCCACAACCTCATGATTACTAGCTGTATTCGTTTCCGCTGCGCCACAATGGCAACTCCTCATTCACTTTTTTATTCCACAAATACCTGTTGAACATTTATAATAGGCCAGGCACAGTGTTAGGCTCTAGGGGTATAATAATGGGGAACAGAGCCTATTTGCTCATGAAGTTAACATTCTGACTATTTTCTTACAATTTATTCAATACTGGTAGTGTAGTTCATAACAATGTTTTTTCCCTTAACCAGTAAATCTCTTTTATGAAATGAACTTTTAAAGTCAGGCTCACCCAGAATAATCAAATGAATTTTATATGGAGCCCTAATATATAAAGTACATTAGTGTTATATTGACTTTGTAAATATTACACCTAATTGCACATTCCTCTTATGGACTTATAAGAGCAATCAGTAATACCGAGGAGATTTTTTGAAGGATAAAAAACAAAATCAGAGATCATAGAGGATAACTCAGGCTTATATCAGCCTCGGAATTTTCTCTATGTTTTATTTTGGCTGCAGCCACTAGGAGAGAGATCTGAATCCCAATAAACATAATAGTCTTAAATGTTACTTTTTTGTTTAAAAATTTTTTGACAGTTTGAAGAAACTTTTCAGTTAATCTCTCAATATACTCAAGAGGGTATTAGGAAGAAATACGCCTTTCAAATTCAAAAATTTCTAATTTATGCTTATATATAATAGGATAGATCATAATTTAGTCTTTGAGGTTAAAAAAAATTTGTTTTCATTTCAGATCTGCATCAACTCTGCAGCATCAGAAAAATGACTCGGTGGGTTTGATTCATTTTCCTAAATTCTCAAATGGAGGTGATAAATACCAGAGTTGTTGAAATGATCAAATGAAATAATACATAAAATACTCACATACCATATGGATAATATAAAGTGTTCCCTATAGGATATTTGGGCTCTTATCCTACATAGGACAGTAAAAGTCATGGTGGAGGGGGGGCCCAGATCCATCCCAGAGACTGGAATGAAGTCTCAATTCACCAAGTCTTTTTGTTCAATAATTGGGTGTTACGCCTATTCCCAGTGGTGGTGATACAGCAATAAAGATGCAGTGTTCCATGCTTGAAGCATTAATTTAGTCAAAGAAATGTGGGAGGTGAGAGACATTCCAGGCAAGGGAATGGCTCATGTGAATAAATTGCTTGAGTCAAGAGTTTGCCCAGAAGAATTCAGTGAGGTTTTCAAGGTGACTGTGATGAAGAATGAGGGTTGATGAATGATAGGAAGGAAAACATGATGCTATGCATATCAGCAGGGTCAGGTCACTCAAGCTTAAAAAGCCATGCAAGGATATAAAATTTTCACCTTGAGGTTTCATCGACAGTTGGTTCGGCAGTAATAGGACAGTTTGCTTTGAATGGGAAAAAATGAAAGCAGGATGGTCTGTTGGAAGGCTCAGGAATTAAGAAAGAAATGAAAATATCTTGGTATAGACAGAGTGGGGCAGGAGAAAATGGGTAGACCTTCAGATGCTTTGGAGGTGGAATTGGCAGAGACCCGGTAATAGATTGGTTGGGATAAATAATGGGGAGAGAGGAATCAGAGACTTTTGGCTTTTCAAATAACATACTGGGCAAAGGATTATGCCATTTTACAAGATCATGGATTGCTAGGGAAAGCAGTTTGGAGAGAATTTTTTTCCATTTTGTGTGTATGTGTAGTATCAATGGATAGAAAAACATCCATTTAAATTAGTTCAGTAGACTCCTACAAAGGGTTAGTGATCAGGAAGAGAATTGTACTGGACATAATTTATTAGTTGACTTATGGTTGTTTATGAAAACTTTGAGGATGGATGAGATCATATTGAAAGAATACGTGAAAGAATAAATGACCAATGCAGACTTCAGAAGCAAACATTTATGATGCAGAAGCTGCAGGTGAAGAAAATTGAAAAGGAATAACAATAGTGATAAGAGAAAAATTAAAAGCATGAGAATTCACAGAGGCCAAGGCTAGACTGTTTTCAGAAGAATGGTCAGCAACTGGTAAACTGGTCCCAGGACACTATACTCACAGCCCCTGAAATGTGTCTATTGGATTTAATGGCCCAGAGGCAGTTTCAGTGGCGTGGTAAAAGCAGAATCCATCCTGTGATGGGTTGCATTCTAAAAAGAAAGTGAGGAAAAGAAGTAAATGGAGTTATCTGAGATGTTTTTCTGAATGGGGGGAGGGGGGCACTAGAGGAGAATCCAAGGTCAAGGGAGGTTTTGAGCCCTTGTTTTGGAGATGGGAGAGATCAGAGGAGATTGAAGTGCTACTGTAGTGGTCCCAGCAGAAAATACAATGTTAAAGACACAGGTGAGAAGGGGGGAGAAGGGATGGAGTAAGGTCCATTGAAGCAGAGGGCACCTGCTCAGAGCTTGGGACGTGGACTGGCTTTAAGAAGTGGGAGGAGTTATGGAGGCAGATAGGATAAAAGTGATTTCAGATTTGAGAACTTTATTGTGGGGCAATATTGAAGCTTTCTTTGTAAAGAAGATGAGGTCAGCTGTTGTGAAGAAGGGGCACAGAGGAAAACTGGATGATTGGATTCAGTGTTTAAAAGGGTGCTCTACTTTTGAAACCATTGCCATGCAGAATGGGAGACTGCTGAACAGAGTAGCCTTGAAAACAAGATAATGCAGCACAAGCTAATGTGCTGTCTCCAGTAGTTTCAAATGTGGTGTATCTATACCACAATATATTTGAAATTGGGCTTTGTTTTCATTAGTATTACTTATTTACTGAAAGTTAGTTACGAACTTTTTTAGTGTAATTGAATGTCTTTAGAAACCCCAACAAAGTCATATTTCACAACCACTTATAAAATTTGCTTCATAGACATGCAGACTACAATTACTCTGAAACCTGGCCTCTCTCACCTCCCTATCTACAGATGATCCATTATTTTTCAACATATTTTTACACTTTGCCAAATGTCATCATGCATTTTTGTTTTGAAATACCCTAATTTTAGACGTGAATTTGTAAGAAATATGTTCAACTTGGAGGCATTTATCTAACCTTGTATTGTGATTTTAATTTGTATTATGATTTAAATTTAAGTAAAAATCCTACCACATACCATCAAAAATAAAACACTTTAGTGTTCTCCTTCTGGAATCCCTATTATATGTAGATTGGCTCACTTTATATTATCCCATAGATCTCTTATATTGCTTCACGTTTAAAACTTCCATTCAAAAATATGCATGCACCTGTATGTTCATTGCAGCACTATTCACAATAGCCAAGACACGGAAACAACTTAAATGTCCATCAACAGATGAATGGATTAAGATGTGGTACACATATACAATGGAATATTACTCAGCCATAAAAATAAAATAATGCCATTTGTAGCAACATGGATGGAACTAGATATTTTCATACTGAGTGAAGTAAGTCAGAAAGAGAAAGACAAATACCATATGATATCACTGAAGTGTGGAATCTAAAATGTGGCACAAATGAACAGAAACAAACTCATGGATATAGAAAACAGACTAGCGGTTGCCATGTGGGAGGGGCGGGGGAGGGAGGGGGAGTTTGGGGTTAGTAGATGCTATTTGGAATGGATGAGCAATGAGGTCCTGCTGTATGGCGTAGAGAATTATATCCAGTCACTTGTGATGAAACATAATGGAAGATATGATGAGAAAAAGAATGCATGTATATATATATATAACTGGGTTACTTTGCTGTACATCAGAAATTGACAGAACATTGTAAAGCAACTATAATAAAAAATATAATACTTAGGAATATATTGCTATGTAGTAAATCTAATTTCAGATTTACTAGTAAGGGGTAATTAGTATCTGAAAATTTTATATATAATATTTAAGAGACCATGGGAGTTCCTGTCGTGGCACAGCAGAAACAAATCCAACTAGGAACTATGAGGTTGAGGGTTTGATTCCCAGCCTCGCTCAGTGGGTTAAGGATCCAGCATTGCCATGAGCTGTGGTGTGTAGGTCGCAGACATGGCTCGGATCTGGTGTTGCTGTAGTGTAGGCTGGCAGCTATAGCCTTGATTAGACCCCTAGCCTGGGAATCTCCATATGTCGTAGGTCTTGCCCTCAAAAAGACAAAAAAAAAAAAAAAAAAAAAAAAAAAAGAATATCAAACATATCTTTTAGAGAATGTCAAATATCCTCAAATATAATGACTATTTGAGTCTCTTTCTTTGGCCTAGAGTCTGGTAAATTTCCAAAGATAACAAGCTTTCTTAAGGTCTTCAGTTATTAAAACTTAGACATATTAGCAAGAAATACTTGTTTCCTACTAACTCAAAAGTAAATAATAATTTGAGAGGTGCAATGGGTTACTGTCATTAATGGAAACTATCTTAAAAACTTTATTATTAGAGAAAAGTTGTGTTGACAAAGAGAAAAAGTACTCTTATTTCAAAAGACAGTTACATTGTATACCTTGAGTTTTCCTTTGCAAAGCTTACAGATTCTTTTCCCAGATAACTCTGCTGACCAATATTTATAGCACTTAACTTGGTACCAACCTTAAGTGAGAAAAATGTGATATAAGTGATATATGGCTAGAGATCACCCACAACCTTATTGACCTGAGAGGAAACTTTCTGAAGTAGGCCCATGACCCTTTCTCAGAGGGGGTTTATCAGCAAGTTTAGCTGAATAGAGAGTGGGTTCCTGTGGTGCCTTTTGATAAGTGATAGCTTCTGTTTGGAAGGCTTCATGGAAGTGCTGCCAGAAATACAATTCTTAGATTAATCTTAGAATATGTGTGAAGCCTCTTAATAGCTTTTTGGTCAATGAGTCAATTAAAATTCAGTTTCTCAGGGCCACGCTGTGTTCCCTAACATCCTCCTCCTCCAACCACAATCTTCCTGACAAATTCTTACCTCTTTAAGATTCCATTTACTGTTACGATCACCTCAGAAATTATCCCCTGTTAGAATTTAGGTTTCTATTTTTTAACCTATATACTCTGTTAGGTATCCCTGACATAGCTTTTTCACAGGGAAAATACTTAAATTGTCTTTCATCCCTCAGAACCAAGCACTATACTTTATATAGAGCAATGCAATAATATTTGAACAAGAACAGTTAAGAATGAAAATAAAATGTATTGACCATCTTTTTTTCTGGCACTTTTCAAGGCTTCGTAATATATTACCTTTTTAAGTTCTATAATATTACTTCATGAAAGTATTGACCGCCTCATTGTATAGGAGTAAAAACTGAGATTTAAATAAATTAAACAGAATAACCAAGATTATGATAAATAGGGTCAGAATACAAATCCAAGTTTGTTTACCAAACTCTAAGTGACAATTATTTTTTTCTTTTTATGGATGCACCTATGGCATAGGGAAGCTCCCAGGCTAGGGACTGAATCCAAGCTGCAGCTGTAGTAACACTGGATCCTTAACCCACTGCACTGGGCCAGGGATTGAACCCACATCTCTGCAGTGACCCGAGTGGGATTCTTAACCTACTCTACCACAATGGGAAACCTAAGTGACATTTTCTTTGGTCACATGATATTTTATCAATATCCAATTATCCAATACTTGGATAATAAACCAAGTCTGTCCTCAGAACTCTCTCCCTACACCCTTACCCAGCACCACTCACTGAGAAACCCAGGGGCCAGGCAGCTGGAGAGTGGATTCTCAATGAGTTGCTTTCAGGCAACTCTCAGGAAGCCCAAGTAAAAGGAATGAGAGCCATGAAAGTTGAGACATGATGGGTTCTTACCACATAACAGGTGAAGCAGGCTTACAGGCTCAGAAGAAAGAGCCAGAAATCAAGAAAACGCTAAAGCACAGCCAAAGGTGAGATAATAGTAAGCAAATCTATGAAGAAGAAACGAGACTCAAAGAGTAGTTTTGAGGCCATTGGTCAAGAGGCAGGATGGTTGCTGCGAGGGGACTTTGTACAGATGGGAAGGTGTTCATCTAGCTTTTGTACTCCTGGTGGTTGAGGCAAGGAAGAAAATTCAGCATCAGAACCAGTTACTGTCAGCTGGTTAACAACAGACTGTCCAGTTCGGGAAACATAATTGTCCACTTAGATGAGCTCACCAACCCTCTTCTTCCAGCCACATCTTCTGGTCCTTGTAACCTCAGAACCCCCAACCCCAGGTCTCTGGTGAATATCGTCTCCTGTGTGATTCGTCCAGCTTTCTCTACATTAGCTCTACTGCTGGACAGATAAATGGAGCTTCAGATCCTGAAAGTGGAAGATGGATGGTGGGGAAGTGAATAATGTGCAGATACCCACCGTGGAATCCTATTAAAATGCAGACTGTGATTCAGCGGATCCAAACCAGTGAGTCGTCCCTTCTCCTAAGCTTTTAAGTGATGCCAAGTATACTGATCTTGGTAGGAGATGGAGATATTGAATAATAGCCCCTGAGTTGAGGAGGAACTCTAAGACCCAAAACTAAAGCAGGCAACTCTGTAAAGTGCAATTATGACGTTTACCTGGAGGCAGGGTCTGGGGACAGTGATCCAGAGGCACTCACAGCTGCACCAAAGACAGAGATACAGGGGGGCTTAAAGGGGTCAAAGCTAAAAATAGAATCTGACACAAGGGAGAAGCCTGTCCACACAGATGAAACTAGAACTATTTTCCCCCTGTTCCCCCTCTTCCCCCCCCCGGGGGGAGGGGGGCAGTCTCACGACTATTAATCATCTGGGTCCAGAAAAGGCAGTCTTCCAGTTTTCACATCCGACAAAGGCCAGGGTAGAGGTTGATCGGAAGCTCATCTGTCTTGGGTGTGTTCCTTGTGAGTTAGGCTAAAGCTTGGTCACACAGAAAGAAGTGGGGGAGGCCTCCAGGCCTAAAATGGATCTGAGAAAATGGAGTCAGTGTGGTTCAGCTACACAGGTCTGCAAACCACATTTTAAGCTGCAAGAATGTTCTACTTGCAATTCAAAATGTGATGCGACATGCTTTCTTTGAAAGCTAGCTTTGCAAAGGGACTGTGCCTTATCCTAACACCCTTGGCACCTAGGAGATTTCTAAAAATTTCATAAAACATAATTGGACTATAGTGTGTGTTTAACCTTGTGGTTATAACAACTAAAAAACATTTGCATCAGAATATAATTTCTGTGGACCTTGATGTCTCTCTTCATACCTGCATTTTTCAAGCAAGAGTTTATCTCTGATAGGAAAATTTAGGTGGAAATGTAGAAAGCTGAAGCTTGAAATCCAAGTATTCTCTATTCCCAATTCCCTCATAAGCAATTAGTATTCTACCCACTTCCAACATGGGCTTTGAAGCTTAGAAAATCTTATATAGCATCCATAGCATTCACTACAAGAATAACACATTTTACAAAGTAAATAAATTTCTGAGAATTAACTAAAGGGGGAATGTCTATCTTTTGGCTTTCTGGTTGTAAGTTTTATTTTCATTTGGAATTTAATCATTACAACTTTTCTTATACTGGATACAGAATATATTTTAAATACTCTAATGAAAAACGCTAACTGAAGGTAGTAGCAGTACTGCTCAACTTTCAGTAAAGAGAGTTATGTCTGTGTTCCATCTCACTATTAACTATAAGACCTTGGGGAAAATCCTATCTGAGCTTCAGTTCCCTCATGCATAAAACCATAGTTTTAGATTACATGATTCTTTCAGGTATTCTAATTCGGTGATTATTTAAACATCACAAAGAATTCCCAAAGCATGTCCAATTTGTTTTCAACTTGAAACTGCAATTTGAAAGTATAACATAAAATCGCAATGACTTCTTAAAAGATAACATATAAACTAAAAAATAAAGGGGCTTTCAGTCAGCCTTTCCAAGCTCTTTCCAGCAGGGTGACTGTATCTGATGACTTGTGAGTAGTTTATTGAAGCTGCCAGTTCTTAACACCGGTAAAGTGATTTATGAAGAAAAACCCATAGCATAGGAAGACATAGGTTTTTCATAAGTTTTCAAAAAACCAAAATATGAAAATTTCAAAAACCAAAATATAGCATATGTATATTTCTGTATAAAATATATACATATATTTATTTTCATCAGGAGTTAGAGTCTTCAGACAATGAATCATGTTGCATTCTGGTTTTAGTACACAACATTTATACTAGTTCAAGCAAACTGCTTGTCTTAAGGTTGAATTGGCTCACGCATATTTACAAGGTGATTATTTTAAAAACCTTATGAAATTTATATTCTATAATATTATGCAAACATGTCATTTCTTTTCCATACTTTCTAATTTTCTTAGATACTTTAATTGCATGGGTTACAAAGAGAAATATATAAATTTGTAGATGAATATATAGGATGATATATCCAGTTTTTATTTGCAATTTATATTCTATAATATTATGCAAACATGTCATTTCTTTTCCATACTTTCTAATTTTCTTAGATACTTTAATTGCATGGGTTACAAAGAGAAATATATAAATTTGTAGATGAATATATAGGATGATATATCCAGTTTTTATTTGCAATTTATATTCTATAATATTATGTAAACATGTCATTTATTTTCCATATTTATCTAATTTTCTTAGATATTTCATTAATTGCAAGTGTTACAAAGAGAAATATATAAACTTGTAGATGAATATATAGGATGATGTATCTCAGATTTACCCTGAGACTTTTATTTTAAGTCTCTGGGTAAATCTCAGTTTTAGACCTCCTAAGAAGCTAACTACAAGTTTATATGAAATGAAAAACTAGAAAATAATAGAATATATGAATTTCATAATTACATTATGTAAGATATTGCAGTTTAATAGAAACATGCTAACTCACTTTTTTGGAGTTAGGTTTCTTCATCTGTCCATGATGAATAGATTTTCAAGGCTATGCGCCACAAAATTTTCAGCACAGAATGGGCAGCTTTTTGTAAGAAAAAAATCCACTCATAAGTACACCATTGTGCTAAAGGTTGTGATACTTATTTTTCTTGAAAATTTTTCTAATATTTATGCTTGGCTTCTAAAAGAACACTAAAATATTTAAAATATTAAACATTAAGCACTTGACAAGGCTTGCTATCAAAATGTGAAAAATTTTTAATTCTGCTATAAATAAAACCAGATGAGACAACAAAAGATTAAGCTGGTTGGTACCCTACTTCTTTCTCCCTCACTCCCATCAGCAGATCTTATTAGGGAGTTAAGTACCCACAATCCCCACTCTTGGTCCCTCCACTACACCTCAACATGGAGATTGTTGTTTAAAAAAAAAAGACTTATTAGAATCTAGAATCTCATAATATAATATCCAAAATGTCTAGGATACAACTTAAATGAGAAAAGGGTATCAACAAATGCTAACAAGGGCTTAATCTCCAAGATATATGAACAATTCATACAACTCAACAGCAAAAAAGAAACTGAACAATCCAACTGATTAAATGGGCAGAAGACCTGAATAGACATTTCTCCAAAGAAGACATACAGATGGCCCACAGGCACATGAAAAAATATTTAGCATCACTAATTATTAGAGAAGTGCAAGTCAAAACTACAGTGAGGCACCATTTCACACCAGTCAGAATGACCGTCATTAATAAGACTAAAAATAACAAATGCTAGAGAGGGTGTGGAGAAAATGGAACCCTTCTGCACTGTTGGTGGGAATGCAAACTGGTACAACTGCTATGGAGAACAGTATGGAGATTCCTCAGAAAACTAAATATAGAGCTACCATATGATCCAGCAATTCCACTCCTGGGCATATATATCCAGACAAAACTTTCATTGAAAAAGATACATGAACCCATATGTTAATTGCAGCACTATTCACAATAGCCAAGACATGGAAACAACCTAAATGTCCATCTAGAGATGAATGGCTCAAGATGATGTGGTACACATACATAGTGGAATACTACTCGGCCATAAAAAAGAACAAGATAATGCCATTTTACAGCAGCATGGATGGAACCAGAGATTCTTATGCTAAGTGAAGTCAGAAAGAGAAAGACAGATACCATATGACATCACATATGTGAAATCTAAAATATGGCATAGATGAACCTATCTACAGAACAGAAACAGACTCACAGACATGGACAGCAGACTTGTGGTTGTCAAGGGGGAGGGAGTGGGATGTACTAGGAGTTCAGAGTTAATAAATGCAAACTGTTACATTTGGAGTGGATAGACAATAAGGTCCTGCTGTATAGCACAGGGAACTATGTCCAATCACTTGTGATGGAACATGATGAAAGCTAAAATGAAAAGAAAGTGTATATAGTTGTATGGCTGGGTCACTTTGCTATACAGCAGAAATTAACAGAACAATGGAAATAAACTATAATAATTTTTTAAAATCCAAAGAAATCTGTACCAAGACACATCATTTTTAGTCTTTTGAAAACTAAAGACAAAGTCTTGAAAGCAGAAAGTGAGAAACATTCCTTACAGGGAACCTAAGTTCAAGGTCTTTATCAGAAGGAAGTCACACATTTTTTTAAGCAACTTAAAATAAGTGTCAAATGAAAATGCTAAATCTAGCAATCAGTCTCATTTACAATAGCATCAGTGGCAATAGCATCTTAGGAATAAATTTAACCAAGCAGGTGAAAGTTCTGTATATGGAAACCTGTAAGACATTGATGAAAGAAATTGAAGAAGACACAAATGGAGAGATATCTCTTGTTCTTTGATCAGGAGAATTAATAGTGTTAAAATGTCCATACTCCCCAAAGCCATCTGCAGAGTCAATACAATCCCTAATAAGATTCTAATAACCTTTCCTCACAGAAATAGGAAAAAAAAATCTAAAGTTTGTATGGAGCCAAAAAAGACACTGAATAGCCAAAGCAATCTTGAGCAAGATGAGAAAAGCTGGAGGCACAGTGTATTGGTGCTCGGCCTCAGCGTACAGACCTTGTAGCCATAATCTAAATAAATATTACCCAGGTGTGGATAATACAAGTTTTATTTGCTTCATTATTTTTATTTCTTTTCAGGGCTGCACCTGCAACATATGAAAGTTCCTAGGCTAGGGGTCAAATTGGAGCTGCAGCTGCAGGACTATGCCACAGCCACAGCAATTCCAGATCTGAGCCACATCTGTAACCTACACTGTGGGTTGGGCAATGCTGGATCCTGAACTTACTGAACAAAGCCAGGGATCAAACCCACATCCTATGGACACTTTGTTGGGTTCTTAACTTGCTGAGCCACAGCAGAAACTCCTATTTGCTTCATTTTTAAGTCAAACTATTACCTCCCAACATATATAAGACCACTACAGTTAACTATACTTGGCAGGGCTGTTATCATATTATCTTAATAAAATGGTACATCTGGACACAGATATAATAGTAGAAAAATCGTTATATAAAAAAGAAAAAAAAAGAAATACCAGTCATCAGTGAATTAGCATCTTTAAAAAGTTAATAATGTAAAAATTCCTTAACTTTCAAATGATTGACAAACCATCCACTTCTTACTAAAAGAATTTTATTCATTAAAATATAAGGGAATAATGAATAAACATATACCATGTGTTTAAGTCAGCCACACGATGTAACATAATGAATACCTTTGTAAACAGACCACTTTCATGCTTCTTTCAATTATTTACACAACTGACTTTTTAAAACATTGATATCACAAATTGTAACTTTATAAAAATCTCATGTAATGTAGGTTGCTGTTTTAAACTCAAGTAATCCAAAGTTCTCATAACTTCAATTTGGCTGTTACTAAACCGATTTCATTCAGGTGGCCCTTTAAAAGACTCAGTATTGGAGTTCCTGACATGGCTCAGTGGAAACGAATCTGAGTAGTATCCATGAAGACACAGGTTCGATCTCTGGCCTTGCTTAGTGGGTTACGGATCCGGCATTGCCGGGAGCTGTGATGTAGATAGCGGATGTGGCTCGGATCCTGTGTTGCTGTGGCTATGGTGTAGACCAGTGGCTACAGCTCCAATTCGACCCCTAGCCTGAGAACCTCCAGATGCCATAGTGTAGCCCTAAAAGGACAAAAAAAAAAAAAAGACTCAGTATTATTTTATGGTTGCCTCATAGATTCAGAAGCTTCTGGGATGTAAAACAGGTAATTTATTCCAGTGCTATGACAGGTTTCGCAAACCATCTCTTTACTATTTGAGTTACAGTTTGGTTTACTTCGAATTGTAATTAAAATAGACATGGACTAAAATTAGTTGTTTCTCAAGTCACAGCTTTAAAAATCATGACTGAGGGCACTTCACCTCATCTAGTTCAATCTTCATTTCAGGAACAATGACAAGGTTGGAAGCATGTCTTTAAGAAGCTGAGGTTTGAGGCAAGACAAACCCTCTGCCCTGAAGCACCATTACTGTGGGTTAATCTATGTGTATTAAAAGGTGGGAAATGCTGAGATGTTAAACCCTGTGACTTTCCAAAAACCGAGTTAGGTTAATGAGGGAGAACTACCTTTGATGAAGACATAAACAACTCTTTAGCACGGACTCTGGATTCCCTAGGAACTCTGAGTTTCTGTATCGATTAAGTATTAGCATCTTATGTTACAAACTGAAACTCAAGCAGAGGTGAAGCCACTTGCCCTGGACACACAGCAGGGGTCTGCTGGTGGCCAGGAGCAGCTGCTCTTTAAGCACACACCCAGGTTAATCTTTTTAGAGGAATAGATTTAACGGAGAAAGCTTATAAATAGTTATGACGTACCAGCAAACGAAATATGATGGAAATTCTAGATAACCTTTAAATGCTCCAAATTTCCACCTACACAAAAGGCTGCCAAGGATGGGAGAATTAAAAGTGGAAGGAACAAAAATACTCCTAAATAATGTCATGACGTGGGACTACCTTAACTTGTGTGAGAAGAGTTCATCAAAGCCGATGTGTCCTAAGAATGCTGTTAAAATTCTTACTGGATTAACCACAAGAAAAAGGAATTGGCCACTAGCCTTTAAGTAAAATCTCCTATTAGGACGTCTCCTGTAGGAAGTAAAATATCCTATTAAATATTTAACATATTGCTTACTTTAAATAATCTAATTATAGCAAGCCAATCCACCTAGCTCATCATAACACTTAAAATCATTTACCTGAATTCACTCATCTTGTCTTTGGTTCCATGCTAAATTTTTCTCAAGCAATTGGTTTCTGTGGGACTTCAAGGCGACTTCAAGGAGATAGAACTCAGATCCTCTGGCCAGCGCAAGAATTACCAAACCTTATCACCGTCCCTCCTGTCTCACTGTAATGCCACCTCCTCCCTTTGAGCAACCTGGCCTACTCCTTCCTGCTCCCTACTGGGAAAGGTATGTGGCCCACTCTTCCCCCCACCCTTATAGTGGCTTTTATACCCTCAATCAATCAACAAGTGTATCCTAAGACTCTCTTTTTCCCCAACCCATCAGTTGGTCAACAGGTGTAGTTTAAGACCTCTCCCCTCTCCCCTGGGCTATAAAAACAGGACCACATGCTCAGGGTCTGCAATCCCTGATCATCAGGAAGTAATCCTGCTGCACTAGCAACATCTCTTATCTCAATAAACTCTGCTTTCTTTTTACCTTGCTACGCTGGAAGATTCTTTTTTCCAACCCACTTGCACAGACCACAACAGTTTACCACAAAATGTTTCTTCTTAAATAATTTTCCAATAATGTCAACAACACAGGACCATGAGTTCTTAAGAACTGATAAAGAGCATCCCAGTATGCTGTAAAACATGACAGTCAGTTGAGGAATTAAAAGAATATAAATAGCCATGCCTCTGCAACAAACCCCGCTGCCTTTGAGAGAAAGAAGCAGTGGAAAAAATGGTGGGGATGGGATGAAGGTGTTGGTGGCTGGGATGGTGGAGACGGTGGTGATGATGGTGGTGGCGGTGTGGTAGTGGTGGTGGTTTTTCTACATGTGCAGTTTACATAAATAACTTAGAATTTCATAAGAAGTAAAATGTTCCATAAAGCACAAAAGATACACTTAGGGAATACAGCATGCTTATACAAGACCATGGAATATTATTATTTGTCATCATTAACAGATAAATAAAACTTAAGTTTTTTTGCAGAATGAATCCAAATTTCTGATGAGGATTCCGTAAGCCCAAGATTACAGACTGCTTTCTTCTTATGCTCTGTATACATTGGTTTTCTGTGAGAAAGGTGTGACAGCCAGGAGCACATCATATAATTTTTAATGTGTACATTAATACCAATAATGAAAGGACATTATGTACTATTACAGAATTCTCAAAAGTCTCAAAACATCTCGGAAGTGAATTCTGCAATCTATACGCAGGCAGGCTTTAATCATATCTTTAACAACAACAACAATGTAATATCCCGAATAGAAAAACACCAGCTTTAAGAGGCAGCTTTAATTAAGTGCTAGTGACAACAAAGATTGCACCAGAATGAGCAAGTGATGCCCAAGGAAAATTATATTGTGAAAATGGAAACAGGTTTAAGGGCAATAGAGTGCAAGCACAGATACCAATCTTTCAAAATCTCATCATTGTATTCTTCTTGAAATACATAATGCTGACAACCTGAGATCTTAAACTTACATTGCATAGAATTCAAGAGGAAAAATAAAGGAGCACAATAAAGATTGTAATACAAGAAACATGCAAAGTTATAATTAAGATTATATTATATAAAAGAAACAGTCAGGAGTTCCCGTTGTGGCTCAGTGGATTAAAAACCTGGGGATATGGGTTTGATTTCTGGCCTTGTTCATTGGGGGGCGGGGGGAGGTTAAGGATCTGGTATTGCCATGAGCTGTGGTTTAGGTCACAGATTTGGCTTGGATCTAGCTTTGCTGTAGCCGTGGTGTAGGCTGGCAGCTGCAGCTCCTATTTGACCCCTAGACTGGGAACGTCCATATGCTGCAGGTGCAGCCCTGAAAAGCAAAACAAACAAAAACATGCAAAATTATAATTAAGATGAAGCAACAAAAGCAAAAATATTGCAATTCTAGACCTTGCTCATTATTTGCTGGTATTGATTCTCCTCTGGGAGGTGGGTAATGTGGACATTAATTTTCAAGCAGATGACTTTGTCCTGTTCTAACATATCCTATGCATCAATTCATTGTTCAACCAATCCAGATACCACACAATTAAACCTTAACAGCTCATTCCCTCGGAAAAGCAGCACACACTTCCAGCAAGCAAAGAACAAAGTTTGTGGAAGTGAGCTTGGAGCAAGGCGCCATCACTAGCTCTCAGCCTTAATGGGAGGCAGGCATCATCTTCCTTGATGAGTATGTTCATTTCAGAACTGGTTCTCAAGTCTTCCCTGAGAAAGATTGTGCCGGCTCATAAAGCTGACAAGAGGCTTCTTTTGTTTTTAAAGAGATTTGCATACATTTTAAAGAAGCAGAGAAAGGATTTACAAATTTTCAAAAGTAAATGCTCTAAGAAAAGTTAGTTCCTCTATTTTCAACAAGGAGAATACCCTCTTATACTTCATTTGCATTGCCCTTATAACCTCCAACCCATAGCACCCCACTCAGAGCTTCACACACAATTCAGATTACACCTGCCTGAGTTAAGATTTTATCCCCTTTTATTTGCTGCCTCATCAATGCATATATTCCCACTGAAAATGCAGAGATTTTGGATGTGACACCCTGATACCTGTGTAAGTTTAATGATTGAATTTATGTTTCTTTATTTTTACTTTCCTTCTTTTTTAATTTTTCTAACGGATTTTGCTAAATGAGAACTGGCATAAATTTTCGTCTGAGGACTGTGCTGGGAATGAGGGTTCTGGGAAAGATGAGAAGATGATTTTTTTTTTCTAAATGATTATAACGTCATTTTCAAACCGTGAATTTCAGGTTAATTCAATAACTTATTTCCCATATCTCAAATGTATGAGTAATTTGAAAAATAATTCTATTAACATGAAGCTGGTTAGAACAGACAATTCTAAATGGCTACTCCAATGCTTTCAGTGGTTAATTCACAATAATGTAAATGTAATTATTAGGACTTTCAATACCCACGCAAGGCAGCCAACCAGTTGACAGTACTTCAAGAAAACCCTTGCAAAAATTCTCACTTTAGAATGAGATATTCCCCTTTGAATTAGAATAATTCCATCAAAACACCACCCCTGCCTAGGCTAGGGTTGTTTTAACCAATGCCATTCCAACTTTAAAATTCTCCTGGATGTCAAATGATTTTCCTCAGGCAATAAAATTTTTCCCAGAGCAGGCCATGGAATCTTGGAAATACTCTGCCGCCTGGTCAAGCTTTATTTTCCCTTTATTGTCTTCCTCTAATCCAAAATCGGAGTCACCATCTGTCCTGGATATTTTCAGCACATTCTGAACTACAGGGAAATGCTGTCAGGCTGGCCTGTGAGAGCCTGGATTCCAAGAACAGCAGCTGCACAAGGTGCTAGTGTCATCTGCAAGGCAGGGCACAGTGGGGTCTGCACCCAAGTTAAGGTCCAAACAAATGTCTGGGCCAGACAGTGGAGGTGCTTGGTAACACAATGCAAGTGAATCAGGGGAGACAATTTCGGAGCCGTGCTTTAACCACTCTACCAGCAAGCCCTATTGACTCTGTATCCCCCAAATTCTAAATGCTTGTCCATGGTCCCCACCACTATCTCCATGCTGGTCACATCTCTACCTGGATGACTCACAGATTCCTGGCCAAACTCTGCTACCCCTTTTGCTTGTCTATCATCAGTTCTCCACACAGCAGCCAGATCAGCCAATAAGGGAATTTGTCTATGCATTTCCCTGCTTAAAACAATCCCCATAGCTTCAAATTACACTTAAAACCCAAGTCCACAACCCACCCCCTCAGTCTCTGTGTTATCTGCCTCCACCCTCTTCTTTACCCTAATTCATGAGCCTTCTGGGCCTCACGCAGGCCAAGCTTGTTCACTAGGACCTTTGCACCCATTGTCTCTGCTCCTGGGAACACTCCAGCAGGGCATGGCTGGATTCTGATCTTTCAGATCTTAACTTAATGATCACATCCCATGAGAGGCTCACCCAACTGAAGTAGTCATGACATCACTTTCTGTCACCCATTTTAACTTTTTGCTTGGTTATGCTAACGATATTTTGTAGTTTGTTAAATGATGAGACCTCAACTAAAATTCAAGCTGTATAAAGCAAGATCATTGTCTATCTTCCCCACTGTACCACCAGCACCAAAAGGATATATACCATGTGCTCAGTTAATATTTGCTGAGTGAGTGAACCAATGAATAGCATTAATGGAAAAGTTTAAAAAAAAAAAAAAAGACTGTGTAGAAAAGTAAGAGTACGATTATTGATATGGTCCTGAAAGAAGTAATGAAAATTAAAATTGGAATTAGAATAGACATGGGAAGGAAAGGATGGTTGAGGGCTGTGTGTGTATTTTGTAAGGGCAATAGTACATGGAAAACATTTATGCATGGGGTTGAAGACCTTGCTTTGTTTAGATATGTGTTAATCAGAATAGCCCAGAGGATCAATTGTACAAAGAGTACTGGGAAAAGAGTAAAGCAGTATTTGTGTTCAGTAAATAACTGGCTGATGACTGGGGGTTTCCAGGACTGTCTTTTCTGTAGGTTGAGGAAAAGGGAACTGACATATAGCCAATACTCATGAGTACAACCTGGGCTGCAGTCCTTGCCTGGGTATTTAAAAGATCACCCCGGCCACAAGCATGATTTCTACAAGTGGGGAACTGTTAGGGAAAAATAAAATGGAAGGAATAGTACAGCAACATCCTTTGTGAAGACACATGGGGATGAAATAAAGACATAAAGCAGTGTTTCCCCTTAATACTGTACAAGTTGGAGAGCTGACTTTGAAACAGTGATAAGGCATAGATCTGCAATGCTCTAAGTGTCTTGATTTCTCTACAGTTGAACCCAACTCAGTTCACAAGCTTCACTGACACTGAGAAAATTTTATCATGACAGTTGCAGGCAACCCAGTTATTTCTGCTTTCAAAAATGGTCAGCACATGACTTCATCAATCAAAGGTCCCCCACCTCCCTAAGTGACACATCCTTAGGTTGCTGACACTAGCTGAAGGTTTCTGGTCCTCACCTCTCCCTGTCCCACTGGTCTGCAAGGTAGAGCTGTGCTCCCCCACAGTCTCCTGAGTCAGTGCATCACCTGTGATCTCGCGATCCACTCTCTCTGGGTTTTCCCAACTCAAGGCTTCCTTTTGGTTACTTATGGTATCTTGTGTCAGGTTGCCACCTGGAAACAGACCCTGAGACCAACTTGCCTTAGTTTATTGGGGGATGCCATCAGGACCAGTCCCACTAGCCCCACCTGAACAGAGGGAAGTAATAACGGGGCCCCAAGGGAGTTCTGAAGCTGCCCTCTTTAACCCTCTTCCAGATAAGGGAGACAGGGCCATACAACTACCCCCTCCATTGGCTTTTCACTGGAATCAAGCTGGGCACAGCACAGTTCTGGAAAGTACTCACTGGGAAGGACCATTCCCCACCAACATGACATCAGCAGCTGGGGAAGTGAGTGTTCACTTCTGCAGGGGACTAAGATGGCAACACAGTAGCCACTGCAGTTGGTCTCGTATCACAGCTGTGCCTCCATGCCTTACCCTCACTGGCCACTGAAGGGCTAAGGAGCTCCTAGCTGTTAATTCACAAGTATACACTAGATATATACATATATTTGTGTTATATTAAGTCTTGCCCGCTAACACTGTGAAATGCATGCAGGCAAGTGAATTGTTTGTTTTAATTACATCTATGTACCCAATACCTTTACACATTTTTCTGGCAGCACATAATAGATTTTTACTGAAAATTTAACCTTATTGGAGTTCCCATTGTGGCTCAGAAGGTTAAGGAACTTCTGTGAGGATATAGGTTTGATCCCTGATCTAACTAAGTAGGTTAAGGATCTGGCATTGCTGCAAACTGCCTCATAGGTTGCAGATGTGGCTCATATCTGGTGTTGCAGTGGCTGTGGCATAGGCTGCAACTGTAGCTCCAATTTGACCCCTAGCCTGGGAACTTCCATATGGCACAGGTGCAGCCATAAAAAGAAAAAAAAATTAACCAGATAAATATGGAAACTATTGCTTAAATGTAAGTTATGTAAATGCTATTTAGTGGTTAGGCAGCATCTAAGTGAATTGATGCATTTGTTTAAAAACACACATTCCTCAATCCCGGGCTAGACCTACTGAATCAATTTCCAGGGCTTCCCTGCAAATACAGATGTTTCGTAACAAGCTCTCCATTTAAACAAAGTGAAGCATTTACTAAGAAATTCCCATCAGGTTCCAATTTTCGTGGCTCCTCACATATTGGACTTTACTCCCACAGCCCTTTTTTATATAATGCTTTACTTCAAACATCTTGGAGGATTTTTAGTTCCCTTACTAAACTTTCTATTCTTTGTTTTCATGCAAAGGATAAAAAAAAATACACAAGGGAATTTACAGTATGGTGGTTCCTCAAAAAATTAAAAATAGAATTGCTGCATAATCAAACAATCCCACTTCGGAGTATATAGCCGAAAGAATTGAAAGCAGGGTTTCAAAGGGTTTCACACACCTGTGTTCATAACAACCTTTTTCACAATAGCCAAAAGGTAGAAATAACCCAAGTGATTACTGACAGACAGATAAACAAAATATGATCTATACTAGACAATGGAACGTTATTCAGGCTTAAAAGTAAGGGAATTTTGACACAGAATACAACATAGTTGAACGTTGCGGACATTATGCTTAGTGAAATAAACCAGTCACGAATAGTCACAAAAAGACAAATACTATCTGAGTCTACTCATATGAGGTAAAGATTTGTTAAACTTGCAGACAGAAAGTAAAATGGTGATTGTCAGGGGCTGGGGCAGGAATGGCAAGTTGCTGTTTGAAGGGTATAGAGTTTCATGTTTACAGGATGAAAAAGTTGTTAAGATTGGTTGCAGTGGAAGTATACTTAACAATAAAGAATTGTACACTTGAAAATGGTTAAGAAGGTACATTGAATGTTTTGCATGGTTTACTAAAATTAAGATCTTAAAATTCTATTAGGAGCACACAACCCACATCTTAGTTTGGGGGCTGAAACCCATTTCCGAGGTCTATACAGTAGCTAATGAGATAGCAGTTTAGGAGTTCCCGTCATGGCTCAGTAGAAGTCAATCTGACTAGTATCCATGAGGACACAGGTTCAATCTCTGGTCTTGCTCAGTGGGTTAAGGATCCAGCTTTGCCATGAGCTGTGGTATAGGTTGCAGATGCAGCTCAGATCCCATGTTGCTGTGGCTTGGTGTAGGCTGGCATCAGAAGCTCCGATTCAACCCCTAGCCTGGGAACCTCCATGTGCCATGGGTGTGCCCCTAAAAAGAAGAAAGGAAGGAAGGAAGGAAGGAAGGAAGGAAGGAAGGAAGGAAGGAAGGAAGGAAAAAGAAATAGCAGTTTAATCCATGCTTTCTCAATAGAGGCATCACAAGAGCCAAACATCGTCTTCAGCATTAAGATTCTGGCTAACACCTTGACCTCTTAAGATTCACTGGTCATCTCTTAGTAGAATCATACAGAGCCAGGGTCTGTGGGAACGTGAAGGTTAATGCTGTTCATTTCACCTGTGAAAACTGTGCAACTGAGGAAATAATTGTGAAAGGACTTCACGGGGTCTGTATTTATTCTCTATCGATAGCTTTCACTGTCACTAGGTACTTTTACCACCAGCTTGACCTGGATTTGAAAAATAAAAGTCCTCCACCATTTAGGTCATAGAATACATTCTTTCTGTAGTTAGAGCAGTGACAGTTTTGTGGGTGACGGGATCAGAATGAATCATCTTCCCCTCCTGCTTAACAATGACTCCTGTACCAGAACAACTTGCTTTTTAACATTTGCTACTGAGATCGCAAATTTCTGAAGGCAAATAGATCACAAAGGGTTTTTTAGTATCAATTTTTATTAGTAATACAATCAGTTCCCAGGCTAAAGTAGACAGAGTCAGGAGAACATGAATAAATCATACTTAAGTCCTATTTTGACAACCATTGCAGTCTTCCTATTGGCCTCAGAGTGTACCAAGTTTAAGTTTAGAAATTGTATGCCTTTTTAAAAGACATATGCTTAGTCATAGGTCCTATAGGTGACTCCTAATGGCAACCGCAGTTATTAAATTTTCCAGAATAGTTTCAATGTCAAATATTCTTCCCCAGTATGCTCAAAAATTATGGTCACCAAAGGGATCCTGGAGATTTATTGAATAGTTTCTAAGCAACAGGATCATAAAATCTTGGGGAAAATTATAATAAATAGGCAAATTTGGTCATTTCCTTCCTTTTTTTTTTTTTTTTTTTTTTTTTTTTTTTTGTCTTTTTAGGGCTGCATCCACAGCATATAGAAATTCCAAGCCTAGGGGCCAAACTGTAGCTGTAGGCCTATGCCACAGCCACAGAAACACGGGATCCAAGCTGCATCTGTGACCTACACCACAGCTAACAGCCACACCGTATCCTTAACCCATTGAGCAAGGCAGGGAATAAACCCGCATCCTCATGGATACTAGTTGGCTTCATAACCTGCTGAGCCACAATGGAAACTCCATTTCTGATCTATTTTATATCTTAATTCGTAGACAAACATTTTAGAAATACATACAAATTAGCAAGTCAAAGTGAAGGAGTTGATGGAAAAGTCCTTAGATAAATAATTCAGCCTTAAATGAGATGTGTGGGCCTGATTTTAAATACATTTTTAACTCAGCCATAAAAAAAGAGTGACATAATGCCATTTGCAGCAACATGAATGGACATACAGTTTATCATAATAAATGAAGTTTATCAGAAAGACAAACACCATATGATATCACTTATAAGTGAAATCTAAAATAGGACACAAATGAACTTATCTATGAACAGAAACAGACCACAGACATAGAGAACAGATTCGTGGTTGCCATGGGGGAGGGATGGAGTGAGAGGTTGGGCTTAGCAGATGTAAACTAGTATATGTAGGATGGATAAACAACAAGGCCCTACTGTATAGCACAGGAAACTATAATCAATATTCTGTGTAAACCATAATGGAAAAGGATATGAACAAGAATATGCATATGTATAACTGAATCACTTTGCTGTAAACAGAAATTGACCCACCATGGTAAATCAACTATACTTCAATAAAATAAATTTTTAAAATAAATTTTAAAGCACCTCCTGTTTTTTAAGGAAAATAGCATGTATTATATACTGGCGACTCATTCTTTTCTAACTCACACCAGATCTATACTCAGACACAACGCAGATTTTTCCTCTTCACATCTGGAGAAGGGTGAAAATTATGGTGGTAAGATTATGTACCATTTCTGCCAAGTCTAAAGCATTGTCTCTCTCTCTCTCTCATTCCCTCTCTTTCCCTTCCCACCCCCCCTCCTCACCCTTCCTATCTTTTTTAATCACATTGGTTCAGTTTATTCTCATGACGTATTTTTAATTCTTTGGTCTCAAATTTTCAGGTCAGATATTTATCCATGAAATCCATTGTAAAATGTATAGCTTATTATAAGCTCTCATAGGTAAAATTCAAATTACCTAAACACCTGCCCAAATGTTTTCAAAGAAACTTAAATATCCATATATAGAGAAAAAAAATTCAATTACTGTCCAAGAGGGTAACATAATCTGAGATTAAGTAATTAAGGAACATTCATTCTGGTATGCTTATTGTGTTTCAAAAATATCATTGCATTATCTTAGAAGTGAGTTTGAGTGTAGCAGAATAAAACCAAAGCACTTAAGTCTCCAAACTGTTTTCCTGTCTGCACACTGATGCCCTTAGGGAAAGACCATTGGGAAGCATTAGCAAAGTGGGGTGGAGAAACTATAATCCCAGCAAAACCCCAGGGCCGATGACGGTGAAACATGAACAAGTCCCAGGACCTCACAACTCCAGCTTCATGTCTCAATAATATATTTTGGACAAGCACATGTACACAAATACCCACCCCCACATTTTTCAAAAAACATATTTTTTAGAAAAGACCACCTTCCTTGTAACAGTGACAAGCAAGCATGACTAATGTGGGTTCTAGCAAAAGCAAAAATGCAACAAAGCTCAGAATAAAGTCCTGCATGATTACCTTCCCTAACTAGTACTTGACCAACCCTCTCAACTGTCACTGTGGAATATGTATTACTACGTAGTGCGTGTGCCATCCCACAGGTAAATGGATTGGCCTTTAATGAATGGTGACTATTTCCTTTTCCCTTCCCTTCCCTCTCTCCCTCCACAACCCTCCTCCCCCACTTTTTTTGGTATTCCACAGTCACCTATGATTTGCATGGTCTCTTCCATTTATAAGGATATTTGGGGTCTCTGTCTTGATCTTCATTTCATCTAATTGGAAGAGTGTAGCTAATTCATAAACTAATTGTTAAAAAAAAAAAGAGCACTGAGTACAATAGACAGAACTAAATTGATTTGGATTCCTTGCCAATCTTAAGTATTCAAATATCTCCACTGCTTTTTGCCTCTGTCTCCCCTGCCCACCGCCCCAGTAAACTGAATTTTCTATGGTTCAGTATGTGATGACCTGTCAAACAAACAAATAAATTTAAGAACTTTTAAAAAGCCACAGCTGGAAAATAGAAAACTTCATTGTAACAAGCCCTCCTAAATTATGATGCTATCACAAGAAATCAAGGGTAAGACTTCTTGAACCAAACCTATCAGTAAAAAAATTAACAGATAAATACCATGTGAACTCATAAAGACTTAAATTATAAACCTTGAAAGAAATATTTCATTTTTAAAGTGACCTGTTCTGGGCAGACCTCGGAGATATTGTAGGTTCAATTCCAGACCACTGCAAGAGAGTATCACAATAAAGTGCATCACACAAATGTTTTGGTTTCCAGGGCATATAAAAGTTATGTTTACATTATACTGTAGACTGTTAAGTGTGCAATAGCATTACATGTAAACAAATTTGTGCCTTAATTAAAAAATACTTTATTGCTAAGAATGCTAACCACTATCTGAAGCTCTCCATTATCACCTTCAGGGAGCTGTAATCTTTTTGCTGGTCAAGGCTTTGAAATACTGCAAGAATTACCAAAATGTGACACAGAGACACAAAGTTAGCAAGTACTGTTGGAAAAATGACACCAGTAGCCTTTAGGGTTGCCATAAACCTACAATTTGTTAAAATAAAATAGAAAATTTGCAAAGCACAATAATGCAAAGTGCAATAAAATGAATGAGGCATACCTGTATTAATAGTAATATTTTATATGTGTACAGAGAACTATCAATCAAAAGCAATACAAAAAAATCTCCTCACTTAAACTGTACAAAAACCCAATACAGCAGGCTGTTTTATTCTCATTTGTAATGAAGAACCCAATGTTACAAGAAATTAATGTCAGCATGTCAATGCCACAGCAAGGACCTGAACACAGATCTCTTAATATACAGGCTCTCCACACAGCCATGTTACATTGCATTTCCAAAATAATCGTAATGAATAAAGGACAACTTTCCTAGTTACTTTATTGTCTTATTGAAAGAGAGTTGATTTACAAGATTGTGATAGTTTCTGCTGTACAAGAAAGTGACTCAGTTATATATACATCCATTCTTTTTCAGATTCTTTCCCAATATAGATTATCACAGAATATTGGGTAGAGTTCCCTTTGCTGTACAGCAGGTCCCTGTTGCCCATCCATTCCATATACAATAGTGTATATGTGGCAATCCCAAATTTTTTTATTTTATTTCTATTTTTCAATACACAGTCCTCTCTGGATTGTTCATGTAAATTACTCTGAATACCAATAAACTGAATCATTGCTTGCATCCATTTAATTGAAAATAAACATTGTATTTTGTGAATACCCTAAATCCAGTCATCCTGTTGTTGTTAAAACTATTTTATCTAGAACAGTGTTAGGTTCGCAGCATAACTGAGCAAAAGTTAGAGATTCTTATATACTCTCTATCTACACACAGGCACAGCCTCCCCCATCATCAGCATCCCCACCAGATGGTGCCTTTGTTACAACTGATGAACCTGTATGGACACAGGATAATCATCTAAGGTCCATGGTTTTATCTTAGGGTTCACTCTTCCTGTCATACATTCTATGGGTTGGACAAACGTATAATGACACATATGCATTGCTATGGCATAAGACAGAATATTTTACTGCCCTAAAGGTTCTCTGTGTGCCCCTATCCACCTCTCTGTCCACTGTACCCTCTCACCCCTGCAAACCACTTTCCAGGATGTCATATAGCTGGAATACAGTATATACATTTTCAGATTGGCTTCTTTCACTTAGTAATATGTAAAGAAGTTTTCTCCATGTATTTTCATGGCTTTATAGCTCATTTATTTTTAATGCTAAATATTCCATTGACGAGATGTACTGTTTATGCATCCATTCACCTACTGAAGTCAGTCTTGGTTTCTTCCAATTTGGGGCAATTATGAATAAAGCTTCTCCAAGCATCCATATGCAGGTTTTTATGTGGACATATGTTTTCACTCATTTGGGTAAAAATCAAGGAGCACAATTTCTAAAGCATATGGTAGGAGTGTGTTCCATTTTGTAAAAAATTGCCAAACTGTCTTCCAAAGTCACTGCAGCATTTTGTACTCCCACCAGCAAGGAACAAGAGTTCCTATTGCTCCGCATCCTTGTCAGCATCTGCTATTGTCAGTATTTCAGATTTTGACCATTCAAATTGGTATAGACATGACTATAGGGATGGTAATAGGTATGACTACATACCTATTAGTGTGTAGTGGTAACTTGTGTCATTTGCATTTCTCTGATGTGTATCATGGGAAGGTCTTTAATAGAATTATTTGCCATCTTTATATTTTGTTGTTTTTGTTAAAGTCTCTGTTAAAGTCTTTGGCCCAGCTATTTTTTTTTTTTTTTTGGCTGTTCACTTTTTTATTCCGTTTTTTCACTTTCTTAACAATACATTTTGAGTCAAAATCTTTTTAACATGATTGAAAATCTTCGAATATACATAAAGAGTTATTGCCATAGGAATAATTTCTTATTTTCCTCTTTGAGGAATGTAGATGCATAATCAGAGTTTAATATCGATTCCAAAATTAAACTATTTCAGGGAGTTCCCTGGCTGCCTAGTGGGTTAAGGATCCAGTGTTGTCACTGCTGTGGCTCAGGTTCATTCCCTGACCTGGGAACTTCTGCATGCCTTGTGGGTGGCCCCCCCCAAAATTAAACTGTATCTGTAGGAAGGAGTAGTATTTTGGTGGATGAATGTTCAGTGTTGTAATCTGTAAAATTCAACTATATTCTCATCCTTGATCGTGTTATTGATCCAATTACTATTTCCTTTATTGTGAAATACTCAAATTTACCATTGAATAGAAATATTTTACGGATGTACTACTTACCAATATTCACAAAAACACAAGCGCATACACACAAAAGCAGCAACATACTACTTTCAAAAATGTCACTGAGTGACAGTTGTATCAAGAACTTTTTAGCTGAAAATTAATTTTTTTCCCTAATAGGTATAAAAAGTTTCAAGTTGTGGGACTTCAGAGAAAACATGGAAAGGTGTTCATTTCATCTGCAAGAATATAATTTTTCTCACAATGCCAATACTTTCAAGATAGTTGTTTGCTAAGAATACAGAAATATTGATTGTAACATCTAGAATAAGAATGTATACCCATGGCCTAGACCAGAGCATAAATAGATGACACATTTTATAATCATTCACTATTTAGGATGCGAATACTAAGCATATTTTTTTCTGTGGGGCATTGCTTGCTCCTCAAAGACAATCTGCAAATATCCTCCCAGCACTTGAATGATAAATAAATTCTTCTCATTAACAGTTGGTAGGAAACATTTTTCCGTAAACACATCTTAGGCATCTCTTACACATTACAAACAGCTGCTACAATTTGCCGTGATGTTTAGTGCCCCCTCATAAAAGAAAATCCGTGACTCTAGTCTCCAGTGTAACCAGGATATTTTCACTGCTTTTCCTGCCAGTTACAAAGCAGGAATAATGTAAAAACATACCCTGTGAAGAAGCCAATTCTCAGAATCATCCATCTTAATATTCCAGTTTTATTCCAGGAATAGGCAAGATAAGAAGTAAGACATTTCGTGTCACTTTAGGATATTATCATGTAATTCTCGGGTAATAAAGAATTCATAAGTGATCCAATAGGGGAAAGTTCATTTACATTCTCTCCAGAGAGTTTTATCTCTTCAGATGTGACCTTGTATAATTAAATACATTTCAAGTATCTAGAGAAATGGCAGCTAAGCAGACAATGGAATTCTTCATTTTATGTGGGACTGAAATAAAGGGAAATTAAATTATAAGGAGCAGTCAATGTGATAGAAGATAAAAGGTTCCACTGAAATTCTTTCTATCTGATCTTATTCATTAGCGCTTATAGGAAGACAATTGTATCATGTGCAGTGTAACTTGATTTTAAAACTGGCACTTCATTTCATTAAATCTTCTCCGAAAGGACTCCAATGAAGTGTCCCAGACACTCATCTGTAAATGTTACTTTAATTCAGATAATTCATCTATGTAGTTAGACCAAACGTTGGGAATGCTTCTCTTTAAAATAGACCTTTCAGAGAAAAAAAATACAGTTCTCTGTGTCACAATTGAAATTTTGCTTAAATGTATCAAGAAAGATGATTAAAACCATATCTAAAATATTTCTTAAAAGACAGATCTTGAAAGAAACACTAAGGGCATTACATTTGAATTAATTTTCATAATAAAAGAAATCATTAAAAGACACAAATGTCACTTTATCGGAATACTTTAAAACTTGCATTCTCCTAACTTATAACTTATTATTGTCTTCATGGGTTTATCCTTTTCCTCCATTCTCTGGTTATCAGAGATATAGTTTGACTATAATCAATTTAATTAGGAGAATGAGAGTTTTAATTGTGTTGATTCTTACCAAATTGTCATTTACAATGTATTTTATGCGATTTAGCCTATCTTATTATGACAAATAGTACATGTACAGAAACATATATAATTGTTGTTCTGTATTCAGCTAAATAACTTATTGCAAACCCAGTGTTCATGTAACTATTACCTAAGTCAAGAAAACAAACATTACAGCATCCTGAATCCCTCTCTTGATTGCTTCGAATAACCCTTCTTTCTCCGTTTCATAAGGCAACTACTATCCTGGTGTTTATGATAATAAATTCCTACTCTTACTTGTATATAATTTTATCACCTAAGCTTACACTGTCTCTGTCTGAATTTATATAAACAGAATTTATGTTAATTTTGTTGAACATTATGTTTGCAAGATCTGTGATGCACTTTATTTCATGCACCTTGGTTGCCGAATCACATGTCACAGTATGTCCGTGCATCTACTGCCTGGCAGTGCCCACAGACCTGAACAGGAGTGGGGCTGCCCCAGCTTTCCTGGGGCTACAGAGACTGCAGGGCCCAAGTGAAGGGACATGAGTAGTAATCGTGGGCCATCTGTACATTTCTTTTTGTGAAGTGCCTTCACTCTAGTGCCCAGTGTTTATCCTTTTCTTGTAGATTTTGTAAAGACTCTTTGTATATTCCAATTCAAGCCTTTTGTAAGGTCTAAGTTATTGCATTCTTCTTCCCATCGTCTGTATGAATCAGCTGGGGCTGCCATAACAAAATATTGGTGGCTATAACACCAGAACTTGGTTACTTACAGTCCAGTTTTTCTGGAGACTGGAAGGTCCACGACCAAGTTCTGGCAGGGTTCAGGTTCTGGGGCCCTTTACTTCCTAGCTTGCAGATGGCCTCTTTCTCACTATGTCCTGTCATGGCAGAGAGAGAAGGGTAGCAAGCTCCCTGATATCTTTATAAGGTCACTAATCCCTTCACAAGGGCCCCACCCTCCTCTTCTGAACCTAATTACCTCCCAAAGTTCACATCTCCAAATATCCTAATATTAGGGACTAGGAAGTTAGGACATCAACATACAGACACAGTCCACCCTATAGCACATGCCATTTCTTCATTTTGCACTCTGAGCAGGGTCTCCAACTTGTCTTTGTATCCTTTTCTTTAAAATTCTTATTATTGCACAATATAATATACATTCTGAATGGTGTGTGCAAAAAAAAAAAGATAATACTATTCCAGAATTTATCATAAAAATAAGTCTCAGATAAACATCACCCAGGTCAAGAAGTAGGACCTTGTTAATACTTTGGAAGCCCACTCATAACCACGTCAAATCTTTGCCCTTTCTCTCCCAAAAGCAACCTGAGTTCTGCAATAATTACATTCTTAATTTTCCTTATAGCTTTTCCACCTTGACATGCATGCCTCTAATTTATCTTTAAGTTTTGCCTTTTTTAAGTGTCATAGAAATGAAGTGGTATAGTAACTCTGCTCACCAGAATGGAAACTTGCTCAGTATGTGTTTGTGAGTAGCTATACTTTATTCATTTGTATCACTGTGTACCATTCCATTGTATGAATACTGCACAATGCATTTGTTCTTCCTTCTATTTGTAGACCTTGTTAGATTTCCCATTTGGGAACATTAGGAACAGTGCTGCTGTGAACATCCCAGTACAGATCTCTTGGTGCACATGTAAACACATTTCTAATGTGCACATTACTTTGTGCAAATGCATTATATATTCTGAATATGAACCTTTGTTAGTCACCTATCATTCAAGTTATTTATGGTGTAAATCTCTTCCCCACCTTCATCTTCCTATGGCATTCCCTTAATTGCATGTTTGGATTTAAAAAAATAATTCTAACACACCATTGTAAATCAGCTATACTTCAATAAAAAAATTAATTTAAAATAATTTTCAATTTCAATGTGGCTAAATAATTATCTTTTCCTTCCTAGCTAGTATTATTTGTCCTGATTAATAATATTTCCCTGTCTGATGTCAAGAAAATTATTTCCTGTATTTTGTCAGCTTTATTTTGTCTTTCATGTTTATCTAAACCATATTCTAAGTCTAAATTTATCTAAATCATAAATTTTAAATTATCTAAATCACAGTCTACCTGTGTGGTGTGAGGTAGGAAGCAAGTGTCATTTTTCAATATTGATATGTAATTGTTCTATATTACTTAAAAAGCTACTTTCCCTACTGCTTTCCAATTATATAAATCGTCTCTCAGTTCTTTATCTCATGATATTTGTCTTTATTTGTGCCAATAATATAGTTTTTATTGTAGCTCTATGATGAATATTGCTATTTATTACAAAAGATCCTCTCTTTTGTTTTTCATTCTTAACAAGTATCAGCTAAAAATGGACCATTTGCATTTCCACCCAGGTATCTTAGGATCAGCTTCTCAAGTTCCCCAAAACTTGTTTTAGGAAACTTGACATCTTTACAGTATTGAATCTCTCAATCATAAAATATGGTATTCATTTAGTTTATGTCTTTTTTATTTTTTAAATTTTGGGTGTGGAGTTGTTATACTACTTTTGCTAGATCTGATGCTTTGGAAATGTCTTTTTTTTTTTTTTTTTTTTTTTTTTGGCTTTTAGGGCCGCACTCATGGCATATGGAAGTTCCCAGGCTAGGGGTTGAATTGAAGTTGCAGCTGCCAGACTACACCACAGAAATGCAGAATCCAAGCTGTGTCTGTGATCCACATGGCAATGCCGGAACCTTAGCCCACTGAGCAAGGCCAGGGATTAAACCCATGTCCTCATGGATACCAGTCAGGTTTCTTTCTGTTGAGCACCGCCATGGGAACTCTGTATTTCTTTTTGTTAAATTTATTGCACTACCTAGAAGCTGTAACACAGTGGTGAATAGAAGTATTACCTTGATGGTCTGTTGTGCACAACTGAGCAATAATTCCCTGCTTGGCCAAAACTAGCTGTTAAGTAACTTTATTTTTAACGGTAAATTGTAATCTGATCTTCAGTAAATAGCAAATACCCATTTGTATCTTTTCATTTATGTAAAAATGTGAATTGTGCCACAACCTTTGAGTTGTAAGATATACCATATATACTTTAAAAATTGTTTTAAGTAAAATGCTACTGATCTCAGCAGAGTCCTGGGCTTCTTGTACCTCCTCACTGTAACTCTATGAGGTAAGATGCTTTAAGAGCCCCATCTCATCATTGAAGCCCAGGCGAGGAAACAGATTCAGAGAAGTGTAGGAATATCCTCAAGGTCACAGGTGTCAGTGGTGAGGCTGGGACCAAGCACTGGCAGTCAAACCAGGCTTCTCCCTTTAAATGGTGATGGTGTAAGTGCTATGCTTCATATTTAGATAGAGCACCTATTTATTCACATAAAATGCTATGTGAACCCGTTGGCAAGTTTTGCTTCAAATTGTTTCAAATTTATCTTTGGTTTTCAGGAGTAGTTTTGAACCCAACTCCAAGCCATCACATGGAGAAATGAGAACCATGGCCAGTGTGGAATTTGAGCACAATTTTCATGTTACGGTTTTATCCAGAATCCTGTTATTGGACCCTTTACTCTTTGTTGACCTGCATGTATCATGTTCAGAGATGTTAGTTCCATCCTCACCTCTCACTTTCTTCTAATCCCTGTCCTTCCACTCAACAAGAATGCCTCCACCCCCACCCTATCCATATGCATGAGCTATGACTTTTGGGAGGTAGCCTGACAAAGAAAGATATCTGCCCTCACTTTACAGTAAAATGTCACCAGAAACCAGAGCAGGTGCTGCATTATGTTGACAGTGACAGTTTCTGGGTGGGTGCAGTCACCAGAGGAATATTCTATCACTTTGTTATTTCACAAGGGTTTTGACAGATATCTCACCTTCCTTTTGCTACTGTGTAATTACATACCAAATAACCACAAATCTGAATCACGGCAATACAAGAGCGACATGCAAGGTAAATGAGGTAATTTTAAAGTAATTTCTTTGTATATGAGGTAAAGGGAAGAATCATAATAAGATCGTAATGGGGATACTTTTGCATGCAAAGTAGATTTTGTGGTGACACATCTCATTTAGAATTCCAAGCCCACTGAGAGACTTTTCCTTCCACTGACAGAGTAGCTGATTGTGGGCGCTGACCCCAGGTTACAGGAAAGAGAGGGAAATAAGCTGCTTGCACATGGACTGATCTGCTCACAATTCCTATACATTACTTTCACATAAATGACCTGGCAAAGACTGAAAAGACAGCTGGTTGACTATAAGAGATACATAGATATGTCCTAGGAGATTATAGATTCTTGTTAGCCAAGGGAATGAGGACACTGCCAAGGTCATTGGGAGTGTACTCTGTGAAGTAGCCTGTGCACACCTTCTCAGGGTCTGGGTTGCTTGTGGAATGTTCTCTTGTCAATGCACTACACTTCTTTCCATGTAATCAGGTTTTGAGTTGCTTTTAAGAGCCTTCATGCCTTGAAGAGCCCATTGCAATACTTTGATCTTGGGCACTTAAAATGAATGCATTTATATGTCTGGTTTAGTAAGTTATGGTTCTAGGGAAAATCCAAAGCACTATCTTTCTCCTATTTCATTTATAAATTTTCAGTGTGTTTGAACAAGTTTCAGGCTTCTCCAGTGAGGCTGAGACATTATAGTTTTGTTATTTTCCACAAATTAGATGTGTCAGCCCCTTATGTAGTGGGATTGCTATTTCTGTCATCAACAGTTTAGCTTGGCAACTGACAATGGATTAATCTCCAAAATACAAACATCTCACAGTTTTATGTCAAAAAACCAAACAACCCAATTAAAAATGGTCAGAATATCTAAATGGACATTTATCCAAAGATAACATATGAACAAAAAGCACATGAAAAGATGTTCAACATCACTAATTATTAGAGAAATGCAAATCAAACCTACAATGAGGTATCAATGCATACCCATCAGAATGGCCATCATTCAAAGTCTACAAATAATAAATACTGGAGAGGGTGCAGAGAAAAGAGAACCATCCTACACTGTTTGGTGGGAATGTAAGCTGGTGCAACCCTTATGGAGAAAAGTATGGGGATTCCTTAAAAACTCAGTGTAGAACAACTGTGTGACCCAGCAATCCAGTTACCAGTTAGTTTTCAGATAAAGGAGATGTATGTGTCTGTGTGATGTCATAGAATGTTTTAATAGCATTTTTTCTTGCAAAATGTACCCTCTAATGAACTAAAATATACACCTGTATCATAAGAAACTTAGGGCCAAAAAAAATTATGTGTGCAGCATACACGCAAAATTAGAATCCCTAACTCATTGTACACCCTAAATTACTGGGCTAGAGATGCTCCAGGGAAGTCTGGCTTTCTTTCCACTTAAAATGCTTCCATAAACCTAGAGGTCACTGCAGACTCTAAGTATCCTTGATGACTGTTCCCGTCCCTTCCCAAGTGGTATTCCAGAATTAAAACCACCCCCACCCCCTGCCCAGGAAAGGCACCTGGTCCAAGATATGCCTCCTCCCAAGACTAATCTTTAAAGACTCAGTCCTCTTCAGGTCACCTACACATGAAATGCTTCTCTTTTTAACAAATATTCACTTTAAAGATAAAGAGTTAAACCATTTGCCTACCCTCTCTGGTCCTAGAGCATTCAACTCCATTTCTACCATTTAGATGTCATCTTAGTTTTATTATGTAATTAATACTTTTAATATACAACATATGTAAGTAATTAATTCTTGGCTTTTAATAAGACAAACCATAGTGTCACCTACTACCCTATCTTCCTATTCCTGCAGCCTTTGACAAGTGCCTTTTTCTCTTGAATCCATTTTCTTATAAATAAGGATATTTGTGGTTCCTCTGGAGGTATTAGAAGATTCAATATATAAGGCACCCCTAACTAATTTTGATTTTAAAGCATCAGTAGCTTCCTGTTATTGATGATAATCTCACAATCTGAATTATCTATGTTTTTAAGGATACATTATGCAATAGGAAAATAGGAAAAAAATAATATATTTACTATATATAAGTAGAAAATGTTTAGCTTTTCAAGGAAAAATAACATGTTAGCCAACTTACACAATTTTCTGAATGTAAATTTTCCTAGAAAGTTTAAACACCTGTCATCGCACCTGCTGTGTGGCATAAACAAGAAACAGCTGATTGTAAGTTGGATCATGATGAAAACTCCATCACAGTTTTAGGTATAGGAAGCTCTTGGTTCCTCTGCATCAGCTACTTGACTGGTGTGTATTTAAATGACACCTGTGGGAGTTCCCGTCGTGGCTCAGTGTTTAACAAATCCGACTAGGAACCATGATGTTGCGGGTTTGCTCCCTGGCCTCGCTCAGTGGGTTAAGGATCTGGCATTACCCTGAGCAGACGTAGCTCGGATCCTGCGTTGCTGTGGCTGTGGCGTTGTCGGTGGCTACAGCTCCGATTAGACCCCTAACCTGGGAACCTCCATATGCCACCGGAAGTGGCCCTAGAAAAGGAAAAAAAAATAATAATACTTATGAATATAAATTTAAAATAAATAAATAAATAAATGACACCTGTGGCCATCAATAGAGTTAACACAGTGGAAGAGCCCCAGAATGGTATGAGACCTTGATAGGTTTTTAGAAAGTCCATTATATTTCAGGGAGCGTTCCAACTGTTTCTCAAGAAAACCACTTATTGCAGTTGTCTGTGGCAAATGCATTCTTCAGATCAGAGTGGAGCTGTAGCAGGCAGCAAAAAAAATGGGTCATGCAAGAGTAAATGAAAAGGCTCACAGCCATCTGTATGGGCTCTCTCCAAAGAGCTGAAAAATGCTGCATGGAATTAAGAACTAGAATTTTCTCCAAGCTTTCATTAGCTGTTTCACGGCTTAAAGAGCCATGTGATTCTTTTCTGATCTGGCCAGAAGTCTGAAAGTTATCAAAGAATTGGACATGCTAAAGGAAGTGTGCAAGTCTTAAAACTACAGTCACTCAAAATTTCTGGAGAGGTAACCATCATAAGGATGAGTAACCAGATCAATTAAATCACATTCCTGTTTCAATTCACTAAAATTATCCAGGGAATAAGGAACAGACAATTTGAAAACTGGAGCAATCGTGTTCTTTAGTTTGACAGCTGGTGTTTAATTTATCTCATGCGAATCTGTGACTATCTACTTCTTTCTTAGTCAATACAATGGAGTTACTTAACACTATTAGCATGAATGGATTTGTAACATCTCTGCAACACAGATTTTTTTTTTTTTTTCAGAGTGAAGGATCATTCTGCCTACTAGAACATTCTATCTGGTCTGTATGTAAATACTTCAGTGACCATTAAGCCACCTTATTTGTTTCTTTCTCAGAAGTCATCCTCATTTGTCTTGAAAACAAACATAGTATAAGCAAATCTTTCCAAAAGTGATCATTTTAGGAGTTCCCATCATGGTGCAGTGGTTAACAAATCTCACTAGGAACCATGAGGTTGCAAGTTCGATCTCTGGCCTCACTCAGTGGGTTAAGGATCCATGTTGCTATGAGCTGTGGTGTAGGTTGCAGATTCAGTTCAGATCCCATGTTGCTGTGGCTGTGGCGTAGGCCGGCGGCTATAGCTCCGATTAGACCACTAGCCTGGGAATCTCCATATGCCAAGGGAGCAGCCCTAGAAAAGGCAAAAAGACCAAAAAAAAAAAAAAAAAAAAAAAAAAAAAAAGTGATCATTTTAATTGCACTTGAGTTATCAGAATATTCCAGAATATTTCCTGTACTATCAATACTGTGTTTTGTTTTTCACATGCTTCTCATTTTGTATGAATTCTCTCCAGTGTCTTTCTTGGAAAATGTTACCATCAGTATTCAGGTGCTTAACAGAGAGCCAAGAATAAAAGCCACCAGGTTAGAATCCAGTCCAAATGGGGTAAAAATCAACCAAAAAAGCCCAGTGGATTCCTGGACAGCCACTCAAGAGTGATGTTTAGAAGCAGAACCAGCTACCTCACCGCCCTACCCATTGCAAAATGAGAATCTTTGGTTCCCTGTTCAAAAAGCAGGAAAAAGGAAAAAAAAATTCTTTTTTAAATTAAAATACGAAGCATTTTCTCTTCTTCTACAGCCACTCTCCACCTGTAGTGGTAGCTTTTTATTTGTGTTGATACCCCTCACACTTGGGGATATTTTCTAAGCAGACCCTCACAGGCAGTGGAGACTCTGCCCTGCAACTTGGTGCTTGTCACCCACCATCTAGCATGTCCTCCCCCCAATCCCTGCTCCCTCACCCAGCGGTCAGCAGCCTGGCTGAGTCATGGGAACTTAATCCAGCTAGTCTTCTCCCTTCCCAGGCTCTCCACCAGAAACCAGTGGATGAATAATGCCCAGGATGGCAACCTCTGCCCCAGGCTGCACTCAGCATGTTGATGTGAGTGGGCCAGAGGTTCAGCCCTATTGGTTGCCCCCAAAATGCACAGCAGTGCTGACAACCCAGGGGTTGGAGAAGAATCACCCTCTAATTAGGAACACAAAGCCAGTTTATTTGTCCCAGCAGTTCTGCCCAATCAGAGTTCATCTTTGGAACTGGCCTACAATTTCTGCAAAAAATAGGTAAATAAATGCATTGCTTCAGCGTCACACTGGTTTTCACTGCGAAAGTCTGTTAGCCAGGCAGACAATCTATTTTCCACAGATTTACCTCTGAATTACTTTCACACTCTGTTCTCAAAAGGCAATTTTTTTTATCACTGACAATATGAAAAAGAAGAGCTGCCACATTATTATACACTTTCCTGAACTATTTTAGAGAAGACAATATACATTAAGATACAAATAGGAAGCAAATAAAGCCATCTCAGGGCCATACAAGATGGAAAAGAATTAACGGTGTAATCCAAGGAAGAATTTTTTACCTGAAAGTGCTCAAAGGACAGGGGTAATACTACCTGAACCATTACACTCAGAGATCCTTATATTCCCTGGAACTAATGATCATCAGAATCAAAAAGATAATCTGTAATGGATATTGGTGAAGATTCCCAGACTAGGAAAAATGTACATAAATGACTTTTATGTTTCCTTCTAAGGGTACTTTTTATCATGGCAACTTATCCCCATCAACTGCATCAATATATGTGATCATTATCAGCATCATCTTTACCATCATTCTCACTCAGAAGACATGGTGGTTGTCATCATCGTCAGTATCTCTTGATTTATTCATACAGATATGCTACTAAATTTTCATCTGTGGACATGGAATAAAGTAAGGTTGAGCTTGATGGAGTTTTTATTGTTTCAGCATTTTTTCCCCCTCTTCCATCAATATCATTCTTCCTGCTAATCTGGAAAATATGTTTTCCTCAAAGAGAAGGGAAAGATAAGTCTCTCTCTACTTCAGTGTTTCCAACCATGTATCAATTTACAGCAATTAAATTGCAGGAGAAAAGGAACATTCTAGGGCTTGGGGTCAGAAGACAAGGCATCAATCCCAGCTCAACCCAACTGTACAACCTTTATCCAATCATCTCACTTTTTAGAAAGAGGTTAAACTTGACCATCCCTAAGGTCCTTTGCAATTCTGAAACTATGAACCTGACTGAATTAGCTTACCACAATCAGAACTACGTCAATTGTGTGCTGCGAGTGGAATAAGATGGATAACTCAGCCACACGTTCTATCTATGTTGCAAGCAATGTTTCATGTGCTTGATGCATATTATCTCATTTAATTCTCACCAAAGCCCTAGCAGCTAGGTATCAGTGTCCCCATTTTAGAAATTGAAAACCTTGGGTAGAACGATGTTAGGGGACCTGTCAATGATCATTTAGTGAGTAACCATTCTGTACCAGAAAACTATTTTTCACTTTCAGTATTCGACAAAAAGACAGGAAATGCTCAACACTTTATTATGAAAAAGGTTTGGTATTAGTTGACTTTGCCTAGCTGTAGCTAACAAAAGCATTCTGTAGGTAGGTATACTCAGTCTATCTTTGAATTAACAGTATTTCCAACTGATGATGGGTTTATTGGGATATAATCTCATCAAAAGTCAGGGAAGAGCTAAATGGTCAACAGGTATACCCTATTGACATGTGTGTATGTTCTCAGGATAGACAATAACTAGTTTTCAAGAGGACTTGATGGCATTATTTGTCACACATGCTTAACCCTAAATTTACTTGGTAGGTGGAGTGGCCATCAGTGCTAGTGAACTGGCGTTATGTAAAGGAAAACTCACCATTCCACATCTTTATTATAGGAGGAAGTTATGGGGTAAGGTGTCCATCCAGATCAGGCTTCTACCCCTCTCCCCAGAAACTAGGAGATGGGGGCCTCCTCCTCAGGGATCACATTTGAAAGAGCTAGTTCTCAGGTCCTTGATAAGACCTTCCTGTATCTTAAAGTTGGCAAGGGGCTTATTTACTTTTGAAAAGAGGAGATACATTTCAAAGAGGCAAAGAAGAACTTACAATGCTCTAGGAAAAGGGAGGGTGGACTGAAGGGGGTGGGGGCAGGGTCTCTTCTTTTTCATTTGTGTTTGCTTTACACTGCCTACTGCCAGTATTGGACATGGAGAAGTTATACAGGACTGTGCCACCTGCTTGGTTTTTCTCTCAGATATTAAAGGGAGATTTGAAGGTGAGGATAAGGCACTACCTGGATAATACTATTAATTTACATTTGTAAAGGGTTTTCCATGTTCCAAAGTGCTATCATTATTTAGTATCTGAATTTATTGGATTCTCACCACTCTGTGAAAACCATTAAAACTACCTTCCTTTTTGTATTTCTATTTTTATGCAAAAGCAGATTCAGAGAAGTAGACACACTACCAAGAATCAAAGCCAGGCATCCCTTCAAGGAGCTGGTTTCCTTAGCTCCAGCCAGAGTTTCCATCTTTTCCAGCAACTCTAAAAAGATCCTTTCCATCTTTTCCAGTCTGTCACATGGCTCCCAATGGTCAGGGTCAGTCTCTCCCTCTACAGGACAAATGAGGAAAGTCTTCAAGAACCAGATTGACATCTGTTTCTATGTCTCCTTGTCTCTTGCCCTTTCTGTCTTCTCTGGTTTTCCTGATCCCAACTCATTTCAAACACAAGGCAATCATCTTCATGTTACGCTTTTACACACCACTGGCTTTTGGTGTCCCATCTCTGATTTGGGTCTAGTCTTCAATGTTCTCTTTCCCCTTTTATTTTTTTCCCCTGCTTTTTTAGGGCTGTGCCCAGGCTAGGGGACAAATCAGAGCTACAGCTGCCGGCCTACACCATAGCCACAGTGGGATCTGAGCCTCATCTGTGACCTACACCACAGCTCAAGGCAACACCAGATTCCCAACCCACTGAGCAAGACCAGGGATCAAACATGAATCCTCATGAATTCTAGTTGGATTCATTTCTGCTACACCTCAAAGAGAACTCCCTGTTCTCTTCCTCTTTGATTCTCCCAATCCAACTTCCCACCCATTATAAAGGCACAGCCCTTACTATCCACCACAGTCCTCATTCCAACTCACTTGCCCCACACAACTAGGGCTACGCCCAGGAAAGAGCAGTTGAATGGATGAATAGGACCACTTTTAACGGAGCAATTACATTCTTTCCTTCTCCTCCCAAACCTAGGTTTTGTCTCCCTCTTCTAAAGAAGAGGATTTATGGAAAATACAAATTTTCCCCCCACATAATCCTTTTGATATTTTTTTGTCTTTTTAGGGCCACACCCACAGCATATGGAGGTTCCAGGCTGGGGGTCTAATCGGACCTGTAGCCACTGGCCTACACCAGAGCCACAGCAATGCCAGATCCTTAACCCACTGAGCGAGGCCAAGGATTGAACCTGCAACCTCATGGTTCCTAATTGGATTCATTTCCACTGCACCATAATGGGAACTCCCTGATAATTTTTTAAAATGTGTTGGTACTTTCAGTAAAGTACAGATACTTTTGCTTTTCTAATGTGAATAGATCTTAAATGATTCTTCTAACATTCCAGCGCTACCATATGCACAGAAAGGATGTAAGACATAACTGTGGAATTGTATGTGCGCAGAAATAAACCCCAAACACATTCACATAGAGACCTGTGAAATCTAACTATCCATCTGTTTCATATTACTCAGGGATTCTAGATGTTCCGCCTTCCTGAGACTTTGAATTTTGCTTCCTGAATCACGAATTATACTTGTGCAAAAGCACTCCAAGTTTTCCCCATTTCTATCAGGAAATGTACAGTCACAGAGGGAGACAAGAGATTTATGCATGCCTGTATGTTCTACCATTTAGGTACTGTGATATATACTTAATGAACTTACATTTCCATCTTCAGTACTTTCCTCTTCCAGTGCATAATTCTTAAAAATGCATGCATCTTGGTAATGTGATTTATAATAATTTTAGTTCTAAGAAATAAGTGTTAAATGGACAACACAGCCATTACTCAGCATACAACTGGGGGAGCAACTAGAGCACAAGTGGGTAATAGGACATCATCACTACAGCGATTCAGAGCACCCAAGGCTAGCAAGTCACCTTAGGTTCACCACTGTGATTTATCTCACTACTCCTAAGGGCTGTGAAGGAAAGAGGTGATGATGTGTGGAGGAGAGAAAGCAAGTGAACCCCAGGGCTACTGACTTAGTGCCAGAAGATAGAAATTATGATGTCCCAGGCTCTCCTCTCTCCAATTCATCTTCCATTTGGAAATAAGTTATCTTCCCAATTAACCACCATAGTTCTACTCTATCCCAGCTCAAGAACCTTGTGTCAATCTCTGCAGCCTATGCGGTGAATTCCTAAACATGCCTGGAAGGGAAAGCACTCCAAAACTTTGCCCTTTCCCTTATTCCAGAGATGAAAGCCTGGCCGCTTTGCCACAATCATTTGCCCTTGTGTTTATTTCCTCAGTTTAAGCCCCTGGAAAGCATGACCATCTTAGATCATGGAGCTCCATACACAGTGGGCCTTTGATAAAAGGATGGTGGTTGCAGGAATGAAGACATCAAAGAAGCAATGTGTATGTTGACTCGCATTCACTCTGACAGGTTCATAATCAGATCTTTGTCCCTAAATTATTAATGCCTCGGTAATAAACTTGTAGACTGTATACTGAGTGGCAGAAAGACCACCAAACCTTTTTTTTTGTAGCAAGCTAAGCAAAAGAATCAGACAAGATCTATATCATACTGGTTTAAAATAAGCTTGTTACAATAGCAATAATGAAGAAATAGCAGTGCCCACTATCAACTACCTATAATGTGCTCAGTGAGGCATTGTTTAAAATGCATGCTTCAAATAAATGTTTTATATATATATATATATATATATGTATACAGAAACACACAAACCTATATATATACACACATACTGTCACACCTTGAGAGGTAGTGGTGGGTCTGTGTTTTGTGGATGGTAATATTGAGTCTTACAGAAACAGAGTAACTCAGTCCTCCATGTCCATGCTGGAGCCCTGTTTAATGTGATCAAATTAGCAAGATCATAGGCCATTAACTAAGCAGTGTTTTACCACAAAACAAACTCCTTATTTACTTATTTAATGACTTTCATTGAGATCTGACAGTGTTCTAGCAGCTATGCTAGCTTGAGGAAAACGATGTTGACAAAACTATGAGGTTTCTTCCTCCTGCGGGATGACTGCAGAGTCTGTGATTGCTGCAGCTTCTCGCCTCCATGCCATGTAAACCTGAGTGAGGATGGCCATCTGGGAAGAGATCCCTGCAAGATCTCTTTCTGTTTCCCTTGCACATTCTTTGCCAAGTTCAACAAGATTTGTTTTTTCAAAACAAAATCCCTTGGATTCAGGTGTGTTAAAAGCAGGAGGCTTCAGTTCGATGAAAAATGCCAGTGGTGATTTAATAGGGATCACATTGAATCTGTAGACTGCCATGGGTAGTATGGTCATTCTTCTAATCCATGACCACAGAATATCTACCTGTTTGTCTCACCTTCAGTGTCTTTCATCAGTGCCATACAGTTTTCCAAGTATTGGTCTTTTACCTCCTTAAGTAGTTTTATTCCTAGACATTGTATCCTTTTTGGTACAGTGGTAAATGGGATTGTTTCTTTAATTTCTCTGATAGTTCGTTATTACTGTATAAAAATGTAGCAGATTTGTAGGTATTAACTTGGTATCCTGCAAATTTCCTGAATTCATTAATGAGCTCTAATAGTTTTCTGGTAGTTTCTTATATGTTTTTCTATATAAAATATCCTGTCATCTGCAAACAGTGACAGTTTTTTTTTTGGGGGGGGGGCAGGGACACATGGCATATGGAGGTTCCCAGGCCAGGGGTCAAATTAGAGCTGTAGCCGCTGGCCTATACCACAGCACCGAGCCATGTCTGCAACCTACACCAGAGCGCATGGCAACACCAGATCCTTAACTCACTGAGCAAGGCCAGTGATCAAACCCTCGTCCTCACGGATACTAGTCAGATTCGTTTTCGCTGAGCTATGATGGGATCTCCAAAACACTGACAGTTTTACATCTTCCTTTTTAATCATTAGGGAAATGCAAATCCAAGTTCCAATGATATATCACCTCACACATGACAGAAGGGCTATCATCAATGCACTGATTCATTGATTCCTATTTTTATTCCTGAAATACTTTGTGAAGTTTATGCGTCATTTAGCTCTCTCCATACTATTTCTTTATTTCATTCTGAAGACAATCTCACTTATACTCTTCCCTGTCTTTCTTCTCTAGAACTAATGATGGGGTCTGATCTCTGACTTTTTTTTTTTTTATTAAACTTAGCTTTTAAAAGTCCAAGTGCTAATGGCTATGACCCAGTAGCTTTTTCTCTCCTTCACAGCACAGATAGAAAAATAACTTTCCATTTGGGGAATCTGTTTCTGCTTTGCTTCTCAGTGTTTAAGCCAGCCCTCCTCTGTGCTAAGTCAGCCTTTGCAGAAGCTATTCTGTCATCCTCAAGTGGCCTTGACCCTGAAATTGGTCAGATGTTCTTGGCAATAAAGAGCCCCTGTGTAACAGGTTACAGGGGTTTAACAGCCACTTGGGGTGGGGCTGGTCCTATTGTCTTGGAAACAATGAGTGTGTATGTCTGCCCTAGATAACACAGGGGAAAATAGCTAGTGCATTAATCTATTGAGGATTCAATGAGCCCACATAAAACCAATCCTAGTAAATACTGAGGAAGCTCTATAAGCAGTTTTTTGTGGTTTTGATTTTGAATATGTCGTCACCCATGAAGGGGCAGGAGAATTATGCCTCAAGTGTACTGCTTCCTTAGGGAAATGTTTTATTTTTATCTTTAGGAAGTTTTTCAATCTTGAGCAATAAATTTTGTAAAAGATAAACATAATATCTGCAAGACCTCCAGCCCTTGAGGTGACACGTGGCTCTTGGGGAAAGAAACTTGTTTATTTAAGAGGATGAGAGGCAGGACAATTACATTGACAAGATTTTCACAAGCATGGCCACTGTCAGTGTTAACAAATGGTTTTAAGCAAAAGTACCTGGTGCATGGTAGGTGGTTTAATTTCACTTACGTAAACATTGGAGTGATCCGAAGTTTAAATTACATTTTAGTGATCCTTGAGACTCTGTTATTGGGGAAAATGTAATTTCAATTTCTATAAATATGAGCAAAAATCAAGATCCAAGACTGATTTCCCATTTATAATATCCCACTCTAAGCTCCTGCTGCCCAGCTAATAGTACAAGAACAAATTTTAAAAATACAAAGATTCCTGTTTATGTTTAGACTTAGTTTGCCAAGGGTTTCCAGGAACTAGTATCAAAGAACAGTGCCTCTGTGAACAATAAGAAAATCTAAAGACCTCTGCACCTTCCTGTACATATTTTTTCAAATAAATACTATAATGACAACTTATGCGTTCTGTTTTTAAAATAAGTTTTGTAATATAAAATATTAATGCTCAATCCTCTCATCTTATGTCAACTTACTAAGTAGCTAGTGGACTACTAGGTACATATCTTGTTTTGTTTGTGATTGATGTAGAGTTTTATTTCTAAAGCCAAGTTTATTGACATTTAATTCCCTCTTCTTAGATGGACATATAGTTCTAGGGATTTTGACACATGCTCAGTTATGTAACCCTCATAAAAAATCAAAATGTAGAATACTTTTATCATGCCTAAATGTTTCTCTGTGCCTCACTGTGGTCAATTCCTGCTCCCAACATTCACCCTGGCAACCAGTGATGTTTTAAAGTTCATGCCATTATTGGAGTTCCCGTCGTGGCGCAGTGGTTAACGAATCCGACTAGGAACCATGAGGTCACGGGTTCAGTCCCTGCCCTTGCTCAGTGGGTTAACGATCCGGCGTTGCCATGAGCTGTGGTGTAGGTTGCAGACGCGGCTCAGATCCCACGTTGCTGTGGCTCTGGCGTAGGCCGGTGGCTACAGCTCCGATTCGACCCCTAGCCTGGGAACCTCCATATGCCGCGGGAGCAGCCCAAGAAATAGCAACAACAACAACAAAAAGACAAAAGACAAAAAAATAAATAAATAAAGTTCATGCCATTATTAAGATGAGTATTGCGAGTAGTTACAGGGCTGGTGAGTTGCACAGAGGAGGTTCTGCATATGATTTTTGCACCTAACTTTTCCCAAAAACTCTAACCCCAGCCCCACTGTGGTGTGGCTGCTGGTCTCTCTGTGAGATCTTCTACTGCTTCACATTATTTCTTGTGGCCTAATTTCACTGGTGTTACCTTTAGACATGCCATTCAAATGTCCTTTGTTCATTTTCATGATCTAATATGAAATGAATTATAAAATGGCATGTGTAACTAAAAAGTATTTCATTTTTGTTATTTCCACAATATGATTTTTTTTCTACTGTATAGCATGGTGACCCAGTTACACATACATGTATACATTCTTTCTCCTCACCTTATCATGTTCCATCATAAGCGACTAGACATAGTTCCCAGTGCTACACAGCAGGATCTCATTGCTAATCCATTCCAAAGGCAATAGTTTGCATCTATTAACCCTAATTTCAAAACACAACCCCACAAAATCTAAGGGATACAGCAAAAGCAGTTCTTAGAGGAAAGTTCATAGTAATACAGGCCCTTCCTCAAACAAAACAAACAAACAAACAAAAAACAAGAAAAATCTCAGACAACCTAACCTACCACCTAATTAGAATTAGAAAAAGAAGGAAAAAACCTCACGTCAGCAGAAGGAAGGAAATAATAAAGATCAGAGAGAAAATAAAGTATTTCAATCTAAGTCTAATTTTCACATGTTAACTAAAAGTTTCCATGATTATGTAGATTGTTTGGGTAGTAGTGGGCAGTGAAAAAGTAAAGAAAAATGACACATTTTCACTTGTTTTCTCTGTCTTTTCACCTCTAACATGGTCCCTTTATAACAGTGTAAACAGGCTAATTCTAACTAACTTTCTAAGCAATAGATAGATTTTTTTTTAGTGAAAAAGTATTGCAGGAAGGCTAGAAAAAAGATCTCGCTGGGAGTGAGGGTACTCTGCCCACCCATTCCCCTTCCACTAGAGAAGACCCCAATTTTAAGAATTTGATGAACATTCTGCTAGGCTTTCTATCTATAGATAGTGGGGGGGGGAGTTGGTTTGTTTGGGTTTTTTGGTCTGTGCTAGTGGCATGCAGAAGTTGCCAAGGCAGAAATCGAACCTATGCCATGGCAGTGACCCAAGTCACTGCAGTGACAACACCAGATGCTTCACCTGCTGTGCCATAACAGACATCCTATAGATAACATTTTTAAACAAAATGGATGCAAAAAGGAAAAATGAGAAATCTATAAATTGCTCTTTCAAATATTTTTATCCTAAAAATATTTGTGTCAGTTAACATAGACTTACACATTCTCTTAACTACTGAGTAGTTTCCTAAGGTATAGTTTTGCCATAATTAGCATTAGTGATGAACATGTGGTTTGCCTCAAGTTTTTCTCCATCACAGATAACTTTCAATTTGTACAACTGTGTGACTATTCTTAACAGTAAAGATTCCAAGGGGTAAACTGTTGTTACAAACTATCTGTGCATTTAAAATCTGGATAGTGTCCATTTGCCTTTAGAAAGGCAAAGACTGATGCTACTCCCATCCATATTGTGAGAGCTCTCATTTTCTCACTCCCTTCCCAATAAAGTGTGTCTGTTCTTTTAGTTTTAGCATCAGTTAGGGAGGACACAGTATGATACTGTTGCTTAATGTCAGAGCTTCCTCATCATTTAAAGTTGTGTATCTGTTAGAAGTTTATTAGGGATTTGTGGTTTTGCCTCTATGAAGGTTAAGAACATGGTCAATGACTGGTTATATTGATTGGGCTGGGACACTTTTTTTTTTTTTTTGCCTTTTCTAGGGCAGCTTTCCACAGCATATGGAGGTTCCCAGGCTAGGGGTCTAATTGGAGCTGTAGCCGCTGGCCTACACCAGAGCCACAGCAACTCAGGATCCAAGCCACGTCTGCAGCCTACACCACAGTTCATGGCAATGTGGATCCTTAACCCACTGAGCAAAGGCCAGGGATTGAACCCGCAACCTCATGGTTCCTAGTCGGATTCGTTAACCACTGCGCCAAGATGGGAACTCCAAGGGCTTGGAGTCTTTTCATCAGCAATTTGAAGAATCCCTTTGCATTTTTAGGAAAATTAGTGCTTTGCTGTATATATATTACAAATATATTATCAGAATCTACCTTCATCTTTTTAACTTTACTCAAGTGTCAATGAGCTAATTTTCATGTTTTTCTCAAGAGCAGGTGTTCTCAGTTCACGCTACAGATTAGGATCATGGAGGAGCCTTTATAAAAAGACTGCAGCCTGCCCCCCTCACCAACACCACCCGTGCACAGGTTCAGGTTCAGTTGATTTGGGTGATATAGGTGCATAGTTCTCCAGGTGATACTAATGTACAGAGCTGTAAAGAATTGTTTACTGTGCATACAGATGGCTTGGGTGTTCTGTTAAAGCACAGATCCTGTGATAAAGCCTGAGATGTGATATTTCTAATAAGCTCCCAGGAGATGTGCACACTGCTGATCTATAGTCTACACTCTGAATAGCAAGGATTTGTGGTGTCTGGTTTTTAGTTCTTGCTTAAGAAGAACTTCACTACCTAAGACTATAAATCTTTATTTTCTCCTGTATTTTTTCTAGTACCTTTCATAGTTTTATAAATATCAGAAATCCATTTGGATTTTTTTAATATGGTAAAGAAATCTAATTCTTGTTTTTAATCAGTATCAAATTGGATCCACCCCCACTTATTCATTTATTTGGTCAATATATTTCAATGTAATATATTCTTGATTTTTTAAAAAAGTCTCTAGAAACTTCATAGGTTGATAAAAGTAGAAGCTTTGATTATTTCAACAATATACAGAGTTTATATTTTAAAATTTATTTCCCCAAAGGAAATTTTACCCTGAAATTAAAGTTGTTAAAATCAAGAAATTTTTCTGTCTGTGATCTTTAAATTTCAAATGCGTTTATTTTCAGCACCTAAATATGATTTAAAATTCAATTCCAGATTAAAAAAAAACAAGCATAGAGGATGTGATCCTTATGTCTGAGTTTCCATTTTTAATCAGTGTTTGGTGATTCCATAGGATCCAGTGCCCATCTCATTTGGTGGCAGTAATTCAGAGGTGGGAACACTCTCTGGGGGAATATAGTGCCAACAGGAACCAACGTCTGCTGAGCTCAGGGTACAAGGTCTTCCTTCAAGCCCTTTTTATGTAGCATAATACACAAAAAAAGCCACAGAGCTGAGGATTTCCAAATGACTTTTGTAGGATGTGATGTTGATGATGATGGTATCTATAAAGTAAGCTGGAGTTGCTTTGTGCCCCATGTAAAGCAAGAAGAAAAAGAGAAATTCAAATGTTTAAGAATTTAAATAACCCAAGCTGATATATCAAGTGTGTAAATAAAAAGGAACACTCAAAGAAGGAAGTCGTAACCCATATTAAATTATCTTACTATGTAAATACTTTTTTCTAAAGAGAGAAATGATTATTGGATAAATGAGGTGTGCACCAGCATGAATTTTCCTAAGTTAGCCTAGCTATTTTCCATTATGATTTTCTAGTAGAAATCTCCATTGAATAATCTAGCCCTTGGGAACTCAAAAGATACATGCCTTATTTTTCAGTAAAGTCACAGCTCATTTAAAGAAATTGGTCACTAATGCCCAGTTACATCCTTAATGCATTTTTAACAAAATGTAATTTCTTGAGCCAGAGATTTAAACAATCTCTTTTTGTATCTGAAATTGTTTTATTCAGAATTTCTGTAGCTAAATAACTAAGTTCTATATGCCAAGATTCTTGTTATTAAAAGAACAATGGCTTCGGAATTGACAAAGTAAATGCATTTTTTTTCTGCTAAGCTAGAAAAAGCATCCTTAAAATAGTCAAGAAAAAGAAAAGTCAATATTTAAGGTTTTCTATCATTCAATCTTTATTCCAAAAGACTGTTGTTTCTCTTACTAGGAATAATGAAGCCTGTATATTTCGTAATTGTTTCATTTGTTTAATGACAAGTGTTGAATGACAAAATAAGTTTGCAGGATCAAATATGTCCACTTTCTCTGCGAAGTAGTTTATATGTAGAATGTATTTCTAAATCTATCAGGCACCCCATTCTGAAAAACTTGTGTCCAGGTTAATCTTTATAGAGTACATTTTTAAAGTTAAAAACATGTTTATTGTTTCCTCTGAAAGGGTTACCAATCACATGTATGGTAAAAGAAATATCACCATAACTTTTGAATGCCCTTCCATCATTAAGAAATTTTCTGCCTTTAAGTTTTATTATCTTTGGTTAAATTACATACACAACACTGGCAACATCTATGGGGCAAGTGTGTTTTCTTATGCGAAAACCACCTGTTGCTATCAGAAAAGTCCTCAAAGAGTAGACTGCCATCATTTATAGTCACCATGTGTTTTCCACATTTAAAAAATTATTGCATGGTTGTGTATATATGTTTCATCATATGAAATATGCTAATATTTGACTTTTGATCTATAAACAGAGAAGTATAATATGGTTCAAACTAATGTTTTAGTTTTGGATGTGCTTCCAGGCATGTGACCCAGGGCCCCTGGAGCGTATTGAGGTTCTTCTGCTTGAGTGGAGCAAGCTGGAAATAGAGGTCTTGCTCCATGGACCTTTGCAGGCAAAACCAGTTTGGGATTCCTAAACTATGTGGACTGTTTTCAGTGACCTAGATAAGAGCTCTTATCTGCTTCTGACTCATTGTAGCTGCCAATGGCTTGCAAACCTCTCTTGGGATCCTAAAATATGTAGATTCTTCTTTTTGTAAATTAACTCATATTAACTCCATAGAGATACTATGATCCAGTGATCCCATTCCTGGGCATCTATCTGAAGAAAACCATAATTCAAAAAGACACATACACACCATTGTTCATTGCAGTAAGACCTGGAAGCAACCTAAATGCCCACTGACACAGGAATGGATAAAGATGTGATACATGTGTACAATGGAATACTACCCAGCCATAAAAAGAATAAAATAATGCCATTTGTAGCAACATGGATGTACCTATAGTCTCATACTAAGTGAAGGAAGCCAGACAAAGACAAGTATTATATGATATTGCTTGCATGATAGAATATTTTTAAAATGATAAAAATGAACCTATTTACCATATAAAAATAGACCCACAGACAGAAAACAAACTTTTGGTTATCAAAGGGGAAAGAAGGGGAAGGATAAATTAGGAGTTTAGAATTAACATATATATACTACTGTATATAAAATAGATAACCTACAAGGACATTCTGTATAGCACAGGGAACTAAACTGAATATCCTATAATAATCTATAAGGGGAAAGAATCTGAAAAAGAATATGAATATGAGAAACACAAAGTTGTAAACCAAATACACTTAAATAAAAATAGAATTAAATCTTTTTCCCATGGAGAGACTCTTCCCCTTTAAAATAAGGGGTTAAATTTGCCTTAAAAATCTGGACTCGGAGTTCCTGTTGTGGCTCAGTGTTTAACGAATCCAACTAGGAACCATGAGGTTGTGGGTTCGATCCCTGGCCTTGCTCAGTGGGTTAAGGATCCAGCGTTGCTGTGAGCTGTGGTGTAGGTCACAGATGCGGCTCAGATCCCAAGTTGTTGTGGTTCTGGTGTAGGCTGGTGGCTACAGCTCTGATTCGACCCCTAGCCTAGCAACCTCTGTATGCCCCAGGAGCAGCCCAAGAAAGTGGCAAAAAGACAAAAAAAAAAAAACACAAAAAACTGAACTTATCAATATTACGTTCATACATTTCCTAATTGTATCCTGAACTACAAAAATACAGTAATTATAATTTGTCACTAATACAAATTAAATGCTCATATTAACAATATTTCCCTGACTACATTTTGTAATATTAAATAGAATACACGTAGTATGGAAGACCTTGCAATATGTCTCTCGGATATCCTCAGAAGCTTTGCATTTGCTTAGTTTTATTTCCCAAATGACCAGCTTGAGCTCAGCATCTTACATCAGCCCTGCCCTTGTTCTAGTTGCCATTGCCTCCAACAGCCCATTCCATGTTTCTGTCTTCCCAGTTCTAACTTTCAGCTCTCCATTCTCATTGGCCCCTGGGTCATTCTTAAACTGGAGACTATCTAGACTAGGTTTACCTCATTGATATATTTCTTAGCATAGCACTGCATATATTTATTCCAATTCTAATGAATTATTTTGCAAATTGGTGTAGTTAAGGGTGTTGATTAGGCTTGCTTTTTTCTTTTCTAAGTAAACATTGGTTTCTAAAAGAATCCTATAGGGAACTAGAAATATTGGCACTAGAAGCCATAACACTTTATTTGCTTCTCAAATTAAAATCTTTTTTTTTTTCTTTTGTCTTATTAGGGCATGTTTTTGCCCCACATGATCCTTTCGATAATTTTTTTTTTTTTTGTCTTTTTAGGGCTGCACCCACAGCATATGGAGGTTTCCAGGCTAGGGGTCGAATTGGAGCTGTAGCTGCCAGCCTACACCACAGCATTGCAGGATCCGAGCCGCATCTGCAGCCTACACCACAGCTCATGGCAACATGGAATCCTTAACCCACTGAGTGAGGCTAGGGATGGAGCCCACATCCTCATGGATACTAGTTGAATTCGTTAATGACTGAGCCACAATGGGAACTCCTAAAATCCTTTTCTGAATTCAATTAAATAATTTTTAAAGTAGAACATAATACAGAAGAGTAGCCAAATCATAAGGTTTCATCTCAATAAACTGTCATGTGGTAACCAGCACCCAGGAAAAGAGAGAGATTATTATCAGCTTCCCAGAAGCCCTACTACCTTGTATCCAAAAGAATAAATTATTTTCATTTATAACACCCTGGGCTATATTTCCTGATATTAAGCTTTATATTATTGGAATCATACTATGTACATTCTTTTGTTACATCTTTTGCTATATACATTGTAAGAATCACCATGTTATGAGCCCAGCTGTAACACTTTCTCATTGCTGCAGAGTAATTCATTGTATCAATATTCCACAATTTGTCCAACTGGTCCTACTGTTGACAGAAATTTGGGTAGTTTCCAGTTCTTAGCTATTATGAATACTGCTATACTATGGTCACCCTGTAATTTCTTTTGGTGCACAAGCACATGCATTTCTGGAATTGCAAAATTGTAGGATGTAGATGTGTCAAATTTAGTAGGTAACAGTTGCCAATTAGCTGTTCCAAATGGCTGTAGCAATTTACATTCACATCAGCAACATTTGATAATTCCATGTGCTGCAGACCCTCACCAGCTCTTGGTACTGCCAGTCTTATTCAGTTTAGTTATTTCTGCAGGTGTGCAATAAAATATATTTTGTGTGTTTTTATTTCAATGACTACTAATAATTTTGAACAATGTTTTGTCATAAATGCATAAAGATTTTTTTTAATCTGTAAACTAAAAGGTGCCTTTAAAAGTTGAATTATAGACTCACTAGAATTGTTTCAGTTGCCTAACGTTCTAACTATAGAAGTCCAAGAAAGGTAATATAAAATCTCCTTGTGCCTATAGATTTGGAATCTCACTGTTTGTGAACACTAACAATATTTAGCTCTCTGATGCATGTCATGCTTCATTCTAACCATTGTATAGATATTAACTGATTTAATTCTCATGACACCCCTATGAGCCAAATACCATTATTACATCAATGCTACCTACACATGAAGAAGTTTGAGGTACGGGGAGATAAGTTGCCAGGGTCATCATGCTGTAAAGCCTCCTGCCCTTTTAATTAAATGTCAGAAATTATACTAGAATAACAAATAATGATGTATTTTTCAGAATAACACCTATAGAGAGAACAAGTTTAAAATAATTTTAGGAAGTGCTCTTTGAAGATTGATACCATAACTAACGTTTAGATGTAAAACTGCTTTTTTCTCTATGTTGCTATAACAAAATCTAACCCAAGTTCATTATGACTTTAGTGAAAGACTGTGAAATAAACAAATATGTTTTAAAAGAATTTTTGACTTTGAGTCTGAGTAATTCTTTCTACATGAGTGTAATGAGAATAATGAACCTTTGAAATAAGTATAAAAATATGGAAAATGTTAATGATCTTAAGTTGCACATGTTTTGTGCTATACACGACATTTCTGGTTGCTAAATGTTAATTTTATTATACATGCTGTATGATGTGGGTGAGTTAATGTTGCCAGGGAACTTTTAGTGTGTAGATTGCCTCGCTTTTGTGTATTTAAATTTGCAAACTCAACATTATGTTAGTATACCTTCTGGAACTTAATTAGGTCTCATCCCATGATTTTAAACTTAAATGTGCTTTAATGTTGACAATTTCTTTCTTTTCATCATCCATTCCATCCCTTGTTCCTGATAGTTACAATGATAATGTAGAATAATAGGATGCTTCACCATTCCTAGGAGACTTGAGTGCAAAAGAGCCTTAGAAAATCTTTAAACATCTTTATGAATGCACTATTAGTCTCCTAGGTAGGAATTCTCTTTCACAGGCTCTAAAACTTAGACTTCTGACAATCACCCTCCAGCAGAGAGGTGCTCTGGCTGCCAAGACACATCCATACTGAAGACACAGTGGTCTTAGGTTCTTTGGGAAGGTTCTCATCCCAGATACTGGACCTACATCTATGCCCCTAACTAAGGTTGCCCAGTGTAACAAATAAATACACAAGACAACCAGTTAAATTTGAATTTCAGATTCACAACACTTTTTAAGTACATTCCAAATACTGCATGAAACATTTTAAAAAATATATGTGTGTTTGAAAATCAAATGTAACTTGCCATTCTTATGTTTACCTGGCAACTCTACACTCCAAAAGAGCTCACGGGAAGAGCATGGGATACCACTACTGCCACAACTCTCAGGAAACGTTTTCTGTGTTGTACTTGCAGCATTGTTTAGGGTTAATAAAGCCTGCCAGACCTGTGGCTGGGGGGATACCTTGAGGATAACTAGATATAGGAATGATTTAAGGAGAGAATCTGAATAATAAAAAGGGACAATAAACCCTTCTTGTACTTGGGAATGCATGGAAATTTATACGTTCTATGAAACACTTCAGCACACTTCCAAAATACTAGGCCCCTCAGACAACATTGTTAGAAAAATTTTGACATGATACTTCCAATTATAGAACTTAAATTCTGCCCATGAATATTTAGTGGGCAAACATTTCCCAAATTGTCCTCCACAGAACATAAATGTTCAGTAATATAGTAATAGATGTGCCATCAAAAAGTCTTCAAATGTCAAAGAGTGTGAAATCCTTTGGTTACACTTTCTCTGCTGCAACACCATCAAGGGGAGCCTAGCTAGTGGTGCTAAGTCAAAATTTCACAAGTTCAAGTCCTGGTTCAAAAAGCATTAGGCTTCAGGCAAGTGGTTTAAGTAGTATGTACCTCAGTTTCTTTATCTGTCAAGTGAAAAGAATTATGATCATTTCCTTATAAGGCAAAACTATAAGAAAGCATGGAAGACATTTGGGGTCAGCAAATACATCTTAGACATTACATAAAAGAACTAACCAAGAGAGAAAAAAATTGTAAGCTGGATTTCATCCAAATTAAAATGCCTATTCACCCAGGGGTATCATTAACAAAATGAATATACATGGCACAGACTGGGCACGGGGTGGGGGGATGTTTACAATATCTCTTTCTTACTAAAGACTGTTATCCTAAATATGTAAATAATTCCTTCAGCACAATAATAAAAAAGATAGAAAGAATGATCAGAATAATGGACTAAAGACTTGAATAGACATGAAAGATATACAAGAAAGATATACGAATGGTCCAGCAACATCTGAAAAGTTGGGAGTTCCTGTTGTGGCTCAGCAGAAACGAATCTGACTAGCATCCATAAGGATGCAGGTTCCATCCCTGGTCTTGTTCAGTGGGTTAAGGACCTGACATTGCCTTGAGCTGTGGTGTAGGTCGCAGACGTAGCTTGGATGCCACGTTGCTATGGCATAGGCCAGGAGCCACAGCTCTGATTGGACCCCTAGCCTGGGATCCTCCATATGCTGCAGGTGCAGCAAAGAAAATAAACATCTGGAAAGTTGTGTAATGCCACTAATCCCCATGAACTTGCAGATTAAAACCATAATGAGATACCACCACATACATACTAGAACAGCCAAAATTTAAAAGACAATGTTAATTGCTGACAGCAACTAGAAGCAACTGGCAGTCTCACATCTTATTGGTGGGAGTGTAAAGTGATAATAAATACACTTAAGAAAAAAAAACCTAGGAGTTCCCGTCGTGGCGCAGTGGTTAATGAATCCGACTAGGAACCATGAGGTTGCGGGTTTGATCCCTGGCCTTGCTCAGTGGGTTGTGGATCCGGCATTGCCGTGAGCTGTGGTGTAGGTTGCAGACGCGGCTCGGATCCCGTGTTGCTGTGGCCCTGGTATAGGCTGGTGGCTACAGCTCCGATTCGACCCCTAGCCTGGGAACCTCCATATGCCACGGGAGCGGCCCAAGAAATGGCAAAAGACAGAAAAAAAAAAAAGAAAGAAAGGGAAAAAACCTGTAAGATTTTTTTTTAATGTTAAGTATATATTTACCCTATGACCTCCAAAATCCGCTTCTAGATATTTATATAAATAAATACATAAATACAGGAGAAAGACAGATATCCATGGGGAAAAGAAAAAGAAAAACTTGCTCTAGAATTTTTTTAGCAGCTTTAATCATAAAAAAAAAAAAGCTAGAAACAACCTACATTTTATCCACAGAAGAAACGATAAAGAGATCACGGTTAATGTGATAATGCTGGGCCATGTGAGAGGGCAGACAATACAATGTGGAACACTGTGCTAGGGGAAAGCTCATTCACCTGGATTTCTACGACAGGCAAGAACTAAACTATTGCCTTTGTGCACGGCAAGTGTGAAGAATGACTAGAAAGGGCTGGAAAAAACTTTCTCAAGAAACTAGGTTCGAGTTGAATAATGGCATTTGTCAAAACGCATCAACCTCTGCACAAAATCAGGGATTTCACTCTCTGCAAATTATCCTCCAATCTAAAAATTAATAGAAAAAGAGGTTGTAATGTCATGCCTCAGCTGCCAAAAATATACTTTTATTAAAACTATTATACAAGTTTGTCTTCCCTGGAATAAGATTTAGCACCAGGGACAGAGTTGGACAAGTTTCCAAATTTTACCCTTTTATACCATTTCTGTGTTCAGTGTTTTTCCATGGAGAAATCTCAAGTTGCTTGAGAGTATAGAGCTAAACAAATTACATAAAATTCCCTTAGATCATAATTACAGTGATGATGATGAATTTAAAGCAGTTTGAGGACACAGGGAAAGATGAGAGTATACAATTCTGCAGGGGTCTTTTATGTTCATGTAGTGGACAGGGCTAAATTTTCAAATGGGTGAATGAGCAGATAAACTCTGTTGCTGTACCAAACTCCATTGTTTTTCTGAAGTTACAGTGCTGAAATATTGTCATTCTCATGATGACATCGCAATCTGGATTATAATTTCTATAATATTACCATTAGGTCTCATATGTACACCTGTGCTATGGTTAGTGTTCCTTTGAATCTTTATAGTATATTATTAAAAAATAGCAAGAAGCTTTTTGCATTTTCTAGGAAGTTAGAGGTCTTTCTCTTGTCATTAAATCTATCAGTTCCAATTCATTAAAAATGCTTTGAGATAATAACATTAGGATTTTTTTTTAAGTGGCTAAAAGTAATTGTTACAAGTAATCTATTTTTTAAAATTCTACCCAAGTTTAATCACGCTGAATGTTACGGCAATAGTAGGAATTTCTTTCTTTATTCACCTGCTCCTAAAATGGCCCCATGTAAGATGATGTGTACTTGATGCCAGTTTATTACTCGAAAAATATTTTGCTTCATATAAGAAATACATTTTATATTCAAACATGGTAAAATATAAGATTATAAATTCTAGACTCATCTAGAATCAGTAAATCTCTGTTTTCCAATTTGCAAATACTATTCAACTTGCATCCAGATACGGAAAATCTATTAGGATAAGGGATGAAGAATTGCAATCATCAAAATTTCAGATGCAGTTCAGCAGGTCTGTGATATCTGCAATTGAACATTCTGACACCAAAACTTTTGATGTCAAAGAAACCAAAGCTGTGATTGGTAACATTTGCAGGAGTCTGTGCATTGTCCAGGAGAACTAGAGCAAGTGAAATTTAAATCAACATTTAGCCAACCTGTGAATATAGAATTCATTCATAGAATCATCTCAGATATCCCTTGATAATTGAAGTGATAACTGAGTTAATTTTAATTGTTTTGGTTTTTTTTTGGTTTTTTCTCCATTAAAATTATTGAAATAAAAGAAAATATAGAAAGTTTCAACTTTTTTCCTTTTCTTTAAAACTTTTTTAAAATTTTTTGCCCATGTAAGTGTTTTTGCAACATTTTCGCAATGTTTCACACTTTTCGATTGCATATATACATCAACACTTCTTGATACTTCATCAGTGAGAAGAAGTTTTTATTAATTTATAGACTATAAAGCAAAAAGGGTTATAATTTAGACCAGAGAGTGGGGAACAAATCTTGGTCAGGAGCTTTTCTGTTGATGTTTCATGATAATAAAACTTGCCAGTCAGGATTTCAATGTTTCAAAGTGTGTAATATAAACAAAAACTTTACTAAATTCATATATACTTAGCAAGATTTTAAATGGATGTGATTATGCACATGATAGAATCAAGTAATAAAATGACTAGTAAAACATAAGATAGGAAGTTTTAAAATCTCTTCAGATTTCTCCTTTTTGAAACAAAGTTGCCAAGCTATTTCCCACGGAAAGACTTGAAATGAGTTAAGTATCTCATGATGCCTCCCCACTGTCTTCTAAGCCTACTTCTTTTTATCTTCCCAACAATGAAGTGAATACATTATATTACCTCATCAGGTGGTAATACTATTATTACCTTCATTTTACAGAGGAGGTGAAAAAAAAAAAAAAAAGTGCCAAGATCCAAGAGCAAATGTAAGTGGAAGAACCAGGTCTGAACCTAGCCAACCTGCTTCCTAAGCCTGGATGCTAATTCCTGCACTCTGTTCTATAACTGGATTCATTGCTATCTCTCCATTAAGGCCTACACATTGAAGACCTCTACCACCATTGATTAATTTGCTCAACTAACATGTCTAATGCAACATCTCCCATGTGTCAAGTACTCACTTACCAATTTTATTACTAAGTAATCATTACCAATATATTCCCTCATTCTTCTAGCCTCTTTGGACCACATCTCCAAGCAGCCTGGCTATAACACTCCATCAGAAAAGATTTCTTGAAAAGAAAGTCTGTTACTCTTCCCTCCATCAACATGTTAATTTATTGGTTCTCAAAACTTGCCACATTTCAGAATCACCTGGAACCCTTGTAACATTCCAATGTTCAAGCTGCACACCATACCACATTAAATCAAAATCTCCTAGGGTGATATCCCCCCATCACTATTTCTTATAGCTCCCTAGGAAATTCAACATATGGCAAGCTTTGGGAGCCAATGTGTTAGAGTATTTTTTAATTAGCCAACTGTCTAAAATAGTGCCAAGAGCCCAATTACCAACTTGAATAGTAATGAGAAATGCATAAGTGTTAAATTATCTGAATTGGTATGATTCCCTAGCACTGAGGTCAAGCAAACCGTGATACAAGTCTTGACTCTACTACCGTATAGCTTTGTGACTTTGGGAATACCACCTTTTATGAACCTCAATTTCCTTATATGTAGAGTAAATAGGATAATTACTACCTCTCTGAATCTTTTTAAAAATTAAATAGGAAAACTAACATGAAGCCAAAACGTTCTGCATTCCCAGCCTTCAACAATGGCTCCTGTTGCCACTAGTTACTGTGCTCAGGGGACCATGAGTTTGGTCCCGTGACAGCATACTCCTGTCCCTGCATTTTCAGTTTCCCTCTCATGCATGCCAGGGAGGAGTCCCCTTATGCGGTCCCTTCCTGCCCCTCCCCTTGCCTCCTAATAACAGCTCCTGCTGCCAATTAGCAATATCATTACTCATTTGAAAAGTGCTTTCCTCTGCGGGCAGTCACTGCTATCAGCCTCAATTTGGCCTCCAGCTCATCCCTTCTCAATTCATAATAGCATCCCAGAGAACAGGTTCCAACACTCAAGAAGAATTTAGGCTCCCAAATGACAGGCTTAGATCTGCTCCTAGATATTGTGAAGTGGGAGCTCAAAGGCCACCTCTTGGCCTTGAGATTCCTCACCAGGCCACCTCTCCCTCCACATACAAGAGCCATCACCCTATGCCATGAATATGGATTATTCAATGCCAGGTTGTAGTGTGTTTCCCAAAACATCAGAACATACTTGTCTGGAGTCTGGGCTGGTCCTGAACAGCCTCTAAGGAGCTTTCCTATTGCTACCCATCCCTAGTTCCAGTCTCTCCAGGTACAGATCTCATGGGCAAGTCGTTCTGGCTGCTCCACAAACAATGCTCAGACCCTGACATGCACTCCTTCCATCTCAGTTCCACCCTCATTTCTCTTCTATTTCAGCTACAAATTTATTTTGAGATGCTGCTCTATTTGGAATAGATCTACCCTGTCTATAGAAAGGAGAAATGGAAAGGGAGAGAAGAAAGAAGGAAATTGGAACAAAATCATGCAAGGCTAATCCTACCCTCATTTCTCTAATTGCTCACCAGGATACACTTGGTATTTATAATTTCATTCTTCCACTATCCATCTTGTGTTCCTGTTACATACAGCAGGCACTTCAGAGAATGCGGGTTCTTATTTTGGTGGGATGACCCACACCTTTATCTCTAGAGAGTTCAAGGTCCCCATGCTGCACCTGAATTAGGTTTACCAAGTCTCCAACCTAATTTATATATTGGAGGGGGGGGAAACACCCACAGCATATGAAAGTTTCTAGGCTAGGGATCAAAACAGAGCTGCAACTGCCAGCCACAACCACAGCAACACGAGATCCGAGCCACATCTGTGACCTACACCACAGCTCAGAGCAGGGCTGGATCCCTGACCCACTGAGCAAAGCCTGGAATTGAACCCGCATCTTCATGGACACTAGTCAGATTTGTTACTGCTGAGCCACAATGGGAACTCCAAGTCTCCAATATTTTAACTACTGGACACAACGGCCAGTACCAGCAGATACGGCAAAGGACTTTTAGGTTTCCAGACACTTTCTTCCCTAGTTCATGTGTACTGGCAACATAGTTTTGCTTGATAACCAGGGTCAGTTACCTTAGAAAACACAACAATCTCTGTGATTGACTACTGGTACCATGATATAGGAGAGCAAAATGACCAACTGGTAATCTCAGAACTTCCAATTCAGTGGGACTATTGTGATACCCAGAGCAAGCATCCTCCCATTGTAGACTAAGATTCTTATCCAGGAGTGCCTGAAACCACCAGGACAGGAAGCTAAAACCTGTGACTAGGTCACTCAGGTAATAGGAATAGAAAACACTTTCCCAGGATCCCTGTGTTGGACACACTACAAAGTGGATTACATACCCTGATTTATTTAATCCATGGTACTATCACTATCCTCTTTCAGATCAGAAAACTAAGCCACAGAGATGGTAAGTCACTTGCAGAGTCACGCAGCTACTAGGTGGTCAAAGTAGGACTCAAACTCAATTTCCTAGGAGATTCCATTCTAAAGCATGGAATTAACTACCTACTAGAATAACTCAGCCAGAGTGAGAGTGTGAATCCCACTTCCCTCTCTTGTCTCTTTGCTCCAAGCATCCTCATCATTAGACAAGAGGCATCATGTGTCTTTTTATTGTTCAGAGCCTGTCCCAGAGGACAGCATCCCAGACTACAAAGCTATTGTCCCCAGTTCAGACTGTGACTGTTTTTTTTTGTTTGTTTTGGGTTGTTTTTTTTGTTTTGTTTTGTTTTTTGTTTCTTGTCTTTTCTCTCTATAGGGCTGCACTTGAAACACATGGAGGTTCCCAGGCTAGGGGTCTAATCGGAGCTATAGCCGCCAACCTACGCCAGAGCCACAGCAACACCAGATCCAAGCCGCATCTGCAACCTACACCACAGCTCAATGGCAATGCTGGATCCTTAAACCACTGAGCAAGGTCAGGGATTGAACCCGCACCCTCACGGTTTCTAGTCAGATTTGTTTCCACTGTGCCATGATGGGGACTCCCATGACTGTGTTTTTAACCAGCCATTCCACATTCTGTCAAACTGGCCGTTTCTAGGTAATGGGCTGGTTTTATCTAAGCCCAGTGGGTCATGTGTTCATGCGCACCTTGCCTTTTTATTTTTGGTAAAATCAAGTTCCTATATTATGTGGCTATCATGAGAGTGAGTAGGCCACTACATGAGGAAGCACAGTGGGCTGAAAAGCCAACCCACACACCAAATAAGTGCGTATTCCAATGAGGACCCATGACTGCCTGCTTTATAATGCATCAAGTTGAATGGTATTGGCCTGCATCCATTAAGCTGGGAGCTTTTCCTCCCCTTAGAGAGTTGAATTCTATTCAGGTTTAGGCTGGGCCTCTGTGAAGTTTGGGGGCTCAACAGAGGCCATGGCCAGAATAGAAGAAGTCAGAAATACTCTAACACAGGAAGAGGGAAGTTCCTATTGTCCAGTCTCTTTACATTTCCATTGCCAGGATAGTGGTCCATTTGTTCATGTGCCCACTGAGCAATCATGGAGTGGCTTGGGGAAAAAGTTGGCATCCTCAAAATGAACCATGTGGTCCTCCCAATTATTAAAATCCTAAAAAGTGAATCTTTTGTGAAGCATTCACCCAGCCTACAAATAACCTGTCCTCTTGGTTTATTCTAAAAAGCCCTCCAAGGAGTTCCCTGGTGGCTCAGTGAATTAAGGGCCCAGCATTGTCATTGCTGCGGCATGGAGTTGATCCCTGGTCCAGGAACTTCTGCATGCCCTGATGTGGCAAAAACAAAAAGTCCTCTAAGATATCCCCAAACCTCCTTATCACTAATCACCTGATTTTGTGGCCTGAAGGTCCCTGACCTACTGACCAAATATTTAGCTGCTACCCCTGGATCAATGCCATCTGTGTCTTTAAACATACAAAGCAGATGATCAGACACACTCCTCAAAGTTTGTCACTCAGAGGGAGTTTCCTCTTCTAGTGTAGAGACAGTCTACAGCAGGCTGTCATTCTGTCAAATGTGTTGTCATTGCCATTCCAAAACCAGCAGCCATTGTCATTCCCTAGTCCATACCCTAACCTTCAGGTAAGAGACCCGTCATGACTGTGCCCTCAACTGGCCCTGCAATTTGATAAATACAAGTTGAGAATCTTGAAAGCGTGTGTGTGTGTGTATATAAGTTACTTTGCTATACAGCAGAAATTGGCACAAAATTGTAATCAACTATACTTTAATTTAAAAAAAAAAAGGATACACAACAAAGTCCTACTGTATAGCATGGGGAACTATATCCAATCTCCTGGGATAGACCATGATTGAAAAGAATTTTTAAAAGAATGTATATATATGTATAAGTAAGTCACTTTGTTGTCCAACAGAAATTTGTACAACACTCTAAATCAACTATACTTTAATGAAAAATTTTAAGGATTAACTTTCAGCCTCCATTATTTTACATATACTTGTAATATTATTTATAAAATCTTTTTTTTTTTTTTTTTTTTGCTGGTTAGGGCCATACCTGAGGCACATGGAACTTCCCAGGCCAGGGGTCAAATCAGAGCTGCAGCTGCCAGCCTATGCCACAGCCACAGCAACATCAGATCTGAGCCATATCTGCAACCTACACCACAGCTCTTGACAACCTCAACACACTGAGCAAGACCAGGGATCAAACTCGCATCCTCATGGATACTAGTCAGGTTCATTGCCACTGAGCCATGGTGGGATTCCTATAAAATCAATTTAATGTTAAAATATTGAAGACATGATTACTATACAGATAAAAATAATTCATGAAATAAGTTAAAGGATACAATTTTGTTATATCTTCCCATTTCAGATTCTTTTAATTCATCATATAAGAATCAATCAGTTAAATTTTCAAAGGGAGTAAGAACTAGTTTTAAAGAGATCTAATTAAGAAATGTCAGCCTGAGTAGTGAGGTAAATAGCAATGGGGTTAAGCATCAGGTTTTAGAGTCAAATCCCGTTTATTAATTAGAAGACATTGGAAAAATCACTTTGTCATTTAACCTCAGTTCCCCTATCTGTACAATGGGGACACGAGTGGTACTTATGTGAGAGTTGTCATAAAGATTAACTGAAAATTATATTAAAAAAAGAATCTACTTCTAATTTTCAACTCTGTTATCCTTACCTGTAACCAATAAGATGCTACTCTTTTGTGTGAGTTTGTGAGCTGATCAGGTAAAACACTGATGATGGCACTGTTTTTCACACATTCTGCAATGGAGTTACAAATGTCTGCTCAAACCACGGACCACATATCTGTCATGCCTCTGCCTTAGCTGCTAGATACTTTTTATGTTGTTGGCCATTCACTCTGAACAAGACTTTCTGTCATGACACTTTTCATTGCAGATGAATGAAAAAAAAAAATTGTGACTATGTAGTCCTGTATGATATGGAATACCAGTGCCTCACCTTCTAAAGATGATGAAGTTTGCTGCCCTTTAACACAGCCAAATCAATACTTCATCCCAGATTTTTTTTCCTTTAAGACGTTGCCCACCTCTACTTCAGACACTGTGTCCATTAAGTCCCAGGTTTCTGTTGCCAAAAAATAATCCATTCTAGCTAGTTTAAGCTCAAAAGGATTTATTTAGGTCACAGGTTAGTATAAAGAAACCCACTAGATGTTACATTCCAGGAATTATTCCCCCAAATCAAGGGAGTTCAAGCTTCTGTGATGATCAGAAAGCTGCAGGGTCAGGGATCTTCTACCAGCTCTGGAGAGGTATTACATCTGCCTGACTGAGAAGGTGGCTGCCTCAAAAAACCAACTGCCCCATCAGGGATTCATGACCCCTACCCACCCCCACCTCCCGTGCATCTTCATTCTAATCTGGATAGGTCATCCATTTCTTCCTACTATAAAAATGAATATTTCTTGTTCTGTTCCCCTTCTTCCCATCAATTCAATTGCAAATCCAAGCTATGAATATATACATCTAACTAGAGAAACCGAAATTATACCTGAACTCTATAGATAAAATGGAGTCTGACAAATATAGGTTTTTAGCTCTGCAGCTTCTCTAGGATGCAAAGGCACACCAGAATGATTGGCAGTGGGTTATGGTGATGGGTAAGCCAAGCCATCTTCCCTGCCAAGTCACACAGTGACTTGTCTTAACACAGAAGAGGTCTTAACACCTCGAGGGGATGGTTGTTGCAGATTGTTCTCATTTTAGAGAGATCATTCTAGATTTTAGCTGGAGATAAATCATCTTGCTGGAAACTGGGAAACATACTGGGTATTTGCACCATTACCCAGAAAGGGTGATAAGAATCCAAACCAAGGCAATGACAGGTGAGGAGGAGCGCTTGGCTACCAAAAGTGATGAATGAATTCACAGGCTTTCTTGACTGACCCAAGGTTGCAGGTAATAGAGAAATAACTCTAGCATGATCTTTCTAAAATGAAAATGTAACCTATGACTGCCACTGCCTAGAGCATTAAGATCAAACTCTTCAGGCTAACAAAGCAATGTTAGAACTATGGGATGACTTGGAAAGTTTTTTCCTACCAGGAAAGTTTTTTAGACCTAATTATCATTTGTGTTCAAGTGTTAAAAGGCATTTATTTCTTTAAAAAACTTGAATCTTTAAACTTAATTGTAATTTATGCTCCCTCCCTTTTGTGGAATGTTATTGGTAACATAGCCTTCAAGATATTCTGGTCATTTATAAAGTCTTTAAAATGTCCTTTTACTATTATTGTCTTAATTTCTGTACTTGACAGTGGTCAATGCATTTTATGCACCAGAAAGGTAATACTGAGATTTACAAGTTCATATTTAAAATAAGCATTAGTTTTAATCTCAGGGCATCTCTGTATATTACATCAATGATGACTCTTAACAGTCAGAGCCTACATTCTCCATACTCTGAAGAAAATATGATTCTAAATGCACGCTTTCGAGTTTTAGGTATGTCGCTGACAAATAAGGATAACAGAATAATATTGCAGCTATTTACACGAGAACATCTCTCCAAATATGCTTCCTTGATTGAATTTACCTCATTTCCTAACCATTTGAGGCTTTACAAATTGAAAGCATCTACATCTTTCAAATGAGAAGAGATGAAAAAAGTCTTTACAGATACACTTGATTTCAGTTTTCCTTAGTATTTACAAATATGTTCATCTTGTAATTATAATCTTGTTCTTAGTATTATAATCTATTTGTTATTCTGATTATATTTAAATTCCCTTGTGCTTAACTCTGCCTCATTAAGTTTAATTTTCTATTATTAAACCACATTGTATTTCACCCTCCTATGTTTTAAGTTTCATTACATTTTTCATCATGAAGAAAACTTCACTCTTTCTTTTATGTTAGGTTCTGTTTTCCATAGTTAATACAAACAAGGAATTAATACTAAAATAAGGAATTAATCTCATATTCCCAAGGGAAACATGGGTTTTCCATTTCTCTGAGTAGTTGACGTTGACCCACACAGAGTCTAGTCAGGGTGAGGAGAGGCAAAGTGGAGATAGAAATAGCTTATAAAGCACATCCTTCCGATTTATAAAGTTTTTCCAGTGGGATAAAGATTTCTTATGTGTGACTACTTAGGAAGAAGTACAAGTAATGGAACACCAAATGAATTTATTTTCTAAAGTTTGGTTCCCTTTTACCCTCACTTTTCCCAGAAGATATTAAGGCATAATGATGTTTAAAACAAATACGTTAGTATAAATTCAAAGTTGAATGAAAGAAGAAAGCCAAGCCGAATGGAGGTAAATTGAAATGTGGATTCTAATCACCACCTTGCTTCTCGCTGCTGGTGAGTCCTAAGTTTGGCCAACATTGTAAGAGCAAAGCTCCAGGTCAGTTCCATAGTTCTCAGCTCCATGGAGGGAAAAGCAGAACAAGCCAATCATGAAGAACAAGTACTCTCTGTATTAGACAAGTCTAAGTTCCTCTGGTGAGTTCCCTCGAACACAGAGACATGGCCTTAAGAACACCCCTGAAAGCCATCTCTGAGTAGATGAAAAGGCACATTTCAGGAGCTCTTTTAGTCCTTCTCCTCATACAGGCAAAGGGAACCACAACAGGGGGAACTGCCTAAAGCAAAGGAAAAGGGGCTGGGGGGACAGTCTGACAGTGGTGCTGAAATAAAATGAGTTAGAATTTCCATTCATAACATAATCAAATACATGGAGGAAGATATATGAACATCTACTAAATTATGGTCTTAAAACCTAGTTACTTAGCTCAGCATAAGGAGGCTCAGCAAAGAGGAAGCACTGTCAGCTCGCTTTCCTCCCTCAACCCATGCACCAGTTCAGCTGGGAACCTGCCTTCTTAAGGGACCGATCCATGGTTCCATCTTCTGGGTTTGAATCTTGTCATCACTGTAAATTTTTTGTTCATTTTTTTAGGCATTTTTTACTTTATTGATATTAAAAGTTATCTTTTTTCTCCCTGGCCTCACCTGCTATGAACTCCTACATATTAACAGTGGCCAAGTGCCACTGCCTGTAGCTCTCCATTATTCTGGTCCCGTGACATTAGCTCTTGCAGTACTGCTTTGGTCCCTGCCAATTTTCCTTCTTCTTTTTCTTACAAAAATAGCTTTCCCAAGGTATAACTGACAAGCACAAAACTGCACATATTTAAAGTATACAATTTGATGTGTTTGATATGTATTCACCTGTGCAACCATCACCACAATCAAGATAACTGACATATCCATCACCTCCAAATGTTTCCTCCTGCCCCTTGCAGTTTTGTTATTGTGGTTAGAACAGCTAATCTGAGACCCAACTTAACAAATTCATAGGCACACAGTATAGTATTGTTAACCACATAGATACCAAGGTAAACAGCAGATAACACTAGCACTTACTCATCCTTCAAAGCTGAAACTTTATATCCATTGAGCAGCAACTCCCATTTCCCTTCCCCCAATCACTGAAAACTGTGATACTCTCTGCTTCTGTGAGTTTGACAATTTTAGATTCCTCATATAAGGGGAATCACTCAGGGCTTGTCCTTCTGTGTCTAGCTTATTTCACTTAGTATAATAACCTTCATGTCATACCATATGGTAGAATTTCCTACTTTTAAAAGGCTGGATATCTTCCATGTTATGTGTCTACCACAGATTTTCCTTATCCATTCATCTGTTTAATGAATGCTTGTTTTCACATCTTGGTTATTATGAATCACTCAAGACTGGACACCCTTGTCTTATTTCTGAAGAGGAAAAGCTCTCATGTTTTACTTTTATGTACAATATTAGCTGTGGGCTCCTTGTTTTTAACTATCTTAGCCCATTTGAGCTGCTACAATAAAATACTAAATAATATAGACTAGTGGCTTCTGAACAACAGTAATTAATTTTTCGCTGTTCTAGTGGCTGGAAAGCCCAAGATCATGGTACCAGCAGATTCAGTGTGGTGGCTGGTAGGATCCACTGACTGGTTATTAAATAGCACCTTCTTGCTGTGTCCTCAGCTCTCACAGCAGTGGGGTGAAGAAGCTCTCTGGGACCTCTTTTATAAAGTCTGATGTCATTTGTAAGGGCTCCACACTCATGACTCATCTCCTAATACCATCAGCTTGCGCATTCTATTTTTAAAATATAATTTGGAGGGAATTCAGACCATAGCAATGGCATTTATTATGTTCAGGTAAATTCCTTCTCTCCTTAGATTTTTGAGAGTTTTATCATAAAAGGTGAGGAATTTTCTTGCATACTTTTTCTGTATACTTCTATTGAGATGATCATGACATCTTTCATCCTCCATTCTATTAATATAGTCAATCACATCAATTGAATCATCCTTACATCCCAGGGATAAACCCCACTTTGTCATCATGCAGGATCCCTTTAAAACTAGTCTTTTGTTGAGAATTCTTCCATTTATGTTTATCAGGAATACTGACCTTCAATTTTCTTTTCTTATGATGTCTTAGTCTGCCTTTGGTGTCACAGTAATGTTGTCCTCTTAAAATGCACTGGGAGGTATTCCCTCCTCTTTCACTTTTTAGGAAAAAGTCCTTTGTCATGTGAGACAAGGAAGGACATGTATCAAAATAAAGGGGTTAATGCATCAGGAAGACATTCATTATATTACAAATACATATGCTCTCAACACCTGAGTACCTAAATATGTAAAGCAAACATTAGCAGAAATGGAGAAAAATAGACAATACAACAATTGTAGGAGATTTCAGTAATATACTTTCAATAACTGATAGAACATCCAGGCAAAATAGATAAAGTAAAAGGGACTTGAACAACACTATAGACCAAACGTACCTAACAGATATCTACCCAAAGGTAGCAGAGTACAGTCTTTTTGAGTGCTCCCATAACATTCTCTGGGGTAAATCACAATACAAGTTTCAACAAATTTAAGAGTACTGTAATCATACCAACTGTTTTTCTGATCACAATAGAATGAAACTAAATCAACAACAGAAGGAAAACTGGGAAATTCACAAATATGTGGAAATTGAACAACCAGTAGTTCAAAAAAAAAAATCAAAAGAGAAGTTAGAAAATATCAAGATAAATGAAAACAAAACCACAACCTACTAACACATATGAGGTACAGCCAAAGTAGTACTAAGAGGAAAATTTATAGTAATAAATACCTACATTATCAAAGAAAAAAGTTTGGAAATAAGTTAACATTACATCCCAAGGAACTAGAATTTGACTAGAAGTGACTGGACTCACTCACAAGTTTATGGGCTCCATGAAATAATAGGAATATATCTACATCCTGCATATTCCCTGCCAGTAAGTCCTTAAATTATCTATGATGAAATATGGGTTGATCCACAGTATGTAGAATCCCCTTAAGAAAAAAAATATTGCATAATTTCACAAATCAGCACATTTACTTATCTCAGGCCACAAGCAGCCAATATATTTTACAAGTGTGAGAAATAAAACTTTTCTCACCACAATATTTCTTAAGGCATTATTACTCCATGTGGATTGATGGTTACTTGGTCTCCCCACTGTGGTGCCAGAACATTAGTTAAAACTATTAGTTGGGACTCACATGGGCCAGATAGTTCATGATAAAATTATGCACCCAGTTTCTTAGTTGTTATAGGAAGCTAAAATAAGAATTCAGGAATCCTTATTTTATACCCTGGATACTCACATTCAAGTCCTTGTGGGTTACAGAATAATTACTTCATAGTATTAAACTCTCCTTTTTTTAACTTTCTTAGGAATTGGTGAGTCTTTTTTAGTTAATTCTCCAAAACCCCAAATTTTGAAATAGGTTTCCCCAGTGGCAGTTTTGACTTTGGGGGGAAGAGGAGGAAGAGGACATATGCTTCAGCTCCAGGAATTTATCTTAACTGTGAGCAAATGAACTCCTATCAGCCTCTTTTGGGAAGAAGCCTTGGAAGCAGATTTTGTGTGCAGGAGTACAGATTCCAGCCCTCCCATCCCAAGTTGTTCCTTTAGCAATTCCCAGGCCTACCCAGAAGGATGAGACATTTTGCTATTTGTACTTTCAGTGGCTTGGGGGGCAGGAATAATTCTTGAGGTCAGTGAGAAAATCCATTATCCTTTACCCTAAGCTCTGCCTCTTAAATTTATCTTTTAAAATATCAGAGATACTTATCCCTCAACTACCTCATCTTACTTTTCAATTGACCCAGATCTCAGGAGGAGAGAAGAGAGGTTATTCATTGGACCCCATCAAAGCCCAACTTCAGGAGCTTAATTACAATGTAATTCATCTCCATGTGAACAAAGATGCTTTGGCATTAACCGCTCTGCTTCCTCTCCCACTTCTACCATTTACTCATATTGGCATCAGCAGCACCCTTACCCGGGCCTCAGCTACTTCTTAACCTCATCTCAATCCCAACTCCTTAAAGAAAGGAACATTAGATGAAAAGTTAAAGGTCAAAGAGGGAAAAGAATCCAACTGAGTTGTGAACATGTGAGACCTAGGGGGCTTCTGAGACCTCCCAGGATGCAGATCCTGCAGCAGCTATCCCAAGGAAAGATCGATGTTAGACTCAAGTGTGATTATCCTCAGCATGTAGGTTCAAGTCTGAGCGCCTGGGAGACATTGGAGATTAAAAGCTGGGCTGAGGAAGGAGCATTTATCAACAAGTTTGAAAAGGAATGGGGCAAAATGTAAAATAGAAGCCAGGGTATAAATAATATTTTACCAGAAGAAATGAGGGAGCAGTGGTATTTTATTTCACCTGGGAGTCCACACTACACTAGATTTGATAATCTGGAGCCCCTTGTGATCCTTGCCTGATGTATTTAACTACATGTTTGGGAGAGATGCCCAATTGTGGGAGGTTGAAATGTAAATAAGAAAAATAGAAGAGAAAAATCTTGGAGTTCCTGCCATGGTGCAGTGAGTTAAGAATCTAACTGCAGGAGTTCCTGCTGTGGTTCAACAAGTTTGGAGGGTTTGGGGAGTGCTAGAACACAGGTTTGATCCTCAGCCTGGCACAGTGGTTAAGGATCTACTGTTGCCACAGTTGCAACTTAGGTCATGACTGCAGCTTGAATCCGATCCCTGGCCCTGGTACTCCATATGCTGCAGGGTGGCCAAAAACGGGGGGAAAAAAAAAAAGAATCCAACTGCAGCAGCTCGAGTTCTGTGGAGGTATGGGTTTGTTCCCTGGCCCAGCCCAGTGGGTTAAGACATGGCATTGCCAGGGCTGAGGGGTAGGTTGCAGCTGAGGTTCAGACTCATTCTGTGGTCTGGGAACTTCCATATGCCATTGGTGTGGCCATTAAAAAAAAAAAAAAAGGGGGAAGAAACAAAGAAAAATTTTGAAAAAGCTCATGTTCAAGAAACTGGATGAGCGAGTATGGAAGAAGAAAGGACAGTAGCCGGAAAAGCTCAAGGAGCCAAGTAAGTGGGTGGGTGTGGGTCCTGAGCACGTTCATCTGCTGAGCCTAGAGAGAGAGTGAAATGAAAGAGGTTGGAGGAATGCAGAAAAGGTTTGCTCCAGGGGCTACTATCAGAGGACATGGGAAGTGATTTAACAACACAAAAGGATACTATGACAGGCAGAATCATGTCCCCCACAAATTCCTATGTTGAAGTCCTAACCCCCAAGACCTCAAAACATGACTCTAACTTGTACATAGGGCCTCTCAAGAGGTAATTAAATGAAAATGAGGAGTTCCTGTTATGGCTCAGTGGTTAATGAATCCGACTAGGAACAATGAGGTTGCAGGTTCGATTCCTGGCCTTGCTCAGTGGGTTAAGGATCCGGTGTTGCCTGCTGTGAGCTGTGGTGTAGGTCATAGACACGGCTTGGATCCTGAGTTGCTGTGGCTCTGGTGTAGGCTCCGATTAGACTCCTAGCCTGGGAACCTCCATATGCCACAGGTATGGCTTTAGAAAATGCAAAAAGAAAAGAAAATGGGGTCATTAAGGTGGCCCTTATGCAATCTGGTGTCCTTGGAAGAAGAGGCAATTAAGACCCTGACACAGAGGGATAGCCATGTGGAGATACAAGGAGAGGCTACTTTCTACACACCAAGAAGGAGACCTCAGAGGAAACCAACCCCTCCAATTCCTTGATCTCAGATTTCTTTGCCCTGAGAAAATACATTTTGGTTGAGCCCCCCAGTCTGTGGGGCTTTATTGAAGTTGCTCAAGCAAACAAATTCAGACATATCAGCCTTGAACAAGAAGAGAGACCTTATGATTTCTAAGTAGAGAGAAGGAGATAAGTACAGATACCAGCATGTTACATTCAGATATTACTAGTGTGTCAATGTTTTTGTTGTATAAGCACATCCTGAAAAACAGACACTACAGAAAAGGCCAATAGGAAAACAGCCCATATACAACCAAACCTAAAGAACTGGAATAGGGAGTTCCCATTGAGTCTCAGCGGGTTAAGAATCCAACTAGTATTCATGAGGATGCGGGTTTGATCCCTGGCCTCACTCTGTGGGTTAAGGATTCAGTGTTGCCCTGAGCTATAGTGTATGTTGCAGATGCAGCTCAGATCCTGCATTGCTGTGGCTGTGGTGTGGGCTGGCAGATGCAGCTCTGATTCAACCCCTGGCCTGGGAACTTCCATATGCCACAGGTGCAGCCCTAAAAAGATAAAGGACTGGAATAGCCACCTCTTTGTGTGGCCTGGGGGTCCAGCTACAAGGTTTTCAAGGGAAAGATGTGATCTAAGCCCTACCCCTTTCCCCCCAGCTGTCTCCAGCTCAGGTTCTAAAAATGCCCCTCAACAAAAGGTGGGGGCTCCACCAAGTGAGTCAGAGGAATAAGCCAGGAAGAGCAGCATCTGAGCATTTAAATCTCTTGGGCTGAAAAGGCTTTCATGGTGTTCAAGAAATTCAACATAACTGGGGAGAAAGGTAAAACCATTATTATTGTTGGACTGAAGACAAAAAGGCCACCCTTTCTTTATCCTTGATAAATTATGGAGGCCTCCTTGAAAAATTCAGGACATGGTTCGAGAATTATGGGACAGTTTCTCGTAAAGTGGTGTGGCCACCTGTTTCTTCAGAGCAGTGCAGCAGGCCCTTTCATTCAGCCCCAAACAGGGTTCCTCAACCACGTTTGCTGTCCCTGGTTTTCTCATCCTCTCCCTCTGCCTTACACGACTCGTCCGACAGGTACTCTCCTTGAACTTGCCATTCTCTCAGATGGTCAAATTTCCTGAGGATTCTAATGCTACTCTGTGAAATACTTTACGAAGGCCATGTCTTTAGAACAGGATGCACCCACATCTCCCTGGGTTGAATGGTTATCAAGGTCATTATCACCTGTATCCTGCCGACCAGTCATTAGATGCCCTCGTGCTATTGGGTCCGTCATCTCTGTTCTCTGCACATGCATCGCCCTGCCAGCTTGTGCTCTCTGTTCTGTCTCTGAAGTGGACTCAGAGCCACCATTTCTGTCCACCATGTAGCCTCCCTGGCATCCAGCCTCCACCCTCCCCCACCCAAGTGCTATTTCTGAAAGGTAATAATAACAACAAGAGCAGCAATGGTGACCACGCTCCAGAACCAGAATCTCTCAAGAGCTTTATGTGGATTACTATGGTTAATTGACTCTGAAACACAAGGAGGAAAGCCCTACTAATCTCATTTTACAGATAAGAATTTAGGGTTCAGAGCAGTTGTGTAATTTATCCACAGTAATTGAGTGGATGTATCTGACACTTAGACCCTGACCCCAAACCCTGCAGGCTTAGCCTCTGCCCTACATTCTCCCACTTAGCTCTGAAAAATCATTGTTGGTTTTCTAGGTTAAAAGGGTCTGAGAAAGCCCCTTCCATGAGGCTCCAAAGCCTGCCCAGCTGGTGGCTACCTCCTGCATTCTCTGTATTATCCAAGTTCCTGCCATATCAAGCAATGGCACGTTTCCAAATTATCTCTTAGTTTCCTTGCTTCTGGTCTCTTATACTTGCCCTTGTTTCAGTTTTTCCTAACAATCTGTTTCAAAAACACTTACATGCTGTTTTAGATATTACCATACTTTACTAATAGGTATGAATTTATTTTTATCAAAAACTTTGCAAAAGTCAAGGTATGTTGTACCGGTTGCTTCTCCCCTGATTATTAACTGTTAGGTTTCTTAAACTGAATCAAATTGGGTTTCATGCTAACCCCTGGTTAAGGAGTAAACCAGGTTCCAACACACGAGTCCCTTTGACTCTATTTCCTAAATACCCTAGAATTACTGAAGTTGAAGCCTGATTTTTGTTTTTACCCCATGATATCACTCTATAGAACAGAGTATAATTACTGCTAAAATTACTGGAACTGTTTGCCCAGATAGGTTATTTGTCAAATTTGATTACCCTTCCAAAAAAAAAAAAAAAAAAAAAAAAAAAAAAAAAAAAAAACTCTTTTTAGATCCAATTCACGAAGCATCAATAAAAAACAATTATAAATTGAATTTCCATGCAAATGTGGCCTTTTCCCTCTTCTGCATCAATGCACATTCATCACACTACTATGCCTTATTGTTGACATACTGGAATAAGCAAAAATATCCATGTTCTAATTATTTCGCTAGGTGCCAAGGTCAAGATGCATTTTTCCCCCAAGAAATGTTTATAAAAGTCATTAGAGTTTAAGGCAAGTTTGGATTCTCTACTTATCAACAAGCTATAGAATAAGTGATTCTCAAACATTCAAAGAAAAAGATTCATGTTTCTAGTAACAACAGAGAACATTATTGCTAAATGTCTCATTTCCGAAGGGCCTGAAGCAATCATGGCATTTAAAAGAATTGTTTCATGAATTTATTATAATTAAAAAAATTAAGTGGTCTGGTCATGTGCAGCAAACATTAGCTAATCTTCTGGCTGTGCTTAGTCTTGATCTGGCCCCCCTCTGAGTTCTGGCCTTTCTGAGACTGAGCCTCAGGTAATGGGTATGTGGCACCTGCAAGGAAAGTTCAGGAGAGAAACTCCTAAGTAGACAACCACAGTTCTCAGGAATGCCTGGGGCCAGGGCTGCATCAAATTTTCAAAATGTAAAATACTTTATTCAATACATGACTCAGCACTATTGAAACCACCTCAATTTCAAGACTTCTGCCAATAATAACTTATGAGATAAACCAACAGAATTATTTTTCACTTTATATAACTTTTAAAATATTTTTATTATAGTTGATTTACCATGCTAATTTCTGCTATATAGCCAAGTGAGTTATGTCCATATATGCATTCTTTTCTTTAAATATTCTTTTTCATTATGGTTTGTCCCAGGAGACTGGATATAGTCCCTTGTGCTATATATACAAGAGGACCTCATTGCTTATCCATTCTAAATGTTAATAGTTAGCATCGACTAACCCCAAACTCCATCTCTCTCCCTCTTCCATAGCCTCCCCCTGCACAACCACAAGTCTATTCTCCTTGTCCACAGGTGCAATGTGATTAGTTTGCATGATCCTAATAGTCCAAGAATGTTTCTGAAATTAGGTGAAGTGACCAGAGCAGGAGACATAGCCTCTCCTTCACTGAAACACCGGTTGCTCACGCCACCCACCAAAACACCACCTCTCACTCTCACTATGCAGATTCTCACATTTCTAACCATAATTAGCTCTGGGGGAAAAGCTTCCCTTTTTAAGTATCACAATTGTTCCTCTTTCAGTGTGATTGAGATTTTGTGTTCTGGTGAAATCAGACCATCACCAAAATAGTTTGAGAATCATGTTGTGAGCCTGGGAGGCAATTGTTAAAAAACGGATGTCTCCATCGTGCTATGTTTAAATTATTCTTAAATCAATGCATAGATGCAGTCCCAGCTGCAAAGCTTGAAAAGTGGACTGGCAGAGAATGTCTTTGGAAAAACGTTACAAGAGCATTAGGCATAGTATGATTATCAGACGGGGCTCTCTGTCTCTTTCTTTCTCTCTGCTTTAAAAAAATAAAGGTCATTAGAGTCAGATTAAATAGCCAGAACTTTCTAGTTGTTAGGAAATTTATAGCAGATGAAAGAAAGATCCTTTCATAAACAGAGTATGCAAAAATAAGATTAGGAAAGAAGTATGGCTTTAAAGGAAGGAAAAAAAAAAAGCTAACAAAAAGACAAGAATTAGCTTAATGTCCACAGGCTCCAGTTTCCATCTTGGGGATGGAGCCAACAGATATAAGTTGCAGCTGAACACCAGGAAAAATAGCAGCTAAATACATCTGTGCCCTTTGCAATTTACCTAAAATACAGTGATGTCACTGTATTGCATTTCCGTTTATACTATTTTGTATTTATTAAGAAATAGTATACATTCTTAAAGATGCTTGCACACATGCATTCTTACTTGGCCGGAAAGACTCTGGGCTTTCCAACTACCTGTACCAAGGAGAGGACAGGATTTGGGAGGAAGGAGCCATCACTACTATGTGTACCCAGGCATCACTTATAGCAAGTAGAGGCTCAGGCATGAAGAGAAAACTGCTCAGTGGATCCTGAGCCTCGCCAACACAACTCCTCATGCATGAAATGTTTATTATGTGTGCGGTATAGACTATTGTTAATTAACTCCAATCATAATTTTTGAAGTTGTAATTGAATTCAGCATCACCTTTATTCTTTGTAGTTCTGTGCTTATCCATTTTTAACAAATTTTGCTTCTTGCAACCAACGTTCTAATAGCAATGATACCTCATTTTTAGTGTTCTGTTGTATGCTAGGTATTTCATAATCACAGTGAAAGACCCAGCTGTTACTTAGGGAATCTGAGCAGTCCATTCATTCCTTGTAGATAAGGCACATCCGCCATCACCAATCCCTTCTGGTTCTGTGATGCAGTCCTGTGTGTATCCGTAAGGAAACCAGCCCAGAGAAGTTGAGAAGACTGTCCTTGGACCCTTGACCATAGAGTTATTTACAAAGAGATCTGACTCCAAACCCATGAGCTCTCCACAAAAACTTGCTGCTTCCCTGCTGCTGTGAGAAGAGTCCCATCCTGCTATGAAAGCTGGATCTGTTTTAAAATATTTTTGAAAACCCTCAACTTATTATTCTACTTTTGAATATTTAGGCTACACCACTGCCACCATTGTCAAATGATTTATTTCAATTTTATAGTTTCCTAAAATGCATTCCCAGTGGCTCCTCTATATAACATTTTAAGTAGTGACATGTCTTGCCACAACCTCTTCAAGACAATATTTGATTTAGAAACTGCTTCTCAAACCACTAGCTCTGCATTTTAGATTTTGTTAGTTTAGTCCTGTGAGGTGCTAGATGGGTAATGCTGATCCTATCATTTGATTCATTGTTGATACAAAAATGTGTTTTAAGACAACACAGTGTTGTTCAGAGTTTTCAGAGGCTACTGGCATCTCAGCACTGCGCTCTGTTGAGAAGTGGTAAAACTTTCTAATAGACGCCTCGATTCACAAAATGCTGACATTGAGTGTAGTCATCAGAAATGAACTTTGTGGTGTCAGGCACGCGTTACCTCAGTTAAATTAAGCAAGGATGCTCCTTAGGCAGAGGACTAGGTGTTCTTCTGTAAGCTGACCTACTTTTACAATGGTTTTCAACCACTCAGCAGTCCTTCAGCAATATATGTCATCATCAGTGACACCGTGACTTAATCTAAGGAAACACAAAGCTTTCCAGGGCCGCAGACTCTGTTAAATAACGCTTGTCTGCTCTGATTAATGTTCAATTAATCTGTACTACACAACTAGACTCCCTGGTTTAAAACGATGAACCTAAACACACACACACACACGAAAGTACAAGTTTCCATTATAATAGTTCCTTTCAAGGCTGGTATTTTTATTTCAGTAAGTACTCTCATTTTAGAAGATTTGAACAAGTACTGGTCATTTTTTTGTTAATTTTTCTCCCTTTTATAATGGTAGCTCTGAGCTTTTATAATCTTACATCGGACTATAAAATATACTTGATAGCTTTTAGATCTGCATTCATTAGGTTTTTTAAAAATTACAACATACTCTCATGCCATACAATTCTATGCACTTTAGGTAATTTGCAGCCCTATTTATTTTTTTCAGGGTATCTCTTGGCTTTTTGGTTTAGCTATTCTTGAAGTCAGTCTGCCATTAATATTTTGGAAATCATAGTTACACACCAGCAAAATGAACCTCAAAGCTAAGGGCATTATCATAGAAATTTCTCTGCTGCCATTCATTATCATATTTCACTTACCTTTATCTTCTGGCTTACACCGTGGTTTGACAGCTTGCTTGTAGGTACAAGTTGATGAGGGGGTGGGGGGGCTGGTATATTTCAGTTACTTTATTCTTCCATCTAGGCTTTTGGAGAAACTCTCCCACAAAACAACAAAACATTTTTTAGCATCAGTTTATTGCTATTTCTTTTACCACCTCCTGACAAGTTGAATGAAACTTGCGCCTTTTTGTGACTATTGCTGAGGCTGAGAAGTGATGTTTGTGGAAGATCCTCACGTTACCTGCTGAGTGTTGTCTTTTCAAGGAGACTCTTACTCTCCTCTCCCTTTACAAAGTTTTACTCAGTAACATTTGTGTTGACCTCTGTGACATTTCCTATTATGCTAAAACTGTTAGAGGCTTAGTATAATGCTTTTAGATAGAGGCTTCCCCTGGATTCAGGGTACTTTTTTAAAGTCTTTTATTTATTGTTACGAAAGTATAGTTGATTTACAATGTGCCAACTTCTGCTGTACAGCAAAGTGACCCAGTCTCATATTTGTGTGTGTGTATATATATATATATGTGTGTGTGTGTATGTATGTAAAAATAATCTCCTTTTCTTATATTATCATCCATAATGTTCTATCCCAAGAGATTGGATATAGTTCCCTGGGCTGTACAGCAGGACCTCATTACGTATCTACATGTAATATTTTGCATCTACCAACCCCAAACTTCCTGTCCATCTCACTTTCTCCCTCCTCACCCCTCGGCAACCACAAGTCTGTTCTCTATGTCCCTGGGTCTGTTTCTGTTCTGCAGATAGGTTCATTTGTGCCATATTTTAAATCCCATATATAAGTGATTTCATATTTGTCTTTTTTTTTTTTTTTTTTTTTTGCTTTTTAGGGCTGCACCCATGGCATATGGAGGTTCCCAGGCTAGGGGTCCAATTGGCGCTAGAGCTACTGGCCTGCACCACAACCACAACAATGCCAGATTCTTAGCCCACTGAGAGGGGCTGGGGATTGAACCCACAACCTCATGGTTCCTAGTCAGATTCGTTTCCACTGTGCCACGATGGATGTCTTTCTCTTTCTTACTTCACTTAGTCTGAGACTCTCTAGTTGCATCCATGTTGCTGCGAATGGCATTTTTATGGCTGAATGATATTCCATTGCATGTATGTACTACATTTTCTGTATCCATTCCTCTGTTGATGGACATTTAGGTTGTTTCCATGTCTTGGCTATTGTGAATAGTGCAGTAGTGAACATAGGGGTGCATGTGGATACAATGTACTCTTCATTGATCAGTTACTCCCACAAAGGGAAAAATTCAGCACATTTGATTAGTGTATACAGTTGATCTAAATAATCCACATCCACCACAAACAGTCTTTTCAAAGCAAAAACCTGTCCTTAGAACCCATGTTCTTTTTTCTGGTTTCTTGGAATGTTTAAGATCATCAGAACAAGAGTTTCCCATCTCTCAGTTTGTCAGATTTTTTCATATTCTAGATGTCAAAGGAGCTACAAGCCCAGAAGCTTGGTATCAATTTGACATTCTTACAACAGCAAGAACTATTAGCACATTATTTCCTCTTCTCAAGGCCTTTATTCTCTATTTCTTCTTTCCCAAGTATGCTTTTCATTTTACTTGAAGCTGCCTCAAATTCTTTCTAGAAAAATACTAGACCACTAGGCCCTTACTGATGTCAAAGGCCCCACCAGTTTCATGATGCAGGCACTGCCGTTGTCATGGTCCAGCTCCACAATGACCACAGGATGAAGTGCTCAGAGCAAGAGCAGACAGTGGAGGCACTCGTCTACAGGGCGTTCCCATTCAGGAGTATCTTCTCTTCACTCTACCGTCTTAGGTAAGCATTTTATGCACAGTAGGACGTTTTTTTCCTCATAAAAATCCTTTTAATACTGATGAGGAAAGGACAACTCCAATTGATGAATTTGTGCTGGGTCATAGGCTTCCCAAATAATGGAGTGAACGTGGACCTTAGGGTTGTGTGAATGTCAAAGCTCGTGAATACAACAGTGGAAAGAAATCGCAGTCAGGAAAATCCATCTGGGGTCCTGACTGTTGCCCTTTATTAACTTACATGATTACAAATACATTACCTAGCTTGAGTTGTATCCTTCTCACCTGTAACATGTGAAGAATACTACTTCCTAGCATCACTGAGGAGGTGAAATAAGGAACTATACACATAGCACTGAACACCTGATACCTTCTCAAGAAATAGTTTCTATTATCAATATTACAACTAAGAAAAAGCTAAAGGAGGCAACTATTGTCCTAGGAGATTGAGGGAACATTCAGGATGACCACCAACACAACGAGAGTGAGAACAGATTTTGTCAGGATGGGTTTGGCAGGTCAGAGGTCCCTGCTTTGGGGATACACAGGTAAGGGGTGGGACTGGAGAGCTCACCTTGAACAAAGTTGATAACCAGATATATCCCAGTCCTTGTGGCCAGTGGAAGCCCTGTCAATCAGCCTGGACCTCAGGGTACCAGCTGGAGAGGATGCAAGAGAAGGCCAGCCAGTAAGGAAGGGTTACTTCCCTGCTCTCCAGAAAAGCCTTTCCAAACAGCTAGACAATTTGGACAAGCTCATTCTCCTGGGCCACCTTAAAGAACTGTTTAATGAATATTTTAATCTACCTGTCTGAGCAAAAACACAACTGCTATCATAGGGAAAATGATGTTGGGTGGGCTCTTACTGTAATAAACATTTTTAGTGATTCCTGTTTAGTATTAAGTCTTTACAAAGCATCAAACTTTCATAAAATGACATTTCCCTATCTCTTCCTTTCTTCCCTCCATCCATCCCTCCTCCTTCCCTTCTTTCCACTTTTCTGAATTCACATATTTAAATAGCACAATTGCAGCAGCAAGTACAATCAACATAATCAGACTTGGGATTATTTAAAATGCCTCAATACAACTGAGCAGGAATATTTCAGCAAGTTACTAAGTAAGTAGCCTTCTGGCCGCAAGCATTCAGCATACTGGGGCAGTAGTCAGTATATTTTCAGGGGAAACAAAGACTATGAATGAACCCAGAAAGTTGGTTAAGGTTTTAAAGAGAGCGTTCACAGTTTAAAAAAAAAAAAAAAAAAAAAAACTTTTAAAAACAAGTTTCTGAGAATGGAGAGATCAGAAAATTGTGCAACGGGCATCCTAAATCCAAAATACATGAAATTCTGTGTGTTCCCATCATGCTTCTTCCCCATGTCCAAAATAGCCACCCATCTTAGGCCATTTCTGCTTCCAGAAAATTGATCTACACAACCTTACAGCAAAATAGACACATGTTTCCTTTAGGCCAGGAGATCCCCAGAGGTCTCCTGCTTTTCACAGTTCCATCCTGTAGTTGCTAATGCCTTTCCCTGGTTTTTCCACTGTGTGGATCATGATTTTGGCATCTGTGGTTAACTTTATCCTCTTGTGGCAGTTTCTTCTGGTGGCTGTTGACACAACCCTCCAAGGACATTTCATCAGATGATGCTTTTGGCTTCCCATGTGACCCAGGCAAGAGGCAAGCTACCTCTGCCTTCGTGCTGCTCTCATTTCACAGGAAAATCCTGTGAAATGGTTGGGTACCAAGCGACCACCATCTCCTCTCAAAATTGCAGATTCTCCTAGATCACTGGAAGGTCATGGGCATCAGAAAATGCCATAGTCATGATCAATACATACAAAGTCCCTCCCGTCAAAATAAATAAAATAAATAAAGGCACTAATACACAAGCCCAGCATATCACAAACCATATGCTGTTTTCTTAGCACTGGGGGAAAAGACAAAGTAGTATAGAGATGATGACAACAATGGCAGGTTTGCTTTCCAATTTTATGGAGTTTTATTCTTTCCAAAGAATGCCTACAGATAATACCCCTTCGAACCCAAATTTTGAGAAGAGACCAATACTAAAACATAAACAGGCAATACTAAGTGTAAAAAATTGACTACCTTCATTCAATACCATATGTAGTCAAAATTATCTGATGTCACAGAATGGCTTACTTTGTGTTTTATAAGGAAAAATAAAAAAGGACAATTTCTCACAAAAAAACATGGTTTTCTTGCTAGTACCTGTTTATTTGAAACTAAAACCTTTCATGCTATTGGAAAATTCATCAGTTTCTGAAATAATTGGGTCTTTCACCACACTTTATCTCAGATTCACCAGGCTGCTCTAGGCATGGCATCTTCCTATTAAATAATATAAGAACAACACACTGGATAGATGGTCTTTAGCCTAGGCTTCTGGTCTTCAAGATCAGCTTATTGTATGGTATTAAAACCACCAATTTATGTGTTTCATTCCTTTACTTACTGGTAATTCCTGAATAATTTATGTGTTTCATTCCTTTACTTACTGGTAATTCCTGAATAAGCAGATTTCCAAGTAAGAGGAATGTCTCCAGATAGCTCCTTAAACCCATCCACTCAACATTTGCTCTAACAGGAATAACTGGAGTGATGTTTATATAAGAGATATTTCTATGTGATTTATTCATTTACTCGGATACCAAGAGCTCACTTACTGAGTGATGGTCAGATTTCCTGATACTCCATGGCTTCATAAAACCTCTCAAGAATCCATTTTTCAGCTGAAAGCATTAAATAAATTATTTGATGCACTAGTCTACTTTTATGTTCTCACTTAGCCGGTAAACATATTGGGTAAGTCCCAGTGTTATACATGGGCATAGTCCCTCTGCATATAGTGATTTTATTAATGACGAAGAAACACAAATTTACATGAGTCTGCTTTCTTTTTTTTTTTTTTTTATTTTCCCACTGTACAGCAAGGGGGTCAGGTTATCCTTACGTGTATACATTACAATTACATTTTTTTATTAAGGCAAATGATGACAGAAGTTTTGAACCAGTGTGACCAAAGTTATGTCCTTGAAAAACAGGGAGGTGACTCACAACCACATTTACACTCTTCAGGAAGCTGCTGTTGAGCTGTTTACATCCACCTCTAGATAATCAACTGACTTGCAGGGTGAAAATCTGATTTTATAAAACCTAGCAACTAGCACTTGCCCAGAGACATTGATTAGCAAATAAACTTTTCCTCAGTGCAGAATATTTTAACTTCAGCCAATTATGTACCCTAGTAGAGACAGAATTCTGTGTTTGTCCACTGACATCAAGAAGTTTTACTGATATTTCCTATTTAGAGTGTGAGTGTTAACTTCACACTAGGTTACCTTACACAATGTAGCCTCAGTATACGCTCAAAATATGTTCAACTTAAATATTTTTCCCCATCTCTGAAGATGAAACAGACTAAGTATTCAGAAAAGACTAAGCATTCAGAAAAGCTGGTATATAATATATAAAACCCTGAAAAAATGTGTATATGCTTTTTCGATAGCATAGCTGATGAAGTAGAATTAAGACTTCCATGTGGTGAGATTTATTCTGAGGCAATTTGCCTCAAAGGCACTTGCCAATTTTGAGGGCCTGCTCTAGACTCAAGAAGCTTAGAGTCAGTCAGTTGTTGGTTAGGGATTCTCCCAGAGATTGAGCTCACAAGCACTCAGTCATGAAACCATCAAAAATGACCCCTACATGATCCCAAATAGTCCCAGAAATGGAAAGAGCACCCTTAGTTGGAAATTACTGACATGGAGCCTGGGTATTCACAAGTCATGGAATGGCCAGGAGCAAGTGTCCACAGCCAGGGTCCCAGCAGGGCACATATTTGGAGAGACTTTTGCACAATTTTAGGACCCTTGCCCAGTGACCCAGTTAATAAGAAAACAGCAGGATCCAGTTGAAGAAATCACCCAAGCAAGGAAGCCAGAGAGACATGCATAGAAAAGTTTAAAGGAAACTTTACATTTCATTTATCCACTCAGTTTCCTTAAAACTGAGTCTTTGCTTCTAAAGTGAGATTTTCACATGTCTAATTCTTTCTGCCACCTCTCTGTCACATCTACCTTTCCTCTGCTGAACTCATTGATGAATCTCTCTTTCTAATTGATGCTGTTCTTCCATATCATCTAACATTTTCTTAATTCCTTTTAGATAGCTTGAAAACATCAGGTTTCATTTTAATCTGTTTTTAAGGTGCATTCTTTCTATAAAACATCAATTGTCTACAAGGGAAATGAATCTCCCTACATGCTTGCTTATAAAATTTGGATATTTTTAATAACATTCACTCATGAAGTGATTAACCAACATTCATTGACAACCTAGTCTATGTCAGGAACTAGGATATAAGAGAAAATAAGAAACCATTACATAAAACACAGACAGAGCTAAAGCAGTACAGAGACAAATAACCACAATAAAATATCAATAATAGAATATGAAGTCTCTGTGGAAGCACTACCAAAAACTTCAGTTTGTTTATAGGATTAGAAAAGATTTCCCAGAGAAGGCGGAATAAGGTTCTGGGCTAGACAATTAAGAAATGGAAAAGAACATTTTTAAGCAAGTTGTGGGGTCTGAGCAAAGTTGCATATGAGAGAAAGGATTCTTAAAATTTAGTAGACCAGAGCATAGAGTTACAAAAAAAAGTAGAATATTAAAAATGAAGCTGTAGAGTTAAGGGACATAGCTCAGAGAGCTGAGAATCACATTACATCGTTTGGAACATGCAATGAGAAAGCTTAAAGACCTCAGCAGGACAGTGGCAATGTCTGCTTTCTATTTCTAAAGAGATGTCTCATTATGTTGAGAACAGACAAAAGGTAGGAAAAGATTAGAGACACAGAATCTGCCTAATTAGGAAGTGATCCTAAGAGGATCATGGCTACCTTTGAAGAGAAGGGAATAGATTTAAGAATTATTAAGAGATTAAACTTGCTGTGATTAAATGGATAGAGTTGTCAAGAATGATGGCCAGCTTTCAGGTTTTGATAATAAGTTGATGTGGAGCTATTTATTAAAATAGGGAACTCTGAAATGGTATTGGTTTGGGAGGGAAAATAATGAACGAGCTTAGATTGAAGAGCAGAAAAACATCAAAGCGAAGTCTGTAGTTGGATTTACAGTTGAGGAGCTCAGGAAGGTATATCTGAGCTGTGAACAGAGGTTTGGGAATTATTATCGCTGAAATAATAATTGGGTCATGAAAGTGAATGAAATTGCCCAGGTAGCATACATGGAACAAAGTGAGAAGAGGGCTTCAGACTGAATTCTGAGAATACTATCACTTACTGGTTGGGTAAAAAAGCAGAATCTGAGAAAGAATGGATGTGTGTACATGCATAACTGAATCACTTGGTTGTATAGCAGAAATTATCTCAACATTGTAAATCAACTCTATTTCAATAAAACTTTTAAAAATGAAAAAAAAAAGGAAGATGCAACAAAAGAGCCTGAACAGTGAGGACATAAAAATATATTGTGTCTATCACCACAATGAAGTCAGCGAGATAAGTACTTAAAAGCATCTGTCAAATTGACCAATGTGGAAATAACTGATAAACTGGACAGAAAGCCTGTCTGTTGAATTCTGGTGGGCAGGAGGTGGGTTAGGACTTGGTTTTCTTATTTCTGATCTGTTTTCTAATTTGGAAAACCTACGTTACAGCACTTTGTGTGGAAATTAACAACGTCATTTTACAACATAGCCAAGAAATTTATTGACTTTGATAAGCTATGAGATTATCTTACAAGTACAAAATTACCATATCTATAGGTTTAGAAATTTAAGGAAGAATGTGGTGTGTGTGTGCATGTGCGCACACACAAGCAGAAACATCCGTGTTCTAAGAACACTGTGAGGAAAAGCTGTACTGTCCCCCATTTTCGTAAGAACACCGTCAGATAGAAAGGCAGCTCGCACCTCCAGACCTTGCCCTGAACTGTGCAGATGCCAGATAGGAAATGCAGTTCAAGGACCCCTGGGGTTGGCATCGCTACACTGAACAATGAAAGGGACTCAGTCATGTTACCACCAGACCTGTGATCCCTGATCCGTGAATAGATCTCCTGTCTCCAGTTCCATCCCCTTCCTGTCCTCCCCTCACAACCCTGCCCCAGGGATCTCTGTTCAAGTCTGACCTGACCTTGTCACTCCTTGTTGTATTACATCACGTGGCGGCTACTCACCTTCCCTTCAGAATAGAACAACCTCCGTGAGACTCATAGGCACTTTCCACACTGTGTCTCCCCCCAGCCCTTCCAATCTGACTGCTCTTGTCACCACCCAACATGCAGTGGACACCCCATCATAACAAAGTGTTCCCGTTTCTAGGAGCCAGTGCTCCCTGCTCAGCATCAGCCACACCTGCTTGGTCCCAGGTCACAATTTCTCATCTTTCCATCCAGGCTCGGACTACTGCTCTCGCCACCCAACTCGTGTGTATGTGTACATGCCTGCCTGCACACACACACCCACACTTTATCCGCAGTCACACCAAGCCCATTCCTGGTGATGGCATTTATTTAAGAAATTATAATTCCCCAGGTCTCGTTTCCTTGTACATCATGAACTCCTTGACGTTTTATTCATTTCACACACCCTAGGTCTTCAAAAGATAGCAGACTGACAAGAAAACCAAAGACAGGTTGTTTTATTTGCCATAGTCTATTAATAGCAATCCTAACAGTGAAAATTCCTACAGGAAGAAGGATATCATTTTTAGAGTTGCCTGGTGCCCTCTGTGTCAAAATGTAAAAGCATTGGCCCCCCTGCCCACAAACAGAAATTGATGTGCCTTATAGTTCTCACCAAGAGTCTCATGTTCCAGCACACTCTGTCCATTATTTTCATTTCAAAAATCAAGTAGCATGAGGCAAAGACACATTGGAAAGACCTCGTCATTGTGGCTGGTTGTGAATGCCTAAGAGTGGGCCCCTGACAGCCAGTGAAAACTATATGGCCGGCTTCCTGCTGGATGACTTTACAATTACTTTAATTTCCTCAGAGATTACTCTGGAAACTAATATAGTAAGTGGTCACAATATCTCAGTTGTGAATAAATGCTGCCAAAAAAAAAAATCAGAAAATTCTACTCTCCAAATAGATGGGAATATAACTTTAGGAATGCATCATAAATGCACCCGCCAAGGGCTGGATCTCAAACAGCTGAGACAGTTTTGATAACCAGCTCTAGAAAACTATCAGATAACTCTAGAAATAGTTCTCATCATAGTAAAAACAGTGATGTAGAAAATGTACAGGATTTTTTTTTAAATATTGAAATTGAGATGTGCAAAAATCATTATTTCAAAACAAATATATTATGTGCATGCTTTGAACTATGCATGATTTGTAGGTCAACTAGTTAATTAAATATTGTATTCAGATATTTGGCTATTTTATCTAATATACCAAGTTATACATTCTTTCTGGCCTGTTTTTAAGAAAGACCTTTATGGAACTTTAATCACCTTGTGTTTGTCCTACATTCAGCTACACAATGAGTAAGAGTAAAGCCCTACTAACTTGAGAAAAAAATGCCTCATTTTCTTTGTAAGACTAGTCAACCCAACACTGAGTTTTTAGCCCCAGAATGAGGATACACCTTAGAAATAGGTATTTTCACTTGCATGTGTATATAGATTTTGCCAGTTCTTAAAAACTGAAGAACTTGATGCTTCTACTTTAATTTTTTTTTTAATTTGAGACTATTGGTAAATGACACTTCATGAGGAAGGATGTTTGGGGCATTGAGTGAGTTCCCAGCCCACCTCTTAGATGCTTTGCAACAACCTCAGTCAAATTTTTTTTTAGAGGAAGAGAGGCAGTGTTTGAGACTCAGATGCTATGTCTGAGAGGTGAAATAACTGAGCCAGTCATCTATGATCTATAATCATGGTTTTACATCCCAGAAAGAAACACATCACTATCGCTGGAAAAACAGCTGTTTGTTCATGAATCTAAACTCCACAGCCTTGAAAATTAAATGAATGTCACTTGATTCTGGTGGTTTGCAACAGAATATTTTCTTCCATCTCATTACTATTTTTCCACATAATTGGCAGACCACTTTAAATGAATGTCTTAGTGCAACAGTATGTTTTGTGTTCTCTTTTATTAACTCTGAATGACTGTGTGTCAGCGTGCACGCTTCCCTAATTGTACTGTCTTCTTTGCAAAATTTACTACTGCTGTGAATGTGCATAATGGACCCATTTTTTACCCTGTGTAAATCTAGATGAAACGTCTACCAGCTAATAGAGCAATCAGATCTGCTCTTCCAAGCCAAAAAGCAGCAGAGGAAAGGGACTCAGGGGCCCATGGCACCTGCCCTTCCTGTTACTTATTAATCCATCTTTGCACAAAACAGGTATTTTGTTTAATACCTGTCTCAAGTCCTGCTGCTTCCTCTTCTCCACCTCTCATCACTCACCTCCATTTTGTGACCTAACAGTTGGTTGATGGGGAAAATATTATGACCCAGTTGTCCATGTGCAGCTTTTTAATCGGGCCATCAAGCATCAGTATTGGCTGACTTCCCATCTGAAACTTCTGAGCAAACTTCTGGTGATATGGCAGCAGGGAGAAATGTGAACAGATGGACCTGGACAGACGTGCCCATCTGGGGGACCCTCACAAGAGTCCCTCACAAGAGTCAAGCCCACTCAGCTTTCCCCCTTTGATCATCATTTCCTTGTCTGTGGCAGATCCATGCAAAAAGGCACTATCATAGATGGCCCTAGAACATGCATTTTGAAACCTACTTCAGTCACCTCCTTTGTGGTCTGGGGTCAGTATCCAGCCTACCAGCACTTCCTTTTGCGGTCTCTGGCTATAAATAAGTCTCTTCCTCAATTTAACAAAGACAAAGCTCTAAATGAACTCTGTTCAGACTGAACACAGTATGATTTACTTTTCAATTTCACACCCAGAGATTCTGTAATGGGGGAATGTAGGCGGTTAAGTTTTCAGTCATACCAAATGGGTTTTTAATATTTAAAATCCATCTGTTTACGTACAAAGAGTAAATGCCTGGAAATGAGGCTTCTGAAATGCAAATGAAGAGCTACAAGACTTATTTCTGCTTGGGAAAACGCAACACTTTCCTGACAAAAGGGAGTCATAATCGCTCCCAAGAAATCCAGTAATATTAGAAATGATGTTTGATCCAATCACGCGTGGTTTGCGGACAGGGAAATCTGTGGACTCCTGTTTGTTATGACTGCATCATGAAGTGCTTCATGAATTTGCAGAAAGAAGAGATCAAACTTACACGGCTTTTTGAAAACTGTCGCTAAAACAGTTGTGGGATGCCTTGTCTTATAGAAACAGCTAGCAAATTTAAGGAAGGACACAGGATTTCAGGAAAGGTAGTTTGTATTGCCACCCATGGAGTACTAAGGTGGAGGTACAACTCTGCTCTAATAGGCTTATAGCAGAATTTATACTCATTCTTCGCTGTCGTTTTTAACTTTGAGAAATTAAAGTTGAGTTTTAGGAAGTTACTGTTCTCAGTTCATGATTCCATAAAGAATCACTGTAATAGAATTTCTGGTAACTTATTAATATACAGAGGTTAAAATATGCTAGGTCTGTAAATAAAATGTCATGGTAGATTTTTCAAACCATCTGGTATGCCTTTATTAGAAGTCACTAGCATTAAAGCTCAGCCAGCCATGATCCCACTGGTACATTTTTGTAGAAACCCATAAGTATTTTTATTTCACAGAATTTAACTTGAAGTATTGTTCTACTTAATAGAGCTCAACCATCCATCAAAAGCCCACTTTAATTCCCTTTTAGTTCATAAAAAATGAACATGATATTTAGGTATTGCTATGACCATTGTTTTAAATCTCCAAAAATATAATGGCTCATCTGATTGACATTTACTTCCCATTCATATGAAGACCCAAACAAGGTGTCCTGATTGGCAGAAAACTCACTCTCCAGTGGCAAGTTACTTGCTAGTTGGAATTACAGAATAAGAATGCCATCTGTCTTAGCAGTAAACAGAGGATGTTGTGGCCATCAAGCCATCACATTACAGCTGCCCCCAGTGACGAGCCCTGAAGGTACTCAGGATGCAAACAGGCCTCCCGCCCTTAAGCCATTCGACACTGCAGCCACACCCATTCCCCCAGTGGTGCACCCTGAGGGGATTCAGGATGAGAAAGCGCAGGATACTGGCCCCAAATAGCTGAGATGCGTGGCCAAGAAATGATTTCTCTGAGCCCAGAATCTTGCATCTTCCCATACATAGAAAGGTGCTAAATTCATTAACTTGAAATCCTGGTTTTAACAGTAATCTTTTAAAGTTCCGAATACCTACCCTTTGTTGCAAAACCTCCTATATATCCTGGCCCCTGCTTTACTTCTTCAGATCTATCCCTCAGCATGATCAGAGTCTGTGCCCTGAGCTTGAGTCCTGGATGTCTGATGAATAACACATAAGACTCAATCCTTGTGCTTTGTTTTCTCAATCAATGAAATCAATGCTTCTTCCATCACCTCCAAAATATACCATTTCTTCACTCTTTGGCCTGGAGATGGTTCCAAACACTTCACTCTTATCTCATTATTGAATGGTAGTCCCAAGGTGCAAAAGGGCGTGGAAAGGTAGTCTCTTGCTGGACAATCAATTCCTAGGAAACCCTGCACCAGGAGGGGAAAAACCCTCTGGAAACCAATCCCTCCTTCTTAGGGAAGGAGACACTGCTTCTCCCAGTGTGGTCCTATCTGCATTCCTACCCTAAGGAAGGGGAAGGATTTGCTTCCTTTCATACTCCTGGATCTGCTAAATCTGAATTTTAGGAGGAAGAATGGTAGATTCTGAATATCAACTAGCTCTTTTGTTATTCTTAAAAGTGCTGAATTTGAGAACCATTTTAGAAGAAACACATTCAAATTTAATGATCTCCATCTCACATATTGAAAAAATAGTCTCAGAAGCATGTATTCAAAGCTCTTCCTAGATAAGTTGTTGTTTGAAGCATGGGTCCAAGATTCAAAATGAAAGAGCACTTGCTTCCAGTTGTCAAGAGAATTGCAATCTAGGTGGAGAGGGACCTAAGACGTGTACAAATGATTAAAATACGAGGCCTTCTCAGGTGAATGCTTTACAAAAGGTACAGATACTGCAGTTGTAGAGAAAGTGGGGGATTTTTTGTTTTTGTTTTTGTTTTTAAGTATTTCTGGCTGGAAGAGTTTGTTTCAAGGCCCAAAGTGGTGTTTGAGCTTGTTCACGGAGAAGATTTATATGATGGTTGAAGATTGGAGGAAGGACCATTCAGATACAGGAAAAAGATATGAAGAAAATATAGGGGATGTTAGGCAATACAGGGCAAGTAAGCTGGGGGAGGAATCAGCTTGAGTAGGGAGTAGGATATAGATCCTGGAAGGTCTGTTGGGGCCAAATCGTCAAGGGTGTCAACAACCATGTGAAGGAATCCAATTTCTCTCTGAAGACACTGGGGAACAATGGGAAGTTTGTGAGCAGGGGAGGGACAGGACCTTCTCTGAGCTCCAACTTTGCTGCTGACTCACCTTCTCGGTCCCTGTGACCTGGCTTTTATTCTCCAGAATAGAGTCCTTCTTGGCATTTTAGAGAGGGCACCATAAAATGCAGTTGCAGCCAGCCTCCCAGCTGGCTCAGGCTCACATGTCATCCCAGGCTCCCGTGGGCACCATAGCCCCCAGTCTCTGTTCTTTCTCCCTTGTGCATGGACTCTCTCTCACACCCACTCTCTGTAGCTTTGGCTTCAGTTCTTCCCTGAGGTTCAACCTTGTGGAAGACATCCATTGGATCATGGTGTGTGAATCACAGGACAGTGGAAAACCTGAGTGTCTTCAGGCAGTTTCTTGCTCCCCATCCCAACCTCACTCCTCCTCCTCCTCAATGTGACCCCATAACTCCAGGTTCATGCCTGTTGGGAGGGCCTTTGGGAATGTGCACTCTTTTATTTCTCTATCAAATTAGAATAGAAGCACCCGTCCCCTAGCACACTCATAGACATCTCCCAGCAGTTATCAATGTCTTTTTCCTGATGCCTTCCTGTCACTACCATCTCCCGCCTACAAACGACAATCAGTGGCACTTGATTTTTTAAAATGAGAGTAAGACATTTAAAATATATTTTATGGGAGTTTCTGTGCTTTACACTCAATTTTGCTATGAACTTCAAAGGGCTCTAAAAAATAAAGTCTGTTGAGGTGGATGGATAGATGGATGGTTAGCTCCTAGGATCCCCTCATACCAATTTGGACTTATTCCAAAGATGATAAAACACCCCCCAAAGCTTTGTTCGCTATTGTTTAACATTTTGATCTTTATGATTAATAAAAAATGAGCATGTATGAGCTGATTTCCTATGCATTTCCACCCATAAATGAAAAATTGCCCCATAAGCATATTTTTATGGCCAACTATTTTTATCTTGGGAATTGAAATATGAGCATCCTCGGTCAAATTAAATTCTAATTAAAATGACATTCATTAAGTGCTTGCCCCTGTTTTATGTGATAAATTATATTAAATTGGAAAAAAGACAACCCCCCTACCCACGGGGTGTTTATATTCTAAAAATCAGAGTAAATGAGAATTTCTTTTCTTTTTTCTCTTTGTTCTCTGACATGGTTTGCTGGATAATGCCACTATCTCCATGTAGATCATTTATAGACATCTCAAATGGAATATGCAAGAGCATTTTCTTCTTTTATTCCTTCCTCATCTTGTATTACTTTCTGTATTTGCTAGCTCCATCACCATCAACACAAACTGCTCTCCATCACTCAATGCTTTATTGCCTCTCAGGAAACACACATTATCTGTGGTAGCTCTTAGGCCAATAGAACATACCCAGTTAAAGAACTCTGAACTAACTAGCTGATAAGTATATAGAACATTCCATTGAAATATTAGCATCATCAAGGACACCGCCTAGATTCTATTTCTGACAAATATGGAAAGAAGATTATTTCCTGACACTTCTGTTGATTGTCAGAATTAACGGTGGGCAAAAAACAAAAAAAAAAAAACAAAAAAAAAAAAAAAAAAAAAAAAAATGAATGGAGTTCCCGTCGTGGCGCAGTGGTTAACGAATCCAACTAGGAACCATGAGGTTGCGGGTTCGGTCCCTGCCCTTGCTCAGTGGGTTAACGATCCGGCGTTGCCGTGAGCTGTGGTGTAGGTTGCAGACGCGGCTCGGATACTGCGTTGCTGTGGCTCTGGCGTAGGCCGGTGGCTACAGCTCCGATTAGACCCCTAGCCTGGGAACCTCCATATGCCGTGGGAGCGGCCCAAAGAAATAGCAAAAAGACAAAAAAAAAAAAAAAAAAAAAAAAAAAAAAAAGAATTAACGGTGGGTATCAGATACCTGAATGATAATATACTGTGAGACTCTTGGTGGACAGTAACTTCTATTTTCTATCAAGAGGCAGACACACTGATTACTCAATAAGCACCCTGTGCTTTATTTCACCTTCCTTGGAATACCCTTTAGAGAAGCTGAAGCAATACCTCTGGGGTAGAGGAATATCCCACCTGCGCTGGCACCAAAGATTATTTGGTAAAGCATGATCTTTTTTTATGAAGAAACTAAGTGTTTAATGTTGAAAATCAGACATTTTAATTTACATCGATAATCATCTTTATTGATCTCCACTTATTTTAACTCTTCTATGATGTATTATATATTGTATCTATCACTTTTATGGTAGTTTACGTCCACAATGTCTGAGAAACTCATGTGAATCCTTATCCCTTAGCTCAAAACTAGTTTTTCATGTATCAAGTCTTAAATCCTACTTATATTGATTTATTAAATAAATATTTACTATGTTTTGGAATCTTACAGATTTCAATTGTATTTTCAACTGTCCTAATCTACTCACTATATCTTCTTACATGTTAAAGAATAATTTTTATTTGGCCAAAGATCTCAACACATGATGATGATTTTTTAAAAAACATCTTGTGTTTTAATATCCAAATTTTAAAAACTAGAGCTAAATCCAATTTAGTTATAGTATAAAATCAAAGCAGACATAAAGAGTTCACACCATTGGAGAAATATCCTTTTTGGACTTTGGGATAACAAAATTCCAAGAATAATGCTTTTAACTCTCACAGAATAGTTTTAGAAATGCCTATTTTCATACTGTTGAAGTAAAAATTTTAAGAGACTTGAGTCGTTATAAACTATGCCTACCTACTTCTTCTACCTGCAATTTTTTGGGTTCCCTGGCTTCACACAGTCAGGCCTGTGAACAGGGGTCACTGAACCAATCTACTCTTGAGAGAACATGTTAAAAAATTCTACCAACATACTTCCCAACACTTTACTTTCCTCTGGTCCAGACAAATAGAGGGAAAACATAGCTAATGAGAGAAATATTCAATATTGGTTTATTTAGAATATATGTTTAGGTTAATACAGTAAATCTAAAAGGTGACAGAATTGGAGTTCCTGTTGTGGTGTAGAAGAAACAAATCCAACTAGGAACCATGAGGTTGCAGGTTTGATCCCTGGCCTCGCTCAGTGGGTTAAGGATCCAGCATTGCCATGAGCTGTGGTGTGGGTCACAGAAGTGGCTCAGATCTGGCATTGCTGTGGCTGTGGTGTAGGCCAGCAGCTATGGCTCCAATTGGACCCCTAGCCTGGGAACCTCCATCTGCCACAGGCACGGCCCTACAAAAAAAAAATAATAAAAGGTGACAGAACAGAATTTATAAGTGTCTTTAGTGATAATTTTCAACTGCAAGTTATTTTTTCACATTCTATCAAAATGCCATCTATCTACCTACCTACCTATATTCATTATATGTATGTAGGTTTGGGGCATAGCAAGTTAAACATACATCGAACATATTATTCAAACTTACTTCCGTAGAACTTTTTTAAGCTGATTACTTATATTTGAGGAGAAATTTACATACTTATCAGTGCATCAGGGATCTGAACACTGAAATGGCTCTTTCATAGAACTGAAATACCTCAGTGTGGGGAAAATGTATAATTTCCAAAATTATCCTCTTTTAACCTTGTGTGAAAACTCCAAAAATTAATTGGTTCAGTCAATCCTATTATTTGACAATATAAATGAGAGTATTAGCTGCTCAAATATTGCCAACTATAATTAATGTCCTCAGGTGTTGCCCCATTAGCATGCATCCTTGCAGGCAGGAGCCACAAAACTAATGAATCTGCCACCAGGGACCTGACACTGCCTGAGTTCTCTGCCTACCCCCATCCTGTTGTCTTTATTGTAACATGATTACTTACCATTCCATTCCACCAATTACATTATATCGTGTTAACTTAGTGAAACTTGCTACTAATTGAAATCCTTGTTATCACTATACTTGAGTTAATACAGATAGGTTTTCTTTTTATTTCTTACTAACCCTGGAGAACTACATTAGGAAACACTTGAGGCTCAGCATCTTCTGAGCTATAAAATAAGTTATTCGTGTTTTGCCAGATGGAGAAAAGAGTTCTTGCTTTGGGGAAAACTATGTATCAATTATAGTGAATGCAAAAGTTCAAGTTTTCTAAGAAGTGAAATTCAAGTCAGGTAGGATTTGATAGTCTAAATAGACGAGCAACTGGAATTCCATGTCATCTGAGACCTCACAAGGAAGAAACATCCACACTCAGTCAAGTTTCATTTGTTGCCAATATAACATTCAGACAAGGCTTTGAAACATTCCAGCATATACTCAGAAAACACTCAACTATCAGGAAGATTGCTTCTGTGCAGGACACTAAGTCACACAAAAAGCATCTGATTGCTCTTTATTTTTCTATGTCTCACTCCTCCACAAAATTTTAAAAAGCCCCAGACAAACATAGTCCTAGTTTGATGGCTAGGACTTTTTTTTTTAGGTAGGATATTTGGGTCAGATTTCAACTGTGAATGCTGAAGAAAATTTTGCTGCTTCAAATGTTCTCTCGCCATAGCATTTTCTTCCATTGTCAAATAATTGGATCTGTCTTAACATCAGCACCTTTGGTATTTAGAAATATAAGGCAAATTCCCTGGCCTAATTGCATGAAAAAGTGATCTCTGGCTGCACAATATGTAATTTAAACAACAGAAAATCTTCTTTAAAAAAAAAGAAGCCATTTGCCTTGGCTAACTGGCAGGTCTGAAAATACAGCAAACTCCTAAAATATATGGGCTAAATGTATTGACTATGGCCATTTTCTTCTTAGAAAAATCTAATGAATCAGTCTTTTTCCCTTAGAAGTTTGAAAGCAATGACCTCTATATACCTCTCATAATTATTTCCTTCTTTCCAAATGCCAAGTGGCTCATATACAACAGCCAAGAATATTGATGATCTGTAAGATGATTGCAATTAGAAATATGCCATGGATTGTGCTGTGTGTAACAGGCTCTTGATTACGTCCATAAGTAGCCGGAAGCCCAGCTTGCAGAGCCCAAGGCCAGGGCAGCATTACCACTTGTAAGAGCAACAAAAGTCAATAGTTAAGAACTAACACTGCCCCTTCCACATCTCTCAGCATGTATTTGCTCAATAAGTATTTCTATCTATAGTTTCAGGATGGGTTTGAATAGGTTTAAGTTATATACTTGAATACCTACCATCCATTTCAAAAATACACCATGAATAAATTCTTTTTAAACCAGTCAGAAATTTTACAATTTTCCTTTCCTCCTTAAGCATGCTTTGATTCTAGTACCTGTATGAATTTTTTTTCATAAGCTTTATTGCTTATCCTACTATCTATAACAAAAAAATATTACTAATTAACATTCTTCACTTTATCAACTTTTCAAATTGTAAATTGTTCCTTTTCCGTGTGTGTGTGTGTCATAGTAAAACTAGGGAGGGATTTGAAGAATGTCTTCCTTTTATAAAGTAGGACAAGGGCATTTGCAGAAAGGAAACAATCTGACAACTACTGTACCTCCTAAACAGGATGATTTTAAAAAATAAGTACATATTGAAGTTCAAAAAATTTTCTCTTAAAACTGTCTTTGTACATGTTTAACCTTGAGTATGCATATGCCAGCTCTGGAAAGGCAGATGATTGCAATGGATCTGTGATTCTGTGTTACCAGGTCAAACAAGTATTGTCTGCTTCTTCTACATGTCTGTAGATTTCATGTAACTAATAAAACACTAATTCTTTTGGAACACTTACTTTGTCATTATGTATCACTGTTACAAAATGTCAAACTATAAACACATGGGGTTCATAAAAAAAAGGCTCTTGTGCAAAAATAAAAAAGTTACACGAAATGGTTTTGTTCGCCTTAGTTAAGAAATTTGGATGCATAGCTAAGTTAAGAAAAAAACTCTTCCTGCCCCATATTCTATCATTAACAAACAACAACTCATTCCCACTAATAATCTAAATATTAATCCAATTATATGTTGGTCCTTAGATTCTTTAAGATACAGTTATGGCTTAAGAAAGGAAAAATGTTCTTATCATTTTCATAATTTCTCTTCTGTAATATTTGCTGTAGCCCTGCCATCTGGCAAGTTTGTATTATGCCCACAAGGAGGATCATTAACTTTGCTGGTCTCAGAAGTGCTGGTACACTTCATCAGAATATATTGTCACTGAACTAGAAAATGTTACTTCCCCATTTAGTCACATTGCTTATAATGGATGTCTTCATTCTCACCCAGCTTAGTAGATAATCAAAGTATGTAATGTGTCTCTTAAAAAAGATTATCTCTTTTTCTGAAAGAAATTTCCATTTAAATATTGACAGCACACAAGGCAAATTTTGAAACAAAACAAAAAGTCAATAGGGTAAAAGACATCTGATAAAAGACTGTTATTCAAAATATACAAAATAACAGTAGGAAATTTCAATACCCCACTCAAATAACAGACAGAACTTCTAGACAGCAAATCAATCTGACAACAGAGATCCTAGGTGATAAAATAGAACAGCTAGACTTAACTGATATTTTCAGTACGTCAAAAAAAAAAGTATGCATTCTTTTCAAGTGCACATGGAACATTCTCCAGGGTTGACTACACAGTAAGGCACAAAACAAGCCTTAACAAATTTAAGAGTATAAAAATTATCTCCAGCATATTTTCTGACCGCAATGGCATTAAACTCAAAATCACCCACAGAAAAAGAAATGAAAAACAAAACAAATAAACACTACATGGAGACTGAACAACATGCTACTAAAAACCAATGGGTCCATGATGAAATCAAAGAGGAAGTTAAAAAATACCTTGAGACAAAGGACAATGAAAACAAAACCATACACAATTTATGGGATGCCATAAAGGCAGTTCTTAGAGGGAAGTTCATAGCAATATAGGCCTTCCTCAAAACAACAGGATAAATCTCAAATCAACAACCTAACCTACCAACTAAAAGAATTAGAAAAAGAACAAACAAAACTTAAATTCAGCAGAAGGAAGGAAATCATAAAGATCAGAGAGGAAATAAATAAAATAGCGATTTAGAAAAAAAAACAATAGAAAAAAATAAAATCAAGAGCTGGTTCTTTGAAAGGGTAAAGAAAATCAACAAACCACTGGTTAGGCTAAGAAGAAAAGAGAGAGAACTCAAAGTAAGAAATGAAAAAGGCACATAACAACCAATACTGCAGAAATACAAAAATAAAATAAGGGAATGGTATGAACAACTATATGCCAACAAATTTGACAACCCAGAAGAAATGCACAAGTTTCTAGCCCACCAAAGTTAAATCAAGAAAAAATAGGTAATTTTAAAAAGACAAATCGCTAGAAGTAAAATAGAATCTGCAATTTAAAAACTCCCTACCAAAGTCCAGGACCAGATGGCTTCACAGGTGAATTATACCAAACATGCAAAGATGAACTTATACTGATCCTTCTTATACTCTTCCAAATGATTGAAGAGGGAACACTACTAAAGACCTTTAATGAAGTCACTATCACCCTGATGCCAAAACCAGAAAAAGATACCACCAAAAAAATAAAAATAAAAAATACAGGCCAATAAATCTTTGGTGAATATAGATGCAAAAATTCTCAGCAAAATATTAGTAAACTGAATACAACAACACATAAAAAAAAATCATACACCATGACTGAGTGGGATTTATTCCAACTTCACAAGGATGGTTCAACATATACAAATCAATCAATGTGGTATTTCACATCAACAAAAGACAAAACAACATGATCATCTCAATAAATGCAGAAAAAGCATTTGACAAAACTCACTATTGTTCATCATAAAAACGCTTACCAAATTGGGTATAGAGGGAACGTATCTCAACATAATAAAAGCTATTTATGACAAACTCATAGCCAATATAATACTCAAAGGTGAAAAGCTGAAATACCTTTCTGCTAATATCTGGGACAAAATGAGTATGCCTACTCTCACCTCTTCTATTCAATATAGTATTGTAAGTCATAACCGCAGCAATCAGACAAAATAAAGAAACAAAAATACCCAAATTGAAAGAGAAGACGTAAAATCGTCCTTATATTCAGATGGAATAATACTATAGGTAGAAAATTCTAAAGACTCCACACAAAAACTACTAGAACCAATAAATGAATTCAGCAATGTAGCAGGATAAATATTAGCATACATAAATTGATGGCATTTCTTCACACTAACAATGAAATATCAGAAAAGGAATGTAAAAAAAAAAAATACCTTTTAAAATAATACTCCCCAAAATCAAATACTTAGGCATAAACCTGACCAAGGAGGTGAAAGACATATGCTTAGAACTATAAAACATTAAAGAAATTGAGGTGATTCAAATAACTAAAATATACCCCATGCTCTTGAATTGGAAGAATTAATATTGTTAAAATGGCATACTACTCAAAGCAGTCTATAGATTTAATGTGATCCTTATCAAATTACCCATGACATCTTTCACGGAACTAGAAAATAATCCAAAAAAAAAAAAAAAAAAAACTATATGGAACCATAAAAGACCTAGAGTTGCCAAAGCAATCCTAAAGAAAAGGAACGAAGCAAGAAGCATAACTCTCTCAGACTTCAGACAATATTACAAAGCCACAGTATTTAAGACAGTGTGGTACTGGTACCAAAGCAGATATACAGACCAATGGAACAGAATAGAGAACACTGAAATAAACTCAGACACCTGCAGTTAATTAATCTTTGACAAAGGAGGCAATTTATAAAATGGGGAAAGGACAGTTTTTCAGTAAGTGGTGCTGGGAAAACTGAATAGCAGCATGTAAATCAGTGAAACTAGAACATACCGTCACACCATGCACAAAAATAAATTCAAAACGGCTTAAAGACTTAAACATAAGGCAAGACACCATAAAACTCCTAGAAGAGAACATAGGCAAAACATTCTCTGACATAAATTGTACCAATGTTTTTTTAGGGCAGTCTCCTAAGGCAATAGAAATAAAAGCAAAAATAAACAAATAAGGACCTTATCAAACTTACAAGCTTTTGCACAGAACAGGAAACCATAAACAAAATGAAAAGACATCCTACAGAATAGGAGAAGATATTTTCAAACAATGAGAAACCTACAAAGTATTCATTTCCAAAATGTACGCAGTTCATACAACTCAATAATTTAAAAAAAATTTTGAAAAATGGATAGAATATCTAAATATCTAAAGAAGAAATAGAGATGGCCAATAGGCACATGAAAATATGCTCATCATCACTATTTATTAGATAAATGCAAGTCAAAACTACAATGAGGTACCCCCTCCCACTGGTGAGAATAGCTATCATCAAAAAGTCTATAAACAATAATGGAGTTCCCTTCATGGCACAGTGGAAATTAATCCGACTAGAATTCATGAGGATGCGGATTTGATCGCTGGCCTCACTTAGTGGGTCAGGGATCCAGTGTTGCTGTGAGCTGTGTTACAGGTTGCAGACGTGGCTCAGATCCCACAGTTGCTGTGGCTGTGGTGTAGGCTGGCGGCTGTAGCTCTGATTCGACCCCTAGCCTGCCTCAAGTATGGCCCTAAAAAGCAAAAAAAAAAAAAAAAAAGTGTATAAACACTAAAAGTTGAAGAGGGTGTGGAGAAAAGGGGAATTCTCCTACACTGTTAGTAGGAATATAAGTTGGTGCATATGGAAAACAGTATGGAGCTTCCTTAGACAACTAAAATAGAATTACTATAGGAATGAGCAATCCCACTTCTGGGTATATATCCAGATAAAACTACAACTCAAATAAAATAGATGCACCTCTATGTTCACTGCAGCGCAAATAACCAAGACATGGTACAACCTAATGTCCACTGTCAGAGGAATGGATAAAGAAGATATGGTACATATATACAATGGAATACTACTCAGCCATAAAAAAGGACAAAATAATGCCTTTGCATTAACATGGATGCAACTAGTGATCCTCATACTAAGTGAATTAAGTCAGAAAGAGCAAGACAAGTATCATATGAGATCACCTATATGTGGAATCTAGACTATGACACAAACCTATCTACAAAAGTGAAACAGACCCACAGACATAGAGAACAGACTTGTGATTGCCAGGGATGCCTGGAGGAGGGATGGAGTGGAAGGCTGGGGATAGTAGATATAAGCTGTTATATACAGAATGCATAAAAAACAAGGTTCTGCTGTATAGCACAGGAAATTATATTCAGTTTCATATATAAACCATAATGGGAAAGAATACTTTAAAAAAATATGTACATCTGTATGTATGTACACACACAAAGAACTCAAACTCAACACTTCATAAAAAAAATAGTCAACACCTTTAACAGATACTTAACCAAAGAAGATATACAGATGACAAGTAAGCACATGAAAAGATGCTCCAATCATATGTCACTGGGGAAATGCAAATTAAAATAGTAAGATATGGACAATATTATGAACACTGACAAAATCAAGTATTGCCAATAAAGTGGAGCAACAGGAACTCTCATTCCTTGCTATTGAGAGTGTAAACTGGTGCAGCCACTTTGGAAGGTATTTTGGCAGTTTCTTAGAAAACTAAACATCCTCTTACCTATGTTCCAGCAGTCGAGCTCCTTGGTATTTACTCAAAGGAGTTGAAAACTTATGTTCACACAAATATCTGTACATGGATGTTTATAGCAGCTATATTCATAATTGCCCAAACTTGGAAGCAACCACAATGTCCTTCACAGTAGGTGAAAGGATAAACTGTTACATTCAAACCCTGGACTATTATTCAGGTCTAAAAAATATGGGCTATCAAGCTATGAAAAAACATGTAGGGACCTTACCTGCGTATTTCTAACTGAAAGAAGCCAATCTGAACATGCTAAATAATATATGATTCCACTATATGACACCCTAGAACAGGCAAAACTACAGAGACAGTAAAAGAGAACACGTAGTGGCCAGGGGTGAGGAAAAGGGTGAATTGCAGAACACAGAGGACTTACAGGGCAGTGAAAACACTCTAAAATGATGGTTCCCTGTCTTTATGTACCTGTCTAAACCCACAGAATGTACACCAGGAGTGAACCCTAAGACAAACCGTGGTCTTCAAGTGAGCCTGGCGTATTGATGAGGGTTCATCAGTTATAACAAATTACCATCTAGTGAAGATGCTGATAATGGAAGAAGCCATGCATGTGTGTGGGCAAGGAGTATATGGAAAACCTATCTACCTTCCTCTTAAATATGCTATTAACATAAAACTGCTCTAAAAAGCAGCCTCTAAAATTAAAAATAGTCAAAGTAAATTTCTAAATTCTTGCCCAGCTCTAATGCCACAGCAGAAATTTTTTAATTTGATCACTGTCCATTTTTTCAGTTAAAAAAAAAAAAGGTGCATGATGCAGAATATTAAACAGTTGTTTATATTGAAATACTTTGGGTTTGTAGCCATGACAGAATAACTAGTACTAGCTTTGTCTTCCTACCATTTAAAAATAAAAACTAGAAACCTGGAGAAATACATGTGACAAATGGTTTCAACAACTGCAAACAAGCAGCAGAGAGCTGTGATCCCTGAGAAAATCGGAAATGGGTTGAGTCCTACAATCATCCTTGCCTTCTGCTAAGATGCCCAATTAGAACCAGGTGAAGGAAAGTAAGAACCAAACCCAGCACAGAAATAATTGCTGAATTGAAGAGAGATGGATCAAGATCAAATGATATCAAAGTGACTGATACTTGAAGAGTAGAGTTCTGAAGAACTTGAACTGTACAGAGAAAAACTCCAAAAATCTGCATAGAAGTCCCTGTGAATATTTTACCATACTAAGTATGTATTGAAACTACTACCTAAGTCTAAGAAAACAGCCAACTACTTGGGTGTAGTGGGCTGAACAAATGCCAGCATCACTGAGGTGTGAGAGATATTCAAGTCTGTCCAACTGAAGAGGATAAAGCTTCATTAAAAATGTAGGCATTCAGTAAGGGACGCCAGAAGTGTCAGCCTTTAGAATAAAGGCTACTGTAGAACAACCCCATTGAAGCTTAAAAACCAGGCTTGAAAAGGTCAAGAGGATTCCCTGGGGACTTTAAGTACTTGGCAAAACAAAAGCTGTTGCTCAGTAAAGAAAGACAACAAAAATCCAGGTACTTGACAGCATGAAATACATACTGTCTAGCATGAAATATATATATAAAATGTGAAGACACAGATAGATATGCTTCATAACCAAGAAAAATTTAATTAATAGGATGAAAACTAGAAATGCTTGTCAGATGGATTGGGCAAAAAACTTTAAGAAGGTCAAGCTGGTTGATAGTGTTATTCAAATATTCCCTATCCTCATTAATTTTTTGTCCATTTCTCTATTATTTACTGGTAAATGGAGATTGTTATCTTCAATTTTAATTGTGGATTTTCCAGCTTTTTCTTTGTCAGGTTTTTTTCTTCATGCATATCGAAGTTGTGTTGGAGGGCACGTACACATTGAGAATTGTTATATCTTCTTGATGAATTGACTTTTTATCATTATGAAGTATTCCTATTGATCTCCAGTAATATTTTTGTTCTAAAGTCCACTGAACTTGCTATCAATATAGCCACTCTAGCTTTCTTAGGATTTATTTTGCATGTTGTATCTTTTTGCATCCATTACTTTTAATGCACCTTTACCTTGTATTTGAAGTACATCTATTGTGGACAACATATGGTTTCTTGCTTTTTGTGTCCAATCAGATATCTACTTTTCAATTGCAGTGTGTGGAGAATTTACACTTAACATAAATTTCAGTCTGATGGGTATAAATCTATCCTCTTAATATCTTTTTTGTTTGATCCATCTGTTCTTTATTCCCTTGTTTCTCTTTTCCTGACTTCTTGCAGATCGTCTTCATATTTCCTTCTATCTTCTCTATTGGCTTATGAACTCTTCAGTTTTGTTTACATTTATAGTGGTTGTTTTAGAGTTTACAATATATATTTTTGATTTATATCACAGTTTGTTTTCAAACAGTATCTCGTATCAGTTGACCTATAACATGAGGCCTTTACAATGGTAGATTTCCACTTTTCCCTCCCTCCCCTTGTGCTATGGTTATTGTACATTTTACTGCTTTCCATTCAGTTTACAATACCAGCGTTATCTGTAATCCCCAAACTAGGCAAAAATATTATAAGTAAATAACAAATCAGCTTCGCTTATAGATATAGATGCAAATATCCATAACAACATATTAGCAAATTGAATCCCCTGATATATTACAAGGAAGTACATCGTGACCAAGTGTGGCTTATCCCAGTAATACAAGTTCCAATTTTAAAAATAAGATAAATCCATTTGATCCTTGAAATAGGCACAAATAAAAGGTATGTGAAAAACTCTGATACCAATTAATGATTACAAAAATTAAAACTCTTAGCAAAATTGGGATAAAAAGGGAACTCCTCTATCTGATAAATGGAATCCATTGAAAATCTACCATTAACATGTTTAGTGTTGAAAGATTTAACTGTTGTTAAGACTAGGAAAAAGGCAGATATACTTTCTCAACACTTCTGTTCAACATTGTGTCCAAGGGACTAGTCAGTGCAATGATATAAGAAAAAGAAAAAATACCGTACTTGCTGTAGAGGAAAAAGCAAAACTGTGTTTGTAGACAATATGGTAACATACAAATAAAATCCTAAGACCTTACCTATTAGACCTATTAGAAGTAATTGATTACTTCTTCTATGTTGAAAGTATAAGTTCTATTTACAAAATTCAAGTATATTTCCTTTAACAATAAATCATTGAAAACAATTTTATATACCATCATTAAAATGGTATAAAAATTAAGAAACATTTAATAATAATAAAAAAAATCACAAAATGTTAGGGAGATACATTAAAGACAATCTTACAAATTTGAGGAGATCAACTCTGTTAAAGGACAAGAAAACTCAGGAATGTTGTTAACATATCAGTTCTTTCCCAATCTCTCTATGTGTTCAATGCAGTTCAAATCAAAATTCCAATATGCTCTTCATAGAGATCAACAAGCTGATTCCAAATTTTACAATTTCAAGCATCTAGAATATCCAACAAAATTTTGAAAAAGCAAAAATATGTATGATTCCTGCATTAAGACTATTTATAGAGCTATAGTCCATAATAGACTCAAATGTATATAATAAGTGGACTTTTGACAAAAGTATCAAAATAATTCGATGGGGAAAGGATGGTCTCTAACAAATGATTCTGGGGGAATAATGTTATTTGTATGAAAACAGAGTCAATCTCAACCCTAATTTCACATAATACACAAAATATTAACACAAAAATGCATTATGGAAATGACTTTAAAAGCTACAACTCTAAGTTTTCTAAAAGAAAATATAGATGGATATCTTCATGAATTTAGGGTAGCTAGGAATATTCTAGACAGCTCACAAACATCACATTTCTGAAACAGCACATCAATGGCATTTTTTAAAAAGGTTTTGTGTTTTCATAAAAATTGATAAATTGTATTTCATCTAAATAAACTCATAATGGATTGAAGACCCCAAATATAAAACCAGCTACTATAAAATCATTAGAAGAAAACATGGGCAGAACACATTCTGACATAAACTACGGCAATCTTTTTGGATCCACCTCTTAGAGTAATGAAAGTAAAAACAAAAATAAACAAATGGGACCTAATTAAACTAAGAAGTTTTTCTGCACAGCAAAAGAAACCATAAAAGAAATGAAAATACAACTCACAGAATGGCAAAAAAAATTTGCGAATGAAGCAAGTGACAAGGGATTGATTTCCAAAATATACAAACTCATGCAGTTCAATATAAAAACAAAAAGCAAAGAGATGGGCAGAAGACCTAAACAGACATTTCTTTGAATAATATATATGAATGGCCAACAGGCACATGAAAATATGCTTCACATTGCTAATTGTTAGAAAAATGCAAATCAGAACTATGATGAAGTATCACCTTATTCTAGCCAGAAAGGACATCATCAAAAAGTCTACAAACTTTTACATAAATGCTGGAGAGGGTGTGGAAAAGAAGGAATCCTGCTACACTACTAGAAGAAATGTAAAGTGGTATAGCCACTACGGAGAATGGGTATGGATCCTCAAAAAACTAAAAATAGAACTGCCGTATGATCCAGCAATCCCATTCCTGGGCATCTATCCTGAGAAAACCTTCATTCAAAAAGATACATACACAGTGGTGTTCATTGCAGCACTATTTACGATAGCTAAGACAAAGAAGCAACTTAAATGTCCATCAGCAGAGGAATGGATAAAGAAAATGTGATACATATATGCAAGGAATACTACTTGGCCATAACAAAAAAATGAAATAATGCCATTTGCAGCAACTTGGATAGACCTAGAGGTTATCACACTAAGTGAAGTCAGAGGAAGACAAACATCATGTGGTATCACTTATATGTGGAATCTTAAAAAAGGATACAAATAAATTTATATGCAGAACAGAGACAGACTCTCAGACTTTGGAAACAAACTTGAGGCTATCAAAGGGGCAGATGTGGGGGAGAGATGGAATGGGAGTCTGGGATTGGCACATACACATTTTGGTATGTGGAATAACTGGCCAACAGGGACCTGCTGTACAGCACGGGCAACTCTACTGAATATTCTGTGATAATCTATATGGGAAAGAACTGAAAAAGAATGGATGTGTGTATAACTGAGTCACTTTGTTGTACAGAAGAAATTATAACATTGTATATCAGCTATACTTCAATAAAACATTAAAAATAAAACCTCCAGAACAAAAACTGTAAAAAACTGTAAAAAAAAAAAAGTATAGACTGATATTTCTCATGAACAAAGAAGTAAAAATCCTCATCGAAACAGCAGTATATCATGCAATATATTTTTAAAAATACATGATGACCAAATGGAATTTATTCCAAAAACAGAAGACAGAGTCAACATTAAAACATCAATGCAATCTACCACATTAACAGTCTAAAAACTACAATAATACAAATTGATGCAAAAAAGTCATTTGATGAAATTTGGCACAAATCCAAGTAAAACTTTTCAGCAAAAAAAAAAAAGTTTTTATAATCTGATAAAGAACATTTATTTAAAAAAAAACCTACAGGTAACACACACTTAAAGTGAAAGATCAAATGTTTTACCTCCTAGTCAATATCATAATGAAAGTCATGGTTAGTGAACTAAGACAAGAAACAAAAGGCATATAGATTCGAAAGGAAAATCTAAACTGCTCCCTATTTGTAGATGCCTTGATTTTTGAGGTAGATAATACCAAGAAATTAACAAAAATTCCTCAAACTAGTAGGTGAATTCAGCAAGATGACAGGCTACAAAATGCAAGCTCAGCACAAGCAAAAAAAAAAAAAACGAATTATGTTTCCTTATACTAACAATGAACTATTAGTAATAGAAATTTAAAACACTATATCATGGACAATGTCTCACTCCCAAAAGAAACTCTTAGGCATAAATCCTGTATAGGATCTTTATGGTGAAAACCCCCCCAAAAAAAAAAAAATGTTGGAAGAACTCTCAAAAGTCCTAAATAGACAGACATGCTATGTTCATGTCAGCATAGTAAATGTCATCTCTCCCCAAACTGGTTTATAGGCTTGTGGTAATTTCCATAAAAATACCAACAAGATATGTTGTAGAGTTAGATGGCTTATTCCACAAATAGTATGAAAAGGCAAAGGTATGATAATAGCTAAAAATAATTTTGAAAAATAAAGTTGCAGAAATCACATTACCCCATTTTATGACTTATAGCCACAGGAATTAAGAGAGTGGGATTGGTCTAGCTATAGACACATATGTCAGTGGAACAGAATAAAGTTCATAGACTTATACAAATTAGGACAATTGATTTTTGACAAAGGTGTGAAAGCCAATTAATAAAGTAAAAAGTATTTTCAATAATAGATGAAACAATTGGACATTCATGCACACACAAAAAAATAGAACCTTGAATCCTTGACCTAAAACCTACAGCTTTACAAAATTTAACTCAAAATGGATCATAGCTGTAAATTAAGAAAATTTTAGGAAAAAAATATAAAAAAAAAATTGATGTCAGACATGATGCAATTCTATAGAAATACTCCAAGGAAGACATGGTAATCACAAAACAGAAACAGACTCAAAAAGCACAGACCTGTGGTTGCCAAGAGGGAGGGGAGAGGAAGTGAGATGGACTGGATGGCAAGTTTGGGGTTGGTAGATGCAAACTATTACATTTAGAATGGATAAGCAATAAGGTCCTGCTATACAGCATAGGAAACTATATTCAGTCTTCAAGGGACAGAACATGATGGAAGATAATGTAAGAAAAACAATGTATATATATATGTGTGTGTATATATATATATATGTTTAACTGGGTCACTATGCTGTACAGCAGAAATTGACACAATGCTATAAATCAACTATGTCCTAATACAAATATTTTAAAAATTAACAGCAGACAATCCAACCAGAAAATGGGCAAAATCCTTGAACGTAAATTTTACTGAAGAGAATATATGGTTATAAATGTAAGTTCATGAACAAGTATTCAACACTATGTATTTTATAGCAAATAAATTATAGTTGATTTTTTTTAAAGTTTAAAAGATCTGCTCTTCAAAAGAAATTATCACAAAATAAAAAGACATAGTAGGAGGCAATAGTTATAAAACATATGTCTGAGTTCTTGTATTTACAGTATATGAAGAATTATAATCATTACAGAAAAGTAACTCACTAAAATATTGATCAAAAGATTTGTTCAGGTGCTTCACAAAGAAGACATCCAAATCGCCAATAAGCATGAAAAGATGCTTCTCATTATTAGTCACTGAAAAAGGGAAATTAAAACCACAATGAGATGTCAGTCTCACCCACTGAAATGACTAAATTTAAAAGGACCAACAATATCCAGTGTTGGCAAAGTTGTGGAGCAGCTGAAACTCTCAGACATTGTCCAGGGGAATATAAAACTTTGCAACCAGTTTGAAAAAAAGCTTCGCAGGTCCTTTTAAAAAATTAAATCCTCTATGTGCTTACTCCATGGCCTACCAATTACATGACACATAAGTATTTACCCAAGAGATATGAAACAGGTATATACAAAAATATGTATACACAATGGCTTAGTACATCTTTGTTCCTAATAGTCCCAAACTAAAACAATCCAAACACTAAGTGATATGTGAAAAAATAAACAAATTGCCGTGTATTATACTCAGTAATAAAAAGGAATAGATTGCTGATACATGGAACAGGGTGGAGAAACATCAAAAATATTAAACCAATATGCTGAGCTAAGGAAGTCACACACATTGTTCGATTCCATTTACGTGAAATTCTAAATAGACAAACCTAATATATATATAGTGTCAGAAAGCAAATCAATGGTGGCTTGAGGTTGTGGATGTGAAGCCAGGGACCAGCAGTGAGGATTGCCAAGGGCAAAGGCATCTTTTTTAGAGTGGTGGAAATGTTTTATAATCTTATTTTGATGGTAGTCATACAAGTTTACATTTCAAATGGTGATAATGCATTGTATGTATATTATACTTCAGCAAATTTGATTTATACACATGGCTCTCATTTATTAATTTCTACAAGTCCAAATAATATATATTAAGTCAGCTAAGGGAAGCAGCACATCCCCTTCAAGGTCACGCGTTCTCAGAGATAGGCCATCACAGTAAGGCTGTTGCCTTTCTCTATTAAAGCACATCATTTTCTTTTGGACATTATTGCCAGTGTTAAGAGATCTGGAAACTAACAATAATAAAAACAAATTCAAAAATGCCAGGAGGGGAATTTTGCTTTAAGAACGACAACAAAAAATCTTAATTAAATCATGATTTAAAAAAAAAAAAAAAGATAGTAGCATTTGTAGGATTTTAGTCCTCCTATACCACAGTCACACTGAAACTTAACTTTGTCATTTACTGTGAAAGCAGCTTTTTTTTTTTTTTTTTTGGTCTTGTCTTAGGGCTGCACACACGGTACATGGAGATTCCCAGGCTAGGGGACTAATCGGAGCTACAGCTGCTGGCCTGCACCACAGCCACAGCAACACCAGACCCTTAATCCACTGAGCAAGGCCAGGGATAGAACCCTTAACCTCATGGTTCCTAGTCAGATTCGTTTCCTTTGCGCCACGACAGGAACTCCCTGAAAGCACCATTTTTAACATTTACCTGATTTTTACATATCAGGGCCCGACCCCATATTGAAGAGGTTAATCTTGGTGGCATTTATCACTCATCACCTCTAATTAGCAACCCTGGGATAACTAGGATTGCCTGCAGAACTCGCCAGGAGCTTGAAGGAAAAAGTCAGATGCTGTCTTTGGCTATTTGCACTGACTCATGTTTCTCTTCTCTACATCACAGAAAGCACCTCCTACTCACTGGAAATCTTCTAAGTACAGGCCATCCTTTGAAGGAATAGATAGTGTGGATAGTCAGGAGAAGTGCTTCATTAGCACTACAAACAAAAGTAAAATTCTTGCCCTGCTGAGTGGTGAATTAGTAACATTATGCTATGTCAACAAAGATTATCATAATAAGATTTCTATCATTCTTCATGCTGCTATAGGATGAAAGGTGTGTAAATGGGAGAGTAGCAGATTAATGGGAAATAGAATAAATTTCTATCAAAAATGAAAGGGCTAAAGGAAAAATAGCAGATTAGCTACAAGTTTCTTAAATATACATAACATGTATATCATATATTACATATATATAACAAGACAAATTTTTAAAAAGATGTGAAAGTATCAAATAAGAATATTTAGGCTTAATATTAAAAAATTAAATACTAATTAGAGCTACCTAAGAAATCTAATTGGATAGGCTAATGGAAAAAAAAAAAAAATCTTCTCGGAAGATTTAAAGCAGAAGAATGATGGTCATTTGCCAGAAACGTTTAAAGAAAAATTATGTTCTGTGTAAAATGATCTTTAGGGCCTTGAAATTTTAAGTTCATTTCTTAGTAATATCTACATTTTACTTTTAGAAGGAACAAAATTAAAAGATGATTCTGGGGAGTTCCCGTCGTGGCTCAGTGGTTAACAAATCTGACTAGGAACCATGAGGGTGTGGGTTCAATCCCTGGCCTTGCTCAGTGGGTTAAGGATCTGGCGTTGCCATGAGCTGTGGTGTAGGTCACAGATGTGGCTCAGGTCTGGCATTGCTGTGGCTCTGGGTAGGCCGGCGGCTACGGCTGCCGTTAGACCTCTAGCCTGGGAACCTCCATATGCCGCGGGTGGGGCCCTAGAAAAGGCAAAAAGACCAAAAAAAAAAAAAAAAAAAAAAGATCTGTACCAGCTGCATATACTTTAATCTATGAAATTAAGAAAAATTTTTCCAGCGAAGTTCTCAGTCATTTTCTGGTGAAGATTTTCCTCCTCTTCTCTAAACTCTGGCTTAAGAATTTAGTCTCATCTTTAGGATTTGTGAGTCCTTAAAAGCTTCAGTATCCATGTGAGTGAATAGCCATAGCTGTTGAGGTCTCTCAAAGTCAAAATAGCATTTTTTGCTGCGCGCCCCACGCGTTCATCTCTACTAATGATTCTGAGACTCTTTCCGAAATGCCGCCCCCATCCCCCGCAGCCCCCCATAGTGTGACCACAGGCCCCTGGCCTTTCATCTTTTTGTTTCCAAGTAATTCTCTTCAGGAAACCCAGACCAGCAGGCACATCAGACACTTTGTAACTGTAAAAGCACAACTACTGGCCTTAAAAGAAACAGAAAGTACCAAGAACAAATTTGAGAAAATTGGACAAAAGGATTTTATAGACAAGATGGGTTGTATCAAAACTGTCAACATAACCTCTCTACCTACCGTCAAGCTTCAGCGGTAGCCTTTCTGGCTTCCATTCATGGTAACACGATTTGTAAAAGGTACTACTTAAGTATAGGGAAAGAATGGCTACTGGAAAGCTGTAAGAGCTGTGATCTTGTAGCTCCCCTAAACATGTTTGCCCCCGACACCCCCACACCAGTGCTCAAACATTTATGGACTACCTGTCTGGTAGTACTTGTGATGGTGTTTGGGGATAACAAAGAAAAGGGCACTGCCTTGATGAAGAATCAGGTTAATGGGGGAGATGGGTAAAGGGATACAGATTTAGCGAGTTCCTATTGTAGCTTAGGGGGTTATCAACCCATCCATGAGGACGCAAGTTCAATTCCTGGCCTCACACAATGGATTAAGGATCTGCTGTGGCCGTGAGCTGTGGTGTAAGTTGCAGACCTGGCTCGGATATGGCATTGCCATGGCTGTCATATAGGCCAGCAGCTGCAATTCTGATTCGACCCTTAGCCTGGGAACTTCCATATGCCATGGGTGTGGCCCTAAAAAGAGAGAAAAAAAGGTGGGGCAGGTTACATATTTACAGTAGAATGAGATAGATACCCTGAAAAAAGGTAACACAATACTATAGAAATCTGAAGGTTTGAGGGACAGTAATCTGAGCTTCACATTAAGAACTTCTAGGATGTCTCCAGATAGAAAAGAGAATGCAGGGCATTCCTGGCAGAGGAAATACATTGTACAAAGCCCCAGGGCTGGAAAGTAGGTCCAGGGTAAGACCTGCGGTTGGGTGGGGCTAGAAAATAAGCTGTTGAGGGAAAGAGGATTCGGGTAGAGAGTCCAGCAAAGACCACACTGCGAAGGGTCTCAGGAGCCATAATTAAAGTCTGAACATATAAAGGATCCTAGGAAGAATAGGAAAACAGCCTGTTTTTAAGGGAAGAAGTGACAGTCTGAGATTTTAGAAAAATAATGAGTACAGAGGGATCAAGAGAGTGAGCAGAACATGGACACAGGAGAGAGAGGTTGTGATCGTGGCCAAGAATGGTAGAAGATGGCCAGGGTCTAATTCACTGGCAGTGTTGATTGAGGAGAATCCAGTTTCAAAGGATACCTTCCATAGAACTGATCCTTCTAAGTGCTTGGAAAAGGAGTGTAGCCTGGACAACAGTGAGAAACTGATCCTGTTTATTCCTCTGGGAACCATCAGTGGAGGGCAGATTTAATAAAGACCAGCTTGGTAATACAGTCCCAGTTCGAGAAAGCAGTGGCCACCTGGTGGAGGTAAGTAGGAGCCATGCACAGGTGGTAACTGAGGAAGCCAGTCATGGCTGAGATTTGGACTTAGGCAATGCCAGCCTGTAAATGACCTTGAAAGCCTCAGGTGCATTTCTGATCACCAAGAGAGAAAGTAAGAGGGAAAAGTAAAGACTTGGTTGGAGTATGGTTGATTTATAGAGTTGTGTCAATTTCTGTTTATACAGCAAAGTGACCCCCTGGCATACATATATATACATTCTTTTTCTCATTGTCTTCCATTATGGTCTATCCCAGGAGACTGGATATAGTTCCCTGTGCTCTACAGTAGGACCTCATTTCTTATCCATTCTAAATGTCATAGTTTTCACCTACTAACCCCAAACTCCCAGTCTATCCCACTCTCTCCTCCTCCCCCTTGGCAACTACAAGTCTATTCTCTATGTCTGTGAGTCTGTTCCGTTTTGTATATAGGTTTATTTGTGCTATATTTTAGATTCCACATATACATGATATCATATGGTCCTTGTCTTTCTAACTGTAAATCATCTCTAATAAAAAATAAATTAGGTGACCATTAAAAAAAAAAAGAACTGGTTGGAGTATGAATGACCTCTCTATGCACCTGTTCCTTACTCCTGTATCCTCTCCTGAAGGTCTCTCACTGTCCTCTAGTTCCCCCAGGACATCTCCACATGGTGGAGATGGAGCTTCTGGTTGCCCACAAACTATGTAGGCAAATTGAGTTCATATAGGATGTACTTTTTTCCTCATTTGTGAGGCACATGAAATTAGATGCCAAATATATGTGTTTAGGTGTTAGACCAATGGGAATTCAAACCTTAAAAGACTATCTTTTTCCAACAGAGAGATTTTTCGTAAAACTTCATCATCTCCCTAAGTCTCAGTCCCATCGTCTGTTTTTAAAAAAAAAAAAAAAAAAAGAGAGAGAGAAGGATTATTTCTTGTCCAGAATGCATGTAAAATGCCTGGCCAAGCACAGGCTTCTTACCAATGATGGCTGTGTTATGAGAACAGAACAGGAGAGATGGAGAAAGTTGGGAAAGGGGGTAACCCAAATGCTTAACTCCTTTGGGCTTTGGTTTCTTTATCAGTAAATAGAAATAAAAGAAAATTTACACTGTTTCAGGGAAAGAGACATGGTGTGGGTGTGTGAATGTGTGTAAAGATGCAGAGATAAGATTAACAGCGCTTTAAGAAAAACTGCATTTACCTCATATACATAAAGTCTTTAAGAGGATGGTCTGGAGTACAATAAAGCCCTGGGATAAGATTAAAGGCAAGAGGAAGGTTGTCAGCAGTTACATCAGGATAGCAGAAGCTTGCCTAGAAGTCCTCTTGAGTTGCACTGGGCAGAATGAGGTCTGTTGTTGTCCCTACCTGCTCAAACACATGGGAAGAGATGACCTCACTTTTTCAGCCACGTGAAACATGACTTGCAATGGCTCCTAGGCTGCCGGCAAAAAGAGTCTTGTTATCCTACAGAAGCTTAACGTGAAAATTGCTTTTCAAATTTAGATGTCCTTATTCAGTTTTTCCCTTAAAGAAGACTATAACGTGAAGCCTGATCAAATACAAAAGGGAATTCCTTTTAAATTTTATTACTCAATGAATTTTACTACATTTGTGGTTGTACAATGATCATCACAACCCAATTTTATAGCATTTCCATCCCAAACCTCCAGTACATCCAAAGACATACAGATAGCCAAAAAACACATGAAAATATGTTCAACATCACTATTATAGAAATTCAAATAAAAATTTCATTGAGGTATAATTGATTACAATGTTCCTTCAATTTCTGCTGTATAGCAAAGTGATCCAGTCATATATATGTGTGTGTGTGTGTGTACATTTTGTCCATACTATCTTCCATCATGTTCTAACCAAAAGATTGAATAGAGTTCTCTGTGCTATACAGCAAGACCTCATTGCTTATCCATTCTAAATGTAATAGCTTGCATCTACTAACCCCAAACTCCCCACCCATCTCTCTCCCTCCCCTCCGGCAACCACAAGTCTGTTCTCCATGTCTGTGAGTCTGTTTCTGTTTTGTAAATAAGTTCATTTGTGCCATATTTTAGATTCTACATATAAGTGCTATTATATGGTATTTGTCTTTCTTTTTCTGACTTCACTTGATTTAGTATGAGAATCTCTAGCTGCATCCATTTCAGTAGCTTTCAAACATTTTAAAGCTCCGGAATGCTTTGTTAAGTTGAAATATTACCAAGAAGCCAGTATGTAAGAAGAGAAAGAGCAGAGCTTCTCTAGAAGAGATGGAGGCCTCAGAGCCTTGATCTACATACACCACCCTTCCTGCTCCTTCCAATACTGTCCCCCTTCAGTGGCCACTGAGGCTGCTCTGCTCCAGTCCACTTTCAATGCTGCCCAAGGATAGCCCTTGTTCTTCAGCACGTACCTGTCTTCCAAGTGTTCCAGGCACCAAGCTGGGCTCTGAAATCCACTCACACGCTAATGAGACCCCTAGGTGCTTAAAGCTTGCTTCCCAGGATCAGAGACAGATATGAGGGGGTGGTGGGAAGTCACGTAAAATGACAATGAATGAAAGAATTTCAAAGTTGAGTAATTTCTACAACAGAAAGAAGGAAGAGGCACCAATCAAGTCTAACTGGAGAGCCCACTTTGGTGGGGGGTTGGGGGGAAGGCTTTTCTAAAACAGAGACTTGAGAATGAGAAGGAACTCACCATGGGAAGAATGTGGGAAGAGGGAGGTCTTATCACAAAGGAGAACAAGGAGGAACAGGTGGAAAACAGGGGTTAAACAGATGCATTTAAGTGCTAAGTCCTTCAAGGTCTTGAAAACTATATTCTACATGTCATGGAAAGCCCCCAAACAGATTTTGAAGGGAAGCCTAAGGCATGATCTCATTTACCTTTTAGCAAGATCATGGAAATGTAGAAAAAGCCAAAGCCTATGATTACTATTTTGACAAAGTATGAATTTAGGAGGCGTAATTATTACGCCATCCTTAAGGCTGGCATCATCACATTTTTAGAATATTTAAACATTGTGCCAAAAACAAGGCCAAGCCCTGGACAGAAGCTTCTTCTTGGCCCCATTTTTCTCTATTTTACTCTGCACGGTAACTTCCTTCTTTTTGCAGGAGAACCAGAATCCATCCTGAGACTGGTTTGTCCCAGCCGCAATTTAATCAGAGTTTATTCTCAGCTAAGCTGGACTCTCTCTAAAGGAATTTTGTTTCAAAGGCCAAGAGTATGTGATTTCTCCCTAATATTATCCTTTGATTAGGTTTGAACTAAAAATGGATTTCCCATATTAAGCAGAAACCTAGGTGGCCGCTCCTCATAAAACCAGTGGACCTCTTCCTTTCCTCTTCCCTCCACACCCCTCTCCTCCCTTCTTATATCCTTTTTTAACTATTTAAAGTAATGATATGTGGGCTACAAAGGCTCTCCACTAAGTCTTCTATAGAAGGAAATCTCTTGCTCTCCATATATTTAATATGTTCATCTTAGATCAATTGAAGAGCTAGATTCTGAGGCTCCAAATACACAGCTATGAAGCTTGACCCAAGGCCATGGTTCATCAGAGCTCTTCCATAGTCACCCATCAATTCTAATAATTTACATTGTTGTTCCTTTTCCCGTGATTTATCTAATAACTGCCATATAAAAAATTCAATACAGAAAAGGAACATGAATTTTTAATAACTGAGGGCTTGCATAAAAATGTTTTCACAATGATATAAATATGCTGTAGAGTTTGACAAGTATAAGCATTTTCAAACATTAGAAAGGAAAATCTGATGGTGACATTTGGAAAAGATCAACAGCATCCTACTTTCTAGGAAATGCAGAGACAATTTTATTGCACCCACAGACAGGTACATAAAACCCTATTGTGAAAACAACAGACCTCTGCTAACCAGATAGGCTGTTATTCTTAGAAGATGAGGGAAGCGCTGCCAGCATTGTAAACCTAATAAGGTGGGTGATGTGGATCAATTTGTACTGTCCTTGACTTTCTGCTTCTATTAGAATTCTGAAAGATCATTAGCCACCTCTGGGATATGTTTGATTAATGGGTTTGGTTAAACAAAAAGGTGAGGTCAACCGTGCGCAGAAATTTTTTTAAAAAAGTGATTTCCAGAGGAAATGTGTGCTTTCTAAACTGCAAATGAGAAGAAGTCCATTCCTTAGGAATGTTTTAGTCCATGTCACAGCATGTTGTGCCCACAATGCCACAGGACATGGCTAGGGTGTCAGCATAGCTTCTGAGACTGGTGTAGTCCAGACCAAACAAGCAAGCTCTATCCAACTGGACTAAACAGGTAGGTAGGTAGGTAGACAGGTGAATCAACGTGGCTAATATTTCACAATGACACAAATTCTTCCCTATTGTGAAAGAAGGGGAAACATGCTTCTGTTCTTTTCATATAATATGCTTTTTAGTATTTCACTCTGTCATTAAAAACTAACCTCTTTTGCTGTTTCCATTAGAGCATTTTCCACTCTCTTCTGTAAGAGCTTCCCTTCCCCTGAAGAAAAATCTAGGGCAACACACTGCAACCAAGATTTGCTTTACTTGCCAACATGAGAACATGGACCAAGGCCTGTTTACTCCTCGAAGTTTATTGCCTGCACAAATTAAGCCAATTTTATAAACTGAAGATGCTCTTTCTATTTAGTTCGCCTCCAAATGAAAGCCATGAGCTTCATTCTATTTATTACCCTGCTCTTTACAATTAGTTTTATGATGTATGGCGAGAATGCTCATGCTATAAATCCAGTCCATAACTCTTACATGTCCAGCAAGGGTTATGAATCCCTTGAGCACAACTGAAAATACGATCTATAACAACTCCGTCTGACTTGTAATCTCCATTGCAAAACGATTTAACCCCTTACGTTCAAATTCATTCTATAGGCCTTTTAACTAGATCCAAACACCTGCAATAATTGGTTTCCCCAAAGCAAGGCAATTCCTTCTAGTTTAATCAGACCATTTCCAAACCCTCAATATAGCCATACACAAGCCACTGGCTGACACAGGAGCCTTTTCGCCTTCGTTTAAGACTTAAAATATGTCATTATGGAGTTCCTGTCGTGGCGCAGTGGTTAACGAATCCGACTAGGAACCATGAGGTTGCGGGTTGGGTCCCTGCCCTTACTCAGTGGGTTAACGATCCAGCGTTGCCGTGAGCTGTGGTGTAGGTTGCAGATGCGGCTCAGATCCCGCGTTGCTGTGGCTCTGGCGTAGGCCGGTGGCTACAGTTCCGATTTGACCCCTAGCCTGGGAACCTCCATATCCCGTGGGAGCAGCCCCAAAGAAATAGCAAAAAGACAAAAAAAAAAAAAAAGTCTTTATGGAAAAGGAGTTTATATATCAGAAAACAGCTTAAAAATATGAAGTACCTTAATTTTTGGCTACACAGGGATCCAACTTTTTTCATTTTTCCAAGTTTTATTGATGTGTAGTTGATTTACAATGTTGTAATAATTTCTGCTGTACAACAAAGTGATTCAGTTGTATATATACACCTGTCCATTCTTTTTTAGAGTCTTTTCCCATATAGATTACCACAGAATATTGGGTAGAGGTCCCTGTGCTAGATAGCCAACTTTAAATGTAAGAAGAGCTCTCTGCTACCATCCTCTGCCCATAAATGGTAACATCTACTTTGGGCCTTTTATAAAGATTTGGAGATTTGGACCTAAGCCTAAGTCAGAGCACAAGAAATCACATTTAATTACAGCCAGTTCAGAAAATGTGCCTTAAACTGTCACTCAGTCCTCTTGTTGGTTAAGTAACCAAGTGGAAGTTTATTTTTTGTTTTTAATAGTACCATGTACACTTGCTTTTACTAGTTCCTGCCTGTTCCTCAAGCTGCCACTGACATTCTCTTTAGAGCATTCCTCTTACATGTGACCGCATGTTTGCCTACTTGGTACACGTTTGTGTCATGAGATTTTTGGTCTGAGAAGAACTGCAAGTCTTTATTTTCCCAAATCAAATTAGATCTGGCTCTCCCCCTTCCAGGCAGTGAGATGAGCAGGACATCACATCTCTGAATTTTCACAAAGCTCTCTTTCCCTGCTACTCCCGCAGTTACGGTAAAAGGAGATGAGAAAAATGGAGAAAGACAACTCTCATCTTCAGAGCAATGGGTTTCTCATCCCAACTTGTCCTTGTCAAGCCTGAGCATTTCAGATGAAGATGCGCAGCCATGATGTCCACATCTCCTGAGCCAAGCATGGTCACCAAGGAAGCTTTCTGTGCTCCTCAGACTGGGAGTCGTGGTATCTCTTGCCCACCAGCCAGCACGTCCCTCAGTGGCCTGGATCCTCACAAGGTTCTTTACCTGAACAGGACCCAGCTGTGCAGGGAACACACCACCCTGCCATGAAATCCATATTTTTCCCCTCAGGAAGAAGAGCTCTTTTCCTAAGAGTCTAGTATTTCAACCAAGAGAACTTTTAGTATTTATTCCCAGTAAGAACTGATAGGCATCCTAGTCCCAAAGCTCTTGGCTCTTTAGTGGAGGGGAAAGTAAAATGTTTCCTGTCTTTGGGATGAAACCGAGACACAGTTAGAGTCTGGATTGGTTCTCCTGAGTCAGTAGGTAGGTAGATGATAGTTAGAGTTACATAGATAGAGTTAAACAGACACAGATAATAGACAGATGATGGATATATGTGCCCAATGATACGGTTTGGGTGTAAATTGTATATGACTTCTGTACTCGAAGAAAAAAATGGTATATAATTTTTATTTTGGGGGAGATTTACTTTTATGCTTTTTATTAAAGCATAGTTGATTTGCAACATGCCAATTTCTGCTATACAGCATAGTGACCCAGTCGTGTGTGTGTATATATACATGTATACATATACACATTTTATATATATATATATATACACATTCTTTTCCTCATACTCTCTCCCATTAGATTCTATCACAAGTGATTGTATATAGTTCCTTGTGCTATAGGGACCTCATTGGTTATCCCTTGTAAATGTAATAGTTTGCATCTACTAACCCCAAACTCCAAGTCCATCCCATTCCCTCCCCCTCGGCACCCACAAGTCTGTTCTCTATGTCTGTGAGTCTGTTTGTTTTGCAGATAGGTTCACTTGTGTCATATTTTAGTCATTTCATGTGGTATTTAGAAATGAGGTCTATCTTAATAACAGCATCTCAGGAATGAGAAAAATCAGCTACTGAGGCTACCGTGAGTGAGCCTTAAAGTCATAGCAACTGTCTTATTCATCCTTAATTTCCCCTAGACTCTGCATGATAGACAATGCAGAAGGAACAAATGTATAATACACATTTTAACTTGAATTGAAATAAACCCCCAACGTGGGTATCACCTTCGGGCAACCAAACAAATACTGAGACATCTTAACAGCAAACAAGCCATCAGGCAAATACGAAATACCCAAAGAAGTCAGTGATTCCATCCTTACCTCAGTAGCCCTGTACTGCTGCTACAATGTGGGGATGCCCATCACTTGCATCAATTGTTCCCGCATGCACCTCCAGGATAAATTATTCATTCTTCCATCTGGAACCACATCTTACATCTGCCCCTCTTTCTCCAAAGATCCCCGAATAAGGCATATACACAAAGAATAAAGCCAGGCACACGGATAAACAGAATAATAAATGGATAAACAAAAACCCTTTATTGTTAAAAGGTTTTTGCATCATATCTTAATGTATTCTCCCAGTGAATTCAGTTGCCAGCCTTTCTGCACCCTTCTGGCATGCTGGCAATGGTGGAAGGGGTCACAAACATAAGGAAGTAAGGATGCCATCGGTCCTGGTAGCCAAGGGTGGCCATGGATAGTTCCTGTCCCTGGACTGGCCACAAGGAACCGACAGCAGTCTCCTTCATGAACACTGAGTGCTGTGTCATTTCATCATTTTCTGTTGATGTGATCTGTAAAGGGCCTGGCATGCCATATATCTGATGATGATCAAAGGAGATGCTCGAGAAAACAGGCACATAATCAAGGCACAATTTGCCTCCATGCAAACGATGCATCGTCTTTACAATAATGTGCCACTGCCTAGTGACATGCCCCAGCAAACGCCCTGGAACCTTCATTGAAGTTTTCTTTGATAATGAATTTAGTGAAAACATAACTCCTCTGACTTTCCTCCACCAGAAGGTCAAAGTCATGGCCAGCAGGCCCTCTCAAACTCCTGGGTATCCCTTAAAAGAGTAGACTCTCAGAACTGTTTTCATTTGCATCTCTACAGTCCATTGGTTCCCCCTCTCCCCCACCAAATTCTACATCTAAGAAAAGTTCTATTTTGATCTGTGTCATTTAATAATAGCAAAATCACCAACTGATTCATTTTTTAATAGCTTAGCGAGTGTTTCTCTCTCTCTCCAGGCTGTAAATAAGAAGTCAGGACAAGCCAGACAGAGAAGTTCTTTTTAACAAATTAGAAATTACAAAGGGATATAGAGATAGACACATATTGGGACTAAAACAACAGTTTTGCCCTTCCCTGGTCTTGTCAGTAGGAAGTGAGTCGTGTGTGTCCTGACCCCCCTCCTCACCTTGATGCCATGTTGGTGAGCCACACACCTGTTCACTGAACTGTGGGTGGAAATCCATGTGTGTTCCCAGGCTATGCTGTTCCAGAAAGCCTTCTGTATACACCTTAGGTTTTTATTTGCACCAATAAATGTCTTTTCAGTTTTGTTGATCCAATCCTTCTCTCTAAAATAACAAAAGTGCGGGTTCCCCCCCCCCCCAATGATTAACTATACCTTTTATAACTTCAGCAAGAACCACTGATTTAGAACTTTGTCATTCTTTCAAGTGTGTAAGTTTCAGGTCTAAGGCTAAGGCAACAATATATCTTAAAAAAAAAAAAAAAAAAGCAAAACCTCAACTTGTTTTTGTCATTATTGACGCCTGAACTTCTTGAAGCAACTCTGGGTATTTTCTGTCAACTTTGTTTTCTAAGTGTCTGCTTGTTTCATCCCCAAAGTGAAGTGGTGAGGTTTAATGACTGTCAACATGCTCCTATCCTGAAATGTGTATATATACACACATATACTTTGGCTAGGAACCCTATTTAGGCTTCCCTTTTCTTATTCGTCACAACCATGAGGTGCGTATGTCAAAGCAAATCTTTTCAGTGAATGACTATGCCATTGAAACTGCAAAGGAACTTTTCTCTTGTGTATAGACCATTATTCCTATTTTCCAGGAGACACCTCTGGGCTGCCATTGTAAACATGTCACATGCCTCTTCAAAGTCACCTTTTTGTTTCATAAAGACATGCCATTACCCTGGGTTTATTTTTATCTCAAGGCACAATAATATTGTTCATGTTTTTAGTCCACATTTACTAAAAAGAGTTACCAGAACTGTTCATGGTTCCTGTGAACTTTGTTAAAATTACCTGACAGTATATGATAATGTATATGCAATACAAAGATTTTTTTCTTAGGAAAGGAGAAAAATTCTAGTCCAAAAAGATTATTTTGTTTCATTTTTTTTTCAACCTTGTGGAAAGGTACATTTAAATGAATATTGCTTCTGTTCAATATGTAAGAAGAAATATATTTAATCACTTGGAGTTACCTCTTTTGTAAACAGTAAGGATTTTTTAAATCATCCTCTGTAGTACTCTTAGAAAAAAATTTAAATGCTTCAGCTACCTTATTTTTGTTTTGTTTCTGATAGCCTGGATTATACATTTATGTTTATATTGCTTTATTTAGTAGGTATTACATCTGGACATACCATTTATGCTAACACAGGGCACAAATACACCCTGTCCACATACACTTCATGGGATCACAGGAAGACATTTATATGCGTGATTCTTCAAACTTTACTATCACTTTAAAGATTGTTTCAGAAGTTAAAAAATCATCTCTCTACCTAACTTTTCTTCAGTTGTTACATGACAGGACCAAATTAAAGACTTTGCTGAATGAAGGTCTTTCCCATCCCTGGTCGTTCAAATGTATGAGTGTGAATGTATTGAACCCTCTGCAAACAGCAGTGCCTGTTCCGGGAGCTTGTCTACCCTCCTTTTTCCCTTGACCTGAACACACAGCCTTCTATGTTGGGTCCCTGAGTTAAACTCTGACCCCTTTCAGACCCTACCCAGCTCTACATCTACCATCAGGGGAGACAAAGCTTCAACTGGAAAACTCTCTGCTAAGCTTGCTTGTCAGGACAACCATTGTCAGGAGAGAGTGACTCATGAACTGAGAAGCGTGGCTTCCCATTTATCAAACAAAACTCCTAAGGAAAAAATGTTGTTAGAAAAGCACAGATTGGGATGATGTAGGATGGGGGAAAATAAGGAATTTCAATTTTGTTCATTTAAATAATTTCAAGTATTCATTATCTGGCAAGTATTTTGTGACTTGGAAGTACTGTGTGATTTGGAAAGTATTGTGTGACTTGTACTTGGGAAGTATTGTGTGGCTTCAATTTTTTCACTGTTAAGAATTTTGTTATGCTGTATAGTACAGGGAACTCTACCTAGTATTCTGTGATAAATCTATGTGGAAAAAGAATCTGAAAGAGCATGGATGTGTGTACATGTATAACCGAATCACTTTGTTGTGTAGCAGAAATTATCACAACCTTACACATCAACTCTACCATAATAAAACTTCAAACCAGAAGAATTTTGTTAACTTAGAGCATGGACCATCTAACAAGGACAGCAAAAATACCTGTTTTACTTCTCTATCCTCAACATTGAATATGCAGGAAATGAATATACAGGCTCCTTCATCCAGCCTGGGTCCACTTTTCTGTTGAGTTATTGCTTTCATTTTCCTTTGAGTCCTTCCCTTCTACCCTGTCAGTGGACTCACCCAGATCTAAACAAGAGACCAGGAGCAGACCCTCACCATGAAACCTCAGTCTCCCCATTGTATACAAAAGTATAGTGACCCCCCGCCCCCAGGACTTCCACAACCATGTCCAAAGTGTTCATCCAAGGACTTCACTTTGCTAAGGTCATTTAATTAGGATTTGACTTGATGTATCTTAATTGGACAGCAACTATTTTCAAGACACTGTATGAGGAACTGAATAAAAGATGAATTTTTTTAAGAGCCTGCTTTCAAGAGTCTAACCATCCAGGCAGATTCATCAGTTTGCAATAAAAACTAAAAAAGAAATTAGAATGTAATAAATGTCACAAGTAACACTCCAAGTGCTGAGAAGTTTTAAGGAGGGGAAGATTGCAGTTGATTGGAGACATGAATATAACAGAAATTAGAATTTTATTGATATTATGAATAAGGTACAAAATGTCATGAGTGTTCAGGAAGAGGGATGGTGGTCAGTAAGGTGATGTAGTTTTACTCATAATTATACTGTCCTTGGCAAATCAAAGATTCTAACCTAATTCTGATTGGCAAATTGGTGGTCTTGACCATCACATTATTCCTCCTCTTTTTGTATCTATTTCCTGACTTAATTCTAATAGTAATGCTTTGAGTCATGTCTCCTGGTCCCTATTTCAGAGATGAGGAAATTGAAGCACAGAGGGTTACCATAGCTTGCTCTACTTTGTAAGATTGTTCCCAGGGACCTCTGGTTTCCTCTCAGTCTATGGCAAATCTAGCATCCACTAATTTTTCTATTCACAGGTGCTTTTAAAGTGTTTGCAACCTGCTTAAATGGGAGCCAGATTCACATTGCAGTATCATGCACAGTGTTAACTTGGTAACCTTCCTCCAGCTCCCACCCAGCATGTCACAGATTCCAGATGAAACTGGATGTACAGATTCTTAATGAAACTTAATGAGATTTGCCTGCAAACACATGGAGGTAACTGCTGTATAGTATTGTTCCCTGAACTGTCTACCATATTTATTAAAGTTGCTAGGAGAAGACATCTTTTCAACCTTTTTAGAGGAGAGAATAAGAAAAAGATGCAAACCTCAGGCTACATGATCTTTACATCTCCAGGGAGCCAAGAAATGAACAGCCTAACTTATTTAACTTAAATTCTCTCTCCCAGTTGATGCTGAGCTCTTCTCCATTTCCAAAAATGTGCATCGATTACCTACTGTGTACATAGTTCTGACATGTTTCACTGGGCAGAGGTAAAATACAGTGTATTAATTTTGACAATTTATATGTATTTCTCAGTCATAAGGCAAAAACTCCTCAAATTAAAAATACAAGTTATGTTGCAAACTTGAGAGAACAGAGAAGACAGCCAACTGGCTTTTAAAATTCAGGTTTATGTACAAAGATAAAAAGCTCAAGTTGGGAGAGCACTTGGCATGTATGGAGTAGAAAGTGATCCCACCTGGGGGAGCACAGAGCTGAGGAATGGAGAAATTAAAGATTCAGGAAGGTGTGGTTGTATAACTGTAGCTAAGTAGGCACGTTAGACCCAGAGTATTTTGTGTTACTCAATAGGCAATAAAGGATTATTCAGAGTGCTAAAGAGGACAGTGAAATGTAAGATTAGATTTCTTCCATGTATACATAGGAAAGATTAGAGTAAGGAAAAGTGAAAACAAGGAGATCAATACGAAAACTCTATTTCAGGCAAGAAATACTCAAGGTCATAGCTAGTGTGACCAAAGTAGAATGGAAGAAAAAGTGAGGGATGAGAGAGGAAGGGAGGGAAAGAAGAAAGGAGGGAAGAAGGAAAATCACAAGAGCCCTAGGTACCTGATTAGATATGAGGAAAAGAAAATAGAGAAAAGCCAACACTGGCTTCATAATTGAAATAAGTACTTTCAGAGAGTAAATCAACCTAGTAGTTCTTAGAAACTTTGAATCTGTATATTCACTGTAGATATTTCAGAGGAAGATACCGTTATTAGGAGAAATACTGAGATACTGGAGTAAAGGTTGAAAAAGAACATAATAATGTAGTGATTTTAACTGGAGGGACAGTGTATCAAAGTACATCACATTGTGCGTCCTTCTTGAGGAAGCAGAGAAAAGCAACAGACAGTAAACAAAAGATGAATGCAAGTAGGTATTAAGAGCATTGTAAGAGCCCTGGGAACCAATAATCTGATCATAGTCCCCCTTCTACTCTCAGGCCCAGGTCACACGTTGCTGGGCCTGCATATGCAGGAGTCAAGTAAATGTAGCAGGTGCTTTTCTTATAGTCAAGGAATAAATCAACCCAGGTTTAAGGACCAGGGAATTGTAAATAAATGAAGAGCTTGGCACTGGCAGTTAGTGAAGGAGTCTGACATTGGACAGTTGATGCCAACTCTGGTTTGAGTTTCCAGTTGGAGTAGTAAGAAAAGATATCCATCCAAGCAAATCTTGGTAATAATCTTGAACTCTAAGAATATGAGGAAAATACTTTAACCTTCTAAAAAGAAAAAAAAATAGCTATAAAGGAAAAAAGAGTAGCATTGGTCTTATATAACTGAAGGCTAAATAGTAGAGTTGCACCATCAATCTTATTGTGAGGTAAGAACCTAAAACCAAGGAGTCTTACAATAAAGATAAAATCACCTATCAGAGCAAATGAAGATTTATTTGAATATACAAGATATATCACAAAGTGTAACATTCACATACTTTATCTAAAGAAAATACTTGAAAAACACATTACAAACAAGAAAAATATGACCAGAATGGGGGCTTCAAATTTTAAGAGAATGAAACCCTACAGAACAGTGAACTTTTGCAAAAATTACATACATTTGTATATTTTTATGTTTTTATACAAAATCTTAATAACTAAGATATACTGCCATAGAATAAAACATAAAGGAAATACCCAACTAATTGAACACACCTAAGATCGAGGAAGGGGAGAATAATGGGAGAGCAGTAAAGAACCCTAAAGACTGTCTCATCAGGGGACTGATTAAGTATGAGTAATCAAAGTCTCACTGTTGAATAAGCAGAACTGCTTTGAGAGACAAACAGAAGTTAACGTCCTCCCTCACAACAATGGTCTGTTCTGCTTAACAGAGTAAGGAAAGCAAAGATCATAGGAAGACAATGGAATCCCAGAGTATGGTAAAACCTGAGTATTAACAAAAAGTAAAGTGGGATAGACAGTAAACTGTTCAAATCAGCCAACAAAAGAAAAAGTGGGAAAGAAAATACAATAATAGAAAGTACTGAACATAGAGCGTGATCAAAAAGTCAGTCACTACACTAAATGTAAATGGCTAAACACTCCCATCAAGAGAGACCATTAGATTGCTTAAAACGAAATCCAGATATGTTTTGTTTGTCAAAAAGAAAAAAGATGGAGTTCCCATCGTGTCGCAGTGGTTAACGAATCCATCTAGGAACCATGAGGTTGTGGGTTCGATCCCCGGCCTTGCTCAGTGGGTTAAGGATCCAGCATTGCCATGAGCTGTGGTGTAGGTTGTGGACGCGGCTTGGATCCTGCGTTGCTGTGGCTCTGGCATAGGCTGGCGGCTACAGCTCCAATTAGACCCCTAGCCTGGGAACCTCCATATGCCACAGGAGCGGCCCAAGAAATGGCAAAAAGACAAAAAAAAAAAAAAAAAAAGGAAAGAAAAAGAAAAAAGATGCTTTAGAAGTTTCTGAAATGTTAAATATGAAAAGCAAGGAGAACAAGGAAATATGGCAAATTGAATATAGGTAGTGAATTTTGCTTGGTTGTACAAAAATCTGTAAAAACTCTACAAAGAAATTTTTAAATTATAAGCTGACAAGATTATCTGGAATGACAACAATCTGGAATCTGGGAAGCAGATAAATTAGTTACAACAGAATTAGTGGACCCTGGAAAGTAAATGCTACATTAGCAGTTAGAAAAGCCAAGAAACTATCTGCTATGTGCTGCTGAATCCTTACAAGTCTCAGAAATTAGAGCCCTGGAGTTCTCTCTGTAGATGGTGGTAAGTGAGATACAGACCAAAGTAAGGAGGAGTTTAAGGTGAGGCCCCTAGAGCATCTCCTGCATTCCCTGCTGCTGCTCTCAAATGATGGTAGGCTCAACATCTCTTCTCTGAAGATGGTACAACAGAAAATCTCTGGATTGGTGGTCACCTGGCATAGTCAAGGTAGGAAATGTACTGAAAACAGAAATATTAGACAAAGGCACACCTACTAGAGGCTGAGAACCTCAGCTGTCTTGTCTGTTAGGCTCACAGAACACTGACAGTCAGGGTATTGCCTTCCAAACAAAAGAAGGATGAATCATCTCTGGAAAAATATAATACAACCAGGAAGGGACTTAAAAATATTTATATTAGGTATCTCACCCATCCAACAAGCCAGACAGTGAAGTTTACAGTTTCAAAGTTCCCATTTACTTGCTCAGAGCTTCCATTTATCCTCCTTTCAACATCAGCAGACAACCACTACAGAAATTCATGCAATGTCTCAAACATTAAAGGTAGAGATCAAGCAAATAGTAAAATGATAATTTTTTTAATTAAAGGGCTAATCAATAGATGAAAATGTGAAAACATAAAGAACACTCTCTAACGTATTCAAGGAAGATATTGTGTAGACAAAATAGGGTACCATAAAAAAAGAGATGTTCAAAGAATAAAAAGGATATCCTAGAAACTGAAAAAAGAAGTCACAGCTAAAATGAAAAACTCAATGGAATTTTTAGGGGCAAAATGGGTAAACTCTCCCATAAAAGAAAAAGAAAACAAAAAGAGAAAATTATCATGAAAAATAGTCCAGTTTTCCAAACATCTCAGTAATAGGGATTCAAGAAAGAGCAAATGGTGAAAACAATTTTGAATAATATATTTTAAGAGAGTTTTCCACATCTAAATTTTCCAAATAAAACACATCAAATGCCCAAAACAATGGATGAAACTAGACCCACTCCCAGGCACATCATCTTAACATTTCAGAAGACAGAGAGCAAGAAGAAAATTATGTAAGCTTTCATCAAATAAAATAAATGGATCACAAACAAAAGGACTAAGAAGTATTTTCAGATTTCTCAAAACAACATTAGAAACCACAAGATCATTCTAAAGAATTATCTCCCACTTAAAATCCTATGCCAATAACCTGCCAGCTCTAAGAGTGAGATAAAGACATTTTGAGAATCTCAAATTCTCAGCTATCTCCCTTTTCACAAATAATCTTCCAGAAAGCTCCTATGAAACAGGAAAAAGAAAAAAGGATGCATGAGATCTCTGAACAGGAGAGCCTGCTATGAAGGGTCAAAAGAAATTCTCAGGGTGAGAGTGAGGGAGATGCTCTGAGGACAGATGCACAGGGCACCAAAGAAAACAAACTCATGTGGTTCAGGTCTACAGACTTCAGAAGAGGTTTCCTTAAGATCAGTTTGATGGGGAGCAGATGTAGACAACTGACAAAAACTCTCTTTAGACTGAACAGTAAAGTATACTTATTAAACAAAAATTATTAAGTCTATACCAAAAAAAAAAAAAAAGTTTTAGAAGAGAGGAAAAGTAACCCTAGTTTACTCCAGGACTTTATTTACAACATAATGATGATGATGTAAACACTAAGGGCTTTAACTAACATTATGCTACAACTTCCTGGGAAAAATAAATGTGGAATGAGAAATGTGCAGGGTGGGGGAGGAGAGACAAGAGAATGAAAATTAAGTCCTTATCTTTCATAGTCAGAAATCAACACAGAGAACTGAAAAATCAGGCAACAGTCAAGCAGGTTATATTGAGCTTTGGAGATAAAATACACAAAGCATCAACTGGAAGAGATCAAAAGGATTGCTTCAGGGAAGAGTGAATGGAAACGCTCTGAACTGATTTGTAACGAAAAACTATTTGCTCTTTAAACTATATGTACATATAGTTTAAGTGCATGTATACATGATTTTAATAAAAATAAAAACTTAGAAGAACAATGGAAAGAAAAAGTGGAGGAAGGTGCGTAGAAAGGAAGGAGGGAAAAAAAAGTTAAGTGAAAACGGAAACCATCTTAAAGGCAGAATGGCTATGCTTTTATCAAATGATTTGAATTTCAACGTTAAAGTTTTCCAACAAGATGCAGAGTAACAGTTTCATTACTAAAAGAACAAATTTAAGGTCCTATTTTAGAATCTGTCCACTTACTACTCTTTCACTCAACACTTCAGTTTCTTTTTCTATAGGAAAACCCAACTAATTTTCCAACTCTCTTGCAATAATTCTTAAGTCTTGGCTGGCATCCACTACCACTAGCATGGGAGATAATCCATCCTCTAGGCATGTCCATTCACGTGAAGCCTTGTTCTTGTTCTAACATCCTGTGCAACCTGGATGTGTATGTGAGTCTGAAAGGCTTTTTCCCCATTATATCAGACGGGGCCTAGGTCCAGTTTAAGCTAGACTTTCATTTGGCCAATCTCCCAGATAATTCCTACTTTATTATTTCTCAAATCTTATCCATGAGATGTTACATTGAATTATAATTTTGCATGTATTCTTTCATCTACCTAATCATGGACTCCATAAAGTTTAGGATACTGTTTCCAAAATGTCCAAGTTAATGGAGGAGTCGGGGGATGTGTATATACATTATAACTATGAGAATTAGCCAATATAGTCTGAAATGTCACATTTTAAGAAATTGTATTTATCACTCTGTTAACCAGCATCACTTTGCTTACAAGAACATAAAATTTTCTACCTTCAGCATAGGTAGATAGGTAGATAAATACTCAGAATTTTTTCTTGGACCTCAAAAGTTGAGATTCACAATCAAATGCAGGGAAATTTACACAAATGCTCTAAGGAAAGACTCCCTCTTTTTTCTCTAGAATTCTGTAATTTCTCATTTCTATCTCCCAAGGTATAACTACTGGATTTGTTTTCTCTGGTTAGAGCAGCTTTTTCTGCTCTTCCTTCAACCTAGCAAAAGATGTTTCCCTTCAGTTCTTGAGCTGTCAGTGTGAAAGAGATCTGCATAAGCTATTTATTTTTTTCAAATCCTAGAAGACAGGGTCTTACTAGGTGTATATCTGAAACCCACAAAGTACAAGCTTTGGCTCCAGAGCCTATTCCTTGAAGATAAAGGGACATTTCTTTCTCAAGGAAAGAGATGTTCTTGTTCCATCAAGAACAGCAGAATGTATCCATGGCACTGTAAATAGATGCAATTAGAATTTATTATTAAAAATACTCTCATGTGATATCAGGTGATCTAATTCATCACTGGTATCCTTGGTCTGCATACATCACCCTTTTTTCCATGTGTGACGAGGCCTGCTCATCAACCCAGGTCCCGAAGTCAGTGGTGCCACAGAAATAAGAAAGACACAGAAATAGAATGGGGATCAGAAGGCTACCACCTTCAAGAGGCAATAGCAACCCTCTGAGCCAACTCAAGGTTTATATTTACTATTTTCTACTTCCTTGTACGTGCAGGGGGTACATTGATATTTTACTTTAAACAGATTGGAAACAAGATATGCTAGGACAGGCATTCCTAAGCACATAAAGTAATCCTAAATGTTTTAGCCCTCCCAGGTCATAATTTGTTGTTTGCTTCAAGCCATCTATGGCCTCTCTCAAAAATCCCCCAAGGCTCGAGTCCTGGGAATGTCAGAGCTGATGGTTTTCCATCAGCAACATCAATACTTAAGCAATCTTGTTTTCAAGATGCCATTCTTTGATGTTGTTCTCATTCATTTTACCTCAAGGGTCATGAGAGAGTCACGAGACTTTATAAAGTATAGACTGACCTCTACAGCCACTCTATGGCACCAGTCTTTTATTTCCATTCTTTGTCACATCGCATATTCATGCCTCCAACACATGTGAACACTTATTATTGCACAGTGCTCTTTGAAATAAAAACGTACTTTACTTCCCTATCATTAGATTATGAATTTCATTACTACAGAGGCTGCCTTATGCATTTTATATCTCCAGTAAAAAGTATAGTGCTTGGCATTTGGTAGGTACATCTTATTTGCTATTTGACTGCTTAGCTTTAAAATATCAATAAATTGCAGACCACAAAAAGTCAAAGCAACCTTAAGAAAAAAAAAAAAAAATTGTGGCATCACACTCCCTGATTTCAGACAATACTACAAAGCTACAGTTATCAAAACAATATGGTACTGGCACAAAAACAGACACACAGATCAATGGACCAGAACTGAGAGCCCAGAAATAATCTCACAGTTACATTGGCAATTAATCTATGACAAATGAGGCAATAATATACAATGGGGAGAAAACTGCTTCTTCAATAAATGGTGTGGTGAAAAATGGGCAACTACATGCAAAAGAATCAAACTGGACAACTTTCTCGCACAACATACCAAAATAAATTTAAAATAGACTAAAGATTTAAATATAAGACCCAAAACCATAAAACTCCTAGAAGAAAACATAGGAAGTACACTCTTTGATATCAGTCTTAGTGATATGTTTTTGGATGTCTCCTCGGGCAAGGGAAACAAAAGCAAAAATAAACAAATGGAACTACATCAAAATAAAAAGCTTTTGCACAGCAAAGGAAACTACTAGCAAAACGAAAAGGCTGCCTACTGAATGGCAAGATACTGCAAATGATTTATCTGCTAAGGGGTTAATATCCAAAATATACCAAAAACTCATACAACTCAACAACTAAAAACAAACAACACAATTAAAAAGTGGGCAGATCATCTAAATAGACATTTTTCCAAAGACATACAGATGGCTAAGAAGTACATGTCAAGATGCTTAGCATCACTAATCAGCAGGGAAATGCAAATCAAAGTTGCAAGATATTATCTCACACCTGTTAGAATGGCTATCTTCAAAAGAAGAACAAGTAACAAGTATAGGGGAGGATGCATAGAAAAGGGAACCCTCATGAACTACTGATGGGAATGTAAGTTGATGAAGCCACTATTGAGAACAGTGTGAATAGTCTTCAAAAATTAAAATTAGAATTATCCTATGACCCAGAAATTCCTCCCCTATTTATCCAAAGAAAACAAGAATATGAGGAAAGACACATGCACCCTTATGTTCATTGCGACATTATTCATAATAGCCTAAGTGCCCATCAATAGATGAATGGATAAAGATAGTGTGGTGTGTGTGTGTACACACAAATATTATTTAGCTGTAAAATAAAGTCTTGCCATTTTGACAACATGGATGAGGGTATTATGCCAAGGTGAATTAAGTCAGACAGAGAAAGAAAAATACTATGTGATTTCATTTATTATGTGGAATCTTAAAGAAAAATGAATGTAACAAAATAGAAATAAATTTGTAGATACATAGAACAAACAGGTGGCTGTGGAGCAGGAGGAGAAGAAGAGGAATAGGGAAGGGAGATTAAGAGGTAAATTTCTGGCACAAGTCACAGGTATGATGTGTACAGTGTGGGAAACAGTTAATACTTATACATTTGTTTAAAAAAGCAAAGTGTACTCATACACTGCTACATACTAAGGGCAATTAGAAGAATTCTTCTACGCATCTTGTATCTCAATATGTTAATATTTTTGATCCTTTGTCTTTTGCTGTCCTAACCTTTTAATCATTTTCTTGTGATTTATTTGATGTATTATTAAAACAAAATCTGTACAAGGAATTTTTTATGTCTATTTCTCTCTTCAACTTTTCACCTGGAAAAGACAATTGAGTTTTATAATAGAGAAGAAATATTCACATAACTATTACTCTTGCTATGAAATATTTCTTAATTATATTCTGATGGTAGGGCTGTTTCCTAACACTTCCTGACACATTCCTTGATTTTTAAACTGCCTCTTACAAATCTTTTAAAGTTTTGAATGAATGAAAGAATGAACTAGGTACGTATCTAATACGTGTGAGGCACTATTGTGAGAGCCATAGAAAGAGCTGAGACATGGAACTCATATACCTTGGTGAGGAAGAGTGACAACAATCAAATAAACAAGAAGAGGAATAGATTCTGTGCTGAGAATGAAATGGGAAGTTTTTCCAAGAGATTGCCTGTCATTTCTGGATAATCAGATCTGAAGGACCAGTACAGACCAACCACGTTGAGATCAGAAGAAACAACATTCTAAGCATAAGCTGGTGTCAGACCAAAGCCAGGCCAAGGCCGAAGTGCGAAGACAGCTTGGCCAATGCCAAGTCCTGCACAGCTGTGGTCTGAGGGAGGCAGGGAGAGGAGGTTGAAGCAGTAGTAGGGTGGGGGGATGGGGTCCTGGCTTCTTTCTGTAAGCCAGGGTGTGACTACATTTTATTCTAAGGAAGCTGCAGCCATTGGAGTATTTTAAGCAATGGAGTGGCAAGGTTGCACTTACATTCTTAAAATACTGTCGGTATGTATGAACTGGAGTCAGCCATAAAGCAAATTTGGGGGAGTTAAAATTTTGAGTGTGTGTGCACACACGTGTTTTTCTAATACAGGTATGTTGTGATGTGTTGTGAAAGATCTGGATTTCATCTAGGTGATTATTAAATCTCATCTCAGTTTATGCTGACTGGTTATATATGTCAGCAGTTTCTGAGGTCAAGATCTAAAGCCCCCATTTCCCACATGCATTTTAATGTTGCTGTCCATTGTACATTCATCCACTCAAAAATGATCGTGTAGTACCTACTATGAGCCAGAAAGTATACTAACTCAACCATTGCAAATCTATCATGGTCAGCAAGACCCAGTGCCCATCTTCAGACACCTAACGATTTAATGAAGATTTACTAACACCCTGACCTACTTAGGGAAATCATTTAGAGTCACTTTACTTGGGTGCTTCTTCTGTTTGAAGCATATGCAAACCATCTCTTCTGTTCGAGGAGCCCTAACAAAAACTTGACTTCTTGACCTGAACCTTTCTTGAACCACACCTGTGCTCCTTTGTAGGAGAATTAATGGTCTCCACGGCAGCTGGCCAGGCAAAAGCTGTACAGCCTTGAATGTCTACATTGCCAGTGTCGCTCCATGAACCCCTTTAGTCTGTGCTTGTTGTAGATAGTGCTTCCAAAATGAGGCTTTGGGAAGCTTTAGAGTCTTCCATAGCCAACTAAACTTCTTCAGAAGCAGACAATATAAACTGTTCTTGCCAATTTTTAATGACAGGATTTTTTTTAAATCCTTCCCTTTAAAAAAAAAAACAAAAAAACAAACATCTTTATTTAATCCAGTTTTCTGATTATCAATGATCTAGAGCATCAAAAGTTATTCTTCCCCTAACTTCACAGATGCCACAAAGATTTTTATACCCCTTGGTCCACCCAACCTCTCCCCATCACACAGATGCCCACCCACCTCCAGAATCTCTGCTTCTTGTACAGCAGCACTGTTACTAGAGCTCCGTGTGAGACAGTGTGTGCCTTTGGCTTTGTTATGTTTTAACTTGGAGTGATCCACAAGATCCACAAGAAGCCGATTGTTCAGCACAGAGGAAAGAATAACTCATTTGCTTTTCTACAAGAGTCAAATTTGAATGACTTCTCAAATTTCTACAGTTATTTACGAATAAGCATTGTTTCTCTCTAAAAAATGAACCTATTTGATTAATTGTGTGGCTCCCAAAACAGACTTTTTGATGTGAGCATTTGAATTGAATTTAGAGTGGAGATTATGAAGTTACAAATACTCTTTAAACAAAGCACTCAAGTAAAATCTCTTGAGACTCTATCCTCATAATGTGACTTTAACTTTTTATCTCATTCAAGTTTCTCATTACATTTTTTTGTGATAAAGAGTACAAAATTTAAAATGTAACTGTTACCAGTATTAAACCTGGGGCATTTTACCCTTCATATCAGTTGTTGATAAGACCATCAATGCTGCATCATATGATCTTATCATGGAAAAGATGGTTTTTATCCCCTGTGGGTGTGGATGTTAGTGAAGCAAGAGCAGTGGGGATTTTGATGCTGATATAAAACACTTCCTATTAAATAAAACCCTGTGCACCTAGGAAATCAATTTTACGTCAGCCAATATTTATCATGACACTGACATGTTTTATGGATTCAGGATGAGAAAATCATTAAGCATGTACTTGTCACATTAGGGGATGGCTTACAATTACTCCCCTTAGGGACTGTTATTAGCATTGTATTGAAAGGCCTCCTTTTCTGACCATCTCATCTTTCCACCTGATTTTCTGTAGTTACCTAGAGTGTCTATTACTCACAAACATGACTGTTAAGACATCGTCCTGAGTCAGAACTTATTTTGTCACTGAAATTTTCTCTCAAATAGAAGTTTTTCTTTTTCCCAATCTGCCAACATCCATACTTTTTCTCAAATCAGTTTACTTACTGTCATTCTTCTGCAGGTTTTCAAACATTTAAAAAGAGATAGTCTGACAGCCAAATAGCTAAAAGGGACTCAACAACAACCACCAAAAAAAAAGAAAGAAACAAAAGAGAAAAACCAAAGCCTGGTACCTGAGGCCAAAGAATCAAACCAAGTAAGACTGGAATTTTTCAGCAAAAAAGTGTCCAAAGAAAAATTCAGAGATACGAATATTTTATCTAGTGAGAAACAAATTGTTCCTTGACAAGCAGATTTCAACCCCAAACTGACATGAAGTTCAGAGGCGTGACATTTCAGGCTGATGTAAGAAGTGAAAGTGAGAAAATTGTTTTTGTTTTTTTCTGCATCAATCGACCTTTAATGTCCTAAAGAGAGGTGGATGCAGAGCACAGAAGATGTGGCAAGGTCTCAGACGGCCCCTGAGGGTTTGATCCCTGGCCTTGCCCTAGGGGGTTGAGGATCTAATAGGTGTTTCCAGATGGTGGGGATTGATCATCAGTGATTATCTTGTGCCATTTTAGGAAGATGAGTTTGGTTTTGTTTATAACTATCAGATACATACAAGAAATAACCTAAGTTTTGCTCATGTTCATGAAAAAAGCCAGATTTAGTTTTGCTTAAATAGTTTTGTTGATCAGGGGATTTTGAAGCCTGGGGGATTCTTAAGCCTGGTCTCCATTTTATTTTATCTAACAAATCTAAAATTCAAACCGAGATATAGTGTAAGGACATAAAAATATACATTTTATCCTTACATAATAGACAATCTGTACATCACTTTTCCTACTAGCCAGCACAGTTATACCCATCAGTCACTCTAGGGCAGTAGCATCAGGCAGAAAATTCACCTGCATCTCTGCCAATCACATGGCCACAGAAACTGACAATTAAAAAACCCCTGCTTCACACACAACAGTTCTGCCTCTGAGCCTATGAAACAGCCATCATCTCCATGGCAATCTGTATTTAAGACAGCATCAAATTTTCATCTTTTAGTTTAGTTTATACATTAATATACTTCTTTTTCTTTTTTTAATGGCTGCCACATAGCATATGAAGTTCCCAGTCCTACACCATAGCCACAGCAAGACAGGATCCAAGCCACTCCTGCGACCTACACTGCAGCTTATGTCAATGCCAAATCCTCAACCCACTAGGGCAAGGCCAGGGATCAAACCTGCATCCTCATGTATCCTAGTCGGGTTTGTTGCCACTGGGCTACAATGAGAACTCCTAATATAACTCCATTGAGTTAAAAAGCATTTCTTCAAATCACTTTTCCTTTATCCCCCCCAACTCATTAAGACAGGTTTCATCTAATTAAATAGAAACAAGATATGTAAATGTTATGTATATATGACATAGAAAATATAATTGATATTTGAATAAAGCCATTATGGAAGAAACATTGAGCAAAAGAAAATGCAATTATTTATAGGTGCTAACTGCAATAATAAATGCAGATGCAATATACAAAAACCTGTATGAAAAGTATAATTGATATTTTGAGTCATTATGTAAGTGAAACATTAACCAATGGAAAACAAAATTCTTGAGGTGTCTAATGCATACTGATTGCAAAAAAAGTTTGACTTTTTGAATGTGTGGAAAATTTTTGATGTTTAGAAGATATGTGAAAAGACAAATTTTTCACATATATACTAATATATGTGATTATACTATACATGGTACCCATTATATGTATATATAGCATATATAACATACTAAATATGTAAACTAAGTGATATGTTAACATCAGTCCTTATGTTTTCCTAAGGATCAACATCATTAACTACTTTTCTCCTATGAATCACATAGTCCTGATGTTCTAAGAACAAACTGCATCTAGTCAATCATTTCATTCAAGTAAAATTCCAGAATTCTTCTAAAACTTACATGTAGATGATATTTTTGTGAAGCAAACCACATGTGATTTGCTTTCAAGATTCCCTATTTGGTCTCCAGTGGAATCTGTTTTTGTTACTGTGCCATACAAATAAAATTTGTGCCTGAATATATAGAGATAATTTGAGAAGGAAATAATCTTTTTTAAAAAAATTATAATTTACATTTTTCTGTCAATTCTGCTGCACAGCAAAGTCACCCAGTTATACAAGTTATACATACATACATATACACACACACACACACTTTTTTTTCAATTATCTTCCATCACATTCTACCACAAGTGGTCAGATGTAGTTCCTCGGGCTATACAGAAGGATCTCATTGCTTATCCATTCCAAAGGAAAAAGTTTGCATCTACTAACCCCAACGTCCCTGTCCCTCCTACTCCCTTCCCCTCCCTCTTGGCAACTACAGGTCTATTCTCCGTATCCATGAGTTTGTTTCTTTTCTGGTTCATTTGTGTCATATATTAGATTCCAGATAAGTGATATCTCATCTGTTTAAAAAATCTGAAAAGTTCTGAAAGTCTGTATCACAATGACGAGGCCAAACATACCTGAATTTTTAACGGACTTCCATAGAAATCTAAGTCCGTGCTTTGAAGGTCTCATGTATCCAGAAATAGAGAGAATGTGTATGATGCGATTATGTAACCATTGGATATTCAGGGTTTGAAAGTATTTAGTGACCTAAAAATACTATAGTAGGGCAGTGAAAAATGGTATAGAAAAGTATACACTGTGGGTTCCCAGTGATGTTACTGTGAGGCACATCCACACACACTAGTGAGCATGTGAAAACCTAGGACTGGAAGGAAGATTACTGAATACAGGGATGGTTTCCTCTGGCTTTTAAGTCATTTTTTTCTCTTTGTATATTTTTATGGTTTCCAAAGTTTCTACCTTTCTTGGGGGGCGAGCACACCATATGTAAGTTCCCATGCTAGGGGTCAAATTGGAGCTGCCAGCTTCTGCCACAGCCACAGCCACTTCTGATCCAAGGCACGTCTGCCACCAACACCACAACTCATGGCAACGCTGGATCCCTGACCCACTGAGCCAGGCCAGGGATCCGACCCACATCCTCATGGATGCTAGTCAGATTCGTTTCCGCTGCACCATGAGGGGAACTCTATGATGTTTTTTAATTTTTTCATTTCATCCAAAATTTAACATTATTTTTTTAGAGCAAAAGAGAAAGAAATATCCATTATCACACTTCTGTGATATAAACATTCATGGGCTTTGGGTACATACATTTCCACGGTGTTACTTAGTTGTAATCATTATCCTACATTTATTTGTACTTTTTTCTGTATAATGATAGAAAAACACACTATCTTAGTAATTGGTTTGCAATTATCTTTTTAGTATTGTATCGAGTATTTATCCTATGCCTCAGCTAAAGCATTTCCCATTTTTTTGATAAATAATGAAGAATGGATGTGAGAATTGTTATATGCAGGTTTCTTGGTTTTAAGATCAAGACATGCCAAGCTTATCTCCTGGGTAGTGAAATTTTTAAAAAGCTGTTCTAAACCTTCAAGATGATGTTATTTTTTGTATAGTATAGTCATAACCACCTTAAGGAAGAAAAATACCCATGTGGTACTTTCTTACAAATGAAATGTAAGACATTTTTTCCCTTCAATGACATGAAGGTTGCACATTGTGTTACTTCCAAAAAATAAGGTTTGTAGAACACTGGGCGAAGACGTCTTTTCCTGATTCTTCCTTAATTAGCTTAATGAATAGCCATCAACATGGCTGACTAGCTGCAAGCAGCAACTGAGGTTTTTAAAAAGAAAAATTGCCTCCATAAGGGAAGGACAGCAGCATTCCCAGGGTGGATCAGCACAAGCAGGGGAATGGAGAGTGTTTATAAAGTCCTACCATTGCAATAGCCTCTAACCTTTGTGAGCTATTGCTACACTAATTTTCTATCCTTTCCCCCCCTAAACAAGTTTTGTGGGTACTGAATGTGACTTTGATATACTGCTGCAACATATGAAGATTCAATAAGGTATCCCAGAGTCAGATAGTTGATAAAAGATGTTACCACTATTCTATAAACACAGTAACAATGTACACCTGACTTTAGTTCATGTGAGCAAAGGGTATTTTAGTAACCTGAACTGGACTGACAATCTTCCATTGGAAGTTCTGTGTCTCTATCATTCATGACAAATTGGGCTGGAGTGCTAAAGTGGTAGCCCAATTCAAACAGTTGTATGAGCAGTGTACATAAAAGGCTGTTGAGTTCCTGTCGTGGCTCAGTGGTTAACAAATCCGACTAGAAACCATGAGGTTGTGGGTTCAATCCCTGGCCTTGCTCAGTGGGTTAAGGATCCGGTGTTGCCGTGAGCCGTGGTGTAGGTTGCAGATGCAGCCCGGATCCTACGTTGCTGTGTCTGTGGTGTGGGCCGGTGGCTACAGCTCCAATTCGACCCCTAGCCTGGGAACCTCCATATGCCACAGGAGCGGCCCAAGAAATGGCAAAAAGACAAAAAAAAAAAAAGAAAAAAAAAAAGGCTGTTGACCCACCACCCTGATATCTCCTGGGAGATGGGAATATTTACCAGCCTACTTATTTTTCAGCCCAGAGCAATCATCCAGTAAGAAACTCCTATGGTCATCTTATCAGAGCTGCAGGCTCAGCTAATCCCCCTCTGGTTGGGGAGTGGAGGTGGCCCAGACTGTCACTCAGCAGCCTGGCCTTTAGTCGTCTTGCTGGTACTTTCACTATACATTTTTGTGGCTGCTATGGTAAAAAGGTCTTTGACATTTTCCTTGTGACCATTTTTTTTTCCCTCCTACTTAACACTAGTTCCAGTCGTGACTCTCAGATGTGTGTTTCCTCATAGTGAACGCCTGTGTAGATGGTACCACTTTTGCTGGAGAACTGCTTCGACTGCCATGGGCTTTATCACATCTGGCAGGTCAACAGCCTGCCAGCTCCTGCCTTTCCTGGAGTCGAATGGCAGAGTCCCCAGTTGCCAGCTGGGGAAAACTGCTGGAGCCCTTGACAGTTCCTTCCCGACTCCCAGGGCCAGCCTCTCCAAAGTCATCTCCTGTCCAGTCACTTTATTCTCACTGAATAGCTAGCATTCCTCTCTTTTCCCTAAAGTTCTCATTTTTTTCTTGGTCAAGCAGAGCAGCTTCAGCACTCCCATGGCTCTTAAGTCATTCACTCCACAAACTAATCCTGAACCTGATAACATGTCTACTGTAGCTCTCCCCAGTGGGCTACCAGCTACACTCCAGAATCTCTTCCAGTGCTGGCCAGTGGGAATGTTCCAGTCAAAAAAAAAAAAAAAAAAGAAGAAAAGTGTCTGTTCTCTGTACTTGGGAACACAGCCTTTATCCACTCGATGCTTCTCACCTGGAAATTTTTTCCCTCCTGCCAATAGGAAAAGATTGTAAGACCTAAAAGCCGGAGGCTTCCTGCAAGTTAAACATGGCTTAAAGATTTATTTTGTGGATCACACCTTTCCAATTTTTATATATTGGCCAATTTTTTAAAAATCCATATTTCCAGGAGTCCCCTGGTAGGTCAGCAGATTAAGGGTCAGCATTATGACTGGCTGTGGCTCAGGTTCAATCCTTGGTCTATGAACTTCCGTATACTGTGGGCACAGCCCACCCCCACCCCCGTTAAAAAAATCCAGATATCCATCTTCGCTTGAAAACCCTGAACATCTAGTTATTCTGCCCCTTGGGGCAATAGTTGCCTGGAGTAATGGCATTAAGAGGAACCAGGTGGATGCCCTTTTGATGGGGCCGAGTTGTGCTCCCTGGTCTAATCCAGTTTTTATTCCTCTCTTAGACCTGGCTCACCACAGACATTTCAACTTTCCTTCTCTGACCTAGGAATGAAGTCCTAATAGTTAAGACCAGACCAAACATCCAAACATTCAGGGGTTTGGGGAGGGGGAATCTCAACACCCTGAAATAACACTATTTAATCTACACAGTCAACCACACGTTTGCCTACGTTTAATTATCTTTATTGCTTTAACTTAATACTACTTGAATTCTGTTTTGTACTAAGCATTATGCAAGGGACTTTGGATAAAGAGTCATAATACAATCAATACATTAGAAATCTAGGCGTTCCTGTCATGGCTCAGTGGTTAATGAATCCAACTAGGAACCATGAGGTTGCGGGTTCGATCCCTGGCCTTGCTCAGTGGGTTAAGGATCCGGTGTTGCAGTGAGCTATGGTGCAGATCACAGATGCGGCTCGGATCTGGCGTTGCTATGGCTCTGGCATAGGCTGGCAGCTACAGCTCCAATTAGACCCCTAGCCGGGGAACCTCCATATGCTGTGGGAGCAGCCCTAGAAAAGGCAAAAAGACCAAAAAAAAAAAAAAAAAAGAAAAAAGAAATCTAGACAAGCTATTATAATACAATGCAATAGCAGAGGTATAATACAAAAGGTATGGAATGAAAATCTCTGGGCATTAGATGTATTGCATTCAAAGGGCTAAATTCTCCATAAATATTGTTAATAAATGCCTAGCAAATTTGATGGTCTATAAAAATTTGGTTTTTTTAAGAGTATTATACACATTTATGTCATTACTTTAGGATGCGAACTCTTAAAGTCAAAATTGTAATTATGCATGAATTGTAAAATGTCCATTTTAATTATCACGAGGTGCTAAGAAATCAGTGCTATAGTTTAGATTATAATAATTAAAGCCTTTCTTATTTCTAACCTGTTATTTATCTGCATATCTCCAAGAAATATTATGGATGTTTGGGTTAAGAGTTCTACTTGATAACTGTTATGTAAATAATTTGGTAGAGCTATCAATGTTTCGGATTATTTCTCACATAAAGTACGATACATATGTAGTGTACAATATATATGTAGTGCATTTAAGATAGACTCCAAATAAAGAATTATTTTGAAATGTCTCAGTTTAGATTTCTGGAACTTAAAGTTGACTTCAGCATTTGATTATAGCAGTAATTCCTAGTCAATCTAAAGACAAAGCCGAGATTAGTTAGTCTGAGTCTTTTGTGTTTTTGTTAAATAAAGGCAAAATCTCTATCTCGATTTGCCCACCAATGCATTGAACTGTCTTTCCTCTTTAACCACAACTTTTTAAATTTCAAATATCTGAAAAGAGCTGTTGTATCTTCAACTCACTTATTCAGTTTTTTTTGGTTGTTTTTTGTTTTCTGTTTTTAGGGCCACACCTGCAGAATATAGAATGTCCCAGGCTAGGTGTTAAATCGGAGCCACAGCTGCCAGCCTAACCACAGCCACAGCAACAGGGGATCTGAGCTGTGTCTGCCACCTACACCACAGCTCATGGCAATGCCAGATCCCCAACCACTGAACGAGGTCAGGGATCAAACCCGCATCCTCATGGATACTAGTAGGATTTGTTTCCACTGTGCCAAAATGGGAATTCCTTCAATAGTTTTCTCTATGTTAAATGTCCTTTGATCATTCACAACTTGAGTACTTCATTTTCATACCACCCTCCTCCCTGAATTTTGTTAACATCCCCTTATTAAATATAATAGTGAACAAAATGATTACATACGATACACTGTATGATTAGACGATTTTGTACGTGTGAGAAACTATATTTCTAGCAATACATTAGTGCAAAAACCATGAATTTGACATTCCTTGAAGGGGATTTTTCAGCTCACCTTTTAAGGACCATCTCCTTACCCAGCACAACATTCAATCAGTCCTCAACCCATTCCAGGATATGGGGGCCCTAAGGACTAAGGAGTCCTAGACTCAAACTCATCGTGCCATCACTTGCTCTAAGGTAGTACTTCATGATTCTAGGTTAATATAAAGTCAAGTTTACAATTGCAAAAAAGTCACCCTATTATTGGAAGAGACAGATAACAACCCGAAGTCTGATATCAAAGAGGAAAATCTTAATGACATGTCAATGTTTATTTTGCTGATAGTTGCACACCATCTTATTCAGCAAATAAATGAAAAAAGACACTTGTTAAAACTTGTAGTAGACTGAACAATGCCCAACCCCCCCAGATGTCCATGTCCTAACGGCTGTTAATTTGTGACTATGCCTGCTGCTGCAAAAGAGACTTTGTAAATGTGATTCAGTTAAGGATCTCAAGATGAGATTACCCTAGATTTCTCAGGTAGACCCAAGGTCATCACAAGATCCCTTGGCAGAGGGGGTAAAAGGGTCAGGGTCACTGAAGGCAATGAGACAATGGAAGCAAAGGTCAGAGTAATATGGAGCCAAAAGACAAAGGCAGACAGACTCTAGAACCTGGAAAGGGCAAGGGAATGAATTTCACCCTAAACCTCCACAAGGAACACAACCCCACCAACCCACTTGGGATTTTGACTTTCAGAATGGTAAGAAAATAAATTTGCATGACTTTAAGCCATAAGTTTGTGGTAATCTCTCAACACAGCAATAGGATACTAATATACTTGTTAGCCAAATGCTCCTGCTAAAAATGTGTTCATCTAATAGACTTCTTGGGAGTGGAATAAAATACCACCTTTTTTAATCTGAAAGACATTTAGTAAATTAGACTTTTTTTCTTAATAGTTGACTTTTCCCAACCCTGGTATACTATATACGTATTATATATGGTAAGAAATTAGTATAAGGAGCATGATTTGCTTCTAATTTGACCAAGGTACCTGGACCAGTAAAATATATTTCCAAGTAGTCACTGGTTTCTAACATTAAAAAAACTGAACATACAGTCTTAAATGTTCTTAAAAGGACATCCTCTCAATGGCTAATTCATTGATTCATATTATTTAATATTCATAAATGTTTATTATGCTATTAACTCTTTCTAAATGACAACTTTTGGGCTTAGTGAGTTTTTGTGATAATAAAGGATTCAAAACTTTGTTTAGAATAATAATGTCAAATATTACACACAATTGATAGGCTTGGAAACAGCATAAAATGGTTTGAGAAATTTATTTAAGTCATTATCTATAGAGCTAAAGCATTTCTAACTTATCATAGAATGCTTTCATCAGAAGAGAAAAGCACTAAGCTAACGATTTCAACCATTCATTTCCTGGAAGGTTTTAGGATTTATTAAATGACATTGGTTTATAATATCATACAGAAATGGTGTGTTTACCTATTATTAACACGAATGTATCTGCACTACTAGTCAAAAATATTAATCACATTGATTATCCTTAAGCCATTTCTAGTTCATTATAATTAAGGCATAGGTATTAATTTTCCAAGTATTCAATAAGACTGCTTGTCAAATTAAAAAACAATCAATAAATTCTACAAAGTGATGAAACAAAATCATTTAACATAATTGGATGTTCTCATGGACCACATTAACATTAATCTCAAGGATAGATTAAGAATCAATGTGACTTACTGTGTCATCAGAAATCCTGGTTCTGCCAGTAAACACTCCTTAAATCCACCAAAGTGATCTAATTGTGCCCTGTGGAACACTGTTTATGTCACTATGTAGGAAAAAATTCAGTTTTTCCTCAACTCTCACACTCTTCCCACCCTCACAACACCTCAAACATCAAATGTGCATTGGTTTTCCCTACACCAAGCAATACTGTGACACCAGCTGGGTGTGCTGCCATTTAACTCAATTCTGACACTATCTCCCTGAAGATAGCACCAGATCCAATAGATGAAGGGCTCAGGCCTACAAGACTGTCCTCCACTCAGAGGCCACTGACAAGTCTTAAGTTACCCATAACTTTGACTTGGCCACTAACTGAAGTTCCCATGATCTCCCCACCCGCTTGGATTTGATTATTTGCTAGAGAAGCTCACAGAACTCAGGGAAACACTTGTTTATGAGTTTATTAAAGGATATGAAAAAAGAGCCAGATGAAGAAATACATAGGACAAGGTCTAGGAGGGTCCTGAGCACTGAAGCTTCTGTCTCTGTGGAGCTGGGGTGTGACACTCTCCTGGTACTTGGAAATGTTCATCTATCCACCTGGAAGCTCTCCAAATCCCATACTTTTGGGATTCTTATGCAGGCTTCCTCATGTAAGCATAATCAATGATTAATCCCATTTGTAGACCCTCTCCCTTCTCTGAAGAATGAGGGGTGGGCAGATAATTCAGACCATTAGTCAAATTCTAAATATGCTTTTGCCTTTATGGAGACCAGCCCTCACCCAGGAGCCAACCAGAGTCACCTCATTCCAGCAAAAGACATTCCTGTCACCCAGCAAGTTCCAAGCGATTCAGGAGCTCTGTGTTAGGCACAGGGTCAAAGACCAAAGAGGACAACAAAAGATGCTCCTGGTGCTCTTACTAGTTAGGAGATTTACAAGGGTTTCAGGAGCCCTGTGTCAGAAACCAGCCTATATATATATTACATATATTCCTTATTATTTCAGTCATTCATAACAGGACTCTCCAAGTCATTTGATTTTTCACACTCTATTGTCCCAGAGAACAGTATGCATACATAATTTTATCCCTTTTATCACTCATCCCTCCACTCCTGAAAACATTGTGTCCCGAGTCCATTTTCGGCAAAATCCTTCTGTCCTAAAATTAGCTTCTGAATGTCCCTTTCCCTTTCTTACTCTAACACAACATTATTCTCCTTTGTTTTTCTGTGATGGCAGATTCACCTCCCACAGGCTTTTAAATAATAAATTAGCTATATACAAAGAAGGAGTAGAAAAACACATACATATATAAAAACACTAATAAACATTTGGCTTAGAAAATCTTCACAAATGAAGCAACTGATAAGGGATTAACCTCCAAGATATGTAAATGTCTCATGCAGATTTATATTTTAAGAAACCCCAATCAAAAAATGGACAGTAGACCTAAAGAGACATTTCTCCAAAGAAAACAAAAGGATGGACAAAATCCCATGAAAAGATGTTCAATACCCCCAATCATTAGAGAAATGCAAAGTAAAGTACAATGAGGTATCACCTCACAACCAGTAAGAATTGCCCTCATCAAAAAGTCTAGACAATAAATTCTAGAGAGGGTGTTGAGGAAAGAGAACCCTTCCCACACTGTTGGTGAGAATGTAAATTGGTGCAACCACTATGGAAAACAGTATGGAGTTTCCCTAAAAAAAAAAAAAAAACTAAATATAGAACTACCATATGATATGACCCAGCAATCCCACTCCTGAGCATATATATCCAGAGAAAACCATAATTTGAAAAGATAGATACACACCAGTGTTCATTGCAGCACTATTTACAATAGCCAAGAAATGGAAGCAACCAGAATGTCCATCAAGAAAAAACTGGATCAAGAAGCTGTGGTACATATATAAAATGGAATATTACCCAACCACAGAAAAAGAATGAAATAACGCCATTTGCAGAAACATGGATGAACCTAAAGATTATACTGAATGAAGTAAATCAGAGAAAGACAAATATCATGATATCACCTATGTGTGGAATCCCGTTAAAAATGATACAATAAAATTTATAAAACAAACTCACAGATTTCTAAACTTATGGTTAACAAAGGAGAAACTGTGGGAGGGGGATGGATCAATTGGGGGGGGTGGGATTAACACATGCATATACACACTACTATATATAAAATACATAACAAAAGGACCCACTGTATAGCACATGCAGGTCTATCCAATGTTCTGTAATACCCTATATGGGGGAAAAGAATAGATATATGTATAACTGATTCACTTTCCTGTACACCTGAAACTAATACAACATTGTAAGTCAACTATACTCCAAATCACTAAACGCAAATTCAGTATAATCTTAACTCAGCCTCACTTGGTCAGACCTCAGAAATGCCTGTGGCCATCCAACCAAAGGGCAAGTGTGGCAGAGATGAGGTTAGATTGGCAGACAGTGGTTTTCACTGATTGTGCCCCAAAATAGTCTACGTTTGCAAATATTGCAAAAGCATATGCCCCCATGAACACATTGCTGGAACCCCTCCCAGGGGATCAGCTCCTGAAGTCAAGGGGCCCTGGAACACAAGTTAGATGTGCTTCTTGAGAAACCTCTGCTGCTTGCAAACCCCTTTCATCTCATTCCCTCTAGTAACTCGACCACAGACCCTCTATTGAAAAATTCCTCAAGCTTTTTTTTTTTTTGTAGTTACCTCCCCCTCTGATGTGCTCTCAGATATACTCCAATTCATCACATTGGAAATGCACTGTTAGTTCTCAGGCCTCTTCCTTACTGACAGAACCATAGCATTTATCACAGCTGAAAATTCTCTCCCACATGTCACAATTTGTTTGCATAGCTCCAAAAAGAACATTCTGTGTTTTACGCCTAGTTGATTGCTGGTTCCGCCTCCATAGCTTTCGCTCATTCCCACTTCTGAACACTGGAATGCCTGGGTCTTACTGATTCATTGAGTGAGACCTCTGATCATCTCATTCAGTCATCCTTTAAATGCCCTTCAGATGGTGCATTCGTTGACCAAGGCTGCTCTAACAAAATACCTCATACTGGGCAACAGAAACTTCAGTTCTGGTGGCCGGAAGTCCAAGATCCAGGTGTTTGGCATGCTTGGAGTCTTTCAAGAACCCTCTTCTTGGCTTGTAGATGGCCGTCTTCTCGTGTCTTTACATGGTCACTCTGCATGTTCACCCCTGCTGTCAGCTTGTGTGTCCCAATTTCCTTTTCTTGTAAGGATACCACTTCTGTCACATTAGGTTAAAGTGAGGGCCTGGGGGCAGGGGTACCTACCCACCTCTTGAAAGGCTCCATCTCCAAGTTCAGTCACCTTCTGAGTCTTAGGAATCAGAGTTCCAACATAGGAATTTGGGGGTGGAGGACAATATTCAGTCCTTAGGAGATGGTTACTCCAAAATTGCTTCTTCCTGGTCAAGGCTTCTCTCCCAAAAACTCTAGCTTTGTATATTCAATAGCCGGGACAACTCTACTTAAATGTCTTTTCAGCATCTCGAAATCAATCGTCTAATAAACCTAGCTCCTAAAGTTTATCCTGCAAAGCTGATCCACCTACAACCACCACAGCCAGGTACCTCCATCACAACCTTCCCCTGCTCCATCTTGAAGCCTCACTTGCTTTTTTCCACTCTTCCATTGCTCTGGTTTTAAAAAATGAACCCTTGGAATAATTCTTGACCCTCTCTTTAAGAGCCCACATTCAATCCACTGATTTCCCATTCAGGTGACACTCAAAACCTGACCATTTACCGTCCTCTTTATCACTACATCATCTCCTGCCTGAATGACTGCAGGATGGTTTCCTAAGAGGTGGCCTCTTTCTACACTTGCCCCTTTATTGTCTATCCTCATCACTGAAGCCAGAGTGACTCTTCAGACTAAAGTCAGACTATTTACTCCCCTGCTCAAGGCCCTTCAATGGCTTGACATTTCAAGTCAAAGCAAATGTTCTTATAATGGACTACAAGGTCATGCATGGTCTGAGTCCTACGCCACATCCCGTAACTCTGACCAACTTCTATTCTTCCCACCCTGGCTTACTCCACTTCAGCCAAACTGGCCTTCCACTATTCCTACAACACTCCAGCTATGCCCCTGCTTTAGTAACTTGGCACTGGCTACTCTCTCTGGAAGACTCATATCTGCATAGCTAGTTCCCTCCCTTTCTTTAAGACTTAGCTGAAATCTCCTATCATTGAGACCTTCAGGCGTTCCCGTCGTGGCGCAGTGGTTAACGAATCTGACTAGGAACCATGAGGTTGCAGGTTCGGTCCCTGCCCTTGCTCAATGGGTTAACTATCCGGCGTTGCAGTGAGCTGTGGTGTAGGTCGCAGACACGGCTCGGATCCTGCATTGCTGTGGCTCTGGCGTAGGCCAGTGGCTACTGCTCCAATTAGACCCCTAGCCTGGAAACCTCCATATGTCGCGGGAGCGGCCCAAAGAAATAGCAAAAAAGACAAAAAAAAAAAAAAAAAAAAAAATGAGACCTTCACTGACCCTATTTAATACTGCTTCTCAGCTCTGCCAACCCCACCCCATCACCTTCAACCTGGACTTTCCCACTATTCATGGCTCTCATTACCATTTAGTTTATCACATAGTTTACTTACTGTTCTTTAGTGTTGGTCTTCTAAATCTAGAATGCAGGAGTTCCCGTTGTGGGCAGTGGTTAACGAATCTGACTAGGAACCATGAGGTTGTGGGTTCAATCCCTGGCCTTGCTCAGTGGGTTAAGGATCTGGCGTTGCCATGAGCTGTGGTGTAGGTTGCAGACATGGCTCGGATCCTGCGTTGCTGTGGCTCTGGCCTAGGCCAGTGGCTATGGCTCTGATTCGACCCCTAGCCTGGGAATCTCCATATGCCATGGGAGCAGCCCTAGGAAAGGCAGAAAGACAAAAAAATAAATCTAGAATATAAGTTCCATAGTGTGGAGATTTTATGCATCCTCACCAATATACCCCAAGTGCCTAAAGCAGTGTCTGGGCTATGTAAGTGCTCAATGTTTGAATATATGAGCAAATAAACAAGCTTCATGCATTTCACTTAATTCCATGAGCCTCAGATCATTTATTTCTTAATACCAATGCAAACTATATAATTTGTTGTTTACTCCAACCTGCAAAGTTTCATTTTATGATCCTACAGATCTTGCTTAGAAAATAGCTATACAATAATCCAGCTTTAATCAACAGACAAGTTTATTTTAAATATTTTTAAAGAGTCTTTTTAAAAAACAAATTACTGCAGATGTTTTATGCATTCACTAGGAGTCTTATGTTACAGAAAGAGGGAATAGTCACCCAGACTGAAGTGTCTGAAGTCTGTCCATTGAAGGTCAATGAAAAATGAAGATAAAGCACCTTAGAAATGATCACATAAATCAATAAGCAAATGACTTTGATTGCAAGTATGATTTAATTAATTTTAGGGGCACATCTGTTGCATTAATCAAGTTAAAATCAGAACAGAATTCAAATAAAATATGGTAACTTAGGAGACCTTGCTTTTTTAAGTAAACTTTTAATTAAATATATACATACAGAAAAATGCACAAATTTTGTACTTACTGCTTGATGAATTTTCCTAAGATGAATATATTCATGTCCGTCTCGTGTAGATCAAGAACCAGAATACGACCAGCATACCACAGGTCTCCCTAACGTCCTTTCCTCATCACAGCCTCCCTCCCTCCCCAAAGCAAACACCATCCTGGTTTCTGGTCCCATAGTTTTGTCTGTGTTTGAGGGTTTTGGGTTTTTTTTTTTTTTTTTTAATTTCCCCAATACATTATTTTTCTACTGTACAGCAACATTTTTTTTTTTTTAATGAATGTCAACATATACTCTTCTGTATCTGGCACTTTAGCATTCTTTGTAGCACAGATTCATTTTACTGCATATAATTAGAGTTCATTCATTCTTTTTTATTTGTAACAATCTACCTGATGGATATACCCCATTTATTTTCATATTGTTGGACTTGTGAGTTGTTTCTAGTTTATAACCATAACGTACAGTGTTGCTGTAAACATTCTTGTGCACATTATTTGGTGGCCAGTTTCTCTTGAGCACAGATCTTGAAGTAGTCCTGCTGGCCCCAAGGTATACTGATGTTGAGTTTTCATAAGTATTACCAAATCATTTCCAAGAGCAGTTGCTCCAATGTGTATTCTTGCCTTCAGTATAAGCTTAGTTGTTTCTCGCCTTCATCAGCTCTATTTTCTGCCTTCGTCTTACTCTAGAGTATGTGTAGCAGTACCATATTGGTTTGATTTCCCTCTGTGCAGTTCTGAAATTGAGTTATTGCATGTATACAGTAAAGCAAACATTCGAGTTTGATGAACTTTTACATACATGTACTTGCACACACACACGGTAACCACTGTCTAGGTCAAGACATAGACCATATCCACCACCCCAGAAATCTGTCTCTTGCTCTTTTCCAAGGAATACCCTCCAAAAGGTCACAATTTTCTTACAGTAAGTCAGTTTTCCTTATTCTTGTATTTCTCTAGAATCATAATCTTTTGTGTCTGTGAGCGTCATCCATGTATTTCACGTAGCAGTCATCTGTTCTTTTTATTGCTTTATAAAATTACAATGTATAAATACACCACAATATACTTGCCCATTCTACTATGGATGGATATTTGAGTTAGGTAAAGATGCAGTGAATATTCTTATGTATGCCTTTTGTTGTAATCAGTTTTAGGATTTGCTAGATATTATGTAGGCATACATTTAGCTTTACAATATACTTCCAGTTATTCAAAAGATCTTTGTCAGTTATATCCCCACTAGCAACCCGAGAGTTTCAGTTACTCCCCAAGCTCATTAGAATCACAATAGTCATTGTGGTGGATGTCTGCATCACACTCTCATTGGCATTATTAAATGACTTATGTTTTTACTGGAGATAGGATATCAGGTCACATTGTGACTGTTCAAGTCTTTGGATCATTTTTATTGGTTTATCTGGGTTTTTTCTTAATAATTCATAAGGGGGCTTTATAAATTCTAGATACCAAGTCCAGTCTTGGATGTGTGTCTTAAAGCATTTTTCTCCCAGTCTGCGGCTTTTTCATTCTCTTAATAGCTTTTGATAAATATAGGGTATTAATTTTCATCAAGGCCAATTAATCTTTTATATTATATAAAAACATTTAATGAATTTTACTGTCTTTTTAAGGAAAAAAAAAAAAAGAAACTTTACCCCAAGATCATGAAGATACTATCTTATGTTTTCATATACAAGTTTTTGTTTTGCTTTTAAAACTTTAGGTACAACTATGATCCATAAATAATTGGTATATTACTTAAGTTAAGGTTCATTTCTTCCTATAAAGATACTTAATTGATTCTGGGTCATTTATTGAGAAGGTTATCTTCTCCTCAAGTTACAGTAGCCTCTGTTTTTGAAAAATTTTTAACTCTGTATATGGGAGTATTTTTGAACTCCAATCTGTTCGGTATGTTCCATTCCACTTGTTGAGGAATTCCAGCTTTTTTATTTTCCCCCTTTTTCACCAAAAAAAAGAATAAGAAATATAGGATTAAACTGTTAGAAATAGTTAATTGGTAGAAAACCTATACACAAAAAAATTGGATGGAAAGAACCTTATTTACAGTGAGAAAACACATGTAAATTAAGGTGGTATATAGTTTTCAAAACATGAAAGAAAAGCCAAACCTATGTTTCATGGGTGCCATTCCATTAGAATGCTATTTCTTTGATCCAATACCACATTGTCCTTGTATCTACAGCTTTAGAGAAAGTTTATTTTGTAATGTAAGCCCTCCAACTTATCCTTCAAGATTATCATGGCTAAGTATATCAAACTTTAGAATCAGCTTTTAATTTTCCACAAAATTCAAAAGAGATTTGGTTCTTAATTGTCATTATTTTAAATCTATAGATAGCTTGGAGACAATTAACATTTCTAACAACATTGAGTTTTTCAATTTATGAATATAGTATGAATCTGGAGTTCCTGTCATGGCGCAGTGGAAACGAATCCAACTAAGAACCATGAGGTTTCAGGTTTGATTCCTGGCCTCGCTCAGTAGGTTAAGGATCTAGCATTACCGTGAGCTGTGGTGTAGGTCACACACATGGCTCGGATCTGGTGTTGCTGTGGCATAGGCTGGCAGCTACAGCTCCGATTAGACCCCTAGCCCGGGAACCTCCCTATGCCTTTTTAGGTGCAGCCCTAAAAAGACACAAAAAAAGAATATAGTATGAACCCCTAATTTATGAACATATTTATGTCTTAACTATTAAGACATTGCTGAAAAAGTAATGAGTATAAAGTACTTCATAAAATGAGTGTAGAGGACTTCATAATTTTATTTATTCCTAGGTATTTAATTATATTTTAACAATATTGTGAATGGTTCTCGTTTGTTGCTACTATATGGAATTTTTTTTTTTTTGGCCACCCCTGTGACATGTGGAAACTCCCAGGCTAGGAATTGAACATGAGACACAGCTGTGACCTATACCACAGGTGCAGCAACACCCAGATCCTTAACCCACTATGCCACCGTGGGAACTCTGAAAATTTATTTTTACATATTGTCCTGTATCCAGCCCTTTTTTAAAATATAAAGTACTATATTTTTTTAAAACTTATTTATGTAGTACATACTTAATTCATATTTTAGCTGATTTTCACTATACATAAACATGCCTGTAATAAAGTCATTTTGTTTTACCAATTGTCTGTATATAGACTTTCAGGTATCCAAACAACTAAAAAATTGTTTTTTTGAATGAAGCTAATGAGATACTATGTTGATAGCTTCAATCAATCCTCGTTTAACAATATGCTGTTCGTATTTAGAATTCCAAAAAAGAACCTTTCTAGTCAATATAAATCTTGACATTAGAAAATTACAAAGCAGAATTATTTTTCATTAGTATTTATTCAAATTAACTCAAGTTAATTTTCCCCTTTGGAAGTAAGGATGACAATGAAAAACAGAAATATGAGCAGTCTCTAAGTAGCTCACTTGTATGTAAGGACGAGGTCAGAGTTCTAAATCCATCCTGCAGAGGCTTCCCAGGTGGGGCCAAGTCAGGAGGACGTAACCCTTGTTTACTCACCACACAAGACAATCTCAGGGGACACTCTGGGCTTTCAGGGTTAACGATTTTCAATTATGCTCAACTTTACCCCCTTCTCCCCAGACCAACGTGCCAGGTAGGATTTACAAAAATAGCATCTGCTGAAGGACTTCACAAGGTAGAACAAAATCAGAAATTCTATCTGGCCATTCAGTAGACTCCCTAATACAGAGGAGCAGAGCTAAATCCTAGTTCTGATTATGAATTGACTCAGTCTTCATTTACTCCACCACCTCAAGTGTGGAGTCAAAGTCTGTTGAGTTTCTAGTACTGATCGTCACGTCCTTGCTGGAGCAGGGGTGGGGAAGAGGTCAGGACGGCATAGGATCCGGCGATGTCTGAAATTCTTTCCACCCCGGAGTGTAAGTGGTGGAGGATCTTCCACTCTATTATTTGGAAATCAGTGTCCCTCCTGTTTCGCAGACTGATTTCTCAAGAACCCCTACCTGGTCTAGAGCTGCTTAATTCTAGCCATATAGCTCCCAAAACATTTCCTGAAAGCTGGTAAAGCTAAGCACACCTTCTTCCACCATAGTTCTGGGTCACCTAACAAAAATTTCCCAAACTCACTCACAAAAAAACCCAAGTCACTCCTTCCTGATCTTTTTTTTTTTTTTAAATAAGTTTTTTTCCCCTGACTACTGAAGAGAATAGGGGCAATCTTGATGCACTCTGCCATGTGAATGCTGTCATTAATAGTAATGGCTGTGCAAGCAGCAACAGTATTAATAAATTGACTGAATGCACCCTCAATGTCAGACACTTGTCAGGCAAATGTCTGCTCAATATCAGAAACATTAAAGGCCGAGTTTACCTCCTGCCTGAGAAGGAGGCTGTTTAAGACTGTCTATGAGCAAAGAAAAGAACTCATATTATGGGGTTGGGGAGTTCTGGCTCCCAGTTAGTAGATTTCCACAAGTGGGCATGTGCAGGGACTGATGGACCTAATTTATCTTGTAGCTGGGTTGCTGAAGCTAGTAGGGCTCAGTCACTGACTGAGGAGCTGAGTTACGAAGTTTTTAGTCGCCACTAATTGATGAGGCTATCACTGATTGGTTGTTTCAGAAATTCAGTTGCCATAAAGAGTTGTCATTCATCATTGAGCTGAGTTTAAAACCAGTTCCCAGGATTAGTTGTTAATATGGCCAAAGAACAGGCTTTTCCTAGAACAGAGGAAGCTTAAATTGTCACTGTTACTCAATGTCATATATCATTTATGTATGTTATGTAATTTACTTTTCACAAACTCCTGTTAAGAATAAGAATTTTCCATTTTATACCTCAAGAAAACTTAAATGTCGTCTATCCAAAGTCACATGACTCATAAAACTATGGCTAAAATTCAAACAAGGATTCACAACAATTTTAGAACTAGGATTCGATTACAATGGTTTTAGAGCTAGGATTCAAGATCATGTTAACTTCCGAAGAATCAGGACTTATGGAAATCCTGAGTCCTTGTTCACTTAATGAACAGCATTTTTCTTACCTGCTGAATCATCATGTGGGAGATAGCTCTAGGCTAAGGATACAGCAGACAAGCCCCTCCCTTCTGCTGACATCCATGCTGCCTTTTGCTGATACTGGAATTCTGCCCTTTCCTCTTGCCTACTCAGGATGTCCTCTGCTAAATAACCAACTAAATTGGGTCGTTATTTTCTAAGCCCCTGTCCAACAAGTCACCCGAGTCATTAACTTCTTGTCCTCACTGGGGTTGCGCCTTTACTCTTCACCTCTGGAAAATCAGATCTACCTCCGATGGCTACCCTTGGCTCCTCTGGCTGAAGAAGATTAGCATTAGAGCTCCAAGTTCTAATTGAATGACAATTTTCCAAGAGTAATTTGACCCCCATTTTTCAGGCACACCAAGTTTATTTTCATCCTGTGCTTTAAAATAAGGTTCAATAGTTTCCCCAGAAAACTTAACAGAACTTTTATTCAAATCCACGTAAAGTTTTTTTTTTAGTGTCACAAGTCACATCCTCAATTTATTTTGAGCAAACAGAAAGCCCATTAGCCTGAAAAAAAAAAAAATCCCTCAATAAATGGCAATTTGTGATGCTTAGATGTCACCTATAGACATTTGTTTTTATAAGGAGGAAGGGGAATTTTCCCCATGGATTTAGTCATTATTTTTTTTTTTTTTGTCTTTTTTTGCTATTTCTTTGGGCCGCTTCCGCGGCATATGGAGGCTCCCAGGCTAGGGGTCTAATCGGAGCTGTAGCCACAAGCCTACGCCAGAGCCACAGCAACGCGGGATCCGAGCCGCATCTGCAACCTACACCACAGCTCACGGCAATGCCGGATGTTAACCCACTGAGCAAGGGCTGGGATTGAACCCGCAACCCCATGGTTCTTAGTCGGATTCGTTAACCACTGAGCCACAACGGGAACTCCGGATTTAGTCATTATGACTGGGTGTGTAGCTTCCCAGCTATGAGGGTTAATTGCTGTTATAAGTAAAACCTTTGGAGACAACATTCAGAGTTAGACTAACTGATTAGATTAGGGAAACAAATAGACACAGAATGAATTTTTAAAAGAAATTGTCATAATAAAAAGTAGCTTATTATCTAGTGGTGATGTGTTCCACTTCTGTGTTTAAAAAAACTCACATGTGGCTCTCAGGGACAATAAACTGAAGTTGCATAGAATTTCTATGTAATTATTTCCCAGAGAAGGAGGAACAAAGCAGTTCTTAAGAGGTGTTATTTTATACAATGTGATTTATACAGTTATGTGTAATATATGAATTAAGTACTAAGAGTAGATGTGTGGTTATTTCACATTATTGCTAAGCATTTATGAATTCAAGGGGACAAAATGGGATAGTCTTATTGTTGGGGTGAACTTCTATTTGACTATTATTGTATATACATTTTAGTTTATAAGTGTTGAGGCATAGTGCTTTACTAGGCTCGGGTCTTGTTCTGTACAGAGCACTTGGTGACACTTTATCATCTGGCCTGAGACAAGCCCCAGAAGTGAGGACACTTCTAGAGCATTCCTGTTTCTTAAGTGTCCTCTGTGTCATGGGATTTGGAAAAAACAAGCTTATGATAGAGGTCTCAAAATTCCCATGATTCAATATCAAACTTGCATGCACAGAACAGTTTTCACACTTTAGGAAGAGGCCCTAGGTAGGTCTTTATCCTTGAGCCTGTTTAGGATAATCCAACTGGTGTTCAGACTAGAGGCAGCGGTGGGAGTGGTCTCTTTAAAAGCAGAACACCTTCTTGGGCACTGCTCTGAAGGGTTGGGGGGGGGGGATGGCCAGACTGGAGGGAACAACCCTCCTCCACTCCCACCACTGCCCCTGGTCTGAACACCAAGCCCCAAACTTTTTTCAGAGGTGTGGAGGTCCATCATAATTCTAATACTTTTCCTCAAAAAAAGAACATGTGGTTTGGAAGTAAAATAGAGGGACCTATCCTGGGGTGCAGATTAAGGAAGATGTCTACTAAAATGGGAAGTTTTGCTGAGACTCAGAAGATGTTACATTGGTTAGAGTCAAAGCAACAGAAATCATTCTGGGAAAGAAGAAATGTGAGTGCCCAGAGGTCAGAAAGCATGACCTTTCCAAGTTGTTCTAAGAGAGATGCTATGCCTACAGCATCAAGTTCAAGAGCGATAGTTCTGTAGAAGAATCTGGGCGTACAAATGTGAGCCAGAAGAGCAGAAATTCTCCAAATTTGGTTAGAAACATTGGTTTCTATATCCAGAACATGGAATTTCATGAGAGAAGAGAAATTATTAGACTTCCATTAATTTCATCATGTCCTATCTTTCCTTATAATCTGTGCTAAGTGTTGTCTTCTATCCTCCTATATGGATCTTTAACTCAACTTGAACTCACTTTTTTCCCCTTTTACTCCAGAATTTTACCCCGCACTTAAGGTATTTCTCAGTCAATTCCATTCAGTAGGGGATAGCTCTGCCTCCATCAAATAAGAAAAAGTTCCCTGTCTCCTAATAATCATAAAAAATGATTGTCTTAATTCAGCCCCTATTCCTTTTAGCTTCCATGATTTCTCATTTAATTACTAAGATATTAAAATAATTGGTCTATACTCATTCTTCCAAGTTTTGTCACTAGTTGATTTCATCTTGGTCCCTGACAGCTTGCATTTGCATTTAAGACTCTCCTAAATCTACCTGCTCATCAAGTGCAGAATATACTTCTGCTATCAAATCTCAAGGCTTATCTCACCTCCATCTCCATTTGCTTTTAAGGTTAGGTAACAATATAACCTCCTACAACTTTCTTCAACTCATCTTGCTCTTTTTGGTTGCTAATACATGGCTCTTTCCTGTTTTATCTTTCTGTGTCTTTCTTTCCTGCCTTTTTCCTCCCTTCTTACAGTCTTACTTCAACATTCTGCACCTCTGTCGCCTATAGAAGAAAAGTGAAAGCAGTTAGCTTGTTCTCGACCTACCCCTCACTTTCCCCACCACCCACTTTAAAAGAAGTTGCTCTTTTCTTACTTTTTCATTGTTTTCTGGGGTCCTGAACAAAGCCTTTAGATAATTTCATGATCTGGAATGTAATCTGGGTTTGTGACTGTCAAGAGGAGTTGTAAACATTGTCACCGCTCACTACTTCTTTCTTCATGAGACTGCATGTGTTTTGAGGATCAGGATGCTGCATTCCTCACTGTTGTACCCACAGCACCTGGCACCTTCTTCTCATCCACAGAATAGATATTTAGCAAACAGCTTTTTTTTTTACTTTTATGGCCACATCTGTGGCATATGTAAGTTTCCAGGCCAGGGATTGTACCACAAGCAACTTTAATACGCAGAACTGTCCTGGTGTTATGATGGTCAGCATGTTAGATGTGTTATGGATGTTGATGTAAGTTTATGTGCATTAAGGAAACATACACTCTTATCTGACACATACAATTATGTTTATATTTTTCATAGTTGTGATAATTAACCCATTTTCAATGAAAATATATTTAAATAAAATATATATTTAAAATTAACATCACAGTGGTAGACTTTACTTTCAATTGTAATCAGAGTGACATTAATTCAAAAATAAATATGCATCTTAAAAGAGGCTCAGATTGCTACATCTTTGCGTTATTCTAGTTCTGCAGTGATTACTATATATATACATATATTCATATTTAATTTTTTGGCTTAAGCACTTGTTTTTAGCTGAACCATTATCTCTTTGCAGAAAGCAAACCTGAAATAATCTTTCTAGGGTTCTATATCTTGTGCTGAAATCAGTCCCAACTTCAGCTCACTTGATGCCCCTACTGCTCTACTTAAAACTTTTCCTTTAGGTACCATATTACTATTTTTTTTTCTTTTTTTAGGTGAGATTTCATTGAAATAAAACATTTTTGACTAGTATTGAATTATGTGACCAATTTCCCTTGCAGAGGCTTCTGTTTTGGAGGTTTTGAATGTTAGAAATTTCTATAGGCAATCTGGCAATCAAATATTCTGAAGTGCAGGCTGAACCTCTCACAACTGAGCTGTCACTACCATCCAACTCTGCTGATCAGCCAACTATGTCAAGCGGCGCTGTCATTTACTTTAGAAAAACAAGCAAACCCTTCCATCGTGTTTCTGAAGGAGGGAATAACAAAATCAACTTTTTTCCTTCTCTGACTTATGATGGTAAAGCAAAAGTAACTTAGAATTACAGTAATAATTGCCAACACTTATTGAATGTTTTATTGTTGTAAACACCTTAGAATTAATAACCATTTAATTATAGCATCTATTGTAAAGAGTCATTATGATAATTATACCCATTTTACACATGAAGAGAAGATGTTGAGAGCTTAAGCCATTTGCCTAAGTAACACAGCTAGTAAGGGGCAAGCCTAAGAGCATAGTCTCCTAACACTATGATCTTCGATACAATTCTCTAATAGGTGCATTTCAGATGGTAGGTTTTTTAGATGGTAGGTTTTTATTTTTTCATTTCAATTTTTTTCTCTTTAGGGTCACCCCTGAGGCATATGGACGTTCCCAGGCTAGGGGTCGAATTTGAGCTGCAGCTGCCAACCTACACCACAGCCACAGAAACGCCAGATTCTTAACTCACTGAACAGGGCCAGGGATCTAACCCCTATCATCATGGCTACTAGTAGGGTTCTTAACCCGCTTAGACACACAGAACTCCAGATGGTAGGTTTTTATATTATTTGATTTTTTTTAACAATAGGAATTGCAAGAAAATAAGGTTGATTTGTTTTTATCTAATACTATCAGAAATAATTTCCTGGGAGTTCCTGTTGTGGCTCAGCAGGTTAAGAATCCAACTAGTATCCATGAGAATGTGGGTCTGATCCCTGGCCTCACTTATTGGATTAAGGATCCAGCATTGCTGTGAGCTGCGTTGTAGGTCGCAGATGCAGCTTGGATCCAGAGTTGCTATGGTGCAGGCCAGCAGCTGCAGCTCTTTTTCAACCTAGAGCCTAGAACTTCCATATGCTGCAGGTGTGGCTCTAAAAAAATAAATAAAAAAGAAAAAAGAATTTCCTTTCCATTAGCTTCAAAAACACCTAAGTAGTTCCAACTACCTTGGTAGGTTTCAGGGTTAAGGGGTGGGGAAGTGCACAGGCCTCTGACATCTAAGAAGATAACTTTTTAAACAGCCACAGGCCTACTTTATATTTATTGATTTAAGTCACCCTTACAGCCATCAAATGCAATGACCCTTTCTACTTTAAGCGATTCTCATCAGAATATTACGAGTGAGCATTTATTTAGTGCCTACTATCCATCAGGAACTGTAATAAGCACTTTGCCTGATCTCTAATCCCCACATCCACCCCTTGATTAAGCATATTTATTAACCTCTTTTTATAGATCAGACTTCGAGTGGGTCACTTGTTCAAGGTTATACAGTTTATAAAGAGAAGAGCTGACACTACAAAGCCTAGTGTCTTCTGCCCCAAGGCATGTAAACATATGCTTTATTTCCTCCCTAAAAAAGGAGCAGCTTTAAAAATAATATCCCAAATATGGGCATTAAATCGTCTCTATCATTTTAAAGATATATTTTCTTAGAAATAACTTTGATCTCCAAAGCTTATCTTGGAAATCCCATTTTCCAACATATGCATTCGGAGTAGTTTATTATCAAAAAAAGCTCTTAGAATATAAGCGTAGCATCATCTGCATTTTTGGGTTGAAAATTTGGTTCCACATTTCACCACATGAAGTCATCACAACTACCTCCTTTAATTAAAGAAGAGGAAAAAGAGGAAAGAGCAAGGATTGTAACCACTGCCAATTTTCCTGTGGATTGATGAGCCATCCATTAAGAACACATGCAACAGGACACACAGTATTAAAGTGTACCATGTAATTGTACTGAGTCTTTTGCTTCGTGGAAACTGAGCACATAATAGACACCTTAATGATGCTACGAAGTGGATGAGCTATTCAGAGCAGAGGAGACTTCGAGGCCTTCCTCCCAACTTCCCGTGACCATCACTCTGCACCTTCTGTGCTATGAAAAGGCATGCTATCTCTAAAAGGAAAGCAAAGAGCTGACTACTTGTCAAAGCTCTAGTCCAGATGGGCCACTGAAGTAACCAATCAATTATTAGTTTTCTTAAATAAGAGCGTGAAGGTCGAGCCACAGGATCCAAGCACCCCTCCAAGTTTTCACTCTGAGTGACCTGTGTGTGAAACAGGCAGGCAGCTTACCTCTCAAGGACTTGGGCAGACATGCTTTGCACTCTGCAGTGGGGAAGGGAAAATGTGCTGGTGGAGTTCTCACTATGGTCCAGTGGGTTAAGAACCCAACACAGTATCTTTAAGGATGTGAGTTCAATCCATGGCCTCACTCAGTGGGTTAAGGATCCTGTGTGGCTATGGCGTAGGCTGGCAGCTACAGCTCTAATGTGATTCAACTCCTAACCCAGCAACTTTTATATGCCACAGGTATAGCTATAAAAAAAGTACTTAGAGCAGACAGATCCATAATACAGTATAAATTAATAGAAATGAGAAGAACTTTTTTTTTCCCCTTTCTGCTCTGTTATGTGCACATGGTCAAGAATTTGGTTTCAAGGTTTGTAATGTGAATATAATGTGGAAAACTGTAATAACCTCCTTTCATTAAACCAAAGAAGAAAGGGGAAAAAAAGACCGTGGCCATCACTGATTTTACTGTGGGTCTGTTATCCACGAACTGTCAGTCCACACAGCTCCGCTGGCATTATTTCCTTTCCACTTCAAACTTTCTGATACTTTCTTGAAACACACACAAAACTCACCGTCCTAAGACCTGGACCCCAGTACCATTCAGGACTAGAGATGGTAATTATGCTGTGGCTGCAGATAATCCATCATAAAGGTTTTGTTTGTGGCTCCTGGTAATTACTAATGATTTCGTAGAGCAGCAGTTATACAGCATAGAAAAAAAAAATTATTTTCTAAAGGTCAGCGAAGGGTTGAAGCATGAAGTAAAATAAGCCCATAGGTGTTAAGTCCTTTTTACCAATTAATCTCTGGGTTGTTCTTCACTTTTGAAAGGTGTAGTAGTAACATTCATACTTAATACAGATCTGCCTAAAGAGTAATCTCTTGGTATGTTTATAATTAAAATAAGAGGTTTTTTTTTTTTTTTAAGTGTCTTTAGGATGAGAACTGGCTTTGCTTAGAAAATACACCATTAGGCAATTTGGAGACAGGCTGGGACCCAGGATCCTTCACTGCAGTGCTTATACCTGGACGAAAGTCTCCCAGAGCAACAGAATACAAAGAAACTAGAAGGGACTCGAACTAACTGGATGCAGGCACAGTTAGGGCAAATTAGGCACAACAAGATAGAAAACAACCAAAACTCAACTGCCACATCTCAGATGATGGGGTCAAAAGCAGAGTCAAAGTGCATGCACTGTGCACACAGCACCACCAAGGGAGCGGGCAGACCACCTAAGCCAGACCCATGGACCCAGCCCATCTTACACTCCCATTGAAGGGCATAGCTCACCCTGCCTTGAGAAGCAGGACCAAGGGCACCTGTTGCTTATTTTCACTCCCTCCTGCTGCAGGATGAGCCCCAGTAAAGCCTTGCCTGAATTCCTACTCTGGCCTCTTTATCAGTTTCTATTGATTAAAAAGAGTCCAAGAACCAGGGTTGGTAACAAACTCACTCCAGCAACTGTTACTTTAAAGACACAGTCCCAACCCAACAAAAACAGTAACTGGATCATGAGGGTGCGGACCAGCAGTGAGAGGTGGACAGAGGAGGAGAGAGCAAGTCCGAGCCACACGTGAGAGTGAGAGTCTGTGGAAAGTGGGGTGGGTATAAACCCACTTTGCTACCATTCAACAAAGTTGGCTGAACTCAAGTGCTTGGTGGGCAGCATAGAAAGGGGCTGCATTTCAGACTTGGACACAAAAAGGGGACATGGGAAGGGGATATCAAAGCCAGGAAAGTCCTCTCAAGAATCCCCCCTGATAATGGAAGGTCACAGTTTCCCACCATAGGTTGACAGGTGTTTGAATCAAACTGTGTGTAAATCTGCAAACATGGGGTGACTCCAGCTAACCCTTGGGTTCTGTAATATAGGTAACTAAATGCTTTATTTTGGTTGACATAAAGTTCTGAAAAACACGTTGGTAATGGCAGAAACACTCATGGTGACCCAGCCATTTCAGCAATAAAAAGCACCAGAACAGAACAGTTTCTAGCTCTGGTTGCCTGACCTACAGCAGGTGTGTTGGTGACAAGTCATTTAAATTTTCCCTACTTGTTTTTCATCTTAAAACAGCTCATGCTGGAGTTCCCGTCGTTGCTCAGTGGTTAACAAATCCGACTAGGAACCATGAGGTTGCTGGTTTGATCCCTGGCCTTGCTCAGTGGGTTAAGGATCCGGTGTTGCCATGAGCTGTGGTGTAGTTTGCAGACACGGCTTGGATCCCGTGTTGCTGTGGCTCTGGAGTAGGCCAGTGGCTACAGCTCCGATTAGACCCTTAGCCTGGGAACCTCCATATGCCGCAGGAAGCAGCCCTAGAAAAGGCAAAAAGAAAGGAAAAAAAAGTTCATGCTTAAGAAGTGATATGACCACTTAATTCAAAATGCAAATGATTAGAAAAGTAGAAACTATTTAACAAAGAGCAACAATGCCAGATACTTATTGAATTCTATTTTGTGCCAGACTGTTGTAAACAGCATAGATATTAGATTATTTAATCCTTTCCCATCCACACAAAAATCCTATGAAGGAGACATTGTAATTTTCTCATTTCACAAAGGAAGGAGCCTGAGGCAGTCTCCAACAGATTTAAATCTTTAAGAGTAAGGCTTTTTGAACACTGATTGTTTCTGATGTGTCGACTTGGCTAAACTCCAATGCTCAGTTTTTCCAGCCAGCCCTCATCCAAGATGCTGCTGTGAAGGTGCTTCACAGATGAATATCAAACCAACATGAACTGACATGAACTACAGGTGATCATCTCAGATAATCTGGGTGGGCCTGAGTCAGTCAGTGGAAAGGACTTAATTGAGTCGAGGCGTCCTTGGAGAGGAAAAAAAATCCCACCTGTGGACAACAGCATCCCCTCATCCCCAGGAGACCCTCTCTGAGGGCTGCCCTACAGATTGTCACCAGCCCCCACAATTAGAGAGGCCACTTCTTTGCAAAACATCTCTTAACTCTATATTGGTATTTCACCAACTGGCACTGCTTCTCGGCTTTATACACACACACAAAACCATGCGTATCACCCCTGGGCTATTTTGCCTCATGCTACTTGAGCCTCAATCTTCCTTTTCTTTCTCCCTTTCAACTTATTCAGGAACGGGCAGCAATCTACTGCTCTCTAGGAAAGGGGAAACAAAAGCTTGTTTATCAGCTCAGCCAAGATGGAGGAGTGGGTTTACTTCTAAACCAAGTAAAGCTGTCATTTTTGAGGATTATGAAAATGACCCCACTTCTCTTTCCGAACCACTGTTTCCCAGCCTGGACACCCCCTCTCAGTCCTCAGTGTTGTGTGGCAGAAAGGTTCTCTAGAACATATGTCAGATTTAATCCTGGATGGCGGCTTCAACCAGGTCACAGAACTGAAGCATCAAATAAGAAGGCATCTGTTTCATCCCCCTCCAGAGGCTAAAGGCATCAACTTTGCTGCCCTTCCACCATCATCAGCATTTCTCTCCCCAGCTGTCACCTGAGGATTGTGCCTCAAGGAAAGAGGCTTGGAGCCAGAGGGAGAATTGCACTCATTGAGAACTTGGAATCACCATTGTCTCTGCTCCACAAGCCTTGCAGCTGCCTGCCCTTTGCCACCCAGGCTCACAGCGACTGAGTGCAAGCAGCTGCATGTCATTCGCACAGAAGCGGAGGATATGGACCTGGCAAAGTCATGTGAAGGAAACCGACAGGACCCCCAATTTCTGGTCTAGCAATGGCCCCACTTATCCGTAAACACACATTTTGCTCAAGTATATCATCAGAACTAATTATCGTGCTATAAATTATAGCAGAAAATTAAAAGACGCTAGAGAGGAAGGAAGAAATATGAATATTACTTAAAATGAGATGGTAATTAGGTTATCCTCTTCCCTCCGAGCCAGCTCCGGCTGTTTAAAATAAGTCCTAATAACAGTGCTAAATGAACTCAAATCGCAAATGAATATTAAACTGACCTACTTTAGAGATTTCATAACTGGTTTTTTTAAGGTAGATATTGTTCCTTGGGAGATGCATGTGAAACATACATGTGATGCGGATTTTGTGTCAGTGTGGCCAAACTGTGATGCCCAGATCATTAGTCCAACATTATTCTAGATGGTTCTGTGAAGGTGTTTTGGGATGCAGGTGGGATATTTACATTAAATCTATGGACTCTGAGTAAAGCAGATTGCCCTTCATAATGTAGCTGGACCTCTTGCAATTTGTTGAAGTCCAAGGACAAAGACTGACCTTCCCCGAGCAAGGAGATGTCCTCACAGTAGACTGGCCACCTTTGGATTCCGGCTCCAACTCCTTTCTCATCTCCAGCCCACCAGCCTCCCCCAGGAGACTGTGAGCTCACCAAGCCTCCACAGCTGCATGAGCCAATGATTTAAAGTAAATCTCTCTCCCTTATACACACACACACACACACACACACACACACACACACACACACACACACCCCTCTGTTGGTTCCATTTCTCTGGAGAACTCTAAACACAATGAGTAAACTGACCACACTGGAAATAACCAGATGAACTTCAGGAATATAAAAGGTGAGAACCCAGCTGCATTTGATCTCGAAGAGACAGCAGTGAGTGATGGCTTAGAGTGAGATCCTAATTCTCTGTTCAGGAATTGAACCTGGGCAGCCTGGTTGAAAAACACGAGTCCTAGCCACTAGACTAAATAGAGGCAACAAGCAGAATTGCCCTGATTCTTGTCCCCTGTGGAAAGCAAGACTGTCTCGAGGCAAAGACTGTAAAAGCAGGTGTAAAGTTTATTATCCGAGTCACAGTACAACATGTGGGCGAGCACACAGAGAAGGAGTTTAAGTCAGAAGTGAAGAAGTAATACCCACCCTAAAGAGAAGTGCTGCTACAGTCATCCCCCCAAGTGAGAAGTGCAGCAGAGAGATGATTTAAATCACTCAGATAGGACAGTTCTTCTGGATCTTTGTTTACCTTTAGCCAATTATCTTAATTCTCACACTGACTTAGGACCCTCCGCAATATGCATGAGCATCTTCTTTCCAAAGCAAAGGCTGTCGGGATGGTATCAGGACTTATTATGGCCTGGCGTCCCCTCCCTTTCTGACCCCAGGTGTCTTACTGCGCATGTGTAATTGGGAAGATCTCCTTGACCCCCAGGAATGATTGGTCATCTTTCTTAGGTGGGAAATGAGACAAGTCCTAGAAGGACACAGACTCATATCAAACAGGCCCACGTAGCAGACAAGTCCCCAAAGACAAAGATAGCCCCAAGGCCACAGGCTACAACAAAACAATACATGTCTATTGAAAACCAGGCACTCTCCTGCCTCAGGAGAGCTGGAGTCTCACCTGCTGAGACCTCCTGTTGGTCAACAAACTCTGCTTGCAATCTTATTACTCCAGCCTCTGCCTCCTTCTTCCCCACTGTTCTAACAATCTTATCTCTCTACTCCAGCTGAGCTCAGTTTCTTCAACTTTTTCCTTGAGGTGTCAAGGAGAAACAAGTTCCAGTTTGCTTGGCCTCTCAAGTCCCAACTGTTCTCAGCCTAAGGGCCCATCTACCTCTTACCTCACATTCACAGAGCAAGCACTACTTTAACCAAATATCTGAGCTGACACTGTGATGTTTTAGAGCCCAAGTACCAAAAAGAACAGTACATATGTTTGTGCATATATATACACAATAATACACATCCAATATATAGGTAGTACCTAGGCTGATATAGTGAAAGACTATAGAGTTTATAAACAACAGAAATGTGTTGCTTACAGTTCTGGAGACGGGAAGTCCAAAATCAGGGTGCCCTGCGCAGTGGTTGAGTTCCAGTGAAGACGCTCTTGCAGGCTGCAGACAGCTGACCTCTCCCTACATCCTCCCATGCAGAAGAGGCAAGGGCGTGGTCTCAGGTGTCTTTTATAAGAACACTAATCCCTCCCCTTGTGACCTAATGACCTCCCACAGCCCCGCCTCCTAACATCATTAATTTAGGGCATTAGTTTTCAACATATGAATTTGGGGCATGTATTCAGACCATAGCACCTTCCAAAATGTGCAGGCTGATTTCGGGGCCACTAAATGCCAAGTCCCAGCAAAGCTCCTGGGCTTCTGGGACTTACCTACAAATATGAACAATCCCTAGAAATCTAGGAAATCAGCAATGTCGAAACCCAGCTCATATTGATCAAGTACCTTCATTACAGGGAGGCGATGGGTAGTTGCCCATATCTGATATCATGGAGCTCAGAATTGAGGAGAAGCAGATCATGAAAATGAAGGTCTAATTATAAACTAAGAGAGGGGCTCTAAAGAACCAGAGACACTTGGTTATTCAAGAGCATATAACAAAAGAATCTAGAACCTTCTGAAACCTAGCTACTCAGAGTGAGGGCTGCAGACCAGGAACATCAGAACCATCTGGGAGCCAGTTAGGAAAGAAGACTCTCGGGGCCCCACCCAGATTGCAGGTGATTCACATTCATGTTAAATTTGAGAAGCAACTGGCTTAAGGGGTAAAGAAAAGTGCTTCACTGAGGATAGAACTTTCTAGCTGAGATCTGACTGGAAGGGTGAAGCACTTTGTCAAAAGCAGAGGAAACAGTATTCATTATTGCTAATTACCAAACATCTCCAGGTATCTTCCCTGACACCTCAAAGGACTGTGCTTTCCTGTCCCTATGGAGTTGGATCTGGCCAGGAGATGCTCTGGCTGGTGAAATATGATCAGGAAAGCTCAGGGTCATCAGGAGAACCATGATGTAGTTTGCTATTCTTTTCCTTTCTGCCATGGTTAATTGTCAGTATCAGTGGGATGAACACGCAGCTTGAAAAACTGAGAAGCTTTCTTGCACTAAGCTCTTGAGATACCTGAGCCATTGTTGTTGCCTAACTGATACAGGAGACCATCAATTGATTCATCCAACTAATATTTATTGAGTGTCTGGCATTGATACAATGATACAGTGATACAATGTCTGGCATTGATTTAAGCTCTGGAAATTCAGGATGAAATCAACCAGACAAGGCTCTGTAGGCTCTTCTCTTTGTCTGGAGAAAGATGGGCACAAAGCCACCCAAAACTACTAATTTCAGATAGGAAGATGGGCTGTGAAGAGAGTGAAATGGGGTTGGGGGGCTATTTCAGATGGCAGTCAGCTCAGCTTTCTGGTTGGCAACCAAGGGAGAGAGGATGGACTTATATCCAAAAGCTGACTTCCCCATCTCCTGATAATTAGTGGGCAAGAGTTTTTAAAAAGGGGAGTTTTAGGGGCATACACATGGGGGTTGGGGGGGCTACACAGTCAGCTCTGACAGACATCTCGAAATTGGTCACTCAGTGGTCTGACCAACACCATCTTCACTGTTTTAAGTCCACTTAACCTTCAGTCCTGGGATCAGCTTGTTCCCAATTCCTTGAGGTCTATTCTCAGAATTGTGGCAGCTTATATCATGGCTACAGTTTGGTCATCATGCAGTTAACTTCCTCCACTTGGTGGGAGTTTCAGTATCTACAAATCAGCTCAGAAGTTATAGGAGGTGGAACTAAAGGTCCTTGACGTTACTTAATGACTACAACTATTATCATTCGGTCTTATTTGACTGCTTTTCTTTGCTTCTGCATTTTCTCACTTCTCTGATTAAACTTACTCTTTGTTTAAAGTTTTTCTATAGACAAAAGGCAGGCAGAGGACAGGGTGGGGGTTAGGACTAGAGGGTCCTGCTCCTTTTCAACACCTTAATCGGGCTGTTTCTCCCAGTCAGAGACTTTGATGGTGCATGTGGCAGGCATGCACTACCTGTTGTGAAAGTATCACCTGAAAGACCATCACAACTTTATCTTTTAAAAGGTGGGATTCCATTCTGCAAGTCTCCAAACTTGAGACTCTCAATTCTTTTTTTTTTTTTTTTTTTTTTTCCTACCAACGGGTCAATTCTTTTCTGAGCTCATTTTTGTTTTATTAGCACCCTGACTAATGCAGCCAAGAAGGATCAAAATCAACTACTAATTCATGTTGTTTCTCAGGCTAAATGGTAACCTCCTTGAGGGCAAAGACCATGCCTGACTTGCTTACCATAAAATACAGCACACTGAACACAGAGCACTCAGGAGCTATTTACTGTATGAATGAATGAGTAAATGAGTATCATAAGTTTCTATTTGTATTCTGCTAATGACTTTCCTTATATTTTTTGCCACATATAAATATATATTTTACCTATCAGCCTAAAGAAGTTAACAATACCCACATACTTTTACCTCCCAGGCTATAATTTAAGTTCAAATTTTTAATTGCTAGTCCCTCCCCACATACTCAGATTTTCTTGATTTTTTATTTTAAGGACTAGAATTCTGTATCCTGATTTTTAGTAATTTTATTTTACTTCATGATTCTTTCATTTTCAGAGCCATATTAAGATTGCATGTATAAAATCAGCCATAATTAGACTTAACTATAATTGTATGTGTTGATTGCTCACCACAGTTTCCTTTTTTCTTGAACCCATTTTTGTGATTCATTTGTTGTTTGACTGCAATACGTCAAGAATCATTTTCAGGAAAAAGCACACTATGAATGAATGATGTGTTTCTGAAACTTTGCATGTCAAAATTTAACTTTCATTTGCATTCACCTGAATGGTAGTTTGTTTGAATATTGAAATAGTCACGGTTCACTTGCCTCAGAAAGTCGTATAAATATTCTATTGCTTCCTAGAATTTAGTTTTAGGGATGAGAAATCTGATATCTAGTTGATTCTCTTTCCAATGCAGATGGTTCGTTTGTTTGTTTTTCCCTCCTTATTTGAAATAATTTGGATTTTTTCCTTTATTCTCAGAATTTAGAAATTGCATCTGGAAATAATATTTTCTCTTTTATCTTTTTTTTTTCTTTAGGGCCGCACCTGCAGCATATGGAGGTTCCCAGGCTAGGGTGCTAACCGGAGCTACAGCTGCTGGCCTTCGCCTCAGCAACAGCAATGCCAGATCTGAGCTGCGTCTGCAACCTACACCACAGCTCACAGCAATGCCAGATCCTTAACCCTCTGAGCAAGACCAGGGATCAAACCCACATCCGCATGGATGTTAGTCGTGTTCACTAACTGCTGAGCCACAATGGGAACTCCCGAAATAATGATATTTTCTTTGCTCTTTTCATCTCTTTAAGATCTGACATAATTTTTCCTTCAATCCAGGAAATTCTTTCAACTTTTTTTTTAAACTGTGGTTTTTCCTTTGTTCAGCCTCTTTCTGATTAAAATGACTATAGATTTTGGTATGCCTAGCCCAGTTCCTCAGAGTTTATTGTCATTTTTCTCAAAATATCTTTATTAACTTTTATACAGCCTTCTAGGAGTATTCCTTGAATGAGTCTTTCGGTCCAACTAAACTGAAATGAGAAAAGTGGCCACTCTGCTAATAATAATTTGATCAGTCTAATAATTTGTTTCTAGCAACCACTTTTTGTAAGTTCAAAAAACATTTCTTCTCAATTGCTTGATCAGTCTAATAATTTGTTTCTAGCAACCACTTTTTGTAAGTTCAAAAAACATTTCTTCTCAATTGCTTCTTTCTCCTAAGGTCTTTAGGTTATCAATAAGAGAGCTTCTCAAATATGAATAATGGTTATTTTTTATATTATATTCTCTCTTTTGCCATTAATTCTTTAATAGAGGACTTATTCTCGAATTTCTCACCTTGTCCAAATTTTTCAAGCCACTGGCTTACATCATATGCTCTATGATTGTTTTTTGCCATCCTCTGCTAACATTTCCAAATAATAGTCAAGGCAGATGCCAACTCAAAATGTATTCCTTGGATCTTCACCCATCAGCATCCCACAGGAGCTAGCTAGATATTGATTCTCCACCCCTTGATCCTTTATCTTTATCGGGAACTCTGGTGCGGGACCAAGGAAGCCTCTTTTAACAAGTCTCTAGGTGACAGGAGGATTTTTACATTCACATGGAGTTGCAGGGCACGTGCCCTTCAAAGTTCGAGAAGTCTAGGCCGATTGGTGTTTGCAGCTCTTGTGAACCTGGGAAGGAAAGGTGTAAAGTAACCACTTCTTTCCAGCAGTTCCCCCACAGTACTCCAGAAGGAAGGAGAGAATCTTCTTGAATATTAGTAGAGAAAAGTAAGCAACTCATGGGCATTTTAGCCCACACATGGGCATTTTAGCCCATATCGGCCAAGTCAAACCCTGGAGGAGATGATCAGACCAGAGACATCGGGTAGAGTTCAAGCCTTGTTCCCAGAGTCCTTTTATCAACTGTTCCTTTCCAGCCCCTCCCATTGTCATGCCTGCCCTTCTCCCACCATCACACCTCCACGTGGGTAGTGAGAACCTTAGGGGGTCTCAGTTTGATGACAGGTCTAGCTACCAAGAGGAAACAGAAAAGGAATTAATTACCTAATTAATTACTTAATTACCTGAGCCGTGCCTTTCTCCTTTGGGCTCTCTTGCCCATGTTTAGTCATTCCCTGCAGCAAACCTTCCACGCTATTCAATAAATCGTCAGAACAGAGGGACATGCTGTGACAAAGCTTGTGTCAGTTGCCGAATTCATTTCCTGCCACCCCACCCTCCCCCATAACAATCAAGAATTTAACAGCTTAAAGCTACACCCATTATCTCACAGCCTATAGGCCAGAAGTCCAGCCCAACTGGCTCTGCTTTGGGCTCTCAGGGTAGTGGGGGCTGTGTTCCTCCTTGGGACATCTGCAGATGAATCTGCTTCCAAGTTTGATGAGGCTGTTGGCAGAATTCAGTGCCCTGGGTTGTAGGACTGAGGTTGCCTGTCCTTTACTGGCTCCCAGTGGAGGGTCCCTCTCAGTTTTTAGAGAACACTCACTCTGTTCCTTGGCTAGGAGCCAACTTCCTGCAGCTTCAAACACAGCAGCACTGGGTGGGTCCTCCCCACAAGGGGTCTCTCCTTCTCCCCCTCCTCCCAACAGCTCTCTGACTGGCTTCTCTGCTGATAAGAAACCCATGTGATCACACTGGGCCCACCTGGTCTTCTAAGATAATCTCCCCATTTCTTGGTCAGCTGATTTAGTGACACTCATTCTACCTGGACAGTCCCTGAACACATGGATTAGCCTTTGAACAATGAGGGGGTGTTGGCAGAAGTCTTTGAGAGGGCAGTGCTGGAATTCTGCCACCACACCTGCTCCAGGTAAGCTCTCGCAGAAAGCTGCAAGTCCTCATTTGGACCTCATCTGCCAAGTACCCCTGGCACCCTCTACTCTCTGTCTCTCTGCTTATCACTTGGAGGGGCTCAGGAGCCCTCAGGAAGCACTTTGTCCTACCTCTTAGGAAAGCCCCCTTTGCCAGTGCTGAATTATATAGCAGAACCACTCACCAGCCTCTCTCCCCAGGAAATCACAATTGCTTCATCTGAAACCACAATACCTCAGAAATTGGAAACTACTGGGGATAGCCTTCCTTCTCACCTAAGATTATTTTTGCCCAAATATGCCTTGGGTCATTAAAATTCACTCTCTAGAAACCAAGAAAAAGATAAGAGGAAAAAACTCATCTCTGGAGGATTATCACCATTGACATATTTGGCATTACAAAGAGCTTCTACTAGGAATCTGAGTGAAATGCAATTGAATGCATCCTATTTTTAAAGATGAATTGAAAATGACTGTTCACAAAAATCCAAGGGCTAAATTTAAAATGGTAAAGGTTATAGAAACCTTCTATGTTGAGCTAACCCTCTCATGAGACTGATGCACAACACTGGAGTCTCAATGGTTTTTGAGGACTCTACAGAGAGAAGCCACATAATTGGAGTGCCCTCACCCAGAGTCCTGGAAAGAGAAGGATCAAGTGGCCACACAGATTAGACCAGGAAGAGACTTCACTGAAGAGCTGAGAGCAAAATCACAGTCCTCCCATAATTACTGTAAGGAGATTCAGGTACACCCAGTCTCTGGAGAGCCCTGGTCCATGACGGAAAGAGTTGAGGTCACTCGTGCTTGGCTTATTTTATCGCTAATCAGCAGCACAGCTGAAAACTAGCTTCACCATCTATTGGCTTCTCTCAGCCATCAAAGCATCTTTTCTCCCTTTTGATAGCACAGCTCCACATCCAAAGTAAGAGAAAAAAAAGCTCCCACTCCAAGGCTGTCTCCATCTTCCCCTCTGGCCACACTTAAAGAGGTTCATCCCGTGATTAAAAGGGAAGTAAAAGTCAGCCTTGGGAAGTGCAGTGGTTTCCAACAGGAGAGATTCTGCTGAACAGAGTCACGTGCAGGTTGAGGGCCACTGAGAAGTCCAGCCAACACCACATGGAAGTTCTGAATTGAGTATCTTAAACCAGGCATGTGGTGGCATTAGACGCTTAAAGTATTGGGAGGAACATGAGTTTTATCATATAACTTTAGTGCTATTACATAGGTGTTGAGCATCAAGATATTTTGACATATGAACTTCAAAATCTGTCATGTGGGATGCTGGATCATCTGGTGTTAATCGGTCACCAACAGCACCAGCCATGTCAGAATTGTGTGTGATCTTGGTGTTTCCTGACACCAAGGCTCAAAACTGTGGTCACTGACTTCTTTCCTTGACTTTGGTTAACCTCCATTGTTTCATCCATGGGATTCAAGTCAGTGAGCATAGCTTTCCTTTTACTCTCTAGTGAAACAATTAAGAAAAATAAATATTTCTAAAACTACATATATATATATATAGGCATATATATAGATATATAGATATAGATATATAATTTTGGCTGCTTGCTTTTGCCTCTGAAGAGAACCAGTAAGTCTGAACCCTCAATGAGCAGACCTAAACAAGATTATGTTCTAGGTGCCCAAGGAGTTTATTTTCGTGTTAACAAAGTTGTAACGAACTAAGCTGGGAGACCTACAGACAGACCTGGCTTCAATCATGACTGTAGAACTTACTGATCATGTAACTATGAATGGGACAAGCCTCTCTAAAACTCAATTTTCTAATAACTGGGGAGAAAACTTATCCTGTCTTGCAGGGTGGCATAGGAATTACAGGTAATATCTCTACTATGTCTAGTATGGCAAAGAGTAAGAACCAAAAAAAGTAATACGCTAGTTTTAATTTTTATTCTTATTATGTTTCACTCATTTTCATTAACCTCAAAATCTTTGTGAGGGTAAATGCAATAGGGTTTATTTCATGCCTTTAACTGATGATAAGGAAGGCAAAAAAATATATCATTATGAGTGTTTGTGTAACCAACACACTTCACAACTTTATTAAAATGAAAATATTTTCCTTTTTCGTTACTTGTAGGAACATGAGTATGTGAGGGATTGACTGACAGAAGCTTGCTTTTGAGAACTTGGATGATAAGAATATAATCTTGTTCAGGTCTGCTAACTGAGGGGTCCCACTTACTGGTACCCTTGCTGCCTGATTTTATGTTAAATTTAGCTCAGTGTGGTTTAGCAACCATAAAAATAAAGGTTCACTCATTTCTTGCCTGTTATTTAAGGCTGACATGCAGAGTAATACTCTTACTAACTAAGATACTATTTCCCTGTTCAATAAAAGTATTCAAGAATTACCAAAGATAATCCACCTCAAGACATAGCTTTATATGATTTTCCTCTAAGTAAATGAACAGAGAACTCACAGGCTTGTGGTCTACCAAGGTCCAGGAGGTTATGTATTGGTGCTTAGGGAGAACAGATTCTATAATAGCTAAAAAAAGAGAAGTTCTGGAGTTCCCGTCGTGGCTCAGCAGAAACGAATCCGGCTAGGAACCATGAGATTGTGGGTTCAATCCCTGGCCTCGCTCAGCAGGTTAAGGATCTGGCATTGGCGTGAGCTGTGGTGTAGGTCACAGACATGGCTTGAATCTGGTGTAGGCCGGCAGCAACAGCTCCAATTAGACCCCTACCCTGGGAACCTCCATATGCCATGGGTGTGGCCCTCAAAAGACAAAAAAAAATTAAAAATTAAAAAAAAAGAGGAGTTCCATTATGGCTCAGCAGGGTAAGAGCCAGACATAGTGTCTGTGAAGATGCAGGTTTGATCCCTGGCCTTGCCCAGTAGGTTAAGGATCCAGCGTTGCCACAAGCTGTGGTGTAGGCCAGCAGCTGCACTTCTGATTCAACCCCTAGCCTAAGAACTTCTATATGCCAAAGGTGTGGCCCTAAAAAAAAAAAAAAAAAAAAATAACCTTTCCAGTTGAAGTTTTAGTGTGTTTTTGCCACTGCAACAGCCATTTTTTTTTTGTTGCTGTTCTGACCAAGTTATCATGAAATTATAGAATGCTGGGATTTAGCAGAATAAACCATGTAATTCAAATACATCCTTTCACAGACTAAAAAAAAAAAAATCAAAACTGAAGGCCAAGAGGTTAGGTATGTGACAGAAGGCCACACAACCAATAAATGGTGTATGCCCCATTACTATTTTTTTAATTCAATGAATATTTACTGAGTTTTCATTACATACAAGGCACTATGCTCAGGACTGAGCAGAGACAAATGTGAGTAAGGAACCACTATGCCCTGCAGTGGGAGGAAGCTTTCTCCCACTCCAGTCTCTCAACATTTAGTGTTTGAACTCTGAGGCATGTACCTCCCAAAAGGAGAAGGAACATCCTCCAACTGGATTCCTTAATAGCAGCTACAGTTTGAAATCTCAAGTTAGATACCTAGCTATAAGAAAGAGAGAAAAAATGAAAGAATTTTCAACGTGGCCCAAAGTGACGTTTTTAAATATGACAATATAGGATAGTTTGTGACCCAGAAAAAAAGTAGAATGTGCTTAGCCCAGGAGGCTCATTTTAAGTTAAAATTATGTCATGGTCTGATGCTTTTAAATTAAACTTTAACTACTTAGCCATATAAAGTATTTGATTTTTGAAAAGACTTCATAATCAAGTAATTAACAAAAAAAAAAATACAAAGGCGTTTATAAAATGTGAAGAGAGACTAAGAGGGCCATAGTCAGCTTTTAACTCCTTTCCAATACGAAGACTTTTTCCAGTCTTATTTTAAATTATGTATTTCTCTCTTTGAGAGAGGGGAAAAAAATGACACACACTTCTGTACCTCTAAGGAAAAAAAAAAAAAAAATCGGAGTTCCCGTCGTGGCGCAGTGGTTAACGAATCCGACTAGGAACCATGAGGTCGCGGGTTCGGTCCCTGCCCTTGCTCAGTGGGTTAACGATCCAGCATTGCCGTGAGCTGTGGTGAAGGTTGCAGACGCAGCTCGGATCCCGCATTGCTGTGGCTCTGGCGTAGGCCGGTGGCTACAGCTCTGATTCAACCCCTAGCCTGGGAACCTCCATATGCCGCGGAAGCGGCCCAAGAGATAGCAACAACAACAACAACAAAAGACAAAAGACAAAAAAAAAAAAAAAAATCATGAAGCAACACAAAATGGTCTTGGCCATAAATATTTGTTGCTCCAAGGATGTGAAAATATAACCATCTCTGACTGGACTCTTGCACAGAACCAAACAGGTACCACTTGCTGAAGCTTTAGATCACCATCACCCAGGAAACTGATGCCTACACTGTTTTGGTCTCAGGCAAACTGAGCAAGTAATTTTCTACTTGTCTGTTTTATTATATACAACACAAAACATGCCCTGATATATTATCCTAACAGACACTGGTCTCCATATGACTCATAAAATTGATGGGCGCCCCTCACACTGAAGGTGGCAAGATGAGGGACTGCTGGCTTCATTTCATACATCCCCACACATTTCTTTTTTATAACTTTGGTCACTTTCTGTTTTCTCCTGAGTGATTTCTGTGTGAGCAACTGCTTAGAATTTAGTCGTAAAGACTTGCTTGCGTCAAAAACTGGCTCTCAGATAAAGAAGATGTGGTACATATACACAATAGAATATTACTCAGCCATTAAAAGGAAAGAAATAATGGCATTAGCAGCAACATGGATGGACCTAGAAATTATCATGCTAAGTGGAGTCAGTCAGACAATGAGACACCAACATCAAATCCTATCACTTACATGTGGAGTCTAAAAAAATAAAATAAAATAAAATAAAGAACACAATGAACTTCTTTGCAGAACAAATACTGACTCACAGACTTTGGAAAACTTAGGGTTTCCAAATGAGACAGGTTTGGGGGGGCTTAGGGTTTGGGATGGAAATGCTATAAAATTTGGTTGTGATGATCATTGTACAACTATAAAGGTAATAAAATTCATTGAGTAATTTTTTAAAAACTTTTTAAAAATTGGCTCTCAAATATGACCCTTAATTTTGAAGTTAAAAGACATAAGATGATTTGGAGTGGGGGTGTGCTAATGTTTTTAAGGGAACAAAATCTAAAAGGTGCTCTTTACTACGCTAGATATGGTAGTTTTTGCTTTTATATCCATCCTTTTCTGGTTCTACTTCAGAGTTCAATTAAACTTTATCTGAAATGCTAAATATAATCTGTGCAAGCACTGGCTAGGCTCACAGGATCAACTTGTTATTTTCTTGGAGTTAATCACCTGCTCTAGCTAATTAAATGTCTACCCCTGAAAAAGCTGATTTTCCAACAAATAACTTTTAAAAAGTCTCCAAGTTTACTGCTCTGAGAATCTAATCAGCTATTCAGAAGAGAATTTTTTTCTATATTCATGTTTAATGACTAGTTCAATGTGTGTTAATTGCTCTTTACATAGTAAGAATTATTTAGGGTTAATTGTACAATATTTTAATATGTGGAGACTTGCAATTGTGTTGACTTCTGACCCAATTCAACACTCCTTGATTTTTAATAGCACTCATTACTTTCCCAGCCACTTTTTTGAGATCATTGCCACCTTGGAGAAAAGGGTAAAAGAGGAAAGAGGAGAAATGACTTTAGCAGTTTACTTTAACAGCTATTCATTATGCCTCCACATGCTCCATGCTCAAAATACTGAGCTTAATGATGTGGGGCAGCAAAAAAACAGCTCCTGGTCCCGTCCTTATGGAGTTGATGGTGCAGTAATGGGTGCACCCATGCACACAAGCCATTGAATCAAGAAGAATAAAAAATAAAATAGAGGTGCATCTAAAGAAGTGTGGAAAGACAGAAGAGGGAGGGAGCAATTCTAACTGCTGTGTAGAAGGAATTTTCTTGAAAAGGAGGAAACTGATAGGGTTTTGAAAGCTGGAAAAGATTTCTATAGCAACAGATGAAAATTCTGGAGTTCCCGTTGCAGCTCATCGGATTAAGAATCTGACTAGTAGCCATGCGGATGCATGTTTAATCCCTAGCCTCGCTCAGTGGGGTAAGGATCCAGCGTTGCCATGAGCTGTAGTGTAGGTTGCAGATACAGCTTCAATATGGAGTTGCTGTGGCTGTGGTGTATGCCAGCAGCTATAGCTCTGATTTGACCCCTAGCCTGGGAACTTCAATATGCTGCAGATGCAGCCCTAAAAAAAAAAGATAGAAAATTCTGATTGAAGAAACAGGAAAAAGGTCAAGAAAATGTGTTGGGAAGGAAGACTTCAAATACCATTTGGGTAACTGATATAGAAAATGGAAAAGAGAGGAATTTGTGGTCATTTGAGAGAATGTACAATTCTGCCTCTAATTCATGTACAATTTTTAATTTAGTGCAAGCAACGCCTCACATAGGCTCCCCGCCCTGGTTTTATTGAGATATAATTGTCACACAGCACTGAATCCATTTAAGCATGATTTGACTTACATACACCATGAAATGCCTACCACAATAAGTTTAGTCAACATCTATCATTTCATATAGATACAAAAAAAAGAAAAATTATTTTCCTTGTGATAACAACTCTTAGGATTTACTCTCTTAACAACTTTCAAACAAACAGTACAGCAACATTAACTATAGTCATCCTGTTGTAAATTATATCCCTTTATATATCCTATAAATGGAAGTTTGCACTTTTTGCCCACCTTCATCCAGTTTCCCCTTGCCCCCACTCCCTGCCTCTGGTACCACAGATCTGACATCCTTTTTGAGGTTTTTTTTCTTTGTCTTTTTAGGGCCAAACCCATGGCAAATGGACATTCCCAGGGTAGGGGTCGAATCAGAGTGACAGCTGCCAGCCTTCGGCTACAGCCACAGCAACAAGGGATCTGAGCTGCATCTGCAACCTACAGCACAGCTCACGGCAACGCCAGATCCTTAACCCACTGAGCAAGGGCAGGGATGGAACCCACATCCTCATGGATACTAGTTGGAGCCACGATGGGTTTTTGTTTGTTTTTTAAGATTCCACACATTAGTGAGATCATACAGTATTTGTCTTTCTCTCTCTGACTTATTTCACTTGGCATAATGTTCCTCAAGTTCCATCCATGTTGTTGTAAATGGCAGCATTTCCTCTATTTTTATGGCTAAATAATATTCTGTTGTATATACCATAACTTCTTTATGCATTCATCTCTCAGTGGACAGTTAGGTTGTTTCATGTCTTGGCCATTGTAAATAACACTGCTATGAACCTGGAGTTGCAGGTATCTCTTCAACGTGGTATTTTTCACTTCCTTCAATATAACCCCAGGAGAAGAATTATTGGATCATACCGTAGTTCTATTTTTAATTTCTTGAGGAACCACCATACTGTTTTCCACAGTGGCTATACTAAATACATTCCTTCCAACAGTGCACAAGCGTTCCCTTTTCTCTACATCCTTGCAAGCCTTTTATATCTGTTCTTTTTAATAATGACCATTCTATCAGACATGAGGGCATGTCTCCTCATGGCTTTGATTTGCATCTCCCTAATGATTAGTGATGCTGAGCATCTTTTCATGTATGTGTTGGTCATTGTTATATTGTCTTTGGAAATATGTCTATTCAGGACCTTTGCCCATTTTTAAAGTGGACTATTTGTAGGGTTTTGCTATTGAGTTCTATGAGTTTTTAATATACTTTGGATATTAATCCCTTGTCAGATGTATGGTTTCCAAATATTTTTCCTGTTCTGCAAGTTGTCTTTTCATTTCTCACACAGACATTTTTTTATCTCATAATTCTAGACCCTTAGGCAGAGTTTCCATCTGGGCCCACAACCATGGAGCAACTTGACAATGGCTGTGATCTGACTGATATCCAAGGAGCCTAACTTCTAATGCAGAGGTCTAGATCAGCCTAAGCTATGGGATGTAGTGAAGACAGAAGCACATTTCCTTTCTAAGAACATAGTTCCCCTTTTGCCCATTGTTTAGCCTTTTCTTTTAAAGAATCTCCATTTGTTCATAATGACCATCATTCTGCCATCTTATTTCCCACACGCTGGGAGCAGCCATGGGCATCAACAACTCTCCTCAACGTTTTCTTGATCTGCTTCAGTCTATTTGTGGACTTGGAAAGATCTTTCCTCTGATATGTCCTTCTGTGTTATCACTTTTCTGAGTTCATTCCTGAGAGGGGTCTCGGGTTCTGGTTCTAATAGGAGTACACGCTCTTGTAGGTGGTTTTTCGGTCTAACATAGTGGTTAGCAAATGATTTCAGTAAAATTCCACATAGTAAATAATGTTGGCTTTGTGGGTCAACGTGCTATGTTGCCACTACTCAGCCGGGTTGTGACTTAATCACAGCCATGAACAATGTGAGATGAGTGAGCATAATTTCCCTCCATTGAAGTCCAATTATGGACACTCAAATTTGAATTTTGCACAACTTTCACATATAAAGTATTATTCATCTTTTGATTTTTTTTCAACTGCTTAAAAATGTAAAAACCACTCTCAGTCTCTGAGTCAGAGAGATAGGATTTGACCCAAAGGCTACAATTGGCCAGACCCTGGTCTGAAATGTTGACAAGGTGACCTATTACGCATGGTACTTCTAAAGCATTATATATTTTTCTAGACGCTGCCTCTATGAGTATTTAATTTTTTCTCTACCATTAGAGGCTGACCTGGTTGCTACTACTAATTATCCTAGCTCTATTACTTGACCTATTATCATCTTTATTATCTACTGTGCAGAGTTGATATATGTTTCCTTATTTAATCTTGACAGCTATCCTAGTGGTTTAGATAAGAATGCCAGCACAGAATAGTTAATAGTATGTCTAAGAGAATAGACTTTAAGTGCTTTCACTGCAAAAAGAAAAAATTGGTGGAGTTCCCATTGTGGCTCAGCAGTAATGAATCCAACTAGTATCCACGAGGATGAGGGTTCAATCCCTCACCTCCCTCAGTGGGTTAAGGATCCAGAATTACTGTGAGCTGTGATGTAGGTCGCAGAACAGCTTGAATCCCATACTGCTGTGGCTGTGGCTGTGGTGTAGGCCATCAGCTGTAGCTCTGATTCAGCCCCTAGTTGGGAACTTCCATATGCCATGGGTGTGGCCCTTAAAAGGAAGGAAAGGAAAGGAAAGGAAGAAAGAAAGAAAGGGAGGAAGAGAGAGAGGGTGGGGGAGAGAAAGAGAAAGAGAAAGAAAGAAAAAAGAGAAAGAAAGAAATAGAGAAAGAAAGATTGATTGGTGAGTATATGAGGCAATGGATGTGTTAATTAGCTTGATTGTAGTAATCATCATTTTACCATTTATACATATATCAAATCATTATACTGTACATTTTAATATATATAATTTATATTTGTCATTTATACCTCAGTAAAGCTGGAGGGAACAGGAACACAATGAGGGAATTTGTCTGAGATTATACATTTTTAAGTAGCAGATACAAGCTTCAAATCTATTTGCGTATTGTATCCTACTTCTCTTGAAAAAAATATGTGAGTCCTCGCTCATGTCCCAACAATTTATTCTTTTCTCAGGTTTTCTCTCAAACATAGCTATCTATGATTACTTTCTCATTTTCACTCCTTGTGACAATTTTTGGAGCAGAATTCTGGTAATTCTTACCTAATTATACCTTCTCATTATAACTATGCATTGACTTTTTAATCATCATGATATGTGAGATAAAAAAATCACTTAGCATACTTTAGGTTTATTAAATTAATTCTTAAAATCTACGCTAATTAAAGTGGATTAGTAATTATAACGACAAGTTTTTTTGAGCTGGGTTCAGGAAAGAGTCTTTGTAGTCTTCGTATGTGTTCTAGTCTTGGATTTTTTAATCTTTCTTATCCCTATGAGGTAAATACTATTATTTTCTCCATTTTATAGCTGAACCACTGAATTATAGAAAAGCTACACAGCTTACCTAAGATTCCACAGGTTATAAGTGACAGAGCCAGAATTTGAACAAAGCCCATCTGACTCCAAGTCTATGTTTTATTAAGCTAAATAAATAATCAAATAATAATAACAAATAATAGTCACAGTGATAAGAAAGGAAGGAAGGAGGGAAGGAAGAAATTTAAAACGTTTGGGAGTTCCCATCATGGCTCAGTGGAAACAAATCTGACTAGCATCCATGAAGATGCAGGTTTGATCCCTGGCCTTACTCAGTGGGTTAGGGATCTGGCATTGCCCTGAACTGTGGTGTAGTTTGCAGATGCAGCTCAGACTCTGAGTTGCTATGTCTGTGGTGTAGGCTGGCAGCTGTAGCTCCCATTTGACCCTTAGCCTGGAAACCTCCCTCCATATGCTGCAGGTACAGCCCTAAAAAGACAAAAGACAAAAAAAAGAAAAAAGAAAGAAATTTAAAAACTTTAAAAGTTGTATTGAAGAGAAAAATTCATTGGAATTTAAGAGGTGTAAATGCTAATTTTTAACCTGATTTGTGAATTTGAACGAGGCACTATAGTTTCTTTTGTCCTCTGTGTTTCTTCTGCCATCTATAAACTGAGCGCTTGAGTTGAGGTGATCACCATGCTATCTTCTAGTTTTATAATTTCATGATCCTATTTTTAAAAAACTTTCCCCTTTTCTTCTCCTCCTTACTGATAGAAAAGCACTTCAGAGACCTCAAACTGTATTATATAAGCCCTCTTTGATTATTTAAAATCTGTACTATTTAAGTACAATCAAAGACTGTCAAAACAGATATTTTACATCCAGCAGGGATTGAAATGCATGATTCCCTGTAGAATGCAAGGGTTACCAAACACTAATCAGTTGAGACAAAGATTCAAGATGAGTAAATGCATCTCACTGCAGAATTATAATCAGCCGTGGCTGAGCTCATTTACAACAGAGTCAAAAACAGAACGAAAGAGGTCCCAAGCATGTAGACACAGAAAAGTTTCCATTATTGACAGAAACCACGGCCTCAACCCCACCTCCATGGTGGGTCTTTTCTGATTGAAGAGACCCAAAGGTGCCCTTCCTCCAGGCTCTGAATGGAGGTCTGGCCTCTGCGGTATAGCCCTTGAAGGGTAATGGCAGATAATCAAGCAGAATCAATCAATCGGTAATGCCTGGTAAATAATGAAACCTTCTAGTTTTGCTTCTTTTCTACTAAAAGAGTAAAGAACATTCTGAAAGTCTCAGGGATTCTTTCTAGTGTTCTACTCTTGTTTCACCTTCTTCTGAAAATCAGATTTTATCGATTTAATGGATGGAAAAAAAGAACTCCCATGACATGTTTTATGTCACTTTATTCAAGATGAGTTAAAAACAATTAGTTCCCACTGTGGCTCACCAGGTTAAGAACCTGACTAGTATCTATGGAGATACGGGTTTGATCCCTAGCCTCGCTCAGTGGGTTAAATATCTGTCGTTGCTGCGAACTGAGGTATGGGTCACAGATGTGGCTGTGATTTTGCATTGCTGTGGCTGTACTGTAGGCTTGCAGCTGCAGCTCCGACTCAACTCCTAGCTGGGGAACTTCCATATGCTATAGGTGCAGCCCTAAAAATTAAAAAAAAAAGTAGTGAAGAATATACAAAATCTGTCTGAAAGCAAATGCTGTTGTTTAGTACATGTAATAGACATATACACATGAAAGTATATGTATCTATAAGTTTTGAACAATACCCTGTAAATAATGAATTATAATTAAATCCAGTAAAATTAATATCTTACCTCAGTATAATACTTTATATTTTAAATCGTTTTCCTGACTATTGTGTTTCTTAGAACAGTTTTTATGTGGATATATCATAGCTAAGAAGAGAGAAATTCAGAGTATCAAGTCATTATTTTAAGAACACATAACTCTTAGGTTTTGAGATGAGGACCTGAATATAGGATTAGAATGGCCGTCCAGTGTCCTTCCTATCTGGCCACAGCTGCCTCTGAGGGACAGTGACTGAACACACAGCCCTTCTGAGTTACCCTGTGCTTTCAGATTCACTTCCCCCAACTCACCTGAGAGTAACTCTGGACCCAGGCAACTCTGGGACATATGATATATCTCTCTCCATGCTTCCCTATGTTTCCTAAGTAGAACCTCCCCTTCTGCTTATGTCCTGGGGGAAAAAGATAGGACAAAATTCAAGCTCCCAAAATTCAAATTCTCAGAACGAGCAAAACGAAGTTTGCATGAGAAAGGGAGAGTAAAAGACAGAAGGAGGAGATGATAATCTGACAACCAACATTTGGTAGAAAGAAATAACAGAATCCATAGCCAGGTAGATAATAACCAGACTGGGAGAGAGAAAAAAACAGCAACAGACAGGATGTAGAATATTGATGGACTGATTTGCTGTATTTTATTATTTAAGATAATGAAACAAAAACCAAACTAAGGCATTTTTTTGTTTGTTTTGGGTTTTTTGGGGGGAGTTGTTTTGTTTCGTTTTGTTGCTTTTTAGGGCCATACCCTCAGCAAATGGAGGTTCCCAGGCTAGGGGTTGAATCAGAGCTGTAGCCTCTGGCCTACACCACAGCCACAGTAACACAGGATCCAAGCTGCGTCTGCAACCTACACCACAGCAATGCTGGATCCTTAGCCCACTGAGCAAGGCCAGGGATCTAACCTGCAACCTCATGCTTCCTAGCCGGGTTCATTTCCGCTGTGCCAGGACGATGGAACTCCCAAACTGAAGTCTTATTTTATATCCCTTAAATGCAGTTTTCCAAAAATGGTCACATTACCATTTCTTAAGAAGACAGAGCTGATTTCATGTGTGTGTGTGTGTGTGTGTGTGTGTGTGTGTGTGTGTGTGTGTGTGTTTTAAGTACGGCAAACCCTTAATAGAAACTAGTATCATGTACAACAAGCCAATGGAATTTTTTTTTTTAACCACACCTGTAGCATATGAAGTTCCCAGGCCAGGGACTGAATCCAAGATGCAGCTGCAACCTACACCACAGCTGCTGCAACACTGAATCTTTAATCCACTATGCTAGGCTGGGGATCAAAGCTGCACCCCAGCAGCAACTCAGGCTGCTGCAGATAAAACACCAGATCCTTAACCCGCTGCACTGCACAGGAACTCCTGCCAATGGAGGGATAGAATAGGGGAATAGTGAAATATGGGATAAGCTCAAAAATAGCCATGAGTAATTTTGTAAAGGAATTGGGGCTCAAGATTTCAGATAAAATAGGATAACAGTTAAATTTGAATTTTAGATAAACAGTTTTTCAGTATTAGAGTATTCCAAATATTGTGCCCTGTATTTTATCTGCTAGGTCTGGCTATCCTATTTTGAGCCAGTATAGATGGAAACTAGCTAGTAGGATCCAGCTGTATCTGTGCAATGGGCGGGGGGCAAAGCTTTCTCCCCACTTGAAAGAGCCTTTATTGATGGCTCTGTACCTGTGACATTAAAATCATTTTAACCTGGTGGAATTCCACAAAGTTTTACAAATAGAGATTTTAGTTTGATATCCTGTCTGAATGTGTTCCCCAAGAGCTAAGGGAGGGAAATTAGAGGGAAAAAAATCTGAGTCCCTCCTATACAATAAAGTTGATATTCATCCTATTGCCTTTAATTCTTAAACACACCACCCTACATGATAGGTATTTCTAACCTGTTCCAGTTGAAGGAAATGAGGTTCAAAAAGAAAACATTCCCCAAAGTGTGAAACAGGCTATGAACCTGTTTCCTATGCTTCTTCCTCTCATTAGCTCAATTTGGGGTGTATTGAGAGATTCTGGTCGAAGAGAGAGACCTAATCCAGCCAAACATTGTCAGAGCCAAAGAAACACAGCTCCAAGGGAGAGGCTGTGGCTGCTGCTCTGTCCCCAAAGGGGCACTTCTGTTTCTCAGGATAACATTCTGTGGTCACATTCTCAGTGTGAGGCAGAGTCCAGATCCCAGAGCTGGCAGATGTCCTTCTCTTATATGTATAGGTTTTATTTGATAATGTCCTTGCAAGGCAGTATTAAAATACTTTGCCAGTTGGAACTGTTGGCAACCAATAGGACCATGTCAGTTGTTTAAATCAATGTGTCAAATTGTGTACAAAAATTCTTTTAACTAAAATCACTTTCTACACTGACCCTTGGAAAATGATTTGTATTTATTTTTGTTGGAAATCCATGAAAAAGTAATCTCAGTGCTTTACTAGCAAAGATCACAGATCTTATTATTTGTCAATTGGTCAGAACTACACAGTACAAAACAATTTCTAAGCAAAGGTATTATAGTCAGAAACAGGAAGGGAAAATGTCACAGTTTATATTCTGTTGAAGAATTTAGTTAGCTGCTGAATCATTGACATAAATTAAATAGCATGAAGCAGTTAGTGAAAAACTGGCCACAACCAAGCAGATTAGATGGTTTTTCACAAAAAAAAAAAAAACAAAAAAAAAAAAAAAAAACCTACCAACTAACTGAGGACATTAGTCTTTATTTTAAAGACAAATCGGTGGAAGCAGGTTTGGCTTACTTTTGTGTTACCAGTTTAACATGTAGGCATTACACAGAGCCCATGCTTGTGAATTCTGGGAGATAAATTGTTGCCCAAGTCATGAATTCACTCATCTGTCCGAAACAGAAATCATGCAATTCGACCCCCAACTTTGCAAGGCCAGCTCATTCAACTTCTGGTGAATCCCCAAAGACAGGCAAATAGGTGTCCATTCTTTACAAAAATGGCTAGAAGTGAAGATAAATCTTTCTCCCCCCAAACCACTATGTTGTTTCAGTAGCTTAACAACCCAGCAAACAAGATCACAACCTTTAAAACTGAGTTAAGCAATTTTTGTTCCTAAGTGGAAAGCAGTTCATTATATAAACCATCAGATATTATTGAGTCTGACAGCCTTGTATCTCTAGATCCTTGACTTCCAAATACAGCTCATTCATTCACGATTTCATAGGCATACATCTGTGTATACAGACATTTATTCAATTAACATCTATTTAGCAGCTACTGGACAGGGTCTAACTTAGATGCTGGGAAATACAAGCAATCTTAAACCAGGGTCTGCTGTCAAGAACCTTTAAATTTGGTCACATAGATTTGTTTAAAAGGCTTATATGGAATATTAAGTAATAACGCAGCGAATTAGATAACCCAAAAATGTGTATGATTAAATGCTAAGTAAATAAAACATATTAGGGTCCATAAGAGGGAGAAATCAAGGTCATGGAAAAGTAAGAAGAAACCAAGTGAACTTTTGAATAATTGTAGATATTCAATGTGAGAGAGGCCAGAGGAATTTGGGGGAAGGCGACAAAGAAAAGATTGAACACAGTCCAACTCTCTTACGGGTGGCTCACTCCTGTTTGCATGGCCTGGTGGAGTCAGGTGAATACCAGTGACAGTGGGACCCATACAATATTGAAAACCGAACCCACTAAAAATAATAATAATAACGATAATGCCCTGATCATGAAAACGGATGATGTATTCCACATGTGTATCAATTAGACACATGCAGGGTCATGGCTAAGGAATGCCCTCTACATATTTACCATATTTTAAGCAAGACATCAAACGTTCTCAGTTTTTGAGTTTCTATAACTTCTATATATTCAGCTAATCAAACACCATCTCACCTTAGAGGTAGAATAATTTGCATCCTCTGACCCCAGGGTCACCTTTGGGAAAAACTCTCTGCATTCCAGGTATTGCAGGCTTCTACATGCCCTTCTGTATGTGTTTAGGGTAAGGCAGATGGCTCCAGCTTGATCACCTCTCCCGATATGCTCTGTGATACCCCTTGCTCAGGACTGGTCTTTCTCCATCCTCTATTACCCACTCACTTCTGGGAAGAAGCCATTGCAGGTGTCACAGATTGAGCATCTTTCCTGCTGAGTCCAAGATGTTTCTCAATGTGCTGTTGCCCAACACAGTGGTCAGACTTGGTGCATGAAGTAAACTCTATAAGTGTACTTTCATCTATTATGTTCAAAGCATTGTGTGCTTCCTTCAATCTAGGAAGACCTTGTATTTAGTAAGTATATGTAAGATTCTGGTGTGACATTATACAAAATATTATAACTAGCACTTTCAACAATTTCATGAGACCAACAAACAAATATCATCTCCTTTTTACATAGAGAGCAACTAAAATCCAGAGAGATTAAACAACATGCCTAAAACTATATAGGTATTATTGACAGAATCAATTTCCAAACCCAAGTCTCTGACTTCCAGATCAAATGCTGAGCTATCAAAGGCCATAAAAAATAAAAGAACACATCAGCCTTCCTCCTCCTAGGAATTTAATCAGTTAAGATAACCAAACACAAGTAGATGTTTGCTTATCAGACTGCTGTTTAGCACAGTAGGAAAAAAACTCTGAATTCCCATCCATTTGAAAATGATCGAAGAAATGTTAGTTCCCACATTTAAATGGAATATTACAGTCATTACAATTATGCTTTCACTTTATATTTACTGGCAAAATTCTATGATAGCGCTTGTATCAAAATTGCTGAAATAAAAAATAGTGATTAATATCAACTGCTGGTGAGGAGGCAGAGAAACTGGGTCACTCAGACATTTTGCCAATAGGCATGAGAAATGGCACAGCCCCTCTGAAAAATAATTTGACATTTCTTATAAAAACTAAACATGCACTTAATAACATCCAGCAATTACACTTCCGGGTATTTGTCCCAGAGAAACAAAAACTTTCGTTCACACAAAAAACCTGTATGTGAATGTTCCTAAAAGCTTTATTCATCATAGGCAAAGCCTGGAAAGAACCCAGTATCCATCCTTCTCACCAGACATGTTTCTGTTCTTCAATCATGTCACTCTCTGATTCAAACCATTCAGTAGCAACCTAGTATCTGCCAAATACTACCTGAAATTTTAAATTTGCATTTAGGCTTTCTGGGAATACTTTCTGTCTTCTTTGTCAATCTTTTCTTCTGAATGTTCTAAGTTTCTGTCACCCTGAGCTACTTTTAGGTCCCACACACATAATTCATCATCTAACTTCTAGGCCTTGCATCATGCTTTCTCCAGCTGAAACGATCTTACTCTTCAAAATCCTACCCATTTTCTCAAACAACTAGTAACAAACGAATTACTCTAGGACTTCCTGCTCATTCTAGGTTGAAGTTAATTCCTTTTTGTTCATAAAGAAAATTATTTAGTTCACAATACTTATTCATTTATAATGCAGTGACCTGTACATGTGTATCTCCCTGACTAAACTGTTAGCTCCTACAGAACTTAAGATATTGCCTTAGTATATAGTCCAACAATTGAGTTTACAAAGGTTTCAGATGTATATGTGAAAATACTGTGGAAAATCACCATAAATAGGCAGAAAACAGGTGAAAAGAAGGGCAGAAATGGAAGCAAAAAATTCCACAAGATTAAAGTAGATGAGGCTTTTAAAAATCTGGATAATGAAATACCAAAGCAAGTCATTTAGTAAATCTTATTTATTAATTTAAAATCTAGGTATTCCCTAGGGGTGCAGCAGGTTAAGGATCAGACGTTGTCACTGCTATGGCACAGGTTCAATCCCTGGCCCTGGAATTTCCACATGCTGCGGGGGTGGCCAAAAAATAAAAAATAAAATCTAACTAATAGTTGGCATTTGCTCACTTGTTTTCCCCAGGCATTTCTACTCAATTATAGATGTCTCAATTGCTAAAATGATAGTCTGAGCCAGTACAGTACTCAGGACAGATCTATGGGAAATCCGGTCCCATTTCATTAGTCCCAGTCTCTTTATCCATCTATCTGTTTACTCAGGCTTATGGGAACATCTATTACTGTGATATACAAAGGCACAAAGAAAAGACTAAGCTGGAATTCATTACCAGAGGAACCAGAATAAAACCCAGCATCTGTAACTCTCAACTGGGCTGTGCCAAATGCTCCACACCCCAGAAAAAGAGACGGAGCTTTCTTCTCAGCCACTCTGCTCCAGTTCTCAGACCAGCTCTTTTGTGAACTTCTCATTCACCTATCTCCCTGTCCTCACCCTGCCGCTGCTCCACATTTTAAAATTCAGAGTGAATTCTCTTTCTGAGCCTATGATGAGATAAATAAAAATTAACCCTTTCTATAAGTTAGCTAGGCAACTTCTTAAAAAACTGTCCTTACTGCTTTCATGACCTGTGAGGGAATAGGGTTGGGGGCTGGGTGGGCCATATGCTTCTGGCTTCACATTGTCTCTATCCCTAATCTCCAGGCCAGTCCCAGGTGCAAGGGTCAATAGGCAACCTGCCCTCTGAGGCTCAGATGCTCCTGACTATCCAGTAAGAGTCAGAGGGTAAACACAGCACCATCCTTGCTTAGGTTTCCCCAGAGAGATGCTCTAACTCCCCAAATTCACAGTAGAATCTTGACAGATAGCCCAAATGATTACACCACCCTCTATCAGATTTAATCCTGTGGATATTAACTTTCTGGAGCAAATCAAGCCTCCCCTCACAGGAGCCCATCATGCCCATGATCTTAGGTACCCACTATGCCAACCACCAGCCGACCAGCCTCCACGGTTCACCAGCTGCCTCCTCTGGCTGAGGATGGGTGGACTATTGGGGTCCTCTCCTCCAGGGTCCCTCCTCCTCTGGCATGGTCCTGCACCATCCTATCACCTGAGCAGAACATCACGTCCCACCCAGACCCACTAAATCAGAGCCTTCATTTTAACTGGGTCCCCAGGTGATTTACATGCACAAACGCACATCAGAGGTGAGAGCAGACAATGCCCTGGTCTGCTCTGGAGCTTTGTTCTGTAGTACTATTTTCTCCAAAAGAATATACACACAATGATGTTATTCTGCAAACATATTCATCAGATGTGAAGGCAAGAATGCAAGTTACCTACATGACAATTTTAATAAAACGGGGTGCACAAGCAAATTTCTGTAGAAGAGACCTGCTAACACTGGAAGGAAACACTATAAACACTTATTTCCTCTTTTACTTTACCAAAATCTTGTGCATCCAAGTCCTAAGTGACTGAACTGTCCCCATTCCTAAACACAGAAATAGGACACATTGTTCTCTACTGTCCTTTGAATTTCTGTGCCCCTCTAGGAATGAATTTTTTTCTTCAAAGGATCCAATCGTAGATGCATTTTTCAGTGCACTCTTTTTTGGTGATTAAATGTACATTTAGATATTTCGAGTTAAATTTCAGTATAGAAGCATCATTTTACTAATTCCCCAAATTAATTTTTTATTTTAATTTTATTGGAATAGAGTTAATTTACAATGTAGTGAGTATAGTACAGAGAACTCTACTTAATATTCTATAATAACCTCTATGGGAAAAGATTCTGAAAAAATAATGGATATGTGTACATGTTTAATTGAATCACTTTGCTGTACCCTGAATCAACTATACTCCAATAAAATTAAAATTAAAAAATTAAAGTGGGGAATTATTAAAAATGATGCTTCTATATTATATTGTAACTTAACTCAAAATATCTACATGTTCACTTAATTACCAAAAAAAAAGTCAGTGCACTTTAAATCATCTATATTTTTTTGTTGTTGTTTGTGGACCTCCCCACCTCTGTGGTCAAGATAGTATTATTTGTGTTTTATTTCCATTTCAGTCTTACACGCATAATAAAAACATAGTAATTTAACAGTTTCTTACAAGAGCTTCACATTGTCATGTTACCATCTGCAGCGCAGATAACATCACAATCCTCTTTTTCCAGGTAAGAGGCAGTGGCTCTGAGAAGTCAGGTGATCAATTCAGGGTGATGAAGCCAGTAAATAAATGACAAGTCTGATAATTAAAGCCAGTTTTGTTGACTCTAACTCAATGTATACATATAATTTTTTTTTCTTCTCACATCAAGATCTGCAGAAGCAGAAACTTCATTTGTTTTTGTTTTGTTCTGTTGGGTTTTTTTCATTTTTTAAATTTTTTCCACTTTTATTGAGATATAGTTGACATGCATCACCATGTAAGTTTAAGGTGATGATGGTTTGATTTACGTATGTTGTGAAATGACGATCACAATTGGTTCAGCTAACACCCATCAGCTGATGTAGATATAATACAAAGAAAAGGAAAACATTTTTCTCCTTGTGATGAGAACTCTCAGGATTTACTGTCCTAACACAGTCCTATGTATCATACCTAATATATCACACAGCAGTGTAAGTGGAGCCATCATGCTGTGTGTTATACCCCCGTCCTTGTTTATCTTATGACTGAAGCAGAAACTTCCTTTAAAAGATCTATATTTCATAGATTTTTTTGCTCTTAATTTACAAAAAGGAACACCCCCCTGCATGCATATACCCACCCCCACCCCCCACACACACACACACTCACACACTCACACCTCCTCAAACCTCGAACCTGAAACTTGCACCTATCCTTTGTGCAAGCCTGAGGGGGTGCTTTCTGGCAAGAGCCAGTAAATGGAGAGTTAGCCTTGTTAATAACTCCTTGAAGCTACTGAACTTTTCCTTTCATGATCTCTCCAACTTATGCATTTTAATGCTAAGATAATTTCTGATTGCATTTTGGGAGAAATAGTTTTAGCATTTGGCAGATTGCAGAGTGGCAGTTTCCACATCTCCTCCGGGCTGAGTAAAAGCCCTGAGGAAAACACAGAAGTGCGGGGCAGCATCAGGATCATAAATATTCAGTTCCTGGCTGCTTCTTTAAAGGCAGAAAATGTGGGTTTTCTAACAGCTAGAAATAAGCTCTAAGTTTACTTGGAGAGACTGGATGTATGATGTGTCCCAACTATGCTTTTTAAACTCATTTTGATATTTGATATTTAGAATTGATGGTAAATCTGCTCCTAAAAACAGAATATATTGTAATAGTGTTTTCTAGAGATTGTTCTCTTTTTATTCACCTAGCTTTAAGAATTATTTAAATTTTCACAATTTTATTAAAAATTAATAGCACAGCTGTAGTCCACCAAAGGGGAAAGACCCCATAAATAATACATACTATCTAAGGAATAGCTAATACATTTAGATTTGTGGTAAATTATTAACAGCTAGGTAGCGTATGTGATTCTGTTATTTTGCCCAAGTTTGGAATGTTTCTTTTTTAATGGATTTAGCAATAGATTCCTTTCAATAAACTAAAGTGAGAAACCAGAAACTATGGGAATCAATTGGGTATATTAAGAAAGAACTGATTTTTGACATTTAGCATCATTGGAGGAAAAAACTCTCTGAGAACATCTGATTAGAATTCTTAGACTTGGTATGAATGACGCACTGTTCCCGTCACTGTGGCAGGCACTGCACTAAATGTTTCACATGCAGGATTAACCTCACAATGACCTTGAGAGGCATGTGTCACACACACACACACACACACACACATCCCTTACATGACCAGTGCTGCTGACCAGAAAGACTGACTTCAGAATAAAGGACCCAGGCCTTGACCCGTTATAGCTCTCACCCTTGGCCTTGAAGAAGAGGGGGAAACTGCCATAATTCAGACAGCTTGAGCCTCCTCTCAAAGAATTAAACATTCACCTTCTGGACAACCCAGAAATTTCCCTTTTATAAACAGTCTGCCCATGATGTTTATGAAGAGATTACATCTAATTCTTCAGCAAATACATCATGCTAACTAAACATACCCTTCTCTGAGATATCACCTCATGTATGTTATCATGGCTTTTACCAAAAAGACAGGAGATAAAAAGCATTGGTGAGGATGTGGAAAAAAGGGAAACTTTCTGCACTATTAGTGGGAGTCTAAGTTGGTACAGTCACTAAGGAAAACAGTGTGGAGGGTCCTCCAAATATTAAAAATAGAACTACCCCAGGACCCAGCAATCCCACTTCTGGGTATTTATCTGAAGAAAAGGAGAACACCAACACAAAAGATACCTGCACCGCCATGTTCACTGAAGCATTATCCACAGTGGCTGAGACCGGGAAAAAAACTAAGTGTCCATCCAGTGATGAATGGATAAAGAAGTGTGATGTACATACGCAATGCAAATGATTCAGCCATAAGAAAGGAAATCCTGCCATTTGTGACCACACGGGCAGACCTTGAGGAGGGCATCATGCTAGGTAAAATAAGCCAGACAGGGAAAGACAAATCGTATATGGTGTCACTTAACAAGCGAAATTTAAAAAGTACAATAATAAAGTCAAACTCAAAAAGAAACAAAGAGTAGCATGATGACTGCCAAGGGCTGGGAAGTGGGGGAACTGGAGAGAAATGTTGGTTCAAGCATATACACTTTCATTTATAAGAGGAATCTGTTCTGAGAAAGGTATGGCATGGTAACTACAGTTAACAGTGCTATCTTGTATATTTAAAATTTGCTAAGAAAGGACCTGAAGACTTAACAAAAGAAAGAGAAGGAGAAGAAGAAGAAGGGGAAGAAGAAGAGAAGAAAGGAAGGAAGGGAAGGAGGAAGGGAGAAACTGAGTAAGAAAATCCAGACAGCTCTACGAGGAGATGGGTGTGTTAGTGAACCTGATTGTGGTGACCACTTTACAACGTATATACGTATGTAAAACCATCACATTGTACACTTTAAATAGATACCTGTTTATTGTTAATTACGTGCCAGTGGAACTGGGGTGGGGAGAAGAATATGGACCTCTAGGAAGAGGGTCTTTGTCCCTAGGGTCTGTGTCCCAGCTGTCTGGCTCCTCCACTCCCCTGGGATCAAGGTGGGGAACTTTGTTCCATCAGGAGCACCCATGACGCTAGTGAGATCCCTGAGCATCTCCCTTCCTAAAAGACATCTCCTCTCTTCATCTGTGCTCATATAAGATGTGTCCTGTGTGTCTTCCCCGGGGGGTAGAGTCTGGTGTACCCTCCAGAGGCCAACAAACTCCTCTGTTTTTGTGAGCATCCAGTGTGCTCAGTCACAACTGCCTACTCTGTGGTCACAGGTAACTTGAAATCAACCCTCCTGAAAGTATTTACACCACAAGAATGGATGTGCACTACAAACAGCAGGGTTTTATTGTCCGCAGAGCCAGGCTATCACCCATGAGCAGTCATACAGCCCCAACCACTGTTCCCAGAACTCTAATCTACATACTCTGTAATGAACTACGGTCAGGATGTGGTTATACCAGTGTGTTATGTGTGTGTATTACTAATCATTATTATTAATATAAAAAGGTAGATCATGTAATATTACAGAAAGAGAATTCGATACAGTTAAATACTTTTCTATTCGTTGAATTACCATTTCCAAGCAAGCTTGGATGAGCCATTTCACATGTTTCACGTTAATAAAGTAGAAAGTAAAAAACTTACCCTAGCTAATTCAGAGGATCATCATATGACATAAATGTGCTTGTACCTGTGAAAATATTTTTAAAAGTAAAACTTTAAAGGTCAACCCTTTTTTATTGTATTGTCATATTTTCAAGTATATCACCTTTTTTATTCTTACTGTATAACCACAACTTTATGATACAGGTGTAGATGTTGTCATTGCCATTTCACCTACTTCCAGCTTGCAGCAAGGTTTTCTCATTTCCAGGACATTTCCTACAGGGTATGTGCCCATTGGTCACATAGCACTTAACTCATCTGCTGATGGTTCTTGCCCAGTCACTCTATTCCTTACCATGCTCATCACAGCAAGTATTTCTTGGTGTTCTAGAAAGGAGATCAAGGATTATGAAACCATTCAAAGAAATGTTTAATATGTTGCTTCAATCTCACAACATTTTCTATTAAATGTTTTAATATTAAAGAAAGCTAAGTGATAGTTTATCTAGATGGCACATCTTTCAGCTAAAGCTCATGCTTTAAAAAAAGCAAATCCAGTATGCAAAGTAGACAAAGGTTTTGGGAGTTCCCATCATGGCTCAGTGATTAACGAATCTAACTAGGAACCATGAGATTGCGGGTTCGATCCCTGGCCTCGCTCAGTGGGTTAAGGATCTGGCACTGCCATGAGCTGTGCTGTAGGTTGCAGATGCAGCTCGGATCCCCAGTTGCTGTGGCTCTGGTGTAGGCCGGTGGCAACAGCTCCGATTTGACCCCTAGCCTGGGAACCTCCATATGCTGTAGGCGCAGCCCTAGAAAAGGCAAAAAGACAAAAAAAAAAAAAAATATATATATATATATATATATATATATATATATATATATATACACACAAAGGCTTTAAGGTATCACTATTTGCAAAAAAAAAAAATACATATATATATATATATATAATAAAGAATCTTTCAAATATATAAAGTATATCTGCGAATTTTTTTTTTTTTTTAGGGCCACGCCTGCAGTATATGGAAGTTCCCAGGCCAGGGGTCAAATAAGAGCTGCAGCTGCCAGCCTATGGCACAGCCACAGAAACTGCAGGATCTGAGTCACATCTGTGACCCACACACCACAGCTTATGACACCGTCAGATCCTTAACACACTGACCAAAGTCAGGGATCGAACCCACATTCTCATGGATACTAGTTGGATTTGCTACTGCTGAGTGGTAACACAATGGGAACTTCATTTTAAAACAGATCAGATTAAGAATAATTAATGGTGATAAAATGTTAGAAATTAAAATATTTATGATTTTTGTCATGGGAAAAGTTTAGTAATAATATAATAAAAATCTCAATCTGTTAGGAAAAAAGTAACAAAAACATTCAATTAAATGGAATTAATTTGGCTCATTTTTCTAAGGAAGAACATCAAATTATTTTAAAATAAGCTCATAATGAAATTTTAATGTCACATTCTTGTTGATTTGTCTTGGGAACACTACAAATTTAACCTCAAAAAGTATAGCCTTAGAGTTCCTGCTGTGGCGCAGAGGAAACAAATCCGACTAGGAACCAAGAGATTTCGGGTTTGATCCCAGGCTTCACTCAGTGGGTAAAGGATCCAGCATTGCCATGAGCTGTGGTGTAGGTTGCAGACGCAGCTTGGATCTGGCATTGCTATGGCTGTGGTGTAGGCTGGCAGCTGTAGCTCCGATTAGATCCCTAGCCTGGGAACCTCCATATGCTGTGGGTTCGGCCCTTAAAACAAACCAACCAACAAACAAAAACTATAACCTCTAAAAAAGCAATCTGGAGTTCCTGCTGTGTTGCAAGGGGATCAGTGGCATCTTGGGAGCACTAGGACACAGGTACAATCCCTGGCCTGCCACAGTGGGTTACGGATCCTATGTGGCTGCAGCTGCGATATAAGTCACAACCGCAGCTAGGATCTGATCCCTGGCCTGGGAACTTCATATGCCCTGGGAACTCCATTTACCCTGGTAACCAAAATAAATAAATTAATTAAAAGTTTAAAAAAATTTTTTTAAAAATCTGATTCTGATATTCAAAATGATGACTTTTTGTATTCTTTGAGTCTCATTTTAGTTAACTAACATTTTGATCCCTCTTACGTTCAAGACTCTATGCCAGGCACAGTAGGGAATATAAAAGTTAAAAAAGGAGAAGCTCTTTGTGTGCTATGACAATTTATAATTGAATGTTAGGTTTAATTGTGCAGGAAAAAATAAGGCAACATCATATAATGGTCCTAAGAGACTATGAGGACCCAGAGAGTGAAATCACTTCCAGTTGCAGACACAGCAGAAGGCGTCACTAGAATGGGTCCCGGCAACACACACTCTCGAGTGCTTTTCCTGAGGCTGGGAAGGGAGATAATGCACTTTAGGGAACTTCTCCCAGTTAAAGATGGAAAAAAAAGGATTCTCACCTCTCTCTCAACTAACCTGAAAATCTAAATAACCAGATCATAACACACACACACCCAACCTTCTGGTTAATATAACTTCTACTGGAATATTCTTCAAGTACATGAATGAATCATTGTCATTTATGGTAATAGTGTATTTAAGGAAAGGGGATGGCCTGGGTGTGTATCAAAACTCTGAGAGATGTACCACAAGGAGAATACTACAGGAAAACACAAAGGTCTAAGAGAAACTGGACTACGGGCAACACTCCAGAATTCGCCTGCAACACGAAACTAGTCAACATTACTGGTCCAAACATCTTGGTTGATTGAAGGGCCAGAAACAGCCAGATGTTGTATAATCACCAAGCTCTGATGGAGTCAGGAAAGTTTCCATGGAGGACAAGGTGACAGGTGAGACTAGAAGGGTGGTTGAGGTTGGGGGACAGAGGCCAGGGTATTCCAGGCCAATGGCAATACACACAGGAACACCGAGAACAGAACACAAAGAGAATGCTCAGCAAAGAGGGAGAAAACGTGAATGTCCGGACAGAGAAGGGTGGGGTCGTTGGCAGGAAAAGATGCATCAGTCAGGCTAAAGAAGCCATGAGAAAGTGTCAGAGAAATGCTACTTGCTTCAGTGGGAGCAGTGTCCTCTGCAATGCTTGTACAGACCTGATGAGACCACCTGCCGGCATGACCCTAATTAAGGAGGTCAGGTCTATGGGAAATGCAGCAAGATCCTTACCCAGCTATTTTCTTTCTTTCTTCAGTTTATTGAAGTATAGTTGACTTACAAGGTTGTGTTAGTTTCAGGTGTAGAACAAAATGATTCAGATATGTGTGCATGTACGTATATATACATATTCTTTTTCAGATTATTTTCCCTTATAGATTGTTATAAAATATTGAGTACAATTCCCTGTGCTATACAGTAGGTGCTTGTTGATTATCTGCTTTATATATAGTAGTGTGTATCTGTTAATCCCAAACTACTAATTTATCCCCCTGCTCCCCTTCCCCTTTGGTAACCATAAGTGTGTTTTCTACGTCTGTGAGTCTATTTTTGTTTTGTATAAAAGTTCATTTATATCACTTTTTTTAGATTCCACATATAAGCAGCCTATTTAAAGAAAGGGATTGATTTTAAATGTTAGATGACTCAGACTCTTCAGGAGGGCCAAGAAAAATGCTCCTTTAATAGCATAGGGCTCTTCTGGTGAGCACACTTCTGTGGTGGCTGAGGTCATGTGATTCTGAGGTTGGGTGTCTGAAGTGTCACCAAGGTGACCCAGACAAGCCAGGTCCCTCTGCCACCAGGGTTATGAAAGAACCCACCTCACTGCCCAGCTGCACGCCCCCTGCCCATCTCAGCAGGTGCATCTGATGGAGGACCCTCCTTGGTCACAGGCACGTACATAGCTGCAAGGGACCCAGGGAATGTAAGTTGGTCTTCTGTCCTCTGTAAAACAGAGACCAGAAGGATGCATTAGAAAGGACATGGCAAAATTATCAGATTCCCTCAATTCGATTAAGTTTAAAAATAAAAAGCTGTCAATCTTTAGATAAAGGCTGAAATCTATATAAATCATCAAGAATACAGGCATACATACAGTGGATGGAAATTGTTTCCTCAAAATACAAGATTGTATGACTTCACTGCTTTCTAAAAACAGTTTTGTTGGCAGGTAAAAGTAGCATGTGTTTATTTCAATGATGTGAATCTACAGAAATACACTGTCAATACTCTATAATACTGTGCTTGCATATCTTAACTGATATCTATAATTTGGTATTCTGCAATTTCAATTATTTCATCAAATATTTTTCAATTGACAGACATTTTGACTATTTCCAGATTTGTGCAATTATAACTAACTCTCAAATCAAATGTTACTAAATATTTTGCTATGTTCTGGATTATTTCTCTAGACAGGTGGAATTATTGGTCAAAAGAGAGGATCATTTTAAAGCCTCTCAATACACACTACCAAATTACTTTCCATAAAGCTTACACCAATTTGTACTCATATCAGAAATGTATCCATTTTGTCACACTTTTGCTAGAATAAGATATTCTTATTTTTAAATTATGTTCCAATATTACGTGTCCAAATCCTATGTCATTATTAAACTTTAATTTCTTTTGTTATAAAGTAAGGTTGAAGTATTTTTGAAATACTTTAAGGAGTTCTTTTATGAATTATCTTTTCATTCCTTTTATCTACTTTTTATGGGAAGTAGAAGCCCTAAGAAATCCCTTCCCCTACCATTAAGCTGTATAAAAAGAAACCAGAATATACAAATTTCAGATGATGAGAAAATTGCAATATTCTAAATAAGCTGTTTAGTGGGCATTAGGGTTACCTGCGCCATAACAATAATACGTTGACATTTGAATCTTTGCGGCAACATCTACAATATAGCCACAGTATAGCTTTTGGGGTCACTGGGAGTCTGTGAAGGGCTCACAATGGTGACCCAGAATGCATCTCCAAAATCAAGGATGCTGACTAACCTCTCTTGAACAAAAAAAAAAAAAAAAGAAGAAAATTAAATAAAGGAAAATAGTAATATGAATCAACAGTAGTATTGGTTGGGGTGTGCAAAAAACTACAGGATACCTTCCTAGATAATTAAAAATAGAATACCTTCCCCCTTCCTCTAATTCAGAACATTAATTACATTCCAGCAGCATCTACCTGTTAAATACACAAAATTTTAGTTCTGAAATTGTTAATAAATTATAAATGATGTTATTTGTTGAGATGGGAATGGATCTTGTACCTCACATTTCCTCATCCCATTTACTGAATCAGTCATTAAACTCTGTCTGTCTTTCAAATATCTCAGAAATCCCTTACTGACCCCCATCCCCACACCAGTGGCTCTGTCCTGATCAAGGACACCATCATTTTCCTCATCTGGACGAACGCAGTTACCTCCTGGTGCATCCCTGACTCTACCCTTGCCCCTCCCCCCACCCTCAGCACATCTGGCACATTTTAGAGAGTGGTGTTTTTAAAGTACAAATCCAGGGTCAAGTGTAAACTCCTTGCCTTGTGCGGGACGCCCACCCGATCTGTCTGCCTCCCAGCTGTCCCGTCCCACGTCCCCACTGTCCCTCTGCATTCAGAGCTCCTGTCCTCTCAGGGCGTCCCCAAGACAGCACCCCCTCTGCGTCCGAGGAAGCCCGGGACAAGCTGAACTTTCACACTGAACAGTAGAGATCTGGATTCATTCACCTTGTGTGAAGCCTGGGAAATGTCCTATTTTAAAGCCAGTTCCACGGTGCCCCAGGCTGCCCGTTCTCTTCGACTGGAGTGACCACCCTCGGTGACTCTGAGTGGCACTGCTTTTTATTACAGTGCACTGATCGCCGCCTGTGCAAATCACCACAGCAGAGATGCCTGCCAGCAACTCTGCGATTTGGAGTAATTGTGACACAGGTGTCCTGTTTAACGATTCCTCCGGGAACAAAAGCCTTTCTAACAAAATTGGCCTGTGTACGGAGGGCTCAGAAGTACTTTTACCTGAGCAGTCAGGGAAGGCAAGGCTGTAGGCTGCTGGGCTGTTTCTGTAAAAGCCCTCTCAGGGCCAGCGTGATGGAGAAAAGCCAGCCACCTAGGGGACCGCCAGAGAGCATCACATCCCCACCTCAGTACCCCCCGCCCCTGCCCTCCACCCGCCACCCTCCGCCCCCGCACTGAGACCTTAGACTTGGTCTGAAGTTCCTTCCCAAAGGGAAAAAGCCCACCACAGCTCAGGAAAGCCCCTCCCCTTTGCCATCAGCTGACAGGAGGCATGCGTTTTAAGCATTTTGTATTATTTCTACCACCAGTGGTAAAATAAAATCAAGTGGGTTGATTGTTAAGGAAAGAGTTATTTCTCCTTTTCTGAAACTGAACCGATATGACAGCCCGAATATTACTGCATCTTTCTTGGATAGTTCCAGAGTGTCGCATGTTCATAATTATGATTACTAATGGCTTTTGAAATCACTACAGCCTCAGGGAAAGAAGACTAACTGAGCTTGGACATTCACTAGCCATATAATTTTGGGCACATCATGCTTACAATGCATCATCTGGAAAATAATAAAGATACTTCTAGGAGTTCCCTAGTGGCTCAGCGGGTTAGGGATCCAGTTGTCACTGCTGTGGCTCAAGTACAATCCCTGGCCCAGGAACGTCTGCATGCCTCGGATGCGGCCAAATAAAAGGAAGGGAAAAAAAAAAAAACGAAGAGAGAGAGACTTATATGTAACTCATGAATTTTTGTAAAGATTAAGTTGTATCATATAGAGCACCCATCCTAGTTCCTAAGGCACAAATGAAACCTTATAAACATTTTATAAACCTTTTCCCCTTTTGATGCATTCATTATAATGTACATATAGAAAAAGTGAGGTCAAAGGCTTAAAAAAAAATCGGAACACTAGACAAAAGAAAGATGTAATAATTAACTTTACTGAAACTAGAAACATCCAGAAAAACAAGTAAACCATGACAGAAATGGATGCAGGATTTCTTTTGCATAACCGACTAATTCATTTATCTCCATTAATCATTAGCTGACAAATCTGAAGATTTATCTTTTTAGGTTAATGACTTCCTGACCACACATGCTTTTCTTTCCCTGATGCTATTCCGTCGATCATATTTTTTTTAATTATTGTAATCTTCCTATTGTAGATCTTGAAAGCAAATGGAAAGGAAAATAATGTTTAGCAACAGCATAAATATACATCCAAAATTACCTATAGATATAAACCCCTCAAGGGTCATTGTGAGATTTACTTTCCTTGATTCTTCTTTGTAGGAGGTTTCATTTTTACCTCCCAGAGATTTAGCTCCCTGTTACTTCATTTTTCATATTCAGTGAGTATCTTTTCTCTCTAATCTGTTTTTATTGCCATTTTTTTTTTCTCTTCAAGGAACTGTACAATCTTGCACAATCTTTCCAAGTCGTTAAATTTCTCAAGGGCATCTTTCCTGGGCATTAACCCGCCTTTGTTATCTACATTATTCATTTCTTGTCCCTGGGTCAGGAATAACGTGTGTCACTCCATCAATACCAAGGAATTTTTTATGTAACTTTCCTAATTATATTCTAAATTCCCAATTGCTAGTGCCTCTCCAACCACTAGTTAGGATGTCTTCCTAGTTCCACAGTACCGGAGTTGAAAAGGTTATTTTGAGTTTTAATTTTTTTCTCTTTACAAATCACTCTTAACAATGGGGCTAGTCATCCTTAATTCTTTCTAGCCTTCAGATCCGACCTTTTAAAAAAAGTTTTCTTTTTGTTGTTACATATAATTTTAAATGATCGAATTAAAAAAAATGTATCAGAGAGTTCCTGTTGTGGCACAGCAGAAATGAATCCGGCTAGTATCTGTGAGGATGTGAGTTCTATTCCTGGCCTTGCTCAGTGGGTTGGGGATCTGGCATTGCTGTGAGCTGCGGTGTAGGTCTCAGACTCAGCTCAGATCCCGTGTTGCTGTGGCTGTGGTGCAGGCCACCCACTGTAGCTCCAATTCAACTGCTAGCCTGGGAACTTCCATATGCCTCAGGTGCAGCCCTAAAAAGAAAAGAAAAAAAAAATTATCTGCCTTAAAATGACATAGACTTCACCTATCATTTAGGCATCCCCAGTTTGGGGGTTTTGTTTTTGTTTAGTTTTCCCTTGATTGCTTTCTACACAACAGATTAAAAGAGAAAAGCTCTGCTTCTGCAAATGCATTTTAGTTTTCATGAAAAAATGAAAATGAGAGGGAACACTTATCAATAATTATTCCCATAGTAACTAGAAAAGATGAGTTTATCTTATATCACTGAATACGATATATGCAGTAATTATGCCTTTCATTTGCATCCTCTGGACTAACAATTTAAAAGTAAATCTATATCCAATTATTTTAAAGTACAAAACAATGATTCCCCAAAAATATTTATGTCAGGATACTAAATCATCCAAAGTGTGGCTCTGACTTTTTTGATTAAGTGATTATCAAGGAAATGAAGATTTTCCAAATGCCTTTTTTCAGCAAACTATATGAATAAAATAATAAAAAATAATATGGGCCCCTTTTCAGATTATATATATTCATTTAGACCAGAATATGAATATATATATATATAAAGTATTCATTTAGACCACATTTTTTACTGTATAATTACTTGTATAGTAAATGTTTTAAAAATAGTTTAGAAAAGAGATTCACAAACTCTTCCATCTCAGGACCCCTTTACACCTTTAAAATGTCTAAGGAGCCCAATAAGCTTCCGTTTCTGTAACATCTATCAAAATTTACCTAACTCCACCACATTTTCAATGAGCATTAAAAGCAGAACACAGCACACATTCCATTCACCATCTGTACAATGATGTCATCACATATCATCCAGCCTTTGGAAATCACCACCCCACGAGGCACTAATGAGAGAACCACAGGACAAAAGCAATGTGTTGGATCAGAATCCAGGTGCCCCGTGCCTAACTCATGCCCTCCAGCCATACCCACATCTAACACCTACAGAAAACCAACCTGTTGTTAAATCAGGTGGATCACAGAAGCAAGATACCCTGATCTCTAGGTAAGCAAAAACGATCAATAAAAAGTATAGTTTCAGGTTTTTTTCTATCTTTTAGGACTTTATTTATTCACTCATTTTGGCCACACCCACAGCAAGTGGAAGTTCCCAGGCCAGGGACCAAACCCATGGCATAGCAGGATCCCAAGCCTCTGCAGTGACCACGCCAGATACTTAACCTGCTGCAGTGCAAAGGGCCTCCAAAAGTGTGTGTCTCATTGAAGAGCCGTCGAATATGTTAATTCAAGGTTAGACAGTTTAAGTGTATGATGGAAGCTTAAGGAATGATTGTAAAGTTTGAAAAAGAAATCATAGACACTATTCAAAACAAAAGTGAATAATTAGAAGAAAGAAAAGGCTCAAAAAAACAGGGAAATAATGAACAGAAATGGTCTCTGGACCCAGAGCTCTGTTAAAACTTGAAGGACTGCAGGATCATGTCAGTGGGTCTACACAAAGAAGTAATAAAGCCAGGAACGGACAGCAATACTTGTAAGATAATTGGGGAAAATATGAAAAATCATAAATATACTCTGTTGTTAAACTTCCTTAAAATAGCAGATGTTTAGACACATAATAGGAGCCACATGGTCCTGCCTATCTTAGCCCTTTTCCTGGGCACAGACATGACTCAGAGAGCCATCATCAAGTAAGTTTTTTTGACCTCTGATCTCACAAACTTGTTGTTTGCTATCAACGGGCATTTTAAGTTCTGCCTCCATAAATAAGTGGAGTGCTTTAGGCCAGCGGTAAAATATTGACGACATGACAAAAAGAACAACTTCATAAATTTTCATGGATTTGCTTTATGTCAGTAAAGATTTTTTTTTTCCGAAAAGGGTAAACCAAACACATAAGAAGCACTTGATGTCTGCAATAGATCACAAGCCTATAGAGAGTCTAAATGAGTCCAAGACTCTTGAAACAAATGGCATAGACGATTACTGAGCAAACTGACACAGGATATCATTGATCTCCAGTTAAGGATCCATCTGAAAGGATTTATCAAGAATGGGAGAAATCTCGGAAATGTAAAACCAATTAGTTCAGTCCTGAAATATCTTCCAGACATTGGCAATTGCTGACTTTAATACAGGTTATTAAAATGAAGGTTTTTAATCACATTGAAAGGAAACTGGGGAGTTCCCTTCGTGGCCCAGTGGTTAATGAATCCGACTAGGAACCATGAGGTTGTGGGTTCAATCCCTGGCCTCGATCAGTGGGTTAAGGATCTGGCATTGCCGTGAGCTATGGTGTAGGTCGCAGATGCTGCTCAGATCTGGCATTGCCGTGGCTCTGGCGTAGGCCAGCGGCTCCCGCTCTCCGATTGGACCCTTAGCCTGGGAACCTCCATGTGCCGCGGGAGCGGCCCTAGGAAAGACAAAAAAAATAAAAAATAAAAATAAATTTAAAAGTAGAAAGGGAATTGGTAACCCAAAGGAATAATGCCTTACTAACTTTACTTAGGTCAAAGTAATTTGAGGTCTCATTTAAATATGCCCACAATTGTTGCTGATAAATAAAAGGTAGTAGGCATTTCTATCTTGACAAGACAAATATTTAATACTATTCTTTTTTATTTTTATTAGGGTATAGCTGATTTACAGGCTGAGTCCATTTCTGTTGTACCCAATCATACATATATATACAATCTTTTTCTTATATTATCTTCCATCATGGTCTATCCCAAGAGACTGGGTATAGTTCCCTATGCTATACAGTAGGACCTTGTTGCTTATCCATTCTAAATGTAAGACTTTGCATCTATTAACCCCAAATTCCCAGTCCATCCCATTCCCTCCTCCTCCCACACACACTCACAGACAATCACAAGTCTGTTCTCCATGTCTGTGAGTCTGTTCCTGTTCTGTAAGGTAGGTTCATTTGTGCCATATTTTAGTTTCCACATGTAAATGATATCATAAGCACATGCAGGAATGCTAAAAGATATTGATAAAACAAAGGGGGTGTAACAGGTTCAGTGGCTAATGACCAAAGATACCAATTTTGTTATCATTCATTTACTCACTAACATGCACAGATGTACTGTTGACAGTTTTCCACTGAAGCAGGATTCCTCAATTGCCTGGTAGGTCCAGAACTCCAGAGTGGGTGTGGTTTTACCTGGTAATGAGGACAGAAACAGGTCAGCCTGCTTTCTACAGTGCAGCCTCTAGGGGATAACCAGCTGACCTCTTCCAAAGTATAGGCAAGGGGGTTTTCTAATCCATCACTTTGCACCCTGCAAAAACTGTTACATTGATGGCACCCAGTCATGCCTCTCACCCCTTTGAAGAGCAGGTTTTCCCTGCTGCTTTACAAAGGCAGATAAAGCAAATAAGAATGGCTTCTATACAAAAAGGGATTTTTTAAATATAAATTTGAGACATTATGTGGTCTCATTCCTTGCCTCAGACAGGCCATCCGAGGAAACAGGGGAGCCATGCTTGGTTTTAGCAGACAAGGAAACAGTCTGTTAATCCCATCTGTTTCCCATAAGGAGGAAAGAATTGTTACATATGGGATTCCAGGAGCCTGCGGCCTCATGGGACATGTCTCAAAACCTTTACCTAAGAAATAGAAATCTAGCAATCTGGTTTATGCAAGTAGATTGTATCTGCTTTTAGAGACACTGTGGGTGTTTTTTCTCACATCTTTCATCTTAATCTATTGATAAACTTTCAAGGAAGACCAAAGATGTGTGCAAGGATTCCAGCCGGATACACTGGCTTTGCTGGGCTAGGTTCTCCTCAGTGGGGTAGCATGTCAAAAAGCAGGGGCTCAGCTTGATGCACCTATGCAGAGACCTCAGATAGTCACCTATCTGTGAAGTTGGGCCATTGGTCATGTAGACAATTAAATTCAATATTGAGTAGTTGCTTTAATTATTAGTAGCAGACAAGCAAGCAACTGAAATTGATTCGGGCTAACTTAAAGAAAAGAACTTCATTTCTTGGAAGGCTATTGAGTTTCTCACAGAGCCAGAGGAAGAATACAGCCTCCATTTTTCAAAGGCAGGAACCAAGGCAGGTCTGGGGGCACTCATGAACAGGAAATAGTGGGCAGTGCCCTCGGGGTGACCTCTGGTCTTAGGATTTGACTCTTCCTAAGTTCAAATTCCTGGAAAAGAAAATCTTGGCTGGACTTGAGTCAAACTTTGAACTTAGCTATGGTGAGCACAAGAGGCAATCTGAGTTGACAATCTGATAGAGCTTCAAAGAACACAGGTTCCGTAAAAGAAAAATATCCCCAGGTCTCTGCCCAGAGAAAAAGGACAAGGAACATTAGGCAAGCAATAGTAACAGATACCTAGTGCAAAGAGTGTACTTTAAAACAGGTTTGCTGCATCTCTAGTTTGAATTTTGTATATTAACAATAAGGGTCTAAATCCTGGATGGGGTGACAGGTTCATAGGCGTTCATTTCTCGCTGTGTAAATAAAGAAGAAATAAATTAGAGGCCAAGCGAAGAAATATTATGAATATTATGAAATAGCAATTATGATTTCATACAATACTATAAATCTGAGGTACAAAAAATCAAATCAAATAAAAAATGTTATCCTTAATATCTAATCAATATCGTATGGAAAAATCCAAACTGAGCAAGTGTATTTTGAATACTTAGGACAACATATTTACTGCTTTTTCTGGATAACGGTATGATAGGGAATGAGAAATGATCAAGCAGTCAGAAAATTCTCCTCATTCAGATTTCCCCCACTGCTTCATTAAATCATAAATTACAAGTTTGTCTTAACTTTTCTAGGTCTGCATCTCTTTCATATCAATCCCATTTTGTCCCACCTCTCCTTTATTAAGTTGTTTTTATATGCTTCTGTAATATTTGTACTTTTCTATATAGAGGCCCCTGCAAACTTAGATGTACCCTTAAGGGGCTGTAGAGTTAGTGTTGCCATTATAAATGGTATCTTTCCTTTCAACTGTTCTAAATGTTTGTTTTTCAGTTATAGACATGCAATCGACTTTTGTACATTGAATACTTCTATCATTTCTAGCTATTTGCCTATACAGTCTTGGTTGTTTTACATACACAAACAAATCATTTTCAAAGAATGACAGCTTTATTTCCTCTTCAAATCTCATGCTTTAATTTTTTTAATTTTATCATGCTGACTAGAATATTGCCCTGACTAGAATATAAAATAATGTTATAAGCAATAAAGCAGTGAAAGTACAAATTTTTGGTCCTGAATTTTAAAAAGAATGTTGCTTACAATTTTCCATTTAGAATAATAATGTTTGTAAACAACCAGATTAAGAAAATTGGTTGATATTACAAGCTTCCTTTATATCATGAAAGAGTGGTGAATTCATTGTATATTTTTCTGCATCAGTGATGATCGTATGATTCACAGTCTTTTAATCAATGTGGTCATTGAAAACGGTAGACTTTGCAAAATGAATCCATACTTACATTCTCGGGGCAAGCTCAGTTTGGTCATGATATACTTTATCTTTTCATAGACTTTTAGTTTTGGATTGTCAGTATTTTCCTATATGAAAATTATATCTATTTTAATAAGTGAAATAGATTTTAATATTTGTATCTCATCTCTTTTGCTTTTGCTATCAAAATTAAGTCTGTCTTTTACAATGAACTGGCAGACTGAACTGTGAAATTCAATTTGATTTGATTTGATCTTTTGTGTGATTTGAGTCTGATCTTTGATGATTTGATCTTTGAAACTGTGGTAGAACTCACTCATAAAATCACCTGGGATGGATGTTTTGTTTGTAGGATATGTTTTGAAATACTTATAGGACCAACTGGAGTCTACTGCTTTTTGAGACAGTCTTGCAAAGTTATTCTTTCTCTAAGATTTTGTTCACTTCATGAAAGATGGATCTCTCTCTCTCTTTCTCTCCTTGCTTTGTCAATCTCCACTAAGGTTTGTATATTTCCTTGGTCATTTAGAAACCACTTCTGACATTGTTGAGCCAGTCTATTTTCTTTCATTATTATTTATCTGCTATTATCTATTTCCTTTCTTTAGGTTTATTTTCATTTATTTTAAGAGCTTAAAGTTGGACATTTATCTCACTGGTCAAGAAGAGAATCTTTGTCACTGGGCTTGCATTTGGAAAGTAGAATTCTGCCCACCATAAAAAAGGTAAATTCCAACAGAAGGGTTTATAATGTTCATGGCCAAGGTGACAGCTAGGCTTTTCCAGACCTGGGTCAGGATTCTCCAATTTGTGGTAATGGACAGCAGCTCTGATACTAAATAGCCTGGATTCCAATTCCGGTTCTGCCATTCTCCAGCTGAATGACCTTGGAAAATGACTTAACCTGACTCTGCCTTGAGTTCATCTGCAAAATGGGAAGAGCAATAGGAATTTTGAAAGTAATTGAGTTAATATATGTCAAGTCAATATATGTCACCACATAGTGAGCCTTAGGTGATTTTAGCCATGATTCACTTTTTAAGCTTTTAATTGACTTCTTCTACTAATCCTTAAGCTTCCCTTCTGCTTTTGATCTAAATTCCTTCACTGGTTTCAATGAAAACATCTAAGTCTTAGCCTGTGTTGATTTGATAACTTCTGAATCACATAAAGTGGAAAACATGCCTCTGGAAAATCTTTCTTTTTTCAAAGCCAGTATGCTTTCAAACTCTTTACTTCTTTATTCTGCATATTTAGGACCATCTTTCATGACTGAGTATGGATTAGGGATCTCGTCTTCCACCCTAAGTTTTTTTAAATTTTATCGATTAAAAAATATAGTTGATTTACAATGTTCTATTAACTTCTGCTGTACAGCAAAGTTAGTCATATATATATATATATATGACTTTACAGATATTTAAATTTTGTTCATATTTTTTTCCATTATGGTTATTATAGGATATTGAATACAGGTCCCTGTGCTTTACAGTAGAACTTTGTTCCCTGTTGTTTATCTATATAGTTTGCATTTGCTAATCCAAAACTTCCAATGTATCTCTCTCCCACCCCCTTTCTCTTAGCAACCACAAGTCTGTTCTTTTCGTCTGTGAGTCTGTTTCTGTGGGGGTTTAGGGTTTTTCTTCTACAGAAAAAAAAAAAAAAATGCAGAGCTCTCGAAAGGCAAAGCCATTCTTCTGAATCAATGTTTCCTAATTACTTAGATTGGCTTCTTTATTGATGTCCATGACCCCTTCATTTTCTGTTTTACATGGGGTGTTTTCATGCCCACATACCCTGTTGCACCTGGTCTTCAGTCCTGTCCAGAGCCGCGTTAGTCACGCCTTCTCGCCTTCTCTCCATCTCATGCTCACTGCTGAGCCCCAGGCCAGGGCTCAGCGATTCTCCAACTTCCCGATAAAGCAGGAGTGGACACAGTACTTGGTGACATAACCAGTGCTGAAAAAGGGAAAATTGACAAAGAGCAATGGGAGTCAAACAGAAACTACAGGAAACAGTGCCTTTTGGCCAGTCTGAAAAGTCCATGGTACGTCCTCTAGCTCAGAAAGCCACCTTCAAAGATGGGCCTTCACACTCCACAACCAGATTCTCTGTGATCTTCCTTTAATAAACACACAACAAAGGGGCCTGGAAGAGAAGCACTGAGACTGGGCTTGGCCTGGGGACTAAACAAACAGTTTGGAGATTCCAGGCAGATGAGCTTTGTTTTTGACATGCTTCTTCTCTCAATGCCTGTGCTGTCTGTGAGCAGAGCCCTCAGCCTGGACAGCTCTGCACCCCAGTGCCCCCTGCAGCTGGAAAAGGCTCCCCCCACCATGGAGACAATTAGAGACAGTGGTGATTTGACACCATGCCCTCGTACAATGATGAAATAAAATCAGGACACATTATGGAATTTAAAGAGGAATGAGACAATAAGAGAATTAGGAAAAAAACTGAAAAGGTCAACCAAGAAATCATAAAGGAAAAGATTGATCTGATATATACAACTCAAGAGGAAAAAATTTTAAGTGATATTGACTGGAAAAGGAATGGCTGTGCCAAATATGACAAGCAAAGCACTAATATACTCGTTATTAAGGAAGTTTTCCTGTTTGAATAAAAAATGACAAACACTAAGAGGTAAAGGAAAAGCTGGCAATTTGCAAAAGAATGACTAATAAACATTTGAAAAACATTAAGCTTCCCTAACAATTAAAGAGTGTAAATTACTTTAATAGGTATATTATAACCCATACATTTGGTGATAATTGCTTTTCTAAGATAATTTCTATTGTTGGCAGGGTGTGAAGGAAAGGCTCATTGCAATTGTCTATCAGGGAATGAATAGAAGAATAACGCTTTTACAAAGCAATTTGGCAAAATGTAACAACAGCCTCAAAAATGTTCTTATATTTTGATTTGCATATATTCATTTATCATGTGGAAATCAGATTATGTGTTTTAAAAAGTTAGCATGAGGATCTTCACCAGTTTTATTTGTAATACGAAAAGTTTGCAAACCACCAAGTGGCCTAGAAAAGAGGAAATTAAAATACATTATGTTTTATGTATGATGGGACACAATGGAAATATTATCAAAAAGTTTTTTCTACCCAAAGTCAAAGGTGAAATGGTATTCTGAAGGAGTTTCCATTGTGGAACAGCAGGTTAAGGACCTGGTGTTTTCTCTGTGACAGCTCGGGTTCGATCCATGGCCCAGTGCAGTGGGTTAAGGATCCAGTATTGGCATAGCTGTGGTGAAGTTCGCAGGTGTGATTCAGATTCAATCCCTGACCCAGGAACATCCATATGCCACAGGTGCAGCCAAAAAAGAAAAAGAAAGAAAAAAAAAAAAAAGACATGGTATTTTGACACTCGAAAAATAACACAGCTGTAGAATGGATATGGAATCAAAATATTTTAACTCAGTAAGTTAAAATTATCCAACTATCTTCTTCTGCTTTGATTCTTAACTTGTAAAATCTAATTCAGATGTGTTAGGGTTCTTCTTATAATTTGCTTCTAGGGAAAGAATGCTTTCACTTTGGAGCGTGGGATTACCACTGGACACTTCTGCTATGTGCTTTTTGATGAAAATTATTATACTGAAAATTTTTATAAAATAAAATTGCTTTCCCACATCCCCAAATAGCAGTAAGAGAAGTAGAAGGAAATCAGGGCATGTGAGGTCCTGGGGGCAGGAGAAGAGAGTGTTTCAGGAGAAAGAGATCAACTCTCTCAAGTAAAGGGAGGACTAAGTGACCATTAGGTTTAACAGGCAATGTTTGTCTATGAAAATGTCTTTGTCTTTGCAGGTGTGTGGAGATGCAGGCGGTGGTGGGGAGGGTATTTGGATGGGTGTATAATTAGAACATAAAGCAAAATCTGAACAACAGTTGGCTAGGTGCTGTTTTGACCATATGGAAAAAAACACATTTAAGTAAAATGATAACAAAATAATTTACAAACAGATGTATTATAAGTTGTTTTCAAAAGCTAAGTAGAGTTAATTGTTAACGCCAGGTTATTGATTATTCATTCATTGCAACTACACTTCTTGAACACCATTTCTCTTATTTAAAAAAATAAAAAGCTTAGTGAAAAGAGGTAAGCTCTGCTTCTAGTAGTTTCTGAAGAAATGAGTTTGTTTTCTTCCTTCTTCATAAAATAGAACCATTTAGAAGTAAATGGTAAAACGAGTTAACATGCAAGATTTATCTCATGAAACTGCTCTGTCTGTTGCATCTGTAAAATAGGATTGTTGTGGGCATTAAGTGAGTCACTATACACATATATGTGGCTTTGGGAAGAATCCCTGGAATCGAGTAAGCATTGCCTAAATGTCACCAACATTATATTGTTAAAAAAGTTATAAAGAGCAAAGCATTGAAAGAGAAGCTGCTAAGGTAAAATGTTAAGAACATAGATTCTAACAGTGAACATACCTGAGTGGGCATCTCAGTCCTGTCACTTGCTGGAATATGTCACGGTCACAGAAGCTCTGGCCTGATCGTGTCTCTATCAATAATATGACTGTAAAATACTGTTTGACTAGAATGTTGGGATCTTTAGAGTGTGCAGCACACCTGTGTCTTGGGAGATTTACAGTGTTTCTCTGCCTTTACAAGAATTTATATTTGAAAACTTCTCAACTCTCATGATATGTGCATTTCAGTTATAGCTCTTTTCTTCTCTTAGGTAACTCCATAAGAAATTGAATATTGTTATCTCCTGCATTAGTCAAGTGTTCTCCAGAAAACAGAACATATATATCTGTATCCTCTCTGCTTCACACACACAGAGTGGGAGAGAGAGAGAGGCCGGAAGTGGGGAGTGTGTTTTCCATTGGTGTGGGTCCAGGCTGCATTAGCTCCATCTCTTTTCTGAGTCTGCAGCCCCTCCTGAGCCCACGTGGGGAGCAGCACCCTTTCTGCAGCTCAGGGGAGTACACAGGTGGCCTGGAGGAGTCCCCATTAACACCATTATAGGCCGAAAACATCCTACAACGAGCAGTCTGCTCCCTGCTGCACAGCACCAGGAGGGTTCTGGAATGAAATCAGACCCTGCTGTAATAAAGAAGATGGCCCCATGAATGTCAAGTGGTATGCAGCTTTATAAAATATGAAACGCCTGAAATACTTGCTGATTCAGCGACTGGTCTTTTTTTTAATTTTATGCTGGCCTTTTGAATTGCTGTATTCTGAATTCCTTTTCTACCATTGTTTCTAATATAATAACTATTTTAATTTACCAAAGAAAGAATAAAGAAAAGGTGTTCAAACGGAAAATGGGCTGAGCAAAGGGAAGCAGAGAGGATACAGAACAGCTAGGACAGAATCAACGTTTTCTGAAAACACTTGGCCAGTGGAACCAGGCAAATTCAATTAATTTGGTTACAGTCCAGGGGTTCGCAGACAGAACCCTTCAAAATCAATACCTAGACCTTTTAACATTCCTGATTTGAAACTCAGTACCCAAGAAGAAGCAAGATGGATGGGGGGAAGAGTGGAAAGGCCAACTGATAGCAATTAGCCAGTGTAGCAGCCAGGCTGTGCTAACACGTCACAAAAAAGGCTTTCCACATCATGCAACTTAATGTGTAAAAAATCTGATTCAAATAAAAATTGTATTTTAAAAAAGGACCCAAACACTTAGGTGTGCTATTGATATTTCTGATCCTCTGTAATATTCCTTTTTCAAAACACCACTATAACTTTTGTTCCAAGAAAGGGGAGAAATTAACAAAATCCTGCATAATAGGTCAGTAAAATCAATTCAAACCTTCTGGTTTCAGAGTTCCTGTTGTGGCTCAGCAGGTTAAGAACTGGACACAGTGTCCATTAGGATGTGGGTTCGATCCCTGGCCTTGTTCAATGGGTTAAGGATACATAACTGCTACAAACTATGGCAGAGGTCACAGATACAGCTCAGAACCCACATCTCTGTGATTGTGGTATAGGCCAGCAGCTGCAGCTCCAGTTCCACTCCTAGGCTGGGAACTTTGAATATGCTGCAGGTGTGGCCATAAAAATGAAAAACAAAACAAACAAACAAAAAAACCTTCTGATTTCAGACTAATAGGGAATGTTTAAATGTTTGATTATTTTAAGCAAAAGAAAGTATTTGTGGATAAACTATTTGAAGTCAGACATTTTATTTTATTCTATTTTATTTTATTCTATTCTATTTTAATTTATTTTATTTTATTTTATTTTTATTAGGCTCTTCTATGATTTAGACTGGCTCCTTTATCAGGCAGAATTCAGAAAAACCACAGGGCATCGTTCTTTGCAAAGATAGTGAGGAAGCAGCATCAGTAGGCCATGTGTGTGTTTGTACAGAAGAACCAGTGTTGTTATGTTTCTGTGATCTCTGTGTTTCTGTTAGAATGAGAAAGGCCTGTGCACAGGTTCTGCCAACAGCAGACAGAGATGCTACACTGAGGATGAAAGGAACAAGGTCTGGGAGAGCCTTTTGAGAAGTACATTGTACTCTCCAAATGCAAGCAAGTAGTACTATTGTGTGGTTCGTGTTATTACTGCTATTATTTATAAATAACCAGAAGAAAGCAAACATATGTCTTCTGTAGTCAGAGAACAGTTGGTCAGGCACATATTTTTGCAACATTTCAGTACACAATTCATTTCACAATAAAAAGGCATTTTTAATTAACAGTTCTATTTAAATGCAAGGCTTCATTCATTTGCTACTTGTCTAATGGCAAAGATATGAATGGTCCTATCTGTGGCTATGAGAGCCATTTAAATGGATAGATCAGGCCCTGCTCCTGGGGTTAGCACTTGAATACCTCTGTAGAAAAGATATGATGAACTCCATGACTTTGTGACTTACTCTAAACAACCTTGGTATACTCTGTTACTCCATAAAGTAATCACTTAAGGACAAACTGACCTACTACGTTCCCAAAGATTCCTGGTACTTTGTACTTTATTCATAGATTGGCATTCAGGTGCCGTAAGCAGTACCCAGAGGAAGTTCACATGGGAAATAAGAACTATTCTAGGCCAGGTGTTCACAGCTGAGATCATCACCCTACCCCCCACCCACCCACCCAGCTTATGGACCACTGGCCGTCTTTGGAGACATTTTTGATCATCACAGCTACCTGGGGGAGATGCTAGTGGCAGCTAGTGAGGAAAGGCCAAAGCAGCATCCTACATACACCACCGACAGGTCAGCCCACACCACTGAGCAGTTTGGATGAGCTGGTTCAAGGTGTGATAAGTGTCTGCAATGACACCTGACGCTGTCTCATAGACCAGCTGCCCATTCTCCAAAACCAGGTCCGTGGCAGGATAAGCCGCTTGCATCGGAAGTAAAGCAATGATGTCACAGCATAAGCCCACTGACATTTTCATACTACGACTTTCTCGATGAAGGAAACAGTGTATTGATCTACATTCTGACCTCCCTCCCTTATCACATGGAGGACTGGCACTTTGAGCAGCTTTGCTTCCAGCCACAGGTTCCCAGTTGCCCCTCTTGGTCATCTCAGTTAATCCCCATCCGCTGGCCCATGATTTTTCAGGGAAAAGGAGTCTCCTGGATGATGGCGAGGCCCCAGAGAAGTCCTCCTCACACTGAACTTCTTTTCTGTACCTGATCTAGAAACAAAGATTTCGAACAGACTTAGACTTACGAAACCAGAGGTCACATTTTTGCCACGGCTACTTCTTTTTCAAATAATTTTTAATTCGTGAGGCCTTTTACATGTTTGCCATGGTTTCTGCATTATGTGTGTATTTTAATCAGTCTCACTATAGAAAAGGCAACTGAAGAAAATTGTTTCCTATCTTTTAAGTCTTTCATAATTATTTTATAAATTCCTTCACTAGAATTAATGTTTTGATTTCACCTAATTTTGCACATACTATGTATTTTTATATATTAAAAGGTATCTGGCAAATATCTGCTGTTCTAAGTGACTACAAAATCATGGTTTTAAGTAGACACCAAAGTTTTCAGATGCCTCCATATATTAATTTTTTAATAATGAAATCCCTAAGTCTTAGCACAAATGATATCCTACCAGAATTAAACATTAATGACCCATTATGTGAAAATATATCACTAGGCTACATGAAATTCAGTGCTACTTAATTTTCAGTACCAGAAATAAACCTGATCCAAAACACTTTATAATTTTAAACCATCTTCTGAAATAGTCTAATAACATGAACATCAGATTTAGACCAATAAAAAGCACCACGCTAGAAAGAGCTTGCCGCTTAAATATTCATGGCACCATGAGGAGAGCTATTTACTACACCTGACTCAGATTTGATCCTCATTAAATTGGATCAAAGGCCATTTCCTAGAGAATGAACATCAGGTGTTCAATGTGGAAAGCCAATCTGTATGAGCTTCAGCATATATTGGTCAAAATGAATACTAGAAAGTTGTACACAATCAATAAAGACGCCAGGTGAGCACCAACTGATGGGTGGTTAGGAGAAAAAAAAAACAGAATTCTTATTGTAGAGTTTATACACATTTGAATGTTCCAATTGAACGAAATTCAATAAACCAGACTACTGCAGCAGTAATTACTACCACCACTGCATAGCATGCAGGGACACAATCCAGAGATAGTGGAATCAGATATATGAAGCCTTGAAGAGTAAAGGATTTCTTCATACCATAGAGTTACTTATTTGCTAAATGATATCCTGCTGACTTGGAAAATTAATATGCTTTCCAAAAAAAATCCTGAAAGATCCCCAAGAATATACCTATCAGCAGAAAAGCCCTAGGGGACACTAAAGGATCAATAAATCATAGTAAAGTCTCCTCTGGAGGTTCGGTGCATCTGTCTCTGTGTATATATATGTATTCCTTGATTTTTCTTCAAAGGGTGATGTACCGATTCATAACAGGAAGTGGACATCATCAGCTGCTCGATTGTGACAGTCTTTAAATTTGTACAATGGCTTTAAGTTTACAAATGTAGGAGTCCTCACTGTGGTGCAATAGGTTAAGAATCCAACTGCAGTTGCTAGGGGCACTGTAGAGGCACGGGTTTGATCCCCAGTCTCCCACAGTGGTTAAACAGGTACAACAGGTTAAAGGATCCAGCATTGCCTCAGCTGCAGCTCAGATTCCATCCCTGGCCTGGGAACTTCTATGCCTTGGGTGTGGCCATAAAAATAGAAATTAAAAAATGTCAAATGGCATTTTTCACAGAACTAGAACAAAAATTTTTTAAATTTTGTATGGAAACAGTAAAGACTCCTAACGTCCAAAGCAATTCTGAGAAAAAAAAGTGGAGCTGGAGGAATCAGGCTCTCTGGCTTCAGACTATACTACAAATCTACAGTCATAAAAACAGTATGGTACTGGCACAAAAACAGAAATATAGATCAGTAGAAGAGGATAGAAAGCCCAGAAACAAACCCAAGCACCAATGGTCAATTAATCTATGACAAAGGAGGAAAGAATATAAAATGCAGAAAAGACATTCTCTTCAATAAGTGGTGCTGGGAAAACTGGACAGCTACATGCAAAAGAATGAAATTACAACATTCTCTAACACCATACACAAAAATAAATTCAAAATGGATTAAAGACCTAAATGTAAGACTGGATACTATAAAACTCTGAGAGGAAAGCATAGGCCAAACACTCTCTGACATAAACTGCAGCAATATCTTCTTAGATCCACTTCCTAGAGTAATGACAAAACTTTTAAAAAATAGAAGATCACAAATGTAAGCAAAACTGCTGGGAGGGTAATAGTAACACAGGTTATGTCCACAAAAAAACTTATGTTTTATATGCATCTATTCAAATTTTTTTGGAAAGATTATAGCCTATTAGCAACTAACTGCAGCACTACTTTGCAGATGTTTAAAGAGAACCTATTTCTCTGTCATGATTCATGACAAAGTGAAATCATTTTATTTTTGCTAAGTATTTACTAGTTTATGTATTGTTATAACTTAATTGCAAAAAATGAAAAAAAATACAAAAAACAATCCTTAAATTTTAAAATACTCATCTGTAAATAAGGGAAACAAATCATTTATCAAAGGATCTCCATATATGTTTTTGATATGGACACATCAGATACACTAAGTAATACCTAGAGATGCATCGGAATGAAAATCATCAGGGCTTATGAATCAGGTGATCATTCTGAGGAACAATGTTTTTCAATGCTGCAGCAGATTTCGTGTAATTGCTTAATAATATATAAAATTAAGCTATAGTTGAGCATAGTTTAGAAGAGAAAATGCACTCAAATCAGCCCCCTCTGCTTGCATAAAAAGAAGATATATTCAAAATGAATCTGATCTGTCAGCACAAAACTTAGAAACTGAAACTTAGACCCAAGCATGAATTTTCAAAATGCGGTCAGAAAGTTTCAACCTGTGCCTTATTCTTTATTTAGTTAGGTGACCTAGAACCAATTACAATATTCCTTCTACCCCCAATGTTCTCATTTGCACAATGGAGAAAACTGACATTTTGATAAGCAAAAGGCAATTGAAACAATGTGCATAATGCTCTGAGCCCAGTATCAGGCACACAGTGAACAACCATCTTCTTTTTTTTTTTCCTTTCCTTACCAGAACAAACTGTTACAAAAATTTCATAGCTTCTAAGTAGACAATTGGAATACTTGACTAGGGAAGTGGGAGGAGACAGTTTGCCAAGTCCATAAATTAAAAATATTTATGTCATTTATGGTTATTATAAATAAACAAAATTTGCCCAGAAGTTTTTTTTTTTTTTTCTCTTCTGGAACATGAGAAGTGAAAACTTCTGTCAAATCAACATAAATAAAAATGGCGTATCATTTTAGTTTTTTTATCAAACATTGTGGATGTACATGGTCTCATATGATCTGAACAGCCTGACTCTGCATCTTCTTCCTGAATGGTAAAGAATCAAAAAAGGATTCCACCCCTCACTGCTAGCCAGTCTCAGAATATTACCTCAACTGATTCTACCTCTTATCTCTAAAGGAGTTCTTTGTTTGCTTATTGTTATCCTTTTGCATTTTTATTTTATTCTAATGGAATTAGAATTGTCTAGCACCATATGCTCCACAATGTTGTCTGTCACCACAGTAATGGCAGAAGCAAATATTAAATATTCCTCCTTCTTTATGTCTCTGTGTTCAGGCATTATGAGAATGCATCCAGTAATAGAAGTGAGTAAAAATGATGGTGTGATAGTTTGACAAATGGAAGAATACCTCTAAATGTCTTCGTGAATTTAAAATGCTATGGCATACAGCAATATGGATACAACTTGAGATTATCATACTAAGTGAAGTTAGTCAGAAAGAGAAAGACAAATAACCATATGACATCACTTATATGTGGAATCTAAAATATGGCACAAATGAACCTATCTACAGAACAGAAATAGACTCACAGACATGGAGAACAGACTTGTGGTTGGCAAGGGGGAGGGGGGAGGGAATGGGATGGACAGGGAGTTTAGGGTTAATAGATGGAAACTATAACGTTTAGAATGGATAAGCAATGAGGTCCTGCTGTATAGCACAGGGAACTCTATCTAATCTCTTGGGATAGACCATGATGGAAAATAATATATAAAAGAATATATATATATATACACACATATAACTGACTCATTTTTCTATACAGCAGAAACTGGTACAACATTGAAAGTCCACTATACTTTAAAAATTAATTTAAAAATAAAATAAAATACTATGGCATAAATGTGATTTGTATTAGTCCATAAGCACATATGAAAAGATTCTGACCCAATAAAAGCCATGGATTTTATTTCCGGCACATCTTTCTTTAACATCTGCTCCATAGTGATAACCCCCGGAAACCACAGGGTGAGGCAAGGGTGGAGAAAAGGGAGGAAAAATTTAAAAAGAAGTAAATATCTACAAAGATAGTATAGCCTCTGAAGCAACTGCTCAGTGTGAAAACGAGGAAAGAAGAAACACACTCTCTCAAATATTAAAATTAGACTTTCTGCAGTAATAACAGAAATCTTGAAACAGAAAGGAAGTTTTCCATGTTTCAAAAGACTTATCGAAACCATCAGGTGACTTCAATCTTCAACTTCCTCAGAATCTCAGAGAAAGACCATAACCAGCTGTCAGTGGAGTTAGTAACAGCCAATGTCACAATTTCTGTGTCTCTGTGACCTGGCAGGACAAGATCATTAAGGCTTTACAATTCTGGGATACATTTAACAATGGGTTGTACTGCATTCTTTGTCAGCCCAAATGAATGCCCTGAGTAGATAAACACACTAAATGACCGTCATTAGATTGATCCAAATCAATACTTTATTTGGTCTTTTAGATGCAGGTGCACCAAACAGCACTCCCTCTACTTCTCATTCCCCCTAATCAGGCACTGCATATGCAAAAGGCTCCAGCAGTGGGATAATGAAGTTGTATTAAGCCTTTTTCAGAGACTGTACTGCCATCATCATTAGGGCTTTGCTAAATAGGAGACTTTGGTTGCTTAGTAACACAAATATTGAAATGGATGTTGCAGAAGGCTATTTTTCTTGTTCTGAAATCACGACTCCCTAATTTACTTTCCATTCTGTAACAGCAGAGTTCTGATGAATTAGGTGACTCCCTTCTGACAATGCGATCAGCCCATCTTTTGTCTACCCAGCAAGGTGCAAACCAAATCTCACTTTGTGAGAAATCTTTGCTTTAAATGGATTCAACTTTCTTATGTCCAGCCTCCCCACCAAAACTGAAAGTAGTATCATCACAAAATCACAGTCCAGGTTTTATTGTATAGAAACCCCTTTAAAAAGTGAAATGCATTTCTTAAATGAAACTTGAAGACAACCAAAAACAAATAGGTCTGGTAGGCACATATGAGCAACTAATAGCTATGGCATGGTAGCACTGATAGCAAATCCAAGCTTATACTGCTTGCCACGTGACAGGTGAGAAATGAGGTGCTGGGGCAAGGAAGAGTGACTTTATTTGGAGAGCCAGCAGACTGAGAAGATGCTGGACTAGTGTCCCAAAGAACCACCTGACCCCATTTTGGATGCTAGCTTCTTTTATAGAACAAAGAGGGGAGAGGAGCAGGTAAAGTTAAAAAAAAAAAGTGTTAAGTGTTAGCAAATATTTCTTGGTTCTTGTCAGACTCCTAAGAAGAAGTATTAATTTCTTCTTTACTGGAATCATTCACAGGTGGGCCTGCTCAGGATGTTTCCTGGGAGCTAAACAAAATTAGTTTAGCTTAATACTCAGGCATAGGAGGCAGGGTTTCCGGAGGCAGGGTTTCCAGAGACAGGCCATGATGTATACTTTAAGTAATAGGCAACATCCCTTCAGGAATTAATGTGTAGCAAAGGCAATAGCAATAGAATACAAAAGTTAAACAAACAGATCCAATGTGGAGTCAGATTTGCTCTTCTCTACAAAAATACCTCTTCTCAAAAAAGTATTTACCAAGCAAATTTATAAAGTTGGACAAAACTTTATAATAATTTTCTTTTAATTCTTAAAAGTAAATACATCTCTTGATACCACTGAGACATTTTGGTATAAAAATCTTCTCTCCACTATGATAAAAAAAAAAAAAACTTGAGGGGATCTCCTTTTTCTCTCTCACCCTCACCTCCATCCCACTCTGATCTCACATTCTTTTTCTTTCTCTCTCTCTAATACCTTGATATAAATATATATGTGTGACTATACATAGGAAAATGCAAAAAAAAGATATAAGAAGAGATTAGAAAACATTAAAAATATTTTTATTGAAGTAGAGTTGATTTACAGTATTGTGTTAGTTTCAGTGTACAGCAATGTGATTCAGTTTTATACATATATATGAATATTTTTTCAGATAATTTTCCATTATAGTTTACTACAAGATATATAGTTCCCAGTGCTATACAATAAATTCTTGTCCCTTATGTAGTCTATGTATAGTAGTTTGTGTCTATTAATCCCATACTCTTAATTTGTCCCTCCCTCACCTTTCCTTTGGAAACCGTGTTTTTCTTTGTGAGTTTATTTTTGTATATAGATTTATTTGTACTATTTTTTTAGATTGTACATATAAGTGATATCATATGGTATGTTTCCTTCTCTGCCTGACTTACTTCACTTAGTATGATAATCTCTAGGTTCACCCATGTTGCTGCAAATGGCATGTTTTCATTCTTTTTTATGGCTGAGTAATATTGCGTTGTGTGTGTGTGTGTGTGTGTGTGTGTGTGTGTGTACATACAACATACATGCTACATCTTCGTAAACCAATCAAATATTGATAGATACTTGCATTGCTTTGGTGTCTTGGTTTTGTAAATAGTGTTGCCATGAACATTGGGATACATATATCTTTTCAAATTAGTTTTCTCCAGATAAATGCCCTGGAGAGAGATTGCAGGATCACATAGCAACTTTATTTTTAGTTTTTTGAGGGACCTCTATACTTTTTCCATAGTGGTTGCACTAATTTATATTCCCACAAACAGAGTAGGAGGATCCCCTTTTCTCTACACCCTCTCCAGCATTTATTACTTGTCGATATATTGATGACAGCCATTCTGACTGGTGTGAGGTGATAAAAAATAAAATACTTTTACCTATACCATAGCTACAATTGAACTCTAAAACTATCTCTGGCCTTCTAGTCATCCAAGGCAAAGATAAAACACCACTGTGCTCTGAATAAAGTTCATGCCAATTTCAGTACATACAGACTTTTCCCCCAAAGTAAAAATAGGGAGAAGTTTAACAAATATGTTGGAAAGTCAACATGTGCATTTGTTTGCTAAGGCTTCAGTAACAAACTACCATAAACCCAGTGGCTTAACACAGCACAAATTTATCGTCTTGTAACTCCATAGGTTAGAAGTCTGACCTGGGTATCACTGGGCTAAAATCAAGGTGTGTGCGGGGATCCGTGCCTTTTGGACACTCCAGAGGAGTCCCTTTCTTGCCTTCACCATTACTAGAAGCTGCTGACATTCTTTGACACATGCATCTCATCCCCCATCTTCAGAGCCAAGAGGTTGTATCTCTGACCATGCCTCTGTTGTCATGTTTCCCCCTCTCCATAGCCAGGAAGGATGTATCCTCTTTAAAGATCCATGTGATTTGGCTGGGCCCATCAAATAACCCAGGATGAATCCCCCTGCTCAGTGTCCTTGATTTAATCATATCAACAAACATGCTCACAGTTGGTGGGATGAGCACATGGATGTCTTTGGGCAGCCATTGTTCTGTCAACCATGGTGTGCTATAACTTTAATTAAAATTAAAAAAAAAAAGAGGACCTCAAATCCAAGACCCAGGTTTCAATGCTGCCTCTCACAATTACTAGCTATGTGGCCTTGAGGAGCTTATTTAATCTCATGAGCCCTGGTTTCCTCATCCAGGAATATTATAATATTGAACCTAAACTGTTGCTATGCGAATTGTTTATGTCAAATACTTAGCACAGAGCTCAATCAACCCAAATGATGGTATTAGAGTTTTGTTGACTTTTATTAGTACTTCATAAAAGCTAACAGGGGAAAATCAGGTTGTACTCTAGGACCTAAGCTTACATAGTTCTAGCACACTTGTTTCTGGTTATTTCACTTGACACCAAAGGAGAACTTTTAGAGTTCCTTGAAGAATGGATGTTTGTATAGAAACCTTTGCTTAACACCTATTGCCTCAACCACATATTTGGCAAAGGCTGAATAACAATCAATTACAATTCAGCTGCCTGGTATATGCCCAATGGGTAGGTATTATGTACTACTTATGATGGAAAAGTCCATTTGCTTCAGCTATCAAAGAGCAAAGTGGCAGGTTTAATATTCCTTTTGTGAAAAAAAAAAAAATCAGCAGCCTGACATCAATTTTCTTCCAGAAAAAGAATCATATTTCTTAAACCACAAAATGAGCCATGAACAGGGTCAGATATTTTCTCAATAAAGCTCTCAGTCTGGCCAAATGCCAGGACAAGCAACCATTTGAAACACTGCAGAGGCACAATGGACCGCGAAGGTCATGAGTCATCACATGGAAGTGCCCCACTCGCTCTCCTCCCCATCTCCCCATCCAGCACATTATTGGTCAAGCCCACCTCCCCCACAAAATATATCCGTTTCTATGATAGTTAGAAATCACTCTCAATTTGACTTCTTCCTCTCAATGCCCCCCACCTATGTTATCACTCCTTTATTTCAAGCCATTATTCTGTATTATGCAAGGCATCATTTGGAATTTATTTGAACCTAAGCAATGGAAAATCCAACCAACACTGGTTTAAAGAACACAGAGTTTAGCAGTTCCCTGGTAGTTCAGTGGGTTAAGGATCTGGTCTTTTCACTGCTGTGGCTCAGGTTGCTGCTGTGGCATGGGTTCAGTCCCTGGCTGGGGAACTTCTGCATGCTACAGGCATGGCCAGAAATAAAAGAAGAAAAAAAAAAACAAAAAATGAGAAAAGTTTATTTTCCTCATATAACATAAAATCAAAGACTCCAGTTATGGAAATTCCTGTTCCCCTATCCTTACTGGATGGCTTTTCTCTTCAAATCACAAGATGGGAGCAATACCTAGAGGCATTCCAGTTGCATTTCAGGCAGGAAGAAAGGAAAGAGACTGAAAACACATGCTAATTATCAAGCAGTGTCCCTAGGATCATGATCTAGTGGTTTTAACATGTATATCAGTGGTCATGCAAAGTCTGTGACAGTCTGGAAAGGAAAGTATTGATATCCAGACACACTGTTGGATATCAATACTGGAAAATCAGGATTTTGTGGCTAGAAACTAGGAGTGCCTGCCACACCTGGTCTCCTGCAGTACTGTAGGTTCCCAGTTCAACCAACACCAGTCAGCTATGCTCTCTGGTTAACCTTTCCCACTGCCATTAGATGGATCTCCCTAAGAAACAAAACCATGCTTAAAATGGGCTCTAACTCGGAGTTCCTGTTGTGGCACAGCAGAAATGAATCCAACTAGGAACCCTGAGGTTGTGGGTGTGATCCCTGGCCTCGCTCAGTGGGTTAAGGATCCAGCATTGCTGTGGCTGTGGTGTAGGACGGCAGCTGCAGCTCTGATTGGACCCCTAGCCTGGGAAACTCCATATACTGCGGGTATGGCCCTAAAACGCAAAAAAAAAAAAAAAAAAAAAAAAAAAAAATAGGCTCTGGCTTTTCTTTGCCCAATGCATGTGTCCTAGAATCATGATCATGACATACCAAAACCCATCTTTGTAATTCCATTCCAATTTGTTCCACAGATTTATCTCCTATCTTTCCATTTCATCCCTGCTACCTTTCAGCCACATTCAACTAACTTATCATTGTTCCCCTAAGACAATATGCTTCCCTGCTTTCATTTATATCTTCACTTCTATGCAGAGTATCCTTCCCCTTCTGTTTTTCTGGACAAGAACCTTAGGACCCACCCTGAATTACACCACTTTTGTGAAGCTTTTCCCAATCATCTCCAGTAGAGTTTGTGGGGCTCTGGTTTGTATCCATCTCTCTGTGGTAGTCTCTGCATAACCATATTGTGCTTGTTGTCTCCACATGTCTCCTACCTCCATCAACCAAGATTCCTCAAATTAAGGTTGCCTATACTTTTTCTTTTTTCTTTTTCTTTTTTCTTTTTTTTTTGCGTGTTTTCTAGGGTACTCCCTCAGCATACAGAGGTTCCCAAACTAGGGGTCTAATCAGAGCTGTAGCCACCGGCCTACGCCAGAGCCACAGCAACGCAAGATCCGAGCCACATCTGTGACCTACACCACAGCTCACGGCAATGCCGGATCCTTAACCCACTGAGTATGGCCAGGGATTGAACCCGCAACCTCACAGTTCCCAGTCAGATTTGTTAACCGCTGAGCCACGATGGGACCTCCAAACCTATACTTTTCCTGTCATAATAAATCCTCAATACATTTATGTAGTAATCAATTATTAATGAATTCAGAAGAGGATATATAAGAATTTAATCAAGAACTAAAGAAGCATACAGTTTTCTATGTCAAAATATGGCCATGAATCAGAAGTTTGGGGAAAAGATAGAAAAAAATCAGAGCCACAATAAAGGAAAAAAAGACATAAGAAGCCAAGGATTCAGACAAGGAATGTGGGATTACAGAATCAGAAGGTGAAACCCAAGGATCTAGGCACCAAAGACAAGAATAAGAACATAACTTGAATATTACCAGAGTGTAAATCAGATGTCAGCTGAGCTATCCACCCAGAACATCTAGGTATTATTGTGTTAAAAGATTAACTGAGATTCTGGGGTGAAGATGGCAAAGTAAGAAGACCCTGAGCTCACCTCCTCCCATGATAACACAAAATCTGAAACTATTTGTAGACCTGAAGACTAGCAGAAAAAAACTTCCACAGCTAAAAACACAAAGGAGGAATCACAAGATAGTAAGAGGAACGGAGATGGGGTATAGTCAAGGATCACACTCCCAGGTAGATTACCCACAAATGGGAGGATAACCACAATTGCAGAGGTTCTCCCCAAGCAGCAAGGGATCTGAACCCCACATAAGGCTCTCCAGCCTACAGGCCCTGCACTGGGAAGATGAGCCCCCAGAATGCCTGGCTATGAAGGTCAGTGGGGCTTGGATATGGGAGTACTAGAGAACTGCAAAAATATATTCTTCTCTTAAAAGACACAAGCAAAATCCCATGTACTCCAAGTTCCAGTGCAGAGGCAATAATTTGGAAAGATCCTGATTCAGATCCAAATTTATGCTTTTTTTTTTTTTTTTTTTTTTTTTTGGTCGTTTTAGAACTGCACTCACGGCATATCATCTTTTGTGGATTTCTGGGAAGAGGTTACATACATAAAACAAGCACGTGTCAGTAAGCTTGTTATTTTATTTTTTTTTTATTTTTTCTGTCTTTTTGTCTTTTGTCTTTTGCTGTTGTTGTTGTTGTTGCTATTTCTTGGGGCCGCTCCTGCGGCATATGGAGGTTCCCAGGCTAGGGGTTGAAACGGAGCTGTAGCCACCGACCTACGCCAGAGCCACAGCAACGCTGGATCCGAGCCGCGTCTGCAACCTACACCACAGCTCACGGCAACGCCGGATCGTTAACCCACTGAGCAAGGGCAGGGACCGAACCCGCAACCTCATGGTTCCTAGTCGGATTCGTTAACCACTGCGCCATGATGGGAACTCCCAAATTTATGCTCTTGAAGAGACTCCCAGAGAAGGAGAAGGTGACTGGGACTCTCCCTGGAAACAGAGACACTGGCAGCAGTCATTTAGGAGAACTCACGCTACTAGGAAGACGTTAGTGCTGAGAGGCACCAATTTGGAGTCCTTGTTGTAACCTATTAGCATCTGGAGCTTACCCATCCACCAGCAGGACCCCCCACAACTAGCTAGCTACCCAGCACCCAGCCTCACCCACCAGTGCACTAGCAGTTATTGCACATGGCAGGATCTGATAGCCAACTGAGCAAGGGAAGGGGCCAACCCCACCTACCAGTGTGTCAACAGTGGTCAGTTCCACCACAACAAGGGGACCCACACAGCCCACAAATGCATCTTCTCTAGTGCATATGTCTGGTGACCAGAGGGGAGAGTGCTGTTGGGCCCTAGAGCATGTCTCCTACACAAGGATATCGAGGAATAGAGCCAATCTGCCTAATACTTACAAACAAACACAGAGAATAATGCAAAATGTGGAGACAGAGGAATATGTTCCAAAGAAAGGAACAAGACAAAAGACTGGAAAAAGAACTAAATGAAATGGAGATAAATAATCTACTAATGAAGAGTTCAAGATAGTGACTTTCAATATTTTAAGCAAACTTGGGAGAAGAATAGATAAACATGGTGAGAAGTTCAAAGAGTTAGAAAGTTTAAAAAATAACCAAATAAAGCAGCAGGATATAATAACTAAAATAAAAAAATACCCTAAAATGAACCAGCTGTGTCCTAGATGATACAGAGGAACAATTCAGTGAACTGGAAGGCAAAGTAGTGGAAATAACCCAGGCAATGGGAAAAAAAATAAATTTAAAAAAAGGAAGATAGTTTAAGAGACCACTGGGATAACATCAAGAATACTAACATCTGTATTATAGGACTCCCAAAAAGGGATGAATGAGAGAAAGGAGCAATAATTTTATTTGAAGAAAAAAATACCTGAAAACTTTTCTAATCTAGGAAATGAAATTATATCCAGGTCAAAAAAACACCAAAAAAAAAAATCCAAATAAGATGAATCTAAAGAGGTCCATAACAATGCACATTATAATTAAAATGGCAAAAAATAAAAAAAATAGGGAATCTTTAAAGAAGCAAAAGAACTAATTACATACAAGGGAACTCCCAAAAGGCTACCAGCTTACTTTTCAGCAGGAACTTTACAGGCCAGAAGAGAGTAGCAATGTAATGAAAGTAATGTAATTCAAAGTAATGAAAGAAAAATTCCTATAACCAAGAATACTCTACTCAGGAAGACTATCATTCAGATTTGAAGAAGACAAAGAGTTTCACAGGCAAATGAAAGCTAAGAGTTCAGCACCAATAAACTAGCTGTACAAGAAATGTTAAAGGAGTTTAACTAAGTGAAAAAGAAAAACCACAACCAGAAATATGAAAATTATGAAAGGAAAAAATTTCATTGGCAAATATAAAGTAGAGCTAGTAGGAAGATTACAAGATAAAATTAGTGAAAGCATCTATATTGACAATAAGTAGTTGAGGAATATACAAAACAAAAAAGATGTAAAATATGGTGTAACTAATATTCAACGTTGAAGGGAGTGTTACATGCAGGGTTGTCAGAATGTGTGTTTGAACTTGAGATCATCAACTTAAAATAATCATATAAATGTTTAGGTTGCTATATATAAACCTCACAGTAACCACAAGCCAAAAATCAAAAATAGATACACATACACACAAAAGAAAGCAGTCCAAACATACACTAAAGATAGTCATCAAATGACAAGAGGGCAAATGAAGAATAAAGGAACAAAGAAGAACTGCAAAAACAATTAATAAAATAACAGTAAATAAATACCTATCAATAATTACTTTAAATGTAAATGGACTAAATGCTTCAATCAAAAGAGTGGTTGAATGGGTTTAAAAAAACAACATATATATGGTGCCTATAAGAGATTCACGCAAATGGAAACAAAAAGAAACCTGGGGTAGCAATACTTCTATCAGACAAAATAGACTTTAAAACAAAGACTATAGTGAGACAAAGAAGGTCATTGCATAATGCAAAGGAATTAATCCCACAGGAGATATAACAATCATAAGTATATATGCATCCAACATAGGATCACCTAAATATATATAGCAAATATTTTAAAACATAAAAGGAGAAACTGACCATAACACAATAATAATAGGGATCTTTTTAACATTTACATCAATGAGCAGATCATCCAGATACAAAATCAATGAGGAAACATTAGACCAGATTGACTTAATAGATATACACAGAACATTCTATCCAAAAAAAATTAGAATATGCACTCTTTTGAAGTGCACATGAAACATTCTCCAAAATAGATCACATGTGAGGTCACAAAACAAGTCTCAATAAATTTAAGAAAACTGAAATCTTATTGAGCATCTTTTCTGAAAAAAAAAAATGCTGTGAGACCAGAAGTTATTCGAGGAGAAAAATGCACAAAACAAAAATTCATGTAGGCTAAACAATATGTAACTAAACGACCAGTGTATCACTGAAGAAATCAAAGAGGAAATGAAAAACACCTGGAGACAAATGAAAATGGGATTACAAAGATCCAAACACTATGGAACACAGCAAAAGCAAGAAAAGTTTTTAGCAATACAAGGAAATAAGACAAATTTCAAATGACCAAACCTTATACGTAAAGGAACTAGAAAAACAACAGATAAAACTCAAAATGAGTAGAAGCAAAGAAATAGTATATATCAGAGTAAAAATATATTAAACAGAGACTTAAAAATATTTAAAAAAAAAAACAATGAAACTAAGAGCTGGTTCTTTGAAAGATCAACAAGATTTTTAAGATTTTAGTCAGACTCATGAAGAAAAAATGAGAGTGGGCACAAATGAATAAAATCATAAAATCGCCATTTGTGACAACATGGATGGACCTAGATAGAGGGTGTTAACACTGAGAGAAATAAGTTAGTTAGAGAAATCCAAACACACATGATCTCACAATATGTGGAATCAAAAAATAAAATAAATAAGCAGAATGATATGAAAACAGACTCATTAAGTACATGGAATAAATAGGTGGTTGCCAGAAGGGGAGGGGGAATGGGGAGGTAAGCAAAATAGATGAAGAGGATTAAGAGGTCCAAACCTCCAGTAAGATAATAAAAAACCACAGGGATGTAATATACAGAATAAGGAATGTGGTCAATAACATTGTAGTAACTTTGTACGGGGACAGACAGTTACTAGACCTATGGTGGCGATCACTTCATAATGTGTGCAAATGTCAAATCACTATGTAGTAAACTTGAAACTGATGTAATATTGTACATCAAATATATTTGATAATAAAGAAAGGTTAACTGAGGTACGTCAAAACTTTTAAGGGTATATTTAAGCATGTGTCCGAATGAGGCAACAACAAAAAGGAAGTGGTTGGGAGGCTCCAACAACAGGAGCTGGAGAGAGATTTTGGAGAGAAGACAGGGAAGACAATCATGGAAATTCTTTGATAGACAGTAGGTTATGAGGTTGCCTTCCTTAGGAAAGCCTAGACAACTATGATTGGTTGTTCATAAATTTCATTTTCTTCTGGCTATGGTTTTGGTTTGCTTTCATAGACAAGGCATTAGAGCTTTCATAGGCTAATGGCCTCCTAACTTTATTTTCACTTTAACAATTGATTAAAACTACTTCTACACCCTCAGGAAGTCCTACTCTCCCCCACAGCCAAAAATGTCCAGGTTTTTCTCAGGTATTTTCCCCTTCTCTTCAAACTTGTTTTTACTGAATTAGTTTGGGTCATGGATTATTTTTGTTTTATTTTTTCCATTCATTAAAAATTTTTTATTGTTATTTCCCCAATACAATTTTTTTTCTACTGTACAGCATAGTGACCCAATGATACATACATCTATACATTCTTTTTTCTTGCACTATCTTGCTCCATCATAAGTGACTAGACATAGTTCTCAGTGCTACACAGCAGGATCTTATTGCTAATCCACTCCAAAAGCAATAGTTTGTATCTATTAACCCCAAACTCCCAATCCATCCCACTCCCTCCCCCTCCCCCTCGGCAACCACAAGTCTATTCTCCAAGTCCATGATTTTCTTTTCTATGGAAAGGTTCATTTGTGCCATATATTAGATTCCAGATATAAGTGATATCATACGATATATATCTTTCTCTTTCTGACTTACTTCACTCAGAATGAGAGTCTCTAGTTCCATCCAAGTTGCTGCAAATGGTATCATTTTGTTCTTTTTTTTTTTTTTTTTTTTTTGTCTTTTTGCCATTTCTTGGGCTGCTCCCATGGCATATGGAGGTTTCCAGGCTAGGGGTCCAATTGGAGCTGTAGCCGCCTGCCTACACCAGGGCCACAGCAATGTGGGATCCGAGCCACATCTGCAACCTACACCACAGTCACAACAATGCCAGATCCTTAACCCACTGAACAAGGCCAGGGACCGAACCCACAACCTCATGGTTCCCAGTTGGATTCTTTAACCAATGAGCCATGACAGGAACTCCCCAATCATTTTGTTTTTTGTATGGCCGAGTAGTATTCCATTGCATATATATACCACATCTTCCTAATCCAATCATCTGTCACTTGGGCAGTTGGGTTGTTTCCAGGTCTTAGCTATTGTGAATGGTGCTACAATGGACATGTGGGTGCATGTGTCTTTTTTAAGGAAAGTTTTGTCCAGATATATGCCCAAGAGTGGGGTTGCTGGGTCATATGGTAGTTCTATGTATAGTTTTCTAAGGTACCTCCATACTCTTCTCTGTAGTGGTTGTACCAGCTTACATTCCCACCAACAGTGCAGGAGGGTTCCCTTTTCTCCACACCCCCTCCAGCATTTGTTATTTGTGGACTTATTAATGATGGCCATTCTGACTGGTGTGAGGTGGTATCTCATGGTCATTTTGATTTGCATTTGTCTAATAACCAGGGATTCTGGGCATTTTTTCATGTGCTTGTTGGAAAAATGCTCAATATCCCAATAAGCACATGAAAAAAAATGGTCATGGATTATTTATCTACTCCATATAACAATTTAATTGCAACTTTCATCCCCTTCCTCTGTTTTTGTTTTTTGTTTTTTCAGAAAAATCTGTTTAACAACTTATTTTCAAGTATAGTAGACTTATCTGTGGGGACTAGAAAGGATTTTAATCACAAAAAAGCACATTTCATCTGAATGTTAAATACCTTTGATCCTAAGTCTTTCAAACCTTCATCCCACTCCTAAACTTTTCCAGTTTCCTCTGCATCTCACGTTCCACAAACATCTAGTTTAAGAAATCCAAACTTGCTTTAGTATATCAAGTGAAACATTACTACTCCCAAACTTAGCTCTAAATCCATTTTGTGCATTTAAATCCAGCAATGATAATCCCAGCAGATCAGTGGAGCTTTTAATATGGCTGAAGCCATACTCCATCAAAGATGACTGAGATTATAAACAGTAAGTGTTTTTCTACTTAAGCCAAAACTTCTGATTGATTATATCCCTAGTTTAGGTAAAGATTCAATAGAAAATGTGTGCGAAGGTGAGAATTAGGAATAGAAAGTGCAAGGCTACACCTAGGGCTTCTTCCAGATTTGATGAATAAGAATCATCAGTTTCCTCATAAGTGAAAAAAAAATTAGTTCATTCATTCTACTGATACTTATTGTCCTTCTACTGTGCTGCGCAATATTCTAAGCATGTAGATGCAGCAATGAACAAGAGATCAAATGCTCCCTTAGACCTTTGTAGAGATAATAATTGTACCTACATCCTGAGGTTATTGTGAGGATTAAATTACAAAATTCATGAAATATCCTTAGAACATTTTCTGGCACATTGTAGCACTTCTGTTATCATTGTTATTGTTATATAAGAATAGTACATCCTGATAAAAGCATGTGATCAAAGTAGAGTAATGAAGTGAAGAATAGAAAAGTTCTTGACACCCAAGAATAAAAATAATGGAAACTTATCTTGATTTATCCAATTTAATACATATATACTGAGAGCCTATTGTATGCCAAGCATGGTTCTAGGGGCTTGAAATACAGAAGTAATCAAGAAAGAAAACATTTAAAGGTGTCACAAAATGTTGCTTATCTGGTATAGAAATTCCCTATTCTACCTGTAACAGCTCCTGCTTCTGTGAGCTCAACTGACATGTCAAAGATCATATGTCTGTCATCTTCATCAAAAATAAATTTTTAGGATCTCTGTCGACATCCATTTGGTGCAATCATTTTCCAAGAAAGAGAAACCTTCAGGAAACAAAGATTAGTGATTCTGTCAAAGGAGAAAAAAATTCCACTGACAGACAGATTAAAAACTTGATAAATCATGGAAAATTGCAAAACACGCCAAAAAAAAAAAAAGAGGTTAAAGTATTTCAATCAAAGAATACTTCATCTTTCCTAATAGTAAAGTTCTTATCACTTGATGCCATTCTCTGTTACTGCAGTTTATGACTCTTGACCCAAATTCCCCATGCTCCGTAGAAAAATCTGGCCACTCTCTTTCAAGAAACAATTTGTAGTAATCCACGAATCTCTTCCATCTAAATCTGTCTGCAAAAAAGTCCTAGAGTAGAAACCACTCAGCTACTCTCTACCATTCTAGCCTCATCTTGTCAAGAGCTGTCCAATCTAAAGGAAGGGAAGTTATTCAAACCTAGAAAATATTTTTAGGAAATAATCATAGAAAATGTTCCACCTCACAAGTAAACAAATTCAAATTAAAACAATGAGGTATGAATTTTACTCAATAAATTAGCCCAAGCAACTCTTACTTCTATAAAGATAATTCTTAATACCATCACAGAAGTAGTTAAACTGGTAATCTCACACTGTGGATGTCAGTGTTAACTGGGCTTTAGGGTAGAAATCTGACAAAGTGTAGCACATACTATTACCTTTTACATATTTGTTTGATCCCATGACTCAATTTGTTGGAATCTATCCTAATTTTGAAAAAAAAGCATACGCATGAAGATGTTAGTCACACATATACTATTAAGATTGGAAATAATTTAAATGTCAAACAATGAGAGAAATGTGAATAAATGATGGCATATTACTCAACCATTAAAATATGAAAAATTCTTAATAACATTTTATACTCCACTTCATTCCCAAAGTATCTGTGGTAAGGATATCATGCTAAATGAATTTTTAAATGCCTAATATGTGATTATATATAAAACATATTTCTGCACTTTTTTAAAGTTATATTGAATTACAGTTGATTTATAATGTTGTGATAATTTCTGCTATGTACAAAGTGATTTAGTTATACATATACACATATCTTTTTTTTTTTTCAGATTCCTTTCCCATATAGGTTATTACAGAATACTGGGTAGAGTTCCTTGTGCTATTCAGTAGACCTCTGTTAACTAAACATTCCATATACATTCATATACAGCAGAGTGCACATGCCATATTTTTAAACATATACTAGAAGGAAATGTAGCACACAGTAAATCAGTGAGATTATGGATAACTTATTCTTTGCCATTTTCCATTTTTTGAAAAATTCTTATGTAACTTTGTAAATAAAATATTCATTTATAAAAGTAATTCCAATAAAAATTACTTTTAAATTATTAAATTTGATACAGTGCATTACTTAGTGAGATTTGCAAGCTCAGAGTGGTTAGCACTTGCTGTGGATGTACCTGCCTTATTCAGGACAGGAAGTTAGGCGAGCAAAGCTTAATACAAAATAATAGCTGTCATAGCCAGTTTTGTTTAGTTGGTTTGTGGGTGGATGGGTTTGTTTTATTTTTTAGCCCATCACAGAAAGTCCTGGAAAATTAGAGAATTTGATAAGAACTTATTTCAGTCACTAAGACAGAACAGGGAGTTCCTGTCATGGCTCAGTGGTTAAAGAAACCAACTATTATCCATAAGGAGGCGGGTTCGATCCCTGGCCTTAATCAGTGGGTTAAGGATCCTGCGTTGCTGTGAGCTGTGGTGTAGGTGGCAGATGTGGCTTGGATCTGCCACCGCTGTGACTGTGGCATAATGAGGAGGCTACAGCTCTGATCCTATCCCTAGCCTGGGAACTTCCATATGCCGAAGGTGTGGTCCTAAAAAGACAAAAAAGACAAAGACAAAAAATAAACAAAAAAACTTAAGTCAGAACAACTCTAGGTAAATTTCCCAACACAAATGTTTATACAAAGCTTGAAATAAAATAATACTCAGAAATTTCATCGATAGCTCTCAGAATCCAAGAACAATTCTTTTTAGATCTGCCAATATTTTCTGCTCCTCAAATCCACCTGCACAGTTCTTTTTTACAGACGCTATCTGCTCACACGTGATTCATTTCTTCACCACCAGATTGGTCAGGGATGGGTCAGAAAAACAGAAATCACACTAGATTTTTCAGCAGAAGGAATGTTAACTAAGGAGGTTAGTTAACGCCAATATTGGAAGACTTAAAAAAGAGAGAGAATGAATCTATACATGTATGTGTAACTGGGTCAACATGTTGTACAGTAGAAAATTGACGGAACACTGTAAACCAGTTAAAATTTAAAAAAAAATAAAAAAAGAAAAGAGAGAGAGAGAACAACCAAATAATGGCTATAAGAAGCTAGTATTTTTTTCCTCCTCCTTGGGCTGAAGAAAAATGAGAGTTGTTCAGGGTTATGTGAACCTAAAGGAAGTTGAAGGGGCAGCCCTGTAGACCTGGGCCCTGACTTCAACAGAAAAGATGTCTCCTGGCTTCTTCTGGTACTTTTGAGGTCATTGAGAGGCTGATTCTAGAAGTACTGAAAGAACCTGCAGCCTGGAACTGAGTGCTGCCAGGTCAGAGGTCAGTGCAGGGCAATCCTGACAGAAAAAGCAAGAAAGAGGAAAAAAGAGAATTCCTTCTTCCCTCTACCTGCCAACCTTGCTCTCACATCCTTTATTGGAAAAAACCTTCCTGAAAGTCATATTTCGGGATTAATAATATAATAAATATATATGTGTGATGTATAGTCCAGCACAAGATAGAAGAATATATTTGGACCTGAGAAGAAAGAGCTTAACCATCCTACTTCACGCATTTGGCTTCTAAACACCATTATTTGCCCTGTTACATAGATTCAAACTCATATATTAGAACAAGTGAAGACCTCATGGTTCCTCTCCAGTAAGAGGAAATGTATAGTCTCAACTGTCGTCATAGCCATCTTTGGGAAGTCACAGCTCTGGTGATAATAATTATTTCTATAAATCAAACAAATCTCATCCGAATATTCTGGGACCTAAAGAATAAATTGACATGCCCTCAACCAAACACAAAAATAAATTCAAAATGGTTTAAAGTTTTAAATATAAGGTACATCACCATAAAATTCTTAGAAGAGAACATTCTTCGAAAATATTCTCTAACATAAATCACATTAATATTTTCTTAGATAAGTCTCCCAAAGTAATAGAAATAAAAGCAGAAATAAACAAATGGGACCCAATGAAAGTTATAAGCTTTTGCACAGCAAAGAAAACCATAAACAAAATGAAAAGACAACGTACTAAGGACTGAGAGAAAATATTTGCAAACAATGCAACTGACAAGGGATTAATCTCCAAAATATACAAACAGTGCATACAACTCAAAAAAAAAACCAACTCAATCGAAAAATGGGCAGAAGACCTAAATAGACATTTCTCCGAAGAATACATACAGATGGCCAACAAGCACATGAAAAGATGCTCATCTTCACTAATTATTAGAAAAACGAAAATCAAAACTACAGTGAAGTTCCACCTCACACTGGTCAGAATGGCTATCATTATAAATCTACAAATAATAAAGGCTGGAGAGGGTGTGAGAAAAGGGAACCCACCTATACTGTTGGTAGGAGAGTAAATTGGTACAGTCATTATGGAAAACAATATGGAGGTTCCTTCAAAAACTAAAAATAGAGCTGCTATATGATCCAACAATCCCAGTCCAAGCCTATAGCTAGACAAAACTGTAATTCAAAAAGATATATGCACCCCTATGTTCATAGCAGCACTATTTACAATAGCCAAGACATGGAAGCAAGCTAAATGTCCATCAACAGATGAGTAGATAAAGAACTTGGTGTACACACACACACACACACACAAGAGAATACTATTCAGCCATAAAAAAGACAAATAATGGTATTTGCAGTAACATGGACTGATCTAGAGATTATCATCTAAGTGAAGTAACTCAGGAAAAGAAAAACAAATATATGGAATCTAAACAAATACCAGACATTTATATGTGGAATCTAAAATATGACACAAATGAACAAACCTGTGAAACAGAAACAGACTCAAACATAGAAAAAAGACTTGTGGTTGCAAGGGGGAGAAGGATTGGAAGTTTGGGATTAATAGATGCAAACTAGTATATAGAGAATGGATAAACAATAAGGTCCTACTGTATAGCACAGGGAACTATGTTCAGTATCCTGTGATAAGCAAAAATGGAAAAGAATATGATAAAGAATAAATATGCTTCAATATAATTTTTAAAAGAACAAATTGAAATTTAATAATAACCCTATATAAACAATAAGACAAAGTAAGAAAGAATAAAAAAGAAATTAGTTAACATATACTATATATATATGTATATGCACATATGCAAATATATAAGCAAAGAAGAAAATATGACTAATACATTTCTCAATTCTCTAGTTTGTCGCAAAATTTTGATATACACGTAAGTTCTCTTATACCACCCACTATGTATAATTTTTGCCCTAGTGTTTAATTGGTTAAAATCCTTTTAATATCTTTAGCTAATGGGATAATTCAAACCTTTATTCCTGAAGGGTAATAATCTTTTTTTTATTTTTTTAATTACTCAAATGAATTTATCACATCTGTAGTTGTATAATGATCATAACAATCCAATTTCACAGGATTTCCATCCCACAGCCCAAGCACATCCCCCCACCCCCAAATGGTCTCCTCCGGAGACCATAAGTTTTTCTATGTAATAATCTTGAGTAGACCTCATCTTTTTTTTTTAATAGTTCTAGTTTTCATAAAAGTTTACTATTGATCATGAAGTACTATGACCACATGGCATGGGCTGTATGCTAAACCTAGTACTCCCTAACCCCAGCACTACGACTTTCCTCTACCATCAGGAGTAACTATTCCAGCCAGTGGAGTAACTCCCTTCTTTGCCCACTAGGGCTTCGGCAAGAGAAGACCAAATTGGCAAATTCTTACTGAAAAGAATTTTCATCGTACCTCTGGTAAAAACATTCCGCCTTCAGACTAGCACAGCCTAAAGTTGTAGGGCTGGAGAAGTAAAAAAATCAGCCACCAGTTGGTAATGAGAGGAACCACTCCCAGTAGAACACTTTGATTTCAGGACACGGACAGTCTGGCTACGTGAGGTGTCCCCTATGTATTTTGATGACTTGCTATGTAAACTTTATCCTCTAATGTAGAACCCCAATCCTTCTGGATGTTGTCACACAACTGGCTCCATAACTAAGGCTTCTGTGAGACATTTTCCTGTTCCTCCTGGGCCTTGGAATACAAATAAGCCCAGTTAATTCCATCAGCATGTGCTCACTAGGATGACCAACTATCCTAGTTTGCCCAGGCCTGTCCTGGTTCTACAACCAAAAAATCTTACAGGACCAGAAACCACTTAGTATCAGACAAACCAGGATGGTTACCTTACCATTGCTATACTTCTTAATAAAAGGAAATTTTAGGGAGTTCCCATCGTGGCGCAGTGGTTAACGAATCCAGACTAGGAACCATGAGGTTGCGGGCTCGATCCCTGCCCTTGCTCAGTGGGTTAACAATCTGGTGTTGCCATGAGCTGTGGTGTACATCGCAGACACAGCTCAGATCCTACATTGTTGTGGCTCTGGCGTAGGCTGGCAGCTACAGCTCCGATTAGACCCCTAGCCTGGGAACCTCCATATGCTGCGGGAGCAGCCCAAGAAATGGCAAAAAGACAAAAAAAAAAAAAAAAAAAAGGAAATTTTAGGGAGTTCCCCTTGCAGCCAGTGCGTTAAGAACCTGATATAGTGCCCATGAGGATGCATGTTCAATCTCTGGCCTTGCTCAGTGGGTTAAGGATCCAGCATTGCTGCAAGCTGCAGCATAGGTCACAGATGCTGCTCAAATCTGGTGTTGCTGTGTTGTGATATAGTCCACAGCTGCAGCTCCAATTTGACCCCTAGACTTGGAACTGTGATATGCTACAGGTATAGCAGTAAAAAGAAAAAAAAATAACAATTTTTTTAAAAAGAAATTTTTGTTCAATATTTACAGAATTCCATGATAATGATTAGGATATTCTGTAAGTACAAGGATGATGGGGCTGGCAGAAGCATTTAGGAATGAAAGAAAAACCAGTTTTGTGCATATTCCACTGAGGAAAAGTCATTTCTGCCTCTAATGGAAAAGTTCAATGTAATCAGCCTTCCACCACCCTATTCACTGAATTACTGAAGGTTTATTTTGGTTAGATTTTTAAATGGGATATTAAGAGTTTCGGAGTTCCCGTCGTGGCTCAGCAGAAACAAATCTAACATCCATGAGGATGCAGGTTCAATCCATGGCCTTCCTCAGTGGGTTAAGGATCTGGCATTGCAGTGAGCTGTGGTGTAGATTGCAGATGGGGCTTGGACCTGGCGTTGCTGTGGCTGTGGTGTAGGCCAGTGGCTACAGCTCCAATTAGACCCCTAGCCTGCGAAACTCCATAAGCCATGGTTGTGTCCCTAAAAAGACAAAAAAAAAAAAAAAGAGTTTCAAACTCCATGGCCATTCTAAGAAGTCTCTCCACATATCTTTACCCTGAACTTGTTAACAATATTTGATTCCAATTCTTCCAAATCACCGGTTATCTAAGCAAACCATGAATGAGTGCACGTCCATACCTTTGGCCGCCTTTCAGTCCAGCTAATGTAAAAACAAAATAGGCTGCTCAAGGTCTGCTGACAGGATTTCCCTTTACCACCACTTTTCTAGGAAACTTTTTTTTTTTGAGGCTTTAATGCTTAATTAGTTTACTTCTATTTGGTCTTAGTGTATTATGCACAACCATCTACAGACATGTGTCAAGGTCAGATCCAGTCAACTCCTTTTCAACTTACTTGTTACTTGCAGAACTGCTTTTGCTTGATGACTGCATATATATGCCAAACTTTTGGCTTTTATGGGTCAAATAATTCCCAGCTTATAGTCAGCTCAGGTTACCTGGTCATTTGTTGTCCCACTGTTCAGCCTTCAGGCTTTAATAACAAGGCTCAGTAGCAAGTCAAGAGTTGTAGTATGTATATGACTGGGTCACTTTGCTGTATAGCAGAGATGGGCACCACATTGTAAATCGACTCTACTTTAATAAAATTAAAAAAAATAAAACCCATCCCTGTTAAAAGAGAAGAGGTGTTTCTCAGAAGTAAAACTATTACATGCAGAGGAGGGTGCAGCCTTCCCCCTTGAATGAACTGTGATGCTTCTCCTGAGGTTTCCAGACCCTCCAGAGAGCACCTCTATCTGCCTTAGACACTGAAAGTCATTGATCTGCTGGGTCATAAGACCCAAGTGAAAGACAAAGAACAGCTAACCCTGCAGCCCAGACATATTGCACAAACTTCATTTCCCCTCCTGGTTCCACTCAAAACTGGCAACTGTACAGGTTACTGATAAAATGGGTCAGAACATCATATTCCAAAATGGTACATGTTGCTCTTATAGGATTAAGTTTATGATAATCCACAGTTATTTTCCACCATCCATCTACCTTGGCACAGGCAAAACCAGCTGGATAAATGGAAATGAGATAGGATTCACTGCCCTTTACCTTTCAAACCCTGGCTGGCCCTCACTTCTGCCATTTCAAAAAGGATATGGTATTGTTTGGGAATTACTGCCCTCACACAGAGGAGAGCTGCAGGGCATCCACTCAGCCCTTCCTATGACTATGACCTTCATCTCCCAAGTCTGATGGTCAATACAGACCTTCTTCCAGCTGCTGGGCAGGACTGCTTCAATTACACATGCAGAAGGTGGTCTGCAGACCCTCTGAACTGACTGTTAAATAGACATAGCTTAAAATTCTACTTGTCCTCTGACTTCTACAAGGATTCACCTTGATTGATGGCCATGGTGGCATTTTGGGTCCCCAGAAATTAAGGTCACTTCTGAGTCAGTGACTGGATATGAATAAAAGGTCTGTTAAATTCCCCTTCCTAAGTGTCTTGTCATCGTAATAAATGGCCAAAGCCCATTTTGGAAAAGACTGGGAGGAAGCCTTACAGCCTGTACTTAGGGCGATGTGGCACAGGTCTGTCTCAAAGGGAAGTGGAATCCCATTCAATCAGGGAGATTCAGGTCAGTGTACTTCTTTTAGGCCTAGAAGATAGATAAAAGACAAACTCTTCATTATGATTTATATCAAGATTTGGACTACTAGATCCAGAGGATTTTCTGCAATATGAATAAAGCAATAATATTCACATTATTTGTAATGGGCTTCCTCATTTTTTTTTCATTCCTAAGGATAACTAGTCATTTATCAAAGCTTCTGTGTATCAAAACATTGATTTCCACTTCACCCCCTGTGCCTCCACCTCGTCTTTGATGGGTAAAGTGACACTTGTCCTCATCCATTCTAGGATCCCATCATCCATACTGATGTCAAGAAGCCCTTTGCAAGCAAAGGGCAATATGAGATTTTTTTAATGTTGAGATCATAACAAATACACAAGTCTGTATCTTTTTTTTTTTTTTTTTGTCTTTTTGCCAATTCTTGGGCCGCTCCCATGGCATATGAAGGTTCCCAGGCTAGGGGTAAAATCGGAGCTGTAGCCACTGGCCTACGCCAGAGCCACAGCAACGCAGGATCCGAGCCATAGCTCTCGGCAATGCCAGATCCTTAACCCACTGAGCAAGGGCAGGGATCGAGCTTGCAACCTCATGGTTCCTAGTCGGATTCGTTAACCACTGAGCCACGACAGGAACTCCACAAATCTGTATCTTTTTAAAAAAAAAAAAATTATTATAGTTGATTTACAATGTTCTGTAAATTTCTTCTGTAGAGCAAAGTGATCCAGTCATACATATATATATATATACTTTTTTCTCACATTATCTTTCATCATGTTCCATCACAAGTGACTAGATATAGTTCCCTGTGCTACACAGCAGGACCTCATTGCTTATCCACTCCAAATACAATAGTTTGAATCTACTAACCCCAAACTCCCAGTCCATCTCACTCACTCCCCCTCCCCCTTGGCAACCACAAGTCTGTTCTCCATGTCTGTGAGTCTGTTTCTATTCTGTAGATAGGTTCATTTGTGCCATATATTAGAATCTACACTTAAGTGATGTCATATGGTATTTGCCTTTCTTTCTGACTTACTTAGTATGAGAACCTCTAGTTTCATCCATGTTGCTGCAAATGGCATCATTCTGTCCTTTTTATGGCTGAGTAGTATTCCATTGTATGTGTGCCACATCTACGTCACAGTCACAGCAACACAGGATCCAAGATGCATCTGCAACTTACACCATAGTTGTACACCACAGCTCACAGAAATGCCAGATCCCCGACCCACTAAGTGAGGCCAGGGATCAAACCCACATCCTCATGGATACTAGTCGGATTCATTTCTGCTGAGTCACAATGGGAACTCCCATGTACTACATCTTCTCAATCCATTCTGTTTCAGGCAATATGTATTGGGGAACATTCAATATTGTTATAGGTTATTGTTTAATTTTAGTAAAATGACCAATCATCTTTCCGTACACAAGATTAAAAAAAATGCTTGCAGGTAATTATCAAAGTAACCAAGTTTAAAAGGATATGGGAAGATATTAGATTTAGAACCTTGAAAGAATAAGCATTGAACAAGAGGAAGAATATCTTTTTCTCTAAAACAAGAAGGAAGCTGGGTCAAAAGAATGGGAAGAAAAACAAGAATGCAAATGCATAGATAGTAAAGTTTCTCCACTAATTAAAAGGAAGGATATGGAGGGTATGGTCAGAGGATTTGGACAGGTATGAAAAGAGTAGTTTCGAGTTATGTATTTGCTATGGTGGGTAATAGGGAAATGTACAGAAATATACCTACATGATGCACCAAGGTATAAGGTAGTTATGACTGGGTGGAGTGGAAGAGATTAAAGGTGACTGTAAATTTCCTTTTTTTTTTAACTATTTTATTTTTATTTTTAAATTTTATTTATTTATTTATTTTTGTCTTTTTGCGATTTCTTGGGCCGCTTCCGCGGCATATGGAGGTTCCCAAGCTAGGGGTCGAATTGGAGCTATAGCTGCTGGTCTACGCCAGAGCCACAGCAACGCGGGATCCGAGCCGCATCTGCGACCTACAACACAGTGTACAGCAACGCCGGATCCTTAACCCACTGAGCAAGGCCAGGGATCGAACCGGCAACTTCACGGTTCCTAGTCGGATTCGTTAACCACTGCGCCACGATGGGAACTCCTCAATTTCTAAATACACGTTACTTTTATCATTATTTTTTAGAACTAAACACGAGTTTTTTATTATGATTGATCTACAATGTTTCATCAATATCTTCCGTACAACAAAGTGACCTAGTCATATATATATATATATATATATATATATATATACACACACATTCATTTTCTCACATTATCCTCCATCATGTTCCATCACACAAGTGATTAGATATATAGTTCCATGCGCTATACAGCAGGATCTCATTGCCCATCCACTCCAAATGCAAGAGTTTTCATATACTAACCCAGGACTTCCCATGTGGCTTGCAACATAACTACTCAGTGTTGCTTCTACTTTTATTATTTAGAATCAGAAAAATATATGCCATAAAAGTGTAGGGATAAAAAGAATTATCTTACTGGTAGTGTGGCGGTGAATTCCAATGGCAAGTTGAGAACTACAGAAGCTGGTTAGGGCTAATGTATGAGCCAAGAAGAAATTCCTGGGTGAGACACACTATGACCTAAACCAGGACAGTGGTCGTCATGATGGGAAGAAGGAAGTGAATACTGAGGAAGCAGACACAAAAGATGACTGGCTGGGACAGTGGGAGGGGCCTGGAGCAGAGATGAGAGAAGGAGAGGTTTCTTACTTGAACTCCTGGCCGCATAGCCATACCTGTTACCAAGATCAAGGGATGAAAGAAAAATGCAAATTTAGGTATGTGAGTCTCAGGAATCTGAGAGATTTCACTATGGAGATCATCAATACTTGATTTGAGAAATGGAGAGTGTGGAGAGTTGAAAGTTCACAGGCTTTGGACTAAGACATTCCTGGGTTTAAATCCTACTGCAGCCCCTTACCCACTGTGTTATTAAGAACCATGGACCAAATAAACACATGAAAAGATGCTCACCATCGCTAATTATTAAAGAAATGTAAATCAAAATTCTAATGAGGTACCACCTCATAACAGCCAGAATGGCCATCATCACAAAGTCTACAGATAATAAATGCTGGAGAGGGTGTGGAGAAAAAGGGAACCCTCCTACACTGTTGGTGGGAATATAAATTGATGCAGCCACTGTGAAGAACAGTATGGAGGTTCCTTCAAAAGCTGAAAATAGAGCTACGATGTGATTAAGCAATTCAACACCTTGGCATCCATCTGGAGAAAACTACAACTCGAAAAGATACATGCACCCCCATGTTCATAGCAGCACTATTCACTATAGCCAAGACATGGAAGTAACCTAAATGTCCATCAACAGATGAATGGACAAGGAAGATATGGTATATACACATGCACATGCACACATACACACAATGAAATACTACTCATCCATATGAAAGGATGAAACAATGACATTTGCAGCAACATGGATGGACCTAGAGATTCACATACTAAGTGAAGTCAGTCAGAAAGAGAAAGATAAATACCATATGATATCACTTATATGTGAGTTCTAAAATATAACACAAATGAAATTATTCACAAAGTAGAGAGACTCACAGACCTAGAGAACAGACTTGTGGTTATCAACAGAGGAAGGAAGGAGAGAGGGACAAATTAGGGATTTGGGATTGGCAGTTGCAACCTACTGTGCGTAGAATAGATAAACAAGGTCCTTACTCTATAGCACAGGAATGATATTCAATATCTTGTAATAAATTATAATGGAAAATTTTTTTAAAATTTCAAATAGAAAATAGAAACCATGGGCCAAAACATTTCTCTGGGCTTCAGTTTCTCATCAATAAAATGAGGATACTAAAATAGTAAGAATACTTGCCTATGTGTTGTTTGCATGATAAGGGAAATAACACATGTAAAGCAGTTAGCAAGTGCTTAGTAAACCTGTAATAAATATATTAATGTTATTTATCATCACTATTGTTCATGATGTGGTATTTGGCAGAATGATCAATCTATCAAAGCTTCAGTTTTTTAATAAAATGGAAATAATAACATGCACAACACAACTAAACTGAGCCCTAAGGAACTGTTCCCAGCCCGATGCCTGCTCCCTAGTGGTCACCACGCCACAGATGCCAATGTTTGCCTCCTTTATCACGATTATTGTTGTGATCCACCCAAAATCATTAGCCATCAGAGTATGAAAATTAAACAAATATTCCAGTTTATCAAGTTCACTGAACTTTTTAATATTTTAATTGGCTATATTCCTTTTTTGGCACTGTTTAAGAAGTAAATGGCCTTTTCCTCACTTGTATCAGGGTGTCTTTTTTATTGAATTATTTTAAAATTCTCTAGTTTTCGTTTATAATATTAGTCAACACCTTGTAGTTCTCATCTGCTTAATCTTTTTTTTTTTTTTTTTTGGTTGTTAGGGCCACATCTGCAGCATATGGAGGTCCCCAGGCTAGGGTTCTAATCAGAGCTACAGCTGCCAGCCTACTCCACAGCTACAGCAACATGGGATCCAAGCCGCCTCTGCAACCTACACTGCAGCTCACAGCAACTTCGTATTCTTAACCCACTGAGTGAGGCCAGGGACAGAACCTGCAACTTCGTGGTTCCTAATCAGATTCGTTTCTGCTGCACCACGATGGGAACTCCATTCTTTAATTTTTTTAATGATGGGTTTTTTTAATAGAATTTAATAGATTTAATAGAATCTTTAATAGAATTTAATAGAATTTTTAATAGATTTAATAGAATTATCATATTATTGTTTTCCATTGTGGTTGTCTTATTTTTATGCTTAGAGCATTCTTATCCATATCAATATACAATATCCTCTATATTCTTAATTTTTATACTAATTATAATTTGTTAGAATATTTAAACCATGGGAAATTTATTTTATTGTGTTATGTAAGGTGAGTTTTTTTTTTTTGGCTCAAGTTTTTTACCAGCTAACCAATTTTCTCAGTACCATTTATTTTTTTAAATATTCATCTTTTTCCCATTTATTTATGAGGCTTCTTTTATTAAATACCAACTTTTTATATTGTGATGTGTTTCTAAGCTTCAACTTGTTTTTGGCAATTGTAAGATGCCACACTGTTTTTTAAATTACTACATTTTAAGTGGCTGGGAAGTCAAACCCCATGTCTCTAATCTCCCCAAAATCCTTCTTTAGAAAATTTTACTTAGCCTTTGGTGTATTTGTTTTGAAAATAATTTCTCAACGATTTTACTGAGTTCCAAGTTAATATCCAATTCCCAATTAAATAGAGGATGGTTTCATGGCTTTTAGTGTGGGAAGAATTAGCATCTTAATATTATTCAATCTGCTTTCTTCAACATAATATATTTTTTTCATGTCTTGTATAATTCCCACAATACTTCAGAAGCTTACTTTATGTAGATACCAACCTTTTACTTACAATTTTTTTTTGATATATGTTTGTTGTTTTGTGAATAGGATCTTTGCTTTACCAACTATAGCCTTAAGTGATTATCACTGGCCTTAAAAAGAAAATGTTTTGATTTTCTTATTGATCTGTCTACTTAAGTTATGTCTGCATTATAAAATGGTCTGGGTGGTGGTCTTCCTTGAATCATGTGCATCTTGATAACTCCACAATCTTTGAAAAGCATAACAAGTGTTGGGATTTTAAATCTGCCACAGGTCTTCAGAGTTCTAATTAGAGAAAGCCATGAACTAATTCTTCCATGTATCCATCTCAGTTTGCCCCTCAAGAACATAGCCCACAACCAGCGTTTGCTGAAAAAAGATACATGCTTTTCAAGGAAAATATGGGGATCAACACCCAAGATACCGTTTAAGGCTTGTGATTCCCAACTGAAGTCTTCATTCTAATAATAATAATTTTAAAAATCCCTTTCTTTTCTAATTCATCGAACCTTCCCTTTGCTCAATAAATCAGAAGGCAGACATCCTGCCTGCCACCTCCAAGAATGCCATATAATTGTCCAGAAGTGGTTGTCAGGTCCTGTTGGGAGATGCTGTAAGCCCCCCACCCCCGCCCCCAGGAAGCCAGCTCCTGCATGGACACTTGCATCCATTGGACTCTGTAGGAAATGCTCCCTCATCACAATGCTTTTACTCTGCCAAATGCCTCACCCTTGCGAGTCTGTAACTCCTCATCTTATGCTCCTTTACATTCTCCCACTTACAATTGCCTTAAATATTTTCGCTATATACATGAGAACGACAGTAGACAGTGTCATAACATCTGCTTTTACTTTCAAACATATTTTCAAAAATTCAAGAGAAGGGAAGTCTCTTATACTCACAGATGCTTTTGCTCCTTTCTTTGCCTTTTCTTTTGTGATGCTCCCAACTTCCTCCTGTCAGTATTTCCTTTCTGTTTAGGGAAGAGAACTCCCTTTAGACATTCTTTTAGAGTATCAACAAATTCTTTTAGTTGAGAATCTAGCTTACACGTTATTTAAATAATCCAATATCTAGGAATATACATCCAAAAAAAAAGACTCCCTTCCAACTACAAACTTTGTGTGAGGTCTGTGGTAAAGGAAACTCCAAGTGGCACTATCTGAAATGGTGGCTCATGATGCCCAGAACTTAAACTTCCTAGTTCATGAGAAGCATTCTGCATAAGGTAGACTAGGAAGGAGGAATACATGGTCTACGGACCATAGCCTGTGATGCACACACAGTCACATACTGCAGCTTTGGTAACCTGATTTTATACCAGGGTTTTACTTTTGAACCAAGTACAAGTAACAGAAATATAATTAGCAGAGTACTTCACAGAGAATAAGGCAGGAGGGTGAGAAAAACGTTATTAACCCACTTTTCAAAGGCTGTTGAGACTTCAGTCTTTGGAGTGGTATTGAAATTGTAAACAGGAGTTCCCGTCGTGGCACAGAGGTTAATGAATCTGACTAGGAACCAGGAGGTTGCAGGTTCGATCCCTGGCCTTGCTCAGTGGGTTAAGGATCCGGCGTTGCCGTGAGCTATGGTGTAGGTCTCAGATGTGGCTCGGATCCCGAGTTGCTGTGGCTCTGGTGTAGGCCGGTGACTACAGCTCCAATTAGACCCCTAGCCTGGGAACCTCTGTATGCCAAGGTAGCAGCCCTAGGAAAGACAAAAAGACAAAAAAAAAAAAAAAAAAAAAAAAAAGAAAGAAAGAAAGAAACAAATCGTAAACAAAATGAACTGTGATTTTAAGTGTAGGTTTTTAGGTCGTTTTACATGAGTTGAGGCTAAAATAAAATTAAATGCTTCTATTAAGGTAGTGGGCAATCGTGGCCTTAAGTGGTGCTCGGGGAAAAACATCTCAACACATCCTAGTTGAAGACAATACTGATCTGAAAGATGTCAGCAACTGGTTTTTCTCAGTCATCGTGTGACCCCTGAAAAGGACCAGATGAATCCAGAGCCGGGCATTCCTAAGAGTTCTTGGATCCTGCCTGAAGCCTAGAGAAGGCAGGGACAATTTTTGGAAGGGATGCCACTGGCCGGGGTGATGCACCCTAGCCTTCTGAAGCCATAAAAACTGTGAGGGCTAGACCTTCATTTTCAGACATCACAGCACATCCCTGCCCAGTTGATGGCCTCTGGTCACATCCATGAGATACAAAGGCCAGCGCTCTGTTTGATGTGCTATCTGTGGTTTCTAGACATTCTTAATGACTGCAAAAAAGCTGCTAGAGCAAGTAACAGCAGGACATCTAGTCTGGAAAGCTCTGTCCACGGATTTTGCTAACAACTGTCTCTTCAGCCGGTTCAATTATCCTGTCCGAGAATCTCTGGGAAAGTACAAAGTCCTACGTGCTTAGACTCCTCATGACCCCACAAGAGCGCTTTCATTTAAAACATCAGTGTGGAAAACCAGCATTATTTGATTAATAGACTGTGTGGTACCCTAAGAGGAGTAATTATGTTAAGTAAGCCACATCTATGCGAACTTAAAAAAAAAAAAAAAAGAGCCCACAAGGAGGAACTTGCCAAAACCTCACAAGTAAGAACTTGCCAAAAATCCTATTGTGAATGATGTAAATAACATACCAACTTTTGATAAGGCTGTTTAATAGATGTTTGCTAAAATATTAATATATATTAATCATTCTCTGTCTCATTGATAAATAGTTAATTATTGGAATATCCAAGAAGCCTGAATGCCCGTGGGTTTTTTAAATAAAACTGAGTTTGTTATAAAAGTGATATAATTAAAAAATACCCATCATCCTAAAACAATATGGTTAGCATTTGAGCATACTTAATTGTTTTCCCAAAGTGTTGTGTACATTCAACTTTGTACTGCAGATTTACTTCACATTAAAAACTAAATATTATCCTACATAAATACATGAACGCCATACTCATTTTTCATGGCTGTGATGTCCATATGGTGAAAGTAAAATAATTTGCTTAACTGTTTTATTTAACTTGTATTTAAACTGTTTACAGTTGTTTTGTTTTGTTTTGTCTTTCTGCCTTTTCTAGGGCCGATCCCGCGGCATATGGAGGTTCCCAGGCTAGGGGTCAAATCGGAGCTGTAGCTGCCGGCCTACACCACAGCCACAGTAACGTGGGATCCGAGCCGCCTCTGCAACCTACACCACAGCTCACGGCAACGCCAGATCCTTAACCCAGGGCAGGGATTGAACCCGCACCCCATGGTTTCTAGTCAGATTCGTTAACCAATGAGCCATGACAGGAACTCCTAAACTGTTTACAGTTTTTAAAATTATGTTTTTAGAATGTTTAATGCAGTATTTTATGAATATAATTTCTTCCATATGTTATTTGATATAAATAGAAATGAAATCACTGCGTTCGGTATTATGAAGATTTTTAAGAATTTGGATACATGCCATAATGTTTTTAATTATTTTTCTGATTATAAAACTACTTACTCATGCTTATCCTTTTCTATGAAAAGTTCATTTTTTATGTATTATGAAAGGGAAAAAATAACTTCAATCTCCTCACCCACAAATGACACAATTTTAATATTTTAGCATGTATTTTCCCAGTTTTTTCTGTGAATATATCTTTTTTCCAGAATTAAGATGATCAAGTTAGTCATCGCTATCATATAATTTTCATTATTACAAATAGTTCTAATGTAATCACAAGGATCACAGATTTTTAGAATTAAATTTAATCACTGATTTTACATAGGAATACAGTATGTCTATTCAATTCCTTATCATCACATATTTAGGTTACACTGAAGAATTTTCAATTATATAAAATTATGTGATAAACATTTCCTCATATAAATCTTTAACAATATCACTTGAGGAAAAGATATTAGGATTCTTAAAGTGGAGTATCACTATTTTAAGACTCTTGGAGTTCCTGCTGTAGTTCAGCGGTAACAAACTCACTAGTATCCATGAGGACGCGGGTTCAATCCCTGGCCTCACTCAGTGGGTTAAGGATCCGGCACTGCTGTAAGCTGTGGTGTGGGTCACAGACATGGCTGGGACCCCACAATGCTGTGGCTGTGGGGTAGGGCAGCAGCTGCAGCTTGGATTCAACCCCTAGCCTGGGAACTTCCATATGCTGCCAGAAAAAAATATATATATATACTATTATATATATATACATAAAATATATACATACAAATATTGCTAAAAAAGGAAATTATATATTTTTTAAGACTTGATATGTTTATCAATTTGTGGTTCAAAACCGTTCCTTCTGAGGTGCAATACATACTTTGAAACATACAAACACAAACTAAAACTATTTGAACATCCTATCCTCATAATTACTCTCTGGAAACACACTGGGTCTAATAAAAAATAAAACACAACTGTATCATAATTTGCCATTAAAATCAAGTCTCTGGATCAGTTTTCTAAGGCAATTTGGTATCTGGAGTAGATTAAAAAAAATATTGCAAGATTTAGTTTGAGCCACTTTTTTTTTTTTTAAGAACTATGTTTAAATCAGAAAAAAAGATCTGTGGAGGATCTAGTGATTTCCTTCCCCATGAAATGACAATGAGGAGTTCTCTGGGGCCAGTGAAAAGAGAGAGACCAGACAAAATCAGGGCGAGAGGAGGAGAGACTTGGATTGAATTTAGAAAGACTTTTATTACTTGAGCACACTGGAATTTTATACCACAAAAGTGAATAACATTTAAATGAAGGTATAAAACACTAATGTTTGAGGGATTGATCAATTGTCGGGGAAGATATTTCAGAGTTGGAGGGCTTTTTACCAAATTTCTTCCATATTCTGGATATTTTAACTTTGATAGTCATTATCAGTAAATATAAATCTTCATCCTCTATTACACACACACAAACAATATAAAATAAATCTTTTATCTTGGTACCTGAATGACTATTTATATATTATACTTATCGACAGCATCTCCTATTTTAATTCTAAAATACACAATCAAGCTGTTTTTTAGATGAATGGTTTTAAAAATTAGTATACTTTAGCTGATTAATAGCGGTAGGTCAGCTGTTCCACAATTTGGAATAGAATTGTGGATTCTACTGCGGCCCTCACAACAAAAATGGAAGAAGCCACATACTCAGCATGAAAACTGCTGTCTTTTAAACCCTGGGCAGGGCAGGGGGGGGGGGGGTCTCCACAGAACCCACACAAAACCACTACAACCATCAGCATTCTAAGTCTGCTCTTAGCCAGCCTCCCAAGATTGCACTGGGACTTTCGTTTAAATTGAGCTGAGCTGACTTTGGTAAACTCCTTTTTTTACTAGGTACCCTTCATCATCTGCTAATTCTCCTGGTACATATTCTTCCTGTGCTTTGCATTAATCACTTGCATTGTATTGTCTTCAGTATTCTTATTTTTGAGCTTAAACCACTAAGTGATATTTACTTCATCCTTCTGAGTACTTACTAGGGTGAGATACAGCATATACAAATGTCCCTTCTGCTGGGTACCGGTGAGAAAGCCAAAAGAGTTCATGAATGACATCTTCAGTGCAAGCACTTAGTTTCTTAGCTATCGATGATTATTATGCCACATACTCTTCTATAAACATGAAAAGATGATTTTTTTTAAAAAAAGCCATCACCACCACTACCAGCCCCCAAATTCTAGTATACTTCAGCAATGCAAGCAATGCAAGTAAGTTTTTATGTCCACCTAATTCCAGAGTTTACAACGTTGTGGAAAGGTACATTGACTAAGTGGACTGAAATAAAAACAATATCAAAAAATTCATGATCAGAGTTCCCATCGTGGCTCAGCGGAAACAAATCTGATGAGCATCCATGAGCATGCAGGTTCAATCCCTGGCCTCGCTCAGTGGGTTAAGGATCCGGTGTTTCAATGAGCTGTGGTGTAGGTCACAGGTGTGGCTCAGATCTCACCTTGCTGTGGCTATGGCATAGGCCAGTGGCTACAGCTCCGATTGGATTCCTAGCCTGGGAACTTCCATATGCTGCGGGTGCTGCCCAAAAAAAAGAAAAAAAAAAAAGGAAAGATACACCAAGTCATTCAAGTATCTACTCCTTCAAGTATAAACTGACTTAATAATTGCCTAATGTATATAATTCCTGACTACCTCTTGGCGATAAGGAAGAAGAAAGAGGGAAATACATGTCCTATGACTTTTATAAAAAAAAAGTTCATGATCAGCTAAAATTTCTAATACATTTCAGTTGTTAAAGCTTCTGTATGGGAACCACGTCTAGTTGGGAACTATGTCTAGTCACTTATGATGGAGCATGATAACGTGAGAAAAAAGAATGTATACATCTCTGTGTAACTGGGTCACCATGCTGTACAGTAGAAAAAAAATTGTATTGGGAAAATAACAATAATAAAAATTTTTTTTTAATTTTCTTCTGTAAATACACAAATTTTTAAAAGTCATAGGACAATATTATTTGAAGCATGCTGGTTTTTCTCTGCAGGTATAAGAAATAAGATGACTGTACTCAATGCTTTGTAATAAACTACAATCTGAAAAAAGAATATGTGTATATATATATAACTGAATGACTTTGCTGTATACCTGAAACTAACACAACAATGTAAATCAGCTATGCTTCAATTTAAAAAAAGAAAGAAGATGAATCTACAGTTGTGATAGGAGTTTTTTTTGTGTGGGCAGATTATAAAATTCAGTGATGAGCTATGATTCTTAAGGAATTGATTCTCTTTTAGAAGAAAGACATATTTGTATTCTGCAGGGACTAAAACGTAAAGTTGGTGTCTCTGTTTCCAAGTCTTTTGCTTTGAAAGCTAGTTTGCAAAATAGTAGAGAGCGGTTCACTCTCATCTGGATGTAATGTGACATTGTACATTAAAAAACTGACCAGCTTTCATTTTAGAACCATATTTCAAAGTAATTTCATTGATTTTTTTTTTCTTTTTAGGGCCACACCTGTGGCATATGGAGGGTTCCAGGCTAGGGGTCTAATCGGAGCTACAGCTGCCGGCCTACACCACAGCCACAGCAACGTGGGATCCAAGCCGAGTCTGCAACCTACACCACAGCTCACAGCAACACCGGATCCTTAACCCACTGAGTGAGGCCAGGGATCGAACCCACAACCTCATGGTTCCTAGTCGGATTTGTTTCCACTGCTCCACTGTGCCAGGACAGGAAGACCTCAAAGTAATTTTAAAAGAATAAATTGATCTTTGTTGAGCCCTTCCTAGAGTAAGGGAATACCTGTATACAATCTGATTTTTTTTATTTTCTCAGCAAAAAATCATGAAGAGATTTTTTTTCCATTAATTTTTGATCCTATAACCATGTAAAAAATTATAAATATTAATTTTAGTGCTTCTCTTGATTAAGCCTCTGGTGTGTGTCAAGCCTTGGCACACTCGACCCTCTGTAGTAGCAAAGGCATTGTCTTGTCAACCGCTCTTCACATAGAGAAGAAAAGTTACCGTTTTTCCTTAGCCTGGAGGTTTTGCAAGCACTTCCTACTTTGGAATAGAGAACTAATTTCCCTGCTCCCAACTTCACTGTTCCTTCCTATAACAATCTATTTTTTAATTAATAAAATTTAAATTCAGAAATTAACATATTATGATGCTACCTGGGCTCTAAATGTCTCCACATAGGTGCTATGACTTGGCAACAGCCTTGAGAGGTATGACAAATGAATGGTCCCAATTTTACTGGTGAGGAACTGGGGCTAAAAAAAAAATTGAGACTGGTCTAAGTCACACAACTTGGAAGCACTAAACTAAGAACCTAAGAACCTGAACTCGACAACTCCAACCTCTAAGCTCCACTCACATGCAAAGGAGGAAACATCAATTGAATTCAAGTCATCTTTCAGATTTCTGCAAACTACATGCAAATCAGGACATCCATAAACTAATTAGAAAACATCAGGTAACATGCCACGTAGCCTTGGAGAAACAGTCCACGAATATCAATTCCAGGGGTATTTCCTACACAAAGTGAACACACCTGTGCTCTGCCTTTTCACTCTGAAACGGAGTGTTGAAATGATACTTCTGTCGCATTTCATTGTGTTTTATATAATAGTTGGTAAACCATAAAAATAGAAAAAGGTTCGGAGCACAATTAGGACAAATGCACATGTCCCACCGCTGTAGTCATTGACAATGGCAAAGACTATGTCATGTTTACATAGATGTTTTCAGATGAATATATAAACATCACTCATGGGGCTATAATACCACTTGGTTCCCTCTTACCCACAACTTCTGTTTCTCTCCTTCTCTCTCAAGAGTTAATCAATAGCATGACTGTGGTGCTTATATGCCACTTCTATCATTATGTTTAGACACACACATGCACATGTATCTATAGACCCAGGAAAATCATAGAACAGAGGTTTAGAGATATATTTAAATTTTACATAAATGTCGTTACACGGCACTTACTATGATACGATGTTTTCTTCTCCTTCAACATCACAATTAAGAGCTATTTCACGTTTCTTCAGATTTAAATGAATGGCTTTATAATATCTGCAGTGCTTTCTAATAAACCATGCCCTCGTGGATGGATATTTAGGTTTTTCCCATTTTCTAATATACATTTAGTCAGTTCATCAGGGAGGCTTAACTCTGTGCAGCAAAATCAGTGTCAGTGATGTAACCATCTACCTTCATCTGTTCCCCAACGGAACTTCCTGCCCTGTAACCACAGAAGGATGGGGGAGAAGGTAAAGGCAGAATGCCCCTGGACTTGCCCACTAGCCTGAATTCAGACAGAATATCTCCTGTGCAGGTTATAGAGGAGATGTGGCAGAAATCACGAGTGTCACTAACAGTTCTCCTCTGCTCAGCATACATGGAGGGTGAAACTCCCTGACCGCCTCAACAGAGGCTCAGCCCAGTGAGTGGTCTGGACACTGAAATGGAAGCCACAGCCAGGCCTCTGACTAAATCTCAGAAATTACCCTAACAGCCTTGACTCTTCACAGTGGGATGGTACTTCGGGATTCTATGCATTCATTTTCACATGTGGGAGGAGAATTTTATTGTAAAACATCCTTTGGGAACCATTCTTTACTTGAACATAGTATTCAAAATAGGAATCCAGAAAATTGAAGAGTGTGTGTTATTTGCCATAAGCTAATGGGAGAAAGATCATCCTTCTTTCAAGGATTGTTTGATGTCTGTATGCCCTTTTCCACTGCTCCTATTTCTCAGAAAACACTTTGGGATCTTCAGTCTGATAAGTCAAGTGTCAGAAGTAAAGCAATGTACTTTTTTCTTTTTTTTTTTTTTTTTTTTTTTTGGCTGCACCCCTGGCTTGTGGAAGTTCCCAGGCCAGAGTTCAAGACCCACACCATAGCAGTAATAGTGCTGGATCCTTAACCTGCTGAGCCACCAGGGAACTCCAAAGTGATTTATCTTTATTGCAAGCACATGAACAGAGGTTGTAAACTATGCTAGATCCATAAGGGGGAAACAATCACTCATCTTGTCTTCTTCTCCAATTAAAAAACAAAAAACTTCCCTGCTCTTAAGTAATTTATATATTTTTTTAAAAATCTAATTCCCATACTGAAGAGTGAAATTGAAAGATTCCTATTCTGTAGATCTACAGATTAGTACTCCAGCAAAGCTTTTTTGAATCAATGGTGTTTTTGCTCATTCAGCTGCAGAAACACATGAGAGAAAAGGTAAATTCACAGAGTCCACAGATTCCAATGCTCAGTTCTTAGGGCCTGGGAACTGTATAAATGTTCTTCCATTAGTGAAACTGGCTTCATGCCATTTCATTTAGCTTTTATTCAAAAAGCTGTTAAATAATTGCAGTGAAGGGGGACCAAAAAGTAATCATAATAACCATGCCAAAGAAAAATGATGTCAAACTTTTAAAAAATGGTGACATGAAAAGACATGCAAATGCCACCAGAATATCCCCAGCCTGCCTCACCTTCCTTGTCTGCTTCATCCCTGTCTCCCCCCCACACCTACACACTCCATTATTAGCTCTCTTTCAGGTTGATTCAAGTCATGGAATTTTCCTTTACATAATATCCTGAGTCTTATCTCATGACATTAATCTCGGTTAAGCAATTATAGGGAATACTGCTACATAACATATATTGCTGATAATACCATAGTTAGCTCTTTTTTTAAATTTTATTGAAATACAGCTGATTTACAACGTTGTGTTAATTTCTGCTGTACAGCAAAGCAACTCAGTTATATATATGTATATACATCCTTTTCATATTCTTTGTCATTATAGTTTATCAGAGGATATTGAATAGAGATCCCTGTGCTACACAGTAGGACTTTATTATTTATCTATCCTATATATACCAGTTTGCATCTGCTAATCCCAAACTCCCAATCCTTCCCTCCCCACCCCACCCCTGCCTTTTGGCAACCACAAGTCATGTCTGTGAATCTCTTTCTATTTTGCAGATTAGTTCATTTGTGTTGTATTCTGGATTCCACATATAAGTTATCATGTGGTATTTGTCTTTCTCTTTCTGACTTACTTTGTTTGGTATGGTAAGCTCTAAGTCCATCAGTGTTGCTGCAAATTGTATTATTTCATTCTTTTTGATATTTGAATAATATTCCACTGTATATATGTACCACATCTTCTTTATCCATTTCTCTGTTGATGGACCTTGAAGTTGTTTCCATGTCTTAGCTATGGAAGTAAATAAATACTGCCATGAACTAGAGGTGCACATATCTTTTTGAATTAGAGTTTGTCCGGATATATGCCCAGCAGTGGGATTACTGGATCATATGGCAACTCAATTTTTTGTTTTTGAAGGAACCTCCATACTGTTTTTCATAGTGGCTGCATCATAGCGAGCTCTTAAAGTAGGAAAAAAAATAGGTTGGATGAAAATGCTCCTTCCAAAAGTACACTCAGACCAAAACTTCAATGAAAGTTGCATGCATTTATGCTTTCCTTCTAGTATTTGGAGGATTCAAAGATCAGAAAAGCAATTTCCCAGTAAAGAAGATAAATATTTAACAAAACACATTAGAAGAGTTTCACAATTTAATGCTTCCACTTTGCTTAAATAAAAGCCTCCCAGGTCTGCCATTTGACAACTGCCAGTGACATAATTGCTACTGAAGAAATGAATTAGTGCTTGGTTTCCTCAAAAGGCTCAGTGGTCAGTCACCATCAACCAAGCACAGAGCCTGTGGTCACCTGGAAGACCCGGGGGTGACACAAATTTAGAAAGAAAAAGGTATTACAGCTGAGTGACTTAAAGTCTAAAGACAGTGAAAATGTACATGTGCTATGAATTTTAAAAAGCTAGAACCAAAGCAATTGCACTGGTAAAACCCATATTTATAAGTAATCAGGGAACATGAACTAATATCAAGCCTAGGATCTGGAATATTCATCTCTATCTGGTGTTTTCTTACTTGAAGGGTCCAGTTTATATTCATTTTCTCACTGATGATCAAAAGAGGACTTGAGGCAATTTAATTTTCTATCTCTTTCAGGCATTTCAGGTCAGAGACTAGAATGGAGGATACCAGTTTGAAAATCATTGCATTGTAGCTTATTTTACAAATTCCAGTTTTTTTTTCTTTCTTTTTTTTTGCTTTTTAGGGCTATACCTGTGACATGTGGAAGTTTCCAGGCTAGGGGTCAAATCAGAGCTGCAGCTGCTAGCCTATGCTACAGCACAGCAACTCGGGATCCAAGCTGTGTCTATGACCTATACCACAGCTCATGGCAACACCAGATCCTTTACCCAATGAGCAAGGCCAAGGAGCAAACATTCATTCTCATGGATACTATTTGGGTTCATTAGCACTGAGCCACAATGGGAACTCCCCCTTTTTTTTTTTTTTTTTTTCAGTTTCTCTATAAAAGTTTCTTAAGACAGACAGTTACCTAAGAATAAGTAGACAAAGAATGACATTGGAAACATCTCTCGGAGGCTTTCACATTCATCATCCCAAATGTCCCAAGTGAGGGAACTCTATCTTTTGAGCTTGGAGACTCATGGACATTTGACAAATGCCTTTAATGAGAACAGTAATTTCACCAGTCTTCTAGAATCAGAGAAACAGCTGGGCTTCAGTAAGAGACTTAGTTTTTCCACAGAACATAATGTATGTGAACCCTTTCATATAGCCCTAGAATTCAAATAAAGACCTGGAAGTTAGTAACGGTATTTCAGTATTTTAAAAATATAAGCTACACTAACAGAAAATGCGCAACGAAACAGAAATGATTAATAAATCAATGTTGTTAATAATCAAAGAAAGGCCATGTCAAATAGGATACTAATTTTCCCTAACAAATTGAGGGAAAATAATTTATTTTACAAGGTGAGAAAGTCAAAAAATTATTAAATAATTTTTTTAAAAACTATTTGGAAATATATGTCCAAGTTGAGGGCATGAATTTGTGTAATAGTTTTCATACTAGGAACATATCTGAAGGAAATAATCAGACAAAATCAGTTACAAGATAATATTCATGTGCATTTACTTTTAATAATAAAAATGCTTTAAAAATTAAAGAATAATGAAATAAACATAGTATAATAATATGTAATAATTCTTAAAATGATCCTTTTAAAGAGTTATTATTAAAATGGATAAATGTTCAGTTCTTTAGTGAGAAGCATAAGTTGTGTGTTTGTGTCTGTGTATCCCAAAAGGAAATAAATCAAAATGGGAATGTTGGTTCTTTCTGAAAAATAGGATCACATGGGATTTTCTTCTGTTATTTGCCTCTTCCTATTTTCCAAATTATCTTATATGTATCCCCTTTATAATAATAAGGGCATATAAACAGTAAACAAAGGTAATTTGTCTTATATAAACTACTGGAATTTAATTCAAAAAAACCTGTGTATGTTTTCTTGAAATTGGTTTACTTTCCAAGGAAGAGTTGTGGGAATTTTAGGGAGAACTTTGTGAACACAATCTTCACTGACCAAACAATTTATATTCAAGAAAAAGTGGACTGCTGATGTTGGGCTGCAGCCCACAGGGCCCAGCAAGCCCTGTAATTGCCCAGTTGTCCGGCCTTAGCTGAAACCAAAGAAAGAGCCCAGAAAACATCAACATTTTATCTGAGGCGGTATCTTACAAATCAGACGCAGAGTCCTGGTCCTGGTTCTGGCAGACAGCAGGCAGGACGCAGTCTTCACTACAGATGGGGGCAGGGAGGGAAGGAGGCTACGGTTTACAGCGGAATTGACCTCAAGTTGGCTCATCAGTTACCAGGGAAACCAGCAGCTGGGGCGTCCTTCCCAGCCCCTCAGATTAAAAACCATCAGGAGGGCAGGTGTTTCCCTTAATGAACCAGCAGGTGGAGCCCTTCTGGGTTAAAGACTGAAGGATCACTAGCTTCCCAGCAGGCGTGCAGGCACTTTCACGTGAGTAGGGTGTGGGTGAGGCAGGGACCCGTCCAGCAGGGGATGTACAGAGAGCAGGAGAACAGCCCTCTTCAGCGGCCTGACTGCACTTGGGAAACAAGTTACCCTTCTCTGGGACAGTAGCACAATAGCAAGGCAGGCATGAATTATCCCCCATAGTTCCCCCAGTGCTGATTCACGTTGGAAAAGCAGCTGGCTTTTCAATGCTACATCATAGTGGTCCACCTGGCTTTAGTATATGCTAGCGGGCAACTAAGAAAAAAATAAAACCAGCAATACAAATAGAAATAAAGTTACCTTACTTTTTGTATGCAGAAAAAAGTTACCTTACTTTTTGTATGCAAAAAAATCAACTATAGTGACTTAGAGAAAATTAATGTTTCCCTAATACAGAACAAACCATACAAATACCTCTACAATTTGACTTTTTAAAGTTGTATATTGGAAAATAAAAATTCAGCTGCATGTGCGTATTGCCCCTCAGCATCTAAATGGAAGGAATCTATTGGAGGAAAAGTGCTGTTTGAGTCCAAACCCTATGAGCCATCTGAGTCTTTGTTTAGCAAAGAGCCCTCATGGTAGTGGCTGTTTATTCAGCTGAGATGAGTGAAGAGTTTTAGGGCACACAGTGCTGGATATTTCGCCCCAAAATGATTTCTAAAATTATTCCCTATACACTGAAGGAGTACCATCATTTGCTCGTTGCTTTGTTCTAAAATTAGCTCAGTATTATGAAATCTGATCCCAACATGAAATACCAGTAGCATCAGAAAAATAGGTGGAAGGTAAAAATTGGTATTTCCTAACATAGCCTTTGGGTAAGTTGAATGCTGACGGCTTTGCATTCCCACTTATCTGTTGATCAGTAGGTGTTTCCATCTTACCTACTTAGTCTCCCACCCCCGCCCTGCCCCGCCCCGCCCCACACACACCCCTCCGCTGAGAGCAGGTGATGCTTCTAAACATCCTTCATGCTTACCCAAAACACCTCAAGCAAAGATAGTGAGGATAATCTTCAGACCAAATTCAGACTTTCCCAACAAAACCACACTTGCCCCCGAAACAAAATATAAAAAATAATTGTGTGAAAAAGAAAAAAAGGCACCACAGTTCAACGGTATATTTTAGAGTCCTGATTCAGTGATGACCTCAAAAGAAAAAGAAAATCTCTCCGGGAGATATTAACAAGCAGATTCAGATGTGACAAAAGGGCAGATGTGGACCGATAGAATGAAGGACCAAGGAGCTTGTTTAAAAATGGGGCAGATGGAATGACAGATTTCTAAGAAGGAAAGGAAGGCAGTTCCTATTCCTGTGCCTCTGTTGCTTCTCCTCTGCCCACCTCTGTTCCTTACAGCTTATTAAACCTTTCCTTGGCTTAAGCAGATTTTTTTCAGTGCCTGAGCTTGTTTTAATACATACAGTTGTTAAAAGGGAATGTTCAGGGTTTAGGCCAAAAGAGTGTTCATTCCCAAGTGAAATTTTGGGATATTTTATAGACAATCCCTCCTGCCCTGAAAACTGTAGAAAACTGTATTTCATTTGTTTGAAGTATTTTATACATTCCTTGTCTCTGTTTTTTTTTTTTAAAAAAAAAAATTCCCTTTTGTGACTCCCTGAAAAAAGTCTGTACTTTAAATTTGTTTAACAAGTTTTGCAGTCTCTATGGATGCTTTCAATAGCTCTAACAGAATGAAAAAAAGAAAAGGAGACTTGAGGGGAGAAGAACTTGAACGAAATAGAACTCATAATATTTATTTAAACATTCAGATAATGCAACACGACTTAAAAGCGCTGCTTCTAATTAAAAAGGACTGTGTAGACACATATTAAATATTTTTTCTAAATATATAAAGGCAGCCGAAGCCAGGAAACCTTCACTTGTCCTTCTAACGTCTACAGTTGTAAAGGCTCAAAAAAAATTTTTTTTAATGCCATTGTTACTGGTTTAGAGTTAACAATTTTGCTGACAAGGAAAGGATAAATGCTTTCCATCCAAGCATCAGGTTACAGCTCACAGACCCCACTAGGAAGTAGAATGCCAGCGAATTACAGCAGGAGTCAACCTGCATTTTCAAAGTCCATAAATAATGCAGAAAGAGACCATATTTGGAGGAGGAATGTATGGGCTATGGCTTCATTATATGCAGGGGTAGGAATGTCATTCTGACTCTTTTGCCGGTGGGGCATTTATATTCTACTTGATGATTTACATACTGATGAGGCAGAGAGAAGCCAGAGCTGTATTCCCAGGCATTGCTTTTCCAACAGTGCACCCCTTGCATATATGTTCTCGAAAAATAGTTAATAAATCAGAGCTAAAGAATCTTGAAGCCATGTAAAACTTGTCCACAAAGAGCGAGACAGGACTGTCTCTCAACTTATTATTTGTGTCAGATCAGAAACAACCAAAATGATGCAATTTGTCTGTAGAAAGAAGAATGCAAGGGCCAGACACTTACCAGAATACTCAATAGAAACTGATGGAAAATGAATGGAAATGTATCACTGAGGCCAGATGCTTTCACAAAATAGCCTTAGTTGACATACCCAGGTGCACAAGGAAGGTAGAAAAGGCAAGCTTTGCAGAAATGAAAACCCATGTCTACAACATTCAGATCTAAGCTATTTTTGCAAATGGCTTCTCAAATGTCGAAGCCATGCACCTCCCTCACAGCCCCCGCCCAAATTAGCCTTACATGTCAACTCTTCTACAGCTGTGTCACCTTTTTCTTTCCTAATTAATAAAATACCTGTGCCTCGAAGTTACTGCTAAGTTATCTAAAGTAGTTGAAAATTCTAATAAAACTAGGCGCATAAGATCCCCATGAAAAACAGAGGAAAGATTCTACATTTACTTGTTGGGAATACCCAAGTACAGAAGCATTTTTACAGAATGTAATGAAGTATCAATACAGTAAAGAAGTATTCATATGTTTAACACTTGCCCTCATCCTTTCTTTCTCCTTCTGGGAGATAGCTGTTCAATGTATGAGAATGGATCATGCTTTATTAGAGTTAGAAGAATTGTTAAAAATTAAAAATTTCTAGAAAGAAGTATCCATTCACTGACGGGCAGTCCCCTCCCTGTGCCACCAACCAGCATCTGGTGAGGCTGCGATGGAGGCTCAAGGGAGGGGCATGATCCTTAGGAATGGTAGCTGCATTTCAGGCCACAGCCTCTGGAGGGGCATGGAAAATTCTAAGACCAAAAGAGCCCAAAAATGACAGACAAGAAAGAAGAGAGGGACCAAAACAAATGCACAGAAAGACAAAGATCTATGGGGAGGGTGAGGCGGGGGTGAGGGTGGGATGGAAGGAAAAAAAAATTAAAAATTTCTGGGAGTTCCCGTCATGGCACAGCGGAAACAAATCCGACTAGGAACCGTGAGGTTACAGGTTCGACCCCTGGCCTCACACAGTGGGTTAAGGATCTGGCATTGCCCTGAGCTGTGGTGTAGGTCACAGACTCAGCTCAGATCTGGTGTTGCCGAGGCTCTGGCGTAGACTGGCAGCAACAGCTTCGATTAGACCCCTAGCCTGGGAATTTCCATATGCCGCAAGTGCAGCCCTCAAAAGACAAAAAAAAAAAAAAAAAAAAAAAAAAAAAAAAAAAATTAAAAATTTCTGGAGTTCCCGTATGGCACAGTGGGTTAAGGATCTGATATTGTCACTGCTGTGGTACAAGTCTGATCCCTGGCCCAGGAACTTCTGCCTGCGGCAGGTGTGGCCAAAAAAAAAAAAATTAAAAATTCATCTTTTGAGTTACAAGTCTATCCTACTATTTCATTCCTTTATTCAATAAAGACTGAGTGTTTAATGGGTATAAAACAAAATGTTCGAATTGGGAGTATATAAAAATGAGAGAGATGTAGACTGTCCTAAAGGAATTCATGGCTAACCACAGGGGAGAGTGGACAGTTACATCATACAGACTAGGATGGATAAGTAGAGTAAGATAAATATACATCAAGAGCACTGGTTTCTTAGAGGAACCATAGACTCCTTCAAGGGACAGAATTTTCCTGGGCCACAAAAAAAGTCATTTATCAAAGGCACAGGGCAGGTGTCTTGGTCTACTTAGGCTGCTATAATGGAAGCACCATAAACTGGGCAGCTTAAACAACAAACATTTCCTTCTCACAGTTCTGGAGCCTGCAAGTCCAAGATTAAGGTGCCAGCAGATTCAGGAGGGTCTACTTCCTGATCCTTAGCAACCATCTTCTCACTGCTTCCTACACGGTGGAAGAAGCAAGGGGGCTCTGTGCGGTCTCTTTAATAAGGGCATGCATCCCATGAGGTCCCTCCTCATGACCTCATCACCTCCCAAAATATCACATTTAGCATGCCATTGCCAAATATCACAAATAGCATGTTGGGGATTAGGTTTAAGTGTATAAATCTGAGGAGGGGCACAAATATTTAGCCTACAATAGTAGGATAACTCATGCATGGGGTCAGTGAGAACCATCATTTGACTGGAGGATGAGTGGCAGGAAGAGCAGAAGTGATGGATAAAACTGGAGCCATTTGTTGGGCTCATTCATTGGACCACTCACTAAAGCATTTATACTCAGTGATATAATAGGGTGGCCAGAATTAGCTAATAAAAACACAGGACATTTGGTTAAATTCAATTTTCAGGTAAAACTTGTTTACCTGCAAGTAAGTGCAACTATGAAGTTCAAATATAACGGAAGCCTGCAGCTTATCTGACAGCCCTGTCATAGTGGCAACATGGAACCACCAAAGGTTTCAGAGTGGTTGGGTAGTGATCACCATCAAGGCAGTGATTCAGAAACACTGCTGTGAACCCAGCGATGTGCTGCTCTAAGGAAGTATTTCAGGAAAAAGGAAAAGCAGTTTCACTTGGTAACAGTAAAATCAGGGAAGAGGGGAGATTTTGAAAGAAGAGCCAATGGGACCTGGCAATTGAGAGAAATGGGTTCCAAGTGAGAAGAAGGACTCAGAACTACCACCAGTGCTCAAGCCTGGGTGGCTCGAAGATGGTGGAGCTATAGGGAAAGAAGCATTAGGAAATAAACATGAGAGGACAGATGCCAGCTACACTGGTGACATTCTGAGTTGGAGGAGCTGGAAAACTCCTGAAGGACAGATGTCCAGGGTCTTGGGAGGAGGAATGTCAGAGGTTTGAGAGTTATCTGCTTAAGGAGGGGAGAGCTAAAGGTCCTTTTTCTTTGTCTTTATATTTAGCTTCTTCTTGACATGAGGAAGATTCATCTTAGGGGAAAAAAAGAGGTTTACACCACACTCTGTCTTTGTATTTCTTATACTACAATCACATTGCTGACATGTTCAATGTGACTCTTATGGGAAGTGATGTCATGTGAAGGGGGACACTAAGCTTTGAGGTTAGACCAAGTCAGATTCAAATCTCGACTTTTCTCTCTGTAGGACTGTGTGATTTCTCATGCAAGCATTTAGCTCCTTTGACCCTTCATTTTCTTACTTGCATAATATCTACTCACAACAGTATAATAAGGAGTAAATGAGATTTTAGAGGCAAAAGATTTAGCATAGTTCCTGCCACATATAATTGCTCAATTAACACCGAAGTGCCTGAACATTTGTAGCTCAATGAATGATAGCTATTGCTCTTATTCTTTTATTGTTGAGGTACTTTCTTTCAATTATCAATAATAGGGAGTTCCTGCTTTGTCTCAGCAGCAACGAACCCAACTACTATACTTGAGGATGTGGGTTTAATCCCTAGCCTCACTCAGTGGGTTAAGGATCTGGCTTTGCTGTGAGATGTGGTATAGGTCAAAGATGCGGCTTGAATCTGGCATTGTTGTGGCTGTGGTGTAGGCCAGCAGCTACATCTCCTATTCGACCCCTAGCCTGGGAACTTCCATGTGCCATGGGTGTGGCCCTAAAAAGCCAAAAAAAAAAAAAAAAAAAAAGCTCTCAAAATAATAAATAAAAACGTGTGTACTTCAATGTTCAGGCTGCGATGTCAGGTAAAGAACTACTTATATTTGACATATTGTACTTAAAAATTGTTTATCTTACTAAGAAAAGTTCATTGTACACATAGACCAAAGAATGGGTAGAAAATTAGAAGTGGCCAAATCAGTAAATTTTTCACTTATCTAATTGCAAATACATTTTAATTGACTTTTATACAGACTAGACCATGGTACTGGCACCATGGAGATGCACCATGAATAAAGTTCCCATCATTCCAAAGTAACGTAAATAGAACTATTGATCTGTTTGTAATGACTCGTGTACAGGAATATTTTTGACACTAAATGTTATCATCACACTAACAAGACTAAGATTTTTACCTTGCCATCGACAGTTGTTTAATTACACAGCTAAACTCTGATATTCTGAAGCTAAAATGATTCTAAGTGTACATACAATATTGGTGTTGATAAGAGAGATGAAACAGTGTTTTGCTGACTTTGTTGTATTTTTAATAAAACCCTGCAAAAGCTTAGCTGTAATATCAGACCAAAAGGGAAAGCTCATATAGTCATAGCAAGAAGCAGTTCTGAAAACTCAGACCTATGCCTTTCCAAAAGAAACCAAAATGGCCTGAAAGGTTAGTTGAATTGACCGACTGTGCACAATTTACTTCCAAACGCATTAAATTTCTTCAAAACCATGACATAATTACCTGGCATGAACTCTGTTTACCAAAGTGAAAAACTTGCCCAAGATAATGTAGTGAAATCAACAAATAACAATGTTTTTCCTAATTGAGTTCAGTTACATGAAACTGGAATCTTTAAAACATGTTTTAAAATGATACAAATGAACTTATTTACAAAACAGAAAGAGATCTACATACATAGAAAACAAATTTATGATTACCAAAGGGGGGGATAAATTAGGAGTTTGGGATTAACAGATACACGCTGCTATAAGGACCAACAAGGACCTACTGCATATATAGCACAGGTAATTATACTCATATTTTGTAACAACCTATAAGAGAAAATAATCTGAAAAAGAAACAAACACAACATTGTAAATCAACTGTACTTCAATTAAAAATTATATTAAATTAAAATTTAAAAAAAGTAGAAAACATAAAAAATTTTTAAAAAACTATTCCTCTAAATATTGTTACATGTAATAACATGAACAGGGTTTAAGAATACAGGTCATGGAGTTAAACAGCCAAAATGGCTCTGCTGTTTATTTAGTGTCTCCATCTGAAAAATGAGGGTGAATTATGACACACCCCTTTTTAGGGATTACATAAGAAAACAGAAGATATATGTGAAAAGAGAAAGAGCGAATGGCAAAGTTCCTCATTTAACGGCATTTAAAAATGGCAGCTATTCTTTAGGTGATAAAACAAGGACCTGTTCCTGGTAATAATGTCACCAAGTCCTCCTCAAGGGCACCTTAATCAGCAGGACCAATATTAGAGATATTTCAGGGCACTGTGAACCCTACTCCATGCCCTGTGTCACTGCTCTCACCTGGTTAATTGACTTCCTTGGAAGACAGCTTTCCTCTGTGACAATTTATAAATTGTTGTCTCTTTCATCAAGTACTTTGAACCATCATTTCTTTGAAGAATCAGTATTTTTCTGTCCACGTTCAAAAAGTGTTTCTTAGACCATCTGCATCAGAAACTCTTGGTGTGTTTGTTAAAAAAGATTTCTGGGCCATTCCCAGATGCATTGTATTCAAATTTCTATGTTTAGAATCTGAGTGAATCTTAAACACACTAACATGTGATCATCAACATTCTGTAGGCTAAGAAATAGGGGGAGAGGTTCAACTGCTTTGGGCCAAAAGAATCACTTTTTTATTTTTTTTATTTTTTGCTTTTTTTTTTTAGGGCCGCACCCACAGAATATGGAAGTTCCCAGGCTAGGGGTCTAATCGCAGCTACAGATGCCAGCCTATGCCACAGGCCACAGCCACAGCAATGCCAGATCCTTAACCCACTTAGTGAGGCCAGGGATCAATCCCAAAACCTCATGGTTCCTAGTTGGATTCATTTCTGACCCACCTCTACAGGAACCCCAAGAATCACTCTTTTTCTTCAAGTGGAATCAGAAAATTGAGCCCCACTTGTGCAGAATTTGGATTACTTGAACTGTAAATAGCTAGGGATGTAACTCTATAGTTTGCCTAGCACCTGTGGAAAGAATCCAAGCACCCATCTTAGCATGTGATAAGAGAAGTTTTAAAAATTAGCTGCAGATCTACTTCCCATGGTATGTGAGATGTTTCTAGAAGTGAGAGCAAACACTCTAACTTTATAGTATATGTGGCTCAGGAGGTTAGGGCTTTTGACAGGAACACTGAGAAATTCAAGAAACTGTTATTTCCCTGTAGTTTCATTGGCCTCTCCCTCGTCTTACACCAAAGCCACTGACTTGATTACTATAGTTTTATAGCGTGTCCTGAAACCAGGTGGCACAAATCTTCCCACGCGGTGCTTCAACAGGACTGTTTTTTCTGCTTTTAATTCTTTGCATTTGTATATAAATTTGAGAATGAGTTTACCTTTTCTGTGTGGTAGGTTGAGAAATGCACCTAAAGACATTCGGGTACTAATCCCTTGTCACATTATCTTATATGCAAAAGAGACTTTGTGGAAGTGATTGAGTTAAGGGTCTTGACTGCAGAGATTATCATGGATTATCCCGGTGGACCATAAATATAATAACAAGTGTTCTTAAAAGAGGGAGGTAGAAGATCCCACAGTGGTGTAGTGGGTTAAGAATCTGACTGTTGTGGCTCCACTTGCTGTGGGAGCTCATGTTCAATCCCCAGCCCAGCACAGAGCATGAAAGGATCCAGCTTTGCCAAAGCTATGGCTTGGATTCAATCCCTGGCCCAGGAACTTCAATATGCCAAAGGTGTGGCCATTAAAGAAAAAAAAAAAGAGAGAGAGAGAGGGCAGTAGAGGGATATTTGAGTTACGCAAAAGGAAAAGCCAATGTGACAAGGGGATACAAATGGGAGGGATGTGGCCACAAGCCAAGGAATGCAGGGAACCAACAGAATCTGCACAAGGCCAGAAAGAGGCTATCCCCAGGTATCTCTAGAAGGAACCAGCCCTGCCAACACCTTGATTTTAGCCCCATTAGCTTCATTTCAGACTCCTGGCCTCTGGAACTGTAAGATAATAAAGGGTCACTTTAAGCCAATACATTTGTGGTAATGTGTTACAGCTGCAGTAGGACTCTAATACAAATTCTACAGTTCAATCAGGGGAGAATTGTGGGGTTTTTTTTAAAGGTTATACTCCATTTATAAAATATTGGCTCTATTCCCTGTGCTGTACAATATATCCTTGTAGCTGATTTTATACATAATAGTTTTATCTCTTAATCCCCTACTCCCCCATTATACCACCCATTCCCTCTCTCCACCAGTTATCACTAGTTTGATCTCCGAGTCTGCTTTTTTGTTATAATCACTAGTTTGTTGAATTTTTTATATCCCACATGTAAATGAAATCATTCAGTATTTGTCCTTCTCTAACTTATTTCACTTAGCACAATACCCCTAGGTCCATCATGTTGTCTCAAATGGCAAGGTTTCATTATTTTTTTATGGCTGAGTAGTTTTCCATTGTGTATATACACCACATCTTTATCCATTTCTCTGTCTATGGACACGTAGGTTGCTTCCATGTCTTGGCAATCTTTTTTCTTTTTCTTTTTAGGGCCACACCTGAGGCATGCAGATAGTTCCCAGGCTAGGGCTTGAATTGGAGCTGCAGATACCAGCCTACACCATAGTCACAGCAATGTGGGATCCGAGCCGCATTCTACGACCTACGCCATTGCTCAGGGCAATGCCAGATCCTTAACCCACTGAGCAAAAGCCAGGAACCAAACCTACACCCTCATGGATACTAGTCAGGTCCCTAACATGCTGAGCCACAATAGGAACTCCCTTGGCTATTTTAAATAGATCCACCATGAACACTGGGGTACACGCATATCTTTTTGAATTAGTATTTTTAAATAGTCTTCCAATCTTGAATGTAGCATCTCTACTTATTTAAGTTCTCTTCAGTTTTTCTGAGCAATGTTCTGTAGTTTCCAATATATAAGCTATGCACATCTTTCACTAAGTTTATCTATAAATATTTGATGCTATTGTAAATAGAATTTCATTGTTATTTTCTAATCTTTTCTCTAGCATAGAGAAATACAACAGACTTTTATATTGACCTTCTCTACTGAAATCCCAGAACTTTTAATGAAGCTCAATGAAGACGTAAATTAAAGATTAAAAGGCTGCAAAGAATTTCCTCCCCTAGGTAACTGGAAATTCACACATAATTCTAGTTCCTTGGAAATTCTACATTTATTTGATCATCTCTTTAACTCTACCAATCTGAAATCATTTATGTCAGTCTCTAATTCAGATCTTAGTGAGACAGAAGCTGAACAGCATATCAGCAATTCTGAGGACAGGTCTATAAGAGTGGTGGAAGGCTGATGTGGCAGGTCCAGTTCAGATGATGATTACGCTTCAAAAGTGGTGCAAGTGATTTGAGATGTTTGAGAGGCAATGGCTTCTCAGTAATAAAGCAGGCTTTAGCTGATCACCACTAATTTGTAACTGTCAATTACCTTCCATCTTGGGCTCTGCCCTGGGAAATGCTTGTGACATTTTTTTTCCAGTTCATGAATTACAAACTCTTCAAAAAGTCAGTGTGCCTCAGCTCTGTACTTTTTGCTCTGAAATCACCATAGTGGATAAGTACTGCTCTTCTTTCTCATTAAGCACGCACTTTTCTTCAATTCCCACTGTTGGAAGATTGCTTTTTTTCCTTCCTTCTCTATTGTACTCTTTCTGGTGACAATTTAATGAATGAATTAGTGTGAAGGCTAATCTTAACCCACAAAAATTGGGGTAAGTGCACCTAGTCCCAGATTGCAAGCCCTCTGAGAATTGTTTTTATTTTTCCCTTTTTCTTTTAGGATGCTAGAAGGATAAAGAAAAGTACAGAGAAGGGAGGGCAGAGATCTTACAAATAATGCAGCCCCCGTCTCAAGGGTCTGTGCTGTAACATAAGGAATTTTCCTCCTCTTTCATACATATTGACTGAGTTGATAACATCTGTCCTATAAACAAGACAGGGAAGTAGAGACTTTGGAATACTTAATTCCCTGGTAGACTCAAAACTACACATCTAAGTCTTAAGAGTTTTTCCAGCAGAGTACAGAACTGCAGGGTAGCAATTGACCAGTACAATCAGTTCCTCACATTCACTGAATGATGCACAGTGCCCCTGCCAGGCCTTATCTGACACTCCTCAGGAGACTAAGTCATCCCTTTCTCAAAGGGAATTGCAATATTTAATATATGCTTTTATTACCCACCAATGTTTATGCATATATGTGTGCGCATGAGTGTTTGCCCTGTCAATATTTCTCAGGAGAGTTTACAAAAGGAAAAAGAATCTTTATAAAATTTCCTATTTATTAAGGCAAGGTGGGTCCAAAAAATAAGGGTTGAATTAAGAGAGGGCTACAGTCAAGGAAATGGGCCTCTGGAGGTATATCGTTTCACTTTATGTTAGGGGCTGGGATTTACTAGGGACCAAGCACATCCCAAAGACCCAAGCCTGAGAGAGGAATTAGTAGTGAGTATTAAATTTTAAAACCAATCTGATGGTTACCATAGGAAACCATTAGGGGGAGAGAAGAAATGGGAGAGTGGGAATAACACATACACATAACTGTGTAAAATAGATGATTAATGAGAACCTACTCTACAGCGTGGGAAAATCTACTCAATCATTTGTAATAACCTATATGGGAAAAAAGAATGGATATATTTATATATACGACTGAGTCACTTTGCTGTACACCTGAAACTAATACAATATTGTTAAGTCAACTATAATCCAGTAAAATTAAAATTTTTCAAAAATTACATATTTCAAATGTCATTTAAATATATGTGAATTTTTTTGTTTGTTTGTTTTGTCTTTTCTAGGGCCACACCCACGGCATATGGAGGTTCCCAGGCTAGGGGTCCAATCGGAGCTGCAGCTGCTGGCCTAGGCCACAGCCACAGCAACGCGAGATCCCAGCCACGTCTGCGACCTACACCACAGCTCACAGAAACACCGGGTCCTCGACCCACTGAGCGAGGCCAGGGATCAAACCCACAATCGAACCTGCAATCAAACCCGAAAACTTATGGTTCCTAGTCAGATTCGCCAACCACTGAGTCACGACGGGAACTCCGGATATGCGAATTTTAAAATACAGTTTACATTTGAAAACATACATATGAACAAATAACACATGCCCATTAATCAAGTTTCTAAAGGTAAGAAAGTTTAGAGGGTGAAAACAAATTTCTTCCCCTCCACGGCCCTCCAGTCCCTCACTTTCTCCCTGAAGGCCACCATGTCCTACCCAAGATTAAAGAGCCTTAAGAAAAATGAATCACTCAAGGATGCTAAGTATTGGTTGCAGCCACTTAGAATGTTTGAGGTACACAGTTGATGGCATTTTCTGTTAATTAAGCTGATCAGCCAGGCTCCATGGTGGGCTGTATCTGGTCTTCCTCAGAGAGATGAGAAGAGTTATGTGTCAATCGCCAATATTATTATAGTATATTAATATTACAAAGCTAATTACTTGGAAAGCTTTTGTAAAAACATGCTGATAGGGATGGCACACTTGTTTCCCTTGATCCTCAGCTGTAATGCAGATCAGATTTTAATTTTCATTTAGCCAATTTTTAGCTTTAATTTTAATAGTCTGAATTAATTGGCTAAGACCAGCCAAGACCTTCTAGAAACTCATACTTACCCCTTCGTCCAAACCATAGATCTGCCTTCATTAAAAACCCTCTCAAGGACCAGACCCCTGTATCAGCTCACTCAATGCTGGGCTGACAGCTGCAGTCAATGCTAGGTCGCTTGCAGGGCGCAGGAGCTGTGTCTGTGGCTGCTCGACCATGGCCATCACGTGGTGCAGGCAGGCTTCCCCACCCCATGGGCTTTGAGTTCAGCCTTTCTTGTCTCATTTGCTGAACTGCCTACCAATCTCATCACTGACGGAAATAAAACTTATGTTTCTCCATTTAGTTGCTCCCCAGTTTCCCCTACCTATCTTCCTACTGACAAATGGCATATTCTTTGAAGATATGACTATTGATCATTACCCCGCAGGAGGAAATCATCCATCCTCTGATGTGAGCGGTACTGGAGCTCCAAGATGCATAGCCCAAGGAGCAGAGGCATTTGTAGAGCTCAGATGTCTCAGTGGCCACATCAACCAGACCAACTGCGCCTCTTTCAGATGCAAAGGGACTTCAGAACACAATTGAGCAGTAGTGTTCCACACTTTAAGGCAGAGAACTAAAAAAATATGTGTTGAGGCTTACAAGGCAGTGGTGGTCGGTTGGCTATAAGTGAAAAAAGTACTGCAATTATCCACAATGACATAATTTTAAACCACATAGGTGGCTAAGGAAGGTCTCCAGATCTCAGTATTTGTGTTCATTTCAAATCAACACATTGTAAAACAGTTCAGGCAACCAAAAACTTGTTTGCTTTATTTTTTTAAACAACTAGCTGATTGATTAAAATTTTGAAACCTGCAAATTGTTATTTTATTTTATTTTATTTTTTGCCATTTCTTGGGCCGCTCCCGCGGCATATGGAGATTCCCAGGCTAGGGGTCTAACCAGCCTAACCGCCAGAGCCACAGCAACACAGGATCTGAGCCACGTCTGCAACCTACACCACAGCTCATGGCAACGCCGGATCGTTAACCCACTGAGCAAGGGCAGGGATCAAACCCGCAACCTCATGGTTCCTAGTTGGATTTGTTAACCACTGTGCCACAACGGGAACTCCCAAATTGATATTTTTAAAACGACTTTGGGAGTTGCCATTGTGACCCAGCGGAAGTGAATCTGACTAGCATCCATGAGGATGCATGTTCTATCCCTGGCCATGAGCAGTGGATTAAGGATCTGGCAGCGTTGTGAGCTGCAGTGCGGCTTGGATCCCAAGTCGCTGTGGCTGTGGTGTAGGCCGGCAGCTGTAGCTCCAATTCAACCCCTAGCCTGGGAACATCCATGTGCCACAGGTGTGGCCCTAAAAAAGCCCCAAAAATAAAAATAAAAATAAATGACTACAGTGCATGTAATCTTTGCAAGGGAAGAGAGAGAATTTTTCCTCCACCCTTCTAGATTCTTGTCTGAGACCCTCCTTGTAATAAAAGAGATTGACAGGAGAAATATTCACTTAATTTTGTGTGTACAGGTGCCCCAAAGTAGTAACCAAAGCAGACGGCTGTTATGCCTTCTAGATAAGGAAATAATAGATTTGTGAAGAATTTATAAGACAAAGAAGTGTGAGCTTGGAGTGGTAAATTAGTGATGAAGTAACAGGCTTTCTTTATATGCCTTCTGGGCCCTGAGTTTCCTACCTCTGATGCTAAGAACATCTCTACCTCCTGGGAAAGGGAAGATGCCTTTCATCTGGGAAATTTATTTCTTGCTTTCAGAGAGACAAGGGAGGGTCAGAGTGTCCTTCTGTACTAGCTGTTTCTTAAACAACTTTAACTCAAAATAATCCACATACCAAAGTGATATATTTTGCCTGAATGCCAACATGTGGGTTATGATAGGGGAGAAAAAAAACATAAGACAGTGAAATTTACACAAGCAAATTTTTACCCAGATTTAACCCAAAACTTAAAAGTCCCTAACTTCATTTATCTCTCCTTTTCAGTAGACTAAAATACTTTCAGCAAGGAGAGTTCCAACAGAAAATCTTGAAGGAATTCTGAATGGAAATGACAACCCCTAAAGAGGAAGAGGCATATTATTTCAGTTAAAAAGATTCTGATATTGAAGGTTTGATGTTTCTTTTTTTCAGAGCTTCACTACCTAGCAGCTTGTACTAGTTTAAAAAAAAAAATCCAAGCATAAACCTGAATCTTCCTTCCATGACAACCCTTAAAATTTCTTGTTTGATTAACAGCTCAGACTGTCATAAGGTGATGCCTAATTATACCCACATTATGTAGTGGAGTGATGGCCTGGCATATTCGTTTGAGAACAGAGAAATGAACGCCTTTTAATAAGATATATGTCTCCCACATTTCCTTCCCTCCTTCCCCAAGCAAGCTTCAAAATGTGCTTGGTTTAGCTCCACGATGGGGGAAAAATTCCCTGTCGATTCTGTCCTGCAGCAACACACTATTCCTGCTACAAATGACCCCTCCAAAAATTGTTCAAATTAGCATTAAGAAAATCGTTCTCCATTGTCATGAATGCTGGCAGTAAATGTTAGTAATTGTAGCTCTTTACAGATGGGCTTTGGGCAGCTTTAACCCATGGCGGACTAGGAGTATGTCTATTGTAACCATTCAAAAAAAGAACATGCACTTTGCCTTTGGTACAGCGCTGGCAACGGCTAGAGGCCTGCGGGGTTTTCTTTTGATTGGTTGCCTGGTCTTACATTAATAAGAAAGGGACACTTGAGTGCAGTAATAACGAGCCCAGAGAGCTCACTCAAGCCACCCACACCTGCCACCACTGGAAATCCTGAACCCCATGCCTTCCATCCACACCCTACATGGGCAGAAACCTCCCTGTCAATCATCAGGCTAACAGTGCCCAGGCAGTGATGTGTACCTGACTTCAGACTCCCCAAATGCTGGAAGGGCAAGGCTGTCCCTGACAGGCACCGAGAAAGGTGTCATCAGTACACACAAACCACTGCATTTCTGGACTTGACACCTTTGCCTTGACTTACTGGTCTTTAGAATATAGGGTGGCTGGACTGGAGTCTGGGGTTAATAGATGCAAACTATTACACTTAGAATGGATAGGCAATAGGGTCCTACTTCACAGCACAGGGAACTCTATCCAATCTCTTGTGATAGAGAATGACAGAAGATAATATAAGAAAAGGAATGTGTGTGTGCGTGTGTGTATATTGTGTGTATATATATATGACTGGGTCACTTCGCTGTACAGCAGACACTGGCACAACATTGTAAATCAACTGTACTGTCATTTTAAAAATGATTTTTCAAAAGAATATAGGATGGGTTGGTATAATGATTCTCCAATTCATGCTGTATCCATCCACTGTACAAACACTTCCTGAGCACCCAGTAGGTCGCAGGTGCCCTGAATACCCACAGCAGTGAACTAAACAATAGTGTGTCCTCATGGAGTTCCTATTCCAGTAGGGAAAATAGAGGAGAGAGAGAGGGAGAGAGAAAGAGAGAGGGAGCTCGATGGGGGTAAAGGCTTGGGAGAACAGTAAGGCAGTGCAGGGTAAACAAGAAGCACCAGAGCCCAGGGCTAGGTCAGGGATGGGCAGGAAAGATGGCCTGTGCTCTTTTACAGACGAGTTGCTGGAGGGAGCGGGCTTCGGGAGGGCAAGAAGGTGGCACTTTTGCAGGCAGCCATGGAAGGAAGCAGCCCAAAGTTACTCTCCTGCGTCACACTGACCTTGTCCAGTTGGGGTGGTGACAGTTGCCTTACGCTTAGATTCCTATGTTGCGGCTGGGTTCCCAGACCAGTACAATTGCCACCCATGTAACAGGCCAGAGCAACATCACAAGTCATATTCAGAAAATATTTGGCACAGTGGCCCTTCATCCTGCCCACAAAGAAGCAAACTCTTTAGGGGTCTGCTGCTTCATGACATGCTGTTACTCCAGCTCTATTTCATCGTGAATTCTCCTCCTCCAAACACAAACAGAATTTAGACTTGGTCACCAATTTAACCATTATTTATCATAAACACATTGCGGCTACGTGTGGCTTATTCTACCTTCAGACTTAAATCATATGTGCAGAGACTACTAGGACAGCAGTTTATTGCTCGTCACAGAACATTTATGGCAGGTGGATTGAATAGGTTTGCATCATGGGGTGGATGTCACCAGGCCACCTATCTCTCGGTACACACTTGAATGTGCTCGGCAGTTTGTTAAAACTGAGTTGATGACTCACTATACAGAGAAGATGTCTCCATTAAATATCACTTGTCTTCATTAAACAAGTGAGGTCTGGATGCTAATAATCAACCCCACACTCAGAAAGCAATAAGATGAATATCCCAACGGGCACGGCCACTGACGGCTGCCAACAACGTATATGGTAATTCTAATCAGTATTCATGCCAACCTTTTTCTCAGTTCTTCTGATACATAATTACAATGTGGCTTTATGCTTATTACTGTTGTGAAAATAAATAGCAGGACAAGGTAGAACAATAAACGATGCTGTTGTGGCCACAACCCAGGAAGTAAAGAGAACTCACTATGTCAAGTGTGTGTTTTCAAACCACATTTGGTGTGAGGTACAGGCTCAGGAATTGACCATGTGGCTGTCCTGCCCTGGGTGTTGTCATTATATGGGTAAAAGGCTTGGCAGAGACAGATGTACTTGTAAACAGATGTGTTTAATGCAAAACCTCGGTTGGAAAAAAGAGTCTTTCTCTGGAAGTCCTGACTTGTTTTTAAATAATGTCTAGTTTTTGCTGCTTCCCTATCAAATCATGGAATAGAAAATTAAACTAGAAAGCAGGAGAAAGTAAAAGGAAAGAAATGATCCCATGAATTTACAGTACCTATCACAAATCTGACACAATGGAAAGTTGTTCTCTCATCGCAGCCTGCACACAACTCTAGGGGCTCCTCAGAAGGAACATGATTCAACTTGAGACTGAGACCCAGAGCCCTCATGTGACACATCTAAGGTCAAACAGATCATGGGGGGAAATTAGTATTTGTGTAATAGAGTGCAAATAACTTAATTTTTCACTGCTCCTACAAACTCCACATCATTCTTTGACTTTCTAACCTTTGAGCAACTAGAATAGGATAAATGTCATGAATCACATTACTTACATATAACCTTCCCCACCCATAAAGACTATATACTCTATTCCCAGATATGTGGGGAAGACATTTCTATTTTTATTTCTCTGTGAAGTGAGATTTCTTAATTTTCTCTTCCATTCATTCCCCAATCCACCATAATAACAATGCATAGTATAAAGACACAATGTATAACAGGAGAAACAGAAACTTAAAGGCAGCATGATGCCACAGTATGGAAATAAAACTCCATTTGTCTGACCGCAAGCAGCGGTTCACATGTGGGGGGCACTCATCTAGAAAAAGCCAAAAGGAGCATAGGAAATCATGAGAAATAAGTGCAACAGAGTACAAATGAATTTGCAAGCACTTTAGCAATAAGTAATCTGGAAAATTGCCTTACATTTCTTCTTTATTCCTCTGTTGTATGTTCTTTTTCTTTCCTGTCCACTCAAGTCCACAACCTCTTATAAATATCCCTTCATTGAATTTAATGCTTTTCTCAGATTAATCTGTCAAATTCCTGTCAACATTATATAGAGAGGCAAACTGCTGAAAGCAGATGGTCTTTAAAAAAAAAGGAAAAAAAAATGTCTGAATAATAAATGCTAACTGGGCCCTCACAAGCCAGTTCTCTTTTACCCTGTTTAGTTAGTTAATGCAGCACAATGCTGAATACTTGTCTTTCAAGACACAAGTATTAGAAAAAAATACCAGGCCTCTGGCAACAGCTGCCAGTGTTCCTTATTTGGCATATACATTACCCAGTCTCTGGTGTTATTTCACAGTACAGAGCATCTCTTCCCTCGCTACACAGCAGAAACAGAGCAGTAAAAATATCAGGATACTCCCCAAACTCTGACATTTAAAAAATCAGTTCTGGAGTTTCCACTGTGGCTCAGCAGGTTAAGAACCCAACTTAGTGTCCATGAGGATGCAGGCCATTTTTGCACTCCCCAATCAGAACGGCTGGTGTTAAGGAGCTCCTAGATATCTAGATATTTTTATTTTAAATATGCTACAACTTGACTGTCTTCTAGGAGCCCCTTAATATTTGCAAATGATATAACTAAAAAGGGATTAATATCCAGCATATATAAACAGCTCATACAACTCAATATCAAAAAAACAAACAACCTGATTTAAAAATGGGCAGAAGACCTGAAGAGACCTTTTTTCTAAAGAGGAAATGCACATGTCCAGCAGGAACATGAAAAATCCTCAACATCACCAACAGACAAATGCAAATCAAAACGACCATGAGATGTCACTTCACACCTGTCAGAATGGCCATCATCAAAAAGACCACAAATAACAAAGGTTGGTGAGGATTTGGAGAAAAGGGAAGCCCCCTGCACTGTTGGTGAGAATGTAAATTGGTGCAACCACTTGGAAAACAGTATGGAGTTTCCTTAAAAAGCTAAAAATAGAACTAAAATATGATCCAGCAATTCTGCTGCTGGGCACATATCCAAAAAAAACTCCAAAAACACTAATTTGAAAAGTGTATATGAACCCAATGTTGATCGTAACATTATTTACAATAGCCAAGATATGGAAGTAAACCTAAATGTCCATCAACAGATGAATGGATAAAGATGTGGTACATATACACAGTGGAATACTACTCAGCCATAAAAAGGAATGAAATAGTGCCATTTGCAGCAACATAGATTGGACTTGAAGGGCATTATATTAAGTGGAATAAGTCATACTGAGAAATACTATATGATGTCACCTATATATGGAATCTAAAAACTACAACAAACTCGCGAATATATCAAAAAAGAAGCATATTCACAGCTATAGAAACAAACTAGTGGTTACCAGTGGTGAGAGGGAAGGGGGAAAATAGCAGTGAGAGAATAAGAGGTACAAACTATTAGGCATAAAATAAGCTACAATGATATATTGTACAACATGAGGAATCTAGTCAATATTTTATAATAACAATGAATAGAGTGTAACATTTAAAAACCATATTAAAATTTAATTTTTAAAAAATAGTAAAAGAAGGAGTTCCCGTTGTGGCTCAGTGGTTAACGAATCCAACTAGGAACCATGAGGTTATGGGTTTGATCCCTGGCCTTGCTCAGTGGGTTAAGGATCCGGCATTGCCGTGAGCTGTGGTGTAGGTCACAGAAGCGGCTCAGATCCCACATTGCTGTGGCTGTGGTGTAGGCCAGCAGCTACAGCTCTGATTAGACCCCTAGCCTGGGAACCTCCATATGCCGTGGGTGTGGCCCTAGAAAAGGCAAAAAGACCAAAAAAAATAGTAAAAGAAAGATATAAAACAGCAACCATACTGAGGCAGGTAATTACAATCATTAAGACTAAGACCTCCTTGTTCATACCTAAAACTGCCAATTTCTGGGTCTTCATATGACTTCTCATTGAACATCGGAACATACCTAACTTAAACTGTTTGCTGAAGTAAATTCAGTCCCCATATCCCTTCACCTCATGGTCTAAAAATAGTTTAATTCTTCATTAAGAAAACTTCAAATTCAAAGCCTTGGATTTTCGTAGTAAATTATCCACATTTCTACATACAGTGTAGAACATAGTGTCCAGGTCTCTTTTATTTCCTTGGTCTCCTTTTAAACCATCACAACACTTGAATTCAGACACCTTCCTATACCTTCAGCTTCAAGCCATCTTATCCAATAAGTTAATTGAACCAACTGCTATCTGACAGGAAGAGTTAATGGAACATACTGTTCTACTTTTCCTTAACAGATTCCCATGTACCAAGTCTAGAAAGAGCTTGGGCTTTGTTGTCGATGGATCTGGGTTCATATCCCAGCTCTGCCTCTTTGGGTCAATTTACGTCTTTGCTCCCAGTCTCTTCACCTATTAAAGGAGTAATAATAATCATCCACCTTGCAAAACATTCAAAAGGTGTAGATAAATGTATGATAAGCACTGTTTCTTAAGAGCACAAAAAAATGGCAATAGGGTTTTTTTCCCACTGTGTCTATATAGTTGGACTCTCATTACGTTAGCAGAAATAAAATCACAGAACTGTGACTTAATGGTATGCCCTCAGTTTTTACTGAGCCCAGAAACAAGGAATATATGAAGAATGCTTCTCCATGATTTTTGGTGAAACTGCCATTTAAAGCCACTACATATAAAAGTGTGTGTAGACCTTAGAAGACCCTAGTAATTTCCCTTGGAGTCTGGTTATGAAAATGATCACTTCCCATGATGCACTTCTGCTCTCTTTTATTATACAGGGAGATCTATAAGCTCACCCTATTTCCCCTTGGAGGTTGGTTCATACAGACCAAGTATTTTTTTTAGAGTCAGCTTGACACATTCACCACATCCCAATGTCAAGTGCTAAAAGAAGGCAGACTCATCTGAGAAGTAGACCTTAGCAAAGATCTGTTTACTTATCAATTCTAATTCCTGTTTAGCATGTTTCACAGTCACTTAAGAAATAGACTATTAAGAATTATATTTCAGTGCCTAAGTATTTACTTATCATGATTGTTCATACAATGTGACATAACAAAAGTACTTCTGAAAAGTTGAAGGTTAGTGAATTTGTGGTAAATCAGATCAATAGAGGGGTTCCTAAGGTCTATTATTTCTTTAAAAAAAGGAAAGTTTTTAAAATTTCTATAATAAACCTGCTTTTCATCGTTTTTTAGTATTTTCTTTAAAGCAATGTAAATTATGTTTACTTTTTTAAATGCACGGAACAGTCAATAACATTGCTGGATTTTGAGCTTCATGTCTCATTCCATCATTAGCAGAGTTATGCTGAATATAAAAGTTTCAGTACATTACTCCATCAGGGACATAGTCTTTCTAATAGTTAATACTTCTTTTCAATCAAAATCTTCAGTCTCACATTTTTCCTTATCAGAATTCTTAAAGTTAATGTAAGATAGCACATCATCATTTTAATATCTCAATAAAATATCAAAAGAGTGGTTCTCATTAAGAGCAGGACAAGTATCAGGAATTTTTCCCAAACCACACATGCCAACAAACACCACTTCATGAATGTTCTGTTGCTGCTATAACAAATCACTAAGCCACATAGACTTAGCAGCTTAAAAAACACAAATTTATGATCTTACAGTTCTGGTCATCAGAAGCCCAAAAGGAGCTAGCAGGGCTATATTCCTTCCAGAGGCTCTAAAACAGAAATGATTTCCTTGACTTTTCCAGCTTGTAGAAGCCTCTGCAATCCCCAGTTCACAGCCCCATCTTCCATCTTCAAGGCCGAGTGTGTAGCATCTTCAAATTTCTCTCTATCTCTCTGGCTCTCCTGCCTCTCTCTTTCCTTTCTAAGGGTCCCCTGATTGCATTGAACCCACTAAAGTCCCTTTCCATGTATGGTAGCATATTCAGAGATTCTGGCAACTAGGATGTGAACATTTCAGGGGGAGAGGAAGGGGCCACTATTCTGTCTGCCACAGCCACCAAATGGAGTTATCTAAGAGCCAGGTAGGAATGTATGGAGGGGCTGTGTAGCTGGAAAATTTTCCAAGGAATTCTAAAATTTACCAGTTTTTCCCATGCATCTCCCCATTGAGAGCCACTGGTATAAAAATTATGTCTATAATTTATTGATTCACAATTTATATGCAGTGTTTGCTTGCTACTTATAAAAATAAATGTGATCTTTGCTATGGAAAGCTTCTAAAAACATGATATGGGGTATTAATCCTACCCATCTAATGCCTGTCACCATCATTTTCCTTTTGAACCCTAGCACAAATCCAAAAGAAGTCATCTTGGAAACAAGACAAGCTGAGATGAGTCCCTACTGGGAACATCCATAACTTCCTTGCTAAGGTCAATACATATCCATGAGTACATATTTGGCACATGTCTTCGTTGTCAAGTAATTGGTATAAAAAGAAACAAACACAATGGAAAACAGAGTCTTATCCTCAGTGTGTTCTGGAAATTGTATTATTCTTGGCCTTTCCCTAAAGTAAAGAACAGAAACTAATAGAATAAAATTCAAGACGATCTCTGAAAACCAGTGAATGTGTTAATGGTAAATAGAAAGACATAATAAAGTTACAATAATTGGCTTAAAAAAATACGTGCAAAAATCAGCTGAGTCAGAAAGAGCTTTGCAAGAAGACAGAACTTCAGAATACCTTACATTTTTCAAAAGATTTCAGCATTCATTATCTCACTTAAACTAGACTTATTCAACTTGAAGAGAAAGCAAAAAAAAAAAAAAAGAGAGAGAGAGAATGAGTTTCTATCATATGCAAAGGAAATTGTCAATATAAAAGAGAAAAAGGTAATATTTCAAAGACTGGAAATTCTGGAAACTTATTTGATTGTAGTTTTTTGGGTTTTTTTTTTTTTTTTTTTTTTTTTTTCTCTTTAGGGCCGCACTAGTGGCATGTGGAAGTTCCCAGGCTAGGGGTCCAATCGGAGCTACAGCTGCCAGCCACAGCCACAACAACATCAGATCCAAGCTGCGTCTGTGACCTACACCACAGCTCACAGCAACACTGGATTCTTCACCCACTGAGCGAGGCCAGGAATCAAATGCACATCCTCATGGTTCCTAGTTGGATTCATTTCTGCTGTGCCACGATGGGAACTCCTGATTGTACTTTTGATAATTGAATAAATAGCCAAGAGAGCTATTGGGAGGACTCTAAAACTATCTTAATGGGATAGTTTAAGTACAGTTCTACTCTGAGTATAGAAATTTGCATTCTTTGGTCTCTAAAGATGGTAAATTAACCTATATTTGTTGACAGCACTAATGTAGTGATATGCGGCTAAGTATGATCGGATCCAGCAGTAAACACGAGAGGAAGTGGAATTATGTCTTTAAACAATGAACATTAAAAAAATTAGGGATTCTGTGCATTCATGCCTCTTTATTGAGTGCTTAACTACAGAGCAGGAATCATTCTAAGTAGCAGTAAAGAAAAACAAAGTCCCTATGCTGATGAAACAGAACAGTCCTACTGGAGAGAGAAAGAATAACCATAAAGAAAAATGTGTATTATATCAGATGGTCATAAGGGTTAATATGAAAAATAAAGTACCCAGAGAACAGACAGTGAGGGGGAAATGGTGCCTTTTTAAGGTTGAATTTGTGTGGGTGCTACATTTTAAAAAAAATCCTAAATAGCTTTCCAGAGGAATGTATGCAGAAGGCATTAATCATCACTGATCATCTGTTTGGTTAAGACATGACTTTTACTCTCTGGAGCTTATGTTGACTGTATATGGGCTTTTGTTGGTGTTTCTTGTAATTTATTTCCTTTCCAGTTGAGGAAACTTTAGGCCTTCAGAAATTAGTTCCAATCCATTAAGATTAAAGGTGATCAATGGTCTTGCGTCTGAAGAATGTCAGAATCATTTAAGGGAAACCTCCTTCCACAATTGCCCAGTTAAGAGTTTCATAGTTGAATGGAAAAGGGGGGGATTGTGTGCCTTGAATTCTCTAGGAAGAAAAAGCCAGTGACTCCAAAATACGGCAAACAAGAGACATTCATGTGTTTAAAAAAAAAAAAACACCTGAACTTCAATCCCCTCTAATCAGCTGGCTGTCTGCCAGCCATGGCCACTGAGCTGCTTTAAGAAACCTCAGAAAACATAAATCCTTTACAAATGGGAAGCTCAAAGTATTTCTCAAAAGGGAAATTTCTCTTTTGTCTGCCTACAGCACTCTAGGGAGAGGTTTGCAAAATGTGAAGTTTTGGTCAAATTTCAAGTAGAACATAAGGGTCACCATTTTATCTGTGGGTCAATGGGTACAATGTTTTTCTTCCCTCCTATTTCAGGAACATGATTAATCCATTTTAGGTATAAATCCTTTCACCAAAGGAAAAGGATCTCCTGCTTCTAACTCTTAAGAATCTTTAACATAATAAATATTTGCCTGAGATTATTTTGTTCTTGTTTTGCATTTTATTTGGTTATGGTCTCTTCAAACTGAAATTTGTAAACTTTTCTATCCACAAATTCTCAAACTTGCACTTGAAAGACATAATTCTTTCCAGAACTCTCACAGGCATGTCCCTAATCTCACTGACTACCTCATCGTGGGGCCAATTTATAAGCAGGTACAGAGAGGTCCTTTCATAAGGTGTTCTAGAAGGCACATACCATTAAGATGGGAAAGACTTACATCTGCATATTTAATCTTAAACTAGTATAAATGGAAAGTAACAAAGGTTCAAAATTTCCCAGAGGTGATTTCTATTTTCATATTGGCTGCACTCATGGGCATAAAGAGATTAAGCCATCTTGCAAGTTTCTGTAATTCATTTATAAAAAAAAAGAATTAGGTACAATTTGAAATGTTCTCCTGAGAAGCTTTATTTTTTTCTTTCATGATCAGTTAGTTCCCAGTACCCCCTACCTTTCCCTTCACGAGGACTACCTATCCCAAGCTGCTGTTAAGGTTCCCACCATGGCTACTGCTCTTCAGCCTCTATTCCAGGGATAGTAAATAATGGAACAAAAAAGGGAAACAAAGTGCCAGGAAACATCACCAAATTACCCAGCTAAGTAGCCAAGTCCATGAGAGTGGCAGGAGGAAGTGAAAATTTCGAGACATGGGGATCTCATTCAAAACATAATCTGGTTAGTTTGAAATTAGAGCTCATTTCTGGAACCTAACAGTACAATTGACTAATTCTCCTTCTTTTGCTCGTTGTTAAGAGCCACTTTCAGGTAGACCAGCTGTTCTTAACCAGGGTAATTTTGGCTGGTAAGATTTGGTTGACTCAAGGGTACTACTGGCATTTAGTGGGTAAAGGCAGTGACCTTGCTAAGAATTCACAATAGCCCCCATGACAGGTTCACCAAGCCCCAAACACCAAAAGCACAAAGAGACCCTGAAATAGATCGCCTCAAAAAGTTGTCATTAGGGTTTGTGCTTTAAAGCAATACTCCCCTCTATCTGCATCTTCCTTCACAGAGGCAACATGATGTAATATGAAATCCTAAATTACTAGGTATAGTTTAGATTAAGCTGAAATCACCAGGGAGATGAGTGACAAGAGAGGGCCAAGGAAAGTCTCTGGGGAACACCAGCATTTGCAGGATGAAGAGCAGAGGAGCCCATCTGGAAACAGCCATGATTTAAAACACAGAAACATAGAAGTCAAGGAAGAAGTTTTGGTTAGTTTCAGTGATGGGATGGCTTTAAAATCTGTTTGCGGAGTTCCCTGGTGGTACAGCAGGTTAAGGATTCAGTATTGATATGGCTGTGGTATGAGTTCCATCCCTGACCCAGGAACTTCTACATGCTGCAGGTACGACCAAAAAAAAAAAAAAAAAAAAATGTTTGTGTTAAGTGGAGATCATTGTGATAGAAGCTTCCAAACAGGTAGATGCTGAAGTGAGATCTCAGTGCTTTAAGGGATAAAGATCATCTTTTCAATGATGTGAGAGATGATGGAAAGTAGAATATTTTGTATTAGCTAGGGAGGAATTCAGATTTTAAAGGAGTATTTTTATTAGTTTATCTAGTATTAGACTCAAGTGTTTGTAGCTGAAGAGAAGGCACTAATTGAGGAAGAATTTGAACATATAAAATACAAGTAATAACTAAGGGAACAAGGTCGCAAAGGAGTCATCCAGAGATGAGGTTGATACTGTGTAGCGCAAGGAACTCTCCTCGATGTTGTGTAATAGTCTATATGGGAAAAGAATCTGAAAAGGAATGGATATATGTATATATGTAACTGATTTACTTTGCTGGACATCTGAAACTAGCACAACTTTCTAAGTCAGCTATACTCCAATAAAATTTATTTTTTTTAAAAATTGGTGCCTGAAACAAAAGTGCACAACAAAGCTTAGCTTCCATCAGCATTATCATCTCATTTTTTAAAATCCATGGGATAATAATGTATTGCTTCTTTCTGTATACTTCCTAACGTGGGTCCTTGTGGAACACCTGCTCATTTGTGCTTTTGCTACATTATAAAACTGAGTGAAACGTTTGCTTTTATTCTGGTTCAGCCACTTAAATGTATTGCTTTGTGCAATTTAACTTGAATTCCTCACTTTATCTTTGGCATAGAGTTGGTGTGAAAATTAATTGAAAAACTTGAAGGGCACATCATAAGCATTCAATGAATGTGATTATGATTATTATTATTGTTTTTATTAACTTTTATGGTTCTGTCACTATTATTGGCTGTGGTGTCTCAGAAGATAATTCATGATATAGAAGATTCATTTTTGTATTTAAAAAAAGAGGTGAGGTTGAGAGTGCAAGCAAATAGGTCGGTCCTATATGGCAGAAAACAAGTCCTCTGGGAGTTTCTGTTGTGGCTCAGCAGGTTATGAACCCAACTAGTATCCATGAGGATGCAGGTTTGATCCCTGGCCTCACTCAGGGGGTTAAGGGTACGGTGTTGCTGGGAGCCGTCGTATAGATCACAGACGTGGCCTGGATCCCACGTGGCTATGGCTATGGTATAGGCCAGCAGCTGCAGCTCCAATTTTACCCCTAGCCTGGAAACTTTCATATGCCACAAGTGTGGCCCTAAAAATAAAAAAAAGAAAAAAGAAAACATCTTCTGAGACTAGATAAGTTTGGTCATAGAGAACAATCATTTTGTGGATAGGGAAAGGGTACACTTATTCATTCAAAATCTGAATATCTAAGATATACCAAATACTGTGCTAAGTATATAAAAATGAGTAAAACATGGTCCCTGAGCTCAAGAAGCTCAGTCCTGTTGAGAAGCTGAAGTGAATTTTAACTTCCATTGAAGTCTAGAAGTCAATATCTTTGGTGGGGTAGAGACAGGTAACTGAATAGAAACTTAAAGACACAGGGGAAGGTCACTCATCAAAGGGCACTAGAGAAGGAGGCCATAGCAGGTGAGGGCTGCATTTTGTCTGACAGCCCAGCTGAGACTGAAGCATTTTCACACATGCTGTGGTGCCCATAGGCAGAGACATCATAGTTTTTTCAACATGAACTCCAACACCTGGACTTGGAAATAACAGAGCACCCAAGGGTGCCATCCAGAGATGAAGTCTGGCCAGGGTTGTGCAGAGGGAATGTGAGCTTGAGGGGATCAGCAATGCTGGCTCGGATGCTGAAGCTCTGCATTCATTCATTCTGGATAGAAGAGGAATAGGTACCCGGACAAGAACCATTGGAGAAAATGGAGAACAATGACTGAATAAAAGCAGAAGGTCAAGAAACAGAAAGAAGCAGATGATTGGAAACTGCGATCTGAGATTCAGACACTAGAATTTTTATTCCTGTGTTATGGGTAGTTTAGAGTGTGGGCAAGACACAAGACACAGGGTCCTGAGAGGCGGTGATGGGAGAATGTAAGTGTTACTGAAGTCGAGGAGACAAGGTTAGGATAAACTAGGGAGGCTGATTTTAAAGTCATTCTTGTCCCAATATCCTCAGTTGAGAGGAGAAAGCAGCCAGTACACCGATTTTTTTTTTTTTTTTAATGACCAATGGCGCAAAGAACATTTGATTATCAAGGCCAGAGAGTTTTTCAGCTTGGTTTATGACCCGCTACAGAATGAACGTGTTCTCCCAAAATTCATACGTTGAAGCCCTAACCCCTAATGTGACCATATTAGTAGGTGAGGATTTGGGAGGTAATTAGCTTTAGATCAGTTTATATGTGTGGAACTCCCATCACAGGATCAATGTCCTTAGAAGAAGAGAGATCAGTTCTCTTCCTTCCTCTATTTCTCTCTCTCTCCCTCCCCCTCTCCTTTTCCTCTCCTTCTCACTTTCCTTCCCATTGTAAAGGTAGCTATCAGTAAGCCAAGAAGAAAGCATCAACAAGAATCAGTCAGCACCTTGAACATGAACTTCTCAGCCTCTAGAACTATGAGAAAGAAATTCTTCCTTAAGCCACCCAGTCAATGGTATTTTGTTAGCTGCCTGAGCTAAGACCTGAGAGCATTAAAAACGAAGCTTCACTTTTGGTCCCCAAAGATACAGAGTGTGGAAGATCTGAGTGGTTTCTTCTGAGGAAGTCTTCCTGGGTGATCGGGTATTGTGTCCGCTGAAAGAAAGAGAAGGAGAGAGAAAAAGAGTAAGAGAGGGCAGAACTGTTTCTTGTAAAATTGAGATGGCAGAGATGTGTTGATGACAACAAGAGTTATAAGGGATACAGCCAAAAGATCTGGGAAGAGAGGTGTTCAGAGGAGGAGAAAGATCACTACACACAGCAAGCAGCTGAGGGAGAGACAGTAGATATAATATGTTTGGGTGCAATCTGTGGTGTGTTGACCACAGATTATACATGAAGGAGAAAAATATGGAATTGTCTGGCCTCAAATATCCTCACTTAGGCACAAGTTATTTGGGCACTAGCACTTGCCTGAGGATTAGACGATGACTGGCCCTGTCTCAGAGATGGGCAGAGTGTACCACGAGCTTACAGCAGTGACAGAGCCACTGCAGTCCTTAGAGAATGGAATTCTGGAAGGGGGACTATATTGGCCTCCTCAGTGTAACACCAAGATCCCTCGAGAAGAGACTGAGACTAAAACCACAGTCCTACTACTGGTCATATGACAACAGGCACATTTCCAGTTCTATCTGAGCCTCATGAACCTTACTACAAGGGAGGACGATGGCTCCTTTCAGAAACAGAAGTCCTCTGACTCATTACATTTGCTGATTGTTTCTTGAGACTGTTCCACTCTGATTTAAGTCTCACCCCTTTTTTGGCTGTAGTACTACAGGAAGTATGTTGTTCCTGTATTGGCTGGTTCCCAATTACCCACCAGATAAACTCCTTATTGAACTTGGCCTTCATCATCTACCATTGTCACACGCTAGAACGCTTGCTTTTCAAACTAATGCCTAATCAATGGGGAGCCCACCATTATCGTTTCTTTTTTTAATTTTTTTTAATTTTTATTAGAGTATAGTTGATTTATTGGGTTGTGTCGATATCTGCTGTCCAGCATAGTGACCCCACCATACATACACTCTTTTTCTCATATTATCTTCCATCATGGTCTCTCCTAAGAGACTGTTTATTTAAACTTTCCTTTCAAATCACAATGTCTTTCCACATCTTAACTGCAACAAACAGAAGGAAAAAAAAAAAGATTTGCCTCATACGTAGAAGGGGCTATACTGTAATTCAGTTTTACTTCAATTAACAGTCATCCTCCAGTCATGCCCACTAAGTCTAGATGCTATGTACTAAGTACTCACAGACCAGTTGGGAGTGGTGGATGTGTAAACCAACAATTACACTGTAAAGGAAAACCACCCAACAATCGTAAGCCAACCACTATGGCACGAACAATTCTTGAGCAGAGTTAAGTGGAGCAGAAAAGAGATAAGGAATAACTTCTGTGTTCCTTTCAAAACACTACATTAGCCTGAGGGAACTGGAAAAGTGCTACTCATTATATGCTGGAGAAGCACCATGAGTTTAGTCAAGAAAAGTGTTTTCAACAATAAGGAAATTTGGGAGCACCCTTCTAGTTTTTACATGGGATGCTACCAGATTCATAAATTATTGAATAAAGCCAATTAGAAGAAAAATCATAAGGAAACTTGTTTTCAATAGTTTATCCTTGGATAGTTTTATCCTGCCTTAGTGTACTGGAAAAGATATAGACTTTGATGTGGGCTAGAGCCTAAGATCTTAGGCCTATCCTTTATTCCCTATAATCTCTCATTTCCTAATCTGTAACAGTAATCTGTATTTTAGGGCCACCCAGCTACCCTTCCTGCTTTTGGATTCCATGAAATAGACCTTTTGCTTGAACTAGTTTAAGTAAGTCTCTGTTCCTTTATTTTAAAAGAAAAAATGTTAATATCTAATTGAGACCCTAAAGTTTATTCAAAATTCATGGTCAGAGAAGACCACCCCATATAATTTTTGGTCGTCTTTCTAAACATGTTATTTCATATAATATAGCCACAAGTACCTAAACTCATTACTTTATGACTTGCCTTTTTTGTCCCCATTCAGATTTGGCTCTAGATTTCAATAAAACAGCCCTTTGGATTTTGCTGCACTGATATCTACTCTTGACATTTTACAAAGAGTTCATTTATTGTCAGAAACCCTGACAAGCTCCTGCCCCTGTGATTTGGTCCAAAGATCCCAAGGCCCAATGGTACAAGTTCCAGACACCAGGACTGTAGTTGTTTTTCATGTTGGTACCTTTCTCAGGACAACCTGACAATATCAGAATCACTTGAGGAGTTTCCGTTGTGGCACAGTGGAAACAAATCCTACTAGTGTCCACGAGGATGCAGGTTCAATCCCTGGCCTCACTCAGTAGGTAGGGGATCTGACGTTGCCCTGAGCTGTGGTGTAGGTCACAGATGCAGCTCAGATCCTGCATTGCTGTGGCTGTGGCATGGGCCAGCAACTGTAGCTCTGATTCAGCTCCTAGCTTGGCAACCTCAATATGCCATGGGTGCAGCCTAAAAAAAAAAAAAAAGAACACAAAATGCTTGAGACATTTCCTGATTTTTCTAGTGATGACTTTCAGTTAGATTTCAGGAGAATTCACCAGAACCATGTAGTGAAAAAAAGAAACTATTTCTTAGAACAAAATGAGCATAAATAAATGAAAGGTATGTCTATGGCCAATAGTACAATGTAGTGCCTGATCTTCAAAAGAAATCCCCTTAGGGTTTAAAAGCTTATGGTAGAAATTCATTTGCGTACATATAAAACACTTAATTCAAATATATACGATATTTTAAGATATTTTAGGCATACAGAATTATATTTGTGTATAAACACATAGCAGAAATTCATTCATATGTCTAAATACATATTATATATTAAATATATATAATATATACATGAACATCAATAAATATTTCCATGTGCTTAACATATCCTAGAAATATAGATAAATTAGTAAAAGGGGTTATTTCTGGTGAGGAAAAATGGAATACTGGAGGTATGGCATAGGGTTTATTTTTCAAAATATACCCTTTCATATTAATTTTTGCCTATGCATGTATTACATAGCCTCCAAAACATCAACATACAAATGAAACATTTAAGAAATTATAGTCACTAAAGTGGAAAAAAAAAAAAGAGAAGACCCAGATTACAGATCGTTTTAGTATTTTTGGTGTCCTCTAAACTCACATAATTGCATAGTTCAGCATTTCGGGCAAGAATCTACCCAAGCAGGGATAGTTACTGTTGGCCGACTAGTTGATCAGTTGTTTCATTTTGCAGTGTTTTTTGTTTTGTTTTGTTTTTGTTTATTTTTATTACTGTTTTATTTTCTTCTTAAAGTATAGTTGATTTACAGTGTTGTGCCAATTTCTGCTACACAGCATAGTGACCCAGCCATACAAACGTATATATATCCTTTTTCTTATACTATCTTCCAGCATCTTCTATCCCAAGAGACTGAATATAGTTCCCTGTGCTGTACAGTTTTTGCCATAAGCAGACCTTCTCAGAACTATTTATGTCCTGGCTTGGTGCTGCTTCATTCCCCAAACTTGGCCTTTCCTTCCTCCTTTTCAGCTCTATAAACTTCACTCATCAAACTCAAGTTAAGAACAACCTCTCTTTCATGGAGTTCCCATCATGGCTAAGCAGAAATGAATCTGACTACGATCCATGAGGACACAGGTTCGATCCCTGGCCTCGCTCAGTGGGTTAAAGACCATGTGTTGCCGTGAGCTGTGGTGTAGGTCACAGACGTGGCTCAAATCTGCCATTGCTGTGCCCTAAAAAGACAAAAAAAAAAGGAACCTCTCTTTCAGAATCCTTATACTTATACCATCTACACCAAACCTCTTCCAGATATGAGTCCTAGTCTGAGGCATTACGTGTCTTTCCATCTGAAAATGTACTATGTCCTGCTGAGATTGGAAGCTATACAGCTCTGAGCGTTCACTACACTGCTGCCTTGCACCACATTTGTGTCACATTTTATTTGCTCATGGATTCTTCAAAGACTGTCACGGTGTTTCTAGCCCTGGCCTTAACTTGTTAATTTTTAGTTTTATTTATTCATGTTTAATAGCTTTTAACTTGTCTCAGTTTATTCTCATCTTCATGGAATAGGTAGAAAGGGTTATTTCAAATTCAAAACCAGAGATGTGGTCTAACACAAATTTTGAGAGACAGGCAGAATTTGCAGGCTAACTGATCTTTATAAAGTAATTGAGAAAAACAAATATCTCCCTAGAGTGGAGCCTTAGTAACCATAGCAAGGTAGAGCTTGTCTGTCCACCAAAAGTGGGAAAAATCAACGTCTTGTCCAGCTCCATTTGCAACCCCCAGACTGACTGTGGGCCCTCCCTGGGTGAACTTCATCAAGTGTGAAAATAACCCTGGGACCATGGAGACACATCGTTAGCAGGAAAAATATATATATCTTTGCTGCAGCTCCAGGAGATGCAGCCCATTCAAATGAAGATAAAGAGGGCCAAACAAAAGAATTACAATCGAAAATATGTGGCCGGACTATCAGTAGAGGAGACATAATGCTGCTCTTTATCATTACTTGTCACGCCAGTGACAGACTATAAAACTCCACGGCTCCACAATTCTGTCCTCGTCATTTTCTGAGCCAACCTGTGCCTTGGCAGATACTTGGCATGTTTTAGACATATGATTTATTGCCTCATTTTATCAAGACTGTGCAGCAAACAATGACTTTTTAATAAATTACAAATGAGAGACCTTTCCTTTATTCTTAGTGACTGAGTGACATATTCATATATGTATCTATGTGCATGTATGTGTACCTATATGTATAAAACTCCAAGAAACATCATTTGTTTATTTCTTGGTAAGAAATTTAAATAATTTCTATTCCTTCTGCCTGCCCCAGAAAGAGAAATGTATGTAATACTGTAGAATATAAATGCAGTTATCCGGTGTTTTTTAGTTTTTATAGTTATGGAAAAAAAAAAAAAACCTGAGAAGATTCCAGTACTAATAAATGACCCTGCTCTGGAGGCTATTGGCAATTTAAAATCCATCTTACTTCATTTGACTTCCCAGTTTGCAAATACAGCTTACATTCTCTTGGGAATTTCTTCTAAAATTTGGGGGAGCTCTAGCTTGACAGACAGGGGAGGGGAACCGTGCTTCCAGCAAGTAAGAAAAATGTCCTGGAAATAATATTACACACTTTAAAATGACTCTTTGGCACATTGATTAAGTTGAAATGCAGTGTATAGAGCAAATGCTGGGGTTGTTGTCTTACCTAGGGAGAAAAAGCACTTTCTAGAGTTCAGTGGTAAATAGGCAATTCATTTTGACATAACGAGGAAAAGTGATGTTAACAGACAGAGGTCACAGAAAGCAGAGATGGAAAAGACCTATTGGATCATTTTCCCACTCCCTGGAGAGAAGGGCCACATTATATTTTATGGTGCTCAGTCCAGTTTAGCTTTCAATTACTCAGGCAAGGGGCTCTCACCACTTCAGACCATTTCCAGGACCTAGATCTCTTCTCATGACCCCTGCCTTTTTGGCTATGTCAGCAAAGCATGAATCTTAGTCAGAACTAACGCTGCAGGTGCATGCAGAAGTACTTCCTGCTCACATATGAGACCTATGTTCCTCAGAACCCACTTTCTCTTCTCTGTCAGTGAACTTCAAAATTATCTCCATGGTGAGGGTGTGGAGAAAAGGGAACACTCCTACACTGTTGGTGGGAATATAAATTGGTACAGCCACTGTGGAAAACAGGATGGCGGTTCCTCAGAAAACTAAATATAGAACTACCTATGATCCAGCAATCCCACTCCTGGATATACATCTGGACAAAACTATAATTCAAAAAGATCCATGCACCCCTATGTTTATCACAGCACTATTCACAATAGCCAAGACATGAAAACAACCTAAATGTCCATCAACAGATGAATGGATTTAAAAGATATGGTACATATACACAATGGAATACTACTCAGCCATAAAAAAGAACAAAATAACACCATTTGCAGCAACATGGAGGGAACTAGAGATTCTCATACTATGTGAAGTAAGTCAGAAAAAGAAAGATAAATATGATATCCCTTATACATAGAATCTAAAATATGGTACAGATAAACCTTTCTACAGAACAGAAACAGACACACAGACATGGAGAACAGACTTGTGGTTGCCAAGGTGGGGTGGGGGGAGGAAGTAGGATGGGGAAGGAATGGATAAGCAATGAGGTCCTGCTGTATGGCACAGGGAAATATATCCAATCACTTGTGATAGGACATGAAATAAGATAATATGAGAAAAAGACTGTGTATGTCTGGGTCACTTTTCTGTACAACAGAAATTGACAGAACATTGTAAATCACTTATAATACATTTTTTAATAAAAGAGTTATCTAGAGTCAAGAAGTCAAAAAAAAATATCTCCATGGTAATCATTCCCTTCTTCCTTTCCTTCTCTACCTCCCCCATCCAGTGTTCACATTACATCCCTTTTACTCTAAGTCTGCCTGTTCTCCCTGTTTCAAAAGGTAAAAGATCATGGGCTGTTGCATCATGTCATTGAAACAGATCCCAAGACTATCTTGAATGATTGAACAAAAGGCATGGATTCCAAAAGAATGGGAGGAGAGAAAGGAACAATCCCACAACCAAGAATACTCTACCCAAAAAGGTTCTCATTCAGATTTGACGGAGAAAACAAAAGCTTCACAGACAAGCAAAAGCTGAAAGACTTCAGCACCACCAAACCAGCTTTATAACAAATGCCAACAGAACTTCTCTAGGCAGAAAAGAAAAAGGCACAACTAGAAACAAGAAAACTATGAAATGGGAAAGCTCACTGGTAAAGACAAACATACAATAAAGGTAGGAAATCATCCACACGCAAATATATCATCAAAACCAGTGATGGTGAGAGAAGGAGAGTACAAAGCCAGGATATTTGAAATGCATTTGAAATTAAGAGATCAGCAACGTATAACAATCATGTGTTTTCTATAGACTGCTATATCAAAATCTCATAACCATAGACCAAAAATCTATAACAGCTATACACACAAAAAAGAAAAGGAAGTCAAACACAACACTAAAAATAGTTAACAAATCGCAAGAGAACAAAAGTGGAAAGAAAAACAAAAACAAAACAATTAACAAAATGGCAATAAGAACGTACATATCAATAATTATTTTAAATGTAATCAGATTAAATGCTCCAACCAAAAGACATCGACTGGCTGAATGGATACAAAAACAAGACCCACTGAGTTCCTGTTGTGGCTCAGTGGTTAACAAATCCAACTAGGAAACATGAGGTTGCAGGTTAGATCCCTGACCTTGCTTAATGGGTTAAGGATCCAGCATTGCCATGAGCTATGGTGTAGTTTGCAGACACAGCTCAGATCCCATGTTGCTGTGACTCTGGCGTAGGCCAGTGGCTACAGCTCTGATTAGACCCCTAGCCTGGAAATCTCCATATGCCACAGGAGCGGCCCTAGAAAAGACAAAAAAAAAAAAAAGACCCAGATATATGCTGCCTACAAGAGACTCACTTCAGATCCAGGGACGCATACAGACTGAAAGTGAGAGACAATGGAAGGAGATGAAGTAGAGATGCCACTCTAGACAACTCCCTCCCAAAATCATGCTGAAACGTGGAGTCGATGAGTGGATGGAAGCTGGAGGCGGGTGGTCAAAGAAGGTTTGCTTTGTACAAAAAGATATACTGCCAAGTTTGGGCTTTGAGATGGAATGACCAAGGAGATGACCAAAGATGAAGATGCAAGGAAGAGATGGGACCACTGCAGAAGCCATGTCTGTGAGCAGATGAGGAAAAATGGGTCAAGGGCACAGGTGGAGAGGGTGCTTTATACGAGTGCACAGATCACTCATCCCATTTAAAAAATGGATTTTATGGTCATTAAAGCCCGCTTGGCATTTCAAATTATTTGGCTTCCATAGGCAATAAAGACAGACTTTCAGTCTCTTCTAATTATATAAGTGTACACAGTCCTTCACTTCAACAGGCTCATACCCTATGATGCACTGGTTTCAGCTCTAGGAATCTCTCCTAAGGAAAATCATAGATTCAGAAAACACTTATTCACAAAAAGACTCATTATATATTGTATATAATAGTACAAGCTGTAATCATGTAAACAACCTAAATCAACAATAAGGAAAAATTAGTACACATTTAAAATAATATTTCAAAGTAATAACATGTAAAAATTCCAATGTAAGATTCAAAAGAACAAGCAGGCTCTAAATAGAAGCACAAAAGGTAAAGAAAAATGAATGACTTTTTCTCAGCTTTACTGAGGTATAACTGACAGATAAAATTGTCAGATATTTAAAGTTTAAAACACGGTGATTTAATGTATGTATATGTCGTGAAAGGATTCCTGCCATCAATTTAGCACATCCATCCCCAAATATATATATATATATATATCTGGGGAGAACAGTTAAGTTCTACCTTCTTAGCAAATTCCAATTATACAGCAGTGGTGTCAACTATCGTCACCTCATTCTACGTTAGATCCTCAGACCTCATTCAGCTTATAACTAAAAGTTTCTACCCTTTTACCAACCTCTCCCAATTTCCCCCAGCCCCAGCCCCAGCCCCTGGCAACCACTTTTCCACTCCGTTTCTATGAGTTTGACTTTTTAAAAAAATTTCGCATGTAAGTGATACCACCCAGTATTTGTCTTTCTCTGTCTAGTTTATTAACAGTGATTGACTTGTAGTGGTATAATTCTTATTGATTTTTTTTCCCTTCTTCCCACTGTCCTAAAATTTCCAGGTCTTCTGTAATAATTACATATTATTATTATTGTTATAAACACTCAATTCCCTACATTAAATCCTCTTATACTTAAAAGATTCCTGATGGATATTTTTGGGTTCAAGTTTTTCTTTTCTCCCTGACATATAATCAAGGACATTTATTGAGTACTTACAATATTTAAGACTCCCTGTACTATATGATCTCAGGCAAATTTCTTAACCTTTCTGACCACCATTCTTCTCATCTGTAAAATGAGGATTTAATAAATTAGCACATGAATATATCTCAGAATAGAAATTATACATTTACTCAATAAATGTAGATATTAATCATTGCTATTGTTATTATTATGTCCATACATTACTTTTTCATTTTTGCTACTTAGTCTATTGGTCCTTTTCATTCAAGGACATGAGACACATTCTTGGTTCTCTTTATATTTTATTTTTCCAATTTTAAGCCAAGACAATATCTTACATTGTCCCTCTCCTTTCCTTTCTTTAACAGTATTATCAAGAAATGGAGCAATTACTTGGGAGGACATCACTCTAGCAGGTCAAATTCCCTCAACAAGGGCAGACAGCTCGTTTCCCGCATGCCTCCTGCTATACTGCAGTACAAGAATGCTGTCAGGAACTGGGAGTTTCAGTAGCCTGGGGGACAGGACCAATTCCCAGACATTTAATTTAGTTCTGGTCTCATCTAAATTGAAATTTTGACATAGCATTTTTCTCACACTAACTGTTTAGAGGGATTCTTTCCAATTTGTCTTTATTTATTGTGAAGTCAAGCCAAACCCCAGAGGTCTTTATGGCTGTTCTGGCAGACATCAGGTGACATTATTCAATCACTCACACACATGCTAATTTGAGATGACAGTTTCCTATAACTCTACACATAGAACATGCCCACCCAGTAATTCCAATAGATGCTTCAGAAAACTGAAGCATGTGTGTGCAAATCATACTAGATTGTTTCAACTCCAAAGAAATGCAGAATTGAAAGTACTTTCAAAAGGGCCAAGATTTTGTTCCTCCCTTGGTAACTGTGCTTGGAATATAGCATCTCAGAGTTTATTTGTCTTTGTTTTTGGTTTTGGTTCTACCTGAATTTTATGCTTTTTCACTCACCAAAGATCCATTTCTCCCTTTCTGGGGCATCCTACTTCGGTTTTCTATAACTTTGAGTTTTCTCAAAATTGTTTACATGAATTTGCAAAACCCTTGATTCATAGGTGTTTCTGTATAGCTTGCTGACTTAATACACTCAGTATTAGTATTTGACTTCACAGGGGGGCTGTGACGTCACCCTATTACTAGCCTTGTTGATGCGGCTCACATTACCTCAGATTTGTTTATGCCCAGAGTTTTTATTTCTCATTCTGATTTTATTTTAGGAAAATATTACAAAAAATTATTTTATTTTTGTGGAGAAAATTCACTTAGTCCCAATTTTTAAAGATGGTCATTAGGAGTCAAACCAGCTCACCAAACACTGCTTATCCAAAGTATGAAAGTGTGTGAGGGTAAAAATACATCCATAATTAACAGGAGCATTAATGTTGGAATACAAAAATAATCAGCTTAAAAATCACATAACCTGGTGTTCAGCAAAATATATTAAGAAGTTGGTGAAGTTGCTAGCAAAGTGTGAAATTTATGAATGGGGCTTTTAGCCTTGAGGACCTGAGAGGTAAAAAGCATAAACATACTGGTTCTTTTGATGTTTTTGCCTTTCTTTTTTTAAGTAGTTACTTTTTATGTCTCAAGACAACTTATAAAATGTGCGTTTTTGACAGGCTTAGAAATTAAAGGAGTCACTGGAAGATAAGTGAGGAGTTTTCTCAGAAGAATGAGAAGATACATAAAAGATATATTGGTAAATAAGAGATGAACTAAGTCAGATAACTAAGTACCACATGGTATTTAGCCTCCTGATATAACAGATAATTTAGGCTGAGAGAAGGCAGAGGCCTGGGTGTCAGCGGATCCAGCCTACAGGCCTCACGCCTAAGGTCAGAAAAGGCAGGTGTGCAGAGAGGAACTGGCCCAGATGCATGTAAATCAGATGCTGTGAACATTTTCATCACAAGTAATACTGAGAGAGGAAACTAGGCTGTTGCCAAATAAGGTATTCCTTCCCATATACCACAGGGGCAGCCAAAAAAATTTTTTTGGATAATTCAAATATTATTTGTATAGGATTTTTTAGTTTAAAAGAGTATGTTGTATACAATGTTTTTCTAGTATTAAGCTATAATCGAATATTTACAAACTAAACCTACCACTGTTTTTGGCAAAATTCTTAAATATTTGCAGACTCAAAAGCTATAACACTGAACCAATGATTTTTGGTAATGCTGATGGTAAGATTTGTACACATGAGCGTTAAGGTGGAATTACCATGTACTTGGAAACTTACCAACTATATGATCTATTCTTTGCAATACACAAAATATTTACATTAAAGTAAAACTACTGAATTATTAAAAAGCAGAAGTGTTTCTATTGTATTAAAATGGATCAATTTGTAGTAAGTTCAAAATACTCAGCAGTAATATTTCATAGAAAAGACTTTTTGAGTTTTACCCAGTTACAATTCACATTGTTCTCCTTTGAGGCTGAAATTACATCAGAAGAAATGATATAAAGAAAATAATTTTGAATTACAGTAAATTTTATATTGCCTGACACAGAGAAAATACAGTTCTCATTCTATGTTCATATAAAGTTCCAAATTACAAATTTTATATTTAGATTATTTCCCTTTTATTCACTCACAGAAGTCCCTTAAAGACAGTGACTTTTGAAAATGATAAAAGTGCTAGAAAAATATATAATCTAAAAGTGAACTGTTTGAAAAATAGTTGCAACATCACGAAAAATGGTTTTTATTTATTTTTTTTTTTTTCGAAAAATGGTTTTTAAACAATCCTTAGGAAAATACTGTCAGAAAAGAAAAATGGATTTTAAATATTTCTGTTAAAACCTTCTCAAAATTGAAATAAGCAACAAATGTGCAACTCAAATTTGTAATGAATGAATTGAAATAAAAGCTGCATCATAGCCATATGCTTGTATAGGCATCTGGGTGTGTACACAACCATACGGGTCATTTTTAGGCTATTACCCAAATGCCAAAGTATTTTATATGATATAGTCTATTATTTTCTCTCTGGCAAAATCCATTTTAAGAGTATAGACTCTAAGTTAAAAAGATAAAGAAAATAAATATTTTATCTATGGATATCTCTTTTTTTTTCTTTACTTCTTACACATGGTATTTTTTTTCTGAAACTTCTTAATCCTTTTATGTATGTGGCCCCTATAAGATTTTTTTCACTGCGGTGGCCTTTATTCATAAGGGATTATACAAATAATCTTTGCTATAGGGGTGTGTCCCAGAGAGGAGGTTGTGAGCCTGTCTGCTGTTCTGACCATGCAGAAGGAAGCTGTCCGTGAATGGTCCTGGGCACTAGGTCCAAGGTCCTCACTGCTTCATGGGGCGGAGCCCCAGATGCATGGATAGGTGCTGTGGCATCTCTCTCTTGTTAATCTCGACATGTCACACATTTAAAACGATGCTGAAAAATATCTAACTTGGGAGTTCCCGTCGTGGCGCAGCAGAAACGAATCCGACTAGGAACCATGAGGTTATAGGTTCAATCCCTGGCCTCGCTCAGTAGGTTAAGTCTCCTGCATTGCTGTGAGCTGTGGTGTAGTTCTCAGATGCGGCTCTGATCTAATGTTGCTATGGCTCTGGCATTGGCTGGAAGCTGTAGCTCCGATTGGACCCCTAGCCTGGGAACCTCCATATGCTGTGGGTGAGACCCTAAAAAGACGAAAAAGACCAAAAAAAAAAAAAAAAGTAACTCAGTTGTTCTTTAAGCGAATGATGAAAGAGATTGGGAGAGAAAGAGACCCCAAGTAAGCTGCCAATGGTCCAGACTTACCTGACTTGCCAAGAGGGGACCCCAGGCTGACAATGTACCTCATCCCTATTTCCTGGGCGGGAAAGTAAGGATCTAAGGGCTGATCGCAGACAGGTACCAGATTTCTCCAGGTAAACATCACTCACTGTTTCTCACTATGAAATGTGTGTGTGAGGTCAGAGGTATTCTCAGGCACTGAGAGGATGTAACTAGAGGAGAAAATAAGAAAAAAGTGTGTGGTGGGGCAGAGCTTCCAGAGCTGGGGAGCTGGGGGGGACCCGGGTCAGAGCTGGTGGAATTACCTACCTCTGCTTCCCCTAGGCTTTGCTTCAGGCCCTGGTTAGAAAACTTCAAAACTGTGGTGAAAGGCTAGGAATCCAGCCTACGTGGCATTCCCTACCCTATGAACTCAGATCTTTTCCAATGGAGAGCAGCCCTACTCCCACTTTTCCAGGCTCTGAATCAAACTGCCTTCTGTTCCCCAGAGAAACACAGATTGTTATCCACCCCATCTGCTCACTACATAAGCATCCTTGAAAAGATTATCTAGAAAAAAATGGTAGGCACTGCCTCATTCACAAAACATGCAGAAATGGGAAGGACTCCCACAGAACTGCATGGAATCAAGGAGTCTCAAGGAAGGAAAAGTCTCAAATCCTTTCCACAGCAGAAAAAAAAAAAAAATGGTAGAAACTTAAAGCCCTCATTTTCAGTGAAAGAGAGGAGTACTTGGTAGATCACAGGTTTCACAGTGATCTTGTTTCTGTCTCACTTTTTCATGGTCTCAGAGTGACCTTCTTGCAGGCTGATGATGTGGGAGATGGTCTCATCCTGAGGGTCAGGCCACTTCCCAGACATCAGGGAGGCGCTGCTTTTCCCTTTTTCAACTGTGTCCTTGTTAGGTCCTCTCCTGGGATATATTTCTTAAGGGTCTTTTAAGCTTTCAGATTCTCTTTCCATTTCTTTCTTCCTCTTCATCGTCTTGTTCTTCTTCTTTTTCGTCTTCGTCTTCGTCTTCTTCTACGTCTTCTTCTTCTTTCTTCCTCTTCCTCTTCCTCTCCTTCTCCTTCTCCTTCTTCTCCTTCTTCTTTCTTCTTCTTCTCCCTTCTTCTTCTTCTAATTTATTCATTGAAGAGGTCAAGCCATTTGTCCTGGAGAAATTTCCATAGCTTAGATTTTGCTGATTATCTCCCAGATATACCAGTTAACATTTTCCTCAATCTTTTATTTCCTTAAGTCAGCTGAACATAAAGGCTTGACGAAATTTACATCCAACCTCTTTCTAGAATGCTTCATAGGCAGTGATAAAGCATTACTCTACTAATGCTTATTGCTATTAATTAAGAGTGATGTTTATTACTATTCTATTAATTAATAGTAATGTCTATTACTATTAATTATTTATCAGAAAGCATAGGGTAGGTGATCTGGCTCTTTTTTTTAAGATTTTATTTTTTCTATTATAGTTGATTTACAATATTCTGTCAATTCCTGCTGTATAGCAAAGTGACCCAGACATACACACACACACACACACACACACACATATTCTTTTTCTTACATTATCCGCTATTGTGTTCCATCACAAGTGACTAGATATAGTTCCCGGTGCTATACAGCAGGACCTCATTGCTTATCCACGCCAAATGCAATAGTTTTCATCTACTAACCCCAAACTCCCACAGCCTCCCCCTCTGGCTCTGGCTTGATCCATCAGTTCATTAAGAGTTGCAAAGGGTGATATTCTAATTTTATCTCTTCTTTTTTTACACTAGCTGGAATACATGTTGTCTATTTATTTTTGGTGTTCCCGGCTATTTCCCAAATGACTAAAGATACCTCGTATATTAAAAGAATAAAAATAAGATATTCAGGGACAGAACTCAGTTGAAATCATAATAGAAGGAATTGGATATAGTTTCAGCAATTCTACTACTTTTTTGGTTGAATTCTTTGTTCTCTGAAGATAGTGTGAAATATCTATATTTGAAGGGCTACATTTAGTGTGGTAAACTAGGATGTAAAGAGATTGACAGTTTTTTGGAGTTAACCAGAGATATAGAACCTGTACTTTTCTCCTGTGTAAAGAATATAAACAAAGTCTCTACACTGCTAAGTAGCCAGTTATCCTTAACTTTGTTGCTTTGGGTTACAACACACATATGCCATGTGCTAAGTAGATTGAAAAGTAGGAGAATATCTTATAGTCTCTGCAAAGTACCTCCTGTCACTGTGACGAGACCTCAAATTATCCAGAATACTTAGAATTACACTTAAGAATATATTCTCGATGTAAAAACATTAAACAAGAAAGGTTTAAAGTCTATATGTTTCTTGGTGTTGATAACACATGTCATGTCAGAACTCATCCTTGGGCATCACTCACATAATCTAGATGATCTTAAAGTCACTTTCAACGACATTCTACCAACACCAAAGTATAAACATCAAGGAAATATCAGCTCCATCGGTATGTATTTTTATATGGAAACTCAAGGAGTTTTCACTGTGACTCAGTTGGTTAAGAGCCCAACACACTGTTTGTGAGGACACAGGTTCAATCCTTGGCCTCACTCAGTGGGTTAAGGATCCAGTGTTGCCACAAGCTGTGGTGTAGGTCACAGATGTAGCTTGGATCCCGCGTTTCTGTGGCTGTGGTGTAGGCCGGTGGCCACGGATCCAATTCAACCCCTAGCCCAGGAACTTTCATATGCAATGGGTATGGCCCTAAAAAGACAAAAAAAAAATAAAAATAAATTAAAATTTTGAAATAAAAAATAAATAAATACAGAAACTCGTAGGTCCAGATCAATAGTGTCTCCTGCCCCTCCTGCTCGACCTTGAGATTAAATTAGGGAATTCAAAGAAGATGAAAGGAACTTGGTGACAATCAGCTGTTTGTCCAGCCTTTGGCGAGTTCACTGTGGGTTCCCTGGCCATGCCCTGTAACACTGATGGTCACTAGATCTCCTGTCCCCTTGGGCGCAGTCTCTCAAAGGTAGACTAGAAAGCTGTCTAAACTCGGTTGCTATATTTTTCTGACATAATAAACATAACTTATTGAACATATTTAAATCTTTGATGAACTTACAGAGCTTCAAAGTCATAACTTTGACACCAGTGACAGCCTTACAGACAGGGCCCTTCAGGAGATAAGACAGGGACTAGACAGACCAAAGAAAAGGCCTTGGAGTTTTCCTTTTGACTAAACCTCTGCTTCCTGTTAGCTTTGTGTTGATTTGACTCTTGATTTCAAAAGTGAAACACAGCGCAAACAAATTTCAAAAGACCAACCATTAAGATATTTTTCAGGAAAAAACAGAATACTTGACTAGATCTACGCCATAAGTAAAAGTTGACAAGGGAAATCATAGAATCGTAGAACTAGAAGGAATATTTAAGATCAAGCAATCACCTTCCCTTTACCTTATAAGTGAGAAAAATTGAAATGGCTTGACCAGAGGCAACAGCCAGTCAGTAAGAGGTTTGAAACTCATGTCCTTGGCTCCTGATTGAAAGTCATTGAAGGTGATTTTTTTTAGTGCTTAGTTTCTATCCTAAACATTAAATATGCTAATGAATGTGTAATTTTGCAGAGCATAAGTGAAATCTCTAGGGAAAAAAAAGAAAATACATTCATAAAACTGCTGCATTTAATGTTCACATAGTAAGACACCAAAATTTCGCTTGAGTATAATTTGCCATTTCCTTATTGCCTCCCAGGGATATGATAAACTTTGAGCAAAAATTGGCATGTTTTAAATTATACTAACTCTTCCAGGTTATCAGGTACCACTCAGTAGATTTTAACAGTTATAATATATACACCAGTATTCTAGGACCACCAACCCCCCCAAATTTTAATAGTTCTACAAATATTTCACAGTTTAAAAATAAATGTCTGCTTTATCAAAATACCATACACTCTCTTTTATTCTTAAAAAGTGAGCTCAAAAGGGATCTTCAAAGATGCTGTGCTTGAATTAAAATACAAACTCATGTTTTAAACCATTTGAATAATATTTTAGAAGTGAATCTAAAAATTGTGCACACAAAAGAAATGCAAAATGTTTTTAATTTAAAGCTATCTCCACCATCCCCAGGAGCTCCCTCATATGAGAGTCTAATTTGCTAATCAGGCTGATAATACCCATCTTCACTGTGAGTTATGGGTAATTGGATGTTACAACTGAACCACTAAGAGAGACCAGACCTCTCCAGGGGGCAGACAACAAGATCGTTATTCGGAGGCAAAGCAAACTAATTGTTACGGCAAAGTTCAAATTAGGGGAATTGATTTGAACATTCGGTGGACTCTATTTGGGGTTAAACCCCTTGAGATTAGTGAATTCACACTGGACAGCCTTTTTAGTACATTAAAATAGGCTTTGAATAAATAATGCCATTTGCAGCAACATGGATGGAGCTAGAGATGATCATGCTAAGTGAAGTTAAGTCAGGCAGAGAAAGACAAATATCATATATCATTTATATGTGGAATCCAAAAAAAAAGATACAAATGAACTTATTTAAAATACAAAAATAGACCCACGGACATAGAAAACAAACATATGGTTAACAATGGGAAAGCAAGCGGGATAAATTATGAGCTTGGGATTAACATATACCCACAACTACATAAAATAGATAAACAAGGATCTAGTGTATAGCACAAGGAGCTCTACTCAATATTTTAGAATAATCTATATGGGAAAAGAATCTGGAAAAGATTTTGTGGGTGTGTGTGTGTGTAACTGAGTCACTGGGCTGTATACCTAAAATTAACACAACATTGTAAATCAACTATATTTTAATAAAATAAAATAAAAATAGATGGGCTTTGATAAAAGAAAAATAGACGGTATCAGAAAGCATATAAAGAGAGAAAGGCAACATGTAGAGAGGATCCCAGAGAGTTTCCTATGAACTAGAAGTTGTAAAGCACAAATCTGAAGTTGGGACAAGCCCTCCTGGGTGACTGACGACCCTCTGCATCTTGCTTTGGAAAACATGGGAGGTGATGCTCTTCTAGAAGGATCCACTTTCCCTTTGCAGCTACAGAGATTTAACCCTCCATTCCCCTGAGACAGACTCCTTTGGTCTTTATTGGTCAGAGAGGAAAGCCACGCATGCACACTGATTGTCAAGATGGTGTCACAGTGGCACATATGACAGAAGAACAGTGAGGCTTAAAGAAAGAGCAAAAAACACTATTTTGGTGGGTTTAACAAATGTTCATGATCTATTTTCCAAACTCTGTGACAGGCATGAGACTATTTTCAGGGGACAGTATGTTTTGTGGTCCAAATAACTGGTTTACAAATAACCCTTGCAGGTATGATGTGATTCAGAAGAATTCAATAACTGACTACATTATAGGAATGAGGTTAGAAAGTTTTCCTCAACATTGATTACTGTGGAGAGTCCCACCACACGGGCCTCTCACAACTGGTACCCGCAGAGCCCTGGGTATTGATCACTGATCACTTAGTTGTGCCTTTGAAAGCACACCTGGGGCGCGGGCTCTGCTTTAACTCCCTAACTAAACAGGAAGTTCCAATCTCACACACTGGTGGCCATGTGCTGCCCAGGCCTCCCAATCTTTCTCTGCAGCTGGCACACAGGGGAGTGGGGAGGGGACATCAGGGGAGGGGGCAGAATGAGCCCCTGCGCACAGCACACCAGTTTCAAAGCAGAGAGGGACAGGGTGCGGCCAGCCTCCTGGCTGAAACTATTCCACACAGCCAACTGCTCTCACAGGCTCATGCATGACCAGGCAAAACATGTTCTCTGTGAAATTTACAATAATATTGGAGCATGAATTACCAAAAAGTTCACCAAGAAATAGAAAAGTCTATATTTTCCATCTTTCTGGCTTAGCATTCAAAGGCATTTCTTGCTGTTTCTCTTCCTAAGCACAAGTGACATACTGAAGTCTCCAGTTGTCAGTAAATGTTTGTTGAATAGGCACTGGCAAGTCTGTGACAAAAAGCTTGACCCTCCACCACCTTCTAAGAGGCCAAAGGTTCCCCCCACCCCCTATACTTTGTAAAGGAAGATATTCAGACGTAGGGAGTTTGCAGGACCGACTCACACCCTTCCCTCACAGTCTTCCCATCCAGCTCTGTCCTGACTCCAAATTCTCTAAACGGTACGTCCTCAAGTCGGATCTCCATATCTCTGTTCGTTACAGGTAAAACAAAATAGAAAAGGGCATATTTTGACCTAAAATATTCTTGAGAAAGACTCCACCAGCACTCTCTTATAGTAAAAATTAGAATGTAAACTATTTTAACTGACCCATTTGTAAATATATTTATAGAGCCATCAAGAAAAATAAAGGAAGTTGAGAACTTTTTAAGCATTTCTCTAATAATAAGAAGAAAGAAGAATACGGATAAACCCTTACATGCAGAGAAACTCGAAAGCAGAAGAATTTCTGACATCTGCTACAGTGGAGAACAGGGAAGGGATCTTAAATCCTCCCATGAATTTCTGTTGTTACAGATCATAGGAGGAGACTTCATACTAATATTGCCTTTGATTGCAAACATGCAGAGAAAGTTTCAAAGTGAAACCCACAGAATGTACACCACACTAAGATTCTGTTTCAATGAATATTAGACTATGCTTGTGAGAAACTCCAGGAAATTAACACAACATTGTAAATCAACTGTACTTCAATTTAAAAAAATGGTCTTTTTTTAATTCCAGGAAAGCCCTCCTAATGTTTTAGATGTAGGAGAGTAAAAGCAGAGGATCTAAATTATATGAATGCATACCCCCCAGAAAGAAAGCCACCAAAACATATTTAGTTAGCATAAAAAGAACTGAGAGATGAATGCATTTTGTCACAGCCAGCAGGAAATGTTTCATTCTGTAAATAAGTTATCCGATTTGACTGTTCCCACTGTTTGTTTTTAATTAGGCAAAGAAACATTTCCATTTTTTTTTGTTTTCTAATCTTAAAGAGCTAAGGTCACAATGATTATGTAGCATCTAATCTGCCTTCCTCTCTCTGTTTCTAATTTTAATGTCAAGTTAGTCACTTTTCCACTGCACATCAGAAGTCAGGGGGCTGAACTTGTTTGCCAGTTAGCTATTACCTTGCAGGGGAAAAAAGTCTGGTTCCTCTTGATGCGAGAGAGATTTTTTCTTTCCTGTGGTTTTACCTGCATTATTTGCAGCACAGAGAATATACCAGGCAAAGCCTTGCTGGAAAGAACCCTTATGCTGGAATGTTCATCTGACCTCGCCAGCAGGGACCCAAAGCTAGTGCCCACCTAGGCACATGCTACCTGGGCTGCAACCTGGTGGCCACTGTGCCCACAGCAACAGGGGAATGGAGCATGGGCAGGTCAGTGTCCAAATCAAGGGCAGCCTTAGCAGCTTATGGAGCATCTTGGAAGGTGTAAAATATAAAGACCTCTGGGCATGAAATCTTGCTAGCCTCTCCCCTCGAGATGAAACGAGGAGAAAAGGGATGTCAGCCCAGATTCACCATTCATGTCCTCTCCACACACAAACGCCCAGGAGTAATTCTGCGGCCACTTATGTTCTATGTTCTCTCTGTGCCTGTTCTCCCTTCCCAGAACACTTGAAGGATAAGTTGGAAGAATACATGGCTCGGTTTTCCAAAGTGAGGATTGTTCGAACCAAGAAAAGGGAAGGGCTCATCCGGACCCGACTCCTGGGGGCGTCCTTGGCCAGAGGAGAAGTCCTGACCTTCCTGGACTCCCACTGCGAGGTCAACGTCAACTGGCTGCCCCCGCTCCTCAGTGAGTGCCACCCAGCCCCGGGCTCCAGTGGGTGTAGTTCCCTTCCATTTCTCCATTTCCTCTGCAGTCCACAAAGGCTAGAGACCCCTTTTGTGGGTTTTATAGTGGGATCCTTGATTCCTATCTTAACCGCTGCTGGGACAAATAGGTAGCTAGAAAGCCACATTGAAATTGATTTTTTTTTTCTTTTCTCTTTTTAAGTCCACACCCATGGCATATTCCCAGGCTAGGGGTCAAATCAGAGCTACAGCTGATGGTCTACACCACAGTCACAACAACACAGGATCCAAGCCACATCTGCGACCTATACCAAAGCTCACGGCAACACCAGATCCTTAACCCACAGAGCAAAGCCAGGGATCTAACCCACGTCCTTGCAGAGACTATGTCAGGTCCTTAACCTGCTGAGCTACAACAGGAACTCTGAAACTGACATTTTAGGTAATACCAACTGAGATCTAATTTAAGGTCTGAAAAGGTTTGATTTCTTTATCTTAGACATTCAATTTTGTTGCAGTCACATTTGCTGAGTAAACACTAAAAGAAGGGAATTCTCCAGTGGTCTAGTGGTTTGGACTCTGTGTTCGCTGCTGTGGGCAAGTCATGGCAAAAAAAAAAAAAAAAAAAAAAAAAAAAAAAAGAAGGAAGGAAAGAAAGGAAGAGAGGGGTATAACCACCCTGACATTTTCACAGGATTTGTAAGGCCAATTCTCTTTTCCACTCTGGCACCAGCCTAGCGCCCTAAATACATGATCTCCCATGTTCACACAGAACCCCTCAAACACTCAGAGCTGCCATCCAGGTGATACCTCTTAAATGATCCCAGGAGGACTCTTTCACTTAAACTGTTAGAAAGACAGACATCCCCAAAGTCCTTGAAGCAGGAAAACAGATACACAGCTCAGTGCAAGCATCACTATTTCTTTTAATTTCACTATGAAGGCAGAGATAAAGCCCAGTGGTGGCTAAGGAATGAATCATAATCTTGAAAAAAGAAAGTTCTTGGTACACACATATTGTGTTCCTTTCTGTTCTTCCAGATTTCACTAAATCAACTTTTATTATAAATATATCCCTGGACTTGAAACTAAAGCCAGTAACACAGGCCTTCCCAAGAGCTGCCTCAGAAAGAAGCATGTGCTATTAACAATCGTGTAGGATTTCAGGTAGAACCAGCAAAGTTCCATTAGCAAAAGATGTTTGTGTTGGGGGAGGGGGGGTCAATTGAAACTGGGTTGGATTTGAAACAAGAAATGACCAGCAACTGAGACCCCACCACATCCCACATCCATGTTCACCCCCACAGCCAACTGTGCGGCTGCCCTCATCAGCAGGGATGTTTCTGTGCTCTTAGGGCCAGAGACCACACCCTGAGCTTTTAATTGAAAGTCCTTTGTCCAAGGACATAGCAATGTAGAGTTTTATCAGCAACCGTGAGCTTCCCTAAACTGATTTTGACCCACATGGTGTTGAACACTCAAACAGGTCAGCACAAGGCCTAATTTATTTAGGAACCAAAGCAATCCCCAAATGCCAATAATCAAAGCCCTAATTGTTCATATGACTCTAAGAAAAAGAAAGATGGGGGTGGAGGGAAAAGACAGAGAATAAAGAGAAACCCACTTTTTCTCATTAAGGCGTTTCATTTCCTGTAGGCCTGATGGATAAGGAATGATTCGAGCTCAGGATCACTATCTTTTTTTATTTTCTTCTATCAGTGTCTTGACACATCATCCAAAATGAAAAAACAGGTGGAGCCACACAGTTTCTTGGTTCATTTTTCACCTTGGGATTATACCTGAATTTCAATTTCCCATTAAGAGTCTGTTTGTTTGATCCCTGGAAATTGAAATGTAGGCACAGGCCTTAGATGAAAAATTAGTCATGCTGCTTTCACCCCAAGCTAGTGCCGCTGGATGAGAGCTGAAAGGAAATGTGAAGGGAAAGTTGACAGTTAATTTAACAGACTGATTCTCTTGGGGTCACCTTGAGACTCCTTGTTGGTCAAGGAACTTGTAAATCAACCTGATTCTGAATCTGATTGAAGAAAGTCACTAAAACCTTAATACTAAAATACCTGCAGAGGCGGAGAGAAGAAATATTTTGGACACAGCAATGATGACCTCCTCTGTCAAAGACATCTATAGGGAAATGTCACTTAGATAGAGATTAAAGCTGTAGGACTTGCCCAGGTAAAAACAGATGCCCACAGAGCCCTTGGTGGGAATTAACTTGAAAGAGTGCTGGGGGTGGGGGGAGGGAGTCTCTCTGTCTACTAATTAGCTGAGATAAGATTAAGGTGACCTTCAGGCTCTCTGGGACCTCCTGGGGCCAAGCTAGCTAAGATGGCAGCCTGTTGTCAATAAAACAAATAAATGAAAACAAAGACCAAAACATGATGTCTTAAGCTAAAAAACTTAAACATAAAATGAATAAAATTGCAACCCTTTCCAAAGGCCAGCTTCCTACATTCCCCTTATCCTGTTCTATTTTCTTTCCATCTCATTTATCACCATCTAGCATGCCATATAATTTAGTTATTTATTATGCATATTGATTGTCTTTGCTCCATTCATGAAGACAGGGGGTTTTGTGGATGTTACACACTGCCGTATCCCCAGAACCTGGGAAAGTGACAGGTGTGTAGTTCCTACACAATAAACAGCTGTTGAATTGTGACTGAATGAAAGGCATGTGGACTCAGAGAAGAGATCACCCACAGGATTCTGTGGTTTCAGTGTCATCAGAAGAATAGCCAAACCTCACTATTTCTAAATGATATATCTTTTCTTTTTAAGAAATATTTAAATGTATTTTATCCCACGTGCCACATCCAAAGGTCTTCCAAAGAACTAGAAGGCAGATATTCATACTTAAAAGTTCTGCCTGACAGTCTTAGTTTGTTACAACAAATACTGGATAAATGCACATTGTTGGGAAGACACTCCTTCACACATAGCTGTTCTAAATGAGCCATAGTACATGGCCATGCTGTTCCCAGTGCTGGCATCTGTGCCTCACAATAATAACATCTACATGGACAACAGAGGGCTGGAGCTGGCTCTGGCAAAAAGGTCTCCTCTCTGCCATGGTGAACTGGTAAGACCACAGACTTTAGGACTAGACCCCCTAGTCCATATCCGCAAAAGATGAGTGATCTTGGACAGGTTATTTAACTTCTCTAAGCTCAGTTTCCTCACCTGGAAACTAGGAATGAAAATAGCGGCCATTGACAGGGCTGCTAGGAGGATTAAAAACAGCACGAGTATACTTAATTGTTCCTCGAGAATTTAATAGCAGCAGGAAGAGTGACAGAAGTATGAGGCCATTTAATTTATTTTGGATATGATGAGAGAAGACAAAAATGTAGAACTTTAAAGAACAGGAGCAAAAAAGGACTTGGCAAAAATCTCTGGTAAGCCTGAGAGCAAAGAATTCTGTGTCCAACCTGCCAGTGTTAAGGGGGAAACGGCCATCATGGCTATTATAAGAGGCTAAGAAAAACAAAAAAAAAAAAAACAAAAACAAAAACAAAAAACAAAAAATAAAGACCATGAAGTTAAACACTTACATTTTGGAACCTTGGGAAAGCAGGCCAGTCTTCCCTCAGCAGGCTCTAGCTGTATGCTTGAAGGAACACAAGTCCTGTTTATACTCCACACATGTAGGATGCACCATAAAATGACAGATTGGGGACAGGTCAGAGCAAAACTGTGACAGAGGTAGAGCTAAATGGACTCCTGCAAGTCTCCCTGGGACATAACTCTCTTAAAGGAACTACCACAACCCTAATTGTACCTAATCACTGTCCCATCACATTATGCCCAGCGTTCAGAGACTCTGCAAAGCGGTCTAAAGGCAACAGGGAATCTGGCTTCCAGCGCGACGCATTAAGAAGGGTCCGTGAGCTCCTCTGCTGAGAAGTGAGAGCCGACTCAGGCAGGTGTGTCATTTCCTATTTTGTGCTTTCATTTTTCAGACCAAATTGCACTAAACCACAAAACCATCGTGTGCCCTATGATCGATGTCATCGACCACAATCATTTTGGGTACGAGGCACAAGCTGGCGACGCCATGCGAGGCGCCTTCGACTGGGAGATGTACTACAAGAGAATCCCCATACCCCCCGAGCTGCAGAGGGCGGACCCCAGCGACCCCTTTGAGTGAGTACCAACTCAGGGAGGGGCCCAGGGAGAGGGCAGGTGTGTCCTCCAGGTGTATCTGTTGGAGACCCAAGAGAACAGTTATTGCGCATAAAATGGAACACGACATGTGGCAAACGTATGCGAAACACTGGGGAAGGGTTAGCCCTACAGGTTGTATTAAATCACAAACTGCTCTGAGAACCTTCTCGAAGTCTGCTAAGCCGGAGAGGGCGTGTACAGTGGGCAAGTCAGGAAACGGCAGAGTCCACAGCCAAGGCATGGAGAAAGGATGCAAGGTCCCTTTCAGATGGTCTCTCTGGATTCTCTTCTCATTTTCAGTTGCCTCTATTATTTTTACTTTTCCCGAAAAGGATTATTTAAATTAACTGTTCTGCCTTTCCTTTACTGGGGGATGATCTAAAATCTGAGCCAGTATGTAAGGCTCCCATCGTCCCCTGCCCGACTGGGCATTGCGTGTTTTTAAGGGAAGGCCATGCTCCTCAACATCTGCTCCCAGAACTTAAACTTGCGGAATCCAAACGATAGATGCAGAAATACCTGATCTTTGATAATACTGCTGCCAGTTTAGGTTCTAAAGCGGTATAAGTTTACATCTATTGATTTGCACAAAGCTAAATTTTTTTTCCCCAATATGGACATGAGAAGTGTGTGCATGTCAAGAAAAAGAAAAAAAAAAACTATGGCTTAGTCTGACAGACTCTTAGGACCATTAATGGTTCATTGCGCAATTTTTCCAAAGGTTCACCCTGAGGCATGCTATTTTCTATCCTCATATTGCACCCTTTGATCTCAATAAAACCTTTGTAATTATCAGAAACAGACTCACAGACATGCAGAACAGACTAGTGGTTGCCAAGGGGGAGCAGGGAGGAAGTGAGATGGACAGGGAGTTTGGGGTTAGGCGATGCAAACTATTACATTTAGAATGGGTAAGCAGTGAGGTCCTACTGTACAGCACAGGGAACTCTATCCAGTCTCTTGAGATAGAACATGATGGAAGATAGTATGAGAAAAAGAATGTGTATATATACATTCTTTGGTCACTTTTCCATGCAGCAAAAATTGGCACAACATTGTAAATCAATTATACTTTAATTTAAAAAAAAGAACAAAAAAAAAAAAACCTTTGTAATTTTAAAGCTGTTATTTTTCCTACTACAATAAAAATGTCTGGAGAAACTTTGCATACCCTCTAAGAGTCCATTTGAAATGTGTTAAAATCAACACTTTTTTAACATTTTATTTATTTACTGAAGTATAGATGCTGTACAATACCATCTAAGTTACAGGTGTACAATATAGCAATTCATAATTTTTAAAGGTTATACTTCATTTGTAGTTATTATAAAATATTGGGTAGATTACCCATGTTATACAATATATCCTTGTTGTTTATTTTATAGATAATAGTTTGTACCTCTTAGTCCTTCTCTGTCTTTCCCTCTCTCCACTCCTAACCACGAGGTTGTTCTCTATACCAGTGAGTCAGTGTCTTTTTGGTTATATTCACTAGTTTGTTGTACTTTTTAAGATTCCCCCATAACTGACATTATATATTATTTGTATCTCTGTGTCTGACTTATTTCACTTAGCATAATGCCCTCCAAGTCCATATGTTGCTGCAAATGGCAAAATTTCATTCTTTTTATGACTGGGTAATATTCTATTGTACATATACCACATCTTTCTGTATCTATTCATCTGTGGATGGACAGTTAGGTTGCTTTCATAGCTTGGTGACTGTAAATAATGCTGCTATGAACATTGGGGTGCATGTATCGTTCCAAATTAGTGTTTCTGTTTTCAGATATATATCCAGGAGTAGAGTTGCTGTGTCATATAGTACTGTTTTTAGTGTTGCGAGAAACCTCCATACTTTTTCCCCAGTGGCTGCACCAATTTACATTCCTCCCAACAATCATAAGTTTCCATTTCTCCACATCCTCTCTAACATTTGTTATTTGCGTTCTTTTTGATAATAGCTATTCTGACAGGTGTGAGGTGGTATCTCATTGTGGTTTGATTTGCATTTCCCTGATGATTAGCGATGCTGAGCATCTTTTCATGTGCTTGTTGGCCATCTGCATCCTCTTTGGAGAAATATCTATTCAGTTCTTTTGCCCATTTTTTAATTGGGCTGTTTGTTTTCTTGATGTTGATTTGTATGATTCTCTAACACCATGCACAAAAATAAACTCAAAAGGGATTAAGGAGCTAAAAGGAAAACTGGAAACCATAAAACCCCTAGAAGAGAACATAGGCAGAACACTCTTTGACATAATCATAACGATATTTTTTGGACCCATGTCTTAAAGCAAAGAAAATAAAAGCAGAAATAAACAAACAGGACCTAATTAAACTTAAAAGCTTTTGCACAGCAAAGGAAACCATTGACAAGATGAAAAGACAACCTACAGAATGGGAGAAAATATTTGCAAATGATATGACCAATAAGGGATTAATATCCAAAATACACAAACAGCACATACAACTCAACATCAAAAAGAAAATCAATACTATCTTTTTATCAATAATAGGTGCTATGAAAGTTTGCAGTACCGAAACTCCCAAGTACAAAAATAACTTCTGTGACACTCACACTTTAAATTATAGTAAACATTTGATAAACATCAGGAAAATGTTTCCTCCATTTCTAGTCTCTGGGAAGATAAACTCTTGGGAAAGTAAAGAGGATTTCAGAAGACATTAGCCTGATGAAAATGAAGAGAAATCATTTCTTTTGTAATATGAAGCCTACTCATTAAGTATCCAGATTTTCTGAAAGAGGCTTCTTCAGACTTCCAAATTGCTATAGAGTTTTTGAGAAGAAATAATGAAGGCCCTTTGTTACCCTTCCAAATGCTTCAGCCAAGATTTCAAGTATGTTGAAAATTACCAGAAAAGTTTTTCAGTGAGCCAAGTGAAGGAGCTTCTTGTAAGCTTTGAAGTGGACCCTGCTGAGAGGTGACCTTCAGACCTCCCTGAAGGTCACCATCTGAAAGTCTTGGCAAAGGGGCTTATGCTGGGTTTAGCACTAGGTAGGTATTGGGGAGCAGGGGGATACAAAATGACCCTAAATACAGTGGAACTGTTATTAGATGGCAGTTGCTGGTGGAAAAACCACGTCCGCTTGCTACTCTTCAAGGTTGCCATGTTTAAGGGTAAGAATTAATCCATGATGATTTTTCAAATACATACTGTAATTGTGACCTTCGACTTTACTTCCACTGTGATACCAGGGTGGCTCCTGCTTTCTTCAGAAGTGGGATCAAAAATCCTACCATTTCAGATGGTGAAAACTCTAAAAATACTTTTGGTCCCGCCACAGACAGTCAAGATTTTTGTCAGGCAGACCCCAGCTTTGGCTCTCACAGGATCAGGCACCTCGCCTCACCTCAGAGCTGGCAGAGTTGCTAACTTTCAGAATTAAATTACCTCCTGCTCCTGTCACCTACTTAGGTGGTTGCTGTCCTGTCAGAAATTGCATTCTGCTGAAAATTACAGCCTTTCTTCTTTATGTCCCTTTGATTCCGAGGAATGTGGACACTTTAGCCTTTTGTAAGCAATGTAGCTTCCAGAAGGTGTCCACTTTGATCTTTAAAACTGCATTTGCCTTCCTGATAATAAAAGAATGGTTAGTTCCCCAAGCAGCTCTGAGCAGTGTATCAGCAATTCCATTATCTTCGCCACCACCAGAATGTACTCACAAACAGACATGCTTTAGGCTACAGCTGGCTTCTCTAGATGTAAAGCTTTAAGATACACAGAACGAACCCAGTCTATCTCTACATCTCCTCAGGTCTTTCGTGTTTTCAGCTGGCTGTTGAGGGTTTTCTGTGGGTGGAGGAGGAGAGCAGGCAGAAGAGACAGGAAGAAAGGAACTAGAATAAGATGGAAATGCAATGCCAACTCCAGGACCTTGCAGACAGTATATAAGTGAAGAATATCTTTCTGTACCAAACTGATCAAAAGTCCTAAATGACGAGACCTGAATTCTCTCATTTATTCTACCATTATTTGAATTTTCTCCAACAACTGACTGCAGTAATGTTTGTCAACCTGCAAATCCTGTGAAACGGGTGGATGGGGGGGGGGGGCATGAACAGTATTTAACTATTAATGAACTGAATTGAAAATTCCTAAACTACTATGTAAGTATAGGTGTTGTTTCTCAGTTATTTGACTTCAGTTATAATGCATATATGATCCTGGGTCATAATATAAATGGTGTTTTTTGATATAGGTAAGAGTTCAAAATCTATCAACTTCCTAAAGTGGGAATCAAGACTTTCATCAATCTGACCAGTAAGAAAAAGGAAAACTCAGAGACAACTTTGAACACAGAAAAAAAAAAAAAAAACTGCTTATATTAGCAAAGGGGTCTAGTTTTCAGACAAATTGCTCCTAGAATATGAGAGAAAAGGCAGTACTCACAGTTCAAATTATATGGCAGTCACGATTCTGATTAGATTGGATATATTTGATAAATATTCCTTTCTTTTGAAAAAAAATGAATTAGTCTCCTTTTCTGGTGGCTTATATCATGGTGCAATGCTTTTAGGAAATTCTTGTTTTTCACAGCTTTTAGCATGTTTCCTTATTCCTGGTTTATCTCTAAAGGGCACTTAGGAATTTAAGCCTTTTCTGTGTGACAAAACATAATATGCTCCTTTAGCCACAATGACACAGGAGAAGGTATCTGCGTTCCGACCACTGACTTCCTTTTTCAACGTCATCCCAGCATCTAAAAGTTGAGAAAGGACCAGAAGAAATTACCTTGTCCAACTTCCCTTGAGTACAAGCAACCACTAGATAATGTCCAACGCAGATGACCAGCCTCTTCTTGAACTCAGGGAAGTAATTTACCACCTCAAAAAACTATCCATTTCACTAGACTGATGGACACAAACCTTTCCTCTTGGATTAAGAAAATTCTACCTCCCTGATCCCAAACGGTCCTAGTTGAAACACAAGAAATGTCTCATGTCCTCTTCTATGATAGAACCGTTAAAACTTTTGAAAACAGCTACCATGCCTAGCTGTCCAGATGGAGAAAACAGGAACTTTTTTCTTTTCTCCACTTCTATTCAGTCTCCCAGAGCCTTTGGAAGCCTATAACAGTTCATGCTTATAGGTGTAACTGCTTGATTTCTGTAAATTCACATGACTACTGCAATTTTTATCTACATTCCTCCAACTTCTTCACAAGGATAGTGTGCAATATTCCATCCAATATATCAGATACTCAGGCCCTAATAGATGAGTCTGCCAACCATAAACATAATTTCTAGGGAATGTGCACTGGTTCCTAGAGATCATGCTTCCTTGTGCTACATACAGTCAATTCAGCAGTCCACTTAGTTTTGCAGTTCTGCAGTATATTTCAGAATCTACCTCTATTCTGTCTTTGAATTGTGGAGAAATTACTTTTACCCTGTCAGTCTTGTGCAGCTAGATTTCCAACAGTTTCCCCAAAAGACTTTTAAAACGTAGAGTTTGATCATTAGGGATGGAATTCTTACACACCATCATCAACCAGGACTGATATGCTGTGTTTTCCACTTTTATGTACCACCAATTTCCAAAATTTTTAAAAGAAAGATATCTTCTCTTGGGGGTGAAACAGCCTCACAGGATACAAACGTCCATTTATTCTCTCAGAAACCACAGTGCCCACAGAGAATTCAGTGTCTCTTCCACCAGCTCCCTGGCTAGAAATATCTCAGGGTGCAGAGAGGAATGGCCATGACCTGTTGCCAGGCATCTCTAGGTGGGAACTTCAGATCCTGAAGATGCCCTGAGATGCAAGGAACAAACGTAGATCCTTCTGGGCCAGTTCTGCAGTCCAGAAATGTGAAGCTTAGCCCATGTTCAGGGGGCTGAAGTTCTTTCTGTCTGTTATAGAGAGCTGTACCCCTGTCATGTAAAAGCAGAATGCTTTCTAAAGATTGTTCTTCCAAGGGACAGAGTGCAGACCTTTGGGAACTCACTGACTCCCTTTCCTATACAGGAGTGTCATAAAGTGTTGATGCCAACCCCACGTGAAAGGTAGCACCTCCTGGGTAATGAGTACAATGATGTGCTAAATTTTAGAGCTGAATTGAGTCAACATCGTAAATCAACTCTTCTTCAATTAAAAACAAACAAGATAAACCGTTTGCACCAAAAAGAGAATTGAATCAGCGAAAATAATCATAAGTTCATCAAGCTAGAAGAAATCTTAGAGACAATTCCACCTCTCATTTATTTATTTGAAGTATAGTTGCTGTACAATACTATATAAGTTGCAGGTATATAATAGAGTGATTCATATTTGTTAAAGTTTAGATTCCTCTTATAGTTATTATAAAATATTAGCTAGAGTCCCTGTGTTGTACAATACATCTTTGTGGCTTATTTTATACCTAATAGCTTGTACCTCTTTGTCTCCTACCCCTGTATTGTTCTGTCCTCCTTCCCTCTCGCCACCAGTAACTACTAGTTTGTTTTCTATATCTGTCAGTCTGCATTTTTTATATTCACTAGTTTGCTGTAGTTTTTAGATCCCACATATAAATAATATCATCCAGTATTTGTCTTTCTCTGTCTGATTTACTTCACTTAATATAATGCCTGCAAAATTCACACATGTTGCTACAAATGGCAAACTTTCATTTTTTATAGCTGAGTAGTATTCCATTCTGTGTGTGTGTGTGTGTGTGTGTGTGTGTGTGTGTGTGTGTGTGTGTGTGTATCTCCTTTATCCATTCATTTGTTAGTGGATACTTAGGTTGCATCCACATCTTGGCAGTTGTAAACAATGCTGCTATGAACATTGGGGTACATATGTCTTTTTGAATTAGTGTTTTTGTTTTCTCAGATTTATATCCAGGAGTGAAATTGCTAGGTCATATGGTCATTCTATTTTTAGTTTTTCAGAAACCTACAAACTGTTTTCTTCAGTGGCTCCATCAACTAACATTCTCATCAACGGTGAGAAAAAGGTTCCCTTTTCTCCACATCGTCACCAACACTTGTAGACTCAAATGGATGAAAGACCTAAATGTAAGACTGGATACTATAAAACACCCAGAGAAAAACATAGGCAGAACACTCTTTGACATAAATTGTAGCAATATTTTTTGTATCTGTCTCCTAAAGCAAAGGAAATAAAAGCAAAAATAAATAAATGGGAGTTCGCGTCGTGGTGCAGTAGTTAACGAATCCGACTAGGAACCATGAGGTTGCCGGTTCGGTCCCTGCCCTTGCTCAGTGGGTTAACGATCCGGCGTTGCCGTGAGCTGTGGTGTAGGTTGCAGACGCGGCTTGGATCCTGCGTTTCTGTGGCTCTGGCGTAGGCCGGTGGCTACAGCTCCAATTGGACCCCTAGCCTGGGAATCTCCATATGCCATGGGAGCGGCCCAAGAAATAGCAACAACAACAACAACAACAAAAAGACAAAAAAAATAAATAAATAAATAAATAAATAAATGGGACCTAATTAGGCTTAAAAATTTTTGCACAGAAAAGGAAACTATCAACAAAATGAAAAGACAACATACTGAATGGGAGAAAGTATTTAAAAATGATATGACCATAAGGGGTTAATATCCAACATATACAAACAGCTCATACAATTCAACATCAAAAAACAACAATGCAATTTTAAAATGAGCAGAATAACTGAACAAACATTTTTCGAAAAAGGAAATGCAGATGGCAAACAGGCACATGAAAAAGATGCCCAACATTGCTAATCATCAGAAAAATGCAAATTAAAACCACAATGAGGTATCACCTCACGCCTATAAGAATGGCCATCATCAAAAAGAACACCTCTTATTTTTATAGAAGAAATCTAGTCTAGAGAGTCCATGACTTATCCTGTGTCACAATTGATTGATTTAGCAGCTACTGCTGGAATCTGGGCTGCATTCCTTCTTCCACACCATGGGGTTGTTAAATGCCTATTACTATGTGTCTGGTGCTGGGGAGGAAATTTACATATATTGCTAATTCGCTTAATCCTTATCTCAAGCCTATGAATTAAATAACACTGTCTGAATTTTTACAAATGAGGTAATTTGTGCTCGAGGTAATTTTCCTAAGTTTATACCAGAAATTGGAATAAAACACAGAAATGAATTTCCTATTCCATGGAAATTTCCAACTCCTTTTCTACTCAGAGAAGACACATCCTCTAGTGCTTAAGGAATAATCGATAGAAGAAAACATCTTCAGAGAAAACAGTAACATCTTCAAACAGCAGGCATGCTGGTAAATGACCACCATGCAGCTGAAAGCATCAGGCTTGGGCTGAGTAGCTTGGAGCAAAAAGGACTCATTCTACTTGGTGGCACTTAAGTTTCACCTTATTCTTGCAGAGACAGAAAGAACAGACTGAGGAGCCAGTTCCTTGATGCCCATAATGAACAACCAGCTTTCATCAGCCCCTAATTGATTGCATTCATTGACATTCAAAATTTTCACATCCCACTTGGGTAAATTCCAGTGGGAACTGAGCAGTACCTTAGGTCACTCAGAATTTGAAAGTAAAGATAACCAATTTCACTCAAAACTCTTTCTCCCTGAGTTTTGACCCAAAATTGGCCATCGTGAATTTAATCAAAATGAGTAAGGAATGCAATTGGTTCCCCACGGAAAAGGAGACTGGATTTAATGTGGAACTAAAGTTAGAAGGGCAAGTTCAGGGGTCTCTCCACTTTCACCCCTTGATTAGCCCCTGGTGGTCACCTATGAACCCCAGAGTGTCCATTTGTAGATAGGACAATTTTGTCACATTCTACTTCTCAAGCTAAGTCAAAATATCTCAGGAATTTTACTGTAACCTTCAAGCAGTTGCCTCTAAACTTTGCCCCCTTTTTCCTCAAAAAATCAAAATGATGCATTCAAACTACCATAGTATTAGCTGCCGTGGCCTCAGTTTCCAAACACAGGGTTCTCTGTTACTGAAACTGTAGCCCCAGACTTTGGGAGGGATTAGGTTAGGAAGGATGTTCATCAGTTTAATCCAGTGATGAGTTCCAGGGGAGTGAAACAGGACTCCAGCCCTCCAACGCCTCACCCACCGTTTTTGCCTGACCTTCGAATTATTCCAGAAATCCTTCAGTTAATCTAACCAAATAACCTCTTTCACTAAGCCTATGTAGTATGTAACATAAAAAACCTACCATTTGCCTAGCCTGTCACAGTATGTAAAGCACTCCACCGTGTTATCCAGCTGACTCCTTGTCATAGTCCTTTGGTGAAGGTAAAGGAGCTACTGCTGTTTTCCCAATTTTGGAAATCTAGTGGGACCCAAAGAAATTAGCTAGTAAGAGGCAAAACCAAGACTCAAATCAATGTCTTCTCTTCATTCAGATTTCAAAATTCAGAGTTAATCAATAATCTCATAGGAGTCAAATCAATGCCTTCTTTCATTCATTCAGGCCATAAATCCCAGAGCTAATCAATACTTCTCTTTTCCTGTCCCTTGAAGAGACACTTGGGCACCCATTAAGCAAAGCAGTTTTATCAATTAATGTTTCAGGGTGAGTCCGTAATGAGAGGAGGAAAGGAAGCAGATTTGCCTCCTTCCCCACACTGTGCTTATCTGCAGCCCCGACTAGAGCTGATAGGTGGAAAATGTCAGCTTCCAGTTTCTTCCTAATGAAGGGAAATGTCAACAATGACAGCTTCTGGTCTGTTTATAACAAGACCTAATTCAATATCTGACAACTGCAAAAGGACAAAACGTTTAAGGAAAAATACCATCAAATCTCTAAATGGGGTCCTCCCCTACAGGGTGTGTGACTCAAGGAACAGAAATGGCTCAGGGGCTTGAAAATAAATCACAACGTTGCATAAAATCAATCTCCCTCAAAAGTCCAGAATGAACCTCCACTGAAGTTTGTTAAGGTTAAAGCAAGGGGTGCTAGCATGGACAGAGAAGCAAGTTTGCTTTTGCTCTGAAGCAAGCTTATTAATGACCCATTACCCCCCCCACCCCTACCCCCACACCCACCATGGAGACCCCTCCCTGCCCCCTCTCAGGGCTCCCCCTCCCCCCACACACACTGACAGCGCTGGTCCTGGGTCTTAGGGAGAATCTCCATCCAATAAAGAGTTCACACCCAGTTTGTGAGAACTCTTTCCTAGGTTAGGACCTGCTCACCAGAGTGAACTTTTTCCCTCCCTCTCCAATGGGTTGATCTTGACCTCAGCAAGATGCCCCCTCTGATTTTTTCTCCTTTTTCCACCATCCAGAATAACATGAACAAAATTTATTCCCAAATTTGCAATCACTTCCACTATTCCACTGCCCTACCGGTCCTTCCTCCATCCTGCCCTCTGGAGATCTCTGTGTTCCTGAAGTGGCTCTGGCTTTCTGATGCCCTATTTCTGGTTTTTGACCATGAGCTGTATGTTTAAACCTTTTATGCCACTGCCCCCTTTCAGAGTCACTCAGTCACAGAGAACCTAATAGACTCTGCTATTGTGAAAGATGAGACCTATTCCTCCATCCTGAGAGAGAGTTTGTCCCTACTCATCAGCCACTCAGGACCATGGTCCTGGTGGAACCCAGGGCCCCTCTCACCATGACTTTGTCCTAAAGAGCTCCTACCCTTGTTTCTTTGGTATTATCTCCTCTTGAACTTTGAACTCTGACTCTCATCCATGGTCTTGTGGGTCAGTTAGCTTCTCCATAGCTGGGCTGGAAAACTGAATTCTTCACATCAGATGCCTCTGAGCAAAATGAATTAATCACCCCTAGACCTGAAGCACCATCCAGTAGTATTACTAGATAAACCTGCTCCTCCTAAGACTTAGTGATGACGTGTGATGTGTTGAAGAACCATGGAGTCCACACACTTGGGCTAATAACTTTGGTTGTCTTTCAACCATGAACCACTTTGTTCGGCTTCTCAAACCACTGTCCTTAATCCATCTGTCTTTCTGTCTCACATGTGATGACTGTTTTCTGTGTCCTTCTCCCCCCACACCAAGATGTGACTTGCTTCTACATCCATTCACACCTTATCTGGACTCTTCTTTGGACTCCATGCTCTATGATATAATCCCACTGAGTCCAGACCGCCTGTTTCTGACTCCCCAGTCCTCTTTGATTAAGGTTCTGCTAGCACCTAGCCAAGGAGAAACTGCCCCAACTCAGTCCCCCTCTGAGACCCCACGGTTCAACAGCATTTACCAGTGAGGATGTCACCCCAGAGCAGAGAAGAATTGAACAGAACCCTCTGCCACTTGTCCAACTTCCCTTTTCCCTCCCAGTGAGCAGGAATACGGACCCACAGCCTGGATGCATTCAGCCTGATTTTCTCCCCAGAAGCTCCCTCTCTGCTGTCCTCTTTCCTGCCCTTCTCAAATCAGCAGCTCCTTTTCTGTCCCCTTCTAATCATTTCTAAGATTGATACTAGGATGGGGGCAGGGAGGGATGTTTTATTCCATTTGTTCAGCGCTGCATCTCTAATGCCTGGTACCTTCCCATAATAGGCACCCAACCTGTATTTATTAAATGGATGCAATAAGTATTAAGTTCAGGAGAGCATATGGTACAACAAGGCTGTGAATACTTGATGGAGAGGTGACAGTTTTGCAGAAAGGATAACAGCTGAGGAAAATGTTGCATTGTAGTATGTGTAGGGCATCACCCACAGACTAGTCTGAACAGAGTGGCAATTCTTCAGGGAGTAAGAGAAAATAAAGAAAAATAAATTGTGGTCAAGACCAGACTTCAGAAGGCCTTTATTCCCCACGTAGATGGAGGAGAGCTAATAAAAGCATGTTCTAGGAAAATCCATCTGGTAGCAGACGGCCTTCCTGGAATCCCTTACATTATGAATGATAATTAAAGTCATTTGGAAAGCCGCAATCCAGGAGGGAACATCTTTCACAGAGGCTGGTTCTTAATAAGGTGACGATGTTCATGTTCTGTCCATTTCTAACAAGCACTGAGATGCTGTGAGTCTAGGGCTGTCCAGGTTCCAGATGCCCGCTCGAACCCGACAGGAGCAGTGTTAGTGAGGGAGCCACCCAATGGCCAGTGGAGGGAAGGACAGGGAGCCAGTGGACTCGACAGGGATCATGATCTCAGAACTGGAGGGTGGGCCGTGTCACACACTTGGGGAACACACACAGATATGAAGTCCCGTTAAGAAGACCAAATCCTACATGTGCTGTTCATACAAGGCCTTGAGTGTTTGTGGTGGAGACTGCATGGGGAACTTGGTGGGTCTGATGGTCCCATGATGATGCTGGACCTGAGCAAAGATCAGAGGGTGGGTCTGTAACTTGGCCAAAGAGCTGGACAGAGAGGCACTGAAAGTTTCTCATCCTTTCTGTACTGCAGAGATGGAGCACATTGGCTGCCATGGACCCAAGTCCATGACATACATACATATATATATATATATATATATATATATATACATACATATATATATATATATATATACACACACACATACATATATATATATATATATATATACACACACACACACACACATATACACACTCATATTATCCTACTATTGTCATTTTATGTTGTTATAATTATAATGAAAGGAGGCAACTATGGATAATAAGAGCATGAAAGAGAGAAAGCCTGTCTTGGACTCTATGCTGAGGGTTTCCAATGTGGGCTTCCATTTGGCTGCTATAAGAAAATACCATAGATGAGGTGGCTTATACACAGTAGAAATGTGTTCCCCATAGTTCTGGAGGCTAGGAAGTCAGATCTGGTATCTGCTGAGGACCCACTTCCTGGCTGACAGACAGCATCTTCTTGCTGTGTGCTCTCTGGAGTGAGGGAACTCTCTGCTCCTTTTTCATAAGGGCACTCACCCTTTCCATACGGGCTCCTCTCTTGTGACCTCATCACCTCCAAAGCCCTCACCTCCAAGCACCATCCCATTGAGGGTTAGGTTTCCATATATGAATTTTGGAGACTGCAAACTTTCAATCCATAGCAATAAACGTATGCTTAGAAAGCAGTCATATATATGAGTGAAAAGAGAATTCGGCATAAGTAAATGAATCAGTCAGAAATGCCCACCCCTGACCCTCCCCAGCCCTACAAAGGTAAAAAGCTCCAGGAGACTATACACCAGCCTAGCATTTTCCCTTTGCTGAATGTGATCCAAGAATTAAATGTTAACTTTTCATGGTAATAGCAGTCACCTCATGAACACTAATTTGTGCATACAGAACAGGTTTCAAACACACAGTCTGCACACAAATGCCACCTCCTCCATCTGTAACTGAACTCAGGGGAGCCCCAGACCACACTGTTTCCAGGGAAAGCAGCCAGCCTGCTTCCAACCCATGCAGGGCCCCAGGCCAGTGGGGTAGATGAAGGCCTGGTGGGTTGTGATCAAACACGTAGACATTACAAATCAAATGAGCAACTATCCAGTTCTCTTCTACCCTCCCACCTTTGTCAATATACCTTCACATCACCAGGGAGCCCAGGTCTGCCTCTAGAATTCCTCCTGAAAGCTCTGCAGTCATGGCCCCCACAGGCCAATGTCCCGTCCTAGTCCATCCACAAAAATAGCCGTCCTCTGGCCACCTGCCAGGCCCACGCTCCCAGCCACCAGCCTGCAGCCCTAGGAAAGAGGATGGTCAAAGAAAAGGTCTGGGCTCAGAGCCACAAACCCCCACCATGTAGAGGATGACAAAGACCATATGCACAGAGGATGACGGCAGGCAGGCCACGTATAGAGGACAACGCAGGGACTTCCCCTCTCGGTTCAGCGGTAACAAACCTGACTGGCATCCATGAGGATTGCAGATTCGTCCCCTGGCCTCACTCAGTGGATTAAAGGATCCTGCATTGCCAGTGAGCTGTGGTGTATGTTGCACACATGGCTGGGATCTGGCATTGCTGTAGCTGTGGCGTAGGCAGGCAGCTGCAGCTCTGATTTGACTCCTAGCTTGGGAACTTCCATATGCCAAGGGTGTGGCCTTGAAAAGAAAAAAAAAAATAGAATATAACCAGACCACAGGCTGAGGATGACACAGACCACGTGAGAGCGGGACACAGACTGAGTATAGCCATAACACAGACCACGTGTGGAGCATGACACAGATCACGCAGTGAGCCCGGATCTCTGGGAGCAGATTCCCTCTGATCCAGAACAGGCCCCTTACAAGTACAATCTCAGTCATTCTCAGTGCAAACTCGGTCCATCCATGACATCTGGACCCAAGGAAGAGTTGTGAGGGGGCAGAGGGGTCATCTGGCGTTCAGTTCTTCTCACCAGCTTCTGCTGGATTCAGACTGGATGCCATCGGTCTTTAAAAAGAGGATTTTGTCCTCACTGGCCCTTTGCTGGTGCCCACAGCTGGTCTCTTAGCATGGCATGGCCACCCTCCCTGGACTTGGCCCTGTCTCAGAGGGTCAAAGTTCTGGCTCATTACTCATCCCAGAGATCCATTTCCGGCTCTGATGGATCCCTCCGTCCAGCCCCAGACCTCAGAACTGGGTTCCTGCCTCAGGCCATCCCTGACTGGCCCTCTAGATTTCAGCTCTCATCTGCCCATTTGTCCCCTCCCCCAGGCATGGTAGGGGAGGAAGTCTTTTCCCTTTCCCTTCTCTCTTTCTTTGTTCTCCAGCTAGTCTAACAATTAAAAGTGATAGAAGACAGATAAGCAGGAGAAAAAATGAGCATAATTTCATGAGAAGGGGAGCTCATAAAATACGAAACTCAAAGTGACCAAATCAGCCAGCTCTGATACATTTTAAACAAAGAAGCAGTGCATTTGCGACAAATTGACAAGATGAAGGATTGGGGCTTGGGGAGCAAGTTAGTGACAAGCAATGAGCCTTGTGTAGACAGCCCCTAGGCCCTGAGTTTCCTCTGTCTGGTGATACCACTGCCTCCTCCCCTCCAGGTGCAAGGAGGGCACCTTCCATGCTGGAGAGTCACCTCGTACTTTCAAGGGGAAAGAGGAAAATCAGATTATCTGTTTTGCATGGGTCATTTCTTAAGTAACCATAGTTCAAAAGAATTAAGGTGGTGCCACTACTATTCAACATCGTTTTGGAAGTCCTAGCCACAGCAATCAGAGAAGTAAAAGAAATAAAAGGAAAGGAAGAAGTAAAACTATCACTATTTGCAGATGACATGATACTGTACCTAGAGATTCCTAAAGACTCTACCAGAAAACTGTTAGAGTTCATCCATGAATTTGGCAAAGTCGCAGGATACAAGGTTAATACACAGAAATAGACTGCATTTCTATATACTAACAATGAAAGATCAGAAAGAGAAATTAGGGAAGCAATCCCATTTGCCATTGTATCCAAAAAAATAAAATACCTAGGAGTAAACCTACCAAAAGAGACAAAAGACCTATACTCTGAAAACTATAAGACACTGATGAAAGAAATCAAAGTTGACACAAATACACAAAAGACCTGTACTCTGAAAACTGTAAAACACTGATGAAAGAAATCAAAGATGACACAAATAGATGGAAAGACATACCATGCTCTTGGATTGGAAGAGTTAATATTATCAAAATGACTATACTACCCAAGGCAATCTACAGATTCAATGCAATCCCTATCAAATTACCAAGGACATTCTTCACAGAACTTGAACAAAATATTTTAAAGTTTGTTTGGAAGCACAAAAGACCCAGAATAGCCAAAGACATCCTGAAAAAGAAAAATGGAGCTGGAGGAATCAGGCTCCCGGACTTAAGACTATACTACAAAGCAACAGTCATCAAAACCGTGTGGCACAAAGATCAGTGGGACAGGATAGAAAGCCTGGAATTAAACCCATGCAACTACAGCCGACTAATCTATGACAAAGGAGGCAAGAATATACAATGGAAAAAAGACAGCCTGTTCAATAAGTGGTGCTGGGAAAACTGGACAGCCACATGGAAAAGAATGAAATTAGAACATTTCCTAACACCATACACAAAAATAAACTCAAAATGGATTAAAGACCTAGATATAAGACCAGATACTATAAAACTCTTAGAGGGAAACATAGGCCAAACACCCTCTGACATAAATGACAGCAACATCTTCTCAGATCCACCTCTTAGACTAATGACAATAAAAACAAAAATAAACAAATGGGCCCTAATCAAACTTAAAAGTTTCATCACAGCAAAGGAAACCCTAATCAAAACGAAAAGACAGCCCACAGAATGGGAGAAAATTTTTGCAATGAATCCACTGACAAGGGATTAATCTCCAAAATTTATAAACACCTTTGACAGCTCCATACCAAAAAAACAAACAATCCCATCAAAAAATGGGCAGAAGATTTAAACAGACAATTCTCCAAAGAAGACATACAGATGGCCAAAAAACACATGAAAAGATGTCCAACATCACTCAGTATTAGAGAGATGCAAATCAAAACCACTATGAGGTATCACCTTACACCAGCCAGAACGACCATCATCAAAAAGTCTACAAACAATAAGTGCTGGAGAGGGTGTGGAGAAAAGGGAACCCTAGTACACTGTTGGTGGGAATGTAAGTTGGTGCAACCACTGTGGCAAACAGTATGGAGATTCCTCAGAAAACAAAAAATAGAACTACCATTAGATCTAGGAATCCCACTCCCGGGCATCTACCCAGAGAAAACCACGACTCGCAAAGACACATGTACTCCAATGTTCATTGCAGCACTCTTTTCAACAGCCAAAACATAGAAACAACCTAAATGTCCATTGACAGAGGAGTGGATCCAGAAGATGTTGTACATATACACAATGGAATGTTACTCAGCCATTAAAAGGAATGAAATACTGGCATTTTTAGCAACATGGATGGACCTAGAAATTATCATGCTAAGCGAAGTCAGTCAGACAATGAGACACCAACATCAAATGCTTACCACTGACATGTGGAATCTGAAAAAAGGACAGACTGAACTTCTTTGCAGAACAGATACTGACTCACAGACTTTGAAAAACTTATGGTTTCCAAAGGAGACAGTTGCAGGGGTGGGGGATGCGTTGGGCGTATGGGATGGAAATCCTATAAAACTGGATCATGATGATCATTGTACAACTATAAATGTAATAAATTCATTGAGTAATGAAAAAAAGAAAGTGGCAAAGTGGTATATTCCGCTCCCCTGATAGGCTACAGGGACCTGGGGGCCACACTCAGGCCCTAGGTCCAGCCAACCACTGCACCCCACCCAGCCACTCTCCCAGGCTGCCCCACATCGGGCCAAGCTTCCCACTACCTTCTTGGCTTGGAGACGCCTTATCCCAGCCCTCCGTCTGCACACGGGCCCCCTACAAGTCTTCCTGTGGCCATCCCTCTACACGTGCGTGACATGGGACCTAGGAGAAAAAAGGCACAAAGTGAGAGAGATGAAGGCAAGACCTGCACACCCATCTCAATTCAGCCTTAGGTGCAGAGAAAAGCGACGGGAGAGAGACAGGTTTCATCCTCAAGGACAGTAGGCAGGCAGCCTTTCAGCTTCTCATGGTGACTGCTGACAGGAGGCGCTAGATGACCATTTGTTGGGTGAAGAAAGGAGAGAAGAGTCGATATTTGCAGGGACAGCCTTTCCTTGCACCCAACCCTTGGGACCACATCACTCCTGAGGCTCTGGTAACTCTGCCCTACTTTCCCATCAGCACCATGAGAAATGAAGTCAAAATATTTTTTAAAACAGTGAACGGGTGCACAGGGGCTGGGACCCACAGTAGGAAGACTTTTCTGGCCTCTAGAATGAGAAAATGCACTAGCAATAACTAAATGCATATTTACAAGTGAATTCAGATACTATAAATAAGGACTATTTATTAATCATAACTGAGCAATTTGCTACTCTTTATAGTGGAGAATAATAGTAACAGATAGAATTTGAGGCTAATAGTAATAGACCCTTTAAGTAATAAATTTCTGACTTCTAATCTCTGCTTCTTGGTATCCAAAATTTTTACTAGGCAACCTGAAAACTATTTCTTGGCTCCTCTGACATATAATTTATCTTAGTCTGATGAAAATTTTTCCAATGTTATTAAAGAACTCCTAGAAGTTATGGAAACCTAAACAAAATCTGAGAAACTAAAGAAATCTAATTCTGTAAGCTGTGCTGAGTCAAAATAAAAAAAAATAAACAGTAATTCTAGGAGGCTGAAATAACTTCTTGAAAGATGCATGCACCAATGAATATGCACATATATGGAATTTACACACATTCAAGTAAATTCCATAGCAAGACTGTTTTCTCACCTGAAGTCATACCAATAGACCAAACAATTTTACCTCAACTAACATAATATAGAGAATTAAATATAACAATTAAAATTTCATTGAGACTAAGGCATATACTAAAATAGTTAAGAATTTTTCCTAGATATCCTCTTTTGTTTCGTATTTTCAAGAGCCAGCTATAAAGGAATTCTTACATAACCAGGATTAAATTTTACTACCTGAGGAAACATATGAGAATTATTGGAGAAAAGATGGTTAATAGATCAAATCGTTACAAAGACCCTATCTGCTCAATTTAGAATTACTGTAAAAATCTAACCCAGGATGAAACTCCTGTTGATAATGTGAAAATGAGCCTGAGTCAAACCTGTTTGCTCAGGTTACTGTTGTGTTATACTGCCACCTGCTGGAAGGGAAGGTAAATTATTTTCAAAGAAAGCATTGACAAAAAGTCAAAATCCTTGCGTCTAAAAAAGAGGGTTTGACCCTTATATTAATGGTAATGCACCCTACAAATCAAGATAAATAATGTCCAGGCTGAATGTCCAAGATATGCCAAGTTGAAGGTCAAATTAAACCCTTATCGTAAAGTTATGAAGCCGCCACACCGTGGCATTATTTACAGGTGAGCTGATGTAGTGACTTTCCTGGTCTCTCTTCCAGCAGAGCTCTTCTGAAAGGACATGGGGATAGAAAAAAGATAGACCCCAGCGATTCTTTAGGATAGTTTAGGAGGTTCGTGGAGATAAACGGCTGGCACTGGAGGGAGAAGACAAAACTGATCTGCAGTACGAATTGCGCCCCTGCAGCAGGATGGGCAAGGGAGGCTGCGGTCACCGCATTCGGGTCTAGAACCAGCGCGGTGGCAGCTGAGTGAAGCCTCGCCTCTGCCTTCCCTGTCTGTCTGCTGCTGAAGACAGAGGCGCGAGCAAATACCCATGTGCTCGGTGGTCCTTCCTCAGGCGGATGCTCGTACAAACCGCTCTGACTAAATCTGCCAAAGGGACGGGGCAGAGAACGCTGGAGGGGGTGAGATCTTGGGCTTGAAAGATCAGCCCCCAAAGAGAAAGGTGGTGGAGGGAGTTAAGGGAAAGGGAGAACCAGTGACTTCCAGCGAAAGGAAACTGCGTGTAAAAGCCTTGATGGGCAAGGGATGGGACACAGGAGCGGAGCCGCAGACTCTGGCCATGCTGCAGAAAGGCAGGGAGCCGTCACTGGCTGTAAGCACGGCCAGAGCCCAGGTTGGCCACTCGCTTGATTAGTCATCTTGGAAGATCACTTAGTTCTCAGGCTCCTTCATGAAACACAAGAGTGTTCCCCTGGACCCTGATGATTGCAGAGGTCCTAAGGCCAGTGCATACAGGTGCGGTTCTGAGCACACACACTTCCATGGTGAGCTGGGAGGTTGTCTTTCCTAACTGCTGGCTTCTGAGGGAGGACGTGCACATCAGAGGCAAGGCCAGTGTGTCCCACCTCCCACACCTAAGGACCCACAAGAATAACCCAGAAAAGATAGTGTTACTACTCATAATTACAACCATGGCTTCTGTCATTGGCTGAGCCTCCACCAACGGTCAGTTGCAGCCCTGGAGATGTTTCTTATGTTCACTGACTTTAACCCTCACCCCAGTCCTTGAGCTGATCATTAGTATCATTTCATCGAAGGGGTGAGAAAACCGAGACTCAGGGAAGCAAAGTGACTGCTCAGAGTCACACAGGCAGCGGCAAAGCTGACAGCCCTCCACACCGAGGTCTGCCTGACCCCAGCTTCCACCACAGTAGGGCAGCCCTCAGACACACAGTTGTTTATCTCTAAGAAAATTGAGAAGGCTAATATCTGCCTGTTTGAGAGAACATTATGCTGGAATTGTAGAATGTTAGCTACTTACTCCCAGGTCTCCACAGAGCTGAGCTGGGCTTTTAAGTACTGGTTGAAAGTAGTTCCACCAACCAACCTCCATCCACCGTATTGCTGGATGCCAAAATATTCTCAACTGGCATCTAGTAATATCCATCCTAAAGCTTTTAGAGACTCTACAGGGCTTTCTGGTTTAACACTTTTTTATTTTCTCTACCAGAAACAAGCCCTGATTCAATCACCTGGGGCAGTGACAAAGCTGAAATGAGCACCATTCTCTCTAATTGCAAAGGAGTGTGACTCCAGATTCAAAAACGGTTCTACAAAGACTTGACCCTCACGGAGCACAGCTGACCTTGGGACCAGTCCCCAGAGGCTGCCTCCTCCGAGGATGCAAAACAGGCCCAGGACAGGTCAGGTGCCTCACCAGAGGTCAATGTGCCCCATCCTGCAGCTGTGCTTCCCAAGCTGGGGGACGGTGGAGATGGGGCAGAGTGGGACTTTCTCTGGGGCCTTGTCTCCATAGAAACTATCTCTTAGCGTGTCTCTTCAAGCAGAGAGGAAAGAACAGCCCTTCATGGAGACGTGAATGTGGAGTAGGCATTTCCTTCTCTTCCTTCCTGTTGCCCCCACCCCCTCTCCACCCTACCAAGTACCTGAGGACCCCCCCACCCAGTGCCTGCTCCCTGAGGCCTGAACACCTGCTCAATGTCCTTTCAGTGTGGGTTCCCCATTTCTCCTCTGTGAAAACTCCTGTTCCTTTAACGTGATAATGCTAAACTAGATGTTTGATGTTGAAAAAAGTATTAAACCAATTCACACTAAAATGTGCACACACAAATGCACCTCTAAAGGGGCCCTTGACCCTCCAGACTCAGAGTTCCCCAAGCAAATCCCCCTTAGCATCAGGAAGTAAGAGGAGGCCTGGGCGTTTCCACCAGTACTTTCTCCAAGATGACAGAAGATTTTTTTTCAGGTACTGCCAGGTGAAAAGCCATGCTATTGCTCCAAAGGAGTATTCGGAACACTGTTGCTGTTATTAATAGTGATGCCCAGAGTTTCCATTGTGGCGCAGTGATTAACGAATCTGACTAGGAACCATGAGGTTGCAGGTTCGATCCCTGGCCTTGCTTAGTGGGTTAACGATCCGCCATTGCCGTGAGCTGTGGTGTAGGTTGCAGACGCGGCTCAGATCCCACATTGCTGATGGCTCTGGCATCTGATTCGAACCCTAGCCTTGGAATTTCCATATGCCATGGGAGCAGCCCTAGAAAAGTCAAAAAGCCAAAAAACAAAAACAAAAACAAAAAAATAGTGATGCCTGACACTGGTTTGCCAATGTGCCCTTTACAAAGTCATTTTGTGTGTGCTTTCTTTTTGGTCTTCCTGACCCTTGTGTGAGCCGCTGCATGCGTATTCTCACATCCACTTTACCTCTGAGGAAATGCTAACAAGTTTCTTTAATGAAGCCACAGGTCAAGGTAAGGGGCAGAAGCTACACCCAGGAATTCTAAGGTATTGCTCATGAGGGGGTCTCCTCGGTGAATGTTCTCAAAGGAACCAGGAGTAGATGGTGAGGACAGTTGCTCAAAACCAGGAAACCAGGGAAATGGGCTGCAGCAAAGGTGCTTCCAACGGACTCAGGGCCCTGGGTGCTCAGTTCAGGACCTTCCGCTTCAAGTGGCCAGGCCCAGCCATGTCCCCCTGAGAAGGTTCCCAGGTGTGCAGGCAGAGGAGAGGCCAGAGCAGAGCCAGCGGGAGAGCAGGGGGGCTGCCGTGACTCTGGGTCCCCATCAGGTCTCATCTCCTCTGGTTTCCTGAGCCCATCCATCTAGAACAGTCTGTGTGACCAAGAAAGACATCTCCTGTGGTTTCTCACACAAGGCAGCTGAGATAGGCAAGGCCTCAAGTGATGCATCCAAGCCTGGCTCACAGCCATTCGGGCCCCTGTCACCACTGCCAGGTGGAGAGCAGCCCCGTGAACACATGGCCTGTGTGTGTATGTGTGTGTGTGTGTAGTGTGTGGTGTGGTGTGGTGCGTGTCTGGTGTATATGTGTGTGTGGTGTGTATGTATGTGGGGTGTGTGTATGTATCTGGTGTGGGAGCAGTGTGTCTCTGGTGTGTATGTGTGTGTGTTGTGTGTGTGTATCTGGTGTATATGTGTGTGTGTGTCTGGGGATATGTATGTGTGGTGTATGTGTGTATATATATCTGGCAGGAGGGGTGTGGTGTGTGTGTGGGTGTGGGTGTGGGTGTGTAGGGGCATTAGCCACCAGGTCAGGGTGCTCTTCGGGGCTGACAAGAAGAGTCTGTTTACCTGGCACAAAAGCAGACTACAAGTTGATCTCATATATAATATCCAGCTTACACAAATTTGTCCGTTGGTCAAATTTTCTCATTAAAGTGCCCAATATTTTCTTTTCTCAATACTCTGGAAGCCTCAGGTTGACAGTTTGTAGGAAAACTATAATTTAAGGGGGAAATTATAACCATTCATCATTCTGGAGAGACTGCTACTGCTGTCTGTGGACACCAGAGAACCCCCATGTCCAGGAGAAACCACTGTCCCCGGGGATGGGCCACCTGTTCAGGCCGGAGGGAGAGCACAGCTTCCTCCCTCCCAGCATCTCTGGTCACCACTGCCACGTGGACGGTCAGGAGGAGTCCATTCCAGCCCATCAGTACTTCTGCAATGAGGGACAGATGAGTCAAAAAGAATGTCACTTGTGATGCATTGCCCTCACCTAAGGAAATTCTCATGACAACACAAATGGAAAAGAGAGTGTTCTCAGCAACTGACCGAAGCTTCCATCCCTGCACACACCCAGGTACGTGTCTCCTCATCTCCTTAGGAGAATGAGGGGAGCTTCCTCGGGACTCTTGAAAAAAAAACACTGTGACTCTATCCAGGCCTTTCTCCAAAGTCCGATCGTGTCAGTTACCTTTGCAAAAGCTTCCTCTGAGCTGCAGCCGTTAGAGCAGATTGGATCCAGAAGCCTAGACATTGGCCTCCTGAAGAGGAGAGAAATCAATGTAAATAAATATCACTTCTAAATAAAATATGCCTTGTCCATCAACAGAGGAGTGGATCAAGAGGATGTGGTAAATATACACAATGGAATATTACTCAGCCATTAAAAGGAACAAAATACAGCCATTCTTAGTAACATGGATGGACCTAGAAATTATCATGCTAAGTGAAGTCAGTCAGACAATGAGACACCAATATCAAATGCTATCACTGACATGTGGAATCTGAAAAAAGGACACAATGAACTTCCTTGCAGAACAGATACTGACTCACAGATTTTGAAAAACTTATGGTCTCCAAAGGAGACAGTTTGGGAGGTGGGGGGATGCACTGGGGTTGTGGGTTGGAAATCCTATAAAATTGGATTGTGATGATCATTGTACAACTATTAACGTAATAAATTCATTGAGTAATTAAAAAAAGAAAAAACAAATAAATAAATAAATAAATAAAATATGCCTTTCCCTAATTGAAAAGTCATTATCAATTAGTCAAACACAACATTAATCAGACATGAATAATTGAGGCACTCTGTATTCAGAGGAAGAACGCAGGCTGCCGTTTGAAAACCCTCATGTCTCATGCCATTAGCCTTGAAAACCTTTTACCCAGTAACTGAGGTGTGAGTTTCAATTCCCAATATCAAACCAAGAATAAAATTATTTTAATTCTGGTCAACTGGGTAAGGAACGTTGACGGTCTAATTGCTAAGCAGTCATGCTGTATTCTGTCCCTGGGAGATGCACACCTGAGCCAAGTGCTTCAATAATTCATTAAAGCACTTCCCTGTGCATCAATTATCAAATCATGTGCTTTGATTACTTTACTTAGGAAAGTTCCCCTTGTGAAAAGAGGCTTTTGAACCATCAAAACATGGGTAAAACCTCTAACCTATGTTACAATTGATTTTCATAAGAAGAATATAAAATTTTACAACCACTCTTGGTTGTCTAGGGCACACATGCCAAGGGCAAGGTGCAAGGTAATTACAAGGGGTGCATCCTGAACAAGGGACACAGAATTAGGAAATAGGTGGGTTTGGGTCTCCTATCTCTCTAATTTTTTTTTTTGTCCAGTAGTTTATTATAAAGAATGGCTTCAGTTGCTTTTATATATCAACATATATATAATATGATCCAGAATCTTATGTTATCATCTTTATAACTCCATTAGCTGAATCCAATGTCTTGAATAGAGCAGATCATAAATTGACATTTTTCCTATCAGTTATTTGTGACTTTGATAGTCGGTAGTTACTGTTGTGTTTATACTATTTTATCCAAAATACAAAAATGGGAGTTCCTGTCGTGGTGCAGCGGAAACGACTCTGACTAGGAACCACGAGGTTTTAGGTTCAATCCCTGGCCTTGCTCAGTGGGTTAAGGATTTGGTGTTGCCATGAGCTGTGGTGTAGGTTGCAAATGTGTCTTGGATCCTGCAATGCTGTGGCTGTGGTGTAGGCCAGTGGCTACAGCTCCGATTGGACCCCTAGCCTGGGAACCTCCATATGCCGCGGGCATGGCCCTAAAAAGACAAAAGACACACACAAAAAAAAAATACCAAGATGGAAAAGGAAAAAGAGAGGAAAAGCAAATAAACAAACACAAAAATAAGAGTCACTACATGGAATAGAAAAAAAAAAAAAAGAAAAAGAAAAAAAAAAAAAGCCCTCAAAGGGTATTTCTCTAAAAGACAGTCTCTTCAATAAGTGGTGCTGCGAAAACTGGACAGCTACATGTAAAGAAATGAAATTAGAACATTCTCTTCCACTGTATACAAAAAAAAAAAAAAAACTCAAAATAGATTAAAGAGGGAAATTCCCATTGCGGCTCAGTGGGTTAAGAACCTGACTAGTATCCATGAGAATGCAGGTTTGATCCATGGCCTCACTTAGTGGGTTAAGGATCCAGTGTTGCCACAAGCTGAGGGGTAGGCGACAGATGCAGCTCAGATCCGTAGTGTTGCTATGGCTGTGGTGTAGGTCTGCAGCTACAGGTTCCATTCAGCCCCTAGCTCAGGAACATCCATATGCCTCAGGTGTGGCCATAAAAAGAAAAAGAAATAAAATGGATTAAGACCTAATCTTGAGAGCAGATACACTATAAAACTCCTAGACGAAAACATATGCAGAACTCTGACATAAATTGCAGTAGTATCTTTTTTGATCCACCTCCTAGAGTAATGAAAATAAAAACAAAAATGAACAAATGGGACCTAACTGAACTTTAAACCTTTTGCACAGCAAAGGAAACAATTAACAAAATGAAAAGACAACCCACAGAATGTGAGAAAATATCTGCAAATGAAGCAACCAATACAGGATTAATCTCCAAAATATACACATTTCATGCTGGTGAATATAAAAAAAAAATCAAAAAATGGTCAGACATTTCACCAAAGACGGCATACAGATGGCCCCAAAACATATAAAAATATATTCAACATCGCTAATTATTAGAGAAATGCAAGTCAAAACTATAATGAGGTATCACCTCACACTGGTCAGAACAACTATCATCAAAAAGTCTATAAATCATAAATGCTGGAGAGAGTGTGGAGAAAATGGAACTGTTGGTAGGAATGTAAATTGGTGCAACCACTATGGAGGACAGTATAGAGGTTCCTTAAAAAACAAAAAATAGAACTCCCATATGACCCAGTAATCCCACTCCTGGGCATTTTCTGGAGAAAACTATAATTCAAAAAGATAAATGCACTCCAATATTCATTGCAGAACTACTTACAAGAGCCAAGACATGGAAGCAACCTAGATGTCCATCAACAGAGGAATGGATAAAGAAGATGTGGTACATATATACAAAGGAATACCACTCAGCCATTAAAAGAATGAAATAATGCCATTTAAAACAACAGGGAGGGACCTAGGGATTACCATATTAAGTGAAGTAAATAAGACAAAGACAAATACCATATGAGATCACTAATATGTGAAGTCTAATAAAAATGATACAAAAGAACTATCCACAAAACAGAAACAGACTCACAGATTTGAAGTCAAATTTAGGATTACCAAAGGGGAAACAATGGTGGGAGAGGGATAAATTAGGAGGTTGGGATTATCATATACACACTACCATATATAAAATCAATAAGTAAAAAGGACCTCCTGTACAGCACAGGAAAACTACTCCGTACTGTGTGGTGGCCTATGTGGGAAAAGAATCTAAAAGAGAATGGGTATAGGGAGTTCCTGTCATGGCTCAGTGGTTAAAGAATCCGACTAGGAACCATGAGGTTGTGGGTTCAATCCCTGGCCTCGCTCAGTGGGTTAAGGATCCGGTGTTGCTGTGAGCCGCAGTGTAGGTTGCAGATGCGGCTCGGATCCCAAGATGCTGTGGCTCTGGTGTAGGCCAGCGGCTACAGCTCCGACTCGACCCCTAGCCTGGGAACCTCCGTGTGCCACGGGTGTGGCCCTAGAAAAGGCAAAATAAAAATAAAAAATAAAAGAGAATGGATATATATGTCTGTGTATAACTAATTCACTTTGCTGTATACCTGACACTAATACAACATTGTCAGTCAACTATACTCCAATAATTTTTTTTTAAAAAAAGTATTTCCCTACATATATAGAGAAGACATTCCACAAACATCTTTTGGGTGGTAAATCTATGAAAGAATAGAGGAAAATAGGGGGAAAAAAACACATTTTCAGCTTGGAGCAAATGTCTTTGCCCACACTGCCAATAAAAAGGAGCAACAATTTACTCAATGTGAAATCTAACTCTTCTGCCTGTTCTACTCCAACTCCCTACGATAAAGATAATTCTAAGAAAATTGCTGGATTAATAACAGGCAGAGAAACAGAAAGGAGGAAAGGACAGTCCCCTGGGAGAATAATCCATCCTCAAATAGCTGACAACTCTTTGTGCAGTTTACTAACTCAGAATAACAAGAAACACTTTTTCACCCTCTATAGTTTAATCCTCTTCTACCCGCAGCAGGTGGAAGTTCCCAGGCTAGGGGTCCAATCCGAGTTGTAGCTACCGGCCTATGCCACAGCCACAGCAATGCAGGATCCAAGCCACAACCTACACCACAGCTCACGGCAACCCTGGATCCTTAACCCACTGATCAAGGCCAGGGATCAAACCCACAACCTCATGGCTCCTAGTTGGATTCGTTTCCACTGCACCATGACGGGAACTCCTATCAGCCCTCTTCTTGATGCTGTAGTTTTAAATGGATTCTGAGGCCAATGTTGACACTGGAATTGAGTCAAGGACAGCCTATCTTAGGACATCTGTACTTCACCTACTTTTGAAAGACATGCCCCCCAAATAGGAGCTCCATCCAGTAGACTTGTGTTAGTGTGTGTTTGCACAGCATGGAAACACTCTTCCTATCTTTGAAAACCTCCAGGTGGAGCATAAGGGGCCTCTGAGGGGATGTGGTGCAAACCCTGAGCTCTGCCCCTTCCCCCACCTTCCAGGCTGGATCTGTGATCCAGTTGAGGTCAGTCAGGGACTTTGAATCTTAAAAGAACAGATCTGGTGCTCAGGAACAAAGACATTCACTGTTTCAGCAGCAGTGGAGTGGAGTCAGGGGGCAGCAACACGGCAGCAAGTGTCCAACCACGGTGATGTGTCCCCAGGTTGTGCTTTTCAGTCTGTTCCTGGGGGGATGTGGGTCTTGGCCTTGACTGCAGTCTCTTGTTTCTCACTGGCTTTTACACCTGCACAATTCTGCAAGCCACCTGGGTCCTTCTAACAAAACTCCTTCTCTGTTTAAGACAGAGTGGTTTCTTTCGTTGCCACCAAAGTCCCTGGTCTATAAGGAGAATAAAATACAATTTTTTTAAAGTGGAGTTTCAGGAGTTCCCATTGTGGCTCAGTGGGTTAAGAACTGACTAGTATCCATGAGGATGTAGGTTCAATCCCTGGCCTCACTCCATGAGTTAAGGATCTGGCATTGCAGTGAGCTGTCATGCAGGTTGAAGATGTCGCTTGGATCCTGTGTTGCTGTGGCTGTGCTGTAGGCTGGCAGCTGCAGCTCCAATTTGACCCCTAGCCTGGGAACTTCCATATGCTGTGGGTGAGAACCTAAAAAGAAAAAAACAGAATGTAATTTTCTGGGACATGAATTATTTTCTTTTTTTAATTCGGGGCATTCTATTAGCATCTATGTTCTACTTTCTCCCAGCACATTTATTTTTTGGATAATGATTTTTATTTTTTTCCATTATAGCTGGTTTACAGTGTTCTGTCAATTTTCTATGGTACAGTATGGTGACCCAGTTAAACATACATGTATACATTCTTTTTTCTCACATTGTCAGGCTCCATCATAAGTGACTAGACAGTTTCCAGTGCTACACAGCAGGATCTCATTGCTAATCCATTCCAAAGGCAATAGTCTGCATCTATTAACCCCAAGCTCCCAATCCATTCCACTCCCTCCCCCTCCCCCTTGGCAACCACAAGTCTATTCTCCAAGTCCATGATTTTCTTTTCTGTGGAAAGGTACATTTGTGCTGTACCTATGATATAAGTGATATCATATAATATTTGTCTTTCTCTTTCTGACTTACTTTACTCAGTATGAGAGTCTCTAGTTCCATCCATGTTGCTGCAAATGGCATTATGTCATTCTTTTTTATGGCTTGGTAGTATTCCATTGTGTATATATACCACATCTTCTGAATCCAATCATCTGTTGATGGACATTTGGGTTGTTTCCATGTCTTAGATATTGAGAATAGTGCTACAATGAACATGCAGGTGCATGTTCTTTTTTAAGGAAAGTTTTGTCCGGATATATTCCCAAGAGTGGGATTGCTGGGTCATATGGTAGTTCTATGTATAGTTTTCTAAGGTACCTCCATACTGTTCTCCATAGTGGCTATACCAGTTTACATTCCCACCAACAGTGCATGAGGGTTCCCTTTTCTCCACAGCCCCTCCAGCATTTGTTATTTGTGGACTTAATGATGGCCATTCTGACTGGTGTGAGGTGGTATCTCATGGTAGTTTTGATGTACATTTCTCTAATAATCAGTGATGTTGAGCATTTTTTCATGTGCTTGTTGGCCATCTGTATATCTTCCTTGGAAAAATGTCTATTCAGGCAAGTCTCCCAGCACACTTGAATCTTTCTGTATGTACACTGTAATCAATCTAGCTAGCAGCATGTAAATAACATATTTGTTAGTTGAGATGAAAATAAGAAATCCCAGGGTTGTCTCAGTCTTTTAAAAGTCAACCAAAGCTGTTTGCTAAGCACACCCCTCTCGTACCAGGTTCTCTGTCATGAACATGTCCCACAGAAGTGGACTCTAGTGCTGGCACCAGTGCCGGTCCCAAGAGCGGTGGACCTCTGCCCTTTTCACAGCTCACTCTTGCTGGAAATACTGTCAGTTCCTTGAGGTTGGGTGCATTACTTTGCTGCAAACTCTTGGTATTTTTACTGAAGTATAGTTGACTTAACAATATTGTATTGGCTTCAAGGGTACAACAGTCATTCTCTATTCCTATAGGTTATACTCCATTGAAAGTTATTACAAAAGAGTGGTTGTGCTGCACAATATGTCCTTGTTGCTCATTTATTTTATACATAGTATTTTGTATGTCTTAGTCCCCTACCCCTATCTTGCCCCTCTCCCCACTGGTAACCACTATTTTGTTCTCTGTATCTGTGCATCTGCTTCTCTTCTATTATATACATTCATTTATTTTTTTAGATTCCATATAAAGTGATAAAATACAGCATTTGTCTTTCTCCATCTGATTTATTTCACTAAGTATAATATCCTCTGTGTCCATCCATGTTGTTACAAATGACAGAATTTCATTCTTTTCATGGCTGAGTAGCATTCCATTTTATATATATATATATATATATATATATATATATATATATATATACACATATATATATATATAATCTCTAGTTCCATCTATGTCACTGTGAATGGCATTATTTCATTCTTTTTTAAGGCTGAGTAATATTTCATTGTGTATATATACCACATCTCTTTATCCATTCATCTGTCAATGGACCCTTAAGTTGCTTGTATGTCTTAGCTATTGTAGATAATACTTCTACGGACATTGCAGTGCATATATATTTTTGAATTAGTGTTTTCATTTTCTTCAGATATATGCATTTTCAAATACAAAAATTAGACACAGTTTAGAAATTGTTCGCTTTTTCTCACAGCACATGCCTCCATGCTTACAATGCTTTCCTTTGATCAGTGTCTGTATCTCTTATAGTCACCAAAGACTCTACTAGAAGCCTCTTTATGCTTTTGAAAAATACTCTTTGCCAGCTATGTTATAATAAAAAGTAGTCACTAAATTTGGGATGTAGAGAAATATACAGGTAATCATGCTAATATATCATCCGTTGAAATAACTCAATGGGGAAGCGAGGGGAGAATCTCAAATTACATGATCCAATGAGAGAATCTGTAAATAAATGGAGAAAAACAACTATTTTGAATTTGTTTCATTATACCTGATATAAAAAAAAAAAAACAGCTGGAGAGTTCCCATCATGGCGCAGTGGAAACGAATCTGACTAGTAACTATGAGGTTGCAGGTTCGATCCCTCACTTCACTCAGTGGGTTAAGGATCCAGCATTGCCGTGAGCTGTGGTGTAGGTCCCAGACATGGCTTGGATCCTATGTTGCTGCAGCTGTGGTATAGCCTGGCAGCTGTAGCTCCAACTGAACCCCTAGCTTGGGAACCTGCATATGCTGCAAGTGTGACCCTAAAAAGCAAAAAAAAAAAAAAAAAAAAAAAAAATTTAAAAAAACAACTGGCTTTTTCATTTGGAGGTTGTTATTATTGCAGATGGTTCTAAGGGCCATAGAATTCTTCATAAAGAGAATTTTGCAGATTAAAGTTCATTTGTACTTTGATTAAAAAGGTGAAAGTGCAGGGAGGTGGAAAGTCTGCCACATGCACCATTTGGGAGAGGATCCAAGTTCACCTGTCTGAGCTGACATGCAGGGCTAGTGCAGTCATGGCCAGAGTGACCATGCCATGTATTTCATGCAGGATGTAAATGGTGACGAATCAACCACACCCTACAGTCACTAATCTAATTCTCAGACGGTATTAAATTTACATAATGCCAGTGACAGTAGAGAATCCTATATTATTATGCCTGCAGGGTCTGATAACCACTGTGACCTTCTGCTAAGAATTTAATTTAAATAAAAACTCTCTTATGTTCATAAGATTAAACGATAAGCAATTGTAGAGTCATAGGAACATAGAGGAATTAAGACCGTAGGGTGTGTGTGTGTGTGTGTGTGTGTGATATCTGAGATATTAGTTATTTCAGTCCAATTTTTTGAAGATGGCATGGCCTGGTAGATTTTCATCATTGTCAAAGATGTTTCTGGACTGCTGAATTGATGGGCCTCCAGCCAGTATAGGAGCTATTACTGATGTGCCCAGTGGAAGTTTTAGCAGCCTAGCTAGTCCTGAAAATACAATACCTGTTTCAAAATGTTGAATTACCTTTCAGGCAAAGAGAGAATGGTCTAAATATCAGAAAATGTAAAACTTCTAACCAAAGAAAAATTACTCTTTTCTTTTTTAAAATAGAAAAGATAGTTCCTTGACATATAGCAAAAGATCCATTTGGATAAGACCTGGAAAACAAAGATTCTTTCCATATAAACAATGGCAATTTTCAAAAAGATTTTAAACAAAGAACATAATATTGACAGTCAAATTTTGAAAGACTAGTTGTCTTACCCTTCACAGGTATGAGTATAATTTGAGTGCCAGAATCAGAGGCAAATGCTTTAAAATACTTTCAGATTTTTTAATATTCTCAGCACTAAAAACAAACATATTCCCAATAAGTGAACTATATAAACAATGTATGCATTAAATCTAAAATCATCAGAGCAAATATTTCTATTTGTTTTCTACAATGCTCCCATTTCTGAAGGAATGAAAGTAGTGTGAATAGTGTATTTATCCTAAAATTTTGATTGACTATTTTAAAGTGCTTCTTTATTCTTAATTAGATGGTCACCATGTGAAAAGTCTCTAAACAGTTAATTCAAATTCTTCTTCAAGCTTCGAAGAATTTTCAAATCCATCAATTGAATCCATACGTATAAGGTATAATTTACTGCCTTATTTAAATTTTATGAATTTGAATGTTTTTATACTAAACTTTCCCCTAAAAGCCAAAAGGGAAAAAGCTATTCTCAGGCATCAAGGCTTATGAGCATTTAGCATCTCTTCCCCAACTGCCCTGAACCAAGCAGCCATGTGAAGTAAGCCAGCCCACATCACTCTCTTCTACTATCTGCTAGTCCTTGCTGTGAATCTTCATTTCATCACACATCCATTCATTGGCTTAGTTGTGCAGTAAGATTTATCAAGCAGCTACAATGCACTGAGCACTATTTTATATACTTGGGAGGCAAGGAGGAATTAAACCACAGTGCCTGCATATACACAATGGAATACTACTCAGCCATAAAAAGAAAGAAATAACACCATTGATAGCAACATGGATGACACTAGAGATTCTTATACTAAGTAAAGCCAGAAAGAGAAAGACAAATACCATATGATATCGCTTATATGTGGAATCTAAAATACGGCACAAATGAACCTATCTATAAAACAGAAACAGACTCACAGACATAGAAAGCAGATTTGTGGTTGTCAAAAAGGAAGGGGCAGGAATGGATTGGGAATTTGGGGTTTGCAGATGTAAGCTACAACATATAGAATGGATAAACAACAAGGTCCTATTGTACAGCACAGGGAGTTATATTTGGTGTCCTACAATAATCATAATGGAAAAGAATATTTTAAAAGAATATATATATATGTACATATATGTATGATTGAATCACTTTGCTATATAGCAGAAATTAACATTATAAATCCACAATACTTCAATAAATTTAAAAAAAAAAACAGTACTTGCCCTCGAGCAGCTTAGAGTCCATTAAAGAGATCAATAAACGCCAAAGCATATGAGAATGGCAGATTACACAGAAATACAGATGTTTTTTAGTAGTACAAATATAACCATCTCAGTGCCTGGCAAATAGTATTCAAAAGATGGAGATGGGCGCTGCCCAGTCCCCCTTGACAGGAGAGCATGCTGCTCCAGCTGCTAAAAGGGCTGTGAGTGGACAACCCCATCTGACCTCCCTACAGGGATGGACCAACACCCCTGCTCAAGGCGCTCTCTTCCCATGACAGCTGCATCCAATGACTGATTGAAGGTGAGATTCTTGGTGCCCATGCCCTGCTGCCTGTGGGGCCGGCTGCCCTATAGGCTTGCTTGCCAACAGTTCTTTCTCTCTTCAGCCCAGCTGCCCCCACCTCCCTTCCACAGGACTGATTCCAAGGGTGCCTCCTAAAACAGACCTGCTGCCAGAATCTGCTTCCTGGAGAACCCATTGGCAACACTGCTTGAATGAGTTTTAAAAATGAACATTGTTCCCATGGGATCCGGAAGTCCCACTCCTGGGCATATATCTGGAAAAGATGAAAACTAATTTAAAAAGATGTATGCACCCAATGTTCATAGCAGCACTATTCACAATAGCTAAGACATGGAAACATCTAAATGTCCATTGACAGAGGAATGGATAAAGAAGATGTGGAACATACATATGTATATTCAGCCATAAAAAGAGCAAAATAATGCCATTTGCAGCAACATGGATGCAACTAAATATTCTCATACTAAGTGAAGTAAGTCAAAGACAAATACCATATTTTATTGCTTATGTGTGGAATATTAGAAGTGATATAAATAAACTTATTTACAAAACAGAAGTAGACTCGCAGACATAGAAAACAAATTTATGGTTACCAAATGGGAAAGGTGGGGGGGGATAAATTAGGAGTTTGGGATTAATATATACACACTACTATATATAAACAGACAAAAAGCTAAGACCTACTGTACAGCACAATAAACTATATTCAGTGTCTTAAAATAACTTATAATGGAGAAGAATCTGAAAAAGAATATATACATAATACATATAACTGAATGCATATATATATATATATATATATACTGAATCACTCTGCTGTACACCTGAAACTAACACATGTAAATCAACTATACTTCAATTAAAAAATAAAAACAACAATGAACCACGGCCCTAGCTTTCTTGCACTGGATGTGGACCTTGACAATACGTACTGGAGACCTCTGCATTAGAAAGAATAATAATAGCAAAGACCAACCTAGGACTCACCCTATGCCAAGCATAGGTTCAAGAGACCTACACCCATCAGCTCATGAATCCTCATAATAACTCTACAGCTCTGTCCTGCTCCCTTTCAGCTGATGGGTGACAACAGGAAGGACAGGACATCCATCACTCAAGTGCCTGCACCTACTGAAGCGTCCCCAGGCGGTACAGCCCCAAGCCTGGTCTCCTGACCACTCTCAGACCCCACTTCTCCAAACTTCTAGTGTCCTAAGTTTCACAGAGTCATTAGTAACTACAGTGGAATTACACAACAGAACTACTTTTAGACAACAAATAATACCTGCCATTCATGAGCCTGGACCACCTGCCAGCACTGCTGCAGGCCCTTGACGACTTTAAAGTAGGTTCCTACCTTCCCTGTGAGTTGGGCCAGGCTTGGGAGCCCTGTTTTACTAATAAGAAGGCGAGTTCACAAAGATCATGTGACTTTCTTAAATCAGATCTCACAAGCAGCACAGAAGTCCTCAAGTGGAGTATTCTGTCTTCAAAACAAATGATCTCTGACTTAAGTTAGCCATTTAGATTTATTTAACTAAATCTATGAACCAATCCTTGCCTAAAATGGGCTAAAGTCACCATCTCCTATATACATCATTTTTAGTTAAACCATGCTCTGCAAACACGGAAAAAGGCAGACCCCTCCGTCCATTAGCACAGCTTCAGCTATGGTCGGGGACCTTCTCTCACAAACCCAGAGAACTTGAACAGACCCGTGCTTTTAGGCCCTCACCCCCATGGTGTATGAGAACTTCTACCCAAAAGAACGAGGGATCATATTCTTCAGTTTTAAGCCTACATGCTATGAATGAACCACGTTATGTGTTTGATTCTACTTTTAGGGTATACATGCAAATTCCAAAAAAAAAAAAAAAAAACCAATTCACAGTGTATAATAAGATGATGTCCTATTCTGCTCTCTAAAGATAAATTTAATTTCTAAGAGACCACCGAGGCTTTGGGCCCATGAATAATGGATTAAATCAAGATTAATTTTAGTAATGCCAGTCTCTCCTGAGGCCAAGATAAGGGATTCGGGTGGGGATGGGGGTAAGAAGATTTCCTTTACATCATTTTTCTTCATAAGAGGTGGAATTACATGAAGTTGTCACCTCAGGAAGTAGAGGGTTGTAAATTCCTCCTGACCAAAGTGGGGAAAATGACCTCTGACTCATTTCGCTGTAACCAAAATGGGCTGTGAAGAAAGGAGAAGGGCTCTGACCATGGCAGGCAGTGCCAGCTTTTTGGCGACAGGCACAGACAGACAGGGAATAAGGACCTTCACAGACTCACTCCTGGACCCAGGAAACACATTCGCTCTTGTCTCTATTTCTTTTTTGCTGCCTGACAATGGCAGCCAAGGGCGAGCTCATCCTCTGGGAATGGGTTCAAAAGTAAATGACTGAGATCTTGGTTCCAGGTGCCCTGTGGCTGACACCCCTCTTCTCCATCCCAAGCCCCTGGAGGCCATGTTATTTCCACTTTATTACTTTTTCTCTCCAAGGGCAAGTTCAAGTCCAGAAAAAATGCCATTATCGATAGAGGTTCTTGATGATGGGCCCAAACATGTGCCCCCTCACCCCTCCACCTGCACTTGGCCTCTCCAGCCCTGCCCCTTGCTGGATACCGGCCCTTTTGTGTGCCTAGAAGGAGCTTCTGTAAAGCTGCTGCTTCCAGAAGAGGCTTCTGGAAGGTTCATCACGAACAAGCTCTGATGAACAGGGACAGAGCCCGAAAAGCATTGCTTCTCAGTCCATTTACTCTGCTTCCAACAGGACAGCTAACAGCTCCAAGTGCTAAGGGAAGAAGAGCCACAAAATGCTTGCTTCTCCCCCCAATCCTGCTCTCCAAGGAGCCAGGTTCACCCTCCTCTGCGATCTGATGGTGTGAAAACAGCAGGCATTCACCTTTCTCAGGAGAGTCACAACCAAAAATCACGTTACAGCACCCTTGCTTTTCAAAGACTCCAATAAAAATCACGGAATTCATCCCAAAAGAAGGGACAAATGTTCTCAAAGTAACTCCAAATGATGCAATTCAACAGCCACTTTAAAATAATGGTTGGCAGCTCGAATTCAAAAGAGACATAGGACAGAAAAGAAATGCTTAGACTCTACAAAAGCAGGTCTCGGTTCCTTCACATCTGGCACCTTGAGCCACATGATGTGACTCTCTGCTGGGTGAAGGCACAAATTCCATGGGGGGAGAAAGGGAAAGGCATTGAAAGAGCTGAAACTCAAAATCATTTCTGCCTATTTTTGTCCTACTGTTATTGAGTCTAAGCCTGCAACTGCTCGCTGCACAGCAGGCCAGTAAATGGACAATGAGGTGTTGGGGCAAGGAATAGCAGTTGTTTCAGAAAGTCAGCAAACCAAGAAGACAGTGGACTCACGTGGAACATGAGTCTCATGTTTCTTTGGGAAGAACCGTCTTCCCCAAGTTAGAACCCAGCCCTCTTTTATTAAAAGGGGAGAGGGTGTGGTTGGTGGTTGCAAACTGCTGGGTGTCGGAATCCTTTATTTTTACAGCTGTCTGCATAGTTCTGGTCACAGTGTTCCTGCAAACCTCCAACAAGACAAATGCTATTCTCAGATTTACATCCAGGAGAGAAATGCTAGGTCATATGGTCGTTCTATTTTTAGTTTTTGAGAAACCTCAGGGGATTAAACCTGCATCCTCATGGATACTAGTTGGGTTTATAACCCACTGAGCCACAATGGGAACTCCAAGTTAAAATTAATTTTTCCTGGGTTATCCTAAATCCACTTTCTTAATATGTTTAAGATGAGACAGTCTCCTCTCTTTTATCAGATAAAATGGGGTCTGTGTGGGTGTCAGTGTATGAGAATTAACATTCTTTTAGATAAGAAGTTAATTGACCAAACACTATTTAAATTAAAAAGATGACCAATGTGGCAAGGTTCTCACTGTAGCTAACGCAGGTCAGTGATGTGAGCATCATAAATGGAACTTTATTGCTAGTTTATCATTAGATTCACCAGAGATTTATTAACCTCTGAGAAAATTTACAAGTTTTGAATAAAAGCAAAGCAAAAGAATAACGTCTTCCATCATAGAAGGTAAAATTTGAAGCAAAGATAAAAAATATTTATTCACATGCACCTAAGAGTCAAATGTTTGTTAAAAGATCAGATTTCCTGGGCCCCAGAGGTAAGAATCCAATAGGTCTCAAGAAAGTTCCAGAAAGGTTTTTTGGCTGTGCTATTCTCATGGACACAGCTCCCCAACCACACTTGAAAATCCATTGGTTGGGCTGTTTCCAGATAAAGTCCAGTTTGGAATTTGCAATATGAGACAGGCGAGGGAGTTTCCATCATGGCTCAGTGGAAATGAATCGGACTAGCAACCATGAAGACGCAGGTTTGATCCCTGGCCTCGGTCAATGGGTTAAGAATCTTGCATTGCTGTGAGCTGTGGTGTAGATCACAGAAGAAGCTCAGATCCCATGTGGCCATGGCTGTGGCGTAGACCGGCAGCTACAGCTCCAATTTGACCCTGAGCCTGGGAACTTCCACACACCACGGATGTGGCCCTAAAAAGATCAAAAAGAGAGAGAGAGAGAGAGACAGGTGACCCTCCCTAATATTGCCTTTGAGTAGGAACATTATTAGCAGTAATATATAATTAAGTTCTGCCTACAAAAATCATTGAGAGTGATAGTAAATTAGTGGATAATAGTTTGACTGGCTTTTAAATTGTTGCTTCCTCATCACCTCTTACTATTTGTAGCTACTATAAAACCTCATTAACAGGAATTTCTGTGGACTGAAGTGAACCTCTAAACTATGAAAAAATGACTCGTGGAAGCACTAAGGTTTTTTTGCCATCAGCTTAGCCAATGGTTTGTTGTGATGTTAATTTTCAGTAGAAGGGAGACGGGCAAGTTCACATATTACCTGCAGAAATGTAAATTTCTGTAATGTTTCCATCATTTTAGAAAATTTGGAAACTTGTACTAAAAGTTTTCAAAAAACTTAGGCTCAGCAATACATGTTCTATCCTAATGAAAAATGCATGCAAAGAACTAGAAAACAAATATATTTATAATAGTGAAAACTAGGGATAGTCTAAATGTCCACAAATAGGGAATAATTTATAATTTATTATTCTATGCATTTTTTAAAATAGCTAGTTTAAAATAATATGGAAAAATGCTCTTCATGGACAGTTAATTCTTTAGAATCATCTTAAATTGACTAAGGTATTACTTCCCAATTAGGTTAACCAAAAAAGAAAAAAAAAAAAAAAAAAGCAGCTGCAGCTCCAATTTGACCCCTCGCCTGGAACCTCCATATACCATAGGTGCGGCCCTAAAAAGACACACAAAAAAAAAAAGACAAAAAAAAGCACATACAAAAAGAGATCAGAAAGAAATACACCAAGGTATTAAAAACAATTATCTTTAAAAGGTGAGACTGTAAATAATTGGCATTTGTTTGTTTTATACATTTTTGAGTTTTCACAGTGGAAAAAGTGCCTTTTATAATTTTATAAGTAATTTTGTTTAAAAAGAAAGATATTATTTCTTTTTAATGCAACATAAGCCACAATTACAGATTTACTCCTGAGTGCACTAAAAAAAAGAAGCGAATCGTGCTGTATAGCACTGGGAACTATATCTAGTCACTTACGATGGAGCATGATAATGTGAGAAAAAAGAATGTATATATGTATGTATGCCGGGGTCACCTTGCTGTACCGTAGAAAATTGGCAGGACACTGTAAACCAGCTATAATGGAAAAAATTAAAATCATTTAAAATTTTAAAAATATATTTAAAAAAAAGAAAAGAAAACAGTGCTTCTTGATTTTTGATGTCTCACAATATGGAAGCGGAGCCAGAGAGAGGACACTCCAGGGAGAAGCCACAGTCTCCTTGTTCCCTGACCTCAGAAGGGGCATTCCACCTCTGCCACATGTATCCACTCAGCGACTAGTGTCACTCAAGGGCAGGGGGTCACACAGCAGCATGATCACAAGGACATGGATGCTGGGAGGCTGCCGACCAGAGGGCCTCAGCATGAAGTCCTAGGACTGATGGGAAAAAGATGCTCTCTTCTCCCAATCAGAAGACCTGGGCAGTGACCCCCAAAGGGTCTTCAATTGTGCATATAAAGGGTCATCGGTTACAAAAGCTCAAACTCCCCTCGTGTCCCTCCCAGGGACCCCTGACCCCCAGGGTCAACACTGGAGGAGCTGCTGCCCAGAAGAGGGCATCTTGCCTGGTATCCCCATCTGGAACCTGGAATACACTTTCCTAGAGGGGAAAAAAATATTTTATAATATTTTATAAACAGTTTATATTTTCCCAGGCCCACCACTAGAAGCCTATTTAACACAAACCTTAAAACTCTAACAATAATGTGATCCTTAGAAAATATAATACTGCTATGTCAACAACACCAAGTCAGATAATATTATAATTATTCTATGGAAAAATGCGTTTTGAGTTCTAAACAACTGACTTACAAGCAGACATTAGGAACATTACCAACCTATTATCTGTCCTCTGTGCACACAGAGAAGGGGTGGTCGAATGTCTTTTAGAGTAATTTCAAAGATAAATGCCCAAATTCTGAAACCTATAAAATAATTAGACAACTGTCATTATAATGCGCAAATAGCATTAGTCGACAGTAACAGCAATGGATATTTTCCTGTGCTCTGGAAAACAAAAACGAGGCCATCCTATAGAGTGAATTTCAGTTTGTTGTTTTAATAACATTTGTCATGTAAAACTACTAGCCTGGTAGCCTAAGCAGAACTCTGTACTGGACTTTTCATTTATTAAGAAGTATTACTATTATCATTGCTAATCTACAGATCAATATCACACAATGTATTTGCCAATAATGTGCCATACACACTGGGGACTCGGTAACTGATGAAGGAGTTTCCTGGTGGCCCAGCAGTTAAGGATCTGGCATGGTCACTGCTATGGCTCAGATTCGATCCTCGACCTGGGAACTTCCACATGCTATGGGCATGGCCAAAAAAAAATTTTTTTAACTAATGAAAAGGAAATTTTGAATCTTAACATTTCTGATGAATCCAAACGCATGTATACTTCTGACTGCACCAGTTTTTAGCGGTTGATGCTGTTTATATAACCATCACCTTAGTATGATGATATTTTTCTGTCCCATAATATATTGATCTTTTTTTCTTTTACTCTCTTTCTCTCTCTTTTCTTATTGCTTCTGGGCTTATATTTCTGATAATTATCTACTGAAAAAATTTCCATAAATATGAGTTACAACCACCTTTTGACTCATTGGCATGGAAGGGCAATAACAAAGGTGTTAACATTTCCTTTTCCTAGAGATTTAAAGCAGCCACTTGACCTCTAGCAACCATGAACCAAGCTTGATTTTAGAGGTTTGTCACTTCAAGGGTGAACGTGGTCTTGCATTTCCCTTGAGGAATTTATTTGAGATAAATATCTCGGGTTTGTTTGAGTTCTTACTTGGCCTCGAATGTATATTTTCCTTTTTTTCCCCTCTTTGAATCTAGCAATACATTCTATTCCATTCTAGAACTAGAGTGAATGCTCTAAAAGTTAAATATTTAGATGCTACTATTTCTCCCAGCCCAGGAAGATACAGCCAAGATATATTCACAAATGAGAAGGGTATGTACTCAATTTTTGGTGAACAAAGATTAATTCACTATGTGTGTGTGCGTGTGTGTTTGTCTATATCTTCATTATAATTATTCCAAGTACTTGCCTTTGCTGAGGCACTTAATCCTACTTGAACTGTTTAAATTGCTGTGTTATCCCCAGAGATTGTGATGAATGGATTTTTTTCAGCAAAGATTTACTGAGTTCATCCAAAGTATTAGGAATTGGGGGAGCAAATGAGACTGTCTCTGCTCTTTTGCGTTTTCAGTCTAAGGAAGAAGATGGGCATTAACTTGATTTCACATAAATATCTCTGTATATTCCCTCACTCTGGTTAAGAATACAGGGACATAGGTAGAAATCAATTTCCAAACTCTCAAAGCATGGAAGACCTCTGAGCTTCCAGGGAAAAAGCATGACTGGGGAATCTGGAATTAGGTTTCCATATTGTCCAGCCTTCTTCCTCCACCCGCCACTCAAGGCTCAGCCTGAGAGACCCCTTAACTATGGACCCCTCACCCTCTCCCTCGGCAATTGTATCAAGTGTGTCTAGTGGCTTTAATTATCATGTATATGAAGGTGATGCCCATATTTATGTCTTAGCTCAAATTTCTTCTTTGGACCCGCTTTCTTTTGGTGAGATTGATGTATCCTACTGCTGTTAGGCTTCTTCTCTTGGGACAGCTTTATGTCATCTCCGTACGTACGACCTGTGTGTCTGGTCTGCATGACCCTGGTGGCGCTATCCTCCTGTGCTGCTCCAGTTCCTAAATAAGATACCACGTGTCTGCAAGCCTTTCAGGTCTGAGCTTCAGTGTCAGTTACCAGGACTGCCCTACTTCAATCCCATTCTCAGCCATCACTTCCCTCTTTCATAGTACCTTGTGTTTTCTTTTCATTGTACTTGCTACACGTTATAACCATCTGTGTGGATATTAATGTTTTAATATAACATGTGAATACTGCTGTAGCCCCAAGAGTTATCCTATTGCCATTACTATAGCCCCAACAGCTCTTAGAATCCATACTCAAGAAAAATGTTAAGAGGATGAATGAATAGCATTGGATTCAGACACTGCTGAGAGGAAGGGGCAGGTTGTCAGCTTCCTGCGTCCCCTTGGCAAGTCTAAGGGCTCATTTGGGGTCATGACAGAGTCCTACACAACCAAGGGGGCTTAGGGGGACAGCTGGGAATTGGGACACGGAACAGTGCATGTTGTGAGGGTTATTGTGAAGTTTCTTCAAATGTGTCCACTCTGTAAACTTCTCTGGGCTGGTCCTTTCTAAGAGGCCAGCATCCCAGGAAGGACTGAGCTATGAGGTTTCTTCTCCAGCTTCCAACAGAAACTGTTGTGAGGAGCCCCCCGTGCTGCTTCCCTCCCCAGAGAGGCTACTGGAAGATGGAGCGTGGTTGCCACCACTGACCGGAGCACAGCTGTGAGATTTTCCTTCACCAGGTGCTTCTGAGAGCCGTCAGAAATGGGAATCTCCATCATGAGAAAGGCCACCAAGCGCCCCAGCTGCCGTCACCAAGGGACACCCCTCCCCGCCCCCAGCAGAGACATGCTGCTGAGCACCATCTCTCCTGCAAGCAGCTCCCAGGTGTAAATATTACAAAGTGAGAACCACGGAGCCACAAAGACCCCATGTCCTCTCTGCTCTCATGGACATTTTAGCATCGCCCTGAAGGACGAGATCCGAGTGCTTTCCGTGACACTGCTTTCCAAAAAAAATAATATTAACTGATGAAGATCAAGAGCCAGAAACCCTGAGCAAGAGCTCATGTTTATCTTAGCGATGTTAACAAGCAACTCAGAATCACAACTGAAAGCGCCCCTCAGAAAATCATGAAATTTCTCATTCGAAATGAGAGAAAACATTTTTAATAGGTTAAATAGTCTCTGAGCATTAGTCCCATAAATGTAAGTAGAACTCTGTCTTGCTCACCATGTAGAAAATGTTGAATGAGTGAATGGGAGAATAATAGGTGAAGGGCAAATGGATGGTTTCCACTTATCCTAAAATATATTCAATAAGAAGGGAACCCATGATTTATTTTAAGTAAACCTAAATCAAATCGAGGTATTGAACAAGGCACATACACTGATCATATGTAACACTTGTTCCCCCAAACAAAAAATACTTTCTAGGTTTCCATGGTTTTATATAGTAAGACAGTAATTTTTCTTGTTTTCAGTCTGTACACAAAACCTAGAGATGAATGGCAGAGGTTTTATAAAGCTGTGGAAGTTATACTTTTGATAATAAATCATTAAAAATTTAAAGAGAAATAAATTAGGTGCATCATAGGACGGCTTAGAATGTGATGGGGAGAAGAGACGCAGATACCAGCCCAGGTTACTTAGAATCTTTAAGGGCTTGGCCAAAAACACTTAACTCCTCGCTGGAATGTTGCCACTTCCTAAGGCCTTTCTTCTTTGTACTGTGGGAGAGCATCCTGTAGGGGAAAATGGGGTTAATCTGAGTTGATGGGTTATGTTTGGGGATTTTTATTGATGAAAAAGGGAAATCCTTAACGCTTAGAAGGTAAAAAAAATCCTATGAAGGAAAATCCTATGAAGGACAGGACTAGAGTGTCAGACAGAAGCTAAAACCACCCTCTTAACCCTCATGTCACCTTCCTGTGAGTCACCCTTGAATCTTTAAGATATTCGAGGAATATTTAAGATCCCTGCTCTTTCAGCATGACCTTCAAGAAGAGAGAATAACAATTGACGTCAGGGAAATACGACTGAATTAGAGGCTCAGAAGCTTTCGGTTTGACTCAAATGCACACAGAGAAATTGTATAACATGCAGTCTGTAAAACCAGATATAACTATAGATCGTGCCTAACAAAGGTTTCCAGGAACTACAGAGTAGTGACAATTTTACTTAAAATCTTTCAGTGTATAATGCAACCTAGTGTCACAATGACCCACAAATAAAGATGTGAGTTTCAGATAATCCGTTAAGTCCAGGATCACATGTATACCATAGTTGGGCAGGCACACTGTCTCTGCAGCAGTGGGGTAGTTGAGAACACAGAGAAAATGAAGGGAAGGTGGACAATGACAGAGCTGTAGGATCAGACACACATTGGGGACCAATGGTCTAGTTTAGTGTCCAAAGGACAAGGCACATTCTGATTTGACTCACACCCTCTTCGGTCTCCAAAGGGACTTGCTTGTCAGGGCAGGTAAGGAAAGAGGGCTGGCTCACAGCTTCATGAGTTTTAACTCATTCTGACATTTAATGCAAGACAGTGTTCAAATGACATGGTTCTGGAGGTTCTGCCTGGTTAGACCAGGACAACAGCCAACAGGCAGTAAGAGTGCAAAGAGCACATAGGCCACCAAGGGGAAAAGATGGCAAAAGCCATAGCACAGTGTCCAGGCTCAGGAACTGGTGGGCATCTTCAAGTTTATCCATGTTGGAGAGACTGAAGCTTAGAGATTTGTCTCTTTTTTGTATTTTTTTTTAATTTTTATTATTAACTTAACAATATTTATTACAAGCTTAATTATCTTTTTTAATAGTTGAATTACAATATTGTATTAGTTTCAGGTGTACAGCAAAGTGAATCAGTCACACATATAAATATATCCATTCTTTTTTCCCATGTAGGTTATTATAAACTATTGAGCAGGTATTCCTGTGCTGTACAGTAGGTTCTTGTTAATCATCTATTTTATATAAGTCTTGAAACTACATTTTTAGAGCATATTGATTAAAGTGATCTTTATGGACTGAATGTTTGTGTCCTCCCAAAATTCATCCTGAAATCCTAACCTCTAATGTTGTAGTATAGGGAGTGGGAGCATCAGGCAGGTAATTAGGTCATGAGGATGCAGCCCTCAGGAATGGGATTAGTGCTTTCATTAAAAAAAGGCATAAAGGAGTTCCCACTGTGACTCAGCAAGTTAAGGACCCAACATAGTCTCTATGAAGGATGAGGGTTTGATCCCTGGCCTCTCTCAGTGGTTTAAGGATCCAGCATTACCACAAGCCAAGGCATAGGTTGCAGATACTGCTCAGATCTGGTGTTGCTGTAGCTGTGATATATGCTGGCAGCTGCAGCTCCAATTCAACCCCTAGCCCAGGAACTTCCATATGCTATGGGTATGTCCATAAAAAAAAAAAAAAAAGAAAGAAAGAAAGAAAGAAAGAAAGAAAGAAAGAAAGAAAGAAAGAAAGAAAGAAAGAAAGAAAGAAAGGAAAAAAAGAGGCACAAGAGCTTGCTCTTGCTTCCTCCTGTCCACCATGCATGGACATAGCAAGAAGACAACAATCTACAAGCCAGCAAGCAGGTCCTTACCAGACAAGAGATCTGCCAGCACCTTGACATTAGACTCCCCAGCCTCCAGAACTAAGAGAAATCAATGTTGGTTGTCTAAGCCACCGCGTCCGTGATAATTTTTTAGAGCAGCCCAAACTGACAAAGATAGAAATCCTAGTAGCTTCTGTGATAGATAAACCCTGAAACCTCCCGGCCTCAGCACAATTGAGTATTTTTTTCACTCTAATTACAATCCAGTATTTGAGAGATTTGCATGTGATAGGGATTCTGAAACGTAGGGTGCAGATTTCTTCCATCCTGAGATGCCATCTGTGTGGCCTCAGAGCACATGCTTCTGGTGGCAGAGGCACAGAAGATGTGGCAGATCACATGGAAAAATTTGCAGGCAGGGGCCTGAAAAAATATCACTTCCACCCACATTCCATTGACTTGAATTAGTCAAGGGCTTTGATGGAGCATGGTGGGGGGGGGGGGGGCAGGGGAGGGTGGTGCCTGGATGTACAGGCCCCATCTGAGAAGCCACTTTGCAGCAATAACTCTTCAGCAGGAGAGGAGAACACACATCCTTGGTGAGCAGCTAATGGCCTTTACAACACTGTTTACTCAGATTGCCTGTTTATCTCAGGCAAGGGAGCCTTGACAATGAGAAAGTAATGAATCATACAGATAGCAGAGGAAAGCAAAAACAGTTTCTGGAACAGGAAAGGACACACAGATTCATTTATGGAGGACTAACATAGATTTCTCTGGGCCAGGGTGGCTTTTCATGAGGACATGGTGTTGCAGTCTATTTATTTGGTTGGATTAAACCCATGTCCCTGACAGAGAAACTGAATCAAAGGAAGAAAATAATGATTACCCAGGTTGGGCCTCTCATATGGGTGTGTGGTGATAAGCTCTGCTTTCAAGAATGGTCTTGGAGAAAATCACGTTAAGAAAGAAATAGAATAAAGAGAGAACGTTAATATTTATTGGGTAATGGCTTCAAGTTAAGCACTAGTCTCGGTGTATGAGTTCTCTATTGCTACATAACAAGATTTCCATAAGCTCAGCTGCTTTAAAGAGCACACTTCTTCTCTCAGCATTTCTGTGGATCAGGAGGCCAAGTATGGCTTCACTGGACCCCTGCATAGGGTCTCACGAGGCTGCAGTAAAAGTGTAGGCTGGAGATGCACTCTCATCTCAGGCTCAAATGACACATGATCCACCTGCAAACTCACCTGAGCTTTTGGAAGAATTCAGCTCCTTGCTACTGTAGGACATAGGGCCTCAGCTCTTGCTGGATGTTGGCTGGAGGCCACCAGCAGTCCCTTGCCATGTGGGACTCCCCAACAGGGCCATTGCTCTCTGAAGACTGGCAAGAGAGGGAGAAATTCCAGCAAGGCAGAGGGCACTATAACACAACCTTATAATCATGTATATCCATCATCCTTACAGCATTCTCTTAGAAACAAAGTCACTGATTGTTACAGAATCAGTGTTTGAGTCCCTGCAAAACTCATACAGTGAAGTGCCAATCCCCCTGGGATGGTGTTGGAAGTGGAGCCTTTGGAGGATGCTTAGGTTTAGATGAGGGCAAGAGGGGAGGCCCTCATGAAGAGATCAGCATCCTTGGAAGAAGAGGAAGAGGGACCAAAACTCACTGGCAACCCACCCTCTCTCTGCCATGTGAAGGCACAGCAAGAAGGCAGCTGTGTGTGAGCCAGGAAGAGAGCCCTCACCAGAGACTAATATGACTCAGTGATCAGCTGAGATCATTGATATGGGACCGCCTGGCCTCTAGAACCATGAGAAATTAATATCTGTCCTTAAGCCACGAGGTTTATCATAGTTTGTCACAGCACCTAAGAAGACTGATACATGGATCCTGCCTGGGTGTAGACCAGGGGCAGGCAGCAGTCCTGGGGCCCTCTTCACACTCTGTCTCCACCCTGGCAATCTTGTCAGGGGGTGGTTACCCCCGGTTTACTGAAGGGAGATCTCAGTAAAGGTCTAGAGAAGTCAATCTATAGTCATACAGTTTGTAATTAATAAAACAGAGATTAAAAATCTGCTCTGGTTGAGCCCAACAGCCATCACATCACCCCACCGTATGGCACAACTATCTAGGATTCCACCTCTACCTCCTGTTTTTAATTTCCTGATCATCCTGAGTGTCCAGAGCTCTCCTGCTGATCCCTGCAAATCTTTGTATGACTGATCACAGTCGAATATCTTTTCTCCCAGGATAGCCCCTTGTGTTTGCTTGAACGTCCCCAAGCACCCACTCCCTCATGTTATTGCCCAATATTAGGACCTTACAAAGTGACTAACTAGCTAACATATAAGTCAAATTATGCTGGTAACTTATCACCTACCACTCAGGTTAGATAGTTGTATTGTGACAAGACATGACAAGAAAGACTATCTGCCAGATTTATATTCCTCGTATAATGTTTACATTTTTGCCTTATGGAAACCTGCTTTCCCAAGTAGACCCTGCCAAGTGGCCTGTAGATCACTGGCAGAGAAATTTAACCTCTTTACAAAAAGAGAGGAGAGATTCAATGGCCTCTAACATGCTCTCCAGCTCTATGTTTTCATGCTTTGTTTAAAAACTAAATTTCCTCAGTCAACTCCAAAACTGTCAGCCTGACATTCAAGAACCTACATAATCTGCCCTGAATTGTCCTTTCCAAGTATATTCACTACAAAATCTTATATGTCAGTGGAGCTTTCCTACACAAATATACCGTATGATTCCTCCCAACATGTGTGGCCTCTTCCTCAATGGTCCCACCTTTCTTGAGGCCAAGAGCAAGCTTCCCAACTCCAGGATGCCTCCCTACCCACCTTAGGGCCTGTCCCACTCTAATTAAGGTTCGTCTGTGCACATGGATGACCCTTGGATCATCTAAGTTTCCTACGAATATCCCTAAATGAATTTTAAAGCCTTTTAAACACAGGAAATAATTTCTGCACCTTTGTATCTCTCAGAGAAAGGTAATTATAAATACTGAGAAATCAAAAAAAAAAACTTCACTGAGTAAATATAACCCCAGAGGATTAGAATGAATGATAAATTTAGTCAACGTGTGGGTTCAAGGGGAAGACTGGGGGCCTTAGACATCCTCATAGATGAAGTGTTGCCTCGTGCTATGGACTCTCCTAACAGAGGCTCCTTCTGCATCCCACACGCATCACCTCAGAAGACCCCAAATTTCCCCCAACACTCAGCCTGCTCCTTTCAGTGGGAATGTCTTTCCCTGTTCTATAGCCACTTATAAAAACCTTTCCAAAACAAAAAACAAAAACAAAAAAAAAACTTTCCCAGTATCCAAAGCCAAACTAAACTTCTTCTCCTATGAAAAATCCCCTCACTGTCCTAGTTTGGAATTAACTTCTCTCTCCTCACTCTTGCTTTCTTACTTTCTCTGTCCATCCTTTATGGTATTGAATTATAGCTTGCTGTATTGCCTCTCTAAGTCACCGCAGTGAGTTGCAAGCTCTTTGAGAATGGGAACTGCTCATTTCATGTTTTTCTCTTATATCTTTCAGAATATCAGGATAGACCCTGCAGCAGTAGGTGCTAAAATAATATTTATTAAATTAGCTTGGGAAAGACAGCCCAGCAAATCTAACCGGCCTTTACGCTAAAGGAGACTGATGCCTGACTATGGTCTCTCCTAGAAACAGAATTTAAAAGAAACCACCTTCTAAATCAGAGCCAAACTATGTTTCATTTCAAACAAATAGCAGATGAGCCAATCGGAAGGGCATAATGATGCAGCGGAAAGCCAGCTCAGATTCTGAGGACTTTCGGGGGAGGGGGGGAGCAGGGAAAAGCAAACACACAAGGACTGATTTTACAAATGATTTCCCTAAAATATAGGTCACATTCCATGAGTGATGCTTAAGATTGTCTAAGTGGTAGAGATCCACACTCATTATTTTTAATATTTTGTATTTACTTTAACTTGTATTAGAAAAAAATACAGAGTCATGGCAAGGGTAGTTTTGCTTAAGATGAAGCTTAATTAAAGCTTAACATTTAAAGCAAATAGGTCAATCATAGTTCAAATAATGTGGGGTAGAATAAAAGGTGTGAGATGACTACAGGCGATGGCAGCTGAAGAAACAGTGACTGGTCCCTTGTTCTAATTAGAGTCAGGTCATGAATCTCATTGGAACCCTGATTCCTCAGTTCTACTATCTGACCTCAGGCCACTTCCTAAAGGCCCCCGGATACAAACCATAAATCTTTCTCAAGGGTTTTCAGCCCTGGGGCATTTGCTTTTTAAAAGAAGACATCACATCACTAGTCAAATGAACACAATTTCTACCACTGTCCCTGAATTTCCTCCACTTACACTTTTCATTTCATGCAGCTCTGCTTTCCAAAGCCCCTGCCTCGTGCTGCCCCCTGCAGTTGGGTGATTATGCTGCTTTCTTCCTGCTAAAAGGTCTGTCTTCTTCCAGAGAGGCCTGGCTCTGGACTTGCAGCAAACTTCCCTCTGTCTGCAGTGCCCTCACGAATCCTCAGCTTGTTTTCCACCTCGGTCCCTGGTGGCCCAGGTCCTGGGTAGTGTTCCCTCCCAGCGGCCCAGCAGTAGGCTCCACGCCACCCACTGGCCAAGGACAGTTGCACTCTCTCTCAGGGGGCTGAAGTTTCTAAAACCACACTCTACTTGGCATCATTGACTGCAAACTGCTTCATCTCCTGCCTTGTTATCCCCACTTACTGTCAAATTTCTAATCAATGTATTTGGTTTTTCCTGCTGAGTCTTAAGTAAACGATTACATGCGATCCTTTTTCTGAGCCCTTGACCATCTCTGACTTTGTTGCTTTATTCTTTGAGTGATTAGACCAGCTCCAACATAGCTCCGAACTGACAGATCCTTTTGGCGAAATGGGAGCTAAAAATGGGGTGAGACAATGGAACCAGCTGTTTCGATAAAACACAAAGACCATACCTCCCCATCAATATTCAAATTGTTTAAAATAGCCCATTACACAGGTTCTTATTTTCCAATCTCCTCACTCTTTTTGTCTTCTATAGACATGCTTTTAAAGGAGGCAGAAAAAGATGATCCAAATGCAAGACATCAAAAGTTACGAACTTCATTGCAAGGCAGGACCATGATTGTTATTGTTCTCTTCCTAAGAACAGCAAAAAACTCTTTGCTGATAAAACACGAAGGCTCATGGGCCCTTGTTTCTCCTCCTCGCTCTGCCTGGCTTTGCAACAGCTTCAAGTTGAGAGCAGGCAGAACAGAGGGACAGGAAAGCTTCCAACCTCATCAGTTTTTAGCTCTTTTATTCTTTCTGGTGAAGTGGATTCCAGTGTTTTTTGGTCAAAGTCTATTTTTGAGAAACCACTTTCACAGCTTTTACAAGAAGATGTGACTGTGCCTGTGGTGCAGGGAAGGAGGATCTAATTTCATTCCAGTTAAGTGCCTGACTCCCCGTCACCCTCCATAAAAGCCTAACGTGGGTACATTATGAGTCTTTAATAAATAGGAAGGATGTGGGTTGTGGGGCATTTTAGCAGAAACCAAATTACTTTGGGCCACACATCTGCCTCTTCAGTTCATCCTATTTGCCACCGTTTCACAACCTAATTACAGGATTTTCTGGAAATTGCTGTCCGGCGGTAACTGGATGACCTGCTTTATGGAGCAGAAGCCTGTACCACTGGCTTCGGTCTTCATCGCTGCCACCGTGTAATTGCATTGGACTTCCGTGTTAATCCCCGCAGGCGGGAAGTAAATGAAATATTATAATTACCTTGTATTCCCGTTTCCCCCTGAAGCCGGGATTAGGGCATCATGTGCCCAAAGGAGAGAAAGGGGGTGGGAAACGGCTTTTAGGGTATTGCTGGGGGTCTGATCAAGGGGAAGGAGTCCGCCCCATCCCCCAGTCTTTTGGCTGCACACAAGCCACACCAATGGGCCATATATGTCATTCCTTTAGCAAAGTATAAACCACCCCAACCTGTTTAAATCAGGATCCCAGGGTCAGGGGGCACATTGGAAAAATACTGGAAAAAAGGTCTATTATTATATCAATATACATATGCCAGGCACTGGAATTCAAAAGGATTTATCAAGTGAACTGAGCTCAGAGAGGGAATGGGCATTTTCAGACTACCCTTGAAATGCATAAAAGCTCATTGCTGCTCTTTTTGAGACCATTTTATTGTAGTCACTGAAGTGAGATACATAAGGCGGACCTGAATTTTTGAAAGGGTACATGAGTTTAGGACTATAGCTCTCTAGGCTTTGAGAAAGTGCTTTTAAAATCCAGTGAGTGTTTAATGGGTGGGATATAAGCAGTTCTCTGAATTTTTCCACTCATGAGCCTGTTAAGAATTATAAAAGTAATCTCTAATTACAGCAAGTCTTGACTTTGAGGAAGGAAATGGCTCTTCCTTGTGTCTGCTTTGTCTTTGTTGGGGGAGTGTTGGAGGCAACTGGAGACCAATCACTGGTGACATGTTGTCCTTGATTACAGTGCAGGCAATTCCTTTTTTTTTTTTTTTTTAATTTGCTCTTTATGGGTGCACCCATGGCATTTGGAAGTTCCCAGGTTAGGGGTCAAATTGGAGCTGCAGCTGCTGGCCTATGCCACAGCAACAGCAACGCGGGATCCGAGCTACATCTGCAACCCACCCCACAGCTCAGGGCAACACTGGATCCTTAACCCACTAAGTGAACCCAGGGATCAACCCTGTATCCTCATGGATCCTAGTCGGGTTCGTTAACCACTGAGCCATGAAGGGGACTCCAGTGCAGGCAATTCTTTGAAAATATAAAAAGAATGGAGTTCATTTAATTTCTACTTCCCTCCTGAAGAGTTCTAAGCTGGGGCAAGAGTCTGTGTCTCTGAGAAGCATCTTTTGAGATGCACTTTATGGGAATTATATTATATAGATACAATTTCCCAAAATGTATCTTTCAATGGCTCAACAAAAAGCATGATGAAAAAGAGGTGACATTCCCCTTTAACCAGGTGTAAAAAACCCCAACTATTCTCAATGGTAAAGTGCTACTTTGAGTATTTAGTCATCCACTATTCAGTCAGCAGGCATGTACTGTGTGCCAACCTTGGCATCACACTCAGAGCTGGGGCCAAGGAATAAATGAAACACAGTACGTTCACTCTCGTGGAATTCATACTTGAGTGGGGAGCCTTCCAGAAGAGTAAATACCACATGCCGAGGATGTAAGGGATATGGGGAGATGCAGAGCAGGGAAAGGGGTGGTGAAGGGCGGCAGAGGGGATGGGGAGCAGGGTGGTGGGGAAGCCCCCTCTCATGTGGTATTGTTTGAGAAGAAACCAGAAGTGATGGAGCACCTGAGCTGGAGCACGTGGGGGTGTTGTAGGAACACTGCAAAGGCCAGTGTGGCTGTAGCAGAGAAGGGAGGAGGAAAGGGTGGCACAGGTGGAGGGAACCAAGAGTTAGCAGCAACCAGGACACCAAGAGCCTTGTGGGCTTCCGGTGACAATGTGAGATATCCCTGGGAGTGGGGATGGGGGCATGGGCTGGGGGCAGAAAAGCTACAGGATCTGGAACACTGCAGGAAGTCCTCTGGCTGCTATGTAGGCAGGAAGTCACAGGGGTGGGACAGAACTTGCGAAGACCAGGTAGGAGGCTACTGAAATAACCAATTAAGGGAGGATGAAGGCATAGACCAGGTCCTCCTTAGAAAGTCATTTCGTGTCCTTCCCGCCCCCCTCCCCCCAGCGCGTGAAAGTACTGATTCAAGCAAGGGTTGTTATTTACTGTCCACTGTCAGCTGAATGATCCACATGTGCCAAGGTAACACAGCCTTTCTGATCACAAGGCGGGGGAGGCACACATCTCAAAAGTTAAGGGATCAGGCTGTCACTTCTCCAACACAGAGGGCAATCAGCTTGGACCATCAGCAACCATCTGTCTCCTTGTGTGATGCAGTAAGAGATATACAAGGGTACTATAGCCAAAAATATTTAATTCAATATAGTCAATTCTTTAAATGATTAACTTGCAGGAAATAAAGACACATGCTAAACATTACCAAGAGGCAACAATCAGGCAAACACAGAGGGTGAGAAATTCCTTAGGACAAAAGATTCATGCTCTTTGGCAAGTCAGTGAGGTGAGAAAGGAAGTGTTCTGTTTTTTAAAGAGATTAAGAAACAGAACAATCACATGCAAAGTATGGTACTGGATTGAATCCTGATTTGAGTAAATGAGTCATACAAGCTGTTCAGAGGATAAGTGCAGATATCTGACTATGGCTACAGATTCTATTAAGGACTTATTATTAATCTTGTGGGGAATAACAATGCTATTTTTGACTTTGTAGGAAACTTTTTTCTTCTCAAAAATGTACACCTAAATATTTAGGGATAACTTAGAAAGGGAGCTGTAATTTACTTTAAAATCTCTCAGATAAACAAGTAAGTTTACCAATAAAGACATTTTTCTATACTTTCTCTAGATCTCAACCACCATTCCAATATGATTTGATTTGATCTGGGATAAGCATGGCAGTGGGACAGTCATAATAGAAATAGGCAGCAGTCTATCCAGTTGAAGTTAAAATGTCTGATTTTAGCAAAGCTTATTTAAAAAAAAAAATCTGACTATGTGAACAGAGCCTTGAGAGGGCCCACAGAAGTGAAAGGGACTGCAGGCTAGGCTTCCATCTTCAAAGTCAGTCAACCTCCTGATAAATCCCATGCAGACCTCACAAGGTCCCCAGGCGCCTGGCCAACTTCCGGAGTGAGGAGCCACATCGGAAGGATGAGAATAAAACTGGAGAAGTAGACGGAAATCTGAGCCATCTGCTGTTCCTGCTCATTCACAAGGTGCCTCCCTTTCAACAGCCTGCATGTTAACAAAAGCAGCAGCACTCAAAGATGGACAACCAGATAGGAACCTGACCTGGACATCCCGAGGGTCAACAAGGAAAGAAGGGGGGGTTGTCACAGGGCAAATGAAAGGTCTACATAGAAAAGCGGTACCTACAAAGGAGATCAGAGCCGAACAAACCCATCTCAGTAAAATCAAATTATTATCTCTTGGGGGGGGGGACCCTACAGTAGTAGTAAAAAAAAAAAAAAAAAAGAAAAACTAGTAGTAGTAGTAAAGGAAGAGAAAATTCAGTCAAGGATTATATCAACTAGAAATCCTGTGTTGCAAGCAACAGAAACGGACTCGCCTACCTGAAACAAAAAGGGAATTTGATGGCTGGACACAGGAAGCCTCCCAGTACTAAAGAAAGGCTAAAGACCAGACACATGGACAGGAACGCCAGAAGACCTTGTTGGAGGCACATTTCCACAGTTTAGCTGGTACCACCCCTGTGATAAATGAATGAAGCACCACTCTCTGTCCCACGCCAGCTCAGGAGTGAGGGTCCTGGGAGACACCGTCCCATCCTGGATCTTAGTGATCCCAGGGCAGCGCGCGAAGAGCTTCAGTCTAGAGACCTCGGGCACCATTTCTGCATCTCTAGCAGGAGACGAGATTGTATTCCATCTCCCCAGCCCTGCACGCTGAACAGGGAGGCGCCCTTCCTCCCAGGAAAGTACGGTGTTAAGAGACGCGGACTCCGCGTGGCCAAAAATCAGTAACCATCCGCTGCAGGGACATGAGGCACATGCTTGAGAAAACCCGGAAAGGGAAGAATAAAAGTGTTTAAATGAAGGGCTCCGAAAGAAAATCAAAGGTATAAATGATAAAGAAGATCAAACATAACTCAAGTGTTTGCTTTTGAGATCCGAAAATGATTACGGAAAATGATAACATAAGAATGACAAATATATTTATCACCATAATTCACCGCCACCTCCTTCTTGGCAATGGTTTTTGTGCGGAGTTGAGGTGAAGGTGGTGTGGAATTTTCTAGTAACTGCGTCCCACAGTAGATGACACTGCGATCCTGCAGCTTGTACAGCATTTTCTCTGTGGACCCCACTGGAGGCATTTTATCCAAACGCTGGTCAGCACAGCTCCTGGGTAATGCGGAGGTCCAGAGAGCAGTAGTGCTGATACTTAACCCATCATTACTTTTCATTTGTTTATTATCCAGATCCAGTCCATGTGTAATGAGTAAATTCGTTTCTCATACTTATCCGGGCCACACGTTGAATCATCCTGAGCTCTTGGGCTGATGTGCTTGTAAAAGTTGGAGAGCAGAGACAAATTTTTGTACCTACTTTTTGCCTGATGCTATTTCAAGTTGCAACGTGGCAGGAGACAGAATATACTTTCAATTATTTTTTTTTCTATTAAAAAAAAAAAAAGCCGAAGGAACATACAAGGAGAAAAACAGGAGACACGGTGATATCTGCTCAACAAGAGTCACATCTCCATGGCTTGTTTGACCCAGCATAGAGGGAGCTGGACTTGCACTGATGGCCGATTTGAATATTTGAGATTGGAAAAAAAAAAATCATGCAAGTCTTGAGTTATCCAGATTATGTGCCCACATCCTCAGGAAGATATAGACCAAGGGAATGCTGGGTGTTTCAGCCTCAGTAGTTGTTGAGCGCCTGGGGGGCTGGGGGGAGGGGGTGCTGGTACATGAAAATGAAATATCTGAACAAGTCTGACCAGGGTTTCCTTCCTTTTTTAAATTTTTATTTATTTTTATAACAGCTTTATTGAGATATAATCAGTATACCCCAAAAACCAAAAATTTAATATATACACTTTGGCGAGTTTAACATATACATAGGTGATCTTTCATGGATGGAAATGTTTTGCCATTTCTGGGTAGCAGAGCTGTTAAGAAGGAAGGTTCCAGAACAAGGTGAGCCTGCATGTGGTTCCCAGGCCCACTCCCTACTATGAAACTGCTCTTTGCTTGTTTTCACTGTGGAGTTATTATGAAAACTAATTTAAAAATAAAGACAATAAAAGCATGTAAGGCAATGACAACAGCACCTGAGGCTGGAATTATTTAATAAATGTTATTGGTTATTTTTATTGTCATGAAATACCATGAATGGATAAAATCAGCATAATAAAGACAATGAAAAGTTATTATCTTGAAAAGCATATTTTGAAATCAGGCAGGTGTACGTGTTACAGAGCCCATTCTGTCCTTGATAGTACGTATATGCTGACACTTCTGAGTAGGTTCTGTGCACGTTTCTGTGTGTACGTACACACATTGTTCACTGTGATGACTAAGTAATTTGAGGTCAGAGATTCCCTCTTACTCAAATGCCCAAGAACTGCACCCTAGTATATTAATACAGAAAGAGTGTTCTAATTTTGTTCAAGAGCTGTGAAGTTGGACAGCTTTTTATTTTTAAGAAAATGTAGTAGAAGAGTAATGACAAAAAACAAAAAACAAAACACAAAACTAGCCTCTAATTGCTTTCAAATACATTGTGATCCACAAATATAGTCAATCATTGGTGACCAACAACCATTGGACCTTGTTGATCTTTATTTCACAGTGAAAAAGCACATTTACCCACATTAAATTTTTTCCACATTTTTTTTTGGGGGGGGGAGGCTATGCCTGTGGCAGACAGTAGTTCTCAGGCCAAGAATCAAACCTGAGCCACAGCAGTGACAACACCAGATTCTTAACCACTAGGCCACCAGGGAAATCCTCCCCAGCCTTTAAAAAAAAATAGCCTCTGTGATTCAGAACACCTGTTTCAAAAGGCAATGTTGTACAGAGTTGTATCATCATGTATGTATTAAACATCCAGATGTTCTATAGTGGGGTACTCTGGAAAGTAGGAAAACTCATAGATATTGCATAAGGAATAAACTCTATTTTACTCTAGTGTTTCCATATGAAAGGAAGATTTTCCTAAATTGTATTTATGAGGAAAGGAGATATCTAAATGATGCCTAAAGTTACTATCGAAACATAGCAGTTAAAACCAAATCATACTGAGAGTTCCCACTGTGGCTCAGCAGGTTGAGAACCCGACATAGTGTCCCTGAGGAAGCGGGTTTGATCCCTGGCCTTGCTCAGTGGGTTAAGGACCCAGTGATACCGCAAGTTGCAGTGTAGGTCACAGATGTGGCTCAGATCCCAAGTTGCTGTGGTGTAGGCTTACGGCTGCAGTTCCAATTAGATCTCTAGCCTGGATAATTCCATGTGCCACAGGTACGGCTGTAAAAAAAAAAAAAAAAAAAAAAATCACATTAATGAGGCTTGACTCACTGGTATTGTACTCAGCCATTAGGGCATAAGTGACTTTTGCACTTTTATCTAGCAAAACAGTTGCTCCTTGAATATGAGTTTGAACTGCATGGTGCACTTATACACAGGTGTTTTTCAATAAATACTACAGTGCTATCCCATCCGAGGTTAAATAGGCAAATACAACTTCTCAGGGTTTCAGTACCCCTAACCCTGCCTAGTTGAGGGATCAACTGCAGTTATTTACCAACTTGAAAATAATCTTCCCCTGACAATTTTGACTGGTTTCTGCTTAATGAGCGTGGTGCTTAATGGAATACATACAGAATCCCATACGGCCTCTTCCTATATAAGTGTCACTGTGCCCACCAGCAATATTGATAACAGAAGGAAAAGCTGTCTGTCTACAGCTCAAGGCATGGTGTTTAGTTTGCAGAAGAGAAGCTCGAATACTCTTGTCTTTTGTCATGAAAAATAGACATTATGTTCTTCAAAATGATTGATAGGACATATAAGCTAGTATTTATAAACTTCATTCAGCAGAGAAAATATCCTAGACTCACTGAAATGCACTGAGTTTGATGAGCTTTAAGGAGAAGCTGGTTGTGCTATACACTTGAAACTAAAATAGGATATTGTAAATCAATTATACTTCAATAAAATAAAATAAAACGAAAATTTTAAAAATTATCTCAAGCCTTATAATAATTTTTTAAAAGCACAGAAGCTGGTAAGAGATACCTTCCCTGTTTCATCTGTAACATATGTCCTGCCTAACTCACCTGCTTCTGGAACCCTGATGGGCTTCGCCATTTGAGGGTACCCCATGGCTTGGCTTGTGTTTTTGTGTGTATGTTTTCTGTCACTCAGGCCCTATCTCAAGGCATCTCCTCAACAGAGACTTTGACTTCTGGATGGTTCCAGATATAGTTCAAAAGAACCTGAATAAGCAGACATGGTTACCATGGTGACAGCGATGGAGGAAGAAAGATGAGGCTTCCACGGAAGAGTGAGCACATCTGCCCTGGGCTTGGGATGTTTGTTTAGTCCTGCCAATGAACTGTCTCTCCCTGGTTCAGAAACAATCCCACGTGCTTTCTTGTTGGACTCCTTTCTAAAAGCACACAGTAATCCAGCCACGATGCTGAGGTAACAGAACACCACAGACTAGGTGGCTTATAAACTAGGGAAATGTATTGATCAGGGTTCTGGAGGCTGGAAGTCCAAGATCAAGGCACCAACCTGGTCACCTTCTGGTGAGGACCAGAACACCGCGGCGTCCTCCCGTGGGGGAGGGGAGAGGCTCTGGGGAGCCACTTTAAGACACTGATCCCATTCACGAAGGCTCCACCCTCAGGACTTGTTCTTCCCAAAGGCCCTCTGTCCTCAAACCATGCTCTTTAGAGGCAGGATTTCAACATAGGAGTGTTGAGGGGGACACAAACATTCAAACCATCATAGCCAGAATCATCAATAAGTAGAATGGAGCTCACCGCATAAGCCGAGGATGGCTTACAGTGTTGGATCAACACTCGGAAAGCAGGAAGGGATACAACCGTTTGAGAAACACTATACACATCTGTGAAATCAGATCAGCATTCTCAGCCCATTTTTAGAAAGTGGCAAGACTAACCTGGGTAGGGGTCCGTTCTGTTTCTGGAACAGTGTGCTCTTTCCCTTTCAGCTATAAAATACATCCAAGTCTTCCACTTACTTCTTAGGACTAATGGGAGAATGTTGACCATAGTACTTTCAGGTATTCAAAAGAAAATTTAATCTCTTAAAAATCTCGAAGCTATATATCATGCTTTGGCATAGCACATGTATCAGATTGGGTTTATGGAATATTTATTTCCTTTTTACTTTACATGGTCTTTGATGTTGTTCCTGTTTTAACTCTTCGTATTGTGCCACTTATTTTTTTTTTTTGGTCTTTTTTTTTTTTTTTTCTTTGCCATTTCTTGGGCCGTTCCCACGGCATATGGAGGTTCCCAGGCTAGGGGTCTAATTGGAGCTGTAGCTGCCAGCCTACGCCAGAGCCACAGCAACATGTATTTTTAAGTATTTCAAATAATTTTGGAAGATGATAGTATCAACAAAAACAATGAAACTCTGGAAGGCAAATGATCAGGGCACAATATCCACACAGTGTCACTTTGTAATTATAGTCTTATTATTGGATATCCTTGCCTGAAAGGATTTGGGGTTTGTTATCTTCCTAGAAAAAAAGCCCATTGAGAAACTATTAACCTTTGATAGCCTTTACAATATTTTTCAAGTTTGCCTCGTACTGCCAAGGGAATATATCCAGACAGAGCAGAAAATTCATTAGACTTGAGTGGTTCAAATATCTATATCAAGGACAAGGACAAACCTGCTGTCATAGAGAAAGGACTGGAACATGAGGGTGCAAGAACTTCAATTTTTCTTCATCTGGGTCTGGTGACCCATCCCATGAAAATGCCAGCACTGCATTATTTCACCCAGATGAACTGGGGTTATGATATCAAGATAAATGCTGTTTGCTCAGAAAGGCCATAAGCCCAGCTCTGCAAGTCTATATTCCTGATAACAGGCAGAATCTCATTCAGTAGAGTCAAAGTGGCATCCGGCTTGGATGACCTTTGCAGAATTTGGGGCCAAAGACTTTCTGCCTCCCAAAGGCTAAAACTTTGAGTCAACAGGACTGCTAGGCTTAAGGGACACGTTAATAGTTGGAAACTAGTAGACTCTTGATTAATGAGCTGAATGGCAACTGTAATCCTGACACCTTCAGCTTTGTAATAGTTTCAAACATACTCACAAAAACCTCAGTTTCCTTGTTTTGTAAGACTTACCTTAGCAGCCCATTTTATAAGGACCAGATTTGTTTCCTATTTGTAGAAGCTGGGTTAGGTTGGCTTCTTTCCCCCTTTCTTCTCCTCTCATCTCCCTCTCTTCGACCTCTCCCCTCCCTTGGTTTCTGTGATAGGATTCTATCCCATCCCAGAATATAGGATTATTTCCTCCCGCCTCTCCCCCTCGTCAACCCCACAGGAACCCCAGTGTCCTCATATCCTGGCCCCTCTTCCTGCTATCTCTGCCACAGGCCATTTCATCTGAGTTCATGCTGAGGACTCCTACATCTAGACCTCTATTCCAGATGGTTCTCCTGAGTCTCAGTCTTGCACATTGCTTTTAACAAATCCATTTGGATAGGGCACCCATGACTCCAAACTAAATTTATCACCTAGCCTCTTTCCACACCTGATTCCCAGTTTCCAGGATTTGTGCCACCTGATTGAACCCACCTGATTTCCAAAAAGAAAAGGCTTGAACATAAAATCAAACACTCAACCTCCCTTTCAAAATCTGTGGATTATATATTCTCAAAATCTCATGGGAACCCCCTCTTCAATATCTTCCTGCCTCTGCCTTGGCCCAGGATCACCCCTGCCCACCCAGATGCCTGGACAAGCAGCTAGCAGGCACCCCTGCTTCTGGTCTCCTTGCCCAAACTTCTATTCCCAAACGTCCACCCAGGCAGTCTTTCTAAAGTAGAAAATTGATTGTGTCCTTTTCCAGTTTCAAGCCCTTCAGTGGCTCCTCACTGACTCTGGGAGGGTGTGTGTGCATTTGTGTATCAGAGGGAGATAAAATGAGGAAACGATAAAAAAAAGGGGAGAGAAGGAGAAAGAAATATGCCAGGGTGTGATGTCAAACTCTGTTGGTTGGAATCCACATTCCACCCTGTGACATCAGATCATGTACGTTCTCTCCAACCTGGGTTTTCTCATGTGTTAAGTGGAGATTACACCTCTATCAAACGGCAAAGGGGGCTGAGGACAAGCTGGGAGAAAGCATTCAAGGCACTTCACCTAGTGCCTGGCTGATAAGCAGGTGTTTGGTCAAGAGAGTTACTGTTCTCACTCAACAGAGTCCAAACTCCTCCGTGTTATGTCCTGAACCTCCTCTCACCCAGCCTGTACCTACTGCCTCCCAGGCTCATCCTTGGCCAAACCCTTCACACCGAGGATGCTACTATGTCAGCTAAAGGGCTGTGGTTTCTTATACCTCCTGCCGTTCTGCCTGGACTGCTCTGCCCTCTTCTGGTCTTTGCCTGGCCAGCTCCCACTCAAGGCTCCAACCAGGCATTCCTGGCTCTGGACCACTTGCCCTAACCCATACCTCCTCATGGATTATGGCCTGTGCTACGAATTTAATAATGATTTCAATCAAACCTTGAGTGCCTTCTGTGTGTCAGTCCTATGCTGGATGAGAATAAATCAATGTCTGGTGACACAGACTTTGCCCTCTTGGAGCTCACAGGTTCAAGTGGGACAGCAAATGCTGGGACAGGTGTGTTTCCAGCTTTGGGAGAATATGCAGAAGAGGCCTCTAGTCCTGCCTTTAAGGATCTGAGGCAGACTCTGGAAGAAACAAAATTTCCAGAATCTTCAAAGTAGACTAAATTTGACATAGACTGATTCATTGTCCAATTCGAGACACTCTTAAGAAGGAAAGAGCATGCTATTCACAGCAAGCCTGAACAGTAGACATAACAGGACTGTCCAGAACAAACAGGACGTGATACCAGCCTCCGCACAGGGGCAGGGTGATGAGCATGTGGCCTCCCCCATCATACTGGAGTGACTGCCTGCAGCGCCAGGCACAGTCCCAACACAGCTTAGTGGCTGCAAAGTAAGTGTGTGCTGAATGCCTGCAGTTAATGAGTTTTAGAGGCGGCAGTGGGATTACCTCTAGAGACAGAAAAGCCTGAGGGCTGGGGTCTCCAGAGCAAGAAGGGCCAGTCCTCCACCTCGGGTCATCGGGGAAGGGTCAGGATGGAGACAGGGAAGTGAGTGCCCTAAACAGCAACTGGGTGGAACATTCCTTCTGTGACTTTATTTGGATTTGCCCATTGTTCTCAGCCCACATCCGGGGTGACACGCTGAGGTGGGAGGGGGAGGGAGACAGGATGGCAGAGCGCACGGCACTCCGGAGCACCTCACCCCCTTCCTGACCAAGGGCTGTGGGCAGAGTTTGGATTCCAGCCTCTGTCAGGCCTGGCATGTGGCCCCACGTCCCCATCTTTGCAGCACATGCTGTGACCCGTGACATCAAGCAGGCTAAGTCGCTTTTTCTTTCTCAGCTCCATGATGATCCCAAGAGGAGGTAAACACACCCTCAGAAAGCAGTTATCTGAGCAGTAAAACTGGAGTAATAAGAGGGTGATAAAATCTGAAACTCACAATTAAGGAAACCGGTACTTAATAGGACTCCGAGCATGTATGGGGTAAGGGTAGAACCCTGCTGTCCACACACACTGCAGAGTTAATCCCCCAAAGGGCTGTCTGACAGGTGTAATTTCACAAAGGCCAGAAAAACTCCTTCAGGCTCTTTCTTGTATTATGGGAACACAGCAGTAAATAGAATGAACTGCAGGCAATTTTCTGTTCTATTTATAGCAAAAACTGAATATTTAGAAGCCAGCAGTGACCTGGTGACTGCAATTTCCAATCCCTAAAGGGATGTATAAATAGATAAAGGATTCAAATCAAGGAAAGTCTAGGGAAACACTGCACAATAACTACAGGCACTTAGAGCTAAGACCAGCAGCTCAAAGGAGACTCTGCCTCCATGCAGGTCAAGGCACTTAGAAGATGCTTTCTGCACTTCAACTTCTCAGCACCTTCATGAGCCTGGAAGAGGAAAAGATTGCAATATTTAGGGAGATGAAAAAGGCTATGAATAGTTCTGAGATATATCTCCTAAGAAGAGAGAATCTGGGCAAATGTTAATTGCCTGCCTTTTTCCAGCAGAGAAAACATTGGTGTAAGATGCATATGGCTTCAGGACAAGGCTTCCTTGGGCCCCTGGTAGCCCTGCAAATCCGAAGAATTACAAGGGCAAGTAGAAACATCATTTTATCTCACTATCTCACTGATGGACTATAAAAGGGGCACCAAGCTGGGAATTAGTCAGCCTGCATGGGGTCTTTCTCTGAAACGTCAACTGCAGCACCCAGGGCTGAGCACTCCTGGATCCAGTGCCTACCCGTGAACAACACTTATCACTTAAAGCCTGCACCTGCAAAGCCTCAGGTGGAATCACACATAAAAGAAGGCTTGGCCTTAGAGTTCCTAATGTGGCACAGAGGGTTAAGAATCCAGATTGCAGCAGCTCTGGTCATTGTGGAGGTGGGAGTTCAATCCCTGCCCCCAGGAACTTCCATGTGTCTCGGGTGCAGCCATAAAAATGGGGGGATGTGTGGGAGGAAACTAATCTGACTGGCATCCATGAGGATTCAGGTTTGATTCCTGGCCTCGCTCAGTGGGTTAAGCATCTAGCATTACCGTGAGCTGTGGTGTAGATTACAGATGTGGCTTGCATCCCGTGTTTCTGTGGCTGTGGTGTAGGCTGGCAGCTACTTCTCCAATTTGACCCCTAGCCTGGGAACCTCCATATGCTGCGGGAGCAGCCTTAAAAAGAAAAATAAAAGGGGAGGGGGTGCGACTGGGCCATCCATAGAGCAGGACACAAATCTCAAAGACTGATTACTTTGATTTCTTTTTTTTTTTTTATTATTACTCAATGAATTTATTACATTTGTAGTGGTACAATGATTATCACAATCCAATTTTATAGTATTTCCATCCCATAACCCCAGCACATCCCCCCACCCCCCAAACTGTCTCCTTTGGAAACCATAAGTTTTTCAAAGTCTGTCAGTATCTGTTCTGCAAAGAAGTTTGTTATGTCCTTTTTTCAGATTTCACATGTCTGTGAAAGCATTTGACGTCGGGGTCGCTTGTCTGACTGACTTCGCTTAGCATGATAATTTCTAGGTCCATCCATGTTGCTAAGAATGGCGGTATTTCATTCCTTTTAATGGCTGAGTAATATTCCATTGTGTATATGTACCGCACATTCTTGATCCACTCCTCTATTGATGAACATTTAGGTTGTTTCCATGTTTTGGCTATTGAAAAGAGTGCTACAATGAACATCGGAGTACATGTGTCTTTGCAAGTCATGGTTTTCTCTGGGTAGATGCCCAGGAGTGGGATTCCTAGATCAAACGGTAGTTCTATTTTTAGTTTTCTGAGGAATCTCCATACTGTTTTCCACAGTGGTTGCACCAACTTACATTCCCACCAACAGTGTAATAGGGTTCCCTTTTCTCCACACCCTCTCCAGCACTTATTGTTTATAGACTTTTTGATGATGGTCATTCTGGCTGGTGTAAGGTGGTACCTCATAGTGGTTTTGATTTGCATTTCTCTAATACTGAGTTGACCATCTTTTCATGTGTTTTTTAGCCATCTGTATGTCTTCTTTGGAGAATTGTCTGTCTAGATCTTCTGCCCATTTTTTGATGGGGTTGTTTGGTTTTTTTTGTTTTTGTTTTTGGTATGGAGCTGTAGAAGGTGTTTATAAATTTTGGAGATTAATCCCTTGTCAGTTGATTTATTTGCAAAGATTTTCTCCCATTGTGTGGGTTGTCTTTTTGTTTTGTTTAGGGTTTCCTTTGTCGTGCAGAAACTTTTAAGTTTAATTAGGTCCCCTTGTTTATTTTTGTTTTTACTGTCATTACTCTAAGAGGTGGATCTGAGAAGATGTTGCTGTCATTTATGTCAGAGAGCGTTTGGCCTATATTTTCCTCTAAGAGTTTTATAGTGTTTGGTCTTATATCTAGGTCTTTAATCCATTTTGAGTTTACTTTTGTGTATGGTGTTAGGGAGTGTTCTAATTTCACTCTTTTCCATGTGGCTGTCCAGTTTTCCCAGCACCACTTATTGAACAAGCTCTTTTCTCCATTGTATATTACAAACTGAAGAATAAAAACCATATGATCCTCTTAATAGATGCAGAAAAAGCCTTTGACAAAATTCAACACCCATTCCTGATAAAAACCCTTCAGAAATTGGGCATAGAGGGAACCGACCTCAACATAATAAAGGCCATATATGACAAACCTGGAGCTAACATCATTCTCAATGGTGAAAAGCTGAAAGAATTCCCACTGAGATCAGGAAAAAGACAAGGATGTCCACTCTCACCACTACTCTTCAACATAGTTTTTGGAAGTCCTAGCCACAGCAATCAGGGAAGTAAAAGAAATAAAAGGAATCCAAATTGGAAAGGAAGAAGTAAAACTATCACTATTTGCAGATGACATGATACTGTACCTAGAGATTCCTAAAGACTCTACCAGAAAACTGTTAGAGCTCATCCATGAATTTGGCAAAGTCACAGGATACAAAATTAATACACAGAAATTGACGGCATTTCTGTACACTAACGATGAAAGAGCAGAAAGAGAAATTAGGGACGTAATCCCGTTTACCATCACATCCAAAAGAATAAAATACCTAGGAGTAAACCTACCTCAAGAGACAAAAGACCTGTACTCTGAAAACTATAAGACACTGATGAAAGAAAGCAAAGATGACACAAATAGATAGAAAGACATACCATGCTCCATGCTCTTAGATTGAAAGAGTCAATATTATCAAAGTGACTATACTACCCAAGGCAATCTACAGATTCAATGCAATCCCTATCAAACTATCAAGAACATTTTTCACAGAACTTGAACAAATATTTTAAAGTTTGTTTGGAAGCACTAAAGACCCAGAATAGCCAAAGACATCTTAAAAAAGAAAAATGGGGAGTTCCCGTCGTGGCGCAGTGGTTAACGAATCCGACTAGGAACCATGAGATTGCGGGTTCGGTCCCTGCCCTTGCTCAGTGGGTTAATGATCCGGTGTTGCCGTGAGCTGTGGTGTAGGTTGCAGACGCGGCTCGGATCCCGCGTTGCTGTGGCTCTGGCGTAGGCCGGTGGCTGCACCTCCGATTCAACCCCTAGCCTGGGAACCTCCATATGCCGCGGGAGCGGCCCAAGAAATAGCAACAACAACAACAACAACAACAACAAAAGACAAAAAGACAAAAAGACCAAAAAAAAAAAAAAAAGAAAAAAAAAAAGAAAAATGGAGCTAGAGGAATCAGGCTCCTGGACTTCAGACTATACTACAAAGCAGCAGTCATCAAAATCATATGGCACTGGCACAAAGATCAGTGGGACAGGATAGAAAGCCCGGAATTAAACCCTCGCACCTACAGCCAACTAATCTATGACAAGGGAGGCAATGATTGCTTTGATTTCTAATCTCGGGATCAGAGGGCACTGGACCAGTGAACTGAAAAACCCAGCTCTTCCTCTTAAAATTTGTTCTGACCATGACTTCAAGAACATTGTAACCCAGTAAAGTAATATGCTATGTGGCAACCTGTTAATGTGTGCATTCCACTGACCAAGAAGATATTAAATACTGGATATTAAATTCCAAATAGAGCTCATCCATTTCTTTGGAAATACTTCTGATAGTATTCTATGCTGGAAGACACAGAGCTGTCTTTAAAAATATCAGAAGATGTAAATAAGAAAATTGTCGTCAGTCAAGAGGAGAGAAGATCTTAGTGCAAATTATCTCTGGCAATGAGCAAGTTTGAAAGACAAAATCTTGGAGTTCTCTTGTGGTGAAGCATGTTAAGGATCCAGCATTGTCGCCACAGCAGCTTAGTGGCTGCTGTGGTGTGGGTTTGATCTCTGGCCTAGGAGCTTCTGTATGCTACAGTTGCAGCCAAAAAAAAAAAAAAAAGAAAAAAATCTTAAAGAAGAAAAGTTTGAAATGATGAAGATAAACCAATACCTCCTAGTGTAAATCCCAGAAATAATCAACAGTAAGAAAATGGACTTCCATGGAGTTTCCGGGAAGCAGAGCTTGAGACGGGGATTTGGTGCATTTCACTTCTTGTGGGAGTTGCTTCAAGAAGGACCTGCAAGGGGGCAGGGTTGATGGAAAGTGGAGAGAAAAGCCAAGAAGGGCAAACCCTGAATCTGAGGGGTTTGAGCACAGCTCACACATAGAGCTGACCCTCTGTGAGAAGGGAGGGCTGGGCTTTTTCACCCCATGTAAGCTTGGTCATGGCCGCCCCTGAGGGTAACAGAGAGAAGGAGGCATAACCTCACAGCCTTTTCTGGGCAAGACATCTGCCTTCAGCCAAAGACAGTTTTTCAGAGGAGAAGCAGCTGTGAACAGTCCCCACAGCACTTGCTGGGGCTGGCGGGGGGGGGGGGTGTTCAAGCAGAAAGGGGGGATCTCGTGGAACACCAGCAGCCTGTAGGACTGAAATCCCATGGACTGCTTCATGACAAGCTAACTCAGAAACATCTACTGTACGTGCTTTTCAAATTTGCTACTATTTGCTGTCCAAATTCAAAACTGGAAACTACAGGTATAAACTCCCCTTGAGAACTGACTCTGCCTTGATTGTGTTTTCATTTCCACCACACGTGGACCATGCTGTGAGTTTGCTGGAATGAAGTGGAGTGGCAGGGAGCAGAGTAGACTCAACTCTCAAATGAGCCACAGTTCTTGGAAGAAAGTGAGACAAGGCTTTCGTGCCATCGAAGAAACCTGAAGCGCAACCTCAGGATTGAAGGAACTACACACCCTGTCATTGCAGACGTACCTGCTGTGGTCAGCATGGATAATGCTTTCAACACTCTTGATTCCACTTAGGAATTTATGCCAAAATAAGGAGTGATGTGAGCATGTCAGTGAAAACTAAAAGGAACTGAAACAAATTGCCAGAGCTTAGAACACTCCACCAGTGAGAGCCCATCTTGCAGGTGATGCTGGGGCTGATGTAGGACCTCAGGTGGTGAAGGAGGAAGGGACTAAGGGCTGCTGGTGAGCATGAATGACAAAGCAGTGATGTCGGCTCCATGAATCTGGTGATATTATCACCTCAAAGTGCATGAATGTTGTCTAGGAAAAGCATGCCTCCCAAAAAGAAATATCAAGTTACAGAATTCTCCAAACACAGCTTTTAAAAATAAGTAGAAACAAACAAAAAAAATCAACTTCATGTGAATTTTGTGAGAATTTTCCCCACCTTCTTATTCCCACAAACTGCCTGTAACAGCAGCCAGTGTTCCCAAAGAGTTCCTGGGACAAGCATGGTTCTGGTGTTTTCGCTGTCCACTTATCCTCATAAGTAAATGTTATCTATAATTATCAGCTCAATATTACAAAGAGGAAACTGAGTCAGAGACAGCAAGTCACCCCCACCCCCCAGTAAGTCACAGAGAAAGGACTTGAACCCACACACCAGGCCCGCAAGTTCCCACTCTTAGCTGTTTCCCATTCCTCTGCGCTCCATCCTCACCTATTGGCCTCAGCAGAAACTCATTTCCAATGTGTTCTAAGTTGCCATGATTTGAGAGCCAAACCCCTGTCATCTGTGTGTCTGTGGCAGTCAGCGTCCACACACCACCCTCTGGCCACCCCACTCATTCCTCCCCTCCTCTGCCTCACGCCATGTGGTTCCATGAAGCTGATCCTATTTTGCCCTCTAATTACGGGCCATCACCCCACACCTGATCAATGCATTCACAGTGGGTTTCTCACCCCTTGGGCTCTGGAAAGAAGGACAAGGATAGGGAGAGGGGCCGCTCCTAAAGCAGAGTTGATTGTTCATAACATCTCCTTCCATTCCCCACATTCTTCTTTTTCTCCCCTGAGTCCACCCACCCTGCTATTTGCTCTGAGCTCTGCAGGTCTAGGTGATGTTTCCTGCCATCAGCATCATCTAAAAAGACAGAAATCCAATGTCTGCTAACCCTCTCCCAGGGTCAATTTAAGGATCATAAAAACCCCAGCAGTCCAGGAGTCCCTCCTAGTTGAACCAATTTCTACACCATCCCACAACTGCTATAATTGTACATTTTTTAAACTTTATAGTATTTTTTATTACATCAGGGTAAAGAATCCATTCCTTCCTTCCATGTTTTACAGCACCATTTCAGGCAATACCCCTTGGCCTTGGCCCTGGGCCTGTGTACATTCAGCCTTTGGCCCCTTTTATGAGGAGTAGTTTCATAGGCAGTTGTGTGATGCAACATGAAAAGTTTATTCCTCAAAAACTTTGGACGCAGGACAGTGCAAGTTACAGAGCAAAACAGGACCTGTTCTGGTTTGAGAGATAATCAAATGGCTCAGATGGAGCCTATGGCAAAAAAATGTCTAGTTTACTGATGACTGGTCTTTCATCTGCTTATAGATGCATGACAAACCCATCTCAGGGTTATTAAGAAATGTGACCAAGGTAAAAAACAAGAAAACACCAAGCAGGATCGTGGAATAAATCAATTCCATGGAAACATGTATGGTGTTCTCCAGGCCCGTGAAAACCAAATTGCAAAAAATACACCGCCACCTGAGGGTCCGCTGCCATGTTGGCATTCATTTGAACATTCCTACAAATAATTTCCAAACTTTTTTTTTCAGGCCCAGAGTGTCTCAGATACTGACTCACAGAGTTAAGAGGCTACAATTATATGCATTCCCCTTGAGGCTCATCAGGTTAAGAACCTGACATAGTGTCCCTAAGGATGAGGGTTTAATCCCTGTCCTTGCTCAGCGGGTTGAGGATCCAGCATTGCCACAAGCTGCAGCGTAAGTGGCAGGGGCAGCTCAGATCCTGTGTTGCTTTGGCTGCAACGTAGGCCTCCAATTCAACCCCTAGCCTGGGAACTTCCATATGCTGCAGGTACGGCCCTAAAAAGAAGTTAAAGAAAAAAAAAAAAAAAAAAAAAAAAAAAAAGGCTGTAACTGCAGATGCTGAAAAACAGAGTGGGGAAGGGGAGGGGCAGAGGTCCTCCACTACATCCTCATTCTTCCTGGGACCAGGCTGTAACCGCCTTCCTGAGGTCTCCTCCATGCAGCCCTCCAGCCCCCAGCTTTCTTTCCTTCCTCCCTCTGGAGAGAACAGCTTTTACCTGATTTCCTCCTGATTCCTGAACATCCAAACAGGCCTCTCAGTAAGCTGGACATGTACATACCCAGTTCAAGAAACATGCCCATGAGTGGTGGATGCACCTCCTGGTACTTGTCTGCCTGCATCCCAAGATTCCCAAGCAGGAAGGGGGCCCCACAGAGACACTCTAGACATCCTGACAATGATTCACCGTCCTTCCTTCTCATCCCATGTCCTATCATGAGAGACATGTCAAAGGTGTTCCCTACCAACCTTCCAGCCTCCACACTCACCCATTCCAGTCCAAGAGGGCACAGCATCATCCCCCTCTCTGACCCGGTACCTCACTTCATGTGAGTGTCTGTGTGTCCCATTGTTCCTGTAAAACTTGGACAGGATGCTCCAAATGGTCCCTCAAAGCAAGGGATGCTGTTATTTCTCAATGGCCAGGGAGGAGTGTCTGGTGAAGTTCAGGATTTTTAAAGGAAAAAGATGCAGAGATATTCTGGGATTTGTTTCCATCAAAAGACACTGATTTTTGTTAATAGTAGTCATAGGAGGTTAAGGAGAGTTTTGATTGTATACATTCCCCCTTGCTAATTTGCAGAGCAGAAAGAGGAAGATATTGCATGATAGTTGAAAAAACCATGTTTTCCTTTAGATTATTTTTAGGATAAGAATATGAATGAAAATGGTATCCTAGACTCCAGATTTATAATGAATTTCAACTGACCCTTCCCTTTGATTAGTAAAATAAGTCAGAGTTTATTCTAATTGCCTTCTGTTCATCTCATTTATTTTTTAAGCACTACCCTCTCTAAGCACATGAACCTCAATATAAATATCTTCTCTCTCAATATATCTTCTGCAAGGATTGATTGCAGTGTGGTGACATCTTAAAGAAACACTTACGTGTTCCTATTGTGGCGCAGTGGAAATGAACCCTACTAGTATCCATGAGGATTCATGTTCGATCCCTGGTCTCGCTCAGTGGGTTAAGGATCTGGCATTGCCGTGAGCTGTGGTGTAGTTCACAGATGTGGCTCGGATCTTGTGTTGCTGTGGCTGTGGTATAGGCTGGCAGCTGCAGCTCCAATTCAACCCCTAGCCTTGCAACTTCCATATGTTGTGGGTGTGGAAGGAAGGAAGGGAGGGGAGGTGGGAAGGAGGCAGGGAGGAAAGAAGGAAGGGAAGGAAGGGAAGAAGGAAGGAAGGAAGGAAGATGCGGAAATATCCATCCACAAAGTCATCCTTCAAAAACATTTCACTCATTTTGTAGCCTTCAGAGACCTTTCTAAAGAGTAACTACAAGAAACAACACATTTTTCCAGATTGCTTTCAGAGTTTGAATCAAGAAACGATGCCTCAATTTTTTGTAGTCAGCTCTTACTTTATGACCCCAAACTGTAATGCTAGCTTGGTCTTTTATGTTCCTGCTAAACTTGCATTGCCTCTGTTATTTGATAACAAGCTGCTTACCCATCCCACTCTTGGCCCCCACAGCATTCAGGTACTAAGTCCTAACAATTCTGCCTCTTAAATTTCAGTCCATCCATTACTGTTTCCACAGCACTAACACAACACGGCATCACTTCTCACCTGGACAGCTGTCACCCGCCAACTGGGTTCCCCTCGTCAGAGTAGTCACCATCAATCCACCCTCTATGCTGCCATCAGATCCATGAGTCAAAAAGTCTGCAGGCATCATCCCCCTGGTTAAAATTCTTTGGAGGTTCCCAGTCACCAAAAATTGACTAAGATCATTAGACTGGGAATCGGAAACCTTCTTGGTTGGGCTTTCCAAGAACATCTCTAATTCTCTTGAATCTTCATGCAGAATTTTAGGTGAACACGCCTTTATTTAGAGAAAGACAGTAGCTGTCATCAAACTCTACGGCCCAGCAAAGAGTAAAAACTGAAAGCTCCAAATCAAATTCATGCTCCATGAAATGGTTCACAGGATCTTTGACACTCTGACCCCACCCTCCAGAACCTTTTGCACTTGATTGTCCAGCTTCAACTGAGTTTCCAAGGCTTATACTTATATACACTCACATACATCCCACATACTCCACACTCTGCAAACCCCACTGGGGACACATGGTGCTCTCTCTATGGGCTTTGTCTGCCTTTTTTTTTTTTTCTTTCTTTTTAGTGCCACACCCAGAGCATATGGGAATTCACAAGCTAGGGGGTCTCATCAGAGCTGCAGCTACTGGCCACAGCCATAGCAAAGTGGATTCTGAGCCACATCTGTGACCTATACGGCAGTTTGCAGCAACACCAGATCTTTAACCCTCTGAGAGAGGCCAGGGATTGAACCTGCGTCCTCATGGATACTAATCGGGTCCTTAACCCACTGAGCCATAATGGAGACTCCTTTGTTCTACTTCCTTTGCCCTACAAGGCTTCTTCTCTCTTCTGGCTGAGCCCTGCTCACCTTATTGTCCCACTCAGGTAAAGGTACATATCCTCTAGCAATACCATAAAGTGCCCTACACAACTAAGTCATTTCTCACACCACTTTGTGCTGATTCTGTGCCTGTCTTCCCCAGTCATGCTGGGCACCAAAGGGACAGAAAGGTTCCTCCTCATTTTTGCCTGCCACGTTCACTCCCCTGAGCCTTGGTTCTTGGTCACTGTTTTATTTAATTGCAAAGAAGTAGACTATTCCACTTACTCTTTGGTCATGTGTTAGGTAGCGGCTAGAAAAAGTCACTGGCAAATCAATATCTGCTAGGGACTGAATGTGTGAGTCCTTCCAAAACTCTGTGTTGAAATCCTAACCCCCCCTCCAAGTGATGGTGTTAGAAGGTGGTATTAGAAGGGGGAGGTACTTAGATCATAAGAGTGGAGCCCTTGTGAATGGGATTAGTGTTCTTATTAAGACGTCCCCAGAGAGCTAGGCAGCCGTCTTTCTGCCACGAGAGGATGTAAGAGGTAGCAGTCTGCACCACAAGAGGGCACTCAGGAGACCCTGCCCATGCTGGTGGCCTGACCTCAGCCGGTCTCGCCTTCAGTACCCGGGACAGAGAATTTTCTGTTGTTTGTAAGCCACCTGGTTTTATAGCAATTTGTTACAGAAACATGAACTAGGACCATGCCTATAAAACGGATGCTACATTATCTATACTGGCAACAAAAGCCCATATAGATAATCATCTTCATCTCTGGAACCATTAAGGATTTAACCAGCAGGTCCAATAACTCTGAGCCTACAGTTCCATGTGTCTTTATTCTTCTGGTGATAGATCAAGGTAAAAGTGAAACACAATCAAAGAAAAGTGAAAACTGAGTGTGTAAGAGATTGAGACGACCAAGACATTTTCCCAACCCCCACCCCTTCTTCTCCTAATAAACTCGGTGCCACTGGCCACGGCGGGGGCTGTAGCCCAACTCGTCAGTTCCAAGCAAAGCCAATCTAATTTATTTCCTTGTATTGATGTAAAAACACTATCAGAAAGAACCTTCCTATGTCCTAGGATTGCCAGATAAAATGCTTGGTTAAATTCAAATTTCAGATAAACAAGTAATTTTCAGTGTGTGTCCCAAATATTTCATGCTGTACATCGTTCAGTTTTGAGGTGGCTTGTTACATAGCAACAGGTAGCATGGCATAGATTTGGTGGTAAGGATTAATTTTCTTTTTGTTATTTTGAAAAATGAATTATGAATTTGGGAAGCCAGCATAATTTTTTTTAAATCTATTCTTAAAAAACAACAGAGACATGAGGAAGGAGAGTCTTCATCAAGACAAAAAGACAGAGAGCCAAATAGCACATGAAAAAAATGCTCAGCATCACTAATTATTAAAGAAATGCAAGTCAGAACTACAATGAGGTACCACCTTACACTAGTCAGAATGGCCATCGTTGGAGTTCCCATTGTGGCTCAGGGGGAATGAAACTGACCAGTATCCATGAGGATTCGGGTTCCATTCCTGGCCTCGCTCAGTGGGTGAAGGATTCCCTATTGCCGTGAGCTATATTGTAGGATGCAGACGTGGCTTGGATCTGGTGTTGCTGTGGCTCTAGTGTAGGCCGGCGGCTGCAGCTTCAATTCAACCCCTACCCTGGGAACTTCCATATGCTGCAGGTGTGGCTCTAAAAAGCAAAAAAGAAAGGAAGAAAGAGAGAAAGAAAGAGAGAGAGGGAAAGAAAGAAAGAAAGAAAGAAAGAAAGAAAGAAAGAAAGAAAGAAAGAAAGAAAGAAAGAAAGAAAGAAAGAAAGAAAGAAAGAAAGAAAGAAAGAAAAGAAAAGAAAGAAAGAAAGAAAGAAAGAAAGAAAGAAAGAAAGAAAGAAAGAGAAAGAAAGAGATCCTAGATAGTTTTCCCTTCAAGTTAAGCATCTTGTTTAAATAAACTTCTTGATAAAAAAAAAAGATACATACACCCCAATGTTCATCGCAGCACTATATACAATAGCCAAGACATGGAAACAACCTAAATGTCCACCACATGTCCCAACATGTGCAATCTAATAAAAATGATACAAAAGAATTTATTTATAAAACAGAAACAAAATCACAGATTTCAGAAACAAATTTAGGATTACCAAAGGGGAAAACGTTTTAGGGAGGGATAAATTGGGAAGATGGGACTAACACATACACACTACAACATATAAAATAGATAACTAACGAGGACCCACTGTATAGCACAGGGAGGTCTACTAATGTCCTATCTTGGGAAAAAGAATGGATAGATGTATATGCAGGTAACTAATTGACTTTGCTATAAACCTGAAGCTAACAAAACATTGTAAATCAACTATACCCCAATAAAATTTTTAAAAATAAAAAAAATAAATAAATCAGAGGAAAAGGAAAAATAAGAAGACCACAGGACCAGAGGGATCAAGGCCCCTCCAGGTGGTTTCTGTGTGTGGTCTGTGCACCTGCCTAGCCTGAAGGCTGAGTTCCTGGGGCAGCTCAAAGCTATGAGTTGTAGTGGTCCAACCAGCACTACAGAAGCTGCATGTCTCCCATGAAGCAGCTCGGAAGCTACAAGGTATCTGTCTGCCAGGCTCCAGACGGCAGGTGGATCCAAGGTGGATCCAAGGTGTCATAATCTCATCCAAGTTCAAGGACAGGGATGGAGACCCACAGACCCACTTCTCCATGGGAAGAGAAGCGAAGAATTTTTTGACTGTGTCTGAAAACTGCCTTATGATAAGAAACAGAGGGGAAAGCAGATGCAGAGCTCAGTGAGGGGTTCTCTCCCGCCACATGCAGCTGGATGAAATTCTTTGTGGATGTACTGACCTAGAGGGAAAAAGAAGGTGATGTTCTTCTGCAGACTTTTTATAAATTGTAGTTATAGCCCTTTAGCTTTACATTTCTTTTCCTCAGTCCCTGTTTTCTTTTGCTCTGTTTTGTTTCTAAGGAATTAAGATCATCAAGCAGGGGGTAGATGTATAGCATAAATGTATTAAACAGTAAAGGTTTGATAAGAGGTATTAAAAATCCATGCCACTTACAGTCAGTTCTAACTTGATCTAAAATGCTAGGAAATGAGACTAAAATTGCCTTTGAGTTGCAACCAGTGCCAAAGGGAAAAATGCATATTTTGCATTCCTCACTAAGACGAAGGGGTAATGTTTTTGTAAGAAGAGACTGTCAAATGTTTATTAGATAAATGAAGCATAAAACAAGCTTTCCTGCAGTTTCAGCCATGCTTGGATTTTAATAACTAGCATTTATCCCTTGAATGAAAAGTTCTATTTGTATCCAAGAAGAAAGGCTCCCTATCCTGCACTTGGGATTTTAGCTCTGAACAGGCTCTGTTACCGATGAAATAAGTGATGTGCTCTGCCATTTCACATGATTCCTGTGTTCCTCTTGATGTTGGTACTGACAGGAGTGGTAAGAGCCTGGCAAGGGAGGGGGATGGCAAAGAGAGGGGTTCATTCCAGGGATGGATGGCAGAGTGTCAGGGCATATGGACCACGATGGACCAGAACAGAGGTGAGACAAGGATCTCAAAGACCTGCCTGCATTCAACACTGTGTGAGGGTCTGAGGTGCACCCACATCAAAACAGGGATTTTAGAGAATTCCTGTTGTGGCTCAGTGGTAATGAACCCATGAGAACACGGGTTTGATCCCTGGCCTTGCTCAGTGGGTTAAGGACCCCTCATTGTCATGAGCTGTAGTGCAGGTCACAGACGAAGCTTGGATCTGGTGTTGTTGTGGCTGTGATGTAGGCTGGCAGCTGTGGCTCTGATTCGACCCCTAGCCTGGGAACTTCCATATGCCATGGCTGTGGCCCTAAAAAAAAAAAAAAAAAGGCAAAAAAGATACTGATTTTTGGAAAGGATGAAGGTCATTTGGAAGATGAATAAGTTTGGAAACAGGAGGATTTTGGAATCTCCATCCAACAGTGTTACAAAGTCTGAACTGATTTATGAAATAGAAACAAGCCCAAACTGGGGTTCAGAGGCTGGCTGTGTTGGTGCTAAAGAAGGGGCAAAGATGGATGTCTTAGCCTTACAGGCTGCCATAAGGAAATGCCGTGGAAGGGAAGCTTATAAAGTACAGGCATTTATTCTTCCCAGTTCTAGAGGCTGAAAGTCTGGGATCAGGGTGCCAATGTGGTCTGGTTCTGGCGAAGACCCTCTTCGAGACTGCAGATAGCCAATGTCTCACCATGTCCTCACAAGGTGAAAAGCACAAGGCAGCTTTCTCAGGCCACATTAGAAAGGCACTAATCCCACCCACGAGGGTCCCATCCTCAGACCTAATCTCAAAAGCCCCCCTCCTCACGGTGTCACTCAGGGTTAGGGGTCACCATATGAATCTTGTGGGGACTCGCACATTCAGACCAGAGCAGAAGAGTGTGGGGAACTGAGAGAGGAGCCAAAAGGCGACAAGGAAAACCCCGAGGTGATGAATGCGCCTCTGCCCCTGTATGGCCTGAGATACTGGTTGGTGGCCCCATGGAGAGCATATTCGGAAGCAGTCAGAGTGGAGCTGGAGGAGGACTTTGTGCAACTCAAGGGCATGGAAGGCTGTGTGGCCAAGGACCCAGTCCAGGGCAGCTCCAGGAGCTGGCAGAGCAGACAGGATCATGGCCAGCGAGGCAGCCTCTCCGCCGGGGGCTGGTGCCAGGCACAGCAGCACAGCAACTAGAAGGGCTGCTGTAGAAAAGCACAAGCAGGAGTTCCCATCGTGGCGCAACAGAAACGAATCCGACTAGGAACCATGAGGTTACAGGTTCCATCCCTGGTCTCGCTCAGTGGGTTTAGGATCCGGCATTGCCGTGAGCTGTGGTGTAGGTCACAGACATGGCTCGGATCTGACATTGTTGCGGTTCTGGCGTAGGCCAGCGGCTCTGATTAGACCCATAGCCTGGGAACCTCCATATGCCATGGATGCAGCCCTAAAAGGACAAAAGACAAAAAAAATAATAGTAATAAGAAAAGAAAAAGAAAAGCACAAGCAGACTTGCTCCCAGACATGTGACCTCCCTTGGGCCTCCCAGAGAACCAGAAAAATCTAGTGGGCAGAGACTGCAGCCCTTCTGTCTGACAGATGGACACAGACTATAATCTGACTGTCCCTGCTCACACGGCCCTTTCTGTCCCATCAGGTGGGCAGAGCTGGCACCGTTTTGATACCACAAGGATAATGGATGCAGTCACCATGGCCACTGTCCTGATACATAATCCTACAGCCTCAGAGAAAACCTGTGGCCACTTAGAAATTAGAGATGAATGAATCCATTATACAACGGAAATAAGCCCACCGGTTTTGAAATCAAATTTAGGGTCACCAAAGGGGAAAGGAGGGATAAACTGGGAGGATGTGATTAACACATACACACCACTGTATATAAAAGAGAAAGCTAACAAGGGCCTCCTGCACAGCGCAGGGAGGGCTGCTCAGTGTTCCCAAAAATCCTATACGGGAGTGAAAATGGGTGTGTATGCATGACTGGTTCACTTTGCTACACACCTGCAACTAATACAACAGTGCAAATCAACTGCACCTCATAAAATTAAAAAACAACAACAACAACAACAAATGAATGAATTCAGAAAGAGTCCCAGGATAATTTTATGGGGCATGATTTTGGAATATAAGAAAAATCTAAAACTATACTTTGAGCCAATGCTCCAGTTCCTCGCGTGGCATAAAGGGACACGGACAGGAGGGGACTCACACTCCACTTGATGAGGAAAGGTTCCTGGGGAGACCAGGAGCTGTGCTGTGGGGACCACGGTTAGTTCAGGGACACCTGCTTCAGAGCAGAACTACGAGAACATCAGCTCTATCCACATGGGTTGGGGGTCTATCCACCCACCCCCCTGAGGGGGTCACTCTGCCACCCATCCTTGCTAGGTCTTCCAGCAGCACCTGCATAAGTGCGCACACACACGCACACACACAAAATATACACCCCACACCACATACACACCACACACACCATACATCCCACATACTACACAAACACACACACACACACACCACACGCCACATACCCCCTACACACACACCATGTGTAGACAACACACATACACCAAACTACACACACCACAAACACCCCACAACACACACACACAAACCACATACCACATACATACAAAATACAACCACATACACACTACACACATACACACACCACGCCACACACACACATCCCACATACCACACCCACACTGCACACCCCCCCACATATACCACACACACACATACATACAAACTATACACACCACACCATACACACACCACACATACCACACACCCCACACATACACCCACACCAACTACACACATCCCACATCACACACACACCACCCTCACACACATAGCACACTACCCACACCATTTTAGACCACAGGAGAGAAGGTGAGGGACACAACATCTTGGTCACATCACAGAAGTAAGAACACTCGGGGAGTTCCCATCGTGGCGCAGTGGTTAACGAATCCGACTAGGAACCATGAGGTTGCGGGTTCGATCCCTGCCCTTGCTCAGTGGGTTAACGATCCGGCGTTGCCGTGAGCTGTGGTGTAGGTCGCAGATGCGGCTCGGATCCCGCGTTGCTGTGGCTCTGGCATGGGCTGGTGTCACAGCTCCGATTGGACCCCTAGCCTGGGAACCTCCATATGCCGCAGGAGCGGCCCAACAAATGGCAAAAGACAAAAAAAAAAAAAAAAAAGAACACTCGGCACCTCTCACCCATTCCCTCCTCTGCCCACTGAGATGCCTGATGATGCAGCCTTTGCCCACCCAGAAGTTTCTACCTCACCTCATGTTAGGTCAGTGCCAACCACTGGACAGTGCCAACTAGGGCGGCAGCAGTGTCCTGAGCAACTTTGGAACCACTACCCTTACTGGAAGGTCACAGGAAACACTCTTTCCACAGCCACAGTGTGGTTTGAGGCCCCATAGAATCTGCACCGACTCCGCAAGCTTTCCTCTCCCATCAGCGCTTTATAGCCTTTCACCGGAGGGTCTACCATTCTGAACATGAAGCAAGCAGCAAAAGGTACATTCAGTGTTACAAAACCTTCTAAACAATTACTTAGTGTTCTATGTGCTTATGTTTGTGACAAAAACAAAGTTATAAATCATGGCACAAAACAGTACAAAATTCATTCTATGATTTATAATTTTGTTTTCCTCTTCATTTGATTTGAAAAGCTGAGAAGTCGTAACGCCACCTGTTTCTTGATAACTGGTTGGCCCTTATGCCTTTCCTACTAACTCTTTTCTAAACATGAACACTTGCATTTGAAAATCTAGAAAAATAGGAACCTTTTTTAAAAAAAAAATTAAGGCTTTTACTTTTCTTATGAGCAGCTCTGAAATCCAGGTATGCATTGCAACAGACACTAGGACATTAATGCTGATAACTTTAAAAATTATACCTATAAAAATAAGCCTATCTTACAGCTTAGAAATTAAGCAACTAACTAAAATCCTGTCTCTATCAAGGATTGTGGTCATTTATCAGTATCATAAGAGGGTGGCTAATGTATCCTCTTTAAATGCTTGGGATTCAAAATCCGGGGCTTGTGAAAGCACACATTTTGTGGCTCCCAAATCTGAGGGCAGGAATTGAGACTAAGCTTCACTGAGAGGCCCTCCCACTGGCCTGAATTCATGGGCTGAGTGGCTCCAGGTGGTTTGCCTGGAACTTTCTGTGTCAGCAGTGAAGGCCCAGCATTCCCAGGAAAGCCTCAGGCTCAAGCCAAGCAGGACGGTCGGCACCCTATACTCGGGGTCTCTTGCATGGCCATGGTCATCTGGTGGCTCTAGGGAGCCCGATGATCTAGGAGAGTCTCATGTACGAAGCTAGTTGTCGCTGTGATGTCAGCCAGGTCACGCGGTGGAGACAGGCGAGGCCAGGTTTGACAAGACGTGACTGTCTGAGATCCGCAATTGGTTCACTGTGTTACTCATCCAGCCTCAACCTGGGGAGGCAGAGAGCCCCTCACTCCCAGAACACAGCCCAGGAACTACGGCATTTAGAAAAGAGAAGCAGAAAACCACTGCTGCTGTTCTTGCTAGGGCTTTTTTTTTTTTTTTTTAATTAATGTCAAGGCCAGCAGTCTGGTGCAGCCCAGGAAGAAGAAGGGCAGAGATGCCAGGCACAGAACTGGTCACATGTCTGGGAGGGCCTCCACAGACAGCTCACGGGCTCTGCTGGCCCCAGCACCAGCCCCAGCCCCAACCTAAGTGTCACCTCATTACCCAACAAGCCCTCCGGCTACATGTGAGCAGGGTTGTTTCTCCCTTTAGACAGCCTAATCCTGAGGGGGCAGTGTGTGGTTTCCTATAGTTGGAATCAGGTTTTCCCTCCACTGCTGCATCCTGGCCTCTGAACAGGCCTCCTTCTCTCAGCTAAGGATCCACCTCACTCTTCCCCCTAAAGCGACCTCCTCCTAGCACAACACAAGGGTCACATTCCTCTCTCATCCCCAGTTCCCATTACACAATGAAGAGTAATGAAATTATACCCCCACGTTTCCTTTTTAAAGACACACGATCCGCCATCACCTATATATGGGATCTAAAACAAATACAAATGAACAGAGCAGAAATAGACCCACAGACAGAGAAAAGAATGTATTGTTACCAACAGGGAAAAGGCAGTGGAGGGAGGGCTAAATCAGGAAGTTGGGATGAACAGATATACAGCACTATATATAAAATAGATGAACAGCAAGGACCTACCATATAGCACAGGGAAACATACTCAATATTCTGCAATAACCTATAAGGGAAAAGAATCTGAAAAGGAATATGGATAGGTAAATACACACACACACACACACACACACACACACAAAACTGAATCACTGTGCTGCAGACCTGAAACTAACACACTGTAAATAAACTGTACTTCAAAAAAAAGATTAATTGTTAAAAATAAATAAATATAAATGATACAAACAAATTTATCAGGAGTTATTTAGCCACTCTTTACAAAATTCTAATTTAAGCAATGATCTAATACTTAAAAGAACTTATTAGGAAAAATATTTTGTTTTAATCTACAGTATCATTTTACTCAACAATTGAATGCTAGTGGAAAATAATTCCACATTAGCTGTAATTGTTCAGAGTCATGGGCCAACTCAAAATTTCTAGTTACATAATTGGAAATTATGTGGTTCATCTCTATGCTGATTGATTTGGCTTGATGGAGTCCTGGGGGAAAGCGTGCCTTTTCATTTCTGATCAAATTCACATTTCAACCCACATGCTCAGGATCCTCACCAAAGCCACTAAAATGAAAGGAAACCGAGAACCACATTTCTAAGAGGTCAGATCGTCATACGGCACAGGGTCTTTGTACACCGTCTTCCTTCACCTCAAATCCATCCTCTCTTTCCTCTTTTTCAAATGATTTACCTTGTGAAACTTTTCCACAACTCCTCTCCAAACATTGTCATAATAATAACATGTTTTTGCGATTTCTACTTATAGTCTGAGGGATACTAATATTTTATGACAGACCTATAATTTCTCAGTAGGATTGCTACTTTTATCTGACCCTCCTCTTATTCTACCGGACCCTAGATCACTGTGTTTGGACTGGTATGAAATAAGAACTTAAGGTCCAGGTTGGGACACAATTTACCATGAACTTTTAACTTCCAGAAGTGGAAAAGTAAATCAACATTTACAGTTGTACTCTTTATAACAACCAAGGTGTTAAATTCTAGGAATTTCTCCTGCATTTACTCACACATATGGAAAAGATACATAAGTGATATTGTTTATTGTAGAAATTCTGAAATAGTACAATACCAAAAATATTCTAAATGTTCATCAAATGTGTATATATGTATAAACATATCTATATTTTATATAGATATACATATTTATATATATAGATATATAAATATATACACACATCTTTATGCATAATGAAATCATGGGCAAATGTTAAAAAATAGAAAAAGGGGGAGTTCCCGTCGTGGCGCAGTGGTTAACGAATCCGACTAGGAACCATGAGGTTGCGGGTTCGATCCCTGCCCTTGCTCAGTGGGTTAACGATCTGGCGTTGCCGTGAGCTGTGGTGTAGGTTGCAGACGCGGCTCGGATCCCGTGTTGCTGTGGCTCTGGCGTAGGCCGGTGGCTACAGCTCCGATTCAACCCCTAGCCTGGGAACCTCCATACGCCGCGGGAGCGGCCCAAGAAATAGCAACAACAACAACAACAACGACAACAAAAAAGACAAAAAGACAAAAGACAAAAAAAAAAAATAGAAAAAGGAAGCACTTTTCAATATTGCATGATCATTAAAACATATTAGGCAGTTTTAAAAAGAATTAGGTAAAGAACATTTTATGTAGCATACAATCATTTTCACAGAGTAGGAAGAAAAATAAGTTATATTTGTATTTGCTCATATGAGCATGAATACCTCTAGAAGGATGCCTAAGAAAAAAATTACGGTTGTTTGTGATGGGAGAAGTAATGGCAGGGGATAGAAGTAGGAGCAAGAATTTTTATAAACATGTGAATATATTATCTAGTTGAAATAATTACATATTTTCAAATGTTCTAAAATGAAGATTAATGGGTGGATCTGCAGACTTCCCATCTGAACGAGATGAAGGTGTATGGACCAGATTTACCCTCCCACCTGAATAAAAAATAAAATACGTGACACTGAATATCTGGTCTTGAAGGACATTGATCCCTGAGAGATGGAAAACCCTAAGGTGAGCTTACTGACTTGAGAAAGTGTCCAGGTTGTGACATAAGGGAGGGGAACCCAGGTAGGACCAGCCTGAGTCAGTGTGGAACTGGGATTCTGGACAGAATAAGGCAGCTAGAATTTCAAGGGTAGAACACCATGGGGAAAGAACCACACGAGAGGGTGTCTGAAAATCTGTGGAGGGTACACCTTTAGTACTCAGAGAGGACCGGCAAGAGCGTGTGTATGAAAAATTACCTAAGACTGAGAAAAAAACACTCCAAAGAATTAGAGGTAACAGCGCCAGTGCCTAGAACGCACCTAAGGCTGGGAAGACTGTTTCCACCAGCCAGGCGGAACAACCTAATGATTGGCAGGACACTGAGAGAAGCACACAGAAAGGTCTGCCTTAAGAGTAGTGAATAACTTGCCATAGATTATGCACTGTTCCAGGCTGCCTAATATATTTTGAGCAAGATACAAAAGGGTCACACTATTTCCAAACACTGTAACTGCATCTCAGAACAAAGCTCAAAAGTGTCGAAAATATCCAGCCCCCAAAACATTTTAGAACTCAATGAAAAATTTAACAAGCAGGCAAAGAAGCACTAATGCATGGCCCATAATGAATGGGTAATTCAATCAATTGAAGATGTTAACTAAGAATTAACAGACAAGGACATTAAGAGGGTAACTATAACTGTTTGGAAAGTTAAAAACAAAAATATAAGATATAAAAAGACCAAAATTAAAATCCTAAAGGTGACCAAAAACATGTGAGATTAAAAATGCTTTGGAGGGGACTATCAATAGAATATACTTTACCAAAAAAAAATTAGTAAGCTTGAAGATATAGCAATAGAAACTGTTCAAAATGAAAGACAAAAAGAGAACAAAGTACATACACCTGAAGTCTCTAGAGGATATAAAAGAAAGGTAAGAACAGAAAGAATATTAGAAGAAATAACAGTCAAAAAGAGACAAAGTGTACACTTGAAGTCTCTAGAGGATACAAAAGAAAGGTAAGAACAGAAAGAATATTGGAAGAAATAGTGGTCAAAATTGCCCAATTTTCATGAAAATTATACCTACCAATCCAAGAAACTCAACTATCACCAAGCACAAAAACCTATACCAAGAAAACTACACATGACATGTCACATCATAATAAACTATCTCAAATCCAATGACACAGAGATCTTAAAAGCAGTCAGAGAGGAAAAAGACTCAGTGTATACAGAAAATCAGAGATACAGATAACGACACATTTCTCATGAGAAACGATACTGGTGAGAAGAGAGTAGGCTAGATCTTTAGAGAATTAAAAGGTGAAAAAACTGTTAACAATATTTTATAGCCAGCAAGAACATCTTTAAAAAAAATAAAAAAGCATAGACCAAAAAGATGTCTTCAGATATACAAAAGATGAAAGACTTCATCACCAACACACTCCCGCTACAAGAAACGCTGAAGAAAGTACTCTGGGCAGAAGGATAGAAATCTGAATCTAGGAGTTCCCGTCGTGGCTCAGTAGTTAATAAATCAGACCAGGAACCATGAGGTTGCAGGTTCTATCCCTGGCTTTGCTCAGTGGGTTAAGGATCCAGCGTTGCCATGAGCTGTGGTGTAGGTTGCAGACGCGGCTCAGATCCTGCATTGCTGTGGCTCTGATGTAGGCCAGTGGCTGTAGTTCCAATTTGACCCCTAGCCTGGGAACCTCCATATACCACAGAAGTGGCCCAAGAAGTGGCAAAGAAAAAAAAAAAAAAAAAAACGAAAGAAAGAAATCTGAATCTAACCAAAATAATTGGGAAAACAGAAATGATGTTCATAATGTAATTTCATATGTATGAAATTTTATTATTTAAATATTTTCAAAGATAACTGACTGCTTAAACAAAAATAATTATATGGCCTGGGATTTGTAACATATAAAAGTAAAATGTATGACATCATTGGGGGAGTAGAAATGAAAGGATACTATCAAAAGGTTCTTATAAAATATGGATATAGGTAAAATGTCCCTAGAAGGGAAACTGAAAAAATAAACATGGGAGTTCCCGTTGTGGCTCAGTGGTTAACAAATCCAGCTAGGAACCATGATGTTGTGGGTTCCATCCCTGACCTCGCTCAGTGGGTTAAGGATCTGGCGCTGCCATGAGCTGTGGTGTGGATCGCAGACACAGCTTGGATCCCATGTTGCTGTGGCTGTGGTGTAGGCCAGCATCTATAGCTCTGATTGGACCCCTAGCCTGGGAACCTCCATATGCTGCAGGTGAGGCCCTAGAAAAGACAGATAAATAAATAAATAAATAAATAAATAAGTATGATATAAACTGCTACAGCTACCATTAAAATAACAAAACAAAACAAAGAATTTTCATTGTCAAAAAAAGATACTAAGTAAAATCATGAAAAATATCCAAAAATCAAAAGAAGGAAAAGGAAACAACAGATGGAACAAAAAGAAAGCAAAGAAAAAATAATAGACTTAACACCTAACCACAAGAATAATCTTATTAAAAGTAAGTGACCTCAAAAACCCAATGAAAAGGCAGATATTTTTAATAGCAATATTCAATTATAATCTGCCAATAAGAAAACCGCTTTAAATATAGACACAAGTAGTGTAAAAGGTAAAATTAAAACATATACAAGGTTATAAATATTAGTGTTTAGATAGCACAAATCTAAAGAAAGCTGAAATGGTTATATTAACATCCAAGCAAAATCAATGTCTGAGTAGAAAATAATATTACCAGGGATGATAAAAGTTACTTTATAATGAGGATGAGGTCAACAAGAGCACATAAAATTCCAAACATTTATGCACTTATTAACAGAGCTACAAAATTCATGAAGCAAGAAACTGATAGAACAGCAGGGAGAAATAAACAAATCCAGAATTACAGTCATAGATTTCAATACCTTCTCTCAGTAATTGATAGAACAAGGAGACAGAAAATCAGTAAGAATACAGAAGACTTGAATAATACTACCAACTTTATCTAATAAATATTTATAGACCACTCCACTCAATAGCAACAGAATACACATTCTTGTCAAACATATATGGAACATTTACCAAGATAGTCCGTATTTTAAGCCATTTTAAAAAAATCCCAATAAATTTTAAAGGATTCAATTCATACTAAGTGTATTCGCTGACCACAATGGAATTATATGAGAATCAATAACAGAAAGATTTCCCAAAAAATCCCAAATAGTTGCAAACTAAATTACATGCTTCTATATAACCCATAGGTCAAAAAAAGAAAACAAAAAGGAAATTAGGGATTATTTTGAACATCATGAAACTGAGAACGCTGCATATCATTTTTTGTATGCCTGTGGGATTCTGCTAAAGCAGTACTTATGGGAGATTTATAAAACTAAATAGCTATGGAAAAAAGAAAGTCTCAAATCAATAATATCAGTTTCCACCCTAAGTAACTAGAAAAAGAAGGGTAAATTAAATACAAAAGTAAGTAAAATAATTAAACTAATAAAGACCCAGGAGAAATCAATGAAATATAAAGGTGAAACATAATAGAGAAAAATCAATGGAACCAAAAGCTAATTCTTTAAGCAGATCAGTAAAATTGACAAACCCCTAGTCAGACTGACTAGGAAAAAAAGAGAAATGATGTAAAGATGGTCAACAGCATTAATCATTATGGAAATGCAAAATAAAACCACGAAAGATACCACTGTACCCCTGTAATAATGACTACATTTCGAAAGACTGCTCACATCAAGTATTTGAAGATGGGTAGCAGCTCTAATTCAAACACAGCTGGTAGGAATATAAAGTGATACAACTACTCCAGAAAAGAGTTTGACAGTTTTATTAAAAGGTCAACCCATACCTACCATAAGACATAGTCATTTCACTTCAGGCATTTCCTCAAGAGAAAGGAAAGCAAACATCCACACAAGGATTAGTACACAAAATTCATAGCAGCTTAATTTCTAATAGCCCCGAACTAGAAACAACCCAAATGTTCATCAGTGAGTGAATGGATAATCAAACTGCAGTACACTCATGCAAACAGAATGTTACTCAGCAGTCAAAGAGGAAAGAAACTATTAACACACACGACAAGGAGTGAATCTCAAAATAATGATACTGAATGAAAGAAGCCAGACCCTCCCCAAGAAGAATACCTACTGTGTGATTCCTTCATATAAAATTCTAGAAAGTGCAAACTAATCTGTAGTGACAGATAGCAGATCCATGCATCCTAGAGGAAGGGAAGAGGAGAGAGCCAGGAGGGATGGGTTACAGTGAAGAGACTTTGGGGGGAGTGATAGATTTGTTCATTTTCTTGAATGTAGTGATGTCTACACAGGGTATTCATAAGTCAAAATTTATCAAATTGCTGAAAATACTTGCAATTCATTGTATGTCAGCTACAGCTCAATTAAGCTATTTCAAAGATTGATGGACAGATATAAGTAAATACATAAATAAATAAAAGGTTTGTTTCTTACCAGTCATTCACACTAATCAAGATAGGAAATTTGGGGAGTTCTCGTCGTGGCTCAGTGCTAATGAACCCAACTAATATCCATAAGGGCATGAGTTCAATTCCTGGCCTCACTCAGTGGGTTAAGGATCCAGCCTTGCCATGAGCTGTGGCATAAGTCACAGATGAGGCTCAGATCTGGCATTGCTGTGCCTGTGGTGTAGACTGGCAGCTGCAGCTCTAATTCAACCCCTAGCCTAAGAACTTCCATATGCCACAGGCGTAGCCCTAAAAGGACAAAAAAAAAAAGACAGGAAACTCTAATTTATCTGGGGCTTGGCTATAACATCAATGAGGGTAAAGGGGGTCCATTTGAATTTATTTTATCATGCCTCAAATTAACCAAAACTATGCTCCATGGGTGTTTTATAAGTTCATTAAGAAGACAAGATATTGTGTTTCCAACAAATTCTTTACAATAAAAATATCAATATAGGACTTTCTCTTGCTCAATAGCTATACTAGTTCAATACTAATGATAATTCTAGTTTGGAGAATCATTCTGCACAGTGTACATTCTGCGGCACCCTAGTCTTGTGTTTTACACAAACAAATAAGAATGTATTTGTAGGACTTAAGACCTTTCTATTTGTGGTTCAGGTTGAGTAGGATTGAGAACTTCTGATCACTTATCCCCAAGCCCTACAGGATTAAAGATTACCCTGAGCCAACATGCTCACTGGGGAATGGCACCCAGTACGTGGTAGTGTCCTAATTTATTCCAGTTACAGCTGCGATTCCCCTCTGAAATTCAGTGCGTGGAAATGGGAAAAGATTAGGCTGCTGGAGAGAGGGCTAAAGTAAGGGACATCTGGTTCTGACTTTTATTTCAAACAAAATATTTAAATGGCATGAGATTCTCTGTGCTATTTTTTGAGTTCCGCTCACTTTCTTAGGAGGGGAAAAACCAATCCCTCTCCTGCCTTATAATCTTTCCATCTATATAGAGTATACACATTTTTTTAAATCTTAAACTGAAGTAATTAGGCCAAGAACCATATGAACATGCAAAGTCTTTGAAATATATAATGCACTTAAACAAATTCAGGTTTATATCCCTCCAATGCCCCAGAAAACATTACCAAGAACACAACTTCAGTTGGTCTGTAAATTGGTGCATCTAACATATTTAGATATATTTTTAAATGTGTCTTCAACATTTAGTGCCTTGTATTCTTATGTATAAATATCCTTTATTTTGAAAAGTTTTCAGAACTGCAACAAAAACTATATTGACCCTGTGGGTTTTAACATATTTGCTTGGTCAGCAAAAGGGTGTTGTCTAATTGTTCTGTGCCCATATTTATGTCCTTGCCTCTCTTTACCTGCTAAACATTGAAACTGAAACAGTGTTGCAGTAAGAAAGTCAAAAGCATCGAAATCAGAGGACGTGGTCTAGCCCTGTCACCATCACAGCTTAGTTTCAACCTTGGGGAATACACCCCACCTCTCTCTGCCTGTTTCTCCAAACTATGCCCAGGGATGCTCTCTGTAGGGCTGCTGTGAGGACTAATCAAGGACAAGACTCTTAGCTGGTAGTCCAGCACATAGTGAACATTCAACAACACAAAAGTGCCTTGGAACTGCAAAATATCTTAGGTCCAAGTCCATTAATTATAAATTATCTCATTACATAGCACCCTGGAACTTCCAATGGATCCTAGCAAGAGCAGAAAAATATTATTTGATCAAATATTATTTGATCAAAAAATAATTTTTCCTGGAAAGGTAGACTTCAAAAAGTACATAATTAAAGTGAAAAAACCTATTTTAAATTCCAACTTTGGCATGTTAATTAAATAACTAGTGCTAGTTGGTTATTTTATTCTAACTGACTGCCTCGTAGTCTGTAAAATGGACATGGCCCCAAAATGGTGGGTGCTTGGTGAATATGCAAGGAGAACGAGATGAGATCAAAGATATGATCTACAAGTTTTCTGTACTTCTATCTGTCCGATGGTATAAGATCTCTCTTTCACTTTGAGGAACAGCTATAAAATTGATTGCTATTCCCCAATCTACCAGCCACTAGTCACCATGTACTTCTCTCTGATGACACATACAGAGTCAATGTGTGAGTTGCCCTGCAACCTGAACTGTGAAGTTCAAAGCTCATGGGGCTTCCAGGAGCAATCAGAGACTCAATGAGAACTCACGTCCATTCACAGAAAACCCATGCTGAAAGGCTCCCTGCAGTGACCACAGAAACTTACCCTGAAGTTTGCTCTTTTTTTTTCCCCCAAGCAAAATATCATTATCCCTGATGTCCATTGCCCTTTAAAGATTGTTTTATTCGTTTCACAGGTCTCCCGTTATGGCTGGAGGTCTCTTTGCTGTGGATCGAAAATGGTTTTGGGAGTTAGGAGGCTATGATCCAGGCTTGGAAATCTGGGGAGGAGAGCAATATGAAATCTCTTTCAAGGTAAGCCCCCAGCACCCTCTCCACACTATGTCAGCATCATTTTGACAATTCTGATAGAATGTCATTTTGTTTGGCAACCTATGTTATAAATTGACAACAAAAATAGACATGTCACTTCCCCACCTCAGCTTTTAGATGAGAGGAGATACTTCTTTCTGATCTTCCAAGGAAGCATAGTCATGCCTTAGATGAGATACATATGAGAAAGAATTCAAAATTCTATCTGCAGGCAGGGACCCTGGTGGTGCCAGCATGTCCCCTGCTCCATGGGCAGTATATCCCTTCTAAGGCACTTAGAACACAGAGACAGAGGGAAAGAAATTGAATTACTGGCGCTTTTGCCTTTGTGTTTGTTCTAGAAATAATAGCTCACATTTTTCTCATTCCACAATTTCAGGAACAAAGGAGTAATTTTAAAATGTGAATGATAAATTAAAGCTATCTTTATATAATTCTAAAGCAAGTGAGTCTTTATTTTTATCTGAAATTCCCCATGTTTCCACTTACTTGGCTCATAAAAACTCACTAAAATTATCAACTTTATTACATTTATTACATACACACACATATATACGATATACACACATAAATGATAGAATATCAAATTTCAGGGTTTGTAAATGAGAAAGACTTAGCACAACATGTGAAGACCAGATAGCCAAAGCAAAGCAAATATGCAAAAGCCTTTCTTTTTTCTTTTGTATTGCCATTATTTACATAAAAGATAGAGTGATTCTTGCAAGTTTTATCATATGGAAACCTCATTAAATAAATCAGCTTTTCTTAATTACCTTCATTATAAAAACAAAACAATTCTTGCTAAGAAAATAAAATGTATCCTGAATATGGTAACAGTAAAACTTAAGAATCCAGCTAAACTTTTTGAATTTATGCATAAAAACAGTGATAAAACTGACTTTTATGAAACTGTAACAACTGTCTTCAGTGTGTTAACAGAAATGTTATGTTATCCCTGGAGTGTCATAAAATAAATATTCCCAAAAAGAAACGCAGGAGACATAATTGCAGGCTTCAGGGCATTTAGAATTTTCTGTCTCACTGCTGGCAGTAAGCCTTGAAATTCTATTTATTAAATGAGTGCTTTTTTTTCACCATCACTGAAACACATCTAATTTCACATCTAAGTTACTTTTTTCTTAACCTTTGTATACATACATTTGCTCCATTGATTTAATGGTATGTGACATACCAAATGCTGAGTCAAGTGCTTTATATGCATTGTATAATTTAAAATCACAACGCTAAAAAGTGGGCATTATTCTATTTTATAGATGAAGAAACTGACATAAGACATTAAAGATTTTAATTTTTTTAAATTTTAATGATTAAATAAGCTACCCAGAATTGCCTTGGGATTAAAATGTTCTACTTCTGCTTAATTGCAGAGATGCAAAAACATAAAATTGTTCACTCAAGTTGTACCATGAACACCACTCCAACGTTCATGATGAACCTTTTGCTCTCTCTCTAACGGTTTCTTTCATTGAACAGAGGCGAGTATCTTCCTTATATTCTAAGAACACAGCAGCAAACTTTCTGCTGACCTTGGCAAAATATTATTGATGATCAGATATGGCCAAAGCTGGGTGCAAAGTTTACAATAATACTGCCCACTGGAAAAACAGAATATTACATTTGACTCCAGCAATAAGGGGAAATATGGCATTGATGTATTTGCAGTATTGTCAGAAGTCAATGAATGCTTTTTACTTCTCACAGATCAAGAGATTTTTTTCTTAGATTCTCTTAATTCATGAATTCTTTGAGATTAAAATGCTATTAAGAAACCTCTATTAAGCAGGAGAGACCTGGTTTTGAATAGTAAACTGGGTGTGGATAAAAGTACTACTGAAAGTCTGGAGAGTTTGCAGACTGGACATTTGCATTCTCCATCACAAGAGTATTTTTAAGACAAACATAAACTTGAACTTCTCACTTTCTGTCATTGCATCTATCACTTCTTTCCTAGGTGACCTGAAATTTTACTACCCCATTTCCTATATTTCAGTTATCTGTCATTCTGAAGGATATAATTGGAATGCAGTCCTGCTGTCTTTGTCTAGAAACCATGGCAACGGAACTAGAGGTTCAGGACTAAATTGCCCTGGGCTGTTTGGTTGGAATGACAGATTTTTTGGCGACAGCTATGTCTTACAGGGTCCCACTTCAGACACACCCCTTCCTCCTTCCCGCTATTGTGTGCTGACCTTGGGGTTCCTGTCCCTCCCTATTAGTATTTGTAACATGATGGGGACAAACTTAAGCAGGCTTTGGTAGAATTTGCACAGAAGATGAAGAATTTTCTCCGTGTGAGAGAAATCAAAAGAAATGTGCACAAGCATCTCTATTCAATGACATTAAAAATAAAAGAAAAATCAAACATCTGCATTTTTGGACATATTCCCTAAGTTGTAGTTAATTTTATAGTGCAAAGCACTGTAAGATACACTCAGGTCAGCCCTTGGGGTTTGGGAATGTGTATGGATAACTGAGCGTTCACACATCTGTTTCACACCATCATTGAGAGACTGTCGCACGTCTAAAACAGAAGCTCTAATTCAAAAGATTTCTGTCTGTGGTCTTTACCAGGCATCTGTGCTTGCTCTTTGAGCTTCAAGAATCATTTGACCAACATGCATGACAAGATGCCATAGCCGAATGAAACTATTTCCAGAAAACTCTGCCTTATATTAAGGACTCAGTTTTCGGTCAGACAGTATTTGGCTAAGAGGGTGCCCCAATTCTGTCTCTGTAAATATCTTTCCTTCCTTTTTCTAACTTCTGACTAGATTTCATGCCATCGCATAAAAGCCAACGCAGCATAATTTTCAGAAGTCAGTTGAGGAGTCTAGAGGAATGATCTGCCTGCACCAGGCTTAGTCTTCAATCTCTTTTAATATGAATCCAAACTCCTACTTGGCCCAGAATTATCCAGCTGCCTTTCAAACACTGCTAGGTTAGTCAGCTGCTAGCGAGGAAAAAGAAGCATTTAGCAGTCATTCAACAAGCCTTTACTGAGCATCTAATTTATGCCAGGCACTGTTCCGGGTACTCAATTCGCAGCTGCACCTGGAAACCAAGACAGACTGCAGAGTGTGGCATAAAAGAGGTAACCCACCTTTAATTAACGTTTTCCATTTAATTAATGTTAAAACCATCATGGGTCTCTGATTTCCCAGAGTGCCTTTTTTCACCCATTCCCCCAAAATAAAAGTCAAAATGTCAGCATTTTCAAAAGAAAAAGCTCCCCGGAGAATAAAAGTGAGTAATAAACACTGATAAGGCACCCACAAGACTTAGAATGAAGCCAGGGACCCTATTTCACAAAATTCTCTGGCATGAGACATACAGCTTGAATCTGGGTGCAAGAGCATGACATTTGGTTCATCCTTTTCCATCTGGGGAGCATGTCAACATGGTCCTCCAGGGGTCCACTATTTCCTGGGACACCTGCAGTCTGGGAAGAGCTTGTGACCACCAGCCTCAGCTCTGCAGAAACATTCAGGGCTGTAGGTACCACGAGTCTGGGCACCAGATGCCCTAGAGGGAGTCTTACGGACCTGGAAGCCCCACCGCCTATATCAGAATCCCTCTCCATGGACTGTGACCTCCCAGGCAACCACCTTTGTGTCACTTTTGTCTTTCCCGGGTGTTAAGATTCAGACATTTAAGGAAATTTTAACTTCCCTCTCACACGCTTTCAGCCTTTAGTACATTCCACAGGCACTTATCTATTGATTACAAGATTACCATGTGCTGACTCTGGGCTGTGCTCTTGTGATTCAAGGATACATGTGAGGAGGTTCTCTCCAGGAGCTACCTGGAGAACTAGTGCTGTTTGGGATCTATTTTATTTCCATATGCACGGTTATAGTTCAGGAATGTACACAGGAGCCTCTTCACCAGCCCCCTCCCTCTGTTCTGGCTCCTCTTTCAACTGATCTCCATTTTTCATCCGTTCATTCATTCCCTGAGCTACCCTTTTCCCCCTCCTAAAAGTTCACAGGTGCTCCTAAGGACCCCACAAATCAACTGAACACACTGAATCATAAACAGTGAAACTTCCCCTCAATGACCTGCCTCACCGAACCATCTCCACTTACACTGCAAACCAGCTTAACAGAGTGTTTTCCTTTCCTTTCCAGAAAAGATAAAAATGCACTTGTCCATCACTGTCTCTGTTTATTGTGGATATTTTAACCAGCCAGACTTTGTTCCATTCCTGAAAATTTTGGTTATCCTGTCTAAAGTATGAATCAGAAACCTTCACTGGGCATCTACATAACATACAAGCTAGACTCTGCAGAAAAAATGCAAGGGAAGCCCAGTAGAAGCCTTCCGATCAAGTACAGCTGAGTATTTTACCCATTAAACATAAACATCGATTAAAGAAAAAAGCACCAAAAATGACATTAAGTATCTCCTCTAAAGTACTGGAGTTCCCATCATAGTTCCACAGTTTCAAACCCCACTAGTATCCATGAGGATGTGGGTTTGATCCCTGGCCTCACTTAGTGGGTTAAGGATCAAGCGTCGCCATGAGCTGTGGTATAGGTCACAGACATGGCTCGGATGCAACATTGCTGTGGCTGTCGTTCTGATTCGATCCCTAGCCTGGGAACTTCCATATGCCACAGTTGTGGCCCTAAAAAAAAAAAAAAAAAAAAAAAAAAAAAAAAAAAATTTCCTCTAAAGAAAAACATATAAATAAATGTACACTTATTCACAGTGTCTTAAAGCAAGAGAGGCCAAAGCTTTTCCTCCTGCATTTGGGTCCTCTGATTGGGGTAAACTATAGCACCATGACCCACACCACATTACATCCTCAGTGGGCTCCAGTTTGGGTCCCTTTAAATTGGAATGAGAACCTGAAGACACCTAGGAGCTACCTTCATGCAAGAATAGAATCCCCCTGATTCTTTTATGATGTTACCCAATCCTTTTGGATTACTTTGCCCACATCCAATGGGACAGAAAAAAAATTTTAACAACAATTTCATCTTTCAAGTTCCTCAAATTAGTTTTGACATGAACAACTTGTTTTATAACAGTATTTCAAGTTGTGTTATCTCAAACTACATAATTACAATTTTTTAAAACTAGCATTATCCCGTTTGAGAAGAAATGCACTGCCTGTGACATACACACATAACTTAATGAGTGTGAGCAAAAGATTCCAAGTGTATTCAATGTGGCCTATACTGAATGGTGTTGCTTCACTGTAATGTGCATACCATCCGACATGCTTAGCGAAGGCATAGTGTGATGGTTAATACATTACACTGAGTGGAGATTCAGACCTTGCTGTCCAAAATGCTCAGTCTCCTGGGAGACATCAAGCTCACGTAGCAGAGGTGGGTGCATTGCTGCTTTTGCATGGAGCTAAATAACCCACTCATTGGCTTCAGGTTGGGGCAAGGCTCTCCCCTGGGGCCCTCATCCACACCCATCTGCCCTCTGTCTGAGGAGCTTATAGGTACCTAGTGGGGGGTTGTGAAACAACTTTAGTGCCATCCCCTTGTCTCTTACACTCCACACCCCCGTCCCACACACCAGTTCCCACTTCTATTTGCTAGTTGTTGCTTCTGTTCCCATCCCTTAGGCCCAATCTTGTGTAGTCTCTCTAAAGTAGAAAAAAAAAAAAATCAGTCCTAAAATAAGCCTCTGGGGTTTCTCTGAATCTTTGCTTCTACATGGCTGTGGCTGGAAAAGAAAACACTCCCAAAGGAAAAAAAATAGAAGCTGTAAAACACATTGAACATAACAAAGAGAATACTTAAGTATGCCACATGTAAATAAACATATCAGCTCAAAGAGACTAAACTATGTCTGGATTTTAATAGACAGCACGCATTTATTTTGTATCCCTTTATGACATAAAAATCTTTACCTGTGTCCCAAAGTCCTGGCCATTTTATTTTTCCGATGATGGTAATAACTGTTATTTGGTCCCTTAACAAGGAAAAGTAAAGGCTTAGCACTTAAAGGGCATTTAATTTCTTATTCCATTCAACACTAATGCAAGGTAAAAATATAATTTCTACTCATAATTGCAGAGACATGCTATTATCTAGTTAATATCAAAGCAAGGAGCAGAATTTGGGTTTGCTCTCAAAACCATTAGCCTAATTTCTCTTTGCTGGAAAAATAGAAGACTTTATGCCCTTGGTGCAAAAAAGTGGCTACTGCCATTCTCTGAAACTACTTTTAAAAAGAAAAGCAGGTTCTTCTGGTCTGATTTTTATTAAATATGAGGGCTGACAACTCTTGTTATGACTTAATGTAAAATGTAATGCTTTACTATCTTTAAAATGCAATGGTTATTCAATAAGGATTGGGTAACACAATTGGGACTAATCATTGAGTATACAACATTTAGCTCTTTATTCAATCAAACAAGATAAAACCATCAATTTGGAATTGTTATAACTCAGTGAACTATATAGTCTAGAGCTTAACTTCATTAAAGAGCTTCTCAAGAACAAACATGGATTTTATTTATTTGTATTTAGAAAATCAAAATTAATAACCCCACTAAATTAGTTACATTTACAATTTCCCTACATAGTATATAACAATCAAAAAAATTTAAGTATATTTATCATTCAACAATTAAATGTTATACAATCACAATTTATACTTTTAAACTGGTAAGAAAGGTCTTCTCTCAGATATCATGCAACACGAAAAAAGGAGAACATGAAATAGGAACAAAAAAACCCTTAACTTTACCCTTGACAAAATGATCAGAGAGCTTACCCTCAACCAAAGTGTATGAGGAATCTTACGGTGTCCAGTAAGATCAACTAAGTGATGGTAAAACAGGGGCGTGGTTGGACAGAATGACCACCCTACAAAGCATATTTGAAGTCAGCAGATCTCAATTCCCCAAAGCAATGGTACATCCTAAGGGGGGAAACCAACAATCACTTCTTTGAAACACTAGTAACAGATGTGACTGCTGGTGGCCAGAGCTTCTCTGCACTGAGTTGGCACCAAGAAAGGCAGCAAATGGGAGGCCGAGGACAGTTTTGAAGAGGGTTTATACAGACCAGCCATATTTTCAGGAAGCAGATTATTATTGAGGCAGAATAGAAGAAAGATACTTGATTTTGTGAGCAGCTCCACAGTAGCCAATTCCTGTTGGATGCAGACAAATACTGGCTGAAATAATTCACTCACACACAAAATTGTGCATCTTAAAGGGAATGCCCACTGTAATTGGTGAGAAAAATTCACCCTATTCAAAGATCATAATAATTTTTTAAAACATTACAAGAAAAAAAAGGAGAGAGGACTAGGAAAGGGTACCAAAATCAAAAATCATGCTACATTGCTATAAGTCATTGACTCTGTAAAACAAGATGAAATGCTGAGCTTTCTGAGATTAAGCAAAATATCAAGAGGGAGAGAGAAAAGAAAGAGCAGCAGTCAGGATTTAGTGAAGAAGAAAAAGGAAAACAAAATGAAGGCCACATTGAAAGCATCACAAAAGAGAAGGGATATTTTACTAGATAGATAGATAAATAGATAGACAGACAGACAGACAGACATAAAGGATAAGACTGAATAAATGGAATAAAGTTAAAAGTAGTAGAGAGGAATGATATGGAGGATAAAGAGCTCATACTAATGTTCCCAAGGAAAAGAAGTTAAATTAAAAGATCAGATTTCAAGATCTAGGAGACACAGCTGAAGCAGTGTTCAGAAGAAAAGGTAGATTCTCAAATTCTTACATCAACATTAAAAAAAAGAATAAAAATAAACTAAACATCCATATCCAGCTTGCAAAACAAAAATTAATTAAGCCTAAGGAAATAAGGATTTTTTTTTGTCTTGTCTTTTTTTTAGGGCTACACCTGCAGCATATGGAGGTTCCCAGGCTAGGGGTCTAATCATAGCTGTTGCCGATGGCCTATGCCACAGCCGCAGCAACCCCAGATCCAAGCTGCGTCTGCAATCTACACTACAGCTCATGACAATGCCAGATCCTTAATCCACTGAGCAAGGCCAGGGATCAAACCTGCAACCTCATGGTTCCTAGTCGGATTCGTTTCCGCTGCACCATGATGGGAACTCCAAGGATAAAATATTAATAATCACTAAAAAATTAATCATTTAGAAAACCTCAAACTAGTAGTTAAGAGCTGTTCTTTAGAGCCAAAAATAAATCATTTAACAAGAGATAGATAGCTATGGCGACAGATAAATTAATTAGAAAATGGCTAATGGACATTTATAAAAAAGAATATATAAACCCAAAATCAATAATGGGGGGAAGTAGGAATTTCAGACATTTAAATAATCATAAGAGATTACTCTGCTCAGTAGAATAACAAGAAAATTTCTGGGGAAAAAATGATAGGGTCTAACGTAGCAGATAATCGAATACGTAATAAAACATGCATGAATAGACAGAGGTTATCTATGGCAGAGAATTTAAATAGACCCAGATACATGTAGGAACAGAGCAGAAGATAAACGTTTCAAATCAAGAGGAAGAGAGTGGGTCCCTCAGTAAATAGTATGGGACAATTACAAATCTGGAGGGAAAAAATAATGAATCCCCTACGTGAAATGACACAGGTACATGGATATTTATTTCAATATTGTTTTTATTGATGACAAATGGAAAAATGCAAATAGCTATCGTAGGGGACTAATTAATCATTATTTACCTATACTGTGGACTGTAGCATTGCCTTTAAAAAGATTGCAATAATTGTATTCTTACAAGAGTTCCCCTTGTGGAACAGTAGGTTGAGAACCCAGCATAGCGTCCATGAGGATAACAGGTTCCATCCCTGGCCTCGCTCAGTGAGTTAAGGATCTGGTGTTGCCACAAGCTGTGGTATAGGTCATAGATGAGGCTTGGATCCAACATTGCTGTGGCTGTGGGGTAGGCCAGCAGCTGCAGGTCCAATTCAACCCTTAGCCTTAGAACTTCCATGTGCCACAGGTGTGGCCATTAAAAAAAAAAGAAAGAAAAAAAAAAGTTGTGTTTTTACTAATGTGAAGTAATATCCAAATCTATTTCTGTTAAAAAAAGTACAAACATATGTACAAAAAAGAAATATGGAGGGAAGATAAACTTTTATTATTTATATTTAATAATTTATATATAACATGTCAAAGTACATATGTAAGAACATAAAAATAAACTTATAATATCAAGTTCATATTCAGACAACAGTCACAGATGTATCCACAAATCCAGGAAATATTTACTGAGTACCTACTGTATGCCAGACACTGAGACATGTTCTCTATCTCATGGTATTTAGCCTGAGGAAAGACAGATTATAAAGAAATAAGTCAATAAGTCAACAAGATAATTTCTGAAGTTGGTAAGTGCTAAAAGGAGTTCAGCCAGCCAACATTACAAAGTAGGAGCTCCAGACAAGGAATGGTTATATTTGGCATAAGGTTTTTAAAATATTTGTTTGTATACCCCAGGGAGAAGACGGGGGAAGAGGCTGCAATGTTTACTGGCCCTCAGGCTCTTACTCTTACAACTTTGAGGGGCTCCCATCCAGACACCCCCACAGTACTGTTTGCAACAAATGCTCTGTGTGTTATGGGACCACAGATTTGCAGGAGAAACTACAAAATAACAACACATGAACATCCCAAAGAAAGGAGGCTATTCCCTGGGGCCCTGACCCCAAGCTGGTCCCTCAATCCCCTCTCTCCCACAGTTGTTAATTTCCACACAACTAGTTCCCAAGACAAGTCCCTAGTACCCTGGCAGAGAACCTATAGTTTTAATTAATAAGCATTTTTCACTTTCTCCACATATTGTCTGAAAATATAAAAACTCCCTGGGTATTTAATTTATACTCCTGAAATAGGTTATTGGCTTCCCTGGAAGGGGGTACAACTCCAGCCCATAGTGGAAGGTATTCTTTCCCCCTTGAACCACCTCTCTTGTTAAACTTTCAATGATGATGCTTTGTACAAATGGTTTTGTTAGGAATAAATTCAGTCTTATAAAATGTGCTCATTAGAAATCCTTTATATGCCAGAGATGATTCTAAAATATTTCATACGCCCCCTCATTGCTTTTATGAGACAACTATATTAAAAATCCTCTCCTTACTTATGAGACTGCAAAGTACCTTGGAGTGTCGTTGCATTTTGTGTCTAAAATGTGACAGAAGCCTTTTTATGGCACACTGTACACCTTCACACACACAAGAAAATACCTGGAGCTGTTCTTGTGAGGTTTTTTCCCTGCAATATTTAGCCTCAGTCACATAAAAATAACCATTCTAATTCAACATGCCCAGAATTGATCTTCCAAAGAAAATATTAAAATGACTCTAAACTCATCCAGAAACTCAAAGATAAACAGAAACAGCTGCTTAATGTCTCACAAGCCAGTCTGAGATTCGTTTCAATTACCCAACAAAAGGTACCTCAGGTGAAACAGAGCATTTTCAAGTTAAATTTTATGTCCATGGGATAGAAGCCCAGCAGCAAGTCTAGATTCCTTTCAATTGCTACTTCCTTTATGTCTGACGGCATTTTCCTAATTCCCTATTTAATTTTATTTTAGCTTTTATAGAAAGCTGTAAAGTGAGCAGGATATTACAATTGACACAGCATTACACAGCTTTACACAGTACCTGTGTTCAGGGCAGTTTAACTTCCTATCAAAATCTCTTTCTAATATTGAGATCTTTACGAATTTCTGTATTTTTCTGGTTGCCATCTTCCCCAACAAGAAGAATGAAATACCCAATATCCATCAACAGAGGAGTGGATTAAGAAGATGTGGTACATATACACAATGGAATACTACTACTCAGCCATAAAAAAGAATGAAATAATGCCATTTGCATAATTAGAGATTCTCATACTTAGTGAAGTAAGTCAGAAAGAGAAAGACAAATACCATATGATATCACTTACATGTGGAATCTAAAATATGGCACAAATGAACCTATCTACAAAACAGAAACAGACTCACAGCCACAGAGAACAGACTTATGGTTGCCAAGGGGGTGAGGGAAGTGGGATGAACTGGGAGTTTGGGGTTAGTAGATGCAAACTATTCAATTTAGAATGGATAAGCAATGAGGTCCTGCTCTACAGCACAGGGAACTATATCTAGCCTCTTGGGATAGAACATGAAGGAAGATAGTATGAAAAAAAAAAAAGAATGTATATATATGTATGACTGGACCACTTTGTTGTACAACAGACATTGCACAACATGGTAAATCAACTATACTTTAACAAATTTTTAAAAATGAAATACAATTTAATCACTCTAATGGAAGTCAGTTTTCCCCATCCCCTGGCACAAGATATATGTGTAGAAAATTACCCCCAAAATCCTCCATACACTTCTCAAGCCGTCACCCAAATCCCCATGACTATCCTCTTAAATGGAGCCTGGGGGTGTAACAGGCATCCGCTTCAGAGGTATAAGGATTTGATTCTGAGACTCAACATCAAGATAAGCAACCTCCAACACACAAGGTTGATGTAAGTTGACCACATAACTCCCTCCCTCCAAACTAGGAGAGTGACAGTTGAGAATACAATCCCCACCTCCCCCCACACGCAGTAACCAACGTGCATGTTGTCATAGCCTAATCCCTCTCACCCAGGTCAATGTGTAAACCACAACAACCACCCCGTGGCCCCCATGTGCTAGAAGAATAAAGCTGGTCCACTAGGGAGGCTCCAGCATATGACCACCATTCCTGAGCACCTATTATGTGCCAGATAAAGATGCTGTGTGATTACTTAACTGAGTCCTCAAGCCCTCTTATAAAGGAGACACATTACCCCAACTTTACAAAAGAGGAAGATGAGACTCAGCAAAGGGTAGTAACCTGCCCGGTTCAAAACCTAGTCCCAAATGCCTTTTGCACTGTTTCATATCCTGAAAGCATGCCAACTTCTCAAAACAAAAAAATACCAGGTACTGACACCTATGGTCAATTAATCTTTGACAAGGGAGGCAAGAACATCAAATGAGAAAAGGAAAGTCTATTCAGCAAGCATTGCTGGGAAACCTGGACAGCTGCATGCAAAGCAATGAAACTAGAACACACCCTCACACCATGCACAAAAATAAACTCCATATGGCTGAAAGACTTAAATATACGACAGGACACCATCAAACTCCTAGAAGAGAACATAGGCAAAACACTCTCTGACATCAACATCATGAATATTTTCTCAGGTCAGTCTCCCAAAGCAATAGAAATTAGAGCAAAAATAAACCCATGGGACCTCATCAAACTGAAAAGCTTTTGCACAGCAAAGGAAACCAAAAAGAAAACAAAAAGACAACTTACAGAATGCGAGAAAATAGTTTCAAATGATGCAACTGACAAGGGCTTAATCTCTAGAATATATAAGCAACTTATACAACTCAACAGCAAAAAAACCAATCAATCAATGGAAAAATGGGCAAAAGACCTGAATAGACATTTCTCCAAAGAAGATACACAGATGGCCAGCAAACACATGAAAAAATGCTCAACATCGCTGATTATAAGAGAAATGCAAATCAAAACTACCATGAGATACCACCTCACACCAGTCAGAATGGCCATCATTAATAAATCCACAAATAACAAGTGCTGGAGGGGCTGTGGAGAAAAGGGAACCCTCCTGCACTGCTGGTGGGAATGTAAACTGGTACAGCCACTATGGAGAACAGTTTGGAGATACCTTAGAAATCCATACATAGAACTTCCATATGACCCTGCAATCCCACTCTTGGGCATATATCCGGACAAAGCTCTACTTAAAAGAGACACATTCACCCGCATGTTCATTGCAGCACTATTCACAATAGCCAGGACATGGAAACAACCCAAATGTCCATCGACAGATGATTGGATTAGGAAGATGTGGTATATATACACAAAGGAATACTACTCAGCCATAAAAAAAGAATGACACAATGCCATTTGCAGCAACATGGATGGAACTAGAGAATCTCATCCTGAGTGAAATGAGCCAGAAAGACAAAGACAAATAACATATGATATCACTTATAACTGGAATCTAATATCCAGCACAAATGAACATCTCTACAGAAAAGAAAATCATGGACTTGGAGAAAAGACTTGTGGCTGCCTGATGGGAGGGGGAGGGAGTGGGAGGGATCAGGAGCTTGGGCTTATCAGACACAATTTAGAATAGATTTACAAGGAGATCCTGCTGAGTAGCGTTGAGAACTTTGTCTAGATACTCATGTTGCAACAGAACAAAGGGTGGGGAAAAAAATGTAATTGTAATGTATACATGTAAGGATAACTTGATCCCCTTGCTGTAAAGTGGGAAAATAAAAAAAATTAAAAAAAAAACTGAGACCCTTTCAATAATAAAAAAAAGCTATGAACATCCAAAAAAAAAAAAAAAAAAAAAACAGGTAAAGGCCATTATGAACCTTTAAGAGTTCTCATTTTTTTTATTTTGATGACATTTCTTAAAATTATTTTTTATAATAATCATACTGAATATTTCCTTCTAAATTTAATACTTATCAAGTGAAGATTAGAAAACCCAATTGTGATCACCTGAGTAGTTTGTTTCATTTTAGGATCATACCAGAGACATGTGGAGGCTCACAAGCTAGGGGTCGAATCAGAGCTATAGCTTCTGGCTACACCACAGCCACAGCAACACCAGATCCCAGCCAAGTCTGCAACCTACACCACAGCTCATGGCAATGCCAGATCCTTAACCATCTGAGTGAGGCCAGGGATGGAACCTGCATCCTCATAGATGCTAGTCAGATTCATTCTGCCGAGCCACGACAGGAACTCCCACCTGAGTAGCTTTTGACTGATGTGCTTGGTGCCCCCAGACACTCAAACCCTGACTATTCAAAGAGAGAGCTCTTTCTTTTCTTTTCTTTTTTTTAAGGCTGCACCTGTGGCATATGAAACTTCCTAGGCTAGGGGTCGAATCCAAGCTACAGATACAGGCCTATGCCAGAGCCATGGCAATGCCAGATCCAAGATGCATCTTCGACTTATGCCAAAGCTCACAGCAATGCCAGATCTTTAACCCACTGAGTGAGGCTAGGGATCAAACCTGCATTCTCAAGGATACTAGTTGGGTTTGTAACCCACTGAGCCACAACGGGAACTCTGAAAGAGATTTTTGAATGTGGATTCTTTGGTTCACTAGAAGACAGAAGCCTGATACAGTCTAACTTAGAGGAAAAGGGAAATAGGACAGGACACTCAAGTAAGCAACTTGTGAAAAAGTCAAAGAAACAAGTGAGACTCTGGGATGCCACCAGAAGCCTTTCTCTGAGTACTTGCCACCTGCCCCTCTCTGACGGATGCTCCTTCCACCCCTCAGGGATGGCCATGGGGAGCTCTCAGGCTTATATCTTCTGCTTCACCACCAGGGAGGTAATTCCAGTTTCATGAAATCTCAAGGAAGGTTTTCAATTAGCCTGACCTGAGTCAGCTAGGAAGGTAAGATGATTGACAGCCCAAATCAGGGGCAAAGGAGAAACACAGGTCTAGGTATTTCCCCAAAGGAAAGAAGTCATTCTGCTACAGAAATCCAATTTTAAAGAACTGGTGAAGAACTTTCATATATTTTTGGAGTTCCCATCGTGGCTCAGTGGTTAACAAATCCGACTAAGAACCATGAGGTTGCAGGTTCGATCCCTGACAAGAGTGGGTTAAGGATCCGGCGTTGCCGTGAGCTGTGGTGTAGGTCTCAGACACAGCTTGGCTCCCGCATTGCTATGGCTCTGGCCTCGGCTGGTGGCTACAGCTCCGATTATACTCCTAGCCAGGGAACCTCCATATGCTGCAGGAGTGGCCCTAGAAAAGGCAAAAAGACAAAAAAAAAAAAAAAAAAAAGGAACTTTCGTGTATTTTTAGCGAATGGTAAATCCAGAAAATTTAAGCAAAAGACTTAAAATCTTGAGGAATATAGAAATAATGGTGAAGTTCCCGCCATGGCTCAGTGGCTAACGAATCTGACTAAGAACCATGAGGTTGAGGGTTTGATCCCTGGCCTTGCTCAGTGGGTTAAGGACCTGGCGTTGCCATGAGCTGTGGTGTAGGTGGCAGACTCGGCTCAGATCCCGCGTTTCTGTGGCTCTGGCATAGACCAGTGGCTACAGCTCCGAATCGACCCCTAGCCTGGGAACCTCCATATGCCGTGGGTGTGGCCCAAGAAAATACAAAAAGACAAAAAAAAAATAAATTAATTAAATAAACGTAAAAGTAAAATAAATAAATTAATTAAATAAACATAAAAGTAGAAATAGTGGTAAAAAGCAAACACTCACCTCTACTGCATCTTCTAGGCAGTAGAATAATGAGTTAAGGGAAATGAGTTGTGTTCTTAAACCATAGTATTTTACCTAAAGAACCATTCTTAAGGTGTTTCAAGCCATTCTTTCCTCCCCAAAAATTAATATTTCAAATAAACAAAAAAAAGTGATATATCTGTTTTTATGGTCCAGTCCCTGCCCCCAATCACCATTTTTAAGACTGCTTCAGGATACTGAAAAGTGGACACCACATCTTAAACGTAGGAGTCCCCATTGTGGCTCAGCTGGTTAAGAACCTGACATACTCTCCGTAAGGACGCGGGTTCGATCCCTGGCCTCGCTCAGTGGGTTATGGATATGGTGTGGCTGAAAGCTGCAGCATAGGTGGCAGATGTGGCTCAGATCTGGTGTTACTCTGGCTATGGCATAGCCTCTGGGTGAAGCTCTGATTCAACCCCTAGCCTGGGAACTTCCATATGCCCACAAGTGCAGCTGTTTAAAAAAAAAAAAAAGTGCTCTTCTGAACAATGCAGCCTCTGAAGCCCTACCATCCTCACCCAGACCTCTTAAAGCTCATTAAATGCAAGATAGTTTGGGCAGTTTTTTATACTGACATAACAGAGCATCTCTTACTTTGAAAAAATCTTCAACAGATGGCTCAAAGACAAGAGCTTTCCCCTTGAGACCAGATACCACCATATCCGCAGGAAAGACTGGATACATTTTTCAGTTTCTGCTTTTTTTTTTTTTTTTTTTTTTTTTAATATTCTGATCAACAGATAGAAAAGGAGAGTTAGGCAAGGTCAAAAGATGCTGTGCTTTTTTTTCTCCTGATCTCAAAGAACACCCTCCAAACCCAGATTTCTAAGAATAAAGCAAAGCAATGATGTGCACTTACCTGTCCATGCCTACCCTCTTTGGATCAAGTCGGGCCAAAAGATACAGTTTTTATTACACACAGCCTAAAAAAGTAGGCCCCTTTTCAGTATCTACACCCTAAAGCTTTTTAGGTTAATAACAAATATTTTAATTTCTAGATAGATGGTAAAGAGGTTGATGATCTAGCCTCAAGAAATTTTTCAGACTTAACCACCCAAGTCACACCATATAATTAGGAAGTTATTTTCCAGACCCAGAAATTTACTTATGTATATATAATGGGCTATACGTCTAATGTCAACTCTTTCTATACACTAAACCAGTCATGAATGAAAATAAGCTCAAGAAAGCGTATAACCTTGAAACTTGTGTTTGAATATACTGGAAAGCGCAGCTTTTATGTTTAAGGGCAGCTAAATTGTGGGTTATCATTAAATAACTCATTTATTTGGAATTAACCTTACTTTAGATCAATCAACCAGTATTTCTTTTATTCATTCAACGAATACAGAGCACCAACTAGGTAGCAGGCACTGTCCTAGGTGATTAAGAAACATGGCACAGTAAGACACAAGACCCTTGAGGATGTTAGGGAGGGAGGCAGACAAATAATAAACATATTGAATAAGTGAAGTAGCTACTGAGTTAGGAGGTGGTAAGTACTGTGAGAGCAGAAGCAGAGCAGGGTGATGAGGGCTGAGAGTGTAGGGGGAGAGGGTGTTGGGGCCAGGTGATTTGGGGCTAAGACTTGAAAGAGATGAGGGGTGAGTCATGGGGAGTTTTGAAGAATTCCAGACAGAAGGACCAACCAGCACACAAGCCCTGAGGTGGGACGGTGGCTGGTATATTGGTGGAACAGGAAAGAGGCCAGAACTGCCTGTGCAGAGGCAGGAAGGGGCAGAAGAGGAGCGATCAGAGACATAGCAGGCTTTGGAACTGAATGCACTAGGCATTTTTTTTTAATTTAGTTCAATTCAGTACAGTATATTATGCTTCCTCTTCTACCTGATAATATTCCCTTATGATCCTCCTGACGATCAATTTCTTACTGAAACAAATTTCATATTCCGTGTGACCACTGTAATTGTCTGATTCCATTCAGTTTAACATCCTCTGTGTCTAAATTTCAGTTTGTGGCTGATACGGAAAAGTAATTAAAAAATAAGGCAAGCATTCAATTATTCAGTCCATTTGGACTACATGATGAAAAAAACGCACTGTGCTCATTCACGGGTAAAATAACATTGCTTTAAAATATTTTCATTGTCAAAAGAAGACAGGTTATTTGTAAATCTAAAACATTTCTCCAAGAATGAGATACTTAAATATGACAATGCCATACTTTTTTTAAGATTATCACCACATCATACTACCAGGAAATGTCTTTAAAAAATACAGACCCCATCTTTCAGAGCAAATATAGGATCTGAGAAATTCCACAACAGTTGTGCTTCCCTGAAGAACCATGTTCCCACACTATTACCTAAACATACTCTCTACTGTGTTAGGATATAAATCCCTCTGCTGAAATAGGCATTGCTATTGGATGACTGGAAGAAATAAAAAGTGCATGGCAATATCCATGGTTTAGAAACAAAGCAACTCTGAAAGCAGGGACAATTGAGTTGGTGTGTTTATGGTGTTTATGGTGAGAGCAAGATGGCCCTGAAGTTGTAAGAAACAAGACTAAATTGGAAAGGTTGTAGGGTCTACCCACGTATGATTGAACAAGAGACGATCATACTCAACTACTCAATAAGGATTCATTCAGTATCTAAACACTAAGCAAATCATTATGTACACACAAATAATTCACTTGATTACAGTTGTCATAAACACTGTCTTCCCTTGGAAAAAAAGCTCCCTGTGCTCAATCACACATCCCAGCTCCAACACAGTGAATGACACCTGGCATACAATAAGGGCTCCCTGCAGTATCTGCCAACGTGATTGATGAATTATATGCAAAGAGAAGTATGAGATGGAAAGAGTATAAAGCAAGAGGCCTAACAAATCTAGGGTCTTAGTTGTGATAGTGTAGCTGAAAACTGGAAAATAAAGAGGAAATAGAGGACAAGAAGGAGGGAGGGGACAATTCCTTTAGACAGAAAGATTTATGTCAGCAAGTAATGAGGAGGGGAACTTGGTGCCTTCTAGAGAATTAAAAATAAACCAGATTGGGGGTTCCCACTGTGGCACACGGTGGGTTAAAGATCTGGTGTTGCTTGAAGCTATGGTGTAGGTCACAACTGTGGCTCAGATATGATCCCTGGCCTGGGAACTTCCATACACCTCAGAGTGGCTAAATAAACAAACAAACAAACCAGATTATGTGGTGGGAGAGACAGTGCAGAGTGATTGATGGATGGTTAAGCCAAGGCCAGATAATGACTTTATGCAGGAGATGCCCCTCTGCCCTAACAGCAACAGAAAACCCCCTAAGGATTGTCAATGGAAGCAAGACATACTCAGATTGATGTTTTTAAATGATCACAGTGGCAATGTGGAGAAACTAAAATAAATTCTAGGATTCTATACACATATATTTTTAACTTTGATGTTAGCACTTTAAAAAGTCCGGACAGAAGTTTTCTGAATTTGACTTAGTGCTAAAGAAAAATTTCTAGAGCTCCCATTGTGGCTCAGCGGAAACGAAACTGACTAGTATCCATGAGGATGCAAGTTCCATCCCTGGCCCCACTCACTGGGTTAAGGATCAGGCATTGCCATGAGCTGTGGTATAGGTCACACATGTGGCTCAGACCCTGCATTGCTGTGGCAGTGGTGTAGGCCAGCAGAAAAGAAGAGAAAAAGAAATTTCTGATATGAAGAGTTTTAAGAATTTGGAGTGAGTTATCAATGGAAGACATAATATTTGATTTATTGGGGGCTTCGGTCAGCAGAATTCTAAGATGCTCTTCTTCTTTGGTTTACTCCCACGATTATGTCACATTACAGGGCAAAAGAGATTTGGCCAATGTCATTTCTAATCAGGTCACTTTAAGCTAGGACTTATCTGGTGGGCCTGACTTAATCACAGGAGCCCCTTTAAAGTTTTCTCCAGCAGGTAGCCCAAGAAGTCAGGAAGATTTAAAGCATAAGAAGAGTTCTACATGAGAGATATTAGCCATGGATAAGATGCAGGGTGTGTGGGACAGGGAGCTTGGAATGGGCTTTGGGAGAACTCTGGGCATCACCAGCAAGAAAATGGTGCCACAGTCTTACAGCCACAAGGAACTGAATTCTGCCAACAGCTAAATGAGCTTGAGAGCAGATTTTTCCCCAGAGGCTCCAGATAAGCCCTCAGCCCAGCCACTGCCTAGACATTAGCCTCGTGAGACCCTAGGCATAGAACCCAGCTGAGCCCACACAGAGCAACGACCCACAGAACCATGAGTTCATAAACATGAGTTTTGTGCCACTAAGGTTGTGCTAATTTTTACACACTGAGAGAACGATCTTTAAAAATTGTACTAGGATGAGCTTCTGAAGAGGATGAGTTAGAATTTCATTTTTGTGTCTCTATCAGGTTATTCTGTCCTAGCATAGACAGGAAGGCAATGATGATTGATTTAACTTTTTCTATTGTGGCCATTTTCAGCCTGGCAAACTCTCATAAGAAAGTATTTAGGAGTTCCCATAATGGCTTAGTGGTTAACAAACCCAACTAGGAACCGTGAGGCTGAGGGTTCAATCCCTGGCCTCGCTCAGTGGGTTAAGGATCCAGTGTTGCCATGAGCTGTGGTGTAGGTCATAGACGCAGCTCAGATCCCACGATGCTGTGGCTGTGGCCGGCAGCTACAGCTGCGATTAGACCCCTAGCCTGGGACCATCCATATGCCACGGGAGCAGCCCTAGAAAAGGCAAAAAGACAAAAAAAGAAAAAGAAAAAAGAAAGAAAAGTATTTAGTCCACTTCTGTCTGCTTCCTAAGTATTCTATAAGATCATCTGAACCAAAACAGATTAAGGCCAGAGAATGTGATGCTTTGCCCCAGAGCATGACCCCACATCATGGCCATCTTTGTCACCATCCCCAAGTCCTGAGGAGAGACTGGCCACCGCACCAAACCATGGGAGCAGCCTGGCCACCTTTTCATGAAAAATAAATGCCTCTGCCAAGAGATCACTCTCTTCTAGCTGCAGACGGCAGGAAGGCTTCTTTGCCTTGACATATGCTTACCTTTGGCCAAGAAGAACAGACATTTGATCACACACAGGACCACAGGACTCCCTAACATCCTCTCTCTGCCTTCCTGTTTCCCACCCCTTCATCTATTGTCTAATTTCTTTCAACTTTTATCTCTTTAAAATGTACAAATAATCAAAGGAAATAATCTCACAAGTATTTACGGTATTTGATTAAATTTTTAGGTCTTTTTTTTTTTTTTTTGGTCTTTTTAGGGCTGCACCCATGACATATGGGAGTTCCCAGGCTAGCGGTCCAATCAGAGCTGTAGCTGCTGGCCTACACCACAGCCACAACACTGCGGGATCTGAGCCACATCTGCAACCTACACCACAGCTCAGGACAATGCCAGATCCTTAACCCACTGAGCAAGATCAGGGATCGTACCCACATCCTCATGGATGCTAGTCGGGTTTGCTAACTGCTGAGCCACAAAGGGAACTCCTGATTAAATTTTTGATGAATTGTTTTGCTAAAATGTTTCACTAAAATGAAAACTATATAAAGAATTCACTGTATTTGATTAAAAATATCAGAAGAGGGAGTTCTCATTGTGATGCAGTGGAAACGAATCCGACTAGGAACAATGAGGTCACAAGTTCAATCCCTAGCCTCACTCAGTGGGTTAACGATCCATCTTTGCTGTGAGCTGTGGTGTGAGTCGCAGACTCAGCTAGAATCTGGCATTGCTGTGGCTGTGGTGTAGGCTGGCAGCTACAGCTCCAATTAGACCTCTAGCCTGGGAACCTCCACATGCTGTGGACACGGCCCTAAAAAGACAAAGATAAAAAAAAAAAATCAGAAGCGGTGTTCCTGCTATGGTGCAAGGGGATCAGAGGCATCTTGGAGGCTCTGGAGACACAGATTTGATCCCTGGCCCAGCACAGCGGGTTAAGGCTCCAGCATTGTTGCTGCTGCAGCATAGGTTGCAAATGCAGCTCTGATGGATCCCTGCTCCAGAGCTCCATATGCCACAGGGTGGCCAAAAAAGAAAAAAAAAAAGAAAAAAAAAAGGTAAAAATGTCAGAAGAGACTGAAAACAAAACTGCTGACTAAATATGTGGGCACTGAGTTAGACTGCTAAGACTCATCTCCCTGTTCCAGAATTGACCACTTGTGTGGCTTTTGGCAAGTGAGCCTCTAGACTGCTTTTTTCCCCACTTATAACACTGCGGAAATAGTAAAGTCATTGAGTTGTGGGCATTAACTAAAAAGGAGCACAGTACACATTTATAAATGCTAACTCATTTTTAGAATGACCTAAAATATCAACTAGGTCAGCTCTCCATCCAAAGTCATACGCTTGTCTCCAAAATGACAGCTACTATAGATTTCAATGTACCTAGTGATCTGGAAGCCCATTTCATCTTTAACAACGTGTTTCTTCCACTGAGCTGAAATCTGTCCCTGTACAGCTCTATCTTACTCATCCTAGTTCAAGCTCCTTGCAATTCTACAGGACACCACCACCAAATGTTCTTTAGATACTTGAAAAATGAGTCTCTAAATTTTTTATCAAGTTCTTCCAGCTGTTTTTCCTAAGACACAGTTTGCTTCCCTTCCCCACGTTGGTAATTCTCCTTAGAAGGGAACATAAAGCCTTCACCCAGAAATCAGCATAAGACTTCAGGCAAGAGTTTTTGTTGTGGTTCAGTGGGTTAAGAACCCAACATAATGTCCTTGAGGATATGGGTTCAATCCCTGGCTTCACTTGGATCTGGCATTGCTGTGGCTGTGGTATAGGCCTGCAGCTCCCTTTCGACCCCTGGCCTGGGAATTTCCATATGCTACAGGTGTGGCTGCAAAAAAATGTTTTAAATAAATAAAAAGACTTTGGGTAGACAGAACAAGACTTTTACTCCCTAAACTCTAAGGAAGAGTTGATTTCTATAGGTCTATGAACAGGTACTTATATTTCCCCTTTTAATGTGTAATCACCTATTTCAGGATCTTTCTTTAGAAGGTTCACTGCCCCTCTCAGCTTTATATGATCTATGCAGACTTCTGCTATCTTGATCCAAAACCAAGTTGAAATTGATACCATGAGGAATCCTGAACTCATTTAGGGCAACTACCTATTGTTTTAATAGTTCGACTGCCTTCCCCTTGAGGCTCCATTCCTTTATCACTGTATGTTCACCAGTCTCACTCCAGGGGCCATTCCTCATGGTGAAAGAAATTGGAAGCAAATATAAGTTAAGACAAAAATATTCTTCTTCTCTCTTTCGATATTTCACATTAAAAGAAGCCATGTATCAGTAGCAGTTGAGGTTCTTCAAGGAAACAGAACCAATAGGGTACATGTTGGTTAGAGAAAGATTTATTTAAGGAAATCAGCTCATGGATGGAGGAGTCTTGGTGAGCCCTGCATCTTCAAGGTCAGCAGCCTGAAGATACAGGGAGGAGTTGACTTTTAAGTCCAAAGGCGGGCAGTCTGCAGGCAGAGTTCCGTCTTGCTTAGGAAAGGTCAATCTTTGTTCTACTGGGGCCTTTAACTGATGAGACAAGGTCCACAGACAATGTGGAGACAAACTGTTTTACCCAAAGTCCACTAGTTTAAATGTTAATCTCATCTAAAAAAGCACCCTCCTGGAAACATCCAGAATAATATTTGACCAACTATGTGGACACTGTGGTGCAGCCAAGTTGACACATAAACCTATCCATTACAGCATCTAACTCTTGTTTTCATGCAATAAAAATAGCCTAAAAATCTAGCATATATGAAGCCTGCACATAATATTTAATAATTAGACCTTTTGCAGTAAGTCGCCTGTTATATAAAACCATGATTAAGAATGTGTCTGCCTGGAAGTTCCCTTCATGGCTCAGTGGTTAACCAATCCAACCAGGAACGATGAGGTTGCAGGTTCAATCCCTGGCCTTGCTCAGTGGGTTAAGGATCCGGCGTTGCCGTGAGCTGTGGTGTAGGTTGCAGATGCGGCTCAGATCCCGCATTGCTGTGGCTCTGGTGTAGGCCGGCGGCTACGGCTCCAATTCGACCCCTGGCCTGGGAACCTCCTTATGCCGCAGGAGCAGCCCAAGAAATGGCAAAAAGAAAAAAAAAAAAAAGAATGTGTCTGCCTGAGCAGGTAGCCCCGATAAAATATAATCAGTTAGTTTTTGTTACTACATTTAAGTACAGCATCTTAACAGATACCCTGAGTTTAATATTTCTTGAGTCCACATCACTAACTAATTATTTTCTGCACTTAAGAAAAGACTGGGGATGGGGAGAAGTTAGAAAGCAACTCTAGTTTTTAAGGTGAACTCTACTGAAAATTTCAGAATCTAGATGGAACTTAAATTATGGATATACCTATGTTCCTTAATCCATTCACCTATTTCAAAAATTTCAGCTTTTATATTTAAAAAATTATAATTGACACTTAAATGCCAATATTATTTTTTCAAAAGATTTCACAAGATTGTCAAAACAAATATCTATATAAATAAGACATCTAAGTTTTAAATGCTAGTTTAATGCAATAGCTGTTATAAAATTCTACTAGAATAAATAAAATGTCAAGATAATGTCTACGGAAATTAGATTTACTGAACTAATATTTTGGTTCTATACTTTTACGAATCTGGGATTTATTTGGGGGGGTGATTGTTTGTTTGTTTGTTTGTTTTGGCTGTGCCTGCAGCATGCAGAAATTCCCAGTCCAGGGATTGAACCTGAGCCATAGAAATGACAATGCCAGATCCTTAACCGCTAGGCCACCAGGGAAACCTTAATCTGGATGGTTTGGTTTTGGTTTTGGTTTGTTTTTTGGTTTTGTTTTTGTTTTTTTGTCTTTTTAGGGCCACTCCCGAGGCATATGGAAGTTCCCAGGCTAGGGGTCAAATCGGAGCTGTAGCCACAACCACTGCAATGCCAGATCCAAGCCAGATCTGTGACCTACCCCACAGCTCACAGCAATGCCAGATCTTTAACCCACTGAGCAAGGCCAGAGATCAAAACTGCGTCCTCATGGATGCTAGTCAGATTCGTTTCCACTGAGCCATGACAGGAACTCCCTGGGTTTGTTTTTTTTTTGGTTTTTTGTTTGTTTGTTTTAATGTGGGGTTTTTTCCTTGGTTAGCCATTAAAAATAAATAGGAATTGTGTTTAAAGAGATTTTAAGATTTTGTATGAATCTTACTGGTAATTCAGTTTTTTTGTATGAAATGTACTGTTCTCTTTTGTTACATGTTACACTGTTCATCTCCCCTCTTTAGGTTTGGATGTGTGGAGGAGAGATGTTTGATGTCCCGTGTTCCAGAGTCGGTCACATCTACAGGAAGTATGTCCCTTATAAAGTTCCATCTGGGACCAGCCTGGCAAGAGTGAGTACCTAGGGACTAGGCTTGACATGACTCTCTGTGGGCAGAATAAGAAGCCTCACTCGTGGACTAAATTACGGCACCATCTGGCAGAAACCCCACCAACATACAAATCTACCATTTGGTCATTCCGTTTGGCAGGCTTTTAATGTAGGAAGTACCTGTGTTCCTCACAGTTTTATTTCTTTTCCTTAAGGAAGTACTAACGATTATGCTAATTCTTTCTGTTTTTGTTTTTGTTTGCTTTTTAGCGCTGCACCCCCAGCATATGGAGGTTCCCAGGCTGTGGGTGGAATCAGAGCTACAGCTGTCGGCCTACACCACAGCCACAGCAATGCTGGATCTGAGCCATTTCTGTGACCTATACCACAGTTCACCGCAACGCCAGATCCTTAACCTACTGAGCAAGGCCAGGGGACGAACCCACAACCTCATGGTTCCTAGTCAAATTCGTTTCTGCTGCGCCGTGATGGGAACTCCTGATCATGCTAATTCTTACTACAAATTGTTTCAATGCACTTTCACATACATTATATTTATATTTAAATATATATTTATAAAATATTTAGATATAATTATATTTATATAATATTTGCATATCATTAAACTTCTATAGATTTAATCTTTATACCTTCTGAGGTTAATATTCTTATCTGTATTTTGTTAGTATTTTGTGAGTATTCTTATCTGTATTTTGTAGATAAAACTTGAGACTTAGCAAGGTGGCTTGTTCACACACATGAGCGGCAAATAGCAAAAGAGGACTTTAATCCTGGTGTCCAGAATGAACCTCCCCCCCAGCACACACAGGGTGTGTAACAGAATGAGTCAGATGGAGAAAGGGGTAAACAGGAGATGGGGTGAGGTCTTTGCCCAAACTCTGCCTTCTTCGCATTTGTAACTAAGACTCTGCCTAAAATTTTACCCCATCCTCAAAATTTCAAAATTGGCCAAGTCCAAGATTTTTTTTTTTCCAGATATTGTGTGGAGTAAAACTTTTTTCTTAGCTCAAATGCAAGGGAGCTTCTCTACCTTCCGGAATGTTGGGGAGAACACGGTCACAACACCTTCTGGAAACAACACTGACCATCCCTGTTTTCCATCTTCCTTTCTTACACATCACAAACTGCACCTGTCCTGCTACGAGGCCAAGTCCAAAAAAAGGGTGTTTTACCACCTCCCTTTGCATGGTGTTCCTCTAAGAATAGAAGAAATTATTCACGTTGGTCCTTTTACTAGTAAGACTGCAGCATAGAATTGAGTCTTTTCTATAAAGTTCAATAAGCTCACACCACAGCTTTTTTAAAATAAACTAGTTCATCAGGATTCACCAGAGTATCAAGTCCACAAAGGCTGAGTATTTCTCCATGTTATTTGCTGCTATTCTCCCAGCACCTGAAACAAGGGTTGGCGTCACTCACAAAGATTTGTTGAAACAATTCATTAATCAGGAAAAACTACAACAAGAAAATGCTGCAGGTCCAAGGCCTTACTAAAACTGAAACGTTTTAATGAAGTAGAATAAAATTCTCATTTGCAGAGTCTTTGCAGGGAAGGACAATTTTTCCTTTTTCCCTTTCTGAGATTATTTGTCAATGATGTCCATGTACTTGGGTTCACCCATAGTCTCTTTTATAGCAGTTTGAGTCAATAGTAATGAAGTTACATTACTCACACCTTGAAGGTAGGTGGGTCTGTTATTCCTCCCTCCTCAAAAGATTAATCAGGCATTAATAGCGTACTCCATTAAGGAGTTCCCACTGTGGTGCAGTGGGTTAAGTTTCCAGCATTGCCACGGCTGCAGGTGTAGGTCACAACTGTGGCTCGGATTTGATCCCTGGCCTAGGAACTTCCATATGCTGCAGGTGAGGCTGAAAAAGAAAAAAAAAATAATAATAACATACTCCATTAAGTCATCATAGAAATATACTATTTAAAGAAAATAAATGAATCACAAAATCATGAAGTGATTAAAGATCTGCATTTGGAAAGTATACAAATGGGCTTATTTGCAGAACAGAAACAGACTCATAGACTTTGAAAAACTTATGGTTACCTAAGGGAATGTGTCAGGGTGGGAGGGAAGGACTGGGGGCTTAGGACTGGCATATGCACAGTGTGGTATGTGGAACGATTGACCAACGGCGACCTGCTGTATAGCACAGAGAACTCTACCCAATGTTCTGTGATCGTCTACACAGGAAAAGAATCTGAGAGAGAATGGATGTGTTTACGTGTATGACTGGGTCACTTTGTTGTACAGCAGAAATTAATCACAACTTTGAAAATTAACTACACCTAAATAAAACTTAAAAAATAAATAGGCATTCTCATCGTGGAGCAGTGGAAACAAATCCAACAAGGAACCATGAGGTGCGGGTTCAATCCCTGGCCTTGCTCACTGGGTTAAGGATCTGGCATTGCCCTGAGCTGTGGTGTAGGTCACAGATGCAGCTCGGATCTAGCATTGCTGTGGCTGTGGTGTAGGCCGGTGGCTACAGCTCTGATTTGACCCCTAGCCTGGGAACCTCCATATGCCGTGGGTGCAGCCCTAGAAAAGGCAAAAAGACTAAATAAATAATATATTTTAAAAATAAACATCTGCGTTTGGGGGTAAGGAAATATGATTTAATTTAATCCTAAGACTTTGACTAAAGTACAAATAAAGTAAGTGACTAAAGCAAAATATGTTTGAATCTGAAAACTCCTTCAGGAAAAACTAAATGACTGAACAGTGTTGAGTAGCCCTGTGACTATTATCATAGTATCAGTTTAAAATATCCTGAAGATAATGCTGTTCTGCCATTTATCAATTTCACTCACTCACAGGTTCTTCGCTTATGCCCCAAACTGAATCATTTGTTCGTAAGATCAGTGGTGTCTATCCGTGGTTTGCAGACAGAAGTAGAGCAAGAGGGATGGGGACGATTGTGCTGGTCCAACAAGGTTAATCTTCAGAAAATAAAAGTGTTCGTATATTTTCAAGAAAGAAATTAAGTACTTTTTCAAGGACTGTCAGCTACAGGGAAACTGGCCGGCACATAAAATTTCCAGCAAACAGTGTGTATTTATTCAAATGAAGAAAGTCCATAATTCTGGATTTTAATCTTTTCCACTTAAATTTTACTCAAGGGCTCATTTTTTAATTTTTTTTCTCAACTGCTAGAGCAATCAGAAAATCATAAATATGGAAGCTCAGCTGTCACTCTAGGAAATATTTTGTGAGTTTTTTAAGTAAAAAAAAGCATATTGAAATGAAAAAAAATTCTGGTATTTGGTGGGAGAATCTCAACTAGCTGCCACACTCTGCGTTATTACTAAATCATCCAAAATGAAGAGAGACTTTTAAAGATGCTCAAATACAGGGACATATCCACATGATGGGGAGTTCGTCCTTCCAGCCGCACTGCAAAGAGAGGCAAAGATCAAGAAAACTCCATGCTGAATAGCATTGAGAACTATGTCTAGATACTCATGTCGCAACAGAAGAAAGGGTGGGGGAAAAAACTGTAACTGCAATGTATACATCTAAGGATAACCTGACCCCCTTGCTGTACAGTGGGAAAAAAAAAGAAAAAAGAAAACTCCAAAGGCGTATTCTCTTATCACAAAGCTTGTTTAATTCCTCAAAACTATGCACCCCTTGGGACTGCAAATTGGTGCAGCCACTGTGAAAATAGTGTGGAGATTTCTCAAAATAACTAAAAATAGAGCTACTATATGGTCCGGCAATTCACTCCTGGGTATATATTTGGGGGGAAAAAATCACTAATTGAAAAAGATACATGCACCACAATGTTCAGGGCAACATTATTTACAATTGCCATGGTATGGAAGCAACCTAAGTGTCCATCAACAGATGAATGGACCAAGAAGATGTGGTACATATATACAATGGAATATTCGTCATAAAAAAAGAATGACATTTTGCCATTTGCAGCAACATGAATGGACTTGGAGAGCATTAGGCTTAGTGAAATCAGTCAGGCAGAGAAATACAAATACTGTATGTTGTCACTTATAAATGGACTCTTAAAAACAACAGCGAACTAGTGACTATAACAAAAAAGAAGCAGACTGACAGATATAGAGAAGTTAGTGGTTACCAGCGAGGAGAGATGGAAGCGGGGGAGGGAGGAGATTTTTTTTTTAAAGGGTTATCAGGGGATAACATGAAGTCATGTGTAACTTTTGAAAATTATAAAGTGCTACAGAATTTAAAGAATCTTTCATTCAATTAAAAAAAAATATATGCTTATCTTCCAACCTACCAGTTGTATTCCCAGGCATTTAGTTAAGAGTCATAAAAACACGCATCCACAAAAGAAAAAAGTGCTCCCTTAATTTATGAACCTATGTAAATAGAAGGCTCCAGCAAATCTCTTTCTCTCTCTCTCTCTCTCTCTCTCTCTCACACACACACACACACACACACACACACACACACACGAATAGCCTGCAGCCCAGTATGTATTATAGATATAAATTCAAATAATGATTCGGTACCTACTATTTACCTAGCAGTACAGGCTGGCTGGAAGACAGGAGATATCCACGTGTGAAACCATTAGAGGAGCATTCAAGACAAGAGACAGTTGTGCAGCTGTGTTGTAAAGATGTCCGTCCGTAGGTAGTGGGAAGAAGGCGAATGGGTAGCTTAGCTGCTGAGTTCAAAGAGGACCTTCAAAGATACTTCACCTAAATGAACATGAATCACAGAATCCTGGTCCCCAAACTCGGGACCAGTGACCCATTCCTGGCCCAGTTTTCACCCCACCTCAGTGAACTGAGAAAAATAAGAATCACCAAGCTAAATCAAGTCCATTTAATAACAGCTTTTTATGCAGCAACTTTAGGCTTTTTTTCTTTTTATAAAAGACAACAGGATGGTAGATTTTTATTAATGCCCTTATTTGGCAAAAATAAAAATTAGCCTCCCTATATCAGTTCCCACAAAATGCAGAAACTGGGACACTGCATTCAGCTTTATCTGGGAATCAGAGTAGTCACTCGTCTTGGAGAAAACCAGATGTTTTACCAAGTCCGCTCGGGGTCCAAGGTCAGTACCCTGGGCAAAGCTGTGGTATCTTTTCACCAGGAACAAACGGCCAGTCCCTGAGGGAAAGGCTGCTCACCCGTGCCGCTGTAGGGGAACCAGAAAGTCCCCGGGCTGAAGTGATAGGTGTCCCCTCCCTGGGATGGCACCAACTCTCCTTCACCCAAAAGAGTAAACAACCCTCTAGCACCTGACTCAGGGATGCCCCGAACAGCCAGGTGGCTGAGTGGTGGGTTGGGGAGGAGTCCCTCACTGGAGACCCTTCACTGCAATAGGCTGTGACATGAGTCTCACATTCTGCCGAAGGGATTTTGGGCACCTCAGACTCCCCTGTGAATGCCGGTGTGTTTGGGGACAGTCACGCCATTGGACCTGAGACAGGTGACAGGACAGAGATGCAGAACAGCCACCCCACAGCTAAACACGTCAGCTGAAGCTGCACAATGTAGTCCCCTTGGAGCGGGTGACTGGTTCCTTTCATAGGAGGGCCCCTCACAGCACAGGGCAGCCTTATAGACGTGGTGGGGGGACAGCAGTCCTGGAGGCTAGCTCGGCTGCATAGCACATGAAGTGGGATGCCCAGATTAGGGGGGTGTATCCTTCCATGTTTGCCACTGACAAAGGATAATTCCTTTTTAAACTTCATCTCGCACTTTATGGCAACCATTGTCTAAATTTCAGGATAGGAGCTATAAAACCAAGGTTATATCCCCATAATAATCGATTGCACGAGATGGCCTATAGCCCTCACATTGGAAGGAATAGAGGTCAAAGGTCCAACAAGCAGAGCTGGGACTGAGTCTGTCCTAGGCTTACCTCTGACATGCTTGGCAGGAAGACTGGAAACAAACAGGAGCCCCTGGCCATCCCGGGGCAGAGAATGGGGGCAGGGAGGGAGGGTGGTTCCAGCAGGAGCAGAGGGCCAGCCAGGAGGGAGCAGGCACAGAGGGTGACACAGGGTTGCATTTGGCCCTCTGCAGTTAAACAGGGACCACCCAGTGGAGATGGTGGAGACCAAAGTGTATATCTTTTCCTTCCAGACTGCAGGGGGCACTCAGGGTTTAGGACAGAAAGTGCCAGAGTGAAAACAGAAGGGGTAAAGTGGAAAGATCCACCAACAGGCAAATATTAAAGGAGAGAAAGGAGTTCCCAGTTGTGGCTCAGCAGGTTACGAAACTGACATTTTGTCCATGAGGATGCAGGTTCAATCCCTGGCTCAGTGGGTGAAGGATCCAGCATTGCCATGGGCTGCAGGAGCAGGGTAGGTCACAGTCGCAGGCCTGGATCCCATGCGGCTGTGGCTAGGCTCGCAGCTGCAGCTCCGATTGGACCCCTGGCCTGGGAACTTCCCTATGCTGTGGGTGTGGCCCTAAAAAGAAAAAAAAAAAAAAAAAATGAGAGAAAGAGTAAAGAAACTAACATTTTGAATGCAAGAAGCATCTGTAAAGAAAACTCCTAAGGCTTTTTTTATTGATTGGCTGCACTAGGCAACGAGAGAGAGGTCAGACGTGGCTGCAGGGTTTTCAAAATGGCATCTGAGAGAGGACAGCACTCGGACAGATACAGGGACAGGAAGAAGGGCCTGGGAGGATGCGGAGGTTGATTCTAGGTGAGCTGGGTGGTAATGACACCTGCACACATGCTCAGGAAACCCAGATGTGGGTGATGTGCACAGCACCCCATCCTGAATTCTGACCAGATTTTCTTTACCGATAATTTTCATTTTTGAAAAAAAAAAAATATTTATCACGCCAGGCACAGCCCTGGAAATATAAGTGATGAACAAGAAAAGCACAGACCTTAACTTCTCACAACTAGCGGTCCTGTGACAGTCAATCCACACAGTCAGTCCCACAGTCTATCCGAACGTCATGAGCTGAGAAGGGTTAAATAAAAACCCTCCCTCTATGAAATGAGGTCTGTATCTTCCATTTTGCTTATTTATAAATCATTGTATAGCAATTATGGTGTTGTGGTTGGGATTATGATTTAATAGAAAAGGAAGTACTTTCCTAGCTAACAGGTATCATCATTTAATATATATATATATATATATATATATATATATACATATATAATATGTCCTCTATTCACAGATTATATTCAAAGATCCTATAGGCTACACTGTGATCCGTGTGCACGTTACAAATGTATTCACTTTACACATTTACTTAGGGTTTCTTAGCAGAATTCAGGGACCTTCAAAGATTTCCTACGGCTATCAGACTTTGCAGGCAGGAAGGTTAAAGCGGAGGTCTGAGGGGGTGACAGCTGTTTTGCCTGTCAACTGTGAAATGACTCCCTAACAGATTTCCCAGCCTGCCTCTTTCCCAGTGGTCACATCCCTGGTGACATCTAGCCCTGCTGACCCCACAGCGTATCTGAGATGCTTGGAGTTGGTGGAGGCTTGGGGAAGGTGGGAGAAAGAGGAGGGGGCTTCAAAGTCAAAGCCACACCAGCCCAAGTCCATTAACGAGGACTTCCTCACTGTGCCCCGTGCAGCAACCCCTGCCTGGAGAAGCTGAAACAGGAAAATTCGTATCCATGCCTCTCACCTCGTTTACCTTAGAAAAATGCATCTGTGGAAGAAAAGCAGGAACAAGACCAAAATGACTAGGTTGATATTGGAAAATAAAATCTCCAGGAAGGCAATAAAGGATGGTGATGAATGGGAAATCTACTCTCCCACAAATTGACCTTTCTCCCCTGATGACTGTAAATCAGTTTACTCTCATAAAGCTGCCCAGCAAGTAAGAGCTAGACCAGCAAAGCCGTGGCACCGAGAGCAGCCAGGCCCCTCCCCAAGTGCTCCAAAAGCTGCAGAATTCAGGTGCTTCACTGAATTCAGGGACACTGTGGCTTATCATGGGCTTTCCCCAAGAGAAAAAAATTCTGAATTCTTCCCAAAAGACAAGACTTCATAGGTGGCTAGGACTTCTGTGCAGAGGCAATTCCTCTCAAAGCAATAACTACTTCTAATTTATCCTGACAGTATAACCAAAAGAGCGAGAAGGCCATCTGATACTTGCGGCAAGAACTAAAGATGACTCAATACCACCATCACGCCTTTCCCCTCCTGGCCATACTTTAAAATATAATATCTTCTATTTAGATGAAATTTATAAAATTTCTTTATTTTTATTGAGGTAAAACTGATTTATAACATTATAAGTTTCATGTGTACAACATTATATTTCTACTCCTGTATCCCCAACAAAATACTCACCACCAAAAATTTAATTTCCATCTGTCACCATACAGTTGGCCCCTTTACCCATTTCATCTGCTGTCCCAACATCTTCCCCTCTTTAACCAATATTCTGTTCTATGTGTTCTCTGTGTCTATGTGTTTGGTTTGGTTTGGTCAAGTCTGTTCATTTATTGGGGGGGGGTATTTATTTTTTTATTCCACATGAGTGAAATCAGATAGTATTTGTCTTTCTCTACCTGACTTATTTCACTTAGCATAATACCTTCAAGGCCCAACAGTTTTATAGTGGGCAAGCTTTCATCTTTTTATGGCCAAGTAATATTCCATTGTATATACCATATCTTTTTTATCCATTCATATGTTGACAGGCATTTAGGTCATTTCCAACCTAAATGCCCATCAACAGATGAATGGATATAAAGGATAAGGTATATACACACACACACACACACACAATGGAATGTTGTATATTATATTTCTTGGGTATTGTAAATAATGCTGCAGTGTACATAAGGGTGCATATATCTTTTTGAGTTAGTGTTTTCATATTCTTCAGCTAAATACCCAGAATGGGATACCTGGATCACATGGTAGTTCTAGTTGGATTTTTTTTCATCTTTTTGCCTTTTCTAGGCATACGTACGTTCCCAGCTAGGGGTCCAATAGGAGCTGTTGCTGCCGGCCGATGCCAGAGCCATAGCAATGCGGGATCCGAGCCACATCTGTGACCTACACCATAGCTCACAGCAACGCCAGATCCTTAACCCACTGAGCTAGGCCAGGGATCAAACCCGAAAACTCATGGTTCCTAGTCAGATTCGTTAACCACTGAGCCACGATGCCAACTCCTCTAGTTGAAATTTTTTGAGGAATCTCCATGTTGACCTTTTTTATTTAAGAGAGTCAAGGATCTTCCATGAATAATATTTCATCATTTTTTCATGATAGCATCCCTAAATATCACTCATAACTTTATTATGTGACAATAATGATTCAATAAATCATTAAGATGTGATGAGTCCATCACAAGTTATGACAATGTCATCTATAGCCACCAAGAAGGCTCCAGCCAGAGAAATTCTTCAGTAAACATTTATCAAGTGCCTACCAGGTGCCAAGCAGAAATGCATAAAACTTGTATCCTAAGCCAAGAACACTGGGGCTTTTAATTAAAGCAAGCCTTCTCTTTGTAACAGAATGTCACCTCACCTAAGGACATTCCTCACCAGAAATAAGTTTCTGCTTCTACAACACTCATACTGTCTCTTTTGTGATGTCTCTTTTTAAACACTTGTTTTTGCATGTGAGGAAAATAAGGGGTAGTAAAACTGTTCCATCTGCCAAGGAACTGAGGAGAGGAGATGGAAAAACACGGAACACAAATGTATTCCCACCGCCTGTCCCTTACCTGCTCCCTTAATTCCTATCCCAGTGGTATCAGAATTTTTTTTAGGTATCTGTCTTTTGTCTGTTCATTTAACGATTAACAATAGAATCACGCTAAAAGAGAAAGTACACTTAGTAAATTGCTGATGGGTACAGTCTCCCAACATGTGAAAATTTCACTGAACAAATTATGGAAGGTAAAGACAATATTATTTCAAAACTCAGCAATTTCCCACCAAACTTCTCAAAACTAACCAAAAAACCTCCACAAATGCTATCTCTTCTCAATATTATTTTGCTCAATGTAATCTTTTTTTTTTTTTTTTTTGGTCTTTTTGTCTTGTTAGGGCTGCGCCTGTGGCATATGGAAGTTCCCAGACTAGGAGTCTAATCGGAGCTGTAGCCTCCAGCCTACACCACAGCCACAGCAACACCAGATCTGAGCGGCTTCTGTGACCTACACCACAGCTCCCGGAAACACCAGATCTTTAACCCACTGAGCAAGACCAGGGATCGAACTCACAACCTCATGGTTCTTAGTCAGATTCATTTTCTGCTGTGCCACAATGGGAACTCCTCAATGTAATCATTTCAAATATTCCTCAGTGGTTTCCCAAGTTTCAACTCAGCTCTAACTTGTGGGTCAGTTATCTACTGTTTCCTAATGTGCAAACACAGCCTGTCACTGGGAAAGCACTTCTCAAGCTTTGGGGACAATATTCAGTATTTCCTGGTCTATCTAGTGAGGACCAACAATTCACATCAGTATTTTATTAAGCCTATTGGAAGATTTTTTTAGAGTAAATATAATCTTTAATAGGGATTCTTGATATTTACATAATTGGCTGCCATAGTTAATCACACTTTTCCCTTGTCATTAATGATGAATATTACTCAACCATAAAAAAAGAACAAAATAATGCCATTTGCAGCAACATAGATGCACCTGGAGATTCTCATACTAAATAAAGTCAGTCAGAAAAAGAAAGATACCATATGATATCACTTATATGTGGAATCTAAAATATGGCACAAATGAACCTATCTACAGAACAGAAACAGACTCATAGACATAGAGAAGAGCCTTATGGTTGCCAAGGGGGAGGGGAAAGGGATGGACATGGAGTTGGGGTTAGTAGATGCAAACTCTTACATCTAGAACAGATAAGCAATCCCAGTCTCTTGGGACAGACCAAGACGGAAGATAATATAAGAAAGGGAATGTATACATATATGCATGACTGGGTCACTTTGCTGTATAGCAGAAATTGGCACAGCATTGTAATCAACTATAATTTTTTCATTTAAAAAGAAAAAGAAATTATATTGGGAATGATTTTTACTTTCCAGTGGTAACTTGTCCAGACTGCTTTTGGTTTCTCTTTCCCCTACCTAGAGCACCTTGGTACTCTTTGTGTGTGTGTGTGTGTGTGTGTGTGTGTGTGTGTGTGTGTGTGTCTTTTTGCCATTTCTTGGCCCGCTCCCACGGCATATGGAGGTTCCCAGGCTAGGGGGTGAATCGGAGCTATAGCTGCCGGCCTACACCAGAGCCACAGCAACGCGGGATCTGAACTGCATCTGCAACCTACACCACAGCTCACGGCAAAGCCAGATCGTCAACCCACTGAGCAAGGGCAGGGATCAAACCCGCAACCTCATGGTTCCTAGTCGGATTCATTAACCACTGCACCACGACGGGAACTCTGATACTCTTGTTACTTAGCATTCATATAACTTTCTTTTTTCAAAGCGCTTGAGAAACAAACTACACCATGAACCCTATGGGCTTAGGGGATTTATAACTGTATTTTTATCGTTATCCCCACCAGAACTAAACATTTTCCTGCATTCTCCACTCCACTGGAGCCTCAGAAGGGAGAAAGCTAAGTCCAAACAGGTCGCTGTTACACTGTTGAAATTTAAGCAAATTAAAATGTTTCACATGCTATAATCTCCATAACCAAAAATCTAACTCTTGCAAAAGGGAGCAGTGTGGGCTGCTTTCTGCCTCTGCCTTTCGGGACCTCACTCAGACCGTTGAAGCCACACGAGTCCTGCCTTGGAGGGGCTCATCAGTAGAATTAATTTCTCACCCCAAGATATGTAAATGCAGAATGATATGCCCCTGGAGGCCTCTGCTGTGTCAGTTCCATTCTAATCATCCTTGTTTCCAATAGCCTATTAGTTCATGGCAAGAATTTCATTTCCAGCTGCAGTTCCAGCCCAAGCATATCTCCTTTCTGATGTCATCTGAGATGGAGAAAACAGTTTCACCTGCTCTTATGTCAACTAAGAAATTGTCACAAACCCCATGGGCAGTTTTGTGATGTCTGGACGTTCTTGGTGGTCGAATTTTGAACACAGTTTATAAAAATTAAATTTCACAGATTACCTGAACTGTAAAAAGATGTAATTTCCAACCCAAGAACACTGTGTGAGCTATTAAAAACCTAGGGATTTTTTTTTTTTTGCCTTTTTTGGAAGTATAGAAAATAAAACAGCATCTTCTAATAAAAGGAAGAAAATTTTAGCACCATTTAGTTCAACCACAGTTTGTTCACTTGTTTATTGTAGATATTCTTATGAGGGAACAAAACACTCATTACTCTCCCAGGCTGATGGTTAGGAAAATAAATAAATATAATAGTATTGGTAATCATCACCCACAAATAAGATCACACGGCCATTTTTCTCAAGTTGTGACATCCTGAGACACCACTGACTTGTTTCAGAATGACTGCCCGTCCAATTATGCCCCAGATGTCTCTAGACACCCCCAAAGAGCTTCCTCCACATGCTGATATACCTGTTTGTCAGATGTAGAGGAGTCAGTACTCAAATTATTCTTTGATTGTTGGGTGGAATTCACCAATGAAGCCATTGGTCTTTGACTTTCATTTTGGGGGAGATTTCTGATAACTGATTCAATCTCCTTACTAGTAATTTGTCTGTTCAGATTTTCTATTTCATCATGATTCAATCTTGGTAGATTGTACATTCCTAGAAATGTATCCCTTTATTCTTGGTTGTCCAATTTGTTGGTCTATAATGCTCAGAGGAATCTCTTATGATCTTCTGTATTTCTGGGTTGGCCATAAACACACAAATGGATAAAGTGTGGTCTATCCATATGTGGTCCATGAAATGCAGTAAAAAGGAGTTCGTGCCATTATGTGGGTGAACCCCAAAATAACTACGCTTAGTGATAGAAGCCAAAGGAAAAGAGTACCTATTTCATGATTATTTTAAAGTCTAGAAAAGGCAAATTAAATTATAGCAACAAAAAGTAGACCAGTGTACAACACCAAGAGTGAACCCATAATGCCAACTGCGGACTTTGCGTGATTGGGAGGTGTCAATGAAACACATGAACCGCTCTTGTGGGGATGCTGACGGGGGGGAGGCTTGCACATATGTGGGGGTGGGGGATGTGGGAAGTCTCTGTCCCCACCCCTCAACTTTGCTGTGAACCTAAAACTGCCCTAAAGACATAAGGTCTTAATTTTAAAAAAACCAAAAATTTAAATAGATCAGTAGTTGCCTGGGGATGGTAGAAGTGCCTAAGAAAGAGGATGAGGAGAGAGATTTCAAAGAGGCATACAGAAACCTTTAGAGGTTGTTCATGGATATGTTCATTGTCTTGATCGTAGTGATGGTTTCAGTAATACTTACACATGGCAAAAGGCACCAAATTGTACACTTTAAATATGAGTAGTTTGGAGTCCCCGTCATGGCTCAGTGGTAACAAACCCAACTAGTATCCATGAGGACGCAGGTTTGCTCCCTGGCCTCACTCAGTGGGTTAAGGATCTGTCGTTGCCATGAGCTATGGTGTAGGTCACAGACATCGCTGAGATCTGGTGTTGCTGTGGCTGAAGCTCCAATTCGACCCCTAGACTGGAAACTTCCATAGGCTGCAGGTACAGCCCTAAAAAGACCAAAATAAATAAATAAATAAATATTTTTATTGCATATTAATTATTCTCAATCCTACCATTTCTAAATTAGGTTTATGTGCATTTTTAATAAGATGTAGTTAAATCATCTGGGGAGGTTTGTTTATATCCAAAGGTTACCTTAAATGCTATTAGAAATGCTACCATAAATATCCAAAATATTCAGCCAAAAAAATGTAATAGAGATATAATTCAATTATTTGAAAAAAGCCAAGAGTAGATCACCACTTTCCAACAGGTGGCACAGCCTTGGGGAAGGAGAGGCAATGCCTGTCAGAGAAGTGTCTTTGTAGGACTGGACTGGCCATTCTCTCCTTATGCTGAAGACATCCCACTGACTTCAAAGAAGGCTTTAGAGCAGAGAAAAATAGCACTGGACTGAATAATTGCAGTGAATTGAGGCTGTCTTACAGAGACCCTCTTGTGAGCTGTAGCCACGATGACATTATCACAGCGTCAATGGAAAGAGGGCTATTGAAGTGCTCTTAAGCTTCAAAGAGGAGAAAAGAAACACATTTCTATCCAAGCTGCATTCTTACTTACAGTCATGGGATAGCAGTGTGATACCTTGCTGGGGGAGTGACTGTGACAAATAAGAAACTGTCTCTGGTGATACAGGGTTAGCAAGTTTCTAACAGCAGTTTCTGGGAAAAACCACCAAAAAAAAAAAAGCTAGCTGAAGAAATAGAAATCTATTACTAAACCCACTGTCATACAATAGCTTAATACTGACCCAAGTACTGGGAGTGCGCTGGGACAGAAACAAGCAAGGAAAGTGAGTTGGCCTGGGTACCTCACATGCTTGGGACAGCCTCTTGGCCAGAGAAACAATCGACCCCCAGATAATATGCTCAAGGGCTGAGTAGGTCTTGTATGTTCAGGATAATAGAGCCTTAGGGTCTATAATGTTGCTGGCAAAAACATCACAATAATAATTAGCGGATAGACTCATGCAGTGTGGTGAACCAGCAGGTGTAATGGAAACATCTACGTTCCTCATATTTCACAATAAAGATGATCTCTCAGAGCTAAAATCTGTTCCTTAAGAACTGAGAACTGAGGTAGGAACAGGATGCAGTGTTCCTGGCAAAATATCAATTCGAAGACCTGATGAGTATTAGAATCGGGGAGAGATTTAGTGCTGGAGAGGGCACTGAAAACAAGACTCGAATTCTAAAGACCTGTGATATCGGGCGGAATGAGTTGAGTTAATCAATGCCTGGACCACACAGAGAAGGGAGAGATTAAGACCAGTGTTGAGTTGAACAGGGAGACATGATGTTACACAAGGAACCACAGAGGTAACATAGATAGAGGAGACTGTCAATGTCCTTGGCACAGCAGCGGCTCAGAATAACAATTTTGATTTCATTTGCCATTCAAGAAGTATGGAGGTCTGCAGCTTTTAAAAACAGAAACAGAAAAATCCTTCATTTGCTTTCTCCACCAAAACTTATATTCCTCGGCACGGGTAAGCTCTATTTCCCTAACTGCTACGAGATTCCCCTGCTGGGTCCGACCCCCACAGGTCAAAGCCTTTTGGACTCACCTTGAAAGGGGCTGGGCCCTCTCCCCCAAGCCCTCTTGTCCACATGACACTCAGAGCCAGGACAGAACCCAGCCCAGACGTGCAGAGACAGATGCCATCAACTACTTCTTTTCAGACTGAGGTTAACAAACAGTGAGCCCTAAATTGTCCCTTCCAGCCTCGAGGTGCCTTCACCCCCAGCTACCAATTATCAGATAATGGTGGTTATCTCAAGTCAGTGGCTCCCTCCCTGCCTGCTTCACACATAGAGGGCCACCAGGACCCCCCCAACACACAAACACACACACACCCCCACACACCATTAGAAACAGAAAAGCAGTGGAACTGGAAAGCATATTTAGATCAGCTGTGCATTACAGCAGGCTTCTCCCCAGAGCACTGGAAGCTTCTCTGCAGTAATTTTCACTAAAGCAAGCCATTCACTCGGCATCAGCAACCGTGTCAAGACATGCCAGACTCTATATAGACAGCGACTTAATAAATTTAAAAACACTCACAGAGCACATATTCTATACATGTGATGAATATCAGGAGTGGGGTTGCCAGGTTCAGCAAATAAATATATGGAAAGGTGATTAAATCTGAATTTCAGATACATATTTTAGTATAAGTAGGTTCCATGCGTGGAGAGATAAACTGAGAAAATTTGTAAGAGTTTAATGGAACAAAAATCGATTCAAATTAGGCAGCACCAGATGGGAAGTAGTGAGAAGGGTTCCACCCACAGGAGCTAGGGAAAAACTTAGGGAGAAAGAGCAGAGGCAAAGGAGAAGCCTGGTTGGGTGTCTGTGATGGGCTGGCCTTAAGTTTTGATTCCATAACCTGGAGGCATTTACAGGGTGCATTTTGGTTTGCTGACATGGGTCACCAAGGCCCCCTTAGCACAGGGGGCTCCTTGTTGAATTAAGAAGGAGCAGCACTGAACAGACCAGACCCCCCAAGCAGGGTTTTGTGGAGAATAAAACTGAAGAGGACTGTTAGGGAGCTCCTGCAGAATGCTTTCAACAGTGGGCAGCCATCTGGCATGCGACAAAAAGTTGGATGGGAGCAATTCAAGAGCCCGCTACTTAGTTTCTTCTAGGGGAAAAACTTTTATTGAAGACATTGCTGTTATGGAAAGGTAGGCTCAGCATCTGGCCAGGACAAGCAGAAACAGGCAGTGAGCAAGCTCAGTCGCTTGGCATGCAAAGGGGAAGACATTGTGACATTCCAGCAGATCCCTCAAAGGAGACCTAAGAAGGTGATTCTGAGGCGGTGCATGGCAGGAGGCTGGAGAACAGGCAGGAAATTTTGTCCAGGACAAATTTCTCTATAGGAGCTAAAGAATGTGAAAGAAGTCAAAGCTTCCCTCTTATATGTCTGCCCTGCCCGAAAGTTGTCTGAGTCCACACCTCGCTGATCCACCTGGGATGCGTTTGAGAGGTGAGGAGCAGAGGGGTATGCCCTCTCATCTCAGCATGACCAGGGCAGCAGCCGTGGGCAGGAAGGGTCCCCACGCAGGACCCCAAGTAAGGGATGAACGTGTGACCCACACCTTGAGAATCCACACAATTTCCTAGGAAGTCGGAATGGGTCATTTGGGGTGAAGCAATTTCGCTTAAATCTCAAAAACCAGGAGTCCCAGCTAACACCAGCCTCCACATGCATAAGCAACTTTTACACCCAATTTCTGATAGTTCGGGAGATGACTGCGTCTACAGATCTCTGTGTCCATACGTTCCTCTTTCTTTCTTCTTCATAATTTTTTTGTTATAGTTAATTTACAGTGTCTATTTCTGCTGTACAGCATAGTGACCCAGTCATACATATATATATATATATATATATATATATATATATATATATACACATTCTTTTTCTCCTATTATCTTCCATCATGGTCTGTCCCAAGAGATAGCATATAATTCCCTGTGCTGTACAGCAGGACCTCATTGCTTATCCATTCTAAATGGAATAGTTTGAATCTACTAGCCCCAAACTCCCCATCCATCCCACTCCCTCCCTCCTTGGCAACCACAAGTCTGTTCTCTACATCTATGAGTCTGTTCCTGTTTTGTAGATTGGTTCGTTTGTTCCATATTTTACATTCTACATATAAGTGATACCATGTGGTATTTGTCTTTCTATTTCTAACTTACTTCAGTATGCGAATCTCTAGTTCCATCCATGTTGCTGCAAATGGCATTGTTTTGTTCTTTTTTATAGCTGAGTAGTATTCCATTGTATACAAGTACCACATCTTCTCAATCCATTCATCTGTCAATGGACATTTAGGTTGTTTCCATGTCTTGGCTATCATAAATAATGCTGGGATGATCATAGGGGTACATGTATCTTTCTGAATCAAAGTTTTGTCTGGATATACGCCCAAGAGTGGGATATTGCTGGATCATATGGGAGTTCTGTATTTAGTTTTCTGAGGAACCTCCATACTGTTTCCCATAGTGGTTGTACCAATTTACATTCACAACAAGAGTGAAGGAAGGTACCCTTTTCTCCACACCCTCTCCAGCATTTGGTATTTGTAGACTTGTTAATAATGGCCATTCTGACCAGTGTGAGGTAGTATCTCATTGTAGTTTTGATTTTCATTTCTCTAATAATTAATGATGTTGAGCATTTTTTTTCATGTGCCTGCTGACCATCTATAAGTCTTCTCTGAAGAACGGTCTATTTAGATCTTCTGCCCTTTTTTTGTATTTGTTTTGTGCTGTGGTGGTTGTTGTTATTAGTCGTTTATACATTTTGGAGATTAGGCCCTTGTTAGTTGCATCGTTTACAAAGATTTTCTCCCATTCTGTGGGTGGTCTTTTCACTTTTTTTTTTTTATGGTTTCCTTTGCTATGCAAAAGCTTTTAATTAGGTCCCATTGGTTTATTTTTGTTTTTATGGTCACTATTCTAGGAGATATATCAAACAAGATGCTGCAATTTATGTCAGAGTGTTCTGCCTATGTTTTCCTCTACAAGTTTTATGTTATCTGGTCTTACATTTAGATCTTTAATCTATTTTGAGTTTATTTTCATGTATGGTGTTAAAGAATGTTCTGATTTCCTTCTTTTACATGTAGCTGTCCAGTCTTCCCAACACCACTTATTGAAGAGACTATCTTTCCTCCACTATACATTCTTGCCTTCTTTGTCATAGATTAGCTGCTATGCTCGGGTTCATAATTTTTTAACATGTTAACACCATCACCAATGTTCATTCTATCTCAGGAGAGATGGGCCAACTCAGATTGATCTACTTTTCTCTTTGTTACCATCTCGGGCAAGAGATGTTGTTATTGGGATATCAGTTTCATAATTCTGCCCACGTGTACCCAGCAACAAATATTCAAGTGAGAAATATGCTTTGCTCCTATCCCATTACCTCCATGTATTTGAATGTTTATATTTGTGCTCCCACGCAAATATTCCAATGAACTCAAATGTGTGTGTGATTATTCTGTGTTCTGGAATGAGTAAATTTTTTCTACAGTCTCTAAAAGGCCAATGAAATGCTTCTTGCAGCTTCTTATAATATTTCTTAGCTGAGGTTCCAATTTTTTTTCCAAAACTAAGTACCAACTCATGATGACAGTGGCCGAATGACACAGTGTATTATTATTTCTGGAACAATGCCTTCAGAATGACATCATTTAGCCCATCACCTGGACGGTTCTGAAGACTATTCCTAGACTATAATAACTGACACTTTAGAAAGTTTCCTTCTGGTGGGAAATTCCACTCAGGGAGCAGAGCATCTGCAGTGGAGGATGTCTGATGGGTCATCAGAACATTACAGTCATGATGTATGTGGGTGTCTAAATGTTTATGTAACACTCATTGCTGGAGGGACAATGGCAATTAGTTTTGCAGTTATTGGGCTGGTTCTCTTTCCCCATCTCCTGAAAAACTATCCCAAGAGGCCCAATGATTTGATGTTGCCCCTGGAACATGTCCGTGATGCTACGGCTTTCTCTGGAATGTTGGGGAAATCAGCAAACCTAACCTGCAACCAAGTATTTCAACTTGAAAAGGAGGTGATAATGCAAAAGCTACCTGCCTGGTTCCCAAGTGAACTACCCTGGCACTTCCCTGATATTGCATCTCCTGCTCTTTCTCTTATTCACAGTGTGTATCCTGGCAAACATGCATCCTGACCCTTCCAGCCACTTCCGATTGAACACATCTGAACTGGTCAGCTTCTCTTTGAGTTTTCACCATAACTCTTATTTCTCTTTCAACAACCCAAAGCAACAAATATCCGCCCTTTAGCAACTGCACTTTAAGTGTTGTTTCTATTTCAGTGCCTTTATCAATAGATATATGTGCATGCTAGATATTTGTTCATATTCATTTTATAATCAGTCTTGTATTAATTCAAAAATTAGCATGCCCAGGAGTTCCCTCTGTGGCTCAGTGGGTTAAGAAGTTAACCGCAGTGGCTTGGGTTGCTGCAGAGGTGCGGTTCAATCCCCAGCCTGGCATAGTGTGTTAAAGGATCTGGTGTTTCTGCAGCTGTGACATAGTTCTCTGCTACAGCTCAGATTTGATCCCCTGACCTGGGAACTTCCATATGCCCTGGATGTGGCCATTAACAAAAAGATTAGCATGCCCCCAATGAGCACACACATGTGGGCTTAGGCCTTTTAATTTGGAGTGGGGGGAGCTATCCAACCCTAACTTTATGGCATTTATAGTCTAAACGTGCTTATTACCCAACTCAAAATAGATTTCTTAGTGACAAATCTTTCTTGCAAGCTATCAGAATTTTTAAGGCATGTCTCCACTTAATAAATCACTTTCTCATTATTCCTGGGTAATTTACCTCTTCGCTTCTGCTTTTTGCTATGTTCGTGCCTTTATTCATTTTTATTTATCAGAGAAGCACAAAGTAGGTGAAAATTAAATATTTTCACTTTACATATAATTGGTTTAAGATAAAGGTTGAAACCACTAGGTTCAAAAATCTAATTTGAATACAAATAAAGTTTTAATATTATCAAATATTTTTTCCATCCTATCTTTGAGCCTTGCTGCTAATCATAAAAATTGTTTGTCCAAGGACAAATGAACAAAGAATACATTTCACCCAGAATATTTGTCAGAATAAAAGGGAAATGGTGAGATGACATTTACGACGCTCTTGGATGTTACATGTGCAAGTGGCACTTGGTCCCAGAACAGAGCCAGAACCTCGAAAGATTGCATTTCCTTTCTTCTCTCCAAACAAATCAGGCAGCTCTGAGTCTGAGACAAGGGCTAGACTAGTACCAAACAATGTCAGCCCTGATTATCTGTCAGAGTAAACTGCAGTCAGAGGAGTGGAAAGAGTTATGGGCCAGGCGATGCCAATGAGATGTCAGACAGCGTGGTGATGGCAAATAAAAACCCCTCAGAGAACAAGTCTTATGCTCCCCCTACCAGGAATCTTAGAAAGGAAGGACAGAGGCAACCAAGAGAGCAGGGGTAGTCTTTATGGCACTGGGTCTTTTCTGCATCTTGATTAGTCATCTCATGCTAACCAAGGAGTCCAGGAGAATAAATGGGGGCAGGTGATGTGCCCAGACCTGGGGGTGGGTGGAGGGGGGTGCCTCAGGGATACTGAAGGTGGGATGGTGAGAAAATAAGAGAAGGTGCATTTCCACTGTGAACAGGATATCCAGAGACTCTGTCCTCAGATCCAGCAGACCTCTAGGCTTAGGGTTAGGGTTAGGGCTAACCCTAACAGCCTAACAGTCTCAGGCTCTAGTTAAGACTCTGTTGAAATTTTTATCTGTTTTCTTTTTTTTTTTTTTTTTTTTTTTTTTTGGCTTTTTTTTTTAGGCATATGGAATTTCCCAGGCTAGGGAGAAAAATGAAGCTGCAGCTGCTGGCCTATGCCACAGCCACTGCAGGATCTGAGCCGTGTCTGCAACCTACACCACAGTTCACGACAATGCCGGATCCTTAACCCACTGAGTGAGGCTAGGGATCGAACCCGCAACTTCATGGTTCCCAGTCGGATTCATTTCCACTGCACCATGACAGAAACTCCTGCAATTTTTAAAATAAAGTGATTTTCCTAAATATCCCTAGTTTTTACTTCAGTCAGTTAGGTCTGGGTCTTCCTGGCCATTCTGCTGGTTTTATTTTCTAAGTGCAAATGAGACGATAGAAAGGGTCCAAGGGTTCACACCAACTGGGCACTGAAAGCAGGACGTTTGAAGACAAAAGCAACCAAGAACCAGCGCCGATGGGGCCCCCACCAATAAAGCTGGGCCATCGGCATTGATGTTCCAGACAAGGCAGGGTCCTCCCCAGTGTTCTGGGCACCATGAGCGAAGGGACTCAGGGTAGCTTATAGCAGCCCTTCTCAAAGACCCTGCAACAGGTCAGTTCGCCCCTAGCCACACCCAACACCTGGGTGCTCTGATTTCCAATGCTGCACTATTATTCTTATACTAGTTAGAATAGCCATAGTAACTACTGTACTATCCTAGGTCCCTTACAGGTACTGCTATACTTAATCCTGTCACCAGTCCCATGATGGAGGCACATATGACCACATGTACCTTCCTCATGAGCGGCCCAGAGTGTGTCAGTTACTTGCTCAATCTCAAAACTGGGGAAAGAGCTGGACTTCTACCCTGAGCCCTCACACACCTGCCCCCAAGGGGGTGCCTCTCTCTACCATGCACCCGGCTCCCTCCCATGGAACCATCTGCATTGAAGACTGGCCGCCTGATGCTTCTTTGGCCCCACTTCACTGTGCAGTGGCGCATCCGTGTGGTACAAATTATCAACACAATGTCCTGAATTTACTAACACTGGGCTCTCTCTAAGTGGGAGCAAAAAAATCAGCTTATTTGTCCTCATTCTTTCCAAGATCCCTAACTGTTCCTTGACATGGTTTAAGCAATTTGATGCCTGGGAGCAATGTCATTATTGTCATTCGATGCCAGGTCCAACGCCTGTAGTTCTCCGTGAAAAAACAAAGAATTTATAAGCGCAAAGTAACAGGAGGGATGAGAAAGCTGGCAGGATTGTAAACTGGGTTTTTCTGGCTCCTATAAATTAGCGATCCTAATGGGTAGTTGAACCCCTGCCAGAAGCAGACCTGTGTAAAAGGCCAGGGGTTGATCATCTCCTGGCAGTTTTGAAAACTTGCCACCAGAACTGCCTGAGGTTGTCGCATTTCTTCCCGCTTTTCCATTTCCAGGCCAGTGAAAATCCCCCTCTGCGTGCACAGGCCAGTAACTGCCACTCTTTTCTGCTGCACAGAACCTGAAGCGGGTGGCGGAGACCTGGATGGACGAGTTTGCTGAGTACATTTACCAGCGGCGCCCAGAGTACAGGCACCTCTCCACGGGGGACCTCTCTGCCCAGAAGGAGCTGCGCAAACAACTCAAGTGCAAGGACTTCAAGTGGTTCATGGCGGCTGTGGCCTGGGATGTGCCCAAGTACTACCCTCCGGTGGAGCCCCCACCCGCCGCCTGGGGGGAGGTGAGAAGCCCTTACCTGGGGCAGCCAGCTCTCTAGCCCCCCAGCGGGTGGCGGGAGGCGGGGGCTGCTGAAACCATCTGCTCCCTTCCTCTGCTGCCAAGTCAAGTCAGTTTACATCAGCTCCAATAAGCCTACGTCCGGCCGTTCTAGGAACCGCTGCACGTACACATTCAGCTCACCCCTAGAATCCTTGGCCACCATTCATCCCCAAAATTGATTTTCTTAAATGCACCTGGAAAATATTTATAGATTGGTGGAATTGGCATAAGAGCTTGCAGAGAATGAGACTAGCTGTAGTGCCCGGCATACATAAGTGTGTCCTGATAACCAAGATACAGTTCCTCCCCAGCCCCCAAGCCTGGTGGTGTCGCTATTCCTGCAGGAGGACCTGGTGCTGAGGGGCGGGGCTGCTTTGCTAACGGGGTGGGGGGCGGGGGAGGGTTGCCACAGGTAATCACGCAAGAAGTGCTTTTCCTGTAATTCCCAGAACTGTGGCATGAGCGGGGCCACATCGGTTCCTTAAATCAACACTAAGCTTTCCACCTCTGAGTGCTTCTTTTTAATTTTAGTTAGTGATCTAAAGTGGAATGAGCTGAAAAGCCCCAATTCCCATATTTAAAGTAGCCGCCTTTGGACAAATAAGGACCTTTGTGCCAGGTTCACTTTCAGCCCCTCCTATTGCCACGGCCTTTCCCCTTAGGAAAGAGTATGCTGGAGTGAGGCCTAGAGTGGATTTTTTCTGCAGTTTTAATCCACTCGTAGCTGGAGGCGGGGCGGATGCTAAACGCCGCCCCAGTCCTGGGGGCTCACGTTGTGGAGGAGACTTCCCATCGTCGTCCTTAGCTTTGCAGCATGGAGAGAACATGCGTTTGCTTGGTTATCGTCTGTGGCTTTGCAGAGCTCTGAAAGCAGGTTGTTCCCTGGGCGTGGTGGGCGAGGGTGCACAGGGGCAGCGATCTTGGTGAGTGGTCCAGCGATCTTGGTGAATGGTCCAGCACCCTCTACAGAAAACACCTTCAGTGGGTGACCTGTGCTGTGGCTGAGTTTGCTGAGAGGTCCAAAGAGATGTTCTCTACTTGACCTGGGATACCTCTGGCATGAAGGACAGAGCGGAGGCCAGAACCACACGCTCAGTCTACTAATGCTTTGGGGGTATGGGCTAATACTGATCCTGGATGCTTGTGTCAGTGAGTAATTTGGTCTAATGCCTTGCTTCCTAAATATTTCATTAACGCACCCCTGGGATACCAGTAATATTACTCTGCTAGTATTCATTTCTGCTGTCTACCAGGGGCTGAATTTACAGCAGCAGAAATTTAAAGTAGATCCCAGAGAGAACTGTCTTAGTCCAAAGCCTTGTAAGACACAGGGATTTGTTACCCAATAAGCAGGTAAGTTTCTTCCTTGAGTCTTTTGGTTAAGGTTATATCTGCCATCTTTCTATAAGAACATAAAAACAGTCCTGCCTTACTGACTACAGAAACTTCAAGACTTCCCAGCATCACACATGAGTTAAATCTCATCAATTGTTTCTCCAGTCTATGGGGAAACAATCTTTTATTCCAACCTAGTTGCTATCGAAACTTCAACTGGTCACATTTTACCTGACTAAACCATAACCTCCATTTATAAAACATCCTGCTTAGAAACAGACTCCAGATGTCCCAGAGATACTAGAAAAGACACACCTCCTGGGAATAATCAAAATAAGAACCATCTTGCAGGGGGAGGGGTGGGAGTGGGGGAGAGAACTGTCTTACAGCCAGGTGGGCCATGCCAGTGTTATCCTCTATTACTCTTGACTGCCTCATATCTTTACATGGTTTGTCTGGGCCCTGGAGACATTTGAGTTCATTCTTCTTGGTCTAAACAATCAGACACCGAGAAGATCAGATTTTTTAAAAATATAATAGCAACTTTCTTTCCCCAAAGCCTCAGAACAGCAAACAAAGAAAGGACATATTTAGGTTTAGGGCAAGAAGAAAATGACAACTAGTTCAAGGGCCAGTTACATTCAGTTGCATTTGTTCAGTGAAGGGGAGGCACACAGCATTTGTGAAGATGGGGCGCATGGGAGAAAGGCAGAATGAAATCAATTAAGTGACAGCGTTTGGGCTGGTAAACCATATGGAAAAATATCTGCTTCCCAAGCTGAGTAGATCCCTGAGAATAAAAGTGATGCCTGGATAGTCAATGCAAGAAGCAAATGAAGTATTTGAAGTGCAGCTTCATCTAAATGAAGTGATAGAAAGGAGAGACCATTTTCTAATAACAACCTACTTCTTAGTGGTGGATACAAATTAAATGTGCAGAATATACCTGTGGACCATCTTATCTCTGAAAAAAATTCAAAGTTTTCGCTCGTGTTTTTCTTTTCCCTCTGAGGATGGCTTTTGTTTATGGGTTTTTTTTTGTTGTTGTTGTCGTTGTTTTTTTACTTTGGAATAATTTTAAAAGGACAGAAAACTTGCAAAGAAAGTACAGAAGAAAGTCTTAATGCCAATAAACTGTCCACTTAAAGTGGAAAAAAAAAAAGCAGCTTTATAGAAAAAAAAAAGAAAGAAAGAAAGTACAGAAAGTTAACAAACAGAAGTTCCCATCATGGCTCAGTGGTAACGAACCTAACGAATATCCATGAGGACACAGGTTCAATCAGTGGGTTAAGGATCCGGTGTTGCTGTGAGCTGTGGTGTAGGTTGCAGATGGGGCTCAGATCCTGAGTTGCCGTGGCTGTGGCTGTGGCTGGCAGCTGTAGCTCCAATTCGACCCCTAGCCTGGGAACCTCATTATGCTGTGGGTGCTGCCCTAAAAAGACAAAAGATAAAAAATAATAATAATAAGCAAAAAGGGAAACACAGATGGTGGTATTTTTGTTAAAGCAGTGGTAGGAAGGAACCACAAACCAGAGAACCCTCTATGTGAGAGCTATGCCAGGAAGCTGGGTGACTGGCTGTTTCATGCACTTGTACTTGGAACGGTTTCTACCTGCCTCCCTGTGCCAGCCTGATTCTGGGTAAACAGTGAAGTGCTGAGGCAACATTTGGCTCCGACCGGGCCGTCAGAACTGGCTTTTAAAGATACAGTTACAGACCATAAACAGCCTATAAACGGCTCCTCGCTTCCCTGACAGATTCTGCCGGTCGGTCGGTCTCCTCAGCCTTCTCTGAGGACTGGTGCATGTGTCTCCTCAGCCGTCTCTCTGCTTCTGCCCTCCCTCCTCCAGCCTGTTCTCAACACTGGCCACTTCAAACGGGTGATTAGGTCGCTGCCTCACTCAGAACTTTTCAATGTCTACCGGCCCTCTTGGGTATCAGGCCTCACCTGTGCCCTCAATACCTGCCCCTGTGGTGTCCCCCCACCCCCCAACTGCACCTCTTGCTGTTTGCCCTGGGCTTTCTCTCCTCTGGGCACACAAGCCCCAGCACTGCCCCTCAACAGACCAGGCACCAGCGCCCCCACCCCACCCAACCCCAGGGCTTTGTCTCCTGCTTAGACTCTTCAGGCCCAGAAACCCCAGAGCTCTTCCCTCATTCCCTTCGGGCGCTTTTTCTCAAGCACACAACCTTCTCAGGAAAGCCTTCCCTGGTCACTCCCTCTGTCCTGTGCAACAAGGCACCTGGGTGTGCCAGTCACCGTGCACCCCCAGCCCCCTCTCCCCCTCTCTCCCCATCAGACAACAATCTATGTCATCTACTTGCTTGTCTATCTAGAGAGCCAGTCCTGGGGCAGAGGGAGTCTGCTGATTTGCTGAGTTACTACTACCCTTCAATAGCTAGAATCAGGGTTCAGCAATGCAGTAGGTGCTCATTTAATGCTTGGTGAGTGAATGATTGCTGAAGAATGAAGGGTCCTGGCTGCCTCTTGCCCCTCTGCACTCACAACTCTTCCCTGAGGCCCCCACAGGCAGGCTGAGCCCTGGCTCCCCGCCCCCACCCCACCCCTCAGGGAGGGGGTCCACACCACCCTCTGCCTGGACATTCAGAATCTGCCTCTTTGGAGAGCGTGGCAGGAAGATGGTGTGAGTAATGAAGCTCAGGCGAGTGATTCCTGTGGTCACCAGGTTCACATTCCATATCACAGTCCAAGAAGATATGAAATATTCCCTAACAACCTAAGGAAAACCTCCAAAGGTAAAAGTCCTCTGTGCCAGCAATTTCCAAACTCTCCCCACCAGCCTCCTACTTCAAAGGCAAGAAGAGATTAAGGTTACCACTGACAGGGAAGTCCTACCATCTTCTGGTCCCCAGAGTAGGGGGTGGAGTGAGGAGGCCCTGGGCCCCCAGAGAGGAAATGGGGCTTTGAGCCCTGTATTAAGTCAAGCATTCCCTGGTGCTATTCCTCAGTGCTGGGCTGGAGAGGCTAAGAACAGGTGTAAAGTAGAAAAACGTTCTAAAACCGTGCACATAGGAAGTGTCTCTTTTTGTGTCAAGATGCTACATAAAAGAAAGTTTCCCTTCATTTTTTGCCTCCTTCCTCTCCTTAGAATTCATGAATTTGCTACAGCCGTTTATATTCCTCCTTTCTAGTCCAAAAAGAGGATTTCTGCAGAATCCCATAGATCACATGTAAGAGGGAATAAAAGATGTAAAATAGACAAACGTGTCTTTTCCAGCGAAGGTGTCTGCTCACTGTCCTCAATGTGCCAATCTTGGCATCCGTTCGTCACCTCACCACTGTGCAAAACTTTTTAAAAAAATCTGTTTTCAGAATTCATCTCGGTGCCGAACTCTTACTGCTACTATTTAAATTGCTCACTCAGGACTCACGTCGCCCTGAATTGCAGCACCTTTCACCAAGACAGGCCCCCTGAATAATTCCAGCTCGTCTTCTCACTTCCACCACTCTCAACTGCTCCTAACTCACTGTCTTTCTCCTGGTGTTCTCACTGCACACAAGACATTTCAGATTTCTCTGTAGCCGCTTCCAGGAAAGGAAGTTAGACACTAGAAGGTGCCTCATCTGAAAGGCCATCTGATGGTGCAGTGCTGTCTCTTTCAAACAAATTCTGTGTTGGCGGCTGCCATGTAACCAAAGTGGACCCGAGGCTCTGGCTTCTCTGGGGAGAGCGAGGCCAGCCCTCCTACCTCCCCCACAATCTCGACTGACAACTGGCAGATCTGCAGCGCCGGTCTTACTCCTCCCCTGGCAACTCTGCCGGGACCGTCCCTGCCATTCGGCTGCCATCTGTCTAAGCCAGGTCTTTAAATTAAGCAGCCACAGAGATGATCTGTCATTTCCTGAGTTTATGAGACTCGAGCTGTCATTTATTTTCTCAGGCAGAGACAATGCCGGCACACTGTGCTACTTCATCTCTCTGGAGCTCCACAACCAGGCGGGGGAAAAATGTAAGACCACATAAAGAACTGCATTATCCTTTAGGCTTTTCCTGTGTGTTTTCTGAGTTCTCAACAGTTGAGACAGTTGAAGACAGACTCAGTGTTTTAGGATGGACATGATCTTAGTTTCATATTCCCAGCTGGGCAAATTGGACATCTTAACGTCTCTACAGTAGCATACTGCTAATGGAATCAGAGATGTTTCAGAGCTAAAAGATTTTTTTTCTCTTATAGAAATGTGCCAAACAAAACCCTGTCTTTTCTTCCTGTTTATTTTGTTTTTTAAACATATGTGTTCATACAGACATATGTTTATACACATAAATATCTACCTTTGGGGGCTCATGTGATAGGAGTAAATGAAATTTTAAGTGTATGTAGCCTAGTTGTGAATTCATTTTAGTGTTTAATTTTCAATAATTGGTACCCTTATAATCTCAAAAAATGATACAAAATTCATAGAAATTGAGACTTGGCATAGTTGGGAAAATTTTCCAAACACAGGCATAAGAACAGCCCCACCCCCACTCCCCATTCTTTAACAAAGTGCCCAGCTGGCTTCTGTGAGAACTCCGAGTGGTCCCTACAGGGGTAACTGCCCTCAATTTCTCTTAAAAGAGTCCAGTGACCACCCACAGGTTGGTGGAGGACAAGGATAAACACAGCAGGAGCTCCCTGGTGGCCTAGCTTTTAAGGATCTGGTGTTGTCACTAATGTGGTTAGATCCATGGCCCAGGAACTTGCACACGCTACAGGTACAGCCAGAAAAAAAGCACATACACAGCAAAAAAATGAGAAAGGTTCCTGGGGTCCTGGAATAATACTGAGAGGACACTGGGAGTCATCCTAAAAGATGCAGACGGATGCCCAGATGCATCATCCGGCCTGGAATTGGCTTAATCATTTGCAGGCAGTCAAGTTAAGAACAAGAGCAAATACTCCCCTGAATGTCCTTGCTACACACTGAGCAGTCTGTTAGCAGTAGGTCTTAGCTGGCCCTGCTCCAAACTCTGGGAAACTCAGGAGCCACACTGCTTAGATGTAAGTCGTCCCTTCTACTCACAACTTAAAGGTCATCAGTCAGTCTCAGATTCTGTGAGCATCCCGAAAATACCTGTCTCTCTGTCTTGGGCTGAGAGGCGGGAGAGTCAGTGCTCCTGGTCTCCCTGGGAGCCCACATTCTTTCTCCACATTTTGTTCACTCACAACTATCTTTTTATGGGTTTTGATCCACTTGATTAGACTTCTTACTAATTTTTTTTTTTAAATGCAGAAATTGGAGTTCCTGTCGTGTCTCAGCAGAAATGAATCTGACTAGTATTCATGAGGATGCATGTTTGATCCCTGGCCTCATTCAGAGGGTTAAGGATCCGGCATTGCCATGAGCTGTGGTGTAGGTCGCAGACGCAACTCAGAGTTGGCGTTGCTGTGGCTCTGGTGTAGGCCGGTGGCTACAACTCTGATTAGACCCCTAACCTGGGTACCTCTATACACCCCAGGTACAGCCCATAACAACAACAACAATAACAACAACAAATATATATATATATATACACATATATATATATATATATATATATTCAGGAATTGACTTTGACCACCTTTAGGTTTCCAAAAATCTCTCTCTGTCCCAGCAACAACAAACAAGCTCTGATTTCTTTCCCTTCTACACTGACGTGCATGGCCCTTTCAGGTGAGCCTCTATTGTCTATTATAACATCTGTGAATTGGTCAGTTTTTGGATAAGGTGGCCCTTTATAAAGAGAAATGAACTAACATAATAAAATAATCCCAGGAGGAGCTTAACCAACCCCTGAAACAGGAAGGACAGATCAGTTTTCTTAGTCTTATTCTGGGCCCAAATCATGCAGAATCAGCTACATATATCCAAGCTCCTTGCCCCCCACCCTTTTTCTGCCAGAATTACATACCAGTTGGCAGCAAATAGTTTTGTTCCAGATCCTAACATTCAAATACTGCAAATAAAGAAAAACCATATGGTGTGACATCAGAAATAAAAAGTTAAATTTCCTATATTATTCTTGTTTTTAAAAATATGGGATTTTTGATGCTAAAAACATGGCATCAGCATGGTTTCATTCAATCATAAATACCAGACAAAACATACAGGATAGCAAAAGAAAAAACATAACATAGATGTCACCTGACATAAAATTGGTGACAAGGCGCTCCCAGGAACCCCAGAATCCAGGTTAGTATAACCTATGCACCAGGCAACAGCAGGCCTTAGTGTGGGATCAGCAAAGATCAGAGATCAGGGGTTGGTAGGAAAGGAAGAGAAGGGTGAGTCAGTTCTACAAGCTGCAACTCAGAAATTAGCAAATATTCACCCCCAAAGGAGCCGATCCTTTAATAGAGCTGAAAACTAAAAATGACCCATGCAACTCAAGGACTCCCTGGCAGGCTCCACCCTGAGGAAAGAAACCTCAGGAAACCAGTAAGGGACCTGGGAATTCACGCTGTGCTGAAGCAACACCTCAGAAATGCTCTGAAAACGCTCCCTTTGGGAAAGACAAAGACTCTTCCTGCCTCCTCACCTTGCTGATAAAAGAAAAAAAACCCTGATGTTTGGATCCAAAACAAAATGCTGCAGATCCCAGGGAGACAAACCTCTCACACCGGAAGGAGGGGTCTGAGCAGCACCTCAGGATGCACTTGGAGAGGTAGCCTCACTGCTCAGGAAGGAAAGACCCTAGGGCTCCAGATAAGACACAGATGCAGGAAGCTCCTGTGAATCAAGCTCACCCGTGAGAGACACAGATGTCATCATAAATACAAAGAGGCCTTATTTTTCAATCCGTCACAGTAACAATGCAGAAGAGAGCCCTACAGAGGAATTTTCCAGGAGAACTATTTAATGTGTATACAGAAATAAAACCAGATTATGATAAAACCCCACACGGAGACGCAACGAGGAGAAAGATAAAAATGACCAAATAAAGCTCCAACAGATAATGAAAACATCTCACAAATGTGGCCACCAGGAGGAGAGAGTGGTAGCATAAGATTTCCAAATGAGCTAAAAGAATCTTTAAAACAAAGTTTGAAGGATCCATATGAGTCAGAAAGGAGACAGCTGGAATGCTGTGAAACATGAGGATATGAAAGGGAGCTGAAAACTCGGGAAGAAAAAGAAAAGAGAAGAAGGAAAAAGGATTTCAGAAACAAAGGCTGAGTTAGAAGAAACAAGCAAATAGGGGCCATGGGGTGTACAGCAAAAACTGGCATAACATTGTGCTAATTATATATGTGCCAGAACTATACTCTAATTAAAAATTCAAAAAAAATTTCAAAACAGCAACAACATTCATCAAATAGAAAAAAAAAAAAAAGGAGAGAGAGAGAGAGAGACCATGGGAAGTCCAGGAGGAGAAACCAAACCTGGAAGGGGGAAGAATGAAATTAATAAAGCAGAAATAAAGAAGAGACAGAAGATCCTGTCAAAGATTTAGAACAGAGATTTAATGCAGATTTAATGTCGATTTCCAAAAAAGAATATTTCTCCTCAAAATGAAAGACAACAAATACATAAAACTATTTTCAAGGAACCTTTCACAAAATAAAAAATTTGAATATACATATTAAAGAGGGTGTGGCTGAGAAATTCAACAGAGAATCATCAACATTGAAACATTTCTAGTGAAACAGTTACATTTTTTAAAATGAAGGATAAGGAGTTTGTGCATTCAAGCAAAAACAAACCTAGGTCAGACTTTGATGCATGTTTGGCACCAGAAAACAATGGAGGAACAGTGTAAAGATACTTTAGAAAATAAAATATAAGCCAAAGAAAGATTTTGTATCCAACCAAACTGTGCTTCAAGAATGAAGTTCATTAAAAAATAGTTATAAACATTCAAGAATTCAGGGTTTAATTTTCCCAAGAGTCTCTCTCAGAAACATACTAGAGAATGAACATCAGAAAACCAAGAGATGTTTAGATTGGCTTGACCTAAGGTCTGGCAGAGACTGGCTGTAGGAATAAAAGAATATGCAAATGTTATAGCTCTGACAGTGTAGAAATAACACAACTAGCAAATAGGAAAGTAAGTCGAAAGCAGAATAAGTTCCCTGGTTTGCCCCACAGGTATAAACTAGGATTAAAAAGACTATCACCTATGTTTACACACTGAAAGAAGAAAAGGGAAAAGATTCTAACTAACCAGTCCTGCTTAGAAAAGAGTAAAATTTGGGGAGTTCCCGTCGTGGCGCAGTGGTTAACGAATCCGACTAGGAACCATGAGGTTGCGGGTTCGGTCCCTGCCCTTGCTCAGTGGGTTAACGATCCGGCGTTGCCGTGAGCTGTGGTGTAGGTTGCAGACACGGCTCGGATCCCGCGTTGCTGTGGCTCTGGCGTAGGCTGGTGGCTACAGCTCCGATTCGACCCCTAGCCTGGGAACCTCCATATGCCGCGGGAGCGGCCCAAGAAATAGCAAAAAGACAAAAAAAAAAAAAAAAAAAAAAAAAAAAAAAAAAAAAAAAAAAAAAAAAAAAGAAAAGAGTAAAATTAGGCATTACATTTAAAAAAGGAAACTTCCAGGGACTTCCCATCATGGCTCAGTGGTAACAAATCCAACTAGTATCCATGCAGATGAGGGTTCGATCCCCGGCCTTGCTCAGTGGCTTAAGGATCCAACATTGCCTTGAGCTGTGATGTAGGTCACAGATGTGGTTCAGACTCCGAATTCCTGCAGGCTGGCCGCTGCAGTTCCAATTTGACCCCTAGCCTGGGAACTTCCACATGCTGTGGGTATGGCCCTAAAAAGACAACAAATAAAAAATAATAAAAAAGGAAAATTCTGATGTTATATTCAATGTTAGTGTAAAGGTAATCAGTAGAAGAAACACAAACCAAATGACCTGAAATACCACAGACTGTAAAGAGAAAAAAAATTAATCACATATGGAAAGACTCACCAGATACAATAAATAATTGATAATCAGTATGTCAGAGCTGAGATCAAACATACAAAGAAATCTGTTAAAAGAAAAAAATTCAGATTGACTAATAAAGCAAATCTAATGCTCGTGTATGAGACATACATACCTTAGTCAAAAAGATACAGAAAGATTAAGAATTAAACAATAAGCATATGTAGCTGTGGTGCAGGCCGGCAGTTGCAGCTCCAATTTGACCCCTAGCCGGGGAACCTCCATATGCCACAGGTGAAGCTCTAAAAAGACAAAAAATTAAAAAATAAAAATAAACAATAAGCATAGACACATGAGGCAAACTCAAGTAATAAGAAAGCAGAGGTTCAGGTTTTAATATGAAACACGGTAGAATACAGGACAAAAAATAGAAGCCAAAAAGTTAAAAGAAGCCAAAAAGACATTATAATTCCACAGACAGCAACCTATAGAGAAATAACTTTGCTAAGGTAGAAACTGATGGAAATGCAAGGAGAAAAGAACAGAAACACACAAAAATAGGGCAGCTTAACATACCTCTCTCAGTCTAAAACATAACAGGGGAGTTCCCGTCATGGCTCAGTGGTTAACAAATCCGACTAGTATCCAGTGTTGCCGTGAGCTGTGGTGGGTTGCAGACAAGGCTCAGATCTGGCATGACTGTGGCTGTGGCGTAGGCTGGCAGCTGCAGCTCCAATTTGACCCCTGGCCTGGGAACTTACATATGCTGAGGATACGGCTATAAAGAGAAAAATTTTAATTAATTAAAACACAAATTTTCTAGCTCAAGCCACTGAAGAGTGCTAGAAACAACTCCAATCCAATCTCATTAGCACATTTCACTCTCAATGGGGTCTCTAAATAGGATTTTCCACTCAATGGAACCAAGGATCCTGGAAGAAATGGCTGATACCAGTTGCAGGCAGGAAATGTAGAAAAATGAGCTGGAACATTCTGTTGCTCCAGAAATCAAGGAGGGAAAAGAAGCTGTCAACAGACGATGTGAGTCTCATCAAAGGAACAAGTTCAGCTGAGTTCCTGCTTCCATCAACATCCCCAAAATGACGCAATTAATTTAAAATACACTAAATACAGGAGTTCCCGTTGTGTCTCAGTGGTTAACAAATCCGACTAGAAACCATGAGGTTGCAGGTTCAATCCCTGGCCTCACTCAGTGGGTTAAGGATCCAGCATTGCTGTGAGCTGCAGTGTAGGTCACAGATGCAGCTCGGGTCTGGTGTTACTGTGGCTGTGGTGTAGGCTGGTGACTACAGCTCCAATCAGACCCCTAGCTTGGGAACCTCCATGTGCTGCAGGTACAGCCCTAGAAAAGACAAAAAAAAAAAAATTAAAAATATATATACTAAATATACAGAAGGATGTAAATTCATAAAATGCAGAGAGAAAGGTGAGAGAAAACAAAATAGAAGCCACTGGACACCAGTGGCAGTTGCTAGGACACCAAATCATTACCCTGAAAAAGAGAACGTTTAAAGGGAAAAGGAGAAGCATTTTTCTCACTATTATGCTATATGTATTTTGGGAGATCCAAAGAGCCCTGGTAGTGAAGAGTTTTTGGTTTTTGCTTTTTTTCACACAGATTCTCAGGTAGCAAATTGAAACAGAAAGATAGAATTGGAAAAACCAACATTTGCAACCCCTCATCTCATAACTGATTCAGGCAATGGTCATCATCGGAAGGTAAGACCAGCAGACAAAATAGGGAGGGAAAATCATCCAATGATCAAGCTACTGTCGCCTGAGCCCACTGATCAGTTTTAGCCTCATTAAATGTGAGTCACACAGACAGGCTGGTAGGACACAACGTGAAGCCCTTTGGACAAGCTAGAAAACCCGGAACCAAGTCCAAAATCATCTTTTAAAAACAGCAGCGGCAGTAACACCACCACCACCACATCTGCATTTAATCAGCTTTTAAATGTAATGTCAGTGCACAGGAAATTCAGGGAGTAGAAGAAAAAGTTAAAAGACATCTCAACCCAAATCTAGACTTTAAGAACTTAATTTCTTCATGAAGCCCATGCAAGGACAGAAGAGGGACTCTTTGAGATTATGAGATGTTACCAGGGTTCTGGGGAGCTCGACAACCATGCACAATGAAAAGGAAATCTGTCGGCTCCTAAATAAAATAAGCTGACTGAAAAGAGGCATATTTAGACAATCAGGGGAATTGGAATACATGCTAGGTATTTGATGACACTAATTATTGTTAATTTGTGGATATGTGGGAGGGTATCTCTTTCTTTCTCTCTCTCTCCCCCTCCCTCCCTCCCTCCTCCCTCTCCCTCCCTCCCTCCTCCCTCTCCCTCCCTCCCTCCTTCCCTCCCCCTGCCCTTTCCTGGATAAGACAGCTAAACCATTTATGGGTGAAATGGCTGAGGTATGGGATTTGCTTTAAAATTATCCAGCAATAAACAGACAAGATTGAGACATGAAGCAATGAACAAGTCTGGCAAAGCCCTACGGATCTATAAAGCTCGGCAATTGGTACATAGAATTTTCATAGTGAGTTTTTTTTTTTAATGCTTTGCATTTGAAGGTATGCGGGGACGTAATAATAGGGAAACAGCATACATTTGGGTGACAGTGTAGCACAGCTGATATCAGCATTTTATTTAGCTTGTACCCTAAAGCCAAAATCTTTATATTGGAACCATCACCATATCCTATCATGTTTGAATGGCATAATGTCTCAATAATATATTTTACTCAGATTTTGTATTTAGGATAGTTATTAGCTCTGTTTGAGAGCTTATATGAAATAACACAAGACAAGATGAGCAGATGGCACTTTTTGTCGGCCAGAATCTCTCTCTTTTCTCTCTCTTTCATTTCTAAAGACTGGAACACTGGTCATTAGTTGTCTAGAGAACTTTCTTCTTTCTCATCAGCAAGATAAAATTAACTTTAGAAGTCCTATTGTGATTAGGAAGATTTATAGAATAGTTCATATTTTCAAAACACTAGCTGTATTTGGTTTTGACTGCCAGATGTACATGAAATATATAGTTCCACTATTTGCTGTCTAACTAGATAGCAATAGAGACCACCCTGGTATGAAAGAATGGGGGAAAAAAATCACCATGTTCACAAGAGATGCTAGTTTCCACAACCAGAATCACTATGGAACAATCTGGGTCAAAATAATCCTATTTAGAGGAAGAAAAGTAGACAAAGATTGTACAACTAAAAAGTCCTAACACAGAGAAGTCAATTAACCACAGATGTTAAGCAGGGAGTGAGGCAAGGCTTCTCAAACACACAGAGGCAAACCCAGGGGTACTCAGCCTGCACCAGTAGCACCTGGAGCCCCAGGAAAGCACTGCATGTCTTCCCACATCATCAAGTTTATGTAAAAGTTAGAAGGAAAATAACACTGTAAAGAAAAATAACATTGAGGAGTTCCCATTGTGGCTCGGGGGGTTAAGAACCCGACATTGTCTCTGTGAGGATCCGGGTTTGAGCCCTGGGCTCAATCAGTGGGTTAAGGATCCAGCGTTGCTGCAAGCTGCAGTGAGGTTGCAGGTACGGCTCAGATCTGGTATTGCTGTGGCTGTGGCACAGAACTGCAGCTGCAGCTCCAATGTGACCCCCTAGCCTGGGAACTTTCATATGCCACACAGGTGCTGCTGTAGAAAAAAAAGAAAAATAATGTTGATATGGAATGGGCATGTTAGGGAATAGAATGCACAACACAGAACATTTTTTTTAAGTAAAAAGATGTTGCACTTCAAAATTGCCAACTTCCCAGATATGTGTGCACCTGATCCAGGGGCAGAGGTGTGAGGTGTACCAGCCTAAGCCAAAGGCTAGAAGGATGAAACTGACCCTCCTCTTTGAAGATCCAGGAACTTTCTTTTCTTGGTCTCACAATGTTCAGAGCCCAAGAGACTGACTCTCTCCAGCTGAAATGCACAGGTGCTGAGAGCCATACCAAGACATCCACTATTAATGGTCAATAAAAATGACAACTGTCACCAAGCTCAGAGAGCCACGTGTAAATAAAAGCAGCATGTCTGGCCTCAGGATGCTATGTATGCATCATTTGGAATGGTGAGAGGTTCACTGGAAATCTCTGTTGATTTTCTATGATAAATCACTGTGGTCAAGGGGAAGAGAAAAATGTCATCACCCATGTCATCAGCACTTTCTCTCCTTGTAGACAGACAAAAGAGGAATCAGAAAGTTGTTGGATGAACCTTCAATCGGAATGAAGCCAAGAGACTACTTAACGTATCAAGGATACTAACGGGTTGGTTTTGCCAGAAAGAATAACACTGGAGTCTGTTGGCTATAAGCTTCCACCTTCAGCTCCATCCCCAGGGTGGCCCTGCCATGGAGACAGAAATGTTCAAGGTGGGTGGTGGGCCCTGGGCAGCATGTGAGTGGCACTGCCAACATCCACCTCGCAGTCATCTGCTCTGTCCACGTCTGAGGACCCCTTCTTACTGACACATTCTTTCTCTTTTGTGCTGCTCCATTGAGTGGGTCACTGCGGCATTTTTCTGGCCATCCTGTCCCCTCCAGGGGCTGTCCTCTGAACTAAAAATGTTCATTTTTATTCCTCTTGTGTCTTTCTGCAGCATTAATGGGCTGAGCACTGTCGTCATCACAGAGGCTGAACTATGAGAGGAGATAGTTTTGCTCTCGTGTGGTTGAAGGGACATCGAGCCATAATGAGGGCTCACTATGTGTGTTGAGTATTCATTCTGTCTTTTTTTTTCTATTTCTTTGGGCCGCTCCCGCGGCATATGGAGGTTCCCAGGCTAGGGGTCTAATCGGAGCTGTAGTCCCCGGCCTACACCAGAGCCACAGCAAAGCAGGATCCGAGCCGTGTCTGCAACCTACACCACAGCTCACGGCAACGCCGGATCGTTAACCCACTGAGCAAGGGCAGGGACCGAACCCGCAACCTCATGGTTCCTAGTCGGATTCGTTAACCACTGCGCCACGACGGGAACTCCCGAGTATTCATTCTGAACACCTTACTCACTTGCAGGATGCTGTGACTAAATCTTAGAATTCTTGAAACCCTACCCACTATTGAGAGCAACTTCTGGTGAGACCACGTTGCCACGGACACAAAAGGCCATGACAGGACTGTGGTTCTTCAGTGTACCCAGGGACCAACCTGTGCACCCTGAAAAAACAAATCCGTAACACATTCCCTTCACTTCAGAGGCTACCTGATAGAAGTCCTTACAAGTGAGTCCACACAGTGTCTCAGAGCAGCAACCTCCCAATTAAAATGTGGTCATTGACAAACTGCTAAATATCCCTCAGCCTTCCTCATTCATTTATTCTACACCCTGTGAATAAATGAATGTGTTCACTGTGCTCACTCCACCATTGGTAAAGCTCCACATGCAAAGTTGTGACAAATACAAGCTAGGAAATGATCACCATCTCAGCTTCCCATGGTTCAGAACATACCCTCAGTTTTTATTTTTTATTAAGGCATAGGTGATTTACAATGTTCCTTCAATTTCTGTTGAGCAGCAAAGTGACCCAGTCATACATATATGTGATTTTTTTTTCATACTATCTTCCATCATGTTCTAACCCACACCCTCAGTTCTGCCCAATTCCCAGACACCTCTATTTGCTCAAATTCCAGCTCCAACATTTACTCAGTGTGTTAGAAGAAGGCAATTACTTTAATCTCTCTCCATTTCCTCACTAGTGAGATGAGAATAACAGTCCCCACGTTGCAGAGTTTGTTAAGGAGTCACTGTCATGTCACACAGAAAGCTCTTACTTCAAGGTCTGGCACACGGCAAGTAGCTGACACAAGTGGCCGGTCTGCACAGGCAGAGGCAGGAGCAGCAGTACCTACACATCCAAGTCCACAGCTAACATAAATGGGGCTGTTGTCGCTGTTGTGATAACAGCCTGACCGCGTCAAAGTCAAGTGAATGTAGAATAACACAAAGATGGTAATCCACATGAGAATAAAATATCTACCTCCCACATCTAAGACAGAAATTGCATTTAAATTCTCTTCCATGCCAAAGTGAAATGAGTGAATATTTTCTCCTGAAGAAAATTGGTTTTGTCTCCCCTAAAAGACTCAATTTTTCAAAAAATGTTTTGGATAGAAGATGCAAACTAAGTAAAACAAGGAGACTGCATATGGAAAAAGCAATTTCTTTTGATAGTGTCGGACTCAATCATGACACTCTGAATGAGCAGATGGTGGTGTGGGGTGGGGGTACAGCTCAAGTTCATTTCAAGTCTATACCTGGGTTACACTGAGCAGAAAAATGCACAAATCTGCCATTTTTCAAGTACTCTTTTTCTTTTTACAGCCACACCTGCAGCATATGGAAGTTATCAGGTCAGGGGTCAAATTGGAGCTACAGCTGTGGTCTACACCACAGCGATGGCAACACCGGATCTGAGCCATATCTGCAATCTACACTGCAGCTTGCTGTATCCTTAACCCACTGAGTGAGGCCAGGGATCAAACCCGCATCCTCACAAATACTATGTCATGTTCTTAACCTGCTGAGCCACAACAAGAACTCCTCATTTTTTAAAGTTTTTTTGAAGTATAGTTGATTTACAAGCTTGTGATCATTTCTAATGTACAAAGTGACTCAGTTATATACACACAACCATTCTTTTTCAGTTCTGTTCCCACATAGACCATCACAGAATACCAGGTAGAGTTCTCTGTGCTATACAGCAGGTCCCTGTTGGCCAATCATTCCCTATACCTCAGAGTGTACATGTGCCAATCCCAAACCCCAAGTCCACCCTTCTCCATCAAGAACTCCTTTGTTCTCTTTATCTTTCTCCAAAGGGATTATAAAATTGCTTGTGAATTTAAAAGCAGACTTCACCTCTTCCAGGTTATTAGTGTTTTCTCTGGTTTAGAAACCCTTTGTGCTGCCCAGTGTAGTTACGAAACACAGGCAATGCAGCTGGAAGGCTAGCTTGTGATGCCTTGAGCTGGACATTAAGAAAATAATCTTGGGGAGGAGTTCCCTTCATGGCTCAGCACCGGTTAATGAACTTGACCAGGATCCATGAAGATTCGGGTTCGATCCCTGGCCTCACTTAGTGGGTTAAGGATCCAGTGTTGCTGCAAACGGTGGTATAGGTCGGATCCCACGTTGCTGTGGCTGTGGTGTTGACCAGCAGCAACAGCTCTGATTTGACCCCTAGCCTGCGGACTTCCATATGCCACGAGTGCGGCCATAAAAAGCAAAAAAAAAAAAAAAAAAAAAAAAAAAGAAAGAAAGAAAGAAAGAAGGAAAGAAAGAAAGGAAAGAATGCTGGTTAGCTTCTGAAGATAGTGTGGATTGGGAGGGAGTTAAGTTTCAGGTAAAGCAAGTTTAGAGAGGGGGAAATAAGTATAAAAACTTGTCTCATTTCCAACTAACTGCAGCTGGTTTTAATTTCCTCCCTGCACCCAGAAGTAATCCCAGTCCTTTGGGAGAATTTCCAGAACAACTGTGCACTGTCAGGGAAGAGCACATAGTGCTTTATTTCTTTGTAACTTATTCCTTTATGTGTAAATGGGGGTGAGATGGTCGGTGTGAGATATACTAAGTTCTGAAGGCGCTGAGAAAATTGGATCCATTCAGAGGTCCTATTAAGCACAAGTCTCTTCCAATATCCATCCCAAAGCAAAGGGATTTCATCCTGCCTTAGGTAACCCGCTCTTACCTCCAGACCCCTTAATTTAGCTTCTTCTCTTTCATGGATTTACAGAAAGTAAAAGCAACTTACCCTGGCACCATCAAAAAGCACTGTTTTTTTTAATTTTTTATTGACAGTTTAGGTAACTCAGACAAGTAGAACATGCAATGTTTGTCCTTTGAGGGCTGGCTTTTTTATATCATTTTATATCTCCACCAACGATGCACAAGGGTTCCAATTTTTCCACATCCTCACCAAGCCTTCTTTTCTTGTTTTAAATAATAATTCTAATGCATATGAAGGGGTATCTCAATATGGTTTTTAGTTGCATTTCTGCAGTGATTAATGATGGTGAGGATCATTATCTATGCTTATAGGCCATTTATATATCTTCTTCAAAAGAATTTTTATTCACATCTGTCCCATCCTCTAATTGGATTGGTTGCATTTTTGTTGCTAAGTTTTAGGAGTTTTTAAAAATATATATTCTGGATATTAACCCCAATGAGATATGTCATTTTCTCCCATTATGTACCTTTACATCTGTTACTGGTACCCTTTGATGAACAAAAGCTTAATTTTGATGAGATCTAATTTATTTTTTTCTTTTGTTGCCAACAGTTTTTGGTGTCATATTCAGACTCATTGCCAAATCCAATGCCATGTTGCTTTTTGAAAATCCTATGATTTCTTCTAAGAGTGTATTTTTTCTAAGTATATACTTCATTTTCTTCTAAGTGTCTATTTTTAACTCTTACATTTAGGTCTTTGATCTACTTTGAGGGTTTTTTGTTTTTCGTACACGGTGTAAGGTAAGGCTCTAACTTCATTTTTTGTAAGTAGATATCCAGTTTTCCCCAAACCATTTGTTGACAAGATGGTTTTACCTTTGTGGGAAATCATTTGACCATATATGGGAGAATTTCTTTCTGGGTTTTCTATTCTATTCTCTATGTCTATCTTCATGCCAGTATCAGCTGTTTTGACTGCTCTAGTGTTATAGCTGAGGTTTGAAATCAAGGTGTGTGGATCCTTTGACTTTGTTCTTTTTCAGGATTATATTAGCTATTCAAGGTCTACTTGAGATTTTTATATGAATTTAAGGATTAATTTTTGTTGTTTGTTTTTGCAAAAAAGAAAAATCATTGAGATTTTGATAGGGATTGCATTAAATCTGTAGATTACTTTAGCTAATATTCATAATGATATTTTCTTCCCATCTATGAACATAGGATATCTTTCCATCTAGGTTTTCTTTCATTTCTTTCAACATGCATAATATATTAGCCAAATCTCTTCACAGGAGCTTTGCCTTCTGCCTGGGCAGTTCTCAGCTACAGCCCAGCAGGCTTCCCAGCACCCCACAAGCCCCCTCTTTTCTGTCCCCATAGCACCTTCTACAGGGAGCAGCTCACCCAGGTATGGAAGGAGGGACAAGAGAGGCTAGCACCTCTGTATCTGGCTCTCTCATCCTGGCCACGGCCTCTTTGTTTCTTTGTTGCACAAGTCCCTTTAGAACTGAGACTGCTACCAAACTGGGTCCTAACCTCTCAGCAAGTTGCTAGTCAGCACCCAGTTACAAGGGTCCCATGGGCTGAAAGTAAGCCAAGAGGAAAGGCTGAAGTCCACCACTAGCCAGAGTGGGGCGTTCACAGCTTCTCTAGGCCCTAACATAAGAGCTAGAAACCCCAGTCCACCACTAACTATTATAACCTTTCTATGCCTTGCGTAACAGGCAGAGGGATCATGGACAAAAAGGTAGGTCTACATCCTAATCCTAGACCCTGTGACTTTATTTGAAAAATGGGTCTTTGCAGATGGAATTAAGGGTCTCAGAATGAGACTGTCCTGAACTATCTAGGGACCCTCAACCCAATGACAAATGTCCTTAGAAGAGACACAGAGGAAATGCCATGTGAAGACAGAGGCAGAGACAGGATGAGCAAGCCAGCAAGCCAGGAATGTTGGCCTCCACCAGAGGCTGAAGAAGCAGGGAATGAAATTTCCCCTGGAGCCTTTAGAAGGAGCACAGCCCAGCCAACACCTTGATTTTGGACTTCTGGCCTCCAAAACTGTGAGAGAATACATTGCAATTGTTTTAAGCCACCAGCTTTGGGTCATTTGTTACAGCAGCTACAGGAAACTAATACACCTTGGTTTCCTTGTTGCAAAACAGAAATACAATAGTACCTACCTCATAGAATTGATTAAATGAAATAGTCCATGGGAAGCACCCAAGAGATAATAATAATACATGCTGTGCCCCTAACACAGCAACCTCTCACTGAAATTTGACTATTATTATTTACTGCTAAGGAAACACTGAGCTGATTTGCATTATAAATGGATGGAAGAGATGACACATTACCTAAGTCAGGCCAGAGACAGAGATTCAAGGTGTTTTTTGCATGAGACAGCTCTCTGCTATTTTTTTTTTTTTGTCTTTTGTCTTTTCTCTTTTTAGGACTGCACCTGCAGCATAAGGAGGTACCCAGGCTGGGGTCTAGTAGGAGCTGTAGCCACTCCTACGTGGCCATAGCAACGTGGGATCTGCACCGCATCTTCGACCTACACCACAGCTCATGGCAATGGTGGATCCTGAACCCACTGAGCAAGGCCAGGGATCGAACCCACAACCTCATGGTTCCTAGTCGGATTTGTTAACCACTGAGCCACGATGGGAACTCCTTTGTGTGTGCATGTGTGCTATTTTTTTAAAAGCAAAAACTAAAGCCATTTTCTTGTCTAGCAGTTGCTCATGGGTACAGGGAAATTTTCAGATCATGCATTCCAAAGAGCAAATCTTAAATTTCTCTGTCTATATATTGGGTTGGGGGATGGAGGCATGTAATTAACACATGAATCAGTCTTTATGGGCCATCAGACATAAAAAGCAAGAATACTTGTGTATTTGCACATTTTTCTGGAGAGACCATAGTTTTTGTCAGATTCCAAAGAAAGTTTAAAATCACTTACATCAAATGATACTGATAGCCTTGAATGAAAAGAGTAAGACCAGGCTCAAAATATAAACCAGGCATGTATCACATTCAGCTGGAGAGCCACTTGTGGCTTAAAGAAAATTAAAAAAAAAAAAAAGGCATTGCTGGAGTTTTGCCTGTGACCTAATTCCAGCAAGGAGGAGATGAGTCAGGATTTGGGGAAGGAATTGAGAGACAAGAGCAAGTAAGCAGCTTTGAGATTCCGGCATCTCCTGAACAGACCTGTTGTGTGTGTAGTAACAGGAAGTGGACATTAAATGCATAGTAATTAAGGAATGTATAGTATGTGTGTAGTAACAGAAAGTAGACATAACGGGTGTAGTAAAAAGAAGTGGGCATTGAATGTGTAGTAACAGAAAGTAGATATTAAATGCATGCAACAAACAGGTCTAGCAATTAAGTCCCTTTGAAAAAAAGTTCAGTGTTAATTTACTGAAGCCTCTTTGCAAAACCCTAAGATCAATTGCAAGAATAATAAATAGCTGTCACCATGACCCCTCTCATTCTCCAGCAGAGAAACCAGCTAGAACAATAGATAACCCTTTTCTTTATTTAAAAGGCAATTCTACGTTGCTGTGGCTGTGATGTAGGGCAGCAGCTATAGCTCCCAATTCAACCCCTAGCCTGGGAACCTCCATATGCTGAGGGTGCAGCCCTTAAAAGCAAAAGACAAAAAATAAAATAAAATAAAAGGCAATTCTAGAGTAAGTACCATATGTTATAAACTGAATTGTGTCCCCTGCCCCAAATCCATAAGTCGAAGCCCCAACCTTTCAACAGTATAACTGTATTTGCATATAGGGTCTTCAAGGAGGCAATTCAGGTTAAGTGAGGTCACAAGGGTGGGGCCCTAAATCCCCTAAGACTGGTGTCCTCAAAAGAAAATATACCAGGCACCAGAGAAAAAGGCACATGAAGGCAGTGACAAGGCTACCCTCTTCAAGGCAAGGAGGGAGGCCTCAGAGGAAACCAGCCATGCTGACACCTTGATCCTGGATGTCCAGCCCCCAGAACTGTGAGAAGTAAACCCCTGTTCTTTAAGCCACCCAGTGTGCGTACATTGTTAGGGCAGCCCTAACTGATGAGTTCATTATACACCACAAACTATACCAAAGGTGCTCAAGTTACAGAGAAGATTAATACATGGCTTCACCCCAAGCCCACTGGCTTGAGGTAACCCCAGCCCTCCAACTCCCAAGGCCACCTGTCCCCAAGGTGGACCTGCTGGACTTCTACTTAAAACTTGCCTGGACTGGCTGTTTAGGTTGTATGTGGACCAAGACTCATTAGACCAGAACCAGAGTAATGCTGACTTTATATCTAAGGTCTCTTTTGTTTTGTTCTGCATCGTTCTGTTCTGTTCTGCTGTCTTCAGGGAGAAGCCTGACTCTCTCCCAGAGAAAGGATAACTCCTGGCTTTTGACACCTATCGTTTATATCACAATCTCATCAAACCACAACTGGCTCATTCTCAGAAGTAGCCACCCACTGAGTCTGTCTTGCAAGACTAACTACATTCACGGTTAAGAAATGTTGAGAGCAGGGAGAGCATGCAAAGTGCGCAGATTAGGAGGAAATACAAGACGGTCATTCAGAAAGCTGACCAGAGCATTCAAGCCTTCTGAGATTATTACATGAATTTTTGCATGAAATGGGTGCTCTAGCATGGAATTTCTGGTGTCACTGGTTTGGAGAGAGAACATTTGCTTTTCTTCATAGGAAATACTGATCAGTTTTCCCTATTACTTTGTATGAATTTTCACTGCTACAGGACACAGTGAGGGGAGACTGGTCAGTGCGACTCAGAACCCTAAGGCTAGGCCTCCAAAGCTCACACTCTATACCCCATTTGTTTGATTTTGTTCAGGAGTTAAGAAGGGGTGGTGAAAATATTTTTATCACCACTCAGTTTTGTCCTCTACAAAATGGAAATGATATGGCTTCATAATCGAGGGCCCGCGAAGAAACGTCTCAGAAAAGTAGTTATACCATAAAATATTTTGGCGTATATGTAATAAAATATTACACAGCAGGTTAGTATCTCAAATGCAGTTGGACATTTTCACCCTTTTTCCCCTTCAAGATCCAATCACCTCTTTTAATATGCTGATTGTATTTAACCTTGATGAAATATACAGTAGAAAACTCAGACCCTGAGTTATCTTACTTGAAAGTAAGATAATTTGGTATAAGGACAATTTGAAATAAAGGAGGTTCTCTCATTTCCTTTCCTCCTATCAGAGAAAGCTGCTTATCGTAACCCTAATAAGGAGTGGCTTATTTATACAAATAAGCCTGTTTGTGCAAATTGAATCATTTTTGGCAATTTCTATTCTGATGCTGGTGTGTTTCACAAACAATACTTGCAAACCTTCACTTTGAGTGGCAGGACATAGTTTTAGTTCTAGAAACAGACTATTTGGAGCAGAACACATATACATCTGAGAGCCCTGTGGTAATATTTCTGCCATGGGCTCATCTTTTTCTTGCATAATGTAAGCCAGGCTTCCAAAATGAGTGGTTCTAGTAGGCCCTGGGGCGAGAGAGAGAGATGCCAAAGCAATTACATTTATGGCAAATTCAGAAGAGGAAAATGTGCATGAGACAGGAAGGAAACCTCTGTGGGCCTAATTTCAAGGAAAGGCAGGCAGTGTCTGGCAGCAGGCACTGAACTAGCATGGAGCAATTAGAGGTGGACTGGGTCTGCTCAAGCAGAAACGGTGTGATGGCCACAAGGCAGAACCTTCCACAGCAAAGGTCCTACAAGGATAATGAAAGCATTTTTAGTGCTTTGCATTTATATGCTGTTTTGTAAAAAAAATTAAAAATAAAAGATTACTGAAATATAGTAACAATGTTTAGTTTCAGGTAAACGGCAGTGATTCAGTTATACGTTAATACCTACTTTTTTCAGATTCTTTTCCATTATAGGTTATTATAAGATACGGAATATAGTTTCCTGTACTCTACAGCAGGTACTCGTGAGTTACGTTTTATAGAGAGGAGTTTGTATATTTTATCCCTCCACTCATTTGCTGTTTTTAATTTCTAAAAGCTTTTCATCTGTCTCAAATGAATTAGGCCAGGGCTTAGATGTAATTCTACCCTCAAGTGTCCCCTCCAGAGAGATTGTTTCTTTCTTTTTTTTTTTTTTTTTTTTTTTTTTTTTTTTTTTGTCTTTTTGACTTTTCTAGGGCTGCTCTGGTGGCATATGGAGGTTCCCAGGCTAGGGGTCAAATCAGAGCTGTAGCCGCCGGCCTACACAGCCACAGCAATGCCAAATCCACAGCTCACGGCAACGCCGGATCCTTAACACACTGAGCAAGGCCAGGGACCGAACCCACAACCTCATGGTTCCTAGTCGGATTCATTAACCACTGAGCCACAACAGCAACTCCGAGCTTGTTTCATTTTAATTCTGCTTTTCCCCTGTAGATACTGTTCCCACTGAGGTTGAGCTTCTTCAAAGAGAAGCTTCCACTGGTTGTCTTGAATGTTCACCTCCCAGTTTTCCTCAGTCCACTTGGCCATCTGTCCTCTACCTTCATGGACCTTAAAGATTGAAATTGCCCTGGCGAGGCCACCAGGACTCCCTAACTGCCAAGGCCAGCAGCCTCTCCCAGGACGCCTCGTGCTTGGCCTCGTGAAGGATTGAGGCTTTGGCCACTCCTGAGACTCTTCTCTCCAGTCCCCTTACTGCCCCAGCTTTTTCCTGATGACTCCTTCCTTGCCACTGCTCAGAGGAAGCAATCCCTGCAATTTCATCCTCCATCCTCTTTGCTCCCCTGGGATCATGTCCTCTGGTCCAGTCAGGGGACAGAAATCACACCAGCCATCTGAACAGGGACATTTTCACACGAAGAAAAGTGTTCACTAGTAAAAGGGGTCAAACGGGCTACAGAGGGGCTAACAGCAGCCACCTCTGAAAACAGGAGCCGTGTCAGGGCGTGTGAGCAAGGTGGGAATGCGGAGACCTAGGCAAGCCCCTCCCCCGCTCCTCTCCATCCTCCCTTCCTCTGACAGGTGGTGGTAAAAGAACCTAGGGAGGTGGCAGCCACTGTGATTCCGTGAGGGCCACTCAGGGGCAGTGCTTCCTTCCACCCCACCCACAGGCCATTCTGCCGACACACATGGGGACACAGCTCACACACTAGAGAAGGCAAGAGCCTTCCTCTCACCTTGCACCCTACATTGGTAAAGCCTAAAATTGTAACCAGTGACAAGGAAAATGGCTACAGGGTCTGTCGTGAGCACCCCAAAGCAAGGCAGAGAGGGGTAGACTTGGAGTTGAGAGGCAATATGTATCTTAGTAATTGGCACCATGGATAACTTACAAATCTGTATTTCCCACCCTGACCTCTCTTCCAAACCTCAGACTCTTCCAGGTGTCCACATAAGGATGTCACCAAGACACCCCAGACTCAGTACATCATCATTATCTACATGCAAACAGACATCAAGAACTGCAAGTGCTCTGAAACACGTGTCCACAATACATTCTCCCTTGGAACACAGGTGTTCTTTGGGTATATTGTGTATATTCCATCACCACCATGACCAGAGGTCAGATCCCCATCTTTGATTAGAACCAGTGTCCATGCTTACAACCACATAGCTTGCATCTGTCTCTCCCATTAACACCAGAACTAAAGTAAGGTTTCTTCTCAAAAACATCTAAAATCTTCCCCGCCAGCTGAACAAGGTCTATACTGCTTATCCTGATATTTAAGACCTTCCCCAAATGACACCCATTCCCCTCCCCAGCCTCACATCTCAATGCATCGCAGTACTATGTCTGCTGGTTCTACAATAAAGCTAACAATTATGGAGCAATTAGTAAGGGCCACACACTAATATAAGTCTCTCATAGCATAATTCAAACTGACAGCACTTATGACTGGAACCTAGCCAGAACCCAGATTGGGACTTGAACCCATGGGCTTTTTGTTTGTTTGTTTGTTTGTCTTTTTGCCATTTCTTGGGCCACTCCCCTGGCATATGGAGGTTCCCAGGCTAGGGATCTAATCGGAGCTGGAGCCGCCAGCCTACACCACAGCCACAGCAACACCAGATCCAAGCCGTGTCTGCGACCTACACCACAGCTCACAGCAACGCTGGATCCTTAACCCACTGAGCAAGGCCAGGGATCGAACCCGCAACCTCATGGTTCCTAGTCGGATTCGTTAACCACTGAGCCACAACGGGAACTCCAGAACCCATGGTTTTTAAATTAGAATCACTCAACCTATGTCTGGACTTACTGAGGTTCGGTTCTTTGTGCCTCAGTGCAGAAGGAATTCAGCAAGAGACAAAATGATAGACAAGAGATAGATTTATTAAGATAGGACACTCAGGAGAGATGCAAGTAGGCAGGTGAGGAGGCTCTGTACTAAGGATTAAGTTGGTTACAGTTTTATAATCCAAAGGGAATGGGGGTGGGAAAAGACCGCCTCTTCCTCTTTCTTTGAGTAATAGCTCCTCTTTGGTATCCAGTAAGAGAGTATTCGACCCTATAAGGTCAAACTAGGACTGTCAGGTGCTTATTCAAATCAGCAGAAGGGTGGTCCTCAAGCTCTTGCCCTTAGTCTGAACCAGAATATAGGCCTCACTCCATCCCCCACCCAATGACCCGAGGCATATCTTGTGCCTCCACTAGTCAAGCAAGCCTGCCTTGGATGGCCATCTTGAGCAATTATTAACTTACAGTGGTCTCCCAAAGTTCCCTAGGTTTCCCTCTCTATCTATGGTCCCTTATTGGGACTTCTACAACTACGTGTATAACTATCTACCTACTCCATCCCTATCACAATCTCATTTAGTCATCACATCAAATTTATCATGCATTATTATCGCCATTTTACAGAAGAGGAAACTGAGGCAAAAAAGAACTTACAGACTTGCGTAAAGTCCCACCACTAATAAATGGTAACATCAAACTAAAGCCAGGCAATCTCATTCCAGAATCTATGTTCCTATATACATTATATTTATCTCCAAAAATAAGTAAGTGTAAGAATAAATTTAACCAACAGGGCAAAAGACTTATATACAAAACATTACTGAAGGAAATTTTAAAATATCTAAAGAAATGGAAAGACATCCCAGGTTCATGGACAATAACAATGGGAAGAAGACAATATTGTTAAAACTACCCCCAAAATACTATGTCAACATGACTCAAAGAAATCTACAGACTTGGAGTTCTTGTCGTGGCACAGTGGAAACAAATCTGACTAGGAACCACGAGGTGGCAGGTTCAATCCCTGGCCTTGCTCAGTGGGTTAAGGATCCAGCATTGCCATGAGCTGTGGTTGTAGGTCGCAGACGCAGCATGGATCTGATGTTGCTGTGACTGTGGTGTAGGCTGGCAGCTATAGCTCCAATTGAACCCCTAGCCTGGGAACCTCCATATGCTTCAAGTGCGGCCCTAAAAAAAGCAAAAAAAAAAAAAAGGAATCTACAGACTCAATGCAATCTCTATCAAAACTCCGATGGCTTTTTTTGCAACAATAGAAAAACTCATTCTAAAATTCATGTGGAAGCTAAAGAACCCTAAATTGCTAAAAAAAAAAAAAAATCCTGAAAAAGAAGAACAAAGTTGGAACACACACTTCCTGATTTCAAATCTCAACACAAAGTTACAGTAATAAAAAAAAGTGTGGTATTCATATGATCCAGAAATCCCACTTATGGATATACAATCAAAGGAAATGAATTATTCAAAAACCAAGAAGCAAGTAATTGTGATTTGTCATACCAGCATTTTCTGATTGGAAAACATGCTTTATTCTTCCTAAGAAAGCAAAGACAGGTAAACTTAGACCCTTCCAGGAATTAAAATTCCAGTATCTTATCCTACTTGACATGATGCAGAAAGTCAGTGAATTCTCTTCATTTAACTTCATTTAGTTTCAAGTTACCAAAATCTGGAGAGACTATTTTAGATAGTCATTCCAAAAACATAATTAGTCCTATAGAATTTACCTAAAAGCTCTTATTTCATTTACATTTACTTAAAGTTTCATCATATTATTATTCTTGCTGACAAATGCACAACAGACATAATAAGGTCTTATTTGACCTCTAGTAAACCTAGGCACAACAGAAGTATCATACTTAACATTGATGACTCTAATGACATGTCTATATTAATCAAAACAACAAGCTAAGGTAGCTTCCATACCAATTCAATTGATTGAATTCCATATCAATTCAGCAATGAATATTCCCAGATCATGCGAACCTGAAATGCATTCATTTCTGAGAATTCATATAAGCTTGTAATTTCTTTTACGCCAATTTAACAGAGCTCATCCACAAAGCAATCTTGGCCATTTGGAGGCAGAGACACCTTGTTATTTATAAGGTACACATAGACATGCGTGTACAGACACTGATCTCATAGTTTTCCCAGTCGGATTTTTTTTTTTTTTTTTTTTTTTTTTGGTCTTTTCTAGGGCTGAACCCGCAGCACATGGAAGTTCCCAGGCTAGGGGTCTAATCAGCTGTGGCCAATGGCCTACGCCAGAATCACAGCAACAAGGGATCCGAGCCTCATCTTCGACCTACACCACAGGTCACAGCAACGCTGGATCCTCAACCCACTGAGCAAGGCCAGGGATCGAATCCGAAACCTCATGGTTCCTAGTTGGATTCGTTAACCACAGAGCCACGACGGGAACTCCCTCCCAGTAGAGTTTTAAAAATCTCTTTTTTTTTTTTTTCCTTCACTCTCAGGGATTCAAGTTCCTGAGAGCCCAGGGAGGTCATTTACATCTCAAAGGCACAGGAAAAGAAATACCAATTCCTTCTGGAAAGCTAATTTCCTATGCAAAAGCCAGTTTTAGAATGTCAAAAGATTCCCATTTGGGTCATTTTCAGGAGTTTGTTTTAGTTTCTAAATAGACAGTTCAGCTTAAACAAATAGTAGTAATAAACAATAATACATATCATTCACACACTTACACATGTCTCACTTTCAGAGGAACATTGAATCAACATTCAAGTTAACCTTTGCCTCGGCTATTAGCTCAGCCGCTGTGGCCTAAATATAAAAGGCAATGGCCAGACCGCAGCTGTGGCCACCGCCTTACTGTCTCTGACTTATTTTCCCCACTGTAATGGGGGCCAGTGTCTCCATCACAGCCTTCGGGGTGTCTAGGCATTCTCCCTACTCTCTGGGGAGCCCCCTTCCATCAAAGACTGCCACCTCTATGGCAGCATACACCGGGGGGCAGCCACCCCAGGATCCCCCCCAACTTTCAGGTCCCAGTGTTAGGAGACGGTCCCCCGACTTTCCTTCCCTGGTCCTAATTTCCCAACGTCTCAGCACTCATGGGAGTTCCCTGGGTCCCCAGCCCAACTTCAAGACCGAAGGACGAGCCTAGAGTCATTGACAGAGGCGGCAGTGGTTTACTGGATGGGGGGGCGGGGGGTGGCTTACATGTCTGAGGCAGGGTCCTGGAGCGACACCCCACTATGTGCTGCGGACGGCAGGCAGGACAAGGCGGCGTCTTCCCTCCCAGAGGAAGGGGGAAGTTGCCTGTTGGTGGAGGGGTATGTCAGGTGGGCTCATCAGTTACCAGGGAAACCAGCGAGGCGCACGCCCCTCACGCCCCTTTGCCAAACTCTGCAGGTGGAGATGTTCTGATAGAGGGGTTAGGACATCACAAGCAGGGAGGGGAGCAGGAACGAAGGAAGGTCGGTCACGTGAGGAGGGAGCAGAGCGTCAAGAAGTGAAACGCTGCTGGGTCCCTGGTAACACGCGCTGGGCCTGGTTGTGAGTAGAATTCAGCACATGTTCAAGGCAGGAATAAGATAGAAAAAGCCTGCGGATCTAATGTAAAATACACCAACTATCGCTGCAAACACCGAACTGTATAATCGAAAGAAACCAGTTAAGGAAGAAATTAATGTGCTTACGGGAAAAAAAAAAAAAAAAAAGATAAAAAGATAAACCTGTGAGTGATGGGTGCATTCATTAAAAGAGAATCCTTTGACAAAGTACACGTATATCAACTCACCACAATGTATACCTTAAATATCCAATTCTAGGACTTCCCTGGTGGTACAGCACATTAGGAATCTAGCACTGTCACTGCTGCACAGGTCGCTGCTATGGTGCAGGTTGAATCCCTGGCCCATGAACTTTCATATGCTGAGAGTAGGGCCAAAAAATAAATATCTAATTCTATATAAATTATACCTCAATAAAAGCTGAATTAAAAAAAAAGTTTATAAGCTCTCAGAAGAGAAAATCTTTCCCCACTTAACTAGTCAAATTCAATCAAAGCTGCAAGACCCTGAAAGAAAATTGGCCACATCGGGTATACTGGCAACAGAGGTGCTTACAAGGTCTTCCATTCTGATTGTTTAGGCCTAGGTATGCATCGGCTCTGTGGGTAAAAGCTCATCTTTCAGGCTCTGCCCTGCCAATTAATAATAGGAAATGAGTTTGGGGGGGAAGAAATTTTAGTCTAAAGGACAGGATTAATAACCTCTAGGCTGACATCCAGGAAGCTGTGTTCTCTACGAGTAAATGGTAAAACCTAAGCAACCACTTTGTAAATAGCAGAGTAGATGACCGTGCAACCTCAGTGGTTGTTAAGAGTCTATAAACTGTACTTTCTCCTTCAGTTATTTGCAATGTATTGGAGACTCTGTACAGTATGATGTAGACATAAATTATGATTTCTGTCCGTAAGAAGCTTTCGATCTCCATGGAGATAGGACCTATTCTCAACAACATTTCATTGAGAGAGCAAGTTGTTGTAAGACTTGTTTCCAAGGTACTTTTCTTCTGAGGGAGGGTAAGTGAGTTTCACTGGCTCAAGTAGACTAGAAGGTGGCTCTGCGAAATAAGGAAAATTTGAGCATATGGGATGGGGGAGGAAGAACTTCGGTTACTGGAAGTGCATTAGCCAAGACACTGGTGTTATAGACAACATGGTTTATTTCTAGAACAATAGGAAGCAGGTAGATCTAGGTGAAACCGGTAACAAAATCATCTTCAGGAAAATGAATATATTATCCCAAATATATAAACAAAAAAAAGGTGAGTTTAAAGAATAAAGAGGCGTTCCCATCATGCCTCAGTGGAAATGAATCTGACTAGCATCCATGAGGGTGCAGGTTTGATCTCTGGCCTCGCTCAATGGGTTAAGGGTCCAGGGTTGCCCTGAGCTGTGGTGTCGGTCAAAGACGTGGCTTGGATCTGACATTGCTGTGGCTGTGGCTTAGGCCAGTGGCCACAGCTCTGATTCGACCCCTAGCCTGGAAACTTCCATATGCCATGGGTGTGGTCCTAAAAAGACCAAAAAAATAATAGTAATAAGAAAAAGAAATATCCAGCCATAAAAAGGAATGGAGGACTAATATATGTTACAAGGAGGATGACCCTCAGAGGCATTATGCTAAGTGAAAAAAGACACACAAAGTCACATATCATATTACTCCATTCATATAAAATATCTAGAACAGATAAGTCCATAAAGACAGAAGCAGACAGGTGGTCAGAAGGGGAGATGGGGTTAAACTGCTGAGTATGGGGCTTTAGTTGAGGTAATGAGAGCCTCTGGGAACTAGATATAACACAATGCTATATAACACTGGGAATGTAAACCATACTGAATTGTTCACTTTATTTATTTATTTATTGTCTTTTGTCTTTTTAGGGCCACTCCCGCGGCATATGGAGGTTCCCAGGCTAGGGGTCTGATCGGAGCTGTAGCTGCCAGCCTACACCACAGCCACAGGCAACGCCAGATGCTTGCCGAGTCTGAGACCTATACCACAGCTCATGGCAACACCAGATCCTCAACCCTCTGATCGAGGCCAGGGATCGAACCCCCAACCTCATGGCTCCTAGTCGGATTCGTTTCCCCTCTGCCACACCAGGAACTCCAGAATTGTTCACTTTAAATGGTGAATTTCAGGCTAGGTAGATTTCTCCTAAAGAAAAAAAAAAGATATATCCGTGCCTGCATGTTCATTGCAGCATTATTCACAATAGATAAGTCATGGAAACAACCTAGTGTCCACTGATGAGTAAAAGGATAAATAAAATGGGATATATTTTATATACATATATTACAAAATGATCACCAGTTATTAATTTTCTTGTGATGAGAGTATTTAAAATATCTTATCTGAGCAACTTTCAAACATACCACACAGTGTAGCTGACAGCAGTCACCAGGCTGCACCGCACATCCCCAGCATTTATTCCTCTTACCACTGGAGGTTTGTGCCTTCTGACCCCTTCCTATTTCACCCACCGGTGGAACCAACCCTTTTTTATTTTTCACTGTCTAGCAGAGCACCTGGGCCATACCAGGTACTTAATAAGTGTGTGTGGACTGAGTCATGAACCCACTACTTCTTACTTAAAAGACCCCAAGTTTATTGGGGGGGCATTGAGGGGGCACAGAACTCATGTTTGTTGAGCTGAGAGGAGTCTTTCTCTAACAACCAACTGACTTGCCTGCCCCACACCTGCCAAACCACCATGTTTATCCCACACGCCTATTCTCCTCCGGGCCTCTAGTATCAACATCCCCCCCACCCACTACTGAGAAGGAAAAGCCAAGCTTCAAGCTGAGCCTGATGCCTCCTGCAGACCTAAGAGATACTTTACTTTCCGCCAGACCTTTTCCTAACCCTCTCCCAGAGGAAGATGACCTCGGTAATACCGTCCTGAGCCTTTCCCCCCCATTTTCCTCCTGCTTCCCACTAGTCCCTAGTCCCGCGCCACCACACTGTCTAATCCCATTCTGCTGGATGTCAGGGAATAGAACGCGAAGGGTTCCTATTGTGTCCTGTCTGTTTTCCGTGTCCCTGCGCTGGATCCGGACCGAGCGTGTGCCTGTGCGTAGGCGCGTATACCACTTCTCCTTCAGCCACAGACAAGAGCCCACGGTGAAAAAGCAAAAATCATTCGTGATTTTTCCTGTCTACTTTTTTTTAGAAAGAAAACTTCATTCAAATGAATAAGCAACATTAGGATGTTCTCGGTTGGGTGTTTGTTGGGTTTTGTTGTTTTGTTTTTTCTAGGGCCGCTCCAGCGGCATATGGAGGTTCCCAGGCTCGGGGTCGAATCGGAGCTACCGCTGCCAGCCTATGCCAGAGCCACCGCAACGTGGTATCTGAGCCGGGTCTGCGACCTACACCACATCTCACGGCGACGCCGGGTCCTTAACCCGCTGAGCGGGGCCAGGGACCGAACCCGCAACCTCATGGTTCCTAGTCGGATCCATTAACCACTACGCCATGACGGGAATTCCTCGGTTGGGATTTTATTTGCCTGTTTGTTATGATGGAGCCGAGGAAGCGATGTGAATGCGGGCTGCCAAGGTGGGAATAAATAGCGGCACTCCACCCCCGCGTCTCCTCAGGCTCAAAGACAGGCTAAAGTGTACACAGATGTGGACAATTACACCTTTGCTGCTTGAAGTGTGGTTTCCAAAGCCGTTTCCCTGTTTATCCCACGGATGCCATTTGCGTGAGAATTTAGAACATTCACGAGTTTAGAAAACGGTGTCCCCTACCTCTGTCGGAGTCCCTCCTGGCTCCTGAGGAAGAGTGAGGTGGTCCGGGAGCTTGGGGCAGACCCAGGGCAGCCTGGCTGGTTGTGTCCCCTCCGGCCCCGCCTCCTCCTCTTCCAAGAGCAGAGCCTGCACTGGGCCTCCTTGGCTAAGGCTGTATCCCTGCTGCTCTTTCCTCTGCAGGGCTCGACGCCTGGGGCTCAGTTCTGGGACAAGAGTGTCTGAAGGTGCCTTTGGCCTCAGCTGACACAGCTCTCTGTGAGCTCGCAGCCCAGAGGAAAGGGTGCTCTCCCCAGAAGCTCGGGTGGGCAGCCTACAGACTGAGGCTGCAGCCTTTAGAATCCGACACGTGGGACCCCCGTCAGCTCAGACTGGCAGCCGATGCCGGGATCCAGACCGTGAGAGCAACTTCTGCCTCTGACCCTCGGTGGCTTCTAGTTCATCAAACTCCATCACACACCTTGACAGTGGATTCCACAAAAGGCCTATGTGAAGTTGGCTCCCCAAACCGCACCATAGGATTCCTCCCCAGGGCTTGACTGAGGAGGTGCAGGAAATGTGACAGAAGGGGGGTGACAGGTGCAGGCCAAGTCCACTCCCTGTCCTTCAGGATCACCCAGGAGACTAAGAGGACAGAGGCAATTCATTTGCAAGGTGGGGAGGGGTGGCAAGCATTTCCCCTCTTTTGGGTTCAAATGTGGAGTCTATGGCGGCAGGAAAGTGAACACAGAAGTGCTCACACCTTGTTGGTTGTTTCTGCAAACATGTCCCCAGTTCTCCATGGAGATGTCCATAGGCCCAACGAAGTTAAGGACCATCGCTCGTATCCTCCAGGATCTCACACCCTATCACCAGGGACAGACACCCTGAGAGCAGAGGTCCGGCAGCGCAAGGCCAAGTCCAGCTGTTGCCAAAGTCTCTAAACAAGGGAACCAGATCCGCCACACTGATCCCTCCCAAATGATGAGACACCAAACCCACTCCTGAAGGGACTAGAAAGGAAGCACTCTTGCCACCAAGCCCACCCCAGCGACTTCTCTCCTGTTCGCGGTGCCCAGTACATCTCATGACAACTGTTCCCCTGCTTCCCCTTTCTTCCTAGGAGGGTCAGGCCCCACTCAGGCGTCTCTGCATCCTGGGAGCCTGGTGAGCACATGTACCATCCTGGGCCAGAGAACCCTGAGGGAAACAACACCTGAGCACATCCTGTGCAGGCTTCCTTCCTGAGCAGGACCTAATGGGATTGTTATAATCCAGGTTCCACAAAGGCCTGAGATCACCGAGCCTCTCTTAGCATGAAAACCTCAGAAACAGCCCCCAGGTCCCCAGCTCTGCCTTGGAGTGTGGTGCCCGTAGGAGGATCCAGCAGGAAGATTGGACATGGGGATGTGTGTATGTCCGGACTTTTCCTGTTGCTGCTTCTGCTCCTGATACTGCTCATAGGTCTGCTGCTTTCCCATTCCTAACTACTCAGTTCTTCACACCCAAGTTAATGTCACACTGGGGAAGAATTACCATTCATTTTGTTCTCATTCTGCAACTTTTCTAAATGCGGACATGATGTGGACATTGCACCGACGGTCCTCTCCTTCCCATTTGGCTGATCCTCTAGGGGGCATTTAATTTATCATCCAGGAGAAATGCTAAACCAGGACAACAGGGGCCAGACCAAGCTCTGTCTCGGCTGAGGTGGTGATGGCAGAAGATGCTCTGAAGCAGGAAGATAATGTTAAAGAACTACCTGAAAAAAAGGAGTTCCCCGGTGGCCTAGTAGGTTGAGGATCTGGCATTGGCATTGCTATGCTGCAGATTTGATCCCTGGCCCGGGAACTTCTCCATGCTGTGGCATGGCCAAAAAATTAATTTATTTTTCTTTTTTTTTTTGGTCTTTTCAGGGCCACACCCACGGCATATGGAGGTTCCCAGGCTAGGGGTCCAATCAGAGCTGTTGCTGCCAGCCTATGCCAGAGCCACAGCAACACCAGATCCAAGCCACATCTGCGACCTACACCACAGCTCACAGCCAATGCTGGATCCTTAACCCACTGAGCGAGGCCAGGGATTGAACCTACAACCTCATAGTTCCTAGTCAGATTCATCTCCACTGCGCCATGATGGGAACTCCAAAATTTAAAAAATTTAAAAAAAAGAAAAACCTGAAAACGAAAATCCCCATTTAACAGAAGTCATGAACTCGGCATTCATGTTCCCGGGTGCCAGCATCACATGGTCCCTGGCTGTGCTTCTGCTCTTCAAAACTTTCCAGTGTTCTTTTACATGTGGGCTAGACCATGTTAAACTTAATTCCCTGATTTATCTCCATAAATTGCATGTAAATTTAAGGCATCATTCAGTAATCATGCAATGAAAAGAAACAACTACTGAGGAGTTCCCCAGTGGGTCAGCAGGTTAAGGATCCAGTGCTGGTGAGTCAAAAAAAAAAAAAAGAACAGCTACCAAATCTACACCAGGATTGTCAGGAACAAGAGGTACAATAAAATGAAATAAAATAAAATAGACGTCCCCATGCTCATCCTTTCTTCTCTCCACAGCTTCGAAACGTGGCAGCCAATCTCTGCGTGGACAGCAAGCACGGAGCCACAGGAACTGAACTGAGACTGGACATCTGTGTCAAGGACGGCTCTGAAAGGACGTGGTCTCATGAGCAGGTGCATCCCGGGCATGTGGGGGCTGAGGTGGGCAGGGGACATAGTGCAAACAAGTCTCAATGCAGGCCCCTGGTGAGGGCCTGGTTCTGTCACTACCCAGCTCTGCTGTCAAGGAGATCACCTAACTTCTTTGCTTCTCTTTCTTCTCAGAGCAACTGTGATCATCCATTGAGATCATGTCTGAAAATGGACTTTAAATACTAGATAGGCTGATAGGAGTATTGATTTCGACCCTGGTCTTACATTTCCTTTCCCAGAATAATAGTTTTCAAACCATGAAAAGTCTGTAGAATGCTACATAACTCTTCCGACTAAATTTCATGGTTTTACTGGAAGACATATGTTATTCTCTAAGTTTTTTGCAACTTTGTCTAATCTTATTTTCCCCCTCTGGCTATTTCCTGAAAAGACTAGTTTACATATACCTCTTGCTGTAGCAGCAGTTGTGACCTTACACACGCAGGATAACTCTGAGCCAGTTAAACCCCACCATGGACCTCATGGGATGTTTAAGACCATTTATTGCTTTGGCTTGAAAAATATTTCAGAGCAACTCAGTTCATTAAGTTTGCAATGTGACCGTCCTTGTACGGTCCTTCCTCACTCTGTGTCACCTGTAAAAGAGGAAAGAGAGTGGGTGGAATTATGTCTAGCCCTTTTTTCTTGTTTTAACTTTAAATTATGAAATATTTCAAGTAGGAAATTATAAGATACACTACAGCACACCCCAGAGTATTCATCACAGACTGAGCACGAATCGACACCTACTGCCAGTTTTTAGAAGGAAAAAATGTATACCAATACAGTTAAAACCCCTTCCTCCCATCTTTCTCACCCCCTTCCTCCCTCTGCAAAAAGATACATCCCACGCTCGAGACCAAATGTTCTGCTTGGGCTGTTTCCTAGCATTGTCCAAAATGCTGCTCTTCTGAAAACCAAGAACAGACAGGCAGTTTCTAGTAAGGCTCTAGTTCTTTCATGCAGCTCTTCCTCAAGTATCTGTCTTGTATATTAAGTTAGTAAAAACCCCACCCCACTCTGCTCCCCCACCCAGCCTCGTGTCTCCAACTCTGCAGAGGTGTGCTGAGATCTGGCATCTCAGCCCCTCCCTCACCCCATTTTCACCCACCTCTCCCACCCCCCATTCTCCACCCCCCCCACACACACATATATCCCCTCCCTTCCTGCCCTGCCTCCAGCCTGGGCTATACAGCAGAGCAAGTGATTCAGGAAAGCGGCAGTGGACCGAGCCCACAGCACAGCCCAGAACTGACTCAGTCAATCCCTAAACCCACCGGGAATGGGTCCTTGTCCTCTCCCACAGCCTCATGGTGTTCTAGAAGGATCCTGGACCTCCAGTCAGGCCAGCTTAGATTCCAGCCAGTTCAACCTGTATGTCCTTGTGAAACTGTCATATCTTTCAAGGCCACAGTCCCTCCACCTTTAAATAGAAGCGATAACATCCTCCTCACAGGCAGGAGGTGCAGAGCAAACAGAATTTGGCATCTGCCTTTTCACTCTCCCCACAGGTCACTGGATACCAACCAAACTAGCAATCTCCTGTTGTGCTGTGCTACCATACATCAAATACTATGTGTCATTCTCTCCAATACTCCCAGCAGTTGAGTTTGCAGGAAGGCTCTTGAGTCCGCAACTCTAGGGTTCATTCAGGGGCAAGGATCAGCCTGTAGCAGTCAGCTTGCCTCCTTCATCCTCTGGGTATTACCAGGGAGCTGAATGGTACTGGACTGATTCCTCCAAGAAGCAATTCTGGCTTCAGCCTGGGAGCAAGAAAGGAGGCTTCAGAGACCTAGCAATAAGACTGGCACCTGCAGTGGAAAAGGAATTCCCGTTGTGGCCCAGCAGGTTAAGAACCTGCTATAGTGTCCCTGAGGATGCGGGTTCGATCCCTGGGCTCACTCAGTGGGTTAAGGTCCTACAGGTAGGTCTCAGATTCTACTCAAATCCTGCGTTGCTGTGTCTGTGGTGTAGGCCAGCAGCTGCAACTCTGATTTGACTCCTAGCCTGGGAACTTCTATATGCTGCAGGTATGGCTGTAAAAAAGAAAAAAAAAAAAAAAATAGGAGGGATTTTGAAAGCATATGAACAGTTAGTCATCTATTGTAAAAGTCTAGAACATAGAAGTTGGTACCTTAGACTAGCATTCTAGAGCTACTAAAGGAGAGATTTAAATAGACTTGAGGTATGACTAGCAATTAAATAACCAGGTTATGGTGATTTTGTAAAGTAAATGTGAGAGAAAGGGAAGTATCTCAATTTTTGACTTGGGAACTCCCATATGCTGCAGATGCAGCCCTAAAAAAAGAAAAAATAAATAAAAAAGAAAAAGGAGAAAGCCATGAGGAAAATTGGTAACTGCTGAGATCATTTTCTCTCCCCCACCTCTATTCAGCCTAGCCAAGGGACACACCTGGCCAGCTGATAGGTGCCAAGGGTGCACACCTGAATGTGAGTCAGGTTTAACACCTCTACCCCCCAGAATGTGCTAGAATGGAATATTCTTTGGACTGTAGGCTTAAATTGACAGCTGAAAATAAATATAAATAAGGCCAGCTATACTACATATACTTTAAAAATTGCAGGTACATTCCCGTCGTGGCTCAGTGGTTAACGAATCTGACTAGGAACCATGAAGTTGCGGGCTCAATCCCTGGCCTTGCTCAGCGGGTTAAGGATCCGTCGCTGGCTGCCGTGAGCTGTGGTGTAGGTCGCAGACGCGGCTCAGATCCCGCGTTGTTGTGGTTGTTGCGTAGGCCGGTGGCTACAGCTCCGATTGGACCCCTAGCCTGGGAACCTCCATATGCCGTAGGAGCGGCCCAAGAAATGGCAAAAAAAGACAAAAAGACAAAAAAAAAAAAAAAAAATTGCAGGTACATTCCCCCGCCTCCCCCCTCCCACCCTCAGGCAAAATTGCAATAAAATCTATGTCCTGTAATTCAAGAAATAGTCACCAGAGGTCAGCACTAGACAAGCCGACAATTTAGAAGCTGCACAAAAGATCTTTTCTCTTTGAAAAGATTTCCAGTCTAGACTGAAAAGAGGGAGATCAAACAGGGTTGACAGGAGTTGAAAAGTCAATCATATTTGACATGCGTACCACAGTATATTGACTTGGAGGTTAAAACATCACATGCTGCTCTGTTTTTCAGTAATTAACAGTATGCTTATTCAGTATATTACTCAGTGACTTACAAGAATTAGGGCTCTTTCTTCTCCATTTAGATTAAAGTTCCTGGAGGAGAAAAATAGATCACGACAGGAAAATTACAGGTATTCTCTTTGATTCAAAAGCACTCAAAGAACACAAAAGGGGCCCTTATTAGAGTTGAAATGGTCTTTTTTAATGACAAAAGTAAGAAACAAATGAATGAACAAAGTAGGTCCATGGGAGTAAAGAATCTTTAAAAGCATTTGGGTAAGAAAACGCCTTTTGTGGCATTTTGTGGCGGGCGGGGGGGTGGGAAATGGGGGGGTGACTAAGGCTTTCCTGCCGGAAGGGAGCGTGGGGTTCTCCATCCAGCTAGCTGCAGCGCCACGGACTGGCTTTCAGTTTCCTTCAGCGACCTAAAAAGGGCAAGAAAAAAAGACCTTCTTCATAAACCTGAGCGGTCTGGAAGGATGCTCCCCATCTGCCCTGAAGAGTCCAAGGTAGAGGTGGGCGAGGGGGAGCCCTCGGGCCGGTTCGGCCATGACCTCCTGGCGGAGGAAGCTCTGCAACAGCGCATCCATCCTGCTGAGGACGTGGGCGGTGCTGCCCTTTCCAGAGCAGGAACAGATGTGCAGAGGGGGAGGTGGGGCAGGGCCCCTGGTACATGACGCTCCCCGGAGGCGGTGCAGCCTCAGTACCAGGCTGCTGACAGTAAAAACCACCAGCGGGAACACGCAGTGTCTCGGACCTCCGCCAACCACATGTCAATGAAAGAAAATCTAACTACCCTCAGAGAGCAAAACAGTTTCCGTCTTCTCAAGTCCCCTAGGAAGATTAAGATAGCGTACACACTGCACTGAAGCTTGAGTGCACGTTCATGCAAAACAGTAAGAACTCAGGCAACGTTACACCCACTACGCCAACACGAACGCCAAGAAGTATGACTTACGGATCATCCCGAATCTGTGTTTCAAACTATTCAGAGGAGAAAATGGAGAAACGAACATCGATTTACTCCAAAATTGAGGAATGTGAGATTGAGAAGAAAAAAAAAAAAAATCAAGAGGTATTATGCCAGAAACCTGAGTAAAATGCACACACTTCTCATGGGCAAGGAGCAGCCAAAGGATGGAAGGCAAACCATGAAAAGCTTGCATAAGGTCAACTTGTTTCTGCTTTGACACAATTGCCCGAGGGAACATGGGCCTGAGGAACTAAAGGCTAGAGCCTGTTTGGTTCCACGTGATCATTAGACTCAGCTATGTGGCAGGAGAGAGCATTTTAAAGAAGGGAAAGAGAAAAAAATCTTAGCTAATGACAGGTGCAGAAGAATAAAGCAGTTGATAAAATCCAAACACTTGTCACCTGGGATGCAGGCACAAACCACCAGGTGATAATAACAATGATTCATAAGGCACTGTGAAGCCTGCAGGCTAACAATTTATCTACACACCTGAGGATGACCACAGACCTGGAAACATGAACTGAAAGTCACAGGGGGTGCCCAAGATACACCTGTGACAGGGGAACGAATGCATCAGGCAAGACAAGAATGTGGCCACTTGCTTTAACACAGTTATTCTTTTGGTCTTAACTGGTCTATTTAATAAAAAGTCAGAAAAGTAAAGTGAAAGAGAGTAAAAAGTGAGAAAAGACTGTCTATGAAAGCACACACAAGCCTGGGTGCTTGCAGTGTGGTGATGACAAACCCTTGCTTTTCTGCAGGCCCAGGGTCCCCACCAGGATAATGAGAGACATAATAATAAAGGTCCTGACTGCAGTGCCTTTCAGCTCCGGCTTCTGTGTATATAAAAACCAAAAAGAGGAAGAAAGACAGACTGAAAAATGGATAAACCAGTCAAAACCACTGGCTCCTTCATACAAAGTGAAGTTAGTGAAAGACAAACATCATATGATATCACCTATATGTGGAATCTTTAAAAAGGATACAAAATGAAAATGAACTTATTTGCAGAACAGAAACAGACCCACAGACTTTGAAAAACTTACAGTTACCAAAGGGGACAGGTGGCAGGGGGAGGATGGGCTGGGGGTGTGGGATTGGCGTGTGCACACTGAGGTATATAGAATGATTGGCCAATGGGGACCTGCTGAATAGCACGGAGAATTCTACCCACTATTCTGCGTGGGGAAAGAATCTGAAAAAGAATGGATGTGTGTATATTTATGACTGAGTCACTTTGTTGCACAGCAGAAATTATCACAACATTGTAAATCAACTATACTTCAAAAAACTTTAGGGGGAAAAAAAAAAAACCCACCAGTTCCTGCAGTGGTTGCACTGTTTATAGTACCTAGGAATTGTGATTTTAAATAACATAATGATGTAATCAATGACAGTGTTAATAGGGCAGGAAATTCTTATTCTAATAATAGGTAACTGAGCCTAGAAATCATTGAAATTGAAAGCTCAAAAAAAATGATTAGGAATTCCCGTCATGGCGCAGCAGAAATGAATCCGACTAGGAACCATGAAGTTGCAGGTTTTATCCCTGGCCTCGCTCAGTGGGTTAAGGATTGCTGTGAGCTGTGGTGTAGGTTGCAGATGCAGCTCAGATCTGGCATTGCTGTGGCTCTGACCTAGGCCTCTAGCCTGGGAACAGCTCTGGTTAGACCCCTAGCCTGGGAACCTCCATATGCTGCAGGTGCGGCCCTGAAAAGACAAAAAAAAAGAAAGGATTATTGTTGATATGGTTGTAATTAGACACAAACAACCCAAATTCATTTGAGAAACTGAAAAGACTAATTAATTCATCCTGAAAGTCATCCCAACGCACTTTCTGTTAATAGAATGAGGGCAAGTTGTCACTTATTCAATAGAAATGTTATTGGACTAGATGTCATGGATTGTTCTAGGTGCTGGAAACACAAAAATGAAGAAGATAGGGTTCCTGCCATTAAGGGTCTTACTGCTCAGTGCGGGTGACAGACTCGTAACTGAATGATCATGATGAAATACGAGGTCTGGGAGGGAGGGAGGGGGTCAGAAAGAAGGTTTCTTAGACAGTGGACACCTGATCCTAAAGGACAGGTGAGCAGGAGGCTGGCCAACAAATGAGGCCCTTCCAACCAGGGATCTCTCACGAATAAAGTCGCAGAAGCGACATACTGACAGCCTGATTAGTGCAAGGAACCACACTTTTTTTTTTTTTTTTTTTTTTTTTTTTTTGTCTTTTCTAGGGCTGCTTCTGCAGCATATGGAGCTTCCCAGACTAGGGGTCTAATCGGAGTTGTAGCCACTGGCCTACGCCACAACCACAGCAACGGGGGATCCAAGCTACGTCTGCAACCTACACCACAGCTCACGGCAACGCCAGATCCTTAACCCACTGAGCAAGGCCAGGGATCGAACCCTCAACCTCATGGTTCCTAGTCGGATTCACTAACCACTGAGCCAAGACGGGAACTCCAGAAACCACACTTTTTTGAATCAGGGTCTAATTGACATACAACATTATATGAGTTTCAGGCATACGACATAGTGATTGGATATTTGTATCTGTTGCAAAATGATCATCCCAAGAAGTCTAGTTAATGTTCATCATCAAACATAGTTATAGAATGTTTTTTTCTTGTGATGAGAACTTTTAAAATTTCTCTGGCCACCCTGTGGCCTGTGGAAGTTCCTAGGCCAGGGATTGAAACTGAGCCACAGCAGTGACAACGCCAGATCCTTAACTGGCTGCACCACAAGAGATCTCAGTGATGAGAACTTCTAAGATTTATTCTCTTAACAACTTAAACTGTTGCTAGAACATAAACTAAAGGGAAAGGGATGCAGCTGGAAAACATGGCAAAGGCCAGATGGGGGAAAGTTCTTTATGTGCTAGAGTTTGAACTTCATTCTCTAAGGGTTATGTGAAAATATGGTGAGATGTCAGATTAAGAGGTAACATGATCAAAGAGGTATTTCAAACTCTAATTCAAGCAGATACATGCACCCCAGTGTTCACTGCAGCACTATGTACATAGTCAAGACATGGAAGCAACCTAAATGTCCACTGACAGGTGAATGGATAAAGAAGATGTGGTATATTTATACAATGGAATATTAGCCATAAAAAAGAATGAAATAACACCATGTGTAGCAACATGGATGGACCTAGAGATTATCATACTAAGTGAAGTAAACCAGAGAAGGACAAACATAATGTGCTATCACTTATATGTAGAATATTTTTTTAAATGATACAAATGAATTTATGCACAAAACAGAAATACAACCATGGACATAGAAAACAAACCTATGGTTTCCAAAAGGGAAAGGGTGGTGGGGAGCAGATAAATTAGGAGTTTGGGATTAACATATACACACTACAGTATATAAAATAGATAACCAACAGGGACCTACTATATAGCATAGGGAACTCAACTCAATACCTTGAAATAACCTATAAGGAAAAAGAATCTGAAAAAGAATACACACGTTTGCATACATGCACACAACTAAATCACCACTGTACACCTGAAACACAATATTGTAAATCAACTATATATCAATTTAAAAAATAACATACGAAGGAACAGAAAGAGGAAGGTAGGAAGGAAACCAATTAGAAGGTTCTTTCAAGAGTCCAGACAAGAACACTGAGAACACATGCAGTGGACATCGAGGGGAAGGGAGCTTTTACTGATATTTAGAAGACAGAAACAGCAAGACCTGACGACTGAGTAGATGAAGAGGATGAGGGATGACTGGGAGGTAGAGACAGAAGGCTCCAGGGTTGAGAAGCTGAATGATGTGGCCAGCAACTAAAACAAAAGGCAGGCGCTGAAACAGCTTAGAAGGGAAGGGAATCCTTGGAGCTCAGGATGTGTGGACTTTGAGACGTCCGTGGTACATGCTGGTGGGAAACCCACACAGATGGTGGGTTATCCACCCATGGGCAAGAGCTGAACCAAGTGTGTGAGACTAGCCAGGGAAGGAACACGGACCTGGTCTGGGAAGCCAGAGCTGCACCTGCCCTGAGGAGATGATTGAAAACAGGACACGGGTGGTACAGAGGTCTAGGGCAGGAGATGCAGGACCCCAGCATCTCAAAAGCCACGAGTAGTGAGTCCTGATTGGAAGAGAGTGATCAAAGTTAGAGACACCTGAAAAGACACTTTTCCTTGAGAAACGATTCCCCTGCATAGGGTTTGAATGGATCTAAAAATGCCTCAGCCCATGGTCATGTTAAAACAGCAACTCTAGGCAAAGAGACCACACAATTCCCCTTCATGAATCTATTTCAAATGCTTAACCTATAGCTCCTTCCTCTATTTAAAACACCCTGTGTTGTCCCATCTTCCAGGGAAACAGAATATAGCCTCTCACTGTGACTTAGACAACAGGCTTCACAGGCTTGATTTGGATCTGCTCTTCCTGATTTTCTTCAGATCACTTAATCCAGCTTTTTCAAGTTTTCTATGGTTTCCCCGCCACTTAACTGGTTTTGTGAATGATCCCTGGAATTTTGCCAGGTTCTCTGTATTTTTCTTACCCAAGTGGACCCCAAACTGGGCTAATCTGAGGGCCTGGTCAGAACCAAGTGTATTGTCTGTGGACAGCTCAGCATTGCACTTGCTTTTATGTCCACAGGGTCTCCTGACAGCTCAGCTTCACGGCAGCCTTAAGTCCTGTTACAAGAATTACATCAACTCACTGACATGTTAGAATGAGAGGAAATCCTACAGTCGATCTCATCCATTTTCCCACTTCCTTAAGGATTTCTCCTACCAAGCCCCTCGAATGGTTGCCCGGCTCAAACTCAAGAAAGTACCCTTTCCTTACAGAAGTGGCAAAAAATCACTTTTTATTTTATTTTTTATTTTTTTGTCTTTTCTAGGGTCACACCTGAGACATATGGAGGTTCCCAGGCTAGGGGTCTAATGGGAGCTGAGCCTATGCCACAGCCATAGCAACACGGGATCCGAGTTGTGTCTGTGACCTACACCACAGCTCATGGCAACGCTGGATCCTTAACCCACTGAGGGAGGCCAGGGATCGAACCCGAAAACTCATGGTTCCTAGTCGGATTTGTTAACCACTGAGCCACAATGGGAACTCCAGTAATATTTTTTAAAATGACAGAATGATTGGATGGAATAGGTCAGGACAGTAAAGGTTGGATGGACTATCAATCTATTAAGAGCAGTGAGGATAAATATAATTTCACGAACTTCTGTTCAGCTGGGCAAGAGACACAGCGAGAGCTATGCGCCCGGGCGTGTGTGTGTGTGTGTGTGTGTGTGTGTGTGTGTGTGTGTGTGTGTGTAAACCGTATCTCTTACTAGGAGTCATAGTCCAACATTTTCTCCATTGCCCAGCAGGATTACTTTTACCAACCCCAGGAAATTAATTTGCTTCTGCTTTACTTCGTCAAGCTTAGCTTTCATTTGAATCAACATTTTCAAGTTGCTATTAGCAATCCAGAGCAACCCTAGTCCTGGTCCTTTCTCAGTTAATCTGCTCATTTAGGCTGTTAGCATTGAATCCACTCACATTTTTATCTAAATGAAGAATGTAAAGAGCATCATTAAAAAGTTTCTGCCCCACCCTGTCTCCCTCTTTCCCTCCCTTCCTGCCTCCCTCCATCCCTGTCCCCCGACCCCCCAGCTGGAAACTCTTAGGATAAATGCATTTTTCAAATCGTCTGCTAAGCCAAGACAGTTCTTTTCTTGTCCTGCACAAAGCGGGAAGGTGCTCTCAGTTGCTAAAAGACACACCTCCCCCTGCTTTCCAGTCTCTCCAAATTAAACTCACTGGCGCTTTTCTGCTGATGTTGCGTTGTCAGCTCTTCACCTTTGGTTGGAGAGAAGATATTCGACCTGGCGAGCCCTTGCACACCCGGAAATTCTGCTTCGATGCCATCTCGCACAATAGCCCGGTCACTCTCTACGACTGTCACGGCCTGAAGGGGAACCAGCTCTGGGGCCACCGGAAGGTAAGGGTTGGCTGGCTGCAAGCAGGGCACTCTCCAGCTGCTCCCCTTACAGTTTTCTAACCCAAAGGTTGGTCTGTTTTGTTTTGAACACACTGTTTTGATCTAAATTGTCATCTGGCCATTTGGCTCATGCATTTGGAGACCACCAGCAAAGACTAGGGGAAGACAGAGTGTGTAGGAAGGGGCATTGCTGTGGCTTTGCAGGCCATGTGTGCACCCAGCACAATCAGTTATGACTGAAAATGACTTTGACCCAGAATGTCAGCCCTACCCGATAAGGGCCTGGTCTTAACCCAGACCACTCCCCGATTCAGGGGCTGCATGCCCAGCAGACAAATGTACACATGTGTGGTTTTTAACAACGCTGATTTTCACACACACACACAGATTAATTCACCTACTCATTAATCATCTCAGGCTCATTTGCTTGGGAGCTGCCTGGGTTAACACAATTATATTTACACAAATATTAATACATTCATGTAGATGTAATTGTTGCAGCCCCTACACAGAAAGACACCCCCCTCTCTCTTTTTTTTTTCTTTTTAAGGCCGCACCACAGCATGTGAAAGTTCCCAGTCTAGGGGTCCAATTGGAGCTACAGCAAGTCCTACACCACAGCCACAGCAAAGCAAGATCTGAGCCGCATCTTTAACCTACGCCACAGCTTGCAGCAATGCTGGATCCTTAACCCACTGAGCAAGGCCAGGGATCTAACCCGCATCCTCATGGATACTAGTCAGCTTCTTAACCTCCTGAGCCAAAATGGGAACTCCAGAAAGACCCATTTTCAGTGGGGCCAAAATCCTGCCCACTGAGATCTTCTTTGGGGACTTTAAAAGTTTAAAGAATTATAAAGTTAACACTTAATGATAGGAAAAAGTTCAAAAAATATAAAATCCTATTTTATTGAGTTGATGAAAATAAAGAGCAACTAAATACTTTTAAAAGATTTTCATTAAGTTGTCTTTTGATACCTTTTTAGCATATGGTACAATTTTTTTTCTCAACTCTTGGTTTCTAAGGCAGGATGTGGCTGTCAGGTAACAGGAACTCATAGGATCCATTCTGCCCCCTGCATTTGTAGAACCCGTGGCGGGCTTCCCAGCCATGTAGGAAACACACTCTGTTTGCCTTTTCATGCTCTGGAGTTATTCAGCCTCACCCCAGACGGTAAGGAAAATGTCATACCCACAGGAGGATCATGAGCGTTGGCTGTCCTAAAATTACAAGTCAGTGTCCCCTGAAATTACAAAGAGGTGAGGGAAGGGCTGCAGAACATCATTATGGGAGGCTGCTGGTTTTGACACCCATTCCCTGACTTACTAGGCTTTCTGGTATCCACCTCTCAGAGGTGGGCCCCCAGAATTATACTCAAAGACAGACTCATTTGTGCAAATTTATTCTGCATCCTGCCACCCCACACGTCTGTGTCCAGAAAACATACAAAACGTCACTTATTATATCTTCTTACGAAACAATTTAAAATGAAAAGAGCTAAGAAGAACATGGCCGTGGGGAGTTGGGGTCACTGCAAAAGGAAAACCTCCCTGTTTCCTTGTGAAATACATCACACAAGCGATTCATCTTGTCAAACCCTTTTGCTAATCAATATGGTACCTCTGGTGCAATAAAGATGTGTTTTGTTTTGTTTGGATGGTTACATTCTGACCGCTGAGAAGTTACTTTCTGGAGTTCCTGCTGTGGCAAAAGGGGACTGGCCACATCTCTGCAGCAGCAGGACATGGGTTCAATCCCTGGCCTCGCTCAGTGGGTTAAGGATCCAGCACTGCCCGGAGCTATGGTGTAGGTCACAGACATAGCTCAGATCCTACGTTGCTGTGGTTGTGGTGCAGGCTGGCAGCTGTAGCTCCAATTGGCCCCCTAGACTGGGAACGTCCATATGCTGCAGGTGCAGCCCTAAAAAGAAAAGAAAAGAAGGAATGAAGGAAAGAAAGAAAGAGAGAAAGAAATGAAAAGAAAAAAAAAAAAAAAAAGAACTTACTTTCTGGGCACGTGGATAAGAGGCCATTTGTCCGGTGTGCTGCTGGTCACAGAGGAGCTGATGTTTCATCACTGTACCTGATAGCACGGGAGACGGAACATTCCAGAGTGTGCCATTAAGCTGAGAAAATGCAGTTGTTTTCATTAAGGAGCTCACAGAAGCTTACAGATGAATAACACCAGCTAATACCCTTGCACACAGGGCTCCTGATGAGCAACTCCCGGCTTAAACACCAAAGCCTCCCAGGTCCTGAGGGACACGGAAGAGCCCCACCAGGTACAAGCACACTGTGGCTCTTTCCTCAGACCCGGCTCCACATCACTCAGCAAATCCTTCCACTCACTGGTGTTTCTGTACCAGGCACCGTGTTTATACATAATCAGGAACGTGCCAGAGGCCCAAAGTGGGAAGTTCCTGGAATCTCTTGTCTCAGGCAATGACACGGGTCTGCCTATTCAAAAGGACCTCTTCTGAAACTGGTAGCACTAACAGCCTGAACCCACCCTAAACCCAGACTGGGACTTAAACCCACGGTTTCAAATTAGAATCACTCACCCTATCTCTGAACTTACTGAAGTTCAGGTTCTTCATGCCTCCACGCAGAAGGAATTCAGGGAGAGACAAAGTGATAGGCAAGAAATAGATTTTTTAGGATAGGATGCTTGTGAGAGATGCAAGCCTGCAGGCACAAAAGCTTCACCCCCAGGACGGAGGGCGGGCGGGCACAGTTTTAGCATTCAAGGGGAGTGGGAGTTGGAATGGCCCGCCTCTTCCGTTCTGGGAGTAGTAGCTCCTCCTTAGTATCGGGTAAGGTGTATATTCAAATCAGCTGAAGGGCGCCCTCAAACTCTTGCCCTTGGTCTGAATCTGAATGCAGGCCTCATTCCAGTGCCTACCCAGTGACCTGACACAATTCTCCACTTCCACTAGCCCAGCAAGCCTGCCTTGTGCTGACGGCTTTCTTGAACTTACAGTGGTCTCCCAACATCCCCCAGGTTTCCCTGTTTATCTATGATCCCCTATTGGGACTTCTACAACCACCTGTACCAACTCCATCCCTATCAGTTGTAGTCGGTCCCCTTGTTTTTCTGTCCCAAGGGCTCTTCCTGAGACACAAAGCAGAAAGTCCCCCGGTAGGTGCTGCCTGCTCTGTTTAGCCCCGGGGGGCTTTCAACAGTTTAGTCATCTCTGGGGTTGGCTTGGGAGTTCCCCTTCATATTAGCACATTCATGAACCAGCACAGATCCCTGAGACTCTGCCCATTGCCTGATGGGCCTCCAGGCACCTCCTAAGCTCCATTCTCATAATTTTTTTTTTTTTTGTCTGTTTGCCATTTCTTGGCCGATCCCACGGCATATGGAGGTTCCCAAGCTAGGGGTCGAATCGGAGCCGTAGCCGCCAGCCTACGCCAGAGCCACAGCAACGCGGGATCGAGCCGCGTCTGCAACCTACACCACAGCTCACGGCATCCAGATTGTTAACCCACTGAGGTTAACATGAGGGCAGGGACCGAACCCGCAACCTCATGGTTCCTAGTCGGATTCGTTAACCACTGCGCCACGATGGGAACGCCCTAAGCTCCATTCTCATCAAGGCCTCCAGCAGGTAAGGAGGCTAGGAGCTGTGCTTAACACACCTCACAGCTGCTTCAGGTGCCTTATGGACGAGCGTCCAAGGTCAGGTGCATCTGGCTTTGAAGTCTCTCCTCTTTCCCGAACCACACCCTTAAGCAATCTGCTCGATATGCCCCAGGATCCCCCATCCTGTTGTATGCTGTACCATGGAGACCAGCCAGGAGCCTCCCCCAGCCATGTGCCTGAGTGGGGAAGGTCACTCTCTGGTCCCACTTTCTCCTCTCAGCAGCCATCAGTTCTCAGTTCTTGTTGGTGCTTTGGGTTTTTTTTTTTTGGAAGATTTCCCCCCCTTTTTTCCCTGCTCTATTGAGCTATAATTGACATACAACATGGTGTAAGTTTCAGATGTATCCCGTAAGATTTGTGTAAACTGAGAGACCATCAGCGTAACAAGTATAGGTAATAAACCCATCGCCATGCATGGTTACAGGTGTGTGTGTGATGAGAAAGTTTAAGATCTGTTCCTATGTGGTGCAGCAGGTTAAGGATCCAGTATTGCTACAGCTGTGGCAGCAGGCTACAACTGAGGCTTGGGTCTGATCCCTGGCCTGGAGACTTCCGCAAGCCACGGGAGTGGCCAAAAAAAAAAAAAAGAAAAAGAAAAAAAGATCTACTCTCTCAGCAACTTTCAAGTGCATCATACAGAATTATTGGTGTCAGTTGCTGTGCTATATGCCACATCCCTAGCACTTAGCCATCTCAGAGCTGGAAGTTAGTACCTTTGGACCAGTTTCCCACTCAATGCCCTTGAGCTCACAGGTGTTTTATATCTGGCTCTTTGCCACCACAAGAAGAGCAGGCAATAGAAAATGAAATTCAAAATTTATTCCACGTAACTCGGTTCCCAGCTGTCCCTGCCACAGCGGCACCCCAGATAAGAAGCCCTTTCTCGGTTTCTTCCACCAGGGGGACCCCCGCTACCAGAACAGTGAATTGTTGGAAAGACAGTAGAACTAATCAAATCATCACCAGACCTTCCAAAAGACATCTGAGACAGGAAACTGTCCTTGGTCTTTGACCCCCACATCCAGTCAGTCACTGGGACGTGTGAACCCTTCCCCGTCAAAGACTCAGGACCCCTTCCCTGCCTCAACGCTTCTGGGCAGCACCCCCCCACCCCCCGTCTTACCCTGGACTATTGCAACCTGTCTCCCCCCTCCCCACCAACCGTCTTCCGTCCTGAGGTCAGGGAAGTGCCCACAAACTCTGGTCACTGTCTCCCTCAGGTTTATACTTTCCCGGGCTTCTCACTGAGAAGATGCGCTGTCTTCTCCCCAGTCCTCATCCTGCCCCGCACCATCTGATCAGCATCACAGCTGCTTGTCAGGTCTTGACATCGTAGCTCATCCTGAGACTAATGTGATCTTGAATGAGTTATTTCACAAGTGCGGTTCTTATTGTCCTCCTCAGTATAACAGACAATAACGAGGAGCGCCAAACTGAGGGAAACTCCCAGCACATGCCTGACCCAGTGATCAAGCTTCCATGCCTGTGGGTGACAAGTGTACTTTGTACCCTGAGCTTGGTGGTGAGGTACATTATCAGGCATAGCAATGTCAACCATTGTCACCCCCCCAGTCAAGAGTCCCTTCCTCGGAAGGAAACGGTTTATGGAAGTTTAACATATGTCTAGTTTAACATTTTCTATTTTTTTGTTGCTGGATCCAGACAGACCCTGAAGTGAGAATTTGAATACAACTGGCTTATTTGGGTGATGCCTGCCCACCCCCCTCCAGATCTTGGCAGGGAGTTGGGTAGGGAAACAGGGGAGAGAGGGGAGCATGTACCATTGTCGGTGGCAGGAGGCCCTAAATACATTTAGCATAGTCCTGGATACAAGGTAAATATAAGAAAATCAACTGTCTGGATCCAGCAACAAAAAAATAGAAAATGAAATTCAAAACTTATTCCACTGATGACCATAAAAAGCACCACATAATTAAGAATAAATCTCACAACAGATGTGCAAGGCCTTTCTGTGGAAAACTACAAAGCATCACAAAGAATAATTTTTAAAAATATAGAGAAAATCTAGCATGTTCGTGGGTAATAAGACTCACTAGTGTGAGGATACCCATTCTCAGTTCTCAACCAGGTGAGAACCAGGTGCTTACATTTCATGCAAAACCAGTCAAATTCCAGCAGGTTTATTTGCGGCAATTGATATACTGATTCGGAAATTTATATGGAAATGAAAGGGCCAAGAATAGTCAAAAATGTTGAAGAAGAAAAAGAGCAAGTGTTAAACATTATTCCTGCTGTACAGCACAGGGAACTATATCCAGTCACTTTTGCTAGAACATGATGGAAGATAATATGAAAAAATGGGTGTATATATACGTATGAATGGGTCATTTGGCTCTACAGCAGAAATTGACACAACATTGTAAATCAACTATTCTTTAATAAAAAAAAATCTTTTTTAAACATTATGAATCCCAAGTACCCAAACACTATAAAAATACAATTATAAATGTAGTGCGTTGTTGGCCTAAGGACAGACTGATGCTCTAGAAGGGGAGGCTTAGTTATTGGTATTTTTTAAAAGATCCTGGAAAGTTCTTTATGGGCAGCCAGATGGAGAATCACTTTTTTTTTTTTTTTGACCATGTGGAAGTTCCCAGGCCAGGGATCGAACGTTTGCCGAGGCAGTGACAAGGGCAGATCCTTAATGGCTAGGCCACCAGGGGATTTTTAAGAATCACTTTAATAGCTCCAGTTCTGGAGTTCCTGTCATGGCGCAGTGGTTAACAAATCCGACTAGGAACCATGAGATTGCGGGTTTGATCCCTGGCCTTGCTTAGTGGGCCAGGGAACCCGGCATTGCCGTGAGCTGTGGTGTGGGTCGCAGACGCGGCTCGGATCCCACGTCGCTGTGGCTCTGGAGTAGGCCGGTGGCTACAGCTCCGATTAGATCCCTAGCCTGGGAACCTCCATTTGCTGTGGGAGTGGCCCAAGACATGGCAAAAAGGCCAAAAAAAAAAAAGCTCCAGTTCTGACCTGCTTGCCTTTCCTCTACCCTCCTCCTTTAGCTGGAGTTGCCCCTTTTCTTGTATTCGTGGACCATTTCCTTCCCTTCTTTGTACTCAGAACGTTTGTGTTATGCATAGTTAGCCGCCTCGGGGAGATGTAAACTACCTGAGGGCAGTTTCCTTTTGTTTCTGTATGGCCTGCCTGATGTCTGCTATGTAGACGTCCTAAAATAAGCATTAGGCTCCTGTTTTGCTTTTACTTTTTTTAGGGTCATACTTGCAGATATTGAAGTTCCCGGGCCAAGGGTTGAACTGGAGATGCAGCTGCTGCTGCTGGCTTACACCACAACCACAGCAACTCAGGATCCAAGGCGTGTCTGCCACCTACACCACAGTTCACAGAAACGTCAGATCCTTAACCCACTGATAGAGGCCAAGGATCGAATCTTTGTCCTCATGGATTCTATGTTGGGTTCTTAACCCGCTGAGCCACGACAGGAACTCCACCAAGCATTTGTTAAATGGGCTTCATTACTGATGTGAGCCCTTCCTTCACAAACCCTAAGCTGTGCTGGATAAACCTTCACACATCTCTGGGTCTCAGAACCACTTTCACAGCTTCCCCAGACTCCAAAAGTGAAAGATTTACATTATTGTCTGAGCTGTTCCCTGGGGTGTCCTTAGAGTTAAACTTCTGTAAGAAAGGGCTTAAAAATAACATCAAAGAGAAAAATACAGATAAAAAGGTGCCTGTCAGGCTAAATTGATAACAGTGAAATAGTCACAAGACTTTAAAAATGAGTGGGTAGACTTCTTGGCCTGCGGCCCCATCTGACTCTTTGTTGTGACTTGGGATACACGCCAGGGCTTTGGCCTCTCAGCTCATAAACCCCTGCTGGTCCACGAAGATGCCAGATGGAAGGCCACAATGTTGTTATTTTTATTTATTTTTTATAATGATTTTTATTTTTTCCATTATAGCTGGTTTATGGTGTTCTGTCAGTTTTCTCCTGTACAGCAAAAGTGACCCAGTTACACATACATGTATACATTCTTTTTTTTTCACATTATCATGTTCCATCATAAGTGACTATATAGTTCCCAGTGCTATACAGCAGGATCTCATTGCTTATCCATTCCAAAGGCAATAGTTTGCATCTATGAACCCCAAATTCCCAATCCATCCCACCCTTTCCCCCTCCTCCTTGGCAACCACAAGTCTGTTCTCCACGTCCATGATTTTCTTTTTGGTGGAAAGGCTCATTTGTATAAGGTCGTATTTTTAAATCATTCTGGTTAGGTATTGATTTAGGAACCAAAATGAGGAAACAAAGAGTTTAATTAAGAGGCCTGGAATTTGACTCCTGGTTCTGACAAATGAACCTCAAAATCCACTACAAAATCCTGGACTTGTGGTCATGCTTGGGCAGTCACACTGTCCCTGGTCGGCTCATTCATTTCTAGACAGTCCCAAGTGATAGAAAGCTCTGAAGCCTTTTGGTATCACACAGATTACATTTAATCCATTTTGGTCCAGACAGATTCCAAACACTTGAACAATGCTTGTCTGATCTTTACGCCTTACTTCCAATTAAACAGTCCAATTTCCTGCCACAGCTCCTCAGATGTCGTCATTTGGACTTACCTCAGCCTCCTGGACACTGATTCTTAGCACACTCCAGATGGTCCTAGAAGGTGGCGTGATGCCCAGAAGGGAAAACAGCATTCTAGGTGTGTTTTGACCAAAGAATAGAACAAATTTCTAGCACCCTTTTGTTATGAGCAATATATGCCTGTTAAATTAGCTTAAGTTGATTGATTTTCTACCTTAGCTTCACATTCTTGGCTTCTTAATGAGTTTTTGGTATTAAAGAAAAAAAAAAAAAGTACAGGAAGCTCTCTCATGGCTCAGCAGGTTAAAGATCCAGTGTTGTCACTGTGGAGGCTCAGGTTGCTGCCGTGACAAGGGGTTGGTCCCTGGCCAGGAACTTCCGCATGCCATGGGCACGCCCCCCCCCCCCCAAAAGCACAATCTTTCTCTCTTGCTTTGCTACACAGACACATCTCTGCAGTCTTATACCTGCGTGGTTCACCTTTTATACTTGTGTATCTATCCACTGGTTTCTGTTAAATTCTCTCTCACCAGATTTACCCCAACCTGGGTTTTAACTTTTTTTTTTTCTTTTTTAGGGCCACACCCTGAGGCATATGGAAATTCCCGGGCTAGGGGTTGAGCTAGAGCTACAGCTGCCAGCCTACACCACAGCCACAGCAATGCCAGATCCGAGCCGAGTTTGCAACCTACACCACATCTCACGGCAACACTGGAGCCTTAACCTCCTGAGCGAGGTCAGGGATCGAACCTGCATCCTCATAGATACTAGTCAGGTTCATAACCCGCTGAGCCACAACAGGAACGCCAGGTTTTGACTCTTTGATCCAACATATTAGCAACTGAATAGTTTTGTTCCACCCATGAACTGGGCCAGCGTCTACTCAGACCCTCGTCTAAGTTGTTGAACCTGGTGACCAAGGCCTAGGACAAAGCTTTCCATCATGTAACAGAGGTGGCACTGGTCCAGGGCATGCAGTTGCTCAACCAGATACAGACTGACCCGACGGTGGGTTATCTTTTAGTCCACATTTCCCCAGCTTGTCCGTGAGAAAACAAAGGGGGATTTTTCAAACATCTTGCTGAGAACCAACACATAACATCTACATCACACTCTACACTTTCAAAATAACATAACACAAAGTCTTATACCCTAAGAAGTTGTGATCTTCAATTCAAATTGATGGGTCAGCCTACTTGTCAGGGAAGAGAGAGGTTAACTCTCCTGGGAAGGGAGCACATTCATGCCTGCAATGAAGCTATGTTCTCAAGAGTGTTACTTTCCCATTCTGTGTTTATCTGTACATCTAATCCAGCTAAAGGCACTTCGTTGTCATGTCCTCTCAACTTCTGCCAAATGTGGGCACCTTAGCAATATTCCTGCTGGTGACCATGTTACCTAACACACTGAACTGCCATCTTCCAGTCACTGTTAGAAAGATTTCATCAAAGCATCTCTCAGGCTCTAGCATATGGACAAAAACCTCCTGAACTGAATACCTGCCAAGATCTAGACTGTCAAATGTTAAAGAATCTGGGTAACTGGAACTGTAAGAATTTGAGGTTAGTTTTATCTGCTAACAAGGACCACTGTTTCCTGCTGAGCAGGTGTGGGTTTGGAGCAGGACAGCTAGTTGACTCTGCTGAGAAGGGTGTGAAACAAGGCAGGGGCCGAGAGCCTGGGCACTGGGCCCTGAGAGACTGGGCTGTGAGCTATGGATCCACAGGGTCCTAGCTCTGGGACCATGGGAAACTTCCTTCCTTGGAACTTCTGTTTCCTCATTTATCACACGGGGCTAATAATACTCTCTACCTTAGAAGAGTATTGTGGTGCTTGAATAGAATTTCAGTGCACCGAGGCCACGGCCCTTAGTCAGAGTTCAGTGAGTATTGCTATTCTTCTTCCGCATGCCAGACAAACTTCTGCTGACTTGACATGAGTGTACCGGTAAGTTCGTGTACAGGAAAAGATGGCAGTGTGGCCTGATTCCTGTACTGTTTTAGCTCTTTAGCTGTAGCTGAATGTTAGAATGTAAATCCCACAAGAGGGAGTTCCCTCTGTGGAGCAGTGGGTTAAGAATCCGACTGCAGTGGCTTGGGTCGCTTCAGAGGCGTGGGTTTGATACCCGGTCTGGTTCAGTGCGTTAAAGGATCCAGTATTATCACAGCTGTGGTGTCGGTCACAGCTGTGGCCCTGATTCAATCCCTGGCCCGGGAACTTCCATATACTGTGGGTGCAGCCATACCATTTTTAAAAAACTGTAAAAATTTAAAAAAATAAATAAACCCCACAAGAGCAGAGATTTTTCTCTGCTTTCTGTCATGCAGCATCCCCTGTACCTAAAACAATGTTTGGCACATCATATGTGCTGAATTAGCATTGGTTGATCCATAAATGAACCTGGCTTCCTGTCTGTCCACATTCGCTCTCTCTTCAGATCACTTATGTGGTTTAAGTAGAAAAAAAAAAAATGAGGAAATCTGGGTAAAACATTTAACAGTATGAGATACATAAATACCTCCTCAATAAATAGTAGCTATTCTTATGTTAACATGACACCACCACTACCACCACCACCACCGGCAGGTTTACTGAGGGGAGATCAACAGCTACAAACAGATGGAAATAAGATATGGAACAGATGGACAGATGGGTTTTCTCCGCTCTCGGAGTTTTCAGTCTAGTGGGGAAGCAGAGAACGTTTTAAATGAAGTACAATAAGTATATAGGATAACATGAAACACAGCACGGGCTTCTACCCAGGTCAGGAAGGTATGCAGGGCTGCTCGGACACCTAGCTTTGAAACGGGGGACCGTAAAAGATTAGAAAAGGGCCTCAGGTGAGGGAAGAGCTTGTTCGTCTGGAAAGAACCGAGAGGCCAGCTGGAGTGTTTAAGTGGGAGGGGAAAGGATGAACTCTAAGGCCGGAGCTGGACTATCTATACAAGACCTCGCTCAGAATTCAGCTAAGAGGCAGAAGCCCAGTGGTGGAGCAGGAGGCAGGGCTGCAGGTGGGTGGCCAGCAGCATTAGGCACACACACCTCGGGCTCTGTCGGTCGGTGGGGGCCTTAAGGAGCATCGCGTCTGATTGGCCAAGTTATCCATTGATGCAGGAAGACCAATTTTCTCCTCCTGTGACGACTCATACCTGTCAAAGGAAAAACGGAAAAGAGTAGGCAATGAGACCACTTTGTTCCTTTTATGCCTGTCAAGGTGTTATTTGGTTTCTCCCAGATGCCAGCAGCAGACAGGCAGCAAAAAACCTGCCTGACTGGTCTCAAAGGACATTCACATCAGCCGTTTCTTCTCCACGACCCTTGGAGAGGAAGCCGGATACTCACCCCTCTCCCCTCCTCCCACTCCATTCGTTTTGCAAATGGAAAACCTAAATCACTGGTGAATGAAAAAAAGTGGTAACCATCAGAGATTATTGTCAAGAGATAAAACTAGGATTAAACCAGCCTCAAATCCTAAGCCTTCCTTTCCCTCAGACCCATGTTGGGAACATGGGACACGAGGGATTTCTCTGTCATGGGGGCACCTGCTGTCAGTGGGAGTGACACTGACATCCAGGTCAGAGGGAGGGAGCACCTTGCCCCACTTCACAGGGAGCTGACTTGAGGTCCAGTCGATACCCGGTGCTTCCCAGCATCTAAACCTGGTGTCCCATGAATGTCCACCAGAAATCATGGTCCCCAACGCTGTCTCACCTCCACATGGCTTCCCCCCCAACCCCTGTCATCCTCTCTGTTCCTCGGCCTTAACACCCACATCCCAGCCATCAGGACGCCCTGCACATTCGACTCCTCAAATGTCCCTGCCATTGTGTCTTAGGTCGCCCCCAGCTCCTCCTGTTGCTTTTGCTTTGGCCTCAGTTCAAATCTGGACAGTGGCAGTGGCCTCCTCTGGCTGTCCCCCCTCCCCCACTCCATCCTCCTCTCTGCCACCAGCACAATGCACCCAAAGTGCAGATTCCGTAACATCATGTAGTAAATGCCCCAACACTTCATGGAAAATCAAGCCTTAGCAGTGCACCCGTCTCTTCCTGATGTGGACCTGGCCTGTCTCTGGCTGTCATTCTCTGGAATTCTCTACCTTGTTCCTTGTGCTTCAGCCATGCCGAGGGACCTGCTGGCCCCAGCACATCCTGCAACCCCTCCTTACCTCTGACACCATCTCCCTCACTCTGGCCCCCTCACCGTTCCTCTAACCCATGTGGTGCATCCCTGCTTAGGGCCTTTGCACTGGCTGCTCCCTTGTCTGGAACCTTCTCACCCAGATGTTTACATGGCCAACTCCCTTCCGTTCTTCGTCACCTGCTCAAATGTAAACTTCTCAGGGAGGTACACACTTGCCACCCTATTTAAATTTGCACACTGGGAGTTCCCGTCGTGGCGCAGTGGTTAACGAATCTGACTAGGAACCATGAGGTTGCGGGTTCGGTCCCTGCCCTTGCTCAGTGGGTTAACGATCCAGCATTGCCATGAGCTGTGGTGTAGGTTGCAGACGCGGCTCGGATCCCGCGTTGCTGTGGCTCTGGCATAGGCTGGTGGCTACGGCTCTGATTAGACCCCTAGTCTAGGAATCTCCATATGCCGCAGGAGCGGCTTAAGAAATAGCAAAAAGACAAAAAAAAAATTAATTAATTAAAATAAATAAATAAATAAATAAATAAATAAATTTGCACACTGGCCCCTCCCTTGACATTCCAGATTCTCCTGACAGCATTGATTTTTTTCATGTCACCTTTGAACAAGCTGTGCATTTCACCTATTATGCTTGTTGTTTATGTCTGTGCCCTACTGCTCCCCCCTACCCCTGCCTCTAGGACATAACATCCAGGACGGCAGGAATTTTCCTATTATTAAGTTCATTACATCCAAGCCATCTAAAACAGTGCCTGACAAATAGTAGGTGCCGTATGGATTTTTGTTGACTAAATTAATGCACAAATGTACCTGCTAGTTAACATCTCTCTGTTTGCACTTTTTTTTTTTTTTTAATATTTCCAGGGCCGCACCAGCGGCATATGGAGGTTCCCAAGCTAGGGGTCCAATTGGAGCTGTAGCTGCCGGCCTACACCACAGCCACAGCAATGCCAAATTCGAGCCACATCTGTGACCTACACCACAGCTCACAACGGTGGATCCTTAACCCACTGAGCAAGGCCAGGGATGGAACCTGCAACCTCATGGTTCCTAGTCGGATTCGTTAACCACTGCACCACCATGGGAACTCCCACGCATTCTTTTTTATCCGTCCTATTCCCCCACATCTACAATCTCACTGACACTTTTTACTCCAAACATGTCCTGTTTATGGACTTGTCTCCCTCACTTCTTGGGCCAGGGGATGCATCTTAGGTTATCTTTCTATGTCTACTTCCTAATACACACTAGAAGATAAAAGGCACTGAATAAATATTTGTTGAACTCAAATGTCCTGGATCATATTGTATTTCAGGCAAAGGGCCTAGATACATGCATCATATACAAACTTGAACCATAACTACACAGAGGAGCTCAGTCCGGAATTAGAGGTTACTCTTGTTCCATAAATCTTTTGCTGAAACCAGGAGTATCCAGTTGGATAACTGGTTGAGGCAGGTGCCAATTTTTGCAAATTCTACTTTGCCAGGATTTCAGGGTGGTCCTGAGTAGCTGGTCTCAGACCAGATGGTTGGTATTTTCTGCCTTTTGAAAATGGATATGCTCCCTGACTAAAACTAATTACATTAAGAGGTGAGGGGGTGTGGAATGACTATCGCTTGTTACTACAAGTGGGACATCAGGCCATTGATTTTACCCACAGCAACTCGTGAGGCAGGTTTATTATCTAGCGTTCACAGATGAGGACGTGAGGTTCAGAGAATTAAGGTCACATGACAAGCAAGTGGCGAGACAGAAATGTGAGCAAGTCCCGGAGGAGAAAAGCCCCAGCCCTATACTGCCTCCCGTCACCATGTGGGAATTCCTTCGCAGCATCACCTTCATATACATTATGAACTCACTCACATACCTAGTTCATTGTCTTGGCATCTTTGGTGTTTGGCTCTTTTACTGCCCTAAACATGGTAGGGAATGTTTTCAACAACCTACTGGTTCTTTCAAAGTTTGGACCCTACAGAAGTAGAGGATCTAATAAAATTCAGCACTGGAGTGTGATGCCGGCCTGCTGGAGGAAGTGTCCCTCGCCAGGACCCACAGGAAAGGCCCTCCCAGCCTTTCACCGTGGGGACCAACTGGAATTTAGCCTGACCTGATTTGACTATGGAGGGTGGTTCCATAATCCTGGACCTGAACTTTCTCATTTCCTGCTCAAGGATTTCTAATTTTCTTTTTTCTTTCTTTCTTTTTTTTTTAAGGGCTGCACCTGCGGCGTACGAAAGTTCCAGGCTAGGAGCTGAATCGAAGCTACAGCTGCCGGCCTAAACCACAGCCACAGCAACGCCAGATCCAAGCTACATCTTCAACCTACACCACAGCTCATGGCAACACCGGATCCTTAACCCACTGAATGGGGCCAGGGATAGAACCCGCATCTTCATGGAAACTAGTTGGGTTCGTTACCGCTGAACCACAATGGGAATTCCAAGAATTCCTAATTTTCTTAGGCAAAAACAAGACAGAAAAAGACAAGGGAGGCAGCAGTTGGGGAGGGCAGGAGGGTGCAGGAGACAGCGTTTCCAGCATGACATCTTGAACAGCCAGGGCACGGGCTCTGTCTCCCTCAGGACTGGACAGAGGACAGTCCAGTTAAAAGCATCCTTTCAGGAGGACTACCGTGGAACAGCCGACTTGCCAGAGTGCTCGGAAGCCTATAGCTCAGAGAGAAAGCTGTATTTGGTTCTGCCCCAGCATCTCTTGTGACGTCCGAGCATAAAAGACTGTCACAGGACAAGAGGCACATTACCAACGATGACGGGTCCAGCCAGGAGAAGCACCAGTAAAGACAATTAGGAATCGGGAAATTTAGCCAATTAGAAGCCTAATGATGGCAACGTATGTAGCCCCCAGGTCAAAGCGGAAGATGCAAGTTCTGGGGACATAGAAGACACTTCCAGAAGCTTGTGCTCGGGACATGCTGGACATGTCAAGGACATGGAAGCTCTGTCTACAGCCAGAGAGCAACCCATCTACTAGTCCACTGAATATTGCTGGCAGCATCTATTTGAGGCCTGTCACTGGTGTACTTTGGAATAAAAAGTTCATTCAATTTCATGGCTGGGAGAGGCCTGAGGCTGACGTTCCAGCCCCTCATTTTACTGATGAAGCTTCTCAGATGTAGATGGACATAGGGAATTCCACTTTTCAACTTTTATGAGAACACGAGATAAAATCACAGAAAACACCTTCTGAATGGTTTGGGGCAATGCCAAATCTGCACACCCCACCCCGTCCTGGCGAGCACACTGGGTCGGCCAGAGCAGGAGTCCCAACCTGAGACTTGGAAGAACAGGATCAACTTATGGCTCAGAAAGTAATGTTTGGGGGAAAAAAAAAATGCCCAGAGAATCTGGTTTGGCTTTTGCACCTGCACTGAGACACACAAGCCAAGGAGGGAAGAGCATAAAAGCAGGTTCTACTCCTTTTTTTCCCCCTCTCATTTTTTAGTTTTTATGGGAACATGTGTTTGAGGAGAGAAACTGTGAGTCTGTGGGGGTTCCCACTGCAGCCCAGGGGTGACAGTAAGAAGAAATCCAGGGGTGACAGTAAGAAGAAATCCAGGTGGCTGAGAAGAAAAATAAGTACATGGTGTGCAACAAAGTAAATTTTAGGGTTTAGCAGGTCACAAAGAATTTTCACAAATATAACAGCTGAAGGATGCGCTTTGAAAAAATGATTTAAATATATGAGGCCTGTGCAGCTAAACAGATGGAAATCAGGAGCTGAAGCCAAGAGTGAGGGATACTGGGGAGGAGGGGGAGGGGGCCCTGGGGACTGGGGGCGGGGTCTGTGAGGCACCCTCAGCATCAGCAGCCACTTGGATGGAGGAGGGGAAAGCTCCTGCCAGCAGCCCTGGGGTCAAACAGCAGCTAGTGAAGCAGAGGGTGAAGAAAACGGTCAGGAGAACTCGGGAGCCCTCTTGCTGTGAGGGAGGTAAAATCTGCCACAAACGCTGGAGACTTGAAAGGACGGAAGAGAAAAGAGAGCCTTCATGTTGCACGTAGCCCTGTGTTGACACTGAAGGTAGAAACAGGCGAAGGAGGCTCTGGGCACCTGCCTTCCTTCTTCCTTCCCTCACAGGTACCAACCTATGCAAACATCCGGGTCCTAAAGGACATTAAATATTGGCTGACAGCCAGGGTAGCCCAGAAATGTTGACACGGGCTCCTCAAGAAACTCTTTCACTGTAAAACCACTGCGCGTCCAATATCCCTCCGTTAAAAGATGATAATCGGAACCTCTAAAATGTTTTCTAAGCTAAAAACATTACTTGTTCCTAAAATTTAAGCAGTGATTGAGGGACGTTTTTACATGTTATGGGCATATGTTTTAAATGCACGGACGTTGTAAGCGACAGAAGTGTTTATTACTAGTTAATGAGAGACCCTTTCCCTGTTTGCACAGTAACGTGGGCTGTGTGTAAATAGAGGCTATTCAGGTAGTGGGCCTGCTCACCGCTTATACTTTGTGCCTGGGTAGCACCTTCATTCACAGAGCTGTGCTCTTATCATGGGTGTAGTGGACACCACCTCCTCCACTTTACAGCAGCACTGAGAATGGCACCAAGGAAGAGCTGTGAGGTCAAGAAAGGGGCTGGGAGGGGACAGAATCAACATATTTGAGTCCGTGCACTGACTGAGACAGGGCCTGGCACCACATCCCCCCAGCCCTGTGTTCACCCTGGGAACTGGGTGGCCCAGCACTCAGCTCACTGGTTCCTGGTCCTCTTGTGTCTCCCTTTTCCATTGAAGGCTCAATACTTGGGAAGATCAGGCCTCCTCTGGTCTGATATGGGTCAGTGTGTGTGTGGTATTTACTAAAGTACCATTTCTGTATGCAGACCCATTTGCTACTTGACAAGCAGCCTCAGGTTCTTTTCACCTTCAAAATCCAAGTATGTAGCGAAGTTCTTACCAAAGAGTCAAAAATGAATGGATTGCAATTTTTAAAAAAAAAATCAATGAATGAATGAACTGTTTATTCTAGCTGGACCTGCTTGGAAGTCCCACATCATGCCAAAGGGTCCTAGGAAACCACATTCCCTGTGGCAGCCCCCCCCCTCCCATGGTTTGATTTGGGAGATGGGCTAGCTCTCACATTCTGGGTATAGGCTGAAATGTCAACAGGGACACTGTACTTCCTCTGGGTATTTGGGGTTCTAACCATTCACCGTGTATCATGTCAGTCTTGTCTTGTCCTTCTGACCCCTGCAGGACAGAACACTTTTCCATCCTGTGAGTAACAGCTGCATGGACTGCAACCCTGCAGAGAAGAAGATTTTCATGGCCAGATGTGATCCTCTCTCTGAGACTCAGCAGTGGATTTTTGAACATATTAATATGACTGTTTTAGAAAAATTTAACTACCATGCCAGCTCCTAGAAAGAACAAAAAAGAAAGACTGATCACCTACAGAGGATAAAAACTCAATTTTAGCCAGCGTCTGGGTCGAAGGAGTCAGGAATAACATTTCCTAGATCCAGGAAGCCTGGTTTCAAGATCTGTAAATGCCACGTCCAAGTAGGCTGTCCTGAAGGACTTCCTGCACCTGAAGAACTTGGCTGAGAACCTCACCAGCTGCTTCTGGGAACTTGAGACGAGCAGTCCCCTTGCTGGCCAAGGGCAAAGATTATTTAGGGACTTTTCCAAACAACTGCTGAGTTAATAAATCCTAGCATTTCTCAGGTCAAATCCTGCAGTAGTGAGTAGCTATGAATGGATCCTACTAAGGGGGGTGGGGGGGGAGATGGAGGGCGTGACCACTCTGACACCCTGGGGCAGACCCCTCAGGTTTAGACCGAGCGGTTCTCTGACCAGGATGGGTTAAAAGTGCTGCAGATGATTCTAGAGTTCTCATACCATTCTGTTTTCTTCTTTCATTTTTCAATGAGGGTGTGCTATCTCAGACTTAAATGACATGATGAAATATACTTCCAGCGTCCCCACAGGCATCGGCCATTTTTCCTTTTGCGGCAGAGGTAACTGACTGTTCCTAAAAGTTCATGCTCCACAAATCAGCTGACATTCTACTTCAGTGCCCTTGTAATGAATCCAGTTTAAAAACAAAAATGAAAAACTATGCTACCAAGTTACTCCAAAGAGAAGGATTTCACGGAGGCAGCAAAAACCATGTCAGGTTTAGGAGAGGAATTTCCCTAGGAAATCTATTTTTACTTTTCTATTATTTCTAGAATTTTAAAAGCCTGATGTTGGTCCAGTCACAGTTTTATTAAGGAAGGAAATGGAGTGAGGTTGATGTAATCTGTTGAGGAGATTCTTAAATCCAAATAAATCTGCACTCCAAGTAATGTGTGAAAATGGCCTGGTGCACTTCAATTGTGTCTGATCAGTGCTGGGGACATAGAACGAACTGGTTTGCTTTTGTTCTGGGTTGGATTTCTGTTGACTTCTTTTATATTGTTGATATTAACGATGCTTTTGTTTTCCTTGGAAGCACATAGAAGGGATTTCCATCAATAAAGTGCTTCTGACCCCACTTTCTGTTAATGGGACAGTATTTCAGGGATGATTAAAAAACTAAATGGAACATTTAATCCTTAAAGGAGTTTTTTTTTTTAATTTTATTTTAATAGCAATGGGGGAGAAGGAGGAATAGTCAGGGATCAAAATCAATGCCGAGAGGGAATTCCGGTCGTGATGCAGTGGAAACGAATCCGACTAGGAACCTCGAGGTTGTGGGTTTGATCCCTGGCCTTGATCAGTGGGTTAAGGATCCAGCGTTGCTGTGATCTGTGGTGTAGGTCCCAGACGTGGCTCAGATCTGGCGTTGCTGTGGCTGTGGCATAGGCGGGCAGCAACAGCTCCGATTATTAGACCCCTAGCCTGGGAACCTCCATATGCCGCAGGTGCAGCCCTAAAAAGACAGAAAAAAAAAAAAATCAGTGACCAGAGGAAAAAATCATGTTAGTTATATATACATTTCTCAAGTTTTCTTCAGGGAGAAAAAAAAAGTTTTCATTTTGCTTTCATTGCTTTCTTTTAACTTAGTTTTCATATTAATAAAACTCTAGTTTTCACATTTATATATATGCATATATAGTCTTGGCTATAAAAGCACTGAATTTTAGAACTGGGGAGACTCTCAGAATCAAATCCCTTTGTTTTTAGAGATGAAAAGCAAAAAGCCCAGGAAGAGTAGTCTTAATTTCTGGTGGGGCGGAAGGGTCTTCCAACCCCTGGTCCAGTGATTTTTCTCCTGTGCTGTGTTGCCTCCCTCTGTTATTCAAAGAGGTTCTGGTTATGTCTCTGAGAATAATACACCTACCCGGGATGCCTACAAGAGCAGCACTCACCTTCCCAAGCTTTCACACGTGACACCTCTTCCTGTCGATGTTCGTGATTTTGTTCTCTCCCTGAAAACTAATCAAAATATCCAGTTAAACTGCCCTGCTAATAGAGGAGGAAGACTTATTTCGTTATCTTTACTGATTTTTTTTTTCAAGCATCCTTTCGAAGAGCTATTCTCTTTAAAGTGACAGTCGCAGAGGGTTTTTTGTGTAGGTCAAGAGATCTTGAAGCCTTCATGATGCAGAGTGGGAAAAAAAAAATCAATGGTGAGAAATTAACCTGTGTGTTGAATAATTCCAGAAAGCAGGTGAAGATTTATCTCAAGTGTTGGAGCAATCTGCTCATGGAATGAGATGAGCCTATAAAAACCCGCATTCAGTCACAAAACAGTGGACTGCTGTTGACAGTCCCACCAAAGACCCAACCCCGGCTTTGCCCAATTTGCAATTATGTCAGGATGCGCCCATCACAGGAGACCAGCCGTGACACATTTGGCACTATCCCCCAAGACCGCCTGAATGCTGTGGTGCAACCCCCCAGGCTCCTGATCTCAGAGGGCCTTGTCTCTTGTCTCTAACCCCAACTTTGACTAAAAGGATATAATATAAAAAATAAGAATTAAAAATTTTTCAAGAGAAACATGAGACATGAAAGCCAAAATTAAAACCTCAAACTCCCAAATGGTTATTAGAGGTGTGCAAAGGGGGAACATCCAGATAGAACAAAAGGAAAAATCAGTCCCACCGCTGGAGGCAGCAGGGCCTGGGGGCTTTCCCGGTACCACCTAAAGTTTGAACACCACCGTTACTGTTCTGAAAAACAGAAAATCACGTATGCTTGTGTCTTTGTTTGGCGGGAGCACTGAGCAGTCAGCAGAGAGATTCTCTTTCCTGAAAATTAACGTGATTTAGAAATGGAGCAGTCGATCTCTGACCTAGCCCCTTATCAGAATGAGAGGAAAAATAGAAGAAAGTTAATCCGGCCTCGGAAATTGCTACTACTTCTCTGTACTAAGAAATGGTTTCGCCAGAGTCAGAAAATAGTTGATTTTTTTTAAATCCTTTTCTTGTATTTACTGAGAAAAAGCTGTGCTGGAAAACAGTTGTGAACTAATGGTGGGATTGATAATTGCTCCAAGGCTGGATGAATACCATGGCAATAACAATGTGTGGCTGCTGTGTCTACTGCTATTTGGTTTAAAACATTAAAATGATCACATGACTGTTTTTAAATGTATTCATTATATCAGAGGCCGCAGTGTGTCATGCAAGTTGCAGGATTATTTTGTGAGTTGGTAACACAGAGCTTTATACAATAAATGCCTAACATGGAACAAAAAAGGAATCACAGTCAATGAAAGAGGGCGTTAGGCCCATTCTGTTCACTTTCTATTCAAACACTAAACACCCGGTCCTTTGGGGGCAATTATATGTTTTAAAAAAACAGCCAGAGAATAAAAGGCATATAAATATCGAGTTTATGCTTCTTGCCCTCACATGAAAAACACCCATTTCAATTCTTTCTTTCATAACTATCTCCATAATGAAAGAGCAAAAAAGGAATCTTTTATTGGAAAGAGTTTATGTCAGACATATCAAAAGAGCCAAGGACACTCAGATTACGAAACCCACTGTCTAGTCAGGGAAGGTCACACAGCCGAGAACCAGATGGCAGTGATGGCAAGGTCATGACCTTCCCTCTGCCTCTTCCCTTCTGAAGTGTCACAGAAGCCTTCCCAGGATGGACAGTTTCCCAGCCTCCAAATGCTGCTGGCTCCTGTTTTAAGGAATTTGTTTATTTATTTATTTATAATTTATTTTTAGGGCCGCACCCACGGCATATGGAAGTTCCCAGGCTAGGGGTCTAATTGGAGCTGCAGTTGCTGGCCTATGCCACAGTCACAGCAAAGTGGGATCCGAACCAAGTCCATGACCTACACCGCAGCTCACAGCAACACCAGATCTTTAACCCACTGAGCAAAGCCAGGGTTCCAACCCACACCCTCATGATTACTAGTCAGGTTTATAACCCACTGAGCCACAATGGAACTCCCCTGTTATGCGGAATTTATAGAGCCATCCTAATAATATGAGATTCTTGTGAACCTTGATTTATCCTGGGGCCCCCTTAGGGAGATCTCCGAGGCCCCTGCCCCAGTGGGTATATAATTCCCTTTCCTAAGAAGCTGCTGGAGATAAAGAAAGAGGGCATTTTATAGAAAACCGGAGAGGAAACACCTCAAAGGGAAAACAATTTTTCAGTGACTCCCTGTGATTGTGGGAGTAAGTGCAAATGACAAGAGGTGGGCTGCCTCTCCAGACACAGGTGCTCACTCCTCCCCTACACTCACTCCATCACCACCACTCTCAGACGACACCACCAGCGGTAATTACTCTCCATGTGTGCAGCCCTGGCAGGGACACTGAAGGGTGATGAGTGGCCCATCCTCCCACACCACTGACATTGGAAGATTGCTCTTTGATTTATGTCTGCAGCCTTTGCTGGAGACCCAGGAGCCGTTTGCAGCTCTATCTAGTGGACTTGACACTGGCCCGGAGCTTTTATCACATTCACTCATCTCAGCACTTGACAGGCCAGGCTAGTGTGGCTGGGACTGTGGCTTCTCAGCAGAAGACAGATTAGGCATTTCAGAGAAAGCTGGGGACAATTCTTCTGTCTCTCCGGCCTGAGGAGGTCCCCTTCAGCTCACCACACGACAGCCTCTGGGGTCAATGCACCATGTGTGCCATCCACCATGTGTGCCCCGCCGACCTCAGTACAGAAAGGCTTGACATGGCAGAATCTTCTGGTTAATGCTTCTATCCTGACATCACTCACCTTAGGGAGGGGGAGCTTCGCAGTGTGCAACTAAGTGACATGGGTCCTGGTTTACAGGGGACACTCCTGGTTTGTGCCTGTGTAATTATCAACAGTGCCCCTCTTACTCTCAAAAGGGTCCTAGTTTGGATAGCTAATTATGTGGTCACTCTATCTATAGCCCACCTGCCTGTTTATTTAATGGTTCTTCCACAGAAGGTTAAAATGTCCTGGGCTTATGAAATAACACCTGCAGTCTATAAGAAATCAGCTGGTCTCACCCCATCCTTTCAAAACAGGACCGGACAAATCCAGTTGTATTTGGTGACTGTCTAAAGGATTCACATGGTTCTTTGCAAGTTGCCTGATGGAAGCTTTTTAATAAAGAGTTCTTATACCCAGTTAAATCTTTTTGCTGAATTATGACAATTCTAATTTAAATAGTTTTTCATCATTTTAAAAAAAAAACGTATTTTGATGGAGTTCTCGTCATGGCTCAGTGGTTAACGAATCCGACTAGGAATCATGAGGTTGTGGGTTTGATCCCTGGCCTGGCTCAGTGGGTTAAGGATCCAGCATTGCCATGAGCTGTGGTGTAGGTTGAAGATGCGGCTCAGATGCTGAGTTGCTGTGGCTCTGGTGTAGGCCGGCGGCTACAGGATACAGCTCCGATTAGACCGCTATCCTAGGAACCTCCATATGGCGCAGGCGCGGCCCTAAAAAGAAAAAAAAATAAAAAGAAAAAAAAGTATTTGAAATCAAATAAGTCATTATCTACATTTCCAAGCCAAGAACAGCAGATCCTTACCATTAGGCAATTATTAATTCTCATATTATGGTATGAGGCAGATGGATGGATGGATAGATAAATAGATGATACATTCAATCTGCAATGTTGCTTTTGTTCTTAAATTGACTTTACGTATATCTCATTCTGCCCTTGTAAACTACCTCTGAGGTAGATGATAGTACCATCTTTATGAAGAAATTGCAGGACTCACGTCAGGGGCACACCCAGATCAAGGTCACACAAGTTCACAGCAGAGCCAGGAGAAGAAAGCAGGCCTGCAAGCGAAGCCTCACTCCTTCCAGTCTCTGCGGGGTCCACACCCCACAGAGGGCCGTTGGTCCACGGTCAAACCAAATATGAGAGGTACTGAGCTACTTCTGAATGGTGTGGACAATCCTTCCTTGGGGACCTCCATTTTTAACCCTTAATTATGTTTGCTTTTCTTCCCACAAGCTTATTAAAGAAAGAACACCAAAACGAACTCAGGATTAGTCCTTCTTAATGAGATTTCCAGGGTACTTTGAAGAAGTGATCAACCAAAGCTATTTGCATAGCTCTGGATGATAAATCCTAAAGCAAATATTCTGTACTTTGTGATTATTAATGGGCTCAGCCCTTGGGGATGGTGGGGGGAGGGGCGGCGGCAGGGGACCGGCACGAGACAAAGATTTTTGCACTTACTTTGCAGTCAGTCTCCAAAACTGACCTCCTTTCAGTACTCTTATTTTTGAAATGTTCTGTCCAGGTACATCTCTTACATCTCTGAGACACTGGAGACAGTTCTCTCTGTGGCAGTCTTTCTTTTCTGAGGATGCTAAATGGGAATCTCTGTGAGTATTAAAGGCTGCTAGATACAGATAATTCTACAACTGAAGAGATAAGAAGTTGCTTTCTCAGTCCTTAATGTCTTAGCCCTGGTAAATCCAAGTAAGTTCCCTGCAGTGCTGTCCTGCTCTCACATACTGACTACAGGTGTCAGAAAGAATAGCCATTTACCTAGAGCCACACTTACACTAAGAGAAACATACCCAAGGACACCTTATTTCAAAAGTCCTCTAGCTTGTACTAGGCCCGTGGTTATCACACTGCTGCACCTGGAGAGACCATTAGAACAGCCGGCTGGACCACCTTCCTACCCCAACCCCAAGATTATTATTATTTTTTTTTTTTTTGTCTTTTTAGCTGTTTCTTGGGCCGCCCCCATGGCATATGGAGGTTCCCAGGCTAGGGGTCCAATCGGAGCTGTAGCCACTGGCCTACGCCACAACCACAGCAACGCGGGATCCGAGCTGCGTCTGCAACCTACACCACAGCTCAGGGCAACGCCGGATCGTTAACCCACTGAGCAAGGGCAGGGACTGAACCCGCAACCTCATGGTTCCTAGTCGGATTCGTTAACCACTGCGCCACGAGGGGAACTCCCCAAGATTCTTAATCATCCAATCTGGGGTGGGGCCCAAGAATTTCTAACAACTTTCTGGGCGGTGGGGATCCTGATGGTCTGGGATCCACTCTTTGGCTTCAATCAATAGTCTCAGCCTGTTAAAAATACTTTTTCAAGATGGTTTTGTGAATGTTGAGTGTAGTTAGAAGCCATGTGTTTATGTGAAAGTCATCTCTTAGAAATGCTAAAATCCCAACTCATTCAAAATCCAAACTGAGTGTAACTCTGTTCAATGACTATTTATAGCCAGAAGCAAGTTCCTCTTTTATTTTTATTATTATTATTATTATTTGTGTCTTTTTAGGGCTGCACCCACAGCATATGGAGGTTCCCAGGCTAGGGGCTGAATCGGAGCTGCAGATGCCGGCCTACACCACAGCCACAGGAACGCGGGATCCAAGCTGCGCCTGCAACCTTCACCCGCAATTCATGGCAAGGCCATATCCTTAACCCACTGAGTGAGGCCAGGGATTGAACCTACATCCTCATGGATTCTAGTCGGGTTCATTAACCACTGAGCCATGATGGGAACTCCACAAGTTCCTCTTTCAAAGCTCTTTTTTAAAAAAAAATTTTTTTATTGAAGTGTGGTTGACTTACGTTTCAGGTTTACAGAAAAGTGATTTAGTTATATATATATATATATATATATAATATGTGTATATATATTATATGTGTGTTATATATGTATGTGTGTTATACATATATGTGTATGCATATATGTGTATATATGCATATATATGTATACACACACATACATATATATATTCCTTTTCAAATTCTTTTTTTTTTCCTTTTTACAACCATACCTGTGGCATATCGAAGTTCCAGGGCTAGGGGTCGAATCGGAGCTGCAGCTGCCAGCCACAGCCACAGCAACACCAGATCTGAGCCACATCTGCAACCTATACCACTACTTGGGGCAATGCCAGATCCTTGACCCCACTGAGTGAGGCCAGGGATCGAACCTGCACCTTCATGGACACTGTGTCAAGTTCTTAACCTGCTGAGCCACAGTAGGAACTCTTCAAATTCTTTTCCATTATAGATTATACAAGATATTGAATATAGTTCCCTGTGCTATACAGTAGATCCTTATTGTTTATTTTATATGTAGACAAGTATATCTGTTAATCCCAAACTCCTAATTTTAAAGCTCCTTAAATCAAGATCACGGGGCTGGAAGACCAAGAACAGGCAGTATTGTGGTATTTGAGAAAAGTAATCACGTCCACTATATAGGTCAAGGCTTCCACCATTAAGTGCGTGGCACTGAGCAACACATCAATAATTTAGCTATTATCATTCCTTCCTCTGTGAGTGAATGTCATACCACTGTACCAGAAGATGGTACAGAATGGTTAAATAATTTACTTAACATTGTTTTTCAGTATATCAGCCTGTTTAGACCAGATCATCCTTTTTCTCGAGTTCTGTCTTAAGAAAAGAAACATTAATTTTCTTAGTGGTAAATACCTGACCGAGCTTATTTCACAAATGCTATGGAGAGGTGACTAAGCTACAGTTCCTCTCATCTTTGAAAAACATTGGAAGTTTAATTAAAAGTCTTTTTAAGTGTAACAGTATCTCACTATGTTCAACTCAGCTGAGTAACTTCCCTAGAAATAGCTGCAGAAAGTAAAGAAAAGCTGAATATTTCTGCCATGGTGGACGTATGGCTCTCTTGGGTTTATAACCTGCTTCTCATTGAAAATAAAATAGTGAGATCTTTTTTTAAAGGTTTTGTCCTCTGTCTTCAAAAAATAAAAGTTAACTGAGAATACTTTCTTTTTTCTTTTCACTACCTTCTAATGGAAGGCATGAGGAGTAAATCCTCCAAATTACCTTTTTCCCCAAGTATTTTTACAGGTGCCTGTGTGTGTGCAACTCAGGTGCATGAAGGAAAGTGTATGGTGGGGAAGAGCATTTTGCTTTACCCTGCTTGCTATTCAAATCTGTATCACCCAGCAAATGGCTTGTTATGTAATTTATAATGTGGTCATGTGCCAATCATCCAAACCACATGTGTTCAGATCTTGTGGAGAAAAAAAAAAATGCAGAGAGCTAAAATCCAGACAGTGCATCTCAAATCAAAAGGACACACTTCCGTCATCAGGTCTTCAAATTCCTGGTAAAGCTGGTAAGGACTGGGACCCAGAAGTCCTAACCAAGATTCCCCATCCTGCAAAGCAGGGACCGGAGGAGGTGGGCATGGTGGGGGTAAGGCTGGGAGAGACAAAAACAGCCAGGCTTTGTTTCCCTGAGGAAATTTTTTTAATGTCCTGGAGGAAGCAGCGGGAAAATGTGGCTGTGACTGAGATGTCACAGAAACAATCTCACAAAAGAAATGCTGCACTTGAGCAAGCAGCCGCTTGTCATTATCGTCTCCGGGGGAGCCAGGGACCAGGGTCAGACCCATGAGGTGGGCCTTGTCTGCAGAAGCGCCTTCTAAAGAATGGGAGCTCAAGCCAGCATTAAATAACTAGGCAGAGTCCCCAAAATGTTTAAAATAAAACAATCTTGAGGCCGATTCATCTGGATAATAAATGCCCCTGGATGTGGCTTAAAGGCCCTTTGATCGGGAGCGACAGGAAAGCCTTAAGCAGAGGAGGGCTAATGACCTCGTTCTGACATTCCTCAGCCATCCTCCGGCTGCCAGAAAACTGCCTGTGGGGTTGAGGCAGTGAGGTTTAAAATGGCCAGGGAGCAAGGCGGCAGGAAAACGGGCTGAAGGATGCTCTGCAGGAGCTGGGCTGCGGCCCCATGGCTTCCTAGGAAACTCCTCTCCTCTCTCAGCTGGTGAACTCTCCCTTGTCGCTAATGACCCTGATAAACTTCCTCAAAAATGAAGCCAGAGGATCGGATCAAGGTCATTCCTTTGGTGACTTGGTGATCTGAACCCCTTTCTCTTTGTGGTCAAGAGAAATGTGGGAGCAGCCAGGTCCTGCATCTCCCGGAAGGCTGTTTCTTACGAGGATCTTCTCCAAACCTGGGGAAAACTGTTTCAGGCAGCGAGACCATGCTGGTCTTTTTCTCTGAGGACTCAACACTCTCAGTTTAATTTGATCAATGTTTGCTGAGTACCAACACAAGTGAAGCTTCATGCTAAGACAAAAGGTCCACAGAGCAAGGAGAAAGATGCTGGTTAGCTCTCAAGAAATTATATTCTTGCCCTGGCTGCAGCCCTGTCTCCCCTTTGAAACTGGGCAAACCTTAAGTCCCTAATCTCCCCTGCACGAATGTGGTCCTGACGCAGTATGGTCATGAAGAGGGCTGGCAAACGAAAAGGAAAGGCGACACGTTCACACGTAACGCAAGTCTGTTCTCTGGCGACTTACAATTTAACGAAGTGATTCTTAGATATGGTGACCAGATCAATTTTGTCATATGAACCAGATCATTTTTCAGAGAGAAATAAGGTATTATTGATAAGGATGGAGGGAAAGCAGCTGGAAACCAAGCCTGGGGAAACCAGGACATGTGGTCATCCTCTTCTTAAAGATACTAACAAATGATCTGTAAATGAGATGAAACATTAAGCCTGAACCCACATAGCCAAACTTTAAGGGCTATTGGGCAGGAAAAAAACTTTCCCTCCAACCTAAGCTGTGGGAATGGGGGTAGGGGGGGAGAAGGGTGCTATGAGTCAAACTGATGAAAGACAGATTAGTAAGAGAAAAAAACAGATATAATTCTATACTTAAGCCCAGGAATTCACAAAGAAATGAAACTCAAAGAGGCAGTTAGAGTTTGGGATTTACATGCCATCTGAATAGGGGAGAGAGAGGGGCAGAGGGTCACTCCTGCAAGGAAAGTAAGTTCTTAGAAGGGGAGGAGGGAGAAGGGCTCTTAGGAAATACAAAGGGGCCTTAGGAGAACAGATGGGAGATATGGAGGTTTGTGACAACATCTGTTTGGGTGTGGTGCCAACTTCCTGTCTCCAAACGGAGAAGATTAGAGCTCTTCCTTGGGTGGGTAGGGGTTTATGAAAACAGTTCTTTTGGTAGGCTCTGCTTTCAGGCAGATATGAGGTTCTCAAACACCTTAGCTCAAAATAATTCTCTCGCTAAAGTGGCTTATTTAGGGGGTAGTCTACCAGGTCCCCCTTCACTGTTCACAAAATGGAAGTGGGCTTGAGTACTTTGATTTTCTTATTGGAAAGTTCTTTGAAATCACGTAGGTTGTGTGATTTCCTTTTGAATTTTTTTTTTTTTTTGCTTTTTAGGGCTGAACTTCAGCATATGGAGGTTCGAACACCAGGGGTCGAACTGGAGCCACAGCTTCCAGCCACAGCCACAGCCACAGCAAAGCTGGATCCTTAACCCACTGTGTGAGGTCAGGGATCGAACTTGCGTCCTCATGGATACTAGTTGGGTTCATTACCACTGAGCTACAACGGGAATTCCAGAAGCTTTTTATAAAACAAAATTATTTTACCCTATTGTAACTAGATTAAAGTATCTAGGCTATTCGCTGCTTGAAATGGCCCTAAGATCTATATTCATCAATTTATCAAAATAACATCATAATAGCCAGCTTAATTTTGAAAATATAAGTAAAAACTTACAAAGAAGGTGATTTTAAAGGGAAATATAGTACACTCCCCTGTTTTGATATGCATTGTATGTACTTAATTAACAAGAAGAGTAGATCTTAGAAAAGAATGGAATTATTAAATACCTCCCGCAATATTAAAAATTGCTATTTGGGGGTTTGTTTTACATGGACTGACAATAGAAGCACATTTTACTTGATAAATGAGGATTTTGGAAGGAGGCTGCTGTCAGACAATTTAGCAATAAAGCCAAATAGTAAGGAAGACATGAGGTTTTTATTGCTAATTTACTTCCTGGGTTTCTCATTGCACAGGGGGACCTCCCTTATCCAGGCGAAGTGATAAGGCCCGATGGACAGTCCTGACCAACACGTCCCATCTTCAGAATGTTCAATGACACTGCACCCCCAGACAAATGGAATTGGGGAAAAGTTTCCATGAAATGAAGCTATTTTCTGCAGGGTTTTGTTCCTGACAAGCTATACTGCAGCTCCAGCAAAAAATGAGGAGAAAATAAATCATCCGGTTTAGAACCAAATCAACCAACCAAACAGACACAGCAACAGAAAACAGACACAGGCTCCTAAATGCTACTCCAGCAGCAGACCTATGAGGTCAGAGACCAGTTCATCCAAAATATATATACATTGGGAGTTCCTGTGGCTCAGCAGGTTAAGAATCCAACTAGTATCTATGAGAATGTGGATTCAATCCAATCCATGGCATCACTCAGTGGGTCAAAGGATCTGGATGGCCCTGAGCTGTGATATAGGTTGCAGATGCAACTCGGATTCCACATTGCTGTGGCTGTGGAATAGGCCGGAAGCTGCAGCTCCAATTCCACCCCTAGCCTGGGACCCTCCATATGCCACAGGTGCAGCCCTAAAAAGACTCTCTATGTGTGTATGTGTGTGTATGTGTGTGTGTGTGTGTGTGTATACATTGGACACTTAAAATTGTGCTGGGTGGATGGCGAAATGCCTACTTCCCTGTTCTCCCCTCAATATTTCCCATGTTTCAACCTTGAAAATGGGGTGCAGAGAGAAAGAGAGGGAGAGACGGAAGGAGGGAGAAAAGCGCTATGAACGGAAGCACATACTCTAAAGCATAAGAAATATACCTTCACCAGGCATTTTGATTGATATGGTGAGTTGTTTTATAATTGCTGCTCCGGGGGGCGGGGGGGAGGGGAATCAGGGACAATGAAAATATAGCCCATGAGGCAGTGGATGGGAAAAAGGTCTCCACAGAAGAGCATGGTGCCTGACCCACAACTCTCAGGGCCCTGATTTGCCCCCTCTTGCCCACCTGCAGCTCCCCCGTCAGAAGAAGCACCGGTCAGAGGAGGTCGGTCCCCTTTTCCAGCTCCCACTGACCTGTTTATCCCTTTCTAAATGGACATAGTAATGATATTTGCTAGGGGGTGTCAGTAGTTAGAGAAAGGAACCTGAGAAAAAGAAAAAAAGATCCAACACAGGCTGAGATGCATACAAATTATATATGGAGTTCCTGTTTATTGGTGGTAAAGATGGGTAACACATTAGACTGAGCCCCTTGGGGGAGCTATTTATCCTGATGGTCTGGACCTCAGTACCGAAGAGGCAGGAGGGGTCCACTGCGGGAGAGCACACGGCTTCCTCAGTTAAGGGAAGAGCACTGACCTCGCCAGGTGAGCCCTGGGGCTCCAGGAGCTGAGGGAGCCACGTAGGTGTGTTTACCTGAAAAACTCACATCTATCCATCTTTAAGCCTGAATCTGTGATCTGAAAGCTTTCCAAGGTAGGGACATTGATGTCTGAAATGAATCAAGCAACAAGAAATGCACAAAACTGAGAAAGGAAGCAATTTCAAGGCAAACATTGGGCTACAGCACAGTCCCAAGAGGCTTCTGAAGCCACTGAAGAAGGTTTACTGACTGTTCTTGACCTGCAAAGTTTACTTCTTCTTGTTCCTGCTGCTCAGTCACACAAATGGAAAATAATCCAAAGCTATGGATGTGGGAATTACTTTGCTGATAGTGACTGCTTTAACTTGACGGGAACTCTTATTCTTAGGCGTCTTCCAAACACATTGTATCTGACCAACTGTGCTTCCTCTCTAAAGCATCACAAGGGGAACCAGGCTTACTATACGTGGAGCAAAGCTGTCTGGGTTTTTGTTTCTAATTCCCAAGGTCACCAGCAATAATTTTACTGTAGTTAAACCTGGCTATTAATTAGCAGTATAACAATGGGTAAAATGACCTAATATCTATAACAGGGTATTCATTCCTAAATTGTGCTGTATTGGAAAGTTCGTTTTAATGGATGTTGCAAGGCAGAGATATTGAATAATAGCTCCTGAGCTGAGGAGGAACTTTAGAACTGAAAACCAAAGCATGCAACTTCGCAACTCCGTAAAATGCAATTATGACATTTATCATGGGTCCTTTCATACAGGCAGGATCTGGGGACAGTGACCCGGAGGCATTCACAGCTGCATCAATGACGGGGGTACAGGAGGACTTAAAGGGGCCAAAGCTAAAAATAGAATCTGACCACGAGGGAGAAGCCTGTCCTCACAGTTGGGAACTAGAAGCATTTACTCCCTCCCTCCCTCCCACCCCACTCCCACCCCACTCCGGGCATTCTTCCAGTTTTTTACATCCGATGGAGGCCAGGGTAGGGGCTGACCAGGAGCTCATCTGACTTGCGCATGTCCTTTGTGAACTAGGCTAAACCTTGGTACCCCAGAAAGAGTTGGGGGGAGGCCTGCAGGCCTGAGACGGAGTTAAGAAAATGGAGTCATTGTGGTTCAGCCACACAGGGGAAAATCCTGTGATTTTCAGATAAAAATAAACTAAGAAAGGGATCCAGGTTATGCTGTAAAGAATTTAACCCGAAGAGTCTGGTAAAATACCCTGGTTTGGACATTTGGAATAAGGCTGATCCCTGGCAACATTGACTGAACACAGTATCTGTATCCACACATCACTCAAAAATGAGATGATGGGGTGGAGGGCACTCTGAGATATTACAAGTGGCTGGCAATGTATTAATTCCATCGCTATTGAGTCATTCATCCATCAAACATTTATTGAGCACTGAATCGCAGACACTAATCATACAAGTTCTCAAAAATTTATAACAGTGTTTCATGGCAAAGACTTCTTCTATGAAACTGTTTCCATAATTGAATTCACAGGGAGGCTGGTCAAATATTCTGTAAACCTTGCCAGCAGGCTGAAAATCTGCTTATTGGATTACAAAACCACAGCCAGATCTAATGTTTAAAGGAAAACCATTCTTAGCAGTAATTCTACTCTCCTTTACTATTGTTTTTAATAGAGGACCGGAGAGTCCTCAAAGAATAGGATAAAAAGAAAAGATGACAGGGAGTGCTTTTGAGGTCTTCAAATTTTATAAAATAAAAATACATGTTATCTTCAATCTAAGGAAGGAAACTAGAAACGACAGTTCCCTGGCAACACAAAACATCTTTCCTTCCTTTTCCTAAATATCCCCCTTCTGGCCAGGGAGCAGGAGAAAGGCAGCAGTTCTCAACTCCTTACTGGGTCTACTAAGGTACCTTGATAAGGCAGGTCTCAATTAATTTATTAATAACATGTAAAGCTCCAAAGTTTCTAAATTTTTTTAGTCTTCTGGTTTTTTTTTTTTTTTTTTAGGGCTACACCTTTGGCTTATGGAGGTTGCCAGGCTAGGGGTCTAATCGGAGCTACAGCTGCTGGCCTACACCAGAACCACAGCAATGCCAGATCGGAAAGAATCTGCGACCCACACCACATCTCACAGCAATGCTGGATCCCCAACCCGCTGAGTGAGGCCCACAGTCTCATGGTTCCCAGTTGGACTCATCTCCACCGTGCCACAATGGGAACGCACAAAGTTTCTAAATTTTTTATTACTTTAAAGGAATCTGAATTTTCTCCTTAAAAGAACATATTTCTCGACAGCATGGGAAATGGGTATAATTCCCCCTGAGAATTGGGGATACTCTGGTTCTGACTTGTAGGGATACCTGGGCGTGCGAAGGCTGTCCATCCTTGTCACATCAGCACAGAGACTAGAGCAGATGCCTTGTGGATTTCCTCCTGAATTTGTCACCCAACCCTTTAGTTCTTGGGACTTGTGGTCATTCCTGGTAGAGGAGAAAGGCCGGGTAAGGGCTTTCCCTCCCCGGAAAGTTTTTTTTTTCTTTTTCTTTTTACAGCTGATCTGCAGTATATGGAAGTTCCTAGGCTAGGGGTCAAAGCTGCCTACCACCAGCCTATGCCACAGCCACAGCCACAGCAACACCGGCTCTGAGCTGCATCTGTGACCCACACCACAACTTACAGCAACGCCGGATCCTTAACCCATTGAACGAGGCCAGGGATCAAACCCGAGTTCTCAGGGACACAGTGTTGGGTTCCTAACCCACTGAGCCACAACGGGAACTCCAGCCCAGGGGAAAGTTTTGAGAAAACAGGGCAGAGCCTACTGAAAACACAGGGCCGTTCATTCTGCCCCTAGATGTTGATAAAAAGCAAACCAGCCAAGAACAAAGTTTAATCTATTCGGCAAACACTTCTGAAAAAGCCAAACTCAAGCTCTTAATTATCCAACGTTAACTAACGACAGGGGAAGTCCTGCTAGCAACACTCAGCAGGCTTCCATTTTTCATACACTGGGTTTCAAATTTCTTTCACCAGAAATGTAGGATAAGCATGTCAAACAGCTCACTGATATTTTCCAAGCTGGCAGGAAATGTTCCGGCTGTACCAGCCACTGGAAAGGGGAGAGACTATTATCTCAATTGTCAGTGTTTACCCATCCAGTAAGTAAAAAGCCTGGGCCAATATTTATAGGCAGTTAAACGGTGTTGTACTTGATAAATACCGTGTGGCTGCCTTAGAGCAAAACAAAGGACACTGCTGGATAACAAGACAGCTGCAAAAATTAACAGTAGACCAGGGAGGAGGCTGGAGTTTCAGGATCATGGAATCTTTCCCCTCTACCCCTGCAAGAGAGATACCTGTTATAAAAGAGGGATGGTGTAAAAGAGCAGTGAGCTACTGCAGACAGATTTAAAGCACCTACAATCATTTTTTAAGATAAGTAACACTGCCTGAAGTTGAGCTCAGTAAGATAACTGAAAACTACATTCCACTTTATCATTCGAGATTCACAGCCTAAGGGAAAAAGCTGAACAAAATACAAACTGCACCTGAATTTTGTACCAAAGCTATGCAATTAAACTTCCCATTAGCAGAAGCCAACTTGGTATAAAAAGGGATTTTAAAGAAGGATGTTGGCCCGCGCAATAGCAGAATTCAATGGGTTAGAATGTGGATCTTCTAAAAAGCTCAGAGCTGCTTTTTGCAACCATTTATAAAATTCTTGCCAGAAGCAAGAAAAATAGCTATGCTAATCATACAATTTCCAATTGGGCTAAAACTAAAGGAAGTTAAAAGAAAATCGCAAATCTGACTCCCAGGGCAGAGGGACTGACACGTGAAGAGAGATGATTAAAGGAGTCTCAAACGCCCAGCTCTGAGGAGTAGCAGCCCAGAGGAAATGTGACTGTCATTGGAAAGTGTCCACAGAGTGTAAACAACTGTCAGAGTCATTCCTGAGCTGAAGAGAGGGAAGACTTTGGGGTGAAATTAAGGACAGAGAAATTTAAACTTAATGTCTCTGCTGAAAAGAGCTGCCAAATAGTGAGGCGTGCCCCCCACCCCCGGAGGGAACCATGCTCCCGAAAGGCACCCAGAGACCAGGCACATCTCCAGCCCTTTGTATGGGCAAGCCCTGCGGAAAAGAGTAGGACGCCTTTGTGGAGAGTAACTAAGATTCCTCTCAGAGGAGGCAAAAGTCTCTGGTGGGAATTGACACTGGGCACTAGTTGGAGAGGAAGTGAGGGAGAGAGGTGGGTGGCTGGCAGGCAGAGAAGAGGAGGAAACACCACTGTCATGCATAGACCCTGCAGAGACACAGCCGAGGACCCGCCCGCAGCACAGGCCCCAGCAGAGGCTCTGCTGGGAGCTCTCAGGCGTCTTTCCAGCTCCTGAATAGGCTCCATCTCTCCTTGCAGAAAAGCCTCAAAACTTGGAGCCAAACTACCGTGTGAATTGTGTCCTTAAGATGAGAAGTGACTCTCTAAAAACCGTAGAGAGCGAGTCTTGGTAATATTCCCTATGCTGAACTGAGAGGAATGGCTCAGAATACAAGCTTGGCATCAAGCAGATCTGGGCTCAGATTTCAGTTCTGCTATTTACTGTGTGACCCTAGGCCCGTGTGAGGACAACTTTTCCACGACCCAAACTCCCAGCTGAAGATGGAGTAATAATACAGACCTCTGGCAGCCAGCGTCCTTGGATGCAAGAACTGCGCTGGAAAACTGAAGCTGGAAAGGCATTTTGGGGACGGATATTAGAGAGCTTAGAGAACCAAGGAGAGAAGGGCTGTTACAAGGTCCCCTCCATCTGCTTCTGGCTCAGGCAAGCCTGAGGTTCAGAGCATCCCGTCAGGCTGAGAACATCTCCTTATCAAAGGACTCGTAGGGAACCCTCATGAAGACAAGTATGCTGGGTCAGTTATGAAGTAGATTTTAGAAGCTAGTAAAGATGGACTAGCTTAGGTATCTGAAGCAGTTGGTCCAGAGCCTGACATGGAGGAAATACCCTAAAACCCAAGTCATCATTGTTGCTAAAGTACATTTTTACATAAGAGCCAATATGTTTGGTCAAGCAAATGAAATCAAATACAAATTTTTCTTGAGTCTCTGTACTTAATAAATAAGAGTATTCAATAAATACATTAATGGGTACATACTTAGCATCCTATTAGCATTGAAGGTATGCCTTCTTTTTTTTTTCTTTTTTTCGCTTTTTAGGGCCTCAAGAGCAGCATATGGAAGTTCCCAGGCTAGAGGTCAAATTGGAGCTGCAGCCGCTGCCTCCTGCCATAGCCACAGCAATGCCAGATCCAAGCCTCGTCTGTGAGCTGCACCATAGCTCACAGCAATGCTGGATCCTTAACCCACTGAGTAAAGCCAGGGATTGAATCCATTTCCTCATGGATACTAGTTGGGTTCGTTACAGCTGAGCCACAATGGGAACTCCCAAAGATATGCATTTTAAACACTAATACACACACTTTAAGGGGGAAATAGTTCAGATCTGTGATATCAAATAAGATGAGAAAATTCTAAGCATTTCTGTAAACAAATACTTTCTGCAAAGATCCTTTTTGTAGAAAAATTACTAATCTAGTCTAACAGGCCACAGGGCTCCTATGTTTTTTCTGACAAATCACTACACTTGCTGCAACCGTATACATTTAGCAGATCCCAACCATGGCGTTGAGAGAGGAAGCTGTGGGCCGAGTTCACAAGGCGACCCCTTGTAGAGTCAGCTGGATGGAGGGCTGGTCTGCAAAGCCTCCCCTCTCTGATAGTGCCATCAGGCTGCTACATCTCTGGATCTTTGCCACCAGATCCTCCCTTCTCAAATGCAAAGACAACTACCAGGGGGAAAAAAGAGCACAGGAGCCATCTGCTGAAACTCAGAAACCCAAAGGTGAGAGACTGCTTGTTACACCTCCTCCCACACCATGTATTCTAGAATGAATTTCTGAGCGTCACTTATGGCGAAGGTGTTATTTAATCACAATTTCCCCTCCAACGATCACTTTTAAAATAACTGAATGCTTAATGAATTCTCCAGAGGAATCTCAAATACGCAGTTTCTGAATTGATTAAAAAAGAGTAAAAAATTTGCAGTTTTCTCTCTAGCTCTAATCTCACTGAATTCAAACAAAATGCCCCAAAATGCTAACGGCTGCACAATCTAAAGGGTATTTGAAGGTAGAGTTGAAAGTTAACTACATGTAGAGAACCACAGACAGAGATGTCTGGACAGCCTGTTTTTCACAAGTAAGCTATTTCTAAATTTCATCACAATTTTTTTGTGAGGCTATATCATCATGCATCTGATTTTATTTTTTATTTTTAGTCTTTTGTCTTTTTAGGGCTGCACCCGCAGCATATGGAGGTTCCCAGGCTAGGGGTCCAATCAGAGCTACGGCTGCCAGCCTATACCACAACCATAGCAACGTAGCATCCAAGCTGAGTTTGAGACCTACACTATAGCTCATGACAACGCTGGATCCTTAACCCACTGATTGAGGTTAGGGATCGAACCTGCATCCTCATGGGTACTAGTTGGGTTCATTAACCACTGAGCCACAACAAGGACTCCTCGTCATGCATTTGAAAATGGTAGTTCATGAGTTCCCTAGTGGCTCAGCTGGTTAAGGATCCTACTGCTGAGGCTCTGGTTACAGCTATGGTATGGGTTTGATCCCTGGCCCATCAGGAACTTCCTCACTCCTTGGGTGCAGCTAAAAAAAAAAAAGAAAGGAAGGAAGGAAGGAAGGAAGGAAGGAAGGAAGGAAGGAAGGAAGGAAGAAAGAAAGAAAGAAAGAAAGAAAGAAAGAAAGAAAGAAAGAAAGAAAGAAAGAAAGAAAGAAAGAAAGAAAGAAAAGAAAGAAAGAAAGAAAATGGTAGTTCACAGTGAAATTTTCAAAAGCTACATGGAGATATTTTTAATGGGTTTTGTTTAACTTCAGTGATAAAAATTCTACAGAAGAAAAAGAAAAACGGTACCCTGGCTCTCACCAACTGCAACTGAGCAATTTGACAAAGAATTATGAAACCAATATCTTGGCTGAGAAAGAGTGGGCAGCTCCAGGCTGATTACTTATCAAACCAGAATGACAAGAATTAGGGTATATTCAGGATCATCATGAGAACACTTCACATGTCTCGAGGCAACAGAATCGCCTCTCTTCAGGTATGAGTCCTGCTTGTTACAAGAAGTTACAAGACAGCTGACCCTTTGAGATACCTTGATGATGATGGGAAGGGTAGTATAGGAGAAAGCGAGGAGAAGAATTATTACACAAAGGGAAATTAAGGCAATAGTTTTCACAAATCTTCATCAAAATAGGAGCAGGGAAGGAGAGTGTACATACGTATATATTTATTTTCATATATACATATATGTATAACTGGGTCACTTTGCTGTACAGCAGAAATTGACAGAACATTGTAAATCAACCATAATAAAATTTTTTAAAAAAAAAAACGAACATTTTCAGAGTTCCTACTGTGGTACAGTGGGTTAAGAATCCAACTGCAGGGGCTCGGATCACTGCAAAGGTGTGGGTTTGATCTCTGGCCCAGTGCAGTGGGTCAAAGGATCTGGCGTTGCAATAGCTGCAGTGTAGTTCGGAGTTGTGGCTTGGATTCGATCCCTGGCCCTGGAATGTCCATATGTCTTGGGTGTGGACATTAAAAAACAAAAAAACAGACAAAAAAACCTAACATTCTCATACAAATGTTTGAATAATTGGAAATGTTAGACTGACTGTCCTAAAAGTAAAGTAATGGCAGACCAGTCTTTCACTATACAGCGAACATCGCAAATTCACTCATATTCCAAACTTGTTCATCCCAAACTGTGTGAACCAGCAAGAAAGTTTTATTTTGCTTCAAATTTCTTGGAAGAGAACTAAAACTAGCCTGGCTCCATAGCTGCCTGGCTTCTCCTGTTTGATGCAACCCAGTGGGAGGTGGCACCCAGTGGGGCAGCAGGCAGGGAAGGGTCCAGGAGCAGCTGAAGTGTCAGAGGCCAAGCAGGTTACTGAGGAAATCAATTCCCCGGTGAGGATAAAAGCAGCAAAAGCAAAAGGAAGAAAGCAGACCCACCAAAAGAAGGGGCCAATTTTAAGTGCAAGAATAATAAAAACAGGTGCATGCGGTCAGGTTCAGGGGCTAAGAGCGAGATTTTAAAAAGGGGAAGGGAGCCAGGAACCACAGATAGAAACAGCTGGTAAGGCAGTTTTAAACTCGCCAACAGAAATTCTTCACCGTGCAGGGGGCTGGGGGCTGGATAACTGGGGCAAAGGAGCAAAACTGGACTGGATGATGTAAATGCTCATTAAATAAACTGCCTGTTATTGTTCCCTGGGAGGAACCTGCAAAATACCTGTCATTTTGTTTACTCCCCAAACGCTGCTTAGGAATTCAAGGTCAGGTTAAAATTTGCATTTTCCTTCCCTAAAGCAGATGGAAGGGCAGGTTCTTCAGGCTGTGCTCCGGAATGCAGCTCGTTCCGAAGTCCTGCTGGCCTGGCGAGTTTCCAGGAGAGACCAGCAGAGCAGGCATTTGTCATGCAAAGAACAAAGACTGAAGAAGATCCTGGGAAGGAACAGGGAGAGCACAAATCAGGCCACGTGGCAACCGTCCTGGCTGCGGGGGAAGCCCTGGCAGCACTGGGATGAGGGTGAGTCACTGTGAATGCAGGGGGTGGTGTCACGAGAAGGGGGGGAAAAAGACACAGAGCAGCAGGGTATGCCAACAGTGACCACAGCCACTGAGGCCAGGCCAGCTCAGGATGGATGCAGGAAAGGGCTGCCTGGAACACACACAGATGCAGAGTTCAGAAGGCATAAGGAAAAAGAGCATCTTTCATAACTACACTTTAGAGTCACAAAGAAATGATCTCTGCTGTAATGCCATCTTCTCTCTTTTGGGGTAGATTTCTCCAAAATTTGAATTAAAACAGTCTAAGTATAAATCAGCTAGGGGAGTTCCCTAGTGGTCTAGTGGTTGGGACTCAGTGCTTTCACCGCTGTGGCCCAGGGTTCAATCCTTGGTCTGGGAACTGAGATCCAACGTCAAGCCACTGAACCCTGCAGCCAAAATAAAATAAAATGAATGAACAAATGAAAGAATCAGCTATTATCAGGAAACTATAATAGGATTTTCAGGGTATGATTCTGTATGTCTAAGACTAACTGGACAGATAAACAACGAACCAAAGGCTTTTTCTACTCTTTCATTCACTCACGTATTCATTCATCCCACCAATGTTTATCAAGCCCGTGTAAGCCAGCACTGCAGGAAGCACGACAAGGTGAGCCTCGCAGACCAGAAGTCATCCCTGCCCTGCTGGGGCTGATGTTCTGGTGAAGCCAGCAGATATCAATCGAATCATCTCATGCTTTTGTAGCTACAAGCACGATAAATGCTATGGAGTTAAGCTACTGTGTGCTGGAAGCCTTCAGTGGAGGGACCCAATGGAGTCCACGGACCCAGGAAGGGTTTTCTCCAGGAAAGGACACTTGCCTAGGAACCAAGGCCCGAGCAGAAGTGTCTGCAGGACCTGCCAGTTCAGGCATGATTTTGCTTTTTTTAAAAATAGAAGGTGATGTCCTGCTGTACAGCACAGGGAACTACGTCCTTTCTCTTGGGATAGAACATGATGGGAGATAATATGAGAAAAAGAATGTGTGTGTATATATATATACGTGTGTGTGTGTGTGTGTGTGTGTGTGTGTGTGTATGTACGACTGGGTCACTATGCTATATGGCAGAAATGGACACAACACTGTAAATTAACTATACCTTAATAAAATATATATTAAATATAAATATATATTTGGTGATAAAAATATCATGGCCCTGAGAGACAGAGACCAGTCAAAATGGCTTTGTTCATAGATGCAAACTGGTATAAAAAGCATGGATAAATGACAAGGTCCTACTGCATGGCACAGGGAACCCTATTCAATATCCTAAGATAAACCATCATAGAAAAGAATGTGAGAAAGAATATATACGTGTACAACTGAGTCACTTTGTACACCAGAAACTAACACAACATTATAAATCAATAAAGCAAAAATTTTAAATAATTTTTTAAAAGAGTTTTGCTGTCACTTTATAGCCTTTCAAACAAGAAGGCTGTGATTCACATTGCTTCCAGCTGAAGATGGGATTCTTTCAGTGTCTTTAAGATTCTGGGTATCACTGTCAATGCCTGCACCTTCTCTAAGGGTTGAAATGGCCAGTCATGGAGTTCCTGTTGTGGCTCAGTGGTAACTAACCCTACTGGTATTCATGAGGACACGGGTTCGATTCCTGGCCTTACTCAGTGGGTTAAGGATCTGGCGTTGCCCTGAGCTGTGGTGCAGGTCAAAGATGTGGCTTGGATCTCTCATTCCTGTGGCTGCGGTGTAGGCTGGCAGCTGCAGCTTTGATTTAGCCCCTAGCCTTGGAACTTCCGTGTGCTGCAGGTGGGGCCCTCAAAAACAAACAAACAAAAAAGATTGATCATCACCAATAATCGATCTTTATTCTCTCCCCACATCCAGGATGCCCAGGAACAAATTTCCCCCATTTTTCTAACAATATTTTCAAAAAGGCAGGCATGTACAAGCTCTAAACAAAAGAAAACAAAAACATAAACAAAAGAATGTCTTTGAGTAAGACATTCTGCAGGCATTACTTTTTCTCTCCTGGGGCAGGGAGTCACAGACCTTGGTATGAAACTTGCTTAAGAACAACAGAAAATGCGTTCTTCCGATTCCTTATGTTTTCCATAAGAAGAAATATTTTTCACAGCAGAGAGTGAAAGCCTTCAGGTCTATCAAAGAGGTTTCCAAGAGATCTCCCCCATAAATGAGTCATTGGTGAAGGAGCCTAGAATGAGGAATGGGGAAGAATACCCAAGGAATGAGGGTGCACATGCAAAGGCCCTGGGGTGGAGGACAGTGGTGCATGTAAGGACAGTCCTATGGCTGATGCAGAGGGACATGGATTTAGTGGCTGGGATGGGGCTGAAGAGGAGCCAGATGCTCTAGGGCTTTAAAGACCATATCAATGACTTTGATCTTTTCCCTTGACGCAACAGAGATCCACTGAAGGATGCCTGGGGGAAAGTAATGCTAACAGATGTGTGCTTTTGAAAGATCCCATTTTCTGCAACTTAGCTGCCAAAGTAGATGTAGGGGAACAGTCAGGAGGCTACATGGCTTAGAGGGAGGCAATGCAGCATAGAGCTCAGGCAGGGGCAGCAGAGATGGGAGAAAACAGGGGCAAGAACTAGACTCAATCACAAACTGAACAGAGGAGATAGAGGCATCCAGGATGGGTTGTTCACTTTGAGCTTCTTTCTGTAACTGGATGGACAGGCTCGAGTTCACCAAGAGAGGAGAAACTGGCATGAGTAGGCTTGGCTTCGGGGTTGTCAGGGGCAGATATTGGTTGGAAAATTGCATATTTATCCCACAGGTGAGAGCATAAGGTAAAGACATTGAAGAGTTCCCACCTTGGAGCAGTAGGTTAAGAATCTGACTTCAGTGGCTTGGGATGCTGAGGAGATGTGGGTTCAATCCCCAGCTCGGTGCCATCGGTTAAGGATACAGCATTGCCACAGGTGCTTGGTGGGATTCAATCCCTGGACCTGGAACTTTCATATGCCGAGGATGTGGCCATAAAAGAAAAAAAATAGATATTGAATTGGAGCATTGGTGGTGAAGACATGAGTAGGGATGAGATTAACTAAGGGGCAAATGTGGGGTGATAGTTTGGGGAGGAAGAGACAGGTTGAGGCAAAGACAGAAAGATACAAGGAAAATCAGAAAAGTGGCTCCTCACAGAGGATAGGGTTCCTCTGAGGACAAAACCGCCTGCAGGATTAGTGATGTGAAGGTCGTTTTTTGTTTTCTGTGTCTTTTTAGGGCCGTACCTGCAGCATATGGAAGTTCCCAGGCTAGGGGTCCAACTGGAGCTGCAGCTGCCATTTTTGACACAGCCACAGCAAAGCAGGACTTAAGCCATGTCTGCAACCTACACCACAGCTCATGGCAATGCCAGATCCTTAACCCACTGAGCAAGGCCAGGGATCAACCCATGTCCTCACAGACACTATGTTGGGTTCCTAACCCACTAAGCCATGATGGGAACTCCAAGGTCATTTTTGCTGATAAAAAGATCCACCTCTACAAAGGAGCAGAAGTGACTTCAGTGTGTGCTGACTAAGGCCTAAGGGTTGGATAAACAGTAAGTGCAGACAACAAACTCAAGAAGCTGGCTGCAAAGGGAAGGTGAGCCCTGGGGAGAAAAGTGTAACTGGGCTAGGTCCATAGGAAATCTGAACAGAGGAGAGCTGAACACACCTCCATGTTGAACAGAGGGATCTGTGAAGGAAGGAGAGAGTAAAGATCCAACAGAGAGAGTGGATGATGGGAAACAGAACTTTGCTGAATCAGCAGAAGTTGAGATCCTGGGAGTTCCCATTGCAGTTCAGCAGGTTACCAACCAGACCAGTATCCATGAGGATGCAGGTTCCATCCTGGCCTCACTCAGTGGGTCGGGGATCTGGCATTGCCATGAACTGTGGTGCAGGTCACAGATGCAGCTCGGATCCCACATGGCCATGGCTGTGGTGTAGGCTGACAGCTGCAACTCTGATTCAACTCCTAGCCTGGGAATTTCCATATTCCACAGGTGCAGCCCTAAAAAGAAAAGAAAAAGAAGCTGAGAGATCCTGACCATGTGAATAAAGACTAACTTCAGAGGCCAAGAGAGTGAGAAGGAAGTTGAGAATATTCCTCGATCGCCGCTCCTTCCCTTGTAAAGTGAAGAGCAAGGTCACCCCAACACAGGGGGGGAGGGACTAATGGATGAGCTGGAAGACTGAGGATAGCAGTCATGGGCAGGGTCGCCTCGAGGACTCCAGGAGGTGCTAGAGGCAAGGTCAAGTTTTCCAGCTGAGAATCTGTGGTGGTGACCATCCTACGATTTTCTCCAACAGCCCTTCAATGACCTGAGGGTAGAAACTGAAAACGGACGGCTAGGACTGATGTTTCCTCTGCTGAATGTGACAGAGGCAGGAGCTCTGGACCCTGGAGAGAGACACGGTGAAGCGATGGCTCGTGGAATCTACATAAGCGGTGGAAGAGGGTAAAGTTGGGAGCAGGCTAAAGAGCAGAGAGGAACAGGGCTGTTAACTATCGATGCCCACCTGAGTCTGAAGTCTGGCTGGAAGATGAGGAACCGGACAGGACATATGGGGAGACAGGGGGCTGTCGCCTGATGGTGGGTGTCAGGCTGGTGACCTCGGGGTAGAAAGTGTTGGATATCTGCAGTTCCAGCCTGTGGCTCCAGGGGTGGTGGAGGTGAAGGAGAGGAGAAAGTCATGGAGAAAGAAAACGGAGGCCAAGGTATATGTGTGGGGGGAGAGGAGGCATATGTTTATGTGTGACAGGAGCAGTCGGGGTGCAGGAGTAGCCTCAGGCCAACACAAAGTGACTAGTACATGAGCGAGAGGGACAATGAGAAGGAGGGGAGGCTGGTGGAGCAAAAGGCATGTTTTGCTCAATGAAGTGTGATTTTCAGGGAGACTGTGGAAGTTGCATAGAGATGGCAGTGGAGAGTGAGGATGATGCCTAACCCCAGAGGCACAGGGGCTGTGAAGAGACAAAGGTGAGCAGCCACCCTTCCCAGGAAGAGGCATGTCCCCAAGGGAACCCCAAAGTCTCACCCACCACCTCTCCAGGCCATCTTCCCTGGCTCTTCCAGGTTGATGGTTACACTGTGTACTGTTTCAAAGATACATTTCGAGTTGTTGGAGAATGGCTCTGATTGTCAGTGTCAGAAAATAAGACACATGAACAGGAGGAGATCTGGACAAGGCTCTATACTTCTGCAGAAGGGCTTGGGTACTCAAAAATCACGTGCAAAGAAGAAAAGACCCTTCCTATTTATCTCTAATGCAGGTGATGTACCTGTCCCCTTCCCATTGGTCAGGTCAAACATTCTTACCTGTTGGCTAATTGAAACAAACTGTTGCTGGGAGAAGAGATAATGAGGAGAGGGTCACAGGAGAATGTTTCAGCTGAAACCAGAGCAAAAGAGAGTAACCAAGATTTCCTTTGATAGAAAAGACATTATGTTACTTTTCACAGTGTGTATGTCAACTCCAAGGTAGTTAAAGTAACTATTCTAGACCTACCAGGATATCTCAGGAAAAAATGTGGATAACACTCACTTTTGCCGAAAAGTCTAGATCTGAGTTTAACTTTTTGAGCAGGGATGGGTGTTCACAGGCTCCCAGCTGGCATATCTGATGGGATGCTCAGTGTGTCTGTGGGAGCAGGCTTTCACACCCCACCCCTCCACAGTGACAGGGTGGTAATCACCCTGAGTCATCATGAACTCTTCCTTGGTGAGTGGGATTAACCTTCCCACGTGAACTTGAGACACTAAATTATTAATAGCCTCCTAAGGCTCTGGCTTTTCGATGTGATGCCTGTAATGCTCTCATAAAAGTTTAAAATTGTTAAAGGAAAATGTAGGCCCAAAATATAAAAGTTTTAAAACAATTCTTTCCACCCCAGTTTCAGTATTTTTCTTTTTTGTTTTTTGTCTTTTTGCTTTTTCTAGGGCCGCATCCACGGCATATGGAGGTTCCCAGGCTAGGGGTCCAATCAGAGCTGTAGCTGCCGGCCTACGCCAGAGCCACAGCAATGTCAGATCCGAGCCACGTCTTCGACCTACACCATAGCTCACAGCAACGCCAGATCCCCAACCCACTGAGCAAGGCCAGGGATTGAACCCGCAACCTCACGGTTCCTAGTCTGATTGGTTAACCACTGAGCCACGACGGGAACTCCCAGTATTTCTCAAGATAAGGAAAACACTAACGTAAAAGGCCATCACGAGCTTCTCTCAAGATAAATATTGAGGCAATGAACTTGGTAATACTAATAAAACGCTCTGGCACCAGAGTGAACAAGAATAAGCCCTAAACATCGTGTTTTCCCTCTGCGGCTTTCGTGATTCCCCAGTATGACTTCCTTGATGGCGGTGTTATTAGCATTGGACCAATTCTGCACAATGAAAAGTGAAAAACTGAAACAACTCTGAGGCTGCCCCCCACAGACCTGTTGTTTTGCTGGCTATTGCCTATTTGTTTTCACTAGGTTCATCGGGGGAGACCGTGCAAGAAAATATTCATGAGAAGCTTTGATCATGAGGAAGAGATCTCTATGCAAAACACTGACAAATTTGTCACTGGAAAGGAGAGGGGGAGGGGGAAGGGGGATTCAGGCACCTTCAAGGGTGAAAATGAAAAGTAAAAGGGCCCAAAGAAAGGAGGCCCTGAGAAGAGATTTCCGGAAGAGATGTAGATGATTTACAATTTTTTAATGGACTTCAGGTTGTGAAAGGGTGAAAAGAAATAAAATAGGTCAGGATGAACAGGCACTCTGTCAAAGAAAAGGAATCAAAAGCATACTTGCTTCAAAAGAAATAGCTCTCTTCTAGCTTTGCAACTGCTAGAAAAGACATGAAGTGACAACATTCAGAGAAGTTGTAGCAGAAAAAACAAAACAACAACAACAACAACAAAACACAAAGAAAATGAGAGTCCTAGGCCTGCAGTGGCTGGATCCCAACCAAGCAGAGAGAAAGGCTGGAGGAGGGGTGTGGATCACAGGATGGAAGTGGAATCGAGAATGCGAGAAGGCGAAGTGAACCTGAGAGGGGCGGGGAGGGGGTGGTCAGAATCAGAGGCTGTGCAGAGTCCCACAGTCAAGGAGGAAGCCAGACCTGCAGCAGGGAGACCTCAGCCAGACTGAGCGTCCACACATGCGCAGAGAGACAGCGAGACAGGGCGACAAGGCTCAAGGCACACTTTTTAAACTAACGATTCGAACATCGCAACACTGAGTCTGAAAAGGTAAAGGTGAGGCAATTGGCATCAGGGCTCATCCCAGGGATTCTGTGAATTTGCTGGGGCTTCGCCTAAAAGTACCATAAACCAGGTGGCCTAGAAATAGAAATGTGTGAGCACTTCTCAGCCACAAGAAAAAAAGTGACATCTCGATGAAGAGGATGGACCTGGAGTGTATTATGTTACGTGTAGCAAGCAGAGAAAGACAAATACTGTATGACCTCTCCCATGTGTGGAATCTAAACAACAACAACAAAAATAACAAATACAACTAAATAGAAACACAGTCATAGACACAGAGAACAGACAAGTGATTGCTGGGGGAGGGGAAAGAAATAGGCGAGGGAGATTAAGAGGTCAAACTTCCAGCTGCCGGTGTGGGGAATACAGTCAGTAACTCTGTAATATCTCTGAACGGTGACAGATCGTGACTAGAGTTACTGTGGAGAGCATTCTGAAATGTATAGAAAGAGTGACTCACTACGCTGTGTACCAGGAACTGAAATAGAGTTGAAGGTCAACTGCACTTCAAAAGCAAACAAACTCATAGAAAAAGAGATCAGATCTGTGGTTACCACAGATGGAGGGTGGGGGCAGAGGGAATTGGATGAAGGTGGTCAAAAGGTATGAACTTCCCAGCACTAAGAAAAATAAGTACTAGCAGAGTTCCCATCGTGGCTCAGTGGTTAACGAATCTGACTAGGAACCATGAGATTGCAGATTCCATCCCTGCCCTTGCTCAGTGGGTTAAGGATCCATGGTTGCCATGATCTGTGGTGTAGGTCACAGATGCGGCTCAGATCCCGTGTTGCTGTGGCTCTGGCGTAGGCGCCAATTAGACCCCTAGCCTGGGAATCTCCATATGCTGCAGGAGTGGCCCTAGAAAAGGCAAAAAGACCAAAAAAAAAAAAAAAAAAAATGTAGTACTAGGGATATGCTGTACAACACAAATATTATAATTAACAAATATAATTAACATCGCAGTGTGCTATACATGGAAGTTATTAAGAAAGGAAATCCTAAGAGCTCTCATCATAAGGAAAAAAATATTTTTTTTCTATTTCTTTAATGTTGTCTACATGAGATGATGGATGTTCACTATACTTAATGCGGTAATTCTCTCATGTTGTAAGTCAAACCATCATGCTGGACACAAACTTAGTCCTGTATGTCAATTACATCTCAATAAAACTGAAAGAAAAAACCCATGTATTGAGCATAAACTCTCAATCTTACCCTCAAAATGGCTAAAATCTAAACAGTGGCATGCCTTTTACCTTTCAAACAGGATTGACAAATTTCTGTGGCCAAAATCAGCTACTAAAGCAGTATCTATGCAGCAAGGCTTTGAAATGTCAGGGCTTTTTATATGTATTTTTTTTTCTGACATTTATGTCTAGATCCTTTAAAGCAATTTATCATTTTATTATTGTTTTGATGTCTATTTGCCTCCCTTAACTGTGGCACAGTTTGACCAGGGTAAATTCTTGACAAGTATTTATTAAAAAATGAACATCTAATTTTCTGGGGAGGAGTTTCCGTCGGTGGCCCAGTGGAAACAAATCCGACTAGGAACCATGAGGTTGCGGGTTTGATCCCTGGCCTCTCTCAGTGGGTTAAGGATCCAGCGTTGCCATGAGCTGTGGTATAGGTCGCAGACGAGGCTTGGATCTGGCCTTGCTGTGGCTCTGGTGTAGGCCGGCAGCAACAGCTCCGATTAGACCCTTAGACTGAGAACCTCCATATGCCTCGGGTGCATCCCTAAAAAGACAAAAGACAAATAATATAATAATAATAATTATCTGGGGAAAAGCCCCATTTTTTTCTTCATTGCCATCTTCCCTTCCATCCTAATAAGAAAGATACTGTGGCCAATTTCTTCTCTATTGTTTACAGAAAAGGAGATGGATGTGAATAAAATTGCATGAAGACAAAGAAAGAACCCCAGAAATTCATTATCGCACAGTTGTGGAGGCTGGAAGTCTGAGATAAAAGCGTTGCTCCTGAGGGCTGGGGGTGGGGGGTCCTGCTCTTTGCCTCCCTCCTCGGCCTGATGGACACCTTCACCCTGTGTTCCCTCCTGGGGAGGTCTCTCTGCATGTGTGTCTGTGTCCACACTTCCCCTTTTTCTCCGGACACTGGTCATATTGGACTAGAGGACAAGCCTACTCCAGGGCGACCACATTCTCACGTAACCAATGTCATTGGCAACAATCCCATTTCCAAATCAGGTCACATGCTTGGGGCCTGGGGTTAGAACATCAGCGGACAGATTTTAGGGGGACACAGTCCAACCCGTAGCAGTTGGCAACAGGGGGGCCAGCAGATGCCAAGCAGTGGTGGGATTTCTGTGGGACCCAGATATCATCTGGGGCCTTCTATTCCTTGAAATTTAAACACAATTGCATTCGACCCCCACTCTTGCCCAGTGGATATTCACCCTCCCAGCACACCAGTGGTTTGCCAGGGGCTTATATGGCCAAGACCTTCTGGCCTGTATGTTCCCACCCTGCACTGTGATGACCAGAGGGTGTCACACCTTACTTCCTTGATGGCCACCAACATCATATAGAATAAGCAAGGGCTCCACTCACCAAGTGTCTGTGAGGATGACAGAGACACTAAAGATCTGAAGGTCACTGGAGGAGACAGAGGTGGGCATGGAGGGCTCATGTGTGAACAACCTAAAATCACACAGTGATTCTTGCTCCCAGGCGTCCTGCAGACCTGTCTGCTGCAGGCTTCCATGCCAAGGCTGCATCTTCCAAGGCCTGGCAGATCTTCAAGCAGGCCTGTGTTCTTCTCACTCCCCAAGCACTGGAGGAGTTTGCTGAGGAAGAGGGAAGCCCTGCCCCCAACTCGGTCACCCTTGGCACCTCAGACCCGGGGCAGAGCAATTTGTGCTCCTGGATGGCAGAGGCCCTTGTGACCACAGCTTTCAGTTTTCTCCACAAGGCTCATCCAAGGGGGGCTCCTGTATCAGATCAAAGATGCATCCCTGCTGCTCCCCAACCCCTATCCCAGGCCTCTGGGCAAAATGCCTTCACCTCACTTGCTGCCTGGAAACTTCCTACAGCCCAGCCCCAGAGCTCAGACTTGTTTGCATCCCAGATTATACTCCAAAAGGGACTTCTATCTCATTTGTTTTTTGTTTGCTTGTTTGTTTTGTTTTGCCTTTTAGGGCCACACCCGCAGCATATGGAGGCTCCCAGGCTAGGGGTCGAATCAGAGCTATAGCTGCCAGCCTAAGCCACAGCCACAGCAACACCAGATCCAAGCCACATCTGTGACCTACACCACAGCTCACAGCAAACCCGGATCCTTAACCCACTGAGCGAGGCCAGGGATCGAACCCACAACCTCATGGTTCCTAGTCAGATCCATTTCTGCTGCACCATGACGGGAACTCATTTGTTTATTAAACTTTCCAAAGCGAGAGTTTGGGCAATGAAAAACAAGATTTCTGCCAGAGCTGAAAAGAACTGAAAATGTAAGAGAAATGATCTGGGGGCACAAGAATCTGTCCTTTCACTGTGTCAGAAAACAGGGGAACTTATGAAAACATGTTATGTAGAAAATTCAGCAGAAAGCACAAAGCCAAAGATTTTAAAGAGCCAAGTCAATATTCCCAACTGCTGGGACAGTCATCAATCAAGCACAAGCTAGAAAAAAACAAAGGTAAAACTCTGGAGGGAAATAGCAAGAGATAAGGTCCAGGAGGTAATTCTGTCAAAAGAATCAAGACAGATAAGAGAAGCAAAGAGGGACAACAAGATGAAAGACATTTTCTATGGATGTTTTGAGTATGCAAGAAAAGGAAGGGTGGGAGTGGGCTAAAAATAGAGTGAAGTTTAGCTAGAAGGAAAGAAAGAGATCTTTAAAAGGAGTCGGCATTGGAGTTCCCTTCGTGGCTCAGCAGTTAATGATCCCGACTAATATCCATGAGGATGTAGGTTCAATCTCTGGCCTTGCTCAGTGGGTTAAGGATCTGGTGCTGCTGTGAGCTGTGTAGAGGTTACAGACATGGCTTGGATCCCAAGTCGCTGTGGCTATGATGTAGGCAGGCAGCTGTAGCTCTGATTTGACCCCTAGCCTGGGAACCTCCATATGCTAAGGGTGCAGTCCTAAAAAGCAAAAGCAAAAAAAAAAAAAAAAAAAAAAAAAAACCAACAGGCATCCTGAACTACATCCTGAAGGTGTAGGAAGGACGGACCCAGTGATGCACCCACAGTCCCACCATGAAGCATCTTCTGTGCTGGGTGAGCTGTGGGTCTTCAGGGATTGCCCTGGCCAGAAAGGGCCTCACCCAAGGTCACCCCCTCCCAGGGCAGCCCACCCAGTGATGGTCCAGTCCCTGCGGGGGCAGACAACCCTGAGGGCCTACCAGTTCCAGGGCCCTCAAGTCCTCAGGTCCACTGTGCAGCTCCTCCCTGGCCCTGTCCTTGCTTCCTCCTCTCCCTTGTAGCGTCGATGCTAAAAGCAGTCCTTGGGAGTTCCTGCTGTAGCCCGGTGGGTTAAGAATCCAACTAGTTATTCGCAAGGATGTGGGTTCGATCCCTGGCCTCACTCAGTGGGTTAAGGATCTAGCTTTGCTGTGACTGTGGTGTAGGACAGCAGTTACAGCCCTGATTAGATTCCTAGCCTGGAAACTTCCATATGCTGCGGGTGTGGCCCTAAAAATAAATAAATAAATAGATAAATAAATAAAATAAAAGTGTTCCTTAATTGATAGCCTGCCCACCAAACTCCAGCTTAGAGTCTTCTTTCCTGGGAACTCAACATGAATATGTCTTTTCTTAGCAATTCATTTTCTTACCCAAATTAATTTATAGGAGACCTGGAAAATGAGTGGTGTCTTAGTCCGTTGGGACTGCTATAAACAAAAGACCATAAGCTCAGTAGCTTATGGCTGGCAGGGATCTGTTCTTGACAATTCTGGATTTGGGAAGTCGAAACCCAGGTGCCACAGACTGGATGTCTGGGAAGGCCTGGCTTCCTCATGGATGGCGCCCCCTCGCTGTGTCCCCAAGCAGTGGAAGGGGCCCTCGATAGAGGCACTAATCCGTTCACAAGGGCTCCCCCCTTATGACCTAATTCACTCTCAAGGGCCCCACCTCAAGGAGCCATCACACTGGGGATGGGTTTTCAATGCATGAAATTGAGGGGAACATGGACATTCAACCTACAGCAAGTAGTATGGGTTAGAAGCGAAGCAGAGAAAGAACTCCTGTGTTTATAAGCTCCCTGCTCTGTTCTCTGAAAACTCAAGGACTATCTGAGAAAACCTGGTTTCAATGTCATATGCAGGAAAAATCAATAGTTTAAAGAAACAAGTATATTATAAATAAAGCGTTGAGAGAGACAGGAAAAGCACTTGACACTTGAGGCCACTAATACTATTTCTTTTTTTTCTGTGTGTGTGTGTGTGTGTGTGTGTGTGTGTGTGTGTGTGTGTGTGTGTGTATTTTAGGGCCACATTGGTGGTATATGCAAGTTCCCAGACTAAGGGTCGAATCAGAGCTGCAGCCTACACCACAGCCATAGCAACACCAGATCTGAGCCTCATCTGTGACCTACATCACAGCTCATGGCAACACTGGATCCTTAACCACTGAGTGAGGCCAGGGATCAAACCCTCATCCTCATGGGTACTAGTTGGGTTTGTAACCTGCTGAGCCGCAACGGGAACTCCTAGTTTCTTATATGAATCTTATTGTAGAGCCTGGTGTGTGCCATAGATATGTGACAGACAAGGCACAACGCTATGCCACAAAGAGATGATCGCTGCCTAGTGACTTAAGAGAAATAAAGAACAAAACAGGGAATGGTCTATGTTCCAGGCTGGAAGGATGTATTACACCCAGACAGTGAGCGGCCATCATCACCAAGAGGAGCAAAGAGGAGAGATGAAGGAAAAGAACTGGTGAAGTTTATCCTTAGTTTTAGTTGAGTTATAAGTCTGACAAAGCAGCATCTCCAATGCTGACCTGGGAGAAATAGCAGGGTTTGCACAAGAGCTTTGGTTTGAAGACACTTTTTTTTTTTTTTCCTGCTTTTAAAGGCAACACTCAAGGTATATGGAGGTTCCCAGGCTAGGGGTCTAATTGAAGCTACAGCTGCTGGCCTACACCACAGCCACAGCAATGTGGGATCTGAGCTGCATCTGCAACCTACCCCACAGCCCATGACAATGCTGGATCCTTAACCCATTGAATGAGGCCAGGGATTGAACCTGAAACCTCATGGTTCCTGGTCAGATTCATTTCCACTGCACCATGATGGGAACTCCTGAAGAAACTCTTAAGGAAGGGATGGGTAATTTAAAATTAGAAAACACTTTTAGACAGAAGAAGCAATTTCTGGGGCCAACTTTCTCTTTCATGGTTGGCTCTGACTGCTATCTAAAACAGCGTATCAACGGCAAATTAAATGCAGACATTAAAAGTGTACTATAATTTTGTATTAATTAGCATGAAAAGAAGTAAATGATATAATGAAAGAAAATTTCAAAACTCTCTGCTAATGACCTCATTCACGTGAAATACTGTATCTCCATATGTGGGTTTATGTACCAAGTTATCACTGAATAATGGAATATTGAAGGATATTTTATATACTTTTGAACTGGTTGGATTGTCTATGACATCATACACAATCCATATAACGTTAGGTTTTTATTTTTGGCCACGCCCACAACATGCGGAAGTTCTCAGGTCCAGGATCAAACCAGAGCCACAGCTGTGACAACACTGGGTCCTTTGTCCATTGAGCCACCAGGGAACTCCCACATAAGGTTTAATATTGAGTAAATACTGAAATCAAAGAAGATGACAAAAAAGAGAATCAGGCTTGGGATAGACTTTCCCGTATGATAGAAATACAAAAGCAAAAAGAAGAGAAGAATTTGTCAAACATGGTAAAACATAAAAGGACATAAGAAAATTGTAACTTGTTTAAAAAGGAAAAAATTAAATTTTTGAGAAACTAGAAGTGTTGGGAGACAGTTCTCCACAGATGCTCATACTCCTGCCTGGACTCAGCCTTCTGAGTGACGGCCAAGTGCGGAGAAGGAACTGCCTGGAAGCCAGAGAGAATGGAACCTTCTGGTGAGATGGAGGGACAGTGCAGGGCAGCAAAGATAAAGCCCTGTTCTCCCACCCAGAGGCACTAGCTGTCTGCTGGGGTAATGAGGGAATCTCCCCGTCTCTAGAGGGGATGACGGGAAGAGGCCCCAGCAACCCCCTTTAGCTCAAAGCCTCCACATTTGGGACCCACTCCCATGATGCTCTCTCACCTGCACAGGTACTACCTTGGGGCCCTCATCACACCACCATGTGGGGACTAGAATGCAGGAACCAGGACGTGACACCAACCTGGCTACTGATGTGCTATTCGGGATAATGGTCTGTGTCCCTGACCTTGAGGCCGTGCATCCTCCTCTCAGGATAGGGTTTATGTATAGTTGGGACAGCCCAACTCATCATCTTTCAAGAAGAGTCAAATCTTAGCCCCTTCACAGTCTGGGACTTACCAGAAACAATGTATAAATGACGGTGTTTCATTTGGTGCTGGGATGAGAACTGTAAATATCTTGAATGTATTTGAGTTGAATAACCCTCTGATTATCAAATGTGAGCCCTTACCGGGGACGATCCCTTGCAGATAGATCGCAGGAGGCAAGATCAGACTCATAAACTTGGAGATGAGGGAGTCTGGTAGCTCCTTTGGATGTGACACAGCCCTCTCTGAGCTCCTGCTCAATAACAGCTGTCGGATTTGACACTTCCAAGCAGAAATACAAATTGCATATTCATGAGTCTATCCTCATATTTACGATCATCATGCTTTTCTTTTATTGGTGGTTTATTTTATTTTGTCCCCACCCTTCCTGCCCAGCGCCTGCCCACTCTCTCTTCACTGTGTTGTGAATGTTGCCTCAATGTTTTTGCCACCTTCCCTCCCTCAGAGTGTGGAGATGTTCCTCTGCTTTACTTTTCTATGAGGTGCATTTTTGCAGCCCCTACAGTTTGTGGGTTTTGTCGTGTTTCTCAGAAATAAGTGCCCACAGTCACCACTGACTGAAAGGAGGGGCCGTCTGTCTGTCCACCACATGTCACCCCCTTTCACTCCTCTCTGATGACTTTGCTCCAAAGACTGCCTGGACCTGTAGCGTTTCTCCCAATTAGCCCAAGAGATCGGGGCACATATTGGGAACTTGAATTAAATATCAAGAGTAGCCATCCTGACAGTGCTCTGAAAATGTTCCAGATACTCTGGCAGTGAAAACAAACAGTTAAATAAATTCTCTTTACCTTCTTCATGTTTGGTCAAGCTGCTCCCTCTCAATTGCTAGTCTTTCAAGTTGCAGTCTTATCGTTCATTATCAAAACAAACATTTTTGATTGCTTTATTCAAAAGGTCCACATCTAAAGATGTTTCCTGGAAAATTGACTATTGTTGCTTAAATGCACATTTATCCAGAGCTCTAAAGAACCCCTAGTCAGTGCCTGCATTTACATAAGATTAATTTGCATCACAACTATTATACTCTCAATGCTTTAATTTTTCTTCCTTGGTATTAGTTTCTTAACCTTTTCTCTTGGCTGCTTCCTCTAAGACCTGGACATTCTCCCTTTGTCAGTGTTGGTTAGGTCAGATCTTCAGCAGATAATATTGCCTCACCTCTAGGACTAGGGTGAGTACCCTAGGCTGGCCAGGATGTATCCATAACTGAGTCTCAGCCTACCTATACTAAATATCCTAAAACAAAGAGTTCCCTTCCTTGTTTAGCCCTCTGCTGCGTAGTAGAGAAAGGGAGAGGGATGGAGAGGAGAGGTGAGTACCCCCAGCAGCAAGGGAACCTGTCTTAGAAGGACAGGTGTTTGGAAGAGATATCTGCATCAGGATAGTTCATGGAACTTCCTTTGAAGTATCTATTCGGATTAGGCTGAGGCAGGTTTTTCTGAGGTGCACTTTGAGTTGCCTAGTCCCTAAAACTGCTCCTTACCCAGTGAGCCACAGAGAGGAGAAAAGTGGAGGAAGACAGACATCTTGGGGGCCAGGGGCCAGGGGCCAGGGCTGGGACTGGCAGAGGACTGGAAACCTGCATTGAGACGTCAGTGCATTAGATCCCAGCTGAGACTTAAAAAGACCTTCCAGTTAACCTGGACTTGACTTAGGGACTAGGGACCAGACAAAAAGAAGAGATAGTGAAGGCTGATGACAAAATTCAAAGTGCCTTTGTGAGGCCTGGGTTGGGATAATGTCAGGCGGGGTCTTGAGGAGGGAAGGATGTGACAAGTAATACAGGTGCAGGGCGAGGGAATAAGCAGAGCAGGATGGAGGAGAGAGGCTGCCAGCAGGAATCTTTATCCTGCTTTGTAGCTGTTACTATTCCTCTCACTTGTTTCTTTAGGTCTGAGTATCCTTTGTTTATTTCCTCCTGCAATAAACAATCACAGAGCCTGTAGGATGCACAGGATGTTGTACCAGGCAACATGAAGATCAGGTAAGACTGTGTTCCTATCTTAGTAATTACCCTGTTACAGGCAGTTATGGTCTAGACTATGTGTAAAGCATCATTACCATTCCCATAAGCTACAAATAAATATTTTCTGACATTTTGTTTCTGTAGTAGAAGTTTGAGAAAGGCCTATAATATGCCAGTGTTGGATAATCACAATGTATATTAGCCCAGGAAAGTTGCTGACATACCCAGCAATATGGAAATTTTATTGATTTATTTGACTACATAGCTCTATTTTGTTTCCAATAACAATTTGTTATATGCTAAGTGAGGGGTATTCTTTGAACATATTTACAGAGGTGATTTAAAGTATTTGTCTAGTAAGTCCAACCTCCAGACTCTGTAGAGACAGTTTCTACTGACTGCTTTTTATCTTGTGAGCTAAGCTTGCCTCTCGGGTGGGGAAACCTTCCAGCAATAAAGGTCCAGTAAAGGCCAGCTTCAGATGGAGCTGTGTGGTGAGGTGCTCGATAAGTCAATTAGTGACAGTTCTCTGGGGGTGGGGTGCCAAGGCTGCTCCGCCCTCTCCAGTGGTGGTGATGCTGCCAGGGTTCACAGCTATCACTGATGTGAGCTGTTCATTTTCAAATTCTGAGCAGACCCTGGAGAAGGGGTGGGATCAGGGAAAGTTAAAATGTCATAAGGCTTCCTGTTTTTTTGGAGGGTCTGCCATTTTCCTTGAATAAACATTCCTTGGGTGGTTAAACACCTCTGGCTAATTTCCAGAGTTCTGAAAAAGTTGATTTTTGACAGTTTTTTCCAGTGTTCTTACTGCTTTTATAGAGGAGCAGATTTTCAGAAGTCCTTACTCCACCATTCCCTGAATGCATTTTTTTGGATGCTGCTGTACCTACATCCTTGTTACTTCCCATGCTAGGAATGGCCTTGTTCTCTGCTTATGCTATTTGGAAGTTTGTCCTCAGATGTCAAATGACTCATGCTCAATGTAACCTTCATCAACCTCCTTTTCTTCCTTCCTCCCAGGTAGACATACTTATGCCCTATGTGACTTGTTCATACATTTTACAGCAGTCACCACACAGTCCTGTGCTTAGCTGTTCTGAGCTCCATGTTCAGTTCTAGATGCTGTGACCATCCACCCAGGGAGAACAGCTCACAGTCCCTGGACCGTGGCCCCTGGAGTTAAACAGTGAACAGTCTGTGTGGCCATACCTGGGTGTCCTGGGTCCATCTCCACCAGTTAACATTGGATACTTAAGACAAAAGGTCTAGTTCAAAGCTGTTTGTTCAAGATTAAATCCAGAAGTTCTCTAAAGTATGTACTCAATCATTTTTTAAATGAATCAGTGAAATATACTCTCCTTGTCCTTGGCATAGATCAGAGGCAGGCCCTTCCTCAGAAAAATGTATCACATAGAATAGAAACAAGAAACAAAAATAACTGAACTAATTAGAGGCCTGTAATTGCCAAGGGTTAGGCATAAAATTCCCATTATTTCCACAGCAAGGGAGAAGGATTAGCAAATTCATGAATTAACCTTCTGTTTATTATGGGATTTCTACTTAATTCATGCTTTAGGCCTTAATTATACATGTTTCCAAATGTCTTATTAAGAAATCCTTAGGTTGCAAGAAACAGAAGCTACCTAAAGATAGCTGAAGTAATGCGGAATTTTTGTAAAGAATTAGAGGCATTTCATGGAAACCAAGCAGGCCTCTCAAGAGACTGAAAGTCAGAATGAGAAAGTCCATGGCCAAGGTCACTCTTCTTCTCTCTGAGACCAAACTCTTGGATTCTCATTTCTTATCTCTGCACATCTGCACATTTGCTTTATTCTTTTCGTTCTCCCTCAAAGACCTACTTTTTTTCTAGGTCAATATGCACAAGGTCGCCACAGTGCAGGCTTCAAATACTCTCTGTTAAATCATCTCAGCAAAACCAACTAGTGTTTCCAAATCCCTGTTTTGAATTTCCACCTGACTGAATCTGTGGGACAAGCTGGGAGCGAGGGTGAGCCCATAGCCCAAGGGTTATGTGGTTCACTTGCCAGTGACTTAGCTATCTGTGGGAGCTCACTCACTAGAAGGAAGCAGGCGGTGAAGACAGGGCTGGAGGTGATGGCAAGTTTAGCTGGATAGACACCTGTACTAGTCTGTTAGGGCTGCCATCACAGAATACCACTGCCTGGGCAGCTTAAACAACAGGCATTTATTTTCTCAGAGTCCTGGAGGGTAGAAGTCCAAGATCAAGGTGCCAGCAGGGTGGTTTCAGGTGCTATCACTCTCCCTGGCTTGCAGCCAGCTGCCTTCTTACTAATAACTTGGCCTTTGCTCTATGTACCCTTGGAGAAAAACCTCCGTTGTCCCTTTTTCTTCATATAAAGGCACCAATCCTATTGGATTAGAGCCCCACACTTATGACCTCAGTTAACTTTAACTATTTCCTTAAAGGTCCTATCTCCACATATGGGGGTGAGGGCTTCAACATATGAATTTTACACAGATATAATTCAGTTCGTAATAGCGTCCCCAAATTTATCTACTATGCCATGGAAAATGACATCAGAGTTTGATTTCCAATTATAATGCACACTATTTTACTTACCCATGGTCATTAATGGATTAGAACTGTTAAAAGATAATTCACAGATTAGTTTTTCTTCTGCATGACCAATGACCTCATTTATACATATGGAGAATATGTGGTCCTGTATATGCAGTTCTCAATTATCCATGCTCATGAAGACATCGAGTGGTTACTCAGATAACCTAGAAATTGAAAGTGTCATTGCAACTGCTCTATGCTAGTAATGAGATGTCATACAGGAAGAAACAGTGCCTTTCAGAGGACCCCAGACACAATTTTGCTATGCCCTTCTTTCCTAACAGAGCAGGAAGTGATGTCCTACTGCAGCCATGTAGCTCTCTCCATCCTGTTTTATTTAGTAAGGGACAGGGTGGCACAAAAAAGCATGAAACTCAGCCTCAAAAATGACAGAAGTGAACAGACTGCACATGAAACCAAGAGGACTCTGCGTAGGATGCAGAGGACAATTTAAAGGCATCACAGTTATCACACCACTCAGAGGATAGTAACTGAGCATTAATGGGGCCAAAACATTTCCTCTAAACCAGTGCTGCTCAACTCTGTTACTGAAATCCATTCCCCCAAAGCCAACACCTTATTTAGATACTATCTGGGTACCACTCTGAAAGTAAACATCCCAGTGTCATCTCTGGAGCTCAGGGATATTGTTCTGCTCCCAGGAAATACTTCCATGCACTTTCAGTGCTTAGGGAGTTAGTCATATGGAAACGCAGTTAAATCTGGAGTCATTCCAAGATTGCCCTGTGGAACGCTACCCCAATTCTGCTATGCCCACCTTGCTGCCAAAACAAGGGGAGGAAACTAACACAGAGCAAGCACCTACCAGGTAGCAGGACATGTATCATAGCTTCTCAGAATACTTTCATTTCATGTAAAGCTACTAATGGGCATACAACTCTGTTAAATACAGAAAATAAGAAATGACTAAAATCTTACATATTTGTCTTACAATAAATTAGCATTTATAACTTTTATGGGATGGAGCTCTAGAGTACATGGAGTACAGAATCATGGTTAGGAATAAGAGGATATTCTGGACTTAGAATGTCAAGATTCAAGCCTCAGTTCTGCCATTTCCTTAGACACATCACCTGAGCTTTCTCTGCGTCAGTGTCCATTATCAAAACAGGGACAACAATAACTTCTACTTCATAGGATTTTGGAGAAGAATAGTGAGTTAAGTGTAATTGCTGGGAGAATGTATAGCACATAGTGCTATGTTCGTTTCTCTCTCTTTTTTTTTTTTTTTTTTTTTTGCTTTTTTAGGGCCGCACTGAGGCATATGGAAGTTCCCAGGCTAGGGATCGAATCAGAGCTACAGCTGCCGGCCTACACCACAGCCACAGCAACACCGGATCCTTAACCCGCTGAGCGAGGCCATGGATCAAACCTGCAACCTCATGGTTCCTAGTTGGATTCGTTTCCACTGCGCCACGAACAGGAACTCCTCTTTTTTTTTTAAGTTTACTTTATTTTATTTTTGGCCACATCCATGGCATGTGGAAGTTCTCAGGCCAGGAATCAAACCTGTGTCAGTGACCCAAGCTGCTGCAATGGCAGCACCAGATCCTTAACAGGCTGCACCACAAGGGAACTTCCATTTGTTCATTTTTCTATAGTTAAAATTTGTGTTATTTCCATGTTAGCTACTATGGCAGGCAGACTCTAGGGGGGTCTCCACAGTCTCCATTTCCCATATTCGGAGCCTGAGTAATCTCTCCCCTTCGAGTATAGGTGAGACCTGGGAGTTGCTTCTAACCAATAAAATGCAGCCAAGGTGATGGATGTCACTACTATGATCAGGTTAATAAAACCAAGCCCCCATCTTGCTGGCAGACTTTCTCTACTGCCTTGTTAGTCTGCATTAAGCACACAAACTTCTGCATTGGACAGGCCCACCTGGCAAGGAGGTGAGGGCAGTTTCAGCCAACAACCAAGTGGGAACCCAGGTCCCCAGTCCAACAACCCATGAGGAATTGAATTCTGCCAACAACCACATAAGCTCAGAAGCAAATCACCCCCCCGCCCCAGTAGAACATTCAGATGAGACCACAGCCCTGGCCAATACTTTGACTGCAGCCTGTCAGAAACCCTGAAGCTAGAGGCTCTACCTAAGCTGTGCCCAGATTGCTAGCCTGAAGAAACTGCAATAATAAGTGTGTATTGTTTTAAACCACTGTGTTTTGTGGTACTTTGTTTTGCAGCATTGGATAGCTAATATACCTAGATAGTGTAAAACACAAAGTGATTGCTCAAAGAAATAGTCACTCTCTCTCCCTTTTCTTTCTATATTTTACACACACCCACCCACACACACATATTTAATGTGACTTCTGCTTGGAAATTATTCTTAATTTTTTTTAATTTTTATTTTTTTGGTCTTTTTAGGGCCACGTTGGTGGCATATGGAGGTTCCCAGGCTAGGGGTCTAATTAGAGCTACAGCTGCCGGCCTACACCACAGCCACAGCAACTCAGGATCTGAGCCACATCTGCGACCTACACCACAGCTCACAGCAATGCCGGATCCTTAACCCACTGAGTGAGGCCAGGGATCGAACCGGCAACCTCATGGTTCCCAGTCGGATTTGTTTCTGCTGCACCACGATGGGAACTCCTGGAAATTATTCTTTAAAGTGTGGTTTATTATAACGCACATGGGATCTGCCCAAACTTGGCTTGGACAATGGTCTCCTTTGGCAACCATTACTCTCTTGCTTTGATTCCGTTTCTTCAACAATACTAATGATTCCTTATGAAATACCTACATGTGGCATTACCCATATTATTCTGGCAGTTTTCACAAAAACCCTGAAAGGTGAGTGTCATCACCTTCATATCACAAGTCAGGACACTAGTTTTCTGAGAGACTGAACACCCTTTTCCAGGGCTATAACTAGATGCTCTAAACTCTCCAAACAAAACAAAAAGAAAAGCCACCAAGGTTTATGCTCATAGCTATTCTCAAGATAAATGTCATCTGTATATAGACAGTGTGCAAAGAACTCCAAGATGCTATTTTTCTTCTTTCTTTGCTTTTTTTTCACCTAGAAAATCCTCATGCATCAATGACGACTCAGTCTGTCCTTCTCTGTGTATCACTGCAATCAGGCAACAGCTCTCACTGAAGTGGAGTGATAACTAGGGGGTGTCTTCTCTCTGGGAACATTTTCAGATACAACTATATAGGAAAAAATTCTTGCACTGGCTCAGAGTCAGGCCAAATGCCATTCTTACAATATGCAAAGAAGCTTCCAAAACATTTTTGCTAAGTTAAGGCTTAGGCAGAAACAGAGCTGAGATTTATACCTACAAATATCGAGTTCAAAATTATGGTTCCCAAGGCAGTCATAACTTACCCTCAGGCACACAGATAGTATTTTTAGTTGTTAGGTTACAGTAGGAATGTTGCAGCCAAAAATACATGTGTGATATATTCAGATTTCAGCTAATACAAAACTGGTTAATGTACATTTCCTCTACTCTAAGGTTGTTTATATTTACACCTAAGCTGATTCACTTGACTGTGATTTCTGCACTTAAAGAAATGTGCATTTCAAATTCAAGAGGGTCATAATTACTTGCAAATTTAAATTAAAGCAGTGGGAGCTTAAAATAGTCAGTGTTTGCGCTCAGCACTCAATCATAGATAGTGGGAATAAGATAACCTCAGAGCACATTCACATATTTAGTTCAGGAGATTTGGAAGAAGGAAGACTGCCTTGTTGATAAGGGAGGAGAGAAGCCTCGCGGTGAAAACAAGCCATGCGTATTATATATCACACATATAATGTGCACATTATCCTTTTTGTCTAATGATCCAGGGATATTCATCCTAGTCATTCTTCTAAATACATTCGTGCGTTTACCAAAGGAGACCATTGTCTGGGTTCCCACTCCTCATGGAGGGAATTACTTAAAACTAGCACTTTAGCCTGGCCTTCCCTTCAGCTTTGAATACTCAATTATCAAACTCTTGGGTTTCAGGAGTTCCCATCATGGCTCAGCAGAAAAGAATCTGACCTAGCATCTATGAGGACACAGGTTCGATCTCTGGCTTCGATCAGTGGGTTAAGGATCCGGCGTTGCGGTGAGCTGTAATGTAGGTTGAAGATGTGGCTCAGATCCCACATTGCTGTGGCTGTGGCACAGGCCAGCGGCTACAGCTTCAGCTTAACTCCTAGCCTGGGAACCTCCATATGCTGCAGGTGCAGGCGTAAAAAGACAAAACAAAACAAAACAAAAAACTTGGGCTTCAGAAAATAAAATGAAACTTCTGAGATTGGGTCAATACAGTAAACTAGTCATACGGGCACATGTGTTTTCCAAAGGTTCATGAGATGAAAGGTAGCGGTTCCCAAGGCGTGGTTCCCAGGGCCGATGGCATTAGCACCACCTTGGAACTTACTAGAAATGCAAATTTCTGCAGCCTCTCCCCATATCTACTGAAGCACTGGAGGGCGGGGCCCAGAAATCTGTGTTTTAACAAGGCCTCCAGGTGATTCCTGAAGCAGGCTGAAGTTTGAGAATCCCTGATTTAAAAAGAATCAATCCAGAGTAGCCCTGAAACATAAGAAAGAGTACAATCAGCAAAAAGAAGGTTCAGAGACATTTCTGATAAACAGAAACAGAATGGATAGATATTCAAAGCAACAACACAAAAGAACACTACACATTTTCTCATATTCAGGAGAAAAAGTCTGCTAGGACAGAAGCAGTTCAGGGGAAGGATGGTCTCATCAAAGAGAAGTGGTGGGGTTAGGGTTTGGGAGTTGGTGGAGGGGTGTGGGGAACCCTTGGTGATTAATTAGGCAGCTGCCTTGGAACACATGGGCAGGGCTGCCCACTCTCCTGTGTCCCTGTGTCCCCTCCTCCACCTCACTGGTGTCCAGCAGTAGGTAGTGGCAGCCTTTGCAGGTTACAGCAGAGGTATGGGGTTGTGCCAGCAAAGCAGCACTGGGCCCCAAGCAGTTACTAATGGGAAAGATGTGTCCCACACCAAGGACATGTGGCTGCCTCTCCCCAGCAATCATTACAAGACAAGGTCTTCTCCACAGGTAGACAAACAGGATTCTCAGTTAAAGAACAAGAATTATAGCCACTTGAAGAAAACCAACATGGTGAGAGGAGACCCAAACTCAATAATCAGAGAACCTAATAAAGCCAGTAGAAACAAGCTAATAGAGCAGACAGAAGAGGACTTTAGATCCAGTTGTGTTAATCAGGGATTGCAAATGACTGCACTACTAGGAAATTCAACTAAAGGGCATGGAATATTAGAGGATTCTTTCTGTCATGTAGAGAGAAGGGTGGGGGGGCATGGCCCAGGGCTAGTGTCCTTATTCACTGACACTATCAAGGATGTGAGCTCTTTCCATCTTTCTTTCTTTTTTTTCTTTTTTTTGTCTTTTTGCTATTTTCTTGGGCTGCTCTCGTAGCATATGGAGGTTCCCAGGCTAGGGGTTGAATTGGAGCTGTAGCTGCCAGCCTACGCCAGAGCCACAGCAACTCAGGATCCAAGCCTTGTCTGCGACCCACACCACAGCTCACGGCAACGCCGGATCGTTAACCCACTGAGAAAGGCCAGAGATCAAACCTGAAACCTCATGGTCCCTAGTCAGATTCATTAACCACTGCACCACAACAGGAACTCCTCCATCTTTCTGCTCTGCCAACTTCAAGAGTGGCTTCAGTCTTAATGGTTGTAATATGGCTGCTGAAACCCCAGGTCACTCAGCTGCATCCTATGAATGAAAAAGAAAGTAAAGAAGACAGCACCAACAAGCTTGCCCCAGCTTGTAGCTCATAGCCTCATCTAGGTGCATGTTTTTATAAATTACAACGCCTAGAATAGAGAGAGACAAGGTTGTAAACCTACAGAGTATCTACCCTGCGTGGAATTATATTCAGAGAGATTTGAGAAGATATGGCATGTGTGAAAATTTGATATAAATGACAAAATAAAAACAGCCTGAATAGCAGCATGGACAAAACTGAAGACTAAATTAAGAAAGTTTGGAAATTAAACTAAAGAATGTGAAAAAATTCTCAGAGCTTAAATCTTTAGAAAGAAAGACTCTGAATTTTGAGCAGGGAAGTTGAAAAGTATTCTTGGAGGAATTTCATAATATCAAAGATCAAATGCAAAAGATTCGGAAGGGAATCTATAGGTACAAAACAGGTTGCCTACTTATGTGAGCTGAGACTCAGCCCTCTCTGTTGTCTGTCCCTCATCTCCACAATCACAAGTACACAACGTAGACCCAGAGTCCAAGGCCATGGGGTTAAAGATGAAAGATTCCCACCCTCACACAGACAACAGGTGCAACAGTATGGTTAATGCCTATACTACGTGAGCACTGCATACATAGGAAATAAAGAGCAGATTAACCCTTTTGCTCATCTCTATCATGTGGTGTTTCCTTTGCCAAATCAAAAACATAAAATTATGACATGGACCAGAGATGTGTGGGCTGCCCTAGGTACCAAAGCAAACAAAAGTACACAAATAGGTGAAAAAAAAGCAATGAAGAGGTGCGACAGATTTGTAACAGAAAAAAAAATTTATTTTGCAATATTAATATTAGAAATAATAAAATGTAGGAGTTCCTATTGTGGCTCAGTGGTAGTGAACCCGACTAATGTCCATGAAGATTTGGGTTCGATTCTTGGCCTCACTTGGTGGGTTTGGGATCCGGCATTGCCGTGAGCTGAGGTGTAGGTTGCAGACACAGCTCAGATCCTGCTTTGTTGTGGCTGTGGTGTAGGCCAGCAGCTGCAGCTCTGATTCAGGCCCTAGCCTGGGAACTTCCATATGCTGCAGGTGCGCCCCCCCCCCCCAAAAAAAGACAAGAAAGAATAAAATGTAAAGAAAAAAGCATTTACTGGCTTTAAAAGGAAACATATTCTCTATAAAGTATACAAACCACAAGGAATATATAACAGTAGTAAACTTTTGTGCACCTATAAACACAACCGTGAAACTTAGAAAGCAAAAGCTGATAGAAAAACAATAAAAAATGAGATTTCTGATCCATCTCTCTAGGAAACAGACTAAGCACATCCCAAAGAAGGTAATAAATTTGATGTAATTTATATTCTCTCTTTATCCATTTCTCACTCTCACATTCTCTCTTTCAGTATAAATAAAAGCTAATATTTTGGAATGGGCAATAAAATAAGCAAACTTTGGACAAGAAAGTAAGAGATATGAAACAAATAGCATTAGAAATTAGAATGTAGCATGTCTTGAATATAGACAAGATTTTTTCCTTATGAGAAGATAAAGTATAATTTTTTTCCTATAAATCTAAAAATCTAGATCTCATAGTTGATTTCCAAGAGAAAACACTGACTCAAAAGTAGGTTAAAAACCTTAACATATCAAAAACCGTAAGAAAAACTTAAGATTAAAAAAAAAAAAAAAAAACAGCCCTAAAGTAAACCAGGACTAGGATGATTTTAAGGCAAGTCTACCAAGAAAAGAACAAATCATTTCTGCACCACATAAACCAGTTGAGAGTGTAGAAAAATCTGAAAAAGTTGGCAGCTAACTTTGACTCCAAAGCAGGAAACACAATGCCAGTTAAAACGCAGGCCAATAACACTTGTTAAACAGGCAGAGCACAGGGAACTTTCCAGCTTCTTTCACTGGTATGGATCTGGCAAAGACCAAGAGGTAGAACAGGTGACTGAGGGCGAGGGGACCATGAAAGGCACTTTTTGGGACTCAGATCTGTTCAGTTCATCCTCTTGTGTTTCCAGAGCTGATTTTCTAGCAGAATGAAAAATAAGAATAATAACAGTGATACTGATGACAACTCTGCAAATTTGGAGGTCATCACCGGCCCTTAGAGAGTTATATGAGAATGTCGGGACTGTAACAAAGAAGACACTTTCCAAACATGAGTATGTCTTTACACTGAGCAGGTGTTGAACTCAACACAGACATCTGTATTCCGGCGAATCATCTGCAGGTGTACGGGAACACTGGGTGTGTCCAGGTAGGAGTGAGGACGGGCTCTCCTGTGGACTGTGTCCCCTCATTTGGCTCATCCAGGGACATTTTAGGTCTCTAGGTGTGGCCTCGGGGCGGGAAGTGTCCCATGCAGCACACAGCAGCTGCTTGGAGAGCGGACCAGAGCCCAGCTGTGCGGCTCAGAGTGAGTGGCTGGGAAGAAGAACGCTCTGCCTGCCACACAAGTCAGCTGGGCCAGCTGCTATTCTTGCAAATTGGGCTCCATTAAATACGTCATTTATGGACTAAAATTAAAACTGAAATGGACCCACGATCTCTGGAACAGTCTTCAAACATCCCAGTCATGGTTGTGCTTGTTTTAATATAGCCCCTCTTCTTCAGAGGCACAAGAGGAATGTCCTCCAAGCAAAAAAGCCTGAGGAGAGCTCTTCAAAGATCCTTGGGGAAACAGCTCGCTAGCAGAAAAGGAAAGTGCAAGATAACTCAGAGACTACACTTCTGAGAAAATATTTTAGCCTGTCCCGGCAAGAGGAGGTTACCACACTTGGAGTCAGGCCCCAAACTCACAGCCAGAGGACTATTGAAGGCATCACTTTGTAAAGCCAGGACCCAAGAACACACTTCCATACATACACTACACGCTTGTGCACATGTGTTAATGCAGAGGTGATGTCCAAAATATTTAACAGCACAGGATGACCAAGTGTCCTGTTGAGAACGAAGGGGTTTCCTGGGACATGCGATATTTAGCGCTAAAATGGGGAGAGTCCTTGGAAGGCGAGACCACCCACAGAGGGGCACTGACCACCCAGAACAAATGCCCACTTTACACAATCCACGTGGCCTCATCGATGTTGAACCTGACCTCTGACTCTTAGGATCTGAGGGTGTCTGAACTGAAAGAACTCAGAAATGTGCGGTCCTGTGTCAGCGCCCCAAACTTCTCATGCTTCCTTCTGCCTCTGTGCCTTTGCACAAACTTTTCCCTCCACCTAGAAAATCCCAGTAACTTCCTACAAGAAGACTTACTTCGTGGCTCTTCAAAAGCGGCGGGTTCGTCTCAAGGTCCTCACTAGGATTGTGCCTTTCCTCTGGTATTCAGAGTGTGAGGGCGAAGGTGAAGCCAATGATTCACACAGCAGGAATGCTTGTCTCAGTTCACTTACGAACCAGAATGCATCATGACCGAATAGTGACTGCCTTGCTAACTGCCTACCCCCACATTCTGAATTAGGGCCACTTTATCACCTCCAATAAGCTGCTAAAAGCTGATAGGGGCTCCCGTTCATGCTGCCAGGGTCCTATGTGATCAGAAAAGAATCTAAATCTGATGGCTTTAGGCACAATAATGAAGACCCATTGTCTCTGCAGGCCTGAAACATCGCCCCACTAATAAGAGCAATATCTTGTATTCAGATTACGTTTGGTTATGAGGTCTCCGAGAAAATAATTAGTATGTGTCCCTGAGAAATGCAGTCAGTTACTCAGGCTCCAGTGACTCCAGTTACTCAGGCTCCACCTCCCTGGGGTGGGGTGGGGGACCAAAGGCCCCTCCCCTGCCTCCTACTCCCACCCCCCCATCCCCCCAATCCCCGCAAGGCTGCCTGGACTCAAGAAAGAACACAGTCGAATACTGTCCTTCTGGGGAGGGAGCAGGGGTGTGATCTGAGGCAGAACCAGGTCAGGATGGGGGAAGGCCATGGGGACAGGATCAATTAGGGTCCTGGCAGGAGGCAAAGGGCACATGCATAACAGGGAGATGCAGGAGAGCTGCATAAAAGCTCTGTTTACAAAGGTGTGGGCAAGGGCATAGAGAAACCACTAGGATTAGCTTGATTCCTGGGGCAGGTAGGGTAGCTGTTACCACCTTTAGGCAAAGGGAGGGTGCGGTTATCAGAGTCCAGAGAGTTGAGCTGTGGTGAGCAGTGCTGAGCGGAGGGAGAGCCATGTGACAGGAGGTGACACCCGTGTCACACAAAACAGAGTGGACAGATACAGAGAAGGTCTGCAGGGCAAACAGAATATGTGTGGCACATGGACACCCATGTGGTGAAAGCCTGGGTCTGTGGTTACTTCCTTCAAATGTACAGAAAAAGTTCTAGACCACTTAGAACTTGAATCTTGGTGGTGGTTAAAAGTACCAGAGAGACCACCTGGGTGAACATCCTGGCTCTAGCAGTAAGTGACAGTGTTACCTGGGGCAAGTTCTCCACCTCTAAGACTCGGCTTGCCCACCTATCAAATAGGCAGCATAATAATACCTGCTCAAGAGTTGCAGAGAGTCAGAAAAGCAGCCCCCATAGTGAGTAGTGAACACTAAGTACTTAATAAATATTAACGCTAATTTTCCAGTTATTGCTGTTACTGTTATTGTTTTGTTAAATATTCCATATACCGTGTCATCTGATGTTTTCCACTGAAAAGGCTAAAGGGTCAGGGGAACCAGGGGAAAAGAAAAAGAACCTTTTCTGCCCCATTCTCTCTGGCACCAAGAGAAAGAGTGACTGGGTCACCGGATATGCTAAGGTATAGAGGCCACTGAAGCAGCCACTAGACTCAGAATGTCAGACGCCAGAGGGACTATTCGCAAGAGACATTGCAAGGCGCAGATTCCCAACTGACTCTTGGAGGTTAAAGCTTCCACCCCAGGAAAGGGCTGGGTGGCTCACACATCTCTGCTGTGCTTAAAGGGGGAAAGAGACCAGAGAAATGAAATGGTTTTATGTGCAGCAATCTATGCATTACACAGTGAAGTGAGAGCTCTACAGCAATTCAGTGGTGATCTTAGCATGTGTCTTCGAGAGCAAAGAAAACAGGATACTTCTGACAACAACAAAAAGTCACCATCTTCCGGAACTTTCTTCTACTTTTTTTTTTTTTTTCTCTTTTTAGGGCCGTACCTGCTGCATATGGATGTTCTCAGGCTAGGGGTCAAAATGGAGTTGCAGCCACAGCAATGCCAGATCCGAACCACATCTGTGACCTGTGCCATAGCTCACAGCAATGCCAGATCAGGCCAGGGATCAAACCCGCATCCTCATGGATACTAGTCAGGTTCTTAACCCACTGAGCCACAACGGGAACTCCTTCAAGAAGTTTCTTTGCGTGACTGCTTGGCCACGACTTAGTGCCTCGGCAGAAACTGATGTCATTCAAGTGCTCCCTGTAGTTTGGAAGCACAGGATATTCTCCCTGGCAACTCACCTTATAGCAAAACTTTCTATTTTGACAACCTGACGTAACTAAGAAACAGAGAATTAGTATGGGCCAGTTACCAGCATTCTGCAGGGCCATAAGTCACTCTGGTCAGCGTTGGGTAAGAATGTAGATGCAGAGTGAGGAGAACACAATCTCTGCCAGGGGAGTAAGAATGAACTGGGAACCCACAGAGGACGAACACCAAGGATAAGCATGACACGAGCCCTGGGCTTTACATTTGAGTCTCTGATATCTTAACTGTTTTGACTCCAGAAACTGGAGTAGACTGGTAAGTTGTAGGTAACTTTTCGGGGGGATGGTTGGTTTAAAAGTTTTAGCTTTGTTTTTTTGTTGTTTTTCTGCTTTGCCTTTTTTTTTTTTTTTTTGCTTCTCTGACTCGTGTAATTAAATTTTTTTTTTTTTTTTTTTGGCTAAGCCTGTGGCATGTGGAAATTCCCAGGCCAGGGATCGAACTTGGACTACAACAGTGAACTGAGCCACTGCAATGACAACACTAGATCCTTAACCTACTGCTCCACAGGAAAACTCCTTGTTTTTTTTTTTTTTTTAAATAGCAGCATTACTGAAATATAACTGACAAACCATACAATTCACCCATTTAAAGTGTACAGCTCAGTGGTATTTAGTATTTTCACAGGTATGTGCAACCACCACCTCTGTCAATTACATTTTCATCACCTGAAAAAAAAATCTCTATCCTTTAGATATTACCACTTTGCACCCCAAGTAACCCTTTCCCCAGCCCTAAAACAACCCACTGATCTATTCTCTGTCTATATGGATTTACCTCTTCTAGCCATTTCATATAACTGGAATGATACGAGATCTATCATGACTGTCTTCTTCTTTCACTTAACATAATGTTTTCAAGTTTATCTGCGCTGTATCAGTGATTTGCCCCTTTTTACAGCAAAGTAATATTCCACTGAATGGCTGTACCACATTTTGTTTACCAATTCATCAATTAATGGACATTTGGGCTGAGATGATAGTACTACTCTGAATATTCCTGTACGAGTCTCTGTGTGGACATGTTTCCACTTCTCCAGGGTCACTATCTAGGAGTGGAGCTGCTGGGTCATATGCAAACTCTAATGCTTCACATTTTGAGAAACTCCCAGACTGTTTTCCAAAGTGGCTACACCATTTTACGTTCCCATGACTCCTTTATTGTTTCCTACCCTTAGAACTGTTACAGTGAGAATTCACCTTATGTCTAAGTGAAAATCCAAAATATGGGGCTGGTATCCACATCAGTCACAGCCACAGATAATTCTTCTCCAGAGCAAAGATTCTCACTTCCTGACAGATTCCCATTGATCATCTATAGAGAGTCACAGTGAACCTTATGAGGATTCAACCAAGAATTGTGTAGTCCTTGGTAGCATCTCTGAGGTGAATTCATCTTATTTATTCTATTTTCAAAAAACTTGTGAGATACACAAGAAGGGCTTGACGATCTCCACTAAACTAATCAGGAAACAAAAACTTGGGAACATTCAGATTTTGCCCTAAGACCAGTTCAGTGATGATGCTGGGGACAGTATCACATATTCAACCTCTGCTCCTGTAGGAATGGTACATTTCCAAAATAAACAGTAGCAACCCAAGGCATATGTGCTGTGAGTCAAAGGGGTGACAAGAGCTGAAATGTTGTGAGTGTTGTCAAAGGGGAGAGCAGCTGGAAGTGTCCTGGGGAGGCAGGAGAAAAATGCAAGGAAGATCTCCTGGAGGAGCAGAGTAAGTGGCACTGAGCTGGGCCCAGAGGATGCATAGGAGACTGAGAGTTTGACAGGTTGAGTAGAGAGGACACTGCTGGCCTCCAAACCAGCAAGACTGACAACTTGGAGAAGGAAGCAGAGCCAGGGAACATTGGGCAGTGCAGTTTGAGTGGGATATATTCCCTCATGAACATGCTGAGCAGTGACAGGGTAGGAGTTTGATTAGAGATGTCAGATGAAAGGATCTGCTCTTTGTTTAGTAGGCAGTTGAGAAAAATCAGCAAAAATTTCATTAAAGGGTTTTCATAATCAATGCGGTGTTTTAATGACACTATCATGGCAGCATTTTACAGAAAAGAAAGTAAAAGGACAGGTAATGGGACTAGAAAAGCTAGTTAAAAGACTATCACCATATTGTACAGCAGAAATAAGCACAGCAATGTGAATCAACTATATTCTATTTTTATTTATTTATTTATTGACTTTTTAGGGCCACATCCATGGCATATGGAGGTTCCCAGGCTAGGGGTTGAATCAGAGCTGTAGCTGCTGGCCTACACCACAGCCACAGCAACGCCAGATCTGAGCCACATCTGCAACCTATACCACAGCTCATGGCAACGCCAGATCCTTAACCCACTGAGCAAGGCCAGGGATCGAACCCACAACCTCATGGTTCCTAGTCAGATTTGTTTCTGCTGCACCATGATAGGAACTCCAACTATACTTTAATAATTTGAAAAAAGACTATTAATTGAGACCAAATGTAAGACAACTAATGTCTCTATCAGAGATTCTCAACCAGGGGATTATTTTGTCCCCCAGGAGACATGTACTATGTCTGGAGGCATTGCTGATTGTCACACAGTCTGAAGCACTCCTGGCATCCACTGGGTGGAGACCAGAGATGCAGCTGAACCTTCAATGGCACACAGAACACTCTCCAACAAAGAGTCATATCGGTCCCACAATGTCAGTGTTGCCAAGGTTGAGAAAACCTGGTCTGAGTCAAGGTAGTAGCAGTGAAAATAAAAGCAAATGACAGATAAAAGGAATTATTTTCATGGAAGATGTAATAAGATTTGATGATTGAATGAGCCTAGAGGCAAGAGAGAGGAAGCAGGTAATTTGTAACTTGCATGACTGATGAAATTATAAAAGCAAAACCAAAGATTTTCTAAGAAAGCAGGAGACAGAATTTCTCTGTGCTCGCTGCATTAAGGACCCAGCGTTGTCACTGTTGGGGCTCAAGTGGCTGCTGTGGTGTGGGTGTCACCCCTGGCCTGGGAACTTCCACGAGTCTTGGAAGTGGCCAAAAAGGGGGGAAAAAAAAAAGAAAGAAAGAAAGTAGGAGAAAAGAAAAGTGTAGTGAATATATGTTTTTATCTTCTAAGAATCCCTTTCTTGGGAAACAACCTCCTCCTCAAACCCTAATGTGATTTGGGTGGGAAGGGTCATACCCTCCAAGTGGATGTTCCTGACCTATGTATAGCCAATCAGAATCCATCATACATTTGGCCTTCCCAGTGGTTCTCCAGGTGAGCATGTGACCCAAGCAGACCAATCAAACCTCCTCCCGGAATTCTGCATATGTCACAGCTGAAGCCACCTGTCTGAGAATTAAATTAAAGGCAAGCAGAACAGAGAAAGTAGAGACAAAGAGATAAGACACAGAGACAGACACAGGATATAAGTGATATTATTTAAATTCTTGGCTCTAACTATACCTGAAATATAAGACTTAGATTTCCCAGTTAGATTAAACCAATACCTTTCCTACTTTGCTTAAGCTAGTTTGAGTTGGGTTTCTATGACTTTAAATATCAGTTAATAACAAGAGGATGACATTAGTTTTCAATATGTTAGCAGGTGAAAAATGCATTACACAGGCATAAGTGGGGGAGCAGCTGGAATTTAGAGGACTAGGTTAGGTTAGTAGCTATATTTTGGAAATTAGTTTTTCTAGGGATGCCAGATGCCAGAATAGTTGTGATCCTTTTAAAACAGGCCAAAGATAGAAAGAAGACTTGGTATTTATTTTACAATTTATAATAAAATAAAAGGAATTAGAAGTTATTGTTTAAGGAGTTTAAATTATGAGATTTTGATCAGGCAGAAATAGTAACCCTAGTAAAAATATTGCAAACAAATAATTTGTGAGTTACTTTGAACTGCTGCAGTGTCACCTGTGTTTGATTCTGGACTATCAGTGTGTGACTTGCCTACTCGCTCCTGGATCTCTTTCCTCTGCTTTACCTGCTCTGTTTGCATCCAGAGGGTTGATTTCTGCAAAACATGCTGCCCAGGCTTCTTTGCCAGTTGGCTGCTGGTCAGTTTGGCCAGTACAAGTCATTGGCAGAGTGTGGAACAGAGGAAGTGAGGAGAAGCCAGAGTTTGATCCCCTTCTTTCCTTGCTTTGGACGTTATTTCTGGCAGCTCCATGGTCCCCGCTCCCCCCAGGCAGCCCTACCTTGGTGGCCCCCATTCCTGCCAAGCCTTACAACCCTGGAGTTGCTGGCTCCTTCTGCTGTTACTAATCTCTGGCGTCACCACTCGCTGTTTGCCCTTTCAGCTCTCCCAATACCTTGTAAATGGTATCCCAAGTTAAATCCTTTCTAATAACTTGCCTGGTTTGTGTTCTTTTTTCCTGACTGTACTCTCACCCACTCACTGCTTAGGATTTTAGTAAGTTCCAGCTGCTACAACAAAAATACCAAAGATTGAGTAGCTTAAATGACATTTATGTCGTGCAGTTCCAGAGGCTGCAAGCCTAAGATCAGAGTGCCAGCAAGGTCAGGGTCCTGGGGTGGGCTCTCTTCCCAGCTTAGAGGAAGCTGCCTTCTTGCTGTGTCCTCACCTGATGGAGCGAGGCATCCTATCTCTCCTGTGTTTCTTATAAGAGCAGTAATCCCATTGGGGAGGGGGCTCCACCATTATGGCCTATTTACCTCTAAGGGCTCTACTTCCACACTGGAAAGTAGGATTCATTAGGTGAATCTGGGGAGGGGGACACGCACATTAGTCTCCAATTCAAACCACCAGAACTGGGGTGTAAATAGGGAAGAAAAAAAAGCCCACTGGCAAGTGTCTGTTTCCTTTTTTTTGGCCATGCTTATGGCATGTGGAAGTTGCCAGGCCAGGGATCAAACCCATGCCACAGTATGACAACTGAATCTTTAACCCACTGGGCCACTGAGGAATTCCACTGGCAACTTTTTACTTCAATTCACTTACATAAGATGCATAAAACTATTGTGTTGCCAGGGATGGATATAAAATTACAAAATATAGTTCATAAGGAGCATATAAAGTCACATACTAACACTATAAAACTGTGATACTGTATAGACACAGGTTTCAGAGTCCAGAGGAGGAGCGAGGGATGTTAACTGCAGGCAGCGGGAGGCCTGGTGGCGGGCCGAAGACCAGAGCTGACCCCCACAGCCCGGAGAGCCGAGCCAGGGGTGGAAGGCGAGCAGACAGGGTGAAGACAGGGGAAAGGATGGAGCGCAGCACGGTCATGGATGGTCTGATGGAAGCAGAGGCACTGATGGGTAAATTGGTTCAAACAGGCAAGGACAGGTCACACTGCAGGGGCCTTGAGGAGCAGGCACAGCACTGCCAGGCCTGAGGCATCCGGCCCAGGGAAGCCAACAGAGACCATGTCCTTTATAAGATCAAGGCTGTAGCCCCTTTTTCATCTAGTTCATGAAACACAGAACAAAGAGTGCGGAAGCTGGCTTTTATTCCCATTTCCTGACCCATTTTATAACCTTAAAATCTCAGGTTTTAGGTCTCAGTTGCCCAATTGCAGAGGAGTTCACTATATGTAAAGTTCATATACATATAGTGTATTTTTGTTGTTTTTCAAACAGCAAAGTATTTTCTTAGTTATTTACTCTACACCTAGTCTGATGCTAAACCTAAGATTACAAGGTCAGTTTTGTTTTTTTTTCCAATGCCAAACTTACTCTTTCCTAGTAAAGAAGATGACTGGATGTTGCATAAGAATAACCAGCAAGACAGGTGTTTTCCCCACCACCTAGCTCTAGAACATGTGAATTGAATGGTTACTCTGACCTTAAAAAAATAGACTGGAAGAAATAAAACAATGCTTTAACATAGCCTATTACTTGCTTTTAAAAAAGTGAAATTAGACATAAACCCAAGAAATAGCATGTCGCTCAAAACTTGATGTGTTTTTTGAGAATGAAAATGGAAATGAACATTTATGCAAAGATTAAAAATTATTTTGGAATTTATAAGTGGGTTAGCTTAACAGATAGCTGATGAAATAAAATTCTGCCTCCCATTTTATATGAAGGTGAATTTGTTTTGTCTTGTGTATTGTAATTCACTTTACGAAAGCTGGTAATCATTTTGCTGTTACCTCCACTTTATTGTGGGAAGGACCTGCAGAAGCTCTTTTCCAGTGCTAGGAATGAATTGCATGTCAGAACAAACAAAAGATTAATTATAGCCTTTACGTGAAAGCAGGACTAGCACTTGCAGAACTGAAATCTTATCCAAGACAAATTTTTTAAAAAGTGGGGAGGAGAGAACGAAATCAGTGAACTGGAATTTCAGCTTTTGGAAGAAGAAGTCAAACTTAACATCTAACCGTCTATAAACTGATATGCTCAAAATCTGATTGGAACTTGGTGTCTTTGAAAGCTATTTCCACTGATTTTAAGTCTGTTAACTTCTCCCAAAGCAGTACTTCAGTGCTGATAACAAAGAGGGTTATACTAGATATTGTCAATACGACTTTATAAAAACACATGCGACTTGAGCACAGTTTACAGAAACGTGTAATTTCATTTATGATTTAAGCTGGGGTAAAGGGCATTTAAGAGAAATAAGCCTCTTAACAGAAGGCAAGTCAGAACTTACCAGAGCCCCACAACTGTGTCATTTGGGAAAACAAGCAGGCTGGGAAATGAGGAAATAGGTTGTCCAGCCTGAATCAAGACAAGGCAGAGCCAGCTCACAGGATGAGGACACAGAGCAGGCTCCTGAGGAACACGACTTTCAGCCAACCCTTCATTGTTTCGTCCTGATAACTACTGCTGTGTCATTCCTGCTCAAACTGCTTTCGGGTCTTTTCAGTACCTGCTTTGCATTTACTGTTAGTATGAAGAGACTTAACATAAATGTAAAACGAGACTATTACCAAACTAATAGCTGCATGTATACATTGGATATCAAACATTTTTAAACACACACACACGCACATACCCAGGGAATGATCTCTTAGTGCTGTACAGAAAACAACAGCTCTTTGGGCTCTGAAGGCCAAAAACTGTAAAAACAACACAGGAACAACAACAAATGCATGCATGCCGTTGGTCTATAAGCAATGTCATAAAAGCCGTGAAAGGAGAAGAAAGCAATCCTCTGTGAGGGAAGGTTTACCTCTGTGGCTACCACACCCCCACACCTCCTAAAAAGTCTACACCCAACATTACTCAGGTACCCAGACCTGCTGCTGGGCTAGCCTCATGGCTGCTGAAACAGCTAAAACAGGGAGGCAGGGACCCCTGGTAGATGGGGCCCCTGAAGCCCCTTTCCTGGCCCATCTCAGCCCAACCTTGAAGCCACCTTTTCACATTCCTGCATTTTCCCTAAAAATAGCATCGGCCCTTAGATGAACAGGTTCCCTCTGAACATAGAGAAGTCACGTGACCATCCTGATCTCTACTAACTGAAGTGGAGGTTTATGAAACCACAGAACCTTGGTTGTCAAAGCCGAATTCGCCTTGGTCTACAGCCCAGGGTAAGTCATTCCCACGACAGTTAACATAAACAGGTCAGGATGTAGCTCTGAGATCCACACATAGGCCACTCTGAGTCCTCCTCTCTCTCTCTCTGTCTCTCTCTCTCTCTTGTCCATCTCTGGAGGGACAAGAAAATGCCTTCAGTCTGACCGCTGGGTGGAGGACAGAGCCTCAGGGCTTATAATAGGACTTATGTGAGGATAACTAGGTCGCTTTTGGCCAGGCTGACCTGGGCACCTGCGGTTCCACAGGCCCCATGCTGGCAACTACCTTCATGTGATGCCGGGTACAGGTGTGTAACTCATCAGCCACAGAGGAAAGGCTTTGAAACTGTTCTGGCAGCAAAACTCCCCGGCGGCTGGCTGGCCTCGGAGGCCCTGGAGTCGAAGTTATCATGTTTTGGCCCTGATGGTTCAATTCTTTCCTTAACATGAATGCACACTGGATCAATAGGAGTTTTTGAAAATCTGTACGTGGAAAGATGTATCAACTCTAGTCCCTTTAATCATGGCTGGAAAAGAAGTTTGGAAAGTTACACCTTCCAACATGAACAATCTAGGAAAGAAGGGAGTTAAACAGCTTAATAGAGAATTACTTTAAAGAAAAACATAAAGACCTGCAGTGGCTATTCAGGACCTATTTTTTTTTTAATACAAGTGACAAAAATAATAGGCTATGACATCAGTAGCCAAAAGAGTGCATACGCAGTGACTGAGAATGAAGCCACAATCCAGCTGACATCTGAAAGGAAGGGAACCTGTGATCCTTAAAAAAATAAATAAAATAAAATAAAATAAAATTCTTATAGAAGAAAACTACGCAGCAGAAATTGACAGAACATTGTAAATCAACTATAGTAAATTTTTTTAAATGAAAGAGAAAAGAAAACACTATGTGAAAGGTCTCCAAGGTTTTTTTTCTATTCTTACCATAGGAGCTAAAGGGCAATGCATGTCTTAGGAAAGAGAAATCAATGCCCAGGACACCAAGAGAACAGAGAATTGTTAAAGATTACACAGCACGGCTATTCCTGTTTCCAGACTCCAAACACGCTGCCCTAACCACATTACTGCACAGTTGTTTTAGAGGTCATTCTACATGCAAGCAGGTTTTCTTTTGTTGCCAAAGAAAAAGAAATAAAAGATTCTAGTCGATATATTGGAGCAGGTTTAGGTATTAGAGGGGAAAAAAGTCACTCATTGCTCATTGCAGTTGACTTAATGTCCTGCAGTCCTGTTTTCTTAATGCTACAAGCCACTGAAATGCACTGCTTTGCATCTCCTTTGAATCCAGTTGGAAGTCAGCAGATGGTTTCTTTTCCAACAGCCTTGATAAGCTCTTTTTCTGATCTCTAATTCTGTGATGGATGAGGTATAATTTTTAACACAAAAATGGCATGGTTGACTATGAGGATAGAAGGAAGAAACAGGTGTTGGGTGATAGAAAGACACGTAAGATCAAGTTAGACATGAAACACCATTTCCATTTTTTTTTTTTTTTTCTGACTTGAAAGCCAAGAAAGAAGCTTACTCCCTATGGAGAGAAGGTTTTGAAGATGAAAATGCAAAGTTGGGGATTTCAGACTAAAACTGTCTATCACAGAAAAAAAAATCATGCATTTTATGGCTTTTGGAGAAGATTAAGAGAGAGATGTGTCTTTGAGAAAAGCCTGTGAAGGATATGAATTGTTCGGATATAATAGTGCAAGTGTAGCAAATTCTTCTACCCTCTGTGAACAGCATGGAAGGAAATACATAATTGTATCTGTGGCCTTAAAAGGTACTCTAAAGATTTATGACTTAAAATGATGTAAAATGAGTCTAGCAATGTCTGCTTTTTTGCAGCTACTGCAGGGTTTGATTTGCAAATGCATTTGATTTGGAGAAATGGCACTTGGTAATTTATCCACTGGCAAAACAGATGATCCAACATTCATTTAGTCCCCTTTCCCCATACTGCTAGCAGAATGTATTATGATTTAGTAAAATTACCTGATATTTGGAGCAGAGGGCTAGGGAGATTAGAAGTGAGAACAGGTTCTATTACAGAATGGTGCCTTCTAGGAAATAACTTTGCCTTAGGGTGATATGAACAGCCAGTGAAGGAGGCTGGTTGAATATCTCATATTTGCTGGTTTTTTTTTTTTTTTTTTTTCTTTTCTTTCCCAGCTGAGTCCAGTAATACCTGCCGGCTAACATTATCAGTACACACACATGACTATATTGCATTTCCCTTGGTTTTGCTCACATCTTATTTAATATTCCTTCATAACTTTTCACTTAAAACACAGCAAGGAGATGTAGAAAGAAAATCATATAGGTGCATAAATAATTCATAAGCACCTGAAGGCACAAAAATCATGCTAGACAAAAACAAGCAGTAAGAAAGGTGAACAAGAAGTTAAATTTAAAATTGCTGTTAAAAAAAAAAAAACAAGCGCCCATTCTAGTGGAAAGCTAACTGAAAGAGTCTGAAACCTAATAAAAATGACACTGCTAACTCCATGGGGATGGATATGACCTCGCTCTTCGGCCCACATCATGGTGATGGAACTATATCATCGGGGATTATCATGAACTTGAGTAACTTTCTTGTCTGGAAGGTTGTCCATGTTAAGGTGCTGAACTGTCAGCTCAACACAAAGAGATTTCCAACTCTTTTCACACAGGCTTCTTCTTTACCTTCCAGGACAATATCCTGAACGCTGCCCAGGCTTCACAGAAGCACTTGGCAGCCCATTGACAAATTTCAATGGCATCATGTCTCCAGACTTCAGAATTACAGCGGTTCTGGTGTTGAATAAAAGAAAGTGAATGCACATCCTAGAGACAGGGTATGTGTTTAAAACATAAAAATACTTTGAGGGAGAATATAAATTAACAGGCTTAGCTTTGGTGATACTTTACAAAGTATTTTAAATAGGTTGCACATATTTTGATTGAGTGGCAATATTTAGTGGTTGAATTTCCTATAAGTATTAAAATATGTATAGAAATGGAAAAAAAAAAACAGTAATTTTAAAAACTCAAGAAAATTTAAATGCAGAGATATGAAAGCCAGACAGCCTCCTTATTTATTAGTGTGGCACTTCCCTTGCACATATTCCTTTTTACTCTGTATACTGATAGATTAATGATAACAATGACAATTAACATTCATTTACTACGTACTGTGTATCAGGCCCTAAGTTAAGAATCCGACCAGTATCCATGAAGATGAGGGTTCGATCCCTGGCCACACTCAGTGGGTAAAAGGATCCATCGTTGCCACAAGCTGTGGTGTAGGTCGCAGACCTGGTTCAGATCTGGCGTAGCTGTGGCTGTGGCGAAGACTGGCAGCTGCAGTTCCAATTCGAGCCCTAGCTTGAGAACTTCCATAAGCTGCAGGTGCAGCCCTAAAAAGACAAAAATAAATTAAATTAGTAGGAAGGATGGGAGAGGAGATAAATTATACAGATAATTTCATCCATGTAAACATCTTTCAGCAAATTTTATTGATATGTATGTGCTCACCTTCATTTACCAAATAATTAATGCTCTTAATGACAGAATTATCTGGAATCCAGATTAATTAGACCTTCCCTCTGCCTTCAATCTTTCTTCCTTCCTTACAGTGAAAGATATCTTTAACCAAGGAAAAGGGAGGTAGTTTACACAAGATTGAAAGGTGACATCCTTATCTAGAATTTCCTTCCCTGTGATGGCTAAGGTTTGTCTCCTCCTCACCTTCGCTTCGGGGAAAGAAAAGTCAAAGAGATAAGAGCTGTGGTTCCAAAATTCTCTCAGGCTCCTCCCAGGACCAGAGGTTCAAGGGGTAGCAAGAGGCCTGGAGGAAGTGAGGAGGAGGAGGAGAGAGGGGAGGCAAAGACAGCCAGGTCACGGCCCAGCTCGGCCATCTCTCCATCCTGCTCAGGGGCAAATGCTTCCTGCTAATCCTCCTGTGCTCTCTCAAGGATGAAGATATTCTTCTTGGGGAATCTTTGATCTTGCTCTTCTGAAGCAGAAAATGGAAGTGTATTTAGGAAAGGGGTGGTGGAAAAAGGAAAGGGCTATTATTCCTCTAAGGAGTAAAACACAGAAAGAAATCTGCAAATACACCGCTTCGCCTCTCTCTCTCTCTCTCTCTCTCTCTCTCTCTCTCTCTCTCTCTCACACACACACACACACACACACACACACACACGCCAATAAGCCCACTTTAAAAATGACGTCAACCATTCCCCAAAGGAGGAATATCTGTGGATTCTAAGATTTCTCGTTAACTGATGTCCATTCGCTTCTTTGAGAAGGATTGAGGAAAGAAACACTCTTTGTTCTTTTCCAATCCTGTATGATGGTGGAGGTTTGTGACTGTATTTTGGTTTTTCAGAATGAATGTATTTCTGACCAGGTTCTAGACGCTCTAAGATAACAGGGCAGAAGTTCCCATTGTGGCACAGTGGTTAATGAATCCGACTAGGAGGTTGCAGGTTCGGTCCCTGCCCTTGCTCAGTGGGTTAAGAATCTGGCATTGCCGTGAGCTGTGGTGTAGGTTGCAGACGCGGCTCGGATCCCGCGTTGCTGTGGCTCTGGTGTAGACCAGTGGCTACAGCTCCAATTGAACCCCTAGCCTGGGAACCTCCATATGCCGTGGAAGCGGCCCTAGAAAAGTCAAAAAGACAAAATAAATAAATAAATAAAAATAAAATAAAATAACAGGGCAGTTTCTCAGAAAGGCGCCTATAATCTCTTAGGGAAATGACTGAAACTTGTCTCAGAAATGGGCTCTTCACCCACATGTAGCTAATCCAAAGAAAAAGTCCTCCTAAGGAAATTCCTGGGAGAGAAACAATATTTCTAACAGAACCATCTCATGCCTTTTCATACTGTACCATTCCGTTCTTGAAGCTGGAAGTAGAGTCATCCGAGCAGCAGTTTCCTCTGAAATCCCTAAGCAGTCACCTGCTAAGCATCGCCTGGGTGGGAATGTTTCCCGTCGTGGATGGACGTTCCTTCCTTAATTCTGAAATAAAGTCTGTCATCCATCACGACTCCCCTCCTAAGTACCAGACTGACCTCATGGAACATCAGAAATGTCCACCCTCTCTGCCACACAAGTCCTCTGACACCTGAAGACAGTGACAGACACGTAAGCCCGTTCTGGCTCCCTCTCAGCAGAGAAAACATGGGATTTGGAGTGAGACCTCAATTCAAAGCTGGCTTGGCCATTTCCCACTCACCTGGACCCAGATATAACATTTCATGTCACTAAGCCTGTGTCCTTCGTGGAAAAGTAGAGGAAATAGCACCCACCCCAGACGGTTGTTGACCGGATTCCATACGTTCAATGCATGCCGAGTGCCTCCTGAATGAGTCCTGACTAGAATAACTACTGTGCTGTCTTCATGCCCTTCCTCCCACCTCGGAGCTTCTCCTGTACAACAAAGCAGAGCTGTGTTACCCGTGTGCCAAAAGGCCACCATCTTCCATGCCTGCCTTGGTCTCAGGGTACATGTGAGGGACATACCATATTCTCTCCTATGTCTTCTCCTTTGCACTGCAGTGCTTTTCAGAACTAAAAATGGGTCTCTGGGGAATGCCCGTCATGGCTCAGAGGATTATGAGCCCAACTAGTATCCATGAGGCTGCAGGTTCAATCCCTGGCCTCAATCAGTGGGTTAAGGATCTGGTGTTGCCTTGAGCTGTGTTGTAGGTCGCAGATACAGCCCAGATCCCGCGTTGCTATGGCTGTGGTGTATGCCAGCAGCTGTGGCTCTGATTCAACCACTACCCTGGGAACTCTCTCAGGCTGAGGGTACAGCCCTAAAAAAAATAAACAAACAAACAAACAATAAATAAATAAATAGAAAGAAAGAAAGAAATGTCTCTCTCCTTTGTCACATGAATATTCTTTCATTATCAGCATTTAAACAACAACTTCTGTCAGAAATAAAGGTTCCTCTAAGAAAACAGAACAATGTTGGTTCCTGACAGCGTATTAGCCCTTCAGGCCTAAGAGTGGCCCAGGAAGGCTCTTTTTACCCAGGCTCTTTTTACTCAGTTGTGTTCTACAAAAATTATCAAGTTCAGGGGTTGCTCTAGTGTCAAAAAAGCTAAGGAAGCCCCTTAGTAGGATTTCTCCATACCTGTCTTGATGCATGATCCTAGAATTAACTACATGTTATCCTCCAGAAGGCTAAGAAGAGATGAAAATTGGATTCCATTTTCCTTTGTCCAAGACCTGACACACCTATTACTGAAGTTTAAAACAGTATTTGAATTTTGGGAGGGATGAGCCAGACTGTTAACTGACCTTGTAGGTAATAAAAACTTTTCACAAAACTATAGATTCATTCATTCATTCATTCAAAAAATATGTTTGGTCTACTTTATGTATTATTCTAGGTACCAGCGACATGGCTTTGAACAAGATCAGAAAGATTCCTTCCCTCTCAAAATCAGAATAATAATAAAACCTTAAATAAAGCCAATGAGATCTACAACATAATTTGAATTTTAAAAATGAGTAGTGTCTGTGAGGATGCGGGTTCCATTCTTGGCCTTGCTCAGTGGGTTAAGGATCCAGTGTTGCTGTGGCTGTGGTGTAGGCCAGCAGCTGCAGCTCCGACTTAACCCCGAGCCTGGGAACTTCCATATGCTGTAGGTGTGGCCATAAAAAGAAAAAATAATAATAAATAAAAATAAAAATGAATAAATAAAAGGCCTCTCATGTTGCTGCCCTGGCTCATCTCTGGTCAGGAAGATAAATATCAGAGCTCAAATGGAATGGGAATAAATTACTTTTAAAAATAACCACCTAATATTTTCCCTCTTCATTTAATAGAAATAAATCAAAGGAATGCACACCAGGCTGCCTGGCATGGCTGGAATTCCTCCAGCTATTGTGTAGTATAATACACACTCTATCCACCCCCTGCTCCACCAGCCACATCTTTGTAATTTTCAAACAATGGACACAATTTGGGATATCTTTCTCCTGGCAACTAATAGCGTTTCTCTTGATAGAACAAACCAGAATTGAGGCTGACAACCTGTCTTTCCTTCATTCTTGATGATGTAATTCTTGCCTACATTTGTATATGTATTGTGACAGATGGGCTAGGCTGTGACACAGGGACAAACGCCAAAATCTCAGCGGCTTAAAGCACACATTTTACTTAGTTCTTGCTCCTGCTCCTTTTCTACGGCAGGTTGGAAGGGGGACTCTGCCTTTGATAAACCCTCAGGGGTCCCAGCAGCCAAGCGGCTGCTGTCTTAAATATTGTCAATCACGGAGCTGGAGGGAAACTGGAGGTGGTGGAGGAGATACTGCTCTGTGGAGCTTTCGCTTTCTCCTGCAGAGAAATGAGCTGCCACGCCCAATTCCCAGCGCACAGAAATACAACCCTACCCTGTGCTGAGAAAGAGAGACAGCATGGACATCGAGAGCAATCATAATGACCACCACGGGAACACCATTTACTGATTATTTTCCTCTCTCCCACAGCCATATGACTTTCAGGGTTCAGAATCCTACTCTGACATGTATGCTGATTCGATCAATTGGTATAGCCTATAATAGGGCATTACATTTAGGAAGTTCTTATATTACCTGGCAGGTGTCATCACACATCTTGAATATATTCTTTAATTAGACATTTCATTTTTTCAGTGTCAGTGAAGTAAATAATTTTATATGTTTGTAATAGAGTGATATTCATGTAAAATACACAGGTCTCCAAAGGGTATGAATAAGCCTAAAATGATGTGGGCTCCTTGTGTTGGAATTTTCTCAACAGCTAAAATGACGTTAACTGCGATAAATAATTACTAAGAATCTTTGGAATTTTTCTTTCTTTCTTTCGTCTTTTGTCTTTTTAGGGCCGCACCCGCAACTTATGGAGGTTCCCGGGCTAGGAGTTGAATCAGAGCTGTAGCTGCTGGCCTATGCCACAACCACGGCAACATGGGATCTGAGGTGCATCTTCAACCTACCCACAGCTCACGGCAACCTTGGAACCTTAACCCAGTGAGCGAGGCCAGGGATCGAATCCGTGTCCTCAATGATATTAGTCAGGTTCATTAACCACGGAACCACGACGAAAACTCCTGGAATTTTTCTAATATACCTTCATCTATAATCCAGCTCATCCATATTTTTATGGGAAAAATATACGAGACACTCATGGTTTTTTAATAAGTTAGGTTGTGGGAATTTACTGATTGTGGATAATTTGGGTTGGCCTGAACATGACAAGCATTTCTGTGAACTCTTCTGCTCAATGTAGCATCTGGTACTGTTGGAGTCCTTAGAAACTGAATCACTGACTGGAACTCAATTTGCGAAGAAGCGTCTGACTAATAGTCTATTCAGGCTTACTTTTCTTTTATAAAAATTCTGTTGCAAATAACACTGTATTTTCTTTATACCATTCACCTCTAAGAACCTGATTTTGATCTTCCTTTCCTGGTTTCCTGCAGGCTTTCTGGCTTACACCTGCTTTATTTGTGTTGATGCTCCACTGCTTGCACCTTTGATAGAAGTGAATATTTTTCTCTTATTCGTTGTTTAATCCAGAAGGCTGTGCTGTGCACTCTTCTCTGTTACTTGAACGAATTTCAAACAGTCTTTCAGAACTCCCACATGGGGACAACAATGAAAGTAGTCAGTAATTGTTGATGAAAGCTTTGTAACTTCTGCATCATGTAATAGGACTGAATGGAGAGGAACAAAAGCAGGTCCCTCATGTCCCTTTGTATTCTGAGAGAGCTTACGGGGAGCTCAGGTAAAGGCTGAGTATGCTGTTCTCCCAATTTAGCAAATGCAATGCAAGATCCAAGCTGATAAAAATTAATGAGATGATTTGACAAACTGAATCCCTTTTTTCTGCTTTTTAGGGCAGTACCCGAGGCATATGGAAGTTCCCAGGCTAGGGGTTGAATCAGAGCTGCAGCTGCTGGTCTATACCACAGCCACAGCAACGCCAGATCCTTAACCCATTGAGCAAGGCCAGGGATTCAAACCTGCACTAGTTGGTTTCGTTACCACTGAACCACGAAGGGAACTCTGACAAACTGAATGTTTAAATGACTAGGAAATACTGTTTCTTGCTGATGGGTCTGCTCTCCTATCTCTGAGATCATAGGGTGTTTAAATATTCCCAAACTGAGTTAGTTGGAGAAGTCTGGTTTTTTTTTGTTTGTTTGTTTTTTGTTTTCTTTTTAGGGTCACATCTGTGGCATATGGAATTTCCCAGGCTAGGGATTGAATTGGAGCTGCAACCGCGGGCCTATACCACAGCCACAGCAACACAGGATCCGAGCTTTGTCTGTGACCTATACCACAGCTCACGGCAATGCCAGACCTTTAACCTACTGATCAAGGCCAGGGATCCAACCCACATTCTCGTGGATACTAGTTGGATTCTTTTCTGCTAAGCTATAAAGGGAATTCTGAGAAGATTTACCCATATTTGCATTCATTACTCTCAGAAAGTCCCCATAAAGTATCTATTGTTTACTATAAAATTGTTATAATTTTTTGAAGGCTGAAATTAGAAATACTATTTGTTGGCTGTATAAACTGAATCTAATGGTTTGTTCAACATATTTATTTATTCCCTACTCCCTAACTTTTGATGTAACTTACAAAGATACTATAGTACAAAAGGCAAACAGTAACTGAGGAAATTCAGGATATAAGATAAATATGAATTAGAAAAGTAAGGCTATGATAAGCATTAAAACCAAGAATCTCATACACACACTCACACACATATGCATGCACACATACACAATGATCTTGGAGCCAGATATCTGACTCTGTATTATTCAAATTTGCACCAAAATTGCAAAAATAATGAAGTTTGTTAAATCACATTGTTCTCTCTAAAAGTTTGTCTTAGTAATATAATACTTAAGAGAAAAAGAAAGAAGTTCATAATGTAGTCAAATATTCTAATCTTTTCCTTTTGATTTGTAAATTTTTGTATTTGATGAAGAAATCCTTCCCAGGTCATAAGGATAATGTCTGTATCTGCTTCTAAAATGCTTAAACTTCTGTCCTTTGTGTATAAGGCCTTGATTCATCTGGGTTTCTTTGGCGGGGGGGCGGGGGGGGGGACGGCACACCCTCAGCATGTGGAAGTTCCCAGGCTAGGGATCAAACCTGAGCCACAGTAGTGATAATGCCAGATCCTTAATCTGCTGAGCCTCCAGGGAACTCCTGGGTTGTTTTGTTTTTGTTTTTGTTTTTTGGTCTTTTTAGGGCTGCACCCACGGCCTACAGAGGTTCCCAGGCTAGGGGTTGAGCTAGAGCTACAGCTGCCAGCCTACAACAGCCACATCAATGCCAGATCTGAGCTGCATCTGTGACTTACACCACACCTCACAACAACACTGGATCCTGAACCCACTGAGGAGGGCCAGGGATTGAACCTGCATCCTCCTGGATACTGGTCAGGGTGTTTACCACTGAACCAAAGCAGGAACTCCTTCATTCTTTTTCTACATGGAAAAATCAGTTACCATTAGTCACTCTAGTTAAGGGAAAAAGAGTAGGAAAGTGGAATGACTATGGTGTCCAGACTGAGACAATTCAGTACCAAAATCTGGATTCCAAGCTCAGTGAAGCCTGGGGAACACTAGGGCTGTAATCCCGGCAGGTACACAGGACGCTCACAACCCAGGGGCTCACCCTCTTCAGTGCCCCCGCCTGTAAGAAAGCTTCCTGATTTGGGGCTTCACTAATTCAGAAACAGCCTTCAGTTACTCTGGTGAAGGTTACCAAGAATAATGACAGAGATTGCAAACGATCTTAGGGTCTAAAGGACGATGGTCACGAGAAAAAAACTGTCTTCAAGGACTGCAAAAGAACTCTCTTGTTTATAATTTTATGCTTAAATATATGTTAAAGTCAGTCCATCTCTTAGGAACCACTAAGCAGTCATTATGTCATTACACATTGCTAGGAAGAAATGATAGTTTTCAGACTAATTTGAAGTAGCTTTCCTCCCAGAGAGTCATGTCATGTTTTTTTAATAGAAACAAATACACTGCAATACTGTTTAATGAGTTTGATAGAATGGAAAATAATGCTATCGTTACACTTTAGTTCCCAAAGCTAAATGTTCATTTTTCTAATGTCCTGTTGGTAACTGCATGTCATACTGAAAGGAATTGATTTTGAGAAAAACAATTAAGATGAAACAGAAGTATCAAAACTCGTCAGATCATCTAATTTACTAATCATTGACCCATGTTAGTTTTACTGATTGTATTTATATGCTACGTGTTTGTTTTTTGTTTTTTTGTTTTTTTGCTTTTTTGTCTTTTTGCCATTTCTTGGGCTGCTCTCATGGCATATGGAGGTTCCCAGGCTAGGGGTCGAATCGGAGCTGTAGCCACCGGCCTACGCCAGAGCCACAGCAACACGGGATCTGAGCCACGTCTGCAACCTACCCCACAGCTCACGGCAACGCCGGATCCTTAACCCGCTGAGCAACGCCAGGGACTGAACCTTCAACCTCATGGTTCCTAGTCAGACTCGTTAACCACTGCGCCATGACGGGAACTCCTGTGCTATGTGTTTTAATTATCTATTGTGCAACAAATTACCCCAAAACTTAGTAGAGCAGCTTAGAGCAACAAACGTGTGCATCATCTCACACAGCTTCAGAGATTTGGGACTCTAGGTGGCACCTGGGCTTCTGGCTCAGCTGCTCCCTGAACCACAGCCACTGCAGGCTAGGCTGTGGGAAGAAGAGCTCACTTACATGTTGGTTGGCAAGCCTGGGTTCTCGCCGGCTGGAGGCCTCAGTGCCTTGGTGCAGGGGCCTCTCCAGAGGCTGCCTGAGTGTCCTCTCTGGCCAGCCTGCTTCCCCAAAGCAAGGGAGAAAAAGAGTGTGAGTGCCTGAGATGTAAACCATGCCTCAGACTAAAACCTGAGGACATGCCATCACTCCTGCTGTGTTCCAGGAGCATACACACCCACCCTGGTACAAAGTGGGAGGGGAATACACAGGGAATGGGCTGGGAGGGGTGAACTAGGAGGCAGGAAAGACTGGAAGCCATTCTGGAGGCTTTGGTATCACACTGGTATTTTTAAAAGAATATAGAAAAACAAAGGGAGAGTTCCCATTGTGATTCAGCAGGTTAAGAACCTGACATAGTGTCCATGAGGATGTGGGTTTTGATCCCTGGCCTCACTCAGTGGATTAAGGATCCAGTGTTGCTGTGGCTGTGGTGTAGACTGGCAGCTGCAGCTCTGATTCAGCCCCTAGCCTGGGAACTTTCATATGTCACAGGTGTGGTCATAAAAAAGACAAAAGGGGGGAAAAAACACAATACAGGGAGCAGGAGATGTTCATGCAAGTAGAAGACTCAGAAATATCCACACATATATAACAATAGAGTATACAAAAGAGTGGCATTTATGTATATTTCTGGGAAATCTATTATGCTTCCTTACATGCTCTGGGGTCTTCAATTACAATCCATTGGTCTATTTGTGGTACCATCACTGCTCTGGTTTTAATTGCTAGACCATTGTAACATACTGCAGTAGCTGGGAGGAAAAAAATAATTTCATTTTTAACAAGAACAAAATTACAATTTTTTAAGAACTCTCTTTTATTTTTATGCCAAAATAATTGAGTCTATCTTCCTCCCGCCGCAAATTCATTCATTGCAAAAGAGCAGCTATAAACAACTTACGAAAACCAGAAAATAACTTTAACAACTTGGAAAAGGAATGCAGGATAATGAAGCTGCATAATCAAAGGAGAGGGAGGGGAGATGTGGACAACTAGTTCCAAGGGCAAGGCAGCAGCTATGCGTCTGGAGAAAGGTGACACAACCATGCAGAACTTGGAAGAAAAATATGGACAATCCCAAGGTATGATACAACTGTAGTTGAATCTTAATAAATTGGCTTAGTAACTCTGTGTTTATGTCTGGCACTTACATCCCATAGTTCCGATTTTGCTATATTGTAACATGACATTAGTGACACGCTGTAAAGCAAGGATAATGTGCTTTCTCATCGTCCTGCCCACCGTCTCCTGAACACCTGTATTATGTGTGGTGAATTAACTTCTATGACAAACAACCCCAATCTCGGGAGTGTAATGTAACAGAGGCTCCTGCTTGGGTCACAGTCTAGGGTGAGTGCACTGGGAGGAGAGGGGACCACTCCACACACGCCCTCATAGGGCCTCTTCCACCCCCTACACCCAGGCTTCCCCTGAGCACTGTGCATCCCATGGTCAAAGGAAAAGGCGGAACTTGGACCACAGTGCGAGATGATGCTTAGGGCCAGGCCTGCAGGTGGTGTACATAACTGTTGTGGACCAGAACTCTCGGGACCCAGTGAGAGCCTGGGAAATGTCCTGAAGCTGTGTGCCCAGGAAGAATGGGAATCTGGTGAACACACAGCCATCACTGCATGGCAACCCCACTGTTCTGAGAACGTGTGTTCTCATGAAACCCCTCCTGCAAAACTCCAGCATCCAGCCCTTCAAACTATCATTTTCTATTTTTTATTTTAAAATTTTTAAAAAAATAATTCAATGAATTTTATTACATTTATAATTGTACAACCATCATCACAACCTAATTTTAGAATATTTACATCCCAAAGCCCAAGTCCACTCCTCCCTCCCCATGACCTATTCCTTTTGGTAACCATAAGTTTTTCAAAGTTTGTGAGTCTCTTTCTCTTCTGCAAATAAGTTCATTTGCATCCTTTTTTTGGATTCCACAAATAAGTGATATCCTATGATGTTTGCCTCTCACCGTCTAACTTAGTATGATAATTCCTAGGTCCACCCATGTTGCTCCAAATGCCATTATTTCATTCTTTTTTATGGCCAAGTAATATTCCATTGTATACTTTATGCTTTGAAAGAGCTATCAGAATCTATCTAAATAAGAAGAGACTTTACTACCCAATGAGCTCTGAACAAGGTAGATAGCAGTTCCAAAAGAAGGCTGAGGAAGTCCAGAGCTGTTAAGTTGTTGGGTAAGGTCGTGCTGTTGTAAAACCACAGCCATCACACCCTGAGTGATCAGTAAACACAGGCTGATGGAAATGGAGAGGTAAACTTCCTCTTGTAACTCGATGATCCTGAAGTATGAGAATACAGATTTAAAATGATGAACAGTTTTTTTTTTTAATGCCTACTTGTATGCAGGTGTGAATTCTTAGTCACAGCACCTTCTATCTGTGCAATCCACTCTTTTAAAAAAACCTATGAACTAAAACAATCTGCGCTTTAAAGTTTATATGTATAATGCCATGAAGTCAATAAACTGTCATTTGAGACTGAAGAAGAGAATAACATAATGGAAAATTCTGATGTTTAATGCTAAGCTTTTGAGATTAAAGTAGCAAAATTTAAAACCTCAAATTCAAAAGATTTGATTTTTCTCATTGATTCACTTTTGTTATGAAGCATTAAATGATTCATGAAATCAGACATCATACATTCCTTTGCAATCACATATCTAATTGACCTATTTCCAGGCAAGAGACGTAGTTCAAGTCACTTGGTAGACTTCACAAGGGCAAATTGGTGGCTGAAATTTCATTTAATGCTGAATGAAGTCACGGCAATAAGTTATTTCCTCTTCGTAATGTATCTGATTTGAGCTCTTCTCAATCAGAAGCTTGTAGAATTGAGGATTTTCCTTAGATTGGATTGATGGATTATTAACTTCCTGTTTTCCCACCTTGGTTAAAAATAACTCTAATCTGCTGTGCAAGTCTAGCTATATTTTTACTTTCCCTCTTTCTGTGGTCATATATTGCTGCTCCCAAAATTTTTGCTTTGATTTTGTTCTTTTATCATACATTATCCATAAAGAGACTCATGGGCAGCTAGCTATGCGCATTAACATCTTCCTCCCTTTTATTTATTTATTTTTTTGTCTTTTCTAGGGCCACTCCTGTGGCATATGGAGGTTCCCAGGCTAGGGGTCAAATCGGAGCTGTAGTCGCCGGCCTACACCACAGCCACAGCAATGCCAGACCTGAGCCACCTCTGTGACCTACCCCACAGCTCACGGCAACGCCGGATCCTTAACCCACTGAGTGAGGCCAGGGATGGAACCTGCAACCTCATGGTTCCTAGTTGGATTTGTTAACCACTGAGCCACGATGGGAACTCCCCCTCCCTTCCTTCCTGAACATAAGAAGTCAACTAGGGTGAACCATGGCAGTGAATCTCTTGATAAACCCATGATGTCAGCCACTATGGCATAACACTAAATGAGAGATACCCAGAAAGAGAGTGTTTTCACACAATTCTAGTAGGGATAAAAAAAAGATATTTGAAAATATTTAAAAAGTGTAACCTTAAATTTTTTATTAAAGGTAGTAATGAGAAGGGAGTTCCCCTCATAGCTCAGTGGAAAAGAATCTGACTAGCATCCATGAAGACGCAGGTTCAATCCCTGGCCTCACTCAATGGATTAAGGACCTGGCGTTGCCATGAGCTGTGGTGTAGGTTGCAGATGCAACTCAGATCTGGTGTTGCTGTGACTCTGGCATAGGCCAGTGCCTACAGCTCCGATTCGACCCCTAATTTGGGAACTTCCATAGGCCGCGGCTGTGGCTCCAGAAGGACAAAAAAAAAAAAAAAAAAGGGTGGTAATGAGAAGAATGGCCTGACAAAAGAAACACTTTCCATAACTATTAACCGTTCCATCCAGCCTTCCCAGGCTGTAAACTCCTTAAGAGCCAGACTTCATGTTCTCAGTCTGGCACTAGTCATTTTACATTTGCTGTGTGAATACATGAATAAAATCACATATGAATGGTGAGACATTATATACCTTTGCATGTTTCAAATAAAACCAGAATTGTTTCCATGTTGAGATACAAATTCATGCATAGCATGTAAGAAGAAAGTTATACAAATGCTTTTAACATTATGAATAAAGTCTTTCTTAAAAAGAAGGCAAACTGGACTTCCTCTTTTTTTTTTTTTCCTTTGGTCTTTTTAGGGCCGAAACCTTGGCATAGGGGTCCCAGGATAGGGGTCAAATCGGAGCTGTAGCGGCTGGCCTATGCTACAGCCACAGCAACCCTGGATCCAAGCCACGTCTGCGACCTATACCACAACTCATGGCAATGCTGGATCCTTAACCTACTGAGCAAGGCCAGGGATCAAACCCGCAACCTCATGGTTACTAGTCGGGTTCGTTAACCACTGAGCCACGATGGGAATTTGCAAACTGGACATTTTTATAAAGGTTTCTGGGGCCTAGTCCACTGGTTGATGTTCTTTGATCTGTGCTGATAGAAAACTATCTAAAGCACTGAAAACGTCTCCTTACGGTGAAAACAGTTTCGTTTCTGGAGTTTGCTACCTGCTCTTTTTCTGGTTATCAGAAGATTAATTCCCCAAACAGGAAATGGTTTCTCACTTTTTGTTTGTTTGTTCTGTTTTGTCTTTGTCTTTTTGCCTTTTCTAGGGCCGCTTCCCACGGTATATGGAGGTTCCCAGGCTAGGGGTCTAATTGGAGCTGTGGCCGCCGGCCTACACCAGAGCCACAGCAACGTGGGATCCGAGCCACATCTGCGACCTACACCACAGCTCATGGCAAAGCCAGATCCTTAACCTGCTGAGCAAGGCCAGGGATTGAGCCCGCAACCTCATGGTTCCTAGTTGGATTCGTTAACCACTGCGCCACAACGGGAGCTCCGGTTTCTCACTTTTATCATTTTAGTGCGAATCTTATTCTATTTAGAAAATTTTAGAAGGAAACAAATGGGCTGAATGTCAACCATTCTATTTTACATTGTGCAAACAGAAAAACAATGCAGGAAAGGCACTTCTCTCCTTCTTCCTGTGAGGGGATGCCCTCCACAGGCTCACAAATTTGCTCCGTTACTGCAACTCTTCTTCTAGAGCAAACTCACGATGAGGCCTTCTTCAAATGTCTATAGGTCCCTCAGGATTGTAAGCTCCTCCAAGGTCCTGAGCAAGGTCCTCCATTCCAGCCCCTGGTACAGTGCCCAGCATCCGGTATGCACTCATATTTTTAAGGAAAAAGTGTCTAGATAGCATACAACTGAAATTTGTTAATCTTTTTAAAAAATTAAAATCCTTAAGGGAGTTCCCTTCATGGCACAGTAGAAATGAATCCAACTAGAATCCATGAGTTTGTAAGTTGGATCCCGGGCCTCGCTCAGTGGGTTGGGGATCTGGCATTGGCCTGAGCTGTGGTGTAGGTCACAGATGTGGCTCAGATCTCACAGTTGCTGTGGCTGCAGTGTAGGCCGGCAGGTGCAGCTCCAATTTGACCCGGAGCCTGACAACTTCCACATGCCGTGGATGTGACCATAAAAGGCAAAAAAATGAATAAATAAATAAATAAACCCTAAAATTCTCTTACCCTTGGATATAATCTTGAGGTCAACTTGGTGGTTTGGTTTGGTAAAATAGTAAGTGGTCTCCATAATATCTGTTGGTAAAGATGGGCCCTGCTGTTGCGTTTTCTTTTGTCCTATCTTCCCGTCAGATTACTGTCACTGAGGCCAATAAGCACAGCTCTGAGGGGGATGGGGATATTTACTTGCTCCTTCAGTCTTCAGTGGCTTCTAGCATAGGGGTTCATGCCCTTCAATTGAACAGCTACTCAGGAGACACAGACTGAAGGAGAGCACGGGCTTCTCTTCCTCCATTGACTTTTAGGAAAAGAAATACATGTGCATCCTCAATAACATGTGGTAATAGGAAGCAAGGGACTCAAGAAGCTGAACCATGAGTGCTCCGGGCTGTTTGGCTAACACTAAAGCTCTCTGTGGCTCTCAAGCCATACCCAAAGATAGTCTGTTGTCTTGTTTCCTGCTGGCTTTAGGATTATCACTAAAACCCTTGGTTTAACCATTCCCCACCCTGGAACCCTCACACCAGCCATAAGGATTTCTTTTTGTCCCTTTATCCCCCTCCTGCCCATCTGCTTGACTGGGAACACCCACCCCTCCAAGTCAGTCTCCCCAAGGCCACTTCTTTTGGAAGCCCTCTGTGATCCATTAGATTAAGTATCATTAGGTGCTTCCTCTGCCTCAGGTACTGAATCTAAAGTGTCTCTTATCCTAACTCACTCACATTATATAACTTACTGTCCACCTTCTCTCTGGGCCTATAAGCTTAGTAAAAGCAGGGGATTTTTGCATCTTGTCCAGCACTATATGTCCAGCACCCATGCTCAGTTTACAATGACTTAATAATAATTGGACAAATGAATCATATCTTCAACTTGACATAGGAGCTTCCATGGAATAAAGGAAACCCAAGACTGGGAGTCTGTAGAAATGGGTTCAAATCCTATTATCAGCACGGAGTATTCTCAGGCCAGTTACTATGACCCAGGCCCCATTCTTCCAACAGACCATGTAAACCAGCTTAATGTATTTTGCCCCATCACCGTGTATGAAGCAAAGAGACTCTTGCACTATAACAAACTGAGCAGAGATACTCTGGTCGCCCTGAAGATGACCTGTTATGTGTGTGACATGGCCACAAACAACGGTCTTTCTAGCAGGGAAGCACCAGGCTGTCCTTGGAGGTGCAGCTGGGACAGTTCTGCACAGCCCAGGGCTCCTCCAGCTACAGACTGGAGTGGGCATCCATCTGCTGTTTCCCCAGGGGACACGTGAGATAGAATCATCTCTCTTATTTTATTTATGAACTCTAGCCATTATTTCTTGGTGCCAGAACAACTGAAATAAACACTGTGGGTCTCTATGATTCCCAGCTAAAGCCTAATGAGGTCAGTCAAAAGTGAGGCCACATCATTTGCCATTTATTATTTATCATTTATTCCCAACTTCCAAAAAGATGAGGGGATTGAGAGTAACACATGAAAGAGGCTGTTTAAATCCTACCTTAAGAGCAGGAATGATCAGCTGCTATTAGGGGAGAGGGGACAGGGTCATGGAGCAAAGGATAGGAGGGTTGGGACTCAAGCAGGGGAAACGTGGGGTAAGGGGACTTTACTATGAGCCCTCAATCAGGGGTCTTCATTTCTCTGTTTTCTTGCTCTTTATCTTGCAGATGTACGAATATTTCTTTTTAGAGGTCAAAAGAAAAAATAAAAGCAACTCCTAGTTTCTGACCTGTAGGATGATGCAGAACTGGTTTCTTCTCAAGTGTCCACTTGTCCAATTATTACTCATGTCTTGGATCAATAATTAAAATAAACACCCAATGGCTGAATCATATGCTGGAATGACATAAGTAATGGAAACCCAGCTACATCTAATTGGTAATAATAACAAACAGCCCAGCCAATGCGTTCATGGTCGTCGGTACTCAGGAAAGGGCTTATCCCAAGTCTCTGCCCTACAGTGAGTATGAATGTCCACCCATCAGCTGCTGGCCTCTGAGACCATCTGTAGTCTCTGTGGGTGGGATCTGTGCTGAAGATTTTCATTTTCTTTTACAAACGTAGGAAAAGAAAATCTTGTAGGCATTTTACCTTAACACACCCAAGGTAAGCTACTAAGTCATTCCCCTGGTTATGGATCTGGGCTTTCTTTCGCTGACTTTGCCCTGCCTTCCTGGTTCCCAACCCTTTCTTAATACTTGGCTTTTAAAAAGTGAAAGACTTAATAATAATGACCACAAAGCCAGGAACAACCAAGAAACCACACCTCTGCTTTTAGACAACACATAAATCATCCCGAAGAGGTCTCTTTCCAAAGGATTTCCCCAGATGTAGATTTTCCAGTTCCCTCTGTGTGTTTAAGGGTCATAAAACCCAAAGTGTGTCCTCTCTTTGTTTGTCATTCAAAAGGAAGCCTTCGTCCAAAGTGTGAAATTAATGGCCAGCTTGTGTTGTTCTAACTTGTCATCTCTGGAAACAGGATTATGACCTCAGGAAAGAGTACACCTCTATTTTATTCACATGAGCTATGTACAAACCAAAGAATTCGGCTTTACCTTTAAAAAAATTAAAAAAAATATTCCATATGTTAACCAACTTCTTTTGTTTTACCATCAAAACATTCTGTGTCATATCAGTGAGATTCCATTAATGGGGTGGGCGTGGGAAAGATAAGAGAATTCAAATGTTTTTAAAAATCATTAAAAAATAAGTTAACATGTAGTAACTATTAAACGTTCACTTTTTGGTACCTATATATGAATATAATTCATAAAATTAGATCATAATTCACAATACTAAATATTCTCTCAGGTCAACAAAATCTATTTTGTTCTTGGTCCCAAACACACAAAAGCCTGAATGTAAAACATGAAATAAATATGGAGTCCCCGTTACGGTTCAGTAGTAACGAACCTGACTAGTATCCATGAGGACTTGGGTTTGATTCCTGGCCACCACTCATTGGGTTAAAGGATCTGGCACTGCCATGAGCTGTGGTGTAGGCTGCAGACACAGCTTGAATCCCACATTGCTATAGCTGTGGCTTAGGCCAGCAGCTGCAGCTCCAATTCGACCCCTAGCCTGGGAACTTCCATATGCCATGGGTGTGGCTTTAAAAAAAAACCAGGAAATAGATAAATATAATATATGCTAGGTCAGTTATTTCTAAAGTGTAGAAAACTTGGTGGTAAAAGAAATGATTCAGAGAAACACAAATTTTTAAAATTCTGATTATATATTAATTTTAACATGTATAGAAAAATTAATACCATAATCCTGTGATTTTACTGGTATCACTGTTTAGTGCACAGCTAAACTTGCTTTTATAAAAATATATGATTTTAAGGGAAAATATTAAAGCAGTAATATAGGCACTACTCCTGGTATGACTAAAAATGGCATTGATGGTACCAAGATAAAGTTCGGGAAACACTAACACACGTCACTCACTAGAATTGGTATCACATCTACTATATGACTTAAGTTTGTAAAACTACAATCAAAGTATCACAGAGAGAAAGTGTGGCGATTTGGCTCATCTGTTACCATATTTAAATAGTGTCACTAAAGAAATAACACCTCTTTGACATTTTGTTCTTAGGCTTTTTCCATTTAATTACTCTACTCAGTCAATGAATACGGTGAATCTTTGAATATGCTTTAAGTAGCTACGATGTATAAAGCCTCTGATAGGTAATTTCCAGGAATATAAAAATTTTTTAAAGACACACCATTTTCTTTCTTTAAAAAATTTTCAATAATGTTTATTTTAAAAAGTAACACCTTCATTATTAAGAATTTAGATAAGAAAAATATTGAGAAGATTCTCAACAATCCCTCTACTCAAATAGAGATCAAAATGTTAATGGGTAACTTCCTTATAGTCTTTTTACTTTTTTTTCAAGTTTATTTTTTTACTAAAGTATAACTGATATACATTGTTGTGCCAACTTCTGCTCTAAGCAAAGTGACTCAGTTATCCACATATACACATTCATTTTTTATATTCTTTTTCATCATGGTCTATCCCAAGAGATTAGATATAGTTCCCTGTACTATACAGTGGGACCTCATTTGCTTTTTCATTCTAAATGTGATAGTTTCTATCTACTAACCCCAAACTCCTAGCCCATCCCAATTTCCCTGGCCCCCCTTCTCCCACTGTGGCAACCGCAAGTCTGTTCTCTGTGTCTCTGAGTCTGTTTCTGTTTTGTTTTGTTTTGTTTTTTGCTTTTTAGGGCCTCACCCGTGGCATATGGAGGTTCCCAGGCTAGGGGTCGAATCAGAGCTACAGCTGCTGGCCTACACGACAGCCACAGCAACATGGGATCCAAGCCGCGTTTGCGACCTACACCACAGCTCACAGCAACGTCGGATCCCCAACCCACTGAGCGAAGCCAGGATCCAACCCACAACCTCATGGTTACTAGTCGGATTTATTTCCAGTGTACCATGATGACGATAGGAACTCCTGTTTCTGTTTTATAGATAGGTTCATTTGTGCCATGTTTTAGATTCCACATATAAGTGATATCATATGATATTTGTCTTTCTCTTTCTGATTTACTTCATTTAGTATGATAATCTCTAGTTGCATCCGTGTTGCTGCAAATAGCATTATTTCTTATATTTCTTTTTAATTATTTCTTTTTAAAATGAAAATACATTATTTTATTAAGGAGTTAGGATGTACTTACTTTTCTATTACATTTTCCTCCACTTACAGTTTCCATTTTTTCCATGTTCCTAAATATATTCTAAAACATGATTTGAGGGAGTTCCCATCGTGGCTCAGCGGATTACACTCCTGACTAGCATCCATGAGGATTTGGGTTTGATCCCTGGCCTCACTCAGTGGGTTAAGGATCTAGCACTGCTGTGGCTGTGGCGTAGGCTGGCAGTTGCAGCTCCAATTTGATCCCTAATCTGAGAAATTCCATATGCTGCAGGTGCAACAATAAAAACAAAAACAAAAACACAAAAGACCCAACATGATTTGAAGAACCAAATACACCATGTAACCACTGACTTACCAACAGACACCTGGCTGATTCTGGCCAATAAATACGGGCAGGAGGGACATTCACCACCCCACACCTGGCCCTCAAAACACAGCCTGTGGCCCCTGCACCTGCTCTCTTTTCCCTCAATTGCCAGCTGGGTGCAAAGAATCCAGAGGCCTTGGGTTCCTCAGGGGATGAGGGATGCACTGCATGGGAGGGGCCTGGGTCCCTAATGGGCTGGGAGGGGATGAGCCCCCTCCCATAACCACCCCACAGAGAGGATGGGACTGAGATGCAACATAATTTCAGTGTATGAAACCCCTAAAATTGTGGGGTTGCTTGTCATAGCGATCAGTCTACCCTAATTCATTATGTTCCTCCTCAAACACTTAAAAACTTCCAGATTCCTGTTCCCTGCTTTTATAACACCTTTCGTTCTTTTTCTTTTTTTAAGGGGGGGGGGTGCTTTCAGGAATGGTGATGAAACCAATGAGATCAGTGTAAAAGAGTCTTCAAATATATTTTTTTTTTTGGCCATGCCCAGCATGCAGAAGTTCCCAAGTCAGGGATTGAGCCCCTGCCACATCAGTGACAACGCTGGATCCTTAACCCACTGAGCCACCAGGGAACTCCCTGTAGCACCTTTTCTATGGGCCTTACTTTGACTTCACTCACTGCCACTTCACAGACAAAGCAGGAGAGCAGGCTGCTGTGCATGATTCTGTCCTAGAAGATGAACATTCTATCAAGGACTCATTTAAGGAGGTCCTGCAGGACCTTATCCTTCTCTGCCCCCATTTCGTCTCCTAACACTCTGTACTGAAAAGCCCACAAAACCTACCATCTTCAGGATATACTGCAACCAGGCCCCTGACACTATATGCTTTAGTGCCTCATTTGAGGGGTGGATGCCTACCACCCTTCAGGTGAACCACTAAACACAGTTCCTGCTGTTGCTCAGACACTCTCTCTAAGAGGATGCAGGTTCAATCCCTGGCCTCACTCAGTGGGTTAAAGATCCAGGATTGCCACAAGCTGTGGGGTAGGTCACAGACATGGCTCAGATCCTGTGTGTCTGTGGCTGTGGCATAGACCGGGAGCTGTAGCTCCAATTTGACCCCTAGCCCAGGAACTTCCATATGCCACATGTGGCCCTAAATGCAATATGGCCCTAAAAATAAGGGGAAAAAAAGGTAAACCACTAAAAGTTGTTGTCCCAGGAGCATAGCCTTGAACTAATATTTTAGAAAAATAATGCTAGTAGTGGTAGAAAGAATGTTTTTAAGAAACAGGAGATTAAAAGATGGGAACATGATAAAGAAGCCACAAGAAATTTGAATCGTAGCAGTGGGAAGAGATACAAATGGAAATATCTGTGATGCTGTGGTCCTGACTTGCTCATGATGAAATCTGGAAGAAAAAGTCAAAGAAACTATAGATGTCTTAGAAATTTCTTTTTTAAGTGTCAATGACTAAATGAGGAGCCCAGGAAAAGTAGATGATTTGGTGGGAAAATAAGTGAATTCTTCTCTGGAAATGCTGGCTTTGAAGTACCAAGAAAACACCCAAGATCGACATCCGGTGTCTAATGCTCAGAAAAGAAGCCTGTGCTAAACGTTTAGGTGTGGTAACTATGAACGGAGCAGAAACCTTGTGAATGGGTCAATTCTGGCAGGGATTCAAAAGAATGACAACTGAATTCTAAGGGATGCCGTCTTTTTAGATAATAGAATCTGTAACCAAGACTGAATGAGTAGCCTGAGAGACAGGAAAACAACCATGTGCCCAGAAGACAAAGGATGAAAAAATTTCAGTAACAATTCTAATGCACTGTTTAACCCGAGTATTAGCTTAAAGTTTTTTTTATTTCTGGAAGTTAGGTCTTCTCTCAATTTTACTCACATTTTCAGAGCTCTTTTTTCACTTCTTGAAATGTTATGAAATGTGATTATTTCATATTCTGTATGAAATAATTCTGCAGTAATTCTGCTTTTTTTCTCTTTTTGCCTTTTCTAGGGCCACTCCCGCAGCATATGGAGGTTCCCAGGCTAGGGGTCTAATTGGAGCTGTAGCCACCGGCCTATGCCAGAGCCACAGCAACATGAGATCCGAGCTGAGTCTGCAACCTACACCACAGCTCACAGCAATGCCGGATCCTTAACCCACTGAGCAAGGCCAAGGATCGAACCTGAAACCTCATGGTCCCTGGTCAGATTCATAAAAACACTGAGCCACGATGGGAACTCCTAACTGCTATGTTTTTCATGAAGCCTATTTGTCAGTATATTGTTTCTCTCCAGGGGACCTGGGTGTTTAGTGATTTTCAACTGTGAGGGACTCATCTTCTTGGGGACCCAGGAACAGAACATTTTTCACAGCATGAAGTAAAGGAGGGTTCTTTCAAAAAGGACTTGCATTTGTTGTTCATATGCCTTGAGATACTATTGGTCTGGGATCACTTTATTTTTTTTTATTATTTATTTATTTATTTTTCTTTTTAGGGCCTCACCTGCAGCATATGAAAGTTCCTGGGCTAAAGGTCAAATTGGAGCTACAGCTGCTGGCCTATGTCACAGCCAGAGCCACAGCAATGCCAGATCTAAGCTGCACCTACGACCTATGCCACAGCCACAGCAACATCAGATCTGAGCTGCATCTTCAACCTACATGCAGCTTGCAGCAACGCTAGATCCTTAACTCACTGAGTGAGGCCAGGGATCAAACCTGCACCCTCTTGGATCCTATGTCAGGTTCTTAACCTGCCGAGCCACAATGGGAACTCCTGGGATCACTTTACATTTTTGGTTTGAGGTTTTTCTAGGCAACCAGGTAGTATGAATTCTGGCTGCAAACCAGATTAGGGGCCCCTTCGTGATGCCTGGTTTCTTAGGTGGATGGTGAAGGGTATGTGTAGAGGAGGTTTCTCTTCAGGGTAAGGGGAATGGGTTCACTTTAGTTCCCTCCTACCTGGGGGATGGACCCCTTTGGGGAACCTAGTTTTTGAGTTACCCCTAGACTTCCCATTTTCGGGTGGATGCTGAATTTGTTTTCTGTTCCTAAATTCTTGAACCCAGGATATAAATGATACTCAGGTAACTTAGGTTTGGCCAAAGGCCAGCTTCCATGCTCAGCTTAATCTTTAAGGATTCTTTTTTGGTTACCCCTGGCTGTATTTGGAAAGAGGGTAGAGATATTTCACCTGGCATTTTCAGTTGTTTTCATCAGATCAGGTGACCCTAGCACCTAACTGCCATTATTACATGGGAGATGTTATCTCCAAGGACAGGTAGTTCCACTTGAAAATATACTGTACATATGAAAATCTAAACTAAATGGCCGAGTAATCACTTGCACAGTTTCTTTAAATAATGTGTGCAGCCAGAGCATTTAAAGAGTTTGTTTTACAGGTTATTAATTTAACTACTTAACAAAGAGTCTGGAAGCAGCACAACTTCAATGATTTGGAACCATAATAGTTGAAGAACAATCAAAGTATATCCATATTCTGAACTATTTTAACCACTTTCACAGTCAGAACCCTAGTCCAGGCCACCATAAGCCCCCCGCTGGATGACTAAAACAGCCTCCTAACCGGTCCTTGCTTTTATCTCCTTACTTTCCTTCCCAAACCCGAAAGCTGGGGGCTGTGATCCTATCTGGATGTGAATTAGATCAGGCCACCCTGACAGCAGCTCCCCCTGTCACATTCTAAACTAAAGCCACAGTTGTCACTAGGACCTGATACTCCTCTTGACTTTCTCAGGCAAAACTCTACTTCTGTTCTTGCTTATCTTTTCTCTCCTTTTTTTGTTTTTTGTAATTTAGGAGGTTCGCAGGCTAGGGGTCCAATCAGAGCTACAGCTGCCAGCCTACACCACAGCCACAGCAACTCAGGATCTGAGCCAGATCTGTGACCTGCACCACAGCTCATGGCAACACCAGTTCCTTAACCCACTGAGCGAGGCCAGGGATTGAACCCACATCCTTATGGATCCTAGTGTGGCTCATTAACCGCTGAGCCATGAAGAGAACTCCTGTCCTTGCTTTTTTTAAAACAAGTGGAAATGTTGTAGTTTCAGGGTCTTTTACCTGCTGCCCTTTCAGCTTGGAGCCACCTCCCCTCAGGCATCCATTTGTCCCGTGTCCTCAGCCCTTTAGGTCTTGTTCAAATAATATCTTTGCAGTGAGACCTTCTCAGACTCTTTAAAACTGAAAACTTCCCTCACTTCCATCTACATCCCAAATCCTGCTTCCCTGCTTGATTTCTTTCCACATAGCATTTACTTTCTATTATACCACCTAATACAGTTAATCTCATACACTTTTAGGATAATGCTGGACATGTAAGTGATCCACTAGCATTTGATAACAATAGATCATGATTTACATACCTTGCTTACTGTCTGACTCCACGAGGACAGGGATTTCTGCTCTGTTAGTTTGCTGTGGTATCCTATCACCTAAAGCAATGGATAGCACATGAGACAGCTCAAAAAACTGTTGAATAAATAGAAATATCTATAAATATAAAAGATTATAGGAAGTGAATCAGTTTGTTAAAAATCATTGTACATAGTTGGAGAAACAGAAGCCGTTCCATAAGATCAAGTCCTCGAAGACCATTCTCCCAAAAAAAAGTAATTCAAATTCAAATTTCAGGAAGTTCCTGTCATGGCTCAGGTAACAAGCCTGACTAGTATCCATGAGGATTCAGGTTCGATCCTTGGCCTTGCTCAGTGGGTTAAAGGATCCAGCATTGCTGTGAGCTGTGGTGTAGGTCGCAGATGTGGCTCAGATCCCTTGTTGCTGTGGCTGTGGTGTAAGCTGGCAGCTGCAGCTCTGATTCGACCCCTAGCTTGGGAACTGGGAACTTCAAATGCTGCAGGTGCAGCCCTAAAAAGCAAAACAAATAAGTAAATAAACAAATAAAATAAAATTCAAATTTCAAAACTCTCAGCAATATGCCAAAAGGTACATTTATTTATTTAACATTTATTTAAATGACAATATCTTGAGCTCTTCTGAAGATCTTCACTCTTAAAGAGGTTCACATTTCCCAGCCGTGGCTCTCCAAGCAGTCATTTGACACAGAGTCACATGCTCAGCTAAAGAGAAAATGTACTTTTCATTGTTCAGTTGTTAGAGAATAACCAAAAAGATGGAATTTCTGGACATCAGCAAGAGGTAGAACGGCATAGTTGGAAAACACAAGGTTTGGAATTACTGGACATCTACTCTCTGTCCAGCCTCTAATGCCTGGATCATTTGGGATAATCTCTCCGAATACCTGAGTCTGTACCTTAGTTTCATTTGTATGCCACTCTGCTAATCTCCTCTGAAGTATGTGAAGAGGCTTCTAGGCAGAGTCCATTTCTAAAAATAACCCAATCTTATTTATAACTAATCAAAATCATTCACAAGGTGGTGCAAGTTACTTCTTTGTTGTTTCCATTGTGTGCCTTTTAGGCTGCAGGTGGCCTTGGACAACCCAGGAGAACGTCCCTTCTTCCTTGGTACTTTTCTCCTGGTCCACACCTTCACCTTCCTGGAGAGACTCTGCTTACCCAGCTATACCCTTGTGGTCCAGCCAGAGAGAATCAGCAAAACCCATGGCCCTGAATCTCACATTCTTTAATATGGGAACCTAATACCTTCAAGACAAACCAGGCTTTGTTTTGGTAATACAGCCAGCGGGAGGACAGTGGGTTCTGTATCCTGAAAATATTCGTAAGAAAAAATTCCAGGAAGTTCCAAAAAGCAAAACTTGAATTTGTCATGCCAATGGGAACTATTTAAATGGCATTTACATTGTATTTACAACTATTTACATAGCATTTACACTGTATTAGATATTATAAGCAATCTAGAGATGATCGAAAGTGTAAGGGAGGGTTTGCACAGGTTACACGCCAATACGTTTTACCTAAGGGACCAGAGTACCCTCAGACTTTGGTCTGCAAGGTCCTGGATCCAATTTCCCTCAAATGGGCTAAGGGACAACTGTACTGATAATGTCTTAGAACATAACTCTGATGCAACAGAGATGGAATACAAAGAAATTCTGTCGGTAAGATGGACAGAGACACCAACCTGTCATAATAAAATGAGAGTTGGCTAGCCCGCTCTTGCTCTCTTTTGTGTGTGTGTGTGTGTGTGTGTGTGTGTGTGTGTGTTTTGGCTGCCCCGTGGCATATGGTGTTCCTGGGCCAGGAAATGCGGCAATGCTGGATCTTTAACCCTTTAACCCACTGTGCCGGGCCAGGGAGCAAACACACGGCCCATCGCTCCCAAGACACTGCAGATCCCATTGTGCCACCGTGGGTACTCCCTAGCTCTCGTTTCTAATTTCCCTTCATGTACTAAAATTTCATGAAATCAGGTATGAAATCCATTGAAGAAAGACTCAAGCTCTCAGCAGAGTGTGGTTAAATGACATGAAAAAAAAATCTTCAAAACTGCAATTTGTCAAGGTATTATTTTTAAGTCCTCTAACAGTTTGTGTGTATAAACTTCTGCAGTGGTGAGCAGACAAGTAGTTTCAGTGTATTATCTGAGACTTATAGTACTTTTGGTCAGATAAAAATGTGGAACAGTGTACCTTCCTTCCCTGGACCCTAAAAAAGGGCAAAGCTGCCTCCACTAAAATATTTTTGCAAAACATTTAGATGTTATTGTCTTTTAAGATCAATTACTTCAAAATAATTAAAGCATGAGGAAAAAAATACCTTCACTTCTATACACATTATCAAGTTATATAAAGACACTGAAACTCATAAAGAGTAGGGAAAACTAAGGTAAAGAATTTCATAGCTGAGGTGAAGTGGTGGGTGGGAGTGTGTAGCTTCTGTTCCTAAGATTTTTATTTATTATTTTTTTGGCCACACCTGTAGCATGAATAAGTTCTGGGCCAGGGATCAAACCTGCACCACAGCAGTGACAACACTGAGTCCTTAACTCCTAGGCCACCAGGAACTCCCCTAAGATTTTTATTTTTTTTAGTGACGGAACTACCTGATACATTTTTTATTAGTCATAAAAAAAAAAAAAAAAGATTGGACCTGTTTTTAGTAAGGGACTATGCCTATAGGGCTTTTCAGACTTTTCAGGGGAGATATACAGAATTGCATACAAGAAAAGAAACTGTAGTATAGTCCACAGAGAGATTACGTAGAGAGACTGCCCTAAACAAGGCGGGAATTAGGGCTGGACAGGGACACATTTCTGGTAGTTCCATATCTTAATTTCCAACTATACCATCCTGCATCTTGCAGATGCCTACAAGGTTCTAACAACTGAACCATGAACAAGGATATTTTCTCTTCATGTCCATATATGCAGTATATCTTCTATCACACAATGCTTTTAAACATTAGGATGTGTTAAAACAGAGTGCACCTGGGATGCAGGGGCACACGTGAACTATGCTTCCACCCCTCAGTCCAGACACAGCAGGTCCTGTGTGTTAGGCACTGCAAATGTCTGGGAAGATGACACCAAATGAGGAATGGTCCTTGCCTTAGAGAAGATGTGGTGTATATATACAAAAGACTATTAACTCAGCCATAAAAAAAAATAATAATGCCATTTGCAGCAGTAAGGATGCAACTAGAGATTCTCATACTAAGTGAAGTCAGTCAGTCAGAGAAAGACAAATACCATATGATACCACTTATATGTGAAATCTAAAATATGGCATAAATGAACTTAACTTACAAAACAGAAATAGATTCACAGACATAGAAAAAAATTGATGGTTGCCAAGGGAGAAAGTGGGGAGAGGGATAAATTAGGAGTTTGGGATTAATAGATAGACACTACTATATATAAAATAAACAAGGCTCTATTGTACAGCACAGAGAACTGGGTTTAATATCTTACAATATTCCATAATATAAGAGACTATAAAAACAGAGTGTGTATATATATATATATATATATGACTGAATCACTTTACTGTATACCTGCAACTAACACAACATTATAAATCAACTATATTTCAACAAAAATGAAAAAAAAAAAAAAAAAGAATCATGGCCTGATGGGGATGACAGACCACCGAGTAAGCAATTATAAAGCAGAGCCCTACATGCTGTGACTCAGGGTGGACAGGGAGCCTGGAGAGTGTGGAGCAAGGGCTGGGGTCTGAAGAGGAGCAGAAGTTTCTGGAAAAACTGATGCATAAACTGATTCTGAAGGACGCTCAGGAGTTCTGTAGAAGGGAGTTGGTGTCGAAACCATGAGAGTGTTCTGGGTGAGGGAATAGCCTGCCTGAAGACCTAGAAGGGAGAGCGAACTTGGCCTGTTCTACAAATGGAAAGAAGGTCAACATAGCTGTAGCTTAAGTTGGAATAGAGGAGTAGCAGCCCGGCCCGGCCCAAGGCTGTGCAGGTAAGTAGAGGAAGGGTCACAAATGTCTTTGGAATAAATTGAGAGATTTGGGCTTAGTTCTGAGAGCAACGGGAAGCTGCTGAAGGGGTTCCAAACAAGAGTGCTAGGAGACAGAATGTGTTCAATCGCAGCTTAAATACATGGTCAAGTCAGAAGAGCACCTCTCAATGATGGGAGTCTGAAAACAGTACTGGTCATGAAGAGGTGGTATTCTATAGTGTTAAATCTAAAAGGCTTTTGAATAAGCATTTCTGCCTTCACAATACTGCAGGAGACCATTAACCTCATCGAATGCAAGCTCCAGTGACAATAGTCTTTATTCCAGATGAGCACAACTTAGGAATTATCCATCTCTTTAAGCTTATTATAGAAACAGTAATCCATGCTAGAAAAAAAAAGTATAGAGGCAGAATCTGATTTTGCTGTATTCCACCCAAGGCCAATCTCAGAATCTTAGTAGAGGAAGGGCTGTTAAAGATTCTTTAGCCCAACTCCTTCATTTTAGAGTTGAACACAGTATACAGAGGATTTCTTTGCAAGATAATCAGAAATGAGCAATAATTTAAGATCTGGACTCTTCCTGAAAGGCTTCAGCAAAGCATAATGGTAACTGAATTACTACAAATGACAGATGTTGTTCTTTTTTTTTTTTTTTTTTTTTCTTTCTTTTTGGCCACACTAACAGCACGTGGAAGTCTCAGGGCCAGGAATCAAACTCGTGCCGCAGTTGTGACCTGTGCCACAGCTGCAGCAAAGCTGGATCTTTAACCTACTGCACCACAGGGGAACCTCCCCATTGTTGTTCTTAATCCTCCCAAGACCCTGGGTATTCACACCGTGTGTGGTTCCCTCCCACACTGCACCAAACCCAGAACTCAGCTTCTCGAGTTCCCTGTAGAGGAGGCCAGCTGCCTTGTCCTGAGCAGCCTGTCCTGTGACAAGGAACTGAAGTGTCCACAATAGCCAGTGAGGCCTGACTGCTGGCCTTGGGAGTGAACTTGGAAGCAGGTTCCTTCAGGCCCAGCTGAGCCATGACTGCTGCCTCAGCTGACAGTCTGGCCACAACCTCAGGAGAGACTCTGAGCCAGAGCCACCTACTGCGGCAATCCTAGATTCCTGACCCTCAGAACTGACTGAAAGCATGAGAGTCTGTGTCCTGAAATGCTAAATTTGAGGGGGATCTGTTAGGTACTAAGAGATAACTAATAAACACTGCACACAATTAATATATCCTTAACAAACTTAAACTACACTTAAAAATATCTAAATATCAATTATTTTCCAAACAATAAAATACATTCTTGACTTAAAAGTACTACGGCTGATGTCCTTCTTTGAAAAGAGGTAATCAAATGGTTTGCAGAATAGGCACTAGGATATTTAGCCGGTAATTTATAGACTGTTGATTTTTTTTTTTTTTTTTTTTTTTTTTTTGGTTTTTTTAGAGTCGCACTTGTGGCATATGGAGGTTCCCAGGCTAAGGGGTGAATCAGAGCTGTAGTTGCTGGCCTACGCCACAGCCACAGCAACGTGGGATTCTAGCCACATCTGCAACCTACACCACAGCTCAGGGCCACACCAGATCCTTAACCCACTGAGCAAGGGCAGGGATTGAACCTGCATCCTCATGGATGCTAGTCAGGTTCATTTCCGCTGAGCCATGACGGGAAGTCCTCCTAAGTCAGTGATTTTAATTTAACCTGAGTCCTTGACAACCACATAGTTAAAAACTGAACTTTGGTTTTGCTGATAGTAACTGTCCATGGCTTCATGTTCCCATTTCAATACAACTTAGTTTTTTCCTCCCTTCCTTTTTGGAAATCTCAGTAGATAAAATAATCTGAATTTAAATTCAAACCCTCACTTCATCCTTAGTCCTGAGTAACCCTAGTAGGGTTAGGAGTAAAGGCAAACAGCTGTCTACCAGCAACCGCTGATGACCATGACATCACTTTTCTAATTAAATATAATCCCAAAGTTTTAACCTTGGAAGAAAAACATCCAAGTAAGGAGGACCGGCAGCTGAAGTAGTCTTGACCCCTCCTCTATGCTTCATCTTCTGCTTCTATTCTACATTCAATTTTTCATTCAGTATTTTGTCAAAAAATGTTTACTGAACGCTGTCTACACACTGGAGACAACAACGGACTCCACAGTCAAGGCTCCACCCTCACTTACTTTTGTCATCATCAGGGAAGGAAAGCAGGGACCAAAGGGGCACCCAGGTGGGTACCCATCCCAGGGTGTAGCTGGAGAGGGCCCTGGGGGATGGGAGGGATATGGGAGGAAGCCAGGGAAGGTGTCATTTCAGGCAAAAAGCCCTGTACCAAGGCTTGGAGGTGAGGGATTCAAGATACACTTAGAACCTGAGGAGTTCAGCTTGGCTGGTGGAGAAAGAGGGAAGGGAGGAGGGTGGGAGCTCCACAGAGGTCCCACACCTCTTATACCAAAGCCCAGGCCTGGGCACTCATCCTGGGCAGGGGCAGGGGAGGGGGCTTCCCCTTGGACACAGCAGGCAGGGGTACCTTTTAAAACCAACAAATTTTGTGGCCCTGACCTTTTGCAACCCATCTGAGAAGACTTATTTATATTCTGGGCCCAGTAGGCTGGCATGGCTTGGCAGGGAGCAAGCATGCAGTGGCAAGAATTCTGAGCTTAGAAAGACCTGCTTTGAGTGCCAGCTTGAGGACAATGGTAATGCCAGCCCCACTGAAGTTGTGTAAAGGCTAAATGTAGCTGCACCTGTGAAGCATCTTGCACATGCCTGGCATTCAAAAGAAATATCTTCCCCCTTTACCTTGCTTTTGAGCCCCACCTGAAGACACCATGTCACCATCACCACATGTCACCCCATAACCTGATAGGGATCAACACCCTCCTGGCATCCCCTGTGTCCCTCCAATTAAGTTCTGCTCTCAACCCTTCTCCTCATGTAACCCTGGGTTAGACAAACCAGAAGCATTCCCCCATAGCAGTCCCTGCCATACAATAACTGTAGCACCCATTAAAAAAATGAATTGGAGTTCCTGCTGTGGCTCAGAGGAGTATCAACCTGACTAGTATTCATAAGGATAGGGGTTCGATCCCTGGCCTCGATCAGTGAGTGGGTTAAGGATCCAGCATTGCTGTGGCTATGGCATAGGTCAGCAGCTGCAACTCTGATTTGACCCCTAGCCTGGAAACTTCCATATGCCACAGGTATGGTCATGAAAAGCAAAAATAGAGAAATAAATAAAGAATGAATGAATGATAACCAGACACACTGAGACTCGCCCCATGGCTCTATTGCTTCATATTTGCAAATGTACTTGACTTCCATTATTTCTTTTTGATGATACAAAAGGAATATCAGTGAGTATTGTAATCCTTATTGGGCAGATAAGAGCCCTAGGTTCAGAGAGGTTAAATGACTGACCCTGACCTTAGCTTTCAATGTGTAGCTCCTCATTTTCTAAACAGAGTTGTCACAGCTCTGCAGAAGCTGTCTCCCAGCAAATGCTGCAATAGGCAAATATTTTAAGGTAAACTTTCAGTTTCTTTTAAGCATCCTGAGGACTCAGAGGAGCATGGGCTTTTCCCCACTAGTCAATTTCTAGTTTTGTGTTCTTTCATGGATATTTTAAGTTCTCTGTGCAAAACTTAAAGAGTGTAGCAGAGTCTTTCTGAATACCATTTCTGCTCAAGAATCCTTCTGGTTATGTCAGTGAGTGATAAGGACCTTTTTTTTTTCTTTTCTCCTTCCTTCTTTCCTCTCCTTCCTTTCTGCTTCCTTCCTTCCTTTTTTTCTAGGGCCATACCTGCTGCGCATGGAGGTTCCTAGGCTAGGGGTCAAATTGGAGCTACAGCTGCCAGCCTACACCACAGCCACAGCAATGCCAGATCCAAGCCACATCTGCAACCTACACTGCAGCTTGTGGCAACACCAGATCCTTAACCCAATGAGCAAGGCCAGGATAGAACCTGTGCCCTCATGGATACTAGTCGGGTTCTTAACCAACTTATCGCGTTCTTATCACAACAGGAACTTCAATGATGAGGATCACCTTCAATCTGCACACCTGCCAGACTACACTCATAGCAGTAAAAATAAAGCTCCCTATTTTCTTAATAATCAAAAATGGTCTCCTCTAAATGTGGAAAAGAGAGCCCAGATGAAAGGTTTAATTACTCCTGGTGGACTTCAGCTGCTGATTTCAAATGGAATTATTCCCTCGTGTGACCAGAATAAGATCCTGTGAAGGTCACCTCCTCCAAGCCCAGGCTCTTTGAGGAGAGGCTACTTTGCAAAGGTGTCCTCCTCACTTGTGAACTTGGGCCCACAAATGACCCTATTCCTGCTTTCCAAAGTCATCTAAACAAATCTTTCCCCAAGCACCCCTTCCTTTCACCGTTTCTCTGAAGGTGGTGCACAGATTACCTGGGTCAGAATCACCTGGGTACAGTTGAGTCCTGGATCCCCACATGGACCTGAACTGACGCTGGAGTGGGGCACTAGCTTTTTACATTACCCAGACGGTCCATACTTTATCAATGAAATATTCTTTTTCATCAAAAAAAAAAAAAAAAGGTCTTCAGTAAAATCTCCCTTGTCTTATAGTAAAACAACTTTTTTAAACTTAGTGGTTGATAAAATTGCTGAGTCAGACAGTGATTCACATGCAACCCCTGACAGCCCTCCTCTGGTGCTCCACCTTGGGCTTTTAGGCATTACTGTGTACAATTTAGCCAATACACCTGACTATACTGTCATCCATTCCACATTTCCTCATGTTGTTTAAAACATTACTGTAAATATTTCACGGGGATTCTGAAATTACAGCATCTATGGAATTCCCCAATATATTAGCTAGTGTAGCACAAAGAGTTTGGCTGGTCACGATTCTCTATCTTGATGATTCAAACTCTCTACTTTAATCTAAAAATTTAAACAACCAGGTTTCACTTGTTTTAAAGTACTTGCAGATAGGAGACAATATTAGGAAGAAGGATGCACTTTCACAGTCCTGAAACTTAGGATATTAAACATTCTGTTCAACTTGAATTAGGCAGTTAGGATATGCATCCTGATAATGTAAATGCCCTGGCAGAAGAGTGAGATGACTGACATCTTTATTGGGAGATATGTGCACAAAAATTATTTCCTCCGGGTGGGGCATCTGTATAAACATTTGTCAATATCCTTTCCCCTGTATTTTAGGTCTCAGGTAGAAAGGCCTTTGAAAAACAGAAATCAAGGAACCTCCATCAAGAGGCAAAAATCAGGTCTGAGAGAGGCGATGAGGGTAGAGTACTGGTTTAAAAATCCCGAAATCCTTAGTCCTCAGAATAGAAATTTAGCCCTTGAACAAGGCTGGTATTGCTTATTCGCACTAGACTGCCTTTCTTCTAATTAGCTCAAGAGAAAGCGACACTCTACCGGCTTTCCAAGAGAGCTCCTGCAGTCCGGTGATATTTGCACATCACACCTGGGCCTTTCCCTTACAAATCCACCTCCTTAAGGAGCCCTGTGAAAAAGCGAGAACAATCAATAAGAAAAAATCCTCCCAGCTATAAATCAGCCACGTGGAGCTGCGGCAGCTGCAACCCCGACTTCCTGGTTTGTATCCTGCAGGCACCGGGCCGGAGGGCAGGCGTTAAGGACAGAGTTATAGCCCCAAACGGCACTAAAAGTTGGGGAGCCCGGCAGCCTCAGGGGCTGAGCGCTGGGGGCCGAGGCTGGGCACAGTCCTGGGGGGGGGCGTGTAAGTTAGTCGCAAGACAGCAGAACCTGCAGGGGTAGTGGACAGCGGCGGAGAAGGGCTGCGGCCCCGGTCGGGGGCGGCTCGGGGGAGGGGCGGGGGCCGGCGGGGCGGGGGCGGGGCGGGGCCGGACGGGGGCGGGGCGGCCCCCCGAGGGGAGTTCCGGATCGGCGGCGGGAAGGGCGGCCGCCGGGCGGCGGGGGCGGGAGGAGGCGGCTAGCGCGGAGGGGGAAGGAGGGAGGAGAGCAGCGGCGGCGGCTGCGCCGGGCTGTGCGCCTCTCGCCGCCTGAGGAAGATGAGGCTGAAGATCGGGCTCCTCTTACGCAGTTTGCTGGTGGTGGGCAGCTTCCTGGGGCTGGTAGTTCTCTGGTCCTCTCTGTCCCCGCGGCCGGACGAGCCGAGCCCGTTGAGCAGGATGAGGGTGAGTGACCCGCCCGCCCCCTCCGGCGGCTGCGACCTGCAACTTGTTTTGTTCGCGCGCGTGGCGGGAGCAGGGGCGGCGGGTCGGGCGCGGGCTCCGCAGGTGGCGCGGCGGGTGGGGGCTCGAGCCCTCGTCCAGCGCCGCCCCCGCGCTGCGGCGGAGGCTCGGGGGCCGTCCTCTGCGCCGGGACCGCGGGTGCGGGGGAGCTGGGCTGCCCAGCTCCGACTAGCGAGGGCCGGACCGCGGCGGCGGCCGGCGACGCGGGGCTGGTCCAGGATGCGGCCTGTGGCGCGCGCAGGCCTGACGGAGGCGAGGGGCCGCAGCCGGTGTGGACCAGGCCCCTGCGTCTGGCCGCCCCCGCCCCACCGCCTGGTCCTCGGCGCCCCCAGCCGCCCACCCCGGTGGGAGTGCGCGGCCCCGCCCCCGGGAGAGCGCCGCCCCCTCGGCTCCGGCGCGGGGACGGGAGATGCGCGGTCGAGGCCTCGCGCGGACCGGCCTCCCTCCCGCCTCTCGGCTGCCGCCCTCGCCCGCCCGCGCGCGGCCCCTCGGCCCCGGAGCCCCCTCCCGGTCGCCCCGTCCCCGGTCGCCCCGTCGGGACGGAGCCCGCCCCTCCCCTCCCCGGGCTGAGGTCGGGCCCAAGGGGCCGCCAAACTAACTTGTGCGGGTGCCGTCAGCGCCCAGGGCTCCTCAAGACGCGCTGTCCCCCGTCCGCACTTCCCATCGGTAGGCGACGCTGGGGACCGGAGCCCGGACTGCAGCTCCGGGGACTCGGCCGCGCCCCCCACCCGACCCGCGGCGCGTTGTGGCCGCGCGCCTGCCTTCCAGCGGACGCGGGGGCCCGGCGCGGGGCGGCGAGCGGCCGGGCTCCGCGCCTTCTGCGTGCAGCATCCGCATTGCATCCGTGGGTCGCCTTTATTAACTTTCCTTCTGGAAAGTTAGCGTCGGGAAGTTGAGTGAGAAAGGCGTCCTTTCAGCACGAAGAATCCTGAAGAGATTTCCTTATGAGTTCCTACCTGTGTGAGGAGGTTAGATAGAAGTTTTACCGAGTACTTGAAATCTTCACGGCAGTGGACTCTTGTGTTTATCGCGTCTGGGTTGGGTTCCCTGTAAATCCTCCAATCTAACGATAATAAAAAGTACCCAGTTTTACTTCTGACTGTTTCTGTGGTTTTAAGCCCCTCAGCCTTCATGGAGGCATGGTGACTTCTTTATGATTTTGGTTTCACAGTGACTTACTGACGAAGGATGACTCAATGTTGAAGTTGTTTAAAGGTATTTAAGTCATCAACTGGCCTTTTGCAGAGAGCTATAGATGTTAAGACGCCATTCCTTGGGAGGGAAATTGAGAAAAGAGGGACAAAACTAGCCATATTCAGAATGTCCTACTACTGTTCAGATGACAAGATGGAGCGTTAGGGCCAGTGCCCATTTCCTGGGAAGTATTTTATTAGTGCTGATACAAGTACTGAGCCACACGCTCATTAATAACCATCAGCTGTGGTCCAACATATTTGATAAAGTTTGTCGGTGGATCCAGTCTGATTTCTTTGCCAAAGACAGAAGCTACCTTTTTAAAACTTGCAAACAATTAACACTAAGAGTGATTTTATGTATGAGGAGAGCCAAGCCCTTTTATTAGGTTGGCTAAGCAATTTAAAGTATAGCTTATGAACTATGAGTGCATAAGTAAAGGAATACTGCTCCCTTTAGTAAGAACTAAGCTAGGAGCTTCTGAGATACAGCAGTTGGAGGACGTCTCTTTAGGGAAGGCTCTGGACTCCTGAATTTCCCTTTCCCCTCTTGGCTCTTTTACTTTGATTATGATTACACACACTCCACCCACTGTGAAACACCTGCTTCTCCTTTAATGCCAATCCAGATTTATAGGGCTTTTGAGGATCCTGATAAATGGTCTGAGGTAGTGTAGAACCATCTTATTTACTGAATTCAGGTTCTGCCTCCATTCTAGCAAGCTGGTCCTGGTGGATCCCCTCTGCACCCCTTTTGGCCTTGTATTTTCAGTGTTCCAGGCAGGAAAGTCTGCTGAAGCCTGAGTACTTTTTTTTTTTCCCCCTGGACTAATTCCTCCTATAGCTCTGCCCAGCAAAGCACATTACCTATGGTCAAGACAAAAAAAACATTTCTTATCGCTCTCCTGTTTCTGGGCCTCTTGATGTTTCTCTAATGTGAATGATGTGAAAAGTGATCTTACTGTTCAAATCATACTCTGTTGAATATGATTTGATGTATTCAACAAGCATTTTTGTGTGCCTACTATGTCCTGGTGCTAGTTGTTAAAGAAACACTCCTTGCCTTTAAACTCATAGATCTTGTAGGCTAGTGGGTAAAACAATCACATTAATCAAGATTTCACAAATCCAAAAATAAAAATTATGCCACATACTATGAAGAAAAACCATAAGGAGTAAGAAAATGGAGGAGTTTGGTCATAAAATCTTACCTGAAGAAATGACTTTTTAGTTGCAATCTGAAGATTTGAAGAAGAGTAGTGTTGAACAGGATGTTGGGGTTGGGGCAATCCTGACAGGGAGAAGTGTGTGCAAAGGTCCTGGGGTAGGAGGTAGAATGGTGAGCTGAGGAAGTAGATCAAAGCAGTTAGAACTGGAGGGGGAGGGTGAAAAGGGAAGGGTGGATCTTGGAGGCACTGCCAGGAATCAGGTCTTTAGAGCAGCCATTAACTCCAAGGGTGGAGCTCATTGAAGGATTTTTGTGTAAGGGAGGGATGGGATTGGATTTGTGCTTTGAAATCATCACTCTGGCTGCCTGCAGGCAGTATGAGTTGGCTTAGAGCAAGAGCAAATAGGAATCTTGTTAGAGGTTAGGATAGTATGGGTGGGATATGATGTTACTGGGAATAGCAGGGTGACAATGAAAGAGGAGAAAAGTCAGTTGATTCAAGAGCCAATAAAGATTCAGAGGCACCAGGATTAGATGTTTGGATATGGGAGTGAAGGAGAGGAAGGTGTCCTGATAGGTGATAGAAAGATGACAGACTGTTACCAACAAGTTCTGAAGACAAAAATCCATACATTCGGATGTTTTATTTTAGGGTTATAATGGAAAGGCCTATCTTTTTAAAGGCTTTGTCCTTTGAATATTTTAAGGTCAGCATTTATTAAGACCATCTGTTTAGCACTTGCAATGTGCAGACAGTTCCTTTAATTAAATAAATTACACTGTCTCCCAGACCGTTTCTCCCAGGTTTCGGCTCTGAGTGTTTAGTGTTGAATCATAAGCCTCTGGAAAATAAAGGTCTATAATGGAGATGTTGGAAGTACTTCAGTGGTTGTGTTTTGGGAAATTCAGTACTGCGGAGAAGATGCAGGTATGCCACTTAGGTTCAGTGCTTCCATAGTAGGACTGATTCATGAACCATTGCTCTATGGAGGGGTTTTCCATGCTAAGCTCAGACCAGTGGAAAGAAATACTGCTTAATGAGGACATCACTGAATTGACTACCCAGGCACAGTCAAGTATCCCTTAGCAAAGCCTTTATCTCAGTGATGATCCAATGCAACCAGAAAAGGTCTGCCCTTGACTGTGAGACTTCATTTCAAATGGAAGTTGGTTTATTAGGGATGGAGCTATCACTTAGCAGAAGTGCAGCGTCTGAGAGGTTACTGTTTTTTCAGTTCCCCAGGTGTGGTTTTTGCCCCAGGATTGGTTTTCACTTTTGTTGTCCTCCCCAACCCCTGAAATCAAAAACTCCCATATTACCAAATCTAAGCAATTTGGACTGTATAGGCCTCTAGAAACTAATGCCAAGTTTTGTGTACATGTGCATTCTTCAGGCTCAAGAAGCAGAAGCTTTCATGTTTCTTAAAGATTCCTGTGAAACACTGAGCCCTTGGGAGGCAGGATTCGTGTTACCTGCTCATGGAATTTCTCTCATCTTCCAAGGTGCTGAAGCATTCATCTAGGTCTCCCCTATAGGGCTGGACACCCTGGAAGTACAAACATGCCTAAAAATTCCTAAGAACTGCTGTATCTGTCCATTCTGTGGAAGTGTTTTCCATCCAGTTGGAAGGCCAGGCAGCAGTCCTGCTACTACCACACACACCCCCATGGCCCCCCGCAGAGCTCACTGGAGGCCTCAAGGAAAAGTCCCTGTTCCAAAGGGATCACATCCTGGTTGAAGAAAAGGATATAGCACTGGAGTGGCTTGGATTCCCTCCCATCCTTGCTGCAGTAGCTGTAAGAAAACACTCTGGAAGCTGTCGAGGGACACGTTTTCTTAGCAGCCAAACCAGTGGGTGGAGGAGGTTTAGAATAACCATTTAGGGAGTGTACCATTATTAAAGAAAGAATGGAAACTGTTGAACAGCAGTTGAATCTGAGTAACTGTTTTGTGACTGGGGCCAGCTGCATGGCATGGGAGATTAGGTGTGTACTACCATTTGGTTCTGGTGAAAGCCACATCAGATCAGTTCATGGTAAATCAGAGGCCAGCCGGAGAGAAATAAATGCATCATGAATGAAAAGCAGAATTCTAAGCGTGGGCCATTTGTAAACAGAGTATTTGTAACTTCTGACTTGAGTTATTAAAAAAAAGCTTGGTCAGCAATACTTGGGCAGCTCTTGAATATTGTAAAATGATTGTGATTACTTAGTTCCAGCCTAGATTATTGTCTTTGTTCATATTTTGAATTCTAATTTTCATCCCAGAAGAATGAATGTACAATCTGACAGAAGGAGAAAAGTAGTGAAATTAAGAATTTTAAATTTCGGAGTTCCTTCTGTGGTGCAAGGGCGAATGCTCCTGCTTGTCTCTATGGCATTGCTGGTTAGATTCCCCAGCCCAGTGCAGTGGGATATGGTGTAGGGCACAAGTGTGGCTCGGATTCTATCCCTGGCCTGGGAGCTTGCATCTGCAGCTGAAAAAGAAAAAAAAAAAAAAAAAAAAAAAGAATTTTAAATTTCTAGAATAAAATGGATTTAGCTCAAGGCTATGAAAGGAATAGTTTTATAGCTGGATTTTGTGTGGTAGAAGAGGAGAGGGTGAGAAGGTAGGATATGTATTAATGTGAACAGAATTCTTTAAGAATCAGGAGATATATTTGTACTGTAAACATAGCAGTCATGCACTTCACAAAGGTTTCAAGTATCTATTGAGTGTTTACTAAGTGCCATCCATTGCTCTAGGCATTGGCGAGACATACAGTAGAGGAGGTGGAAAGTTTTGATATAATGAAGATGTTACTCAGATCTTGACCTAACAACCACACAGAAGGTGTTTGTCCATAATAATAGCAGTTTTCTTTGGATGTATAAATCAGGCCTTTTTACAATGATTCAAAACCTCCTGCCTTTCCTTTGCTCAAAATAGTGAATTAAGGGCACTCAAAGCACCAGGCTGGGCACCGGAGATGCAGAGGTGTCAAGATCACAGACCCCATCTCCTCTCATTGGCGACATAACCTGCATGTGGGTGTTACCATCACAGAGAGGTTCCCACAAAGCTGTAGCGGGTGGATGCTCAGAGCCAGAGGGAAGAGCATGGCTTTTACCTGGACCTGGAGTGATTTGGACAGGAACAAACATTCTAGACTGAAGGAATATGGTGAGACCAGAAGGAAATCCAGTTTTCCTGGCAAAAAGTCGTGGAACTTAATGTTGAGCCCCATTTTGAAGGCATTAAATGGCAGGGTAAGGAACGGGGTTGGGGTTTTATTAATTCTATGTCAAGAGAAGCTTTTTGGAAGCTTTTGAGGTGGAGTTAGGAAGTGGTGATGTTCACCTGCTCAACTGTTCATTCCCTGATCAAATATTTCAAATACTTATTGTCTGTTAAATGTCATCTATAGCTCTAGGCGTTGGCGATATTATAAAAACACAGTGGTGATAGATAAACATCCACCACTCCCTTGTGCCACTCAGCTCTCTGCATGTATTATGCTAATTGCAGCAGTCCTCTAATGAGAGTCTGATATAATGCTTACTTTATAGAGGAGGCCTCTGAGTTACCAGGGCGGTGAACTCTGCCCAAGGTCATTTACAGAGTCAGTCTCAGGTGTCCTGATTCAGCTGTGCCCTCTGACCTCCCCTGCAGATTCTAACGACATCTGAGCTCAGGTGGCCCATACTGAAGGGGGCCGCAGAGACAGTGGCGGTCATGTCAAGTAGAGAGAAGCACAGTGAGATGTGCAGCATAAGGGAAGGGGAGCCAGGGAAGGCGATGGTGAGCTGAGGGACCAGGCAGCGCAGCCCTGAAGGTGGAAGAGGCTGGAATGTGTGAGAAGTAGAAGGGCCAGCATGGCCAGAGCCTGGTAGCCTGGAAGGTGGACAGTGCTTGTTAAGCCGGCAGGTGTAAGCAGGGTTCTGGGTCACATGATAGGTTACACAGTCATTTCAGCATGCGTGGTCCACATACACACGTAACTACCTTTTTTTGCCACTGGTTTGTGGGCCAGACACACAGATAACAGTTGCAGGGGACAAGAGGAGGGCTGCATTAGCTCCTGGCTCCTCGAGGTCACAGGGAATGCAGTGTCTGGCCTCGGGGCTGAGTGTGCTCAGAGAGCTGGTCCCAGGGAGGGTGGGTCTCAGGGCGAGCACAGGAGATGGGAACTGAACCCGGAAGCAGGAAAGATTGCCGCAAACCCAGGACTGAAGGGATGGTAGAGAACCCTAGAGAGATAAACAGGCTCTGAACACTGAGCCATTGAGGGCTGTGAGTGGTCAAAGCTGGTATGAAGGAGGGATCTGGACCAGGCATCCAGTGAGGAAAGAGCTGTCTCAGTAGTCCCACAGAGGCTGAAACCAGGAGGGGGGGCGGTGGAGGGGGCCAGGGAATAAACAGTGGGGAGCGATGGTGCCACCCATTCTCCTTGTCCTGGTGGGAGGGGCACTGCACTGGCTGGAATTGGGGAAGGAAGGTGCAGCTGCTACTGAAGGAACAGGGCCATCTAGAGCAGCTCAGCCTTGAGCCGAGAATGCCCCCCAGAGAGTGTTAGAACATGGTCACCTGGCCTACTGCCCAGACTTTGATTCAGGAGGATGGGGTAGGGCAGGGAATTTGCGTTGCTAACTAGTTCCCCTTGCTGCTGCTACTGGTCCAGGGCCCACACTTTGAGTAGTGCTTCTCTAGAGCACGAGTGGGCGTTGTGAAACAAAACATTTGTGTGGTTTGGGCATAAAGGGTTTCCAGGCTACAAGTCAGGGGAGGGTAGGTATTTGCTGGGGGGCTGGGGGTTGGGGGAACCCAGTGTTGAAGGTGGAATGAGCTGGTGGGCAGGAACTTAAGTGAAGCTTGGGGCCTGGTGGCTTAGGGGAGTGGATGTAGATGGAGAAGAAAAACATGGGCAGGAAAGAAGAAATGTGAGCAGGAAGTGCTGGGAGAGGGACAGATGAAAGAAGGCAGGGGCAGAAGTAAGATGACTTAGAGAATACTGCCCAACCACTAGCAGTTCTCAGTGCTTCAGTATTTGAGCAAGAACTGACTAGAATTAAGGGTCCAGCAAGTTCACCTGCCAGCTATGCTGACCACTAGGCCTCGAGTGTGGAGAAGGGACTGCCATGCATCTCCGTAAATATGATGATCCAGGAAAACTGACTCAGATAAAAAAGAAGTTCCAGTGGTGAACACTCACCTTAACTAGGAAAAATAGAGATAGAAGGAGGAGGGTTTTAATAGAGAACATGACTGCCAACGAGGAACAGCTCACATTTCGGGCTGTATCTGTCCTGCCTTAAATAGGTGCCTCTCCACCCCTCCCTGTGTTTAAATAGACGTGTGTATATTTTAAGCCGAACCATAATCAACATAATTTTGATAATATAGCCTCTGTATATGACACACATTATATTAAAATATGATGGCACTACATATTAAGCATTTGGGGCACTCTTTTAGTCAGAAATCCAGTAACTTGTAAAGCTGTGACTAGAACATTTTAATATTTGAAGGTGGGAAAGAAATTTTATCCTGAGACTATTAGGCAGTTTTTAGTTTTTAATGATACATTAATTTGGCTCATGTGTAACCAGAGGGAAAAAAACAGAATAGCAAAGCTGTATGCCCAGCATCTCAATATGGTTTGTTTTTTGAAATGAGGTGTTCGGTTTCCTTCCAGTTCAGCCCTCTGACCCCAAGGGCAGGGTACATGTCTTGAACGCAGTTACGTGGGGCTTACAGCTTTTTTGCAGAGGGGAGAGCTCACCTTCAGTTGCTTCATTTGCTAAGAATCCTGAATATTTCAAGATGAAGAATGTTCTCATTTCTGCTCCATTATAAATTCCCTTCTGGGCTCCCCAGCCTTCTTAGTGTTTTACAGTGTGGCTCCCGAGAAGCCTTTCAACACGCCAGTAGGGAGGCCTGATTCAGCTCATTGAGTGTAAGAACTGCTACACTGAAACTTGAGGAAAAAATTAACTTTGCATTATCTAATTAGGTTTGTAGAATTGCTGCAGAACAGCCTGGCTTCCCAAATCTAGAAGGTACAATTAACTGCAGTATTAGATCAATACCAACTAGCCTGCTAGCAGGCTTCCAAGCCAAGTCATTGAAATGTGTTATTAGTATGGATATTTTAAACTGGATTAATTAAAATTAAATCACATACTATTGGGAGCACTTCTCTATGAGAATAGAATGGCGTAGATGACCTCGTCTTTTTTTTATCTTTAACCTTTTAGTGAGTGCCTGGGTTTAAGAATACATTTAGGCCTTAAGAGATATGCTCCCCTATTCAGTAGTAAACTTACATGCTCAGTGATTATTTGGCTGACATCTGATTTTAGCATTTGTAGTTCTTATGCTTTAGAATTGAGGTGCTTATGTGTATGAAAACTACGTATTCACTGGTAATGTGTTCACCTCAGTAAAAGAGTTGGTATTACAGAGTAAATATGTCCTAAATAAATGTTAACTGAGAAACTGCCAAAACTTTTTTTTTAATTTAATTTTAATTTTTATTTTTAGGGCCCCACTCATGGTGGGGAAGTTCCCAGGCTAAGGGTCAAATCAGAGCATCATCTGCTGGCCTACGCCACAGCCACAGCAAGGCCAGATCTGAGCCACATCTGTGACCTATACCACAGCTCACGGCAACGCCAGATCCTTAACCCAGTGAGCAAGGCCAGGGATCGAACCCACGTCTTCATCAGTACTAGCCATGTTTGTAACCCACTGAGCCCCAACGGGAACTCCTCCCAAGTCATTTCTGAAACATGACTAATGAACCATAAATCTAAATAGCAGGGGAACCTCCCAGTTTTCTGTACCTACACACCTTTATCCAGGTATCTTTGATATACTTTGGCAAAAGGAAGCTCACATGACTCAGGTATATCAATCATTTTAGGTTTTGCTGGGGTTATAAGGGAACTATTTTTCTAATAATAGATATCAATAAAATGTACATGACATGTTTACTTTAAATTCAACAGAATAAAATTATTTGAAGTGCAATAGTAAACACTGACAAATAATGAACCTCTAGACCGCATCAAGTATCATGACCTAGGGACTTTATTTTTATTTATTTATTTATTTATTTTTGTCTTTTTTTTTTAGCATTTCTTGGGCCGCTCCTGCGGCATATGGAGGTTCCCAGGCTAAGGGTCTAATCAGAGCTGTAGCCACCAGCTTATGCCAGAGCCACAGCAACGTGGGATCCGAGCCACGTCTGCAACCTACACCACAGCTCATGGCAACGCCGGATCATTAACCCACTGAGCAAGGCCAAGGATCGAACCCGCAACCTCATGGTTCCTAGTCGGATTCGTTAACCACTGCACCACGATGGAACTCCGGGACTTTATTTTTTAACATACTACTTATTCTATGTAGTTTTTCTACTTAGCCTTTCTAAAGAATTTATCAAAAAATTCTCTCAGAAGCATAAAGATATCACATTTGTGTTACATTGTCACTTCTCGACAAGTGTAATTCTTAAAATTCTATGAACTCTTCAAAAATGAACTAAGAACCTGAGGCTACTGTTTCACTTCGGTAACTGGATTCAATGGGTCCCTTCGAAATAAGGGTTCCAGCCTGAGAGTTAGGCATTCACACCATTGTAAAGCTACTTGCAATCCTTGCTCACACTCAAGAGAGCATCTTATAGTTTTTCCTTCTCTTCTTCTGATGATTGATTAAAAGGGAATCAAGAGTCAAAGGATAGTTACAGACAGTCTAATAAATAAAAATGCTGGCACATCTGCCTCATTTTTTTATGAGTGAAGCAAAAAAGTTTTGGCAGTTTCTGGAGTTCCCGTCTTAGCTCAGTGGTAATAAACCCAGGCTGGTATCCATGAGGACTTATGGATTTCACTGATTTAACCTCACTTTCTTAAGTTTTTTTTTTTTTTTTTTTTTCAGGGTTGCACCTGCGGTAGAACCTGATTTTTGCTTGATTGTTAAACGTTGCTGTGAAAAATATGTTTGTGATGGGAAATATTTGCCTAGAAAAATTTACTATGTAGTATACTGTACTAGACTGGAGTTGTTGGTCAGTAACAGCCCATGTACCTGAGAAATCACTTTGCATAGCCATTCGAAAATTTGTCTTAGAGATGTTTTCTATAGTACTTGGCTTATTAGGTATAGATTTTAATTATGCTTACTTGGGATGACTTAAATCCAACGCCGTTTCCTCAGTATTTCATCTCAAAATTGGATATTTTGCCATGCAGTTCTTATTTTACAGTTTGATCATGATGCTTCTTAAAATTTAATCCAACAGAATTAGTCGCTTAGTCTTTAGTACAGCAAGGTGTTTGCATGTAAGTCTTAGTACTTGTTACCTTGACGATCTGTAGGGTTTTACATCTTTTCTTTTAAAAGAAAGTGTTTAAAACCTACTGTTCAAAAGTCTGCTAACTCTTGCCAGTGTGATTTAACATGAATAAAAAATCCATTAGATTTTTGGCAAATGAGCTCTCAATTATGGTAAAGAACAAATGACTGCAAAGTGCTTTTTAGAGGAATGGAGTGGAAATGACTAAAATCTGATGACTTTACATGTGCAGATTTTTCTGCTATGGTAGGGGGTTTAGTTTTTTAAGCTGTCAAGGTTAGAAATTTGGATCCCTTAAAATATATAATTACGTTTTAGCACTTAAGCAAAGGATTGGTAGAATGGGGAAATAGAGGTATGCAGTTTCACTAACTGTTGGCTCTGTGTGATGGACTCGGGAAATTCAAAGTCCGATATTTATAAAAAAGAAGTTTGCAAGAGAGCTTCCATTGTTATGGTCAATTAAAATAAATTTGCTCACAGTCTAGGGAGATCTTGCTGGTAAAAAGCGAAATAATTTTAGCAAATGGTTTTCTAAAATTCTCTATTCAGAAAATGCACTTAAAAAGTACCTTTGTATTTTAAGGGAATACATTTTCTGTGTGAAATTGAGGTAACACTCAGGCTCTTTGTAACTAGCATTTTGACCTCAAACCATGGCACATATAACTTCTATATTAAAATAAATGTAGAGCTCATGTAAGCACAGTTGTTAACCTCGAAAAGTTTGAAAAGTGACATCATACCTGCAAAGATGATAATCGGGCCCTAAATGCCAGGCTTTCCCAGGTCCTGCTTGCCCCCCAGCTTGAGGACAAAGTGCTGGCAGGGCCTGAGGCATGGGTCAGAGCAAGCCTCCCACATGGGTGCCCTTCCAGTGCCCCTTCAAAATGTGAGCAGGGGTTTAATGAACATGGCTTCACTTTCCTTTCCATGAATTAGAAAGAGTGTCAGCTGGTACCTGTGACTGAATGGAAGAAAATTGCAACCAAAGAGTCTAATAAATAGTTTAACAGTGTACAGACCTGTTTCCTAAGAGTCAGTTATCACCCTTGGCCTAACACTAAGAGAAAAGTAAATGTTAACGTCTTTGTCATATCTTGGCAAAAATCACTTCTTGAGGATAAGTGAGTGACCTGTAATTCCTGTTCTGGTCTGCATCCTCTTTCAGCTGTAATAACAGGTACTTGTGTTTGAAAGCAAACATAACTTGTGTAGTGGTTTGTGGCTTAGAAGGGCTGATAAAATGCAGAAAGGAAGCTAAAAGAAACTTATTGTAAGTGACAATTAAGGAATAAATTTTTTTTTTTTTTTGCTTTTTTTTTAGGGTCGCCCCTGGCTATGGGTAGAATCAGAGGTTCCCAGGCTAGGGGTGGAATCAGAGCTGCAGCTGCCGGCCTATGTCACAGCCCCAGTTATGCCAGATCTGAGCCATGTCTGCGACCTGCACCATAGCTCATGGCAACGCTGGATCCTTAATCCACTGAGTGAGGCCAGGGATTGAACCCGAATCCTCATGGATAGTAGTAGTCAGGTTTGATTACCCTAAGCCACAATGGGAACGCCAGGAATAGATTTTTAATATTATTGAAAAACAAGGTAACAGCAAAGGTAATATATTTGTATTTGTTCAGTATTTTTGCTTTCTAATAAATTGCGGTACATTTCCTGCTATTTTTTCAATTCTTCATGAAAATAACTGAAATCTGTTCAACTAGTTTTTCCTGCCTTGGGACAGAAGATTTCTTTCTTTGGTTATGAGGTATTTGTTGAGTGGTTGGTCAGTGTCTTTGGTCCCAGTGGGTGTTAAATGTGAGAATAATTCCTTCAGGTTTAAAAATGTCAGTCATATATTTTATTGACCACAAAGTAGCTAGAAAAACACAGCCTGCTGTTTGCACCCAGCGTGTTGCCTCTGAATGATAAGGCCAGCAGCTTACTCAGAATTCTCTTAACACACAGGCTGCATTTTCTGAAACTACTTCGTTCTTTTAAATTAAAGATAACTGAACCCTCACAGTCCACTGTTATAGCCATAACTCTCATGATGAGTCAGTGCTAATGAAAAAGTAAAATTTCATTTCTAAAATTAGAGATAATGAATTTTTCTCTTTTTTCTTACCTTTTCGCTCTTTCTGTTACTGCTGTGCGCTCCTCCCCACGGTTTCCCTCACCTGCTTCACTTTTTTAACAAAATCCTCTAAGGAGCCGTTGCATCTTGTGATCTGTTGAGCAGGAATGGAAGTAACGTTAAGAGATTTGATTTTGTTGTAGGAGATTCCTTTCCGACAAAGGCCTGCAGATTTTCCTTGATTAGAGTGGACTTAATTTAAGATTGCCTCATATGTGCAGTGATGAAATTCGAATCAACTTTAAATTTCTGAGTGGAACATGCAGCATTTCTTGATAAGATTTTCGACTTAAAAAATTCGGAACAGTGTTGCTGATACTTTGACATGTTACTACTTGCAAGTTGAAGTTTTAGCCGACTTCTCCATTTACACCATCGATTAACAGGTGACTAAGCATCGGTCCACCTGTCAGAGTTGTAGGTGGTAAGAAAGATCAGGAAATGTGCAGTGCCTTATTAAGTCAGGTTCCTGATTTATTTCTAGTGCCTTCCATTTAGATACATATTTTATTTACCTATTTTATTTCCTACATCCGCGGGCCAGTGCTGCTGCTTATAGCTTCTTTTTGGTCTTTTGTCTTTTTAGGGCCACACCTGCAGTAGTATATGGAGGTTCCCAGGCTAGGGGTCCAAGCGGAGCTACAGCTGCCAGCCTTCGCCAGAGCCACAGCAACGCAGGATCCGAGTCATTTCTGCAACCTACACCACAGCTCACTGCAACACCGGATCCTTAACCCACTGAGCGAGGCCAGGGATTGAACCAGCGACCTCAAGGTTGCTAGTTGGGTTCGTTAACCACAGAGCCACAACGGGCTCTCCATAGCTGTTTTTATTTAGGATCTCACAGGTGTCCATTTAACAACATATTTGTAATCAATAACTGACACTCCAAGAAAGTAAAATAACAAACAAAACCACCAAGCTGAAATGCAAAAAGCAGGAGAAATGTATAGTGTTCGATCTCTTCACCAGCACCTGGCATCCCCTTTGACCAGAGAATGTTCAAGGTGCTCAGGGAATGGGGCTGGGGGGTTCTTGGGGGCACTGGGATGTTGAGATTAAGATGTCTGTCTTAATGCTGAACATGCTGCTGGGCGTGAAGGTCAGTGAGTCTTAGAAAGATGGGTGGAAGACTCACTTCGGGGAGGGAAGGCTAGTGAACTTTAGGGTTTGGGTTACTGTGGCTAAGACTTTACTGAGAGACCACCGTTATGTTCTAAGAATACAGGGCCTACCTCTGTTTGATCTACAATTCTGCTTAAATGCTTCCTGTCCAGGCAGTGTTAGGAATTAGAACGTAGTGGATGTTTGGCATATGCAGGAGAGACTTGAGCCTCAGGAATACTAAACTTAGAATTTTGTACAGAAACCGGTTACCAGGAGGGGGTGGAGGTCACCTCTGTGCTGCTTATTTCCTGGCACAGCTCAGACGTACCCATCTTCTGATTGTAACCTTTGTCGTGGAAGCTGTGGGCCAGGCCAGTGAGAGAGAAGCTCTTTTAGAGTCAAGAGGTTCAGCAACTTTAGATTCACTTGATATTTCAGTGGTGTTTTATTCTACCCCTCTCAATGAGATTTGGAAAAACCCAAAAATGTATGTAATTAATGAAAAAAGATTCTTAGGGAAGGTACATTCAAGTTGATTATAATATTCCTTCCCAGGCTTGGGGCAGGGCAGGGAGAATGAGCTTAAAGGTGTGGGAAGGGGGGGGGGATGTGCCTTGTAAAGGGGGGTGCGGTCCTGCTGTGGTTGAGGAGCCTGGTCTAGGACATGACCTTGAGCCTGAGCCATGATTCGGTAGTGGGAGCAGGAAGGACGAGGCCCCTACCCCACGTGTGCATTTCTTCTTTTTAAAAATAATAGGGTTGCTAACTCTGAATATTAATCCTCGTGGTTATCAGACATCCTGGGGAATTCTTGTGCTGCTTAAGTTACCTCCTGTGTAGCATGTAGATCCCCAGGGACCAGCTGGCGATTGAAAATAAAAGCTGACGTCAGTTGTGTAGTACAAGTGACACGTGGACAGTGACGTGGGTTGAAACCTGGTTGAACACTGTCAACAGCACTGGTGATTATGGCCCGCAGCCAGGAGGTAGACCCAAGCTCTGCTGCAGCACTGGTCCCCGGCTTCCTGTAGTCACTGCATTGGAGCCCTGAGACAGTGTTTAACTGGCAGTTTTGCACTTTTTGTTTTCTCTGTCTTCCTTCCCTTCCTTCTCCTTGGAAGAGCATAATAATTCATATGTAGTTGCAACACTGCTTAAAAGAATGAAAATACTTACGTTATAAAATTTGTTATGACTTTAGTATTTTGAATAATAATTGACAAGGAAATGGAAGTCCTAACTTCTGCCTTAAAAGTTATGTCCTTCAGTGAACTCATATTCTGAAATGGGAAAAGAGGAAGATGCTATTGTTTGTTTACTTTTAGTTCACATTGTTTTCCTGAAGCAAATGTATGTTCCTGTGCCTGTATTTTTCACCACAGCTAGCTTCCTTGCTGTAGACTTCTTTGCTGAAGGCATTTTTGCCACCTAACTAATTGGCTGCCAGGCCATTTTACCATGAACAGTAAAATAACGTGTTGGCAGTTTTCTGTTTGACGGTTTGGTTTCAATTAGTTGAAATGTGTTAGTGGTTCTTCCATTTGGGGCATCATTTATGGTTTTAAGCCAACAGATAATGACCAATTGCCCCAAGAGACACAAGAGAAAATCAGCTATTGGAACAGTATTGCCATGATATACACTCATTTTAAATGTGCTCAAGTATTTTGTATTTTTACAGAATTTTTAATTTTGTTATTCATTTGTCACATTTTGCTATGTCCTTTTTCATGTCCCTCCTTTTGTTGTTGTTGTTGTTTTTTCTTATTTTACTTTCTATTGCAAAATGGCCTTATGGCCAATTAGTTATGAGGCAAAAATGTTTTTAGCAACAGTACTTAGCACCATATGTTCATTGTAGAATAGTTCATTGCTGCAAATATTTCTCAATTAGAGAAAAACCCTACTGATCAGTTAAAACAAGTTTCTTAGAACATCCTTGCTTGGCCATCACCCATATCTTGCCCCAGTGCCTCTGCAGCCCAGTGAGTTGAAGTGTTTATATTTAGGAAAGTCTGTTATCCAGGGAATCCCAACTTAAGTGGCACTTTGACTTGGGTTGTGAGACAGGGTTTTAAGTATAACCTGTGTTAGATTTCTATTCATGAGGAATGAAATGTCCAGTGTTTCAGTTCCTGGAAACTCATTTCATATCATGAAAATATCAAAGCGGGTACCCTAAACCAATAATTGCTTTTAGAGACATTTTGCAGGCACATAAAGTCAAAAGCCCCATCATGCAGGTTTTGTGGACACATTTTTCTGCATAGGCAAGCTTCTTAAAATATGAGTCTAATAAGTTTGCCTTGAAAGCACCATCTTTTCCTTTGGAAACTCCCCACAGTAATCACAGATACTCTTTCTTGGCTCCTGGGATCCTCTGTGTACAAAATTAACGTCACTTGTCTTGACTGTTTCTACTACGTGTTCCATGTGCACAGATGCCGCTGCATGTCTTCACAACAGAGGGTTCCCGCCTCCAGCCCAGCCCCCGGGGAAGTGGGGGAGAGCAGGCCAATGGTCCAGTGGGCTCTGCTGGTTCCCTGTGAATGTGGACAGCTAGTGATTAGGTGTTTGGGTTTATACCAAAATACAGATTTGACTAACATAAATCTTAAAAGTTAGGGTTTTCTCCTCACTTAAATACCAAACCTGACCCAGCCCCTCCTCCTGCTCCTGTGTGACGGCATTGGGATCTGTGCCCCTTCTCCCTGGTTGCCCTGTCATCCCTGTGTGGTCCCAGTGTAGGAAGGAAGGAAACGGGGGCCGGGGGTGGGTATTTGCTGCTGGTCTTTGTGTATCTGTGTGTATCACCTTTGGTTTTGGTCCACTGGCCAGCATTCTCATACCAAGAGACCATGGAAATGTTTCTTCACTCTGGGTGTCCGTATGCTGGGATGAAGCCTCAAGGCTAGGATGTGGTTAATTCTTGAGAGAGAAGAAGGGAAAGGAAATTGGGAGGAATAGTGGCCTTAGCCACAGAGTCATAGCTTGTAAATTTTTAAATGACGAGGTTGTAAAGCAGGGGTCAAAAGTCACTTTAGCTCAAACTTCCTTTCCCTGGAAAGATCACCTTGGTCTTGGTGTCTCGTTGTTACTTTTTGTATCACTTGATTAACCTGTTGGTTCCCAGACTCTCAGGCTTGTCTGCTAAGCTCACATTGACACAGCCAGGTTTTAGGTTTCCCTTATGCACCCATTACTACCAAGCGGCACTTTTACGGTAGACCTTCAGTAAATTTATCACACTGAATTATTATGGATTGTTAAAATCCTGTTCCTTCATTTGTTTGATTGCTTTTTTTTTTTTTTTAACAGTTTAAATGTTTCATGTCTTTTTTTTCTGCCAACTGGAACAGTCCCTACCCCCTGCACTGGTGCTTTATCCACTGTCAGGCATGGGGTTTTCAGGGTTGGTGAAGGTGAGCCCCACAGACTCATTTGCAGGCCTCCTTGCCACTGGCAGTCAGGGGACCATGGGAAGGGTTACGGGTCATTGGAGGAGTAACCAGAAGTTTGTGGATTCTCACAGCAGCTACAGAGGAGAATTGACAAAAGCAAAGAAGACCTTCTACCCATGGGGTGGCGGGTGGTAAAAGGAAGAGGTTGGGATTATCAGAGGGCAGCAGCTCACAGGGGCCCTGCAGGTTGGCGTGGCTGGCAGAGCCTGGGCTGGCTGCCTAGAATGTTTGAGGCTGTTTGGGGTCGGGGGCTGCGTTGGATAAATGCTCGAATCTGGAGCCACACCAGCTGTGTTATTGAGGGGCCCTGGGCAGAGGATCCCTCTGTCAGCCTTGCTGCCTCCCCCAAGCCCTCCTGTCAGTGAAGCCTCATGCGGAGACAGTTGTCAAGGGAGAAAGCTGTCTTGACACAGGGCTGGATAGAGAGGTCAATCTGGAGCTGAGACGGTAGTTTAATGACCAGCACAGAACTTCCTGGATATCCAGGCCTCCTTTGCAAAGTTCATGCTGGAAGATTGCGAGAGAAATTGGGGAGTGATGTGCACCGGACACAATGGGGGTGCGACTTCCTAAGGAGAAAAGACTAGACTTTCTTTTCCAGGTGCCCCTTACCTGTACACGCAGAGCCACAAGCAGTCTCACATCTGAACCCCATCCATGGCCCTGCCACAGAGCTTGCCTTCATCCTTACAACCTCAGAGGTTCACGACACAGCTTGGATTCTTTTTCTTTCCTTTTGAAACCCATTATGAAACTCCTATTTATAAGTTTCCTTGAGCCTCTCATGAGTTTATTTCTAGTGTCTATGACTCATTTAAAACCTACTTAGACTTTTTAGGTGTCTTGTATTGTGTTGGGCCTTGAAACAAAGATGATAAAGATACGGTCTCTGTCCTCAGGGAAGTGACAACCTGGTTTGTGGTAGAAGGTGAATGTAAAGAAACTAATACTATATGTTAAATATTAAAATAGGGTGAATTGTACCTGCAGAGTGGAAAGAGGCTAGTGGAGGAGAATTCCCTTTGAGGCTCATCTCAGAGGGAGGGTTCTGGGGAGTTCCTGTTGAGGCTCAGCTTGTTATGAACCCGGCTAGTATCCATGAGGTTGTGGATTTGATCCCTGGCCTTGCTCAGTGGGTTAAGGATCCAGCATTGCTGTTCTTGTGTAGGCTGAGGATAGCTGCAGCTCTGATTGGACCCCCTAGCCTGGGAACCTCCATATGCTACAGGTACAGCCCTAAAAATAAGCAAAAAAAAAAAAAAAAAAAAAGTAGTAGAGTTCTGGCAGGCTGGAGGGTGCATGGTGAGAAGTATAGCAGATGGAAACTGTGAATTCAGGGGAAGAAGAAGTAGTTACCAAGGCGGCACAGGCTGTTTATTTACTTTACATTATGAAGAAGCATTATTCAGTTGGCCTAAAAACATCTTTGCTTTGGCTTTAAGGGGATCTTCTTGTTTCAGAATTTTGAATATGATAGGCCCCTTCCCTCCCACCCCCACCCATTATGACTTTCTGTCCTTCAGCCATATTCAGCCATATCACTTTTATAAGCAAGAGTCCTATAATTTTTTTTGCTTTATTTTCAAGCTGAAGCTTTCTTGTACTGTTTCCACATTAGTTTTCCCTCCCAGAACAGTTTGTCTGTGTGGGGCCTGTCTAGGGAGGCCTCAGAATCACCAGACTGAAAGCTGCCCCAGCTGCTGTGCCCCCAGGATGGGGTGTGTCATGTTGCTTCCACATGCACATGTGAGTTCTAAATTGTCATCACAGCCTTGAAAGGCAGCGGAATTAAAGTGCAGGAACAGAATTAAAATGCCCATTATCATGCTCCATCATAAGTGACTAGACATAGTTCCCAGTGCGACACAGCAGGATCTCATTGCTAATCCATTCCAAAGGCAATAGTTTGTATCTATTAACCCCAAGCTCCCCAACCACCCCACTCCCTCCCCCTTGGCAACCACAAGTCTATTCTCTGAAATAACTGTTAAAAAAAAAAAAAGAATTAAAATGCACCTTCCTGAGCCTTTCTCCCTCAGTGCACCTGTGAGCAAGTGGTTGATGCCATCCTCTGTGTGATGTTTCACATGGACCTTGGGGCATCTGAAGCCAGATCACTTACAGCCTTGGTCCTGGGACCTCTGAGTTCCCTGGAGGTGGTTTGTAGACATGCCACCACGGTCAACTCCTTAAGCATTAGAGTCATGTACAAGGCAGAGTTTGGGGAGGAAAACCTAGACCTCTTGCTGAGGAATCCAGTCATCAAAGAAATGAAATGAACTTTATTCCCCAAAGCAGAGACGTAAGATGGTATAGAAAGGGGTAGGCACACAAAACAATTCTGCTTCTGCCTGAGAACCTTATAATTTCCCAGAGACCTACTTGAGACTTGCCTCTTCTTCCTGCCAATTAGGTTCTGTGACATTGGCCTGAATCCTTATAATAAATGCCACTTTGCTGAAACTAACTTAAATGGGCTTCCGTACTGTACACACAAATTGTTTAAGGTTAACATGCACCCCACACAGAAATAATCTTCTGCTTTAACGCAAATGAATTACTATCCTGGAAATTTACTGTATAAACCAGAGAAGATCTCTGAGCAGTCAGGAAGTTGCTTCCCAGCCCTGTCTCTATCTCTGTTATCTCTGTTGCTACCCCTATCTTGTCTTCCCCAGACCTCACCTTTGATTTTGTGGTATGGCCATCAAGGAAGGTGAACCATGTTTTTGTACAAGGGTAAAATTTGAAGACCCAGAATTTCTGGAACAATCCTGAAGAAAAAGAACAAAGCAGGAGGTATACTCCTCACAGACTTCAGATCATATTACAAAGTTACGGTAATCAAAACAGCATGGTACTGGATGTGGATCAATGGAACAGAACAGAGAGCCCAGAAATAAACTTGCACACTTATGGTCAGTTAATCTTCAACAAAGGAGGCAAGAATACAAAATGGAGAAAGACAGTCTCTTCAGCAGTTGGCACTGGGAAAGCAGGACAGCTACATATAAATCAATGAAGTTAGAACACACCCTCTCACCATACTCAAAAATAAACTCAGAATGGTTTAAAGACTTGAACACAAGATATGACACCATAGAACGCCTAGAAGAGAGCATAAGTGAAACATTCTCTGACATAAATCATCCCACTGTTTTCTTAGGTCAGTCTCCCAAAGCAATAGAAATAAAAGCAAAAGTAAACGGGACCTAATCTAACTTACAAACTTAAGGGGAACCATAAACAAGATGAAAAGACAACCTATGGTATGGGAGAAAATATTTGCAAATGATGTGACTGACAAGAGCTTAATTCCAAAATGCACAAACAGCTCATTCAACTCAACAGCAAAAAAAAAAAAAAAAAAACAAAAACCAGCTCAATCAAAAACTGAGCAGGAGTTCCCATCCTGGCGCAGTGGCTAACGAATCCGACTAGGAACCATGAGGTTGCGGGTTCGATCCCTGCCCTTGCTCAGTGGGTTAACTATCCGGCGTTGCCGTGAGCTGTGGTGTAGGTGGTAGACGCGGCTCGGATCCCACGTTGCTGTGGCTCTGGCGTAGGCCAGTGGCTGCAGCTCTGATTCGACCCCTAGCCTGGGAAGCTCCATATGCTGCGGGAGCGGCCCAAAGAAATAGCAAAAAGACAAACAAACAAACAAAAAAACAACCAAAAAAAAAACTGAGCAGAAGACCCAAAAAGGCATTTCTTCAAAGAAATACGAATGGCCGATAGGCACATGAAAAGATGTTCAACATCACTAATTATTAGAAAAATGCAAATCAAAACTACAATGAGGTATCATCTCACACTGGCCAGAATGGCCGCCATTTAAAAAATCTGCACATTTTCTTCCCACTGCAGGGCTTGGAGCTCTGGCCTCTGGCCATCCTTCCTTCCTGAAGCAACTGGACAAGCATGGCTCTGAGGGCTGTGGCCAAGGAGTGCAGGGCCCTGCCCTGTCAGCCTAAACTCTAGGAAACCTGTCCTAATAGAGGGCAACACCTTTCTTCAGTTATAAGGCGTGTATATGAGCCCAGCCCTGTGAAAAGCTTCGTCTTGGTTTTCCAGGAATGAATCTTAGTGCAGACTCAGGTGTGCAAAAAATATCCTAGAATTAACTTCTATTTTCAGTCCTTTTGACAATTCCGGACCTGACCCTGCAGCCTCTGTTTCTGGGGTGCTCTGGCTTCACTGGAGTTCACACTCCAGGAAGGAAACAGACCAGATGAAGCCTTAAATGTCCTAACTGCTGGGATAGGAGCCCCCACGGGGGCCATCAAAGAGGCCTCTAAGGAGGCTCCTTGCTGGAGGAGGCTGGGCCCAAAGGAAAGATGTTGTAGTCAGAGGGTTCCGTCTAGGGAAAAGCACAGAGACATAAACAAACAAACAAAATCCGCAAATAAATGCTGGAGAGGGTGTGGAGAAGAGGGCACCTTCTGTTGGTGGGAATATAAATTGTACAACCACTATGGAAAACAGTATGGAGCTTCCTTCAGAAACTAAAAATAGAAACTAGGCATTACCATTGTGGCTCAGTGGTAATGAATCCAGCTAGTATCCATGAGGATACAGGTTTGACCTCTGGCCCTGCTCAGTGGCTTAAGGATCTGGCGCAGCTGTGGTGTAGGCTGGCAGCTGCAGCTCCAATTCAACCCCTAGCCTGAGAACTTTCATATGCCATGGATACAGTCCTGAAAAGACCCCCCCCAAAAAAAGAAAAAAAAAATAGAACTACCATATAATCCCGCAATCTCACTTCTGGGCATATATCCAGATGAAACTGTAATTCAAAAAGACACATTCACCTTACGTTCATAGCAGCACTATTCACAATAGCCAAGACATGGAAACAACCTAAATGTCCATCAACAGATGAATGGATTAAGGAGATTTGGTGTACACACACACACACACACACACACACAAGTATATCATTCAGCCATAAAAAATGAACTAATGCCATCACAGCAACATGATGGACCTAGAGATTATCATGATAAGTGAGGTTAGAGAAAGACACATACCACATGATATCACTTATATGTGGAATTTGAAATATGACACAAATGAACCTACCTATGAAATAGAAACAAACTCACAGAGGTAGGAGACAGACTTGTGGTTGCCTGAGAGGGTGGGGGTTGAGGAAGGGCTGGGGTTAGCAGATGTAAGCTGTTACACACAGAGGGGATAAACAAGGTCCTTCTATATAGCACAGGGAACTGTATTCAGTGTCCTATGATAAAACATAATGGAAAACAATGTTTTTAGAAAGTGTGTGTATGTACATATATAATTGAATTGCTTTGTTCTACAGCAGAAATTAACACAATAGGAAGTTCCCATTGTGTTGCCGTGAGCTGTGGTGTAGGTTGGCTTTCTGTTAATCTTTTTTGACAGTCATTTGCTATGATATATAATATGCCCTTATATAATACATATACTGTGAAATTTGTAGAAATTTCTGTTTAAATGAATGATACTTCAGAGGTCAATAAAATAGAATTATTAACCTCCCCAGTGGTTGGCGTTTAGTTAATATTGCTAATGAGTTGTGCACTTGCTTTAACTATAATCTCAAATCTTACAGTTTTTTTTCTGGTTAAGAAAAAGTATCATTTTTACTTGGTTTATAAAGAATATGTCCTTAGTGAATTGGAAATAAATCTGTCATTTACTGGGGAGAAGTCTGAGTGGCTTATAAAGTAGATGATTGTAACCAAAAGCTGTAGACTGTTAAGTTTTAAAGAAGAGGCTAAATGTGTTCAGTTGTTAACAATACTCATCATTTTTGCTGTATTTACTCTGAGGTTTTGGTTAATATAAATTTTTTTCATAGGCTATGTAGTGATAGAATTTTATAGTTAAAGCAATTAGACTTAGTTTTCAGCTTCCCTGTTCATAAATGGATTTAAGTCTTTTTGATAGTCTAGGAACCAATTAAATATTTCTTTAATGGTTCAACTAATTGCTTCATGCCTTAATTATTTATTTTACTGTATTCACTCAGGGTACAGAGTGTTAAAAGTGTTAAGACCTAATAAAAGGTTAAGGAAGCTAATGATATAAACTAATTGGAGTTCTTACTGTCAGATTTAATATAACCCGTTAATTCACAGTGTTTATAGAGACATGTTTTGTATATGCCTTGGGTTTTTAAGGATAACTTTAATTTAAAATAGGCCTTTTACTTATCAACTCGCAAAGTCTGTCTTACACCGAAAGTCAACTTGCAATTTCAAAAAATGTTTGGAAAGTTGTTGGGGACTTTGTTTTGCTAACACTTTCACAATTGCATTATTATTCTGTGGCTTAGAATATAAATTTAAGGATTCATTATGTTCAGAACCAAAGGAGAGATGATGTTTGCTAATAATGAGACTAATATCGGGTTTTGAATCTAAGCACTTTTTCAGAGGTGGTTTCATGTGGATCTTTGATTAGGTTTTTCTCTTATAAGAGATAAATGTAGTTTGGCTTTTAACTATGGAAGTGTCTGGACCAAATCTTAAAAATGACCTCTTAATCTTTTGCTGCTGCTAAAGAGATCAGTGAAAGGTTTTGTGAAACTGAGAACTTCGGGCTTAGGTTTCCTCAGCTAAATTTCAGCCTAGAATCAGTGGTTAAGTGACAGATGCTAATTTTCAATACTGGTTTATAAAAACTCAATTTGTTCATAAGATTTGGTTTCACACACACATAAAGTATTTATAAAGCTATTTCTTTCCTTTAATTCAAGACCAGAATACAAAGCCTGCCTTTGGGGTTTGGAATTGTGTGTTGGAAGCATCATTAAACAAGTCAGTCATTTATTTTTATTTGTTCAACCTCTTCTCAGACTATTTATGACCAAGTTTAGTTAGGTTTCTTTTTTTTTTTTTTTTCTTTTTACAGCCACACCTCTGGCATATGGACGTTCCCAGGCTAGGGCTTGAATCAGAGCTGCAGGTGTTGGCCTGCACCACAGCCACGGAAACATCAGGTCCGAGCCATATCTGCGACCTACACCACAGCTCACAGCAACACTAGATCCTGAACCCACTGAGTGAGGCCAGGGATTGAACCTGCATCCTCACAGAAACACGCTAAAACACAATGGGAACTTCTTGTTATTTTTTCCTTTTTTTTTTTTTTTTGGTGGGGCTTTTTAGAGCTGCACCCTTAGCATATGGAGATTCCCAGGCTAGGGGCTGAATCAGAGCTGTAGCCGCTGGCCTACACCATAGCAATGCCAGATTCAAGCCCTGTCTGCAATCTACACCATAGCTCCTGGCAATGCCAGATCCTTAACCCATTGAGCAAAGCCAGTGATCGAACCTGCGTTCTCAGGGATGTGCATCAGATTCGTTTCCACTGAGCATGACAGGAACTCCAGAATTTAAATTTAAATGCTTGAGTTGGTTCTCCTTCTCTGGAAGAAACTTGATAACTTCTCCAGGATCTTGGAATCATTCTGCAAAGGAATGAAAGTGACATAAAACACCCCCTCACTTCCCAGTACCTTCCATATCTGAGTGTAAAAACAGAATCATATTTTCTTTTCTAGGAACTCTGGGTGTGAAGATAAATAATTTCCCAATATAGAAGCAGAGTCGTCCTTACCCTGACAAATCTCCTTGGACACTCTGCGATCATTATTAAGAATTTATTGTAGGAATTACAGTCATGGCTCAGCAGTAAGGAACCCAGCTAGTGTCTAAGAGGATGTGGGTTTGATCTCTGGCCTCACTCAGTGGGTTTAGGATCCGGCATTGTTGCAAGCTGTGATGGAATTTGCAGATTTGGGTCAGATTTGGCGTTGCTGTGGCGTAGGCCAGCAGCTGCAGCTACAATTCGACCCTTAGCCTGGAAATTTCCATATGCCGTGGCTGTGACCCTAAAAAACAAACAAAAAATTTTGTTCCTTTCTGTGACTCATGTGAACGTGGCAGAAAGGGACATTGAACCTGGTGTAGTCACATGTGCCATCTCTTAAGCAGTAGACAGACTAGATCTGGTGTGGAGTTCAGAGAAGCTTTCAGAAAAAATGTCATGTGGGATCTAATAATGAGGAAAAGAATACATATCACCATGTGTCTTCTACTGACATTTTAATTTAAACCCAGAAACTAAAATGTGCCTCTTATTGATTGACTTTTGACAGTCAAAAGTGTAGCTGCCTTCAAGTTAACATGGGAATTAACAACCCCAACTGCTCACTTTACTTGCTTTCAGGTAGGAATGAAATACTTACAATTATTTCATAACTCCTTAATTAATAGGAGAAAATTAACTCTTGAACAATATATGATATGAAATTATATACAATTACATTGCAGTTTCCTAGTTCATATATTAATAATAGACACTAAAGTTGGGGTGTATTTGTAAGTTGTTTAAAATAAAGGCATTTTATGTGTTCCTTGAGACTTTCTAAAAAGAACTTGGAATTTTGAGCAGGCATAAGCACTAATAGTTAGTGATGTGAAGGTTGTTGCTTGGGTGTCATAAAAATTAGTTTGGCAGTTAGAGTGCCATAGTGTCATAATGGCCTAACCTCGGAGCCTTTTCCATATTTGGACTTTGCTTTTTGATGCTGTCTTCATCCCTGTTGTTTAAGTATCAGATTGATGCTTATCAAAGCTGGATTCTTGGAGTCTGGTTGTGGCTCAGTGGAAACAGATCTGACTAGCATCCATGAGGACGCAGGTTCGATCCCTGGCCTGGCATTGCTGTGGATCTGGCATTGCTGTGGCTGAGGTGTAGGCCTGCATCTGCAGCTCTTATTAGACCCCTAGCCTGGCAACCTCCATATGCTATAGGTGAAGCCCTAAAAAGACAAAACAAACAAGCAAACAACCCCTGGATTCTTGCACTGACGTCCAGAGGCAGTTGAACATTTGAAAGATATGTGGTATGTTTCAGAGAAGATGAAAATTTTAGATCATATTGTATTTTTATTTATTTTTTGCAGGGAAACAGAAGGAACTATATTGAGATTGTCAAGATATGAGTGGTAGGGATCTGATTTCATGAATGCCTTCTTTTTGCAGGCTCTGAAAAGTAACCCCAGAGTCTAAGTCTTATCACTAAAATTATATTCCTGTCTTAAACACAGTAGTTCTGCACTGCAGGATTTTTGTAACCTGAGCTTTTACAAATTTATCCTGCACCTGGAGCCTATCATAACATGTTCTCTTAGAACAGTAAAGAGATTTCACACATACGAAGCAAGAGAAAGGAGAGAAATGACTCTGACCAACTTTTGTGATAAAAGTAATTCATTTTCCAGTCAGCTTATTTCTGAATTGTGAAGACCTTTCTCTTCTTTCTTCCTCAAATCTTATCCTGTAAAGGGATGAAAAATGGTACTACTCATCCTCAGGGATAATCTTATTTCGTTTTGAGCTTAGATGCCGTGATATCTAATGTGGTTGAATATTAGAAAACAATTCTCGCCACAGTTCATTCTTGTCTGGGAATTAATTGTGGAAGCACAGTGTCCCACACGTAGAGACAGTGAGAGCTGTGCTGTCCTCCCCTCTGCCACTTCTGGGCCACCACAGCTCCCTCTGGCATCCCAGAGCCCAGACCCAGGGATGCAGGATGTCCTGGCTGATTGGAGGGAAGTGGTGGGCTCTGGGGCCTGAGGTTTCGAGTGTGAGCCTGCCTCTAGCCTCCCAGTGGCCAGGCAAATCAGGGCATGTTCCACACCCTTCAGAGCCTTGCCCTCCCGACCTGTGGATGGAGATCGGACCACCCCTCACAGGGCTGCCAGGAGGATTAAACGTCACTTCCCTCATGCCTGTTAGGATTCCTGGCCCTGCTCACCCCGGTGTCTTCTGGGGAGTGGCTGGTGGATGAGGGCAGACACGGTTTGCTGTAGAGAGGTTCAGGACTCTGCATGTGAGGATAGAAGGGAGGAAAGACAAATACCATATGATGTCACTTATGTGGAATCTAAAATATGGCACAAATGAACCTACCTACAGAACAGAAACAGCTCACAGACATAGAGGAGAGACTGGTGGTTTTCAAGGGGGAGGGAGTGGGATGGACTGGGAGTTTGGGGTTAGTAGATGCAAACTTACATTTAGAATGGACAAGCAATGCAGTTCTACTATACAGCACAGGGAACTATATCCAATCCTTTGTGACAGACCATGATCGAAGATAATATGAGAGAGGGAATGTGTGTACATATATATATATACATATATATATGTATGACTGGGTCACTTTGCTGTACAGCAGAAATTGGCACAACATTGTAAATCAGCTATACTTTAATTAAAAAAATTTTTTTTTAAAGAAGCAAAGTGAGGGGCAGTCCTTAGGAATACACCCTAATTTCCATAACAAAAGGGACTGGTGACAAGTCCTATGGTGGAGGGAACATGTTGTAGTGGTGGAGGCTGGAGCCAGGCTGCCTGAGTTCAAGTCCCAGTTCTGCCGATTACTTTCTAACCTTGCAGTTGGATGTCTGTGACTGAATATTAGGAACCCTGGGAGAGCCTCTTTCCGAGAATTGTTAGTGTGTGCAGAGTAGTTAGAACAGTGTCCACAATGTAGGGATCACTTGCTAAATCAATGACGATGCTGACAGTGGTGTGATGTTCCCGTCACAATCAGCGTGGCCATTGTCACCATTATTAGAGGTGACATCTTCCTCATCATAATGATGCAAAACTGTACTTAGTGCTATGGAGAACCTTTAGCTCTCCCAGTGGGGCCCGGGCTTACGTGGCCACCCCCTGTGTAGGCACTGCCTACATAGGAGATTAGAATGTGCTCATCTGTTTTGTACCCAAGTTAACTTTAGCCAAAAAAAAAAAAAAAAAAAAAAAAAAAAAAAAAAAGAGTTCTTGAGGATTTAGAAGTCTTGGGTTTGGGTGTGTTCTCTTTTGGTCAGATGGGGAGGTGGTTGTAGGGTTGAGGGTCAGAGAGAGAAAGTCAGAACCTACAGTGAGCTGCTTTCTGAGAGGAGCAGGGGAGATGAGACTCCCGGCTCTGTAGTAACAGTGAGTTATTCGAAGTGACATTAAGGCACTAAAAGAGCCACCATGTTCCTTCTGAATCAACAGAAATTAAAAATTTATCTGGTATAGTTTTAGCACTTTATTGATTTCACATTCTTAGAAGATTTAGCAATATAGGTATAGAATATGAAAGTCTCAGCTGTTGCAAAATATTCATAAGCCAAAAAAGTCATTCACTAACCATTTAGATAAAAAAGGGATTTTTATGAAGCTCAGGAAATTATTCAAATTCTATTTGTGCATGGAAGAAGTCACTTAGCTAACCAATTATATTTCTAACTTCTGTTGCAGCCTTTTGGAATTAATCAAATTGCATTCCACTGAAAGGCACTCACTTTTTGTTACATGACAGTTTTATGCCAAGAAAATGAAATGTCAGGTCTTCCTGTTACAGAAAGCCACATTTCTCAGTGATTATTTAAGGCAGAAAAAAAAGCCACTCAGGTGAATTGTTTAAAAACTATTTTCAGTTATCCGTATATGTCATCTGTGGCGCCATGTTCTAAACCACTTTGTTTCTAGAGGACTTTCTAAAATCTATAGGTTTCTGTACTTTAAGAAAGAAAAAAAATCTCCCTTGAAATACCTTCCCCCTTGGGGGAATCCTAATTAACCCGCTAATATTAGAGAGCTAACAGCCTCCAACATGTTTTCAGATTTCAAGTGCAAGACCTCGTTACTTGGATAAGCTTGTATTCTGTGCTTACTAACGGCAGTGTTGCTCTTTTGTATTAATGCTGCCTGGTCTGTAGAGGATGCTAAGGAGTGGGTGGCCCATGTATTCTCATTAAGAATGTTGCAGCAAATATATTTTGCAGGATATAGTCATTTCTATTTGTTTTAATTAACAGAGATTCTGTAACCCTTAAATTCTGTGTTGTAGAGTGTGTTGAATGTTGCTTTTTATTTCAGTGAGACCAAAGTATTGTTCTGAATGAGAAAGGGATTAGAATAGCATTTCTCAAATATCACTTTTGAACCTCAGCTTAAAAGGAGAGATGTATCACAGAGAAGCTGAAGAGAAAGAGAATATTTACGGTACAGCTGCCCTGTGCTGGGATTATACCAGGTGTTTTCATAGAGCCTTTAATTCCTACAAGAAACCTTCAGGATCTGTGATATTATCCATAGCAGATAAATTTGTTCAGATTAAGTATGTTGCCTAATGGCTTTGTAATTTATTGTTTTGACTTAGTTTTAATGTCTTTAAAGTTCGGAGCCAAATTTTTCCTTACTTTTAGCAACTATATACTACCTTTTAGAATGAATTTTGTAGGGCTTTTCCCCTTGGTTTTCCTGCCTTCATTTCTCTTTTCTGCCTGATACTTTAAAAATTGTAACTTTTATGATACGTTCTTATATAGACCACCTCATGCCCTTTTCGGTAAAAAGTAGGATTGTTAAATTAATTTATTCACTAATTGCAAACTTGGCCAAAGTCAAACAGGTAGGAAATGGAAGAACCTGATATTAATATGACTAATTGCAAAATGCTTGCTGTTCCCAACACCTTGCTGCCTTATGGAATCCAAATAAAAATAAAGGTGGGGGGGACTTAAGGTGCTTTGAATGAGTTTACAGCTGTTGTTGGACTGGAATTCAATCTATTTTAAGCAAAAAGAATTGGGTTATATTCTATTTCTATATTGAGCCAAACTGGTGGTAAGTCAATTTCAGTCTGTAGCCTTCTGTTCAACACTGTATGAAGTTTAATGGAAATGCCAGCTCCCATTCAGAGCAGGTGACCAAGCAGTGGTATCAGAGAGGACACCTTAGGAAAAGCCCCCTTTTCCTAGTGATCTCAGACTATGTCCTACAGCCTTTTGTGTTAATGCCCTGCAGTGCCTAGTAATGCCCCAGTGGGCCGTCCAGACCCTGCAAACATCTTTTCATCAACTCCCAAGAGGATGCCGTCTTGCTGCTTTACTGTCAGACCGCCATCTCTTAGTGGTTTTTGAAGTTCTGAGAAAAGTGACAGTCTGCCCGATTTTATACTTTTAAAGAGAGTTAAGAAGAAAGAGAGTCTTTCTAAAAGGAAACACAGCAGATCCTATCTTTATGAATTGTTAGGAAGTCTCATTTTTCAAGATCATCATATTCATTGATTTTTCTTCTTTCTGAGGATGGTTACTGTCTCATGGCCACCTTGATATTATATGATGCCAGTTGTCTTTAGTTTGCCACAGGGCGGTAATAACTCTCTGTGCTTCTGAGAACTATTTCAGACACTTTCCTGGGTTCATCCCCGTTGTGGAGTGTGGGGCTGGCACTGAGGAAGGCCTCGCAGACATTCTCCCAGAGAGAAGCGCAGACGGGGGTCCAGCCCTGCAGCAGACGTTTCAGAAGGCAGGGACCTCTGCTTGCCCTTCTTGCAGAGCTTGGTGGAGAGAAGGGAGGAGGCTCCTAATGCAGGTCTGCGTGGCCAGAGCTGGGGACCTGCTACCCGAGGTGCTGAGTCCACCTTGTCCAGTGAGAGTGTGAGCCCCCATACCCGGCACCTGGGCCACCTCCTCTCCTCTTCTCTGTAGTCTGCTCCAGCCCTCTCACACCTGCTCCCTGCCTTCTGGAAAAAATGCCCTCCGCCTTTCTCTCCCCCATTACAGGTTTCGTCCTTGTACCTTGTCTTTTAGTTTAAGTGGGTTCTCAGGAAAAGTGAATGTGCCCAGCCTGCCACCTCGAGCCAAACCTTACAGTGGCTTTTGATGTCTAGGTTTTAATTTCTTTTGGTTTCTACTTTCAGTGCCATGTTTAGAAAGTTCTTCAGTTTAAGATTTTTTTCCACTACTTTGATGAATTCTTTTGTACACCTAAATCTAAGTTATTAATTTCCAGATTTATTTTGGGGAGTGGAATAGTTTAGATATCTAACTTTTATCCAAATCGTTCATCAGTTGCCACAGCATCATTTATTAAATCATTCAAAGTTGTGAAGTACCACCTTTATTAAATACTAAATTCTTATGTGCAGTTGAGTCTGTTTCTGAACTTGAGCTTCGTTGTCTTCATCTGTCTGGTGCCAGATCGACACTGGTGCCAAACCTTTAATTGTTGTGATTTCAGAAGTCATTTTAATGTCTGTAGGGCACTCCCTCCCCATTCTGCACCGTCGTTCTTCAGAGTACTTTGAGCTGGTGGTGGTTTTTGCTCTTCTGCAAGAGAGAAGGTTTGCAGTGTTGTACATCTAAATGGGGTTGCCACGGTCAGCCCATCGCTTGGTGCTTCTGGATACTCTCCCAGGGGGTGGAACTTCTGTGTCACATGGCCCCTGTTCATCCAGGGTTTGTTCTCACTCACTCCCAGGACTCAATCCTCTCTGATTCTGTGAACATTTTTGTGTAGTTACTTCGAGCCAAAATGGAAATGGTCCCTTTGCCAGATCTGAGCATCAACAATTGCAGGTGCTTCCCTCCCTGGCTCAGTTCTTCCCTGCATCTCACCTGCTCTCCTATTTCGGGCAGCCTCCCCCACCTCCATTACTGTGGCCCCCAGGAGGGTGCGGGTGGCCTCTGGCCCCTTGGGTCAGATTCCTTTCCCACCCACCCGCCAGCTCATCATGAGCCTTCCTCCCTGGGCTCCTGGGCCTCTGTGCTCAAGCAGAGCTGGGCATCCAGCAATTCAAGAAATACTTAATTACACTTACACAGAAACACCACAGAGTAAACACAGCTCTTTCCAGCTAGAGAATGAGAACTTGCTTCTTGGCAGGAAGGATGCCAGGGAACCTCTGCCGTGGAGTTCCTGTGGGCTTAGCACCTGCGTTTGAGTGGATAGAGTTTCAAAAGTCCAGAGCTCACGCTCATTGATGGTGTCCTGAACACACTTAGAGCAAAGTGAAGAATGCGCACCTCTGCACAAATCTCTATCAAGAGAAGGAGCAGAAAATTACATGTACTATTTCTTTGTCCTTTTACTTTGCAGTATTAGTTTCATCCTTTTTGATTCTTCAGAAAATTAAAATGTTAAAAATCAACTGTTTTCTTTGGAAGATACTTGATTAAAACTCTACTCTGGGAGTTCCCACAGCGGTGCAAGGCAATAGGCGGCATCAGCAGCGCTGGAACACTGGTTCCATCCCCACCTGGCACAGTGGGTTAAGGATCTGGCATTGCCACAGTTGTGACCTATGCTGCTGCTCAGATTTGATTCCTGGAGAGGAATGCCATATGCCTCGGGGTGGCCAAAAATAGAAAACTCTATTCTGGTGCTGTCCAACAGAAAAATTAGTGCAAATCTCATATATAATTTAAAATTTCTAGTAGCCACATTAAAAAGTTTTAACCCAAATGAAACTAACTTTAATATAATTAACTTGATATGCAGAGTAATGTATCAGCATATAGTCACTTTATTTTACATTTACAGCGCATCTCAGTGTGCATCGGCCACGTTTCAAACGCTCGATAGCCACATGTGAGATCATCTTCTAAGTTTCGGATCATCTTACTTTGTCCTTATACTGAAAACAACTGTCTTTAGGAATTCTTTTTTTTTTTTTTTCTCCGTTTTAGGGCCACACCTGCAACATATGGAAGTTCCCAGGCTAGGGGTCAAATCGGAGCTGCAGCTGTCGGCCTACACCACAGGCATAGCAACTCCGGATCCTTAGCCTACTGAGTGAGGCCAGGAATTGAACCCACGACCTCATGGATGCTAGCTGGATTCTTAACCTGCTGAGCCCCAACAGGAACTCCTATTTTTAGGAGTTCTTAACTAGGGGTGCCTCTAGTTAAGGTACCACCTGGAAACTTTGTCAAGACGTGCATTCCTATCTGCACCCTCACAGGGATCTAGTCCAGTAAAAATTTGTGTGAACATAGATGTATATATGTTTTGAAAAAGGTACATAGGTGATTCTAACAAGTACCTTTAGTTAAAAGCCACTGAGCTAATCCATTTTCTTCATTTCACCGATGATTAAACACATCCAGTGCACTTAGCTTTCCCAGTTTCTGATGACAGACCTGGTGTCCTTTTTGCTGTACCAAGCTTCCCTCTGTTTCTAACATACAGATAAGAAAGCATATGAATATTGTATGGAGATCTTCAAGAACAACAAAAGGACTGGCAGCAAAAGGGATTTTCTTTCTTTTTTTTTCTTTTGTCTTTTTTTGGGGCCAAACCCTTGGCATGTGGAGGTTCCCAGGCTAGGGGTCTAATTGGAGCTGTAGCCACTGGCCTGCATATGCCACAGCCACAGCAACAGCAACACCAGATCCAAGCCACGTCTGTGACCTACACAGCGGCTCATGGCAACGCCAGATCCTTAACCCACTGAGCAAGGCCAGGGGTCGAACCCACACCCTCATGGCTCCTAGTCAGATTCATTTCCACTGCGCCACGATGTGAACTCTGAAAGGGATTTTCAGATTACTCTTTTCATTGCCAGGAACTTTAATGTGCAATACCATACTGGTTTGTCTACCAGCATACATAAACGCGTGCACACACGCAGACACACACACGACACACACTCAGCCTACATGCTCTTGCTAATGGAAGTTTCATTGTGATGGACATGACTGGGTGGACTTATTTCAACTTCCATGCTCTTGATGTCTTCTAGATATGAGTTAGCATTAGTCTATAGCATCATGGATTGCTTTCTTTTTCCCCTAATGGCTGCACCAGCAGCATATGAAAGTTTCCAGCCCAGGGGTTGAATTGGAGCCAGGCTCCGCCACAGCCATGGCAATACCAATTCAAGCCACACCTGCGACCTGTGCCGTAGCTTGCGGCAACACCGGATCCTTAAGCCACTGAGCGAGGGCAAGGATCGAACCTGAATCCTCATGGAGACGATGTTGTGTCCTTAACCAGCTGAACCACAATAGGAACTCCATGGATTGCTATTTTGAAACCGCTTTTAGAGGTCTATAATCAAAATTGAGTCAGTCTATTAAAATTATTTAAATGTGTTTTTGGTGATCATTACCTAATATAAAACCTCTTCAACTTCTGTTTTCAAAGTATGAAAAACACATCAGCTCATGAGTTTTCAGGTTAAATTTCCGTATCTCAAAACCAATGACAAAAGTGCCAGATATCAGCAGGCAGTATGGCTGACTGCTCAGATTTTATGGAATTCTCCACAGGGTGAGTCGCAGTGGCTTTCTCCTTTCTTTAACGTAGAGCTGACAAGGGCAGCCCATGTACAAACGGAAAGAATATGAATCTCAGAGAGGTCATCCAAAGGTAATGCCAGGACTATTTTGGATGAGTCGAAGATACAGAGCAAACTGTTTGCTTTTTAACGCTAATTTAGATGACACGACTAAGTTTAAAGGATTATCTGACGACAGCTTTATTTAAGGCAAATGAATTTAATAATTAAATATTTTCCTATCTTATTTATTGTCTTACTTTGACCTTACACTGAAAACAGCCGTTTTTAGGCTCTCTTAACTACGGGTGCCTCTAGAAACCTCCTGGAAACTTTTTATTTAATTGACATCCTTATTTAAAATCAATATAAGTCAGGGGGGGGGGGGGGGCTTCCCTTTGTGGCGCAGCGGAAATGACTCCAACTAGGAACCATGAGGGTGCGGGTTCAATCCCTGGCCTTGCTCGGTGGGTTAAAGATCCGGTGTTGCCATGAGCTGTGGTGTAGGTTGCAGACGCAGCTTGGATCTAACATGGCTGTGGCTGTGGCTGTGGCTGGCAGCTGTAGCTCTGATTCGACCCCTAGCCTGGGAACCTCCATATGCCGTGGGTTCGGCACTAAAAAGACAAAAATAAAATAAAATCAATATAAGTCTACAGAAGTTGCAAATAATTCACAAAGCCTAGGAAATAAAATAATGGTATTCATTGTGCCTGACAAGCTCCAGACGGTGTGAACAGACTTTTCACAGTGATCAGCATGGTTACATGACTCCCAGTTGAAAGTCTTGAGTCTAGATTATCTAGACTATTTTTTAAAGCCTTTTCTTAGAGCACTTTGAGGTTCACAGTAGAGTTGAGAGGAAGGTACAGAGGTTTCTGGTATACCCCCTACCCCCCATAGGCACAGCCTCCCCCATTGTCATTGTCCCAACCAAATGGTACTTTTGTTATGGTTGATGAACCTCTGCTGACACGTCACCATCACCCAAGTCCATGGTTTTCCTTGGAGTTCACCCTTGGTGTTGTAATGACATCATTCAGAGTGTGTTCACTGTCCTAAAAGTCCTCTGCTCCACTAAAAGTCTGTCCCCTTGGCCCCTCACAACCACTGATCTTACTGTCTCCACAGTTTGGCCTCTAACTCTTTATACGTGGAAAATTCCAACAAACCCAAAGGGATGAAGTGATTAACTACACACCCTTCCCAGCTTGTGACGCCCCTTTCTCATGGGTTGTGATGACTTTCTCTTGTTGCAAAGTCCCAGTGTGTGAAGACATGCGGATTTGCTGTAACAAAATGATTTAAAGCAATTTGAGAACTGACTGCTAGACTCACAGAATAGAATAAAGATGAGCAGCATGGCTTTACCGTTCCGAAGTTCTGTCTATCTGTCCTGTCTGCTACTGGGCCTTAAGTTGAGAATGATTACGTCTTCAAAAATAGCTTTCTTATGACTGAGAAACCAAAGTTTTAACATGGCTTTTATGGAAAATACTAAGACTTGGGACCACACTCCTGTTTTTCCCTTATTAGCATACCTGTTCACTTCAGGAAAAATTCCACTTTGCCAAAGTGTATATAATTGAATATATAATGCACTGGGTTATATATGGGTAGAGTATGGGTTGCAGTTAATTGACTTCTAATGTATTAACTATCTGAGAAAAATGTACACCTTTGTTAACTATCTTAACTTGACCAACCAATAAACAGAAGACTCCTTATTTGGAACACTCTGATATATTTTTAGTAGTTGAGATCCTCAACCTAAGTAAGAAAAAGTCTGGTTTCTCGTTTCGCATTCCCAACCTATCTGGTGGCATTTTTCTTTTTATGCCAGACAGTGTTTTTATTGCACAACTAAAACTGATAAGCCTGATCCTAAACTCCCCCAGTGAGGAACTGCTCCCCAGAAACCCAGGGGTTGATTAGCGGCTTAGCAGTTGTCATTTGAGAATGTTAAGCAGGAGATTGAAAGCCAGCAAGAAAAAAAGGCTGTGGTGATATTTTTGAAACTGGCCAGGCAGAGAGCAGTGCTCTCTAACACAGCTGAGCTGGTGGCGGACAAATAGGGATAATCATCTGTTGTCTTGGGAGAGTCTCAGACTGATGTTTTTATTAGGTACTGTTCTCCACAATCAAATGAAGGAGACTGTTTGCACATATCTTGAAAACTCTGATCTGACAACTCTGTGCTGATTATTTCTTAGTAATTTTTGAAGGTTTGCCAACCAAAAAAACTTGTCAAAAAATTCAGTCTTAGGAAATTGAAGACTAAATTAAAAAATACAGCTGTTCTGATAAATATTAAAGCACTGATGGGCAAGCAGCACATCGAATCTAATTTCTTTAGTCAACTTTTTTTTAAAAGTCTGTCTTCTCCTTGAATGAATTATATGAACATCTTTTCTTGTTACTAAGAAGAATTCTTCATATATTTTTACAGCTAGTTTGACTTTAGACTAAGGGCTTTTATTTTTAGATACATTTAAATGGATTCTCACACTATGCATTTCTGAAATGTTGATCTCTGTGCTTTGTTGATATTATGTATTTCACTTTATAAAGTTAATTACAGGGGCTTTTCTAACTGTTCCAGTTGAATTTGGTAAACCTCAAAGAATCCCTCTTTCGCAAAAAAATTGGGTTGCCTGTGGAAATAGCACACAACCCAGTGTTATTTATATTTTTTGCAAGACATATTAAGATGTGCTTATTAGATTGTGTCCTTTAATCTTGATGTTTTATTTTATTTATTTATTTTTTTGTCTTTTTGCCATTTCTTAGGCCACTCCTACCGCATATGGAGGTTCCCAGGCTAGGGATCAAATTGGAGCTGTAGCGCTGGCCTACACCAGAGCCACAGCAACGCGGGATCCAAGCTGCATCTGCAACCTACACTACAGGTCACGGCAACACTGGATCCTTAACCCACTGAGCAAGGCCAGGGAGCGAACCCATAACCTCATGGTTCCTAGTCGGATTCTTTAACCACTGAGCCACTACGGGAACTCCAATCTTGATGTTTTAAAAGAAGTTCAAGTATTGTTCCTTTAAACCACCAAGTTCAGTTCAAAAACAGAATAAGTACAAAGCTCTTTAAAAACCCTTAGAAGACTTCACATCGTGGTAACTATTATAGTCTTTGCATTTTGATAACCTAAGAAGCTTTATACTGAGAGGTCATTAACTTGTGTTTTTACCCAGATTACTCTGTATGGTCACAGTGACTTCAGGTATCTTACCTCTGACTGGTCTGCCCCTGGACACAGAGTGTTCCAGAAGGACTCTCCATGTGATTGAGCTGGGTCTGCAGAGAGCTGAGGGCACTGGGAAAACAGCAGATTGATATAAATCTTCAAACAGAAAAGGGAGAGGCAGGCCCAGACAAGCCCGAAGCCAGTTACAGGTGCACACCATATCCACTCTCAGTAGAGCCTTCCAGCCAGGAATCCAGGTTATCTTGCCCGCAAGGTCGGGTTACCGCCCTGGGCAGTGAGGTTTGCAGACTGGCCTGATGGTCAAGTCCTCATCTGTCACTGTTGTCTTTCACCTGCTCCCAAGCTCACAGCTTTATGGATTTTTTTCCCCCATTATATTCCTTCCAGCATGGTAGTTGTACAGCATTTTCCAGAATGTTACTCAACAGCTCTGTAATACCAGCAGGAGTGCCCCCCGCCCTGGCTTCTGAGGCCGTGCATCAGGATCAGCTTTGCCTGGGGTCGGCCACACGCCAGGCTCTGGAGCCAACCTGCGGTTTGGAGCCTTCACTCGCTCCCTGGCAACCTGATTGCAGCTGCCAGCTTGCTTCCTCCCCACGCCTGAATCTCAGCTCCCTGAAGGTGGATACTATGGCTTTTATCTCTGTTTTCCCCAGAGTTGAGTCGGCAAGGAACAGGGTGGGTGCAGAGAAAGTTAGTTGAAGTTGCAAATCCAGCTGTCCAAGAGGTTCTGAATTATCTTCCTCAAACTTCTGGTTTCCCGTCATTGATGCACTTGAGCCCTAGAGAAACTGGATCAATGAAGGAGCAGAGCTTCCAGCTGGACCAGGGCGTGTTGCTCTCCTGAGCACCTGAATCTCCCAGGATATGGGGTGTTCAGGCTCAAGGAGCCATCTGAGGAGCATCTGACAGTCCCTGGGGCAGTCAACCCCTGGGCTCCCAAAGGAGGTTCTAGAGCAGGCCCCATGGCTGGACTTACCATTCCAGTTCCAGCAGCAGTGATGTTGATGCTTTTCTCTAGCTGTAAATATAGTAACCATATATATTAAACAGTAAGCAAAACAAACCAAACCAACAACAAAAAAGGCTATGTGTGAATCTGTTTCTCTGGACAGTCTTAACAAAGGCATAAAATTAAAACATGCCAAAGTCTTCATTTCTGAGGAAGATAAAATTATATGAAAGTGAAATTGATATGAAAAATTCAGTAAGGTCATTTAATTATAGAAGATTTAATAGTGCTTTTGGTTTAACTCTCATTGATAGGGTGCCAGCCTCAAGATTTCTTCAGAGATATGTGATACAGTAAAATGACCTTTTTGAATTAACTAGGAACCTCCTTTCTGGTTAATGAAATGTTAGAATTGTAAAACCACATAAAAAGTACCATTCTCTATCACTTATTTTGGAACTGTTATTTTGATGGCATTTTCACAAACATTCAGTTCTTTGAAACTGGCTTTAATAAGTACTGAGACTGAGGTGCATATGTTGTTTCCATGTAAGATGGTTCAGTGTGTTAAGTCTTTCGCCCTTTAATATTTTTTCATCCAGTGATTTACTTTAGCAAACACTTTCTTCGTAAAAAATTCCAGGGTTAACTTAAACCTTGTACTAATCAACAATTCCAAATCAGTAGAATCTAAATGAAGTGTTTTATACATCCTGCTTTTGTCAAAAAAAAAATACCATTTTTATTTCATGTGGCAATAGTCCATTGATTTGCACTAGTAAATATCTGACATCTTTAACAGTATAAGGTTGAAATAAAAAGCACGTTTTACGTTATGCATTTTAAAGCAATTTTCTGCAAAAGAAAAAAAAATTTTCCTTGCACATCCTTCTTATTTGAATTAGATATAATATACGCATTGCCCAAAGACTTGGGTGTCTGAGGCTTCTAGATTTCTCTGCCATAAGTAATAGGAGGTGGCAGTTCAGCCGTTTGTATTTTGTCTTAAACCTTCACAGCCATATTTACCCATGTGTACTTAAAGATACACAGTGAGGATAGAATTTAATACACATCACACTTCTGGGCAGATTTGAGGGTACACTGCAGCCTGACTTCATTCTGATGGTCACTAAGAATTGGGCTGATAAACTTGCCACCTTGCTTGTGGAAGGTTGTCCTTACTAATAGATGCTCCATCTTAACAGGGAAAAATGCCGAAGGTGCTGGCAATTGTTTATAAAATACATCATAAAGCCATCAGGCTCCAAAGAGTTGGCTGATTAAATTTCAAAACAACCTAAATTTCTCTGACTGACTCACTTCATTAAAATTTCTCTTGGCTTCTGCAGATGACAGAAGACAGTTTAAATTCCAATGCTTTATTCTATTCTTTGGGCTTGGTGGAGTTAAATTTAAAAAGTTAAAATGATAATAAAGGTAGATTATAGACTCTGGTTTACCCTCAAATCCTATTATAGATGTTTTCTGTAGATTAGAAGTCACTTCATTTGTGAGTGAAAAAATGGCTTCTGTGCCAAAACAAACAAACAAACAAACAAAAAAAGAATCTTATTCAGCTGTTCTAGGCTTAGAAGAGATTGTTGGAATTTTGGGATTATGTGTGTAGTTTTATTCTAAGTACTTTTCTAAATGAATAAACATGAGAAGTTTTTCTGAAAGCTAAAAAGCTTTATCTTAAAGTAAATTTGAGAGGATTTTTTTTTTTTTAAATGGGGAGCAAGATGGTATCACACTTACCCAAAATTCTCTGTGAATATTTTTTTCCTTTACTATAGAAACAATGTCCAGCAGTGGCCACTGTGAAGGATGTGTGTGTGTGTGCGTGCGTGCGTGTGCGTGCATGTTTTTTAATGGCAGGCTTTTTGAAGGAAATTCTGTACATGTACTCTAAAAAGAGCAACTTCAATGAGTTTCTCAGCCACTTAGATTTCCTGTTTCTTTTTAGTTTGAGCATTTCTCTTCATATTATGTTGGTTGTAGTATTGATAGTACTCAGTACAGATAATAGTAAAATAATATTTCTGCTTGCAGTTAATTGTAAATATTGACATATTTTAGTAGCGAGTGGAAAGCATGTGCATTCTAAATTTTGGCAGTCGCCCAGTGCTCCCATCCATCCCTCCATCCCTCCACTCTCCAATTCATTCGTTCATTTCCAGCCCTGCGTTAGAAGCTCAGTATGCAGAGATGAATGAGTCATGGTCCCCCTCTTCAAGAACCATCAGCTTCCAAAATGCTGGTCATTTGGGTTGTTTTCTTTCTTTTTGTCAACATCTGTCTTTCTGGAGTCTGTTAGGTACTAGGAATAACATAGCAGTATGGGAATAATCTCTTTCCTTATGAAAAGATAACTTCCCTTATGCAGTTAATCTCCAGCCCAGAAATAAAAGTCAACATGAATGAAATAGAGAAGCATCAAATACTGAGCTGAACTTTTGTTTTCTTTTCTTTTTTTTGCCTCACCCATGGCAAGTGGATGTTTCTGGGCAGGAATCAAATCTGAGCCACAGCTGCAGCAATGGCAGATCCTTAACCTGTTGCACCACAGTGGAAACTTATGAATTTTTCCAACAGAGTAGAACTATCAATCAGATTAGTACAGAGGCATGATCCTTTGGTGAGAAGCTAATTAATAAATAAAAGTAGAAAGTTTTTTTTTTTTTTTTTCTTTTTAGGGCCGAACCTGTGGCATGTGGAAGTTCCCAGGCTAGGGGTCCAATTGGAGCTGCAGCTGCCGGCCTACACCACAGCCACAGCAATGCTGGATCTGAGCTGCATTTGTGACCTACGCCGCAGCTTATGGCAATGCTGGATCCTTCACCCACTGAGCGAGGCCAGAGATCAAACCCACATCCTTGTGGATACTGCTGAGCCACGACAGGAACTCCCCAGTTTTTTTAAAGAATAGACTTTATTTTTTTTCCGAGCAGTTTTAGATATACAGCAAAATTAAGGGCAAGGTATAGAGGTTTCCCGAATGCCCCCTGCTGCCATACATGCACAGTCCCCCCATCATCAGCACCCATCATCAAAATGGTACATGTTGTAATTGATAAACCTGTGCTGACATATCCTAATAACTGAAAATCCTTAATTTATATGAGGGCTTACTCTTGATGTTGTACATTCTGTGGGCTTGGACAAATATATAATGACTACCATTATAGTATCATAACAGATTTTTCACTGTTGTAAAAATCCTCTGTGCTTCACTTACTCATCCCTTCCTCCTCTTTAACCCCTGGAAACCACTGATATTTTTATTAGTTTTGCCTTTTCCACAATGTCATATAGTTGGAATCATAGCCTTTTCAGATTGACTTCTTTCATGTAGTATTACTCATTTAAGTTTCCTTCATGACTCCTTGTGGTCTGATATCCCATTTCTTTTTAGGAATGAATAATGGTCCATCGTTTAGATGTATCACAGTGTATTTATCCATCACCTGCTGAAGGACATCTGGGTTGCTTCCAAGTTTTGGGAACTATGAATAAAACTGCTATAAATGTCCCTGTGTAGTTTTTGTGTGAATACTCGTTTTCAACTCCCAGGTAAATAACAAAGGAGCATTAATGCCGGATCACATGGTAAGAGAGTGTTTAGATTTGTAAGAAACTGCCACACTGTCTTGCAAAGTGCTGCCCCATCTTGCGATCGCATGAGAGTTCCTGTTGCTCCCGTCCTCACAGTGTTTGATGTTATCAGTGTTCTGGATTCTGATAACTCTAATAATAGATGTGTCGTGGTACCTCATTGTTTTAATTTGCATTTCCCTGATGACATAAGGTGTCACGTGCTTATTTGCCGTCTATATATCTTCTCGATGAGGGGCTTGTTAAAGGTCTTTAGCCCTTTTTTTTTAATTGGAGAGGGTTATTATTATTATTATTATTATTGTTATTATTTTGAGACTGTCGAAGTTGTAGAACCTCTAATAGAGATGATAAAACCAGATTCTAAAATAACAGTTTCAAGATTCAGTCTTGGGAGATTCTTAGCATTTGACTTACCGAGAACTTTAATATTCCAGTAGATTAACTATTAGTTATTCAGTTAGCCATTGTAACTTTATTTGGAGAAGTTAAAAGGCAGATACCAGTTTTAGAATCTGACTCAGATGTTGGCAAGAGTTGCTCACACCAGACTTTGCTGTATAGGCAAGAACAGCAGCGAATAGCAGTTACCTCAGGGGTGTGTCATCCAGATTGATTGAACTGCACCCATTCTTAGTTACCACTGCACAGAGAAACTGACTAGTGAGGGACATGTCTAAACTTTAGAGGGTCATGAAAGGGGCCTTCACCTTCTTCCCTCTGCTCTGTAGTGTCGCCCCTCAAACTGCTGCTGTGATTATGGACCATGCGTGGTTTTTGTTTTTTTTATTTGGATCCAGTCACAAACCAGTACTTCTAGGCCGTAACAGTACAAGTGAATTCAGAGAAAAATGAACATTTTTGAAACCATCAAAATACAAACCCAAATTAGATTCAGAAGACATACATTTAAGCTGTCAGCTTGCCTTAAAGTTTCTAAAAGCTGCCTTTTACCTTCTGTACCTGCCTGCCTGTGGATCCAGAGCATGGTCCCCCAGAGTCCCTTGTCCTGCCCTGTCAGCTTGAGCTTAGCAGGGAGCCTTACCCTATGTGTATGTTTGCTAGTGATTTGCTTTTAAATTAGCTGACTTCTGAAGCTGTGGGTAGGAAACAGTGAAAACTTTTACCTTCTTAACACCTCTTTAGAAATTTCGAACTTCTCCTTCTCAGTCTCTCGCATTTAAGCAGGACTTTTTTTCTTTTTTCTGTAAAGGACCTTCATTTGATGCTCCTTCCAGGTCTTTGAGATTGGACGCTTTGCTGGGAGCCACCTGAGATTGTCTGGCTAATTAAGGGAAGACATGGGTTGGAAAATGGAATTCCTGGCTCCTGTTTTAGAACTCAGCCCCCTTCTATCACTGACCTCCAATGTTTTATTTATTTATTTATTTTTATTTTTTACTCACTTCCTTATTTATTTATTTATTTATTTTGTCTTTTTGCCTTTTCTAGGGCCACACCCGCGGCATATGGAGATTCCCAGGCTAGGGGTCCATTCGGAGCCGTAGCCACTGGCCTACGCCAGAGCCACAGCACAGATCCGAACTGTGTCTGCAACCTACACCACAGCTCACAGCAACGGCGGATCCTTAACCCACTGAGCAAGGCCAAGGATCGAACCTGCAACCTCATGGTTCCTAGTCGGATTCGTTAACCACTGCGCCACGATGGGAACTCCCTGACCTCCAGTGTTTTAAATAAAATAGCTACTAAGTCAAAGCATCAGATTGCAAGTTTCTGCGTCTGGATCTTTTTGGCAATAGTTGTATAATTTTCTTCACAGTGAGAATCTTTAAAAAAAAAAAATTCTATCCTTGTCTCAGCTTTTCTCTAAATCAGTTCTAAGAACCACTTGTACTTAGATGGAGCTTCTAAGAATAAGCAGCGCTCTTGTTTTAACAAGATGAGCCCTTTGAAAGCTGCCTAGCGAGTGTGAGAATTTTGGCCTTTAATACTGACTTGAATCATCAAAAGGCAAGCCAGGAGTTCCCTCTGTGACCCAGTAGGCTTGGGCCACTGTGGAGGTGCAGGTTCAACCCCGTGCATTGGGTTAAAGGATCCGGTATTGCTACAGCTGTGATGTAGGTCACAGCTCTGGCTCAGATTCAGTCCCTGGCCCAGGAACTTCCATATGTCATGGGTGCTGCCATTAAAAAAAAAAGTCAGACAGTCTCTATATTCAGCATGTGTGTTTTAAATGCAGCCGTTCTTCCCACTCTATGATGCCTTCTTCTAACCCGTGTTAGGTGTCCAGTAAGTTTGGTGAGTAAATTAAGTAATAGTGTTTTTTTAATTAGTACAGGAGGATATCTAAGCTTGAATTTACCTTGGTAGTTTAACTTTGAGAGAAGCAGGTCATACTAGTTTTCATATGAAACAATTCTATGATCTAGAGCAAGGTATTCAACAATAAAATGTTTTTATTGAATTAAAAAATTGCACCATGCATTCTGTTGTTACACTTTCTTTAGGAATTCCTTTACTTCAGTTTTGGAGTAAAACTAACTCCTTTAAATGAGACGCCTAGTCCAACATTGGTCAAACTGAATGATGATTAGAATCATTTATAAACTTTTAAAGTGTCATTTTATCTTTAGTTTTTTATAATGAAAATTGTCTTCAAATATACAAGAAGTTGAAAGACTAGTACAGTGACCATCCTTATAAACCCCTCCTCTTAGACTCAACAGTTAATAATAACTTGACAGTTTTGCTTTCTCTCCCTCTCCCTCTTCTTTCTGTACACACAGACTTCTTTGTAGGTCTCAGCTTGATATAATTTAGGTAAAATGCTATTGATAAGAATACTTCTTTTTTTTTTTTTTCTTTTAGCCATTTCTTGGGCTGCTCCTGCAGCATATGGAGGTTCCCAGGCTAGGGGTCGAATCGGAGCTGTAGCCACTGGCCTACGCCAGAGCCACAGCAACGCGGGATCTGAGCCGCGTCTGCCACCTACACCACAGCTCACGGCAACGCCGGATCCTTAACCCACTGAGCAAGGCCAGGGCTCGAACCCGAAACTTCATGGTTCCTAGTCAGATTCATTAACCACTGAGCCACGACGGGAACTCCAAGAATACGTCTTTGTTGTCATGTTTACTTCATATTTCAGCACATTAGGAGGCATGATGCCAGATTGTTCCATTATTAAGGATGCTGTTTGAGCACCTGTTCGTAGTGGCAACTGCCAGGTACATCTCTCTTTTGTAAATGGCACATATGCAGGAGAAATATTTTGGTACTTCGAGAATGTTCCCCAGCAGCCTGTCCTCACCCAAAGGTTTCAGCGTCCTTTGGTCCCAGCCAGAATCCCCTGTTCCAACTATGTGTGCTCTGCAGACTTTGCTGGCTCTCATATGTAAAGGAGACTACTCTGTGTCCACTGTGGTGGGCAACAAACCTTTCAAAAGGCCAGGGTAAACACTTAATTCTTTCTCTTTAATTACCATGTTTGGAGTAAATCTCACTGAATCATACTTTCCCATCATTTTTTAGTTCCTCTCTTCTTTCTGACACAACCAAATTGATTCACCTTATAATTCCCTGCCTTAGAGCCAGAAACAGCCATTTCTCCAAGGAGCCCCTTTTCTTTTCCGTGAAGACCTGACTTTAGGCATGCTCATTCTCCTTTGATATCATTGTGTCTAGGCCCTTGGAGTATTCAGAGCAAGGAAATATATTTCATATTGATACTTGCAATTTCTTTTTTCTCTCTTTTTTAATTGAAGTATAGTGGATTTACAAAATTGTGTTAGTTTCAGATGTACAACAGAATGATTGTTATACACAATCTTTTTCAGATTCTTTTCCATATAGGTTGTTACAAGATATTGAACATGATTCCTTAGGCTATACAGTAGGTCCTTGTTTATCTATTCCATATATATATAGAGGTATGTATCTGGTAACCCCAAACTCCTAATTTATCCCTCCCCCCTTTCTCCTTTGGTAACTGTGTGTAACTGTGAGTCTATTTCTTGTTTTATAAATTAGTTCATTTGTATCCTTTTTTCAGATTCCACATATAAGTGATGCAATATGATGTTTATTGTTTGACATCTCTGTAATAATCTCTAGTCCGTCTATGTTGCTGTGGATGGCAGTATTTCATTCTTTTATGGCTGAGTAATATTTGTGTGTGTGTGGTGTGTTTTTCATACTTGCTATGTAAATTTAACTTTTTGAATATTTTTATGTCTTATCTTGACAATCTTGGTTCTTAATAATATATTTACTTCATATGTACGTGTTTAAAATTACAATATCAGTATTACCAGTAAAAATGAAACAGTAAGGTTTAAGATTTCTTTGCAGTTCTTTTTGTACCTGAGTCTTAGAAATTGAAATTTCTACACCCTCAGATCTTTTGAATAGGAGTCTGGGGGAATATTAGTGTTAGCTTGTAGGTTTGTTTTTTACAAATCTGTGATCTACTGCCCTGATCAGCCTTGGAATTTCTGAAATGTGGGAGATTGGTTTGCTCTAGGTAGTATTCCCCATTCCCCCTTTTTTTCCTCCTGAGACATTTTTTATAACTTGATTCTGATATAATTGTTGAGTCATTAGCACCGAGAGAAAAATGTAAAGAAACGGAAAAAAAATTGAATGGGGAAACAGAAGAAAGATGAACAAATTGGAACGGGTATTTAGGGAGCTTAGAAACAACTATCACACACAGTAACTTTTCATATTTTCAAAATCCTTTCTCTGTAGCATCTTCCCTACAGTTCCTTTATTCTTTCTTTTTTTTCTTTTTTTTTTTCTTTTTATGGCTGCACTCGTAGCGTATGGAAGCTTCCAGGCTAGGGATTGAATCAGAGCTGCAGCTGCCAGCCTACACCACAGCCACAGCAAGGCCAGATCCAAGCTGCGTCTGCAATGTTCACCACAACTCACGGCAAAACCACTGAACGAGGCCAGGGATCAAACCCACATCTTCATGGCTGCTAGTCAGATTCATTTCTGCTGAGCCACAAAGGGAACTCCTTCCCCATAGTTCTTTAGAGGGCTTTAAACAGTAACCCATTTGTAGAAATATTTTAATGTCTACTTAAGAATAACCTAGCATTTAATGCATGTTCCATGTTGCTAGGCTGCTCAGTGTTTCTATACATTGCTGTGCTTAATCCTTGCAGTGATCCTATGCTCCATACTACTCCAATTTTATAGGGAAGGAAACTGACTTAAATATTGGTGGTCTCTGCTTATTGAATGGCTAGCTTCATTATATATCAGGAATATTTCAGGGACATACTGGTCTTGTCTTCTTAGAAGTTGGGTTCTCCAGGAAGTGGGCTCTAAGATGGGGTGGGCACAGGGCCCCATCCGCCTGGGTCTGGGAACAGCACCTTGGGGAGGAAGGGTGGGGTCTACACCACCACACTGAGGCTGAGCTCTGGCAGGGGCTGTAGAAGTCCTGGGCCAACCCCAGGGAGCCCCTGGATCAGAGGTGTGGAGGTGGGGGGCTTGCCTAGGACCTCTGCCTGGACTGGCCGCCTGCCCCACAGGCAGCCTTGGCCCGGGCGGAGACAGGCTCTTGGCAGCAGCAGCAGGGTCCCCAAGGAGGGCTGGCTGCCAGGACTGTCCTGCACCTCTCTCCCTCTGCAGCCGAGGTTGCGGGTTCTGGGAGTTCTCACAGTGGCTGCCACGTTGCTAGTAAATTTGCCGTGGTTTCTCCAAGACAAATTGTTCTTGGCAAAGACTTTTTTTCCTATTGACTCTCCTTCTTTACTTTTCCTACTGAAGATGTATGTTCAAAGAAGTCAAAGAGGTTTGCTTTTGCGTCACTCATTATAAACCTAAAAGGCTTTCTTTTTTTCTTTTCTTTTCTTTTTTTTAAGGCACCCACAGCATATGGAAGTTCCCAAGCTAGGGGTCGAATCAGAGCTGCATCTGCCGGCCTACACTACAGCCACAACAACGTGGGATCCCAGCCGCGTCTGCAACCTACCCCACAGCTCACAGCAAAGCTGGATCCTTAACCCACTGAGTGAGGCCAGGGATTGAACCCGGTGTCCTCATGAGCCAAAATAGGAACTCCCTAAAAGGCTTTCTTTTAACTCATTTTCTTACCTTTAACCCTTGCCTTATTGGATGCTGACTGGGCCAAAATGTTTACCTGCAGATAACCTTGTAGTGTTGTTTTTAAAACATCAAGTGTTTAGCCTAAGCCAGTCCTTAAAATTTTACTCTCCTTTATAACCATGCTTGAGAGTTTGTCACAGTCAGTACAAGAGGTATCCTTTATGTCAACTCAGCCAAGGGACTCTGGAATTTGAGACCCTCCTCTGTTCAAACTCCCTCTTTGACACTCAGCCTCCATCCTTCATCCTGTGTCTTCAGATGGAGCAGTTTACTTGCTTTCTGAGCCTGCTTCCCACCTTACCCAGCAGACTGTCTTCTGTTTGAAGTGGGAGCCAGGGCTGCATGCTCTTTACCTGGTTCAAGAGACACCCCCACCCCTGTTCTTGGACCTGGGGGTGCAGGGCTGAAATGTGGTATCACCCACCTCCCGCCCACAACAGAAGGCAGTCCTTCATCCGGTCATTTGAATCAGGTCAACCTGTGTGTTGTAAGCGTGCTACTTATCTTCTTGCTTTGTGAGCATATCTGTCTTCATTTTCTATTGCCAGATCTTGAAGTATATATTTTTACAGTATGTTTGTTCTAGAGTTTTTCATTTCTCATTGCCCCAAATTTTGGCACCCAGCAACATAATTGTCTGCTTTATAATATTCTCCAAACTAGAAATATCTTAAAATTAGGCAAATGTCATATACTTTAATCTGTGCTTAAAAGTGTAATAAAAAATGACATCAAAATTAATGGTAAAATCCAATTAATCCTTTTAATTCCTTCTTTCTCATTTACCATGTGTCTACTGCTTTGGAGAGAAACCAAGGTAAAGATTTTTAACTTCTTTAATTTTTTTAAATTTAAATTTTAAAATCTAACTCCTTTTAGGGTGAAGAAACTAGGAGTAGGTGTAAGTAGGGGAGATGAGTTAGATAGTAAAGTGTAGTAAAGTATTCTTTTTTTGTTTTATTTTATTCATTTATTTTGTTTTTTTAGGGCCGCACCTGCAGCATATGGAAGTTCCCATGCTAGGGGTCGAATCAGCCTACACCACAGCCACAGCAACGTGGGATCTGAACCACGTCTGTGACCTACACCACAGCTCACGGCATTTAAAAGGAAGCATCTTCACAGAAAATGCTGTGCAGTGGAGGACGTGGGATGTTAGGGATGTTACCGTGTGACTTTCATTTTAGAAGATGTCTTAGGACATAATTCTTTCCTTTGCTTTTAAGTGATTGATAATTGATGATTGAGTGATTAATAATTGAATTTACCACATTCTGGTTTTCGTGCTTTATTTTAAAACTTGCTAAAGTGGTTCTTTTTTTAATGCAACCTGAAGTTTGGTTGTATCCTCAAATGAAGACTATGCCTAGCTGGTCCCAGTGTGTGAACGTGCAGCTTATCCTTCTGCGGTTCTAAGTATTATTTCTCTGGGCTTTCTCTTCATTGTGCTTGCTGTGTATTTTCTCTCTCTGTTTTATGACTAGATCGTGTATGGCAACCTCTTTGGGAATCAACAAACTTTATAGCTTACTGTGATGTAGAACCTCCTTATGGAAAAAAAATTTCAGGTTATTGTATGAACTGTGTTGTTATGGACCAGTAAATCATTTTAAAAACACTTTTAAGAGGAAGCTGTACAATTTTAAAAAACATTATACAAACATATGTTCAGTATAGGAACTAAGAAAATTGAGACATAAGAAAAATATCACCTAGTCTCACCACCAGAGACAGCTACTACTTTTCACTTTCCTTCTAGTCGTTTCTGTGCTTTGCATCTCGTATTTGAGTTTGTATGGTGTAAGCAGTATGCATATTCAATGTGTGTGTCCTACTCCTAAAATACTAACGTTATAAGTATTTTCCACAAGAATTATTTTTCTTAGACATTTTTGTAGATTAAGTACTAGTCTGTAGTGTAAATGTAGCATAATTTTCTTGACTAGTCTCCTAAAGACATTCTGTTTGTTTCTAGTATATTTGCTGGTATATGTTGCACTGAACATTTATGCTTAATGTCTCTTCTGTAATTAGAATTATCTCCCTAGAATACATTCCCACTTCTGAAATTCTGTAGTCAGAACACAGGAGTGTTTTTAAGAATTTTGATATATACAGAAAATGCTTCTACAAAGAACTTAACAAAATTACAGTTCGTATTTTTCCCTCTAGGAGAGGGTCTCAGATCTTTGTGACCCTAAACAGGCAAAGAACCACTGACAATATGTTTATAAAAAGACATTTTATGTTTCTTGAGTTCATCACTGCCTTTTAGCTTTCTAGAAGCCTAGCAACACACATCATGGAAAGTACCTGTGCAGTGGCGATCCCTAGTGGTCAGCGGGTTAAGGAACTGGCATTGTCACTGCTGTGGCTTGGGTCTCTGCTGTTGGTGTGGATTTGTTGCCTGGCTTGGTCTGGGAACTGCATGGCCCAGTCATGGCCCAAAAAAAAGAGAAAAGAATTTAATAAAAAGTAGATGTGGAAGGAATTTGTTGAAAATAGGATCTTGGTAAGACCTACAAGACTGCCAGGTGGCTTTGTGTGGCTTGATTATTAGGACCAGGCTTTATCCTCATGGGCACCAGGCTGGCGCTGGGATTTTACAGGAAAGGATCCTGACCTGGACACTGTCCCTCCTCTCCACCTTGTTAGTGTCTCCTCCTTAGTCTCCAGTAGCCCTTCCTTCCCAGGGAGCCTTCCAACCTCATAGGTTAGACCAGCCCTCCCCAAAGGTTCGCCCATGCCTGGCATGTGTGATGGGCTGATCATGTGTCTCCCCCTGGGCTAACAGCCCTCAGAGCAGGGATGCATTTACCCACCTCCATGTCCCTGGGGCCGGCACACAGCAGGGGTTGGGACATTTCCCAGGAAGGTCTGGGGCAGAACAGCAGCACCTCAGGATGCCTCTAGAACCTGATGATGGGACATTTCCATCTGTGGTTGGGTGGGAGATACTGCGAGGGGTCCTGAGGTCCCTGGGTCCAGGCTCCGGGGCCCTGGCCAGTGTTGTGTGTCTCAGGGCCAGGGAGTGGGTCCTGTCATAGAACCAAGCTGCACCTCTGGCCTTGGGGTTCTCATTAATTCAACACCATGCCTGCTTTTTGGCCCTGTTGTCACTGTCTTCTTGAAATTCTCTCCTGCATCGCTTTCTCCAGTATTTCATTTCTATGTTCTTCTCTCATTCCTCTGAAAATATCTTGATCCTCTTACATTCATTTGCTCCAGTAGAGTCCTCGATCCAGAGTTCAGCTCTGCTCCAGAGCTCCTGCTTAAAGCTCAAGTTTCAGAGGAAAGTCTTGCATGTCTTTAGAGGCACAGCCTGCATTTAATCTCCTGCCAACTCCCCATAAGTCCCCACCACTCCTTACACCAAACTGTCTACAATTCCTTGAATATACCCTGTTTTTTTTTTTTTTTTTTTTTTATGTTTGTGCCACTGGCTCCATCTCTAGTGGCTGCCAAGCCCCACTTGCACCCCCACCTCTCTCCCATTCCCACCATCCCTGTGCTGGGGGTGTTTTCAAAACAGAGATCAAGCCTCTTAACAGCCTTGCCCTTCTTCAGCGCAGGTGCCTGGCAGGTGGTAGATGTGTAATAAATTTTTGGATAACTAGAAGGACAGTTCTTTTATCTTTTACTGATGCATATAAGTATGAACCTGAATGCCAAGTAACACTGTTACACTGGAGACTCCCTGGATAAGTGTTCCTTCTGGAGGGCAGGCCTGCTGTTGTTGAAAAGTAAAATGTCAGAAAGTTTATTACCTGTATAACCTTGGTCTACTCGGAATGTATTTTTTCTTCCTCACATAGTTACATCTCCTTGTTGCCTCCTTCTAAAATGGATTTCCAGTCACAACATGGTAGTAAATGTTCCATGGTTTAAAAGGATATATTCCACCCTGAAAAGTCGAAAGTATTTTCTTTCTTGAGGTGTTTTGTTGTTGTTGTTTTCAAAATTGCAAGAGATTATTTCATGCTAATCAAAATGTATGTCTTTGCCCCATATTGCAATACTTTTTTATGAGCTATAATGAAAGCCAGGCTGCAGGGCAAAGCAAGGAAGCACTGGAGATAAAGCTGTTTCATGCATTTCCAGCTGAAGAAAGTACGAACACTTCATGGGGGAAGGGCCGTGTTCACTCTTGAATTTCTCCCTAAAGGGATAATAGGACATTGCTTTTTCTGCTTTCAAAAGGGTATTACAAATATGCTTTCTGACACAAATACTACATCTGACCTCATTCTGCTCTCCCTCAGTAAAATGTTTTCCTTAATGTCCTAAGAATTATTGATGATCCTGTTGGTGACATAATTTCCGATAACATTTTCAGGAGGATTTGGAAATCATTATGTGCTTTCTCTGGGATTGCCGGATGTGAGGGAGCATTAAGCATTAAACCATCTGCTAGGCCTGGGCTGGTATTAGATTAGGAAGTGTATTGTTGGAAACAAGAATCAAAGGATAGGGAGTTCCCTTCGTGGCTCAGTGGTTAACCAACCCTACTAGGATCCGAGATGACTTGGATTTGATCCCTGGCCTTGCTCAGTGGGATAAGGATCTGGAGTTGCCGTGAGCTGTGATGTAGGTCTCAGATGCAGCTGGGATCTGTCATTATGTGACTGTGATGTAGGCCAACAGTTACAGCTCTGATCTGACCCCCAGCTTGGGAACCTTCATATGTATGCTACAGGTTCGGCCCTAAAAAAAAAAAAAAAGAAAGGATAGGATTAAATAAGCACGTCCCTGGATTTTTTAAAAAAAGTTTTTAACAGTGCGGTGCAGGGATTGATGTTGGGATTGTTCTGGACAGGAGAATGAAGAGAGTCCTGGCCCTTCTGGGGAATGTTGGGTTGATGGGCACAGGCCGAGAGCTGGCTCCACAGTGTGGGGTGGGCAGGCAGACAGCAGATGCCACCTCATTTTCCATCAGCTTTGCTCCCATTGGGCCTCCTTTGTCCATTTGATGAAATGCTGTGATTATTCCTTTGAAGGGTCTGTTCAACAGGGTTAATTTCTTACATCTTATCCTGCTAAGCTATTTGGCTTTTAAATGTATATTTCCCTCTCCATTGCATACATAAATTATTCATGTGTTTAAAAATCTTCACAGATTTTATTTTATCGTCTTTCTCTTTGTTTTGCTTTCATCTTTTTCTCCCTCACTCTTTCTCCAGTTGTTTTTTTACTTAAGTCATCTTGTTGGAATAATGTGGTAGGATATTTACTGTGAAATGTTGACAATGTTTTATTTTAAATAAGTTTTAATTTTATTTAAAAAATTTTTATTTTATTTATTTATTTATTTTGCTTTTTAGGGCCACACCCAAGGCATTTGGAGTTTCCCAGGCTAGGGATCTCATTGGAGCTATAGCTGCCAGACTACACCACAGCCACAGCAACGCCAGCCAGATCCGAGCCTCATCTGCAGCCTACACCACGGCTCCCAGCAACAGTGGATCCTTAACCCACTGATCGAAGCCAGAGATCAAACTCGAAACCTCATGGTTCCTAGTTGGATTCGTTTCTGCTGCACCACGATGGAAACTCCGACAATTTTATTTAAAAAATTTGTGTAATTTATTATATGTTATTTTTAAAATAATGAAATATCACTTAGGAGCTTTCTTTTTAAAATTCAGTAATTGCTTAGCTTCCAACACAGACAGTTAAAATCTACCCATTATATCCTTTTATGATGTCTAAGAGGTATTATAATCTGCCTTTTATTATTTGTGGGAGATGAGCTTTTAAGTGACATTGGTGTGCCTTGCATTTACTGCCTTGACGTCTGTGCTCTTACCATTGAAATAATGGCATAAACTTGGACAAATGCTAGCTTCATAATCCCCTGAAATCTACTACAGAATGATTTATTGATCAGTTGTTTAGTACTTATGTTTGATTTTTAAACTTTAGTTCAAAACATCTTAAAAAAATATTCAAAATAAGAATATTGTTTTAAGCCTGTAGAATATGTATGTGATTCAGTTAGTGAGCTAAGGCTTGAAAACTAAAAATTATTTGGATGTCATAACTGTATTTAGATTGCATATTTCATAAAACTCATGGTTAGTTGTCTGTGATAATAACTTTGTTCTGAGCCATTAAATGTCTCACAAATAAAAGTTTTTTGTAAAAGGATAACCCTTTTATAGACATTAACCTGTATTTTGGTCCTTTATTCACTCATTTCTTCTTTTAATTTATTCCCTCTTGTGTACTATCTGGTAGTTTTCTGACCTGATTTAGAATCTGCTTTATTTCTGTCTTAAAATTAAAACAAGGACCAAATTTAGCAGGAGACCATTGGCAAGATAAATTGGCCTAGAGGGCTAACACCAGCAGATTTACTTTCTCATGTTTAAATAGACTTTGTTGTGTCTCTTTATTCCATAAAGTAACAAATTTCACTTGCAGACATGATTTATTCAAATCTGAAGAAGAAACTAAAAAGATTATTCAAACTTTAGGTTTGTAGAGAAAGTAATGTTTTTAGTTAGCTCATTTGGATTCTGAACATGCTAACCTAAACCAAGCCCAGCAGTGGTGTCAGACAGTGGATGCAAAGCCAGTTTCTTTTCCATCATAGAGTGGAGCACTACCTTTCCCATAACTAATATAACTAGTGGTAACTAGTTGCAACAGCATCGGCAGCTCTGATGTAATAAGCTATTCCCAACAGTCCAGGGACGTGCTGCTCCCTCCCTGGAATGAGTCTGAGTCCCTGTGGCTGGTGGTTACCAGCCTGGGTGCAGTATATGCTGTGGGGTTGCTGACCTGGATTTGTTTTGATGGGGCAGTTACTGTGATGTCAGCCATGCTACTTTTTCCATTCTGTCCCCTTTTGTTTTATATCCTGGCCCGGTACTTAGAAAAAAAAAGAAGAGAATGGGGGCCTTCCTGAGTCAGTCTGTTTCTTTTGGCAGGTAATCCTATTGGAATGTAATGCTTTTTCTTATGGATAAAGCCGCACCCGTCTCTATCTTCACTTCTGCCTTAGTTCCCAAAGGAGGCATCAGCCTTAAAAATGTACTTGAATAGGATCCTTTTCCTTGAGAGGATATCCTCCATATTCAAGCACTGGTGAAGTCTCTGTTTAATCTTGGGTGTATCTATTTTAAGCCCTGATTAAACAGATTACTTGACCCCCCCCCACTCCCACCTCCCAAGCCCAAAATAGCCACCCACTCCCAAGCAGTCAACTCAGTCCTGAAGGAGCAGGCGAGCATGGTCCTCCATCAGCACAGGATGCCAGCAGGGGATGGGCTGACTCAGAATCCAGCTCGAGCTAACCAGAGGGAAACCTGGGTGCTGACCCAGGGTACCCCTACTCCTCCTCATCCTGCCACAGTTGAGAGTCTGGGGGCATCCAGCGTACAAGCACACCCTTTCTTCTGAACTTCGTTGACTTTATTTTTTTACTGCTCTCTCTGTTCCTTTGGCTCCTTTTAGGTGAGTGAGCAAGCTGGAGAAGATGCTGATGTGATTTTTCTAATTAAAGGTATTTTCTGGAGTTCCTGTTGTGGTCCAGTGGAAAGGAATCCAACTAGGAACCATGAGATTGCGGGTTTGATCCCTGGCCTCGCTCGGTGGGTTAAGGATCTGGTGTTGCCGTGAGCTGTGGTGTAGGTCGCAGGTGCGGCTCAGATCTGGCATTGCTATGGCTCTGGCATAGGTCGGAGGCTACAGCTCTGATTCAACCCCTAGCCTGGGAACCTCCATGTGCCGTAGCTACGGCCCTAAAAAGACAAAAAAAAAAAAAAAAGGTGTTTTCTATCAATGGGTGGATTTACATTTGACCTGTATGTTGTAAGGCCTTTGGCTCTGGTGGTGTGACAGCTGAGTTGTGGGAGGCAGTTAGTGGTGGGCACTTCCCAAAGGAGAAGGGGTCCTGGTCTGCACGAGCTCATTACCGTGAGCTTGTCTCCACACTCACCTCTCTTTTCAGATCCAAGCCTATGCTGCTTTCATCTGCCCTGAATCCCTTTATATTCCTGTCACTTCTACCGAGACATGACCTTCTTGGAAAAATATGGTGCGGAAGCCTGATGTGGGGGTGAGGGGAACTTTGTAAATTGTGAGATGTAAAGTATATAGTCTGACCCGATTTCTGATAGTCCTGAATTTCCATCTGGTGATGAGTGATTGTATTTTTCAGAACATTTCCACCTTTGTGAACTTACTGATCTTAGAAGATTATCTACAGATTAAGTTTTCCATTTCTAGTCAACAGTTTTATATTCACAGGCTTTGACTGTGTAGGAAATCAGCTGGTACCTATGAAGGCATCATAACCCCAGTCAGTCACAAAGGCAGCTAGATTCCCATTCAGCCTTAGGAAGGAAGGAGAAGTGTGCAGTTTTCCTCTTTTGGAGGTTGAGTATCACACTTTATAGCCATCCTTTAAATCATATGACATTAAGATTTGATGTGATTATTCCTAATTGACTTGGAGTTACACACTTCTTGTATGTGCTCTTGCCTTTGGATTTAATGACATGAAGGCTTTGAGAAGTGAGCAGATTCCATTTTTTCCGGTGACTATTATATAGCACTATTAAGAGTTCAGTCCTGTGCAGAGAATATAAAGTCCTGACTTCTTGCTGAATTCATAAATATTTCCAGGAAAGATCTCTCTGGTTAAGCCCTTCTCTCTCAGTCCCTACTCTGCATTCTCTCCGGTTCTTTCTCAGACTCTCCCTTACAAGCCAGGCAGGAATTATAGGATTCATGCATTTATTCAGCAAATACTGAGGATTGCATGCCAGGATCAGCGCTGGCAATGCAGTGCTGCAGCCCATGGCTCAGGTCCCTACCCTTTCAGGGGACCTAGAATGCAGAGCAGGGGATAGGGTCACATCATCCCCGCTAGCCTATCCTTGTAAATAAGGTTTTGTTGGCATACAGCCAAACCCTTTCAGTTTCATGCGTCTGTGGCTGCTTTGGCACTGGAACGGCAGCAAAGTCAGGAGCATTCATTACTTGACTGTTTACAGAAGAAGTTAACTGACTCTGGCTTGGAGTGTGTTTGGGGAGAGCCAGAGAAACCCGATAAACCCAGAGAAGAGGGTCCTCTGGTGTCCTAGAGGGAAGAGGGCCAGCATGGAGCTGTAGCAGAGAGGGGAACCTGTTCATACCTGAATTTCAGAGACGTCACTGTGGCTGCTATGCAGATAGGTGATGGAGAGGCAGCATTGGAGTGTGAGGCCCTGCCTGGATGCATGTCTCAGCCCTGCCATGCCTGATCCCAACATCAGCTTGCTCCTCTGTTGGCTGTTCTGTGTGTACAATAGGTCTGGCAATCATGGACCTCAGTCTTGGGAATCAGTGGGTTACCACATGTGAGGCACTTAGAACCCTGTTATTCCTCTTCCTGTAATCTTTCAGGCAGGCTGGCCTCAACCAGGCTGGCCTAAGCAGTCAGGTTTGGAGAACATGGCCAGATTTAAGAGCTACACAAGCTCTGAATTGGAAGAGTCAGTGATTAATCGGATGTCCGAACATGAGGCCAAGGATGAAAATGTATGTTTTACCTTTGATCAGTGAGTGGGTGCTGTTTACCGTTCCTGAGGTGGGGAAGACAGTCCTGGAAGCAGGTTTGTGATGTGGGGTAAGTGTAAGTTCAGTCTGGGGTGTCTTAAGTTTAGGTTGATTGAAGTAGAAATGGCCAGGAGGCAGGTGCCTGCAGGCCTGGAGATGAGAAGGATGAAAAGTGTGATGTGGGTGCAGGAAATGTGTAGGCATGATGGGTGTGACCTAGCCGCCTGGCTTGGAAGAGAAGGAGATTGCCCAGGGTGAGGAGGAGCAACAGGCAGCCTGCTGTCAGATCTCTAGAGAGCACCAGCAGTGAAAGGTTAGACAAGGGAACGATCAGAACACCTTTTGGAGGAAGATATGCATGAAGTTTGAACCTATTAAACATTCTCTTCTTAAGGTGGGTGAATTTGAGAAACATTTACATTTGTGAGTCTTACTACATCAACACCGGCCAACCTAAACCATAGCATGTGTCTCACGATTTGGGTACCTTGATTTTACATCTTGCCATATTCCACATCCTTCCAATAAGTGGTTTCCCCCAGTGGAATATGGGGCGCCACAGTGGATGCTCTGTTGACCTCTGACGGCCTGTTGAGTCTCCTTTCTGTACCGGTTGTCACTTCCCGCCCTCATTCTTTACCTTCCCAATTACTGGTTCACTGGAGCCATGATGGGAAAAGTTGAAGTGGGGACCACATCTTTCTCCTCTTAGTGGCGTCCTTGGTTCAACATCAAGAACTTGAGTCCGATACTTTAGAGTTTAATAATGACGCCTCTGTTTTCATTTGTTTATTATGACATTGTGGTACGTAAGTATAACTTTGGAAAGATCCAGGAGCTAAACTGGAGGAAAGGACACTTTTCATCACCAAAATCACCCCTCAGCTTTGGTGCCTACCTCTTTGTGCCAGAGCTGTGCTTGGCTTCCTTCCTTAGGATGGGATGATTCCCCAAACCCTCAGTGATTCATGGCTGCAGATCTCTGGCGAGACTGCTTCCTGTCAACTTACTCTGACCCCTAGGAGGGCTCCCAGGTTAGGCTTCAGCGTTGTCCCTGCTGCTCAGGTGTGTGATGATCAGAAGGCTTACCTACCTGTGATGTGTGTCTGACGAAAGGCATGACATTTATATGGTCAGGCCGAGTGCTGTATTTTATAGTTTTGTGTTGCAGGAGAACAGGTGTGGAAAAACTTTGAAATGGACCAAAAAGATTACTGGGGACATTAGTTGACTCAATTTTCTGCATTATCTCATCCAGCTTTACAGTCCTGTAAATGATAGAAAACTGACAGTATTGCGAAAGTCTTGTCCATTGAAATGGAAATTGTGTCCTGAGAGGTGCAGTTGGTTATTGCCCTGAGGATTTTGACCAGTTTTACCAGTTTTGCATCTATTTGTAGATTCTTCGCAGTATTCTTGATATTTGTTGGGATTCACTTTGAACTGGTTGTGTAAGATCTTATGGTTCCTTTTTAAAATAATGAGCCAATTAAAATCCATGGCCCATGTTCAGAAAAAAATTCTTACTGTGCATACACGAGTAGGTTTATACATGCATGTAAGGTCTGTAAGAAAGATTCACGAGAAAATGCTCTGAGCACCTCTCCCAAAGGGAAGGCAGGAAAACTTGCCTTTTGCTGTGTCCTCTTTTGGGTCCCTTGAATTTTATATCGTATGCTTACAGTATTCCCTAAATGAAGGGATAAGTTTTAAAAATTTGTTTTTGAACTCTCTCACATCAATCCTTGGTTAGCCCTGACCCAACCTTCAACATCAGCCAAATTCACATTTGAGTTAGCTGACTTTCCAAGGAGACTTTTCTCTCTAAATAAACTTCCAATAGACAGCAAAGCCCATGTCTACATCCTACCGAGAGCCTCACTTCCACACTCCTTAAAGTTTTTAACTTTACTTTTCAAGATGGCACCAACACTGTAGGAAAACGTCAGTTGGGTGATACTAGGTCTACTATGCATCTGTTAAGGAACCAGGTGGTCTTGGTAAGAGGGGAGTGGCAAACAGTGGTTCTGCACTTCTGGCTCTGACCTTCTCACCTGTGCCCACCCAGTCCATAGCCACCTGATCTGGTTATAGCTGGAGGCAGTCAGTCCAAGCCTGCTGCAAACTGAAATCACTGGAGAGCTTTCAAATCTCCAAGTCCCCCAACCAATTAAATCACAGTGTCTGAGGGATGGGATGCAGACGTAAGTATGTTTAAAGCCACTGAGGTGATGCTAATATCAGGAAACATGGCTCTGTGTAAGGAATGGCACCAATTTAGCAAAAACTTTGTATATATGTCCCAGGAACAAAAACACTCAGGTTTTTGACAGAAAGATCTGCTCAGGTAATGAGGAGCATCCAGACAGAAAGGGAGGCAGCCATCACGCATTAGCCATACATGCAGAGTCTGTTTTTCCCTGAAATACCCCCGGAATGGGGCCAACGAGGTTCTGGGTGTGGCTTAAAAGCCCCAACGGATTTGGTTACAGTCGTTAGAACTTTTTTAAATAGTCGTGAATGCAGCTGAACTCTCTGAGTAGGAAATACTGAATCGGAACTGTTGAGTGCGTAGCCCAGCCCTGTTCCTCTGCCATTTGGAGCACAAAGCCAGCCTAGAGATGGGGACATCTAACACCATGGCCAGTGTGTGCTGTGTGACTGACAGATGTCACGTGCATCATCACCAGACAACTGGGAAAACCGCACTGTACAGCATGAGCTGTTAAGTGTCTGTTCTAGCCAAAGGTCCTAGATCCTCATTGCTTGAGGATTGAGCTTGATATGGGGTATTTGACAGAGTTACGTTTATAAAGGGGAAGGTGGAAAATGCATCCGTTCCCCGCTTTGGGGTTGGAAATGCCAGGAAAGGGTCTGTTCTTGGTATCGGTTGAGGGGAGGTCCTGATACCTGGCCATCTTCTGTTTTACATTTCAAACCGTTTTATTGTTGCCTTAGCTTTTTTCTAAAACATGAAAATGGGTTTCATAAACTCTGCTGTGGTTTGCCTTCATGTACTCATTGTATGTCCCCTCCCTTTTGTGTAGGAAGACAGAGCTGTTAATAATGCCATGCCTGACCGAGGGGCCAATGGACTAGCTCCCGGGGATGACAGATTCAAACCCGTGGTGCCCTGGCCTCATGTTGAAGGAGTGGAAGTGGACTTAGAGTCTATTAGAAGAAAAAACAAGGCCAGACATGAACAAGAGCGCCACGCTGGAGGAGATAACCAGAAAGACATAATGCAGAGGCAGTATCTCACATTTAAGCCTCAGACTTTCAGCTACCGTGATCCTGTGCTCCGCCCAGGGGTCCTCGGGAACTTTGAACCCAAAGAGCCTGAGCCTCATGGAGTGGTTGGTGGCCCTGGAGAGAAAGCCAAGCCAGTGGTTTTGGGACCAGAACTCAAACATGCAGTTCAAGCCAGCATTAAAGAGTTTGGATTTAACATGGTGGCAAGTGACATGATCTCTCTGGACCGCAGCGTCAATGACTTACGGCAAGAAGAGTAAGCACACTTCCTCTTCTCTCTAAACTGGGCGCGCGATTGTTGTCATAGATACTTAGATGGAGTTGGATTGTTAGAATGCCAAAAATATCTGTGACTCTATTGCAAGGGAATAGGAGGAGCTATGGCCCACAGAATGGCCATGAGGGGGCAATTTCCACACTTGTATTGTTCTACTGACCGTGTGGGTGTGGCAGATAAAATTCTGGGTCTTCCACATCAGGGCTCTTCAAACTGTGGTCTGCCGCTGGTCTGATTCTTGTGAGGAAATGAGCTTGTGCCAGGGTGTGAATCGACTGTTAAGTGTTTTAAATTCAGCTGGCAGTGTTTTAGTAACCAAACCTTTTTGGTGCATTGCTTTTCCTTTTGGACCAAGCTCCTTGTCCTGTTGTGGACACAGCTTGAGATGCTCATGGAACTAACTGGATGTTTGTCTCCCTCCGTTTTCACCCTTAGCACTGAAACTGGGAACAGAAACTCCTAAGTGTGTGCAAAAGACACATTTGAACAGATGAAACTGTGGTCCACACGTTCTAGTCTTTTCATGTAGTGTGATTTAAAACAAAGGGTTTCCAACCCTTGACTTTTGATAACAGTGATTACCGAATGAACTGAAAGTTTTTCTTTCAGTTTATTCAGTAGCTGATTCTACTCATAGGATCTAAGTAGCTTCCATTAATGTGGATGCTTCCATTAATGCACTGCTACTAGAAAGCTTTCAGATGCATTCCTGATGACGTGGTTAACACAGTCCTCATGTTAACAGGTGAGCACAGCAGGCCCACGTGCACACGCAGACCTCACAGCAGCCTCCTTTCTGACCACTGAGTATAACCCTAGACCTAACAGAGTGCTACTCAGGAGACTGGACATTCATATATTAACGCGGTGAGAGGGAGAGGGTGTGTGTGAAATATGCAGAGAAACTAGAGACAGAAGTAGAGAACCAGGTTGCTGAGAGACATTCCCTCCAGGACAGAGAAGAGTTAGAACACCTCAGGGGACTGTGGAGAGAATCACTTTATACCTAACCAAAGTAGAGATTTGCTTGATAGAAAGGGGGGGAAAAAAGTAGAAGATGCTCAGTCAAATGTTACTTCAGATAAACAGTGAAAAATATTTCGTATGTGTATCCCAGATAGCTTGTGGGATATACTAACACTTTAAGACTATTTGTCATTTATCTGAAATCCACATTTATCTGTGTATCCTGTATTTTGTCTGGCAACCCTCCTTGACGGGCTGAAGGTGGTGATTGTAGAGCTCATGCTGTGCATGGACTCTTTAGGGCCCCACACAGGATCTATAGCCCCTCAGACAGATTCAGACCACTCGTCTCCATCACTCAGAGGACGTCTTAAGGGCATTCTCACCCCCATAAAGGGGAAGGAAAGAGAGGGGAGAGTCTAATGTCTTTGTGCTGTAGGCCAGGACTTGCTGTGGGTTATCCTCTGTCACTCTCACAAGCAGACTGAGAGTTCCCACGTACGAAGGGGAGGTCTGAGGCTTAGTGCTGTGGCTTCTTAAATCTGCCCAGCAAGACAGCAGAGCTAGTCAGCCCCAGAGGGCTGGGTCAGAAAGCCCTTTGCTCTGCTCCACCCCACACCTTGAGAGTGTCCCTTCCTGAACCATGTCACCATCCCAGGGCAAACTTAATATAGAAACTAAGTTTTTAGCACATGATAAAAGATGGCATTTAAAATGTCAGTGTAGGAGTTCTTGCCGTGGTTCAGCAGAAACAAATCTGACTAGTATCCATGAGGATGCAGGTTTGATCCCTGGCCTCACTTAGTGGGTTAAGGATCTGGCATTGTGGTGAATTGTGGTCTAGGTCTCAGATGCGGCTTGGATCCAGTGTTGCTGTGGCTGTGGCATAGGCCGGCAGCTACTGCTCTGATTTGACCCCTAGCCTGGGAACCTCCATGTGCTGTGGGCGTGGCCCTAAAAAGACCCCCCTCCCAAAAAAAAGCCAGTGTAAATCTAGCTTACTTTTCAGTATAAGAAACATGCTGAGATATGAAATAAACAAGGATCTACTATGTAGCACAGGGAACTGTATTCAATAGGTTGTAAAATCCTATAGTGGAAGAGAATCTGAAAAAGAATATATGTAACTGAATCACTTTGCTGTACACCAAACGTTTATACTTCAATTATGAATCAATTATACTTCAATTAAAAGAAAAAAGATAGATGCCTGGAAAACCAAAGGGCACGCATGTCAGGGCAGCACCCAGGACTAGAGTGGTCCTCCCCCGCGTGCCCCCACATCCCTTCGGTTTCAAGGCCTCTTCTCTAGCCACCACATACGTCTCAGATCATTTCTGAAGTCCGCCTCCACCACCCCATCCTCTCTCCTGGAATCCTACCAGCGCCTCCTTCCTGGTCTTGCCACTTCCTGCCTCAATCACACAGAAGCAGAGTGGGGTCCAAACCACACAAACCTGGCCCATCTATCACATTCCCTTCCCAGCGCACCCGAGTTAAAACCCAACTCTCAACCAGCTGCAGCCCTGCCCACCTCTCACTGGCTACATGCCTTCTCCTGGGGCCTTTGCACCTGCTCCCCCATCCACCAGGCTCAGTGGGACTTGTCCCCATGATGCCCTGCTCTATTTTTGCATTACTGCTCTCTGGCCATTTCATTCATAGTATCCCTCAAATTGATGATGAGGCATTGGTTTAGTTAGCTGTTTATTGACCTGTGTTTCTTCCCAGATGGTAAGATCCTGAGAGCAAGGAATTTATTTGTTTTCTCCACCAGCAGCTTCCGGTAACTGTCACCTAGGAGCTTGGCAGTGCCCAGTGGTAAACATCTGTTGAAAGGATGAGTGAGTGAGTGAGTAAGTGAGAGAACAAGCACAGGAGCCTGCTGGGGTTCAGACCTTGGCTTCACTACCACACACAGATCTTAGGCCAGCTCCTTGCTCTCTTTTTTTTTTTTTTTTTTTTTTTTGGTCTTTTTGCCATTTCTTGGGCCGCTCCCACTGCATATGGAGGTTCCCAGGCTAGGGGTCCAATCAGAGCTGTAGCCACCGGCCTACGCCAGAGCCACAGCAACTCGGGATCCGAGCCGAGTCTGCAACCTACACCACAGCTCACGGCAACGCCGGATCATTAACCCACTGAGCAAGGGCAGGGACCGAACCTCATGGTTCCTAGTCAGATTCATTAACCACTGCGCCACAACGGGAACTCCTCCTTGCTCTCTTGAACCCTCGTTACCTGACCCTTCAAGTGGGTCTAACAGTTCCTACCCCTCAGGATTGGCCTTGGGAGTAAAGGACTTAACAGAACAGACTAATCACAGTCTTAGCACAGGCCCGATAGTTAGAAACTTACATGTTAGGCCACCTCTGCAGCATATGGAAGTTCCTATTGTGGCTCAGCAGGTTAGGAACCTGACTAGTATCCATGAGGATGAGAGTTCCATCCCTGGCCTCACTCAGTAGCTTAAGGATCCAGCATTGCCTCAAGCTGTGGCATAGATCATAGATGCAGTTCGGATCTGGCCTTGCTGTGGCTGCAGCTCCAGTTTCACCCCCTAGCCCAGGAACTTCCATATGTTGCAAGGGTGACCTTAAAAAGAAAACAAAAAAATAAAATAAAATAAACTTTCATGTTATTGGCTTTTTAATAAATGCTGTGGCACTGTCTTCAGATGAGATTTGTCTAAACTTGAATATTTCAGTTACATTTAACTTTGAGGTCCCCTGTTACTCTTGGGAAATGTGGATGCCCCACACTTCGTGAGGCCGCATCTGCATCATCTTGCTTCTCTTGTACCTTCTGTGATGGTAAAACCTTCACCTCCTTTGATGATTTCGGGCACATGGGCCCTGTCTCTCTGGGTCCTGCTCTCCCACAGTTGCCTTCTTTCCTGCCTTTCTCCCTCTCTTTCCTCATCACACCTCCATCCTTGCTTCCATTCTTTCTGTCTTCTGCCCTCTGCCAAGCCTTCCTTCCTCTGCCATGCCTTCCACGGGCTGGTCATTTCTCTTGCAGAACTCTAGCAGCAATTAGAAATGGAGTTATTGGAAGTCCCTTTTGTGGCTCAGTGGGTTACAAATCTGACTAGTATCCATGAAGACACAGGTTCAATCCCTGGCCTCGATCAGTGGGTTAAAGATCCTTTGCTGCCTTGAGTTGTGATATAGGTCACAGCCATGGCTGAGATCCAAAGTTGCTGTGGCTGTGGTGTAGGCTGGCAGCTGCAGCTCTGATTTGACCCATTGCCTGGGAACTTCCATATGCTGCAAGTACAGCCTTAAAAAGCAAAAAACAAAAAACAAACAAACAAACAAAAACGGGTTTATTGCATGTTTCTTGTGTCATTCCTGAGAGGACTATGTCCCCAGTCAGATAAAAGGACCAAGGCTGTCTCAGCAAAACACTCCTAAAACCCTTTTTATTTATTTACTATTTACTTTTACATTATGTAGCTATTTACAATATTGTGTTGATTTCTGCTGCACAGCAAAATGACTTATACATATATATATTTTTTCATATTCTTTTCCATTACAGTTTATTACAGGATTTTGAATATAAAATAGGTCCCTGTGCTGTACAGTAGGTCCTTGTTTATCTTATGGATGATAGTTTGTATATGTTAATCCCAAGCTCCTAATTTATCCCTCCCTTACCCCCTTTGGTAACTGTAAGTTTGCTTTCTAAGTCTGTTCTGTTTTGTCAGTAAGTTCATTTGTGTCATATTTTGGGGGTCCACATATAAGGCTATTATGTGGTATTTGCCTTTCTCTTTCTGACCAGCTTGACTTAGTATGATAATTTCTGAGTCCATCCATGTTGCTGAGAATGGCATTATTTTTCCTTTTTCTGGTTGAGTAGTATTCCATTGTATATATGTACCACATCTTCTTTATCCATTCGTCTGTTGGTGGACATGTAGGTTGTTTCTGTGTCTTGAGTATTGTGAATAGTGCTGCAATGAACATTGCAGTGCATGTAACTTAGAGATTTGTCCAGATATATGCCCAGGAGTGGGATTGCTGGATCATGTGGTAGTTCTAGTTTAAGTTTTTTGAGGAACTTCCATACTGTTTTCCATAGTGGCTGCACCAATTACATTCCCACCAACAATGTAGGAGGGCTCCCTTTTCTCCACACCCTCTCCAGCCTTTATTATTTGTAGACTTAGTAATGATGGCCATTCTACCTCATTGTAGTTTCGGTTTGCATTCCTCTAATAATTAGCAATTTTGAACATTTTTTCATGTGCCTCTTGGCCATCTGTATATCTTTGGAGAAATGTCTATTTAGGTCTTCTCATTTTTTTTTGTTTGTTTGGGTTGTTTGGTTTTTTGTTACTGAGCTGTATGAGCTGTTTGTATATTTTGGAAATTAAGCCTTTATGGAGTTTCTATTTGTGGCTCAGTAGCAATGAACTTGACTAGTTATCCATGAGGATGTGGGTTTGATTCCTGGCCTCACTCAGCAGTTTAAGGATTTTGGCATAGCCATGTAGGTCACAGACACAGCTCATATCTGGCATTGCTATGGCTGTGGTATAGGCTGTCAACTGCAGCTCTGATTCTACTCCTAACCTGGGAACCTCCATATGCTGCAGGTGCGGCCCTAAAAAGAAAAAAAAAGAAAGAAAGAAAGGAAATTAATTCTTTGTTGGTCACATCATTTGCCCCTTTTAAAAATTGTATGCAAGTGACAAAACTTTTTTAATACTCAAAATATTCAAACATAATAACTTTTTGTAATACTCAAAATATTCAAACATAATTCTCAGAAAAAAATTTTAACTGAATTCAGATTATTTTAAAAATTTGATTCTCACACTTTAAACATGGGATAGACTTCATTCTTGTTTGAACACTTTAAAATTCACTCTAGACTCATAAATAATTTCTAAGTAGAGTTATTCATAAATTAGGATGTAGTAAGTCTTAAGAATTTCCTCTAAAATAAGGTCAGCAGTAAATAAAGTACTACTAAGTTTTGCATAGGATCTAATATGCATATTAGCACTTTTATGCTCTACTGGCAACATTGCAAACATGCCCTATGCCCTCCCTGATGCTCTGCCTCCTAGAGAGATGTGTGGTGACGCTGAATTTCTCCAGCTGTGGAATGGAGGCCTCATCAGCCTGCTTTCTTATCTCTGTCACACATATAAATGAGCCACCTGCCAAACTCAGAAGCCCAGCTTTGGGGTGTTTGTTCAGCTGTGACATCTGACACTGTGGTACACTCCTTCGTTCTTGTGGCTGTTCCCTCATCTTTTCAGAGGAGAGCTTTCTCCTTAGAAGCAGGACACACCGCCCAGATGCCAGTGTGACTCACACTCCTGTGTGTTGCAGCTTTGAGTTCCTGAATGGCTAAGTAATTTACTGGCTGTTGACTGCTTGTTAGGAGAGTGAGTAACGGTATTTTGAGTGAACTGGAGGCCTACTTCTTTTTTAAAGACTTGAGCCAAGAATGACCTCACCTGCTTTCACACTGATTTTCTATAAAAAGCACACATGATTTTCTTCACAGTTCAACACATACGGAGTAGCTCTAGTCAGCGAGGCACTGTGCTGTTGGATCAGGGCTGAAGCAGTGAGAAATGTAGTCCCTGCTTTCAAGGAGCTGCCATATACCCGGGAGAAGCGCAGGATCACTGTGATGTGAGAGCAGAGGAAAGGCCTGGGCAAAACAGCGCGGGTCAGAGGAGAGGGAGACTGCATTGAGTTACAGGGGAGTCAGTAGCTGCTGCTGGGATTCTGTCCCTGGCCAGGAACTTCCATATGCTGTGGGTGTGGCCATTAAAAAATAAAGAATAGGGTTCATGGAGGGAACGTGGGGGCGGGCCTGAGGATGAGGAGGCTCCCACAAAGAGGTTACAGGTGTAGGAGGTAGGTGTGGACCAGGAGGAAAGCAGGTGCTGTGGTTCACGTGGATTGGGAAGCGTGTGGACCCACAGCTGGTAGGACAGGGTGGGTGGTGCCTCAGGCCCCCAGTACCCTTCACCAAGGCTGTGCTGAAGGCAGTGGTCAGGGGAGCCCCACCAAAGGCATATAAAGAGAACTATAGGGGTGTCTGGCTGGTGGGGATGCCCAGGTGGCTGCAGGGCAGGGCCTGACCTGGTGCAGGGTGCAGAGCATCACGCAGGAATTGAGTGGCAGCCACAGAACAGCCAGAGGAGGCTCCACAGGAGTCAGAGTTAGAACCCTAGGGCTGGCAGCTGATGGAGCAGGAGGAGGAATCTGATCCGTCTGCGGCCTTGAAGCAACACCACCAGGAAGACACCCCTGCCTGGGAACAGAACAAGGTCTCCTGGACAAGTCTGCCCCCGCCTCCCCGCCAGTGCCCCAGGCGGGTGCTAAGCCTGTGTGTGGGATATGCTACTTGTGCATATGTTAGATTTTCTTCTAATAAAGTGTGCAGTTTTCTTTCCTTTACTGTGAACTAACTGCAGATGCAAATACGTTGGAAATTATTCTTGCCCTTTTTCTGCCCAAGAAGGCAGACAATCAGGGGTATATAATCCAAGCTATTTTGTCTCAAACAAATGAATTAAATATTTTGACTTGTTGAATAAATTCATCTGCTTCTGCCGTTTAACCTTTCCTTCTGCCTACACGCCTGTTGCATATCTATTGTAGAAAAGCCATCTTAGTTGCATTGACAGAGTGAAATAATAGATGTTAAAGTGCTTGGAAAACTCTAAGAGCTATGCAAATGTTAATATGATTAATTGTTAATAACTGTGTTAAGCTTGTCTGTGAGAAACTGAGGTGTTTTTTTTAAAGATATTTTACATTGACATTCCTGCCTTCTACACTTGGTAATTCTCTTCTTACCTGATGCTAAAATACTGATATTTATACTCTAATGTTATTTAAGGTCAGTATGGTTGTGAGCTTTTTTTTCATTCTTTGTCCCTGTTAAAGGCTCTCTTTGATACCTTTGTTTAGAATATAGTGCTATAATTTATCAAATAGTTGCTGTTTTCAAAATATGCTCTAGAGTTGTTTTTTTTTTTTTTTTTTTTTTTTTGCTTTTTAGGGCTGCGCTCACGGCATATAGAAGTTCCCAGACTAGGGGTCGAATTGGAGCTACAGCTGCTGGCCTGTACCACAGCCAGAGCAACGCAGGATCTGAGCCCACGTCTGTGACCTACACCACAGCTTATGGCAACACCAGACCCTTGACCCACTGAGCGAGACCAGGGATCGAATTTGCATCCTCATGGATATGAGTTCATTTCCACTGTGCCACAACAGGAATTCCTAGAGTTCTCTTCTAATTTCAGTTTCTGTACATCATGTGCACTTCCGAAAAGTAGGGAACTGCTCATGAGAGGTTGAAACAAACGATTAGGATAATCTGAAACTCATATTACATACATGTGTATGTGAATCACACATAAACATGTGCACTTTAGCATTTTGAGTTTCCATGAGCAGTGTGTGTGCTGTTTCTGTATGACTCCATCCAAAGGACACAAGTCCCGATCATTCACTAACACACAGGGGTCCTTTCCTCCCTTAGATCCCAAAGTATGTCTGCAGCTTGGCAGCCGTAGAGCTAATCTGCAGGAAGCACATGGGAAGTTGCTTTCAGATGACCTGCAACGGATGTGCTGCTGCTTTTATGTCCAAAGTTTTACCTTCTAACTGGCCTGAACATTTTTAAACTTGGAAGAATTTTTTTGTGAGTTCAGAGGTTTTCCAGATTAAAAATAGATTCTGTTCTGGAGTTCCTTGATGGCCTAGTGGGTTAAGGATCCAGCATTGTCACTATTGTGGTTCTGGTTACTGCTGTGGCATGGGTTTGATCCCTGGCCAGGGAACTTCTGCTTGCCATGGGCACAGCCAAAAAAAAAAAAAAAAAAAATTTGTGTTCTGATGCCTAGTTTCTTCTTTCATGACTGAACACACACACACATATGTTGCACTTTGGAATTTTCTCAGCGATGGGAGCATAGCTGATTTTTGTTTAAGGTTCTAGCTGACTGCAGGAAATGTATTTAGCCAAATTGGAATTATTGCAGAAATTGGGGTAACTTGGGTCACCACAGCTTGCACAGCAGTTTAGAGGGGTGCCTCCAGAAACTGGAAATAGAGGTAATCTGTTCTCTAGGCCACTGTTAGCAGGGCAGCAGCAGCTTTGAACCCCATCTCCTCATCAGAATGCTGGGAGGGTTCCCTTGCCTTAGTGCCTGGACCTGATTGGTCAGTGAGGTCCCTCCCATGCTCTTACTAAAAAGGGACTTAGCCTGGAGTTCCCACTGTGGCGCAGTGAGTTAAGAATCCAGCTGAAGCAGTTCCCTTTGTGGCTCAGCAAGTTAAGGACCTGACATTGTCTCTATGAGGAATGTGGGTTTGACCCCCAGCCTGGTCAGTGGGTTAAGGGATCCAGTGTTGCTACAGTGGTGACTCAGATTCAGTCCCTGGCTGGAAACTTCCACATGTCAAGTGCGGCCATTAAAAAAAAAAAAAAAAAGACGAAGCTTCATTTCTCCTACACCTCCACCACCATTGTTAACAAAATACAAGGTTTGCCTGATAAAATACAAACTTGGGTTGCTTGTTGTTTCTTCACAGCCCTCCACCCTCGACCAGGGATTTAGAGTAAGCTCCCTGGAGGCTAGCTAGAAAAATATCCACGGAGGCACCACTTGGTACCCCCAAGTGACAGACACCTTGATGATGGTGTCGGGGCGACTTGGACTCTTCTTTCTGTCCAGGGTGAGTTCCCCCACCTGGAGCACTGACAAGGAGATGAAGGGGTACGGTACTTCTCCTATGGGAGCATCTGAGTTTTGGAGCTGGTGGTCATTTCAGAGCATTTGGTTCTTGTCCTCTGCCCTCAGTAGAGCCCCTCTTACCTAGAAGGCCCAGTGAATGTCAGACACTGGCCCTTTCCTCAGGGGCTGGCATGACCCCCAGGCTGCAGCTATCAGACGGTCAAATCAGCCTGTTCCCTTGCTGCCTCCATGTGCAGACCCTTCCTCAGGTGTTTGGTGAACGTGGAAGTGGTCCTGGGGTCCCTCTGCCTCCTCCTGCATGGTCACGTTTGAAAGTAACCACTGGGTCAGCGTATTTATGAAGACCTGGAGAAAGAAGTCTTTCTCTCTAGCTCCAGGAACAGGTGGTGGCTTCAGGATATATGCGTGGCCTCAAGGGACATCAGAGAAGCCAAGTGGAACATAAAGGTCGCGGAAGGCTGCTCTGGACTACCTTCCAGCCCTGGCAGCACTGCCCTGCAGTAGAAGAATGTGTCTCCAGGATCCACCCAAGGAGCACACGAGCTCTAGTCTCAAGGCCGCGTGGACACAGGGGTGGGCTTGATGGAGGTGCCCATCAGCAGTGATTTTTCCTGACTGATTTTGGTTCCTTAGGGCCCTGGTCTCCAAGCTCCCTGGGTTTCCAAGCCCTTTCCTTTAAGTCTCCTCCCTCCCGTCCTTTGCACTGGAGCAGAAGTGCCTGCACTGCAGCATCAAAGTCAGTCAGAAGTTGGACCAGAGTGTGGTGTGACTCAGGCAGCGAGACACTGTCTACATTTCAGAGAAACCATCTGCTTGAACCTGCTTATGTTAAGCCACCCAAAAGCTGGTGTTGAAGGAAGAGAAGCCCCCTACCTGTCCGTTTGTTCTGGAAGCACAGCAGCCACTCCAGGGAGCTTGCACCTTCTCAGGAGAAACCTCTTAGAGCCAGGTCTGCTCCTCCCCTGAGGGCAGTGAAAGCTCAGCACCTCCACAGATGCACTTGTAGTTGGATCTTCCCTCTGGAAAGGCTGGGACAGGACAGGTGCTGGTCCCACATCTGGGCTTCAGGCCATTCCACTCCTCGTCTGGATGTTGGGCTGCACCCCACCCACATTTGCAAGGCCTGTACTTGTCCTCAAGGCCAGAATGAGTCCGGAGTCAGCAGTGGTTTACTGGATGGGGGACCTTGAAGCAGAGTCCTTGAGCGACACCCACCTTGGGCAGCAGTCAGCGGGCAGGACAGGGCAGCCGTCCTCACCACACAGAAAGAGGAAGGGTATGTGGGGAATTAACATCAGCAGTTACCAGGGAAACCAGCAGAGGAAGCACGGCCCTCTCTGGCCCTTTGATAGACTATCAAGGTGGAAATGTTCTAATCTAAAGATGAGAACCATCACCAACTGGGGCCAGGTGATGGCATTTACTAATTAGGCTCCGTGATTCAGGGATGGCGGGTCAGGTGGGAAGGCTGTGAGTAAGGCAGGGGCTGGTCTGACAGGCAATGTCCAGAGGGCAAGAGAACAGCCATCTTGGGGGCCTGACCCTCCGCTGAGGCAGTACTGTGACAGTGCCTTCAACCCTGACGGTGGATTCTTGGAGAGAGCTGGAGAGCAGGGTCAGCAGCAGCACTGTTTTTTTCCTCAAACAAGGATGTAGAAGGAGTGAGAGGAATAACTCAAGCAACTTCCTGAAGGCACTTCTGACCACCTTTGCTTACTTCGAGCTGAACATGTTAAAAAAAATGCACTTTGTCTATCACCAAAGAATGACTCTTGTTATCCAGCGTTGCCTTGAGCTGTGGTGTAGGTTGCAGACGCAGATCAGGTCTGGCATGGCTGTGGCTTTGGTGTAGACTGGCAGCTGTAGCTCCAATTAGACTCCTAGCCCGGGAATTTCCTTATGCTGCATGTGTGGATCGAAAAGGCAAAAAAAAACCCAAAAAAACAAACAAACAAAAAAACCACACAAAAGGCAGTGGAGGCTGATGATGACACTTTCAGAATTTGGTTCTTATTTATCTGAGCTTTATCCTAAGCTCTTCATCCTGCTCTCCTGAATTTCCCGTATTTCCATTCCCTTTCCTTTGAACCAAGAGAATTACTAATACTTGTGAGGGAAATTATTTTAAGTAGCAAGAAAAATATTGATAATGCTTATATTATTCACCTGTGAAGATAATTTTACACTGTACTGATCAGGATCATCGTAGACATTGGTATTTTAGCTGTATCAGCAGGTATCAGAATGAATCATATGAAGGGAAAACATATAGCAATATACCTGTTTAACCCGTTGGCCTGTTCACAGCCTGTAGACCAGCAGTTCTTCAGCTTTCTGGTCTCAGTCCCCCTTCACATGCTTAAAAATTATTGAGGTCCCCAAATTACTAAGCTTTTGTTAATATGGGCTGTGTCACAACTTCCCATATTGAATTCAAAACAGAAGTTTTAAATTATTCGGTTAAGAATAATAATGAAAACCTACTACATGTTAACATATTTTATGAAAATTAACTAGATTCTGCGTCCCCACCCCCAAAACGTCTCATAAGAGTGGAATTGCCCTGGGTTTTTACAGTTCCTTTAATGTCTGGCTTACAGAAATAGTCTGCCCCTGTGTTGTCTAGGATGATGTGTATGGAGAAAATATGGCCTTGCACAGACATGAAATTGAAATTGGGGAGTGTTTCTTAATACCTTTTCAGATAATTGTGGATATTCTTCCTTGACACTGCACCAAAACAAAACAAGCGATGGTTTCTTAAAGGCGTTGCCGCATAGAATCTGAAATCCGTCAGAAGACTTCTCACTACCCCGTTGGCTGTCAGTCTCCCTTAGACGGGTCTCCTACCCGTCTCCTACCTTAGCATCTGTGGTGGTCATCTGGAAATTACCAGTTTCCGGAGAAATGACAGTCTCACTCTGCAACAACCAGCAAGCCCCGTTCATTAATATCATCATCAACCTCAGAAGTCTTTACTCCTGGGAGGCTGTCATAATTCAGAGAGTCTAGTTTTGCTTGAATCTCTGAATTATGCAGATGATGTCAGTTGTTTTCCTTGAAGTGATGGGCTGCCTTCATTTGTGTTTGAGAAAATGCCATATAACCAGGTCTGGATGAGTGCAGTTTACCTGCCTTCTCCGAGGGAGGTGGCAGGTCACCTGGAGCTTGGTACACAGCTCTTCCTGGTGACGGCCAACCCCCCAGGTGGAGCAGAGTCCTTTATACACGCTCTGTCTCACAGGACATCAAAGGCGTGTACTCATGGGTGAGATTTAATAAAAGCAATAGGAGTTCCTGTGGTGCCTTAGTGGTTAACGAATCCGACTAAGAACCATGAGGTTGGGGGTTCAATCCCTGGCCTCACCGAGTGGGTTAAGGATCTGGTGTTGCCATGAGCTGTGGTGTAGGTCGTAGAAGTAGCTCGGATCCCGCGTTGCTGTGGCTGCGGTGTAGGCTGGTGGCCACAGCTCCGATTAGACCCCTAGCCTGGGAACCTCCATATGCAATGGGTGCAGCCCTTAAAAAAAAAAAAAAAAGACAAAAAAAAAAAAAAAAAAGTAGAAGCAATAAATCTTCACCCAGGAAGAACGCCCTCTCCATCCAGCACACACAGTGTAAATGGCACTGGCTTTCCTTTGGGTGTGGGAGCGTGAGGAATACCGTGACCCCAAGGACCTTTTGGTGCTGTTACCTTGATTCATGCTGAGGCGTCAGCGGTTTTATCCACCTTTGCTTTTGTACCATCAGATTAAGATCAAACTAGGGAAAAGGTAATAAGGTCTTAATACTATCATGAAAATAACTTTGATCTAATAACCAAACTCCTAAAAGTGTCTTGGGTCCCCAGAGGACTGTTACCCTTTGGAAACCACTGTTACAGATTTTAGAAAAAGCTAGATGACTAATAAAAAGAAAAGTGAGACTCTTCACAAAAAATGTTGTCTTCAGTCTTCTAGTTTGCTCACTGCCAAGTACAGTGTCATTTTACAGAGTTCAGGGAGCTAGATCTCTTATACCTGATTCTTTGGTAACATTGCCAGATTCCATGGTTAGCAGTGATTTAGATAATTACTTAATCCAGAATTTAATTGAACGTTTATTATTAATTAACTGATAAACAAGAACTTGGTTTTGTATTACGGAAGTGGTAGAACACCTGCAAAAGGGTGGGTGACCCAAGAGTATGAGAGAGAGCCTATCTCTAAACTTAATTACATGGGGATAATGGATAAAGTAACAGCAAAAAGATGACCAGCTTTAATAGTCCTGGGACAGGAATGTTTTTTTAAATGTAGAATGTTTTTTATGGTAGAACCAACTTCCAAATGTGGAGTAGATTACCCTCATCATGATAATTTAATTTAAATGAGGAGTCCCTGATGGCTCAGTGCGTTAATCTGGCATTGTCAGTGCTGTGGCACAGGTCGCTGCCATGGCACAGGTTCAATCTCTGTCCTGGGAACTTCTGCATGCAGTGGGCAAGGCCAATAATAATGTTAATATAATAATAATAAAGTTTAAATGATTGAGAAAGGAACTCACGAGAGAAAACAGAGATTCGGACCCCATGAGTCAAGTTCAACAGTTTATAGGTTGGGTACTTTATTATATCAATATTTTGTATTGATCACAGTTTCAGGAATTCATAGCACAGTGCACGAAAGCTGTATTTTCTAAATTCTAGAGATCATACACTAGGGTAAATATCAACAGATTATATAAAAGCATCATAAGGTGAAGTCAGTAGTTTTAACATGATGACAGTGTTTGGTCAGACATTATTCATGTGACATAAGTTAGCTTCTAAAGTGTTCATTCATTGGTGGGGGACATCCACAAAGCTAATCAATGCCACACTTTCCCCTTAGGCAAATTATCAGACAAAAATGGTATTTTATTATCTGCAGTGTTTATAATTACATTTTGAAGTTAGTCTTAGGACCAAGTTTTTAATGAGGATAATATAGCACCTTGAGGGTGTAACTGATTATTTTCAGCTCCTTCCGTTTAAAACAAAAGAGTCTTCTGTATATAAGCAGTAAGAAGGCACTTAGTATTTTATTCTCGTGATTGTAAAACTTTCAGCAGATACACAGTGGAATCACAGGAATTCACTCGGACCCAAAGGGACTAGGACCTTTGGTTATGATACGAGACAGATGTCATTGACAGAGCCAACCCCACAAGGATTATTTTTGCCATCAGTGTCCTTTATAAGGTCCAGTATGTGGGTTACACACCTCTGGTGTGGATTCGGTGTCTGTCCTAGTGGGCAGGGTTCTCAGGTCACACTCCCCACAGCCCACTCTGAGCCTCAGGCGCCTCATCTGTGAGGAGACGAGTCAGTGTTTCCATCACAGAATCCACAGAATCCTTTCTCTCGGGGCTCCTTCTGTAGCAACTCTGTGCTCTGGTTCTTGCATCTCCTTAGAATACCAGGCTCCTCGGCCCAATGTGGAAACCTCTCAACCGGGCATCTGCCAAGGTCTTTGCCATTTAAAAAGTGGTTCCTCCTATGATTCTGTGTTCTCCCCTTGGTCTTCCACAAGCTTCTCTCAATGGAAAGCTGAGTAGCCAGTAGGCAGCTGGTGTGCAGCTGTCCACACTCACTTAGTGGAGTTTGGGGCCCTGCCTCTGCCCCCTGGAGCCCCAGGCCCCTGTCAGGTGATAGCTCTCCTTGAGCAGTAACAGTAGGTGCTGTGTCCATGCAGACCCCAGCCCCATGGTACCATGCACTGGGGACAGGACCCACACCGGGTGTCCTGCCCCAACACTGTACCCGCCCTGCCTTTCCTCATGCAAGGAGGTGTTTTCTCGACCCTTGTCACCGTCGCTCACACCCTTGGTCCCCCCTGCTCTGTCAGCTTCCCCACACAGATCAGACTCATTTGCTCTTTTTCCTTTTTCTTTCTTTTTTTTTTTTTTTTTTTTTTTTTTTTTTTTTTTTTTGTAGTAGTCTCTGTTGTGTACAGCCTACTATAGACCTATTAGAAGCCCAGGCCTCAGAGGAGAAAAGGTAACGAATCAACGACTCATCTCGCTTGTGATCTCACAGGTGTTCAGTCGTGGGTTCCATTGCCAGGGTTTAATGAACTAAAAGGTTTTCCGAAATTGTGGTTTGAGAATTCCTAGCATCTGCCTTCTTCAGGATGAGAATGAACATACCCTATCGGTGCTCACCTTCCAGTTCTGTTCCATCTCCGAGCATAACCCTTTTGATAACTCATGGCAGCCCACTTTTGGTTATTCATTAATCTCTAGACAATTTGGTTTTCTGGAAAATTACAATGAAACGAAGATATAAGAGAGAAGTAAAGAGAATTCACTTAATACAGGAAAAGAGGGAGACTAATGATATCTAGAAATAGCATTACCAAATTCCTCCTCCACAATATTTATTAATGACACATGTGCCAATTATATTACATGCTAAACCAGCAACCTGGCTTCCTACTACCTTTATGAAGATAAATTGATACTGATACTCCAGAAATTGCTTGTTCTGCCAATTAATAAAGGCTAACTGTTGTACATTTTTTTTTGTCTTTTGTTTTTTTAGGGCTGAACCCTAAAAAGGAGGTTCCCAGGCTAGGGGTCAAATCAGAGCTGTAGCTGCCAGCCTACGCTACAGCCACAGCAACTTGGGATCCAAGCCTCGTCTTCAGCCTACACCACGGCTCACAGCAATGCCAGATCCTTAACCCACTAAGTGAGACCTGGGATGGAACCCATGTCCTCATGGATCCTAGTTGGGTTCGTTAACCACCAAGCCACGACGGGAACTCCTGTTGTACATTCTATACTCTTTTCCAGAGCTATCTTCAGAGTTTTACAGTTGAGTCTTCCAAACGTGATCTAGTATATATCCTCATTTTGCTGTAGGAACATTACTATCAGCCAGTGTTTAAGACCTACCATAAGTAAGTGTTAGCCAGCCTGTGGTGATAACTCCTTCAATACCAAATGGTTCTCTGTTGGGAAGTTATTTGCTAAATAACTCCAGCTGAAAGTTACCATGCTGCATACACCTTTTCCTGAGTCATGACCAGGATCAGAGTCGGCCTATGGAAATTCGAGTTCTCCTTGGGGTCAGGTGACTTCCTTGTCGAAATTAGAGCACGTGGGGAAGGCACATAATCACTCAGTGAGTGATGAGACTGGAACAGGAGATGACTCAGTAAACATTTTAAGGAATGTTTGCAAAGTGTGATCTTCAAATCAGTGTTGAACTTAAATTCCCAGCTTGGTCTCCACACAGCTGACAAGTGAGGCTAACTTGTGTTTTGGTATCAAGCCACTGGTCCCCACGGGCAGCCTCCATGAAAACAGCCCAGTGGGTCTTCTCACTGCGTCTTCCAGGAGCCCCGCCCCGGAAGAAAGCCCCATCTGGTCTTCATGCCAAGAATAGTGTACTTTTTCTGAACAACCATTTCGTTCAGCACAGTCCTGACCGTGTTTCCCTGATAGAAAATTCAAGCCCAGTGTGGCCCCACCCATTATAAGTGTGGGATGAAATGGGTGCAAGGCTGCGGTGCGGCCCAGCTTGGACAGTGCCGCTCCAAGTGTGTTCTCTACAAATAGTGCCCAGGATGTGCATGAAGGAGCCCTTGGCCCCCTGGCAGGTACTTTCAGAACCTCATTTTTGCTTCCTCCCTTTCTTCCTCATTTATTTTATCCATCTTTCACCCTCCTGCTTTAAAGTCTGGTAATGCTGTATTCTGTGTTTCTTCGTAAGCTGCTCCTTTGTGGAATAAGTTCCAGGTGCAAACCTGTGTTTGTTCATGTCCCTTGTGTCTTTATGTCCACTCCATGGCACCTAGATCCTCCTCCTGCTAGTGCTGGTTGTCTCAGCCCAGGTATGTTGGCATTTAGGCTGGTGCTTCTATAAAATCAGAATAGGGCACGTGAGCTTATATGTGAGATGAGAGTCCAGTAGAGCTGGAAGCTTCTGGCCTCTGCTGTGAAAGATTCTTTCTCCTTTCCTGGGGAGTTTGGAGAAACGTACAAGAACATACGTCCAGGACTAGGGTTCCCTGCCAGATTTTTTTTCCCTGTGTGGTTTGGCATTTCAGATCATCAATGAACACATCTGTCCAGATATGCTTTCCCTTCCAGGAAAAAGACTATTTGACAACCACCCAGCCACTGAGCCGAGCATTCCCATGCTGAGCCCTGGAGTCAGACAGGAATCAGCCCCCTGTTAGTGACTGAGTGTCCCCTAGAGTGTTGTGTGAGAATAAGGAATTTGTTTTTAGGCATATATTTGTAATTCTTAGTAAGTCTGTGGTTTGGGAGAAAGAATCTTACAGTCAAAAGATTTATTCCTAAACCTTGCCTTGTCACTAGCTGGGACTTTGAACACATCATGTAACCGGGTAGGGCCTGTTTCCTTCCATCTGGAAGGAATGGCCTCAAGACCTGCCCACCTTCCCCCCCCACCGCCCCCACCGGGCTGTGGGGACACAGAGGTATGCGATCCCGGGTGAACACACTCTGGACGTGGTATAGTCTATTGGAACTGCATCTCCCCAGCCACCTGGGGCTGAATGACATCGCTGTCGCCAACAGTAAAAACACCACCTGTCTGGCCCAAACCCTCTTCCTGTGCTAGAATCGGGCCCCTTGTGTTCTTCCCAGCTATATCTTGGGGAGTCCTTGGGATTTTTGACTGCATTGGGAAGGAATCTTTCTGGATTTCTCCCTGCAGGTGCTACCCACCAGCCAGCATTCCCAAGACCCTCAGGCTGGTGTCCCTATGCCACCCTGGTCCTCAGCACAGGGCAGAGTCTCACTGTGGAGCCAGGCTGGCACCTGCCACTGGAAAGTGGTCACTGTCCCTTAAAGCACGTCTGAGTGGAGCACATGCCCACCCACTACCTGGCTTGTCAGGATACTTGGGTGGGCGCCCCCCTGGTACGGCAGAGGTGGAGGTGTTGGGAGCCGTCCTCCCAGGGTTTGTGTGCACCACCCAGTGCTGCTCGCTGCACAGCCACTCGCTGCGTGGCCCAGTGATGCTGTAGCCTCAGGAAGACTCTGCTGCCAGCAGCCGTGCGTTCCGACCCAGCTGTGACTGTCCAAGGGTCGCTGACGGGTAAGCTGGTGCAGGTGAGGAATGGACAGCTGTCCCCACTACTGGAGGACCCCTGGAGCAATTCCAGGGAACTGCCTGCCTTGGAAGTGGAAATTGTACAGATGTGGCTTTTCCGAGAGCCCTGGGTCACAGGAGGCCACCACTGGTCTGGGCAGATAATGATGCTACTGTTTGTTATGTGAGATACGTAAGACAGTGTTGTTGTTGTTGCTGTTTTATTTTATTTTTTATTTATTTTTTTATTTTTTTGTCTTTGCCATTTCTTGGGCCTCTCCCGTGGCATATGGAGGTTCCCAGGCTAGGGGTCCAATCGGAGCTGCAGCTGCCAGCCCACGCCAGAGCCACAGCAACGCAGGATCCGAGCCACATCTGTGACCTACACCACAGCTCATGGCACCGCTGGATCCTTAACTCACTGAGCAAGGGCAGGGATTGAACCCGCAACCTCACAGTTCCTAGTCGGATTCATTAACCACTGCGCCATGATGGGAATGCCCATGTTGCTGTTTTAAAGTGGTGGTTTTTACCAGCTCTTTTCGTAGCTTCTTGCCTTGAGAATCAGCCATGACGAACTAGAGAATTGCTGGTCCAAAGGACCAAGTCATGCTCTGCTAAGAACTCCCCCTTTCCTCCAACATAGTGGTCTCTTAGATGTGAAATAAACCCTGAGCCCCTCAACTTTCTACCTCAAAAAATGACGTTGAGATGCAGCCACCTGGTCAGAACTGGGGGCCCCTCAACTCTCTACCCCAAAAAATGACGTTGAGATGCAGCCACCTGGTCAGAACTGGGGGCACCTGTCCTAACAGCTTGCACACAGGACAAACATGTTTTTTACTTTAAATTGAGCTGCTTGGGAGTGTGAGCTAAAACCACCCATGGTCACCACCTTCATACCATTCTATTTTTTTTTTTCTTCTGATTATGCACCATACAGGGCACACCAAAGCAAGCATGGCAGACAGCTGTACTTCCTCAGTTACCAAGTTTTATCTGAAGGGTGGTGTTCTTGAAAAACATTTGCAGAACCAGCCATTAATTCTTTGTCTGTTGATTTTGACTTTCAACCCCAGTGGAGCACAGGTTAAAGATTTATTACTCTCCTTTTCATTAGTATTCATTGATGAAGAAAATGTGTGGTATTTTGTGATATAGTACCACACTGAGAAAAGGAGTATTCCTGGGAAAGTTTTTGAAATGAAGTCAACCAATATGTATTGAATATTAACATAATACATGAAAATGCTCTTCTGGCTGTGAGCAGAACTTGTGGTGATTAGCTTTGCTGACATTTTCATCTTGTAGGTGGTGAAGCAAGAATGAATTCTCTTATACAGACTTAATCTTGACCTTCAAAGGAAAACTGATTTATGAGAAGGATGGATGAGAACATTGAGGAAAAGTAACTAGACCATCCTGGAGTTTATAATCAAAGAAAGGGATACAACATTTTCAGGGCATAGAGGTGGTTTTGAGAAAATGATTAAATACAAAATAATTTATCGTGCTTCAATTTTGTCTGCCCAGTCAAAAGAAAGCCTATATTAGCAAGAAGGGAATGATCTACATGGGCGGGGGGGGGGGGAGTCAAAGAAAAGATGTGGTCATTGTAGCCCCCTCTATTCTTAGGAGAGGGAGTCCAAGTCTGAACTTAGTGTGTTCAGCAAACCCCTACTGTGAAAGTGGATGCATGGGGCTTTCAAAGCCAGTAAGATGATCAGATTTCATGTTTGCCAAGCAACTTCCAATGGTAGCCAGAATCTGCAGGCAGATTTTCTAGTGATGACTAAGCAACATGGAAATTTATGGGGTTTTCTGACTTCAAATTAATATTTTATATCAGCCTCCTATTTGGTTAGCATACGTAATTTTGTTATGCTTAATCAATTTTTTGGTGCACTCACAAAAGTTATTTTTAGGACCTACCAAATAATGCCATCTGGTGAAAACGTCTCTAGCTCCTCTTTCTGTAACTTCAGCAGTAACCACAGAGGGAGAGCTCTAGTCATCTCAGAGTTTAAGAGATGGATGATGGATGGATGGAGAATGGCTCTAAGTTTAATTCTATGAGGACGTGTACATAGTGAACTGAAATTTATAAAAATGTGAAGAATAGCATTTTAGACATGGATTATTTGCCTGAGACAAATCTACTCAACTAGTTTAAGATTTTTTTTTGAAAAGTCAAGAGTGTTGGCGGAGGAGTGTGGGGATGAGCTATGTTTGAGAGGATGGAGAGGGATGAGAGGATGGAGGAGTATCTCCCAGAGCCCAAGGCCAGGACCTGCCTGATTGAATCAGGAAGTGAAAAGCTGAGAACAGGGGTCCTGGGCTCTTTCTCTCCAAGGGCTCAGGATTCTCCTTTCTGCTTCTGTCTTTCTCTGCTTCTCCATGAAAATAGCTGCCCTGCCCTTGTCTCACATGATCATTGAAGAACCTAACAGAAGCCAACTAGAGTTTCAGAAGCCTGAAGTCCAAGGAGAGGAGCTGTGACAGGTCCCCTTGGGCCAGTGTCCCTGCTCGTCCATCCTGCTGGACCAGTCCTGCTGTTAAGAAGATCCTTAGAGAAGGGGACTGGGTGGGGCTGAGACGGCAGCTTTCAGAGAAGCAGGAGGCATTCGGGCAGCGTCCCAAGTAGTGTCTGCCAAAGACAGCCCCCCCAAATTATCTTAAAAATCTGTTTGGCATAAAATAAAAAGCAAAACATAGACAGATTACTAGGGCATATTATATGTTTTAACACATGAGAGAATTTTGTTTCTTAACTATTGGCAGTAGTGATCTCTGTATTCAAAGTTTTGTAGCCAACATGTTCGGAGGGAATTACATTTGAATATAATGAGCATAGATAAGAAAGCTTTTAATCACATTGACTCTGTTGAAGAGTTCAAAGTCTGTATAGCACTAGACAGTGAAGAACTTTCCAGGTGAGTCTGAGAGGAAGTGCTGTCACTAATACAGAGGAACTGTGGGCAAGAAGAGAGATTTTCAGCAATTGGAGGTGGGAACACAGTGCCTCGTATTTTCCAAAAGGAAGAGAGAAAGCTTAGTTCTGGAAGCCTAACATCGTACACGGTTAGGACCCCAGGACAGCTCACCATGCAGACTGAGAACATAGCCCTCACCACGTGCCAAGTGGCCTGCAGAAGGGAGTCAGAGCGAATGAGTAATGCCGGTGTCTGAAAAGTGACTGTGTGATATCCAGCACATCTTGAATTAGCAGGATGTTTGAGTCAAGTTTTCAGATCCTTGTGGACAAGATAAAGAAAAGGATGTGAATGATAGTGCGGTTCAGTGATGAACAGAGTGACAGAACCTCTCAAGGACTGCATGTAGCCTTAAAGCACCAAATTTAACCTTCTCATATTTGTCCATGTACACAGTGGGTACAGAGCTAGACATCATACTAATCTTGTCTTCAACATAGAAAACTAGGAGGAATGGTTATACATACCTGTTGTCAAAATCATCAAAGGGGGAGTTCCCATTGTGGCTCAGGGGGTTAAGGACCCGACTAATATCCATGAAAATGTGGGTTTGATCCCTGGCCTTGCTCAGTGGGTTAAGGATCTGTTATTGTTGCAGGCTGCAGCATAGGTCACAGATGTGGCTCAGATCTGTCATTGCTGTTGCTGTGGCTGTGGTGTAGGCCAGCAGCTACAGCTCCAGTTCAACCTCTCTGTGCCTCAGGTGCAGCCCTAAAAAAAAAGGAAAAAATAAAATAAAAATCGTCAAAGGAAACAGAGCCTGCTGGAGCACGCATCTAAACCAACACTAGAAAATGCAATAAATGTAAACATGGTTTATGCCAACTGCAAAAATGCAGAATGAGAAACATTGGGCTTAATAATAATCTGGAAAGAAAATTTCTAGGGGCTTTTGCGCTAGCAATATGATGTCAGAAAAAAGAAATACAGTGCTAATGTAGTATTAAATACTTAAAAGGAATTATATTCTGACTAAGGGTTGTAATACTGCCCCCCTGTGTTGGCTAGTTTACACTTGAGTTATTACCGCCACCTTTTCTGGGAAAGACATTGACAAAAGGGAGCTCATCCAGAGGATGGTCCCCAGGAAGTTTATCATTTCCTTTGTGCTGAGATTCTTTATTTTGCCCTGTGTAATGAGCTGTACTGAATAAAATCTACCACAGCGTTTTCTCAAGGAGTTGACTTTGTATCTTCCAAAGTGCAAAGAAAGTACCTGATGAAATCCTCTCCCCTGAGTCTGTTGAGCTTGAGTGACTGGTATTGATTCTCCTTCCCTTGAAAATGCATTTTGGTTTTCAAATGCTAACTTAAAGTTTATATCCTACATCACTACTTTGTTTAGCCATTGGGTGCCAGCACTGTTTCATGTGTAAGCATTTTTTCCACTATATTTTATCATGGACAAAAGAGGTTTTAGATGGAGGCAGGGAAGATTTTCAATTTATTTAAAAATAAAAATGAATAGTTAAAGGGGAAAAAAAAAAAAACCCAGTGTTTCTTTCCCAAATTGAGGATTATTTCCTATGCCTAAAAAATCTTCCTTGTTAGGAGTTCTGCTGCTGTGGCACAGTTGGTTAAAAATCTGACTGCAGTGGCTACAGAAGTGCAGGTTTGATCCCTGGCCCAGGAACTTCCAAATGCAAAGGGTGTAGCCATAAAAAGAAAAAAAATCTTCCTTGTTAGACTTAGGCTGCTTGCAGAATTAAAGGAAGAAAATCTGAAATGACTATTGAGACACTTAGTGAATGATCCAGGAGTAAAGTATACAGCCTTTAAATGCGTTGAGATGAGTAGTTTCTACCATAAACACACAAGCATATGCATGTACACACATCACTATAGATTAATGATAGTATATATGGACTGCAGGGACTTGCAACCTAAAAATGTTAAGTTTTTCATAGTTTGTTGAATTAGATATTGTTTATTGATAAATCCTAAATACATAAAGGCTACAAACTACATGTACCATCAAACTACAGATGGTGAAAAAAAACCTAGCTGGGACAGGAAAAAATGGAAGGAAATTGTTAACAGGCATTTCATTTTCAGCCTTGAAATCTATTTTTGGTGTTTTTCTTTTTAGGTCCGCACCCGCGGCATATGGAGGTTCCCACGCTAGGGGTCTAATTGAAGCTACAGCTGCCAGCCTACGCCACAGCAAGGCAGGATCTGAGCTGTGTCTTCGACCTACACCACTGCTCAGGGCAACACCAGATCCTTAACCCACTGAGTAAAGCTAGGGATCAAACCCGCAACCTCATGGTTCCCGGTAGGATTCATTTCTGCTGCGCCATGACGGGAAATCCTATTTTTGTTTTTTTAAGTTGCAGAAAAGTCATTCTGAAAATTCTTCATTCCCATCTTTCCTCCCCCTCCCCCTCCTCCTCATCCTGTAGCATATAGAAATTCCTGAGTTAGAGGTCAAATCCGAGCTGCAGCTGCTGGCCTGCACCATAGCCACAACAGCACTGGATCCAAGCCCCATCTATGACCTCCACCCAAGCATGTGGTAATGCCAGATCTTTAACCTGAGTGAGGCCAGGTATCAAACCCGTATCCTCACCAATACAATGTCAGGTTCTTAACCCACTGAGCCACAGTGGGAACTCCCTATCTTTTCTTCTGATAAAGCACCTGACCCTCACAGCTACAATGAAGAGATTCTGTAAAATTACTTTAATAAAAACTCTGCAGCTTGAATTGCTGCAAACCAGCGACCTGAATGTGAGTGTGTGCGGCCAGAGGTGTTGGTGTTGATGCTGGAGCAAGATCCTTTGGTGGTAGAGGGTTTTTAAGCCCCTTGGGAAATGAATTGCCAGAGGCAGAAATTACTCAAAAATCTATAACAAAACCCATCCATTGCAGCACTTATCCTGTTTCCATTGGCCCTTCTCCTTCTTAGGACTTACAGATTCTGTGTCAGTAAAAGTGAGAGAAACCATGCAGAACAGAGGTGTGACCTTGACACAGGGGTGTTTCTCTCCAGGCTCTGTGTTGTTGCAGCACTCTGTGTGCTCTACCCAGTGGCTGCCTCTCCCAGCAGGGAAGTCAGAAAAGCTGCCAGAGTCAAACTTTCTTCTGAGCCTCATTTAGCCTGATGGGGGCTGATGGAAGCTTGTGAGTCAAGCTAACAGTCCATGTGGGCCAAGGTCTCCTGGGCCAGCACCAGGGGCCTGTGGTACAGATCCCTCTCTGGTGCAGATCCCCCTCAGGATGCTCCTGGGCCCCAGGGGGTCTCACCTCCTCTCCTTTAGCATCTGGGTGACAGGAGGGTCACTTGGCCTTGAGGTTTTGGCCAGTTTGGCCCATACTCCCATCTCTGCTGCCCACTCCTGGCTAAGTAAGGTTCCCCTTGCTCCTAGGTGTACTGACCTTTCTTGTTGTCTGCCCTGGGGACCGCAGTCCCTCCCACGCCTCCCCTACCTTGGGCTAGCCTACACGTTGGCTCATGGAACCTAGGATCCTGTGATCCCTGCCTGAAGCCTTTACCGCTTAGCTTTGCTGCATGGCATCTTACTCTTTCCATGGTAGCTCCTGGCAGTCCTGGATCTGAACTCTTGCTGAAAGCAGGTAGAAACTTCCAGGCTCCCTGGCTCCATCTAGAGCTACGGGAGACTGGGAAAGGGGAATGTCTAACTCTCCCTGCCCAGTGCCCTCCAGCGTCATTTCTACCTGTGCAGGGCCATCTCCCCTGAAGTTCGGAAGGAAGGCCGGGCTCAGGCCCCTCCCTCCAGCTGCTTTTTCTCTCTTTTGTCATCTGGTTTCCTCCAGACTTCTAACCTTACCCACTGGAAGAGTTTCTGCCTCCCCTTTCTTTTTTCTTTTCTTTTTTTGGTCTTTTTGCCTTTTTAGGGCCACTCCCATGGCATATGGAGGTTTCCAGGCTAGGGGTCTTATCGGAGCTGTAGCTGCCAGCCTACACCACAGCCACAGCAGCGCCAGATCCGAGCCATGTCCGCAACCTACACCACAGCTCACGGCAACACTGGATCCTTAACCCACTGAGCGAGGCCAGGGATCAAACCCACAACCTCATGGTTCTTAGTCGAATTTGTTTCCACTGTGCCACAACGGGAACTCCCTGGACTGATTTATTCTTGAAAGCACCTCAAAATAGGATTGTAGAGTGGGGAGTAGACATTACTCAGAGGAGGAAACACTTCTAGAGGCATTTCAAAAATATCCCTAAAGCAATTCAATAAATATTTATGGAGCAGCTGCTGAGTGTTAGCTGGTGTGTGCAAAATAGATGCGGTGCCTATCCTCAGTAAGCTTACAGTCTTGAGCATTTTGTAGGAAAGATCCCCAAGCAAGGGCTAGAGATCTACAAACAAGGCCAATCATTGTAGGGTCAACTGAAATGTCCATCAGTTAGGAAAAGGATTTACATAAATTATGAAACAGCCATCCTCTGGAATGTTATGCAGTCATCACAGAGAATTAGATAACAAGATAAATCTGTACATGCTCACGTGGAGGAAGAATCTATGCTTTTTATCTGAATATATCTATATATACACAGACATGTAAATACACACATTTACATGTCTGCATGAGCATAAAAAGATTTTAAGTAGTACACAACCAGCTAGTAACAGTGATTTCCTCCAGGTGGTGATATTTGATATAACTGGGGAGAGGAAAGGGAAGGGACTTTTATCTTTACTTTATAAACTTCTGTATTGTTCGAATTTTGTACAACAAATTGTATTGTAATTTTTTTCCAATTAAAAAAATTATACAATTTTTAAAGGTTACTTTCCAAGCCCAGTTATTTCAAAATATTAGGTGTATTCTCCATCTTGTACAATACATTCTTGAGCCAGTCTTACACCCAGTAGTTTATACCTCTTATTCACGCACCCCTCCACTCACCCTTCCCTTTCTCCAGTGGTAACCACTGGTTTGGTGTCTGTATTTCTGAGTCTGCTTTTTTTTTTGTTATATTCACTAGTTTCTTGTATTTTTTAGATTCCACATATAAGTGATATCATACAGTATTTGTCTTTCTCTGTCTGACTTATTTCACTTAGCATAATACCTGCAAAGTCCATCCGTGTCACTGCAAATAGCTACGTGGGATCTGAGCTACATCTGTGACCTACTGATGAATGGTGGCCATTCTGACAAGTGTGAAGTACTATCATGGTCTTAATTTGCTTTTCCCTGATGATTAGCAACGTTGAGCTTTTTTTTATGTGCCTACTTGCCATCTGCATTTCCTTTTTGGAAAAAAGTTTCTTCAATTCCTCTGCCTATTTTTTTTTTTTTTTTTCTTTTTATGGCCATACTTGTGGCATATAGAAGTTCCTGGGCTAGGGGTCAAATTGGAGCTGCAGCTGCCAGCCTACGCCAGCACCACAGCAATGCTGGATCCAAGCCACATCTGTGACCTAGCTTTTAGCAATGCGCTGAGTCCTTAACCCATTGAGAGAGGCCAAGAATTGAACATGCATCATGGACACTGTGTTGGGTTGTAAACCTGAACCACAACGGGGAACTCCCTTCTGCCCATTTTTAATTGGGTTGTTTGTCTTTTTGTGTGTGTGTGTGTGCCTGCAGCATGCAGAAATTAAGAATCAGTGACAGTGCCTGATCCTTAACCCAGTAGGCCACTAGGGAACTCAAAGAGTTGTTTGTCTTTTTGATGCTGAGTTATATAACCTGTTTATATATATGTTGGCTGTAATACCTTACCAGTCATATCATTTGCAAATATTTCTTTTGTTTTTGTCAGTGGTTTCCTTTGCTGTGCAAAACTTTTAAGGTTAATTAGGTCTCATTTGTTTATTTTTTTATTTTGTTGTCTTTAGGAGACAACAAAATAAAATTCCCTTTTTTTGGTAATTTTTAAGACAAAGAAAATCAGAAAAATATGTACCTTGCACATGATCTAGTTTAGGTCTTTGGAGTTATTTCCAAACCTTTAAGAGGTGAGGAAGATGGGGGTTGGGTGGTGGTCTCTCTGCCAGTTTTTGCCCCTCATCCTATAGGAATTCAAGGTAGGGTGTCCAAACCTCCAACCATCTCCATGTGGAGTCTCTGGGACAGAAAGGTTGCCCCCATCACCCCTCTCATCTTCATTCCACCCTTTTCCTCCCCAGCATCATTCCCTCTATGTTTTCACCTCCTTTCTGTCTCCCATCCAAAGGCTTTATCTGCCTTGTTTCTCCAGGTTGTCATCTTTTGCCTTCGAAATTAGAAAGTTCCAAATCTCCTTGCATGACTGAAATATTCTCACCAATTCCAGAGTCTGTTGTAAATTAGAATTGGTGTCTCTCCCCTCCAGTTCTGTTTCTTGGAGCCCGAGGTTAGATTCAGAGGAAGAAAATTATTGCCTGAGTATTGTTTGTTTGGTTTTACAGTTTTGGAGGGGGCATTATTGCCCCTACTCATCCATAATGCCCACATTAGTCTCTACAGAAACACTCATTACATCTTTTTTCAAGATCTGTGTTCTTCCACTACAGTTATTCTGAAAGAGCTCTGTGCCCTCCCAGATTTGGAAAGTCCATCTTGGTGCTCAAGGGTGCCTTGCTCCCACCCCCTCCTTGGTCCTAGGGTGTCTCCAGGCTGCAAAGGGCAGAGAATAAGGGGGAAGAGAGCTTCCATTCCATAACTATAAGCTCTGGGGTGCCTTGTACTGACATTAATATTCAATGTCAGTGTCAATTTTTAGAACTTAGATCAGTTTTTAGCCATTCATGGATAGCTATCACTAGTAGTTTTTCTTTTCCTATTGTTTTACATTTAACAAGATTTCTTATAAAACTCCAGACAGCTTCAGCTTATGTCCTGACTTTGTTAACTTTCTAGCTGAGTGATCATAGTCAGTCATTTATCTCTGAGCCTCAATCCCCTCACCTGTAAAATGAGGATATTAATGTTTCTAACCTTATAGTGACAGTGAGAGGTTAATTAAGTTAATAAAAGTGAAGCACATGGAATAGTGCCTGACATATAGATATGTGCTGGCATTTGCTGTTTTACTGCAAATGCCCTTCTCTGTAACTTTTCTGCTTCAGTTTTTTTTATATTTTAATTATACCTTCCAAAGATACAGGTCTTCCTTCTATTCATTTTTTTTTTTAATCTGAATCACACGCATACAATTCATTGTGCTTTTATCTTTTCCTCTCCACTTCTTTGGTCTCAGTACTTTTTAAAATCATCCTTCTGGTCTCAACCTCACCTCTTGGCTCCAGGACGCCTTCCTGACCACCTGTCTTGAGGTTAAGTGAGGTCTACCTGTCAGATGCACTGTGGTTTCTTCACCAACACATGCAAAGTGCAGGTATTTGCTCCATGTTTGGCCTACTCTGTAGGACCATGAGCTTCACAAGGGCAGACACTGTGTCTGTTCCTCGGTGTCTAGCTTAGAATATAACTGGCACTTACTATTCATTTAACGAGAAAATGCTGATGTAAGAAATAAGATTAAATGGATTCCAGACAGTCTGATTTCTGTTTTTTTTTTAAAAATAAAAACCTCTAAGTCTCCGACATAAACGACAGCAACATCTTCTCAGATCCACCTCTTAGAATATTGACAGTAAAAACCAAAATAAACAAATGGGACTTGATCAAACTTAAAAGTTTCTGCATAGCAAAGGAAACCCTAAACAAAATGAAAAGACAACCCACACAATGAGAGAAAATCTTTGCAAATGAATCCACTGACAAGGGATTAATCTCCGAAATTTATAAATACCTCCTACCGCTCAATACCAAAAAAAAAAAAAACAACCCCGTCAAAAAATGGGCAGAAGATCTAAACAGACAATTCTCCAAAGAAGACATACAGATGGCCAAAAGACACATGAAAAGATGTTCAACATCACTCATTCTTAGAGAAATGCAAATCAAAACCACTCTGAGGTACCACCTTACACCAGCCAGGATGGCCACCATCAAAAAGTCTACAAACAATAAGTACTGGAGAGGGTGTGGAAAAAAAGGAACCCTAGTACACTGTTGGTGGGATTGTAAACTGGTGCAACCACTGTGGAAAACAGTATGGAGATTCCTCAGAAGATGAAAAATAAAACTGCCATTTGATCCAGCAATCCCACTCCTGGGCATCTATCCAGAGAAAAGACACATGTACTCTAGTGTTCATTGCAGCACTATTTTCAATAGCCAAGACATGGAAACAACCTAAATGTCCATCGACAGAGGAGTGGATCAAGAAGATGTGGTACATATACACAATGGAATATTACTCAGCCATTAAAAGGAATGAAATACCGGCATTTTTAGCAACATGGATGAACCTAGAAATTATCATGCTAAGCGAAGTCAGTCAGTCAAAGAGACCCCGACATCAAATGCTTTCACTGGCATGTGGAATCTGAAAAAAGGACACAGTGAACTTCTTTGCAGAACAGATACTGACTCACAGACTTTGAAAAACTTATGGTTTCCAGAGGAGACAGTTTGGGGGGTGGGGAGATGCATCGGGGTTGTGGGATGGAAATCCTATCAAATTGGATTGTGATCATTGTGCAGCTATAATTGTAATAAATTCATTACAATTTATCTAAGAACATAGATAATTGAGAACAGTGTTGAAAGGGAAATAAACACTTTCGGAGAAAAAGTTGTTTGCATGTATATTGGGCCAGGTCCTGTTTTAGATAATGGTGGTATAGGTTTTTAAGCTGATAATGTTAATTACTGCTTTTATGTTTTAAATATAATCTTGGGGGCAAGCTTATTTGCTACTTCATGAAAAGCACTGGTATTAAAAAAATATATATATTTTCCTTTCTTTTTATCAAGTAGAAGGTAATGGGCTCCAGATGCTAGTTCTAAAAAATTAACTCCTACAGAAAGAACATGAGTCTCTAAACTGCTCTCATTAGTCTGTTGTGTTCTTATGGTCCTGTTCTCCCATAACCAAACAAAAAAAGTATGTGTGGGTTGTACATACACTCATACATGTGTATATACATTTGTTTGTATATGCATAATACATAATTGTACCTTGGTATCCTTGGGAGAAAAGTTCCAGGACCCATTCGGATACCAAAATCTGTAGATGCTCAAGCCCCTTAGATAAAATGATGTAGTTTTTACATATGACCTGGGCACATCCTCCCCAATACTTTCAACCATCTGTTTATTATTTATAATACCTAATACAATGTAAAGGCTATGTGACTAGTTGTAAATAAAATGTAAACACTATGCACGTAGTTGCCATGGCAAATTGAAGTTTGCTCTTTGGAATTTTCTGCGATTTATTTTTCAGTATTTTTGACCCACAGTTAGTTGAATCTTCAGATGCAGAACCTGCAGATATGGAGGGCTGACTCTGTGTGTGTGTGTGTGTGTGTGTGTGTGTGTGTGTGTGTGTGTGTATGAGAGAGAGAGACAGAGAGAGTTAGAGGGAGAAGGGGAGAGAGAGGCACTGCTCTGCGAAATTCAGTGAAACTTCCCTGGTTCCCTGAGTCTTTATCAGGCCCTGTTTGGGTTTCCTTCCAATTAGAAAAAGGCTTCTGGCAACATTATTCCTGCTACAGTTGTTCCAAGTAGTTTTATGTAGTAAAATAGTTAAAGGCCCTTTCTTTAGCCACTATTAGAACTTTGTTTACTTACCCAACAGTTAATTGTGAATTGTGGAATGCCTTCCATATGCCACAATTCAGCCCATTTAATGTTTTTCTGAATGTTTTAGCCATATTAGAACTGGACAGTTTTCAGATGCATTTATACAATGGTTTCTTCACAGCCAGTGAAATAAATCTCTTTCACCAGAGGATTTTTTTTGTTTTTGTTTATTGCAGCCACACCTGCAGCATATGGATGTTCCTGGGCCGGGGAGCGGGGCCGGGGGGGGGGGGGCAAATCAGAGCTGCAGCTGCGGCCTACACCACAGCCATGGCAATACTGGATCTGAGCTGCATTTGCAACCTACGCTGCTGCTTGTGGCAATGCCAGATCCTTAACCTACTGAGTAAGGCCAGGGATCAAGCCAACATCCTCACAGAGATTGTCAGGTCCTTAACCTGCTGAGCCACAACAGGAACTTGCACCAGAGTTTTAAAACGGAAAATAAACCAAGATTGAAGGCATGAAAAATAGGCCTTAATACCATCCCTAGCTGACTTCATCTCATAGCAACTTCTCTTCTACCTTGGGTTTCTGTTAAAATATAAAAAGTTGTATTTCATTCCCTTGCCTGAGTTAAGTCAATAATATTTAAATTCAGTCAGAAAACATAGTCATGGTAAGCTTGGGACCAAGCATTGTAGATTACCCCTGAGTAAATACGATAAAATGCTCCTTTTGCAGATGCAAGTATTGGCATTACGATGAAAACCTGCTCACGGCCAGCATCGTCATTGTCTTCCATAATGAGGGGTGGTCAACCCTCATGAGAACAGTCCACAGTGTAATTAAAAGGACTCCAAGGAAATACCTGGCAGAAATCGTGTTGATTGATGATTTCAGCAACAAAGGTAATGGCTATGGAATTGACATTTTGTCTATAAAATGAGTTAATTATAAACGATTGCAAAAAAATGTGATTTCAGAATAGTCTTCAGAAATAAATAGTTAGCATCTATTGAGAGCCTTGCTTATCAAGTTGCTACTGTGCCAAGCACTGAATGTGAATTATTTTGTTTAGTTCTGACAGTAGCCCTTGTGATATTGTTTACCTTTATTTCACACTTGCGGCTCAGAGATGTTAAATAACTTGCCAGAGGTCACAGAGGTAGTAATTAACAGCCACATCCAAATGTAGAGGCTCATAAGTCTGTGTATTTAACCACAGTCTTATACCACTTCTTTGGGCCTCATGTTTTATAAAAATTTAACCGTAGCGGAAATTTATTGGACCACTTAAAAAATGCAGTGGCATATATATATATTTATCTTAATGCCACTCAAAGCTCTGTCCACAGTTGTCAGACTGAATTCTATACCTATTGAGTAGCTCATGTTTTGTGTTTGAATGATGGTGCAAATATTTAATTTGACCAGAAACCATGGCCTATTTTTATTTACAATAGAAAGTACCTATTAAAGATAATTTTTTTCTATATTTGATTTAGAATATTGAATAGTAGAAAATTGTCAGGGTTTTTAAAATCCTTTTCAAGGAGCAAGCTCTATCAGCATTTAGGGAGGTGTTTGGTAGGCATGGTTCAACTTGGAGAGATTGAGCGCTGATTTTTCCAGAGAAGTGAGCTTTTTTTAAGTTAACATTTTTTTTCTTCTTCAAATAGATCCATTATTGTAAGCTGAATATATCTTCTTAGTGACATAAATATCAAAAGATAGGTAATGCTATAGCTCAGATCCCAAATCAGTATGTGACTATATTACTGAAACCTAGATCACCATATTTATATATTTTTCGTTGCTTGTCACAGAACTGAACTGAAACCTTTGAAAATTGACCAAAGAGCTCAGGCATCTCAGTAACAACAGGATGTTTGCTTTTTGGCAAATGAGTTTTGCAGAGAATATTTATGTACAAGTAGTGATATCACTGAACATAATGTTAGAAGAGGAGTCAGAACATGGGCAGCATGAAAATATCATCCAAAATGGCTTTACAGAAGCTTCCTCTAAAACTTAATTTAGAACTCTCACAGTCTGATAAATCTCTTCTGTTTTTGCAAGGACATGACCAGAATCTTGATCTGGTACACATATGTTGGCATGGAGAAGAAGTAGAAATACGACCTACTTACTTCCTTTCCCCCTCCTCATTGTGCAACTAATCACTTTTTTCAGCTAATCATTTTAAATTACAGCAGAAAATGTATAACTTTTAAATTTTTCAGTCACATCACATGTCTTTAATTTAGACTCTTGGTTGCAATTTTATGCAACAGGAATATTTTCATTAAGAATACTAGTCCTCTCTCAAAATAAATACTCGAAAGTATGTTTTCAAGTGATATTGTTGATATTAACCATGTTTTAGATTTAGCAAAACTTAAGTCTACAAGAATAACTTGCAGAAATCCCATTTCTATGATTGTATTGATTTTAAAAACGCCTGTGTTACTAATACAAGTAATAGTTCAACATAGTCTTAAAAAAAAAGTAAAGATACACCAAAAGGTGTTTCCCATTCTGAAATCTTACTTCCTTGCTTGGCCTAAGGAAAGAAGAACAAAACTGGGAGCTTAGAGTTTCCGTTGTGGCGCAATGGTTAACGAATCCGACTAGGAACCATGAGGTTGCGGGTTCCATCCCTGGCCTTGCTCAGTGGGTTAAGGATTCGGCGTTGCCGTGAGCTGTGGTGTAGGTCACAGACGAGGCTCGGATCCCGCGTTGCTGTGGCTCTGGCGTAGGCCGGTGGCTACAGCTCCGATTCAACCCCTAGCCTGGGGAACCTCCATATGCCACGGGAGCGGCCCTAGAAATGGCAAAAAGAAAAAAACAAAACAAAACAAAAAACTGGAGCTTAAGTTTTTTGTCGAATTTACTAATTTTTTTTTGTGATCAGTGCGTCTATTGTTACAAACCTCTAATATTAAGCCTTTTGTAACACGATTTATGTATGTACGTATGTATTTTTGGCTTGTCCGCCAGAAATCAAACCCCACCACAGCAGTGTTTCAGGCTGCTGAAGTAACAACGTCAGATTCTTAAACTGCTGTACCACAGGAGAACTCCCTCTTATAACACATTTTAAAAGCAATTTCATGTAGGGTCTTGCCTTTGGTGGGGACTACCTGTGGATAGACGTATGAAAAGTCTTTCATAACTCTTTCCAAATTCAAAACAACCTTGACATCTGTCAGCCCTATCCTCAGTAAAATTATATAGTGTTTGGAAAAATCTTACTAGAGGGAAAACTGGGATTGTTTTCTTTCCCCAGTAAATTCAGTATGTAAAGCTTTTTATTTTAAAGACAGAATAGTTAACTAATGGATATAAAACCCCACAAAAGAGCTAGCTGTTCCAAACCTTCAGGTTTTTGGAAGTTACAGTGTCTTCAAAACCTCACGGTCTGGAGCCTTTGAACAGAGAACACTCCTCTCCACTTGTGTGTTAGGCACTAGGCTGCTGGGATCTGGAGACACATCCTACCCGGTCCTACCTACCAGTCTCAGGGAAGGTGGCTAGGGGAGCACTTTGGCTCACAGTGCACCTCGTTTCCACCCGCCTCTCCTTGGCAAGTCATGTGGCCTACTGTGCGCAGAAGTCAGCTTAACTAGAACCTAAATTTAAAGAGCAGACCATTCACTCATTTCTGGCTCTAACAGTTTATTTTAGATTTGTTTAGATCACGTATCCAAAAAAGGACCTAGTGCAATTCAGAAGGGGCTTTTTAAAAAAACAGTTTAGGGGAGTTCCTGTTTGTGGCTCAGTGGTAACGAACCCTGCTAGGCATCCATGTGGTTCAATCCCTGGCCTCGCTCAGTGGGTTAAAGGATCTGGCATTGCGGTGAGCTGTGGTATAGGTTGCAGATGGGGCTGGGATCCAGCGTTGCTGTGGCTGTGGCATGAGCTAGTGGCTACAGCTCTGATTCAGCCCCTAGCCTGGGAACTTCCATATGCCACAGGTACGGCACTAAAAGACAAATAAATAAATAAATAAAACATTTAGGACTGTACCTAGCTTAAAAAAAAAGAAAAGAAAAGGGAGGTAAGAGCTTTTTTTTTAAAAAAAAAAAAAAACATATTGAAGGGAAAATTGCCAAGAGTTTTGCAGGGGGGAGGGGATTGTAATTTCAGTGTAAGAATTTTATTTATAATTCTCATTAAAACTGGATACCAGAATATAAAAAGGAAAATTTTCTCTTCTGAGTATTGAATACCCATGTGTGGGTGTCTGGCTAATTATAAGCTCCTTAAAAATGAGTAAAATATTAAGCGAACAGCCTGATTTGCCCATTTAACCACTAGCTTGCCACTAAATACAGCTATTTTTTAATTTGTTTTTGTATTCATGAGCCAAAATTTTAAACTACTTAAAAATAATTTTTGTGTCTTCAAGAAACATTTTTAAGGATCCAGGAATTAGTTGTGGCTGTGATGAGCCAATTTCATGGGCTTACAGTGATACAAACAAAAACTGTTCTCTTGTAACTGGGAAGCCAAGATGGAAACTTTGGCAAATGTATCTTGTTTTTGTAACACAAACTTTTCTGTCCCAAATTGCAATATATGCATACATATAACTATATATATATAATACATATTTATTACGTAAGTTTCAGTCCTGAATATTTATAAATATGTACATAGACACTTACACACACACACACACACATATATACACACACACTTACTGATGCTTAAAATACAGAGAAAATGGGATCTTTTATTGTTATTTGCCAACTTGATGGGAACTATATTCATCACCACACCAAGACTACACCTTTCAACACTGATTGTAGGGAAAGGATGGATCAGAAACAAATGTTAATACCCTACGCCCTGTGTGATGGTGGTGCAGTCATGTAATGTTATTTACAGGCGATGCATCTTTAGAAATCCTGAACCATTGCTTCTGCCAAAAGCATACAAACTATTGTGCCTGAAAGCTTCTAGATATGATATTTTAACATGTGATTTTTTTTTTCAGTTTTTGTGTTAGTTGGCATAGTCATCATTTATTTAATGTTTAGAGAGATGTTTGTTAATTCTCAGGCTATCTAGTTCTCCAGAGGCATATTAAGCTCAGCATTTAACTTGAATAATACATTTTACCTTACTTTCCTGGAGTAAACATTCAGTCTGATCTATGTAAAATTATTGACTGCCCAAAGTACCTGTTGTTGCCGAGCCTTTTTTCTTGAGAAAAATAATTGTTTAACTGGTTTATAGACGTAAATATAATTTGTAATGGTGAATGAATTTTTCATTCATAGAACATTTAAAAGAAAAACTGGATGAGTATATTAAGCTGTGGAATGGCCTAGTGAAGGTATTTCGAAATGAGAGAAGAGAAGGTTTAATTCAGGCACGAAGTATCGGTGCCCAGAAGGCCAAACTGGGACAGGTAGGAAACATTTGATACCTATAATAGATATCAACATTTTGGATTTAGTAACTAAAAGATCATATACATTTTTAAATACACCTTGAGTTTTTAATTTTTTTAACTGAAATGAAAATGTTGGCTTAAACAGAAAACTTACGTGTCACAGTTGACTCTAACAAAGAGTTTGTATTAGCATCCAATTTTAACTTGTATGTGATAGATGATGTGCCATATACGAGGAGTGTTTTTTCACCCTGCCTCTCTTTTTGAAGGTTTTGATATACCTCGACGCCCACTGCGAGGTGGCAGTTAACTGGTATGCACCACTTGTAGCTCCTATATCTAAGGACAGGTAACATGCTCTTGCTTTCTTTCTTTCCTAGTTGAAAAGTAAACCTCTTCCTAGAAGGACAAATAATATTCTCATTCTTCTGATTTCAGTTCCATTCAGGGTATCATGTTGTGTTTTGAGTGTTATCTTTCACTAGTTGTTTCCCTGGGTGGAGCTGGACCTATCCTTGGGGCTGATTTGGATGCAGGCAGTTAGGCATCTGAGCCTAGGGCATCTCCCTCAGAATCATCTTGTGGTTGGGTTACTGAAGAGACTTCCTCTAGCTCCAGAAGCTTTCTCTAAGAATAATAGTAATTGTTCCCTCCACTTCGGTAACATTCGAAAGACTTGAAGGAACATACTTTGAAATTATGCCTATTGTTTTTTTATGCCCTTTGAAATTGTTATTTTACATGGTAAGGACCAGCTGTTTGTTATTTGTGTCAAGGCCCCAAGTTCCCCTAGGACCTTTAAAGTAAGTGGATACCTGTGCTAAGGAAATGGGTTGATCGCCATTCCATTTACACAAGGTCTGAAACAGTGGACAGCAGCACTGGTCTCCTGGTTCCCAAAGCCTTCCTTGTCATCAGCCCAGAATTCTGACTATTTCAGAATCTAGAAAAAAATAAGGCAAATCCCCATGGCAATGGCATGAGTCAGAGGAAGAACTCTGGAGGGTTTAATCATCAGAGGATTTATCATGAATGATTTTCATGTGCTCTTTGAGTTAATGCTCACAGCAACCCTGTAAGATACATATCATTAGCTCCATTGTCTTGAAGAGTTTGCTGAGGCTTAGAGAAATTAATTGATTTGTTCCAAGTCAGACAACTAATAAATTGTCCAACTGAGATCTCTGGGACACGTTCCACTGCATACTTAGAAATCTGAGAGTCATGAGAAGTGAGAAAGATAAACAGCCTTTATCTTCACCTCTCCTGCTGCAGACTGGCAGTCCTGGGGGCAGTGAGGGGACAGCGTCCCACAGGGACCTTCCCCTGGCCGGTGGGAATCCACAACACCTTCCCTCTGTCAAAATCTGAAGCCCCATAGACTTTGCCCTTGGTTTCTAAACATCTAAAAAGCAGCTTAACATGGCCATGAAAACCTATAATCTCCATTTTAGGAAATACATTTTGAAATCCTTTCTGATAAAAGGAGCATTGGGACTAGCAGGGCACCAATTATCTTTGTAGAGTTGGCTGTACACCTAGTTAGTCATATAGTGCCAGCATTTTCATAAAGCTCAAAGAAAAGGTAATTGTTTGCTCCAAATTCTCAGGCCACTATTTAAGTTTTTTAGCAGATTTTGAGGGATTTTTTTCTTGTTTTTTTAAAAAGCAGGAATACAGTACAGTACTTTTTTTTTGGCAATGTAAGCTTTTTTTTTTTTTTAAGTAAAAGAAAAGCTGGCTTTTTTTGCAATAAAAAGCAGGAAAAGAAGATCAAGTAAATGTACAGAAACAGTTTCGTAATAACTGTTCTCAAAGAAGCAGAAAGCAGCGAAGACTTGGGAACACTACTGAAAGCGTAGCAGGCATTATCTTTCTACACGCATACACACACAGTCATTTTTAATGTAGGGGTCAGGAGGGAAAATAACAGGCAAGGAAATCTGGTAGATAATGCAAGGTTACCAAGAGAACATTGCCTGTAGGACCAAAGTGAAAGTGAGGAAACACTGTTAAATTTAAAAATATGGCTCTTTATCCCTGACATTTGCCCAGAAGCCAAGGAACATCTCCTCTCTCCTTCCTTTATGAAACCAGCCTCCTTGACTCTTCAATGCATTTATTCACTTCTATTTCCCATTAGGTATTAAAGTCTCTGGTGGGGGGTGGGGCAGGGGTAGACACCACCCTGCCCCCAGTAAAAAGAGATAACACACAAGTTTCCTGGTGGCTCAGTGGGATAAGGATCTGGCATTGACACTGCTGTGGCTCTGGTTACAGCTGTGAAGCAGGTTCAATCCCTGGCCCAGGAACTTGCACATGCCTTGGGTATGGGGGGAAAAAAGATAATACAGCTAGGCTTGTTAAACTAGTCAGATTTGGTTTCTTAAATGCTTTTTCATTTTCTGTAAATGTTTCAGAACTACATGTACTGTGCCTCTAATAGATTACATAGATGGGAATGATTTTTCCATTGAGCCACAGCAAGGTGGGGACGAAGATGGCTTTGCCAGAGGGGCCTGGGACTGGAGTTTACTGTGGAAACGTATTCCCCTAAGCCACAAGGAAAAGGCCAAGAGAAAACATAAAACTGAGCCTTATCGGTAAAGATTACTGCTTCCTCTTCTTATGTGAAATGTTGATCTAAGTGCCTTCTTTTTTTTCCTTCCCCATGTATTCGTATAAACATGTGGGTCCGTACGTGTCCTTCCATTTCATCTTTGCTGCCATCATCAACACAACACAGAACCATTTGCACTGTGCCGATTATAGATGTCATAAATGGCAACACGTATGAAATTGTACCCCAAGGGGGTGGTGATGAAGATGGGTATGCCCGAGGCGCGTGGGATTGGAGCATGCTCTGGAAACGGGTGCCTCTGACCCCTCGAGAGAAGAGAATGAGAAAGACAAAAACTGAACCGTATCGGTAATCACTAAATCACTTACCTGTTTTTCTTTTCTCCAGCTGGCACTAACCTATTAACCTCTTGCCAACCTTAAAAAAAAAAAAAAAAAAAAGTATTATTATTGAAACTGTACCTGCTGTCTCAGATTCTGAAAGGTTTTCTTTCTTTGCTCTATTTCACACGTTTAAATTCACAGTGATTGCTTTTTCCTTAAAAGCAAGCTCCATTTGGGGGTGGGCATATATTTCATGGCATTAGTTCCAAATACCAGTGGAAAAAACAAAGTCTTTTGTCATCCCGTCCTAATAGACTGGACATGAGATTATGTTCTTTTGACGATCACGTCATTCTGTAAGTTTAAAACGTGTAAATTACTTACAGTCCAAGTTTTATATCCACTTCGATGCCTTGGGGGTAGTGTTAACAATGAAAGGCTGCGGCAAGAGTTTTTTCCCTCCTTTTGTTTTATCTGCTAACTCTTAAATACTATTTTTGTACAAGTTAAAGTTGATGAATAAAAATACATGACTTTGGGAAATGTTACATAGAATCCTTTATTACTTCATTCTCAGAAGAGTATTTGATTAAAAGGAAACTTTATTCCAAAATCAGCCTTTCTCCCTTCTGTGGCTCTTCAAATAGAACAGTTTATGCTACTCTCTGCTTTTGGTCTTTTCACTGGAACGTTTTACCATCTTTCAAAAGAGTGGCCCCAAATGAAATGTTTGCTTAAATGCTCCTGTAAGCTTCCCACTGTGTCTGATTTTACTTCTCTGACCTTATAGTTTTGCTTTTGGTCTCTCTCCCTGTAATGCTACTGATGATGTTCGACTCGATTTTGGAAAGGTATCTCCATGCAGAAAGCTGATGGGATTTGGGCACATTGATTGAGATACCAGGATACAGAAATGGCAAACATAAGGAAATTTTACAACTTTTAGCTTTTTTGATGTTTTTCAAATTTCTTTTTAAAGTTGTTTTTCAAAGATTGTCCAGGAACATACTGCTTAACCGGACTCACAAATAATTCTGGGGAAAAAAAGGCAGGGGAGTGATGACTACAGTTATATTTCTGCCAGTTTCGTAGGCTTGCAGAGAAAAAAATTTTTTTTTTCTTTTCACCACCACACCTGCAACATATAGGAGTTCCAAGGCCAAATCAGAGATGTAGCTGCCAACCTACACCACAGCCACAGCAACACCGGATCTGAGCCACATCTGCAACCTATGCTGCAGCTTGTGGCAATGCTGGATCCTTAATCTACTGAGTGAGGCCAGGGATTGAACCCATATCCTCACAGAGACAATGTCAGGTAACCTGCTGGGCCACAACAGGAACTCCAAAATTTGTATATGTGCGAGATAAATTTAAGGAAGGTTTTTCTTTAAATAAATCACTGATGTGCATGTCAAGGATACATTTTCAAATGTGTACCAAGTGGGAATGTATTTAAAGATTAAAAAGACATAGTTACTGGAGTTCCCGCTATGGGACAGTGAGCTGGAAATCCCACTGCAGTGGATTATTGGGTTCAATGCCCAGCCTGGTGCAGTGGGTTAATAAATCTGGCGTTGCTGCAGTGGTGGTGTAGGCTGGTAGCTGCAGCTCAGATTCAGTCCCTGGCCCAAGAACTTCTATATGCTGTGAGTACAGCCATTAAAAAAAAGAAAAAGACGTAGTTATAATAATGTTAAATGACAGATAAATGTGGCGTGAAAATATAACCAAAAACATAATAAGGCTGTTTAGTGAGTTAGGCAGAATACTTTAAGAAGAAGAAAAGCCTTATGAGAGAAGGATTCTCCCCTGATGTGATTTCCCTTTAATATTGAAAATGTTGCTTGGTTCGTTATTTATATAATATTTAATGAGTGCTTAGTGTATGCCAGGCACTATTTTCTGGGGATAAATTTTAGAGAGACATGTTTGTGGCACTTAAAATGTAGTGGACAAGAGAGAACTTGAACAGTTAACTACAGGAGTGGTTCTGGAGTAAGTGTAATGAGTGGCGTGAAGAAAAACAACAGGGAAGTTCCTGTTGTGGCTCAGCAGTTATGAACCTTGACTGGTATCCATTGGATGCGGGTTTAATCCCTGACCTTGCTCATTGAGTTAGGATCTGGTATTGCTGTGGCTGTGCTGTAGGCTGGCAGCTGCAGCTCCAGTTTGACCTCTAGCCTGGGAACTTCCATACGCGGCAGCTGCAGCTCTAAAAAGCAAAAAAAAAAAAAAAAAAAAACCACAGTGTTCTCAGAGCTTATGGCAAGTGTCACTGAGGCTGAGCCCTGAAGGATGGGGAATCAGCCAGGGGGTGGGGGGCATTTTAGGAGAGGGACAGCGCCCATGAAGGCCCTGGGATAGAAGGGAGCTGGTTGTGTTCCCAGCAAGGGCAGAGCAGTGAAGCAGTATCTGGTGTGTGACAAGCCTCAGATGGGGCAGCAAAGAACAAATGACACAGTCAGGGGGTCATTGCACTTAGTCCAGGATGGCAGCAGTGATACTGTGAAGAAGTAGAGTCAAGACGTGTGTTCAAGGTAGAGTCAGTAGGAATTGGTGATAGATTCAATATTAGCTGTGACCATGAAGAAGCTCTACTAGCAGAGTCCACCTAAGAATCGTATGCAGTGATGACTAATTGTTTGGGGGTGGGGGCAGGGAACAGGGTGAAAATTCTACCACAGTCTAACAATGGCAGTGTTGTCCCTAAAAAGTACCCAGTTCAAGATCCCATTCAGGTACCCCACAGATCCCTCTTTGACATGCCTGCCTCCCCTACAAGGTAAACAGCTCTAATTCTCCTTTGTCATTTCTGTGCTACATCTACAAACTCTGAATGATCTGTGGCTGTTCCACCATGATTTACACCCTTATATGGCAAACCCCTGGGCTATAAAATTTAAAAATGAGAGACTACTTCCATAGTGTATGATTTCACTCATCCTAGAATGAGTCATGAATCATTGTAGGAACAGTTAGCAGACCACAGGTACATGGCTCAGTATTTTTAGGAGAGAAAGGGAAGATTCTGTTTTAACCAGCTCTCAAGGCTTAGTTTTTAAGTCAACAAAGGAACCAAGACGCCCTCTGATGGCGAAATGAAGTAATGTTCTAATTTGTAATGAACTGTAATATGATTGTCAGTTAAAAATTTTAGTAAATTCATTAAGAAATTATGAACAGATTGTTTTTTGAAGGCTTTATAATTTCCTAATGTTTGGCCATCAGCTCTGCCTCTTCTATGCATCACTGTGTGTGTGTACTGTATTCTAAACAGGCTTGTGGTCTGTTAGTGAAGGGATAGCGGGGGCTTGTCTTGATAAGTTATTGCAACGTTTCTTCTCTGTAGGTCCCCAGCCATGGCTGGAGGATTATTTGCCATTGAACGAGACTTCTTCTTTGAACTGGGTCTCTATGATCCAGGTCTCCAGATTTGGGGCGGTGAGAACTTTGAGATCTCATACAAGGTAACATTTTGTTTACACATCGTCAGTTTTCTAAGCAGTTACTGATTCTTGTGAATTTCAGATAAGGCTCATTTCTTTGGAAAAGACTATTTAAGGCATTCCTCTAAATTATAAGGAATAACTAACAAAAACATTTGCCTTTTGGGGAAAATAAAGCAAAATCCAAGCTCCAAATTTAATATATGTTTACATGGCTCAGCTAAAAATTGAGGCCAACACATTTCAGATATAAAAATACCTCCCCTCCTGCCCTCCTCCCTGCCCCCAAAGGCTTTCCGTCCATTGGAGCCTTTTGTTATAGGAGCACTTGGGGGAACCTGCCTGTATAGGAGTCACCTGACCGTCCACTGATGAAATGACCCTTTATCACATAGGACAAGGTGATTCACGACAGGAGTAGATCCCAGTGACCGTGTGTCCTCAGACCGACAGTCCCCACCCTCTTCCCAAAGAAAGGAGACCTGTGCTCCATTTGAGTGGAAGGGATGTCCATTAACTCTTGTCTTAGTGTCCAGCTCAGCACTGTGAGGGACAGAAGAGCAGCTCCGTCCTCGCTCTCTGAGAACTTAGTCAATGAGCAATGAGAATTGTGCCTAAATTCATAGCATGGTCAGAAGGTAGAAGGATGTTCTGCTGGCATGATGAAGCAGCAGCATCATGCAGAAGAAAGTGTCCAGCAGAACTAGAAAGGTGGGCGTGAGATACAGCGGGCACTTCCACGCAGGTGGAATGAGGAAAGGCAACAGACTGTGGACAGCAAAGTGCTGCAGAGACAGGAGCTCTTGTCTACAGAACCTGGCTGCACGAATCAGACAGACATCCAAGAGGATGATGTGGGCAAGTGACTATGGAAGAGAACCTTCAGAGAGCCTTCACAGCCAATCTGAGAGGTTGCTGCTCAGTTTAAGAGGCAGTGGGGGAGCCACATTCAGAGATGTTAGGAGAGAAGAGCATGCCCTAGAGCGTCCCGTCAGCCAGTGTGATCTCCTGCTGTAAATAGGGGAGCGTGGGATCGAGGGGAGCCAGTTAGGTTGTTAGGAAGTCACCAGTAGCAGGAGGTGGGGAGAGGGCAGTGATGCACAGCATAGGCACGTCTCCAGGTTAGCCGGGAGCCTTGTTGCCTGAGCTGCTGGGCTCAGGAGGTGCCCCAGTGCCGTGTGTGACCCACTTCCTAGGACCTCTTTGTTAGTATGTGAGCTCGAAAAACAAGGTTGTTTTAGGTTCTGGTTAGTTTGAGTTTCCTGAGTTCACCCAACCTAATTTAGATTTTAGGTTGATGTTTACAAGGTAGATTTGGCATTTGAAACAGCCGCCGCGTGTCTCTCCCTGACAGATCTGGCAGTGTGGGGGCAAGTTACTGTTTGTGCCCTGTTCCCGCGTGGGACACATCTACCGTCTTGAGGGCTGGCAGGGGAATCCTCCGCCCATCTCCGTTGGGTCCTCACCTACTCTCAAGGTGAGTCTCTCAGCTGAAGGGGGAAGAGGTGGGGAGCTAATATTCATGTGCCGCCTGCCAAGGTGGTCACTTAGATGTAACCTCGCTGACCACGGTACGTCTGTTAAGCAGACACGCTGTTTCTCACTTTTAACTTGGGCTGGACTTACTCATGAAACAGCTTCTTGTTTTTTAAGGTTATTCCTTGTATGCCATTCTGATTAGAATTCTCATCTTGAATGTTCTCTGTGAAAATATCTCAAATTTTTAAAACCTGACACTGTGTAGGAAAATACCAGCTTCTATCATTTAGACGTGAGTAAAACACTATTTTTATTTGATATTTAACAAGTAAAGTACTGTGTAGTAAAGACTCAGATTTTTGAACAGTGCTTGCAGAAGTTTAATATCTTTTGTCCTTCTAACCAGGGACAACCAGAAAAGGTTCACACAGAGGCCACAGGCCCCACTGCTGGCAGGAAGAAGGCCTTGCTCCTTTGATGGGGCTGCTTTCTTAGACTAAGAGTATGTGACTGTGGTGCCCTTCCTTTTCTAGAGCCCTTAACCAAGTCAAAAGCAGAAGGAAGTCTGTTTTTGGCTACAGATACAACTTAGGACAGTTCTCCAAAGAGAAGAGATAACAGACTAGGCTTTAAAATTTTTTCACTAGCCAAATTATCCTAGAAATGGCCAAATGGAGCCCCCAGCTATGACAGAAGCCAAGATTAAAATTTCACAATAACACAAAGATAGTACCTGACAGCCTTGCAGGAAGAGAACCTGCCCTTGGAATCAGACAGTCACCAAGAACTGATGGAAAGTCAGATTGGCTCAGGAAGGCCTGCACTGCAGGGAAAAGGGTTAAATCTCTGTCAGATTAACTGAGGGTCGGGAGTTCCCATCATGGCTCAGTGGAAACAAATCTAACTGGTGTCCATGAGGACGCAGGTTCGATCCCTGGCCTTGCTCAGTGAGTTGAGGATCTGGTGTTCCTGTGAGCTGTAGTGTAGGTCACAGATGAGGCTCAGATCCCAAGTTGCTGTGGCTGTGTGATCAGCAGCGGGGGCCATGATGCGACCCCTAGCCTGGGTACCTCCATATGCCGCGGATGCAGCCCTAAAATGACAAAAAAAGAGAGAGAGAGAGATTAACTGAGGTTCCTATCAGCCCCCCAGGAAACACAGCCTTTTCCAGCGCCCTCTGTCCGTTTCTGTCTGTCCCCTCCACCCCTCCAGGGCTGTTCCTCCAGCCCATGGTTCCTGAGCTGCAGACCTTTATGGCCAGCTGCCTTCTAGAACCTTCTCTTAGATGACCCTCAGATGTTCCAGACATGGCCTGGCTCTGCCTCATCTATGCCTTCTGGGTCCAGGCTTCCCCTCACCAGCACAGGTGCCCAGGGTGTCCCCTGGGTGCTCACTCCCCTGCTCCCTGACTCTCCACCCTCACTGCCACCCCTCAGGCCACCTCCACTCCCACCCCTGCCCCCAACATTCCCCTGAGAACTGAATCTGGTGTCTGCCCCCTGCTGAGACCCTTTGGATGGTTGTCAGCTGACAGATGACATGCAAAGTCCTTAAAAACGAACATTAGTATTACTAAAGCTGACACTTCCTGAGTTCCGCATGTGTACAAATCTGAATACTTTACACAGATTAACTTCTTAATTAAACTCTTCTTAAAATGAGGAAACCGAAGAAGCTTTTCTCAGTGAATCCCAGTTCCAGCTGTGGTAATGAACATCTTTCAGGACTCCAGGTGCACCGTGATTTGTCATATTTGCATTGCTCTTTGCTCTGAGTTCCTGTCCCTCCTCATTAAGCACTGCTTGGAACTGAGCCCTTCCCCCTCCCTTCACAAGCAATGAAGTGCTCCTCCCTTTTGTTGCTGTAACCTTATCTGCATACGCATAATTCTTACTGTTTGTGAGCACCTGGGGGACATGGATTGTGTCTAATTTTGGATGGATTTGCAAGAATTCAAAACATGTAGCAATAATGCTGTGTTCTTTTAGGAGACTGCAGCTTAAAACTTTTCTGAAGGCACAGGCTTTTGCAACAACATACCTATGGCAGGGTGTTCACCCTGTGATAGTTAATCTTGCGGCAGAGAAAAACTTTAGTCTGAACACTAGATGTTCCTGCAGCGGTCAGCAACCAGCCTTTTGTAGTAGCAAAGCTGGGTTGGGAGCTCAGCCAGCCATTTGGCTGCCTGTGACCTGTGCTGCATTCTCACTGCAGCAGAAGAGATGAGTACTCACAGAAGAAACCTTGTGGCCACCAGGCTGAACAGACTGACACTCGGAACCTGTTTAGAGCTTGCTCCCACGAGATGTTCAAGCTAGGGACCTGGCTGGGTCTGTACCGAATCCATCACATAGATTCACGCCTGTGTGGGCTTGTTGCATAAAATAGCGCAAGTTCGATCTTTGTCAGTTATTACCTGTCAGCCTATTTGATTGTTCTTTTTTAAAATTAATTAATTTTATTTTTAGGGTTGCACCTGTGGCATATGGAATTTCCCAGGCTAGGGGTGGAATCAGAGCTGTAGCTGAAACCTATGCTACAGCCACAGGCACAGCAACTCGGGATCTAAGCTGAGCTGCATCTGCAACCTACACTGTAGTTTGCAACAGCACAGGATCCTGAACCCAGTGAACAAGGCCAGGGATTGAACCCACACCCTCATGGATACTAGTCAGGATCTTAACCCCCTGAGCCACAATGGGAGCTCCCTATTTGATTTTTCTTTTGTTGCTTTTCGAAGTACACCAACTGGGGAAAATAGCCACTCATTTGTGGGCTGGAGTGAAGTGGCTCTGCTGTACTTCACCAGACTGGCAGCACCACTTGCAGGAATGGGTTTATCAAACAGGGCTGTTGTGTCTCCTGGTGGTTTCTGACATGAAATTCCAGCAGCACAGTGCTCAGAGGAGATTGTTCTGGGGGAAGGAGGCCCACTGCCAGCCAGACTCCCTCAGGAACCCTCTCCAAGCTCAGCTCCACCAGCAGGAGAAAGTATATTATCTTAGAGTGTGTGGCGTTCAGCGCAGTGATGCCAGATTCTGTGCCAACACTCTTGGTTGAACATGCGTGATACTGACATGTCAAGAATCACAAGCTCGCTTGTGTTTGCTATTTAATTAAATATTTGGGCCTACTGAAATGAGTTTGCCCTATGTTGGTCGTATTTCACATGTCTGAGAGAGGCTGTTTATGACAGTATGGATATTTTCATTTTTTTTAAATGATGCAAATTTTCGGAGTTCCTGTTGTGACACAGTGGTTAACGAATCCGACTAGGAACCATGAGGTTGCAGGTTCGATCCCTGGCCTTGCTCAGTGGGTTAAGGATCCGCCGTTGCCATGAGCTGTGGTGTAGGTCACAGACGCAGCTCGGATCCCCCGTTGCTATGGCTGTGGTGTAGGCCGGCGTCTACCTGCTCCAGTTAGACCCCTAGTCCAGGAACCTCCATATGCCTTGGGAATCAGCCCTAGAAAAGGCAAAAAGACAAAAAAATAAAATTAAAATAAATAAATGATGCAAATTTTTTTTTCTCCAGAACTATGTGAGAGTTGTAGAGGTCTGGTGGGATGAGTATAAAGACTATTTCTATGCCAGTCGCCCTGAATCAAAGGCATTACCATATGGAGATATTTCTGAGCTGAAGAAATTTCGAGAAGATCATAACTGCAAAAGTTTCAAATGGTTCATGGAAGAAATAGCTTATGATATCACCTCACACTACCCTCTGCCGCCCAAAAATGTCGACTGGGGAGAAGTGAGTATCAGCCGGTGTTCAGGTCTCAGGGGGGGTGTTTGGAGGCTGAGCTTCGGGAAGAGCAGAGGAAGGTGCAGATGTGGAAAGAGAGAAGAATTTTCGGGGGAAGCTGGGGGAAAAACTGACTGTTAACCTCCCCGCCTTTCCACCAGACGGTTATCCCACATCACCTCCAGCCCAGGTCCCTCCTCTCAGTTCCGCCTGGAACTGCTCGCCCTGCCCCTTGGCCAACTCCTGCCCACCCTGCCACTCTCCCCCGGACATTCCCACATTGAAGCTTTCCCCTGCTTCCCCACTCCATCCCAAGGCAGTCCTGCCATCTTGCCTAATAACTCAGAGTTGCTGTCTGCAAGTGTCCCCAGGCCCTGCTCGCCACTGTGTCCCAGTGAACCTACACGGAGTCTCACGTGCAGTAGACACTCAGTGACGGTGACCATAACTGAAAACATTTCAAAACAAAGGTGCTGGGAGTTCCTGTCATGGCTCAGTGGTTAAGGAACCTGACTAGTATGCATGAGGACTCAGGTTTGGTCCCTGGCCTCGCTCAGTAGGCTAAGGATCCGGTGTTGCCGTGAGCGGTGGTATAGGTCATAAGATGCCACTCAGATCCCTCACTGCTGTGGCTGTGATGTAGGCCAGCAGCTACAGCTCCCATTCGACCCCTAGCCTGGGAACTGCCTTGCATGGTGCATTGAACATTGCCCTAGGAGTTCCCTCTGTGGCACAGTTTGATCACCAGCATTTCTGCAGCGCTGGGACACAGGTCTGATCCCTGACTGCTCACAGTGGGTTAAAGGATCCTGCGTTGCTGCAGCTGCAGCATATGTCACAACCACAGCTCGGATCTGATCAATGGCCCAGGAATTCCCTATGCCTCAGGGCGGCCAAAAAAGGAGAGAGAGAGAGAGAGAAAACGCCCTGAACTTTCAAATCTGTGAACTTTTGCTTAATTATGTTTTCATCAAATAGTGTTTGGGAGCCTGCTAGGGGCCAGGCACTCTTCTGGACAGAAAACACGACAAGCAAGGACCTTTTCCTTAGGGAACTTGCATGCTAGTGGTGTGGGGAGAGAGGGAAACAGAAAAAAAAATGTAATGGCAGGAAAAGCTATGAAGGAAATAGGCAGTGTTCAAGAGGACTTAGGGACCAGGTGAGGGGGGCTTCTCGGAGGAGGTGACGTTGGGTCTGAGATCTGGATGACAAGGAGCCAGCAAATAGTAGGGTCAGGAAGGGCTACTCCAAGTAAGGAGATGGCTCGGAAGGCCCTGAGCCGGGAGGGCTGTGTGTGTTTGATGAGCAGAAAGGAGGAGATGGGGCGGCAGAGGCGGCATTCCTCCTGAGGGGCGGGAGGCCTTTAAGCTGAAAAGTGACATGACTTGATTTATGTTTTGGTTTTAATCACCCTGCACTGGGGATTCAGAGAGGAAACAAGGATGCCAGTTATGAAGGGGGGTGGTTCCCGTAAGAAGTGACGGTGAGCAGTAGCAGTGGCGGTTGGGGGACGTACGGCCAGACAGCACACACTGTTCATCTGGAGGCGAGTTGCTGGCGGTTGGTGAGTGGAGGCTGTGGGCCAGGACTCTGGTTTGTTTTTCATTCATGTAGTGGGTTAGGTGGTGGCCACATGGGGAAGTTGGCAGAGGGGGAACGAGGGGAGGACAGGTTCTCCTGTGAAGGGCCCTGGGGCTCCCTAGCCAGGGCTGTGCGGAAGATCTTGGTCCCAGAAAAGAGGCCACGTGTACATCTAAAGACAGGTATGTGGCCCCAGCAGCAGGTAGATTGTTTCATGGAACTGAATAGGAAGAAAGAGAAGAGGCCGGGATCGTGCCCGCAGCCCAGCACTGAGGCGTGGGGAAGATGCACACTCTCTCTCCGTGTTCCACCTCCATCTTCTCCCACAGAGGTTGTGCTTATTTCCCAGCTGCACCCCAGGCCCTGGAATCCAACAAGTTTTTCTCTGTGGACAATGACTAGGTAGCGGGGCCTTCTAGGTAGGAGGGACGACTCCCTGGTGAGCCTGCCCCACAGGTGGTTTCAGAACCTCCATGTGCTGCTGGCTCTCAGACGCCACTGCAGGCTTGTCCCAAAACCCGGATGGTATGTCCAGCTGCCCACAGACGTCTGCACTTGAACTTCAGTAGGCGTTCCAGAATGTCTCCCCTCCCCAGCCACCTGTGTCCTCTCACTTCACATCAACTCCAGAAACTGGCCCTTCCTCACTCTGCTCTATGCCTCCGCAGCTTCCTGCCTCCCTGGGCCTGTTCTCTACCCTGCGCTCAGGCTGCATCCCCCTCGCTCAGAGCCTGCAGGGAGGCCCCTTTCTGGTGGCCCGGCCTCCCCCGCCGGCCAGCCTCCTGGTTCCGCTTCCGAAGGCCACCAGGCCTTCTGTGTACCTCGTGCCCGTGACACTACCCGCTGCTGCTGGCTCCCCTTTCCTTTTTCCATGGTTCTCACGTGGCACTAACACATCTTTTAGGGCCTTTCTTACATCTGTTTTTCCCTCCCCAGAGCGGAAGCTCCCCAGGGCAGGACGTGTATTCTTTTTGTTTGGTGGAATAGCAGGGCCTTCCGCAGCCCGACACAGCACTCATGGAACAGGCTGTGAGTGAAGCAGAGTGTGAGTGAGTGGACAGCTGAAGTTTTCCGTCCTCCCTCTGCAGCCTCTCCCAAATACATCTTCACGTTCCCTACTGCTCTGCCCCTGCCTGCTCCTGTGCTGGGACAGCCTCTGGAGCCTCCACATCCTGATGGACACTCAGCCCCTGCCTCGCTGCAGGCTTGCTGCTCTTCTAAAGCTCTTCTTGCCTGGGTGCACACTCAGTGCTTGCTGACCGACGGGATGAATAAAATATTTTATCCAAGTACCGTAGTAATTGATAACAGGTATAAATCTATAATATTTCCAAAGAGGAGAAAGGTTATTTTTGTAATCAAGGTGCCTTCCAAAGATGGAAACCCATGTTTGCTGCACACCTAGGATATCCAGTCAGAGAAGCCTCCCGCAGCCTCTGCGCCCCCACCTCACCCCCACCCCAGGCCCTGCAGGCCACTGCCAGGAGTGGGAGTGTTGCCGCCAAGTTCAGTTCAGTGTCTGACCACTGCAGTCAAGTCCCTCTGCTCAGTTTGCTTCTCATTCACGTGAATGATCATGAATCTGAAATGGTACTAATGGTATCTTATTTTTCCTTCTGTGGTATTTTATCGAAATCTACAGCCCAGGGCCCTTAGTTGGAATGAGCCCATTCCAGGCCATAAGTGATTTCAGGGGTGACTGCTCTGAGCTCCTCCAGGACTGGCAGTGCAGCAGTGACCTGGCAGTGCACGTACCCAGCCGTCCATATGCCCGCCAAACTTAGCACCAGGCTCACTGACACCAATGCTAGAGCTTATTAGAATCTAAACTGTTGCCTGCTTTGTGGTTCTTTTTCATCTTTTCAGATCAGAGGCTTTGAAACTGTGTATTGCATTGACAGCATGGGGAAGACTAATGGAGGCTTTGTTGAACTGGGACCCTGCCACAGGATGGGTGGCAATCAGGTAATAGCCGCACGTCACCAGAAAATCCATCTGCACTGGAAGCCGCTGAGCTGCTGAGCAGAGGGTTTAGTCTGACTTTTGGTTTGATAATTTTGTTGGTTCAGTAAAGTAAAATGTTCTGTGAAAAACTGGTAGTGCTAAAACATTTACTTAAATATATTACTTAAGCAATATTGGTTTTCACATAAACAACCAGAAATCTAGAATTTATGTCTTATGTAAGAGATTGGAATATATTCTGGCATGAGTATGTACCTCTGTAAGCCTAGCTTCCTAACAATTTTATTTGCAAATATTGTTCAGTATTCCACATTTCCCCTGATACCCTCAGATGCCAGTAATATATATTTCACTAGTATATTTTCGTATTTCCTATGTGAGTATTTTTACTGTCTCTAATTTAGATTGTGAAACATTATCATTTCATTGTCTTACATTGTTGGTACATAGTAAATATATTAATGACTCATTCTCTAGAGGCTCAAGAGCATACTCCTTCAAGAGTTAGAAGGGGTCTTGGAGTTCTCCTGTAGTGCAGTGATATAAGGATCTGGCATGGTCACTACAGGGACTTGGGTTACTGCTGTGCTGCAGGTTTGATCCCTGGCCCGGGAACTTCTGCATGCTCGACCAAAAAAAGGAGGGATCTGAGAAGTTCCTTTCTTTGGATTTATAGTTTTGAACATATAGAAACATGATAATGAGGAGTTCCCGTCATGGTGCAAATCCAACTAGGAACCATGAAGTTTCGGGTTTGATCCCTGGCCTTGCTCAGTGGGTTAAGGATCCAGTATTGCTGAGAGCTGTGGTGTAGGCCGCAGACGCGGCTCGGATCCTGCATTGCTGTGGCTCTGGTGTAGGCTGGTGGCTACAGCTCCGATTAGACCCCTGGCCTGGGAACCTCCATATGCCGCGGGAGCGGCCCTAAAAAAGGAAAAAGACCAAAAAAAAAAAAAAAAAAAAAACCACATGCTAAAAAAAAAAATAGGTTAGTCATTTGACTTTAATTATACGAGTTGTTTCATTTTTTTTTAGTGTATATCAGCAAAGAAAGTGCCTGTTATTTTTTTTCTTTCTTTCTTTTTAAATAGCTTTTCCGAATCAATGAAGCTAACCAACTCATGCAGTATGACCAGTGTTTGACAAAGGGGGCTGATGGATCAAAAGTTATGATTACACACTGTAACCTGAACGAGTTTAAGGAATGGCAGTACCTCAAGGTATTTTGCATTTCAACTCTGAAATAGATGGTTTCGTTTTAATAACACCTACCATGTGGAATTTAGACATATAAACCTTAAAACCTGCAATACAATTCCACACACACTGACTTGCATTTTCTCCTCTCACTTAGTCATTTGAGGACTAATGACCCATCTTTCCATGATGAAGCATCAGTTTTATTTTTTGGTGTAGTATTATCATGGAAGGAAGCCAGACATTGTCCATGCAGACCTACTGCTAATTTCAGTAACACAGGGAAACAAGTGTTCTCTGAGGCAGTCATCACCACTCTTCTAATATAAAATCTGATCTTTTAAACCTAAATGAGTTAGTCATTAAAATTGTGTGTGTGTGTATATGAAAGTATCTATCATATAATAATATATGTATATTATATATACATATGTATGTGTAGGTGTACTCATAGGTACATATATACGTTACATAGAAAATATTGCATTTATTTTTGCATTTTATTTTACTGATTTTAAAAATTTTGCTGCCTGTTGTCCAGCAGGTGGAGATAGAGATGAACAAATAACATGCTGGACTCGGCCTCCACAGCTTCTCATCATGGCTGTTTGCTAAAACAACAGGATACATGTCACCTGTTGCATGTTTTAAAGGTCACATTTAATTATTTGCTTGATTCTGTGGAACCGTTTTTCTTTTTCAGCTGTGAATATTCAAAGTTCTGTGCCATGTTGAGGATTCCAACATACTAATGGTTTTATATGTAATTTTCAAAGTCTAGACCTGGCTGAAATAAATCAGTTTATTGTAAAACAAAAAATTGGGGAAGATGCCCCAGACTGAAAGAGCCTGGCAGCCCTCAACCTTCTCTCCACATCTCACATCATTATCATGCCTTTCCTGTCGGCAGACACTTGTTTGCCATGTAGTAGTGATAGTAGTGCTATTATGACTTGGCCAAGTGAGTGGTCCCATCGTGCATAGATAGTTACTATGAAGTGCTAAGTGCATGTCAGTTGCTGACATATTTCTGACAGCTGACAGGTTAGGAAGGAGAAGATGAACATAAACTTCAGAGAACAAAGCATTTATTTCCACAAAGAAAGATAAATAAAAGCAATAAAGGGTAGGGGTGAGTGAGGACAACATTAGTAAACTAGTGAAAGAAGGTTGGCAGCTGCAGAATGGCACAAGAAGAGATGGATGAAAATGGAATGTACACATCTTAGATATTTTAAAGGGCATAGCACTGAATATCCATTTGTGCATCAGATATTACTAAATATTCACTGGGTGCCTTCAAAAAATAGCTCAGGCACATCCTTCTCTAATGGCAGAGAAGGAGAAATGGCAGAAATAAAAATAAGCAAAATGCAAAAGACAGCCAAAGAGAGATTAATGGGAGGAGCTATTTCTGATGAGTCTCATGTAGAAAGCATCACTGCTCCAGATCTTAAGGCATAAAAAGGCTAAATGAGAAAAGACATGGCATCAAAGTGTAGAGAGTTCCAGGAACTGTGTTTGTCTGGTTCCCTGAGTTGTTCTTCACAGGAAAGTGCATAGCACATTGTTTTGTGGTACTTGGGGATCAAGTGACATTAGTTGAGGATCACAGTGATAGGAAACAGTGGATTCTTTCAGGAGAGTAATTCTGGAAACATTGTGAAGTTTGGACTGGTGAGCAGGCACCCAGTCTCTGGACCCCTTTACATCCTTACACACACCACTGACATGCTTCCCAGACAGATTTGTTAAGGAGGTTACAGTATTTCCTGAAGTGGGAATTAAACCTGAGAAATGTGGTGGGTGTTTATGTATGAATACTTGTGATAGTAAAAGATCATAACCCAATTACATGTTAACATGAATAACACTTTTAGTGAAAAATAACTATTTTTCAAAAAAAGTGAGAAGAGCAACATTGTTTCATAGCATCACAAAGGCCTTTCATGTCTGGTTGAAGGGAAAACATCTGGATTGTTATTCTGCTTCTGCATTTAGTTTGAGTACTTGAGGAAATCCAGCCCCACAGAGACAGGCAGTTGGAAAACGAGGGGTGATTTGACAGCCTTTTCAGATAATTGTGATTGTTATTCTTCAGTGCTACACAAGCGTGTAAGTGGTGTTTCTTAAAGTTATTTGCAGCATAGAATCTGGAATCCCATCAGTGAACATTTTGTCCTGTGTTGCATTAAACCACTGGTGTGTCTTACACTTTGAGTGGATCTTTTCTAACATAACACGTTCACTGCACATTGGGAAAATATTGGCTCAGTAAGTCATGTAGCTCTTCCAAATGATGGCGCATTTCATCATAAAGTGCCAAAAAAAAAAAAAAATCGCAAACATAACCACTGATTCCATCAGAAAAGTCTTTAAATATTGTGAAGCTGTCAAGTTTGTGGTGATGGATACAAGTTTTCCAAAACTTGAAATTTTGCCTGAAAACTCAGGTTTCAGTGGCAACAATTAAAATGGCAACCAATACTGTCAGCTTTGTGTTGTTTTTTTCCTTGAAATAACAGGCCCACTTCATTTTCTGGAAAATGTCTATCCAGTCCCAAGTTTGCTTAACCATAATCTGATAGGAATTGTCCTTTCAAGCCAAAATGACAGCCCATGAGGAAAGCAGCTCCTTCAACCCTCAGGGCCAACAACTGCCCATGTGCTGTCCATGCACAAGTGCATTATGCGTTCTTCCCATTCATTTCATAGGATTTTTTTTTAAGGAATACTCATGCGTCAAGATTTAATACAACTAATACATTTTACTGCTTCATGAACAAGGATTGTCAAGTGAAACTGGCTTTTTTTTTTTTTTTTTAATTTTAAGTGTGCAGCTGTGGAGAACGTGACTGCCTGTTTGATGCTATGGCACCAGCCTTTTCACCCTTTATGGTGTTTGCACCATCGGTGTAAATGTCCATTTGATGAAAAAGGCAGGTGTGGTCTCTGTATTATCATGAAATAGTTCTAGCCTTACAGACCCAGCGTTAGCTAGTCTGAAGACCCCGCTCAGAGAAGCCCTGAGCGGTACTGGGCGAACCTCCAGCAGATGACAAGGGCTGCACTAAGGCAGGGGCAGTGGGGGTGGGGAGAGAACGAGCCAGAGAGGACAAGCAAAGCCCTGTCCTCAGCGGGCAGCTTGGAGGAAGAAGGCAGGGAGATGTAGCCTGAGCTGCACTGTCTGAGGACGGGGGGCACCAGTGTCATCTTTACCAGGATGGGAGCTAGAGGAGCCTAGGTTGGGCGGGGAGACAAGTAGTTCGGGTTTGTATGCACTGAACTGGCATCAGCAGTACATCGTGACTTAACAGTAAAAGGACGTAGAAGACTGACAGTCAAGAGAAACCGGAGTGTGGGATGTGGCTGGTTAATGTCTGTCCAGTTTGCTTGAATTGTCTTCTGTCAAAAGCCAGGCAGTGACTCCGCCCAATATCAGTGATGTCACAACATGCATGTGTAATGCTACATTTTCCTCTGTTTTCCAGAACCTGCACAGACTGACTCACATTCCTTCTGGAATGTGCCTGGATCGCTCAGAGGTTCTCCATCAAGTGTTCATCTCCAATTGTGACTCCAGCAAAATGACTCAAAAGTGGGAAATAAATAACATCCATAGTGTTTAGAAAGAATGAAAGAAACCAAGAACCTACCTACTGACAATGTACATTTTACACAGGACTGAAAACCGCCTGAAAACTGCTGCAACTGTTGTTCCCTGTACAGCTCCAAATCCAGATCCTCCCAGGAGCCCGAGGACATTGATAAAATGTGATTTTACAATAACATTATCATCTGCAGTTCCTGTTTACAAAACTGCTTTTACCTTAAACTTTGTAGATGTTTACATCTTTTTGTTTTGTTTCGTTTTAAGATGATGTTGGTAATCTGCTTTTAGCTCTGACTTAGAGTTAAAGGCATTGTTGTCTTCTTTGGGATTACACTCAGGGTCTGAAAGGCAGTTTGATTTTCTTTTTTGTTTGTTTTTAACACACTTGAAAAAAGGTTGGAGAAACCAGACTCTCATATATAACTTGGAGGTTATCAACCTGTTGTGTCTTTATTTAATTTTACATCTTTTTGAAGCACTGCCACAGGTTATTAGCCGAGGTGGCCTTCCTTCACGGTCATGCTGCTTTTTTGAAAGGTGAATTCAACACATTTAGTGCCTCTTTCATTTCTTGGTATATGCTTCAAGAGCTTTTGATGCGATTTGTAGGAAGGTAATGATGGAATTGTCACCTGTCGGAGGAATGCTTTTACTACTCAGAACTGAGTTTATGCACTACCACCTGCTCTGAAATGGGACGGTGTGTGTGGCTTAGAAAGATGACTAGATGGAACATCCAGGGCGGTCCCTTAGGTGTGAAGATTGTACGACATTAGCTCCCTTTCTTGTCGGCATTCCTAGCGCCCTAAAGCAGCAGAGGGGTCTCCCAACTAGAGGAAAATTGTCCCCTGGCATCTGGGATTGGCTTTTACCCAGTACTTGTCGCTACAGAAAACTATAAATAATTCTCAGTTTGAAACCTTGAAATGGGGGCAACAAAACACCACTGTAAACACATCAAAGGTTTGTTCTGACCGAGGTGAGAATTCTTAAACCCTGTTGGATTAAGCCTTACAAGACTACTGTGTGTTGTAACCCAAGCTGTGCAATTTATGAAGCCAAGAGTGAACGGACCTTTCATTTATATCTTCATCCAAATGAAATTCCCTGCACATTTTTTAAATTTAAAAAAGGCTATTTAAAAATACAGTCCATTCACAGATATGAACTCCTTTCTGTTAGATGATGTGTTAATTTCCCTACTTTTTTTTTTTAAGGAAGTATATTTCTATTAGTATTTTTCCAGTGAAAAGAAGACTTGTTTAAATTTCACATTTATTAAAATAATACCTGCTATAGGAAAACCAAATACTACAAGTGGTCAATTAGATTTTAAGTTCTGTAATAGTCTTTTATTACCCACAAGGTTGAAATGTTATGTTGAATGCAAAAAGATAAAAACAAAAGTGATGAGGTAGGAATGGCAAGTAAATAAAGCATTTTTGATCTTGTAACCATAATCATTACAATGGAAGGAATTCACAAACTACTGCCAGAGGGAAATATTTTTAATTAGAGCTTAAAAAAGGAAGGGGGAAAAAAACACCTCCATTTGTTTAAAAGAAAAGCCTGTAATTTGTTTCTTCCAAGATTATCTCTTAAATTTGGAAAGCGAAACATCCTAAACAGTTTTATTTATAGTTTTGAATTGTCAATTTGTACTTTGCTACTGATCTGTGATCAACCATTTTAACTTTCATTCATCTCTAGGGATGTTTAAAAAGAAATACATTTATATGCTTATATAATTGCAAAATAAATCAACTATAAGAAGCTAAGAGAACTGGTACTTTAATTACTTGTGTTTGCAAATAGGTTCCATTTTCCTTGTTGAATAGATTATAACCTTGTTAACTATGCATAGGCCTAAGAAAGGTGGCACATAAACTGTGCATGTAAATTTTAAGTGGGTATTTTGTGCAATTCGTTAAGATACTCTATAAAAATGATCCTATATATTGAAATCAGAAACCTTACCAAACAAGAAAAACATCAGAAGCTGCTGCCATGATGACTATTTTCTACTGTAGGCTGCTTTGGAATTAACTCCCATATCCTTGCTTTGTAAGTTGATACTATCACTATGCATTTCTACACATTTTATAAATTTGATTTATGCAAATTTTGATACACTGTATGTTTCTGTAGAAATTGTATAAATATTCAAATTTTTATTAGGGGAAAATTTTAAAAGTTTATGTATATCTTAATTCCAGGTTGCTTGTTTTTTAGGTGAGAAAAAAATAAAATACTGTATTTTAATCCGTGGGGTTTTTTTTTTAGTACTTGTAATCATTTCTTTTCTTTTTTTTTTTTTCTTTTTCTTTTTTTCCCCGTGGCATATGGAGGTTCCCAGGTTAGGGGTCAATCGGAGCTATAGCTGCTGGCCTATGCCACAGCCACATCGATCCAAGCCATGTCTGCAACCTACACCACAGCTCACGCAATGCCTGATCTTTAACCTGCTGAGCGAGGCCAGGGATCGAACCTGCATTCTCATGGATGCTAGTCAGATTCAATTCTGCTCAACCACGTTAAATGAGTTTACATACATAAAGTGCCTAGAATAGTTCCTAGGCACGAACTCCATGTACTTGTAATCATTTCTATATCTAAACACTGAATGTTTGAATTACTTGACTTTATTGTTTACAAGATACACTAACATAAGAGTTAAAATACTGTTTTAATATAATGTTGGTTAAAATTTTGCTTAGAACATCCTTAGAATAATCAGAGATTATCTAAGTAGGAGACAAAGGCTTATTTTTGTCCCTGGTTGCCTACATGTAGCAATTTTTTAAAAAGATCACTGGTTTTGTATTACAAAAACAATCCCAGCAACTTATTTCTTTCTTGGCAGTGTATTCTACTGTGTCAGTCTCTCTTAAGATAGTCTCTCTAAGGAATCTGGGAATATATTTCATTATTTCTGGACAGAATGTAATTGAAAAGAAATCCACATATAATTCAGTGGAGAACATGACAAGGACCTGACCTGAGCCAGAGAGCCAACAGGCCAGTAATTGGGTGTGCGAATATTAATCCATGTGAAAGCCCTTTTTAAAATTATTAGGCACTATGAAAGTGCATATTACTCATTAGCATCAACCTGTTGCGATAAAATTCATGATTTGGGGGAACCACTGTCCCTGGGACTAGAGATGAACGAAAGGGCTATTTCTAAACTAACTTCAGTAACTGCTTTGCCAAGCTCGCTTTTTAAGATTTTGAAATGCCCATAAGTGTGGTTGGTGGATTTCAGTTTTGTAGGTGAATCAGGTCTAGGGACCACATCTGAGCAGAGGTGGGATGGAGGGCTCAGTAATTTTCATAATAGGATGTTACCATCTGTTCATCTGAATAGTGTAGTGCAGTGGACTTGTCCGTATTTGAATCCCTGTTCCGGTACAAATGACTTGTGTGACCTGAGCAGGTTTTTTTATGCTTCTCTGCGTCAGTTTTCCCATTTATAAAATGGGGGAATAAAACTGCCTATTTCGTAGGGTTTTCATCAGGATTAAATGAGTTAACATACATAAAGTGCCTAGAATAGTTTCTGGCATATAGTCAGGGTAATGTACGTGTTAGCTACTGTTACCTGGTTTGAACAGCTAGCTACACTGCAGACCCTATATAAAGCCTACGTGTGTGTACCCGTGTTTCAAATGCAAGATATTATTGCCTCCAAGTGAAGAATTTTAAGCTCATAAGTTTCTTATATTGAGGGCAAAATAGTTATCCACAAGTGAATAAACTGTTATCTACCTCACACCATTCATGTGTAGAATGAAGTTTTAAGTGGTCTAATTTATAATTTAACCCTTGGATAGAACTAAGTGCCTCTTGAAAAATATCTTTAAGATACAAGAATCTTTAAATGAAATTTCTCTTGGGCTTTTGATATGAGCAAATAAACTCCAGCTATCTTAATAATTATATACCCAAAACAAAATAACAATTGTTTTTGGAAGTAGAAAATAGGATAGACTTGCACGTCTGTTCATAGCATAGCATAGTAATTGTTATTGGACTTAAGCTGCTGGCCTAAACAAGTATAAAACTGGACAAAATATATGCAGCAGCTGTTTTCAGGAACTGGGTACCAAGCAAAGCAGACTGGTAACTTGAAAGAAGAGGATCACACAGGACAAACCCCAGCTCATCATGTCTAGTCTGCCTGGAGAACTTTCCCAACCACAGTATAGGAGAGGGGAGCCCAAACCCTGGTGATATGGAGGAGCTGAGGAGGCAGAGTAGAAGTCTGAGGCTGCCAAGACAGCTGGAATTTACAGGGCAGGTCACTGGAGGGGCTGCACTTGAATACCAGAAGATCTGTACAGGAATTTTGATAGCATTGCCATTTATAATAGCAAAAGCCCCAGGAACACCCTCAATACCCATTAGCAGAAGAGTGGATCAACTGTGGTATAATCACAAGACGGAATGTTACAAGGCAGGGAACATGAATGAACTACTTACATACAGGCCACTAGGGTGGTGTTGATTGGAAAATGCAATTCCCACAAGATTTCATCCAGCAAATACTTTTTATAAAATCAAAAGCAACTGAAACATAAAGTCACATACATACATATGTATGTAAATAATACATATTTAAATAAGAGGCTAACGTGGTTACAAAAGGATAAGAAAGGAGACAAATTAGGGCTCTGGGATTAATAAACTACTACACAAAAAAATAATAAACAAGGATTTACTGTAAAGCATGGGGAATATACCCTGTATAACCTATAATGGAATGTAATCTGCAGAAAAAAACTGAATCACTACGCTATATACCTGATACTGACAGCATTACTGTAAATCATCTATACTTCAATTTTCTTAAAAAAAGAAGTTATGTAACTTGTCTAAATTCCCATATTTAGTATTAGAGTCTCAGACATTAAACAACTCCAGTACTCAATATCCCCAAGACCCTGTAGGAGGAATTTCTAGTGTTTTCCACGTAACTAGCTTTCCTCTCCACCGAGACTGTCAAGAATCACAGAAGTGAATCTGGTACTCTTTATCACACCAACTACATTAACACATATATATTGGCATGCATACGCTTAGCTAATACTCATTGTTCAGTTTCTTGCAATCAGGGTAAGTGTTTTAGATGTAGCACCTCATATAATGCTTAAAAAAAAGGAAACAAAGGTTACTCGCAGGCCTGATATTACCAAACTGGTAAGAAACATTCCTATTCAGACTGATGTGATTCCCAGTGTAAACTCATCAGCCCACTCTAATTTTTCATAACTTTTTTTCCTTGTGTATGTTTTTTTGCTTATTTATCTGTATTGAGGAAATGCAGATCAGAGAGTAACACACAAATGTGAATGAATTACAGTGTTTTACTTTCTTACCTGCTGCTCTAAGTCACTGTCCATGTTGACTGCCATGTACTCCTGAAGAAAGGAGACTGGACTCATCGGTATAAAGGTCATTTCCAGTTTTGAAAATTGATGCTATTTCAGCTTTTTGTTAGTACTTAACAGTTTTCCTTTTTTAATGTGACACTTAAATGAGCTCCTGAGCCACTATTCTGTAGATATGGAAACTCCCAGGATGATGCTGAGAGGTCTGCACAAAGTCCTGACAAGAAAAGGCCCAGGAGCTCAATGTCATTCCATTAAGATCTCAGAAACAAATATTTATAGGTACCTTTACAACAGGATAAGTTAGATGAGCTTCCAGAGGGAGAAGGGTTTCCAGAAAACTATGAAAGTAGTGCTTAGCTGGGAAGCATACATTAACTGTTACCCTAATTCAAGTAAATACTGAGAATCCTGTATTTACCTACACTAATTTATAGAAGTGACAAAGTGGTAACCTCTGGATAGGAACTTACACATACACGTTTTCTGTGAGCCAAATGTGTACTCTGACAGTATTTACAGCTCAGATTTCACATTTTTTAAATATCTAGAATTCTAATTCCACTTGAAAATTTGGGAGATTTAGAACTCCTAAGCCCACATTTCCATCCAACAAAAGGACTGAACTAAATAAAGGCTATCCCCTTTATCCTGGCCATTTATGCTTACAGATATTTATAGAACACCCTACTCTCTCTGGCCAGTATGTCTCTCAAACACTTTACCCACAACTTTTTAGCATCAAGTCATGTAACACCAGTAAATAGTTTTAAAACATATACAACTAGATTTCATTTTATGATCAGCAAAAGCCCCAAAATAACCACTGAGATATGATTAGCGGAGGGCAATCATTAAGAGGTTTGAAGATTTTACTTTAGTCCATTTGCTCTGGGAGTTATGCTAATACTTGCCTTCTATTTAACAACTTTGGCTAGTATTTCCTGTGTAAGAAATAATTCTTCTAAGGTATTTATCCCAAATATGACATAAGATAAGCAGCCAAGGTTCCCATAGCTGGTAATGAGAATTTTGGCTGCTATTTTAAAACTTGATAGGTAACCAAGATTGTCAGGTTTAACTGTACAACTATCAACAAACAGCTTTCTTCTGTATACTTTTAGCCAACAGATGGCCAACTTTCACTAATAACCTGTTAACTATTCAACATAGTTATCTAAATTCAAATGTAAGCAACAGCTTCCTTAAATGAGCATTTCTTAACTGTCTTCCTCTCTAATTAGAAATCCTAATAAAATTTCATCGAACTACAATCATGAAAGATAATAACCATCTCAAAAGCTTTCCTGGGTTGCTTACCAAGAACTCTAGGCTTAATAAGTCCACACTCATTTTTAAGATTTAACTCAAAATTCACTCTAGTATTCCACCAGTTTATCAACAGAAAAGGTAACCCTGTTGCTACTGTTTTTAAAAGTCTGTTTTAGGTATGGATTCACTGTATTAGCTCCTCTACCTGTATTAAAAAGAAAGTTTCTCTAAGATAAAATGTGAGCTAACAACCCCCAAAAGACAAATTAGTTAATAAGTTAACATGTAAATGTCAAGAACAAAACTTACTCATTTTATAAAACTGCATAAATTTTTCAAGTTTTTTAAATTCCAGATCTGATTTTCAAAAAACACTCTGTAAATATGAATAAAATGGGCATGTTTTAACCAAGTATTTTCCTAAGTCAACCATGTCTAAGAACTATTAGGCAGAGTGATTTAAAAAGTTGACATGGTTCCAGACCATCTTCTTAAAATAAAAAGTAAGCATACAAGACAAAGACAATAGAAATAATATACATAATTTTATTACAAAATTTTTTTAAAAAACAAAATGCAACATTCTAGAAAACCCAAAATTTGCTATTGATACTTATTTCTACGAGTTTGCTGTTACCATACACAAGAAATTAAAGAAACCATTAAATATTTAGAAACATTCAACATCAGAAGCTTTAAAATCTAACTGTATGTAGTAGCCCCTCAAAAAGCTGCAACCTGCACTTTTAAAAAAAGTATTTTCTCTACAAAGAATCTTATTAGCTATACAAAAATCTGTACAGTTTTTATACTGAAGCTAATATTGAGCTGCACTTGAATTCACATTCTTAGCAAAATAATTGCCTGAGCACACACACACACTCCACACACAACATTACAGGATAGCCATTTATTCCTCATCTTCATCTTCTTCCTCCTCGTCTTCATCTTCTTCCTCCTCTTCCTCTTCCTCCTCATCTTCTGGTTCATTCTTCTTCTTAGAGCCTGTTGGCCTGCCAGGGCCCTTCTTTCCTGCTTCACCCTTACCCTTGGCACGGTATGCAGCAATATCCTGAAATATTGTCAAAAAAAAAAAAAAATGCAATAAAATCAGCATCCGGTATCATTACTCAACCGTGAAAACCACTAAGTTGTAAACAATCTAAGATCATTGACCAATAACCCTGATGACTGTCTAAAATTTGATTTTGAGAGCATTCCCTCTGGGCCTTAGAAAGCTAATGATGTAAAATAATGGGGGTGTATTACACTGATATCAGTACTTTCACTACCCTTACCTGTTTACCTCACACAGCCAGCTCCTTCCCTAACTTCTCTTTTTAGATACATCCACATAAAACAATACTTTTGTTTGGTCCTCCACACTCTTAACTACATACCTATACTACAAGTGGAGTCTTGAATGCAGCAATCTACCAGTGCTACAAACATTGGTTTCAGTCCAAAAAGAAAGGTTTCAGTTAGTTTATGCTGCTTAAGCATACAATTCTCATTAGACCTTTTCAAAACAAAGCTGATAACCAAACTATGTGTGTACAGTTTCTACCTATTTCTATCATACTCATTTAGAAAATACCTACTTTATTTCAAACTTGCCTGGAAAAAATTAAGACAACATACCTTTTCATATTTTTCCTTTAGCTTAGCTGCTTTCTGTTCATACGGTTGTTTATCTTTGGCTGACTGCTCAGACCACATTTCACCCAATTTCTTTGCAGTATCCCCAATGGATAAGCCAGGGTGTTCACTTTTGATCTTTGGGCGATGTTCAGAGCAAAACAGGAAGAAGGCAGATCTAAAAGGAAGGAACAGAGGTTTAATACACTGAATGAAAGAGCAAGGGAGTAATTCTGTCGGTTTTAAAATAAACTCACGGAGGCCTTTTGGGAGCATTGGGATCTTTTTTCTTGCCCTTCTTGTCACCCTTGGGAGGGACGTAATTTTTCATCTCCCGGTCATAGCGAGCTTTGTCACTTTTTGCCATATCTTCAAACTTGGACTTTTCCTTGGCAGACATAGTCTGTGGGCATGAAAAGGGCAGGAAAAACACACGACTATAAACACCGAAGCGAGTCACCGCCACCTGCCCGTGCACGGAGCCCGGGAGCCGGGTGGGGGCCCGCGCCCACCTTCCATCGCTCGGAGCACTTCTTGGAGAACTCGGCGAAGTTGACCGAGGAATCGGGGTGTTTCTTCTTGTGCTCCTCCCGGCAGGTCTGCACGAAGAAGGCGTACGAGGACATCTTGCCCCGCGGCTTGTTGGGGTCGCCCTTCCCCATGGTGCTGCGGCGCCGGCGACGACGCGTCCACCTGGCGGGAGAGCGCGGCCGGGCGCTGGCGGGAGGCCGGGCGGGGCAGCTTCCCGCCCAAAGGCCCCCCGCCCCTCGGCCCGGGCCGCGACGCCCCGCGAGGCCCCTCCGCCCTGACAGGAAAGCTCTGGCTTCCACGCCGCGAGCCCCATTCCCACCTGCCGCCTCGGACCCCGCGTTCAAAACACGCCCGAACGGGCGGCCGGGCTTCCCGCCTCCACAGCGCGGCCCTCCGGACCGCACCCAGATCCCGCCCGCGGGGCCAGCCCCGACAGCTGCGGCGTCCGGGCCGTCCGGGAGGGAAGGGGGACGGCCGGCCACTCACCGGGGCCCGGAGGGGTCTCTTGCCTGGTGGTAGCTTCTCCTCAGGCTCCCGCGCAGCGGCCGGGTCCGACCGCGACGCTGCCTACCTGCGGCTCCGGCGTGAACTGGTTTGTCGCTAACGCAATCCTCCGCCTCTTGTTTTGCAGACTGCTCCGCGCCACGGCAACTTGACGAGCCGGTCCGCAGGCCACGCCCCCGACGCTCCGATTGGCTCTGGGGATTATTCAAACTCCAGGAGGCCCCGCCCCCTAGCCCCGGCGGCCTCCGATTGGTCGACGTGTCGCCAGGCCCGTCCCCACGGCCGCAGCCTAGCAGGTTCGGTGGGTCGCCCGGGTCGTTAACTCCCAGACCCGTTAGAACCGGTCGGGGGAGGAATGTGCTGCCCGATCCTGATTGGCGGCCGGAAAAGGGTTTGAAAAATGGCGGGCCTGGCGCTGACTGGCTGTGGCAGGAGGCGGGGGGCGTGGTTGGCCCGCCGGGGAAGCCCCGCCAGATTTAAAAATACTGAGTCTCAAAGCGCGGGGTCTACTCTACCCAGCCGGCACCGCTCGGTTAGCTGACGCTGAGGTAGCCGGGGAGGTGCGTCCCGTCGGTCCCCCGCCCCAGAGCGGCCGCAGTCCCGGCTCCCGGAGTGGTGGTCCCTGCCCCGTCCAGAGAATAACATGGGGAGGCCGAGGAGCCTGCGCTGCGGCGGACGACCAGCCCCGCCGGCGGTCGCTGAGGCTGGGGTAGGACCGGAGGAAGACAGGTGGCGAGACCCTGGGAGGGGTGGGGGAGCCGTTCCCGCCCCCAAGGGGGCCAATCGCCCGTGGAGTCCACACTTGGCCCCTCATTCCCCACTTTGTCTCGGCGTCTAGCCGGGGGTGAGCAGGGCGGGGCCGGGAGGGGTGGGAAGCATCCCCCTGGCTCCACCCCTCCATCCGGGCCGGATCCTGGGCGGTGACCCTCGGGCTGGGCTATCCCTCCCATCCCCACCCGGTTGCTGCCCCGACTCCGATCCCTGCGACATCCTCCATTCCTCGCCGCCTTAGGCCGTTTCGCTGTCCCCGCGATGGTCACTGTTTTGTCTCTGCCACGCGGTCGTTTTTAAAACCTTTTCCGTGTCGGAGATCCCTCGGAGACACCCGGGAAGGCCTTGAAAGCTGCCCGCCCTCTGAAGCATTTACGCGCCAAACTGCGGCCGCGGCGCTTCACAGACTCCTCCCCGCCCAGGTTAAGAACCTTCCTTTCTGCGTCTGGTGAGAGCGCGGCCCAGCGACCTTAACTTTTCGCTTCAAAGCTCACAAGCCGCCTTTCCCGGGGTAGGACCATGGTGACTGACATGCTATTTCTGTGTTGCATTTAGTTTTGAGGCTTATTTTTTCTGTTGGCCCGTTTGTTAAGAAACAGTTGGTTTCAACAGATTTTAAATATTCTCTCTTTCCTCCGTAAATTCGCTGGCATTTGTTAAACTGTGTGCTCCTATTTGGTTTGTATACAGTCCTCATGCTCAGCAGAACCTCAGTTCCAGCAGCTGTTTATCTAGATTTACTGATAAAAACTAGGTTTTTGAAAACGGAAATGGATGTTAGTTGCACGACGTGGTGCGTGTACCTAATACCACTGAATTTAAAAGTAAATTGGAAAATAATGCGTTAGTGATCTCTATTGCTATTTGAATAATATGGTATGGTTTATTTTTTCAACTTGGATTTCTCTGTGCTTTTATAGCACAATTGTAACTGATTTTATATGAGAATAGGGTCAATGCACATGTAATTAGATAAGGTGAGATCATACCTGGGTGAGCCCCTAATCCAATATGATTGATTTCCTCGTAAAAACTGTGGGTTTGGCCACAGAGACAGACATGATATGAAAAGACAAGGGGAGAAGATGGCCATCTACCAGCTAGGGAGAAAGGCCTGGAATAGATCCTTCTCTTAACAACCTACAGAAGGAGCCAACCCCTCTGATACCAATTTCCATTCTTTATCTCATCACAGCAGAGAACAGGAAGACATTTCTATAATCTACTTTTATCCTCCATTCCAAGACTTCATTTTCCTTCCGTACTTCCCTAAAAGTAACATTGACATGTACAATGAAGTCATAAATGAAATTTCATATGTTCTAAAATAAATTTTCCAAATTTACTTTTTTTAGAATACAGCATCTTCTTAAAAGATGATACAGAGAAAAGAATTTGTGCTTTTCATTAAAAAAATGTGTGAATTAAAATACAAGGGCTGAGATTTTGAATAATACACATAACATCTCTAGGCTTTCTATTGATTTAAAATGATGTTTGTGGATAATCTCTAAGTTGTATGATTCTGTAACTGTGAATATGTGATCATGATGTGAAGAAATATCTTAATTTTTGCAGTTGTTAGGTGGTCAAAAGATTATAATTAAAATTTAAATGATAAATAACTTGTTTCTAGGAATTCCTTTGGTTATAAGCACCAGTAAGTGTGAGCCTAATTATTTCAGAACAGTATTTGATGTAATAAACTCAAATTTAATAAACTACATAGAATAAAACTTACATTATATATTATTGCTCAGTCATTAGTTTTCTAGTAAAATGATCTCACCAGGGGTTTTCCCCCTAGATGATACAAGTATATCACTTTATTTGCCAAACTTTGCCTGAGTTCAGCATCTCACAAAACATAACAACATAAATATTTAGGAATAAATGTGAGCTAAGATCAAAGCTGTTTCCAAAATAGGTTGCCTATCCTATAAGTATAAAAAGCTTTTCTGTTGGTAAGCTGGAATTTATCTACAGCAATGTCAACCTGGCAGAATTGTTTAGAAATGATCTGGGTTCTGCTACCATTTGTTCAGTCATTTATCCTAAAAAATTTGTGTTTTTCATAATCTAATCAAGTCAGACTGGGAAAATCTCAAAGGAAAGAAAATATAGTTTTGTAACCGCCCCTCACGTATACAAAGCAGTAAATAAGTTCTCAATCAGTATTACTATTTATTGATTAACTCATATAGTTAGCAAAAATCAAGTATGCTTTTCATAAGGTAAGTTGTATATAAAATAATTATTCTCTTACGTTGCATAGTTAATGTAAAAAACTGAACACCATTAATTACTCTGCACACATCTTAGTTTCTGAAAGATGAATCTTATATTGGAGTTTAATATTTTCAAGTTGTTTTAAAGGTAGTGAGAGAAGGGTAAGCATCTAAAGTGTTGTCACATGGGCACATCCACTTGTGAGGAGACCACTGGTTCTGAGGCTTAACTGTACTCTTCAGAGAGTCAACTTAGTGGTGTAGCTCAACAGTGAATTTTTGAAGAAATGAAAATGCATGTTAAGAAAAAACAAAAACCTCTTGTTCTATTGCTAGCATTTTCAATGAAAAATGATACTACTGTTATGTACTGTTATTATTTTTTGTCTTTTTAGGGCCGCACCTGAGACATATGGAAGTTCCCAAGTAAGGGGTCGAACTGGGGAGTTGCAGCTGCTGGCCTACACCACAGCCACAGCAACGCCAGACCCTAAACCCACTGAGTGGGGCCAGGGATTGAACCCACGTCCTCATGGACACTAGTTGGGTTCATTACTGCTGAGCCACAATGGGAACTCCAAAAAATCACTTATTTTTGTGAATCATTATGAATTAGATGTCCACCGGAAGAAACACAAATGAATCTTCCACAGTCTTTCAGGGTTAAGGAGACAGAGACCACCAAGACTTCAGTCAAAAGCCCACATGACAATGTCTGAGGAACAGAAGTGAGCCAGATGTGAACTGGGCCTTATTAAGACTTTACAACACATCCTGGATATGTACCAGCTCAGTCCCTCATGGACTAAGATAATCAACCCTTTATCCTTCTACCTATTAGAGGGGTTTGTTCTGCCTAATACAGGAAAGATCATCTGGAACACATCCTAGTAATAAAAAATGTGAAAATTTAAGACAGAAATGTCTTAGGAACCAGAGGAAAAAGACAGTAGATTTTAAAAAGCAACAATAATTCTGAATGCTGACTTTTCAACAGAACTATGAAATCCAGAAGACCATAAAATGACATCTTTAAATTACTAAAGGAAAAAGAAGACTACTCACTTTAAGTTCTATATCCAGGGAAAAAGCTTTCAAGAATTAAGGCAAAATAAAGACGTTTTCAGACAAAATAAGCTGAGAATTTATTGCCTGCAGTCCTCCTTAAGGAAAATGATCCTAAATCCTCAGGAGGAGGAAAAGAACACAGGCAAGAGAAATTATGTAAATTTTTAAAGTATTATTTGTTTAAAACAAAGTGTCATGTGGGTTTTTATAACACAAGGAAGTAGACCAACGAGATAGGAAAAACAAATGGAGTTCAATTCTGAGGGTCTTTTGTTCAGAAAATAATAAAAGTAATAATTTGTGTTAAGCTGTAATATGCCTGGCATGCTGTACTTTGGGGTGCTAGTTACATATGTATGTGTGTGTATATATATATATGCAAAAATTATCTTCCTATATATAGAATCCCAGGTCTTAAATAAGTCTGTACTAAAAAGCCAATGACTAATGGCTACTAAGCATATCAAAATATGTTTAACACTAGTAATCATTAGGGAAGTACAAATTAAAACCACAGTAAGATACCACTATACATGGCTGTAATTAAAAAGACAGAAAATAGCAAGTGTTGGTGAAAATGTGGAAAAATTGGAACAATCCTCTATCACCAGTGGGAACATAAAATAGTATGGTCATTACAGAAAACAGTTTGGCGGTCTCGCAAGATTTAAGCACATATTTACCAAGCAGGCCCACTTGTGGGACCTACCCACAAGAAAGGAAAACCGTGTCCACAAAAATAACTTGTATGTGAATGTTTATAGCAGCTTTACTTGTAATAGCCAAAAACCAGAAATAATCCCAGTGTCCACTAACTGATGACTGAATAAACAAAAATGTTTATCCATACACTGGAATACTATTTATCAATAAACAGGAATTGAGGGGAAAAAGGAATAAACATTGCTAGAAGCTATAACATGAATGAACCCTTAAAAACATTATGCTAAGTCAAGCCAGACACAGAAGACAACAGATTGTATGATTCCATCGATGATGAAATTTCTGGAAAAAGCAAATATATGTACAGACACATAAAGCAGAAGAGTAGTTGCCCTGGGGCTGGACGTGGGAACTGGGCTGATAGCACAAAGACACTATCTTTGTGAAAACAACTTTTTAAGGTGATGGAAATGTTCTGAAACTGGATTATGGTGATGGTTGCACAACTGCATAAATTATCTAAAAATCATTAAACTGTACACTTACAATGAGTAAATTTATGATACGTAAATTATACCTCAGTATTGTTTTTTTTTTTAAGGCCAGTGACTTATTTTTCTACTTGCAGAGCACTGAATTCAGACTAGTCAAGAACAGTTTAAACTTTAACAGTGAGAGCCACCGAGTACAGTGTGAAAATAGAGGGATCATTTAGGAGGAAGTGAATACTATTCTGTTTTAGAAAATAGTAATTAAGAGAGCAGCTATTGAATTGCATAATAGCATTTTTAATTTAGCCCATGTTTAGCTGAGTATTGCTTTCATACAATAGGAAAATAAAATAATTTTTGTCCATTTTTTGTAGGTGTTTGTTAATTCTATGCTGATCTTATATCTAGCCAATGAAATTTTAAGTTTGGTAATGACTAAAAATTGTAAGTTCTGGTGTAAATACTCATAAAGGTGACATATTTCAACTTTACCCCCAAATAATTCTGTTGTTATACTTAGTGATGGTATTTAACAGTATGTTTGCAAACAATGACATTTTCAGATGTACTTTTTTTTTTTTTTTTTTTTTTGTCTTTTTGTCTTTTTGCCATTTCTTGGGCGGCTCCCGTGGCATATGGAGGTTCCCAGGCTAGGGATCCAAACAGAGCTGCATCCGCTGGCCTATGCCAGCGCCACAGAAATGCTGGATCCGAGCTGCATCTGCTACCTACACCACAGCTCAGGGCAACGCCCGATCCTTAACCCACTGAGCAAGGGCAGGGATCGAACCGGCAACCTCATGGTTCCTAGTCAGATTCGTTAACCACTGCGCCATGACAGGAACTCCTGCGTTTTTTAGTCTAATTAGAAATCTAGACTAAATTTAGATGCATATTTTTAAAAGTACATCTGAAGGAGTTCCTGTCGTGGCACAGTGGTTAACGAATCCGACTAGGAACCATGAGGTTGCGGGTTCGATCCCTGGCCTTGCTCAGTGGGTTAAGGATGCGGTGTTGCCGTGAGCTGAGGTGTAGGTCGCAGACTCGGCTCGGATCCCATGTTACTGTGGCTCTGGCGTAGGCTGGTGGCTACAGCTCCAATTGGACGCCTAGCCTGGGAACCTCCATATGCCACGAGAGCCGCCCAAGAAATGGCAAAAAGACAAAAAAAAAAAAAAATGTACTATGCATAGTTGAAGATTGGACTAATCAATAATAATAATAAAGAATTTATTCTGTGCCTCATAGGACACCTGCAAGTTAAGAGGATAGTAAAAATTGAAGTGATCTTACTTTGTGGAAAACTGTAATTTTAGGAATTTCTGTAACCAGTTCTCTGGACAATGACCCCACCTTTGAACAGACACAGCGGTATTCTGTCTGTTCAGTAACCTCTGTGCCTATCACATTCCCTCGTTTTTTTGTTTTCGTTGCGGGGGGAGGGCAGAGGTGGGTGGTCTCAAGGATCTTGGAAATGGAGTGCGTGTAACCTAGATTCCGAATCTGCTCTCCCTGCTGAGTAGGAAATTGAAAGCAAGTCTATTCTCAAAATAAAAAGCAGAAGTCAAATAACTTGATACAAATGTAAAATAGCCTTAAGATGGATAAGATTTAACCAAAAGAATCTGAATTTCTCAATCCTTTCTCCTATACAAGGTCCCTGGCATCTTATTTTCAAGAGTCTGAATTCACTTTCAGGTTCCAATGCCAGTCTTCCAGTGCCAGTGCTGCTTCCCAGCCCACACATCCCTCTCACCACTGCTGCATCCTAAGGTACAATTGCTTCATAAATCTTTAAACTCACGGGCCTCTAAAAGGTCTGTATTATGTCTAAAGTAAGTGAGAGAAAAAGACACTGAAAACATGCATGCTAATTTATGACAGAAGAGATGAATGAGCAAAGGAGGAGATGGAGCATACAGGTAGGGAGGTGATAGTAACAAGCAATAACGATAAGGGAGGATCATGGGGCAGGTTGCACAAAGTGACAGGTGTATGCAGAGGGCGTTAGATTTCATAAAATTTATGGCTAATGCCATATGTATTTAACAACAGAATACAATAGCCAATATCACTTAACAAACTATAGCGTCTGCTTTGTGCCAGCCACTGTTCTAAGTGCTCTAAAATTATTTCATCCCCCTAGTAATGCCAGTGAGATGGAAATACTACTGTTATCTTCATTTTACAGAGGAGGTCACAGGCAAAGACTGTTACTTGCTTGAGGTCACAGTATCCAGTCAGTATCCAATCAGAAAAAGAAAAACCACTTTGGGTGTTTCAGAGGGAATGTTATTACCTCTATTACTGAGGCAATCCTTACAGAAGGGGCTGGAGGAGCAAAAAGAGTATTGCTGTCCAGAGGGTAGCAAGAAAACTCAGCAACACTGCCCTGGGGAAACAAAAGGGAAAGTAGTGTTATCCCAAACCCACAAATGTGTGCTTCTGAGGTTTGGAGAACTTAACTGTTGCATTATTAGAACTCTGCTGGCTCCTTTGCAGGAAGTCAGCAACCTTCAGGGGGTACTTGTTCCTAGAGCCAGAGTAGAGGAGGGTGGCGCTTCCAAGGCTGTGGGCATCCAAAGAAAGAGTGCTGTCCATCCTCCTCCTGCCTACTGATCTCCCATCAGCAGAACCCCACTGGAGACCTACTGGCAGGTGAGTCTGGGTGTGTCTTTTAGGGTTCCAGAATCCTGGCAACCCTGAGGAGAGAGTAGAAGGAGGAGAAAGGAGCTGAGAGACAGCAGACCAATAACCAGTACAAACAACTAGCAGGTGGCAAAGCTTAAATCTCAAGCAGCCGGTTCCCGAGTCTGTGCGTGCACTACTACACTGTGCTGTGGCACCCAGGATATAGTAACAAGAGTATTTCACGCATTTTAAAATTCATGTCTGATTGTAAATGTCCATTGACAGCAAGGAAACTGTAGGACTTGTATTCGTTAAATACTCCACAAGTTTTTAGCAAGTTCTTATTTTGTGCCAGGCACTGTTTTACTGGAAATACAGTGATAGGGAGGGAAAAGAACTGAAAAGGGGGAAGAGTGTTCCTTTCTCCTTATTTCGGATTGAACAAAATTCCCTGGGAAGGATTCCAACTGACTTGGCTCGAATCACGTGTCCACCCACTGAACCAAGCCGCCTAGCTGAGGGGTGGTGTTGGGGAAATAACCTAGGGGAAATGCCCACTATATCCCCAGACGAGGATTTGAGTTTAGGTAGTTTATCTAGAGGATTCAGGAAACACCTGTAGGAGATGGGGAAGTGAAACAAAGAAGGGAAGGCAGTAAATAAAGGGCTGCTTATCAAGCTAGCTACCACTGGTAATGCCTGAAGCATGATCCCATAGGAAAGCTTTGGGAAATGGTATGAAGCACACACCTCAAAGTTACCTACCTGCAGGGCAAGAGAGCTGGGGTATCTATACCACAAATCCTGTTGGTCATTGGGTAAGAGCTGCTGAGATGCGTGCCCAAACATTCTCAGGCATTTCCAAACTGTCCTGACCATGGGGACAGGGCTGCTTTCCATTCTTGGTAGAAAGTCCTGGGCTGAAGATGCAAATACGGCAGCTGGAAGGCTGCCTGAGGAATTGAAGTGGTCAAGGTCAGAGAGTTAAAAGCAGATCTGCAGGGTCTACCGCACTTAATTTCTTCATCAGATAAACATTTCCTCTACACGAGTTGTTATGATTTCAAAGGAAATAATGCCTATGAAAAAGTTTTATGAAGTAGAAAGTATAATACAGAAAATTAGTGTTTAGAAGTTTCTTGAAGGTAAGGAATGTGTATCATGTTGTATGTGTCTCCTAGAACCTATGGCTATTCATATGCCATAGGCTCAAATATTTATTGAATGAATTTGTCATTTAATACCTGAACATATTGCTTTTAGGTTTACAAAAGGTGGGATTATTTTTAAACTATCATTTAGATCAGTAACTCATTTCTGCTAACATCTGAAAGAATTTTTCATGTTTCAAGAATTTTAAGTAATGTGGTCTTATTCTATTTCTCCTTCTATTACTCTAAATCTAGACCATTGCAGGAGTTCCCGTCGTGGCGCAGTGGTTAACAAATCCGACTAGGAACCATGAGGTTGCAGGTTCGGTCCCTGCCCTTGCTCAGTGGGTTAATGATCCGGCGTTGCCGTGAGCTGTGGTGTAGGTTGCAGACGCGGCTCGGATCCCATGTTGCTGTGGCTCTGGCGTAGGCTGGCAGCTACAGCTCTGATTGCACTCCTAGCCTGGGAACCTCCATATGCCGCGGGAGCGGCCCAAAGAAATAGCAAAAAGACAATAAATAAATAAATAAATAAATCTAGATCATTGCAGATAACTCTATCAATCACCGACCCAATAACCATTCTCCCTTTCCTTCTTATATGAAAAATACCTTGATTATAAATAGGGTATTGATAGATTGCTGCTGGTTCAAGTTAATCATGAGAATGCTACTCTGAATAGCATGAAGGGAAGTCGGCAAAATCACAGGTGCCAGCCCTGACACTCATGAAATATCACCAGTAGACATCTTCCTTCAGCCTTCTTATTTCGTCAGAAAAATAAACACCCAAGAAGATCCGCTCTCACACTTGTACTCAGTCATGTATTGGAGATCTTGGCCAATGTAACAAAGCATTCCCTTCTTCTCCCCACAAAAGTAAAAGAACTGGAAAGAGAAACAAATGTAATCCGTAATGTATAATATAAATTAATTTTTTTTTTTTTTTTTTTTTTTTTTTTTTTTTTTTTTTTTGCTTTTGAGGGCTGCCCCTGCAGCACATGGAGGTTCCTGGCTAAGGGTCACATCAGAGCTATAGATGCCTACACCACAGCCATAGCAATATGGGATCTGAGTTGCATCTGTGATCTACACCACAGCTCATTGCAATGCTGGATCCTGTTACCCACTGAACGAGGCCAGGGATTGAACCTGCAACTTCATGACTCCTAGTCAGATTTGTTTCTGCTGCGCCACAATGGGAACACCAGTAAATTTTTTTTTTTTTCAAAAGAAAAGTTAGGTTTATTTAAGTGAGAAATACACCTCTCAAGGAGAAGCAGGCAGAGAGGCAAGTAGCTAGCTGCCCTGTGTTTCTTTTGGCACACTGGTTATAAGAGGCATCCAATTGTAAGGGTGGGATATTCACTGGGAAGCTGGGGTTTGGAGGTCATATTCCTTAATTTTCATCCCAGTTCCACGTTCCTGAAGGGAGGAAGAATTTTTGTCCTTATTTGGTTTTATTGGCAGTGTCATGGTGTTGGTGTATGATGGGTACTTCTTATCTGCATAACTAATTTTATTATAATGAGGGCATAGTGAGCAACAAGTTACATTCAGTCACTGGAGATTTGTATCCTTTCTTACCTTTCTTTGTCTGCCTCCAGGGCACTTATCACCCCAAAATGTGTGGTTTCTTATTGGTCTGGAGGTCCTGGCTTTTCTCTGTCCAACCATGGACACTGCTGTTTGCCATGTGCCATCTGGCCCCATTCCACCCTTCTCTGCTCATGCCTAACTATCTGCCTGATGTATAATATAAAGTAAAATTTTAAATATTATTTAAAAATCCAAAATTGATTTGTAGATTCAATGCAATCACAATATAATTCTCATCAGGTTTTAAAGAATTTGACAAGCTAATTCTAAAATGTATCTAGAAATGCAACAGGCCAAGAAAAGCTGATAATCTAGAATGAAGCTGGAAGACACACTACCATATATCAAGATTATTATAGAGTGGCAATATCTAAGCAGTACATTTTGGTTTGTTTGTTTGTTTGCCTCACCCATGGCTGTGGAAGTTCCTGGGCCAGGGGTCAAACCCATGCCACAGCAGTGACCCAAACCATAGATGGGAAGGTTTTAGATATGCCTGTCCGCACTATCTAACCAGACTTGGCAGTGACAATTTAAAGCCAGACAATGCCAGATCCTTAACCTGCTAAGCCATTGTGTATATATACACATTTTTTTTTTTTTTTTTTTTTTTGTCTACCTTCAGGGCCAAAAGAGGAGACTCTTCAGTACTAACCTCTTGGATTCATGTGGCTTTTTCACAGGCTTTTAAATCTTTTTTTGTATTTTTGTTTGTTTGTTTTGTCTTTTTTGCTATTTCTTTGGGCCACTCCCGCGGCATATGGAGGTTCCCAGGCTAGGGGTCGAATCGGAGCTGTAGCCACCGGCCTACGCCAGAGCCACAGCAACACGGGATCCGAGCCGCGTCTGCAACCTACACCACAGCTCACGGCAACGCCGGATCGTTAACCCACTGAACAAGGGCAGGGACCGAACCCGCAACCTCATGGTTCCTAGTCAGATTCGTTAACCACTGCGCCATGACGGGAACTCCTTTTTTTGTATTTTTAATCAAAGTGTAGTTGATTTACAATGCTGTGCCAATCTCTGCTGTACAGGAAAGTGATCCAGTCACACATATACACACTTTTTTTTTCATATTACCTTCCATCATAGTCTATGCTAAGAAACTGGACACAGTTCTCTCTGTTATACAGTAGGACCTCATTGCCTATCCATTCTAAATATAATAGTTTGCATCTACTATCCCCCAACTCCCAGTCCATTCCACTCTCTCCTCTTCCCCCCTCTTCTCCCCTCCACCACCACAAGTCCATTCTCCAAATCTGTAAGTCTGAGAAACTTAATTATCTTGTGTGAAAAAAAGGATTTACTGTGTTCTATTAGGTTGTTAGAATAGAATGATGCTGAGAGAGGAGGAATGGAGCTGACCACAGCCCCAACTCACCCAAGGAATCCACATTTAGACAGAAGTTTCTTTCTCCATCTCTCATCTGGTGATCTTCTATAGAGCAGATTCCTCTGCTGCCCCAATGGTGGAGACATGACTACCCACACAGCCAAAGCTTTACCTTTTAGAACTCAGGCTTTCAAGGAGAGACTTGCTTACCATTCTCTGATCTCAAAATAATCTTAATTTTAAAATTAGTATGAACTTAACAATTATTAAATCAGAACTTAGAGACTGGGGTGCATACCAGTACAAAATTTCAATAGGCTGCAAAGGTGTGCTGAAATTCAATCAGTATAAATCAGATCATAGGTTCAGTTTCCCAAGTATGAAATGGGATACATGAGACAATTTATCAGTTTAAATATAAATCAAAAAGATGGTTTAATTAACTGCTAGTCAAAAAATGAAACCCAAAGAAAGCAATGTAAATACTTCCAAGCCTGTCTGAACACTATCTTTCTACAAATTGCTGCTTCACTGAATCCAAATAGTTGCAATGAAAGCACTTAAATCACAACATGACCTGGTTCCCTGCCCACAGTTAAGGGGTCCAGGAGTATACATGTGACTCAAGAATAATAATCCATTTCTGAGTTCTGATTTAATAATTATTAAGTTCACAGGCTCTTAAACATTACTCACTACCTATTAGGCTAACTTTTAACTGTTTGATTCCATTTGTTTTAAACATGGCTTTATCTATCATACTGTAGCCAAACTGTATCACATATAGAACGGAAGAGGACTTATTAATAAGTACAATGAGAGTTCTTATCCTAAAGACTGCTATCTTTTTGTGTTAGAGAAACAGCTCAATGAAATTATTACAAATCTGGAGTTCCCGTCATGGCACAGTGGAAACGAATCTGACTAGGAACCATAAGGTTGCAGGTTCGATCCCTGGCCTCCCTCAGTGGGTTAAGGATTCGGCGTTGCTGTGAGCTGTGGTATAGGTCACAGATGTGGCTTGGATCTGGCATTGCTTTGGCTCTGGCGTAGGCCAGCAGCAACAGCTCTGATTGGACCCCTAGCCTGGGAACCTCCATATGCCGCAACTGCAGCCCTAAAAAGAAAAAAAGACAAAAAAAAAAAAAAAAAGAGAGAGAGAGAGAGAGAGAAAGAAAAAAGAAAAGAAAAATTATTACAAATCCAAAGATTAAAAATGCAATTTAAAAGATTGTGCTTGGAATAGTGTCTCTAGGAACACAAGTGTTCTTAGGAAGTCAAGGAGAAGCTAAGGTGGCTTGAAAAGTATGCTTCAGTCTTGTTTTCTGAACAGTAATAATAGTATAGAGACAAAATAAGGGAAAATAGGCTAATTGCACTGGAGAAAGGGATTTCCTTATGAGAATACCTAAACTTTTGGAGAGAGAGAGCTTCTGGGGGAACAAACTAGGAAGATGCGAAATGGAAAAATGAGATCTTGAAGTCCAGGATAAACAGATATAAAAGAGAAATGGAGATACAATTGGATCTAAATGTTCTTAAAGCTTTAAGAAATGGGGAAGCATCATCATTGTTATTAGATCAGAAAAATGATTGTGGCCTGAAGAAATCTAACAGAAGAAAGACAAGATCTCAAGGGGGCAGACTAGAATGATTCCCCAAGAGGAATCAGGATCAGGGAACTACTGAGATGCAGTTTCTAAGGGATCCATGGGATCCTGTGGCTCTCTACCAGCCCCATTTTTCCGTCTTATTTATAAATTGAATGAAGACTCAGATGAGGAGTACTGGAACTATTTTCTTGGTTCCATCAAATTTCTAAGAGGATGGTTTCAGAGATAAAATGATTCCAGTGTTGTGCTTACAGGATGAATAGAGTGGATGGTATAAAAGAAAAGGATGACAGCTGCTGAAGAAGGAAATTAGCCTGTGTTAAACACAGATGCTTTCAACAGTGGGGTGTGTTCTGGGTGGCTCAGTTATGCAGATGTGTAGAGTACCAGGTGAGAAGTGGTATGGTAGAAAGAGGCAATAGACGAGGCAGGGGCCAACTTTTGAAGGGCTCAGATTTTATCCTGTATGTGAAGGGAAACAATGGGGTTGTTGGACGGGAGAAGCATTTCAAGCATAGGATGTAATGAGAGGAATAAACCAGATATAAGTGCACACGCTACTTCTAAGGACCTTGACTATTAAGGGAATGAGAGCACTTAGATAAATACCTAAAGGGCCTCTTGTATAGGGTGTTTGTTTTAACATGAAAGAAATTTGAGCAACTTGCAGGTTGTAGGAAAGGACTGAAGATGTTGGATGGAGGGGAAGATAAGTAATGGAATAAAAAACTTAGAGAGATGAGAGGTAATGAAACCTAGGGTACAAATGAAACGATTCTTCTCTCTAGCACCAAAGAGGCCAAGATTTGTGAGAACGCAGATTTGTTTTTGTTGGTAAGCACAACTAACAAATTTCTGAATGTTAGTATCAATTTTCCTATTAAATAGCAGGTCTTTGGGTGAAAATGAGGAGATAGATGGTGGAATGGGAGGTCAGACACATTTCAGTACTCTTGAGAATGACAGTTCAACACTTGCCAGGGATAGGCAGGAGGACCTGCGATGACACACTGTAGAGGAAGGCGGACACTAAGCCTGGGTTGAACCAGAGTTGAGTTTTGCCAAGCAGATAAGAAGGAAGTTTTTCAAGGGAATTGAAAATATTGAAAATGGCTAAAGGACAGAACCTAGGATATGAATAGAAAAGTGATTGAAGAATGTTAATTCCTCATTATAGTCATATCATAAAGGCACTGTTGCCAGGTATAGGAGTGACATTTTCTTTAGTTGGACTGAAATTGTGATTCTTAGGGACCAATGGCCAAAAAAGACAAAAGTACTTTATTTTGTCTTTTTCTTATCAGAACAGTATCTAATTAATTCACCCTCATTCTTTTTTAAACAGAAGAACAAGCCTTTTATGAACCAGGTATAGATTCCACATTAAAGGCAACACAGCATTAAGATAAATGTAGCAAGAACTATTTGTATTACAATCAAAAACTCACAGAAACAGGAATCCCCATCATGAATCCAACTAGTATCCATGAGGATGCGGGTTCAATCCCTAGCCTCGCTTAGTGGGTTGAGGATCCAGCATTGCCATGATCTGTGGCTTGGATCCTGAGTTGCTGTGGCTGTGGTGCAGGCTGGCAGCCGCAGCTCCAATTCAACCCCTAGCCTGGGAACGTCCATATGCCGCAGTGCAGCCCTAAAAAGCAAACAAAACAAACAAAACTCACAGAAACATACAAATAGTCCACATATTCTCTCATAGGAGTCTGTTGTGAACAAACACAAAATACACTCTGTTGGTAGGCATGACTTAAGAATCTCATTATATAATTTCCGGCAAAATTGCAAAAATTTCCAGCAAAGTTAAGGAAGCAGTCCGTAAGAGACCACCCTCACTTCTGACACCAGCTTCAGAGTTCAGGGACTGCTGCTAGGTTTGATAATATATTTGAAGGATGCAGAGAACTCACTTGAAAGCAGTTATACTCACAATTATGGTTTATTACAGTAAAGGGATAAGATTAAAATCAGCCAAAGGAATTGGTGCAGAGGTCAGAGTCCAGAAAAGTCCAGCATGCAGCTTCTAATTGTCCTTTCCCAGTGGAGTCATGGGCAGCATTACTTTCTGAGAAACAATGTGAATGATACACAGAATATTGCCAATTAGGAAAGCTTATCTGAGCCTCGGTTTCCAGAGTTTTTATTGGGGCTCAGTTATGTAGACCTGGGTGACAGGGCTCATGGCCGAGCTTTAGTCTCTAGCCCCTGAGGTAGAGAGGATATCATGTGGCCCAAGGCCCCCAGCTAAACAAAGCCATTCTTCCTAGAGATCACATCTCAGGACACAAGGGCAAAGACCAGACCAGTAAGTTTAATTCTTTACTGCACATCCCCAAAATGTCAAAATAATCAATTTTCTGATTACATTCTTATACAAAGTAGGCATTAATAATCCATGGTGTGGATCCCTGCTACCTGAGTCTTAAATGTATTTATTATTTCTTTGTGATTTAAATTCATAGCTAAGATTATTTCATTAGGTTTTTCAAATTCATGTTGAAATGTTGAGTTATAAATTAACCCTTTTATCCCCCCCCCCCAGCTTTTTTTAGGGCCGCTCTCGAATCAGAGCTACAGCTGCCAGCTTATATCACAGCTACAGCAACATAGGATCCAAGCTATGTCTGCGACCTACAATGCGGCTCACGGCAACGCGGGATCTCTAACCCACTGAGCAAAGCCAGGGATCAAAACTACATCCTCATGGGTACTAGTCAGATTCATTTCCACTACACCACAACAGGAACTCCCTACATTTGTTTTGTGGTAACAATTACCTGGTAAATTTCCATCTTCCAATAGAGTTGTGCTACTCTCTTTCACAGTTTTCTTACTGTATTTTTGAGTAGGTATTGTGCATATAACTTTCATGGTCCTCAAAATTAAATCCTCTGTTATTATTAGGAGGTGAAGAGAAGGACCCGGAGAGCTTTATAGAATTAGTTCTCATGGGCTCTTTCCTCCGTTGCTATAGCAAAAAAAAAAAAAAAAAAAAAAAAAGTATTTCCTTAAAATACAGCAACTCTGTGAAGTCATGCTTCCTGTGCCTCCAGGTACCTAACCAGGCTCTGAAAAGCTTCTACGTATAGTTCTCAACTTCCTGATTTATTCACACACTGCAGAGACCCAGGCTTTGCCTTACAAAATAATATGATCACTTTTAGAAAGTTATTACTGGTGGTTTCTAAGATCTACTATCTCTGATTAGGCACTTCGTATCTTTCTCTCTCTTTAGTGTTTAGACCCTAATCAATCTCAGTTCTTTCCCAGAATGTCCTCTTGAATTCCTACATAGATTTGCTGCACAGTGCTTATGGTCTCAGTTGCTGACTACAGCATTGACTGTAATTTTGGAGTGTTGGGGTTTTGTTAGTCAGCTGTTTGCTGAAAATTCATTTTCTGTGACCTTATTTTTTTTCTTCTTGTTGTTCTGGATAGATTTCAGGAGAAGGAATGAAAAGTTTCAGAACTTAACAGACTCCCATGTTCTCATAGAATGATGATATAATTTATTTTTCTCCCATGTTCTCAAAAGAAATGAAAAAATTCTCTGGAAGTACTATGATTATTGGCTTTAGATAATGAACGAGAATGTTCTAGTTATCACCAGCCTAATTCAAGCCAATTATATAGATTTTTCATACCTACTATAACATTAAGGCTATGTCTAGAAGATAATGTCACAAAGTAATTTAATGGAAAATCATTTAAGGCCTACAGTTCAGATAAATTAAGTTTTAAGCAAAAGAGGTTCTGAAAGAAGTAGAAGCAGCATTTTATTTTGATATGCTAAAAAATGAATTGCTAATAAAATGTTTCTCCTGAACCCAGGCAATTAGAGCATTATGTGGGAATGTTTGAGAGAATCTTATTGGATGTTATCATGATCCAGTGGGATTATGGATGAGGAGATGTCCCAAGAATTCTCTCTCTCTCTCTCTCTCTTTTTTTTTTTTTTTTTTTTTGTCTTTTTGTCCTCTTTAGGGCTGCACCCACAGCATATGGAGGTTCCCAGGCTAGGGGCTGAATCAGAGCTGTAGCAACCGGCCTACGCCACAGCAACACCAGATCCAAGCTGTGTCTTCAACCTACACCACGGCTCATGGCAATGCCAGATCCTTAACCCACTGAGCAAGGTCAGGGATCGAACCCACACCCTCAAGGTTCCTAATCAGATTCGTTTCTGCTGCACCATGACAGGGACTCCGTCCCAAGAATTCTGGTGTTGATCCTGTGGATTTAAAACTATGTTCAGCTTACTTTAGGAGATTAATACCATTCCATCTTGATAGCCACAAACAGTTTTGCATTTGTAGAGCAAGCTCCAGCACTACCTGGGAACTACATCTGCTTTTTGTATGCCTCACATTCTGGTGAGAGGAAAACTGTGGTGGAAGCAGCAGTGCTATGCTGGCTATGATGTTACACTCTGAACAGTATTAGAATGCAGATGTTGTTTTAATATAAACAATACTAGTCATAACCAGACAATTTAAGAAAGGAGGTGAGAGAAAAGCTGAGCATTTTTGGTAGTCCCTTGGGTCTAGGCTTGGAGTCTAATACATAATAAGGTCACCCTTAGTGAAACATCCCCCCACTCTGTGACAGAACCCCAAGAAACATAGTCTAAAAGTGAGGATATGGAATAGAATCACTGTTTGGCTCAGAAATCCTCAAGCATAGGTTCAGGGCTACTGGCACCCTTAGGGACCTGAAAGAAGGAAATGAAATTCCTCTCTGGAAGAACAGAACATGATCCAATGTTTCAAATTATTTCCAAAATTAATTTTTCAAATAAAATGAATATTTAAAAAAACAATGGTAATGGGATGAAAGAAGAATCAAAAATTAACCAGCACCAACAGAAACAGACTTAATAACAAACATAATCTTTAAACCACTATGCTTGTTGTGTTCATGGGAAAAGAACTGGAAACCATAAAAAGTGACATTTAAGATTTGAAAAATAACCAAACAGGAATGACAAAACTAGAAAATAGAATAACTAAAAGTCCAAAAACTATGGGTAAAGTTTAGAGCAGATTAGGCACATCTAAAGAGAATGAATCACTGGAAGATAGGTTAAAAGAAACATCCCAAATGAGGGAAGGGGAGACGAAATTAAAAGTAAAAATATTGAAGATAGAGCAGGAGACACGGAGTATAAAGTGGAATAGCCTAGGATATATCTAATTAGAGTCCCAGAAATAAATAAGGGAGTAAGAGCCCAGATGATATGTGAAGAGATAATGGCTGAAATTCTCTGAAAATTTATTAAAGATGTTAATCTATAATTTAAGAAGCTCAATGGAAGTACAAGTAGGATTTTAAAAAATAAAAGGCATTTTACTTTAAGTGATACTATAGAAAATCAAAGGCAGAGAAAAACTTTTAAGAGAAACCAGAAAAAAAAAAAAAAGAAAGACAGATAACTCTCAAAGAAACTTCGCATTTTCTGGAAAGAAAGCAAAGAAATATTAATACTGGACCAAAAAGGTAAAGATTCTTTAGGGTCAAAAGAATGGGAGAAAAGTGTATAGTTTCCAAACTACTGAGGGTGAAATGGAACTATAAAAAAAGAAAGGAAAAGAGAAGGGTAAAAAGAGCAGAGTAAGCACAACAATTACAAAACACAAAGGTGAAAGATTTATATATTTGGGTTTAAATATATTAAAAATAGTAGTAATTACATAACTATAAATAGACTAAATGCCCTAGTTAAAACACATATATTATCAGGCTAGATTAAAAAAGAAAACATAGAAAACCAAGTATTCCAGAATCGCATGTAAGACATCAAGATACAGAATGGCTGAAAATATATCATGCAAAAATGCTAAGTAAAAGACAGGTGAGGTAACTACATTGATAGCAACCAGACAAAATAGAATTTAAGGCTAAAATTTTTACAGAGATTAAGGTCAATACGGAATGTTAAAATCTTCAGTTCTGGGTTTATATAGCAGTTTTTAGTTTGTGTAAATAATAGGGTCTTAACATGTAAAACAAAAATTAACAGAACTAAAAAAGGGAAATCTACAAGCTAAATGGGATATTTTAACTTAGTAATTAACAGAACAAGAATACAAAACAAGTCTGTAAGGATACATAAAAGTGATTAGCCCATTTAATAGTGTCCAGTGGACACAAATAGAACACTGACCTAAGGGCAGAATATAAAGTGTTTTTAAGCACATACCGAATATTTTGAAGACAACCATATTCTTGGTTTAAAAGCAAACCACATTAAATTTTAGAGTATTTTGAGATACCGGACCACCTGTTTATGTTTGGAAATTACTAACTAACTAACCTGCATGAAAAATAATCATGAAGGAATTCAGATAATATTTTGCCAAGTGGGATGGAGGCAAAATAGTATTCATAGGGAAACGTAGCTTTTAATGCACATATTGGTAAAGAAATTAGTAAGAACAGTAAAATAAAGTAGAAGAAACTAAGAACACTGCAATAGAAAAAAATACCATAGGAACTATGAACTAAAATTAAAATCAGTCCTTTGAAAAGTCTAATGAAATTGATAAAACACCCTGGTGAAATAGATCAAGAGAGAAGACAAATAACTGATAACAAAAATGAAAAGGAAGACAGCACTTCAGCTCTTGTATACATGAAAAACATAAGGAAATATGAGCAAATGGAGTTCCCGTTGTGGCACGAATCCAACTAGGAACCATGCATGAGGTTGCAGGTTTGATCCCTGGCCTTGCTCAGTGGGTTAAGGATCCAGCGTTGCCATGAGCTGTGGTGTAGGTCACAGACATGGCTTGGATCTGGCATTGCTGTGCCTGTGGCGTAGGCTGGCAGCTGTAGCTCTGTTTAGACCCTTAGCCTGGGAACCTCCATATGCCATGGGTGCGGGCCCTCTGCCCCCCCCCCAAAGAAAATATTAGGAGCAAATGAATAGTATAAAGGTTTAGATGAAACAAAGAATTGGTATCAAAATTCCTAGTGGTGAAACATTAAAATTCTTTCTTTTGAGACTGGGAACACAACTAGAATGACTGCTGACAACTTCTTTTCAATATTATTCTGAGCCCTAGATGAGTAGTAGGGCAAGAAAGAAAAGTTTGTGAATTAGAAATGAAGGAAGAAAACTCAGTCTTTGCAAAGTACAGTTGACAGTCCAAATGAATATGCAGATAAATTACTATGAATAGGATTTTTTTTTTTTAAGGGCTGCACCTGAAGCATTTGGAAGTTCCCAGGCTAGGGGTCCAGTCAGAGCTACAGCTGCTGGCCTATACCACAGCCACAGTAATACAGGATCCTTAACCTGCTGAGTGAAGCCAGGGATTGAACCCGCATACCCATGGATCCTAGTCAGGTTCGATAACTGCTGAGCCACAAAGGGAACTCCATGAATAGGAAATTTTATGAATGGGAAAGTTTGCTGGATTTAAAAATTACTTTGAAAGACTCAGCTTAATTTCTATACACTGGCAATAAAAAGAAGAAAATGAAATATTAAAAAGACACCACTAACAGCATCAGAAATATAACGTACACGTAAATAAATCTCACAAGATATGCAAAATTTCTGCAAAATGACAAAAGTCTATTAAGAGACAGAAAATCGAAATGAATAGAAAACATATCATGTTTATGGATTAGAAAGCTCAATATTGTAAAGATGTCTGCCCTCTACCAGGTTAATGTATGCTTTCTATGAAAGGTCACCAAAAATATGCAAAAGTCTTTTTGTTGTTTTGTTTTTCTTTTTCTGGAACTTAAGCTGATTGATTTCATAATTTATAAGGAAATGAAGAGGACCAAGAATAACCAAGACTGTCTTGAAGAAATAAAAATAAGGTGGAAGTTTTATACTTCTAGGTTATCAGACTTTTATAAAGCTTTCTAATTAAGATAAAGTGGGATTTGCTCAAGGATAGACAAAAAGAATAATGGAAAGAATAGAGTTCAGAAGCAGACCTATGTATAAAAACTTGATTTATGACAAAGGTAATTCCATAGAAGAAGGAGATATGGATAGATTTTCCAGTGAATGCTGCTGTGTAGACAAATGGGTAGAATGAATATATATATATATCTTTTAATGTGGAGAAATATACCAATCTTTTCTTTTATGGCTGGTCATTTTTGTGACTTAATAGTTCCTTACTATCTAGTACCTTCAAAGTCATAAAGATACTCTTCTATATTATTTTCTGAAGGCTTCATTATATTGTTTTTTCCATTTAGGATTATGATTGATTTTTATGTATAGTGAGAGGTAGAGGTCCAAGGGTCATCTACCTCTCACTATACGCAAAAGTCAATCATGTCAATCATAATCCTAAATGGAAAAAACAATATAATGAAGCCTTCAGAAGATAATATAGAAGAGTATCTTTATGACTTTGAAGGTACTAGATAGTAAGGAACTATTAAGTCACAAAAATGACCAGCCATAAAAGAAAAGATTGGTATATTTTTCCACATTAAAAGACTTCAACCGGGAGTTCCCACTGTGGCTCAGAGGTAAACGAATCTGACTAGTATCCATGAGGATGTGGGTTCAATCCCTGGCCTTCCTTAGAGTGTTAAGGATCCGATGTTGCCGTGAGCTATGGTGTAGGTCATGGACATGGCTCAGATCCTGAGTTGCTGTGGCTGTGGTGCAGGCTGCCACCTACAGCTCCAATTCTACCCCTAGCCTGTGAACTTCCATATGCTGCACATGTGGCCCTAAAAAGCAAAAAAAAAAAAAAAAAAAAAAAAAAAAAAAAAGACATTAACCAAAAGTCTCCAGCACAGTTAAAAGGCAAGTGATTGAGTATGAAAAGATATTTGCAATACATAACTTTGAGAAAGGGCTCTTACTCAGAATATGTAAAGAACTACAAACCAATAGAAAAAGACAAACCCAACAAAAAAACAGCTGAAGACCTCAAAAGGAACCTCCAAAGAGGAATGCCAAAAAGCAACATATAACCTCATTAGTAATCAAAATATTCAATATAGGGAGTTTCCATCTTGGTGCAGCAGAAACAATCTGACTAGGAACCATGAGGTTGCAGGTTTGATCCCTACCCTTGCTCAGTGGGTTAAGGATCCAGCATTGCCATGAGCTGTGGTGTAGGTCACAGACATGGCTTGGATCTGGCATTGCTGTAGCTCTGGCGTAGGCCAGCAGCAACAGTTCCAATTAGACCCCTAGCCTGGAAACCTCCATATGCTGAGGGTGCGGCCCTAAAAAGACAAAAGACAAAAAAAAAAAAAAAAAATTCAATATATAATCACAATTAGACAACATACAAATGATTCTACCTATATAAAGTTCAAAAACAGGCAAAAAAACCAAAAATCTTTTTAAACTTAACAATTGTGGGTAAATTTATAAAGAAAAGGGAGGTAATGAATACCATAAGTCAGGATAGGATAGTTGTTGCTAGCAGAGAGAGGGGCTGTTATGGAGGAGCAGGGGGTCGCCTCTTGTCAATCAGGGCCAGTTGTGCAACTTGTGGGGCTCAGTCAGAAATCTTTTCTTTCTTCCCTGATCCTTGCCCCCCCCACCCATCTCCCTCCCTTCCTCTCTCTCTCTACCTCTCTCTCTCTCTCCCTGCCTTGGCATGGTATTTTCTAATTTGGTATTTAATGTTTCGCTAGACGGACCCTCTGACCGCGACCTGACCCCTGACTCAGCGTGGGGGTGGGGGGAGAGAGAGGGTCTGCCTACCCCAGAGGTGCTCAGTCCTTTGGCTCTGGTTCTCAGGCCAGAGCAGAGCTGAGAAGGACAGAGCCACTGGAACCCACAAATTCAAAACTACAAGGTTAAGAATTTCATGGTAGTGAGCACTGAACCACAATCAGAGTAGAGAGATTAAAGGGTTGGAGGGAGTGGGCTTCTGAGCCTGGGGCCCTGTGCCACCGTGCTGGTTGCATGCCCAGGAAGCTAGCCTTGTTGACAGTGTTCTATCTCTTGACCTGGGTAGCAGTTATATAGGTGTATATTTTACCAAAACTGCTTAAACTGGACATTTATGTTGTGTGCACTTTTTTGGTATGCTTGCTATATTTTAAGCTAGATTTTTTTTTCTAAAGCATGGTATAGAACGTGATCCTTAGCTGCAATAAAATAGAATTATTCATATATTGTGATGTACATACTGGTATATGCATATAATTTTTTTCTATACGGAAGCACCAGAAATCATTAACATTGGTTGCTTTATTTTTTATTTATTTATTCATTTTTTGCTTTTTTTAGGGCTGCACTGCAGCATACGGAGGTTCCCAGGTTAGGGGTCTAATCAGAGTTATAGCTGCCGGCCTATGCCCCAGCCACAGCAATGCCAGATCTGAGCCTCGTCTGTGACCTACACCACAGCTCATGGCAACGCCAGATCCTTAACCCTCTGAGCAAGGCCAGGGATCAAACCGGCAACCTCATGGTTCCTAGTCAGAATCGTTTCTGCTGCGCTACGACCGGAACACCAAATCGTTAGCATCAGTTGCTTTTATCTGCATGGATCTGGGGAGAAGAGGGGCAAGAGGCTTTTGTTTTTCATATTGAATCTTTTGTATTATTTGAACTTATAGTCATGTTCATGTTAGAATTATGGGCCAATTTGCATATTCTTATAAATAATTTAATTGCTTATTTTGCAATAAAACCAGAAAAATTCAATCATATTAAAAGCCTTAGAGGGAACAAAGGCAAGGGAAAATGCTTTTCTTTTGCTTTTTTTGGCCATGCTGACAGCATGTGATGTTCCCAGGCCAGGGATCAAACCCATGCCACAGCAGCAACCCAAGTTGCTGCAGTGACAACACTGGATCCTTAACCCACTGCACCACAAGAAAACTCCAGAACTTTTAACCCACAAGAGAACTCCAAAAAATGTTTTTTAAAGAGTATTTTGAATGCTTTCAGAAAACGAAGTCTCTGTTGATGTCAAAACACCCTTATGACTTAGGTTTCATAAATCTGTATTTCCATATTGTCTATTGTGAGGTGTATTTACCATGAAATAATAGATGTAAGGTTCAGAGTCCCTCACTTGGACAGTCCCTTTTAAAAGATCTGTCCCAAATTCTGCATTCATAATTCTTTTTTTTGCATTCATAATTCTATATATCTTTTCTCAAAGACCCCTCAGATTTTATAAACTTGAAGCTCACCAAAATCTGATTCCAGTCTTGACTGTGAGTTATACCTAAAGCAAGGAATTATGATCTGCCCTAAACATGAAAAATTGTAGAAATAAACAGTGAACCACGGTTGTTAAGAAAGTTTCTTTGTATGGACAATGGATTCACTGAAGAGATACTTTAAATCAGGGATGGAGAATTTACGTGTCATCTACCCCAGGAATATTTTCTATTTGCCAGAGGTGAATAATTTCCTCCTGTGTGCTAAGTCTAATTTTCCTCAAATTTTATTGGGGTATGCGTGTTACTCTGTCTGGGCTACTATAAAAAAATACTATAGACTGGGTGGTTTATAAACAAGAAGCTGGGAAGTCCAAGATCAAGGTACTGACAGATTCATGGATGGTGAGTGTCCACTTTCTGGTTGACAGACGGCCATGTTCTCACACAATTGGTGGAAGAAGTGAGGTTGCTCTCTAGAGCCTCTTTCTGAGGGCACTAATCCCATTCCTGAGGGCTCCACCTCATGGCCTAATAATCTCCCAAAGACCCTCTCTTCAAATATCATCACAATGGGGATTAAATTTCAACAAATGAATTTCGTAAGGTACAAACTTTTAGTCTATAGCAATATGTATTATGTGTTAAGCTACCTGTGTCTCCTATTAGATAGTGAACTCCAAAATGGCTAGGACTCTCCCCCAATTATTTTTGTATCCCCAGAGCCTGGAAAAGATCCCAGTATGCAATAAATATTTGATTGGATTTTTTTGGATCTTTTTAAAACAATGTATTGTATGTAAAGGAGGCATAGCCACAATTCATGACTTTAGTAAAATTCATATGAAATTGATATTTTACCATTACATACATACATGAACTGATTTGATCACATTTGTGGAATGTCATCAAACAGCTCACAGATTATAAACTTTTAAGGGCAAGAACCAAAGAATATTATAAATTCTTTAAAAATATATAAAAGTACAAGAAATATAAAAATCCAACATCCCAATTTCATGTTTGCTTTAGATCATTTTCTTTCTTTTTTGCTGCACCCACACCACAGCATTCTGATCCCAGGCCAGGCATCAAACCAGAGAGAGCCACAGCGCAACAATACTGGATACTTAAGCCACTGCGCCACTAGATTTTTTTTTTTTTTTTTTTTTTTAAGCAATACCTGTGGAATATGGAAGTTCCCAGTCTAGGGGTAGAAGTGGAGCTGCAGCTGCCGGCCTACACCACAGCAACGCCAGATCCAAGTCTCATCTGCAACCTATGCCACAGCTTGCAGCAACACTGGATCCTTAACCCTCTGAGCAAGGCCAGGGATCAAACCTGCATCCTCATGGATACTAGTTGGATTCTTAATCCCCCAGCCACAATGGGAACTCCCCTAGATTGCTTTTTAATAAATAAAAACTTACAAATAGAAACCACTTTTTAACCATTCCCAGATACTATCCATTGGCCTCTCTCCTAAAAGATGACCATCATCTTGAAGTTGGAGCATATCCATCCTGTCCATGTGTTCTCATTTCTACTATTTAAGAAAATATATCCATAAACAGTAGATAGTATTATTCTGCATTTTAATATTTTAAACCAGCAATATCTAATACAATGTGAGCCATATGTGTAGTTTTAAATGTTGTAACAGCTACATTTTGAAAAATAGAAACAGGTAAAATTTATTTTAATGTTATGTTTTATTTAACCCAGGATAGCCATTTTTAATCATTTGAACATGTAAGCAATATAAAAATTATAAGCTATTCAATATTCTTTTTTATTTTTTTTTTGGTCTTTTCTAGGGCCGCACTTGCGGCATATAGAGGTTCCCAGGCTAGGGGTCGAATCAGAGCTGTAGCCACCGGCCTATGCCAGAGTCACAGCAATATCAGATCTGAGCTAAGTTTGACCTACACCACAACCCACTGAGCAAGGCCAGGGATCAAACTCACAACTTCATGGTTCCTAGTGGGATTCATTAACCACTGCACCTCCACCGGAACTCCATCAATATACTTTTTTTAAAAAAACTTATGGTACTAAGTCTTTGAAATCCTGCTTCTAGTTTTCACTTACCACACATCTCAGTTGAGATGCTAAATTCAGATTTCACAAAATTTTTAAGAAAAAAAAGATTCTTATCCAAGTTGTTCCTATTTAATAATTCTCTGATTACTGAAATCAGTATTAAATATTTAAATGAGGTAAAATTAACAATTCAGTTTTTCATTCACAAAAAACACAAGTGCTCAATATACACATAAGGCAAGCGGACACCCTACTGGACAGTGCAGCTGGAAAAGCTAACACCACTCAGTATCTTTCTTTTACCCACTCCATTTATTTATTTTTTCTTCCTTTCTTTACCCTAGGACAGAAGTGCACAGATGGACTGGATGGCTTTGAATTTCAGTGCAGATGACACTTTACATTTTAAATAACCATCTATAAATAAGTTCACTCCGTAAATATAAAAGAACTTTCAAAAAACCTAATCGCTTTCTATTTTTGTTTAAACAATGTAATTGTTAAACAGGATATACATACTGACAAATAATGAAGCGGTGCAACCAGCAAAGGTGCAGCTTTCGTACCAGCCTCTCCCATCCCTCCACCCCGACCTCCACAGACACGCGTCCACACGCACGCATACACACGCGTGCTCACGGAAGATGCGGCCCCCCCCACCCCATGCCCTTGGGGCAGGGCGAGTGCCGGCAGCCTCAGGAACGGTTAGACCAGCTCCCGGTTCCCCGGAAAAGAAAGCTGCCCCGTTAAGTCCACACGTCAGCAGCTCCACCTCTGGAGGCAGCGGACAGAGTGCACGTCCCTCGCAGGGACAATGCGAGGATTTGGCAGCGGCCTCTAGCCAGGCATTAGCGATGCGGCCGAGCGCGCGGAGAGGCGGGGTCACGGGGGTCGGGACCAGCGTTCCCCACCTCAGGCAGGCGCCCTAATGGACAATTTGGGGCGTCAGTTGGTGGAGATGCCCTCCAGATCCCTTGGTGTTAGCTGCGGGACCTGGAGGGCCCGGAAAACGCCAGGGCGCCCATCTTCCTTGGTTTGGGTTTCCCACAAAAACGGTATCACGGCAAAAACTTTTACCAGTGATACGAAAACGGCCCCAAAACTTTTTCCCACAGGCTCACTTCCCTCCCCTCCCACCCACGGCCCCTACGTTTTGTGCTACGCCTCCGGAGTTGAGTGACCTCTTCCTCTAGAATGCCAGCTCTGCAAAATCCTGGGAGCTAAACACAGCCTAACTTCCCGGGACAGACCAGAAGCCAGAAAACACAGCAACCCCCAACCACAAGTCCTTGTTTTCCCTGTGCTTTACACACAAAAAAGCCGGCCCGCCTCCGCGCGATGTATGCTGGGGTGAGTAGTCTCCCTAAACCGCGAAGCACTGGGTCATATTGGAGCTCGGGTTAACTCCCGGAAGGGGAACTACAATTCCCGTGGTGCCCTGCGGCAGAGTGGACGGGTTCGGGCTGGGCGAGGGCACAAAGCGCTTGCGCAAGTCGAGGACTGAAGAGAGGCGGAGGCGGAGGCGCCACGGTCCAACTGCTGAGGAGTCTCCATGTGACAGAGAGGGGTGTCCTAGCTCCAAACGACGCCCGACCGCGGTTCCCAACCACACACCTTGTGCACTGTCCCGGCGCCAGCAGACAGCGGCAGGCCAGGGACCTCTGGTTTTGGGCGGAGGGCTCGGGCTCAGAGTGAATAGCTGCCGCCGCGCAGGTGTCTGAGGGACCGCTGAGACCCCGGCGTCTCCCGAGAGGCAAGCAGCGCGGCGAGCTGGGGCTTCTGTCAGCGCGGCGCCGCCAGCTCGGGGACATGAACGGCTTCACGCCAGAGGACATAAGCCGCGGCGGGGACGCAGCCGCTGCGGTGGCTGCCGTGGTCGCGGCCGCCGCCGCGGCCGCCGCCTCTGCAGGGAACGGGGCCGGAGCGGGCTCTGGAGCTGAGGTGCCCGGCGCCGGGGCGGTTTCGGTTGCGGGGCCCCCGGGGGCGGCCGGGCCGGGCCCCGGGCAGCTGTGTTGTTTGCGGGAGGACGGCGAGCGGTGCAGCCGGGCGGCGGGCAACGCCAGCTTCAGCAAGAGGATCCAGAAGAGCATCTCTCAGAAGAAGGTGAAGATCGAGCTGGATAAGAGCGTAAGTGGCGGCGGGACGGCCTGGCCTGGCTTGCCCTGCCCACCCTCTGGGCTCTCGGGAGCGGAGCCGACGCCAGGCGGGTAGGGGTGCAGGGGCCCAGAAGGGCGCAGCGCGAGCCGGTTCCGGGATCCTTAGTAGGAAGCAAACAACAAAGTGCTTCAGCCGGGACGGCCGCCCGAGCGGCACACTTGCGCGGCGGACCCGCTCCCCTCCTCCCCCGCCGAGGTAGGGGAGCGGAACAAAGAGGGCAGCTGCGCTGAGGCCCAGAGTAGTTTTCCCATAGCCCGGTAGCTCCTTCTGGAACCAGGTGTCTTTGTTCGGCTGCCCGAACTGGCGGCTGGCCCCGGGGAGTAGCTCCCGGTCTAGGGAAAGTGGAGTCCTGCCAGGACTGACGCCGCGGGCGAGGAGATCCAGTTCCTCGTCCCCCGCGCCGGGAGCCGGGCGCTCAGTGTCAGCATCTAGGGCCGCTGCTATCGACATGCGGAGCACGCAGCCTCCGCGGTTTTACCCTCGGTTTGGCAGCCATCAGGGTTTCTTTTTTCGTCCTTGTGCGGATCTGTTCTTTTGACCACCTATGAGGTTTTTATAAACAACCATTTCCACTTTTCGGAGCTTGAGCCGGCAGTATAAATAACAAGACGTCAGAACTAGCACACGTCCTGCATATTTTTAACTTGCACTTAGCTCAGAGGTTAATTTGAAAGCCTATTAGTTCTGCTTTCAATTATTTTTTTAAGGAGTAACTGTTAATGTACGACACCCAGTATTTCAGATGTTACTATACAGCTCTCAGGACAATGTAATAAAGTCTTTTTTGAAAAGTTTATTTGGGATATTTTCTGCGTGTTCTAACAGTTCCTTAGTCGTGTTCATGAGAACCTTTTCAGGTATACTTGTGTAATTTCACATTGCTTTGGTTGGAAAAACGTATCACAGACAAGTGCATTTACTTAATACTCAGAAAAATTTATGATTTAAATTTATCTAGAAAAAAATAAATTTATCTAGGGTATGAAATCAGTAGCTTATTTGTAAAAATGTGTAGTTTGTATCTGGATGATAATGTATTAAATTAGAAAGATGAGGAAGCATAGTTACGGTATTAACGATTTTTAAGTAGAGAAATATTATCAAATAGCAACATTGTGAACAATATCAATTTTCCATTGTTAAAAAAAAACAGCATGACCTCACTAATCTAGTATACCATGGCTACTGTTTGATGACAGAATCATGAGGGTTGACATTTCTCTTTCCTTTGCATCTCTCTTAACCTTACAGGCACCCCTCTCCCCCCCACGTCTCCCACTCCCGCTCCACTCCCAGTCCTTTTAACAATATTACCAGACCATGGTATGGGTGGTATGTTTTAACTGGGTGCAGGACTTAAAAGAGTAGAAAAAAACAGTTCAGATTATCTTAACAGTGGCCTCTTTGGGCTGTTGTTTTTATTTTTGATAATTCACTGTGAATTATGCATTTTGCCAACACGTAGACACATTTTACGGCCATCATAAGTAGTCTCTGAAACTTTTCTGTTTCAGGCAAGACATCTTTACATTTGTGATTATCATAAAAACTTAATTCAGAGCGTTCGAAACAGAAGAAAGAGAAAAGGGAGTGATGATGATGGAGGAGATTCACCTGTTCAAGATATTGATACTCCAGAGGTAGATGAAAGTTTTGTATGTTAAATATAAAGCTTAAGTACTCCACTCTGAAAAATTTTATTTTAAAAATGAACAGATTTTTAAAAATACTTCAAGGACTTACCATTGTGGCTCAGTGGTTAGTGAATCTGGCTAGGAACCATGAGGTTGCACGTTCCATCCCTGGCCTTGCTCAGTGGGTTAAGGATCTGGCGATGCTGTGAGCTGTGGTGTAGGTCACAGAGGCAGCTCAGATCCTGCATTGCTGTGGCTCTGGCGTAGGCCGGCGGCTACAGCTTTGAATAGACCCCTAGTCTGGGAACCTCCATATGCTGTGGGAGCGGTCCCAGAAAAAAAATCAAAAAGACAAAATAATAATAATGTTTCAAGCATTTGAACAGTCTGAAAATTGAAAACAAATTTAGCCAGTTAAATTAACAACTCTCATAGCTTTTTTGTCTTATAAGTTCTAAATTTTTTTTTAATTATTTTTTAATTTTTATTACAGCCTCACCTGTGGCATATGAAAGTTCCCAGTCAGGGGTTGAATTGGAGCTGCAGCTGCAGCCTGTGCTCCAGCTGTGGCAACTCAGGATCCTTAACTCACTGAGCAAGGCCAGGATTGGAACCTGCATCCTCACACAGGATGGGTACTTAACCTGCTGAGCCACAACAGGAACTTGTCTAAGTTCTATTTTTTTTTTTTTTTTTTTTTGCTGGCAGTCTTTACTATTTATCCCTCAAAAGATTGAAGTGTTTAATTTATTTGTGGTTTCGATTATATAAAAGGCCTTTTTAGTAACAGTATTAAGTTTTTACTGTGTTGAAATTGAAATATTATACATATCAAAGATAAGTTTTTAATCAGTTGTGTGAACTAATTGATATGTGTTAATTTTTTCTAGGTTGACTTATACCAATTACAAGTAAATACACTTAGGAGATACAAAAGACACTTCAAACTCCCAACCAGACCAGGACTTAATAAAGCACAGCTTGTCGAGGTATTTATGAGTTTTAAACCTACGAAAGAGCTTGTTCATACAAAAGGGTCGTTAAATGCTAATGACATTGTTAACATAGTGTATATAATAAATACATTTAGTTAGAACAAAGTTAATTAAAAGAAAAATCTATGGTGGAAAAATCTAGTTACCTAGAAATGTTTACATACTATTTAGGAAATTCCTTTATGTAATGATGACTCAATGGGTTGTGTGCCATTTTCTAGGCATCTTCTAATACTGACTTTTGGAAATATTGAGTGAGAGTTTTCTAATCCTCATTCTGGAAATCTGTTTATTTTAAAATTCTGTTTACTCGGTAAAATTGAACACCTAATTAAGGCATAATAAAATAATTAATAAGCTTCGATGTCTTTGTTAGAATTTATTTTTGAAGTTTTGATTGAAAAGGTTTTACAGATAAGCCCCTAAACAGTATTCTCATAATTTACTGATTTAACTATTTCGGAACTTGTCCTTGTTAATGTTAGTTAATTTTTTTTGAAGCATCCATATTTTTACCTCTAGAAGATGTGAAGATGCTTATCCAAGTTTGTACTTATAATTTCTTTGATATAGAACTTCTAGTCCTTTAATGAATTTTGAAAAGTTGAGTGTGTTTGTGTCCTCAGGAAATAATAGAGCCAAGAAATCTGCATCATATTAAGATGTTTATAGATTTCTATGTTTATACTTGGATCGTATTTTAAAATGTTTAAGCTACTTCACAGAATATAAAGGTAAATATGTAAATCAGTTTTTCTCATATTCAGCTTGAATTTAGTAATCCAACATTTTCTAAAACATGGATATTAAATAAGATAGAATAGAATGGTTCTTTGGCAGAATGGTTTTTAACGTTGATCCGATTTATTAACGTTTTAGCCAGAGTTTCTTTGGCAGAATGGTTTTTAACGCTGATCCGATTTATTAACGTTTTAGCCAGAGTTTCTTTTTTTTTCTTGCCTAGGCCACAAAAATCTAATTTTTCTTTAAATTCAGTTTGAAAGATCAAATCCTTTTTGGGTTGTATAGTACATTAGTATAACATAAATGTAGATATTATCTGTCATGATGAAACTGTATCAATATATATATAGATACTAATCAACTGGAGGTAATTCTGGGGACAAATAAGCTGATTATTTTCTTTCTTTCTTTTTTTTTTTTTGCTTTTTAGGGCCGCACCTGCAGCATATGGAGGTTCCCAGGCTAGAGGTCGAATCGGAGCTACAGCTGCTGGCCTATACCACAGCCACAGCAACGCCAGATCCAAGCCAAATCTGCAACCTACACCACAGCTCATGGCAACACCAGATCCTTAACCCACTGAGTGAGGCCAGGGATTGAACCTGCAGCCTCCTGGTCCCTAGTCAGATTCGTTTCCACTGAGCCACCGCGGGAACTCTGGAACTGATTATTTTAAATGTTGCATTGATTATTTTAAATTTATACATTTAAATGTAGAAATCAAACCTAAAAGTTTTTGATAATCTAATCTTCTTTTTAAAAAATTATATTACTTCTAGAACTGTGTTCTTTTTTAGAAATGAGAAATCCAAATATCCATGAGTATTATAGCTTAGTCAGAAATGCAGATAATTATAAATGCCTCCAGTTGAGTGCCTGTTTTCTTTAAGTCTCTTAATTATCTTTTTAAGAAGTTTTATCTTCTAGAATCTAAATATGCATATTAGTGCTCCAGTTTAGTCTATTATACTTCTCTTGGTGGTTGCAGCGCACATGTTAACATTAGCACAATGAAAAGGCAGGCAATATGGTAGATGTCGCTCTTTCCTTTCTCATTTTCCATCCGTAATTTTTATTCAGAAAAATTTTCAGGGAACCTCAACAAAGAATACTACCAATGAATGAATGAATATAAGTTGTAGTAAATATATTTGTAAGGTAATAACGGTTTATATTTATAGTACCAAAACTTTTTCAACTTGATATTTATACTTTTTCCATAAGTAGAGACTAAACCATTACATGATGCATGTGGACTCTTACATTTCTGTTTTATTTCATTGATATTTTACACTTAAAAGTAAAAATACTTAATTCCTAATCTAGATCTCAGCTATAAAATTTAAAATAAGTAAAGGAAATATGCATTCTAATTAATATATAGTTAATTCAATGGGCCAAGAGATCCTTTGGAATCACACTATCTCTTGTTCATAACATCTTAGTCTTAATGCTTTTTGTCCTGTTGGTATTTTGCTAAATACAGTTTATTTTTAAAAAGGAATAGCTTTTATCATCACATAACACTTTTTTTATGACACTTTTTTACCTAGTTTATAAAATCTGTTAATATCTATAATTTAATTTCCTCAATTTTTTTTTTCTTTATAGATAGTTGGTTGCCACTTTAGGTCTATTCCAGTGAATGAAAAAGACACCTTAACATATTTCATCTACTCAGTGAAGAATGACAAGAACAAATCAGATCTCAAGGTTGATAGTGGTGTTCACTAGGAGAGATGGAATTGAGACTAAGACTTGGATGTTCAGATGTTAAGACTGCTTATTGTTTTTTCACGTGTAGAAATGTTCCTTGTGTATTTTTTCTAAAGAGGATTTTCTCTGGTTTTATTTTCTTTGTTTCTGACTCAAATAATTAGTTGGAAACTCATGTAAAATGAGCTTTCCTACATTAAAAAATATTTTAAATAAAGGTTATTACTATTATAGTTGCTTCAGTGTATTTATTTTGTGAAACTTGATTTTTATTTTAAATTGACTTTTAGGGACCAGTATTAATTGAGATTTTAATAAGAAGATCATTTTGTTAACTTTTTTCTTTTTTTTTTTTTAATTGAGAAACTTAACATAGAAGTAACAGATGTAGCACATTTGCTTTCTCTGGGGTGATCTGATTTGGAAATACGAATATCCTAAACAGTAATATTTTTTTAAAGTGCTTTTTAGAAAAATAGATTTCCATTGGGATGAAATTTTTATTTCCTTTTATTATCATTATTGCTTGATGAAACATCAAGAAGAACAAATAGTTTAACACCTACCTCCTTCCAAAGAAGACTTAATGTGTCAGCAAAGATAAACACAGGGCTGAAAGTTGAAATATGAACATGGAAATAAATAGTTCATCATTTCTTTATTTATAGGAAACGTATTTATATGGCTGAAATATAGAAGGAACCTCTGCACTGCCCTTTAATTTTTAATCATGTTCTGTATTGTTTACATTGCAAATTAAATATGATAAATTTGAGAGATGTAGAAATGTAACAAGATCTTTAAATTTTAATCATACATAGCTCTGACCTGATTTCTATTTTATTTCCTTTTTATATTTCCTTTTCTATCAGTTTTCTCTTAAATATTTTTAACCTCTGCTTTTCATAAGATTGTATTATTTAGCCAAGATCTTCCAGTTAGAAGTGAAAATTTATAGCTTGTGGCATCAGAACAAAATAATAGCTTCAGTAAAGTGTTCTGAGATTGTGGTGCAGATTTTAGGATGGAAATGGGTGTGAGACCATTAATGTGGCTCAGGATATCTCAAGGTTGACATTGGTCCTGATAATTCTTTATTGTGGGAGGTTTGTAGGCTTGGCAGCATCACTGTAGTCCACACACTAGTGCCTATAGAACTCCAAAGATGATAACCCAAAATATCTCTAGACATTGTCAGATGTCCCTGGGGGAATAAAATCACCCTTGATTGTGAACCACTATGTAGTTGATTGGGTACCACTATGTAGCTGAATTTAAAGAATGTACTGCTTCTATAGAAAATGAGTCTGTATTTTTAAGTGTTCTGAGTGTATTGACTGCTATAAAATACGTTGAACGGTAAAGCTACTGGTCTTTGTCTTGCTGTGATCATTTAAAGATTTACTTCTTTATTGGTGAGCAGAGGCTGTAATAATTGGTTTTACAGAAACCTCTCATTTCCAGTAATCCAGACATTGCCATGAGAAGATTTTTCTTAGCTATGTAGAAATGAACCACATAGCTACAAGATATGGTAGTTTATTTGAAGAAAGTGTTATGTATTTTATATTTTTCACCTATAGCTATAAAGACTTAGTTTTTAAATAAAAACTTACCTGTATAAAAACACAGTCCATTGTTGTGAAAAAAGCTTTACGTTTTTGCTGACATTAAAATGTTTATGAATATAAATAACCTTTGACTACCAATGTTTCATATAATTAATTTTTTTTGCATAAAATGTACAAAAAGTGAAAGAATAAGAGTTCTCAGTGTTGATTATCCAATGAGATTCAATCCTTGTTAGAGCAGTTTAAATATGAAAAATTAAGAACTTGAGATCGTCTTAAGATGAGAGATGAGCCAAAGATGAGATTCAAGAAGCTGCAATGTAAAAGTTTTAAACAAAATTTTTATTTCTTTGCTATTGGGTTTTAAAAATTCACTGTGGTGCAGTGAGTTAAGAATCTGACCGCAGTGGCTCTGGTCGCTGTGATGGCATGGATTCGATCCCCAGCCTGGAGCAGTGGGTTAAAGGATCCGGTGTTGCCATAGCTGCAGCATAGTTGGGCAGCTGCAGCTCAAATTCAGTCCCTGGCCTAGGAACTTCCACATGGCTGCAGGTGTGGCCATAAAATTTTTTATTTAAATTATGAATTCACTAGAAATCTTTTTACTTGTCTATATCAACAAGAAAAAGTAAATGGAAATTCATATCTCTGTAAGGATATGGGTTTTAATGTTAGAACGTGAGGGAAAGAATCCAAATTTGACTGCAGGTAGAATATGCAGCAGGAGCTCAAGAAAGAAGTAAGCGATTTGGTAGCTACCTTTTACTGAATAATTTAGGAAAAGGCTTAAAATTAATGCCTGAAATATATTTCTTTAAGAAAATAATAAGCTCTATATTATTCCCACATAAAGTTTTTTTAATTGGGGGAAATGTACATAATATACAATTAACCACTTTAAAGTGTACAATTTGGTTGTATTTAGTGTATTTGCAATGTTGTGCAACCATCAGTTCTATTTTAAAAACTTTTTCATCACTATAGAAACACCTATAAATAGTCATTGCCATTCCACCTCCCCCATCCCCCAATAATCTCTAATCTGCTTCCTATAGCTATGTATTTACCTATAATAGATAATGTCAGATAAAGGGAATCATACAATGTATGTCTTTTTGTGTCTGGATCTTTCTTAGTCTAATGTTTTCAAGGTTTATTGAAATTGCAGCATGTGTATGCTTTGCTCTTTTTTATGGCTGAATAACATTCCATTGTGTGTATCGCAGTATGTTTTTCTGTTCATCCACTGATGGGACATTTGGACTTCCACCTTTGGCAATTATGAATGATGCAGCTATAAACATTCATGTGCAAGTTCCTGTGTGGACATGTTTTCATTTCTCTTGCATATGTATCTAGGAGTGGAGTTGATGAGTCACATGGTAGTTCTATAATGTTTTGAGGAACCTCCAGACTTTGCCATAGTGGCTGTATGACTTTATATTCCCAAATGTACAAGGATTTTTATTTCTCCAAATCGCTAATGCTTGTATTTCCTTTTTGTTTTGTTTTTCTTTTTTTCATTAAGGCCATCCAACTGGGTGTGAAGTGGTATCTCAATGTGCTTTTAATTTGCATTTCTTTTCAAGTCCTTTGTTCATTTTAAAATTGGGTGGGTTTTGTTTTGTTTTGTTTTGTTTTTTAGGGCCACACCCATGGCACATGGAAGTTCCCAGGCTAGGGGTCAAGTCAGAGCTGCAGCTGCCAGCCTACACAACAACCACAGCAATGCCAAGTCTAAACCTCATCTGTGATCTACACAGCAGCTCATGGCAGCTCGGGATCCTTAAGCCACTGAATGGACGAATCCTCATGAATACTAGTCAGGTTCGTTACCACTGAGCCACAAAAGGAACTCCAAAATTGAATGGTTTTTTGTTATTATTGAGTTGTAGGAGTTCATTATTCTGGATGCTAATTCCATAGCCAATATATGATTTACAAATATTTCTTCCGTCATGTGGATTGCCTTTTTACATCTTTGATAATGTCCTTTGATGCATATATGTTTCCATTTTTATTTAGAATAATATTTTTCTTTTGTTGCTCATCCTTTTGGTGTCAAGTCTAAGAATCCACTGCCAAATCAAAGGTTATAAAGACTAACACCTGTTTTTTTTTCCCTAGGAATTTTATGGTTGTTAGCTTTAAGTTTAGGTCATTGACCATGCTGAGTCCATTTTGTATATGGGGTAAGGTAGAGTTCCAGCTTCAGTTTTTTTAATGTGCACAATTTGTTGAAAAGACTATTCTTTCTCCAGTGAATGGTCTTGGCATCCTTGTCAAAAATCAAAATTAATTTGCCGTAGATGGTTTGGGTTTATTTCTATATTCACAATTCTATTCCTTTGGTCTATATTTCTATTACACCAGTACTATTTTTCCCATTTCTGCAAAAAATGACCATTAGAATTTTGACGAAGATTTTACTGAATCTATCACTTGACAATTGCCATCCTAAAAATGTTAAGTATTTCAATCCATAAACATGGAGTGTTGTTCCATTAATTTAATGTCTTCTTTCATTTCTTTCTGTAATGTTTTGTGGTTTCCAGTGTACAAGTGGAATACATTTATTCATGATACTTTATTGGTTAAATCTATTCATGATACTTTATTCTCTTTGATGCTATTATAAATGGGATTGTTTTCTTCACTTCTTTTTCAGATTGTTCCTTAATGGTGTATAGAAAAGTAATTTGTGTGTGTTGACCCTGCAACTCTGCTTAATTCATTTCTTAGCTCTAGTAGTATTTTGTGGATTTTATGAGATTTTCTATATGTAGGATCATGTTATCCTTAAATAGAGGTAACTTCTTGCTTTTTGTTTGTTCGTTTTTTGTCTTTTTAGGGACACACCCATGGCATATGGAAGTTCTCAGGCTAGGGGTCGAATCAGAGCTGCAGCTGCCGACCTACACCACAGCCGCAGCAATGGTGGGTCCCTAACCCACTGAGCCAGGCCAGGAATCTAACCACATCCTCATGAATACTAGTCAGGTTCGTTACTGCTGAGCCACTCCCTCTCTTATAATACATTTAATTTCTTTTTTTTTTTTTTTTTTTTTTGTCTTTTTGCCATTTCTTGGGCCGCTCCTGCGGCATATGGAAGTTCCCAGGCTAGGGGTCTAATCAGAGCTGAAGCTGCTGGCCTACACCAGGGCCACAGCAACGCAGGATCCGAGCCGCATCTGCAACCTACACCACAGCTCACAGCAACGCCGGATCGTTAACCCACTGAGCAAGGGCAGGGATCGAACCCACAACCTCATGGTTCCTAGTCGGATTCGTTACCAATGCGCCACGACGGGAACTCCCACATTCAATTTCTATAGGGTTGGTAGTAATGTCCCTACTTTTCTTTGTAATTTTAATTATATGTGCCTTCTCTCTCGCTCTCTTTTTAGTAGTCTAGCTAAAGATTTGTCAATTTTGTTGATATTTTATTTAGTTTCATTGATTCTCTGGCTTTTCTATTCTCTATTTCATTTATTTCTACTCTAAACTTCATCATTTTCTTTCTCCCACTGACTTTGGAGTAAGTTTGCTCTTCTTTGTCTAGTCTCTTAAGGTGTGAAGTTCAGTTGTTGATTTGAGATCTTTCTTCTTTATTAATGTGTATGTTTGCAGCTATAAATTACCCTCTAAGTACTTCTTTTGCTAATTTCCATAATTTTTGGTATGTTTATTCTTGTTTTGATTCATCTCAAAGTATTTTCCAATTTCCCTCATTATTCCTTCTTTAACTTATTGGTTGCTGCATTGTTTAATTTCCACATATTTATGGATTTTTCTATTTTTCTTCTGTCATTGATTTCTAGCTTCATTCCATTATGGTTAGAGAAGATAATTTGTGTGATTTCAATTTTTTTAATTCATGGAAAATTGTTTTATAGGCTAACATATACTATATACTGAAGAATGTTCCATGTGCACTAGAGAAAAATGTGTATTCTATCATTGGGTGGATGGTTCTGTATATGTCTGTTAGGTATAGTTGGTTTAGAATATTGTTCAAATCCTCTATTTCCTTTTTAATCTTTTGTCTAGATATTTATCCATTACTTAAAGTATTGAGGTCTCCAAATATTATTATAGAACTATCTATTTATCTTTTCAGGTTTCCTTTCATGTTTTTTTCCCTGGTTTTATTATTTGGTACATATATGTTTATAATTTTTACATCTTCTAGTGCGTTCGCCCTTTTAAACAATATAACAAGAGATAAACAAGGTTATCTCTTGTAACAGCTTCTTAATTTAAAATCTGTATTATCTGATGTTGGTATAGCCACCCTCTCTTGGCTGCTATCTGCATGGATTTACAAAGTTTTTTTTTGTTTGTTTGTTTGTTTTTACTTTTTAGGGTAGCACCTGCAGCATATGGAGGTTCCCAGGCTAGGGGTCTAATTGGAACTACAGCTGCTGGCCTACACCACAGCTCATGGCAATGCCACATCCTTAACCCACTGAGTGAGGCCAGGGATCGAACCCACAACATCATGGTTCCTAGTTGGATTGGTTTCCACTGCACCATGACAGGAACTCCAGATTTACAAAGTTTTGATAGCAAAATTCAGACTATGATCTAGGCAAGTGATAGTGGTTCAAACATAAATTTTTGTCATTTTATTGCCTATTTATGTAACAGCAGTTTTAAATTCAAGAAATATATGTATACATATATTTTTAAGTAGGTGTACTGTTTATTATAGAGTTCATTCCTTTTGAATTATGAAATTTGTATTTCTTTGTAGAAAAAAATTGATACTGTAAACTTCAGTTTATTATATTCATGTCCCAGTTGCATTTATAGTCTACATTGTCAATGATAGTCCTCAAATAATAATCATTAATTAACCATAGTAATCACTAACCGTATATGTGTATATGTGTGTGTTTATGTATATGTGTGTATTCCCTTTAATGTCTATTCAAGTAGACATGAAGTCAGTTTTATACCCATAATACTCAGCAGGTTTATTTTTTGATTCTTAAAACTCTGGAAATAATAACAAGTACTTTTTTTGTTGATAATTTACTACAGTTTTTGTGTATGTGTGTCAATTAGTGTTTTTTTTTTTTATTGAAGTATAGGTGATTTACAATGTTGTGTTAATTTCTTCTGTATAGCAAAGTGAGTCTGTTTTTCATATTGTTTTCTATCATGGTTTATCACAGGATACTGAATACAGTTCCCTGCACTATACAGTAGGACTTTGTTGTTTATCCATCCTATATATACTAGTTTGCATCTGCTAATCCCAAACTCCCAAGCCCCCCCATCCCCTCCCCCTCCTTGGTAATCACAAGTTTCTTCTTTACATCTGTTAGTCTATTTCTGTTTCATAGATAGGTTCATTTGTATTATATTTTAGATTTCACATGTAAGTGCTATTATTGTATTTCTCTTTCTGACTTCACTTAGTATGATAATCTTTAGGTCCATCCATATTGCTGCAAATGGCATTATTTTATTCTTTTTTATGGCCAAGTAGTATTCCATTGTATATATGTACCACATCTTCTTTATCTATTCAACAACATTTTTGAATAAAATAAACAACATTTAGGTTGTTTCCATATCTTGGCTATTATAAATAGTGCTGCTTTGAATATAGGAGCACATGTATCTTTTCAAATTAGAGTTTTCTCCAGATATATGGGTGTCCAGGAGAGGGATTGCACGATCATATAGTAACTCTATTTTATTTATTTATATATATATATATTTATTTATTCATCTTTCTGTCTTTTCTAGGGCCGCACTTGTGGCATGTGGAGGTTCCCAGGCTAGGGGTCTAATCGGAGCTGTAGCTGCTGGTCTATGCCAGAGCCACAGGAACACCAGATCCGAGCCACGTCTGCAACCTACACCACAGCTCACAGTAACGCCAGATCATTAACCCACTGAGCAAGGCCAGGGATCGAACCCGCAACCTCATGGTTCTTGGTTGGATTTGTTAACCACTGAACCATGATGGGAACTCCTATTTTTTGTTTTTAAAGGAAACACCATACTGCTGCTTTCCATAGTGGCTGCACTAATTTGCATTCCCACCAACAATGTAAGAGAGTTCCCTTTTCTCCATACCCTCTCCAAAATTTATTATTTGCAGACTTTTTTAATGATGGCCATTCTGACTGGTGTGAGGTGGTAGTACTTCATTTTAGTTTTGATTTGCATTTCTCTAGCAGTTAGTGATGTTGATCATTTTTTCCACATGCCTATTGGCTATCTGTATGTCTTCTTTGGAGAAATGTCTTCTGCTCATTTTTTTGATTAGGTTGTTTGTTTTTTGTTGTTGAGTTGTAGGAGCTGCTTGTATATTTTGGAAACAAAATCCTTGTTAGTAACATCATTTGAAAATATTTTCTTCAGGTCCATAGGTTGTCTTTTCATTTTTTTATGGTGTCCTTTGCTGTGCAAAAGCTTATAATTTTGGCTAGGTCCCATTTTTTAATTTTTACTTTTATTTCTATTTCTTAGGTAGGGAGACCTACCTAAGAAAACATTGGTATGATTTATGTCATAGGATGTTCTCTTCTAGTAGTTGCATGGTGTTCTGTCTTATATTTAAGTCTTTAAGCCATTTTGAGTTTATTTTTTGTCTATGGTGTGAGGGTGTGTTCTAACTTCCTTGATTTACATGTGGCTGTCCAACTTTCCCAATACCACTTGCTGACAAGACTGTCTTTTCCCCATTGTATAGTCTTACCTCCTTTGTTGAAGATTAACTACTCATAAGTGTGGGAATTTATTTCTGGAGTCTGTTCTGTTCCAGTGATCTGTATGTCTGTTTTGTGCCAATACCATGATGTTTTGATTACTGTGGCTTTATAGTTCTGTCTGAGGTCTGGGAGGATTATGCCTCCTGTTTTGTTCTTTTTCCTAAGGATTTCTTTGGCAATTCTGGGTCTTTTATGGTTCCGTATAAATTTTAAGATTATTTGTTCTAGTTCTATGAAAACTATTATGAGTAATTTTTTTTAGGTCCGCATATGAAGCATATGGAAGTTCCCAAGCTAGGGGTCGAATCAGAGCTGCAACTGCCGACATATGCCACAGCCACAGCAACACAGGATCTGAACTGTGTCAGCGAACTGTATATACCACAGCTAATGGCAATGCCGGGTCCTTAACCCACTAAGTGAAGCCAGAGATCAAAACCACACCCTCATGGATACTAGTGGGTTTCATTTCCTCTGAGCCACAATGGGAACTCCTGTTATGGGTAATTTGATAGAGATTTATTAAATCTGTAGCTTGCTTTGGGTAGTATGTCCATTTTACTAATTAATTCATCCAAACGTAGAGTATGGGATAGCTTTCCATCTCTTTGAACCATCTTCTGTTTCTTTTATTTATGTTTTGTAGTTCTCAGCATACAAAAGCCTTTTACTTCCTTGGTGAGGATTATTTCTAAGTATTTTATTTTATTGATGCAATTTTAAAAGGAATTGTTTGCTTACACTCCCTTTCTGATAGTTCATTGTTAGTGTCAAGAAATGCAATCAGTTTCTGTTTGTTTTAATCTTGTATCCTGCTACCTTGCTGAATTCATTTATCAGTTCTAGCAGTTTTTGTGTGGAGTCTTTAGGGTTGTCTATATTTAGTTTCACGTCATCTGCAAAAAGTGACAGTTTTACCTCTTCCCTACCAATTTGATTCCCCTTTATTTCTTTTTCTTGTCTGGTTGCTGTGGCTAGGACTTCCATCATTATATTGAAGAGAAGTGGTGAGAGTGGGCATGCTTGTCTTGTTCCAGATTTTAGCAGTAAGGCCTTCAGCTTTTCACTGTTGAGTATTATATGTGCCGTGGGTTTGATATTGAGTTATGGCTTTGGACCCATTCTGGTAGAGTTTTTATCATGAATGAACATTGAATTTTATCAAATTCTTTTTCTGCATCTATTGAGATTAGCATGTGGTTTTTGTCTTTTGTTGATATAGTGTTATCACACTGATTGATTTGTGTATGTTTGAACCAACCCTAGATAAATCCAACTTTGTCAGGTGTATGAATTTTTTATGTGTTATTACATTTGGTTTGCCACATATTTTGTTGAGAATTTTTGCATCTGTATTCACCAATGATGTTGGCCTGTAATTTTCTTTTTTGATAGTGTCTTTGTCTGGTTTTGGTATTAGGGTGATGATGGCTTCATAGAATGTCTTTGGGAGTGTTCCTTCCTCTTCAACTTTTGAAAGAGTTTAGAAGCTTTAGTACAAATTTTTTGTATGTTTCATAGAATTCACTTATGAAACCATCTGACCCTGGACTCTTGTTCGTAAGGAGCTTTTTTTTCTTCCTTTTTTGTTTTAATTACAGATTCTATTTCACTTCTAGTGATTGGTCTGTTTAAGTTATCTATTTCTTGTTGATTCAGTTTTCATGGGCTGTGTGTTACTAGAAATTTGTCCAGTTCTCCTAGGTTTTTGGATTTCTTGTCATATACTATAGGTTTTTATTTGTAAAATTCTTAGAGTTTAATGGCTACATATGATGCCATGCATTTCTCTATACGTGTACTACTATATAAAGGTGAGCACATTTTGGTAATAGCATTCTATTGAAGTAAATTGAAGAAGCTAATTTAATGTCAATCTACTATTCTTCTCTAATAGTGTTTCTCTTCAATTTTTTGAGAGAAAAGTTTAGGTTTGGGCTGTTACTGCAATATGACTTAGAAATATATGAATTTGATCAATTTTTCCCTTTGGGAAAATTCTTTCAAAGCTCATAGTGTTTTATCGATAAGATTATTTACATTTTAAAAACACCCATCATAATACTTTGAAAAAAACAATTTATTATTGAAAGAACTTGTGTACCTGTGGGCAATTATAAGGAAGTTGAAGTTGCAGAATGAAATGTAAATGTACTTATCTGTCCTTTTCTTCCTCTAAGAGTTGTTACTCATTTTTTGGTTATCCATGTTGCTTCCAATTCTCTAATAATCCTTCAGGATTAATACCTAATCCCAGCAGACAAAAATATTCAAGAAGTCCCAATGGATTATGATGAGGAAAAGAAAACAATTTTTGTTTGTTTGTTTGTTTTGTTAGGTGCAGCATATGGAAGTTCCCAGGCTAGGGGTCCAATCAGAGCTACAGCTGCTGATATAGCCACAGCAATGGAGGATCTGAGCTGCATCTGCAACCTACACCACAGCTCATGGGCAACTCCAGATCCTTAACCCACTGAGCAAAGCCAGGGATCTAACCCATATCCTCATGGATACTGGTTGGGTTTGTAACCCACTAAGCCACAGCGGGAATTCCAGAACATTTTTATTAAGAAGAGATGAGCTATTAGTAAATATTACTGTCAACAGTATACTTAGCACTGTGGAATCCATAGTAGGAATAAGAGTATAGAAAGATAAAAATATAGAATAAGCATTACAGTCATATGTCCCCTACAAGTAAGTTTGCTTTTCTAGGCAGGAAATAGGGGATTCACATTGTGGCTCAGTGGTAACAAACCCAGCTAGTATCCATGAGGACGCAAGTTCAATCCCTGGCCCTACTCAATGGGTTAAGGATCCTGCGTTACCGTGAGCTGTGATATAGGTCACAGATGCGGTTCTGATCTAGCGATTGCTGTGGCATAGGCTGGGAGCTGCAGCTCGAATTGGACTCCTAGCCTGGGAACTTCCATATGCCGCAGGTGTGGCCCTAAATCAAAATAAATAAATAAATAAAAATAAGTAGATTAAATGAAACTATTAAATAATTCAGTGGTTAAGATTCTAGATGCTAGAGGAAGACTGGCCATGTTAAAAACTTGACTCTGCTGCTGTGATGATGTAACTGTAGATGAGCTACTTAATCTCCAAGGCTTGGCATTTGTGTCCAGACAGCAGGGATGGTAGTACTTACCTCATTCGGTTGAATGACAGTGTTTAGAACAGTAGTACATTTTTAATAAAAGCTTAGTTGTAGTTGTGTTTTCTTATAGCTAAAAGAAATTGAAAAAGAATCTATTCAATTAAATAATTGAACCAAGTGTTTGCTTTTAAAAATACATTGACCAAGTTGGAAAAAGTTGCATAAGGTAAGTTGTGTGAACATTCATGCTTTTACATTTATTTGGTAATATGAAAAAGAATCTGTGCTTCTAGGATGCATTCATTTCTAAAAGAATGTAGTAATAATTTGACATTTACAAGTTATTTCTAGAAAGGAGAAATACGATGAAGAGTAATCATAATCTATAAAATTCCATTTATTAAGTATTTAGCTTTTTTCCAAATACTATTTTTCTCATCAGGTTTTGATTGCAGTTAATAAAGGAATACTTACTAAAAAACCATTGTTGAATTGCTTTTTTTCTTCCCTCAAAGAGAGTCTATACCAAGTAGAAAATGGTACAGATTTTACTGATGTTGTTCTTTATTTATCTTTGCTATGCACTGTTCCAGAAATGATATAAGACTTCTGTTGTTGGGTTAGTTTGATTTTAATACCTGTCAATTCAGTGAAGGAAAAAATCTCAACCAAGTCACATCCTATATTGATAAAATAATGTATTTGAGTTGCTTTTTTTTTTTTTTTTAACAATTCCACTTCATGCATTTTTGTAAAGGTCATAGTATTTGAAGACATCTTTTTTTTTTCCCATTGTACAGCAAGGGGATCAAGTTATCCTTACATGTATACATTACAATTACATTTTTCCCCACCCTTTGTTCTGTTGCAATATGAGTATCTAGACAAAGTTCTCAATGCTATTCATCAGGATCTCCTTGTAAATCTATTCTAAGTTGTGTCTGATAAGCCCAAGCTCCCGATCCCTCTCACTCCCTCCCCCTCCCATCAGGCAGCCACAAGTCTTTTTTCCAAGTCTGTGATTTTCTTTTCTGAGGAGATGTTCATTTGTGCTGGATATTAGATTCCAGTTATAAGTGATATCATATGGTATTTGTCTTTGTCTTTCTGGCTCATTTCACTCAGGATGAGATTCTCTAGTTCCATCCATGTTGCTGCAAATGGCATTATGTCATTCTTTTTTATGGCTGAGTAGTATTCCATTGTGTATATGTACCACATCTTCCAAGTCCAATCATCTGTCGATGGACATTTGGGTTGTTTCCATGTCCTGGCTATTGTGAATAGTGCTGCAATGAACATGCGGGCAAATGTGTCTCTTTTAAGTAGAGTTTTGTCCGGGTAGATGCCCAAGAGTGGGATTGTGGGGTCATATGGAAGTTCTATGTATAGATTTCTAAGGTATCTCCAAACTGTTCTCCATAGTGGCTGTACCAGTGTACATTCCCACCAGCAGTGCAGGAGGGTTCCCTTTTCTCCACACCCCCTCCAGCACTTGTTATGAAAACATCTTTTGACTTGTGTTTGCAGATTTTATTTTTAAAAATTTTATCAATTTTTTATGGCTGCATCCGTAGCGTATAGAAGTTCCTGGGCCAGCAATTGATTCTGAGCTGCAACTGCGACCTACGCTACAGCTACAGCAATGCTGGATCCTTTAACCCACTACACCAGGTTGATGATTGTACCCTCACCTCCACAGCGACCTGATCCCCTGCAGTCAGGTTTTCAATCCACTGAGCCACAGCAGGATTTGTAGATTTTAAGAGGAAATTAATTCTAACTCAAAATTGTTTTGTTCAGTCCGGTAACACCTATTGAACACTGAATAGATACCAGATACTATTCTGGGTGTGGCCTTTAGAAATAGATCAGGGACCTCTGAGGATAGATTTTGATTAAATGATGCCACTTTAACCTGCAAAATGGTCACCTCCTACATTTACTATACACATGCTTCTCAAATGTTCCCCCACAGCAGTACTTTGCATAGCACCCTACACTTCTTCTTTGCAGCAACAGGCTTCACATTTACAAATATTTGTAATGATTACACTTGTTAGAATACATGTTCCAAGGAGAGAAGTCCATCTTATTTATTATCCCTCATCAAATCTTAGTAATAGCTGACACTTAGCAAATCAATAAATTTTTATAGCATGAAGGAATTTCTGAAATTACTTCTGCTGGCCACTAGTCACGCATACCTCCTAAGGAATGGGACATAGTCCAGAACTGCCTCTAACAACCAGAAAATATCTTTGAAAGCATCTGTTTCATTTACCTTTAAACTCCATGTGTTTTTAATTTTTACCCATTACATGTTTCTTTTAATATGTGTTTTGTTATTCCCAGGAAAAATGGACACATCAGGACACATTCCCAAAACTATGTATGTAGCATAGTTTTCAGGATACAGCTATGTGTGTGTGAGTGTCTTGGAACTGGAAATCTGTTCAAAGTCTGTCTTGATTTTTAGCAAGTACTTTAAACTTGAGTGAGCATCTGAAAAATGGGTTTACGAATACTAACCTCAGAGTTCCCATTGAGGCTCAGTGGGTTAAGAAGTTGACATAGTGTTCATGAGAATGCAGCTTCGATCCCTGGCCTCGATCAGTGGGTTAAGGATCCAGCATTGCCACAGGCTATGGCATAGGTTGCCAATTCGGCCCAGATCTGGTGTTGCCATGGCTGTAGGCTGGCAGCTGCAGCTCCAGCTCAACCCCTAGCTGGGAAACTTTCATACATCACAGGTGTGGCCATTAAAAAAAGAAAGAACACAACCTCAAAGGTTTTGTTGTTTTTTTAAGCCAGCAAAATGCAAATGTGCTTATAGTACTTGGCAAACATAATATATACTCAAATAGTGGCTCTCTTTTCCCCTCTTACTAGAAAACTTCTAATTTCCTTTCCAAGAACCTCAATTTATATATGAATTCTTTAAGTATGCATGGTCAGTAACTGTCACTTAAGAACTGAAATTAGGAAGTTCCCACTGTGGCACAGTGGGTTAAGAATCCTACTGCAGTGGCTCAGGTTTCTGTGGAGGTACAGATTCAATTCCCAGCCCAGCACAGTGGGTTAAAGGATTGAGGTCACAGTTGTGGCTCATATTCAGTCCCTGGCCAGGGAACTTCCATATGCTGTAAGTGTGGCCATTAAAGAAAATAACCGAAGGTATGTTCCACCTTTGAGCCACGGTTATGGCTCTTCATGTGGGGGACAGAATTCTTTTCCTGACCACAGTGAACACCTTGTAGATGAAATTTTCTTTTTTTTAATAAATTTTTTTAAATTTATTTTTTCTGCTGTACAGCATGGGGACCAAGTTCCACATACATGTATACATTTTTTTCCTCCCATCAAAATTTTCTAGTAAAAAAAAAATCTAAAGTGTTCCAGAGGCAAGTTAAGTTGAATTTTTATTACTACTTATTTAACACAAATTTATAGAATCTGTGCTTTATTGGACTCCATAGAAACCAGCAATAGAATTACACTGTTAGAGTGCAGTTTGTGGGGAATTAGGGATGGTGCTGTCTGGAATACAGGAAGATTCTCAGTGATTGTTGCAAGGAATCACAAACGAGATCTTTGGTCCAAAGAAGACATCTCTGAAAGAAAGTAGAATATGAATTAAATCCAGCTGTATGTTGAGATATATGTTAGTTTTTTCTGGGTGAAAAATGGACAGTAATTTCCAGGATTTCAGATATGACTATTCTTTTCAGGTGAATAAAGTACAAAGAATGAGTGGGAGGACTTGCCACAAGAACAGCAAAGACCAAGAAGGTAATTAATTCTTCTACTTTCCCCCATTTACCATAGACATTATGCTAGTATTATCTATAAAGAAAAGTCAAGATTGGGTGATTTCAAAACCTTACAATCATACCAAAAAATTTATTTTGGAGTTCCCATTGTGGCTCATTGGTTAATGAACCTGACTAGCATCCATGAGGACTCGGGTTTGATCCCTGACCTCGCTCAGTGGGTTAAGGATCCAGCGTTGCTGTAGCTGTGGTGTAGGCCAGCAGCTACAGCTCAGATTCAACCCCTAGCCTGGAAACCTCCATATGCTATGGGTGCAGCCCTAAGAAGACAAAAGACAAAAAAAAAATTCATTTCTCTGATATATGTGGGGATGGGCTATGAAATTTATATCTACAGCTAAGAAAAATTAAAAATTTCTTAGTCAATGTTTAGGTTTTATAGGGAAAGGTGAAATGTTGAGCTACTCAACTATACTCTTTTTGAAAAGATCACATAAGGTAATGTATAAAAATACATGAAATAGGGAGTTCCATCATGGCTCAGTGGAAAACAAATCTGACTAGTATCCATGAGGACTCAGGTTTGATCCCTGGCCTCTCCCAATGGGTTAAGAATCCGGTTTACCATGAGCTGTGCTGTAGGTCACAGATGCAGCTCGGATCCCACTTTGTTGTGGCTGTGGTGTAGGCTGCAGCTACAGCACTAATTTGACCCCCAGTCTGGGAACTTCCATATGCCGCAGGTACGGCCCTAAAAAAAAAGAAAAGAAAAAAAATCTACTTAGCATGCTAGTCCTATTGATGGTATATTTACAGAATGCTAAGAGACTAGATCTTTTTGTGTGTGTGTGTGTGTGTGTGTGTGTGTCTTTTTGCCATTTCTAGGGTTGCTTCCACGGCATATGGAGGTTCCCCGGCTAGGGGTCGAATTGGAGCTATAGCTGCTGGCCTACACCAGAGCCACAGCAACGCAGGATCCGAGCTGCATCTGTGACCTACACCACAGCTCACAGCAATGCTGGATCCTTCACCCACTTAGCAAGGCCATAGATTGAACCCGCAACCTCATGGTTCCTAGTCAGATTCGTTAACCACTGAGCCACGACGGGAACTCCAAGACTAGATTTTAAAAGTTACCACAAGGAAAAAAAATTTGTAACTGTATGAGGTGATGGGTGTTAAACTTATTATGGTAATAATTTCACAATGTAGTTGAACAATGCAGCAGTGAGGGGTGCTGACCCTCTGTGCAGCCAAAAATCTATACATAACTTTACAGTCAGCTCTTCATATCCATAGTTCAACATCAGAGGATTCAGTCAATCATGGATGGTTTAGTACTGTAGTGTGTATTTAGTGAAAGAAATTTGTCTAGAAGTGGACCCATGCAGTTCAAATCCATGTTGTTCAAATCCATATGTATGTCAACTTATTGTACTGTACACCTTAAACTTATATAGTACTATATATTAGTTAAATCTCAAAATATATATTTCTGAAAAAATTGGATGGCAAATTAAAACTTGTGTTTTCAGGGAAAAAAAAGAGATATACTTCTATCTGTTGCAATTGGAAGAATGGTGACCCATAATCAGATAAAAATAACTCTTTATATCCATACTTCTCTTCTCATACATTAACACAGTCACAAAATTATGTCATAAAATAAGTGCAAATACATTTCAGTAAATTAGCTTCAAGTCTTACAATTACAAAAAGCAAACATGGGAATTCCCATTGTGGAGCAGTGGAAACCAATCCGACTAGTACCCATGAGGATGCAGGTTTGATCCCTGGCCTTGCTCAGTGGGTTAAAGGATCTGGCATTGCCTAAGCTGTGGTACACCAGCTTAGATCTGTGGCGTAGGCCAGCAGCTGCAGCTCGGATTAGACCACTGGCCTGGGAACTTCCATGTGCCAAGGGGTGCAGCCCTAAAACCAAACAAACAAAGAAAAAGCAAACATGATGTTTTGATATTAGCGGCATTTCATTTATGTAGTCTGGGTAAAATTAAATCATTTTATGGAATCAGTTAACTCAAGTTCTTGGTATTGTTGAATGATTCTCAAATTTTATTATGCATCAGAATCACTTGGACCATTTAGACCATAATTGCTATGCCTCTTCTCAATTGTTTCAGATTTAGTTGGTCTGGTCTGGGGCCCTAGGATGTATTACATTTTTAACAAGAACTCAGGTAATATTGAGACTGCTGTTCTGGGAACCAAACTTAAGAACTAACTGGCCTGGTAGAAAAAAATTCCTGGTCCAAATCAGAAGACCTGGGTTCTAGTCTCAGTGCTGATATTAACTAGTTCTGTGGGATGGTGCTGGCCATTTTACCTCTCTGCACCTTTTCTTGATAAGATGGCTATATCTGTCCCTTCTATCTCGTACATTTCTTAGAAAAATAAAAAATATGATGACATGTTGAGAGTAATTTGAAAAAGCTAATTTCACTATGAAGCAGCCAAGATCATAGTATTTGAGATTCCTCAATAACTAGGGGAAGATTATGTTAACATCAAGAGCTAAAAATATTGATTTATCTACCTTTATATTACACGTTAAATGCACCTGCTTTCCAAGTTAGTGGATAACTTCTATTTAGGTAATTTCTGTTTAACTTATACAGAAATTATAGAAAGCTTTTCTTTCACCACTACCAAACTTTATTTATTTATTTTTTGGCTGCCCCACAGCACATGGAGCTCCCTGGTCAGGGATCGGATCCGAGCCACAGCCATGAACTAAGCTGCGGCAACATTGGATCCTTAAACCACTGTGCCAGGCTGGGGGTCGAACCTGCGTCCAAGCATTCCCAAGATGCTGCTGATCCTGTGGCACCACAGCGGGAGCTCCATCCAACCCTTACCAAACTTTTCTAACCATGTAATCACTTGATGTCTTTATTGAGATCTTTTGAATAGTTTTCAAATTGGTTTAAGATGTCCTCCTTGAAGGTGACTTTAGCTAGTAGTAGATTGTGTGTGTGTGTGTGTGTGTGTGTGTGTGTGTGTGTGTGTGTGTGTGTGTGTTTAAAAACCAAATAGTAAATTTAGAATTTAATAGATTGGAGCATTATTAATTTTCTGCATTTCATTTAGTTTTACTAAAATCTGCCAAATTTTGTTTCTTAAATGGAAACATTCAGTTCAGTACACAATGGCGGGAATTCTAGAAAATAGCTGAGATTTGAACAGGATTTTACTGAAAAGAGTGATTAATTTCAGCAAAGTCATTATAAAGTTGTCTTAACAAAGTGTGGTTATGCATACACTTCACAACAATATATCTCATGATTGCATTTCCTTACTTTGGGCAGCAGAGCAATTCACTGAAGTTGCAGTAACAGATCATCTCACATCCCTTCCCATCCCAGAAGTGATCCTGGACGTTTACATCAATCTTTGTCAGGTCAGCTACTCCTTCTGGAAGGTTGTGACAGTTGCGATCTTTTAGAATCTTTCTGTAGCAAGAGAGGCGATTTGCAGGCATGGCCTGGACCCCTAGCAGCACAGTTAGTCCAATGGTGACAGCGAGTACTATAAGTTTCATGTTGGCTTTTGGCCCTGAGATAGAAGAAAAACCGAAATGTGTCAGTGTTCATTTTTTCTTAAAAGACAGAATTCATCTGAACAAAGTTCTAAAGCATTCTCATAAACTCTTGGATAGAAAGAGTGGGAGTTGATTTTTTTTTCTACTCTCTTTGTGTTTCTCAAATCATAGTTTTATGACCATCTGCAATAAAAATCACTTAGAATATGTTATAAATGAAATGCCTGAGCACGACGTAGAAATACTGAATGAAAGTTACATGGGGGAGGAAGAAGGGAGTTAGTAATAAGAGCCAGAATCTGCATCTTTAAATACTCAAAGTTATTTTTTCAGTACATTCAGTAGAGGCAAGCTGCTTTTTAAGGTGGTGAAACTCAAAATTTCTAGAACAAATAGCATCATCATATACAGCGATTCTCAACCTTGCAAATCCTAACAGCATTGTCAAAGAACCTAAGTCCCACCCTGACAGAAACAAAAAGCCCATTTATCCTGACATTTATAGATTATAGTCTATAGATTATATTTATAGTTAAGTTTTTAAAAAAACTTTCATAGTTATTTTGAGGACTCATTTTCATTGCATATTTTTTTTTTAGTGATTTATGCACTCTTCTTCCACATGGATTATAGCTGAAAACAGGCTTGAATTCCCACTAGGAGACAGTTTGCCTGTTCTTGCACACCTACCATGATGGAGAACTCATTGGTGACCAAGTTCACACATTGCACTGGTAAACTTCTAGTGCTTCCCTTACTGGAAATTATTTTTTTGTGGCTTCCACACTCCAGTTCTAGCTTCAACTCCTGGGGTCATACCAAGCAAGTCTAATTCCTCTTTTAGGAAATAACGCGTCAAGTGCAATATTTGCATACACCTGTGGAATATCCATTATGCATTTAATCAGTTTCTCTGGCTTCTGTATTAAATAGAGAGAAAACAGAAGCTCTTGTAATATGGGAAGATTAGCAATATAGTGGTGGAACCAGCACCAGACTCTACAGCCATCCAGATTTCATCTTCTTAGCAGGTGCTCAAGTATCTTTCCTACCTTTGGAGTATTAAACAGAGGGGAAGACAGATATGTATGTTGTACTATGAGAGAAAGCAATATTATTGAGAGGAAATTTTACTATGATGTTTTCAGTGATTAGATACCCCTCAAAGGTCAGTTATTTTAGGTAAGATAATGGGTTTTTTTAAAAGACTTAGTTATTTTAGGGCGTTGCTGTCGTGGCTCAGTGATAACAAACCTGACTATTATCCATGAGCATGCGGGTTGGATCCCTGTCCTCCCTCAGTGGGTTAGGGACCCGTTGTTGCCAGTGAGCTGTGCTGTAGGTCGCAGATATGGCTTGGGTCCTGAATTGCTGGGGCTGAGGCATAGGCTGGCAGCTGCAGCTCTGATTTGACTCCTAGCCTGGGAACTTCCATATGCCGTAGGTGCAGCCCTAAAAGGCAAAAACTAAACTAAACTAAACTAAACTAAAATACTTTGTTATTTTAAAGCAGTTTGGGTATACAGTATAATTAAAGGAAGGTACAAATTTCCCATATACTCCCTGCCCTTGCACATGGATTGCTTCCCCCATTATCAATATCACTCACTATAGGGGTACATTTTTTTTAATCACGAATGAACCAACATTGACACATCATAATCACCCTAAGTCCATAGTTTACCTTTGATTTCATGTTCTGTGTTATACACTCTATAAGTTGGATAAGTGTGTAATGGTTTGTACCATCGTTATAATATGATACATAGTATATGCACTACCCTGAAAATCCTCTGTGCCTGCCTATTCATCTCACCAACCCCACCCCTGCAGCCACCACTGATCCTTTTTATTGTCTCTCTAGTTTTTATAGCCTTTTCAATAATGTCCTATAGTTGGAATCATACAGTATATAGTCTTTTCATATTGGCTTCTTTCTCTTAGTAATATGCTTTTAAAATTCCTCCATGACTTTTCATGGCTTGACAGAGCTGTCTTTGTTTTTTAGCACTGAATAATATTCAGTTGTCTGGATGCACCACCGTTTATTTATCCATTCATCTTTTGAAGAATATCTTGGTTGCTTCTAAGTTTTGGCAATTATGAATAAAGTTGCTATCAACATTCTTATACATGTTTTTATAGGGACATGTTTTTATCTCCTATGGGTAAATACAAAGGAGCATGATTAAATGCTAAAATTATGTTTTGTTTTCTAAAAAACCACCAGACTGTCGTCCAAAGTGGCTAGACTGTTTTACATTCCCACCAGCAATGTGTGAGAGTCCCTATTATACCACATTCTCACCAGCATTTGGTATTTATTGTCAGTGTTGTAGATTTTGACCATTCTACTAAGTGTGTAGTGATATCTTCTTAATTTTCATTTCCTGATGACATATGATACAGAGCTTCTTTTCATATGCTTATCTGCCATCTCTATATCTTTTTTAAAAAATTTATTTCCCCAAAACAATTTTTTTCTACTGTACAGCATGGTGACCCAGTTACACATACATGTACACATTCTATTTTCACACATTATCATGCTCCAACATAAGTGACTAGACATAGTTCCCAGTGCTACACAGCAGAATCTCATTGCTAATCCATTCCAAAGGGAATAGTTTGTATCTATTAACCCCAAGATCCCCAATCACCCCACTCCCTCCCCCTTGGGAACCACAAATCTATTCTTGAAGTCCATGATTTTCTTTTCTGTGGAAGTTTCATTTGTGCCTTATATTAGATTCCAGATATAAGTGATATCATATGGTATTTGTCTTTCTCTTTCTGACTTGCTTAACTCAGTATGAGGGTCTCTAGTCCCATCCATGTTGCTGTAGGCATTATTTTGTTCTTTTTTATGGCTGAGTAGTATTCCATTGTGTATATATACCACTTTTTCCTAATCCAATCATCTGTCGATGGACATTTGGGTTGTTTCCAGGTCTTAGCTATTGTGACTGGTGCTACAGTGAACATGTGGGTGCATGTGTCCTTTTTAAGGAAGATTTTGTTCATATATATGCCCAAGAGTGGGATTGCTGGGTCATATGGTAGTTCTATGTATAGATTTCTAAGGTATCTCCATACTGATCTCCATAGTGGTTGTACCAGCTTACATTCCCACCAGCAGTGCAGCATTTGTTATTTGTGGACTTATTAATGATGGCCTTTCCTCCACACCCCCTTTCCTCCACACCCCCTCCAGCATTTGTTATTTGTGGACTTATTAATGATGGCCCTTCTGACTGGTGTGAAGTGGTATCTCATGGTAGTTTTGATTTGCATTTCTCTAATAATCAGGTATGTTGAGCATTTTTTCATGTGCTTGTTGGCCATCTGTATATCTTCTTTGGACAAATGTCTATTCAGGTCTTTTGCCCATTTTTCAATTGGGTTGTTGGCTTTTTTGCTATTGAGTTGTATAAGTTGTATGCATATTTTAGAGATTAAGCCCTTGTCAGTTGCATCATTTGAAACTATTTTCTCGCATTCTGGAAGTTGTCTTTTTGTTTTCTTTTTGGTTTCCTTTGCTGTGCAAAAGCTTGCCAGTTTGATTAGGTCCCATTGCTTTATTTTTCACTCTTATTTTTGCTGCTTTGGGAGAATGACCTGAGAAAATATTCATGAGGTTGATGTCAGAGAATATTTTGCCTATGTTCTCTTCCAGGAGTTTGATGGTGTCTTGTCTTATATTTAAGTCTTTCAGCCATTTGGAGTTTATTTTTGTGCATGGAGTGAGGGTGTGTTCTAGTTTCATTGATTTGCATGCAGCTGTCCAGGTTTCCCAGCAATACTTGCTAAAAAGACTGTCTTTTTCCCGTTTTATGTTCTTGCCTCCTTTGTCAAAGATTAATTAACCATAGGTGTCAGGGTTTATTTCTGGGTTCTCTATTCTGTTCCATTGGTCTATATGTCTCTTTTGGTACCAGTAACACACTGTCTTGATGACTGTGGCTTTGTAATATTGCCTGAAGTCTGTAAGAGTTATGCCTCCTGCTTGGTTTTTGTTCTTCAGAATTGCTTTGGCAGTTCTGGGCCTTTTGTGGTTCCATATAAATTTTTGGATTGTTTGTTCTAGTTCTGTGAAAAATGTCATGGGTTATTTGATAGGGATTGCATTGAATCTGTAGATTGCTTTGGGTAGTATGGCCATTTTTATAATGTTAATTTTTCCAACCCAGGAGCATGGAATATCTTTCCATTTCTTTACATCTTCTTTAATTTGCTTGATTAATGTTTTATAGTTCTCGGCATATAAGTCCTTTACCTCCTTGGTCAGGTGTATTCCCAGGTATTTGATTTTTTGGTGTGCAATTTTAAAAGGTATTGTATTTTTGTATTCCTTTTATAATATTTCATTGTTAGTATACAGAAATGTGACTGATTTATGAATGTTAGTCTTATATCCTTCTACTTTGCTCAATTTGTTGATCAGTTCAAGTAGTTTTGGGGTTGAATCCTTAGGGTTTTCTATATATAGTATCGTGTCATCTCCATACAGTGACAGTTTTACCTCTTCTCTTTCTACTTGGATGCCTTTTATTTCTTTTGCTTGTCTGATTGCTGTGGCTAGGACTTCTAGTACTATGTTGAATAACAGTGGTGAGAGTGGACATCCTTGTCTTGTCCCAGATTTTAGTCCCAGCTTTTCTCCACTGAGTATTATATTTGCTGTGGTTTTATCATAAATAGCTTTGATTATGTTAAGGAATATTCCCTCTATATCCACTTTGGTAAGAGTTTTTTATCATGAATGGATGTTGGACTTTGTCAAATGCTTTCTCTGCATCTATTGAGATTGCCATCTCTATATCTTCTTTGATGAGGTAGCTGTTAAGGTCTTTGGCCTATTTTTTGATCAGGTTGGTTGTTTTCCGATTGTTGACTTTTAAGAGTTCTTTCTATATTTTTGATAACTTTTATTTAGCAGATATGTCTTTTGCAAATATTTTCTCCCAGTCTGTGACTTATATTCTATTTCTTTTCATATTTTCTTTCACAGAGCATTAAGTTTTTAATTTTAATAAAGTCCATATTATTAATTATTTTTTCATAGATTATGTCTTTGGTGTATCTGAAAAGGTATCACCATACCCAAAGTCATCTAGATTTTCTATGTTATCTTCTAGGAGTTTTAGAGTTTTGCATTTTACTTCTATATCTATGATCTATTTTGAGTTAATTTCTTGTGAAGGATGTGAAGCCTGTATTTAAATTCATTTCACTGCATGTGGATGTCTGGTTATTCCAGCACCATTTTTGAAGAGACCATCTTTGCCCATTGTATTACTTTTGCTCTTTGGTCAAAGATCAGTTGGCTGTATTTATGGAATTCTATTTCCAAGCCCGCTATTCCATTCCATTGATCTACTTGTCTATTCTTTCACCAACACCACAGTGTCTTGATTATTATAACTTTATTGTTAATCTCAAAGTCAGGAAGTGTGTGTGAATCCTCCAACTTTGTTCTTTTCTTTCAATAATGTGTTGTATATTCTGCTTCTCCGTATCAACTTTAGAATCATTTGTCAAGGAATTCCCTGGTGGTGCAATTCATATCAACTTTAGAATCATTTGTCAAGGAATTCCCTGGGTGGTGCAAAGTGTTAAGGATCCCACATCATCACTGTTGTGGCTTGAGTTACTGTTGTAGCATGGCTTTATCCCTGGCCTGGGAACTTCTTCATGCTGGGAATGTGGCCAAAATATAATAATAAAAAATAAATAGGAGTTCCCGTCGTGGTGCAGTGGTTAACAAATCCGACTAGGAACCATGAGGTTGTAGGTTCGGTCCCTGCCCTTGCTCAGTGGGTTAAGGATCTGGCGTTGCCGTGAGCTGTGGTGTAGGTTGCAGATGTGGCTCGGATCCCGTGTTGCTCTGGCTCTGGCGTAGGCTGGCGGCTACAGCTCTGATTTGACCCCTAGCCTGGGAACCTCCATATGCTATGGGAGCGGCCCAAAGAAATAGCAAAAAGACAAAATAAATAAATAAGTAAAAATTTTTTAAAAATTTAAAAAATAATTCGTTTTTCAACATCCATAAAGTAACTTTCTGAGTTATTGGGATTGCGTCGAATCTATATAACAAGTTGGGAAGAACCAACATCTTGACAATGTTGAGTCTTCCTATACATGAACTGGAATATCTTTTCATGTATTTAGTTCTTTGATTTCATTCAACAGTTTTGTTGTTTTTTCATATAGATCTTGTTATATATATTTTGTTAGATTTATACCTAAATATCTCATTTTGGGGATGCTAATGTAAATGGTATTGTTTTTAATTTCAAATTCCACCTACTCATTTTTGGTACATAGGAAGACAATTGAATTTTTTATGTTAACTTTGTACCCTATAATTTTGCTGTGATCACTTATTAGTTCCGGTAGGTTTTTGTTGATTCTTTGTATTTTCTACATAAATAACATGTCATTTACAAACAAAGACAGTTTTATGGCTTCCTTCCCACTCTGTATGCTTTTAATTTCCTTTTCTTGCCTTATTGCATTAGCAAAGACTTCTGGAATGATGTTGAAAAGGATTTGTGAGAGGGGACATCCTTACCTCATACCTAATGTTAGTGAAAAAACTTCAAGGTTTTCACCATTAAATATGATGTTAGCTATAAATTTATTTAGTAGTTTAGTTGAGAACATTCCACTCTATTTTTAGTTCACTGAGAGCTTTTATTATATTTGGGTTTGGATTTTATGAAATGCTTTTTATGCATCTAGTTATATGATCATATGATTTTTCTTTTTTAGACTGTTGATGTGATGGATTAGATTAATTTATTTTCAAATGTTGAACCAGCTTTGCATACCTGGGATAAATCCAATGTTGATTTTTTTATACTTGTTTAGATTCAATTTGCTAATAGTTTGTTGAGGATTTTTGTATCTATGTTCATGAGCAATATTGGTCTGTAATTTTCTTGTAATATCTTTGTCTGGTTTGCGTATTAGGGTAATGCTAGCCTCATAGAATGAGTGAGAAAATATTCACTATGCTTTTATCCATTGAAAGAGAGTGTAGAGATTTGCTGTACTTTCTTCCTTAAATGTTTGAGAGAATTCACCAAGGAACCCATCTGGGTCTGATGATTTCTTTTTGTGGAGGTTATTAATTATTAATCCAATTTCTTTAGTAGATACAGATCTATTCCCATCATCTATTTATTCTTGTGTAAATTTTGACAGATTTTTCTTTCAAGGAACTGGTCCATTTCATCTAGGTTATCACATTAGTTGGATTTTCATAGTATTCCTTTATTATCCTTTAACTTTCCATGTGATTTATAGTAATGTCCCCTCTTTCATTTCAGATATAAGTAATTTTGTGTCCCCTCTCTTTTTTCTTGTTTAGCCTTGCTAGAAGTTTATCAGTATTATAGATCTTTTCAGAGAACCAACTTGTATTTTCACTGATTTTCTCTGTTATTTCATGTTTTTTATTTAGTTACTTATTTTTATTTATTTATTTACTTATCAATTAAAAATTGCTATGTCTTCTTGGAGAATTTATCCCTTTGCCATTATGTAATACCTTTCTTTATCCCTAATAACTTTTCTTACTTTGGTGTTTGATTTGTCTGAAATTCATATAGCTACTTCTGCTTTCTTCTGGTTAATGTTAGCATGGTATATTTTTCTCCATCTATTTACTTTTGATCTCTATGTGTATTTATATTTAAAATAAGGCAACAGCATATGGTTGGGTCCTGTTTTTCAATCCACTCTGACAATCTCTGTCTTTTAATTGATGCATTTAGACCATGGACATACAACATTGACATTGATATAGCTGGATTAGTATCTACTTGTTATTGTTTTCTATTTATTGCTCTTGTTCTTTGTTCCTATTTTTCTCTTCCACTCTTTTTCTGACTCCTTTTCTGGTTTTAATTGAGCATTTTGTATGATTCCATTTTCTTCCCTTTCTTAATATGTAAGTTGTGCTTTTACTTTTAAAGTGGTTACCCTAGAGTTTGCAGTATTTGTTTATAACTGATCCAACTCCACTTTCAAATAATATTATATGACTTCACAGGTAATGTGAGTACCTTAGAATAGCAAAATAATTTTAATTCCTTCCTCTCATTCCTTGTATCATTACTGCCATTCATAAACATATATCTATACATCTATATTCATACGTAACACAGATAGTTGAATACATTGTTGCAGTTACTATCTTGAACAAACTGTCACCTGTTAAATCAATTAAGAATAATAAGAGTATGGAGTTCCCATCATGGCACAGTGGTTAACGAATCTGGCTAGGAACCATGAGGTTCGACCCCTGGCCTTGCTCAGTGGATTAACCATCTGGCATTGCTGTGAGCTGTGGTGTAGGTTGCAGACATGGCTTGGATCCCACATTACTGTTGCTGTGGCTGTGGTGTAGGCTGGCGGCTACAGCTCTGATTAGACCCCTAGGCTGGGAACCTCCATATACCACAGGAAGTGGCCCAAGAAAAGGCAAAAAGACAAAAAAAAAAAAAAAAAACAATAATAAGAGTAATTTTTACCTTCTTTTATTCTAATTCAGTGAAGTTTACTTTCTTTATATAGATCCAAGTTTCTGACCTGTATTATTTTCCTTCTTTTTACATTTCTTGCAAGACCAGTTTACTGGCTACAAATCTCTCATTTTTTCTTTGTCTAAGAAAGCCTTTATTTCTTCTTTACTTTTGAAAGATAATTTTGCAGAGTACAAAGCTCTGGGTTGGTAATTTTTTTTCTCTTAACACTTTAACTCTTTCACTCTATTCTAATTTGCATGGTTTCTGAGGAGAAGTTAGATATAATTCTTTTCTTTATCTCTCTGTAGGGTGCATCCCCCTGCCCCTCGGCTACTTCCAAGACTTTAAAAAAATCTTTGATTTTCTGTAGTTTGAAAATTATGTGCCTATGTGTAGATTTTTGACATATGGCCTGCTTAGTGTTCTGTGAACTTTCTGGGTCCATGGTGTGGTGTCTGACATTAATTTTGGTAAATTATCTATCATTATTGTTTCTGTTCCTTCTGTTTTTTGTTTGTTTGTTTGTTTTTTGCTTTTTAGGGCCACACCTGCAGCATATGGAAGTTCCCAGGCTAGGGGTGGAATTGGAGCTACAGCTGCCCCCCTATACCACAGCCACAGCAACATGGGATCTGAGCCTCATCTGCAACCTACACCACAGGTCATAGCAATGCTAGATCCCAGACCCACTGAGTGAGGCCAAGGATTGAGCCCACATCCTCATGGATACTAGTCAGATTCATTTCCTCTGTGCCACAGGAACTCTTTCCTTCTGGTATTCTTGCTATGTGTATAACACCTTTTGTAGTTGTCCCACAGCCTTTGGACTTTGTTTTTTCAGTATTCATTCTCTTTTTAGTTTTCAGGGATTTTGTTGATAAATCCTCAAGCTCAGAGATTCATTCCTCAGCTGTGTCCAGTTTACTAATAAGCCCATCAAAGGGATTCTTCATTTCTGTTATAGTGTTGTTTTTCTCTCTAGAACTTATTTTGGTTCTTTTTCAGAATTTCCACCCCTCTGCTTACATTGCTTATCTGTTCTTTCATGCTGCCCACTTGATCCATTAGGACCCTTAGCATATTAATCATAGTTGTTTTTAATTCCTGGTCTGATAATTCCAACGTTCCTGCCATTTCTGGTTCTGATGCTTGCTTTATTTGTCTTTGGTATGCCTTGTAAATTTTTCCCAATAGCCATATATGATGTACCAGGTAAAAGCAACTGCTGTAACTAGGCCTTTGGTAATGTGGTGAGATATGAAGGGAAAGGAAATATTCTGTGGTCCTATAATTAGGTCTTGGTTTTTCAGTGAGACTATGCTTCTGGGCTGTGAACTTTACAAGTGTGTCTCAGTTTTTTTCTCCTTGCTTAGGTGAGACAGGATGGTTAGGTGGGCTGGAGTTAGGTATTTCCTTTCCCCAAGATCAGTCAGGCTCTGATAATACCCCAACAGGTTAGGCTCTGGTTAACTAGTTTCTCCCAAGGGCAGCCTTGACATATTTTGACAATATTTTGACATGGTTCCTTTTCACCTCCTCCTGCCAGAACCTTGTGGGGATTTTTCTCATATTCACTCTGTCAATCTGCCAAACTACTAGAAGTAATAAAAATTAAATTTAGGAGTTCCTGATGTGGCACAGTTGACACCTGCCCAGTACAATGGGTTAGAGAATCTGGCGTTGGCATAGCTGTGGTGTTGGTCACAGCTTCATCGCAGATTCAGTCCCTGGCCTGGGAACTTAAATGTGCCATGGGTGTGGCCATAAAAAATTCGGTTTAATTCCTACCTCCAAATATTAATGAAAGGAAACAATGAGGTTTATTTCACTTCAGATTTTTTCAGATTTGACAGAACAAGACATCACAGTCTAGTATATATAGAAAAATACCTTCCAATAGGCCATTTGCAAATTGTACCTTAAGTTTTATTTATTTTTTAAATATAATTCACGACAGAGTTCCCATCATGTTAACAAATCTGACTAGCAACCATAAGGACGCAGGTTCGATCCCTGGCCTCACTCAGTGGGTTGAGGATTTGGCGTTGCCAGGAGCTGTGGTGTAGGTCACAGAGATGGCTCAGATCCCGAGTTGTTGTGGCATAGGCCAGCAACTACAGCCCTGATTCAACCCCGCCTGGGAATCTCCACATGCCACAGGTACAGCCCTAAAAAGCAAGAAATATATATATGTGTGTGTGTGTGTGTGTGTGTGTGTATATTTGTGAATATATATATATTTTTGAATATATATATTTGTGTATATATATTATATATATATATATAAAATTCTCTGAGATGCTTTAGTTCTCAATTACTTCTGATTAGGGCCTTCTTTATACATATAAGATAAGTAAAGTTAAAAGAGAGATAGCAAGAGAGAGAAAGAGTTACATTTCCTGACATTTTTTTTCAGGTTATTCTTTAAAGAAGGGAGTTAAAGCTCCTGTTCATTGAGTACAAACTATATGGTAGAAATCTCCATCATCATTAAGCTTTAAAAGACATGCTGAGGTATGGGACAGAACTCCACTATGCAGGCAGGTTTTTTCAACAGCTTTATTGAGGTAAAATTGACATATAATAAAGCGCAAATATTCAAAGTATTCAGTTTGCTAAGTTTGGGCACAGGTATAGTCCCAGGACACCATCACCGCAATTAAGATAGTGAGCGCATCTGTCATCCCTAAGTTTCCTCCTGCCCTTTGTCATCCATCTCTCACATTCATCCCTGCCCCCATTCCCATCCAACCACTGATCTGCATTCTGTCACCACGGATTCATTTGCATTTTCTAGGATTTCATATACATGGTGGAAATTTTATTTATTTTTGTTTTTATTTTTGCCTTTTAGGGCCACACTCGTGGCATATGGACATCATCAAACATGTGCTCTTTTTGTCTGGCTTCTTTCACTCAGCATACTTATTTTGGGAGATTGATACATGTCCATTGCCTGTATCAGTAGCTGATTCCCTTTTATTGCTGAGAGGTATTGTACCATATATGCTACAAATTTTTTATCCACTTGGCTGTTGATGGATATTTGAGTTGTTTTGAGTTTCAGGCTATTGCAAAGAAAGCTATTATGAACACTTGTGTATAAGGCTTTGCAAGATCATAGCTTTCATTACTCTTGAGCAAATACCTAGGAGTGGTATACATATTTCACTTTTTAAGGAATTGGCAAATTTTTTTTGGCAAGAGCTTGTGCCTTTTAAAATTCCCACCAACTTGGGAGTTCCCACTGTGGTGCAGCGGAAACAAATCTGACTAGTAACCACAAGGTTGTGAGTTCAATCCCCGACCTCACTCAGTGGGTTAAGGATCTGGCATTGCTGTAAGCTGAGGTATAGGTTGCAGATGTGGCTCAGATACTGGGTTGCTGTGGCTGTGATGTAGGCTGGCAGCTGTAACTCCAATTAGACCTCCAGCCTGGGAACCTCCATATGCCACAGGTACAGCCCTAAAAAGCAAAAATAAAAATAAAAATAAAAATAAATAAAATTCCCACCAGCTGTAGTTCACAGACCTGGCTGGGATCCTGTGTTGCTGTGGCTGTGCCATAGGCCAGCAACTGTAGCTCAATTCGACCCCTAGCTTGGGAACTTCCATATGCCGCAGGTGCAGCCCTAAAAAGAAAAAAAAAAAAAAATTCCCACCAGCAGTGTGAGAGTTCTAGTTCATCCACATTCTCTCCAGCACTTGGTATTGTCAGTCTTTTTAATTTTTGGCCATTCTAATAGGTGTTGCATTGGGGGGTTTTGTTTGTTTGTTTTTTGGCCACCCCCAAGTCGTACAGAATTTCCCAGGCCAAGGATCAAACATGCACCACTGCAGCAGCAAAAGCCACTGCAGTGACAACTCCAGTTTCTTACCCTGCTGCACCATAAGTGAACGCCTCATGGTGGTTTTATATTGCATTTCCTTAATGATTAATGATTTTGAGCCTCTTTCATATGCCTGTCTTCATCTGTGTATCTTCTTTAGTGAAGTGTCTGTTCAAAGCCTTTCCCATTTTAGAAAATATTGGGCTTATGTTCTTGAGTTGTGAACATTCTTTATATATTTCAGACATAATTTCTTTGTTAGATATATGCTTTCCAAATGTTTACTCTTCATCTATCGCTTTCCTTTTCACTTTTGTAACAAAGGGGTTTTAAAAGAAGTAAAAGTTCTTGAAACTAATAAAGTCCAATTTCTCAGTTTTTTTAGTGGAATGTGCTTTTGGTGTCATATCTAAGAAATCACTACTTTATACAAGGTCACAAAGTGTTTCTCCAATGTTTTCTTCTGTAAGTTTTGTAATTTTAGGTTTCACGTTTACTTCCATGATTCATATTAGTTTTTTCCATTGTTTTTTAATTTTTTTTGTATACAGTGCATAGTATAGGTTGAAATTCTTTTTTTAAGTTGTTTTTTCATGTGGTTGTCCAGTAGTTTCAGCACTGTATGTTGAAGACTTGTTTTCTCATTGTATTGCCTTTGCATCTTTGTCAAATATCAGTTTTTAATATAGCTATGGACCTATTTCTGGATTCTTTATTCTTTTCCATTGATCTATTTGTTTATCTTTATGCCAGTACTACACTTTTGATTACTGATGCCTTATAGCAATTCCTGGAATCAGTTAGAATTAGCCTTCAACCTTTGTTTTTTTACAGAGTTGTTTTCCAACTAGATTTTTTGCATTCCATTATGAATTTTATTACCAGCTTATCAATTTCTATAGAAAAGGGTGCTGAATTTTGGTTGAGAGTACATTGAATCTAAGGATAAATTTGAGGAATATTGGCATCTTAATAATGTTGGATCTTCTGACTTCTGAACATATTTTTCCATACTTTTATTTTTATGTATTTGTGGCTTTATTGTTCAAATGTGTTTCTTACAGGCAGTCTATAGGTTGGTCTTGCTCTTTAATCCAAACCGTCTCTGCTTTTTAAGAGAAGTGGTTAAACTATTTACATTTAATGTGATTATTGACATGGTTAGGTTTAAATCTATCCTCTTACATTATGTTTTCTGTTTGATCCATCTGTTCTTTGTTCCTTTTTTTCCTCTTTTTTTTTTTTTTTTGGTGGGGGTGTGGGAGCATGCCTAAGCATGTAGAAGTTCCCAGGCCAGGAATCGAACCTGTGTCATAGCAGTGACCAGAGCCACAGAAGTGACAATGCCAGATCCTTAACCTACTGAACCATCGAGGAACTCCCTTTTTACCCTCCTTTTGTGTACTCTTCTGGAGTCATTGAAAATTTTTAATAATTTCACTTTACCTCTTTTGTTGGCTATGATGTAATTCTTCATTTTGTTACTTTAAAATAATTGATTAAAGGTTTATAGTAACTATTTTTACTTACCATTGTCTCCCTTCAACTGATATTATTCTGTTTTATATTAGTATAAGAACTCTGCAGTATTATATTTCCATTTCTTTCCTCCCATCCTTTATGCTGTTATTGTTATACATTTTACTTACGTATATGCTATAAACCCCCAAGGATATTATTTTCATTTTTTGCTTAAACAGTCAATTATATTTTAGGGAGTTAAATAATAAGAAAAATATTACATGTTTATCCATGCAGTTTCCATTTCCAGTGGTTTTTTTTTTTTTTTTTGGAGGGGGTCTTTTTAGGGCCACACCCACAGCATATGGAGACTCCCAGGCTAGGGGTCGCATCAGATCTGTAGCCGTTGGCCTACACCACAGCCACAGCAACTCGGGATCCAAGCCGAGTCTGCGACCTACACCACAGCTCATGGCAACTCCAGATCCCTAACCCACTGAGCGAAGCCAAGAATCGAACCCAAGTCCTCATGGATGCTTGCTTGTCAGGTTCGCTAACCGCTGAGCCACGACGGGAACTCCTGTTTCCAGTGCTCTTCATTCCTTTGTGTAAATCCATATTTCCATTTGGTGTCATTTTCCCAATACTTGGAAGATATCCTTTAGTGTTCTTATTAGGTTTGCTGGTGATGAATTCTTTCAGTTTTGTATGTCTGAAAAGGTCTTTATTTCACATTTTTTCTTTTTTTGAACAAAGGTTATAGTGTAAAGCAGATTATAGTGTGATAGGTGGGAGTGTTTTCCTTTTAGCACCATAAGGATGTATCTGTTTTAATGTCCTTTGCTAATTTCAACATTCGTATCAGTTCTGGGTTGGCTTCAAAATTATTCTAGTTATGAGTTATGTTTTCCTGCTTCTGTGTATGCCTGGTAATCTTTGATTAGATGACAGAAATTTAAAGTTTTGCCTTATTGGATCCTGGCTGTTTTTTATAGTCTTATAAACATTCTTGTTCTTTGTTTGGGGAGGTAACTAAGTTACTTGGAAGGAGTCTGACCCTTTCAGGTCTTGCTTTTATGATTTGTTAGGAGTTTCCAGATCTGTTCTCAGTCTAGGGCTAATTATTTCTTACTACTGAGGCCATTCCTTCCTGAGATTTCTCCCCAGAGCCCCATGAATTATGTTTCTCATCCATCTTTGTGGGTATTCCTGGCCCTTTGAGTACCAGGCACTCTGTCCTCGAATCCTTTCATATATTTCCCCCCAAACTTGGGTAGTGTCCTCACTTGCGTACACTAATCTGCAGACACAGGGTCCTGACTCTGAGTCTCTCTTCTCTCTGAAGTGCTGTTGTGTGCGCTCCAGATGCCTCTGTCTCTGACTCTGAGCCCCATTTCTACAACTCAGGGAGTTGACCGCACCTCTCTCAGGCAGAAGACAGGAAACTGTAGGGTTGACCCTATTTGTTTCCCATCTCTCAAGGATCAGTGTCCTTCCTTGCTTGAAAGCCAGTGTTTTGACAAAGATTGTTTCATCTCTTTTGGCTAGTTTTTTTGGTTGTTGTTCCAAGGGAATAAGCAGATCTGGTTCTTGTTATGGCATCTTGGGCAAAAGTAAAGTTTTCTATATCACTTTTACTATTTGTAGCTACTTTTGGAGGAATATGAGGGACAGACACCCAGATCTTACAGATTCTAAAAATGGAGCTGGATGGTACTCTGGTAATTTTAATACTTAAGCTGAATTCTCAGAACTATGTTTCTCTCTTCTATTCTCCCTTCCCCAAAGTGAACTGTGGCTTCTCTGCTGTGCTTCTCTTCTTGGGTCAGATCTTCAAGCAACAAATAAGACCAATATGGAAGCACAGGAGCCACTAGGCTGCACTTCCTTCTTCTGGAAGTATATATGTGTGTATGTATATATATATATATTTTTTTTCCTTTTCCCCTTTTTTGGCCACCCTGTGACATATGGAGCTCCTGGACCAGGGATCAGATCTAAGCCACAGTCACTATCCAAGCTGCAGCTATAGCAATGCCAAATCCTTATATATATATAATGATTTTTATTTTTTCCATTACGGCTAATTTACAGTGTTCTATCCATTTTCTACTGTACAGCAAGGTGACCCAGTCACACATACATGTATACATTCTTTTTTCTCACATTATCATGCTCCATCGCAAGTGACCAGACATAGTTCCCAGTGCTATACAGCAGGATCCCATTGCTTATCCATTAATGCCAGATCCTTAATCCACCTGCCAGAGCTCCCAAGATGCCACCAATCCCATTGTGCCACAGCGGGAGCTCCAGGCTTATATATTTTGTTCTTATGAAATAGGTTGCTGAAATACAGCCTGGGTTCGTTCTCCTCTCTTCAGGCCCAAAGCTTCATGTATATCCTTGGGTGGCTTAGAACCCCTCTGCCTGTGCCAGGACCAAATCAGCAAATATTTTCAGGAGAGGAGCAGCCAGTGCTGGGGAGGTAAGGAAGTGGGAGACTGGTACTGATGTGGAATCACTGATCAAGTCATTCAATAATTACATCAGAGCGGGGAAAACAGGAGAAAGCGGTTTCATTTAGTTCTACTTAACAGAATGTGTTTCAGTGTTTCATTTATGCCAAGCACTGTCCAAAGTGCCAGGAATACTAAAGGAATGAAAGAAGATATTAATAACTAAACCTATCATTTTCTGATATCTCCATTTTGAGTAAAATCTGAAGTCAGTGCAGTGGCCCCCATTTGCAGTCTGGCTCCCATGGCCTCTGTGAAATCATCCACTCTTCTCCTTGTTTATTGTGTTCCAGCTATTCCTCAAAAATGCCAGATGCCTTCTTGCCTTAGAGCCTCTGCACTGGTTGTTTCCCCTGGTTGGAAAACTCTTCTCCCATATATCTGCATATATAACTCCCTCTTCAAGTCTTTGCTCACTTTTCTCCTCAATAAGACCTGTCCCACTATGCTATTTAAAATTCTGACTCCCCTTACATGCACCCCAATATTCATTGCAGCACTATTCACAATAACCAAAACATGAAAACAACCTAAATGTTCATCAACAGAGGATGGATAAAAAAGATATGATACATATACACAATGGAATATTACTCAGTCATAAATAATGAAGTAATGCCATTTATAGCAACATGGATGGACCTAGAGATTATCATACTAAGTGAAGTAAGTCAGAGAATGACAAATATTATAGGCTATCACTTATATGTGGAATCTAAAATGTGACACAAATGAACATATCAACAAAACAGAAACAGATTCACGGACATTAAAAACAAACTTATGGTTACTAAGGAGGAAAGGGGTGGGAGATAAATTAGGAGTTTGGGACTAGCAGATACACACTACTATACATAAAATAGATTTAAAAAACAAGGTCCTAATAAATAAATAAATAAATAAATAAATAATTTTAAAAAGGAGTTCCCATCATGGTGCCTCAGAAGTGAATCTGACTAGGAACCATGAGGTTGAGGGTTCAATCCCTGACCTCGCTCAGGGGGTTAAGGATCTGGCGTTGCCATGACCTGTGGTGTAGGTCACAGATGTGGCTTGGATCTGGTGTGGCTGTGGCATAGGCCAGCAGCTACAGTTCCAACTCGGCCCCTAGCCTGGGAACTTCCATATCCATGGGTACGGCCCTGAAAAGACAAAAGACAAAAACAAAACAAAAAACAACCTAGGTCCTACTGTATAGCACAGGGAACTATATCCATTTCTTGAGATAGACCATGACGTAATATATAAAAATAACTTATACATATGTAAAACTGAGTTACTATGCTGCACAGCAGAAATTGGCACAACCTTGTAAATCAAGTATACTTTAATTAAATAAAAAAGAAGTTCAGAACTTATAAAAAAAAAAAGAAATTTCTGGAGTTCCCTCATGGCAGAGTGGTTTAAGGATTTGGTGTTATCACTGTAGCAGTTCAGGTATTTACCATGGTGTGGGTTCAATCCCTGCCTGGGAACTTCCACACACTATGGTTGTGGCCAAAAAATAAAATAAATAAATAAATAAATAAAATAAAATTCTACTTCCCCTCACATATTCTCATTCTGCCTTACTTGCTCTAGTTTTCCATGGCATTTATATACCTCTAAATTATTATAAAAACATTCTTATTGTGCCTCCCTAAATTTGAATGTAGGTTCAGGAAGGCAGGATTTTGTGTATCTCAAGAACTTAAAACAGTGCCTGGCATGTTACGTAAGGAGAAAAAATATATCCTAATCTCTAGACGCTACAGCCCGGGAAGGAAGAGTTTCTCAGACTGCTAAACTCAGTATCTAACTGCAGAAAACTATTCATGAATGTAAGGGGCTAGTGAGCTGCCTAATCCTTAAATGTGCATGTCATCAGGTCCTATTGTCTTAGTTTAATTTTATTTAAGTTTTCCTAAATAGTCTGGCTTTAAAATGTACTTTCCCATTTCTGTTTTGTTTGTTTGTTTGTTTGTTTGCTTTCTCTCAAACTAGCACTTATTCTGGCCTACTAACTCGTATGTGACTTTAAAATATGTATTTCTGGAGTTCCTGTCGTGGCGCAGCGAAAACAAATCCGACTGGGAACTATGAGGTTTCGGGTTCTATCCCTGGCCCTGCTCAGTGGGTTAAGGATCCAGCATTGCCATGAGCTGTGGTGTAGGTCACAGATGTGACTCTGATCTGGTGTTGCTGTGGCTGTGGTATAGGCTGGCAAGCTGTAGCTCTGATTTGACCCCTAGCCTGGAAACCTCCATGTGCCACAGGTGCAGCCCTAAAAAGACACACACACACACACACACACACACACACACACACACACACACAAGACAAAATAAAATAAAATATGCATTTCTATGTCTGTTTACATTTATCAGAAGATTCAATAGCAAATAGCACCTGGCTTTTCTCTAACCCCTCTCCCCAGATTCCTTTCTATCAAAAGGTTGGGAATATGGGGAAGAGAGTTGTAAGATCTTTTTAATCTTTTTACCTAATTTGTTAGAATTTTTCTGTTATTTTAGGTCTGGCATTTTTCATATCTTTTACAGCCTTGAGCTTCCTAGTCTTTTACTATGTAATCACATTCTTATTTTTGGTAATCTAGCTTAATTCTATTTATTCCTTGTGTCTTTTGGACAAATTAGGCTGCTATTACCTTTCCTTTTTAATTTTTAGGGCCACACCCACAACATATGGAAGTTCCCAGGCTAGGGTTGAATTGGAGCTATAGTTGCTGGCCTACACCATACCAAGATCCAAGCTGTGTCTGTGACATACACCACAGCTCACAGCAACACTGGATCCTTAACCCACTAAGCAGGGCCAGGGACCAAACCTGCGTCCTCATGGATACTAGCTGGGTTCATTACCACTGAGCCATGATGGGAACTCCCTATTACCTTTCTTAATATTTACAACATTTCACTATAGCTTGTTCTTAAGTTCATTTTTTTTGGGGGGGCACATGGAGGTTCCCAGGTTAGGGGTCGAATCAGAGCTGTAGCTGCTGGCCTACACCATAGCCATAGCAATGCAGGATCCAGCCTGTGTCTTCGACCTACACCACAGCTCATGGCAATGCCAGATCCTTAACCCACAGAGCAAGGCCAGGGATTGAACCTGTGTCTTCATGGATTCGTTTCCACTGAGCCACGGCAGGAACTTCTTAGGCTCACTTATGACTGTTACTGTCTTATGCTTTCTTTCCATTAGATGGTTATAATTAGAGCTATAATCTCAGTTGGATTTTTTTTTAAAGAAAAATAACTTTTCTAAGAAGAAAAGTAATAATCTAAAACATGGAAAATACAGAGAAGCACAGATAGAATAAAATTCAACTGGCATTTCAACGTAGAGAGAACTGTTGTTAACATTTTGTGTGTTTCTTTTTTGATGTGCATGGCAAGAGTGTTAAGAAGGAGAAATGAAGATAACCAGATAACCCTGGGAAACTCTTACGTTTATGTTCTAGGTGGGAGATAAGTTGGAGAAAGGGATGGAAGCTGACTGAAAATATGAAGCAAGAGGAGCCGAATCAAGAATGCTCCTAGGTTTCTGATATGAATGTGCTGACATTCATTGAGCTGAGGAAGAACTGAAAGGAGCTGATGGGGTGGGGAAGAATTTAAGAACGAAGGTTTGGACAAGTTAGTCTGAAATGTCTATCAGATGTGAAATGAAGATGTTGAGTTGGCCATTGAATGTGAGTGTGGAGATCAGGGCCAGAAATACACATTGGAGAGTCATCAGGATATTTACTGACTGTATTTATAGCTGTGGGACTGCAGGGTAGTGCGTGCAGACTGGGAAGGTAAGAGGAGAAGGATGGAGCTCTCATCTGGGGACTGGAAGAGAAGATGCCAGCGCTGTGCCTTCTCCTCCCGCTGCATCCCTCTGGGGCCTGTTTCCAGGCTGGGCTCAATGGAAGTGTTCAGAAAGCATTCGCTGAACGAAGGAACCAGTAAATTGCTGGAGAAGTTAGTGGGTATGTTGCCTCACCATGTGCCTTTGCTGGCTGTGTCCAAGCCAGAGCACAGAAAGGTGTTTCTGTCTGCCTTAGTCACACACTGCCATGGAAAGTTCCACACCTGGCAAGCACTCGCTGGTAGGTTTTTTCTTTTTTTTCTTAACGCTTTATAAATTATACGTTTGAACTGAAGTCTTCTCTTCTTCCTTTGCTTAACTGCAGATAAATAGCTTTAACTATTATTTGGCAAGTGGGGAAATGTCTGAACCAGTATGTTCTCATGATACATGAGTTTGTTTTTTCATTAAAAGACACCGCCGACTTTAATCCTTGGCAATCCATCAAGACTCTATTTTCAAGTGCCAACAAGAGTGAAATGACTTTGGCCAATTCAAAACAAATTGCTCTATTTTTTTTTCCCTTTCTGTTGAAGTACCTGCATTTAAAATTCTTCCTGGAGTACCTCCAAATTTTAACAGAAAACAAAGCTAAAGACCGAATATCTAAACGAATAACAAGAGATCTTTTAGCTGGTTACCCATTGCTTTTTTTGAATTCAATTTTATGTGATTAACATTGTTTCTAATGTTGTAAGATACCATTCGTATACCAATAGTGGCATTATTATTATTATCATTGTGCTTTTTAGGGCTGTGCACGCAACATATGGCGGTTCCCAGGCCAGGGTCTAATCAAAGCTACAGTTGCCGGCCACAGCCACAGCAATGCCAGATCTGAGCCTCGTCTGTAACCTACACCACGGCTCATGGCCAACTCTGGATCCTTAACCCACTGAGTGAGGCCAGGGATCAAACCCGCAACCTTATGGTTCCTAGTTGGATTCATTTCTGCTGCGCCACAATGGGAACTCCAAAAGTGGCATTATTTTAAAAAGATCAATGGAGAGGATAAAGAATTGTGGGCAAGATGATTCCAGTTAAACAGTAAATCATTGCCACCATCATACAGGTAGGGAATTGCAAATTTTGCTTATGTGAGGGTCTTTGGCACCAGCAAACTTTTGAATGGGTTGGAGTTAAGTGGAGAGTTAAAAAGAAAAATTATCTCGTCTAGTGGCCCAAATAACAGGGCTAGGTAGTGAAAGTGTTCAGACTCTTACGGAGCAAAGCTCATGCAGACAGCTGATGGCAGTTCTGGAAACTGGTATTAAGAGAAGTGGAATGAAACAGTTGATGAATGAGGCAGAAAGGGCAGTGCATTTTCAGACTCCTTTTGTAACACAGCCAGAAAGAAGCAAAAGCTGCAAAAGCAAATGAACATAGAACCTGACATTTAAAATATCAAAATCACAGTTGGCAGAGATTAAAATTGCTGTCCGTCTGTGATGTTTTACATTTATCTTTCCTGGTGGATGACAATCACTGTTATTTTTTAAATGTTCTCTTTTTCATATTAGCTGTACCAGAAGAGGTTTGTGTGAGAATGGCGAGTGTGGACGTGGACTTCTCAGAGTGTAGGTAGAAGGAGCAGAAGGGGTATTAGAAAGTGGATAATTCCTCCAAATAAATATCTTCTCAACAGACATGGTCAGGGTCAGCCCCTCTAGTCAAAAGACCGCCATCAGTGGAAAAGCCAAGTCCGCGTCCTTCCTAAAGGTGAGCTGCTTTCAGGCCCCTCAGAGGAGGCTGGAGGATGAGGTGAATATGCAGCCTGGCATCATTCTCATTATTTCCCAGGCCACAATAAATCCTCTCTACTGCATACGAGGACCAGCATTTGGGAGAGCTTTGCACAGCCTGTGCAAGGAATTCGAAAGAGGAATTTTCATTGGCCCCCAAGGGAAAAAGGCTTCCCTGTATGCTAGCAGTACAGACACTGCTGTGTTCCATGGTGGGGACACCAGGATGAACTCAATGAATTCCCTCTTTGTCTCCCACATTTACACCAGTTTCTTGTAGGAATCAGGGTTTTAAAAGCAAAAGACATGCCCTCTCTCAGTCATTGCCGTTAAGCTTCATATAAAGTAGGCATATGGAGATTAGCTACTGCGTATAAAAGAAACCTATATCCAGTATCATCCTCGAGTATCCTGAGAGGTGGACTCATGGGCCGAAATTTGGGGTTAACTCGGAGGAGCAGTGAGGGAGCTGCCTCATTTTAAGCCCCCAAGTACCTTTCCCGATTAAGGAATGTGTATGTATTTTCTTTTCTCTTTTAATCTGGTTCTTTCCCTTTAACCCAGGAAGTGTCATCTTTCTCAAAGTGAGCACATCCCATCCTCAGAGGCTCTCTCTGCCTCTGTCTTCTGACTCAACACGTACATACCCATCTGCCCTCATCCCTAGCAGTAGTTTGCAGTAGAATCAACAGCATAAGATGATTTTTAAGGATAAAAGTACATACCCCTTTTCTTCTTTCCTTCGGTCTTCTTGGCAGAGGAATCTTCTTAAATGCTCCAACTCACTGAGTGAGTTTGGGCAAAAGCAGAAGAGAGGAGGTGCTGGAAGGAGGTTACAAATGGACCTTTGTTTGCCTCCTCCTCCAGGACTGGGTGAGGAGGGAGTGGGAGGGAGATGGGGCTGCAAGAACGGCCCCCTGGATTCTTCCAAACCAAACTGGGCGAGAGGGAACCAACAGCTTCTTTTCAGTAGGAAATAGCTGGTCTGTATAGGAACCTCCAGGAGGCAGACTCTCAGAGCAATAAAATGCAGAGCCTGAGGGATTTAAAAAGAGCACAGAGAGTGATGTTTACCTTAAGTGTGTGTGAGAGAGAGAGACAGACAGACAGAGAGACAGAGACAGATCGACAGAGACAGCGACACAGGGAGGGAGAGACAGAGAGAAATCAGGACAGAGACAGAGCAGAGGAGAGGGAGGGGAGGAGGATGGGAGAGGAAAGGCTGCAAGAGCACCTGTTGTCTTTTCACAGTTTCTTTGTGTTTTCACTGAGTTCCCCTCACCATTGAGACCTCGCATCATGACATTTCGGTAGGTCTTTCCGAGGTCTTCCCCCAAAGGTCATTATCGGTCTCTGGAAGCATAAAATAAAAGGACTGAAAAAGAAATCTATTTTGTGCCTCAGAAATAAAGACACAAAAGGAATTTCACTCTGTTTTGAGCAAATGGGACTGGAATTGTAGGATCTATTAACTCTCCTGTAGTTGTTGGTGTTTTAATTCAAAGGCCCCGGCATTGGAAAGATTGTAATAGAGCAGGATTGTCTAGATCGACAAGAGGGTGCATTCCTGCTGTGCTGACAAGGGCATGACAGGAAGGGGAGGTGATGGCTTTGGGGTATAGCTGGAACAAGGGGTGGGAGGAGATAAAATTAGAGGAACAGAAAGTTAATGAAGTGCCCCACATGCTGTGCTCAAAACTGTGGATTTTATCCTGAAGGTGAGTGGAAAGAAAGGATGAAGCCACTGAGTGCGGCCTGGAAGGAGGAGAGTGTGGGAGGGCAGGGAGTGGAAGGAAGGGGGGAGAAGAATAGCCCAGAAGAGAAGAGAGTTAGGAAGGAAACCTGAAAACACTGAAAAGAGGTGGGGACCAATTCGATTTTTATGTCTAGGGCACATCTTAACCTGTGAAGAAAATGGGAACGCACATAAACCCTCTCTGCTGATTTCCACCTGAAGGCACATGCCTGCGCCCTGATTGAGAACCTGCTGCTTCTCTATTCTGTAATTGACCCCTTCTCTCTTTTCCTCCAGGCTTAAATCCTCCTGGAGTGGCTGAGGTGGGGGAGCGTGGGGAGAAGCGGCCAGCCGCTGCCTTCGACCTTCACACGTTCCCCTCAGGAGAGAAGGAGGATCTGTTTTCTGTGGGCATCCAGGACAAAAGGAGTTTCCTAACAATGATGCAGTTCACAGCGTGTGTGTTGGAAGAGTAATGAGCCACAGATAAAATCACCTCTTCAAACGTCTCTAAAAATCTTTCATCAGGTAAAAGGAAACAATTAACCTCTTTTATTAACTTAATTTTTTTGAACTCCATAAAAGAGTATGCGTTTTGATGAAAACTATTTAAGGCTTCCCTGAAGATTTCTTCTGACTCTGGAACATTTGCACTGTGAGAATGTTTGGCTTTTTTTTTTTTTTTTTGCAGCTGAGTGAATTAAGATAACCTCTATTACCCAAATTTAGCTTTTCTGCCACTGCAGTGGAATTTAGGAAGACCTACTCCACGGAGAAGCCCCCAGGGAGGCCCTTGAGGAGACAAGAGAATTAATCACCTGTCGCCTACGATGTCAAGCTGATGTTGCTGCAGCCGAAGAAAGGGACCTGCTTCCAGAGGCCCTCATACTGGAAGTAGGATGTGCTGGGAAACTGACAGGATCCCAGGCTGTAATGGGGGCCCTTGAGGAGATCTTGCCCAGAAATTTTGTCCAGAGAGCAAACACACGACCTCCTTTACCTGGTATGGAGGTAAGTCTCTCACTGGGATGCAGGACTTGTTTGCAGCACTGACTCGGAGAGATTGTGAACATGCTGACGAACCTGCTTATTATTATTATTATTATTATTATTATTATTATTATTATTATTATTTCATGGCCACACCTGCAGCATATGGAAGTTCCCAGCCCAGGGATTCAATCTGAGCCTCAGCTGCAACCTACACCACATAGGCAGCAACTCCAGATCCTTTAACCCATTGCGCCCAGCTGAGAATTGAACCTGTGCCTCTTCAGTGATCTGAGTCACTGCAGTCAGATTCTTCTTATTTTTTTCCTTTTCTTTTTAAGGGCACACTGGTGGCATGTGGAAATTCCTGGGCTAGAGGTTGAATTGGAGCTGCAGCTGCCTGCCTGCACCATGGCCACAGCAGATCCGAGCCTCGTCTATGACCTACACCACAGCTCACGGCAATGCTGGAGCCTTAACCCATTGAGTGGGGCTAGGGAGTAAACCCATATCCTTGTGGATACTAATTGGGTTTGTTACTGCTGAGCCACAACGGGAACTCCCTAGTTGGGTTCTTAACTCACTGAGCCACAATGGGAAGTTCTTGCAGTAGGATTCTTAACCTACTGTGCCACAGTGGGACCTCCACGAACCTGCGCTTTAAATATCATAGAAATAAAATCAGAAATATGGACCTCAGGACAGATTTGAGTCTAGGAGAACTATCCAGTTTTAGGAACCCATAGAATGAACAATAACGGTAACATGAAAATAAACTTTGGCCAGAAAAAAGATCAAGAAGGAGGGAAACTTGAAAACAAGCCCTTGGGTTTCCTGGCAGTCTAAAAGAGGTGCTCGACTGACAGGAAATGGAATCAGAGCCCAGATCCCAATAGTAATTTTGAGGTTTGTTGGAAACAACCCACTTATCAAACGTAGAAAGATAGATGGACAAAGTGTGCTGATGTGTGTTCCTTGTCGATCCTGAGTACAAGCCTCTGGTTGGGCGGTAATGATGACCACAATGGTATTGACACTAGTGGTAATAGTGTCCCTGCCAAGTGTGCCAAACACTTTAGAAATGTTGGCTTTATTTGATCCAAGCAACGATCATTTCAGATGGGGGAACTGAGACTCCAAAAGGTCACCTAGCTGGTAAGTAGTGGAGCTGAGACTGGAAAGAAGACAAAGCTATGCTGTTAGCCTGTTGCCTCAATGAGTGGTAGGCGGAGTGGAATGAGAGATGAGAAAATCTAAAATAACATACTTTTCAAAAAGACTGAGTGTAAATGAACTACACTCCCCTCAGGCTCAGAGGACTTCCTTTAATGTACCTCCTGTCTCAGTCTGTTTTCTGCTAATACCTGGCTTGGGACAACTCTTCCTTGGACACTTAGAAACTTGAATCAGCTCAGTGGAGTTTTCTACAAAATCAGATATGGAAAATTGCCAAAATGTTCATCCTTTGGAGAGGGTTTCTAAGTGATCATAATTCTAGGAGTAAAATGATAGGCAGACACTTAGTAAGTATTTGTTCAGTGAATGAATGAGTTAACAAATGAATGTGTGAATGGCTGAAATACTTGGGTAGAGGCTAGGTTCTTGGGAATTATTCACCATTCAGTAATTCTTTTTTGAGTGTCTACTGTGTACTACAATTGGTGTTTGGTCAGCGAGAACCAAGTTCAGCAGATAGCCACCCCTGTCTTCTCAAAGTGCAGGCTATAAAATCCTACCGTATGCCCTCAGTTTTCTCCCTTACAAAATAAAGGCTTTAATTAACTTTTTTTGTGTTCCCTTCCATTTCCCACTTTCTGTGAGCATATGATTCTCGCTTATTTGTTTTGCTTTTTAGGGCCACACCTGCAGCATATGGAAGTTCCCAGGCTAGGGGTCAAATCTGAGCTATAGTTGCTGGCCTACACCATAGCTATAGCAATGCAGGATCCAAGCTGTGTCTTCGACCTACACCACAGCTCATGGCAGCACCAGATCCTTAAGCTACTTTTGGGAATTCTTCTCATGTGAGATTTCTTTTTTTTCGGTCCTTTTTTTGCTTTTTAGGGCCACACCTGCGGCATATGGACATTCCCAGGCTAGGGGCTGAATCAGAGCTACAGCCGCTGGCCTATACCACAGCCACAGTAACACAGGATCTGAGCCACATCTGCAACCTACACCACAGCTCACGGCAATGCAGGATCATTAACCCACTGAGCAAGGCCAGGGATTGAACCTGCAACCTCATGGTTCCTAGTCGAATACATTTCTGCTGCACCATGACGGGAACTCCTATGTGAGATTTCTGTTCTCCTTCTTTTATTTATATCAGTATGAACTCATGGATATTTATCTTATACTTTGGATTATAATCCAATATTTCTTTAGAAGGGATTTTTTAAAAAATTAAAGCACAGTTGATTTACAATGTTGTGCCAATTTCTGCTATATAGCAAGGTGACTCATACACACACACACACACTTATATATACACTCCTTCTTTTTTTATTTTTGTCCTTTTGTCTTTTCTAGGGCCACACCTGCGACATATGGAGGTTCCCAGACTAGGGGTCGAATGGGAGCTGCAGCTACCAACCTACGCCAGAGCCATAGCAACGCAGGCTCCAAGCGGCATCTATGATCTACACCACAACTCACGGCAATGCCAGATCCTTAGCCCACTGAGCAAGGCCAGGGATCAAACCTGCAACCTCATGGTTCCTAGTCAGATTCATTAACCACTGTGCCATGACAGGAACTCCTATTCCTTCTTTTTTATATTCTTTCCCATCATCGTCTATCCCAAGAGACTGGATATAGTTCCCTGTGCTGTACAGTAGGATCTCGTTGTTTATCCATTCTAAGCAATTACTAATGCCGTAGTAGCTTGCATCTACTAACCCCAAACTCCCAGTCAGTTCCATCAATATTACTTTAAACGTTTTTTAATTGCTCAAACTGTTCCAGCCTTGGAGTTCCTGTTGTGGCTTAGCAAGCTAAGAACTTGACATTAGTGTCCATGAGGATGCAGGTTCGATCCCTGGCTTTGCTCAGTGGGTTAAGGATCCAATGTTGCTGAAAGCTGTGGTGTAGGCCACAGATAGGGTTCAGATCCAGTGTTGCTGTGGCGTAGACCTCAGCTGCAGCTCTGATTCTGCCCCTAGCAGCCGTAAAAAAACAAGATGGAAAAAAATTGTTCCAGCCTTGGCCACTGGGAGTCCTGTAAGTTTTCTCTGGAGTCCTTTTGATGTAAACCCTCATCAGGGGTTAGGTTCCTCCCACCCCTCCTCCCCTGGACATGTTTTTACTTTCTGGAACTACAAGAAGCTCCAGGCTCATCTTGTATGTTTCCTGTCCCAGTCCTAGAATCAACCATGTCCTCACGGAGCCCTGGTTCCTTTCATTGGAGTATGGATTTGAAACGCAGATGCAGGCACTGGTTGGACCCACTGCCCCAGGAGTGTTGTAACCTCTGGGCCCTCTCTGCTGATGGAACCGAATGTGTCTCCTAATCTGCACATGTCTACATACCTATAGGTGTCTCTCTGTGTAACCGTTTGTATCTATATCAAGCTACACATGGGTTTATATTGATGTTGCCGGCTCTAATCTGTTACATGAAATGATCTAGCCTCCCCTTGCTGCTTGGTAACCACCTGCTCCCTGTCTCCACCACCTGCTCCCTGTCTCTACCACCTGCTGTTGTTCATTTCCAGCACACAGAGCACCGCTGATGTTAGCCCGTATCCTGCGATATATAATTTTATCAACTAGTGTACAGTGCTTATGTGCAGTTGTCTTTTGCCCTCAGTTTTATGGGCTCCATTTCCAAAGTTGCTCTCAGGTCAGCACCTCTACCTCCAGCCCATCCTCCAGCAAGGTTGTTTTGTTCATTTGTAATGCAGTGAGGTTGTTCTGGCACCTGCATTCCATCCTGGGACACCCCAGCCTCTTAAATATATGTTTTAACTTGCATGCATGAAGGATCAGTCTTCGTGCTATAAAGGTCTAAGGGTTTTGACAAATGCATAGGGTTGACTGTCCACTATTATGTTATGATACAGTATAGTTTCAATGCCCCAACATATCTCCTGGGCTTCACCTCTTCTGCCCTCCCCCTGCCTGAAACTCTGTCAACTATTGATTGTTTTCTGTAGTTTTACCTTTTCAGACTGTCATATAATTAGAATATAGTATGTAGCCTGTGTAGATTGGCTCCTTTCACTTGGCAATATGTATTTAAGTCAGTCATATCTTTTTAGGGTTTGGGAATTTATTTCTCTTTATCATGAATAATCTTCCATGATATCTTCCACAGTCTCTTCTTCATTTCATCTGTTGAAGGGCATCTTTGTTTCTTACAGTTTTTGCAGTTATAAATAAAGGTGCTATAAACATTTGTGTGCAGATTTTGTGTGGACGTAACATTTTCAGATTTTTTGGATCAATATCTTTTTAATGTTTTTCAGGTTGATTGTAATTGTTGATCTGTAATCATCTAGATTTTATATGGCTTCTCAAACATAGCTATTTCAAAAAATAATTTTCCCATAATAAATCTGTTTTTATAAAAGCATAAACAATGAACCTATAAATGTTTTATGAAATAAGAGAACTCTAAATATAGGGCAATTTAGAAGTAATTTCATTTAATATTCTTTAAAATATGAGCAGACATGTGGTCTGCTGAGGCCATTTCTTTTACATTGCAAACAGAGAAATTTATAGGTGTTAAATTAGCTGCAAAATTGTTCCTTTATTGCTCTCTCACTAATAAAACATGTTAAAAATTGCATGTTTGAGAATCCAAATAAAAGCATTTGCAAGTTGAAGTAATAAATACAACATAGTATTAGATAACTAAACTCAGCTCCCTTTGTGTGTATACATATCAGATAGGAGACTAGAAATGCCAGGAAATAGTAAGCTATGAAAATATTTTCCCTGGATATTTCACCTCTAAATACATGATGTGTATTCCATACAGTATAACCCTATTAAATCATAACTCACTATTTCATAAGATATAGGCATGCATTAGAGAGGGAGGCAAATATGTTCATTAAAATTACTCTAAAACATGACAACAATTCTATTTTTTTTAAAAAAGCCTTTATATAACACTGTCTTCTCTCAATGGCAAGTTAGTCTTTGCCTTTATTACTAATATTCCAAAGAGGGCTCCTTTGGGATGAATTAATAAACTTCACATTGTTACCACCTTACAGAATTTTCACTTCATTTTCCCACAGAATCCAAGTGATTCGTGCTGACTGAACCAGCAGGGATGAAGTATAAAATATCCTGGCATCAAGAAAGCTTTTAACGGCATATGCTCTGTTTTATTTTGTGTCTTAAGTTACTCTATGTAAAGTGTTTCAGGAAATGGGGGAGGCCAAGTGTCAGTGAGAATGAGGGGTTTAAGACTCTCCTACTAGTTCAATGTTTTTCTCCTCTCCAGAGAACCCACAGCCTTTTTAGTGTTAGAAAATCAAAGAGTCCAAACCATGTTGGCAGAGGCTGGGATTTTCCTTCCTGATCTAAAAGGTTTGCAGATTTCTCCCCTAGGAGCCTGACTCACTGAGGACTGGCTTCCCAAGAAGCTCGGGAGGTGGGTAGGGTGGTGAGGGCTTTAGTTCACTGTGAAAAATTCAGGAGAGAATTCTTGAGAGCTTTTCTTCCGAAGCAGAACATACCTTATGATGCATTAGATGGGGGCGTCCATAGATAGACTATGCCCCTTTTATTTTTTTATTTTTTATTTTGTCTTTTTGCCTTTTCTAGGGCCGCTTCCTGTGGCATATGGAGGTTCCCAAGCTAGGGGTCCAATCAGAGCTGTAGCCACCAGTCTATGCCAGAGCCACAGCAACATGGGATCCGAGCTGCGTCTGCGACCTACACCACAGCTCACGGCAACGCTGGATCCTTAACCCACTGAGCAAGGCCAGGGATTGAACCTGCAACCTCATGGTTCCTAGTCAGATTCGTTAACCACTGCACCATGCCGGAAACTCCTGTAGACCATGCCCCTTTTAAATGCATAATTCTAATAGGGAAAAATCTTCTATCTCTCTTTCACAAAAATATAAATATATATTTATTTCGTCTGCTTGTTTTGCTTTTTAGCTGGAGCAGCGGCAAGGAAGAACAAGCCACTAAACCCCTGGATCTTCTCAGCTTGTTCCCTGAATCCCTTCAGTTATGCCAATGCAAGGTGAGTTGATAGACATGTCTCTGGGGAAAGAACGTTTGCAAAGATTGTTTTTCCCAGTACCCCTGTGATGTGCCAAATTAAACTTACAAAAGATCCTCTGGAGCGGGGGAGGCTATGAGACCCCATCTCCTCCCCTTCTGCCTTTCAGCTTTCTGAGGGACTGAGATGGCCCTGATGGGGATCCCTGGCAGGAAAATGCACTAAAGTTCCCCACAGAAAAAAGAAGGCGTCTGAGTCAGCGACTTCGGCTCAACGGCAGAGCCTCGAGGTTTGTGGGGGACAGTGTGTTCCAGGTGCAGTGTGTAGCTGTGGTTAGTAACCCAGTTACACCCGGCCGCCTTGGCAGAGAGGCGGTGTTTGTGGAACAGTGGCTAACTGTGAGTGTAGATCCAATACGCTGGCACCTTGGGAGTCTGTGTCCTCAGGGCCCCCCTGATGCCAGCACAGGGTTCTTCTGAAGCAGAAAGAACATCCTGACGGCAGGATGGGGAGCCACTGGAGCCTGCTGGAGCCCATTTTCAACAGTGAACACCACGTAGAAGTGATGAGAATTCAGAACTTGTTTTTAAAATTGAAGTAGAATTGATTACACTGCTGTGTTATTTTCTGGTGTTCAGCAAAGTGATTCGGTTTATCTATGTATATTTGTTTTCACATTCTTTCCATCGTAGGTTATTATAAGATATTGAATATAGTTCCCTGGGCTCTACAGTAGGAACTTGTTTATCGGTTTTATGTATAGCAGTTTGTATCTGCTAATCCCAGACTCCTAATTTATTCCTTCCTCCCTCCCCTTTGGTAACCAAAGTTTGTTTTCTATGTCTGTGAGTCTATTTCTGTTTTGAAAATAATTGCATTTGTATCATATTTTAGATTCCCGGTATAAGTGATAACACATGATACTTTGATTTATTTCATTTAGTATGATAATCTCTAAGTCCATCCATGTTGCTACAAATGGCATTATTTCATTCTTTTTTAGGGTTGAATAATATTCGTGTGTGTGTGCGCGTGTGTGTGTGTGTGCCCTTGCGTGTGCCACATCTTCTTTATTCATTCATCTGTCAATGGACATTTATGTGGTTTCCATGCCTTGGCTATTATAACTAGTGCTTCTGTGAACATTGAGATGAATGTATCTGTTTGAATTAGGGTTTTCTCCAGATATATGTGTGCCCAAGAGTGAGATCGTTGGATCATATGGTAATTCTATTTTTAGTTTTTTGAAGAACCTTTGTACTGTTTTCCACAGTGGCTGCACCAATTTACATTCCCATCAACAGTGTAGGAGGGTTACCTTTTCTCCACACCCTTTCTAGCATTGTTCATGATGGCCTCTGACCAGTGTGAGGTGCTACCTCATTGTAGTTTTGGTTTGCATTTCTCTGATAATTAGAGATGTTGAGCATTTTTTCACATGCCTATTGGCCATTTGTATGTCTTCTTTGGAAAGGTGTCTGTTTAGGTCTTTTGCCCATTATTTGATTGGGTTGTTTGCTTTTTCATTATTAAGTTGTATAAGCTGTTTGTATATCTTGGAAATTAATTCCTTGTCGGTTGCATCATTTGCAAATATTTTATCCCATTCCATAGGTTGTCTTTTTGTATTGTTTATGGTTTCCTTTGCAGTACAAAAGCCTATAAGTTTGAATAGGTCCCATTTGTTTACTTTTGCTTTTATTTCTATTGCCTTGGGAGACTGCCCTAAGAAAACATAGGTATGATTCATGTCAGAGAATGTTTTGCCCATGTTCTCTTCTAGGATTTTTATGGTATCATGCTTTATGTTTACGTCTTTAAGCCATTTTGAGTTTATTTTTGTGTATGGTGTGAGTAAGTGTTCTCACTTCATTGATTTACATGCAGCTGTCTTGCTTTCCTAGCACCGCCCATTGAAGAGGCTGTCTTTTCTCGGTTATATGTTCTCGCCTGCTTTGTTGAAGATTAATTGGCCGGAGGTGTGTGGGTTTATTTCTGGGCTCTCTGTTCTGTTCCACCAACCCCTTTGTCTGTTTTTATGCCAATACCACACTGTTTTGTAAAATCAGAACTTCTAAGGACTGATCAGTTCTTTCCCCCTGGAATTTTGGAACAAGACTCCTCCCTTTGGACTGATTTCCCAGGTTCCTGGACAATTTGGGGAGTGGAGAGCCCTGAAAAAAATACTGAATTACCTGCAATGTGGAGGGATGGAAGCAAAAAAATTAGAAAAATAGAGATGCCAAAATTTTGACTCCAAACCCAATGGAAGTCATATTGATTAATAGGCTAGTTCTCTGTGACTCTCCAAGGCTCACATGTTTGCCAAATTTGTTTAACTACCGAAACTTTAAAAAAAAAAAACTAAGCATCTTGCGGGACTAGATTCCAAGGAAGACTGGTTGGAAAATGTTTCTCAAATGGCAGAATTTTAGATAGTAAATCATGACAAAGGAGCAGTAAATTTGGGGTAGGGGCATTCCTGGCCTCACTGTCTAAGAGGAGAACAGCCCTATAGTTCTGCAGCATTAATCACAATGTTCTAATAACTCCAACCAAGAAGGGCAGAAGAAATGGTCCTGAGTTGAGATCAGGGCCTTCTCCTTGGCTCCATCCATCCTTGGCTTTGGACTAATGACCCCCTGCCATCACTCGTTGGCCCCCAATAGCTGGGGAGTTTAAGGAAAGGTCTTTCATCACCAATGGTGTAAGGAAATTTTTCTCAACAAGCTGGGGCACCAGAAGCAGCCATTTCAATGAGACCAGGTGAGAATACTGAAAACTCCACAGAGGTATTGGATCTGCATCCAGGGTTGAGAACTTTTATTTTAGGGTTCATCTGTCTGGGGTCCAAAGCAAGTGCTCAGTTTTTCCCTCCTTCAGAGGCCCAGTGCTGCATCTACCCACTTATCCCCATGGGATTAATTCTCAGGAAACTCATGAACAGATTGGTTATTATCTGGGCCTTCTGTCACTCTGTGAACTACTCCTGGGGACAGTGATGCACAGTTTCCTTTAAGTTAATTCCATAAGTTGCATTTAAAAAAAAAAAAAAAAGACTTTACATCACAGGGAAACCACTTGTAGTTGCTCCATTTCCTGGAGCCTACAGCTTTTTTTTTTTTTTTTTCTGGTACAGCTGGCAAAACGCCTGGGACAAGATGTATTCAATTCAGGTCAAAGCAGAGCTGTGTTAGGAGAAACAGATGGCCCACCTAAGGTGAAAAAATTACTTTTGGGGGGAGTGGCTTATTCACCTTTTCCTCTAGGAAGGCAGGAATGTGTGCAAGCAAAATAAATATAACCCATTACAAACACATTCCATGGAGGGACAGAATCATTCGTGCTGAACGAGACAGTGGAGGCAGGCTGAGGGAACATGTCACATGCATATTAAAGTGCCCCCAGAACTCATGTATTGCTCCAAAAATTGCTCCATCAGGACATAAGTAAAGAGACCTATTAGTAGCCCTCTCTGTGAACTGTAATGACACATGGAGAAGATGGGGGACAGTTGAGATGAGCCAGGTACAGCCTCTGAAAAATGACTGAATATAAAGCAAAGCAGTGAGAATTGAACCGTGCTCCATCTGAAGAAAACTGGGGCTAATGCAGTTAGGTGTGGGAGACAGGTAATCCACATTTGTTTAGAAAGAAGGAGACTAGGTCTAAGAACTTGTTACACTGATTATCTAATGCTTTTGCTGGAGGTTACGTGTGTTTGAATCACCTGGAAAGCACATTCTACTCAGAAGGCTTTCCAGTACCCATGAAACACCCCTTAAGGGGTTACCCAGCTCTTTTGTTCTGAATCTTCTTTCAACACGTAGCATCATGGTTATGAATCTGGTCTCCCAACTACCTTGATAATGGGCAGGATTGAAGAAACAAGTTTGGAGGTCACTGGAAAGGCTTATTATATACTTGTTATAAGTAAATTTGTGGTTCATTTGCTGTGTTGGTCTTTTGATGGTTTGCTGAGCACAGATTAGTTCTGCAACTTGCGTGTGCAGCACCAGTACAGACAAAATCCATTCTTTGTACCCGCACAGCTGAGCGCCAGGGCCGAGAACACTGACCATTGCGCTGTGTGCCATCCTGTCAGCTCCAGCCAAGCAGCCCTGGGTCTGTGCCATTCTCTACTTTTTCATTTTTATTTTTTGAGATGGTTTCTATTTTTTAAAAACATTTTAATTGACAGATAGCTGATTTACAATGTTTCAGGTGTATAGCAAAGTGATTCAGTTATTTATATGCATATATATTCTTTTTCAGATTCTCTTCAATTACAGGTTAATAAAAGATACTGAATATATTTCCCTATACTATACAGTGGCTAAACAACAGGTCCTTGTTGTTTACCTGTTTTATATATGGTAATGTGTATCCGCTAATTTCACATCCCTAATTTATCGCCTCCTCACCTTTCATAACCATAAGTTTGTTTTCTCTGTGAGTCTGTTTCTGTTTTATAAATAAGTTCCTTTGTATCGTATTTTATACTCCACATATGAGTGATATATGGTACTTGTCTTTCTCTGTCTGACTTACTTTGCTTAGTATGGAATCTCTCAGTCTGTCCATGTTGCTGCAAATGTGTGCCTCTCTTTAAATGTAACATAAATCATCTCCCCATCTGCCTCTTTAAAATCAGCAAGAATAATTCTAAGTTATCTTCTCTGCAATGCCTTCTAGTGTCTCATGGCCTTGAACCTTAGGAAATAAGTTGCATTACCTGTGATCACCCTGTGACCAGGTGGTGTTGCCCAGTAGCAAACTTTCAGCTTCCTGTGGTCCTTTGTGGCTACTTCACCTTGAGAAGTGGACACAGTGAGGGTCCTGTAGCAAGGAGATGGAAAGAAAGTTTTACGCTACCAAACACATTTCCCACCCACACCTCCTGCACTGCTTGATCAGGTAACTTGAATGGGGAGTTACTTGGGATAAATGAAAACAGGACAGTGTTTTCTCATCCACAAGAGCTGCCTGATGGCTGTGCCCTCAGTAGCTGTGGCTAGTGTGGAGCTTGGCCCTTCCCCCTTCAGAGATCTGTGTGCTTCTTGGACCTGACCCCCTGCTCTTCTCACCCTCCTCAAGGCACCTGCAAGTCAGATGCTCCTGCTTAGGTGTCTCCTTCTCAGGCAGTAAGTGGTCGGCATGGTGCCCTCTGGTGGACACTGCACACAGGTTGTTTGCTGTAGGGCATTTTTCCACTGGTCTTTTGGTGACCAGTTTTGCTCATCTCCAGAAGGATATGGAAGCAGTAATGACTCAACTCTGGAATTATCTACTTGCCTTCTATCCCAGAAATCCCCCTGTATCACTAGAAAACAGCAAACTCCCTTCCCTTTAAATGCAAAATTTAAAAAAAATCAGCGTTTCAAATGAATTTCTTTTTTCCCAAATTGGAGGAATTGGCCCAAGGACTAATAAGGATGAGTATTATAAAGATTTCCTTGAAAGAGTCATTTCATAAATAAAATAAGAGATGCATTCATGCCAACCGAGATTTATGAAGGTTCTGTGAGATGGCAAAATGGAGTTTGCAATTCAGGAAGTTTATTGCTCTCGGGGCTGTGGCTAATCTCTCATGAAGCAAGGTTTCAGTTGGGTAGAGATTGAGTAATTAGAACAGAGGTGCATTGTGTAACTCCTTCTTCCTCTTTATTTATTGTGATCCAGTGACTATGCTAAGTCTCAAGCTATGGGCTCTCTTGATAGACTTGATTTTTGAGTGTCTTGAATCATGAGAGCTCAACGTTTCTTGCAAAAAGTGCCCTCAGATACAAGGCCTGATACCTGTGTGACGCGAAGTTTGTCTGACAGATTCACCTGAGGGCAGCCTAATGGCCTTTTCTTCAAAGGGAAAGAGAAGTGCCGCTGACTGATTACTCACTCTGTAGCCACACTGTCTTTATTTCTCATGGCAAATCCTTGAGACTGATATTATTTCCCCTATGCTATGGATGGGACTGAGATGCAGAGAGATTAAGTAACCTGCTCCAGGTAATAGAATACCTTAGAAGCCAAAAACAAACATGCTGTCTTCCGCTCAGTGTCATACAGCAGAAGAGAGGCAATAGTACCAAAAAGCTGGATTTTCAGATTGAAAACCAGCCTGTCTGACCCCAAAGCCACTACTCTCTCTGCTGTGCTGTGTTGCCACGTTGACATACAAGAGGCTCAAGAAATGCATACGGAATTTTTTTTTTTTTTAGTTTTGCTACTCTGTATTAGTGTTTATTTATTTTTTAGAAATTTATTTTTTTTTTTATTTTTTTTATTTATTTATTTTTTTATTTTTTTTTATTTTTTTTTTTTAATTTTATTTTCCCACTGTACAGCAAGGGGGTCAGGTTATCCTTACATGTATACATTACAATTACAGTTTTTCCCCCACCATTTCTTCTGTTGCAACATGAGTATCTAGACATAGTTCTCAATGCTATTCAGCGGGATCTCCTTGTAAATCTATTCTACATTGTGACTGATAAGCCCAAGCTCCCGATCCCTCCCACTCCCTCCCCCTCCCATCAGGCAACCACAAGTCTCTTCTCCAAGTCCATGATTGATTTTCTTTTCTGAGGAGATGTTCATTTGTGCTGGATATTAGATTCCAGTTATAAGTGATGTCATATGGTATTTGTCTTTGTCTTTCTGGCTCATTTCACTCAGTATGAGATTCTCTAGTTCCATCCATGTTGCTGCAAATGGCATGATGTCATCCTTTTTTATGGCTGAGTAGTATTCCATTGTGTATATATACCACATCTTCCGAATCCAATCCTCTGTCGATGGACATTTGGATTGTTTCCATGTCCTGGCTATTGTGAATAGTGCTGCAATGAACATGCGGGTGCATGTGTCTCTTTTAAGTAGAGCTTTGTCCGGATAGATGCCCAAGAGTGGGATTGCAGGGTCATATGGAAGTTCTATGTATAGATTTCTAAGGTATCTCCAAACTGTTCTCCATAGTGGCTGTACCAGTTTACATTCCCACCAGCAGTGCAGGAGGGTTCCCTTTTCTCCACAGCCCCTCCAGCACTTGTTATTTGTGGATTTATTAATGATGGCCATTCTGACTGGTGTGAGGTGGTATCTCATGGTAGTTTTGATTTGCATTTCTCTTATAATCAGCGATGTTGAGCATTTTTTCATGTGTTTGTTGGCCATCTGTATATCTTCCTTGGAGAAATGTCTATTCAGGTCTTTTGCCCATTTTTCCATTGATTGATTGGTTTTTTTGCTGTTGAGTTGTATAAGTTGCTTATATATTCTAGAGATTAAGCCCTTGTCAGTTGCATCATTTGAAACTATTTTCTCCCATTCTGTAAGTTGTCTTTTTGTTTTCTTTTGGGTTTCCTTTGCTGTGCAAAAGCTTTTCAGTTTGATGAGGTCCCATGGGTTTATTTTTGCTCTAGTTTCTATTGCTTTGGGAGACTGACCTGAGAAAATATTCATGATGTTGATGTCAGAGAGTGTTTTGCCTATGTTTTCTTCTAGGAGTTTGATGGTGTCCTGTCGTATATTTAAGTCTTTCAGCCATTTGGAGTTTATTTTTGTGCATGGTGTGAGGGTGTGTTCTAGTTTCATTGCTTTGCATACAGCTGTCCAGGTTTCCCAGCAATGCTTGCTGAATAGACTTTCCTTTTCCCATTTGATGTTCTTGCCTCCCTTGTCAAAGATTAATTGACCATAGGTGTCAGGGTTTATTTCCGGATTCTCTATTCTGTTCCATTGGTCTGTCTGTCTGTTTTGATACCAGTACCACACTGTTTTGATGACTGTGGCTTTGTAGTATTTCTTGAAGTCTGGGAGAGTTATGCCTCCTGCTTGGTTTTTGTTTCTCAGGATTGCTTTGGCGATTCTGGGTCTTTTGTTGTTCCATATAAATGTTTGGATTGTTTGTTCTAGTTCTGTGAAAAATGTCATGGGTAATTTGATAGGGATTGCATTGAATCTGTAGATTGCTTTGGGTAGGATGGCCATTTTCACAATATTGATTTTTCCAATCCAGGAACATGGAATATCTTTCCATTTTTTTACATCTTCTTTGATTTCTTTGATTAAGGTTTTATAGTTCTCGGCATATAGGTCCTTTACCTCTTTGGTTAGGTGTATTCCGAGGTATTTGATTTTGTGAGGTACAATTTTAAAAGGTATCGTATTTTTGTACTCCTTTTCTAATGCTTCATTGCTGGTATACAGAAATGCAACTGACTTCTGAATGTTAATCTTATATCCTGCCACTTTGCTGAATTTATTAATCAGTTCAAGGAGTTTTGGGGTTGAGTCCTTAGGGTTTTCTAGGTATAGAATCATGTCATCTGCATACAGTGACAGTTTGATCTCTTCTCTTCCTATATGGATGCCTTTGATTTCTTTTGTTTGTCTAATTGCTGTGGCTAAGACTTCCAAAACTATGTTGAAGAGCAGTGGTGAGAGTGGGCATCCCTGTCTTGTTCCAGATTTGAGTGAGAAGGCTTTCAGTTTTTCCCCATTGAGGATTATATTTGCTGTGGGTTTATCATAAATGGCTTTGATTATATTCAGGAATGTTCCCTCTGTACCCACTTTGGCGAGGGTCTTGATCATGAATGGATGTTGAACTTTGTCAAATGCTTTTTCTGCATCTATTGAGATGATCATATGATTTTTGACTTTTTTTTTGTTAATGTGGTGTATGATGTTGATTGATTTGCGTATGTTGAACCATCCTTGTGAACCTGGGATGAACCCAACCTGGTCATGGTGTATAATTTTTTTCGTATGTTGTTGGATTCGGTTGGCTAAGATTTTGTTGAGAAGTTTTGCATCTATATTCATCAATGATATTGGGCGATAGTTTTCTTTTTTGGTGGTATCTCTGCCTAGTTTTGGAATGAGGGTGATGGTGGCCTCATAGAATGTCTTTGGGAGTATTCCTTCTTCTTCAACCTTTTGAAAGAGTTTAAGGAGGATGGGCACCAATTCCTCTTTATATGTTTGATAGAATTCACCTGTGAAGCCATCTGGTCCTGGGCTTTTATTTGTAGGGAGTGATTTTATGACCTCTTCAATTTCATTTCTAGTGATTGGTCTGTTCAGTTGGTCTGTTTCTGCTTGATTCAGTTTTGGCAGGCTGTAAGATTCTAGAAAATTGTCCATTTCTTCCAGATTGTCAAACTTATTGCCATATAGTTGTTCATAGTATTCTCTTATGGTTTTTTGTATTTCTGCTGTATCCGTTGTGATTTCTCCTTTTTCATTTATAATTTTGGTGATTTGGGTTCTTTCTCTCCTCTTTTTAGTGAGTCTGGCCAGGGGTTTATCAATTTTGTTCACCTTTTCAAAGAACCAGCTCTTGGTTTTATTAATTTTCTCTATTGTTTTTTGAGTCTCTATTTTATTGATTTCTTCTTTGATCTTTACAATTTCCTTCCTTCTGCTGACTTTAGGACTTCTTTGTTCTTCTTTTTCTAATTCATTTAGGTGGAGGGTTAAGTTGTCAATTTGGGATCTTTCTTCTTTTTTGAGAAAGGCCTGGATTGCTATAAATTTCCCTCTGAGCACTGCTTTCGCAGCATCCCATAGATTTTGAGAGGTTGTGTCTTCATTATCATTTGTTTCAAGATAGTTTTTAATTTCCTTCTTGATTTCCTCATTGACCCATTGGTTTTTTAGTAACATGTTGTTTAGTCTCCATGGAGTAGGTTTTTTCTCTTTCCTTTTCCCATGGTTGATTTCTAATTTCATGGCATTGTGGTCAGAGAAGATACTTGAGATAATTTCTATGCTCCTAAATTTATTGAGATTCGCTTTATGTCCCAATATGTGGTCGATTCTTGAGAATGTTCCATGAGCATTTGAGAAGAATGTGTATTCTGATTTTTTTGGATGTAGTGTCCTGAAGATATCAATTAAGTCTAACTTTTCTATTGTTTCCTTTAGGATCTCTGTTGCTTTATTGGTTTTCTGTCTAGAGGATCTGTCCATTGATGTGAGGGGGGTATTTAGGTCTCCTACTATGATTGTATTCTCATCAATATCTCCCTTTATGTCTGTTAATATTTGTTGTATGTATCTGGGTGCTCCTATGTTTGGGGCATATATGTTGATGATAGTAACATCCTCTCCTTGGATGGATCCCTTAATCATTAAATAGTGTCCTTCTTTGTCTTTCTTTATGTCTTTTGTTTTAAAGTCTATTTTGTCTGATATGAGCGTTGCAACTCCTGCTTTTCTGTCATGTCTATTGGCATGAAATACTTTTCCCCAGCCTTTCACTTTCAATCTATATGTATCTTTTGTCCTAAGGTGAGTTTCTTGTAGGCAGCATATTGAAGGTTTTTGCCGTTTTATCCACTCAGCCAATCTGTGTCTTTTGATTGGGGCATTCAGTCCATTGACATTTAAGGTGATAATTGATAGATGATTATTTATTGCCATTTGATCCTCGTGTTCCAGTTGATTCTATGGTTCTCCATTCTTTTTTTTTTTTTTTTGGTTGGATGGTCTCCTGTTATTATCTGCTTGAGTGTATTTTTTTTTTTCATTTTTTGCAAATGCAATATTTGGTTTTGGCTTGTGGTTGCCCTGTTTTTTAAGTATGCTAACCCCTTCCCATAATTGTGTGTTTTAGCCTGATGGTCCTGTAAGTTCAAACACTTCATTATTATATTAAAATTAAGAAGAGAGACATACATACAAACAAAAAGGATTATTTACCTCCTAACATCCCTTGCCCACATTTTATGGTTTTGATGACTCTTTTATTTTTTTCTTTTTAATTTTATTTTGTTTGAAGCATGTTCATGATTAAATCTGTATGCTGGCTTATTTGAGTGACTGCTCTCTGATTGTATCTTCCTCAGTCCTAGTTCTTCCTCTTCTTCTTCTTCTTCTTTTTTTTTTTTTTCTTTTCTTTTTTCTTCCCTTTCCTTCCTTTCTTTTTGGTTTAGAGAAGCCCTTTCAATATTTCCTTTAACCTGGGTTTTGTGTTGCTGTATTCTTTAAGTTTTTGTTTGTTGGGAAAAATTTTTATTTCCCCTTCTATTTTAAATGATATTCTTGCTGGATAAAGTATTCTAGGTTGCATATTTTTTCCTTTGAGCACTTTAAATATCTCTTGCCATTCCCTCCTGGCCTGTAGTGTTTCTGTAGAGAAATCAGCTGATATTCTTATGGGGGTTCCCTTGTAGGTAACATTCTGTTTTTCTCTTGCTGCCTTTAGGATCCTCTCTTTATCACTAACTTTTGCCATTTTTATTATGATGTGTCTTGGTGTGGGTCTGTTTGGGTTCAGTTTGTTTGGGGCCCTCTGTGCTTCTTGTATCTTGAATCCAGTATCCTTTAGATTTGGGAAGTTTCCAGCGATAATTTCTTCAAATATATTTTCCATTCCTTTATCTTTTTCTACTCCTTCTGGAATTCCTATTATGCGTAGATTGGCCCGTTTTATATTATCCCATAGGTCTCTTATATTGCTTTCCAGTTTTTTGATTCGGTTTTCTGTCTGTTGACCAGATTGAGTGATTTCCATTATTCTATCTTCCATATCACTGATTCGTTCTTCTGCATTATTCATTCTGGTTTTTACTGCCCCTAGTTCAGTTTGCATCTCTGCAAATGAATGTTCTAGTTTTTCTTGGCTCCTCCTTATATTTTCTAGCTCCTTTCTGAGGGTATCTGCATTGCTGTTCATATCTTCTCTTAATTCCTTCAGTATTTTCACTATTTCTCTTTTGAACTCCAGGTCTGTCAGACTGCAGAGATCAGTTTCATTGTTGACTGTTTTAGGTGAGTTCTCCTGTTGGTTTGACTGGGGGTGGTTTCTCAGCTTCTTCATCTTGCTTGTTGTCTTCTTTCTCCTGAGGGAGTTGTACTCTCCGTTATCGGGTAGTGTTTGCCTTGTCACTGCCCTGGAATATTTCCTGAGGGCTGTCGTTGTTGGTCAATCTTTTTTTGAGGCAGTGTGGCTTTTCTGGAGTGTTGATGGGGCTAACAGTGTTTCTTTGAAGCAAAGGAGGACTTCCTGAGGGCAGACAGGACTGGGAGGTCCACCCCACGATGGTAGCAGATTTCACTTGGTTCTCAGCACCCCCTGGGATCTTGGGCGGGTAGCAGGGCCCTTGGAGACTCAAGAGGTTCCTCCCCAGGGCAGCCCGACTCAGAAAGACCGTCTGAGATCTTTTCCCGATTCGGCCAGGCTTGTTGCAGCTTTTCTGGGCTGCAGGGGGTCCTGCCTGGAGCTGGCAGTCCTATGCAGCTGGTCCACTAGGTCTCAGCACCCCTTGGGGTCTTGGGCGGGGGCAGGGCCTTTGGAGACTCAAGAGGCTCCTCCCCAGAACAGCCCGACTCAGAAAGACCGTCTGAGATCTTTTCCCGATTCGGCCAGGCTTGTTGCAGCTTTTCTGGGCTGCAGGGGGTCCTGCCTGGAGCTGGCAGTCCTATGCAGCTGGTCCACTGGGTCTCAGCACCCCCTGGGGTCTTGGGCGGGTAGCAGGGCCCTTGGAGGCTCAAGAGGCTCCTCCCCAGGACAGCCCGACTCAGAAAGACCGTCTGAGATCTTTTCCCAAGTCGGCCAGGCTTGTTGCAGCTTTTCTGGGCTGCAGGGGGTCCTGCCTGGAGCTGGCAGTCCTATGCAGCTGGTCCACTAGGTCTCAGCACCCCTTGGGGTCTTGGGCGGGTAGCAGGGCCCTTGGAGACTCAAGAGGCTCCTCCCCAGGGCAGCCCGATTCAGAAAGACCGTTTGAGATCTTTTCCCGATTCAGCCAGGCTTGTTGCAGCTTTTCTGGGCGCAGGGGGTCCTGCCTGGAGCTGGCAGTCCTATGCAGCTGGTCCACTAGGTCTCAGCACCCCCTGGGGTCTTGGGCGGGTAGCAGGGCCCTTGGAGGCTCAAGAGGCTCCTCCCCAGGACAGCCCGACTCAGAAAGACCGTCTGAGATCTTTTCCCGATTCGGCCAGGCTTGTTGCAGCTTTTCTGGGCTGCAGGGGGTCCTGCCTGGAGCTGGCAGTCCTATGCAGCTGGTCCACTAGGTCTCAGCACCCCTTGGGGTCTTGGGCGGGTAGCAGGGCCCTTGGAGACTCAAGAGGCTCCTCCCCAGGACAGCCCGACTCAGAAAGACCGTCTGAGATCTTTTCCCGATTCGGCCAGGCTTGTTGCAGCTTTTCTGGGCTGCAGGGGGTCCTGCCTGGAGCTGGCAGTCCTATGCAGCTGGTCCACTAGGTCTCAGCACCCCTTGGGGTCTTGGGCGGGTAGCAGGGCCCTTGGAGACTCAAGAGGCTCCTCCCCAGGACAGCCCGACTCAGAAAGACCGTCTGAGATCTTTTCCCAATTCGGCCAGGCTTGTTGCAGCTTTTCTGGGCTGCAGGGGGTCCTGCCTGGAGCTGGCAGTCCTATGCAGCTGGTCCACTAGGTCTTAGCACCCCCTGGGGTCTTGGGCGTGTAGCAAGGCCCTTGGAGACTCAAGAGGCTCCTCCCCGGGGGAGCCCGTCTCAGAAAAACCGTCGGAGAATTAGGTCGATCTATTCACGGCCTGGCTAGGCTTGTTCTAGCTTTTCTGGGCTGCAGGCCTTTTCTAGGGGGCTGGTGGTGTTTGGTGCTGCTCTGTGGAAGTGTAGCCCCTCCAAAGGGCAAGCAGGCCTGTGCAGGGAGAGCCCCTGCGGTGGTAGGCTTCAGGCAATTGTTGAGGCCAGCCCTCCTGGATGGCAGGCAGCCCCAGGTTCCGCGAGAGCGTAGGGGGTGGCGGGGGTGGGGGGAGGGAATGCACTGGGAAGCACAGCTTTCTGCTAGCTAGCGGGCCTGTAAGCTTGCTGTGGCGTGGGGGGTATTCTATGGGGACCCACCCCTTCTTCTCTCCGCTCCCCAGCACGGGCGCAGACCAGGCTCTTCTCCCAGGTTCCCTCTGAGGCGGCTTTCCACTTCCCCGCCCCTAGAGTATTGCTCCCTTCCTCTGCCGACAGCTTTGTTTTCTAGTCTCCCAGGCAGTCTCTGCCCCGTCAAATGGTTTAGAGACCTCCCAAGCAGTTTCCGCTCTTCCCCGCCCCCCTAGCCCGGGGACTAATCTCTGGAGCCGAGGTCTCGGTACCCAGCCCCCCCCCCCCAGGCGTCCCCCGGCCCTTTCTTGGGGACTAACCTTCGGAGGCGAGGTCTCGGTGCCCAGCCCCAACCCAGGCGTCCCCCGGCCCCCTCTCGGGGACCAACCTTCAGAGCTGAGGTCTCGGTGCCCAGCCCCCACCCAGGCGTCCCCCGGCCCTTTCCCGGGGACTAACCTCTGGAGCCGAGGATTCGGTGCCCAGCCCCCACCCAGGCGTCTCAATTTTTGGTGACTGTGCCCGTAGTTCAGATGGTCCGTTGGGTTCTTGATCGTTTTTCCGTACTCCGACTTACTGCTACACTCTTCTCTGCATCTGGAGATTCCTCCGGTTCGTTTGATCTTTCCCCCGGTAGGAGACTTTCCAGGGTGCGGGATCCCTTTCTCCTCCGCAGTTCCCTTTCGGGAGCGCCCGTCCCGCTCGGATTCACCTTCTCTCACTCTCCTCTTTTCTCCCGTTCTGCCCAATAATGTCACGAACTTCTTGCCGTTATTGGAGTTTAGGTTCCTCTGCCAGCAATTGGTTGTTGTTCTGTGTGAGTCATTTCTTCTGTAGATGTGCTTTTTTTGTTGTGTTTGTGGGAGAGGGCGAGCGTGTCCCCCTACTCCTCCGCCATCTTGTCCTCTCCTCAGAAATTTATTTTTTAATTTTTAAATTTTTTTTCTTTTCAGGCTGTACCGACGGTGTATGGAGGTTCCCAGTCTAGGGGTTGAATCAGAGCTGCAGCTGCCAGCCTATGCCACAACCACAGCAACGTAAAATCCGAGCCGGGTCTGTGAACTACACCACAGCTCATAGCAACGCCGGATCCTTAACCCACTGAGTGAGTCCAGGGATCGAACCTGCATCCTCATGGATGTTAGATTTGTTAACCACTGAGCCATGAAGGGAACTCATGTATTGTTTTTTTAAGTGTGTGTGTGAGTGTACTATACAATTTACCAACCGAACCAGTTTAAGGGTACAGTTCAGTGGTATTAAATACATTTATAACGTTGTGCAGTCATCACCACCATCCTTCTCCATAACCTTTTTCATCTTATAAAACTGAAACTCTGTTCCTACTAAACACTAACTCCCCATTCCCCCCCGCCCCTCCCCAGCCACTGGGAACTACCATTCTATTGCCCGTCTCTGTGAATTCAACCACTCTAAGTACCTCACATTAAGTGGAATCACAGTATTTGTCTTTTTGTGACTGCTTTATTTTAGCATATCGTCCTCGAGTGTCACACACCTTGTAGTGTATTGTAGAATTTCCTTTGCTTTTGAGGCTGAATGTGTGCAGCACTCTTTGCTTATACATCCTTCCGCTGTTGGACCCTTGTCTTGCTTCCACGTTTTATTTATCATGACTAATGCTGCTAGGAACATGAGTGGGCAAGTATCTCTTTCAGATTCTGCTTTCAATTATTTTGGGTATATACCCCAAAAGTAGAATTGCTAGGTCATATGGTAATTCTATTTTTTATTTTTAATATTTAATTTTATTTCTTAAGTTTAATTGAATTATAGTTGCTACAGTGTTGTAATAATTTCTGCTGTGCAGCAAAGGATTCAATTATACATATACACATGCACATATCCATTATTTTTCAGATTCTTTCCACATGTAGGTTATCACAGAATATTGAGTAGAGTTACCTATGCTATACAGCAGGTGCCTGTTGACCACCCATTCCACAGACAATAGTGTGCATATGCCCGTCCCAAACCCCAAGTCCATCCCTCCCCCCACCACCTGTCCCCTTGGGTAACCATACATTTGTTTTGAAGCATGTGAGTCTGTTTCTGCTTTGTAAATAAGTTTATCTGTATCATTTTTTAGATTCTACATATAAGTGCTATAATATGATGTTCCTCTGTCTGACTTCACTTAGTATGATAATCTCTAGATCCATACTTGTTGCTACAAATAGCAGTATTTCATTCTCTCTCTCTCTCTCTTTTTTTTTTTTTTTTTTTGGCTACACCCTCAGCATGCAGAAGTTCAAGATCAAACCCTCACCACAGCAGTGATCCTTTAACCACTACTTCTCATTCTGTTTTATGGCTGAGTAGTAGTCCATTGCATATATGCACCACATCTTTATCCATTCCTTTGTTGATGGACATTTAGGTTGCTTTCATGTTTTGGCTATTGTAAGTAAAGCTGAAATAAACATTGGCGGTGTGTATATCTTTTCAAATTATGATTTTCTCTGGATAGATGCCCAGGAGTGAGATTGCTGGATCATATGGTAGTTCTTTTTGGGGGGGATTTTATTCTACTTTTTTAAAATAATCATTTTTATTTTTTCCGTTACAGCTGATTTACAGTGTTCTGTCAAATTTCTGCTGCACAGCAAGGTGACCCAGTAGTTCTATTTTTAGTTTTTTGAGGAACCTCCTTACTGTTCCCCACAGCTGTTGTACCAATTTACATTCTCATCAACAGTGTAAGGGGGTTTTCTTTTCTCCATACTCTCTCCAGCATTTATTGTTTGTAGACTTTTTTTTTTCTGTTTATGGTCATACCTGTGGCATAAAGAAGTTCCCAGGCCAGGGGAATCTGAGCTGCAGCTGTGGCCTACACCACAACCCTGGCAACGCCAGATCTGAGCCACTTCTGCAACCTACACCACAGCTTGTGGCAATGCTAGATCCTTAATCCACCGAGTGAGACCAGGGTTCAAACCTGTATCCTCAGAGAGATGTTGGGTCCTTAACCCACTGAGCCACAATGGAAACCCCTTCACTTCTGATTTTAGTAATTTGATTCTTTTCTTCTTCATTCTTAGTCCAGTAGCTAAAGTTTTGTCAATTTCTAAAATTTAATTGGGATGTAATTGATTTACAGTATTGTATTGGTGTCATGTTGACGGCAAAGTGGATTAATTACACATACATCTATTCTTTCCTTCCCATAGGTTATTTCAGAACGTTGAGTAGACCTCCCTGCACTGTTCATTAGGTCCTTGTTAGTTATCTACTGTGTGTATAGTAGTGTGTGTATGTTAATCCTCCCAATTTATCCCTCCCCTGACCCCATGGTTTCCCCTTTGGTAATTCTAAATTTAATTTTGAAATCTTTGAGTTTCTGTTTTATAAATAAATTCTTTTGTATCATTTTTATGGATTCCATGTATAAGTAATATCATATGATACTGGTCTTTTTCTGGATTACTTCACTTAATATGATAATCTTCAGTTCCATCCATGTTGCTACAGATGGCATTATTTCATTCTTGTTATGGCTGAGCAGTATTCCATTGTGTCTATGTAGCTCATCGTCTTTATCCATTCTTCTGTTGATGAACATTTAGGTAGTTTCCATGCCTTGACTATTGTAAATAGTGCTGCAGTGAACACTGGGGTGCATGTATCTTTTCGAATTACAGTTTTCTCTGGATATATGCCTAGGGATGGAATTGCTGGATCATATAGTAGTTCTATTTTTAGTTTTTTAGGGAACCTGCATACTGTTTACCAGTTTACATTCCCACCAACAGTGTTGGAGGGTTCCCTTTTTCCAGCATTTGTTGTTTATAGACATTTTGATGATATCTATTCTTACTGGTGTGAGGTAAGATTTGTCAATTTTGTTGATCATTTTAAGAGCCAACTTTTGGTTTCGTTGATTTTTCTCTATTGCTTTTCTATTCTCTATTTTGTTTATCTGTATTCTAATCTTTATTGTTTCCTTCTTCCTGCTAGCTTTAGGTTTAATTTGTTCTTCTTTTCCTATTCCTTAAGTTATAAAGTTAGGTTTTTGATTTGATATCATTCTTGTTTTTAAAGTAGATATTTATAGCCATAAATTTCCCAATTAACAGTACTTTCACTGTATTCCATAAGTTTTGGCATGTCATGTTTTTGTTTTCATTAGTCTGTAAGTATTTTCTAATAATATCCCTTGTATTGTCTACTTTGATCCATTGGTTGTTGATAAGTGTATTGTTTAATTTCCACAATTTTGTGAGTTTTTTAGTTTTCCCTCTGTTACTGATTTCTAACTTCTATACATTGTGGTTGAAGAACACATTTTGTATGATATCTGTCTTTTGGGGGGCATGGGAGGCTGTACCCTTGGCATATGGAAGTTCTCAGGCTAGGGGTTGAATCATAGTTGTAGCTGCCAGCCTACACCACAGCCACAGCAACATGGGGATCCGAGCCACTTCTGCGACCTACACCACAGCTCACAGCACCACCTGATCCTTAACCCACTGAGCAAGGCCATGGATCAAATCTACATCCTCATGGATGCTAGTCGGATCGTTACCACTGAGCCACAGAGGAACTCCCAATATCTGTCTTTTAAAATTGGAGACTTCGTTTCTGGGCTAACATATGACCCATCCTGGGAAATAGCCCATAGACACTTGAGAAGAATGTGTATGCTGCTGCTGTTGGGTAGAGTGTTCTATATGTATCTGTTAGATCTAGTTGTCTGTTGTGTTAAGTGTCTATTTTCTTATCTTCTCTCTAGTTTTTTTTAATCCATTATTGTGGTAATGGGTCTTGACATCTCCACCTGTTATTGTAGAACTGTTCTATTTTTCCCTTCAATTCTGTCAGTTTCTACTTCATATATTTTGATGGGCTGTCATTAGGTACACAAATGTTTGTAATTGTCATTAGGTACACAAATGTTTGTAATTGTTTTATCTTCTTGCTTTATTGAAACTTTATTTTATTTTATTTTATTGTCTTTTCTAGGCTGCTCCTGTGGCATATGGAGGTTCCCAGGCTAGGGGTCCAATCAGAGCTGTAGCCACTGGCCTACGCCACAGCCACAGCAACTCAGGATCCAAGGCATGTCTGCAACCTACACCAGAGCTCACAGCAACACTGGATCCTTAACCCACTGATCCGGGGCCAGGGGTCAAACCCACAGCCTCATGGTTCCTAGTTGGATTCGTTAACCACTGAGCCACAGCGGGAACTCCAAAACTTTTATTAATATACAATGTCCTTCTTATTGTACACTTTTTCAATTAAAGTTTATTTTGTCTAATATTATTATATCCACCCATCCTCTCTTTTGGTTGCTTTTTGCATGGTCTATCTCTTTTCATCCTTTAAATCTCACTCTCTTTGTGTCTTTGATTCTAAAATTCGTCTCTTGTAGATATAGCTGTATCTTTGTATTTTTATCTGTTCTGCCGATCTCTGTCTTTTAATTGAAAAGTTTAAACTATTTACATTTAAAGTAATTACTGGTAAGGAGAGGTTTACTTCTGTGATTTTGCTCTGTGTTTTATAAATGCCTTGTGTCTTTTTTATTGCTGTTTCCTGCATTACTGTCTTCTTCTGAGTTTAGCTGATTTTTTGTAGTGAGATGTTTAAATTCCTTTCTCATTTCCTTTTGTGTATATTCTATAACCATTTTCTTCATAGTTACCACAGGGATTACATTTAACAACCTAACCTTTATAACAGTGTAGTTTGAATATATACCAGCCTAACTTCAATAACATATCTAAACTCTGCTCCTTTACAGCTCCATACCCTCCCTTTCAGCTGTTGATGTCATAAAATTACATCTTTGTACATTGTGTGCCCCCAAATATAAAGTAATATATTTTTATAATGCAATAGTCATTTATGTATTTATTCATTTATTTATTTTTGTCTTTTTAGGGCCATACCCATGACATATGGAGGTTCCCAGGCTAGGGGTTGAATCGGAGCTATAGCCCCCAGCCTATGCCACAGCCACAGCAACATCAGATCTGAGCCAAGTCTCTGAACTACGCCGCAGCTCACGGCAATGCCGGATCCTTAACCCACTGATTGAGGCCAGGAATCAAACCCACATACTCATGGATACTATCAGATTCGTTTCCACTGAGCCATGATGGTAACTCCTGAAGTAGAGTTGATTTACAATGTGTTAATTTCTACGGTACAGCAAAGTAATTCAGTTGTACATATATTCTCTTTCATATTCTTTTCCTATTGAATATATTTCCCTGTGCTATACAGTAGGTCCTTGCTGTTTATCCATCATATATATACTAGTTTGTATCTGCTAATCCAAAACCTCCCAGTCCATCCCTTCCTCCCTTCCCTCCCTCTTGACAACCATAAATCTGTTCTCCATGTCCATGAGTCTGTTTCTGTTTTGTAAATAAACTCACTTGTATCAAATATTAGCTTCCACATATGAGTGATATCATATGGTATTTATCTTTGTCTGACTTACTTCACCTAGTATGATAATCTCTAGGTCCATCCATGTTGCTGCAAATGGCATTATTTCTTTTTTGTGGCTGAGTAGTATTCTATTGTATGTATGTACCACATCTTCTTTATCCATTTTCATCTGTCAATGGATGTTTAGGTTGTTTCCATGTCTTGGCTATTGTAAATAGTATTTCTATGAATATAGGTGTCCATGTATCTTTTTGAATTATAGTTTTGTCTGGATATATGCTCAGGATTGGGGTTGCAGGATCATACAGCAACTCTGCTTTTCATTTTTTTTGAGAAACTTCCATACTATTTTCCATAGTGGCTGCACCAATTTTCTTTGAACTTTTTTTTTGTTTGTTTGTGTGTACTTTTTAGGGCCGCACATATGGCATATGAAAGTTACATCCATGGCCTCTCTCAGTAGGTTAAGGATCCAGTGTGGCCATAAGCTGTGGTGTAGGTCGTAGACATGCTCAGATCCTGTGTTGCTGTGGCTGTGGCGTAGACCAGCAGCTGCAGCTCTCAGGGGTCGAATCAGAGCTGCAGCTGCTGGCCTATGCCACAGCCACAGCAACACAGGATCTGAGCATGTCTACGACCTACACCACAGCTTATGGCCACACCGGATCCTTAACCCACTGAGAGAAGCCATGGATCAAACCTGCACCCTCATGTTTACCAGTCGTGTTGTTACTGTTGAGTCACAATGGGAGCTCCCTTTGAAAATTTTTATGTCAGCTGTTTTAAAGTCTTGATTTAATATTTCTTCTGTTGGATCTCTTTCAGCGACAGTTTTTTATCAATCCACTTTATTTCTTTGAATATACCATATTTCCCTATTTCTTTGTATGCCTTGTGATTTTTTGTTTTTTGTTTTGGTAGAAGCTGGACATTTGAATCGATACAATGGTAACTCTGGAAATCATATTCTTTCTCTTCCTCCAGGATTTGCTTTGTTTTGATATTGTGCTTGTTTATTGTTTTTGTTTTTCAATTATGTAGACTGGCTTATTGTTGAGGGTCAGTCTCAGGCGTAAACTTAGGATATTCTTAGGTCTTTTTTGAACCTTTCCCTGGGCATTACCAGTCACTTTCTAACTTTCCCTATATATGTAGTCATCTTTTAATGTCGTAGTCTTTAATGTCAGACTACCAGAAAGGGGGAGGGGACCCAAAGTGGTTTAAAAATGGCACTGGTGGTAGTTCCCTGGTGGTCCAGTGGTTAGAATTCCCAAGTTTCACTGCTTTGACCCAGGTTTAATCCCTGGTCTGGGAACTGAGATCCCACATCAAGCCACTGCATGCTGGGGGGTGGTGGGTGGGAAAACAAAATATTGGCCTTTTAAATCTCCTGAATGGTACTTCAGCCAGATGAGGAGGGACTTGCATTAGCAGGGAAGTGCAACAGAAATGGCCACTGCACCCCGTGATCAGAACACAGATCTCTGCTCTGTGCCCCAGTGATCAGAGCACAAATCATGGTTTGGAGGACAGGTCCTTTTTGGCATCCTGGCTCATGCAGGCTGGGGGCACAGCTGCCTGCCATGGGGGTGGGGTCGCCACTCTGTGCTGAGAGCTGAAATTGGCCAAAATCAACTGTCCAAGTCTTCCCCTGCACATGGCAAGCCTTCGGTAAACTGTCCAAACTTCCACAAGAGTTACATCAGGCCAGCTCTGCCGGTGCAATTGTTGTGTAGTAGGGGAGACAGATTCCTGGGGACCCCTACTCCACCATCTTTCCAGAACCCTCCAGGATTTTAAAAAACAGATTTCCTTTTTTAAAAAGAGCACTGTTACGGTCACAGAAAAAATTAAGTGAAAGGTATAGAGATTTCCCATGTATCCCCTGTCTCCAATTGCAAGAGAGAAATGTCTCTGGATTTTATTTGATTTATTTTTTATTTTTATTTTTTGTCTTTTTAGGGCCACACCCATGGTATGTGGAGGTTCCTAGGCTAGGGGTCAAATTGGAGCTACAGCTGCCAGCCTACACCACAGCCACAGCAACACCAGATCCGAACCATGTCTTCGACCTATAACCACAGCTCATGGCAAGGCCAGATCCTTAACCCACTGAGTGAGGCCAGGGATTGAACCTGTGTCTTCATGTATGCTAGTCAGGTTTGTTTCCGCTGAACCACAACGGGAACACCATCTCTGGATTTTAAAGTTGCCATTGGTAACATCATGTTTAAGGAAACATTTCTTGAGAAAAGGCCAGGTGTCATATTGGAACATTTCAGTGCTCTCCACAGCAGGACGTCTGGCCCTTTTAGGACCAATACTCATGCCCCAGGGGTTTCTCAGTTCCTAAGAGGGAGGACCCCCTCCTGGGTCCTTCAGGGTGTACATGTGAGATGCAGGAATAACAGTCACACTGCTGCCTGAAGTCACGTGGTTTCTGTCAGTGGCCTTGACATTTCCCTTCTTAGCCAGGAGTCATCTTTCATAATGACCTATCCTCCTTGAAGCCTCTTCATGTAAATAGTTGCCACGTTCTAGAGATTCTGTCACTGCAGCATCTTACTCATCTTTATGCTCACTCCCAATGCCCTCTTTCAAACCCATGTACCTGGGTTCCGTTCTGTCGATAAGAGTCTCCTAACCAATTCTCCCCCTTGCCAGACGCTTCTTGTTCCCATCACTTCACCGCTAGATGTCACATCCTAGAGCACAGTTCCAATTCTCTTATACTTCTGCTCAAAAAAAGAGACGCTCCCCTCTTCCAAAATCAAACTTAGAAACTGTCTGGGGTAGTCACCAACTTCCTGGAGTCCTTCCCGATGCCTCAGGTCCTAGGACGAGGGTGCTCATTTTATGTTTTGGGTGCCGTTTCCCCAAAGCGGTACTTTCTGAGGAACTGTCAGAGTTCTGTTTTATAACAATCTATAAGAGGAAAGTAGGAGTAACAGTCCAGAGCCCTGGAATCTTATCCACGGAAAAACCTTTGTCCTTTTCCATTATGTTGTCGTCTAGTGCCACCTGGTGTTAGAACAAAACAGAGGCTCTAGAGAAAAAGCAAGTGGAGGATCTTCAGCCCTGGAAAGGAACCTTAGAGATGACTTAGACAAATGCCTCATTTTATAGATCAGTAATGATTCCAGGATGTAGAGGAAGAACTAAATTTCGATTTCTCCAGTCCCGGGCGCCTCATTTTCCAACACACCCCTCCCCACCGCCTCCCCCCAGTCGCCTCTTAAGCCTCCAAAAGAATTTGACTGGAGTGATGAACTACCTTTGGAAGTGGACAAAAAGAGGATACTAACCTTTATTGATCCCTTGTTATAAGCCAGTTCTTGTGCTAAATGCATTTACAAATATCTCATTTATTCCTGTAGTCTGTTCTTAATTCTTGTTTCACAGATGTACAAGGTCAGTTTCAGAGAGGTTGGGTAATTCTGCAGTTGCACTGTTTATGTGCAATCATCCATCCTCTCCTTGCCTTTGCCTGTGTCTGGGCCAGATACACCCTCCCCTGCCGCCTCCCCACCCCCAACTTGGGCTTGGCCAATTCAATTTTCTTTGGTCAATAGAATATGAATGAACTTGCTTTGTGCCACGCAGAAGCTTTAAATTCTTTGCTCTGATTAGATGCATTCTTGCCCTGACCTCCTCTTTGGGGACAATATGCCTGAGAGTGTGGTTATCCTTTCAGCCCTGTTCCTGGGATGGGACCAGAATATCGAGCCCATCAGAGTCACAGCCGACCTGTGGTTGGCCTGCAGCCCACGTGAAACATAGAAAAAAATAAGTATTTGGCTCTTAAGTCACTGAGAATTTGGGGTTATTTTTTGCTACAGCAAAAGCTGTCCCACACGGGATTTGAACACAAGTCTGAATGACTCCAAAATCACTTTGGAAACTGTGGAAACCCTGCTCTCAGGATGAGATCTGATTTAACTAATTTGAGTACCTACCTGTTAGGTCTTAAGTTTCTAAGGTTCTCACCTCCTTGGAGTCTTTGCTTAATTCTCCCCTCCTCAACAACACTTATCTTGAGGATCCAATTTAATTCTGCAACCTGCTTCTTCAGCCCCACCTCCTTGGGTGCTTTTGATTCCCTTTCTTTTGATTCACTTTTTCCTCTTTTTAAAGGCAGTCATTACCTTCCAAAATATCTACAATCAACTTATTTATAATGCATATCCTTTCATTGCTGCCCAGCTGAATTTTAAGAGGGAAGGGTTTTTTGGTCTGTCTTCTTTGTCATTCCTTAAACAGTGCCTGGCCCATCCTAGGTGCTAAAAAGTATTGTTAAATGAATGAATGACTGAAAAAACTTCTGAAATAATGATAGCTGTTGTATTTCAGTAGCCTGGCCAGTAGAGGTCATAGATGAGTTCTGTAAAGGTCTTGGACCTGCAAGTATTTATTTAATGTCTGTGTTGACGCAAGTGTGTGTTTGCTCTGGAGGTCTCAGGTGTTAGTGTGGATTGCCACATGGCAGTCAGTGATCACTTTGGTGGTGGCATTTGGCATATATCATGAAAACTGCTGAAAGTTAGAACTTCATGCTGCTTCAGATTTCTTTCTCTTCCTTCTATGACCTAGTCTTGGGAGCAAAAAAAAAAAAAAAAAAAAAAAAAAGGGCAAATGGGATGCAAGATGGGACAAAGTGTTGGCTTTAAGTTTCTGTCTATATAGAAATTGCTTGTAAATAAAAGTTAAATTCAGTCAAACAATGAGCGAGGATAGTAAATGCTTGTTCTCAGTTGCAAAGCTGTTTGCCTAGATGAATGACACAACCTCCCAAAAGTGTGTGCGTGTGTGTGTGTGTGTGTGTGTGTGTGTTTACTGATATAGCCTATCAACGCTGCACTTCACTGACCTTCTCTCCCCTTTTACAACAAAGCATGGCAAGCCAAGAATCACAAGGCAGAACTCTGCCTGCATGTGGTTTATTCCCCCTGGTTCAGTGGCCCCTGCCTAATGTCACAGAGGGAGGGTTTAAAGGAATGATGACCCTAGTTTGTAAGCAAACCATTTTCTTTTGATTGCATGTGGGTTTTGATTGATCGATGAGTTCAAGGGTAAATTTTTCAGAAGGAAGGAAATGTAATTGCACTGGTTGTCTCCCACATGTCAGACCCTGTGCTAAGTGCTTTTACACGGCATCTCATGCACCCCCTGAAGTGAACAGTGCGGAAGATAGCACCTAGAACTTAGCAGAAGCTCAGAAACTACTGAGTCAGTGACTGTTGGGAAAAGGGTCTGTTTCTTTGTTTTGTTTTGGTGTGTTTGGGGGGATTGATTTGTTTTATTTCCTCAACAGAACTAAATCCAATTGAAACCCCAGATAAGGGGTGTTGATGTTTATTCTGACATGTATCCATTTACTGGGCACTGAAAAAGTATGCCCAGACTGTGGTTCCTTTCGAGAGACACTGAAAGGTAGGTTTGGATGAAGACCTCAATGGAACAGATGTTCATTCTGGTCCTGCCATGAAACTGACCTTCCTTTTAGAGTCTGTACCAGGAAAATCATAATCACATGACTCCTACCTTTTCTCCTTGATATGTGTCATGAGATAAATGTGAAATGCCCTATTTGACAGGTTTTGTGGTGAATCATTGGGGAAGTTAGCCAATAAGTGGGGGGTTAGTGAACATTTTTTGTGGTGGTCCTTGCAGAGGGAGTGTGACCAAGTCACAGACTCCAACCTGCAGCACAGGTTGTTCTGTCTTTGTTTCCATTGGTGGATGAACAAACAGGACAGTTGTGCCAGTATCGTACCACCCACACCTCTCCTGTCCCTGTGGGCAGGGTGGACTTGCAGATGGAAGAACTCCATTGCATTGGAAGGTCAGACATGATGGTTTTCTTGAAATTTATGTTGACAACCAACCAACTAACACAGTTCTATTCTGTCATGAGGCTCATGGCCAGGTAAATGCAAGTGTAAGATTCTCCAGTGTGATGATGTAAAAGAGCATGCAGGAGTTCCCTTGTGGCTTAGTGGATGAAGCACCTGACATATTATCTGTGAGGATGTGGGTTCCATCCCTGGCCTTGCTCTGTGGGTTAAGGATCTGGCATTGCTGCATGCTTCGACATAGGTCAGAGATGTGGCTCGGATCTGGCTTTGCTGTGGCTCTGGCGTAGGCCGGCAGCTGCAGCTCCGATTTGACCTCTGGCCCGGGAATCTCCATATGCTGCGGTTGCTGCCCTAAAAAGAGAACACACCAACTACTCAAAACTATTTTTAGGGTGGGGCAGGTCGGGAGAGAGGATGGGGACCAGCGGCCATGGGGAAGCGCCCCCCCAGGAGTTTATGGAGGTGCGTGTGTCTTAGGACTTCTTTCCTCCCCCTTTTCCTCCTCTTCTGTGCTTAGAGCGTCCGTTGACTATTGGGCGTGTGATCTGTTCATTGAAAGCATAATCAGTGTACAGAATGTACAGATGCCAAGTGTGCAAGAACAAATTAGAGGTTCTTAGTCAAATCCAAACATACATATACTCGATAATGGCTTTGGCTGAAATGTATTTTTATGTTTTATAGCATGTTCCCATTTGCCCGTGGTTAGCAGAGATTAAGCTTGCCAAGCTTTAATGTGGTACGAATGCCATGTTCAAGGCAAAGCAAGTGGACTGTTATAAGATCTGGCAAATCTAAAGCATTATCAACAGCTGTGGTTTTCAAATGCTCTGTGAGACTGGAAAAATAAAGCACATGTGCATTTAGAGGGGGCATTAACCCTTCCGTTAATTTTTTAAAAATATAACTTGCGGTCACTGGTAGTTTCATATAGTTTTATAGTTACAGTCAACTTCTGATTGCATGTGATAATGGCCAGAAGGCACAAATTGATTACGTCCCTAATTAGTTAATTAATTAAGGATTTATTGAGAGACTGCTGTGTTCAGGGACATACACTTGGGGCTGACTGTAGCCAATCATGTCACACCCCCTCCCCATCCACGCTTTTTGCCAGACTTGCCATGCGTATAAGCGTTAATACGAATTTCACCTCTTTTCATTTATCTCCATTAAAGGACACGTCTTTAGAAATAAAAAAGATCCAAAGGAAGGAGAATTGTCATAAGGATAACAGAAAGACAGTGATTCTAAATTGTTAAGCAATCGACCTTTATATAGCCAGGTTCTGAGGTATGGTTCCAAGTGTCTGATGTCAAATGTCAACCCATGATTAGTTCAAACTAGGAGAAGCTGTTAGGGAAAAGCTTGAGCATATCATGAAAACTTTCCATGTCTGAGGACACCATGAATGGCTTATTTAGCTGTGCTCTGTGGTGTTCCGTACCATAAGCATTTAGCTATTTGGTTTTATGTCTCATTTCTTTCTTTCTTTTTTTTTTTTTCTTTTGGTCTTATATACCTTTTATTTTATTTTTTATGATTTTTATTTTCTCCACTATAGTTGATCTACAGTGCTCTATCAACCTTCACTGCACCACAGAGTGACCCAACCACACCCACATACATATACATTCCCTTAACAAGGTGAAAATTTTCTCTTCTTCTCAAGAAGGCAAAACAGTGATTTAAAAGTTTACAAGGTTGGAGTTCCCGTCGTGGCGCAGTGGTTAACGAATCCGACTAGGAACCATGAGGTTGCGGGTTCGGTCCCTGCCCTTGCTCAGTGGGTTAACGATCCGGCGTTGCCGTGAGCTGTGGTGTAGGTTGCAGATGCGACTCGGATCCCATGTTGCTGTGGCTCTGGCGTAGGCCGGTGGCTACAGCTCCGATTCAACCCCTAGCCTGGGAACCTCCATATGCCTCGGGAGCGGCCCAAGAAATAGCAACAACAACAACAACAACAACAAAAAGACAAAAGACCAAAAAAAAAAAAAAATTAAAAAAAAAAAAAAAATAAAAGTTTACAAGGTTGGAGTTCCCGTCGTTGGCGCAGCAGAAATGAATCCGACTAGGAATCATGAGGTTGCGGGTTCCCTGGCCTCTCTCAGTGGGTAAAGGATCCAGTGTTGCCCCGAGCTGTGGTGTAGATTGCAGATGTGGCTTGAATCTGGCATTGTGGTGGCTGTGGCCTAGGGCACCAGCTACAGCTCCAATTCAACCCCTCGCCTGGGAACCTCTGTATGCCCTGGGTGCAGCTCTAAAAAAAAAAGAAGTTACAGAGTAGCAGTTCACTCTTTACAAAGAGATATCTCCATTTTGTGTAACATGTCACTAAAAAATTACACATATTAGCTGCTTCTTCCACCAACCCAAGGTAGCATCCTTAAAGCAAGTGACGTAGACGTTGGAACGGTCAGGAGATACATGACCAGCACAGAGTATTGCTCTATCCTTTTTTTTTTTTTTTTTTTTTTTTTGTCTTTTTGCCATTTCTCGGGCCACTCCCGCGGCATATGGAGGTTCCCAGGCTAGGGGTCCAATCGGAGCTGTAGCCGCCGGCCTACACCACAGCCACAGCAACGCAGGATCCGAGCCGCGTCTGCAACCTACACCACAGCTCACGGCATCGCCGGATCCTCAACCCACTGAGCAAGGCCAGGGATCAAACCCGCAACCCCATGGTTACTAGTCGGATTCGCCAACCACTGCGCCACGACGGGAACTCCACAGAGCATTTCTCTAAAGAGTGGCTGATATGGGGCCCACCTTCCTGACCATCGATATTCAAGGCCATACTTTGCTTACCCTGAGCCTAAGGAATGTGTGAAGCTCATCACACCGAGTGACTTCACAGAGCAGAAGAGCTGCCATGTAGAAATCATCAGCCATCATCTGTTTCTGCCAATTTTCCCTGTTCTTCTGCCAATCATCAGAAAGCAAATTACATGTATACTTTATGAGTCCAGCGCCAATGGAAATTTGTTGCTGTGGAAATACTTGCATGGGTCTGTGACATCAAGTCAACCCATAAATAAAAGTATATTTTAGAATGTAGAATTATCAGTGAGTTGCCCATTTCATGACCACCATTTTGACTGACCTTTTGTTTTGTTTTGTTTTTGTTTGGGGGACATTCTTTCCAATTTCAGAAAGATTTCTCATTACTAACTGTGAGGGTTTAGCGTAAACTCAGAAGGCATATGCTATTCAAAAATATCATCATATGCTTTTCTTGAGTTCCATTCAACAGCCAAGGACTTCTCTGCTTGTTTTCATTGGTAGCTGGCTTCCCAGCAGTTTTCCAGGACAGTAATATGATTTCATTCCACTTCATTTAAAAGACATCCATTTCTGTGTCTCTCACACTTCCATTTGGCCAATTCCTGCTTCCCCCACTCCCCTCTCCTCCTTCCATACTTGTGTCTCCAGCCTTGGTCCTTTGTGCATTTAGAGCTCTGTGCTCATTTTTTTTTTAACTCAATGAATTTTATTATAATTGTACAACCATCATCACAACCCAGTTTTACAGCATTTCCATCCCAAATCCCCAGCCCATCCTTCCCCACCCCCAACCTGTCTCCTTTGGTAACCATAAGTTTTTCAAAGTCTGTGAGTCAGTTTCTGTTCTGCAAAGTTCATTGTACCCTTTTTTTAGATTCCACAGATAAGCGATAGCATGTGATGTTTGTGTCTCACTGTCTAAGTTCACTAAGCATGATAATTTCTAGGTCCACCCATGTTGTAGTAAATGCTATTATTTCATTCCTTTTTTATGGCTGAGTAATAGTCCACTGTATATATGTACCACATCTTCTTTATCCACTCCTCTGTCAATGGACATTTAGCTTTCTTCCATGTCTTGGCTATTGTGAATAGCGCTGCTGTGAACATTGGGGTGCATGTATCTTTTTGAGCCATGGTTTTCCTTGGATAGAGAGCTTTCTACTCTTTTATCCCATTGGCCCAAGGCCTGATGAGATGCACAAGAAGGCTGGCTTTTGGACCTTCATTCCTTAAACCAGCATGTCTCACCAATCTTTTTCATTTTATAATAACTTATTTTATGGAGCTATCGTTGATTTACAGTGTTGTGTTAATTTCTGCTCCACAGTGATTCACTTATACATATGTACCTTCTTTTTCATATTCTTTTCCATTATGGCTTATCATAGAACACTGAATATAATTCCTTGTGCTTTACATAGGACCTTGTTTACCCATTCTGTATATACTAGTTTACATCTGCTAATCCCAAACTCCCAGTCCATCCCTCCCCCACTCCCCTTGGCCACAATAACCAAGTACCACAAACTGGGTGCCTTAAACAACAGCAGTGTGTTGTCTCAGAGTCTGGAGGATGGAGGTTTGGGATCAAGGTATTGTCATGGCTTGTCCCTTCTGAGGTTGGAGGGAGAATTTGCACAGGTCTCTCCTCAGGTTGTAGATGGCAGTCTATCCACATGGTGTTTTTCCTAGATGTGTGTCTCTGTGTCCAAATTTCCTCTTTTTATAAGGATACCCGTCATATTGGACTAGGGTCCCACCTAAGACCTCACTGTAACCTAATTACTCCTGCAAAGACCTATCTCCAAATAAGGTCCTACTCTGAGGTCCTGGCAGCCAGGACTCCAGTGTATCTCTTGGGGGGAATTCAGTTCAACTCACAATGGGCTTCCAAAAGAATAAAACATAGTAACTTATAGGAGGCACCTAACAGAAACCCTGGGTTCTAAGGAATAACTTAATAAACAGCAGGTGATATCATAATCATTAACAGTTTTGTCTTCCTTATTTTATTTTATTTTTTTGTCTTTTTAGGACTGTACCTGAGGCATATGGTAGTTCCCAGGCAAGGGGTCAAATCAGAGCTGCAGCTTTCAGCCTGCACCACAGCCACAGAAATGCAGGATGCAGGATTCAAGCCTCATCAGTAACCTACACCACAGCTCATGGCAACACTGGATCCTTAACCCACTGAGCAAGGCCAGGGATCGAACCCACATCCTCGTGGATACTGGTCAGATCTGTTTCTGCTGAGGCGCAATGGGAACTCTTTGTCTTCTGTTCTTTTGTGATCATCCTATGAATACACAGTTACTGTCTGGGATTAATGGATTCAGCATCTAGTGGAGAGAATGTGTAAATACCCAGACCATGTTAGTCATGAGACGCAGTTACTGAACATAAAGGACTTTGTGTGTGTGTTTGGGGTGGGAGGTAGAGAAAGCAGGAGCACAGGATAGATGGTAGAGGGAGGTGGTAGAGTTAATCATCCACACTGGCGCTGGATTGGTTAATACTCCATTTTACTTTGTTTTCAAAACACAATCAGGGAGAGACACAGAGTCAAAGCTTACCCTTGACCAATATACTCTGTGCCAGAAACAATCATAATCACGGTGTTTTTAGAGCAAAAAGGGTCATTAAAGAATCTGCCACTTGATTCTGATGACCGAACAACTCAGACTCGAACTCTTATACAATATTACTGGAAGATATTTACTAGAGCAACACTGTCAAGCTTCTGCGTGGTTTAAACACGGTGCATTTTCTGGCGTACCTTTGGTTTCAGCATCTTATTTGAAGAGACATTCTCCCTGCTGATAAAACTGGCGAGGAGAAAACTGTATTTGTTAGCTTGGAGATGTCTCGTTTGACCTTGAAGGTTTCTCTTCAGGATGTCCTCCGTGGCGCTGGGTAACCCAGACAGTGCCGTGGAATGTAACACGCAGGGCAATTATTTAGAGTCTGGTCTCCATTAAGAATAGAGCAAGAGGACATATGTTTGATTTGCAGAAGGAAGGATTTAGGCCAGATCCAAATACACTTCGCATTGGTAATCAGTAATATAGATGCCCAAGAGAGGCTAAGGAACACCTTTCCAAGAAGATCTATACAATTATGATAGATATTGCATTGTTAATAGCTTTTGAAAATCATAAGGCCTTATAAGTGTTCTATCCAGCATATGAGATTTGCATTACCCTACCCACTGTTTCAATATCACTTACTCTTTTTTTTTCTCTTACTCTTTTTTCCTAAGTAGTCCTGATTAGTTATTCTTACTATTATTATTACTATTCAATTCAATGAAATAATGTATTTTTAAAGTAGGTGGTTGAGTTTTATTAAATTTATCAAATTGAAAGTTAGTTTTGGGAGTTCCCGTTGTGGCTCAGTGGTTAACAGACCTGACTAGTATCCATGAGGACGTGGGTTCAGTCCCTGGCCATGCTCAGTGGGTTAAAGGATCCAGTGCTGCTGTGAGCTGTGATGTAGGTCACAGATGTGGCTCGGAGCTGGTGTTGCTGTGGGATAGGCTGGCAGCTACAACTCTGACTTGACCCCTAGCCTGGGAACCTCCATATGTTCTGGGTGTATCCCTAAAAAGACAAAAAAAAAAAAAAAAAGAAAGAAAGAAAGTTAATTTTGGTGCAATAAAGGCACAGTTTTATCACTTTCCCACTCAAGGATTCCCATTAAAGTCAAGCCAGAGAAAAAAAGAGGAAATGGAGAGTTTTAAACACTGTATTTAAGACCTGAATCCTGATTTTCCCAAGGAAAGCCTAGATTTCTTTGGGAATGGGGCTGTTTCTTCTTTTTTCTCAAAGCCGATTCCTAAGAACCTTTCTCTAAGGAGGCATTCTGTGCTCTGTTTTGGAGAGAGTACCAGACCTTAAGAACCATGTGAAAGATGAGCAGGAGCGGCGCTGCGGTCTCCATACTGATGGTTTCTTCTGACTGAGGCTAGGAGATACTTGCCCAAATCTTTTCACTTTGCCTAAGAAAGTATTCTCAATGTATATCTATATGGGATCAAAAGAGATGATCAAGCAAGTTCATTTTCAGAAGGGACCTCATATACAAATGAATCTTGACCAAAAAAAAAAAAAAAAAGAAAAAGAAAAGAAAAAGAAAAAAGAAAGAATGGAAAGTCTCAAAGTATAAATACATGAAAAATAACAACACAGGACTTTCATTTCTAGTAATATTTGTGATTAGATAATCTGAAAACCCTCTTACTACAAATCACTTAGCTATACTGGATAAAAATATAACAAGTATGAGGGGAGTTCCCTGGTGGTCTAGTGGTTAGGATTTGGTGCTTTCATCACTGTGGCCTTGCTTCAGTCCCTGGTCTGGGAACTGAGATCCCACATGAAGCTGTGCACACTGAGCCCCACCCCCCAAAAAGTGTGTCTTTAAGTGCTAATAAGAAAGTAAAGGAAATACTCCAGAAACTGATATTCTGACTGTTCTGGATTTATTTTTTTGCCAGTCTGGTTAACAATGTGTTTGAATTCTAATGGCTATGTAAATACAGGCAACAAATTTTGAGGTCCACAAAGGGCAGAAATATGGACCTGACAGCCTCAAATAAAGAACCTTTGAATGACTACACATCTGTGAAAGGGGAGAACTGAAAACATTTATCCCCTCCCAAAGGGAGATGAAAAGGAAACTCTTCTGATTAGCCTGACCCATTGAGGGGAAGAGATGTGAAACCCTGAGAATTTGAAAAAACCTGAGAGCTTCATGCTGCCCTCCCTCAGGTTTAGGGTTTGAATTAGTACTGTCTGGAGGGCTCAGATTCTCCAACAAAATAGTTTAAAATGCAGTCTTGGAGTTCCTGCTGTGGCTCAGTAGGTTAAGAACCTGATTAATATCCATGAGGATGCAGGTTCGATCCCTGGCCTCACTCAGTGGGTTAAGGATCCAGTGTTGCCATAAGCTGTGGCATAGGCTGCAGATGCATCTCAAATCCAGTGTTGCTGTGGCTGTGGCATAGGCCAGTGGCTGCAGCTCCAATTCAACCCCTAGCCTGGGAACTTCCATATGCCCTAAAAAAGGGAGAGAGGGAGAAAAAAAATAAAATGCAGTCTCAAGCTGATAACAATACTGGAACCCTCAATAAAAGTAAATAAAAGCCTTCTCTTGAAAGGCAGATTTTCAGCCCTGCACACAATTCCTGTAGATGAAGTCCACTCAAATGAACTCACAATTCTCAATCATAAAATACATGAAAAAAAAAGCAATCCAGAATCATCAGCAATAACAACCTGTATAATTAGACCCTAAGAATTTGAGAAAAAAATTCTAAGTACATTTAAAATTGTTAAAGACAAAAATCAAACATTGCTGAAATATTTATTTTTAGTTTTTCAAGCCTCCAGAGAGCTTAACTGGTACTCTCTCCCATAGGTTGTTTTATTTATGAAGTAACTTGGGGCCAGAGTTCTGCTGATGGGAAGAGGGCACTCCATGGGATTTGCACACCAACCTTCCTGCACATGCTGGGGTCCAATGGGTAGAAATGAACTTGGGAACATGGTAGCTGCCGGCCTTCAGTTGTGGGCTGTTGAGCAAAGGGAAATGTAAATCTGCATTCCAGCTGAAGTCAAGTTTAGACAACAGATCAATTAATTCCAAAGGGGTGGAAAAAGTGGAGCCAAGCAGAAGAAAAGCAAGACAAGGCCAGCAAATTTAGGAGGTGGAGGAGGTGTCCCTTAGACAAAAGAATACAGGTGGAAGCAGCTGTTCATAAATCACCTTCAAAGGAAGCTGTGGTTGGGAGTTGGCTTGGGGAATATTTAGACATGTTGCCTTGGCTGTGAGGTAAGGCCAGATCCAGTGAAAGAAATCTAATTTCACAAAGAGACTAAGTCAGCTGGAGTATTAATAGGAGATTTTAATCCCTGGAACTTGGGTGTATTTAACTGGGTTTGGAGTCTCCTGCCTCTGCTCCAGAAACTTCTGTCCTTTGTTAAGTGGGTGTTGGAGATAAAAAACTACCAGAGACTTGGATCAGCTTTCAAGTGAGTGGGACAGAAATGGTCCTCAGAACTAGAACAGGGCCTCAGTGTTTTAATGTGAATTTACTGTCATGTCAGGTTTGTAGGTAGCACATCATGATGAAAGGAGGTATGCTGAAGTCATGTGGTCGCTGCTTTCATCCACATGTAAGTGTTGGGAATTTTAAGATATAGAATGGAATAAGCAAATATGTAAAATCAATCCAAACTGCTTTTGCTTCAGAAATTTCCAGAGAGGACAGAGCTGTCTCCATGAACAAAATCCAACTCAAACGTAAAAGCTAAATTAGCATGACTTGATGGAGATACTTCTGTGAGATGGACACATTCTAGCTGAATAGGAATAACTTAGAGCCAGTTTTCGAGGGGCCTGGAAAATCATCAAGCAGTTGTTTTTAGTTCCTTCCATCCTTCTTCCCTCCCTCCCCTGCCCCTCATCCCCCTCCCCCACCTGCCATCCCACTCTGCATCCTGCTTGTGCCTTTTCTCTCAGCACCTGTCTTTGCAGACAAGCTTTCCACCCCTACACCTGCATCTGCTACGTGGAGAGTTTTACTGCCCTGTGCCCTGTGTTTGTGTCTCAGCCTATGTCGAGTGTTACAATCAGACACCTCTTCCAGCCTGAGGCAGGCAGGGAGGGGGCTGAAGTAATTGGAGGCCTAGAAGTGAAGGAAAGGTAAAGAGTGAAGTATCTTATCTCTTCAATAAAAATACAGCCATCCTTGCTTGATGGGATAATTTTCAAGCTACCTTGTATGTTTAAGGGCAGCAGGTACCCAGAGCTCCTTATGACGGTCTGCATGGTTTCATGGAACACTTCCCTGTTTCTCTCAAATTTTGTTGAAGCTGGTGGTCTTTGTTTTGTGGTTGGTGATTCTTGGGTTGAATGAGGAATTCTTCACAGTTTGGTGAAGGGCAGCCCTTTTATAGATATGAAAGTGCAGTAGTAAGACAATACTTTGCAGGTAGAAGTCTATTTATCTCCCTAGTTCACTTGGATATGATTTTTTTTTTTTCCTGTTAGAAACTAACAGATAAAAAAGCAGTTTGGACTTAAGTGGTACCTTTTTTAGAACAGCATTGATAACATAGATTGCATGCTCTGAGGAATGTTACATCTGAAAAATAAGGAATTCACAATAAATAAATTTAAGAAATAATTATCTCGGAGTTCCCGTCGTGGCGCAGTGGTTAACGAATCCGACTAGGAACCATGAGGTTGCGGGTTCGGTCCCTGCCCTTGCTCAGTGGGTGGACGATCCGGCGTTGCCGTGAGCTGTGGTGTAGGTTGCAGACGGGGCTCGGATGCCACGTTGCTGTGGCTCTGGCGTAGGCCGGTGGCTACAGCTCCGATTCAACCCCTAGCCTGGGAACCTCCATATGCCGCAGGAGCGGCCCAAGAAATAGCAACAACAACAACAACAATAACAACAACAACAACAAAAAAAAAGACAAAAGACAAAAAAAAAAAAAAAGAAAAAAAAAGAAATAATTATCTCAATAAAGCCAAGCAGGATCCTTTGGTGTAGGATTTCTCCAGTCCTTCAATGTGCTGGTGGCACTAGTTTCCCCAAATGTATTCAACTATCAGGAAAGCAGCCTTGGAAACAAAAGAGTTTAATGTTGATCCTGCCGGTGCAAGTTCCCCTGCTCTTTAGACCCAGAGGTTCCTCTCATGCTGTGCTCGATCACGATGCTGGTCCCCAGCCCCAGACCCTCTCTTCTCTATTCTCTTTTGTGACACAGGGGCCAACAGTCTGGAAACCATCTTTTGCTTTGGTTAGCTGGCTTCCTACAGGGCACCCAAGGAGGAGGCTGGATGGCATGAGGGAAAAAAGTTTTCCTTCTTCTCTTTTGTTTGCTGCTTCTCAGCATCAGCCTCTCAAAGGCTGTTCACTGGGCAGCAGTCAGTTGCTGTCTTCAGCCTCCCTCTATGCTCCCTGGACCTCACTGGAATCCATCCGAGGTAGTGGTGGCCCCTCCTGGTGCCCCCATGGGAGCCAGAGCCCCAGATCCAGGAGCCTCTCCTCCAAGCAGTAGTAGGCAGGGCCCTGCCCTGAGGCCTGGGAACCAGCCTGTGTGGCCCTCACTGGACTGGCTTTCAGGCCTGGTGATTCCACCTCTTCCCCAGGAGTGGAAGCTGCTTCCTCCCTGTCTCTGCATCTTAGTGTCCTGTTTTGCTTCTTTGGTCTTCCACCACCTGTAACAAATTTCCTGTATAAAAACCCCTCTGTTGAAATACCTCATGTGGTGTCTTTTTTCCTGATTGGACCTCGATGGAAAAAGAATGCCTATGAGAGCTTCCTCTGCATAGGCGTGTCTTTGGGGATGGAGGGAGGGTGTGAGAGTGGATAGAGGAAGCAGGGAGGAACAGCCTGGAATTCTTTCCTTGGACCCAAAGTAGTGTTTTTAAACCTTAGAAATTTAAATGAATTCAAAGGAATTTCATTTAGAAAACTTCCCAGCATCCCTTGAGATAATAGGAGATATTCTGGGGTCCCATTAAAATAGAATATGAATTCCTTTCTCTTCTGTTAAGTTACTCAGCAATTTGTGTAAAAGTGAAATGAAATGTCTCTTTCTGCAGGATGCTATCCACCACAACTATAAACCACAGATTAGTCATTCTAAGACAGTGAAAGGAGATACTGGGGCTTGGTAGAGAATTGGAATTGGGAGTAAAATGCAAGCAATACATTCCAAATGGAACCTCCAAAGATACATTTTATTTTTAATGTTTGGCTTTACAAAATAACTAAGTTCTAGTCCTCAAATACGGCTGATCATTAGAATCACCTAGGGAGCATTAAAATTACAGATTGTAGACACTGCACAACCAGGATTCAGACTCTCTTGCTTGGGACCCTGGAACTGGTATTTAAAAAAAAAAAAAATCATGCGATCAAGGGATTCTGATAGTTAAAAGGTTTAGGATCCTTTATATATAAACATTGTTTTTGTCTTTTGTCTTTTTAGGGTCATACCCATGGCATATGGAAGTTCCCAGGCTAGGGGTTGAATCGGAGCTGCAGCTGCCAGCCTATATCAAAGCCACAGCAAGGCCAGATCCCAGCCATGTCTGTGACCCACACCACAGCTCATGGCAACTCCAGATCCTTAACCCACTGAGTGAGGCCAGGGATTGAACCTGCTTCCTCATGGATACTAGTCAGATTCATTTCTGCTAAACCACGGCGGGAACTCCTATATAAAAATTTAAATGTTTCTACTTTTTTTTTTTTTTTTTTTTGTCTTTTGTTGTTGTTGCTATTTCTTGGGCCGCTCCCACGGCATATGGAGGTTCCCAGGCTAGGGGTCCAATCAGAGCTGTAGCCACCGGCCTACGCCAGAGCCACAGCAACGCGGGATCCCAGCCGGGTCTGCAGCCTACACCACAGCTCACGGCAACGCCAGATCGTTAACCCACTGAGCAAGGGCAGGGATCAAACCCGCAACCTCATGGTTCCTAGTCGGATTCGTTAACCACTGCGCCACAACAGGAACTCCTGTTTCTACTTTTTTAAAAGCACTTAGATTCAGAATTCAGTCTTTTGGGATTTTTCCATTAAAAGTCTTAGCGAGGTGCTGACATTCTCTACCCTGCCGAGGGTGGTGGGGAAACACTGGGCTGCAGGAGACCAAAGGCAAAGGAGCGTTCCCCTGAGACAGGCTTTTGATCATCTCCAGTGTCAGAGCCCATCACAGATGTCAGAGCAGGCAGCTGTGACAGACTCAGTTTCCATGGCAACACAGCCTCTGTGGGGAAGTTGGGATTCCCTCTTCCGTGGGTCTTTCCCCAGTCAGCTGTGAGCTTTGCCCAGCTGTGGGATCCAGCTGGGATCCAGCCGAGGGACCAGGCATCTGGCTTCTTCAGACACAGCTACAAAATGTCCACACATCCTGCCAGGAGTTTATCGAAAGGAAAGAACAAAGCATAGCCAGAGTCAGCAGCAAGAAAGTCTCATTTACCTTTACCCGGGCCAGCTTTCTTGCTTTGTGACTTTGAGATGAGATATAGAGCAGAGTATAGCCTCAATATTAAAAAGCAAGCAAACACTTATAAAAACAAGGCATCCCAGGGGCAGGGAGGGATTGTGCGGGTCGCCCCTCTCCCTGTTCCCTCCTTGCCACCAGTCACAAATTTGAGACTTACTGTTCACTACGGGGGGACTGCTGCCTGGGGTAGGGGGTGGGGGGGAAGGAAGCGAAGTCTGTTAAGATCAGGAAAAAATAAGGATCATGTGATGTTGGAAGTTGGGCTGAAGCTCCCTTTACGCTGTAGGTGTCACAGATCAGGCAAGGCTGCAAAACCAGGCAGCCCTGCCCTCCGTTTGCGTTTGCGGGGAAGGAGCTGAAGCAACCAGTCCTGCTGACTTAACTGCATTAGAATTTTTAAAATTCAAACAATTTTTCAAAGGGGTGAAAAAACTACTTGTTTTCTAACTGAGCTGGCCAGTCACCTGTGACCAGCAGCTAGGTGGGCTTGTTGGGGACTCAGTTGGAAGAGCGGGTCCTGGATTTGATCAGGAAGTTTACCAGGCATGTGGCTTCACAGCAGTGGCTCTGCTGACAAAACAGCTCTCAGCACAGTGGGGGACTCCGGGCGCTCTCCAACTCCCTCTTTCCCCCTTGCTATTTCCACCTGCCACCAGAATCCCTCCCTTTGCTCTAACTTATGTGCTGCTGCGGATGTTTGCCTTCCCACTCATGCCCAGCAGCCCGGCTCCTGAACTCCCAGGAGCTACTGTTTGTCCCCTCCTTACTGGTGCAGTCACTGCAGCCCCCACAGAAGGGTGAGCAGCCAGTCCCTGGAGAGCCATCCATCAGGGTCATAAATGTTCCGTGTTTTACCAAGTTCCCTCAAAGTTCACGGCACACCGAAGCAAAACAATTCTCCTGTATGCATCCTTTTTTTCTCAGCATATTTGCTGCCCATAAGCCTGCATGCAGCGTTTGCGCTTGTGACAAGGGCGCTTGAACCCGGGCTTGCATTTGTGCCGTCGTGTGCAGGAGCGTGGGAATGTGGGGCCAGGGCTCACAGGTGACCAGGTGCACCCACCGCCTTCACTGGCTGTCAGTAGACACTGAGCTGCTCCTGGGCTTGAGTTTTCACTGCTCTCCAGTTTTCTCTTCAGCCTCCCAAGAGGTGGTTTTAATCGCCTCGCTCATTTTAGCATCTCCAAAGGCTGTGGTGAGGAGCTGGCATCCCAGGCTGTGCTGGCTCTCCCCTCCTCTGCTTCTGCCCACACCCCCAGCCTCCCTGGACACGTGCCATGCCCAGTCACCAGGATGGGGCTCCTCTCCATGGACATAAAAGGCAGCCTGTCTGCGTTAACGTCAACTCCAGCTTTCATCCTCTTTTTCTTCTGTAAGCTCTCTCCCCTCTTACTTTAGAAAAGCAGCAAACATTACCTGGCTTCCCAGAGCACGCAGTCCTGTTATTGAATATGTAAGATACTGGGGACAAGACAGACAGACACACACATACACACATAAACACACACGCGACAGACAGACACACACACACACAGCGCACGTCAAAACCAGATTGGCATCCTCTCCTTGTTTTTAATCTATGGCTGCTTCCCATCTAGTTTTCACCTCGTGAAACTTTTGAGCAATCTAATGTCATCACCTCCGCTTCGGACTGAGTTCTAAGGAGCCCTGTGGGACAGATGGGCTAGGAATTTGAAGTCTCTTTCTCCATATTCTTGAATCCTTTCAGTATGTACCTTTTAGTGGGAGGCGTGGTGCATCAACCTGCACATTTGGAGCATCAGGTGAAGAAAGTACATGGAAATGGTAGTTTGGGGGATAACAAGAAGTAGCCACAGATTCCTTTCTCTTTTAGCTGGAGGATTTTCAATCTTTCAATGTAAATTCTCTCGACTGGAGTGAGGCTTCTAGTTTTACCTCTTACCACATGTGGTTTTCAGACTTCTTAGAAGACATCATAATAGTGGAAAACGAGAGAATGACTACAGAACAGGACTTACCTCAGCAAAGTTGGACAACAGTGATAAAATTCCACATTTTTATCTAGAATCCGCCCTGGCATCCTGGTATGATTAAGGCTGGAAAGACACGAGGAAGGCCAGGGAATGTTCCATTACAGCCTGTGATGTCAGCATCCAGACTGACCCAGGGAGGCTGGAGAACAGGGTCTGCATCTGTCTCCAGGCTCTAGGGAAGAATCTGTGCACTGGGAAGATGCTTTTGCCTTTATTGATGCCTGTCCTCTGAACTCTCACAGCACCTGTAACCTTTGATGCACAACTGATGTATCCCGTGCCGTGTGAAGATGCTCTGTTAACTTTCTCTTTGTATGAGGTTGACAGAGTTTGTTTTTGGAGCCCTGCTGCCTTGCAGCTGTCACTGTGGGTGACTTGTCCCCACCCATCCTGCCTAAAGCATTCTTTGGACTAGTGGTCAGCAAACATTTTCTGTAAAGGGCCAGTGTATTTGGTTTGAGGGTTTGTGTTTCCTCCAGATTCAGACGTTGAAACTTGATGCCCAAGTGGTGGTATCTGGAGATGAAGATGCTGGGAGTTGATTGGGTTGTGAAGGATGAGCCCTCAGGAGTGGGACTGGTGCTTTTATATGAGAGGCACCAGAGGAGTCCCTTGCCCTTTCACATGACACAGAGTAAAGAGGTGGCCACTTCTGAACTAGGAAGTGGGCTCTCACCAGACACTGAATCTGCCAGCACCTCAATCTCAGACTTCCTAACCCCCACAACTGTGAGAAATGTTTCCTGTTTACCAGCCTCCCAGTTTATGGTATTTCATTAAAGTGGCCCAAACAGACTAAGACCAGCCAGACAGAATGCATTTTAGGTTTTGTGAACCACATGGTCTCTGTTGCAACAGCTCTACTCTGTAGAAAGTAGCCAGAGATCATCTTAAGTGAATGAGTGAGGCTGTGTTACAATAAAACTTTATTGACAAAATGGGCTGAGGGCCAGATGTGGCCCTTGGCTGTAGTTTGATGGCTTCTAGTCTAAACTGTTTCCAGGCATCTCATTTCCCAGGCTAAGTGACCAGAGCAGGCAGCATGTATGTATGTGTGTGTGACCTCATCCTGGATAGAAAATGGGAGGAGACATCTGAAGTGGACCTCTGGGAAAGGCTTTCTTGATTCTAAGACCTTGCCCCTTGTTTTCCTCTGGACCATGCTGTTTCAGGAGCAGCCACCATATTCCCAGGCTGAGGATGGTCCAACACTGACAGGTCAAGGCTGAGACCCTGACATGCCTCTCCCCAGCCCACTCTGCTGTGGTCTCCCAACTATAAGAATCAGTGGCCTTCTACTGTAAGCCAGTTAGCCTTTTTTCTTGCTAGAAAGCATACTAATTGATTCAGTTATATACCTAAAATGATGTTAAATTGCTGTGAACTGAATCTGGCTTCTCCTTGGGGAAAAATTATATACTTTATGTTTCTGATAAAGAACAGTGTCTGACTTTTTGCAGAAATGATAAAAAAATGCCGTGTTAAAAAATTTTAAATGCCATGTTGAGTAAAACATCCATGATATGTTTAAATAAATTTTTTACAGTGCATATAAACTGATGATTAGGACAGAATAGTCAGTACTTCAAACTCAAATCCCCCTAAATACGTACCACATGACATTCTTGCCTTACATCTCCGTAAGTCCTATGTCGTGTTTAGTGCAGTTCATAGAACCTATTGGGATTTTTAGGGGACATTTCAGAGTTCTCTGAGGAGACTTAAGAATATTTGGGCCCACATGATAAATTCTTGAGACATCATTCAAATCCACTTTTTTAATGGATACTTCTAGGCCCCCTTTTTTTTTCATTTTGTTAACCACAAAAGTCACACAGGGTTATTTTTAAAATTCAGACAGGACAAAATAAAAATAATGGTTCCCCCTTCATGCTGCTAAGGATACTAATATTTCTTTTCTTCTTTGTGATTATGTAGTAGCCCTTATAAGCATCGCATTTCAGGGGACCTGTGAGGTCGGTCATACTAATGCTAAGACACTGTTTGCCTTTTTCACTGCGTGGATGTTTGCACTGATGGTGCAAAAGCAATGGTGGGTAAAACTGCTGGCACCTCTGTATGAAGTCGAGTTGTGGCGTCCAGCTATGTTAGTAGTCATTGCATTATTCAATGCCGTGCGTTCATAGGAACCAAAAAAAAAAAAAAAAAAAGCTGCTTTTAATTCAGCATGTTCTTCAAGAATTAGTAAAAAGTACTACTTTCATTCAGTCTCAACCCTGAGTATGCATGTTTTTAATATTCTGTGAGACAAAATGGGGCCCACACATAAAGCATCCCTGCTGCAGGCAAGGTCCTACAAGGACAAGCATGTGTGCCATTATCTGTGTTATAAGCTTAACGAGCCTCTTTTCTCATTAAACACTATTTTTACTTGCAAGGCAGATTATGGTTATTCAGATTGAGTTTTGGCAGATAATTTCTCTCAAATGAACCAAAAGATCCAGTTACATCAAGGAATGTTGCCAATGATAAAGTGTGGGCTTTCAAGTGAAAATCTGAATTCTAAAGAATTTGTGCCTGCCACTGTGAGCCTAATAGCTTCTGTTTTTTATCATTTATTTATATATATATATTTTTTTTTTTCTACTGTACAGCATGGTGACCCAGTTACACTTACATGTATACATTCTTTTTTCTCACATTACATGTTCCATCATAAGTGACTAGACAGAGTTCCCAGTGCTACACAGCTGGATCCCATTGCTAATCCATCCCGAAGGCAACATTCTGCATCTATTTACCCCAAGCTCCCAGTCCCTCCTACTCCCTCCCCTTCCCCCCTTGGCAACCACAACTCTATTCTCCAAGTCCATGATTTTCTTTTCTGTGGAAAAGTTCCTTTGTGCCATGTATTATATTTCAGATATAAGTGATATCATATGTTATTTGTCTTTCTGACTTACTTCACTCAGGACAAGAGTCTCTAGTTCCATCCATGTTGCTGCAAATGACATTATTTTGTTCTTTTTTATGGCTGAGTAGTATTCCATTGTGTATATATACACCACATCTTCCTAATGCAATCATCTACCAGTGGACATTTGGGTTGATTCCATGTCTTGGCTGTTGTGAATAGTGTTGCAATGAACATGCGGGTACATGTATCTTTTTAAAGGAGAGTTTTAAGGAGAGTTTTGTCCAGATATATGCCCAAGAGTGGGATTGCTGGGTCATGTGGTAGTTCTATGTATAGTTTTCTGTTTTTTGGTTTTTTTTGTCTTTTTGCTATTTCTTGGGCCGCTCCTGCGGCATATGGAGGTTCCCAGGCCAGGGGTCCAATCGGAGCTGCAGCCACTGGCCTACGCCAGAGCCACAGAAACGCAGGATTCGAGCCACGTCTGCAACCTACACCACAGCCCATGGCAATGCCGGATCCCTAACCCACTGAGCAAGGGCAGGGATCGAACCCGCAAACCTCATGGTTCCTAGTCGGATTCGTTAACCACTGCTCCACGACGGGAACTCCTATATAGTTTTCTAAGATACCTTCATACTGTTCTCCATAGTGGTTGTACCAATTTACATTCCCACCAACAGGGCAGGAGGGTTCCCTTTTCTCCACACCCCCTCCAGCATTTGTTATTTGTGGACTTATTCATGATGGCCGTTCTGACTGGTGTGAGGTGGTATTTCATGATAGTTTTGATTTGCATTTCTCTAATAATCAGTGATGTGAGCATTGTTTCAAGTGCTTGTTGGCCATCTGTATTTGATAGCTTCTTAATACTAGAAGCATTTCTGATGAGCCAGTGGTGTTACTAATTACTGTGAGTTTTTGGATACTGCACCATGAACTGTGTCATCATCTGGAAGAAACACAGAACCTGCTGTGGGGTTGTAGACTCACATTACATAACCTTTAAGCAACTGCCATTTGTCCAGTTGTGGAGCAACTGCCAACTTGTCCAGTTGTCCAGAGTCAGAGAAGGGGAGCTACAGTGATCTTAGACAGCTGTTAAAATCCTCCTCCCTTTTCCAAAGATACATCTGTTTGAGGGTGGATTTTTTTCATATGTTTTACCCAAAGAGCATATCTCAATGGATTGACTCACAAGAAGATATGAGAGTCCAGCCAACTCCCATGAAGTCAGACATTAAGGAAACTTGCACAGGTGTGAAAACAATGCGATGCTTCCCCTTGATTAAAAAAAAAAAAAAATATATATATATATATATATACACACACACACATAGTTATTTTTCATACAGAATATTGTTAACATAAAGTGAACGGTAAATGTACTTTTAAAATTTCTCCCTTTGAATATCTAATATAATCAATATCAATAGAAATAGCAAACATAAACAAAACCTCTCTGAGGTACTCAGTAATTTTTAAGAATGTAAAGGAATTTTTCAGAATCCAGAACCATAGGTTTGGAAGTGTATTTCATGAAACGGGAAAATACTAGAGATATTATGTCAAGGGGTAAAAAGCAGAATATTGGACACGTAGTGACTCCACCTATGGAAAAAAAACATATGTGCACAGAAAAGAATAGGATGGAACACTACAAAATAATAATAATTTAGGTAACTTAAGTTTTATTTTCATAAAATTCCCAAGTTTTCTACAATAAAAAAAGTTTTGCAGGAGTTCCCATCGTGGCTCAGTGGTTAATGAATCTGACTAGGAACAATGAAGTTACGGGTTCGACCCCTGGCCTTGCTCAGTGGGTTAAGGATCCGGCGTTGCCGTGAGGTGTAGGTTGCAGACACGGCTCGGATCCCGCATTGCTCTTGCTCTGGCATAGGCTGGCGGCTACAGCTCCGACTGGACCCCTAGCCTGGGAACCTTCATATGCCACGTGTATGGCCCTAGAAAAGGCAAAAAGGCGAAAAAAAAAAAAAAAAAGTTTTACAGAGTTCCCATTGTGGCTCAGCAGGTTGAGAACCCAACTAGTATCCATGAAGACTCAGGTTTGATTCCTGGCCTCACTCAGTGGGTTAAGGATCCAGCATTGCTGTGAGCTGTGGTATAGGCTGCAGACGCAGCTCGGACCCAGTGTTTCTGTGGCTGTGGTGTAGGACTGGAGCTGCAGCTCCAATTTGACCCCTAGCCTTGGAACTTCCATATGCCTCAGGTACAGCCCTAAAAAGAAAAAAAAATTTGCTTCTATAATCAGGAAGAATAAAATTTTAGTTCTGACCACAGAATATATATACATCTGCCCTGTAATAGTGGCAGCCACTAAAAGAACATCATGTTTTCCTTTTATTAGTTGTTTATAAGGATTTAATGTCTGATTATGAGACAGTGAGATTTTTATTTTTGTATATGTGGTTTTCCCCCCTTTTTTTGGGCCATACTTGTGGCATATGGAAGTTTCCTGGCCTGGGATCAAATCCAAGCTGGATCTGTGACCTATATCACAATGGCAGCAACACTGGATCCTGAACCCACTGCACCAAAATGGGAACTGAACTGGCAACACCACAGAGACAAGCCAGATCATTAACCCACTGCACCACAGCAGGAACTCCAACAGTGAGATTTTTAAATGAAGAAACTTCCCCAAATTAAATGAATGTATTTCTTCCTGGTAGTTCCCTTAGGAGGCTATGTGCTTATTCAAATGCCATTTTTTTGGAGCTCCCAGTGAAGAACTGTCTCTAAAGAGTCAGCCACAGAAGAAATTTATCTCCTATCTCAAGATACAGAATTCTCTCTCTTCCCTCCTCCGCCAGCTTAAGCTAATGGCTTGTGTGCTTGTTGACACTGACCCTGAAAGCTGTTAGGGAAGACCATGGGGCCATCTTCAGGGGAGGAGCCCAGAAGAGCCCCTAGTCTCCATATGAAAGCAAATCTATTTGTGGACTGTAGGGTTTATTTGGCTGTCCTCCACAAAGGTGAAGAAAAAGAAATTACATTTTCCTTTCTATCCCTACTCAGTACAGAGCACCATGCTGAGCACAAAGCAAAGTTTCAATTACTGATGTTAACTGGGGCATCTGTGACATTCCTGAGTACTAGCTGGGGCCTGGATTGCCTGTTTTGATTTATCACTCAACTAAAGAAAAGCTGAGAATTACCGGCTGGTTTAGACTCATGGTTAAGTCAGTTTCCCCCAACAGCCTAAAATTTGGTCTCCTACTGAGGTGAGCAACTCATCCCAGTTTGCTCAGGATATTTCTCATTTTAGCACTAGAACATCTCAGGAGCTCCCTCAGACCTAGGCTGACTGGGGTGGTTGGTCACTCTCTCTGCAGGTGACCCAATTTTATAAGCAGGCAGCTTCCCTATGTCTTAGTTTGACTTAGCTTCTCCAGCCAAGCCAATTCACCCAAGGCCAGCCAAAGCTGGATGGAGCATCTGACCTCAGGTGCATGTCACTGTCCTGCAGACGAACAAGCCAGAACAAAGGGACTAACTGCCCCAAATGTATAACCTGGTTATAATTTTCCCAGGAGAGCTTGGGCTCCTGGCCTCCCCACCCACTCCTTTTCAAGAATGACTGCTAGGGGAGTTCCCGTAGTGGCGCAGTGGTTAATGAATCCAACTAGGAACCATGAGGTTGGGGGTTCGATCCCTGGCCTTGCTCAGCGGGTTAATGATCCGACGTTGCCGTGAGCTGTGGTGTAGGTTGCAGATGTGGCTCGGATCCCAAGTTGCTGTGGCTCTGGCGAAGGCCGGTAGCTACAGCTCCGATTAGACCCTAGCCTGGGAACCTCCGTATGCCGCGGGAGCGGCCCAGGAAATAGCAAAAGGACCAAAAAAAAAGAATGACTGCTAGGGTTGAGTCATCACTTCTATGTTGATGAGTCATCACTTCTATATTGCTGACCAGCCCGGCACAACCCTCCTCAGCCTAAGGCTTTGGGCCAGGATTTGACATGTTGGAAAACTTATGTCCCTTGAAAAGAAACCCCAGCAAATGAAAACCTATTTTTATTTATTTTTGCATTCAGAGAGGAGCGGCAATGTCATCCATGTCCTGGACACATCTTAATTTGTGGATTTTCTCTTATTTGACTTTCTTAATTGGATGAAAGTTATGCCGGGCTGATTTATGGATCTCCAGCGGTGCCAGGCATCATTTCAAATGTGCACAGCTGCTCTGCAGGAGTTTAACTTGGCGGATAGTATGAAACCCTGGAATTGTGTCATCTATTAGTATATGCGTACAATAGCCTCCTTGTGCAGGTTCTTCAAGAATCCCTGCAGGCGTGGTTGGGCCTGGGGGTTTAAGGGGGTGCACAGAGTGATGTATTCTGTTGGAAGGCTTTCAGGGTTTCCATAAGGAAGGATGAGAGCACATTCTGTGCCACTGATAAGCGCCCGAGGGAATCACAGAGACGGACTGACGTGGGGAGGGCAACAGAATGAAAGGAGTTCCACGCTGGGAACTCCTGTTTCAGGGGCTGTCCGGGCGATGTAAGACATGCGATGCTGACAACAGGCTCCCTCGCTCTGACATGTCACAGGGAAGCAGCTAAAGGGGGCGGTGGGGGGGTAAGCTAATGCAAGTGTCTGTGGGCATAAATAACCTGAAAAGCTCTGCTGACAATAGAAAATCTGGCATCCAGAGTAGTTAACAATGCTATCTTCAAATTCAAAGGGCCCTGAGATTTGTCACTGTTGTCCTTTGTAGTCAAGGATGATGCTGTTGACACTGTGGTTATCCCTGTCAGCCAGTGTGGCTGAAAATACCTGCTTGTGACAGATGATAAGGCCTCTCCGAGGGACCGAGGAGAGCCTGTTTTGGGTTTGTGTGTGTGGGCCTCCCAGCACATAGCTCGGCTTGACACAAAGCCAGGGTGTCTCTGTCTGCAGCGACCCAGCTGCTCTGGCCGCAGGCCCTTGGCTCTATTCTTGTGCATCCCTCCCCTGGGTCCTGTGGCGAGTCCCTTCCTGACTGGCCTGCTTGCTTCTCCTGCACCAGCCTCTTCCCTACACTTTGAGGTGAGAAAAGCCCTTTCAGGTGGGCAGTGTTCTCCAACAGCTTTCTTGATGGGTGACTTTATTTTGCCACTTCAAAACTGAATGTTTTCACCTAGAAAGCTATTTGAGGCTGAAAGAACACTTCCCCCTGCTTTCTCGGTGCTGCCTGTCTCAGAACGGGGAAAAGCAGAGGAAATGCTCTGGGCCGATGGGCGCCTCTCCTGTCAGTGGACTAAGTGGACAATCACACAATTTGTCTTAAAAATGGTTCCACAGCAACCTATACTCAAAATCCATTTTTAGGCCAGAAATTCTGCAAGGCTCATCTCTCATCCTAACACTGGGTATTCACAAGCTGGTGACAGAGGTCAGAAGGCCTTCCTGCTCAGGGGACTGGCTGGGGACAGTACTGAGGTCTCCACCCACAGCAAGTGCCGCCTGCTGCCCAGCACTTCACCTCTCTGGCAAATAAATACCTTTCTACCTGTGGGTTCCGGACAGAGGTTAGGAAAGATAGTAAAAGGGCTTCTCAATGGTGCCTTAGCCTTAAAACCTCCTTTGGGAGGAACTGCAAACTGTCTTGAACCAGGAAGCCCTAGAATCTTAATAGGTACTTAGCTGCTGAGCCAATCGCTGACCAGGTCTTCCTCCAGATGAGTCTGAACTGAGGGTAGCTTTATACATAAGAAAGTTGTGGTGAGGATGGCTGAGAGATAAGAGGGTGGAATGAGACCCACACTAGTCACTGGGCTTCCCCGGGAGGACTTGACCCAGGGCATCCCAAGTAGCAAAGGGACACCGGATGTCCAAGAAGGGGCGTTTTCTTGGGAGAGAGAAGGGGCCTGGAATTAGGATGGGGAGGGACCAAAAACAGACTTTGCCTACTTCACAATTTTGCTCTCTTTGGTTTGAGGTCACCCAAGAGAGTTCCATCTGACATAATTTTTGAAGTCACTTCTCCAAGGAATGTCTCAGAATTAGCTTTCATCTCTTCTTGGTCCTCTAAGGACACTGGAAATAAGGCACAGAGTCCCCAAGACTCTGGCACAGATAGCAATGACCTCTGATCTTGGAGAGAACGAGATATTAACTAAGAGGAATAAGATAGAGAGTAAGCAAGCATCTATTATGTTCTGTCACTCCCATTTAATAGATGAGGAAACTGAAGTTCAGTTACTGGACCAGGACCATGTGAGAGTGAAATAGCAAATCTGGGATCTAAACAGAGCCCATCTAACAGGGGCGTACAGGTCAACCAGTTAGCACAGCTTAGAGAGCTGCTTATATTTGATCTCTCCAGCTCCATCTCAGACCTGCAGGCTTCTCTCTCAAGTCTTGAGTGAGAACTTTGCCAGGAAGATGGGAAGTTCTCCTCATGGAATTTGAGAAACCACTGACTAAAGAATAAGCCTCAACAGTATCTCTGACGGCCTTAAAAAGTAGTAAATACCATACATACACAGTAGTAAAGCCAAGGTCCCAGGCTGTGGAGGTGAAGGGGCTGGAGTGTCTTTTTTAAAAAGTGATAAACATTGAAAATGACACCATCTACCCCTTGGTCATTCTGAAGGTACCATGCAAATTCTGTTCTTAGACCAATACCTAAATTGTTTTAATTAATAAACCTTATTTTGATGAGTTAATGTAATGCTCTTAACCTCTACTATATGTTGGACAAGAGGAAATAAGTTACTCTGAGATAACTCTTGAAAGATCCTAATAGGTTTGAATTGCTAGGCATCCAAGAAGTTACTCAGAAAAGTGACTGACATCGCTTTAAAATTAACATATGCCTGCAAGGCTGAGCCCATAGGGTTTCCTTCCTTCTCCACTGAATTTCTAAGTGTCAGGAATCCTCATCTCCATGGCCTGTGACATGACAGGGCCCCTTCTTTTTTTTTTGTCTTTTTGCCTTTTCTAGGGCCGCTTCTGCGGCATATGGAGGTTCCCAGGCTAGGGGTCTAATCGGAGCTGTAGCCGCCGGCCTACGCCAGAGCCACAGCAACGCAGGATCTGAGCTGCGTCTGCAACCTACACCACAGCTCATGGCAATGCTGGATCCTTAACCCACTGAGCGAGGCCAGGGATTGAACCCACTCAATCCGAGTTCCTGGTTCCTAGTTGGACTCGTTAACCACTGAGCCATGACGGGAACTCCATGGGCCCCTTCAGTTACAAAATTGCTTTGGGAAACCTCCAAGCCTGGGTATTCCTTTTCTATCAGGTGAGAACATGGAGACAAAACAGCCATGCATCCTGATGGCAGCAGAATAGTAAACCAGAGAGCTAGGACTAGAATCTAGAACAGGAGTGCTCTGAGCACTGCCTGCCATGTTCCCTCCTCCACAGTACACAGGAGCATTCATTAAAGATCATGCTTTTGCATAAGGCAGCCAACAGCAGCAGCACCTGTCATCTGAAGCCAAGGTCCCAGGCTGCAGAGTTGAAAGAGCTGGAGTGTCTTTTAAAAAAAAATTATCTTTTAATTGCAGTATAATTGACTTAAAATGTGTTAGTTTCAAGTGTACAGCAAAGCGAGTCAATTATACATACATATCTATTTTCTCTTATAGGTTATTTCAAAATATTGAGTCTAGTTCCCTGGGCTATACAGTAGGTCCTTGTTGGTTGTCTGTTTTATATATAGTGGTGTATATCCGTTAATCCCAAAGTCCTAATTTATCCCTCCCCTACTTCCTATTTGATAACTGTAAGTTTGTTTTCCATGTCTGTGGATCTATTTCTGTTTTCTACATAAGTTCATTTGTATCTTTTCTTAGATTCTACATATAAGCAGTATCATATGATATTTGACTTACTTCATTTAGTATGAGAATCTCTAGGTCCATCCATGTTGCTGCTAATAGCATTATTTTATTCTTTTTTATGGCTGAGTAGTATTCCATTGTGTATATGTACCACATCTTCTTTATCCATTCATCTGTGGATAGCCATCACAGTTGTTTCCATGTCTTGGCTATTGTAAATAGTGCTGCTATGAACACTGAAGTGCATGTACTTTTCTTTTTTTTTCTTTTTTGGCCACACCATGGCATATGGAGTTCCTGGGCTAGGGATCAGATCTGAGCCACAGTTGCAACCTAAGCTGCAGCTGCAGCAATGCTGGATCCTTAGCCTACTGTGCGGGGCTGGTGATCGAACCTGTGTCCCAGTGCTCTCAAGATGCCACCAATCCTGCTGCACCACAGCAGGAACTCCTGTACTTTTCAAATTATAGTTTTCTCCCAAAATATGCCCAGCAGTGGGATTATAGGATCATATGGTAGTTCTATGTCTAGTTTTTTAAGGAACTTCCATTCTGTTCTCCACAGTGGCTGCACCAATTTACATTCTCCCCAACAAGGGAGGGTTTCTTTTTGGGGCTGGAGGATCTCTTGCCTTGGCGTGGGATTGACCCAAGGGATTGACTGGAGTACAAAAGGAAGGACACTGAGGATAAAAGCCTGGCCTGGCCTGAATTGGGCAGCTCTAGTGGCACTCAGTGTAATGAAGCATTTTCAAACTACCCATGAAATATCTTTTAGGTGATAAAATCTTTATGTTCAAACTGCTAGAAAATATTTGAAACAAGCCATTCCTAAGTATGTTGAGGCAAGTATTCATAAAACACATTACACATATGTGTAAGTTAAATTTTTTTATTAAATAGAATTGAATTCAATAGTTTTAAAAAGGGTTTGCTATTGGGTTACATGGAGGAATGTATGTGGTTTGATTGTAGCCCTTACTTTTCAATGCTTTGAATGTCAAAAAGACATAGGATGGCACCTTTCTTAGGAAATATATGATTTATAATATTCTCCACACTCAATTAAAATTGAGTGTGTATTAGTCAAGATTAGATTACCAGAATATCCAAAATAACAGTGGTTTAAAGGAAATAAAGTTTCTTTTTCTCTCTTGTAAAGAGGTCAGGAGTCTGTTCATGGATGGTTTGGTGGCTTCATGGTGTCAGGGACCCATGCTCCTCCTATCTTGTTATCACTATGGGTGAATTCTATTTTCAAATTCACCTCATGGCCCAACATGGCTGTGGAACTCCAACAATCATATCTGCCATCTAGGCAGTAGGGAGTGAAAGTAAGGGAATGCTCTCTTCCACTTCCATCTCCTTGGCTAGGACCCTGTAATATGCCACATCTGGGTATACAGTAGGCTGATAAATGTATGATTTTAGCTAGACATAATGTTCTCAGCTAAAACAATAACTGGGATTATTTTTACAAAGAAAAAAGGGAGAATAAATATTTAGAAACAATTAGGAATCTGCCACAGCTTGGTTCTAGAACCTATTCCCATCATCTTGTTTCCTAGGCTCCCCACACATGCTCCTTCCATATCCTCTCTTGCATATGTGCATTTTACAAAAAGACCCTATTGCTTGAGAGATGCAGAGCCATGCAGAATAGAAAAGATCATTAGGGGTTGAAACTAAGTCAAACTAGGGAGCTTGTGGCTATGATTATTTTGCTTTATTATCAATACCATTTATATTATCAAAAAACTTTCTGTGTACTAGAACATGTAGGGGAAAGTGTCAGAAGTGTTAAGAAATAGAATATGGAATTCCTGCCTCCACTTTAGACTTTCTCATTTAGGAGAGATGAGACTCCCACAGTAAGGTCCTGTCAAGAACTGTGAAAGGCCTGAGATTTTCCCCTACTTGTAAGTTATGAGCTAGCCTGACAGTGTCCTAGATGCTGGCAGGAGACACAGGACACGGGGTCAGAGATAAAGGACTTTATCATAGCAATAGTCCAAGTGCCAGTCTTTTCTTGTGCTAGTTCCCAGGCCCTGATTCCCACAGGGTGACTCAGATGGCCACGTGACAACTGCATGGGCAGCGGGTCACATTACAGGAGAGGAATTCTGAGCATAAGGAATGCAAGTCTTCTAAAATGAGAAGAAAGGCAGCCTGCTCCTCTCCAGAGGGAAACATTGTCTCTGTGGTTCCAGGCGGTACATTGTATAAACATCCTTGTAAAGATGGTCCATCCAGTACAAGGGTGGTCAGTGTCTTCCCCGATGCCTACATAAAGGCCCGTGGAGAATTATCTCCTCACTGATGTGAAGCAGTGCACACCAACCACTGCCCTAGGACAGAAGCCAAACACTCCCTGCATCCCCTTGTGAGTGATAAGGGCAAGCCTGGACGGAGAGAGAAGGCTCTGGCCCACCTGTGCAGGTATAGCGATGGGTGTGACATGCATTTGCAAACATACCAAAGGCCAGTTTGGTTGAAGGGTGAGTGTTTTAGGAAAGCAGTGGGAGGTTGGACGGGTCCCAAGAGGGCCTGGAATACTGGAGAAACTTTCTGAATCCTTGTAAAGGGACAGTAATGGTGCCAGCTGGCAAATCAATGTAGGATGGGATAGAGTAGAGGAGCTTGGAGGCAAGGCAGAGACCACTGGAAGGTTACCACCATGGTCTGGGCATCAAGTGCTGGATACTTGAACTTTTCCCATAGGACAGGAAAACATACCTGTATTCATTCGATTTTGTTTTCTTTGCTATAGAGCACTCAGGCAACCTTTGCAGGGAACTTTACATGTGTGAGGGTCAATGGATAGCATCATTGACAAATCTATTACCTCGAGAGGCATCTCCTAGACTCTCAGGAGGTGTCACCTAGGTGTTTAGTGCTGGTCCTCTCATGTACTTCAGGATCAGGTCCTTCCCTGAAGTGTCAGAGTCAGGTCCAAAGGACCTGGGAACCCTTCCTCCATCTAATCATTGAAGAAAGTGGCTCTGAGGGATTCTGTGATGCAGGATTCTGTGATGCTGTCGATGCAGGATTCTGTGATGCTGTCGATGGGGACTTGAGTCTCAAGTAGAGCATCCTTGTGAAATGCTGGGTTAACACCTGTGTGGTAATGATATCCACAGGAGTGAGAAGGAAACAACTCAAAGGATATATTTACATCCAGTTATAGATAATTAGGTGACCTGACTTGAACTCAGTGAATCTGAAGGTCCAATTTGTCTCAAAAAGATGAGAGCACACACTGAGTCTTTTCCAGGGAAGCCTCTTTGCCAGCTGCAGTATTTCATGGTTGTCTGCCATCACCTAGAATGCAGGCGTGTGCACACACACAAATAATTGCTTTAATTCACACTTGTGTTGCTTCATCATATTAGAAAGGAACTCCCCATGTAAGAGAATAGCTGCATGGAGAACAGCTGAGAATGTGAGCACAGTGAAGTGTGTGAACGACTGGAAGGGTTTAGGAGAAAGTAGGAAGGGCTGCCTGCCCCGCTGTGACCAGATCCAAAAGGCTGCATGTGGTGTCCTGGGGAATGATAACTCCATCAGGGTGGAGGAGCTGATGTCAGGGTCCCTGCCTCCCAGGGGCTCTGCCCAGAGAGTGGTCTTGCTTCATGGGCCATTGTTGACCCTGCCTCCCAGAGGAGCTGTGAAAGGGGCCAGGGGAGGCTCTTTCCTCCATCTCTATACCAGAGGCCAGTAAGGAATAGAGGACACTTAGGAGCCAATGCATCTGTTTGCTTCTCAACAAAACTAGCAGTAAACGTGCTGAAGCCCAGGGCAGCCTGGCCTCTGCCTCCACCTTGTTGCTTAGAAAGGCCTCCTGCAGGAGGAGGGCTCCAGGGCACAGAGAGCTCACCAAGCACAACTGTGAGGGAATGAGAAAGCATCTAGCACTTCCAGAAAAATGCAGCAATTTCTCAAGACAGAGAGACGAAGATGATTGGTGTCTGATTAGCATGCTGATAAAAACAGTGATGACACCTAGCAGAGAGAGGGTTTCCCCCAACCCTGTTCAGAAGACTTGTGGAATGGAGCCGATTCTTTGTGTTTCTTTGTCGTTAAGAAAAATAGTCCTGCTTTGAGTTTGCCTCTGTTTTCTGAAGTCGCAACAGTGGATAACCACCCCTACTCTTTCAAGTGTAACCGATCCTTAAGGCTTGGCCTGCATAACAAGTGGTCTCCCCACCACTTCCCTGTGAGGTGTCTGTCCTTCCCCTGCGGCCAGCGAAGCCTGCACTCGGGGCTGCCTGGGCGCCCTGACACCTGTCACGCCATATTCTTTACTCAGGTTTTACTGACAAGACCTTGCTGTCTGTGGTATTGCAGGCACGTGAGGATGCTCAAAGAGCAATTATGACCCTGTAGTAGCTAAGGAGTGTGTGCAAGTTAGACCTGCAAGATGTGGATAGATCGGGTCTTAGGTCCCGCTCAGGCTCTGTCCTCTTGTCCCTCCCGCCCCCACTCTCAGCATCCTCGCCTTGTCTCCCCAAAGGAGTCCTTGTTCCCTGATGAAAGCATTCCATTTGTAAAAGGTCTGTTTATAAATCTGGGGGGCAGGTGATGGTGGAGGTGCCCACCAGTAAAGGCACAAAGATCCTGTGTGCACAGGCCTTTGCTGGGCTGTGGGTTCCCTAATGGGAACTGGAATTTCATGACCCCTTGCTGCCCTGAGGAGGCAGACTCAATGCTGTGACTCAAACTCAAAATTAAAGGGGCACTAATAGGGCTATTATAGGCTGAGATATATAGGGGACCATATACAAAGCCACCCTGACACCGTTTCAAGGGAATTTAAGAGCCTTCAAATTAGACCAGCCAGGGAAGACAAAAACCAGATGAATAACAACTGTTTAGCCCTACACTTGTCCTACAAAACTGTGATGCAAGTCATGTATAGAATTTTAAATGTTTTAGTAGCCATATCAAAAGTTAGAAAAGAAATGGGAGTTCCTATCATGGTGCAGCGGAAACGAATCTGAATAGGAACCATGAGGTTTCCTTGCTCAGTGTGTTAAGGATCCGGTGTTTCTATGAGCTGTAGTGTGGGTTGCAGACACGGCTTGGTTCTGGTGTTGCTGTGGCTCTGGTGCAGGCTGGCAGCTAGAGCTCCAATTGAACCCCTAGCCTGGGAATCTCCATATGCCATGGGTGGGGCCCTAAAAAAAAAAAAAAAAAAGAGACAATAAATAAATAAATAAAAATTAGAAAAGAAATGGAGAGTTCCAGTCATGGCTCAGTGGTTAACAAACTCAACTAGTATCCAAGAGGATGCAGGTTTGATCCCTGGCCTTGCTCAGTGGGTTAAGGATCCAGCATTGCCACGAGCTGTGGTGTAGGTCGCAGACGTGGCTTGGATCTGGCATTGCTGTGGCTGTGACATAGGCCAGCAGCTACAGCTCTGATTCAACCCCTAGCCTGGGAAACTCCATATGCCACAAGTGTGGCCCTAAAAAGACCAAAAAAAAAAAAAAAGAAATGAGTGAAATTACTTTTAATCTATTTCATTTAACCCAGTATACCTAAAATATTATCATTTCAATATGTAGCCAATGTAAAAAATTGTTTTTGAAACAGTTGACGTTTCATACTAGTCTTCCTATCGTGACATGCAATTTTTTTACTTTTTAAATTTTATCGGCGCATAGTTGATCTACAATGTTGTATTAGTTTCAGGTGTACAGCAAAGTGAATCAGTTATACATATACATATATATATATTCTTTTTTCCCCATATAGGTTATTACAAATTATTGAGTAGCCCTCCCTGTTCCATATAGTAGGTCCTTGTTACCTATTTTATATGGAGTAGCGTGTATATGTTAATCCCATCTTCCCAGTTTATCTCTCCCTCCTCCCATGGTTTCAATCCCTTTGGTAACCATTAAGTTTGATTTCAAAATGTGAATTTGTTTCTTTTATAAATGTGTTCTTTTGTATCCTTTTTTTTTTTTTTTTTTTTTTTTTGTCTTTTTGCCATTTCTTGGGCCGCTCCCGTGGCATATGGAGGTTCCCAGGCTAGGGGTCTAATCAAAGCTGTAGCCACCGGCCTACACCAGAGTCACAGCAATGCAGGATCTGAGCCGCGTCTGCAATCTACACCACAGCTCACGGCAAAGCCAGATGGTCAACCCACTGAGCAAGGCCAGGGATCGAACCCGCAACCCCATGGTTCCTACTCGGATTCGTTAACCACTGAGCCATGATGGGAACTCCTCATTTTTACAATTGAGTCCATATATAGATGGCATCATATGGTATTTATCTTTCTCTGTCTTACTTAGTATGATATCTCTAGGTCCATCCTCACTGCTGTAAATGGCATTGTTTCATTCTCTTTTTTATGGCTGAGTAATATTCATTGTATATATGTACCACAACTTCTTTATCCATTCCTCTACTAATGGACATTTAGGTTGCTTCCATGTTTTAGCTATTGTAAATAGTCCTGCAATGAACACTGGGTGCATGTATCTTTTTGAATTATGGTTTTCTCTGGATATATGCCCAGGAGTGGAATTGCTGAGTCATATGTTAGTTCTTTTTTTTAAAATTTATAATGATTTTTATTATTTCCACTATAGCTGGTTTACAGTGTTCTGTCAATTTTCTACTATACAGCAAGGTGACCCAGTTGGTAGTTCTTTATTTAGTTTTTTAAGGAACTTCCATACTGTTTTCCACAGTGGTTGTACCAATTTACACTCCCAGCAGTACGAGAGGGTTCCCTTTTCTCCAGGCCCTCTACAACATTTATTGTTTACAAACTTTTTGGTAATGGCCACTCTTACCGGTATGAGGTAATACCTCATTGTATTTTGATTTTCATTTCTCTAATTACTGGTGATGCTGAGAATCTTTACATGTGCCTGTTGGCCATCTATCTCTCTTCTGCCCATTTTTTAATTGGGTTGTTTTTTTGACGTAAAGTTGCATGAGATACTTGTATGTTTTGGAGGTTAACCCCTATTGATCACTTCATTTGCAAAGATTTTCTCCCATTGTGGGAGAAAATGGCTTACTTTGCTATGCAGAAATTCCTAAGTTTAATTCGGTCCCATCTGTTTATTTTTGTTTCTATTTCCATTACTTTAGAAAGTGGATCCAAAAATATTGCTGCAATTTATGTCAGAGAATGTTCTGCCTGTGTTTTCCTCTCGGAGTTTTGTAGCATCTGGTCTTATATTTAGATCTTTAATCTATTTAGAGTTAATTTTTGTTTATGGTGTTAGAGAATGTTCTAATTTTATTCTTTTACATGTAGCTGTCTAGTTTTCCCAGTATCACTTACAGAACAGACTGTCTTTTTCCATAGTATATTCTTGCCGCCTTTGTTATAGATTAGTTGACCACAGCTGCATGGGTTTATTTGTGGGTTTTCTATCCTGTTCTACTGATCTATATTTCTGTTTTTACATCAGTACTACACTATTTTCTTTATTATAGTTGTTTTACATTGGTGTGCCAATTTATGCTGTATAGCATAGTGACCCAGTCATACATATTATACACATTTTTTTCCTCATACTATCTTCCATCATGTTCTATCCCAAAAGACTGGATATAGTTCCTTGTGCTATACAGCTGGACGTCATTGCTTATCCATTCTAAATGTAATAGTTTGCATCTACCAACCCCAAACTCCCAGTCCATCCCACTCCCTCCCTGCTCCAGATTGGCAACCACAAGTCTGTTCTCGATATCTGTAAAGTCTGTTTTTGCTTTGTAGATATGTACTACATCTTCTTAATCCATTCACTGTCAATGGACATTTAGGTTTTTTTCCATGTCTTTGCTATTGTAAATAGTGTTGCAACGAACATAGGGGTGCATGTACCTTTTTAATTGTAATTTTGTCTGGATATATGCCCAGGAGTAGGACTGCTGGATCATTTGGTAGTTCTATATTTTATTTTCTGAGTAACCTCCCTACTGTTTTCCATAGTCATTGTACCAGTTTACATTACCCCCAACACTGTAGGAGGGTTCTCTTTTCTACACACCCTCTCAAGCATTTGTTATTTGTAGATTTATTAATGACAGCTATTCTGACCGGTGTGAGGTGGTACCTCATTGTGGTTTTGATTTGCATTTCTCTAATAATTAGTGATGTTGAGCATTTTTTCATGTGCCTGCTGGCCATCCGTATGTTTTCTTTGGAGAAATGTCTACTTAGGTCTTCTGCCCATTTTTTTGATTGGGTTGTTTGCCTTTTTATTATTAAGTTGTAGGAGCTGCTTGTATATTTTGGAGATTAAACCTTTGTCTGTTGAATCATTTGAAAAGATTTTATCCCATTCTGTGGGTTGCCTTTTCATTTTTTTAATGACTTCCTTTGCTGTGCAGCTTTTGAGCTTAATTAGGTCCCATTGGTTTTTGTCTTTAGTGTCATTAATCTAGGAGGTGGATCAAACAATATGATGCTGTGATTCATGTTAAAGAGTGCTCTGCCTATGTTTTCCTCTAGGAGTTGTAAAGTATCTGGCCTTACATTTAGGTTTTTAACCCATTTTGAGTTTATTTTTGTGTATGGTGTTAGAAAGTGGTCTAAGTTCATTCTCTTACATGTGGCTGTCCAATTTTCCCAGCACCATTTATGGAAGAGACTATCTTTCCTCCATTGTATGTTCTTGCCTCCTTTGTCACAGATGAATTGACCATGTGTTTGGATTTATTTCTGGGCTTTCTATCCTGTTCCACTGATCTGTATTTCTGTTTTGTGCCAATACCATACTGTTTTGACTGTAGCTTTGTAGTAGAGTCTGAAGTCAGGAAGCCTGATTCCTCTAGTTCTGTTTTGTTTTGTTTTAATATTGCTTTAGATATTTGAGGTCTTTTGTGTTTCTACACAAATTTTTAAATATTTTCTTCTAGTTCTGTAAAGAATGTCATTGGTAATTTTATAGGGATTTCACTGAATCTGTAGATTGCCTTAGGCAGTACTTTCATTTTGACTATATTGATTTTCTTCCTATCCAAGAGCATGGTATATCCATCTGTCTATTTCTGGCATCTCTGATTTCCTTCATCAGCATCTTATAGTTTCCAGAGGACAGGTCTTTTATCTCCTTAGATAGATTTATTCTTAGGTATCTTACTCTTTTTGATGTGATGGTAAATGGTATGGTTTCCTTAATTCCTCTTTCTGATCTTTCATTGTTAGCATATAGAAATGCTTTTAATTTCTGTGTATTGATTTTGTATCTTGCAATTTTACCAAATTCATTGATAAACTCTAACAATTTTCTGGTAGTATCTTTAGGATTTTCTAGGTATAGGATCATGTCATCTACAAACAGTGATAATTTTACCTCTTCTTTTCCAATTTGTATTCCTTTTATTTCTTCTTCTTCTCTGATTGACATGGCTAAGACTATGTTGAATAACACTGGTGAAAGTGGACATCCTTGTCTTGTTCCTGATCTTAGTGGAAATGCTTTCAGTTTTTTTACTATTGAGAATGATGTTAGCTGTGGGTTTGTCATAAATGGCTTTTATTACATTGAGGTAGTTCCCCTCTATACCCACTCTCTGGAGAGTTTTTATCAGGAATGGGTATTGGATTTTGTCAAAAGCTTTTTCTGCAAATATTGGGATGACTATATGATTTTTATTTTTCAGTTTGTTGTGGTGGTGTATCACATTGACAGATTTGTGGATACTGAAGAAGCCTTGCATCTCTGGGATAAATCCTACTTGTCCATGGTGTATGATCTTTTTAATATATATTTGTATGCAGTTTGCTAATATTTTGTTGAGGATTTTTGCATTTATGTTCATCGGTGATATTGGCCTATAATTTTTTTGTGCTATCTTTGTCTGATTTTTGGTATCAGGGTGATTGTGGCTTCAAAGAATGAGCTTGAGAGTGTTTCTTCCTCTGAAATCTTTTGGAAAAGTTTCAGTAGAAGAGTTGTTAACTCTTCTCTGAATGTTTGATAGAATTCAGCTGTGAAGCCATCAGGTCCTTGCTTTTTGTTTTTTGGAAGGTTTTAAGTCACATTTTCAATTTCAGCAGTTGTGATTGGTTTATTAATATTTTCTATTTCTTCCTGGTTTAGTCTTAGTAGGTTGTACCTTTGTAAGAATCTGTCCATTTCTTCTAAGTTTTCCATTTTATTGGCATACAATTGCTCATAGTAGTCTCTCATGATCCTTTGTATTTCTGTCTATGGTATCTGCTGTAATTTCTCCTTTTTCATTTCTAATTTTGATTAGAATCCTTTTTTTCATGATGAGTCTGGCTAGAGGTTTATCAATTTTGTTGATCTTTTCAAAGAACCAATTTTTGGTTTCATTGATCCTCTGAACTGCTTTCTTTGTCTCTATTTTATTAATTTCTGCTCTAATCTTTACAATTTCTTTTCTTCTACTTATGTTGGGCTTTGTTCTTCCTTATCTAGATGTTTAAGGTGTAAGGTTAGGTTGTTTATTTGAGGGTTTTTTTTTTCTTCTTTTCTGAGATAAGACTGTATTGCTATAAACTTCCCTCTCAGAATTGCTTTTGCTGTGTCCCATAGGTTTTGGATTATTGTATCTTTATTGTCATTTTTCTCTAAGTATCTTTTAATTTTCTCTTTGATTTCTTCAATGATCCACTGGTTGCTTAGCAGAATATCGTTTAGCTTCCAGAAGTTTGTGTTTTTTGCTATTTTTTTTCTTGTAGTTGATTTCTAGTTTCATAGCACTGTGGTGTGAAAAAATGCTTGAAATAATTTCAATTTCTTAAAATTTATCTAGGCTTAATCTGTGGGCCAAGAAGTGATCTATCCTGGAGAATGTTCCAAGTGCACTTGAGTAAAAAGTATATTCTACTGCTTTGGGGCAAAAAGTTCTATAAATATCAGTTAAGCCTATTTGGTATAGTGTATCATTTAAGGTGTTTCCTTGTTGATTTTCTTTTTGGTCTGGATGATCTATCCATTGCTGTAAGTGGGGTGTTGAAATCCCTCACTATTATTGTGTTGCTGTCAATTTCTCCTTTTATGGCTGTTAGTAGTTGCCTCATATATTGTGTTCCTATGTTGAGTACATATATATTTATAATTGTTATATCTTCTTGAATTGAGCCATAAATCATTATGTAATGTCCTTGTCTTTTGTGACCTTTATTTAAATATACTTTGATCAGATATGATATTTTTGTATTGCTACTCCTGTTTTTGTATAATTTGTTTGCATGTAATATTTTCTTCCATCCCCTTACCTCAAGTCTCTATGTGTCTTTAATCTGAAATGGGTCTCTTGTAGAGAGCATATGTATGGGTCTTGCTTTTGTATCCACTCAGCCCATCTGTGTCTTTTAGTTTGAGCATTTAATCCATTTACATTCACTGTAATTACGGTTAAGTACGTACTTACTATCATTTTCTTAATTTTTCTGAATTGCTATTTTGGGTTTTCTTTCTTCCCTTCTTCTTTTTGTTGTCTTCTCTTGTGATTTTTTGACCATCTTTAGTGTTGTGTTTGGTTTCTTTTTTCTTTTTTATGTGTGGGACCATTTAGTTATTCAGTTTGTGGTTCCCAATATTATTTTTTTTAGGCCTGCATCCATGGCATATGGAAGTTCCCAGGCTAGGGGTCTAATCAGAGCTACAGCTGCCAGCCAACACCACAGCCACAGCAATACAGGATCCAAGCCATATCTGTAACCTACACCACAGCTCATGGCAACGCTAGATCCTTAACCTTTTGAGCAAGGCCATGGATTGAAGCTGTGTCCTCATAGATACTAGTCAGGTTCATTACTGCTGAGCCACATGGGAACTTTCTCCCATTACTTTCTTTTTTTTAATTATTATTTTTTTATTTTCCCACTGTACAGCAAGGGGGTCAGGTTATCCTTAGATGTATACATTACAATCATATTTTTCCCCCACCCCTTCTTCTGTTGCAACATGAGTATCTAGACAAAGTTCTCAATGCTATTCAGCAGGATCTCCTTGTAAATCTATTCTAAGTTGTGTCTGATAAGCCCAAGCTCCCAATCCCTCCCACTCCCTCCCCCTCCCATCAGGCAGCCGCAAGTCTCTTCTCCAAGTCCATGATTTTCTTTTCTGAGGAGATGTTCATTTGTGCTGGATATTAGATTCCAGTTATAAGTGATATCATATGGTATTTGTCTTTGTCTTTCTGGCTCATTTCACTCAGTATGAGATTCTCTAGTTCCATCCATGTTGCTGCAAATGGCATTATGTCATTCTTTTTTATTGCTGAGTAGTATTCCATTGTGTATATATACCACATCTTCCGAATCCAATCATCTGTCGATGGACATTTGGGTTGTTTCCATGTCCTGGCTATTGTGAATAGTGCTGCAATGAACATGCGGGCGAATGTGTCTCTTTTAAGTAGAGTTTTGTCCGGGTAGATGCCCAAGAGTGGGATTGTGGGGTCATATGGAAGTTCTATGTATAGATTCCTAAGGTATCTCCAGACTGTTCTCCATAGTGGCTGTACCAGTTTACATTCCCACCAACAGTGCAGGAGGGTTCCCTTTTCTCCACAGCCCCTCCAGCACTTGTTATTTGTGGATTTATTAATGATGGCCATTCTGACTGGTGTGAGGTGGTATCTCATGGTAGTTTTGATTTGCATTTCTCTTATAATCAGCGATGTTGAGCATTTTTTCATGTGTTTGTTGGCCATCTGTATATCTTCTTTGGAGAAATGTCTATTCAGGTCTTTTGCCCATTTTTCCATTGATTGATTGTTTTTTTTGCTGTTGAGCTGAATAAGTTGCTTATATATTCTAGAGATTAAGCCCTTGTTAGTTCCATCATTTGAAACTATTTTCTTGCATTCTGGAAGTTGTCTTTTTGTTTTCTTTTGGGTTTCCTTTGCTGTGCAAAAGATTTTCAGTTTGATGAGGTCCCATGGGTTTATTTTTGCTCTAATTTCTATGGCTTTGGGAGACTGACCTGAGAAAATATTCATGATGTTGATGTCAGAGAGTGTTTTGCCTATGTTCTCTTCTAGGAGTTTGGTGGTGTCCTGTCATATATTTAAGTCTTTCAGCCATTTTGAGTTTATTTTGTTCATGGTGTGAGGGTGTGTTCTAGTTTCATTGCTTTGCATGCAGCTGTCCAGGTTTCCCAGCAATGCTTGCTGAATAGACTTTCTTTTTCCCATATTTTTATGTTCTTGCCTCCCTTGTCAAAGATTAATTGATCATAGGTATCAGGGTTTATTTCCGGATTCTCTATTCTGTTCCATTGGTCTGTCTGTCTGTTTTGATACCAGTACTACACTGCTTTGATGACTGTGGCTTTGTAGTATTTCTTGAAGTCTGGGAGAGTTATGCCTCCTGCTTGGTTTTTGTTTCTCAGGATTGCTTTGGCGATTCTGGGTTTTTTGTTGTTCCATATAAATGTTTGGATTGTTTGTTCTAGTTCTGTGAAAAATGTCATGGGTAATTTGATAGGGATTGCATTGAATCTGTAGATTGCTTTGGGTAGTATGGCCATTTTTACAATATTGATTTTCCCAATCCAGGAACATGGAATATCTTTCCATTTCCTTACATCTTCTTTGATTTCTTTGATTAAAGTTTTATAGTTCTCGGCATATAGGTCCTTTACCTCCTTGGTCAGGTGTATTCTGAGGTATTTGATTTTGTGAGGTGCAATTTTAAAAGGTATCGTATTTTTGTATTCCTTTTCTAATGTTTCATTGCTGGTATACAGAAATGCAACTGACTTCTGAATGTTAATCTTATATCCTGCTACTTGGCTGAATTTATTAATCAGTTCAAGGAGTTTTGGGGTTGAGTCCTTAGGGTTTTCTATGTATAGTATCATGTCATCTGCATAGAGTGACAGTTTTACCTCTTCTCTTCCTATATGGATGCCTTTGATTTCTTTTGTTTGTCTAATTGCTGTGGCTAGGATTTCCAAAACTATGTTGAAGAGTAGTGGTGAGAGTGGGCATCCCTGTCTTGTTCCAGATTTGAGTGAGAAGGCTTTCAGTTTTTCCCCATTGAGTATTATATTTGCTGTGGGTTTATCATAAATGGCTTTGATTATATTCAGGAATGTTCCCTCTATACCCACTTTGGCGAGGGTCTTGATCATGAATGGATGTTGGACTTTGTTAAATGCTTTTTCTGCGTCTATTGAGATGATATGATTTTTTATTTTTATTTTTTGTTAATGTGGTGTATGGTGCTGATTGATTTGCGTATGTTGAACCATCCTTGTGAACCTGGGATGAACCCAACCTGGTCATGGTGTATAATTTTTTTGGTATGTTGTTGGATTCGGTTGGCTAAGATTTTGTTGAGAATTTTTGCATCTATATTCATCAATGATATTGGGCGATAGTTTTCTTTTTTGGTGGTATCTCTGTCTGGTTTTGGAATGAGGGTGATGGTGGCCTCATAGAATGTCTTTGGGAGTATTCCTTCTTCTTCAACCTTTTGAAAGAGTTTAAGGAGGATGGGCACCAATTCCTCTTTATATGTTTGGTAAAATTCACCTGTGAAGCCATCTGGTCCTGGACTTTTATTTGTAGGGAGTGATTTTATGACCTCTTCAATTTCATTTCTAGTGATCGGTCTGTTCAGTTGGTCTGTTTCTACTTGATTCAGTTTTGGCAGGCTGTAAGATTCTAGAAAATTGTCCATTTCTTCCAGATTGTCAAACTTGTTGCCATATAGTTGTTCATAGTATTCTCTTATGGTTTTTCGTATTTCTGCTGTATCCGTTGTGATTTCTCCTTTTTCATTTATAATTTTGGTTATTTGGGTTCTTTCTCTCCTCTTTTTAGTGAGTATGGCCAGGGGTTTGTCAATTTTGTTCACCTTTTCAAAGAACCAGCTCTTGGTTTTATTAATTTTCTTTATTGTTTTTTGAGTCTCTGTTTTATTGATTTCTTCTTTGATCTTTATAATTTCCTTCCTTCTGCTGACTTTAGGACTTTTTTGTTCTTCTTTTTCTAATTCATTTAGGTGGAGGGTTAAGTTGTCAATTTGGGATCTTTCTTCTTTTTTGAGAAAGGCCTGGATTGCTATAAATTTCCCTCTGAGCACTGCTTTCGCAGCATCCCATAGATTTTGAGAGGTTGTGTCTTCATTATCATTTGTTTCAAGGTAGTTTTTAATTTCCTTCTTGATTTCCTCATTGACCCATTGGTTTTTTAGTAGCATGTTGTTTAGTCTCCATGTAGTAGGTTTTTTGTCATTTCTTTTCCCATGGTTGATTTCTAATTTCATGGCATTGTGGTCAGAGAAGATACTTGAGATAATTTCTATGCTCCTAAATTTATTGAGATTAGCTTTGTGTCCCAATATATGGTCGATTCTTGAGAATGTTCCATGAGCACTTGAGAAGAATGTGTATTCTTCTTTTTTTTGGATGTAGTGTCCTTAAGATATCAATTAAGTCTAACTTTTCTATTGTTTCCTTTAGGATCTCTGTTGCTTTATTGGTTTTCTGTCTAGAGGATCTGTCCATTGATGTGAGGGGGGTATTAAGGTCTCCTACTATGATTGTATTCTCATCAATATCTCCCTTTATGTCTGTTAATATTTGTTGTATGTATCTGGGTGCTCCTATATTTGGGGCATATATGTTGACGATAGTAACATCCTCTCCTTGGATGGATCCCTTAATCATTAAGTAGCGTCCTTCTTTGTCTTTCTTTATGTCTTTTGTTTTAAAGTCTATTTTGTCTGATATGAGCGTTGCGACTCCTGCTTTTCTGTCATGTCTATTGGCGTGAAATATTTTTCCCCACCCTTTCACTTTCAATCTATATGTATCTTTTGTCCTAAGGTGAGTTTCTTGTAGGCAGCAAATTGAAGGTTTTTGCCTTTTTATCCACTCAGCCACTCTGTGCCTTTTGATTGGGGCATTCAGTCCATTGACATTTAAGGTGATAATTGATAGATGATTATTTATTGCCATTTGAACCTCGTGTTCCAGTTGATTCTATGGTTCTCCATTCTTCCTTTCTTTTTTTTTTTTTTTTTTGGTTGGATGGTCTCCTGTTATTATCTGCTTGAGTGTATTTTTTTTTCACTTTTTGCAAATGCAATATTTGCTTTTGGCTTGTGGTTGCCCTGTTTTTTAAGTATGCTAACCCCTTCCCATAATTGTGTGTTTTAGCCTGATGGTCCTGTAAGTTCAAACACTTCATTACTATATTAAAATTAAGAAGAGAAACATACAAACAAATAAACAAAAAGGGTTATTTACTTCCTAACATCCCTTGCCCACATTTTATGGTTTTGATGACTCTTTTTTATTTTTTTCTTTTTAATTTTATTTTGTTTGAAGCATGTTCATGATTAAATCTGTATGCTGGCTTATTTGAGTGACTGCTCTCTGATTGCGGTTTCCTCAGTCCTAGTTCTTCCTCTTCTTCTTTTTTTTTTTTTTTCTTTTCTTTTTTCTTCCCTTTCCTTCCTTTCTTTTTGGTTTAGAGAAGCCCTTTCAATATTTCCTTTAACCTGGGTTTTATGTTGCTGTATTTGTTTGTTGGAAAAAAATTTTATTTCCCCTTCTATTTTAAATGATATTCTTGCTGGATAGAGTATTCTAGGTTGCATATTTTTTCCTTTGAGCACTTTAAATATCTCTTGCCATTCCCTCCTGGCCTGTAGTGTTTCTGTAGAGAAATCAGCTGATATTCTTATGGGGGTTCCCTTGTAGGTAACATTCTGTTTTTCTCTTGCTGCCTTTAGGATCCTCTCTTTATCACTAACTTTTGCCATTTTTATTATGATGTGTCTTGGTGTGGGTCTATTTGGGTTCAGTTTGTTTGGGGCCCTCTGTGCTTCTTGTATCTTGAACCCAGTATCCTCTAGATTTGGGAAGTTTCCATCGATAATTTCTTCAAATATATTTTCCATCCCCATATCTTTTTCTGCTCCTTCTGGAATTCCTATTATGCGTAGATTGGCCTGCTTTATATTATCCCATAGGTCTCTTATATTGCTTTCCAGTTTTTTGATTCGGTTTTCTGTCTGTTGACTGGATTGAGTGATTTCCATTATTCTATCTTCCATATCACTGATTCGTTCTTCTGCATTATTCATTCTGGTTTTTACTGCCCTTAGTTCAGTTTGCATCTCTGCAAATGAGTGTTCTAGTTTTTCTTGGCTCCTCCTTATATTTTCTAGTTCCTTTCTGAGGGTATCTGCATTACTGTTCATATCTTTTAATTCCTTCAGTATTTTCACTATTTCTCTTTTCAACTCCAGGTCTGTCTGACTTCAGAGATCTGTTTCATTGTTGACTGTTTTAGGTGAGTTCTCCTGTTGGTTTGACTGGGGGTGGTTTCTCAGCTTCTTCATCTTGCTTATTGTTTTCTTTCTCCTGAGGGAGTTGTACTCTCCGTTATCGGGCAGTGTTTGCCTTGTCACTGCCGTGGAATATTTCCTGAGGGCTGGCGTTGTTGGTCAATCTTTTTTGAGGCAGTGTGGCTTTTCTGGAGTGTTGATGGGGCTAACAGTGTTTCTTTGAAGCAAAGGAGGGCTTCCTGAGGGCAGACAGGACTGGGAGGTCCACACCACAATGGTACCAGATTTCACTTGGTCATGCAGAGCTTGCTCTGGTGTTTTTAGGCTGTGGGGTTCTTGCAGAGGGTTGGCGGTGCTGGGCAGCTGCTCCTCAGGAGTGCAGCACCCCCTGGGGGCTGGAGAAGCTATCTGGGTCACTGAGAACCTAAGAGCCTCTTCCCTAGGGCAGCCCAACTCGGAAGGATGGCCTGAGAATGTAGGTGGATCTTTTCACAGTCTGGCTGAGCTTGTTGCAGCTTTTCTGGGCTGCAGGGGCTCTTCCAGGGGGCTGGTGGTGCTGAGCAGCTATTCCGCGGGAGTGGGGTACCCCCTGGGAGCTTGGGCGGGTAGCAGGGCCGCTGGAAACCCAAGAGGCTCCTCCCCAGGGCAGCCCGACTCAGAAAGACCATCTGAGATCTTTTCCCGACTCGGCCAGGCTTGTTGCAGATTTTCTGGGCTGCAGGGGGTCCTGCCTGGAGCTGGCAGTCCTATGCAGCTGGTCCACTAGGTCTCAGCACAATGCTTGCTAGTTTTGATATGATATTTGTTAGTGGGTGATTTCCTACTTTTGTATTATTTTTGCATTTACAAATGAGCTTCTTCATTTGTAGTATTCTTGCTTCTACTTGTGGTTCTTCCTTTTCTGCTTAGAGAAGTTCTTTTAGTAGCTGATGTAGAGCTGGTTTGGAGGTGCTGAATTCTCTTAGCTTTTGCTTGTCCAAGAAGCTTTTGATCTCTCCATAAAATCTGAATAAGAGCCTTGCTGGGTAGAGTATTCTTGGTTCTAGGTTCCTTCTCTCATCACCTCAAGTATATCCTGCCACTCCTTTAATGCTTGTAGAGTTTCTGCTGAAAAATAAGCTGTTATCTTTATGGGGGTTCCCCTGTATGTTGATCTTCCCTTGTGGCTTTTAATATTTTTTCTTTGTATTTAATTTTTGTCAGTTTGAGTGGTATGTGTCTTGCTGTGTTTTTCCTTGGGTTTATTTTGTATGGAATTCTCTGTGCTTCTTCAACTTGAGTGTTTCCTTTCCCATATTAGGGAAATTTTCAGCTATAATCTCTTCAAATACTTTCTCTGCTCCACCTTCTCCTTCTGGAACCCCTATGATACAAATGATGGTACATTTAATGTTGACCCAGAGGTCTCTTAGACTTTCCTCAGTTCTTATCATTTTTCTTTATTCTTTCCTGTGGCAGTGATTTCCACCACTCTGTCTTCCACCTAACTTATTTGTTCCTCTGCCTCTGTTAACCTGCTATTGGTTCCTTCTAGATTATTTTTTATTTCAGATATTGTGCTATTCATTTTGCTCTTTAAATCCTCTCTTTGTTAAACGTTTAAGTTCTTGATCTGTGTCTCAACTGTTTTCCAAGGTCATGGATCATCTTTACTATCACCACTCTGGATTCTTTTTCAGGTAGATTGCCTACCTCCCCTTCATTTACTGGTTTTTGTGTGCTTTTGTCTTATTCCTTTGTCTGAAAGCTACTTCTCTGTCATCTCATACTGTCTACCTTTCTGTTTATCGTACCCTTGAGAGTAGGTATGTACATGGAGCAGCAGGTGCCCAGTCCTGGAGTTCTCAGGGGTGGTGGTGGTTCACAAGTACCCAGAGCACGTGATGGAAGAAGCAGCTGTATCACACTCCCTCTCCTGGAGCTGGGTGGTTTCTAGGGTTGAGGTCTGTGAGTTAGGTAGCAGTGACTCACAGTTCACAGGATTGCTTCTGTAGCACAAGGGGGGAAGCAGTGTCTCTTGCAACCAGGTAGTTTCAGGACTATTTTCCATAACTTGCAATGTCAGTGGTTGCTCCTATAGTCCCTCCCTTTACTGCGGAGGCTGTAGTGACCGCTCTCTGTAGCTGTAGGGGTAGGCTCCATGGTTCTGCCATCACTCTCCTTGCTTGTCCACTCTAGGGATCTCTCTCTATAGCCCCCCCACCCGGGGGAGTTCTTTCTATTGGAAAAAGTCTCTTTAGCTGCAAGACATTTACTTCTGGCAGTCCCTCCTCCTGCCTGGTTGCTAGTAGGCATGCTCTCTGTAGCCAGTGTGGTTTGGAGTTTGAACTTATGGGCCTCCCATGGCTCCCTTGGTGTGTAATGAGTGGCACTGGTTGTGGGCCCTTGCAAGCCCACTGGAATGGGCCATTACTTGTAATTTTCTCCAACTAGGTAGCCTGTAGATCCAGCAGGGAGCATGCATCAGCAGCCCTTTCTTGGCCCATTTTTTTTATTGGGATTTTTTGTTGTTGTTACTGAGTTATATGAGTTGTTCATATATCTTGGAGATTAGACCCTTGTTGATTGCATTGTCCAAAAGAATCTTCTTCTATTCTGTGGATTGTCTTGTCATTTTTTTAAATGGTTTCCTTTGCTGTACAAAAGCTTTTAAGTTTAATTAGGTCCTACTGGTTTATTTTTGTGTTTCTTGTCATTACTCTAGGAGGTGGACTAAACAAGATGCTGCTGCAGTTTATATCAAAGAGCATTCTGCCTGTGTTTTCCTCTAGGAGTTTTATAGTATCTGGCCTTACATTTAGGTTTTTGATCCATTTGTGGTTTAGTTTTGTGTATTGTGTTAGAAAATGATCTGATTACATTCTTCTACATATATAGCTGTCTAGTTTTCCCAGCACCACTTACTGAAGAGGCTATCTTTTCTCCACTGTATGTTCTTGCTTACTCTGTCAAAGATTAGTTGACCATAGGTGCTTAAGTTTATTTCTGGGCTTTCTATCCTATTCCACTGATTTATAGTTCTGTTTTTGTGTCAGTCACATCTTGTTTTGATGACCACTGCTTTGTAGAATAGTCTGAGGTCAAGGAGCCTAGTTCCTCCAGTTCTGTTTTTCTCTTTCAAGACTGCTTTTGCAGAGTTCCTGTTGTGGCACAGCAGAAATGAATTCAACTAGTATCCATAAGGATGTGGGTTCTATCCTTGGCCTTACTCAGTAGGTTAAGGATCCATTGTTGCCCTAAGCTGTGGTGTAGGTCCCAGATGCAGCTTGGATCCTGCACTGCTGTGGCATAGGCTGGCAGCTGTAGTTCCAATTCGACCCCTAGCCTGGGACCTTCCATATGCCATGAGTGCAGCCCTAAAAACGGAGAGATTTCTTTGGCCATTCATGGTCTTTTCATTTCCATGCAAATTTAATTTTTTTTGTTCTAGTTTTGTGAAAAAAAAAAGTCATTTGTAATTTGATAGGGATTGGGGATTCCACTGAATCCGTAGATTGCTTTGGGTAGTACAGTCATTTTAACAACATTGATTCTTCCAGTCCAAGAGCATGTTCTATCTTTCCATCTGTTTGTGTCATCACTTGATTTCTTTCATCAGCATCTTATAGTTTTCAGAGTACAAGTGTTTTGCCTCTTCAGGTAGATTTATTCCTAGGTGTTGAATTCTTTTTGATAGCACTGTAAATGGAACTGTTTTCCTAATTTCTCTTTCTGACTTTTCATTGTTACTTTATAGGAATGCAACAGATATCTGTGTATTAATTTTGACTCCTGCAACTTTACCAAATTCATTGATGAACTCTAATAGTTTTCTGGTAGCACCTTAAGGATTTTCTATGTATAGTATCATACCATATGCAAACAGTGACAGTTTTACTTCTGTCCCTTGTTGGTTGCATTGTTTGCACTATCTTCTCCCATCCTATGGGTTATCTTTTTGGTTTTTTTTTATGGTTTCCATTGCTGTGCAAAAGCCTGTACTTTTGATTAGGTCCCACTGGTTTATTATTTTTATTTCTATTGTCTTGGGAGACTGAACTAAGAAAGTGTTTGTATGGTTTATGTCACATGGTTTGTATAGAATGTTTCCCTATTTCTTTTCTAGGAGTTTTATGGTGTCATGTCTTATGTTTGAGTTTATTGCTGTGCATGGTGTGAGGGTGTATTCTAGTTTCACTGATTTACATGCAGCTGTCCGGTTTTGCCAGCATCACTTCCTAAAGAGACTGTCCTTTTCCGATTTTATATTCTTGCCTTCCTTGTCAAAGATCAATTGATCCTATGTGTCTGGGTTTATTTCTGGGCTCTCTATTCTGTTCCATTCATCCCTATGTCTGTTTTTGTGCCAGTACCACACTCTCTTGATTACCATAGCATTGTAATATTGTGTGAAGTCTGGGAAAGTTATGCCTCCTGCTTTGTTGCTGCTGTTTTTTTCCTGCGGATTGCTTTGGCAATTCTGGGCCTTTATGGTTCCATATAAATTTTTGGATTATTCGTTCTGGCTTGCTAAAAAAAATGTCATGGGTAATTTAATAGTGACCACATTAAATCTATAGATTGCTTTGGGTAGAATGGCAATTTTTAAATAATATTAATTCTTCCAATCCAGGAACATGGGATATTTCCATTTCTTTGAATCCTCTTTAATTTCCTTGATTGATGTTTTGCAGTTTTCAGTGTATAAGTCTTTCCCTTCCTTGGTTTATTCCTAGGTATTTTATTTTGGGGGGTGTGTTTTTAAAAGGTTTTGTTTCTCTATATTTCTTTTCTAATATTTCATTGTTAGCATACAGAAACACAACTGATTTCTGAATGTTAATCTTGTATCCTGCTACTTTGAATTCTTTGATCTGATTAAGTAGTTATTGCATGGAGTCCTTAGGGTTTTCTATATATAGTATCATGCCATCTGCATATAGTGACAATTTTACCTCTTCTCTTCCAATATGTATACCTTTCATTTCTTTTGTTTGCATGACTGCTGTGGCTAGGGCTCCCAATACTATGTTGAATAAAAGTGGTGAGAATCAGCATCCTTGTCTTATTCCAGACTTCAGCAGGAAGTCTGAGCTTCTCTCTGTTGAATATTATATTGGCTGTGGGTTTGTCATCAATGACGTTAATTCTGTCGAGGTATTGTCTCTCTATACCCACCCTGGCAAGAGGTTACCATGAATGAATGCTGGATTTTATCTAATGCTTTTTTTGCATCTACTGAGATGATCATGTGGTTTGGGCTTTTCCTTCATTATCGTGGTATATGACAAGAGACTGATTTGCATATGTTCAACCATCCTTGTAAACTTGGGATAAATTCCACTTGGTTGTAGTGGATATTTTTTATGTGTCATTGGATTCAGTTTGCTAAAACTCTGTTCAGGACTTTTCATCTGCATTCATCAAATATACTGGCCTGTAATTTTCTTTTTTAGTAGTATCTTTGTCTGGTTTTGGTATTAGGTGATGGTGGCTTCATAGAATGTCTTTAGGAATGTTCCTTTTTATTCAGTCTTTTGGAAGAGTTTACAAAAGATGGGTGTAAGTTTTTCTTTGTATGTTTGGTAGGATTCTCCTGTGAAGCCATTTGGTCCTAGACTTTTGTTTGTAGGGAGTGCTTTTATTACATATTCAATTTCATTTCTAGTGACTGGTCTATTCAAATTATCTCTTTCTTCTTTACTCAGTTTTGGCGGGCTGTATTTTTCTAGAAAGTTTTCCATTTCTTCTAGGTTGTCAAATTTGTTGGCATATAATTGTATTTCTGCAGTATCTGTTGGGAGTCCCACTTTTTCCATTTCTTATTGTTTAATTGCGTTCTCTCTTCTTCTTGAGTCTGGCCAGAGGTTTGTCAGTTTTCTTTTATATTTTCAAAGAACCAGCTCTTGGTGTGTTTTTGTTTGTTTGTTTGTTTGTTTTTTTAAATGTTTTAATCTCTTTTATTTTTTTTTAGGGCTGCAGAAAAATCTGCCAATAACCTTATTGGGGTTCCCTTGTATGTTGTTTCTTTTCCCTAGCTGCTTTCAATATTTTCTCTTTGTCTTTAATTTTGGTCAGTTTGACTAATATGTGTCTTGGGGTAGTCCTCCTTGGGTGTATTTTATATGGTACTTGTTGCACTTCCTGGATTTGAGTGAGTGGTTCCTTTCCCATGTTAGGGAAGTTTTTGGCCATTATCTCTTGAAATATTTTTTCTGTCTCCTTCTCTCTCTCTTCTCCTTCTGGCACCCCATAATACGGATGATGTGGGTGCATTTAACGTTGTCCCAGACTTGTCTGAGACTGTCTTCATTTGTTTTCAATCTTTTTCCTCTTCTGTTCCACATCCGTGATTTCCACTAATCTGTCCTCCACCTTGCTTATTCGTTCTTCTACCTCCCGTATTGTGCAATTGGCTGCTTCTAATGAATTATTTCTGTTATTGTATTTTGCATCTCCTCTTGCTTAAGTTTTATATCTTGCATCTCTTTGCTCAGTGTTTCCTGTAATTTATCCATCTTTGCCTCCAGTTTATTTCCAATGTCTTGCGTCATCTTCAGCATCAACAGTCTAAAGTCTTTTTCCTGGAGAATGAGAATCTCCTGATCACTTGGCTGTTTTTCTGGGGATTTTTCTTTCTCCCTTATCTGAGTTATAGTTCTCTGTCTTTTCATTTTTATGGGTTTTTGCTGTGGTGACTTTTACAGATAATAGAGTTGTAGCCTCTCTTACTTCTGATGTCTGCCCCCTGTGGCTGAAGTCAGTATGGGGGGCTTGCTGTAGGCTTCCTGATGGGAGGGACTGATGCCTGCCCACTGGTGGGTGGAGCCTATTCTAATCCCTCTGGTGGGTGGGGCTTTGTCTCTGGTGAGATTAGAGGTGGCTGTGTGCCTGGGGGCTGGGGTCTTTAAGCAGCTTGTTTACTGATGGAGGGAGCTGTGATTCCACCTGGATTGTTGTTTGGCTTGGGGCTTTTCAGCGCTGATGGGTGGGGCCAGATTTTTCCAAAATGGCCACCTCCAGAGAAACACATGCTGATGAAGATTCCCAAGAACCTTGTTTCCAATGTCCTTCCCCCACAACAAGCCACATTCACCTCTGCCTTCCCAGGAGGTCCTCTAAGAACCACAGCCAGGCCCAACCCAGATTCCCACAGAGACCCTGCTTTGCCCTGGGACCCAGTGCATGTGAAAGTTTGTGCGCACCTTCCAAGAATGGGGTCACCACCTACCCCAGTCCCGTGGAGATCCTGCACACAAACCCCACTGGCCTTCAATGCCAGATGCTCCAGGGGCTCTTTCTCCCAGTGCCAGATCCCCCAGTGTGGGGGTTTGATGTTGGGCTCAAAACTCTCACTCCTGTAGGTGAGTCTCTGTGCTACGGTTACTTTCCAGTCTGTGGGGCTTCCCACCCAGGAGCTATGGGGTTGCTTAGATCATGTAATCGCCCCTCCTACCTCTGGATGTGGCCTTCTCTTTTTGAAAGTTTCAGGTCCGTTTGGTTGAAGATTGCTCGGCATTTGGTTGTAAATTTTGTTGTTTTTAGTAGAGACATTGAGCTCCATTCCTTCTATTCTGCAATCTTAATCCCATCTCTGGCCTTTGTTTTAAAGTCTATTTTGTCTGGTATGAGTATTGCAAATCCCACTTTCCTGTCAATTTCATTCATGTGAAATATTTTTTTTTCTATCCCCTCGCTTTCAATTTATATGTGTCTTTGCCCTAAGGTTAGTCTTTCGTAGGCAGCATATTGTAAGCTCTTGTTTTTTTAATCCAGTCTGCCACTCTGTCTTTTCACTGGAGCATTACGTCCACTGACATTTAAGGTAATTATTGATAAACATGTATTTACTGATATTTTAAACATGTATTTACTGACATTTATTTACTGATATTAGTTGGGTTTGTTTTCCAGTTGATTCTGTCTCTCCTTTGTTCTTTGTTCTTTTTTTGGTTGGATAATTTCATTTTATGCTTGTGTCCTCTTCTTTTTAGTTTTTGTGATTGTATTGTTTGTTTTTGATTTGCGTTTTTTTTTTTTTTCATGTTTACCCCTTCCTGCTATCCGCTTTCTTTAGCCTACGAGTCATATAGGCACAAACACATTCTAAACTAAAAGAGAGTCTAGATTTTCTTGCTTTCCTTTACCACATTTTATGATTTGGATGCCTTCATGTTTATCCTTTTGCTGTGTTTATCATTGCTTTTACAAATAGGGTTTTTTTTTTCCCTTTAGATCTGTATACTGGCTTATTTAAGTGATTACTTTGCAGCTGTTACTTCCTCCATCCTATATCTTCTTTCCTACTTAGAGAAGAACTTTCAGTATTTCTTCTAGAATGGTTTTAGTATTGCTGTATTCTTTTAGTTTTTGTTTGTTGGAGAAATTCTTTATTTATCCTTCTACTTTAAGTGATAACCTTGCTGGGTAGTCTAGGCTGCCAGTTTTTGCCTTTTAGAACTTTGAATACATCCTTCCACTCTCTTATGGCCCGTAGTGTTTCTGTAGAGAAATTAGCTGATAGCCTTATGTAGGTTCCTTTATAACTAACTCTTTGTTTTCCTCTTGCTGCCTTTATTTTTATTTATTTTTTTCTTTTTAGGGCTGAACCTGCAGCATATGGAAGTTCGTGGGCTAGGAGTGGAATTGGTGCTGCAGCTGCAGGCCTACACCATCACAACACCAAATCCGAGCCACATCTGCAACCTACAGCACAGCTCATAGCAATGCCAGATCCTTAACCCACTGAGCAAGGCCAGGAATCAAACCTGCACCCTCATAGATATTAGTTGGGTTTGTTACTGCTGAGCCACAATAGGAACTCCTCTTGCTGACTTTAGAATCCTCTCATCTTTAACTTTTGCCATTTTTATTACAATATGCCTCGGTGTAGACCTGTTTGGGTTCAACTTGTTTGGGGCCCTCTGTACTTCCTATATCTTGACATCTGTTTCCTTTAGGTTTGAAAAGTTTTTAACTATAATTTCTTCAAATATATTTTCAATCTCCCTTTCTTTTTCTTCTCCTTCTTCAATCCCTATTATGTGTAGATTGGCCTGCTTTACATTATCACATAGATCTCAGACTGCTTTCATGTTTTTTTCATTTGGTTTTCTGTCTGCTGTCCTGATTGGGTGATTTCCATTATTCTATCTTCCAAGTCAGTTCATTCCTCTCTTCAATGCCTTTAACTCAGCTTGTGTCTCTGTAAATGAATTTTCCAATTTTTCTTGGCTCCTCTTTGTAGTTTCTAGTTCCTTTCTAAAATAATCTGAATTACTGTTCATAAAGGCTTTTAATTCCTTCAGTTTTTCACTGCTTCCTTTTTGAACTTGGTGTCTGGTAGACTACAGAGATCTGTTTCATTGTCTGCTCCTTCAGAGGAATTATCCTGTTCTTTTAACTGGGAATGGTTCCTAAGAGTCTTCATTTTACTTCTATTTTTCTTATTCTGTGAGTTTAGGGAAAACGGCTATCTACTGGAGGGCTATTTATATGGGACAGCACCCAAGTAGCTTGTGAGGGTTTTTTTTGGGGGGGGTGTGTGAAGGCTGATTTTAGTTTGTATGCTTGCTCTCTCTTCCCTCAGTGTGTTCAGGCTGTTATCCCCTTAATAGGGGGTGTGCTGGTGTATGACCTGTATGTGCTTCCAAGAAGATGGAGGTGATGGGCAGGGCCTGTAGCCAGTGCCTGGATGATGGGCCTTGACAGTGGTGAGGACACACAGGGATGTGGAAGCACAGGTTGCTCCTGGTTGCAGGGCCCTGGGCAGTGGCAGTGACTCTTAGGGAGGTGGAGGTGGCACCCAGAGCCTTTGGCAGAGGCAACATCAGGGCATATGCATTCTCAGAGAAGTGAAGGCAAAGGGTGTTGCTTGGTTGCAGTGCCCTTCTTGTCAGTGACTCCTGAGGTGACTGAGGCTGCAGGTGGTGCCTACTGCCAGGACTCCTCGTGGTGGTTGGCTGTGCCCACCTCTGGAGTCCAAGACAACTGCAGTGACTGCAATGGTTTATATCCACCGCCTGAGAACCCATGCACCCACATAGAGAAAAATGTCCCTATGGTATCCCGCCCATCCTCCTCTTACCCTCCCCAACAATGTTTCCTTAATTCTCCTGTGGGCCCAGGCCTTCTCCTGTACTTCCTCAGCTATGGCACTCCACTCCCCAGCCTGTGGCAAGCAGCTCCCTAGCTCCTCAGGTTGTCTTTACATAGCCAACCCGAGTCCTCTCCCCAAAACTGACCTCTGAGGCCTGAGTCTTAGCACCCAGACCCCTCCTGAGCATCTCGGGCTGTGGTGTCCCAGGCAGTGGCACTGATGGTCTGTGCAGTTCTCTCTGCTTTGCCCTCCTCAGTCTGGCTGCTGCACTTTTCTCCAAGGCTTTGAGGTTTCCCCTCTGTTCTGATTAGTAAGGTGGCCTCCAAGGGCACAAATTCCTTTCCTCTTTCACAGCTTCCTCTCAGGAGTGCTTGTCCTGTACTAATTCCTTTTCTCTCTCTTTTTTCCCTTTTGTTCTACCCATTTATGTAGAGAGTTTCTTGCCCTTTTTGGAGGTCTAAGGTCTTCTGCCAGTGTTCAGTCTTGGAAGTTTGTACCTTTTTAAGAATCTGTACCTTTCTTCTAAGTTGTCCATTTTATTTGTATATAGTTGCCTGTGGTTGTCTCTTATGATCCTTTGTATTTCTATGGTGTCAGTTGTACTTTTTCATTTCTGATTTTATTGATTTGAGCCCTTTATTTTTCTTAATGAGTCTGGCAAAAGTTTATCAATTTTGTCGATTTTTCCAAAAGAACCAACTTTTGGTTTCAATGATCTTCTCTATTGTTTCTTCTTCTCTATTTCATTTATTTCTGCTCTGATCTTGATGATTTCCTTCCTTCTATTCACTTTGGGTTTTGTTCTTTCTCTAGTTGCGTTAGGCGTAAGGTCAGGTTGGTTGTTTACTTGAGATTTTCCTTGTTTCCTAAGACTATATTGCTATAAACTTCCCTCTTTGAACTGCTTTTGCTGTGTCTCATAGATTTATACCTCCTGTGTGTCTAATTCAGACAAGCCACATTTCAAGGTTTGATATCCATGTGAAACTTGTCGCCTCCATGCAGACAGCAAAGGTTTAGTCCATGATTCAGTCAGTCAGTACCCTGGGTTATCTCCTCATTAAAGCTATAATTAATGACTTATTAACTCCTGTTGCCCAGGAGTCTGTCCATATTCCAGCCACAATTTTCTGCTTAGATAATACTGTTTCTGATACTTGGGATCCTGCATCCCTGACCATCATAGACAATGTCCCTCCTCTACATGAGTTTACATACTAGCATCTGCCCTGGGCAATAAGTTTGTAAACAAAGAAGAATATACAGTAGTTGCTGCCAGTAAGAAGCAATATGAAGAAGACAAAACAAGATATTTAATAAGCCTTTTCTTTAGGCTGTCTGAACTCTTGGCAAGGAGTGGCCCTTGGTGTTGACAGACTCTGCACTCTGTTCTGAGGAAGACATGTGTACTAGGCCCGGAGTATAGTACAGTATAGTATAGGGATGGGGCTGAGGATCCTCCTGGATCCTGAGAGTTTCCACACACTTGTATTCTCAGAACACAGTCTCTTACTGGCTCAGATATCAGTTGTGGGGATGGTTTCCTACCAATGAACAGAATCATCTTATAGGAAAGGGCACAGATCTGAGACTCAGTAGACATGATTGCACATAATAATCTCCTGCTTATTAGCTCTGAACAAGCCCTTTAGCCTATGTGGGGGCCTCAATTTCCTCTATGCTCCCTAGGCTTTATTTCATGATTTAATGCTTATACCAGTGGAGCTTTATGGCTTGTAGATCACATGAAAGACCAATGACAGTGGACACTGAGGATCTCAGAGGATAGAAGAGAGTAAGTCCAGTGGGCAGGGCTTCTTATAGAAGAACAGAGAGCACAAGGTGGGCATTTGACCAGCAAAAAAAAAAAATTTTAAAGCAAAATAACAGCTAGTGATTTAATAGGCAGCAGAACCAAAAGCAAATGGGCAGAGAATAAAAAATGCTGATTCGAGCAGCATTTATGACCAGATTTTAAAACTATTTGAGTCTGTGATCAAATAAATGAACTGCTTTTGCAGAATTTTCTTTTTCAGTTGGGTTGGGTGGGGGAGTTGTTGGGGAATGGTGCTTCCAAATGATTACATCTAAACACATCTAAAGTACACATCTAAAGCAGAAAACTGAAATTACATCAAAATTAACTAAAAATCTCTTGCCTCTTGACCATCTATATATTTTACAGAAAATATTGAATATGTCCCAGTTCACTTTCTATCATTAGTTGCTAATTACAAGAAGTAAAAGGAACTTAATGCACAGAACTGCAGGTCATGGCTACACATAAAACAGGACCAGAAAGTGTCCAGTTCAAAGTTTTCAGGAAATTTGGTTAATGGATTCAGTTAGAGACACAATTAATTGTACCTTCTCAATGAACAAAATAGCCACCAAATTAACCAAAAATTCTGGGTATAAAGAAGCACTACCAGAATAGTATCTTTCTTCTCTTAAAGTATCATTTTCAAAAAGTTAAAAATATGTTGGTGAATTGTCACAACACTGTAAATCAACTATATTTTAATTTAAAAAAATATATGGGTGAGCATACAGTCCCCCTTAGGATGGCACTTATAAAAATAAAAGGAAAATAAGTGTTGGCAAGAATGTATGAAACCATGACTCAAAAAGACACATGTACTCCGATATTCATTGCAGCACTCTTTTCAATAGCCAAGACATGGAAACAACCTAAATGTCCATCAACAGAGGAGTGGATCAAGAAGATGTGGTACATATACACAATGGAATATTACTCAGCCATTAAAAGGAATGAAATACCAGCATTTTTAGGAATATGGATGGACCTAGAAATTATTATGCTAAGTGAAGTCGGCCATACAATGAGACACCAACATCAAATGCTTTCACTGACATGTGGAATTTGAAAAAAAGGACAGACTGAACTTCTTTGCAGAACAGATGCTGACTCACAGACATTGAAAAACTTATGGTTTCCGGGAGTTCCCGTCGTGGTGCAGTGGTTAACGAATCCGACTAGGAACCATGAGGTTGCAGGTTCGGTCCCTGCCCTTGCTCAGTGGGTTAAGGATCCGGCGTTGCCGTGAGCTGTGGTGTAGGTTGCAGACGCAGCTCGGATCCCGCGTTGCTGTGGCTCTGGCGTAGGCAGGTGGGTACAGCTCCAATTCAACCCCTAGCCTGGGAACCTCCATATGCCACGGGAGTGGCCCAAGAAATAGCAACAACAACAGCAACAACAACAACAAAAAGACAAAAGGCAAAAAAAAAAAAAAAAAAAAAAGAAAGAAAAACTTATGGTTTCCAAAGGAGACAGTTTGGGGGGTGAGGGGATGTGCTTGGGTTGTGGGATGGAAATCCTGTGAAATTGGACTGTGATGATCATTATACAACTACAGATGTGATAAATTCATTTGAGTAATAAAAAAAACTTTAAAAAGAATGTACAGTGAACTGCTGGTAGGAATGTAAAATGGTGCAGCTACTGCAGAAAGCATTTGATGGTTTCTAAAGAACCAAAACAAACAAACAAAACCCCACAAAGAATTATCATCTGCCCCAGCAATTCCAGTCTTAGGTAGATACCTCAAACAATTGAAACCAGGGACCCAAACAGAAACTCATATCTGGAAGCAGTGTTCACAACATTCCCAAACTGGAAACAATCCAAGTGTCCAAGAACAGGTGGATGGTTTACAAAAATGTGATCTTACTCAGTCTCAAAAAGGACTGAGATCAGATATATCCTATGCCATGGATGACCTTGAACACTGAGTGAAATATTCTAGAGAAAAAGGACAGATTCTATTTAATTGAGGTTCTGAGAACAATCAAATTCATAGAAAGTAGAATAGTGGTTAGAGGTGTTGAGGGAGAGGGGAATGGGGAGGTAGTGTTTAATGGGGACAGAGCTTCAGTCTGGGAAGATGAAAAAATTCTAGGAATGAAAAGCGGCAATGGTTACACAATGGTGTGAATGTATTTAATACCACTAAACTGTACTTTCAAAAATAGAGAAGATCATAAAATGTCGCGCTATATAATGCATATTTTACCATTATTTATGTGTGTGGCATATGTGGTGTGTTGTATCTGTGGTTTATGCATGTATATCTGGAGTGGGGATGTGTGTGTGCCTGTGTGTCTAGTGTGGGGCTGTGGGGTGTGTGTTTTTGTGATGTGTTTATTTGTATGTGTGGTGTATGTGTGTAGTGTATGTGTATGGATTGTGTGCTATATGCATATGGTCTGTGGTGTGTGGGTGTATGTACATGGGGGTTGTGGTGTATATATATGTGGTGTGTCTGGTATGGTGTATGTGTGCAAGGAGTATAGGTATGGTTGCTGGGGGCCTGCGTGTGGTTTATGCACTGTGTGAATGTGGTATGTGTGGTGTAGAGGTGTGGTGTGTGCATGGGGTATGGGTGTGGTTGCTGCGGGGTCTGTGTGTGGTGTTTGGTGTATTTGTATGGGGTGTGTGCATGTGGGTCTGTGCTATGTGGCATGTGTGTGGTACTTGTGGTTTGTGTGTGGAGTGTATATGCTATATGTGTGGCTTGTGTGTAGTTAAGTGGGCTGCTGTGTGTGATGTGTGGAGTGTGTATAGTTATATGCATGATGTGTATCTGTGTGGTGTGTGTGTGCTTTGTATGGTATGTTATGGTATATGTGTGAGGTGGGTCTGTTGTATGTTTGTGTGGTGGGTCTGTGGTGTGGTTTGTGGTATATGTGTGTTGTGTGTGTGGTTTGTGGTGGTATGTGTGTGGTATGTGTGTTGTGTGCATAATGTGTATGTGGTGTGTGTATACACACATAATACCCAAAACATCCTAACCTTGTCTTCTGTGTATGGGTGAGAGTTCTGTCTTCCTGGGTGTGAAAGGGTATCCTTTTCCTTTCCTCACACCTTCCTTTGCACAGACAGGAAAATCAGTGACGGAGGAGACTTGATAGTAGCTTGGAGTCAGGCCCATTTCCTGTTGGTCTGAAGAACATTTATGGATGATCTGAAGTTAAAAAAAAAAAAAAAAAAAAAAAAAAAAAAAAAAAAAAAAAGAGGTTGTGGGGAGACAGGTTAAAAAGAGAAGAGGGAGGAGGAGGAGGAGAAAACCTTGTGAACTTCAGAGCTATTGTCGAGGTCAAAAGGAAAAATTTCCTTTTACTTGGTAAGTAAATTTGTCCTAAGCTATACACTCAAAGAGAAAATTCCCAAGCAGCAGTGCTAGGTTCAGAATCATTTATCAAGTTAATCATGATCTGTTTTCTTGCCTTGAACAGCTTCGGCTGAAATATGCTACATTCCATCCCAGGAAAGGAATCCAAGAGAACAATTCCCAGCAAACAACTGTTCAGTTTGCAGAGTGAAAACAAGTCCTTTCATTACTGTTCACAACATTTTTTCATGATCTTCCAGTTGGGGAAATAAAGTCAAATGGGAAAATTAAGATGGGAAGCTTATACAGTTTTGGAACCAACAGAGTGTTGGTGTGAGGGGAGACCAAGATTCCAATCAGAAGGTAATGAGAGGTTTGCTACAAGACATTCACTTAGAGCAAATGGAAAAAATAGTAAGGCAGGCCTGGTAAATACTTGACACAAACTTAAAAGAGTACAAATGCTTAATTCAGGCCCTTTCCCCAGTACCTGAAATAAATGATTGATCTAATAATGAAATTTTAATTCAGCCATGTAATATTTGACAAAATAATGGAATTAATATGCAAAACTATTTTTTAAAATATAGCAAATTAACATTTAGAATTGTCAAAGTGAAAATCAATGAGGACTACAATAGATTTAAGATGTAAATTTTTATAATTCTGAAATGTTATTATGTTCATATATTTCATTTGAGATAAAAAATGCCAGTATTCTATTTGACTCACAAATCTGACGTAGCTACCTTAAGCATGAATGTCCACAGGAGAAAAATGAACTTGGTTATAAACTAGTTTCTCTAGTTTCTGAATTGCTCTCAGCTATGAGTTCTTCCCCTCTTCCAAATTTGGGCCTGATATTCATACTACAGAGGACATATGTATCTGTACATGGAAAGCATGAAGCTAGGAATTTTCTGGAGCATTTGGACTAATAAACATTTCTCATATAATATACAAAGAAATGAAACAAAAATTTTAAAGAAAATATGTTTTTCTTAATTACAATTTATCAAGTCAATTTCCTCTATTTTTCCTTGTTTGGATGTGAGTAATAAACATTCCACTGACAAAAGGTATTTTCTTATTGTGCTAATTAAGGAATCACATCATCCAGTTTTTGACATTTTTATATTATACAAATAAAATCACTAGACTTTAACCCAAATGGCTACTCAAGGCACTAAATTAAATGCCATCAGATCCACCCAGGAGACAAGCAAGCACAAGTGCACAGCAGTTAACCCTTAACATGCCAGCTGTTGACTTTCGGGTTCATGTGAATGTGGGGAGGACTGAATTTGTTGACAAAAATTGCTAGTCACCCAAATTGTTTTGAGAGAACCTTGCCAATAATCTAGAAAGGATGATAACTTGGACATTTGCCTATAATTCTCGTAACCCCTCCCAGCTGGAGCTAAATACTGGCATTAAAACACTCATGTTAAAATGGTCCCCCAGAAGTTCCTGTCGTGGCTCAGTGGTTAATGAATCCGACTTGGAACCATAAGATTGCGGGTATGATCCCTGGCCTCGCTCAGTGGGTTAAAGATCCGGTGTTGCCATGAGCTGTGGTGTAGGTCGCAGATGCGGCTTGGATCCCACGTTGTTGTGGCTGTGCCATAGGCCAGCGGCTACAGTGGCTACAGCTCCGATTAGACTGCTAGCCTGGGAACCTCCATATGCCGCATGTGTGGCCCTAGAAAAGACCAAAAAAAAAAAAAAAAAAAAAAGGTCCCCCAAAGCTTAGTATCTCTGGGCTGCCTTAACCTGCTCCCAACTCCATTCCACCTGAAATCTAAAAGCTACATGTGTCCTTCTATTCCAGTGGCATCGAGCTGCATCAGGTCGGCTAAGCCAAAAGGCCTTGGGAGTTGGTGGAGGAAAATATTTTGAAATCATCTAAAAAGAACATGCTTTTGCACTTCAAGATGGTGAGGAATGAGGTTTCTCCCAAAAAATAATTGAACCCAAATGGAAACAAGGCCTTGAAAAAATGGGATTATTGAAAAATATCAGTAACAATGATGTCTAGATGGTAAGACAACAGTGGCTCCCTACATCTTTTAGGTCAACAGGCCCACAAAATCCACTCATTTGTCCATTCATTGATGACAGCCTTTACTGAATGTTTACTACAAGCCAAGCACAAGGGTGGGTGGGAGTCAGACAACATTCACTGTAGAAGAGAGACGCCTTGCTCAGAGAGCCATTCTTGGTGCCATCTCCAACCTGACACTGATATCATCTCTTTACCACTGACATTTTCTCACAAAACCCAAAAGGAGGGTACTGCGACTCAGAACATCCTCAGGAATATTTCGTGGCTCTATCCTTTGCAATGGACAAGTATCAGAAATAGGTACTGACAATGGATAGGTGAGCTCAGTAATGACACAAAGCATGGGCTTGTAGGTGAACTCATCCCTATTTTGAAACCCAATGAAACTCAAACTTTTTGCAGATAAAACAACAGAGACAGAGAACAGAGGTAGTGGCCAGGGGTCAGTGGGGGAGAGGGACGCTGACTGCAAAGGGCACCAGAGGGAGCTTTTTGTGGGAGGGAGTGGTTGGCTCTGGATCCTGATTGTGGTACATCTATGACTCCATGCATTTCTCAACATTTGTAAAAATGTACATACACGAAAAGTGAATTTTTGAGTTCTTATTGTGGCTTAGTGGGTTAAGAACCTGACACTGTCTTTGAGAGGATACTGGTTTGATACCCTGGCCTCGCTCAGTGGGTTAAGGATCCAGCATTGCTACAAACTGTGGTGTAGGTCGCAGATGTGGCTTGGATCTGGTGGTTGCTGGGGCTGTGGCATAGGCCGGCAACTGTAGCTCTGATTTGACCCCTAGTGCAGGAACTTCTTAGGTCACTGGTGCAGCCATAAAAAGAAAAAAAAAAAGTGAATTGTACTCTATGCACAATTAAAAGTAAACTCAAAGAAAAGGAACCCTCATACACTGCTGGTGGGAATGTAAATTGGTGCAGCCACTATGGAAAACAGTATGGAGGTTCCTTAAAAAACTAAAAATAGAGCTGCCAACAATCTCTCTTGGACATATTATCGGGACAAAACTCTAATTCAAAAAGATACATGCACCCCACTATACATAGCAGCACTACTTATAATAGCCAAGATATGGAAACAACCTAAATGTCCATCAACAGAGGAATGGATAAAGACATGGTACATATATACAGTGGAATATTACTTAGCCTTTAAAAAGAATGAAATAATGCCATATGCAGCAATGTGGATGAACCTAGAAATTATTGTACTGCGTGAAGGTAGTCAGACGATGAAAGAAAAATACCGTATGATATCAATTACATGTGGAATCTAAAATATGACACAAATGAGCATATTTACAAACCAGAAACAGACTTACAGACACAGAAAACAAACTTGGTTACTAAAGGGGAAAGGGAGTGGGGAAGGATAAATTAGGAGTTTGGAATTAGCAGATACACACTATATGTAAAATAAACAATAAGGTCCTATTGTGTAGCACAGGGAACTATAGTCAATATTCTGTAATAAACTATAAAGAAAAGAATGTGGAAAAGCATATATAACTGAATCAGCCTGATGTACACCAGAAACTAATACAACATTATTAACCAAGTATACTTCAATAATTTTTTTTTTTTTTTGTCTTTTTGCCATTTCTTGGGCCATATGCTCCCGCAGCATACGGAGGCTCCCAGGCTAGGGGTCTAATCAGAGCTGTAGCTGCCAGCCTGCGCCAGAGCCACAGCAACGCGGGGTCCGAGCCGCGTCTGTGACCTACACTACAGTTTGTGGCAATGCCAGATCCTTAACCCACTGAGCGAGGCCAGGGTATCAAACCCACAACCTCATGATTCCTAGTCGGATTCGTTAACCACTGCGCCACAACAGGAACTCCAGTAACTTTTTTTTTTTAAATAAACTCAAAAATTATATACACAGCACTATCCTTCCCCAAGTGTTGAAGAAGAGACCACATAATAACTCACTGGAAGCATACAGCATTTTCCAGCTTAAAACTCCTCTGTGGAAGATAGTATGGAGATTCTTCTGAAAACTAAAAACAGAATTACCATTTGACCCAGCAGTCTCACTCCTGGGCAGCTATCTAGAGAGAACCATGACTCAAAAAGATACATGTACTCCAATGTTCATTGCAGCACTGACATGGAAACAACCCAAATGTCCATTGACAAAGGAGTGGATAAAGAAGATGTGGTATGTATACACAATGGAATATTACTCAACCATTAAAAGGAAAGAAATAATGGCATTTGCAACAACATGGATGGGCCTAGAAATTAACATGCTAAGTGAAGTTAGTCAGACAGTGAGACACCAACATCATATGCTATCACTCACATGTGGGAATCTAAAAAAAGGACACAATGAATTTCTTTGCAGAACAGATATTGACTCACAGACTTTGAAGAACTTATGGTTTTCCAAAGGAGACAGGTTGGGGGGGCTGTGAGGGTGGGCTGGGGGTTTGGGATTGAAATGCCATAAAATTGGGTTGTGATGATCATTGTACAACTATAAATGTAATAAAATTGAGTTTAAAAAACTCCTATTTTATCAAATTCTGAAATTTAAACTGCACACCTCTATTTGTCTTGATTTTAAAAGATTAGAAACATGTTGATATGAAGATAAATATTTAATAGATACTGGACAAGAATAAAACTCTGTCTCCTGAGAAACAGCAACAAGTGAGAAACTTCTGCCTCCAGAGACAGAGCAGGCAGTGACAGATGGTTCAAGACCCTGTTCCAATGAAGTCCATCAAATTGGGCACTGAGCCTTAGCCACCTCTGTGCTTTCAGCATCATACTCTGCTCAGAGCAGGTGCTCAAAAAACTATGTTTTACCTAAAGTGAAGAGAGTAGAAGGCTTCTGTGCAGGCACATGTGTAGCAAAGGCCTGGGGGTATCCCCAGTGTGGTAATCCGTGTAACGTAAAGTTAATTTTGCCACTGTGTGTAAACAAAGAATGCCCAAGGTTTTTCATTTCATTTAGTTTAGAAGTCACTCAAGGCAGATTTAAGAATTAAGAAATGGGATACCACCTTGGATACTGGTGATGGGCCATGAAAGATAAATTAGGCCTTTTAAATAGTTAAGTATAATACAATCTAGGAGTTAACCACAGGAAAAAATGGCAAAGCAAATTTTTAAATAAACTCTGGAATCAAGCAAATCTTTTTAGAATTCAGACAACAGGCTCAGAATTTGGTCATAGAAAAAAGCTGCCAAGCTAATAATATAAAATAAATGCAGAACACTTCACTTTTATGAATTTTTTTTAAAGGAAAACAGAGACTTTGCCAATTTATCCCTCAGTAACCTTCCAACCGGGTAAAGCATTAAAATAATATATGCTATTTAAAAATTATAAGGAATCCATTAAATTGGCAAGATCTCAAATTTCATGTATTGAGGATTTTGCTTTGATGGGAAGTGAATGCTATAACCCCCCTATTGGAATTAGATATTTTTGGATGTGAGCAGCAGTTTTCTTCTAACTGGAGAGAAAATTCTGTATAGATGAAAGTCAGCAATAAATTCTTAACTGCTGAATTCCTCTCTTAGTGTCAGATGTCAACAAAGCAGCCTGCAGGAAGGAGGAAGAAAATGGCCTGGGCTCATGGATTCTCCTTCCAGGGGTTTAGATAGGAGAAGAGCTGCCCTCCAGCTCCTTCAGAGCTCATGCTACACTAGTGGAGGCTTGTGCCTGCTGCCTTTATTGTGTACACAAGCCAGTGATTCTGTCAGAGACAGATATTGTTGCTTATGCTGCTTCATAGCTACCCAGGCTCTGTGCCTGTGTGCACATCTCTCCAGTACACGAATGACAGCCTTTCTGGGTCTCACCTTCCTTGGGAGGCCAAGCATCCGGCCCAATCCCAGGTAGAGAACCCAGACAGAGTTAGGAACAAGGGCTACAGCTCCTATTAGTGATCTATCCTTTTCACATCTCTTCTTCCCAACCCCTCCATTTATCATTGTATGTACCATGATACATGTTTACCAGATGGGATAAGCTGTTGTAGCAGAAGGTAACACAGCTTTTACTGGTGCAGAAACCCATCTTGAGCATCTCTAATAAGCATTCCAGCAGGCCAGTCATAGGGAGATGCAAGATTAGTGGGGCCCAATTCCTACCTCCATCTTGACATTCACAGTCTAAATGACTGAGATCAACTCACAGGTGATTTGGTGTTTAAGTCATATTGATTTGTCAGGTAAACTCTGGTTGCTGAGAAAGCAGTCATAAAGGCTGTAGAAAAAAGAAAAACAAACAAAAACAAAAGGCCTCATTTCCACCAAAGCAAATTAAAAAACAAAGATCCAAACTGGACCATTTGAAAACAGTATGGAGCTACCTCAGACCCAGAGGTAGAACTACCATATGACCCAGCAATCCCACTCGTGGGCATACATCCAGACAAAATGTCCACTGAAAAAGATACATGCACCCATACGTTCACTGCAGCACTATTCACAATAGCCAAGACACGCAAACAACCTAAATGTCTATCAACAGATGAATGGATTAAGAAGATGTGGTATATATACACAGCAGAATACTACTCAGCCATAAAAAAGAACAAAATAATGCCATTTGCAGCAACATGGATAGAACTAGAGACTCTCATACTAAGTGAAGTAAGTCAGAAAGACAAATACCCTATGATATCACTTATATCTGGAATCTAATATATGGCACAAATGAACCTTTCTACAGAAAAGAAACTCATGGACTTGGAGAACAGACTTGTGGTTGCCAAGGGAGAGGGAGTAGGATGGACTGGAAGTCTTGGATTAATAGATGAAAACTATTGCATTTGTACTAGATAAGCAATAAGATCCTGCTGTATAGCACAGGGAACTATATCCAGTCACTTGTGATGGAACATGAAGGAGAATAAAGTGAGAAAAAGAATACACACACACACACACATGACTGGGTCATTGCTGTACAGTAGAAATTGACAGAACACTGTAAATCAACTATAATGGAAAAAAATCATAAACAAATTGGATCATTTGTCATTTTGTTTCAAATGTACTTCATAAGAACATTTGCTTACTGAATTATTGTTTTATACAACATTAAAGAAGCCCTATGGTTTCTGTCTTTATTTCTTTTTAATACAGTTCAATGAAATTATCTGGATTTGGCACCCTGATTTGTTACTTTTTAGCATTATATGAGCTTTGAGAAACAATCATCCTAACTAGTAGCCATGTAACATAAGTTTTATTGATAGTTATATATATTCCTAATTTAGTACCAAAAGGGGACTAAAACGAACAAAGCTCATGAAATATAAGTGGTCTCTAGGAAACAGGCATTAAAAAAAATCTCTGTGAGCAACAGTGGGGAAATGACTTGTGAACTCATACTGACCTCTGCTTCTCTTTCTTACCTATTTCTCCCTGAATTTTGGCAAAAGCCTTCATTTGTTATATGGTGAATTTATCTTGGAATAATCTTTCTTTTAAGAAGGAAGATAGAAAAATAAAACATAATGTCACTTTGGCATAAAACACTTTGGCTATGAACTAAACTAGTACTAGACAGGATGTGTTCACAGATATTTTATCTTTATCATATATGATTTCTTCTATGAGTAGCAGCTCCAGTACATTAACTTTAGAAGTATCATTTTTTTATGGCCACACCCACACATATGGAAGTTTCCTGGACAGGGACTGAATCCAGGCTGCAACTTCGACCTACATGACAGCTGTGGCAACACTAAACCCCTTAACCCACTATACCAGGTCGAGGATCCAACCTGTACCTCCTCAGCACCTGAGCTGCGACAGTCAGATTCTTAACCCACTATGCCACAGCAGGAACTCCAGAACTGTAATTTTTATGAGAAGATTTCTGATACTTCATGGTTGACCTTGACAAAACTGATTTCATTTTGCCAGATATATTAGGGTTCTCCAGAGAAACAGAACCAATATGGTGTATGTGTGTGTACGTGCACGTGTGTGTACACCTGTGTGTGTATTCAGGTTTACTGTAAAAAACTAGCCCATACCATTTTAGGTTTTTTGTTTATTTGTGTGTGTGTGTCTTTTTAGGGCTGCACCCGAGACATATGGAAGTTCCCAGACTAGGGGTTGAATCAGAGCTATAGCCAATGGCCTACGCCACAGCCAGAGCAATGCCAGATCTGAGCTGCATCTGTGACCTATACCACAGCTCATGGCAATGCCAGATCCTTAACCTACTGAGGGAAGCCAGGGATCAAACCTGCATCCTCATGGATACTAGTCAGATTTCATTTCCTCTGAGCCACGACGGGAATTCCCATGCCATTCTGAAGGCTGAGACTATGTGTTTGACATTATAGAGAGTGATTTTAATTCTTTGCCTTTGCATAAACTTGAAATTAATTCTAATAAATCAGATTATTCCAACTAGGTCTATAGTGCACCCAAGAAGAACCAATGTTTCAGTCTGAGTTCAAAGGCAAAAAAACCCTGCTGTTTTCTCTTCAGCTGGGCAGGAAGAGTTTCCTCTCACTGATGAGAGTGACAGCTTTATTAGTTCCATTCAGGCCTTTGGTGGGTTGGATGAGGCCCTCTCACATCAGGCAGGGCCATCCATCCCCTTCACTCAGTCTACTGATTCAAACGGTGACTCTCATTTACAACTGCCCTCACAGGTGCACACACCCAGAATCATGTTTGACCAAATGCCTGGGCATCCCATGGTCCTGTCAAGTTGACACATAAAATTAGCCATCACACCAAGTGAGAATCAATTATAAGATTAAATGGGTCTCTCAGCCCCAGAACTGCTAGGAGAGAGTTTAGGAAGGTAATGGGGACTCTGAATTCAGGGCCTGGTCAGAATACACAGCACCTATAAGAAGGGGACCAGAGTCTTCTGGGAACAACTGTATGAACCTAAAGATGGATCATGACTAAATTGTTGAAGACTGTCTGGCTTCTGGTCCTATGTGCTGGGGGCTGGAGCCTTATTGAGACCTGTGCAGGCAAAGCCCAGGGAAGAAAGGAAATGATTTGTAAGCACAGTATTCTGCCTATAATCTCAGGATATTTGTGGATCCCACAACCCATCTATAGACTCCCTTGGGAGAACTGTTGACCACAGGTATTTTTAAACAGGGAGGGAACAAGTGATGCATAACAATTCTATCAGTCCTATGCCCCATTAAATAAAAAACCTCTTCCAGGAGTTCCTGATGTGGCACAGTGGGTTAATGTCTGACTGCAGTGGCTCATGTTTTTACGGAGGTGTGACCCAGCACACTGAGTTAAGGATCTGGCATTGCCACAAGTGTGGCTCAGATCTGATTCCCTGGCCCAGGAACTTTCATAAGCAGGTGGGGCCAAAAAACAAAAAGAAAAGCCAAGGAACAAAAAAACCTCTTCCACTGAAAGAGAAACAGAAAGCACACTGCCAGAGTTCCTGTTGTGGCTCAGTGGTAACAAATCCAAATAGTTATCCATGGGGATACAGTTTCGATCCCTGGCTTGGCTCTGTGGGTTAAGGATCCCATGAGTTTTGCCATGAGATGTGATACAGATTGCAGACGTGACTCAAATCTGGAATTGCTGTGGCGAAGGCCAGCAGCTACTGCTCTGACTTTGATCCCTGGGAACTTCCATATGTTGTGGGTATGGCCCAAAAAAGACAGATAGACAGAAAGAGGGAGAGAAAGAAAGAGAGAGAGAGAGAAAGCAAGCAAGCAAGAAAGCACATTACCACTAGTGCTGTTCATGGTCTTCTTTCTTTTTTTTTTCTTTTTAGGGCCACACCTGCGGCATGTGGAAGTTCCCAGGCTAGGGGTCTATTCAGAGCTGCAGCTATAGGCCTACACCACAGCCAGAGCAACACTTCATCCAAGCTGTATCTGTGACCTATGCTGTAGCTTATGGCAATGCCAGATCCTGAACCCACTGAATGAGGCCAAGGATGGAAACCACACCTCAGAAAGACAGCATTGGGTTCTTAACCAACTGAGCCACAATGGGAACTCTCTCATGGTCTTCTTTCAATAATGAAGGATGCGGGAAGTTCCTGTTGTGGTGCAGGGGAGATGAATCCAATTGGTACCCATGGGGATGCAAGTTTGACCCCCAGCTTCCCTCAGTGGGTCGGGGATCTGGCGTTGCCATGAGCTGTGGTGCAGGTCACAGACGTGGCTCAGATCCAGCATGGCTATCGCTGTGGTATAGGCTGATGACTGCAGCTCCAATTTGGCCCCTAGCCTGGGAACTTCCAAACTTCTAAATGCTGTGGGGGGTGGGGAGGCCCTGGAGGGCAAAAAAAAAAGTGAAGAATGTGAGCTTAAGGCAAAACCTACACACAAAGGAGGGCAAAGCAAAGCAAGAGAATTATGAAGAAATGGTGCTGGAGCCCCGATTCTACTTCACGCCGAGTCCTCACATCTGAATTTCCTGCTATACCAGGGGTACAGCAGGAACTAACTGAGAGGAACTTGGGACAAGACAACAGAGTAGAAGAACCGTGGCCTCACATATCACAAGCACACCAAAATCACAACTAACTGCTAAATAACCATCAATAAAAAATATAATATTCCTGTCGTGGCTCAGTGGTTAACGAATCCGACTAGGAACCATGAGGTTCTGCGTTAGATCCCTGGCCTTGCTCAGCAGGTTAAGGATCCGGCGTTGTTATGAGCTGTGGTGTAGACCGCAGACATGGCTCGGATCCCACATTGCTGTGGCTCTGGTGTAGGCCAGCAGCTACAGCTCCAATTAGAGCTAGCCTGGGAACCTCCATATACCACGGGAGCGGCCCCAGAAAAGGCAAAAAGACAAAAAAAAAAAAAAAAAAAAAAAAAAAAAAAAAGATTTGAACCGGCCAAGGATATAAAGACTGGAACCTGCCAACCAGTGGGTAGGAAGGGTGTATACACGACATAATCAAATCCCATACCCCTTGGGTGGGCAGTACACAAACTAGAGAATAATTCTATGGCAGAAGTTCTCCCGTAGGAGTAAGAATTCTGAGCTCACATCAGGCTCCCCTACTCAGGAGGAGCTCCCAGAGCATTTGGCTTTGAAGGCCAGTGGGGCTTGACTGAAGGAGATGCACAGGTCTCGGAGAAACAGAGACTCCACTCTTGGAGGGTGCAAACAAGGTCTCTCACTTACCGGGACGCAGGCCAAGAGCAGTGGCTTTATAGGAGCCTGGGCCTAACCTACCTGCTGGTCTTGGATGGTTTCCTGGGAAGGTGGTGTGTGGCTGTGGCTCTGCCTAGGGATATGGACACAGGTGGTAGGAATTTCAGGGAATATTCAGCTATGTGAACTCTCAGGGAGGAGGACATGTGGCTTGGGTCATCTGCACCAAGACCTGGCCCCATCCAACAGTATGCAGACTCCTGTTACTCAGGCCAAATAAGTAACAGGGCAGGAACACAGCCCCACCCATCAGCAGACAAGATGCCTAAAGAATTCCTAAATCCACTGCTGCTTCTACACACTCTTAGACAGAGCCTTGCCCACTAGAGAGACAAAACCCAGTTCCTCCCACCACCAGTGGGACAGACACCAGCTCCTACCATCAGGAAGACCGCACAAGCCTCTAGACCACACTCATCCACCGGGGGGCAGACCCTAGAAGCAAGAAGACTACAATCCTGAAGCCTATGAAACTGAGTCTGCAAACACAGTTATTTAGAAAAAATGAGATGACAGAGGAATATGCTCCAGATAAAGGAACAAGATAACCTCAGAAAAACAACTAAGTGAAGTGGAGATAGACAGTCTACTTGAAAAAGTTTAGAGTAATGATCATAAAGATGATCTAAGATCTTGGAAAAGGAATGGATGCACAAAACAAGACATAATGAGTTTTTAGCAAATAGTTAGAAAATGAGTATAGGGATGGAGATGATGGAAGAGGGTGACAGGGAGCTAACCTTATCCCACAAGGACATTTTTAAAAACCCATTTACATGTAAAACTCATTCACATTCACACAGAACACCTACTGAACACTGGCAGAACACCTCAAAAAGGGTCTTCTTCCAAAAAGAGCAAGACTTTCAAAAAAGGCAAGAACGCTCCACATAACTAAGTAGGACAAAAGGAAAAAAAAGAGAGAAAGAAGGAAGAGGAAAAAAGGAATCAAAACAGGACCAGTACTCCTGAGAACGAGCTGTGAAAGAGGAAAGGAATCCCCACCCTGGGAGGCCTCCTAGCTGACAGAGAGATCAGCCAGGATGGAGGGGGAACCTCAAAGCCTTGGAGAAAAGCACAGAAGGCAGACTGAAGGCAAAGCAAACAGAGAGCCACAGAGACAACTGGTACCACCCACTGGGACACCACAGCCTGAGATACACAGGCAGGGGCTGGGTGGTGAGACTCGGGCTGCAGAGGTCGGTTAGGGGGAGAGAACTAGGGTTGGCTGTGTGGAAAGAGCATGAGGGGACTAGAAAGTGTGTGCCACGGCCAAGGGAGTGCAGGAGGAAGAGTGGGACTGCCAGGGAAGCAAGGTGCAATTGTTAGGGAGTATGAGAAGAGGGGGGGGGGTCAGGACTGCCATAGCAACTTTTCTCTACACACTCATGGGATCTCAAGTGGCAGGAAGAGTTTTTCCCTAAACTCACAGAGTAAGAAAAATATAAGCAAAGTAAAGAAGCAAAGGAACTATTCCCTATAATAATAAAAGACTTTTTAATATCCCACTCAAGTCAATGGATAAATCCCCTAAACAGAATATCAATAAGAGAAGTTCTAGGGAGTTCCCAAAGTGGCTTGGCAAAAATGAATCTGACTAAGATGTGTGAGGACACAGGTTCAATCCCCGGCCTTGCTCAGTGGGTTAAGGATCTGGTATTGGTGTGAGCTTTGCTGTAGGTTGCAGATGTAGCTCAGATCCTGTGTTGCTAAGGCTATGGCACAGGCCAGTGGCTACAGCTCCAACTGCACCCTAGCCTGGGAACATCCATATGCCTTGGGTGTGGCCCTGAAAAGAAAAGAAAAGAAAAGAAAGGAAGGAAGGAAGGAAGGAAGGAAGGAGAAAGGAAAGGAAAGGAAAGGAGGAAGGAAGGAAGGAGGAAGGAAGGAAGGAGGAAGGAAGGAAGGAAAGAAAGAAAGAAAGAAACAAAGAAACAAAGAAACAAAGGAACAAAGAAACAAAGAAAAGAAAAGAAAACAGAGGTCCTAAATTGCAAAATAGAACAGTTAGACTTAATTAGTATTTTCAGGACAGTACATCAAAAAAAAAAAAAAAAGGAAAAAGAAAAAGAAAACTGAATATACATTCTTTTCATGTGTACATGGAACATTCTCCAGGACTGACCACATACTGGGGCATAAAACTAACCTCAACAAATTTAAGAGTACAGAAATTATTTCAAGCATCTTCTCTGACCACAATGGCATGAAACTAAGAATCAAACACAGGAAAATAAGTGAGAAAAAAATGATTACATGGAGACTAAACATGCCACTAAAAATATCAATGTGTCAATGAGGAAATAAAAAAGGAAATTTAAAAATACCTTGAGGCAAAAAACAATAAAAATACAAGCATACAAAATCTGTGGGATGCTGAAAAAGTAGTTCTTAGAGGGAAGTTCATAGGAACTTCCACACACACAAAAAGAAAAATCTCAAATCAACAACCTAAACTACCACCTAAAAGAATTTTAAACAAAGCCTTAAGTCAGCAGAAGGAAGGAAATCATAAATATCATAAATATCAGAGAGGAAATCAATAAAATAGGGATTTTTTTTAAAAATAGAAAAATATCAACAAAACCAATGGCTGGTTCATTGAAAGGGTAAATAAAATTGACAAACCTTTGGCCAGACTCACAAAGAAGAAGTGACAGAGAAGCCAAATCAACAAAGAAACAGAAAAGGGCAAAATACAATATGACTTCAACCATGTACAAAACTAAACTCAAAATAGCTTAAAGACTTAAACATAAGATACCATAAAACTCCTAGAAAAGAACATAGGCAAAATATTCTCTGACATCATCTGTACAAATGTTTTCTTAGGCCAGTCACCCAAGGCAATAGAAACAAAAAATAAATAAACCAATGGGACCTAATCAAACTGACAAGCCTTTATAGGTTGAAAAGACATTGTACAGAATGAGAGAAAATAGTTACAAATGATGCAACTGACAAGGGCTAAATCTTCAAAATATATAAACAACTTATACAATTCAACAGCAAAAAAACAACCCAACAGAAAAGTGGGCAGAAGACCTAAGCAGACATTTCTCCAAAGAAGACATACAGATGGCCAAGAGGCACATGAAAAAATGATCAATTTCACTAATTATTAGAGAAATGTAAATCAAAACTACAATGAGGTAACACCTCACACTGGTCAAAATGGCTATCATTAATAATACTACAAATGACAAATGCTGGAGAAGGTATGGAGAAAAGGGAACCCTCAGAAAATAAAATATAGAACTACCAAATGATGAAGAAATCCTACTCCTGGGCATATATCCAGACAAAATAAATTGCAGTTAAAAAGCTACATGCACCCCTATGTTCACTGCAGCACTATTCACAATAGCCAAGACATGAAACAACCTATATATTCATTGACAGATGAATGAATTAAGATGTGGTACATATATACAATGGAATAGTACTCAGCCATAAAAAAGAACAAAATAATGCTATTTGCAGCAACATGAGTGGAACTAGAGATTCTCATACTAAGTGAAGTCAGATGGATACCATACGATATCACGTACATGTGAAATCTAAAGCATGGCATAGGTGAATCTACCTATAAAACAGAAACAGTCTCACAGACATGGAGAGCAGAACTGTGGTTGCCAATGTGGAGGGAGTAGGATGGAATAGGAGTTTGGGGTTAATAAGTTCAAACCATTACATTTAGAATGGATAAGCAATGAGGTGCTGGTGTATAGCACAGGGAATGATAACCAATCAGCTGTGAGAGAATAGTATGGACAATAACGTGAGAAGAAGAGTGTGTATATATGTATGACTGTGTCACATTGCTGTACAGCACAAATTAACAGAACATTGTAAATCAAATATAATAATAATAGAAAGAAATGGAAAAGGAGAAATCTCAATGGATTTCATCAATACAAAAAACCATCAGAGGAGTTCCCGTCGTGGTGCAGTGGTTAACGAATCCAACTAGGAACCATGAGGTTGCAGGTTCGGTCCCTGCCCTTGCTCAGTGGGTTAAGGATCCAGCGTTGCTGTGAGCTGTGGTGTAGGTTGCAGACACGGCTCGGATCCTGCGTTGCTGTGGCTGTGGTGTAGGCCAGTGGCTACAGCTCCGATTCGACCCCTAGCCTGGGAACCTCCACATGCCGTGGGAGCGGCCCAAAGAAATAGCAAAAAGACAAAAAAAAATAAATAAATAAAAATAAAAAACCATCAGAGAATACTATGAACAATTATAGACCAACAAACTTGACAACCTAGGAGAAATGGAAAGCTTTCTAGAAACATGGAGCCAATGAAAACAGAATCAAGAAGAAATGATTTGAACAGACCGATCACTGGAAATGAAACTGAATATGTAACAAAAACACTCTACAAAAAAAAAGTCCAGAATCAGATGTCTTCACAGGAGAATCCTACCAAACATACAAAGAAAAACTTATACCTACCTTAAATTCCTCCAAAAGACTGAAAAGAAGAAGGAACACTCCCAAAGATGTTCTATGAAGCCACCATCAATCACCCTAATACCAAAACCAAAGATACTACCAAAAACCAAAATTATAGGCCAATATCTTTGATGAATACAGATGTAAAAATCCCCAACAAAATTTTCACCTACCAAATCAAACAACCCATAAAAAGATCATACACCACAACCAAATGGGATTCATCCCAAATTCACAAGGATGGTTCAACATACACAAATCAATCACTGTCATACACCACATTAACAAAAGAAAAATCCAAAACCACATGATCACTTTGATGGATGCAGAGAAAGCATTAGCCAAAATCCAACATCCACTCATAATTAAAAACTCTTGCCAAGGTGGGAACAGAGGGAATATATCTCAACATAATAGTCATTTATGACAAACCCACAGCCAATAGAATACTCAACAGAGAAAAGGTCAAAGCCTTCCCACTAAAATCTGGAACAAGACAAGAATGCCAACTCTCACCACTTTTATTCAACATAAGTATTGTGAGTCCTAGCCACAGCAATAAGACAAAAAAAAAAAAAAAAGAGAGATGAAAGGCACTCAAATTGGCAGGGAAGAGGTAAAACTGACTATATGCAGATGACATGATACCATATATAGAAAAACCCTACAGACTCCACACAAAAACTACTCGATCTGATTGATGAATTGGGCAAAAATAGCAGGATACAAGATTAACATTCATAAATCGTTGCTCTTCTGTACACTCAAAATGGAATGTTAGAAAAGGAATATAAAAAACAATACATTAAAATCATACCCCCCCAAAAATAACATACCTAGGAATAATCCTTACCAAGGACGTAAAAGACTTATACTCTGAGAACTATAAAACAGTAATCAAGGAATCTGAAGAGGATTTAAAAAATGGAAAGACATCCCATGCTCCTGGATTGGAAGAATTGATATTGTTAAAATGGCCACACTGCCCAAAGCAATCTACAGATTGAACAGGATCCTCACCGAAATATCTATGACATTTTTCATGACATTTCATGAAATTTCTTTGCAGTGCCAGGACACAGGTTCGATCCCTGGCTTGGCACACTGGGTTAAAGGATCTGGTGTTGCTGCAGCTACTGCATAGATTGAAACTGTGGCTTGGATCTGATTTCTCAACCCAGAATTCCATATGCCACATGGTAGCCAAAAAAAGAAAAATAAAATAAAATATGGCATAAATGAACCAAACTACAAAACAGACACACCAACATAGAGAACAGACTTCTGGTTGCCAAGCTGGAGTGGGGAGGCAGTGTGATGGACTCGGAGTTTGGGTTTAATGGATACAAATTATTACATTTAGAATGGATAAGCAATGAGGTCCTGCTGTGTAGCAAGAGGGAACTATATCCAGTCTCCTGGGAGAAACCATGATGAAAGATAAGATAAGGGAGAGACAAGATTAAGATAGTAAAGTGGGACTGGAGCTCAGCTTCTCTCATAAAGGCAACAAAATTACAACCAACTGCTGAACAACCTTCAACAAAACAGACTGCAGACTATCAAAAAAGATATCCTACTCCAGAAGACAAAGAGAAGGCCACATTGAGGCAGTAGGAGGGGTGACCACAAGATATAAGAACCCCATATCCTTCAGGTGGGTGGCCCAAAAACTGTAAAGTAACTATATCACAGAGGCTCATCCACAGGAGTGAGAGTTCTGAGACCCATGTCAGGTTCCCAAGCATGGGGATCTGGCAATGGGAGGAGGAGCTTCCCAAGCATTAGGCACTGAGGGCCTGTGGGGCTTGTGACCAGGAACTCCACAGGAGTGGGGGAAATGGAGACCGCTCTTGAAAGGCACACACAGGCTTTCGTGTGCACTAGGTCCCAGGACAAAGCAGAGACTCCATAGGAATCTGGGTCAGACCGGCCTGCGATTCTTGGAGGATCTCCTGGGAAAACAGGGGGTGACAGTGGCTCATTGATGGGGTAGGACATTGGAGGCAAAGGTCTCAGTGTGAACTCCTCTAGAGGTGGCCATTTTAGAAAAATCTGGCCCCACCCATCAGCAAACAGGCTGCCTAACGACCCCCCCCCCTTCCCCAGGCATGCAACTGCCTCCAATCACACCTAGGGATAAAGTCCCACCCACCAGAGGGATAAGAATCAGCTCCACCTACCAGTGGGCAGGCACCAGACCCCCCACCAAAAAGCCTACGAAAACCCCTGTACCAAATTCAGCCACAAGGGGGCAGACATCAGAAGCAAGAGAAGCTACAATCCTACTGTCTGCAAAAAGAAGACCACACCGAAAATCTATATGAAATGAAAAGGCAGAGAATTATGACTCAGATAAAGGAACAATAAAAAAAAAAAGATAAACAGATAGGTGATTGGGAGATTACCAACCTCCATGAAAAAGACTTTAGATTTTCATAGTAAAGGTGATTCAAGATCCCAGAAATAAACAGGAGGCAAAGATTGATAAATTACAAGAAACACTGAACAAAGAAACAGAAGATTAAAGGATTAAGCAAGCAGAGATGAAAAACACAATAACTGAAATAAAAATTCACTAGAAGCAACCAACAGCAGAATACAGAAGTCAGAGGAAAGAATACGTTAGGTGGAAGACAGACTAGTGGAAATCACTAATGAGGAACAGAAAAGAGAAAAATACTAAAAAGAAATGAAAACCATCTAAGGGAACTCTGAGACAACATTAAATGCAACAATATCCATATTATAGGGGTGACAGAAGAAGAAGAGAGAAAGGGCCAGAGAAAATATCTAATGATATAATAGCCAAACTTCCCTAACTTGGGAAAGGAATCACTCACTCAAATCCAGGAAGCACAAGGAATACTATACAAAATAAACCCAAGGAGAAGCACCCTGAGACACATATTAATAAAACTGACCAAAATTAAAGACAAAAAGAAAATATTGAAAGCAGCTAGGAAAAAGAAACAAATAACATACAAGAGAACCCTGATAGGGTTATCAGCAGATTTTTCAAAAGAACTCTACAGGCCATGAAGAAGTGGCACAGTATACTTAAAGTGATGAAAGGAAAAAACCTACAATCAAGATTACTTTACCCAGCAGAGGCTAAGGGAATTCAGCATTACTAAACCAGCTTTATGACAAATACTAAAGGAACTTTTTCTAGGTGGAAAAGAAAAGGCCACAACTAGAAACAAAGATATCACAAATGACAAGGCTTATTGAGTAAAGGAATACATATAGTAAAGGCAGGAAATCATCCATACACAAATATGCTACCAGAACCAAAAATCATGGTAAGAGGAGGGTACAAATAAAGGATAATGGAGATGTACTTGCAATCAAGAGACCAACAACTTAAAACAATCTTGTATATGTATAGACTCCTATAGCAAAAGAAAAAAAATTGCCTTAAATGTAAATGGACTAAATGCCCCAACCAAAAGACAAAGACTGGCTGAATGGATACAAGAAAGAAGATCCATATATATGCTGTCTTCAAGAGACCCACTTCAGTTCTAGGGATGCATACAAATTGAAAGTGAGAGAATGGAGGAAAATATTCCATGCAAACAGAAATCAAAAGAAAGCTGGAGTAACTAAACTCATATCAGATAAAATAGACCTTAAAATAAAGAATATTGTTAGAGACAAAGAAGAACATCACATAATGATCAAAGGATCAATCCATAAAGAAGATATAACAGTTGTAAATACATATGCACCCAAAAGAATATCACCTCAATATATAAGACAAATGCTAACAACCTTAAAAGGAGAAATGAACAATACACAATAATAGTTAGGGACTTTAACACCCCACATATAGCAACGGACAGATTATCCAGATAGAAAATCAACAAGGAAACACAGGTCTTAAATGATGCATTATACCAGAAGAACTTAATTGAGATTTATAGAACATTCCATCCAAAAGCACAGAATACACATTCTTCTGAAGTGCACAAAGAATATACTCTAGGCTATATCACATTCTGGGCCACAAATCAAGCCTTGGTAAGTTTAAGAAAACAGAAATCATATCAAGCATCTTTTCCAACCAAAACACTGTAAGACGAAATCAACAAGAAAAAAACTGCAAAAAGCACAAACACGTGGAAACTAAACAACATGCTATTAAACAACCACTGACTGGATCACTGAAGAAATCAAAGAGGAAAATAAAAACTACCTAGAAGCAAATGACAACAAAAACACAACAATCCAAAAGCTAAGGGATGCAGCAAAAGCAGTTCTAACAGGGAAGTTTACAGCAATACAAACCTACCTCAGGAAACAAGAAAAAGCTCAAATAACCTAACTTGACACCTAAACCAACTAGAAAGAAAAGAACAGACAATACCTAAAGTTAGCAGAAGGAAAGAAATCATAAATATCAGAGCAGAAATAAATGAAACAGAAACAAAGAAAACCACAGAAAAGATCAATGAATCTAAAAGCTGATTCTCTGAAAAGACCAACAAAATTGATAAACCCTTAGCCAGATTCATCCAGAAAAAAGGACTCAAATCAATTAAAATTAGAAATGAAAAAGAAGTTACAATGGATATCACTGAAATACAAAGTATCATAAGATATTACTACAAGTAACTATATGTCCATGAAATGGACAACCTACAAGAAGTGGACAGATTCTTAGAAAAGTACAACCTTCCAAGACTAAGCCAAGAGGAAATAGAAAAGATGAATGGACCAATCACAAGTACTGAAATTGAAACTGTGATTTAAAAATTTTCAACAATCAAAAGACCAGGACTACATGGCTTCACAGGCGAATTCTACCAAAAATTTATAGAAGAGCTAACACCTATCCCTTCTGAAACTATTCCAAAATATTTTCAGAGGAAGGAACACTCCCAAACTCATTCTATGAGGCCACCATCGCCCTGATACCATTAACAGATACCACAGAAAAAGAAAATTAAGGCCAATATCACTGATAAATATAGATGCAAAAATCCTCAACAAAATACTAGCAAACCAAATCCAGCAATACATTAAAAGGATTTTACACCATGATCAAATGAGATATACCCCAGAGATGCAAGGATTTTTCAATATCCTCAAATCAATCATTATAATACACATTAACAAACTGAATAATAAAAACCACATGATCCACTCAATAGATGCAGAAAAAGCTTTTGAAAATATCTAACAGCCATTTCTGATTTAAAAAAAACTCCAGAAAGTAGGCACAAAGGGAACCTACCTCAACATAATGAAAGCCATACATGACAAACCCACAGCTAACATCATTCTCAACAGTGAAAAGCTGAAAGAATTTCCGATAAGTTGGAATAAGACAAGGATGTTACTCTCATCACTACTATTCAACATAGTTTTGGAAGTCCTAGCCATGGCAATCAGAGTAGAAAAAGAAATAAAAGGAATCCAAATTGGAAAGGAAGAAGTAAAACTATCGCTATGTGCAGATGACATGATAACTATATTTAGAAAATCCTAAAGATGCTACCAGAACATTTAGAGGTTATCAATAAATTTGATAAAGTTGCAGGACACAAAATTAATATACAGAAATCCACTGCATTTCTGTATACTAACAATGAAAGATCAGAAAGAGAAATTAGGGAAACAATCCCATTTACCATCACATCAAAAAGAATAAAACACCTAGGAATAAACCTACCTAAAGAGACAAAAGACCTGTACTCTGAAAAATATAAGACACTGATGAAAGAAATCAAAGATGATACACATAGATGTAAAGATACCATGCCATGCGCTTGGATTAGAAGAATTAATATTATCAAAATGACTATATTGCCCAAGGCAATCTACAGATTCACTGCAATCCCTATCAAATTACCAAAGATATTTTTCACAGCATTAGAACAAATGTTTTAAAGTTTGTTTAGAAACACAGAAGACCCAGAATAGCCAATGCCATCCTGAGAAAGAAAAATGGAGCTGGAAGAATCAGGCTCTCTGACTTCAGACTATACTACAAAGCTATAGCCATCAAAACAGTATGGTACTGGCACAAAAACAGAAACATAGATCAGTGGAGCAGGATAGAAAGCCTAGAATTAAACCCACACACCCAAGGTAAGCCAATCTATGACAAAGGAGGCAAGAAAACAAAATGAAGAAAAGACAGTCCTTTCAATAAGCTGTGTTGGGAAATTGGACAGCTACATATAATAGAATGAAATTAGAACACTCTCTAACACCATACACAAAAAAACTCAAAATGTATTAAAGACCTAAATACAAGACCAGATACTATAAAACTCTTAGAGAAAAACATAGGCCAAACAGTCTCTCACATAAACTACAGGAGTATTTTCTCAGATCCAGCTGCTAGAGTAATGACAACAAAAAATAAACAAATGGGACCTAATTAAACTTACAAGTTTTTGCCCAGCAAAGGAAACCCTAAACAAAACTAAAAGACAACCCACAGGATGGGAGAAAATATTGTCAAATGAAGCAACTGACAAAGGATTTCACCTCCTGCAGCTTAATACCCCCCCCAAAAAAACATCAAAAAACAAAAGATTTAAATATACAATTCAAGAAGACATACAGATGGACAAAAAACAAATGAAAAGATGTTCAACATCACTCATTATTAGAGAAAAGCAAATTAAAATTACTATGAGGTACCACCTTACATCAGCCAGAATGGCCATCATCAAAAGGTCTACAAACAATCAATGCTGGAAAGGGTGTGGAAAAATGGGAAACCTCTTACACTGTTGGTAGGAATGTGAACTGGTACAACCACTATGTAAAACAGTATGGAGAGTCCTCAAAAAACTAAAAATAGAATTATCTTTTGAGCCAGCAATCCCACTCCTGGGCATCTATCCAGAGAAAACCATGACTTGAGAGGACATATACCCCAATGTTCACTGCAGCACTATATACAACAGCAAAGGCATGGAAGCAATCTAAATGTCCATGAACAGAGGACTGGATAAAGAAGATGTGGTATATATACACAATGGAATATTACTCAGCCATAAGAAGGAATGAAATAATGGTATCTGCAGCAATATGGATGGACCTAGAAATTATCATACTAAGTGAAGTTAGATAGTGAGACACAAACATCATATGCTATCACTTATTTGTAGAATCTAAAAAATGGAGATAATCAACTTCTTCACAAAACAGAATCTGACTCACAGACTGAAAAACTCATGGTTACCAAAGGAGACAGGTTGTTGGGGAGGGATGGGCTGGGGGTTTCAGATGGAAATGTTGTAAAACTGGGTTGTTATGATGGTTGTACAACTATAAATATAATAAAATTCATTGAGTTCTAAAAAATCTGCTGTATACATGTATGACTGGATCACTTTGCTGTAAAGCAGAAATTGGTACAACATTGTAAATCAAGTATACTTTAATAAAAAATTAAATTAAAAAAAAGAATTAGGGGGAGTTCCCGTCGTAGCGCAGTGGTTAACGAATCCGACAAGGAACCATGAGGTTGCGGGTTCGGTCCCTGCCCTTGCTCAGTGGGTTAACGATCCGGCGTTGCCGTGAGCTGTGGTGTAGGTTGCAGACGTGGCTTGGATCCCGCGTTGCTGTGGCTCTGGCGTAGGCCGGTGGCTACAGTTCTGATTCAACCCCTAGCCTGGGAACCTCCATATGCCGCGGGAGTGGCCCAAGGAAATAGCAAAAAGACAAAAAAAAAAAATTAGAAAATATAAAGAGCGACCAAGCAGACTTGAAGGATACAATAAACAAAATAAAAAATACACTAGAAGGAATCAACAGCAGAATAAATAAATAAACAACAGATAAGTGAATTTGAAGTCAGAATGGAGAACATCACTGCCACATAAATAAAGAATGAAGAAAAAAGAATGAAAAGAAATGAGACCTCTAGGAAAACATTAAACACTCCAACGTTCGCATTATAGGGGTCCCAAAAGGAGAAGAGAGAGAGAAGGTGCCTAAAAAGTTATTTGAGGAGGTAAATTGAAAGCTTCCCAAACATGGGAAAGGAAACAGTCGCCCAAGTCCCAGAATCACAGGGTTCCAGGCAGGATTAACCGAAGGAGGAACATGCTGAAACAGAGTAATCAAATTGACAACAATCAAAGAAAAAGAGGAAATAAAAAAGCAACCAAGGAAAGAAACGAATAACACAAAAGGAAACCACCATAAGGTTATAAGCTGATTTTTTTAGCAGAAACTCTGCAAGCAAGAAGGGAGTGGCATGATATATTTAAAACAATGAAAAGAAAAAACCCATAACTAAGACTACTCTACCCAGAGAGGCTCTCATTCAGATTTGACAGTGAAATCAAAAGCTTTACAGACAAGCACAAGCTGAAAGAATTCAGCACCACCAAACCAGTTTTACAACAAATGCTAAAGGAACTTCTCTAGGAAGAAAAGCAAAAGCTACAATTATAAACAATAAAATTATGAAATGGGAAAGCTTACCAATAATGGAAACATACAGTAAAAGTAGGAAAACATACCTTTTAAAATCAACCTCCCCCCAAAAAATCCAAAACAATTAATCAAATGGCAATGGAAACTTTCCTCAACATAATAAAGGCCATAGATGACACTCTCACAGCTAACATACACTCAACAGTGAAAAGCTTAAAGCATTCCCTGTAAGATCAAAAACAGGACAAGGATGTCCACTCTTGCCACTTTTATTCAACATAGTTTTGGAAATCCTAGCCACAACTAACAGAGAAGAAAAAGAATTAAAAGGAATCTGGGAGTTCCTGTTGTGGCGCAGTGGTTAACGAATCCGACTAGGGACCATGAGGTTTCGGGCTCGATCCCTGCCCTTGCTCAGTGGGTTAACGATCCGGCGTTGCCGTGAGCGGTGGTGCAGGTTGCAGACTCGGCTCGGATCCCGCGTTGCTGTGGCTCTGGCATAGGCCAGAGACTACAGCTCCGATTGGACCCCTAGCCTGGGAACCTCCATATGCCGCGGGTGCGGCCCAAGAAATAGCAACAACAACAACAACAACAACAACAACAAAAGGAATCTGAATTGGAAAAGAAGTAAAACTATCACTGTTTGCAGATGACATAATACTACACATAGAAAACCCTAAAGATGCTACCAGAAAACTACTACAGCTCATCAGTGAATCTGGTCAAGTTGCAGTGTATAAAGTTAATACAAAGAAATGTGCTGCATTTCTATATACTAACAACCAAAGGTCAGTAAATGAGGAAAGAATCCCATTTACCACCACATGAGAAAGTATAAAATACCTAGGTATAAACCCACTTTCTAAGGAGGCAAAAAAACTATATTGTGAAATTTATAAAATATTGACAAAAGAAATTGAAGATGACATGATGGAAAGACAAATATCATATGATACCATTTATATGTGGAACCTTAAAAAAAATACAAATGAACATATTTACAAAACAGACTCAGACGTAGTAAACAAAGTTATGGTTACCAAAGGGGAAAGGTGGAGGGGAGGGATACGTTAGGGGTTTGGGATTAACATATACTCATTACTCTATATAAAGTAGATGACCAACAAGGACCTAATGTATAGCACAGGGAATTATACTCAATATTTTATAATAACCTATATGGAAAAAAATCTGAAAAAGAATATATATGTGTATTATACATGTGTGTGTGTGTGTGTGTGTGTAAACACAATCACTTTGCTATATACCTGAAATTAACACATTATAAATCAACTATACTTCAAACAAAACACAAATTAATAATTTTTTAAGGTTTAAAGTGTTTAAAGTGTTTTTTAAAGTCTAAAGTTTAAGGTGAGTGCTAACAGATTTACATGCAAAAACTATCCTTATATCATAAGCTCGAGTTTTTGGTTATAGAATATTTGAAGACTTAATGAGCTATTTTAAGGGGAAATTATTTAGCCTTTGAAATGTTACTTGAAAAGCTATTGTTTAACCAAAAACAATTCTACAAACATTAGCCACTATTTAATAACATCATTAATTCATCTATCAACCACACATATGCTCAGCTGACCTTGGTTAAGTGCATATTTTGTGCCAAACACTGAGACAGACACAGGTGTTCAGATGTCAAAGGAGTAAAACCCCTTCCTGCTAGCCAGGAGCTTTCTGCCTAGTAGATGAGACAGCCAAATTAATAAATTAGGAAGTAAAGTGGGTTTGGAGGGTTTTTTTTTAAGGTATAATTGACATATACTACTATTTCAGGTGTAAATTACAATTTTTTGATACATGTAAATATGAAATAAAGTGTTAATGTCAGGATGACCACACATGTTACTAACCCAGAGCAGCCCTCTTTACACCTGTAGTCCCAATGGACTAATTAATAGTTCCCTATCATCTGCAAAAGTATCCTGATTTGGGCAAAAATTTATGCAGTCACCTAGATAGAAGCAATGAGAGAGAAGTTTCTGTAAGATACAGGAGGGATGACCATGAGGAAGAGGCTGAACTACCTGCAGGCAGGAGCAGGAAAGCATTCACCAGATCCTAGGACTCACCTGAGAATGCTGGAGTATTTACTGGGAAGAAAGAAAAAGGGAAAGAGGATGCTCTGTGCTTGAGGGCCAAGGGGCAGGGAACCAAAACAACAGAACACTCACAATTTTGAACTGTCTGGGCAGCAGGGCGGGGTGGGTATTGGAAAAGGTAGTTAGGCCATGAGGGTTCACAGCAGCTGAATCCTAAAGGTTTCTCTGTTGTGTTGAGGAGTTAGAATACATCTTTGTTGGTGATGACATAGAAGATAGTGGTTTACGTTACATTTGTGATTTAGGAAAACAAACATATCTCTTAAAACCTGAATCTCTGAGTATTTACTGATTTCAATCAACTTTTAAAAAATTAGGTCAGTATATCATCAAAATTTTAGAGCTTTTTATGGAATAGTTCTAGACCTTAGGCAAGGTAGGTTACATACGATGTCTCAATCCTCAGAACAGTCCTTTGAGCCTTATATCCAATTCCCATGCATGTGAAATTTCAGTGGGGAATCACCAAGAAATGTTCAACCTTTGAAAGTATATAAGCAGTAATTTTAGGTTAGTACGTTTAATAACATCTGCTGAAATGTACTGATTTTCTCTCTGGTCCTTCCAAAGCCCTGAGAAGAGTCAGGTTTTCCCAGTTGCTACCTTGTGTTGTCACCAAGGTTATCCTGGTATTCTGTGAGTATGTTCCACAGGTTCCCATGTATCCTTAGGAACTACTTATTTTTTAATTTTAGATGAATAAGAAATGTTTAGTAACTCAGGACCCCATAGATAAAGAAATGGAAGTTTATCCAAAGAACAAAGGAGTCAAGCAGAGCGCAGGTGGACAAGGATGCCTTTTTCTCTCAGTGTCTTCTGCGAACAACCCAGTGCAGGGCCCCCAAGTTAAAGAACATCTTGGTGCAGGGACTCTGCAGAAAAGGGCCCTTGTAAAGAAGCTCTAGAATAATGGAGCTGGGCTAATGTCACCTGTGGCATTTAGTGACTTTAAATTTTATTTTATAAACTTTTAAATATTATTTATAAATTCAACTCTTCTGTATTTTTCTCTTAGGCTGTTGCCTAACTATTCTTGTTCCTTTAATACTCTAAGGTGGGAAAGCATAGCTAACGTTTTTCCTCTCAATTGCAATACATCTTTTGCTTTTGTCTTTTTTTCCCTATAAGAAAATTAGTTTATTCTAAGCTTTATTTACAGATATACAAAGAGCCAACAGGCACATGAAAAGATGCTCAACATCACTAATTATCAGAGAAATTCAAACCAAACCTACAATGAGATATTACCTCACACCAGTCAGAATGACCATCGAAAAATCTACAGGCAGAGTGTAAGCAAGTGTTGCAGAATGATAGGAAAGGAACACAGCTGGAGCTGAGCTTCCCCCAAAGTGTGATGCCTTGGTGGGGCTAGGGTGTGCAGCAGGTGACCAGTTTGGCACAGAGGGAGGACACCTGAGGGCTGTGCAACCACAACAGGTATTGGTGTGGCTTGGCAGCGAGTGAGCCCTAGGTCCTGCTGGGCTGATGGGCTGGAGCTAGCATGGAGTGGCCAGGCTGAACAGGCCTTGCTTCCTTAAGACTCAAGGTTTTCACTGGTGAGAGAAAAGATAGCAGAGTAGAAGGACTTTAGCTCACCTGCTCTCATGAAAACACCAAAATTACACTAACTCCTGAACAACCATCAACAAAACAGACTAGGAGTTCCCATCATGGCTCAGTGGTTAACGAACCCAACTAGCATCCATGAGGATGCGGATTTGATCCATGGCCTCACTCAATGGGCTAAGGATCCAGTGTTGCCATGAGCTGTGGTGTAGGTCACAGACGCAGCTTGGATCCCACACTGCTGTGGCTGTGGTGGAGGCCAGCGGCTACAGCTCTGATTGCACCCCTAGCCTGGGAACCTCCATATGCTGTAGGGGGGTGTGGCCCTAAAGAGACCCAAAAAAAAAAAAAAAAAAAAAAACCAGACTGGAAGCTACCAAAAAAGATATCCTACACCTAAAGACAAAAAAAGCAGCCACATCAAAAGGTATGAGAGGCCCTTTCATGATATATCAATTCCATACCCACCTGTTGGGTGACCTGCAGACTGGAAAAATAACTATATTGCAGAGGCTCTCCAACAGGAGTGAAAGCTCCAAACATCAGGTTCCCCAGCCTGGGGGGTCTGGCACTGGGAGGAGGAGCCCCAAGTATTTGGTGTTGAAGGCCAGCAGGGCTTGAGCACAGGCGCTCCATAGCAGTGGAGAAATGAAGACTCCACTCTTGTTGGGTGTACCCAGGGTTTTATGTGCGCTGGGTCCCAGGGCAAAGCAGGGACTCCAAAAGGATCTGGGTCAGACTTATCTGTGGGTCTTGGAGGGTCTCCTGGGAAAGCAGGGGTCAGCTGTGGCTCACTGTGTGGGTAGGACATTGGAGGCAGAGGTCCCAGGGAAAAATCACTGGCATGGGCTACACTGGTGGCTTCCATTTTGGAAAAAATCTGGCCCCACCCATTAGAGCTGAGAAGCCCCAATCCAAACAACAGAATGGTAACACAGCCCTATCCATCAGCAAAGAGGATGCCTAAATTCCTCCCAGGCACAAAGCCACCTCTAAAAAGACACAGACAAAGCCCCACCCACCAGAGGGACAAGACTCAGCTCCACCTATCAGTGGGCAGGAACCAGTCCCATCAGGAAGCCTGACACAGGCCCCTATATCAACTTCACCCACAAGGGGGCAGACACCAGAAGCAAGAGGCTCAAGCCTATAGCCTGCAAAAAGGAGACCACACAGAAAGCTAGACAAAATCAAAAGGCAGAGAAATATGAGCCAGATGAAGGTAAAGGACAAAACCCCAGAAGAAATGCTAGGTGAAGTGGAGATAGGATACCTACATGAAAAAGACTTTAGAGCAATGAGAGTAAGGATGGTCCAAGATCTCAGGAAAGAACTGGAGGCAAAGATCATGAATTTTAAGAAATGTTTAAAAAAGAAATAGATGACTTGAGGAAAAAACAAGCAGAGGTGAACAGTACAATAACTGAAATGAAAAACTCACTAGAAGGAACCAAGAGCAGATTATGGAGGCAGAAGAATGAATAAACAAGGCAAAAGACAGACTGAGGAAATCACTGATGTGGAACAGAATAAGGAAAAAAGAATGAAAAGAAATGAGGTCAGTCAAAGAGAACTCGGGGACAACATTAAATGCACCAACATTCACATTATAGGGGTGCCAGAAGGAGAAGAGACAGAAAAAGGGCCTGAGGAAATATTTGATAGCAGAAAACTTCCCAAACATGGTAAAGGAATAACTTGCTCAAATACAGGAAGCACAATGAATACCATATAGAAAAAACCCTCCCCTAGACATACATCAATCAAAGTGACCAAAATTAAAGACAAGGAGAAAAAATCAAAAGAACTGAAGGAAAAGCAACAAATAACATACAAGGGAGCTGCAATAAGGTTATCAGCTGGCTTTTCACCAGAAATTCTGCATGCCAGAAAAGAGTACCACAATATAGTTAAAGTGATGAAAGGGAAAAAACTCCAGCCAGGAATACTCTACCCAGCAAGGCTCTCATTCAAATTTGACAGAGAAATCAAAACCTTTACCAACAAGCAAAAGTTAACAGAATTGAGCAATACTAAACCAGCTTTACAAAAAAATACTAAAGGAACTCCTATAGGTGGAAAAGAAAAGGCCACAACTAGACACAAGAAAATTACAAATGAAAAGACTGACCAGTGAAGGCAAATAAATAGTAAAGGTAGGAAATCACCCAAAAACAAATGACATCAAAACCAACAATTGTGAGAAGAGCAGGGAACAAATACAGAATACTGAAAATGCATTTGGAATTAAGAGACCAGCAACTTAAAACAATCTTGTACAGGAGTTGCTGTTGTGGCTCAGTGGAAACAAACCCTCATAGTATCCATGAGGATGTGGGTCCAATACTGGCCTTGCTCAGTGGGTTAAGGATCTGTCATTGCCAGCAGCTATAGTGTAGGTTGCAGATGTGGCTCAGATCTGGCATGGCTGTGGCTGTGACATAGGCCAGCAACTGCAGCTCCAATTTGACCCCTATCCCAGTAACTTCCATATGCCACACATTCATCCCTAAAAAACAAACAAACAAACAAAAATCTTGTATATATACAGACCTCTATATCAAAACCTCATGATAACTGTGAACCAAAAATCTACAAGAGATACATGCACAAATAAGAAAAAGCAATCCAAATACAACACTAAAGATAATCATCAAACCATAAAAGAGAACAAAAGGGAAGGGAAAAACCCAATGAAAACAGATCTAAAATAATTAACAAAATGGCAAATAAGAACATACATATCAATAATTACCTTATATGTAAATAAACTAAAGGCTCCAACCAAAAGATACAGACTGGCTGATGGATATAAAACCAAGACTCATATATATGCTGTTTACAAGAAACCCACTAGGGACACATATAAACTGAAAAGGAAAGAAGACACTCCAGGCAAACAGAAATCAAAAAGAAAGCTGGAGTAGCAATACTCATATCAGACAAAATAGACTTTAAAATAAAAAATGTTACAAGAGACAAAGAAGGACCTTACATAATGATTAAAAATCAACCCAAGAAGATAAAACAATTATAAATTTATATGTACCCAGCACAGGAAAACCTCACTAATAAGGCAACTGCTAACAACCTTAAAAGGAGAAATGGACAATAACACAATAATAGTGGGTGACTTCAACACTCCACATAAAGCAATGGACAGATCAGACAGAAAATCAAGAGGAAAAAACATGCTTTAAATGATGCATTAGACCAGGTGAACTTAATTGATATTTAAAGAACATTCCATCTGAAAGCAGCAGAATACACATTCTTCCCAATGACACATGGAACATTCTCTAGGATAAATCACATTCCAGGCCACAAATCAAGCCTTGGTAAATTTAAGAAAACTGAAATCACCTCAAGTATCTTTTCCAACCATAATGGGATTAAGACTTGGAATTAACTACGAGAAAAAAATTGCAAAAAAAAAAACTGCAAAAATCACAAATGTGGAGATTAAACAATATGCTAGTAAACAACCACTGAAGAAATCAGAGGAAATCAAACAATATCTAGAGACAAATGAAAACAAAAACACAATGATCCAAAACCTATGGGGTGCAGCAAAAGCAGGTCTGAGTTAGTTTTACAGCAACACAAGCCTACCTCAGGAAACAAGGAAAATTTCAAATAAACAACCTAACATTATGTCTAAAAGAACTAGAGAAAGAACAACAAACAAAACACAAAGTTAGTAGAAGGAAAAAATCATAACTCAGATTAGAAATAAATAAAATAGGAGTTCCTGTTGTGGCTCAGTGGTTAACAAATCCGACTAGGAACCATGAGGTTTTGGGTTTGATACCTGGCCTTGCTCAGTGGGTTAAGGATCTGGTGTTGCCGTGAGCTGTCGTGTAGGTCGCAGTCACAGCTCATATTCCTCGCTGCTGTGGCTCTGGCATAGGCTTGGCAGCTACAGCTCCGATTAGACCCCTAGCCTGGGAACCTCCATATGCTGCCGGAGCAGCCCTAGAAAAGGCAAAAAGACCAAAAAAAAAAAAAAAAAGAAAGAAAGAAAAAGAAAGAAAGAAATGAAATAGACAGAGAAAGCATTAAAAATATCAATTAATCTAAAAGCTAGTTCTTCAAAATGATCAACAAAATTGATAAACCCTTAGCTAGACTCATCAAGAAAAAAAGGGAAAGGGCTCAAATTAATAAAATTAAAAATGAAAAAGGAGACATTACAATGGACATCACAGAAAAGGATCATAAACTACTACCGGCAAATATATGCCAGTAAAATGGACAACCTAGAAGAAATAGACAAATTTTTAGAAAGGTATAATCTCCCAAGACTGAATCAAGAAGAAACGAACACTATAACTAGACCAATTACAAGTACTGAAATTGAATCGGTGATTTAAAAATTCCACAAACAAAAGTCCAGGACCTGATGGCTTCACGGCAAATTCTACCAAACATTTAGAGAAGAGTTAACACCTATCCTTCTGAAACTCTTCCAAAAAACTGCAGAGGAAAGAGCACTCCCAAACTCATTCTATGAAGCCACCATCACCCTGATACCAAAACCAGACAAAGATACCACAAAAAAAAGAAAATTACAGGCCAACATTCCTGATGAACATAGATGCAAAAACCCTCAAAAAAAAATACTAGCAAACTGAATCCAAAAATATATTAAAAGGATCATACACTATGATCAGGTGGTGAGATTTATCACAGGAATACAAGGAGTTTTCAATATTCCTAAATCAATCAGTTGATATGCCACATATCAAACTGAAGAATAAAAACCACATGATCATCTCAATAGATGCAGAAAAAGCTTTTGATAAAATCCAAATCCATTTCTGATAAAAACCCTCCAGATAGTGTGCACAGGGTTAACTACCTCAACATAATAAAGGACATATATAAGAAACAGATAGTATCAATGTCAATGGTGAAAAACTGAAAGAATGTCCACTAAAACCAAAAATAAGACAAGGATGTCCACTCTTGCCACTTTTAATCAATCAACTTAGTTTTGGAAGTTCTAGACATGACAGAGAAAAAAAAGAAATAAAAGGATTCCAAACTGGAAAAGAAGAAGTAAAACTATCACTGTTTGCAGATAATATGATACTACACACAAGATAATACCAGAAAACTATTACAGGTTATCAATGAATTTGGTAAAGTTGCAATTAATACACAGACATCCCTTGCAGTTCCATATACTAACAATGCAAGATCAGAAAGAGAAATTAGGGAAACAATTCCATTTACCATCACGTCAAAAAAGAATAAAATAGCTAGGAGTAAACCTACCTAAAGAGGCAAAAGACCTGTACTCTGAAAAATATAAGAAACTGATGAAAGAAATCAAATACAACACAAACAGATGGAAAGCTATAACATGCTCTTGAACTGGTAGAATCAATACTGTCAAAATGAGTACACTGCCCAAGCCAATCTACAGAGTCAATGCAATTCCTATCAAGTTACTAATGACATTCGTTACAGAACAAGAAGAAAATATTCTAACATTCATATGGAAACACAAAAGACCCCTAATAGTCAAAGCAGTATCAAAAAAGTAAAATGGAACTGGAGGAATTCCTGACTTCAAACTGCACTACAAAGCTACCATCATCAAAACAGTATGGTACTGGCACAAAAACAGAAATACAGATCTGTGTAACAGGATAGAAATCCCAGACATAAACCCAGATACCTAATCTAATCTTTGTCAACAAATCTACGACAAAGGAGGCAAGAACACAGAGTGGAAGAAAAATAGTCTCTTCAGTAAGTGGTGCTGGGAAAACTGGACAGCTACATGTAACATAATGAGATTAAAACATTCTCTAATACCATACACAAAAATAAACTCAAAATGGATTATAAAGCCTAAAGGTAATTCCACATACTACAAAGCTCCTAGAGGAAATCACAGGCAGAACACTCTTTGACATAAATCACAAAACAATCTAGTTTGATCCACCTCCTAGAATAATGACAAGGAAAAAAATAAACCAATGGGGCCTAATAAAACATAAAAGTTTTTGCACATCAAAGGAAAACACACAAAAAAGACAACCCACATAATGGGAGAAAAATCTCTGCTAAGGAAGCAATCCACAAGGGATTAATCCCCCCAATGTACAAATATCTCTGAGCTTTATATCAAAAACAAAAAACCCAATCAAAAAAATGGGCAGAAGATCTAAACAGATATTTCTCCAAAGAAGACATACAGATAACCGAAAACACATGCAAAGATGCTTAACATTACTAATTATTAGAGAAGTGCATGTCAAAACTACAATGAAGTATCACCTCACACATATCAGAATGGCCATCATCAAAAAAATCTACAAACAATAAATGCTGGAGAGCATATGGAGAAAATGGAACCCTTCTACACTGTTGGTGGGAATGTAAATTGGTGCAACCACTATGGAAAACAGTGCGGAAATTCCTTAAAAAGCTAAATATAGAACTACCATATGATCCAGTAATCCCACTCCTGGGCATATATCCAGAGAAAATTCTAGTTCAAAAACATACATGCACCCCAATGTTCACTGCAACACTATTTACAATAGCCATGTCACGGAAGCAACTTGAATGTCCATAAACAGAGGAATGGATAAAGAACATATAAACAATGGAATATTATTCAGACATAAAAACGAATGAAATAATGTCATTTGCAGCAACATGGATGGACCTAGAGGTTATCGCACTAAGTGAGGTAAGACAAAGAAAGACAAATATCATATGATATCACCTATATGTGGAATATAATAAAAATGATACAAAAGAACTTACTTAAAAAAAAAAAAAGGAACAGGAGTTCCCGTCGTGGTGCAGTGGTTAACGAATCCGACTAGGAAACATGACGTTGTGGGTTTGATCCCTGCCCTTGCTCAGTGGGTTAATGATCTGGCATTGCCGTGAGCTGTGGTGTAGGTCGCAGACGTGGCCCAGATCCCGCGTTGCTGTGGCACTGGTGTAGGCTGGCAGCTACAGCTCTGATTGGACCCCTAGCCTGGGAACCTCCATATGCCGCGGGAGCAGCCCAAGAAATGGCAAAAAGACAAAAAAATAAATAAATAAATAAATAAATAAATGGAACAAAACTCAGATTTCAAAACCAGGGAGGGTGGGAATAACATATACACACTACTGTATAAAACAGATGATTAACCACAACTTACTGTATATCATGGGAAAATCTACTCAATAGTTTGTAATAACCTACATATGGCAAAAAAGAATGTATATATTGACATGCATGACTGATTCACTCTACTGTATACCTAAAATGAATACAACATTGTAAATCAATTATACTCCAATGAAATGAAATTTTTAAAAAGTATAAAATACCTAGGAATAAAACCTGCCTAAAGATGAAAAAGAGCTGTACTCTGAAAACTATAAGACAATGATGAAAGAAACCAAAGATGACACAAACATGTGGAATGATATAACAGGCTCTTGGACTGGTAGAATCAATATTGTCAAAATGACTATTCTGCCCAAGGCAATCTACAGAGTCAATGCAATCCCTATCAAATTACCTATGATATTTTCCATAGAACCAGAACAAAATATTCTAAAATTTACATGGAAACACAAAAGATCCCAAATATCCAAAGAAACCCTGAAAAAGAAAAATGAAGCTGGAAGAATCAGGCTCCCTGGCCCCAGACTATACTATAAAGCAAGTCATCAAAATAGCATGGTACTGGCACAAAAACAGAAATATAGATCAATGGAACAGGGATAGAAAACCCAGAAATAAAACCATGCACCTATGGTCATCTAATCTACAACAAAGGAGGTAAGAATATACAATGGAGAAAGGACAGTCTCTTAAATAAGTGATGCTGGGAAAACTGCACAGCAACATGTAAAAGGATGAAATTAGAACATTATCTAAAACCATACACAAAAATAAACTCAAAATGAATTAAAGACCTAAATATAAGACTGGATCCTATAAAACTCTTAGAGGAAAACATAGGCACAACAATGTCTGGCAAAAACTGCAGCACTATCTTTTCAGATCCACATCCTAGAATAATGAAAATAAAAACAAACAAACAGGACCTAATTAAACTTAAAAGTTTTTGCTCAGAAAAGGAAACCATTTTAAAAAAATGAAAAAACCCACAGAACGGGAAAAAATATTTGCAAAGGAAGTGACTGACAAGGAATTAATCTCTAAAATATAGAAATAGGAGTTCCCATCGTGGCGCAGAGGTTAACGAATCCGACTAGAAACCATGAGGTTGCGGGTTCGGGCCCTGCCCTTGCTCAGTGGGTTAACAATCTGGCGTTGCCGTGAGCTGTGGTGTAGGTCGCAGACGTGGCTCGGATCCTGCGTTGCTGTGGCTCTGGCGTAGGCTGGTGGCTACAGCTCCGATTCAACCCCTAGCCTGGGAACCTCCATATGCCGTGGGAGCGGCCCAAAGAAATAGCAAAAAGACAAAAAAAATAAAAATAAAAAATAAAAAAAATAAAACATAGAAACAACTCATGCATGGAGTTACTGTCATGGCTCAGTAGTTAACGTATCTGACTAGGAACCATGAGGTTGCGGGTTTGATCCCTGGCCTTGCTCAGTGGGTTAAGGATCTGGCGTTGCCGTGAGCTATGGTGTAGGTCACAAACACGGCTCGGATCCTGCGTTGCTGTGGTTGTGGCGTAGGCCAGCAGCTATAGTTCCAACTGGACCCCTAGCCTGGGCATCCCCATATGCTGTGGGTGCGGCCCTAAAAAAAAGCAAAAAATAAAAATAAAATGGACATAAGATCTAAATAGACATTTCTGCAAAGAAGACATACAGAGTCAAAAAAACACATGGAAAAATGCTCAACTGCTAATTATTAAAGAAATGCAAATCAAAACTGTAATGAAGTACCACCTCGACCAGCCAGAATGGCCATGATCAAAAAGTCTATAAACAATAAATGCTGAAAAAGGTGTGGAGAAAAGGGAACACTCCCACACCGTTGGAGGGAATGTAAATTGGCACAATCACTAACAGTGGGAGGGTTCCTCAAAAATCTAAATGTAGAAATACCAGCATTCCCACTCCTGGGCATCTATCTGGAGAAAATCATAATTCGAAAAGATACATGTACCCCAATGTTCATTTCAGCACTATTTACAATAGCCAAGACATGAAAACAACATAAATGTCCATTGACAGAGAAGTGGATAAAGAAGATGTGGTACATATACACAATGGAATATTAATCAGCCATAAAAAAGAATGAAATAATGCCATTTGTAGCAACATGGATGGACCTAGAGATTATCATACCAAGTGAAGTTAGTGAAAGACAATTATTATATATCACATATGTGGAATCTTAAAAAAAAAAGGGATACAAATGAACTTATTTGCAGAACACAAACAGACACACAGACTTTGAAAACAAACATATGGTTTCCAAAGAAGTCAGGTGGAGGGAAGGATGGATGGGGGATTTGTGAGTGGCATATGGACACTTTGGTATATGGAATAACGGACCTGCTGTATAGCACAGAGAACTCTATCCAATATTCTGTGATAATCTATATGGGAAAAGAATCTGAAAAAGAATGGATGTATATATACATATAACTGAATCACTTTGTTATACAACAGAAATTATTACATTATAAATCAACTGCACTTTAATAAAACTTAAAAAACTAAAAAAAAAGGAGGAGTTCCCATTATGTCTCAGCAGAAATGAATTTGACCAGTATCTGTGAGGGCACAGGTTTGATCCCTAGCCTTGCTCAGTGGGTTAAGGATCTGTTGCCATGAGCTGTGCTTTACGTTGCAGATGGGGCTCAAATCCTGCATTGCTGTGGCTGTGGCATAGGCCAGCAGTTACAGCTCTGATTCGACCCCTAGCCTGGAACCTCCATATGCCACAGGTGTGACCCTAAAAAGACAAAAGGAAAAACAAGAAAAAAGTCTATAAACAATGAGTGCTAGAAAGGGTGTGGGAAAAACGGAACACTCCTCCACCTCTGGTGGGAATGTAAGCTGGTGCAATCACTATGGAGAACAATATGGAGGTTCCTTAAAAACTAAATATATATGGAGTTCCCATTGTGGGTCAGCAGAAACAAATCTGACTAGTATCCATGAGGACACAGGTTCAATTCCTGGCCTCACTCAGTAGGTTCCTCCATAAGCCATGCATGTGGCCCTAACAAGACAAAAATTAACCAAAAAAACCCTAAATATAGAACTATCATATTACCCAGCAATCCAACTCCTCGGCTGTATCTGTAAAAAAACTGTAATTCAAAAAGGTACATGCACCCCAATGTTCATCGCAGCACTATTTATAACAGCCAAGACATGGAAGCAACCTAAATGTCCATCAACAGAGAATTAGATAAAGACGACGTGGTACATATATACAAAGGAATTATTACTCAGCCATAAAAAGAATGAAATAGGAGTTCCTATTATGGCTCAGCAGGCTAAGGACCCAATGTGGTCTCTGTGAGGATGCAGGTATGATCTCTGGCCTCACTCAGTGGGTTAAGGATCTGGTGTTGCTACAAGCTGCAGCATAGGTTACAGATGCAGCTCAGATCTGGCATTTCCATGGCTGTGATGTAGGCCTTAGCTGCAGGCTCTGATTCAGCCTCTAGCCTGGGAACTTCCATATACTGCAGGTGTAGCTGTGAAAAGAAAAAAAAAAAAAAAAAAGAATGAAATAATGCCATTTGCAGCAACACGGATGCACCTATATATTATCATATTAAGTGAAGTAAGTCAAAGATAAATATCATATGACATCAATAATATGTGGAATCTCACAAAAAACAATTCAAAGAACTTAAAAAACAGAAATAGACTCAAAGATTTTGGAAACCAAATTGGAGTTCCTGTCATGGCTCAGTGGAAATGAATCTGACTAGCATCCATGAGGACGCAGGTTCAATCCCTGGCCTTGCTCAGTGAGTTAAGGATCTGGAGATGCCATGAGCTATAGTTTAGGTCACAGACATGGCTTAGATTCTGTATTGCTATGGCTATCCTGATTCAACCCCTAGCCTGGAAACCTCCATATGCCACAAGTGTGGCCCTAAAAAGACCAAAAAAAAAAAAAAAAAGATTTTGAAACCAAATTTATGGTTACCAAAGGGGAAATGGGGGGGTAAATTAGGGGGTTGGGATTGACATATACACACTACTATATATAAAATACACAGGAAACAAGAACCTACTGCATAGCACAGGGTAATCTACTCAATACTTTGTAATAACCTAAATGGGAAAAGAATGTGAAAAGGAATGGATGTATATGTGTGTGTGTGTGTGTGTGTGTGTGTATGTGTATATATATATATATACACATCTACAATTAATGCTGGAAAGGGTGTGGAGAAAAGGGAACCCTCCTATGGTGTTGCTGGGAACATAAGCTGGTGCAGCCGCTATGAAGAACAGTATATAAGTTCCTCAGATATCTAAAAACAGAGCTACCATTATGATCCTGCAATCCTATTCCTGAGCATATATCCTCAGAAAACCATAATTAAAAAAGATATATGCACCCCAATGTTCACTGGAGCACTATTTACAATAACCAAGACATGGAAGCAACCTAAACGTCCATCAACAGATGAATGGATAAAGATGTGGTACATATATACAATGGAATACTACTCAACCATAATACAGAATAAAACAATGCTATTTGTAGCAATACGGATGGACCTAGAGATTATCACACTAAGTGAAGTTAGAAAAATATCAGATGAAATCACTTATACATGGAATCTAAAATATGACACAGTGAACTTATCTATGAAACAGAAACAGACTCAAGAAATACAGAGAACAAATGGTAGTTCTGTTTTTAGTTTTCTGAGCAATCTCCATATAGTTTTCCACAGTGGTTGCACCAATTTACAATCCCACCAATGGTGTAATAGCATTCCTTTTTCTCCACACCCTCTCCAGCACTTATTGTTTGTAGACTTTTTGAAGATGGCCATTCTGGCTGGTGTAAGGTGGTACCTCATACTAGTTTTGATCTGCATTTCTCTAATAATGAGTGATGTTGAACATCTTTTTTTGTTTGTTTTTTTGCTATTTCTTTGGGCCGCTCCCGCGGCATATGGAGGTTCCCAGGCTAGGGGTTGAATCGGAGCTGTAGCCACTGGCCTACGCCAGAGCCACAGCAACGCGGGATCCAAGCCGTGTCTGCAATCTACACCACAGCTCACGGCAACGCCAGATCGTCAACCCACTGAGCAAGGGCAGGGACCGAACCCGCAACCTCATGGTTCCTAGTCGGATTCGTTAACCACTGCGCCACGACGGGAACTCCTTGAACATCTTTTCATGTGTTTTTTGGCCATCTGTAATCTTCTTTGGAGAATTAAACTAAAAATAGAACTACCATTTGATCCAGCAATCCCACTCCTGGGCATCTATCCAGAGAAAACCATGACTCGAAAAGACACATGTACTCCAGTGTTCACTGCAGCATCATTTTCACTAGCCAAGACATGGAAACAACCTAAAACATCCATCAGCAGAGGAGTAGATAAAGAAAATGTGGTACATATACACAATGGAATATTACTCAGCCATTAAAAGGAACGAAATACCAGCATTTAGCAGCTAAAGCAACATGGATGTACCTAGAAATTATCATGTTAAGTGAAGTCAGTCAGACAATTAGACATCGACATCAAATGCTATCACTGACACGTGGAATCTGAAAAAAAGGACACAATGAGCTTCTTTGCAGAACAGATACTGACTCATAGACTTTGAAAAACTTACGGTTTCCAAAGGAGACAGTTTTAGGCGTGGGGGATGCACAGGGGGTGTGGGATGGAAATTGTATAATTGGATCATGATGATCACTGTAGAACTATAAATGTAATAAATTCATTGAGTAATTTAAAAAAAAGAAATACAGAGAACAGACTCAAGAAATACAGAGAACAGACTTATGGTTCCCAAGGGGAAGGGAGGGTAAGGGAGGCACAGAATGGGAGTTAGAGATTAGCAGATGAAAACTATTATACAGAGAATGGATGAATAACAACATCCTACTCTACAGCACAGGGAACTATATTCAATATCCTGTAATAAACCATAACAGAAAAAGAAAAAAAAAGAAGAAAAATACTTGATTTTACCTTATATTATTCCTTACTTACTGCCCTTCCTTTATGTAGATTATGCCCCTAGAACATATTTCTTCTCCCAAAAGAACTTCTTTTAACATTTCTTGCGGAGTAAGTTGTTTGTCTGAGAAAATCTTTATTTCTCCAAACTTTTGAGGAATAATTTTTGCTGGATATAGAATTCTACATACCACTATATATAAAATAAACAACAAGGATTTACTCTATAGTACAGGGAACTATATTCACTATCTTGTAATAACCTATAATGGAAAAGAATCTGAAGCTGTACACCTGAAACTAACACAATACTGTAAATCAACTCCAGTTAAATTAAAAAAAAATTGTAACTATGTATGCGATGTATGTTAACTATGTGGTGATCATTTTCCAATGTATACAAATACTGAATCATTCTATAGTAGACCTGAAGCAAGTTATATGTAAATTACACCTCAATTTTAAAAAGAAAAAAAAGACTTATTTTTTTAAAGTTGCCATTTTTTAGAAATCAAACCATTATATAAACCCAGAAATTGTGGATAAGGACGCAGACACAGAGAGTAAATACCTTGGTTTGAAAATAGCCAGGCCTCTGACTTCAAAGCTCTTAACCACTTGGGGAAGCAGTACATTAGAAAGTTAGGAAAATAAAATTTGAAAAGGTACATAAAGTTTAAATTAAGAGGAACAAGATCAGAAATTCTTTACATTTTCAGAACATCTAGCTCCTCCGCAGGATATGCAAATTCTTATGATAATTTATTGGTTACTGTCTACAATTACAGTTTTGAAGGGATGACACTTAATGATCATTTCATTGAAAGGCCCTGGCATTACCTGTGGTCATGAGATGTCAAGAGACTTGACAAATCTCAGCTGTCTGTAGGTCACTTGCCTGTGGCTAAGCTACAGCTACAGATGAGTCACTAGGCTAGTATCACATCTCAGGAAAGAGGTTCTGTGATATCATGATTTACAATAAGAAATATAGGAGTTCCCATCATGGCTCAGTGGAAACAAATTTGACTAGCATCCATGAGGACGCAGGTTCGATCCCTGGCCTTGCTCAGTGGGCTAAGGATCCAGTGTTGCCATGAGCTGTGGTGTAGGTCACAGATGTGGTTCAGATCTGGCATTGCTATAGCTATGGCATAGGCCAGTGGCTACAGCTCCGATTCAACCCCTAGCCTAGGAACCTACATATGCCTCAGGTGCAGCCCTAAAAAGATTAAAAAAAAGAAAAAGAAAAAGAAATATATATCTAGTCTTCCCCCACTGTTCCTGGCACACAGCCCCTAAACCCTTATAATTTCTTATATAAGAGCCATAGGGGCATCTTTTCTTTTAAATTTTAGGCTTCTGTCATCAGTTTCTGAAATAGCCCCAGAGCCATAAAGGTGAAATGAGTGCCCATAGCAAGCCCCTTTCAACCCCAGCAGAGCTTTTGTTAATAAGGTAACTTGGAAACCACTCAGGATAGGGGCTGGTTGCCAGGGGACCAACCTCATGATTAGAGGGTTGGAACTCTCAGGGGAGGGAAGAGAGCCAAATCAATCACCAGTAGTTAGTGATTTCATCAAATGTGCCTATGTAGTGAGACCTCCATAAAAACCCAAAAAAGAGGGTGTTGGGAGTGCCCCCGAGTTGAGGGACACATGAGGTCCTAGAAGGGTTCCCTCTGAGAAGAATGGAAGCCCCTGACCCTTTCCCCAGGCCTCGCCACATTCATCCCCTATATCTGGCTGTTTCTGAATTCTCATTTATGACAAACTGGTGAGCTAGTGAGGAAGGTGCCTCTGCAGCTGCGCTGAGTTCTGTGAGCTGCTATAGCAAATTAACTGAACTCAAGGAGGGGGTTGAGGGCACCTCCGATTTATTTATGGACTTATGGTCAGAAGCAGAGGTGACAACCTGGACCTATGACTGGCATCAGAAGTGGGGGGGGGAGCTGTCTTGTAGGCCTGAGCCCTGAAACTGTGGGATCAGATGCTCTCTACGGCTAGACAGTATCAGAACCGAGTTAAATTGCAGGAACCCAGCTGGTGTTGCAGAATTGGTCAAAGTATGGAAAATCAGCCAGTCTGGTGTCAAAAATGAAGTAGCATAATAGAATATGCAAGGGAAAGAGAGACACAGGGAGATGCATTCATTGCATTAATACAATTCATATGTGTTTTTGAAGGACATGTTGTATACAAGTCAGGGCCTTTTTGGAAAAGCTAAATTATCAGACAAGAAAATAAAGATCACGAACAAAGTAGTTACTCTAGAGAAGAAAGTAATAAACAATATGAGAAATCCTTGTGTGGTGAGTCAGTATTTTGAAATAGTAATCTCACTCTCTTCCCTCCTGCTTCCCCCATCCCTTCCTCTCAATTAAATTAGGTCATTCTCCATGGAAACAACCTAAATGTTTACCAACAGATGAATGGATTAAGAAGATGTGATATATATACACAAAGGAGTACTACTCAGACATAAAAAAGAACAAAATATTGGGGTTAATAGATGCAGATTATTGCCTTTGGAATGGATAAGCAATGAGGTCCTGCTGTGTAGTACTGGGAACTATATCTAGTCACTTATGATGGAGCATGATAATGTGAGAAAAAAGAATCTATACATGTATGTGTAAGTGGGTCACCATGCTGTACAGCAGAAAATTGACAGAACACTGTAAACCACCTATAATGAAAGAAATAAAAATCATTACATAAAAAAAACAAAAAAAAGAACAAAATAATGCCATTCACAATAACATGGATGGAACTAGAGACTCTCATACTAAGTGAAGTAAGTCAGAAAGAGAAAGACAAATACCAGGTGATATCACTTATATGTGGAATCTAAAATACCACACAAATGAACCTATCTACATAAAAGTAACAAACTCATGGACATGAAGAACAGACTTGTGGTTGCCAAGGGGGAGAGAGTGGGATGGTCTGGGAGTTTGGGGTTAGTAGAAGCAAACTATTGCATTTGGAGTGGATAAGCAATGAGATCATGCTGTATAACAAAGGGAACTATATCTAATCACTTGTGATGGAACATGATGGAGGATAATGTGAAAAAAAGAATAAATATATGTATAACCAGGTTACTTTGCTATACAGCAGAAATTGACAGAACATTGTAAATCAACTATAATAAAAATTTTTTTAAGTAGGTCATTCTCCACTTGTTAAATCAAGGAAGGGATGTGACAGCACAACAGAGAAAAAAGAGCCTCTTCTGGGATTCTGAGTTTCCAGAGACAAAGACTTCAGGCATCAGACCAGGAGTTCCAACTATGCAGCTTCTTCTCTCCCTTTAGGGGATATGTGGAAGGTGTTGTATACCAGTGTAGGGTGGGGGGAGTGTTGGTTACAACTGGGGATATTATTCCATTTCTGCAAACAGCACGCGAGGCCAGGGGTGCTAAATGTTCTGCCAAGAGTGGGAAAGTCCCAGAGAACAAGAAAAGGCTGACCCCAAGTGACAAGAGCACCTCTGTTAGAACTCACTGGTAGACAAGGATATGGAGAAATTGCATTTAGCCACTCTAGAAAACAATATAGCAATTGCTCAAAAATTAAACTTAAAATTACCATATGATCCAGCAATTCTACCTCTGGGTATATATCCTCCAAAAACTGAAAGCAAGGACCCAAGCAGACACTTGTACAACAGTGTTCATAGCTGAATTATTCATGACACCAAAAGGCGGAAACAATCAACATGTCCCTCATCGGAGGAATGGATCAACAGAACGTGGTCCATCCACACAGGGAATATTATTCTGCCTTAGAAAGGAAGGACATTCCAACACCTGCTACAACACAGATGAACCCTGAAGACATTATGTTAAGTGAAATAAGCCAGCCACAAAAGGCCAAATATTGTACAATACCACCTGTGTGAGGTACTTAGAGTAGTCCGATACATAGACAAAATGGTGATTCCCAGGGGCTCGGGGTGGAGGAAGGGAGAGTTAGTTTGGGGGACAAAGTTTCAGTTTGTAAAGACAAAAACATTCTGAAAACGTATAGCGGTAATGACTGCACAACAATCGAAATGTATTTAATGCCACCTAAAATTGGTTAAAATCATAAATTTTACATGTATTTTACAATTAAAACAAAACAAAACTCACTCAGTGGCAGAGGAGACCTTGAAAGTAAGCCCTTTCTGCCCTTAGAACCAAAAAAAAATTCCTCAGCCTGCAATGGAAGCAACAGCAAGGGAAGCAAACAGGAGAGGGAGGCAGTGATGGGTTCCTGAGAAAGGCCCTGCTCCCTGTCCTTGGGGAATGGGCAAAGCCTTCACAGACCTAAGATAGGGGAACTTGGACCTCACTTCCTGGTACAGCCCTGAGAATGGCAATTATTCAGAAGAGGGATAAATATGGCTATGAGCTATGTCTTGGCCACCCCAAGTCTAGACTCACAAAATCCCCAGGCCCCAGTGGGCATAAGAGTAGCAAAATAACTGCTGAGTGCCAAGAGTGGTGGGAAGTAGCAGAAAGAGGCATAGGAGCTGAGGGCTGGCAGCTGGAGCTGAAGGGGACCTCTCAGGCCTGAGTTTATTATGACCAGGGACAGCACAGGCTGATGGGCAACTCGGTGTCTCCTGAGCACAAAGACACCATGGGGAACAAGATGATGCCTTGACTCTCTGTAAACCTCCCCAGAATTCACCTGTGACACAAGACACAGAGAAAGCTCTGGAATGGACTGAATGAGGGCTTGAAATAGAAATGGAGTTGCATAACAAAGTTACATGCATTGCAGTCTGAACCTTCAGCCTGATACAAAAAGCCATCTTTACACTCCCTCCAGCTCTCTAAAGGTTATGGAGCCATGAGGGCCTTCATCAGAACATTCTGTACTGACTTTTCAATTGGATAAGAATCTCCACCATTGGCGACATTTATTGCTATCATGGCTTTTCTTCTTTTGTTCACAAAGTGTTTCTGCACTGTGTCGGGTGGGGGCGCTTCAGTGGAGCCCCCACCAACCCATGGAGAGCTGGGACTCTCCCCTCTTCTCAGGTAGCACAACCCACATGGAAGCAGCTTTCCACTGCAGGTGACTATTTGAGTGTGGAGGAAGGAAGGGACTTGAATGAGTATGATTAAGCTTTTGGCCTGAGACGTTCTCCACGTGGTCTTGTGTTTATATTTCCTTGACGGAATGATGCTAAACCCTAGTGGATCCCTCAGACACCTGTATTTCACTATCTGATAAGTTAAACTAATTAACAAAACATAATTCCTACTAAATATAGCTTTCATCTGCTCATATCAATTCAATATGATTATTCCCAGTGTTAATTTCAAGTTCTAAATATAGTCTCCTGCAACAGGCAACTCACACAAAATCCCATCTCTTCATTTCACTAATTCTACTGCAGATAAGTGTTCCCTTGGCTATTCAGACAAATCCTTGTAATCCTGGGAATGTGGTCCTTAAGTAACCTCTTGTTGGAAAAAAATACCAGTCCTGGTCTTCATCACATTTCTGTACTCTACTGGGCCCAGGTTTGAGCAATTTCCAGCTTTCTTGTGTCTAGAGACTTGAGCTGCCTATAAGATTTCTGAATTCTCTTGTTTTCCTGGCATGTCTGTTATGGAGCGTCTCACAGTTTTAGTTCCCCCTCTCGCTTGCACGCGTGCACTCTTTCTCTCTCTCTCATTCCCCCTCTCACCCTGGGAATTAAAAGGTATGTGCTCTGCAGTCTCAGTAACGCTAGCTTTTAAGTGAGACCACAGTACAAAATAATAAATGAGATTTTAAACAATGTTTGAAGTGGGTGCGAGCCATGCTGTATGTTTCAAGAAGGATATTCTTGCAGAAGCCATTGTGGAAGATGACGAAAGGCAAATGAATCACAGATGAGGGCGAAACAAAAACAAATGAAGTAAAGAAAATGAACAGACACAGATTCTAGAAATGATTTTCTATTCCTAATTAGGCTTATACCACCACATTTAGTTACTGGTATGTTTTCATTCACCTCTTCCCTCCTTCTTAAAAAAAGAAACAAGTCACTTCGAGGGACCCCCGTTTCAATTCCAGCGTGTGGTTCAATTCATTTATGGTCAGAGTCTGGCAGCCATCACACACTTACAATAAGGCCCAGGTTCTCGGTCACTGGGTGCTGTCCAGATCTCATTTCACTACTCATGACATTCGACATTCACGTCCACAGCATTCTACATTATTGCTCTATGTCTGAACACAGGCCTGGAATAACCATAAAATAAAATGAATAGAAAACGGACCTACAGCACACAGCTCTGGGAACGCACTGATGGCCCGTCCACTAGCACCGTATGCACAATCACTGTAAACCAGAATGGTACCCAAAATGACAAAGACAGGAGCAAGAGAATGAATAATTACCTAATGGCTTAAAACAGACACGGATTTATTTTCATGATTTCAGGCTGAATATACCAGCATGATGAAAACTTTTAAAAACAGTATAGTTGCTTATTAAAATAAAAAGCATAGTGAATTACGTTTTTAAAAAAACTAGATAATAAAATTATTGAATTTTTAAAAAAAGACTAATTTTCAGGCACTGGATATTTTCATAGTGCCAGATTATCACTTCACCGATGGCTTGCTAACTGACCAAGGGAAAATGCATCTTACCAGTGAAGAGCACTGGGGCTGCCACCCCTGGTACTCAGGGAACAAACCTGGCATCACTAATAGTGGGGCAACCATGCTTAATGCCCTCCTGGTATCCCGCACTAGGAAGAAGACGGTCTCACTAATGGAATAGTCTTCAACATGTGTAAACTGAATTTCATCAAGGCTCTTGATCTACAAGTCACAGAAGATGAAGGAGTAAATTAAACCACCATGAAGAAACAATCAAAAAAGTCCAGAATTAGGGCAATCTATAAGACAACTAGTGTGGCCTCTTCAAAAAGCCAATAGTATGAGAAAACAGGGTGTGTGGGTGTGTGTGTGCTATTTTGGATCAAAAGAGACTGAAGACATAATAACTGTAACATATGCTCCTCAACTGGATTCTAAATTGGAAAAAAAAAAAAAAAAGGAGTTCCCACTGTGGCACGGTAGGTTAAGAATCTGACTGCAGTGTCTCAGGTGGCTGTAGAGGTGTGGGTTCAATCCTTTGCCTGATGCACTAGGATCCAGTGTTGCCGCAGCTACAGGTTGGATTCAATCCCTGGCCTGGAACTTCCATACTCTGTGGGTACGGCCATTAAAAAAATAAATTGGAAAAAAATCTGTAAAACCAAGGTTACTCGAATATGGACTGGGTGTTACATGACACTATAGAATTAATTTGTTAAGTGGGTTATATAGGAGGATATTCTCATTTTTAGGGGTGCTTGGGGGGATGACTGACTTTAAAATGGTCCAACAACAAAGATGAAGCAAAGATGGTAAAATGATAACAATTATGAATTAAAGGTATTCATGATTACAGGTATTCACTGCTTTTTTTCCCCTATTTCTCTTAACATTTGAACATCTTCATGATAAAAAGTTTTTTAAAAATCTTACCTTTATTAGTCAATAACTTCTGAAAATTGGATGCTTCAAAACTAGTTAGTTTCTCTCCATTTGGACCAGATCAAACTGCCAAATTTACAAAGAAATAAAATAAATGAATAGGTAAAATACTAATAATTAACAAAAAATTAAGGAGAACCTGTATGTAGCCTTCAGATAAAAAACCATCTACTGGCAACAAAAAAGCAGTAAACTACATCAACTTTCCTTTAGTTGTCTCTATCTTATGAGAAAAAAAACAAAATCTTGAACTGGTAACAGTATCTGGTTTTTAATGTAAGTTAAAATCAATACAACTGATAATGCACTGTCCTTATGAATGCATTTTAACTATATGGTTTAAAAGTGAGAACAATCTTGGAGTTCCCATTGTGGCACAGTGATTAACAAATCCGACTAGGAACCATGAGGCTGCAGGTTCAATTGCAGAGTGGGTTAAGGATCTGGTGTTGCCCTGAGCTGTGGTGTAGGTTGCAGACATGGCTCGGATCCCACATTGCTGTGGCTCTGGCGCAGGCTGGCGGCTATAGCTCTGATTAGACCCCTAGCCTGGGAACCTCCATATGCCACAGGTGCGGCCCTAAAAAAAAAGAAGAGCCAGACATAGGGAATTGCACATAATTTGTAAATAGTTGTGCCAATGTGCAAATTAATAAATAATTCTCACATCTATTTTAACTAGTCTACTTTCCTATTTGGATGTATATAGAATACACTAATTAAATATTTATATTTTGCTGTATACAGGAGTTAAATTGTTGTCCAGATTTGATAGTCAAATGTTGACTTCTAAAATTGCTAAAATCCATCTCTGGTAATAATAAGGTGATTATCAATTGGGTATAATGAAAACAGCCCAGGGACTTATGGAACCTGTGTGAAAGCCCACTCTTCCATGTCTATATACTAAACAGTCTGTGGTGTCTTTGGACTTTAAAATATGCCCCTCCAAAATTATTTTTTATTTTTAGGGCTTCACTTGTGGCATATGGAGGTTCCCAGGCTAGGGGTCCAATCGGAGCTACAGCTGCTAGCCTATAGCACAGCCACAACGATGTGGGATTCCCAACCCACTGAGGGAGACTAGGGATCGAACCCGCATCCTCATGGATGCTAATCAGATTTATTTCTGCTGTGCCACAGTGGGAACTCCATCAAACTGCATTTTAAGTTCTAGAATTTTTGAACTGAAGAATCAGGTCTTTGAGGCTACAGTTCAAAAACGTTTTCTACTTTCTCCTTGGGAAAAAAAAAGTGAAACAGTCCTCAGGCACATCTTATATTCTTCCTATTTTTTTTTTCTTTCTTTTGTTTTTGATATATTTCATTTATTTATTTATTTTTGTCTTTTCTAGAGCCGCACCCGAGGCATATGGAGGTTCCCAGGCTAGGGATCTAATCAGCCTATCTAATCAGCCTACGCTAGAGCCACAGTAATGCAGGATCCCAGCCGCGTCTGTGACCTACACTACAGCTCACAGCAATGCTGGATCCTTAACCCACTGAGCGAGGCCTGGGATCGAACCTGCAACCTCATGGTTCCTAGTCAGAGTGGTTAACCACTGAGCCACGACGGGAACTCCTATTCTTCCTATTTTTAAACATTAAGGCGACTTCATCTGAAAATTCTAATATTCTGGTTTGTTTTTTCTAGATCAGTGTTAGGACTTATTTAAGTCAGCATTTGTTCCTAAGTGATCTTATTCTTCAATCCTTATCAAACTCTGTTCCCTCCTTTCTAAGGTATAAAACAGAGTCTGAGGGTGAGGCCACCTTGTATCTTTACTGCTGACATAACATCAATGAAGGTCATCCCAGTCCTGATGGAGTCTACACTGGCTTTTGCTTCAAACAGCCCTTTTCATCGTCAAGAATGTCAGCCTCCTTCTGGATATAGCCTCTCTTTTCCCACATGTTCTTGGCAGATTTTTCTGTATCCATGCTTTTTTTTCTAGATCATTTCACATTTCATATACACCACTTAAAAATATATCTGATCTCAACAGACAGCTTCCTGCACAAAGACACTAAAGCTTTTTGGCTACCTCCTTTCCCTTTTCTTCTCGCTGCTGCCCCCCACCACCACCTCTGGCTTTGGACCATTTATAATCGTAGCATCAGAATTTCATTTTGAGGACTCTCCCCTGCTTCTTTTTGGAATCTAAGACCAGAGGGTCAAAGTAAGGCTTATATAATTTCCTGAGATATTTTAAACTCAAACTAACCAAGTGTGTGTCTGGCAGTGACCACATCCCTCTGGAATTTTCTGATGGCCAGGTGGCCCTCTTCCAGGATTCCAGTCACTTCTGATTTTCCATGCAGGGCCTCTGAGTTGGCCAGAATTAGAAGCAGGGTGTTAATCCTCTTCATCACTTCCTCTCCCTCTGAAAGATAAAATTATCATGTGGTTAGGATTCTCAACCTGGCTGCACATTTGAATCATTTGGGGTTAGGGGCACTTAAAAAATAAAATCAAATAAAGCAAGGTCTGGCGCCTACTCTGAGAGATTCTGTTTTAATTAGAATGGGTGGAACCCACCTATCCATTTTCTTTTTGGCTAAGCCCACAGCATGTAGGGATTCCTGAGCCAAGGATGAAACCTGCACCACAGCAGCAACCTAAACCACAGCAGTAACACCACCAGATCCTTAACCTGCTGAGCCACCAGGGAACTCCTCCATTTTTTATTTTAAATTTTGAGATAATTCTACTGTGCAGCCAGGGATGAGAACACTAACTGAGGCAAATCATGAATTAATCAGATGTCCTGAGTTTAGAAAATAAGACATCTGGCAGATGCCTAGATAGTTGAAGCTCCCATCATTAAGAGTTCAAATGTTTCTCTTCTCTAATCCATTAAGTTCTACACAGGCAATCTAGTTCTAGCATGTCTAAACAGGATAACGACAACCAGAACCATGATATTACTTTCTGATTGTTGATATGAATCTCAAAACAGCTCTAACATCTTTAAATAAAATGAAGCTAGACACCAAAAGTCCTTCAAAAAGTTCAGACGACAAGTGGGGACAATAGCTTTTCTGACATTTCAAATAAAGACAAACAACATTGCTCTTGATGGTTTTCCTTATTAGCTAACAGAGTAATTTGACAAAGGAAGTGTATTGAAAATGAAAAAATAAAACAAATTTTTTTTCTCCTTCTTTGGTCAATTTTCAGGATGCTAACTATGTGTCAGTCAAAAGGCAACTGAGATGTCAAATACATTATATTTTTTAAAAATTCTCTCTCACCATACACACATATTTGGGCTTTAAAAATGTTTCTAAATTCCAGGAGTTCCCGTCGTGGCTCAGTGGTTAACAAATCTGACTAGGAACCATGAGGTTCGATCCCTGGCCTTGCTCAGTGGGTTAAGGATCCAGCATTGCCATGAGCTGTGGTGCAGGTCACAGACGCGGCTCAGATCCTGCATTGCTGTGGATCTGGCATAGGCTTGGCAGCTACAGTTCCAATTAGACCCCTAGCCTGGGAACCTCCATATGCCGTGGGTGCGGCCCTAGAAAAGACCAAAAAAAAAAAAGTTTCTAAATTCCAATCATTAATTATTATCACCAAGTATTCAAATGAAATTTTCCATGAGGCAATTATTCTCCTTTCACAATGGAAATGGCCTTGTTTCCAGTTAGTAGCAGAATTGAGTCTGATGTCATTCTCAGAGATAGGCTAAGTGTCAGCTAAGCTTGGACACTGAGGCAGGAACGGCAAATCAATTCTGCACGATCATCTGTTCAAAGGATCTACTGAGGACACGGCTGCATCTTGGTAACCACAGCACATGCTGAGCATGCACAAGCATGATTACGCCATTTGGTAGGTGGTGTCAGACACTACAGGCATGTGGGGGAATTCAGCCTCCTACAAACTGGAGAAGACCATGGGAGAACATGGGGATGCAATTTCCTGAATGCTTACTCAAGGAATAGAAGGTGTAGTATTCTAAAACTAACTCTCATCTGTTCCAAGTTCGCTTTGTAGAAACTGCTATCTGCAGACAGCAGAAGTCCAGAGGTATGCTCTAAAAACAGAAAGACACAGAAAGGATGAACAACATTCTCATGCTGAAATACTGCAACTGCTTTCAATCAATCAGGCTCTTTTGGAATCATATGCATTTTGTCAATAATTCAGTTTTGCAAACATTTTGGAATATGGTATCATCTGACAAACTCTCAAGAATGTATTTTTCCACTTTCTAAAGAAAGCACATGTAGAAAATGATGTCAAATAACATGAAAGGATGTGTTTTGAAACCGTGAACACTAAGGAAACTAGTGTCACTTCTCTCGCCAACTCTAACTCATGCCATCTTGAGCTAGGATTACAGGAGTTGAAAACAATGCATGAGAGGATGGTGGGATGAAAATCACAGCTTGACAGAACAAGACAGAGCTAACAGCAGAGTGAAGAAAATTGCTACACACAGGGGTTCCTCAAACTGGTGGACGTAATTCAGATCACCAGTTATTTTAACATCTTTCATTTTACTTAGATAGACATACCTAAATACAGACAAATATTTCACCTACTGCTGCCAAATATCAACACTGAAAATGATGTATACTTTTGTTCTGTATCAGGGCAAGAACTGCAGAAACATGCATAAAATAAAATCAATCTTGCTGTATAGTACTGGGAACTATGTCTAGTCAATTATGATGTAGCATGATAATGTGAAAAAAAGAATGTATATATGTATGTGTGACTGGGTCACCTTGCTGTACAGTAGAAAACTGGCAGAAGAACACTGTAAACCAGCTATGATGGAAAAAATAAAAATCATTTTAATAAAATCAAGTTACATTTTCACTCTTGCTGAAATTGTGCAGTCTTTCTCAACAATTCTGTTGACTTTCCTGGAGAAAAGAGCAGACTCCCATTGCATCAAATTAAGGCCCACATATTAGCAGAGGAATTATTGTTTATGACCAATTGAGGACAGATTGGGTGTTCCTTCAATGAGAAGTAAGTGTATTTATTTTATAAATAGTTTGCCATTGGAAACTAAGCACTTCAGATCTCAGGTGTGGATTAATGATTGCTTTTTCCACCTCTTTCCTTAGTTGGACAGGAAAAAACATACTAGTACCTTAATGTTTTGGTTTTGCAAGCAATACAATCAATCTCCTGATTTCATCCTGAACCAGGAATCATTCCTACTTTGGTACAATTCAACCAGGATTGCACAAATGACTACGATCAAAAAAAGACATTCTACCTCTTCACTGGAACTGAGTCAGTGTGAATTAATTTAAAATGTCAAACTTGATTTCGATAAAACAGGCTTGAAAAACAATACTGTTTGGTTAAGAAAGAGGTTAATGAGGAAAATGTAATCCCCACTCGAATGCCATTGGAATGCAAAGCCACATTTATTTGCATGTGTGGTATCTGTAAAAGGTCCAAGGAATTTTGTTTTTAGTGTTTTGAATTGCTTATAATGTATTCTCTTTTTATTCCATCACTAACAATTCCCAGAAATGATGGAAATCAAAAGATGGAAAAATATAAATGCATTTGAGTTCTAAGAAAATTACCAGTTGCAACATCTGCTCTAGCCACAGTTCATAAAGCAGGTGATTATGGAGACAATAAAGAAAAATGTTATTAAGTCACTAAAGATCCCTTGAACCTTGCCAATTCTATGATAGCGCCTAGAAGTCTGACACTCCAAAACAGTCCATGCAAAATTTTGCAACAAAATTTTCACTAATAATGATGCTTATTTGTGAGCAATTTCAGCTATTTCAGGCTGCAGGACACGAAACACAGTGGGTAATTTCTTTGACCTTGTTATGTTTTATTGAATCATTTACCAAAGTGTCAAAAAAAACGAATCTACTATTTAAAAATCAACCCTGGAAAGGTCACTGATTTTTCAATAAATCAGTTTTTCTTCACACTTTTAGGTATTTTTCCGCACATTTTGGAGCCAGGAACTGCTTCATTAAGAGCACCAGGTTTCAAAACAATCCCATTTCCCTGAGGCTCGGCAACCAGAACAGAGCACTGTACTGGGAGCCACAGGCCGCCAATTAATGAGCAGCCAGGCCCTCTGAGCCAGGGACGTCTTGGCAGAAAGTCTGTCCTGTTAAAAGTTTGGGCCAGAGTCCATCTACTACGGAGTTGCTGCTCTATCGGTTAGGATTACTGTCATTTAAAGTTTTATTTAATGCCTTGATCTGTCACTTGAATGGTCTCCGTAGGCTTTCAAATATGCAAGAATGAAAATGAGACAAGAATTAACATTTTTATGGCCTCTCCTAATATTTCTATTTCTGGTGAATTCTTTCAGATTCAGGGAGTGATATAATTCTACAGTTACGAAATCCCTTTGGAAACATCTTGTATTCCCCTCCCCTAAAGTATTCTGGGGACAGGACTGCCTTTGGAGAAACTCCCTGCTCCCCTTTCTGACCAATCAGACCGATGAGTTTGGAAGAACCATCAGCCTTTTTGGACAGAACCCTGGCTGGGATGAGAGGTGCAATCTTTAGGTTTCTAAAATCCCAACCACTTCACAGAAGTAAATTAATATAGAATTCATATGTTTAAAATGTTTTGGCACCATGTCCCTCCTGAGTTCCTATAGCTGGGCTCTGCATCATGTTTCTTTGGGGCCCAGGCTGGGGAGCTGCCTTTATCTGCATCATTGCTGACGTGCAGTGAGAGGGACTAAAGAGCAAGTACAAACCAAGGGCAGTCATTTCAACTCCCACTTCACTGGCCAGAACCAGATCACATGGTCACATCTAAGTGCTGCAGAGTAGGGATGTCTCCTCCTGCAGGGAGGGGTACCATGCCCGAAAGTAATGAGGCAGTTCCCAGAGCAATCAAGTCCTTCTGGACAAAAATTAGTAAGTGACATAGTCAGCCTTGCCTCTCCTCAGGAAGAATTGCTGAGCCAAAGAATCAGCTCTGGGATAATGTCAGCAGGTTCGGGGCAGTAAGAGGGGGCTTAGGCAGCAAGGTGGACAGAGGAAATGGCCCCAATGTCCCTGCTATGGCTGGGATCTGCAGTGTCTGTCCAGCTCTCCATGCACACTGACCCAGACCAAACTGCTCGAGTCTCTTAGCCTTGCGCTGGAAACTGAAAACTATTTTCCCTTAACTGGGGGATAAATTTCACTCAAGTGTTAATGTCCAGAAATTAGAACACAGGACAGGATGACATTCAATCAAGAATCAAAATGGGCAAAAGAGCCAGGCATGGAGCCCTAGCGAAAAAGTGTGCCTGAACTCTCTCCCAAATTGATGTTTTTACCCTGCTTTGCTGCAGAAACCAGAAAGGGAAGCTGTGGAAATGAGGCTTTGTGGTGAGAGAGGCAGAACAAGCTGAGGGCATCCCCCAGCCTCAGGATTTTCTGGGCAGTGGGCAAGCTCTCCTGGACCCATCTCCTCACCCCCAAATGTCCCCAGCCAAGGACGACCATCTCATGGGCTACAGGGTCTATGAGGCTCCATGCACACACTACCCCAACCTCGGACACCACTCAACAGCCTCTCCTGGAGTTCCCTTTGTGGCTCAGCAGTTAACGAACCGGACTAGGATCCATGAGGATGCAGGTTTGATCCCTAGCCTCGCAGAGTGGGTCAAGGATCCAGTGTTGCCGTGAGCTGTGGTGTAGGTTGCAGACGTGGCTTGGATCCCATGTTGCTGTGGCTGTGGGCCTAGGCTGGCAGCTACAACTGCAATTGGACCCCTAGCCTGGAAACTTCCATATGCTGGGGGTGTGGCTCTTAAAAAAAAAAAAAGCAAATAAATAAATAAATAAACAGCCTCTCCCTATGTCTGTCAGGGTTCAATACAAGAAACAGAAAACACTCCAGATCTTTCAAGCTCAGGGGGTTTAAGACAAGCTGTCAAGTGGAAGGACTGGAGGAACAGTAGCCATGAGAGCCCCACACCCTCACAGCTGGGGACTAGGTAGCATGGAACGTGGCCGCTGCCCTCACCCCTTCCTGAGCCCTCTTGTGCACCTCTACAGTTGAGGTGCACATCTCTTTTCTGCCTTTCAAATCCTACGGGACTGCACACTGCATTTTGTTACCAGAACCAAGATGAGAATTCTAGTTCTTGTACCCCTGGGCCTCACAGGACAAGGAGTGCTATAGAGAGCAGCATGGCTCTCCTCTGGGGACAGTCAACCACAGTCCTTAGTGGCCTGCCACGAGTAAGGTGCCCCAGAACCCTACTTTCCTGAGTCCTCTCGGGATGGAGAGTTCCAATACTAACTACTCAGAGCTGGTTTTAGTGCCTGAGTCACTCTCCTCCAGATCCAATCCCCAGGCAGCTTTGAGTGTTAGGGGGCTGGATTGGGAATGTGGGGCAGGATTCATGGAATTAAGGTGGTATTAAGGCCAAGATCTCAGGAGGCCTTTCACCTTGCCCTGGTGTTGGGTATGTTAGAAACATACCCCAGACTAAGTCCCTCAAAGGGGGTGGAGTCCAGCAATCTGTAGCTTAAAAAGCCCTCCAGCTGTTTCTCCAGCACCCCAAAATTTGAGAACTCCTGCTGTCAGGAATTACACATTTTTGGAACAAGAGAAAGTAGAAACAATGGCCACTTGATAACTAGGGATGAACACGCCACATACCTCGGCAGAGCTCCAGTCAAGCTAAGATGGAGCCTGGGCTAGTCCATCACCCCCAAGTCCAAATCTGTATCTCCTTTCCTTCTGGTTGACCACATGGGATGGGGTCAAAGCCATGACCAGCATGTTTTCAGGGGTAGAGAGAAGAAAGGCCACACCAATCTGTGTCTGGCTCAGGTAACCAATCCTAGTATCTGGTGTGGAAAAAAGAGGGGCCTGGTTGACATTCCTGAGGCCGGGATTTTTTACCAGGAAACAGGAACCTCTTAACAAAAAAAGACCTGCCCTCCAAAAAATAGTTTAATCAAGCTCCTGTAATATCTGCTTCCCTTAGACACTGGGGAGGAGGGACAGAAGCATTCCTCATTCCTAGTGACAATCCCTGAGCTCCAAAATTACTCTAAGACTATTCTACCTGTCCCTGCTAAGATAAGACAACAATTCCTCTCTCCAAAACTTGACACCAGCGGCCCCTCCCCTTCCCATACCCAGGCTGAATAAGCAAGTGTCTTATTGGGCTTTGCTGCAGAAGTCCTGTTCCCATCTCCCCATTGCCACATTCCTCTCTGAGGCCCGGGGCTCCATGTCATTCTTCTGTGCCAATCTTTTCCCTGGGGCCTTAGGGCTGATGTAATATCTTATCAAGTATAACTTTCATATCCAGAAAAGAACCCACTGTGTTGAGATTTTAAAAACTGAATACCCACCTCCTGATCTCCTTCTCACTGAGGGTCATGCTCAGTGTCAGGCCTGCAAGGGGACCTGATACACAAGGGGGTACATAGCACTGAGCTCAGAGCAGAGAAAGAGGCGGCAGTAGAAGCCTCAACCCTGTACCCTACACCCCAAGAACACAACACTAATGGAAACCTTGTTGGAAAAACATGAGTTTTTCTACAACCACAGCTTTCAAACTTTAACTGTAATCCATGATATGAAATATTAGTTTGCACTGATTCAGTACACCTATATATGTATGTGGGAAAAAAGTTTTGTGAAAGAATATCCTTATCCTCCTTCTAACATTTTCCATTCTTTTTCATTCCACTTTAAAAATGCCAGTCAAGGAGTTCCTGTTGTGGCTCATTGGTAATGAACCCGACTAGCATCCATGAGAACGCAGGTTCTATCCCTGACCCCACTCAGTGGGTTAAGGATCCAGCATTGCCATGAGCTGTGGTGTAGGTCGCAGACACGGCTTGGATCTGGTGTTGCTGTGACTGTGGAGTAGGCCAGCAGCTACAGCTCCAATTCGACCCCTAGCCTGGGAACTTCCATATGCCAAGGGTGTGGCCCTAAAAGGCAAAAAAACCAATATCATAAAAATGCTAAGCAAGGAGTTCACGTTGTGGCTCAGTGGGTTATGAGCTCGACAGAGTGTCTGTGAGAATATGGGTTTGACCCCTGGTCTCGCTCAGTGGGTTAAGGATCTGGCACTGCTGTGGCTGTGGCACAAGCCCACAGCAGCAAATCAAATTAGACCCAGGAACTTCTATATGCCACACGTGTGGCCTTAAAAAAAATACAAAAAGAAAGAAAAAAATTCTAGTCAAATCCCACAATATTGATTTCATGATTTACTAATGGTTGGCAAATTGTGGTACAAAAATCTCTAAAGTCTACACTATGACACACCACTGGCATCACAGAAAAAGCAGCATGAATAGCATACTGCCATCATGACCAGCATTGCTAAGAACTCTATGTGTTTTTATGTGTGTTACTGTCATTTCAATTAAAATCCTAAAACTGCTATGGGCCATTCATACCAACTCTGCTCCTAGTATTCCAATGAATACGAAAAATTATTTTTATTGTATTGGATTCATCTTAACTTCAAATTTGGTGATGATTTGAAACAGCAGCACATGTGGATAGCTAAATTTTCATTACCAGATAAGTACTTATTTTCTAAGTTTCAACAAATATTTTTGTTCAAGATGTTTGGTTTGGTTTAAATCAAGTAAATCAATATAATCGCATAATGGAGTTTCTCTCTTTCCCGTGTTAAATAACGGTAGTTCAAAGACAGGAAATATTTCAAGGATAAAAAAATGGGGCTTGAAAGCTGAAATGTGTGCCTTCTCTAATAGATTCAGACCCTCAGCTGTCATGAGAGAGAAGCTCAAAGCCCTCCTTTTACGGCTGGACAGTTTCTGCCTCTTTAGGACCTGGACCTACTCTGTCACTCAGGCACAGGCAGGCCCACACACAACACGCACAACCCGCTCCTGTCCCGAACCACGCACATGGAGGGCCACACATCATCTGCATCGCAGACAGACAGATAAAGGATGCTGCAAGACTGGAACCCGCCTGCCCTGCTCCTTGCTCTCCTTCCCCAAATCGAAACCCACCATAAACACTGTGAAGAGCCAGGAAGCCTCATAGCTTTAATTATTTCCATTCCCCAAAGCTCCATGTGGCACACAGGATACCTCTTTTCCTTTAGACCGGCCATCATCCCACAAGGGGTGCACAGGGAGAGAAGAACCGCCACCTCCAGCGGGGAAGGGCACAGAGAGCAGGGAGGGGGTGCCAGCGCAGCCGCACCCTGCCTCCCAGCTCTGTGCCCAATGAGGACTGGATGACCTGGGGCAAGGCTTGGCTTGGGCACAGCTTGAGGGCTGGCACCACCTGGCTTTTAAAGCAGAACAAGAGGTGAGAGGTTGAAGAGGGGGAAAAGGGGCCTTGCCGTCCTTCCCCCCAACTCCCCACAGACCTCACACAGGGAAGGAAGCCCCCAGCGCCTTCTACTTCAAAGCCCAGGGGCAGCTGGGCAGCTGGCAACCCTGAGCTGCAGAAGGAGAGGCAATTACCCTCCCAGGAATCGAAAAACCAGGAATTTCCCCCACTACTGATGTTAGGAGCTTGGATTGGGATTCCACGTTTAGGTCAGGCCCAAGTGCAGACATGACTGTGGCAATTCAAAAGCATTATAAATAAGCGCCAGTTGGTTTCTGCCTTGATCTAGCCAGTTTTACCAATCACCTATCCTATTCAAATTTCCAACACCAACTCGTAGGAAAATAAAGACAGAAGTGAGGGATCTCCACTGCAGCAGTGGAAGATGGTTAAATGGATCGCATATGCCTCAGTTTGCTCACAAGCAAAATGGGAAAAGCCACACCTTCAGTAACTTCTCCAAGTGACCAATGTGAAAATAAAATGAAAGCCTGGCAAGGAAGTGCTTTCAACCTTACCCCTTTAGTAGAAAAGTATAATTTCAGTCATAGTAAAGATGGTCATGGACTCTAATACCCGCTCAGTGTGCCATAAATTTGCACTAAGTTTGTATTTGTGTGTATGGATGTAATGAATTCACAGAGGAGTGCTAACTGCAGGACACTGCTACTAAGCTGCTTTATCTAGAACCAGGGCCAGTTAGTGAAAGTAATTATCTATCCACCCTATATCAGCATACCTGTTAAAGGGGGGAATCTAAAGAGGTATATCTAGAAAGTGTACCAACAGACACATGGATGCATATCATAAGCACATATTATGTGCATGTGGGCTTGCATTTATGATAATAAAGACTCATGCTCAGTACTATATGGTTTACAGGAAACTTTTACATTCACTTTTCATTTAATCTTCATAACATTAGGGGGCATCTTTAGTCCCTATTTTACAGGTGAAAAAAACTGCAGCAGGAAAAAAATAACTTTTCCCAAATCATGATGATAAGCTATAAAACCAAAAGCATTCATTCTAATTCTGGGCCATTCTCATATTCAACAAACAAGCAACAGACACCCACTGCATGCCAGGCACTAAAACACTGTGGCCACAAAGATTGAAGATGTATTCTACTGCCCTTGGGAACTTACACCTATTGGAAAAGAGAGAAATTACAATCCTATAGATATAAAGTCCATAATCAGCTGGTGGCTTAGTGAAGGCTTCAAAAAAGAGAAGACCCTAGGCTGAATCGTGAAGAGCAAGTAGAATGACCTCTACCTTATGGAGAAAAAGGGAGGTGTGCACCAAGCAGAGAGACAACACATGTAGAGACACAACACATGCAGACAAACATGAAGGCAGAAGAAATTCGGGTGTTCAACACAGTTCAGCAGAGCCAGGTTCAGCATGTGTAAAGGTGAGAAAGATGTTATGTAAGGAGCATTACCTGTTCAGTGTGGGTTTTCCTGATGTCTACAGGGAGAAAATAAAAGATTTAGAGCAAGAAAACGACACGATCAAACTGCATTGTATAAAGATGGCTCTGGCTCTGTGAAGACAGACACTGAGAGCACAGCTGCCACAGGAGAAATGCTGGCAATGCAGGTGAACCCAGTACCTGTCATTACGAAGGCAGGAGAAGAGAGGGTGGATTAGAAAGATATTTAGGAGGACCTGGGGACTGTTGCCAAGTTACTGACCTAGCTTCTGTCTGATGGTGATGTCATTCAGAGACTAGGAAAACAGAGTGTGTGAGAGGAACTAGAAATACATTCCATTTTGAGAATGATGAATTTTAAAAATTTAAGAATATCTACTAAGGACATAGAAATGCCTCTAGTAAGAGTTGGATATTCAGGCCTAGTACTTCTAGAGGAGGTCTGAATTGTAGAGAAATATGTCATCAGCATCATCTGACTATAGAATGGTTAATGATAATTTTTTTTCTTTTTTCTTTCCTTTTCTTTTTTTTTTTTAGGACCACACCTGTGGCTTAGAGAAGTTCCCAGGCTAGGTGCCCCGGAAAGGAATCTGACTAGTATCCATGAGGATGTGGTTTCCATCCCTGGCCTCGCTCAGTGGGTTAAGGATTTGGCATTGCCATGAGCTGTGGTGTAGGTCACAGATGTGGCTTGGATCATGAGTTGCTGCGGCTGTGGTGTAGGTTGGCAGCTGTAGCTCTGATTCGACCTCTAGCCTGGGGAACTTCCATATGCCAAAGGTACAACCCTAAAAAAAAAGTATAAGAAGTTCCCCTGGGTGGGGGTCAAACTGGAGCTGCAGCTGCAAGCCTCCACTGGATCCTTATTCCACTGAGCAAGGCCAGGGATTGAACCCGCATCCTTATGAATACTAGTCAGGTTCTTAACCTGATGAGCCACAAAGGAAATTCCCAATAATAATAATAGCCAATATGTATCTTGTACTTACTACGTATCTGGCACTATGACAATCACTTTTTTAGATTTTCTCATTTAATCCTCATAACAAACACAGAAAATAAGTATTTAACAGGGAAAGGTTTTCATATAAGAAGAGAAAAGGTCTGAAACAGGACTCTAAGATTAAGTTTAAACATAATGGCTGGAATGCTCTTTGTACTCAGTTGCACAGTCAGAGTTCCAACAAAGCCCTTATACAATCACCCAGACTCAGGTGCAAAAGGATGTTAGGTGAGCATCTTTCCTCCAGTCCGGCCTATGGCAACATCCTAGAGTCACTGCCTGGGCCAGGCAGCCCCTTCCCACAGGCGTAAGGTCCCTGCTGAGGGAGATCCCCTCAAGACCTGGTGCTGTGTGGGGTTCTTTTAGCCCCTAAGTTGTCAAGGTCCCCTGGCGTGCAGGTGATAGAGGAAGAGACTGCTTTAGTGTAGAGAAACTGCCTGCTGCACTACACACCCATGGGAAATACATTACGAGTGTTCCTCTGAAACACTCTGGATTCCTGCCAGGCAGCATCAATCAGGCTTATCAAGGTCGACCAAAGTAGAAAGAAGAAAGTGCCCAGACTTAACTTTCAACATGGCAGACAGTTGAAATAATCTCACATCAAGAAGGTGCTCCCCAAAAGCAGGCAAGAGCAGCTTAACCATCTTACTATTAATAGGGCATGATTCCTTTGTTAGCTCTTCCACCTGCCCCTAATGTTAATTTGGGAGTTTCTTGTGTGAGGAGAAAGGATCAGTTGAATATTATTCTGAACATTGGCCTTACTTTTTAAATTAATTATTATCCTGCCTCTTTATTAAGCTTGATCATGGATTTTTCTCTCTTACATTGAATTTATGACTCTAAAAACAACTGAGACTTGCTACTGTATCCTCATTGGAGGAACCATAATCCTGTTCCAAAGGTCCTTGGGGGCTCAAAGTCCACACAATAGAGCTGGTATGTTTAAAGAGGTACACACAAGTGACATGGTACTGACTTTGAGTTTTGCTTTAAGTTTGTACTCCTGAACCTAAGACTATTATATTCTCTTCCAGTTAACCCTGTTGTGAATGGAAAGGGAGAGAAGTACCAATGGTTGGATGGTAGAAAGATCTGTCCCATGCTCACCTAAACCTGGAGTCCATCTTTGCAATAAATTTCACATAGGAGGATGGCACTGAGCAAGAAGCCATCCTGGACTCAGCTGTGTGACCTGGGGAAATCAGCTCTCTGGGCTCATGTGCTCATCTGTAAGAAGAAAGGATGGAAAGAACTCTAAAGCACTTTGCAAGTTTAATACTCATCAAGTGTTTAATGCACTAAGCAGGCTGCTAGTGTTGCCTCTGCTGCTTCTCCATCTGGTATGTGTAAGGGGATCATGGTATGCTGATACATAAAATAGCATCAGAGAATATAAGAACAGAAATTGGATTTATGAACCAACAGATCACCAAGATTAAAAATTGATAATAGGAGTTCCCGTCGTGGCGCAGTGGTTAACGAATCCGACTAGGAACCATGAGGTTGCGGGTTCGGTCCCTGCCCTTGCTCAGTGGGTTAACGATCCGGGGTTGCCGTGAGCTGTGGTGTAGGTTGCAGACGCGGCTCGGATCCCGCGTTGCTGTGGCTCTGGCGTAGGCCGGTGGCTACAGCTCCGATTCGACCCCTAGCCTGGGAACCTCCATATGCCGCGGGAGCGGCCTAAGAAATAGCAACAACAACAACAACAAAAAAAAAAAGACAAAAAAAAAATTGATAATATATGTATATGTGTGTATACACACACACACACAGAAATACTAAATAAGTAAAAATGAAAATTAAAAAATACGTATATGGAGAGAAACAGATCCAGAGAAAATGACTGGTCAAGATAATGCAGCAGGTTGATGGCAAAATCAGATGTAAAGTTGATTTTCTAACTGCTTGTCAGGTAATTTGCCCACTGGTCTGAGTGTATAAGTCATATAAGTCACCAGACAACTGGAAGATTTGATAAGATTCATGTTAATCAGGTCCATGTCTGGTGTGTTTCCTTCCCCCACCATCAATAGTTCGTTAGAAAAAGCTGTGTTCTGGACAGCATGGATCTTCTCTTAAATGAGAGAGTTTACCCCTGCTTTTAATACTCACCCTACATGTAAATTTGCTGAAGAAGAATAATATCCTGAGATCATTTGTCAGAGGCAACGATAGGAATCCATTTAATGGAAGCAGCTAAAAGAGGAAATTATTCAGCTTGTCCTTCCACTGAGGGCGGTGTGGGACAGTGAGCTCTGCAGAGCCAGGCCCGGAAAAGAGGGCACTTCCCCAGCTCCATCCCAGTGTATGTACTGAGGTAGGTAATTACTTTTTTGGGTCTCAACTCACCTTCAGGGAAATTCAGAAGTTGAGACTAGATCATTTTAATGACCCTTCACATTCTGAGATTTCATCTTGAGAAATTCCTGAAGCAAACTGCCTGCACTTTGGGCCAACTATCTTTACCTCTCTCTGCTAGGTAATTTAAAAAACTGCAATAGTAATCTAGGTAATAATAGTATGAATAATAATTTTAAATAGCTCTTAATGAGGGAGAGGAGGTTGGCATCTATATTTTGTTTAGAATAAAGCAAAAAAAGTAAAGTAAAGCCAGACTTGTAGGCTATTGCTATTGCCTTCACTTCCTTCTTAAGTATTTAAGTGGCCCTATCTACAGAAAGCTGCACCTGGAGACTCAGGTGTAACTCGACATTAAGGAAGGCTTACCTACAGGAAAACTTACCCGCTTTTGCAGGTAAAAGGCAAAAGCGACCTGGAGCTTCTGCGCTGGGTCCTGGGCGAGTCACGGATCTGCCATCCCCACAGTCCCTTCCCGGAGAGACAGGTCCAGAAAGGCCTTGTGGATCGATCGCCTTGCAGCCTCCAGCGGACGCAGGACGCCCCGGTAACCCGAGCCCGCCGCTCCCTCCATTTGGGGAGGAAAAAAGAAAAAAAAAGGATGTGGGTGGGGGTGGGGCGGGGCTGGACAAAAAGGGAAGGAGGAAAATCCTGAGAAACGTGTTTTGGCAGGCCCGGCCTTCGGAGACCGCCATATGTGCTCCACATTGCGCCGCCCTGGTCTTTGATGTTTTTCCTGAAAGTAAAGACATCATTCTTTCTCCAATTGCGCCTGAGCCCCACAGACAGGAACACAGCGCGGACAGGACGCGGGCCCCCGGCAGACCAGCCACGTGGACCTAGGTGCTGCCGCGACGCCCTTGGCCCCTGGCTTTTCCAACGCGGACGCCGGCCGCGCTGGACGCGAGGCGTCTGGCCCACGGTGGCCAGAGACCCTCGTCTCTCTGGAGTTTTCTCAGTCGGCCCTCACGCGCCGACTGTCAGGTCTCCTTTGCCTTCCTCTACCCGTGTCCAAGCGGCGCGACGGGCTTCCGAGGGCCCTACATCCGCTCGGGCTCCTCCTTAGCACCCGGAAGCCACCCGCCAAAACCCCAGAAGGGAAAAGCCCCGCAGCCTAGCGGCAGGTGCGGAAGGTTGCTCCGACGCCGACCCAGCTCTCGAGCTAAGTTAGGCTTCACCAATTGGGACACCACCCAAATGGGCGGGACGGGAGGGCTGGCCCAGGAGAGCTGCCTTGCTTCCGGTTCTCCAAAAGCGCTTCCGGGGCGCGTGCCACATGGGGAGTAGCGGCGCCTGTGCCTAATTACAATTGGCTAAGGGGAACCTTAAGGCCAAAACAGAGTAGCAGCTACCTAGGCTAGTGGTAACGTCGGGGTGGGTGATGCCGGGGCCCCTGCAGTTAGTCATGATCAAGCCCCAGGGCTCAAACACGTCAGCCTCTGCCCTTAGCTGCCTAGAAGAAGGGGATTCAGGAAGCGAGAGACCAAGAGTCTCAGCCTCTCCACCGCATCCGTGGTTGCAGGTACTCTGCCACCACCCGGACGCCCTGTTCCCCACGTAAGTTCACTGGACGCACGAGGAAGTTCCCTGCTCCTGGTTGTCTGGAGTGAATCTGGCCTGAATGTGGCTCAGGCTCACCCTGACCCTCGTGGGGTCTGCTGACTTCTCACCTTGTCGTCAGAAGTCACAATGATGTCCTGTCTGTTCAGCGGCTCAGCTAGAACGAGATCCCTTGTGTTTGGGTACTGTGTTGAAAGCAGGAGCAGGAGTTCCTGTCATGGCTTACCAGTTAACGAATCTGACTAGCATCCATGAGCATGCAGGTTTGATCCCTGGCCCCACTCAGTGGGTTAAGGATCCAGTGTTGCCGTGAGCTGTGGTGTGGGTTGCAGACGCGGCCGGGATCCTGCGTTGCTGTGGCTGTGGTGTAGGCCAGCAGCTACAGCTCCCATTGGACCCCTGGCCTGGGAACTTCCATATGCCTCAGATGTGACCCTAAAAAGCAAAAAAGGGGGTGGGGGGCAGATCCTCCTAAGTCGATCTCATTTGTGAGCCTATAGTTAACTGAACAGGCACAGGATATGCACATGGGCACCTTCTCTCAACAATTTCTCTCAAATAATTGTCCCCTTACCTTCAGAGCCTCCATCTGTCAACCAGTTCTATTGTCTCAGTGCCTCCTGTGTGCTCAGATCTTCCCAGGCCCTTCCAGGGATACAGGGCCACAGAAGGCCAGGTTCCTGCCCATGAATCTGGCTCAGGACTGGGAATTGGTGCGTTAGTGGAAGAAAGGGAGGGCACCTGTTAAAATTACTTCTTGTGCTTCACTTTTTTTCCTGGAATGAATCAAAGGCACCCAGAGAAGAATTTAATATTGCATGCTTGGACTTCGACTTGGTTTCCTTTTTCTGACCCTTCCTCAACCTGGCTTTCCCCCCTCAGGAGATTTGAAAATCCCCCTAGGAGGGTGGGTGGAGAAAGAGCCAGCCCAGGTAAGTATGGGAGCCACATGGTCTCGGGCATGAAAAAAAGGAAATCATCTCCAAATGCAGCCAGGCAGGTGGGGGTAGATGGATGCCGAAAGGGAAGAGGAAATCCGAATAACCCCCGGGCAGCCGACTCCATACCCGGTGGTGAGGTGTGAGAAACAGTCAACATTTGGAGCTCTGGAGTCAGAAGATTTTTGGCAGCTGTTAGATAACTTCCTGATCTGCAATAAAGTTCACGTGACCGAGAAGATGTTTCCGCACTTCTGTTGCCTGGCTACTTTCCTCTCTCTCCAAGTTGGCAAGTTCTAAAAGATTTTACTGGGTCCCAGTTGAATGGTGGTGCCGGCTGAATGTGGGCCCTGGAAGGACTCCTGGCGGCCAGGGACTGCTCCGGTGGGACAAAGTTAATTCCAATTTCACTGACCCAGGTGGCTCCGATTTCCAGCCACCAACCTGTCAGTTCTGGACACTCCACAGTCAAAACTAAACATTTTTTTTTCCTATTTATGTATAGTTTCTGGCGCCCTCCTACCCCATCAGCTGAGTAACTGGAATGCGATTTTCCATAATTTGGGCCTGACCAGTGTGGAAATACATGCAAGGTATTTCCTTTTCTCAGTGACAAAAATTAAAAGGGAGCCTGGCACACAATGCAGGATTACCTGGGAAGTAGTGTGCAATTAGAGGGGCCCAACACTGGCCAATCTTGAACCCTTCTCTCCCTGGGTCAAGGAAGGTGGAGGGGCTACCCAAGCAGCTCCCTATGGCCCAAATCCCTGCATTTGGTCATAGCTAGTGCAGTTGCCACCTCTCAGTCCCTATGGCCAGCTGGCCATTGCATCATTCCCACTCCCAGGCTACCTACTCATATATGTGTGGCCTGGCCTGCCGGGCAAGTGGGTAGGAGACCTTGCTCCACTGGTATCAAGGATCCAGCTGGTTCCAGCCCTCTTTGAGGGACCAGCCCTTGGGGTGGTCAAATGTAAGCTTCTCAGATGTGCAGTAATAGAACTGGCTCTAGAACATAAGGATTAGATCTCACCCACTGGTCTGAGACTGTCAATTACTGAACAAGGTGCTTGTGAGACCCAAGGGAAGGACTTGGAAATCCAGAGTCTTCGGTTGCTGGTCAGGGTAGGGAGGTGGTCACTTAGAAAGCCACACCTCAAGGTGGGAAGGGGTGATGGCAATGCCTTCTGTCACATTTCCTGCATTTACAGGAAGAAAATAGGGATTTTTCCCAAAGATGAGTAATATGCAACACTGAGGATCACCAGGGCTAGAAGCAGCACTGTCAAACTCTTATTGGGCACATATCTTCATTTTTCAAAGGCAAAGACAAAGTGAGGCCAAGATGCTGGCTCAAGATCACCAAGCCAGTAAGTCCAGAAGCCAGGACCCAGGCAGGTATACCTGGCCCCAAAATACATCAACTGGCAAGGAGCTCAAGTAGGATCATCCACATTCCTAATTCTGCAAGAATCGCCTTTCTGTCCTAACTCTTGAAGGCTTTTGGAAGGGAGGCGGCTGTCATCCTTAGCAAAAAGAGACTTACCTTAAACCTGCAGCAGGGAGGAAATGTGGGGTAATAAGTCTTCTTAAGTACGCCAGGAGAGTCTTCTCTTTCTGCCAGCCATAAGCACAGTATAGTCTAATTGTTTCGCATAACTGCGTGGCAGCCCTGCACTACTGCAAACTTGGGCTTCACCCAGCCAGAGTGGATACCAGAGCAGCAGCTGTGGATGTCATCACTGGTGCCATTCCTGCTCACAGCCATCTCAGAGAACCCAGGCTGTGCTGGTGTGCTCATTTGAAGGATGTGGGCTCCTGCCCCCTAATTTTTCTTGCCCAGGCTCAGCATCCCAGAGAGAAAAGAAGAAGGGAAAGGTGAACCTAAATAGAGGATGGAGACGATTGGGACTGAGACTGTCTTTGTAGGAGAGGAAACAGAAAAAAAGCTTCCCCAGTCAACTCCCTAACCATAATAGCCTCCCACCCCAGGCCTACACACTCATCTTCCTTGCCTTCTGGCTTTGTCTGCTCTCTCACACCCTCTCCTTTCCCTCTGCAAATGCTTCAAATGCAAATCTAATGGATTTTCTCTAGAGCCTAAGCAAGCAGTCACTACACGGCCTCTTTGTAGATGAAGGGAAATGGTGGAGGAGGGTCCAGGATACCCTGAAGCAACTCTTGACCAAGTGCTGGGGGGCGGCTGTGTGCAAATAACAATGTTTGGGGAAAAAATGGAGTTCTGCTCTGGCATAGCAGGTTGAGGATCTGGTGTTGTCACTGCAGTGGCTTAGGTTACTGCTGTGGCCTGGGTTCGGTCCCTGTCCCTAGGAACCTCCACATGACTTGGGCAAGGCCAAAACCAAAAACCAACCGAAGAAAACAAACAAAAGACTCCAGTGTGTGGGAGGTAGAGCTCCAGGGGTTTCACCACCAAAAGTTGACACGTGGGTTTCCAGAGCCCCACTCAGTCATTCCCCCAACTTGGGGGGAGTTGTCCCTTTTGCTCACTGGACAGACTCTAAACTGGCCCTGACAAGTAGAGGAAGGGCTCAGGTGACTCTTGGAAGTTAGGAACCACATTAATCCCTTCCTAGGCCTCCCCAGGCTGAAGGGCCACCCTCTGGGCCCAGTTTAGATGTTGTTGGTAGAGCAGGAACAAGTTCAGTGAATGAGAGCTTAAATCTTCTCAACCCTGGTATGGTGGAGAAAGAAAAGTGACCCTGAGGGACATGTGTGTGATGGATTCTGGACTCCTCTGGTTGACTAAGAGTCTGGTAACTGACTTGTGGATATTTTGGAGGAATAGGTGTAAAGGCACTATAGCTTGTGTAGTGTCCAAAACTTTAAGTCCCTACCCTGGGATTTCCCATTGCCACCATCACCCTCTAGGAGTGCAGGCTGGAGGCTCACAGAAGGCAGCCCGACCCCCTCCCAAGGCTACCAGGAGACATGGCCCAGGCTGCAGGACCCCTCAGTGTGTCATCAACTCCCAGGACATTGCTAGAAGCACAGAATGGTACTGAGAGGCCTGGAGTTTGTTTGCAGGCACAGATCTATGTCTCTGGCCAGGTCCCGCCTCTCTGCACCTCAGTTTCCTTGCAGGTACACAGGGTATGGAAATACTCCTCTTACAATTTGTGAAGATTAAACAATATTCAAGCTGTAAAATGCTCCACACTTAACAGGCTCCCATTAAAAGTTAGTTCAGGAGTTCCTGTCGTGGCTCAGCGGTAACAAACCCAACTAGTATCCATGAGGACGTGAGTTTAATCCCTGGCCTCACTCAGTAGGTTAAGGATCTGGTGTTGCGGTGAGCTGTGGTGTAGGTTGCAGATGTGGTTCAGATCTGGCATTGCTCTGGGGTGTAGGCCGCAGCTGCAGGTCCAATTTGACCCCTAGCCTGGGAACCTCCATGTGCTGTGAATATAGCCCTAAAAAGAAAAAAAAAAAAAAAAAAAAAAAAAAAAAAAAAAAAAAAGTTCCTTCCTCCCCCACCCTACTGTCCTGGAGGTAAGGAGCAAGCAAAATTCATTGCTCCCATTTTCTTGATGGAAGAATTGGAGTTGGGGTCCCAGAAGGAGGGGCAGAGGATTACCCTTGCCTTTCCCCGACTTTTCAGATTGAAGCCTCAGGGCCACTGGCCTCAGTCCTGCTGAGGGAGCTACTCCCCAGCCCCACGGTGTGCTCTAGGAACCCAGGGCCAGGCCCAGCTGAGGGCTACACTGTAGATGCAGCAACCTAGGTCCAGTGCACTGTAACTGGACTCTGAGGACCCACTCTTCCTGATGCTGTATATCTGGGAGCCAGTGCCACTCAACAGAGGCCATTAAATCTTCTCAACCCTACATCAAGAGTAGGCAGCCAAAGAGCTACCTACTCTTGATGTAGGGAGTGGTGTGGCTTCCTCACCATCTTGACCACTTTCTCCTCTGCTCTGCCACTTTCTCCTGCTTGGCTCCACCTCCGCCCCCCACTCCCTCACCGCTGCCCCCACCCCAGGTCTCTGGAGGAGCTGCTGTTCTCATTGCAGCTTCCTGGAAGCCAGAAGAGGGTGAGGGGCATTGGATTCAGCAGAAGCTCTCTTTGTGTGCCTTACTGCCCAGATGCCTGGGGCCTGGTGCTCCTGAAGGGAAGGCAGGAGGTGGTGCCTACCATGCAGGCCAGGTCGTACTCCTGGTCCTGACCGAGGCCTGGAGCAAGGCTTTGTTCATTGAAAAATCGTCCATCTAGCCACACATAATTACCAAAGGCCAGAGCAGTCCCCACACCCTTCCCTCCCCCACAACCGCCTCCTCCACCTGCTTGAAGGTCAAGGCTAAGACCTCCTCCATACTTGTGCAGCCCACCAGCCTTTCTGGGGTCGGGAAATAGATCCCAAGAGAGGAGAGAAGGAAGCCAACAGGACCCATGCCGAGAGCTGTCCTAGTTCCCATCATCAGGAGAAGTCTGATGAAGGCCTCCGTTGCTTTGCTGGAGGGCTGGCTTGGCGCATGGAAGTATTTAGCAGGTTCAGTGCTATTACTGCCTAACAGGGTGTGAAAAGTAATATGAATGTGAAATACTGTGGGAAAATGGAGAGTTTCCAAAGCAGGCAGCAAGGCCCCTCCCAGGCCTGGCCTGTAAGGCTCAGAGTCTCTGCTGCCCATGCGTGGTGCCAGGAGGCAATGATGTGGCAAGCAGTAGTATAGAGGGACTTGCGGGGGAGGGATGAGGGAAGAGAGAGGGGACTTGGGGGCGAGGGATGAGGGGCCAGAGAGGGAGTGGGGTGCACATCAAGACGACCCCCCCCCTCAAGCTGGCAGCACACTCCAGAAATTTGAGTAATGCTCCCTGCTCCTGATTCACAAGGTTGACACCAGGTGGCTTCACCACTTCCCCTGGAAAGACTTGGAGTATTCAAATAGATAACCATAATGTGGTAGGTTAGGCTGAAAAGAATGAGACAGACTGTGGATCCACTGGGTAGATTACAAGAGGTATGTAGGCACTTTCTACAGGAGGTGGGATGGAAGAGAAAAGGCGTGGTCCTGGTTGATGCAAACTTCTCTGGGAGATTCCAGAGCATACAAACCCGAGGAGCATCCCTACAGTGTGCCCTGCGGACAAGGGCCTGGCCTTGTGGTCTGACTCTAAACCCGAACTTCCTCCTACACAGATGTATTCAGGCTCTCCAAGCTCCCGAGCTCCAGGGCCTCCCCAGTCCCTAATTGTTTGACGCCCCAACCACGAGCAGGCTTCATGGGGAGGCAGGTCCTAGGCCGCATCCCCGCGCTGCTTTGGAGCCCAGGCGCCTACTCCAAGGGAGAGGGCAGGGTCCTCCAGCAAGGCCTGGAGCCGTGGTCTCCCAGTACAGCAGAGAACCAGCCCCTGACGCCAACGCGCTCTGCCGAGACGAATGAGACTCGGCTCTCGAAGGCCAGTCCGCCTGGAGCAACATAGCGGCCCCGGGGGGCCGAGGTGCCAAGGCCTCCCTTTGGAGAGGTGTTGCCCTGCTTGGTCAGGCGCCTAGTCAGTTTGGAAACGCTTGTACCGCCTGCTCCGGTTTTCTGCTTTCTCGTGCGGGGAGAGACAGCCGGCCTCCAGGTTCTCCAGACCCGACTGCAGCCGAACCGCTGGGCCACTGCGCGTTCGGTGGCAGACGGTATGGGTTTGGAGACGGACCCGCAGCGCATTATTCTGAAGCACGAGTACTGAGCTCAATCACGAGTGGGCGACTGCAGTCACCCTGGTGAGTACCCTGGGACCGTAAACCCGAGCTCCACGACCTGGCGTCTCCAGGGGTGCTTATGCAAGCAGAGGGGAAGCGGGCGTGGGCCCGAGCGCGCTCGCGTGGTGGGATGGCGGGGCCGCGGGGACTGGACCGGGAGGCAGAACCCTGCGCTCCCGGGACCCCAGCCTCCAGGTTCGGTCCTCGAGGCCTGAGCCTCGTGGGTTAGACCCGGCGCGCTACTTCCCGCGGGCGCGAAAAACAGAGCCCGCGCTCGGACTTCCTCCGCGGGCGCCGGCGGCCCAGAGCTCCTACCGGCGTCGCGGGCCTGTCTCCCCCGTGAGCTCACTTCCTCCCCGCGGCCTCCCGAACCGCTCCCGGCCAGCGCGCGGGGCTTGCTCAGCGCCCTTGGGCTCTGCACCGGGCGACGTCCGCGAGCTGCGAGGAATTCTTCTGGGAGGAAAAGCGAAACCTCAACCCCTGGAAAGAGTGGAAATGGCCTCCTTCGTGGACCGACTCCGATCCCCGGCCGGGAGCCCGAAGCGGCCGGGGAGATGAAGCCGAAATTCGAGACTCGGTCCGGAGGCCTGCATCTCTCGCCGTCTTTCTTTTCTCTCGTTTGTTCTTTCCTTCTTTCTCTCCCATCCCTGGTCCCCTAGTTTCTCTACACCTGTGTTTACAAAATTCATATGTGGGCAAGTTTAAAAAGCAGTTTCGCGTTTTAAAGTCGGCAGCAGCTGAGGGTGAATTACAAATAGGATTGGATTTAATTAGCTGGTAATTCTCCTCTCCTGCCCCCTTAATTAAACAGAGATTCTAGCGGTGCTTCAGGGCCCGAAAGTGATTATGACAAGCATACTTTACATTTACATTAAAATGCTGTCCCCGGGGTGTAATCCAAGACCGGGCTCCATTTATTCGGATTTCGAACCTGAACCTGAATGCTGAGGCCTGAAAACTGCTCCCCGGTCCTGAAAGTCTGGTTTGCGGGGGGCTCTTCAGTTTTCTTGCTGATTTTTCATTTTGTCGGGTTCTGTTTCTGAGGCTTAAGGAAAGACCACCGACGACTGCCCAGGCCCCTCTGTATCCGACCCGACGGTCTTCAGCCTCAGACCCCGCGGAAGCGCACGCCAAAGAATGACAAAACTTTTTTTAAAAACTGAATTTGTGCAAAACCGAGAGTCAGTTTTAGGGTGGGGACCCCCAAGCAGTATCTTCAGTCCGGACAGGGAACCGCATCTGGCTGCCCCGCGGGGGAACGGTTCCCCTGAAGGGACCCAGCAGCCTGGTTCCCTGACTAAGCAATCTCTCTCTTCCTGAACTCTCTTCATCTTATCTTTCTGTGGTGGTGAGATCGTGGCTAGTCCCCTGGCTGGGCCCCAGCCTCTCTCTGGCCCAAGGAACCAGCCGCCTGGAACCCAGTACCCGGCGCACCAACATGGGACACCGCAGTTGTAGTTGTCCCCTACTTTGCCTCCCCACCGCCTAACAACTCCAGGCTCTAGACTAAGTGCGGGTGCCTTTTGTCACCAGATCCACCAGTGCTTTGGATGAGAGCTGCTTCACTTTTGGAAACACCATTCCGTTTTCTCAAGGGAGAAGAATCTGTCCTCCTGTACTGGCTTAAACACACCCGTGACAAAGTATTTGTGGTGTGAAAACATCAACCTCTAATAGCTGCCTTGGAGTCCACTAAATAAAAGCTTTCAGGAAATGTAAAGATAGGCCACCAGTAACCCACCCCCAGGTTACCATTTCTTAAGCTACTTTTCTTCCCATTGGCCCTCTACATCATTTTTTTCTTCAAAACTTTTCCTACTGCCATCTCCTCCTTGTTTATACCTTCATCTTTCTTAAAGGAGAGGTCTTGGGAAATAACTACCCAAGGAGAAGAGAGAAACTCCCCAGCCCTAGTTTCCCTCATTAGTTGCACCTGCTGGCCAGGAACCAGGAGCATTTTTGAACTTGTCTTCCCACCTATAAAGAAGGGGTTAGAACTCTAAAGACCCTTTTTCACTCAAACTCTATACTATTAAGACAAAACTTTTCTTCTGTATTTCTGAATGTTTGAAGACACACACACATGCACACATCCTCACTCCAGTAATGTTCTGTGCCAAGAGGCAGATGAGGAGGACGTTTTAAACCTCTGCTGGTGTCATCTTCGGCTGGTTCCTCCCAGACCAGCCTTCCTTTCTGGGCATGAAAAAGAGCCTCAGGGTAGAGAACACCAGGGGTAGGTCTCCTGATCACGGCCACCATCCAAGACCACTTATGGTCACGTGATTCATTAGGACCTTTAATCCTCATCTGACCCTGATGATTCAAGCACCACCAGTGAAATCCCATAAAACTGGCCAAGAGGCTGGTCAACATATGCACACATTCATTAGAGTTATGTGAGCCTTTGGCTTCCAGTCTAATGAACAGCTTCAGGGAGGCAGGGGGCAGGGGTTTGAGGTTCTTTTCACCTACCAGTGCCCTTTGGTCCTACCAGGGCATCAGCTGAACTCAGTGGGTGATCTGAAAACTATCCTCCTTTGGAAGGTGGCTTAACCACAGTAACTAAGGGTAAAACCTGGCAGTGGGTCCCTAAAAGGGACAGGCAAGAATCTGTTCAGAGGAGGGAAAGAGATTCAGCAGTGAGATTTTATTGTTATTAGTGCATGTGATATTATTATGAGAGAGAGGCAGAAAAATCCCAAAGTGAAAGAAGAGAAATGTTTGGCTTTAATAGAAGACATGGAGACTTAGCCACCCTGTCCCTGAAAACACACACGTGCACAGAGTAATAGCTACATATAGTTCATCAAGAAGCTAAAGATGCTTTCAACCCCACTTACAAGGAGCAGGGAAGCTTGAGCCAATTTAGCAACTGCAATTCCGAACAGGTACCAGGAAGTCACCCAACAGCACAGATAGCAGAACTGGTCCCATCCCTAGCAGATCTTCTTCATCTGCATCTGATTCTTAGATGGAGAATGCTCAGGGTCAGTCACTCTTGGGCAGCAAGACCTCCTAGGCTCTCTGAAGGCTGCACCTATATAACTCAAGGTGCCATCTGCTCTGTATAGGGAGCAATGAACTCTGGCTTTATTTTTGTCTCCTTGAATAGTTTTTTTTGTTTGTTTGTTTTGTCTTTTTGCCTTTTCTAGGGCCGCTCCAGGACATATAGAGATTCCCAGGCTAGGGGTTTAATCAGAGTTGTAGCCACCGGCCTACGCCAGAACTACAGCAATGAGGGATCTGACCCGTGTCTGTGACCTACACCACAGGTCATGGCAACTCAGAATCCTTAACCCACTGAGCAAGGCCAGGGTTCAAACCCACAACCTCATGGTTCCTAGTCGGATTTGTTAACCACTGTGCCATGGCAGGAACTCCATTTGTCTCCTTGAATTGTAAAGGGCAGAACTCAGGATGGCTATCAAGTCTACATATACTAACTTGTTATGCTGCAGAATTTATCTCAGTTGTTTTAAAACACATGTGCATTTCCCAGTCCCCCCCCCCACTCCATTTATAACTCATGCAAAATATCTACAGGCCAGACCATGGCAAAACCTCTCTGATCTTAAGAGGAAATTTATTTGTGTGTTATTTGATGGATAACAATTTAGTTCTTTTAAATTTGGGGGGCACATCCAAAAAAATGAGGAGCCACATTCTCACAGTTTCAAATTTGATAACCTCGGTTTTTCTGCTTGCTTTTCTTTCTTTCCTCCTTCCCTTTTTCCTTACACTTTGAATTCAGCCACAGAGAAAAGCCAATTCAGTTTGGCGCCTTAGGGCTCATTTGTTCGGCATGTGCCCTGTCTTTTCCTCCCCAGATATTTCAAAATTACCATCAGGAGGCATCTCACACCCTGACCAGATTATATTTGGCATGAGCCTCTTTAAATTCTTCAAAGCTTCTAGAGATCTTCCTCCCATCCCCCAAGGCCTTCAGATCAGCAGAACAGATACAAATGGAGTAACTTGCATCCTTCTGGATCCCAAAAGAGTCTCCTCCTATTTGCTTTTCTATGCATTAGGAAGCTCTGGAGGAATATGCAAGAAATGAATAACAACTGGAAGAAAGGCTATTCACACATGCATTTTGTATATTTTTGAACCTTGAGAATGTATTGCCTAATCATTAGAAATGAATCTGATCAGGTTATATATGATAGATACTAGATGCTGAATATATTTAAACATAATGTCACAACTTGTGGAGGGGATCTAGAGGCCATCTACTGAGAATATGGGATTAAAAAAATATAATAAGCTTTTTGTTTTGTTCAATGAGTCATAAGTTGGAAATCTGACTAGAAAATAACATTTTTATGCAGAAGTGTGAAATTTTAGGTGAGGCGAAGTGAACACTACTCTTGTTCCCACATGGGAATATTTGCCAATTGAAAGCCATTTGCTCCTCCAGGTAAGCCAGGTTACTAGAAACATGGATTTATAGGACTGGCCAAACCCTCAGGCCTAAATGGAAAGGCTAAGCTAGGACACAACTGAAAAAGGATTGACATCTCCTCATAGATGCTTGAAAATGGACCGTTTCTTGTACACGGAGGACTAGACCCTTCCCTAGGAATGGCTGCTGGTCAGCGCCCTCCCCTCTTCTCCGCTCAGGATGGGCTGAACACTTTGTCCTGGCATACCTGCCCCTTTCCCTTTAACCAGCTACAAAAGTCCTTATTAGGCAAATTCTACTCAGGAAGCCTGAATCAAAAAAAGTAGGGTCAAAATTCCCTTAGTGATGTTAATTCAGAAACCAACTGATCAGCTAAGCAGTGAGTTGAATAATCTACTCACTCCACCCCCAGGTCGTTAAATGGCCCCTGGATGCCTATGAGCCTTTAAATTAGAACTCCACCGCTCTTAAAAAAAATATGCAAATAAACAACTCTACCCCAATGGAGGTGCATCTCATCAGCTCACACTACAGTTTATACCGCCAGCAGTTTTTCCCGTAGCTAATAAACAACTTAAACCACTCCTAAGGCAAAGGTCAATTGCAAAATGAAAGAGACTCCTAAAAGCTTATATTTAAAGGTATGGTATATGGAAAACCACAAGGAGAATCATCTCTGCTCTACCCACTCCTGTTACTATACAATCCTCCCCCAAACACAAAATCAGACCCTCTTCTCCCATGAAAACAGGTGGTATGATCAACCAAGGGATTTCTAAGGAGGTACTCAGTTATATCTGAAAATGGGAGGCTTCAGAAGAGGGACCAGAGGAAAGAAAAGGGCGATGTTTGTGAGACCCCAAAAAGTGCCATTTGGGGGAACCAGTAGGGCAGGATGGAAGGGGGAGGAAGTTGAAAGAGCCCTTAGTTTCCCCAGATGTTTGCAGCAGCTGGAACATATGGTGGCAGTGTTTTCCAAATATGACAAGGGATAGAAAGTACAATTCTCCCCTGCCCTCCCATGCCTTCCCTCAAAGATACATGTTCACGCTGGAGACTTTCCCTCTTTCCACAGGGAATGAGCAGAGGTCAGTTAGAACCAATTCTCATCATTTAGTAAAAATAACAGTCATTATGGAAGCAACAGAAGGAATCAAGGTGTTTGTACTAAAAAAAAAAAAAAATTAAAAAAATTCAAGATCAGTCTGGCCTGGAGTGGAAATATCCAAAGGGGTTCTTCATATTTCACTTTTTATAAAGTCTTTTCCCTAAAGGATATACTTTCATTAGATCACGAAAGCACGAATAGATGAGAGAGAGAGGCAAAGAGGGAGTCCGTGTCTGCATACGCGCGATAGTGCGCGCACTCTGCTTTGGGCGCGGATAGGTAAGCGGGTCTGAGTGGAAGATGGGATCCGGGTGCCGCCCACTCCCGCAGGCAGAGGTCAGGCACCCAGCGTGGAGGGTGGAGGAGCCTCTGTGAGGCTTCCTCTCTTCTGCCTCTATTTCTTAGTTCTTATGTTTCGGTGGGTTCTATCGAAGCTCCTAAATGCCCTAAGTCCAAGACTTTACTCTCCTACAGACCACGTGCTTTTTCTAGAAAGTTTGCTAAAAATTTAACTCGGTGAAGTTTATTTGTTGGGGCCTCAGTGCCAGAGCCTAGGAGGGAGGGAAATGGGTTTTCTGGTGACTTTCCCTTTTTTTTGGACCCGGATTGGAGAGGTTTACCTCCCCCATCTCCCAAGGACTGCTCCAGACTGAGAGGACCCTGCCAACAGGAATCGCCTGGCCCCTCCAGCCTCTTTGGCTTCTTGCACTCCATTTCTTAAAGTGAGTCCGAATCACACAACCAGCGTCAATTCGCCGCGTTTTCCAGGAAAACGTTTGAATCCGCAGCACTGATTTCATACTTAGAAGTCAGTAGGAGTTTTGAAATTTTTGTAAAATACCACCTGGATGATTTATTGTCCGTCTAGGCCAGATTAGCAAACCCCACACGCATACTCAATGTTTAAATCACACCCCAGAACCCGGAGAAAACGTTTCAATAGGGATCGACACGCAACAGAGGAAAACTGGAGCACTAATTATTTCTCTTTTTTGATTTCCTGTTTCTAAAAAAAGCATTGGTATCAAGGACGAGTTAGGTAATGTGAACTACAAGGCTAGCAGGTCGCTGTCATTTAAGCACAATCACAGTTCGTAGTTCAAGGAAAACTGCCTTTAATTGACACCGTGTATATATTCTTCTGCTCCTCTCGGCTGCCCAGGCAGGGACGCCCCCAAGAGTATTTATTTCTAGGGCTGGAAACAAAACAACTAACCCGGTCTGCTGCGTAAGAGAGCGTTCCAAGATGGACTGCCGGAGAAAGGCTTTTTGACCCCAGTGGAAATTAGTCATATTGACAGACTCCCGGGGAAGGTAAATTACACCGCGCGCTGACGTTACGCAGAAGCGCGCCCGGTTGCGACTCCGCCTCGGCGCCCGCGGGGCCAGAGGCTCAGTTGGTTTCTCCAAAATTCGGACAAAGCCCCACTCTGCTTTTCTAAGGAGATGAAGAGAGCGGTAAAAGATGCTGGAGAGAAAAGAGACAAGAAAAAAACGAAACATGGACAGGAGGAGAAGTGCTGTGCGCCCTTGGCGCGGGCAAGCTGAAGGTCCGGAGAGAAGGAACGGAGTCCGCAGGGGAGGGAGGGAGGGGAGAGGCGGGGAGGGAGAGGGCCGCGCGGCTCCGGACTCCCAGGTCCGCCACTTGGGAGGTCCTGGCCCCAGCGCAGGCCCGGCCAAATGTCCCCCCGGGAGGCTCGCGGCTCGGGCGGGGTCGCAATTACACCTCGACTCCAGGCGAGGACTTAAAAACCGAGTGGCGGGGGCTGTAGTCTGGAAGCAAGGCCCTGCGGTCATCAGAGGGGGGCCTGGCCCGTGCACGGGAACCTTTTACAAGGCATGTGGGTACAAGAAAAAAAAAAAAAATCAAAATAAGCCACTTTCATCCGGCGTGGGCCGTGAAAATAAAAGCTGCCTTCTAGAGGGGGCTGAGCGGGAGTTTTGAAATTCAGTGTGTTTGCTGTTTTACAGAGTTTTGTGATTTTACTTGATAACCAGGGGAATCGTGGGGGGAATAATAGCCAGATTTTTTTTTTTTTCCAGGAGAGGGCTATAATAGAGGTTAACAGGTTTCTCCCAAATCATCTAGAGCCCCCGGATTGCAAGCAACTACATACACCATAGAGATCATTATACAGAGTGGGGAGTGGGGAACAGCCAGGCCGGATTACTATTGACATAAAATAGGATCTGGTGGTCTTACCTCTTTTCTTTCTAAGACTGAGTCTGCAGAAGGGCAGAAAGAGTCAAAAGCACGGCAGCTGAATTTACCAGAGGTTGGACCAGAAGGCTTTGCTACAAAAGGCCCGGGTCGGCGCTCAAAGAGACGGAATTCGTCCAGCTAAGCCCGAGCCGGGCCCTCGAGGTGGAGAAGGCGGCCCCTCCAGGACAGGCCGGGCCGGGAGAAGCCACTGGCCCTGCCTCCGACCGCAGCACCTTGGGCCTCGCGTCTGCGGTATTTTTAGCTCCTTTCTCGGTTCCCTAGAGGCTCTTTTGTAGGCTGAACTAAGCTGTCCTGGCTTGGTGGGTTATGGGAGTAGGTGCGGGCAGTTGCACCGGTATTTATAAAGAGGGAAAAATGTCTTATCTTGAAATTAAAACAAAACAAAACTCGCTCTCTCCAGGTTTCTGCCCTTCCTTCCTCTTCTCTCTTCCGCCCTCGGCCCAGGCACCTGGGAACACGTGGAACTCCCCAGTTAAGAGGATCCTGGGGTACGGATAAGTGGGGTCTGGAGGTCCCAGCAAGATCGGAGTGCGGCGCGCCTTTCACCCTCTCTCCCGGCCTAGGCACCCTGGGGAGGAGACGGGAGTGGGGGAGGAATCTCCGTCGCCTCGGAGGAGGTAACGACGGGGCTGTTTATTTTTTAAATAAACGTAGGTTTAAAAATAAGTCCAAGTGTTTCTGCAATCGAGTTTCCAACCCGATCTGGGTACAGGAAGACTAAACCTGGGGCCCCACTCTCAAGTGGGCGGATGTTGGTTGTGTGGAAAGCAGAGTCCCGCTGTGTCCTCTCTCACCTGGGAGTATCCATCGCCCCTTTCTCCCCATCCGGGAACTCACTGGATTCCCGAAAGCTCCGGAGGCCGCCGGCACGGCCTTCCTGGCCCGGGCAGACCGCTCCCGCCCCTTCCCCGGTTCCGCGCGGCTCCTGAATTTGCCTAGGCTGGCGTGATGGCGCTCCGCTGGGGTAGACGGGAATGGGAAGCGAGCCCAGGTCGGGCTGGGCGCTCCCCGCTTCTTCCTGAGGTTCCATCCTCCCGCCCCCAGCTCTCCCCCGGCCGGCTGTCCACCCAGCTGCCTGGGGTGCCCTGAGTTACCCCACGCCGCGCCCCTACCCACCGGATTGCCTTGTGGGGGGGCCCCTCGGTGCTGAGTCGAAGGCGAGGCGCTGCGGGCGGGGCAGACAGGAATCACCGGGCCGCCAGGTCTGCGCTCTTAGCAGCCGGCTAGCCCTGTGGGTCGAAGATGCTCGGAGAAGGAGGAAGTGCAGAGAAAAAAGAAGTGTGTGTGTGTGTGTGTGGGGGGGAACCTAACATACACACACGCACGCAAAACCAACTTTGGGGTTGGACTTTTTCAGTTTCACACGAAGCGACCTGGAGTATCTGGAGAAGGTTTTTGAAGACGTTTAGGAGGGAGGGAGGTTCTCTGCTGAGAAACTCAATCTGCCATACAGTAGCGGCCCCATCTGGGATCTGTCACAGCTGACAGCACCACAGGGCACAGCCGTGATCTTCTGCACAGCCTGCACTCCCCGAAATACCCTCCTTAATCAAAGGATGTCTGCGCGCCTGGGCTCAGCTGACCGGGAGCAGAGAGCCGGCAAATTCCACCCCCTCCCCGCCCGCCTCCTCCCCACGGACACAGCCCCGGCCCCTCTCGTCTCCCCAGCACATTAATTAAAAGCGGAAAAGAGACTGAAGCTGATGTCATTGCTCTCAGAAGATCATAAACGTAAAAGAGTCATCCTGTGAGAATCCCTGAAAAAGACTTTAATGAATAATTTCAGAGACAGTTATGGCTTTGGGTGATTACTGAGAGAGAATATGAAAACCAGATTTGGAAAGCGAAGACGATGGTCAGGCGGCTCGGCGGCTACTTTCTCCCAGTAAAACCGCACCAGTTTTCTTCCATGGCCAAGTTCTAGTTACAGACTTAGCTTGCGTTTTCTTCTTTTCAAATAAAAGCAACAAACACACAGTTTTTGTTTCCTGCACTCCTGCTTTATCCTAAAGACCAAATGTCCCCTCTAGGCAACAGCCCACTTTAAATAGAAGGCAATCATGTACTCGCCTAGTGGCTACTGGCTTCCATCTTTCCAGAAGGTATTTACTGCCATCTTAATTTAGAATGATGCCTTTTTTGGCCTCTTCTCTAGGCAATGTACTTAATGAAGGTTGAAAACTCCCTCTGCCAAAGCAAGTGCACTGTTTGTTCTAAGTTCTTTCAGCAAGGGGAGCAGCAAACAAACAAGCAGCAAATGACCCCACCTCCTACAGAAAAATCTTCAGGTCTCCCCACTCTTTATTCCTTGCTCTCCAATGAACTGAAAGATGATTTGGTGTTACAACAAGGAATGACATGTTTGAAACCCTCCATCTGGTCCCAGGGAAACATCAGGTTGAGTCTAGTTGTTCAGGATTAGTTGTGCATTAAACATACTATTTGAGAAAACTGGGTTGCAAGTTGGGGTGGAGACTGGTGAATAACCTGTGATTTTTAAATAAACGGTTTGGCTGCCTGCAAGCCTGTCTCCTTTGCTTAGCAATATGAACTGGGATCCTCTGGGCCTGTGGGCCACATAGCTTCCTTCCATTTAATTCAAGTAAAACTGTCAAGTCCAAGAGAGCATCATGGGAAAAAGCAATGTGGGATTTTGTTGCTGTTGTTGTTTGTTTTGTTTTGTTTGTGTGTGTGTGTGGTCTGAATGACTCAGAAAACTGCCTCTTTGCCTGAGTAGACTCTACAGTTAAGGCAGAACCTGGAGGAGCTGGCTTATCAGTGCTATGGGAAACCGTTCCGTGCAGCCATTACCAGCCCCTCCCCCCAGCACTGATAAGCCCCTCCTCCTCCAGTTATTAAGGATTCAGTCTCTAAAAGCCTCACTCTCTCTCCCCCTATCCCTCACTCTGCTGGGGAATGGGGGGGGGGGGGGAGCCAAGCTCTCTGCGTGATGCTTTCTCCATCTTAGAAGGTAACTATTTTCTTCCCTTCCAGATTATATGCAGAAACTTTGCAGTTTGCTGCATTGAGTTGTCTCAAAGAATTGACTAGTGGTGAACATTTGGGAAATTTTCTAGTCTGGATCCCCTATTTATTTTAGATACCCTTCCACCCCCCAGTAGATCTTCTCACCACTATTCACAAATTGTGGGCTGTGAATTCCCTTCCCTTCCCTCTAGCTAAATTATCTGTAGCCTCTGAGTAAACATGCATTTTGGCCTTTGTTGCCTGTGTTGAAATAACTAGCATCCTCTGGCTTTGCTTTGAGTCCTTGCTGATGCCCAGTTAAATCAAGGCGTGGTACTGATCCATGAAATGGCCAGTTCTCTCCCTGTGGAGACTTTACATAATTCAGACCTCACCCTCTCCCTCCCCCTGGAGAAAGCCACCCCCCCAGACCAGTCAGTGTTTCACATGGCCCCTTGAGAGAGTGCCAAGTTTGGGGGACCTGCTGCAGTGGGTATATGTGCCCTCAGGCAGTGGTTCCTGAATCCCTGGGGGAGTTTTGAAAACCACAGACTTTAGGTTTCACTCCTGACTTGCTGAATCAGAATTTCTGGTGAAGGTCGGGGGCTGAATTTATAACTTTATCAGGTACCTTGGGAATTTTGGATCACTAGGTAAAGCATGGGAAGCTCAACTGAAATGGTTCTGGAGTTGGATTCATCTCAAAGATCAGGCCAGTGCCCAGGGCACCAGTGTTGAAGGTCAGGAGTGTGGTTTTTCCATCCAGGCATTGTACAAATACACCAAGCCTCTGCCCCGGACATTAAGACAAAGTTGCACCTGGGCATCCTTGCCCTCTCCAAGTGTCAGGGCAAGTGCTCATGTTAAGGACAACTCCTGTGGAGGAGGGAGAGAGGGAGGCAGGAGAGGGTCCAGAGCCACTGCTTCTTAGATCCTTTAAGCTGTAATAACAGGTGCAAGGATGGAGGTTTGGAGGGGCGTCCTGTTCCATAACCAGCCTCTGCCCACAGTCCTGCTAGGCATAAACTCCCACTATTTTGGTACGAGGGCTATAGGGGCCAAGCAGGTGCCAGTACTAGGAGGGCAGCCCTAAGAGCCCCTTGAACCCCTAAAAGCCACCCCCTCCCCACAGCCTGGCCTGCATGGGCAAGGATGCAGGGCCACAGCTGTTGGTGTAGGAGAGCAGCACCCTGGCGCAGGGATTACTAAGGAGCGCCTGTCAGTCGGGGCCGGACGCGGAAGCCTTTTCCAGGCGGGATCCACCAGACTCAGCGAGTAGGAACATTTAAAGTGGGGAGGGGCCCCTTAGAAACGTTCCCTGGCCCCACCTCACCTCAAAGGAGGAAAACAAAAACGACTAAAAATACGTAAGGAGAAAAGTCCCAGCGCGCAGGCGGGCGGCGCGTTCCAGCTGCCGGCCTGGCCCGGGAGGACTTGGCCGCGCGGCCGCGGATTACACCCAGCTCGGTCGGGATGGCTCCGAGCCGTCTGCCCTGACGTCAGCCAGGCTCCGGCCCCGCCGCGGCGAGATAGGCAGCGCGGCCGGGCGCGGGCGCGGCGCTAATCACTCCCAGATGGCCCTAATAGCGGAGATAAAGAAGGACGGAGAGGCCGGGAATAAATTTGTAATCAGGGCTCTACCATCTGATCATCAAAGCGGCCCAACTGCCGGGAGAATTGGAAGGGAATGCGTGTGTAGGGGGGTGGCTTCAGGGGAGAGGCGGGGGGCGCGCTCCTGAAGGGGCTGACTTGGGCAGGGTGGAGAGGAACGGGAGAGGCGGCGCGCTGGTGCACGTGTGAGTCAGTCCCCCGTGCTCTTGGACCGCCACCAGCCCACTGGCTGCAGCCTTGGGGCTGAGCCTGGCCAGGCCCTGGCGGGCCGCGCTGCGTGCAGGACGCGCTCCCAGCCGTCCGACCGATACGCGGGATCGCTTCATCTCCCCAGGTTGCCCCCTCCCCTCCTCTCTCGCCAGACGGTCAAACAACACTTGGTTCCTCTTCCCCCCAGACTTAAACTCAACCGCAGGGTTGAGCTTCCTGGGGAGAGAAAGAGGGCTGCTGAGACTTCAGAGGCAGCTCCAGGGTCTTTCTCTCCGAGGGATGCGCGGGCTTCCACAGGCTGGGGCACCCATTGGAGCCCCCTCCTCGGCCGGGGATCTAGACCCAAGGAGTTGGACCGGCGAATGGGTTCCCTCAAATCAACACATCAGGAAAGGACAGGCGGCGCCCAGGGTCCAGATGCCGCCCTCTACAGGACGCCCGCCCCAAGCCTCCCTTCCTGATCACTGCTTGGCACCTACCAGACGCTTGGGTGAGACTCGAGGGGCAGCCGTGGAGGAGGAAACTGTGAGCCGCACAAGCAGCGGGAGACTTGGCGTTTTCTTAAAGCTATTGGACGAGCTGAGCGGTTTCCCGCGCTTTGTAGAGCCGCAGTGCAAACGCAGTGCTGGCTATTGTGGCATCCTGTGTCCAGTTTACCTCCTCCTGTGCACACACCTCAGGCCTTTGCAGCTGGCTCGGGCTCTGTCTGCAAAACTAGTCTCAGAAGCAGCTAGCAGGCTTCCTACCTCCGCGTGGCTTTGCAACGAGCTCACTCACCCCTGGCTCCCCTTCCTGCAAAATCTGCGGGCACACAACTCACTCCTTTTCACTCTCACCATCCTAACGACGGGGTGGGGGATACCAGCCCCGATGGTGCCCAGCCAAGGCCCAGGTGAGGGGGCAGGAATCCAGCCCGGCTCTACCCTGACTTAGGCACACTCATTTTCCCTGGGTCCAGAGGCTGTCCTCCCTGGTGCCACCGCTGCACCACCACACTTCGGGGACAACTGGGCAGCCTGGTCCTGCCACACCAGAGGAGGAGAGCCTAGGTGGGAGGTCACCTTTCCTAGGACTTATTGACTAACCAACTCAGAGACTGGACCTTCCCCTCGAGCCCCCCCACTCCCCAGCATGTGGCCCCTGAGTTTAGAAGGCAAGAACTCCAAGTGATCTTGTTATCTTCTCTGCATCTTGACCTGGAAAAAAACCAAAAAACAAACAAACAAACAAAAACCCTGAAAGCCCCAAGGTCAGTGTCCTCGCTGGGGGTGAAAAGTCCAGGAAAATTGTGACTGGGAGTAGGGAGTATGGTCAGGTCCCATTGTTTTCCATATTACTTCCCAGGAAGTTGAGAATGAACGCACACAGGCACATATGCACACGCACACACACGCGGTGGCCGATGCTCCAGGGTTATCAGGCGCTGGGCCTGCGCAGCGGTCTGGGGCCTGGCCCTGACAACCAGATCTACCATCAATTTACCTTCCGCCGCCCCAGCTTCCCATTTAGCTTTTAACGTCAAATCCTGCATTTTTGTCGGCTCCGGCCTGTCTAGAGAGCTTGTGATTTCGCTGCAGGAGTGATTGCTTTTAACAAAATGGCAGCAACCACATTATCCGAGCAATTAAAACAGAGGCCTTTTAGCCAGTCCCACAAGGCAGGATCTTGGAGACTTTTTTTTTTTTTTTTTTTTTTAAAGCAAAGAAGAAAAGGAGTTAAAAGAAAGAAATGTGCAGAAGAAAAAAGCCCGGAAACGTAGAAGAAACACCTCCTTAGCCCACAACTCAGTGCTCTGGGTCTCTACAACACCAGGCACAAGGTTGTGGGGCTGAGAGCTTGGGTGCACAAGGATGTGGGGACAGCTGGAGTGACTGACAATCTGGGGTGTCTTTCGGGATGAAGTGTCTGTTCAATTAGCACTCGGGGTCTCGGTTCCCTGGGGTGTCGAGTCTGCTGGATGTCTGGCCCATCCGGGTGGCTGGTGGGTTGGAACGTCCAGGTGGTGGAGGCGTTGGGGCCTGGTACAGCTGAGCCCGAGGAAGCGGCATGGCGCCCAGGACGGGAGGCCGGCAGCGCCGGGCCCAGACTAGACAAAGAGGGCGCGTTTCTGGAGCGTGGTTTTAAAAGCATGTGTAGAAGCCAGCGGCCTCGTAGCAATGGTGTTGCCAGGGTCTTCTGGTCCCCTTCTGCTGGTGTTTAACAAACCAGAAAAAGTGTTAAACCAGCAGAAATGCATTAAGGCCCAGATGGCGAGGAAGACCAGCCACCCAACGCCAGCACAGGAGCAAATGCACGTGAAGATAAGTCTTCCGTCGTTCCTGTTTTGAAAACCTCAATGCCTCCACCACCACTCACTTCACTACTTTGGTAAACTCCTTCCCTCCACCCCTAGGGTCTGGCATCTTTCTCCTGAATGGATTAAAGTAAAGACGCCAAAGGCGGCTACAGGCAGGAGAGGGAGGGAGCTGCTAGGTCAAACAGACAGGGATCCCGAGAGTAATAGAAAATCAGGGCGCCTCCCTCCGCCCCCCAGCACTATAAACAAAGGCAAGTGTCTGTAAACACAGCCCCGCGCCCACCACGTCGGCCCAGCGCCGGCTGACCCGAGGGGAGAAAGTTCAGATCGCTTTGGCCGAGTTGTTCTAACCCCGCGCCCTCGCGTTGTCAGCCGCCCCGCAGAAGAACCCCGCAGCGCCCTTCTCTCGCCTCCCGCCTGGCACTTGCGAATTCGCGGGCTGCGGGCTCAGAGCGGGCTCCCGCGGGCGGGAGTGGGACCCCTGGGATGGCGGGGGAGGGTCTTCGCCCGAGACCCCGACGTTCAAGCATCATCCTGGGAGTATGGGTTTCAAGGTGGAAACCCTCTGGCAAGGCTCCCTAACCCCAGATTTGTACGGGCGGCATTTTGTGAAAACGCTTTTTAATACGTTTCGCCGCCTTTCTTCCCTCCCACCTCCGCACCCCCAATCCATCCCTCTGCTCCCCCTCCCCGGTCTGCCGACTCCTTTAGGGCACTTGAGTTTCTCCGGTTCCTAGAGAAGTGATTCCGCTCTGGCAGAGCCCATGGGCCAAGGAGGCCTGGGGGACTTCCTTCCAGGACGTGCGGGAATTTCTGGAGCCCGAACCTCCGACGGGCGGTGTCCTGGCGGCTGGCAGCGGCGGAGGGAGCCCCGGGCTAGACCTGCCTGGGGCGGGGGAGACTTCAGACACCGCACAGTTAATTCTGAGTTCCCTATAGCTCCTTGTAAATCTAGCCTCTCCTCCCCCCCCCACTTTAAATCTTGGGTCGAGTTCGCGATTTCTTACTTGAGGTAGAATTCCTTGTTAGCTAATCACCGACTTTTCGAAGGCCTTCCTCCTCTCTGCTCAGATGAGCCCCCCAGCAAAAACCTCTTTTCCTTTCTCCTTGCCTTTTGTCCTCTTGGAGGAAAGTCCTATATTTTTAATTAAAAAACTCTAGCCTAGTTTCTGCAGCTACAGTAATGTCTAGGTTCCTCCCCAAAACTCCTCTTCTGGAAAACAGAAACAAAAAACAAAAGTCTCCTTGAAAAAAAAAAACCAAAGCCCCCACGGAATGACATCTGATAGATTTCAGGAAAACGAGGACACCTTTCCACCTTCTGAGAGAAGTGCCCAGGCCTTGGTCTGGCCCAGACCACCCTACAGCCCACACAGCGCTCTCCTGGGGCCCAAGGCAGAGGGAAGGAGGCTGAGTTCTGTAGAGCCCAGGCCCTTGGCAGAGTTTTCATCAAGGATACTCTTCTCCTTAAGGGGTCTTCTCACCCTGTGAGGTGAGGCACTCATGTGATGAACCACTAACTATCAAATAAAGTTAGAGGCAATCATGATAATTTAGTTTACTTCTGAATATTTTAAATATAATGAAAACAAGTATAACAGTTTTGTTTTCAGAACTCTTTTGAGGTATCAACCATTAAAAGATTGGGGTTTTGTAAAAAAAAAAAACACACAGTGGTTTATTGATTACTTACAACGTTTACACCTTCAATATTAATTAAATTCCACTTAGTTTTAGAGGACGGAAGTGCACAAAACAAGGAGCTGTTGGAAACATCTTCAAATAGGGAACCACACAGATGAAACGGCAGCACTAGATACCGACCCCAACGGAAATGTTAGCGGCCCCGTTTTCTGCTTTGAAATAAAACTTTATAATCCCCAGGAATATTTATATCCAAAGGCCAGGTATTAAAGATACACTTCACAAATACACTATTATCAGCTGTCTTTATCTGTAAGGGGCTGGATAGGTGGGGAGGGAGCAACGCTGGTGTCTACACAGCCAAGAGGAAACATTCACAAACAGAGAATCTACAAGACGACGACGGGATCCCTTACCACGCGGGAGTGTCCTCTTCATATTAAAATATGGAATGCTTTTCTTCAAATATCCACTTTTTTGGAGGGGGTGGTGGGGAGCGGATGCCTCAAAGGGGGGCAAAGAGAGGGAGGCACATTGCACATAAATAAACCGGATGATCCAAATGCAGGAAGTCCTCAGAGCGGAGTGCGCAGAGCTCGCCCCGGAGTCCTGGGTCTGCATCCGGCTCCAGGGCCTGGCTCTCGCTCTCCTCCTCCTCTTCCTCCTCCTCCTCCTCCTCCACCTCACTGCTTGAGCTCCAGGGCCCAGACATGCTGCGGCCAGCCCGTCCGGCCTTTGGTTTTCTTGTCGTTGCTGCTCACTGTGCTTTTCAAGATTTCATTCTGGGCAGAAGAGAGGCCAGGGTGAGAAAAGTAGAAAGAGAAAATTAAAAGGGAGAACCTGGTTCCACACCACCCCCGTGCTTTCCTGACCAGAAGAGACTGAGAGAGTTAGCAAGGGATGGTGGGTGTGATGGTTTCTAGTCCCAGCCCCTGCAGAAGAGCTATGAAGCCTTGCTCTGCCCTCGCTACCGCCCAGGCCTCCGCAAGCCTGCAGCGCTCAACTCCCGGATCGGCAAGTTTATAAACAACCACCCGTTTTCAAGTCGTTTATGGAGGAACTGGGGGCCTTCTCTTTAACTCCAGATGTAGGGCTGCGAGCGGGGGGGTTGGCGCTAAATCTGGTTTCCCTGTTTCAATCGCAGTCCCAGATCTGCGCTCTAGGGAAGATGGGCCAAGTGCCTCCGCCTGGGCCTGTCTGCCGGCGGCTCGGCCTCCGGCTCGGCTCTCCTCCAAGGCCTCCAAAATCCCTGGTTACCCCGGATCACTCGACTATGCAGCAACTAAAACGCCACAGGCCCCAAGAAGGAAAACTTGACAAATGGGATTATTTTGCAGGCCTTTCATGGGAATAGCCCTGCTCTAAACACCACTACCCTATGGGCACCTGGTAGGTACTTGAGAAAACTAATTTTCAGTTATAATTTTTCATTTTTGTTAACGATAAAATGACAGTGGTAATATTTACCATTTGTCTTAAATGGGCTCATGCAAACAAAACAAGAAATGCCCATTTAAGTACAGTCGCCTGGGAAGTTACATTTTATCTTCACTGCCAGAGAGAAACGAGATGCATTTTGAAGTTAAAAGTACATATTTTATGTTAACCTTTACGTAACTGGGCATAGTAATCAGAACAACCACAAAACTCTCTTAGAATCAGTGGCAGCCTCGATCTTAAAAGGGGACAATGCGATCAACAGTGAAATCATTGGAATCAAGCGCTTCTAAACAACTTATTTTATAACTATCTGAAAGTAAGATCGGATTGGACGCCAAATGAAGGCTCTAAAGGACAGAAAATGAGGGGTCCGGGCCAGTGCGATCAGAAGATCAATTCGGAACCTGAGTCCTGCCTCAAGGGCCCGGGGGAGCGGGGTGCGGGGGGGGGGGGTGTTGGGGGGGGGGAGAGCAGCAATGACCCGGAGGGAAGATCACCCACACGAAGCATCCCTCTTAACCTCCTCCGCGTGCTGACACCCTCCCCCACCTCCTCTGCTTCTTCGGGAAACCATCTCGACCACAACCTGGTGCAAACAACCTTGTCTCAGGATGCAGCAGAGAGCGCGGTGTGCCATTGCTCAGGCCAAAGGGAAAGAGACCGGGATTCTCGGTCCCCCACACCCCACCGCCCGCCGTCCCCTGGTACTAACCAGCTCCTTCTTCCTTTTCTCTTCTTTCACATCTGTCTTCTTGATTTCCGCCTTAAAGGCCTCCGCCTCGCCGTTCTGGTCGTCCTTGGCCAGCAGGTCCATGAGGTAGGCGATGTAGCTGGTGGCCAGGCGCAGCGTCTTGATCTTGGAGAGTTTGGTGTCGGCGGGCACATTGGGGATACACTCGCGCAGCTCGGCGAAGGCGCTGTTGATGCTCTGAGTCCTGCGCCGCTCCTTGCGGTTGGCTGTGCCCCGGCGCTTCACCGGGCGCGGCCCCCCCAGGCCCGGGGGCCCGGCGCCCGGCGGCACCCCCCCGTAATGGGAGTGGTCCAGGCTGGCGGCACCGCTGGCGTACTCCGGACTGTAGGACAGGGCCATGCTGTAGTCGGGGGGCGACATCTCGGGGTGGCCGATGAGCCAGCCGTGGAAGTAGGGGTTCTCCTCGTGGCTGCAGCGGCTGGCGGCCGCGGCGGCCGCAGCGGCCGCGGCCGCGGCGAACGGATAGCCCTCATGGTGCACCACCGGGTGGTGAGGGAAGCCCCCAACCAGACTCATTTCGCCCTCCGCGCCCCAGCGTGCGCGCAGCCCCGCCGCGCCCCCAGCCCGGGCCCCTGCTTCGGCGCTCGGCGTCCTCCCCCACCCCCCACCCCCCAGCCCCCCGGTGCCCGGGCCGGCCCCGCAGCCGCAGAGGGGGCTGCTGCAGCCCGGGCCCCGGCCACCCGCCTGGCCCGCGGGGCCCGCCTCAGCAGCGCCGCGGCCGCCGGCTCCCCATAGGGCGCGGCGAGCTGGTCCCGGCACCGTGCGCCCCTGGCCGCCGCCGCCTCCGGTTCCCGCCTTGTTCCACGGCCCGCGCGCGGGGTCCTGCTTCCCGGGCTGCTGCGGGCAGGCACAGTCCTCTCGTGCTCATGCAAAGGCGTCCCGGCTCCCGCGGGGCTGCTCGGCCGAGTCGCCGGGCTCCGCGCCCCGGCCGCGCTCCTGGCGCCGCGGCTCCTCCGAATCCCGGGAAGAGTCCGAGCCGCGGCTGGAGGAGCCGGCCCGGCTCTGCGGGGAGGCGGCGGGGTCGACCGCTCACTGTGAAGCTACCTCCATGCGACCCTCCCCTTCCCGCCCCTTCCCCTCCCCCAACCAGCCTGATCTGGGTTCTTGGGCGCTTATTGTTTTAATGAAATTTTTGGTTGTTGTTGTTTTGGTCCTGGAATGTGACTTTAGCAGCGAGTAACGTGTTCCGCTCTCCTCTCGTGCTCCCTCGGAGGGTTTTCAGAGAGGTCTCAGTGCATCCATTTTCTCAGAGCCTCTCCTTTCGGGGGAAGGATCTGAGCCCTGCAGGCGCCCTGGAGCGCGAAGGCGGCGGCTGGGGCTTGGAGGGCTGTTGCGCAGCGGCCGTGGGGGCTCCTGGGTGACGGCGGCGGCGGCTGTTCTCCGGGACTGGACGCCGTGAGGGGAGCAAGCGGATTTTCCCAGCAAGATCTCCATGTACAGCTACATCTTTAGGGCCGCTCGGGTTAATATATGTCGTCAGAGGCTCCTCACGCCAATCCCGGGGCGGCGGGGGCGGCGCCTCGCGCTCTCCGCAATAAAACTTTTTGATGTTCTCGTTGCTAATTGCCGAGGTCCTCTTTCAGGATTGGCTGCCCCTTCATAACCATAAGATAATTAAAACGAGGGGGGGGCAGGGTTAAAAAAAAAACTTTTTTATCAGCCAGAGGTTAATGCAAGTGTTTAACAGATGCTTCACTATTAAAATATTTTCCCCTAAGTCTCAAATATTGAAGAATCTCAAATCAGGTACAGTATCACTCCGCTTTCTTTACTGGTTTGAAGGGGGGTGGGGAAAGAAGGCAGATATTGCTTTTCGAAGTGTTCTGTAGGTAACCTAGGCAAGAAAACCAGCAGGCAGCGGGCGCAGTGGGAGCAGAGGCGGCGGGCGGCTGCGCCCCCACAAAGGCGCGTCTCTGGCCGAGGCTGGCGGCGGGGCGCCGCGGGCAAAGCTGAGGCTTTGACCTGGGCGCACGCTGGAAACGCCCGCCTCATCGTCGCTGGATATACCCACCACGTTACCCAGGCTGGGGCCATCTGGGCAGGTGGTGATATTGTGGCTGTTTTTGGAGATCGTGGCTGAGACCCCGGGACTAACGGTCACGCCAGTTGTAAATGCTCTTATTTCCATGTTCTTCAGGGACACCAGCCTCGGCGAAGACCTTGGGCGACTTCAAAGCGCAGGCACCTCGATTCCCCGAATCTATGTTGTGTGGCGGGTATCGGTGTTCCCCTGGTTTAACTAGCCTGTTTGGTAAGTAACTGAATATTTTTTACAGCGTGTTCAGAGCTTATTTTCCAGTTTTTATGAACAAACATATAAATATATCTCTGCATTCCTGCCTCTCCCATAAAAGCGGGCATCTGTGGAAAGCAGGTTTAGTTATCGGAGGGGAACCATTAAACACCAGTTTAAGAGGCAGGCCGGGAGGACGGCTCGTGGATGTTTAGACTGCTGGCCTTCGTGATCTTGAACGCATTATAACGGAAAATGGATCTCTACTTGTAAGTCACCCGGCCGCAGGGCACCGGGGCCGCGGCGCCCGAGTGGCTGTGGCCTGAGCTCCTAGAGAAAGCTTGCAAGAGGTAGGGGTGGGGCGTGGGGGTGGCCGGTGTCAGGAGCTTGAAATGATCCCCAAGGCTTGGCTAGAAGCCCTGAGGGGAGGCCGCTGTGAAGCTGAGGATTCTGCCGGATGGGTCTGTGTGGAAAAGAGTGTCCCACGCGGAGTGCGCCAAAGACTGGGATGGTCGGGGGGGGGGGGGCGGCAGGGGACTCCTCGCTGGGCCTGGCCTGGGACGCCCAGGGGAGACCAACTCCTCCGCCTTGGGGGTCCATTCTGGAAGGCAGGCGGAATCAGGGCCCAGGCAGCAGAGATGCAGAGGGTGTCCCATTCCAAGGATTCGATGAGGGAGGGTCTTTTCCTTGCCTGCTTTTTTTTTTTTTTCCCCTGGGGGTAGGGTTTGGGAGTGGAAGGCAAGGTCAGCATGAATAGAGAGTAGGGTTGGGAGGGTAACCCAACTTCTGTGCTGTCAGGGACTCTGGTGGTTGCCAGCCACTAATCCCAAAGCCCTGGGTAGCAGCGGTGAGAACGTGGTTTAGGTTTTAGGTGGCTGGGCTTCAAGGAGAGGAAAGGGAACTCAGGCAGAGTGGCAGAAACCCAGGCTGGGAACTCCTGAGGGCCCATTCTGTCCCTGCAGCAAAGGGTCAGTGTTCCCTGTGCCCCCAGCAGAGAACAGAGGTGGGAAGTAGGTGAAACCAGATTTGTTGGTAAGTGCCTTTTGGGCTCAGAACAAAATAGCCATCTAGAGCTTCAAACACCCACCTTGGGTAGGTCTACAGTTTTGAGCACAAGGAGAGTCTATTAAAGACCTTGTTCTTCAAGGAAAAAATATAGGTAGTGTGGTCAGGGTTGTGTTTACATGTTCGCTGGGGAGGCAGGCATGTGTAAATACTGGTAGTTCAATCCTCTGACATTTGATACATTAAAAAAAATCTGTTTATAAAAACACATCTAGGCCTTGGGAGCAGGCAGACAAAATAAGATGGTTGCACCCTGTCTGGGAACAGATAAAAATGCTGGAACAGTAGTTGTAGGCTGCTTTCAGAACAGAGAGGGGTTAGAGAATCTAAAGGAGGATGAAGAGACCAGGCAGAGGGCTGAGCCAAGGACCCAATGCTGTGTCCACTAGAGGCTAGTGGCCTCAAAGTCCCCAGAACGTGCTACTTTCCACCTTTCTCATGCTATTTTAATTGAAACAAACAAACAAAATGGATGAACCACTTCATGGTCCCCAAGAACCTGGAAGTGATAAAATAGATGGACAACAAGGGACAGAAAAAAGTTGTAAAAGATACTAATCTGAACATAGGTGCTCACTGGCCGTGTCATCACCAGTTAATTAATGTGATCCAAGGGTTCAGGGCTTCCTGAATCTCAGAAAGCCACAATGCAGAGGCCACCACCCTCAAGTGGTGGCTTGGGGGGTAGGGGACAAATGGGAGAACTCCAGGGTCCTTAACCATCTGATTTCCAGTCTGAATGCACAACCAAATAGTCCACTCTTTTCATGCAGTGCCCTCTTTGGGACATTTTGCTCCAGGTCTAGTGGGAGGCTGGATTAGTTTGCTGCTTTGGAAAACCGTGAGGCAAAGATGCCACCTCAGGTTTGCCTCCAGCCTAGGTGGCCTGGGCCTTGTGGGGAGCTCGGTGGAGGTGATTGTGGTGGAGGTAATGTTAGTGGTGGGGAAAAAAGGGAGGAAGGTGAAGCTCCTGGCTTAGCCGTCAGCCTGGGGACCCCATCCTGGGCTGTGCTAGTGTGGCGTCTAGTGTGCTACTCTCCAAAGGATACAGGGTCCGATACTTCAGGGGCTGAGCAGCTGCAAAGTTGCTGGCTGGGGTGCCCTCAAGATGAATCCTGCAAGGCAAGGGCATGCTAAGTGCTTCCCCTTTTCTGAGGCCCAGCTGCAATCAGTCTTACCTGGGTGGGGAGATGGCTTTCTGGAACAAGGGGGCAGTCCTGATTTGGGGGACTATCTGCCATCCTTGAAGCTATTGATGTGTTCCCCCAACACCGCCCCCACCACCCTGTGCTGCCCATTGCATCTGCCTTCAGCTAAGCAGACAGAACTGGGGTCAAACATTTATTCTGGGCTCATGTCTCTTGTCTCTTTTCCTTCCTTCCCACCCCTTCCCCTGGAAAAGACTCCAAGAGCCCCGAGAGGCTGCACACTCTCTTGCAGACATTCTGGTTTTGTGAGATAGTATTTTTAAAATCAATCTGTTTTAAACTAAACATTTTCTTAAAAACTTCAGTCTGTTTTTAGGGAAAATACAGATCTTTTCGAGGTATTTATTATTTCAAAGGCAAGGGCAGTTTGTATCTTGTGTTTTGCTCATGAGAACTCAAAATAAACTGGACCTGAAAAGAACCAGGCCAGAGGGCCATAAACACACATTTTATGTTTACAGGAATTATGGCTCAATTCCCTTCAGTTTTTCAAATCTCGTTTTACCTCATTTCCCTAACCAACATAGCAGAAGTGACTCTGAGCATTTCTTTGAATACCTATGATGCTCGTATATAAGGTGGCCCCCAGAACCTGCTAAGAACCCCAGAAAGAACATCAAACCCGGAAGGTGGCAGAAAAAGCAATGTGTTCTTGCAGATGCCACTCTAGCCTCACCTGCTACAAGAATGGTGCTTCGTGTGACACCCTGATCACTTTGCCTTTCTGTCTGTCTTAGGGTAGGATTGAGTTGAGCTGTTGTACGTGCTAGCCATTTAGCCCAAGAAACTTTAGGTCATCTAGAACAGTGGCGGCAAGAGTCTCCATTCTAACTGGGATTCTGTGGTCCCTCCCTTTCTGGTTTAAACTTTTGGGATATGGTGGTCTTCAGACCTGGCAAATGACAGTGGCTCCAGCAATACGATGGTGCTCCAAGTACACATCTATAAAGCAGAATCAAGTTTGATTGGACTCATCCTGTCTGTCTGAGAAATGAAGGGCAGAAAGAGCTGCCCTTGGCTCTTAGGAGGTTTCGTTTCTTCTGAGCATTTTCTTTTTTGATTTTGGAAGGGGGTGGGGTATTTTGTAAGGGAGCCAGCTTGCCTCCTCTTTCCCATCTGAGCAGATCCGTGCAGACAGGGCAGGGAGGAGTTGATCCACTTGCAACGGTGACTGTGGAGGGCCTGATTGTTCCATGTTGATTAGGAAACATTTAAGTCAATGGAGAAAATTAGAACTTGCTGGGTGCTTGTAAATCCATTCCCCCCCAATTGGCCATTCTCTCTCTCTTTCTTCCCCCCTCACTCTCTACCCTCCTTCCCTCCCTACCTCCCCCCTTCTCTCCAACACTCTCTTCAATTTGCCTTCCAGCAAAACCTGCATTTACAAGGTTTTTGGTGTCATAGAACCTGAAAGTGTTGAAGAATAAGACACTGGTTCAGCCTTAAGTAAAGCCCTTTAAGAAAAATATTTTAAAACTGAACCATAATTGATGTATTACACTAGGTACAATAATTAAAGTGTACAATGTGTAAGACAAATCTTAATGTCACTATTATAGGCAGTGGGAATTTGCATTTTCTCCAAAGAATCAATGACTAGGTCTTCACATTAACTGGCAAATGTGCTGCTATCTTGGAGGTTCTTTATTGACTGGGGAGAACTAGATTCATTGCCAGGTATCCACATTTGTGTGTAAAGCTAAAATACTTACCCAGACTGAAGGGAACAAAAGATAATGCATGCAAAGGCAGCATGAAGCATACATGGGATGAGTTATTCATGTAATTATGCTGGGCCTAAGAGGGACAGTAAATTCAATCTTTGCTATTTTGCAGTAAAATATAGATGGAGTTTAGGGCAAAAGCTGCGCAAGAAAATACACTCCTTAGGATTTATGTTAACTAATCATTCACATTCTTGTTTCAATCTAATTACCTGCACACGCTTGCAATATTTTCTTCCAAGCCGGGAGGAAAGCATTCAACATTCAGATGAGGAAGAAATTGTGATTTTGAAAACACACTCCAAGGAAATGGTAGGTAATAGACATCAACTGGTCTGCAATACAGTCTGAGGTTCAGAATAAAATAAAAGCAAATGGCAGCTTAAAATGTGGGGCTGTGGACAAACCACTCGTCCACAGACCCTCGTGACTGAAGGGTCTGTTTGTGGCTTGAGGCCCCAGTGCATTCTCAGTTCTAACTGCAGTGTGGCTTGCACTCTAGGAAGTCATGTTTTGAAGCCTCCTTTGCAAATTCACAGAGATAGATTTCTCTATCCCTGGCAGTTTCTTCCAAACTCTTTCTCTTTTCTTCCAGGGCCTTTGCTTCTAGACAAGGTCTCACCGAGATGGTTAGGTTTCAGGTTAACAAAAAGAAACCATTTTATTGTTGATATTAATGGCAAACCTCGATTTTTACAAGGCTTGTGTTTAGCAGATCAAAAGCAGCTTGGCTTGATTTCTCAATATTCTCTGGAGCTTAGACAATTAACTGCAATTTTGATCCTAATGAAACAACAGAAAAGTTAGTTATAGAAACATTGAAGTTAATCTTTCAGCAGAGATTTTTTTTTTTTTATAACCTGGGTACAGCATGTCAGAATGTAATGCATTTGTCCACTGAACCTGAGCTGAGTTTTGAAGGAAACCTCCTTAAGAAAATGTGTGGGCAGTGTCTTCATTTGCAACACCACGAGCCTCAACAGCCCTGCATTCCACGCTTGCCTTTCTGGATCCGGCAGACTGAGGTCTCCCTGGTAATTTGGGTACACCAAGTCTCCAGTTAATGACAGATAATCAGCCTTTGGGTCATTCGGTCATTCTCTTATTACAAACCCCTCCTGCTCTCTCTGATCTCCTTTCAAACTAAATTTCACACAAACAAATAAAGCAAGACAGGGACAAGTTCTTAAAAAAAGGGGGGGGTGTAGAAATATTAGAAACTCCTGATGCAGAATGCTACACAGAGAAAGGCAAGCTATAAGAGGATAGGAAAGAACATCTTATCCAAATGAACATGTTGTGTACAAAACATTAAAGGAAAAGGCTCTGGTTTCTGTTAAAGTGACAGAAAATTAAAATAAAAATAATTGCAGGCAGAAAAGTTGTAACATAAACAGAGAAGGCAGGATGCTGGCTGGGAACTCGCAGCACCAGGAGGCGAATTTGTTGTTACAGATTCTATATCTGCAGTGTGATTGGAGAGGCATGACTTTATTCCAACTTCCAGAAGAGAACGCATTTTCTTTGTAATACTTGTGCGAATGCCCACCAAAGTTAACACAGGCCAAAACCTTGAGGAACAAAAAATGGAACTGCATTCTGCTTGCAAAGCATCCAACTCCAAACTGAAGAATTGGTTGCGTACAGAAAAAGCAGAATTCCATTCAGAACACACTGACAGGCTCCACTAGACCCGTGGGGCTGATGCTCTTTTGTTTTGCCGACAGAAGGCGCAGATCCTTCTTGGGGAAGTCTCACTGAAACCAGGTCTCCCTGCTCTCCCAGGGGCTTCGGTTTTCCCAGTCTGCCTCTGCTTGTGACTCCAGAAAGACAAACTTCCGATTGGCCAAGGTACATCTCTGAGCAGATCTCTCTGGGGAAAGCCTGGTAATATGTGACTCTAATAGGAACCCTGGTGAGAGTGCCCTGTACCATTTTCCTGCCCCTGCCTGCCCTTTAACAGTCCCTTTTGGCCCAAGTCCAGGGCCCCTGCAGGGTCAAAGTCCAGCCGCTGGTATCCTCCGCAATCCTAGGCTTCTAATCCTAAAAGACACTAGAATTTTGGCTCACAACTTGATCAACTCACATTCTCCAAGTTAGAGGGGCAGCTGGGGGATCAGCAGATGGCCAAAGTCTGACCCCTTGATTGTCCCCTGTTGTGGGTCTGGCACCCCTCGACTTGCTAGTGGGTTTGGCAAACAACATGCCTCTCTCCTTTGTTAGAGAATCCACACTTCTTGGTTTCCACTGGGCCCAATGTAAATGCCATCTCCTCCAGGAAGCTTTTCCAGGTATGACTTCTCTTCTTTCTGCTCCCCAAATGAAGTCTCCCTTTTTCTGAACTCCCGTTGGTGCTCCCTCATCTTCTCTCTGGTAGATCCCTGGGCACATGTCTTTCCCCTCCTGTGACTGTGGGTTCCCTGAGAGCCCAATCAAGGCTCTGTGCCGAGTGGGTGCTTAAACAGCTTGTGTAACAGGGACGGCAAAATAGAGTGAATTCCGCGCATCCCCAGTTGCAATCGGATTTCAATTTTCTTTATTTTGAAAGCAACCAGGGCTAGAGGCGGAAGGACCCTGTCATCCCAAAGGTAGCAGACCTTCATCGCCAAGGCTTCAGGGAAGGCTCCCTGGCTGGACAGCGCGCGCGAGGGCTCTGTGTCGCCGGTGTGGGATGGAGAGGGGGAGACCTAGCCCGGCCTGGCCTCCCCTGGGCCCTCAGCCTCCCGAGCTCCAGAGCTGGCGTGGCGGGCTCCGGCTCCCTCCCGCTGGTTTCTCTAAGCCTGGTTTGCGCATCTGACCAATGGGGCAGCGACGCCGGCCGCGGGGCGCGCGGCAGATAGGTGAGATCAAGGCGCACACAGGGCTGGATGCCCGACACACCCGGGCTGCGCGCAATAAACGTGTGTGTCTTTTCCTGCCTCTCGCGTTTCTCGCCCTCTCTTCCAGCTACCGGGACCTGGCCGGACAGCCGAGGGCCGGGTGGCATCGGAGGGCGCTTCCGGAGTTCAGGCCGCAGCCTCAGGGGTGTCACGGCGCGGGGCCGCACGCAATGGAGACCTGCTCGGCTCCGGGGCTTTTCGCCCCCGGCAGGCAGGAAGGGGTTAACGGAGCCCCTCCCCCGCCCGCGCCAGAGTCCCCCGCGCTTTCCTCCCGAGGTCTCATTAGGGAACCCTCCCCGCTATTTTCAACATTTCCTCAATCAAGGCCCTTTAAATAGAGCTGCGCAAACAAATTGGCGGCAAAAGCGTAGATCTTGTCACGATTGAGACCAATCCAATATTTCAGCCTTGTTTGCTTTGCAATTACGGGTAGGCTTGTGGCTGCGATGCCACCGGGGCAAATCTGCCGCCGCCCGCTTTCTCTATGGACCTGGCGGTGGAGGAAAGATCCTCGGAGCCGCCGCGGGGAGGGGAGGGGGCGTCGCGGCCGGGAACGGGGAGGAGAGAGCGGGCGGGGAGGGGACCCGGGCGGCCGAGGCTTTCCAGCACCCGGTGCCAGGAGCGCGGAGCGTAGTTAAAGGGCTTCATCCTGGCCAGCGGCCGGCGTGCCCACAGTAGTGATACACTGTGCAGTGCTCATGTGGAGCCCTTGGTGTACCTCTCCCCAGCTTCCTTTCTTCCCTTTTCCACCCAATGATGCCCTTTCTCTCCAGCATTGGTTAGCCATTCCCGGATTCTCTCTCTGTCTCTCTCTCTCTGTCTCTCTCTCTCGATGGTAAACCTGTTAGCACGCTGTTCTGTTTTCTGTGGCTGCTTACTCTTGTTTGACGTTTTGTACAAAGTCACTTCAAATCGGCTGCAGGAGGAATAAAACTCCAAGCCCTTGGGCTGGGCTCCCTCGGGTGTGCGGCCGCTCCAGTCCTCCAGTAACCCGCGGGCCACCTTCGCAAGTGGCAGCGCCCGGAGAGTTCGGCCACCACAGGCCAGCCTCGTTGGAGTCGGCAGAACAGTAGTTAACTTGAATAAGGTCCTAAGTCTTATATTTCACAGACAATTAAATCTTGGCTGCTGTTTAACAAAATTGTAATATTTACTGTGCTCCATACCGAGGAGCACTTTTAAAGTCGAAAACAAATACTACATTTTAAAAAGAAAAATATGATAATAAATCTCTTTTTATGGATTCTCTCTGCATAAGAGGGAAACAACATGATTTAACTCCTCGACACCCCCACCTCCTTTCAGGCGCAGCTGAAGTTACACAGTTACCGTCTTTTAACCCACATTCTGTGTCTGGTGGGGGGGGGGAGGCACCTGCATTTGTTACGTTCCAGTTTCCAAGATTTCACACCCCACCCTGACCCTTGTAACTGAATGCAACAAGGATTACAATATAATTAGGTCTGGGATGTGAGGTCCATTTCCATGTGGATTCAAAAAACGTGGGCATGATGGGCAATTAATTTATAGTTTCATATTACTTTATAAATGACTACCCATTTTCTTCTCATGTCCAGGTGGGACGGTTGAGGCAGAGAAATATTTTTAAAAGTCTCTGGGGTATATATTAAAATATGCTTCTTTATTATTCAAAAATGAATAAGGTGTGGACCTACGTTTGTTTGCCGGTGGTTATAAAAGAAATGCCTAGCTGTTCTTGCCAAGTAGCAATCTCTTTTATGCTTTATTTATTTATTTATTTATTGGTTTATAATCCCACCTTCGCTCTTCTGGATTGTCTTCCTGTTGTCATGTTTTGGTTCTCAATTTTACTTAAAGAAAACCCCAGAAGTGGTGGTTTCCTAAAATTGTGTGATGACAAAGCCACAGAATAATATTTCAGATCCATGAGTCATGCACAACCATGCGTATTGCTCATGCAGTTTCCTAGCCGATTGCTATAGTATTTCTACAAGAATAGAAAGCAGTAGCTAGAAAGGGTACCATTTCGTAAGAATTCTCTCTTCACCCAAATAATTAGTCTGACGTATTGTTCAATGCAGAAATTGTATTACTTTCATGTGTGTTAATCTGTTTAGTATTAAAACTGCTAGAATGTTTTAACCATTAACATGTTTTGTCACACCACTTTCAAATGCGTGATCTCAGATAATTACGAAGATTTTGATGTTAATCCCATGTTAAGTGAACAACTATGAAAGTACCCTGAAAGCATTATTATGCTTATATAAATGCCAGCAAACACAATTGTACAAAGAACACAGATTTCTTTTTATCTGACATTATCCTATAGGGATATGCATTCATTTCTTTCAAAATTAGAGCAGTTTTCTATTACTTTTTAACAGATTTTTTCCAACACAGCATTTTGCCATGACTATAAACCACAACAACTTTGTTACTGACAGATAGATATTTTTCTTTCATTGTTATTCATTAGCTTCTTTGCAAACTCACTAAAATAGAATAATATACAAAAATATCAAAATAAAGAGAATAACTATTAGGGTCTACATATTTATTTAGGTAGGCTAATGTTATTAAAATTAAAAACATGTGCCTGGCATATAAATGTTACTTTAAGAATTCTTTTTTGGATGCAGTTATTATTTAAACCAACTCAGAATTTTCAAGTACTGATTTTTCCCTCTAAACAGGCATTGCATTGTTTTAAACAGTAGCTCCTGGAACCACCCTTAGTATTTTAGACTTCCAAACAACAATTGCAATTGAATAAATACCTTCAGCTGGGAGCACTTCCCTAATACCTTTGCAGGAAATAAGAGTCCCTGCTTCTACTGGGTGACAAAGAGGCAGTGCACTTGTGCAAGGGCAGAACTTACCAAAAAATGGAGTTTTCCTTTAAGATTGCTATGGTCCATCTAAAAAAAAATAGTGAAGATGTGAAATCAGAGAAAATGAGTAAGTGCTTTTTTCTCGTTACAGTTGTGAAACGATGGCTTAAGGAGGGATGCAAAATAAGAGCCAGGAGGCATGCAGTAACATAAAATCTGAAAAAGAAAGTTTTCTCAAGCAGGCTCTGGCTCTTGGTCTATAAATAGGAGAGGGATGTATTGGATCTGCATAACCCATTTTCTTTTCTTTTTTCATTTTTTTTTTAATTCAGTGACTCCCCCCCCCCCTTCTTTTCTTTTTCTTTTTTTCTGCACTCATTGCCATTCAGGGAACAGAAGTTCCTCGGCCAGGGATCGAACCCATGCTATGGCTGTAACCAGAGCCACAGCAGTGACATGCCAGATCCTTAACCTGCCGAGCCACGAGTAATTTTTAAAAGAGATTTTTCACTGGGTGAGGAAGCCCTATCAAGGAAATATATGTGAATTCTGACATATGGAGAAAAACTAGCTACCTTGATTTTTAATATTTGATTAAAATATTAAGCCACTATACTATTGTTCTTTCTAAATGAAGGCATGTTGTCACAACTGGTGTCAAAAAGCATTGGTTTCACCCCCCCAAAATTGTTGTTAAAGTAATAAAGTTATATCCATGAAATGATTTCCATGAATCCCAACTTGCTGCAAAAAGGTGAAAAAAACTTTTCTGGAAGAAAGCAGGCAACTTTGTTATTGGTCTGGGATAAATAAAGCAAGAAACTGCCTCTTATATTCATAGTAATTCATTCTGCTTTTTCAAACATTGTTCTTGTTATCTTGTGCTATTCAAGTAATGCTGGTGTCAGCAATAAAAAAATCAAAGAATTGAATCAAGTGACTATTTTTGCTTTATTGCAAATATAAATTATATATGGGCTACTGAAGTGCTTTGTTCATTGAATGCTGAATTTTTCACTTTTCAGATAGAGCGATATTTAATGAAGTGTTTATAAGGATAAATATGATGGTTCATCAAGGATAAAATAGCCATGTTAAGAAAGTGGCATTTCAGTCCATGTGGTGTGGGCTGTGCTTTGTAAATTATAGCACTTTTAAAATCACAATCTAGGTATTCATAAAGAGGACATCCAAGAAGAGAACTCAGGATTCCTCAACATTTATGGGCAAGAACTATCTGAATATGTGGAAATAATGGATGACACCCTGAGTTTTTCTCATTGCCTTGGTTGCTAGGAGTTTTAACTGATAATCTTAGATACATCTGAGCAAACAGTAAGCCAGATACATTTGATTGTATTATTGTTTATGCACTGCTTCATGGTAGAAATAATTTCAAGCAGTTTTTTCAAGGATTGGTAAGATACATTTTTCAAAATCTGTTTGTAGAAATAATTCCAGTAAATATAATTGTAACTTATATTGTTTATTATGAGATTAATGAGTCGCTCTGGTAAATATTTGATCCCAAGATGAAGCAAAATCACATTTAGAATGAGACAAATTTTAGAAGTTAATTCTGAGTACATTGTACAGAAATCTTAGTACATAGAAATAAAGTTATTATTATTGTGCATGTAAAGTAGCATACATAATTAAGAGGAAGTTTCAAGTCAGATGCACAATTTTGAATCTTGACTAGAGCAACTATCAGCATGGGATCTTGAGAAAATTACTTAAGCATCCTTAGCTTCACTTACCACATCTGGACAAGGTGGATAATAACTGTAGAGGCTGTCACAGTGTCATGATGACCATGTGGTGAGGTGATTCACAACGAGGCCCTTAGCTGAGGGTCTGACATAGAGTGCGTGCTTAATAAACACTAGCTCTTCTCTTTGGCATAGCAGTACAACAATAAAGAGTGATAGAGATACCTGCTAGATATCTTCCCGAGAGTCACGGAATGTTGGGGTGTTGACAACCCATGGGCTTCGTAGAGATTTGAATGAGGAGTCTACAGTGGCTTCCAGACCACCAGCTTGACAGGATGAAGGCAAAGTCTTTAGAGGCTCTAGAAAGTATAGGGACATGGTATTAGTGAGAGCAACCTGCCAAACTGACAGAGAAAATCCACCCTCATGCCCTCATGTCCATGTGTGGTGGTCTGTTGGTGTCTAGCACAAAAGTCTAAACTGGGGAAAACAACACCTTAAAGAACTAGGATACCCTAGGTCGATGGTCTCATTATTTTAATTGTGTACCCCAATAGTAACACATTTAAAGTATATTTATTGGAAAGTTATATATCCACACTACTTTGCTGATAAACCTGTGCAAAACCTGAATTTAAAAAGTTTGGGATAAGAGTTCCCATCGTGGCTCAGCAGGTTAAGGACCTGACATTGTCTTCTGGAGGATGCGGGTCCTATCCCTGGCCTTGATCAGTGGATAAAAGATCGAGTGTTGCCACAGGCTGTGGCATAGATCGCAGATGTAGCTCCAATTCGACCCCTAGCCTAGGAAGTTCCATATGGCACAGATGTGGCCCTAAAAAGAAAAAAAAAATGAGATAAAAAAATTAAACCATAGATTTAAATAGTTTAAGGTGAGATTCAGCCTTGTCAGTAGTGGATGCTAAACTACATTTTAAATAGTCTCAACTCATTTAAGGATGCTTTGATTGACTGACTGTTGGATTCATATTGTCTGCCTTTCTGCCTTGTTTTGTGGCTTTAGGACTACAGTATTTATCTTAGAGGGAGAACAGTATCAATTCTGTCATTTTCTCGCTGAAACCTGTATTTTTTGAATTATCTTCAATCTAAGGCTTGTTGCAGGAATCTTTTAAAGCCCTTTGTCTGTTTGGTGAAGGCTAGTTGAGTTAAAATTAAATTACATAATCTGCTTCCACCTAACTGAGCCAGATAAACCCTAACACATCTCAGTCCATGTGAGTTTGTGAGCGTGTCACCAAGTCCAAAATCTATTGCTCGCTGCAGGACAGACCAATAAATTGAAAGATGAGTTGCTGTGGCAAGGAATGGCCATTTTATTCAGAAAGTAAGCAGACTGAGAAGATGGTGGACTAGTGTCCCAAAGAACCATCTTACCTGAGTTAGAATTCGGGCTTATACAAAAAGGGGAGGGAGATGTGGCTGGTTGTTGCAAACTTCTTGGTGCTAGAATCCTTTGTTCTTTCAGCTTTCCTGTCTTGTAGATCTGGCTACAGTGTTCCTTTAAACCTTCAAATAGAAAAATGTTATTTTCTGTTCTGCAATATCTCTGCAGGAATGGAAAAGTGTTCTATCTTTGAAGGTCAGAGCACTGAGAATCAGCTATCAGGTATATTTCAGTCTATAGGTAACATTCTTTTAGTGATTAACTTATAGCAAAACCAATAGAATACAAACTTTAAAGTAAAATAAACAGATGCAATATGGGGTCAGATTTGTTCTTCCTTATCATTGAGGGGGAACTCCCAGCTCCTCTGCCCTTGAAATCTCCTTCACCCCATGGGTGCCTGGGGCAACTGTTGATGAGGACCAAGTGAGGCTGTTGGTGAATTCATTTCTGGCTGTTTACATAAACAAATGCAAAGAGAATTTGTAGTATGGTCTTCTTGAACCCCATTCTCTAGGCCATCACTGTCCTAGACTCAGAAATCTCTGTGGCTCCTGCCATTTCTCTACTTTGACATTCCATGGCAGAATGAATGGGACCTTTCAGGATCCTGGACTTTATTTTCTATAACTCCCCTTGTTTTACCTGCCATGTAGTTGTGTAGCTCTTTACTGTTTACAAGTTGCTTTCACGTATTTCTTTCAATTGAACTTGGCAGCTCTGGAGGACAGGTAAAGCAGGTCTGAGTCTGTCCATTCTAAAGATGTAAGAGTGACATTGATTGGAGACGTGAAATAATGGCCCACATTCACACAGTCATAGGTGGCAGAGCTGGGTTTGTGCTTGTCTTCTGAAAGCAGTTATGCCATTTCTGTTCCATCATCTTAACTGATTTTTAAGCTATGTTCATATTTATCTAAACTGAGGGGAGAGAGAGCTATAAAACTGAATGGAAGCAGTGGTTCTCAGAGGTGTTGGGAATGGATTGAGAGGAAGCCTGTAGGTTAGAATAAATGAGGCTCAAACGGAGTGATGTGGAGGAAGGGACTCAGCATTCATTAAACAGCTCTTTACACATACTATTCCTTTAATACAGTGTCTTACTTGGAGGAGTAGTTTTTAGATATCAGGAAACTGAGCTTCAGAGATGTTAAGGAACTTGTCTAAAGTGCACAGCTTTTAAGTTGTAGAGTTTAAAGAGAGCAGATATTGTTTTGAGATATACATACATGTACACATATATATGTACTATATGTAGTTATATAACAATAAGCCATATTTATCTGTATACATAGTTTTGAGATATATATATATATATAGGGATATATAGGAATGTGCGTATTTATTTGATCTCTGAGTAATGTTAAAAATAATAAAGTTTGTTAAATTTGAAAATCTTGCTAGCAATTTTTGTCTTGAACTGGATCTCTGGCTTTAGCTAAAAATAAACCATGACAACAGCACATGCCAAAGAGAATGCAGAGAAACTGTATCACTCGTGTGATACTGCTGGGAAGAAAAATGGGGCAGCTGGTCTGGAATACAGTTTGGCAGCTTTCTTTCTTTCTTTCTTTCTTTCTCTCTTTTTTTTTTTTTTTTTGTCTTTTTGCCATTTCTTGGGCCGCTCCTGCGGCATATGGAGGTTCCCAGGCTAGGGGTCTAATCGGAGCTGTAGACGCCGGCCTACGCCACAGCCCCAGCACCTCAGGATCCAAGCTGTGTCTGCAACCTACACCACAGCTCATGGCAACGCCAGATCCTTAACCCGCTGAGCAAAGCCAGGGATGGAACCCGAAACCTCATGGTTCCTAGTTGGATTCGTCAACCACTGAGCCACGACAGGAACTCTGTCGGTTTCTTAAAAAGTAAACATGCTTCTACTGTGTGACTCAGCAGTTGCACTCCTGAGCATTTATCCTAGATCAGTGAAGACTTAGGTTCACACAGAAACCTGTGCATGAATGTTTATAGCAGCTTTATTTGTAATAGCTCCAAACTGGAAACAACTCATATGTCCTTCAAAGGGCACACAAATTGTTAACCATTCTGTTAACAGTTAAACACATACTGTTAATCACAATACATCCATAATGTGGAATACTACTCAGCAATAAAAAGGAATAAATTATTGATAAGCTCAACAAACCAAAAGAATCCCTCCAGAAAAATGCTGGGGGGAAAAGCCAACCCCAATCATTACATACTTGTGGTTCCATTTATAGAGAATTTTTTTTTTCCTTTTAGGGTTGCACCTGCAGCATATTCAAGTTCCCAGGCTAGGCGTTGAATCTGAGCTACAGCTGAGATGTACACCACAGCCATGGCAATACCAGATTCGGGCCGCATCTGTGATCTATGCCACAGCTTGTGGATTCTTAACCCACTTGAGCAAGGACAGAGATCGAACCCACATTCTCATGGATACTAGTCAGGTTCTTAACCTACTGAATATATAGTATTCTTAAATGGCAAAATTATAGGGATGGAGAAAAGATTAGTGGTGACTACGGGTTAAGAGGGGGGAGGTAGAGGGAAAGTGGGTGTGGTTATAAAAGGGCAAGAAGAGGGATCCTGGTGATGGAAGAGTCCTGCATCTTTTTTGTTTGTGCCACACCTGTGGCATATGGAGGTTCCCAGCCTAGGGGTCAAATCAAAGCTGTAGCTGCTGGCCTATGCCACAGCCACAGTAACTCCAGATCTGAGCCGCATCTGTGACCTACACCACAGCTCACGGGAATGCCAGATCCTTAACCCACTGAGCAAGAACAGGGATGGAACCTGCATCCCTATGGATGCTAATCAGACTCATTTCCCCAGAGCCATGACGGTAACTCTGAGTCCTGTATCTTGACTGTACGATGTCAGCACCATGAAGGGGATGCTGCACTATCATTTGCAAGATGTCTGTGATCAGGAAAGACTGGGTAAATTGTTCATGGAATCTCAATAATTTTTTACAACTGCATGAGAATCTACAACTACCTCAAAATAAAAAGATTAATAAAAAAATGGGCTGCCCTTCAATGAGTGCAATCCTGTGTCTTCAGAACACCTGAAAACAGAGGAAGGTTGAGGCTGTACACAGGAGTTGTGAATTTTAAGGAGGATGTTCAGCACACCACAAAACTGAATCTATTCCCTCCAGTTTTTCTTGCTGATTATAGTGCATTCTTCCTGCTCTTTTAGGGAAGAAAAAGTGTCACCTCTCTTGTCCTAGCATTTCCTATGCTTTGCAAACCATGGTTATTTTTTAATCCCTTGGCTAATGAAACAATTACCCCCCCCCCTTTTTTTTGTAGGGCTGCATTAGCAGCATATGGAGGTTCCCAGGCTAAGGGTTGAATCAGAGCTGTAGCCACTGGCCTATGGCATAGCCACAGCAACACCAGATCCAAGCTATGCCTGTGACTTACACCACAGCTCACGGCAACGCCGGATCATTAACCCACTGAGAGAGGCTAGGGATTGATCCTTTGTCCTCATGGATACGTCAGATTTGTTTACACTGAGCCATGGCGGGAACTCCAGATGAAACTATACTACATCATATTTGATTGTCTCAATCTGTTTTTAAGTCAATCAGAGAATTTTTATGACCCTTCTTTTTTCTTTTCTACTTATTTTTTTTTCCTTTCTCCTTGTCTATGTGAACCTGTATCATACTATGTACAGCGAAAAACAATAGGTGCATATTATAGACAGAATCAGTACTGTCCTTTTTTTTTTTGGCCTTTTCTAGTACCGCTCCCACGGCATATGGAGATTCCCAGGCTAGGGGTCTAATCGGAGCTGTAGCTGCCGGCCTACGCCACAGCCACAGCAACGCCGGACCCTTAACCCACTGAGCAAGGCCAGGGATCGAACCCGCAACCTCATGGTTCCTAGTTGGATTCGTTAACCACTGTGCCATGACAGGAACTACAGTACTGTCCTTCTTAAAATGAGAAATATAAAGATATGTTGAGTTTCTGACAGTACCATATGCTTGTAGTATGCTTGGATGTTCTTATTTTTGGAGAGGAGTGGTGAAGATTATAAGTGTAACTGAAAAATAAAATCTATTGATGATTTGTTGAGAAGATAAAGTCATAACAGTATTGCTGGGGGCTGGTCTCACTTCCCCAGGCCACCAGCACAGCTCCAGGGCCTCGGCTAACACCTGACAATGCTGGAGAGTGATTTAGTCACTGCAGAGGAGCTGCCTTCATGACAAATAGGGGTTAAATTGGGAGAATTTCAGGACACATTTTGAGGAAGGATTAAATAAATCAGGGGACTTGCTGACAGCAAATAGTATCTTTGAGTGGCTGATTTGAAACACAGAATCAGGGAATGGAGATGAATCCCAGGTGGTCGTTGGGAGCTGGGAAAAGTCCCCATGAGAAGGGCTTGACTTAAGTCTCCACTTCATCTCAGCATTATTAAATAGTCTTCAAGTGATGCCTTATTAATGATCACCTGAGGAAAAGATTATGCAAAATACACCAGTGGAATTGAGATAGGTTAATCAAGGGAACGTTATTTATAGTTCATTTAAGTGATTCCCCTAGCCGTAAGGTTATAAGGCCCTAGAACTGCCTCTTTACAATCTTTCCAATTCTATCACTGCTTGCGTTATTATAAACACATCTTTTCCAAGGAACTGATGTGCATTTAATTTTTAATTGTCAGAAAGAAAAAGAATTTTTTATTCCAACAATGCATTAAGTGCTTATTCTCTTACAATGGTGAATAATAAGTTGTATTCAAGGATGCCATTTTTGGATGTTGAAATGAAGCCTTTTAACTCAACTAGCTGGCCATGGAATGAGAGAGGCCAAGAAAGGTGATTGGTGCTACACAGCCTGAAAAACATGGGTATTTCCAACTCCTTAGCAGGAGGAAGTGGTGGGGGACAGGGGTAGGGGGAGCTGTGAGACAGGTGAACACAGAGAAACAAAAATTCCTGGTTCCACAACTATTCAGGAGCATTTAGAATGGCTGGGCCACCTCACTTTATAGTTTTCCTGGACCAGATAGACAAAGAAAAAAAAAAAAACAAAACCCCAAACAAAACCAAAACCAAAATCTTGCAACCACCACCAACACAATGAAAACTTTAATACAAGCCAAAACAAAAATTGAGCTTTTATGAGGTTGACTTAATGTCAGGAAAAGAATGATAAACTTTGGAGAGGAAGAAAGAAATCATCAAAGCCAGGAGAAGCTCAAAGTGGAGTTTAATAGCAGCTATCGTATTGCGCCCAGGCCTGGACCACTTCTGATGCAGCTGTTTCGTTTTAAGATGCTCCTGATCCTGATCCACTCACACAGCCTCCTCAGTGACCCGGGCGCACACACCCAGGCCCTCTCACCGTCCTAGATAACCGGAAACTCCTCAGAGAATTACCCCAGAGGCAGCGTGCATGGAAACCATGAAACCCAAGATAGCAGTTAGCTGAATCACATCTGAGGTTAAGCCCAGGGAACAATTAGCAATATCGGGCATCTCCTTGTACCTGTCAAAATTGCACTGATGGCATTTTGGGCAAATTACGCACTGTGTGGGGAAGTTATCTTTTATGTGCAATATCAGTGGATCTTGGGTAGTAACTCGGATACATTTTTTTTTTTAATACTTAAGGACAAGAGTGGTTATAAGCTTCTTGCGCTGGAGGATCTTTTAATTATTTTTTATTAAAAAATTTTTTTTGACCATGCTCACTGGTATGTGGAAGTTCCCAGGCCAGGGATTGAACTGTGCCACAGCAGTGACCAGAGCCACAGCAGTTACAATGCCAGCTCATAACCCACGAAGCCACCGGGGAACTCCTTTAGGATCTTTTTAACCTTTGCAAGACATTGGCCCTTTCATAGAGTTCATTGTATCTAGTGGTGAGCTTTGACTTCCTCTTCACAAAAGGAGGATGTTTTATTATAAGTGTGAATGTTCCCACGGGGCAGTGAGCATCTCTAGGACAGCATGAGGTCCTAGCAATTAGACAAGACCTGGTTCCACTCTACAGCAGAAATCAGAGGTTGGAATACTACTACTACTGCTACTGCTACTGCTACTGCTACTGCTACTGCTACTGCTACTGCTACTGCTACTGCTACTGCTACTGCTACTACTACTATGTGCCAGGTCCTATTCAAAGTACATTTCCCATATTAACTCATTTTTCATAGTTACCAACAAAAATACTGTTACCATCCCTATTTTACTGATGAGCAGCTGTGGCGCAAAATAGTTTTGTCTGGCACAGCTAATGAGCTCTACAGGGTGGAGCAAAACCCACTGTTATCTGCTGCCATTCACTCAAGAGCCACATATTCACCTGGCATCTAGCTCATGACAGGCATTGGGGTCTCTGCAGGCAAATTTTAGCAACTTGAAGTGGATGCTTCTGCCTCCTTTGAGCTTATAACCTATTGGGCATAAAGGCTAGTGACTTTCTGTGTAAAGAACTTGGTGTTGTGAGAGGGTATTAGACAGTGTCTGTCTGGCATGTTGATTTTTTTCTCTTTTTCTTTTAAGGGCTGCACCTGCAGCATATGAAAGTTTCTGGGCTAGGGGTGGAATCCTTGCTACAGCTAAGGTCTATACCACAGCCATGGCAACTCTGGTGTGGCAATGCCAAGCCACATTTGCGACCTATGCCACACCTTGTGGCAACGCTGGATCCTTAACCCATGGAGTGAGGCCAGGGATTGAACCTGAATCCTCATGGAGACAACGTTGGGTCCTTAACCCGCTGAACCACAACAGGAACTCTTGGCATGTTGATTTTGATATAAGCTCCTTTGTGAAAACAGGGAGCCTACCCCCTCCCCCACAGCTGTGCTTGTCTTCCTTCTGCTCCCCATCCAATTGGTAGGGGAGTCAGCTCATTAAACGTGAATCCTCTGCATCAGGCTCCTTCCCTACACACTGGCGTGTCCTCAGGTCTCAGGCTAGGTGGGCAGCCTTCCTACCTGGATATGACTGGACCAGTAACAGTGGCAATAGGGGTGGGGGGGTGGGAGTTGGGGGTGGGGTGATCTCAGAATGCATCACTCCTCTCATTTTTGCTTTATTTTGATGTACAACCACACAACTCTGGAACGTGCCTCTCCGGGATCACCAGCCCAGAGATGGCCTCCAGAGGAGGTTTAGAGAAATTCCAAGGGCTCTTTTTTTAAAAAATAAATGTTACTGGAGTATTGTTGACCTACAAAGTTGTGTTAGTTTCAGGTGTATAGCGAAGTAAATCAGTTATGGATATATATCTATGTATCCATGCATTCCTTTTCAGATTCTTTTCCCATATAGGTTATTACACAGTATTGAGTAGATTTCCCTGTGCTATGCAGTAGATCCTTGTTATCTACCTATTTTATATATAATAGTGTGTATATGTCAATCCCGACTCCCTAATTTATTCCCTCCCCTTTTCCCTCCAAGGGCTCTTTTATACGAAGGAATGTCCTAGCTACTTCTGAAAGTCACATCTATCACCTTGGACCTCTGCCTAACCAATTCTGTCTGGATCTTTTGGAAACCTTAAGATTATTTCCTCCTGGGATTTAAACTCAGAATTAAGTGGAAACAATTACATGAGGTAGATCTGAGTCTAGTTTGGGGGGCTTTTATCCTGCATTCCATCTGGAATTTCCCCTGGGGCCTAGGCTTTGTGATCACAGGCTGGGTTCCCAAATTCAGGTGGTTGGGATTCATTCATTTATTCTTCAGTGAATGTTTATTGAATGCCTATTGTATGCAAGACTTAAAATAAATCAACCTGAGGTCCTAGAGGTTGTTAGTTTTCTAAAAACAGAAATGCTAGCTTTAGATGCATGTGAGTATTTAGAATGCAAAGGAAATAACTCACAGGTTATTCAGAAAACAATGATTCATCTGCTCTGGAGGACAATATTCAATTTCAAAACATACTGATATGTATAAGCACATTTGGGAGTGGGACAATGTAATTATTATGGGTACATATTTAGTCACCAACCCTGAGAGCCAGCCTCTTCCGAATGTGTAAATAAGTTAGAGTTTTATTCATACTAATGATAATGAGAGTGACGTGTGCGTGGAGTGAATCTGTGGTTGAAGGCTCAGCTGATTAGGAGCTGTGTTCTGTGGTTTTTGCCACCTGTGTGTGATTAAACCCTGCAGAATGGAGTCTGTCCCCGTGCATTTGGTTTATGAAGAAAACTAGTAATGTGATATTGAATTAATGATCCAGTTTCTCAAAAGGAGAGACTATTGGCCTAACACCTTCCTAAGTTGTAGCTGTCAACATGTTGAGTATGCTTCTAATGGGAGCGAGGCGGGAGAAAGGAAAAGTTTTGTAGGAAAGGTTATGTGATATTAATAAGAACCACATTCTGTTTGAAGTTCTCTCAAATTATATGTGCTTTATCTTACTAAAAATTGAACCATTCAAAAACAATAAATCCTCCTTTTCTATGGCCCACAAATGATCAGCATTTTGGATGATCAAAAAATTTTTGTCCTAAAGATATCCCCATTTCTCACCCAGCTTTATTTGCTAGTATTGATTTACAGCTGAAAGCACCACTTCATATTTTTTCCAAGCATAAAAGTCATAATGTGTTTTACCAATACTCCAAAGAGCTTAAAATCTGTGAACCTCTGTATTCCTATTTTTAAAAATTCTTCTATAAGAATGTATTCAAATTGGTTAAACAGATGGCTTTCTATTTCTGAAAAAAAAAAAAAAACTGCCAAAAATATTCACCTTGAGATGGAGAACTCATAGGTTAAATTTCATTCTGGAGTGCACTTTTACAACCAAGTAATTAACCTTTGAAAATGAGGGTATTTGAAGGAAACAAGGAAAATCTTAACGTGGAGATCTCACTAACCCTGGTATGGTAATCATCTCAGAGATGCTCCAGAAAGTTAGTAATTAAAGACTTTAAAATATTTTGCAAGCATTGTTTGATTTTCCAAGTGTTTTCTCTCTTTATTACAATAACATTGAGAGAAGTACTTCAAGGAGCACTTTTTCATAACAATAGGAATGGGCACAAAATTCTTGGAAGATGGAGGTGCTGATATTAGTCAGTTGGTTTTCGTCAGTCTCTTTAAAATTACTTCTTTAAATGAAAGTATAATTGATTTACAGTGTCGTGCCTGTCGGTCACTTTTGTTGGGTGCTTACCACACATGGAAGACACTTGTGGAAGCATCTTCCACACTTGTGAAGGGATAAGGCACATTATAACCTGTAGTTTAGGCAGGCTAAGAAGAAAGGGATTGAAGAAAATTTAAAAGGGAAAATAGAGAGGAACAATAGGTAGAGCGCTGAGGTAGTAAATGACTGCTGTCTGAGACATTTTGTTGGTAACATTAGTTGAAAGAACGAGAGGCCCTTACGGGATGGGGTGGACAGAAAGGAGTTCCTCTCCTTGCAGCTTGCTCTCAAACTGGAGAGACAGACAGAATTTGGGTTCATGGGGGGAGAAGAATACCCTAGAAGGGAGAGGTTTCATTTCGGAGCCAGAGAGATCTGTGTTCAAATTGCTCTTGAGATGTGGAATTTGGGGAAATTACTTCCCTTTTCTGAGCATCTTGTGGAAAATAGGTATAATAGTGACTGCTGCTTAATTTTTAGAATTAAGTGAGATAACATATCCAAAGTGATACATGTTAAACACTCCATCCATGCTAATACCCTTCATTGGAGAGAACCCCCTGAACAAGCATGGAGTGAGGAGAGCGCTGGCCGTGTCCATGGCAATGAGAGTCTATTGTGAGTCCTGGTGGGAAGGACTAAGTAAACATAGTGGAGGGAGATGAAGTGGAAAGATCAATTAGGATCAGAGTCAATCAGTTCTCTCTTCATTCAACATTGACTGAACTCCTTTCATGTGGGAAGCCCTCCGCTATGCATGGGGATGCAAAGACGGAAAAAAAAAAAAAAAAAAAAAAAAAGACTAAGCCATGACTTTCTACTGGATGTGAAGGTAAGGAATTGAAACTTTATCCTGGGAGGAGCAGTGTCTTTCAAGAGAGGACAAGCTTAAAAGTGGTATTTTGGATGGTTCACTGGAATACACTTCTCGAGACCCAAGATACACATTCAGTTGTTGTCTCCTGGTTGGGGATTCATGAGCCTGCCTCCCTGTGGACCAGGATCCTGTTGCAGCTCATCCCTATGATGGAAAGTCCATTCAAATGGATGAGGAGGAAGGGCTAATGGGAAATGTCTCGTCCCTTGAAATATAAGTGTGGCAGTGATACTGCTCATATTACACTGGTGGTGAAATTTCTCATCTAATCTGGGATTTTCTGCACTCACTAAGAATTGAGTTGGGGCTATAGTCATGGTGACCCTTAGAAATTGTCACCAGAATCACTGTATATTCAAAGCTGAGGACAACCTGAGAGTGCAGTCCGTGCCTGTGTGTCCCATGAGTAGAACCTCCCTCCATGGTGGTAGGTCTCTGTAGTCAGAGGCCCCAGACACACAAAACACATGGACACTCAACCAAAACTGGTAGATGGAGCACAGATGTCTCTTCATGAAGCTTTGCCTGGATAAACAGCTTCTATATCTTCTACCCACAAGTTCTTGGCTCTTGTTCTTACCTCTGCTTTTATCAATTACTATCCTTATCTCTACCGCCCTTTTTAAAGCCCAAGGCTCTGGAGAACACGGATCAAATGAGATGTAGAATCTATTACTTTTCTGGGATCCCCTAATACATCCTGGTTAACTTCTATTTCAATGGTCACTTTATTTCAGGGCTGGTACCATGTTGAATTGTGTTATAGAACTGAAATACAATTCTTTTTTTTTGCTTTTTCAGGGCTGCATCTGGGGCATGTGGAAGTTCCCAGGCTAGGGGTCGAATCTGAGTTGCAGATGCCAGCCTACACCACAGCCAGAGCCATGCCAGATCTGAGCCATGTCTGTGATCTCCACCACGGCTCACTGCAACATAGGATCCTTAACCCACTGAGCGAGGCCAGGGATTGAACTGCATTCTCGTGGATAATAGTAATAGTCAGGTTCTTAACCACCTGAGCCACAATGGGAACTCCTATATTATTTTATTTATTTTGGGTTTTTTTTTGGCAGTACCCTTGGCATATGGAAGTTCCCTTGCCAGGGATCAAACCTTCACCATAGCAGCGACCCAAGCCACTGCAGTGACAAACTGGATCCTTAACCTGATGCACCACAAGAGAACTCCTGTATGTTACTTTACACCCGGCTTTGACATTCCTCCACACAGACGTCTATCTACCCAGCATTCAACCTACACTTTTTCTTTTTTTTTTTTGGTGGCTATGTAACTCAGGTGGTTAGGGCATTGAGCTAATGAGAGCAAGGTCACAGGTTCAGTCTTTGTGTGGGCCAGCAAGGTTTGCTTTGTTCAGTGGCCACAGACCAGGTCCAGCCAGCTGTCTAGCATATGTCTGCCCCAGGTCATAAGAGGACATGGCAGGAGTGTGTGGATGGACAAGAGCAAATCCATCACCACCATTAGGGAAAGCCAAGCCAAGCACGTGTCCTCCTAATGGGGGTCAACAATGTCTCCTTCAAATGAGGTTGACATTTTAATACCTCTCACTGAGAGGGCCTTTTGAACACTAAATTTAAACAGCGTTGCTTTTTTGGCATGAATTCATTTCTCTACTACATAGAAGGCTGTATAAGCCCTTAGATGATTACAGATTTCCAAATACAGATTAATGATTGAATATTGGAAGAGTCGGCTTGGTATTAAAAAAAGAAATTTCAGGGAGGCTCTTCAGTTATCTCTCTTTTCCTTAAAATTTGTTTAAGCCAGTGAAATAAAAAATTTAATCAGTTCTCCAGAGAGTGATTGATAACCATTACCCCCATTTAAGAATGAAAACACTTGGGCGTTCCTGTCGTGGCTCAGAAGTAACGATCTCGACTAGTATCCATGAGGATGTGTTTCCATCCCTGGAGTCACTCCGTGGGTTAAGGATCTGGCACTGCTTTAAGCTGTGGTGTGGGTTGCAGATGTGGCTCAGATGGGGCTGTAGCTCTGATTTGACCCCTAGCCTGGGACCTCCACATGCTGTGGGTGCGGCCTTAAAAAATAAAAAGAGAGAGAATGAAGACTGTAATTAAATTTTCTCATAGTTAGCCCATTAAAATGTTAGCAAGAAGGAGGCATAATTAATTCAGTATTATTTAACTTTGTGATCATTGCCATAACCACATAGCCCAACTTTCATTTCTATGCAAATATGGTCCCCAAATTACTTCATTGTTTAGCATCATGTCTGTTAGATTTCAAACTGGATCAAAATTAGCTCCATTCCAGAGTGCTTTGCCTCAGCTCTTTCCCTCAGTTGGGTCTTTGTGATGCAAAAAGGCATTTGATAAGAGAAGAGTGGAGGGCACAGGACAAAAGGGACACTTGGCACGAGCAGGCTGGAGACTGATATATTGGGAATCCACTTAAAATCCATTTGTTACGAGTTCCTGTTGTGGTGCAGTGGTTAATGGATCTGACTAGGAACCATGAGGTTGCAGGTTCGATCCCTAGCCGCGCTCAGTGGGTTAAGGATCCAGCGTTGCCATGAGCTGTGGTGTAGGTCACAGACGTGGCTCGGATCCCACGTTCCTGTGGCTGTGGTGTAGGCCAGCGGCTGCAGCTCTGATTAGACCCCTAGCCTGGGAACTTCCATATGCCTTGGGAGCGGCCCTAGAAAAGGCAAAAAGACGAAAAAAAAAAAAAAAAAGAAAAAAGAATCAATTTGTTAAGCAAACATTAGACCAATGATAATGGAAACATTTTGAATAGGTCAGACATTTGCAAGATTAGAAATGAAAAACATAAAATTGATATACTGTGAAAAACCTGCAGCAAGTGGAAGTTCCAGTGTCAGAGATGGAACCTGAGCCATAGTAGCCACCTGAGCTACAGCAAAGACAATGTCAGATGCTTAACTACTAGGCCCAGGGAACTCCTGATGTATTGTGAAAAGTTTTGCTCCTTCCCCCGTCCCTCAAGTCTACCTCCCTTGTAGAGCCATTTTTATTAGTTTCTTGGTTCTTTATGCAAATATATCTGAAACCCTCCTCTCCTTTAATGCAAAAATTAATACACCATAAACATTGTTGTTTTGTTTTTGGTTGTTTTTGGTCTTTTTAGGGCTGCACCCAAGGCATATGGAAGTTCCCAGGCTAGGGGTCAAATCGGAGCTGCACCTGCACCTGCCAGCCTACACCACAGCCACAGCAATGTGGGTTCTGAGCCACAACCTACACTGAAGCTCACGGCAGTGCCGGATCCTTTACCCACTGAACAAAACTGGAGATCAAACACGAGTTCTCATGGGTACTAGTCGAGTTAGTTACCACTGAGCCACAAGGAAGACTCTACCACCTATTTATTTATTTATTTGTTGGCCACACTCGTGGCATGTGGAAGTTCTTGGGCCAGGGCGCCAACCTGTGCATGCCACAGCAGGTACAGTGCTGGGTCCTTGACCTGCTAAGCCACCAGGGAACTCTTTATGCAACCTCTTTATCTTTTTTTTTTTTTTTTTTTTTTTGTCTTTTCAGGGCCACTCTCATGGCATATGGAGGTTCCCAGGCTAGGGGGTTAATCGGAGCTGTTGCTGCCAGCCTATGCCAGAGCCACAGCAACGCAGGATCCGAGCTGTGTCTGTGACCTACACCAAAACTCACGGCAACGCCGGATCCTTAACCCACTGATTGAGGCCAGGGATCAAACCCACAACCTCATAGTTCCTGGTCGGATTCGTTAACCACTGAGCCACGATGGGAACTCCCTCTTTAGGCAACCTCTTTAAACTACCCCTCCTGATTCCTATTACTAAATCATCCTGGCTGCATCTGGGGCCTTTCTTCCCAGCTCTGCCACAGAATAACTATGGAAAGGATCTTGATGAATTTGGATCTAGGATGTGACATGGGAGGAAAGAGAAATCATTCTAAGTGGAAGAAACAGGACACCCGGTGGTAATAAAATGTTCCATGTATGTGCTAATCACCAGTCACAGGTAGCTACTGACCACTTGAATCGGTACTGTAAATAAGCAACCGAATTTTTTTATTTTGTTTGACTTTAGTTAATTAATTAGATTTATTAATTAATGTTCCCTTTTTGGCCCCACCTGAGGCATACGGAGGTTCCCAGGCCAGGAACTGAATCTGAGCCTCATCTGCCGCCTACGCCATGCCAGAGTCTTAACCCATGCACTGTAGTGGGAACTCCAACTTTAGTTAATTTAAATTTGAATTGAAATGGTCACATGTGAACTAGTGGCTGCTGTACCAGACAGCTTTAAGCGATGCTGAACATGTAGAACCAAAGCATTTAAGAAAAAACAAAAGAGCTAGAATAGACCTTAAAGTTTACCTAGTCTGGTGTTTTGATTTTGCAAGTGAGGGGAGTTTTACACATGGGAAAATTGAAGCTCAGAAGATGAAATGCCTCATCCAAGGACACATGGGTGTTGATGAGGAGAGTTGGAAGCTGGCCTTCTGAAGCTCTTACTTCTAGTTTGGTGGATTTTGACCCCACATGCTGCTTCCCCAGTTACATCAGCAGGGCTGCAGCCACAATCAGTTAAAGAGGGTCGATGCGTGGATTGAAAAGGTGAGGTTGAGCTTAGACCTTCAAACCAAACAACCGAGAGATACCTGCTGGAGTTGGTGCCAGGCTCTGAAGCCAGGAGGGATGTGCAAATGACATAAAGAACTCAGTTTCCTAACATAGGTATTTCTACAGACTTGACCCATATTTAAAATCTCTAACACAAGAGGTAAAAGACGTTGATATCATTCAAACTTAACAGTGGTTTACCTGAAGCAAACTTCTGCTCCATTCTTGTATTCTATATTAATTACGCATCCTCATTCATCACCACAAGCAGCTATACCGTTTCTGGAGTTTTAAAATATGACAGGAAAGGAGTTTCCATCGTGGCTCAGTGGTTAACGAATCTGACTAGGAACGATGAGGTTGCGGGTTTGATCCCTGGCCTTGCTCAGTGGGTTAAGGATCTGGTGTTGCCGTGAGCTGTGGTGTAGTTTGCAGACTCGGCTCGGAGCCCGTGTTGCTGTGGCTCTGGTGTAGACTGGCGGCTACAGTTTCGATTAGCCCCCTGGCCTGGGAATTTCCATATGCCACGGAAGCGGCCCTAGAAAAGACAAAAAGACAAAAAGACAAAAAGACAAAAAAATAAATAAATAAATAAAAATAAAATATGACAGGAAAGTGGTCTGTTTCAGGATTATATTCCTGTAGAATGGTAATAATGACAGAGAATTAATTAGTATCAAAGCTGTGTTGTTAGGTCACAGAAAGGTTATCTGACCTGTATATTTATTTATTCACTTATTTTTTACTTTTTTTCTTTGTCTTTTTGCCTTTTCTAGGGCCGCTTCCGTGGCATATGGAGGTTCCCAGACCAGTGGTCCAATCAGAGCTGTAGCCACCAGCCTACGCCAGAGCCACAGCAATGCCAGATATGAGCCACTTCTGTGACCTACACCACAGCTCACGGCAATGCCAGATCCTTAACCCACTGAGAAAGGCCAAGGATTGAACCTGAAACCTCATGGTTCCTAGTCGGATTCGTTAACCACTGAGCCTCTATGGGAACTCCTTATTTTTTACTTTTTAAAAATTGAAGTATAGTTGATTTACAATGTTATGTTAGTTTCCCATGTATAGCAAAGTGATTGAGTTACACACACACACACGCACACACACACACAGTATATATTCTTTTCCAGATTCTTTTCCCTTATAGATTATTGTAAAATATTGAGTGTATTCTCTGTGCTTACAGTAGGTGTAAGGTTGTATATTTAAATCAGTAAAAAAGTATTGTCTATTATCTTTTAGCCATAGCTGGGAAATCAAATCCTCTCTTGGCTTACTGAAGTCTGAGTACTGCATGGCAATATTTCCAGAGTTTATTAGGCAAAACAAATGAGACCCAAGTGCTCATAGAACGTTATGAAAAGTCAACACAAAGAAATGGAAAGTATTAGAAACACGATTGTCTTTGGAAAAGGAGACACAAATGTAAGTAAAACGGGGAACAAAAAAGCCATCTATTATTTAAGGTGGAAGTCCACATCGTGGATGTTTCTTAACATTTTTTTGTGTCTCTGATTTTACAGAGGTAATGTGTGCTTCATGTATTCAGCTAGGGAAACAAAGATTTAAAAAAACAACTAAAAATTACTCTTGGAGTTTAATCTAGTGGCTAGGACTCAGTGTTTTCACTGCTGCTGCCTGGATTCAATCCCTGGTCTGGGAACTGAAATCCCACATCATGCCACTGCAGGCGGGTGTTCATTTCTTTTTCCCTTCTTTACAAAAACATAGTTTTAAATATTTAGTTACTTCATATTGTAGAGAATTTTGTATGACAGTTTTTCACCTAATCTTAACTGAGTTTTGACTGGGGAATTTTTTTGAGTGAAGAACTTTTTTTTTTTTTTTTGCCTTTTTTTTTAGGGCCACACCTGTGGCATAGAGGTTCCCAGGTTATGGGTTAAATCAGAGCTGTAGCCACTGGCCTACGCCACAGCCACAGGAACGTGGGATCCAAACTGCGTCTGTGACCTACACCACAACTCAAGGCAACACCGAGATACTTAACCCACTGAGCAAGGCCAGGAATCGAACCTGTGTCCTCATGGATACTAGTCGGGTTTGTTACTGCTGAGCCACGATGAGAACTTTGAGTGAAGAACTTTTGTTAGGGGAGCCTGGGCAAGTTGGGAAACCATGCAGTGTTTTCCGATTCTGCAGGTTCTTACTATGGATGTTAACAAATTGTTTCTTGTGATCAATTGTTAACGACTCCCAAAGTTTCCTATGTTGGCGTGCTTTAGTAAGTGGGTAAAATAATCTGTCTTGGTGCCTTATTCATCAACCAGCTGCCTATATGTCCCATCCATCAGTCTTCTCCAAGTACTTTTTGTGGTCTCACTGGAGTCCCCAGAGCTGCCAGTTCAGAAAACACTGTCATCAATTGGCAGGGGCCAGGAATTCCCAGGTGTCTCCTTTGCATATAGAGATCTGATTTGGTTTAGGGGCTTCTAGAGTGGACTTTGAAAGTCTTCTTTTTCCAATGAAACAAATTCATGTAATCATGTTACTTTTATTGTGTGGACTTCTTCTATGCTATGTAAATGACTTCACATATTGTTTTCTTTAGTTCTGGAAGGGACCCCTGATTTGGCAACGGGATAATTTGTTAGTGTCTGTTTTTGCTGCAAATGATCTATTTGAAAAGTTGCTAAAAATATTTGGTCCAACTTGGGTAACCTAAAATGATACTCGATACTCAACTAATCTTGGACTTTATAAATCAGTTTCTCATCCTCAGAGGAATTTTTTTTTAAATAGATGTTGCTTCCTGCACAATTATTGCCTCCTTTGATCTCAAACTACATTTGGTCTTTCAGATAAGGAAGCCCAATAATTCCTCAGCTATAACTTCAGCAACACAGATAACTATCATGCATCGTGTGACATGCAATTCATTACGCAGTTGTGAATAACCAAGCATGGTCTTATATTAAATGTTTTACAGCTCATCTCTTCATGGCTCACTGAGTTAATGTAACACTTAGGACTGTCTTTGTGTCCAGGAGGGCTAAAACAACTCTTTATAAAATGGCATATGATATTTAAATTGAAACATTTTAAGACATCTCAGAAGAAGGAAATGCTATAGCGAAGTAAATCTCCATATGTAGCTTAGTTATTTTATTTTAGTCTATCCAATAAAGGGGCCTCCTTTCTTTGATGTGTCTAGTAATTCTCATTATTGCCTTCCAGATAAACTCAATGAATATGCAGAAGCAAAATGTGGTCTTCAGAACTCTCATGATCAGCATTTACTGATGTTTCATCATCCTTCTTTATCCATTTTATAATGTACCGTCAAGTTATTTGCAGGGCATAAAGACCTCTTTGGAATGTAATAGGAAACAAAAGATTGGTTCAAGATCTGATCGCATACTTCAGGACAATCTTCCTACAGTTTTCAGTTCACCAGATAAAGAGTTGGCAGAGTGGAGAGGGCTGGAAGAGCAGTTTCCTAATTTTGAGTGTTTGGCAAGCTGGAATTCCACCTGCTAAAACTTAACAGTGTAGAGATTGTTATCCAGTGGGTACATTTGCAACTTTCTGTTTGGTGCTCAATAAAGCAGACTGTATTACTGTGCTGGAAAACTTTAACTTGCTGCTCATATGAGTACTAATCTATCAAAATATTTCCTGGACTTATTTTACAGACTAACAAAAGAGCTATTATACATTTACCATCAGAAAGTTCTTAGTTCATATTGATATTTTTAATTCCTTAATTGAATGGTTTTACTTCCTAGCTTAATGTAGACATTATTTTCAGATTATTAGCGAACTAAGAGAAGGTTAATTTGCACGTTGAATTGGATTTTTGTTACAATCTGAAAAGCCTTTTTGTAACCCAAGAACATTTTCCCCCTGGACTCTGACTCTCCCCACTACCACTCCCCCTGCACCCTTTTGCCCTCAAAAGAGGCTCCCTCTTTCCTTACTTTCAACTTCTCTTCAGTAAAGTGACTCCTCTGTAAGATAGTATATACTCACCTTTTAGGAAATGTTGGCTCCCAAACATTTTAGGGGGGATGTAGATGTTTAAAATGATAGCAACAGAGGAAAAATGATGATAGTATAAAATTTTCCAGCATAGATACTAAGGTAAAAGTCTGGTTGCTTTATAACATAAATTTGAACTCTGGCTCAAAAAAGCTTTTACTTTTTTTTGAAAAATCATTTGAGATGATAAAATACATAGTAAGATCTTTTCTAATTTAGCATGAAAATCCAGAACGAAAGCTTCAATTTTTTTCCCCCAATCACGTCTGGAATTGTATTTTTTTACTTCTCTTTGTATAGCATTTTTTTTAGCAGAGTAGGTTCAAAGTTTATTTAAACATGGAAACTAATTTTTCAAAAAAGTGAGTTTAAAGCAAAAGTAATCTGGATTAATTCCTACCTTAAAAATACAAAATAAGAGCTCTTTTAAATTCTGCCATTCTTCCTGTTCTTACTCAAATCCAGTTTGTTGGTGTGTGTATGCGTGTGTGTGTGCACATGGGTGGAGGGTCTGTGTCTATGTGTGAACAATTAAAAATAAAACTTTAATGGCGAGTTCCTTTGTGGTGCAGTGGGTTGAGGATCCAGCATTGTCACTGCAGCTGCTCGGGTCACTGCTATGGCAAAGATTCCATCCTCGGCCCAGGAACTTCCACATGCTGCGGGTATGCCCCCCTCCCCAAAAAAACCCTTTAATGGAAGAAATTACAACAGTGAATAAGACTTTGTCTACACAAGTAAAACAGGGAGTTATTTAATAATTGTCAGGTGAATTTGGACAATAAAAAATGACATGATGGTTGATCTGGGTACTAAATTCTAATTCCTTCAATAATAATTTTTAAAGTATGAAGGTAAGTCTTTAGCTCATCTATATAGATCCAACTTGAAGTGTCTAGGTACTCGGCTGTACAGAATTAGCAACCTGAACATACTTTGGCAAGGTTTTGTCAGGATAAACATCTATATTTAATACCGACCTTTTCATAAGTTCCTTCCTTGCAACTGCCCACATGGGCTGTCTGCTATGCTAACCTGTCAGCATGGCTAAGTGAAAAGAGCAAGAGTTTCAGGATCAAAAGACCGCACTTCCAAATCTTATAGTTGTGGGACTTTGCAAAAGACATGTAGCTTCCCTGAGACACGACTGTTTCTTCTACAAAAGGGGTCAGCAATACCCCTTACCTTACAGGGCTGTTATGAGAATTAAACGTGTACCTAATATTGTCCCTTATACATAATTGCTGCTCAGTGCATTTTATGTTCCCAGACTATGGAAGATTATAGTCTTCCATAATAGCATTTAGCTATTTTTTGCAAATGTATCATCAGCCTTACAGTATTTTGGGGCCCAACAACAGGCATCCATCATATTAGTGAATATTTGTGTCATCCGGTTATCCTCAAACGAGGAATGGAGTAGGAAAACTTGGTGGGCAGTTGCCTGCTACCCCAATTATTTTCTTCCTGGAGATTTTTTTTTTTTTTTTTTTTTTTTGTCGTCTTTTTGCCTTTTCTAGAGCTGCTCTTGCGGCATATGAAGGTTCCCAGGCTAGGGGTCAAATCAGAGCTGCAGCCACCAGCCTACGCCAGAGCCACAGCAATGCAGGATCTGAGCCACATCTGCAACCTACACCACAGCTCACGACAAAGCCGGATCCTTAACCCACTGAGCAAGGCCAGGGATCGAACCTGCAACCTCATGGTTCCTAGTCAGATTCGTTAACCACTGCGCCACGATGGGAACTCCTTCCTGGAGATCTTAATGTGCATCTAATTCCTCGCCTTGCAATGGCTACGTGCTCAGATATTTTTATTGTGTACCCTCTTGGGCCTCATGCAGCCACATCACCAACAGCCATACTCCTTTTCTAAAATTACAGTGACTCTCAAAGACCTGGAATATGGAAAGTGCTGGGGAAAAGAAATGGCTCTTCCCTTTGTTCACCTGGCCTACGTTCTCTGCCATTCCCCTCGGAGAGCTTGAAGAGCCCTTCGGTACGGGCTCCATGACCTCCTCAGCCAACCTCTGTCCTCTTGGTGGGAGGAAAAGTGCTAGCTTTTATTTGAAAATCAGTCCTTCTGTTATGTCTGAGCTCTGAGGAGGAGAAAGCTGTCAAGGACAGGCACTGCTTTCTTTCTGCTTTTTAGGGCCACACCAGCGGCATTTGGAAGTTCCCAGTCTAGGGATCAAGTTGGAGCTGCAGCTGCCAGCCTACACCATAGGCATAGCAACCCCAGATACTTAACTCACTGAGCGAGGCCAGGGATGGAATCCGAATCCTCATAGATACTAGTCAGGTTTGTTACCCACTGGGCCACAATGGGAACTCCTGACTGTTTAGTCTTGAATGACCTGCCCTTCCCACTCTGGGTGTCCAAGTGGAGCCTGAGGCCTCCTGGGCCACAGCCCCTGTAGCTGTATCACCCCTTGTCCAGAGGGGAAGTGTTGAGATCTTTTTGCTTTTTCCCTCTTTGCAAGTCACTCCACTTACATACTGGTTAAGAGGGAGGTGCCTGGAATCAGGTAAGCTTTGTATGTTGTGATCTTTAGTCTGATCTTTGTCATTCAAAGTAGACATAAAAGCAGTACCCAATAGCTATGTGCACTTGGCACGTCATAGGTGATCCAATTTGTGTGCTTTACTGCAGATAATCACAAAAATAAGTTCTAATTTGGAGGAGGAGAGTTTCAGAACCACACACCCTTTCCTGGCTGCGCAAAGACCAGCTGGTACAGGTGGAGATACTGGGTGAGCCTGTCCATCCCAGTTCTGGTGGCTCTGTCTGGGGCTCACTGGGTCCTGCTCTTGCTCTGTGGCTTTCAACCGCTGCTGGTTTGGACAAGTGAAGGCAGCTTGGTCAGGGGGAGTGGCCGAAAGTGGCAGGGTTTTTTCCTTCAGTTTCTCAAGAAGCCATAACTCTTTCAGATTCACTGCTCACATATGGCCTTGGAGCAGGCCTGGCCATTTCCATGCACAGTGCAGGCTGGGAAAGGTAGGGTCTGGAAAACTCATAAAAGCAGACTGAGTGGTAAAGGAAAATCAATCTTCTCCCGCTTTGGACCCAGTTGATGAGAATCATTCTCCCTGATTCTCCATAAATTGGAACAAGGCTTAGGACACTAATCCTACTGTAATACCATTTGAAGACGAACACTGACATTTGTGACATTTAAATAACAGTTCAGGTCTGCTATTAAACCAGGGCCTCCAACTGTTTAACCTTTGCCCTTGTGTACTATTACCCTTGGTCCAATGCATGCAAATGTATTTATTAATGCATTTCAGCTTTCCAATGACATATGCTTATTTCATTTTGCTGGCTGGCTGCATTGCTTCGTGTGAAAGGCATTGCACCAAATGCAAAACTTTGTTTCAAACTTTTAAATGTGACACATTCTAAGACTCTTACATGTTTTTATAGAGTTAAAGCCAAATAAAAGTTGAGGCAATTATCTAGAAATCTTCCTGTGGGTGGAAGAAAGTATTTTTCTGGGACTAAAAATACCTAGAGAAACCCAAAGCCATTCATTCATTCCACAAAATTTTGCAAGTGCTTTTTATGCATCACATACACTGTCAGATACAATATGAACATGTGCCTCTTGTCTATGCAGAACCATAGCTGTGTGATTATATGGTCCTGCTCATTATAGATCTGCACCTTAACTTATATGCATTTAACCTTGGTCTTTGTTTAATGGCACCAACAAAGTCTTGACTGGTTTCCAAAAAAGCAGATTCTCATATTTAAAGTCACATTAACTAAGGAATTTGAGACTGGGGGCTATTGATATTTTTCACTAAATATAATATTTTAAAAAATGTATTGTTGGTCTTAAAAGTCAGTAATAACCTTTTTCTAAAAAATGTTTTTTTTCTTTCCATCATAGCTGGTTTACAGTGTTCTGTCAATTTTCTACTGCACAGCAAGGTGACTCAGTCACACATACATATATACATTCTAGGAATAACCTTTTTTACTTCTTGGATATTTTGCTAAATGGGAGAAAACACTTTCTGCTATGTTTTTTCTCATCACACACAAAATCTGCTCCATGTCTCATGGGAAATCAGGGTCACTTTATGACTAGGGTCACTTTGAAGCCCAAGATTCTAGTTTGGCTTCATATAAAGTTAGTCCCATCCTGGTTAGTACCTAAGAGACTCAATTTTGATAACTGGGTCTGCCAGTTTCTAGGTAGGCAAAATTTAGCAAGATGCTTCAGTTCAGTAGCCTCAGTGTCCTCATCCAGAAAACGGATTATTTGTACTCCCCTTGCTGAGTTGGAAGACTCAGAGAAGATCATTCTGGGAAGAGAGTCAACATAGAGCCTGGCACACAGCTGCCCCTGTTCTGGTCCCCATGCTTTAGGGAGCCCCCCAACCCTACTTTGTCCTTCCTCCAGCTCTGTGGCCAGTGACAGCACAAGCCTTGCCCTTCCAGGTCAGTGGTTCTAAACTGGGAGTGGTTTTGTCCCCAAGGAGGCATTTGACAATGTCAGGAGACTCTTTGGGTTGTTACAATTTTCGGCAGTGGGGGGATGCTACTTGCCTCTGGTAGGGAGGGGCCCAAATGCTGCTGGACTTCCTGGAACCCCCGGCAAATCCTCTTCCTCCCTCCATGACAGACCCAGTGCAAGTGTCCTGAGGTTGGGAAACCCTGTTAAGGTCCCTAATATTCTCTCCCCAGATAGCTGGCGCCAAGGGTCTCTGCTTCTCATCACCTGAGTTATTTGAGAGGGACGAGGGCAGAACTTGAATGTGTGAGGCCGGGTGCCCGCATGCCTTCCAGCTGCCTGGGTTGACAAGAAGGCCGTGGTGCTTGGGCCAGCTCTCAAGCCAGCGTATTCCACTGTGGATCTCACAGGAGTCTGAGGATTCTAAACCGGAACCTGGTCTTCCACGTCGTCTTGGAGGGACATTTGTCAAGGTCAGATGATGAATGCATTTTATTACGCAGTTTGTAAGAGTGATGAATACTTTTAAATATGTATGCCATGGGGGTCTCCGTTTGCGTTCTTGCTCTTAGGCCCACAAAGGTTAGGGACGGGAGTGCCTGTTGGACTTCTAAGGCTTGAGCCCTCCCTCTGCACACCCACATCTCCTTGGTGCCACCTTCAGGCTTTGCTCTAAGGACCTCCCCAGACTTGAGACAGGCAGTGGGGAGGGGCCCTATTGCCACAGGCTCAGCACCAGTTTGTTTCAGTTTCTCATTTGCCCTTTTTGCAGTTGAAGTATTTATGGTGACCATCCTCACAGGGACCTCTTTTCTTGAGAACTTTACTCAGCTAAGGCCTGGGCCTCTGGCCGTCATATTTTTAGTACCATTGGATCCAAGCAAGGACCTTCAGAATTTCTTCCAGGGAACCTCTGCCCCTCAGTGCTGTAAACACAAGAGCTGCTGTGGAATAGCCATCTTTCCCCATGAAGAAGTGTGGGCGGGAGAGAGAGAGGAAGAGAGACAGAGAGACAGAGACCTTCCTGGGCTCTCGATGGCTTTCCAGCCCTGGAACCATCTCTGGGTTCCATTAGATACCTCAGTCCTTCCAAGAAATTCTTTCGATTGCTTTAGCTGGATGGAGTTAATCTGTTTTTGTGTAAACACAATAAGAGCCCATCTTTCAAGTCCCTCTTTGGATCACTTGCCTCGAATCCCAGAGCTCTCCTTGAACTGGGTCTGTTCTCCAGCCTGGCTCTGTTCTCACCAGTGCACTGGCTGGCAGTGAGGTGGATGGAGCCGCTACCGGCTGAAACCACTTTTGCCTCAGCAGGACCTTCCTTATCCCTTGCAGGTGGGGATTGGTCTCCTAGCTGTCCAACATCAGTGGGTAGGTTTGGTGGGGGACCCCATATCCTAGGTGGGGGACCCCATATCCTAGCTGCAAGAAGCAAGACCATTCAGGCCATGTCCTTCCATGGCATGTGCTATCTTCTCTAGAAATCTGCAATTTTCAGCTGTGTCTACCTGCTTCTAAAGATCCAGGTAAAATTCCCCCCAATAAATAGATGATTGCACCTGGGAAAAAAAAAATTTATGGCTGTACTCACTGCACATGGAAGTTCCCAGGCTGAAGATTGAACCTGAGCCTCTGCAGTGACCAGATCCACTGCAGTTGGATTCTTAACCCACAGCACACATTGGGAACTCCTAGGAGATCATCGATAAGAAAAGAAAATTTCACCTGGACGTCTGGAATTTATTGGATGTAATCTTGAATACATATCATTGCAGAAAAACTAGTAGGAAAATATGAAAATGTGTTATACTGTATAAATGCAGTATTAAGATGCTGGTGCAGGAGGAGTTTCCATTGTGGCTCAGCAGAAATGAATCTGACTAGTATCCTTGAGGATGCAGGTTTGATCCCCGGCCTTGATCAGTGGGTTAAAGATCTGGCATTGCCATGAGCTGTGGTTGCAGACACAGCTTGGATCTGGCATGGCTGTGGCTGGCAGCTGCAGCTCTGATTTGACCCCAGCTTGGGAACTTCCATATGCCATGGGTGCAGCCCTAAAAAAGACAAAAAAAAAAAAAAAAAAAAAGAAAAAAGAAAAAAAGAAAAGAAAAGATGCTCATACAGGGGCCCAGCTCAGAGTACACCAGTGGGACCAGAAATCGGAGTATGCACGCTGGTGAGTGAGAGTGTGAACAAGATATTTATGTATGTTTTCTCATGGAATCCTTATTATTACCACATATGCGGGGTCTTATTATTTCCATTTTCACAAAAAATGGAGCCCCTGTTAATGGTGAAGGTGGAGTTTGAATTCAGGTACAAATGTAGGAGTAAGGAGCCCTAGTTGGAAGATGTGCCAATATGCAGTTTAAATAGAAGAGAAATGCTGGGAATGTCTACTCTTACCTGTTTGTGTCACTTAGAAATCGTGTTGCTTAACAATGTGGCCTGTAGGCTTTTCTGAGACACTCCTTTTTTTTCCTCCTTCTGTGTGCTTACCTGAGGATTTAAGCCTGCTTCCAAGAGAGCCTGTTGATTCATTAATACAGCCAAGTTTTTGTGCAAAAAAGGCCAAGTAGCTTTGAGACATAGTACAGTTAGGATATTGATTGACTGGGCTGCTTCCTCTCCCTTCTGTCTTTGCTGATATATATATATATATATTAAAATTTCCCCCTATGGATTGTCCTTTTTCTTCTCATTTTTATCCAGGCTACTCAACTGATCTCTATCAGTTTATTTGAATGGACTTGTCTAAAGTGCTCTTATGTATAGACTCAGGATGGCTGTCCAGCTAATCTGATCATCTACACTAATATAATTGTTCAGAAGACTTAGAAAAAAAAAGGCAAACTAATTCCAAAAGTCAGTTCCTTAACCCCTTAGACATTCTATTTATGTTTCCAGCCTTAGCCTGGCCATAATTTTATTTATTTATTTATTTATTTATTTATTTAGTCTTTTGGGGGCCGTACCTGTGGCATATGGAGGTTCCCAGGCTAGGGGTGGAATCGAAGCTGTAGCTGCCAACCTATGCCACAGCCACAGCAACATGGGATCTGAGTCACATTTGCGAACCTATACCACAGCTCACGGCAATGCCTGATCCTTAACCCACTGAGTAAGGCCAGGGGTCATACCCTCATCCTCAGTGTTAACTGCTGAACCACAATGGAAACTCCATAATTTAAAACTGAAGAACTGAACCTAGTTATAGATCTATGTAAAAAAATGATGCTGAGAATAAAGTTGTCATAGTACAGAGAATTCTATGCCAACAGTTTTATGACTTAATTTTGTTTATTCCTAAAATGCCCAGGGGAGTTCCCGTCATGGCTTAGTGGTTAACGAACCCCACTAGTATCCATGAGGACTTGGGTTCGATCCCCAGCCTTGCTCAGTGGGTTGGGGATCTGGCATTGCCAGGAGCTGTGGTGTAGGTTGCAGACGCAGCTCAGATCCTGCACTGCTGTCGCTCTGGCATAGGCTGGTGGCTGCAACTCCGATTTAACCCCTAGCCTGGGAACCTCCAGGAAAAGTAAAATAAAATAAAATAAAATAAAATAAAATAAAAGTGCCCAGTCTAAGGGATTTATCCGAGATCATTGAAATAGGGAAGTTTTACCATGGTTGTCGACAAATTAGATTTTTTCCCCCAAAGTTACTTTACCATGTGTTTTAATAACTAGCAAGAGTTAAAGTCTTACGAATTCTCCTAGTTATGGGAGTAAATGAAAGGACTAATTAAAGACCATGTCCACAGTAGAAAAAAATGATGAATCTTTTCATCACTCAGCATCATGAGATGCTCCAAATATATCATACTTTTTTCCCCCTTGGAGTTATTTATTGGCCAGAGGGGGAGGGTGGACAGAACTTCTTTTGAAGTTAAACATCTTGCTTGGATGAGCAGATATGTTGCATCAAATCACAGTAATAAAAAGACAAAATGCTTTATTAAATCTTCTTTATCACTATATTGTGCTCCAATAGAATGATCTAATTAAAGACACAGTTGAGCCTCTTTTCATCTGAAGAGGAGTTCAGAGGTTTTATTATTAAAAGGTTTGCACAGAAACAAATACAGTGCTGTCTTGCTTCCAAGTTTCTTCGAGGTGCCTCCTTCCTGTTTTGCTCTAATAATTATGGATGTCTTGGCTGCCACTTTGTGGCTTGATTCTGGCTCATCCTTTTCATCTTCAAATATCTGCAAGGCATTTACATGATTAATATGCATAATACCACTCTGAGGTAGGCACTGGAAGAGCTAGCTTCTTTTCTCAGATATGGAAACAAAAGAAAATAATTTAAAGTAGTATTTCTTTGAATGCTGCTGATGAACATTTGGCTTTCTTGTCCTGAGCACCCAAAGGTCCAACCTGTGCCTTTCCCTGAACAGCTCTGTCAGTAGTTGCCAATTTATTTCTAGTAATGCGAGACTTCTTCAAGCAACCACACGAATGGCCATCACCATCTTGGGAAAAATGTGTGCAAATAAGGGAGAACTGGATTCAGGACTGCCCTTCAGTTGGAAGTTGGAGTCTCTTTCAGTCCTTTTGAGTTAACAAGCCTTCATGAGCATGCTGAACAAGCATTCATCATTCAAGCCGAATTTAACTCCTGAATAATAGCTTTCTTGCATAAGAGCTTTATTACAGAGTTCTCGCTCTTATGAAGTGGATTAAGAATCCAACTGTAGCAGCTCGGGTCACTGTGGAGGAATGGGTTTGATCTCACACCTGAAAGAGTGGGTTAAAGGATCCAGTGTTGCTGCTGCAACTGTGGTATGGGTCAAATCTGTGGCTCAGATTCAATCCCTGGCCCAGGAACTTCCATATGCTTCCATAAGCAGCCATTAGAAAAATAAAAAAAAAAAAAAAGAAGAACTTCATCCAAGTTAGACTAAATTAGGATCAAAAGCTAGCAGCTGTCAGGAGTTCCCGTCGTGGCTCAGTGGTTAACAAATCTGACTAGGAACCATGAGGTTGTGGGTTCGATCCCTGGCCTTGCTCAGTGGTTCAACGATCCAGCGTTTCGGTGAGCTATGGTGTAGGTTGCTGATGCAGCTTGGATCCCGTGTTGCTGTGGCTGTGTTGTAGGCGGGCAGCTACAGCTCCGATTGGACCCCTAGCCTGGGAACCCCCATATGCCACGGGATCGGCCCTAGAAAAGACAAACAAACAAACAAAAAAAAACGGCTAGCAGTTGTCTATAGACCTTTATTGGCCGGCCACATTCTTTCATAATTTTCTTTTTGGATTTGCAATTGTGATAAGTTTTGTGCTTCTTGGATCATCATGGACTCTGTCACCCTCTGCTGCTTTACACAGAGTTGATTCTGTGTAATTTGTGTCACCTGCCTAACTGCTGAAGGCATCGGAATTTACTGACTAAATAGAGGAGGGGTTATCTTATTTCTCCAAACCCAGGCAAATTTGGTACTTTGGCAAAAGTGGGGAATTGTTGAATTTCTTTGACATCATGTCACCCCCACCCCCAAATGATCTCACCTCTTTCTCTGTCACATTCTTAGGCATTATTTCATGTAGCATGCTCAGAAAAAAAGTCTAATAAAGGAGTCCACACGGAATTGTGAATGACTGACACCAGTGTGATGGTTTATCCCTCCAGAGCTCCTGGGAGTTTAGAAGACAGCGTAACCATACCCTCATATTTGGTATCTGCCAAGCCAGTGGAATTCGGGGCGGGGGGGGGGGGGGCTAATGGCATGATTGGAATTTCTCAAGTCACATTATATAGTTGTGATTATTGACTTTTACGCTGTGTACCTCTGAGGCAAGTTCTACCCCAATATAGCCTGTTTTCCTATATTCAGATTTCTATGTCAGAATCTAGAAAATTGGAAGAAACCAACAAGTAAATGTTAAAAAGTATGTCTAAAACATTGTCTATTTCCTTGGGCTTCTGTCTGCATGAAAGAGAGAACACGAATAGAATGTTCTGGGGGTAGCAGCACAAAAAAAGCTAGCAGACCCTCTTACATTTTTATTTCCATTCTGAATTTGATGCTGACCTGCTTGGCCATGGGGGTTTTGGATGCAGATAGAGTGGAGATTTCCAGCCATGATGAATGATCTTGGACAGAGGCACTGGTTGGGTAGCAGAAACTATTAGTGAGAAACATGAGGCATTCCAGGGGTGACCGCTTCCAGAATGGACCTGCAGGTTGGGGAGGAGAGAGCCTGGAGAAGAGCCCCACGTGTCATTCCCCACAGCTCTCTCCATCTTCACCCTCCACTGTCACTTGCTCCCAATTGAATGAACTCACCCTAAGTCCTCAAAGTCCAGGAAGTGCAAAAACAGGTTATATTCCAAGCCACGTGCATCTTGGTTAATTCCTTTGGCCTGCCATTTTAAATTTTTACAGGTTTTCAGCTTTAGCTTAACAATAATTTGTGATCAAGGTTAAATTAAAGTTTATTTTACTTTTGGTGACATTTTCACAACTGATTTGAACTTAGGTCCCCAGTTGGAGAAATATTTACGAAGAAATAACATCAAATGGCACAGAATAAATGCCGTGCCATTCAACTATGTAAATAGCAGCTGAGATGTTTAATTGAAAATAAAACACTGATAAAATGTAAACATCATTCTGTTCCAGTTGCTCTGAGCAGAGGCTTCAATGGCAGCAGCGAGTGTAGGAACTGAGGGTGGAGTGTTTGTGACAGGGTCCACTCGCTCTGGTGTGTCTGCAAAACTGTTTTTTTTTGTTTGTTTGTTTGTTTTTGCTTTTTAGGGCTGCACTCGCAGCATATGGAAGTTCCCAGGCTAGGGGTTGAATTGGAGCTGTAGCAGCCACTGGCCTACACCACAGCAACTCCTGATCCGAGCCTCGTCTACAACCTACACCACAGCTCACAGCAACTCAGGATCCTTAACCAACTGTCTAAGGCCAGGGATCAAACCCACATCCTCATGGATCCTAATCGGGTTCATGAAACGCTGAGCCACAAAGGGAACTCTTGCAACACTTTTTACTAGTTGCTGTATTCTTCAAGGCTCTTCAGTCCATCTCTCAAAACACACTCATTTGCTTCTTTTGGAAAAAAGCAAAAACACTAATTAGAAAAGATATATACACCCCTATGATCCTAGAAGCACTATTTACAATTGCCAAGATATGGAAGCAAACTAGGTGTCTATCAACAGATGAGTGGATAAAGATGATGTGGTATAATTATATGATGGAATGTTACTCAGCCATCAAAAAGAATGAAAATTTGACATTTGCAGCAACGTAGATGGACTTGGGGGGCATTATGATCAGACAAAGAAAGGTGAGTACTGTATGATATCACTTATATGTGGAATCTAAAAAATACAACAAACTAATGAATAAAACAACAAAGAAGTAGACTCACAGCTAGAGAGCAAACTAGTGGTTACCAGAGGGGAGAGGGGAGGAGGGGGGCCATATAGGGATAATGGAAAAAAGGATTATTATGGGATTATATGAAATCATTTGCGTGAAACACTTTAAAATTATAATAATGCACTGTAGAATTGAAAGAATCTTTCATTTGGAGTTCCTGTCCTGGCGCAGCAGAAACGAATCCGACTAGGAACCATGAGGTTGCAGGTTGATCCCTGGCCTAACTCAGTGGCTTAATGATCTGGCATTGCCATGAGCTGTAGTGTAGGTCCCAGATGTGGCTCAGATCTGGCATGGCTGTGGCTGTGGTGTAGGCCAGCAGCTGTAGCTCCGATTCAACCCCTAGCCTGGGAACCTCCATATGCTGAGGGTGCAGCCCTAAAAAGACAAAAAAACACGAAACAACAAACTTATTCTTAGATAATTAGGGTGCAATAAAACAAAATCTTGCTCCTTAAAAAAAAAAAAAAAAGACCAGGAGTTCCCATCATGGCTCAGTGGTTAACAAACCCGACTAGTATCTACGAGGATGAGGGTTTGATGCCTAGCCTTGCTCGGTGGGTTAAGGTTCCCGTGTTGCTGTGAGCTGTGGTGTAGATTGGAGACATGGCTCAGATCTGGCGTTGCTGTGGCTGTGGTGTTGGCTGGCAGCTACAGCTCTGATTCCACCCCTAGCCTGGGAACCTCCATATGCCACGGTGCAGCCCTAAAAAGACACACACAAAAAAACAAAACCCCACCAAATCCTCCACCACCTCCATTCATTGTCCTAAAGTTTGGCTGTTTGAGACCCTATTTACACTGGGATTTTAATGTACAGTTCAGTGTACCAGTAGGCATTTGATTCTTTCGATCATTAAGCACTGCTATGGCTGTACATCAGCTGTCTCTCCAGATACTTTCTTGTCTCAGACCACCAGGACTACACCTGGCCTTCCCAGAGCATCAAGTAACTAGTTTGACTGGCTTGTCTATGTAGGTGTAACTCTGTGTGGTGTGGAGCATCCTCCGAACCCCAAGCAAAACCCTCCCAGGTCATAGCTTGACAAGAGTAATATTGGAGGAAACAAACACACTTGGTTTCGGATGGGGAATACACAATCACTTTGGGGAGAGTTGTCTAAATATATCTGCTTTTTGGAAGAGGGGTCCTTTCTTCCAGGTTTGTAGGCTTTACTCTGTGAGGGTGAAATTGTAACTCTTTTTGACCTAAAATAATAGTGGAGGATGATTTCAATGATCACAACTTATTGTGCACTTATATTTAAATTACATTAATTGGAGAACTTCCATTACCTTTCTTGAAGAACTTATCCAGAGAGGTATTATAACAACTATTAAGTTTAAGATAGACTCCGGAGCCAGACTTATTGGATTGGCTAGGACTCTCCCAGCACAGTTAATCTGTGTCTCAGCTTTGTCATCTGTAAAATAGGTACAAAAACAATACTTAGTTCGCTGGGCCACTGTAAGCATTAAATGAGGCAACAGATATAGAGTAAATAGAACAGGGCCTGGCACAGTTAGTGCTGATGTAAATGTAGTTATTATTCATTCAATTAGTAAATATTTATAAAGAGCTTTTATTATTTGGCATTTATTAATCTGAATTATCTTTCTATATTATTATTATTTTTTATGGGAAACATTTTTTACTGATTTATTATTTTTTGAGGTATAATTGACAAAAGTAGGGTATATTTTGATTGTACAATGTGGTTTTTAAAAAAGATGTACAACGTCATGACTTAATATGCACATATATTGTGAAATGATTAGCACAATCAAGTTAATTAGCATATCTGCGACCTCACATAGTTACCATTTGTGTGTGTGGTGAGAAAATTTAAGATCTACTATTCTCTTAGCAACTTTTAAGTATATAATACAATATTGTTCATTATAATTACCATGCTGTATGTTAGATCTCCAGAATTTATTCCTCTTAGAACCGAAAGTTGGTACCCTTCAACCAACCCCCTCCCCTCCCCCACAATTCTTTAAGAAAGTAAACCTAATTACAAATTCTCACTTCTTCAATTCCCACAGTGAGGGTCAGGTTTTGAAGACTTAAAATCTGATGAAAATGTGCTTATATCTGGCAAAATTCTTAGTATGAACACTTAAAAATTTTTTTAAAGGACAGCATCTGGAATTTAGTAAGCAAAGGTGCAATGAGGAATTATCTTGACTTTTTAAAAAGTTGATTTTTATTTTATTTATTCAAATGGTAAAAATATCCCAAAGAGTAAAGTTCTGTGTTGCATTGCAGTCTGGCCATGAATTAGTGAAATATTTATATGCAAACAATGCTTTTCCATTTCACATTTTGCACCAAGGAAATGAGACTGTAAGCCGAGTGAATCATCTAAAAGAAAAAAATGAGAAAGATGAGACTTCAGCTCACAAAACATGGGAACTCAATTTGAAAGTATCTTTTTTAGCTAAGAAATGGCAGAATCTTGTGTTCTAGTACAAGGGGCCAAGACCTTAGGACAGGTTATTTTGCTGTTCCAACCACATCTCTATGATTGGAGTCAGGCAGGGCCCAGGGTCCATTTGACAACTGTATTTGCTGTGGCACAGACATTGGTATGAAAACACATCAATTTTTTTTTTCCCACTTGAGGCATTTGATTTCTAAAACTCAAAGTGAACTTTGCCAGAAATTGAAAATTATTCTCCCAATTCAAAGGCTTAAAAAAAAAAAAAAAAAACCAACAACACAAATGAAAAGAACACACCTATAGTAAAGCTTTGTTGTGAGTGTGCGTGCGTGCGTGCGTGCGTGTGTGTGTGTGTGAGTGCTACTCCATCATCCAGCCTCCCTTTTATTAGTCCCCTGTCCCCTTTCCATGAGGTCTCTCTGTGTGGAGTCCTAAGTCACCGCACAGCTGGCTAAAAGGGCCAGACCCTCACTCTCCTCCTGGTGGTGGCTGGGTGGTTTAGCATCAGGAATCAGATGTCTCCTGGGACTTTGGACCTTGAATAAGTAGTGTGCCTCGGAGGAAGGATGGAGGGCATTGGGCACTGGGATTGGGGCAGCCTGCTGGGTTCCAGAGTGCTTTCCCAGCCTGGTCCTCTGGCTTCCTGCCATTCAATCCCCTTCCTCACCCCCTCCCCTCACCCCTTCCCTTATGATAATCAGAGTAGGTTTCTATTTCTTGCAGACAAGAACTTTCATTGATGCGACGGTTTTCAAAGCCTGGATAGAAATCAATGTCAACATTTTACAAGGAAGTATCAATGCAGCCTGTAGTAACTGATCTTTACATAATGTTTTCTTTGAAGCTTTTAGCTATGGTGAAACTGAGTTTATGCAGTTATCTGCTTCTGTAGGATTGTACAATGAGATCTTGCCTGAGTGTATTTTGGGTTGGCAGTCATCTCTAACCAGCCAGTGAAGGTATGCATTTTAACTTGGGTCTGTAGTTCAGCCTCTTGGCTGCTATTTTGGAGTTAAAATTTTGACATTATTGGAATGAGCTACACTAAGGTCTTGGGGGAGGTGGGGGAGGGTCATTCAACAGACACATAATTGGTTTCAATACCGCACTTTCCAGAAGTGAAGTGTCTGCCATGGTGTTATTAGCTGAGATATTGTAGATAGTTTTACATGTCAGGAACGATTAACATGCATCCTGTGGGTCTGATTACCAGCATTAAGGAAGTTCTGCTCTGCATAAACTCTAAAGCAAAGCCTCTAGGAAAGTTAAAGGTCCCTGCTCTACCATTAAAATGGGAGAGTAATGTGCCTTTTTTTGATTGACTATAAACTTTGACTCGTGGGACTTTATTCTTCAAGGTGAAAACAAACATGAATAGGGGACAATTTGTTTTCCTTAAAATTCCTAAACCTTACGCAGAAACCATTCATCGGGATGTTTCTTAAAATAAAATGAAATCAATATGGCCTTCTGATTATCACAGGGAAAAAAAAACAAAACAGTGAGGAGACCAAAGTGGAAATTTTCCTTGAAATCCAGCATGAAAGAAATTTTATATGTTTAGGGCGTTGCCCGGAAGAATGATAAATGTGATATTTGATACGTAAGACCATTGTGGGAACAGCATAAGGAGTTGTATTTATAAAAGATTTTAGGAGTAATTAAATGATTGAACGGGAATTTATGAGATGTATCACAGATTCTTGAAATACAAAAGTAATTAGGTGCGATTCACATGCACACAGTGAATTAAAGGCATTACTAGCAATGTCCAGTAATGTGCATATTCCCCATTACGAGTGAGCAGAAATTCGGTAGTTGTAAACCAGGCCTTCTGCTCCCAGCTCCTTCGCCAACCAGGTCACTAACCCGAGCCAAGCGACCTCAAAGGTGAGATAAAAAGCAGGGACTCTGAGAGTGCAAGGTGCCTGTCCTCTCGGAAATTCTACAGTCCTCTGACTGTAAGTTTAATCTTATTTTCTGTGTAGTTCTTGTTTGATGATGTTTCTCTTCTCTCAGAAAGGAGGGAAAAAGAAATAGAAAGAAGCAAATGCAGTGTCAAAGCAGACTGTTCTAACCCCAAAGGCTGGGTCTTTAGGTGGATGTGGGATGCAGAATCGCCCTAGTTCATATCTGCCCAGCCAAAAAAGGGATGTGTGGTCAGTGCTTTTCTATGACCATCACCCAGGACAATGGACACAGCTCTTCACACACAGGGAGATGCTGGTGTCACCATGAACGGTCCTGGATGAAGGGGCCATTTCTGCCTCTATGGCAAAGGGCCCTGTGACTTTGGATGCATGATGTAGCCTCTGTGGGCCTCTTATCTTGGAACAGGAGCTAGGACAGGGCTACGGCATTCTTTCCAGTGCTTACATCCTTTAATTCAAAGAAAGCATTGTCTTGGGTATCAGGTAATGATCCGATTTGCCTACTAATTTGAGGTCAAGTTTTCTTTATTTTGCCTAAAATAGTATTGTTCCAAGCTGCAGAGCAGAGATAGCTCCCCAATGGAGACTCACGTAGCCATTTAAAAGTACAACACGAGATTCTTGGACTTTTCCTGGAATCCAGGAAATAAAAGAGCAAGCACACTGTTGGGAGAACTGTAAAGTTGTGGGAAGATGGAGAGATTAGACATTTTTCTATCAAAGGCAATAAAGTTACAAGAAGAGAGTGAAAAAAAGAGAGAGAGGGAGAGAAAGAGGGAGCGAGCACAGGGGAAGGAGTGGGGGAGGAAGAAGGAAATAAATAGAATAAGTGCAGCCCCTCTCGGGCTGCGGGGCTTTGAAGTGAGGCCAGAGCCACAGCACAGAATTGTGGGATTGGAGGTCAGGAGAGAAGGGGATGCAGGCCCTTTGTTCAAAGGTTAATAGTTGCGTGTCGGGAGTGCTTTATCAGAGTGAAACGCCCTGTGCGTTTTTTAGAGACTTTTTAGAGGAGTAAACCAGTTCTGGGGAAGTTTCCCAAGGTCCTTATGAAAGAAAGCTTCTAGGGTTTAAAACCTAAAAAAAGATGTTCTGCAACTAGAGGCTCTGTTTTAATGAGAAATAACGACAAACTCGAAAAGGTCTGGTGTTTCCTATTTAACCTGATCCAAAACAAACTGGTTTGATTTTTATTTTGGGTGAAAAGGGTGGGCGAGTGAAGTCGCTGATAGGGATCTCCAGAGCCTTTTAATACTCCCCAGGATCTGCACAGTTTCTACAAGTTCAGTGCCATGTAGCGTGTAAATTATGAATGAGAAGAGGGATCTCTGTTCCCCATAGGCATCCTGGTTCCTAAGCAATGCCAGCCAAGGGTCAAAAAACCGAGGTAAATTCGAGTTTGCTTTGGCAAAACCTGCTTTCTCATTCAGAGAACTGAGGAGGTGGTTGTGTGAAGTTAGCAAAAGTTACTGTGGAATCCTCTGGAAAGCGTCCTGCAAGTATAGGAGACCAGTGCAAGCGGTATTTCCCCAAATGAGTTATCCAATGTGCTTGAGATCACGCAGTGTCCGGGACATATAAATGTGGTTTTTAAACTAGGAAAGTCAAAAGTTTTCCTCTATGTTTGGCTGGTTTCTTCACGTGCAAGTGACACGGTCAAGCTTTTATGTGCCCAGCTCTTCTCTGACGAGCAGTCAGGCAGCCTCTCAGATGATTAAGAGGGCTCGCGGGGAACTTCCACCTCTGACTGTTTAACTTACCAGCACTTTTAAGAGGCAGGCTGATAAAATTCATAAATTTGTCACCTCTGCAGCGGTTGATGACACTCATCAGGTCCGTTTCTAAAACTCTTTGGTTCTGTGCCTTCATGAAGCCGGGTCACTGCTGACAAATGTAATGCAGAGCGATCAAGTCATAACTAACCTTTAAGTGTTTCCTTCAAGGTTAAGACCAGAGGATCTGAATAAAAAGTAGCAGGATCCTTGCTCTGATCTTTTCCTGACATTTCCCAAATCCCCAAGGCAGAGGGCACAGTACAGGTTGGAGCACATAAACTGTTCCATACTTGCAGCCCTCACTTGGGGCTTCCAGGGCAGTTGGTTTCCACGGGCAGGGAGAGGAATTATTATTATGCGACATATTATGTGACTAACATTTGATTGGACTGTGGATTTAATTCTAATGAGCTTCTTAAAAACACTTAACTGCAAAGAAGACACTGATGTAATAAATTATCATATAATCACAAAACGCTCAGATGTAGATTTCTTTTGTTTGGCATGTTAAAACATTCTCTCATTTTTCTAAGCTCTTGCAGTACAGTTGTTCTAAAACCACTTATTGAACACCAGCTAGGAGTATTAAAATTGCTTAATCCATGAAAAAGATTACATTTCCACCCCTTTTAAGTGTTTTCCACCTCTTTTAAGTGTTGGCCAAATTTCAGATAGAACACAATAGTTTATGATGACAAGCAAATTGCGTGCTTCTTCTAGGAAGGATGGTTAGTTGTCCTTGGATAACCAAATATCATTCTCTGAAAAAGCAGGTCAGGTAATGTTAGACTTAGTAATAGCTGTGTGTACTTTGGAGTGAGTCTCAAATCAATAATGACAGAGGTAGCCTGATAGCAATTTATGAACCACAGTCCTCTTGGGAAGCATATTTCAAACCATAACTTCATCTAAACTGTTTATCGGCTAAGCTTGCTCAGATGTATGAAGTGTCAAAAAGTTTCTTTGACATTAGGCTTGTTATTGTCCTTTGATTTATGTACCAAAGCAAAACGTAGTAAATAAAAAGATTGTTTGGTGGTTTGGTATTTTAAGGAAATGATTAGAAACATTTGCCAATGCTATTCATTTTATATGTTTTTTTTTCTTTCCAAATTAAAAAAAATGTTTCCGTCCAGTGAATGACTTCACAGTAACAGAACCTTAAATGATCATTATAGTAAGCAGAAAAGCCAATGAAGTTGCTATGAAATATTCAGAAAACTCTGAACTAAATGTGTAATGTTCATATAAAGCATTTACCCCTCTCCTTGAATTTTGCATACCCAGCAGTTCACAAAATGTCCCATTTATAATTTGAAGCACATTTATGGTGGTAAACCTGACTTAATAAAACAAGGTCATCATATCTTAGTTGGTGTTTGTAGAAACTTCCACATGGAAAATACAAAGGACAATTCTCTTGAAAAGCATCCTTCTAGAAAATTCTTGGGTATTCACAAAGCATTTTTATTTGCTTAGGAATGGAAATAACGACTTTTAGGATTTTTTGATGATGAAATATTATAGAGGCATAAAATGCATCAAAAGGCAAACTGTGAGACAACTCCTTTGAACAATATTTCATTTAAATATTTTAGTCCAATATTTTATACTTTATTTCAATTTGAGGTTTTCAAAACATTCTTATAATTACCTAACCAGATTTTCATATTAGGCAACTCTATGGGCAGAATGTATATAAAAACTTAAATATAAGATTATAAAAGTTATGATAGAAGATAATATAAAAAGGGAATATATATATATCTATATATGACTGGGTCACTTTATTGTACCTCAGGTATCGGCAAGACATTGTAATTCAACTATAATTTTTTAAAAAAGTAAAAAAAAAAAAAAAAAACCAATGCCCTGGAATAAATGAGCAAACCAGAAAAAATATGAAAGTTGAACAAGGGTTCCAAAGGATTGCATTGTGAATTTTAAAAGATTAAAAATAACTGTTATTAAGTGCAACTGACTCACACATTGAAAGGAAACAAGAAACCCAGTACAGATAGACACATGTTAACGTGAGGGTTGCTTAAATGGAGACTCTTTCTGTTTCAATATATCTTTTTCTGAGTGGTTCACTGCTAAGTTGATGGGCACCATAAAAAAGTCACACATGTAGGACAAATGAGTGCCCAGATATCTATACCGGCAGTGTTAACTTGTTAGTGAATCTGTTTCCTTGAAAACAGGATATGGTGAATCTGCGTATACTTAATGGAAAGTGGCCACATTTACTGGAGAAGTAGGAGAAAACAACCCCGATGGAGTCAGAAGTTCTGATCTGCTATCCTTCAAAGAAAGGCTGTTTCCTAAGCTGGCCAATATTCCTACAGAGCAACCTATGCCTATTGATAAGTTATCGGATTCCTGTCCGGAATCAGCTGGTCAGGAAGGATACAGAGGGGAGGCGGGGTGCAAGAGAACTTTGATAGTGGCTTTGTCTGATGGCCAAGGTAGGAAGGGGGTGGAGTATTGAGAAGAGAAGAATAAGAGAGGTAGAGATAGATAGGAAGGAAAGCAGGGAGAGAAGGGGAAGGAATCCAGCAGAAACAAAGCAAAGCAAGCAGGGAGGGGATAGCCAGATAGAAGAAAAGCATCTTTGTAGATGGAATCTCATTCCAGACCTCTGCAACTTCAGAACCAGGATTCCTAGCCTGGATTTCATGGACTTCCTCAAGTCTCTGAACCCACTGAAATTATATGCATATTTTGTGAGTATGTGTATGTGCACTTTTTTTTTTTTTTCCTGGAGAAAGTGTCCGTTTCTTTGATCTGATCCTCCAAGGACTTCCAAGACTCAATAAAACTTAAGAACTACTACTTTAGTGGGATCATATACACTTAGTAAAGACATGTGTCTTTTAAGGAGTCTTTGAATGTTTGGGATTGACTGTAGATGGCCCAAGAATGTTAGTTTCTAGTATTAAAAGTTGTGTAGTCTGGGAAGATTGTGCATTTTTCCAGAACTCCCGAACGCTAGTTATTCAGTCAAATACCATTGATCTGTGATAGTTTGCATTAACTTAAGCCAGCATTTTTCAAAGTGGGGGTCCTGGAAGAGTGGAGAAAGAGTGGGGCTCAGAGAAAAGGGTCTTAATTTGGAGCTAGATGTTTTGGAGACACAGATACTGTCTGGGATGCCAACAATGTGTAACGGGACAGGTAACATCTCCTCCTTAACTCTATCCTCCCTGATAAATGAAGATGCTGCTAGAACCTTAATACAGCTCTTGAAAATATAAATAGAACAACAACACTGGCTTACCTTGATGGAGTGCTCCATGCACGATGATAAACATTTTATATGCTTTATGCGTTTAATCGTCCCAACAATTTTATGAGGCTATATTATGTTCATTTTTATTTTCCAGATGGGGAAACCAGGGCATAGAAGTCAAGAAATTTGCTCAAGATCATGAAAGGAAAAAATGGTGGAGCCAGTATGTGAACACAAGCCACCTTCCTCTACAGCTCATGTTCTTGAATCATCAGTCAATGAAGGCAATGCACCTGGGGGGCGAGGGGAGTTAGCTTAGCAGTTGCTTAGCTGCCGCTGATGATGAGAGAGGATCCTGGTCCTTCCTTGGGGTGGTTACCATGGGTTACCATGGCACAGCTTCCACAGAAGCTGCTCCCATTTGGGAAACATGTATCATTATCTTATTTCCTTGTTGAACATTGTACTGTCATGTTCCTACTTGTTCTCCTCCTCCACATAGCTTCCTAGGTTTTTGTGGTTCTGTAATTCTAGGGAAGAAAGGATAATGAGAATCCCGATGTGTTTTTCAGCAGAAAGCTAATTTTCCATCACCTATATACAGTTGTTTCGTAGGAGCTTTAGGAGAAACTGCATCTCCCCAGGTACCTGGCTTTCTATGAGAACGAGATTCAGTGCTTTGCAAGTCTTGTCTCAGCGAAGTGGCCCATTTACTCTACATACCACAAAACCCCTGGAGACGTAAGAGCTTTCTTTTTGAGCTAGCCCACTTCCTATGGACAGTTATATTATGTAAGTAGGCATTATATTATTTGGTATTTTACAGTCAAAGGAAGTTCAGATTTTTTCCTCTCTTGGAATGTTTTCCTTTTCTCCTGACAGATCTGGGTATTCATTAATGTTTTGGTTTACTTGAATGCAAGAAAATCACTTATTAAAATGTATTTTTTTCTTTTTTAGGGCTGCACCGATGGCATATGGAAGTTTCCAGTCTAGGTGTAGAATCGTAGCTGCTGGCCTACACCACAGCCATAGCAATGCTGGATCCTTAACCCACTGACGGAGGACAGGGACAGAACATGAATCCTCATGGATACTAGTCAGGCTTATAACCCGCTGAGCAACAATGAGAACTCCTTAAATTTTTTTTTTGCTTTTTTTGCTTTCAGGGCTGCACCCGAAGCACATGGAGGTTCCCAAACTATGGGTTGAACTGGAGCTGTGGCCACTGGCCCGCACCACAGCCACAGCAGCGCCAGATCCTTAACCCACTGAGCAAGGCCAAGGATCAAACCTGCATCCTTATGGATGCTAGTCAGATTCGTTAACTGCTGAGCCATGACGGGAACACCTGTAATTTTTTTTTTAAATAATCAAACTTCCTCTCTTTTTTTGTTCTTTCTTAGTGCTGTTAATCAATGAAAAGGCCAACATTGATCTTAAAAGAATCTTTTTCTTAGACCATGATGGAAAAGAATATAAAAAATAATGTATATCTACATTTAGATATAGATAATATATAAAACTAAGTGACTTTGATGTACAACAGAAATTGTCACAATATTGTAAATCAACTATAATAAAAAATAAAAATTAAAAAATTAATAAAAGAATCTTATCCTTATTTTTGGGAAATTTGAGAAGATATGTGCTTATTGAATTAGAGCCTTTTTTTCTCTTCCAGAAGGAAGGACCTATGGAAGGCCTTATCTTAGTGCTTCATCTACCTGTTTTGAACTCCACACAGAGGCCAGGGAATGGGATTCAGCCCTAGAGACAGCCTGTCAGTCATCATAAGGGACCAGCTAGAACATCCTCTAAATTGTCCCTTTGGATCACAAGGAAGATGCAATTTACTGGCATTGATGAGTGTTAGTAACAATGAGATAGGATATAATTCCTCCGGCCCTGCTGTGGATGTGCTCAAAGATAAAACAGCCATCTTTTCTCTTGAACGATTAAAATGAAGCTCTGGGGAGGAAAAGGTGGTTTGGCAAGTGTCTTAATTCTATGCTCTGTTTCGCGGCTTAATACCTCAATTCCCTAAATTGTCCGCGTTCAAATCAAACAGTGATCTTAGTAATTCTGTGTTTGCTAAAGCTCAGATTTCCAGCCATGTCAATTTAAAAAAAAATCAAATAAGGCTTTGTTTTCAATCAAGTTACTAAATTGATGAATTTTCAGCTCTATACTCTCAGAGCTTAAGTAGCTGATAGCCATCCTTGGGGTTTTAAAATAAAAGACTCTTTGTCTTTTTCTCTTCCCCAAGTCTTATTTTCTTCATTTGCAAATGTCACCTTTTAAAACCAAGGAAACAATGGTGCTTTGGTGCCTCACTACCTTGCAAAGCTATTTAGTCTTCAAGTTGGAGGGTCAATTAATTTTAGGAAAGGAGTCCCCACAGCACTTTCCTTATAGATGAGTGTTTCACGGCAGTCAGAGTAGGTCTTCCCAGTTGGAAGCCCAGCATAAAGAAGAATCCTTCTCCGAAGCTCTGGAAGGCTGGAGCGGGGCCTCCTGACCTGCTCTTCCCTCAGCATCCTCTCCCACACTCCTGCCTTCTTCTCAGAAGCAGCATGCAGAGAAGGGCCACAGAATGCGTTTTCCCGGTGCCTGGTGGGACCTTAATTCCTTCCTGTCAGCACATCCCTAGGCCACTCTGAGAGTTCGGATAAGCACTGGATAAGCAGTTGAACTTCTGGGTACTTTTCCAAATGAAATTCAACCTCTAGACCTTTGGGGGTTTAGAGTCTTCCTCACAATGTGAAGATGAGCTTGGAATGAATTTTTCCTTAATGGATTCTATTTGTGGGTAGGAGAGGGCAATGACTGCACTGCTCAAAGTCGGGAGTGTAGCTTCAAATAAGGGAAAAGAACCCAGCAGGAATGTGAGAAGAGGTGTGATCCCCAGGGAAGGTGTGTCTGAGGGGGTGTGGGGAGATTCTGATCGTCTGTTGAGTGGAGATATGTTATTGGAGGTCACCTCCTGACAGGAGAGTTGTGTTTGAGTGCTGATTTAAAAAAATAACGTAGCTGATGGAGAAATGGGAAAGGCGTTGCTTTGCAATGTGATGAAGAGACTACGTAATATTCAGGATGATTAACTGAGTACTGATTAGCTGGGAGAAAGGCCATAAAACATTAAAAGTAAAATCTGTAGGAATGGAACCTAGAGTAAGTGGGACTATGCCTCTTGCTAATTAGCTGCAAGGAATTTTCTTTTGGGAAAATCCCATCAAATTTTGGGACTTGTGATTCTGACTCTAGGACTGTAAATATAATAAGAATTGAAAGAAAGGTATTGTAACATACTAAGATATCTTTTATTTTTTTAATTTTTAACTTTTTTTGTCTTTATTTTTGCCATTTCTTGGGCCGCTCCTACAGCATATGGAGGTTCCCAGGCTAGGGGTCGAATCGGAGCTCTAGCTGCCAGCCTACACCAGAGCCACAGCAACGCAGGATCCGAGCCGCATCTGCGACCGACACCACAGCTCACGGCAATGCTGGATCGTCAACCCACTGAGCAAGGGCAGGGATCGAACCTGCAACCGCATGGTTCCTAGTCGGATTCGTTAACCACTGCGCCACGACGGGAACTCCCTAAGATATCTTTTAAAATGATCATTTTCAGCACACTGTTTTCCATTAACACAAATCGTAACATGTCTGTCTGTCCAGGTGACTGTTTTTATGCTGGGGTTAGAACAAGGGTGAAGCCACTGTGAACCCAAGGCTTGGCCATATTTCGCACCGCATGTTTTGTTTGGTAAATGATTAAGCCCTAGATATGTGTGTGCAAACAGGCTGTTGCTCCTTATTTTTGTTTTGGTCATGTTGTAAATAACGGAGAGAATACATTAACATTTGACAATAGAACTCCTTTGGTCTAAGTCTTTTTGAAAATGATTCTGTTTTCCATAATGGAAAAATATTATCACCCAGAGGTCCTTCCACAATGAGCCATTATACAGGAACATGCCTTATGCAGTCAGTGGAGGTACCAAGACTGGAAGCTTCAGTCTCATCCTCAGGCAGGTTATGGTCTAGTGGGGATTATAAGACAGGTAAATGGATAAACAGTGGGACTTGAATCTAGGCTGGCACAGAGGGTGGACTGTCCATAGGGGTGGGATAGAAGATTTAGACAGTGGGGTAGATTTTATTTGTTTAAAGCTATTAATCTCGTTTCTTCCCTGTAATAGGATTATATACTCCTTCTGTTAGTGGTGTAATGTCTACTTTCAGGAGAAGTGTAATTTCTTGGTCCCTTGATGCTGGTCTTGCTTACATGTCTTGCTTTGGCCAAGGAAATATGAGTGAACGCTGACATATGTGCCATGGCTGGGACTGCATTGTTCCCTCTGTCCTCATCCATGTCTAGGCGCACAGTTTGTCTAGGACCTCAAAGAGTGGTGACTTCTTGGGTGTGGTTTCCAGAATGAAGTGACACATAGTTGAATCCTGGAGCAGGGCTGGTGAAGCTCATGAAAAACCTATATGGCATGTCAATGGAAAATAAATATTTGCTGTTGTAATCCATTGAGTGTTTGGGGACTGTTTGTTACTGCAGCACAGCTGACCAGTATAGGGAGGGAACTCAATGAGAGCAAACATGTGGGGACAGAAATCTCCACGAGTGAGAGGCAGGGGAAAAAAAAAAATCTAATTTGGTCTGGTCTAGGGATCTGTGTGGAGCAAAATTTAAAAAAAGAGGAGGGCCATATTATGGAAGCCTTGAATAACAGGTTAAGAACATTGGCCTTATTCCACAGGCTGTGGAAAAGATTTTGAGTTCAGGGGCGGAAGAAAGGGAGAATTTTAGGAATATTTGTCCTGTTAAGATGAAGTAGAAAGTGGGAAAAAAATCAATTAGAAGCAGCACATTCCTTTTTTTTCCTTTTCTTCTTCTTCTTCTTCTTTTTTTTTTTTTTCGGATGCACCCACAGCATGTGGAAGTTCCCAGGTCAGGGATCAAACCTGAGCCAGAGCAGTGACAATGCTGGATCCTTAACCTGCTGCACCACAAGGAAAGTCCGAAGCAGCACATTCTTAAGCATGGGCTTTAAAACTGTTTCAAAGCAAAAAAATGATTTTATTTGGAAGAGGGTGGAGTTCGTATTTCCACACGTGGAAATGCAGAGAGAAAAATCCAATGGGCAGAACAACTCTAAGGTAAAAACTGATGTGATGGAGATGACACAAATGTTTCTCTCTGCCAGGGAAGCAGATCCACCTGCCATGACCAGTGGATGTCTTTCTTTGTCCCTGTGTCCCTTCCGTTTGTGTGTATATTTTGACTTACTGGCAATCTGTTCCTTTGTCTACAAATGTGTAACTGTTCAGTGCCTTGTCGAAGGGATCCTGTGAAATCAGGGAGTGGAAGGAAAGCAGTTAAGGCACAGAAAACTCATAGACTTCTTGTGAGTGGTATGTAAATCTCTAAAACTTCAGCATGAGGGACTTTTACCACATGCATAACCTGGGATGGAAGTTGACAGCAAGGGTGGCTCTTGGTTATTCAACAGAAACAGGAAGTTTACCTGCTTTTTATTTCCTTGTCTTTGATCTGCTTTGGGTTGACCCATGAGTATCTTTCATTTCTGAGAAGGACAATTTTAAAAAAGGGAGTCAGTGAACTATTATGCATTTTCTCATTTTCCTTGGACAGATGGGTTTGCTGAGGGCAGAGACAGAGGTGCAAGCAAAGCAGAGCTGAGAAGGCCACTGAGATCCTACAGTCTTCACCTGGGTCCAGACATGAATCTGTTCCATTTCTAATTCCTCAACTGGGTTTCCTTAATCGCACGGAGGTATTTTTCTTACCCTGATCACAGCGTTGGCCTCAAATCTCATAAAGCCGGGCCCATTCCTGCTGCTCTGAAAGTCTCCTGTTCTGTGAACCGTGTGCTTTAGTGCACTGGGACTATCCCTGCACACTGCATTCCCTTAAAAAGAGAAAATCCTTTCAAACAGCTCCAGCTATAGAAATTCAATTTACTTTATTTAGGAGGAAATGAGAAACTTGCATTTTAGGTGTGGAGTCTCACAGTTGTTCTGACTGATAAAAGCCTGCTCTGGGGGAAGGTTGGAACAGCGTGGAATTGCTGGAACCAAAATGATTTTTGTGAGCACATTTCCAAACTCGTGATCATGTTTTGATAAGAAAACTCTCTTTCTCCGCAAGTTCTCAGGGCCCGTTCGTTGGCCCCTCTCTCTCAGTTCTGGAACCAATGTCAGGCTGTTCTGGGGTACAGTTCTTGGTGATATGTTTTCAATTTGAGTCAACTTGATGAGAGAAAAATTACTAGAACGTGGGAATGAGCTGTGAGGTGAAGAGGGTTTTCCTATCAAAGTGGAGGTATTTTTAAAAGCATTTATTATTTCAAACTAAAACATTTATAGAAAGCTATGAGTGTGAAGTGTATGGTTACCAGTTGTGGATTGCTGTAGGAAAAATTCAAGTTCCCAGGCAATATTTACTGAGACTCTGGCTAGCAAGAAGTTCGATCATGGGAATAATTTAGTCCAGGAGGCATGTCAGTATAAAACAATAGTTTACTAGCATAGTAGTAATAGACGATTAGGATTCGGAAATGTTGCCATGACTGAGACATAATTTGGGATCTTAGATGGAAATATTTCTGTTGCTAACAGAACAGAATGGAGATACCCAGGGTCTGAATTTTACACATGACGTGAATGTCAGAAGTGAGAAAGTCATTCCTCCCTTTTCCGTATTTTATGGGCTCTGATGTAATATGCTTATTTTATTTTCTGTGTTGAAAATGGTGAATATCGTTTTTGGCACATTTGTTCCATAGGAAAGAGGTACTTAGCTGAAAAGTGAGGAAAAGTCTGGCTTTGACCGTGGATTAAAGGGATATTGAGGAGCTAAGTTCTCTTAGGGAAGGTGGGTTTGGTGTGGCATTCTCTGGAAATGGGCTTGGAACTTAGGAAATTCTCTTGCCATGGGAATTCTGGAGATTGGAGGGAAATGTGTTTAATCACACTCGGGGGAGAACGTTTCTTTGGGTGAGTTCTTTGTAAGCTCGCAGTGTTTTTATTTCATTCAAGTATGTGTCATGGTGTCATCCTGCCACAAAGCATTTGATGTGTTGCCGAATAAAGAGCTGGCTGCAAACAGTATTTATGGTATATGATTTTACATACACATAAAATTTTATGCACGTGTGTCTGAGTGCCTGTGTATAAAACAAAAGATGACTTGACGGTTGTTAATACTTTACTCTGGGTGGTGAGTTTTGGGGTGATGACTATTTTCTTTGTACAGTTTTCAGAGGACTCCATTTTCTTATCATTATGAAACGTGCCCTACATTTGAAGGAGGACACGTGTCCAGTTTAAAGAATAGTAATGAATACCCAGTGTCTAGCTGAGAAAAGAATATTGCTTTTTCTTAGAAGCCAAGCCTTCCTTCTGTCTCTGTGTCCTTCCTGGAGGTAATTACTTGCTTGAATTTGGTGCTAATCACCTCTTTGCTTTTCTGTATGGTTTAGCCACCTATGAAATGTATCCTGAAGCCAAAAATGGTTTTATTTTTGATTGTTCTGAACTTTAAATAAATGAAATCATGCTGGATATATTCTTCCATGACTTTCCTTTCTTTGCTTGTTATGTTTTTAGATTCATTCATGTTGCTGTGTGCAGTTAATTTTTCCTTTGTGAGTGGATAACATCATTTCATCACAGCAAAATCAAGGAAGTTATAGTTCTTTGGAAAAGGAAAACCTCATATTTATTTTTTAAAAAATATACATGCCAGAGGAGTGCTGAAATAACCATGCTTTTGAGAAATGAAAAAATGTTTCTAGTTCTTTTATGTCCCCATGTAGATGGTGTTGGTAGCTGCCTAAAGAATGTGACTTGAGGAACCCCAGCAGAGAAATACCACACTTTCCTGCCCCTGCCAGGCAGCCATTGTGGCTAAGATTCAACCATTAGATATTCTTTTCTTGGGATGTTAAGAACTAGCTCCCCAAAGGAAAATTGTGTCCTGTACCATCCAACATGATGTATTGTTTAGCCAGGGATCAGCTTTAGAACTTGGAAAGCAATGAGCAGAACCTGGGTGGACAGTTTTAGACTTTGAGAAGTTCTTGGAATAAGCTTCAGTGGGACATTTAAACCTAGAGCTCTGGGCCTCCCAGAAACAGAGGACAGAGTGAGGAGGCAACCCCAGGTGTGTGAGATACAGAGAAAGGAGGTGGGAAGGCACGATTTTGCCCACTTTATAAATTTGCTCATATGTAGCGACAAGCACTTTCTGAGCACTAGTTTCTGTGCTAGGCACCCTCAATCTCAAACAGAACTAAGACTCAGTCCTGACTTTTATTTATTTATTCATTTCCTTATTTATTTACTGGCCACATCTGTGGCATGTGGAAGTTTCTGCGCCAGGGATTGAACTTGTGCCACAGCCCTGAGCTGCTGCAGTGACAATGCCAGATCCATAACCTGCTGAGCTGCCAGGGAATTCCTCTCTGCCTTTTTCTACAGAGAGCCAGGCAACGACCAAAGAGACTTGCTAACTGGGGAATGAGTATTCCATTTGAGAAACAGATTTCTCTTTATCATTGCAGTTGAATTATAAAGTTCTGGAAGCACTGAGGCTCCTGTGCATGAGGATGATCTTGAACCTTGAAGGTTCAAAGGTAGAAGTCAATGAGAACACAAGAACACCAATTAATCCCTACTGTGGTCAGGACACTATGTGATCATTATGCCATGTTATTAATCTACTGGAAAATAATTTGATCTTGCTTGTATAGTACACCTACAATATACATATTTGTTTCTGTTAAAGCCCTGCAAGATCGTCTGCCTACTTTCCTTCTCTGTCCTCCTTGCTTCACCCCTCTCACTGCATCTTCCTCTGCCTGCTCTCCTTTCTCACTCTGCTTGCAGCACTGGCCTCCCTGCTGCTTCTCTAACACATCAGGATCCTCTCACCTCAGGTCATTTGCACGAGCTGGTTCCTCTGCCTGGACCAGTCTTCCCTGTATCTGGCTCGTTTGTTCCCTCATTGCCTTCAGGTCTGGACTCCAACATTACAATCTCAGTGAGGATTTCCTGGCTGTTTTATGTGAAGTTTTAAGTTCCAGGCCTGAGGATTTCCTACTCTTCTTCCCTATTTTGTTTTTCTCTATGTATTTATCATCATCTAATACATTACACATTGCACATTTTCTCTTTGTCTCTTTCTCTTTGTCTTTTCTCTGTCTTCCCTGCTGGAACAGGGTCTGTTTTCACATGACTATGTTCCAGGTGCCTAAATGGTACTGGCACAGAGCAGGTGCTCAATGTATACATTTGTGGGGAGAATAAAGATTTTTTTGTGTGACTTGCACATACAAAGAGCAAAGAAATCTTGAAGTAGCAAGACTTATCCTTAGACTGGGATACTTTTACATTTGAGATGGGTGGTCAGGTTTCTAACCCCATCTTCATCTGCATCTTCAGATATTTCAGAGAACACTTGGGTCAGGGGCCCCATATTGCACATGCATTTCCTTTTCCTTCTTTTGACTTAATTCGAGAGTAACAAGAGTTTTCTCTGCAGAAGGAAGATGTGGAATCAACTAATCCTGTCCAGCTGCTTATGCTTTTGTTTCTTTGTTTCTTTCTTTTTAAAATTTTATTGGAGTATCGTTGATTTACAATTTTGCATTGGCTTCAGATTTACATCAAAGTGGAATCAGTTGTATAATATATATATTATTATTCTTGCCCCATTGGTTATTACAGAATATTGAGTAGATTTCCCAGTGGGTCGTTGTTAGTTATCTATTTTATATACAGTAGTGTGTATGTGTTAATCCCAAACTCCTAATTTATCCCTTCTCTCAACGGTTTCCCCTTTGGTAACTCTTAAGATTGATTTTGAAAACTGTTTTTGCTTTACATGTAAGTTAGTTCATTTTATTTTTTATTAGGTTCCACATGTAAGTGATCTCATATGATATTTGTCTTTCTCTCTCTGAATTACTTCACTTAGTATGAGAATCTCTAGATCCATCCATGTTGCTGCAAATGTGATTATTGCATTCTTTTTATGGCCGAGTAGTATTCCATTGTGTACATGAACCACATCTTTTTTATCCATTCCATTCAATGCTTAGGTTGCTTCCATGTCTTGGCTCAGCCACTTTTTTTTTTTTTTTCTCATTTTTGGCTACCCTGTGGCATATGGAGTTCCTGGAACAGGAATCAGATCTGAGCTGCAATTGTAACCGACCTAAGTCACAGCTGTAGCAACGCTGGATCCTTAACCCACTGTGCTGGGCCAGGGATCAAACCTGAGTCCCAGCACTCCCAAGCTGCTGGTCTTATTGTGCCACAGTGGGAACTCCTCAACCACTTGTTTTTATAATGTTTTATTAGAACACATCCATGCCTGTTTGTATGTGTTGTCTGAAAATATTTTCTGCTTCTGCTTTCATGCAATGACAGCAGAACTGAGTAATTTGAACAGTGGCTGTTTGGCTTGTGAAGTTTAAGTTATTTTCTTCTGGCACAGGATAGAAAATGTGTGGATCCCTGCTGTCAGATGACAGCCAAGTCATGTTGGGAAGGCCAGCCCAAGGCAGTTAGCCACATGAAGAGGAGAAAACAAAGGTGTTCGATAATCCACGGAATGGCCACTCAGTCCTTAATTAATTAATTAATAGGTAATGACATATTTTCCTGACGTGTAAAATTGCTCGGCCCTGTAACATTATTTGTAAATATAAATTTTTCTAAATAAAACCATTTATTCTCATGGACATATTGAAATTCAAAAATGTTTTATTTTGGATTCATTTTCAAGTAATGGTGATTACTGCCACCAATTTGCAGGCCCTTTGCAAGTTTTCGGATCAAGTGCTATTCTATAATAAGCATCATATATTTTATAACACCTTACATTATAATTTACTTGTTTATATACTTAGCTTTTGGTATATGATTGAAATTTGTTGCAGTGATTAGTTTGGATGAAATCATATCTCTTTAAACATAACTACTTCACAGTGGAAAAATAGGTAGTATTGGAGTTCCCGTTGTGGTGTGTGTGGCGCAGTGGTTAACGAATCCGACTAGGAACCATGAGGTTGTGGGTTCGATCCCTGCCCTTGCTCAGTGGGTTAACAATCCGGCGTTGCCGTGAGCTGTGGTGTCGGTCGCAGACGCGGCTTGGATCCCGCGTTGCTGTGGCTCTGGTGTAGGCCGGCGGCTACAGCTCCGATTCGACCCCTAGCCTGGGAACCTCCATATGCCGTGGGAGCGGCCCAAGAAATGGCAAAAAGACCAAAAAGAAAAAAAAAAAAAAAAAAAGAAAAATAGGTAGTATTAATGCTGTAGTTAATTTGGCCATCCATCCAGTCAGGTTTTATAAAAACAACTTGCTTCTTGGATTTTCTTAACACACAGACAGCCCCTATAGATTTAATGTGTCTTATTTGTGGGCTATCAAGATAGACTCTATTGAAGTGTCTATTGATATGTGTGATAAATAAGCAAAGTCAAAATGTTGTGCTGAGCATTTGAGAAGTTTGCAGAATGTGCTATCTACATTTGGGAAGGCTCTACTTAAAAGATTGGTCATCTTTTACAGTTAATGATGTAGCTATAATAGATACAAGTGACAAACCCAACCTTCCAATATTTACTGGGAAATTCAAGGCCACGCCACTTTTTTTTTTTTTGTATTCAGTGCAATTCCAGTGGTCTGAAAAAGGCGGGTCTCTGTAAGCATATCACAGTCAGATTTATGTGGGCACAGACGGGAGTTCCTGTTGTGGCTCAGTGGTTAACAAATCCGTATGCCTTGGGAGAGGCCCTAGAAAAGACACACACACACAAAATGTAGGCACAGTGAAAAACAGAGTAGACTTCTGCCTGTAATGTTGGCTTAAATGTTCAGCCATTAAATCACAAAAAGAGCCTGTATCTGGCACTGCACTATTGCAGTAAATTTCATTCTTAAAAAGTGATAATAACAAAATTTACTTCCTGTGCCAGTCTTGTTCCGTGTGTTTCTGGGAGTCAGGTTGTGTGTTCTTCACAAAATCCTTCCAGCTCTACATTCCTGATGAGGAACCTGAAGCTTAGAGAGGCTAAGTAATTTCTTAGGAACACAGAGGGGAAGTAATGTCCCCCAGTTTTGACTGATCCGATCCGGAAGTCTGGCTCTGAACCTCTGCAGTGAACTGCTGCTCTGCATAGGTGCAATCTTAGCTGACCGATCATGCAACAAAACTTAAATAGATCCTCCCCTTGCGTCTGTTTTTATGCCTTGTACAAAATGGATAAAAACAGTGTTCTTTCCTACCCTCTCTCATGACCTGCACCTTCAACCCTGAATCCCTTATATTTGCATAAACTCCATTACCTTTTAGAGAAGATCATTCTAAGTAAAATTACAAACTCTTTTTCAAAGCATTACAGTCATTCTCCTCTTATTTATCCTTTCCCTGGAGTATTAAATATGATGTTGTAAATCTCACCTATCATTCATCCCTCAAAGTGTGCTCTCTCATTAAAAAAAGAAACACAGAAATTCCAGTGTTGTTCCAGACAGCTGTACTTTGTTGAGATGACTTAGGTCTGGAAGGTGTTCATTCTACTGGACATCTCTAGAAACAAATATTTTAGCTTGATTTATGGTGCTGAAATAATTATTGTTATTTCACGGAATCCACGTACTTCCATTGGAAGAACAACATTTGGAAAGCATCTTCCAATTGTCCAGGCACCGTTCCCTGCCCTGAATTACTTCCTTTTAATTAAACCAGGTGGCACTTGGCGTCAGTGAATTTTAGATAATGCTCATGAGGACACCTGAAGGTGAAAAGTACAATTTAGCAGGACACGTTACTGATGTGATGCCACCAAGGATTCCTATTATGAGGGCTGTGCACACACTGTGACCCCCCGTCTCAGATCTCCCTGTTAGGAGTGTGAAGGGTCTGATGTTTTGCCTACTTGCAAGATAACAGGTGAGCCTGACTTAGTTTCATGAGTCACAGCAATGGTTGTGGCTGGAGTGTCTGTAGCTCCGGCCCCAAGGGGCCTGGGATCCCTGCACCACCAGCCAGTCACATTACAGGAGAGGAACCCCAAGTTTAAGGGAACTGACCCTTTCAACCTTTTATTGTGGGCACTGAGCATGCCTGCTCCTTTGCCCCAGAGAAGGACATTAACCTCTGTCTTCCAAGGTCATTAGCTGTGAAAACATCCTTAGTTGGGAACAGTGACAGCTAGTGCCTCTGCTTGTAAGAAGTGCAGAAACATGACAGACCCATGGAAAATGGTCTCACACAGCACCCCACCTCTTTCTACCCACTTAAACACTCTCCAGCCTTGAAAATTTTCAGGGCTACTTTTTTTTTCAATTTTTCAATTTAAAAAATTTTTTATGGCTACACCTGTAGCATATGGAAGTGTCTATGCCACAGCCACAGCAATGCCAGATCTGAGCCATTTCTGTGATCTATGCTGCAGCTTGTGGCAATGCTAGATCCTTAACCCACTAGGGAGGCCTGGGATCAAAACCGCCTCCTCATAGACACTATGTCCGGTTCTTAACCAGCTGAGCCACAACGAGGAACTCCTACTTTTTTAAATTTTAATTTTTTTAGTTGCACCTTTGGCATGAGGAAGTTCCTGGGCCAGGGATCAAACTCAAGCCACAGCAGTGACAATACAGAATCCTTAACCCTCTGAGCCACCAGGGAACTCCTCAGAGCTACTTTTCTTCCAGCCTTCTTGGTGGCTATATTTTAGAGAAATCTCATCTCTTTCTGAATCGTCATGGTAACTATACCCTGTACCAAGACTTTGTTATTAATCTTCTAACATACACTTCCCTGTGTCTAAAGGTTTTGTATGACTTAATATTTTTTTTCTCAAGGAGGGTCTAAGGTCTTTGAGGACAGAAACCACTTTTGGAGCTTATTTCGTACCCACTATAGTCTTCAATGTTGTTTATGGCTATTATCTATCTATCTATCTATCTATCTATCTATCTATCTATCTATCTATCTATCTATCCATCTATCTACGTGAAAAGGCCACAGTTAGAAAGGTTGTCCATGGTAACGAAGTGATAAAATGACCCCAAATTTCCAATTTGCCATGTTGCAATGACCACAGAAACAGAATTCCTAACTAAGAATCTGAAGGTTTTTATGATTTCATAGCTACAGCATGCCAAGATTCTACAGCCAAATCTTGGCTTGACTTTACTGGAGTTTAATCATGGTGTGTTGGTGACACGTGTTGTTTTATCTCTGATTAAACATAAGGGATGGAAGGGACTACCATGAGGCAAGGCTGGCTCTATTTTTATCCAGAAGTTTTTGGATAAAAAGTCAGCAATGTGCAGAAGACAGGTGGCAGCAAGGTGGAAGGCAAAATTGTGGGTGAGCATAATCCATGTTGGTACCAATTAATCAAGCAGCAAGCTCATGTTTATTCAGAATTAATTAAGTATCTGTACTGGACACGTCTTGTTAGCCTGGCTTCTGGTACAGAAGCAGAGAATGAGACCAGCATGTGAACTTGAAATAAGTTGGGAACCTAAGTAAATATTTTTCCTTCTCCCTGCATGTCTATAAAAAAGCAAAATATGTTTTAAAATGGAAATAGTACAAGACCTTATTTCATACACTGTGAGAGGCACTATAGCCTAGTGGACAGCATAGACTTTGGGGCTGGGTTAAAATCTGGACTGCACCACTTATGCACTAAATGAGTCAGGTTAAATTACACAAGTTTGCAGTAAATGTGGAAAATAAAACCCATTTCTTGGGATGCTTGAGAATGAAATGAAATGACAGAATGTATGTCAAGCACCCCGTGCAGGGTTTGCTGCCTACAGTTGGGCCTCCAAATGGTAATTTTCATCATCATTAGACAGTTGTGTCATAAGGAAGAGTCTAGGCTGGAAAAGTGGGGAGGCGACTGAAGAGGAATGAAAAACACCACGATTGGAGAGAGGACTGAATAGTAGAGAAGGGTGGGTATTCATGGTAGGGAAACAATTCCATATGTCCCGTAACGGTGGTTACATTGTCCCTTTATCCAAACCCATAGGATGGACAAGTCCAAGAATGGACCCTGCTATAAATGATGGACCCTGGGTGGTTTTGATGTGTGATGTAGGTTCACCAGTGGTACCAAATGTGGCTCTCAAGTGGGGGAAGATGATGGGGGAGGCTAGGTGTGTGGGTGGAAGGAAAAAAAATCTCTGTACCTTTTGCTCAATTTTGCTGTGAACCTCAAAGTGCTCTAAAAAATAAAAGTCTGTTTTTTTTTTTTAAATCCCTTAGAGGCATTCCCCAAGCAGAAAATTACCCAGGGGACATGGGAAGTTTTTAAACTATAAGCCAGGGAAACCCCCAGTTCTCAGAAATGGAGGAGAAAAGATAACTTTCCTTAAGTGGATTGTTCTGATTACTGATGGATTAAATGAAGAATTTCAATTTTTTAGGGCCACAACCAGAAGTATTAGATTCTGTCACCCTATCCATCTTTGTAACTTTTCCATGCTAAAAGTGGACAATTTACTCTATACAAGAGGCTTTGCCTGAGTTTCAAGTGGACTTTTGGTATTTTTTACTGGCTTTTTTAGATAGTCCCATTATAAAGCATAAAATCAAAATTATAATGTAGACAGTAATAGTTTCTTTGTGAAATTGAAATAAGGTCATTGGTAGTTTTCCAAGGAGGGGGTGAGTTACATTTATGGGATCTAAATCCATTGGTTAAATGCAGAGGGATTAACATCTGTTAAAAGAATTGTGCTTTGGCATGCAGGTGTTTCAATATTTGCATTTAGTATGTGTTTCAGAAACAGCCTCTGAGAAAAACATTTATATAACAATCTGGTGGTTTTATTGTCTAAATCTGTCAGGACAGTCATTTGGTTACTCAGACTTTGTGACCCTCTTGCAAGCCGTAAACTATTTAACGAAGTGAGTATATTGAGAAAGATGACAGACTTTCAAACTCCAGGGAAAGAGTATTATATGAGAAGAATCAGCTTTTCCCCTGGAGACTGGGCCTAATATGTGAACAGCAAAAACAATTACATTGGTGATTTCAGGAAGTCCAATAAATTTCATGGCACAGTCCCACTTTTGAAATATTACATCACTCAGCAAAAGCTTAGGCTCGTATATTAGCTGAAGTGAGCTAATCATGAATTAATTACCCTCAGTTTGCTTTTGTGAATGGAGTGCAGAGCCAGGGCTCTGGTTTCAGTGCGGTCAGGGCCTTGCAGCTGAACTGTGCTGCCGTTTAAGGTGTCCCTGTGCCCACAGGTGAGGGCACTGCAGGTGGACTCTATCCAGCAGACCCGGGGACCCCCTCTCAAGGTGGGGAGTGACACAACCATCCCTAATCCACATGGTTAAAATAAATGGTGCTCTGGTCATTTGTTTTGTAGGTAAAGTGGGGGAAATAAATGCAACATTTCTCCAGGGATTTGTGGCTTAGAATGAGAAAGAAAAAGAAGAATCAATTGGTTGTGCAATGTTGCCAGATCATACCTCGAGGTAATGAAAACGGGGTAAAAGCAGAATTATGAATGACTTCTGTTTCATAAAAACTGCACGTGGCTATGATGGCACATGATGGCTCACTTTGGCTTAATTACTTTTTAAGTACCTTAAGTGTCTTTACTGAACGTGGATGGCCAGCCAGAAATAATGTTTTGTGTATAAATAGCAGTTAGCTTTTGATGTTAATATCTGCCATGTGGCTTGTTCTCCACAATTACTCTGCTTTTGACTTCTAGATAGTTCCTGAATCAAAGCTATTTCAGGCCACTTTGGAAATTCACCCAGGAAGTTGCAGCTGAAGCAGATTTCAGATACCTTATTGCTTCAGGTAGTTGTCCCATTAGCCTTTAGAGGGTGGGGCTGTGTATGTGGAGTTGTTATTAGAGTTTTGTCTGATGGCTTCTGGAACAATCTGCAGTCTTTTGGAGTTAGAACAGCCATCTCCTGTGTTTTCTTCTCTGAACACATACAATTACTTTTCCTGAAGGCTGTAGCCAGTTCTGTAAACTTGACATCCATATTTCCTCCTTTGGTGGTTTCCAGAATTTTGGTTTTCTTGGACCAGAAAGATCTTCAGAAATTTTCATGGGATTGGGGAGACTTATGTTTGTAGTCAACTTTTGATTTTGCCAATGATGGGCATGAGAAATACTTTCATCATTTAATAAATTGGCGTGCATTTTAACACTCCAAATTAAGAAAGATACAATGCCTGGGTGAAGCATTTTAAATTGTAAATTTAAGTGTAAATTTAACTTATGCAGAAGTCATTTCTTATTTTTCCTCACTTGGGCGACAACTTGGCCATGGCTCGACGTCTTGCAGGAAGATGTTAAGAAACACTGACAGATTTGGAAATGCTTTTTGCTTGGGATCAGGAGGCCTGGGTTGGGGCGAGACCCTAACTCCATGTCAGCTGTTGAATTCTCTCTGAGCTCTCTCCTCTGGGAAAGGAGGATGGGAACCATGGTCCGGCCCTTCTCACAGGTTTTTGTGAAATTCATGTGGAATAATGCATACAAAATGTTTTGGGGTACATAAAGCACAGTGAAAGTGAGGTTGTTTTATTCCAAATTTATGGACGATGATAATGAGTGCTATGATCCTCAATGTCAGGAATCATCTGAGGAATCGCTTCCCCGTCTTTCCTCTGAGAGTCTGACCTCTCCACTTGCAGTGTGAGCAATGCCATCTCTGATCTCTGATGGGTAAAGGATGTAGAGACTTTAATCCAACTGGTTTTGGTCTTATGAGAAACACCTGCCTATTGTTACTCGCTTTTTCTTTTCTTTTCTTTTCTTTTCTTTTCTTTTCTTTTGTCTTTTAGGGCCACACCCGCAGCATATGGAGGTTCCCAGGCTAGGGTCCGAACTGGAACTGTAGCTGCTGGTCTATACCACAGCCACAGCAGCGTCAGATCTGAGTCACACCTGCGACCTACACCATAGCTTATGGCAATGCTGGATCCTTAACCCACTGAGTGAGGCCAGGGATCGAACCTGCGTCCTCATGGATACTAGTCAGGTTTGTTTCCATTGAGCCTCGAGGGGAATTCCGCTACTGGCTTCTTGAAGAAAGAAATGCTCCTTTCCTTCTCTGTGATTGCCCTTGAGAAAGACAAAGATGTTTCATTCCTGAGATTTAATTTTCTTTCTGGGCCAAATATCTCTAATTCCTTTAATCATTCCTTACATGGAAGAACTCAGAGTCCAATGGTCATGCTGTCCTATTCCTCCCATCTCTCAGGGGGCACTAGCAATGGCTTCTGTGTCCCAGGGATGCTCTGAGTACATGGAGAGGTGTGGTACCCAACTCCCTGCTTGGCATGTTGCCTTGCTGGTGAAGAACACAGGCTGTGAGGCAGCCATCTTGGATGTTGTCTTCTCAGCTTCCCTCTGACTCTGCACACACTCCTGTTGCTCCTACTGCATTTCTATTTAATTATATACGAACATGCCTCTTACCTCTAGTATGTATCTGCTTCCAACAGGGTCATTATCTGATGCAAGTGCATTGACAGGTGAGAATGTGGCAGTGTCACTGCTTCGTATTTCAAGGGTAAGGGGTGCATGGAGCAGGTATTAGATCAAGGAAAAGAAAACCGGTGGGGGCCCCAATTTCCCACCCTGCCTTGCCTGCTCCTGAATGATTAGTCACCCTTACCACATTACATAACCACACCTCGCCCCTGAATAGCATATTAAATTCACATTATCCCAGTTTTGAAGATGGGGAAAATGGATTGATGACATTTCCTTAATTCCTTTATTTACTCTTGAGGAAGTAAGCAGTACATACGCCTAGGCTGAAAGGACGTAGGGACTTGTGGGAGAGCGAGAGAGGCAACGTCTTTAAACACTATGTCTGAACTGGAGAATCAGTGAGGGAACCCTCCCTGTTTGATGTGGTGCTGTCCTAACCACACACAGTCAGGAGCTAACATGCACTTCCTGAGGTTCTTTAACATTTGTTCTGCAATATGTCCTCTGGCTTCTTTCAAGGGCTTCAAATACCATTGCTTTTTGGGTGATCTTGGCTTCCTGGGCTACTGTTTGGATCAAATCTCAATGTTTAGAGCATCAGAGCAGTGACAGACAAATGATGTCTGGTTTCATTTTGTGGATTCTAATTTTCTAAGACCCATCTCAGTTACATTGCTAAGAAGGAACAGTTCTCTCACACTTTTATTTCTGAGAAAATGCCACTAATGAAAACAATATTGAGTCGTACGTCCACTGACTCACCAATAATTTGTCTACCGTGTGACCCACTCCATGCTGCTTTTACAGATTTACACCTGCCCTGCGAAGTTGCTTGCTGAAGCCCTTAGGAATGAGGGAGGAAGGAGTGAGGGGGAGGGGGAGAGGTGTGTGTGAGTGTGTGTGTGTGTGTGTGTGTGAGAGAGAGAGAAAGATTGTGTGTGTGCATAAGATAGAGAGATAGAGATTGTGTGTGTGTGTGTGTGTGTGTGTGTTGCGGGGGAGTGTAGAGACTTGAGGGATGGTGAGAGGGAGGGAGGCTGAGCCTTTATTTTTAGGTTGATTTCTAACTCAGGGCAGAGAGAAATCAGTCACCAATATTCATGACATTGATGTCTAGGTGATGAGACCTGTCATGTAACTAAGTTGTTCAGGATTTCAGTAACATCTTTCTTTTTCCCTTCCTTCCTTCCTTCCTTTCTTTCTTTCATCTTTTTTTGCTTTTTTAGGGCCACACCTGAGGCATATGGAGGTTCCCAGGTTGGGGTCAAATCGGAGCTACAGCTGCCAGCCTGTCACAGCCACAGCAATGTGGGATCCCAGCCATGTCTTCGACCTACACCACAGCTCGTGGCAACGCTGGATCCCCGAACCGCTGTGAGAGGCCAGAGATTGAATCCACGTCTTCACAGATACTAGCTGGATTCGTTTCCACTATGCCACAACGGGAACTCCTCAGTGACATTTCTTTTAAAATAAAATACAACCTACAGATTGAATGTACTTAAGAAAAATTCCGGAAAAAAATTTATTTCCAGGGAGTTTTTTGGTTATGGCGGTGGTGCTGAGGAATATGTGTTATTGATCTTCTAATAGAAATAAGGACTTCAACACAAGTTTTCTAAGAAAATTAATGCCTGCCCCAGGTTAATGGCCTTGAGGCAATCTCGCAGTCAGCCATCCATCCTCAGGAAATGCCCCAGGCCTTGATCATTATTGTGTAAATAATACAAAAGTGGGTATAGTTCTCTGGTCAGATGGGAACATACACTCCTGTTCTCTCCTGGATTCCCTTTATGACAATAAGCATAAAATATTAGCAATAATTTTCCTTCCAATGCAAATAGATAGTCCTGTTTAAACTAAATTATTAAACACAATATTAAACAAATTTGAACTCTGTGTGTTTGAGTAAAAATAATAGAAGACCCCATGCTTCGAATTCTTAGACAGCTGTAGTTAGAGCTGAGTAGAGTCAAATGTTGACTTGAGAAGAATGCAATTACTGTCATATTCGATATTTCAAGGTAAAATGAGTGTTAAATAGAGACATTATTGACTGTTTTAATGGTTGCAAACAAAAGACAGTACTAAAATTTCCTCTTAAAGTTGGGACCTTATATGCTAATAAAAAAATCTTATGTAACTGCATTTTAGAAGTTTTCAAATACATATTATGATGTATAGGGGTTGTTTTCTTATCTTAAAATATCAAAGGATTTTTATGGTCTTTTCTAGGGTTTATTTTGCATTCCAGGATCTTCGAGAAGGCAAATAGTAAAATGAAAAACACGTGCGGGAAATTAGGAGCTCAGTTGCCTGGGCCGCTGGAGGGGATGCTACTGAAGGGGAAAGGCCTTCCTAATTTGAACAGAGATGTACCTGTGTCACACCACCCTGTGTCCCCGATTCAGGTGTAGAACTTGTACACTTTAAATACCTTACATTTTTATTTGTCAATTATACCTTACTTAGTAAAACGGGAAAAAATAAATTAAAAAAACGCACTTCCTTGCTGTGAGAGTTCTTTGTACATTTGGGGGATCAGCTTTTTTCATTTTTCTAAATGTCATCCCAGCACTATTAAAAAGTCCATCTTGTGCTCATATACGTGATCTGATACCTCAGTTAGAATCGATGTTTCCCTGGGTGATTGGATTTATTTTGACACTGTCTTCTCTATTGTATTAGTCTTGGCTGTTTATTCATCTACCGTATTTTGATAGAGTCGTGCTAATCACTTCCCTCTTGGCCCTTCTTTCTCTAAGGGCCTTATCAGTACTTTTGCATGTATTTTACACGCAAATTAGAACCATACACGGCTTTTTAGAGCCATCTTGTCTAACTCCAGGGGAAAAAAAAAATCTCATTTATATACGTATTTTTTTGAAAAATCACATATTACCTAGAAGGACCCCTGGTACTTTTTTTTGTTGAGTCATCCTGATGAAAAAGCAAGGGTTGTCTTTCAGTTTGTTCAACCTCACTTTTATCTTTCAGGAGTGTCTGTAATTTTCCTCATGTAGGTTGTGTACATTACTGTTAATTTACAAAATGTTTTTTAGTTTGTGTTGATGTTTTTCCTGACCTTATTTCATTTATGACAATTTTAACATTGATTCTGATAGTCCAAGAAAAATATTATACCATGTGAAAATACTATTTCCAATTATTTTCTCTTGTCTTGTTGCATCAGCTTATATATCCAATTCTGTGTGGAATTGTTCTGCAGAGTATCAGGCATTATTGCCTTGTTCTGGAGCTTGGTGGAAATGCTTCTTGTGTTTACCTAAGAAGTTGTTTAATGGTTTTAGAGGTTGAGGTACATTTATTTTATTAATTAAAAAAATCCATGGTTTTCTATTTTACAAACTGTCTCATTAGAAATGAGTTTTGAATTTTGTTGACTTTTTTCAGTATCTACGTGAATAGTAAGATAACTTTTTAAAGAATTAAAAAAAAAAACGGTGGTCATTCTAATGGATTTCTTAGATTTATTGGATTTATTCACTCTTTCATGTAATAAACCTTAGTCATATTACTTTTTAATGTGTTATTGAAGTCTATTTCCTAATGTTTAAGACTTTTTTGCCCCAATATTTCAAAATGAGATTGGTCCGTTTTTCTTTACTATGCTATTTTATCAGGTTCATGTACCTATACTGTATTTTCTTTGTAAAAAAATTTTTGAAAGTGTCTTTATGTTTGGGAAAATGAAAGTAGCATCGGTTTATCTAGTCTTTGGAGGTTATGCAGAATTCCTCTGTCAAACGATCTGCACATGGTAATTTTTAAGGACTCATTCCCCATTTTTTTCTATGAAAATTGACCCAAGGTTTTGTTTTGTTTTGTTTTTTTCTTTTTAGGGCCAAACCTGCTGCATATGGAGGTTCCAGGTTAGAGGCTGAATCGGAGCTGCAGCTGCTGGCCTACACCACAGCCACGGCAAAGCCGGATCCAAGTTCGTTTGTTTGTTTTTTAATGGAAATTTGTATATAGGTCTATGATAAAAGAATAATGGTCCTTAAATGTGTCCATGCCCCAATTTCCTGGGACCTATGACTATGTTATGTTGCATGGGAAAAAGGACTGTGCTCGTTGTGATTAAAAAGTAAGGATTTGGAGTTCCTGTCGTGGCACAGTGGTTAACGAATCCGACTAGGAAGCATGAGGTTGCGGGTTCGGTCCCTGCCCTTGCTCAGTGGGTTAACGATCCGGCGTTGCATGAGCTGTGGTGTAGGTTGCAGATGCGGCTTGGATCCCCGTTGCTGTGGCTCTGGCGTAGGCCGGAGGCTACAGCTCCGATTCGACCCCTAGCCTGGGAACCTCCATATGCCGCGGGAGTGGCCCAAGAAATAGCAAAAAGAAAAAAAAAAAAAAAAAAAAAAAAAAAAAGAAAGTAAGGATTTGAGATGGGGAGATTATCTGGGATTGCTTAACCTTTGAGAATTTAAAAATGAATAACTTTTTTTCTACTGGGTCAGAGAGATATGACTTGAGAGGAACTTGATTTCTACCTGCTCTTGCTGACTTTGAGGATTGAGTGAGACCATCAGCCAAGGATTATGGTGACTTCAAGAAATAGGAATGACCATTCCTGGGGATGGGGTGGGGGGACCTTGGTCATGCAGCCACCAGGAAACACATTCTCCTTTAGAAACTTCACAAAAGGAAACAGACTGCTAACACCTTGGCTTTGGTTCAGGGAGACCCACATTGGATTTCTGACCTACAGAACTATAAAGTAATAATTTGCCTTGTTTTATGCCACTGAGTTTGTGGTGATTTTTTATGGCAGCAATAGAAAATAGGGTCAGGTTTAATCAGTGTATTTTATAGGACATGGACTATTTTAGCTAGGTTTTCAAATTTATTTTCATAGACTTGTGCAATATTGAGTCATGGTTTTCAAAGTTTTATCTATTTCCCCTCGGTCATGTGTTATTTTGTGCAGTTGTATTTAATTTTTCTTCAATTAAGTTAGCTCATTTTTGTTATGGTTCTTCCAGCTCGTCTGAATCTGTGGAGGACAAGCCTGAAGGCCATGTCTTATCTACTCTTTCCCAACTAGACTGGTCCATTATCACTGTGAAGTTTTTGAGAAGACAGAGCCAGTCTTACCTGCAGCTAAATCTGCCTCTTATTCAGCTAATTTCTCTTGCAGGAATGCTAAAGTTGACAAAGAAAAGCCAAGTCTCACCAATATTATAACCCCCTCACCCCCGGGTTCGTCTCACTCATGGGCTCTGTTTGCACATGATTTGGACTCTTCAGTTTGCTCTGGTCTGTGTGGTTGCATAATGGCTTGTGTTGATGCTTCCGTGCTGCAGGCCTGAGTGTTGTACACATCACCTCTGCTTGGTCCCATTGGGCAGAACTTAAGCACATCCTATATTCCTGCTCACCTGCTGGGAAGGGAGACTGGGAAATAAGTTTATTCTCAGTGCCTCTCTGTTCAGCTGAAACACAGAGGTAATCTCATGATGGGAGAAGAGATGAATGTACAGAGAAGCAACTGTTGGCATTTTCCATGTCCTTTATCTCATGATTTTCCCCTTTCTCCCCCACGAAAAATAAGGATGTTTCTTTGCATTGAAATGTTTAAAAATTTCCCCAACACTGAGTAGTAATTATATTGAGAGAAATTTAAGCTACTTTATTCTTTCTATAGTTGTTAGGTTTTCCCCTCCAATGAAAATAGCCCTTTCATCACATATTTTATAGTTAATAATGATCATTGTTTTAAAAAAATCAGCCAATGAGAGGGAAGGGAAATATCATTCCACATTTCTGCACATTGAGAAAAAATATTACTATTTTGATGACTATCCCTTCATGCCTGTTTTTTCGAACATACATCCCCTTTTCCAAAGATTTTATCAAAAGATGATCATATAGTAATAATGCCTTTAGTGTATAAACTTTTAAAAAACATAGCTTTCTTTTTGTTCCTTGTCTTTTCTCCTCCTTCCAAGTAAACAATCCTTGGTATTGCTGTTAACACTTTGATATGTATCTTGGCTTACTTTAATTTATCGTCATATAATTATATTCATATATATATTTACAGTGTATTCATACATGTATGATCGTATGTATATTCGAATATTTTGTATTGTTCAGTTTAGAGAAATGGGATAATATTTGTATTTTTATATATCATAATACAATATATTATTATATATTATGTTTCTCTGCCCCTATCTTTCTTACTTAACAGCATGTTGTGGAAATCTTTTCAGTCATCGATATCAGATTAAAATTATTCTTTGTAATTGCTGCATGTTATCTTATGATATGGCTTTACCACAACTTATTCAAAAGTTTACCCATAAAGGACCTTCATTTCTTTCTCACATTTTGTCCCTGCCCTGAAAAACTGCATTAACCACCCTTATGTATCTGTACTTTATTCCTACAGAATAGATCACCAGTAACAGGGGTTCAGATGCAAAGAGTGTATGTACTTTAAATTTTAATAGATATCGCCAGAGTGCTATTCCAAAAGGCCATAACAATTCATACTTCCTTTGGCAATGTATCTCTATATCTTTCACCATATCTACATCAGTAATAGGTGTTATCACTCTTTTAAATCTTACCAGTATCATATGTGAAGTGATACCTCATTGCTACTTTAACTTTTCATTTTACAACCATTGAGATTGCGTGTGTGTTGTATATGTGTGTCTGTGCACGTGTGTGGTAGTATTTTTAGGCTATTTAAAAAATATTATAAAACAAAACCCATGAATTTTAGTACTTCAGAGGCACATATTACATTATAAATTGTCTGCAGAAGTCTGCATCATCTGTTCAAAAAGCAAAAAATTCTGTGTACAACTTTTTTTTGTCTTATGAAATAACTGCCTCACTGATCTTTTTATTTTCAGAAGCAGTTTCAAAGTTTAAATTGCCTAATTAACTGATTATTTTATTATTACTTAAACCCAGCAGATGACTAAATGGCTAGTAAGCTTATACTGCCAGGTAAAAGTTTACTATTCATTCCATTACTTCAAAAGCAAACATACGTCTATTCTTTTGCTACGTTTAAAAATAGTTGGGTTCCTTTAATCTTAAATTTTTTGGCAGTCAATTTAGAAAGGGGTCGATTGCAAGCTCTTCCAGATTTGAGTCTTTTCAGGGTAAACATAATTGCTCTTCTCAGGAGGCTAAGATTCTAGTCCTGTAAGTTTGAAATGAGTGATAAACTACCTAAGATTAAGAGAGATAATTTTTTTATAATTCAGACTAATGACAGTCGCTTAGTATAAAGACATAAACTTGGATTAAGTTAAACATTGAAACCATTGATTATGCTCAACATAATTGATTTTGCTAACCATTAAAACCAGTCATCACCAGCGTAAAATCTGGGCTTAGGCACTTAAAGAGGAGAGTGGGGTCAGCCTAGGTATTTTTCAAATATAATTATTTGTGTATTTATTATATATGTGTTTTAGCTATTTAAAATCTGAAATCTTACAACTGTTCCTTTTATGTCACTATGTTAGTCCCCAAGTATGACAGCTTGGTTTTACAACTTCCAAAATGTATTCAAATGACTCACTTGTATTTTTACATAGGCACTGCAATTGCTCTTAGAAATTCAAAGTGCATGATTATTGTAGCTATATGTAAATGATGTGCATATTACAGATGCCAAAATATAATACATGTATTAGGTTGTAGCAGATGATTTCCCCCTCGTGGCATCATGTTTCTCTTAAACTTTTAGGAGTCTGTAGGCTGCTATATAAATGGTCTGAGTGCTAGGTCAATTTTTTAAATATAAAGATTGACAAAATTGTAGCTACTTGTTTCTAGGGGATAGAGACAGAAACTGTGAAACCAATTTGGTTGTTCTTGTGGCATTTTAAACAAGCAAAAAAGTTAAACTGTCTATAAAGAAACTGCATTTGTAAGTTTTATTATTCAATCCACCACTGCCTTGCTGACTAATAAAAATGGAAAATGTGTGCTTTTATAGGTTTATAAAAAGGCAAGCTATCGTTTCATGAAAAATATCTTGCACCGATTGAATACAGGTGGCTGTTTGTTTGGACTTTGAAGATGTAAAGGCTTAGTATAGATGTCTGAAAAAGGTAATACAGCATAATAAAAAAAAATCTTCCTCTCTCTGCTCATCAATCCTTTGGGTATTCCATGTCAAATAAATGCTACAACAATTTATAGTAAGAGTACACAGTGGAAGTGCCAACCCTAACACTCCTTAGGACTGGATACCTGCCAGGTTTTCCACACCAATATTTAACGTGAACTAAAACGTCTTTTCCATTGGAAGTGTGAGAAGGAGCTCGCTTTCCTATATTTGGCTATGCGCTTACGTGAAGTATAAAGTCAAACGCCCGTGATGTTCTCTTTATTTCAACCATGATAAATGGTGTTCATTTGTTTAAGTGCATGTGGCAGCTTTAGTGTTCCAACTATAAATTTTGGTTAACTTCTATTGACACGCTGTATTAAACTTAAGAAAAACAAATTACACTTCACCCGTTTTAATTGACTAAATGTGTCAAAAACACAGTAAGTATAACACGAAAGGTCAGAGCCTTCGTCTACACTGTAATGGGTGTCATGGCAGGGATCCAACTTTTCTTGTACATTTCATTTTTCACCAACTTTTAGGACGAGGCATACGTTTAGCATTCACTTCCACTTCTCATTTGTACTTCAAAGTTTATCACAGGCTGTGTGACTACCAAGAACACTTTTCTCTTGGGCTATTTCAAGTTCTCCTCACGCTGACGTGCATGCCTGGAGAATGCCGACGTTCTCCTGTAAACAAGGGCTCGAGAATGTACCGCAGCATTCTCGGGAACGAAACGCTGATTTATAGCTCAGCGCAGATCACTGTGGCACCACCTGGAAAAGACCTGGTTTGCCTATCTATTCCCCGCTTCCACGAATGAACATGCAACCCAGTGGCTAGGTGCTGGATTAAACCTGCACCCTGGCCTCCCTTGGGATCTGATTAAAGTGACCAGTTGGAATTCTTTTGCTTTACATCCAATGGTTTATATAGGTCTTTATTCCTCTGGGAATTTATTAGCTTGCGGCCGGATGATTAAATACTATTAATGAAGCTTTCTCTCACCTGCTGCCATCCACCCTTTTTTCTTTTTTCTCCTTTGGTCTGGTGTCTTTTCAATTCCTTTCTCAAAATGACTTCCTTTTCAAGGATTCAAACCTGCATTTCCAGTGCGAATTTACGTCTGGAAAAACTCTAATCGGGCCAGGTGTTTGCCAAGTGTTATGTTTCGGATTGCAGAAAACAGGGATTCTAAATCCTAACATTTATGCTGTTTTCATCACTGCTTGTCACAGCCTCATTCCTTATGACCCGCTCAGCCAACAAGAGACCCCATGTTTTATGTTGGCAATCACAGGAGACTGTCAGTATTTGTTCTGCTCTGATCAGCTTCGGGGTGGGAAGTAGACAGCGGTCCTTCTCCAAAAAGCTCAGACACCTGATGCAGGCTAATCAGGGGTTTCGATTCTCCTTAAAGAAAGGATGAGACCACCCTCCAGCCTTAGGTCAGGGGATCACGACCACTGTGAAGATTCGACGAGAATGCGTCTGGTTCTAAATGACGGGCTGGCAGACTTTCCCCCAAGGGCCAGAGAAGAAAACTTAGCCTTGAAGTCCAGATGGTCTCTGTCACAACTCCTCAGCTCTGCCATCCGAGGCACAACCTGCGGCATTATGTAAACGCATCGGTGTGGCTGAGGGCCAATAAATATTTATGGACAATGAAATTTGAATATCATATAAATTTCATGTGTCATGGAACAGTCCTCAGACTTTTTTCTAAGCATTTAAAAATGTCAACACCTTTCTTTGCTGGGGGGCCCTACAAAAACAGTCAGCGGGCTGGAGGTGGCTGGAGGGTCCTTGCGTGCCAACCCCTGCTCGAAACAAATATAATACTCATTCTAAAAGGCCCGAGAAGGTTAGACTCAGGAAGTTTCTTTTTGAAAGAATGTGGCTCTGGTCTCCTACAAATAAGGATCGTCTTCCTCCCTCCCCTCCGTTTTGAGTCAGGAGGTAAATATGTGTGCATTTTCGGTCTAATCCTGTGAGCATGAGGTATAGTGGGGTGGTTGGTGCCTGGCCTGCATCTACTCTGCTTTCGCCATGCCCATCACACCCAGCTTCTCTGCCACTTTGTGCAGCAGGCACGCGAATTTCTGTGTGAGGTTTTCTTTGGCTCCTGGAGCGCTTTGGCCCTTGGGGAGGCTTAATGCTGGACATGCCGCGACTTTAAGGCCCTTTGGGAGTAGCCCTGGGCCAATGACCCAGTGAGTCAGAGGGTAAGATCCCCAGCCTGGGTTCTCTCTGAGGGGTGGTCTGCTCTGTCTCCCTGGCTCCTCAGTGGGGTTGGAGTCCCCACAGCTAACAGCTTACAACCTGCTCCAAAATATCCCCTTTATTGGCCTCCTTCCTGCTCTGTTTCACCCCCACTCCTCTCCTGGTTCCTCTCAGGCTTCCTTCCCCATTAAACCCCCTGCGTGCTGGATTCTCACAAGATAGCATGTTCTCTTTTTTTTAGAGTTCAAGTTTTTCTTTTCTTTTTTTCCTTTTTAGGGCTGCACCTGCAGTATATGGATGTTCTGGGGCTAGGGGTTGAATTGGTGCTGCAGCTGCTGGTCTACACCACAACCACACCCACATCAGATCCGAGCTGCATCTGCGACCTATACTGCAGCTTGCGGCAATGCTGGATCCTTAACCCACTGAGTGAGGGCAGGGATCGAACCTGCATCCTCATGGACACTATGTCAGGTTCTTAATCTGCTGAGCCACAATGGGAACTCCAAGAGGGCATATTCCTAAATTAAAAAACTGCCTTTTGTAAATAAGGAAGGCTGCTGGATGTGGTTATAAATCTTAAATGTGTGCTTTCTTCTTTTGTATCTAGTCAGATGAGGCCACCTGTCCTCCAAGGATGGCAGGGTTTGACCTCTTCTATCCTCAGCTGAAGGGCAGGTATCAGAATGATGGTGATGGCCATCTGAATGACCACTAACCAAGGAGCTTTCCAAGATGTGGGGTGACTTCCCCACCCATGTCTCACTGATTGTTGTGCCCAGTATGCTGTGACACATGGCACAAGGAAATAGGCAGAAGGGACATTGTGCATCCTCTACCCCTGCTCCTTTCTGCTCCTGTGACATGTCAAAGACTGTGGCTATGACAGCTCACTTTCTCTTTTCTGTTGTGAAGTGTAGGATTGGGATGAAGAGAAATAACATGGCCTCTTTGAACTCCAAATCTTGGATAGATTTTCACCATGCGTCTAGCCCATGATAGATTTCCTGACCACCTTCTGCAAATTTTCTTCCAAATCACCTTTGTTTTGTGGGGCTAGGACAAATTATTCAGAAAAAAAAAACCAGTCCTTAAAACTCTTTAAAAAGTAGTTAAGAGTTTTTCCCTGACAACACCCTAGCTCCGTATGGTTCCTTCATTAGTAAAAAGCATGGATATGCTTTATTAATATTCCTTCTACGGGCTCCCATTTTTGAAAAGTACATCTTCACTACTTGCAGTGTAACTGAAAAAGGAATAGGGGTGACCGAAGCCTTTTTAGGTTAAACTTTTCTTGAGGAAAGAGAAATAAAATGGAGAAACGCAAAGGAGAGACACGGGTTGCTTTTAAAGCAGCAAAAGAGGATGGGACCAAGATTTGAGACCATTAAATACAGAGTTTTTTATTTTATTTTATTTTATTTTATTTTATTTTATTTTATTTTATTTTATTTTCCCACTGTACAGCAAGGGGGTCAGCTTATCCTTACATGTATACATTACAATTACAGTTTTTCCCCCACCATTTCTTCTGTTGCAACATGAGTATCTAGACATAGTTCTCAATGCTATTCAGTGGGATCTCCTTGTGAATCTATTCTAGGTTGTGTCTGATAAACCCAAGCTCCCGATCCCTCCCACTCCCTCCCCCTCCCATCAGGCAACCACAAGTCTCTTCTCCAAGTCCATGATTTTCTCTTCTGAGGAGATGTTCATTTGTGCTGGATATTAGATTCCAGTTATAAGTGATATCATATGGTATTTGTCTTTGTCTTTCTGGCTCATTTCACTCAGGATGAGATTCTCTAGTTCCATCCATGTTGCTGCAAATGGCATGATGTCATCCTTTTTTATGGCTGAGTAGTATTCCATTGTGTATATATACCACATCTTCCGAATCCAATCATCTGTCGATGGACATTTGGATTGTTTCCATGTCCTGGCTATTGTGAATAGTGCTGCAATGAACATGCGAGTGCATGTGTCTCTTTTAAGTAGAGCTTTGTCCGGATAGATGCCCAAGAGTGGGATTGCGGGATCATATGGAAGTTCTATGTATAGATTTCTAAGGTATCTCCAAACTGTTCTCCATAGTGGCTGTACCAGTTTACATTCCCACCAGCAGTGCAGGAGGGTTCCCTTTTCTCCACAGCCCCTCCAGCACTTGTTTAAATACAGAGTTGATAAGAGAGAATGGTTGTGCTTACCTAAAGCCAGAGATACTTAAAGAGAAGCAGATTTATATGTACTTTTTAAATTTTTTAAAGGGGAATGTTTAAGGTTTTTTTTGTTTTTTGTTTTTTTTTTGTCACACCTGGGGTATGTGGAAGTTCCCAGGAGAGGGATCTAACCTGAGCCATAGCAGTGACACCAAATCCTTAACTACTAGGCCACCAGGAAACTCCAAATTTATATTTTAATCAAGAGTTTTAGTTTTTATTAGAAGCCCCTACCACAACTTCAAGCTGCATGTCAGATTTTAAAGAATGTATGTTTGAATAATTATCACTGTCTTAACTCCTAATCCCTATGAACATTAAATCAATGTTTACTTGACCAAAAATTTCTTAGGTACTTTGGCCTAGAGGATGACGTGAAAGGCTAAGGTAAGAAAAGGAAGACCAATGATTGACAGGAATTATGCTTTCCGTTCTTGGACGCCTCAAAATGAAATAGATGCATTCATATAATTTAGAATGGGCCCTGCTGTATAGCACTGGGAACTATGTCTGGTCACTTGTGATGGAGCATGATAATGTGAGAGAAAAGAATGTATACATGTATGTGTGACTGGGTCACCTTGCTGTGCAGTAGAAAATTAACAGAACACTGTAAATCAGCCATAATGGAGAAAATAAAAATCATTATAAAAAATTTAGAACAGGGCTTTGAATCTACACTGAATATGGCCAGATTGGGTCAGCTGGTGATCAAGATGATTCAGGAAAGAAAAATACAGTTAAAAATAGTCCCTTGTCTATAAAGAACTATGTATTAGATGAAGTCTTTTCCTTTAACATTATTACAGGTAAGAACTTGGATGGATCAATGGATTTCCTTAATTAATTCTATATATAGGCCCAACGCTGGGTACTAAAGACGGGTTTAGGACATGGTCTCTGGTTTAGGCAGCCTCTGGTGCCTTTATGAGCAGCACCAAAAATGGTACAGGAAAACCCAAGAAGTGCCTTACACTCTTTGATGGGTTCCACTGCATCCTACTGTGTGGTCTTTGCTTTGCTTGATCATAGATTCATATTAACTTCATCCATTCATTCACTCAGTATTTTTGGTTCATCTACTATAAGCTAGATATTGTGCTAAGTGTCTCAGATGTCCTCAGGGAGCTTACTCTCTTGTCTTTAGGACAAACCAACACTGAGATTTAGGAATACATGAGAAATTCTTGAGGTCCAGGAGTCATTAAAATTGAATTATGATATTATTGAGTCCCAATATTATCCAGATATGAAAGCTAAATTATAGATGACAGCCTTTGAGGACAGCTTCCTGACAACGTATCACATTGTTTCAGGAAGAAGTAGAGTCACATGAAAATGGGAGGTGAGTTGAAGATAGGACATCTTCTAAAGTATGTGCAAAGGTTTAGTCACCAACTCTTGTTCTTAATACTCTATACTATCCATGGATCAACATTCAGCCCAATGAGTTTTCAAGTTTCTTACTGGTCATTTCTTTTTTTTTGTTTTTAAGGCCATACCCATGTCATACGGAGTTTCTCAGGCTAGAGGTCTAATTGGAGCTGTAGCCGCCGGCCTACGCCAGAGCCACAGCAACGCGGGATCTGAGCCATGTCTGCAACCTACACCACAGCTCATGGCAATGCCAGATCCTTAACCCACTGAGGGAGGCCGGGGATCAAACCCGCAACCTCACGGTTCCTAGTCAGATTTGTTTCCACTGCACCACGATGGAAACTCCTCTTACTGGTCATTTGAATAATCCTGCAGATAAAGTTTTTTGCATTATGGATGGGATGTCCACTACCTCAAGATTACTGCCAGTCTCAGCTGCACCTCATCATACATCATCAGCTTTCAGCCCACCCTGCCCACCTCATCTTACACTTCATCATGTCTTGCATTCTTTGGGAGCTCTCTGTTCTGTTAAGGAATCTGTCTCTATTGTTTATGAATTCACTATTTCCAAACTGAATATAAATTAGCGGAACTTTATTGGTATCCAAATTAGTTCTTTTAAATTTATCAAAACAAGGACTATTGCACATTATCAAAAAGGAATAATTCTTATGATAAAAAGTGGTCAAGAAATATTAAATGATACTACATAGTTTCTGGATGTTATTCCTCTCTAGTTGGTTCTATAAACTTGAGCAGGCAGCTTATTACCATGCTAAACAGAAAGAAGTTAAAATACTTGCTAACTGCCCAGTAGAGCTGCCTGCATTTTGAGTTGGTCAAGTTGCTTTTGGTGACATTGACTTGAGCAGGTTATTGCGGGGGGGTGGGGAGAGTCACCTTCTTTACCTTAAACAGCTATGTAATTTTTTTTTTTTATTCTGATTGACCAATCCGGGCTGAATGTGAACTAGTCTGGATCATTTGAAAGATAATCTCTATACAAAATTAAAAAACTGGTTGTTACATGGTTTATTAAGTAGATTTTCCTGAGTGAATTATTCCTTCAAATTTTCTAAGGCAAAATTGTCACCATATATTTTATTATATGATGGAATTGGTCATAGCAAATTCAAATAGAATCAAAGGTTGTACATTTAGAAGTTCATCCTCCCCCCAGGGTTATCGAAATTCATTGTAATATTTTTATTCACAGTCATTTCACTTTATCCATTCAGATTTTCATGTATGCTATGTGTAATTTCTCACTATTTGCTAATATAAAGATCTCAAATTACTCACATAGATTTTCCATCTTTCTGTGTATCTTAGTCTGTTCAGGCTGCAAAATACCACAGACTGAGTGGCTATCAATAACAGAAATTTATTTCTCACACTTGCAAAAGCTGGAATGTCCAAGACTAAGGTGCCAACATGATTGTGTCGTGGCGGAAGTGCCCTTGCTTTTCACAGCTGGTTGTCTTCTTGCTGTGTTCTCACATGATGGACAGGGCCGGGGAGTTCAGTGAACAATATTTCAGCTTAAAAAATAATCAAACCTCTGCAAATTTAGGATTATTAACCTTTACCAAATCCTCCTTGGGTACCTCATTACTGCCTAGGCTGAAAGCATAATATTAATCACACATGTTACAACTAAACAGGCAGGTGTGTGTGGTCAATTTTTAATTTTGTTTCTATTTTACTCTTTGGTCTGTGGAATTTAAGACTGTTTATTCAGAGGATGATAAGAAAACTCTGCCTTTGGAATACTCCATGAAAATTTACAGAGACAATGCTTTTTTCTTCAGTCAAAACAGTGTATTTCTTTTATGTTAATGATTGCTTGATGTTGTAACAAAAACACTTTGGTATTTGTTAGCGATTTTTAACATAAGATGGGCTGGTGAAAGTACAATGAATTGATAGGTCTTAACTGATGTTAGAAATTGAACTTTTCAGGAGTTCCCATTGTGGCTCGGTGGAAAATGAATCTGACTAGGAATCATGAAGTTGCACGTTCCCTGGCCTCACTCAGTGGGTTAAAGATCCAGCATTTCTGTGAGCTGTGGTGTAGGTTGCTTGGATCTGGCTTTGCTGTGGCTGTGGCATAGGCTGATGGCTACAGGTCCAATTAGACCCCGAGCCTGGGAATCTCCATATGCTGCGGGAGATTTTGTCAAAAGACAAAAAAAGACACACACACACACACACACACACACACACACACACACACACACACAAAGAAACTGATCTTTTCAATTTAATTTTAGGAATCCAAGAAAGTACATGTTAAGATTTGCGGAATAAGAGGATATGATATTATATAATCAAGTATACACAGAAATATTCTTAGATTACTGTGTGTGATCCAGAATGGGAAGTGTGTGATTTATAAAAATTGAGGCTGGCAGTGTGGCATTGATATGTATAGGTAAATGACGAAGGGAGCATGCTAGAAGAATTGTGTATAATCTCAAACTGCCAGTAGACATAAAACTTTATGACTGGGAGTTCCCGTCGTGGCGCAGTGGTTTAACGAATCCGACTAGGAACCATGAGGTTGCGAGTTCGATCCCTGCCCTTGCTCAGTGCGTTAACGATCCGGCATTGCCGTGAGCTGTGGTGTAGGTTGCAGACGCGGCTCGGATCCCGCGTTGCTGTGGCTCTGGCGTAGGCTGGTGGCTACAGCTCCGATTCAATCCCTAGCCTGGGAACCTCCATATGCCGCGGGAGCGGCCCAGGAAATAGCAACAATAACAACAACAACAACAGCAAAAAAGACAAACAAACAAACAAACAAACAAAAAAAACCCAAAAAAAACCTTTATGACTGGATTCTAATGCAACTGGTGAGAAGACTTGAATGATGACTTTTAGAAGGCCCACAGCCAGTCCACAAAACCCCAGTGTCTACCTAGAGAAGACCAAAATATCACCTATACTTGCTACGTGTTCAGCAAGTGTTTCTGGAGTCCCTGCACTGTGTTAGGCACAGGAGATAGAGAGATAAAGATACTAAGACACTACCCTTCCTCTAGAATGGGGTTATATGGAAATAATGAAAGTAGTAGCAGTCAAGATAGTGAGAATCGTCTATTGAACTCCTAAAATATGCCACTACCTAAATGCTGTTATCCCCAACACAATGATTCTGCAAAATATCATTTGCTCCAATTGGCCAACAAAGAAACAGCCTCAAAGTGGTTAATTAACTTGTCTGAGTCACAGAGAGCAAATAGAGAATTTGGATTGGAACCTTGTTCAGATCCAAAGGTCTAAGGTCAACATTTTGAAAACACATGGGTCAGATCATGTAGGACATTCCATGTAATTTATATTTTATTCTGAAGGCTATTGCATGCTGCTGATTTTAAACAGCATATGGCATGCCAGGGTTTGGGTTTTAGAGAGAAACTTCTCACAATAGTATGGAGAATGGGGATGAGACTTGGGGCAAAAACTCTTTGCAGAAGTTAAGGTGGGAGAGAATGAAGTCCTGACTTAAGATGGGGCAGTGAGAATGGAAAGAAGTGAATGGATTTAAGGCATATTCCAGAGAGCACTGCTGGCATGCGGAGTTTCCGTGCCAGGGATTGAACACATAAACATAGCAGAGACCCAAGCCACAGCAGTAACAATGCAATGTCCTCAACCCACTGATCCACCAGGGAACTCCCAGGTTCAGTTTTTTAACATGCTTAATTTGAGGTGTTTGTGGGACTTTCATGTGGAATTGTCAGATGCATTTGTGGTCTTGGCTCCACAGTGAGATCAGGGCTTGAGTTGTTATCCTATAGGTGGGAGTTGAAACCCTGATGGGGTAACACAGGGTCAGCAGGTAGAATTAATGAGGGCTGAGGAAAGAGCCTTTGAGGGTGCTCAAATATCTAAGAAGTGGGAGAAATAGGAGATGACTATCCATCTCCATCCATTCTTTATGTAAAAGAAAAGGAGATAGGATGTTAGAAAAGCCAGTCAAGAAAAGAGTTTGAAAAAGTTGTTCATATTGTCAATTGTGGACAACAACAAAGATAGGGTGGATAAATACCCATTGGCTATATCAGTTTAGGAATAGGATGAACAGAAATTTTGTCTCATTGAGAATAGTGATGGTATGGAGTTCCCTGGTGGCTCATTGAGTTAAGGATCCAGTGTTATCACTGTAGTGGCTCAGGTAGCTGCAGTGGCCCGGGTTTGATCCCTGACCCGGGAACTTCCATGTGCTTTGGACATGGCCAAACACCAAAAAAACCAAAGCAAACAAACAGTCAAACAAAAAAACCTAGCTGTTGTAGAGTGGTGGAGAAAGAAACCAAATTACAATGAGTAAAGAGCTAACTGGAAAGCAAAGGCCGCTCTTAAGAAACTTGGTTGTGAAAGACAGGGGATGCCAGAGAGATTGCTCAGGAGATACATGGGGTGGAGAGAAGGACTATTTTTTCCATGGGAGAGAACTGAATCACATGTGGAGGGTAAAATCCAAAAAAGGGAGAGGTTCAAGGACAGGGGAAAGCAGAGCTGATTGGTGGTGGAAGATGTGGGCTGCATCACTAGCTTTGAGCAGGAGGTGGGACATTGCATTTTCTGTGCCAGGTACAGGTGTGTGGACATACCTATGTAGGACAACAGGGCTTTAAGAAAATTTTTCCTAAATGGTTTCTATTTTCCATGTTAAGAAGATAATCTATTGCAAATGAGAAAGATGGGGTTTGAAAAAGGAGTTTGAATAGGAACAAATGTAAGTGGTAAGAAGTTGTTTGTGATAAAGGAAAAGGAGCAGACCAGGGACAGAGAAAGGATTGCTGCTTGTCCCCAGAGGCTTGATCAGAATTGGAAACCATATTTTTTCTTGAAGCCAGATTTCATGGCTATGTGATTGTCTTCAGAGAATTCAGATGTAAGAGTGTAGTAGCTGATGGTTACATTGATCCAACGGTTTTCGGTCCTTAATGCCTTGGAAGAGAGATTGACAAAGTCAAGAACCAGTTGATATTAACACGGGAATGTCTGAATATTTGAATAGATCTGGAGACTCAGGCTAGGTAGGAGAGAGAAGGGGAGGAAGAAAAGACAGGTTCCCTGAAACCATCCTGTGATGTAGTTTAGCCTATTATATGGAGAACACTGCAGTGTCTATCCTATTAGACTATGATTTCATCTGTGGCAGTGACTGCATCTTATCTGTTTCCATACTCCCAGTGCTTTGCAGTGTCTGGCACAAAGTAGGGATTTGGTGATGTTTATTTCCTCACGTAGACAGAGATCATCAGGAAGACTTCATGAACTAAGTGTGTCTTGAGCAACTGGTTGTTCCTTTTTTCCCCACAGTTTCCCATGTTCGATGATCTCCCAAAGGATCAATATAGCACACAGTAGGGGCATAGTAAATATTTGTAATATATTGATTACAAAAGAGAATCCTTCCTTTTTTTTTTTCCTGTCTTTTGTCTTTATAGGGCTGCACCCGTGCAATATGAAGGTTCCCAGGCTAGGGGTCTAATTGGAGCTGTAGCTGCCGGCCTACACCACAGCCACAGCCACTCCAGATCCGAGCTGTGTCTGTGACCTACACCACGGCAATGCTGGATCCTTAACCCACTGAACAAGGCCAGGGATCAAACCCGAATCCTCATGGATACTAGTTGGGTTTGTCAACCACTGAGTCATGACGGGAATGCCCCAAAAGGGCAACCTTCCTTGATGGTAGAATTTTGGACACTGCTTTGTTGTTATTTCTGTAGATCTGCATCTGTGGAACTGTCTGTACACGGATTCCATTTACTTTTCTTAGTTCTGATAAAAAATGTGCTTGATTTTCTGAAAATGTGACTTTGGAATATGGGTTCCATACCTTGCTAAAGGCAGTTATCACATAAATCTGATGCTGTAGGATGATTTTTTTTTTTTTTTTGGTCTCTTGTCTTTATTAAGGCCGCACCTGTGGCATATGGAGGTTCCCAGGCTAGGGGTTGAATCGGAGCTGTCGCTGTCAGCCTATGCCACAGCCCCAGCAATGCCAGATCTGAGCCGTGTCTGCAACCTACACCACAGCTCACAGCAATGCCGGATCCTTAACCCACTGAGCAAGGCCAGGGATGGAACCCGAAACTTCACAGTTACAGGATGATTTGGGTAGGAGTGATATGCTCTATACAATGCATGGATCCAATCAGAGACCTAGGACGCTTGCAGTCATATAGAAGTTTACCGAGGACACTTCTGAGAATGGTACCCCTGTTGATTCAAAGCTCACGTCTACCTCACAAAAGTGGAAGGTTGAATTTTTTTCCTTTTTTTTTCTTGATAGCTCTACACCAAAGTCATTGGATAATTACTCAAAGAGTTCAAGTGCAGTTTGGGTCAATCAACAGTCTGGGCAATCATTTCATTGACATAAGATGGAAAAAATGTTGCCACTTATAAAAAAGGTGAAAAAGTCATTTTTAATTATAGGAATATTTGTGGACTGGAATCACCAGTTCCTTTCAAGTGCACAAGCAAGTGTCAGAACTTATCGGAATGTTTGGCTGGATTCTGTGCCATAGCCTTCAGGATTCTTGGCCCCATTCTCAATTTTAGGGGGCGCTGCTCTTCTTGTCTTTGACCAAAGTGGCCTCCTTTATTTTTAATGTTTGCTGAGAACTCATTATCCTTCATCCATTTATCAATCATCTAGAGAAGTTTGAGCTATCTGGTCCCTAGATGGCTCTTATAAGTATAAAATTCCACTTAACCCATAAAGGGACCCAAGAGGATGTAAGCATCAGTTGATTTCAGTATGAACTTAATTGAAAGTATTTCTATATTCCATGGCCACAAATAGCCACATCCCAATAATAGTATCTTCAATCTTTATTTTGGCCACTGATTTGAAAACCCCAGTAAGGTCAGAGGCCAGATACATTAGAGTTCTATAGCAATTTTAAGATTTCTGGCACAGACTTAGTGATGACACAATGCCATGCATGACAAACCAAGACAAATTGTTTCTTTGAAATCTAGATCAAAACATCAGTGTTGGTTTTTTGAGAATTTCATCAAACACAGTTTCGATCACTTTAAATTTATAAACAGTATCCAGAAGGAATAGTCTCATGAAAAAGAAATTGAAGCCTGGAGCATTTTAATTAGTTTTTTGTTGTTGTTGTGTTTTTTTTTTTTTTTTTTTTTGCCATTGACTTAAGTATCAACGTTTACATAGCGGACTATATTTTTTATAAAATGTCGCAAAGTAAAATAATTATGTGTCAGTTAATATTCTCAATTTCTGAAACAGCTGAATGATTCTTTTTTTCCAAGTTAAAGACTTTTCAAAAAAGATTTAAATAAGTATGCAATCCTAACCAGATGTTACTATAATCCCTCTGAAAGAATAGTCAGTAACAATTTTTTTCATTCCTGATTGCTTGTTTTGTAGACAAGACTTTGCAAAATTCTTCTTGGATCCTAAGAAACAACAACAACAAAAAAAGGATTTGGGAGGGCATACAATCTATTACTTCCTGCTATTAAGTTAGACAATTTGCCTTTGCTTTTTCAGATTTAGTTTGTACATGTTTTCCTAATGTGTCAGGAAAGCTGGACTCACCTCATGGCTCTGGTTTCACCTCTAAGTGATTTGTTTGGGGGTCAGTTTTCCCTATGTCTGCCCCTGCATTCTTATCTGAATCCAAACCAAGCTTTGAAATAACTTTTGATGTTGCCGACTGTAAGTTTCTAAAAATCTGCCTCTTCGCTCACTCTTCCCTTTTTCCTATACCCCAAACACCTATTGATGGGATGTATGGACAGTGTTTTTTGTCTCCTCTTCTCCTATTTTAATGTATCTCTGTACCATTTTCAAAGACCTATTTCCCCAAAATAATCTTTTATTACCTCTGATCATAATGTAAAATCATATGTCGTAATACACAGGCCATGAGTCACAAACCAAACACAGAATGTGGATGTAGAGTTCCTCAAGTGAGCTGCTGAATTAAGAGGCTCATCATCTGTTGTCTGTCTACATGTTAGGTGGCAACAACGAAAGAAACTAGTTGTTCATCTGGTGGAGTAGGAAGTTAATGAAAATTAAGATATTTCATCCTCCTCACAGACCTGTGATAAAGGTACTCTTATTTTTCTTGCAAATGAAGTTGATGAAACTGCTGTAAAGAGGTGAAACAACCTTCCTTGGATCACACAGTTAAGAACTGGCAGGTTGGGGGTTCGACCTCAGTTCTGTACAGTTTTGAGGACTGTTGTATACTCTTGACTATGATACAACATCAACTCAATCAGGTATTGAGAGACCCTTTCAATAGATCATTAAAAAACTGTTATAGGAAAAGTCAAAGCTCAGCTTATGTGAAATTGGATGAGCCCACCTGCCTTACATAGTACTGTTCAACGATGCCACAAATGTCTCCATTGTGTCTGGAGAGAAAAGTATGGCCTCCCTTGGGTTACACTTTGGGAAACCAATAAAAACACCTGAGAGATTGATTTATAAAATGGAAGTCAAATCATTTCCATAATGAAGAATATATATCTACAGGATTACAAATACTGACCATCTTTCTTTAGCAAGGTAGATTCACTTAGGAAATCCATTAATATATTACAAAGTTTCTATAATCAGAAAAAGAAACTGTGTTCATAACAGGTTTTACTTTAAACCTCTACAGCTTTTGGCTGAATGATTGTTATGGGCTGAATTATTTCACTCTCAAATTCCTATGCTGAAGCCTAATCCCAAAGTGACTGTATTTGGAGTCAGGCCCTTTAAAGAGGGAATGAAGGTGAATGAGGTCATATGGTGGGCATGAATCCATTAGGAATGTTGTCCATATAAGAAGAGGAGTTTAAGAGTTCCCATTGTGGCTTAGCAGGTTAAGAATCCGACTGGTATCCACAAGAACGTGGGTTTGATCCCTGGCCTCACTGAGTTAAGGATCTGGCATTGCTGCTCGCTGTGGTATAGGTGGCAGACACGGCTTGGATCTGGCATTGTCATGGCTGAGGTATAGGCCAGCAGGTGCAGCTCCAATTCAACCCATAGCATATGAACTTCGATGTGCCACAGGTCCAGCCCTAAAGAAAGTTTAGGACACAGACACACCTAAAAAAAGACCATGGGGAGAAGGTGGCTACATGTAAGCCAAGGAGAGAGGGTCAAATGGCACACACCTTGGTTGTGCCCTTCCAGCCCCCAGAACTATGAGAAATACATTTCTGTTGTTTCCGCCACTCAGTCTGAGGTGTTTTGTTAGGACTGCTAATGTGATTAAAATTTTTATTGTACAATTATTTACATTTCACTAAACAATTAGGTTTACCTTCTCTAAACCATTTTAAAGATACACTGAATTTTAATAAATTTCCGAGATTCTGTTATTTGCTGATCTTTTCACTAAAAAATTATATCCATGTTATTTTATCATTAGATTTGCTAAACACTACACCAGCATGGGACAAGTATAACATAATGAGAATCATAAACACTAACATTATTATTATTTAAGTTTCTGGTAGCCAAATTAAAAAGTAAAGAGAAGATAGGGTATATTATTATATCACTGCATGTTCATACATGCTATATTTTATATATAAAATATTGTATGTGATTTGTTAAAAAAAAAAAAAAAGAATCATTTCTCTTTTCTTTTTTTTTTTTTGGTCCCACCTAAGCATGCAGAGGTTCCTAGGAAAAGGACCAAAACCTTGCCACAGAAGAAAAGAAAGATGCTGCAGTGACAAATTTCCTGCCTGATCTTCTTAATCAGATGCTCCAGAAAGAACTACAAGGTAATCTTTTAAAGAAGACAATACAAAAGTGATAGTGAGACATTTAAATACAGAGTCTTCACTCTCTGGAGACTTCACACACTCCTAACTCAGAATGCCTCCCGGTCCACACCCAGGGCTACATCTTACCCTGCCTCCCTCAGAACTCCCTCACTCTCCTCGCTCAGATCTCCCTCACCTTCCTCACTCACAGCCCCCTCACCTTCCCTCACTCAGAGCTCCCTCTCACCTCCCCACCAGAGCCCCCTCACCCTCCTCACTCTGAGCTCTCTCTCATTCCCCCACCCCCAGATCTCCCCTCACAGTCCCTCTCACCCTCTCCCCGCTTTCTTTTCCATTCTCCCCCTTTCAGAGCTGACTTCTTATCCTTCCTCACCCAGAATTCCCTCTTCAAACAAACAAAACAACAAAAGAAAAGTAATAAAAATACTTTACATCTAATGATTGTTTTTCTCTTAGACTAGTTCCCATTTTGGAGCATACATTTCAAATGCTCAATCTTAAATCGACTAATGAATGGGAGAGCTCTAGACCTATTATGGCGACGATAAAAATACCGTTCTTCACATGCAATGCATTGGCTCATCTTTTTTTTTTTTCTTTTCTTCTTTTTATGGCTGCACCTGTGGCTTATGGACATTCCCAGGCTAGGGGTTGAATTGTAGTTGCAGCTGCCTGCCTGCACCACTGCCACAGGGAGGCCAGATCTGAGCTGCTTCTGTGACTTTCACCACAGCTCATGGCAACACCGGGTCCTTAACCCCCTGAGTGAGGCCAGGCATCCAACCCACATCCTCATGGATCCTAGTTGGGTTTTTTTTAACCCACTGAAGCACAAGGGAACTCTCTGAACATCTTTTAAAGTTGGTGCTTCTGCAGATGTCTGAGGTTATTTCTTGTATGTTGGTTATTTGAAGTTTCAGTTTCAGAATGTGATACTTGTTACCTGAGAGCACACACTTAGAGTTGTCTGACAAACATGTCCTTCTGACAAAATGTCATTGGAGGAAGTCATCACCAATGTTCAATCAGGGAACTTTTCCTGTGAAGAATTACTGGAAACATTCCATGATCCTCAGTAGATGTTTATGAAATTGCCTGCTACACCCAAGGTATTAAGAAAGAGAATGTATATAAGAGAGGAAATTCATTAATTTTCAAACTGAGTTATCTTAAATATTGAAAATCTATAACTGGATTAAAGGTGAAAATTCTTCCATTTCTGTTTCTAAGGATGTGGTCTCTTATGGGATCTCATTCATCCCTTAATAATCTTGTGAGCATTATGCAAATGAATCAACTGAAGTGTGAAGTATTTAGGTACATTTTCCAAGTCACTTTGTTCTCAGCTTGTGACGTCACTCGTCCGTATTTGATTTGAAAATATTCACCAGTTGTTTGTCTTATTCCAGTGCATGTTTTATATTTTAGACATTTCAAAGCAACATGAAGTGTATATGAATTTTATAGAAACCTTTAGTTTTCTTTTTGAGCTATTTGAACTTCAGAGGACTGTTTCCTCATTGAGAAAATGAGCATCAGAATAGTTCCTATCTCCTAGAGTTGTGTTAGGAGGGAGTGAGCTACTGCAGGGAAAGCACACATAATTTCTCACCAAACATTAGCTGCTTTTTTTTTTTTAAATCATAAGCAGTGATAAGTACATATTAACTTCCAATTTACAGGCATTTTCTTGACCACTCATATATGTTATGTATTTATACACTAAATATGATTAAGCAGGGAAGGGTGAAGTACTTTTCCATAATTTACAGCTTGAACCATCTTAGAGAATGAGAACAGCTCTCAGAAGCAGAGCTGATCTTCAGCGACAGCTGGGGCAGAGGACAGTGCTGCTTCTGAGAGTTTTATCCTACAGAGGTGGTGACCCTCACAGCTTTATCCTACACAGGTGGTGACCCTGATTTCTTTCTGAAAGATACCTGAATGCCAGCCAAGGCTGCTTTAGGATCTGACACACCACCTGACCCATCTAAGTGGAGATAGAAGCACAAGTTCTTTCCAGAGGTCACAGCCAAGCTGTGCAAAGTGTTTTATGTGTTTTTGCTATGGCAGAAGATTGTATTAAGATGATTATAACAAAAAACAGCAAAGATTAAAAGGAACCAATGAACAGAATGCAAGAAACAGAAAGGGGAAAAAGAGCTTCTGTCTAGGATTCAAATACTTCCAGCTGTCAGTCTTAACCTTCTTGATAATTATATTACGTGCAGCAGCAGAGAAACAAAAGGGGATAAGGGTCTTAAGAGTCATATTGATAAACTACGTGTAGTGCTCAAAAATGGCACGGAATATCTTGTTTAAGCTGTAAAAATATATTAGCATGTCATGTTATCTTCATAAATTCTTCTCACACGTAGGGTGGGAGGAGTTCCCAAATCCCAAGGCACATCACCAATTGGGCTGGTCACTGCAATTCATCAATGGTTTTGTCACATATTTGCAGGCTCACAGTTGGGACTGAGGTATTATGATTCTAGGGGGTTTGATAATAGGTGAGTTATTAGCTGTTGGGGACAGATTTGTTTCTGAGCCTTTCTGTGGCCGTCTCTCCTATAGGAAGGCAATCATTCTCATGGAATTTGCTCCCTCAGACTTAAAGAGATTCTGACCAGAGCTTGTAATTTTTTTCCTAGTAAAATTTCATTAGTGGTTAATTATGACTGGTAGAGCTTTCCGGAAGTTCAGCAAGTGTGTTGAGAGTTCAAGCATGTCAAATTTTAATCAGTCTCACGATGAAACGGTCTTGGGGATTCTTTGTCCCGTGTTTACACACATTTGTGTTCCATTCCTGCATGTATGATCACATGTTGAACTTGAGATTTTTAACCTGTTTGGAAAATAAAAAATTTTTTGGAACTTATTCCCTCCTAGGTTGAGCAGTTTTACTTTTTGGTTTTTGAGTGTTCAAACAACATCTAACTTAGATAAGGATGCAAGAAGTTAAATCCTTTTGTATATGTTGCAAATCAGGCCAGATGAAACCAAAGTATGCTTAAGCCTGGCCATTCCTATCTTAAAGCTTCTTCAAGAAGCCAGATCAGCAAGGCAGATTAAGTAGAATCAATTTCTCCTCAAAGGTGTATATTTGTGGGAAACAGAAGGGAGATAAAACCACAAAGGAATGTAATAAAATTCTCAATAAATTCCTGAAGTTCCAATTTTCTATTTTTGAAGAGTTTCTTCATACTTGGTGTTTTAATATCTTAGTTCATGCATTGTCATCAACTCCAAAGTTAGCTTGATTACTAAAATGTTACTAATTCCTCATTTTTTTTTAGTGGGAATTGGAAGATATGCAGATGATGAAGGGTTTCCAAAAAGGCAGCACAAAGTTCAGTTGCATTGGAATAATTAGATGATTAAATACTCAATTTCAATTATGCTGAATCCAAAGTTTTTGCCAGGAATACAATGCTGTCATGCTTTTGTGTTGTTTTTCCTCTCTGTTTTAGTAATGATTGGGTTTATCTGAAAACTGTGTCTAAAGTGTTCTACCTGGAGGACACAGAAGGGGAATATCACACCTGAATTAAAGATGGATAAATGGTCACCTTGGCAGCAGAACTCTCTAGTGGCAGTTGCATCTCTAGCAAACATTCTAGAATACTGAAGTAGATTTAAAATACTATCAGGATTTTCCGTTGTTGCTCAGTGGAAATGAATCTGAGGAGCAACCATGAAGACACAGGTTCGATCCCTGGCTTCACTCAGTGGGTTAAAGATCTGGCGTTGCTGTGAGCTGTGGTGTAGGCCAGTGGCTACAGCTCCAATTTGACCCCTAGTCTGGCAATCCCCATATGCTGCGGGTGCAGCCCTAAAAAGACAAAAACAAAACAAAACAAAACAAAACTATTAAAGCATTTTATGTTCTTTTGTTGTGTTGGGATACAAATATTTTTGGAGTGAGAGGCATTTCTGTTTCAGCATTGAATTATGTGGCTAAATTATCAACACTGAGATTCAGGGCCTGAAAAATATTGGATTATGTAATATTGAAGGCGCATAATCGAAATGAGGTATGAATCCCAGACACTATATATCCAACAGTTATGTGAATTATTACTGATATGTTACTTTGAAGGCTTTTGTCAGCCCTATACCTCTCATGCCATTTTAGAAAGACTTTATCAGAGGGCAGAATCATATTTTCTAATTTCAAGAGCATTATGAGGGATCCAAAAGAAATTTAAATCATAGACTATATTCTAGAAACTCATAGTCTATTTTGGGAAGGCAGCACTCCTAAGAGCAGAGAGAAGGAGAAAACCAGTGAAAGCCTGAGGCGCTAGAGAGTGATTTCACTTGGATGGCAATGAACCTAGAGGGTGATAATCCAGGCCTACGGTGGGGGGTGGGGGTGGGGCAAACTGACTAGGTGTTGAGGTTGAGACATGTCAGGCATGAGGAATTGGAAGGACTTCTCCTTCTTATCTACTTGTTTAACTCAGTTGCTCATTCAAAACATGGGGGGTGGCCATCAACTGTGGGCTGTGTACCTGGTAGAGAACATAGTGCTGAGGATGGTGGACGTGGTTGTGCCTCCAGAAGTTCAAGGTCCATTGGCAACAGGCAGATACATGGAAACAAATAAATGCATCTAACAGCAAACCGTGGTGAACAACAGCCAAGAAAAGCAAGATGTTAGGAGAAAGTGTTTGGCTTGAGGAATGAAGCCCTGAACAAGAGGCACTTAAGCTGAGATTTGAAGGATGTATTTATTAAAACATAAAGACACACTTCTTCCATAGCATATGCTAAAATGATAGATAGAATTCTTTATGGAGTTGCTCTTTTATAGTCTGATATACGAAATAAAGACATATTTAAGGCACACTCATTTAATTCAGCAAGTGTATCAGCAAGTGTATCAGCAAGGGGTCCAGCAAGAAATAGATGCTATGTGTACCTGGAAAACTTGAGGAAAGGTTGACATGTTGTACAAAGCTGTGGGGAGGGATAATGCAGTACTTACAGGGCCATTCATAGCAGAGCTGTTACAAATCCCTAGACTCAAAGGCACAGGTGGCAGGGGCATGGTTACTAAGATCTGCAAGGAGGAAGTTGTCGGGAGAGGGGCAGAGACCTTAGTCGAGGGACATGGCACCCTGAGGTGACCACCCTCCCCATGCCCAATCCTCTTCCTTCTGCTCTCCTGGTAGGTCTCCTTCCTCTGGATTGAACTAGAAGTCAGAGGATGATGTGTTACTTGTGGGTTGGCCTCCCAGTATAGAGATCAAGGTCCAGAAGGTGGAGCCTGGGGGGTAGGGGGATGGGGCAAGACTACATAAGCACCTCCTGAGGGCAAAGCTCAGAGGTGGGGATGCTGAAGAAACAGGAGCCTTGTGAAAAGATTTGTGAACCTTTGCTCTGCTTTGTATCCAATTGTGTGGGCATGGTGTGGTTTATCAGAATCAAAAATACTGCTGCCTGGATACTATTGCAGACCTCTCTTCCAATATTTCTCCTCCTTGGTAATCCAGACTTTGCTCCTAGCAGCTGTGTTTTCTCTTCAGTGTCTGTTATAATATGACCCAGATCTGGCTGGAAGGATACACTGCATGTGATGCAATGTCCTGGGAAGTCTCACAGCCCAGCCCCTTGTGATCAGGCTCACCCAGGCCCCTACAACACATTCGTATAACCCCACCTTTCCTTGTGGCCATTGCTCTGCTCTTTCTTAGAGAGGCTTTGCCTTTTTTGTTGTTGTTGTTTTTTTCTCAGCCAGGCTGGGACTGTGGCAATGCAGGGAGGCAGGAATGGAAATATGTTGGTAATATCAGCTGACATTTGAATGTGGGGATTCCTGTAAGAGAAAGAAATGGCTATATTTACCAAGTAGCCCCAGTTCCCTTCGCAGCTTTGGTTTCAAATTCTGCAGGAAAAGAATAGCTCTGAAAACTGATGAGCCCTCATTTGCTCTTCATTAGATGCTCACAGGGGAAGCAGTGAGTACCCAAGCCCATGGTCTATGGGTCTGGAAATCTTTGTAATTTTATAGGAAGGTTCACCGGTGGCAGGAGGAGTGATGAGATGCTGACAATTTACTTGCTCACCAGGAAGGCCGTGATGTAGTTCTGCTAATAAGAAGGATGTACTTGGGAGTTCCCTTGTGGTTCAGTGGGTTAAGGATCTGGTGTTGTCACTGCTGTGGTTCTGGTTGCTGCTGTGGCTGGGGTTTGATCCCTAGCCACCCTAGCCTGGGAACCTCCACATGCCATTGGCAGGCCCAAAAAAAAAAAGGATGTACATGTGTAGGGTGCTCTTTTGTTATAAAACTACTTCCCCAAACATGAGGATTTCAGGTAATCCTTATGTTGATCCTTAGCCCTGCTAAGTCCCATCTTAGATGAGAAATTACGTCTTGAAGACCAGCTGACTTGCCAGCGTCTTGCAGCTGAGAAGTGGCAGAGGTGTCGGGAACTAATTCCAATTAAAAAGAAAAATCACAAGTTTCCAGTGGAAGATTTCAAAGCAGAGAACATTTAGGATTCTTGCTTTGCTTGGAAAATTCGAGGGTGTTGGGATAATCAGGAGCTTTTCTTCTGTGTGTAAATTTGTCCAATGGAAGAAGAACTGCGGTTGGATGGAAAATTCCACTCTGTTGGAACGACAGTTCAAATGCCTCTTTCCCGATTTTTCTCTCTTGAGAATTCCAGGCCTTCAAGCTCTTTGAGGATCCTCCCGGGCCTGTTCCCCTATTAGATATCACAAGTGTTTACCCTTACAAGTACCTGGTAACTCAGTTTTTAAAAGGCTTCCTTGGCTGCTAAGTTGAGAACAGACTTGGGGATGCAGTGGAGGCAGGAGAGGCCGGCTGAGGGACTGGTGGTCTCGTCAGAGGGAGAGAGAACCTCGGTGGAGTTTGGATGGGAGGGGAGCCGAGGAGTGATAAGAAGTGTTAGGACTCGGATATATTTTGAAAGCAGAGCCAGCAGGACTTCCTGAGAGTGTAGATGGTGTGGGGTGGTGAGAGAAGGAGAGGAGTCAAGGACGATGAAGACAAGTGTTCTGGCCTGCCTGAGCCTGAGCGTTTTCAGGGGAGGAGGGGCCTCCCTTGGAGATGGGGAGGCAGGAGGTGGAGCCAATGTGGCCAAACTTCTGTCCTTGTCAAACTCTGCTTCCTGGGGAGTACTGTGTTGATCAACTCTATCATCGATTTAGATAAAATTGTTGTGGCACTGATTACATTCAGCTTAGCACAATGTCATAGAGCATTTAAAAATTTTCAGTGCATATAATTGTTCTCTGGTAAGTTTCCAAGATGTCTGAAGACAGGTAGGTTGTGCCTTTTGTTCTAGGCATGGTAGATCTTTTGTTGAACAAAATATTTTATTCATTCAATCAGGCATCAGATACTCAGCTCACTATAAGCCAGGGACTGGGCTGAGTAGTGGCGTGCCAAGTGTTACTTGTTATTTATTAATTCAACACATGTTGGAGTGCCTAACACCTGCTAGGTGCTTGAAACGAGGTATAAAGTAAGTTAAATTTCTTGTTTGGTGAATCTTACATCTTAGAAAGGGCAGCAGATGATAAAGAAGGAATAACCAATATGTATATATTCTCAAGGAGTGATAAGGACTGTGAAGAAAATGAAACAGCATTTGAACAGAAAACTGAGTGAAGTGAAGGCCGGAGCCTAGCAGATGTCTGCCTGGAGAGAGTTCCTGGCAGAGGGAAGGGCAAGTTCAAGTGCTGTGATGGGGGTGCCCATGGCATGTCCTGGCACAGGAGAGGGTAAACTGTGGCTTGTAGACCCTGAGTGATGGGGGGCTCGCTGGAGGTGGAGGTCAGAGAGGGAGCGGGGCCAGCTCGTGGTGGGCTTTAAAGGATTTAATTCCACACATGATGTGCAGATGTTGGGAGGTTTCGGGTAGGGTACTAATAGGGTCTGATTTATGATGAGGAAGACAAATGAAAAAGATCCTGGAACTGTTCTGAAGAAACTGAAAATCTATTTTTCGAAGTTCTACTCCACAAACATCATCAATGTTTTTATTCAACTATGGAATAAAAAAAGGAAATTTACTAAACGTTAAAAAAAAAATCCCAGCTATGTGTGTAATAGTTTGTGGGCTGCATATATTAGTGGGTTACCATGGGAAGTGGCAAATAGGAAGTTTAAGGAGAAAATTATAGTCTCAAAAGCTATAAAGATGAGGAAGGTAGCATTTGTAAACGGTAAACTCAAATCCAAGACATGCAGTTTTATTCCTTTGAGAAGTGAAAACTGTGGCCTTTTTATTTTAACCTCCATATTTTTGGTTTTCTAAATATCAAGGTATAATTTAAATATTTTATGTAAAAATGTACCTTTCTGTTATTTGAACTATAGTCCCAAGGACTATTAATAAATATTTGTAGCACACAGTTTTCTCAAATAAGGGCATAGTGATAGGTGTTAAATGGATCTGAGGAGTGCGATAGAGAAACCATAGACATAGGAACAATTATATGATCTTCAGGTATTATGTAATTAAAACTATTTTTTTCTGTTCATGCACGAGGTCTCAGGGCTGTACAAAAGGGATCTGGGTTGTGATATTAATTTTGACCCTGATATGATAGGCGACTTTTGGCAAGACGAAACGCTGGTGGAAACAGCCCATGTTCACTGAGTGCTGGCTTTGTCGGGAGCTCTGGGAGCCCTGTGCTTTGTGTGGCTGTTTTCTTGCCAGAGTTCTGAACCAAATGAGAGAGAAAGCAAAACAGGTCATGGGGAGACTAATGAAGCTATTATCAGACAATGTAGCAAAGATAGGCTTCAATCAGGGAAGCCTGGAATGAGATGGATTTCTGGATCCAGTGTTTGGCCCTGCTGGTCGACTGTGAGAATTTTCCACTGAAGGGAGACCTAAGCAGAGAAGAGAGAAGTTGAGTGTTCTGTGGGCAGCTGGTCCCAGGGTCAAGGGAGAGAAATGGTCTTTGCTACCCTGTTCCACGTCCTTCTAAAGTCATAGTCAGATATCTGAGGAAATCCCCCCTTGACTGAGATACGAAGGAGCAAGAACTGTTCTTCACGGTAATGAATGCATTCGCTCACTTAATCCTCACGGAAAGCCTATAGAGTGGGTATCTGTATCACAGTTTTTCAACACAGAAACAAAGGCACAGAGAGGTGAATTAAGTTGCCAAATGTCCCACAGTGAACCTAGGCAGTCTGGCTCTACAGCTCACCATTCTCACCCATTCTGCTTCTCTCACCTCGTTTAGCTGAGCTTTCTTATCTGAAAAATGAAGGGATTAGGCCAGACTAGAAACATCTCTAAGAATTCTTTTCAACTTTAAAACAATTTTATATGCCTTTAGCTTTATTGTAGAAATATCTGGGCGTGTGAACTATTTAAAACTCCGCAGGCAACGGAGACTATGGAACAATATTATATACAGCTTACAACCTTAGTTTGATGAAAAGTCGCAGGAGGTAATTGTAACCCAATTCTCTTTTCAATGTGGAAAACTTAACAGTTTAAAAAGGAGCAGACAGATGGAATTTTGCTAACGTGTCCAAGAAGGAAATATGATTTTACATGCATATTATATGCAAGTTTATGAATGCAGTCATAGTGTTCTGGAACTGAAGTAGGAAACTGTGATGAAAATCAGTGAAGTAAAATATCAAAATAAAACATTGCATGACAACTCCTAATGGGAAGCAACGCTGGCGCCTTTAATAAAACTTGGGGGTATTAATGTGAGACCTAAGTGGCTGAAAGATTCTGAATTTCCCCGGTGATATTCGTATGTCACAAAATGAATGTTAGCTGGCAACAGTACAAGAATTGACACCTTGAAGTTCCCGTGGCTCAGCGGTAATGAACTGGACTAGTATCCATGAAGACATAGGTTCGATCCCTGGCCTTGCTCAGTGGATTAAGGATTGGGTGTTGCCATGGGCTGTGGTATAGGTCACAGACATGACTCGGATCTTGCGTGGCTGGCAGCTATAGCTCCGATTCAACCTCTAACCTGGGAACTTTCATATGCTGTGAGTGCAGCCATAAAAAGACCAACAACAACAACAAAAAGAGTTAACACCTTTAGCACCCAGTGTGGAGATACCCACGTTGTGATCACTGACAGTGAATTGTGACATTTTACTTTATGTCAAATTAAGTAGACCCTTGTATACAACTTCCTAAGAATTTGTTGAGAGCAGAGATTTAGGATTATAGTCTCAACCAAGAATGGAAGGTGTGATTTAGGTCACAAACTCACCTCTGTGGATTTGAAAGGGGACAGATATTATCAACATGTTTCCAACAAAACTGCTTCCGCTGTCTTCCTGCCAGCAGGAGAATTCACTCCACATTTAAATGTACTCTGGGCATTTTGGAAGAGTATTTTTGATCAAAAATTCAAAAAAAAATTACCTTGAATTAATAAGCTTCTAAAAATGGCTTCAAATCAATGTAAGTTCTAATTATGCAATTAATAGTTCAAATAACTTCATTTTTTATGGCAAATTAATTTGGTAGTTGGCAAGTGTTAAATGTCTTTATTTAGTGCAATACATTTAAATTCTAGCTGATGAGTTTCTTCTTTTCTCCACCAAAAAATTTTGAAAGAGTGGCCTTGCCTTTAATATATCTTTGAAGAGTGTGACTTAAAAAAAAAAGCATTTCCTTTTTTTCAGGGGTCAATTTGTATTATGAATAACTCTAGTTATATCTACTCTTGTCCTAATAGTATTTTCCAGAATTCTTTTGGCACCTCAGGGTTTTTCTTGAAGTTTTTTTTTTTTTTTTTTTTTTTTGGTTAAAAAGAGGTTTTATTTGCCTGTGGAACTTCATGTATATTTGCTTTTTCCAAAGTGTGCGTGTGTGTTTTGAGATTATGTCTTTAAAATTATGGTATGAATGGGATGTTATGATTCTTGATTTACATAAAGAGTCTAAGCACAAAAATGATTTTTTAATGACACAATTTTATCTATCTATATATAAAATAGATTACTTCTAATAATATGTTTATTTTATTGCCTAACATCTCAGGATAGAGGACATGAATTAGTAAGGAGTAGAGTTGGCATATTAAAAGGGAAAAGCAAAGTGGTTTAATAAAATAAATGGAAAAGGACCAGAATTTTTTTCTTTTTTGCATGTTACAGAGTGTAATAAGGTCTCCAAATGTGTAGCAGAGAGTGATCTAAAACTACATTATTGACTTCTAATAAATTTTGTGGATGTGTTTGTTCATTTACAGATAAATGAAGGGTAAGCAGTAAATATAAATGTGTAAATAAGTTGACATGTATTTAAAAAAGCCTAATGCTGTCCAGGATGTAGTGACTAAAGATGCCAGGAGAAGAGAGTGCTGTCTGGGTATCGAGGTCTCATCTGCTGCTTATTTTGAGAACAGTGGCTTGGACCTCTTGTGAAATATTCCCTTGTGATTCCTCCACCTATAAATAGCTTGCTTTGGGCCTGATGGCTTCTAATCAGTGAATGATGATTGCCGACTGGGCCACAGTTATCAACAGCAACAACAGTAGCCTTTATGGGGCTTGAATCCTCATAACAACGCAGTGAAGTCAGGATTATAATTACCTTCATTTTACCCACAAGCAAATCAACACTCAGAGAGTTTAGGTCACTTGCCAAAGACCATCAAACAAGGCAAGTATAACTGCTATTTATTGTGCTCCTGCTATGTTCCAGGCACTGTGCTGGGCTGGAGGACAAAACAGAATAAAAGACAGCCTGTGTTCTCAATCCCTGTATAGTCTTCTGGGGGGAAACAGATAGACTCTGAGGCAACTACAATGTAGATGGCTAAGAGCTGATACAGGCAGCGCTGTGTTGGGGAACAGAGATACAGAACATATTCACAGGGCGCTCGGGGACACTTTTGCAGGGAAAAAGTTACAGAGGAGGGTAAAAGAGCTCTCTTTTCGAGTTCCCAGTGGACACAGTGTCCATGAGGATGCAGGTTCTGTCCCTGGCCTCGCTCAGCAGGTGGCAGATGCTGCTCAGATCCAGCATTGCTGTGGTCATGGTGTTGGCCTCAGCTACATCTCTGATTCAACTCCTAGCCTGGGAACGTCCATGTGCCACAGGTGCAGCCCTAAAAAAGAAAAAAAAAAAAAAAAAAGAAAAAAAAAAAACCAGCTCTCTTTCTTGTATATCTTGCTAGTAACAATACATTGTGTTCATCTTTAGTCTTCTGGCTACTTTAGGCTTTAGTTCTTTGCAACTATGTGATAGTGTCCACAACACAGTCTTTATATAGGTACTGCGGGAACCCACCTTACGTTTATTTTCAGGGCTCTGTTTAGGAGGGTACTCATCTATCGTGCCAAAGAAATACACACTTGAGAAAAACACTGAATAATTTGCTAGGTACGTGGAGTCTATGGCCAGTTGTTTATAAGAGCAGGCTACTATTTATAAACTCTCAATTTTTTTTTCTTTTTTTTTATTTTCCCACTGTACAGCAAGGGGGTCAGGTTATCCTTAGATGTATACATTGCAATTACAGTTTTTTCCCCCACTCAATTTTAATATAAGGTATTTTAGCTGCTGAAAAGTGTCTTGTCATTTAGAAATGTTTTAACATGTTGAAGCTAAGGTCAGCATTCCACGTATTTTTCAGTCATGTGGAATGAGTACATGAATTTATAGCATGGGCAGAGCTGTCTGTAGATCCGACTAGATTTAACAATGGTAAGTCATGGAAGGTTCAAGCAGTGGGAGTAGAAATCAGGGTAGTCTCTGCCCAGCAACTCTTTTCTAGGCATGGCCCCTCCTCTCTCAATTCACCTGGTTGCAGTAGATGCCTCCGTGTTTATAAAATGCAACCATTGATTAGGTTAGGGTGGGAAGAAGGTCCAAGCTGGGCTAATCAATTACCCCATTATTTGGTCTCATGCATCAGGCTTGGTTAGTCAGAATCTATTCTGTTTCTACTCCAAATCGCATTGGGGTGGATTGCAATTCTTTTCTGGCGCCAGCTACTGGAGTTAATATCAGACTCCCCAGGTTAAGGGCTCTCACCTTAGACACAAGAGCTGTGGAGTACCCATGTCGCTCACACCTCTGACTGACTTGCTATAAATTTGGGGGTTCCTGTGATCCCCTCAGTTTCCATAATTTGACAGAAAAACTCTAGAATGTTTTTGAGAGCTCTGAGGAAGAGCTCCACTCACAATTATGGTTTTATTGTATAAAATAAAAAGGACGTGACTCAGGAATAGCCAAATGAAAGTTTGCACAGGGCAAGGTCTTGGATGGTCTCAGACACAGGGTTCCCTTGCTTTCTTCCCTCAGAGTCAGGATACCTCATTCTCCCTGCACAGTGATGTGTTCACTAACCAGGAGGAGCCTTGGTGTGCAGAGTTTTTGTTGGGGTTTCATTGAGTAATCAAGATTGATTGGCTATGTGGATTTGTTCAGTCTTCAGCCGCTACCCTCTCCCAGGAGGTCTGGGGGTTAAAAGTTCCAACTCCGCAGCCACATGTCTGGTCTTTCTGGTGACCAGCCTCCATCCTGAAGCTGTCTGGGTGCCTATCTGGAGACGCTTCATTTAACGTAACAAAGACACACGTCACAAAATTCTGGTGGTTTTTGAAGCTCTGGGCTAGGCACCAGGGAAAAAGCCCAGATATATTCTTCATTCTATCACAGAGTCCATCTTTGGAAATCCTGTTGCTAGAACTGAGTAAGAGAACTCAGTCTCTTTAGAGTCCAGTACTGCGATGTGTAAAGCTGCCATGTTCCCCACCAGAAAAACTGAAGCCAAGGTGCAGAGAAAAAAGGAGCAAAGCAGCAGATGCACAGAGAAGAGAAAGGAGAGAGCAAACCCTTAGAGATCTGAGTCCCTTTTCTCATTTTTTCCCATCCTTGCTTTCTGGGAGATGTCACATTATCTTTTACCAAATATCCTTTCACTCCAGCTGTGTTTCTCAAACCCCTAACTGAGTACCTGCTGGCAGAGAGAGCAAGTGAACATTTGTGCGGGAATGGGAGTGTTGTGTATCCTTAAATAATGTTGACCTACTTATGGAGATTTATGTTCACTTACTACGTATTGCTTAAAAAGTCATTTCTTTGCCTTGTACAGATGCTGGTCTTATTCCTCTTCCGAAGGAGCAGGTGTCAGTGTTTGGAGAGAGTGTCTGGTGGTTCCTTCCACCTTCTGAAGCAGGTCTCTCACAGTAAGAACACCTCTCTTTTTATAAGTTTTTCCTTCAGCAGCTACAACAGACTTGGGACCAGCACCCCAACTCTGGGTTTTGCCTGTGCTCACCTCCACTTGCCCTAGATACAGGATTCATTTGATTTTGACCTAAATTTTTGGCACCTAGAAGAACAAACCATTGTATAGAAAATAGTGTTCAGTTCCCAGTCCTTTCAGTCACAGAGCCATTTATAATTTTATTTGCTTTGGTGACCTGTCTCAGCTAGAGCTCTTATGGAGAAATCAAAAAATCCCAGCTCTTATTGCCAACATCTCTGATTCTCTCTTTGGCAAGGGATTATGATTTGTTTTTGGTGATTTGGAAAGCCATTTTTTTTTTAATGACTCAGTTCCCCAAAGGCTATAATTTCCCATAAAATTTTTGTCCACACCAGTAACACAAAGCAACTCCTCCCTTCTATCATGATTTTTTTAAACCACCTATTCCCTTCACAACCATTACAGTTTTGTTAAAGCTCTGTCTTACTTGAGAGTCTTTAAAAAGTTTAGGGGCTATAGGTGAGTGAACGGAAGACGTTATCCTCAAATGAATTTATATTTAATTCAGTTCCAAAAAAATATGAGCTCCTCAGGATTTAGGACAATTTCATGGTCACTGCATCATCAGCTTTCTTGTCGTCAGTGGTAGGCAATCACGTAAGTGACAAAAGAGGCTCATGGCATCCCAAACTGCTTCTGGTGTTCCCAGTTCAAGATGCCACTGCTGCCCCCAGCTGTCCCTCCCAAAGGACCTCTGCTGCCCACTTGGGCCCCAGTACAGGGTTGGGCACTAGATACATGGAATTCTCAATGACCAAACACTCTGCTGTATTCCAGCTCTCAGTTCAGAATGTGTCCTTTCCCCTGACAGCCAAGTCTTTTTCATTAGGTCTGATAGGGAATAACTGACAAGATGACGTAAGTCTTTCTTAGGAGGCTTCTCTCTCTCTCTCTTTTAATGTAATAAACATAATGATTTTTATTTTTTCCATTATAGCTGGTTTACAGCGTTTTGTCAGTTTTCTACTGTATAGCATAGTGACCCATTCACACATACATATATACCTTCTTTTTCTCACATTATCCTCCATCATGCTCCATTTCAAGTGACTAGATATAGTTCCCAGTGCTATACAGCAGGATCGCATTGCTTATCCATTCCAAAGGCAATAGTTTGCATCTATTAACCCCAAATTCCCAGTCCATTCACTCCCCCCCGCCCTCTTGGCAACCACAAGTCTGTTCTCCATGTCAGGAGATTTCTCAGGTCCTCAGGTAAAGAGACTAATATTTCTTGGGTTCATAGTTTTGACATCTATGACTGAATAACTGAGAACCACTGTAGTAAATCAGTAATTACGTGACATTTGTAGGGAATCAATAGCTATGAAGTCCTATTGGGCCATAACTTACTTTTCTGTTCTTCATTTATTGGCCCATAAAATGGCTTCGACTCAGCAATGTTTTCATATTTATAAGTTATAAGGCTATATAAGCATTCATTCAGCCATTTTCAACATATATTCACATAATCATTGATCCTTAATCTATGCTAGGTACTGCCACTCAAAGAGATTTGAACCTACATTCTTGCCCAAATGTATGTGATATTGACCTACATAAAGTATCCTGCCGTAAATGGTAAATGTGGCTTTAACAATGTCACCTCGCCCTAGTCCTGACTCAAACATTTTTCAGGTTAAGCAAGTTTCTTGACCTTTTCCCAGATATCTTGGAAGTGCTTGTAGAAATGGTTGCTTTAGACAAGGCCAGAGGGACCCCTAATCTGGGTTCACCCTTGAGAGGGTCCTGTATATCATAAACACCCTTCAGTTCCAAGGAAATGCTTTTCCACTTTTCTTGCTCTGTCTCCATGAAACAAAAGGCTCCTGTGTCCTGATGCCATGAAGGCTTGTGGATTTCATCACTGCCAATGTCAGAGACAGACACTGCTTTGGAACTGTGGGAAAAAAATATGTAGGTGGAACAAAGTAAATTAATTTGAAAATCCTTTCTATCAAATAGCATTAATACAACATTTTCTTAAATCATGAAGTATTTATTTCCCAGTAGTACTGCGTATTTATAGTCCTTTCTTTCTTGCTAAGGACTGAGCCATGTCCCTCCAAATTCATATGTTGAATCCCTCCTCCTCCAAAGTGACTGTATTTGCAGATGGGGTCTTTCACGAGGTAATAAGGTTAAGTGAGGTCATATGGATGAGCCAGGATCTCACAGGACTAGTGTCCTTCTAAGAAAAGTGATCTCCCTCTTTAGCTTCCCACATGGGCTCAGAGAAAAGACCACATGAGGACCACAGCAAGGAGGCATCTGTCTGCAGCTTGGAAGAGTCCTCTCCAGAAACCAAGCCCTACTGGATGTTGATCTGGAACTCCCAGCCTCCAGAACTGTGAGAAGTGGATTTCTATTGTTTAAGCCACCCAGCCTGTGTTTTGTAATGACAGCCAGCCTGAACCCATATGATTGTGTTCTAATTCCTGGATCTGGAATCAGTCATAAATTAGTGAGGTAGGGAGTTCCCTGGTGGCCTGACAGTTAAAGGATACAGGTGTTGTCACTGCTGTGGCTCAGGTTCTACTCCTGGCCTGCGAACTTCTGCATGCCATGGATGCAGCCAAGAAAATTAGTGAGGTATGCACAAAAATTATACACAGAGTCTGAACAGTATTTTGCAATCTTAACTAACTTATAATGCTTAAAATATGTACACATAGGAGTTCCTATTGTGGCTCAGTGGTAATGAACTTGACTAGTATTCATGAGGATGTGGGTTTGATACCTGGCCTTGCTCAGTGGGTTCAGGATCTGGTGTTGCCACGAGCTGTGGTGTAAGTTGTAGATATGGCTTGGATCCAACATTGCTGTGGCTGTGGCATAGGCTGGCAGCTGTAGCTCCAATTCAGCCTCTAGCCTGGGAACTTCCACATGCCCCAGGTGTGGCCCTATAAAACAAAACAAAGCAAAAATTAAAAAAATTAAAAATAAGTATATATATGTCTACATGAAACATGAGAAGCATGACATTGATTCTTTTTTCCCTAGTTTTATTGAGGTTTAATGGGTAAATAAAATTATGTATTTTTAAAGTGTATAATGTGATGATTTGATAGATGTATCCATTATGACATGATTACTACGGCCAAGTTAATGAACACATCCATCACCTCCTTATCTATTCACTTATTTGATAAACACACTTGACATTTACTCTCTCAGCAAATTTCAAAAATATAATACAGTACTATTAACTATAATCACCATGTTATACATTAGATCCTCAGAACTAATTTATTGTATAACTGCAAGTTTGTCCCCTTTGACCAGTGTCTGTCAATTGCCCTGAGCCCCCAGCTCTCTCCTCTCCATTTCTATGAATTTGATTTCTTGTTGGATCTCACACAAGAGTGATACTATACAGTATTTATCTTTCTCATGACACTGATTCTTTACGTTGATTGCTAGAAGGACATTGAACATTTTGACTATGAGTTTTTTTTTTTTTAATATTTATTTATTTATTTTTGGAAGTTCCTGGGGCCAAATCCACAGTGCAGCAGTGACACAAGCCATAGCAGGGACAATGCCAGGTCCTTAGTCTGCTCTGCCACCCAGGAACTCCATGAATATTTTTAGGAAAGTATTTAATAAGACGTAATCACTTTTTTTTTTGGCTGCACCTGTGGCATGTGGGAGTTTCTCCGCCAGGGATCAAACCTGTACTACAGCAGTGACCCAAGCCAGATCCTTAACCTGCTGTGCAACAAGAGAACTCCTGTAATCACATTGCAAAATACTAAATTAAAATTTCAGGTTCATTTACACCTTCTGATTTAAATTTTGGTAGTGATTATAATTTTCACCTTGCCATTTAATACATTATTTTAAATATTTTAGAAGAAAAATAAGAAATATGAAAAATAGTTTCACATTATCTACATTTGGACTTTTTTATACTTTGAAAACAATGTTTTATTTTTTAATCCTTTAGATCAGGGGTCAGCAAACTACGACCTGAGGGTTAAATCTGATGTCATTTTTTTATATGAAATTTTATTGGGATACATCCATGCCCATATTTTTATGTATTGTTTATGGCTGTTTTCATGCTACAACATCAGAGTTGAGTAATTGCTACAGATTCTGTATGGCGACAAAGCCAAAAATAACTGCCATTTGGCCCTTTGAAGATAAAGTTTTATCTGATGCCTGCTTTATTATTTTTTAACCTTTATTTTTAAAATTTAATTTGTTTATTTAGTCTGTACCTACAGCATGCCAGGGATTGAACTTGTACCACAGTAGTGACAACCCCAGATCCTTAACCCTCTGAGCCACCAGGGAACTCCCTGATGCCTGCTTTAGATCTTTGAGAATGTGTACAATCTGAATCATGATAAAAATATACAATGTAAAAGTAGATCTTAAAATAGGATAAAAACGTAAAAACAGTAAGGGAGAGAAGTTTTTCAAATTAGTGCTTCAAATTTGAATAGCTGGAAACCAGGGAAGTGAGCAGACTTCTGTACAGCATGGCCCATATAAAATTTGCAAGCAGGAAATTCTTTATTTAAAGAAGATTTAATGAAAATAAGCAAAGAAATTTTTCTCATCAAATCCACAACTGGAACTGGTCAGATACAACGGCTGCTGTCAGATTCCCATCAAACGAAGCCATAACCACTGATCAAAACAATGAAAATGGAAGAGAAAATTATTCATATCGAATTCATAACTCAGAGACAGCAAATATAGCTCTGGCATGCTTGTTAGAAGTTGAAGAAAACTACATTCATAAAATCTGCAAATTGGGTAAGAAAGTCAAAACCTCTGGAATGTTACTCTGTTTATTGGATGATGATTCTGGAAAATGGCTGTCATATCCTGACACGAATGTTTCTAGCAAAGCACAATCTGATTCAAATCAATGATTACAGTTTTCCATTGGATAAATGTGGCAGAAAATTTATATTTCATTTTTTTTACAGACTTTTTTTTTTTTTTTTTTTTAGAACAGCTCTGGGTTTACAGCAAAATGGAGCAGAAAGCACAGAGGTTTCCCATAGGTCCCCTGCCTCCCCCCTCCCACATACACAGCCTCCCCATCATCAGCATCCCCCACCAGAGCACTACGTTTGTTAAAACAGATGAACCTACATTGGCACATCATTATGGCCCAGAGTCCAGTGTTTATATCAGCGTTCACGCTTGGCGCTGTACATTGTGTGGGTTTGGACTAATGTAAAATGACGTATATCCATGGCCAATGCATCATACAGAGGAGTTTCACTGCTCTAAGCATCCTCTATGCTCCGTACATTTCACTTTACTCCCCAGTTCTTCAAACTGGGAAAGAAGCTGTTAGAGTCCAAGTTCAAAGTATCTTGTTACTACTGTTATGTATTTTTCAACCAAGGTTCATAATTGGTTTTGGCCAATGAAGACACTTGTGATTGGACACACATTCTTGATTAAAAGAACATGAAATGTCACATGCACATAAAATTAGCAAATACTAGAACAACAACAACAAAAGACCGAAGAAATGACAAACAGTTGATAGTTTTCAGCAAAGAAGTAAATATAGAACAGAATACACCACATTGTTTAAATGTTCTTAAAAGAATATTAAAAGATGATATCATGTGCCCAGTATAAGCACCATGATGGTCGTTGCAGCTCTTTTTTCAGCTTTATTGTGGTGTAGTTAACAAATACATTCTGAAGACATTTAAAGTCTACATTGTGATGATTTAAATACAAATATATTGTGAAGGAAGTCCTCCCGCTTAGTTACCACATCCATCAACTGACATATTTATACATAACACATATTTTCAAGCATCTACGTTCTACCCTGTCAACAAACTTCAATTATACCTACATTGTTATTAACTGTAGTCACACGTTGTACATTGGCTCCTCATAATTGATTCATTCTGTAGCTGAAAGTTTGTACTCTTTTTATCAACGTCTCCTTAATATTTATTCAAAACATGCAAACATGGAAAAAATTTCAAATTTAGTAGAAACAATTTCCAAATTTGTCAGTGGAATGGCTAAACATGCAATGTGAATAAAAGATGAAAAACATGATTTCTCTTTTGGATGGAGTATTCAAATTAGATCATGAACTTATTGGATAAGAAAGTTGGAGAAGAATACACAGTAAAAAAGCAAAATGTTAGTTTAACTGGATTTCAAAAATCACGTTGAGAAGCGCCTCAAATAAAAATCAAATTGTGGAAAATAGATTATGAATTTAATTTTATATGCCCTGTCCATGAAGTTACTAATGTTAGCAAAAGGTAATGACCAGCAAGCCCAAGATGTGCTTGGCTACTTCATTTTTTAAAAAAGGATTAAATAATTAAAAAAAAACTTCAATAAAATGATCTTTTTAAATTACAAGCAACACATGTTAAATATGCAGCAAATGTGGCATTTTATTAAAATAGAAGGAAATTACAAGAAATGAAAGTATTTCCTGACCATGCAAAAAAAATACACTTTTGGAATTATTTATACTTCCAAAACTAAATTCTATAAAGAATATTTTCTAGCCACTAGAAGGTAAGTTATAGTCTCAGTTGAAGGGAGATTGAAACAAATTGTACCACACACTGGTATTTGCAGTTTTGTGTATAATAGCCCAGCACTGACAATTTTAAAAAGAAATGTCTAAGAGATATTCTATGACTCTTAATACTGCTTTAGGTTACTTTGAAAATCTGATAAAAGGGATGGGCGTTTATATCTTGTAATTAAACTATTTGGTCATGGTTTTGTGATAATAATTTATCACAGGCTTCCCTATTACAATGTTTGAACATGATTTATTCATTTTCATCTTCACTTTTGAATCTAATATTGCTTTAACTTTTGATGGACAATTCCATTGCTACTGTCTCAGAACAAAGTTTCTCTTTATTAGTGAATAAAAAGCTATGTAAGAACTACAGTGACTCAAGAAATGTTATCTGATTTGGCCGCCAGTGGAAGTCAACTCTGTGGGAACTGTGACTCTAACTTACAACATGAGTGAATTTGTAGAATTTTGATGTGCTAAATAGATAATTTAAAAATAAATGACGATGTTTTTATGTTTTGTTGCTCACCACAACATTGCTGGCCCATCAATTGAATACCCAGAGATGCATAATAAAATTAAATTCAGTTTTCTTTGCTATTTTGTGCACTTTCAGTCTTAATACAAACCCTGGCTTTTCATGTAGTTTTTCAATTTTGCTGTTAAGAAGATATACTTATTAAAGGGGGAGAATAGAACATATCAAATACTTTAAACAGCTTGTTGGCTTGTTGTCAAACTTAAATATTCAGACATGTGGTGTGTGGGCCTCCAAGAGTCCCTCCAGCTCTCAGGGTAGGGTGGCCCCTCCGCCTCATCTTCAGGGCTCTTTACGAGGAACTTGGATGAGGTGAAACATGGAGGCTAGTTGATAACGGAGGAAGTGACGTACCTTCTCCAGCTGATCCTAGGGAAGGGGGGCTATTTCTCCACACTCGAAGGCTCTGCTATTTTTTTTCCTACTTCGATGCCTTCTGTGAAAGATGTTTTGATTTTGAATGAACTGACCTCTGGAGAAAATCCAAAGAATGTTGCTTGTGGATTTTGCTCCCATGCTTCCAGGGAGGATACATGTCTGACCATCGAGGAGAATCAGCCGTTTGTCACCATTCAAACCTATTAAATTTAACAGTTTATTGTAACGAAGGCTGTGCTGTTGTATTTAAGCAGTTATTCCATATCTTATATGCCAAAGTTGTTAAAAATAGCAAATGACTATTATCTTGAATGTGGGAAACCAAATCATTTTTTAAAAATGTGATTTATTCCGTGAACTTGGACCTTTTAGGTACATGTGGTAAGCGTAGTCCATGGGAACATTCTCAGTGTGGGTCCAATGATGTAAACAAAAAGTTAAAATACAGCTTACCCTCTCCCTGGCATCCATTAGCATAAGAAAGGAAGCTGGAACTAACCATATTTTACATAAAAAGGTTTTAGCAATCTGTGTCTGCTTGCATAGCGGTATTCAATCCGAGGGTGACAACTCTATGCATAGAAATGATTTATTTATAGGCCTATCACCAAAATGTGTTCTTCATTAATTCCTATTTTTCTCAGCCTCACAGTGCTCCTTGAACTCATCCAGGTGGGTTCTAAATGTTGAGGATAATTTCAAACTAAGCAAAATCATACACCCACTATTTTCAGGACTTGAGGATAATTGAATGGAAATATCCTTACTGCTCATTTGATATTTTGTCCATTTGTTTGCCTTTAATTAACCTGAGGAATACCACAAATGAGAGCTTGGCTGGACCTTGGGAGTTAAAGTCCACACTGGGAAGGAAATAAATCTTGCATGCCTTGCCAAAGATATTTAGAAATGTGTTTCTCCCAAGATTAAAGCGGAAAATCCAGAGTAACTACAGTTTATTCCCACAATACAGTTCAATGAAACTGTGTTATAATGAATGTTTCTGTCTATATGACATTCGCTAAAATAGCAAAGTCCTCATCTAAAGCCTTGTAAAGTGACGTTTGCTCTGTATAATATTTTCCTGTGTGTAACGTTCAAAAAGGCCATGCCCTGGAGAACATTACAAAAGGCTTTCCTTGTAGAGTCTGTGCTTGCTGTTAAATTTATTTTGGGTTGTCCTTTTGGTTAGCATTTCATAGCTCTTCACAGATTCTGTCAATATATAATAGGGAAAAAAGGAGCCCTATAGTTTGCCTTTTAATTCTATTAATAGGAAGCAGCAGGAGGAAGATGACATTCCTGGAAGGAATGTCCTTGTGCACACACTTTGGTTCTGATAAAGCTTGTCACCTCTTCCATTTTTTTCCCAGGGAAATGTGTCACCCTATGCTGTTCTCTGCCACTAACAGAATGTTTAGAAATGATCTGATCACCAGAAAATCTTGTTTGTCAAAAAAAGGTGACCCCCTCCATTCTGGAGAGTAATTTTACCCCTACTTTGTGTCTCTATATTGCATTATACAGGCAAAGCCTCTATTTCCACAAAGATAATTGCTCTGGTATGGTTTATCAGTAGCTATTATTTTTCAACATAGCAAATGAGTCCATTAGAGGAGGAAAACATTTTTCTACATCAGCCTAGGTCTTTGAAGTAAGCAATTTTACATATATGGTATATGTGTGTATGGACAATGACATTTGTGCAGAGACAACCTGTCTTCTATTGCTTTTTTTTTTTTTTTTTTTTAAGGGCCATACCCAGAATATATGGAGGTTCCCAGGCTAGGGGTTGAATTGGAGCTGTAGCTGCCGGCATACACCACAGCCATACCAACATGATATCCAAGCCACATCTGCAACCTACACCACAGTTCACGGCAACACCAGATCCTCAACCCACTGAGCGAGGCCAGGGAATGAACCTGCATCCTCATGGATACTAGTCAGGTTCATTAGCCACTGAGCCATGACGAGAACTCCAATTGCTCTATTATTTAAAAAAGTTTTTGATTATAGTTGATTTACAATATTCTGTCAATTTCTGCTGTACAGCGAAGTGACCACTTATACATATATAAAAATATGCATCCTTTTTCTCATATTATCTTCTATCATATTCTATCACAAGTGATTGGATATAGTTCCCTGTGCCATACAGCAGGACCTCATTGCTTATCCATTCTAAATGTGATAGTTTGCTGTATTATTTTGTGGTTTGTTTTGAGCTAATGTTAACCTTGAAGTGCCTTCTCACTCATGCATTCATCTATTGACAAACCTGTTTTGAGTTGCCTACTATGTGCTATGCTAGACATAAGGCATAAGAGTGACACTGTCCTTACCTGCCTGAGTATTGGGACAATGAACGGGGCTTGAACAGAATGTGAAGTCTGTTGACTTTGCAGAGGTCAGGAAGCTACAGGGACAGACAGCAGGGTGATCTGACCTGCTTTATGGGGGGGTGGGTGTGGTGGGTGACACTTGAAGGATGATAGGGACAGGCCGAGGGAAGGGGTGGGTGGAAGGTTGGGAAGGTTCTCAGATAGAGGTAACAGCCCTTGGGGAGGCTCAGAGGCCAGAGAGAATGTGGCTTGTTCAAGGAACCCAAAGTTTGAGGCTAAGTGTGAAGCAGAAAGCTGGGAGCATGATGCCAGGTGCCTGTCTCAGCATGTTTCAGGCAGAGGAAATGATCTTTACTGAAGTAAGCCATAGTATAGGGGTACAGCTGCTGAGCAAAGCATCAATTCTAATTGAATGCATCTCTGCACATTCAACTTTGCCAGGCATGAAATGTAGACTTTCTAAGGGCAAGGAGAGATTATGCAGGGGTTTTTGATGGATAATCTGGGTGCCAAGGGGAGTTTGCTCCTGCCAAATGTGGTACTGTTGAGTCTGTGGGGGAGGATGTGAGCCTGGACACACATCTGAAAAGGAAAGGGTGCCTTCAGGTGCCAAGCAAGGAGGGCAAGTCCCCTCTCTGTCCTCTTGGTGGACCTCATCCCTGCCCTCAGTATCCCATCCTCAGGGATGCACATGGATTCTATTCTCTGTCTCACTGCTTCCCAGTCTGGGGATCAAGGACACCCCAGATCCCAAGGTGGCTCCCTTCCCCCTCATAAGGAAGCAGGTGGGAACCAACTTTTCAATTTTTAATATTTGTCATTGATGAGAAGTTTATTTTGAAATAACTTTTGAAATGACTTATCAACCAAACATTTGCAAGAGTTGAAATTATATTTTACAGTGTCTAATAGATTTTCCTTTTTTTTCTATTGAAAATACCTAAGGCTAATGTGCAAGGATTCCAAATCTAATGGAACTTTTTCATACCAAGTATTTCAAACTAATGAGGCTCAAAGTCAGAGTTGTCATCACGCAGATGGCTTGCACAACCCTAAATGGACAATCAACCATCAACCATCCATGGGCACAGGAATTCAACCTGTGTGTACTCAGACCCAGGCCCCCACCTGTCGTTCAGCTAACCAACATCCTCCATCACCCTTGGACCATGCCTGACCTCTCCAGTCCCCATGCCGACTGGTTCCTGAGCCCAGTGCTGCCCACCTTGTGCCCTCCCACCTGGGCAAAGGAGTACAAGCTTTTCTGGCAGCTGAAAGGCCTCGAACGGATGCCTGGAGTGGATGTGTGGGTGGCAGAGCCCTCAAGAGGAATGGAAAGTTCTGAGATGATGCTTATTGTCTGGCCTCTGGGGAGGAGTTGGGACCACGTAAATTGCCAACCCTGGATGAGGCACTTGATGCTGGAGACTGTATCTTGGGGGCTTTGTACTCACCAGGGGGTTCTTCCCCCCAAGGCTGAGGACACCAGTGTCTCCACTCAGGGCACACTGGCAGGAGAGCCCAGGACCCAGGATTTGGAGAACAGCTGCTGGGTCCCATCGCCAGTGTCTGACCCAGTAGGTCTGGGGGTTATCTCAAGAATCTGCCTTTCTGAGGCATCCAGGTGATGGTGACTGCTGGTGGGGGACCACGCTTGAGAACTACTGCTCTAGAGCATGGGGTTTCTAACAGGAATGATGTCATTCCCCACTTTTCTTCAATACATTTCTAGAGTCCATCTTTTAAAATCTGTATCCCTCCATCTTTAGGAATACGTATAGTGTCCAAAAGTTTCTCTCCATTTACAGATTTAAGATGTGCAGTTTTAAAATATGAGATCAACCCAAATAAAAGAATTCTCATTTTTGCCAAAACACACAATCGAATTTAACTGCCACCGTGCATTATGAGCTGGCAGTCAGGAGCGTGACTACTCAAAGGCTGGTGTCAATGATGCAAAGCTTGTTTGTGTGCTACTTAAGGCTATTGGACCCTTTAAATGAATAATTACATATCCTCATGCTGGGGTCACCCACTCAAACTCCTGAGGATCCAGGGAAGCACATAAGTGGAAAGAGCCGAGTGGGGGATGTGGGTGAACTGATGGCCTTGTGTCCATTCAAGAACAGAAGGCTGCCAGAGCTCCAGCCGATGGAGGCCAGGTAGGAGGATGGGGCTGCTTGGAAACCCAGACTGTAACATGAAATCCGCCCCCCTTTTAATGTAAGCCTCCTGAATGTCCCCCAAAACACACATTTGCAAGCCAATTCTAAATTTATTTTTACCATCCAATAATACCCCACCATTCGAGCAATAGTGAAGAGTTTGGAAGCCTAGCTCTTATGAATGTCAAGTACTCACAGTTCCATCTTTTAGGAGGGGTTAGTTTAAATATGTGCCTGCCCTTTACAGGAATTTTATTTTAATGAAGGGAAAGACGTGGACTATGGGCTTTCATTCCTGTGGCAGGAGGCTCCTCATAGAAAAACTCAAACAAACTTGAGAAAAGATGATTTCCATGCCACGAGAATGCCTTCTGGCTCCAAACAGAGATTGCGTTCTCCACGCTATGGCTTATCATTATTCACATTCTTTCACTAGCCTGAAAATCATTTTGGGAAACAAACCTCCAGTTGTTGAAAGCAGATCTAATTTTCCTTGAGTGAAACAATTTGCCATTAAAATATTTTTATTCAGGGGCCCAAGTTGCCGTATGACAGCTGAGGTGTTTACAGTCCCACCTCCAATTATCTAGGACTAGGCTGTTGGATTTTCATATGAACTCTCTTTTCCTTGGCCTACCCTTTGACTATTTTATTGCTCGCACCCTGGCCAATCATAAGCCTGGCTGACGGAACGGTAGGATGTGGTTTTACCAGCAATTCTTTGAAGAGTCAGGTTGAGAGGCTCTTGGAATCAAAGCCTTAATTTGAAGTTAGGGTTTTGGCATTTTTCATTGATATGTTTTCCTTGCCAATCCTGCTTTCATTTAAGTAGCTGAGGCTGACAAAGATTTGCGTTTCTTCTCTTTCCAAAACACCCAGGATTTTTGGTGTTTTGCCTCGAGAGGGGAAGATGCCCATCTTTTTTATAGGAAAAGCAACAGAATCAGCACTGGCTATCAGTGAGAGCTAACGAAAGTGTCAGTGTGCGGCGGGGCCAGGGGCATCCTCGCTCAATCGTCACACATATCTGGGCTGAGAAAACCAAGAGGGTGGATGGGCAAAATCAGCCATTTCCCAAGCTGGGGAGGGGGCATCTCACTTCTGCCTCTGCATCTACAGCAACTGCTTCCATTGGCATGAAAAGTTTATGCTGCAGGTAGTTTGAAAACCACAATTTTTGTTTGTTTTTTTAATTAAAAAATTTTGAATATTAGTTGATTTACAGTGATCTGTCAATTTCTGCTGTACAGCAAAGTGACCCCATTATACATATATATATATATACATTCTTTTTCTCATATTATCTTCCATCACGTTCTATCAAAAGTGATTGGATATAGTTTCCGTGCTGTACAGCAGGACCTCATTGCTTATCCATTCTAAATGTAATATTTTGAATCTACTCACCCCAAACTCCCTGCCCACCCCACTCCCTCCCCAACCCCTCTTGGCAACCACAGGTCTCTATGTCTATGTGTTTGTTTCTGTTCTGTAGTGAAAACCACAATTGTTAATCATCACTTTAGAAGAATTTGAGGAGCCCCATTTACTCATCATGGAACTTCCCTGCTCACATCTTCTTGTGCCCTGTTTTTATGCCGCGTCCCCTGCAGGGATGCTCACCTTCCCATTAGTAGACTAGCCAATCCCTATTCATTTAAAATTTTGGTCAATATGCCTACTGTCTTAAATACACGTAGTTTTCCTTGAAAGCAGGAATTCGTTTACACTATCCCAAAGGTCCTAAGTGTACAAGAGAAACGTCCTCATTGATGCATTAGACTCTATTCTTAGAGTTTACTCAGTGAATATATTGGTATTACTATCAGCCTATACACCCAGGTAGGCAAGGGCCATAACTTTATTTTCCTCTAATGCGTATCCATTTCTATTGACAGTTCCCCTTCTACCATGGTGAGAGAACTTTAATCTTAGTCTTTGGGGCTCCCCCTTCCCAGGGTTGCATCTTAATTCTGGGAGGTTACTTAGTGTTGAAGCTGGGAGGTGGAGGCGTTGTAACCCTGGCCTGAGATTTCAGGTTGTTATAGAGATAATCCCAGTTGCTGTCCACGTGATCCTTCCACACGGGCTCCTCTTTCTCTGGTTGTGTCCACCTCTGTGCCCTTCCCAGAGAGCACGTCTCTCCTCCCCTCAGGCCAGGCTTTTATTTACTTTTTTATTTGTATCATTTTTTTTTGGTCTTTTGTCTTTTTAGGGCTGCACCCGCAGCATATGGAGGTCCCAGGCTAGGGATGTAATTGGTACTGTTGCCTCCGGCCTATACCACAGCCATAGCAATGCCAGATCCTTAACCCACTGAGCGAGGGAACTCCAGGACAGGCTTTTAAAATCTGGTTTTAGGAGTTCCCATCGTGGCTCAGCGAAAATGAATCTGACTAGTTTCCATGAGGATGAAAGATTGGTCCCTGACCTCTCTTAGTGGGTTAAGGATCTAGCATTGCCATGAGCTGTGGCGTAGGTTGCAGTCATGGCTCAGATCCTCAGCCCTAAAAAGACAAAAATAAATAAATAAATAAAAAATAAAATCTGGTTTTAGGGAGAAGCACTACTCTTTTTTTTTTTTTTTTTTGCATTTGTTTGTTCAAGATTCAAATAAGGTCCATACATTGCAATTTGTTACTATATATTTTATATATATATATGTACATATATATGTACATATATATTTTCATTTCTGGCTTCCCCACGGCTTATGGAATTCCCACGTCAGGGATCAGATCTGAGCTGCAGTTGTGATCTACATAGCAGCTGCTGCAACGGCTAATCCTTTAACCTACTATGCAGGGCAGGGATCAAACCTGAGTCCTGGTGCTGCAGAGATGCCTCAGATCCCATTGAGCCACAGTGGGAACTCCAGCACTATTTCTTTAAATGGAAACTTTTGCCATGGAAGCTCTCCCCTAATACCTGTCTATGCCTAGACTTTTTTTTGTCTCACTAGGATTTCAACTCATAGACCAAAGCCATGGGGCTCCTCTGTTTCTTCTTTCAGCCCTTTGTTGCTGCCCACTTTGGTGATGAGCACAAAATGCTCCTGAGCTCCTGAGTAAAGGATGGACATGGTATGGGTGGGGAGAGAGAAACAGAAACACTGACCCAGAGAAAAAAAATTAGTCTGCAGGTTTTGAGCTAAATGGCTTGCAAAAACTGTGATGTTCCTAGAGGCCAGGGTTTTATCTTAAATATTCAAATTGAGTAGATACTGTATTTACTCAATGTAAAAAAAATGCTTCAAGATACATTAAATAAAAAATTACACGTCTACAATCTTCAAGTAAAACGGATGCATCTAGAAAGGTGCTGTGTGTTGCATTACACATCCCTAGGTGCCCTAGTGCATTGTCAAATCAACAATACAAGTTTTACTTTAAGAAACTAGGCAGAGAAGAGAAAATTAAATCCATATATTTGCATACAGTTTTAGGTGATTTTAAAAAGAATATCCTATCATGAACTTCAGGTTAAAAATCCCTGATCCTTGAAAATGAATCTTAAATTTGTATACCATCCTAGAGCTCTTTCTTGAGCTCCAGAATCTCAGGTTTAAATGTTTGGAGGACATCCACAATTAAGTATTTCACATGTTGCTAAAAATCAAAACTTACAGAGGTAGTAAATTAATTCTCTCTCTCCCTCCTCCTTTCTCCCTTCCCCTTCTTTTTTTTTCCTTTCCTCTTCTTTCCCTTTTCTAAACCTAAAGCAATGAAATGGGGCCACTATCCACTCTGCTGCCCATATATCAAAATCTGGATATCTTCCCTCTCCTTTACTCCCACATCCAATCAATCACAAAACCCCACTTACTCCACCACCTAAAACTCCCTCAAATGCACCTCTTTTCCTCCCTTCCTGCTGATACTAGAGTAGGTCACCAACATTTCCTGGGTAGATGGTATTGTAACTTCCTAACATATCTCTGCTGCCTCCCCCCAACCTCTGTCCTCTTATGTATCCACTTGCACTAGGCAGTCAGGTGATATTTCCAAAAGGCTAACCTAACACCCTGTTTATGACCTTTCCCTAGCTTCCCTGTGTTCTTGGGCTTAATTGCCTTGTGTTTAGCATGGGTTATAAGACCCTTTATGATGGGGACCCTATGTATCTTGTGGGCCTTTCTCTCTCCTCCTGTTCTACTCACTTCCTTTTCCACCCATGGTGCCTATCTTCCTGTTCCCTCAGTTTCCTGCTTCCTCTTTCTTCCAGGCCTTCAGGGATGCTGTTCCTTCTGTTTGGAATATTTATTCCCTAACGTTTTCCCTTTGCACCCTTATGCCTTCTGCCCTCCGCATTTTATTAAATCATTCCCATCCATCCTGTAGACCTAGTTTGGCGGTTATTTCTGTCAGGACTTTCCCCATCTTCCTTTTGCTGCTTTCCTGTTTCTGTCTCCCCAGGGAGCATGTTGCCAAGAGTCTCATTACATTGTATCATATGAATTGTAACTTCTTACTTGTGTATCTCCCCAACAAGACTGTAATAAAACGTTTGTCCTTGTAGATACAATTGTGGTGCTTGCTTTCTTTTTTTTCTTTCTTAGGGTAAGGTAAGAAGGATTCTGGAATTCTTAATTACCTGGGAAAATCTATGACAAAAATAATGTGGTATAAAGTAAGATTGGTAGACATTTAATAAATATTTGTATAATTAATATTCTTTATCTGTGATTACATATTGTCATATGTCATGATCATAACCTATCCTCTCTCAGATTGTTTCCCTCTTTTATTAACAAGGAAAAATATAACTTTTGTTAATAACTGTTGGTGCTGTGTTGGATTGATTATGGAGAAAAATTAAATGTCAGAGTTTTCTTTCAATTTTCTGGTATATTTTATTGTATTTCCCTTTCACTGAGAGGAGTTCTGAGCATAGAGTTGTGGATATTTGCTTGAGAATCTATGATGCAAAGACCTTAGCATCCCAGCTAAATGCAAAACTGACGGGCTTTGGACAGTACTAAGTCATTTTGCTCGCCTTTCATTTTTTTGTATTATTTAGCTGTAATCACCCGTTCTCTCATCCCACTTTACTGTGAACGTTTAACTGGTCAGTACTAAAATTACACCATGCCATCACCGAATGTCCAGCCCCAGATCCTTATTAGGCTAATGGCAGATCCATTAATGATGAGAAGGGGTCAGTATGCCCTTCTGGCATGGCTCTCCTACAGCATACTCTACTTAGTGGAAAAACAAAATCATCAAAATAAAGTTATGCACAATTAGTCATTAAACCATGTTGTAAACACTTGGCTCATTTAACTAGTCTTGGTTGGCTGTATTTGTTCGCCAAGTTATGCTGATTAAAGTGGCAAAGAATTTAAAAATAACCAATAGTCATATGCTCATAATTCTAGTTTTCTTTATAACATGCTAGGAAGGAAATCAACAGTAAAATCAATGTGGTCAAGGGTGGTCAAGCTCTATTATTGTGTCAGCCCTCACCACAAATAGAGCACATTCGGAAGTGTCCTGTTTTTCCATAACCCTTGAGCTCTAAGGAGGAAAAGAAGTATCCGTCATATGGGAAACGAATTGGATCCAGGCAGTGATGTTTTACAGGTATTTACTTTCGCATAAATATGGTATTCTAAGAGATTATTACCAACAATTAAAGCTTTCATGTTTTAGCAGATCTGAGCATTTTAGTCTGATGTTGGCTTCTTTTTTTTTAAATAGAATTTTTTTGCTCATCTCAGTCAATGATCAGGTCATTGGTATTACTCACTTATTCCTTGAACTTTTATCCATTTAGTATGTATCAGGGACAGTGAAGTTGAGGCTTCAGAGATGCCTAACAATGTGTGACGTCAAGGGGGTAGAGCTGAACGTAGACTAGCTGTGTGCGCTCTTTGCTTCTGTTTGTTTCTCTCTAAGAAGGTCATCCTCTCCGGCCTCCATTTGAGGAGGAACTTCGTCCCGGTGCCTCTCTCTGGAGCCCGGCGGACGTGGTAGGAGAATGTTCCAGGCAGCTCTGGCTGCCCTGATTTGGATGCTTTCCCTTTAAAATATTCAGAGGACTCCATGTTTGGCTTTGGGTTATCATTTTTCCTCAAATAAATACTCTCATTATGTTTAGGTTTCTATTGATCTTCTACTTATTTTAGAAAGAAGTTTCACTGAAGCATTGCATTTGTTGCTATGCAATGGCAAAGAATACTATCATTATGATTGCTACCATCTGCAGAAAATGAGGAGAGGAAGAAGCACGCCACAGGGCTGAAGATTCAGCATCTTTCCTGTCACTGACAAGGGCCATGTTGAGACACTGCCTCCGATTTGGTCCAACCCGCATGCCAACGGGATAGATAGATTTCTCTGGGCTTTTAAAATTTGTTTTGTTTTGACTTAAAGGTTTTTCCCTTTTCCTCCTGGGAAAAGAAATATGTTTTTTCCATTTTACAGGCAAACCACTTCAAGAGAACATGGCTGGCGGCCATATGGTCACATATGAATCCAACAATTAATTTAGCAAAGAAAACTGCTTGTAACAAGTTTTGAATTTGCTATCCCAGGTAGTACTTTGATGATTAAATAAGGAGATGATTGCCAAGAAAATGACAGTAACATTTATAAAAAGATATGTTCCCTTTAGTCATTTAACGATAGTCAAATTATTAGTTGCCATCTATTTGAAGTGAAGTCCATGGCGCTTGTAGGAGGTACTTAACACTTTTTATGTATAATTTTATAGCAAAAATATGGTGTTAATTTTCAAGCAGCTTACAGTCCAGTAAACTCTTGAATGAGGGCTTGCATGACCCTTATCTGGAACTTCTAGGTCTAGACTTTAGGCTGGCATGGCTTCCAGAACTGGCTTTACGACTGGATTTCAGAACCAGTGATCTAGCCAAAGCTAATAAGTGTGGAGTGGCTTAAAGATGGAAAAAAGAAAAACGAAAGAAAACTGAAGTTAACTAAACCCACTAGAATCTCATAAAGGGTTATGAGGAATTTGGGGGAAACCATTCATACCAGTTTTTGTTTTATCTCACAGATTGTCGCCTCCCCGGATGGTTCCTCCAGCTCTGACGTTTGTAGAATCAAAGCTTTCGCTATCCAGTCATCACTCCCCACACGCAGGGAGCACAGATGTTGTGTGGTTAGGATCCTGGCCTTTTATAATTCCTTGACATTAGGAATGGATAAAAGGGAAAGCAAAAGTATCATGGGATTGTGTGACTTTTGCTAATATTTTACTGGAAGTTAACTGCTTATCCTTTGTCTGAGGGAATTGAATGATCCACAGCCATTCAGAGGCGCGAGGAGTGCCCAGTTATAGTGATGCAAACACTATGATGACATTTCCTTCAAAGAAATCTGTAAGTCTGTTTCTGTTTAATTCTATCAGCTATTTTCGGTAATATTACGACTTAAACATTTAGATATTTATTGCATGTGCCATAAATATATACTGGTTGAATTTCTGAACCTAAACTTGTGGTCAAGTGCTAAAATCAATAGGATATTATTGACATGATGGCTGCAGAACTATCTATGATATACCAACAGGTCTGACTTTTGAAAGGAGATATGAACATGTCCTCAGAATATTTTACAAGCGGAGAAATTCATATAAATGCAAGGGAGTCCTTGCCCTCCCCTTTATTGTATAAAAATGGAATTAGCAAATGAAGTACTTTTATACATAATACATTTGTAACATATAAATGTATATATAATGCTACTAGGTTTTTCTAAGCACCAAGCATGACAGCCAGCTGCAACCAGTAAAGTTGTGCAAACATGAGCTCAAAGGACAAGATCAGAAAGTGTCCCAGGAAACGTTGTTTCCTTTTTGAGAGAGCTGTGCACCAGTCATGCACAGGGTACATGACCCGAAAAGGGTTAAATGATGAGACCATCATTCTTTCAAAGCTGTTTTCCATGAATCTCTCTCTCTCTCTTTTTTTTTTTTTTTTTTTTTTTTTTTTGCTTTTTAGGGCCGTACCCATGGCATATGGAAGTTCCCAGGCTAGGGGGCCAATTGGAGCTACAGCTGCCTGCCTACGCCAGAGCCACAGCAATGCCAGATCCAAGCCGCGTCTGCGAACTACACCACAAGTCACGGCAACACCAGATCCTTAACTCACTGTTGGAGGCCAGGGATCAAACCCGCAACCTCATGGATTCTAGTCAGATTCGTTTCTGCTGTGCCAGGAATCTCCTTATTTTCAAACAGTTTGGCACTGTGTGACTCTTTCAACATGTGCAAGTCAAGACATGATCCAGGAAGTCTACCAAAATGTTTATACTATTTATTTAGCCTGTAGCCAGTCTTCCAAGGCATTTACAAAGTGCTATAAATTCTTTAGAGGATACCAAAAATGAAAAACTTACAGGAAAGTTGTAGAAAAGGATTAAAATATGCCATAAATATTAGTTTCATATCTCTTAAAAAACCTGTTTTACCCTAGTCATGTCACCTAACTTTGAATTTGAATTCAGACTTGGGTGCAAACAATCAGATTTTATACTTCAAAACGTAATCATTTTTTATGGCTACAGGAAAATTATTGTAATGGGAAGAATTTCTGATATGGGAGAAAATTACTGCCATTGTAATAGTCTTATTTGGATTTAAGAGATACCGAAGTTTAGGCTCTGTTCTTGACTTGTATTTGGTTTAAACTCTTTACATCTTTTATAAATATCTTCATGTATAAAATGGAAAAAGTAGTAATTTCAACTTGTCTTTTGGAGCTCTTGTAAAAATTAATAAAATAAAAAGTAGAAAAATCAATCATGGTTAGTATTTTTTTTTTTTTTTTTGAGAGGCTGGCAGAAGTAAGTATTTTACCAACACTACTAGCTGCAGCCCAAATTCTTCAAAAGGCAGTAGCTAATTTTCAATGAAACTTTTGGACTTGTCACATCTTAGTAGGGATTTATGTTGAAATGGGTTAGAAGAATACACTTTCTTTTTCTTTTTTTTCTTGCAGTCTCACTTACGGCATATGGAAGTTCCCAGGCTAAGGGTTGATTTGGAGCTGCAGCTGCTGGCCTACACCATAGCCACAGCCACCGCAACACCAGATCCAAGCCTTGTCTGTGAACTACACCACAACTCATGGCAATGCCGATCCTTAACCCACTGAACGGGGCTAGGGCCAGAGCCTGAGTCCTCATGGAGACTCGTCAGGTTCTTAACCTGCTGAACCACAACAGGAACTCCAGAATACACTTTAAAAGAATGGAGAAATACCCTTCACATGCCATTAGAGTGATCTGTCTAAAATGCAAAATTTATCATTTATTTCAGTGTTCAAAATTCCTCAGTGTTTTCTCCATCACATTCAGGAAAACACAGTACTGCATGATACAGTCTCGACTATCTTTTTTTTTTTTTTTTTAGCTTTAGCTACCACTGTCGCCTTATGTACCCTGTACTTATACCAAACTTAATACAGATCCCTGAATGCATGGAGCGCTCCCAAGCTTTCCTGTCTTCATATAGTGTCTTCTGCTGTATCTTCACATCCTTCCATCAAAGACCTCCTGAACTTCTTTTCACCCTTCAAAACTCAGCTTGTATCCCTTTGTCCATGTGCCTATTCCTGACCTTCCTTTTGCCTGAAAGAAGGCTGTCTTTGTTTAGTGTCTCTCCCTGCAATTCAGTGTGGCCTCCTGAAATGAAGATTCCATACTTTATAAACTTTTGTATCTCCAGAGCCCAGCTCAGTGTTGCTGATTGAACATATAAATAAAAGGATGAAACTCTGCTATGAATTAGGCAGTGTCATTCTGGAAGCATCTGGAGTTAGGTACTAATGATAAATTAAGCCGCTCCACTCTTCTAAGTGTTGGGACAAGTTGAGAGATGGATTGAAGATGGAGCTAAGAATCAGGCACTTGAAGATCAAACTGATGGCTTTGCTGTTGACAAGCCTGGGTTTGATGGTTTGGGTATGTGGTAACAGTGGGTTTCCCAGAAGAAGCTAAGTAGTAGACACAGACTTTCTCAGTCAAGGCATTTCTGGACAACCACTGGCCATCTTTGTATTTAGGTATACAAAGCGTATTTGTATTTGTATTTAGCATCTGGACCACTAAGTTTATGGTATGACCAATAGTGGACCAAAATATATGTGTACTGTCAGATCTCAAAGGGGGAATTGGGAGAGCTGTGAAGAGCTTTCTATTTTTTGTTAAAAATAGAGTTAAGTCAACTTCTCCCCTTGGGAAATAATTGGTATAGTGGGTGTCCCACTACATGGGAACATGAGATTGGGGAAAAGTAAGCTTCCCTCATTTGCCTTCTCTAGTGCGCCTTACCTGTCTTTCTATATGCCCTTTTTCTGTCAGTGGCTTTACTCTTCCTCGATATCCAAGTGTAAGTTGAGACACTATTCTAGTCTGTAGCTCACCCCCTCAAGAACAATTGACAATGACACTGCAGACTATAGCCTCTGTCCTATATCTGCTTGAAAATATTTTTCTATTTTTTAAATATTAAAGAAATACATGATTATTTAGAAAATTACAAATGATTTCGATGTACAAAAAATAAGACTCCATCAAATACCCTAGTTTCTCAGCCTTTTTTCCTTTTCTGGAGGTAACTCTTGTTCATGTATGCATCTCTAAATTTTTTTCTAGGCATTTTACATACTTAGACATAAAGATTTTTAAAAACCACAAATACTTAATAATTATTGATAGATATTTTCTTATGTCATATTTTATTAGTTTATATTATTATTTTTAATAATCCCTGAATAATTTATTAATAAATTAATAAATAATTAATAATTTATCAATTAATTTATTTTTATTAATTTATTTCAGCATTCCCCTATTGCTGGATATTTAGGTTGTCTCCATTTTTTTTTACTACACAGAATAAAGATTCTATACATCCATCTGTCTTCTCTTTCTATAAGAGAGACTCCTATAAGTAAAACTGTTGAAACGAGTAAATTGTGCATTATAATTTCAGTTGGTATTTCCACATTGTGCTTTAAAAGTCTATACTACCAATATATTAAGTTTCGATTTCCCAAATCATAAGGACAACGGATATTATAAATCTTTCAAATTTTTCCCAATTGAGTGGGTAAAACATATCGTTTTAATTGCATTTCCTTTATTGCTTATGATGAATATGATTTCTCATGGTTATTAGTCTTTAGTCCTTCCTTGTCTTCTTGTTCATAATTTTTTCCCATTTTTCTGTGGTAGTTTAAGTTTTTCATATAACATGAATTTTAATTCTGTTTCTGCTAAATATGTTTACAAATATTTTCTTACTGAAGTGGCTTTCTTTTCACTTTACTTAATCGTTAACCTTTTACTCACGGATTTTAGTGCCAATACTTTCATAGACTAAATTCACTCCTTTTGGGGAGTTTTGTTCCATTGATCTGTTTTGTTCCATTGATCTGTTTATCTATTCTTCACACTGTTTTAACTCTATACCAGCAGTGTTTAATAGCAATAATCTCTAACATGTATTGAACCTTTAATAAGTGCCTGGCACCATTCTACTAATCTTCGCAACTACCATTTGTACCAATCAACATTACTGTCACTGTTTTACGTATTAGGAAGCTGAGGTTCAAGGAAGTTAAGTAACTTGCCCAGAGTTACTGAGCCAGGAAATAGCTGAACTGGGATAAAACAGCAACATTGCCTGTCCCTAGTCAGTGTTGTTAAGCACTCTACCAGGAGCACTTTCCATAGTCAATAGAATGCTTTGACACTTGCTATAGCAAGTTATCCCTCAATGCTGTTGCATTTCACCACTTATGCATTTGCTTTCATGAGTAAATTTTATAATTGCCTTAATAGTTTTCATAAAAAGTCCTGTTGGATTTCAATGACGCCTGTATTGAAATTTTAGATTATCTTGAGAAAGAAATAGGGCTAGTTTTGTGTCTGCCACTTCTTTTTTTTTTTTTTTTTTGTCTTTTTATGGGCCACACCCACTGCATATGGAGGTTCCCAGGCTAGGGGTTGAATCAGAACTGCAGCTGCTGGCTTATACCACAGCCACAGCAATGCAGGATCTGAGCCACCTCTTCAACCTACAGCACGGCTCACGGCAATGGTGGATCCTTAACCCACTGTGTGAGGCCAGGGATTGAACCTTTGTCCTCATGGATGCTAGTCAGATTCGTTTCTGCTGAGCCACAACGGGAAATTCTGCCACTCCTAAATAGTATGCTAAGACCTAACCCCTTGTACCTCAGATTGTGATTGCGTTTGGAAACAGAAACTTTAAAAAGCTTACTAAGTTAAAATGAGATCATTACGGGGGCATTAATCTAACTTTAAGTGGTGAGGAAATTTTACACAGGCAGATTCTGAGGGAAGACCACATGCAGAGCAAGGGGATGGGCCTCAGAAGAAACTAACCCTGCTGACACTTTGATTTTGGATTTCTTGCCTCCATAACTGTGAGAAAATACAGCTCTGTTTAAGAGGCCCAGTCTGCGGTACTTTGTTATGGCAGCCCTAGTTCACTCATACCATTATGTTATAATTTACTGTCTTCACATCTAGAAAGATGTTATGATTTTTGATTTATTCAGTCTTTTTTTAGGCTCTTCAGTTAGATATAAGTGTTTTCTTTAAGAATACATTGCTTTTTTTTTGTTTGTCTTATCCCTGTTCATTTTATTGCTTTCGGTTACTATTGATTTTTATATATTTATATGTATATTTTTATCTGTCTGCCTTACTGAACTCTCCTATTAGTTTTAATAGCTTTTCAGTTGTCTCAGTGTTTTAGGCAGACAAATGTATAATATGCAAATAAGGGCAGCTTTATTTATTTATTTATTTATTTACTTTTGCTTTTTAGGGTCGCACCCTTGGCATATGGAAGTTCCCAGGCTACAGGTTGAATCAGAGCTGTAGCTGCCGACCTGTACCACAGCCACAGCAATGCCAGATCTGAGCTGCATCTGCAAGCTACACCATAGCTCACAGGAACGCCGAATCCTGGACCCACTGAGCGAGGGCAAGGATTGAATCCACATCCTCATGGATATTAGCCAGGTTCGTTTCTGCTTCACCACAATGGAAATTCCAAGGGGCAGCTTTATTTTGATTCTGTATTTCCAATGCATACATTTCGCTTCTTTATTTTATTGCATTGGCGGGAATGTTTCAAAATAAACATAAATAATAGTGATGATAGTAAGAGTCCTTGCCTAGCTCTTGAATTTATTTGGCAATCCTTACTTATGATATTTTTCATAAGTTTTGATATAGTTTTTATGTTATTTAAATTTTTAAGGGTCTTTATTCTTTTATCAGCAAAAGCAGTTATAAGACATGCTTTACTAGAAATTTTCAAAATAAACCTATAGGTTTTTCTCTTTTTATATGTTAATGTGGTGATTAGATGACCAGATTTATAAATTTATTATTACTTATTAAATTTTTTTTTGCTTTTTAGGGCTGCACCCATGGTATATGGAATTTCCCAGTCTGGGGGTTGAATTGGAGCTACAGCTGCTGGCCTATGCCATAGCCACAGCAATGTGGGATCTGAACCTCTTTTGTGACCTACACTGCAGCTCATGGCAACCCACTGAGCTAGGTCAGGGTTCGAACCTGTGTCCTCATGGATAGTAATCAGGTTTGTTTCTGCTACACCACAATGGGAACTCCTAGAGTTATATATTTAAACTATCTCTGTTTTTTTTTTTTTTTTTTTGGCCGCACTTGTGGCACATGGAAGTTCTGGGCTAGGGGCTGAACCCAAGCCACAGCAGTAACCCTAGCCACAGCAATGAAAATGCTGAGTCCTTAACTGCTAGGCCACCAGGAAACTCCCTAAACTATCTTTAGATTCTAAGAATCAGCCTATTTGTTTATTGTGCATTCTTCTTATAATTCACTGGTAGGTTTGAATTACTAATATTTTATTCATGAATTTTTCAGAAAGTGTATGTGAGATAAACTTTCCAAGTCATTGTATGACTGGACATTAATTTTGCCTATAGATTTGAATAATAACTTAGTTTTGTATAGAATTCTAGGCTCAAAATAAATTTGAAGACATTGGTCTAGTATAGTCTGTATTCTTGTATATATAGTATTATAGAAGAGGAATAGAGGCCAATCTAATCCTCTCAGGTCAGATTTCTTAAGAAAAACTCACAATTTGTTGTGAATCACAGCAGAAGTGGATTATTATGGAATCTTTAAGAATTTATATGAACTCTTTTGTTATGCCTTACTTCTATGGTTTTTACTATAATACATCTATGCTAGGTAGGATGAAATGAGAAAATTAACACGTTTCATCTTTTCATTTAGTTATCATAGTCTAATGAAAAAGCACTAAACTCAGAAAGAAGAATAAGAAATTGTTACCACTGAGCAAGAAGCAATTTAAGATTATATCAATTTGTCAATGCAGAAGTGAGACCAGAATCCAGGCCTCTTAATTATGAGATGTATGAGATTCCAATTAGGGAAGGATTTGCTGGAGCAAAAGTTGGAAATTTTACTCAAATGATAAAGGGCCCTGGTGAAGGCAGATCTCTAGCAGCAAGGAGACCTGAAATGCACGGGAGTTTTGACCTTTGCTTATTCTGACTTTTGCTTGGTTAGATTTGGAATTTTCAACTGTTAAAAAGATTAACTCCTTTTTAACCGTTATCTACATAAGTTTAAACAGTATTAGTAAACCTAAACCTCTGGAATCTCTATTAGTTCCTAAGGATATTTATTTATTTAAATTAAAAAAACTGAAATATAGTTGATTTACAGCATTGTGTTTATTTCTGCTGTACAGCAAAGTGACTCAGTTATACAAATACAATTCTGTTTTATATTCTTTTCCATTACGATTTATCAGAGGATATTGACTATAGTTCCCTGTGCTATACAGTAGGTCCTTGTTGTTTATCCATCCTGTATATAAGGATATTTAAAGTACTGATTTACATTAGAAACTCAGTTTTTCCATATTTGTTTCCCTTATTCATTTTATCAATCTGGGAGTTATCTGTTGGACATGAATCTACTAAATTTCAGATTGAGATTATGCCCAGAGAACTTTTATTTATGAATAAGTGGCTCCTGGATTTGTGAAATAGAGCATGAATCTGATGGTCTTCTTACAAGCTGCCCTGTAGGTTTTCATGAAAAAGAAATGTGATGCTTTAAAGAAGTAATGCATGTTTGATTAAACTGGTCACTCAAAACTATATCCCTTATTGGCCGTCCTACTTCAGTTGTTATCATGTTAAAAAATCTTACATGTCCACTGGAGAGCTTTGGGAAGAAAAAAATAATTCCAGGTAAAATAGAGAATGTTCATCATTAATTTCTTAAGAACGTTAAAGTGACTACTTTAAAGGATAGAATTACATAATTATAGGAGAAAAGATCACATTTTGAAACTTTAGTGTAATTAATAACAGAAGGTGTAGCATCAGGTAAAAATATTAAAGACAGAAAATTGGCATTTAAGTTTTACTATGCACTAATTCTATTTGTTGAATAATCTTAGGCCTCTACTCTGTTTGACTCACACTCACACTGAGTGAGGTGATTTAGCAATCAGGTGATCCATCATTTTTGGTTTGATAAAACCAATTTCCATGGGAGGAAGATATTGTCAAAATTCATTTAAATACATTCTAGTTCTGCTATTACTGGGTGATCAAATGCCATTTGGCACGATATGATGTTCCAACAGTTGCTCCAAGTTCACAGGGACTTAGAACCCTTTGTGATCAGCTAGGGTTATTTTTAAACCTAATTCTAGATAACTCAGAGAAGTGCTGTGCTGTGTTCCACATGATAATTGCAGCAAAATTTGTCATGGAAGACATTACGCAGGATTCCTTGTAAACTCCTTTCACCACATAAAATGGAAACTTGAAGCAAAGGGAGGGCCATGCTATTTTAATTAGAAAGATCACACCTTATTCTTTTAGGAATTCTCTGTTGCTTTGTATAACTTGTTTGCCCACTTTTGGGGGGCAGGAAACATCTTGGAATCCTTGAAGCTTTGGTGCAATTAACCACGTCCATCTCATACGTTTGATGAAACCACCCTATGAGTGGGTTTTAGGAACATTCTTAGGAGAACTCTGTATTTATTTAACTTGATGGCAAAACAGCAACATGCTAAATAATGTGATTAAAGTTGTTAAAAGCCAAAATAAACACATAATTATCTCAAGAAAAACGGTGTCAGGCAAGCGCGGTCTCCATAAAGCGGACCCCGCGTGCGTCTTTCAGGCCCTGGCGCACAATAGATCATAGTTAAAAGTCTGTTAACAGACCTCTGACGGCTGAGCCGGGTAGCTTGTGGTTTCCTTCGAAGCCTATTGGCATAATGTGCGTTTATGTGTGAGGTGCAAATTGGCAGTTGCCTTCTATTGGTGCCCTTGGCAGAACAGAAACCATACAGTAGGGCTACCAGCAGGAAGTGCATTGCTTTGAAATTACCCAGCAGGGTTTCTACTTGCTGCTCTTGCTGCTTCTGAGACAGAGGCCTTCCATCGTCTGGCCATGATTAAAATCAAAGTGGAGGCTTCTTTGCTGGGTGCCAGTAAACTTAGGTGAAAAACAGAAACAATCTGGAGTTTTAATTATTTTAAAATGCAATGTAGGCAAGAAACCAAGATGAAAGCATTTTTGACTAATCTATCCCAATTATTTCACATAAACGGATTTGCTAAAAAAGAGACCCATAGAGAGATTGCCTTTACCAGAAACTTCATAACATATCTCACATCCATAAAATATATCTGTGCCACGTATGCCGTTTTCATGAAACTCACAGAGAAAAGTGTCCAAACATTATACTTTGAGGTGAATAGGGAAAACCAGATGTGCATTTACCTTATGCCAAACACAAGATGCTACATTTATATGAAAAAAGCCTTCAAAGCATAGAATAGAATTTATTGGTTAGTTACTACCTTAAAATAATCCATCCATAAGGGAGCTTCTCTGTGTTATAATTAAGGTTGGTGTAATTCCATAGTAGGCTGGGCAGATAATTCCCATTATGCTTGTAGTTTCCAAAGCTGGCAGCTTCTGGACTTCCTCTTTTCAGTTTCATTTTTTTCCATGCAGGGTACAAAAGCATGAGTCATGAGTTCAGAGTTTGCTGTCTCTAATAATCCACTGGGAGAAAATTTAACTTGATTTGGAACAAAACGTATGGAAGGCAAACTGCTGTTACATTGAACAAGTCAGCTTTCAAATGAATGGTGGTTGGAATCAAGAATTAACATGCAGGTTCTTTGGAGAACCCCCCCCCCCCAAGTACTGGGAGTTCATGCTTTCAGTTAGCAAATGTTTACCAAGTGCCTGCTATGTGGTAAGCACTGTGATTAGAACTAGGGACCAGACTCTCAAAGAGAAGCCAGAGAATTAAATAATTATTTACACCTGTCACTCTGGACTCGGACTGTCATGCTAAGGACGTATAATGTGCCAGGTAGTACCTAGTGGGGACCCCTAGCCCACAGGTGGGATTTGACCACAAAGAGGGTGTGAATGTTACATTTCTATCATGATGGTCACATATTTTTAAAGACATATATAGTATGACTGAGTATATTTATACAGCAGAAATTGTCTCAGTGCTGTGAATCAACTATACCCTAATAAAAACTAAATTAAAAAAGACATATAAGAAGAGGAAAAATATATCATTTTGATTGCAAGGTTAGAAATGGCTTAGGAAAATTGGATATGCAGGTCCATTCTCATCCTTTGAAAGTTTTCTTCTTCTAACTCTAATTTATTGTGAAACTTCAAATCATTTGGCTACAGCCAAGAGCAGGTTGACACTGCTCGAGATCAAAGTGCTTGAGCTACCGCATATGCTCAGGCAAGGGAAAAATCTAGATGTCAACCTTCTTCCACTTGAAATTCATATTAGAAAGAGAGAAATCATAATAACAGTTTCATTAAGGAACATTGACGAGTATCTTTTGTACCTATCTAAGTTCGGAACCTGGCAGTTATTGGTTTCGTCTGAAAGACAGCAGCACAGAAGACTCAGCCTGTCCCTGGCCTTGAGGAATGAACACAGAATTTGCCGGCTGTACATGAAAGTCTGCTTACAAAAACTAGCTCCCACTGGTGGAAATACCTTTCTGTTCAGTACACGAAGTTGATGGAAGCTTTTGTCTTTCTCAAATTCTCCTCCTGATCAGATTTTATTTTTGCTCCAAGACAACCTTTAATTGAATAAACATAGTCATTTCGTTCAGAAAGAATTTCCATGACATGTGTTGAATAAAATGTACATGTTCTGTATCCATCCCAGCAGCACCACCTATTGTTATGTTGTAGCCTTTGTACTAAACTTTCAGGCATCTAATTTGTTTATTCCCCAATATCCCGCTTTGGCTTCTGATATACTACACATTTTACAGGGTATAAAGGTTGAGCATGAAGACTGTGGTGATATTTCTCAAGTGATAAACCAGTTCTGTAAATAAAATGCATTTTTGTGGCACTTCAGACTTTCATTTGAATTGGTGAAAGGAAACTGAATGGAGAGGCCGTATGATTATAAAAATATTTAGGAATGGTGGAATAGTGTTTGGTAAATGAGATCCAAGTCTTTAAATTTACTACTATTATATATTATTTATCAAGCAAAAGTGGCATTTTTTTCCCAATGGGGTTTAAAAACACTGGGAAATAAAAAATATTATTATTTGCATTTACAAGTGAAAACAAATTCAGAAACAGTCAAATGGGACACTATAGAATTTTTCAGCTTTATTCCCAGAAGAGGCAGAGGTAGGATGGGATATTTTACATAGTCTTTATTTGATATTTACAGGCACATATATGAATGTGAGTCATAAACTATGTTTTCTGTAAGCCATGTTGATTTAAACCATGTAAACCATGTAAAGGACTTTATGAGGAAAATAGTAAGTAACATAAGGAGTATTTCCCTATACATTATACTTTTGAAACTTCCCCCCAACTCTCTGGTGGTGAGTGAGGTGGCCTTGAGCCTTTGTCTTCTTTTCCTGTTATGTCCACTCTTTTTGAAATTTTATCTGCTCATAGGTTCAATTACCATCTCTATGCCGATTGCTTCAAAATTTGTATTTATGTCCCTTACATCTCTCCCAACCTCTAGAAAAAGAATGTCTATAAGTGGGAGTTCCACAAAGTATCTGTATCTAAAACACCACAGACTTATCATTCTTCTGACCAAAGCACCACATCTTCCTGCATTCCTCATCCGTGTTAATGCTCTACCATCTGTCTAGTTGCCCAGGTCTCTCCTTCCTGTTCATGATCTTCACTCAATCAGCCATGACAGTGACATTTCTTCAGTATCTCTGAATCCTCCCATATTTAGTTCAGGCCTTATCATTTCTCACCTGGTTCATGACCATAACTCTACTACTTCAAATTGCACTTTCTCTGCTGGCAGACAAGGGGTTCTAAAATTTAGGACTCTTAAGAGCTTCACAAATGGTTTCTCATTGCTTTTAGAGTGCAGTCCAAATTCTTTACACAAATAATAAGATGCCATTTAAAAAGTAGGACCTATGGCTACATTTTTTTTTTTTCTTTCTCTCTCTCTCCCTCTGTCCTCTGTTGGCAGAGCCTGAAGAAGCCTGTGGCAAAGCAGAAATTTAATCTGCAGGTCCCAGTAACAGCATCACAAACTAGAGGGAGGTTTGGAGGTAATGAAAATAACTTAGTAACTCTTGGGAAAATTGGGACTGAGTGTTTACTTGGCACAAGGAGAATTTATAAGGACCTGAATGACACAGTATTACAGGGTTGTTTGTATACCAATAGGGATTGACACAGTAGGCAAAATTTGATTTCAAATGCGGGTGAAATGGTTGAGAACTATAAAGTGCCAAGAAAAATACACAAGATGAATGTGTTATTGTTGAGTATGGTAAATTCATTCTTCACTATAATGGGTACATTTAATAAAACAAATTTTATAAAGTTTAAGGTAATTGCAAGGTAAATTGTAAGAGATGTTTAGCAGTTTTGGAAATACAAATAATCATTTGTTGTTACTTTTCTCTAATTGAGCTAATTTTATTTTACTTTGGAAGTTAGATGAATTGCAAGTTTTCAAAAGGGCACACAGTTTAATGAGCTTTTCTGTGGTAACTTACCAGAATTTTGTGGATCTTTACAAAAATCTGAATCAAAAATTTTTTGCATTACACATCGACTACATAAGGGCACTGAATGACTGTACTATAATTACATGACTGATCATATTAATATGTATTTCTGTACTGCAATAATTTTTTTTAGGCCCCACCCACAGCATATGGAGGTTCCCAGGCTAAGGGTCTAATCAGAGCTAGAGCTGCTGGCCTACGTCACAGCCACAGCAATCCTCAATCCTTAAACCCTCTGAGTGAGGCCAGAGATCAAATCCACAACCTCATGGTTACTAGTCGGATTTCTTTCTGCTGGGCCACAACAGGAACTCCTGTAGTGCAATAATTTTTATTTATTCATTAAGGATAACCATGAGTAATGCAATTATAGGTTCATTTGAAACTCATTATTCACAGTCATCAGTTAAAAGATAAGAATGGAATTATATTGATATGTTTATAAACTAATGGCTGGAGGCCAACCAGATTGCTTCATGCTTTTAAATTATTTTATGATGTTGCTTATGGTGAACATGTTGATTTGAAGCAAAGGTTTTGGGATTGAAGTCCCACTTAAAGAGCTGAAAGTCATTTTTCATTTTAGTTCATTTATATGGATACAGAAAAGTACATTAAAACTATTTAATGAGTTTAATCAACACCATTATAGATACTGCCAATACTTGTCAACAGAGGAGAGTAATCTGCAATGAGTAGAAAACAATTCTGATGATTTATGCAAAAAAAATAGCACAATTTTTTAGCAAAGAAGTAAGTGATAATTGGTAAGTCAGAATATTAGGAAAGGATTTGGGGAAACATTTATTTGTTTGGAGAACGAAAGAAAGAAAAATTTTGTTTATTTAGAGAACCAAAGTAGTTGTTAACTGAGCTGGATGACATCTGTATTTCTAAGAGAAACACAAACTCTTCCTGAATAAAAAATTGCCTAATGGTCAATTAGATTAAAAAAGTATTGAAATCCTCCAAGAACAAGGCAGGACTTGGTGTAGGAAAACAGTCTCCAATTCAGATGGTACTGGTTTGCAAAGGAATGGATCCTTTCTAATCAGAAGCTAAACTCAATTGAAAATTGAAATAATTTTCATTGAAAACTCATCATGTATCTATATTGTTGTTTTTCTACCTGTAGAATGTAGTCACCATCCACAACTTTTCCAACTGTGTAAATATTTATTGAGCATCTATTTAACGTGCCGGACAGTTCTACACAACCTCAGTAAGGGTGAAATGTAGCAAGATATTGTTGAGGAGTTTGTCATCTGGCAACGTGGGTAAGGAAATGTGCAAAGCATAAGGCATCAAGCACTGTAAGAACAATACGAACACAATGTTTGGAAGGTCGATGGAAAGAAAGAGCATCTCCAGTTGGAGAGATGAGGAAAGTCTTAGTGAAGGAGAGAATATGTGAGATGAAGAATAAAAAGATCTTCCACTGGCTGATGATAGAGATACATAAAAATAACACAAGGAGTGTTGATTTTGTGCTAGGCACTGTCTCAAGCATTTTACATGTTATTATGTCCTTTAATCCTCAAAATGACTGCAGGAACTCTTATTATCACCATTCCACAAATGAGGAAAAGGAAGCATAGAGAGGTCAGTCTGCCCCAGGTCTCATGGTACATGAGGGTTCAGAATTTGGACTTGGAACCTAAATCTTAGTTACTAGATTTTACTGCCTTGTAAAGAGGAGTTGTCTGTGAAAGTAAAGGCTGAAAAACCTATACCCCCCTTGACATTTAGTAAAATGATGTTTGAAAAATTGAATTGACCAGTAGGAATATGACAAAAATATATATTATCACATTCAGTTTAAAAAGTAAATACACAATTGTCCACGTGCTCAGCTTATAACAATGTCAGCATATAGGAGACTCAGTAAATGCTTGTTGGGTATATTAATGACACATGTAGAAAATATGCATGCACATGGGCAGTGACCAAGAGATCAATACATAAAATGATTTGTTGTAACAGGATTCTGGCCTTTTCCTCTTTCAAAGTCATCTTTAAGTGGTATATTTTCTGCTCTTCCAGGTTCGACGACGAGCCAGCTGCTTATTTCCTTTTCATTAACAAAAGCCTAGTTCTTCAACCCTAAAGGATAAACGCATCAATCTGTGATACCAATCATTAATGGAGAATTTTTTTTTAGGATATTTGTTAATGTGCACAATCTTTCTGAATAGTTTTTAATTTTTGCACCTTTTAATTTTTTTCAGTAATGAGGGATATAAATCCAGATAAAATGATGCTTCGATCATAACTTAGGCATGCAAGATTGAGACCAGATGAGGCAACAATAGTTTGCATGCTGACTAATTTCTTCAGTTTCCCCAAACTGAAGTCTTATTAATCATTTGCTAGTTCCATGCAATGGTACATTCTTCAAACAATGCCTAATGATAAAAACAAGAGAAATGATAAATTAAAACGGTCAAAGTATTCAACAACATGCTGCTGATGCAGGAAAATTTTAAAATAAAACTTAACATATTGTGGAATTTTGCCTTTAACTAGACTGTAATATATTTTGTTGGCTCAGAATACACTATTAAATGCCACATTCAAATCACTTTCTACTTGTTTGATTAGGAGACAGCAGTTATATACATATATGAACACAGGCATTATTTACCAGTAAAGTTGATTAACTCAAGTGTTAAGGACCATTATTTTTTTTCCCACTTAAAAAGGGGGCTTCTGGTGGCAACATAAAGTACATCTGAATGTGCTGGTTTGGCCTATTTGCCGAAGCTGTTAGTTTTTTAAATTTTTTAATTAACTAATTTCAATTGAAGTATAATTGATTTACAACCTTCTGTTAGTTTCAGGTGTACAGTACAGTGATTCGGTTATACACACACACAAACACACACATTCTTTTTCAGAGTCTTCTCTCTTAAGGTTATTACAAAATATTGAGTATGACTCCCTGTGCTCTATAGCAGGTCCTTGGAGCTGTCAGTTTTGAGGGGGACTCAGAGCAAGAAAAGACTCTGCAGCTGGTCCAATCTGAAGAAGATACTTTGCGAGCCAGGCTTCATGACTGAGAGGATCCAAGGACACACAGAGCGTCTGTGGAAAAATAGAGATGTTGTGTGTTGTCCCTGACCGTCCCCAAGAGAAGACACCTTGGGTTTTGAAAACACATCCTCACCCTCTTTGAGAAATAGCTACTGCTCCCACTTGCTACCAGTCCCTGGTAGACATGGAACCTGGCCAACATCCACCAAGTAAGCATTTGACCTGAATGGTCTTTTTCATCCAAAACGTCATTAAGTTGAGCCTGCTCCCAAGCAGCCCATCATCAAGCAACAGTGGTACCTAAGAGATGAGTCTTGGTAAGTGGTAGAAGGCACATATACATATATTGTGCCTCCAATTATCTCAGCATCTACTGCTGCTGCTTTAACCTCTTACCCTCAATCCATCTCTGGTTTCTCAGTTGATCAATTGACTGAAAAGGCAAAATTCAAGTGTGCTTAATAGGTGGTTTTGTACGATGTGCTGGTTCTCTCTGGAATTGGATGGCTGCAGCATTGCAACCCCCTCTGAGGCGGCCCTGGACCTCCGGGAAAGAAAATCCTCCCAACAGGGAAAGATGGCAAGCAGTGCATCTGATTAAGTGCTTCTCTTGGGGGAAGAAAGGACCAGAGATATAAATCTGGAGGAATTAGTGAATAGTGGCTAACAGCTTGGCCACAAGTTCAGGAGGATATCGGAGACTGGTGAAAGGTAGATATAGGCAAGATGTACAGTAGGTGGCTTGAGGGGGTAAAGAATGCAGGCTCCTCTGTTACAGGGGAGGAGCTCGACGATCAGTAGACAGGACCACACAGTCTCAGACAGGCTCTCCTCATCAGCTCAGAGCTGCATCAGGGGCTCATGAACTAAGTGGCAGCAATGAAATCATTTCCATCACGTTGGCTTCCCCTCAACCCAGGTGATCTGATTACTGCCAGTGTAGGTACTCAACCTGGTGATCCTATCAAGACCAAAGAAAGATCACCCTAAGAGAGAGACAGCACTTGATGGAACTCTGGGGAGCCAGCGAGGTATACACTAAGCCCTCAAAGTAGCACCTTTTTGCACTTCCCCTTGTGGCTCCCTGGATTGTGAACCCAACTACCACTAATATCCATGAGGATGCCGGTGCGATCCCTGGCCATGTTCAGTGGGTTGAGGATCCGGCCTGGCTGTGGTGTAGCCCAAAGCTGCAGCTCTGATTCAACCCCTAGTCTGTGAACTTCCATATGCTGTAGGTTTTGCCCTAAAATCCAAAAAAAAAAAAAAAAAAAGGTTGTCCCTTTCCCCAGAGGGACTAGCCAGCTACCCCAGGGCAGTAGTTGACCTTGGACCCCTTCCATCATGAAGAAGCACTGATTTCTTACCACTAGAATCGACTTACTCTCTGTGTGGACTTGCTTCTTTGCCCATCATTCTTCTGCAAGCCCTACCATCCACAGACTTCCTATCTTAATAGCCACTAAGTACTGCATTTCTTTACAGTTAAAGTACTCATTTTTGTTGGCAAATGAAGAATAGCAATGGCCTTATGCCTATAGTTTTCATTGGTTTTATCCTGAATTCCCTCCCCCTTGGCCTAGCCCAAATAAGTGCAGGAGGCTTCCAGGGTACTTATGCTTTTAGACTTAGAGCTTTGCTGTCCAAAGGAGTAATAGTGTAGGAATGAAATCATTAATTTGATCTTTATTACTTAGTGCTATGACTGGTAAGTAAGTAGCTATTTCCCTTTCCATTGGCCTTATTTTTCTCTTGCAGTTATGTTTTCAAAATTAGGTATAAAAATCCAGCATTAACCGAGTCGGTGTTTATTATTATTTTAAGGATTGTTTTAATGTGGTATTCAACATGAGAATATTGTATAAACTAGCATCAAGTGATTTTCACTGACATTTATGAATGAGGTTAGCACTTTAATCAAATGAGGATATTAAGAGCTGGACTTAAAATCCCATTTAGATTCTGATTTTGTTTAGTATAATTTTTCAAGCCAAATAACTTGTATTTTTAAGGATTCTAAATCAACAACCAGATATTAAAGTCGGAAACTTTTTCAAATGCCTTGTCAAAAGTCTTTAAGATTATTTATGGAAATATTTAGTAATGTAGTTTTAGGGCTTTGGTAAATTTTGTATTGCTTTGATTACATTTAAAAAAGACTTAGTGTCAAAACATAACCAACTAAAATTTTAAGCAAAAGCATACTTTGAGTAAGAGAGAGAACTTGTATTACCATAACTGAAAATTTTTTATGTCTTCTGTAAAAACACGTAGATCATTAGAGGACAATGTCAGCAAGATAAAGACATACTACTAATATAAACAGTTAAATGTTCTGAACTAAACGTGGTACACTCAGGATAAAATTAGAGTCAAAAGTTAAACAAAATATCGCAAGTAACTTAAAAAATATGTAACCTAGAGGTTAACATAAGCTATTCTGAAATGAACATATAAAATGCACAGAATGCGTAGAGCTAAAGGTGAGTCTTACAGGCATTTAAAAAATTTATTTTGTTTCACTCAAGGGGAAAAAAAATGTAGTTCAGCATAATCTTTTCCATAATAGGAAATAAAGCTTGAAGGGCAAAAGTGCAGTGACTCTGATGCAGAAAACTTACACCTGTACCTTTTCATCATCTGAGTTAACAATCTATAACCCAGCAAGAAAGCTGCTTAAGTTTTGTCATTGACCAAATCAGGACAATTTTCCTGGCATGAAAAGCAATCCAATGAATGCCAAAATCCTCTTTACTGGGAGCCAGGAGACTTTGTTTCAAGTTCCAGTGCCGCCAGTGGCCATGTGACTTTGAGTAAATTGTCCCCCTTCCTGAGTTTTAATTTCTTTGTTATGTGCAGAGATGATAACTTTTGCCCTGACACCTTGAATTATGAGAATCAGATGAAAATTCTTGCACACACTGGTGAAATGAAAACATGAATGAAGATGTATACAGGCATTTGGTACACTGCGAAACCCTAAATGTGAGTGAATTATCAATTATTCTATTCTAAGCTTATGATCTGATGTGAGGAAAAAAAATTTTAATAGAAAGAAAGCCTGGTTAAAATATTTTGTTGTTTGCATGCAGGTTGTTTTTATCCATAAATAAAGGCAACAGCAGTGAGTTAGGCCGGCTGTCACCTACTGGATGGCATTTGATGAGTGTACTTCCTTTTGTTTTCCTAAAATAAAGTACCTTGTGGCCAAAGCTTCAAGACTGGGTAGGTATTCCTTGCCTTGATAGAATATGTGGCCTTGAAGGAGCCACTTCACTGTGCTAGATTTTAGTTCACTTTGGTAAAAAGTAAAGGTATAATAATACCCATCTTTCCCATCTCCTCACTGTCCAATATAGGGGCTTTCGAAGAAAGAAAGGACCACACAGAATTGTGGGGAGCATGGAGGTAGACTCTGTCCAGGCTCAAGAGTTTCGCAACCTGGGGAGTGCAACATAATTCCAGAGCAGAGACATGTGGATGGGAGTTGATTTGGGGCTCCCAGTGGACAGGTTATCATAAATCATGGTGGAGATTGGAGAAGCAATCTCTCCCTCCTCTTCTTCCCTCAAGAGATCTAGGCTCTTTATATCTTTTTGTTCCTTCACTTGCCCTTCCTGGATCTTATGGCATTTACTGGGCTGGCTTCAAGTTTGGTTTTGGCCGGTCAATTTTGTGTGATGTCACTGCCAGAAGGGACAGGGGTGAGGTAGGTGACCAACCACCCCCTGTACCCATGGGTTCCCGGCATGAAAATTTTTCGGTTTTAAAACCAAGAAAGTCCCAGGCAAGCCGGGACCAGTTGGCCATCCTAGGAGGGAGGGAAAGAGGAAATGTAGTATTCCAAACTCAGCATGGAATATTTACACAAAAACCAACCCTTTTACACTGAAAGATTAACCTTCTTTTAGCATATTTCCTATGACCTTCAAAGAAACTCTGTCTTTTTGTTTGCTTTGAGAAATATGTGTTTTAAAACCCTGTAATAAATCCCTCTCAGCTTAAACCAGCTAGAGCAGATATGATTCTCACAACTGCAGCCTCCCTGACTCAGCACCATGTGGTGTACTGATGCTAAAGACAATCCTCATAGAGGCTAAAAATTGCCTTTTATTTTTATTTTTTAAAAATTATTGAAGTTACTTTACAATGTTGTGTTAGTTTCAGGTATACAGCAAAGTGAATCAGTTATACATATACACATGTCTATTCTTTTTCAGATTCTTTTTCCATATAGGTTATTACTCTATATATTGAGTAGAATTCTCTGTGCTATACAGTAGGTCCTTGTTATTTACTGATTTTTGTATATGGTAGTATGTACATGGCACTTCCAAACTCCTAATTTATTCCTACCACCTTTGGTAACCATAAGTTTGGTTTCAAAATCTTTGAGTCTGTTTCTGTTTTCTGAATAAGTTCTTTTGTGTCATTTAAAATTAGATTCCACATACTAGTGATCTTATATGATATTTGTCTGTCTCTGTCTGACTTACTTCACCTAGTATGATAATCTCTAGTTGCATCCATGTTGCTGCAAATGACATCATTACATTCTTTTTTATGGCTGTGTAGTATTCTATCATTTATATGTACCACATCTTCTTTTATTTTATTTTATTATTATTATTATTATTTGCTATTTCTTGGGCCACTCCCATGGCATATGGAGGTTCCCAGGCTAGGGGTCGAATCGGAGCTGTAGCCACCGGCCTATGCCAGAGCCACAGCAACGCAGGATCCGAGCTGCGTCTGCAACCTACACCACAGCTCACGGCAACGCCAGATCGTTAACCCACTGAGCAAGGGCAGGGACCGAACCCGCAACCTCATGGTTCCTAGTCGGATTCGTTAACCACTGCGCCACCACGGGAACTCTTTCTTTTTTTTTATTTAAAAAAATTTTTTTTTCCCGCTGTACAGCATGGGGATCAAGTTACTCTTACATGTATACATTTTTTTCCCCACCCTTTGTTCTGTTGCAATATGAGTATCTAGACATAGTTCTCAATGCTACTCAGCAGGATCTCCTTGTAAATCTATTCTAAGTTGTATCTGATAACCCCAAGCTCCTGATCCCTCCCACTCCCTCCCTCTCCTGTTGGACAGCCACAAGTCTATTCTCCAAGTCCATGATTTTCTCTTCCGTGGAGATGTTCATTTGTGCTGTATATTAGATTCCAGCTATAAGTGATATCATATGGTATATGTCTTTGTCTTTCTGACGTATTTCACTCAGTATGAGAGTCTCTAGTTCCATCCATGTTGCTGCAAATGGCAATATGTCATTCTTTTTTATGGCTGAGTAGTATTCCATTGTGTATATGTACCACATCTTCTTAATCTATATGTACCACATCTTCTTAATCCATTCATCCATTGATGGACATTCAGCTTGCTTTCATGTGTTGGTAAATAGTGCTGCAATGAACACTGGGGTGCATGTACCTTTTCAAATGATGATTTTCTCTGGATATATGCCCAGGAATGGGATTGCTGTATCATATGGTAATTCTATTTTTAGTTTCTAAAGGAACCTCCATGTTGTTTTCCATAGTAGTTGCACCAATTTACATTCCCACCAACAGTGAAGGAGGATTCCCTTTTCTCCACATCCTCTCCAGCATCTGCTGTTTGTTGACTTGTTAATCATGGCCACTCTAATTGGTGTGAGGTGGTAATTCACTGTAGTTTTGATTTGCATTTCTCTAATAATTAGTGATGTTGAGCATTGTTTCATGTGCCTGCTGGCCATCTGTATGTTGTCTTTGGAGAAACGTCTGTTTAGGTTTTCTGCTTATTTTTCAATTGGTTGTTTATTTTTTGTTGTTATTGAGTTGTATGAGTTGTTTGCATATTTTGGAGATTAAATATTTGTTGGTTGAGTCATTTGCAAAAGGTTTTCAGGTCACTTTTAGAGAAATTGTCTCTGAGGGGTTTTTGGATTTTTTTCAGGCCAGTAATTTCCCCTTTTCTTTAGGTAGTGACATCCTAATCCTCTTTTGGAAAGTCACCCCTTCCCTACTCTTTGTCTGGGTCAGGCTGGAGACAAACAACTTTCTATTTCCAGCCACAGTGATTGTCCAGGCATTGACATATGACTGGACTCTGCTAATGAGGATTATTTCTTGAGAATTTTGCTTGAGCTGCAGAGAAGATGTTGGTTTGTTTTTGTTCTGTATAAGACCATAGGGACAACTTAAACTCCAGACTCACCTGTAGATACATATCTTACTTGAGAATGAAACCAGCAAAGAAAGGAGAGTTGCAGGGGACAGAAAGGGACTATGGGCTTCTCATCTTGTTGGAACATCTGGATCTGCTTACACATGAAATGACTTTGCAGTTATAGGTGTGATAATACTCTGTTTTGTTCAAATGGGTTGGAGTTGTGTTTGTGTCACTAGATACCTAAAGAGTACTGAATACTTCAACATGGTATGACAAAATGTAAATTTATAAAAAAGGTACATTGGGGGTATAATTGCCATAAAATGATTCACTTCATTAAATACTTAATTTGATTGTATTCACTGTATAATTCATTTTTATTTTTATTCATTTATTTAGTCTTTTTTTTTTTTTTTTAGGGCTGCACCCGCAGCACATGGAGGTTCCCACGCTAGGGGTCTAATTGGAACTGTAGCGCCGGCCAATGCCAACGGCATGGCAATATCAGATCCGAGCCGTGTTTGTGACCCACACCACAGCTCACGGCAATGCCAGATCCCCAACCCACCAAGCAAAGCCAGGGATAGAACCTGCAACCTTATGATTCCCAGTTGGATTCATTTCCACCGTGCCATGATGGGAACTCCCATAAAATTCATTATTAAAATGTTTGTTTGGCCTATATACTTTCAGGAACACATATAATGCTTAAAGTGAAGGAAATTTGGTAGAGCTCTTTCTCTTAGCCTGACCCTATTAATTAACCAGCATGGTGCCTTAAGCACAACGACTGAAACTCTTTGTTATTCATTTGTCTTATCTGATAAATGTAGATTGTAAGGGCAACCCAACTCAGATAGTAATTGTATGTAGATGATGAAGCAGCTAGAACAAAGGTCTTGTACCTGACTGAGAGTTGGCTCTTATTGATAAGAAATAAACCGTTGCTCATTCATTCCTTTTTCTATCACATTTACAATTAATTTAATATAAGAGTTTTCAGGCAGTTTAGACAAAAACAGGCAGTGTCACAAATGTGTAAGCAAATATATAAAACACTTGAGCATAAAAAAGCAGTTATGTAAATAAAGTAGATAGAGGAGAAATACTGAAGAGTTAGAATAGGGAAAAGATAAGTATTATTATTACATGCCCAGGTTATGTCTAATTTTTGTTCCTTGAAATATTTTATTTATTTATCAATTTTTCATAAAAAGATAAATGTGTATGACACAGAGGTATGCATCAGTAAGTCAATTTAAAAAGTCTTGGTTAAACACTGCTTGATAATAATAAACAATCTCATAATAAACAGTGTCATAAACAGCACAATACTTCACCACCTTTGCTTTCTAAAAGGACACAAAAGGCTAAAATTGGGTCATATATCCAATGTGAAATATAGGGTATTTCAATTAAGATTCAAGTTGACTTTTTAAAGTGTTGTTCAAGTCAAATGCTACCCCATGTCAATTGCTTCCAGCTGCCGAATGAGTTTGTAAAGTTATAGGGCATTACAACAACATTGTCTGCAATACGTCTTAATTTCACTTTTGAAACATAGAAGATAAATCACAATGTACATAAAAGGGTATCCCAATAATAATGTGATAAATAAAGCATAAAAATAATAACAAATAAGTCTCTACTCCCCTCTCTTCTTGTAGCAAGCTGTGTGGAACAAAGACTAAAATGTGTATGTTAATTTTTATGGGCAAACTATCAGTTACTTCCAATGTTAATCTTTTCTTACATTTTTCATAGTAGACAATTTGCATCTATTTAGTACGTGTTGACTCACTCTTTCTTTCTTTCTTTCTTTCTTTCTTTCTTTCTTTCTTTCTTTCTTTTTCTTGGAAAAGAATGGGACATTCTTTCTTTCATTTTCTTGGAAAAGAATGGGACATTGTTGTATTTCAAACCAAGAAATGTGACAGTTTAATTCATGCTAAATCCATTTTAGTGGAATCTCACTGACTCTTATGCCTATGAATGAGGAAAAATGTAGCTGAACTCTTCAGTGGTCAGATATAACCTGTATTGCCTCGTTCTGTAAGTTCTTCAGTCCAAATGAAAACTAAATGGCATTTTGAGACAAGTGTACACATATGAAATCATCTTCCAGAATCCAGTGGTCTGAGATTGGATTGGAAAGAAAGGAGGTTCATTGCTAGCCAAGCGCTTATTCCCCGTTTTTCATTTCTGTTTGTAATTCCTGTCATCTTTGTTTCTTATGCTTTGGCTAAAAAGGGCGAGCCATATTTATTGGAACTAGGTTTCAATAAACATTATGCATTATGGTGAACCAAAGGGTGATTTATTGATAATTTGTCACTTATATTTATGAAAATGTATACCCTAGAGCGCCAGGGCTGGTAAATCATATTCTACAGCTTGAATGTGTTGGTACTCCCCTGTCCCCCCCACCCTCCCTCCTGCCCCATTTACTGCCAAAACACACCATCCACGCTGACTGCCCCGTACACCTCAGGTCCTGGTCATCACGCCCTTAACTCAAAACAAGAAAAAAGAACAACTGTTAGAGATTTATTTTTTTGCTTCAATATGTTTTCAATTTAATTCTCAAGTTGCAGAAATAATAAATTGATAAAATATAATTAGAGGTGTGATGACCATTTAATGAGGCCAGAGAAGGGGCAAGAATGTACATGGAACGATAGATCGAGTGGGTTTTTTCTTTTTCTTATTTAGTTTGTTTATTACGTTACAGCTGTAAAGAAGTTTCACACAGTTTCCAGATGCAGGCAGCTGTTAGTCCTTCAGGAAGGAAACAAAGGTTCCGAGGTCATTTTGAGCCACTTGTTCTGGACCAGTGATGTTTAAGATGACACTTGGCTGAGGTGCAGCCTTGCCATACGCCAGGTTGTCGGGATGGGCATCACTTCCCTGATCTGGCAACCTCTCCAGCCACAGACTGCCCGAGTCTTCCTAATACGTTTATCTCCCATGGTGATGTCAGCAGAACTCAGCAAATCTAATATGCATGCTCAAACAGATTTGCTGGTGCTCTTTCTTTATAAGAATAGGCCCTATATCACTCTTGCAGCTGCTTCCTCCAGATATGTGGGCGGCCTTTGTGTTTCATGTGCCCTCAGACAGGGCTTGGGCAAGGAACAAAACACCCACCTATCTCTCTGCGAACTATTTCTCTGGGGGTTTTTGTTTGTTTTTTATTCACCAAAATCTAATTCCAGTTGTGTGTCCCCCTGCCTCCACCCCACCCCCCCAGGTGACTATAACCATATCTCTTTCCTTTTGGCCAAATCTTTTGGACAGAAAATATTTACAGCAGGAAAATAATGCGGATTTTTTCTTTTTTGGAGGAATAATTGAAATAAATATGATTTTAAAAAACAACTTAGGCAAAAAATATGCTTAAATGTAATGCTCTAGGGCTAAGGAATCCCTCATGAAAATGTGTGTATGTTTCACAGAAGTCTGCAAAAATCATGTTATATATGCTATGATATCTCGAGTTTTAACTCTCTGGTAACTAACCACTGTTTTTCAGGTTGACTGTGTTTTTTACTATTTGGTGGCAAATAAATAATGAAAAGATGAAGAAACAGGCATAATCAAGTGTAGTTGCAGATTTAGTTCACATTGTCTCTAGTGCAAATCTTTATTTCTGTAAGGGAGAAACACTGATTGAATTTGCAATCTATAACTACAGTGTCAAGATAGCTGGATGCTTACTAAGTGAAAGATGGAGAACTTATTTCTCATCATGAATTTAAGGTAATTTATTCCCCCACTTTCTCATTGACATATGAGCATGTACCAGTGAAAACGATTTCTAAATGAGGTTCAACTTCATTTATTTTTAAGCATGATGGTGTTGCAGCAACTTTAGGGGCCACCTTTAATATATAACTAACTTTACATAGCTAAGTTATATATAATTTTATATAACTTTCTAATTTTAAATCATGAAACATCATGTGCTTGTGTTACATCATAGGATTGCTTATTTTTTGTATCTTTTGAGAAGCGTAAATGTTGATTATATAATAATTAAAGTTCTCATTCTGAACTCAGAGCACTCTTTTTGTTCAAAGCCATCATCAACTATGCCTCTTTTGCTCTAATTGCAAAGTATAGTCTCAAATTATCTTGTCCTTTGTTGAGCTGAAAGACAGGACCCTTTTAGTTTGTGTTAAGGACTAATTAAAAAATATAGGGTAGATGCTGTGCACCAACTTATACTGTGCTGTTTCTCACTTATATCTTGATAAAACTGGAAGGAAAAAGAAGTACTGATGTTACAAGTGTTTGTTTTATAGTGGTTTGAATAAAAGGTTAATTGTGTACTGATCTTACCCTTGCAAAGATCTCAAAGTGTAAATTCTCATATAATTTGGCATTAGGCCTATAAAATTCTTGGTGTCCTCATTTTATAAATTTATAAATTGATATTTGGAGATTTAATATAAACTGACACAAGTCACCTTGCAGCCACATGTAATGATAGTTTTATACTGATGATTTTTTTGATATACGTTAAAAAATTAAATTTTAAGACTACCCACTTAAAAATTCCACATTTTAAGTAATAGTGAAGGAAAGCATTTTTCAAATCTCCTGATTCTATATTCTATGTAATTAGAATTTATGAAAATAGGAATTAAAGAATATAACTTCAAATAGATATCTTTGGTTGCTTCTTTTATTAAATTTATTTTTAATAACTTAATGAATTTTACTACATTTATAGGTGTACAACAATCATCACAACCAAATTTTATAGCATTTCCATCCCAAACCCTCAGTGCACCTGATATTGTACTTCATTAACTTTCTTTTCAAATGTGTTCATTGCCAAACTCCTCTGGTTAAGACAAATTAATGTGATAGTCCCTTTGACTTGAAAAACAATTCTATGTTCTATTAGTTATAGGTACTGTTAAAGTGGTTATTTTTTACCTCGAGAATGTAAGAATAAGATGCCTTATTTGGCTCTGCAGTGATATTTTCAGTTTCCTGAGTTCATGTCTTTTTAAGGGATTTCATTTTTTTGAATGTTGCACTTGGTTGTCTCAGCTTTCTATGAGAAAACAGGTCCTTTTCGTTGGTTACTGAGGAGAAATCAGATAGACTCTGTAACAGCAGGACTAGAGTATAGACATCTAAAGTTAAGGGAGCTTTCACTCACTGCCTTCCCGCCCACACACTAAAGTCAGATATGGGTGGATACATACATTTATACAGCCTGGATTTGTACTTTTTCTTAGCGCATGTGAGGAGGTTCTGTTCATAACCACATTTTCTGATCAGTTATATCACAGGGTACGTGGATGTCCTTGGCTTTGTAATTCATTCTCTGAAACCAGCTTTGCTCATTGTACTTGGGTCCAAAGTGCTTTCTGGTACAAACATCCATTTAGGGGAACACCCTTCTGAGAACTATTCACTTCCTGTATCATGTTCCACTAAAGCTGCGGGGCAGTCTTGGAGAATCTCTTGAGAAAGAGAGAATCACAATAATTAAAACTGGGGTTCATTAAATTCAGAGAATCATGGTGGAAGCAGCCCCTCAGAAAGGAGTCCCCAGGTCTCTTACTGCTTCAGATGGAAGGCAGTATAAGATCAGTTGGAGAACTCAGGACCCCTGCTCCTGAAAGCACTTGAACCTTTAGGGTCATCAGATAAAACATCAGACTGACCAGCTTTTCTTCTCCATTCCCCACAAAGCAACGCCTGAATTATTTTTATTGAGTCCATATCGTCATCCAAGGGACCCTAAATTGCGGCCTTTTACAATTTATGCTCTTGAGATAGGAAAATTTTTCTTTTCAGGTTCGGTTAACTCATACTGTAAATTACCAACAATAGTAGTAACCACAAATGTTTATTGTGCTGTTTGTTCCCAAGGCACAGAACTGGGCAATATGTAGTTAATACTTCCAGTAATCTCCTGATGTGGGTGCTATTATTATCCCCGTTCTATAGACGAGGAATCAAGCAGAGAGAGGCTTAAAATCTTGTCCCGATTCACACAGTTTTCTGGTAGGCAAGTTACTTCCAGGATGGCCCCCAAGGTTCCCTCTTCCTAATAGACACACCTTGCTGGTGTCCACACCCCCCTCCCCTAACTCCCTCCCCGACCCCGTCCCTTGATGTGAGCAGGACTTGTGACTCCGACAGGCTATCACTTGCAAAGTTTAGGGAAGGTATGTGGCGGGAAGGATTTTGCAGATGTATTGAGGTCCCTAACTGGCTAGGTGCCAGTAAATCTGAAAGGAGGTTCTCTTGGGGGGACTGACTTCAGATGAGCTTAGCAGGGGCTGGGCCCCTCCTGAAGGCAGGCAATGGAGGGAGGGTCTGTGGAGGAGCATATAGCAAAGATTTAACCAGGGTCTCTAGATGCTGAGACCATTCCCTGTCACCAGGAAACCCAAGCCTCAGTCCAACAGCCACAAGGATCAAAACACTGCCAGGACAGGGACTGAGCTTCAAGTGAGAACCTAGCACTGACTGAGATCCTGACATCAGCCTTGTGAGACCCTGAGCAGAGGGGCCAACCAAACCATCTGTGCCCAGACTTCTGACCTAGAGTTCTGTGAGATTAAAAGATGACTATTTTGGGCTGCCTAGTTTGTGTGATTTACTGTGTGCCAGAGAAAACGAATATAAGTATTAACTGGCAAAGCCAAAATTGTAACTCAAGTCCAACCCAGAGCCTCTATGCCTTTTCACAGGGACAAGTAGTATTTTACTCCATGTCACACTTATTCTCTGAGTAGTACCTGTTCTAAAACTGCTTCTTTAGCTCTGGGTTCAAGATTAAAGGTAGGCAAAATACTACGCAAAGCTAATTGTTGGACTTTGAGTTCCTGGCACAGGCTGATGTGGTGAGGAAGAGCAGGACTGGAGAATTTGTGGATACTCCCATGCTGGTGTCAACTGTATGCTGCTAATATCAGTCCTAATACCTTATGATAAAGTCACTGCATCTGTAGAATCCTGTGCGAACCATAGCTCTTAGCACAAGCTTTGGTTTTTCAATGAACAACATCTTCAATTTTGTCCCCGCGTATTTCTTTAGAAAATATGGGGTTAGTCAGACCTAATTTTATCCCTACTACAGAAAATAAAGATTCCATGAGAGAAAGGGCTGGAATGCAGGCAAGAAAGCTGAGGTTCTGACAGGACTCCAATAGGGCTGAGTTGTGTGGGGTCATGAGATAACAATCCACTGTGGTTTTCAGGACTCTGAGAGCGCTGGGAACCTGTGCTTTGCCTAGTTAGTGATAGCAAAACAAATTCTCTGGGTAATATAGCAGAAGGAGAGCAGGCATGGCTGCATCAGGGTGTTCAGACGGAGGAGTCAGATACAGATTTCCATACGCCCCAGCAAGATATGGAATCCCCCCCCCCCCCGCCCCACCAATTCTTACACACTCGAGAGAAACAGACATTTCTGAGACAGATCTTGGGTGATATTTGGAGACTGGGCTGTGGTCTGTGTGAATTAGGAACTAGAAACCAGATGAGAGTGAAGTGCCTTCACACATGTCAATATGGGCAGATGAAGTATAGACCCCAGACACTTTGCACCTCTCCCCTACAAATGGCATTTCTCTGGCATCCTGGAGGCCCCTGGAGCTTAGACACAATTCTAGGAATTGGGTGAAAGGGAGAGATCTTAAAATTATATACACTTATAGTTACAATTATATATGTGTTATAGATAAAGCTGTATATATAAAATAATATATATAGTCTAGCTTTGTTATAATAGCTGTGTATTAGGGTTATATATAACAATGTATTTTCCTCCATCCAGTGGGATAGGAGCTGAAATTAGAAATGATGTGATACAACAACAAGGAAAATTATACTTCCTGAAAAACCTAGGTTTGGGGCTGTTATTTGGGTAACTCTCCCATTTCATTAGTAACTATAAATTGGTATCAGCTCTGTCATATTAATCGCCATCAACACCATGCATATTGGAAACTGGAGCCCACCAAAGCTGTGATCTGTCCAAGGTCATGCAATAAATTAGCGGCTAGCACCTCGCTAGACTCTATTCTCCTGGTCTTTGCTAGAGCTTGGGTTGGAATAACACGTACCTCAGATATCCAGAACACCGAAGGCTCAGCCTCCCTTTATCTCAGGTTTGCAGAATGTCACTCCTGGTTTATATGTCTCCTGAGGCCACTTCCTCCAGGGAAACCCACTGCTGAAGAGCGATGGATGAACAGTTGGAATTGCCAAGCTTTGAGGGGTGGTGTCCTGAGAATAAAGGCTTATGACGTGATGCTAATAAAACTCGGTGAACCCGGAGCAGTGTTCCGAGGAGTCTTGGAGAAAGATGGCTGAAGTATGTTTAACTTGAGTAGAAAAGCCAGTCTGCAAAAATACACTAGTTCCTGAAGCCTTAAGCATTTCATGACGGGCTGGGAGCACATGTTTGTTCCAACATCCCTCTCCCAGACCCTGGGATGTTAAAATACCATTTAGATCCTTGAAGTAAGCTGATATTTTCACCTCATAAAAATACCTCTGCGTGTTCACCTGAGAAGAAAAAAAAATGTGACATTTTCTGGTGACTTTCATGAAGAATCCCAGTACTCTTTTCCAAGAGGAAGAAATAGAAAAGTCCTCATTTCCAGATGCTTGGAGATGGGAGGGAGGAAATTAGTATCTGTAATTCTTAGAATGGCCTATTATTTTAAGAAAAGCATGAAACACTATGTGTACATATATGTACATAGGGACAGGTATGTCAACCTTCTTCCACAATAACTTGAAAGACTTAAAATTTTTCTTTTTTTTTTGATTCCTGTTCTGCCTGGCGGATATCGGAATGCAAAGATTTCAGCAGGAACTGGATTCGTTCTTAGGTACCAATTAACTATCCTGAACTTCCTCTATGTCTGTTCTCTGATTTTAAACCCAGTGAAAGCTGTGAGCTTTGAAGCGTGCGTGCGGGACATCCCTATTTTGTCATTGCTGGAAGTTATGAAAAAGCCATGCCGTCTAATTTGCTGTTCTCTCTCCTCTCTCGAAATGAATATTTGAAATTTGAAAGCCCAACATGAGCACCGACTATTTGGAATGCTTTATGGCCCTTCAGCTGTCGTGTCGTGCCAGTTTGTTTTCCACTCCCTTCCACGTCTCATGATGCTAAGTGCCCAGTGAAGGCCCGTAGAGGTTTCACTGTAATCCACCTTTATCCATTAACAGACACTCAATCACCAAAGTGCTTACTAGTCTAAACATATTTATCCAACCAAATCACACTTTACAATGCAAATCTGCCAATCAGACCCCAGCTATTAACAAGAAACTGCTTTAAGGGGATTTTGGCATTTGGGCTGTGAAGAGCCTGCTTACCTCCAACAAACCACTAAACCAAATGAACATAGCTGTATCCTCATAAAAGAAACCAGATATCCTGTTGTGAAAATGGAGCACTTGGTGGCACAGGCCCCCTTTGATGGCTCGCAGTGTGGCAGACAGGGCTTCAGACTTCCAATCTGGCCACCACAAAGTCATTACGAACCTCCACCGTGCGGCTTTTGATAACTTTAAAAGCAAAATAAAAACAGAGTGTTGGGGTAACTCAGTAAGCCGAGAACGTGTTCGGTTACTATTATAATTGCCGTAAGTGCTGTAATTGTTGGATAAGGCTCCTTAATTCTAATTGCTCCTTCAACCAAGATCATGTTGTAAAAGTGCTGGCCTTAGCCAAAAATAAAATCCAAGAGACACAAATGTGGTAGTAATAATAATTCTTTTTATTGGCCTGGCAGAGAGGAAAAGAACAGAGCTTTAAAAACTTCAAAGTTCTGACAAAAAAAAAAAAAAAAATCGGAATTGGAGGAACTCATATATTCTTTGCTCCATTATTAGACCAATACTTACTAAGTGCCATCACCACAAGGTAAGAGTTTGACAACACCTCTTTTCTAGTCTGCGGGAAAGTTAACGCCATCCATTTGCCACACTAATTTAAGATTTCTGTCACAAACTGCGTAACACAGCCCTAAATATCCTCCCTCAGAATTCTTAATCGCCCCAGACTTATTGGTATTATACCTCCTTTAAATACCAATATTTTAAGGCAGTTTTGACACTTGGTAGGGTTTGAGGTAATTTTTTCCCCCCACTTACCAGCAAGAGAAGAAAGGTAGAATTTACTCTGAGTTAAGCTACAGACACAAAGTAAATAGGAATTCGTAAAATAATAGGCCATTATGCTGCACAGAAAAAGAGCACCACTGTATCTCAACTCCACACCTCTGGTACTAAAATGAAATATGAATTTCCAGTCTCTACTGTTTATCAAAAATAATGAGCACTTTCTTATTTTAGTCGACTTTATAGGCACTTCTGGGGAAAGTATTATGGGCTGCTAGAGTGAACTTTGTTTCGGAGGCCTCTCTTCACTCTGGAATCATTTCCAAAGTGAATAAACCACAACGTGCATTTACCCAAAGATCAACCAAGTAAAGACTTCAAGCCAAAGTAAAAATTACATTGTCCTGAAGCAAAATGTCAGCAGTTTGCTAGAAATGTTTTAGAAACATGGGTATGTTCCTGCAAGAGGAATAATAAATACAAATTCTTGTTTCTATATGTGTTTAATCTTTACCTACCCCTCTCATCTCTCATGGTGTAAGAATGGAGTGCTGAAGAGCTGTTAGATGAATCATGACATAATTTGGTGTTGGATTTTTGCTGTAAAATGTATGTAAAAATAGTCTTGATGGCCTACTTAGGTAAAAAAAAAAAAAAAACAAACACTACTGTTTTTGTACATGTGTCAAGAAGTGCAATCCTTTTTTTTTTTTTTTTCTTTTTTGGCCATGTCTTTGGCATTGGGAAGTTCTCGGCACAGGGACTGAACCCGTGCCATAGCAGTGACAACACCAGATCCTTAACCACTAGGCTGCCAGGGAGCTCCAAGAAGTTCAATTCTTTATACATTGAAATAATGATATGAATATTCTACAGTGATATAAATATCCCATTTATGTCAATATGCACTAACTAATGTATTTAAATTACCTGCCTTATATTTATGATAATCGTCTAGGATTTAAATGAGGATGTGATAAATATATTTATGCGCAGGCATGGAGTGGGAAAGATATTGAATAAAATCATGTTGAAGAACAATATTGGAAAGTTTAGCTTTTTGCCTTATAACCAATTTTTTCTAATTTAGTTATCACGGAAGACAGCATTTATAAGCATAATTATAATATTGCTATTTTTCTTACATGATGGCTTTTTTAACTTCAACTTTTTTTTTTTTGTCTTTTTGCCATTTCTTGGGCCGCTCCCACGGCATGTGGAGGTTCCCAGGCTAGGGGTCTAATCGGAGCTGTAGCTGCCAGCCTACACCAGAGCCACAACAACTCCAGATCCGAGCCACCTCTGCAACCAACACCAAGCTCACGGCAATGCCGGATCCTTAACCCACTGAGCGAGGCCAGGGATCGAACCCACAACCTCATGGTTCCTAGTCGGATTCGTTAACCACTGCGCCACGATGGGAACTCCTTCCTGGAGATCTTAATGTGCATCTAATTCCTCCAACTTCAACTTTTTTGATGGGAATATTAACCATTCACTGTTTCATGGTGGGTTTTGAGGCTGTATTTTTCTGGCAACAATATGTATCTATCATCCAAAAAAGCATAGGTAATGCCTCGTCAGTAAAAATATTTAATGATCTGGATGCTATGTTGGAAAGATAGAAGAAGCAGGAAACATATTCTACAGGTGCTCATGATATAGAATTATGAAGAACTGTGTAAACTATTTTCAAGAAATATACAACAGTGGCTGCAGGGTTACTATAAGGGAAAGAGAGGGTACACAGGGAAGATTTCCAACACTGGATTATAAATTCTTCTGGAGAAAATTCCTCCTGTGATTTTTATTAATACCAATCAGTGCCTGATGTTGTAAAGTAGGACATCAATAAATGTGTGTTGTCTAAATGAATATAAAGATTCCAACAAACGATTTTGAGGGAGCGAGACTGTTGGAATCAGAAGGTGAATGTTCCCCCCAGGCCGTGTTAGGATGAAGGTGGCGGGGAAAGCAGAAAAGAAAAGGGGCTGGTGAGTAAGAGGCAACTTTGCATCCTACATGTCCTCCTGGGCTTTATCCCAAGGCGAGGCAGACAGATAGCACACTTTCAAAAAGCTAGATGTTACCCTCGAACAGGTCACTGTTTTAAAGCATCAAAGACCCAGCACTAGTGTTCCTCTGTGGTACGGAAAACAGGATCATCTCTGATGATCAACCTTGGAAAAGACCTCGTTTTGATTTAATTCACTTTCTGGTTGGCATAGGAGTTTCTTCTGCAGTCTTCCCACCACAGATCTAGGAGAGAATTACTTGCTACTGTAGGAGGATGATCAGATGTAAGGTCTCGTTTTATCATCTCACAATCTGGGAGGGAGTTGCTCAGGACTGGAGATGGGAGTCCACTGGGGGAACCCCTCAGCAGTGGGTGATTTGTATTTACATGGCCATCAGTTCTGTGTGTCTAAGTAGACCATTATTGTCACTTCCCAATGGCCTGAAAATGGAAGCAATTGTAGTAGAATTTTAGAAGTTATATTAACTAGTTGTTTTTACTGTCTCCTAGTAGTTCAGAAGATTCCTTCCATCTCCACTGTTCCCATCAGTACCACCTCAAACCTAACTTCGAATTGCTAGTTGGTTGAGTGCTCACGGCCTCAGGGATGTGACAGAGCAAATGTCATTTTGGCTTCAGTTTACAAAAGTCAAAGCCTTAAGAAGGCTGGGGATGGGAGGGATAGTCAAAAACCTCAAAGATTTGGGGAATGAGGGACTGTATTTCTGCACCAGAAAATACTTTTCTGGATGGTGTGTGGGAAGGAAAGGGAAGGAATTGCTGAGAAGAGAGTTTGGCAGGTCTTGGGAGGGGAGTGGGGCCCAGATCTAGTTAGACCCATAGGGGTTTGTAAACTCCATTGACAGATTTGTGAGCCTTGAGAGCAGAGGAGACCCAGAGCTCAAGGGGGCTGCAGGACCCCAGAGGGGCAGGCTGCCCAGTGAGTCTGGTAGGGACATCCAGGACTGCAGATCACCTCCCAGAGGTTCCTGAGGGACATCATGGCAGTACCCTTGTGGTGAGGGGATTCCAGGGCAAGGATGGGGCCCCCTGAGCACCTGAATGGCTGATGAATAGGGACTGGCAGATACCTGACATCAAAGAGCCATGGAACCCCTTCCCAGGCCTTGGCCCCATGGACTCACCTAGAGCTTGACCCTGGAAAATGGCAGGTGGTTTTCTTGGTTGGGATTTGGTTGATGCCATTCAGACAGTGTGGGGAAGCCAGGCCTACATGGTGCTGAGTTAGAGAACGGAAGACATCCAGAATGTTAGTGCTTCCAGCTGCTAATGTGTAGATGGTAATGACACCATTGCCACATCAATAGTGTTTCTAAGACTATGAAACTGGCAAAGAATACTCAGCACCCCCCTCAAAACCCCCGAACAGATCTAGAAATGCAAAGGGTATGAGGTCTGTTTCCCCTTCCTCTCCCACCTGTACATGAATCCCAGTTCTGCTCCATGCAGATGGCAATTGATGAGTATTTTTAACCTTTCAGAGACCATTAGATCATAACAGACATCCTCACTTGAGGTTGAAAACACAGAGGAAAAGAAAATTCTACTGTGCCAGATAAATCTTTATATTAAGATTTGATCCTTATTTTAAAGAAACTGGTGCCTACAGATTTCACCCATCGTGGACTGGCCTCAGCAATAAGAAAATTGCAAAACCTTGACCAAAAGAATTGTGGATTTTTTGTTTTAACATCACACAAGCAGCTCCAATGATATGTGAAAGTTTCAGAAATATCAGGAGAAGGAAGAGGTTAGGTTCATCCAACAGGAGCCATTCAGGGTTGTTCGATGGCTTGAGAAGCTATGTTAAGATTGAAGAAACTGTGGGCTCTGGTTCAAAAGACAATCAAAAGCCAACTGGAATCCCAGCACAGAGAGCATTTCTCCCAGCTGCCTAAATTTGGTCTTTTCTTGGAAGAACTTACTATACCTTTAATCCTTGGAGTTTGGAAATGAGGAAGAGACAACAGGAAGTTTTAAATTGATTCTGCTTACAGTTATAGCAATTAAAGGATTTTTTTCATTCATTTTCTCTTGTAGAAATAATACTTCTATCCATGTAGATATTGATGTTGAAGGAATTGTGCACATATATGGCAGGTAAATTACTTGTAATAGATTTTACAATTATGAATAATAGTAATTTTCATTTATGAAATACAAATTTTTGAAAATGGCTGGATCACTGAAAATAGAAAGCCTCCTCCTTTCATCACACGCTTTATCTTCTTTTATCACCCAAGGCATTAAAATGAAATAAAACAAAAAATTCAATTCTTCAGTTGCACTAGACACATTTCAAGGGCTCCAAAGCCATGTCTGGCTAGAGGTTAATGCTTGAATAATACAGACTTCATCACAGAAAGTGCTATTGGACAGTCCTTCTATAAAGCTAACGGTGATATATCAGGAGGGGAGAAAATCTGAAATATTATTGCCAATTTCATTCTTTATCTATTGTGTAAACACAAAACTTCTGTTAAAAGTGTATTTATAGTAGCACCATGGCTAATATCCTACTAATTTTCCAGTTCTTACTGACTAGCTGACTGACCAACTGAATGAAATTTTTCTGATTTTAACGTAATATAAAATGAACAATGAAAGTAAAATAATGATTTATTCTACTGATTTGAGGTTAATGAGTGTTCTTTTTTATTTTATTTTTTTATAATTTATTTTTTCCCACTGTACAGCAAGGGGATCAAGTTATCCTTACATGTATACATTACAATTACATTTTTTTCCACACCCTTTGTTCTGTTGCAACATGAGTATCTAGACATAGTTCTCAATGCTACTCAGCAGGATCTCCTTGTAAATCTATTAATGAGTGTTCTTGATGTGAAAATTAAAATACCAATGACATGATTATTCTTATTTCAATCTTAGCCTATAGATCCAAACCACATCTCTAAGGAAGAAAACAATTCTGCACCAAAACATTGGTTTGTTTGTTTAATCGCTCATTTCTTCTGTGCTTAAAAAGAATTTGTGGAGAAACCACTGTATATATTTATGTACATTCAGTGCATTTCAAGTGTCATATATTTTATAAATAATCCTAAATACCCTAGTGTACTCATATAAGGAACTCTGAGGTCAAACTTATTTGGAGTTTTAACACTGACTTAGATGAGAGAACCAGTTCATTTTAAAGACTAATCTTGAGGTCCATAATCTCTATCTTTTCCTGTGTTTATTCTTGAAATCCAGCTTTGCTGAAGGTGGTGGAATAATGGCTTACACTAAGGAAGTGAGTCAGTGTCACCATGAAGCAGGATTAAATTCTGGGGACAGTATTGCCTAGTAGGATTCCATATTGTAGTAGTAGAATTCTACAAGTGGAATTCTGTAGGTGGACTTCTACAATTACATATTGTAGAAGTGGAAGGTGAGGCAGAGAAACTAAGTGGGTTATTCTGGAGGAAACCAGTATGAATTCTGGAAATTCAAATATACTCTTAAACTGAAAGCGACTCCTTGAAGATGATTTAAAAAAAATAAGATGTACTTCTTCAGTGGCAGAGGAATCGACATAAAAGGCAATGCCAACATATATCCCTCACTTATGCAAGCAGAGGATTTTTATTTATAAAGGTTTGTTAAGTCTAGGATTTATTTCTAAGTCAGATCTTTTTGAAGGAAACAGCTTTGTTGTTTCTTTGAGAGATGAACGAAATTTTCACTTAAAAAAGATTTTTTTTTTTCCTTTAGGGCCGCACCTATGGCATATGGAAGTTCCCAGGCTAGGGATCAAATTGGAGCTGCAGTTGCCAGCCTATGCCATAGCCACAGCGACACCAGATCTTAGCTGCATCTGTGACCTACACATCAGGTTGTGGCAATGCTGGATCCTTAACCCAATGAGCGAAGCCAGGGATTGAAGCTGCATCCTCAAGGAGACAGTATCAGGTTCTTAACTTGCTGAGCCACAATGGGAACTCTGCCCTTTTTTGATTGAATGCATTTTCATCATTTTGGATTTTTAAAATATATATTCAAAATACAGTAAGCAGCATTTAAATTGATATTGTTGTTCTGGTAACTGCATCATACAAACAAAAGAAGTTGAGCCACATTTTCTGATGGTACAAAATCTCTTTTAAGACCTTTTTCTAATGCCTGATATTCTTCCTTTTCTGGGGCCAAAAGGTTAAAATGAGAACTTGGCAAAAGAAAATATGGTTAAATTTTCCTCTCAAATCTGGAGTTTCATGGAAGTAAAATAAAAGCAGTAATCATTACATTTATTCTTTGGGCTTGCTGATTTTATGAGTGAAGTTATTTTTCTTACCTTCAGTAGCCATTCTTTTTTGTATTCCAGCTGTATTATATACTGTAGCAGGCAGCTACTATGTTCAAATTTATTTTTATAAAATTTTCTAGAGATTGACTCTTCAAAAGCAGTATGAGAAAATTACCTACTCTTTATTTTCTCTGAAATACTCTTTAAGGTTTAGAATAAGAATAAAACTTCACAAGAAGAATTAATATTTTATTATGTAGGCTACCCCCTGGAAAGTCTTAAAAACAGAAGTTATGCATATTCTTAATGAAAGAAATCTCGTAAATAACTTTTTCCTAAAATGAGGTTTTTATGTGTTTTATTCTAAGGCTTAAGTAACTATGCCTTAAGAATTGCATTTGTGGAAGATTTAATGGTAAAAATTAGGCATTTGGAACTGCACTGATTTATTAATCTCTAATCCTGTGCCTGCTGCTTTAGAATAAAATAAAATGTGTATTAATAGAATATACTACTTAGTACATATTTTACGTATTCAGTGTCCTTCCAAATCATTTAATTTTCTCATAAAACTTTGCTATTATTAACCCATTTTACAGACATGTTGGGGATTAAAGCGGTCATTGTTTATTTATTTATTTATTTATTTTTGTCTTTTTAGGGCCACAGCTGCAGCAAATGGAAGTTCCCCAACTAGGGGTCCAATGAGAGCTGCAGCTGCTGGCCCACGCTGCAGCTCAAGGCAATGCCAGATGCTTAGTCCACTTAGCGAGGCCCAGGATGGAACCTGCATCCTCATGGATGCTAGTTGGATTCATTACCACTGATCCACAATGGGAACTCCAAAAGAGGCTATAATTTGCCCAAAGTCATGTAGTTAAAATGTGTCAAGAGTTGAGAGACAAACCCAGAGTGTCTGATTCTAGAGCCTTTGGTCTGAACCACTATATCCTGAGGTCAGAGTATCCTCGATAGACAAGGAAGGAAAAAGACAGAGACAAATTAAGCAACTTGTCCAAAAGGTGGTGCAGGACAGACGGATTCTAGTGTATCCGTCCAACTCCAAACCCAGCTCATTTTGCTATATTGCACCTGGATTAGCAAATCAGATTTAGCAGAGAAAATGTTCTAGACCAGCAGAAGTGAATAAGAACAGGAACAAGGTAGGGAAAGGCCTGCCGGAAAGGCCTCTGTTTGTTTCTCTAAGTATTTCTAAACCTGCCATACAGATGGAGAAGTCAGTTTGTGTCTATGGTGCCTTTCTTTTTAGTGATGCTGAGAACATCCCAGAAGTAGACATCTTTTCCTGTTCCACTTAGGCTTAGATTCTCATTTCAGTAGGAAACCAGTGAAGTATGGAAGAAGGTTTGGGGCCCAGAATTTCTGTTGTTTTCTTAAGTGATTATGGGGTCTCATGTCCTATTTGACATGCAGGGACTTTCTGAGGCAGGCTTGGCTTGGCAGTATCCTTAGGGAGCTTGAGCTGTCACTCTGGGTACCTAGTACCACCCTTCATCAGGAGGCTTGCAGGAAACAGGTGTCTGAAAATTGTGTGACAATGAAGTGGAGGAAAACAAATCTGAAATAAAAACTCCTTCTTTTGTGTGTGTGTCTTTTTAGGGCTGAACCCCTGGCACATGGATGTTCCCAGGCTAGGGGTCTAATCGGAGCCATAGCCATCGGCCTATGTCACAGCCACAGCGACGTTGGATCTGAGCAGCATCTGTGACCTGCACCACAGCTCACGGCAATACCAGATCCTTAACCCACTGGGTGAGGCCAGGGATCTTCATGGATACTAGTTGGGTTTGTTAACCACTGAGCCATGACGGGAACTCCAGAAAAACTCCTTTTTTACTGGAGAATGAGTTTCTGTAATTCTCCAATCTGCTGGAAGTTTAGGACAGCTACTTTAATTTCCAGGCTAATTGCTCAAGAGTTAAAAATGAAAAATGAAAAGGAACATCTGCTGAATTTTGCAACAGACCATGACGAGAAGTACTTTGCAGGTGACAGTGATTTGTTGTCACTTTGTTCAGTTACTAATGAAGCTGATTTCTGACTGGCAGGTTTCACAACAGTTTTGATAGTTCTTCTCATACTTTTCATCCTTAGGGGATAAAGAACAAAGCGGAATATGTCGTAGAGGCACAGAAGTTCTTGGGAAGAGGAAAAAGTAGGACTAGCAGCGGCACAGAGAAGAGGGAAGGGTTTCACAGTGGACAAGAGGTATAGACCTAATTCCAGAAAACATGAAAAGAAACTTTGCACATCCCAATGGAATATGTATCTGTTGGCTATGCTAATTTTTTCATTCATCAATAATAGAGACTGAGGCAAAAGACAGCAGTTTTAGAACATTGCTCTTGTGAACAGAAAATAAATGCACTACTTTATAAATGCTTAAAACATTTTCAATGCTTGGGAGCTTATGAGGTTCTTACTGAAATAGGAATCAATCAGTATTTATTAAGCGCCTACCTTGTGAAAAGCAATGTGTTGGTTCTTTTGGGGGGATAGTGAAAAAAGATGACATAATCCCTGCAGTAGGAGGCATTGAAAAGCAGTGGGGAGGGAAAATCCTCCAATGTGAAGCAAATAGAGGGAGGAATGATTTGAGGTAGCTTATTTTAATGGTATAGATATTAAACATCTTGAAGTCTCGAGGAAAGGGCCGTTCCCTGGGGGAAATGGAATTGAATCTAGATCTTGATGGATGGATGAGGGCTGTGAGGAAGATGGCAAAGGAGAGGTCTTTGAGGTGGAGGAGCTGCAGGTGGGGTCTTGGAGCTTTGAAGAGCAGGCAACGGCAGCTCTTGGTGGAGTTTCTTGGGAAAAGATAGTGAAGCATGGAGGGTCTGAGGTTGTATAATGGGAGTGAGGCTTCTGATTACAGTCAAGATTTGTGATTGAACCCCTTAAGGGACCATGGAAACAACCAGTGATTCAGAGAGTGCTTAAAAACAAGGGGGTAGATCTCTTTTCATTCGGGGCACTCATCTCAGCCAATTTTTCATCAATAAAGACGTGAGTAGTCAACCCTTCAGCACCTCCTTTACCTCAAGCTGACTGAATTTCCTTCATTAATCCACCGTCCACATTCAAAATGAAACACATTATTTTAAAATTTTTACTTCCAGTTAAAAAGTTGCTCAGTGATTTGGAAACTTGGGTAGTTCTTGATTTCTCTCAGATTTTCCCTCCTCATTAGTTGGTGTAAATATTGATCCACCCTAGAAATGAGTTATGGGGAGGAGAGACCTTTCTCTTTTTTTTTGTGCTGTAGAACACAGCATTCCAGAAAAACCTCATTTCTGTTGATGAATGGCTATTGGCGTACAGAAATCTGGCATGTGGTTGAGGAGAAGGGATACAGCTGACATGAGAAAAGCTGGAGAAGGAAACCATAATCCCTCTTCAAATTCACTGCTTATTAGAGGAGCTAAAATGATTAAGTAGCTGGAGGTTTTGATGTATGAGGAAAGATTAAAAGAATTACATGTGTGTAGGTTGGCCAAAGAGCTAAGGAGTGTGTGCATGTGTGTGGGGCGGGGGCCTGATAGCTGCTTGAAGATAATTGAAAGTATAAGCCCCAGAGAGGGAGGGGGATTGTGGAGGTGGTCTTTAGAGGATTATCTCAGGGTAATGAATGAACTGAAGAAAAGGGGAAAAAATTGTTTCATCAGGAAGACTTTCATAATGGGTGAGACTTAAAGAGGCCGTAAAAGAATCTCCCATGAGGGGTTGTGAAATTCCCATGCCTTGAGTCATCTGGAGCAGGCCTATAAAGTGTTGGAAGTGCACCGTGCTGCCCCGTGGGGGAACAGACTTGGGAAGCAGCACCATCCTTTGTCTTGATGTTTTACAGCTCAATTTCAAGGATGAATCAATTGGTAAACAGTAAGTTTGGAAGCTCCCCAGGAACCAAGTCTGTCTCATCTCACTGATAATTTTCTTTAAGTAAGAGAGACACGTCCCACACCTCTTCCGCCTTTGATTTCCACACATTGTCCTTGATGTTATATCATTTCTTAAGGGACATCACGGCCCAAGGGTAGAGGAATTGCAAGATGGAAAGGGTAGGCGGTGTGTTGCTCAGCAAAGGGCGGTGTTAACCAACCCTCCCTGCTCTGCAGTCTCTTTCCTGAACTTGCTGGTCACCTGTGATGTTTGGAGGACTTGCAGTATCGACCTCTTTGTGGCTCCTCAGGGTTCATTTGTGTTTGGACCACGAGACTCCTGGAAATGAAATTGGTCTGGGCTAGCGCTTCTCCAGAACGATGACGAGGTAGAATTCTTTCCGGTGATTTTGATATTATGTTTACTTCCAAAAACCTTTCATTGGGATACAACATTGGACATTTTAAAAAGTACCAACAAAGATAAACAAATTTCTATTCATCTTGACATATTAAAATCTTTATAGTGATATGTATTTCTGAATCTTCAAGAGAGAATATTAAAATATGTTCTATGGTAAATCAATAGAGGAATTACTATGAAATGCAAGATAAAACAAAGTTTTCTGTTGTTATCTTTATTATATTGTTTTCTCTTATTACTTTTATTATTTAACTTTGCTGAAGAAGATCAGAATTATGAAAAGATAAAATTATGAGGAGTTCCTGTTGTGGCGCAGTGGAAATGAATCTGATTGGGAACCATGAGCTTTGATCCCTGACCTCACTCAGTGGGTTAAGGATCTGGCGTTGCCATGAACTGTGGCGTTGCTGTGGCTGTGGCTGTGGCCGGCAGCTGTAATTCTGATTAGACTCCTAGCCTGGGAACCTCCATATGCCTTGGGTATGGCCCTGAAAAGACAAAAAAAAAAAAAAAAGATAAAATTATGAGAATCAGAAAGAAAAATTTATCAAATGAAAGCAATTATACCTATAAAAATTCATGAGACCATCTCAAGTAAAAAAAACATAAGGCTTTATTCATTCATTCTACAGGTGTTTATTGAGTGCCTTTGATGGCCCTGGTGCTTTTTTAGAGTCCAGTGAATAAAAAAGGACAAAAATTGCCGTCACTGAGAAGCTTTCATTTGGGTAAACTTTAAACATTTAACATACTAAGTATCTGTGACTATACATTAAATATTGTAAAAAAAAAAAATCTTTTTTTGTCTTTTTAGGGCTGCACTCATGGCATATGGAGGTTCCCAGCCTAGGGGTCCATTCAGAGCTGTAGCTATCTGCCTACGCCAGAGCCACAGCAACTTGGGATCTAAGCCGAATCTGCGACCTACACCACAGCTCACGGCAACACCGAATCCTTAACCCACTGAGCAAGGCCAGGGATTGAACCTGCGTAATCATGGATACTAGTAGGGTTCATTAACCACAATGGGAACCCCTAAAAAATAATCTTTATATAAATTTTTTCATTTGTTTGTTTTTCACTAGAAGTCCTGAACTAAAAGAAGAAGGTATACTTTACACATTCCTAACAGATATTGTTAAAATGATCTAAGTTGATTTGATGTTTTTATCTGTTTATATAAATTATTGTCTTAGCATCATTTGTTAATTTTTCTTTCTTTTACTCATCAATCTGCTATGTCTTATTCAAAGGCATATAAAATATATATGAATATATGCATATATATTCTATTTTATTGATTGGACTATTCTGCTTTCCATATGAAGAAGCAGGGGACAGACATATTAATCAACTTTCCCAAACCATTAGAACAAAATATGAATTGCCTAAATTATTTGAAGACATTTATTCCAAACAAAATTAAACAAATAAAACAGACTATGTAGCAAATGATGAAAGCAGCAAAATTAAAACAGAACAGAACATGTGATAGCAGAAACAAGACCAAGAAATTTATTGATAAATATGAATGGATGAAATTGATCCACAAAAAGATTCTGATCGAATCATGAAGGAAAACACAGCTACTAACCGCTACATGAGATATATATTGAAAAAAAAATTCAGAAATGTTGAAACTAAAAGGATAAGGAAAGACACAAGAAAAGACAAACAAAAAATGAAGGGGTTGTTATCCTCACTTCAGACTGGTGTGAAAGCCAATGAAAATAGCAAACGAGATAAGCAAGATAATCTATAAATATGATGCACCAAGATATTTTAGGTGTTTGGTAATATTCTGTCCCCTGGCTTCTTCACATGGAAAGTAGAGTAGGCAGATTAATAAAATCAACTGGAGCGCCGACACTGAGACCAAGAAGTCTAGTGTTTAGTACTGGTGCCTGGATTTCTCCTTCTTCTCTGACCTGAGTATGTCTATATGGCTGATTTCCAGATGGGCCAATGCCATTGAGGCTTGTAGTCACACCCAAGGGAGTGTGTTAGGAACACTAGCAATGCTTGTTGACTGACAAGGCAAACTTCTGCTTATGTTCTAAGTATATTTGAGAAAGTTTCTGGAATTTGGGGGACCACATAACTCCAAAAAACAAAACAAAACAAAACAAAAAAAGTTGGTACAGAATCTATTGGTAAATCCTCACGTAGCAAAACACTTAGACATGTTTATGTTTTCAGAAAGTATCCTTTTTAGCAAACTGCTCTGTTTTATGTATGGGAGTAAATGACAGCTTTTGAGAGATTATTGTAGAAGAGTTTTGGATGCCTGTAGAGACTGTGTTATTTAGCACAAAGGAAGGCAAGAGAGAAGGGCAGTTGTGAATAGCTTTTTGGAGGGGTAGTCCATTGGGCCAGTCATTTAAAAATTGTGAATATTTACATCTATTCTTCTAGATTTGAAGAGACAATTCTCATGAAAATATTGTAATTAAGCTTTTGGAGGCATTAGGGCCCCAGAGAGAAGAGATAGAGTAGGATGAATGTAGATAAAGCTGAAGGCCAGTTTGAGGTTGAAAAGTAGGATATCTGGGGACTCTATTTTCTATGTGTCATGTATTTACATATATCTTTTTGTCTTTTTGTCTTTTTTTTTTTTTTAAGGGCCATACCCCTGGCATATGGAAGTTCCCAGGCTAGGGGTCGAACTGGAGCTGCAGCTGTCAGCCTCCACCACAGCCACAGAAACTTGGGATCCGAGCTGCATCTATGACCTACACCACAGCTCAGGGCAACGCTGGATCCTTAACCCACTGAGCAAGGCCAGGGATCGAACCCGTGTCCTCATGGATACCAGTCAGGTTTGTTACTGCTGAGCCAGGATAGGAACTCCTTGAGTCATATATTTAAAGGGAAGAGGGGATACTTTTAGTACAAGGTCAAGACAAAATGTTTTTGTTGCCTTCTCTGCCCCCAGAAACTGCAGCCTATGAGACAACGAGGATGGCAGGGAGCCCAGCTCTGCTCAGGCAGTTCTTGGTTCACCTCCAAGTGACCATTAGTGAACAGGGTCTCCTCACTGTGTTACTAATTAACCCTGGCAGACCTTCAGCATTTTCATTACCTTGGCAAGTTGTGTGGTTTTTCCTCAGTGTGCTGTGCTGACCTCAGGGACTGCACTTATCTCCATGCCAGCACTCAACCAAAGCCATGAAAACCATCACCTTCAACCCTGCTGCTAACTGCCAGCGTTGCAGTCCTGGAAACAAGAATACCTCACTTAGGTGTCATATGTTTTCCTTAAAAGATGCTGTATAATGAGTTCCTGTCATGGCTCAGTGGTGACAAACCCAACTAGTATCCATGAGGACATGGGTTCGGTCCCTGGCCTCACTCAGTGAGTTAAGGATCCAATGTTGCTGTGAGCTGTGGTGTAGGTTGCAGATGTGGCTCAGATCCCAAGTAGCTGTGGCTGTGGTGTAAGCTGGCAGCTGAAACTCTGATTCGACCCCTAGCCTGGGAACTTCCATTTGCCACTGATGTGGCCTTAAAAAGACAAAAAAAAAAAAAAAAAAAAAAAAAAAAGCCATACAAGACCCAGTGTCCACTTTCTGTTCTGAAATAATGATCAGAGCTCCTTGTTTCAGTGTCCAATTTATTTGGGAATAGACAATCTTAGGCTATGATTTCTGCCTTGCTAATCACCTGAAGAAATTAGATTCATGGTTTGTAACTAACATAAGACCAAAACATGAGAATCCCAGCATGTTGAATTGTACGGTCCAACCCCTACGTGTATGCATGATCTTCTTTGTAACTTCCCCAGATGTCTTCTCATTCAATGTTGGCCTGAATTCTTTTAATATGGTCAATTTCATGTTTGGGAAAGAAGTTGGTCTGAAGATCCAACTTAAGGTTTTGAGCTGTATAACTCAACCTAAAAGTTAGAGTTGATAATGCGGGGTGGTATTGTTTTGGGGTAGGAACTTAGCTCCCCAAACCACAGTTTCCTATCCATGAAGCAAAATTTACATTTCTGCTTCAAAGGATTGTTATGATAATTAACTACTGGAAAGTAGTGAATATTATGTGTGATATTCAGATTCCAGTCTGGTAGAAGTTACTAGACCAAGGTTGCTTTTTTCTTTAGGTGCGAATCGCCATAGTTTGTGTTATACTTCTCCTTGACAGTAGGTGGTTGGTCTTTTACCATGTTATCATGAACATTTTGGAGAATGTAATAGGTCTGGGTGATTCGCAGACCCCTTTCTGGGGTTCTGTTCCTCTGCTTCCTTGAGCCATTCCTGCCGTTTCAAGGAATCACACTGGACTCCTCCGCTTGCTGTTCTGTTCCACGTGTAGCACCTCCCAGGCATGGGATACATGCAGATGTGACAAAGGCGGGATGCAGCTCCCACTGTTAACCAGACGGTATTGGAGGCTTGGGGAACTGGATGGAGAGTCCAGCAATAAAAAATCTGAAACCAACTATTGAAAGTGGTGGTTCTCAGATTCAGGAGTGAGACCTAATTCCATTACAGGGCTGCCTGGCTGCAGCATCTTGACTGAGCTCCGGGCTTGCCTCACCGGGTCAGACCTCAAGCTCCTGCCTCTGTTCCCAGCCTATGGCCATGTCACAGCAACCAAGTTATCCTCCTAACAGACCAGCCCTGGGGTGATTTCATCTACTTCAGATTTAGTCCCTTAATGCTTTGTGACCTTGAGCTGGAAAAACATTCTCCTCTTACCCCATCTCCAAGTCCTCAATTCTGCTCCAGAATTTAACTATACCCAGGAAAATGGACCATTGAGCTTCTACGACATCTGGGGGAAATTTTCTTCTGTTTCCCTCCACAACATGGAGTATAGTTTAAGCATAAGCTTTCTAAGAGAACCCGGAAGCGGATCCTTACCAGACTCTGAGTTTGCTGGTTCCTTGAGCTTGGATTTCCCAGCCTCCAGAACTGTGAGAGATTTATTTTGTTTACAAACCATCCAGTCTATGGTATTCTGTTACAGCAGCCTGAACAAAGGCACATACATATAAGACAGGAATATCTATGCATGCATATGCAATATACATACATATAGAGATATACGTGAGTCAGTATAGGAAATACCAAATTGATACTTTAGGGAAATAAACATTTCTTTAAAATAATAGTAATAATCTGAATTTAAAGGGAAGACCATACTATGATCATAAGTGTTTTTTGTTTATTTTTTTTCTTGTTAGGGCCACACCTACAACATATGGAAGTTTCTAGGCTAGGCGTCAAATCAGAACTGCAGCTGCTGGCTGATGCCATAGCCACAGTAATGCCAGATCCAAGCCACATCTGAGACCTACACTGCAGCTTGTGGCAATGCTGGATCCTTAACCCACTAAGCAAGGCCAGTGATAGAACTTGCATCCTCATAGATACTAGTCAGGTTCTTAACCTGTTGAGCCACAGTGGGAACTCCCCAGGTTTGTTTGTTTGTTTATTTATTTATTTTTCTTCTGCTGCTTACAGAGGAATTAGCAACTACCAAGAAAATTGTCAATTTTCTCCTATTACATAGACTTGTTTAGTTTCTAAGGTAATACATTGTCACAAATCCCCTTTTTTCCCAGAAGACAATTTTTACTTAGCTTTTATGCATATAAAATTTATTTATATGGGTTGGTTTACATAAAAGAGAAAGAATGACTTTACTTTTTTATTTAAAGTAAAGTCTGTTTCTCATAATAGAAATACAGCTTGAAACTTCTGAGTGTTTCTCTTTTTTTCCTGTCAACTGTTTAGAACCATTGAGTGACACAAGAATCAACGTGGCATAGAGTTAAACTTACTGGGACACACTGGGTTATCTTTAAAAACCTTTCCTTCAGTTGTGCCAAATTTAATTCCCTTCAATTTTCATTCATAGATTCCATTTTTGTACCTTAGGAAGCTATGCTATTTCATACCCTTTAAATTGCAACTCTGCCCAATATTTGGGTTTTTAAAGCTGGAAAAGGGCACCACGGATTTAACCTTGTATCATAGTGGGTGTTGAGGCACAAAGTGTGCCAGAGGAAATCACTTACACACACACACACACACACCCCAACTTTGTGGGCATGGAATAAAGCACTAGGCTTTTTGATTTGCCTGTTTTCATTTGATTGGGAAGGGTAACAAGGAATTTTGGTAATCAATTGTTGCTGACTAGTTTTTTGGAAAGGGATGATCTGTAATTCATGGTTAAATCATTATTTCATATATAAGCTATTGAATTTTATTCTTTAGAGAATTGGACCAGTCTAAGGCAAAATGATTTTCATTATTTTTCTCAATTTTCTCTTCATAACTTCTTCCTCCGCCAGTATTGTTCAGACAGGAAGAGGATCTCATGCAGTGGGCCTTCCCCAGGAGTCCCATGTTTAGGTCAAGGATGGAATATTGTCTTTAGCATCTCATCACCTTATTTAACAAAATAACACCTCCTCAGAGTCCTATGAGCCATTCCTCCATCCATCTGTTGGTGGATTATTCATGATCTAGTCAACTCTTTGAAGGTCTCAGTGACTTACTATATTATTACTCTTTAAAAAGAGCATGTGTGCATGTCTGTGTGTGCCTGTGTGTGTGTGTGTGTGTGTGTGTGCTGCGGGGGGCAGGGGGCGGGCGGTGGTGCGGGTAGAACTGGAGTTGGTCTCTCTAAAGATTCTCCTTTATTCTATCCTCTTATACCGTTGCCCTGTTCACTTTCCAGTGTTCCTCAAATAAAGACATAGATAGACAATTGTCAAAGTTTAAAACAACCACACGCTAAGAGAGATAGCAAACCACAATAGATGTTAGTTTCATTATTTAAAATAATTTCCACAAGTTGGGATTAATAGATTAATACAGGCAAGGTAAAATTTAGCATGAGTCTAACATGAAAAAATGTAGACATATTTATGCTCACAGGGTCAATTTTACAGGTATGAGTTAGGTATGCAATATGATTAAATAGCAGAACCCATAAAAGATATTTCAGAATTTTTGTTGATGTGTATTTAATTCTATAAAGAGGCTTCAAAAAAGATGCTATTTTATTTTATTTTTTTATTTATATATTTTTTTTATTTTCCCACTGTACAGCAAGGGGGTCAAGTTATCCTTACATGTATACATTACAATTACATTTTTTCCCCCACCCTTTTTTTAGACTGCATTCCTAGAAACATTAATATCTGGAGAAAAGGAGGTTAGAGCATGCTTCTATATTCTCCCTAGAAAAGACGTGGAGCACTATGTTCCCTCCTGGATAGTTGACTCTGCTGGGATACTGACTAACTGGGTATGCCAGGAGCAAAGTGGATAGGATAGTATAGTCACAGAATCACTAACATAGGAGACAGGGTGGAAGGTACTGGGTGCATTGAGTGGGGAGAAGAATAGACTTACAGAGAAAAGCTCGTTGCTTTATGTAAATGATATCTGCATACAGAAATATGATGAAAATCTTAGTCTCTTCAAATCTGGGTTTGAAATAATGTTCTGCTGTTTAGTTCTTTAAGTTCTAAATAGCGGAACAATGCATTTACGTATAATGTAAGAACAATAGCATTGTTCTGCTATTATTAATTAACAATGCTATTATTAATGAAATAATGTTCTTTTAAGCAGGTTAGCCCTATTTATCATCTAGAAAAGACGGGGATGATGCAAGCCAATTACTTCTCAGTTTAGTTGTGAAGATTAGGTGAGGACATCTATGTGAAGTGCCTGTTGTCACGTAATAAGACCTCAACAAATGGTAATGATTATTCTCCCTAATGTTTTTAGTTGGTGGAAATAATATCAAAGGGAGGAAATTATAAGGAGACATATTAATAAATATAAGAATACAAAAATGAATATGAGAAAGAAGTTTCTAAAAATGCAGCGAATAATAAATAGTGAGTTCTCTATTACTGAGAGTGTGGAAGATAAGATTGATAACTACTTATCCAATAATAAGTGATAATTGATTATATGAACACTCTCATCCTCTTTAGCTATGAGTTTTTATGAACTTCTTAAATTAGGATGTTTAGGATCAAAAGAAATTATGACTCATGCACAATTATAAGAATAAACTTCCTGGATGTTATTTGACAAACTTAAAATTTCTTCTGCTCCAAGCCCAACTGGGCTTGGGCATTTTCAGAGCACATGGCTTCAACCAAGTCTGCCTTCTTAGGGTATGAATTTTTTGGTCATCCTTTGTGATGACATTCAACAAATATTTAGGATGTTTCAAAACTAAGCTTTTGGTTGAAGAAAATCTAAAGCTGCTAAAGTTACAAACTGTTCAAACCAAGCCTTCTTCTATTGAGAGTAAGTACACATTGTTGGATTTCTAGAAAGGACAGACTGAAGTCAACTTGGTTGATTTCAGGCTTCTTATGGTGTAAACATTGACACATTAGAGACATACAGATATTGTCAATGAAAGTGAATGCAAATTTTCATTATTTTTCTTTTCTCTGACATTTTCTTTTCTCTTTTAAAATTATTTTAATTTTTTCCATTATAGCTGGTTTACAGTGTTCTGTCAATTTTCTACTGTACAGCAAAGTGACCCATTCACACATACAGAGATACTTTCTTTTTCTCACATTATCCTCCATCATGCTCCATCACAAGTGACTACATATAGTTCCCAGTGCTATACAGCAGGATCTCATTGCTTATCCATTCCAAAGGCAATAGTTTGCGTCTATTAACCCCAGATTCCCAGTCCATCCCACTCCCTCCCCCTCTCCTTTGGCAACCACAAGTCTGTTCTCCAAGTCCATGAGTTTCTTTTCTGTGGAAAGGTTCATTTGTGCCATATATTAGATTCCAGATGTAAGTGATATCATGTGGTATTTGCTTTTCTCTGACATTTCTAGTGATAAACAAAGTCAGTTGTCAATTATTACAAAGATGGTTATAATAAAAAACACAGCAACAACAATGATTTGTGTTGTTATGTTACCAATGGTTAGGTGAAACATTATTGGCTTTATGAATAAATTTTTATTTTTTAAATTTATTTTCACTTTTTATTTTTTTGCTTTTTAGGGCTGTGCCCATGGCGTATGGAAATTCCCAGGCTAGGGGTACACTTGGAGCTACAGCTGCCAGCCTAAGCCACAGCCACAGCAATGCCAGATCTGAGCTGTGTCTGCGACCGACACCACAGCTCAGGGCAATGCCGAACCCTTAACCCACTGAGGAAGGCCAGGGATCGAATCACATCCTCATGGATACTAGTCGGATTTGTTTTTTGCTGAGCCACAGTGGGAACTCTGAAGAGTAAATTTTTAAACAGAATGTGTCATCTATGTAATAGGCAATTAGTTAAAAAAGGATTTGTATGTGTGTCTCAGAGACCATGCATTATCCACAATGAGAAGAACTACTCTTAAAACTTGTTGATTATGCCTCATCTATGCATATCGTGTGATTACAGAAACTCTGTTAAGGGCATGCGAAATAGTTTTAGAAAGCTACTGTTGCTGATGTGCCTCTAGGCTAGTTTACTCTTTCTGCCATCCCTGGTTTTATTTCTTTTAAAATTTATTTTATAATTTTTCAGGAAATACATTTACAGTAGAAAATTCAATAATATGAACAAAGACAGGAAAACAATTTACTTAGTTGCTTTAATTACCAAATAATGAACTATAATCGAGGGCAAATTTTAGAGATCCTTTTTTAGGGAAACACTAAAATTATTACCAAAGCGCAAAGCAAATGTTCATCTTGGTTTTCTTAATGAATATGTGAGACATATGTCTTCAAGGTCACCCTAAAGGGAATAAGAGGGTATAAGCATCTGAAAGGAGTTTGAGAAGACTTTTTCCTATGGTCAAGGATCTGCTCCTTGGGAACATTTTGGTTATTTCCCCACATACTCTCCTTGGTCACAAACAAAACAGCACAATAGAAGAAAACACTTACATTTTGTGATGGGATATAGATGTTTCCTGAAGGGTTGCCTCTAAAAAAAACCCCAAATTTGTAATGATAACTTGTGGATAGTTTTAGCTATATGTTGCCTTCCATCAGCCCTCATCTCTAGAGGTCTGCTTAATTTATGGTGGAACCTAAGTGAACTTGCAGACACATTGCAACCAGAAACTTTCACTCACACTCCTTTCATTTTCACCAAGAAAACATAAGAAACTAGAATTTTTCCTGCTTTCAACTCATTACATTTAAAATGCACCTTGGTCTTCAGCGCAAAGGGAGTGTTAAATTCAGATTTTCACATGTATGCATTCTACAAGCATGTTTAAAGATACATATTTGATATATTACCATTGCTTTTATGTAAACATAAGATCCAAAATTACCTCATACATTATACTTTCATATTTATGATCCTTGAACTCTTTTTCTAAAAAATTTTAAATTATGCACAGTGCTCATCTTCTAAGTCTATTACTATTTTATCATATCATATGGACAATGATAAAACAATAAAACCAACATCTGTATACAAATGCAAATTTCTTTTTCTAGCTTTCTTCCCATTTTGCATCAAACTTAAAAGCGTAATTTTAATGTATATAATAAACTTGGTTATTTACAAAAGTTGAACATAATGAATAAGTGAAAACCTCAAAGTAAATATCCAGCCCAAAACACTCTCACTAGAGCAGGTCAATTACAAAAATATTACATATATACACATGCATAGATATAAATGCTTCATGGCCTCCCAGATATTTAGCGAGTAAAGCAGGAGGGTTCAAGTAAATTCTTCCAGACACCTTATTTACATTAGCTCATATGACTTCTTCTTTTGCTTAGCATTCAAATGATTGGGTTGCACAATTAAGAATTGTAGATTTATAGGATAATAGGCAAACCCACAGGCAGCATAATACTCAAGGGTGAAAAGCTGAAAACTTTTTCTCTAAGACTGAGACTAGGACAAGGATGCCCTCACTTACCCTTTTATTTAATATAGTATTAGAAATTTTAGCCGCAGAAATCAGACAGGAAAAAGATATAAAAAGCATACAAAGAGGAAAGAAAAAAGTAAGACTGTCGCTATTTGCAGATGACATGATTCTGCATATTAAAAACTCTAAATCCTCCATCAAAAAACTAACAAAACTAATCAATTCAATAAAGTTGTAGGTACAAAATCAATATATAGAAATTTATGTTTCTATATATGGATAACAAAGTATCAGAGAGAAAAATTAAAAGAAAAATCCTATTTACAGTTGCTTAGAAAAGAATAAGGAGTTCCGATCATGGCTCAGCGGAAATGAATCCAACTAATATCTGTGAGGATGTGTGTTTTTTTCCTGGCCTGGCTCAATGGGTTAAGGATCCGGTGTTGTCATGAGCTGTGGTCACAGGTCACAGATGCCACTCGGATCCCATTTTGCTGTGGCTGTGGTGTAGGCTGGTAGCTGTAGCTCTGATTAGACGCCTTGCCTGGGAACCTCCATGTGCTGCAGGTGCGGCCCTAAAAACACACACACAAAAAAAAAAAAAAAAAAAAAAAGAATAAAATACCTTGGAATAAATTTAACCAAAGTCAAAGGACTGTACCCTGAAAACTGTAAGATATTAATACAAAAAAATTGAAGATGATACAAATAAATGGGAAGATATACAATGCTCATGGATTAGAAAAATTAATATTATTAAAATGCCCAACTATCCCAAGCAATCTGCAGATTAAATGCAATCCCTATCAAAATACCAATGGCATTTTTCACAGAACTGGATAAATAAATTAAAAATGTGTATGGAACCACAAAATACACACCATAGCCAAAGCAAACCTAAGACAGAAGGGGATACAGCTGGAGTTATCATGCTCTCTTGTTCAAAATACTATAAGGCAATAATAATCAAAATTTTATGGTGTTGGCATAAAAACAGACACATATAATCAATAAAACAGAATAGATATCCCATTAATAAATCCTTGCTTATATAGTCAGTTAATTTATTGCCATAGAGCCAGGAATATAGAGTGGGGAAAAGGCAGTATCTTCATAAATAGTGATGGGAAAATGGGACAGCTACCTGCAAAATAAAGAAAAAAAGACCCCTTTCCTATACCACACACAAAAATAAATCTAGTCAAATGTAAGGCCTGAAACCATAAAAATTCTAGAAGAAAACATAGGCAATACACTCTCTGGCCTCAGTTCTAGCAATATCTTTCTGGATCTGTTTCTTCAGGCAGGGACAACAAAAGCAAAAATAAATAAATGGGACTATATCAAATTAAAATGCTTTTGCACAGCAAAGACAATCATCAATAAAACAAAAGTGCAATTTACTGAGTGGGAGAAGATATTTGCAAATGATCTATCTAATAAGGAGTTTATAGGCAAAATGTATAAAGAACTCATGAAACACAAAAGCAAAAAAAAAAAATCTGATTAAAAAATGGTCAGAGGACTGAATAGACTTTTTTCTTAAAAGACATAGAGATGGCCCATAAACACATGAAAAGTTGCTCAACATTGTTAAACATCAGGGAAGTGCAAATTATTATTTTATATTCCGCTTATATGGGGAATATAAAAACAAAAACAAACCCAAAGATGCAGACAAAAAACTGGAAGTGCCAGAAGAGAAGGAGGTAGGAAGTTGGGGGAAACGGGTGAAGGGGATTAAGAGATACAAACTTCTAGTTATACAAGAAATAATTTAATGTACAGCATGGAGAACAGTCAATAGTACAGCAATATTTTTGTATAGTGACGGATAGTTACTAAATGAAATATGGTGATCAATTTGTAATGTACGTAAATGTTGAATTACTATGTTGTATACCTGAAACCAACGTAAAAATGTTTGTCAACTATACTTAAATAAAAAATTTTTTTTAAAAGATACAAATACTGATATCAGTACAAAAAATAATGTCATAAATAATGAAATGTGCTGGTCTCTGCATATTTAAGAACATCTGGAAAGTATAAACTGCCTCTGCTTATCAAAAGAACTACTTACTAAATATTACTTTTATAAAAGGAGCAATAGTTTTGCCAATTACTATAAATATGTAGCCTAGGTAGGATTAAAATAGTCCTTAATTGTTTATAAATACAAAATTTCTATGATTGATCAGATTTTAATTATCATTAAACAGTCTTTTAAATGAACGTTTTGCTTTAGTTTCTCAACCACTCAATGGAGACTATTAACACTGATTTATTTTGACTTAAAAATGCCAAAAATACTTAATGTTCTTAATAACCATGATAACGGAGAAGAGGCTTTTTGTTTTTTGGTTTTTTTTCCTATTTAAAATTTTTTTTGTCTTGGCTTAAAATATTACATGACTATGTTCTGTTTAAGGATAATTTCAATACTAGTGCCTAAACTTTAGAAACTATGTATTAAATCTTGATACTATTTCAAAGCTTACAGCTTAGAAATGACATCCTATGACAATTTATTGGGTAGTGTTTACCTTAAAAGAGCCAGTTATTATACTAGCAAAACGAGCTTATTTAGGAAGAGCCGAGAATTGCAATTTGAGACAAACAATGGTGAGGTGAGGGTCTTGCTCCTTGAGAAAAGAGGATGTTTGGGAGATGGGGGTCCAGGGTGGTGACAGATTCTTACTGAGTTGGCTGTGGCCAGGCAAAGAGAAAGGCTTCCTTCCTTCTGCCGGCTGAGTGGAAGGGCATGAGTGCGCCCCCTTCAGGGATTCCGTTTTAAATGAGGTTTCCTTTATTTTCAAAGTAGACAACCAACAAAATTATTCTACTTATAAAAATTAAATCATACCATGATATTCCATTTGCTGACAGAGAATGCTAATTTGATGCATACTTTTTATTTAAGTGTGTCAAACTTTTAGAATTTCGAATAGTAAAAGATATTTGCCAGCCAAGTCTTTAATTAATAAGACTTCAGACCACTTCAGATTATAGAATTAAAGAACCAAACAAATTGACTTAGTGGACTTTTTTTTTGAATAGGATCATAGTATTATGGCCTCAAATAGCAAACTCCAAAATAAAAAATCTTTTCACGTTTCACTTTGAGGAATTTTGGATGTTATTATATACGTTGCTTTTTCTTTGCCCACATGTATAAATTTTAGGAGAAAAGGATGCTGAATTTGTGTGTGTATGTATATAATGATGTCATTATGGCCTTATAGAGTATGTTTTAACATATAATAAAAATAGTCAAATATGTGGAATTTTAAGTAATCCAATAAAAGTACAGAGAACTATAAGCTTCTTTGCCTTTTTGAGGCAGTGTCTACAATATAACCTGTAAAGTAAGCATTTGAACATTGATTTCCTTTTCTCTCCCTTTTTCTCTTCTTTCTCTTTCACTCCCTTCCTTCCTTTTCTTTTTTCTTCCTCTTCGCTTTCTTCTCCACTCCTATTGCAGGAACCACAATTGCATTCTCAAACTGTTGATATATCTTGTCATGGAACAGATGTAATTTACAATGTTAGATAGTCCCAAACACACATTAATTATTTTTAACTTAATTTTGTTTACAGGTAGAAACAAAATCCTCTTTCCTTGTATAAAACAGAAATCAAATTGACAAATACCCCCTGGGTTACCGGTTGTATTTTTTCAATCCAGTGGCCATTAGAAAAATCTGTTGACACTGATCGAAATCTTTGAGATTCATGGGTGAAATGTGTAATTTCAAATAGGTCAGCCTTTGCCAAGTATGAAAATATTTTTGCCTGTGTCTTTTTTAAGATGACAATACGAAGTTAAAAAGAGATAGGTAGTTCAATTTAGATAGTGTTATCAATGTATGCCATGGAACTAAATTCTTCAGGAAAAAAAGGAAATAAAGGAGTCTATTTTGGCTTCTGTACAATGGCCAGATTGCCGTTGCCCGTACTGCTCTTACGTCAAGGGCACATGGATTTTAACAAATTTCTACCTACCTCAGGAATTATTTAGACTTTAAAAATTTTTTTTAAATTGAAGTATGGTTGATTTAAAATATTGTATTTGTTTCAGGTGTACAGCAAAGTGATTCAGTGATATATACACATGTATAGACACATTCTTTTTCAGATTCTTTTCCATTGTAGGTTACTATAAAATATTGAATATAGGGAGTTCCCATCGTGGCTCAGTGGTTAACGAATCTGACTAGGAACCATGAGGTTGCAGGTTCAATCCCTGACCTTGCTCAGTGGGTTAAGGATCCAGCATTGCCAGTGAGCTGTGGTGTAGGCCGGTGGCTACAGCTCCAATTGGACCCCTAGCCTGGGAACCTCCATATGCCGAGGGAGTGGCCTAAGAAATGGTGAAAAGACCAAAAAAAAAAAAAAAATATATATATATATAGAATACATTTCCCTGTGTAGTCCTTACTGTTTATCTATTTTATATATAGTAGCGTATAGCTGTTAATCCCAAACTCCTGGTTTATCCCCCACCATTTTCTCCTTTGGTAACTGTAAGTTTGTTTTTTCAGGTCCTTATTGTTTATCTGTTTTATATATAGTAGTAGGTATCTGTTAATCCCCATTGTCATACTAAGTGAAATAAGTCAGACGGAGAAAGACAAATATGACATCACTTCTATGTGGAAAATAAAAAATGATACAAATGAAATAATTTACAGAACAGCAATAGACTCACAGACACAGAAAACAAGTTTATGATCAATGAAGGGGAAAGGGTGGGGGAGGGGCACAATTAGGAGTTTGGGGTTAACAGACATTTATTTTAAGAACATTTAAAAGCCACAATTTTATTTAATTATGTAAGGACAGATCTCAGTCAGGATTTAGTTACTTTAGGAAGAAATATTTATTATTTTTTCCTGATGATTGAAATAATTTTACTTGAAATCAAAGTAATCTAGGCTAAAAGTGGGGAGCTCTTCTGCATAAGGGAAGGTCACTGGAAATAACAAGACCCTATGGGTCTTATTAAGCACGCATTAAGCCATTGTAAAGGTTTTCCTTGGCTTCAGATGTAAATGCTATGTGGTCTCTGAAAAAAAGCAGCCAGGGTTTCCTTATGCTTCCTACTTGTTAAGTGATCAGACTCACAGTTATGATGTACCCACTTCAAAGCCATATTCTGAGTACCAAGTAATAAAACTAGTTTTGCTAATGAATTTTTTTTTCAAATTCTGTGGTTAAAATAACAAAGAAAATCTATATTCAATATGAATTGTTCTCTTTTACAAAACAGTGTATTGAAGCTGGGGCAGTTTTCTTAATTTCTGCAATTTCAGGGCAATGACAAGCAGGGATTTCAGAAGTTCTGAGGATATATTTTGATATTTTAATAGGCCTCTTGCCAGGTATGATTAGACACTCAATAAATAATTGACTAGAATTGTTCGGGTGTTTTCATCAGGGAGCACATAATATCGGTTTCTTTTTGTTTTTACTTTAGAAATTTCCTGGAAAGTCTTCATTAAGCAGAAAACAAAACAAACCGTAAGACCCACAAGGAGTAAATAACAAAATTGACTTTGGGACGATGGAGTTTGACTTTGCAGCCTGTACTAGAAGCCTCTATAACAAAACCTCTCCACTAATGTGAAGCAGCTGTGGCAATTGCACAAAATGGCCCAAACTGTTGAAAAGCCATTAAGAGTCTGATGTATGTAGAATAAAAAGGTTCATTCAGCTTTTTAAAAGGTTTCCCAATATGGAGTGTTATTTTATTTTATAACCACGTCTTAGTCATATTAAGTTTAAATGCCACAGAAAATTTTAATGACCATGTGGCTGGCTTTTGGGGTGAAATAGCAAGAATTCTTCAACATACCTAAAATTCTTTTAAGAAAAAATGGTACAAATCTATTAGGGACACTGTCCACGTTCCTACTAATAAGTGTGTGGTTAGAAAATTGAATATCACATACAGGATAATTTACCATTTGTTTGTAGGGGCACCTAAATAAGTTAGAATCAATTTCTTTAAGCCTAAGGCACAGAGAGACTTTCGGAATAATGAAAGCCACTTGCTTTCCCAGCCATTTCCTATGTCTTAGCCTCAAGGATAAACTGTAAATTGTAAAATTTATTTTTAATCAATTGTATGATTTTTTAACACATGTTTTGAATCTTTCCCAAAGGATACATGAAAGATGAGACCTTCTATTTTTTCCTCTTGTTTTTCCACCAAAAGTGATAGTTATATGATGCTTTTATTCATTTGTTTGCTTTATTTATCTTGATATTTAGAAGGTCTATCTTTGCGCCCTTCAAATTATTTTTAAGAGAAATGAGGCATTAATTTCTGCAGTAATCAGTCTTCTGCCTGAGAAGAGGTAAATATTTTCAGCAGGTTATAATCGTACAGCCACAAGAGCTGTAAATGTGTTTAGAAATCAACTCTGAATTTTCCTCTGTTATTCTTATGCATGCACCGATATGCACATGGTTAAGATATGTTAGGCTGGATGGCGGTCATCAAGCCCAGAGAGGCTGTGTGAGATTTGATCCCACACACCAGCGACTGGGCAGTTAGTTCCAACACTGAAGATCACTACTCTGCTGTGTTCACCTAGGACAGTCACAGTAGAAACCCTGATTCACAGGGAATGGGAATGGCCATGTTCCATGCCTTAAGCCCAAGGATTGGGAGCCTAGGGTCTGATTGGTTGGGAAGAACATCCAAGGACTTTGGTTCTCTGAGGACTCCATCCTCTGTGCAAGACATTTTGCTAGATGCTGTGAGGGAGATCACAGTGACTTGAGATTGCCCTTGGCTTCAAAGGGCTTACCTCTTGTTGGAAAGAAGAGATGTATATTTTTTAAAAGCAGGCAATGCTGGAGTTCCCATTGTGGCTCAGTGGGTTAAGAACCTCACTAATATCCATGAGGATGCAGGTTTGATCCCTGGCCTCTCTCAGTGGGTTAAGGATCCAGCATTGCTGCGGTGGAGGTCATGGATGTGGCTTAGATCCCCCGGTTGCTGTGGTTGTGGCCTACACTGTCTGTCTAGCTGCTGCTCTAATTTGACCCTTCGCTTGGGGAACTTCCATATGCTGCAGATGTGGCCCTAAAAAAGCAAAAAACAAAACAAAACAAAACCTCACCAGAGAGCTAGGATGCAAAGAAACAGAAATGAAGTAAATTCTATGAGTCACAAGCCCTTTCTAAGCGAGGTGAGCCCCATGGTTGATCAGAAGCAAATACACCACTGAGTGGGATTGGCAGAAACCGTATATCACTGATGGACTTTAATAGCCACCTGTGGGCTGCTGTGATGGATTAGAGCTCCAAGGAGCCTTGTCGTGAAGTGAGTTCACACCCTCCTGCCACCTCTTTCTCCCCCAGGGCTTTTACAGAGTATACAGGGCCACTGAGCCAAAGACTGGGACAGGGCAGAGGGCTGAAAGAGTAGCCCCACCTGCCTCCATTGAGTGTACCTGTCTTTCCCCAGGGCTTCTCAGCAAACTTTCCATTGAAGCCTGGGACAGGACAGCAGCATGGAGACCAACCTCTCACAGTTGAAGAAGCTGAGGACTGAGACACAAAGCACTGAGGTCTCAGAGTTTCCCTGGTGCTCACATTCCAGGTCCTGCTGAAGAGATAAAAGCAGTGGTGATATGGATCTAAGGCTACCTACCACAAAGTCCAGGACCATCTTAGATTGACTCAGTGTACCCTGCTCCATCCCATGGCAGTGGCCTGGTTAAAAAAAAAAAACAAAAACGAGTGTGCCCGTATCTGGGAGTAATGATTATTATTTTCTTTAGTCTCCCTTTTTCTTTTAGACAAAATGTCCCTTATCCAATAGGATTTAGTTAACATGTTTTGGTTTGTATCACCCTGTTTTTTTTTTTTACTTTCATATAGCTATTTTTCTCCAGTTGTTAAATTAACCTTCACACACACACACACACACACACAAACTGAAATTAGGGAATATTGTATAATCCTTTGTATTCCACAGCCACCAGTATTGCCAGAGGGTAGACAGCAAAGTGACATAAAATAATTTGAACTTTTAGTTGACCAACAGCTTAATATTTCTAGGTGCTGTGAAAATGACCAAGCTGAATGAGACACCATACTGCCCTCAAGTGATCTACTGACATCTGTGACAGATGGGGAACCAAGACTTAACTAATTTTGGACAATGTAGTGGCATCTGTCATCTTAAGTTTCAGTGTGATTATTATTTGATTAGATTAAATAAGATAATGCATGTGAAGTAGTTAGCATAGTGATTGGCACACAGCATTCCCATTACTGTTAATTATTGTATTACTTTAATCATTACCATTATTATAAAATTAAAGTACAGAGATGCTCCAAGTTCTTTGATCTATAGTCACTCTACTGTTTTCATCACTCTCTAAAATGGCAAGTGAGGGGCCCTGACAATTAAGTTTCATTGGATTCATGATAAATTGATATTGGCTCCATAAGTATTTAAAAGTGTTTTCAGAAATAAGACAATTTTTTTTGCTCTATCAAAAATTTAGTGTTGTTTCAGCCCCACTCTCTTGCTTTCTATTCCATCACCCCATCTTACAAGATGAGAAATGAGAAATATAGTTTTATTGATTATAAATATGTTAAACAAAGATAGACTAAAGGAAATAGAAAATAATACATCTTTTTTTTTTAAACTTCATTTCTTTTTTTTTTTTTTTTTTTTTTTTTTAGTAAGAATTGGCTTTTATTATAGAAATGGGCCCTGCTGCTTCTCTGGCCTCTAATATTGCCTCTCACTTTTTTTTCCCTCAATTTTTGTGATATTTCACATTGTGATCCCATCCAGTTTTTTTTGTTATTATTTTTAAATAGTTATTTCCCCAATACAATTTTTTTTCTACTGTACAGCATGGTGACCCAGTTACACATATATGTACACATTCTATTTTCACACATTATCATGCTCCATCATAAGTGACTAGACATAGTTCCCAGGGCTACACAGCAGGAAAATAACACATCTTAAGTTTCTTTGGGGGTAGTTATGTAATTTCTCCAGACCATATCCCCTCCCAGTTTGCTCCTTTAAAAAAATTCTATTAATGGAGTTGAGCACCTATTTTCTTGATTGCTTCTGTAAGTGGGTAGGTATAATACCCTCCAAGTTATTTCTGTCAGAACTCTAGTGCAGCACCATTAGTATCCTACATATGATGGAAATGGGGCCATATTAGATATAAGTGACTTGGTCATAGTCTAAAGAAAATTCTGTGGAATTCTAAATCCCACAAAATATATTGAACAACTACTGTCTTCTTGAGTCACTAAGCTAGCCGTCACTTCCTTCTGTTCTTCTTCTACCTTCTATTACCTTCTCCACATCTTTCACTCTCTTTCCTGCTACCTTCTCCTTGTATTTAACATGGTCCCCCCCATGGAGTCCTCTGGCAGTGTTAGCTTTTTCTTCTCTGATATACTAGTTTCTAGGTGATAGGTTGAGTATTGTGTTCTTCAACATCTAAGGATAGCTTTAATTGATTTAACCACTTGACTTTAAGCCACAGTTCAACTTTCAACTGATATGATGGCACTTTTTATAGGAAAGAAAATATGAGGCCTATAAGTCAAAGAAGAGATAGGGTAAGTGCCTCTATCTGACATCATGATTAATATGAATTAAGTCAAGCCTGGTTTAGTAGTTCATGGGTTCACGTCAGCAATGATAACAGTAGCCATTAGTGATGACACTGAAAACGTTGAGCCTTTAACTAGGATTTTCTTTGAAGTTCAAAGGACCTAGCTACCAAAGTTCAACTCTAAGATAGGATGGGAAATAGAAGGAGAAAATGCTGAGAACATCAAATGGATATAATTTACTTATTCATCATCATGATTCCTAAAGGCTCAGGTCATTACCATTAGTTATGGAATTATGATACAGTGTGAATATTAAATCAAAGCCACCAATTTTATTTTCAGAAAAGAAATCAAAGTTCATGTTAAGAAGATAGTTCTCTGCAGTAGGGAAAGAAAAAGGATAATTCATCTTTTCCTGAAACAGAGTACTTAACAAATTCCATGTAGCTGCTTTGTCCAGTTGTCCAATTGTGAGAGGATCACACATAGGAATGTTAGAATTTTACATTTATTTTTTATTAAAGTATAGTTGATTTACAACATCATGCCAGTTTCTGCTATACAGCAAAGTGACCCAGTCATATATATACATACATTCCTTTTCTTATATTATCTTCCATCATGGTATATCCCAAGATACTGGATATAGTTCCCTGTGGTATATAGTAGGACCTCATTGCTTATCCATTCTGAATGTAACAGTTTGCATCTACTAACCCCAAACTTCCTAACTGCTGGGTTTTAATGTGTCCAGTGCACAGCTGTTTTTCCATTAGCCTACAGTGTTTCTCCTGCTGTGATCTTGAATCATCCGTATCAGGAACACCCGGGAAAAGGACTAAATATTGACATTCCTGGGTCCCACCCCAGATCTACTGAGCCAGAATCTCTGGAGATGAAGCCTGGGATTCTGCGTTTAACACTGGCTCTCCAGTTACTTATTATAACCACTAAGTCCAAGGCACAGTGCCTTCCCAGTGCTCAGTTTTTAAGTGGAGGATTTATGAAACTTTCTCACTCCTTTGAACTCAAGGGAAAACGAGGATATTAATCTTTAAACTTTGGTAGTCCTACCCCTTCCAGTGGTTGCGGTGATATTAAATCACAAGAAAGGAGATTTATAGAAATGCTCCCCCCACAACTCAGTTGATTATGAGAATATCTGATCGATGGCTTGTCATCTGAGATGGTATTCTCAGCTCTGTCACCCACAAGGCTCACAATGGGAGCAGGTATGGTGGCAAACTGCATGGTTTGAAGTCTGCTTCGATGAATAAATCTCTCAATGGACAGATGACAGAGTTGCCAGGGTAGACCAAGTCATTTGACTACACTCACCCCATGCAATGTGTCCAAACAGGAATGTAACTTTGGGTCGGGTTGTAATTTGGGAGTTGGAAGGAGGCTGGATTTAGAGTGTAGTAACATGGCAGCCTGAGCCAACATCCCTACTTTTGTAATCTCCACTGAAACCCCACAAGACTGAGCTTGGGCGTTCCACCTATTTGTGGATCTTATGTTTCATCTCGTATGAACTTGGCGGTTGCTCTCTTCGACTTCCCTCGAGCCACTGCTCCTGTGGAAGCAGAGAGCCCTGCAGTGTGGGTTTGACAGCCTAAGTGGCCAGTTTCCAGTCCTGTCACAGAGACCTGCCTTCTGGAATGCTTGGCCTTGTCGGGCTCTGAATTTTAGGTTAGCTGTTAGCACTACCTCTTTACCTTTTTTCAGAAATCCTGGGGATGGGGGAGATTCATATTGGAATCTAGAAGGTGTTTAACACTTTTGCTCACATGGGCTGTTTTAAAGTATTTTAAACAATGATCTTGTGGATATTTAAATGAGAGCAAGAGCATGGGAATAAGGGTACCTCCACTCACACCTTGTCCTCTGGTAAATCAGGATTTATCTTTAAAAGCAATGAAAACTTTTCAAATGCCAGTCATTCATCTCCTGGTTCTGGCATTTTTGGAGACTTTTAGCATTATATTCTGGCATCTCTACCACACTTCAACATCTTCCATGCCTATGATATTTATTTCTTGTATCCAAAACAACACCATGTATCTGTTTTTGCAAAAATTACTCTGATGTTCACGTCTCATATATTATTTTCATATATTGAGGAAGTCTTTAAAATGGTTTTGGTGTTTCTTAAATAAATAAGCCAAAAAACAAAGCTTTAGAAAAACTTCTCTTTGTCAGACATTGTTCTCTTGCTCTTTGATTCAAGGTTCTCCTAGGAAGACAAAAATAGAACTTTCACTTGTGTATTATTTCTAACCTACTTTGTGTCAGTTTAAGCCCTGTTGTAGATACAAGGTCCTGCTTTCTGTGGCTCAGAGGCAACCTCGAATTTTACTTAAATTCAAGGATGTTAGGTCAAATTGAGACCCCTGTTGAGTTTGATTCTGGTATTACTTTGCCTTGTAAGTTAAAGTGGTTTGTTTGATATTTGAGGAACCAGAGTTGGCTGTGGTCCTGGACATGTGGATCCGACCTGATTGGGTACCTTCTCTTTGTGCAGGGGAGGAAGGCTATGTCTCTAGAGTTTCCATGAACTGCAAATGGTCACAGTAAATTAATCCTGAAGTGTAGAGTCCTGGGCCCTTTGGTCAACCAATCTGGCCTCTTTGGGGAGGTAATGTGTACAATGGTGGGGACGGGTGAGTGTGATAGACATTGTTTCCAAGTTGCTTTGCACACCTGGGTAAATATGGTCCATTTATTTAACATTTATAAATTCTCATTCCCCTGTCTTAAAAATTGTTGTTTTTATGCTTAAATAAGATAATGTTGCTGAGTGTTTAGCACAGTCCTCTACAAATGGAGTTAAAGGCAAATATTATTATTGTTATTGCTTTTTAGGGCCACACCCGTGGCATATGGAAGTTCCCAGGCTAGGGGTCAAATCAGAGCTACAGCTGCTGGCCTACGCCACAGCCACAGCAACGTGGGATCCGAGCTGCATCTGCAACCTGCACCATAGCTCAGGGCAATGCCAGATCCTTAACCCACTGAGTGAGGCCATGGATCCTAGTCGGGTTCATTAAGGCTGAGCCGCAAAGGGAATTCACGGCAAATATTATATTAATACCGATTCTACCTCTAACAACATGAACTTTCCTATAGGATTTTTAATTTTAAGATTGGTAATTTCTAATATATGGCAATGTATTTGTTTCATTCACGGAGGCACAGATTCAATTCTGATTAGTTATTACATTCTTATAATGAGTTTTCAATGATTATGAATGATAGAGTATATAGCAGAGGGGCTAGCTTTGCAACCCCACAGTCTGGTTGCAAATCCTGGCTTTTGCATGTCCTCGTTATATAACTGAGCTTCCCAGACTTTCTACCCTCAGGAAAGGAAAACATGGGGGGAAAAGGATCTTGAAAGAAATACTGTTAATGCAGGGAAAAGAAAATCTTCAAAACACACAAACAACCCTAACATTAATGTTTAAGGGAGATAGGAGGACACATTGCATGGGTGAAGCAAAAACAAGAAAAAAAAAAAAGCTACATTTAGGTAACAAAAACCAAAGAGCTCTTAGAAGTTAAAAATTATGACAGTTGAAATGAAAATTCAGTAAAAGGATAGGAAAATACAGTTGAAGCAATATTCCAAAAATGAGTATAGAAAGACAAAGAGATGAATACTCGGAGGAAAGGGATAAGAAAGAGGAACAGGAGTTCCCGTCGTGGCGCAGTGGTTAACGAATCCGACTAGGAACCATGAGGTTGCGGGTTCGGTTCCTGCCCTTGCTCAGTGGGTTAATGATCTGGTGTTGCCGTGAGCTGTGGTGTAGGTTGCAGATGCAGCTTGGATCCCGTGTTGTTGTGGCTCTGGCATAGGCCGGTGGCTACAGCTCCGATTGGACCCCTAGCCTGGGAACCTCCACATGTCACGGAAGCGGCCCAAAGAAATAGCAAAAAAAAAAAAAAAAAAAAAAAAAAAAAAAAAAAAAAAAGAGGAACAATTCAAGAAGTGCAAAATTTGAACAAAGAAGGTTCTAGAGAGGCAGATCAGAGGCTATGCAAGGGAGGGAATTTTCCAGGAAAGGATTTTAAAATGTTCTGCAATGGAATTCATTTTGAAAGTAGAGGAGCTTGGCGGCTGCCTAGAGCCTGCAGAGGAAAAGCTCTGAGCTGAGGCACAGGGGATTTCAGACCTGGAGAGAAGGAGAAATTTACAAACGCTTCCCAGAGAGGAGAGAGAGAAAACCCATGTGGTCAGAGCATGAGGACTTCAGGCAGTGATCCTGCCAAGGGGCATGGTGACCACATTCTGAAGGATGATTTCCACCTAGGACCCTGTACCCACTCAAACTACCAGCTGAATATGAGGGAGGAGGAGAGACCTTGTCAAACACAGAAGCTTCCAACATTCACCTCCCATGAGGAAGTTCCCTACTGGAGCAATGGGTTAAATAACTGATGTTGTCACTGCAGTGGCTTGGGTCACTGCTGTGGCGCAGGTTTGATCCCTGGTCTGGAAATTTCCACATGCTGTGGTGCAGAAAAAAAAAAAAAAATTAACCTCCTGTATGCTCTATCTCTGAGAGTCTGCGGGAGGTCTAACAAAATGGAGAAATGGGTTGCCTTGGTATCCGGGAAACGGAGACTCCAACTTGGGAACCAGGGAGGTAAGGGAACCTACAGGATATATGAGGATGGAGAGGCAGGACCACAGCTGTGCAGGTGGTCTAAGGAGTAAGTAGTCCAGATTGAGCCCAACAGATGGTTCCAGTGGGCTGACTTCAAGAGGATGAGACACAGCACCTGAGGGTTGCACTTGTTGAGGGGAGATTTATAATAAGAACTGAATTATTATTGAGTGAAGGGAAAAATAGAAGATGTACAAGAAAAATCATTACAAAAAGAAAAGAGGAGTTTTAGTCATGGCTCAGCAGGAATGAACCGAACTAGTATTCATGAAGACGAAGGTTTGATCCCTGGCCTTGCTCAGTGGGTTAAGGATCTGGTGTTGCCCTGAGCTGTGGTGTGGGTCACAGACTCAGCTCAGATCTGACTGTGGCTGTGACTGGGCTGTGACTGGCAGCTGTAGCTCTGATTCCACCCCTAGCCTGGGAACTTCCACATGCTGTGGGTGCGGCCCTAAAAAGACAAAAAGAAAGAAAGAGAGAGAGAAAGAAAGAAAGAAAGAAGGAAGGAAGGAAGGAAGGAAGGAAGGAAGGAAGGAAGGAAGGAAGGAAGGAAAAGACATTACATTAAATTACATGGCTCAGTGCCTATTGTATTATTATCTGATAATATTTATATACTCATAATAAGGTGAAAAGAGAATCCTGATGTAAGGAGGAAAGATGACCCAACTAACCATGAAGATGAAGAAATTGACAGTGGATATGGATGTGTGGGTGGGGAACTTCCATAAGATAAGACCTCATTTCCATAGCAGGAAGCCAATCAGTATCTAAAACGCAAAAGTCAGGAAAGAGAATGACAAGCATGTTATTGAAGAATATATGGTAAAGCTCAAAATAAAAGGCTGAGCTGGTTGAAATGTGTTGCCTCTAGGGAGCTGGAATTTGGGGTGGTAGAAGAGAGTATGAGGTGGCCGGCAGTGCTTTCTTTCCTATTGAGCCTTAAGGGAGACTTTGACCTTAAGGGAACCTTTGTACTAGAAACATGTACCTCTTGAACAAAAATAAAAATCATGTAAATGTCATCATGTGGACTCTGTCTTTAACATAGACCCTCTCTTATTCTTTGTATCAATGAGCAGGTTTATATCAAGGATAACACACATCTCTTTCTAGCCAGTTAATTCATTGACATGAAAATCTGGCAAAAGGCACAGCCTCCACTGCTGTCATTTTTTTTATTTTTTAAATCAGTTTCTAAAAACAGAGCTAAAAATATTTCATTTATTTATTTATTTTTTGTCTCTTTGCCTTTTCTAGGGCTGCTTCCTGCGACATATGGAGGTTCCCAGGCTAGGGGTCTAATCGGAGCTGTAGCCACTGGCCTACGCCAGAGCCACAGCAACGAGGGATATGAGCTGCGACTGCGACCTACACCACAGCTCACGGCAACACAGGATCCTTAACCCACTGAGCAAGGCCAGGGATCGAACCCACAACCTCATGGTTCCTAGTTGGATTCGTTACCCACTGAGCCACGACGGGAACTCCCAAAAATATTTCAATTCAGTGATTCTCAAATCTTCATGGTTAAGGAGAACCAATTATACTCTCCTTTCCCCATAGATGCTAAATTTTGAAATATTTGTTAGCTTTTATAGATATCTTTGTTAAATTGTTCAAAAGCCACCAAAGAGAGCTGTGGTTACTCGGAGCTGTTAACTGTCATCAACATCAATTGATTTCACACTGCCCCCAAGTCCCATAATGATGTTTTTAGGTTTAAAATGATTAATCAACTTTTACAAACTTAAATAACTTTTAAATAACTCTAAGAAAGGTAGACTTCCAATAAACAAATAAGTGAGAATGAAAATGTCAGGTACCACAAGTTGTTTTGCAGGAATTAGAATGGAGTGGTTTATATATATACAAAGAAGATGTCACACACACACACACACACACACACACACACACACACACACACACTGGAATATTACCTAGCCATAAAAATGAGATAATGCCATTTACAGCAACATGGATGGGACCTAGAGATTATCATACTAAGTAAGTCAGACAGAGAAAGACAACTATCATAAGATCACTTATATGTGGAATCTAAAAAAATGATACAAACGAACTTATTCACAAATCAGAAATAGACTCACAGAATAGAGAATAAACTCATATTTACCAAAGAAGATAGCGGGCGGGGGGGGGGTGGTGATGGGAAGAGATAAATTCGAGTATGGAATGAATAGTTGCACACCACTATATATAAAATAAATAACAAGGATGCTGTATAGCACAGGGAACTATATTCAATATCTTTTTTAAAAAATCTTTTTAGGGTGACACCTGTGGTATATGGAAGTTCCCAGGCAAGGGGTCAAACAGGAGGTGTAGCTGCCAGCCTATGCCACAGCCACAGCAACATGGGATCTGAGCTACATCTGCATCTGCAACTTACACCACAGCTTTGGCAGTTTTTTTTGCTTTCTCTTCTCATTTTATTTTCTCTCCTTTACTCTTTCTACATTAGCAATAGAGAATTCATATGGAATTGAATGGCAATGACAGCAATGGCAGTTTTTTTGCTTTCTCTTCTCATTTTATTTTCTCTCCTTTACTCTTTCTACATTAGCAATAGAGAATTCATATGGAAATAAATATAAATATAAGATGTCTATTATCTACACTTTGTGGTCACTTTCTCTTTTTACCACCCTTCAACCTACACGTGGTCTCAATCCCTAGACATCCTCTTGTCCTTTAAGTGATTTTCTTATGATCTTTGGAAATCCATCTTGCATCACTCTGGTTAAGCTTTCCCCATTTTTTTAAAATAAAATTAAAATTATTCATATGTGCACTTATCATGGCATTTATTATACTGTATTATTGAAGTTGTTTTACTTGCATCTTCTTTACTGGTCATGAATTCTTCCTCCCTTGGACAATGTGAGTTCTTGCTTTATAAGGGTAGAGATTATTTCCATAGGTCCCATGAATATAAACCAATTCCTGGCATGTAGTAAGCATATGATGTATGTTTGTTGGACGCATGTTGAGTTCAATTGACTTGCAAGTGAGTATTAGAACTGGGAGTAGAAACAAAGTCTCCATCTGCAGGCAGAATTATGGGCAAAAGCATGATCTGACTTAGTTATTGAAACTCTGGGAAGTTCTCATTGTGGTTCAGTGGAAACAAACTCAACTAGTATCCTTGAGGATGCAGGTTCGATCCCTGGCCTTGCTCAGTGGGTTAAGGATCCAGCATTGCCATGAGCTGTGATGTAGGTTACAGATGCAGCTCGGATCTGGCATTGCTGTGGCTGTGGTGTAGGCTGGCACCTGTAGCTCTAATTTGACCCCTTGCTTGGGAACTTCCATATGCTGTGCCTGCAGCCCTAAAAAGAGCAAAAGGAAGGAAGGAAGGAAGAAAAGAAAGAAAGAAAGAAAGAAAGAAAGAAAGAAAGAAAGAAAGAAAGAAAGAAAGAAAGAAAGAAAGAAAGGAAAAGAAAGAAAGAAAGAAAGAAAGAAAGAAAGAAAGAAAGAAAGAAAGAAAGAAAGAAAGAAAGAAAAAGAAAGAAAAGAAAGAAAGGAAGAAATCCTGTCCTTATGGGCACTGTATGTGTGCCAACATGTTACTGATATAGGTTCCTAAACAAAATCTGTTTTCACTGCTTAATTACTGTCTGGCCCTGGTGTTCAGTGTGTGTGTAAATATTGAGAAGTCTCATTAATTCATGACAATTCTGTGCAAAGACGTCTACATTAATTAAAAAATAACTCACAAAATGCTTTTTCTGATAAATGTCCTTGTAAGACTTTAGTGACTAGAATAGGGCTGTATTATATTCTTTTTTAAAATAAAGTTTCTTCCTGAGACTTTTATTTTCTAATAACTGACCAAATCTATGAAGGCCTAGCTAAGTAAGTGTCAACATTAGCAAACATTAGTGCCTGTTGAAATTCTTTTACAAATGTTAATGTAATCAACATATATTTTGGGGTGAGGTATTTTCTTTCCAGAAGGCTATGGTAGGACCCAGGACTTCTATTCTTGTCAGCTTAGAGCTATTAATTGAGTATAGCATGCTGGAGACATAGATTTTTTTACTTTCAAGTATCAAATTTTATGGGTGAAAAATTGAGAATAAATTTTTTTGTTAATATTGTTTTTTAAGCCAAAGACAGACTTTCTCACCACTTATGAACAAGATATTAATCCTGCTTAAATTAATTTTTAAATCATATTTTCTTTGAATATAATTGAAAATACTTAATGTTATTATGGACATGGTTTCTCTATCCCTAATTCAAAATGAATTTTTAAATTTTAATTTGTAAGCAGCACTCTGTGAGATTTTTAGCTGAATCATCTTAAAGAACAATCAAGTGCTTGCTTCTGGAAAAAAGAAACACTAAGCATAACTTAGATGATTTATTTAACTTCAGGTAATTGAAGAAGCCAACTTTACTTTTACGTAATACCTACATCTTTTCTCTGTAGAGTTCTCTAGAGGAAAGCCCACTTTAATGTCCATGAGTCTAATTAATATTTGTTATCTATAATAAAAATGAAGCATTGATGCATTTTATGTTTTTTTAGATAATTCACTTAGTGAGAAGAGTGAAGTTTATTCTATTTTTATTTCATGATTTTTTTTTTATTCCTAAGAGGAGAATTCTAAACAATGATGATAAAAAGATTCTTTTCATGAAGAGGTTTTTTTTTTTTTTAAAGAAGACTTTTGTAGGGAAAGATCACACACTTCCTTGTGTTCTACAGCCAGCATCCTGTGTGTTATTTAGAGATCCTTTATCATGGAGGGTGGTCCAGTGGTAATTGACCAGGGGAAAAAAAAGGAGTGTACAAAAATTTAATTATTATTTGACCTCAAATAATTATATGCCACTAAACTAATTAAAGAGCAAATTAACAATGTACCACTAATGGGCAGTCTGCTTCTTGCATGACTCACTCATCTTGCACAAAGAATAAGTGATTTGTATTAGAAATGAGTTGTGAAGGATGTTTGGGGGGATAACTATTGCTGTCATTGCTATGTTAAATCACAGGCTCAGCCTCTGGACAAAAAGAGACAGGCTTATCAGAGCCAGGAAAACAGCAGCTCCAGTCCGATAGCTCTGACTCAAGGCCTTGTTTAAAAGCTATGACTCAGTGCAGCGCGGCTGGGCAGCCCGGTCCTTCTCCCTTCCTCCCCATCCAGCCATTCAGCCTCTAATGTACAGGTTGCGTGCCTCACAGCGATTATTTCTGTGAAGTCCTTCAGAGCCAGCCTTCTTTTCTCGCAAGCATTCATCTTCATTTCCAAGGGAATGAAGGGGGATTTCAGAGGTAGCCCTGTCCGCAGAGCAGAGCAAACAGTTCAGTCCAAGCAACAGCTGAAGAAACTGCTAGAAGAATGTCCGCAGTAACAGAGAGGCTTTTCATATTCCAGGGTGGGGTGTGTGGATGCTGGTGGCCAGTGTGCTTGTGAAGCTGGTGCTGGTTATTTTTACGGTGAGAACTTGAATCTCTGCAAGTGTCCACAGGGATCTCCTCATTTACATGTGTTATTATTGAGTGGCTATTTTTATGTTCATTCTTTCCCTTCTTAGAACTTCTTAGGACTTCTTTTATTTATTCCATCTCTTCTTGGGACTAAACGACAAAGATCTATGTTTTTATTGCTTCTTTATGCAAATCACCTAGAGTTTAATGTAATGGATCAGGGGCAACGACCTGGTGACTCAGTATAAGTAAGACTATATGTCCCCCAGCAACAGCCCAAGTATAATAACAGACAGCAATTGCCAGTGTGCAGACAGAGCAGGGACTGGGGCTGAATGGAAAGGCTGCAAGGCCGGTCTACTACCTCCAGGCTTAGAAAGAGGGCACTTTGGAAATCCAGATTTTTATGTGAATGCAGTTGACACTGTGCGGTTTCAACAGTTTGCAAACTGTTTCTGGTGCAGGGCTGCCAACGTGCAATGTCCGATGGGAGCTGGAAATTTCTGATGGCATCCTCTATTTCGTCTTAACTGAACAAGAAATGATCTTCATTTTCTGTTACCTCCGGCCAATAAAAAATTTTGCAATAAACGATTTGAGATTTGAGTCAAGAATTTACAAGTAATTTGACATAAACTAATTATTACTGCTGTTCACGAGGTGAGAAAGGAGATGCTTACAGAAATTAGAGTGATTTACCTCAACAGCACAAAGCCATTAGAACTTGAACCTTCTAAATACAAATCTTACTATACTCTAATAAAAAATTAAAAAAAAATAGGAGTTCCCGTTGTGGCTCAACAGGTTGAGAACCCGACTAGTATCCATGAGATGCGGTTTTGATCCCTGGCCTTGCTCAGTGGGTTAAGGATCTGGCATTGCTGTGGCTGTGGTATAGGCCATTGGTTATGGCTCCAATTCAACCCTTAGTCTAGGGAACTTCCATATGCCCGGGTGTGGCCCTAAAAAAAAAAAATCTTGTATTTTTTTCCGATTGCTCTGTGTGATGGAATGTTGTGACCCCTCCCCCACCCTAATCCTTACTCTGTAAGCCTAACCCCAATGTGACTGTTTTTGAAGATAGGGCCTTTAAAGAGGTGACTAAGATTTAATGAGGTCATATGGGTGGGGCCCTAATCCCATAAGACTGGTTCCTTATAAGATGAGGAAGAGACATCAGGGCACATGTGCCTGGAGAAACACTGCCTGAGGACCCAGAGAGAAGGCAGCCAAGGAGAGAGGCCCTGGGAAAAACCAACTCTGGAGGCACTTCGATCTTGTAGAACTTTAGGAAAATAAATTTCTGTGAAGTTTAAAAAAAAAAAAAAGGAGAAGAAGAGGCAATAACCAAAGCCTCCTCCACTCAAATGACCAGACATTGATTGCTTTGTATTTCTGATCCAAGGATACTCCATTTGTCTATGATGTTAAGTTCAAAATATTTAACTTATAAGAAACCAATTCCATTAACATTTGGATGTCTGGTCTCATGTAGCATGTAACAGGAATGTGATTATATTTGCTGAGTGAGTAAATGCTAAATTCTTTAAGATTGAGTAATATCAGTTTGATGAAGACATTTTTCTTTTGAATGACGAGATGTAGATATAAATCTTCAAAAAGTCATGGGAAAATGTAATATTTTTCTTAAAAAATAATAATTTGTTGATACAAACCTCCATTTTTCCTACTTAAAATGTGAGAAGAAAAGTTTTTATTTAGTCTTAGTATGATAATAAATTTCAACCAAAGATTATACTTTCTCCATTCCTATATGTTCTCTATAATTTCTAATCATATATTTTGACTTGTGAAAATGTTCCTAAAAAATGCTAAAACAGGAGTTCCTGTCGTGGCGCAGTGGTTAATGAATCTGACTAGGAACCATGAGGTTTCAGGTTCGATCCCTGGCCTGGCTCAGTGAGTTAAGGATTCGGCGTTGCTGTGAGCTGCGGTGTAGGTCGCAGACGCGGCTCGGATCCCGCGTTGCTGTGGCTCTGGCGGAGGCCAGCGGCTGCAGCTCCAATTAGACCCCTAGCCTGGGAACCTCCATATGCCGTGGGAGCGGCCCTAGAAGAGGCAGAAAGACGAAAAAAAAAAAGCTAAAACAAAATCTAGAGCTGCGCATTATAAGAATAAAAATATAATTAAATATGAACATTTAAAAGTCGCACTACTATGGCTATACAGTATTAAAACATCAAAGTATGGCAGTTCCCACAGTGGCATAGTGAGTTAAGGATCCTGCATTGTTTCTGTAGCAGGTGCGGGTTTAATCCCCAGTCCAGTACAATGAGTTAAGCCGTGGTGTAGACCGAAGAAGGCACTTGGATTCGATCTCTGGCGTGAGAACTGCCATATGTCACCGGTGTGGACAAAACCAAGAAATAAAGATCAAAGTATTACCTTATTATAAATTATTTGGAATAATGAATAGCTAGCATTCTCCAAGGTGTAAAAGACAAAAAACAAAATAATACATATTATTTGGAATGAATAGTAAGAAAAAGTTATTTTGATTAGAAATTGAACTTTAATAATGGATGTCTTCCAAATTTTTCACAATGAGGAAATTGAGTAATAAAGTTAAAAATTATCTCATTTGAAAGAAATTTTCAGGTATGGAAATTTCAGGTAGGTGAAGTGATTGTATTACTATATAATATGAGGGGGAAAATGAGGACAAAGTAATTAAAGTATGTCTTTAACATAATGCTCAAGTAGAAATGGGCTATTTTCAAATATAAAAACAATCAGTTATTTAGAAGAGTAATGTGCATTTATCTTATAATTAAAATTCCTATAAAATGATGTTTAATAATGAATAAGGGACATTCATTCCCATGATATCCAAATATATTCTTCAAATATAAGCTATATTTACATATATTATATGTATGTATATATATATGTGTGTGTGTGTATGTATATATACACATATATATATAAATGACATAGAGAAATTGGAAAGAGGAGAAAAAGGAAGAAAATGCCCTAATTTATAGCAGATCTTTAAATGCACCTTGGGATACATTCATTACAGACATACACAATTAATCCTTCAGAGCCCACAGCTCACATCATGCTTTCCTTACCTGTTCACTGGTTTACACCTGCACATTAGGAGTGCACCTGGCTGAAATGTGAGTGACTCCCAACACCAGCTTGTTAAATCTTTTTCTATAAATTTTCCTCTTTAAAATGCAGCAAAATAAATTCAGAAACAAAGAAATGCACCTACACAAACAAGGAGATCCCTGAAAAGCATAAGCAGCCACCGGACTCAACGAGAAAGCACAGGTGGAATGAGAGTTTAAAGGACCTTAGAGCACCATGAATATTTTTCAGTGTCACAATTACAGAAACACCTGGTTCTACAAACGCGCTGGTCCACTGGGAAATTTTTCCACAGTGTTCAATGGGCCTCAGAGTAGGCTTAATGCATAGAACACTACATAGAAGATTATGCAGATTTCAGCTACACGCTCAAATGGAGTTAAAAATATCTGGGATCCTGCCCAAATGCCCTCTTGGTAACTGTTGTTTGGTCCAGGGTAAATAAGTCTTTTTTTTTTTTTTTTTTTGCCATGCCTGAGGCAAATGGAAGTTCCCTGGCCAGGGATCAATTCTGAGCAGCAGCTACAACCTATCGGGCAGCTGCAGTAATGCCTGATCCTTAACCCACTATACCGGCCTGGGATCAAATCCTTGTCTCCACAGTGACCGAGCCTTGGCCATATCCTTAACCCACTGTGCCACAGTGGGAACTCAGTAGTCTTTCCTATGCATTTTTACTGCACCTGTTAGTAGTGAAACTTAAAATATGAGATTTGCCTGATGTGGAGAACATATTGGCACTTAAATCAACAGGTTCTAATTTGATGTGACCACCTAAGACATCATTAGGCAAGATAGTAAGCAGTGTACCTACTAAACAATAACTTCCTATTCTTTTCCCCATCACGGTCCACCATCATGCTTTCTGTATTTATGATATTGATTACTCTAAGTACCTCATGTAATTGGAATCATTCAGTGCTTTTTTTTTAGTGACTAGCTTATTCCACTCAGAGTGTCCTCAAGGTTCATTTACATTGTAGTGTACTACAGAATTTCCTTTCTTTTTAAAGACTGAATAATGTTCCACTGTAGGTATATACCACATTCTGTTCATCCATTCAACACCACTGCACACGTGGATTCCCTACACATTTTAGCTCTTATGAAAAAATGCTTCTATGAATATGAATACACAAATATCTCTGTGAGGCTCTGCTTTCAAATCTTTTGGGTGTACACCCAGAGGTAGAATTGCTGAATCATACCATAGTTCTATATTTAATCTTTTCCCCAGTCGGTGGTAGTGCCTTACCATGTTTGGTGTGAATACTCAGCTTACAAAAATCTACAGTGTTTTAATTGTTTATCACTCCCTCGATCTTTACAGTATTTTAATTCACTATATTTTTATAAGCAGTAAGTTAGTTATGATAGTTATTATTTTATATAAAGTCCATGCTTACTTAGATTTATCCATATATCTAACAATTTTCTTGTGCACTCTTGTTTGTTGCATTCCATCTTTGTTCTGAATTGTTTCCTTATTCATCAAATACGAACTTTCTCTCTCTCTCTTTTTTTTTTTTTTTTGCTTTTTAGGGCTGTACCTGCAGCATATGGAAGTTCCCAGGCTAGGGGTTGAATCAGAGATGTGGCTGCTGGCCTAGGCCACAGCCGCACAGCAACTCGGGATCCAACCCACATCTGCGACCTACACTGCAGCTCGCAGCAATGCCAGATCCTTAACCCACTGAGCAAGACCAGGGATCGAACCTGCGTCCTCATGGATACGAGTCAGGTTCATTTCCACTGTGCCATAACAGGAATTCCTGAACTTTCTTTTAGTGAGGATTTGTTAAGAATAAACTTAATTTATTTTTGATAGAAAATGAGTTTATTTTACCTTCACTCTTGAGTAATAGTTTAATATATAGTTTATAACAGTTTTGTATATTCTAGGATATTAGAGTTTTTTTAACCAGAGATTTAAAGAATGACTCCATTTTCTTATGGCCTATTATTACTAGTGAAAGCCTATTATTAAAGATAAACTGTCTTTTCTCTTTGATTACACTTAATTATTTCTTCTTGTCTTATGTGTTTTATAATTTTTCTCCAATATATGGAGGTTTGGTGTTTTTTCTTTTCTTTTTTAAAAAAATTCTGCTTAGGCCCCAAAGTGCTTTCTAAATTCCTCTGGAACATTCTCAGCCTTTATCCCTCAAATAGTAATAATCCTTATTTCTTCTATTCTCCTTTTCTTGTACTGCAATTATACATGTGTTAGATGATCTCATTCTATGCAACATATGCTGTTGTATTTTCCATGCTTTCATGCTTCCATCCTCATTCTGTGAGGTTTCTTTAAGCTGATTGTCCAGATTACCAAGTGCCTTTTAAAACATGTCTAATCTGTTATGTAATCTACTATGTTTTTATTTGCATTAACCAAGTTTTTCCTTTTTAGAAATTCTGTAGGATTCCAAATCTGTCTGCTTTTTTAAACTAGACATCTGTTCTTATATTCTCCATTTTCTCTTTAGTCACTTAATTTTACTTATTTTATACTCTCTGTTAGATTGTTCTATTATTTGAGGTTTTCGAGACTCTAATTCGGCTATTCTATTTTCTATTGATTTTTATTCCTAGCGGGTTGTTTCCTATGTGTTTTAAATTTTGGTTGGGGAACTCCTGTTGAAAAAATTTTGTCTGTGCATCCTAGATAAGATGCATCCTTCCATAATATTTTTGAAAAGTTTCTGCTAAGTTTCCTGCTGGTATCACTGGCCTAGGAACAATTTCTATGTTAACTTATCAACTGGAGTCTTCTAGGATTTTTTTGAAAGTAAATCTAAACCCCAAAATATGCATGAGGTATATAGACCGTGGTTACACAGTTCCAAGGGAAATCTTTCTTTCCCACTCAGAGCACAGGTGGAGATAGGTTTTCTTATTTATCATACTGCCTGGGACAGACTTTTTCTAGTCTCCCCTCTCATGGAGCAAGCAGCCTTTTGAGCATCCCAGGTCAATGAAGGGGTTGTAGTTCATATGCTCTAGTCATCTGCTTTCTGTCCTTTCTTTGGGTTGTCCTATTAGTATAAGTGCCATTTTTTTCTATGACACAGCCATTTTCCAGCAGATTCCTAGTTTTTAAACCCTCTGTGTTACTGACACAAAGATAATTTTAGAAGATCATCAAAGCCCTTAAAGATTTATTTTATCTTACCCAATTGCTTTTACATATTGATAGTAAAAGAATTTTAGTTGTCCACATAGCTTGAACCAGGAATTGAGAACTAATTTTTTTTCCCTGCGTCTGTGGCATATGAAGTTCCTGGGCCAGGAAACGAATCTGAGCGGCAGCTGCAATCTATACCACAGCTGCAGCAATGCCAGATCCTTAATCCACTACACCAGGCCAGCGGTCAAACATGTACCACCCACAGAGGCAATGCCAGATCCTCAACTGCTGCACCACAGTAGGAACTCCAACAACTAATTTCCAAACTTTCTTTTTGGTTGGAGAATCTTTCTGAACATAAAATGTTATCCACAATTACATTGTATGAAACAGAAAGAAAAGAGAAAGTGCTTGGGTCAAAGTGGATACAGCGTAGACCATCTTCCTTCCTCTTCACCTTCTGTGCCTCCTGGGGTAACTCAAAGGAGCAGGAAGGCTTCAGGGCACACACTTCACAGCCTCTCTAGTGAGACAAATGTATTTTCACAGCCTCTTGACATGAGCCTGATGTCACAAAAAAAATGCAATGGAATTTGAATCAGGGGACCTTGATTAAAGGTCCCACCTTTGCTCTTTGTTAAGTGGTATGGCTTTGGGACTTAGTTTACATCTCTAGGTCTTAGTTTCCCCATTTTTAGAAGCCAAGACCATTGGACCAAATGACCTCTAAGCTTCTTTTCTGCTAAAATATTCTAGAATTGTAATGCTCAACCAAAAGTCCTCTTAGCATTACATTCTGGAGATACTAGGAAGAAGAATGTTATTAAAGAAGTAAATTAATCAAACATGATTCTCTACTATTTATATTCTTGGGATTATTTAGCAATTCCCTTATTTTATTTATCTTGCTCACAAGATATATTTTTAAATGTTTAAATTTAGGCTTTGGATGAACATTCAGAAATTAAATTCAACCTATAGCTATATTTGAATGTTTATGACTAAAAATAGCTTAAAGGATAAAACGATTCTGCACATAGTTAACTTTAAGCCTAATGTAAGTGGAAATGGAATGATGAGTAAAGATGGGTTTTGAAAAGATGTTTATAAATGAAATTCCTCATAAATCTTATTCTTCTTTCAGTCACCTCCACAATAGATGACAGTATTTAACATCTAAGAAAAAGTCTTCAAAACATAAATTTCTTTTTAGTAACCAAGACAACATTCAACATAAAAATAAATTAAGAGAGCTCTATTTTTCTCCTTTTTTACTTTTTGGCAGTCATCATTTCAGCTTTGAAAACAAGTTCATCTAAATTTATTGCACTTCTCTACTTACAGATTAGTATTTACCACAAATTAGCTTAGTTTTAGCTTTAGGATACAACTAACAGCAGTAGAAAGAGACCTGAAAGTGTTGTGGTGTGATGTGGTGTTAAATTATATTTTACAAGCTTTAACTTAAAGTGTCAGGTACATTATTACATAGCTTTCTTTCCATTACGTTTTAAAGCTTCATTTTAATGATGAAATACAGAATAAAACATATTCTTTGTAAAATGGGTCAGACTTGGACTTGACGTTGGTTACCTAACTGTATTAAAAATTGAATTTGAAACATTTTAGTATGGTGGATTATTCTAGGGAGGTGCAGACTGAGAAAATGCATTTTACCCCAATTTTTGGAAGTAATTTCTTACCCTTTTCCTGTGATTTGATTTTCAAATTGAATTTAATGCTGCAGATTTGAATTATAATATTTTATCTTACACTGGACTTCTTAAAACCCACTCACATGAGATAGTGTTTGGTAGCAAAAAAAAATTGCAACATATGGAATAAGAGAAAACATTTAAAAACCATTTATCTGATAAGGAGTTAAAATCCAAAATATATAAGGAACACATACAACTCAGTAGGAAAAAACCAAAACAATCCAACTTAAAAATGGGCTGAGGACCTGAATAGATGTTTGAAACACACACACACACACACGTGCACACACACGGCCAACAGGTACATGGAAAGGTGCTCAATATCACTAATCATCAGGGAAATGCAAGTCAAAAACCACACCGAGATATCACCTCACACCTGTCAGAATGACGATTATCAAAAAGACAACAAATGACTTGTGCTAGAGAGGATGTATAGGAAAGGGAACCCTCACACGCTATTGGTGGGAACGTAAATTGGTGCTGCCACTGTGGAAAACAGTATAAAAGTTTCTCAAAAAATAAAAAAGGGAACTATGGTATGACTTAGTAATCCCACTTCTGGGTCTATATCCAAAGTCAGGCTCTTGAAGAGATATCTTCACCCCATGTTCACTGCAGAATTATTCGTAATAATTCAGAAATGGAAACGACCTAATTTACTGCCTATGAATGAATGGATAAAGAAGATGTCTCATACACACACACACACACACACACACACACACACACGTGAAAGAAGGGTATCCTGCCATTTGCAATAACTTGGAAGGAACTTGATATTATGCTAAAGTGAAATAAGTCAGACAGAGAAAGACAAATACCATATGATACCGCTTATATGTAGAATCTAAAAAAGCTGAACTCATAGAGACAGGGAGTAGAACTGTGGTTGCCAGGGGCTGGGGGAGGGGGAAGTTGGGGAGATGTCCTTCAAAGGGTACAGATTTCCAGTTACAAGAGAAATAAGTTCTGGGGACATAATGCACCACATGATGACTGCAGTTAACAATACTGCATTATATTCCTGACAGTTGCCAGGAGAAATCTTAAATATTCACAAAAAGGTAATTATGTGAGATGAGGGTATTAACTAACACTATTATGGTCGCTATTTATCACCACGTTGTACACCTCAAACTCACGCATTATATGCGAATTATATCTTGATAAAACTAGGGAAAAAAGTGCTACTTGCTCACTTGGCTGAGAAAAATAATGTTTGGAATTCAGTTGGGTAATTGTTAGGAATACATATGTTGCTATTTTATTAAGTTGGAAGGGAAAATGAGCCGATATTCACATGTAAAAATTTAGAATGGTGGATAAGATTATTTTGTAAATCAGGAGATAAGGTCCACATGTCCCCACTTGATTCTCAGGGGGAATTAGAACTAAGAGACCCCTCCAAGGAGTTAAAACCTCTTAGGCAGAAAGAATAAAGAAATTTTCAAATAGGTCATTTTTTAATCCCAGAGAGTATTTAGTCAACAAGCAACAATACTTGTCCCCTTTCTCCATTATAATTAACACATGAGGGCATTCCCACTGTGGTGCCATGGATTAAGAATCAAGCTGCAGCGTCTTGGGTCACTGGAGCTCACGGTTCGATCCCTGACCCAGTGCAGTGGGTTAAAGGATCTGGAGTGGCCACAGCTGTGGTGTTGCAGCTCAGATTCAATCCCTGGCCCAGGAACTTGCGTATGCTGTAGGTGTGGCCATAAAAGAAAACCAAACCAAAAAAAACCCGTAGGATAAAAACCACAATATAGCAACTCATGGTTTTGCTCATATTTTGTTATAAATATAAAAGGTTGAATTAAAATTCTCCTAACATTTCTTACCTAGATATATAAATAAGCAAATAATAGCTGTTTTGCATAACTTTTTAGAATAGTCTAGTTTTTAAGTAATTTTTTGAAGGAAAAACAAGCAGGAAGATTGTTGCCTATGTGGCAATCTTCTTAATAGGTCCTGAATCACATTATAAAGATAAGTTGCTTGTTTTTCAGGGATTTTTCCAGTTCTTAGTGGCAGATATTTCTTATCAGGTGGTATTAAGGAGCTGCCTTTAGATACACATCATGTTTCTGGTATTCAATGAAATAGAGTTTTAAAAATATCAAAAACCGAAAAATACTGGGTAGCTAAGCCAATTAAATCTGCTACAAATCAGAAATGTTTTATAAGTTTCTTTAAAAGTTATTCTTTCAGTTGACACCATTTTCATCAAAATGCCCAAATGATGAAATTAAACATTTCAGTTGTTGCCATGGCATAAGCCTACAAGACAATCTCTTTAACCAGCTTATCTTATAGGCATTCTTTGCTATTGTTACAGAACATAACTTTCCTTTTAGGGACAGAATTTTATAAGAAATTCTCAGGGGTATTACTCATAATAAATATACTTCATGTGCATGAATAATGTTTAGAATCTGTCAAACATTACCAAGACATTTTTTAAACCCCTAAATTTCATTATGGCCAAAAAAAGGTGCTTATATGAAAATGCAGGTTAAATTCTTGGTCTATAGAGTCAGTTTCAAATATCTTTATAACTGGAAGCAGTTTGCAAAGACTATATGAAACAGCTATTTTTAAAGTTTAAAAAATCGTGGAATATCAACAAATTCATTGTTCAATCTAATACTTGTATGACCCTGAAAAAGTGATTGAATTTATATCTTCATTTGTAACATAAAGTAAAGTTTACTTTATGAAATCATTATAAGAATGAATTGTGGGAGTTCCTGTTGTGGTTCAGTGGGTCAAGGACCTGACTTGGTCTCTGTGAGGATGAGGGTCCGATCCCTGGGCTTACTTAGTGGGTTAAGGATTTGGTGTTGCTGCAAGCTGTGGCATAGGTTACAGACGCAACTCAGATCCTGCTTTGCTGTGGCCATGGTGTGGGCCGGCAGCTGCAGCTCCGATTCAACCCCCTGCCTGGGAACTTCCACAAGCTATAGGTGCAGCCAAAAAAAGAAAAAAAATTAGTTGTAATGATACACATAGGTAATTTACATAGTATTTAGCCTATATATATTCTTTGGATGAAAGATAACTATTGTTATAGCAACCCTGCTGCTACCATAGCAGTAGAGCAGAAATTTAAGGAAGAGTGTTATTACAAATAAAATCCATGTACTTGATGGTCCCTTAATGATATAGTCCATAGACCCACATTTCCTTCAGCACACCTTTCTAGATTTTCATCAGAAGAGTACAGTTAATGGGAGTTCCCGTCACGGCGCAGTGGTTAACGAATCTGACTAGGAACCATGGGGTTGCGGGTTTGATCCCTGGCCTTGCTCAGTGGGTTAACGATTCGGTGTTGCCATGAGCTGTGGTTTTAGGTCACAGACGCAGCTCGGATCCTGCGTTGCTCTGGCTCTGGCGTAGGCTGGCAGCTACAGCTCCGATTCAACCCCTAGCCTGGGAACCTCCACATGCCGCAGGAGCTGCCCAAGAAATGGCAAAAAGACCAAAAAAAAAAAAAAAAAAAGAAGAGTACAGTTAAGTTCAAACTTGTTGACTCAGCAGACTTGTCCCCCAAGTTCATGCAGGGGCTTCCACTGGGGTCACATCCACTTTTGTTCCAGTTGGAGAGAGTACAAGATTTTGATATGAAGATAATCTAACCTGGGAATCTTATTACTGGTGGTTTTCCCTTTAAATTCTTATTCATCTCCTATTCATTAGATCCTTTCATTTTACAGGTTCCTCTCCAGACTCTAGATGTAACTGAAGTGGTCAGACAAATGCATTTCTGTGAAAGGATCTCCATTTGGCGGATACTCGGATTCATGTTTCCTGTCTTCACCTCCCTTGACTGCCCTCCTTGGTCCTCCTCCTCTTCCATCTTGATTCCATCAGAAGCCTCTGGGTGAGCTCAGGTATTGGAGAGGACTTCTTGTTACCACCCAGCCCTTCCTGCTTCTGTTTCTCTGTCTGGAATAGAGGAATCCCAACCATACCTCACAAAGTCAAGAAATGTGACATTGATGACTCTTAGCATATATATCAGAGGTAGGCAATTTCCAAAGGGAAGCAGGAGTGCAGCACATAATACACATTTTAGCATTTTTCCTTGTCTACCAGGAAGAAAACAAGGTCTGGGAGATTTAAGTGATTTGCCTAATATAGCACAGCTAAACTTGAGACTGGTTCTAGAAGATAAGTCTATTCCCATGTCAAAGACTTGTTTTGGGTTACATTTGCCTCCTGTGTCCTCCTATAAAACTTAGCAGACATCATTCTGTGTAGTAATGAGCCGTGCACTTTCTACCTCTCTGCAAACTGAGGACACTTGGAGGGAGGACATATATTTTTTGTCATCGTCTAAGTCCAATACAAGGAGTATCCTTAATGAATAAGGGAAAGAGGACATTTTCCCCATATTCCTATCACTTGATACTCTGAGGTAGCTTCAGTTTTCCTGATTTTTGCTTTCTCCCTGGCTACAGCTAATGGCAGTTCTCAATTAAAACCTCAGCATCTTCCAAGGGCCTTGTGAGCCCTACCCCTCACCCACACCATAGACTCTTACATTTTGGTTGGAACCTTCTGTCCAATGTGAGGAGCCCCAAGTTTCTATTTGCTTGGTCTGGGTTGTGCCAGGAGTGAAAAGGAGCAGCCAATGGGAAGAAAATTCTTTCTTATACAGGTAATATACTCCAGCAGAGAAATACTATTGTAACTGACCCACTGATGGCAAGTGCGACCTTTTCATGTTGTTGTATGAGGGATAAATGCCTTCTCAATGTTTCAGCAGATTTCACCACCAAGATGTTAAGACAAATGGAGTGTCAGCTTGGTACAAGTTTGCCCTGAGGCACAATATGTATAGGAGATACATAGATTTATTTCTGGCTCAAATTAATTTACCCAGTTTTAAAAATAATTGTGTTTCTTTAGGTTTAACGTGTAGGAAGTTAGTATAGCCAGTTTTCATTTTTTGTTGTGTGCTTCTATAGAAGTCCCTGTTTATTATTAGGTGATGGGCTGTTATGTTGAAGATACCACGCATTCACACTCCTATCTTTCTTACTACTGCTTGCAGGAAATCCAGGTGCCAAACAGATCTTTATTTTTTAAATTTATTTTCTTATTAAAGTATAGTTGATTTACAATGTCTGCTGATTTCTGCTGTACCGCAAAGTGACCTAGTCATGCATACACACACACACATATTCTTTTTACTACATTATCTTCTATCACAGTCTATCCCAAGAGGTTGGATATATCACTGTGTTGTACAGTAAAACCTCATCGCTTATCTATTCTAAATGTAATAGTTTGAATCTACTCACCCCAAACTCCCCATCCATTCCGCTCCCTCCCCACTCCCCCTTGGCAACCCCAACTTTATTCTCTATGTCTGTGAGTCTGTTTCTGTTTTGTCGATAGGTACATCTGTGCCATATTTTAGATTCTACATGTAAATGATACCAAACAGATCTTTGTTATTACTGTTATCACCCTTTACTCAAGAAATATTTGAGTGCCTACTATTGGCCAAGTCATGGAGGCGACAAACAATTAGCAAATAAATATTGGTATGTGAGGGAGTGATAAATGCTATGAAAAAAAATAAAGCAGACAAGGTGATAGGATGTGAGGTAGTAGGAAGTTGTAGCCATTTTATAAGGGGTGGAGAGATTTGGCTTCTTTTGGTGAGATTACACTTGAGAAGAGACCTAAAGACAACAGAAGTAAGGCAGGTGGTCATTGGGAACGGGAAGGCCTGTTCCTTGCAGGCAGAGAGAACAGTAAGAGCAAAGGCCCTGGGGAAACACAGGTTGTGTTTAATGGGTAGCAATGTGGCTGGTGGGGCATGAGCCCAAGGCCCGAGCTGATGGAGATGATGTCAGAGAGCAGATGGGGACCGCATTAAGGTCTTTGACTTTGACTTAAATGGTGGAGCAGTGACATGCCTGTTCCAAAAGAGAATGGAGAGAAAGGAGTAGAAGCAGGAAATGCAGGTCAAAAGCTACTGAAAATAATGGAGATGGAAGACCAGTGGGGGCTGAGGTCACAGTGGAAACAGCAGAGATGGTAAGAAATAGCCAGACTCTGGATGGATTTGGAAAGTAGAGCCAACAGGAGTGACTGATGTATTAAGAGGGAAATCCAGGATAACGCCGCGGCCTTGGGCCTGAGAAGCAGGAAGAGTAGGGTTGTATAGACTGAGATGGGAGCATTGTAGGAAGAAGAGGTTTTTGGGGTGAGAAGGGAGCAACATTTTTCATTTTAAAATTTAAACAAATCTAGCTGACTTTCATTCTGGCATGAAAACCTTACATGAATCTGCTAAGAATTTCTTTAGGGAGATAGAGCTTCTCTTTAAGGCAATAAGTTAGATTTGTATTCTTCATAATTTAAAGGGACAATAAACCAAAGTTGGTTATGATAAAACAAAATCTCTACCGTCAGTCTGTGTATACGACTGTCTCGTGGGTTTCACCCCCTTGAATAACGGGGTTGATTGTGTGGTGTATGAAGCCAGAGACCATAAGGTTAATGTAAATAATGAACTAGCTATCTAGGGTTTTAAAAGTCTGGGCTTAGATTAAGCTAATGGGAGGTAGTTACTGAGAACCCAAGTTCTAAAGTGCAGGTGATGTAATTGGGGACTAAAGAGTAGCCTCGATGTCCACAGATAGAATGGGGTCCTGGCTGCAGTGGGGGCTCAGGGACTCTTGGGTAATTCTCTCCTGTGTGTATAAAGAGGAGGCCACGTGAGGCTGGTCAAGAAACGCCTTGTTCAAGTGCACAGAGAATCTTACTGAGCATGAATGGCCACCTTTTTCTCTCTGTCTGTGCAACTGAGAATTGTGAGATTGGATTTACCTTTCATATATTGGTTTGAAATCCACTCCCTTTAGCAATTAATCTGTCACTCTTATTCAATCAAAACAATATGTAAACTTGAATCTATCATGATGTTTACCCGGAGTAGCAGGCAATAAAGCCCCAGAATGAATTATCTCTCAGGAGTGACCATGGAGGCTCCCAGGACACCCTCTTTGCCAAGGGTTCCTGCACCTCACTCTGTGCCTAATAAGTGACTTTTCATCCACCAAACATCACAAAAGCCTAAGTTAGGAAATAAAGTCCTAGGAATAGCAGACTTCTATAAAGAGGTGAGACTCTGACCAGCAGCCCCAACAGAGCAATCTTGTTTCTAAACATAGAAGCAATTTTCTGGCCTCTCTGGGGGCAGGGAGACAATTATTGCCAAAACAAATGGGGCAGTGTGTCTGTACCTCAGGCGCTGAGTGGATGCCGTCTGGGCAGCCCGTCAGCTCGGCTGGACCACACTGGGCCCAGGACCTCTCTTGTCTTTGAACAGCATAAGCATGTGTCCCTCACTGATGGATTAGCTAAATACAGAATGTGAGACAAGGGAGGATTGCTGAAGCACTTTGCACTCATTTTCCCAACAGCAAAACTGTACTGTCCTCACTAGGGATGGGGAGGCTGCCATCAAGAATATTAAGAACATCAGAAACATTAGGACATGATTTCCAAGCTGTCTCCAAATTCTGGGTCTGCCCCCAACACTATCCCTTTAAATGTATCTTGAGTGTCAGGGCAGGAATGTGATGGATTAATGTTCTTCTCTCCAGTTCAGTTAGGATTCTAGGAACTAAACTCGTGCGGGTTTCCGCAAATAGATTTACAGAGCTTCCAGATTGTCACCCTTGAATGACCCCTTCTGGGCACTCTCTTGGACCCTGTGCCATTTACCTGCATCATTGTGTTTGCTTAGATCCCACGACCCACCCCTACCCTCAGTTTAACTCTAGGACTTTGGTCTTTATCTCCACCAGTCTCTGTTGCTGGGGTTGGATATCCAGATTCCTTGAATTTGTATAGAATGGTAAACAATGCCATCATGAACATCTTCGTATGTACAGATTTGAATGTATTTTGTATTATTTACTTAGTAGAGACCTTCAGAAGTCAAATTATTGTGGGAGGTTAAACCAGTTTATACCGTCAACAAAATGTACACATAATTGTTTCACTACACCGTGGACCTTTGCTTTTCTCGATAAACCTTGAGACTTTGAGCACCTACAGATAGCTCATTCTTCTTTAAGATTCTTACGAGTTCTTCATTTTATTTTAAATTCTTTTCTTCATCATTTAGCTCTAAATGCCTCGGGGTGTACCATGATTCTTACGACATGTTGTGGGTCTGCTGTTTCAGATCACGAACTCAGGTATATAAAAATTAATTTTTCTACAAGAAAACCTCACACACCACCAATGTAATCTCATGGTAGAAAGTAAATCTTTTTTTGTTTTGTTTTGTTTTGTCTTTGCTAGGGCCACACCCTCGGCATATGGAGGTTCCCAGGCTAGGTGTCGAATCGGAGCTGTAGCCACCGGCCTATGCCACAGCCACAGCAACGCGGGATCCGAGCCGCATCTGTGACCTACACCACAGCTCTCGGCAACGCCGGATCCTTGACCCACTGAGCAAGGCCAGGGATCGAGCCCGCAACCTCTTGGTTCCTTGTCGGATTCGTTAACCACTGAGCCATGACGAGAACTCCCTATTTTTTTTTTTTTAAATTTAATTCCATTGGGTTATAGTTGATTTACAGGGTTGTGTTAGTTTCAGGTGTACAGCAAAATGAATCAGTTACATATATCTGCATTTTTTTTCAGGTTTTTTTTTTCCCCATATAAGCTATTACAGAATATCAAGTAGAGTTCCCTGTGCTATACAGTAAGTCCTTGTTAGTTATCTATCTTATATACAGTAATGTGTAGATGTTAATCCCAGACTCCTAATTTATTCCTGCCCCCCACGTTTTTCTTTTGGTAACTGTAAATTTAATTTTGAGATCTGTGAGTCTGTTTCTGTTTTGTAATTAAGTTCATTTATATCATTTTTAAAAATTAGATTTTGTATATAAGTGATGCTATATGATATTTGTATTTCTCTGTCTGACTTACTTCACTTGGTATCATAATCTCTAGGTCCATCCATGTTGCTGAAAATGCCATTATTTCGTTCTTTTTTATGGCTGAGTAACATTCCATCATCCATGTGTACCACATCTTCTTTATCTCCATTCACCTGGTGATGGACATTTAATTTACTTCCATGTCTTGGCTATTGTAAATAGTGCTATTATGAACATCGGGGTGCATGTGTATTTTCAAATTAGAGTTTTGTCTGGATATATGCCCGGGACTGGGATTGCCGGATCATAAGGTAGTTTCATATTAAGTTTCTGAGGAACCACTATACTATTTTCCATAGTTGTTGCACTAATTTACATTCTGGCCAACAGTGTCAGACGGTTCCCTTTTCTCCACATTCACTTCAGCATTTGTTGTTTGTAGACTTTAGAGACTAAATCTTGATCAGCTCAAGCAAATTTGATACATTCTGGGTTTTTTTTCCTGCAGTAAGTTCAGTTCAGAGTTTTGAGTCCATCCTATGCTGCCCTCCAAGGTCGCCTCTGCAAAGCAGTGCCAAATCCTTTTGCCCTCAGCATCATCTTACTACCACTTTCATCCTAAAATAAGCAAGGGTTTAGTAGTTCTTACCACATTGTTCCCACCTCTTGGCTTCTCCTAGAAAGTGCAGCACAGGTCTCCCCACGCTCAGATCTCTCAGACCCTCCACAGGGTGACTCCCCAGTGTCTTAGTATTTTATTTCCAATTGAACATCTTATCAACCTCATCCAAGGAAATTATCCCTCCTAAGGCATGGAGACAGATGTAACTTAGTAAATAATCTTCTAAATCTCCAGAGTTTCCAAACTGTCTAGAGACTTAGGCAACTTATGCATAATATCAATAAGGACATTTTCATTCTGCAAAAATATAATATTATCTATGTTTCCAGACATGTGGGCGCCAAGTATTACATAGGATAAGAACTCAGCTTTTGAGCTTGAATGTAGAGAATCAACTTGTTTTGTCCTTTACATCCTACAGGGGTCTCTCTTTTATGCCTCCAAGGGGAATGCTCCAGCCTTCTGGACTGGCGTGGGGGATGGGGGCGGGTGTTGGGAGAACCCACAAGTTAATGCTTCCCACTGTTAGTCAACTAACCACAGTCATTCTTTACCCTTGTTCTTGGGAAATGGCCAGCAAACCGGTTGCAAAACATCCCTTTCCAATGGACCACATAGCATAGAAGAAGCTAATCAGTCTAGGGTGTTGACAAGAAATCTGTAGGTAATTCCTTCCAGCTCTTCCTCCAATTCCATGGTCAGTCTATTGGAAATATGATGTGGTTGCCGTTGTTTCTTTGGTGGCTAGGACAGTGCCTGCCACCTAATACATTCTCAGTAAACATTTGATAAAGAAATTAATGATAGCAACTCCATGGTGGGCACTTAATAGGGTAAGTGGGGTCCCCCAGCACAGGCAAAACTAAAGCCAATTATCAGACAAGATCTAGGTAAGCATAGTTGTCATGCAGTCCAGATTTATATTCCAAAGAGCCAAGATCATGCCTAAGGAAACTATGGCAATAATCACACAGAATCATGAGACAACAATAAAAATTAGTGACTGACCAGAAGGCAGAACACAACCAAACCTGGTTTGACACTGGGGCTGTGAGTCATTAAGTACATGTATCTTTTTGTGTGTGTTGGTGGGTGTCTGAAGGCAGCTAAAAGGAGCAGAGCAGACCTGACCTGTTTGATCCTGTTTTCTGAAATACCGTGTGCTATTTTTGGATCCACGACACAGCTATTCTCAAGCATTTACCACATCCTTTCTGCTAGGTCCCTGCAGCTCCTCTGACAGTGAAGAAAAATGAAGCACCAATTAAGTGACTCTCCTATAATTTCTCATAAATGCAGTAAAATCGGGAGTGAATGGAAGGAAACAGCTAAAAAATGGAAAGTATGTCATCTTTGAATTCTTTGAACCATCTGTTCTTCCCAGTCCAATGGTCGTACCTTCAACCCTTTTTTCTTTCTCCTTCAATAAGCGTGTAACATTATCTTTCATTCCACGTGTGATGTGTTACCTAAACACTCCTGGGAAGATGATTTCTGAAGTTAGAAAAGTTTGTTTACTTTTAGGCTAATATTGGTTCAGTATTTCTTTCCCAGTTTTGTTTACAGTGTTTGTTAGAAATTTACTTAGACAACTTCACTTTCATGGAAGTTTCACAGACTTTGGTTCAGCCTGTAAATATGCATTTACTGACCTGAAACGATTCCAATCTTTTTAACTAAGGTTCGTAAAAGTTATTTAAGCTTTTTAACAGTTATCTAAGTTATTTTAGGTCCCTACTCTTATTTCCTTGTCAACACTTCTCTACTTAAGTAGGAAAGTACTTTGCCTTTAGCACAGCAAAACCATGTGGACTGATCTGATACATACTATTTCTAAATTATAAACTACTCAGACATTTATTTTGTGAAATCATGTTTTTTTTAAACCTGCCTCTGTATTAAACCCATTTGTTTCTTTTCTTTTATATAAACGGAGTGATTCTAAGTTGAAATATATACAAAATATTACTCAAAATACATATTTTTAGATTTAGCTTATGATAAATTGGAAAGTGTACAGACTTAAGCTATTCCATTTTCTATCTTCCTTAACGAGACATACACTAAATGTAATGTCACAGTTTTGCCACATCACTGAGAAGACAGCCAACTTCAAGGAGAATATAATCTCTAACCTTGTCAAGGGAAAAAGCCAAAAGACTGGCACACCGAGGTATATGGAATGAAGGGTCAACTGGGAACTGGTGTACAGTGCAGGGAATTCTGCCCAAGATTCTGTGATAATCTCTGTGGGAAAGGAATCTGAAAAAGAATGGATATGTGTGTACGTGTATGACTGAATCACTTTGTTGTACAGCAGAATACTTCAATAAAACTTAAACGAATAAAACTAATATTCTGTCATATTAAATAACACATCAATCCCTACCTTTGACTATGACTTTCTTTGCTCCACTGATTAAAAAAAAATAAAAAATAAAAAAACCAAAAGAAATATATGTTGGCATTCTTGATGAGTCACTGGGACACCTTTATCCTGAATTCAGAAGTGATCTTTTTATAATGTATAAACAATTATACATTTATAATTTAGTTTTTCAAGTAAATTTTCAAGCGAAGTACTAAATTAAAAACGAAAGGAATTTCTGGTATGGCTTGGCAGTAACGAACCCGACTAATATCCATGAGGATGTCCCTGGCCTGCTCAGTGGGTTAAGGATCCAGCATTGCTCTGAGCTGTGGAGTAGGTTGCAGATGTACCTCGGATTCTGCATTGCTGTGGTCGTGGTGTAGGCTGACAGCTACTGCTCTGATTCTACCTGGGAACTTCCATATACTGCACGTGCTGCCCCCTCCCCTCAAAGCCCCCCCAAACCAAAAAAACCTAAAAAAACCCCTAAACCAAGCCAAAATTTGAGTTTAATCTTCATCTCCTGTTCTCATTGATGTAGACTCTGGTTAAAATAAAAGTTTATAGACGACTGCTTAATTTTATCAATATAGACCCTGCTCTAATGAATGCTATCAGTATTGACGAAAACATTCTGATGTAATAGCTGTTATGATTCAAATCGAATTACATATTTCTGCGCAATTCCACATGGCCATAAATTTATGTGCTTCAGCCAGTATGGAATAATAAATTTCTTGCTGGAAGTGTGTTCCTGTCTATTGTCCTTTTTTAAGATTTCTTCTTCTACATATTATAGGGAAATGTTTGCGATTTGAATCTGAGAGAGATCTGGGGGAGTGGGGGGAGTTGCAATTTAACTTGATTTCTTGATTACTCTGCTTGGTGGGCTCCTGATTTCCATAATCTCTATCTCTGCTTTCTGGTTTAGGACACTCAACTCTGTTCTTGGCACTAGCTTTTTATCTTTCTTTGTTAATTTAATTTTAATGATATCTGTAATTCCTCTTCCATCAGTAAAGTGAAACTTATCAGCTCGTAGTCTCTTGTCTGCTTCTGACCTTTGGTACTTGACGTAGTTGAAATATTTTCTATGGGCTATTTATTCATCTATTCAATTTTTGATGTTTTCATCATTTTTATGTGAATTTCATTCTGATTAATGAATGTTAACCTAATCTAATATTTTCCATATGTCCCTGGCCACTTGTTTACTTCACTAAAAACATGTATTTCATTTTTTTGAGTCTAGTAATAAATACACATAGCAAAGGAGGCATACAAATGATTAATACAGTTTTGACTCAGTTTATTTATTTATTAAAAAATGAACATAAAAATATTGGAGACGGCATTGGGGAGGATAGGGCAGCATCCTGAGTTGGGGGTAAAGTAGGAAGCAGAATTAAGGTTTTTATTTTTTCTTTTTTTAGGGCCACACCCACGACATGGAAGTTCCCAGGCTAGGGGTCAAATGGGAGCTGCCGCTGCTGGCCTGCACCACAGCCACAGCAACTCGAGATCTGAGCTGCATCTGTGACCTACACCACAGCTCACAGCAATGCTGGATCCTTAACCCACTGAGCAAGGCCAGGGATTGAACTGGCCTCCCTATGGATACTGTGTCATGTTCTCAACCTGCAGAGCCACAATGGGAACTCCCAGTATTAAGTTTTTAACATGTTGTTATGCATGCAGAGATTTTCTTTGATATTGCTTTTTCATCTTTATGCAAATTGGCTTCATTTTTATCAAAATAAAAGCTGGAATAGATAATAACTAAGTTCTCGAATACGCTAAAGGAACACATTTGTAAGGTCTGGTGTTCCTCAGAGGCAGGAGCTGATAGCTAGGATTCCCTGGTGACTGACCCCAGGCAGGCATGGTCTGTGGTCAGAGTGAAGGAAGGAACAAAGGGTCAGGACCCAGGAGGGGTTAATGTCCTCTTGGAGCTGGCTGTGCTCGGGACTGTCAGAGAATAGCTCTTCATCTGGTCTCTCATGAAGTCCCTTGTGGGCCTCAGACTAGGAGGCAAAAGAATTTTTAAAACTCCCAAGGCAGGAGTTCCCGTCATGGCTCAGCGGATATGAATCTGACTGGTATCCATGAGGATGCAGGTTTGATCCCCGGCCGTGTTCAGTGGGCTAAGGATCTGGTGTTGCCGTGAGCTGTGGTGTAGGTCACAGACATGGCTCAGATTTGCTGCTGCTGTGGCTCTGGCATAGGCCAGTGGCTAGAGCTCCGATTTGACTCCTAGCCTGGGAAACTCCATTTGCCATGGGTGCAGCCCTAAAAAGACCAAATAACAAAAACAAAACAAAACAAAACAAAAAAACCCAAAAAAGTCCCCCACCCAAAACAAACAAACAAAAGAACAAACAACCCCCCCCAAAACCAAACAAACAACTCCCAAGGCTGAGAGGAAAACTTCACTAAAATAAAACACCTTCAATGAAAAACAAACAAATTGACTCAAATTTGGGGGAGATGCTAATATTTTTAAGGAGATTTTCAGAAAGCATCCTTGAGTCCTGTTAATTTATTCTTCGACAAAACATTTTACTGAGCATGTGTTACATGTCTGATGTTAGCATAGGAGTTTGCCAGGGCTCGCACTATTGTACTAAGTGAGAGAGCAGGTTCTTAGTAAGAGTGGCGAGAAGGACCAGGAGGGCAGGATTGTTTCATTGGTGTAGGAGTTTGCCAGGGCTTTCATTACTGTACTGAACCAGAGAGCAGGTTCTTAGTAAGAGTGGAGAACAGGACTAGTTAGGGTAGGGCTGTTTTACTCTTTGAAACCACAGATTCTCCTGAGATGTTTTTTCAGAGGGTCTAATACATAAAGGGTGAAAAAGCAATAGTTATTAAATGAATAAATTGGCACATATTTATCAATAAACATGATTCATGGGGATCTCTCTCTCTCTTGTCTCTCTCCTTTTTTCTTCCTGAAACGTGGAATTGTGTTTTAGTGCCTTCAGGATCTGTTGAACTCTGCCTTTGGCTATTTCTGGACAGGGTTCACCTCGCACACAACTGGGATTCTTGGAGGGTGTTGATTCAGAAGTTTCCATCCTGTGCGTGTCAGCCCTCCACATCTTTGATTTGAGCACTTTTGCTTTTATATTTTTATATTCAAATCCTTTTCTAAAGTACATAGACTAACGTTAATTTTCATTCTTTTTTTCCATATTGTATGGTTTTTTTTTTTGTTTTTTTTTTTTTGTCTTTTTGACATTTCTTGAGCTGCTCCCACGGCATATGGAGGTTCCCAGGCTAGGGGTCGAATTGAAGCTGTAGCCACCAGCCTACGCCAGAGCCACAGCAATGCTGGATCTGAGCCACATCTGCAAACTACACCACAGCTCATGGCAATACTGGATCCTTAACCCACTGAGCAAGGCCGGGATCAAACCGGCAACCTCATGGTTCCTAGTGAGATTCGTTAACCACTGAGCCACGAAGGAAACTCCTGTATATGTTTTTTTTTAAAAATATATATGTTCATTTTTTCTTCCCATACGGGTTATAACAAACTATTGGGTAGATTTTCCTGTGCTGTACAGTAGGTTCTAGTCAATCATCTGTTTTATACAGTAGTGTGTATGTGTCATCCCCAACCTTCCAATTCTTCCCTTCACCTATGGTAACCATAAGATTGGTTTTGAAATCTGTGAGGTTTTTTTCTTTTTCTTTTGTCTTTTTAGGGCCTCACCCATGGCACATGGAGGTTCCCAAGCTAGGGATTGAATCAGAGCTGTAGTTGCTGTCCACAGCCACAACCTGTGACATACACCATGGCAATGCAGGATCCTTAACCCACCGAGCATGGCCAAGGATCAAACCGCCATCCTCATGGATACTAGTTGGGTTTGTTAACCACTAAGCGACAACGGGAACTCTGGTTTTTTAATGTTCTTTTGTATCATTTTTTGTTAGATTCCACATATGAGTGATATCATATGATGTTTGTCTTTCTCTGTCTTACTTCGTTCAGTATGATGATCTCTAGGTCTATCCATGTTGCTGCAAATAGCATTATTTAATTCTTTTTTATGGCTGAGTAATATTCCACTGTATATATGTACCACATCTTCTTTATCTATTCCTCTGTCAATGGACATTTAGGTTGTTTCCATGTCTTGGCTATTGTGAATAGTGTTGCAGTGAACACTGGACATTCATTTTTAATTTACTCAGTAAATATTTATTAGGTGCCTCTCATGAGCCAGACTCTAAGCAAAATTCTTGGGAAACAACAGTGAGGATGGCTGTGGCCATGGCATTATCTCTTGCTGGTTGCCAGGGATTTTATAATCTAGTCAAGAGGGGAGGGTGGATCAACTAAGGGAGGGGAACCTGGAAAGCAGGAGAGCTCTGTCTCCTTCCTTCACTGCTACTTGCTGGTGCAGAGAAGGCATTAGAAGGTGACTATTCGGCAGCTCATTTGTTGTTCTACAGTACATGCTTGTTGAATAAATAAAGGGGAAAATAGGTTTATATTTCACCTTTAAAGAAAGAATAGGGTGAGGAGGAGAACAGGAAGGAGAAAGAAAATAATTTGAGCTAAGAGTTTTTTTTTTACAAAAGGCTTCCATGAACAAGTGACACTTGAGCTGAGATGTGACACATGGACAGGAGATGGTGATTTTGTGCGGGGAGAAGCGTGTTCCAGACAGAGACGGCAGCACATTTAAAGGCACTGTGGCTGCAAGGGGTTGCTGGGGTGTGTAGGTGCTTGATGAGGCTCTAGGGATGGATGGGGGCCAGGCCCTGTCAGACCTCACTGGATGTATACAAGGATCTTATCTGTCTCCTATAGGCCATGAGAATAAGACCACCACTGCATTTCCTTTAGAAATTCAACACTCTAGTTGCCAGTTGTTGGAATATAATATCTTGTTTATTTATTTTCTAACATTCACATTTACTAAAGAATGTGAATACTGGTATCTCTTGTGGACACTTCAGCTTATAGAAAAATTTCTCAATCGTCCTATCTTTGGAAGCAGCTATTGTGATAGAAGGAGCCCAAACAAAACTATGGAATCTAAACACTTTTACTATTAACATAAAATATTTATTAGCATCTGATAGAAAAACATAAGAAGTCTGCATTCCTCTGCTACAGATGGGAATGTAGTGCCCTTCCAAAGTTCATATGTGGAAATCCTAATGCCCCATGTGACGCTATTTGGAGGTGGGGATTGGGGGGCGGAGGTGTCACAGATCGTGTGGGTGGAGCCCTAAGGCTGGGATTAGTGCCCTTATAAGAAGAGCTAGGAGAGCGCTTGCCTCCTTTCTGCTCTCTGCCACATGAGGATGTAATAAGAAGACAGCAGTTTGCAAATCAGAAGACTGCTCTCCCCAGGAACCAGATCGGTCAACACCTTGCTCTTGGATTTCCCAGACTCCAGAACTACTGAGATAAATTTCTGTTGTTTAAGCCACTTGTCTATGGTAATTTGTTACAAAAGCCAGAACCCACCAAGACAACTCTTTCTGCGTATTTTATGAATTACCATGTCTATTACATGTAGAGAAACTCCTTTACAGTGATAGGTATATGTTTTTGGAATGTTGTGAATTCCACGATGTGAAGAGAACTGCGTTTTTCAGAGCCCATTTTTTTTTTGCTTTAGCCATTGTTCCAATGGCCCCCAGGAAAACATGATCAGCCTTGCAGGTAACTGCTGCTCCCAGGTCCTCAGTCTGCTGCTACCCAGGCTGGAATATCCACTGTACCTGTGCTGCCTTTGCCATACTTCCCCCCAGGCAGCCCCCTCCAGAATCAGAAGTCCCCACTCTGCCCTGCCCTCGGAAATGTCCCAGTGTCCCAGTATCCCAGTCTCAGAGCAGTTTCAGTGGGGGACCCCTCATTTTCTCCCCTGCCCTTCTGTCTAATCTGTAGGTTCTTCAAGGACAAAGGAGCTCAGAATTTGTGTGTGTATGTGTGTGTGTGTGTGTGTGTGTGTGTGTGTGTGTGTGTGTTCTGTCTTTTTAGGGCCATACTGATGGCATATGGAGGATCCCAGGCTACGTGTCTAATCAAAACTACAGCTGCTGGCCTACACCACAGCCATAGCAACTCAGAATCTGAGACGCAAATGTGACCTACACCACAGCTCATGGCAACACCAGATCCTTAAACCACTGAGCAAGGCAAGGGATCGAACCTGCATCCTCGTGGACACTAGTCAGATTCATTTCTGCTGAGCCACAATGGGAACTCCAACGCTCAGAATTCTGTTGTGTCCCTTAACTCTGTGATTTGGGGTAAAATTTAAAACCTCTTCTAGCCTCTGTTTCCTCATCTATAGACTAATAACATCAAAATGCTTCAATAGGATCTCTATAAGCCCTGGGGAATTTTGTCTGATTCTCATGACATCCTTACCAGGTGGGTGCTGGTGTCATTTCCATTCTCAGGATGGGAAAACTGGCATAATGAGAGAATTAATCTTCCCAAGGATGCAAAGCTAATAAGTGATCATGGCAAGTGAGTCAGCCGGCAACAGAGTCTGGTCCCAGCAAATCCAGGGGACACACTCATTAGCTGTCATGTGGTCCTAGGAATCCTTCCTTGCTGATTCATATGAGAGTTAAATGAGATGATTTTTGTGACGTTAAACACCGTGCCAGGCCCATAATCAGCCCTCCATAACTATAATTTGTATTATTTGTATCTGTAATTTTCAATTTCACTTCAGTTCTCCCACATTCAGATGAACACAAGAGAATTTTCTAAAATGTGTTAAGAAGTTTTTTGTCTGATCTCAGCGTTTTGTTGTTTCAATCTTTCAACCTTAATGCCATGTCCAGAATTGGGTTTTGTCTTGTTTTTCTACATACCCCTGCAAAATTTTTATGACTGAAAACTACATTCTGTGTAAAACTAAGTTTCTTTTTGAATGGGTTACACCAAGTGGAACTGACTTTTCCAATTACCTACTCAATTGACCTGGTACAAAGAAGGTTAAAGTTCCCACCTAATATATGATCATTAAAGTATTTCATGGACATTTTCAAACAAGGCAGTCTGGGAGACTCTGGGACAACATCATGTTTGGTGCCAGACTGATAAAGCATTTAGCATCTGTCAGTTATAGGAGAAAGAGATGTTGATTTATTAATTAGATGTAATTCCTCTCTTGGAAAAAATGGGAAGAATTTCCTTTTTTAAAAAACAAATATGTCAGATAATAAAAGGTAAACATAGGGTGACTTAAATAATGTAAAGAATCCTTTAGATTTTACCAGAGCTTTAAAATCTACACATATGTGTATTTGGGGTACATGCATTAAACAGTATTTTTCATCATCACGTTGTTAATTTCATGGTCGATAATTTCCTGAGAAAGATTTCCAAATGCTTGGTACCAGTGAAAGTAAATTAAGAAAAAGAAGTTTTGGGCAAAAAAAAAAAAAAATCCCTTACCTAAAACATCAGTTTCTCAGTCACCACACGCCTTTCCAACTTTGTAAATATTTTTTTTTTTTGCCAATGTCCGAAAAGTCGCAAAAACAAACAGTGAGTAAATCCAATAATTGTCCTCCAAGATTTTAGTCTTAGATGAAATCAATCATGTAGGCCATTTATCTCCTCTTTTTCCTTCCCTCCCCCACCACCACTGAACGGCATTCATCCACATGTGTTTCAGTTTGGGGATCCTTAACCATAATTGATGAAGGATTATTTTTCTTTTTCTTTAAGAACAGATACACAGCATGCTTCAGAAATAGGGGACCTCAACAGTTTAGGTGAAAAGGACTCTAAATGCCATCTTTTAAGCATTTTACAAATTTTTAGAACACTGTGTTCTAGGTATCAGTATTCAGGTAGGAAAAAAATGTCAGCGTTGCCTATTTCAGGTAAGCATTTTACTCTGATATTCTAGCGTCAATTCATTTTTGTCAGATTTAGAGAGCTAGTACTTATTGTAAAAATAACATGTGTATATTTTTATATTATATTATAATAATATTTATACTAAAACCCTTAGAAAGGTTTTATATTCCTTACACTTTGGTGTAAATCAAACTGGATTTGGTTTCTGAATTTTTTTCCTTTTATGGAAATAAAGGGTAAATTTGTTTTTGTTTGTGTGTCTGGTTTTTGCTATAGAGTATCTGATTTCAGTATACATTGATGGTGGAAATTTAGGTTTAATTCCAGCAATCCAAAGTAGCCACTGTAATCAATCTCTCCCTCTCTCTCTATCTCTTTCAAAAAAGAAACAGAGGCATAGAGCATTTAGGAAAACATCTAAGAGCACATATCTAGAATTGGCAGAATCAGAATAAAACTCACACTTCCAAACTTTGATAAGTGCTCTAAACAATTTGAACTCACAAAGCAAATACAGATCATGGCATTTTCTTTGAATTCTAAAGTCTTCATTTAAAACACATCGTTTTTGGTGCCTTTGTCAGTTATAGGAGGTAGACTCATATTAGTACATCCATTAGATACAATATTTAATTATACCACAGGATATGTCATTATTTCCCTTCATTTTGAAGGGCCAAATCTCTCCTTCTGATCTTAGATATAGGGCTTGGAAATGAGGGGCAAAATAGCTTGTAATAGCAAATTGAACTACGATTAAATTTTGTAGACCTCAGGGGTATTGCCTGCCATGTTGTTACGGAATATTTTATGAAAAGTTTCATACTGTGTCCTTGTTAATGTCCCCTTTGCCAGCATTACAGGGTGCAAATATTTGCAGGAAGTGCCTATGTGCTAAACTAGCTATGAGTCATGCATCCTCCTAACGCTTGATCTCATCTGGACTTGTCTTATCATAAACCAGTGAGGAGCAGAGATTGTAAGCACCTCCCACCCCCACCCCCCACGCACGTTTAGATACACAGCGTCAGCTCCCTTGGCGCTGCTGATGCCTGGGGATTAAGTGTGGAGGGTGAAACTTGTGGCTAAACTGTTCTTTCTGGGGGAAAATCACCATAATGCGTTACACCCAAAATGTATTTCCAGTGACGTCAAGATACACAGCTTGGGTTATCAACTCTTTGTTGCTAGTGTGGCTTGGATTTGAGCAAGAGACTTAGTCACGTTCTGTCCATATTCCAGTAAGAATATTTTAATTCTAGTATTCTAATTTTCAGAACACTGGAAAGGAAGTCTCAAGCAAATTAAAAGATTCAGGACATTATCTTTAATGCCACGACGCTCCACATTTCCAGTGGTTTCGGTATCGGGAGTCGGCATCCAGCCTCCAACTTTGGAGACTGTTGTTCGATTATCAGCTCTTTGCAAACTATGAAGAAAAAGGTCTTTAGCTTTACTGTACATGTTTCCAGGGTTTTTCTTTTGCCAATTGGAGGAGACACCAGAGCTTAGCATCAGCTCATGCACAGGTTTTATAGGATGTCAGACAAAATGATTTTTTATTGAGGAAGGGTCAAACAAGTTGTGTTTTTTGTTGTGTCACACTATACAATATGAGGGCCGTGTTATAAAAATGCGGAGCTCCCGCAAGAAGGCAAAGGCTAAGAAGGGTGATTTAAGACTACATTATCCTGTTTCTAATTCCTTCTCTTTCTTCCTGCGGAAATGTAATTGCAGAAGCTGAGAGAGGGGTTGAAGCGTGGGCTTCTATATCTGCCTTGAAGAGAGTCGTAAAGTCTGTTTTATGAGTCTCTCTCCAGCCTCGCTCCACTTCTCCAAATTAAAGGAGACAATATGACAATCTTACCAAGCTCTGATCTTACATCTTAATTTGCAAACTCAGCAGCAATACCAGTATCTGGTTTAAGTGACTCAGAGAAAACAGTGTTGAAATTAATGGCTTATCTATTCCGTAAAACATCCTCTGTATTGACGATGAAGCTTTTTTTTTTTTTTTTAAAGAAGCTCTTCATCATAAAAAAATGTTACTTCTTAAAATTGACGTACTCTCTGTCAAGTTCTTAGTTTTGACAAATATCCCGTGTTAATATAAGATGTTAGCAATGGAAGAAACCAGGTAACAGGAACTCTCAGTACTATCTTTCTACCTTTTCTGTAAATCTACAGTGATTCTAAAATAAATTGACATGCTCATTTCAAAGCCATGATACTTGTCCTAATATATTTGTGATATGACAGCTAATTTGAAGTGCAGTTATTTCTGCTTCAGGTTTAACCAAGAGTTTTCATAGCATGGTGTTTTGCCCATTTCTGTGATTTCAGGAATGGAGGGCGTTTTGTTCCTTAGCACGTGTCCTGTGAGAGGATTGTGGGAACTGGTCTGAAGCATGTTCACCAAATGTTTGTTTATAATCAAGTGAAACAGACCCTTCATGTCTTATGTGAAGTCCCTTCACCTGCACAAGCTTTGTCAGGAAACTGTAACTAAACCTTGACCAACGGTGTCTCTAGATTGTGGCCTCAAAGACCACCCACTTCTGGGGGTAAGAGGCTAATTCTGACTCCCTATCAGGCCCGTTTTAGACCTTGGGAAAACAAGCATTTCACTTCAGCTTTCCCAAACTTGGACAGATCTCGTTAGCGGCTATGGCTCCAGCATTTGGAAGAGAGTCAAGATCAAACCTTAGCGACTATTTAAACAGAACAAAGATTAGGGTTGACAGTTTATCTTATTGAGAAAACCTTTAGCGAGGGGGAAAAATGTGTGTGAGTTTTAACTACAATGATTCTTTGTGTAATGAGATGCCACTGATCATCTGGAGAGAAAAGTAATATCCTTTGACATAGAAATCTGCACACGATGCTTCTGGAATCTAAATCTACTCCTTGGCTGCAGAGAAACATGACTACAGAAAGCCAAAAAATACATTAACCTGCAAAAAGGAAAATTTATTGACACGACTTTGCAAATCACAGTTAATTGAGCCACAAACAAAACTTCAAATAAAGGAAATAACGTGGTAATTGGGGGCCTTGTTCGACATAATACACTTGTTGGCATACATTATGGGTTTGCTATCTTCTAAGAGTATTAAATCATTGTGCAAGAACATTGCCAAAAAAACTCTTCATTTCCTTTTGGTGACTTCTTACTGCCCTCAGTGGAAGTTTAATAGAAAAGGAAGGACATGATGTAGTTTTAATGACAGGAAACCCATGGCCTTCCAAATGAATAAATTCCATCACTGGCTGCCACAAAGTGTGCTAATTATTTCCTTTGATAAATTAAAAGCTGTAAAAGTCCAAAGTATATAAGCATGTGGTTTACAGTTATAATCAACCTGTCTGCATTATTGAAGGTTCATATTATCCTCATTATTTAATAAGCATTACATTTTTTTTTTGATTCCAGAACATTGTATTGAAAACACGTGTGAAACTTTTACTGACTTGAGAGATGACTAAAGAAACTAACCTTCAATGCGTCTGGCTTGCAGGAGGCAAAATCAAGCATTGACCTACTCCCCTAAAACCAGACTTTGAGGGTGAAGATTGTTTATATTTATGAAGAGATGAAACAAACAAAATCAAATAAGAACCAATCATGTTCAAAAGGTATAGAGGAATTAGACTCTCATACTTGATTTTATTATTTAATTTAATTTATTTATTTGTTAAAAAATGATTTTTATTTTTTCCATTATAGTTGGTTTAAAGTGTTCTGTCAATTTTCTACTGTACAGCAAAGTGACCTAGTCTCTCTCTCTCTCTCTCTCACACACACACACACACACACACAGGGACATATATATATACATTCTTTTTCTCACATCATCCCCTATCATGCTCCATCACAAGTAACTAGATATAGTTCCCAGTGCTATAGAGCAGGCTTTCATTGCTCATCCATTCCAATGCAATAGTTTGCATCCATTAACCCCAGATTTTCAGTCCTCCCCACTCCTTCCTCCTCCCCCTTGGCAACCATAAGTCTGTTCTCCAAGTCCATGGGTTTCTTTTCTATGGAAAGTTTCATTTGTGCCTTATATTAGATTCCAGATAGAAGTGATATCATATGGTATTTGTCTTTCTCTGACTTACTTCACTTAGTATGAGAGTCTCTAGTGCCATCCATGTGCTGCAAATGGCTTTATTTTGTTCTTTTTAAGGCTGAGTAGTATTCCATTGTGTATATGTACCGCATCTTCTTCTTAATCCATTCATCTGTCAATGGACATTTAGGTTGTTTCCATGTCTTGGCTCTTGTGAATAGTGCTGCAATGAACATACGGGTACATGTCTTAATTTAAGTATCAGCTAAATCATTTGGGAGTGAAGTAGAGCAGTTCTTTTATTCAACAACACTTATGTACCTCTGAATGCTCTGTGTAAATTAATTTATTCATTCCACAACTATTTATTTAACACACACCATGTGTTCTGATGTAGTAGCTGATACAGATTCCATCCTTCAGCTTGTACTATGGGGGGGGGGCTATTAATGTAGCAATTATACAGTTATAAACCTGGAAATGTAATAAGGAGATTTGTGATATCAAGAATGCGTTCTGACTGTGGGGAGAACTGTCTATGTCACAGAGACATTTCCTCCACAAGTGGGGATCTGACAATAAACTGAAGAGGAGGAGGAGACCTCCAGGCAGAGGATGGCGGGGGAAGGTTTGTGGAAGAACTGAGAGAAGGCCCAGTGACATCAGGCCTTGAGGTGAGTTAGAGTCCAGCCTACCCACCCAGGGCCCTCGTGTTCCCTTTCTTCAAGGTGAGAGCAGACTGCACCAGGGCACATGGGTTGTGAGTCGAGTGTGGGCTGCACCTCAACCCCAGCACACCTTGTCGAACACCCAAGGTAGGGTGCCACCTGCCCAGCACGACTGGCAGCCTGGGGGAAGTGGGGTGAGATAATGTAATGGTGGAGAGGCAGATGGAAGTCAGGTGATACAAGATGCTATAGACTGACTATCTCTGCCCTTCCCTGCCCCCAAATTCTTATGTTTAAACTTAAACTCACTGTGATGGTGTGAGGAGGTGGGGCCTTTTGGAAGCCTTAGGGCCTAAGGGTGGAGCCCTTATGAATGGGATTAGCGCCCTTATCAAAGAGGCCCCAGAGAGCTCTTTTGCCCTTTCAGTCATGGGAGTGCACAGCAAGAGAAGAAGCTGGCCCATCTATGAACCAGAAAAGGGGTCTTACCAGATACCTCATCAGCCAGCACCTTGATCTTGGACTTCTCAGCCTCCAGAACTGAGATAAGTAAATTTCTATTGTTTATCTAAGGTACTCTGTTACAGTAGCTGGAAAGGACTAAAAGGAACGACCTTACCACTTTGTAGCCAAGAAAAAAGAATAGCTTCTCCTGAGCGTCTTGGTTTTAAATAAACCAACTTTAAAACTTCAGTTTTGCAAAATTTCCAACATTTCTCAAGTTCTAACTCTAAATAGCTCTTCAACTGAGGTGAACAAAACACCTTGTTAAACTCATCCTGGTGTTTGCTGTGTCTTGTGCTTGCATCCAGGAGTGGTGTCTGTTGTATTCTTAAACATTTATTCTAGTCCTATTTTGACTGGCTGAAATAAAAGACATTTCATGTAATGCATCAGACATTATGTGAGGGTAAATTAAGCCTTCCTGATACCTTACAGAAAGGTATAGTAGTTCTGCTAGAAAGTAAGGAATATTATAATAATGCCTTACAAGAGAGTTATGAAGAAAACAGACAATGGTGCCATCCATCCATTCATCCATCCATCCATCCATTCAAACAGACAATGGTGCCATCCATCCATTCATCCATCCATTCATCCATCCATCCATCCATCCATCCATCCATCCATCCGTCCATCCTTTAATTCTTAAAAGTTCATCTTAGGTTCACTTTACCAAGGAGATGTGAGAGAGGCCAGAAGACACAAAGAATGAGCTGTTCTCAAGGTGCTCACTCATCCTGGGGAAGTGGTCACCTAAACAGGTAATTAAGAGAAAACAGAACAGTCAGTAGAACTCTGACAATATGCAACTCCAGGGATGAGGGAAGGCATCATAGGCAGAGGCTGTGAGGAGCCAGCCTAGCAAAGAAAAGAGGAAGAGCCTTCTAGACTGAGAGGCCAACAGGAAGAAAAGCAGGGGATGAATAAAGGCATGTATTAAAGAAGAGACAAGAAAGAACTGAGACCAGATCCAGAGGCGACTTGAGTGATAAGGAACCTGGGCTCAATTTTGTTAGAGGTGAGGTGCTATTGAAGAATCCTGCTGCTTCTCGTGGGATCCATCCGCAGAGTCTCTATCTGAGTTTAAGGCTTCTAATCAGATAGAATTCTTTACAACTATGCCACAAATCCAGTAGGGGTTTCACAACCATTTTTCAAAAGGACACCATCCGGAATAGGCTGGAGTAACTATTTAGTAACTTAGGGTAGGAGCTCAGGGTGACATTTCAGATGTATCACTAGGCTGTCTTGATAGCAGACACGTTTGCAAGGACCCCAACTCTGCACACATATACCAACAAGGAAATGGTTGCAAATGTTCTGGTGAGAAAGAATTGAAAATCTCAATTAACCCTTGATGCTGGAGTTCCCATAGTGGCGCAAAGGAAACAAATTCGACTAGGAACCATGAGGTTGGGGGTTCCATCCCTGTCCTCTCTCAGTGAGTTAAGGATCTGGCGTAGCCTTGAGCTATGGTGGAGGTTGCAGATGTGGCTTGGATCCTACGTTGCTGTGGCTGTGGTGTAGGCCCGCAGCTGTAGCTCCAAAAAAAAAAAAAAAAAAAAAAGACTCTTGATGCTGACCTGATGGAGAGAAGACAACAAATCTTACGAGGAACTTAGGAGATAATAAAAACCAAGCTTCGTATTTACTGCTTAGTTAAGTGTTTGGAATAAGGTGGGAGGGGCACCAAAGATGACTCTAAGGCATCTAGTTTGGATAACAGAGTAGAGTATGGAGGAAAAACAGTAAAGATAAAGATATTGAAAGTACCAAAGCATTCAGAACATAAATTGGGGAAAAAATTAGGTGCAACAGGAAATCTCAACAACCATCCACATGGAATAGCATTTGCTGACACACAGTTGTCCATGACACTGTTAAAAACAAGTCTTTGGCAAGATGATGCTGTTTCAACAACGCTCAGACACGCAGCTTCTTGGGATTGTCGAAGACAAGCCCTTCTTATAGCAGACTCTGTGCTTTTTCTCCTATTCTAGCTGTACATTCTTTCTTGTCATTTCGGATACTTATTAATCACACCTCACCCCCGCATCTCTGTTTTCCCTTCCTGATTCTAAATAAACCTAATCCTTTTAACTTCCACTCAGAGACATTATTTTGCAAACTATGAATCATTTTGCTCCTTCTCTTGGGATCTCATCCAGGGAATCCATCCCTCATTTTTAAGACCTAAAATCAGACACATTTTTCTACATTTCTATGCCTTGCATCTAGTAGGTGTTTGATAAGTCTTTCCAAAATGATAAAGTCCTGAGGACAGTGGGAAGACTGTCTAGGAACTCCCACATGCTAGAATCCTATTTATTCCAGTTTTTTATCAACACATTTTTAAACACTAACATGGCATTGATGACTCATATACGATCCTCCATAATCCTGTCTTTTGTTTATGTTGTATTTGCCTGTAACCAGGTCTTTATCGTCTTTTCTGTGCAGTTTGTTTCTCCCCCCCGCTTTTACTTGTTCTGATTAAATTTTTATTCTCATTATTTCTGTCTATTTTTCAAGGTCATTGACAGTTATAATTATCTACTCCAAGTGGCCAAGCTTCCCACTCAGCTTGGTGCCACTGGTAATTTAATGAGCTCCTCCTAAATTCATCTGCCATTAGAGATGTTATTACATTGTTCTGGCCCAGGGTGATTCCTTTGAAAAAACATTCATGTCCTCCAGGCTGATACTGCATTGTTGATAACTGATTCCTCTTGAATATTTTTCTTACAAGTTTGTCCTCTTATCTAGCTGCAAAACAACTTAAATAATACTTAATAAAATAGCAAATGTCTGTGCGGTATTATACTTTACAGAATTTCCCCCTCCACCACCTAGATTACTTAATTTGCTGCTTAAATAACTCTGTGACACAGGAAGAAACATTATGTTCATACTTATTTCAAAGGTGTCGAAACTGAAATTCAGGTGAAGTGACTTGAATAAGTTCACTCAGCTAGAAATGAGTATGATGAGCTCTTGAATGTGGTTTTTTTTTTTTTGACTGTATCTGTGGCATGTGGAAATTCCCAGGCTAGAGATTGAACTCTCATCACAACAGTGACAATGCTGGATCCTTAACCTGAAGAGCCACCAGAGAACTCCATTCAATGCATATTTCTGATTTCAAAGCCAATATTCTATTTACTCTACCATGAGGAACCACCCTGGTTATTAATATGTGGTTCATACTAAATTAAGAAGCTCAATTGAAAAGTTCTCACAACACTAGCCCAACATTGACCTTCTCTTTCTTTTAAGACCTAAAGCATAATTAGTCTGTACAACACCATTCAACTCAACATGTACTGATTGGCTACTAAGTACACAAGGTACTGACTTGAACTCTGAAGTGTTCATAAAATAATTTGATGCAGTTCTCAAGGAAAGAGCTATCTTAATAGGCATCAAGGGGATAAACAGTCTAATATGAGACCCAGGCCCACACGGGTAGTAAAAAAAAAGTTATAAGGTGCTATCTAGCACCTATTTAGTGGTGTTTTGAATTTTTCTGTTTATTGCTTTAAGCAAAATGGCTCGCTCTTTGAGGACAGACTCTATGTAATCTGCATTTGCATCCTTAACCATGCCCAGCAAGTTCCGGGCAAATAGGATGAGTTTTTGAAATAGTTGTTGGCTGGGTAAGTGTCCAGCATGTCACTGCTGTGGCTCGCTTGAGTTTGATCCCTGGCCCAGGAACTTTTCCATGCTGTGGGCATGGCAAAAAAAAAAAAAAAAAAAAAATTGTTGGCTGACTTTGCTGGATGAATTCCATATTTACTGAGTTCCTACTACATGTCCAGCACTATACCAGGTGGGATGCATGACTACGTCTTTGACAAACAAAACACTAATGAGCAAGGCATATTAGATGGATACCTAGGATGTACCTTGACTGAACTGGATTCTTGACTCCTTTTTCCCCATCTCTTTATCTTTTTTATTAACTCTGTGGTGATAACCTGAGGCTTTCTACAGAAATTATTCTCTCCTTGGAGTTCCCATTATGGCTCAGTGGTTAACAAACCCAACTGGTATCCATGAGGATGTAGGTTTCATTTTCTGAATATCAAACCCCAAATTCTGCCTCCGAGTTCCTTCCCAAGTTTTCTCCTCTAAAGGCTTACTTCCAACAGCTTAACCTGAGACCTCCACTATAGCCAAACTTACTGTCTCTCAGGGAAACCTTGTCTTTTCCTCCCTTCAAGCTTTTAAAAGCTGATACATAAGCTGCAGCTCTGGAATACCTCCCTGGTTGCAACCACAGATACATTATAAATCCCCCTGGTCCGAGGGAGGATGTACATTCATTCCTTTGTTGTAAAATGCCTCATGATCCTTGCATTCTTTTTTATGTCAATTTTTTCCCCTTTCTCTGTTCATTTCCTTTCCCTCAACTAATCATTTAAACTCACAGCTTCTCTCTCTTCTTTTAAGGTCTGTACATTTTTGGAGTTCCCATCATGGCTCAGTGGTTAATGAATCTGACTAGGAACCATGAGGTTGCAGGTTTGATCCCTGGCTTTGCTTAGTGGCTTAAAGATCCGGCATTGCCGTGAGCTACGGTGTAGGCTGGAAGCTACAGCTCCTATCAGACCCCTAGCCTGGGAACCTCCTTATGCCATGGGTGAGGCCCTAAAAAGAAAAAAAAAAAAAAGTAACTTCTTTCTAATTTATTCCCTGGTAAATGCCATCCACATCCCTCTCCACATTCTCCTCTGAAATCAAAGGATTCATACAATGCTGTGATCCCAACTCCTAAGTGTTTGGATCTCAGATCCCACATCCTCTTTTTAGCCCATGGCCACTCCCTGGGTTTGGGTTGCTTTGATTCCACCTGGGACTTTCAGTAGTCTTTCTTAATGCTGAGCAGTCCTTCACGCCACTGCGGGAAAGTGTTTCACACAGCCCTGCCTGGGAGGTTTACCTAAGTTCACCAGGAAGGCAGCAGCACAGTGTCCTGGTTTGCACACAGCCCAGGGTTTGGATCCTGGCCATGCCACTTACCCTTGTGTGGAATAGGAAGGAAAGAGACAAAGGGTGAATATGAAAAACCTCCGATGAAATAACCACTTAGGGACAGCAAGAGAGGAAGAATAAGCATTAACGGATTTGAGTTTTGAGTTTGAAAATGGTGTGGATGATGACACAATAGGAAATTTATAGTAATGAGTGAACAAATAGTTCTACCTGTCAATGAATGTTCACCTGGTGCATTTGCACCTTAAAATATTCTCACTCAACAGCTAGTCTTGTGTAGAATTTGTTACGCTATTTTGGGCAACTTATCCAATCTGTGTCTCAGTTTCCTTATCTATAAAATGTGGATAATAGCACCTACCCTGTCAGTGTTATGGTAAGCATTAAACAAGACGAGAAGTTATAATAGAACAGCACGTGGCACATAGTTTGGGCTCAGAAAATGTCAGCTATTTTGATGACAATGGCAGTGGCCTACAAAACGTTTGACCATTGGCTACCTTCTCCCGCCACACCCGATTACTCACACACCTTAATCTGTTCTCTTGGCCAGATGTTTCCATGACCCTGTTTCTGCAAATAAAAACTAACTATCCTTCTCATTCTTTAGAACCAATTCTAAATCCCTCCTAATATTTCCTTGTTATATAGACAGTGCGAATGGTTCCCGCTTCAAGGGCCCCCAAGATTTTAACACCATTTCTGGTGTACCTGTAATATTGTAATAATTTAATTATGCTATTTTATATTACGGAATTTAATAAAAGGAATTTCTTGGTTGCAGGGAAAATATTCATTAGAAAATTGGGCTTGAGTTCCTGTGGTGGCTCAGTGTGTTCAGAAACTGGCATAGTGTCCCTGAGGATGTGAGTTCGATCCCTGACCTCAATCAGTGGGTTAAGGATCCGGTGTTGCCACAAGCTGTGGTGTAGGTTGCAGCTGCAGCTTGGTGTTACTGTGGCTGTGGTGTAGGCTGGCAGCTGCAGTTTCAATTTAATCCCTAGCCTGGGAAATTCCATATGCCCCAGGTGCAGCCATAAAAAGAAAAAAAAAAAAAAAAGAAAGAAAGAAAATAGGGATTATTGTGGTTTTTTTTTTTTTTTTTTTTTTTTTTTTTTTTTTTTGGTCTTTTTGCCATTTCTTGGGCCGCTCCCACAGCATATGGAGGTTCCCAGGCTAGGGAACCAACCTATGCCAGAGCCACAGCAACGCGGGATCCGAGCCACGTCTGCAACCTACACCACAGCTCACGGCAACGCCAGATCGTTAACCCACTGAGCAAGGGGCAGGGATTGAACACGCAACCTCATGGTTCCTAGTCGGATTCGTTAACCACTGCACCACAATGGGAACTCCTATCTGGGAGTGTTCCACTTTTGGCTAGTTGATGGGTCGGAATGAATTATTCAACATTTTCTGATTTCCCAGTGTCATAGCTGAGGTAAACTGTGAAAAGCTACAGATATACCAGCTTAAGAAAGTGTATCCTCAGTGTAGGATCTGCTAAATTGCTGAGGCCTCCAGGGATGACAATTACGCAGGCTTACCTGAAAGCTGACGCTGTGGTGAATGGTAGGGGGGACACAAGGCTATTATGTGAAGGTATATTCCCCCCTTCATTCAAGGTGGGGACAGTGGGGTAGGATGGATCAGTTTCCTGTGGCTCTCAGAGTCCACTAAACACAGACCTGAGGCTTGTAGTTAACACAGAGATGTTGTTCATGCCACTCGGTGAAGGGTTTCAACATTTCTACCGTCAGGCTTCTCTTCAAATATTTGTTAACATTTTTAGTAAAACTAGCTCTGCTCTGAAAACGGGCAAGTAGTGCGTCAGTCTTAAAAACAGATCATTTCACCTACAGTATAGCACAGTGAGAGCTACTCAAGAGTTTGTAATAACCTATATGAGGGAAAGGATGGGTACAGGTATAACTGATTCATTTTGCTGTACACCTGAAAATAACACAACATTGTAAGTCAATAAATAAATATACAAAGAAAAGCAACCACATACCTCATATTAACAGAATAAAAGATACATAGCCAAGAAAAAAAAAAAAAAAGAGAGAGAGAACCGATGATTTCACCTATTGTATAGCACAGAAAAATCTATCCAATAGTTTGTAATTACCTTTATGGAAAAAATGTATGGCTATATGTATCTATATAACTGATTCACTCTTGCTGTACACCTGAAAATAATACAATATTGTAAGTTAATAAATAAATATATAAAAAGAAAAGCAATCAATATAATACATCATATTAGCAGAATAGAACATAAAAAGAAAAAAAAACCCAAAAAACATAAACAGATCATTTCATGGCAAAGAAGGAAAGAACCAGACATATAGGCATTTATAAAAGAATTAATTCTTTTCAGAATCTCTTTTGGTTCAAAGAGGATTTCTCCATTAAAACCCAACAGGGCAAGTGTTGGAACTAATCATGAAATGACGTGAAACCCAGTAAAATTTAACCAGTGTTTGTCCGTCATCAGCCAAATGGAGTGAGTTTACTTAAAGAAAATACTTTTATAGTGATTTTACTAAATGGTTCCTAATTCTCTGCAAAAAGGATGTACCAAGAGAAATTTTTAAAAGACTTGGAGAAATATAAACAGATGATAAATTCAGGACAAGACTTTTTCTTTGGACACCTTGTTTTGCAGCAACCATTTTCCATTTCTTTTTACTGCATTTTTAAGAGAAGAGCATTTGGCAGCTGGTTAGAGGGTTTTACTCCTCTCTTCTTCAGGGAGAATCAGGCAGGGGAATTATGATGGGTGCCATATTGTAAAGGAAATATTAGCTTAAAAACTTGTAGCTGACATTTTAATGCAAGATCTAATGCTTTCAAGGCATTGAAAAGCTGGAACTTGTTTTCTCTTCAGAGTGTGAGGGGGATCTCACATTAAAATGGACAATGTGAGTTCCCGTCGTGGCTCAGCGGAAACAAATCTGACCAGGAACCATGAGGTTTGAGGCCTCAAGTTGAACCTCAAGTTCCTGGCCCAGGAACATCTTCATGCCACAGGAGCAGCCAAAAATAGATAAGTAAATAAAAATAAAAACGGCATGTTTTGTGTTTTCCTCCCACTAGGTGCTGGTTGACCAAAGTATCCTATGATTAACATTGTTACAGGACTGGATGCACCCCAAACATACTGGGGTGATTCGACACATATGTCCAAACCAAAAGGTTTTTTCCTTTCTTCTAGAACTTTTGTAAAAAGTTTCTGATAGCACTTTAATAAAATATGAAGACATGGTTAAGTTCTGAGAGACAGAGAGTACTCTGCTCATTTAGTTTTATAAGCTCGTCGATTTAAACATTTAGTTTCTTGGGAGTTCCTGTCCTGGCCCGCAGTTAACAACCCAACTATTATCCATGAGGACACGGATTCGATTCCTGGCCTTGCTCAGTGGGTTGAGGATCCAGCCTTGCTCTGAACCGTGATGTATGTCACAGACGTGGCTTGGATCCTGTGGTCTGTTGCTGTGGTGTAGGCCAGCAGCTACAGCTCCATTTCGACTCCTAGCCTGGGAATCTCCATATGCTGCTGGTATGGCCCTAAAAAGACAAAAGACAAAAAGAAAAAAAAATCTTGTTTTCTTTCTTGTTCATGAAGGAATCATATTTTTCTTGACAGGTCCAACACTTAAAGTGAGGACCTTTGTTTTTCTTTCTTTCTTTCTTTCTTTCTTTCTTTCTTTTTTGGTCTTTTTAGGGCTGTACTCGTGGTATTTGGAGGTTCCAACGCTAATGGTCCAATTGGAGCTGCAGCTGTGGGCCTATACCACAGCCATAGCAATGCCAGATACCAGCTATCTCTGTGATCTTTCTATACAAGCTCATGGCAACATCGGATCCTTAACCCACTGTGCAAGGCCAGGGATCGAACCTGAGTCCTCATGGATACTAGTTGGGTTTGTTAACTGCTGAGCCATGACAGGAGCTCCAAGTGAGGACTTCTGTAAAACTGTCTTTGTGTGTGCCAGCAAAGGATGCTGTGAGTAAACATGATTCTCTTTGCTTTCCCTCCCTCTGGCTTTTCAGGGGTGTACAAGCAAAAGACGCAGAGCAGGGTCCTCAGCTGAACTCATTCCTGCTCCTTCGAAGGATGTCTCTGGATGTGGGGATCCATCATCTATGCAGTAGGAGACAAAATTGCAAATCTCACATGTTATGCAAGCTGTTTAACATTTCTATGAATATGCAAGTTTTAAGGGAGTCAAAATCGCACAGATCCTCACATAATGATTAAGCAAATAAATTTTATAAAGTAAGTTTTCATTTCATTTAAGATTTCTGAAACATCCCCCATTTTCTTATCACAAATCATCAAGCGCTCTAAGGAATTACAGGTCCTTCACTGAACGTTAACTCTACAAAAGCAGGGGTTGTCTTCTATTTTGTTCACTGATGTGTCCTCAGAGCATAACATTCATTCATTTATTCATTCATTCAAAAAGCATAGACTGAGCACCTCGTATGCACCCAACCTACCAAGCACTGGGAGAAGAATGTTGAGCAAAACATGAATGACTCATGTTTTTAATGGGTGTATCATTTTGTGGAATAAACAAGTATTAAAGAAACTACAAAAAGAGGAATAACATATAAAGACAAAGAAGGAAAAAAATGTCTAAGAAATTCTAAGAGACAGTAATTTAGTTTAGATGGTGGTGATCAAAGCAGGCTCTCCTCTCCAGTAAGAACATTTGTGAGACCTGGGTGCTTACGAGGATTGGCCGGAGAGATGCCAGGAGCATAGTGAGTGGAAGGAGAGCAGCTCCAGATATGACTGGAGAGGGACATGGGGTAACTCATGCTGGATGGAATAGGAATTGGAAGTTTATCCTAAGTACTAGCAAATGCCATTAAAGATTTTTGGACAAGGAGTGGTCTAGGTCACTTTTAAAAAGATCATCCAGCTGCTTCATGAAACGGAATCAAAGGGGAACAAGAGTAGAACAGGGGAAAAAATTAAGGGGCGATCACAGTACCAGACAGGAAATTGTTGCCTTATTTCCAGGAGGGTGACAGAAAAGATGCAAAAGATGAGAGCAGATGGGTTCAATATATTTTGGAGGTCTGAGCCATGAGTGATGGTTTTGATGTGGGAGTTCCAGATGAGACAGGTATCAGTAACTGCCATCAAGTTTTGAGGCTGAACAACTAGGTGGGTTCTAGTGTCATTTGCAGAGAGAAGGAAGATTGAAAGCAAAATAAATATGAGGTAGATGATCCAGAGATTTATTTTAGACACTCTAAGTTTAAGATACCAGTAAGACATCTAAGTATTCATGTCAAACAGAAAGATACACAAGAGATGCCTGGATTTGATCCATCAATTTAGACATCCCCAGGATATAGATGGTTTTTAAAATGAGAGGGATGGGTAAGATGGCCCAGAGCCATAGTTCTCAATCTTAAGTCAGAACAAAATGATCTCTGGACAATTATTTAAAATACATATTCCTAGGTTCTAATCAGACCTATTGCGTAAGAATTTCCATGGCTGATTAAGTGGTCATCTATGTTTTTAATAAACACTCTGGTTGCTTCTTATGATCAAGTATATTTGGAAAAGCTGAGCAAGACAAGACCAAGCTCAGAAGAATTTCAGTGTTTCAAGGTGTATGTCTTGGGGGGTGGGGGAAGGTGGGGATGTGAATACCAGGAAGGAAGATGGGAGAACACAAGGAACATTAGAAATTGTGGGTCTGAATCAGAAGCTGATTGTATCTTCTCCAGACCTGCCAAACAGTCCCACTAAATGGCTTTATTTTCTTTCTCTCATTTCATATTACTTCTGAAGACATCGATGTCTTTATTCAATATGGACTTATACACATAAGACTTTCCCCTACATCTTACCAAATCATAAGGCAATGGGCAATCAGAATTTCTATGCTCTTTCTGTGTTTAAGATATTGTCTCCCTACAGTAAAACAATGCCCTGTGAGCCAAATCAATATATTTTGACCAATTATAGAGGCTAGAGATAAAAATCCTGGCGTCATAAACGGAAGCACCCCCAAGATTCTTTCTGCTAATATGGTGTTTGACCATTAGAATGTGATCCTCTACAACACAGGCTGCAGGTAAAACGAAGCTGTGAAGATTGCAAAAATGGTGTAATATTTATTCTTTTCTTTTCTTTTTCTTTCTTGGTCTTTTTACTATTTCTTCTTTGGGCTGCTCCCGTGGCATATGGAGGTTCCCAGGCTCGGGTTCGAATTGGAGCTACCGCTGCCAGCCTATGCCAGAGCCACAGCAACACGGGATCCGGGCTGCGTCTGCAACCTATACCACAGCTCACGGCAACGCCGGATCCTTAACCCACTGAGCAAGGCCAGGGATCGAACCCGCAACCTCATGGTTCCTAGTCGGATTCATTAACCACTGCGCCACGACGGGAACTCCGTAATATTCTTTTCAGTGACTTTCATCATTGCTATTTTAATTTCAATGTTGCTTACTCTATTTGCTGCAGTGCTATTGACAGGGACAAGAGTCTGATTTAAAGCTCTGGTTCTGAGCTAAGCCCAGGCTACTGAAAGTGAGGAGGGAATGAGGCTCTGCAGTTCAGTGTTACAAACTTGCATCCCCAATTCAAGTCAGATTATATTCATCAAGATCAAAAGGAATGTCTAGAATTATTTGTTTGCAGATTTAAAGGAAAGCAATAAATGGTATGAACATATATGTTGAACTTGCCTCTCTACAGGAGTGTTTGAAATTGGTTGAGTTTATTCTATAAGGTTTTCTGCCTTTTCTATCTAATGTTTAAGTGAAGGTGGGTTTAGCTGATCTGTTTTATGTTCATGTGACATGCATCTTCCTTCTTTTTTGGCTCTATTCTCCCTTTTGGCTCTTGACTTCTATCACTATTTTGGAAAGTCAGGAAGTCAGCCAGCATAAAATAAAGCCTAGCAGATTTTTAAATAGCATTTATTTAGGACAGTAATTCCAGTGGCAGTGAGTCAACCATTAGCAAGGATATATTGGCTACTATTACGTAGGTCTGAATTCCTTGACTGTTGTACTACACACAAACCCAGAAGAAAACAGTTAGTGGATTTATGGTTTGTGTTGTCTCTGAGATGTTACTTTTAATACCTGACTCACAGTTCTCTGGAGGGAAACCTCACCTTCAGAAGGGTGAGATTGAGAGGGGCTGGGATGAGATTAGAAGCAGAGTTGGGCTTCTGTGTGCTGTGAAGCTCAGTTTATTTCTCTAACTAATGCTAGAGTTGTGACTCTCAACGATAGAGTCAAGAGCCCTGTTTTGTTTTTGCCTTCTTCTAATTGCCAATCAAGGCAATGATTTAAAAAAAAAAAAACCCTGAAATCTGGACTGGATGTATTGAAGATATACTTCTGAACAATTCATGCCATAGATTTTGACTACCCAACTCCAAGATGTTGAAGATGTTTACGCTGACAAAAGCTGAATATAATGAAATGTTGGGGCATAGCATCAGAAGCTTTGGGGAAGAGCTCGTTATGAAAAGGCATCTGGACTTCATGGCAACATCTTTCTCTATTTAACCTCCAAGAATAATGACCAATGCTCCTTATAATGGCTTTTGTACCTCCACGCATTTCTTTTACGTTGTCAACTTTGAGAGGAACATATGTGGTTTCTATAACTCATATGGCATTTGCTAATTATAAGTAGAAAAGCAAAAGAGTTAGGGGGGGCTTGACTTCTACTATTGGCCTTGTTTGGCATCCTTGGCAAGCCGTATCCTCAGTATGTAATGGGATAGATGGGTGGAAGTGATGATGAAAGTGGTGCTCAATTAAATTACAAAAATAAGAGTTCAGGTCATGCCACTTATCATCTCTGGAAGTTAGTTTCTGTATCTACAAAAATGAGATAATCACTCCTCTCTTATTTGTTTCACGGGTTTTGTTTTGTTTGGGTAAAAATCAACATGAGATATTTGAGAAAAGTCCTATTTAAACTCTAAGATTTTACACAAATTTAAAGGTATTTAAAAAAATAAAAAAATGAACAACAGTTTAAAGAAATCAAGATGTTCTAGTATAAATAGTTCAGCCACAGTTTAGTAGAAAGTGTAGCAGCCAAGTGGGAAGCAGGGGCCACCATTTGTTGATGATCTAACGTTTGCTAAGAGCAGTTTCTGAGTGTGAGGTTCCTTGTACACAGTTGCTTTAATACTCACAATAACACTGTAGATTTTTTTAAACCTCAGTGGCATACATGAAGAAACAAAGTTTCAGAGAAAAGTGAAGCCATTTGCCCAAAGTCGCCCAGCAAGGAAGCTCAGCTCAGTGTTAGTCCCCAGTAGATAAGATCATTGTGTATCTGAGCAGGACAAAGTGGTACAGATTGTATCCATTTTCAGTGCTTTGCTTTTCTTCTTGCTTGAAGCTGTTGTGACTCCATTCCTTATTTCAAATTCCCACCTTTTGCTGTAGGATCCCAGAGAATACAAAAGTACAGGGTCATCATTTTGCTTGGATTTTTTTTGTGAAAACTGAAATTGCTGAGATCTCTATGTGCAGTTCAGTCTATAAAGTGTATAGAATTAGAGTGATAAGCCCATTGTATATGATCGGTGATTCTGTATCTTTCCAAAGTAACCTACCAGAGACTTTGAAAATGCTTCTACCCAAGAAAATGCATTGGTGAGGCTAATGTCAGAGGAAAATGGAAGGTAATTTTATGTCACTGACGGGAAAATAACTGGAAAATATCAGTGAAAATTGTGAGATCTTCTCCAAATGAATGTTACTGAAATAAATCCTAACATGGCAAGAATTTGGAAAGATCATGCTGGATAGTTGTTAAAAATAGAACAACATAATGTAATAAGCATAATTAAATAATGATGCAGCACCTTTTATATCATTAAAACTGGGTTCTTGGAGTTCCTGTGTGGCTCAGCAGGGTAGGTATCTGGTATTGTTACTGCAGTGGCTCAGGCTGATGCTTTGGTGCAGGTTGGATCCCTGGCCTGGGAACTTCCACATGCCACAGGTGCAGCCAAATAAATAAATAAATAAATAAATAAATAAATATTTTTAAAAACTGTGTTCTTAAAAAACTGGGTTCTTGATATTAGTGTAATATCAATTTCACTAAAATGAAGTGTAAAGAAATTACTCATCTCAATAAAAGAAAAGATCACTAATATGCAATTCATAGAAAAACTTCTAATAGCCAACAAATATATATTTTTAGAAACCCTTGTTATAAAAACATTCAAATTAAAAGGAGATAAAAATTTTCACCCATCTAAAGGTAAAGGGTTTAGAAACTCTAAAACTGGTAAAGCTTTCTGCTGGTGGGAAAGAATGTGATATAATCTCTGTGAAAAGATATTTGGAAGTATTATCAAACAACTTCAAAAGCTTCATATGTTTTGATCCATTAATTTTTTTGGGGGGGGGCCACATCCACGGCATATGGAATTTCCCAGGCTAGGGGTTGAATTAGAGCTGCAGCTGCTGGCCTACGCCACACCCATAGCAATGTCAGATCTGAGCCACATCTGCAACATACACCTCAGCTCACGGCAGTGCCGGATCTTTAACCCACTGAGTGGGGCCAGGGATCAAACCTGCATTCTCAAGGATACTAGTCAGGTTCTTTACTGCTGAGCCATGATGTGAACTCCCATTAATTCTATTTCTAAGCAATTAGTCAGAGATGAAACATAGATTAGTATGAGTAGTCATTTTATTGTTATTTTCACAGTCAAAAGTTAGAAAAAAATCCCATGTTCAAAAATAGAGAAATATTTTAATGAGTGTACTTTCCATGACAGTGCATTTTATAGCTATTAAAAACAATGTATTTTAGAATGTTGCTAATTGCCTGGCGTATAATAAGGTAGAAAAAACAACTGTAATAGTGCATACTTTGTACACACATAATTTTCTTTAAAAACAGCAAAAAAAAAATACAAGACAAATATACACTAAAGTTGGAAGCATAGCATTTAATTTTTCTTGATAATCTTTTGCATTTCCAAGTTTTATGCAGTGGGCATATAATAAAAAGCTTATATGAAACTGTTCATAGGCATATTATACAAAGTTCAAATAAATTGAGCGATGCTGAGCCAAGAACCTATTTTGACTGCTAATTAATAAAGTAAGACATTAACACCAGTAGGCCATCAATTCACTTAAAAGAATAAAATATTTAAACTTTCCAAAAAGAGTTTTGCGTGACATGTTTTTGGCTTTAGAAGGACCCTGAGATGTCAGACATCAAAGTCTTCAATTACAACTGATACATCATTACAGCTATTTTCTTTTCCCGGAAGTGGAATTTGCACTTTTTTCCTATTTCTCTTGTTATACTTTTTAGTCGCCCAAATAATCCAGGTTTGGAGAGATAATAGTTTGGCAACCCATGCTGGTTTCTTTCTTCATAGTCACTTAAAAAGTAAATCCTTCAGAAGAACATTTCTTTAGCTTACTTTTTCATTATTTCCAGGGGAAAAACTGGCAGGGCAATTTATAATTCAATTTTTGCTAAATCCATGACACCCAATATATATGTCAGGCATTTCAACAGCAGGGTACTTTGGGGATAGGTGATAAATTGTACTGATTATAAGTGCAAGCTGTTCTTCTAAAGACATCATATCAAAAAGAAAGTAGGCATTATTAGGAAAATGTAATGTATCTTTAGATTGTCCAGAAACATCAGAGATAATCACTTCACGTGAACGTATTCTCCTTAGTGTTAGACAGCAAAATATGACAGTTCTTACCATGCTTTTGATAGTGCTCATCTGGAGAAAGACCCTATCAGTTCACAGACTCTCCTGGGCTGGTCGACTTCCAGCAGCCACATAGCTGTTAGTGCTGCAATAACTCATACCTGCCAGAATGACTCACTCTGAAACCCGAAACATGGCCCTAATCATTTTAGGACTCTGTTGGTATATACGAGTAGTATAAATATTATTTTATAATATAATCTCTTCTGATCTTTTTAAACATCCTTTCAGTGTTCCAGATATTTCCCCGTGTGATATGTATGGCTTAAGCAAAGCCCTGGAATCCCCGAGGTTATCTTCAAAAAATGCTGGGAAAAGTGGACAATTGAAATGTAAAAGTCTGCTCTGGTGGTGTACATGCCTCTGTGTGGGTGTGCATGTGCACGCGCGCGCGCACACACACACACACACACACGCTGCAGTTAAGCTTGGCATTCCATTAATGAGTGAAGTAATTAAGCAAAGCAAAAGGGTAGGTTCCCCCAGGTCTAAGAATAGGGAATGGGCCAGGGAGCCTTTCACCTCAAGGTCAATGGTTTCTGTTTAATCGGGCTGTTAATGACTAAAAGTCATTGTTTCCATCTGAGAGCTGTTTGGTCTCCATGTGAAGTAAGTTGGTGGTCTGCTCTCAGTTTCGCATGTGCAAATGTACAGATCATGAAATCCACCGCTGCTTTTGGCTCTGCTGTTGGACAACTCGTTAAAAAAAGGCAAAAGCAAAACCAAAAACATGCCTTTCAAAGGAAATGACCAAACAACTCTATCTGGCACAGAGTGCACCACCAGAATGAGATGTCTTCCTAAGGAGAGAAAGCTATGCTGCAATAATTGACATGAAGTAATTGAGGATTCATGAATTTGCTTTGACTACTTTTAAGAGTGGCTTTTTATTTGCATAGTTGCTTTGCCCAAAATGAACTTATCTGAAGCTTGGTGTTCAGGTATGCGATGTAGGCCATGCTGATAATATGCCAAAGCTCAGAAACCAAAGCTCAGAGGGGTCTGGGCTGCCTAAGATCACTGACAAGTAGTCAGTTTTCACATGGGCGCAGAGTAGTCTGATAAGCTTCTTGGCAGAGGAGGATTGAGGAGGGCTTTCAAACACCGGGAGAATCTGGGTAGAACTGAAAAGTAAATGATATTCCTGAAGGACGTCAGCATGGGAAAATCAAAGAATAGAAATTAGCACACAGTATGATCACAGTAGAATACACCATATGCATTTTACATTCTGTGTTCCCACAGGAATATGTTAACATAGATTTTAACCTGCACACATAGCTAAAATAGCTGCAGTGATGAACACCCTGTGTGTCCACACAGACAAATGTTATAATACAAAGAATGCATCATTAGTGGGTTTTTTTTTTTTTTTTCCAGCAGGAAAAGTAGCCTTAAAGACCTCATCAGAACAAAACACGTAACTATTTATGAGGAAGCAGATGTGAAACGGCTGCTGGAAATAGACAAGAAGTGTACAGACCTCTTTTGTGAGGCCTGCAGCAGTGGCTGGAAGATAAAGGCTATTCTGATTCTAATAGAAGCTAATAATATGTCTTGATTAGAGAAGAAAGGCTTCTGATAACCCTGCAGCTAAAAGATGTTATTGTGGGACTTTGCAGTCAAGACAATTCCCGAGTCCTTGCAGCATCCAGCCGGGGCTGATAATGCAAACCCAGCCAGGTTTCAGGGTTTCTCAACTGGAAGCGAGGTTCTCCCACTCACAGGAGCTGGAAAACAGTGGCGATAGAACTTGGTTTTCTCCATGACAAGGGCACCAGTGAGCAAAGTCAGAGATACCCTCCCCCTCCATCCCAACCCCTGAACCCTTGCCCTATCGCTTTGCCAGTGGCCCCCAACCAATAAACAGTGTTGTCATTTTCCTCACTCTGGAGACCCAAGACTCTAATTCAAAGACTGACAAAGCAAGAAAAGCAATATTCATGACCTCCACCCTTGGATCTTTTTTACTCTTCACCCACTTAAATTTTGCCTCCACTTTTCAATGATATTCCTCCTAAAATGATCACTAACCTGAACCTGTAATCTAATGGTTTCTTTTTAACTATCCTCTTATTAGATATTTCCTTTTTCTGGAAGTTCTTTTTGGCCTTGATTTCCACAAGCTCCTTCTCTCTGACCTTTCAGAACACGCCTCGGTCATCCCTGTAGATTTCTGTGGCCTCATCTGCCCACTAACACCAGTGTTTTCTAGGACCCAATACTTACTGTCTTCTTCTTTTTTTTTTGTATTTTTTTTTGTCTTTTTGTCTTTTAGGGCTGCACCTGCGGCATATGGAGGTTCCCAGGCTAGGGATCTAACAGGAGCTACAGCTGCCGGCCAGAGCCATAGCCATGCCAGATCCAAGCTGTGTTTGCAACCTCCACCATAGCTCACGGCAACGTGAAGTCCATAGGTACTGTTCTTTGAAAGTAGAACCAGCAGGCTATAGTGACTAGTTGAACATGGAAAGTGAAGGAAAATATAGGTAACTGAGGGGGATTACCAGGTTTGATGAAGTAGGACATGATACCATTGAAAAAGGTGGAGCCTATGGGAGGAAAAGAAAATGAAGAAACATTTATTTTGCCAGGAGCTTAAAAATGCAGACTTGAGAGATAAAGCTGTACATTTGCCTCTTTATTCTAGGGTATGTCTCATTCCAATCCTTTCCTTCTTAAGACAATAAGCTTCAGCCTGATCCTTTTCTCCCCCCTGCAGGAGGCATATGGAAGTTCCTGGGCCAGTGATCGAATCTGAGCAGCAGCTGCGACCTACACCACAGCTGCGACAATGCTGGATCCTTAACCCACTGTACCACAGCAGGAACTCCATCTTTGGGCTTACTTTTAATGGTAGAATGGGCATATAATTTTGGGCATGTTACTTAACCTACCTGAGTTCAAGTGTCTCATCTGCTAAGAGGGCCAGATGGTACCTACCTCACAGAGATGCTGTGAAAAAGAAAAGGGCTCATTTTAAGATATGTAGGCACATTCTTTGCACCAGAAGTCTCTCTTGAAACTGGGTCCATCCTTCCCTTCCAACAGTATGGTTTTCAAATAGCTTTAAAAATATTCCAAGTGTTCTTCTCCTTTTAAAAATAAAGTCATGCTCCCTATTGAAATCCCATGTTTTAGTACACTTTACAGAGAATAAATAAATCATTGGCATTTTTTCTAAGCCTGCTTGATGTACTTAGGGATTCAGCAGTCTGGACTTACCAAATTGTGAAAATTTGTGTCAAATATAGACACATTAAATAGTGCTTAAAAAAAACTAGCCATCTTTGAAAGGACAGGCCTTTAGAGTCCAAAGAATTTTTTTTATAAAAGTTACCATACATAAGCAGGAAATGGCTGCAGCAACTCCAGTCTGAAAATGGCAGTTCCCTTCTCTGTGGGGCTGGAGAGTTATGAGCAGAGCTGGGCAAACCTCAACTTTCACTTTGGTGGGTCCAGCTGATGAAACACTTTAAAATTGATGGCTGAGCGGAGTTTGATGCAATCAAGTCTGAGAAAACCTGATAACAAAGAAACAATCATTTATAAAAGCAAAGTTGAGAAAACTTTTGGTTTAAGATAAAACAGACCTAACCAAGTTGAATTTCTCTGGAATTATTTCAGCCACTGGGCCGCTTATTATAATCTATATAATTTGGTTTCGTTGATGTAGTTGTTTGGGTGATTTATGCTACTGATAATAAAAGCTTATAAATTTCTTGAAGGGAAGTCTAGGCCTTCCTAGAAGACAGTGTTTTAATTCACTTACACAACCCGTTTCCACTAGCAGCAGCTTAAGTCTTTTATATAAATCAGAAGCGCCTGCCCTTTCTAAACTCTTGTATGTGCCCTTGTATGGCCATTAAAAACACTTCAGGATGGAATATAATTGGCAGAACGTTGGATCTAATCCATTTTCCCCCTCTTTAAAGCTGTGTTCTGGCTCATAGATCCACAGAGAAGATGGATGAAGCATTTAAAATTTTCAGCAATTGTTTTCAACTCGATATTTATAGCAACATGAAAAAGAGAGAAATCATGTGCTCATATAAGAGGAAATGCAATCACGAAGTAACTACGGATGGACTTTCATGTGTATGGGTGAACTGATTGATAGAGAAAGAATGAGACAGGAAGTCCTAGGACCGGGCCCTGGGTGGCTCAGGACAGAGGATGATGAGTTATCAAAGGGGCGTGAGCATGAAGGGACATCGAGGAAGGAAGATGACGACAGTTTGTTTTCACTGAGAAGCCAAGAGAGGAGACTGTTTGGTTTTGAAGGGAAGGTGAGAAGCAATATCTGGAAGAAGAAATGGGTAATTTAGGATTTGAGCATTTTTTAAAAGCTGATAGGAAGGATCCAGCAGACATGACATGGACAGAAAAAAAGGAAAGTGGTACCCAGTGAGGTCTTGTTTATGTGGGTTGTATCTATTGTTATTTACTCTGTGGGACATTAAGACTGAAAACTTATTAAAATACTCAGGTATGAATTCATTGAACTTGCCTTAAACTCATTACTTAGCAACAGAAATATCATGTTTTTATTTAAAAAAGTGTCTTCCAAAATGAAAATGAATTAGTGATGAATGGCACTGTTTCAATTATTTTCCAGTTCTCTTTAATAGCACGTTCAATAGAAGACAATTCGATTCTCACATCTGCCTCTGCATTCCATCTCTTGCCTTATTTTTTTTCAGTTATGCAAATTGAGAAAATCTGGCATCTCACAGACATATGGTTGGGCAAGGCAGAAGTGTTAGGATACTTCTCCGATACCAACTAGAACCCACCACACGGTGGTTTCTTAAAGATTAGCTGCAGTGTAAAATCGGAAACCTTAACCATTTGAATTTTTATACTCCACAATCCATTTGTCTGTCTTGTACTTTGAATTGAATTATGCAGATGTTCTAAGTCTGATGTATTTTATCACACAATGTCAAAAAATCACATTTGTTAATAATACCACTGATCTCATTAGAAATATCTTAAAGTATTGGTAAGCTGTCACGATTATGATGTTAGATACAAGTTTTCCACAACTGGATATTCATTTGGAATCTCAAATTTTATTTTTTGGCAATAAGTATTTTATTTTCCTTGCAGTGATAAGTTCATTTAGTTAACTTTTTACGATGTCTGCCAGATATCTGATACCTAAATCTGAATGATTAAAAAGGAGCAGGACATGGACTTCCTGTTGTGGATCAGCGATTAACGAACCCAGCTAGGATCCATGAGGATGCAGTTTAATCCCTGGCCTTGCTCAGTGGGTTAAGGATCCGGCATTACTGTGAGCTGTGGTGTATGTTGCAGATGGGGCTTGGATCCAGAGTTGCTGTGGCTCTGGCATAGGCCGGTGGCTACAGCTCCAATTCGACCCCTAGCCTGGGAACCTCCATATGCCTCAGGTGTGGTCATAAAAGACAAACAAACAAAAGTAGCAGGACCATTCCTGGGGCCAGATTTGCCTCCTGTGTCCTTTGCCTCTTGTTTGTAGAAAAGCTTTAGCCTCCTAGGTCTTCCCCAAGTCTCAAAGAGTAAATTTAATCAGAGAGGTAAGACAGAGCAGAAACAAAGTAAAAGAGTCAAACAAGACAAAATAATAGTAATTTAGCCATAAAATAAAGTCAAGGACCTTTAGTTCCTCTTCAAGGGCTATAGATAATACCCTGAGTCATATGCTTGTGTTGTTTTGTGGATACTAAAATTCCCACGAGGCAGAAGAAGTTAACTGCAGATCATTAGCACATAGACCTCAGATTGGCTAGAACCAGAAGGTTGATGATGTTGATCCCCAAATACCACCCAGTTACCTTCCCATCAACCAATCAGAAGAATGCCCACAAGCCGATCATGTGCCCTGTGACCCTCTCCCTCACCTTGCCTTTTAAAAGCCTTTCCCTGAAATCCGTCCGGGAGTTTGTTGGGTCTTCCAGCATGAGCTGTTCATTATCCTTGTTTGGCTCCACTTATCCTTGCAATAATTACTGCACTTTTCCTTTGCCACAACCTGATGTCAGTAGTTTGGCTTTGCCTTGTGGGTGAGCACATGTAAGTTTCTTTCGGTAACATGACCATAGTTTGTCTATCAGTCATTCATTTAAGAAGAATGGTGTTTCATGCAAATAGCTCTCAATTCAAACAATTGCATAAGTATTTTCCCTCAAAACAACCACCATTTTTCACTATGCGGTGGAAGTGTTTTACGTGTACTTCCTATCCTGTCACCCAGAACATTAAAGACGTATATATAAAAATTGAGGTTTAATAAAATTAATAACTTTTACTGCTTCATCAAAGTCATTTATAAGTAAAATCAGCTTTTTGTTTTTTCAAGTGCAAGTGTGTGAAAGTGAAGAATACAGTCATCCCTAACACAATGTGTGTGTGTGATTGATGCTAAGGCATCTGTGGGTCCACCTGTGGGTCCACTTTTGCTTCATCCATGCAAAAGTCAAGATAGCAAAAAAGGCAAATAATGCCTTAGTGTTTCATGGAAATAGTTTGACTCTTTGTGGAGCCTGCGAAAATTTCTAAAGAACCCCAGGGGTCCATGAAACACATTTTGAGAAATGTTACTCTTAAGAATTTACTTTCTAAAGACAGGATTTAAATCAGTCTGAAAAGTATTATGAAATAAATATTGCTGGGACTATCAGAGATTTATTTGGAAAGAAAAAAGTTACACCTTTACTTCATAGCATGCAATAAAGTTTCAATATATTAAATAGTTATATGTCTACAGTTTTATTAACTAAAACTATTAGAAAATATAGGTGGGTATGTGTCTTATTTAGGAATGAGGAAGACTTTTCTCTATATAAACACAAAAGAAAACTCATAAAAGGAAATGCAGTTTTCTCAGCAACTTGAAAGACTTAAAATATTGAACAGCTTCAGTGCCTACAGAAATATAAACAAAGTGGAAAACTGAGAAAACAGTATTTGCAACATATGTAATGGTTAAAAAGTTGTACCATATGTAATGAACTCTTATGAATTAATAAAGAAAAAATGAAAACATAATGACAGATAATTCTCAACAAAAAACAAGTGACCAATGAACAACTGAAAAACAATGTTCACTCTTTCCACAGATAACAGCCATTTAAATGAAAACTGGTGAGGATGGGGAAATCATTGTATTAATTATCTATGGCTATTGAAGAAGTTTCCCTGAAAGTTAGCGTCTTAAAATAATAAACAGTTTCTCACAGTATCTGTGAGTCAAGAATCGGGGGGCAGCCTAGCTGAGTGGTTCTAGCTCAAGGTTTCTTAGAATGTTGCTGTCATTTCAAGATTGGACTGAAGCTGAAAGATCCTCTTTCAAACTCATGGCTTCTTCTCCATTGGGCTTGGACTAACATGGCAGCTTGATTCCTCCAGGTCAAGTGATGACAGTGAGAGAGAGATTGAAAGAACAGGAGAGAAGTAGTCTTTTTATAACCCAATCTCTGAAGTAAAAGCCCATCACTTCTGCTTAACAGAAGCAAGTCACTTTGGGGAGCCCACATTGAAGGGGAGAGAATCACTGCAGACTGTATCCTAGAGGCTACAATAATAACCTCTAACATGGCCAGAGAGCCATGAAACAGTGGGAGCAGGTACTATTTCCACCTCTTTGGAGGGCAGGCATGCAATATATACCAAAACTTTAAACATCTTCTTGGCCCTTGTAACATGGCAATTCTATTTCTAAAAAATAATGAATACAAAGAATATACAAAAGGTATTCATGGTAACATATAATTGTGAATAATTGGAAGAAAACTAAATTCCTAATAATCTAAAAATAGTTAAATTATTACACATTCTCCAGGAGAATACAATTTATAGCCCTCAAAAACACTTTTTATCAACCTTTAATAACAAAGGCAATTACTTGTGATTTATAATTTATTGGGGATGTATATACTATATGAAGATAAGTTTTATTTAGCAATGTATGCTATGTACATTGAAACTGCATTTGGAAGGATGAAATTCTAAATGTTGACAGTGACTGCTTTTGTGTGGCAAGATTAGGGGAACTCTTTGTCTCATCTCTATCTTTTCTGTATTCTCTAATTTATCTATGCTGAGGCTTTATTACACAGACAACCGGAAAATAGAGAAAAACTATGGAAAATAAAGAAGTAATGAATTAAATTATAAAAATCAACAGAAAAGGAATTTTGATAGAAATGATTTTGAGACCAGCTGCTGAAACAGAATATAAATGCATAATAGTTATGTTTTATGGTCTTATAGTTTTGATTCTTTTTCCATATATAGCATGATAAAACATGAGCTAAATGGTATCACTCTTTCAATATACAGTTATAAATAAAATCTGAGCCAGTGGGGGTGAGGGTTTAAGAATAGTTATCAATAGCCTAAAAGCTTATCCCTGAAAAACATGTTATTATTTCTTCACTAATTCCTGAAAAATCAGATACATTTCAGTTTCTTCAGTACAAGATTGCCATGTTCTAAGGACTGGAATGAAGTGTTTTAAGAGGTTGCTTCTAGTCTAAATACAGTGGTTTTGACCAATTTAATTGGAATTCAGTCCAAAAGTTTTGTTTTTAAGAAGGAATGTTAGTTCAAGACACATTAGCATAATTTAAAGTAAATTTCCCAAGCCACCCCTGAGCATCTTTCCTCGTGTTCTGGAGGGGCTACACTTGGCCCAAGTGAAGCATGCCTCCTGTGTTGCTCATAATCCTTTCTAAAGGCTCTTTCATACATCTTGTGACTGAGTTCATACTGTTTATAAGTGAGACATTTTGAAACAAGATATTTTTGAGCCTATCTGATATCACACAGGATAAGTTAATTCAGATTTGAGCTGAGTAGCTGCAATCAAGCCCAAAAAAAAAAAAAAAAAAAAAAAAGGTAGACGAATGCACTCTTTAGTAGGTACTGTAGAAATGGACAATGGAAATGTAGTTCCATTCTATAACATGTTCTCACGATACATGCAACGTTTAGGTTTCATGTGGTGTTCCCCAGTTGCCCTGTTATAAGGGTGTTTAGTAGCTGGCCCATGGTAATATATCTTGGGAGAGTGTTTACTATATTTTAAAAGTTGGATCTGAATCCATCCCCAAGCTTAATGCTGACATTCACAAGGGCGTGATTGGCTCTGTCTCAGGCTGGAGAAAGCTCTTATTGTGGTTGACTGGACTGAGCCAACTATTAATAATGTCAGAATACCATTCTGCAAAGCAGGGCAACGCTTACTCAAAGTGATTCATATTAGCTGAGCATGAGCAAAGAAATCTGAACAGGCTATTTCAGAGTCCTGGACTGCCATCGAAACCATCGCTCTTGTGAACACAGTGGAAAGAATCAGGGTTCATGCTCCTGGCTGTTCAGACTTCTTAGTAAATGTTTCACTGTGTCCCAAGGAGAAGACAGAGTGTTTTAATGTGGGAAATGGAACCTTCTGTGCTGTCTGTTCTGGAGACAAGAATGTGGTTTCTAAAATATTACTTTTTGAACTTCCTGTACTGTATTTATATAATTCTGACTTTTTTTTTTTTTTTTTGCTTTTGCTTTTTAGGGCCTCACCCACGGCATATGGAAGTTCCCAGGCTAGGGGTCAAATCAGAGCTACAGCTGCTGGCCTACACCACAGCCACAGCAACTCCAGATCCGAGCCACGTCTGAGACCTACACCAGAGCGCATGGCAATGCTGGATCCCCAACCCACTAAGCGAGGCCAGGGATCAAACCCAAATCCTCACGGACTCTAGTTGGCTTTGTTTCTGCTGTGCCATGAAGGGAACTCCCCAGTCCTGACTCTTTTAAAGCCTAAATTGTCTTAGACTCAACCAGTCACCAATAGACCCAATTTGCTCTAGGAGAGAAGTGTTCCTCACCATCTATGTGCAGCTTCCTTTGTGTGGTGCGTGCTTTTCCTGGTCTGCATTACCCCACAGTCAGCAGAGAAGCCTTCCCCTCGGGAGCCATGTCTCCACTGAGCAAGCTCCGAACTATATTCCACCTGAGAATGTGTTATGGTTCAGCTTGAAAAGCCGGGTGGGGAGTGAGGCCAGGCTGGAACCCATCCGGTCTTTGGTTCCCTTCCCTGTGCCTCAGGTTTTGTGAAACAGGGCAATACTCAAGATCTCAAGAGACAGTTTTGAATATTAAAAAGTGTGTGCGTCTAACACAATGCCTCATAAGTAAGAATTGTCCAATAAATTACAGTTTGGGGTCAGACAACCAGAACATTTGGCTTCATTTGGGTGTGGAAATGTGTTCAGTTGGTGAAAAAGCATCAGTGAATTTTCAAACATGAGCATGTGTTCAAGGATATCTCTCTACACACTTAGTGAATTCAAAAATAGGAAATGATGTCAGAAGAGGAAAAACAGATAAAGTCAGCCATGGGTTTTATTTTTTTATTTTTTTATTTTAAAAAACTTGCAACCCACAGTAAGGAATCGATTTTACATTGTGCCCTAGTCTACAATACACATACACATCATAAATATAACTGAAATGAAAATTGAAAGAAACAATACTCTCCTGTGTGTGACATATGTGACATACTCTGATATTTTCTATTTTTTTTCTTTTCCTTTCTGGTTAGGACCAACTAAGTTAATTTCACATGCACTAATGGGGTATAAACAGCAACTAGAAAAACACTGTTTCAACGAAGAATTATTAATTTACTATACCAAGGTTTTTTTAGTGTTGGTTGTTGTCATTTCACTTTACTTGTATTTTACATTTTTAAATTATATTAATGGATGTTCGCCTCCAGGAAAGGGAAAGGAAACTAACAATTGCTAACTATGTATAGTGGTGGATATTATCTGTGCTGTGTTGCATATATTTCCTCTTATGTTACACAAATCTTACTATTATCTCCATTTTACAGGTGAGGAAACTAAATTGTAAGAGAGAAAATATTTCACCCGAGAATTCAAGCCTGTTGATTTTCTGCTGTCTTGAAAGGCAAGAGGCTAAATGACTTACATTGACATATTTGTAAGCTTTTTTTTTTTTTAGGGCCACACCCAGGGCATATGGAAGTTCCTGGGGTGAAATCTGAACTACAGCTGTCAGCCTACACCACACACACACACACACACACACACACACAATGCAGAATCTGAGCCCTATCTGCAACCTACACCATACATAGCTCAAGGCAATGCCAGATCCCTGACCCACTGAGCAAGGACAGGAATTGAACCTTCATCCTTATGGATACTAGTGGGATTCGTTTCCTCTTTGCCACAAAGTGAACACCCTCTGAGCTTTATCTCTAGGCTAAACTGTGCTGAATATTCTTTCCTTTAAATTAAATCTTGATAGCTTAAGAATAGAATTGGGGTTTAAATTATAACACAAAAATATGGACAAAAGGCCACAAATTATTCTACTTTGCATAAGCTTAAATAAAGGATAGCCCTCACCAAAAAGTATTCTGAAATGGTGGGGTAATTAGGTTAATTTAGCATTTCTTTGTGAGACAGAACTTCCTGACATGGGACTATTTTGATCTATGGTTCTAAATACAATAGTATAACATTTTTCCCCTTAAAAAACACTTTTAGGAGAGACAGTACAGGAATCTGTACTGTCTTTTGGTTAAAAATAAACCCCACTGTGATACTACAATCATAAACCTAGAAGGATTTTCATTGGATTCAGTGTTTGAAAGGATGATCAAACTCCAAGTTTATTTTTTCATAGTTTTCTTTTTCCCCTACAGATTCTTCCCCACAGCGGATTAACAACAGACATTTGAAGTTGTACTGTTTAAATATCTTTGAATTATTTTTGTTTAAAAATGTCAATGGGTACGATAGGAAAAGTACATTTTTTTCCTTGTAACTTCAAAACAACTGAACAGAACTTTTGGACTGAAACCAAGAATTGAATGTTTTCGCTTTAAGAAGATTTTCTTTTCTGGAAAGTAATGAATGAGTCTCTTTGCAAGTTTAACTGTTTCGGGTTTGAAGCCTCTGACTTTCAACATCCTAGGATATTTTAAAAAGTAAGGTTTTGTGAATAAATAAACTTAGTTTTTCTTTCTTCCTTCTCTCTCAAACTGGGAGTTAAGTAAACTTCAGATACACACAAAGCTTCTATACAGATGAAATGCATAACATTTTATGACGTGTCAACCACGGTGTTCCATTCCATTAGGGACCAATTCTTTAACTCTGCGTTAGTGACGGACAACCCCTGAAGAGCCTCAGGGGCCAGTGGAAGAGGAAGAACATCATTTTCTGCTTGCCCTCTGTGGGCCCAGAGAAGAGGTCCATCAATGTGACACCCTCAAGGGGCGCAGTAATATCCAGTAACTTTCATTTTAATAGATTACAAAAGGCCCGCGCAAGCTGTGGGACCCATTGGGGACTGACCAAGTTCCGACATTTCCAAGACTTTGCGCCAGGAGAGTTGATGAAGTTTACTTTCAGATGGTCCACGTGGGCTTCTGTTTTCAGAGTCAGAAGTCGCAGGGGCGCCCACTCCCTGGACCCCAGGGCATCCCAAAGCCCCCAGGCTTGCACCTGCCCCCAGCAGCATGAATCACTAAGCCCTTCCAAGGAAGCCTTTGCACAATCTTCCTTTGTGGGAAACATGACGGGGGTAGGGGGGAGGGGGGCAGTGAAAATCTCAAAGCCAGATCTTAAATACTCATGATTTTACAAAATCATCCTTAAAATTGTTAAATGTTTACTAATTCCTTTGTTTTCAAAATGTCACCTTGTGATCTAGTCAAATATTTGGAGATACTATGTAAGAGCAAGATACCTCCGTTTTGCATCTCCATTCAAAACCGGTTGTAGCTATAAGGCAAATAGATTCCTTTGTGTGTGTGTGAAGGAAATTTGTAGAGATTAGATGAATGGTAACTATCACTGTATGGTGACTCAGTTGATAGGGGAAGGTTATCGGAAGGAAAATATGGAGAGAGAGATTAGTGAACCTGTTGATAGACTCACTTTGTTTTCTTATTTTCTATGTCCTCTCTGATAAAACCAAATTTGTGACAACGTGCAGTAATGTAAAAAAATATATATAATATTAATTTGGTGCAAAAGAAGACACATTCTACTTATTTATTTTATAGTCTCCGGAGGGCTTCTACTGAATATGTATAATAATAAAGTGAGATGTGTTCTCAGCAACAGACTTTCTGAATATAAGAACTTGTTATTTTTGTTGATCATAACTGAATATGATTACATAGAAATAAAGGAGCGATGTATTTAGAACTGTACTTCAGAATGAGTCATCTGTCATCTGTGCTAAGAAGAGAGACTTGGAGTAGAAAAAGCAGTTTCACTTTTTAGCAATAAACATGATGTTTTAAAGATCAGTGTTCAACATTATTATAATAAGGTAACCATAAAGCACAGGAAATAAGAAAAGACACCAGTGTTTTAGTTGCTCTCTAACCAATAATTTGGGCAAGTCACTTTGCCATGCTGAAATGTAGCTTTTCTGATCTAGAGAATAAGTATGAGAATTAAGTCATCTGTATTATCTCTATAAGCTCTAGAACAAAAGCTTGGTGGGGGGTGGGAAGGGGAAACACTATTTCACCAAAAACTAAGTGCCTGGGAAATACACAGATAGAGTTGCCCTTTATGCTTCACAGCACCCGGGCTCTCCTCTACAGCCAGGAGTTAGAAGCACCTGCACTGGTGGTTCTGCAATGTGTGAACCCACCTGTCCCATGACCTCCCTCTGCCGTCTCTCCTAACTCTGTGCTTCAGCCATGCCGTCTTGGCACCTGATCCATGGAAACATCACGCCTTCTGCATTCTCTAGGTCAGTGTCTCTTCCCACCATCTCCTCTGTATTTCCCCCAGAGATACCATTTCCACTCTTGGATCGTTTTTATTCTTTAGTCTCAGTTTAATCCTCTGAAGGTACCATAAAACACCTGCAGCCAGAGTACCCATGTTCAAAGTCCAAATCTATCACTTTTAATAACAGATGACTTTGGGCAAATACTGAGTCTCTGCTTTTTCATGTGTAAAATGGGAATAAGGACCTATTAGGTTGTTATGAGATTTAAAAGAGATTCACATGTGAAATCATGGCTCTGTGCTTGCTGCATAGTAGACATTCTTGAAGAGTTTAACAATACTATTAGCCCCAGAGCTGCCGTGATTTACCTGTATGAGAGCATTAGCTCCTTGCTTTGAAATTGTCTGTTGTCTCTTTACATATGTCCACTGGCACCTCCACATCCCAATTAAACCCTATTGTGCTTGAAAACAGGAACTGCTGTGTTCTCAGCAACTAAAAATCAGCCTGTCTCATGGTGGAGGCCAGATAAATATTGAATGAAGACATGGTTATCACACCTTACAACCCAGTAGGGGCAAGAATCAGACTGCTATTCAAATCCAGAAGTATGATCTATAGTCGCCCTGATTGACTCGAGAGCTATTTATTTATTTATTTTTCCATACCTGAGGCAAGTAGAAGTTCCCATGCCAGGGATCGAACCTGCACCACAGTAGTGATCTGAGCCACAGCAGTGACAACACTGGATCCTTAATCCATTGAACCACCAGGGAACTCCATGTTTTAAAAAATTTTTTTCTGCACACTAACAACTCATTGGAAAAAAAAATTAAAATATTTATTTTAAGATTTTGATCATCTCAGAAGACTAAGCCAGTGTGACTTCTCTCACCAGGGAACCCAGCCCTTTTATGATTTGTTCTTTGGAGACAACTCTAGGCAGCTCTGTATTTATACTCACAGTATATTCAGGTTGTCTTTATTTTGGATTTCACTGATGAAGGTAAAATAAATTGGTGAATCAGATTTTCATTTGATCAAAGTAGCCAAGAAAACCTTGTTATGGATTTTCTAAAATCTAATGTGTAATTCAGGAACAAGATGACAACCTGTGGGAAATTCCATGATAAAACATGATTTTTAGATTAAAAAAAATGACAGAAGAAGTTCATGCAGATTCATGTTTTGGGCACTAGGGTTTCCAACTGAGTATATTCATAATCATTCTCATTTTATGGAAAAAAGAAACGAGGAAAAAAGTGATGTGTTTTGTCATTAGGGATTTAACCCAGCTTTCTTGTCTCCCTTATCTTCTTTATCCTATAAACTATTGCCCAAACCTGCTGTATTTCTGCATTGCCCACCAGGTCAAGGTCATCATGTCCCCTTGGTCCTATGAGAATTTGGAGCCATTCTCATCCCTTCATCTTCTCTCCACTTTTCATCTCTTCTAGGCTCTTCTGCTGATCACTGGGGATCTTGTTCTTGAAGAATCCCCTCTCTTCAACTCAAGTGCTTCTACCAAAAGTAGCAGCTTTGGGGCCACTTGTGAATGGGTGTTACTGAAGTCAGGACAAACCTGTGGTAATTTCACTTCCCCTAAGATGTCAACCCTGAAGGATAGCACTTGGTTGGACTCATAGACTCAATTGGATGTATGTGGTCCTGAGTTGATAAGTAGACATTCTAGATGTGTGTGCAAAACAACAAAAAAATTAATGGGGGGATAAACCATCCTTAATAACAGAGGGCTTAAAACAATGTTATGGAAAGAAGAAAATATATACATATATAATTTGCTTTTAAAATGGATGATTATTTAGAGTGTGCTCTTCAAATGAATCATTGATGAGAAGACTATTATAAATCTATGAAATATATGACAACATTTTATAATTAAAAACAATGTTTATATTTTCTAGCCATATAGTATTTCAAAAACAGAGGGGATCACCACTGACCCTGATTCTCTAAATAAGCATTCACTTGCTTCAGTGATGGTGGCTTAGTTAGCTCCTCTTGGAGTTCTTTCTATGATTGAGCCAGTGATATTGAACAGGCTCTAAAGCAAGAAAAGAAGGGATACTGGATAAAGTAAATAAACTTAACAAAGCAGAAGATACATGTACTCAGAGAGTTCAACAATTTAGAAGATTTGTCTGACTTTTTTTAAGTCCAAAAGTCATCTGTGTTGATTATAACAGGAAACTCGTCTTCCAAGTAAGAGAATGTATGTGTGTGGTCGAAACTTTCTTTTTTTAAAAAAAAATGCATTGACAAATGTAAAAGGCCCTTTGAGGAAATAGCAACTTCCCATATTGTCTTTCTTCATTAAGTCTTTGAAAATAGTGGAGTCAATAAGTACACAGAAAGGCAGGCTTTGAAAAAGGGTGTGTGTGTGTGTGTGTGTGTGTTTGTGTGTGTGTGTAAAATATAGGCAAAGCCCTAGCTATAGTGTTGTAGTGTTTTGTACACAGCTAAACTGTGTACACATTCCTCACTGATGGAACACGCTAATGGTTTTTATTTAGGACTTCATTGACAAAGATGGCATAAATTAATAACTCGTTCATTTGCCCAAAGTGTCTAAGAAAATACTCAATACATTTACACTTGTCTAAATGCTAGCAAAGTCACCAAATAGTTAAAAGACCTCAATATGCCAGTACAAGCATTCTTCTGTTCAACTTTTTAGTGATGCCAAAGGTTTTGTGACAGCTTGCAGGTGACACCAAAGCAATTTATACTGTCATGGAGTCTGAGATCCTAAACTTACAATAATTTTTCATGGAGGGTAGCAAACTAAATTTGTTGGAGGGTTGCTGGGGTAGAGTGGGGAATGAGAGATGTTAAGAGAGGGAAAGGGGAGAAAAAGAATGCAAAGTGGAAACTAGTTAATTAAAATAATAATGATGTCAGTCTTCTTACATCGGAAATATGCACTCCATCCTGCCCAGTGGAGGGGAGTGCAGATCTACTGATAAGACCAAGGGACTTAGTGGAGGTTAGATGGATGCTTACCATGTGTGACCAAGTGGGAGGAAACTGTGGTGAGACAGGAAAGGAGAGAAATAGCTCACTTCATGTCTGGTATGATGCTGTTGAATTTCCTTAGCAATGATTTCTCTGTTATGTGGGGGTTATGGGAGTTTGAGCTCACTTGATGTCTTTTGCAATGAAACGCCTTTTGGCTCAGATTAAGTTGTGATCTTTTCACTTTGGCACCTCCTCACCAGGGTCAGCATTGATAGTTCATTCCCAGCCACGGCTGCTGTCAGCTTTTGAGAGCTCAAGAGCTAGAATGCAAACCCAGGTTGCATTTAGGCATTTAGGGAGCTTGCCAAGTCCCATAAGGTAATGACAGCTAAGTCATAAGGCAGCACTTGACTCTCTCCCCAAGACCCACTTTATAACACTGTTGATGGCGGCTCTTACAAGTTAATTGGGTTCATTACAGCAGGAAAGGAATCCGAAAGAGAGATTGGGACAAAAATACCTCCACCAAAATGTTATAGTGCATTTAAATTGGAAGGAGGAGCTCTTGCCTGTTCCCCAGACACTGAGGAGAAAGGAGACAGACAGTTGAGGTAGGAATTCTCATACGCTATGCAGATTATTATGATTTAAAACCTCCTACGTAAACTGTGCTGCTGGGGAGCCTTGTTGTCTTTTTGAAATCCCAAATGCTTTGAAATTGGAAAATTCAAACTACTGGCCTAGGAAACCCTAGAGAACCAGCAGACCAGAAAAGGAAACCTGGCATAATAAGAATAAACAACGAATCTGCTTAAGATGGATGTGTATTGTCAAAAGAAAGGTCCAAGGCAGACAAGTTTCAATCTCTCCAGACGGTTTCCAATTCTTCTGCTTTGCTTTTTCCCTCTGACAGCTCCCTAGAGTCTTCTGATGTCGTTCTTGAATAATTCTGGTAGCTAAGCTCCCTTCGTTGTGGTTTTTAATGTCCCCCAATATGTCTTGGCCTCGTCTTTGTCTTCCCAAGGGGTTTTCCTAACACCCTTACCTGTGATCAGAATACTTAGACTTTTTAAAAAGACCTCGAAAAGTCCTAACTACATGCCTTTAAAAATTCTTTTTGTTTTGCTTTCTTTTGCTTGTTCTAGTTTTTAAGAGAGGCAAAGTATTGCATAAAGTATTACTCCCCTGACCCAACTTCTGACAGCAGGGACTCTCGGAAGGGCTTGGAAGACAGACGGGGCTGGTGTCACCAGCTCTGAGGCTCTGGGCTTCCATTTTCTCATTTGCAAGATCAGAACAGTTGTATCACATTAGTCATGTTATAATTGAATTATATAATACCTAATACATGTTATCTATTCAATATTTTTAATACACCTTTTTTTTCTTGTAAAGAAGAAACTGAGGGAAGTGATTTTTAAAATATCTATAGAATTCTCTCCTCTAAGCTTTATTTCTCAGCAGTATGACATAAGACCAGGAAAAAAGTTATATTTGACTGAGTCTTGTATGGAACACAAGACATCCAATTGTTCATTTAGTTATTCACTCATTCATTAAGCAATGAGCATAGATTGGGCTACTTCCGTGTCAGAAACTGCTTAGTTGTCCCACCATACCTGGTCTTCTCTCCTTCCTATTCGTAAGAAAACTCTTTGGATTTTCCAAAGGTCATAAGCCTCTAGTTGGCTAATGTAAGCGGCACTTAGGTCACTTCCTTAAAAAAGAAGCTTCTTGCCCTCCACCTTCTTTCTCCCTATATAGGGCAGAGGGACCCAGGTGTGATTCGAGGGAGCTACTGTCAACCTTTTGAATGGTGATCTTGAGGCTAGCAGGGCAACAGAGTAGAAGGAGCCTGGGTCCCTGTGTGACCTTGTGGGGTGTAGAGCCATCCTTGCCCTGCACGCCAACATGCTAGAAATTGCTCCAGGGGAGGGGACAAAATTTCTTTCCTTGCGGGCAGCTGTGCTTTGGGGAGCTGCTCTGTATCCTAATGAGTAGACCAACTTTGACAGATATGAAGGATGGAAATACATGTAAATTAATTAAAACATTTTCTTAGGGATGAAATAATTCTACCTTGCACTTTGACAGCATCAGGTTTTGTTCAAGCCCTTTTCTCTCCCTATGATGTCCCTCATCCGTGGCTAGAAATTCTATTTTTTCCTTCAAGCATTTGCTCAAATACCACTTTCTTAGTAGCTCTTGACAGTTTTGCCTCTTCTCCTGAGCTGGTCCTATCTATACCTGCTGTACTGTTCCAGGAAAGATTAATCTCATCTTTGTGCTTCTCTCACTATATATATATATATATATATATATATATATATATATATATAGTCAAATAAAATAACCATGTGCAAGTTTCTATATTTCACTAGAGACTTCAGAAAAATGACTCTCTCAATCCAATTTTTCTTTTTGACACCTAGAGCAATGCCTTCAATAATCCAATAAATGTTTGCAGCATAGTCATTGAATATAAGCCTTACTCTTTGTGTCTTTATCAGGCTAATAGAATAAATGTTTTCCATATTGAATCTGCAGAAAATGCTCATATTCTTTCCTATTTATCTAATGGAAAAGTAATTGTTTTAAAAACAGCAAGAGGATATCTTCTGTCTTATTTCCAATTAAAGAGTAGTAGCCTGCCTTGAAAACATTTTCCAGAAAAGCTGACTCTTGCTGGAATAAGATAATTATGATAGTTATAACCTGTTAAAAGAAATGTCAGCTGCTCCTGTTTTATTCTTCACAGAATAGAGCTGTGGCCTGTTTCAGGATGATATTTTTCAGGACCCGGTATATAGTTTTACTTCTGTACATGAATCTTTCATCCTTTCACTGACATTTATTCTTTTCATGCAATTATCCTGAAAAGGAAACTCTGGCGGGGCAAATGGGTTGTTGTCTGCCTCTGAAGAGACATTCATATCTCGCCGCTGAGCTTTCAAGTTCTGTGATCAGGAACCCTCAGGCCCATTTTTAAGGGGGTTTCAGGCTGGTTGAGCTTCCCTGTCTCTCAAAATGTCCAAAATGAGATTACATGATGGACAAGATCAATTTACTGGAAGGTACTTAGGCAATAACTCTGGAGCTCTCTGTCCAGTCCCTGTTTCTTTCAAGCTTTGTGACGGAAAATTAAGCCGCAAGAGCTTTGACAAATTGGATATTACTCCATCTAATTGTGTATGTTTAAGCTTATCACACTGAATCGCAGCATTGTAACCGACTATTATGGCAGCAAGGCCTTTGTTTAATCTGCGCAGCGCCCTTCAACAGCGATTTATCACCCAACTGAAATGTCATATTAAGGTCATGGAAACTTGAAGACTAAAAAGAAAGAACATTAAAGTCAGCTGATAAGTACAGGAAAAGAGCATGTGGTGCCAGGGGAATCTCTGAGAGCTTTGCTTTGTTAGAAGCTGGTAGAACTGATGGGGACTTGGGCTTAGCTTTCAATGGAGATCAGATACGTGGTCTGTCACTGGACTCAGAAGGAAGCCGGTCTGTGAGCTTCTTAATGGGCACACGCCTATGGGTAGGTCACTCCTGCCCACAGAATACATGACATGGGTGCTTCATCCTAGAGACGTCTGTGTCTCTGCAGATACCACTTACATGATTTCTATTTGAATTAGTCTTTGCATTTTTTCCTTTGATATTTCTTTTAAGAAGAAAGTGATTATGATCGGGTCCCGAAGACAAGATGAAATAATGCCGAGTTACACAATATTTATGGAAAGGAACAATCTGAATCACTTGCTTGCAAGAGAATTTTGGTTTCCTAGAACACGTGCCCAATTGAATGTTACAGAACAAAAAGAAAATGAAAATATTTTTTCATTTTTATTTTTAATACCCAAGGGGGTATTATGCCCTTATCATGTCTGATAAGTCCTCGTAGGCATCTCCAAACCATACTTGTGGGAGTTCTCATTGTAGCTCAGCAGGTTAAGAACCCAACTAGTATCCATGAGGATGCTGGTGCAATCCCTGGCCTCGCTCAGTGGGTTAAGGATCTGGCATTGCCACAAGCTGCAGTGTAGGTCTCAGATGTAGCTCAAACCCCATGTTGCTGTGGCAGTGGTATAGGCCGGCAGCTGTAGCTCCAATTCAACCCCTAGCCTGGGAATTTCTGTATGGTGAAGGTGTGGCCCTAAAAAGAAAAAAAAAAAAAAGAATGGACATTCTCTCATGGCTAATTATTTATATTGATTATGTGTTGAAATGACAATATTTTGGGCTGAGCTGAATAAGTGTATTATGAAAATCAGTTTCACCCATTTCTTTTCATGCCTTTTAGTGTGACTACCAGAAAACTGAAAATTACCTATAAGGCTTGCATTGTATTTCTATGGGACAGTGTAGACCAATGAAGTCATCTATGTTGATGTTATAATTGCCTTGGACCAGAGATGATCCTGTAACGCAGAGGTGAAACACTTCCTAACCCAGCCTCAACCCCTGAATAAGGCTGTGTCCCAGAGCTTTGAGCTCTTAAAGAGCTGGAGTTGTTATGATACCAAATAGAAAATAATAACATCAATAGTATACTTGACAAACAAAGGGTTACTTCTAGAAGGATAGGGATTGGCATTATTTAGCTTGAAGGAGAGAATGACAAAGCCCAATTTAGTCAGCGTCTTTGGGGACATAATGAGACAAGCCAAGATTGCAGTGTGAAGGTTGGAGGTTAACTTAAATGATTTCTTAAGAGTCAGGGTTGTTTAACACTTGAGACAGGTTGTGACTCTTCTTTTTCTGGAGGGCAACGGTAATAAGGTAGGGCCTCCTCTGAAGTCCTAGATAAGTATAAGATTGTAAAAAACATTTTGAGATAGCAACCCCAATATCAGTACTTATTCAGATACTTGGAGTGCTTCTGAAAGTCGGTGACAAGACAGGACAAGATTACCAGTCCTTTCAAGCATGGTGAGCCTCGAATAGGAGCCATTTTTAATTTCTCTTTTCAGATGTTAATAAAATTCACTTTGGAATGCATTGTTCTGAGACAACTCATCATTCTCTTGAATAACTTGTGTTTAAAATGCATCAAAATACTATATCTGAAACTGGATTGAAATCTCCTCAAGATTTGAAACAGTGTATTGTATTTCCTTTTAATTATTATATGCCTTTGTTGGCATATAACTATATTGTGTTTATTGATATTAATAAATGTGTCTGTATATGCTGTAGGACATAGTACCCATTCAAAACTATTTAATGATGAATAGATATATATTGTACAATAATTAAAAAACAAGAACAATGTCCATTCTTCCACAGTTTAGGTGGAGAGAAGATCTAGAAGCACAGCAGAAATCCCCAGATCTCTGACTCTGATCCAGTACATTTAGAGAGCAAAACCTTGATGAGCCAGCACTGGACCTAACTGTAGTGGAGTTTAGATTTTTCACCAGTGAGAGATAATATTAGACCAGTTTATTGTTTTAGTAAGTTATCAATAATTTTTCTTAAAATATTGATGGTTTAAAATCCTTTGCAAGATAACTTCTTTTGTTAGTAAGGCTTAAAGCAAGTAGGCAAAAGAATGGTTACTACATATATTAATATGAGAAAATCAAATGAAATCACAAAGCTCTTAAAAAAAGGCGTTCTACTGAAATAGAAGTCCCTGATCAAGTTAAAAGCCTGGATTATAGCTTGTGATGCATTACCTCAAATCTACATCTGAAATAATTTCTTGACCAGAAGACTCTGGGTTTTTTATTTTAGACAAATATTTCTGACCTCCATTCTTACAGAGTTTAGTCAGCTCGTGTTAGGATATCTTTGGTGGACCACAGATTTATTTTCCCAATGTTTATATCCATGCATCCATTTTTAAATGGAAACATCTGAGTTTTCAGTGGCTATGAGCCAATCTTGAGTGAGGAAGTACTATTTATACAACACATGGTACCATATCTGGGTGTGGCCAAAATAATTGCATGTCCATATGCATCTCAAGTTTCTGCCACATTGAGAGATTAATAGTAGAGTTCATCACTTCTCAGAATGTCTTTGGGCTTACTCTCACTCTGTTGTAGAGGAAAGGTGATTTTAATTTGGTTTTCCTGTAAAGAACCTATTGTTTCTTCTTCCTAAATTATCAACTTCACATTCAAACATTGTAAACAATGCCGACATGAGTTAATTTCCAGATATTTATACTACCTTTGGCAGGGCAGTCCCTTTCACTTCAGTGCCAATACATAAGTCTTTGGCCTTTTATAAAGGTAGCATGTTTTTCTTTGAAGTAGAGTTGCCCTAGCTATGTCAGAAAAACATGTGTTTCCATTCTTCCACCTGAGAGATATATGTCCTCACGGAAGAGGGTCCCAGAGTGAGTCAGTCAAGCTGTTGTTACTTTTTGGTGATGGTGATGATTTTTTGGGGGGTGGGGAGGGGGGTACCCCTGTCTGTATAGCAGATGAATTAACTCTTTACAGATATTGATACATTTCTTTGCCAGAGTGACAACACTGGCTTGAGTTGTGAGGTTTACATCTATGGCTGGAAAATCATGTCACTCCCGTAAACAAACCATATGAAAAGATGAAAAAATAACATAAATGTTAGCAACTTTCCAACAGGTTCATGGAGTTGTCGCTTTAAATATTAGGAAAACGTACTTAAACCGGAATATATTATACCCAGTGAAAATTAAGTGACTATCGCATGCTTTCTTGGAGGATGCCAATGATATTTCTAAATATCCTAAAAAGAAAGAAAGAAAGAAAGAAAAAGAAACTTCCCTGTCCCACCCCCACCTTCCTTTGAATGGGCAGTGTCACTTGGGCCAGGCAATTTAGGTCTTAGTACTTTTATCAGCATGAGAGGTCCCAGCCTAAAGCAGGGAACTTGGTTTTTTTCCTTTTATTTGTTTTCTTTTCAAGATATCGACGATACAGCCCTATCAATGTACAGTTTAGTGAGATGGATGGCACTTCCCTGGCTGGCAATTCAGGGGAGTCTGACCCTGCTTGTTTACATGAACACGTTTTAGAACCGCCAGCCAGCTTCCAGCCGCGCTGCCCGCTGCCCAGCACTGAGGGGAAAAGCCATCAGCAGGCCGACAGGTCCATGATAAACTCACCCCCATTTGGCAAGCAAGGAAGCAGGATGATAAGGGCTCTGATTTATGTTTTATCTGTCACTAAGTTTTCAGTCAAGTCGGGCAACCAGCCTGAAATGACTGGGTTCTGTTATCACCTCAGATGCCACAGATTTCTTAAATGAGGCAGAGTCTTGGGCGGCTTTTAAAAAGAACTTCGTTTCACCTCTTTGGAGAAGCTTAGCGTTGCTGCATTTAAACACCCCTATCTGCCTCCCTAAACTTTGAAGCTATAAACTAGCCTGGGGGGTGAGGGTGGGGCTCTTTTCCAGGACTAATTCTTAACTGCCTAGATCACCTACGTGTAACTAAGGCACTCTTTTGGAAGCACAAAACCAGTCTCCATTATGCCTGAGGTTTAAAAAAAAAAAAAAAAATGTGTTAATAAGAAGATTGCATGTACCTTTCTGTTCCAATTTACCTAAAAAGAAAAATTTCTACTGATACTGCGAGTTCAGATCCTGAATAAAATATAGGTTGGCTTCAGAGAATGAAAATTAACTCAAAGAAGATAATCGATCTTCAAGGAGAAAACGTGTCAGTGGATACAATTAGGAAGCAAAAATCTCCTGTTCCTTTGTGATGGATGCTGCAGGATGGCTATGGGGGTCAATGGGAGATTAGCCTACATAAAAGCGCTAGAGGGTCCTTATCTAGTGACTAACACAGTCAGTAAATGAAAGCCCTCCTTACCCTTCCCCAACCTATTTCCAGTTGTTTTCCCCCAAGTTTAAATTGGCTTGTCGTTTTACAAGGATGGATGGGTATTATTTTTAAGCTTTTATTTTACAATGGAAGAATGTGGGTGTTTCAGAGTGAAATTTTCCCATGGAGAAGGGGATAGCAATGAATTATAAACAATGTGAACCCTCCCAAGCTTTTTACACACACACATACATAACATAGACACACAAATATATGTGTATCTCTCTCTCTCTATATATATATAGATACACAGACACACACGCATATATGCTTATGTTCTAATATCTTCTCTACCAGTGGTGTTTTCTTTCCAAACATCATAGAAAGAGAAGTGGGGGTGGGAAGCCATTGGAAACTGTCTTCTACAATGGTAGTCTCTCTCCTGTATTCTCAATTGTTTAATCTCTTCGGTACTTGACATGGACTCAGAGAAACCCTTGACATATTGTCCCTGAGGAATATCCTTCAGTGACACCTCTGCCCCTTTCTTCCTCCAGGATAAACTCCAAACTTCTTAGCCTGAAAACTACTGTTTCCCTATCTGGTTACCTGAGGTCCCCTCCATAGTCCATGCTTTGACCCTTTATTAATTTTACCTTCTCTAGGAGATCAAGGATTTTTAAAATGAACCATGTTGATCACTGCTGTTTCCCCCAACACCTAAAACTATTCCTAGAACACCCTTAGTAAGTGACCAATAACTATTTGTTTTCCTAAGTCTAGAAAAATTCTTCTTTCTTCCTCAGACTGAATTTTACTTGTGTTTCAACTTTTGGGTGACTTGAGGGAAGTGTTCTATCTCCCCGTCCGGATCCAGGAAACACACCACTTTCATGCCTCTTAGAGCACCCACTGAACCCCTTCAGCATTTTATACACTGCATTTTTTTCAAAACAAAAACTGTTGGAAGTTCTCTCCCAGTGGAGCAGGTTAAAGGATCTGGCACTGTCACTGCAGTGACTTGGGTTGATGCTATGCCATGGATTTGATCCTTGGCCTATGAATTTCCAAATGCCACAGGCACAGCCAAAAACAAAAAAAAACTAATTTTTTATTGAAGTATAGTTGATTTACAATGTTGGGTTAGTTTCAGGTGTACAGCAAAGTGATTTAGTTGTATATATTCCCTTTCAGATCCTTTTCCACTATAGGTTAGTATAAGATGTTGAGTATAGTGTCTTGTGCCATGCAGTAGGTTCTTGTTGTTTATACATTTTACATGTAATAGTGTGTATCTGTTAATCCACACTGCATTTTTTTCTTTTTTGTAGGGCCAAACCTGCAGCATATGGAAGTTCTGAATTGGAGCTACAGCTACCGGCCTATGCCACAGCCACAGCAAAGTGGGATCCGAGCTGCATCTGCAACTTATGCTGCAGCTCACACAATGCTGGGTTCTTAACCCACTGAGCAATGCCAGGGATCAAACCCACATCCTCATGGATACCTTCAGGTGCTTAACCCACTGAACCCTGACCACGAGAACTCCCTACTTTGCATTTTAATAGTTTGCATCCATCAGCAGACAGAAAGCCCCACCCATCCACGGGGGTGGGGGTTGGGGGTGGAGGGGCCATTCTCCAATTCTGTTTGCCCTGTGTCTGTGTCTATTTGAATACTGATGAGTCTAATTAGTGCCCAAGACCTCTCCATACCCAGCGATCTTAGTGCTCTGTCCCCTACTCAGCCTTTCAGATGCCTCTACTTCTCTCCCTCTCCCCTACCCTAATCTGGTTGCATCCTCCTGTCTCTCCACACGTGCTGTGCAGGTCTTAACTCCTCATGCTCTGTTCCTTCTGCTTGGTTACCCTTCCTTCAGACTTGCTCTGCCTGGAACACTTTCACTGTCTTCACTTTATACCCGCCTCAGCTCACCCTACCTAAACCTGCCCCCCGCCCCCCACCCCAGCTTCCCCTGCTCCCAATCCCCTCCACCCAACACACAATAGGATATAGAGACTTGTAGGTTCATTGCTGTAGGTCTCCTGCTGGAAAGTAAGTTTCACACAAGCAAGGTTCTTTGTTTTATTCATTAAAACGCCTGGGACACAGCAAGCAATCAATAAATGCTTGAATAAATACATACTGATAGTATATATGCACACATAGACATTTATATGTACACATAAATATACATTCACTGTTACAATGAAATCTATTACATTGTTGAGTAGCATTGTTATCTACCTTAACACATGTCCTTTCTTCCCCTTAATAAAAGCCATAAAGAGGTTTTCATGGCTTCTTTTGAAAGGCCGATATACAACTTAATGGAAACACAGCCCCCTTCTTAACATGACACTTAAATTTTCCTTTTAAATGGAATTATTTGCCTTAATAAAGCATACTTTCTTTAGCTCCAACTTCTCACAAAATTTCAATGTTGCCTCAGAAGCCAGTTTTCAGCCCCCTTCGAAACCACGGTTAACTTTAAATCGGTCTTCTCCACTTTTGATGCCTTCAATAAAAACCATGTTGTAAACTCTTAAATGACTCAGTGTGTTTACATGACACATTGGTGGACTGAGAGAAAAATGCCAGAGCTGGGTCTGGGCTTCTGAAGCTTCCTCTTGCTATACAATGGACTGTAAAAGGGTTCGTATTCCCTATAAAGTATTTTCACTTTATTTATTTATCCACTTCTTACCACAAATAGTTTTTTAACCACTAACAAGCACAACATGAAAATATTTGTTCTTGCTTTTTTGTCACTGTGCTGGCATATCCCCAATGGCCCTGGACATGGAAAATATGTCACTGCAAGTCCCAAGTGCATTTATTATTCTCTGCATAGCCCTGTCATTAGAGAGCAGAGAGAGCCAAACTTTACTGAAACATGGCAATTTTATCTTTTGCTTGAGTTTAGATGTGGCTTGTAGAACATTAGATTTAGGAAATAAGGTCATTGGTTTGCTTTTGTTAATGTTTTTTGCCTTTTTTTTTTTTTTTAATCTTTTTAGGGTTGCACCTGCAGCATATGGAAGTTCCCAGGCTGGGAGTCGAATTGGAGCTGCAGCTGCCAGCCTACAGCACAGCCACAGCAACACCAGATCTGAACCACATCTATGACCTACAATGCAGCTCACAGCAATGCCAGATGCTTAACCCACTGATCGAGGCCAGAGATCAAACCTGCATCTTCATGGATACTAGTTGGATTCTTTTCTGCTGAGCCACAATGGGAAATTGCTTTCGTTATTTTTGATTTTCCATTTTCTTTATGTCTGGCTGTGTGCCTTTCCTAATTTTCCTTCTTTCCTTCCTTTTTATTTTTTTGCAATTTTTTCAGTTATTTAACTAACTGAAAATTATCTTCCTCATTTTGTATTTACTTTGTATCTATTTACATTTGTATTAGTATAAGACTAATGCCCTTACCCAGTTCCATTTTCCTTGCTCAAAGACATCACATCCCCATGGGATTGTCTTAGGGATAACTGTGGTCTTCTGGATTGGTGTCCACTTGGTAGCAAATGAGTCAGTTGGCAGGGACTTACTCCTTGTTAGTTATAAGATGTGTACAAATGGTATACATAGTTGATTTGTATTCTTACCTTACTGTTTACAATGTATAAGATAAGTTTTGCATGTACTCTGCTAAAGAGAGATTTGCAAAAAGTGTCTTAATTATTTTGAAAATATTTTCTGTGTCTTAAACATACTCTACTGAGAAACAGGCTGTCTGTGCCTTACAAACAACTGAGCAATCGCTCTTGTGGATGGGACATGGTCAAATGCAGGCTCCATCAAATGTTTTCATTATGTTCAACATTAACTGATTATTTTCTGTGCATATTAGGCAAAGGCTTGGTGTTAACGTCATATTTGAACAGCATTGAGGTGTTTTGTACATTGCATTTAATCTCTACCATCCTGTGAAGTTAAGTATCTTTTTGAAAAACAACTTTTTAAAGTAACCTTACTCAGAATCACTCATTTTGTTAATTGGAAGAGTTATAACATTTTACTCTATACTGATATACTCGCATTTATGAATTTAGTAATAAATTAAATGTTACCTAGCTGATAATACTACATTCACAGACACAAGACTGGTATACTTTTAAAGTGATGAGGGTAGGTTATAGGAAACCTTATAGGTTGGGGTGCATCCAGCATGGCCAAGCTGTGATAGAAGAAGACTGAGTAAGCTTGGGACTTGAGGACCAGGTAGAGACTGAAGACTAAGAATGTGCAAGGCAGGAGTTCCCATCATGGCTCAGCGGCAATGAACCTGACTAGTGTGCATGAGGATGTGGGTTTGATCCCTGGCCTTGCTCAGTGGGTTAAGGATCCAGCATTGCTGTGAGCTGTGGTGTAGGTGGCAGCTCAGATCTGGCATTGCTATGGCTGTGGAGTAGGCTGGTGGCTACAGCTCTGATTCGACCCCAGCCTAGGAACTTCCATATGCCAAAGGTGTGGCCCTTAAAAAAAAAAAATGCTAAACAGTGAAATAAGGAATCTAATTCCTCAGGTGCAGTTTACAATGAGGAGTATCCTGTCTTTATAATAAAACATAAAGACTGATAGTGGGTTAAAGTGTCCCTCAACCTGAACTTCAATGTATCTAGCCCTTGAGGTCTTTTTTCCATTCAGCTGCATATGACCTCACCTAGTATCTCATTGGAAGGACATCATAGAGCTGATCTTGGGCCATGCACAGATGGGCAAGTATTTAGGAGAAATGGGTTAGGGTTTTCTGTACTCTTAGATTGTGTGACTTGGAAAGGGAGTGGGAGAGGTGCCAGGTTGGGGGAAACTGATGGAGTCAGAGCTTAGCCAGAGTGGACCATCAGGCACTTTTTGTCACCAGCACCTGGAAGCTCCATTCAAGTCCCAAGATCATCTGAAAGCACCTTTCAGATGCGCAGTGGACATCTGTTCCTTGTAGGAGTGACAGCTGTCCTCTCTGTTACTCCTCTTTGAACTTTAAATAGATGGTTTAGCTCAAATGTTATAAGGAAAAAATGACCCATTGTAGCACAAAGACTTTTTCTGCTCTTAAAAAATTCACACCCACTGACAGTTATGCCTAAGCTATAAGCTGTCAATGACACAAAGTGAACCTGTGGTTAAAAATTATGCTGCAGGCATTCCCTCATGACTCAGTGGGACAAGGATCCTGTGTTGCTATGGCTGTGACTCTGGTTGCTTCTATGGTGAGGGTTCAATCCCTGGCTTGGAGATTGAAAAGAAAATTATTCTGTAACTTTAAAATAGTCAGATAGCCCAGCAGACACATACTGTGAAACATACATTCATTACCACTTTTATTATTATTATTATTATTATTTTGGCTGCACCTGCAACATATGGAAGTGACCTACTCCACAGCTGTGGCAATGCCAAATCTTTAACCCACTGCACCACAGTGGAAACTCTATTACCACTTATTCTTTTTTTTCTTTTTTCTTTTTTCTTTTTGTCTTTTTAAGGCCGCACCCAAGGCATATGGAGATTCTAAGGCTAGGGGTCGAATCGGAGCTGTAGCTGCTGACCTACGCCAGAGCCACAGCAATGCAGGATCCTAGCCGCATCTGTGACCTACACCAGAGCTCATGGCCACACCAGATCCTTAACCCACTGAGTGAGGCCAGGGATCAAACCCACAACCTCATGGTTCCTAGTCAGATCTGTTTCCACTGCACCACAATGGGAACTCCTATTACCACTTTGTTGTGAAGCATTTCACAGTAAAGCAAGATTTTTGCTTTAGTCATTGAGGTAAACTAAAGCTGGATAACTCTTCGTAATTCCTGAATATAAATTATGAAGGTTCTAAAGAGAATCTTAAGTTTAAAGAAAATAATATTAAATGTACTATACTGCATTTTTTTGCCACATATATATACAGCAAATGGTGCAGTTTGCCAATTATATAGTTTGTCTCAAGTGGATACTAAAAAAACCCACAGAATACTGCCAAGAAACATTTATTAATTTTTAGGATTCTAGGCATGAAGCAGCCATCAAATAAAGATAATATGCTAATGCAAGTGTCAAAATGATACATGAAATCCATATCATAATATGGGCAGACAGCAGGCATCACTGATGCTGACAATCTTGTGACACACTCTCTCTAGCAGACTGTGTCCTTCAGGGAACAGAGTTTGACACTCAGAGCCAGTCCATCCCAGGACAAACCCAGAGCATCAAACAGCTATTGTTTTAGTGGAAACATAGCCAGCAATGTCTCCTGAAGTATTTGTGAGTCTATAATAAGTTGTGTTCTCACATCCTCATTTCTGAGTTTTGTCTAAGAATATCACTGCCTTGGGTTTGGGAGAAAGATTTTCGAACGAGTTGTTGCACATGTAGATGCCTCCCCATCAAAACCTTAACAGTTTTTCCATCAACTTTATTTTTAAAGGAAACAGTTTAGAAATAGCCATGTGTTCAGCCGTTGCCAAGGATATTAGTGAGAAAATACCTAAAATATGTACAGCTTATGTCATACAATTGCCTAATAAATTAGTACAAAAAAAGCGCAAAACTTCAAGAATACTTAATGATGACGGGATATTTTATCACACTGTAGCAGTGTAAAAATAGTCTGGAAATCTTGCCAGAAAATTTTAGGGACAATATTCAACAGTTCATTTCACATGCTGTACAATACGGGCATCCAGATGTAGAAAACCTACCCAGATGTCCAGACTGGAGACACTCTGGGTCATCACTGAGACACTGCCTACCAATTTTTAACTAGTTTTCACATACACAAAGGTACAAACACTCCTACCATGTGTCCTGTGTACCCCTCCCTGAATTTCAATAATGACCAATATTTTGCAACATTTCCTTTAGCAACCTCTAAAATTTTTAGAATAATAATAATAATAATAAAAATCCACAGACATCATGTCATTTCACCTGTAAATGCTGTCAGCATGCAACTTTAACTTTGATGGGCTTTTTAAAAATTAACTGCCATTCTCCCACACCAAAAAATTAACAATTGCTAAATATCATCTATATTCATACTCCCAGTCTATAGTCTAATTACCCTGAGGGTTTTGAGAAGGCTTTTCTATGGCTGGTTAGTTTGAATAAGGATCCAAATAAGGTCAATAAAGACAAATACTACATGGTATCACGGACACGTGGAATCCTAAAAAAAAAAAGAGAGAGAGAAAGTCAAACTCACAGAAACGGAGTGGAAAAGGGGTTGCCAGGGGCTGGGGCTGGGGGAAATCGGGAGAGGTTGGTAAAAGGGTAGAAACTTTTAGTTATAAGCTGAATGAGGTCTGAGGATCTAATGTAGAACGAGGTGACGATAGTTGACACCACTGCTGTATAATTGGAATTTGCTAGGAAGGTAGGACTTAACTGTTCCCCCCAAATATATGTATGGTGAGGGATTAAGTGTTATTACGTGAATGAGGAGAATCTTCTCATCATGTGTTCTGTATATCAAATCACAATGTATCCTCTAAATGTCTCACAATTTTGTCAATGTCACCTCAATAAAGCTGAAAAAAATAAGACCAATACACAACCTTTGTTGTTAGTCTAAGTCTCTCTTATTCTGTGACAGTTCTCCAATCCACTCTGCACCATTGATTTGATGGAGGGACTGGAAATAATTTTTAAAAAATCATTAAAAATAAGAAAATATAATTGATTAAAAATGTTATCCCTTTTTTGTTAAAAAGGTCAAGCTTGTATTATTCTTCCCTTTTACTTTTATTTACATTTATGTTCAAGGTCTGGATTTGGCCAGTTGCCTGATCTGCTGTCATCTCCATTCTTTCACTTTTTCCTGTGAACTGGAATTTAGACCCAGAGGACTGACGGCCTTTAGTTATTCATGGGTGATACCCAGTGCTTCCTTCAGCCAGTCTCGAGGCACCCATGTGGTTGCCGTGCTCTTAGTGTGGCTAAGATGGATCCGGGGGATCAGGTGGGGTCAGCCTGACTCTCCTTTATAACAATCCCCATCACTTCACTTTTTTTTTTTTTTTTTGGTCATTTTAGGGCCATATCCGTGGTGTATGGAGGTGCCCAGGCTAGGGACTGAATCAGAGCTGTAGCTGCCAGCCTACACCTGCATACATACAGGCACAGCAATGCTGGATCCTTAACCCACTGAGCAAAGCAAGGAATAGAACCTGCATCCTCAGATTCATCTCTGCTGAGCCATGACAGGAACTTCCACTTCACTTTTTTTAAACCTTGGTTGACAACTCTTGTATAGATTCAGTATTTCACTGCAGTTGGCAAAATAACAAGTCCCTAATTTTGTTGCCTGTGGAATTCTTTTAAAAAGGGATTCTACGTTATCAATTATTTAGTTATCTTGAAACATGGGACACTTTCCATCCATTTAGTGAGGCTCAGAATAATGTGTTATCGCACTAGCAACCCCAAAGGTGTCCAGAGAGGCATTTTTTGGCATCATTTTTTTTTTTTGGTCTTTTTAGGGCCACATCCACAGCATATGGAAGTTCCCAGGCTAGGGGTCGAGGTGAAGCTATAGCTGCTGGCCTACACCACAGTCACAGAAACTTGGGATTCTTAACCCACTGAGCAAGGCCAGGGGTCAAACCCAGGTCCTCATGGATACTTCATTACCACTGAGCCACCAAGAGAACTCCCTTTTCAGCATCATTGTGAATGCACATATATGATGTATTTTAATCCATTGCAGTTACTATTTTCATACTAAAGCCATCACACTTAGGCCAGTGGGAGCCCCTTCAAGTTACCTCCTATGCCCTTTGACATGATCCAATTCCTCTTTGAGAGAATTCCTGCTTTCCCATGAGCTAAGACCTCCCAGGCACATCGTACACATTTGCTGGACCTAATGGCAATTATTTCTCTAAGACCCCTTGGTTCTTGTTAGTGGGAAATCTGACCACCAAAACTTGACTTTATAAGAAATACTGCCCTGGCGTCATGGGCATAAACATTGCACACAGTATCTTTTATTTTTTCAAAAATCCCAAAGTATTTGAAAAAGACTAGACATATAAAACCTTAAAGTGGGCCTTTCAAGGTTTAGCAAGCCAATCTATTACTTCTGTAATGATTTAAAAGTTTTATGTACACTTATAGATAGCATGTGTAAGTGTTTTCATTTATGCCTTCATAAATTTTATTTAAGAAATTTTTGGTTCTCTGAAATAGGAAACATGTACACCAATGTTCACTCGGCAGTTTCAGAATGTAAGCAAGATACAGCTTGAAGAATAATACATTTAATGAAACAATTATGTTTTCTATTTTCAATGATTTTTAAAACATTATTTGTGGATCTGCTTTTCTTAAGCTAGTATTTCTATTTTGGAACATTCAGTACGAAAATCTGAAGTATAGATTTGAAGTAGGTGTTTAGCTATCATTTAGAAGCCGAGCAGGCCAAGAGCTCTCTTTTGTCCAAATGTCTTTCAAAACAGTGCAATCCCTCAATAGAAACTTCAGGGCTATTAGAAGCTGCCTAAATTTCTAAATTCTCTTCACTCTCCGAGGTGCAAAAGCATCACATAATCCTTTTTCTTCCTTCCTTTTTTTTTTTTTTTCGGTCTTACTTATTTTGATTACTTGAGCTCCAGCAGGTATATTCAAAGACTTAACGTTACCTAGGCCCTTAGGCACCTGAGGCCAGTGTGGTGCTTATCAATGTTTTGGAATAAATGTACCAAAGAATCTCATGACCAAACCCAGAATTTGAGGCTACAGATGTGGGGGGGGACTGAGGTGGAAGGTAGAAGTGGCTGTCTCCTCTGGTCCTCTCTCCGTTTGATTTTAGCTCTGGGGTACAATACAAGGTCTGGTCCAATACAAGTCTTGAAATTGGTCTAATTGGCTATGGGCTAACTTCCCTTCATCCCTATCCCTCTCCACCCCTACTTTTACTGCCCTTGACTCATATGGACCATTCATTTTTAGATTTTATGTGCGGCACTTTTCATTAGCAAATAGAGCCTCTTGTGACCTCCTGGAAAGACTTGTCAAATTAGAGGGGGTTTCTTGTTGCTTTTCTCTTATGAAATAAGAGCAAAGCTTATATAAACACTTAAGTCTGTGGGCCAGACACAGTTTTTTTTTTTTTTTTTTTTTTTGTCTTTTTGTCTTTTTTGTTGTTGTTGTTGCTATTTCTTGGGCCGCTCCCCCGGCATATGGAGGTTCCCAGGCTAGGGGTCCAATCGGAGCTGTAGCCACCGGCCTACGCCAGAGCCACAGCAACGCGGGATCCGAGCCGCATCTGCAACCTACACCACAGCTCACAGCAACGCCGGATCGTTAACCCACTGAGCAAGGGCAGGGACTGAACCTGCAACCTCATGGTTCCTAGTCGGATTCGTTAACCACTGCGCCACGACGGGAACTCCCAGACACAGTTCTAAGCATTTCACATAGTTCAGCCCACAGCAGCCCCATGACAAGGATACTGTTATCAGTCCCATTGTACAGATAAGAAAATAAGATGCCTAGAAGGGATCATGTAACTGGCGCAACATCACACAAACAAAGAAGGGCAGGGTTGTGTTTGGGGCCCAAGCCATGTGGCTCCCACTAGTCTCTGAGTCTCAGAGTTTGATCTAGAATTAGCTTCTGTGAGCTGGAGCCTCACAGAGTCAGAAGGACCTGGTCTTTGTCTTCAAAGGGTCTGGAACTGTGATAATAATATAGAGCCATTCTCGATTACTGTAATGGAGTGACTTTCTTTTCTTTCTTTCTTACTTTTTTTTTTTTGTCTTTTTAGGGCCACACCTGCAGCATATGGAAGTTCCCAGGCTAGCGGTCCAATTCGAGCTATAGCCACCAGCCTACACCACAGCCACAAGAACGCAGGATACAGCACAGTTCACTGCAATGCTGGATCCTTACCCGCTAAGCAAGGCCGGGAATCAAAGCCGTATCCTCATGGATACTAGTCAGGTTTGTTAACCGTTGAGCCACAGCCTGGAGTGAATTTCTTGCTAAAGCAAACAAAGCAACCAATACATAGGTCTCTGGTAATTACAATTGAGACTTTAAACTGTCCGTGAAGGTAAAGAAAGTGGAGGATTATATTATTACCACTTTAGCTACTCTGTCCTGCATCAGTTAAATTTTCTGGGCTATAATTCGAGAGGGAAGCTAAATAAATATTGAAAGGCGCAAAGCAAAGGCAGGGTATTCATATTAGAAAGTGTGGACTAGAAATGTGGCTCTATCACAGCGTGTAAAGAAATATTCGAGGTCAAGACCAGGAATCTGAGAGTGCCATGACCTACACAGAAAAGCTGTTCCCTCACCAGGACCTGGACTTCTACACATTACTTTCTGGAAGTTACTGAAGCCAAAACACAAAGCCTACTGGACCTGAAGCAATGGCGGGTGCGGGAACATTGCTGTATTTGCTGCAGCCGGTGCATCTGGTGGCAGATTGTCCTTGGGATCAGTGTGAAGTTGCCCCCACAGGCCGCTGGGTTGTGTGGCCCTGAAATGTCTGGCATTGACGAGGCAGAGACCACCACCCTCTAGCCAGGCCGGGGACCCAGGTCTCCGAAGGTGGAAGGTCAGAGCCTCACCTCACAACACCGCCTGAGGTCTGTTTCTTATTACCAAATAATTTCCAGAAGGAGAGCAGGCAGGAGCCTGACGTCCCAGGAGCGGCACCAGGGGATGGAGACTCCGAGGAGGAGAAGCAGGGTCTTCCATGCAGCGTCTTCTCGGAGACCGAGGCTGAGAGGGGTCGTGGGGTCAGGAGAAGGCGGCCCTCCCCCTGACCCCGCCCCAGGACAAATGTGGCTGTGGGAGTGACCAGGCCACTCCTCAGAGGACGACAGAAGCTTACGGGGAGGAGGAGATAGGATGAAATGAAGGCTCTGCCATCAGGAGGGCTGCCTGCCTCTCAGAAGCTGTGGGCGGCAGCCTCGGGCAGGCCGGTCCCCAAGAAGGGAGGTGCAAAGCACATCCACGGGCCCGAGGTGAAGGACCACCATTAAAAATAAATAAGAAACTCCAAATGTGTAAATCCGATATAAGCCAAACCATATGGCATAACATGAAAACGTTTTCTCCCTATACGTTTGGTCCCATGGTTTCCTACTCGATTTGATCCACAGGAAGGTATTAACACACCTTGGGCCCTGGAGCGTCTCCCCTGACCCATGGCGTTGATAACACAAGCAGCGCAGCGGTGCTGTGGGTGCAGCTCTACGTGTGAAGAGAGGGCTGTGTGTGGAAGGGCTGTAATCCCAGGATAACACCTCATACATTAGCGGCCTTCCACACTGAACAAAGCCATTTTTCAGACAAGTCATAAAGTAGCCCACGAAACAAGTGTTTCAGTGTTTGCTCCAAATGAGGCAGTGGCCCGGGGCCCACCTTCCCTGACATCATTGCTGACACGGCCAGCGAGGGTTTGGTATCTGATTAGGGCTCCCGCCACCGTGGTGCCAGACGCCCTCTTGAAGTGAGGTGACGGAGGGAAATTAATGTGTCAGAGTTAGCAGAAGGTGAGAGTGTCTGCTCCACGTTTCCTTTGGAGAGCTTCAGCCGGCTCGGCCTTTGATTCTTTCCAAGAGAATCTTTTGAAGCAATTTATGGAGTTTGGTAGTAGGTAAAGAAGAGCTTCCAGCAGGAAACTCAGCCAGCATCACAACTGAAGGTGACCTAAGGGATGCAGATATGAGGTGACTTTATGGATAAATGGGGTAAAATAGGTGACTTGCTGAAAGGATGCTCTGAGGTCCCCTGGGACGTGAAAGCAGCTGTATCCCTTTATCCCTAAAGGATGAATTTTTCAGCTGGGCTGAGCCCTTGAGCCACCCCCTGGTTCTGGAGAATCATAACCTCTCTCACTGTCAATTTGTTTACCTTAACAATAAGGGGAAATGTTATATGCTTCACGGACTCATGGGAAAATTGGGTAGAAAATGCCAACATGTGCTTTGAGATTGTTTGATGAAAGGATGATGTATATATATATAGGTGTTATTTCTGTAATGTGTTCTTTTCTCCCCCTCCTCCTCCTGGCCTGTCAGCTGCTATATACATAAAACTTATCACAGCTCCCAACCCTCTTCATTTCTGCTTTCCCGGCCAATGTTTGGATCTATAGATGGAAGATTCTGCGGTGTACCTTTGCTTTATTCAATTGAAACAATGCACACAAAAGATTTCTGCGGACCTAAAGATCAGACAGAAATATCAGTTACTATTTTCTTTTTTAATTGAGAAAATATAACCCCAAAATTCATCCTTCTCATCAAAGTTGGACCTGAATCTTGGCTGTGGTACTCACACCTATGTAGAGCTTATGCACACACACACACACGTGAGCAAATGCAGTCACACATATGCACACACAAACACAGACGCGTGCCTCAACTTGGGGCCAGAAGAATGGATCTGAATCCTGCTTCCACTGCATGGCAGTTGTGTGACCTTGAATCAATGACTCAACACCTGTACCTCAGTCTCCTCCTCTGTGAGTCAGGAATAATGACAGTACCCGTCTCACTACCTCGCAAGGTGGTTGTAAAGGTGAAATCAACAAACTACTCTGAACAGTGCTTTGTGCATAGTAAACGTTGCATATTTATTTGCTGTTAATATTAAGGGGAGAAACTCGGCCCTGCTAAAAGAGATTTCTTTCTCAACAAGGCCTTTAATAAAATTTTCCATATATAAAGGGGAGAATGAAACATCTAACATGAATTAACAAAGATTTTAATGGGTCGGGCCATCTTAATACCACACATGGAAAGGCTGTGTCATTTTCGCAGCAAATGTCAGGCTTTCCTGGTTTACCCATTGGGAGAGTCAGCCCTGGGCTCCAGCAGTTTTCAGGAGAAATGCGAGACCACGGCCAGTAAACACTGTAAGTGCCTCAAGGTTCGTTTCAAGCTGTTCTCCTAAGAGTTTAATGGAGGCAATTATCTGCCTTCTCAGAAATCTGGGGGATTGAGAAGGGCCTCTCAATGTGAAAGGAAATAGGCTTCACCATTTAATATCTACTTTCTTGAGTAATGGAATATGCATGGTCACCGTTCTCCTTGGTGCTTTTTCCCGCAAGCCAACCTCTGAGAATGGCTGTATCATTTTGCGTTATGTTTGGAGTTGCTTCCGGTTCCTAAGACCTGCTTAAAAATGTTCATTCCTTCTCAGATTCTCTGTAATTATGACGTACTCTGGATGGAAAAATAAGATCTTGATCAGGACTGTGGGGTTGAGTAACCAGCCTTTTGGAGGCGCTAAGAGTTAGGAATGTGTACGAAGTTGCACTAATCGAGATTTAAAGAAACACTAACTCCTGAAGTAACAAGCTTGGTTAGTAACTCGGAATTATTCTTCATCACAGCTCATTCTAATCTTAATTTCCAGCCAGGTTGAAGAACAATATTCCATCAATAAAAAAAAAAAGAGAGAGAGCGAGAGAGAGCTCCTTTGACATGTGGGTGTTTAACATGTAAATCATTGCAGCTTTGATTTCTGAACAGAATTTTATTTCTGCATCATCCCTCTTCCAAAACCTACTTCCGAGAAACTTCCTGAAGTGCGCACACCCCTTCACTTTGACTCAGGGAGTCTCGGGTAACTGCCTTCCCTCAACTGTAAATTTTTAGTCACATTATCAACTCCTCACCTGCATCTTATTTTCATCAAGGAGTATGAGCAGCTCAAAGTTTTTAGGTTAATGTAAAATACGTACACAAACCCAATTAACCTTTTCTTTTGTTGAGATCCTCCCCACCAAAAATGTTTCATATAAATTGCTTTCAGAAAAAGTCTGGAGTTACACTAGATTATAGCATAAATCTTTATATTCAAATAAAACTTTAAAAAGTGTTTAAATGGGAATAAGTGATGGACAGGAAATCCATTTTTTGATAACCTATGATGTCTCATGCACTACTCTGTATCTGAATTATTTGACTCAGTCCTCATAACAAGCATGTGATAAAGATAAAGAAACAAAGGAATTTCTGAAATGCGGGAAACCACTCATGCTAAGGGCAAGAGATGAGATTTTTTTTTTATCCTAGATATAAATAAATAAATATCCTGTTTTTTAATATAGAAGGGCTTTCTGACAATTTCAAGCATACCATTTACTTTTAGTATTATTTTTTCGATCAACAGAATATTAAGGACTCAGTACACACAGTGAGTTCATTAGGACAGTCACTGGAAAAATGATTCCCATCTTCAAAGAGGGGGATTTAATTGGTGAGAGAAAAACATACAACCCACACCTTCAATAACCACGTCACTCTATAAAACAACATGGGACAGACAAATAGGGGTGAAGACAACGAGGTTAGTCCTCATTTATGGAAAAGCCTCCTGAAGGGGGGGGTCAATTAACCAAGCCCCCAAGGATGGATGTGAAAAGCCTGGGAGGAGGCAGAGTCTGTCATTATTATCATAACGATGGAAGGATTTAAAATTATTGTGGGACCAAAAGAAACTGTAAATGATGATACAGTTTGGAGGATAATTGGCACAGTTTAAGCTTGCGGTGATAAAATCTGGTTCAAGATGATAATAGTACACATATAAGCAGGGGGAGGGGGGGATAGTTTTAGAAGACCCACTGAAGCTATGAGGTCTTCACAGTGATAATTGTTTGACTTGGAAAAAATGGTTTTGCAGATTGTTTGATTTTACAGGAGAATCCTTTCATCTGACCCAACTGGTACTGGTGTTTGGTTGCATAACTGAGTCAGCTGAAGAAAGGAGTCACTAGGAAGTGAAATATATGCATGGTTTGAACATTTTGGTTATTTTGAAAATTCTTTTGCATAAATCTTCATGCACTTACTAATATTTGATGCAATTCCAAGCCTTTTCTTAGATGGATATGTTCACTGGATTCTAAATCATCTTTCTTGTATAAAACATCCTTAGGGCATTAAAATTCCAGATTGTTGGGGTTTTTTTCCCAGGTGAATTAAAGACAGTTACAAAACAATATGATCAAAAAATTCACCTACATTTTGATTCCCCCCCACCCAGTCTCTCAAAGTTGTCTCACCTACACCACATTCAACAGCGATCATTTCTGTCACAGTATTATTAAATATGACTCAACAGATATTCACAATTGTGCAAATGAAAGCTCCCAGGTGGGATGTGAGCTTTCAGGGGGCTCCCAGCAGTGGTCACTGTGTTGTTTTGGTAGCAAAGGCATTAGTTAATCCAGCAAATCAGCAAAAGAGAGATTGGTGAAGAGCTTCTATTGTTCTATGCAGAACACATTCCCCCAAAAGTTAAATGGTAACTGGATGTTTATCATGATTACTATGTGCATTAAAGTGTACTGTTGCCTCATTTTATAATAAAACTATAGCTTGACTGTAAACATATAGACCTTCCACATTTTCTTCTGGGGAATTTTCGGTTTAACAGAGAATAAATGTTGAGTGTAACAATTTTTAAATTTGGAGCAAAATTGAGGCTGTCAGCAGATAAGAAATGAGATAGAACTTGACCTTCTAAGGTAAAAGATTTATAAATATATATAAGCCACAAATTTATTCGCTTCTCTTATTCTTTATGAGGTTAATCCAAATGAACACCTGCTTATTTTTTAAAACTGTATTTTCCCCAACATTTATAAAATTATGAAATATTTATTTGCAAGAACCACTTTAGGGAATTTTTTTAGGGCTTTCAGAAACATGAAAGAAATGGATCTTCCTGATTCCCTAAATAAGTGAAGTTAAGCCAAAAAGTTATCACTAACTTCCTTGAAGTCATCCATCAAGTCTACAAAAGCAAAGGCTATAATTAAGGGGAAGACACTTGTTCCAAAGTTATCCTTTGACATGGAACCCCTAGATCTGTTATCCCATCTCACTTTTTTCCCCCCTTCATTTTTGTAAATGGCTGTACCTGCAGCATATGGAAGTTTCTGGGCTAGGGGTCTAATCCAAGCTATTCCTGTGACCTATACCAAAGTTTGAGGCACTGCTGGATTCTTAACCCAATGAGAGAGGCGGGGATCAAATCCACATCCTCACAGAGACAATGTTGGCTCCTTAATCTGCTGAGCCACAACTGAAACTTCCCATCTCATTCTTTCTTAAATCTAAGACTTTCACTGATGTGTCTGAATGGCAGCGCCTACTAGCTCCCTATTGCATGGCAGGCTGGTTAAGTTCATTTCTGACCTCCACTTTGGCATCCAGGTCCATAAATTAGAAAGCACGTGAACATAAGGCATTAAAATTATAGACTGTGACAACTGAACACTATAGCTGATTTCAAATCATGCCATTGCATGTCAAAATGAATCTTTTTTTTTTTAAAAGATCCTTTTCAAGGGTAAAGGTTATAAATATGAATATCTCAACTTTTTATTTTAAAGCATAATCCGACTTCACAGATTGACTTATCTAAAAGTAGAAATCCATAGTAGGAACCTTGAGTGTGTTCATCATGGAAAATTATCTTCCCAAAGTTCATCTTTCCAATCTCTAGATGTGATAACCATGTCCCATCTAGTGTTTTATAAATTGAGTGATTTCCAAAGATCCATTTTAGTGGGTGTATTTCATTTAGTGAGCATCTGGATGGCCATTAACAGCTTTTAGGTCCCTCAGAGATTTTTAATTATGACAGCATGGGTAGGCCTGCAGTGAAAGGCCAACACCCAGCAGTACATCACTTAGATGGCATTGCACTTGAAGAGCAGGGGAGTTGGAGCTGAGTACTTTAGCTGATAAAGCAGGCATTTTTCACCAACCAGACCTCAGTTCCACTTGTCTCTGATCCCTTAAGTGAAATTCATTTTGTTCTATCAACGATGCTACCATTAGTTGATAATCCAGGAGGCAATAGATGTCATACACAGTTCACCCTTCGTCTGTGGCTTGGTGTTTCCGAACATAGGCTGCATAAAATGGAGGCATGGTGGACGTGCTTGGAGAATCCCTACTTACAGCCTTAGCTCAGAAATTGTACAAGTTTGGTGAATCGTTAGCAGTTTTGTGTAGGATTTGGGAGGCAGTTGGGGTGATTATGCTAATTTTTTTTTTTTTTCCTTTTTAGGGCCATATCTGCAGCACATGGAAGTTCCCAGGCTAGGGGTTGAATCAGAGCTGCTGCTGCTGGCCTACACCACAGTAACAGTAACATGCGTTGCTAATCTGAGCCGCATCCATGACCTATGCCACAGCTTGCAGCAAAGCTGCATCCCTAATGCACTGAGTGAGGTCAAGGATGGAACCCACATCCTCATGGATACTAGTCGTGTTCTTAACTAGCTGAGTCACAATGGGAAACCCTATTCTGATTTCTATAAGGGAAGAAATATTGGCAGATTTACTTTAAGAGTCCCATGGTCACTGGATTGGGAGAGAATTTGTGATTCTAATATTACCTTTGTGAGTTCTAGTGTTCTGTGTTTGCCTCCCACTCAGGTTAAAGATGAAAACCTAATGCCTGGGGCAGTGTTTATTATATAGTTTGTGCTGAAAATATGGGAGTAAGGGTGAGGTGGAAAAAGAGGTCTCTATTTTTTTTTTTTTTTTTTTTTTAGGGCCCTGCCCGGGGCACATGGAGGTTCCCAGGCCAGAGTTGAAACACAGCTGCAGCTGGCAGCCTATGCCACAGCCACAGCAACGCCAGGATCTCAGCTGAGTCTGTGACCTATGCCACAGCTCAGTGCAACACCGGATCCTTAACCCACTGAGTGAGGTCAGGGATTGAACCCGAGTCCACATTATCCTAGTCAGGCTCATTAACCACTGATCCACGAAGGGAACTCCCAGAGGTCTCATTTTATGAGACCAGAAGAACCACTAAGAATATTATCACAGAGGATTTGGGAATGAAAGATCAGAACACAGGTACAGGCATTAAGACTCTGAAATGATAATACAAAAAGCTTTCCAGGAGTAGTGCTCAGCTAGACAAGACACTCATGCAGAAATAAGAAACACTCATATGCCTGAGGTCTTTCCTGGGGCTGCTGATTGAGTGGAAGACTGAGAGGGCATTTTACTTTTGGGTGAGTGCTTTTAGGGTCTACTCAGATATCCCCCAACCCAGCCTGGGGAAAACTTATCACAAGCTCTTCGAGGGAGGGAAATTAGGAAACTAAAAGAATGAGATCACCCTTCCAGGAATAATAATCAAGGAGGGAGAAGGCAACTGTGAAGCCTTTGGGATTTTTCTTAACAGGCTATAAGGGCAGAGGAAAGCCCTGTGATCTACCCCAGGGGCACACTCTGGCTGCAGGGCTGGCTGGGAGGGTGGGATGGCATTCCCAATCCCCAGCCCTCCACTTGGGCTTGATAAGGAGATAGCACCACTTACCAGGAGGGTCTACATTAGTTGATGAGTAACATTAATAACCCATCATGGCTGAGGTGGTTGAGTGAAGATACGTTCCATGAGTGGCAGCCAGAGGAAGTTAATTACCTCCAAGGAGAATATGTGAACCACTTGGATTCCACGTGGGAGTGGGGATGGCCTTTGGGGGAAAGTCCAGTGATGCTTCTGGCCTCCATCCAAAGACCAAGCCCCATTACTGTTGCATTGGATTTATTAATACTATAACTTTACACAAATTTACCCATGCTACAATTTAGATATGCAGAAAAAACTATAGTTAATTTATTTTGTCTAGAATTAGTCTCTCAAAAGTCCTTGATGAGAATTGGGGTATAGACAAAATAGAAGTTTCCTGTTTCCAGCTGAAACTTCTGGAGATAGATCCCCTTTAGATGGCCTTGCGCCACTCTGAAACACGACCAGGGCAAGATAGGTTTGGGGGCTCCCTCTGGTTAGGCAGGAGAAACCTGGATATTCAGACTCTTTGGGCTGCTCTAAACGTTACCTATAAAATGGCCTGGATGTCACCCAGCAGTTTCCACAGGCCCCTGGGTGGGGCCGGGAAGGTGGATGATTGCCAACAAATGAACCTGTTCTTGGACCTGTGTTCAGTACAGGTGAGGAAACTCCTAAACCCAGGAGCAAACTCCCCACAGGGAGCAGGTGGAGAATATGAGATGCATGTGGCTTTTTAAAAAATTTTTCTTTTCTTTTTTTCCTGTGTTTCCTTAGAATTTCCTGGGCTCATCCATTTCTTTCCTTTTCACTCCACATCTGTGGAAGGGACTGGCTACCGCATCTTAACATCTCATTTGAAAGGAGAAAGAACTGTCGTTTAGAATTGTGGTTGATTCCAGCAACACTGACACAACCTTACTGTATATAATATATAATGAACATAATGAATGGAATCTCTGAAGACCCCCCCAAACAAGATGCCTCATTAATAATTGAAATTTTGAAATAAGAAAATTATGCCTGCATTGGGGCCACAACTTCCTCTTTTCTGTTTATCTTCTCCGCAAAGACATCAGTCTACTTGTCCCACAAGCATTTGCATCATGAAAGTTGCTCTTTAAACATAATTCAAGTCCTGAAGAACGCTGGGAAGAACAGGTGAGAACTTTCATCTAAACTGAATTCCATAAACATCTTGGGGGACCAGCTTTGTTGAAATGTCCAGGTCACTTTTTTCATCTTAAATGAGTAAAAGTGAAGAGGCATTTTTAAGGACAACATAATGATACAATAGTGTTTTAGAATTTTTAAATTTAATAGTATTAGTAATTCTGATCACTCTATGTGTTAGAATAGATACTGTTTTACCAAGGAGGGACATGATTAGGCATAATGAGCACCATCGGCAGAACAGGGAATAGGGTAAAGCGAGTGAGGTACCACAGTGCTTGTCCTGGTGATTAAGAAGTTGGGTGAATGAGACAAGCTGGGTGGGAATAGCCTTATCCCCTAAACTTTTCAGGTAACTATTGCCAAATCCAGTTAACTGAAAAATATGAAGATGGGAGACACAGGTTTTAGAGGGAAGAGTGGTGTGACCAATTTAGAAAACATTTTTTTTTTCTTCCTCTTTGTCTTTTTAGGGCCACACCTGTGGCATATGGACGTTCCTAGGCTAAGGGTCTAATCGGAGCTGTAGCTGCCGGCCTACACCACAGCCACAGCAACTCGGGATCTGAGCCGCATCTGTAACCTACACCATAGCCAACAGCAATGCCAGATCCTTAACCCACTGAGCGAGGCCAGGGATTGAACCCGAGTCCTCACAGATATGAGTCGAGTTTGTTACCGCTGAGCCACAATGGGAACTCCTTAGAAAACATTATGTTTGGACTTGATTGTAAGAGGCAACATTGGGGAAGTCAGATAAAAGAGATGAAAAAGGGATGATTAATTCCTGAAAAATTTTCTGTCCTATTTGAGGTCATAAATATTTTCTTCTTGAAGGAAAAGACTAATAAAAGTCATTCTGCTAAAGAGTGTAATTCCCCTAAATCACAGCATCCACATTCTGAACACTTTTTAGCACACGGTTTGCAAAATAGTAACCTGGCCACGGTGACAGATTGTGGATTCTGAAAACAGAAAAACCCTTTAAAAAAATTCTCAAGCATTTGTCCATGTATTGTTCATATTAGCTTTTTCTCCCTATTCTATCCCCTGTTGATTTGAATTAGGTGGCAAAAGGACATTTGATTATGTTAGATATTTGCCCTAAGGTTAATGAGTAATGTTTGTGATCTGAAACAGGTATATTACACTGATAGTGTCAGGAATGCCCCTTGCTGTGCAAAAAAAAGGTGTCAAAATGCCAATAACCAAGTGTGTGGGGAAGGTTGTAGGGACTGTATCTGGCCACTTGGTGGGCAGATCATAAACTCTTAATAAGTGGCCCTTGGGCTGGGAAAGCCTCGTAATTTGTCCACAAGTCTTTCCTCTACATCACCACCCCCCCTCAACGCACAGCCTGTGGCTTTAAACATTTTCTCAAGCAAATCTCAAGGTATTTCTTTCTAACTCCCCTGTAAATAAGTGGTGAAGAAAGAACTCTCCTGTGCTTTCAAACGTCTATTTTAAACTCCTAGTGTGGCTCATCCATTTTCATCTTTTAAAAAATAAATTACACCTATGAATTGAACCCCTTTAAAATGACATGCCCTTTTATTTTTTCTTTATTTTTTATTAGAGTATAATTGATTTACAGTGTTGTGTCAATTTCTGCTGTACAGCATCATGACCCAGTCATACATACATATACATTCTTTTTCTCGTACTATCCTCTATCATGTTCTATCCCAAGAGATTGGATACAGTTCCCTGTGCTGGCACTGGATCTTTTTTTTTTTTAGTGCCAAACCTGTGGCATATGGAGGTTCCCGGCTAGGGGTCCAATCAGAACTGCAGCTGCCAGCCTTTGTCACAACCACAACAGTGTGGGATCCGAGCTGTGTCTGAGATCTGCATCACAGCTCACAGCAGCACCAGATCCTTAACCCACTGAGTGAGGCCAGAGATCGAACCTGCAACCTCATGGTTCCTAGTCGGATTTGTTTCTGCTGTGCCACGATGGGAACTCCTGTCCTGTAATGAATCTTGAGTTTGCATTTAAACCTCTCGATTGCAACAGGATGAGGCTCTGAATCACGATGGCCTTCAGAACCGGCTTATAGAATATCTAATCCAGTTACCTTCTTGGCAGCTGCAAAGACTATCCCACTTGTCTGGTTTTAAAGCGGATTTAAACATTTTATATGCTTTTTTTTTTCCAAATTAACATTTATGATAATTTACAAAAATATTTCCTTCTTTTGTTCACTTATGCTTACCATGTGCCAGGTTGAATTCTAGGATTTGAGTTATTGGAGAAGAGAATAGATGTGTTTGAGAACTTGGTTTTTTTTTTTGTCTTTTTGTTGTTGTTGTTGTTGTTGTTGCTATTTCTTGGGCTGCTCCCGCGGCATATGGAGGTTCCCAGGCTAGGGGTCTAATCGGAGCTGTAGCTGCCAGCCTACGCCAGAGCCACAGCAATGCAGGATCTGAGCCGCGTCTGCAACCTACACCACAGCTCACGGCAACACCTGAGCAAGGGCAGGGACCGAACCCGCAACCTCATGGTTCCTAGTCGGATTCGTTAACCACTGCGCCACGACAGGAACTCCCGAGAACTTGGTTTTTGCATCACACACTAATGGATTTTGGCTAGTTTCTTAAACGGACCATTTCTATATTCCTGAAATTCAGTGCAAAAAGGAGATCACTGTGGTCTTGTGTGAGAGTTTTGACAATTAATCACATTATTCTTATCCAGGCACTATGCCTAGTGTTTTTTACTCATGAGAATCAAGGGAACAGTCCTCCCCCTTGTCCTCCTGCCAGTCAAATAATTAACCTGCTCATCGTGTCTTAAATGACTGTGATTCACAGCCTCTGAAATTCACATCTGGGACAAGCTGGGGGAAAAAATTCATAAAGAAGAAAATCCTGGTAACTTCTCAATGTTCTACTTTTCCTTTCTCTGGCTTCCTTTTTTCGTTCCACCAATGTTGTCAGCTTTTAATTCTTTGGGGAGAAGAATAAAAGAGATGGGAAAAGGCCACAGGTATGTTGGGACATATAGTATTACGTTTTTAGGTGGGGACACTCCTGGTAGCCCTATTGAACTCATGTTACCAATGGCTCTTCCCGGTAGCAGAATGCAGTTGTAGGATGCAGGAGGTTTCCCTGTTGGATGCTTCGCCATCCTGTCCATATTCCTTCCTCACTGTGGGAATGATGTTTGTAGAATTGTAAAACATGAGGGTTTTGAGTCAGAAATTAGAGGGCATTTATATTTGTCTTCTCCTGCCATGACTGATAAAGTTTTCATATTTCCAGATTCATACTCTTGGATGAATAATAATGTTCTTTTTGCACAAAAAAAAGGTTATACCTTGAATTTAAATTCTCACACATACTGAGAGCGGGGAGGGATAAATTGTGAATTGGGGATTAACAGAAACACACTATTTTACATAAAATAGATAAACAACAAAGACCCACTGTATAGCACAGGGAACAACATTCAATACGATGTAATAACCTATAAGGGAAAGGAATCTGAAAAAGAATCACTTTGCTGTAAACCCAAAACTTTGTAAATCTACTAACTTCAGTAGGAAAATTTTTTCACAATTCTACACAAAAGAGTTTGAATTATATTCCTCCTTTCCTCTTTCAGACACTTTCTCTGCTGTACAGAATAATGATGAGGCAGGAGGAGGCTGAAGGAGTTGTTCATCTTTTAATGTAAATCTATGGAAAATAGGGTTTCTTTAAAAGCAAACTGTGAGAAATGTAGTTTCACTTTTTAAAAAGGAAATTGAAGTCGTTGTATCTCTAAACAACAGTTCTTCATCTTTGCAGAAAAAATTTAATTTTCTTTGAAAACTATCATGCATGGCACAGGTCTTGTTAATCAGAGAAATAATACTCTGGATAAATTATTTTTGACAGAAGTATCATCTCTTTGTATAGTTTTGGCCAAGCAACTTCAAGAAATTACCTAAAGAACTAGAAGAGAGTGTAAAATATGATGCTTTAGTTACTGTGTGTGTGAGTTAGAGTCCAATAATATTAGTGACAGAGATCCCATAATCAGAGAGGTGTAGTTGATGAGTGGATATTTTGTTTGGGGGCTTCTGGGGCTTATCAAGTAGATTTAAAAGCTTGGATAGCCTTTCCACATACATATAATCTGGTATAAAACACGTATAAGATATTTTCTCAGATGATGTTCCTAGAAGTAACTGCCAGTTTGTCTTGTTTCGCTTTTCAGTTTTCACCTTGTCGACAGTTTCAAAACAGCTATATTACTGAAAATAAAAATGCTCAATTGAAATCCATGTGTTTACAGCAGAGGGCGATTCTGCTTTTTTATATCGAAAGAAAGTATATGAAAGACGTAAGGTGAACAATTTAGGAACTTTGCTTTCACAGGATGACTCTACTTTTGGTGGAGGGTGATTATTTCTGCTGTTACATTATTAGTATTTCATATTTCTACCCATAGTGTCTGCTACAGACATATTACTTTCATTAATTCATTCTAAATACTTCAATTTCATCTTAGAAATGCTTGGGAAACATGGCCACAATTTCACTTCCTCTTCCCATAACTGATTTATTAGTTTTTACTTGATTACACAAATTCAGTGCCAAAAGCAGACTGGAAGCTGACATAGGTCATTAGAATAGAAGTAATAAAAAATTCACATCATAAAAATTTCAAGTGAAGTATTGTAAACCAAAGACCTTGAATAGCCATCATTCTTCGAGCCCCTGTGTTAGACTTTTCTCCTCAAACTAGCGTCAGTGAATTCTCTGAAAGATAATTAAATTTTGTGATTCCGTTACAATGACAAGCTAAAGAAAAATAAGATGTGCATACACTGGGTCTATATATGATTCATGCCTGAGTTCTCACATTTGGAGATGTGCCTACAATCTCATTTACACTTGGGTAGGTCAAATAATGTCACAAGGGCTGCATGGATAAAAATTAATAGTATTTTGAATATAGAAAAAGGGAGTGAAGATTGAATAATTATAGAATGACTATTAATTACTCAACTACTATAATTGTAGTGTAGACAGCAAAATGGACTAGTCAAACCCTAACAAATAAATAATATTGCCCCTATATTGTAGCTTTAGGTACTGTACTTGAGCTATGGATGGATGTATTGGGTAGACTGCCCAATTTACAATTCATTGGCAGTAAGTATGATAAATGAAAAGTAAAAATGTTTCTGTCTAGGATCCAGAAATCATTGGTTTCCATATCTGTTCAAAGTTGATTTCGATTACACTCAATTTCACCCAACTTCAAGTAAACAATGTAATTTTGCAGAGTATTTAAGAACTATCTTGTTGAAATTGAGAATAATGCTGGGTCTTTACCTTTCTTTGTCTGATTGCTTTTGTAAATGACAAATAGAGTATAACTATCAATTTATACATTAAACGATGTACTTGGAGAACTGGTTCTTTCAAAGGATCGAATAATGGCATGCACAAAATAGTACGAAAAGAGAAGAAAAACCCATCTTGCTTATTTGTTGAATTTTATAAGTTATTTGCCCTAGGTAAGTAAAATATTAGTAAATTTTTAAATATATTGACTCCAATTTTTTCCCCTATATCTTAAGTCTTCCCAAATTTTTCCCTTTAAAACTCCTACCCTAGTGGGGGTCATGTCCCTAAGTACAGGTTTTACAGCCATGGGAAAGTTGCATACATTATGTAATATGCTGGTTTATGGCATAATGCATCATTTCAATTTTTGTGTGTTTCTCCTCACACCTAGAACGATACTAAAAGATGCCGTAGAATAATCAGCAAATATATGACTTCATATCAAGGAAAAGCACTTTACGGAAGAGGAGAGACTCCAGGGCAACAGATTTCTACAGCGGTACTTTCCTAAGTGTACTAAGGTAATTAGCCTCAATAGGAGATAATTTTGGTTCACAGGGGTTGCTGTTGTTTTAAGTCTTTCTGGGAAATTTGGATTTTCCATTGATAGCAGTTTTAACATGTCACCCTGGAGCCAGAGTGAATTAAAGTGAGGAGCTACACAGTCTAAACAAACATTCCTTCCCATTATCAGAAGCCTGACAACATAATAGCATAAACTATAGTCATGTGGTCACATTCACAAGTAATGCAGGATCAATTAAAAATCAAAGAAATGCTACATTTCCTAAACCAGACTGGAGTTGGGGGAAAGCATGTTTAAAATTACCACTTTCCTCCCCTCCCCCATAACTTTTATATTGTGTTTTAAACTGAAAAAAAATATAACAGTGTTTATTAGAATCACTCACTCATGTGATTAGTCTACCTCTCTGTTTTGTAAAATTAAGGCAGACTGTGGCAATATTGCAATACTACTTCAGCTATTTCAATCTTGACTATGCTATGTGATTTGGCATGCTTAATTTTTATTTCTCTATTTTACCCTAATTGCACAATTACTCAAAGTTAGAGCTACAATTCTGTTACATTTTACATTTTCCCCAAGGATGTTGATGGAACATGGTTTGCTTATATTTACCATGAAATCTTTTTAAACATGTGATGTTAAAAGTGAAATATTTTTCCATGTATTTTTTCATTTGTATAACAAGGAGATTTACAAAGTAATTTATAAAAATGGAAGAATTATATTTCTGAAGTGACAATATTTTGTCAGTAATTTTGGCATTCTAATATGACTTTATTTACTACTTTTAGATGACAGTTATACAGATAACAAAAATGTATCAACATGCTTTTGGCTACAGAATGTTTGTGTTATAAAACAGCAACAAATTTTTTGTTGTTGTTCAAAGGAGAGTATATTAATTGTATTTCCAAAAATCGTTTAGATTTGAACTTTGTGTGTGTGTGTGAGAGAGAGAGAGAGAGAGAGTGATTGATTCATGGGGCCCAGGAGGAATTTACCTGCATGTTTTTTGAGCTTCCTGACCGCACATCCTTTGCTTTTTAAGATCCTCATTTTCAAATACTCTGTTTCCGTAAGTATATTCAGATTTTCCCAAACTTTTTATTTTCGTTTGAAAGGAAACAAATCAGTCACCACGATATTAAAACATGGTCCAGTGAGGCTTTGTTGTTTCTTTGGGAGCAAATTCTCCAAGCAGTGGTTGGGCAAACAACTCACTTTGCCCTTAACTTTATCCTGGTTTGGCATCTCTGAAAACCAGCTGAATACTATTCTGAATTCAGGGATTGGGGTCAAGCCATAAGTGAGTGGAAAATACCAAGACGCACCAAAATGAATGACAGAGGGAATTCGATTCATCTTTTTTTAAAAAATACCTACATATGCTAAAAACTGTGAGTAACTGTATGGCGTGCAATAATTAGAAATAGCCAGCTCTATCCTCAGAGAATATACACGCAGTAGGGAAATATGACGTAGAAAAATAATTACTATACAAGGCACATGATGGAAGTGTTAAAAGAGCAGAAAAGGTGCTAAGAAAACAACCACAAAAAATACAAGGTCTTGAAAATATCCCTAGTTCAGTGTTTCCCAAGCCTGACCATAGGTGAGGAACACCAAGAAAGACCTTGATTTAAAAAAAAAAAAATTGGAAATGCTATAAAATTGGTTGTGGTGATTTGTACAACTATAAACGTAATAAAATTCATTGAGGAGTTCCCGTTGTGGCTCAGTAGTTAACAAATCTGACTAGGAACCATGCATTTGCGGGTTCGATCCCTGACCTCGCTCAGCGGGTTAAGGATCTGGTGTTGCCATGAGCTGTGGTGTAGGTTGCAGAAGCGGCTCGGATCCCAAGTTGCCTTGGCTCTGGCGTAGGCCAGTGGCTACAGCTCTGATTCAACCCCTAGCCTGGGAACCTCCACATGCCACCAGTGTGGCCCCAGAAAAGGCAAAAAGACAAAAAAAAAATTTCATTGAGTCATAAAAAATTAAAAAAAAAAACAAAGTTAAAAAATCTATACTAGTACTTTCTGGACCCACTGGATAAGAATTTTGGAGGTGGGAGATGGAGAAACTAGGAATGTATATTTTGAAAAATCTCTCTTAATTCTGGAGCCCAATCAGATTTAAAAACACGAATCCACACTATCCTGGTATAGGAGTTTATGAAGTTTTATGTAACCGTGTGTAGCCCTCCTAATTATTTTCTATTTGGGGCTCGTTCATGTGGAACTGACTCTTTCCAAACTAACGTCCATTTGCAAAATTCAGAACATGCTCCAAGGAATCCCATGAAGCTCCCATCTCTTCATTTACTCAGACAACATCTATAATTTTGTGCTTATAGTGGTCAACACAATTTCCATTTTTTAAGACATTCTTAGTGATTTGTTCATGATTTTATCTTGAGTACACCGTGCATTAATGCCACTGAGAAATTTTTCTTGTAGTTAAAAACGTACATATATGCATACACATACACAAATCTATCTGCATATGGATATTATGATTATACATATATACATGTATATGTTTTCCCTTATCAGCCTAGTCTTGTATTGTATTTGCAGTGGTTGTGCCTGCTTTATTGATTGAAGACTTTGGAAGACATTAGCAAAGTACTCTTCACAAGCATGCTGGTAAACATTTCAGTGACAATACTACCTCCCAACTCCAAACCCCTCACTACCCCCCTGCCCCCACCCCAAAGCAATTCTGGATACAAATGTAATTTATACGTAATTTCTACTTCTTAAGCTTTAGGGCTCTTTCAACCAGACTCTTGGAAATGTTAGTGATCTGGGAGACAGAGGGCAATTCCCCGTTTTTTAGCTCAAGACTTCCAGGAGAGTGGGATGTGGGAACTCAATGATTAGAGAGAAGATAACAAACAGAAGGGAAGGAGGGGTGGAGGACACAGGGATTTAGAAGCTGGGGATAACAGGGGTTATGCATACTTCTCCCCCATTTAACAATGTGGAGTCCCAACTTTTGAATTCTGATTTTCTCATCTTATGGTAATTTTCTGATCTGTCATTTCACTTCAGGTTAATTTTCTTTCATCACAATATTTGTTAAAGTGCCAAGTTCATTGTATTTTCATTTACTACTGAGAATATTCTATTTTTGCTAAACTGAGTAAACTTGTGTAAGCAATAATAAAGCCAGGAAGCAAAGTTTCCAGGAAAGCGTGAGTATAACATATTTTTTCTTTAATCTATACATATGGACAAAACCCAATGCCAGTTGACGAAAAATGGCAATAGTTCATATCTCTGAGGTCATTAGACAAATGGTTATAAAAGGATATCAAATGTTTCCCACAGTATCGCTGAGTTCAACCAGCTGGGTCACAGCAAGATAGAGAAACTTTAACCAAGAGCTCCCTGTGGGAAATAAAATTTTCTCCTTGTGTTGACAACAACAACAACAACAACCTTATGAGGCACATGACTGGGGAGGGAAGGCATCCTGGCCTTTGTGTTCCTGCCTTTGAGAACCTTGTTCTGAGCATATCACATCCTTTCTGGCAAAAAGGACTTGAGTTTAATTACACTAAGCTTCCAGACCATGCAGATTTCTGATCCAGAACAGTATTATTCCTGGCACATCACACAATTAAAAACACCCCTGGATCAAAGCACAGGAAAACCAAATCAAACCAAACCAACCAAACAAACAAAAAACACCAGAGATGCAACAGGTACCACATTCTGTAAAATGTGGAAGGTGCCAATGGAAAGCTGAAACATTAAAACAGTTCATAAGGTTGCACTGAGTGTTACCGAAATATGAAGTACAGCTCTCAGTTTCTGATGGTCATCCCTGGAGTCAAGACATTGACAACTCAGGAAACAATAGTTGCAGGCTCATCTGGTTTTATTTTAGCAGTTATTTTAAGTTTTATCCTAAATACTGTGTATACAGAAAAAAATGGTACTTTATGTATTGATGGACTTTGTAAGGGTTGTTTTGCTTTAGCCCATCATGAGAAAGTCCTCGAGAAAATGTTGACCAGCTTAGGAAATGTATTTACAGATTTCATACTCATTTAACAAACATTCAACCAACAAGTCTTACTGAGCATTGGCCCCTGTTCTCAAGGAGTATTTAGTCCCACCAAGAAGATATATGACCTGAGAAAATGTATATGACAAAAGATGACCTGAGGGATAGGGCATGTTGGCTGCTACCAGCCCATTCTGTTTAGGGGGCATTATGGAATGACACCCCTTGATCAGCTGGGGTTGGTCACATGAGAAGACCTGGACACCATTCAGCTTGAACCTCAGCCTCTAACAGCATTTGTCCTGAAGCAAATCACTTAGCATCCACCTAGCCTCTCCTTCCTCAGCAGAAAATGGAGAATAAAGCTCCCCTCATTCATGGAAATTGTGGTGAGAGATTTTAAAATTTGAGATAATAAGTCTAGGAAATAGTTTTATTTTTAATCGCATAGTTTAATTTGGAGCTTATTGAGATTCATTTACTATGTGTGAGGCTCTGAGCTAAATCCTTTGATGGGTGCTATGTCCTTCTTACTCAAGATCATCTTGTGAAATAGCATCTTGTGCATAAATGCCATTATTCTTCTTAACAGATGAGAAAACTGGGACCTAAAGAAGTTAAGTGAAATGTGTGCTAAGGCCACACTGTAGTCAGTGGAAGTGTTAAAACCTAGGTTTTTCTGAAACCAATAAAAGCACTCTTAACCAGTAAACTATGTGGCCATCTTTTAGTGCCTCAAGAGTAATTGATTTCTAAAGTATTCATTCTAAGTTAGTAGATGTAAACTATTCCATTTAGATTGGATAAGCAGTGAGATCCTACTATGCAGCACAGAGAACTATATCCAGTCTCTTGTGACAGAACATGATGGAAGATAGTATGAGAAAAAGAATGTATGTACATTATGACTGGGTCACTTTGCTGTACAGCAGAAATTGGCACAACACTGTAAATCAACTATACTTTAATAAAAATTTCTCTCTGAAATTCATACACCTATTCTTAGTCGAGAACATCACTGTTAAAGTGTCTGTGCTCAGAGTGGGGAGAGAACAGGGCTGGCCTTCCAGCCTTCCCCTGTTAGAAGATTAGTTTACCAAATTGTATTCATATCAGAAGAATCAGGAAGATGGTGCTGAGGGGATGAAGTATGTGACCTAGGTGCCCTTGAAGAGTTGCACCAGCAGAACCCCCAGGCCCCTCGACCCTGCCCAAGTCCTAGAGACCAGCCAAAAGCAAGGTCCAGTGGATGAGGGAGCAGGCTTGGGTGGTTGTCTTGGACTTTGAGAGACCTTTGCTCAGTGATGGAATGCAAAGGATGAGATGCGTCTACAGGGGCCAGAAGCGTTTTCCTTAGTGGTCTCAGGGCTGCCTGTTGACACCCAGTTTTGACTTTGTTGTTGATTGGGTGAGGTCAATTACAGGCAGGACAAAAACAGGAAACACAGCAATGTCACTTTTTTTGGATTAGATTGAAACTGTGCAAAATCATTTTTGACGAAAAAATGCCTGTCTACTTAGTTATACAAAAGGAAGGTCGTGCAGTCACATAAAAGATTGGCTTGTGCATAAAAAAGAGAGACATCGATGCTATTTGTGTACGTTTGATAAATACTTGGATTTTGAGGTCATGGCAATCATAAGAGGATTCTAGCAGAGTGATTCATATGCAGTAGGTTAAGTAATAAAGTCACTACCATTAAAACTTGAATGAGTTTCTCTCTAGAAATTCCTAATGTGGGGCGTAATTTTGATCTGACATGGACCATAAATGACGTCCATTAAAAAGTGAACCCTTGAGAGAAAAGGATCTCTTTTTAGTTTTGTATAGTACTAAGTGCACTTAGAGACAGGGTTTTTCTTCTTCTTCTTTTTTTTAAGCTTTAGTTAGGCTAATGAAAAATTATTTTTAAAAGGTATGTCTAACAAAGGTCACCAACATACCATGTCCAAAATTCTACTCTTGAGCTTCTCACTAAACCTGTTCCTCCCACAGTTTGGCACGTCTTGGTAAAGGTCCTTTCTACCTGAGCTCAGGTTCAAACTTTGGAATCATTCTTGCCTTCTCTCTAACATCTGCATCAGATCCATCAGCACATCCTATGAGCTCCTATTGGTTAGGGTGCAGGCTAAGTTGCTCTAATAAAGAGACCACAAAATTGAGGTACTAGGACCTTAGAACTTTGTGCTTTGTCATGTAAGAGTTCATGAAACACAGTATTAATTCAGGGCTCTGGGGAAGCGGCAGACCTGCCTTCATCAACAAGACCAAGGCTCCCAGTTATCACCATTTCCAGAAAGAATGGGAAGAAGAGAAGCAAAGGCAGGGCAACCATCTTCAGGAGGAAGGCTGGGAGCTGGCACAGAGCACTTGCACTTCACATCCACTGGGGAGGCCCTCGCCGTGTGGATATGCACTGGGCTGCAAAGGAAACTTGGAGATGTGGTTTCTAGCTGGGTATCCATATGCCCAGGAAGAAGTAAAGAACGGACATGGGAGGACAACCAGTGGTGTCTGCCACAGGTTGACGTTTCCAAAATAAATTCCTCTGCAATTACCTACTATCTCCACTACTCCACCACCTCTGCAGGACAACCCTTCAGCCATCATCCCAGCAAAGTGGTATTTCTGCTTCTGCTCCTGCCTCTCCACATCGGTTCGCAGCACCTCAGTCCCTGATGGTATTAAAACCCCTGAGGAACTGTGGCATTTTTCTGCCCTTAACCCTGCAGTAACCACCCTGGGGCGGGGCGGCAGGGGGGGAATCTTGGTCTCTCCTTGCCTGGTCACCCCATGCAAAAGCGCAACTCCTCCCCCACCCCATTCTCCCTATCCTCCTTCCTGTCTTATGTTTATCTCCAGCACCTTCTAACACATCCCCTATTTTACTTATCTGGTTTATTCTCCCCAGCCCCCTCCCTTTCGTCCCCAACCCCAGAAGTTAAGCTCAGGACAGTAAATGTTTTCATCTGTTTTGTTTTCTGTACCTTGTATGCACCTGGTCCATAATAAATGCTCAATAAATTCCTTGGAGTGAATCATAGGGGAAAACGTACAACCTCAGGCATCTGCCTTCTTATTTAAAGTACTGCCTTGTGGTAAACACTTAGCAAGATATAAGGAATCAGTCTTATGATAAGAATTAATGTTGTGAGACTCTGTGACTAGGAATTGAATATTGAATGGGCCATGGAAGGAAACAGAAGCTTGAAATGGGGAGATGCTATGTTTACTGCCATTCTGAGACTAACCTATTCATGAAATGAAACAATTCATTTCCTCTCTGTTTGCCCCAGTTTTCTCAGCTCAGTAAGACATAAATACCTACTTCAGGTTTAGAGGAATTAGGAAACTGAAATATGTGAAAAAGGCAATGGCACTATCCCAAAAGTATTTGTATGTAATGTGCCTTTAAGTTTACAACATTTATTAAAGTAAAAGAGTACCAAAGAATTTGCTAATTTCGAACAGAATCTTTTGTTAACTGGTTTAGAACCGTCCTTTTCTATTTTGTATTTTAGTCTCTATCCCAAAGTTGTACTGAATCCCAAAGGTGCCTTGAATGTTAGATTTTTATTTTATTAGACATAACATTTTATTCATTAGACATAATACTTATTTAGACATAAAATAGCCATAGTAATAGGAATTAAGAACTTCTGTCTGTAACTCGAATATTTCTACATATTATATTAAATCTTTATAAAAACCCTATGAGGTAGATACTTTTAGAGACAGGTAGGATGTGATTATAGTTGACTTTAACAATTAAAATAATAACAAAATATAATTTGATCATTTAAAATACTTCAAATTTTTAAGATTATTTTATCTTTAAAAATTTTATTGGAGTATAGTTGACTTATAATGCTGTATTAGTTTCAAGTGTAGAGCAAAGTGAATCACTTATAAATATACCCATTCTTTTTCCTCATGTAGGTGATTGCAAACTATTGAGTAGGTTTCCCGCTGCTATCCAGTAAATTCTTATTAATTTCTATTTTATACAGTATGTATGTGAAAATACTTCAATTTTGACATTAAAACCCAATTAACAAAAAAATTGTGTGCAGATAAAATGAATCTATTTTTCTGAGATGAGTATTTACTTACACAGATGACTCCTTCCCTTTTCTTCCACAATGGGTTATTTCCTCAAGTTCAACTGACAAAGAATGTCCAAATACATTTAAAATGTAAAAAGCAATAGCCTTCATATTTCCTCCTTTACACTCTGATAAAGATGCAGTTCATGGCAAAGGTCACTCATTCAAATCTCATTGTTCCAGTTTTCTTTCCTAAATTAGAAAAAAAAAAACAAAACATGACTTTTCCCCCTGTATATTAACTACACTGCACCCCATAAAAACAAGTTTTTAATCTAATTTTTATAATTTATAAGAGTGACAAACTTAGAAAAAGAAGCAAATCATGAATAGAATGACAGCGTTTGGAATGATCAAGGAAATAATCCAGATTGTTGCTAATTTAGTTTCAGAAGATGATAATAATGCTTTTTTATCTCAAACTTGGCTCAGGCCTTTGGAAAAAATATTTCCCCAGGAAATTTGAACCCAGCTGAAGCAATTGATTTTTACTGGCTATATCCAGGATGCTCCTTTCTCAATTTTGGGTACTCCCGTGGTTGCTTGGTCACACGCATACTAATGGTTATTCAGAATTGAATCGACAACATTGATGGAGTTAATATCTCTGCTGGCCTTTCACAAAATGCCCTTATTACTCCAGAAGATGGACAAGAACCAGTAGAGACAACCCAGTTTCCTAGCTACCATAATTTACACAATCAAAAACAGTGCTTGAGTAGCCACTGTTCCTTAAGACACCATGGAGAGGGCACACATTTCAAAAAGAACATGGTACAAGTCTCCCAGGAATAGAATTCATCATATTCTAAAAACAAAAAACAACAAAAACCAAAAAAAGTCTTTAAAAAATGTCATCTCCAGCCTTTTATTATTTTATGGGCTAATCTGAACACATAAAACTTGTTATTTCTACAAAATTCTCAACAATGATGGCTATAATGAAATTCTTGACAGTATTACTCTTAACACAAACCACAGATAACTTCAAATTGATTGAAATAAAAACGAAAAAGCCTTCTGGATGTTAAAAAACATAATGTAGTGGCTTTTTGCAAAACTTCCACTTTGATAACTTTATACTGATTATGGAAGTTTTAGTATCACCGTGACTTTCATTAAGTTTTATAATGGTAGCTAAGATAAGTACAGCTAAAAAATGTCCAGAGTGTTCTTGGGTTTAAAGGGTCACTTCCTTAATAGATTGGGGCTGTGTCAAATCTACTTTAAAATGAGATAGCACATATAAAAATACTTCAAAAAGTTAAAAGCACTATATAAATGCAGGACCTTTCATAGATCGAGGCCCTGTTTTGGAAGCACTTAACCATAATTACAAATGCTGATAAATGAAAAAAATAGGACACCAAAAATGCTTTCATTGCCTTTTTCCCCAGTGCAAGTGCACGCACCGATGAGGAGAAATCTGTTTCATGCGTTAACTTGGCAAAACCATTTAAATACCAAACATGAAACAAGTATTCAAATCTCATTGAATGCTCCCTCCTTCTTTTAGCCTTGTATGAATGTAAGTTTGTTATAATAATAGTTTTAATTATAGTAGTCTAATGAGTATAATTATAAACACGATTTGTCTTTCCAAAATGATTCACTCTTCCAAAGCGATAAGCTATAATGCTAATAAACTTCTCCTAACTTGTTATTCTCCTCAAAAGGTAGGGATGGTTTTGTTTCCTTCCTCACTTTTATAGGAAAAATAATGTACAAACCTTTACTCTCGGGGTAGCATTAAGAATCAACTTCATCCCCCCAAAATTGCTGCGTCCTTGGGCTGTGCCCTTTAAGCTGTGAGGAAGCCCTAGCTCCCTCTACTGGCTGAATCATTATCACCGTTTCTAAGTTGCGTTGACCCAAGACTGACTGACATTCCTCCCCAGAAACAGAGGTGAAAACCGAGAGCTTTGCCGGCCGTGTGCTGGGCTTTCAGAAGCAGCCGTGAGCCAAACAAACCTGGGAAGTTTCTCACCATCTTTAAAAGAAAAAGAAAAAAGCGATTACCATGAATAAAGAGCCCTCAGTGGAAGAAAGAAATTACTTTTCTTAAAAAAAAAAAAAAAAAAAGTACCAAGGCGTCTTTTGAAGATGAAAGTACAGATGGGCAGTGCTCTGTATGTACCGTATGACTTCCCTCGGGATAAACAGAGACGAAGCAATTCGTGAAATACAGTCACCTAAACTCTCGTGGCTGCTCATGGATGGATATTAAAAAATCCAGTATTTATCTTCCTGATCAACGGCTCATTAGGGCACTCCTACGTGTCGTCAGTGAGGGCAGCCCTGGAGTGGAGGTATTTTAAGTGGCGTGACACATTTTCTTTAGGTTCAGAGGGTTAAACAGGTAAGTGGTTTCACATGTAGGTCTTTCCTAAAACATGAGGACAAAAATGATGAGCTAGCCACTTTTTTAGAGGTGGAGGAAAAAAAATGGGTTAGAATACACAGTCTCTGGAGACACAGGCCCCCAGTAAGTGGAACCTTGTGACGGTGGAGGCGGAGCCAGGCAGCAGCTGGGTTCTGTCACCCTGACTGGGGCGGCCTTGTTAGTGTAGCGTGACCCCCAGAGGGCTCCCACAGATAATACCGGCACCTCTCCCCACTCTAATCTCCCACCCGTCTGAGCAATTCAACAGGAGATAGGGGCATTAAGGCCATATTATTCCAAACAACATTTAGCTGAATGGTAGCTGAAGATTGTGACAGCCAAAGACAAATTCTCCCGGTCAAATGCTTTCCTTCCCAGAAAAGTTTCCTGTTTTAGGATTTTTAAGGCACAAAAAGGTCATTAAAATGAAACCAAAAAGGAAATCCCACACCACCCTTTGCTGAACCTGGGAAGACTTTTCAATCTCAGACAGAATTTGGGGAGCTTCCTCTGCTACTAGGGGCTATAATAAATTCACCAAATATTCAGACTAAGTCAGTCCTTCATATATGTGCTGATTTTGTTGACATTGTTGCGTATCTCCAGATATGGGCACATAGCCGGTTTTTACAATACATCGCCGAATATCCGGTGGCCAGTAGCTGTTTTTGCTGGAATGGGACAGGGTTATAACAAATCTTGGGTCAAAACTCTGAAGCCAGCGACAAAGTACTGCTTCGTTAACAACTTCCCCTGCGTTTAGACCTTATCGAATGTGTTTTCCCACAGCCCCAGTGAGCAAAAGGAAAAACGTTCTTCAATTCTTAGAGCTGATCTTCAGGGCTACGACTCGACTCTGACATTCTTCCCTATTTCAAAGCGGGAATCTAAGCAAATAGATATTTAATGTACATGAGGAGAATTAAGAGTATCCCCTGTGGTTCCTTTTTCTATTTCTATTGTTTTTCCTTTCAAAATATCAGCACCAGGATTATACTGTGATGTTCTAATAATCCAATTTGGGTTTGAAATTCTGGCAATGAGACTTATGGGAAAAAAAAAAAAATCGGCTATCTCTCCGGTAATCTGCAATGCCTGGTGTTCTCAAATAAGATCAGACAGTGATGGGAGATGATGCTTTCCTGTGACAGGGAGCTGTGTTTTGGGAAAGGCTGATTATTCTTTTCATTTTGTCTGCACCCAGCATGACCTGGCTTATATGCAAATATTTGACTGGAGGCAATAGCCAGGGTCTCTCACACTCCCGAGTTTCACCATAGTTATTAATAATGGATAATGCTAATCATTTAAAAAAATCTCCTTTCCAAAAAATGTGTGCTTTGCACACTTCACAGGAGGTTATCATATCAATAGGAGCTGTTTTCTGTATCATTCTTTTAAACATTCTTTTAACAGACTTTTTAATGATAAGGATGAGCTTTACTCTATTGAACAGCATATTACATAGCTTTGAAATTCATACTTCAGTTGAGAAAAATATATTTCCTGTATGTCAACTCAAATAGATTCATTTTGTGTTGTTTTCTGAGTCAAAGAAAGTAAGCTCATTCTGTGTGTGTGTGTGGGGGGGGGTATTGGTGAGTCGTGAAGATGGCTAGTCACTCTTGTACACCATAGTAATTCATTTGTTGAATCTGCCCATAAGTCTTAATAGATTATGAAAACATGAATCTATTCTCATTAGAACGATTTCACCAGTTTATTAAGAGTTATATCTTTGGGTCACAAAAACAAAGGGAAAATTTATTAATGATAAACATGCTCACTGTTTCAACCTAATGAGAAGCATGTCACTTTACAACTGGAACTTTGTAATTATCGAGTCAACCCATTTATTTTACTATTTCAGTAACAGAATCCAGAAGATGAAATAATTCTTTTAAAAGCACCTAACTGGTTGTAATGGGAATTCACCGTAGAACCAAGACAGCAGAAAGAGTTTTGTTTCTACTACCTACTTCTACCTGCTGTACTGGACGAATTTTCAGCTATTCATTATAAGTCAGTTAGTAAATAAATGGAGAAGTGGAGGTACAAATATCCCTCTATGGTAAAACTGGATACAAATAGAATTATAGGAAGAGCCAGATTAAAAAATAGGCATATCAGGCAATCTATATACATTGCTGCAATAAATCAGAACTATGATGCCAGGACACTAGGGTTTCTGAAGAACACTTTGTACATAACTGATAAACTATAACATGGTCCTGCTCATGGTGAAAATAAAAGCATTCCGCACCCACACCAGTCTATCTCTGAGTATTTCATTTTGGCTGTGATTCAGGAGTCGGCAGGGAGTGCCAAGGACATTTAGCTCAAGTTCACAAACAAGTAATACAAGGCTTTATTGAAACAGTGATTTATTTTATTATTGAAATAATTATTTAAATGTTAAATTACTTCATATACTTCCTGAGAAATTGTCTATTCTAGAACACTGAAAAGGCAAACTGAAGAATGAAAAAATGCAGATAAATTAGGAGATTTTATAGACATGAAAGCAGGAGAAAACAAACATGTACAATATTTGTAACTAAACTTTATAGTTACATCTATGCACAATATAGCTTCCGGTAGTGTGATGGAGAAACTTTAAAAAAGACAATTTCCAGACTTTTAAAGTGCTATCTTGTAATGGATAAGAAACCCCCTTTATGATACCAACAGAACAACAAAAAATGCTTAGAAATATATTTAACAAGAAATACTCTAATTCTACATAAAGAAAACTATGAAATACAACTGAAAGCAAAGTATTCTTGAAGATAGGAAAGAGTTCCTTGTTCTAGGACTGGATGTCTGTCTGAATATTAAGATGCTGGTTTTCTGTTAGTTAATTTATAAAAATACCATATAATACCATAAAATAAAAATACCAATAACCTTTTTTTAAGTAACAGAGCTAGGTGAATTTGTACTTAAGTTCATGTGAAACAATACGAAAGGCAAGCAAAAGAAACACTGAAAGAAAGAGAGAAGCCTAACAATAATAGACCTTAATACAAAGCATCTATAATTAAAACTGTATGAGAAAGGAAGGAAGGTAGGAAGGGAGAGAGGGAGGGATGAATGAAGGGAGGGGATGAAGAAAAGCAAAAGGAGGACTCTTGCTTAGAGAATATTGAGAGTCAACTAGTAAGTAAATGTAGAGGGAGTGACACAGAACTGGGAAATCACCGTTTTGCAGCCAACATAGTTAAAACTAGTTCAGGCAAAAATCATCAATGGGAGCTAGATCGAGAGGGAGAAATTTGGAGTTCCCATCGTGGCATAGCAGAAACAAATCCGACTGGGAACCATGAGGTTAATGAACCTGACCGGTAACCATGAGGTTCCAGGTTCAATCCCTGGCCTCTCTCAGTGGGTTAAGGTTCCCGTGTTGCTGTGAGCTGTGGTGCAGATTGGAGACATGGCTCAGATCTGGCTTTGCTGTGGCTGTGGTGTAGGCTGGTAGCAACAGCTCTGATTGGACCCCTAACCTGGGAACCTCCATAAGCCACAGGTGCGGCCCTAAAAGGACAAAAGACAAAAAAAAAAAAAAGAGGGAGAAATTTGATGAGGAGTGGGGTGTTTGCATGGACTTGAAACTTTTCCCACAGACTGCTATTACTTACAAGGGAAAAAAAAGCAATAACTAATGATGGAGAAATGGGACAACAGCCTGATGGGATACTCCAAGTTGACATCACCAGTGAAAGGCAGATGGACATGATACCTTGAGAGGGGAGTAGCCTCCCCTGTGTGATATTTCAGCTGAGACCATGTAACTTCAACCTAATCATGAAAAAAACTACAAACAAGTTAAAAGTGAAGAGAATTATGTGTTTTTTAAAATGGGGAGTTATACTTCAAACATGTCAATGTTGCTAAAACATAAGGAAAAGCTACGGAAATATTCTAGATTAAAAGAGGTTAAAGAAACATGACAACTAAATGCTATACTAGATCCTAAATTGATCTTGTAATGGAGGGAAAATGATGTTATATAGGAAATTATTAAGTCAATTAACAGACTGGAATACAGGTGAGGGATTAGACAAAAGTTAAAGGTATTAAGCTACGTGGTTACATAAATGAATATTCCTATTCTTAAAAAATACGCCTAAAGTATTAGGGGTAAAGTGCCATAATGCATGAAATTTACTTTCAAAGGGCTCAGAAAAATATATGCAAATAGATAGATGGATTATATTGGCAGATTAGATGTATTAGATGATAGATATATATATAAATAGATGATAGATTGATAGATAACAAATAATAAAGCAAATGGGGCTAATGGTTAAGAATAGGTGAAAATCTGGGTAAAGGCTATATAGGCATTCTGTGTATGATTCTTTTTCTTGCAACTTTTCTTTAAGTTTCAAATTATTTCTAAATTAAAAGATTTTTTAAAAGAAAATACCTTATAGATGGTACAGTTAATACATAATTTTGAGTATAATGATCTGAATATTTTAACTCATAGAAAATCAATTTATTAACCCCACTCTATCCCCAACCAAATAAACGTTGAATAAATACTTATCAAATGTTAATTTGTGGGTTACCAAGCCAGAACCTATCAAGAGTCCACATCTCAATAATTCTAGCTATTAGTGAACTTGTGAGGTAAGCTAAGTTGCTCTTGGTATCATTTGTACTTCCTAGAAACAAAACCAGCAGAAAACAGACTTTTATAGCAATTCTTTTTTATTTTTATTTTTTTCAGGGTTGCACCTGTGGCATGTGGAAGTTCTCCAGGATAGGGCTCTAATTGGAACTACAGCAGCTGGCCTACGCAACAGCCACAGCAAGACTATATCTGAGCTGCATCTGCGACCTACACCACAGCTCATGGCAACGCTGGATCCTTAACCCGCTGATCTGATTGAAGCCAGGGATCGAACCTGGGTCCTCATGGATATAAGTTGGTTTCGTTACTGCTAAGTCACAGTGGGAACTCCTGCAATAATTCTTACCAATAAGAAAAACCTGCTTGGTTATCTCAAAGAAATATTACAGTTCAAAAGAAGCAAATAACTCTAAAATCATTTTGGAGTGCTTTATAGCCAGAAAGTTAAAGGATGGAGATACTTAGACTTGATACCCCCAAATGTCAGAAGAGTAGAGTTCAAAAACTTCAGAGAAAAAAATAAATTTTGACTCCTAAACATGAATTTCTGGAGGAGAGTCCAAAGTGTTTGGGAAGTTATGAAGGCCTCAAATGCAATTCTAGCAGATGAGGAATAAAAAGGGAGTACAGATAGGATAGCGTTACAATGTGTAATAATAAATGACCTCAAAAATTTTGATATAAGAGTTTGGGGTTGGTAGATGCAAACTATTACATTTAGAATGAAAAAGCAATGAAGCCCTACTCTATAGCAAGAGGAACTATATCCAGTCTCTTGGGATAGAACATGATGGAAGATAATGTGAGAAAAAGATAGTATATATATATATATATATATATATATATATATATATATATATATGTCATATTTCTGTACAGCAGAAATTGGCACAACATTGTAAATCAACTGTAATTTAATTAAACAAATTTTTAAATTTTTAATATAAGCATAAAAACTTTTACAAAACCAAATAGGAATGCAGCAAAGGATGGATGAAAAGGGTGATGAGGGCATATAAAAATAATGTCAGGAAGACAAATTCTCCAATGATGTTGGAGTGCTCACCCTACTCCCCCAACCATGCAAAAGAAAACAAAAATTTTCTCCTGCTGTACTTGAAGCAATAATAATAAAGGAATAGAGGACATTTTGCTCAACCTCAGGGATCATAGATAAAACACCACTTGGGCTGAATTTTGCAAGAAAAAGTTTGAGAAACCAGAGTCAAGAGGTCTTCCGGTGTATAGGAGTGCCACAATGGTATGAAGTTGAGGAGGAGTCATAAAACTTCCATTAGGAGAGGTTGAGGTTGATCAAATGTCTAGGACAGAGCCAGGTTGTGAGGGCCTAATGTACCACACCATGGATTTGGGACTCTAAGCTGCAACTGTGGGAGGTGGGGGTCACTGAAAAAGTTTGATATTAACATTTATAATTATGTAGTTCCTCTAAGCACTGCTTTGGCTTTAGCCACACCCTGCAATTTTGATATGCTATGTATTAAGTATCATCTTGTTCAAAATAAGGCTTTTTTACGTTGTGACATCTTCTTTGCCTTGAGAATGATTTAGAAGTGGGCCACTTAATTTGTAAATAGCTTGGGTCTTTCTATGTATGGTGTTGTTATTGCTTTCTAAGTTAATTCATCTAAGATCAGAGGACATTCTCTGTGAATTTCCATGTTTTAAAATCAATTTGAGAATTATTTTGTTGTCCCAGATATGATCCAACTTGGTGAGCCTTCCATGTTCACTTTCAAAAACTATGTATTCTTTAAGTGTAATGTTCTATCACTGTCAATTTGGTTAACGTAGGTCATTTAGATCTTCTACAATCTTACTAATTTTTTATATGGTTGTTCTAACAATTGCTAGGAGAAGGGTGTTAAAATTGCCAAGTATAATTACAGGTTTGACTTTTCCTTTATTACTGTGAGTTTCTGCTTCATGTTTTTCGAAGTTCTGTTATATAACTGTAATATATCAGTGATGTATTGACAATTTAATTGCCATGAAATGTCTCATTTTGTGACAAGTAATCTCCTGTCTTGAAGTCTGAAGGAGCCACAAACCCACAAATTCACCCAGAATTTCTTTCCAAGACAGATTCCCCTCTGATTTCTGTCTACTGCTTCCCAAGACCCCTGCAGTAATCCCCACACATGTGTAGCTGCAGTTATCCATGGATTTGGAGGGAATTTATGTTAAGATCCTGTGAGTCATCCCTCTTGCAACTTTCTCATTTCCAGGATCTCTCTCCTAGATTTCCAGCTGCTTTGTCAACTCTTTTTGTCCAGCTAGGTACTAGGGTATGGTCTGGAAAGTCATAATTAAGACTTTAGATACTCTTCTAAATGCTGTGGGATGCACTGAAGATTTTGAAAGAGGAATGTGATGTGATGCAAATTTTATGGCAAAAAGATTACTCTTAATGCTCCAGGGAGACTGTCATAGAGCAGCAAGCATGAAAGTTGGGAGAGGACCGGCCAGGACCTGATTGCAGTAGTCCAGACATGTACCCTAAGCTTCATTGTTGATTGGCTATCTGCAGGAATAAACACACACTCTGTGAAACTGAAAGTATCAGCTTTCACAAGGAATCAATCTTTGCAAATGTCTACATTTCTGGGTATGTTAGGGCCTGATTCACTATATATTGGCTTATGATTAGTAAGTCAATCATCTTCTTAGTGAAGAAACAGTTGACAATATATTTCATTTAACAAATGTTAAGTGAGGTAGTCTGAAGTGACTGGTTGGCTCTGATCTAAGGCTGGGCATATTCTAGACAAATTCTCTAGCTTCCGAGAGGTTATGGTCTAGAGGGGGAGATAATAATAACGAAATAGGCTAACAGACCTGAACTTGGCATGTGGAGGTAAGTGGGCTGAAAATATAATTAGAAGAATTAGAGCCAGTGAGCTCTAACTTTAGAGTATTCAAGTGAGTCTCCTCCAAGGAGGTCACGTCTGAACAATGACCTCAATGATGGGAATGACAGAACCATGTACAAGTCCATCAATATTGGACATCAAGATGGGAGAGTCTTTGGTGTTCAGGTACTGAAAGGACAGAGTGCTGGGATTCAGAAAGATGGTGTCTGAGACCCATCAAGGGCCAGGGAGGGTCAGGCTTCAGGGCCCACAGTTAGGTGTCTGAATTTGATTCTCAAGCATCGCTGTCCATTCATGGATCAGGGAAGTAACATGAGCTGATGTATATTTCTAAAGTATCACAAAGTGTTTGTTATGATAATCCTTCTTGATCAATTCCTTTTGGAGAGAAAATGATCCATGACTGTCTTTCATTTCTGTATATCTTGAGAACAGAAATATTTGCTACCTTGGTTGCAGATCATCTTTCTAAGGATGTCTGGGTGAAGAACATCCTTGAAGGTTAGAGAGAGTGTCTTCCTCTGGTGCACAAATTCCCCAAACATGGGTCTCTCCCACCTCATGTGTTGTCTGGTCTTTTTGATTAACTCTGGAGAACTGGAAGTTAAGGAAATAATAGCAAACATTGATTTTCTGGACCCTGCTATTTTCTTGGGCAATGAAGTCCTTTGACTTAGATTTATGTCTTTTTCCAGCATCCATGAAACCATGGACAGCTAACTTACTAGCTTATAAGCTAAAATCCTTCACATTTCTTGACTGTTTGGGCAAGGAGGATGGAATGCTGACAGGCAGAACACTTTCAGGAAAAGGCAGGAGGAGAGCCTCTCTGGTGGATTCTCAAGAATGGAGGGAAATCTATGGGAATCAGAAGTGAACACTAGCAAATCCTACAGCTGATTTGGCAATAAATGGTGTCCTTCTCTTCAGTGCTTGTTAATGAGGGGGGAATTGGGGAGATGGCTGCAGGTTGAGCACAAGGAACTGGGTTTAAAGACAGAATCCAAAATGTTCCCTGCTTGTTGTTTACTCTCCTTGGGGAGGTGGGTGATGGGAAAGAGAGGCTTCCTCTGCCATCTAGCCATTAGCTGCAGGTTTGCCTGAATGTGGAAACGAAGACAGTTATCAAACTCAGGTTCAACTGATTATCACTCAGGAAACCAATATTGAGAGACAAGTTTTAGATGAAAGGAAAGAGAGCTTTATTGAGGAAGTTAGCAATCCTGGAGAGAAGGTGGACTCTTGTCCCAAAGAACCAACTTCCCAGTCTTTTAGATTTTTTTCAGAGATTACACAGGAGAAAGAGTAAAGGCCTATGTGTTGAAAAGAGGGTTGTGGGGTGCATGATAGGCTCATGAACATTTTTCTGATTTGTTGGTTGGTGAGGATTAACATCTTCAACCTTCTGTGTCCAACCAGTCTGGGGTCTACATACTTTTGGTTGGCATATAGTCAACATTTCCCACCCAGGAGAAAGTTTCAGTATATGCAAGACAGCTCAAAGGGTATGGCTTGGAATATTACCTATAGCCCTTTAGGAAGAAAAAAAGGTCCTTGACTTTGTTTAATGAGTAAGCTATTATTATTTTACCTTGTTTGACTATTTTCCTTTATTTCTGCATTTTATCATTTTTTATTAAATTTATTCTTTGGAACTAGATCTTCACCCTCCACCACCAGGTCTTCCTATAGACAAAGCTAAATGCATTCAGAAGAAATACATAACCATGGTATTCCTCACTGGCCTGGTGAGTACAAATGACAATTAAAATGAAAAATGATTAAACATTTAAGGATGGAAATGAAATTGATAGAGAAAAGATAGATCCACTGAAATAAGGGCAATTTTTATGGCAGTAATGTAATGAAGGAAACAGGAAAGAATTGAAAGTATTAAATGTGATCTGAGGGGAACTCTACAAAAAAAGAGAAGAAATCTTAGAATGATAAAGTTTTTTTGTTAGTAAAAATTATAATATATTTATTTTTTTGGCTTTTAACTCAATGAATTTATTATATTTATGGTTGTACAACAAAAAATTATCCAAAAAATAGAATGGATAGTGATGAAAGCCTCGTTAATAATGTGGCAAATGAACTGGAAATTATCCTAAGATAAAGAGTAAAAAAGGCAAAGAGAGCTAATTAGGAGAAAAAAGATAAGCATAGTGGAAAATATATCTAGGAGATCAAATATACCAATAATTCAGAAATAGATAAAGGAACAGATGGGAATTAAAAAGTCTGCAAATAGCAAATGCTGGAGGAAGTGTGAAGAAAAGGAAACCCTCCTACACTGTTTTGTAGGAACATAAATTGGTGTAGCCACTATGGAAAACAGTATGGAGGTTCTTCAAAAAACTGAAAATGGAGTTGCCATATGATCCAGTAATCCCTCTCCTGGACATATATCCAGACAAAACTCTAACTCAAAAAGATACATGTACTTCAATGTTCATTTAAGCACTATTTACAATAACCAAGACATGGAAGAAACCTAAACATCCACTGACAGAGGAATGGGTAAATAAGATATGGTATATATTTATAATGGAATATTACTCAGCCATAAAGAAGAATGAAATAATGCCATTTACAGCAACATGATAGACCTAGAGATGATCATACTAAGTGAAGTAAATCAAAGAAAAATACCACAGGGTATCTCTTATATGTGAAATCTAAAATATGATACAAATGAACCTATTTGTGGAATAGAAACAGACTCACAGACATAGAGAATAGAATTGCGGTTGCCAAGGGGGCAGCATTGTGGAGGGATGGACTGGAAGTTTTGGATTAGCAGATGGAAACTATTATATACAGAATGGATAAATGATGAGATCCTACTGTATAGCACAGGGAACTATATTCAATATCCTGTGATAAATCATAATGAAAAAGAATATGAAAAAAAAGGAGAAACAGATGGGGAAAAGAAATAGTCAAAGAAATAAGAAAATATTTCTCTGATTTCCCAGATCTATTCCCGTGATTAACAGGCCAATTAACAGCAACAAACAAGACGTTCTATATAACCTGGAACATTTTCTGAAAACTCAAGGATAAAAAGCAAATCTTCCAAGCTTCCACATAGAGAGAAGAATTTACCAATCATTAATCAGAAAAGAGAAAGATGTCCCTGTTGCAACTCAGGAAGCTGCAACAGAGTAAAACAATATTTATAGTTTTCTAGAATTCAAGGATCCTACGGGCAGCCAAATTATAACTCAGGAGTAAGGGAGAGAATTTAAGACTTATCTCATAGAATTGAGTAATTAAGTAGACAAAATTATAGATGCATATATAGAACTTAAAGAATATAAAGTGATATATGAATGGTGTACATCATAAAAACTCAGAATAATCATTTTTTTCTTATGCCCATGGAGTATTTTCCAAATGGACACATAGTTAGTCACAAAGTAAATCTTAATGGATTCCAGAAATGCATATTTTATGGCAACATCTTTGGACTAAAGTAAAATAAAAATAAAATGTAAAAGTTCTGGTTATTTAGAGATAATAAACATAAGAATATTCCATATGAAAACCTACAGGATATAACTAAAGGAAAATCCACAGCTTTAAAGGATTTCACTAGTAAATAAAAAAGATTTAAAACAAATGGAATAGCCACTCAATTTAAGAAAGAGGAAAAATATAGGAGCTGGAAATTAATAAAGATAAAAGCAGAAATTACTGATTTAGGAAATGATAATAATCGTTAACATTTATAGAGCATTTGCCATGTACCAATTACTGAATAAGTGCTTTGTAAACATTGTCTTATTAAATCTTCATAATAACTCTAAGAGATAATATTCATCATGAAAAATAACAGTCATAGGTCTTTATGAGACAAATAACTATATCAGATTCTATAAAGAAAAACAGAATTACATTTGTCAAAGAGGTCTTTTAAAGAACTCTTTTGGCCTTTGATGAGTTTAGAAAATAAAAGGCCAAAACTCCCTGCAAACTAAACAAAACCAAAACAAAGCTCAGAGAATTTGAATAATTAGACAGGGTAGAATACAGGTATATTTATATTTTTCTCTTTCAAAACTTATACATGCATAGAATTAAATATAACTGATATATTAACGCCCTAATGAAAATTAAATCTGAAAATCTGAATTTGTATCATTCACCGTCTTTGTTTAGAATTTAAACAAATTAAATTGAAACAGGCTCACAGAGAACAGAATGTGAAGGAATTAATAAGTATTTCTATAGAATAATACTGAAATATTAAATATATATCCTCATCTGAAATTACATAATATTAGTGAAATAACAAATGAGGATTTTTTTTCAAAATCCATGAGATGAGGCCAAATCCATATATACAAGCAAATGAACAGACTGAATATTTAGATTATTAAACAAGAAAAAATAAAATAAGCTAATTATTCAACTAAAAAAGTTCTGATATGTAAAAACTAAGGAAAATCCGCACGGAAGAACTCCTAAAAACAAAGTAAAACAATTATTTAAAAGTAGATACATTGTTAAATCTTATTTTTAATTTCTTTTTTCTAATCTAATGCATTCAGAGTAAATTCGTTTATCATACTGTAGCTTTTTTTATCAGTGCCGAATCTGCGGAACTGTTTCTAAAGTTGATTTTAGCGATGAAATTCCTTTCTGTTCTCTCCCAGTCTCAATCGTATACCTTTTCTTGGGTCCTTTCTTACCTATGGTGGACGCTATTTTATCACTGGCCTGTTCCTTTCCATGAATTGCCTATCCCTTCAAAGAGGTTCCATTAGGATTTGGATGGCTTGCACCAGACAAAGGTAAACCCCATGCCGGACCTTGGTAGCCTTTCTTGCCAGGTGGCAGTGGGAGAGCAGAATCGGAGCGGATGCACGTCGTGGAGGTGGGGTCGGGGGTGGAATTAAGAGAAGCAGTGTAGTCGGGGCTCATCTGGATCCCACAGGACTCTCCTTCCCACCTCAGGCCTGCTGTCCCCCAACTGCCCCAGCATTTGTTGTCTCTGTTTTTGGCTGACTGGAATCAAAAAAATCCTTTCTCAACATGTTGTCTTTTCTTGCACTTCTTATTGGTTTCCAGTCATTATTTTTCAGTGACTTTACTGAAAATACAAACCAGACTCTTAAAATCTGTAGTTCTGCTTTCTTTGGTCAGTTAAAGTGTGTGCTTTTGTGCTTCTCCTCATCTTTCTATTAATGAACTTCATGGAGATGATTTTTTTAAATTTTGAAGACTTTTTTTTTTTTTTTTTTTTTTAAGGGCAGCACCCATGCCAAATGGAAGTTCCCAGGCCAGGGGTCGAAGCAGAGCTACAATTGCAGGCGGAAGCCACAGCTGTGGCAACATCTACAACTCACTGACAACGCCGGATCCTTAGTACACTGAGGGGGGCCAGGGATTGAACCTGCAACCGCATGGATACTAGTCATTTGTTGCCACTGAGCCACAAAGGGAACTCCTGAGTAATTTGTTCTTGAAGAAGATCAGGTTCTTCCACCCATGAGTGGATTCTCTTTGATGGCCTCTACTTGAGCACTGTTTGATATGCATGCCCTTGAAGGTTTATAGCCCTTTTCTCCTGTGACTCTGCTGGCATCTCCCTGACATCTATCTGTGAGTGGTAGGGTTCACTTCTGGTGACTCTGAGGCAGCCTTACCTCTTCTCTTGCCAGAATTTGTTGCTGAAGAACCATGATCCCTACATGAGTTACTTTCAGCCCTTCCAGGCTCAGCTTGTTCCTGCAACTGATTTCATATCTTGGAATGTCAAGTGCTACTCCCTGTCCAGCCCGCCTCCTGCTTCAGTGCATCATTGGCAGTTCTTTATCCTCCCTCTAGTCCTGGAGGATAAAAGTTCATGTCAGGCTGTGCTTGTTTGTAACACAGTGATACACTTTGCCAAAACCACAGGTTCTGTGTGTCAGACCTCAGACAATAAAGCAGAAGATTCCAAAGACAAAGACTGCATAGTATGGAAAATTCATGGTGTTAGGAAAGTATAGAACTTGTGTGAAGAGAACAAATTGCCCTATGGAGGCTTAATCTGTAGGTCCCTGAGTAACTCAGGGTTGGTTGTTGTGCTTTTTTTTTGTTGTTGTTGTTGATGTTTTTTGAGGGAAACAGTTGTCAAAGGGGTTAGAAATTGAGTGAGAAAACTGGATAGAAGGCTAGAGAGAGATCTAAGGAAAGGTCCTCCAGCCTCTTGTTTGTGGCATGAGGTCTCTCTGTTGCTGCCACCCTTGTAATCATGGTTTTTTTGTAGGTCATCATAAAACCAGAGAAGCAAAAGTGAAAATGTATTAATGGATAGCTAATGAAAAGTGAGATAAGAATAACATATGGTAAAATTAGAAGATTCAAAGTTGTTTAAAGGAGTCAATAGTCAACAGAAGAGAATTTAACAGCAATGCAAAAAAATCAAAACCTTCGAACATTTTAAAAAATGATTAACAGGGAATTCCTGTCGTGGTTCAGTGGTAATGAACCAGACTGGTATCCATGAGGTTGCAGGTTTGATCCCTGGCCTCTCTCAGTGGGTTAAGGATCTGGCGTTGCCATAAGCTGTGGTGTAGGTCGCAGATGTGGCTCGGATCTGGCATTCCTGTGGCTGTGGTGTAGGCTGGCAGATGTAGCTCCGATTCGACCCCTCACCTGGGAACTTCCATATGCTGCAGGTGTGGCCCTCAAAAGACAAAAAAATAAATAAAAAGGAAAGAAAAATATTAAGGGTGAGAAAAGTGAAAACTGTTCAAAATTAAGTAATTTGCATAAAGCCATATCAACAGTGAGTTATCAGTTATTTATTTGTGTGAATAAAGCTTTGAAGAAAAAAAGGTAGTGAGGAAATAAAATATATCTGCTGTGTTGTATTCACTCTCAGTTTCATTTAAAACTCAACCACGATAGTTTTTCTCTCTCGAGGTTTCTGCCACAATTATTTTGTCTTTTCCTCTCTCAAGTAGAAAAGAGATAAGTATCTCTGTCTTTAAATATACGCCATTTCAAATAATTCGGGGAAGCAGACACAATACGTTTGGTAAATCTGTAATGTGAAAGTTCCAACATTCAAAAAAATATATAAGAGGTGTTCCCGTCGTGGCTCAGTGGTTAACAAATCTGACTAGGAACCATGAGGTTGCGGGTTCGATCCCTGGCCTCGCTCAGTGGGTTAAGGATCCGGCGTTGCCATGAGCTGTGGTGTTGGTTGCAGAGGTGGCTCGGATCTGGAGTTTCTGTGACTCTGGCGTAGGCTGGCAGCTGTTGTTCTGATTAGACCCCTAGCCTGGGAACCTCCATATGCCGCAGGTGCGGCTCTAGAAAATACAAACAAACATAACATATATAAGAATGTCATTGTATTACTCCCCAAGGCAACCAGCTTTGCCACATCAGCAATGAAAGGAAAGGGGGAACATGGTGGAGACACGTATGTTCTTGCTTCACCTCCAGCATGGCCAGTGCCCTTGGCTTACCAGCCCCATGGGACCCCCATCTCCCGCTCTCTTGGGATTCTTACATATTATTCACCACCTATCACAGAAGACATGTCTGTTGAGAATCTCCACCTTTTTTTGTATTTTTCAACCCCAAACAGTTTTTCCAAATTTAACTTTCAACAGCTTAAGTTATAAAATTGAGATTTATTTTTCGTATAATGTAATAAACATGGATTCAATGTTTTTAGGAATTGCACTGGTTCCATGGCCTGAAAGTTACAGAAATTTCTCCTGTAAGCATGTCCTCTCTTCCTAGCTTTTGCATGGATAATCACAGCTACCATTGCCAAGCTGGGAATTATGATCTTAGAAAATAGCGTAAAGATCCTTATAGATTTCAAAACAGTTTGTCCCTTTAAGGAAGACAGAAGAAATATCTTCTCAACCCTTACATTTTCTCCTTTGTCTAATAAGTTCGTGTTGTCTTTAAGAGTGTATTTTTGCCATATCGTCTGGATTTTCAAAGATTACATTTGCCAAGTAGAAAATCTTGGTCTGGTCATCACACTTTTGGTTAGGTAACCCCATTTTCAGGAAAACTATCCCTGGTTAAGGTGGGCATTGCAAGAAGAGAAAAGCACTGCCTATACTAAGCTTTCCTGTCATTGTCATCTCTACCGAATCTCCTTGGAGGATCCACAGTCGGTAGCTTTGTCTGTATGGAGACAAAAGGTATGTCCGCTGCCCTGAACTTCTGCATCTGGTATTTTACATTACAAGAAAGTCCACAAATCAAAAAGAAATATTAGGGGAAGCTGAAAGCTACACATGGATAAACAAAGTAAGCCCTGAATAATGGAAGTTGTTGATGGTACTATAATTGGTCCTTGCAACTTTATGGAACAGATGGGATTCCTAAAAGATCTTAAGAACTAGAGGGTGGCATCTATTATATAACTGTCATACTCTGAACTCAAGGAGAGTTCTGGGAGGGGGGGAATAACTAAATTAGGAGCATGTAAAACAAATGTGTTTATTGTTGTCTATTATTTATGGCCTTCTGGATAGCTGGTGGTTCATTTGACTATCCTTCTGCCTAAACCAATTTAAATTAATCTAGCTGGTAAATTGAATAATGTTATATCAACTGCTTTGCTGCAATCAAGATATATTGCATATACTCAACTCTCTTAATCTAGTAACCATATTTTCCAATGTTGATGGATAATTGCCTTTAAGTGCATCCCTGCCCTCTGCTTTTAGGTCTGGTTGATAGGACCATTACTGGAAGTGGTGTGTTCCCAGAACCATTTTGAGAATGCAATTTGGCTTAACTCTCCCATCAGTGATATCAGTATAATCTGAGAGTTCTAAAGGCTATTAGCTTTCTGTAATGGTCTTTGACTCCCTTAAATAATGACCAAAAAGGATCCAACAGACAAGAGGAAACAAACTTCAACTTTCAACTCCCTACTATTTTCTCCTTTTCAGTCATTTCAGTATGAATGTTCACTGTCCTTCATAAGCACAAACTCCTGAAGGAAAGACTGTCTCTGTAAGGATGTGTGTGCCGGGCTGTATCAATGAAAACAGAGCGTGCAGCTAATCAAATCTGTAATTTCCAAAAATAAATTTGTCACAGTAGTCAATCTGTTTCCCTTTTATACTTTCCTCGGATATTTGTCCCATGGCCAACCAGGAAGCTGTGAAGAAACAAGAGTGTTGGTGAGTCTGGCTTTGTAGACCTTATTAACAGCTCAGCTAAGAGCGTTTCAGCAATTTGTGAAATCCCATCACTTTCACCAATAGGACTGGCTCAGAATTATGAGTTGTTTGCACTTCCTGTTTTCGTTGAAGCGGTTGGTAGATACAAAGATTGGCTTTATGATCTCAGCTTGCATATGCTTCTGTTTCTTTTTGTTTTTATCAGGGATTGCTTATTCCTTTAATGTTCAATGTTAGTGCTATAGCTTTGTGAATTTAACTTAGATGTTGTCTTCACGTTTTAAGATGAGGTTTCCAGAATCTCCCATGATCATGACTATTGGTAACTACAATGGGAGACTTGAAATACTCCCACCATAGGGAGGGGGCTGGAAGGGGTCTTCCAGGTATGGTTATAGCTAAGGGTTGGTCCCCTCTGATTGATGCTGCCTCAAACAGACAGAAGGGGCTGCCTGTTTTACATCGTAGAGAAAACCAGATATTTCCAGTAATTGTTCTTTTCAGCTGAAGAATAAGAGACCTAAAAAACCTTATGGGTTAAACATTAGGAAGATAATCTTTGAAAGATCATACCTCAAACCTCTAATGCTGTGGGAAAAACAAAACCTATAGCAAATGAAAAATATTACACTTTTTGTTGTAACTAATCAAACGAGTCTATTCATATACACATATATTCTGTTTTATCTTGAGTTGACACGAATGGGTGATCCAGTGCATTATATTTCTAGTATAATAGAAATATGTTTATATGGTGTTTGGACCAAAATCAACATGAGCTCATATTTGGGAAAGTACTTCCTGCTTTAGTATACGTTTAAGATATGAGATTTACCGCATATAGATTTAGGTAGGCCTAAGAAGCAAAATGTTCCTTCGGCACTATCACACTGAGTTATCCAGTTGGAAGGATGTTAGCTGATTCTTCACTGACATTTCTGGGTAATCATTTGATCATCATACAGTTTCCCAACCCAAATCCTTCCTTAAATGGATAACTGTAAATCATCAAATATTTATCAGAGTAGCCAGGATGACTGTCCAAATCATCTCTGGTTTTCAGATACATGTGTTAGGCAGTATTTCAAAAGGCATAAATATGTATAAATGCTCTATGAAAATCCACTTGAGTTATTGTCATATGTTAGCTAGTTCTCTCCCTTTATACGTATACATACACAGACATATATGTGAATTTTTAAAAGATAAAATTAGATATACTCTTTATGCAGAGACCAGTTTTTATATCTTACCCAAAAGCCATTTTAAGAAACAAAGATACTTTTCATAAATTCTCCAAGTTTGCTTAGGATTCTCTAAGTTATGATTCTCGCAGTCATACACTTAAAACACATACAATACGGGAGTTCCCGTCGTGGTGCAGTGGTTAACGAATCTGATTAGTAACCATGAGGTTGCGGGTTTGAACCCTGCCCTTGCTCAGTGGGTTAAGGATCCGGTGTTGCCGTGAGCTGTGGTGTAGTTCGCAGACGTGGCTCGGATCCCGTGTTGCTCTGGCTCTGGCGTAGGCCGGCGGCTACAACTCTGATTACACCCCTAGCCTGGGAACCTCCATATGCCGCGGGAGTGGCCCAAGAAATGGCAAAAAGACAAAAAAAAAAAAAAACCCATTTACAATACAAATAAATTTAGCTGTATGTACCTTGAGTGCAGAAGTTATGCCTTTTTTTCTCCTTGCATAATTTTAGTACAGATTTTAGGAATATCCTAAAGTGGATACTTCATAGATGTTTACACGGAATGACTGGGTGGCCGAAAAACATCTTTTTAATATATTCTCAAATAGAATTCTATGTTTGATTTAGAGGTCCAGAACACTGGTCCAGAAAGAACTGATAAAAGGTGATGTCAGGTCATAAAACCAGCAAGAACCGTCCAACCATCTACAGCCAGAACAAACTGGAGTGATGGAAGATACCATCTCTTTTCCTAAGAGAGACTTAGATTGTAAAGTGATGCCTATTTATCCGGGTCACCCTTGTTTTATTTCAGAGTGTGCAGGACACTCACCGCTCCCCACCACTGCCAGACTGACTAGCATGTGATAGTGACAAATCAATTACACAGCGTCTGAAGTAACAAGACACTCTTGTCAAGTAGATCTTATGTGTTTGGAATGTTCCAGATATGGAGCCATGATATTAATCCAGTAAATGCCCTAGTTAGACTCAAGTCAGCAGATTTTTATAAAGTGATGCTTACGCACTTAACATTCTGATAAGGATTCCTGGGGAGTTTCCATCCCTGGGGATTCGCTTTTGTTGGGGAGGACAGAGTTATATATATTCTTTTAAAAACCAGCAACTTGAGAAAACAAATATATGATCCAGTGATAAAATGGAGATTACAGATTATAAGTGTTTGAGGAATAAAGAAATCGGTGTGCTGAGTTGTGTTCAGACATAGGTTTCTGAGGAGAGCTGGTCTTGGGAAAATGAGCTGGATTTGGATTGGCGGGAAAGATGGTAGAGCCTGGAGGAAAGGGTATGGTTCACACACCGGTGTAAATAGGCAGTGTGAGCATCTTCACATCAATATTGCATGGTGATTAGAGTCAGAGCCCTGGACTCACTTTTCCTGGGTTCAACTCAAAGCCTGACCCTGTGTTACCTAAACTGGTTTTATCTCATTTTTCTCACCTGTGCAATGAGGGAAATAAAGGTAATTATAGTAATTATATATATAGTTTATAGTATATATCATATTAATAATGTATCATTTTATGGGTTCTAGATCTTGTTTTATCTCTCTGAGTATTTTAATTAGATATACTTTTAAAATACTTTCTTCTCTGCCCTCCATTACATCTGTTTCCTCTAGATTTCTTTCATTTTTTTCCCCACAGCATGTGCAAGTTCCCAGGCCAGGAATTGAACCCACACCATGGCAGTAACCAGAACCACAGCAGTGACAACACCAGATCCTTAATCTGCTGAACTGCCAGGGAAGTACCTAGATTTCTTTCATGTGTTTGGTGTTTGCTTATTTCTTCAGCAATATTAGCAATATTATAAATATTATAATAAATACAATAAAGAAATATTTCTTTTTTTTCTTTTTTTAATATTAGGCTTTCCTCAAGTATCTGGTAATCTCAAGCTGCCCCATGTCTAGAATGAAGTACTTAAAATTCATTTATTCAGTATTCAATAAGTATCTATTGAATGCCTATGAAGTACCAGGCACTGTTCTCCAGGAGCTTGAAATTCAGCCATGCAAAATTGGTTGGGAATTTTCTGTGCTTAGCTGAAGAACAGACAAATCCTCTCCCCTTATTTGTCCCTGTGTCTTTCTTCTGGAACTAAGAAGAACCTGCAGGTCTTCTTCGTGAGTAAAGAATGTTTGGTGGTTTCTATTCTAGCAGTGAGGCAGGGGATTGGGGATGACACTTTTCAATAAGCAGATTTTCATTCAATCCCAGCCAGTACCTCCAATGCATCCTATCCCTTGTTTCCATATTCGAAATTCTTCCAAGCAAAAGATTTCCTATTTTTTGCCTGAGAGCAGGTCATTCTGATCTAAATGCAGGGGAACTGAGGTCTGACCTTCTATATAGTTTTACTGCTGGCCTCTGTGGAAATGGACAAAAATAAGCATGTCTAGATGATCCATGAGAAGAATGAAGAAGGGTGGCCTGAAAGTGAGAAGATACCAAAGACAGTTTTTTTTTTTTCCTTGTTAGGACTTGACTCATGGCGTATGAAAGTTCCCAGGCTAGGGGTTGAATTGGAGCTACAGCTGCCGGCCTACACCACAGCCACAGCAATGCAGGATCCGAACTGCATCTGCAACCTACACCACAGCTCACAGCAACACTGGATCCTCAACCCACTGAGTGAGGCTGAGGATCAAACCCAAGTCCTCATGGATACTAGCTGGATTCATTTCCACTGTGCCACAACAGGAACTCCCCAAAGACAGTCTTGTTACCTCCCACCTTTCAGTGGGCCTGCAGTCAACAGTGGTGCCTCCCTCACTCATGGGAAGGCAAGTTACTTTCTCCTTGGCCTTTTTGTTAAAACCAAATACATTAAATCTCCCTCTTTACTGTTAATAGTTCAAACTTGCACTCACGAAGAGCAGAGTCTCCTCCTCTTTCATAAGCCCAGTATATACCCATGACTAATACATGTTTATAATTAGTTTCAAAAATTATTTTTTCATCCTCTCACGTTGTTTTCGCCTCCCTGTTCGGTAACATCATGTCCTCCTAAGCATCATTCAGTAAAATCTTCAATTAGCAGAGTAACTAATATGTCCAAGGCATCCATTTTAGGAAAAGGCAAAATAGAAAAAAATATTTTTAAATGATAACAATGAACATGGCCTATCTCTCTGAAGAGAGGAGATGACATTCTGATTGTGGAAATGAGGCATAGAAAAATACTTAACTGTACACGTATGACGGAAATGGTGAGGAAATGACTATAAGGCAGCAAATGAGATGAGCCATCGCTGAGCAGGAAATGAAGATTTGGCAATTCTACCTCTGTTTTGTGGTAATTAAATCCTCTGTGTGTGGAGTCAGAGAGCAGGATCCTGAGTCTGCTGCTATTAGCTGTGCAAACCTCTGGGTAAGTTACTTAAACCTTAGAAACTCTGGCTACCTCATTCTTAAAATAAGTATCGGACTATTACCTAATTTTTTCAGTGATGTTGGAGCATCCACCACATGCCAGGCTCTCCGGTCCCAATGGTGATTAAGACAGCTTTGGTCTCAGGCCTCTTGAAACAATAAACAATGAATCAAAATTGGGATAAGTATTCTGAAAGGGAGATATAAGAGTGCAGCAAACAAAACCGACTCCAAAAGAACTGGTCCTCAGGGAGGAGACCTAAGTTCTGTGCTGCATGTATAGTCCGTCTGGAGGGTAGGAGGTGTCTGAAGGCTGGAGGAGGAACGGGGGGGCGGGGAGGCAGGCGGGAGACAGAGCCAAGACCTTTGACTGACTGTAGATTACAGAGGACTGCAAACCACAAGAAGTATTGCAGACTTTAACCCAAGCATGATGAGAATCTGTGGAGGAGTTTTAAGTATGTCTCATTTAAAGAAGTGTTACAAAGGAGTTCCCGTTGTGGCGCAGTGGAAACGAATCCGACTAGGAATCATGAGGTTGTGGGTTCGATCTCTGGCCTCGCTCAGTGGGTTAAGGATCCGGCATTGTGGTGAGCTCTGGTGTAGTTCACAGACACGGCTCAGATCTGGTGTTGCTGTGGCTCTGGCGTAGGCTGACAGCAACAGCTTTGATTAGACTCCTAGCCTGGGAACTTCCATATGCCGTGGGTGTGGCCCTAAAAAGACAAAAGGACCAAAAAAAAAAAAAAAAAAAGTTACAAGAATTACATTAGAAATTGCACGTAAAGTCTCCTGCCTTCCTGCCATCCTTCCTTCTTTTTTTCTATTTCTTTTCTTTTTTTTCAAATTAAAGGGAAGTAGTACTAATTTACATCTCACTCATTATATAAGGAGCTTTGTGGTAAGAACCTTCAGTTTATCGACTAGACTCTTTCTGACTCTTTCTCTTTCCCTCTATACAGCCATATAGTTGCAGTCCCAGCTGTATTTCCCAGATGACCCACCCCTTAATTCAACCTGATAGGAATAAACTGAAAACATTATTTTAAAACAAATAGGTAATTTTTAAGAAATATATAAGACATGCCCCACTCCCACTCTGCCTTGGAATAGTATTCATTCTTCCCTGATAAAAGGGAGACCTTGGTGGAAAAGTGTTACAAGTGCTGATGATATAAGCTCTTCATAAATGGTAAAGTTATTATTATTTAAAAGAAAGACAGAGAGGAGCTTGAGGGTGCTTTGAAGCCCAGGGAAAATGGAACTAGGGTTTGTAGGAAGAGCAGTAAATGTGAATGGAAAGGAGAGAAACGTGTCCTAGGCTGAGGACTCACTGAGAGTGAAAGAAAAATCACAGCATTAGTTCACACACAGTAAGTTGGAGGGATAATCAGTGGAGAAATCTGGATAATATAGGGTCAGGGGGTGGGATAAGTAGAGAATCCATTGAGATCCAGGGAGACTCCAGTGTAATAAATAACTCCACGGTGAAAATAACTAAATAACTCCACGGCACATGATTCTTTTTTTAAAATTTTTTTGATTTTTTTCCCACTGTACAGCATGGGGATCAAGTTATCCTTACATGTATACATTTTTTTCCCCACCCTTTGTTCTGTTGCAATATGAGTATCTAGACATAGTTCTCAATGCTACTCAGCAGGATCTCCTTGTAAATCTATTCTAAGTTGTGTCTGATAACCCCAAGCTCCCGATCCCTCCCACTCCCTGACTCTCCCATTGGGCAGCTACAAGTCTATTCTCTAAGTCCACGATTTTCTTTTCTGTAGAGATGTTCATTTGTGCTGGATATTAGATTCCAGTTATAAGTGGTATCATATGGTATTTGTCTTTGTCTTTCTGGCTCATTTCACTCAGTATGAGATTCTCTAGTTCCATCCATGTTGCTGCAAATGGCATTATGTCATTCTTTTTTATGGCTAAGTAGTATTCCATTGCGTATATATACCACTTCTTCCGAATCCAATCATCTGTCGATGGACATTTGGGTTGTTTCCATGTCCTGGCTATTGTGAATAGTGTTTCAATGAACATGCGGGTGCAGGTGTCTCTTTTAAGTAGAGTTTTGTCCAGATAGATGCCCAAGAGTGGGATTGCGGGGTCATATGGAAGTTCTATGTGTAGATTTCTAAGGTATCTCCAAACTGTTCTCCATAGTGGCTGTACCAGTTTACATTCCCACCAACAGTGCAGGAGGGTTCCCTTTTCTCCACAGTCCCTCCAGCATTTGTTATTTGTGGACTTATTAATGATGGCCATTCTGACTGGTGTGAGGTGGTATCTCATGGTAGTTTTGATTTGCATTTCTCTTATAATCAGTGATGTTGAGCATTTTTTCATGTGTTTGCACAGCACAGGATTCTGATTCATTAACCTGCCACGCTTCTGAAGATACGAAATAAATTTTTACAAAATTGCAAATATGAAAAAGTAGGCTGAGTAATACAATAAAATCACTAGGTAGAATAAATGCATTTCCCCTGGTGTGCACTGATGAAGAGTTAATTGAAACAGATGAAGGCTTTTGCCTGCCAAATAAGCTTCCATGCTGGTCGCATGGAAAAGTGGAGAAACTGAATCTGAGGTCAGATGCCTTGGAATGAAAATGCTTGGTTGCAAGCATCTTCAAATACCAGAAGGAGGGAGAGTGCATTGAGTGGTTCATACAGTACGTGGTGTTGCACTTCATAGTACATGAATTCATATCTTATACACATGCATTGATCAGTTATGCAGTGGTTTGTTCCTTTCCAGAAGATTAAGTCCGCCTGAGAGAACCTCAAATAATCCTAAAATTAAAAGAATGATACTATTAAAAAAAAACCTTTAAAATAAATCTATCGAAAGAAAACTAGCAGTGATCTACGAATAGAAAACTAGCTTAACAAGTGTAATAGACTTAACAACACTAGCACAAAGGTATTTCAGTGTTAGAGTGACATATACCCACTCTTATTCCGGCTCCAAATCTAAAGTCAACCACATTAATTTTTTTTAAAAAAAAGAAGTTGAAGACTTTGTTGTAACTACATAAAGATACCAGATAAAATGTTTCCTGTATCACCTCTACAATGCTAGAAGAAGAACTGCTGGGCCAGAAATCATGTATAACTGTCTTTGCTTATATCAATTCTGATTTAGAGATCTTCCCCTATTTTGATAAATGTGTTAAATTTTTGTATGTAACATTTCAGGAGAAGGCATTTGTCTTATACTAGGCTTAGTGTGTATATCTCTGGGAAAGCTAGTCAAAAGAAAGACAACAGAGCTATTTTTACACAGTGTTCCTACATTTTTATTGCCTTTTAATGAAAGAGATCCTTGCTTTTTGAGGAGGAGATGATGAATAGTAGGGAGTGTGAAGTTTAAAAGAACATATATCTTGGCTATAAATTCCATAATGTGGATACAATCCCTTTTGTTTAGATCTCAGCTTTTCTCCAAGCAATGGTGAGCCCACTGGGGAATCACTCATGTATTTAAGCTATATTTACATATCAGCATCGTGTTTTGGTGAAATAGGTGGTAAAGACATGGGAAGCTTCCGGGATGTAAAGAGAAAAAAATAAATAAATAAATAGAGGTCCAAAAACATCCTGAGATTGTGAAATATTCACTCATATTCAGACTGGGAAAGCACACGCAAAATCTGTGCACATCCATCTTGATGAAATTTTGTAATTTCAAAAATAAAGAGGAAAATTTTACAAGCTTCCTAAAATGGGGGTGGGGGGTGGGGAGAGGCTACAAAGAAATAGAATCCAACTGCATCAGATTTTATGAGTCAGATGATAGAAGACAATGAAGCAACTTATTCAGATATTCAGATTTCCAGGGGAAATATTTTAAATCTAAAATTTAGAAGTTATATATGGGGAGTTCCTGTTGTGGCGCAGCGGAAACAAATCCTACTAGTATCCATGAAGAGGCGGGTTCAATCCCTGACCTCACTCAGTGGGTTGGGGCTCCATCCTTGCTGTGGTGCAGGTCACTGACAGGGCTTGGATCCTGAGTTGCTGTGACTGTGGTGTAGGCCGGCAGCTGTAGCTCTGATTGGACCTCTAGCCTGGGAACTTCCATATACCTAAAAAGTGCACACACACACACACCCCAAATTATACATGTCGCACATATACCTATGTGTGTTATTTAATTTTTAAAAAGGTATGTTCATATGCTTCAAAAATAAAAATAGTAAAAAATGATATAACATAAAGAGAAGACTCCCACCTCTGTCCTTATCCTTTTTGAAATTTTATTTAATTTTTGTGTATTCCTCCTGTAGTATTTCTCTGTAAATATGTAAACAAAAGTGAATATTATTTTTCCCTTTCTTACACAATTTATAACTTACTGTAAATATGGTTTTATTACTTTTTTTAAATCACTGAACAAATATTGTTGGTCCTCACCATTTTGGTACCAAAATCTTGGTTATGCTACCCTTTTTTTATATAGCTTTTTTTATGCATCTTTTCTTATAGTTTCCTAGGACTGTGGTATGTGGATAGACTAGAGTTCATGTGACCAGTCCCTTATATTTGGACTTGAACAGTTTCCAAGTTTGTAGTGTTATAAACAGACCTGCAGTTAATAATGTTGTGTATATGATATTTCTTAAATGTCCCTATGTATCTGTAGGATTACTTCTCAGCAGCAGGATTGCTAGGAAAGATGAAATGCCTTTAGATACATAATATCAGATTTCCTTCCTTAAGAGTTGTTCCGTTTTGGAATCCAGAAAAAAAATGTATGAAATCACTGATTTTCCCACAATTTTGCTAGAAGACTGTCAACCTTTTGGATTTTTTTGCCAATAAAAAATGTGAAAAATGATACCTTAACTTGCATTTCTCATATTACCACCATTGAGGTATTGCTTCTTTTCCTATGATTGAGGGACACTTACCTGCAAACACTCTTAACCACATTTCTTTGGGGTTGGTAGTTTTATTTCAGCTTTTAAGAGCTATTTGCCTATTAGGGAACTCATCTTTGTTAAAGAGATGAGTTACAATTCCCCGCCCACCAATCATCATCAATTTTTCATTTATCTTTTGAGGTTTTTTTTTTTGGTCTTTTTGCTATTTCTTGGGCTGCTCCAGCGGCATATGGAGGTTCCCAGGCTAGGGGTCGAATCGGAGCTGTAGCCGCCGGCCTACGCCAGAGCCACAGCAACGCAGGATCCGAGCCGCGTCTGCAACCTACACCACAGCTCACGGCAACGCCGGATCGTTAACCCACTGAGCAAGGGCAGGGACCGAACCCGCAACCTCATGGTTCCTAGTCGGAGTTGTTAACCACTGCGCCACGACGGGAACTCCTACCTTTTGAGTTTTTACCTGGTGTTTTTTTCAGGCCATGAAGAATTTCTCGATTTTTCTCTACTCAAAATCATTCTCGTCTTTAACGACCTCTGGATTTTGCATTATATTAAGAAAGACCTTCCCCACTTCAAGGATATAAAATAATTCCATAATGTTTTCTTAGAGCATTTGTATGGTTTTATTTTCAAAATTTCAATGGTAGATCCATTTAGAATTTGTGCTGGTATAAGAGGAGCAACTTAACTTACTCCAGATGGCTAGCTGAGTGTTCTAATGCCATTGACCAAAAGTTTATATTTTTCAATGAACAGAAACCATGGGTTAATGTTGGTTTATAATTTCTCATGGGGGAAGGCTTTTCTAACCATTTTACAAAATCATGAAAAAGTGGAGCCTGATACTTTGGAGCACATGAAAATGGAAAGCTTCATCTTACCCACTGTTTTCCAGTGACACTTCTATTGCATATTAAACTCTTGTATATATATTTCTTTACTTATTATCTTATTATTATGCTTAATGTGTCTGGTCACACATAAGCAACACATGACTCTACCTATTGAGGTTTAGAGTAGACTTCATATCTGCTAACTAGTTTTTGCTCATTGTTCTTTGAGTTTATCTGGTTAGGTTGCTTATTTTTTTATGTGAACTTCAGAATCATTTCATCTGGTGTCAGTTGGTGTCACATTCAAGATCACGTTAAATTAAAACAAACAAGCAAAAGAACTTAGGGAAAATGGACACCATTGATGTTGAATCTGGCTTTCTGTGACAATGATATGTTTTTCTATTAAGTTTATCTTTATGTACTTTAAGAGCAGTTTAAAGGGTTTTTTTTCCACACAAGGTTTACACATTTCTAAGTTTAGGCCTACGGTTTTATTTTTTATGTTGCTATCAAAAAATAGGGTCTTTCAGAGTTCTGTGGTGTCTCAGTGGGTTAAGGATTTGGTGTTGTCACTGCTGTGGCTCTGTTGCTGCAGTGACTCGGGTTTTCCATGAAAAATATTATGTCAATTGCAAATAGTAGTAGTTTTGCCTCCTCCTTCCTTATGCTTCTAGTTTTCTTGTTTAATTTATATGATAATCTGTTTCAGATGATATTAATTTTAGTGATGGTGGGCATTCATCTTGTCCTTGACTTTAGTGAGAATACCTACAGTATCTCCCCATTAGTATGACACTGACTTTTAGACCTATGTCCATGTGTCTACATATAGACAGACACATTAAAAAAGGAAGTATAAAACGATTCCTGTATTGTTGATGCTTTTAGCAAAAATGTTTTTTTTTTTTTTTGTCAAATGCCTTCTCCAAATCCACGTAATCTACATGAATAATTTAATAACAGAACTAGGGAGTTTATGGTTCTCTGTAGTAATCTGCTCAATGTTCTATAAATCAAACTACTATAAAATAAAGTCTACTAATTTAAAAGGTAATTTGTGCATATATATATATATATATATATATATATATATATATTTAAAGAAATAGTGGCATAATTTTCAAGATACAGTATCCGCTGAGAACTATTGGGAAGAAGGAAAATATTTAGAAATAGAGAACTTGTTAGCCTTGACCTTAGAAAATTCTCCATGGAATCACAAAGTTTCAGTAGAAACACATTTCCTTCTATACAAGTTCAAAATCTTTTGGAGGTTTTCAGCTTTCTGATTTAACTTATACAAAGCTACATCAACCTGATGTAAGTCACAGAACAGAAAGAAATGTGATAACCTTAATGATGTAAATATTATCATGTAACAACAAAAGCTTGAAATTAGGTGAAGAAAAAGGGGGAAAGGAGGTGAGTGTGCTTTTTAAATATATTTTAAAATGGTGAGATACTGACTAAAAGTGATAAAGAAATAGAAAATGTAATGTATATTTTAATGACATGAAGAGAACAACTTTAAGAATGAAAATCATGTAATAAAATTTTAAAGTTTATAGAAAGGGGAGACAATATTTGGTGTGTGTTAATTCCATATATTGTCATAGAGGAGAATAAGTAAATATTAACTGACTAATCGGGAATCAGAGGTAATGAATGAATTTTCATAGTTACTCAGATACCTGGAATAATTAAAATCAGAAATTTTTATTGGCTGTGACTTCAAGTTTGGACTTGGGTAAGGGAGTAATGAAAAATGGAGAAACACTTTTTCTTTTATATGGGCTATTTATGATTTTAAAAATCAATCCATGTTCATGCATTAATTCAATAGTCATTTATGTACTAATATGGTAAGACGATCATTACATAATACTAAATTATTACCAAATAATAGGCATCGTATGATTCCATATTGTAACAATAATATCTCTGTGTGTATCTATGCATAGAGTCTACAAGGTTAAATAGCAAACACTCTGGAGTGTGGAATGAAGTTGAGGATCCTTTCACTTCTAAATGTCTCTCTCTCCCTCTCAACAGTATGCATCACTTTTTATTTTTAAAAATCATAAATCTAAAAAAAAAAGTCCCAAACACCTAGAAAATATGGAGACCCAGAGGCCATTTACCATGGACTCCCCCACATGTAGACTTATAAGAATCCTAGTCAGCTACTTAGAGAAAACCACCCCAAAAAGTCAGGTAGAAAGAATTATTCAGACACCAAAATTTTATGGACCACACTGTTAAATTCACCAAGGAAAAACATAAGAGAGAGAAAGATTCATGAAATTATAACTACAGGAGTTCCCGTCGTGGCGCAGTGGTTGGCGAATCCGACTGGGAACCATGGGGTTGCGGGTTCAGTCCCTGTCCTTGCTCAGTGGGTTAACGATCTGGCGTTGCCGTGAGCTGTGGTGTAGGTTGCAGACGCGGCTCAGATCCCCCATTGCTGTGGCTCTGGCGTAGGCCGGTGGCTACAGCTCCGATTCAACCCCTAGCCTGGGAACCTCCATGTGCCGCGGGAGCGGCCCAAAAAAATAGCAACAACAACAACAACAAAAGACAAAAAGACGAAAGACAAAAAAAAAAAAAAGAAAAAAGAAAAAAGAAAAAGATTTAATAGTAAATAAAATATACACCAAAAAAAAAAAAAGAAATTATAACTACAGACACAGATTGAGTCATTAATTTATTCAGCAAGTACTTACCACTTAATCTGTAACAAGCACCATACTTGGTACTGGACCTTGATCTCTTCCAGCCCTTGTTGATTATTCAACTTCAGAGTATGAAATTGTGACACTAAAAAGTCTGACAGTGTGACGTGTTTTGGAGAAGAGTGTCAATATTCTAAGCTTCCAAGAGGGAAGCCAAGTGAGAGAGAGGGCTTTAAGACAAGTACTCTCCAGTCTTGGTTGGTAGAGGATGTTCATTGGGGGGATGTGGACGTGAGAGCCTGGCTGAAGGGGCAGCCCTGGAGCAAGAAACTGGGAAGTAAGAACATTCAAACTGCAGTGGGACAAAGATATTTATGGACCAGATGTGGGTCCTGCAGTGACAAACTAGCCTAGGAATACATTTAAAAGTTATTTCACTCAAGATCATTTTGGAAGACCGTTTCAATCTAATGGATGGAGGGATCACAGGGAACCAAGTTGCAAAGCAGGGCTGAGCCAGCAGGAGAGGAGACATTAGGATACAGAGAGCTTCACTGAAAGATTCCCAAAAAGGGTTCCTTAAACGAGTCAATCCTACGTATTCCCTGGCAGCCTGATCAGGTCTATATGAAGAGCAGTTAGCAAATGGGAAAGAAAGCAGGTGCAGAAGAAGACAACCATGCCTTGTGTCTCCCACTGCAGTCTTCTCTGCTTAGACCTTAGCTGTGGGAAGGAGAAATTTAAATTGGGTAAAAGTTTAGAATTTTGATGTTACCCTCTGCTGGACCACAGCATATGGAGATTCCCAAGCTAGGGGTCCAATCAGAGCTATAGCTGCCAGCCTACACCACAGCCACAGCAACGCCAGATCCCCAGCCCACTGGGCGAGGCCAGGGATTGAACCCGAAACCTCATGGTTCCCAGTCAGATTCGTTACCACTGCGCCACAACAGGAATTCCAGTCTTCCTATTTTCAAATAATATCCAGAAGTTAAGGAATCAAGCCTGTGACTCCATCCTAGGTGTGGAGAAAAATAAGTTGTGAAACTGACTTGAAAGAAAGGGAGAAAATAAATAAAGGTGGTTTCTGGCTAAATCCAATTTCTTCAGTAAATCAGAAACAAATATATAGCCCTTCTTCCAGGTCTTCTAGACATATAACTACATTCCGGCAAAAATGGACCTCGACCCCTCGGTGTTTAATGAAGACCTGATTGACATTTTGCTCAGAAGAACTCATCATCTGCAGGATTGGCTCATATTTTACAGAACTTTTGGCATTCTAAAATTCTTGCCCTTTAAATGTCAATTAAGCTCCCCAGTAATTGTGACAAATGTTTCCTAAGTCAGTACCTCCACAGACTGAGGAATGCTAACTCTGGGTAAATGCATTTAATTCTGACAACCTGGGTATCTTCAAATAACACGGTAACCCCTAGTCACATATGGCAAAAGGTGAACCTTGGATGGAAAACTCTAGATTCCCTCACCAGTTAAGATCTCCACATTTAATCACTTATATCTCAGTAGGAATAAAAGAAAAATCCATTGAATGTGATCACTTCCTTGGGATGCAATGTACCCTTGAAATGGGACCTACAACTGAACTATGAATCTAGAAAAGGTTATCACCCTCCCGTAAGTCCCATCCAAACATAACATACTACAAAAGTTTATGATCCTGGAGTTCCTGTCGTGGCGTGGCGCAGTGGTTAACGAATCCGACTGGGAACCTGGGTAGGAACCATAAGGTTTCGGATTCGATCCCTGGCTCGCTCAGTGGGTTAAGGATCCAACGGTGCAGTGAGCTGTGGTGTAGGTCACAGACGCAGCTGGGATCCTGCATTGCTGTGGCTGTGGCAGAGGCCAGCGGCTACAGCTCCGGTTAGACCCCTAGCCTGGGAACCTCCATATGCTGCAGGTGTGCCCCTAGAAAAGACAAAAAGCCAGAAAAAAAAAAGTTTATGAACCTGAAATGTCATCTGCAATAATATGGTGAAAATAAAACCCAAGAGAGTTCTAAACTGTGCACAGTGGCAAGTACAGACTTAATAGAAATCATACTTGCTGCAAATATTATCAAAGAATTTTGAACCTGTAAATAAGGGATAGTGTCTAAAATACAACTCTACCTGACATTATAAGTATGTATTTATTATAAGACTTCTTGCAAGTGGGATGTGAAAAGACGGCATGATCAAGAAGGGGGATTCAAATGTAAGAATTAAATAAGGAAATGGAAATGAAACAATTTGCACTGTATCAGGAACATGGATGTTTAGACAAACCAAAGCACACCCACAAATAAAGAAAGAGCTAGGAGGCAGAGGAGAAGAAAGAGGAAAAGGATAAGAGGATGGAGGAGGTTAAGTTAAAGGAGGGAAGAAAGGGGAGGTAGGACTAGTAATTATACATCAAAGAATTAGTTCTCTCTCTCCTGGGGAATAGAGAGATGACCTGCCATCAGCTATCGAGATGATTTTTAGAGAATCTAGAAATAAAGGGAATAAGATCTGAAGGGCTATATTAAAAATTAAAATGGATCCAACCTGAAGGAAATAAAACTTTAGGCAAAAGAATTCTAGGCAAGAGGTTCTTGAATCAAATCCCTGAAAGGTAAATAGACATCAAAGGCAGACCTTGCAAAGTATACATTAGCTGCCAAGTTCCCTCAAAATAGCAGATTTATGACAGTCACTAAATAAATAAATAGATGCAATGGAGACCATAAAATAAGTGATCCAAGGGGACTAGTCCTGTAAACTGGAGCTTTGTCTACAATAAATGCACAATAGCTGAAGGTAGAGAGAGAGACTCCTTTGACAAAGTAGAGAGATAAATTACAGAAAATTCAACATTTAAATCACTATTACACAAATAATATAGGAATAAGAAAATTTTAATAAAATATGCTTCTACAAGTCTCTATGCTTATTACTTAGTGGAAGTGCATGATGAAACCATCCTCACTAGACTTCACTCACTCTTCTCCTTTTATAGAAAATAACCCTGGAAAAAATAACTATAAAAACATGATTTTAAATTAAAATTAAAGAAAATGAAATTATCCTCCACGTTCTTTCCAAAACTGAAAGTGTAAGACTTAGCAGAAACTGGTTGCACCAAAATTAAAGGTGGGGTGTGAATATTAGCCAGTTGTTGATACTTTTTGCTCATTCCCTATTCATTTCTTACTCAGAAGCCCCTGGACTCTTCTCATTCTGCCTGTGAAGATGATTACAGCAAAGTACTACATCTCCCAGAGATGTCTTTGAGCAAACTAATCCCAGTAAGAATCGCTAATGTAAACCAAGCACTTACCAAACACTCAGCAAGCAGAAGGCTCAGCACCTTGCATGTATTGATTTACATAATGCTCACAACACTCCTATGAGATGGTTGTTATTGTTAGCCCCATTTAATAACTGAAAAGTTGAGAAGGCTGAGCTACCAGGAGGTCAAATAATTTGCCCAAAGTATGCAGCTAGGACAAATGAAAAGGGCCAACTTTTAAACATGCAGTGCCTCTCCACTCCCGAGCCAAATAGCCAACTATTGATGTCCTTGCATTAATAAGAAAATGAGACACACCTGATGCCTTTAATAAACAAGACTGAGCTTAGAGGCTTGACTTGGTGGGATCGTTAGGGGATGCAGCCCTCAAAGGGTGAAGAGTGTTGAGCCAGAGGAGAGGCGCAGTGTATAGAACAAGTGGGAGGAGCCTGCTTGTGTGGGAGCTTGCTGTCATGTCACTTCTCATCAGATATGTAAGGCCTAGCATGCCTTTGCTTTTGGCCAGGAGGTGAAGCAAGGGGAAGAACTATTGAAAATGGAAAATAAACTTGAGATGGTAGTCACTTGAGGGCATAGTTACTACATAAATTAATTAAGATAAATCTAGACCAACTGAAAAAAAATAAAAATTAAAAAATATTCTAATCTTTCTTAATAGAAATAAAAATTTGGAAGCCAAGAATCCATTCTAGAATACCTCCATACAATGCTTTGTGGCACACAATGTCCTTTGTTTCTAAACAGTTTTATCTCTAATTTTTGAAATTATTAAAAGGGGGTATCAATCATTCCTTCCTCTTTTTAAAGTTTGGTAAATTACCCCCTAATTTATCTTATAAAATTATAAAGATCAAAAAATAATAATTTTATCTGCAACTTTATTAAATTTAAAATTTTGAATTCTTTTTTCATAGATGTCCCAGTTTTCAAGTTAGCCAATTGTGGCATTTGTTTATGTTTTAATACCTTAAATATAGATACTTGATTGCCTGTTAAGATTTTAAACATACACTAAAAGAATCTATAAGACGTGAAATTGCTTACCCCAAGAAAAAGTAAAACACTAGCTTGATCAATATTTTATTGGTCATTTGTTAGACATTTTACAATACTCATTGAACATTTTCTATATGCTAGTTAGGGTGGAATACAAGATTATAGAAGGCATGCTGGCTCATGCTTTCCCAAAAAGGTCTATCATAAATCCACAGTCATCACAGGAAGAGGTATTGACAAATACCTTGGGTATGGTATATGATCGATCAGACAATAGACAGGTAGTCCTTTATGCTGGCGGGCAAAAATAATAAAGACAATCTGGGAAATTTTTCAGATTTGCTGAACTATAGATTGTTATTCGGGGAAAATGGAAGCATAAAGAAAAATGTAAGTTGGATCAAGGTGATGAAGGGCCTTGAAGGCCAGTCTAGAACTGTTTGTATAACAGATAAAACATCTGGATGACTAATCTTTTCATCCAGATATTTGGCATTATCCCACAACTTGACTTGGAATTTTCAGGTAAAAAAAAAAAAAATAAGAAAACATAATCCTTGGATAAAAGTCAAGGCATATCTGAATTTGATTTCTGATTTTGGAATTTTTCCCCCAAGGGGAACAGTCTTACTACTATCTCCTGATATTTGAAACAAAAAAGAGAGCAAGTTTAAGAAAATAAATTCTGACAAAACATCAAAAAAATCAGATGGTCTATAACATGAAATGGGCTTACTCAAGTTATTGTTGATATAACTTTATGGGCATTAATATTTTAAATGGTCCTTAAGTGGTATAGTGCCCTCACCCACACACAACCAAGATGCAAGGTCATTGCATTGGCTATTCCTGGATCAGTATTTTAAATGGTAAAATGCACATTCGTGTCCACTGAACTAACTTTGAAATTCAAGAGTCTTTATTTATTAGTGCACGCACTTAAATTTGTAAGCTGGAAAGTCGTGAGTTCAATCATAAATTTGAGTCATTAATTTGTAGGCAGTCTAGAGCTTAATCATAAATTTTAAAGTCATGAATTTGGCATTGGTTTCAGTCTTACCAAAATGCATCTTCCTAACTCTAATCCAGTGACATCACTATGGCCTTCAAACCTTAATCCCTAAGTAGGCTCAACTCCAACTGTAAACACTGGGAGTTTTTCACATTTTAAACTATAAACCTCATATAACTAAGAGTTTGGTTGTGACTTTAAATGTATATAAAACTCTGGTTTTAATCCCTAAAAGCATAAAATAAAAATAAGAATTCTTCAAGCACGAATTTTACCCATGAAAAGGGTGTGCTTTTCTCTTTCTTAAGTGGGGCATGAATTAAGGATAATCTGTCACCATAACTTTGAACTACTTGATCTTGGTACGCTTTTCTGGTCTAGTTTTAATGTTTCTTAAACCCAATTTCTCTTGTCTCCTTTAAAATGGACTAATCTCCAATCATCATGGAAATAAGTCAAGTAAATGAAAAATCATAAATTACATGGGGACCCTAATTCCGTCGGTTTATTTGAAAACAAATGCCTGGGGCTTCAAAGAGAACCAACTGCCTTAGCTCCAATTCATCGTATGCATTGGCCAATTTAACTTGCCAGGGAAATGATAGATGATTTAACAAAGTAAGTGGCCACTGTGACTGTCTGTTCCATCCACAGAAGTTCTGGGGGTAGGAATGAGGTGGGGGTGGTGGGGGGTGTGGGACAGAAAAGTCTGGAGTATTAATTCTAAATCATGGTTTTTATGAAACACTCAGGTTAGTTATATTTCCCCCCCTTAAGGAAGTACCATAAAACAACCCAACATTTTCAAAGTTAAATCCTTTCAATTCAATTTAATTATAGATACTACAAAACACTTTTTAAGAAGGTTATGAATCCCCAAAGGCTATGAAATATAAAATTAGATATGTGCCAATCACAAAATAATTGAACTCCCTAATAGTTTGTTACATTATTAGAAAGAAAAAAAAGGAAGATATCATCTAGAATAACAACAACAAAATGAAATGAAGATGTAGTAACATTTATCTTTTAACCATATTACAGTTTCCAGGTGTAAATACATGTCCGCATTATGACCTAGTCATTTGAGATATGAGAGAGCAATATTATTGTTCCCATTTATCAGAAAAAGAAAACACATGGAAAGATTTAATGATATATTCAAGGCCACATAGCTGATAAATAGAAGAAAATAGATAACCATAATCATTTGGACTTCCCACCATAATTCACTAATTATTAAAATGTAAGCAAAGGAAAGGAAATGCAGAAGATAAATATTTTGTAGAATCCAAGATAATATTTATTCATTTGTTTCTTTAAAAATAATTTCAGGAGTTCCCATCATGGCGCAGCGGAGACGAATCCAACTAGGAGCCATGAGGTTGCAGGTTCAATCCTTGGCATTGCTCAGTGGGTTGGGAATCCGGTGTTGCCTTGGCTGTGGTGTAGGTCACAGATGTGGCTTGGATATGGTGTTGCTGTGGCTGTGGCTGTGGTGTAGGCTGGCAGCTGTAGCTCTGATTCAGCCCCTAACCTGGAAAACTCCATATGCTGTGGGTGCGGCCCTAAAAAAGACCAAAAAAAATAATGATAATTTTATATTTTCTCTGTCTCATACTTTATTATGAACTAGTGAATAGGTAATTATAAAAAATATAATTTTAAAAGAAACAGGCTGTATAATACAGAATTTCTTGAGTGGCAGCTAGATAAAGCTGAAATTTTCTCATTACTTTTGCCTCTACACCATTTATTGAGTTGTTAAATTCTTCCCTTACTTACACTCTTATGATTTTTTTTTCTGCAGATATCTAGAAAGAGAACTCCAAAATAAAATTCCATGTTGAATTTCAAATGTTATTATAGGAGAATATTCTACCAATTCCCTCACTATCAGGCAGTTTATTTGAAATAAAGTAATGTGTTATTGGGCCAAAATACTTTTGAAAATTAATAACTGAATTATGGTAAACTAACAGTAGTGAATCAAGTTGGAATTTTAACTCTCTTTTTTTTTTAACTCCCCAATTTTGGGTGAATATAGTATGGGCTGGCAATCGTAGACTTAGCCTAAGGGATAATTTGGAAAAAAGATTCTTAAATTCTTGTATTGATGTACAGGAAGTAGAAAGCAAATGTCAAATATAAATGTAAAACAGGACAGAATAAACTATTACAGCAGACCACGAAAGTGACTCAGTTCAAACGGGCTTGTCTAGGAATTTTGTGCTATCCAGATGGGTCAATTTGATACATGCACTATATACATCCTACGAGAATCAGCTAAAGTCTCTTATAACTGGAATGTATCACAAGCTGACAGCTTATGAAATACCAAAGTATTGAAATACAAGCATGGTGTGATGAAAATTAGAATAACATACAAAAATCAACTTTAATTACTTGTGCATTAATTGGATCCAAATTAGTTGTATATTCACAAGTAGAAGCATTTGGATGGATGACGTGGACAGCTGCTAGTTGTGTAGGCAAAGGCAGAAAGATAATTTTATTTTAGCTGCTTTAGGAAGGAAACAGAGAAATTCTAGCAAATATGACAGGCTAATTAAATAAATTAGATCTTTTCAATTACTGTACAGTGAATTATCATATAAACCAAAGAATGATCATGTTATTTGGGACAAAGTCATTAGAAAACAGAACAAGAATGCTTAAATATATAATAAAATAATCATGAAGACAGTGTGTTTTTAAATAAATACATAAATCAGTCTTGGGAATGAAGATGAAAAAATAGATTGGATAAATATAAAATAATGGAAAATTAAGATCTACATATTTTTGTGTTTAAATGGGGGAGGGGAGCCTTCTTACCTGCAAGTAGCAACAGTTATGTTAGTCCACATAGAGCCAGAAAGATTACTAAGAGAGAGGGCCACTTTAGCTAAGTTGTAAACAATTGGGTAAATTAGCAGGAAGGAGGCTGCTGCTTTGCATCCTTGCTCCCTTCCTTCCTACCATCTTCAGAAACAAATACAGGTTATTGCAATGCAGGCACCAGACTTTTTTCTCTTGGTACTACTTTTTGTGTTCATCTATTTCTGGTCATTGTACATCGAATTAACACCCTGACCTACAGAGCTGGATAAAATCCATTTCGTTAAGTCCCTTCATGTTTAGGGATCCTAAATAAACTACCTTCAACAGACTATTCCTGTGCCTGTGTCCAGATTTAAAGCCATGTAACACCTGGACTTTGTGAGCTTAACCTGCTGTGACAAATAAAAATAAATAAGAAAGTTTCCCGTAGTTGACAACCCAGGTGGAAGTTTTACTACAATTTCCATCAGTGACGGGGGCAGGCTTCAAGTGAAATAAACTGTATTTACACACAAGTTTGCTCAGAAAGGTGGTTGTATTACAGCTTTATACAGCCTCTGAAACTTGCAAATAGATCTATAGATATAAATAAACAGTGAAAACAAATCCCCTTGTCCACTTGAAAATTTTTATCTGTTTACTTGAAATTTTTTGTATCTAGACCACTTGGACCAAGTAAATTTTGCCCTAATTAGGAGGGAAAAAAATGGGCACTCGACATGAATGACAAAAATGCTTTTTGGGGAAAAAAAATCCAAATATTACAAATATGCACTCGAAGTCACTCAATCTCACATCATGATTTTTGTTTCTCTTTTATTCTGACTTGCTGAACTGATAAGGTAGGTAAATTTTGACAGTTAAAATTTTGGAAAGTATTCAATAAAGATCCCTCCCCCCAAAAAAACCTTCCCCAAACCAAAAAACACATCACACAACTGCAATGTAAGATAGAGCACAGGATAAAGGAATCAAAAGTCTAGGATTTAACTCAAAAGCATTTTTTTTAACTAACCAGTTTTTTTTTTAAGCATATGATATGAAATCCAAGACAAGTAAAAAAAGATTTATAAAAGGAACTTGCAGAAAGATATAAAAATGTTATAAAAGTACTATACTTAAAGTGTGGTGGTATTGACAGGAAAATAAAACCAAACTAGAGCTTCAAGAAACAGAAAAATCAGAAAATAAAAATATGGTGTATTATATGGAAGACACAAAGCAATTGGAAAAGAATTTTGCCATTAAATAATGTATTTAGGTTTTCAGGAAAAAATAAAGTTATCCCTCTACCTCTACCAAGGAATGACATGGTTTAACCATCAAAACCATTTGGATTGTTTAACAATCTTAATATTTAAGAAGGAAAGAAAGAAACTAAAAAGATGAAGAAGAAGGGATCTATGAGTATTTACGTGATCTTGAGGTGTGGAAGAAGTTAAGGAAGACACCATCAAGGCAAAAGCAGATTGAAAACATAATAGTAGAAATCCCTGAATCACAAACAAAAAGAACATTCAAGGGAAATGACGAATTAGAACAGCATCACAACACACACAGTAGGTTAGTGGACACAATTCTAACTAATAAAGAACTACAAATAAATTTTAAACATACCAATAAGATTTTACATAAAGACAAGAACAGACAACTTTTAAGAAAGGAATAAAAATAGTCACTCAACATCATAGCAAATAGGGCTCATTCCACTCTAAGAAATAAAAATTAACGTGAAATATCATTTTTCCCTTTCTCTTTGAAAAATATAAAAAATAAATGAGAAAACCCAGTGTTTTGGGGGTAAAGTAAGCACTCCTATGCTGTGGGGAGGAGAATAAAAGTATTTTGAAAAGATAAGTTGCCAATGTGAATCAAGATCCTTAAAAATATCTAAGCATCAGAGTTCCCGTCGTGGCACAGCAGAAACAAATCTGACTAGGAACCATGAGGTCGCAGGTTCAATCCCTGGCCTTGTTCAATGGGTTAAGGATCTGGCGTTGCCGTGAGCTGTGGTGTAGGTTGCAGACATGGCTCGGATCCTGCATGGCTGTGGCTGTGGCTGTGGCTGGCAGCCGTAGCTCTGATTGGACCCCTAGCCTGGGAACCTCCATATGCTGCAGGTGTAGCCCTAAAAAGAAAAAAAAAAAAGTCTATGCATCTTGGTTCAATAATCCCATGTCTGGGGATTAATCATATGGAATTAATTCAGAGGTACACACTAAGATTTATGTGTAAAGATAGTCATAACAGTTTTATTCATAATGGGAAAAGTTACTTAAAAACTCAACTTTAAAAAAGATGAGTGAATAAATTATAATACATGCATTAAATGCAATCTCCTACAACCATTATAAATCATATCTTCAAAGAATATTTAGTGACATGCAAAATGCTTATAAGAAAATCAGGATATATACACTGATTCAAATTTTATTATACACAAACATAAACAGAGAGAAAGACTATATTGAAATGTATCAAAATGTTAACATGGGTTAAATATCAATCTTGGATGTTAGTCGATTTAAAACTTCTTTATATGTTTCTGCATTTTCCAAAATATCTATAATATTGCTTTTCTAATTTAAAGACAATAAATTTATAAAAATCCAGTGTTTGACCATAGCTTCACCAGCTCTTAGGGTCTTCATTTACAAAGTGCCCACCATCCCTCTCTGCTTTTCAGAGGTAGACATATAATGTGTTTAATGGGTTCAAAAATAATAATAAAAGGATTATACACATTGAAAGTTGTTCTCGTTTTAGAAAATAAGAAGGCATTTATTATTCATCTCTGATGCCTTCCTGAAAATTAGAGTCAAAAGCTCAAAAATAGCTTAGGCTTCATAGTTAATAGAATTTGTGAAAGTTTTTTTTTTTTTTTTTTGGCCACCTCCCCAGTATGGAAATTCCCAGGCCAGGGATCAAATCTGAGCCACAGCTACAGCCTACACCACAGCTGCAGCAACACCAGATCCTTAACCCACTGCACACAGCTGGCAACTCCTTGAGAGATATTTCTAACTATAGTTTCCACACTATAGTTGCTACTGGCAAAATACATGAACCTTCCTTCAATTAATAAAATAAAACCAAGATGAAAGAAAATTAGAGTGTGGGCACAAAGCAAGCTTTCTACAATGTTCTAGATATTTTTGTTAATATGAAATATGAGTGCCATTATTAAGGAAAATAGATTTCTGTACTGCCTGTATTGAAATATTGTTCTGAAGCATTGGATCATGATGGATTCTGTTTCTCAGTCAGGATTCAGGGAGTACTGATGTCTAACAAGGGCTGATGTTTGGAAGTCCCTCCTTGCTCTTTGACAGTGAGCCAGCATGAAGGTTACAATTACTGTGTTGACAATAAGAAAGGGGTAAGATAGGAGACTGGACATATGGGATAAATGTGAAATATGAAAATAGAAAGAGCAAGGCAGGGTAATTGTGCTTCCAAAAAGCAACAGTTGCCTTTAACTGGAATAATAATATTAATAGCAACAGCAAACATTTTTCACCCTACTGAATTTCAACCATCTTGACAATAAGAAGTCATATGCTGAAAATTATTAAATGTATCCCTTCATCACTCTGTTCTAATTTTTCTTAATTTAATATTGAAGGCAAATTTTTTACTATTTAAGGAAAATATTTACTATTTAAGGTGTTTTTATTATTTAAGGAAAAAAGTTAATCTTAGTGATCAAGTTTACAATCTACTAAGAATCCTTTTACATCTGAGGTCAGTGGATCTACCATGGAGTAGGAAAAAAATCAAAGACATAGACATTTCTTAAATTTACATTTTTAGATATGGAATTAGAGGAAAAAATATAGAAATTCTGAAAGTTCTGATGCTTTGAGGATTCTCCCAGCTTCAGTTTCACAGAGGATTTAGAACTGTTTACATCTCACCTTGGTTGACTATCTAGTATGATTTTATCTTTAATAAAAACTGATGAGTGTTTTGCTTGTGGGAGAAAAGAATAAGCCATTTTCCTTTTATCATCCTTTGCAATAGTCTGTTATTCAGCCAATAACTTGCAACGTCAGTGATTACCAATGGCAGTAACTTCCGGTAGTAATTACAACCTTAATCCTGCTTTGGTGCTCTGGTACAAGTTGGTCATCTTTTTCTTTTTGGTGTACCCACAACATGCGTACATTCCCGGGACAGGGATGGAACCAGAGCCACAGAAGTGACCAGAGCCTCTGCAGTGATAACGCTGGATCCTTAACCCACTGAGCCACAAGAAAACTCCTCATCTTTGTTTTATTATTACAACTTCATGCTTTATTATTACAACTTCAACCTTAAAGTATATTTCTTTGATGAAATTTGAAAGAACAGAAGTTCTATGGCTCTGTGTAATAGTCTCTCCTCGTTAAATCATGTAGTTTCTTTGTGTCTCTTCTGGAAGTTGAGAAAAAGTTCCCTCGGAGAGGAACCAAGATGACCAGAGTACCAATTTATCTCCAACAGAAGCAACAGAAAGTTCATTGAGCTCCTCCTATTCAGCAGCTGTTTCCTCAGCCACCTTCTTTCTCCACTTTCAGGAAGGAAAAAAGTTCTCTCATCCACACTGAGACAAAGTCAACACGTATTTGCACAGAGTTACACATGATGTGTATAAAATTTTATGTTGCTAATGTACTCAGCTTTCTTTTAAGAGTATAAGGATGTATGTTCTGCAGATATCCATGCCTTTTTTTAACGTGTAAAGGCAGTAGAGGCTTGTGAGTGTGTCCACCATTTGCATTTGTTGGGACTTGGTATGTGTGCCTAGTGGGAAGTTCAGAGTAAAGAGGCTTAAACACTTGACCAATGTGATGCTGATGATAGTCAATGATAATCACATTCAGTGATAATGAAAGGAGCTATAGGGAGTTCCCACTGTGGCTCAGCAGTAAAGAACCTGACTAGTGTCCATGAGGATGTGTGTTTGATCCCTGGCCTTGCTTAGTGGATTAAGATATCCGGCATTGCCCTGAGATGTGGTGTAAATCACAGTCACAATTTGGATACCAGGTTGCCAAGGCTGTGGTGTAGGCTGGCAGCTGTAGCTCTGATTCCACCACTAGCCCAGGAACCTCCATATGCCTCAAGTGAGGCCCTAAAAAAAAAAAAAAAAAAAAAAAAAAGGAAGGAAGGAAGGAAGAAAAGAGCTTCTATTACTTATCATTATTGAGACTGACTCTTGAGAGATAAGCAATAATATTGGAAAGAATATGGACCTGAGAGCCAGGTAGTACCTTAATTTAATCTCAGCTCTAATTTACAGGCTCTGTGATGGGATGTATATTATTTAACCACTCTGGTCCTCTGCGCCTTCCTCAGTAAATTGCTGCATTTGGTGGGCAAGGATTAAATGTGATATAGTATGATAGAGTGATGCATACATATTATACACTCAATCAGACAATAAGTGGGAGCAGGCTTTTAAATTCTTGTTTAAAATACACTGAAAATTGTTTAACAGGCTACACTTCCTGTCTGTTAAGAATATGAACTCTTGGAGTTTCCATTGTGGGGCAGCAGAAACGTATCTGACTAGTACTGTGAGGATACAGGTTCGATCCCTGGCATTTCTCAGTGGGTTAATGATCCGGCGCTGCCGTGAGCTATGTGGGTAGGTTGCAGACGTGGCTCGGATCCTTCATTGCTGTGGCTGTGGCATAGGCCAGCAACTGTAGCTCTGATTCAACCCTAGCCTTGGAACATCCATATGCCATGTGTGCAGCCCTGAAAAGAAAAAAAAATGAACTCTTCCTATCAAAATTCTTCAGAGTATCAAGTGATTTCTAAGAAAATTGTTTGAATGTTCAAGATCTAAAAAATAATTGAAACATATAATTGATATTTAATTTCCTCATTTTTCTAATCTGAAGGCTGAAATCCAATTATTTATTTTTTATTTACTTCTTTATCATCTCTCCCCTAGACTGTAAGCCTTTTGAGATCAGGGACCAGGTCACTTATGCTCCTCCTTGCTTTCCCAGTACATAGCACATGGTGGGCATTTAATCAACTCTATCAGCATGTATTGGTTGAATGAATGATACCCAGTGGACCTCATTTATGGGACAGCGAGCAATGAAGGTGATAAAGGCACGGCCAGCACCACTGAGCTTCCTGCCTCTCTAGGAGCTCAGCAGAAGGGCATGGTGCTGCAAGGTGCACATAATCCTCCAGATCATCTGATCTCTGATCAGCCCACTAAATCCTTACTATCATTGGTACAAATAATATGCCAATGCAAATTAATTTCATTTTCTATACATGCAAATTCAGAAATTTTAACTCATGTCAGAGTTGGGAAAAGAATAAGAAAATGGTCTTGTCTATAAAAGAATCTTGGGAAATGCCCAATATTTACCCCGTTAGTGTCTGGCTGCATCTGTAATGAGCCCACTCAAGGGATTAGCAGCATCTCCTGAAAGAACAAGTCAGGGCCCCTTGTTGTACCAAAATATTAGGTGGCCAGCGGGTGGGAAACCCAAGGAAAGGGTAGTTTAGCTTTTTATTTTACTATCTGCCACTTCTTTTGAACAGCATGGGTGGTGCTGGGGGCCTCTGGCACTGTTCCCAGAAGCACTGGCCCTGCCAAACAGAATTTGCACCTTTACAGGCGCTGATTGGCTGTGATAGAAAGATATGGTCCCCCTTTTTGGAAGCAGCTTTCTGGGAAAGATATTACACCCCCAGTCTGGTTTTGGGGAGGACCTGAGGAAAAAGGGCTGTTTGTCTGGTACTAGTAGGTAGTGGATAATTTGATTCTTTTCTATCTGTGCAACCTACAATGTCTTTTGAAGACTTGGGCTCCCCAGAGACAGGTCAGAGAAAAATAATAAAATATGAAAACAGTGAGGTTCTTCTTTTTCTTCTTCTCTCTTTTTTCTTTTTTACAGAGTATTATAAAAAGTTTGTTTTCCTGGCGGACAGCAGCAAACTTACAAAGCTTTCTTCGTTAGGGTTTGCTATTTAAGCCATCAGCTCATTCTGTGAGAACATCAGACATATGTCCACCAGATGCTGGGAATGGCGCGGTCCTAAGGACCCGGCTCAAGTGAACAATAATCTGTGGACAGCGGGTGTGAACCTGAGCTGGGCCAACACCTCATCAGACCCAATGGCTAATTGATTTCAAAATTAGACTTGGTATTTCTGAACAATAATCTTAAAAGGCAGCCATAAAATACATCAGGATCCTTTGAGCTAGCCAAGCTTTCATCCAAATGGCTTATTATGAAGAGCTGGCACACCTGAACTTTGGCACAGTCAAATAAATCCAAAAACAGCAAATGGAAACCACATTTGGCACTGGAGGTCTGTCAGGAGAAGTTTATATCCATGAGGAAACATGATTTTTGATTTTGAAAATAATTTTTGTGTTACAAGGCAGGAAGCAATTCATTGAATGCATTTTACTTTGACACCTGTGATTTATGCAATAAAATATGCATAATAGGGATTTGAAGGCTTGGGAGGTGTCACATAATCTTTGGAACACCAGGAGCAGGCAGGGCACAGCAAGGGTTATAGTTGTTCCATTAGTGATAACTTAATCGCATGTGTAGGCCTCCCCCTTTGAACTCTGAATAACTGTTCCATGGCATTGGGGTCCAGAAGGGTTTAAATCTGACTGCACTGCAGTGACAATAAATTATACCAACTATTTGAGAAATGCTTGGAATCTTATCTCGCCTTTAGAGTGAGCAAACTAAGATTACAATCCCTGGTTTAAAGGATGGCATAAATTCTGAGAACAAACATTTGAGATTTACACAATGTTGATGGTATATTTCAATACTTTTCTCTTGCAGCATTTTATTAGGACTTTTACAGACACAAATGGAAAGGCTCGTGCTTTGTTTGTTTTTGTAAAAGAAGCAAATAATAAGGTATGTCTGGATGCGTACAGTGAATTAAAGAATTGATTGCATAATCCATGTAAAAATGGAATTCTTATTTTAATTTTCTGGCTGTTTTAGAAGAACAGCTTTTGGCATTTTCTTTACACTTCCTATCCAAATAATTGACTCCATTTTTAAAGCTAAGTTTATGTAAATGCAATCTGCTTAACTGGATTAATTCGTTAAGTTTTTCACGTTCCTGTTAGACTTCATCCAAGGGTAATGTTTTTCATAGAAGGAGGAGAGAGAAAGAAAAAAAAAAAGTAAGGGCAGGAAACATAATTACTAGCATTGGGCTAACCCAGAACTCGTATGGCAAGGACTCATCGCGAGAACAAGGATGTGACCTGGGAGATTTATCTCCAGTTGAAAACATTTTTCTCTTCCTTGGCTCCGCTTTCTTTAGGGCAGTATCTCTGCTCAAAGAAAATCTGACAACCGAAAAGCAATGATGATTATGACTTTTTCCCTAAGAAATTACTCCCACCCACAGCCCGTGCTGAGCTCATTAGGGGGTGACTGCCACTTGGGAATGAGAGGTTGGAGAGCTAAGAAAGTCAGATATGAGTTCTAGTCTCTGCTCTTTCATTAATTCACTGGATGATCCAGGACATGTCTTCCTTGCTGGACTTGTTTCCTCATTTTTAAACGTTGAGAATTGGACTAGATGATTTCTAGGGGCTATTTCGGTACTAAAATATTATTAAGCTATAAAAATAGTTCCTTCAGCATTGAGATAAACAAGCTTGGTGCAGGGACTGCTGGAAATAAAACAGAAGAAGAGACATATTTAGGGTGTGATACTTAATGAACTGGATTAGGACACATGCAGTGGTTTTAGAAATTTGATTTATAACCACATTTTTCAGCATAATGAGATAGAGAACTAATTGACCAAAACCTTAATGAGAAAATACTACTTGAAGTGGAAATAATTTTTTAGCTAGAACTAAGTAGATGGAAAAATCACTCATTAACTCTACTAGTGCAGGGTAGTAGCAAAATTCTCCAAAATAAAATTAGTTTCTGGGAGTTCATCTTTTAAATCACATTCTCCATTTATCCAGTTAGCCAGCATATTCTTGAGTGTTTCTTTTATAAAGACAAATGAATACTCAAGATACACAAACCCTCTAGAGAATTACTAATGTTGAATTCTGGAGAGTTTTAGATATTATGAAGATTAACTACTTGGTATTCTGTTTGTATTGTGTCAGCATAAAATAAAAAGCCTGTCTTTAGTTTCAGAATGTTATTGACTCTCAAACATTAGGATCCAAAAATAATGTTTAAATTGCTAAAAGCCATATTCTACAATCAAATCTAAAATACTTAGGCTTCTTCATTTCAGTATTGAACCATGCTACCATGACATTGTGTTAGCTCTACCTTTAAATCATTTTACCTCAAACCTTAACTAATGTATTTTAGACGATACCTGTTTTTATTTCATTGAATATGCTTTTTGTCTTATTTTAAGTCATTTTCTAATTTTTGTAAAATGATAATAATAATAAAATATTTAACAATTATATTTTAGTGTGCCAAGTATTTTGAAAGCAGTAACTCACTTAAATTTCACGATAAACTTGCAGGGTGGGTACTATTGTATCTATTTTACTGACTAGGAAAACAAGTTTAAAGAGGTTAAGTAACTTGCCTTGGTTAACTTGGTAACTTTTTTTTTTTACCACACCAGAAGTTCTGGGGCCAGGGATCAAACCTGAGCAATAGCAATAACGACATCAGATCCTTAACTAGTGAGCCACCAGGGAACTCCAATACAGTAACTTTTAACTGTCTGTTATTTACCAGTTCTTATTTTGTGCAATAGGCACCATTACTACTCAATGGAATGAGTATAATCAATTCATTTATCCATTCATTCTACATTGGTGACCTGCTAAATGGCACGGAGGATAGTGTGAAGTTACATTTTAGGGTGGAGGGTCAGAAAATAAATAAATATATAAATAAACAAGATTATTTCAGTTAAAGGAACCACCATGTCTGCCTGGGCAAGTTGTAACTTTGAGTGTCATGAAGGAAATAAAGTAGAACAATGCAGTGGAGAGTGAATGGGGAGTGATTTTAGACAAAGTAGTCAGAGAAGGCTTCCTGGAGGAAGTGGCATTTGAGCTGAGATTTAAATGACAAACTTCCTACAGCCTATGAGGATCTTGGGCAGGACCACCAGGCCGTGCAAACAACTAATACAAAAGTGTAGAGGCAGGGAGAAGTTTAATGAGGCCAAGAAGCACACAGAAGGCTGTGAGGTTAGAGCCCAGTGAAAGGGGGTGGAGGGGGGAGGCAAGATGAGTGCAGAGAGGAGGGGCTGGAGGACCATGTGTGGCCTTCCTGACCGTGGTAAAGAGCATGCAACGTGTTACTAAAATACTAATGTAAACCTACCTTTTAAACTATCGTCATTAACATCTGTTTTAGTGACCTAAAGCAGAAGCTTGTGAACCTTTCTCTTAGAATGCTTGGCGATTTTAAGGGCGGGGAGGGAGAAGCAATGGACCATCTCCCTGAAAAAAATGCACAAGTACACAGAAATATGCACACTACTTCAGGAGTTAATTGGGTTCGTGTCCCCCCCAACCCCCACCCTGGAGCTTATAGATGGGCTCATGAATTTCAAGTTAAGAAAAATCACAAAAACTAATACTGAGCTAAATGAATTGTGGTCATTAAATCAAAATTATAATCCCCACCTGAGTAGACAGCTTTCCTCCCGAATTATGTAGTCCAGACCACAAGGCACACTTCTCTACACAAGACTGCGTTTCCAGTTTCAACTTTAGAGTTGTATTTTTGAAAACAACAGATCCACAATCTCCTTTCTCCAAAGTCTCCTTTCATGCAGAAGCCAAATTCCTAAAACTGAAAAAATAAATAAATAAATGGATTACCAGCAACATTTGAAGTAATGTGAGATTATTTATGATTGATGTTTATTTGTGCCGCTCATGTCTTGTGGCAAAGATAATAATATAGAGTGGTGCCTCCCTCTCCTGGTGATGTTAACAGATGATAGACAGATACATAGATCGATCCTTTCATCAAAAAAAAAAAAAAAAAAAAAAAAAATCAGGGCATTTTCCATTGTGGCTCAGTGAGTTACAAACCTGACTAGTATCCATAAGGATGCAGGTTTGATCCCTGGCCTGGCTCAGTGGGTTAGGGATCTGGCATTGCAGTGAGCTGCAGTATAGGTAACAGATACAGCTTGGATCTGGCATTGAATTAAAAAAAAAAAAAAATCAAAATTCTGAAACACATGAGACCTTGAGTTGTGGGGCTAAGGAAATGTGGGCAGGTATAACTTCTCTTCCTTCCAAATTTTTTCTTGATATTTTATACTTCTTAATGTATTTGAGATACCAAACATACGTCAGCATACGGGGCTCAAACTGCTTACAATCAGCTGGTATCCTGATGGGTTTTAGATGACAGCCTAGGGTTTCCTAGTGCAGACCACCTCAGGAGCAGGAAGGCTACAGGACTCTGGAATGTTCTCCCTCCAAATATAAAAGAAACACCTGTACCAAATAAATTTGTACTTATCCAGTGTGAAGTTCACAGGGTCCTTTAGCCATTTTCTTCCTTGGAAGGGTGGTCTATTGACTTAGCTGCTGTGCAAAACGAGCCTATGCAGGGAGCTCCCACCTCTAGAGGGGCTTTTCTGGGAATTGTTTGTAATATATTGCCAAGCTTGTTTCTTCCTTTGTTTTCTCTATTTTACTTAATCTTTATTTAAATAGTGTAACTTTGTACCTTCAAAGAATTTTACCATCATTAAATTGTTAATACATCCCACATTGTCTTAACGTCGATGTTATTCTCCTTGTGCTGTGGAGAGACCCAGAGATGGGCTAAAGTAATTTGCCCAAGGAATCTGAATGTCATAGTGAAGAGGCTGAAATTAGAACTCAGAGTGTCATATATTATTCTTTCCTCAAGTCTCTGGGGAACTGTACTATTATATGGGAAATGTTCCCAAAGACCAAATGAATTATCCCTTGCTGTGCTGCTTCAGCCTAACATATAAACACTTCAGGGGCAGAAGAGAAGAGAAACTGTAAAAAAATAATTTTTCCATAATGTATTAATGTAATGAATATAATGTATGTATTAACTCTTACTCTTTGTATGATCTTTGTAAAACGATTTCTCCATCATTTTAATATTTTTTAATATGACTCTTTAAAACCTAAAACAATTACACTTTAAAAAGTAAAATATTAGATTAAAGCTATTAGAGTTGAACCTCTGTTTATTTATTTATTTGTTCATTTATTTATTTTACTTTATGTGCTAAATAGAAAAGGTAAGATTCAATTTTTGCAGGTAGTGGGAGACCAGAAAAAAAAAATATATATATATATATAAAATGAAAGTTTCTAGTGGAGAGCTGCCAAAATTGAACTATTTCTTTTGACACAAATGTGAAAATTTTACATGAGTTAATATGAAAAGGAGGGAAAATGAGGAATTAATATCTAGCTTTTCCCAATTCTTTCTCTCCCCTACAGTGTCTTTTGGACACCCCTTAATTAGTGTTTTTCTTCCTGTGATCTTCTCTGCATCACTGTAACTAGCCTGTTTCCATTGATATGCAACTTGCATCCAAGTTTTTCTAAACCTGTGCTTCAGCCCCTTAGCTTATTGTGGAATCAGGTATTACACAGAATCTGTGAGACGTAACTAATGCATTTGATAAAAATAAATGAATAAAAATTTCATCGTAATAAACCGATTGGTTTATTTCTAATAAACCAGTAACCATGAAGACATTTCAACAGGTAGTCAAATATATAATTCACCCAAAATGACACCAGGCGTAAATACCAAATCTATTTGCCACAATTTCAAAGAATAGAAAAATCTCATCTCATATCATTTATTTCAGGAAAAGCAAAAGAAAAATAGAAAAAGGGTGAACTAACCTTTTTATGAAGCTAATATAACACGAATCCCCAGAAAAGAGGGAATCACAAGAAAACAACATTGTAGGTCAATTTCATTCATAAATACAGATGCAAAAATGAATTTTAGTAAAGTTCCTTGGTATATTAAAAATGCATGATAACTGAAAAGGATTTATTCTAGAAATGTTTTCTTTTCTATGTTATAAAATCTACATTTCTATCTATTTCAATAAATATCAAGTAAGTTGATAAAAAGCAATATTCAGTAATGATTTTTTAAAGTTCTAAACTAGAATAGGGAGCAATTTCCTAACCTGACAAAGTCAATCTATCTAAAAACTACATTTCCAAAGGGATGATATGAGAAATGTGATAGACTCTTTTCCAAGCAAAATGCATTTTTAACCTGCTGAAGATTATTGAAAGGCATATAAGGTCTCTGGAAATTTGCCAAGGGCATATAGCAAATGAAGAAACATCTACACAAGAAAAACTACGCAATCTTGGTGAGAATCTGTGGCATTTAAGCCATGACCCACTTCCACTTCCTCTCCCCAGCTCAGTGTGATTGAAGTTCTGTTCCAGGCATGTGCCACCAGAAGGCAGGGCAACCTTTGCACCTTGCTCCCCATTCCGGATATGGTTTCACCCTGGGAGGGGCTGGCCATCAGCACTTATCTCCAGCCCCCAGTTCTGTATTTCAGAAGCCCTATTTCAGGCAAACTTGGACAGGAAAACCTGTCTCCTTTCCTCAACCTAACTTGCACTCTCTGGGATGAAGTTCTACTCCAGGGGGAGTAAGTGAAGAATACTGGGCCATAACGCTTCCACCTAGGTTCACTTATAGGGTGAAAGTCCATGCACAGAGGAGCAAATTGAGAAGAGTAATGTCTGCTGTCCTCACCCTGAGCTATGCTCAGAGCCCAGGAGTATCACTTTGAGAAAAGATCATCACCTTGGCTGTGGTTCCAGTGTATCGGCGGTTGTGCCTCGGGTGGGGAGACAGGTTCAGAAAACAAAGCACACCACAGCTCTGCTTGAGGAGACTGTGTCTGGAACAGAGTATGGGGAGGTTCATGAGGAAGGGTATTGTGGAAAACAATGGAGATCGCAGTGGTGAGCAAAAGAGAAGGCCAGGAGCTCCTTGAGAGAAACAAGCTACATCGTACATGAACTAGAAGTTGAACAGAGGAAACAGAGAGAGCAAGATAAGAGAATCCCTGGAGTTGGAACAAACCTTAAAGATTCTCCTCAAAGACAATCCCTGCAAAGAGGAGCAAATGTATTGGATCAGACTGTGAAGCAATTTATGCTCCGGGGTACTGTCTCAAACAATAGAGCTATCACCTGTAAAGAGAGTGGAGGCTGACAGCAACCTGTGATATCAGCAGATGCAATCAGTGAACAGAGAAATCAGGCAGCGACAAAGAGAGCCCTGCAAAAAACATTCCAGTTCAAGTTGATTGTACACATTAAGGATGTGCTCTTTGAGGAGCGTCATCAGAGGCTGCCCACAGAAGGGGAAATAGACTTCACTAAAATAGTCTGCCCAAGTCGCAGAACAAACAAACAAAACAACAAAAGTAAAAAGCCCCAGAGTCAAAGAAGGTAGTCAGTATCTGCAGTTGCCATAATATATCTTCCTAAATGTTCAGTTTCCAACAAAATAGTGTGAGGCATGCAAAGAAACAAGCAAGTGTGACTCATAAACAGGGGAAGGAAACAAACAAACAGTCAAACAAAAACCAGGCAGCTGAAACTGTCTTTGACAAAGCTCAGATGTCAAAGAATTCAAAGAAGCAAATAATTCTCTAGGTCACTGTCAGAAACAATTAGAGATATGATTTTAAAACTGAAAAAAAAATGAGGAAGAAGGAAAGGCACATGTGATGACAACATCTCCTCAAACAGGAAAACATTAGGAGATCAGAATTAGGAAATTCTAGAATAACAAAAAAGAAAAACTCACTAGAGAGGCTCGACAGTAGATTTGAGCTGGCAGAAGAAATAAGGAGCAAAGTTGAAGATAGACTGGTAGAAAATATGCAATATAAAGAACAGGAATAAAAAAGTAGAAGAAAAATGTTAAGAGACTCAGGAAAATGTCAGACACCATTAAATACACCAACAAAGTGGAATGGGAGTACCAGAAGGAGAAACAAAAGAGAAGGAAGCAGAAAAAATTATTCCAAGCTATAATGGGTGAAAATGCCCTAAAGATGATGAAAAATATTAATCTAAAAATACAAGAAGCTCAAAAAACTAGCAGAGTTGAAAGACCAAGACAAACAGAAAATCATGATAGCAGCAGAGAAAAATGATTCACTATCTTCATGGAAATCCCAATAATATTAACAGCTGACTTCTTATTGAAAATAACGAAGGCTAGAAGGCACTGAGATGCCGTATTCAAACTGTTGGAAAAGAAACTATAAAGCAATTATCTTAAAAAAATTTTTTTATTTTTTCCATTATAGTCGATTTACAGTTTTCTGTCAATTTCTACTGTACAGCAAAGTGACCCAAAGTGAATATACATACATTCTTTTTCTCACATTATCCTCCATCATGTTCCATCACAAGTGACTGTATAAAGCAATGATCTTATATCCAGCAAAAACATCTTTCAAAAATGAGGATGAGGAGTTCCCGTCGTGGCGCAGTGGTTAACAAATCCGACTAGGAACCATGAGGTTGCGGGTTCGGTCCCTGCCCTTGCTCAGTGGGTTGACGATCCGGCGTTGCCCTGAGCTGTGGTGTAGGGTGCAGACGCGGCTCGGATCTGGCGTTGCTGTGGCTCTGGTGTAGGCCGGTGGCTACAGCTCCGATTGGACCCCTAGCCTGGGAACCTCCATATGCCACGGGAGCGGCCCAAGAAATGGCAAAAACAACAACAACAACAACAACAAAAGACAAAAAAAAAAAAAAAAAGAAGAAGATGAAAAAAGACATATTGAGATAAACAAAAACTGAGAGAAAATTTTGCTAGCAAGGATACTCTATTAATACCTAAATTTCTTAAGGCTAAAAGCAAGTGATACCAGAAAGTAATTCAAATCCACACATACAAAAAAATAAAAAATAAAAAAGTGTCAGTAAAAGTAATTATAAAAATAATTGTAAAAAAACAGTATAATTATATATTTTATTTCCTTAGTCCTCTTAACTGATTTAAAAAACAATATGTACTATATATACAGAGCCATATAATTTGATCTAGGACATATAGAAATGTAATATATTTGGCAATGACAACAAAAAGGTAGATGGGGAGAAATTTGTATTGGAATAAGAAAATAACACCAGATGTTAACTTGAATCTGTAGGAAGAAATGAAGAAAACTAGAAATTGCAAATTAGATGACTAACATAACAAATTCCACATAAGTATTTGTTCTCCTTCCTTCTTTCAAAAGGTGTAAAAAATAATTATCACAGTGTATTGTTGAGTGTGTAACATATATAGATTTAAAATGAACAAAAGTAATAGCAAAAAAAAGGAGAGAGAAAAAGCTTATAAGGGAACATTGCCTATCTCTCCCTGGACTTAAGTTAGTGTAAATCAAAAGTGGGTTCTGGTAAGTTAAGATGTATATTTTAATGATTAGAATAACAACTAAGAAAATAATTGAGGAGTTCCTGTCGTGGGTCAGTGGTAATGAACCTGACTAGTATCCATGAGGATGTGGGTTCAGTCCCTGGCCTCGCTCAGTGGCTTAAGGATCTGACGTTGCCATGAGCTGTGGTGTAGATGCAGATGAGGCTCGGATCTGGCGTTGCTGTGGCTGTGCTGTAGGCTGGCAGCTGCAGCTCCAATTCGACTCCTCACCAGGGAATTTCCATATGCTGCAGGTCTAACCCTAAAAAGCAAAAAAATTTAAAAAAAAGAAAAGAAAAGGAGAGAAAAAAATTGAAAAAAATGTGTAAAAATTATTACAGTAAATAAATGTTACAATAGATAATATCCAGTTCATACAAAAGAAGGCAATAAAGGAGGAGGAGTAGAACAGAGAAGATATAAGATGTACAGGAAATTTTTTAAAAGAGAGGCCAGGAAGGTGAGCTTGTGGCGGGGGGGTGAGGGGGGGAGCCCCCTGTGAGTTCTCTGGGTAGGAAGATGGGGACAATGCAGAGAGCTGAGCCAGGAACCAAAGAGAACTGTTGTATAGACTATGGTTTACACATCTCTTGGGGACCTGCATTTTGAGTTTAGCTGTACCATTCTAGGCTGTGATGGCTTGGAATTCCTACCTTCAAATGATTCTGTGGTGACAATCTTATTGGAAATTAATTTCTTTTAGTGATTTTATTTAAGCCTGTGTGCACAGCAAGTGCCCTGCTTTGTTTAAATGGCCCCATGGTGGAGGTCAGGGAGTGGTTGGGAGCCCAGATGAATGGGGGTGAGGGGGGGCGGGGCGCTGAAAGCCTCCAGAGTCTTCAGCTGAACCACAGCTACTGATACTTATGCTTTTAACATCTCCAGACACAAATATGTAAAATCGAGGGTTTTTTTTTTTTTTTTTTTTGCCTGTAAAGTAAATCAGCAAAGTATGAAGACTGTGACTCATTAATGATGTTGTCTCCTGAGGGGGATTAAGTGGATTTTAGCAAAATGGTGCTTTTCTCCTTTTAGCTTCTTTCTCTTCTCATGGTCTTATAAGAACCTATTAGAACTAATATATTTTAAAGAGAATACAATATTCCTCCCAAGAGGGATCTTTCCTGAAGCAACCTGGTTTATAGGTGCTTCCTAAGGCAGTAAGCCCAGTCTTTTACAGACATGGTACCGCACAGGTGTGTTAGAGCTGCAGTCATGAGTAGCATACGCTTTTAGTTACATTCTCCTTTATGGTGTCATCGGGGTGCAAGAAAGAAAGAATACTATGAGGTTTTTTTTAAAAAGGAACAAGGAAAGATTCTGAGGCTTGTTTAAAAGTTAAGTAGTCTGGGAATCATGATCAGAATAAAAATGCTGACCTCTTACTGTGTATCCCATTTATAGCCAAGCATTCACCAGTAAAAACTACATGGAGGGAGACTAGAGAATGTTTTAAAGTCTATGGGGGGAGTTCCCACTGTGGCTCAGAGGAAACAAATCTGACTAGTATCGACGAGGACTCAGGTTCAATCCCTGGCCTCGTTCAGCAGGGTTAAAGATCTGGCACTGCAGTGAACTGTGGTGTAGCTTATGGACGCGGCTCAGATCTGGCATTGCTGTGGCTGTGGGGTAGGGCGGAAGCTGCAGCTCGATTCGACCCTGAGGCCAGGAACTTCCCATGTGCCGTGGATGCAGCCCTAAAAATAAAAAAAATAAAAAAAATTTAAGTAATAAAATCTATGGGAAAATAAGCGTAAAAACAAGTTTTCCCATAATGTCACTGAGTCAGCCTTGACAAAACACCATTCTCCCTTCAAAGTTTGGTACATTAACCTTTGCATAATTTCTGTTAACACTGGCTTTTAAACAGAGTAAAACAGCAACAACAACAAAAACAGATAAATGACTGACCTTAAATCTTATCTTCACTGGATACTGAAAACAAAGCTTTGGGCTTCTTAAAATTCTGATTGGCTCATCTACAAAATTCAACCTCAAAATTTATCTTGGTTTCCTTTGGAAGGATCACTCCTATTGTGATCAAAGGTGGTATGGATGGCTCTCCTTTGAGGAGTTATATGAATCTTCAGACTCTCCCTGTGACTCCGAACAGGATCTGGATTAATATAAACTGTCTTGGATAAGGATGTATGTTTGAGCTAACTATTGCATTCACAGGGAACGATCAAGCCAGGCAATTCACACTTACACCCTTTTCTGTCGCACAAATTATCATAGAGGCAAATGCTTCCACTTTGATATCTGTCTCTAAGGCATCTAGCAGAGAGGGTGAGAGGAGTGAAAGCATAGTGATGAGCAGAAACACCAGCCTTTCCGTGTAATATTGTAAAGGTTTGGGTATCAAAGAAGTGGGAAAAAATGTAAGATAGTCGATATACTATTCTGGATGGTTTGATCCCTTCCTACAGATGCTGGTGACTCAGGAGCTGCAAAGCCAATCAGGAGAGGATGGCATGAAGACTAAAGCAGAGTGGGAGACAGGCCAGTCAAAGGCTAGTCAACCAGCAGAATTCACCAAACCCAAGCAGAGCCGGTGCAAGAACCAGGGCCCTGGAGCACATTGAAGATTAAAGCTGACCAGAGTTGAAGAGGAGAAAAGAAGACTAAGAAACATGTGTGTTTAGAAGGCCCGTCGTGGCGCAGTGGTTAACGAATCCGACTAGGAACCATGAGGTTGCGGGTTCGGTCCCTGCCCTTGCTCAGTGGGTTAAGGATCCGGCGTTGCCGTGAGCTGTGGTGTTGGTTGCAGAGGTGGCTCGGATCCTGCGTTGCTGTGGCTCCGGCGTAGGCTGGCAGCTACAGCTCTGATTGGACCTCTAGTCTGGGAACCTCCATATGCTGCAGGAGCAGCCCAAGAAATGGCAAAAAAGACAAAAAAAAAAAAAATAAGGCACAGTTCTTTGTGGTGGCTTCATCTAAACATTTGTGTTGTCCCCTGCCCCTGGAGCATCAAGCTGTCTCTAGTTTTCAAGGGGCAGCATTTGATAATGTTTCATTGGGTTGTCATCTCCCCGGGGCCACACCTTCCTAGTTTTGACACATTTCACACAGTTGTCATACCCACTGTCTTCTGACAAGTCTGTGTGCTTCAGATCAACCAAGCTGTGCTAGTACATGTGTCTGTAACTGATAAGGAATGAGGCATCTGAAAGGCTCATGGTGGCAGGACCAGAAAAGGATTCTGTCCTTTCTTCTCCTGTCCTTGGAAACTGATGCACTTTAGATCTTCCCATCTAAACACTTGTTCTTCCAAATTTTCTTTTTTTTTTTTATTATAACATATTGAATACAGCTCCCTGTACTATACAGTAGGTCCTTGTTGTTTATCTATTATATATATAATAGCGTGCATCTGTTAATCCCAAACTCCTAACTTATCCAAATTTTCTATTCTTGCCAAAGCAAAGATAATTTTTCCAGGTGGCAAATCTGTCGTTTTTGACTCAACCCTCTCCTTTATCTTCAGCACAGAATCTCATCATGTCTGCCAATCCGTGCTTTTGAATAGCTTTCAATTTCATGTTTTTCTTTTCTCTCTCAGTATCACCACCTAGAGTATACCCTGATCACATCAAACTTGGATTTTTTTTGAATAATCTTATCATTAGATATGCTGGTTCCAGCCTCTCCTTTCCCTAATCTGTCTTCCACACACCCATCCCTGGCTCTGGGATCTCTGAGAAGTCTCATTACCTGTAACACTAAGTCTAAACTCTTCCTGTGATGCTCAGTATCTGGTCCACCTTCTCTTCCCAACCACATTTCCCACTTATCCCTTGTTACCACCCATTTCCCTATGTCCAGCTTTTCCATGTTTCCCCTACTTCTTCTAATCAGTTTTCCTTGCATAAAAGGCCTCCTCCTTCCTCTCTAGCTACCCAAACACTACTTATCCTTCCAGGTGCAGGTCAAATTATCTCCATTGTCTTCTCTGAAAAGTCAGTCCCTTTAAATTCTACAGCCCTGTCAATACCACACAGGTATCCAGAAGATTTTCTTCTGGTTTGTGTTATTTAATACATGTTTTATATGAGTGTAACTTCCTCAACTGCTTTTGAGAGCAATGACTTTGTGACACATTTCTACTACATTAAACTTTCTCCCCTGTGGGGAATAACAGGCACACAATGGGTGTTTAATATATAGTTACAAAATGCCTGAAAAAATGAAAGAAAGAAAAAATTATATTAAGAAGGACTCTAAGAAAGTCAGCTTGGAATTTAGAGAGGTTTAAACACATTACACAGAAGAATTATTGAGAGACACTAGGAATGAAATATTCTTCTCCCTCTGACCTTTGGGCCAACAGCAACGCTGGCCCATTCTCCTCTATTTTTTGGCCCTTCAACCAGTTTCTGGGCTGCTTAATTGGCCTACATTCCAAGTTCATCATTGGAATGTAAGACATCACCTCCATATTTAAATAAATAGTTACCTCTGACCTCTTGCTTTACCAAGTGCAATAATGGTTTCCAAAAATGGGACCCCACTGCTCTGCCCTGTCCTTGGTGACTTGGGGAAGGGTTCGTTTGCAGTCTCCCCCACTTCCCTGTGTTGAATTTACTTTCTCGTTTCCCTTGAAAATGACACAAAGAAAGACAGTGGTAAAAGCAGAGCCCATGGGAAATGGGAGGATGAAGTAAATTTGATTCTTTTTGTTCTAAATAACTAGCATACATGGTACTTTCAGTTAAACAAAATAATGTGATTTTTATTAACCAAAAAAAAGGCATTTTCGTTCTAAATAACTAGCATACATGGTACTTTCAGTTAAACAAAATAATGTGATTTTTATTAACCAAAGAAAAGAGAGCCTGAGTGGGGTTGTCACCAGCTCTGGATCTGCTCAGCAGTTGGATGATCTAATAAGTAAACACTACAAAGGTGGAAAATATACCCAGAATATGAAAAAAATATTAACTAACAATGGAGTGAAAATTCTCTTCAATTAGGTCTTCTGTACTGCATCTTTCAGAGGCTGAGGCGAAATTGTTTGAGGGATGGAAACCATGTTAATGTTATAAAATGGTAAAGGAAAGTTGAGTTTAGACCGTATAAACAACACCGGACTGGGCTCCTGGAAAATTGAATTGATGTGCCTAATCTACATGCAGAAGTAGAATCTGGGAGTAATCAAACAATTAATTTTGAATAAGAACATCTCATTTTTATTACTCTTTCTTAACACATGTGATTTAGAATTTCAGTAATCAAACCATAATGGGTTGAAAATACGAAGTTAGCTCACCAAATTTATGGGTAGACGAGATTAGCCATTCAATAATGTGCTGACTAATCTCACTTGCCCTAAACATATAATTTTCAGATTTGATTTAAATAGCTAAGTTACCACTTCATCTCCTTCTTTGTCCAAGCCAATCTTTTCCCTCCCTTCTTTTGACAGGACCATCTTTTCTTCTTGCTCAATATTATCAAACCGAGCCACAAACCTAATTAAGCTGTCTTGATGCCAAAATCTCTGCTCCTGGAGAAATGCCTCATGCAGCCCATCTAGGTAAGTGAATTAAAAAAGCATCCAGGCAGGTATCTGGTGAATGTCTCGGTTCATCCTCGCATAATAAACTATCTTCTCATGCTCATTCATTTGTCAGTCACAGTAACTAAGGATTATTGTTTGCTGGATGTACGTGACACCAGCAATTTGCAAAGTCTGTTGGCAAGAAAATCAGGTTAGAATGACAGAGTGAGAAATTAAGCAGAAGCCTGATGTAATTAGCTACAACAATCAGTGCTCTAATTTCTGATTTATTGTTTCCTGTTTTCCTGCTGCTCTCCACGTTGTGTGTACTGTATGTGCTCCATACAGGCCAAACAATGGCCTTATCAGTCCTGGCAAAGTGAGAGGTCAGAGTTAACAATATTTATTTAAACATGCAGGATGCTTCCCGCTGCAATTAGGAAATAACTATTACTAATAGGCCCTTGGCACTACTTCCTCATTTATACAATTTTTTTGGGGGAAAAAAAAAAAAAGAAACAAGAAGGAATTGGGATTCATTTTCTTCCAAATGCACAAGAGCTGATTTATTTCTCTCTGGGGGAATCTTTCTTACTCTCAAAAGATCTATGATTCTAAATGAGCCAAACAAATCATTCTTGTTGTAGCTGAATATTCATAAACATATGGAAAAGTATCTTTGCTGATAAATAGTTTTATTTTCAAAGCTCTATTAAAGGTCATTGTAGGTGTTTCCCCCACCCCATCTCCACCTCCTCCCCCTTGGAAACACTATATAGTCTATAAAGAATTTGCTTGCTCTCCATCATTCAAACACAAACATAAAATGGGGTTAGTCATTCTTTGTATATTTTAAGAAAGCATCTTTAAAATTGCAGATAGGATCTATTTTTTTTTTAAGTAACTTTTTTTTTTTTGTCTTTTTTGCCATTTATTGAGCCGCTCTCGCTGCATATGGAGGTTCCCAGTCTAGGGGTCGAATCAGAGCTGTAGCCACCAGCCTACGCCAGAGCCACAGCAACGCAGGATCCAAGCCACGTCTGCAACCTACACCACAGCTCACAGCAACGCCGGATCGTTAACCCTCTGAGCAAGGGCAGGGTGCGAACCCGCAACCTCATGGATCCTAGTCGGATTCGTTAACCACTGTGCCACGACAGGAACTCCAGGATCTATTTTGAAGAGGAAGATTATGAGCATTCTTAAACTCAAAATAGAAATTTTAGAAAACCCTCTAAAATAGAGCAAAAAAAACCCCCTCCTTTTAAGATAAAAATATCAATACACAACATTGTAACTCAACTATACTTCAATAAAAAAATAAAAAATTTAACCTGACCCCCTTGCTGTACAGTGGGAAAATTAAAAAAATAAATAAATAAAATAAAAAATAAAAAATTTAAAAAGTTTTTAAAAAGACAAAAATACCTTTATACTTAGAAAAATGTTAACATCTCTGAAGGATGACTACAAATGAATTTAGGGTAAATTTAAATGAAATATGCATCACAGGCTATGTAAATAAATATTTTATAGGTTCCTTTGAAAAAGAAAGGAAGTGGCTGGATATGACAAAGTCAAATATTTTTGTCTTTATTTCCTTAATTTCAAAATTTTACATATCAAAATGTCCCAGAGGGATACATATCTATAAGAAGATGAAGTAGAACATACTTACAAGGCCTCAGAGCATCATCAGAATCTAGTCAACTGCAAAGCAATATGGGATTGGAGACACATTAGATTCAGTGTCAGGAGGCCTAGACTTTTCCATAGCCCATTTCTCTCATAAGCTAGTAGTCTTCAGCAAATCATACGACTTTCCTAGGTCTCATTTGCCTTACAGAAGTTTGGACTTGCTGTTCAGATCTTTTTTATAATAAAAATTAGTGTGTATCAAGCACTTTTGTTCTGTGCCAGGTGCTAGGCTAAATATTTTAAGTGTGCTATGTCTTTTTTGTTATTGTCAATAAAATTAAATTTAAAAGACAATTAGAATTAAAGTAAAATTTAAATGTAAAACATAATGGGCAAAAAGAGACATTATAATACTTGTAAAACACATGAGGAGATAGTTTATTATATTTGCCCATATTTCTTCCCTTTCCATTGTTCTTCCTTCCTGATGCCTCATGATTCTTTCACTCACCATTTCACCATTTTCTTTTTTTTTTTTTTTTTTTTGTCTTTTTTTAGGGCCACACTCGTGGCATATGGAGATTCCCAGGCTAGGGATCTACACGGAGTTGTAGTCGCCAGCCTATACCAGAGCCACAGCAACGCTGGATCTGAGCCGCATCTGCAACCTACACCACAGTTCACAGCAGTGCCGGATCCTTAACCCACTGAGCAAGGGCAGGGATCGAACCCACAACCTCATGGTTCCTAGTCGGATTCGTTAACCACTGCACCACGACAGGAACTCCCCATTTCCTTTTCTTTTGCACTTCTTTAGCCATTCTTTTCAGGGCGGGTCTGCTAGTAACACATTCTTTTAGTTTCCATTCATAAGAGTGTCAGGATTTCCTCTTTGTTTCTAAGGGATAGTTTTGCTGGATATACAATTCACTCTTAATCCCAATAGTCTATGAAATAGGAACACATTATCTCTACTTTACAGGTAAGGAAAATGAAGTTTTGAAATTCAGTAACTTGCCTGAGGTTAGTCAACTGGAATGAGACCCTGGGATCATTTTAAACCAGGTTAATCTGTGCTCATAACCCAAGTGCTTAATCTGTGCTATATACTACATCTTAAGATCTGAATATACTAATGTTCTAATCAAGCATTTATACAGATATATGAAGATGAACACAAAAGTGTATTTTAAACCAAAATGTAGAAATCCACAAAGTCCTACCAAAATAAGATGAAATATCTTAATGTGTGAGCATCGAGTTGTATTTGTATATAAGAATAATTCCATGAAACCAATAAACCATTCCAAAAAAACTCTATGGAATCAATCACTAATTAGTTGTTGAGCACCTATTATGTTCTCAATTCAAGATTCTATTCTGTAGGAGGATATAGACATACAAAATGAGAGAGGGAGAGTCTTAATCCAGTTAGGATAATAGTCCATGTTGTATATTCATTCCTGGCAAAATCTGAGGTACACACAACAAATACTGAATGAATTCAGCTGAAGGATTTCAAATCTCAGAGCTAAAACAGTGAGGGAAGAATTCATGGATGAGGTAAGTGAACATGATCTAAATTAGTAGAAAAGGGAAAGAAGAGCTTTAGTGGCAAAGAAGATGGCAGGTAGGTGTTGGTCAAGGGAGTGAAGAGATACAGTATTGCTTACAAAAGTCTAGTCTTCAAAATAGAAGCATTAGAGGAGTGTGTGTGTGTGTGTGTGTGTGTGTGTGTGTGTGTGTGTAGGAGGCAAAAAGGGAAAGAAGGAAGGGACTTTATATATTCAAAGAAGTGTCATAGGCATCATTGCAGAGTTCCTATTGTGTTGATTAAAATATTTCAGGTGGGGGAGCTCCCGTCGTGGCGCAGTGGTTAACGAATCCGACTAGGAACCACGAGGTTTGGTCCCTGCCCTTGCTCAGTGGGTTAATGATCTGGCATTTCCGTGAGCTGTGGTGTAGGTTGCAGACGTGGCTCAGATCCCGCGTTGCTGTGGCTCTGGTGTAGGCTGGTGGCTACAGCTCGGATTCTCCATATGCCGCGGGAGCGGCCTAAGAAATAGCAAAAAGACAAAAAAATAAAATAAAATAAAATATTTCAGGTGGGAAAAGACAGGAAAGATGCATGTGAGAAATATTTTCAAAGTAAGTCTGGAACGATTATTATTTATTTACTTAATCATTCATTCATGTGGTTAACCTTGACTGTAACTTTATATCTGGGAACTGTGACCAAGGATATAAAGATGATTAAGAAAACTCCCTGCTCTCTTATAGTTATAGGTTATAATATATATTATTATATTTATTATATATAACTTATGTTATATTATATAATATATATTATAATAAGATATGTTATATAATATAATACATAATACTATATATGTTATAGTTATAAGCTTATAGTTATTGCAGAAAATAGAGGCAGACACATAAACAGGTAACCACAACAGAATGTATTGTGGTGAAGCCTGAGTAGGGAGAATCTGAGGATGTTAGAAGAGCATCTGTGAGGAGCTCCTGAGTAAGGCTGCCCTTCAAAGAGAGTGTCTTGAAGAGGATGCCTGAGCTAAGTCTTGTTGGGTAAATAGAGAGTATCCAAATGAAGGACCAAAATAAGGGAATTTCAAGGCACAAGATAAGCAAGGCTGACTGTGAGATACACCCCTGCATGTTTGGGGCTGTGAAAGAAGTTTGGAACAACTTGGGTATAGGTGCTAGGATATGGAATAGGAAAGATGACACTAGAGAGGAAGGCTGCGACAAAGTCTTAAAGGGTCTAGAAGAGTATGGTATGTATTCAGTTTGAAATAATAGGGAGCAATAAATGGAAAAGCATGACTGGATTTTAATCTGGGAAACAAGATTTTCAACATAGATGAACATGCCATCTGCAAACCAAAATAGTTTTATTTCTTACTTCCTAATCTGTATACCCTCTTTCCTTTTCTTATCTTACTGTGCTAGCTACAGTTTCCAATATGATGTTTAAAAGAAGTGGTGAGGAGGGATATCCTGCCTTGTTCATCATCTTCGTGGGAAAGCTTTAAATTTCTCACCATTAAGTATGTTAACTCTAGGATTTTTAATAGATATTCTTTATTAAGTTGAGGAAGTTCCACTCTACTCCTAGCTTACTGAAGGTTTTTTTTTTTTTAATCATGAATGGGTACTAGATTTTGTCAAAAAATTTTTCGCCTGTTGCTATAATCATGTAAATTTTTTTGTTTTAGACTATTGATGTGATGGATTACATTATTTGACTTTTGAATGTTGAACCAGGTTTGTATAACTGTGATAAATTGCACTTGGTCATGGTGCATAGCTTTTTGTAGATTGCTGGGCTCTATTTGTTAATATTTTATTGAAGTTTTTATGTCTATACTCATAAGAAAAATTGATCCGTGGTTTTATTTTCTTGTAATATCTTAGTCTAGTTTTGGTGTTAGTGTAACGTTGGCATCTTTGGACTGACTTAAGAAATACAGGGTAATGTTAGCATCGTAGAATGAGGTAGGAGGTATTTTCTCTGCTTCTATACTCTGAAAGTGATTGTAGAAAATTAGCGTAATTTCTTCCTTAAAAGTTTGGTAGAATTCAAAAGTGAGTCCATCTGGACCTGGTGCTTTCTCTTTGGGGAGGTTATTAACCATTGACTCAAATTACTCATTAGATATAGACCTATTCAGATTTTCTATTTTTTCTTATGTGACTTTTGGCATTTTCTCTCTTTTAGGGAATTGGTCCATTTCACCTAGGTTATAACTTTGTGGGCATACTTATTCATAGTATTCATTGATTATCTGTCCAAGGGATCTATATCCATGTCCTTTCTTTCATTTCTCGTATCAGTCATTTGTATTCTCTTTTTTCTTAGCTGGCTAGAAGTTTATCAATTTTATTCATCTTTCACAGAACTGATATGGTTTTGTTGATTTTCTTTACTGATTTCCTGTTTTCAGTTTCATTGATTTCTACTTATTATTTCTTTTATTCTGCTTACTCTGATTTCAATTTGCTCTTTTTCTCATTTCATAAGGAAACTTACATTCTTGATTTTATTTATTTATTTTGCTTTTTAGGGCCATACCTGTGGCATATGGAAGTTTGCAGGCCAGGTCTAATAGGAACTGCATCTGCCAGCCTACACTACAGCCACAGCAACACAGGATCCAAGCCGCATCTGCAACCTACACCATGGCTCACCGCAATGCCAGATCCTTAACCCACTGAACAAGGCCAGGGATGGAACCTGCATCCCAGTGGATACTAGTCGGGTTCATAACCCACTGAGCCACAACAGGAAGTCCACATTCATGACTTTAGATCTTTTTTTTTTCCTAATATATGCATTCAATCATATCAAGTTCCCTCTAAGGACTGTTTGTGCTATATCTCACAGATTTCAATAACTTGTGTTTTCATTTTAGTCTGTTTCAAAATATTTAAAAATTTCTCTTGAGGTTTCTTCTTTGATTTGTATTTTACTTAAAAATGTGTTGTTTAATCGTTGTGTATGTTAGGATTTTCTACTTATCTTTCTGATATTGATTATCAGTTTAATTCTGTTGTGGTCAGGAGTAAACACTGTATAATTTCTACTCTTTCAAATTATTTAAGATGTGTTTTATAGCCCAGTGTGTGATTTGTCCTGGTGAATGCTCTGTGTGAGCTTGAGAAGAATATCTATTTTGCTGTTGTTGGATAAAGTAGTCTATAGATACCCATTAAAGCCAGTTGCTTGATGGTGTTGTTGAGTTCAACTGTGTCTTCATAATTTTCTACTTACTGGATCTGTCCATTTCTTTAGAGCAGTGCTGAAGTCTCCAACTATGATATGTATTCATCTATTTTTCCTTGCTATTCTTTTTTTAATCTAATGTAGTTTGATTCTCTGTTATTAGGCACAAACACATTAAGGATCATTATGTCTTTTAGGAGAATTGACTCCACTGTCATTTTTTAATGCCCTTTATTGCTGATAATTTTCTTTGCTTTGAAGGTTTTCTCTGTGTGAAATTAATATAGTTACTACTTTCTCGTGATTAGGATTGTTATGGTATATTTTTCCTCATCCTTATACTTTTAATCTGTGTGTCTTTATATTTAAAGTGGATTTCTTACAGACAATATATATTTGGATCTTGTTTTGTTTAGTTCTTGATCTACTCTGACAATTCTCTCTTTTAATTGGTATATTTAGATCACTGGCATTTAAGGTAACAGTTACCCTAAATAGTTGGATCAATACCTACCATATTTATTTCTGTTTTCTATTTGTTGCCCTTTTTCTTTGTTGCTTTTTTTTGTCTTCCACTCTTTTTCTGTTCTTTATGGTTTTAACTAAGCATTTTATATAATTCCATTTACTCTCCTTTCTTAAAATATCAGTTACTTTTTTTAGGAAACTTTTTAGTGGTTGTCCTAGAGTTACATTCTAATAACACTATACCACTTTGCCAGTAAAGTGAGTAATACATAATAACAAAATAATCCTAATTCCCCTCTCCCATCTCTTGAATCATTGCTGTCATTCTTTTCACTTATACATAGCATACATAAGCTTACATATATATATTTATACACACATACATACATATCGATACATACATAAACATACATGATCAAATACATTGTCATTGAAAGAAAAGATTCTTGATCATATCAATAAATGGAGAAAATTTATTTGACAGAAGTCGACATCCAGTCATACTAAAAACACTTAAAAGATTATGCATAAAAGGAATATATCTCAACATAATAAATGACATATATGACAAGCCCTCAGCTAACATCACACTCAATGATGAAAAGTTAGAAGCATTCCCTCTAAGTTAAGGAACAAAACAAGGATGCTCACTCTCACCACTTGTATTCAACATTGTATTGGAAGTCTTAGCTAGAACAGTCATGCAGGAAAAAGACATAAAAAGCATCAGAATTGGAAAATAATATGTAAAACTGTTTCTATTTTCAGATGACATATTTTTTTTGTTTGTTTGTTTTTGTTTTTGTCTTTTGTTGTTGTTGTTGTTGCTATTTCTTGGACCGCTCCCGCGGCATATGGAGGTTCCCAGGCTAGGGGTTGAATCGGAGCTGTAGCCACCGGCCTACGCCAGAGCCACAGCAACGCGGGATCCGAGCTGCGTCTGCAACCTACACCACAGCTCACGGCAACGCTGGATCGTTAACCCACTGAGCAAGGGCAGGGACCGAACCCGCGACCTCATGGTTCCTAGTCGGATTCGTTAACCACTGTGCCACGACGGGAACTCCCAGATGACATATTTTACATACAGAAAACCCTAAGAACTCAACCAAAAAACAGTTAGAGCTGATCAATAAATGGCGTAAAGTTGCATGTTAAAAAATTAAATACAAAAATTCAGGACTGCCTGAAGGTAGTAAGTGAAAGAGAAGTAGTAGGAATAAAGCTTCTGCAAAGTTAGAGAATCTGAGGACAAAGGGAATATCAAAAGAATCACAAGTGTCAAGTGGCTATTCATACGCAAATACGTAAGACTCCATCTTTTTCTAACAGAATAAATTCCAAACTAATCAGATGCAAATGTAGAATATGAAACTAACAGAGTCATAGAAGAAAACATGGGTAAATTCCTTTGTAGACTGAGAAGCAACAAATGGAAATAGTTGATAATTTTGAACATACACACACACAAACATGGGTTTTGCATGACAAAAATGAAAACATAAGCCAAGTTAAAAAAAATAGTGTATTTTTTTAAATTCTACTTATATCATAGGCAAGGATTTATTATATCTAAGATTCCAGTTTTAAAAATTGATAAGTAAAATGGGAGTTTCTGTTGTGTCACAATGGGTTAAGAATTTAGGAGTTCCCGTCGTGGCTCAGTGGTTAACGAATCCAACTAGGAACCATGAGGTTGCGGGTTCCATCCCTGTCCTTGCTCAGTGGGTTGAGGATTCGGTGTTGCCGTGAGCTGTGGTGTGGGTCGAAGATGCGGCTCAGATCCTGAGTTGCTGTGGCTCTGGTGTAGGCTGGCGGCTACAGCTCTGATTCGACCCCTAGCCTGGGAACCTCCATATGCCACGGGAGTGGCCCGAGAAATGGCAAAAAGACAAAAAAAAAAAAAAAAAAAAAAAAGACTGCAGGGGGTCTGGTCTCTAAGGAGGTGTGGGTTTGATCCCCAGCCCACTGCAATGGGTTAAAGGACCTGATGTTGCCACAGCTGTGGTGTAGGTCACAGCTGCAGTTTGGATTCAATCCCTGGCCCAAGAACTTCCATATATCATGGTTGCAGCCATGAAAAAAAAAAAATTAATATGTAAAATGAAGAAACAGAGCATTTTTCAAAGTGTCTTCAGATTAAAGGATATGATGGTTGAGATTTGCTTTTTTTAAGAAAATTGAGGCTTCTTTTCCCACGGAAGTAGAGGGAAAAATGAAACAAAATTGACAAAATGATAGCTGTGGAAGCTATATAATTGGGTACGTGGAGAGTCATTCTCTGCTCTCTCTACTCTTATAGGTTAAAATTTCAAAATATAAAAGTATATTGGAAGAAAAGTCAATCATTTGAAGGTTTAGGCTAGTTGAACTCTTAACATTTATTTATCTGTGTCATAATTTCTAAGACGCATCTTTACCAATGTTCCAATCTCTAGTTTGGATGGAAATGACTATATTCTAGGTTCTACGAAAAGCTACGGAATTTCCCTGTCATGATTTATTTATAAAGGGTCTGTTGTGTTGGGGAGAGGTGACATCTGGATTAGGGACAGGGTTTCCTAAATCTTAGCCTAGATTAGCATGTATCAAAATGGTTCCCAATCACAATTTCACTGGTATCAGCTGGGCTTCAGCAGTTATGGAAACTGGGGCCATACCAGCTCCTTTCAGGCCCTGGCCCAACCCCCGAGCTACCATGGTGCCAATGCTGTTTCCAGGACTGGGAGTCAGAGGTGTACTTCAAACCTTCTGCATTGGTATTCAAATTGTTGTCTTAATTTTTGCTAAAATAGTAATAAATATCTTCAAAAGTTTAGAGGCTCATTAAAATCCCCCAATAAAAGAAAAATAACTTGCCAATGAGGAAAAGAAACAATTAAATTATCCTACATTATATGTGTATTTACATATATATATAGTATATTTTTATACATCTTTTAATCTCCTTTCCCCACAACTACAAGTAAAGCTTTCTGACCATTTCCCTACCTCCTACTGTTTCCCAATAAGGTCTGCTTGGCACTTGACTGCAAAATTAATTTCTAAGAACCATATTATTATATTTCTTTTTGAAAAACATTGACTAGTTCATCAGTATCTGTACATTAAAATTCACGCTCTGGAAACCACTGCCCTCCACTCCATGGAACTACGATGCTTATGGTCCCACCTCTGACTCATACGTCTTCTCCCTCACTTACTTTATTCTCACCAATGCATTCTACTTAAATGTGCATCCTCTTCTGAGCTGAAAATTTGGTCATCGTTATATAATTCTTGATATTTAGAAAAGCAAAATCATGCCTCTCTCTAGATTTTTTTTAGATTTCCTCTAATTATTCCTTGAACCCAGTGTTATGATAAGGAGTGAGTGCTCAGAAAAACCAGTTGATTCTCAAACCTGAAGCTGTAGATTTTCATGGTGAGAAATATGATCACTGGAGGAAACTTCAATGACTATATCATTGCAGGCTACTAAAGTTTCTCCCTGGGGCACAAGATGTGTGGGAGCATTTAGTCTATCAAAAAGCCAGATCATCAATCATTGAACATCTCTAGCAATCTCCATTTGTCTATTCATCACTTAAAATTTCAGGTTGGTTTTGTTTTGTTTTGTTATGGCCAAACCTGCAGCACACGGAAGTTCCTAGGCTGGGAATTGAACCCGAGCCTCCACAGCCAACTGAGCTCTTGCAGTCAGATTTTTTTTTTTTAAGGGCTGCATGTGTGGCATGTGGAAGTTTTCAGGCTAGAAGTCTAATCAGAGCTGCAGCTACAGGCCTACCCCACAGCCACAGCATGTGGGAGCCCAGCAGCATCTGCAACCTACACTACAGCTCATGGCACTGCCAGATCCTCAACCCACTGAGAGAGGCCAGGGATTGAAACCATGTTCTCATGGATACTAGTCAGGTTCATTTCCACTGAGCCACAACAGGAACTCCTGCAGTTGGATTCTTAACCCACTGTGCCACAGCAGGAACTCCCCAAATTTCAGGTTTTCATTCCATCTTTTACACTATTTTCAGACTTGGGTTATTCCTTCAGATTCTTCTTTCAACTGTCTCATGTCCATCCCTTGTCTTTTAGTCCATTTTTTTCTATTGTCCCCATCCCCTAGTTAAGGTCCTTCTTACTTTCTTCCTCATCCAATACTTAACTTTTAGTGGAAACCTCTTCCTCTACATCAGTGATGTCAACAGGCAGCAGAGAGGAGCCTGAAGGCCCATGACAACCATCCCACTCTCAACCACGACCAGGGCGAGACAATTCCTCAAGTTCAGGAAAAATTCATTTCAAGAATCACTGCTGCAGTCAGTTTTCTCCCAAGTTTTCCCTAAAATGAACTTTCTAAAATATCTGTGTGATCCTGTTACTCCCAGATCATCTACCTTCAGTGGAATATCAGTCTCATAAAATAAATGGCAAACTCTTAGAATTTCACATGAGCTGACACATCTACCTGTAACCTATGCATATTTTAAGCTAGTCAGCCCTCACCCACAGAATATTCCTTTGGGCCTTTTCTCACCTGACCCTTTATCTAACAAGCCTCGAGGCACATTTAGATCATAATATTCTTCCTTATTTTTATGATTTTAATCTTTCTATCCCCACCTTGACACTAAACTTCCTGGACAATAGAAACCAAATCTTAGTTACTACTGTTTTTCTCCCTGAAAGGGAATAGTCAACAAGTTAGATTAAAAAACAAAACAAACAAACAAACAAAAACTTGCTCACTTGGTTCATCTTAGTTATTTACTTTATTCAGGTGTCAAAGACACAAGGACCTGTTTTGGATTTCCACCCTTAGACTCCCACACCTCCTGAGACCGGAGATAGGACTTTAGTTCAAAGGAACCCATTTATTTGGAAATGCATTTAAATATCTCTGTGAGTCTACGGAGTCCAAGACTCATTTTCAGATTCATACTCATGTAACTTCTCGAAGTCCCCAAAGTAGTTTTTGCTTCTTTTATAAATAAATAGACAAATCTAACAATTATTTTTTAGATGAGCCAAAAGTTCATGATGGTACACAATGTTTAGGAATTTACAGACAAAGGGACATTTCTGCAATGAGGTCATAATTGTTTAATTCCCCCCGGAACATCAGATGTGACCTTCGCTAGGAAGGTAGAATAAAATTTGGGAAAGTAAGATTCAATTCCAGTAAGCAAGTCCCTGCACTTTTCTCTTAAAACTTGGGAAAGTCTCTGATAATATAATATTATTACATATCAATATCATTTAAAAAGATAGGCTTATGGAGTTCCCGTCGTGGCTCAGTGGTTAACGAATCCAACTAGGAACCATGAGGTTGCGGGTTCAATCCCTGGCCTTGCTCAGAGGGTTAAGGATCTGGCATTGCCATGAGCTGTGGTGTAGGTCACAGATGCGGCTCGGATCCCGTGTCGCAGTGGCTCTGGCATAGGCTGGCAGCTACAGCTCTGATTAGACCCCTAGCCTGGGAACCTCCATATGCCACAGGTGCGGCCCTAGAAAAGACAAAAAGTAATAATAATAAAAAATAAAAAAATAAAAAGATAGGCTTAGGATATCTCTCCAATCTCCATCCATCTAATCTCTCCCCCTGCATCCCCCACCCCCACCTCTGACCTAGACTCACCAGAGGTAAATAGAAGTCTATGAATAAGAGTATTGCTCAGTTTGGAGTTCCCATTATGGCTCAGTGGAAATGAATCTGACTAGTGTCCATGAGGACGCAGGTTTGATCCCTAGCCCAACTCAGTGGGTTAAGGATCTAGCGTTGCTGTGACCTGTGGTATAGGTCGCAGACATGGCTCAGATCCGGCATTGCTGTGGCCGTGATGTAGGCCAGCAGTTACAGCTCCGATTCCGCTCCGATTCAACCCCTAGCCTGGAAACCTCCATATGCTTCAGGTGCAGCCCTAAAAAGACCAAAAAAAAAAAAAAGTATTGCTCAATTAGAACTGCAAAGCAAAATTAAAAATTAAGTATAAGATCATCTGGTATCTGCACCCAACCAAACACACAACAGTAAAAACTAAACTCTATATTAAAAAAACATTTAAACACACATACCTGCATACATATATACATACCTGCTCTAAACCTGATCTGTTAATGCCTGATGGTTTGATTTTCTTAAACATTAAAAATTACTATATACAGAATGGATAAGCATGGAAGTCCTACTGTACAGCATGGGGAAATATATCAAATCTCTTTGGATAGACCATGATGGAAGAAAATATAAGAAAGGGAATGTATACATATGTATGACTGGGTCACTTGCTGCACAGCAGAAATTGGCACAACACTGTAAACCAACTATAATTTTTAAAAGTTTAAAAAATACTATATCCTATTAAGAGCTCCATTTATGAGAAGAAATCAAAGTGAAACACACCACTTTGCTTATTTAAGGGTAGTGAGATCCACAAATTTTTGCCCAAACGGGCACCTGCTGATTTTTGCAGGATTCATTTAAGAGGACAGAGGCACTACAAGACAGAGTCATTGCCAAGATATTATCGCTAATTTGCTGCCAGTGAATGTGGGGTACAACCCAGAATTTCAGCTTGACCCTTGGATTTTATAATTTAATACCAATATTACTTACATTATTAGTTTTACTGGTAAATCAGGAGCAAGTTTTTGGAGTCCAGCTGTGACCCCAGGGCAAGAACTTTTTGCCTGCTGTCACCTTCTGACAGTTGGGGCTGTTAATTACCTCCATCAGTTAGAACACAAGCACCTCTCTGTCTGCCAGCTGGCAGACTCAGCTTCAGAGAGTGGCAGCTCAGGAAGATTTAAAACCTGTAAAAAGGGCTGCTGTGTAAACAGTTGATTGTATAATATTCGAGAACCACAGTAAACCCGCCTCAGTAAACAAAGGTAGATGCTGCTATTGTGCCTTGATAAGTTCCCAACGGAAGATGTTAACAATAGCTTTTGTTTCTCTCTTCTTCATCCAGAAGAAGGAAACTCAGATTTTCAGTTCTAGAGGCAGGATATTGATGCCTTGGAGGAAATGCAGTCATTTAGTTCTCCTGAAATGGATGTAGACACACACAAAAAGAAAGATAACTAAGCAGTTGTGTTTACTTTGCAGAAATCACAAAATGGGTGGAAAAGCTTAAAGCTCTCTATGGGTTAAGGACGTGTGGTATGGGTATTCCCTTGAAAGAGGGTCTGTACCCCTCATGCATGCGTTCTGTGTTATGTGTGCACTGCACCATGTAGCCAGTTATACTTGGGGCTCTATTCTGACCAAAATGACTTTCTTAACATTCAAGGACATTTCAAATACATTTTCCAAAATCATTCTCTGACTTTTGAGATTGTGTCTGATCTTTCACAATCTCTGTGCCAAATCTATAGACAATTTTTAAAATGTTGATTTGATCAGACTATCAAATGAAAAATCAAAATGCTAAATAATTCTTAGTATTTTAGGTTCGGGAGTTCCCATTGTGGCTCAGCAAGTAATGAACCCAACTGGTATCTATGAGGTTGCAGGTTAGATCCCTGGTCCCGCTCAGTGGGTTAAGAATCTGTCATTGCTGTGGCTGTGGTGTAGGCTGGCAGCTGCAGCTCCAATTCCACCCCTAGCCTGGGAACTTCCATATGCCACAGGTACAGCCCTTAAAAATGTGTGTATATATATATATATATATATATATATATATATATATATGTGTGTGTGTGTGTGTATACACACACACACACACACACACACACGTATATATTAGATCCTACTTGAACATTAAGATTTAGTTACATCTGGTCTTTGTTGATGTAATGGCTGGTTTCATAAGCCAGCTGGCTTATGTTCAAATCATGAGCAGAATCTAAATATTTTGTTTGTTTTAAAGAAATAAAAACAAGCCTAACACACTGTGATAAAATAGCACTAAGTGATTTTCAGCAAAGAAACGAAACAAAATTAGCATGTATCTGCCTTTGATTCATTCCTTTGGGGTGCTTTTTTCACATTTCCAGAAGAAATTAGCAGCCTTCTTGATATTTTCCTTGGAGCCTCTTTTCATATAAATTAGCAAACCAATTTAGAATTAAATATTTTTGTCCTCTCTCTCTCTCTCCTTGTCCAGTCTACAGATAATACTTATAAAGATGCTGGTATTGCAAAAAAGACTTAAGAACCTCATGTCTAAGAGTAATTCCTATAGGTTTATAATCTTTGCCTTGCCTTCTAGAGAAGCAAAACTTAACACCTCTCATTCTTTTCGAACTCCCTGAAGCATCTCTTCTTTTGTTGATCATAGTAGATCATATTGATTGCTTGCTATAAGCCACGCAAAATGAGAAGCACTTAAAGGGAAGTTTTTCTCATTTATCCTAACAGCCTTGTGAAACAGGCTATAAGAGTGCCTTCTCTCTAAAAATACAGGCAATATAACTCGCTCACAATCATGCAGCCTACAAATATTAAAACAGAGATTCTGCAGGGAATCTTTCTGACTCATGGCTCTAGACTCTTAATTGCTCTGCTGCACCACCTCCCAGTCAGCATCTTCTTGAAATGCTTGCAAGACCATCACATCTCTGTGCTTTCTGGGCTCCTGTCCTTCTTTCTGCCAGAACTTCATCAGCTTTCTTCCCCCCACCCCCCAATCCCTTAGGTAGATATCCTTTCCCCGGGCTTCTTCCCATCTACTGTTCTCATTTATTTCAGTGGCTTTAACTTTTACTTTGGTGCATGTGGCTCCAAATCTTCACGGATTTTCTCCAGTCCCAGTGCCCTTGTTTGTTTTGGTTAGTCTCCCTCTGCAGCAAACCTGCCCTGTCCCTTGTTGCTTCATCTTAGTTAGTGCATTACCATCTACCCAAACTCAAGATTATCGTTCATCTCTTCATGCACCACTCACTCCGGTGGAAAAAAAAAAATATATATGAAGAGTCTTGATTCTAAAAATTATCTTTTCCTACACCTAAAGGATGACTGGTTCGAGTCCCCACTGTTAGTCCTCACTAAAGTAGCATCGCAGCAGCTGCCTAACTGCTTTTGTTACTTGTTTCCATCCCTCTAATCAATCCCACACTGTGTCACCAGAAACATCCTTCTAAACCCTGAGCAGTTCTCAGAACCCCCTTCTCAAAAACTTCCAGTGGCTTCCCAATGTACACAGACCAAGATCCAAGCTCCTCAGTTCAGTCAATCCCTTGGATTAGTTCTGGCTTATCTTTATCCAGTTTAACTTTGACTTCAATACCCCAAGATGCGCACTCTGCCTTCACTAATCAGCCCTGCCCTTGTCTCCTTCTGACAGTCCTTTCTTTGTGGGCATCTTTTTCCTCTTTCATCTTAGTCCCTCTTGATCCACCTCTGGTTTTCTTCTATGAAACTCCTCGAGGTCCCACTGGAAGTTCATCCACCTCTTCATTTATTTAAGGAACATTTGTGGAATACTTACCACATGACTTACACTACACTAAGAGCTGAAGTCTTTAAAATAAAGGGTCCCTTCCCTCAAGGAGTCTATAATAGGCCAATGGAGAAGACAAACAAGTAAACAAGCAACTAAAATGACATATGGTTTTCATGAAAGACACACATTTCCAAAGCTCACTCAAGAAAAAATAATCTTAATAGTACTGCGATTATTTTTTTAAAAAAGAAGGAAAAGATTGCTTCATTAGTGAATTCCACTAAATATTTAAGGAAGAAATGATTTTAATTATATACTAAATCTTTCAGAAATGAAAGATTCCACTATTGCTCTGATAACAAAGACCAATCAAAGATCTTATATAAAGTAAAACTAAAGGAGTTCCCTTGTGGCTCAGAAGGTTAAGCATCCAGCATTTTCACTACAGTGGCTCTGGTCACAGCTGTGGCATGGGTTCAATCCCTGGCCCCGGAACTTCCATATATTTTGGACATGCTATGGGATTGGCAAAAAAAAAAAATTATATTTCTGTATATTAGCGCACCTAATGACTGGAAATTTTAATTAAAAAAAATCATATTCAGCATCAAAAATGTAAAATACTTAGGGATAAATGAAAGTTAGTTAAACTATTAAATAAGTACAAAATCTGTACATAGAAAATTTTGAAACTGTTGAGAGAAAGTAATAAAGAGAAATATACTATGTTCACACATTGGAAATTTTGACATGACAAAGAAATCAATTTTCTACAAATTAATCTGTAGAGTCAGCATGATCTCAATCATAATCCCAAGTTTTTGTGTAATTTTGGGGGAACTTCGTATATCTTTTCATGAAAAGATGACTCAAAAATATATATTGACATTCAAATAAACTAGACTAGACAAAACAATTTTTTTTGGCTGTCCTTGTAATGTGAAAGTTTCCAGCTAGAGACTGTCAAAACAGTTTTTTAAAGGACAAGACTGGATGATTTGCACTACCTGATTTCGAGAATTATCACAGAGAAACTGCTGAATTAGCGAAGCATAGAGATTAACAAACTTAGGGTTATTCGAAGGAGAATGTATGGCATTTTCAACATATGGTCAAGGAGCAAGTAGATATTTATATACAAAGAAGTGAATTTCAAGCTTTGCCGAACACCACACATAAAAATTAACTCAAAGTGGATGATTGACCTAAATAAAAAAAGATGAATCTATGAAACTTCCAAAAGAACGCATTGGAGAAAACCTTTATGACCTCAGGTTAGGGGAAGATCTCTTAGGAATGTCACAAAAATGCAAAAAAAATCCTAAAAAAATAAATTGATAACATGGACATAATCTGCTCTTTGAAAAATACTAAGAAAATGAAGAGACAAGCTACAGATTAGGGGAAAACATTTGTACAGAACATAGCTGATAAAGAAATTGTATCCAGAATAAATAAGAAGCCCATAATAAAGGAAAAAAGGCAAATAAGGTTTCAACTGACACTTCACCAGAGAAGATACATTAATGACTAATAAATACATGAAAAGATGTTCAACATGGTTATTTGTCGGGGAAACACAAATGAAAATCACAATGAAGTACTACTAAACATCCACTAGAATGGTTCGGATTTAGGATGCTGATGATAGCAAGTGCTGCTAAGAACACAGAACAACTGAAACTCTCTTTTGTCTCTGGTATGAATTCAAAATGGTACAATCACTTTGGAAAATTGTTTGGCAATTTTTATAAGTTAACCATATGCTTAATACCGCCTCCTATAGGATCCTCATTCTCTTTCCATTCCAAACATGTATATGCTTCATTCCATAAATTCATTAACCTGTTAATTTATTCATTCACAGAGCATTTCCCACAATATGGTTTTTCTTAGAGGATAAGCTTAATCAAGCACAAAATTTCTAATGATATTTATGTTTTAAGCAATTATTTCTCAATCTAGAAATTTCCAAGACAAATAATCCCTCTGATGTTAAATAGGCTGTATTAATCAGGTTATGCAAACTAACAACCTAATATTTTATTAAAGTAGTTTTTATTTCTTATGCTAATCATAGTCATTTGCAATTGGGAGGGGATGACTTTTCTCTATGCTGTCATTCAAAGATTTCGTGGCTTTTATCTCTGTGGTTTTACCACCTTTATAGGGCATTTTTACTCCACTGCATCCTCTGTGTGTAGCTGGAAGACTAGCAGAGTTGGTGCAGTGATAACAAGATTGGTTTTATTTTATTTCATTTTTTAAGTTTTATTGAAGTATAGCTAATTTAACAAGGCTGTGATAATTTCTGCTGTACAACAAAGTGACCCAGTCTTACATGTACAGGCAAGATTTGTTTTAGATTCAAAGTCTGAGAGTCTATGTGCTTCTGCCCTCATTCTGTTGCCCAGAGCTCAGTATCATGGCCCCATCTGAAGGGAGGAAAGCCTAGATGTATTTAAGTTGTGTGTTCAGGAAGAAAAGGGAACAGGTGAACACATACAACTGTCTCGACCACAGTGACCACGAGAAGAACCCACATCTCACCATTTTCCTTTGGTATTTGCATATATTTTGGACAAGGCAAGATAAAAAAATTAATTGATTATACTTTTCTTGTCATTAGATCATAACCAGTTTAATAGCAGAAATGTTTTCTATGCTGAAAGTTTTCCATAGTACCTATTATAGTGGTAGAAGGAGTGCACTAAATTTTACCATGATAATCAAAAAATGCCATAGATGTGACTCAATAAATAAAATGAAACTGAAAACCTCTGCATATATGCACTCATATGGGTAATGAATCTACAGGTATCTACACCCATGTTTCTAGATAAATTCAAACACAAATATGTACAGTATATATGAGTCACCACTTTTTTCATTTCTATTTACTTAGGACCAAAGAAGTACATATGAAATACCTCATTATATCATGGAGGGACGGCAAGAGAAGTGGATTATATTGGAGTTCCCGTCGTGGTGCAGTGGTTAACGAATCCGACTAGGAACCATGAGGTTGCGGGTTCGGTCCCTGCCCTTGCTCAGTGGGTTAAAGATCCGGCTTTGCCGTGAGCTGTGGTGTAGGTTGCAGACGCGGCTCAGATCCTGCGTTGCTGTGGCTCTGGTGTAGGCCGGTGGCTACAGCTCCGATTCAACCCCTAGCCTGGGAACCTCCATATGCCGCGGGAGCGGCCCAAAGAAATAGCAAAAAGACAAAAAAAAAAAAAAAAAAGAAGTGGATTATAAAGTAGGAATCTCTCAGTAAGAAATGGGTGAAGCCACTATCTGTGGTCTTGGCAAGCCAGTCCATCTCTCTGGATCTTGTCAGTAAAGGGAAAAGCCATGGACCAGATTATCTCCAAAGTACTTTACATTCTAACGCTCTGACAGTCTTTATGAGGCCATCAACCCAAAGGGGCTTATCCTTCAAGGACTGAGTGTTTTGGTGGCAGCTGAGATGAAAAGGAGAGAGAAACCAAACTGAACCAAAATGCAGGGAATTTGTCATGTACAACTAAATCCACCCAGGGAAATTACATTTCTTTTCTTCCCACATGAGGTTATTTTGGGCTCAGAAAGTCAGTTGTCTTTGCCAAAGATTATTACCTAATCCTCTACTTATTGATTGTGAATGGGTCCTAAAACTCCAACAGCTAAGACAATCAAATGAATGTTAAACATAGGGAAATTTCCTGATTTTCATTTAATCAATTTCTAAAGAGTAAGCACAAATAAGATGATTCAGGCCTCAGAAGTGGTTACCTGAAGTAGGAGAGAGAGAATAGATATAGACTCTGTATTCTATTTTCTGCTCTGCTTCTCATTGTAAGATGTTGGCAAGTCACTTAAGATCGTTAGATGTCAGTTCCTTTATTAGAGATGAAGAATTTGGGTTTGTTGGTCTTTAAGATGCCTGCCAATCATGGAATTCCTTGAATCTATGAAAAATGACATCCAAATTGAGAAGTACAAATAATTGATATTATTGATAAAAAGCCTGTCCCAGATGAATCTAGGAGGAAGCCTCACAAGCAACATTTCTTTCAAGAACTGGCATTCTGGGTTATCTTGGACCACCACCATTGTTGTAAGAGAAAGCAAAAAGGGCATGTTTCAGGTTTCTCTGTTCAGAAGATGACAGGGTCAGTTACATTCCTATGTCACAGATTTCAAAACCAGCAAAGTTGAAAGGTAGAATAATGGACAAATTAGCAAATACATAAATTAGCTGAATGAAAAGGTGAGAAATTTGTCATATTTCCCTATCACTAAGTCAATTAAATGAGAGATGTAAATGCTCCTTGGAAGAAATAAATTTCAGTTCCAGGCCTTAAGACCCATCAAGTCAGGTAAAAGAATTCTCCGATGCCATACACCTGAAAATATCACAGTATTGTAAATCAGCTATACTTAAATGAAAAGAAAAGGAGTTCTTCTGAAGAAAGCAGGGAGTGAATATATACTGAAGAATAACTCAAAACGAAGTGAAATATATTTTCTAGCAAAAATTAATGCTGCTTTTAAAACTTCAGGTGCAAGAAAAATTTTTAAAAGAGAAAGATGTCATTCTCAGAAATATTCTCAAAGCAGGAAGTTTTCCTAGAACCAGGTTAGAATATCTCCCAAATGGTATAGTAATGAGTAACTTACTTTCTCTTTAAATTATTCCAGTGCTGTATCTGACCAGCAAACATCTCACTGGTCGAGGTGGTTCAATTGTATAATTACAGCACTTTTCATTCTTTTGACTAGTACTTAGATTACCTCTTTAGAACTGTCAGATAACTTAGATTTTATCCTTTTTTTTTTTTTTTTTTTTTTTTGTCTTTTTGTCTTTTTCTAGGGCTGTACCCAAGGCATATGGAGATTCCCAGGCTAGGGGTCTAATCGGAGCTGTAGCCACCGGCCTACACCACAGCCACAGCAACGCGGGATCCAAGCTGCATTTGCGACCTACACCACAGCTCGTGGCAACGCCGGATCCTTAACCCACTGAGCAAGGCCAGGGATCAAACCCACAACCTCATGGTTCCTAGCCGGATTCGTTAACCACTGCGCCACAACGGTAGATTTTTATCCTTGAGAGAACAATTCTGTTAGGGGAACAAAGACTGCTGTTTAAGTTGTCAGTACTTAGGACAATCATAAGAATTTAGATTCACAAAACCAAATAAACAAGCCTTCCTGACCACACGAGGAACACGAAGCTTCTCTAGCTTTAAACAAATATGGGTTGTCATTTTACATTTACCCCACAGTGTGAGGTAACAAAACATTTCAGAAATAGTACAAAAAAGAAACCAGACTCTGGTGAGGAGTCTCAAGATAGTTATTGTGGGTACTTGTGTATACACATTCACACACACACACACAGCCTGTCTTGCAAATGAGGAAAAACAGTCTGTTTCTGCAGAAATTATCTTATTAACCTAACCCTTGGACAAAACATCATAGCTGAAATCTTGAACAGGATGGGCCCTTTAAACCATTCATCATTCTTGGTTTTTTTTTTTTTTTTTTTTTTTTGTCTTTTTGTCATTTCTTGGACCACTCCTGTGGCCTATGGAGGTTCCCAGGCTAGGGGTCCAGTTGGAGCTGTAGCCACCGGCCTATGCCAGAGGCACAGCAACGTGGGATCCGAGCCGCATCTGTGACCCACACCACAGCTCACAGCAACGCCGGATCCTTAACCCACTGAGCAAGGCCAGGGATCAAACTCGCAACCTCATGGTTCCTAGTCAGATTCGTTAACCACGAGCCACGACGGGAACTCCCTCATCATTCTTATATTAGAAACGACTCCTGCTTTTTCATGTACCACCTACAGTATATAAAGTAATGGAGGTTCTACATACATGGGCCAGTTAGAAATATTTCGAAAATAATGCATCATTTGTCATTTTACCATTCCCCTTCACAGTAAACATCTAAAAGAATAATTTCTAAAAGTACTCTTTGCTTTCTCTCTGCTTTTTTGGTAACTTTCCATAAATCTTTATGTATCTCCACATCATCAGTACCTCTGTTCACAAATTCTTCAATGAATGAAAAAAAACTTAAATAACAAGAAAAAAAGAAAAGCTAAAGAAGAGAGAAGAAATGAAAGAAAAAACTAGGAATTCGACATTTTAAAAATAATGGCAAAACATGTCTCCTAGACTCTGTCAGATTTTCAACGTTAATGGTGGGAACAAAAGACTTGGGTAAGTGCTTGGAAGAACTCCACATACTCTGTAATTCTCTAACTACACCCAAAGGGAAACAAAACTCAGCGGGAACTGCAGCACTCTCTTGGATGTCATAGACACCTCACACCTTATGTGGGTTCCAGGAGGAAGGAAGTTCTCAAAAAATTTGCAAGATTAGGTGTTCTCTCTATTTTGGACAAATCGTCCATTGACGTTGAGAAGAGTTTTAAATATACCACTCTAGATTCTACCAGTAGCCTTTGTGGGATTTACTTTTCTTCAACTAACTGTATTAGGACCCTAATTGGCAGTTGCAAGGAACAGTCCTCATCCCTGTAAAGGCAGACGGTGTCTATTCAGCTCCCTGAGGATAAACTGGAATCTCAGTAAGGCTTGTGTGTGCCTCCTGTCAGAGGTGTGCTGGTGCATGTTTAACAACAGGCTCTCTGGAAGAAGAAAAATATTTGTAAATAGGTTTATTGTTTATTATAAACTGTGCTGATGTAAAGAATGTGTAACATACAAATAACAAATAGTAATGAAATACGGAAAACTTTTTTTTTTCTAAGTTCACACAGCCAGTTTACTCTCACAAAAGGCTTTGGTTGATTTTTGCCAGACTCTGAAATTCCTAATTGATCTCTGGTTACAATTGATGAGTGAATATGAATATGAATATGAATATGTTAGAATTTAACATGAACATTGATCTTGTTTGTTAAGACAAATGAAAATATTAGCCAAAGTAAAAATGTCAAAGAAATAACTTGGAGTGTCACTCGTTATTGATGATATGAGCATTTCCTTTGCTGAATAAATAGTTGGCAAATACTCAAAAAAAAAAAAAAAAGAAAGAAAGAAAGAAAAAGAAAAGGAGTCCCCTCGTGGCTCAGCAGAAACGAACCAAATATCCATGAGGACGCAGGTTCAATCCCTGGCCTTGCTCAGTGGGTTAAGGATCTGGCATTACCATGAGCTGTGATATAATTTGGATCTGGCATTGCTGTGGCTGTGGCATAGGTTGGCAACTGCAGCTCTGATTTGACTCCTAGCCTGGGAAGTTCCATATGCCACGAGTGCAGCCCTAAAATTAAAAAAAAAAAAAGTTTGCAAATACTAGAAGGAAATGTCATTAAATTTTGCACTATTCACCACGTAACAGCTACAGATAAAATGCACTTTCATTTTTTAAAAAGTTTCATGGAAATGTAGTTGATTTACAATGTTGTGATCATTTCTGCTGTACAGCAAAGTGGTTCAGTTATACACGTGCACATATCCATTCCTTCAGATTCTTTTTCCATATAGATTATCACCAAAGATCGGGTAGAGTTCCCTGTGCTATGCCGCAGGCCCCATTGACCAGCCATTCCATATACCACAATGTAAAGTGCACTTTTAAATATGATTTGCATTAATATTCTTCCATCATTTTTAAAGTCTAGACCAAAAACTCCAAAACAACAACAACAAAAACAAACAAACAAAAAAACCCAATATGATAAATAAAGCCTTGATTCTTAGTGTTTGCCAGTTTTTGTGGTTTAAGTACTTCCGAGCATGGATGATTGCACAATGTAGTAAGTTAAGTTGGAAGTAATAAATTTTGACCATGTATTTCCTTTGTTTTTAACATAACTTATTTAATTGTAGGTTTATATAATCCATTTTTTAATAGCAGCTCACAAAATTCCTTAATATTTAACAATCTGCTTTTGGGAGCCCGTGTGGACCAACTCCAGCACATCCCTGCCTCCTGTTCAAAATCCACCAGGGAGCTGAATACTTGCCATTTTATCAGAGCTTCGTGAACCTAAATACTCACCTGGCTGAAAGACTACTGGAATTAGCAGGGAGAACTTTTTAAAATTTCACTTGAGAAGATATCACTAAGTAAACAAGTCCAAATTTGGCAAATACTTTTGAAAGCCTCTTTGTTTACGATAGAAACATCTTATACCAATGTGTATTTACATGCCACAGAAGAACAACAGACAGTTTACATGGGTTTACATTTTATACAGCTTTAAAGATTTTCTGTTTCTTTGTTTCCATAACAGATCTCGATGATCAGAATATAAGTAGCAGGCAAATAGTCTGCTTATTCTCATTAAACCCATTCAGAACAAAATGTATTTATAGTATAAAACACCAGAGCCTATAAAATTACCAAAGCCCCATCTTCAAGAATGTAAGCAAGATACTTGGATTTGTAGATCAGAGTTTGCCCAAATTCTATCATATGATCTTGAACCCTGTCAGAAAGCTAGTTAAAGATACTGACAAATAAGTCATATATTTAGCCATGAATCAAACTTGACACCTGAAAAACAAAGAAAGAGATGTAGTAGAGATAGAGCAAAAGGATCCAAGGATTGGAGTTAAAGAAGGTTTGGGTCTAAATTCCAGTCAAGCCACTTAACTAACCATGTAATTTTGGGAAATTGCTTAACTAATCTTCTGTTTCCTCAGAGACATTGGAGATTACTTGGTTTACAATACCATTAGGATTATATAAAAGAATGTAAGTACATCACCTGCACATAGTAGCAAATCAGTAAGTGATAGTATTGAGAACATGTATTCTTTTCTGCCTAATCAGACTAGTTGAGACTCGGATAAGAACCCATTATAAAATAAATATTCAAAATGTCATCAAGATTTTTTTTCTGAGCATATTTCATTCAAAGCAAAGTAAGTAGAGATTTTCATCAGCTCCAGCGGACACTTCAAGCCCTAAATGTCATTTTTTAAAAAGCGTCAGAGTTCCGATTGTGGCTCAGTGGAAACAAATTCCACCAGTATACATGAGGATGCAGGTTCGATCCCTGGCCTTGCTTAGTGGGTTAAGGATCCAGTGTTGCTGTGAGCTGTGGTGTAGGTTGCAGCCATGGCTTAGATCCTGCATTGCTGTGGCTGTGGTGTAGACCAGTAGCTGCACCTCTAATTCGACCCCTAGCCTGGGAACTTCCATATGCTATGGGGGGATTGGGGGGGCTAAAAAGAAAAAAAAATGGATCTCTTCTTTGGGTTGGGATGATACAAACTAAATCTAACACATTGAAGCTATATTTGAGCCATCAAGTACAAGATCTTCAGAAGTACTGCAAGTCCTTTGCAATCTTTTACAAACAATACTCTGATAAAGAAAAAAAGAGATGATAAATATCTGCTATTTGCTACTGAAAGAGTCATATTGTATTCAAAGAGCACAATTTGGGAATGATGATATTGGAAAATTCTAGTTCAAATGCATATTTTACTGAAAATTGATCTCCTTGCCCTCAGTACCCATTAAGTCATTAGAATGCACCCAGTTTTCATTTAGTTCTCCTGAGGGATGATGGGGCAAAGAACAGGTAATTAATTGGCGGTGGGAGGAAGCTACAGTCCCTTAGGAAGTTCTTGTCCAGGAGCGTAGTCACAGCAGTGAGAGAGTGATGGACTTGGGGGCACCACAGCCTCAAGGGAAAGGGAGTTGTTCTATTTTGCAGTTTTGTGTGAAAGCAGTATTAGACACAATCATAAAAATCACTATTTTTTCTTTGAGCCCCAGAGATTTTCTTGACGAATTCTCATTAACACAGAAATATCAGCAACTTTGGGGAGTTCCCGTCATGGTGCAGTGGTTAACAAATCCAACTGGGAACCAAGAGGTTGCAGGTTAGATCCATGGCCTTGCTCAGTGGGTTAAGGACCTGGCGTTGCCGTGAGCTGTGGTATGGGTCTCAGACACGGCTCGGATCCTGCGTTGCTCTGGCTCTGGTGTAGGCCGGTGGCTACAGCTCCAATTAGACCCCTAGCCTGGGAACTTCCATATGCCTCGGGAGTGGCCTTAGAAAAGGCAAAAAGACCAAAAGAAAAAAAAAAAAAAAGAAATATCAGCAACTCTGTAAATATCTTTACTTGTGCTTTTCTTTAGGGACAGAAAGCCATCTTTTAAAAAAAGATTTCTTCTTTATACTTGTATGTCTTTAGGAGAAAAAAGGTATAAACCAGAATTCCTGATATAACAGATAAAGGAACCAGCAGCCAAATAGAAAATTAAAGTCCCAAAGCAAAAGCAGTGGCAGCTCCAGAATATCTGCATGGCAGAGGCCATCAGGTTTCAGGGGAAACTTGATTTTCTTTGACACAGTATTTGCTTAGCAAGTATATGGGTTTTAGAGAATATACTTCTTTAGGGCAAGATGGCACCAAGAGTTGGAGGGAACCTCGATGGATATAATGAAGAAATTAAATTCTCTATAGGATAGAATAAAAGAATCCCACGCACCTGCAATCGCTCAAATGAGAAGAGAATAAAAATATAAATTATACATTATTTGAAAAACTTTACTGAATTTTTTTATTATAAGAAGCTAATTTAATCAATAAGTCATCACCATTTACTGATTGCCTACAATGTGCTTGGTACCAGGTAGGAGTAAGATGTGTCCCTACCCACTTGTGCATGGATGCAGGTGGGAAGATGGACACTGGGCAATAAGGTGATGTGATTGGTCTTAGAAAAGGGTGACAATGGAGATTCAATATGGTCTAGAGGGTCAGGGAATGTTCCCAGAGGAAGTGGGGGTTCAAGGAGACATTACCTGGGAAAAATCTGAGCGGTTAGGGGTGGGAGAGGGAGAACAGAAAGAGGAAACATTCCTGGAAGAAAGAACTGAATGAGGAAGTCAGGAATACAACCATAAGTAGTCCCAGGAACTTAAGAAATTTGTCTTGAGATGAATGGATACAGAAGATGTGATATATATATTAATATATATGCCTAATATATTATATATTATATTATATATATATAGTATAAAATGGAATACTACTCATCCATAAAAAAGAATGAAATAATACCATTTGTGCCAAAATGGATGGACCTAGAGATTATCATACTAAGTGAAGTAACTCAGAGAAAGCCAAATGTCACATGATATCACTTACATGTATAATTTAAAAAGGGATACAAATGAATTTATGTGTAAAACAGAAGCAGACTCATAGATATAGAAAACAAACTTCTGGTTTCCAAAGGAGAAAGGAGGGAGGGAAAAATTAGGAGGTTGGGATTAACCAGTACACACTTCTATATGTAAAATAGGTAAATAGCAAGGAACTACTGTATAGCACAGAGAAGTATATTCAATACCTTGTAATAACCTATAAAGGAAAAAAATCTGAAAAGTATCTTACTTTTCTGTACATCAGAAACTAACACAACATTGTAAATCAACTAAATTTCAATAAAAAGTTGTTTAAATAAAAAATGTCTGGAGCAAACAGTAGATCAGTCAGGGTCCAGAAGGAAGCAGAAACCATGCTGGTTATTCTAACAAAGAGAGCTGGGAATTGCTTCTCGAGCATTAAGCAAGAAGAAACAGCAACTGAAGAAAGCAAGAATCCGCTCCTAAAGTCTGAGGGAACAGAACTGGAGTCCAGTCCTTAGAGGAAGGGACTCCGGCCAGCAGATTCTATTTATGTTTGAGACACTATGAGCTGGTCTGGGGAAAATGCTAGAGGCTGGAGCCCATTGCTTCAAGAGTGAAGAGCTCTTGGTGCTTAACCAAGGAAAAACAAAAAGGAGCTGGTCTTTTCTTTCTTCTCTATCTCTCCTTAGCACCTCCTGTCGGCCAAAGTTAACTGCAACTCTGATATTCCCCATAAGAAGGTCTCCATATGTGCATCCAACTGTGTTTTGATATGGAGCTGGTCTTCTGTTATATTAATACTTGATTTGCATGCATATTTTTTTTTAGGGCCACACCTGTGGCATATGGAAGTTCCCAGACTAGGGGTTGAATCGGAGCTGCAGCTGCCAGCCTACACCACAGCCACAGCAACTCAGGATCCAAGCTGAATCTGCAACCTACACTGCAGCTCACTGCAATGCCAGATCCTCAACCCACTGAACAGGGCCAGGGATAGAACCCACATCCTCATGGATAAAAGGTGGGTTCGTTTCTGCTGAGCCACAGTGGGAACTCCCCAATTTACATCCATATTTTCATAGCCAGAAACTACTATTTCACTAAAATATAATCAAGTTATTTTATTCTTCATTATTTTACCTTTCATTTAATCCCTTCAGTTTGCACCCTGCATTAGACATAGTCTACTTTGAGCAAAGCCTAGAGTGAACGTATGCAGCTGACCAAGCGCTCTCCTCTGCAGACGTGCTGTTAAAGGGGCTCCAGACGGTGCACCTCACTCTTCGCAACCACTTCGGGGAGGAAGGTACAAGCCCCTCTTCCATGGAAGGCAAAAAATGAATTGGAATGTTTTGCTGTTCTGAGACTTTAAAAGTGGACACTAAGAAGGGCTTCAGTCTCTGTCTTTGATCTCAAAGCAATTTAAATTGCAGGAGTAAATAACAGAGATGGGATTTATCCTTTTCTCCTACTCCGCACTAATGGATATTTCTAACTACCCCCAAAGGTCAGATTTCTGCAATATTCTGCCGAACATGGGTGAAATAATAGAATTGTGCAACATTTTTTTTTTAAGTATCGAAGTCCTAAATGATACTAGAATGAAATTACATACTTTAGGAAATGGGCAAATTTTGCTTGACCTGTGTATTTTTTTCCTTCCCCAAGTCACCTCACAAAGTCTGAACTCCAATAATTTGTTAAATAGTGACAAACTTCAGAATTTTTCATTTTATTTTTCTTGGGCTCCTAAGTCTCTTTCATAGATAACTAGAGCAAGAGTTGGAAAAGGCAAGGGAAAAAAAAATACAAGCAAGGCTTGCTTCATATTTTAAGACATCAGAGATAAAATATATCGTGTCCATAAATACAAACCCGGAGTTTCCAAAATGGATATAATTTGCAAGGCTCAATGTTTGATATCTAGATATATTTGTAACATCTCAAAGCACTCTGAGCTGATGTTTTTAGACAGATTTTACAGAACCCAGCTTAAGCTAACAGAAGTTGTAAATTATGTCTAAGCGGACTTTATAAACAAAAGTTAAAGTTGAGCATGCAAGGGAATATTGAAAAGTTTGCATAATGCTGTCAACATCTCCAGTGCCAATGTTCATCCTTTCTTTTATTATTAGCTGAACTTTTTTCTATAGACATGGATCTATGTCTAACTAAGTATGTGTGTACAGATTTATGTTTTCAAATGAAACAAAGCTGTGCAGTTATTATTGCAGGGGTCGCCTAGTCTCTGCAAGCACGTGCTTCCCGGACCCTATTAAAGTACAGTACCGACATTTCCCTCTTGTAGCTTTGTGAGTGTGATCTGCCCTGGGCTGGCGTTTCAGGGAGAGCGCCTGGAGAATACCAATTTAATTTAGGAACTGCTCCGCTTAAGTGTTTGGTAGGGTTTGACAGCCTCGCATCAGGTGATCAGATATATTTTCAGAGCTACCACAGAGAAAGTTAGAAATGTCACCCCAAAGTTTACATTAAGTGCATTTTCCCTACAAAGGAATTGATTTTAACCATCATTTAAATTTATAACATGTGCCAGGTTCTAGTGTTTTGTTACATGACCCAATTTAGAGGCTGGTCTCTGCTTTCAAATTATTTTAGTACCTGGTGTGGACTCTTGCTTGAAATGCAAACGTTGTTTTTCCGTTGCACAGTCTTCAGCTAATGGCCAAACTGGAAACTCTCATGTGGTAGAGATGAACAACTCTTTCTCCTGCTGGTTGAAACACTCTTCCGTGGTGAAAACAATATTTTTGGCTATTTTCTTTCTCTTCTACAACCTTTTCCATTCCCATTACACAGAGCTTTTAAAAATGGATAAGATTTTGTAGTTGAATTAATTAGCCCTGTAATATCTTTGCAATAAAATTATATAATTCTATATATAACATATACCATATATAGAGATTATGTGATTTTAAAATTTTATATTATATTATATATCACACTATAACATAATGTAAATAATTTAAAATTACATGTAATTATATAATTTTTATATTATATATAATATAATATATATTTATATATAGAAATATATAATATATATTTTATATTATGATATATATGTAATTATATACATTTTATATTATATTATATATCACACTATAATATATAATATATAATATAAATATATATTTTTATAATATAAATATATATAAATATATAATATATATTTTTATATTATATTATATGTGTAATTATATAAATTTTTATATTATATTATATATCACACTATAATATATAATGTTATATAATTTTAGTTATATAATTTTAAATTATATAATTTTATATGTAAACTAAATGCATATCACACTATAATATATAATGTTATATAATTGTAGTTATATAATTTTAAATTATATAATTTTATATGTAAACTAAATGCATACAAATATATATAATAGACCTTCCCACTCACCACCCCCATTTGAAGAGCATTCCTCCACCCCAACTTTTATTGAACGCACAGTGTATCTTCAATAGTACTATATATTGTCACTGAAATTATGGGGAAGAAGCAAACTATGCCAGTCTAGGTGAAAGCCATTCAATCAGTAACTCATATGAAGACAGTGTATTTCCAAGAATACACTCGGGATATTTGCTGGTATTTTTTTGTTGAGACCCTGGGGGGAGAGAAGTACCTTAATTAAAAGTTGAACAGTTTCTTCCACACTGGCTTATCAGCTTGCTTCTCTGCCCACCTTTTTATTGACTCCCAACTTTGTATTTCAGTGGCCCATTAACTTCTTCCCGCGTTTTAGAGTTTCTTTGAAAATATCTTGGGAACACGGAAGGAGCAAAATGGCACTAACCATCTTGCCAGTCTGTCTTCTCTAAACAAGGACAGGAATATCTTCAGGTTTTATTTTGTTTGTTTTGTCTTGTTTTAAAATGAGGGATAGAACACTAACACATGACAACGGTGAGATGCCACAGATAAATTTTCTCCCCTTTTTTCTAGTAAACATTCTAATGATGGACTTCAAAGGCAGGCGAGGAAGAAGCTCCCCTGTCTTCTGCGCCAGAAGGAGAGGCTCTTTACCAGTCATATGGGAGAGATGAGGAGCCTTTGAACGGATCATTGCTTTTTATGAGCAGTAATGAGGTGAGAAGTATTCTAGTGTGTGGCACAGGCCTTCATTAAAAAGCGTGAAACAGAATGGCTTACAGTTACAGGGGGTAATTTGTTCTAACATAGTTGCTAAATTGTGCTGTAACCATGCCAGTTAACAGCACTATATTTTCCATAGGATTCTTGAATGCATTTGTGTGCAATTATTCTGCCCATACAACGCTCAGGGATTTTTCCAGCAGCTTGTGTTAACTACTCGACAGTGCTCGCTCCATCCGCGGAAAGTATATTGAGCCCCATGGTTAAAGAGGGTGTAAGGATCCAATGATGCTCTCATTCTCTTCCAAAAGCCAAAGTTTCGTGTAAAATCAAAGACTCACAGAACCCAATTTTAAATGAATACTATTTGCCTAAAAGGTAATATCAGAAGTAATAGCCGGCAGAATCACGACAAAGCTTAAAGTTTTAAACTGTGATGTAATAAGTACAATATGCAAAAAAAAAAAAAAAAAAAAATCAGATTTGATGGTTTCAGGTCCACCATTTAGAAAAGAAAAAAAAGCTGAAAAGTAAGTTATTTTGCCACATTCGTGAGGAAGTTTTGCCCTTCAAGAACTTAAAATTTCTATGACATACCGAGAAGTTCGCTTGTTCAGGTTCTACTGGAATCATTGGACTAAAATTTTTTCACTGGGAAAATCATCCTGCCTAGAGGAACATAATGTGTTTTTGGTTTTGTTTTGTTTTGTTTTTTACATGACCAGCTATGAAAAGAAGAAAACGTTGTAGAATAAAAATGTTAAGTTCTGGACATTATCTACAATTTGGGTACATCATATGGGAAAACTCATTTATGAGTGATAGCTTTTTAAGACAGGTTTACTATTATACCAAAAATGTCGTAACATTACATTTTTGAGGGGAGAATAACTCCTTTGAATTTTCTAGAATTTTCTTAAAAGGCAATACTATACATATATTCATTGCTTTATAACATATGCCCTGATTTTATAACTGATGACATAAGTGTATTAGAACAGCAGTATATTAATTAAATACAATTGATATGCCACCACGGACTAAAATTGGTGGCTTAAATGTGAGCTGTAACAGACTTTACACTGAGACAGGAAGTGTCAGTGTCTGTCCACTCAGTGGAATTTCTGAGGCTTAGCAGTGGGGAGAAGAACTTCAGTTTTGTCACTTTCTACCCTTTTCGTTATTATTTAGTTTTTGCAGGTTCAATATTTGATATTTTGGGGAAAATGTATTTACAGCCTCAGTTTCTTACATCATTCTAGCTTCACAAATAAATACTGTCAAACTTAATAGAAACCAGGCAATGGGCCTAGAGTCAATGAAATAGGCTCAGCCTCCCTTTTCTATTTTTTTTTATTGGGTTTTAGGGAAAGTCTATGAAGGAAATTCCAATTGCAAACCCCACTCAGTCAGTTCTTCCAGCCTCAGAGGGAAATGGAAGATCCGGGCTACGTAGTAGAATGAACGGTATTTTTTTCAAGCTAAATTGAGTATGTGAGAACAGCGAATAAGAAAAATTATATTTCAGGATGCTAATGTTTATCATTGTACCACAGGAGTCAGATCAGGTAAGGGATGTTATTTAATCAAAATAATATCTTATCCTATGCTGGATCCATTAACTTAGAACATTACTGAGAGAAAAAAAAATCTAATTTTTATTATTATCTGAGTAATTACTGTCAGTAATCAAAACTGTACTTTTCCTCTAATTAATGCAAATGTGGACACTCCAAGTTAATTGGTAATGAGTAGAAAACCTGGAGACTAATATGAAAGAAAATGTACATTAAAAGGACATTTATCATTCTTTAAGCTTTCTTGGGTATGTACTTCATTTAGATATAACTGGAGAAACGAAAGCATTTCAGACTGTTAAAAAGAAACAATACAAGGGTTAGTCAAATGCAGTGTGAAATGAATATTTATGTCTGATTCCCTTACAACACCATGGCTCCCCAGGACTGTAAATAATGGTTTCGTGATGTCAAATGCCTCTGTTCATTTGCATCTATTCTCAAAGTTTCTCTGAATTTTTTTAAAATGTAATAAGAGGAAAACAAGTAGAAGGAGACTGAAAGGAAAATTAATATTGGATAGAAAATATTTATCCAAGTATGTGAAGACTAAATGCTGTGTAGTAAGAACATGACTCTGGGGAGAAAGAATAGTTACAATAGTCTAAACAAAATATATACCTACACTTGGGGAAATTCTGTATTGGAGACTACTAGTAGTTGCATTTTCATAAGAAAGTGTGGAGCTCTTGAACAAAACCTGCACGTGCTCCATACCTCTGACACATGTGGAGACTGACAGGTGTAAAGGAATCCACCAAGCTCCTGGTCAGTGCGAGAGAACGACCTGGGCAGTGGAATGGTGTTACAGTTCCATTCTCTCTGCCTCCAGGCATCTCTGCTGAGCTATCATTAATGCAGTAGAATATATAGAAGATTTAGAAAAACATCTAATTCTATGTAGTTCCACCAGACACAGTGACTAAAAAGTGGGGAAGAGAAAGAAGTGAGGATTAACGCCATTGGACCAACACTAGAAGAAGCCACAATTTTAAAGCCATCAATGTTGATCTTTTGATTTTCTCTCTTTGGTTATATCCTCACACCTTTCCAAATCCTCCTCATGTGAGTCTTTGATGGATGTTAAGTAAACTTTCATGATTGGGGAAACTCAAGTTTATCTCTGCCCTATTAGTGGTTACCCGACTTGGAATTACTCCTGTTACATTCATTCAAAGACAATTTCTGGACTCCACCCCCCACCCCCACCCCCCATCGCTTCTTCCTTTTTCTTCCCCACTTTCTGGCCACAGAGGCAGCATATGGAAGTTCCTGGGCCAGGAATTGAATCAGAGCCAGAGCTGCCACCTATGCTGTAGCTGCTGCAAATCTGGATCCTTAACCCACTGCACCACATCGGGAACTCCACCCCTTCTTCCTTTATAGGATAATCCAAGGCCCAAGCTCAAGTTATTTCTACATGTAACCTAGTTATCATCTCCCATCCATTAAGGACTCCTTTGTCCTGACTACTATCTGTAGCACACACATGTGAAATAATTATATTTAATTTCTCAATTTGTTATTCGTTTTCTGGAATTGTTCATAGATTATTTCAGGTGTATCGATGGCTTCATGATAAACTCCTTGAGGACCCAAATGATATATATTATGGTATTTTTGTCTCACCAAAAGCACAAGTGAAAATTAACATAAACGTAGAAAACCTGAAGGAACAAGATTCAGTACGTTCTTGCTCACTGCACATACTTATGTTTTGTAAGGTCATTCTCTTGCTGTATTGCCTAATTTCTAATGAACTTAGCAGTGGAAATTATTGTCCAAAAAAGAAAAGAGATCAAATTGGTCAACGGCAGAAGAGGGGTCTTTAGATGAGCATTTCCTGTGGTGCTCCTTGGAATCCCTACCTGTATTACTCACTTTGCTTGAGATTGTCTAGAAAAAGAACAAAAAGGAAAATAAAAATGACATTGAAATTTAGGACATTTGGAAAAGAATGGGACACTACTTTGAGGAGATAAAAGGGGCAAAGACATGCTGGCATTTTGAAGGCCATTTTCCGTGAGTTTGTCAAATGCCAACTATGCTAATTTAGCATATTGAACCAGTGATTTGGTTTGCCCTGTTCTGGATTTCTATAACATGAGGAAATTATGACTTTAGTGAATGCCTAAAAATTGCAAAGCGCAACCAATCGTGTTTCTTATTCACTGAAAAACACTAAATGAACATAACATGGTTTTGTCCTATTCACGATATTGAAATGGATATTAGGTAGAATAATTTTATACCTCACCTTTTATTCTTTTAATCAGAACCGAATCTTTCCAAATTATCTTACAAGTCATAAAATTACCTCTTATAGAGTGATGTTCCATGTTGAGCTTGTTTGTCAAAAATCTCCTTTGAATTACCAGTCCTAGTCATGAGCCCAAAATATTTATAATTAAGATCTCTGTGGTAAGACGAATCCATTAATGTTCTTATTTATGCTACCCGTAACTGACAGAATTTAAGGAAACTGACAAACATTACCTCAATAATTCTCTTTGCTCAATTTCTATGTAGAAATGATTGAGGTTTCATTCCATTTACAGAGAAGTGCCATATTTAGAGACATTTAGCAAGACATTCCAAAGCTATAAATAAAATTCCAGCTTAATTCCAAATGCAGTTCTGTACCTCAGTAAGTAGAACCATAGAAAATAACTGGCTGGCTGCCCAAAATTAAGGAGTGGGCTAGAAAGTCTTTCTCAAATCCCAGTTAGTGAAATGAGAAAATTGAAATGAATGCTCCCCAGGATGTGGGGAAATCTGCATTATCCGTAGACCAGCTATAATCATTCCAGTTCCCAAGTTAATATTTATAATTAAAATAGATAACTGTGAAAAAGCCTTGGATTTCGTGTCTAAATGCTTTCTGGCAGTGAGGAGAGAGTCCTGCAAAAGAATTACCCTGACCTGCACTTCCCACAGCCCAGAATTAGAGTGAAAAGTGTTAATGTCCCTTACAATTTTTCTTTCTCAATAGCAACATGTTAAAGTCCCAAGATTTCTCATTATATTATTACAATTTTTAAAAATTGCTGGCTAATCCAATTCTGATCTGAAAAACCTTTCTCTAATTAGTTTCTTTGCAAAATTGGACACAGACAGATTGTAATCCTTCATTTACTGATTTTATTTTAATGCTATTACTCAGCATATGTTGGCTACATTAAACCATTACAGTAAAAATTAAAATGAAAGTCATATGATTTACCCCCCTTTAAAAGTGCTGGACCAGTCTAATAAAAGTTGAGTGCCAAATACCAGATGTCTGATTTAAAAGAAATTCTGAACAAAAAGGAAAAACCCTCCCATTATTCTCTTAAGATATTTGGTTGAGATTAATACCATCCAAGGAAAAATAATGTTTATATATTAATATAGCTGCATGGGTATATTCAACTGAAGGAAAAAGATGCCAGGGATAAAAAATGAAATATGAATATGGATCTTGATTTTTTTAGACCTTCATCTGCATAAATAAATTTGTACTGCTTTTATACACTGTCATTAAGCCAACTTGATATTTTAAAAAGAAAATGAGGAGGTTGTTTCCATTTAAAATAGAGAAGATCAAAATAGGAATATAAGGTATAATCAAGAAAGATATTTCTAATCAAGTTTTGCTCACCACTTTTCCTTCAAACTTTAGTTCCTCCTTGTTGTTTAATGATCAGCATCATTTATGACCAAAATCCATTATCTGGGAAACTAAATTGATGTTCTCAGGTCTATAGAAAATTTTTTTTTCAAAAGGAGAGCCCAATAAAAGCAGCTGTCTTTTCAGTTTTCACTTTAACTCAACTGCCCCGTATTCACCACTCCCCAAACACAGTTATTTCCCCCAACTCCAGCTCTTTGCCCATATTATTTTTTTCTTCCAAGAACAGCTTCCCTCTTTCCAACCGTTAAGATCTATGCCTCAAAGCTGATCTCACAGAGCATTCTTTTCACACTTGGCTTTTTTTTCCGAGTATTGCTCCCTTCCATGGCTGTGACTGCAATACTGTTAGGGTAGTCACCAGCTAGCTGGTCCCCAAACACACTTGCCTTTCCTCCTGAATACAGCAGGGTTACGTTCCCCAGCCTCCTCCTAGGTGAGGGAGGGCCATGGAGTCACGGGATGGAGAGCAGCCCAATGGACTGCCAGCAGCAGTCCTGACATCCTTCTGTGTGATGGGCTACTCTCTCCTTCTGCTGGCCAGATTTGATTTGGGGATCATCATCCTGCTGGATTCCTGAAGATTCCGTGGCATTGAGCCCACTCTCCTTCCCATCCCCCACCCTCTGTTGCTGACTGAAATTTCCCTAGCAAGAAATTAACTTCTATTTTGCTTGTCCGCTGAGATTTCTGGATTTCTCAGTAGCTGGTGTCATCACAACTGACACAACCAAAATTATGGTGTCTCCATTACTGAATACCCATAATACTTTGTATTGTTCTTGTCACTGTCTATATTTTCCTTCTATCTTTATGACACTAGTCTTGCCTTTCTCCTAAAAGCACCTTTCCTTTTCAGCTTTTATTCTTGCAGTACTAAGCACAGACCAGTACAAGGTACATCCTGAATAAATTGCTCTGTACACATCAATCCAAGTTTATTAGACTATTCCAAACTAAGAGAGTCTCTTGGTTCACTCATTCATTCTTTCATTCATTTGTGTATTCTAAATATCTTGTATCCCAGGAGTTCCCATTGTGGCTTAGTGGGTTAAGCACCCAACATAGTGTCCGAGAGAATGTGAGTTCGATCCCTGGTCTTGCTCAGTGGGATAAGGATCTGGTGTTGCCATAGTTCCGGCATAAGTCACAGATGTGACTCAGATCTGGTGTTGCTGTAGCTGTGGTATTGACTGGAAACTTCAGCTTCAATTCAACCCCGAGCTTGGAAACTTCTAGATGCTGCAGGTTGTAGCCCTAAAAAAAGAGCAAAAAAAGAGGAAAAAGGTAAATATCTTGTATCTCTACCTGTGGTGGTGCAGTAGACTTCTTTGGGGTATCTGCCCCAGTTCCCTTGATTTTTTCTTTCGCAAGGACCCTCCCTGTCCATAAGGGGTGGACCTCCAGCAGCCATAACCATACCACAGGAACTGGGGGCCAACTGACCAGAGGTTATTAGGCCAGTCAAGCTGGGCCAACTAGGATTCTGTACCCAAGGAGGAAATAGTCAGTTAATCCTTTATCATAACTAGAATTGTATCCTTGGGAACAGAGGGCTGATCTCTAACATTACATTGGTCCAAGAAACCCAAAAAAGCTAGTCTATGGATCAAAGAAGAAAAAAAAGCACCCAGAAAGAAGATTATGATTCAGGAGTGAATTCTGTTATTAAGTGTTTTTTAAAAAAAACTCCTCTTCCCAATGGTGTGTCAACAGGGTAGAACAAACTTCATTTTAAGTGCCTAGACCTTCCACCAAAATGACTTTTTTTTGTTTCTAAAAGATCTTTCTATTTAGTGTCTGGACCTTTCACCAAAATGACTTTTTTATTTTGTTTTTAAAAGATCTTTCTATTTAAAATAGTAGGACATTTTAATGAACACTGTGACATTTAATAATATGAAGTCAAAAATTAAGGCAGAGGGTAAGGGGAGGAATTAAAAATGGAGTTAAAATCGATTAAATAATATAATGGGTTGAAGGATAAATTTTAAAGGACGTGTATAGTTTGCAAGTCCTGCTCTTGCCGTTTGTTTTCTTTGTCTCACATACTGAAGCTTCTGAGGACAGCAAATCCAGAAGGGGAAAATCTGACTCTGGGAAGTAGCTGGGTTTCCCCTCAATTCTCCTACTGAAACCTCAAAGTCTTTTCCTGGCCATGCTCGGAGATCATCTGTGACTTTCACTTAAGTTGGTAGCCTCTCCTCCTGGCTCTGACCTCAACTTTCTAATGTTCTCTGGGATGGAAAAAAAGAATATCATGAGCTAATCAACTAAAGCATCGTCACTAGTTAATTACCTATGAAATAATTAGCTCCTACTACATAATCAATGAATGAATGACGCCTCAAGAATCAACTAGAATGTTGTCTCTTTTCTTCTCTCCAAAAGGCAAAAAAGAAGAGGCTTTGTCCAGCACTTACTAAACTAAGCATAAACAAGAACAGAGACCAAACCTGGTTTCTCCTTTCATATAGAATAGACAGACGTATATCTGTGAAGCAGAAACCACATAACAGAAAAAGTGGGAGGTAATGGGCTTCATTCTGATGCTGAGTGTTTTACAAACAGAAACCCCAAGTCAGATTTCACAGCAGTAAAAATGACACAAGTCTGCAAGAATGGATGGAGTGTGTGTTTGTTTGTGTGTGTTTAAGGAGAGGAATAGATTCCTTTTCAAGGAAGAGTGTCAGGAAAAAACATATCATGCCACCTAGTGGTAGAAAATAAGCCCATTTCTTTTCATCATACAAAGTAATTTCCATCAGAAAACCAAATGAATTCATTAACATCGTGGGAGCTTGATTTGGCAGATGACACAGTAGTTACAATTTAAATGTCATGGTTGTGTTTTAATTGCTCACCCTCCCGTGGCATTAAGAAATAGGGTGGGGTTTAAAGAGCCCTTGGAGCCAGAGTTGGAATGACTCCCATTTCTCTAACCAGGTCACTTAAGCATCCTGGAGATCAGTTTCTTCCATAAAGGCGCAGGATGGATGGGCTCAAAGCTGCGATCATGCTCTTAAATCCCATGTTTCAAAGTCAGACCACATAATAAGGGTACTCTTATCTAATGCAGCCCCTTGTGACAAAGTCAAGCCACCATCTTTACTAACCCAATGCTCGATTTCATAACTCGGTTTCCACACCCTCAGTCCCACTCTGGTCACATTTTACAGGACTCCACTTTTCATTCCAAGTCCTTCTTTATTGCCACTTCATATTACTGGATACCTACCACAAATAGCCCCTTGATTACAACTCAACGCCTGTGAACCTCAGCGGTGGGTATTTGAAATATATTTTTTCTAACTTATATAAATATCCACATAGTCCCCTTTCCCCTTAGAAATCAAGTAAACTATTCCTCGAAGAGGAAGAGAAGCGGAGTTTGGTGTTATGCAGCAGTATTTCTCAGATATTGTAAAATATAATTTCCCCTTTATCCCACTCGCACTAATAATGTATATCCAAGGGTGACCCTATTAATCAGAATCAGGAAAGGCCTTAAAACCAAGCAGTTAATCTGAGCTGTCTGGAATATTTAATCTCTTGATAAGCAGTTTTTTCTTGCAACCAAGCAACAAGAATATCAAGGTTTTTTTAATTCCTAAAGAAAGGAAGTTTCCTTATACTATGTTAACTATCCCAAACATGATGGAAAGACTGCAATATTTCTCCAAAGCAACTGTTGAATAAGTGTCAGAGTCATCTGCAGAAAGACTTTTCATTTGGAAATCTGGCTTTCTCTATATCAAAGCCTGGCCCCTCACCCCACCCCCACCAGCAGCAGGAATAGCAAACAGCTTTCTAGTGAGCAGGCATGCTTAATGCAAGAACGTGTTGATTTGCGCTAAGAAGCGCACCCTGAGATCACATGCTGCCAGCCTTATTGTGTGGTCACTATTGACAACACAGTATGACACAGATGAAATTATGCATGGAGGAAAATCAGTATTTCCTTCTCCAAACCAGAAAAGAGAAAATATATGGGATGAGGGTAGGAAGGGGATAGTATTATGCATTAACCCTCTGTAGTAAGCGCATAGAGAGACTGGAGATGAGATTTGTGGTGACTATTGCTAATAGTCCCCTGACTCAAACTCATGAATATAAGAACTAATTTTCTCGAACACGCTTATCACTGTATTTATTTATTTTCTCAACTCCCTTCTTTATCTTTCCCAGACGTCCTTCAAGCCTACAGCCTCTTTCACAGACATCCACACAAATGTATCCAAGCCCTTCACTTTTTCCTCAGCCTTTATAATACCTCTATTTAAGGCTTCAGCCCTTTATGTAAGGGTTTACTTGTCTGTCTCACTCTTCTGTGAATTACAGGAAGTGAGGACCTTATCCTTGTTCATCTTAGGATCTGTCTTACTAGGACTGGCATCTAATAGGCACTCTTAAAACCTTTGTGGAATTGAATAGACAGTGTGAATATACATGGAGTGTACTTTCAGTAGCAAACCCAATGATCCTATCTTTCTCCTTTTCGTTGCAAAGGGGACATATATTCTCCACGGCGAGCTTCCTAAATGGCGTGCTCTTCTATCCCATTTGGAACTACTAGAAAATACCACTTTCCTTGGTGCTCTTTTAGGCGTATGGACAGCAAAGGTCTCTACCCACTTTTAAACACTTCTGATGGGGGAATGACTAGGAAGCCTCCTTCAGTGAGGTCAGAGGCAGGAATCAGAGGAACATTCAGGGTTCCTGCTGCAGCACAACGAGCTCAGCAGTGCCTCTGCTGCACCAGGGCACAGGTTCCATCTCCTGCAGAGCACAGTATCTTGCGTTGCCACAGCTGCAGTGTAGGTTGCAACTGCGACTTGGATCTGATTCCTGGCCTGGGAACTCCATATGCTTTGAGGTGGCCAAAAATGGAAAGAAAGAAAGATAGAGAGAGAGAGAAGAAAAAGGAAGGAAGGAAGGAAGGAAGGAAGGAAGGAAGGAAGGAAGGAAAGAAAGAAAGAAAGAAAGAAAGAAAGAAAGAAAGAAAGAAAGAAAGAAAGAAAGAAAGAAAGAAAGAAAGGAAGGAAGATAGAAAGAAAGGAAGATAGAAAAGAAAGAAAGAGTTCTTGTGGCTCAGAGGAAATGAATCTGACTAGGAACCATGAGGTTGCAGATTTGATCCCTGGCCTCACTCAGTGGGTTAAGGATCCAGCATTGCGGTGAGCTGTGGTGTAGGTCACAGATGCAGCTCGAATCCTGCTTTGCTGTGGCTGTGGCATAGGCCAGTAGCTGTAGCTCCGATTCAACCCCTAGCCTGGGAATCTCCATATGCCACAGGTGCGGCCCTAAAAATGAGGAAGACTTGGAAGCATCCTTCAGATTTCATGTTCTTTGTCATAGGCTAATATCAAGATCATTTTTCAGTAAAATAATCTTTCTGGTACTAGTCTATACCCACATCCTTCTAGAAATTGGGGGGATTCATGGCTCAGTCTAGACATGAAAGAACAAACAGTAATCTGGGGCGTGCCTATTAAGAATGCAGACAGGTTTATATCTAGGAGTAGCAGGGGAGGCAAACATTGGAGGCAACAATGGTATTTGCTATTTCCTCTTATCTCCTCTGTCTTATCCTCCCCACCGTCACCCACAAGTAGTCATTTCTCCCTCAACAAATTCTAGGTGGGACAAAACCTTGCATGTATTATGAATGGAATGAAATTAATACTAGAAGGAGCTTAAAAAGTACTTCTAGGTGAGAGAAAATGTAGATGTCATGATGAAATGTGGAAGTCATTAAGACAAGGGTGAGAAGTTAAATTTTTTGTGCCTGATGATTTTAAATAATTATAAAGTCACTATTTACTGAGCTTTGATTAGGTGCAAACTACTAGACTAGATATTTTCATATATCATCTCATTTCATTCTCACAAACACCCTACAATATTGGTTTTTACCAGCCTGCCTCTTCAGGTGAAAAAAAAAAAAAAAAAAAAAAAAAAAACCTAAGATGGGAGAGATCGACTTGCCCAAGGTCACCCTGCAAGTAAGTAGTAGAGCCAGCCCTCAAATCAAACCTGTCAGACCCCAGCCCCACCCCGAATTCCTGACCTCAGCTCTGATCCCAGAAACAACTTCTCAGGCTTCACAGAGGGATGACTTGCTTGTTGGGTTTTTTTGCACCTTTGTTTGTGCGAGAGGAGTTGTAGGTTAACTCATGATAATTTGAGAAATGCTGTAACAGAGTTGTGGTACTCCGCATAATGTAAAGAATGCTCTGGCAATGTCCCAACAAAGTATCTTGGCATCAAGGATATATTTTGCAATGTTTTTCACAGAAAGATCAAGACTCTTTTTCTCTAGGGACTCAAATACTCACTGGCTCCACCTGAATGTCTCACAAACTTCAGACTCACTGGTCCAAACCAAAGCACTAATTTTTCATCCCAGTCAAAGTCCTCTTCCTCCCCCCTTTGCTGTACATTTTGGTTGAAATGACAAATGTGCAATGTCCCCAGTCAAACTTGAGACACATTTTTAAGTGCCCCTCATGGTAGTGGATGCCCCACAGGCCTGGTTTTTCCCCCTCCTATTTCTCTGACCCTCCTCCTCAGCTCCATTTGGGGGTCCCCTTCTGTCCTCCTGTCTGTGTTAACTTTCCTAAGTTTCCAGGTCGCTGCTCTTTGTTTTCTGCTCTCTCCATTCTTATGTGGTTCCAGTGATGTTATATACCATCTTAAGATAATAAAAAGTTCTGAATCTGTGTCCCCAGCCCAAACTAACAACACTCTCTTCTCTTTTTCTTGCCCTAGAACCTGCCCTTCCTCACTGGCTCAATGGCTCTACCATTCACAAAGCGGATCCAATCAGGGGTGTGGTGTCATTTTTAACTCTTTTCTTTGCTCTGCCCAATCCCCCACTTGCACTTCAAGCCTCACACAAGACCTGTTTGCTCCATCTCTTACACATTCCCTAAATCTTTCCCCTTATCACTGTTCTCTTGGCCACTTCCCTTGTCCAAACCCCAACCGCCCCAACTCCTACCTCCTCTCATTCCAGTTACCGCTCAGCCCCTTCGGTGGCTCTTTCTTCCAGCCTTGCAACCATGCAACTTCTTCTCTATACGACCCCAGAGGGACTTTTCTAAAAACAAAAGAAAGCAGCCTTTCCTGACCTTAGAGACTTCCATGTTTTCTCTTTGTTCTCAGGATGCAGTCTGAACTCTGTAAGACTTTCGTGATCTCCCTTTAATCCATCTCTAAGCTGGTTATTTTATAGGTTCAAATTATTTAATTTTTTAATCAAAAATTAACAAATTTTTGAAGCTCAAATGACGGTGACACAATATTTTGGATCATGTGTTTTAGAAGTTTTTCTTCTTTAACTGAGTTTTACAGTGGTTGTATTCATGACTCTACTGTATATTTGCTCAGTCTATCTGCATTAAAGGGAAATAATCATGCAAATAATCATGCAATAAGCACAAATTAAAAAAAAAGTTTTCCACTGGCCAAAGTTGGAGCTATTTGAGCAGCAAACAAGTACATGAAATCCATTGAATATGTATTTTTTAAATAAGTTGGTTGTGCTACCACAGAAAGAAAGAGAAGCCAAAAAAATCAAAACAACTTGAAGATACCTTTGAAAGTAATTAGGGCACTAACCTCTTGCTATTAAAAGAAAAAAGTTGAGCATTTAAGCTAATTTTCTTGTAAGAATAGTATATGATTATGAACTGCATATTAAATGACACAAGTACTACTGTTAATTTTATTAGGTGTGATTGTGCATAATCATACCTAATAAAATTTAGAGGTGAAATGACATAATGTTGGAGACTAAAAAAAACACTTTAGCAAAAAAAAAAAAAAAATAGATGAAACAAATGTAGCCGAATCTTGACCAATGTTGAATCTGGGAAATGTATTATATGTGGTTCATTGTCCTAGTCTCTCTTCTCTTGTCTTCATTGGGAATATTTCAAAATAAAAATTTTATGAAAGAAATATTGACTTTCTCAAGTGTTGGTGAATGCCAGTGAAGTAGGGTCTAAAATATACGATGTCAGACAGAGACCACTTTCTAAACATAGATTTTCTCAAATATATCCACTCCTCTCCATTTCCATAAGGAACATTCATTATCTCTTGCCTCAATAAATGAAATGTCGTCCTAATTGTCCTTCCAAACTCAGATCTCATAGTTCACATGGTGTACCATGGTGCTTAGCCAAGTGCTAACAACAGGTGCTAAAGCAGCAGTCAGGAAACACTCATGCAAGATAGGTCACATCATACACAAAAAGATGAGGTTCTGATGGTGATCCCAGAGTAAGGCTTCTTGCATTCACTAGATAGCAATTTCAGGTGAGTGTGGGCCATTTCCAGCTCCTATGACCTCTATTCTGAGGTACATTCTTCCCACTGATCAAACGGCAGGTGCTCTTGGAGAATACAATCTACCTCTGGCTTCCATTGTTTTAATCTCCCTTTTACATGAATTGGCCTGCTCTTATATGATTCTCCAGCTAGAGATATTTTTCTCAGTAAGCTGAATTTTCTAATTTTTCTTCAAAAAAATATATCTTCACAAAGAATGTACATCTTGAGGTGATTCTGGAAGAAGTGAGTAGGACAGAGGCATGGGAAAGTGCTTTCTTCCAGGAGGGTGAATAGGTGAGAGAGCATGAGGTCCTGGTGAGCATCCCGTGGGTCTGAAATGTTGGGTATGTTGATTATTTATTATTAACCACTAATATGCATTAAGTGCAGTCTGGGAGATACAAAGATGAATCAGTTAAGTCATTCACATATTAATGAGACAAATACATATTGAATGTGTACCATGTGCTGGGCATTCCAGTGGAGGATAAATAAGATGAAGTCCCAGTCCTCTTACTTACAGGTGTGAAATACAGGAGAATTTTTTTTTTGCTTTTTGGGGCCACACTTGTAGCATATGGAAGTTCCCAGGTTAGGGATCGAATCAGAGATGTAGCTGCTGGCCTAAACCACAGCCACAGCAATGCTGGACCCTTAATCCACCGAGCAAGGCCAGAGATCGAACTCGAATCCTTATGGATCCTAGTTGGGTTCTTAACCCTCTGAGCCATAACAAGGACTCCTGGTGCATTGTCCTTTAGGCTGCTGCTTGGGGAACAGGGGTCCAAGCTAAGTGTAAGTATGGAAAAGAGTTACTTCTTTATCACTTGTTACACTTTTTCAGTACCTAGAAAGTTGAATATGAGGTGCTCCAAAAATAATTGTTGGGTTAGAAAAATTTTTAAATCATGTGTTCAGTGGAAGAGTACATTTTTGATACATGTACTCTTTTTTCAGAGAGGCAACTGGTATATGAAAATGAGAGTTGTGTATAGTACATTGGAACAGAAATTAGCTCAAAATATATTTCCTAAGTCTATTTTGACAAAATTAAATATTCAGATGTGGTAACTCAATACAAAAATTAGCCAGAATGAAAACCTTGTAAAGTGCTAAACGTAACTCATTTCTATCATTTATACTTGCACTTTTGAAGCCAGGATGCAGATAATCTGTGGATCGTATTTTTATCATAGAATTCTGCCCACTTCAACTGAACCCAACTTTTACTTGCTGTGCATTTGAAGGTGGCATTATAGTCATTAGATTTTCTTTTCTTCCTCTTGTTTTTCAAATCACAAAGACTGCGACTTCAGGACTAAAGCTGGAGAACTGCATGGATTGAAGGCGTGTTATCATGAGCATGAACAATGGTTATTAAATGTTCTTATCAAAGGGGGTTGAAGAGTAGTGAAATATATTCTTGAAGTTGGAGCCAAAAAATAAAAGTTCACACAAATTTGCTTGATTTTCATGTCACTGAATTGCAAGTATGTTTCCTTTAAATGAATTGCGCAATGCTGATCTCTTTAAATTTCAAAGAGGAAATTTTCGATGGTAAATATGTTATGACAGTAAAATTCCAAATAAATGATGGGTGGGAACTGGGTCGTTAGTTTAAAAACAGGCAATCCCTGTGGTCTCAGGTACTGGAATATGGCCTTTGAATGATGCAGAGCAAAGACTAAAGAAACGATCCCCCCCAATTTTTTAAAAGAACATACAATTTGAATGTGTGGGCCATACTTCCCTATAAAAACCTCTACATCAAAAAGCTTTTAACTCAATCTGTTAAATATCCTTAATGGAAACCAAATAGAAAAAGGCATTCACATTTCCAGTATTTGCTTTACAATCATTTTTGCTAAAACACTGTATTGTTGGAAGCAAGGTCTACCCCACTTCTTATAATTGTGATTATTTCAACCAAATGTTTTAAATATAACTCAAAGACTTGTAATACAAGTCCTGCAATTACATGACTACCTGTTATCAGGAGTCCCCATTTTTAAAATTATGAACTAGAATGCTTGGAATTCCCAGTGTGGTGCCATGGGATCAGCAGCATCTCTGTAGCACTGGGATGCAGGTTCAATCCCCAGCCTGACACAGTGGGTTAAGGATCCAGCATAGGTCACAACTGCAGATTGGATCTGATTCCCTGGCCTGGGAGCTCCATATGCCATGGGGTGGCCAAAAACAAAGAATAAAAGATTATTCGTTATGCACACTGAGGTATATGGAATGATTGGCCATATATATTGCACGAGGCATCAAATAATTAATACATTAAATAAATATTAATTATTATAAATATATTTATAAATAAATATATAGCATGAGGCATCGAATAATTGATCAATTCTTTTTTTAAAAGTCAATTCAGTTAAAGAGGATAACCATACCAATTTTTTTTACAGTGACAAAAGCATGTTTATTACACATTTCCCTAAGATGTACAGACATAGTTCAGTTTCAGCAACAGACAAAATTGAACAGTAATCCAACAGATATTCAAATTATGCCAATTATTTTATATTTTCCTCTTTTGGATAAAATTCTCACATGAATATATAATATCTATTTGTTTATTTATTTATTTATAGAATTTCCCCACCAGTATTAAAACTATATTTTTTAGGAAAAAAACATAACTAAGGATCTTTAAGGAAAACTACATTGTAGAGTACCAAATAATAAAAACAACCAAAAAAAAGTCAAGGTTATTTCAGTTATTGAAGCAACATGACAAAGATTTATTTAGTTAAATAATATACACTATATTACAAAAATTGAAATAACCAGATTAAATCTAAAAATCAAAGGTACAGAAACACCCATTTTTGCATCTGCTAATGACAGTTCTTTAAATGAATAGTATAATTTGCTTGGGATCTCTGATGCTTAGTAGAAATGTTATCACTTCAGTGAACAACTCTCAAGATTGCAAATGATCTAAATAATTATTTTTAGAACATTTTTCAAGGAAAATTTCACCTAATGTCTCAATTGTGGGTGAGGAAGGAAAATACACATAATAAGAAAGGAGCTTAAGGTAAACAATAGAAGATGAATATATTTTTATTAGTGTTTAATAAAAAAATCAAATGTTACTAAAGAAAAGGTCAAAAATGTATTTCCAAAGCCTAAGTGTGTTTGTTTTTTAGTATTCGAGATCCCACTATGACTTTAATTCTAGTATCGTACCTTGGATTTTTTTTGTTGTTGTTATTTGGTTTAAGAAACGGCTCGTATCTTTAAAGCTCTGGAACGGTGTAAATCATTACAGTGGTTTCACATTTTCATGGGATCAAGGAAACAACAGTAAGCTCATAAAACAGATACCACTAATTATGCAGAGGAGAAGTCATAAAGTTACTGGGAGAAGCATGTTTTATATTCATGGACACATCATTAAAAGTTTAAGACATGCTATCAAATTCTACATTTTAATACTATACCCAATAGCATTAAACCCTCCCAACAAGAAAATCAGATTGTTTAATGATCCTTTTTTGTCACACTGGTTTTATATGTCTGCAGTTGAAGCAGATGTGGAATTTGCATGGCTGAACTTTTTAAAAATAACTGGACAATTAAAAAAATCACTTTATCCCTAGCTATATCTAGTTCTAAAAAGATAGGAATCATCTTTCCACATACCTCTCTTAAATAAAGTTTATTTATTGAGGTAATAAGCCGTGATTCTAGATCAAATGTGTGTTTTTTTAGGGTAATGATTTGGGTCTTCTTCTGAACATATAAAAACATAAGGGGGCTTAATAATGATAAAACAATTTCCATTTTAAATTAATTTCTAAAAATGCAGATTAAAAGTAAGAAACAAAATAAACTCATTTCATAGGGCACATATAAAAACACAAAATTCTAGACTATCACCAAGAGAAATCCAAACATCATACAAAATGTTAATCATACAGACAGTACTTTAAAGAGGTGTTCATAGCTAGACCACCACAAACATTTGCCAACACTGGGACACATATTTAAGCTGCAATCTTTTTTTGCTCATCCACAAACGGACTAAAGATGGTCTATCTTAATTTGTGTACAATTCTAAAATCTTTCCATTTGTACGTAAATGTTCTGCATTCCACTGTTTAAGCACATCTTAGAGTCAGCTTTAGAAATATACACTTTCTGGAGCATTTTAATGGGGATTTTTTTCATGCTGATAGCTTCAAGCTTAATCTCAAAGTGAAACTAAAAGATAGCCCTGGAAAATTCAGAGATGAAACCCAAAAGGCTGCAAATGAAAGAAAAAAAAAAAAGGAGTGATTAGTTGTTGGGGATAAGAAAGAAACCCTGGGAACAGCAAAGTCATTGAAAATACTTAGACTCTACGGAAGAGATTTATGCAGCTGCTCAGAGACTAAACTAGAGGAACCAATCACTGCAAGAAACTCGGTGAGGGTTTATTCCTGGAACTTGGTGAGGTCAGCTGTGTGTGCGATGGGTGCCCGTGGAAGCAGGCAGGGAGCCTGGGACCGCTGTCCGGTTTGGTGGCTATAATTTCACCATTAATTATTCAATAATTTCTTTTTGGCTTTTTGTACACATTGTGGTGGTCTTCAAAGGGTGAGAATATATGGATAAAATACTGGAAAAAAAAATCTTCTCTAGCTTTAAATGTTAGACTCACCAGATCAGGACAGACCTTGATTTACAGTTTAAAAACCATACAGCCTGTACATCAAAGTGGCCATTAATATGTTGCATAAACACAATTCGATCTTCATAAACTACGTGAACCACATTTCCTCAAAATTAATTGTAGTAAACTGAAAAATAGAGGAAAAGGCAGATGATAGATGATGGATAGAGAAAGGGAGAGAGAGATGTCATTATTATATCGCAACCTATGTTTTGATAAAACTACTCAATTTAAACACATACACACACACGCAACAAATAGCTATTACTAATCATCAGGCATTATTCTAAGCATTTTATAGAAATATAAATTTATTTAATCTTCTTGACAACTAACGAGGTAGATACTATTCTTGTTCCCAATTTATAGTGAAGAGATGGAAATAAAGTGCCCAAGTTCCCAGAGCTTGTAAATGGAGAACCTAGATTTTAAAACTAAGCAATTTATGAAAAATTCTCAGAATATAATGTACTCTGGGTCTACCTCACAAATCAGGTAATATAGATACAAATTACAGTGCCTTTTACTGATGTATAGATATCCTTACAATACAGAGATTTATTTTGTTAACGTGTAAGGGCTTGTATGTTTCACACTCTCTGAATCTCCCCTTGTGAGCAAACCTATCTTGTTCTTGCGCAAGGCACAAAGACATGATAATTTTGGCACTAAATCCATTTAACCTGCAAACATGAAGAAGTGCAGATTTTGTCATTCGAGGTTAACAGATATGTAAATATTTTTAGTAAAATTACAGATATATGAACTAGCCCAGACCTGCTCTAAGCTGTCAGGAATCAGCTCTTAACAGCTTTGGAGCTGGTTGTAATTTAGCACTACAAGTGAAATCCAACAAACTTAGAGGAAAACATGGTTACTCATTTGCATCTTCAATTGAATAACGCCTCTAATGGTCCAGTTACCCGAGTCAGCTCCAAAGGTTTCTTCTCTGCCAGATGCAGCTGCTCGACCAAAACACTGATTTGATTTTTCGGCAGGGTCCCTGTTCTCATGATGAATAAATAATGCCAGGATGCCATGGAGTTGTGGACCTTGCCCTGTTTGTGAAAAGGGCTGCATCTGTTTATTCTCAGACATTCAGGGTCCTAAAGGAATAAGACACCAGAGGCCTGTGAATGAGACGCCCTTCTCAGACCTACAAAGCCTTCGCTCCTGAATCCACCTTAACCAGTTTGGAGAAAAGAGCTTTTGGCACCAAGGCATCCTTGGGGGAAGACTGATAATGATCACTAAAGACGTATTTGGGGCTGCGGCCTCCCTCACTTCAAAGGTTTTCTCTCTTAATCAACATTAAATCATCATTTTGCCAGGGATCCGGGGACAGCTGTACACAATCTATTTGTTTTAAAACAGATTACAGTCAGGTCCCTCTGCCAAAGTATAAACTTCTTAATGTTGCCTGTGCTTTCAGAGGTTTTTAACTTGGAACTTTTATTTCTAACGTTAGTGTCCCAAATTAGCATTTCTCTCTAGGCTTATGGCTTGCATCGTCTCATAAAAGCAGAGCTAATAGTTTTATCAATTATCTAAATAATATAAACAGCCAGCGTAGGCCAAAGCAAAACGTTTAAAAATAAATCATCCAAATATTTCAGGCTGAAAAAAAAGGAAGGTCAAACCCTTACAGCACTTTCTGTGGTGTGTATAAATATCATACCAGGGCAATTGTTTTATTATTTGGTATTAACCATCTGATTATAGAAAGCCATATACACACACATATATATATGTATGTATGTGTGTGTGTGTATATATATATAGTCATGACCCTTCTTTTTCCTTCTTGAAAATGTAGATCTACGTGCCCTATATCTTTTACCTTCGTTTGGCTCCCATGACACTAGCAACCCTCATCCTCCTTATCCCCTGCTTGTGCTGATAACTCAAGGGTAACTACAAAGACATTTTATTACCCAATTAAAGAAAAGATTTTTTTAAAGATAATGATCCAGGACCCTAAATTTCACCCCTAGTTGATCTCTCCAGTTTTATATAAAAGAATAGTAAGCTACAATATCTAAAGACAATCAACAATCACCACTTCAAAATTATATATAAGTAAATAATATATACATTAAGTAGATAACGATTTCCACTACATCAAACTATAGTCAACTAATACAAAGTCATCACTTAGTTAAATCTTGGTCAAAACAATACCATTAACAGTATAAATGATTGTACAATTAGAGAATGTTCATGTTATATCAATTTTTATTGATTTTTGAGTAATTTGTTGACAATTCATTATGAGTCATTACCTCCATTGCACTGATTACTGAATTGAACAGTAGAGAGTTTTTACTAAATTAATTTGCCACAGTATTAGATGGGAATCAATGAATATTTCTTTTGGTCCTATAATTCTAGCATCTCTTGATAGCAATGCCTTTTGAAATCTTTTACATTTTCGCTAGAAATGTAGAAAGGAAAAAATACATGTGGATTAGGATCTTCTTTCTTAAGACACATACCAGAAGATATTGTTCTTATGGCTCTACAGAATCTAAGGTTAATAAAAGCCCTCTCTACTAAATTAATCTTTCACTTATAATTTATATTATGCAGGCACTAGCGAAGGCTTCGAATGTTTATTGGAGAGGTCCGTTTAATTCCTACAGTTTTCCAACATTGAGAGGAGTTGAAAAACTGAAAGAAGTAAAGATCTACAGAATAGAAGGAATTAAAGACTTCAGATAGGTGAGCATCCCTATTCTCCTATTTACATTAGAGTGCCAGATGCCAGTAAAGGGGGTGACATTGAGCCTCTCGCCAAGAATAAACACAGTCTGGAGCCCTGACTTCCTCCCACCCACATGTCCTAAGCATGGAGAGATCCAGGGATAGAAACATCTGATCAGCATTATTGCTACCTTCACACCTTTCAAGGCAGGTAAAAATGCCTGCCTCTGTCCATAGTTCAAGTGCTGGCAGACTTCATAGGTGGTTTAGCAAAGTCCAAAAGGACCTTTTCATCAAGACCCCTCTTCCACTCAGCGATGGATGAGCAGAAGCCCCTAACAGAGTGCAGGGGATCTGAAAACTACTTACTGTTTTCTGTGTTCTCTTCCTTCCTTCTTCCCAAGTCTTCAGCCCTTCTGCTAAAATTCCTAACCTTCCTACTTAATTGTTGGGAACAAGCAACAGCCAAAAATGTGACAGTAAGGAAGCACTTGTAACTTGGTGATTGAACGTATGGGTGCTAGAATCACCAGGCACACCTGAGTTCAAATCCTGGGTCTGTCGCTGCTTCTGGCGTCCCACTGAGATGTTACTCAAATTCTTTGATATGTCATAGTACCTACCTGTGAGAGTGCTGTGAGAATTAAGTGAGAAAAAATACGTAATGTGCTTATCATAGCCCTGGGTATATAAAAATGCTCCATGAACATTAAATATCATTATCACCTTATCATACATAGCATTCACATCTGTGAAGGCATAGCATAGAAGCTACAAAGGGGATGATATGATTAATTATAGGGTGATATTATTATTCTAGCATCTGTAATTGGTATAACACCATAAAAAGGATTCCAAGTATGGTTCTCCTTTCTTCCCTGAAGAAAAATGAACATGGCTGCAAAATAACAGATGACTATTAACAGCAATAATGGAGAGAAAGAAGGAATTTACTTTATGGGTTGATTTATATGACGGTTGTGAGCAGCTGTCTTCAGAATTCCTTAAAGGACACCCACATCCCCAGGGAAGCCATGGAAATCCTTTGATTGCTTCATTCCTCAACCATCATCAAAGTGTTTATTTAGTCTAAACGCCTAACTGGTTCATCGTCTCTAGAGATTTTATAGCCAACAGTTTATCCTTAAGTTCAAGAATTCATATCGCCAGTGGAATTTTTTGCATCAGAGTGAAATATCTAGGTTTGAACACTGGGAAAGGACATCCAAGCGTTTCATGACTGGGCTTCTTAGAACATCTCAAGACTGAAAGAAGCATTTTACTTTTATATGTTATGTAATGCAAACATTTGTTCTTTATCTTTTCTTCGGATTCTTAATCAAAACCTTTCTCTTAGTTGTGTGTACTTGCCATAATCTTTGATTAGCAGCTCATAATTTTCCTTTTTTTTTTTGGAAATCCAGCTCTGTCATTTTATATATTTTCACTGCCAAAATTGCACAAGGTGAAAGATACTTGTCCTGAAATATTGAAATATCAGAGCCCTGAATATTGAGTAGGAGCAATTATGAATGACAGAAATATTAGCAAAGAATCGCTTAGAGCAAAAACTTCATATATACTAGGGCAGGAAGATAATTGACTGAAAAATGTATTTAAAAGAAACTCAATGAAATAACCAGCAGAGGAAAAAATTCCTCTAAAATAAGAGTCTGGGAGTTCCTGTTGTGGCACAGTGGTTAACGAATCCGACTAGGAACCATGAGGTTGCGGGTTCGATCCCTGCTCTTGCTCAGTGGGTTAACGATCCGGCGTTGCCGTGAGCTGTGGTGTAGGTCGCAGACACGGCTCGGATCCCACGTTGCTATGGCTCTGGCGTAGGCCAGTGGCTGCAGCTCTGATTCGACCCCTAGCCTGGGAATCTCCATATGCCACAGGAGTGGCCCAAAGAAATAGCAAAAAGACAAAAAAAATAAAAATAAAATAAAAATAAAATAAAATAAGAGCCTGTTTGTGCTGGTTTGAAAAAATTAAACATAAAGTGAATCCTAGTTCATGTCTTTTAAAGGGGAATATGATTAAAGGTATTGATAAAGGTTATATTCCAACTCAACAATTTTCCAGGTCAGATAAACAATCTACATATTATAACAACATTTAATCATATAAAATGCATTCTGGGGCATTATCACTGGAACAACTTTATTTTGGATGATTGAACTTAAGGCTGGGTTTGAGGCAAAGCCAGCTAAAATGTTGACAAGCCTGTTATCCACCACTTCCCCTAATCTAATTATGTTTTAATAAACATAGAAGTCTATGTTTTGATGTGTTATCTTTTTCAAGAGTTAGAGGGCGATTCCTTAATAATTAAGAATTCCAAATGAATAATAAATGTTGAAATCTCTTGCATGGGGGATCTTTTTGAAACTTCACATAAGAAATCACTTATTTCACTCTCGTATATTGTAGGCATTTGATCACACAGTATTTGTTGTACTATTATGTCATTTTATTCAAAGCCACATATAGATGCCTTAGAACATCCTTACTTTGTATCAAAGAAGTTGTATGAAATCGTTTCTGCCTCCCTTCTCAAAATTGAAGATAAAATTGTCTAACATTTTAAATGATATGTAAGGGGGGATATATTTAAATAAGAAAATGGCTATTACTCAAGATTTTCCAAATTTTTATATAGTTTTAGTCCACATTTGAGAAAATATAGCTAAAACTGCATTAAATAATTGATCAGTGTCAGTAATACAAATCATATCCATACAAAAGGAAGAGAGAAATTATCAAAAGAAGGCTCCTCCAAAAATGCTGTTTCATGAAATATCTACTTAATAAGGACAAAATGACATTCTAGCTTGAACTATGTGGAAAATTGGCTCAATTCTCCAATTTATTGTGCAAATGTAGTCACCCTCAGAATGATAAAATTATATCTATTATAAAGAGACCTCAAAAGGCTGAGGCATCCGGGTCAGAAAATTGAAAACAAAACCAAATGTTTACTCAAAATCAAACCCAGAACTTCTTTTGAAATTCACTGAAAGAGCGATCATTTCAAATGTCTTTTCACCTTCTGGTAAGAGATGGGAGTCAAACTGGAAATACTGAAACGCTTTAACAAAGGCAGTAAAACAAAAACAAGCCTTCTCATACGACTTCCAGATGAAAGTGTTTTGAATAAGCATTTAATCATGTGGATCCTGGTTCAAGCCAAGCTGAACCTCAAAGGTTTACCTGTGCTCATTATTTAGAATTCACTAAGGAATGGTAACTCATTGCATCTACTGGGAACATTGACGGTGAAATGATTTCTTAAGGAAACTGAATGTTTATGTTAAGCCCGTAGTTGTGGTCCATCTGGCAGAAGGGAGGAAGAGAATTCTGCAGTTCTTGCCAGGCTGTTTAGAGGTGGTTTTGTTTTCAAATTCTGTGCCCTCAAAATCTTGAATCTTTTCATGCTCACATATGATTTTTTAAGTCTTAGTTAATGTGCCAGCTAATTTTCCTAGCTGATTTTAAGTTTCGTGTATGTTTGTTTCATGGAAGACTGTTTTGGTTAAAGAAAAAAAGTTCTTTGAAAGATAGTTGTTTAGGATAGGACAAGGAGTATTAATAAAATGAAGTATTATTAAATATCCATAAAGAGTTCAAAAAATTCAAATTGGATAAGTCACAATTTAAATTTAATCAGTGTGGTGATCTAATATAAGAATGCACATCTCTAAAGATATTTTTGAATTTGTGTTGTTTTGCAATTGAGCAAATGATTCGCAGCCACATTGGCAAGTCAACCCAGTAAAACCCATATTTTGTACTGTGTCATGAATGTGCAACCAATGATCAGAGGGGAAGAAAAAAAATCAAGATTTGTCTGGAAGCGGAATTCTCTTTCTGAACACCAAGGGCAACTTTCCTGACCTCCTGAGAGAATTAATTACTGGAGATTCTAAACGGAATAGCCTGGCACTACCTGGAGGTGGCGCTAACAAAATTTGGCTTGATTCCAGAGCTGATTTTATTTCTCTTCCCTTTTAGAAGGTGACAGCACCTCTTCCCTGAGACAGGATATCCAAGCACACTGTATACACATTCTGAAAAATCATGCTTACAACTGTCACATGAAAGAATTTACAAAGTTACATTTCCACACTGTTTTGGCTTCCTCCACATCCTGACAATAACCAGACTATATGTTTCACTTGTTCTGAAGCCATATATAAATAATAGAATGATATAAAGAATAAAACAAACTGCTTTCCAAAAACGGAGTCTGTAAATCACACAGCGCAGCAAGATTTCCTTCCAAAACATCGAAACACTTCCCGGTTGCCAGTAATATCTACCACAGAGGAGTCTCGGAATTACTTTCGATAAGGACTGACTAGTCTTACCAAAGGCAATTACTGAAAAAGGGGGGCGGAATTAGAGATCCTGGGAATATTACTTTAAGGAGTTTATCATAGATGGTGTTACTAGCACCACAAAGGGGTGGGGAGTGTTTTTAAACAAGCAATAAACAAAGTACTCTCTTATTGACACCACAAACAATAGAGAGAGTGAAATCAGTGTTGATATTCTACACCCCACTGTGCTCTGTCATCATAGTAATTCTGCTTGGCAGAACTTGAAGGTCACATGGTTTAGCTTTTTTTTTTTTTTTTAAGTAAACTCTTTTGTAGAAGTATGACACACGTAAAGTACAAGAATCGTTGCAGCTCAGGGAATTTGCACTAAGTAAATACTCCTAACTTATCACACCCAAATCAAGGAACAAACCATTACTTGCATCTTGGAAGATGCCCTCCTGACCCCTCTAACTCACTCTCCCATCATCTTCAAACACCACAAGTTGCCTGTTTTGGGAGTTTATTTAAGTAGAATCATACAGTACATGCTCTTTTGTATCTGTCTTCGGACCTAATTTGCTCATCCCAAACACATCTGGAAGAATGGTAGGGGCAGGTCCTTGTTCTTATCTGTAGTCCCACAGTGTCCATTGTATGAACACAGCACAATGTCCTCGTCCATGCTCCAGGCAGTGCACACTGGGTCATTTCCAGTTTGACACTCTTATAAATAATGCTGTTCTCAGTGGAATCATGCTTGTCTTTGTGTGAGCATTTTTGTGCATTTCTGTTGCAGGTTCTGCTGCAGTGGCATTTTGAGGCCCCATCTTTAAAGTGGTCCCGCCAAATGACATTCCACCAGCGGTGATGAGAGTCTGGGTGCTCCACGCCCTCACTGATACTTGAAGAGGTCTTTTCTACCGTAGCCTTTTGATGGGTAGATGGTGGTACACCATGTGAAATTTCCGATGATGAAGGAGGCTGTCCATCTCTTCATGTGGATAGAGTCCGCGTAGGGAGTTCCCACTGTGGCACGGTGGGTTAAGGAGCCAGCATTGCTGCAGCTGTGGTATAGGTCACAGCTGTGGCTCAGATTCACTTCCTGGCTCAGGAACTTCCATATGCCATGGATGCAGCCAAAAAAAGAATAATAATAATAGTAATGTCCATTTGGATGTACTCCTTTGAGAAGTACCTGTTCAAGCCTTTGCATAGTTCAGTTTTGCTTCAGTTACTTCCCTTTTCTCTCCTTAACATGAAAGATTTACATTTGAGAAAGACCAGCTCAGAAAGGTCCTGTGCTAAATCACAAAGAGCTCACTCCATCCTTGCAGTTCTACCGGATAGACGCACTTAACACCCCCCACCCTCCCACCCCCCACCCTTTTTTTAATCAATGATGATACTTAGTTTCAGAGAGGGAAGTAACAGATCAAGACAACGCATTTCATTATAACCAGAGCTGAGATTTGAATCTAAGTTTTCTTTAAGTTTCTGATCTTTCCTTTTGAAGTACTGAATCTAGGGAAAGATGTCCTAACCAAAGGAATAAACTCCATTACCTAAGGAAGAATATGCAAAGGAAAATATTTGAAAATACATTTGCATTTATTCTCACACATCTTTGGAATAGTTAAGACCTTTCTCAGGAGAGAAGTTAATTCAAGACAGTAAAGTTCCAGCCAAGCAACCCTTAGAAAGCCACAGAACAGAATTACAGTTTCCTGGAAGGAGGGGTCCTTAGCCATATATATTCACAGTGTTATTCATCCTTTCCATAGAGACTCAAAGGAAAAATTATAGCATCTGACATTTCTACAAATCGCCCAGTTAAAGTCGGGAACACAGAGGTTCAACTTCACATTTTACCTATGCAATTCTCCTAGTGAAAACACATTTTCGTAATGCATTCGATTGAATTAACTTGCACATCTCAGTTGCCTGGGACTTTTAGTAAATTCCGAACACAGAAGATGCCCTTTCAATTTAGATGATGTTTAAATTGAGAAGGAGAGAAAAGGCAGAAAGGAAAACTGTCATGCCCTATGAGTGGAAACAGTTGACAGGCCAAATATACAATGACCTATTAAGAGATTACCGAGTTATAGAACTTTTATTATTCACAAGACTGTATCATCATGCTATCTGTCTACTCAGAACATGGCTCAAACTGGTTCCACAGGTTACTGTCAAGACAGATCAAAACAGTCCCACTTGTTGAACCATCAGAGTGTTCTGAATTCTGCAAAACAGAGAGACAGGGTCTGTAACCTAGAGACAGATGATAAAAATTGCAGGCCAGAATTTTAAGGTACTTCATGCCTCTCCTGGCCTTCACAAATATACACAAATGGGGGTGCCCGCTGTGACTCAGCAGTAATGAACCAACCAGTATTCATGATGATGCAGGTTCAATCCCTGGCCTCAATCAGTGGGTTAAGGATTCAGCATTGCCGTGAGCTGTGGTGTAGGTCGCAGACAAGTCTTGGATCTTGCATTGCTGTGGCTGTGGTGTAGGTCAGCAGCTGCAGCTCTGATTGGACCCCTAGCCTGGGAACTTCCAGATGCCTTGGGTGCGGCCCTAAAAAGCAGTGTGTGTGTGTGTGTGTGTGTGTGTGTGTGTGTGTGTGTGTGTGTGTGTGTAAAGCAAACTATACACACACACACACAAATTTATGTAGTCAGCATTCTGTGAGGTTTAGCTATGTGATTGGAATATTTTACTATTTATTTTAATATAAATGAATCCAAAGCTCATGGCAATATGAAACTAATTGCCCAGAACCTGGAGAGGAAGAGTGGTTTCCAGACCTTGTGAGATTTTACCTCTCAGTTTCTGGGTCTTTCCCCTTCAGGGAGGAGAACAGATGCTGTATCACTAAGGTCCCTCCCTTTGAAAGCCCATCACCAGCCCATAATCCTGTTGCTTCCAACTGTAGGAAGCAGGTAGGAATAAGTACCCAAGGAAAAAGGACCCACAGAAAACATCGAGGGTAATGGAAGAAAAGGGGTGGTTTGGTTTGCCTGCTAATAATAGGTATCTGGGTAAAAACTCCTGGCCTGCCCCTTTCTAGCTGGGTGATTACGCTCAATTAGCTCATCCATTAAAGGATCATACTCAATGGAGGAATAATCTTTGGGGGATTGGAGGAAGTTCTGAGGAGAGACATTTAGATTCAAATGAAGGGAAAAAAGAACTCCATGCTTACAAATCTTCCCCAAATTCCAGAATAACATCTCTTGGCAGACCAGGACGTGCAGGTAATGAAATAAGGTTGAATACTGCGTGTGAAGTACTTACCATATGCTAAGGGCTTTTCATGCTGAAAGATCTCTCTCTCTCTCTCTCTCTCTCTCTCTCTCTCTCACACACACACACACACACACACACACACACGCGAATATGCAATAGGCCATCTGGTCTCCTCTATGTAAACACATGGAAGGTCCAATCTTCTTTACAGTTTGATACTCATATTCAAATTGTAGCCAGTAAGTATGTGCTACCTCACTCAGTGTTGCTTGTTCTTTAAATCTATGCTGCATGTTTCCTACAGTAACAAATTCCTAGCAGCATCCCTTGTAGGATCTCATGCAAATAATAGCCCTCAGTTTCCTCACCTGCAAAATGGAAATAATAACAGTAACTTTTTCATCAGATTGTTTACAAGAGTTAAATGAGCAACTTTTTCTAAAGTACTTAGAACATTGCCTAGCACATAATAAGAACAATGCAAATATTTGTTAAAATAAATTCTTTGTTGTAATTTAACTTTTCATAGTTCACTTTCTTTTCTCACCAAGTTTTCCCTGGGGGAAAAGACTTACCATAGGTATTTGTGATTTCCACAGGAAGGCAGGAAACCAGAAGGAAGGAAGGAAGGAGAGAACAGAAAATGATCTTTTATTGAATAGTTCCAATGAACTTAGTGCTGTACTAGATGTGCTTTAAATCAATTTTCCCAGTTAATCTTCCAAAGAATCCTATGAATTGGATAAGAGTCTCCCTGTTTTAAAAATGAGAAAAACAGGGAGTTCCCATCGTGGCACAGTGGTTAACGAATCCGACTAGGAACCATGAGGTTGCGGGTTCGGTCCCTGCCCTTGCTCAGTGGGTTAACGATCCGACGTTGCCCTGAGCTGTGGGGTAGGTTGCAGACGCGGCTCGGATCCCGCGTTGCTGTGGCTCTGGCGTGGGCCAGTGGCTGCAGCTCCGATTAGACCCCTAGCCTGGGAACCTCCGTATGCCGCAGGAGTGGCCCAAAGAAGTAGCAAAAAGACAAAAAAAAAAAAAAAGAGAGAGAGAGAGAGAAACAGCATCAAAGTAGATGAGTTTCTTGCCAACGAAGCACAGCAGTGGCTCAAAAAATAATTTTAAAAGATTATGCCTTTCTCATGCTTTGGTTCATTCCTAAATCTGACTTTTTATCATTTCTAAGGCCAGAATGTGCATAGCCAGGACAGCTATGCCCTCTCAAATCAGAGTATGTCAGCTATCTACCTACCCACTTTCTATCAAATACATCTTCTTATTAAAATTGTCATTCTCATTCCCATTGGCACTTGTTAACCATAACATATGGCATTTCCGAAACTGGGTAGCCAGCAAGATATTAGCAAAAAATCAATTCTGTGGTCAGAAATGTTTGAAAAATACTAGATTGGGCAAAGTGAAACTGGTTGCTTTGGTGTAACTTCTGCAGAACTTTGACTATCTCAATGTTGGCATCTATCTCCTAGGAGGTTATTGAATGTGTAACCATGCCAAAAGGAATTTTACTACAGGATTTTAACATCTCACAAGCCACTAGTGTTCGACAGACCATGATTTAGAAAATTCTGACTTAAAACAAAAAAAAGACCAGATGCAATGAGGAAGAATAGCATTTTAATGGAGAGACTTATAAAAGTCGCTTTCACAGCCAGTGGCTAGAACCGTGCCTAGTTTTTTGTTTTGTTTTGTTTTGTTTTTTTGTTTTTTGTAGAAACTTGGTGAATTTGTGTTAAATGATGAATAAGTGAAAAGAGTCAGTTGTTCTGTTTAAATAAAATGCATCAGTATTTGTTTCCCTCAAACCACCAAAATAAAGGGAGACAATGTGCTTTTAGGGCCAGATGGACACTGGTTTCCAATTTTGGTCCTAAACTTACTAGCTATGTGATCCTGGGCAAATCATTTAACTTCTTTGAGCTTCAGCCTTCTCAACTGTATGAGAAGAATAACAGGCTACCTTTTTTAAGTAGGTCTATTGTTGAGAAGATTAAATGATATAATTTGTGTAAATCATTTAACAGTGTCTGACACATGGAAGGTAGTCAATAAACAATGGCTGCTGTCATTGTCAAAAAAAAAAAAAAGTGTTTGTTTTCCTCGTCTTGTATAGAATCAAAGTTACCAAAAGGAAGGAGGAAGAAGTTACATAATAATTCAAAATGTCAGGGTCTCAAAATTAAGTTACTTGGGCAAAAAATTTTTAAAGGTTTCTATCAATTTATTGAATAGATATTTGAGGAAGAAATAAAGAGAAACTCAGGACAAGAAGAAGGAAAATTGTTTGTAGAAAGGACAGTAGGGCAGAGCCAAGGAAACAGGCCCTCAAGAATAAAGTTTACACATGCCTGCCTCCATACACACACACACACACACACACACACACACACACACACACACACGTCTCAAGCCTCCATCAGAAAACTGTCCTTATCATACTAAGTTAGACAGTGAAAGACAAACATCATATGATATTCACATATATGGAATCTTAAAAAAGGATACAAATGAACTTATTTGCAGGACAAAAGCAGACTCACAGATTTAAAAAACTTAGTTACTAAAGGGGACAAGTAGAGGGCTGGGAGGGATGGACTTGGGGGTCTGGGATTGGCATAGTCACACTGAGATATGTGGAACAATTGGCCAATGTTCCAACTGACCTGCTGTATATCACAGAGAACTCTACCCAATATTCTGTGATAATCTATGTGGGAAAAGAATCTAAAAGAGAATGGATGAGTGTTCATGTACAACTGAATCACTCTGTTGTACAGCAAAAGTGATCACAGCCTTGTAAATCAACTATAGTTCAATAAAACTTTAAAAAAGGAAAAAACTGTTGTAACAGCAAATAGAAGGAAAAAAAGAAAGAAAGAAAGAGAGAAAGAAAGAAGAAAGAAAGAGAGAAAGAAAGAAGAAAGAAAGAAAGAAAGAAAGAAAGAAAGAAAGAAAAGAGAAAAGAAAAGAAAAAAAAAAAGAAAAGAAAAGGAAGGGAGGAAGGAAAATGTCCTGATTCTATGGAGGCAAACATTTAACCATTTTCACTCTGTATCTCAATGAAGCAGACATTGCCAAGGGCAGGAGAGCATGTGTGATGTGCAGAGATTTTGATATGGTTTTGAACTTCCAACCACAAATGAGCCAAATTAATTTTGGACAACAAAACCGATTTTTAACAAAAGGAGTGGCAAAAGACAGTTGGTCATTTGGCTCATGAATTGTTTTTCTCTACTATGTCTCTCTTCATACCATCACAAACCTTTTCTTCTTGGCTTCCTTCTCAATGAACTATTTCCATTATTTCTCAACTTGATCTCCCTTGATTTCCTGAGAAAATGTGGTGCTCAGAGATGAAAAAGAGGAAATCAGAAAAACAGGGAAGTGAATCAAAGATATTTCTGGTGCAAGAGATTTCCAGATAAACATCAGAAGTGGAGAAAAAAAAAATGGAGCTTAAAGGTACTCCCTGAAATATTCTTAGTTTAAAAACTAGTAGCAATGAATGTTGTTTTCTTCCTAATTTCATGGGGTCATGCACCTGGAAGTGGCCCAGAAAGGACTCTTGGTGGAGTAGACTAAACTCAATTCACAGAGTTCCCTGGTGGCTCAGCCAGTCAAGGATTCTAAGCTGTCATTGCTGAGGCTCTGGTTACTGCTGTGGCACAGTTAGATCCCTGGCCTGGGAACCCCTGCATGCCAAAGGCGGGCCAAAAAAAAAAAAAACAAAAAAACAAAAACCAAACAAAAAACCCAATTCATTGGCTCACATGGTGTTTCCCTTTTTGCTTCCTATATCGCAAGAAAGTTTCCAGCAAGAACCTATTCCAGCCCTGTCCTTTCTGAACCACAATTCCTTATATTTTAGCAAGCAGGGTGCCGGCACTGGTTACAAACACTACGAGAGAAAAGAGGTTAAGAGGGAGTAAGAATGCGAGTGTAAATACATGGGCAAAATATAAAAGGCTTTCCGGGCTGCCTTGAGCTGCTCCATCTGCTCCCGGGGGCTGGTGGCGGCCCCTCAGTAAGAGCATCGTTCTTGGAGTCCCGTGTATAAATTCGCTCCGCAAATTAAAATGTTGGCTTGTGCTCCGCCGGTGTTTAAGAAGGTGAGTGATGACCTTGAGGGAGTATGTTTGTGTAGAAATGTGTCATAAAAGATGATGTCTTGGCCCAAGAAACGAGAGGTCCAGGTTTAGTCATTTGTTAAAAAAAAAAAAAAAAAATACCAGAGTTAAACATAACTAACACATCATGAGAGTAAGTCGCTTGCCAAATGTAACTTTCTTTTGAGTCTGAAATGTCAGCTTTTACCCTGTTTTTTTAAGGAATATTTTTAGCATTTTCCTTTGGTTTTCCTGCTCATCGGGATCTTTTTTTTTTTTTTTTAAGTCACAAAACAAAGCACTAAGTGTTGTACGTTTTTTTCACTGATACAAACGTTAAAATACCATCATTGATTATTCTTCTCTTGCACGTTTATTGAATAATGATGGATTCAATTCAATGTGCCACATACATTCTGAAGTGACTAAGATATAGTGGGTTTATGTAGCCATTTATACTCTCATTTTGAGTCTTAAACATTAAAATATAGGTCATCTTGAGGAACTGGGTTTTTTTTTTAACTATCATCTTCCTATTATTTGTGTTACTGGTTTTCATTTTACATGTTAAGTAAAATGAGTAAGTTTATGCTATCCATCCACAGAGCTCTTTGGCAAATCAAATTTTAGGGAAATTTGCCCACAGATAAATACCAAAAGCAGAATGGCTTCATCCATCCATGTTGCCTCCCAGAAAGTCATTTCCATAATGGTCTGATTTTCTCACACTAGCTAATCTATTTGCTAAGGCAGAAATAAAATCCGTATTTCAGGTTGGCAGATATTGCCATGTAGGGTAATCAATTTAATACATGTTAGGATGTCGCATATGCTGGTAATGTGCTAATTCAGAAGCAGCTATATTCCACAAGAGTGCTATAAATGCAGATTTTATAAACCTAAAAGAAAAAAGTACTCGTGCTAATTAAGAAAGAGATTGAAAGTATTATAGGCACCAAAAATCTTCAACACGAGTTTCCCATTCACCGAAAGACTTATGCTTAAAAGCATATCGCCAGGGTACACCTGGATTGATGAAAGATTTCACAGGGAAGGAGATGACGTATTATTATTTTCTGTAGGGACAGTGGAAAATTACTACCAAATTATTTGTTAAGTGCCCCTCAGCCTGTGCTTACAAAGATGAAATAAAATTCCTGATGACTTGAGCCACATAGGAACATGGTAAATTGTATGTTAGCTTGCTCTACCGAGACATGAATGAGAGCGCAAAATTCAGAGTATGCTCTGCTCAAATTAAAATTCCTGTTCCTGTATTCAGAGTGCTATCTGGAAAGTTTACTGTTTCTAAATTCAGTGATCACATAAACACTGTTTTCCTTTCTGGACCATTCTTATCTATTAAGTGGAGATGCTTGTTCATGAACATATAAATGATCCATTTTTAACTCACTTTGTTGACTGTCTCTGATAATAAACTGAAGTGCCATCTACTTTATTTGGTCATAAATGCAGCTGTAAACAACAGCCATGAACACAAAGTCATCATCTGTGTGACCTGTCATTCTTTCTTGCCACAAAACTTTCTTTAAAAAAATTTTTTTTTATTTTATGGTAGGTTTACATCAACGTAAATTTGCGTCATTTACTTCTGTTAAGAGTGTCTTCTTTGGGTGATCACATACTCAATATTTCCTGAGTCGAAGATGAAGGTTAGAAATTGAGCTTGGCCATTTGTTGAAAACATCAGAGTTTTTATTTGCTTTTACTGAAGCATTCATTTTCTCCCTTTTTAAAAAGATAAAACTGAGGATTGGTTATGAGGTAGAGGAACAGGAACTTAATATCAGAGAATTAACAAGTACATTCTATACTGTGGTTTGTTTCACGGCACTAATAACATCTGAGCAGAGGTGCGGGTAACAGAGATAATATTGGGAAAAGAACTATTAAACAAGAAAAATGTAAAGTAAATACACAGACGAATAGAAAGTGCAATCAAAAGTAATTTAAATAATAACAAAATGATCCTAGTACATATCTGAAACATATGGCTCTTCATTGTACTTAATTATTCATATTTAGAAAATGTGCATTTTATTTCTTCATTGTGGGGAAGCAAGTAAAACCTAAAACAAAATTTTAAAAATTTAAAGTAATAAGAAAATAATAAGAAATGTGACAGGAAAAGCACTCGAATATTTTCTAGGCAAAAAAAACACATATCTTCAAACTAATGAATGGGAAGAAAATTTGAAATCAAGATACATCCAGAAGCAGCCCCGAGCTATAGCCTCTGTGCTCACATCTGCTTCTTTTCCACATTCTAACAACCATCCAGGTGAGTAAATACTGAGGAAGTCACTGTGGATGGTGGCTGCCCAAGATGCCACAGCTTTCCTCCTGATGAAATACTAGCAGTCGTCATTCCTTAAGAGGGACTATTGTTCGTGGATAATATGTTTTCAATTTCAAATTTTATTCACATAATTTTTCTTTAACTTTTAGAACATTCAGCTATCTCTTTACCAGCAACTTCCAGCAAAGGACAAAAAAACTGGCACAAAAACATCAGCTTAAAAACTCAGCATAAGGGTACTTGTTTCTATGGATTGAAAAGTAAAGACTGTAATTGTGTACAGTCATCACTGGGTGTCTGTAGGGGACTGGTTCCCTACATTTGCAGATACCAAAATATAAAATGGGATAGGACTTGCTATATAATCTATGCACATCCTCCCATACATATACTTTAAATTATCTCTAGATCACTTATAATACCTAATGCAATATAAATGCTATGTAAATAGTTGCAAAATCACATTTGGCTTTTAGAAACTTTCTGGATTGTTTAAAAAAATACCTTTGGAGTTCCCGTCGTGGCGCAGTGGTTAACAAATCCGACTAGGAACCATGAGGTTGCGGGTTCAGTCCCTGCCCTTACTCAGTGGGTTAACGATCCGGCGTTGCTGTGAGCTGTGGTGTAGGTTGCAGACGCGGCTCCGATCCTGCGTTGCTGTGGCTCTGGCGTAGGCCGGCGGCTAAAGCTCCGATTCGACCCCTAGCCTGGGAATCTCCATATGCCGCGGGAGTGGCCCAAAGAAGTAGCAAAAAGACAAAAAAAAAAAAACAAAAAAACCCCAAAAAACCTTTGACCCACAGTTGGTTCAATCTGCAGATACAGAACATACAGATATGAAAGGCCAATGCTACAGTCAGATTTTCTGCTAGCAAAAAAAAAAAAAAAAAAAAAAAAAAAAAAAATCCTATTCTATATGATGTAATATTTTCTGGCTTTCTATAAAGAACATCCCAACTTTTGGGGGAGCTTTTCAATTCAAGAAGTTGAAGAAGCACTGATATGAGGACAGTATTCATTTAAAGACATGTCCCTTAAAAAAATCTTATCTTACTGTCCAATTAATAACAGTAGTAGAAGAGGATTGTCTAATAAGAAATACGTAGGCACTTGGAACAAAGATCCAGTGATCTTTGAGTAGTAAATAATTTATGCTTTCCTTGGTCAAAATTGAAAGGTAGGAAGGGGCTTGAAAGAAAATATTCTGTGTATTTCAAATGAAAAAAGAATGGAATTTCGGCTTGGTTTTGGCTTGGCTAAAAGCAATTATTATTCCCTGCTATCATAATGTCTTAAATTTCTACCTTTTAGATCATTTCTTTTTTTCCCTCCAGCCTGCCAGAAGCATGCAGAAGTTCCCCAGGCCAGGGATCAAACCCACACCACAGCTGTAACCAGAGCCACAGCAGTGACAACACCAGATCCTTAACTCACTGAGCCATAGGCAAGTCCTGAGACCATTCTTTTGCTGAATGATACCATGGCCTAACTAAAATGGATGTTTGTCAAAACTAATATGGAAAATCTTCGGTACTGTAGAGGATTAAGGGAATACCAGACAGGTTGCTCTTTACAAAGCATGAGCTCAGAGTGTCTTATAAATATGCACAAAATAAATGCACAGTAAACGCTGCCTGGCAGAAAGGACAAGCCTAGAAACTAGGCGAAGAGACAAGAGACATCCAGTGCTGGAAAGGGTGTGGCCGTACCGACCATGCCTCTCACCTGCACTGGAGCTGCAGTCTCCCCAAGGGCCCTGTCAGTTCTTACCTCCAATCACCATTTCTCCACCTGATGAGCAGTTCCAGATGATGAGTCTGAAAGGGGTTCAGGTTTTTAATAAGCAAGTTAACCTCTCTTTAAAAAAAAAAGTCTTCCTTTGGTTCATTTTTGCTCTGAGTGCGAGAAAATTTGCTTGTGCTCCATTAGGAGGAAAACTGGAGCCCATGGAAAGGGGTAGTGAGGTCCAGACCAGGGCCTCACCAATAAAAAAGGAAAAGCTTTATTGGAAAATCCAGCCTTGTGTAACTCCATGCTCACCATTGAACTGGGTTTTGAAGTTGGGAAGATAAATTCTGGTATCAAAACAGACGGCAGGGCTAAGCCTGAGTCTCCTGACAACCAAAATCCACTGTCTTCTGCACAACATCTCTAAGGATCCTGGGCTCAGCCCCACATTCAGAGGGGCATTGGAGGGCCCCTGTGTGTGGCCCACCTGCGCCTGCGCCTGGGGTCAGGAGAGACACTTATCCTCACTGTTGGTTTTGAAGCAAACTTGGCAGGAAGCAATGACAGGGCCATAAAGGGAATGGCAGTGTTCTCTTAACCACTGGAGACAGCACAGCCAGCCTAAAATGGGCATAAAGCAAACAGCATCGCCTCATAGTTGTTTCAAGATCAAGAAGTTGATTTTAAGAGAGAAGAATCAAGAAATTATGCAGGGGAGTTCCCCTTGTGGCACAGTGGAAATGAACCCAACTAGTATCCATGAGGATGCAGGTTCAATCCCTGTCCTTGCTCAGCAGGTCTGGGATAGGGCTTTGCCATGAGCTGTAGTGTAGGTTGCAGATGCGGCTCAGATACTGCACTGCTGTGGCTGTGGTGTAGGCAGCAGCTGTAGCTCTGATTCAATCCCTAGCCTGGGAACTTCCATATGCAGTGGGTTCAGCCCAAAAAAAAAAAAAAAATTTCTTTTTTTTTTTTCATTAGAATTTTAGAATTTTCTTTTCATTTCAAAGTCATAAATTATAACATCCTCTATTTGCTTAACAAACATCTCACTATAAAAATACAGTTTTTCTCCCACTTACAGGTAATAAGAACTGTTTTAAAGTATAAACATTATGTCCTAAAATTTATATGGACCCATAAAAGACCCAGAATTGCCAAGGTGATACTAAAGAAAAAGAACAAAGCAGGAGGCATAACCCTCCCAGACTTCAGACAACACTACAAAGCTACAGTTATCAAAACAGTATGGCACCGGCACAAAAACAGACATGTGCGTCATAGAGAGCCCAAAAATAAACCTGCACACCTATGATAAATTAATCTATGACAAAGGATTATAAAATGGGAAAAAGACAATTTTCTCAGAAAATGGCATTGGGAAAGCAGGACAGCTGCATGCAAATCCACGAAGTTAGACTACAATCTCTCACCATACACAAAAATAAACTCAAAATGGCTTAGAGACTTAAACACAAGACATGACACCATAAAACTCCTAGAATAGAACATAAGCCAAACATTCTCTCACATAAATCATACCAATGTTTTTTTTAGATTAGTCTCTCAAGGCAATAGAAATAAAAATGAAAATAAACAAATGGGACCTAATCAAACTTATAGTCTTTTTACAGCAAAATAACCAAAATGAAAAGACAATCCACAGAATGAGAGAAAATATTTGCAAGTAAAAAGACCAACAAGAGCTTAATCTCCAAAACAGCTCATAAACTCAACAACAAAAAAAATCAAACAGCCCAATCCAATAAATGGACATTTCTCCAAAGAAGACATACAAATGGCCAATAAGCTCATGAATAAATGCTCTAAATTGGTAATTATTAGATAAATGCAAATAAAAACTGCAATGAGGTATCCCCTCACACAATCAGAATGGCCATCATCAAAAAATCTACAAATAACAAATGCTGGAGAGGGATGGAGAAAAGGAAACCCTCCTACACTGTTGGTGGGAATGTAAGTTGGTGCAGCCACTGTGGAAACAGTATGGAGGTTCCTCAGAACCCTAAGGCTAGAGTTATGATTCAGCAATCCCACTCCTGGGTGTATATCCAGATAAAACTATAGTTTAAAAAGATACATGCAGCCCTATGTTCATAGCAGCACTATTCACAATAGCCAAGACATGGAAACAAACTAAATGTCCACTGACAAATGAATGGATACAGAAAATGTGGTACATGTACACAATGGAATACTACCCAATCATAAAAAAGAATGAAATAATGCCATTTGCACAACATGGATAAAACTAGAGATTATCATACCAAGTGAAATAAGTCAAAAAGAGAAAGACAAGTACCATACAATATCTCTAATATATGGAATCTAAAATATGGCACAAATGAACCTATCTACAAAACAGAAACAGACTCAGGGATATAGAGAACAGATTTGTGGTTGCCAAGGGAGAGGGGAAGGGAGTGGGATGGACTGGGAGTTTGGGGTTGGTAAATGTATTCTATTATATATAGAATGCATAAACAAGGTCCTATGCTACAGCACAGAGTACTATATTAAATGTCCTATGATAAACCATAATGGAAAACAATATTTTTAAAAAGAATGTATATATATGTATAACTGAATCACTTTACTGTACACAGAATTAACACAACATTATAAATCAACCATACTTTATGAAAAATAAAATAAAATAGTTTTTTTTAATTAAAAAAATTTAACAGAGTAAGCATTATGATGTAGGGTATATGTTGTGGTTTGTAAAATGCTGATTTTTAAAAATTTTTAAACTTTACTTCCTTTTATGCCAGCTTTTAGATATGCCTGAAAATATGTTCTCAAAATTATTTAAAGTTTTATCCTAAAGTCAAGTTCTCCTTTTTAACTTATCACTTGTGTTCTACGTAATATGATAATCTGTGTATCTGATACGTAAAAATAAATATGTATGTTTGGCTCCAAAAAATGTCTTCTTCCAATAGATCCAATTGTGAGTAAGAAGACACGCCCTTTGATTCAGAAAGTGATTTAGAACCACACGAAGCCAAGGATGTGACAGTACTATCACTGGGGACCATCTTCAATTTTTAAGAAGCCCAATAAGAAGTAATTTAAAAAATTATGGAAAGTGCATGCAAGAATACCAGGATTTGAGAAAGGCAAATTAGTAACTTTGTTCTGAAAAAAATGGTTATTTATCTGAGATAAAGTCCCATATTCTTTAAATGGCTCTAAAGGTAGGTGTGTTTATAAGCCAAATTAATTTACAAATTACTACATTTGTGGATGTATGCAAAGCAAATAGGTAATGAAAATAAAACACACCAATTGTTATTATTATCTTTTGTCTTTTTGTCTTTTTAGGGCCACATCCATGGCAAATGGAGGTTCCCAGGCTAGGGGTCTAGTCGGAGCTGTAGCTGCCGGCCTGCACCACAGCCACAGCAACACCAGATCTGAGCAGCGTCTGTGACCTACACCACAGCTCATGGCAATGCTGGATCCTTAACCCACTGAGCGAGGCCAGGGATCAAACCCACAACCTCATGGTTCCTAGTCGGATTCATTTCCGCTGCACCACAACGGGAACCCCAAAACACACCATTTATTTTTAAGCATATATTTCAAACCCTACTATCTCAGCAAACAAGCTTAAAATACACGATTCTTGGAGTTCCCTTGTGGTGCAGCAGGTTAAAGATCCAGTGTTGTCACTGCAGTGGCTTGGGTTGCTCCTGTGGCACAGTTTCAGTCCTTGGGCCGGGAACTTCCACATGCTGTGGGCACAGCCTATATATATATATATATACATATATATATATATATACCCACATATACACACACGTTCAGAAGACACATGATAGATACTGAAACTAAATTTCTATTCATTTATTAAAAGCCTGATACACGGATTTAGATTTTTTTAATCTAAATAATTTCCTTTTGTTCACATCTTAAATGCTCTCCTTTATTGTGAACATTTAAGTTCTTTTTGGACAAGGCGGAGCACATATAAATAAAAGAGCATTTCATGGTTGTTTGGCTAAGATGCAGTTAATAGCTTTCTTCATTTACATGATCTTCCACAAGCCAGTTTGAATTTTCAGTAGCAATAATACAGTATTATTTCAATACTAAAAATATCAGTATTCCATATTTGATGTTTCCAGATTGTTTTTCTTTTGAATGGTTTATTGACACTGAGATTATTATAAACATACATCCTGGGAGGAAAGTTTTAGATTGATAACACTATAGCAACGACTTCACTTAGGAGACACAGGCTCTGGTTTGGATTAGAAAGTTCTTTTTTAGAACCACAGTTTCGATTCGTGGCAGGAATGACTCGGCTCTGATGGCATATTTTGTGTGGAATGCCTTGCGTTTCAGCCTGGGGCAGTTAGGATATAGAAGAGAGGAGAGACTTTCTTATAAAAACATCAGGTTTTTCTCAAATTGATTCCTCCACTCTTTTCAAGAAACAAATATCATTCCTCTCTCATCTGTAAGACAAATTTTTTGTCAGTTACAAGACATCAAGTCAATATTAACCTTGAAATGTGTGGAATACAGCTCATCTAGAGAAAATGGCCTATTTATTCTGGGTAAGTAGAAAAGAAGAGCAATATTATTTATTTTGTAGAGGCTTTTTCTAGAGAAGAAATTGATTGATTTTTTCCAACTTTTAATTTTGAAAAATATCAACCATACAGATAGAGTTAAAAGAACAGAATGAACACTAACATATCTTAGATTTTCCCCTTTTAAATATTTGCCTCATTTGCTTTCACTTTCCACCTCCCCTTTCTCTCTCTCTCTCTTTCTCTGTGTCTCTCTGTCTGTCTGTCTGTCTGTCTCTCTCTATATATATGTATATATATATGTATATATATATATATATATATACACACGCTTTTTCATGCTTAGCCATTTGAAAGTCAGCTACAGTCGACGTAACTCCTGAACTCTAAATAGTTCATCGAGATATCGCCTAAGAACGAGAACATTCTACAAAACTATAACCCGAGAATCTGCTGCACAGCACTCAGTACCTTTTTTTTTTTTTGAACCAAGATTCAGTCAAGGATCACACACTGGATTTAGTTGCATATGTCTAGACTCCTCTAATCTGGACCAAGTTTTCCATTTGATAAAGTGAAAATTCATATTTTCAAAATTAATCTCTAGAGTATCACCAATTAATACTGACAGCAGATAACCATGAAATCAACCTTAAAAACCTAGCCTTAGTACCTAACTTAAAAAAAAAATTATGTCACTAGAAAAGTCCCTTGCAAATTCGACTCACCTCAGCTACTCTGAGGTAAAGAATACGAAAAGCAAGTTTGAAAGTAACCAGGAGCTTCCAGCTGTACAGACCCCATATTGAGTTCACCACCTTGAATTGAACCCAAAATTGAATTGGGGGTCAGCTCAGCTAACACAGGATAAGATAAATGTGCTGAATTAACAGTAGAGCCAACAAAATAAATATTCATTTTATTTTTATTTATTTATTTATTGTCTTTTTAGGGCTGCACCTGCAGCATATAGAAGTTCCCAGGCTAGGGATCATATCAGAGCTGCAGCTGCTGGCCTACACCACAGCCACAGCAACGTCAGATCTGAGCAGCATCTGTGACCTACACCACAGCTCAGGGCAACGCTGGATTCTTAATCCACTGAGCGAGGACAGGGATCGAAATTGCATCCTCATGGATACTAGTCAGGATCCTTACCGCTGAGCCACTACAGGAATTCCCAAAATAAATTTCATTTTAATGAGTACTTCCCTACTCAAATGCTCTGCCCTCCCTTCTCACCAAAATCCTCAGTGTCATTTTACACAAGAATTTGAATCCAGTCTTACAAGAGTTTTATGAATATTATTGATGAATATGATTGATTAAGTGGGCGTTGCTTCTCAGAATAATTCTCTTCCTCACAGTTAACATATCTTGAGAAAAGCACATCCTTATCAATAAGTTTACTGCTTATTATTTCCTTTGGAAGAAAATCTTCACTTGATTAGAATACAATGCTAAATAGGAATTCAAATCATCAATATCAAGATATGTTAGAATTGATACTATGTCTCATACACGGATGTGTGCATATGTGCAGGCTTATCTTGATACGATGAAGTGTTAATACATTTTTCAGCATTTGATAAACAAATGTGCCATTCTAATGCCTTTTATAGCAAAATGCATATGTGACAACTGCATTAATAAATATTCAAGTTATTTTCCAAGTCTTATGTCATAAACTTATTTGTTGGTTCCCCTCAAGTATATTTCTATATCAAAAAGAAAGAAACTATTAATGGTGATAGACAAGTAATAGAAATATTTCTGTTTTTTGGTTTCTAATTTTTTCAAGTTAAGAAATTCAAAACCAGAGAGAAACTGGATTTCAGTCGTACAGGTGATAGACAAAGGCAATTACTCTCTAGTTTGGGGGGTTTGTATTGCCACCTAGTGTCTAACTTTATAACAGACCTGGGCTTGACTATGACATCAATTGAGCAATCTGGAAGACATCTTTAATTACAACGCTTTTCAGACAAAAAATTTCTTAGCCTCCTTTTTTAAAAAGCCAATCCACTGTCATATAAATCTATCTGCCCATGAAAATATCAAAAATATCACATATTAAAGAGTAATACTTATGAAGATAATGTGTGTATATATATAATGACATGCACTTGTGCTCAAAATCGATTTTAGTATTATTTTGGATGAGTATAAATATATTAAAAAGAAATATCCCTGATGAGACAAAAATCTTAAAATCTGCCAAGCTTATTCCATTGATACTTACCTAAAATATGACTCCTGATTTTTTTTTTCCTTTTTACAATTTACTTCATACAAAACAATCCAGGTTGGATAATACATTTTATGTGCTCAAAGATTTTTTTTCACTTGATAACTAAGGTCTGATTTTAGAAATTGGGTCGTTTGTTGTGTCACTGTGGAAACAACACCCATTTCTCCCTCCAAAGATCTAGCCACTCCCTGAAATGCGAAACCCATGGAACGGATTTAACCGGTGGTGCCCTGAAGGCCTTCTAGGGCAAAGTGACTAGTGATTTGTCCCAACATCAGCACCATCTCATGATCCAATTCAACACACATTTGACTAGTCACATATTTTTCGTCCTTTTCATGTCATGGGTGTAATGCAGTCATGTCGAGTACATTGTCTGGGGAATGGTTTAAATTGGCATTTTATTGGTCTGCTCTATGATTGTCAAAGTACAACTCCTTTCCTTTACAAACAGATATCTGCGGTTGGCAGAAAGATGTTATTTGCGGCTATAATGGCCCGATAAAGATCAGGTTTTAGTAGTGAAGGTTTTGTGTTAAAGTCAAGTTGAATTTTTTAGCCATTAATTTTATCTGGTACGAGACAAGTCATGGCAGTGCATCTAAGTGATAACAGCTCCTTCTTGAACGTAAGCGGCACGGTCCGCCCTTGGCAGGGTTTCAATGGTAGAAGACTGATCTGCTTGTAAAGTCCTCCTTCACGTGCCTGGTTGCTCCATTTACATTTTTTTCCTTATGGTAGAGGGTGCTACGGAATGGGGAAAAAATTGCAGGAGTAAGTTTAGGAGTTCTACTGTATAGATGGGTGGATAGATTTTTTTGCATTTTTTCAAATCATAACTTTCCTCCCTAAATTGCACCATAAAAGAATGTGAGTCTTGAAATTTTTAAATATGGTCAATTTTTCTTGCTTGAAACTGACTTGCAGTAATATGAGCCACTTCTTTTGTCATCTTATACTTCTAAGCAAGGCCTGGTCTCCAGGGCTTATGATTGTCCCCAATTATCAAGGACTCACAGAATCAGGTTTGAGTCATTACTCCTTTGGCCATGAATGCCCACATTACCAAGGTACTGATTGAACTATGACAATAGATAGACTAATGTTCTTTATAAATGTGTATGTGTGAAAGTAGTAGCAGAGAAATGAAAAAAAAAAAGAAATATGAAAGAGGAAGAAAATTGAACCAAGCAAATTCTTTGTGTAACAGAGAAAAAGAAGAAAATGCAAAGAACTATACTTCCAGAGGCCTGAATAAGATATTGCAGCTAGGATTTGCAGGTAATTATTGAGCTTCATAATTACATCTAAAAAATGTCATCTTCTTAGTTTTATTTAGTAGCAAAAAACTCATGACCAAGTTTTCTTGTTCTTTGCCAACACCCCCGCAACATACATACCCAAGTAAACACTAACATTTAAATGTCACTTATGTGTCCCAAATTCCTGGGCTAGGGGTCCAGTAGGAGCTGCAGGTGCAGGCCTACACCACAGCCACAGCAATGCCAGATCCAAGTCCCATCTATGACCTTTGCCAAAGCTTGTGGCCAGCAATAAATCCTTAACTCACTCACTGAGGCCAGGGATCGAACCCACATCCTCGCAGAGACAATATTGGGTTCTTAACCCACCAAGTCACAATGAGAACTCCAAAAGATATTTTCCTTTTATCATTTCTTTTAAAGTCACTATTTTCATGTCAAAAACCTACAAGGGAGAGTTCCCTCTGTGGAGCAATGAGATTGAAGTGTCTCTGCAGCATCAGGGACATGAGTTCAATCCCCGGCACAGCACAGTGGCACAGGCCACAGCTGCAGCTCAGATTCGATCCCTGGCCCAGGAGCTCCATATGCCGAGGGGCAGCCAAAAAGCAAATAATTAATTAATTAAAAATAAAAATAAAAACAGAAGTCTGAGTTTTAAAAAAATCCCCTAAGGGGACAATCTCCTAGAAGGAGAATTTGGGGCCAAATATTTCAAAATTCATGATAAAGGTGACCGTGGAAGCCTTCCTGCTCCTTTATAACCTTGGTTGTTCTGCTGATAGAAGGGGACGGACGCATAGAGCAGATTTACGATCTGGTGGGAAAGTTCATGTCCAGGCATCATGAAAGTACAGCCCTATGTCATGAGAGAAGTAAACTGTCCACCTTTCTAGACAGGATGCAGCAATGGAAAAGCAGTGAGAATGAAACTCTGAAAATGGTAATTCATGCCTATTTCTCCTATTAGTGCTTTATATCCCAGGGCCTTATATGTAGGGATTCAACAGATGCTGAGAAGTGAACCTGAAATGAAGGGAAAATGAAATTACAGATGCTTTATAGACAAAGAAGAACCAAGTCGCTTTGGGGAACTTGGATAAGAATTTCAGGAGACCAGAAAATTACCTCAGAACAATAAGCAGTGCATCACCAGTCTCAAATATTCTAAGTTAACCTTGATTAATTCTATATATGAACATATATAGAAAAGTACCAGACGTATAAGGTGGGTCTCATGCCCTAAATCTAGGGAGACTGCGCCAGTGAAAATTTCCTAAAAGCAGACACAATGCACAGTAAATGTTGATTCACTAAAACCAACCACATATGCTGACACAGGTCAGAGGATGGGGGCAGCCCTGGGAACAGCCACGTGGATGCGTGGGAAAGAGTCAGGGTCTGAGCTGACCTTGACCAGCTGGCAGGATAGACGAGGACCAGCAGGAGTGAGAAGGGAGGTCAGGGCTGGGAGGGCTGCAAGGGAGGTGAACATCGGGCCCAGAGACAACACCTAGACATGCACTTGCCCCCAGAGGCTGGCAGGCTACCCCTACCCCATCAAAAAATAAATCCCACTGAGCTCTTTTTGTCTGAGAGATGGGAAGAGGTGTGAGAGAAATGTTCATATTTAACAACTCACTTCAAAGTGCCAGCTCTTATGCAAATTGCCTTACCCTTGACTCCATACCTAAAAAGTTTGAACTTCAGAAAAAGAAATTTTAAAAACACACCAATAACTATGGCATGAGGTAATGCTGAAAGCTGTTATAGGAGAGTTAGCATGTTAGAGAATTTCCCAGCATGGAGACACGACGCTAGCTGGGAGCAATCAAGGAAGACTTCACAGAGGAAGAGGCATGTTTGATCTGAGCCACAGCAGTGACAACACCAGATGCTTAACCCAGTAGGCCACCAGGGAACTCCAAAACGTTTTTGATATTGTAATAGTTCCTTTACTAAATTCTAAAGACCCATAAATGATTCCTTTACTAAGTTACAGAAACTGCTAAGTAGAGCCTTTTCAGGGAATTATTTGTCTGTGAGAAGCCTCTTTGGCATTCATTTATCTCTAGCATTTTTGATATGTTAGGGTCCACTAACATAAACATTGTTTTTTAAAAATTAGGTTGAGAAAAAAGTGTGTGCACAGATATAATCTAATTCACCTTTAAATTATTGAACTTTATGACGGTTTGATAATCTGCTCTATCACAAAAATGTCAAGCTCCAAAAAATCTCAAAGAATATCTAGTTCAACTCTGGGTACAGATTCAGAGTTAAAGCCCTTGGAGATTCAATTACTCATCAAAGTCACATAGTTGGTGACAAAACTGGAACTTTATTTAAGGACCTTGATTGTTGGGCCAATGTACTTTCCTCTGGCCAGGCTATCTCCCTCTAATATCCCTCATCTTTAAAAAAAAAAAAATGAATGCATGCCATAATACCAGGTAGATAGTTTTGCCTTGGCTCTATCAAGTGAGTAAACCTGAATATTTGTGACTCTGGGATTTGGAAATCCAGAAATTCACATCCCTATCTTGCCACATACAACTGCTAATTTTTAAGGGCCACACCTGCAGCATATTGAAGTTCCCAGGCTAGGGGTCGAATCAGAGTTGCAGCTGCTGGCCTACACCACAGCCACCACAACACGGGATCCAAGCCGAGTCTGCAAACTACACCACAGCTCACATCAATGCCATAACCTTAACCCACTGAGCAAAGCCATGAATTGAACCCGCGTCCTCATGGATACTAGTGGGGTTCATAACCCGCTGAGCCACAGCAGGAGCTCCCCAGTCTTTGTTTTATTTGCTAATACCATTTCAAAACAATTGATTGTTCAGAGAGTTAGCTTCCAGGTCATCATTCATGTGGTAAGTGGACTTTTCAGATCTCAGTGCAGGCTCCCTCTGCTTCACAGGATAAGGAAGAATACCTGGAACCATGCAGATGTCTTGCTGTTGAAGTCCCTCTGTGGACACGGAGGCTCCTCTGTGCTATGGAAAATTCCTTGGTGGAACTCTTGGTGGATTTCCATCACTCTGTGTTTCAGAAAGACTGCTCCAGGTCTCCCTGGAAATCGACTGCTCTTCTCATCTTCACACGTGTAGTCCTGGTGGAACTGATTGCACCCCTTATTCCAAAAGTGAGTCTTCGACCCACTTCTGGGGAATCAGAGCAGTGCAGGGTCTGTGTGACTCAGATGTGCAACCAAAAGCAAGCTCGCTTCATGAGCCCAAGTTCATTTTCCTTTTGGGACCGTTCTGTCACTTCCAGGTCAACGTTACCATAACTTATATTGGTGCCACACCTCGTCAGCTACATTTCATGATGGGCTATTACCTTTTGGCAAGAAAACATGTGTTCGCCTGATTATAATAATAACATTTATATAGTGTTCTCTGGTTTACAAAGCACTTTCACATTAGAAAGTCCTATTTAGTACATTTTGCTTCTACAGACTAAACTTTTCTTCCAGCCAGCACATGACTATTGGAATCAGTTCAGGAGGTTCCATGAACAACTTAGCGAAAGATGGTCATTGTGGGTTAAAAACAGAAGAGTGGTCATTACATGTAATATATACTGAGTGCTCATAAACCACCAGATTCTTTAGATTTATTGTTCTCATTTACATTTCAAGCCTTTGTTCCAGGTCAGTGTTGTTAATTTCATTCTACAGATATGGTTTAGTGCTGCAAAGTAATTCAACCAAGACCACACAGCTCATCAGTGGCGGGGGAAGGATAAAAAACCCACTCCTGCCTGAGTCCAGAATCAGGCTCTCTAACCACTAGGTCGGGCTGCTGCCCTGCCTGCAGAGAGAAGAGCCCAGCTGTCCAAGAACTTCTGGAGGAGCAGCAAGGGCAGGAATGTCCAAAGTGGAGGAATGTACACGTTATCAGGGAAGATACGGTTAATTAATATGGACTTCAGCCCCCTCGGTTTCTGTGCCAACAACCAGGATTTGGGGTACTGAGAACTGAAAGTAAGAAAAGCATTGTTCCATGATCACGATCTTTAAGTTAAAAAAAAAAATCAGATGGAGAAAATGTACAGCTTAGGAAATGCAATCTCTGCTCCAATGGATAAAGGCATTAGAGTGAAAAACGACCTTGTTAAGCTGAAGTGATGGGAACTGAAAAGGGTCAGGGGCGGATGGGGGTGGAAGTGAGCTGGGTCTATCTGAGGCTGCTCCTTTGTTCAGAGGAGCTGCTGGTGCAGATTTTGAAATCAAAGGTGAACTCTGAATTCCATACAGACCACTCAGCCTCACATGTGGAAATACAATTCCAAGAAGGAGGACACAAAAAAATTGCTTTGATAGATTTGAAGGGATGTTAGCCAGTCACCCCAACTATAAAGACAGAAAAGAAAAAAAAAAAAAAGACAGTTTAAGCATCGCATGTCTGGCACATGCTTCAGGACACGCCCTGGAGAGCAGCAGGACACTGCTGGGAGGAGGAATAAAAGGATCCCAGAAAAGATCAGCTTCCCACCAAGACCTTTCTACTCTCTTGCTATAAACAGTGGGTTCCTTGACCTACAAAAGACCACAACTCTTCTTCACTTTTAAAACCTGAACTTGGATTTAAAAAAAAAAAAAAGACGTGTGCAAACTAGTTGAAAATGATATAATTTGAATTTACTTGATAACTGTAAAGAGTTCTACCCTAAGGGTTCACTGAAGAGAATGCTCATCCATTCACCCTCTCTGTAGGAGATAGTCACTGTCTGCTCCATTAAGTTATCATCCCGATGCAGGAAATTTATCATAATTTATTCTAGGATATTCTAAATTGACCCTGTTGATGACCACTGTGTAAACAATGTCTGCTCTGAGCTGGGGTTGAATGATTGAGGGTTGGAACTGGCACAGGTTTGGGGCTGCTGTTCGCCAAACAGCTCCACGGTTGCTGTATCAGTACAGACTCCAGGGATGTCTTAGAAGGAGTTCAGTGGTTATGGAGAAAAATGAGGCTCTTCCTCTATGTCATGGTAATGGCCACTTACTCAAATATCTCTCTTTGGAGAGGCAAGTCCAAATGGCATAAGGTTAAAGAGCATTGGAAAGTGGTTTGTGCATATACAACAACATGGCTTTTCTCATTAAAGAAGAAAAAAAGACATTTGCAGAGGTTAACAAAGTCCTCTTAAGAAAAATATCTTCCATGACAATATACAAAACTAAGTTGTGGTAAATTTTCCCAGGATTTTAGCAGAAGCTGTCCACATTGGAAGGAAAGACTTGTTTTTTTAATTTGCTATGTTTCAAGTCACAAAAACATATTTAGGAATTTATTTGCGCTGGACCAAAGATGCTGAGCAATGACTAATCTGTTTGTGGTACCATCTGTTCGAAGAAACCTCACTATTTTCAACCCCTCAACCTACAGCATCAATAACTTGATGTCACCATTTAATTTTACATGTACATTTATCCTTTGCTGGCTTTCTGACTAGTGAAACTTGATGTAAAATCTTAATGGAATACTTTTGTCTCTGCTAGAAAAGTTTCTCTTTGCTCCCCAATCTTCCCATTTGAAATGCCCTATGGGTTTTTTTTTCCTGCAGATCTTTGTGTCTAGCTAAAAGTCTAATATGCTGAGCTTCTTTCTAGGTGACATTATTAGAAAGTTGGAAGAAAATGTCACAAGACAAAGTCCGGTTTATCTAATATTTTTCCCAGCATGATTTTCTCCTTTCTCTTTGGTTTAGCTCAAATCAAATTCAGGCTTCATTTTGCTGCCTCTTCTAAAGCTATTTCATCTCTTTTATTCAATAACATGGTTGCCTCATGGGCCCTCTTATTAATTACATTGATAATGAGCAAGTACCTCTGAGCAATACTAAATTCTACGTGTCCTATTCACAGCCCCATTCTTTGCATAGTGGCTCCATAGAATTGTCCTTCCTTGTACGATATTACCTGCTGCCATATTAATTGGACAATGACTGGTTTATCAAAAAGGCAGCTTTGAAGAAGGTTAGTGGCTGCCTTAATAAAGGTCGCTCGCCTTTGTGGCATCTTCGTGAGAGTCTCTGCTGGACTTGAGAGAAAAATAACCCAATCACACTACTTTATGACACATGCCTATTCTTTTTCTTCAGACGTTCCTCCTCATTCCCAACCTTTTTCTCAATGTTTCTTTTGCCACGTCCTCAACCATATCTTCATGGTTGTTTCAACCTATTTTCAACTTCTTCAGGTTTTAGAATTGATGAGGACTTGATTTTTGCCTCACAATTTTACCTCTAAATTTGCTCTTTTCCATTAAAATTTCTTCTCCCAGTTTTGCTCCTTCAGAGGAGAGAGTATAACATAAAATCTTCCGTGAATTTGTCTTTCTCTGCTATGTAAGTTACTTGCTTCTCTTAGATCCTCATTCTTCCTCTTTGAAAACCCCTCTTATGTGCAAGTAAGATCCATACAGAAGAGGCTAAAAGGACAGTAGTGGAAAGTTACAGGTGCCATCTTTGGTAAAGAAGGAGAAAGACCAAGTCATTTCCATCCAATGCTAAATCAGGATTACTCCACGGTAACAAAGCCTGGGACCCAGAAGCACTCAACAGCCTCTGTAGGTTCCCACCTTCCCATGTTCCCCAAATATCTCTACCAAAAAAAAACATTTCTTTGAAACTTTAAGGAACCTGAGGATCATCTTCTAGTCTCCTTGAAACATATCTCCTTGAGTAAGAGTATCTTCTCCCTTTCTTCTGATCTTAACTCAGGTTCATGCTATTATAAGAAAATATGTGAGTTCTACCTCAGAGGAGAAGGTCTCCACATAGAACAAGTAAACTCCTGGAAAGAGCTTCATATTTGCCTTTTGTACAACTGGCAAACATGGTATAATTGTTTTAGCTATGAAACAGGCAAGATGGGAGTTACCTTGTGGCGCAAAAGGTTGAAGATCTGGTGTTGTCACTTCAGAAGCTCAGATTGCTTCCTGGCCCAACCCGAGTTCGATCCCTGGCCCATGAACTTCCACACACCGTGGGTGCAACCAAAAAAAAAAAAAAAAAAAAAAAAAAGAAAGAAAGAAAGAAAAACCCAAACAGTCAGATCAATGAGGTTAAGAGTGAACTTATTTCTTTAATTCTTTAGCGTATATTTTTTCAGAAGTTAAGCCAATATTATATTTTTGTTATACACGATTATACTCAACTCATTACATGGCATCAGGAAGGAGCAAGCCAGAACATTATTTTATTCTTTTGCCAAACTTCCCCCCTTTCTATTCCGTCCTATTATTTATTGCATGAAATTGTTCAGTCAGTATCAGTTATTAAAAAATCTAGCCATGCTATAAACAATTTGTCCCCTTGAAAAAGTCAGAATTGGGAGTTCCTATTGTGGCTCAGTGGTAACAAGCCTGATTAATACCCATGAGGATGTGGGTTTGAGTCCTAGCCTCACTTAGTGGGTTAAGGATCTGACATTGCTGTAAGCTGTGCTGTAGGGCACAGACTTGACTTGGATCCCACGTTGCTGTGGCTGTGGCCAGCAGCTGCAGCTCTGATTGGACCCATAGCCCTAGAACTTCCACTTGCAGCATGTGTGTGGCTCTAAAAAAAAAAAAAAAAGTCAGAATCAGAGTTCCCACTGAGGCACAGCAGGCTAATGATCCAGGTTGTCTCTGTGGAGCTGCAAGTTTAATCCCCAGCTTGGTGCAGTGGGTTAAGGATCAGCCTTGCTGCAGCTGCAGAGTAGGTTGCAACTGGCCTGGGAAATTCTATGTGCCACTGGGTGGCCAGAAAAAAAAAAGTCAGTATCATGATTAGTAACTCAAAGGTAATAGAGAGAGAAATCTGATTTAGAGAGATATTGGACTCCTCAAGTTAATAATTTAAAATACCAAAAAGTACATGTAATATTTATAAATGTCTCACTAATTAAACATCTAGTGCAAATATATGAGAATATAAAACACAGAGGTTTCAAATCCTAATACTTGTAACAAAATAGGAAACTACAATCCTGCCATTGCTAATATTTTCCACTCTTAACTATCACTTACATGGCCATTCTGGTCCTGCTAAATTATTTATATATGAACTCATTAAATCCTCATGGGAACCCAGCAATGTCACTATTGTCATCAATTTAGAGATAAAGAAGCTGATATTCAGAGGAGAAAAGTCACTACCCCCACCAAACAACACAAAGTAAGTAAATAACTCAAACTCTTAAAAAAGTTAACAAATAGATCAAAACCAGCCAGACTATGACCAGATAATGATTAATTCTATTGATTATTTCCTAATTTTTTTTCTATATGTTATTGCATATGTGTGGGTACTGGTAATCCACAGATATGGGAATCCAGTTTGCTGGCAAATACAGTCAGCAAACAGGCCGCTTGGTCCTTCCCACTCTGGGACAAGAAAAACTTATGTTGTACAATCTTTGCAAGCAACCAGATGTTACACACTTCAACAGAGTATGCAAATATAAAATTCATGAAACTTTAAACAAGCAATGTGACCACAAATATTAGAATACTTATTCTTCTGAAGTATTTTTTTGTGTGTCTTTTTTCTTCTTTTTTTAGGGATGCACCCATGGCATATGGAGGTTCCCAGGCTAGGGGTCCAATCGGAGTTGTAGCCACCGGCCTATGCCACAGCCACAGCCACAGCAACTCAGGATCCGAGCCGCATCTGCAACCTATACCACAGCTCACGGCAACACTGGATCCTTAACCCACTGAGCAAGGCCAGGGATAGAACCCTCATCCTCATGGATGCTAGTTGGGTTCATTAACCACTGAGCCATGACAGGAACTCCCAAAGTATTTTTTTAAATGGCAGAATTAGATCTCAGTTTTATAGATTTGTTTTATTTTTGGCTTACAGGGACAGAGAATTTTGTTAACGAGAGTCTATTCATTTTCACGGTATATATACAGAGGTGTTCTGTTTGCAGCTGGCAATCTTAAATTAAAAGATGTAGTCTTAGGGAATTCCCATCGTGGCACAGTGGAAATGAATCCGACTAAGAACCATGAGGTTGCGGGTTCGATCCCTGGACTTGCTCAGCCGGTCAAGGATTCAGCAATGCCGTGAGCTGTGGTGTAGGGTGCAGACACAGCTCAGATCTGGTGTTGCTGTGGCTGTGGCGTGGGCCAGTGGCTACAGCTCTGATTAGATCCTTGGCCTGGGAACCTCCATATGCCGTGGGTGCGGCCCTAGAAAGATAACAAGACAAAAAGAGAGAGAGAGAGAGATGTAGTCTTAAATGTGAGCTCTCAGGGAGAAGAATACAGCATCTTCATTTTGACCTCCAAAAAAGGCAGAAGACTCTTCAATATTTAGAAGGATAGAGACATACAATGCATAATCAAAGTATAAAATAAAAGCAGATGTAAGAGGCATTTAGGAAATGAATGGGAAATTTAAATATAAATTTGGGAAGAATATGTGAGAAGTATACAATGTCTTTATTTTTTTTCATTTACCCCAGATATAATTGATGTAGATAGATATAATTGATATATAAAGTTGTATAAGTTTAAGGTGTACAAGATATATAAGACCAGATACTATAAAACTCTAAGAGGAAAATATAGGCCAAACACTCTCCAACATAAACCACAGCAACATCTTCTCAGATCCACCTCCTAAAGTAATGACAATAAAAACAAAAATAAACAAATGGTACTTAATTAAACTTAAAAGTTTCTGCACAGCAGAGGAAACCCTAAACAAAATGAAAAGACAACCCACAGAATGGGAGAAAATCTTTGCAAATAAAGTGACTGACAAGGGATTAATCTCCAAAATTTATAAACACTTTCTGCAGCTCCATACCAAAAAAGCAAACAACCCCATCAAAAAATGGGCAGAAGATCTAAACAGACATTTCTCCAAAGAAGACATATGGATGGCCAAAAAAACACATGAAAAGATGTCCAACATCACTATTATTAGAGAAATGCAAATCAAAACCACTCTGAGGTACCAACTTACACCAGCCAGAATGGCCATCATCAGAAAGTGTACAAAACAGTAAGTGTTGGAGAGGATGTGGAGAAAAAGGAACACTAGTACTCTGTTGGTGGGATTGCAAATTGGTGCAACCACTGTGGAAAACAGTATGGAGATTCCTCAGAAAACATAAAATAGAACTACCATTTGATCCAGCAATCCCACTTCTGGGCATCTATCCAGAGAAAACCATGACTCGAAAAGACACATGTACTCCAATGTTCATTCCAGCACTATTTTCAACAGCCAAGACATGGAAACAACCTAAATGTCCAACGACAGAGGAGTGGATCAAAAAGATGTGGTACATATACACAATGGAATATTACTCAGCCATTAAAAGGAAAGAAATAATGGCATTTTTAGCAACATGGGTGGACCGAGAAATTATCATGGTAAGTGAAGTCAGCCAGACAATGAGACACCAACATCAAATGCTATCACTTACATGTGGAATCTGAAAAAAAGACACAATGAACATCTTTGCAGAACAGATGCTGACTCACAGACTATGAAAAAGTTATGGTTTCCAAAGGAGACCAGTTGGGGGTGGGGGATGGGCTGAGGGTTTGGGATAGAAATGCTATAAAATCAGGTTGTGATGATAATTGTATAACTATAACTGTAATAAAATTCACTGAATAATTAAAAACAAAAACAGTTTTTAAAAGGTATATAATATAATGATTTGATATATATACATATTATTAAATGATCACCATAATAAATTTAGTAAATATTTGGTAATAACAATTAGCAATTTAAAATAATTGACCATTTTCCTCAATGTGATGAGAATTTTCAAGATTTACTCTTTTTTATTTTTATTTTTTGTCTTTTTAGGGCTGCTCCCAAGGCATATGGAAGTTCCAAGGCTAGGGGTTGAATCAGAGCTGCAGCTGCCAGCCTACACCATAGCCACAGCAATGCAGGATCCAAGCCACGTCTTTGACCTACATCATGGCAATGCCAGATCCTTAAGCCACTGAGCAAGGCCAGGAATCGAACCTGCATCCTTATGGATACTAGTCGGGTTCGTTACCACTGAGCCACAACAGGAACTCCCTCAAGATTTACTCTTATAACAACTTTCAAATATATAATATAGTATTTAAGTATAGTCATCACGTTGTACGTTACACCCCCAGAATTTATTACCTTATAATTGAAGTGTGTATCCTTTTTTTTCCTATTGCATATATGCACATCCATTCTTTGTCAGATTCTTTTCTCATATAGGTTACCACAAAATGCTGAGTAGAGCTCCCTATGCTTTACAGCAGCAGGTCCCCATTGACCATCCATTCCAAATACAATAGTGTGCATGTTACAGTGAGTCTCCCAGCAGCCTCTCCTGGCAGTGCCTCAAGGGTTAATGTCAGAAAGGTCCCTAATGGACATTCAAAGCATGCATCTTTTCTTGAAAGGCCAGAGGGTATCAAATCAAACCCCTTTTGGCTCAACCAGCAGCACTCAGTCTGGAAATACAACATTAAAAAATCTAGTCATGACTTACTCCTTGAAAACTACCACAATCCAGCAGATCACACTGCTAGCAGATGATGGTGCTAAAATGTGACTTTTAGTTGTCTGCCTGCAGATGTATAAGAAACAACCTGGAGAGCTCAGAAATAGAGCCCTGAGTGCATGGAGATATCACTTAGGAACACGGCTTTAACATAACAAGTCATTAGAGAGATGATGCTGATAAGACCACTTTTTGGTTTCAAAAATAAAATATAGGAGTTCCTGTTGTGGCTCAGTGGGTTAAGAACCAGACATAGCATCCAAGAAGATATAGGTTCCATCCCTGGCCTCGCTCAGTGGGTTAAGGATCTGGTATTGCTACAAGCTGAGATGCAGGTTGGAGACAACACTCTGATTCAACCCCTGGTGTGGGAACACACATATGCCACAGGTGGAGCCAAAAAAAAAAAAAGAATGAATGAAAGAAAGAAATTTTAAAAAATAAAACACATGTATCCCACACCATAGACAAAAATAAAATCTAGATTATGAAGTGCGAAAAAGCAAAGTTCAAATTTTAAGATGATATAAGAATATCTTTATGACACATCTAGATAGGAAAGAATTTCTTAAGGCAAAAAGAGAAAAGTTGATCATTTTTAAAGATTTTGCATTAAAAATTCTTGAAATCCACTGTCCACTGCCTTCAGAAAATTTTCCTCTAAACAACTGCCTACAATTAAGATTGATTAATTTTCCAGAAACATTCCCAAGAGGACAAATATCATTCCAGGATAATGTCTATTAAAATTTTGACTAAGGGGGAGAGGAAGGGAGTGGGATGGACTGGGAATTGGGGGTTAATAGATGCAAACTATTCCTTTGGAATGGATAAGCAATGAGATCCTGCTGTATAGCACTGGGAACTATATCTAGTCATTTATAATAGAGTATGATAGAGGATAATGTGAGAAAAAGAATGTATATGTGTATAGGTGACTGGGTCACCTTGCTATACAGTAGAAAATTGGCAGAACACTGTAAACCAGCTATAATGGAAAAAATAAAAATCATTTAAAATAAAAAATAATAATAATTCTAGGGAGTTTCCACCATGGCTCAGGGGAAATAAATCTGACTAGCATCCATGAGGACACAAGTTCAATCCCTGGCCTCACTCAGTGGATTAAGGATCCAGCATTGCAGTGAGCTGTGGTGTAGGTTGCAGATGCAGCTCAGATCTGGTGTTGCTGTGGCTGTGGTGTAGGCCAGCAGCTACAGCTCCAACTCAACCCCTAGCATGGGAACTTCCATATGCTGTGGGTGTGGACCTAAAAATACAGTAATAATAATAATAATTTTAAAGTTAAAATAAAATTTTTGACACTTTGGTTTCTGATAAAGCTCTGCGATCTCATGAAAACAATACCCACACAGTGAACGTGTGCTAATATCTTCCATAGATGGGCATTTACTTGGAAATACTGGAGACCAAAACAAAAAGACAAGAAAGGAAGAAGGAAGATGGTTGAAATAAAAACCATCAGTTACTACTTTTGCCTCTCTCTTTTCCCCATGCTTGTGCTGTCTCTTTGAGAGACACAGATACATACATCCCCATGGATTTTTGTGGGTTTATCAGCTTTTGAGTAATTAGCTGGAAAGCTGTGGGAACATAAGGGACATCAGAGCTGTCAGTCAGAGGATAAGAGAGATCTTAGAAGCACCACCACAATGTGGTAGAGACTTTTTTCTGTTTCTTCTTTTTTCCATTTTTAAAAATTTTATCAAAAGAGTTGATTTACAATGTTGTGTTAATTCCTGCTGTACAGTAGAGAGGTTCAGTTATACATACAAAAATATCCATTCTTTTTCAGATACTTTTCCCATAAAGGTTATCACAGAATATTGGGGAGAGTTCCCTGTGCTATGCAGCAGGTCCTCATTAATCAACCATTCCATATACAACAGTGTGCATATGCCAATTCCAAAATCCCAATCCATCCCTCCCCCCAACATCTCCTAAGCTTTGGAAACCTTAAATTTGTTTTCAAAGTCTGTGAATCTGTTCCTGTTTCGTAAATAAGTTTTTTTGTATCATTTTTATAAGATTCCATGTATAAGGGATATACATATATTTGTCTTTCCCTCTCTGACCTCGCTTAGTATGGTAATTTCTAAGTCTATTCATGTTGCTGCAAATGGTATTATTTTGTTCTTTTTTTATGGCTGAGTAATATTTGATTTATACATGTACCACATCTTCTTTATCCATTCCCTGTTGATGGACATTAAGGTTGCTTCCATGTCTTAACTATTGTAAATAATGCTGAAATGAACATAGGGATGCATGCATCTTTTCTTGTTATGGTTTCCTCTGAATATATGACCACCAGTGAGATTACTGAATCATATGGAGTTCTAGTTTTAGTTTTGGGGGGAATCTCCATACTATTCTCCATAGTGATTGCACCAGCTTACATTCTCATCAGCTGTGTAGGAAGGTTACCTTTTCTTCATACCCTTTCCAGCATTATTGTTTGCAGGCTTTTTGATGATGGTCATTCTGACTTGTGTGAGGTGATACCTCATTGAAGTTTTGATTTGTATCTTTGTAATAATTAGAAATATTGAGCATCTTTTTGGAGTTTGCTCAGTGGCTCAGTGGTTAATGAATCCGACTAGGAAACATGAGGTTGCGGGTTTCATCCCTGGCCTTGCTTAGTGGGTTAAGGACCCAGCTTTGCTGAGAGCTGTGGTATAGGTCACAGACACAGCTTGGATCTGGTGTTGCTGTGGCTGTGGTGTAGGCCGGTGGCTACAGCTCCAATTAGACCCCTAGCCTGGGAACCTCCATATGCTGTGAGTGTGGCCCTAGAAAAGACATGAAGACCAAAAAAAAGGAAAGAAAGAAATGTTAAGCATCTTTTCATGTGCTTTTTGGCCATCTGTCTATCTTGTTTGAAGAATTTTTTTTTTTTTTTTTTTTTTTTTTTAGGACTACTGGTGCAGCATATGACCACTGGTTCTCAGTTCCCAGGCTAGGGGTCGAATCAGAGCTATGGCTGCCGGCCTACGCCACAGTCACAGTCACACCAGATCCAAGCCGCATCTGCGACCTACACCTCAGCTCATGACGATGCCAGATCCTTTACCCATTGAGTGAGGCAGGGATCAAACCCACATCCTTGTGGATACTAGTCAGATTCCTTTCCACAGTGCCACAACGGAAACTCCCTTGAAGAAATGTTTATACAGATCTTCTGCCCATTTTTTGATGCTGTTATTTTTGTTTTTGTTTTGTTTTTTCATATTGAGCTACATGACTTGTTTGAATATTTTAAAGATTAATCCCTTGTTAGTTGCTTCATTTGCAAATATTTTACACCATTCTGTGGATTTTCTTTTCATTTTGTTTATGGTTTCCTTTGTTGTGCAAAAGGTTTTAAGTTTAATTAGACCCCATTTTTTTATTTTTGTTTTTATTTCTATTAAACTATGAAACAGATCTGAAAAGGTGTTACTGCGATTTATGTCAAAGAGTGTCCTGCCTATGGTTTCCTCTAAGAGTTTTATAATATCTGGTCTTACATTTAGGTCTTTAATCTATTTTGAGTTTATTTTGTGTATAGTGTTAGAGACATTTTCTTTTTCTTTTTTTTTTTTTTTTTTTTTTTTGTCTTTTCTAGTGCCACACCCATGGCATATGGAGGTTCCCAGGCTAGGGGTCTAGTCGGAGCTGTAGCTGCCAGCCTACACCACAGCCACAGCAATGCTGGATCCTCAACCCACTGAGCAAAGCCAGGGATCAAAACCACAACCTCATGGTTCCTAGTCAGATTCGTTAACCACTGCGCCACGATGGGAACTCTGAAGAAACATTTTCTGATTGTATATTCTTGCCTCCTTTGTCATGGATTAATTGACCATAGGTGGATGGGTTTATTTCTGGGCTTTAATCCTGTTCCATTGATCCATATTTCTGTTTTTATGCCAGTACCATACTCTTTTGATGACTGTAGCTTGAAGGATAGTCTAAAGTCAGGGAGCCTGATTCCTCCAGCTCCATTTTTTTTTTTTCAGGATTTCTTTGGCTATTCAGGGCCTTTGAGTTTCCATAAAAATTTTGAAATTCTTTGTCCTGGTTCTATGAAAAATGACATTGGTAATTTGATAGGGATTGCATTGAATCTGTAGATTGCCTTCAGGTAATGTAGTCATTTTAACAATATTGATTCTTCCAATCCAAGAACATGGTGTATTTTTCCATTTGTTTGTGTCATCTTTGATTTCCTTCATAAGCATCTTATGGTTTTCAGAGTACAGGTCTTTTGCTATCTTAGGTAGGTTTATTCCCAGGGTTTTTTTTTGGTTTTGTTTTTTGTTTTTTGTTTTTTTGATGTGATAGTAAATGGAATTGTTTCCTTAATTTCTGTTTCTTATCTTTCAATGTTAGTATACAAAAATGTAACACATATCTATATATTAATTTTGTATCCTGCAATTTTACTGAATTCATTGATGAGATTTAGTAGTTTTCTGATACTGTTTTTAGGATTTTCAATAGATAGTATCATATTATCTGCCAACAGGGACAGTTTTACTTCTTTTCCAATTTGTATTCCTTTTTTTTTCTCTTTCTTTCTTGGTTGCTGTGGCTAGACTTCCAACACTATACTGAATAAAAGTGGTGAGAGTGGACATCCTTGTATTGCTTCTGATTTTAGAGGAAGTGCTTCCAGCTTTTCACTTTTGAGTATGATGTTGGCTGTGGGTTTGTCATTTGTGACCTTTATTATGTTGAGGAGTGTTTCCTCTATGCCCACTTTCTGGGAGGTTTTATCAGAAATGGGTGTTGAAGTTTATCAAAAGCTTTTTCCACATCTATTGAGATAATCATAAGGTTTTTATTCTTCAATTTGTTAGTCTGGTGTATCACATTGATTGATTTGTGGATATTGAAAAATCCTTTCACCCCTGAGATTAAACCCTATTTGATCATGGTGTATGATCCTTTTAATGTATTGTTGGATTTGGTTTGCTAGTATTTTGTTGAGGATTTTTCCATCTATGTTCATCAGTGATTGGCTTCTAATTTTCCCTTGTGTGATATCTTTGTCTGGTTTTGGTATCAGGGTGATGGTGGCCTCATTTATCTGCTTCTGAGTAATTAGCTGGAATGCTATGGGAACATGAGGCATGTCAGGCCTCTCAATCAGAGGAGGATGTGGCAGGTCTTAGAAGCATCACCACAATGTGGTAAAGCTATTTTTTTCTTTTTATACAAAAAAATTTTGAGGAGTTCCCGTCGTGGCGCAGTGGCTGACGAATCCGACTAGGAACCATGAGGTTGCGGGTTCGGTCCCTGCCCTTGCTCAGTGGGTTAACGATCCGGCGTTGCTGTGAGCTGTGGTGTAAGTTGCAGACGCGGCTCGGATCCCACGTTGCTGTGGCTCTGGCGTAGGCCGGTGGCTACAGCTCCGATTCGACCCCTAGCCTGGGAACCTCCATATGCCGCGGGAGCGGCCCAAGAAATAGCAACAACAACAAAAGACAAAAGACCAAAAAAAAAAAAAAAAAAAAAAAAATTTTTGATTAGAAATCAGTTTGTCAGTGCTGTCTGGTGGCTCCGTAGGTTAAGGATGTAGCATTGTCACTGCTGTGGCTCAGGTCTATCCCTGCCCTAGGAACTGGATCAGCCCCTAGGAATGTATGGTAGTGGGTTCTTTTTCTCTTGCTCCAGCCCTCTCCCCCATGAGAACAAAAGACTGAAAGGGGTTCAGGAGCAAATCCTCCAAAACAGAAAAAGTATACTCTAGTTCTAAAGGTGCCTAATGGAAAAAAAAGTTAAAATTACCTTAAAGACAAAATAATTGAAGTAACTGTCATATCAAAAGCATTTTGCAGTAAACTTTTAGAAGAAAATGCATTCAAGTAGCTGAATTTCATTATGTCTAATAATTTTGAAAAGGAAATTAATGTTGACAGTCTCAATCATCATCTTGTCCAGGAGAAAACAAGCCAAATAAATTGGTCACATAAACAAGAGAATCAGTGTCAACATTATTAAAATTCTAGAATTATATTAAGTACATTAGGCAAATCTGAGACACTGCCCTCTCAATGCATTTCCAACATGACTATGTTAAAAATTAGCCTTCAGTGGGCACTTATAATGTTAAATAAAGTTGTTCAGTAAAAATGTATTCAGTGTTAAACTAAAGAGTACTGCTGTCTATTAAAGTAGAGAGAAATCTCCTTACAAAATGCTATTAGTTGTGTCTTTTGAATGTGTATAAAATAATGCCAAATCAAATAAATCATGTTAATCTATGTCCTGATAAGAAATCTGCTATTTTCTTCAATCTTGAAAACCAAAATGTGTGTTCACTATATAAACACAATCTCTGTATAACCTTTAGAAACACTAAAATTTGCATTAATCACATCAGTATGATAGGATGCATTCAGTGATCATCAAAATATGAACAAGAGTAAATTACCCAATGACTGACAACAGATTTGATTTTTCAAAAAATTCTCTCCAATTTTTGACCAAGACTCTACTGAAAAGGAAAATGGATATTAAATAAAGTACATATTTAAGACACAAGATGTGGCAGATAATACTTTTAGTAAATATGAGAATTGTCAATACAAAAATCTAACAGTTACTTAGTAACTCGGACCAAAACACCCAATGGAAGTCTTTTTAAATGCTGATAGAAATCTAGAATTTGGGCAGCGTACTTTTTGTTGGGGAAGGAAACAGAGTAAGGTGAGGAAAATAATCTCCCAAGTCCCCAGTTTACATTTGGTGGCAGAATAATGTGTGCTTTAATAAAAATTTTTAAAGAAAGCAATCATTTGAACTCAGAGCATTATTTTCTTCCTTAAATTGTTTTCACTTACATGTTAAGATTTTTCTCTTCTAAGTCAAAGGAAGAGCAAGTACAGCTGGTTTTTCTTTGTACATGGGAACAGCTTTTACAGTAGTTATAAGTTTGATTATATCCAGAGACAGATTCTCCCAAGGGAAAATTTATCAACCAAGTCAGCATCAAGTACAAATATTCACAAACAGTTGTTGAAACAGTTGTTTATCAATAATATCAAATGACATCTGCTCTACCCCTTGTAATGGGAGGAGGGAGAGCAGATCTTAAGTCTTATTTCTCTCCCTTCATACTTCGCATACTTGGTTCCTGGGTTTATGAATTATGGTAATCAAAAGAGAACTGGGAAGATACAGAAAAAAACATTGATTACATTAGAAAAGACCCATTGTGAACGGAGGAAGAAAATAGAACAGGATCAGCCAGGGAAATGAGAGAAAAGAGACAAAAAAGCAGTATGGATTGGAGTTCCTACTGTCCAGTGATTGGTGTTGTTTCTGCAACAGCGAGGGTTCCATCCCCAGCCGGTGCAGTGGATTAAGGATCTGGTGTTAACCACGGCTACAGTGTGTAGGTCACAGATTTAATCTCTGGCCCAGGAACTTCCATAAGCAGTGGGTGTGGTAAACAACAACAACCACCCAGTAAGAGTCATGTTAGGAAAATTTGCAGTCAAATTGGAGACAGAATATAGAGGAACTTACATGCATGCAGGAGGTTGAGAGTAGAAAAATGGAGTTTAAAATGCTCTTGCTGTTTTGTACATGTAACCTATTTTGGCAATTTCTTGAGATGCTATTCATTTACTTATTTGCCTTCTAGACTCTGAATTCTCAGGCTGAGACAACCCACAGACAAGAGTGAGCAAACTGTACATTGACCTTGATCTGCCTTCCTCCACATTCTGAGCCCATTGTCATTACTCTCTACCCCAACGTTCTAAGCCAGATACATCAGGAACGGTGACATTCCTGACTAATAAAGATGGGGAACCAGGGCCCTGTGCTGGTGTGGCTACTCATCTAAGATGGAGAACAGAGACAGCAGGAAGGTGAAAGGGAACAGGAGGAAAGGCACGACACAAGAACTAACCCACCATCAAGAAATTGGTCCAGCTGACCCCCCCCAGCAAACCACTTTTGCTGCCATCACTCATTCTCCTGTTCTCCAACCAAATATAAGCTTGAGGTCTGATTCATGCATGTGCAAACATCCTGCCTTGGTTCTCAGCCACTAAATCATTCCTTTCTTACAACACAGGCTCCATCAGCCCCACTCAACTTTGTATTCAATACATTCTTGAATCATTTCCAAGAAGCAGGTACCAGCTGGTCACACAGGTGCCTTCATCCATAGAACAACTTGCAACTTGCAGGAATCTGTTTGTCCCCTGCACCTGCAGATTCACACCACCTGCTGACAACTCGCCATGTCTGGGGCATCTGATGGCAATGGCACTTTTCATCAGGCAAAATGTACCTTTAGAAAACGTGAAAATCACGGCGAGGTCAGCTCCAAAATTTGCAAGAGTCATAATGATCATGAGATTTCATATCCCCAGAAACTCTTTGGCAAACTTAAATGTTTGCCTTTGTGGATGAAATTTAAGGCAAAGTCAATGAAAAGAAAGTTCAGATGAGAAAATAGTCGTGGTAGGTCACAACCTCACGAAATTGCCTGATTATGTTTGTGCCCTAACTATTCCCTAACTGCTTTGGCCCTTCTCCCTTTCAACCAAGCCAAGGTTGATTAAATACATTTTCTGTGTGTGTGAATAAGATTTTGCAAGATGTTTATGAATTCGAAGACTTTGCTGGGGACTAAAAGCCCCTGCCTTAGACACTGCACTTGCAGGGCTCATAAATCAAATGGCTGAACATTTCCTACATCTTCCAGATGCAGCCACAAATATTCTCCGTCAGCACAGCAGCCAAAATGAGAAAGGGACTTGAGGATATTCATGATGAGGTTTCAAATGCCATCACTAAAGCTATCATGCACATAAGTGCAATATCTTTAAAAACTGGAATTTTAGCCTCTCTCATTATAATTTCCTTCTTTATGTAACATAATGTGAAGCCATAATGGTCTTAAGTTACACAATCCTGGAGAAAACTGTTTCATTCCAAGTTGTTTTGCACATTTTAAGATTAAGGTACAAATTTTATTTTTCTCATCGTCCCTTAACTCAAGCCATGTAGGTGAGATTTTAATCATATTACTTTATTGACTGTTTCAGTTTTTTAAAAACTATATTTTAAACATTTATCAACAAGGCTCTTAGTGTACTATTCTCTGCAAAGTACCCCTAGAATTATATTTTCCTACTCTGATGATTAAAACTTTGGAGTCATAAAGACATTTCTTTTTGCCATACTGATTTGAGTTATAAATTAACTTCATAATCTTAATATCCAGTTTTTAACATTATTGAAAATTTATCTCCCACATAGTAAATAACTCCATTACCAATATAATATGACATATATATTAGTATAATATTAGTATAATACTTATAATACCTTAATATTATAATATATTTATGTAATACTTATAATAGTTATATATTATGTTTGTATAGTATATATAATGTATGTATATATGCACTTTATGTATTTATAGGTATAATATAATATATATTATATATAATATGATTCCTTTATGTTCACTACACTTATTGTGATAATCACCTCATGATGTATTTTATTTGACAATGTCAAATTATTATGCTGTACACCTTAAAGTTCTGTCAATTATATCTCAGTAAAACTTGAAGACTTAAAAATTATAAGGATAAATTTATTCCCTCAGGAAAGCATTACTACTAAAACCCCCTGAATTTGTGTCATATAATATATAGTCATCTCAGAGTAGAACATGCAGATGTGTTTCAATTATATACAATGTTTTTTGGTTCCGTTCATTTTATTATAGTTTCCAATGTTGTGTCTACAAGGGTCACAATGTTCCATTAAATTGCTTTAAAAATTATTTAATTGAAAAATCCAGTCAAACCAAATATAAGTCCAAATCAACTCTTATTTCAATTAACATTCGTTCACTGAGACCTCAAGTATGTAGAAATATATTAGCATTTTTGCTTTTACATAGAACTATACATTCTCTTTAATAAGGCATATTAGTTTGATATCAGTGAATAGAATATGATTTTAGACATATTATATAATTTGCCAAGTGCTAAGTCTTACCTGGTAATGTCATCTTCAGTGGCTGCTTCTTACCCCTTTCACTGTCACATTGTTTACATTTTAATAGGGGGATGATGATGCAAAGACAGCAAAAGGGAAAAAGGAAAGAAGGTAGATGAAGAGAAAAAAAATGTTATATATAGTGGTCTTTGAAATTATCTTTTTATTTTCATTATTCTAATATCTTTATTTTTATTTATTTATTTATTTTGCTTTTTAGGGCAACACCTACAGCATATGGAGTTTCCCAGGCTAGAGGTCTAATCAGAGCGACAGCTGCCAGCCTACACCAGAGCCACAGCAACTCAGGATCCAAGCCTCATCTGCAACCTACACCACAGCTCACGGCAACGCCAGATCCTTAACCCACTGAGCGAGGCCAGGGATTGAACCCACAACCTCATGATTCCTAGTCGGATTCATTTCTGCTGTGCCACGATGGGAACTCCTAATATCTTTAATCTTAAATTTTATCCCTCCCTTCTTCTACACCTGCCCACAGGTTCGCTTCCTTTTTTTTTTTTTTTTTTTTTTTTTTTGTCTTTTTAGGGTCACACCCACAGCTTATGCAAGTTCAATTAAACCAGCATCCTCTTGGATACTGGTTGGATTCTTAACCTGCTGAGCCACAACAGGAACTCCTGCTTCCTCATTTTTGAAAGAAGGGCTGACAGAGAGGATGTAGGATTTCAGAAAAGGACATTCCAAACTGCCAACAAACCAGAACCAAAGAAGGAGGTTAATATCGGTGTTTGTCATAGTAGAACATTAAACATTAAAATGTTTACCCAAAATGCAACTGTTTCCTTGTTGGGTATATTAAATGTCCCAGTATTGAGAAATCTTCCAGGGCAGATGTAACTTACTATCTAGAAAGGATGCTTCCATGGACGGCCTGGCTTAATTCTGTTTTAAACTTGTTAAAGACGGCGAAAGATTGACACTGTAGTTAAACACTTGCGAAAATGTTTTCAAATTCCCCCAATAGTTCAGTTAATATTTTTGTTATGGGTTATTGATCCTTTTATAATTTGTTGGTGGTAAAAGCAGACAAGGTTGATGTTTCTGCTCTTTAAAGTACATTGACAATTATCTCTCTACTATATCTAGGAGATAAAAACAAATCTGTATTTTACTAAAGTGACGATTAATTCTACAGGAGGATATAAAAATGTACAGTCATCAGGTGTTCCCATCATGGTACAGCAGTAACAAACACCGCTGTTATGCGTGAGGATGGGATTTTGATTTCGATCCCTGGCCTCACTCAGTGGGTTAAGGATCTGGCATTGCCATGAGCTGTGGTGTAAGTTGCAGACATGGCTTGGATCCCACGTGGCTCCAATTTGATCCCTAGCCTAGGAACTTCCCTATGCAAAGTGTGTGGCCCTAAAAAGACAAAAAAAAAAATGTACAGTCATCAGAAAACATAAAGAAGATAGGATATGAGTGACAATTTTAAGGGAGAAACTGAATAAAGGACAGCACAAAGTTTTATCTGAACTCAAGAGAGGATCACATACCATTTGCCTGAAGGGCACCAAGATGACTTTGAATTGCAGGTGCCAGTTCATGGGCCTCCATGTTGGTCAGGACGGGATGAAATGGAGCAAAGCCAGCCCCATCCAGTACAAAGAACTAAAAAATAAGGAGAAGGAACAGGGAATGATTTACCCAGAAAACACCAAATGCCCTAAATCACAAAATCTTCAAATGTTGACACACCCTTCAAGTACCATGGCATGAGAAGTCCTTTTAAAAATGCAAATTAAATATGTAAGCCTCCTATAGCAATCATTTAAAATACAAGCTAGAGTTCCCATTGTGGCTCAGCAGGTTAAGAACCCAATATAGTGTCCAAGAGAATATAGGTTTGATCCCTGGCCTTGCTCAGCAAGTTAAGGATCCAGCACTGAGGCAAGCTGCAGAGTAGGTCGCAGATGTGGCTCAGATCTGGTGTTGTGGTAGCTTTGGGTAGACCTCAGCTGCAGCTCCAATTCGACCCCTAGCTCGGGAACTTCCATATGCAACAGATGTGGCTGTAAGAAGAAAAAAAAATTTAATAGTAAATAATAAAATTAAAGCCAATAATACCTAAACTTTTTCTCAGTTTCTGATTTAACCGCCAAGCATTAATGTCCATCTTAATGTGAACACAGTAAAAGGGACGAGGATCAGAAGTCAGTTCTAAAACAATCCTTGCCATCCATTTGCTGAGCGACTGGATGGAAGTTACTGGACCTTCAGGTCTCGTCTAGAGAACATTGATAATAAACCTGATAATAAGCCATCATCGTCCCATGGTTGTTGGTGGGGGAGTGGGCACTAAAGAAGATGGAATTTAAAAGGAAATAAACACTTCCAAAAATGTATTACTTGGTAACAAGGTTATATGTGAACCTACACTATGTAGCATATTGAAAAGTAATGCTTACATGCTTCAGTTTTCTCTCACATACACACACGCCCATGCACACATGTTTGATGCTTTACTTCTTTCCTTCTTTTGAGGAGAGACAGTGAGTGTCTGTCTGGATGTACTAGAGGAACAGGTCATCCCGTGGCTACAGGACACATCCATCAGAATGGAGATTTGACCTCTGCCCTCGAATCATCTGAAGGTCCATCACGACCGTCTTCTGGGGTTCCAGACTGGCCATTTTAGTCAAAGTTTTGATGGCCTCTAGAGCACTGACCACCAGCTCCCTAAGCCACACAGTGAGACTTCTCAAGATATCAAGACCACGGGTGTTTCCTATTCTTCTCTGCAGCCTTGAGAAAACAGAGGATTCATTTCATTTCATCTCAGCCATCAAAGAGTGACAAATTCCAGTGAAGATTTGCTATGGACTATGTGACATGAGGAACTCATGCGGAAGGCTTTCTTACTCTACCTCACATTTTTGGAAAATGTTTAAATCATCTTGTAATACAGTTGAATAAAGTACTATCTAGTAGGTCATTACTATCTAACTTGTAGAATTCTTCAAAGAACAACAAAAAAATCTTTCTTTAAAGAGTAAAAAGCAAAGTTGAAACATCCTATCCCATAAGCTCAGGAATAAAAATAAAATCAGCTGATCAGGAGAGTAACTGTATACGGTATGGCTGCATTCTACTCTTCATTAAACTAAAGGCACGATTTCTTGTTATTAAATAATTACTTTTCATAAGATGATGGATAGTAACAAAGAGGGTTTTCTAAATTCTCACTGTTATCTACTTTATTTTTTATCCAGGCTTTAATTATGGGAATTTTTGATGGAAAAAAATCGTTTGGATGCATGCAGCTTAGGTTTCACTCCTAAATCACCAGTAATCGTGATGTTACTCTTCTTCCTCCAAACAACCATCCTTCCTATCATCTCCAAACGACACCGTTGCAGGCAAGCTCTCCATCAGCTGTACAGCTGTGACACCAGACAATGTGCAGTGTAATCCATTCTGCCACATCTGCTTGGTCTCTCACATATTTAACTAAGCTTTCATCTCTGAAGTGCAAAGATAATTATTTCCAGAAGTCACAGAAGAAAGCAGGACCATTGGAGGACATGGGTGTTAGAGTTTTGCTTGACTTTCAGACAGTGAACAAAAGAGAAAATCTCAGAGGAGGATTTGTGAGATTCTACAGGAAGTATGTGTTTTACAGTTCAGGTTTTGTCTTAGAGAATAAGTAATCTCCTCCCCATCCGGAAATCCCACAAGGGCAGGAAGCACGCTGTCTGACAGTCTTTCCAGCGAGTTGGAGAGCTCCACTGATTTCTAGGACTGAGCACAAAACCCGTCTGGCAGACCAAGAGTTTCTTGCAGGGACAAGGTCCTGGCTTGGACATAGGGCTGCCCTTGGTCTCACAAGAACCAGGAAAAAAAAAAGCCATCTTTAACAAAGCAGCATTCATTTAAATATTTCTGTTAACGATGTTGAAATCTCATTACCACCCAGCTAACACACATGTGATTATTGGATTTCTTTCTTATTAATTAAACAAAAATAGCTCTTGGGAGGTCTCATCATGGCAAAGCAGAAACGAATCCAACTAAGAACCATGAAGTTGCGGGTTCGATCCTTGGCCTCACCCAATTGGTTAAGGATTCTGCGTTGCCATGGGCTGTGGTGTAGGCCTCGGACATGGCTCAGATCTGATGTTTCTGTGGCCATGGTGTAGACCGGCAGCTGTAACTCCAACTGGACCCCTAGCCTAGAAACCTCCATAAGCCATGGGTGTGGCCCTAGAAAGAAAAGAAAATAGCTCTTGACTTGTTTATAATTTTGCAAGTTTTGTTAATTTTGTTTTCTATCATGTCATAACATTCAAACACTGCCTTATCTTTTTCTTTTCACCCATTCTAGATGACTTGGTTATGACAAAATGAAAAAATAATTACTAGCAAGTCCTTTATTTGTAATCAATAATATGAGGATATCCTATTAAATTAAAGCAGGAAAAACTCATAAATAGCAGGGATATACTTGATTGATTTCCTGTTTAAAAAAACAAAACATAGCTTGTAAAAGTCAGAACCATTCATTTTAAAGATAATATGCTTATATCTATATTTCACCATGTCCATAATGTGAACCATTACTTTGTGAAGATTGCCATTACAATAATTAATTTATTTAATATATACTGTTTTCAAACACTCTGTTAAGAGCTCTACTTGCACTTTTATCTTTGTAAACTTTTTATTATGGAAATTGTCAATAAAATACAAAAGTACAATGATAGAATGAGTTCCCATATACCTCATAATTCATCCCTTGCAATTACAAACTCCTGGCCAATCTAGTTATTTTTATCCCCTCACCCATTTCATCACATCTGTACTATTTTGAAGTAAATCTTAACCTTCATGTGATTTCATCCAAAAATATTTCAGTATGGAATGTCTAGAAGGGTTGGAGTTTCTGTCATGGCTTAGCAGTTAATGAACCCAACTAGTATCCATGAGGATGTGGGTTCACTCTCTGGCCTCACTCAGTGGGTTAAGGATCTGGCATTGCTGTGAGTTGTGGCATAAGCCAGCAGCTGCACCTCCGATTTGACCCTCAGCCTGGGAAACTCCATATGCCATGGGTGCGGCCTTAAAAAAGACAAAAAAAAAAAAAAAAAAAAAAAAGAGAGAGAGAGAGAGAGAAGGGTTTTTTTAAGGCAGCATTATATTATATAATACTCAAGACAAGCTTATGGAGCCGATCCTATTAATACCTCCCTTTCACAGGCGAGAACACTAAAGCTTTAGAAGCGAAGCCTCTTGTCCATGTTCCCCTAGCATGGAGCCTACTGGGGATTCACTTACAGCTCTGTCTGAAGACGAAGTCAAAGATCCTGGTCATTACATTGCTCTCCAGTGTAAGAAACTTGCACCTTTGTAAAATTGTCTGATTTTTAAATATTGCAACACTGACTGGTACTTCATGGTGATAACACAAAGGAAGTAAAAATGCTCCTAATCACTTCAAGAGTTGAGAATTTTATCTAAGGCACTAGAGGACCTGAATGTCTGGGAACAAAAGTGGTCAAAGAAAGAAAGCATGATATGTCTCTTTCCCTACTATCTTTTTTTTTTTTTTTTTTTTTTTTGCTTTTTTGGGCCACACCCATGGCATGTGAAATTTCCCAGGCTAGGGATTGAATCAGAGCTACAGCTGCTGGCCTACGTCATGGTCTCAGAAATGAGAGATCCAAGCTGCATCTTCAAACTACCCCACAGCTCACAGCAACACCCAATCCCGGACCCAATGAGCGAGGCTAGGGATTGAACCCACATCCTCATGGATACTAGTTGGATTTCATTTCCCCTGGGCCACAATGGGAACTCCAGTTGCTGGTTGTTTTTAATGTTGACATTCTACATCAATCCTTACTTAAATAAAATATACCTTTCAAGACAATTTTCATGCCTACATGTTTTCTCCCCCAAGATGAATCACTTGGGTCACTTGACTACTTGTAAAGCCAGCATGGAATCACTTTCATGTTCAGCTACTCTGAATAGTATCAACAATTATATGACATAGGATTTTGCAGTTGAAATGGAGCTATATAATCACAGTGATTTCCATGTACATTATCCTAGACATCATTCTGACTTAAAGAAGCCTAACCTGCAATTTTCAATTACTAGATCACACAGAAATAATTATCACAGAAGCAGGCCTGTGGAAGAGTCAAGGATTCCGCAAAAAGAGTCATTTCCTTGGGTATGTGGTGATGGGATGTCTCAGGAGACTGAACTGAAAGATGAGAAAATGGAAAAGTCTTTGTTTGGGATTTCTAACCCTAATGCTCAACTTACGCCCTTGTCTGCATTAAATAAGACTTTTTCCACTTGGACCTTGATACCAAAAAGCCAAAAATACATGATAATCTTTCACTTTCCATTTGGCTCATTAGCCTGCTTCTTTGTAGGGTGTGATTCAGTAAACAAGCACAACTTGCATACATGGCAAATAAAAGATGAAGAAGTCATGGACTTGCCATTACAATCGGTAGAGAGAGAAGTACAGGGATAACTATGATACATGGTAGTACAAGATGTCTCTCCTCTGAGAGGAAAGAAATTATAAGGAAGGTGGTTTGGGTGTGGTGATGTGGGTCCAAGAAAGAGCCAATGCTGTTCAGCTGGGGTGGAATAAAAAAGTCATGGCATTCCACCTAGGGTCTTAGGACAACCCCTCTCGGCTTGTTTCATTCCTACTAGTGCTCAGTCTCAAGGGCCACCTTCTCTGGGAATCCTTCCATTACCCTATCCCAAGTCTCACCTCTGTGCCCATTCTTAGCACCCTCACATTAATGCCCTTCCTGGTGATTCTAAAACAATGTTGCGAATCACTTTATCTCCTACTATGTTGATTTCCAGAGCACTGATTTTTACATCATTGCATCATGGTATTGCAGTCTTGGCAAAGAGTAGATGCTCAAAATTTTGTTAAATCATGAATAATGCTAAGGTTTAAGCAGGACCACACCTCAGAGGAGAGATGGCATTAGAGGTTGTAGATTGGGAGATAAATAAAAGTGCTGGTCATAGAAGTTAAAGGGGATGAGCTCCCAAAGGGACACGGTACCGGGGGAAGAGATCAGCCCTTGTGACTGATCTTCCCAATGGGGTTCACTCCTATTCATACTAGCTGTTCCCTGCTTGTCACCTAATGCACCCCACCCACCCTCAGGATGCCTCTTATCCTGCTTGAATTTTCTTTCTTTATTAAGGCATTTTATTATACTATTAAGTTTTTATTGTACTATAGCATTTTATTACACTACCAACAGAACTCCAAGAAGCAAGACGAGGCCAACCTTGACCTCAACATGCCACCCAGAGTCCAAGACACACTCATATGAACTCCATATGAATGATTCATATGAACACACTCATATGAATCCCATAAACCATCAGGGTTTACCCAAGAAAGACAGGCGACTTCTCCTAAAGTTTCCTTACTGAGCTCTCCACTTCACCCAAGGCCTTAATCCAGGTGCAGGGAGGAAGTCAAGAGCATAACCACCTGGTCAGGGAGTTGAGGTGGCCTGGATGTCTTCTGGGGCCAAGGTACTGTCACTGGTCACTTTAGCTAAAGCACGGCACCAGTATCCATACCACTTTTTCTAAATGAATGATTCCCAAGGCAGGGATAACTTCCCACGGGACACAGGTAATAAGTCAGTTTTCCCTGCAGGACAGCTTTCAAGAAAGAATCATCTCATTTGGAGATATTTTCACTGCCATCTGAGGACTACATAGTCTACTGATGGTGTTTCTCTAAACCTTTGAAGATCACTTATGATCGCTCTGATGATGCAATTTACCATTTTGTGGTGAGAGAAGCAAGTCAATGCCTGTTTTTTACACAATAAGTGAATAGCTCCCAGCAGTGCATGTGGTGCACCTGGAAGGAAAGTGTTGCTTGCAATGGTCAGAGTTCTCCAAGCGGAACCTATATGGTCACACAGCACAGGGTGACCGTGCCTCCAAGGCAGCCCCAACACAAGGAGGGTTGAAATTTTATATAAAGTGACAGGGAAAGACTGAAAAGTTGGAATAAAGACCTGAGGAATGTGGAGACTGGAAGAAGCTTTGTGAATATCTAGAGCTGTATCTCTCTTATTCATGCAAAAGCAGAGTAAATAAAAGATCGCTAAAAAATACTTGACTAGAATGTAGGAAGCCTGGAAGTTCCCATCATGGCAGAAACGAATCTGACTAGTATCCATGAGGATGCAGGTTCAATCCCTGGCCTTGCTCAGTGGGTTAAGGATTTGGTGTTGCTGTGAGCTGTGTGGGGTAAGTTGCACATGCCGTTCGGATCTGGCATTGCAGTGGCTGTGGTGCAGGCCAGCTGCTACAGCTCCGATTCGGCCCCTAGCCTGGGACTTCCATATGTCACAGATGCAGCCCTAAAAATACCAAAAGAAAAAAAAAAAAAGAGAGAGAGAGAGAGAAGGAAAGTAGGCAACCTGGATTAGAGGGCCTTCATTTTTCCTGAGCATTTCTGTGAATAGTCAACTGGAAATTCCAGTCCTCCGTGTGGTCTACAACATGAAGGGGCTGGATGAGGTATTTTGCGAAGAACTTTCTGCCTCTGTGATTCCACACTGATCTGCACCTGCAGAAGTCCATGGCACATGTGAATAAATCTCAGATCCTCACAGTCAACAATGTTCTGAATCTGAGAATCAGAACTCTTTAAAATAACCCGTGGCTAATACAGCTGATTCCCACCACCACAACATCATCAAAGGCTGTCATCTCACTGTGATTTATTATTTCTCATAGCAATCTCCACAATCTGAAAATACATTCTATGTGGTTTTTTTTTTTAATTGTTTATTTCCCTCAAAGGAATGTAGGCTTCATGGGGGGGGGGGGGGGCGGATTTTGAGTCTTTTTCACATCCATATTTTTGGCACCTAAAAGAGTGCCTAACGGGTAATAGGTCCAAGATAGATACTTAACAAATGTCATAATTTAACTATGAAAATATTTGATTTTTCAGATTTCCTACTGAGGTACATGCCTACTACTTAGAATCCATTTTCAAACCAAAAGGATTCCAAGAGTATTTCCTGCTTGTAATTACATATTATCCATTTCCTGGTTTAGAGGCATTTTGCTAAAGATAATGCTATTTTTAGCCATGTTTCTATCTAAAAGAAAAAACATAAAATAAATTGAAGTCACTTGGCTGTACTGATTTCATTGCTTCAAACAAATCATTTTCTTCTAATTTTTTAATACTTGAAAAAATTCATCTATTTTGATGAGTTGACTTGAGGGGGAAAATCAAGTTGAATATCCTAAATAAACAAATTAAATAACATATTATTTGGGGCTATAGTTAAGATATTGAACGATCTACTTGTAGTCACATTCCCCCTCCCATGGGTCTTTTCCAATGTAATCAATGTTTTCTCTGTATCTTCCTGGTTCTCTTTTGATTACTGCTTTTGATAATTAACCCAAATTAATGGATGTTTTATTTATTAATTGTGATAACAACATTTATCATTTCTTATATCTCTCAGCTGTTCAATATGTGAAGTGGAATAGATTTTTTTAACTTTCCAGTAACATGACCAAGAAAAAAAAAATAGAAGTATACAAACAAAAATAAAACTTTGAACAGGCAGTATAATTTGTGGTCAAGTATGTCAATTCTAGAATTTTATAATTTGGATCCAGTTCTGACACTACCTCATAATCTCAGATGAGTTATTTAACCACTAGGAGCTTTACTTTTTCCATATGTAAAAACCTGGATTAATAGTAGTATCCACCAGCTGGGAAAGTTAAAAGAGATAAACTTGCAAAGCATTTATCACAGTATCTGGCAAACAGTAAATTCTCACTAAATCTTTGCTATCATTACCATTTAAAACTTCAATTGGCTAAACATCTTAATCAAAATATCTTCTGGTCAGTGTAAGTCTTTAATAAATACTCCACATGTGTTTATCAAGAATCTACTAAGTTAGCAATATCACAGTCATAAATATTCATTATGTTGCTTATGCAGCCTATCTTAGCCCAGTTCCCTGGAAACAGAGCCCCAGGCAAAAGCAGATGTGCTGACGTTTGTTAAGGAGTGCAGTCCAAAAGGGTAGGCATGAGCAAGATCAAATAAAAACCATACTGGACACAGCTTCATGCTGAGCTAGTCGTTTGGTTTCATAAGATATCTCCCGTGAGCACTGACGAAGCTACTGAGTCTACACAGTCTCTTCATGATGGAGGAAGAGGGTAGAGTTTATCCAGCCCTCCTATTGTTCAAATATTGCCCATAGGCATGGACACTCACTTATACATGGGCTCCCCTTAACACCCTGATGTATTACTTTCCAATTACAGGAAAACCACAGGGCTTGAGCTCAGGAAAGTGGGCAAGCTGATGCTTTAGGGGCATGTTCATGGGCAACACGGGGAAATAGGGAGCAGCTGCCACCACAGGCCTCCTTGTCTATAAAGCAGGGACATCTTCTGAGAGTCTGGGAGTAAGGCAAGTACATCAATCTAGAGTCATGCACAATACGACTCTGATACACACACTAGCCACAGCAGCTCAGAGTTAAGGGGGCTGGGATTAAGAACTCCTAGATGAATCAAATCATATCTCTGTTTCTTCTAACTTATCTGAGCCAGGAGTCTATCAAGTTTCTCTGAATATCCAAAGCACTCACTCATAAGTAGACTCTATGTGACTCTATATCAGACTCCAAATTATCTTCTACTGTAATTGATCTTCAGTCTTTTCAACTGCCACGTCATTCACTGGCATGTGAAAGAGCAAAATAACAAAAAAATCAAACACAGAACAAAACAAAATTACCTGAATCTATCAATGGCAGTGCATCTAGAAAACATGCTACACATGAAGAAAAAAACCTTGTCAACTATTGTTTTCAAAAGTTATGCTATAACGGAGTTCCTGTTGTGGCACAGTGGTTAACGAACCCAACTGGGAACCATGAGGTTGCGGGTTTGATCCTGGCCTTGGTCAGTGGGTTAAGGATCCGGTGTTGCTGTGAGCTGTGGTGTAGGTCACAGACATGGTTCAGATCCCACTTTGCTGTGGCTGTGGTGTAGGCCAACAGCTGCAGCTCCGATTATGACCCCTAGCCTGGGAACTTCCATATGCCAAGGGTGTGGCCCTGAAAAGAAAAAAAAAAGTGGTGATATAGCAGCACTATTCACAATAGTCAAGACACGGAAACAACCTAAATGTCTACCAACAGATGAATGGATTAAGATGATGTAGTACGTATACATGATGGAATATTACTCAGCCGTAAAAAGGAATGAATCATGTCATTTGCAGCAACATGGATTAACTAGAGATTCTCATACCAAGTGGTAAGTCAGTAAAAGAAAGACAAATACCATGTGATATCACTTACATGTGAAATCTAAAATATGGCACAAATGAACCTATCCACAAAACAAAAACAGACTCACAGACATAGAAAACAGACTTGTGCTTTTCAAGGGGGAGGGGAGAGAGTGGGATATACTGGGAGTTTGGGGTTGGTAGATGCAAACTATTATATTTAGAATGGACAAGCAATGAAGTCCTACTGTATTCCACAGGGAACTATATCAAGTCTCTTGGGATAGAACGTCATGGAAGATAATATGAGAAAAAGAATGTGTACACACGTATGACTGGGTCACTTTGCTGTACAGCAGAAAATTGGCACAACACTATAAATCAACTATACTCTAATTTTTAAAAAAGAACTTAATCTCATCTGTTACTTTTTGCTTATTCTCATGTGACTATTAAGCCACTACAAATTTCAAAATTACTTCTATGATTCTCATTGCTCTTTAACTGGGCAATGCTGCCTTAGAGCATGAATTCCATGGCTTCAAAATGGAAAGTTCCTTATTCGATATCTACTCTGAGAAGTCCCTGTACAGAGTTTATGAATAGCAGAGACATGGTGATTCATAAACACTATGACTTCTCCTCTCCATTATAAAGTCATATTTTAAATTTCTTTATCACTTCAAGAGCAACATCCATCCTTCAAACAAAAGTCCTTTCCAAACCAGAGCTGTTGGTAAAGATATGGTTAGACACAAACCCACAGATTTGCAACCATGGCAGCACCCCCAGCTCCACAGGGCTCTCCCTGGAATCACCCTGCCTGGTGGGAGTTAACTGTATCAACCCTAGTGGAAGCCCCAGTTACCTTTGGTATTCTAAAACCTTCCATCACTAAGAAAGGAAAGCAGTTATGAATTAGAGATGGTTCACATTTCTTGTTTATTACAGCCTCTTGGTGAATATCTTCAAGGTTCTGACATGTGAACAGCACATGGGAAATGAAATAAGAAATGAAGACCAGTCCACAAACTATGAACATGAGTGTGCACACAGCAGCCTGTGATGACACAGCCCTGCACAGAGAAACCAAGCAGACAGTCCCCTGTGTGCACGCCCGGGGGGTATGCATATTATTTATGTGCCCAAGTCTCCTCTCATCATTCAAAAGGACCTTGCCTGTTCTCTTCCTCCAAATTGCTCAGTAATCAGCTATTGGAAAGGCAAGGTAGTTCCGTGACATTGTCTTTGATCTTCATTCAAGGCCCATTCGCTTGGAGGTCAGCGTGTACCAGAGCTAAAGAAGTGATGCTATAGAAATGGTACCAACTGCTTGTGGGGACAAAGTGGTTTTATGCTTCTTTCCATACAAACCTGAGATAAAGCCAGGCATGAGAGCCAGTGGGCACATCTAAATAAATGATTGAGAAAATATTTTCCTGTGTCCATAAATTAATCCCTTGAAGTGTTCTAATGACATTTCTTCAAATATCTGTGCATCTCCTTTGCATACTAAGTCCCTTCACGATCTGACTCCAGCCTGCCATGACAACCTCATCTCACGTTACCGTCCCTTGGGCCCTTGCACTCCAGAAAGACCAACATTCTTCTGCTTTTCCAAGCGTGCCATTTTCTCTCACACACGTCTGCCCACATGCTTTCCCCTCTATCTGGAGAGTTCTTCCTCGCTAACCCTGCTGGCTTAAATCTATTTATTCTGTATAATGAAGCTCAAATTTCACAACTCAGTGAACTTTCACTTCATAAAAAAATGATTTTTGAAATCCAATTTAAAACATTTTTAGATGAGTCTGTGGAAAACAGGGAGAAGTAATGGCATTCAATCTAGAAGAATTTTAAGAATTTCATTACCAGTTACTCAACATGCAATGAGTTTCTGTAAAAACCTAGACTCCACTTACACATATATGTTCATAATTTCTCTCTGAAGAGGATATGAAGAATTCTGTATACAACACATGTACATACATAGAGAGACTTGCGATATTAATGTTAACCAAAAAGAAAATTTGGCCACTACATTTATTAATGTTTTGGAAACAAAATCATATTTAATAGTAATTAGAGATAAATCTGCTGTTATTTGGTCGTTAGAATATTTCCTCACTAAAATGACTAAAAATGGTAGCTTCTGATGAAAAAATAAACAAAGCAATATGCAAAGGGATTCCAAATTAAAATTTCAGCTTCACTCATGACAACAAAAACATGTTTCTCTTCAAATTTAATTTCCATGAGAAACTATCCTAAATTAAAACCTTCCAGGGCAAGTGTCCTTCCATTTTTTTGCATTTTTACTACCTAGAGATCAAACAGTTTGACACAGCAAAAATTCTGGTAAGTTAGGAAGAAATGCTGATTGGTTTGTTGGCTGGTGGCCGGGGGAATGTTATGACCAAGTAATTATGTGTTCTGGACAGATGCATTAACCAGGCTTGGGGCTGGAGCCACTGGATATTATTTTAGTCATAAGGCTAGAGGAACTGAATCATTTTCAAAGCATTGGCTGGCTGACATTGCCTCACTGATGCCTGTTCCAATGACTCTTTGGCAGTAACTTCCAACGCTGCACTTATGACATGGTAAACAAAAACTACATTAAAGGTTTGCTTTTTAATCATGAAGGAGTTCAACATTTCCACTAAGCTCTCTTGCTATTCATCAAGTCACATTGAAGGCTATTGCAGATTTTCACAGCCCTGTTTTCCGACGGAAGAACGTAGCAGTATAGCAGGCAGAAAGGACTTAGTGTGTGTGTATCTGTGTATGTGTGTCTGTGTGTGTGTGTATCAATAAAAGGGACCATAATCAAAATTCAAAATGATATTACATTTTTACACAATTGTTCTCAAGTAGTCAATAGACTGAAAGTCAATAATAACTTTCACGTTTAGCAGGACTTATTTCAACTCATAAAATGCCATTCCTTTTAAAGAATCTATGTTTAATAATGAGAAAAATACACATAATAAGAAAATAATAGTCAACATGATGGTTTTGGTGCTTCGAGGAAAAGATAGTAAGTCCCATAATAATCAATTGGTTGGCTTCGGGCAGCTTTTTTTTTTTGTGCCATTTAGACTTATAGTTTTACTTTGATGTCAGGTACTAACTATAAATTTAATAATAATTTAATTGGAACTACACTTAGTTATTAAAAATATTTTTATACTAGTCATTTTAAAACAATAATAATTTTAATGTGATTTAAAATAGAGGCATTTTTACTTTTTTAAATGTGCTTAAATTATGAGGACCTGGTGACATTTCTCTCCAATGTAGCACTACTGAAGTAAAATGCAAATAGTAGTCAGGTTACCTGACATTTGAAAGATTTGAATTGGTATTTTCTTTATTAGCAAATGATTGATTTTTATAGATAACAAGGTAGGTGATGGATGGATGAATGGATGAATTAATAGACATGAATACCCGGATAGCCACAAACAAAGAAGGGAGTGTTTCATTGGTAGATTTGGTGTGTATGTATTTTTAGAATGTAATGCTACAAACTTAAAACTATTAAACCAAAGAAGTATCAGAGGATATGTTCCAAAATCAGATGTGCTTAAAATCATTCCTTAGAGAGTTATCATTTTGTTTCACTTTCGTAATATTATTGTGACTTTTACATTTTTGATTACTCACAAATAATCCATCGGGGAAAATGAAAAACCACTGTTTTCATTTATGTCAGTAAATTTTTTTCTTTAACTCCAAAAAAAACCCCTCAGCAGTAAATCCATCAAATTATACTATGAGTGCATATGCTACATGCACTGAGACTAAATTACATATCTCTTAAATAACTGCAGCTGAAATTTTTTGGAAAAATACTTCATGAGATAATTATAAATTAGTAATGAAATACATTAATATGGTCATTATAGTCATTGTAAGCATCTTCTTGTTTTCATTAATGAAGTTCACCATTTACAATGTCATTTGTTTGCTTTAAATGAGCTCATCCAGGCAATACTGTTTCCTCCTACTAAAGAGTTATCAAAAGTCTGGAGGTCTCAGTGAACTGGAAGGTACTTAATGAACTTGTTAGGAAAAATTTAGAAAAACTCCCTCCTAAACCATCATGAAATTCCAAAAATGTAAACTGATTCTTTGTCATATCCAGAAAGAATTTATTGAAAGAAACTTTAAAATATATCTAAAAAGCAAAAGCCCTATCAATGAACCCACAATGATGAACATGATGAAAACTTTATTTTTTAGAAAATGGAGAGAGCCGAAATAAAAAGGATAAGATTGGATTCTTCTCAATGAGGACAGAGGCAGAGTAAAAACCACCAGTCAAATTGTCTTAAGTCAAAATTGTAGCATGTTCTAAGAAAGTGTTGTTTATGATTCAAAAATATAGGATATATTGAAATGTAATCAATCCAGTTGGGTTAAAATTTGAAATATGTAATGAGACATAATGATACTATGTTGAAATTATTCTGTAACAAAACATTTTAGTCCATTAGAAATTGAAAGCATAATCAATATAAGAGAAAACCTTTACAGGAAATGTGCCCAACATCGAGAACATACTATAGACACCCTCTCATTTAAAAATTTCTCTTCCTTTCTTTGAACTAGGGACTTAGACATTTTCACAAAATAAAGGTTTTTTGGGGTTTTTTTTTTTTACTATTTTTATCATTTTAATAAACTTATTTGGCTCTGAATTGTTACTAATTTCACTAATAGTAAGTAGTGGACCTAATTGCCACTTGAACCAATCATTGGATAAAGAGGTGGAATATGAATTAATTATTTTATTAACTATTTTATCATATGTGGTATATTCAATTCATTTCTGAAAAACAAACAAAAAAATCAGAATAGTTTGATAGTGGCATGTAGATTGTGAGATTAAAACATCTGCCATGTAACAGCTATTTACAGAATATCATGAATAAAGAAATCAGTTCTTAATAAATGGGGATTATTTATAAAATCTAGTGTTCAGGATATTTTTTCACCACTCACTTTACCTCGTGCATTTTTTTCATTCAGTATATATATTGCATATATCCATCAATTATAATAATTCCTGTTTAAATGCAAGAAATTCTGGGACTCATCTTTTCAAAAGTTTTTATAAGATGCTTTTTTATTTTTAAAAAATCTATACAATCAGATGTTCACCTAGCTGAGGACTGCCCCCAAAAAAGGCAGAGACTTTGAAAAAAAGTCTTTGAACAAGCAAGGTAGAAAATATGGTAAAAATGTTGAAAGGTATTTTATTACCATAGGGTGTAGTAAATGTGAGTTTAGCATCCAGTGACCTAAATTACATACAGAAATTTACACAATATATTCTCTGACGGACCTAAAGAAAATACAGTTTTTAAGCAAGCTTTAAAAAAAGAATACCAAAAAAAAAAAAAGCATGTTCATGTGAAGTGATCCTCCACTAATGATTTTCTTAAAGAAAAAAAATAAAAAGAAAGTAACTTTCTTTAAAGCCTAAACAAGGCTGAAAAGACACACAGACACACATCTGTCATACGTTTGCTGCTTTATAGTTACTGCTTTAAGAAAGGATGTGAGTTATGAAGTGAGTCCTTTTGTAAACAGTCTAATAAAGTCTGGGTATGATATACAAGGCATCAGAACTCTTCAAGCTGCTGTTCTCTAAATCATACTAAGAATTATATAAGAGAATCCAAGTTTTTGCTACACCAACTCAAAACACCAGGCTGCTTTATCATTTTTAAAATCCTTTTAAGAGAAGCTGTGTTATTCTTCCACTGTACCGAGAGGTAAGAACCCAGCAGTGAAGAATCTACATTTTATAAGATGCCCATGCGTTTTGGAGAGAGGGGGTCCATACATTTAATTTATGAGCCCTAATTATTTTTTTTTCCTCCTGAAACCTCATGTTGTTAGTTGCACAGAGGGAGAAGACACGGGACAAGTCCTTTCTAGGTATTTATTCTTAAGAAAGAGGTTGGGAAAGGGGCACAGAAAAGCCAGTTAACCTCCCATGACTTGGTCACTGTAGTTGTTAAAAACTAAAATGAAAAGACCATAGATTTTAAACGCTCAGAAGACAGTAGACTATCTCCTCTTGTTCTCACCTTTCTTTTCTACTGAATATTTCCTAATCAAATAATTTAAATCCCCTGGGGTTAATTTGCACGAAGACTGTATAAAGAATCTTCCTGTCTTCAGAGTCTGAGATTATAGAAGTTGTGAGAATATTTTAGTTCTTACTTTCCTTTCTGTTAACTATGCCCAGAAAGGCTGGGACTCATTCTCTTTAATTGATGCTGCACACATGACAACAAAATAAGTTTCAATAAAAATATATTTGAATAAGTCTAGTTCAGCCCTATCACTTGTGACTCTAATTTTTAACAGTTTATTCTTATTATTCACATCAAAACTAAAACCAACCCCTAAAGAAGAAAATGTTAAAAATTATAAAAATCTCTTCCACTAGTTGAAGAAAAAATTGTTTTCTTGGTTTCTATAAATATGTAAAGGGAAGGAAATGTTAACGTGAGAAAATCTGGAGCTAAAGTAAAATTTGGACCTAAATAATTAACAAGTCACTAATAAAGCATTGAATGTTAAGCTCTAATCATTTCATGGCCATTTACGCTGCTACTCCTTGAAGGCAACAAGGAAAGAGAAATGAAATGATGGGAAAAAATAAAATTTAAAGACAAAAACTAACAGTACAGATTTGTTTATTGGCTCATGTGAGACATGGAATTGTAATCAACTTCCCGGGACACTCTAATTAAGGTCTACTATTATTTCATAAGAATTTCTCTTCTTTCAATTTACTGTTACACTTAGTATGTAAGTCTAACTTGCAAATTTATTTCGATTTTTGATTTTCGTCAATAGGTATTCCCTATGGATAAGAGTAGATACTGCAAGATAAGATGTGAAGAAAAAAAAGAAAAATGGAGAGAGCAAAGAGTTTGAGATTTTAGAAGTTGTAAGAATATTTTAGTTCTTACTTTCCTTTCTGCTAACTATGCCCAGAAACTCTGGGACTCACTCTCTTTAACTGATGCTGTATAGTATTTACGCACGCATGACAACAAAATATGTTTCAATAAAAATATATTTGAACTAGCAAAGCAAAATTGCTTTAAGCTTTTGATCTGTCTCATAGCTCACATCGCTAAAGTCTTTTCCTTTCAACAGTTACATTCAGAAAGTCAAAGATATACAGCTGACGATTCAAGCTGAATGACAGCACGATAAACTATGGTTTCTCCTGAAGATAAAATACATCATAAATCGGTGCAACACTTACCTCATTTTAAATATTACTGTCTCCTTTTATCAGGTAACACTATATGACCTCCCCTTACCTCCTTTCTTCCCATATTTTACATGGGATTTTAATTCTATGCAATGATCACAACCAGAATTTTTTTTAAATTAAAATAGGATATATGGCTTTAAAGGCTTAGGTTGTCTGATAGCTTTAATTAAAAGAAAATATAACAAGGGCAGACAGATTCTGATGCCCTCCAAAATGTGACAATAATGGAATTCTATCTATTTTTAAATTGCAATAACTCGAAAATTAGCTGCAATTTATCACAGGATAGGCATCATACTTTAATGAAATGGAAATGCATTCACGACTACATGGCAAAGAGGTATTTTTGCAGGGAATGTATGACAACATAACATGTAGTTTTTTTCTCATTAACATATATATTAATGAATTACTGTGACCCTATGGACACCCTTTTTCCAGTGAACTGCTTGATACTGTCTGGTCTCCAGCCGGAAGTTATCCTTTTTCTGAGTACTTAAATCTGGATGACATTCCCTGGACTATTCAATGCATTCGATGTCCTGGTATAGATACTGATTATCATCTGCACAGCTTGGGATTCCCGTGCTACAACCTCCCAGGCCTGTTGAGAGGTGTGCTCTCTTCTTTGGCTGAAGAAGGAGGAGGGTCTCCCTTGGTCAGAGGCGGGGCGCCCCGGCTGCTTCTCCCACCACCACCACCGCCCCACCCCCCACCCTTCCACTCCCCCACTCCCCCACTCTCCCCCGCAGTCCGGCAGCAGACAGTGGTGGGTGGAGGGTGTAACAGAGCTGCTCCCTGCCCTTCTGTCCTTCCATCGCTGCCCCAGAGCATATGCAAGCGTAGCCCTTCCGGATACCTTGTCCATCACTGGAAACATCAGTCACAAAGGCTTTTCCCATTTTCCAGGGGCTTTTATCTGAACCTGGAATTGGCAATGGAAACCTGTAGACTCTCCTGACTCAGGCCCCAAACTATTCCGTCTTCTGAGTCCTTTTCCTTCCAGAACACCTCAGACAAAAGCCAGGAAATGCTCTCAGCCGTAGCCTTTCCTCAGGAGGACTGTGGCCACCAGGAGCTGAGGAGTCTTATCAGACACGAAGGTAGATGCCCACGCTGGCTGAAAATCTCTTTATTGACTCAATCCATCCTTTTTAAAATTATCTTTCTTGGGAGTTCCAGTTGTGGCTGAGCAGAAACGAATCTGACTAGCATTCATGATGATGTGGGTTCGATCCCTAGCCTTGCTCAGGGGGTTAAAGATCCGTAGTTGCGGTGAGCTGTGGTATAGGTCAAAAACACAGCTCAGATCCTGCGTTGCTGTGGCTGTGGTGTCGGCCGGCAGCTACAGCTCTGATTCCACCGCTAGCCTGAGAACATCCATATGCCAGGGGTCTGGCCCTAAAAAGAAAAAAAAAAGAAAAAAGATCATTCTTTTTTCCTGCACAAGGACTGCTGACTCTGTGGGCACTTTATGTGCACAAGTAAATAATATGACCTATTTTGATAGAATACAAAAAAGAAATAAAATGCCTTAGATTCCATCCTATGGATTTTAATGGTTTCCATTCAGAGCAGCCTTTGTGGGAGATTTGTGTTGATGGCCATCTAAGTGTTTCACCCCTCCACCCCCACCCCCATCCCTACAAACCACACCATGCGCTTGCTTCCCTACCTCTGTGAGTTGACATGGAGTTAATAGTGCAGTCCTTTCCTCAGAAAGAGAATAAGGCTGGGTGGTTCCAACATACTCCCTCAACAGCGTTCCATATTCCTGAAGCCCCAACTCTACCCCAAGAGCGAGGTACCCAGTGTTCCCTGCCAGCTCTGAACATCATCATCTCTACGCTATAGTTTTCTTTTCCTCCTCTTGCCTCAAAAAAATCCATGTCCTTCTTTTCCACAAGTAAACCTCTCTACAAGTGCTTAATTCCCTCTTCTCTTGCCCCCCTCAAGGACTTTGCACCTTCAATTTTCTACGCTTGTCCTCATCCCAGACTCCTCCCAATATGTCTTCAAAGACACATGGATCCAGTTGGAAGAACAAAATTACATCGTGTGTCTCTACCACATTCTTCCAGCTATTTTTCCATTTCTATCCTTCCTTTCATTGCTATAAACTTCCCAAGTACTCATTCTTCTCCTTCTATGGCACATATTTTTTGGGGGGGGGGGCTGCATCTGCAGCACTCAAAAGTTCCAGGACCAGGGATCAAATCTATGCCACAACTGAGATCAGAGCCACAGCAGTGACAACACCAGATCCTTAACCTGCTGCACCACCAGGGAGCTCCCATGGCACATAATCTATACATCATGAATTACCTGTTTCCTGTCTCTTCGCAAGAGATCTATACACTCCATGAAGGCAGAAATTAAGTTGTCTTCTTCCAGGCTGTACTGTACTTCTACAGTGCTAAGGAAAGTTTCTGACACACGGTAAGCATTCCGAACCCATTGATTATATCGGTTTATTTAATTGTAATAAGTGTTCCCTTTTTTTCTTACCAATTTCACCATAATTCCTGAAGATCTAGTTTCCACCCCTACATTCACCCAAAAATGTAGGCTCATCAAAAATACAGGGTTTATACTTTCTCAACTACTTACAGATAAATACTAAATACTAAATAACACTGTTTCAACCCTCACTCTTTTCGACCCTTAAGAATTGGAGGTTGACGAGGATTCTCTTTGGGGACTCTCAGGCACAATGGGACTTTGTCTCCACCTCCTTCAGTTAAACTTTACAAACTCACCCCACCATCTATACCCCAACTTCCTTGCCTGGAATGTTGTCAGACTCCAGTCTCTCGCATCTCAATCCACACTGTTATTAGAAGACTAATTTCCCCTGTTCAAAATTTCCGAAGCTTCTCTATGCTTGTATTAAGTCTAAACTCCTTATTCTAGCATTCAAGACCCTTCATAATGTCTCCAGCCTACATTGCTTATAGCCATCCCAGTCTACTTACTAAGACCACAAAGGTCATATATTTTCCTCTGTGGGACTTTTGCTTAATGTCAGTCGAATTCAGAATGCTTCCCTCTTTTTTCAAACTCTGCAAATAGTATCTACTTTTGAATATTCGATACAGATTACTATCTCTTCTTTAGGGAGAATTTATAACTTACAAATTTCAAGTGTAATGATGTTCATTTGAACCACTGTTTTGGAAACCAACCATGTACTTAATTATTGACTTCTTTTTATCAGTTTGGGAATATTTTTGTAATACACTCTTAGTGTTCAGAAATCAATAGATGCAGAAGTATATACCATAAAATTGTCCCTCTCCCAACCCATCCTTCAACCACCTAGGTTCCCTCCTGGAAGGAACCAGTGTTGTCCGCTTCTTGTGTATCTTTCTAGAGATATTTTATTAGAAGCAAATAAAATTGACTGCCTTTAATATGTTTAGCATTTTGTATCAAACAAATATGTATCTATTTATCTCCTTTATAGATATTTAACATTTTATTTACTTACATATTATCTTCCCGTTTACGCAGACTGTGTGTCTTGGCTTCTTTATACAAATATATGTCACACAAATATTCCTTGATTGTGCAATCCTTTCAAGTTTGGCATAGAGTATTCAATGGTAAGACTGAATCGCCACCACCTCCTCCTCAATTAAGGGTAAAAATGTAAGCAGTGGCTTTTTTTCAAACACTTCCTCCCCATACACCACCATTAAAGGAAAATTAAAGCATGACTAATCGCATATGCAGATGTGCATTGTTTTACTGGGATAGTTTAATGTGTTCCAGATACAAGCACCTATTACCATATTTCCTTTGGTTCTGATACATCTGCTGATACAAAGATTAACAAAATCCCTGATTTGTAATGGATGATTCTGTTTCATTTTAGAAATCCTTCATTCCTGCAGCATTCCAGGCTCACCAAATGTATGTTTGCACTGAAATTTTTGTTTCATAATTGCGTCCATCTCCATTTCAGATAGAAATGACATGAAAGCCCACCCACCTTGTTACTGCTTCCTAAGTGCCCTACAGTTTCCTATAATTATATTAAACATAAATACAAAACTGTGAAGTGACAAAGAACCCCCCCAATTTTTTAAATATAAAGTTATAAAATAATACCCAGAAATCAAGCATCGGAATCAACGTAATTTTCATTCATAGCTAAACACTGGACCTAGCAGTACTAATTAAAAGCATTACCTAGTACACGATAAAGTACACGTTTGTAATCCAAATGGTTTATTTGGTCAGTACAGAGACAAAGCAGATAAACCAGAATCCCTCAAAAACCATTAGTTAAAGAGTCTTTAGGAGTTCCCAGTGGGTTAAGAAACTGGCATTGGGAGTTCCCGCTGTGGCTCAGTGGTTAGTGAACCTGACTAGCATCCATGAGGACTCGGGTTCAACCCCTGGCCTCACTCAGTGGGTTAAGGATCTGGCGTTGCCATGAGCTGTGGTGTAGGCCGCAGACACAGCGCAGATCTGGCGTAGGCCAGCGGGTACAATTCCAAATGGACTCCTATCCTGGGAAACTCCATATGCCATGGCTGCCTCCCTAGAAGACAAAAAGATGGGGGGAAAAAAAAAAAGAATCCAGTGTTGTCTCACTGCTTTGGTTCAGGTGGCTGCTGTGATGTGGGCTCTGTCCTTCATCCCTGGCAGGGGAACTTCCAGGTGCCCAAAAAAAAAGTCTTTATCAAATTGGCTGTTTTTAATGGATCAAGCTGACTAGATAGTTCCAGATACTCCCTTTATTTCACACAGTACCAAACAGAACCTTTATGTATACTCTATGCATGTCCCTTGAATTACATTTCTTTCTTATTAATCCTATTTTTTGTTGTTTTTCAATTTTTTTATTTTATGTTATTTTTTGCTTTTTAGGGCCACACTTGCAGCATATGGAAGTTCCCAAGCTAGGGGTCGAATAGGAGCTGCAGCTGCCAGCCTACACCACAGCCACAACAACATGGGATCCAAGCCACATCTGCGACCTACACCACATCATGGCAACTCCAGATCCTTAACCCACTGCCCAAGGCCAGGGATCGAACCCGCATCCTCGTGGATACTAGTTAGGTTCATAACCTGCTGAGCCGCAGCTGGAACTTCCTAATTAATCCTATATTTAAATCAACCCCCAAGGTTTAAATATTCACTATAAAAGTCCAATTTTTCTTAGGAAAGAAGTGTCTTGAACCAATAAATAAAATTCTAGTTTTAAAAAGTTAATCACAATTATTTTTATCTATACTATACTGATGCTTTTTAAATTTTGAAATTTCTTTCCTCAGAACCCTGGGAAACACTGGTATTTCACTCTTAAGAATTTTAGTAACTCATTAAATCATCATAATTGTAACACAGTTCTGGTTTATGTTATTTTTCTTAAAGGCATATTTCCTTCCCAACTAAACACACATGAAATTTCCATAAATTTACTTTCATCCCTACAGACCTCCACCTAAGAGGGTCTCCTAAGTATAAAGTTCATAGTAAGTTATGAAATATTCAGGTGTGAGTGAGATTAAGTAGGATTCAATAATTCTGATTCATCCTTCTAAAGACGGAGCTTATTTTTTGTTTTCAACTTGCATAAATTTTGTTTTGGGTTTTATTCCAGATTTGAAGTATCTATTATCATCAGTGGTTTGAACACTTACCAGCTAAAAAATTGAATAACATTGAACAATAGTTCAACGTATTTCTCAAGTGAGAGGTTAAGACACTGGTAAGGCAGGTTGGAAGCACTTAGTTTTGATAGGCATGATGTATAGCCAGGGAAGTGAACGTACCCAGATAATTACACTGTCTTTGAAAGAGTGGCCTATTTCTAAGTAGAACAGCCAGTGCAACTGAGGTAGGAGTTGTCAAATTTACAGGAAGTAATTAGAGCAGCAGAGATTCTCTTCTTTTTACTGGCTGTTTCTGGATTACATAGAGATTATGAAGAGAGACAAGAAAAATGACAGAGCAGTCCGAACAGCCCATCACACTTTCTACTAAGAAAACTGTTTTTCTCTCTGGATAAACTTTCTCATTAACTAACGTATCGTTTTTATTTTATATGCTATTGATTGTGATTTTGCACACACGCGCACACACACACACACACACACACACGCACGCACACACTTGATTTCCACATTTTAGCACAAAACACAAGGATGTTTATTCCCCACAGGACTCGTTCCCCGTTTCACCGGCGTTTTGCAATCTTCTCCAACCTCCGTTCCTTTGGTGGCTTGCCATCTGGCATAGTGCCTTTGATTTTATGAACAAGGTCCCCAATTGTTTCTGCAGCTGCCATCAGTGCAGTCTGACCTGTGGCGAATGGGGATAACAGAGAAAAGTACCTCCACAACGTTCACAGGGTTTCACTCCCATGGCTTTGTTCCCAGCCCTGGCGCTCTGCTTTCCCATGTTCATTCCTCTCCACAGATGGTGACAATACTAGACCCCAGGTTCAAGGAAGATATAAAAGCCAACTCTTGCCAGTGATCATTGTTTATAAATATACTTGTGAATCTAAGAATATGGAATCTATTAATTCTACACATAGTCCATGCGCATATGTGGTTCTTCTCATTTGCGGCTGCCGATAATGCCTCTAATTATACAATCCCACTTCCAAGTAAAATCCCACTTGGAGAATGGATCTCACTCTCTACTTCCAATGGGTTGTTTCTTACGTCTTTTATCTTCTATATCAACCTATGCAAAATAATTATTTTCCAACTGTACTCCCAAGAGTCCAGGGGAGTTGGAGGGGTGGGAGGGGGGAGGTGGAAGAGATGGGAGGGGTGGGCTGCCACCAAGCTAGTTGTCAGGACATCACCATCCTGTCAACCAGGGCAGTGCTTTTTAAATGTGTGTCATGTATTGAGCTTCCAAGTAAAATCCCACTTGGAGAATGGATCTCACTATTAAATCAGAAGGTAACAGAATTCATTCACTACTAGACATGGCCTCCAGCCAGTTCAGCCCAGAGACAGACAAGATATTAGTGTTGTTGAAAGGGCCCTTTATTAGCCACCTCCCCCCAGACCTCTCCCCTTGGGGCAAAACCGCCCAGAATTTCCACTTCTGGGCTCAATTCTTTTTAAGGCATTGAAAACAGCTGTTGTAGGGGAACTCGAAGAGAATGGACAGGAGAACCCATTAATGTCCATCCATTAGCACTTTCTTATGAACAAGTTTATCTACTAACTCGCAGGACCTAGTAGGGTCTGGAGAAAACCTATTAAGTTTCAGTGGAGGGGACAAGAAGAAAAGAAAGGCAATCCCGAGCAACAGAGGGCAATGACAAGAAACCTAGACTCTGTGCTGTCTTCATCTGGGAACACCCCTCCCCCCACCCCCACTCCCATCACTCCACCCCCACCTTGGTCAGCAGAGCTCCAGTCTCCAGGTCAGGAGAGATTTCCTTCTCTGATGTACGTGCTTTTTTCTTCTGATGATGTCAACTATAATTATTTTTGTTTTAATTGAATTTTACTCTAAAGGACTTCTGGTGTCACCAATACCAATAACAATGCCTAACATATATTCATCCTGAGTGCTTTACTTTCAGAAAGCCTGTCTATTCTTCTCCAAATTCAGGCAAGCAAGTTCTCAAATCCGCGCACAGAATTGGTTGTACACCCTGATGTTTTGTGCCCAGGAAGTCATTGATAAAGGCTCATCTAGGGTATGAGGATAAAACACGATGCCATAAATCCCCTAAATTACATTCTCCCTGCAGCCAGTATGAGCAGAGTGTTTATTTAACTTGCACACTTTGTAAAATGGAGGAAGGAAAAGCCTACTGGGTCTCCTTTTGACATTACTTTAAAGTGATAAGTGAAATTGAGTTATAGCCTCGACTCACTTAGTGCAACTTCTTATCCCACATCCCCAGGCCTGCACTGGAGGACGTTTCGTTTAAGCATACCTCTGTACACAGTGATTTTGTGCTTCTGAATTGAGGGTAAGCCTTGGTTAATACTAGAACCAAGTGTACAGACAGCTTAACTGCACAAAGGAAGAAGGCAACAAGACCATGTTTTATAAAGACTGTAAAATTTCAGTCAATGTCAACTGCAGATGAGAATGGAAGCGAAGAAAATGTGGCAAAGAACTTGGATGAAACCAGAACTCTACCAAGCATGTAGGGCTTCCAGATGCATATTCCCTCTCTGCAGGCTGTGATCCCTGAACATCAGAGAGTCACCCAGCATGCTACCCGAGGTTGAAGAAGAGCCCTCCGGACCCCGATTTTCTTCAGGCACATGTCTGGAAGGAACTCTTTGGCCCCCCGCATGCTCCATGGTCAAGACACAAGGAAAAGCTATACCCTCCTACAGGTAAGAGCCCTCTCTTCTGAACAGTCTACTGTCCAACACGTGCAGAAGGCACACCAGAGTCCAAACACCTCTCCCAAGTTCTCAGAACCACCTAGGATACAAACAGGGATGCCTTGCTGCTTTACCCAGTCCTTTGATGATCATATAAACTCAAGCCCTGCTGCATCCAGGGAGCCCTGCTTCAACTCAGTTCCAACTTCTGTGTCCCCAAGTGTCTGTCAAGGTACCCATGGTGGCAGCAGGTTCTTCCTGCATGATCTGGGGATCTTTTTCTTTTTTTGCTTTTTTTGTCTTTTAAAGACTGCATCCATGGCACACGGAAGTTCCCAGGCTAAGGGTCAAATCAGAGCTGCATCAGCTGACCTATCCACAGCCACAGCAACACCAGATATGAGCTGGGTCTGTGACCTACATCATAGCTCATGGTAACACCAGATCCTTAACCCACTGAATGGGGCCAGGGATCAAACCAGCATCTTCATGGTAATAGTCAGGTTCATTACCACTGAGCCACAATGGGAACTCCTGGATTATCTTTTTCTAAAGCTCTGCTTACATAAGTTACTTCTTCCTTCTATTAAGCAACCAGGATTTCTTCTCATCTCTCTCTGTATCAACCATGCAAATACACGCATTCAGTGCTGGAGAACCGATTGACATTTTGTGTTCTTATTTATTTTTATTTCTGACAAGGCAGGTTCAAATCAAAGACAAAGTCAGAGAAAATAATCACACAGTTCACAAAGGACTTTTTGTCTTTGTTTTTATTCATTTGCAGATCATTTTCAACTCTCTTCTTCATCAAGGGGCAATTAAATCAGCAGGCAAAACCCACTCAGGCCCTGAAGGTGGCCTTGCCCTGATCCTACATAAGCAACTTCCCAGGGAAAGCCTTTCAGTTGAGAAAGTGAGAGGCATTGAAAGACCTTTCAGCAAAATCAGACACTGCCTGGGAACCTGGCCAGTTCTGGCTGCCTCTGAGGAGCTGCTAAATCACCCCCAGACAACACCTCTGTCCCCAGAGAGAAGGATGCAATAAAGCCCCAGATAGGTAGCAGAGGAAACCCCCTCTGTCACTGAGGGACATGACCTGCTTTGTGTCTTGAGGTTGGCATGATGTCACTGAAGATCCATAGGGCCAAGATTCCGTAGAGGACACAAAAGTTATTGAATTGTCAATTCCATGGCTTGAAGAAAGACCAACACTGGTTGAGAGTGAAGTAGAGTACCCTTCTCCCCACCACCACTTCCACACAGATGGAAATGAGCTCAGCAAGGAGAAAAGGATAGAGGGTGCTGTTATCTGCTATGTGATGCAACAGGTACCTTGCAGAAAGACTGGGGAAAGGAAGGCAGTGTGATTTGATTTATTATGTAACATAACTCACACAATAAAGCAATCTCTTAGGTGACAGGAAAGAGGTTCCAACCAGATGGCTAGGACTGTGCCTTATGCTTCTATTAAAAACCACATCCTCAGTGTCCAGCCCAATAGGAGTCCTAATATAAACCTGATTCTCCCCGCTGGAGCAGAAAAGAGTTGTTGTTGGTGTATTTTTTGTGGTTTTTTTTTTTTTTTTTTTTTTTTTGTCTTTTTAGGGCCACACCCATGTCATATGGAGTTTCCCAGGCTAGAGGTTGAATTGGAGCTGTAGCTTCTGGCCTACACCACAGCTCAGAGCAAGTCAGGGATCCTTAACCCACTGAGCGAGTCCAGGGATGGAACCTGAGTCCTCCTGGATACTAGTCAGATTTGTTTCCGATGAGCCACACAGGAAACTCCGAGTATTTGCTGTTTTGATTTTTTAATGGCTGTGCCCCCCAATGCCCAGACCAATAGGCATTCAATCCATATTTGTTAACTGAATGATAGGACAGTCTTCTCCTCCCCCTCTCCCCACCATGAAACAATGAGATTGACAAGCCAAAGCCATCAAAAGAAGGGAGTCCAGTAACTGAAGTGCTCTCTATCCACACTTTTGGGAAGAACTAGCCTTGGGGAAGGTAGGCTCTGGCTCGAAAACATCTGTGCATACTCTCTATAATAAAAAGCAGCAAAATCACATGAGAGTTGGGGGCCCTGGCCTGGGGAGGCGAGTGAGTGCTGCTAACACCCCTCCCTGAGGTTCTTGTAGAAAAGAGATCCTGGGAACTGGAGACTCAGATGGAAGGCAGCATAGCCATGAAAGGTCTAAATGCAAAACTGCAGAACTTGCAAACTACTCAGTAAAGGAAGTGTATTCATTCAAAATTCAGCTCAGGGGGTAAAGGGAAATGGCTCTAGTAAGAGAATTGCTGATCTTGAACTTTCTGATGTAGACGCTTCCTCGACTTCCCTCCCCTGGTCCTTAAGGAAAGGGGATGCTCGGTGTTCTCTCCGTCATTTAGAGACCAGACTAGACAGTCTACTCCCTGTTCCCTCCCTCAACCAAGGCCAAAGGAGATGTCTGAGATATCCGTTTGGTTGCCAAGGCCTCGGGCCGGGCCCCTAGTCCCAGTTGGTTCCCAGTTACTGACGGAGGCCGCGTGCAGCTGCCACAATGTGTATCAAAGAATCTCTCCCAGACTGGTTTCCCCTGTTCTGGGAAAGCTTTTGGCAGATCCTCCACGTGTTCCAGGTCTCTGGGGAGTCTGAGCATACATTTTCTTTATTTCAGGCTAGGTCGCAAAGTGTTAACTCCATTGTGCCTTCCCACTCCCTCTCCTCCTCCCAGCCGCCAGCTCTTCCCTTTCAACCAAGAGCGCGAGCGGGTGCGGGACCCTGCGCCCTAGCAAACGCCTGCTTTTTGGATCTTCCTCGAGCAGAACCTACTTCAGAACCAGGACGATTCAAACTACCGTGTTTACTCTGGCTTGTGAGCTGACGAAGACCGAAGGGGCGGGTCCGGCCCTATTAGAGCTTCCGCGGACCCCAGCGCCCCTGTCGCCGGAGTGCGGGTCCTGGGCGTGGGCCCAGGCTGCGCATCGCCGCCTGGCTTTTCAGAGGCCAAAGCAAGCATCCGTTCATTGGAATTCATCCCTTCCACCGGTGGGGAAAGGAGCGGGCGGAGAGAGCCCGAGTGGGGGTTGGGGGCTGCGGGGCAGAGGGACCATGAATTGCTGACCTCGGGTTGTCCGGCTTTGGTCTTCAGCGGCTGCGGTGTTGGGCGGTTTCCGTCCCCGCTCCCACTGGCTCTCATTGATCCTGAGCGAGTTACTGGTCCGAGGTGGGGCGATTCATTAAGCGAGAGACGTATTACTTGGTTATTATTTATAAACCTTCCAACCGCAGCGCCAATCATAAAACCGCGGAAGGGCCTGTAAAGTAAGGAAGCAGCAAGCCTCAGTGTGCGCAGCGCGGGCTCCGCGGTTCCTGGAGGTGAAGGATAGATAAGAAAGACCGACAGACAGACAGAGAGAAGGGGGTTGGGGGTGTGGAGTCAACGAGATAGCCATTTGTCGGGAAATCACTTCCTAGATTGGGAATCACGATTTTTTTTTTTTAATTGAACGGGGAAGCAGAAAAATTAGGGTGACTAGGAAGGAGATGATGGGAATAAGGAAGAAATAAGGCGTGGAGGGCCGCAGTGGGTCATTAGTGAGGTCGATGCCGGCAATAAAAGCTATTGATGAAGTGGGGAGAGCAATTTAGTCTTTGGTGCTTGGTGAAAGACCTAGTCACCAACCATGAAAGCAGCCTAATAATATTTTATGGAGGGAAAACACGTTTAAAACTGGCATCTTTCTAAGGACAGAAATTCACTTTTAACAATGGCTAAGATGCTTTTTAAAATTCTCATTTAGAATAAAACATTTTCTAATAGGAATTAGTTTCAAACAATTAAATACCTTTTTAAAGTATGAAGTGCAGTGGTTATTGTTTTTAAACCAAATAGCCCTTTTGTTTCTTTAGGCTATTGCTTAAGCTTTAAATGCTTGTTGCTAATTTGATATTTTAATATATGAGGAAGTCATCTATTTTTTTTTTGCTGGTTTTCTAATAATTAATTCAAGTAAATCGTTCTCAATTTGATTCAGAGTCTATTACTTAGAAGTCAAGTTATTGGTAAATTTCTTAAATACAATTTAAGAAATGTATTGGTTGGAATTTTTATTAGAAATAAGTTTTGGAAAATTTTGTGACATACATACATATCAGAGGTTTCTTATTTCTTGGATTTTTAAAATTTTAATTGTAGTATAATAATCAAAAAGGGGCCACAAATCATAAGCAAAAATCTGGATTAGTTATTAAAAACATCTCATGTAACTACCTAGATCAAGAAGAAGATTATGGACACACACCCCCATTTAAAAGAAACATGTATTCGATTTTGTTTGAAAATATGCTGTTTTTAAATAAAGTGATCATATTTATTTTTGGTACCAATATTGTAGATTTTTTTTTCCCCCTGGGGATTATCTTTTAGAAAATAAAACCAAAATGCTATGAGCCTTTCTGTGTCCAGGAGGGAACAAAAACAAGCTCCAAATCTATTTTCCTCCCTGGCAACTTGCACCCTTCCCCACCTTCCCCAGGTCCACACTGGAAGACATAACAAACAAACGATTACAAGCTGGAAAACACGTCTGAAAACAGAAAGGTCACGTTACCACCGGGTCCTGGGGAACATTAATTTCTTGTTTGGAAAACAGTTGACAGTTGAAGGTTGGGGTTTCTCTCTCTTCTATTCAAGGACCGAAACGGGGGGGGGGGGCCTCATTTGAATGAGAATAAAAGGGAAGAGATCACCACCTTGGGTCTCCTTCAGAAATAAATGTTTTTGAGGGACTACCACCTTTCCAATCCAGACTTAATAAATCAATGACAAAAGAAGGAAGGAAGGAAAGAAAGAAGGAAGGAAAGAAAGAAAGAAAGAAAAAGAAAGAAAGAAAGAAAGAAAGAAAGAAAGAAAGAAAGAAAGAAAGAAAGAAAGAAAGAAAGAAGAAAGAAAGAAAGAAAGAAAGAAAGAAAGAAAGAAAGAAAGAAAGAAAGAAAGAAGGAAAGAAAGAAAGAAAGAAAAGAAAGAAAGAAAGAAAAAGAAAAAGGGAAGGGACGGGAAGGAAAGGGAAGGAGCTACCTGGACAAAGAGAGAATCTGAAATGGCAGAATTCGCCTTTACTTAAAGTGTGGAGGGGTTTGTTTGAACTCTTCTGAAAGAATTAATGTGACTAGTGAGAAATGATCACGATAGCGTCAAGCCCTGAACGCCTGAGGGCAGAGTTTGCTGGATGAAAACCAGTCCCTTCCCTAATAGCTTGTGGGAAGGTGAAAGTTGATTGCCTGACCACTCGCCTTGCTCGGGGCTCGGCATCTCTCTGCGCCCGAGCCCAGCCCCTGGCCCCCACCTCTCCAGTCCTCTGGCCCTGCACAGAATTCCTCTTCCTAACTTGGATGGGCACCCGGAGCCCACCGGACCGAAGCGGTGTGGAGGTGAATTGGTTGTCTAGCCCCCTGAAACCTTAAGAGCGCCTGAGATTCCACTTATCTGAATTTATGAGGTAGAATGAGAAAAGATCTGAAGTACGTTCCTGGAGATAAAACATTGAAAATTATACTGATCCATTGCAACGACAGCAGCTAGTGATTCCTTCTTTGCAGGCATCCTTACATCCTGATTATCTCTAAAACAATGAATGTGAGAGGCGGGACAGCAGTGAAAGCCGGGACTTAGCATCAAGCAGCATTTACTGGAGCTTTATAAATGTCACACAAATTCTCCATAGGCTCAGGGTTTCCCCGTGCGCACAATGAGATCTGGTGATGCGCTTTTGCACTTTCTGATCGCTGAACAACCATCAGGCGGTGTAGAGCTGAGGCGGTAGGTAGCTAGAACCGCCTCCCCAGGGCCCTTTGCAAATTTAGAGCCCCAGGGTATTCAGATGCGAAGAGTGGGGGCAATTACTGCGGGTGGGGAAATTTTGCGCTGAGCGTGGGAGTTCAGGTTCCCAGAGCGGGCCTGGCCGAAAGGCGCGAGATCTCTCTCCCTCTCCGTCCGGGCTGACGGTGATTTATTCGCCCGAATACAAGCCAGCAGTGAACCAGGACGGTAGCACCGTACTTGGGTGCAACGCGGAGAAAGGTCTTCCGACCTGCCTGCAATCCCCTCGCCTTCCCACCCCGGCTCAGAGCTCTGGGGCGCGGAGATGCTAGCTATTCCCGCCAGGTTGGATTCAGTGTCAGACCCTTCCGTTAACTGAAGAATGTCCACTCCTGGACGTGTCGCCCCGGGCCCCTGGGCTCTGGGCCAAGTTCGGGGCTCAGGTACCTCGCGGATGGAGGGAACCACCTGCCCTAGAGTTCAACGCCAACTGCCTGGACGATGGATGGTGGCGGGTGGTGCGGGGCAAAGGGGCATTGGCCTGGTGGAAAAGCTATCCTTGGTCATTTATTTTAAGACATGAGCTCCTTCAAAACACAGCAGCGGCCGCGGCCGGAGTCCCAGCGCCGGGCGGGCGGCCAAACCACACTCTCGGTGAGGTAGCGAGACTGGTTCCATCCGGTTGCAAATACATATACATACATACATATACATACATACATATATATATATATATATATATTCTTTTTTTTCTTTCAGCCACCGGACACAGCAGCGCTTCCCTCGAGGTTCACGGTCCTCAGCAGCTGCCGCCCCGAGGGTGGCGGCGGCCTCCCCGGACCGCAAGGAGAACGCCTCCTCCAGCAGGCCTCGGGCGGGTCCGCCGGACCTCTGATGGGCTCCTTGGACGGTGGCTTCACCCTTCCCGGTCCCTTTGTCAACCCAGGGGTTCGAAAGCTCATTCTATAACCATCTGCGAAGAAAATACACGACTACGATTGCCAAGAATTAAACTGAAATCAGGCACCCATGTTCCGGGAGATTTTGCCTTGAGACTGGGGCAGGGGGCTGTTCCCCTTTAAGAGTCACCCTATTTCTTCCAACTCTGTGGGCCACTAGGTTTCAGAAAGTGCAGCTTCTCTCCCTAGCTCAGATGTGGGATCTCGAACCCATTCCAAGCCCCACCCCACCTCGTCCTGGGTGGAGGGATGCGGGAGAAATGCGGGAGAAGCGCGCATCTCTGAGCACGAGGCCAGTAGTGGGAAGACCTTGAGACGAGGATGCCACAGAGAGGCCTCAATGCCCCACAGAGATGAGGTCTGGGAATCTTGGAGGAATTGGGACTCCTTTCCCTGCTGTGCCTCTCCACTCCCTAACACATACTCCTGGAGGGAGGGGAAGAGGATAGAGAGGGGGCTACAGAGGCACTCCATCCCCCACCCCACCCCCACCCGCCCCACCCCTCACCCCCAAGGCAATCAGACCCTCCTAAGGCCGTGCGATTTGCCCGGTTCTGGTGGAGGTCACAGAAGATGCTAATGGAAAGACACAATAATGGTCCAGCGCAACGAAGTTCAGAAGGAGACAACCCTCCATCATTCATAAGTAGTTCCCCAAATGTGCTAAGAGAGCTTAAGTGAGTTTTATCCTCGTTTGGAGTCTCAGCCGAAAGGGAGGGGGTATGGTTTGTGCTAGTCAAGTGCCAGAGCATAGTTAAAGTGAAAGGAAAAAAGGAACTGGAAAGTGTTTTAAGGATGCACATAACGTTTGGAGATGACCACATTCGAAATGCTTATATAATTTTTATGAGAACAGTTACAATGAAGAATGACATTTCTCATTTGGTAGAATTTAGTTCTTTGAGTCATTCCCACAGTCTCTAAATTAATGAAGTTTGATTATAAAACTGCAGGAAAAATAGTACATTTAGCTTTTTTAACAGACACAGTTACTTGGAAACAAAATGTTTTTAATTTTCTGGCACATACACAAAACACTAAAAACACAATTGTTACCCTATTTTAGAAATTATAATACATTCTCCTCTATGAAATGAGAATTTGCCCCACTTAAACTGAGAAAAAAAATGACAAACTCTTTGGTTTCAACAATTTTTTCTTCTTCATTCCTGGATGTGGATTGAAAGGTAATAAATGAATATTTGCAAGAAATCTCTCAAAAGCAAGATTAAAATGCTATATAATCTTCCTAGTAAAACATAATTTGCATACATTTCATCTCTGACCATATGAAACTGTCATTTATAAATTTCACACTTTTATGAAACATAATTCACTTATATTACATGTATTTCATAGCAAAAATGGGAGCCTTGTTGTTTAGTTTAAGCACATATTGTATTATTACTTTCCTTGATTTATTTTTGTATTTAAAAAGCCCCCTCCCAAATGAGAGACCTTTTTGTTCAAAGAGCAAATTACATCAAAATATAAAATCTGAAGGAATTTCCTATTTGAAAGTCCTTTGACACTTTTAGAGATTATATTTGCTGCATTCTTTTCTCTTTCTCACTAAATTCCATAATTTACATATGTGAATATATGTATGTGTGACCTTCACTATCTTTTTCCATAAAACTCATGCATATTAGGCAGGAAAAGTTAATTTTTCAAGGCTTACTTATGCTAAAAATGTTACACATTGTATGTATGAGGTGAGTAAACTTAATTTAGACTATTTTGAGTCATAGTGGTAGAGCAAAGGCAAGTAAATTCTGTTTTTGATGTTAAAAGACAAAACCTTGCAAATAAAAAAAAAGACCAAAACTCTCAGCCTGTGAAAATCAACCACCTACCTTCCTGATTAAAAAAAAAAAAAAAAAAGTACATTGAATTCTTTGGTCAGGTTCTGTAGATAATCTGTGCCCTCAATGGCTTTTGTCATAAATATTCATAGTGAGATTATAGAGCTAGCTTTATACCAGTTAAAGAGAGCTTTAACATAAACACAGAAGGGAAAAGCCATCTTCCCCATATATCCACACTGCAAACCTCCTATCCCCGACGCAGGAAGAATAATCTTTTTATTCCATTTAGGTGGTCACTAACCTTATAACGATAAAAGAATGTTTCCATCTCTTACCTGAAAGCGTCTTGTCCATATAACAGGAGCTGAAATTGTGGCTGTTCTGTGTTGTCTATTACAGTACAGGGCTCTGTGCTGTTTCGCCTCTGTGAGGGCTGAAGTAACAATGTATGACTATTGCCTCCTGGGACCTCATGAAAATGAGATAGATAGCTGGTTCCAATAAATGCTATAGACCTTGACCCTGGGACAGAGTTGAGAAAAACAAATTATTTCATGTACACTAAAAAATAATTAAAATGGCATTTGAAATGTTTCTCTTGCATATGTTATTTCGTATGTACCTATGAGTATTATATACTCAGTCACACTAATATGTAAGAAATTATTTCACTTATAAAAATACTATTTAAGTCGTTTACTCTCAGAGGGTAAAAATCACCTTAGAAAGCAGTTGCACTGCAACTTCCATTTTTAAAATCTGTTTTAATTCATAACATATCTTTATCATCCTAAAAAATTTTAGGCTTCTTCAAAGCTGGCATTTTAAAATTTTCTGTTGTTTGGTGGTCCAAGTATGTAAGGTTGCATATCCTATTGACTGTCAAAATAAAGTTATTGTTTGCTTTGGATATAATATTTATTTGGATGTGTGTGCATGTCTGTTCAAAGCTATGAAGTCTGGAGAGAATTTTCATTCTATGCAACACAAATGAGTTTTATATAATGGATGTTTACAGTTTCAGCTTTAAAAAAAAGCTGTGTATCTCAACGATATATTATTAAAACATGTTAGGATATTGTCAGTCTAAGATCAGCCTGTTCTGAAAACAAAAAGAATAAGTTATTTTAATAAATTATTAGCATGTGTTATATGTATATGTATTTTGCTGATTTTAGAATGGAAAATGATTCTCCTGAGAAAGAAATTTGAGGTGATTACTTAATGAATTGTTTTTTAAGCTAAATGTTAAGGTACTAAAACTTAGTCCTGGGAGTGGCTCAGTGGTAAGGAACCCAACTCGTATCCGTGAGGACACGGGTTCAATCCCTGGCCTCATTCAGTGGATTAAGGATCCAGCATTGCCGTGAGCTGTGGTGTAGTTTGCAGACGTAGCTCGGATCTGGCATTGCTGTGCCTGTGGCTGTGGCATAGGCCAGTAGCTGCAGCTCCTATTCGACCCCAGCCTAGGAACTTCCATATGCCACAGGTGTGGACCTAAAAAGGCAATAAATAAAAATAAAATAAAATAAAAGCATAGTCCTATGTTTTTCTTTTTAAAATATTTTCAAAAGAATGTCTCAAAAATCAAAAAGACATTAGAGGAATACGCTATTTGAAAATCATGATCATTATTCTGCTTTTTAAAATGACCAATCTTTCCACCAGAAGAAGTATGTTTAAGAATTATTGACACTTTAGGCTCATTGAAGTAGAAGCATAGAATGTTATTTTGGGATAGAAAAATATATGTATTTGCATATATACTTTTTTTTTTTAAAGAGGGCTAAAGGTGTTTCCCATTTTTTTCCCCATTTTTGGTCAGCATAAGAGGGAATAGCAAGAGGGAAGCCAGTCACGGTTTTTAGGAAAAGGAGAAAGGGCATTTTCCAGGGTAAATTTAGTTTTATTTGGAGCAGTTGGGATGAAGGAAAGATAGGCTTTCACTACCTAAATTAAATCATCTAGATGATTTGTCTGCACAGAGCATTGCAGACATCTTTCTGTTTCTAATGAATGACGTAGGTATTTTTCTAACCTGAGAATACAGACCACCATTTACTTTGGAAATAATTTGGAACTTTCATTTCAGTTAGGAAACATATTTAACCAACACTGTACTGTAACTGTATTGTCACTGACGTTTTCCATAATAATAATTTTACTTTTCTTTTCTTTCTTTTTTTTTTTTTTTTTTTTTTTTTGGTTCTTAGGGCCACACCCACAGCATATGGAGGTTCCCAGGCTAAGGGTCAAATCGGAGCTATAGCTGCTGGCCTACGTCACAGCCAGGATCGGAGCCGCGTCTGCGACCTACAGCACAGCTCACTGCAACGCTGGATCCTTAACACACTGAGCAAGGCCAGGGATTGAACCTGCATTCTCATGGATACCAGTGGGATTCATTTCCACTGAGCCATGATGGGAATTCCTCCATAATAATAGTTCTTATATGGAGTATACCTCCAGCGATAACTCATCCTTCGTTAAAAGCTATATATTGATGCCTTACTACGTGCCAGGTGCCGTTCCAGGAGCACGAATGCACAAAACAAAATCTTTGCCTTAGGGCAAGTCGTGGAAATAAATCACTACCGGAGAAAACGTCCTGTAGTTTTCAGGTTCACCACTAGGTGGCAAAATGTGAAAAACTGACTCTGTGGAGCAAAATTTGGTGCAAATAGTAGCATATTTCTCTGAAAATTTCATTCATATTTTGTTTTAAATGCCTCTTTTTTAGTCCTACAATTAACAGCTAATGGTCATAATACATATGGTGCTCAGTTTACAAAGCATTGCCAGTTGCTCTCTCCAGTCTTGTCTGTCAAATTCCCAAGCTTAAGAAAATTTGCTCTTTTCCTCCACAAATTTCTCTGTGCCCTCAGGTGTGTGGGTTATATAAATTTGCCTAAGCGTCTGAACATCTGGCTTTGCATTGGGCCCCATGAAGCTTTGTGTCAATTTTATTCAAATTTACATAGACAAATTTAGACATTAGACTTTAATTTGCTAATTTGGGGAGTTATTGTCCAAAACGCTGACATCTTAGAATAACATATATGTTAACAAGTAGCCAAATACATTTGCCAATATATGTAATAACAAAAATTATAACGCATGCATATAATGTACATACATGTATATGTATTCTATATATATACATGCAATTACACATATATTTTGTATTCAGAGACCCCTTAAGTAAGACCTCACACTTACACTGAAGAAATAAAATTACTTCCTTTAATCAGATCTCTTTCTTGGTATAGAATGAAGATCTGCATTCATTTTTAGATTTCCCAAAGAAATTTTGAAAGACTCTTTCCTTCTTAGAAAAACGGTTTATAGGGGATGCAGAAACACTTGCAGAGGGGTTTAAATGAGGAATTTGAGTTCTTCTCTGTTTTATTTACTCTGTGAAGACAGGATCTTTGTTTCCAGATGAGTGTTCTTTTAATCTAAAAATGAAAGGTTATGAGTTCCTTTCGTGGCTCAGCAGTTAACAAACATGACTAAGATCTATGAGGTTGCAGGTTCAATCCCTGGCCTCACTCATTGGGTTAAGGATCTGGCGTTGCCATGAGCTATGGTCAAAGACACAGCTCAGATCCAGCATTGCTGTGGCTGTGGCGTAGGACGGTGGCTACAGCACTGATTCAATCCCTAGCCTGGGAATTTCCATGTGGCCCTAAAAAGCCAGAAAATAAAAAATAAAAATAAAAAAATAAAAATGAAATGTTAGAAATACTTCTACATGGAAAGATGCTCTCTCCAGCCTGTCTTTGTGACCTTTCCCTTAGGACAGAATTAGTAGAACATTCACATTTTAATAAGTGTTGCTGAAAATGTTCTCCTTGCATTTCACCTAGGCATTCATAGCTCTTCATTTGTTTGAAATACATGGATCACAGCAGAGTTTATCAGTTTGGTCATCCTATTTGATAACAACTTTGAATAAGTAAAGGAAAGATCAGAAGTTCCCATCGTGGCTCAGCTGTACTAAACCTGATTAGAATCCATGAGAATGCAGGTTCAATCCTTGGCCTCACTTAGTGGGTTAAGGATTCAGTGTTGCACTGAGCTGTGGTGTAGGTTGTAGACACAGCTCGGATCTGGCATTGCTGTGGCTGTGGTGTAGGCCAGCAGCTGCAGCTCTGATTCGACCCCTAGCCAGGGAACTTTCCATATGCTGAGGGTGTGGCCCTAAAATGACCACAAAAAAGAAAGAGAGAGAGAAAGGAAAGATTGTTTTATACAGAAAATTGGAAAAGTGGGTAAGTTTTCTAGCAGATGTGGTTGTTTTAGAGTTCATGGACTCTAGAGGAGCTGTGGTTGGATGGAAAGTGAAAACACAGATGGAAGCTCAGTGCTTTCAATACACACTGAGCATCAGTTTATACCTAATCTGCTTAGCTGGGGGCCCACATAAAGATGAATTGTAACAACCTCACTTATTGATAATGACGGTAATTTCTCGCAGACATCATTTGTGTAAAATCTATTCACAGCTCTCAATGTAGCCAAGCCACGAGCGAGGTGTGGTATTACTACTGAACAATCTATTCTTAACATGATTCCGTGGTAACAGGATTTGCCTGTCTGAACAAAAGAAGGGATCATTGAAAGGTATTCATGTGTACAGGAGCTCGTGCACTGAGGCTGGTGAGTTGCTACCACTGCCTGCAAAACAAGAAAAACCCGTAGTGAAACATGCAGAGACAGGTGATGTTCTATTAGGAAAAAAAGCTGGACAAATTCTAAAGTAATTAAGGCTATAAATCATTGAATTGATTGTAACGGCAACTCGCAGAATCTCGTTCTCTTGAGGACTTTACCAAGAATTTTACACCAATAATCTGGGTTTGAGGAGTTCCTGCTGTAGGGCAATGGGATTGGCAGCGTCTCTGCAGCTTCAGGGTGCTGTTTTGATCCCTGGCCTGGCACAGTGGGTTAAAGGATCCAGCACTGTGGCAGCTGCAGCCTAGGTTGCAGATATCGCTCAGATCTAATCCCTGGCCCAGGAACTCCATATGCCCCGGGGGGCTGCCAAGACTCATCATCATCATCATCATCATCTAGATTTGACTTTTTTTTGTTTCTCCCTGTACCCCACTGTCCGCATTAATTCTGCTTTGCATCTCAAGACCTGGGAATACAGCTTTTAAGTGGTTTTATAATAATCCCATTACAACATTCTTTAATGAACTTGTCACAATGAAATTTTATTCTGGATTGCAATCATTTTAGACTTTTCTCATGAGTCTTTTACTACCATTTTACTTTTTTTGTGTGTCTTTTTTTTTTTTTTTTTTTTTTTTTTTTAGGGCTGCACCCATGGCATATGGAGGTTCCCAGGCTAGGGGGTCGAATCGGAGCTGTAGCCGCCGGCCTACACCACAGCCACGGCAATGCCAGATCCTTAACCCACTGTGCGAGGCCAGGGATTGAACCTGGAACCTCATGGTTCCTAGTCGGACTCGTCCCCACTGTGCCACGCCAGGAACTCCCTACTAGCATTTTACTTTAAATTTCACAAACAATATTATAACAGGTAGAGTAAAACTTCAAATTTCAGTTTTTGAAAATCAAAAAACCTTCAATAAGTCAGTTTTTATGTAATGATATTTTCTACTCACTTTTTCAATATACAAACATATTCTCTTCATAACTGTAATTTTTTCTTTCTGGCCACACCCACAGCATGTGGAAGTTCCCAGGCCAGGGATTGAACCAGTGCAATAGCAACAACTGGAACCACTGCAGTGAAAACACCAGATCCTTAACCTGATGCATCACAGGGGAACCTAATTGCAATCATTGTATACATTCCAATTAGGTATTTTTTACTTAATATCTTATTATAAATAGTCCCCCGCCATTCACTAGTTTCTATATTTTCCTAGGTTAGTAGCTAAACTTCCTTGGATTTCTTTCCTAAACAAGTTCCTCATCATAGCAAATGACATCATCACCAACCAAGTATTTAAAGACAAAAATCTAGGTGCATTCAATTTTTTTATATCTCTACCGCTATGGCTCTTTTCCAAGCCTCTGTGAACTTCTAGCTGAGCAGCCGCAAAAGCCTGATAACTGGTCTCCTTACTTTTTATTATTCTTCCACCTTATTATCCATTCTTCACACAGCAGTCGGATGATTTTTTTTTTTTTTTTTTTTTTTTTTGTCTTTTTGCTATTTCTTGGGCCGCTCCCATGGCATATGGAGGTTCCCAGACTAGGGGTCAAATTGGAGCTGTAGCCACCAGCCTACACCAGAGCCACAGCAACGCGGGATCCGAGCAGCGTCTGCAACCTACACCACAGCTCACGGCAGCAACGCTGGATCGTTAACTCACTGAGCAAGGGCAGGGACCGAACCCGCAACCTCATGGTTCCTAGTCGGATTCGTTAACCACTGTGCCACAACGGGAACTCCTGGATGATTTTTTGTTGTTGTTGTTGTTGCTTCTTAGGGCCGCATCCGTGGCATATGGAGGTTCCTAGGCTAGGGGTCTAATTGGAGCTACAGCTGCCAGCCTGCACCACAGCCTCAGCAACGCTGGATCCAAGCTGTGTCTGTGACCTACACCACAGCTCACGGCAGTGCCAGATCCTTAATCCACTGAGCAAGGCCAGGGATCGAAACCACAACTTCATGATTCCTAGTTGGATTCATTTCCACTGCACCATGACAGGAACTCCAGAATGATATGTTTAAAAGCACAAATCACGTTACGTCACTTCTCTTTTTAAATCCTTCTCTAACATTCTGCTGCATTTGACTAGAACCCAAATTCCTTTTTACAACCTACCAAGCCCTGCAAGATATGACCTCTACCTTGTCTCTAGAACCATCTTCCTCTACGGGCTCTCCCATTTGTTTGTGCATTCCTTAAATATTTGCTGACTTTTTCTTATGTTTCAGGGACTTTTTTTTTTTTTTTTCATTTTTGTCTTTTTGCCATTTCTTGGGCCACTCCCGAGGCATACAGAGGTTCCCAGGCCAGGGGTCAAATCAGAGCTGTAGCCACTGGCCTACCTCAGAGCCACAGCAAGGCAGGATCCAAGCTACAGCTGCCAGCCTACACCACAGCTCACAGCAACGTCGAATCCCTAACCCACTGAGCAAGGCCAGGGATCGAACATGCAACCTCATGGTTCTTAGTTGGATTTGTTAACCACTGTGCCACGATGGGAACTCCTGTTTCAGGGACTTTTTTAGGTAGGTGCTTGAAAGAGAAAAGTGAATACAATGACCTCTTCCTTCTGGAAGCTTCCATTCTACTGTACATGGCCCAACCTTAGCATTGCCTCACAGCATTTGCACTTCTTCCTTTACTTTGAAGTACCTTTATTCAGACTTGCTCTGGGATGGATGGATATATTTAGATAGATACAGATCCACAAAAACATCACTCTAGCCAGGAAATCCAGGACTTACAAGTCTGTGACCCAAAAATAAACTCACATTTCTCTTCTCAGCATGTACTTGGGAAGATTAAATACATAATGTAAACGTTCTCTGCAATTTTGATTTTATTATCATTTCAAAATTAAATATTATTAATCTTTCCAGAGAGTTCTTGAGACTCTGTTCCTTATGGTTTTGACCAAACTATGGAGTGAGCTCCTCTACAGGGATTCTAAGTTACAAAATACATTTCCAACAAGGTCAATGATTATCTCCTTCTGTAGCCAGAGCTCCGCTGTGCAGCCTGGTGCAAATACCCCCAGCTTAGCGGTATGGTTTTTATCATGGGGGCCGATTGGCAAATCATTTAGAGATGTTTTTCATTGGAAACAAATTTTGACGCATTGGTGCATTACATTCAAAATGTTTCCCCTGCAAAGTGTTTAAACTTTTATTATTGAGTTTATCACATTGTATCATAGTCACAGGAGGGTGGCCATACTTCCTAGTTTAGGCCTGTTGTCTTGAAGTACCATCTGGTTTAGCATTTTCACACTCTCACAAGTGTCCTGGTGTAGACAATAAACTCCATAGTCCCCCAGGTTATGAGGCAGGTGTCTGGCTGGAGAGACTGAGGGCCACTGGGTGGTCCTAAGCCGAGTGTGGGCCTGCTGGAGAAACTGGAGAGGCTGGTGACCCAGAGATGTCTGGCTGATTTGCCTGCAGAGAAGGGCTTTGAGGGAAAACTGAAACGCTGGAGGCCAAAAGCAGAATCAGTGGAGGAGAGTTAGGAAGGTCTCTGAGGTTATGGCTAAGCCGCATGAGGAGAAATTTTCCCTTCCCCTTTCTGCTAAGAGCACATCTAATCTAAGACATGAGCACTGCAGACAAGAGCACCATTTTGGCCCTTTTATTTTATTTTTTTTTCAGCTGCCCCCCAGCATATGGAGGTTCCCAGGCCAGGGATCGAACCAATGCCTCTGCAGAGACAAGCCAGATCATTAACCCACTGTGCCACGGTGGGAACTCTTGGCTCTTTCAGAGCTTAGTTATACGTATATTAGGAACAGCATTCCAGTGAAGAAGTGAGGGCAGTGAGACAGCATCCAAAGATACCTTGCAAGCCTGAGCCTCGGGGAGCTGTGGAAGCAACCAAACCTGAGTTACTAAGGCTTCTGAGAAATATTCACGTTGGGGGTTGAGGGGTTGCGGGTCTGTGTGTGTCTGAATCGTCAGGGCAAGATTTAATGAGGTTTAGTATAATTTCAGTTCTGAGTACTCCAGTTACAGGGCCAGTTGCAGTCTATCCATTAAAAAAAGGGTATTTGATCAACAGAGCCCTTCGTATCTGGGCAATGACATGGAATGACAAGAGGAAACTGGTCTGCACAGGTAGGACCTTGGTCATTTAGCGTTAAAATGGTATTGTAAAAGATTCTTTAATTGAGCCAAGATGCTCTCGTTCTCTACCCAAGATCTGCTATTAAAGTACTTTGAGGATTTCCTATCGTGGCACAGCGGAAATGAATCTGACTAGGAACAATGAGGTTTCGCGTTCGATCCCTGGCCTCACTCAGCGGGTTAAGGATTTGGCACTGCTGTGAGCTGTGGTACAGGTCGCAGATGTGGCTCGGATCTGGCTTTGCTGTGGCTGTGGTGTAGGCCGGCAGCTGTAACTCTGATTAGACCCCTACCCCGGGAACATCCATATGCCTCGGGGTGTGGCCCTAAAAGGCAAAAAAAAAGTACTTTGAGATTCTTAGATGCTTGAGAACTCTTATCAATATCAACTTGCTCACTCAATAGATATTTATTTGGCCTCTATTGTTTTCCATGCCCTGTGCTAAGTGGTCATGATAACCTCAATGTATGTATTTATTCCTATGGTTTCTTTTCTCTTCTTTCCTTCTTTCTTTCTTTTTAATGGACACACCCAAGACATATGGAAGTTCCCCAGCCAGGAATCAACCCCGAGCCTCAGCAGCACCCTGCGCCGATGCAGAAACAATGCCAGATCCTTAACCTGCTGGGACACCAGGGAACTCCTATTCTACCATTTTTATGCAGAGGACTCTCCCAAAACGTAATCTCAGCTTTTATCTCCAATCTCCGCACTAGATTACATTTCAAACCAACTGCTGAATTCCTTCACATAACCGTCCTCTCTGCACTTTAAATCTAACTCACCTAAAGAGAACTCATTCTCTCCCTCTCACTACCTTATTTCCAAACCAGGTAAACTTGTCCTTCATGTGTGTTTCTCTATTTAGAACAGCCATGCCTTCAGACCATTTGGAGTTATTTTTACGTCCTTCATCTTTATAGCCGACATTCAGTTTTTCACCAGGAAAGTTTACTTCCAAAATGTCTTTCACATCTTCCTTCCACTCCAATAGCAGTGCTGAAGTTGAGATTTCTACCATCTTTTGCTTGCATAACTCCAATAGCCTCTTCACTAATTTCCTTACACAACATTCTGTTGCATTTCTAGTTAAAATTTTCTTTTTCTTTTCTTTTTTTTTTTTTTTTTTTTTTGGTCCTTTTTCAGGGCTGCACCTGTGGCCTATGGAAGTTCCCAGGCTAGGGGTTGAATCAGAGCTGTAGCTACCAGCCTACACCATAGCCACAGCGCTGTGGAATCTGAGCCATGTCTGCAACCTACACCACACAGCTCACGAAACACAGCCTCCCTAACCCACTGAGCAAGGCCAGGGATCAAACCCACGTCCTCATGGCTACTAGATGGGTTCATTTCCACTTAGTCACAATGGGAACGCCTAGTTTACATATTTAATTGGCTTTAGAAAAATATTCCCAAATCACAGATCACAAGTGACATCTTTCTTCGTGAACATCTCCAATTGACTACAAAAAATAAAGTACCAACTCTCCATTTTAGCATACCCTCTATCCCATCTATATCTTCCAGCCCTTTCTTCCACTACATTGCTCAGCTCTTCCCCTCCAGTTCCAGCAAGTTATTCTCTGTTCCTTGACCTCATACACGTGTATGTGTCCAGGCCTTTGATCATGCTGTTGCCTCACCCAGGAATATATCTATTGAAATTGCATCCCCCCTTTTACATTCAGCTACCTAGTACTAAATCCTCACTCTTTCTAAAATACGAGATTGTTTTATTTTATTTTATTTATTTATTTATTTATTTTTGGTCTTTTGTCTTTTTAGGGCCGAACTTGAAGCATATGGAGGGTCCCAGGCTAGGGGTTGAATCCAAGCTATAACTGCCGGCCTACACCACAGCCATAGCAACGCCAGATCCTCAACCCACTGAGCAGTGCCAGGGATCGAACCCGCGTCCTCACGGATATTAGCTGGGTTCGTTAACCACTGAGCCATGACAGGAACTCCTGTTTTATTTTAATTTTTTTTCTAAGCTCTGTTAACACATCTTCTGCAGTTCATTGTGGTTAGGATTATACCAAATGTTCTTGGGGGTCTGGCTCCCTTGATTCCTATCAATGGTCATGTGAACCTCTAAAACTCACATAACTTCTCCAGACCTGGGCAAAGCTGTGGTGCTAGATAGAACATATAATAGAACTGTATGTGACTTTTTTTTTTTTTTGTGGGCTGCACTCGCAGCATATGGAGGTTCCCAGGCTAGGGGTTGAATTGGAGCTGTAGCCGCCGGCCTACACCAGAGCCACAGCAACGCGGGATCTGAGCCGTGTCTGCTACCTATACCACAGCTCATGGCAACGCCAGATCCTTAACCCATTGAGCAAGGCCAGGGATCAAACCGGCAAGCTCATGGTTCCTAGTCGGATTCGTTAACCACTGCGCCACGATGGGAACTCCTATAGTAAGTTTTAAATAAATTGATGTAACAATAGTAAAAGCATTAGAGACATTCTGGGTCCATGGAAAGGGAGACTGCTGAGAAGATAAAACCCGTATGTCACGTCACAGTATAAAATAAACACAGCAGTAAATATTGGCAATATCTGGAAGAAAGTGACTTCAGTTATCAAAAGTAATTAATTAATGGCACTAATCTCATCCACGAGGGCTCCAGACTCACCGCCTAATCACCTCCTAGAGACCCTGCCTCTGAATACCATCACACTGGGGATTAGGTTTCAATATGTATTTTGGGGACATGCATGCAGTCTATAGCATTAGCCAAGCAAGTTCCACCTGAACCAGTGCAATTTGTTTTTTGCTGTCCTCCTCAGAACATTTGTGGCGCCCCTCCATTCCATTTTTCTCACCAAACCTACAGTACTAAAAATGCAATTTTGGGAGTTGTGGCTCGGCAATAACAAACCTGGCTAGTATCCATGAGGATGCAGGATCCATCCCTGGCCTCATTCAGTAGGTTAAGGACCCAGTGTTGCCGTGAGCTGCAGCCTAGGTCACGGACACAGCTCAGATCTTGTGTTGCTGTGGCTGTGGTGTAGGCCAGCAGCTGCAGCTCCCATTCGACCCTTAGCCTGGGAACTTCCATATGCCTTGGGAGAGGCCTTAAAAACAGAAAAAAACAAAAACAAAATGCAATTTTGATAAGGTTTTGAATTGTGGTTCATTTTCAGGGATGCCATCTCTGGTTGCCAGCTGCCTGGGATACACTTCTTTTGGGGTATTATAATGAGTATGTATTATTTTATTCATGCATTTGTATAAAGGGAGGGAAAACTGCTGCCATTTACCTTGTGTGTCATCCCCATCATATACACATCCCCATGTTTGAACAAATACATGCATTTATACACACACACATTGAAAAAGGCAAGACCACAAGCAGGTCCCTGGGAGTGGGACGGGATAGGAGGCATGTACTGTGTCTTAAGTCCTTTATACCTTTCTTAAGAGTTTTTAATTTTACATTTTAAAATTTAAATGTAATTTATATTTTTTCCTCAAATTCTAAGTGCACAAAGTTCTCTCTATTGAGAGAGCTATGCATTTGGTTATTTCAGTCTGATGCCAAACACCAAGCATTTAATTCTGGTAAACTCCCTTGCTCTGATTCCATGGTCATCCATCAACTTTCTGTAAGCTGATAAAGAGAATGTCCTGATCACAGTAACATTTCCTCTAGTTCTGGATTTAAAAGTCCATGCTGTGAAAAACATATTTCCTTGAGGTGTGTTAACAAAAGTATGTTTCTGAGGGGAGAACCAGACCAGACTGAGAACCCACATAAGTTCATCCTGGTAATAATGCCACCTGGGAGAGCTGTTTTCATGGGCTTCACCTAACAGGAACTTGGCCTCATGCAAGAGTTTCTCATTTCTCTCGTTCTTTATTGGGGATGGCCATAATATTTTTTGGATGGCATTTTTGGAAAATATTGTGTATTGTTTTCTTTGTTCCAAGATTAAGGTGATTAATGAAGGGAAGAAGAGAAATATGTATTTTTTTATTTTATGTAGTCAGTAAGAACAAAAACCTCCAAAGTGAAGTAAAATGAATAACCGTGAATTCCTCCATAAACACAGTTACCTACATGAGGGGAATAATGTGCAACATGGCACCCAAATTGCAATAACAGTAAAATTCACCCACATTGAAAATTATGTATACAGTCTCCGAGAATCTTTGGAAATACAATGAAGCGATACAGTGGCCTCAGGATTGTAAGTGCTCTGGAAGAGACTCACTGCGGGGCAATGTGAAGGGTGACAGTCATGTTGGTATATACACACAAGGACGTTATTTGGCTTCTTGTATTGTCCTCCTCTTAGTAAGAGCAGCAGCCTTGAGAAACTGATCTAGGCTTCTCCGCTTTTCTGTGTTTTTCTCAGATTTCCTCTACTGCGTGAACAAAGCAGACACTCATTGGAAGCCTGGCTCTAGCAAGGCTGTTTCTCTGTTGGTTATGTACATGCACAGCTCAGAAGAGACGGCTTTCCTGATATTGAACATTGAAAGCACTCTGTGTACATTTTTTGCTTTGATAAAAAATCGCAAATATACACTATGTTGAATTTCTACAAAGATAGTCCTACATCAGTATGGTTTCCTTACGTGGTTAATTAAACAACAAAACAAAAATATGTATTTCAGGAGTTCCCATTGTGGTGCTGTGGTTCACAAATCTGACTAGGAACCACGAGGTTGTGGGTTCGATCCCTGGCCTTGCTCAGTGAGTTAAGGATCTGGCGTTGCTGTGAACTGTGGTGTAGGTTGCAGACATGGCTGGGATCCTGTGTTGCTGTGGCTCTGGCGAAGGCCAGCGGCTGCATCTCCAATTAGATCCCTAGCCTGGGAACCTCCATATGCTGCAGGAAGCAGCCCTAGAAAAGGCAAAAAGACCAAAAAAAAAAAAATTATTTCATTTACCACCTAATAACTAGCCACATTCAATAGGTTTGTTTAAGCTCATCATATCATTGAACATTTGAAAATAGAAGTACATAAGTTAGAAAGGGTGTACTAAGTCAGATCACAAATGTATAGTTTATTTAAAATTAAGCCATGTTAATGGTTAAAAAAAAGTATTTTCAAAAGGGAGAGATAATTTTACTTTCTTTAAAAAAGCTTCGCCTTAATTCTTTAAGTGAAAAAATAACAATGGAAAGTGACCTGAGATCATAGAATTCTCTGCTTAATTTTTCAAATAGTTTAGGGAGAAGGGGCATTTTAGTAAAGATTTTTGTCTTTAAATAGTTTCCCTTGGAAAACATCAACAACTTAAATATTTTAAAAGTGATTAACCACTTGCAAGAGGCTGAAAATATCCTAGGTATGTGTTTTCCCAAAACATACATTTTCTGATTGAGACTTTTAAACTGTCAATACCCGAGAGACAATGCCATCGACGTGTACCTAGCACTAGTTCTGCCGGTTAATTTTTTCCCCAGGGAGTGGTTTTGGGCGACAGAGTGGCGTCCTGGCTTCCCAGGTTGTTGCATTGACAAACTGCAGTGGGGTAACGTCAAGGGGCCTGACAAAATCTCATTAATCATTTTAAATTAAATCCAACCCTCCTGTCCAACCAGGCCAAGAAGAAAGCCATTTTTTTTTTTTTTTTAACAAATGAATATTTCCTCAGTAAAGACTTGGTATCTTTCTCTTGTTGGTCTTTAATTTGATTAGACAAAAATAAAATAAAACAATCCACTTTCCTAAGCTTGAAAACAAAAACATTTGTCCAGATATGATTTAACAGATCAACCAAGTGTCTTTTAAAAATAAAACAAATTTTGAATAAAAATACATGGAAACATTCTGAGGGGAAATTATACTAGTTAAAATTAGGAGCACTGTTTATTTTCTGCATATGTCCATGAATTTATTTTGTTCTCTCTGAAATATATGATCCTTAGTAATATTTGAAAGAAGGAAAAATCCGCTATCCATAAAATTTCGGTAGATTTAGTCCAGTCTGTTCTTCCCATTCATAGGTTTTTACTGTTATACATAGTAATTGTAATGTGTGTATATACAATTTAATATCCATATTATTCATAAAAATCATGGCATCATAGTAATAGGTGATGAGGATATAGTCTGGTCTACTTAACCAGTGCTTACCATGTTTGGGTGTCCCCAGCATGTATTCAAACATTTGTTATTTGTTAGAACAGCCCCAAGTTTTGGGCAGTCCAGTTGTTTCTATCTGCTTTAATTAAAAACAATGATGTGACTTAGAGTACATGTATTGCTTTTCCTCTATTTTGGACTATTTCGGACTATTTCTTTGGATAGCTTCCTAATGTAGACCTGTGCAACTTACAAATGCTTGAAAAGAAACTGTAGGCAGTTGCATTATTAATAGTGATATTTAAGAAAAGTTTCACTTTATACACAGGAAAACAGACTCCAGTTAGAATAAACAGGTTATTATTTTAAATATAAAGACTTTGGAACAAGCTTATGCTCATTGAGCACCATATTAATAATACTGTCAATCAGGTAAAAGATCAATTTAGAGAAGAAGCAAGATCAATGGCTTAAACTCTTAAAATTAAAAAGACAATCTTAAAGTAGCAGTGATTTATCCACATATTTAAAAGTAGAAGTCCTAGAGAAATGAACTTACATCTGGAATAATACATAGGTTGCACTTTAAAGTACTAATAATTTATTTAAAAATACTATAAGTTAACTCTAGCACATCCTAATTTGTAAGTTGTGTCCTGAAAGTTCTGGATGTATTTTTTTTTGAAATGCAAATAGTAAAAACGTCTTTCTATACATATAGAAATCAAACCAGGGCTAAACAGTTCAATTGGGTCTGTTGAGAAACTGCTCTGGGCCAAGGTCTGTGTTAGGTACCAAGGGAGACATAAGAATAAATAAACTTCCACCTGTAAGAACTGAGAAAGTTATCTTGAGGGGAAAGAGTCTGAGAGGACTTTGAAGGACAAATAATATTTTAACAGGTAAACAGGTGGGGAACAACAGGTTTACAAGCTTTCCGGAGAGAAGACACAAGAGATGAGATTGGAGAAGGTTAATTTTAACAGAATGTACTTAGACAAAATCCTGATGATGGTAAATTTGGAGGGCTCTACAAGTTTTCAAGCATTTTCTCCCCTTTTTCCTTCCCTTCCCTTCCCTTTCTGTAATCTGTAACTTAAAAACATTAAGTGGCAATCGTGTATAAGGATACACGAAGAGCACCCGGTTGATGTGATGTGTTTTGGGCTTGAAACAGCACAGCCCTTACTGGGAAGGAAGGTGTGGACAGGCTGAGTTGCAGTGGCCCCTAAGCACTCTGGTGGGTTTCAGCAGAGCTCAGATTACACAATGAATGAGAGGATATTTGGTCAGAGACAATATAAAAGCCATTAGCACTGCTATGATTTTCAAGCCTCAGAGAATTCAGCCCCAAGTAGAAAAGGTAGACTCAGAAAGGCCTGAGTATAAGATGGGAAAAAAGACAAGCTACATGGGAGCAGCACATGCAAAACTAAGAATTTTTTTTTTGAAACGCCCCTCCCTAGCTCCTGGGATTCCAATCTTTAGTTCTTCTGGGGTTTTAACGAACCCTTATTTTCTGACTTCTTTTCTACCAAAACCTAAAATGCTGTTTCCCAATTATTTCCTTTTACTTAACATGTTTCCTAGAGGAGATATGTTTCCCATGCTTCCCCTCATGCAACATATTCCAAATTCTAATAACCCCGAAACTTACAGCTCTAGTCTTATTCTCTACTGCAGTCAATGTTCTTCTTCTTCCTTTTTAAATTTATTTTATTATTATTTTTTTATACCGAAGACACATGGCAGTTCCTGGGCTAGGGGTTGAGTCAAAACTGCAGCTGCCAGCCTATGCCACAGCCACAGCCACACCGATCAAAGCCTCGTCTGCGACCTGCACCACAGCTCACAAGGCAGAATCCTTAATCCAGTGAGCGGGTGAGCAGGGCCAGGGATTGAACCCGAATCCTCGTGGATATCGGTTGGGTTTGTTACTACTGAGCCACAAGGGGAACTCCTACAGTCAATGTTCTGTTTCTTTTTGATTTTTGGCTACACCCATGGCACACGGACATTCCCAGGCCAGGGATCCAACCCCAAGCCTCAACAGCAACCTGAGCTGCCACAGAGAGAAGGCTGGATCCTTAACCCACTGTACATACGGCAGACACTCCCAATGTTCTGTTCATACTTTCATACCCAAAACATCCCAAAATCAAAATCTTTATCTTTTCCACTTCATTCCTCTGGTTGTTTCTCCTAGTAGTTACCTTTGATAATAGATCCTCATATTAGAAATCTTTCTCCCAAATCACTAATCCCTTTCAATTTCCAGTTGTGTGTTTTTAAAAATTCATTCCTCCTCTCTATATCCTCTGCTGCTTGCCTAGTTCTGCCCTTATAATAGAATCTGGAAGGCTGGGAGCAATCTATGACTTTAATAAGATCACATTTTGATAAAGATAGACAAGTAGAAAAATTAACACCAATGGTATGTATGACAGAGACAATTTTTGACAGACCAAGAAATTGTGTTTGAGGTGGATCTTAAATAATAAGGGCTTTAGATACGGAAGGGAGTTAAGGATATCACAGAAAGAACAGCTTGTAAAAGACAAAGACAGACCAGACCACACTTGAGGAATGCTGTTGGAGATGAGGCTTTACAAGATAAGTGGAAGCCAGATTGTGAAGGGTCTTATATGCCTTGCTCAGGAGAGTTTACTTAATTCTGTAGCAAAAAAAAAAAAAAAAAAGGCACTCCAGACTTTAAATGGTCATCAGGAGCTTGCATTTTAAAGGTGACTTTGTGATATCCAAAACAAGATCCAGGCAGCGCCTCCTTTCCTGCCTGCTTGCACTTCTCACAAGCATCCTATCTTAATAAATCTATTTCTTGCCTATCAAAAGAAAAAAACTAAACAAAACAAAAAAAAAACAAGATCCAATACTTATTAACTTAGAGGATATGCTTCCCTACCAGGCACTTGAAAACACGTGGGGACATTATTTGTACAGCACAATGACTGAGGGATGCTACTGGCAACTAGGAGGGAAAATCCACGCATGGCTATGGCCTCCACCATGTGCAGAAATCCCCATAATGAACAATAGTCTTCCCCCAAAGCCAGTAGGACTCTCACTGGGAAACACTGAATTATTAATTTAGTAAAAGTTTATTAAGTTTTTTCATAGAACAGTAAAAAATTTCTACTCAGTTTAAAAAATAATCAGGAAAAAATCCTTATCCAGAAAGCATAGGAAGTAGTAAAATAATAATAATAATAATATTATATTGTTATATAATATTAATATAATATATATTATTATTATTATCATCATTATAATTCTGCCCAATTGGAGACGGTACTATGACAGCCATGTAGCTCTTTCAGATCAACCCTGCAACAGATAAAATCACCAAGTGGACAAAATATCATCAATGGCCTGAAAGTAATGAGAAGCAACTCCCCAAAGGCTGATGCTACAGAGACTACTTGAAGGAAGAGAATAGCACCGGGTGTTTTCCATTTTTGCAGCTCTTAGCCTGAGGGCAGTTTCCATTCTGTATCACAGGAGCCTATAATCTTCCTGACTTGAAGAACCATAGGACAAACTTTGGGTTAATGGCAGCTGCTGGAAAATGAAGAGAAAAACAACAGCAAGGAAAAACCAGAGAGAAAGCCCTGAAGTTGTTGTATGAACTCTGCCCCAAACTCTGACTGGTCTCTGAAGCATGCGTGCACAGGAGGGATTCCAAGTAGAACAGCCAGGCTAATGAAGTGAACTGAGATTTGAGCTACTACCAACTGCAGGGGACCAAGGGCTTGCAATAGGAGCTCAGCCAAATTAACTGCCAACATTACTAAATGTCTTGGAGAAACATCTCAGAATGCAGGGTTTGTATGTTTTCTTCACTATATCCAGGACAAAAATCTAAATTACTAACACACGAAGAAACAGGAAAATATAATCTCTTTGCAAAAGAAAAGACAAAGACTGCCTCTGAGATGAGCTAGACACCAGAATGAATAGATAAGTATTTTAAAGCAGTCATTATAAATACCTTCAAGGCTGTAAGGAAAAATGTGAATAAAACATAGGAAATCTCAGCGCAGAAAGAGAAATTACAAAAACTAAATGAACCCCAAAACATAGTGATTGAAAGAAAAAAGTTCACTGAATAGGCTTGAAAGATGAATGATTACATAAGAGCCAGTGAACTGGGATAGAGATCAAGAGAAACAATCCAGTTGAAAGGAGAAAAAAAAAAAAAAAAAAAAAAAAAGGAAAATAAGGTTTAAAAAATTAACAGAACCTCACAAATTGGAGACACTGTCTAAAGTTTGAGAATATTATAAAGGAAAGAGAAAAATCAGGCTAAAAAATATTTGACAAAATAGAGAATGATGACATTATACTTGGTCCTCAGTACCTGTGGATGCAGAACTGGCTGCCGCCTTGAATACCACTACCTTCTTACTGGAAACAGAGACCAGAAGACAGTGAGACAGTATCTTTAAATTGCCAAAGGCAGAAATTCCCATCATGACTCAGCAGAAAGGAATCTGACTAGCATCCATGAGGGATGCAAGTTCAATCCCTGGCCTTGCTGAGTGGGTTAAGGATCCAGTGTTGCCGTGGGCTGTGGTGTAGGTCTCAGACGTGGCTCAGATCTGGCGATGCTGTGGCTGTGGCTGTGGCGTAGGCTGGCGGCTACAGCTCTGATCTCTAGCCTGGGAACCTCCATATGCTGTGAGTGTGGCCCTAGAAAGCAAAATAAAATAAAATACAAATAAATAAATAAAACTAACATTAAAAATTTTTTTTAAATAAATTGCCAAAGGCAAAAAAAAAAAAACCACCCCAAAAAACTGTCAGCAGTTGAATATTCAGCCAAAATATTCAAGAAGGAAAACAAAAACCTTTTCATTTAAAACTATATTTAACTCGCTGCCAGAAGACCTAAACTGTAATAGATGTTAAAGTTCTCAGGCTGAAGTAAATGACACTACAAGGAAACTTGGCTCTTTAGGAAGGAATGAAAGTACTAGAAATGATAATGTGGGTAAGTGTAAGAGTATTTTTTCTTTATTTATGTATATGACTCATTGATTAGTACACATTAGGATTATTTTGTCATGGAAGTCAGTATTATGCCTATATGAAATATATTTGGATATTTGCGTCAGAATCTTAGAAATTGTTTACTGCCAGTCTAAAACTCCTTATGACTTTCAAAAGTTTTGATTATCTTATATTTTGTCTTTGAAAATTCTATAGTACATCATTCAATTGTAACATTAGGGCCAGATCTGGAAGTCAGGATTTTACACTTCTAGTAAGGTGTTCTCTCCCTCCCTTTTACTCTCTAAATTCTAAGCTCTACTCATCACACAGTGTATCATTTCAAAGCTGATGTTTTTCACTTAGAGGTATTTCCAGGGAACTTGTGACTAACATATAAATATTGTTATCATTCTAATGCTAAGTGTTTTAATTACTAAGTAATTGCTAATTAAAATATACTTCATACATTTGCTCTTTATTAAGACTGGGTTTTCCTCTCTTTACCCAATCACATAACATCTGTGCAAGCAGAGACCATGTCCAGGCATCACTAGTACCTGGCACAATGATTGGAAGTCCCTGGATAACTATTTACTGAACGAGTGAATAAAGCCTGTTTACTTCATTCACAAAATTCCTTTCCCAACTGATTCTGAACAGAAATCATCAAGATTAGGAGGTTAGGTTTAACTAATTCCTTCAGATATAAGTTCTAATAATATTTTGTTCTTATGTGTGTAAACCTTAGGCAGTAACATATTTTGCTATCCCGAATGGTTTTAAAGGATTTCAGACTTAATGAATGCAGAAGTTTTAAAAATGAGGTCAGGTGATGAATTTACGTTACAAAAATAAGTGCCTATTTTGCATAGTGACAAATCAATACTTGTTCAAAGGAAAGAGAAGCTGGTACTGGTCTCTAATGAGACAAATTTTATGAAGACAGTAATAATTTCATATCAGTATCAAATAAATTTCAGAACTCAGTTTGAGAGAAAAAGGAAAGGCTTTAGTTAAAATCTTTACAATAAAATAATTATGATTATAAATCTTTTTAGTTAAATATGTACATATTACATGGTATTTTAAAAAAGAATGGAAATGAATAAAGTTGTTCAGGCAAATCTAATGCACAAATATACCATCTTTTTTAGAGTATAAGGTCAGTTTAACATTCTTAAACAGCTGTGTCAGACAATGGCTCTGCTTTGTGCAAAACATGATAAGCAAAATTAAGAAAAATTCTGCAAAATTCTTTAGTTCCCCAAGGAAATTACTAAAAAAAAAAAAAAAAAAAAAAAAAGAAAGAAAGAAAGAAAATAGTAAGAGAGAAAAAGGTTGTACACTCAAGCTTGATTGTATACAGAGGCTAGAATGACCAACACTAATGCAACCCCTATATCTGCTAAGTAAGTCCTTGGGTAGCTTTAGTTTGAAGTTAAAAGTTGAGGTCCTAGCAATTGTGCTTTTATGCAGCCACGTGGCCAATAAGGTAGATGTTGTCATAAAGGTGCCCCACAAAATCTTCACTAATGTTTTGAGCAGCACGGCGGGTATTTCGAATAAATTCTCTTTTTGACATTTTATTCTTCACATGAGGGCTAGTGAGGTCAATGGAAAGTAGAATCAAAGAGTAGCATAGGACATAGACAGCATCTGGAAGGAAAAAGAAACACCTCAAATTATTAGCTAGTTTTTAAAATGTGGTCCCAAAGGCAAGGATGTTCATAATTTCAAAAGATCAGGATTAGATTATAGTGAAACATAAAGGCCTGGGCCCTTCCCAGTTTGCATCCTAGGAAACTCCTCTCCTGGGCAAACAGGAGTGTCAACCACCCTAACCCAACACCAATTCAGTGAGTGATTTTTTCACACAGTTTTAAGAGTTTGTTGTGAAAAGTTATTCTAAATTAAAAAAAATTCAGGATTGGCTTTATTTTCCTCTTGCTCTCAAATGTGATATTCTCACTCAACTACCCCCAAAATACATTTGTTCTACCAGTATATCTTCTCATTGTAAAAAGAAAAAGTCACATGTTTATTTACATACACTTTTACAAAAACCTAATTTAAGTTGAAAGCATTTTTAATGGCCAGAAAATATATTAACTTGAGTACTAGAGAATAAAATGTAAACATCTCATCAGATATTAACTTATTATTCTCATTTAAGATATGTATTTAAAAGGTTTACAGAATTTATATATTAATTTCAAAAGTAAATCTTTAGGGAAAAAGATTGCTAAACCTAAGCACCATGCAACAAAAAAAATTTCTTTATGTTGTTCAGGGTAATAGTTGATGTTTATTGTTAAAACAGCAACAAACCTCTTGACACCTGCTACTACTATGCTGTTTATATTTCAGAATCCTGCAGTCTTAATAGAGATTGTCTTGCACAATCATGTTCAACAAATTTCATATGGTAGGAAAAAGGTTTTGTAATCTCTATAATAAGATAAGCACCATTTTTGATATGAAGAGGTAAATAAATCACATGAAAAAATACATAACATGATGGAGGACAATGTGAAAAAAAAGGATGTATCTAAATGTATAACTGGGTCACTTTGCTGTACAGCAGAAATTGACAGAATATTGTAAATCAACTATAAGAAAATAAAAAAAGCCACAAAGGTGACTCAGGCTCTATCTTTTATACACAAAACAGTGAAAACTGGTTGTATTAAAAACACATCTCAGAGTTCCCGTCGTGGCGTAGTGGTTAACAAATCCGACTAGGAACCATGAGGTTGCAGGTTTGATCCCTGGCCTTGCTCAGTGGGTTAAGGATCCAGCCTTGCCGTGAACTGTAGTGTAGGTTGCAGACATGGCTGGGATCCCGCGTTGCTGTGGCTCTGGCATAGGCCGGTGGCTACAGCTCCGATTCGACTCCTAGCCTGGGAACCTCCATATGCCATGAGAGTGGCCCAAGAAATGGGAAAAAGACCAAAAAAAAAATAAAAAAATAAATAATAAATAAATAAATACATATATATAGATATATAAACAAACAAAACAAAACAAAAAAACACATCTCGAGGGATTTCCCATCACGGTGCAGTAGAAACTAATCCCACTAGGAACCATGAGGTTTTGGGTATGATCCCTGACCTCGATTAGTGGGTTAAGGATCCAGTGTTGCTACGACCTGTGGTGTAGGTCGCAGACGCGGCTCGAATCCAGCGTGGCTGTGGTGTGGCGTAGGCCAGGGACTACAGCTCTGATTAGACCCCTAGCCTGGGAACCTCCATGTGGCCATGGGTGAGTGCATCAAAAGACAAAAACAAAAAACAAAACAAAAAACCAAAAACACATCTTAGTAGAAAAACCCTAGGTTTTGGCTATGTAATATGTGTATTTTTAAAACTTTTAAAAATAACTTCTCAAGTTTTTTGATTAGAGTAGTAAAAACATCCAATGCTTAAACAAGAATTTTAAAGAATTTATATGCCTAAGTCTGACTTTCCTCCTGAAACAGTGTATTTACTATATATAAATAATTGTTATGACAAACTAGTCACTGCTAGAAGCAATAAAACCAGACTTTGTAATTACTGGAAGTGTCTTTCCCCATAGTGAGAAAAATGTCTCTCATCTACTAGTTTTTACCTGGAGATGGGAATGGGAGAAGGAAGGAATTCACTATATACATTCTTACCAGGACTAAGGCCCAGTTCTCTCATTAAATCAGGGTTACAAGCACAGAATCTGTGTGAAAACTTTGTTATAAGTGTTTCAAGATACTCTCCACGCTCTTCAGGGGCATGGATGTGACGAAAAAATTCTCTCAGTGCATTGGGCAAGAACTGATTTCTAAAATTATGTAGTGTTACAAGGTCATCCAAGACATCTCTCCTAGTAGAAAAAGAAAAAGGTACAGCTTTAGTTAACTTTTCTCTATTAAAAAATGATGGTAAAATCATAAGTTTTTTTTTTTTTGGATGAAAGTACTTTATTGTTGATTACCAGATCAGTCAATCTTATAAAGTGTGTGTGCGTGTGTGTGTGTATATATATATGTCTTAAATTTTTAAAATACCAAAAGTATGATTATTTATGAAATTAAATAATTTAAATTCAAATGAGCAACAGAATTCTTCATTTTTTAATCATGAAAATAAGGAGAATCTTCATCTTTCATACCAATCCACATCACCAGAGGAAACAACTATTTATGTAGACTTTTTGAAAGTGTCTACATATACCATATATTGTTCTAGAGTTTGCTTTTGCTTGATTCATACAGTATATTATGAAGAACTTTTTGTGTCTTTACACCTAGATCTAACTCCTTTGTTTTCTTTTGTTTGTTTGTTTGTTTATTTCTTTTTTTGGCTGAGCCCATGTGTGTGGAAGTTCCTGGGCCAGGGATTGAACCTGCACCATAGCAGTGACAATGCCAGATCCTAAACCTCCTAGGCCACCAGGGAATTCCTCCAACTCCTTCATTTTAATGGCTCCACAGTACTCTATCTTATGGATATAACAATTACTAACCATTCCTAACCATTTGGGTTGCTTACAATTACATAAATATTTGTGTACATGTGAAGATATAATTATTTTTATCAATAGCATTCTAATAGTCACATTTTTTTATAATATGCTTCAAACCTTACTGAACTCAACCATGATTATATGATCACCATCTAAATGTCCACCAACTGCTTATGGCAGGAATGGGCCAAATACTATGGCTCAGTGCCTGTTTTACTAGAACACAGTTACACTCATTTGTTTACTTGTCTACGTCTGCTTTCAAGACACAATGGCAAAGCTGTAACACAGATCATATGTCCTTCAAAGCCTAAAATATTTACAGGAAAAAATGTGGTTCTCCACATAAAAACTGCTGATCCCTAGCTGCATAGATAGCATTTAAAGACAAAAAGAGTTAATGACACCATCTTTATGTAAGAAATTTCTTTCAATGACCAACATGCTGAATTTCTCAAAGACACGGATTATGTTTTAATCAACTCTACACCGCTACTATCTAGCAAAGTTCCTGGAATGTAATGAATACAAATTGTTGTTGAAAAATCCTGAGAAATTTTTTTAAAAATGAGAATTCAGTAAAAAAGTGAATATATTTGAGCCATTCTTTAGATGACTATGAGATCTATAGTTTTTAACATGGTAGTTTGGGGAGTTCCCGTTGTGGCAAAGTGGTTAACGAATCCAACTAGGAACCATGAGGTTGTGGGTTTGACCCCTGGCTTTGCTCACCGGGTTAAGGATCCAGCATTGCTGTGAGCTGTGGTGTAGGTTGCAGACGCAGCTCGGATCCCGCGTTGACGTGGCTCTGGTGTAGGCCGGCAGCTACAGCTCCGATTAGACCCCTAGCCTGGGAACCTCAATATGCCACAGGAAGTGGCCCTAGAAAAGGCAAAAAGACAAAAAAAATTAAAAAATAAAATAAAACGGTAGTTTGGTAATATCATATCAAAATAATTCCCAATATTTTTATGTCCATTGATACCCAGAGTTAACGGGTACAAGGAAATGACTATCAAGTCAGAATAGCATACTAGGCAATTATCTCTGTAAAACACACTATTAAGTCACACTTTTAGAATTTTCCAACTTGTATATGATACTTCTGTGTAGTATATATGTAAATATACACATCATGTATCTCCAGGATTTGTGTTTATGAGTACAGTTTGTCTGTTTGATTTTTATGTGGACAGTTTCAAAATTCAGAACTTTTGGTTATTAAACACTTAAATTTTATAGCTAGTTATTAAGAAAAAAGGCTGCAACTTCCTCAAAAATATTTGGTTTCTATCACAAGATAGGGGTTTTCTATCACAAAGATACTGGGCTTCCGTTTGTGTTTGTGACTTTCTTTTTTTCACATTTACAATGGTAACTTCCTCATCAGCAAGTTAAAGCTCCCAAAGAAATGATTTGCAAGGAATCTTCTCTCCGTCTTTACACCATTTTTCAACAAAAGGATTGCTATGTAGTACAGTTTTTAAAGTAAAACTTGACTCATTAAAAACATTACTTTCATTCCTGATGAAAAATTAAAAATGTGCTTTTACCTTTCATCAAGATAGATTCTCAGTTTTTTCCAATTTAGTGTTCTTGTACAGAAGATAAACTTTGCTATTTCCTTTGGAGAATCATCTAGGATGCCCTTGGACATAAAGTAGTTCACTCCCTAAGACAGAAAGACAAACCTACATAAATAAAATCAGTCTTTATCTATATATTTAACAATTAGGCAACAGCAAAACAACAGCTATAGATTCTTTCCAGCATTAATAGGCTTTTTCATAGCTTTTTAACATGCAAAATACAAGCTAGAACTCTTGAACTGAAACCATTATTTGTGGTTGATAGTTTACATGCAATGAAAAGTAGGAAATTCAAAGTTAAGACTCCTGAAGAAATCCCAGTTCAGTTTTCTGGCTTGTGTCCATTAAAACCAACTATCCAGGAATATGGCCTAAACTGGTGGTGGGAGGTGGGAAAGAACTATTATACAGACTTTAAAAATAAGCCGTATAACTAACACTTCAATTGCCTAATGATCTCTCTCTTGCTTTCTCTCTCTCTTTTTTTTTTTTTGGCCACACCTGCAGCTTGTGGAAGTTCCCAGGCCAGGGACTGAACTCATGCCACAGAAATGATGCAAGCCACTGCAGTGACAACGCCGGATCCTTTACCTGCTGCACCACAAGGGAACTCTGAAAACATGTTTTCTTAGACCTCACATACACATTCTAATATACTTTTTAGGAAAATAGCTTGAGAAAAAAGATTTTCCAAACCAAAAACTAATTATTTTACTCTGGAAGGAATAATAATTAAATAATTTAACTTCAAGTAAAACGGGCAGAGTTCCAGACTGGTTGTGGGTTGTGCACTTTGGCTTTAAGCATTGCTACATTCTATAAGAATTTAGCTCCAATACACACTGAGGCTAAACATAAGACAAAACAATTTCAATGTTTTTTATAGGGTTTATCTTTGAATTTCCTTTTCTCTGCATGCAAAGTTCTCCAGAGAAGCATTACCCATAAGGCTGTACCCTACTTTAGATTTAAACCACCAACAACAAACAGCAACAAAAAGAATCAAACACCAAAACCAAAGTTCTCTCATGTATACGAAGGTCACATTCAAATAAATGCCTTCTGTGGATTTGAATGTGCAGTTATTGAAATAAAAGGCAGGTGTGTTTATTTCAACTCACGGTTATCCAGATACATGCATTCCCATGAATGCTCGTGTCTGGATAATAGCACAATGTGTGCAGTTAATTGGTAGAGAAAATGACGTATTATATACACACAACATACTGTTTTCACACATAAATTCCTTCAGCATTTCTTCCCTTTACAAACACTTACATAGTGCTCAGAAATACTGCATACACTAGGAATTCAAAAAGTTGGAAGAATGTTTATAAAAACTCTCAGGATAAAAAAAAATTCTCCCATAAAATTTTTATATTAAATTTTTAAGCAATTTGGTACCATGAGGTTATGCTTTTGAAAGGTTATAATTATTTATAAATTATAATGCAAAGATAAAATTTTTATATAAAACTAATTTTAGAAGCCATCAGCATAATGGCCTATTAGCAATGTTATCAAATTCTCATAAGAATTTTAAGAGTATAAAAGCAATCCTAAAGCACTGATTTTAAAATACATATACAGAGCAGAATGTGAGAACGTGAAACTTTTGTCAACTCAATGGTAAGCCATATTTCAGACTGCACCCTGGATATAAGGCTAGAGAATGCAACATGATCAAGATGGAAAGCCAAGGAATTGTTTGAATGAGGCTCTCAGCAATGGTCTGAGGGGCAGAAACTAGAGAAATAGGAATGCTTGTTCCATCCTTTCCTCCATTAGTTTGAACAATCGAGAGTTGACTGTATATTTGAGCACTTAGCAATATCAAGTCAGCTTTAATTTTTCTGAAAGTCCTCCATTTAAAAGCATAACAACATATTAGAAGTATTTCCAGTGATTAATTTTAATCCAAGTGAATCAAAGACAAAGGAATGTCAAATAGTAATTAGCAGGTTCTTTCTTCATGCCTACTTGTAAATCAGTATTTAAGAGATAAAAAACTAATTCCAATTTACTTTTTAAAAATTAAATTATACAAAATACAAAAAACATTAATGTGATCCACTAAATAGTATACAATTCTCTAAATATATGACATATGTCAATTTAACACTGATGCTCCTTAGTTATAAAGTAACATTGGTATTTACCTTATATAAGTTATCGCAAATTGTTGGTTACTTCTTTTTTACGGAATACATGTTTGAGAATTTAATATATAACCTGACTTGAGTAACTAGATGGTTTTAAACACCATCCTGAAAACTGACAACACAGGCTTGAAATAAGTCAGCACTGTTAGTTTTGAGGGAAGGTGGCCATTGGTTTCAAGCCTGGGATTCCTTTGGAAAGGAAGATTACTTTAAGAAGGGCTATCAAAGAGAAGAGTTAAGAGATAAAACAGAAGAGGACATGGCATCAGATTATAACTATCTTCAATAAGCAAACTGCCAACCATCCAAATTCCCACCTCATCTTGTAAGCAGTAAAGAACAAAAGAAACCAAGTTTTAGAAGAATGGCAGGAGTTCCCGTCGTGGCGCAGTGGTTAACGAATCCGACTAGGAACCATGAGGTTGCGGGTTCGGTCCCTGCCCTTGCTCAGTGGGTTAAGGATCCAGCGTTGCCGTGAGCTGTGGTGTAGGTTGCAGACGCGGCTCGGATCCCACGTTGCTGTGGCTCTGGCGCAGGCTGGTGGCTACAGCTCCGATTCAACCCCTAGCCTGGGAACCTCCATATGCCGCGGGAGCGGCCCGAGAAATAGCAAAAAGACAAAAAAAAAAAAAAAAAAAAAGAAGAATGGCACAGAGGGATCCCCAGACCATATAGCATATCAGTTATTAATCAGGACTGGAACTCTCAGCAATGTGTGTGTGTGTGTGTGTGTGACAAGCCGCAAGGAAATCATGAACATTAATATTAGCTTATACTAATAGTTTATAGGAGATTCCTTGTGGTATAGTAAGGAATCCATTGTTGTGACTGCAGCACTTTGGGTCACTGATGTCAAGGGTTCAATCCCTGGTGGGGCCAAAAAATAAATAAAAATTTAAAAAGCCCCAACAGCTTCCAGAAAAAGGAAGGCTGCAGCTCATTATCATCTACACAGTTCACTTAAAAAGTGTCAGGATTCTGGATGTCGAATTTTATGGAGCATACTGACAAACTAGAACTATCTGAATAAAGGAGAGCTGGGCCTTGGCTTGTTAGAGGGTCTAGAATTCATATTCATGAGGGATATAGAGATGTCAGGTCTAAAGACGAAGCTATCTAGGACAGAGGAAAAGATCAAGACATTAAAAACAGTTGAAAAGATTAAGACTTGTGACATCTGTGGCACACAAAAAAAGGAATACACATTGTGTGTGGTTTAAGTGAAGACCTTACGCTGACGAAAGCTATAGAACTGCTTCCCCAAATAATGCACACGGCCAGGTTTTCAGTGAGAAGTTTGACAGTTTTGCTCTAGGAAAAACTTTAAATAGACTTTCAAGAGGTCCCCTCCACAGAGTCACAGGGACTTAAGTCCAAGTAGAAAGCTAAAGAATGAGCAAGGTAAGGAATCTGAGTACAGCCTACTTCTCAGAAAACTTCTACTTCTTATTAGAACATAGGAGGAGAAAAATGGTAAAATTAAAGGGCAAAAAGATATGAGAGGAGAAAATTGGAGCTGCAAGTAGAGAAGAGGAGAGCGGGGCTGGCGGAGAAAGGAGTGAAAACGTAGGGAGGTCTACCATGCACTCAGACTGGAGGACAGGATGGCAGGACTGGCTAGAGACAGGTATTTGAAGAAAGTGGTTAAAGGCAAGAACACAGTGCATGATGGTTTTCTTTTTAGGGAGGATGAGCCATCTGGAGAGAGCTGGAAAAGAAAGCTGACTTGGATCCTCTGGCAAAATGGTAAAGATTTCCACCAACAGTGGTGCAGGGTATAAAGAGAAGCCACTAGAAATAAACAAAAGGAGTGCTAAGAGGCAGTGGAAACCCAGGAGAAGTTAAGGTAAACTCATCCCATCACATGTTAAGGTTTTCTTTAATAGAACACATGTTTTCAGTGATTCAGACAAAAAAAAAAAAAAAAAAAATCAAGCACTTCTGTAAAGCATTCTCCATGGAGTTTGTTATGCAAATGATAGCACCAAGACTTAACCCAATTAGAGTGGTAATTGGACACCACATTTATTTAGAAGGCAAACAATAATTCAAGAAAATATATGCAAATAGCTAAAACCAGTATTAAGGAATTCAGGGCAAGATGTGTTGGAGCTTGGTCACCTACATAGCCCATCTGTCCATTTTCTTATTATTGTGAGAACGTCTCTTTAGACACAGCAAGTCCTGTTTTAAGATATAGCCACTTTGTTTCTTCTGTTATATAAATACCTATATTTTCTCTTCTCCTTTAATAAAGCCTATTTTTTAATCAAATCATATTATCCAAGGTGTGGTTCAAAAGCAAAATCTACTATATAGACATATATTTTCAGAACCAGAAAAAATATATTTGGGGACAAAATGAATTCTAGTAAATTAGCTCTGCAAAGTACCAACTTTCGCTGTGAACCTAAAACCATTCTAAATAATAAAGTCTTGGTTTAAAAAAAAATGCTGACTACTGGTACTGAAAGTACTGGCAACTGGCCCAGATACTTGGCAGAAACATTGTGTAACAGTTGGTATCAATAAAAGAAATCACTAATAAAACAAAACTGACATACTAGGGAGCAGCCTTAATTTGCTTTCCTAAAGAACAACTGAGGAAAGAAATTTAGTAAAAAAAATTTGCTTTAGGTAGTCTTGTTCAAATGTGCCACTGTATAAAATGTAAAAACCCAGTACCATGGCTACTATTCAGGTAAAAAATCTGTCCTTTGAACATTATACAACAAAAGGCAAGCTGGACACTGCATTTAATTTTCTTTTTAAAAGAACATTTGAAGATTTTTAGAATAACAACCCTTAAATAATAACAGCAAATATTTCTAAAACAAAATAGTTCCATCTACGTTTCTAATTTTTGCTTCCAGAACTGATATACAGTACTCAAGTATACATTTTAATCACAGTGAAATAAACAATTGAAATGTAACATTTTCATACTACTAATAATACAAAAATAAGATGTAATATATATTATGAAAGCTTTTATTTAAAAAGTTATTTCTAAAAGAATTAGTACAGCAGAGGGCAGCCCTCTACAGGTCACAGTATTCCCATTGTCTTGTTTGAAAATAGAGTAGCAGTGATTAAGATGACAGCTTTAATACTATTTTTCCTTTTTAGAGGGCTTTTAGAAAAAGAATGTACTGGGTCACTTTGCTGTACAGAAGAAATTGGCACAACATTGTAAATCAACTATAATTTTTAAAAAAGATAAAAACAGGAGTTCCTGTCATGACTCAGTGGTTAATGAATCTGAGAAGCATCCCTGAGGACTTAGGTTCGATCCCTGGCCTTTCTCAGTGGGTTAAGGATCTAGCGTTGCCTTGAGCTGTGGTATAGGTCGCAGACGTGGCTCAGTTCCTGCATCACTGTGGCTGTGGCGTAGGCCAGCAGCTACAGCTCTGATTAGACTCCAAGCCTGGGAACCTCCATATGTCACCGGTATGCCCCTAAAAAGACAATAATAATAAAATTAAAAATTAAAAATTAAAAACAAACAAAAAAACCCTACACTCCCTCCAAAAAAAAAAAAAAGAATTGCTAATGAAAATGTGAAATCTATTCATTTTTACTCAGTTCAGCAGCTCTCAGTTTTCCTATTTAATGAGAGAATGTGCTCTATAGTTAAGGGAAAGAGATACATGGAACCTGACTGGAATTCATCTAGAGATACGTATTCTACAAATTAAAAAAATAATCAACACCTCGCTTTTTAGCTGAAGTAAAATAATAAATTCAGAAGATTACTTACTGGGCAAGTTTAAGATAGGTATCTATGTTTTCATGCTGTCATTTCACTTCATTCTACCCAGGAAGTTTTGCTGTGTTCTCCCAAGTTTCCACGCCACTCTCCTGCATTCTCCTATGTACAACACTGATCTTCAGCACTACTTCAGGAATGTCACACAGTGCTTTTATTCATGGTAATTTTATTTATGGTAATTTACTAATACATATTGTAATTATTCCTAATCTAATTACTAGATTGACAAGACAGAAGCAAAAACCATGTCCAAATTTTTAGTTGTCTCCGTAGTAGAAAGATTATTTTAAGAGTAATAAGTAATGCTCTCCTCTTACAGAAGTACCCAGAAACTAGGTTCTTCATTGGAAGGTTCTATGTGACTTATAACTAAGAGAAAAGGGGGTAATAAACACTGGGAAAGAAATGTGAAGACAATGTTGATGTCAATTTGAAATCTAAGCTGCAGATTTCCATCTTGTCTCCTTCTTGGGAAGAACAGAGGGCATGTGCTGTCCATGCTTATGTGGAAAAGAGGGGAGAGGGCAATGCAGCCAACTCCTTCTGATTCAATTACTGAAACTGGTCAGAATGCCACACTTTATCTGGAGGATAAAGAAAAGTCACAAGTATGGAATATGGACCCAAGTCAGTTTATTCACGGCCCTGTTTGAACTGGCAAGGATTTCAGCTTCCAAGAACAAGTTATGGAGGGCTTTTCTTACATGAAAGTGTACAATGTGGAGGAACTGTTAAGAATGGGCACACATATGCTGTGTATTATTTGTAGCTAGAAGGTGTCAACAGGAAACTCATATAAAGGAGAAGTACTTCAAAGAAAAGCAAAAGAAAAATGGAGAATCACCTCTAATGGAGTCCAGGAAAAAATGGAGAGGGATGTAGGACTGATCTTTCTGCTTCTTTCTCACAGGAGAGACAAAGTAATGATGGCAAAGTAACATGAACCTCACTATCTAAGGTTTCCAATCACAATAAAAAGCCCCTATTAATTCTTCTAATAGCCCCAAAGAGAAAAGGAACCACATCTGTAGTCTAATAGACTCCAAGGAGTCACACCTCTAACTGGGGTAGACTGCTGCATGGTGAAGATGAAGTTACTTCCTAAGTGATAAATTCCTACTAATAATTAAATACTAGGAGTTCCCGTCGTGGCGCAGTGGTTAACGAATCCGACTAGGAACCATGAGGCTGCGGGTTCGATCCCTGCCCTTGCTCAGTGGGTCAAGGTTCCGGCGTTGCCGTGAGCTGCGGTGTAGGTCACAGACGCGGCTCGGATCCTGCGTTGCTGTGGCTCTGGCGTAGGCTGGCAGCTACAGCTCCGATTCGACCTCTAGCCCGGGAACCTCCATATGCCGCAGGAGCAGCCCAAGAAATGGCAAAAAGACAAAAAAAAAAAAAAAAATACTGTAATCATTATTGTAATTAATATTGACAAAATTGCTGATAGGTGCGGTAAGCGTCCAGAAAAAGCCCCATCTCCAAATTAGTGAAAGACAGAATTCTAATCAAAATATGGAGATAAAACTCTATTAGGTTTGGCTATGATAAATAACACTTCAAACTAATAATAAAGTGACACATTTGAACACCAATGTTAGATCAGAATTCATGCCTTATAAAAATCACACACAAATACTGCATTTGTGATATGTGCATATATATACATATATATATATATATACACACACACAGATACATATATACATACATACATATATGGCAATTTAAATGACTGACTCTGGTAAATAAAAATTACAATTTTTTCATATTACCTAGATTCTAGAATGAACATTTACAAATATATTTTAACAGCTCTGAATCAATCTTTAAATAAACAAGATTTTTAAAAAATGGCTTTTTTGGCTGAGAATACTCTGAAAAGGAGGTTAAAATTTTTAAAGATTTTCATTTTTTAGTCTTTTGTCTTTTTAGGGCTGCACCCATGACACATAGGGGTTCCCAGGTTAGGCGTTGAATCAGAGCTGTAGCTGCCGGCCTGTGCCATGGCCACAGCAACTTGGGATTCAAGCTGAGTCTGCGATGTACACCACAGCTCAAGGCAATGCCGGATCCTTAACCCACTGAGCAAGACCAGGGACCAAACCCGAGTCCTCATGGATACCAGTTGGGTTCATTAACCACTGGGCCATGATGGGAACTTATTTTTTATGGCGGTCCCCATAGCATATGGAAGTTGCTGGGACAGAGACTGAATAGCTGCAGCAACTCCAGATCCTTTAACCCACTGTGCCAGGCAGGGGATAGAACTCACTTCTCTACAGCGACCCAAGCCACTACAGTTGGGTTTTTCTTAATCTACTGTGCCACAGCAGTAACTCCAAAAAAAAATATTTTTTTAAGCCCAAGTCTTAATAGTAGACAAGCAGAGAAGTTGGGATTTAAATGGTGGTTTCACTGAGCACATGGGCATACTTCTTTGTGTAATTAAAGTATCTGTTCATCCTACCACCGTTTCAGCCAAGACATGTTTTAATTTGAACATAATTTTGGACCCTGATTTACTGCTTAAAATGTCTCCAAAAAGATTAAACTAAGCAGTGCCACTGAACCAGTCACTGTATATACTAAGACTGCTCATCACATGTCAGGAAATGAAATTAGAAGCAAAGTGTGTCACCAACTAAAGCTAGAAGATGTTGGTGTGACTGAAAACATTCTTCATGAAGGACCATTACCTAGGTGTCAAATATTTACTTACTATGATCCAAAAGTTCCAGGAGATGAAGACCACCCAAGCCTAGGGCAGCCTAGGGCAGTGCCTGCCCCTGGTGGTATGGTGTGTGTAGTTGTGCCATTAGTACAAATACAAAGCTACATTTTGATGAGCGCTTAGAAGCACTAACATTTAACACATATTATTTTATTTAATCTTCACAACAACACCATGATGTAGGCACTATTATTGTCCCCATTGTAGAAATGGGGAAACTAAAGCACAGAGAGTGTAAATAATTTGCCGCAGGTCAAAGTCATATAACTGGTAAGTGGAGATATTTAAGAAGTATCTGTTGAATGAATGTTCGAATCTATCTGCTTAAAGCTTCCAGATGACTTTCAAGAGAACACGTAAACTTCAAGTAAGGGGAAAGAGAAAATAACAAAAAACTCTAAGTTGGACTAGTAAGTACACTGTAAATAATTCAAATTATAAACTCCTAAAGGTCGAAGTCACATAAAAAGCAACATGTCATTCTAATGATATATTTAACTGCTAATAAGTGGTTCAGAAAGATCTTAAGACTTTGATTATAAAGAAGACATCTCTAAAACCTTTATGATATGAAAGAAAAAAATGGTATAATTTTACAGGTAAATGTACACTACAATTAGTTGGTTAAAAATTGCATTTAATGTAGTGTTTCCTTCATACTTCCACATTTCAAAGCTGCAATTCAATTGATGGATGCTGTACAGTTGAAGACATCCAATAATTGAGGAGAATCTGTCTTTTGGATTTATAGTAAAGCATTCATATTTAAGTGACATCTACCATGACATTGGTAGCAGCAACTTCAAATCCAGGAAAGATATATAGGAGAGACATTAAAGCTGAGAAAGTGATGTCAAGTTTCACTGAAACTGTGGCCACATCAGACAAAGGACACTGTAGAGGTGTGAAGGTGGTCAAATAAGGTATACCAAGGAAATAAGCAAACAGATTTTTCTTTGAAACGTACTTGAAATATTAACACAATATTGCAAAGTCTCTAGTATATTCACATAAATTGGTAACAAATTCATACAAAGAAAAAAATTTTGTTCATTTCAGCATTTTACAAATTAGATTTGTAGTATGAGTACCGTGTGCTAAAATATTCTAATTTTATTCTTTCCTCTAGTTCGAAGTCCTAGATCAGTTACATTGTGCACTAATTTCAGTATGCTTTTACCCCTGACAATTCACACTAAATGAGGTAGCAAATTAGTATCTTCCATAATACACTGAGGAAAACAAAAGCAAAATCCATCAGATGGTTTGACTGATTAATAAAATATGGCATATTCTAGGCCTGAATCTTTCAATTAGATACAGACTAGAAAGGGGCCCAGGAAACAGATTCTCTTTGAAGCTTCAGAAAGGTTTATACTGAGTCAACAAATGTCCTTCTGTGGACTGATTCTAAACCACATGCTGGAATGACTCTTGGAGACAAGGAAGGCTAAGGGAGGGTGGCCAGGATCTAGTATGGTCAGGGAGAGTGTAAAATAAAGTTGACCTAATGGACACAGGATAAAGTTGTCTTTTTAATCATAAAACCAACACATGATGAATCAGATTGAAACAGAGAGAAACATACATACATAAATACATACTCATACATACATCATGCTGTCCTCGAGAAAGTTTAATAGCCTCTAGTTTAGTATGACTTGACTAGCTGTACCAGGTTGAAGGTTATCAACTTATCTAGACAGAGGATAATATCTAGTGTCTTAGAGTCATAGTTTTGCACTTTGACTCTACTGATGATCAAAGTAAATGGACTTTGCCAATTAATGTGAGCATTTTAGCTCTCTGGGGTAAATAATTTTTTATAGAGGAGAAACTAGGGTGAGGGACTCCTCTCATTGTCAACCAGCTCTTTTTGCTCCAATTAAATTCTCATCAGCCACTTGGAGATTAAATTAATTTGCTAATGAGAATTAGCAATGTTTATTTTTACAAAAATAATTCTTATTCAGGATTACATATCAAATTCCCATGATACCGGGTAATAATGATATAATCGTGATGATGCTGCATTAGGATGTTTTGATTGCAAACAACAGGAATCTTAATTCAAAGAAAGTACAGGGATTTATTACCTTGTGTAAGAAGTCTCAGACTACTATGGCTCCAGGTTTTATAGGTTACACAAAGCGTCATGGGTCCATTTCTCTCCTTTGGTGTGCTATTCCTGGTGCATTGTTAACACCTCATGGCTGCAAGGTGGCTGCAGGTGCTCCTGTCACTACACCCTCATATACCAATGTCCAGAAGTGCGCATGTGCATAGATAGTACTTTTTCTCCACAGTGTCTCTTCTGATCTCATAGGTGAGAACTGGATTACACGGATGTCATGGAAGGCAAAGGGAATGGAAGTAACTTGGTTATCTTAGGATAACCTATACTTAACTTTTGAGGAATGGAGCCAGCTTCTCCATTAAGATTATTTATCTAGTGAGGAGTCTAAGTGATGGGATTTAAACCCTGCCCATGCAAATTACTGTAATTACTTTTTTTGGGCTGCATCCATGGCATACAGAAGTTCCAGCATCAGGGATCGAACCCACACCATGGCAGCAACCTGAGCCATAGAAGTGACAATGCTGGATCCTTAACCCACTGGGCCATCAGAGAATCCCTGTGGGTTCTTTTTTTAAAAATAACTTTCACAACAGAATACAAAATATAGCTGAACAGACATCTCCTGAGTTCCATCTATATCCCTTTATTTTTCCACACAGTGGAAACTATTTCCTCCTGATAATTAGGTTTACTCACTTCAACTGCAGTTGAATTATCTACCATCATATCTTTTTTAAATAAAAGGTTGGCCCGTTGGCTCAGTAGCAGGAGGACCTAAAATGGCAAGAAGGTAGTCTCCACAAGCAATCTGAGTTGTGCCTCTGGTGTCAGTATTTCTGCCTTGGATATTAAGGCCTTTAAACCAGCAGAGCCCCAGATTTAAGGGAAGCAGAATCACAATTTTTTCAAGTGGCTCACTAGAGAAAATATTGGTTCTCTGTTCTTTCAAGCCAAAATCATCCAGAAGGAACATGCAGGGCACATGGGTACTGTAGGTAGCAGATCATAAAGGTGGTGCTTAGTGGAGCAGCAGAGTGAAGAGCAGTGAGGACCCAAGCATTCCTTGATTATGTCTGAGTTTAAACATTAGCTAAGAGCTTAGGAGTTTTCTTTCTTTATGCTACAAGGCACTGTTCAAGGTATGTCCATCTTACTGTTAACCTAGCTCAGGCTCTACTGCCTATATCTTACATTTATTTCTGGGACTCATCCACTTTCAGCAGAAAGATGAAGTCAAATTTCTAGCCCTGTAGAACTAAGGATAAAACCTCAAAGGCAGTAAATTTGCCAAACTGAAAGCCATCTTTAGTAGCCTGTCATCCTTCCCCTGGGAACACCTCTGTGTTGCAGGAGATTTAGGAGAGTTAGTATAGAGAACAAGATTCCAAGGATACCATGATGAATGATCTCTTCCAAGTTATTTGACTTGGATACTTAATCAATGTCTACAGGTAGTTATAGGAATACAATATTGCTGATTTGTCATCCTGCACTTATTTCCCAAACAAGCATTTTCCTTAACATGTTAGACTACAATCAAAATACAGAACATGAATAAAGCTCTTATTTGTCAAGACTCAATTTTTCAGTTTTACTTTTTTTTCTTGGTAATACTATCAGACCAAAGGAAAGAAAATTTTGAATTACAGATCCATAAATCAACAAGAAAGAAGATTGTAGGTAAAATAAACATCAGACAGTTGTCAGTGAACAACAGGATATTTCAATCACTAAATCTAGGTGCTTATACATTTCCAACTAAAACATATGCTCAGGTCAAATCTAAAATGCTTCTCATAATAGAGTCTATCACAGATAAATCTAATTAAATTGTATGCACGTTGGTCTTTCTGTCTGAACATAGGAAAAATGTGCTAACATAGTTTAAAAGAAAGACTTCTTTCACCTGACCCCAATGAAGATGTTATAAATTTTGTATTTATTTATACAAACAAAAATAAACCTACGATATATTAAAGTTAAACCATATTCATTACCAATTTCAGGCTCTAGATTTAAAAATAACTATATCAAGAAAACATTCAATACTAAGTGAAGCACTGGCTTACTGGTTGATAAGCAAAATTATTATTATACTGCTGTGGAATAAAATCACACACGTAACTTGTACATGCAGGGGAAATACAGCCTAGTGTAAACAGATGGTTTTTTAGCACATTCCTTTACCAGAATGTGGTTACCTGCCACAAAGTACACAAGCTCATGCACAAGATCAAGACTTTACACACAGCTGAGATCACAATGTCATGCATACAACAGCAGCGTGCTAGATAATCGTACCACAAACTGTGCAGAAGTTCTCCCCCACCCCATGAGCCACTGCCAGCAGCTGCTGTGGAGTTTGGTTACCCATATCCGTGAAATGAACGATGTCCTTTGGAGAATCTTGTTCCCTGTGGCTGTAAGTATTCTTATTTTTATAATATCTTAATGATGCTTGCTATCAAAATGTTTAAGTACAGAACTAGAAATTATGGAAAAGTAGACTTGTTACAATACTGAACAATTATATACATCTTATCTCAGGTACTTACAATAAACACCACTTACATTTAAACATATCATCAAAAGTAATTTACTTCTCAGGCTTATATGAACCCAAGATAATACATCTGATGACAGTGCTCCAGTGAGGGGGGAAAAAAAAAAATCAACCTTCAAAAAGTACTTCCTTATTTCTGGCACTAAAAAATCACGGCAAGAGTCATTCTAAGACCTGGCTGAAGTATGACTCATATAGGTAAGTTTTGTTTAAAAAAAATCTATTGGAAACTCTTTCAATAACATTTGACTGGATAAACAACCAAACTGACATGGGTTATTAGCCAACGAAAGTAAGTGTGGAATAGTTATTAAAATACTCATTTCCCTGCACCTGCAAGAATATGTCAATGTCCTTCTACCCCTATTTATGTCCTAAGTGTATTCTGGTAAAGAGAGAATTCTATTTTGCTTTTAGGCAACACCTGCTTGCTGAGTTACCGATGTTCATAAAAGCATAGAAGCAGAATTTTGGAACCAAAAGCCACTTTGAATGGTTCAGTTCCATGCTTCCTGGCAGCAGTATGTGCCCCTTTTAGAACATTAAATTCAATACTTCTGGAATGCTCCAGAGTATCTTTGAATCAGGCCAGGGAGTTAAAAAAAAAAGGAAATACAGCCAACTCTCAATAACAATGGGAGATAGGATGGATAAGTGGAAATCTGAAGATCTAAAAATCTTACTTTAATTAGTTAATTGAACCTCCTCTTTAAGCAAACATTTGACTTAAAAATTTTTTAAAGTTTTTGTTAAATAAAAAGAGGACTTTAATTTTGCCTCTTATCTCTGCCCCGCCTCCAAACACTTTAGAGGAGGTATAACAAGAACTCTATAGTCTGATACATGCAGCTGCAAAGATGGAAAGATATTTTGACATCTAGCTTTTCCAATTTAGATAGATAAAACTATCCACATCATATTCTAGCATATAAGGGCCTATTTATAGTTTCATCTTTGCATGAAAAGGATGCTTTATACTTTGTTTAAAAATTGGTACTCCTTTAGCAAGGAATGACTACTTACCATAATCAGTATGAACAGTTACATCCAACTTTTCTGACTTTGAAAATCTACAACTCAGTACTTACCAAGTTACATTTTTCCTTAGAATGTAACATTTGCAAGTGATATGAATTGAAGATGATAGTTTTATTCAACTTGGTATAATTCATGAGCCAGTATGCCTTGATAAATTGGTCATAATAAGACAGGGCTTGTAACAGCTGCCTTTCCTGATTCTTGCATATCTAGAGTAAAACACTATACTACTCTGTCTCCGTTCTTCTCCAGTAATCATCAATTACCTCAAGATACCAATACAACATTTCTAATCATAACGCTAGTCACATGAACTGTTTTAATTAGCAACTTCAATATTATATTGGTTTCAAGTGTATAATTTGGACTTTGCTTATAAATCATTCTACTTTCATCAGTCTTCTGTTCATGGAAAGTAAAAACAGTGGTGAAAGAAGAGAATAAATATAACATTTGCTTTATAACATATATACCTTGTTGTATTTGTGGGGCTATGACTTAACTGATAATGTAAATGTATTAGTAAACTTTTGTAACGGTGTTATATTTTTATTCCTGCACAAGAAAAATTTAACAAAGAAATCATATATAACAAGCAAAAGTCAATTTAATTTCAAAATGTCATTTGTATTATTGTACACTTAAGTATTAAAGTAATTAAGAGTCCTTAATACCTCCACGACAAATGAAAAAAGTTGGTTTTTGGATATTAGGTAGTTTAAAATAATTGCTAGTTAAGTTTTTCCAAAGAAAATAACCCACCCAGAAGCAGTAGTTCTGAGTGTTACAAATTTCTATTCCATTTCTAAGAGTAAGTCTAGTAGATACTTAAATATTTCTGAAAACCTGAGCCTTTTCAGAATATATTAAAATAAGAACAGGGGTGGGGGGGGAGTAAATGAAAGAAATGTCTTCACATTTTGATCACTCTTACATATATTAAGAAATAACAATTAATTTTAAGCAGTTCTTTCTCCATTTCCCACTCTCTTTTCTCTACTTGTGTTTGTTGTATTTTAGAAAGAGTTAAATAATTAAAATAAAATTATTTTGTTTGTTTGCTTTTTAGGGCCACACCCATGGCATATGGAAGTTCCCAGGCTCAGGGTCAAATTGGAGCTGCAGCTGCCAGCCTGCACCACAGCAACGTAGAATCCTCAACCCACTGAGGGAGGCCAGGGGTTGAATCCACAGCCTCATAGATACTAGGTGGGTTCTTAACCCACTGAGCCACAAAAGGAACTCCAAAATTGTTCAATTTTATAAAAGAATCTGTAAGCTGTTTCTATGTCATCATAGAATTTAACAATCTTAAAGGCATTATTTAAAGACATTTTGATGTGTTACAAAGAAAAATGCCCTTTGTGGCTATCTCCGATAAACATAGGATTGTTACTAAATAGAAGTGATAAAATGAATAAAATGTTGCAGATGAGTTTGATGAATGTCTTTTGCGCTCTTGACTTATAATGCAGTGTATCTCAATCAGGTCTGGTAGAAGGCTGTGTATATGTCTTGGGAGCTGCCATGCAGTGAGCAGGTAGCAAGATTAGAACATGGCACAGCAAGATAGAAAGAAAGGACTAAGTCATATAGCATACCTTCAATACTGGGCTTCCCACTGACTGAAAGGTCATGTTCAGTGACTTGTTACTATACTTGCAAGTTTATTCTATTGGAAGATAATCCATATAAAGTTCATCACAGCAAGATAATCATAAAAGTTCAACAGCTACAAACATTCCAGTTCTTCACTTACCTCATCTGGGTTGGCATTAAAGGTGAGGCTGCCTTCATCCAACTGCATGTACAGTTTTCTAAAAGAAAATCCTAGAGGTGGGTTCTTATTGTATATGGAACAGTGACCCCAAGTGGATTTACACAATCTGTAAGTAAGATAAAATCAGAGGAGGAAACATGACCATGATGAATTCCTAAGTTAAACATGTATACACATGATAAAACTGTGATATGAAATGATGTAAAATTGGATTTTTACAGCTCTAAAATTTGAAATGTTAAATTTATACTTGTTTTATTTGTTTACTAGAGTAGGATAGACAAATGCCTTCAACTTAGAAATTTTGACAGCAGTTAATAAATGTGGGTTACAAAGATTAATAATATTCATGATACTATCTGAAGGTAAACAGAACGATTATTATAGCTAACATTTATCAAGTGCTTACTAGATGCCAGGTATTATTTAAAGCATTTTCATAGTATTAACTTGCTTAATCCTAACAACAATCCCATGTTGTTGGTGCTACAGATAAAGAAACACAGACACCATAAAAGAGCTGCCCAGGGTCATACAGCTAATTTGTGTAGAGGCAGGATTTGAATCCAAGGACCTTACTTCTGAGCTTGAAATCTTAACCAAGAGGCTAAACAGGATTAAGAACTATGTGCTGTGTTTCGAAAGAAAACCGAATAGGGTGGTGGATGGGGGAGACTGCTGGGCAGAGGGAAAAACTGTAATGCTATAATTTCAATACTTACATCAAAAGTTGTGATGTTAAGCTTAGCTGTTTTTTTTTTTTTTTTAAAGATACTGCTTCAAAACACTGGTTCTTTACTGTCACAGCTATACATGATTGTTCATAAAATCTGTAATACTTAAAATGCTAATGGTTCATACCTTAAAATGCACTATTTCTACACACTGGGATACTTGTTTCCAACTCTGTGCAGAGGCACTAGCTTCTGGTTCTTATTTGAAAGTTAATGTGTTATCTTATTATAACGGCTAGAAATTCTAGATGTATATCACAGTTTCACTTTCTGATATTCAATATTGATTTTTGGCTCAAACTTCCTTTTCTCCACACACACACACACACACACACACACGTACAATTTAAAGCAAAACAAGAAAGTTATTGTCTCAGCATGCAACATCAAAATTTGTGAGGATCATGGGTCAAATACATGGGAATATCTTTTAAATCATTAATTTATGTCCCTCCCATATTTTTACCAACCAAATGAAATCATTGATTTTAAAATGAGTTTAGTAACTTGTTCAGAAAATTATCAGTATTTTAATAGTCTATTTCCATAGTTTCTGACTGTTATTACTAAGCTATTGAAAGCAACAGAACCTCTCAATATCTGAATTTTTACAAACTAAGCCAGCCTTTAATTTATCACTAAGAAAAAAAAAAAATCCAAGTGTCACAGATACAGGCATAATTATATGGTAAACAATAAAGGAAGCATTTCTTTCAAGTGAACAATCCAGATTTAAATCCCAAATGAATACTACATTCTGTCTGAATTCAGAGAAGCATAGAAATAAATCTTTTTTCAAAGTTCAAATACAGGATCACAAATTAAGTTTGATTAGGAGTAATAAAATGTAGAAAAAAGATTATAAAAGTGAGCCAGTTTTAAAGTACTTTTTTCCTTCTTATAATAAAAAATTAAAAATTAATAATTATATTTTAATTACTAATAGAATTTCCTTTCACTTCCACAGTATCTTCATTATAACAAGGGAAAAATAACAAGATGATATTGATTTTTTAATCTATTTAGAGGTTGAGAAATTGACTATATAATTAATACCATAATTTTGCAGCATCAGGAAGCCTGAGTTAAAAATGTCATTACTGGTAATACATTTTTACTATAGTTTAGCTATTTAGATAACTGATTCTCTCCATAGATTTTCATTGAGGAATTGTTTAAAGTCTCAAAAAAACTTGTTTTTAGACATGTTTTATACTGTTCAAAAGTCTCATTTTAAAATAATGAGACTTAAATAAACTTTAGTAAAGAATGCTAGAAAACTCAAGATTCAATGATTCTTTCATTTTCATGACTCTACGATGTTATTAAGGAGTATACCTAGGTTCCATAGATTCTATTGGCACCAAACATTCTTTGAGTTATAGCTTAAATTTAAACTGGTGTAACAGCTGCTAAAATTTCTACAATCTACTCTCACTTCAGCAAGATTATCTCCTTGCCTACTGCATTGATGAAATAGTTATTAGAAAAAAAATATAAAAAGTAGATGAAATTTTCTCCAGTTGAAGTTTATGCTAACAAGTAGCACCAAAACAAACAAACAAAAATTCTCTTTAGAGATATCTGACTCAGACATGGTGGGTTGAACTTACCCTTGCCAGAGAAGTTCATCGTTCGCCAGGTCCTGCCAAACACAGGAAGCTAAGCAGAGGTCGGTCGCATTCAGGTAGGACAAGATGGTAAAGCTCAGCTCAGGAGGCAACATTTCCAAATTAATGAAGCCTTCCTGTTCTTTAGATTTCCTCGTCTTCAAAAGATGATATATATCAATGCCTCCTTGGACTTGTTTACGATGACTGGTGTTAGAAATGCTGCTGGCCGCCATCCTCCTGCTCTGCTCTCTGCTGAGGTAACCTTGCTCACTGTAGCCTTCCTGCTGTAGCTGCTGGTTTCTGACCACTCTCCACAGCCCCTGACCCATCTGCAAGCCTGGGAGAAGGCCAGAATGCAGTAAGAAGGCTACGTTTAAAAAGTAATCCACCTTTCCCTGCAGTATAACAAGTCCGACGTGAAGTATTCATTTATCAGAATTAACATCCCTCATTAAAGCATATTAAATGGAGTAGCAAATTGCAAAGACTACTTGGCAAATCATAAGTACAAAACTTGGATGGAGAAAAATTTGGTTTGATTATCACCTTTATCTCAGTTTGCTAAGCACTTTTAAAGTCCACAAGTGACATAACCATTTTTCACAGGGTAAGATTTAAAAGTTACTGACGTCCTAAAGATTCTTACAAATTATAATTATGTGGACTTATGGGCCAGTATTAAATACAACTCTGATCAGAGCACAGGGCTTCACTTAAAAGGCCTCTACACGCTGCTTTTTATCACAACTCAGGCTAAGCTAAGCTAGCCCCTTTTAACCAAATTCCCAGATGCATAACATCTGTGAAACAGGCTTTGCATTTAATTCTTGCCAGCCTGCGCTTAAGTTGTAGGCTGTAATAAAATGTAACATAGGCCCTGAAGTCTAATTCAGAAACCTTATAAATTAGACACCTAGAACTCCATGATAAAGAGCTCAGTAATGACTATTTGGCTCTGTTGCTGCTTTAAATAAAAATCAATTTAGACTAACTTTCCAGTTCTTCTCCACATAGTCCAAGGGACCCCTCAGAGGTACCTGGGCCAAGGCAGGGAAGGAGAGGTGTGCTCCAGCCTCTTCCACTTCCACTTGGCCTCCAAGCAGAGCAGCTCTTGCAAATATTGGACTTCCTCATATACAAATACTTAGAAAACTACAGGCCTAGACTTCCTGTTTGATCTTGACTTTGAAAAATAAGTAATTTTTTGGTGGCAAATAAATTGAGAAAAATGAAATCAGGATCTATTAACTAATACAAACACGTATTTTCATGACCTCTTTTCCAAACAAAATATTCTTGTTTTAAAAATGCAAATTGACTACTAATACATGTATGTTTTAAAAATTTGGAGGAAAAAGCTGATTTTCATTTAAAATCTAAATTTCTTTTTTATTTTTTTAGGGCCACACCCATGGCATATGGAGGTTCCCAGGCTAAAGGTTGAATCGGAGCTGCAGCTGCGGGCCTACTCCACAGCCACAGCGACCCCAGATCCAAGCTGTGTCTGCAACCTACACCACAGCTCACGGCAACACTGGACCTTAACCCACTGAGCAAGGCCTGGGATCAAACCCGCATCCTCATGGTTACTAATTGGGTTCATTACTGCTGAGTCACAACGGGAAGGAACTCCTGGAATCTAAATTTCATAGCATGACTTAATCTTAAAATATGATTTTGTTCTAATTGTTTACAATACGGAGTAATCATTAAAAATAATGCAACCCCTTCCCAAATCCACTGATGACCAGAAATTCTGAAAATTATTAGGAATAATTTGAAAATTGAGTGGAATTTCAAAAACTATCAAGGATAATTTCTTAAATATTTAAAAAGTCATGTATATTTATGGAATTATTATCATTTGGATAACGGTCATTTTAACAGGCTACTTGTTGATCAGATAGAAAAAAAACAGTCCAATTTTTCACTCTTCCTCCTTAATGTGAACTGCTTGGAAACCCAAAAGCTTAAACTATAAAGGATGGAGGGTGGTATACAGAGAGAAAGACACATTAATAATTTTTAAGTGTGGGGAAATTTGTTTTTGCAAAGAAACCACAAAAAGTAGTAACTTTTCTTCTCTACGACACATATACCAATGATGGTGGCAGTTCTTGAAGCAGCGGTTAAGCTGTAGTAATTAAATTCTTATTTTCTATTAGAATGATTGAAATCCCAAACTGAAAACCAAATCCTAGCAAGGATGTGGGAATTCAAAATGGTAGAATCATGGAGTTCCCACTGTGGCTCAGCAGTTAATGAACCCGACTAGCATCCATGAGGACATGGGTTAGATCCCAGGCCCCACTCAGTGGGTTAAGGATCCAACGTTGCCATGAGCTGTGGTGTAGGTCGCAGATGTGGCTCAGATCCCACATTGCTGTGGCTGTGGCATAGGCTGGTGCCTACAGAACTTCCGTATGTTGAGGGTGCGGCCCTAAAAAGACAAAAAAAAAAAAAAAAGAAAAAAGGCAGTCACTTTGGAAGACAGTTTGACAGTTTCTTACAAAAAAATGAACATGCTTTTACCATATGGTCCAGCATTCATGCTCCCTGATATCTATCCAAGTAAGTTGAAAACTTATGTCCACACAATACGTGTACATGAACCTGCAGCTTTAGTCACAATTAGCAAAACCCCTAATTAACCAAGTTGTCCTTTAGTAGATGAATGGATAAATTTATTGTGGTTCATGCAGACAGTGGAGTATTTAGTGCTAAAAAGAAACGAGCTACAAATTCCCTGGTGACTCAGCAGGTTAAGAATCCAACATTGTCACTGCTATAGTGACAAAGTTGCAGCTATGGCCAGGGTTCGATCCCTGGCCCTGGAACTTCTGCATGTCACAGATGTGGCAAAAAAGATAGAGAGGGAAGGAAGGAAAGAAGGAAGGAGGGAAGGATAGAATAGAAAGAAGAAACAAGCCATGAAAATATATGGAAGAAACTTAAATGCCTATTACCAGGTGAAAGAAGCTGATCTGAATGTGACACAAATTATGACATTCTAGAAAAGGCAAAACTACAGAATAAAAATGATTAACACAGAAAAAACCCAGAATATCAACAAAAATTTATAAGGAGTTTAAAATTAAGTTTCCTTAATGTTTAAACATGCCATGTCATATTACAACATTATAGCACACATATAACATTTTAAGACCAAGTTTTCAAAATGTTTATCATGGCTATTTCTGTTTGTCTTAGCAAGAAAATATCTAGAAATTTAATTAATTGCTAAGTTCATCCAGATTTTCTTTTTGTGTTTGTACCACTAAAGGTAAGTAATCAAATATGTCAACTATGAAATCCGAAGTCTCAAGATACGACATTTAATATCAATTTGTATGTACTTTCCCTACAACATCTTTCTAGCAGCATATGGTTTGGCAGCTGTTGTTACCCTCAGGGATGTTGCTAGGGAACACAGAATCAGGGTGATTTCCCTAGGCTCTGGACTTTAATGAGGATCACTTAAATAGAGCACTGGATAAAGTAATTCAGAAAGCATCTAGCAGGTAGAAAGAGGTAAAAACAGCAGCTGGTTCTTGGTATTGGAAAAAAAATGACGGGGAGGGTGGAGGTTTGAGGTTCACATACACATGATACAAAGAAAACTGCATTTTCTATTCTTCTACTGCTAAATAATATTGCAAATTGCCCTTGTGGGATTTCTTTTTTCCCTTTAAAGCAGTTCTTGATATGGGGGGGGGGCAGAACACACAAATCACTTGAGAAGGATTGATATAATAAATTTATCCTCTGGAGAAAGGAAAGAGTTTCAGTGTTCCACCCCACTCCCAAATTTTCCTTAAGGTGAAGGAAGTGGAATGTGTGTGGAACTGTCAGAAAACTGGTAAAACTCTCAAAAGGACGGGAGAGCCATTGCAGAAGTTGTGAAGCAAGTCAAGGAGAGAGCATAGTGTTGTGGACTCTGAAGCTGAACAGACTTCAAATCCTGACACCACTGGTCAGCACTTACAGGACCTTAGGGGATTTGCTTGAATACTCTTAAGCTTTGGTTTCTTCATATTTAAGGTGATAATTTGCATATAATATAATGATAACATATAGCTCAAAATACATATATATGATTTATGAGATAACTTTACATAAGTTTACTCCACAGCTAATAATAAAATGTTACCTAGTTTGTTTTGACAAAAACTTATTTTCATACATTGAAAATGATGAGCACTTATGAACTGTAATTCAATAAAATAAGTTAAAAAAAAGAATTTGTGAGTGAGTCTACACTGATGATCAATAAATACATAAATAGGAGTTCCCGTCGTGGTGCAGTGGAAACGAATCCAACTAGGAACCATGAGGTTGCGGGTTCAATCCTTGGCCTCGCATCCGTGTTGCTGTGGCTGTGGCGTAGGCAGGAGGCTACAGCTCCAATTAGACTCCTAGCCTGGGAACCTCCATATGCTGTGGATGTGGCCCTAAAAATAGAAAAAGACAAAATAAATAAATAAATACACACATACATAAATAAAGAAGAAAGGAAAGCTCTTCCTTACAGTAAACTTTCAAATAATGAGTGAGAAAAATTGTCATTTTACAATTCTCATAGAAAAAATAATTCAGGCAAGAATTATCCCTGGGTGCCAAATCTGGAGTTTGATAAAGAATGGAAGATTTACAGTGTATCAAATTATTTCCTCACATATATTAGTCATTAATTACAAAAAGAAATTAAGAGATTAGACAGTATTTAACCAAATGTCCAAACTTAACACCATGTGCCTCCAGACATGATACTCTGAGAAGGACATAAGAGTTTTACAGTGTTCCAGCCAAAAGTATATAACCTGAATCTAACCACGTGGAATATCAGAGAAACTCAAAAAAGAGTATATAAATGATAATTTCTTTCTTCAAAACTGCCAGTGCCATGAAGGGGATCATTTCAGATTAAACGAGATTGAAAAACATGACATCTAAATGCTATGTGTAGACTGGATCTTATACTGAAAAAATAAGCTATGCAGGACATTACTGGGATAACTGAAAAACTAGACACATGGGCTGAAGATCAGTTTAAAATCCTGTATCAATGTTAACTTCTCTGAATTTAGTAACTATACAGTGGCTTTGTCAGAGTATATTCTTGTTCTTAGGAAAAACACTGAATTGTTAAGGCATAACGTAAACAACTAGTCTCAAATGGTTCAGAAAAACTATCTCCATACAGACAGAATGATGAAGCAGTGCTGGAAAATGTTTAAAATTGGTGGATCTGGGTAAATGGAATGGATCAGTTATTTTTATTAACTTTGTAACCTTTTTGTAAACATAAATCTCCCATTAGAGGAATTTAAACATATGAATTTGGAACTGTTTGAGTTTGATGTGCACTAAATTTAAGAATTACTGCTAATTACACTCATTATGAATTAATATCATACAGACTGAAAACCATCACTAAGGAGATAAATGCTCGTATTACTGTTTAAGAGTAGTAGGAGACCCCTGTGAAGGCAAACATCAAAATAGTAATGGTTATTTTTGTCATTTTTGATAGAAATTTTTATTTTAAAGGGTAGGATTTTATTTTTATTTATTTTTTTGTCTTTTGTCTTTTTTGTTGTTGTTGTTGTTGTTGTTGCTATTTCTTGGGCCGCTCCCGCGGCATATGGAGGTTCCCAGACTAGGGGTTGAATCGGAGCTGTAGCCACCGGCCTACGCCAGAGCCACAGCAACGCGGGATCTGAGCCGCATCTGCAACCTACACCACAGCTCACGGCAATGCCGGATCGTTAACCCACTGAGCAAGGGCAGGGACCGAACCCGCAACCTCATGGTTCCTAGCCGGATTCGTTAACCACTGCGCCACGACGGGAACTCCAGGATTTTATTTTTAAAGTAGGAGGAAAATACCCCCTCAACTTTCTGTGTGCAGATTTAAGGCCTGGGATTCCTGGATGTGTTCCCTCCTTTTGTACGTAGCCTTATGCACACAATATTTTTTTATATAATATTTAATAACATATTAAACAAAAATATTGTTTTTGTGCTACAAACCATAGTTTATTTAATACTCTATGCCAAGCACTGTTAAAATTTTAATATCTCATTTTAATCCTCAACAACCTTAATAGGTACATATTACAGCTGAAGAAATATCAAACCAGAGAGGTTAGACAACTTTGCCCAAGACCTCAGAGCTGGCAAACGGAAAATTTAGGTCCCTTTGAGTTGAAAGATTTTATTCTTAACCACCAAACCTTATGCCCAGAACTGTCAGAATCCACGATGGCAAAGGCAATGTTTCTTCATCACTAGCTCTCACCTCTTTTACCTTGGTCACTGCTTATTATTTCCACTGTTGCGCCCAGCTGCATCTTTTCCTTCAGACTACCGTCCCTCGGAAAGCACATCGGCTTTGATGGGAAAAAGATCTGGTTCAAACTCCAACATGGAATTTGATTAGCAGTATGTGGTCCTCATTTTTCTCATCGGAAACACAGTGAATGATTCTTATCCCTTAGGGGGGTTAGGCGAAGCTAACCAAAGGTAATTTACCATAACAGGTATTTTATAGTCACCATAAATCATTTAGCCTCTTTTAAATGATTTCTCTTATTTTGGTTCTCCCATTTCAGAGGACACCTGATTATTCCGATTTAATTATCTGAGTAGTTACAATCCTGGGTCTAAATTTCACTAATTTAGGATCTGTGAATTTGGAGACACCATTTACCTTTGCTAGGAGAAAAAAAAATAATAACTAGTAAATATATCAGTGATAACAGAGATACCTTCTTGGCAGTTCAGTAAGACCATCCTCTTTAACCAATATCAATTTGTTTCTAGAAATGAAAACTGTAAGACTCCATGGGAAGACTCAATATCATAAAATAAATCATGTAATAAGTAAGAACTTTCCACTGAAGACCTATTAACATCTTCACATCCCCAGGAACTTGAATTATAAAGAGCTTCATGGAGACCATGTTATTCTTAGATCTTTGAAATCAATAATTGTTGAGGTCTGTATTTTTAAGCATATTTCTTGATTTTAGAATTAAAGAAATCCAACTAATTATTAAAAATTTCTGATCTCTGAATCACCTCTGACTTTGTGGAATGAATGTACTATACAGACCAAAAGAAGACAGGATCAAGGAACACAGATCCTTAAAGATACAAATCCTATAAAAACGTTTTCACTATTTACTAGGATATATCAATAACTGAGTAAAAGCGTAAATGCAAAAGGATTGATGGACTTGGCCTAATAAAAAAACCTCAGCATAAATGCAAAACACATGAAAGAAAACCGGTTTAATTACTTATTAAAAATTAAAGTACATAAACTAATGTGCTTTAATTTATTTTATAATATTTCTAATTTGTGGAAGTAATGATCTAATTTGTTAAAAATATTTTAAAAATCAGTCAAGTTGTTTAAATATCCTCACTACTTGTGTATTCCTGTTTCTATTAAAATAACAGACATTAATAATAGTACTTTTATTACACATTGACCAAACAACTTAGAAGAGCCTGTTTTTTGGAAAAAAAAAAAAAACTAAGAATTTAGGCCTTTTGGTTTGTAAAAGTAATACCTAGATTTATTATGTTGAGATTAGAGACTGTAGGCTACATCATGTTTGCTTGAGAGATATGTGTAAGTATTCTTGACACTGCTACTCTGCAGGGTGAATTTAAAGTTGGCGTTCCTAAAATAAAATTATATTCCACTGTTCAAGGACAATTATAAATGAATTATTCATGTAATGTTTAAAAAAATAAAGTTTGAATTCCAACTATGCCATATATGCTGTGTGGCCTTAGATATTTCAGATGAGGTTTCTGATCTTTGGTTTCCTATAAAAACAGGGAAGTAACTCCTACCTATCTTTTAGGACTGCTATGAGCCTTAACTGAGATAACATATGCAAAAGCATCTTTTAATTAGTACAGCAGTCTGTAAATCCTGACTTTCTTTTTTCTAATGAAATAGCTGTACTTTTCTGACATGATTTTATATGCAGTTTTCTCAATTTTTAAAAAAGAGACACAGTTGTAGCCCAAATGAACCTGTTGCAACAGGCACTTCACTGAGAAGGCAATATAGATTAGATTAATTACCAAGCACTCTGTCAAGTTTATTATTAACGTTTATGAGAATATTTTTCTATTTACTTCCAGTAGATGGCTACATTTCTTAAAGAGATGGTATTTGACTGTATTGGTAATGTCTTGTTCTCTTTTCAAAAGATATTTCCATAAAAGAATGAGACCACTTTATTAACAGCTGTTGGTATATCTATTACAAAATTATCTGTAAAATAAGCAGTTTTAATCAAAAGATGCCTATGTAACAAGTTAAACCCCAAATAAAGTACTATTCTAAAACAATATACTGCACTACAACTTTTGAGTAATTCTATGGCACTAAGCATTCAAATAGCACATGCTGTGGAAACAAGATGTGTAATAAAGAATGGTTTACACATCAGTTAGGTGGATGGATAACTCGCAGTGGAAGATGGGAAGAATACAAAGGAGTCTGGAGGTCTCAAAAAAGCATTCTGCTTTAAATATTCCATAAAGTCTTTTCCTGAGCAAGCAGTGTTAAATCACTGGTTTGTGACAAGTGACACGAATGGGCTATTTTAAATATTTATTATAAATTGTTAGTTTTCTTCAATATTTAAGGGTCTAAATTGTGGAAATTTCCTATCTCAGATAAAGATCTAAAATGTGTACCAAGAGTTATCAATGAAATGCAAATTCTATTAAGACTTAGAGATGGGGAAATTCACTCATTCATTATATCTTCTTAGAAATTTTCAATTTTTTTCCAACTAGAAAGTAACAACTAGATTTTTAGGTACTTTAAGTTTTAAAAATCTTTTAAGTGTTATCATGTGACATTACTCAGTGGTGTAAGATTCTGTGAGAAAATACTTTCCATATTTATAATCAAATTGGCAGCCCAGCATTTATTTCTCTACTTCCAAACGAACAGACCACCAAGGTAGTTTATAACAGATTGTGGGGGGGGGGGGGGAGAAAAGAAAAAAAAAACTTGATAACCAATCACACTTCTAACATTGAAAGGCAACAATTGTAGAGAAATGAAGGAAGGGTAAGTCCACAAGGAGGTCTTTCTAAGGAGAAAAGGGAAATAGCTAAGTACTAAGAGGTCACAGGGTACATTAAACACATAAAAAAAAAACACACTCATTAAATTTAAAGATCTGGTCCTGCAAGAGCAGTTTTTGTTACTAAAAGGCATACCACTTCTAGGGGTTTTTTTTAATTCAAAAAGATTTACAATATTTCTTTGTTTTCCGAAAGTATTTTTCCTGATCTTTAATTTGATTCTATAATGAGTGTTACCAAATGGCACTGAAACAAATATAAAAATTGAGATTGTCATTTAAAGTGTAACCAAACAGTGGAGAACTGGGGGTTTATTTAATTTCTTCAGCTTCTTTTGCAAAAAATGTTCCACTGTCGGTTTTAACTTTCAAATAAAAGAAAGTTATCAAACTTTGTTCATGTTCTATAAATCATAACTCAGGACAAGCACATAGCGTTCTCTAAGCATGGCTCCGTTACTAAAATCTTGTTACTTCTTTCAAATAGGTTATGGAATTCTCCGCAATCTGTTCTTGCAGAATACAAACTGCTGATCACAGAGCCAGACAGCCTAAACCTCTGCCTAAACTTGAAACCAAATATCTTTTCTCACCTCTCTATCACAAAAACACTTGCTCTAAATAGAAGATAAACACATTCAAGTTTTACTTTAGAGTCTATGTCAGTAAGTGTCAGAAAAATAAAACTATGAGGAAAAAATAAACAGGGAACAGAAATTTCTAGAGGGGGATGTATTTCATTAAAGTTGTTTTAAAATGATAAGAAAGGAGTTCCCACCCTGGCGCAGTGGAAACAAATTTGACTAGGAACCATGAAGTTGCAGGTTTGATCCCTGGCCTTGATCCGTGGGTTGATCCGATCGTTGCCATGAGCTGTATTGTAGGTCACAGACGCAGCTCAATCTGGCGTGGCTCTGCCTGTGGCATAGGCTGGCAGCTGTAGCTCTGATTAGACCCCTAGCCTGAGAACCTCCACATGCTGCGGGTATGACCCTAAAAAGCAAAAAAAAAAAAAAAAAAAATTAAAATGCTAAGTAAAATAATTCAATGAATTAGATGTAGAATTCATAGACTTGGCATTAATGAATTTGAAACATTATCACAGATCAGTCAATAGATTAGCCTATTTCCAAATGTGAATCAAAATGTAGGAAAAAAAATAGTTGTACGTAGCAGTTGGTTTAGTGATGAACTATAAAATCATACATTTGAATAACTAATTTCAATGCATTCTGATCAAAGAAAATTTCTTTGTAATTCAATCTTTTTATACTGTGAAATAAGGAAAAGGACTATCTTTTCATATATGCAAAAGCACAATAAACACACAAAATATCCCTTATTAAACTGTTGATAAGTATAATAAATTATGATGTATGGCTAGTTATTACCATAAGATATTTTGTGACTGGAAGTATTTCAACTGTGTTATTCTCAAAAGTATCTCTTAAATTTGGCAGACATCTAAGAGCCCAAAACTAATTAATTGGCTGTAACCTACTATAAATGCAGTATGTTAACCTGAAAGGAAGCACCCATTTAAAAGCCAAATTTACAATTTGAGAATGGACACAGTCAGGCTGGTGTTGAGCACTTGATGTATAAAAGATAAACTTGAATAATATTTTACTAAGGATTTACAACATCTTTCAAACTTGGAAGAAGCATGGGCAATTTTACAGTGGGTCACTGCCAAAATAGTGTCACAATAAACGAAGGCTGTGCCTTTTATTTCCAATAAGTTTATTTGGTTCACTAACAAAAGCTGTGCTGGTGATGTGCATCCAGGTAATGCTGAAAGAAGGTGGTACCTGTCACCTAATAATGCTTTAAAACACACAAACATTTCTGTTCTGACACACCTCTCTCATTCCTATTTGCTCTCATATCAGCACAGATTACCACATTCTTTTTTTCTACACTAGAAAGGCTTACTTCTCCCTAGCCTTTGCTAATTTCTTTCCACCTTAAAAGCTATTTTTGCTCATGTTTATTCTGAAACCATTTCAACCATATAAAATGGCAATGGGTAAAGAATACACGATCTTCAGTTGAGATATGCTCTGCTCACGAACACCTTAAAAATCACAAACCTTCCTCTCACACACATCATCCCTCAAGCAAAGTTCTACCCTCCCCGAAATAATAAGTCAATTCAGGAAATGAGTACGGGGAAAATCGCCAAAAATTAAAAAAAAAAAAAAACCTTTCCAAGAAAGATAATTCTTGTATATAAGTCTGTCTATTTCACTACAATCAGGCATTTCTCTTGGATGTGTTTTTGCTCAGTGATTCCTGCCTATGAATTCCTAAAAATAATCATCCTGGACATCTATGTTAGGCAGCCCCTAAGATGACTCCCACAGATCCTGTGTCCTGGGATTCCTACCCTTGTGTAATCCTCTCCCAGTGACTTTGTGTTGTATTTACTGACTCACTTCTAACAAAACAATACAGCAGTAGTGATATCATGTCTGAGCTTAGGTTATAAAACAGAGTCCTGGGTGCTCTCTCTTGGACTCCTCGCGGGAGGGAAAGCCAGCTGCCATATCGTGTACAGTCTCTCAAGACAAACTGTCCACTTAACTCAATAAAAATGGCAAGTTTCTGACTCAAACTGAAAATAGTATAAAATTTTTGCATTCTGATATCTGCTCAATTTTTTAAATCTCTTTTTTTTTTTTTTTTGGTGGGAAAAAAATCCCTCCCCTCTCAGAAATATGGTTACCAAACTCCAAACATTTAAAAACAAACAGGAAAAATTGAAATGGAAAATATAAATTAGCTTTGCTTTGATAATTTACTAATAAAGGTCATGACCTATTGATTTTAAGAGACAACTGTGATCTTTGAAAATTAAAATTCCCACTTGTTAAAAAAAATTCAATGATTAAATTACTAAGTACATATAGACCTAATAAAAATAAAAGCAAACAAAACCCTTAAATGACTGAGGTTCGGGATCCATTTCTGATTTCACCCAGTTAGTAATATTTAACTGAGCACCCACCAAATAGGAAACTGGAACCCACTCAGATACAAGAGACGACAAATTAAGAATTTGGCAACTTTATGACCAAAGTTTAACGGCTGAAACTACTGACAATCCATCGTAACCTTAACTGTATGCGTTTGCCTTCATATTACCGGAAAGTTAAAGAATTGTGCATACGCACCAAAAAACCCCCACTCTACTTGAAAAGCAACACCTAGGCTAGAAGAGAGTCATCCTCAATTTCCCGGCTTTCTTTCAAAATGAAGCCGGGTCATACCTGGGGTTCCAAGCTGACCTACACCCCAGTGGCCTAGGAACACACTTACTCCCGCCTCCTGACACGGCTCCCTAAATGTAATAAGCCAGTACTGCTGTCACTCACGGTGTTTTGCACCGTCATTGGTCCCAAAGTCTCGCTGGTTGGCAAGTTTCTACCAACTGCCCAGCACCGGCTGTCATTATTTCCGAGAAGTAGGGGTGTACAGGGAAGAGAAGCAAGAGCTCTGAAATGTCTAGGCCGACGCCCGTACCTGAGAACCTCCGATCTCCACCGCCGCCGCGACGAATCGGCCTCTGGGCGGGGGCTTTTAGCCAAAAAGAAAATGTTCAGCCGGGAACCGGTGCCCAGGCCATGGAGAAGTCTGTTCGGACTTTGCTTGTTCACGCCCGGTGGAGGTGACGGCGAGCAGAACCCCAGAAACAGCACCGGATCCCTCCGAACTGAGCGCGCCTCAGGCTGCAGCTGCCGGAGCGGCTGACTCTCCGAGTTTTGACGTTTCCTATTGTTGCCGGAAGTGACGTCGAGTTCGGAGGCTTCAGGAAGAAGCATTTTTGTTCCGGTGCTCTACGATTCGCTACAGGTTCTCGGTTTCTCTCTTTGCAGTGCGAGCCCGTCTGAGCCTAAAAACTGGGCAGACTTTGAATCTACAGCTTAGGATCGGACTGGCCCCTGAGAAGGCTCTGGGTAGGGTCAGTCTCCCCCAGGCTCTGGGCAAACGTGCTGTGGAATCTGCAACGTGGAATCCAGGGTCTCGGGGGAGCCGGCAGCTTTGAAGAGCCTGCAGCGGTGTGTGGCGGGCTTCCACCCGCTGCTCTGAATACAAACGGTCGGCGCGAGAGGCGCGTCCGGGAACCGGCGTCGGGAAGCAGAGATTTGTTGCTGGAGTTTGGGCTCCCGAGGCTCTTGAGTTGCACATGCTACCACCTCCTCCGTCTGCTGTACGGGGCCGGAGGCCTTCGGAACCTGCTTCTCTGCTTTTTTGATCGACCGCTGCTGGGTGAGCGCCGGGGAACTGGCGAAGCTGCGCCCCAAGTTGTGCAGGGCTCGCCTCTCTCTAACCGAGTCCCCGGGCGGGGCCGAGTAACTAGTTTCGCTTTTTCATCCTTTTAAAACAAGTGGGGGGTTGGGGGTGGGGTGGGGAGGAGAGCCCTAGTCGTGCCCTGCTCGTGTACCCAACTGGGATATCCTTTTGATAAGGATGAAATGGGAAGAATCGTGGCAGGTCATCCTGTTACTTTAGGTTGTGACTTAGGGTGGGGAGCGATCCGACTCCTCCGGGAAACTGACTAGAAAGAACAGCTGAGAAAAGTTGATGTTTTCCTTGCTTTCTATTTCCCTGGGGGTTTGGTGTTTCTCCACTTCCCTACAGGACCACAGATTTTGATTTTACCCGCTCTCTGAAAAACATCAGAGTGAATTCTGAAAAATCTGAAATTATGGCTATAATAAACTACTATTCTAAAATTATCCAAAAAGTTTTTAATGGTTTTATATGTTAACACAGCAACCCCACAGAGCTATGCACTTGACCCTGTTTTCCCCTGTTTTATTTCAGAGCGTTGTGAGCTGTCACAAACTCTTAGCCATCGACCATAATCACACTAGTCTAATTGCTTCATTCTGAACAGAAATCACAGAATTCAGTGGCATTCTATTCTGAGGCATCATTTAATGACCTCTAACAGCAATGAGGCTAAACTAGATTAAAAGTCTTAAACTGCTCTTTTATACCATCATCTTACCATAAGTTCATTTACCATTTAGACCATTATACCAAGTTCAATTAGGCAGATCTAACTAGTAACAGAGAACTCTGGAGGATGCTGGGAAGCAAGAGACCACATTAATGGTTGAATCTGTGCTACTGGTATACGCTTTTTGCTTTCAATTTCCTTTTTTAATAAAGCAAAAATGTTAAGTGATTTCATAAAAAGCAAGTTATTTATTATCTCTGAAAGTACTATGTTAAAATGTGCAAAGTCCTAGATTGGCTTCTTTTTAGTGTATTAATTTTTAATGTTTTTCAATTTTATAAGAGACAGTAAAGCCTTTCATGAAAATATAGATCACCTATAATACTTAGTTTTTAAAACCTCTTTTTCTATCCTGCTTTATCACTTTACCTACAGATCCCAGCTGTACTTGTATCTTACTCTTCTTCAAAATATTTATTCTGCTGGTACTGAAGAGGATGTGTTCCAGGAACATACTTTGTTGTCAGAAATTCCATTTTCAGAGGTAGAAATAATAAGACATTGATTTGTGTTATAGGACTTCAGAGAAAGGAATGATGGAAAGATAATGTAGTGTTAAATAAGACAGAAATTCCATGTACTACCAAGATGGAATATACATCCTTATGGAAAGATAGAAGGATTAAAGGAAGTCTGTGGGAAGAGATACATTTTATTTTAAAGTTATAGAATGTCTTAGGAGAAAAGGTGCCCCTAGAAGGCTTGTGTTAAGATTCTTGGGTTTGGGAGTTTCCGTCGTGGCGCAGTGGTTAACGAATCCGGCTAGGAACCATGAGGTTGCAGGTTCGATCCCTGGCCTTGCTCAGTGGGTTAAGGATCTGGCATTACCTTGAGCTGTGGTGTAGGTCGCAGCCGTGGCTTGGATCCTGCGTTGCTGTGGTACAGGCCAGCAGCAGTGGCTCAGATTAGGCCCCTAGCCTGGGAACTTCCATGTGTCACAGGTGCAGCCCTAAAAAGCAAAAAAAAAAAAAACAAAAAAACAACAACAAAAAAAACCCCACTGTATTGTCCACTGGCAACATCCAAGAACACATATTTTTTTTGTAGTCAACAGCCAGGGTAGTTCCCACTTCCTCTTCCCCAGGAAAATAAAGGCTGATCTTGGGAAGTCCTCTTGAACTGCTTTCATATATACATGTATCCTCCAGTCATCGTAAAAGATGTTAAATAAGATTTACGTTCTTGGCCAGTGTTTTGTAGAATGTGATTTTAGGGTCATTTCTTCTTTTTCTAGTTTCCTCCTGGAATTTGATACTACCTGGAATTCCTTTTACTTAAAAATGTAAATGTTTAGTTGAAGTAATAGATTAGCTGAAAAAAACTGATACTACCTGGAATTCCTTCTACTTAAAAATGTAAATGTTGAGTTGAAGTAATAGATTAGCTGAAAAAAACTGACTAAAACCCAAGAGTGAGCATTAAAAGTACATTCAGTTACATGTTCTTTACCATGTTGATAAAAGAGGAAACTTGGAACCCTTTAAGAGGAATAAAGGATAAAGAAGTGGTTGGCCAGGGATTTAAAATAGAAAGCTTACTAAATTTAGGATTTTGCATATTATTAGTCTTATTACCTCTGGTTATGTATAGGTATAGGAAGGGTGTGTAAGACTGATTTGTGTTCTAATTGACACAAAGGATATTGACTGGGGGCAAAGACTATACAAACTTATACTTCACTTGATTTGTGGACTGTTATGCTTTGTTTTTAATTTCAGAGACTTCATCTTAGAGGAGCTTCATTCTCAGAGGATTCAGTACTCAAGGTATTGTTGTATATTATTCCTTTTTTATGAAATGTCCATGGACAGGTACAAATACTAGGTGTTTTCGAAGTGTGTTGTTGAGCTTTACCTCACTGGTTGATTTGATTTACAGTTTAGAAGCCTTTTGTCTCTTTTAAGCAAAAGTTCTTAACTGTTTACCTTTTTGTTTTATGACCCTTCTTTGAAAATCTAATGAAAGCCCAATCCCATGCAATAAAGTGAGTCAGTTAAAAATATTCCATGGTACTGTTTTTTTGAAGTCTAAAAAAATTAACCATTTTATTTAAAAATCTCAAATATTCTTCATGTCTCTCTCTCTCTCTCTCTCTCTTTTTTTTTTTTTTTTTCCCTTTTTAGAGCTGAGTGGCACATGGAAGTTCCGGCTAAGGGTCAAATCAGAGCAACACCAGATCCAAGCTGCATCTGCTAGCTACACCACAGCACCACAGCTCATAGCAATGCCATATCCTTAACCCACTGAGTGAGGCCAGGGATTGAATCCACATCCTCTCGGGTACTAGTCGGGTTCATAACCTCCTGAGCCAGTATAGTTCATAACCTGCTGAGCCACAGTGGGGTCTTGTCTTTTAGTGCACATAAATGCACACACAAATTCTTTTGGATTTTTTCAAAATTTTTCAATTTTTCAGTTATATCATCTGTGACTAATATTTTTATTTCTTCCTTTTTCAGTCTTTACTCATTTCTTTTTCTTGAATTTTTGTACTAAGACCTCTTGTACAGTGTTGAATAGAAGCAGTGAGGGTAGATAAACTTGCCTTTTCCCAGTCTCAGGAAGAGAGTTGTCAATATGTCATTATCAAATATCATGTTTGTAGTACATTTTTTCGATATCCTTTATCAAATGCAGATACTTTTGTGTATAGTTTCTTCCTACCTAACATCTCAGGCTCATCTTGTGTATCCTGCCCCAGTCGTAGAATTGGCTATTTCTCCTGGGAGCAGAGGTTCCTTTTATTGGAGAATAGCAACAAGAACTGGATGCTAGGTGTGCTTTTTGCTACTGGGGTGTCGTTGCTTTTGGTCACTTTCAGCTGACCAAGGAAATGTGTGTCTATTAAGGTGTCTATATAACATACTTTTACATATTTCAATCTGAAATTGTATCTATATAAAGCTGAATCTTAAGTTCATATTGGGAAGGGGAAAAAAAGTATCTGAATTGCAGCTATAAGTTCACAGCCCTGGGAGTAATGACTAAATCTGTGCTAAATTTCTTTGTCTCTATTTCTTACTGATTTTATTTTGCAGCCTTACTAAGCATCCAGAATAGCCATTGGTGGAGATTACTTTTCGGTGATAACTTCCCAAAATTTGTTGTTCAGAATTAAGTATTTGGGAGAGTGTCATGGAATCAGACACATTATAAGAAGATGAAACATAAGGCAAACTTATTTTTTTGTAATGAAAAAATGTTGAGGGGGAAAGCACACCCAGCATTCAGGAATATATAGTAGATACTAGGCCAGTAGGAAAGATAAATTAGGGGAGAAATAGGTAAGTGGGTCTGAGATATGAATGAAAAAGATTATAGAGAAGCTTCAAAAATACAAAGCGTTAACAATGTTTCATCAGTTCTTTTCTTTAGGTGAAAAATTATCTAATTTACGAAGCTGGAGCTGAATTGAATGTTAAGTAATGGCAACAGGTGACTTAAAAAGAAGCTTACGGAACCTAGAGCAAGTTCTTCGCTCTCTAAATTATCCTAGAGAGGTGGATTGTGTAGGGTAAGCTATATCAAACTCCTTTATATTATTTCCAGTACTGATCTCAGGTAATATTTGACATGAGGGGAGTATCTAAATAAAAATACAGATTTTATATGGCTGCCTCTTCCGCCCCGTTTTGTTTTGTTTTTTTTTTTTTAATCTGTAACTTAGAATTTGTAATGTTTTACCTTTGCATGTTTGTGGTAAAGAGCAAGTGAGGCAATGTGAGAAATGTTTGCAAAACCACTAAGTAAGGCAGTACATTTGCTTTATCAGTGGGAGAAAATGGACTAGATTGAGTAAGGCTAAGCTTTGGAAAATCAATAAATATCATCATGGTAAAAAGGCTGTTGGTACTAAATAAGTTGGTAAGTTTTTGTTTCCTAGTAATTTGGTTGCACTGGTTTAGGGTGGGTGATAGACTCTGAAGGATCTTGGTGCGTCACCTAGTTTTTATGGCTGTAGTGTTAAATTATGAACTATTGACAGCATTTCTCTCTACTTCCCTGTTTATCCAAATTTGTGGAATTATGCCCCTTAAAAATCTTTCTTTTTGGAGTTCCTGCTGTGGCACAGCGGAATTAGCAGCATCCCTGCAGCACCAGGATGACACAGGTCCAATCCCTGGCCTGGCACGGTGGGTTAAAGGGTCCGGTGTTGCTGCACCTGTGTCTTACTTAGGTTGCACCTGCAGCTCGGATCTGATTCCTGGCCTGGGAACTCCATAAGCTGCAGGGCAGCCAAAATAAAATCTTTTTCTTTTTCCCCTACAGGTTGGTAAAGGGCGATATAGCAGCATCTTTGCCCATCATCAGCTATTCCCTTACCTCATATTCACCTTATGTAGCAGAACTTCTGGTGGAGTCCAATGTGGAGCTCATAGCAAAGAACGACTTGCGCTTTATAGATACTGTCTACAAGGTATTTTGAATTTATAAAACAATAATTCTTTTAGAAGTCATTGAATGGTTTTTTAAGATTAATGATTTTATAACTCCTTAAGTATATGCAGCTCTGTATGGTTGACAGAGTATTTCCATATGCATTTAATCTCATTTAATTTCAGGCCCTGGTGTAAACAAGATGCAATTCAAGTTTGCTTTATGTTTCATACTCTAAATAGATATGACAACCAGTAAACATTTGTCATTGCTATCATTTTCCCTTTTTATATAAAGTTTTAGTAAAATTTGGTATGCTGGCAGAGGTTAGAAACTTGATTGTATTAAAAGTTTGTTCATACAATTATGAGTTAATTTAATCATTTATAGGAAGGAATTACAACTTATGTTCTTTGAGGTGTGAAACTGCATCTCATTACCTACCCTAGTATCTATAGTTGTATTCTATGTATCCTGAACTTCATCTTATATTTGATTTTTGAAAACCTTAATTTGTATCATTAATTTTTTCTTAACCTTTTTAAAAATAGCAAAGCCCATTTATCAAATCAAATCTTTTTTTAAGTAGAGAGTTGCCTTTGATGAAATGGTAGCTTTTATGTATAGTCTCTGTTTAATCTTCCCTTTCTTTGCCTCTCACCCCAGAAAGCTTCCATGGAAGCTTAAGAATCTAAGAAATACTGAGGTTCCATAGAGTAGGTTTTGAAAATAACTAGTGTGATCTGTTTCTTTCATTTTACACATAAGACACTAAAACTCAGTAGCCTACTGACTTGTCTAAAAATCAAGTTGTGAGTTCTATTAATAGAACTGTGGTTTTCTGGTAATCTGGCGTGGTAATCTTTTATAGCAAGCTAAGGAGTTTTTCTAGTGAGAGTATTTGAACTCTTTGGTGATGAGCTAGCTTTTTCCATCTTTCCGGATAGCTATCTCTACTCTGGTATGTCTCTGACTACCTGTTTTTCTACCTTTTCTCCTTCCTGGTTATGACTCACAGCACCCCTACGAATCTCTATAGAATTTTTTATGTAATGGCTTAATCCTCCACCCCCTACCCCGTCCCCGTCCCTGTTGCCTCTCAGTACATCCCTGCCCAAGTGGCCATTTATTGTTTGGGATTTTCAAAAGAAATTACTCCCAACTTTTATGCTGACCTCTTCCCTTTTTTACAGCTTCTTCGTGATCATTTTAATTATAAACCAATCTTGACAAAAAAGCAGTTTCTCCAGTGTGGATTTGCTGAATGGAAAATCCAAATTATTTGTGATATTTTAAACTGTGTGATGAAAAAGCACAAGGAGTTGAGTGGTCTTGAGAAGGTAATTATATTAATAGATTTTATCTTATGCCGAGTGGCAATATTTTAATCTATAAAACAATACCCTAGTCAGCAGGTTAATGCATAGTCAGTTACTACATACATTAGTCACAGATTACAATGCCTGATGTTTGCTTTAAGTACTAGTTACTTGTTTTTAGACATTTGTGACTAAGAGGTACCAGTCCTAAACAGTTCAAACATAATGCATTTCCATCACTTCTTAGATCTCAAAAGACATGTGGTCTTTTATTTGGCAGTCATATTTCTTATGATAGAGGAATTTAATATATACATCATGCCTACACACAAGGTATTATGTACGTCTGCCTTTTTCTTAGACTCCATCACAACAAAGGAAAAAAATCAGTTCTGTTAAGTCCGAACCTTGTTCAGGTGCTGAGAAGACATCTGCAGAACCTGTCGGCATTGATGTTACCGGCAGGTTTGTGACTTCAGGAAAGGTAAGAAAATACAAAGAGAATGTCATTGTGCTCAGACATTAGAGTATAAGGATTTTTAATAATTCATCTCATATATTATCTGGGGACATTTGAACATGTAAGAAGATAGAAACTACAGCTTGAACAGGCTTTCTCTTTATACTTCTTTTTTTTTTTTTTTTTTCCTCTTGTCTTTTTCTAGGGCCGCACCTGCAGCATATGGAGGTTCCCAGGCTAGGGGTCTAATTGGAGCTGTAGCCATTGGCCTACACCACAGCCACAGCAACGCCAGATCCTAGCCGCGTCTGCGACCTACACCACAGCTCACAGCAATGCTGGATCCTTAACCCACTGAGCAAGGCCAGGGATCGAACCCACAACCTCATGGTTCCTAGTCGGGGTTATTAACCACTGAGCCATGACAGGAACTCCTCTCTTTATATTTCTAACCCTTAATTCTACCTCATGCGGATGATGATGATGGTCATAAATGTTTACTCTTAATTGTGTATCTAATCTTCTTAAAGACCCTACCATTAGTTACACTGATAGGTCATGATTTACATACATTTGTTTATTTTATTTTTTATTTATTTATTTATTTAATATATTTATTTTTGTCTTTTTGCCATTTCTTGGGCTGCTCCTGCAGCATATGGAGGTTCCTAGGCTAGGGGTCGAATCGGAGCTGTGGCCGCCGGCCTACAGCAGAGCCACAGCAATTCCGGATCCAAGCTGTGTGTGCAACCTACACCACAGCTCACAGCAACGCCAGATCCTTAACCCACTGAGCAAGGCCAGGGATCGAACCCACAACCTCATGGTTCCTAGTTGGATTCATTAACCACTGCACCATGATGGGAACTCCTACATACATGTATATTTCTATACCAAGAAAGTGAAATATCCAGTGATTGATAGTCCTTAAATATATAATCTGATTTTGGGGTATGTCTGGTTTTGTTTAAGCCACGCCCATGGTGTGCAGAAGTTCCCAGGCCAGGGATCAAACCCATGTCATAGCAGTCACAACACCAGTCCTTAAACCACTGAGCCACCAGGAAACTCCTTTGGGGTAGTGTTTTGAATATTTTCTCTTTGTTAGATCTTACCCGCCCTTATCTACTTCAAGCACCTGTGGCTGAATGAATCCAATGCTTTTAATTTTTTTCTATCTCTAAGGAAAAATTAAGCCAAAATATTATTTTATAATGGTAAATATACTTTCAGGTGTCTTCCATCTGGGGCAGACCCTTTTGAGATTGAAGGATAGGTTTCCAGATGAATAATCAATGTGTAATTTGATAAAGGATGAGTATTTTTTGGCTGAAGTAAAATCTAGGGAATTATTTTTCCCCAATTCAGAATATGTTATATAAACAGAGTCTATGAAGATATTTATACTCTATGCCTTTATTAAAAATATTGACATTTAACTGTAGGTAAAAGGTTCTTATGTCAGTAACTTAAAAAAAAAAAAATGCCTGTTTTGCTCCAGGTAATGAGGACAAAATAAAAGGAATGTTAAGTATCTTGTATCCTTTCCCAACTAGAATTTTTCTAGTTGGGATTTTTTTTTTTTTTTTTTTTTTTTTCATTTTTGGCCGCCCAGCAGCATATGGAGCTCCAGGGCCAGGGATCAGATCCAAGCCTCGGTGGAAGCAATGCTGGATCCTTAACCCACTGCACTGGGCCTGGGATTGAACCTGTATCCCAGCACTCCCAAGATGCCACTGATCCTGTTGCACCAAAATGGGAGCTGGTAAATAGGGATTTTCTTAGACTAATTTTTTTTTTTTTAATCTTCACTGTGGATTAGGCATAAGTACTTACTAAATATGACTTACGTAACCGATTGCATTTTTTCAATCTTCTATGGTGGAGGTAGGTTGCAGCTGTGGCTTGGATTTAATCCCTAGCCTAAGAAGTTCCATATGCCAAGGGTACACCCGTTAAAAAAAAAAAAATTGTAATGAATCCTATGCATAGAGCTCTTGATTATCTGTATATGAGTAATTTGGTAACCTTTTAAAAGTAGCTTATTATGGAACATTTAAAACATTTACCAAAGTAGGCATTCCACAGTTCAGCTGTTTGTCAACTCTTTGCTCATCTTGTTCATCCTTCCTGTAACCGCTTTTCCCAACATCTTTTCCTCCAAATCCAAAACCTTTTGAAACAAGTCCTAGACATCGTTGAATAGATACTTCAACATTTTTGTAAAATACAAGAATCTTTTTAAGAACATGACCACAATTTTATCCTCACATAGAAAATAAAATTCTTAAAGTTTGTGATATTTGGTATATGCTGATGAGGTAGTTTCAACTTGCAGAAGTCTTAAGTGGAAAAATAGGACGTTTTTTGTTCTTTGTTTTTTCAAAATGCTACGTGTGTGTTTGAAATAATTGTGGAGGAGAACATGAAAGCCTCTCTGTTTTCCTCCGTACAGAAGAAAGCTGTGGTGATCCGCCACCTGTACAGTGAAGATGGTGTTAACATTCCTGAAGATCCATCAGCAGATGTTCATGAAGCATTTGATGTCTGTGACTTGAAGACTGCTGACCTCAAGATTCCTGAATTACAGGTTCCTGAGATTAACTGTGAGCAACAAGTAAGGATTTTGGACTTATTTAACAGATGTTGATATTTCTTCTGATAGACATGATTATTTCAGCATCTAATCTTTGGAACGTTTCTAGACTTTTTAATTATTGATCATGACATGCTACCTTTGTTACCATTACTTAAGAATCAATGAGCCTCACTGGATATAATCCAAAAGATTATTTATTCCTTATATTTGGGGTACTAGGTGAGTTTTTGTAGATAATGCAAAGAAGAATGACATAAGACTTCCTTGGTTTCAAATAATTCACAGTCTAGTGAGAGAGAGAGAAAGAGAGGGAGATGTACCACTTTGTTCAGTGAAGGTTCTTTACTACCTGTTCCCCATATTGATGAACGGGAAAAGTGGTGTACTACTTATTGCCTTTTCATTTCCCTTTTAGGGCCCTTGCTGTCCTCTGCTCTCTCTCAGAACACCATTTCTATGACTTTATTGCCATAGACCCCATCATAGTTTCTAGTCTTTACTGCTGCTGCTAAAACTTCTTTTTCTGTCTTATGACTTCTGTACATCAGTATACAGTTGGCATTTATAAAAACTACAAGATGACCATTCAGCTTATTTCCTTTTTACAGCAAACTGAACAGTCTCAATGCACTGTCATTCTTGGTCACTTCCTCTTAGCTTTCTGCTAGATGTAATTAGAAGAAGGTAGTTAAAAGTTTTTTTCTTTTCTACCATCTGGTACTGTTCTATGAACTTGTATGTTAACTCATTTAATCTTTACAAGACCCAAATGAAACTGGCACTCTTGTCCCTTTTTTTTTAGATAAGGAAATTGAGGCATCGGGCATCTCATGTGAGCTAGGTTATGTATCTAAGAGGTCTGCCTCCAGAAATAGCACTCTCAGCTCTCTCGCTGTCCTGCCTGTTGTGGCTATTGAAACAACACGGTGCAAATGGGAATACTTGAACTATGACAATTTCAGTTCGTATAATATTTTTAATCTTTCTCATCATTTTAGGATGTAAAAGTCAATCCTGAGATTACTGCACTACAGGTGATGCTTGCCGAATGCCAAGAAAAGCTTAGGAAACTGACTTGCCTAGAGAATAGATTAGACTCTTTGGAAACGAAAATGAAAGGGAAAGTGATGGTGAATGAAAAAACCTGGACCAATCTTCTAAGTCGTGTCACTCTTCTTGAAACAGAAATGCTTTTATCTAAAAAGGTATTTTCTTTCCATAACATTTTTGGAATATCTCAGATACAATTAAGTATTTCTTTAATTAATTTTTGTGTATCTTTTAGAATGATAAATGAGAGGGTATTTAGGTAGTGGGAAATATTTAGTTGTAATAAAGACCTCTTTAGGTACAGCCTATTTGGTGGTGGTTGTGGCTTTTGCTTTTCTCTTCATCAAGTAAGATAAGCTGACAGACTTGTTAAATTGAGCTTTTAGAACTGCTAATACTTGAAATACTTAAAAATGAGGTAAGATATTGTTTGTATGTATTTATAAAAAAGTCGAAATTACTTTATTCCTTTAATAGTACAAATGGCCTACTGTTACAAGGTGAAGAAAAAGTTGCCAGGGTAGGAAAAATTAAAATGATAACTTCCTTTCTCAGTCATTTACTTCAAATTATAAATATTGTAGAAATAGTTACCATATTTGCCATTGCCTTATCAAATCTGAGAAACTTGTATCTTGATTTACTCAGAATGTCAATTTCTGCTCCTAGTCTGTCTATTCTTCCTAGAAAGTTAGTGAATTCAAAGTTTCTATCTCCTTCCACATTGAAAAGATCATTTTTATACATAGGAATTTTTTTTTTTTGCTTTTAAATAAAAGTAATCAAAAATATTTAAACATTATGTCATCTTTATATTTAATCCTTAGCCATAAGAGTATAAAATGAGAACCATTTCTTTTTATTTTATTCTAATTAGTGAACTGTATTATTCCAGAGTGACAACTATATAGAGTTTAATGAAATGAGTGAAGAGTATGCTTCTAGTAGCGACATGGATAGTCTCAATCCGGGTGAGTTCTTAGTGTATTGGTGTCAGTGATATTGGAAGGGAGTTTTCACAGAAATGATTTTCTAGTGTTTGATCATTTTAGTATCCTTAAGCCTTATTTTTTTTTAAGGAATTGCAAAGCTTCCAGGAACAAAGAAAATACTGAACTTACTATAAGTCAAGGGTTGCTAGAAAAGCCAACTAACATGTCTTACATGACATAGTAGTTAAATAAATTCCAGTGTACAAAATTGCAGACCTTTAGGAGTTCCCGTCGTGGCTCAGTGGTTAACAAATCTGACTAGGAACCAGGAGGTTGCAGGTTCGATCCCTGGCCTTGCTCAGTGGGTTAAGGATCCAGCGTTGCTGTGAGCTGTGGTGTAGGTTGCAGACGCAGCTCGGATCCCAGCTCGGATCCCTCGTTGCTGTGGCTCTGGTGTAGGCCGGTGGCTACAGCTCTGATTCAACCCCTAGGCTGGGAACCTCCATATGCCACAGGAGTGGCCCAAGAAATGGAAAAAAGACAAAAAATAAAAAAATAAATAAATAATTAAAAAAAAACAAAATTGCAAACCTTTAGAGATGTTTTACTCTTTTAATTGTAAGATGCTTTAAAATAATAAAAATGGGTAGGCTTAAGCATAGTTTTCATGTATGTAAATAATAAATATAAGAAGGAAAGAACTTAGGCTCATCTGTCAGTAACCTGTAAAATTATAAACCCTTGCATCACAGGTCACTGATGATCATCAAATAAGAAGGATCTAAAATTAGGACACATTTTCTCTGTGTCACTTAACTTCACTAGGCTATTGACATTTTCATTGTGACTGAGCAGCCAGGAAGAGATTTTTCTGGGCTGTTTTTTAGTGACAGTTTTTGGTTTTTTTTGATTCTTACCCTTTTTTTTTTTTTTTTGCTTTTTTAGGGCTGCACCCTTGGCATATGGAGGTTCCCAGGCTGGGGTTGAGAGCTGTAGCCGCCGGCCTATGCCACAGCAATGCAGGATTCAAGTCGTGTCTGCGACCTATACCACAGGTCACAGCAACACCAGATCCTTAACCCACTGAGCAAGGCCAGGTATCAAACCTATGTCATTATAGATGCTAGTCAGATTCTTTTACTGCTGAGCCATGGTGGGAACTCCAATTCTTATTACATTTTTTTAAAAGGCAAAGGTCTAAATTTTGTCTTGTGTTTGTAATTAAATCATATTTGCAGAAAAGATATTTTGTCCAATTGATAATTCATAATGAAGCTAAATTTTTTAATCTGTAGGTATTTAACATCATTAAATCTTTCAGCTACTACTTATATAACAATTTATCAACAACACATTATAGTACTAACTATGGGCCTGCACTGTTCCACCTACTGTGGTAAAATTTGATTCTCAAAGCAAGATAAGTACCATTATCCATATTTTACAGATGAGGAGCAGAAACTAAATAACTGCCAAAGGCCACATAGCTATTGAGTGATGGAACAGATTCAGATATTTAGTACATATTTAGTGCACATGTCGGTTCCATTGCACAGAGAACAATTTCAATAATTAGGTTATTAAATGTGATTATTTGAGATGCCCTTTCTCCCACTGAACTTATCATATACTACAGATATCAGATTTGATAAAAGTTGGCTTTATTTCCATTTATCATTCATTTGTTACTCAACAAATTTCAGAGCTCAACTCTAAGATCCTTGAGAGCAAGAGCTTTTTTTTTAATCTTATGGTCTAGCATAATATTTGTGTTTCTGTCCGTAGTATCTGCATGTGGTAGAAATCAAACTCATATACACTGAAGGCTGAATACCTGCTATTGGCAAAACATTGCCTTTTCCAAGTTTTTGTACTTTTAAAATAGCATTACTGCAGAACATACTTTTAACCCATAGTAACCATATAGCCAAATTTAAGAGCTATGCTAGGACTCTGAGTGATGAGCAGTTAGACTGCTATCTGAAAGGGATTATAGATTATGAATAAGGGGAACACCTAGACTCAAGAAATGTATAATCAGACCCTGTCCATTGAAGCCTTACCCATTACACATGCTACTTGGAAGCAGAGAGTTTGACTTCCCTTTGAGGTTTAGAGCAGTAAGTATTCCCCAGTCTGATCTTAGGACCACTTTGGGAATGGTTTTTGTGAAGTTCATGCTGATGAGTAAGAAGAGGAATGGAGCAGATAGGCAAGAGAAGTCCTCATGTCTTAATACCTTGTTCCCTGATGGCAGTTGTCTTTGTAGGCTTACAGTAAAACTGTGTAAACCGATTTAAATGGGTGCTTGGTTTGTTTGGGGTTTGGGGCCTTGTTTTTGCAGCCAAATGCACCATGACTATAAACACAGGGTTTATGGGACCGATTAAACAGGAGCTTGTCCTTTCTGTGACATTGTATAATTGATTCAGTTGTAGGAAAGGCTTGCTGTCATTTTGGTGAATGAATAATATCAGGAAACTGGAAATGGAAAGTTGTTCAGTTCTTTAGAGAAATCAATCTATGAACCCTGAATTTTCAGCAACTTTTTCCATATATATCAACTCAGGGTAGAATGTTTCTTGGCTTTTAAGTATATAAGTTGGGAGTTCCCATCATGGCTCAGTGGTTAAAGAATCCGACTAGGAACTATGAGGTTGCAGGTTCGATCCCTGGTCTTGCTCAGTGAGATAAAGATCCGGCATTGCCGTGAGCTGAGCTGGGATGTAGGTCGCAGACGCATCTTGGATCTAGCATTACTATGGCTCTGGTGTAGGCTGGCGGCCACAGCTCTACTTAGACCCCTAGCCTGGGAACCTCCATATGCCACGGGTGTGGCCCTAGAAAAAGACCAAAAAAAGTATATAAGTCAGTTTTAGTAATTGTTGCTACCATTTTAAGAAAAGAATATGCATGGATCAGTAGCTTATATTTTAAAATACCTTAACCTGCCTATTCAATTGATTGCTATTGTGATAAAGATAATATTACCTTTTGAGATTTTTTTTTTTTTCTTTTTCGGACGTCCTACAGCATGTGGAGTTCCCAGTCCAGGGATCAGATCTGAGCTGCAGTTGCAACGTATGCTGCAGTTGCAACAACACCGGATCCTTTAACCCACTGTGCTGGGCCAGGGATTGAATCTGCATCCTGGTGCTACAGAAATACTGCCAGTCCTGTTGTGCCACAGTGGGAACTCCACCTTTTGTGACTTTTATTGGCCAGTTTTTAACATCTAGGTCACCATATACAAAGTCATCATCCTCAAAGAATATTAAAAACTCATCTACACCTCCACCAGTAGCCATTTTCTATTGAGATGTTTTTCTTCCCTCTTCACATAAATGTTTAGATATTTGACTCCACTATGAAAGGAAAAGATAACCTAAAAATCAATTTCTCCACAGATAGAAAAAGTCAAGAAGAAAGGCAAGCAAATATTCCTCTGTCTTCTGGTTATAGTACAGTATCATCAGATTCAACTCCCAGAACCTCAACTGTTAATTACTATGGTTTGAAAGAGATTTCAGAGGTAAGAAGAACTGACAACTGCTTAGATGATTTCCTTTGTAAGGTCAGGAGATCAAGCAAGCTTTAGATTTAGTTGTAGGTGCCATTGGCAAGAAAAGTAGTGAAACCGTAAATCTTAATCTCGTAAAAGTTCTTTGTGATAAATAAACAGTACTTAATGCAGTGTTTTAGACTGTGCTTTATATGTTCATGGTCCATCTTTGACTGTGGTTTACTTTGAGAAATCACTTAAACTTGTTGCTTTTTAAATTAAAGGAAACAACAATCCAGAAAATGGAAAGGATGAAAAAAATGTAAGTAAAAGAAAGAGGCAACAGAAATTCATTTCTCTGTAGGGAATTCTGTTGGATTACGGTATATATAGAATGTGCATGTGTGTTTCAAACCTTGAAGGTCTCCCCATCAGGTGTGGAATTTCCTTCAGGACTCGAGTGGATAATAAATCCACCTACAGTTATGTGTTTGTGAGATGAGTCACTGTTTTTGTTCCCAACAAGTGATGTAAAACATTGCTAATGGAATTAATTGCAGATTAAAGAGTGCAGTGATATTTTTGGTTGATAGTTAATTAAGAAACTATTTTTAATAACTATCACAGTATTAAATGATATATGTAGATGGATGGTTCAAGGGCATTTAAGTACTGTTAAAATATTGCTAGCCTTTTTCAGAATGTTACTGGAATGGTAGTACTAAATATGATACTTTCATCTAGTACAAATATGAAATTATAGGATTGTTTTAAAGAGCAGCTGAAAGAAAATGGATGAAATTATATAAGATTATCAGGCAGCCTACTACTTTAAAAAAAACTTTTTTTTTTTTGAAATTTGAAATGTGCTGAAATAACTTATGCTCCAAAATTGAAGACTCATAATTGACTCTAGTTGTTTTCCTCCCCTCAGACCTTAGTATACATAGTATACAGTAATTGTACCTATAAATAAGCACCGAGGGAGTTCCCACTGTGGCGCAGCAGAAATGAATCTGACTAGTATCCATGAGGATGTGGGTTTGATCTCTGCCCTCGCTTAGTGGGTCAGGGATCTGGCATTGCAGTGAGCTATGGTGTAGGTCACCATTGCGGCTTGGATCCTAAGTTACTGTGGCTGTGGTATAGGCCAGAAGCTGTAGCTCTGATTTGACCCCTAGCCTGGAAACATCTGTATGTCACTGTTGCAGCCCTAGAAAACAAGGGGAAAAAAAGCCCTGAGATTTACTTAAGGCTCAAAAGTGTAATTTCAACAGCCTAAATTCTGTGCCTTACAATGAATTAGTTATTTACTTAATGTATTATTTATTTATTGTATTTCAGGTTTGAAGAAACTGCAGAGTTACTGAAATGTCCAAATCACTAATTATAGAATTTTCTACATGAACTTCTCTAGGACTTTGGCTACTGTACATATTGTACATTTTAAGAGTTCTCTATGCAATTTTAATATACAGGTGATATTTTCATTAAAATTTGAATTCCATTTGGTATATTAGCTTTTTCATTGGGCATTGAATAAATACTTAAATATTTTTATGCTATGATTAGACTGCTTTACTGTTTCACTGTTCTTAGGAAAACCTATGTGCCAGGACATTCCTTTTACAGAGTGAAGTCATTCCAGCACTGTATTTTTGTGTTAACATTTGTTGGCAGTGTGCTAAGTAATATGTTTTTTAAAGTACAGGCTTGAGGACCACGGTTTACATCCTGTCGGAAACACTCCACCTGGGACTTGCATATTGTCCCCAGGAGGCTCTCCTACATACCATCTTGCCATCTGCACTGACCAATCCGGTGTGATGAAAAGTTAAAAACGCTCATTGAAAAGTTAAATGAAACCAAAATACAGCTCGTTCATGCTCAGTCAAAAGGCAGCCACACATTTTCAGTTAATGTTGAGGAAGTGAGGGTCTGATTCTCCTTTTGTATTTGGAAGCAGGTTGGACAGTTGTGAAAACATGTTGAGTATTTTAGTACTCTATTCCACAGCACATTTAAGACCAGCGGCTCAGACACAGATGGTGGCTGACCTGTGTTACCGGATACATAGTGGATTTTTTTTTTTTTTAAGTGACAGGAGGTTATGTTATTTTTCTAGAGAAACTAAAGTCTTAGATGAAGTTAAATCAAAAGAAAAATGAAATTCATTTTAAATCACTAGATAAAATTTCTTATTTATTCGTATTTATATAAATATAATTTGATTTCTGTCACATGTGAAGCAATACTGGCAGGTTAAAATTCTTTGAAGAAAATATCTTTGAAGAGAGCATTTTTAGTATTTTAATACAGGCACGTGTGTAGTCATCATACTTTAAAATTAGGATCTTTTTTAAGTTATAACTTGGAATTTAGTAATTTCAGGAAATATTTCTGGAATTAATCCAGTTAACTTTATTTTTTTTTTCAATTACAAAAAAATATATAAATCAGGGGATTAGAGTTGTGAAAAAAACTACTTAATCAGAAACTACTTAATTAAGCTTCTAAAAAATTCAGTATCAGTATGGAATTGTAGCACCACCTTGTGGTTTATATGCCAGTATTTTACCTTTCATTAAAATAATGTGAATTTCCCATAAAACATAGGATCCTGTTTTCCCTTTGAAAAACTGAATTCCAGTTTTAAGAAGTAGCATCTTAAGTTTTCTTGTGCAAGACAGAAGAAAAAGTTGCCTTCTTCTCTTTCTCATTGTCTCTTTTCCCTTCCTCTCCTTTTTCGGTTATGTAGTGTCCATACACACCAATTAGGTGATTGTAAACATCTTAAATTTCCTGGTTTATATGAAGTGTGCAAAATATTAAGTACCTATTGAAAATATAGTCAAAGATGCCTTATATTATCTAGTGGAAATTTGGAGTCCAAATTTTTTCATGCTTTTGTCTAACAATGTAAACAGGAACTAATAAAAGCAATTCATTACAACACTATACATTTATACATTTATCTCACTGTACTACTTTAGGAGAATGTAATCTTTGGGGACAAAGAAAGCAAATTTGACTTCATTGAAGTTACTGGAGAGCAAGTATTATTTTTTCCCAGCTCTCCCAGGAATAGTAGAAAAAAGTTTTCTCTCTGAGGCAGTTTGGTAAGTAGTTACTAAAACCAGCCCCCTTTGATTAACTTGAAGTTTTTGAGAAAGTAAAGGAGGGGAGTCCTGAAGCGGTTGTTTGGTGCTACATAATTAAACCCATAGTTAACTGGAATTTTCACTAACTCCATCCCCTTAATTCTTCCATAAGCTGGATGAGAGGTATTTATTACGCTCCCCACAAAGGCCTGAGCAGCTGGTGCAGCCCTGTCTGCACTGTGCTCTGTGCATAGGCCTGGATAGAGACCATGTAGAAGCATGGTGCAGAAGGTGAAGGAAGACGTGATGTCAGCTGTATGTGAATTCTAGGCAGAGCTAAGGACTATTAAGTTGGAAAAAATAATTCCACATTTGTCGGTTTGTTTTAATCTAACACCTGTAATATGATGTTTTAACATGTACTATTTTCCCTAAAAAATAAAACTTCAAGCCTTACACAGTGCCTTTCATGCTCCTCATTCCTCACAGCTTTACATCATTGACAAGCACTCGGGGAAGCATTAAAGAGTAAAAGAACCTTGTCTGTTTTACAAACTACAACACTCTTTGAGCTCAAATAACATTATAGATTTAATTTTTACTTTTTAATAAGCCCCAGGTTTGTCTAATGAAAATGCCAGGCTTCTTATACTGCTCACTCCAAGAGTGAAGAAAAACAGCAGTAGCACCACTGAGAACGTGCAGATTCATTGGAGTGGATGGGGGTTTTTTATTTTTTAGTCTTTTTAGGGTTGCACTCGCGGCATATGGAGGTTCCCAGGCTAGGGGTCCAGTTGGAGCTGTAGCCACCAGCCTGCTCCACAGCCACAGCAACACCAGGTCCAAGCCGTGTCTGTGACCTGCACCACAGCTCGCTGCAACGCTGGATCCTTAACCCATTGGGTAAGGCCAGGGATCAAATCTGGGTCCTCATGAATGCTAGTCGAGTTCATTAACTGATGAGCCATGGCAGGAACTCCGGGAGGGGATTTTTTTTAAAAAACCATACTCATTTTGTCATGATTGTTATTTATATCTAGTAGGTATGGGGACTGTATGGCATAGTAGGCATGTCTTATTTTTTCTCTGAAGTCCATTAAATCACTAATAAAAATCATTTGATTTTAAAGACAATTTTAATGCAAAGCATTCACCTCAACATTTTAAAATTAAGAACAGAGCACTTACTCAGTAAGTATCCCAAAAGTATAAATTATTTGAATTATATATTATGATTATTGAGATAAAGAAGAGAATCATGATGTTAATTACCCAAAAAAGCCAAAAGGTGGGAATTAGAGTGATAGGAAGGCTAAATATTGAGATAAATCATAAATTTGTAGATGTAATCCTTTGGTTCACTTCAGTTGCTATGTACCTGGAGTGTAATCAACTCATTAAATTGTGGGTTGGAGCTCTTCAATTCTTGTTTGGTGTTGAAATCCTGAAGGACTTCTGTTGATCCGCACCAGAATTATTCTCTGCCTGGTTTTTCACTGTCTCTCTGCATTGGCCTCTCTTGCACACTGTTTCTTTTGCTGAGGGTGACTTTCCCTTCCACCTGGAAAATTCCTCTAGAACACTGTACCTTCCTTGGAAAGACTTCACAACTACAGAAGCCAAACTATATGTTCTCTCTATGCTGCATTAGTGCCTTGTGTATATTTCTTATTTTTATACTTTCATAGCTATTATTTGTTTATATGAGGCTAATATCCATTACTTCTATTCTCTTTCTTACAATGTTTATTTCCCCTAGTGCCTAACATTCGTTGGCATATTTATTCATTCACTCATTAAAAACTAACTAGTACTTAATCTTTATTTGTTGGCTGAGTGAATATCCAGTTATAATCAAGGTTTCCTGATAAGTATGGTTGTATCAAATTGAAAGCCATGATCTAGTCAGCCATGCAGTAGCCTTTCTATGGAAGGAATGTTTTGACAGATATAATCAGCATATGTTCTAGAAAAGAGTTATAGCTTATGTGTGCGCTAATGGTCGAATTTAGAATGAATGAAGCTTGAAGTGTCTACTGGTGCCAATTAGTGTGCCAGGCACTGGCCGTAAGCAGAGTACAAGATAAACATGATTCTTGTCCTCACTGAACTAACAGCTGAGCAGGAAAGACAGACAAGCAATAGCACTGTCTAGTAAGTTCTAAAAGGGAAGTATGATGCACTTGAGGAATCTGGAACGGAGAGAAGACTTGTAAAGAGGAAGGGGTATAACCTAAGTCCTAAAGGATGAATGGGGGTGGGAGAGGTGTACAGGGAAGAAGGTTTAATTAAGTAAAGGGACTGGCAGGAGCAAAAGCAGTGGCTTCAGAGGAAGGTTATTTGGAAGAAATTCGCTGGGGCTGGAGGTGTGCGAGGAGGGCACAGTGGCTCAAGGTCAGTGAATACAGGGCCCAGCAGAATATTGACCAGATTTCCGGGGTTTTTTTTGTTTTTTGTTTTTTGTTTTTTTTGAAGGTTTTGTTTTAGTGCCTTAGTAGAGGAGAATAGGTGGCAAGACCAGAGACAGAAAAACCATTTAGGGGACTTATGCAGTAATCTAATATAGTAAGGGTGACTCAAAGATGACAATGGAGATGAAAGGAAATAATGGGAATTATTTGAGAGAATTTATTTCTTCCCTTTAAACTATCCTAAGAGAATTCCTACTGTGGTGCAGCAGGTTAAGGACCCAGCATTGTCACAGCTGTGGTGCAGTTTGCACCTGCTGCTCAGACTCCATCCCTGGCCCAGGAACTTCCGTATACCGAGGATGCTCTCTTTTAAATAAGGTCAGCAAGTCCAATTTAAGGACTGTCTGATTCAGTATCTGCATTGGGAGGTGGGGAGGAAGCCCTACACTGGTATTTAGTTTAATACCTCACCTATTTAGTTCTGGAAGCTTATTACAAACACAAAATCTTGAGCCTCTCTCCTGACCTACTGAGTCAAATTCTGCATTGCACCAAGAACCCAAAATAATTTATAGGGGCCTTAAATTTGAGAAACACTAATTTACATATCTCTTGCTTTATAATCATAAAAAACATTTACTTAAAGCATTCAAATTCAGATTCTTTTGAATTGCTTTCATCTAAATACACCTTTTTATAGTCCGTATCTTGGACAGGTTGAATGGATGGTTTTAAGCTTTTGAATGCATTGAGTTAGGTCACTTTTTAAAAACTCAGCTGAATTACATATAACTAGAAGTGAAAACATTCTTTCTCTAGGGGAAGGAATTCCCTGGTTGTCTAATGGTTGGGACTCAGCACTTTCACCCCGGTGGCCAGGGTTCAATCCCTGGTCTGAGAACTGAGATCCCATATCAAGCTGCAAAAGACAAAACATCCTTTCTCTAGAATTAGGTATAAACTTTGTGCAAATTAATGTTTGGTATTTCATCAGTAATGGTCCTTCACTAAGCATGCACAGGGCATATGGTATCTTCTGTCTAAAATATCTGCATGTGTACTAAGAAATTTCCTAGTTTTTTACCTTAACTGTATTGCCCAAAGTGTAATGGGAGGTCTTCTGCATACATAGAAACTTTTAAGTATTATGTCACAGACTCATCTTTTTGAAATTAGGGAAAGTGATTATTAGGAGTCTATATTTTATATGTAAATTAATATTCAGTGATATATGGTCTTACTAACATTAAAAAAATTTTTTTAATAATTTAAAAAACCATTAAGTACAGCCCAACTTGAGAAATGTTAAAATGAGAGAGGAAAAAGATACATCTTAAATTTAAGAAAATATATTATTTAGGTAGCAGTTTTAGTAGATGGATTGGGTCTGAGGAGAGGAAAGGGAAGGCAGAAATCACTGAGTTCAACTTGACTGTGTCCTCTTACTTATCTAGAATCTCATTTGTGTTTTCAAATTCTGGTAAATGTTACTCAATATTCAAACTAGAAAAGTAAATGCCACAGCTGAAGACTTTAGTGAGTGTTTAAAGCATCTCAATATTTCATTATTCTTTGCTCAAATTTGTAACCTTTTGTGTATTAAAGCCCTTATTTTCAGTCGGTGCACCAGGTCTGCCCTCCCTGCTGTACCACAGGCTTCATGTGAGAAGAGATGCAAGTTTTGTTTACTGATGTACCTGCCATGCTCAGCACACACCTGCTACATAGGACATTCTCAATTCACAACTGTAGTTTGATAAACACTTTTAGATCCCTTCTAACCCCCCATGTTTATATAATTTGAAATTGTAGGCAACTTTTACTGATTTCTAAATCCAGCATCTTAAACTTCAATGTCAAATATTTTCTTTGCTGTACAGCAGAAATTGCCATGTTGTAAATCAACTATACTCTAATAAAAATACAAAAAAATAACAATTTAGATGTTATAACACCTTGCTCTATCTGGTAACATACTTAAATGTGGAAAATGATATGTAGTATTAATTTCTAAGTTGATAACTTTTAACATAATTTCTGATACTTTAATCATTAATATTTTTGAGCCTTAATACAGTGAGTTTCTTCCAAAAAAGGGGGGGAGCAAATTTTAAGAACTACCATATACTTCAAAGTTTGCCCCAAAGTACCTAAGTCTCATTTAAAGCAATAAGAGTCAGAAAATGAGATTACTGCTTGCAACAATATGGCAGACAAAATATCAACAAAAAAAAATGTAAACTCCCGCAACAGATCATCAGATATTCTGGAGAAAATGCAGTATTTATCACAAGAAATTAAATTCCTAAGGGCCAAAAGAAGAGGAAGCAGAAATTCAGAGTATTAAGCTTGCCTGAAACAGCAGCTGCCCTGAGGTAATTTGCTGATATTAGGAACCTAAGGCTATGGGGGTTTTTCCCTCATGTCAGCCTTTTGTGGAATAATTTACATGCAATAAAATTCCCCAGTTTACATCCCTAATTCAGTGAATGTGTATTTATGTAACCACCTCCCTAATCAAGATGTAGAACCTGCCCCTCTGCAGCCAGCCCTCTCCCTCTATCCTTGGCCCCTAGCAACCACTAATTTGCATTGTCATTTTTAATGACATGATTTTTCTAAAATCTCATGTAAATGTAATCACACAGTATTTTCCTTTTGAGATTCACCCATGTTGTATTAGTTCATTCCTTTATATTGCTGAGCCATATTTCATTATGTGGAAATGCCACAATTTCTTTATGACTCATCGGTTGATGGACATTGGGTTATTTCTGGTTTGGGGATGTTATGAAGAAAGCTGGCAAGGTCATTAGGATGCAAGTCTGTTTAAACACACACTTTTGCTTCTCTTGAGTAAATCCCTGCCAGTAAGATGGCTGGGTCATGTGATAGGTTATATTTAACTATGAGAAACTGCTACACTATTTCCAAAGTGACTGTGCCCTATTACTTTTCCCACCAGCCCATTTGAAAGCTTCACTTGCATCCTCACCAGCACTTAGTTGTCAGTCTTTTAGTGGGGGTGTGTGGTGAAAGACTAGAAGTTCAGGGTAAATATTATGCTGCCTTACCATACAGCAAATTGGGGGGCAGGGGTTCTCACATGGCCTAACCACAAGTTCCCCTCCACAGTTCTGCTTCCAGGGGTAAGTGCATAAGGTTCTCCAGCCAAACAGCCCTTCTTATCAGTTCCTGCTTGTCCCTGAGTAGCTGATTTTAGTTCTATGCCAGCCAGAGAATTATTCAAAGAAATGAATCGCATCCTCTTGCAGCAACCAGAGATGACCTCACCCCCTTGGTGCTACAGCTGCTTCCCATAGCCCCCAGGTGGTCACTGTGGCCCTGCATCATCATGCACCCTCCTCCCGCACACAGGCTGTGGCTTCCTGTAACTTCTAAACTGTTAAGGGATCTCATCTGTCCTGTGTTGGGTGACCTGTGACTCTCCTCACCAATACAGTGATAGGAGGTGACAGTGTATAACAGCATCTCATGATCACTTTAGTTTACATTTCTCTAAGCTGTTGAGCATCGTGTCCTTGTTTGCTATCTGTATATCTCTCTCTCTTTTTTTTTTTTTTTTTTTTTTTTTTGTCTTTTTGTCTTTTTAGGGCCACACCCGTGGCATATGGAGGTTCTCAGGCTAGGAGTCTAATCAGAGCTTTTGCTGCCTGCCTACTCCAGAGCCACAGCAATGTCAGATCCAAGCTGTGTTTGCAACCTACACCACAGCTCAGGGCACTGCCAGATCCTTAACCCACTGAGCGAGGCCAGGGATCAAACCTGCAACCTCATGGTTCCTAGTCAGATTTGTTTCCGCTGAGCCACAATGGGAACTCTGCTGTCTATATATCTTCTTTGGTGAAGTTTTGTTCAGTGCTATTCCCTATTTTTTTACTTGGGTTGTCTTGTCTTCCTATCGAATTGTAAGAGTCCCTTGTTAAATACATGTATTGCAAAGATTTTCTCCTCTGTGGCTTCACATTTATTTTCCTAACTGTACTTTAAAGAGCAGAAATTTAAAATATCCAGTTGATCTATATACTAGTTGTTGAAAGAGGGATGTTCAAATCTCGAACTAACTGTCATTGGAGGCTACAAAAAAATTAATTTTTTTCAGTCCTGTCATGTATTTTGAATCTGCTATTAGATGCATAAACATTTTGGGACTATTATTTCCCTCATAATAAAGTCACTGCTTTACTATTATGAAAGGGCCCTCTTTATTCTAGTAATTTTCTCTCTTCTGAAATCTGCTTTGTCTGATGTTTTAGAAAGTGTTATTATGGTATTACTTCCCATCTTTTTACTTCTAATGTATCTGTGTCTATATTTGAAGTGGGTTTCTTGAAGATGATACATACTTTGGCCTTGCTCTTTCATCCAGTCTGAAAATCTCTGGAGTGTTCAGATCATTTGATTTAATTTGATTATGAATATGATTGGGTTTAAATCTATCGTCTTATTTGTTTTCTTTTTCCCATTTGTTCTTAGTTCTTTTAACTTCCTTTATGCATTATTTTATACTTCTATTTTATCTCTTTTATTGGCTTATTAAGTATATCTTTTATTCATAAAGTGTGTGGTTGCTACAAGTTTTCAGTGTACATCTTTAATTTACCACAGATTATCTTTTTTTTTTTTTGTCTTTTGTCTTTTTAGGGCTGCACCTGCAGCACATGGAGGTTCCCAGGCTTGGGGTCAAATCAGAGCTACAGCTGCTGGCCTACACCACAGTCACAGCAACGTGGGATCCAAGCTGTGTCTGCAACCTACACCGCAGCTCACGGAAACGCCAGATCTTTAACCCACTGAGTGAGGCCAGAGATCAAATCTGAGTCCTCATGGATACTAGTCGGGTTCGTTATCCACTGAGCCACAACGGGAACCCCACAGGTTATCCTTAAGTAATATTCAGTAATACTATATAGTATTATACTATAAGTATAGTACAGGAGCATTATAACATTGTATTTCCATTCCCCCTCAAGCCTTTTTTGTTATGCATTTTACCTCTACTTTTAACTTCTACCTATGTTATAGCCCCACAAAACATTGTCATAGTTTTACTTTAAGCATGCCTTTATTTTTTAAAGAGATTTCCTATCGGATATTTGAAATTATTATAAAACTATAGCAATTATAGCAGTAATTATAATTGTTAAAGCAATTAGAGCAGAGGAAAGAGCCTTCTAACAGACTAATAGAATAAGTGTATGACAAACACTGCATTACTGGTTAGTAGGGAAAGGCAGGATTATTCAGCAAATCGTTCTAAGAATACCTGGCCACCAAATGGGGGAAATTAAACTAGAGCCTCATTTTACACCAGTCATTTTCAGGTAGATAAAGACATAAATACGGAAATAGAAATGAAGGTGAGGTGTGGGAGCAGCAGCACCAGCATCATCTGAGAGCTAGATCTGCATTGAACATTGGGAAAGCGCGGGTAAAGCAGATGATCTTTACAACATTGGGTGGGGAAGTAGTTCTTAACTCAAAATGCACAAGCCATTAAAGGAAAAATGAATTTGACACACAATACTTCCATTACTGGCTAGCAAGATGGTGGCTTCCTGGAAGGTTGGTGGTTCTCACAGAAGGTAACCCTCCCTACAGCATGCCAGCTGGAAGGCCCTTGGAGAATATCCCAGCATCCTGCATCTGCGCGCAAATGGCTTAACATGAAAGGGCATCAATGTGATAGGTAAAGGTAATGACAGACATGGCAGAGCCCAGCAATATCCCCTGGAGGAAGAGGAAGAGGAGGAAACAAGTTGTGGCCATGCGGGCATTCCAATCAGAAAGGGAATGAGGCACTGGGAACGGACTCTGGGGCTCAGGCCAATGTGGGCAGCCATGGTGTGTGTCAAGGAGATGCAGCAAGGGCTCGTGACTGGCCGCCCCCCCTCCACTCCCCACCATCCACAGGATACCTGCCTACAAAGTCCAGGTACATATGCTGAGGGACAGCTGTCTGCACCTGTCCAAGAAAATGCTGTCAATGTGAGTGCAGTTTAACAGCTTCAAAACCAACACGCTTTGTGTCTCTCGAGATGATTTAGTTGTTCATACAGACACAACACAGGATGAGTTAAAAGAGGTATGAGTTCGTGCTGGTGGCTCTGGCTTAATTGCCAAGCCTGACCTCCAACTCCTGAGAGCCATTCAGTTGCTTATATGAACTGGAGACGTTCTCCTTTTCTACCTGCAACCTGAAAGGCCTCTTCACCATCAGCTGGCAGGAGATCAAACTGCCTGTCCTGGAAAATGGCCAGATCGTTTCACATCTCTATTTTCTACTTGACCCTTATCCACACCTACCACCCTCTCTGTGAGCCTGATCTTGCCCAACAGAGCACATGAAGAAGATGGTCCCAGTGCTCATATTTCTTCTTTGATGTCACTTATGCCCACAGTGGAGATTGAGGACGTGAGCTGGCAGCCTGGATGCCAAGGGTACGAGGTCAGCTAAGGAGTAGCACTGGCTGAAGCCCTCAAATTGCACATCTGTGGGGCCAAACTACTGTGTTGGAGGAGGAGGGCAGTCCTCTGAGGTCCAGACCACCATCTGAGCCCCCAGCCACTCCAACCTATTTACCCTTCCTTTCCGCCCTGATAGCAGTGGTGGAGGAGGCCATCAGCAGGCTATCTTCCCCTGCAGGAAAGTTTGGCCAAGGGCACTAGTTCTCAAACTGGGCACCATGGAAACTTTGGAGGCTCCAGAAGTTGCTGGAGGGCTTTGGTAGAAGCGTGGAAGTTCTAAGAGGAAGCCCAGTGTCTCTGAGCCCTCATGCCCCATGGCTCTTTGCTGATGCCTCACTATCTCTGTGAATTTTATTTATTTTTTATTTTTATTTTTTTGTCTTTTTGCCTTTTCTTGAGCTGCTCCTGCGGCATATGGAAGTTCCCAGGCTAGGGGTCTAATTAGAGCTGTAGCCGTCGGCCTAAGCCAGAGCCACAGCAACATGGGATCCGAGCTGCATCTGCAACCTACACCACAGCTCACGGCAACGCTGGATCCTTAACCCACTGAGCGAGGCCAGGGATCGAACCCGCAACCTCATGGTTCCTAGTCGGATTCGTTAACCACCGAGCCACACGGGAACTCTTGTGAATTTTATTTTTATGTGACCTATTCCCAGGTGACCTCATCATTACAATAAATATGAGAATCCTTTTAAAAATGTTCAGTCCAAAATTTAAAAGAGAATGTTTTAAAAATTTCAGTCAAACAAAAGAAAATGTGAGGCAATAAAGCAGAAGTTTTTCCCAGTAGAAATAACCAAAAGGCAGAGTTCCCATCGTGGCACAGCGGAAACGAATCCGACTAGGAACCATGAGGTTATGGGTTTGATCCCTGGCCTTACGCAGTGAGTTAAGGATCCGGTGTTGCCATGAGCTGTGGGGTAGGTCACAGATGCAGCCCAGATCCTGCATTGCTGTGGCTGTGGTGTAGGCTGGCAGCTATAGCTCCGATTAGACCCCTAGCCTGGGAAGCTCTGTATGCTGCAGGGTGCAGCCCTAAAAAGACAAAAAGACAATAAATAAATAACCAATAGGCTAGTTTTCAGAATATACAAAGAACATCTATAAATAATCCAATAGAAAGGGTACAAAAGATAATGGTTACTGAGACAAGGTGTCCTGAATAAGCAGCATACAGTGAAAACATATGGATGAGGTACCCACTAGATGTACACATTTTTTTGGCCATGCCTGCAGCACATAGATGTTCCCCGGCCAGGGATTGAACCCAAGCCACAGCAGTTATGACCCAAATCCTTAACCGCTAAGCCACTGGGAACTCCAGTGTACAAAAATTTCAAAGTCTTCATTAAGTTTTGCTAAGGTTGAAGTCAACAGAAAGTCTTAAATACTTCTGATAGGAGTGAAATCAGTACAACTGTGCAAATAGTTTGGCAAAATCTCAAAGGTGAAGATGTGCATATCCTAAGAAGTAGCATCACCACACTGCAACATATACCTTAGATAAATTCCCTCATGAGTATTTATAGAATGTATAAGGATGTAGTATTTATGGTAGCATTGCATGAAATTGCTAAAAAGAAAAAATTGTCAGTGACCATTGGTGAGAATTGCGGCTGAAAAAGTAGAATCTTATGTATCACCCTAAGGAGCTTTACCTTATGAAACACTGGGAAGCCATGGGGACTAGGATTTCACTTTATAAAGATGGCCTTAGGAGTTCCCGTAGTGGTGCAGCAAAAATGAATCCGACTAGGAACCATGAGGTTGTGAGTTCAATCCCTGGCCTCACTCAGTGGGTTAAGGATCCAGCGTTGCTGTGAGCTGTGGTGTAGGTCGCAGACACGGCTCGGATCTGTGGCTCTGGTGTAGGCCTGGCAGCAACAGCTCTGATTAGACCCCTAGCCTGGGAACCTCCACATGCCAAGGGTTCGGCCTCAAAAAGGACAAAAGACAAACAAACAAACAAACAAACAAAGATGGCCTTAGTAGCATTTTGAAGGAGGGCAAAGCTGGAGTCAGTGGGACTGGTTAGGAAAATGATGCTCAAGGTAAAGAAAGAGCTTTGGAGATGAAGGGGAGACAAAAGAAACACTGACTGGATAAAGAAAGGAATAAGAAGGGGTGTTTCCGTCTTGGATGGAAGATGGTCACCAGCAAAGTTTGATAGCAGTACTGTAGAGTCACTTTAAAGAGCCCTATCTTCAAATTGGCCCAATGGGATAAATAATGTCTAGCCTATGATTTCAGAAAAAATGCATTGGTGTGGATAGGCTTGTTTATATGCGATCAATATGAGTTTTGCACAACGTCCAACTCAATGATTTAGTTGCTTCATAGTAGCAATCAATTTTCTAGCAGTGGTTTTATAAAGTTCTAAAGGACTCAAATACAAGCCCCTTAATACAATGTAAAAAAAAAAAAAAACAACAAAATTAAAATGAATTTTAAAATCTGAAGTACCATAGAAAAATTTACGGCGAACCATTAGCATAAAAGATCAGGATATAAAGAGTAATGGCAACTATATTTTCCTGTTTTATTAGTGAATCAAGATGAGTGGGAAAATACATAGGAAAGCACTTTGCTCAGACACACAAAAATGTGCATTTTAGACCATAGACCATGATGGGGGATTTTAAAAAAAAAAAGAGCTGGTCATTAAGAATTTTCAGAGAAGTCACTACGTCTTCCTCTCTTAGTACAGTTTTAGTTGATTTTAAGTTGTAAAAGCTAAAGGTAAAGTAGACATGTGTTTTTAAAATGTTTTTGCTGTATCTTCAAAGGTATAAAAGTTATAAAGTAGTCAGCGTTAAAATATATTTGTAGTTTAACAATAACATTTTGCTTCCAGGATAATGTTCTCACACTTTATAGGTTTAAGAATGTACTTGACTCCTGGGAACTAAGACTGCTATGTTATGAGAAACTGAAGGGGAAAAGTTCAAAAGCTAGTCTGATTTTTTTTTCTTAGGTTTAGAAAAAGGATAAGACTGTTTGGATTATGTTGTTCTCTGATTTAGTAAAAAAAAATGCTAATGAATATATGTTAACCTTCAGGTTATCAACATTCTTGCTCAAAATAGATTTATGGTAAAAATAGACTACTGAACTGTCTTGTTAAATTTTAAAAGATGAGTTTGGATGAGTTACAAATAACATCCTCTACCCTGAGGTCGAAGAGACTATGTAAACTCAAATTTTTTAGATAAGAATACATAGTGTAGTTTCAACTTTCATACTTCCTATTAAAATGACTATGTAAGAATATACAGTCTTTTATGGTTTTAGTCTGAATATATAACACGTTCATTTTTTAACATATTCAAAGCAACACATGTTCATTTTATTTTCATTTTGGACATTCTTAAACTCTGAAGAATGCATTGCACCCAGAAGCAACCTTTGTTAATTTTAGTGTTATCTTTTTTTCTTTGTGCATTTTTATGTGAATCATGTGGGTTATTAAAAAAATGGCGATGGGGGTGGGGGGATGTGCTTGGGCTGTGGGATGGAAATCCTGTGAAATCAGATTGTTATGATCATTATACAACTACAGATGTGATAAATTCATTTGAGTAATAAAAAAAATGAAAAAAAATGGCGATAATATTGTAGATATAATTTTTACTTTTTCATGGATTGCATAAGCATTTCCCATGTCATTATATGTTTTCAAATGCAAAATCTGGATTTTTAATAACTACTCAATGTTCTCTCCTAGAAGTTTAACAAACCATTTGACCCACTTCAGTGTGCCAGGCATAACACCATAACTTTTTTATTTTTTTGCTTTTTAGGGCCGCACCCGAAGCACATGGAAGTTCCCAGGCTAGGGTTCCAGTCATAGCTACAGCTGCCGGCCTACACTACAGCCACAGTGTAGCTGCATCTGCAATCTACACCATAGCTCACAGCAACACTGGATCCTTAACACACTGAGCAAAGCCGTGGATCAAACCGGCAACCTCATGGTTCCTAGTCCAATTGTTTTTGCTGTGCCATGAAGGGAACTCCCCATAACTTTTAAAATAATTTCTCTATTGTGCATTTTACTGGTTTATAACATTCCTGAGTACAAAAAGTGCCATGATAAAACATTTCAACAGGTGAATCTTTGATGATATGTGTTATGTACTTAGGATATGGTTTTAGGGTATGCAGTAATTAAGGTGATTGGTCTCTATTTCTGACTTTATGTCCACGAGAAAGTTACACTCCTCTACAGAAGTCTTTAAGTATACACTTGCCACAATTGAATATATTTTGTGAATCCTAATTAGTACCCAAGTTATTTTGTCATTGTATTTATTACTAATTTTTTAATTAAGACAATTGCTGAGGTTTTTTATCCCCATGGCACTTCACCTGAGACCCACTCCCAGAGGAAAAAGAAACCTTCCCCATTTTGACTGTCCACATGGTGTCTAACTGTATTTCTAAGTGACATGCTTGGTTTCCACTTGTCTGTCTATTTTAGGCATTATTTCTGGACTCCCCGTCATGCAGGAGGAAGAAATAGCAGGCTAACTCCTCTCTGGCCATCCTGCGAATCTCTTTGTTCCCAGGCTACTTTAATCTATTGTGTTGTGTTTTCTTCCTAGAACCTTCCCACAAGAGTGTGCCACCCTCTTGTTCCAACCCGGGACAGCTGCGCCCCAGGCCAACTCCATCCCGTTCCTCTTGGACTCCCCTGGGTCCCTCTGCTGGGTTGGGTCTTTTTTTTTTTTTTTTTTTTTTTTTTGTCTTTTTGGTTGTTGTTGTTGTTGCTATTTCTTGGGCCGCTCCCGCGGCATATGGAGGTTCCCAGGCTAGGGGTCCAATCGGAGCTGTAGCCACTGGCCTACGCCAGAGCCACAGCAACGCGGGATCCGAGCCGCGTCTGCAACCTACCCCACAGCTCACGGCAACGCCGGATCGTTAACCCACTGAGCAAGGGCAGGGACCGAACCCGCAACCTCATGGTTCTTAGTCGGATTCGTTAACCACTGCACCACGACGGGAACTCCTGGGTTGGGTCTTCATAGCTGGGACCCGTCTCCCTTCCCTTGCTATCCTCTTCTCCCTTCCCCTGCCATCCTCGGATATTTTAGTGGCTCTCACCTGCTACACCCTCCTCAGCTCCAGCTCTCTCACCGGGTGAGATGCATTTCCCTCCCCGCCGCATCACATAACGACCTGGTCCATCTGACTTCTATTTCCCACCAATTAAAACCTCTGCGGACAGCCCCTCACTCACACCCTTGCGGTGGGTTTATCCTTTCCACAGCGCCTTTGTCATGGTAAATGGGGGCTCTAGAAGGTGGGGAAAATATGTGCTTTCTTAAAATAGAAGACCTATTCCTTAACTTAAATATTTTTAGTGATCTCAAGAAAAAATACAAAATTAGAACAAGACCTCTAGAGAAATATTCTGATGCTACCAGCGCAGCCCATCCTGACTTTCCTCTGGTTATCTGGGAAGTGCACACAAAGGGAACAGTAACGTAGGCTGCTCTCGCTCAGCAGTGAAAGCTAGAGAGAGCGAGCGGGTGGCCAAATAGGACAGGCTTCTGGAGGCTTGGGAGCCCAAAGGCAGGGAAGTTAGAGCAACAAGGAGAAAACACATTGCGTCCCTATATCTAAGATCCAACTCCTGTGTAGGTTACATCCTCTGAGCTGTACCACTCATTTCAGTGGAGCCAGAGGAAGCAGTGGCAAAGGAAAGAAGGGAAACTAATGTGGGCAGCACTTGCTTATACTGTGAGCAGACAGTACCGGCAACATTATTAATTGCATCAACCACATTTTGTAAATACATTTCCATAGACCGCATGTAACCGGCCTTGGCTCCATTCAGCCCATTTATTGACTCCTCCAATTGCTAATGTATAATTTTTTTTTCCACATCGTTTTCATCAAGTAAAATTCACTTTCATTTTTATGACCGTATTTGAAACAGAAAATCTCTCTGCAAGTGGTCTGGGTCTCAAAGTGGCAGAGATTTTATGTGTTCTCATTTGAACTGCCAAAGATCTCTGGCGATGCATGCATTCATCACGGCCACTTAGAGTTCTGGTTCAGCTGTTTGCTCAGGGCATAGAGCTGCAATCGGAGGCACTTTCTTTAGAGAAAATTATTCAAGTTGAGCATATCCATAAACTCAGTCTCAAGCAGTGTATTTTGGGGGTAATAAATACAATTTTGTTCCTAATTGGAGGGAAGTAATGCTTAGGCTTGAACCTGTTGCCTTCCTGGAACTGAAGTCTAGAACATGGAGACATTCCTCTCCAACTAACACATCTGCTCATAGAAACAGTCCACCAGGATCTCAAGCCAATATTTCTTGTGATGGCAGAGTTCCCTGGAATTTACAGAAAGTGAAAAATTGATTACGTTGGGCACAGAGGACATTTATATTTATAGAAATACTTTTGATAAGACTCTTAAAAGCCAGAAATCACTTTTAGGGAGATTTCAGAAAAATGTTGTAATCTTTTTTTAAAATTTTTAATAGGCAAAAAAAAAAGATTGTTATATTGATATTGACAGAGATTAGGTGATTAATTGAAGATCTTAACTTAAAAGCTGAATTACTCAAACATTGGTTTAGAATTTTTCTGTACTATATACAGTTCAATTTTGTGGTCTGGCAAATGCCCAATCGCCATTTATCTAGCACACATACTTTTCCACAGCTGGATTTTCATATATGATTATAAAGTTCATATGACAGAACTGTCCTGAAAATAAATATGTCAGCAGACTTTGCTTTATTTTATGCATTTATTCTGGCTGTAATTTAACTTGATACAAACAGAGACGACACTCTAAGACCTTTTGCCAGAGCTATTCAAGTCAAGCATGGTTTGAGCTCGTGAAAGGTGATTTAGAAACACCTGGGTTGAGTATTTCTATCCATGCCTTAAATCCTAAAAGCCTTGCAGTTTTATGGTCCTTCAGGGAAAGACAGGAACTACATTAACACTTGTTAGTGTAGCAGTTAATGCACTGCTGAGAAAGACTTTATGAAAATTATGCAAAAAAAAAAAAAGGAAGTGAAGATGGCTTAGGAATATTTTTCAGAATGTACTTTTTTTTTTTTTTTGTCTTTTTGCCATTTCTTGGGCCTCTCCGGCGGCATATGGAGGTTTCCAGGCTAGGGGTCCAATCGGAGCTGTAGCCGCCAGCCTAAGCCAGAGCCACAGCAACGTGGGGTCCGAGCCGCGTCTGCAACCTACACCACAGCTCACGGCAACGCCAGATCTTTAACCCACTGAGCAAGGGCAGGGATCGAACCCACAGCCTCATGGTTCCTAGTCGGATTCGTTAACCGCTGCGCCACGACGGGAACTCCCAGAATGTGTTTTTTAGAAATATGTATCTTATGCTTGGGGCTTGGAAACATGCAGAGGACATGCAGTGGAATGAAACTCTAAATCTTATATTCAAATGAGCATCATTGTCTGTGATAACATGAATAGAACGGAGCTAAGCATCCCAGCTAATGATGATGAGATTGTTCTGCTCCAGTTGCTCTGTGTGGTCCTCTTGGAACCTGTCTCATCATGACAGGTCCTCTTGGAAGCTGTCCTCCCTCCCTTACATCTATTTGGTCCAACTTGACGCAAAACACAAAAAGCTCACTTAATTCAATAGAAGAGCATAAGCTGATAGATTAATAGGAAGAAGAACTGTAAAGTTTCTTCCTCTTACTAGGAAACTATTCACACTAGCAAAGTACCCACATTCACAGCCATCATCTGGAGAAGCACCTCCAGCTTTCTTGTGGAAAGAGTAATTTTCAGCCAGTGGAGGAGGATGGCAGCACTGCAGCTCGTAAATATTTTTTCAGAGTGGGAATTTTTCATAGGCTATGAGATAACATTAGCCACATGAAGTGCTAGACTTTTAGAAGATTATTGATAATATAAAATAACAGTTATTGATAATAAGTTATTGCTAACACGTTTGACCAGGAAGAGTGGATTATGTATATTATCTCTTTTGTGTTTTGTTTGTTTAGTGGCCAGGCCAGGGGTCAAACCCAAGCCACAACAGTGACAGCCATCCTTAACTGCTAAGCCACCAGGGAACTCCCATATGTTATCTCATTTAAATCTCCCAGTAATCCTTTTAGGTACATACTTGGATTATTCAATCTTACTGGCTAGATATCTCTCAATTATCTATTGTGATTAACAAACTACCTCCAAAATTATCTGCTTAAACCATCACCCTGAATGAGATTCTGTGGGTGGTGGTTTGGTTCCTGGCCTTGACCTGGTCTAGGTGGTCTCCCTGAGCTGTGAACTTGGCCATTGGAGGCTTCCTGGCCTATAAAGGCTTAGCTGAGACAAGGGCTCTCCTTCTCTAACCTGCTAACCCAGGCTTGTTCATGAGATGCCCTCAGGTTCCAAAAGCTCCAGAGTGGCACTTCTGAGATCTCTTGTGGCCCAGGCTTGTCTTCGCTCAGCCTCATTTCTAGTGCTTTCTGTCTGTCAGTGCAAGTCACAAGGCCTGCCAGGTTTCAAAGGGTGGGGGGAGGGGCTTCTTGGAATGAGCGTCACTGTTTTGTTTGTATCCTACTGTGTTTCTGAGTCTGAGAGGTGTTGTGACTTGCCAAAGGTCACACAGTTAATGAGCGACTTGGCTCACACGCTGCAGGGATGGCTGGTACAGCCACCTTGGCAAACAGTTTGGCTTTTTTGTTTGTTTGTTTTTGAGTAGTTTGTCTTGTTATTAAATTGTAAGCGTTCTTTATATATTCTGATGTCATGAATATTTTCTCCCAGTTTTTGGTTTTCCTTCATTTTCTTAATGGCATTTTTTAAAAGAGCAAATGTTCTTTATTTTTTTTGTGGTTTTTTTGATTGTTTGTTTTGGTTTTGGACTTTTTGTCTTTTTAGGGCCGCACCTGCAGCAAATGGAGGTTCCCAGGCTAGGGGTCCAATTGGAGCTGCAGCTGCCAGCCTACGCCACAGTCACAGCAACGTGGGATCTGAGCTGCGTCTGTGACCTACACCAGAGCTCTCGGCAATGCCAGATCCTTAACCCACTGAGCAAGGCCAGGGATCAAACCCTTGTCCTCATGGATGCTAGTCAGTTCACTAACCGCTGAGCCATGATGGGAACTCTGAAACGTTCTTCGTTTTAATGAAGTCCAATTTACCAACTATTTTCCTTCATATCTTGTGCCTTCTGTGTTCTCTTTAAGAATGGTGGATGAAAACTGGATGAGAACACAGTATAACTCTAGAGGTCTAAGGGTATAGCTTAAAGTGGTCCAAGTGTTTTATTTAAAAATTTTCAGAGTTCCCTGGTAGCTCAGTGGGTTAAGGATCTGGTGTTATCACTGCTGTGGCCTGGGTTGCTACTGTGATTAGAGTTCGATCCCTGGCCTGGGAACTCCTGAATATGGCAGGCACAGCCAAAGAGGAAAAAAAATCTAAAAATGAATTTTGCATTCTACTTAATGAAAGTAATCTTACTTGCCTTCACATAGAAATACTACTCACATAAGAGAGAGTTTATCTAATGCTCCAGGATGAAAACCCACATTTATACTATGGCACAGAACAGTACAACTTCAGAACATAAGAACTCTAGATTGAGAATCAAAGATCTGAATGGCCACTTGCCTCAGGAACTAACGTTATTCATAATGAGTTTCAGTACAAGTAAAAGTGATAAGGCTACAATTAAAAGGAGGAATTGAGACCTATCTATATAGACTCTGTCTTAATTTTTTCTGATCATTGACTGTATTATTAGCTTTCTGTGCAGATTCAGCTATTCAACTGCTTATATCGGTCTAAGCTACTAAAAATCCTTCCCGAATGAATAGCAGATGAACAACTGAACATAAAAGAAAACAGATGCTCTAAAGAAGAGGATCCAGAATTGTCATCAGCTCTTCACAGTCACTCCATGTTTTCTCTAGCAAACTCATATGCCCCGCAGCCCGGATTGCCAAACTTTATTGACTTATTCCAAAATTCCTATTTGAAATTATGATTATGATCTCAGAGTTCAGGACTGCTGGCTAAAAAGCATGCCTCCCCAGGATTTTTCAAAGACACTGGTACCCCAGGAGTGCTGGGGGAGGGAGGCACACATATGCACCGGAGGATGTCACTAGCCTAAACCCTGCCGTATGCATGATCTCAGACTCTTCCAAAGTTTGACTCCTTTCAAATCTCAGAATCTGGAGTCACTTCATGATCTAGAGACTCAAGGCAAAAGCAGAGAAGGAAACCCACGGACTCGATACTTGATATCCACATTCTTATGCCTTTAAAATATATTTTCAGATTTAAACTATTTAAATATCAGTATTCCTTGGACTATACATACATACTTGCACAATAAATGCATTCAGGGAGTTCCCGTCGTGGCGCAGGTCGTGGCGCAGTGGTTAACGAATCCACGACTAGGAACCATGAGGTTGCGGGTTCGGTCCCTGCCCTTGCTCAGTGGGTTAATGATCCGACGTTGCTGTGAGCTGTGGTGTAGGTTGCAGACGCGGCTCGGATCCCGCGTTGCTGTGGCTCTGGCGTAGGCCGGTGGCTACAGCTCCGATTCGACCCCTAGCCTGGGAACCTCTATGTGCCGCGGGAGCGGCCCAAGAAATAGCAACAACAACAACAAGAAGACAAAAGACAAAAAAAAAAAAAAAAAAAATGCATTCAGGATATATAAGAAAAGATGGATTCTCACACAACATAAAACAAAATGACATGAAACAACGGTTTCTGCTCTACAGGTATTTGCTTTAGATTTCATATCTTTTAAATGTATGTATAAAATATGTTTAAGAAAGGATAATAGATTAGATGATCAATAACCAAATGTGGCAGCTAGGACCAAGACACATTACTGAGTTCCTATCCTCATTGGAAAAATACTAGAAGACAGAAAATTCACTTAAACCTCATTGCTACACACACATCAGACCAAACTACTTAAATAGCTGCTGGAACACTTGCAGACAGGAGTGGCAGTGGTGAAGGAGGCAGGGAATTGTGAGGAGCCCCTGTCATGTTTTTTCTTTTTGAGGTAGAAGCAGATATGTGTTAAAATATATGCCTATTATAAAACAAAACAAAACAAAACAAAAAACCCAAAAAAACAACACTGCTGGAGTTCCCACTGTGGTGCAGCAGGTTAAGGATCCAGTGTTGTCTCCAAGGCAGCTCAGGTTTGATTGCCAGCCAGGTGCAGAGGATTAGAAGGATGTGGCATTGCCACAGCTGCAACCTGGGATTCAGTCCCTGGCTTGGGAATTTCCATATGCCAAGGGCGTGGCCAAAAAAAGACCTACTAAAAATTATGGTTCATTTTGATAGAAAGATGTCTAGCTCAAAATTGGAATTTCAGGCAACTCTTCACCAAGCAGAATCACAGTATCTTATCTGTGCTTTTTTTTTTTTTTTTCTTTTTTTGGTCTGCCCTATGGCTTATGGAGTTCCCGGGCCAGGGATCAGATCCAAGCAACCTAAGCCACAGCCGTGGCAATATGGTAATGCTGGATCCCCTCTGTGCTGGGCCGGGGATGGAATCTGAGTCCCAGCATTCTCAAGATGCCACAGATCCTGTTGTGTCACATTGGGGACTCCTTATCTGTGCTTTTTATGCCCATATTTTCTGACTGGTTGTGCTAGTTATAGTAAGCATTCACTAGCACTCTACAAGATGTGTCACATGTGACTTGAACAAAGGCAAGTTGTTAGTATTTGAAAATTCAGAGTGCTTATTCCTTCCTTTGCAATGATTCCTAGCTTCATTTTTTTTATGCCATTGCTTTTGGAATTAAGTGGCTCACCAGGTTCGCAATAAAGTTATTAAAGTTTATGATTATGTAAGCATATATTATCATTGCCTAAAAATCTTAAAGCACTAAATTTCTTTGAAAAATCACCATAAATTTAAAAGTAGTAGTTTTTAAATTAAGCATAAGCATATTTGGAAATATCCTTAATTCTGAAAGAATGCACAACATAAACGGTTAGATATTTTGTAAGAATTAAAATTTACTTCATTTTTTTCCCAGTTTAAAATATAGTAGAGTTCTCATTCCCAAAGACAGCCTCCTTTACTACAAGTTCCCTTTGAGACTTTTTTTTTTATGGCCACACCCTTGGCGTATGGAAGTTCCTGGCCCAGGGACTGAATCTGAGCCACAGCTACGACCCACGCCAGATCACTTAACCCACTGAGCCACAGCCGGAACTCCCCTTCTAGCCTTTTTCTGTATACAATTTCACATAACTGGATCAGATCTATACAGTTTCTACCCGCTATTTTAAACTTAAAATTAAACATGTTTTTTCCTTATAATGCTACCAAAATTTCATGCATATAATTCCATCAAGTGACTGTGCCATAATTACTTTAGTTGAATCCATAATATTGCACATATAATGGACTTCCTGTGTGGCTCACAACATAATATTGCACATTTAAGTTTGCTTTTATAAAAAAAAGTCTCTCATTATCACCTTATTACATGAAACTTTCACAAATTTCAGGTTATTTCTTTTAGAGTGTCATTCAGGGCTCACCTGGAGAAGCAAAAGCAGTAGCAGCTGTACGCTACGAGATTTACCACTACAAAATGTATCGCGAGGCGCTGGCTCACCTTGTGGAGGCTGGCAAGGCAAGTGTGGGATCTCAGGGCAGGATGGCAAGCTGGCAGGCTGGCACCCTCCAGGGTGGGCAGAGACTGCCTCCACAAGCAGAGTTGCCTCTTCTGAGAAGCCTCAGCTGCATTTCAGGCCTTTTAACTGATTGAATGAAACCCACCCATGTTAACTACAATAATCTCTTTTACTTGCAGTCACTTGATTATTTACTTAATCACATCTAAAAAAATATCTTCCTGGCAATGCCTAGATAAGTGTTTGTGAATAGCTGAGGACTTTAGCTTAACAGAAGTTGACACATCAAAAGACCATCAGGGTTAAATTTTCAGAAGTAGAGTTACTGAGTCAATAAAAAAATTGAAAAAAATAAGAAAGAAAAAAGGAGAAAAAAGAAAGCAAGGAGGAAAAAGAAGAAAGGAAAAAGAAGAAAGGAAAAAAGAAGAAAAACAGGGAAAAAAGAAAAAAATTTTTTAAAAAATGAGTTCCCTGGTAGCTTAGCAAGCTAAGGATTCAGTATTGTCATCGCTTTGGCACAGGTTTGATCCCTGGCCCTGGAACTTCCGAATGCCAAAGGTGTGGCCAAAAAAAAAAAAGGAAATGGAATTAAAAAAAAATCTGACACATATATTTATTGACCACACCCATAGCATGTGGAAGTTCCCGGGCCAGGGATCAAAACTGCACTGCAACGGTGACTCGAGCTGCAGCAGTGACAATGTCAGATCCTTAGCCTGCTGCACCACAAGGGAACTCAAGACACATATATTTAAAATCTCTTTTCTTTCTTTTTTTTTTTTTTTTTGTCTTTTGTCTTCTTAGGGCCACACCCGCAGCATATGGAGTTTCCCAGGCTAGGGGTCTAATGGGAGCTACAGCTGCCAGCCTGCACCACAGCCACAGCAACACAGGATCCAAGCCACATCTGCGACCTACACCACAGCTCATGGCAACACCAGATCCTTAACCCACTGAGCAAGGCCAGGGATCGAACGAAACCTCATGATTCCTAATCAGATTTGTTTCTGCTGCGCCATGGCAGGAACTCCTAAAATCTCTTTTCTAAAGGGTCATCGGTCATCACCATCTTCTATGCTTTGCCGCTCTATCCCTGTTTTCTCCTGGGGTAGGTACCAGACAGGCTACCCTATGATACTGTGAATCAATAACATGGTTGACAGTTCTGAAATAAAATAGCACTAGTGTCTCAAGACAAACACACTTTCCTGGCATTAAGTGTGTAAGGACCCTGCTTTCCCAGGATGGTAGTCTGCCTTTTGCCTGAGCCCTGTATGAGCAACTGCCCAGATTTATTTATAGGTGGGAATATGGGAATATAGATTACCATGTATTATTTATTTGTTATAGGAAATGCGTTAGATATTTTGAGGCCAGATAGAAGGGTTAACCTTGTCCTCAAAGAATCTAAAGTCCAGACTAACTTTCAAAAAAAAATTTGATGGTATTATATCTATGTTAAAGTTAATTCTTAGGTATTTCTCTGGGGAACGGGGCTAATCACGTCCTTAAACGCTGCATCGGGAGTTCCCATCGTGGTGCAGCGGAAACTAATCCGACCAGGAACCATGAGGTTGCAGGTTCGATACCTGGCCTCACTTAGTGGGTTAAGGATCTGGCATTGCCTTGAGCTGTGGTGTAGGTCACAGATGCGGCTTGGATCTGGCGTTGCTGTGGCTGTGGCGTAGGCCGGCAGCTGTAGCTCCATTAGACCCCTAGCCTGGGATCCTCCATATGCCTGTGTGTGTAGCCCTAAAAAGCAAAATAAATAAATAAATAAACTCTACATAACATATATAAAAGGCAGACCTTTCTGAAGATCCTTGCTGTTTCAGTAGATCTATGTAAAGGTCATATTATTTTATGTTTAGAAAACATCATTAAGCAGAGGTTAATAAAGGGATTAGTTGGATGGATTTAAGGATGAGGGGTTTTTTATTTGAATTCTTCTACCACATACTGTTTTTTTTAAACCTGGACAAATAATTTAATCTCCCTAAGCCTCATTTTTCTCATCTATAAAACGGAGATAGTACTCTCTCTGTTGTATGATTGTATGAGGTTTAAATGAGCCAATAGTTATGAAATGAGTGGTATTTATTCTGGCACATCATGTGCACGTGTGTGTGTGTGTGTGTGTGTCCCCTCATATATTTAGCTTTCTTTCTCTGTTCCACCCCTCACTCCAAACTTTCAATCAATTTAGAGACAGGACAGAAAGTACAACTGGCTTGCAAATCATTCTTTTATTTCTTCAAAGGCTCAAACCTTCAGAGAATTAGGTTTTGAAGGAAGCAGGAAGTGAGGTGTTGGGGATGTAATCTGAAGACAGGGATAGATTGTCTTCAAATTCATTCACTTGAAAAAAAGCAAATGAATAAATTCTCTTCCAGAGACAGAGGTGGACTTCCCACTGTGGCTCAGCAGGTTAAGAACCCAACCCATCCATGAGGATACAGGATATAATATCTCCTAGGTGATTTCACTCTACTGTTTAAAAATACCATTGTCTTTGGTGAAGCTTTTTCAATTCCCTCTCCTGGTTATGATGTTGTTTGTTTGCCTGTTCTCAGGTGAGGGAAAACTGTGCATAAAGAGAAAGAACTGAGCAATTCCCTGGCCCCCTCCCCAGCCTCTCAGGATTTAGAGTCTGTTTGATGGCCTCTTTTGCTAAAATATAACCCCCTCTCATTTCTCAGACTTAATTTTTTTTTTTTTTTTTTTTTTTTTTTTTGCCTTTTAGGACCTTACCCGTGGCATATGGAGATTCCCAGGCTAGGGGTCGAATCAGAGCTACAGCTGCCAGCCACAGCCACAGCCACAGCAACACCAGACCCAAACCGTGTCTGCAACCAACACCACAGCTCACGGACCCACTGAGTGAGGCCAGGGATCAAACCTGCAACCTCATGGTTCCTAGTCGGATTCGTTTCTGCTGCGCCACAACAGGAACTCCTCAGATTTAATTTATTAAGACGAATATTTGGGGCGGGGGGGAGATGTGGAGAGTCTACTTTACTCCAGGTGTGAAAATACTTTAGTTTTCAAAAAGTGGGAACTTTGATTTGCTCTTTGCAAATCAGCTGGAGGGTAGCTTTGCCTATACTATTGACTCATTGCAAGTGCCTCCGTGTGCTCGCAGCTTGATGTTGAAATGGTCAATAACTATATCAAAGCATCTAATTTAATTCAGTAGCTTAAAAACCTGATGCAGTTTCAACTGGTAATTTAACTTTCACGGAGGGAATCAGGTGCTTTGTTTCCCCTGTGAAATGAAATTACAGAGTTAAGTCAAAATAGATAATTTCAATGATCAGTAAAGCAGGTTTGGAACTTTTTTGTTTAATGTCTAACAAAACAAAATAAACTAATAATCTTTGAGTGATCCTTTTATGTCATCATGGGGTATTCAATATTCCTTGATTACTTCCACAGATTCAGTTTATAGGATATGGAGGAAACCACATCTGCAAAGCCAGCAGCAGAGAGTGACTCCTTAAGTGTAATCTTCATTGTCATTGAAAGTGACAGATTTTTGACAAAACTCAGTGTTCGCTCTGAGCTATTTTAGCCATTTATTTTCCAACAGCAAGTAATTCCAACCCAACACAATGGTTAGTGCGGACATTTAGTTCATAAGCTAAATTTTCTAACCCCCTCACTGTTCAATGTACTTACTTCATGTAGGGAAACCTCAAGGTCAACCTGCAGGTCAACTGTTGCCATACTTTGAACTCCGGGATAAGACATAAAATTGGTGTGTTTCTGATTTCCATTTCAAGATAATAACAATGGATCTATTCTTAAGGAAATACATAGACCTGAAGCTATGGGAGGGGCAGCATCCATGGAGAGAGTTTGAGGTGCCGATGTACCGTCCATGTGTCTGGGGTTGAGGTGGTGACCCTGAGACCAAGTAACACAGCACCTACTTTCTTGCAGACTCTGAAGCGACACAAAGAGATTCAGTCCTAGGGCATGGGGAAGCCCCAAGGGAAGGCAAGAGGCACGATTTCCAGTTTCATCCAATGTCTACTTTGTTAATAAGGCCATAAAGAGGTAGACGGGTGGGGGTGGGAGATAAGATGTCACAGGAAGAAGGGTGAGAGAGGTAGGAACGCTGAGATAGGGATAGGGAAAAGGCTGGGGAAGAATTAGGCAAGGTATTTTAGATCCTTCCAGAAAGAACCAGAGAATATATGTTGGAGTCTGTGCTCCAGCATATGCAAAGGTTTCAGATTGGCCCTATATTAAAAAAAAAAAAAAAAAAAAAGCAGGACACAAATTATCATTCACTAAAAGGGTGGGAGAGATCTATATATGGTGCAAAGAGCACAGGCTTTAGAGTCAGACAGACCCGGAGTCCCTTACTTGCCTCAGAAACTAGATCAAGGTACTTGCTAATGGGAATATGAAATGAGAGAGTATGAGAATTAAACAAAGTAATATTTGGCAAAGGGTGTGATACTTAGTAGTGAATGTTCAATAAGAACCTCATCCCACAGGCCTCTTCACTTGCCTGCCTGCCTCCCTCAATGGCCAGTCATTGTTAAACAGCTATCGTAAATGGGTCTTCTCTGAGCAGATCCAACCCTTCCCTATCATGATGATGTATCTATTATGATTTTTCTGATGCAGGAGAAGAATCAACCTCTTTGGGTATCTTAAAAAAAAATAGGATAGTAGTTCCCATCGTGGCACAGTGAAAATGTATCTGACTAGGAACAATGAGGTTGTGGGTTTGATCCCTGGCCTTGCTCAGTGGGTTAGGGATCCAGTGGGTTAAGGATCTGAGCGGTGTCTGCCATCTGTGGTGTAGGTCACAGACACAGCTAAGATCCCTCACTGCTGTGGCTATGGGACATGGTTGTCTTTTCCAGCCTTGGAAAGGGGTCATCAAACTCACTGATAAAAAACATCAGCTCAGAATCCTGCTCTGATTCATTCCCTCCCAGTCATCCCCTGGAAGTGGGTGCATCCCCTGGACACCAGGTACACCAGAGAGCATGTGTAGACCCAGGGAGGATGAGCTCTGCCTCAATCCCATGTTGTGAGGTGGGGGTGAAGGTTCTGATCAACAGGCTTGGAGTTCCCACTGTGGCGTATCTACTTAAGTATCCAATGTTGCTGCAGCTGTGGCTCAGATTTGATCCCTGGCCCGGGAACTTTCATGTAACTCAGGTTTGGCCATAAAAAAAAAAAAAGCAGCCTTTCCATTTTCATCACTTCCTCTGCAACCCTTGCAATTTATCTCAGAAAACCAGATGAAGAGAAGAGAGCTTCTTTGATCTTGTTTGCAAGCATCAGGATGGCCCAGGTTTATTAAGCGTCCAAGTCCCCCTCTGATGAACTCAGTAACCACAGCCTCCCCAAGACGGAGGGAGACCTACTGGCAAGTGCTCACTGGTGAGAAGCCTGGAGTCAAAATTAAGGAAACTGGCAGCAATTTAAAATAAGCTAGTGAAAGTGTCTGGGGTGGGGGAAAAGACCCAGATAGATAATGGGTATGTCTTGGCCTATGTTTTGGGGAAAAAAATTACTCAGAGAAGTACCCCTCCCTCTTCTGCATAGCTAGTCAAAGATTTTGGGTTGATTCTGATTGATGTTGACGTTCTTATCACTGTTTCTTGGAGGATAAGGCCCCTGGGTTAAATGAATGAAAAAGCATGAGTATTTTTAAGCACTTAGTCCAGTTGTGCTTGAACTTGTTCATTTATTCATTCAATGCATCTTACATTCCTGGTGCTCTGGCTGGCACCAGGGACACTTTTCCTAGAAAACCTGAGCATTATTTTGATCATCATAGAAATGAATTAGGTAGCCCACTTTACTTCTCTGAGCTTCACATCAATCAAGGAAATTATTGTGAAAATAAATTACTCTAACCTAACCATCGCCGACAATTTCTGTGGCCATGGGATCATATGACAGAATATTAGAGAAAAACTATCACTAAATAATAAGGGCTTACCTTCTTTGGGAATAAGTTGATAAAACTTAAGGAAGCAGGTGGGAGTTCCCATTGTGGCTCAGTGGTTAATGAACCTGACTAGTATCCATGAGGACTTGGGTTCGATCCTGGCCTCACTCAGTGGATTAAGGATCCGGCGTTGCCATGAGCTGCTGTGTAGGTCAAAGACGTGGCTCGGATCCCATATTGTTCTGGCTGCAGCGTAGGCCAGCAGCTACGGATCCGATTTGATGCCTACTTAGCCTGGGAACCTCCATATGTCATGGGTGTGGCCCTAAAAACACACACACGCAAAAACCCAAAAAAACCCAAACTTAAGGAAACAGGAATCTAAGACTCTGAGATAGAAATCTTCCTCCATTTGGTGTTAGATGTTAATACCCATGACTCAAGATCAATGCTTGCTGATTCATTCAACCAGGTACTCTGGATGAATCTTAAGCTATAGAAGAAAACTGAGGACATTTCTTCAGTAATTTCACTAAAATAGATCGACACTTATTTCATTATTCCACAATTTTTTTGGGGGGGTCATGCCTACAGCATGTAGAAGTTCCCAGGCTAGGGATCAAACCAGTGCCACAGCAGTGACAATTCTGAATCCTTAACCACTAGGCTACCAGGGAACTCTCACAAATATTTTTTGTAAAAACAATTATGCTAGAAGGTTACAGTCCGGTAGAAGAAGATATCTAAACCAATGAGTGGAATAAAATGTATAAATTCTGGAATAGAAGGTTTGAAGGCTACAGGATGGGGACATAATAGACATTTTAAAAGCCAAGAATGTTCTAGGTAATTGGCGACATAATATTTTTAACCTTCTCTTAAACGCTTCCTCTTCTTTCCCTTTTCCCAGCCAAAAAAGAAAGCAGAAAAATGAAGGCGCATCAGAAATCACCATGAGTGGTTAGATAGTTAGAGCTCTTATCTTAAACCTGGTTTTCTTTTGTTTTTCTCTCTTTAGTCCTATTTAACTTAGAAGGATAGAGGGAGGGGTTTAGTGTGCCTCTAGGCTCCAGATAGAAGGGTTAAAGTAGGCAGCCTTGGGGAAAATAAACTCCTGGGAAAGCCCCAAACAACAAGGGGAAAATGAGATTTTCTGATTTATGTGTGTCAAACTGCATTTCATGAGCAATGAGATCCTGCTGTATAGCGCTGGAACTGTATCTGTGGTCCCTTATGATGGAGCATGATAATATGAGAAAAAAGAATGTATATATATATATATATATGGGTGACTGGGTCACCTTGCTGTACAGTAAAAAATTGACAGAACACTGTAAACCAGCTATAATGGAAAAAAAATTAAAATCATTAAAAAAAAATAAAGGAAAAGAGGGGGAAAAAAACCCTGCATTTCACAGAATTTTGCTCAAGATTAATCCAGAGTGATGATGCTTCCAAATATTTTGCTCTCTTGTTTATTCATCTTGTTTTAATCCTGGTTCCTGGAGTTCCCATCGTGGCACAGTGGTTAACAAATCCAACTAGGAACCATGAGGTTGCAGGTTCGATCCCTGGCCTTGCTCAGTGGGTTAAGGATCTGGTGTTGCCATGAGCTGTGGTGTAGGTTGCAGATGCGGCTCGGATTCCACGTTACTGTGGCTGAGGTGTAGGCCGGTGGCTACAGCTCCGATTAGACTCTTAGCCTGGGAACCTCCATATGCCGTGGGAAGAAGCCCTACAAAAGACAAAAAGACTAAAAAAAAAAAAAAAAAAAAATTCTGGTTCCTGGTAGTTTCAGAGTCATCTTGAAATTTCTCAATGTTTTATTGCCCTAGAACTTTCATCTGTAAAGTGAGAATAAAGACACCTCCCTTGTTTGTGAAGAGGATCAGGACATACCACCCCCAGATTTGCCATGTTGCCATATTGATTATTCGAGCTGAAGGCAATTGAGAAACAGCATGTGCAAGACAAGTCCTCTCAGAGATTCCTGGTGGCTCAGTGGGTTAAGGGTCTGGCGTAGTCACTGTAGAGGCTCAGGAAACTGCTATGGCACAGCTTCCATCACTGTCTCAGGAACTTCCACATGCCACAGGCATGGCCAAAAATAAAAATTAAAAAAAAGAACCCTCTGCCCTCACCTAAAAGCAGGGCATAGGAGTTTCCATGATGGCACAGCAGAAATGAATCCAACTAGTATCCATGAGAATGCAGGTTCAATCCCTGGCCTTGCTCAGTGAGTGGGTCAGGGATCTGGCATCTGGTGTAGGTCACAGACATGGCTTGGATCCCAGGATGCCGTGGCTGTGGTGTAGGCTGGCAGCTGCAGCTCTGATTCAACCCCTAGCCTGGGAACTTCTATGTGCTATGGATGCGACCCTAAAAAGCAAAGCAATCAATCAATCGATCAATCAATGTAGGGCATAAACTTTCCTCTTCTGTGCCACAATGAGGAGAGCGGCCATATCTCCAGAGTAGGAGAGCTGGCATCAAGGTGAGTCTACATAAACAACTCTTATATTCCATTAGTTCCTCTGATATATTTTCTGTCACCATATAATTTATCAGCCCTTTGAAGCCCAAACTCCCCTTCCTTTGTCTAGTCACTTCACCATTTATTGGCCATTTATTGGGAAAAAATGGTATATAACCCCCTAAGTCTAAACACTTTGGGGGTTTTTCACTTCTTTTCTGTGACACCCCTGTGCACATAAAAATGCTAACATCAGTAACATAATACCAACATCATAAATTGTCTCTTTTTTCTCATTGATTTGTCTTCTGTCTGTGTAATTCACAGGTCCTCTGTTACTGAGCCTAAGAGGGTAGAGGAAACGTTTTTCCTCTTGCTAAGAATTAAATGAGATAAACCTCCTCTTTTAATTTTTTTTAAATTTTCATAATTAGTTAATAAAGTTTTAAATGAGATAAACTTTTAAGTCACCCATTCCATTCTAAATGATCTTCAACATAATCACATCAAATTTCTTCTATTCAAATATAGGTGTAACATAATAGAATTAGAAAATATTATCCTGGGAGTTCCCGTTGTGGCTTATTGGGTTAAGAACCTGACTAGTATCCAGGAGGATGCGGGTTCAAACCTTGGCCTTGCTCAGTGGGTGGAGGATTCCGGGTTGCTGTGAGCTGTGGTGTAGGTCTCAGATTAGGCTTGGATCCTGCTTTGCTCTGACTGTGGCGTGGGCCGGCAGCTGCAGCTCTGATTGGACCCCTAGCCCAAGAACTTCCATAGGCCACGTATGGGGCCATTAAAAAGCCAAAAAAACAAAAACAAAGTCAGACCACTCACTTTTATTTTTCATTAGTATTTTCAGTTAAAAAAAAAAAAAAAGCCTCAGAGTTCCCGTCGTGGCTCAGTGGTTAAGGAACCCGAGTAGTATCCATGAGCACGCAGGTTCAAACCGGGCCTTGCTCAGTAGGTTGAGGATCTGGTGTTGCCTGTGAGCTGTGGTGTAGGTCGCAGACACAACGCAGATCTGGCGTTGCTGTGGCTGAGGCTTAGGCTGGCAACTGTAGCTCCGATTGGATTCCTAGCCTGGGAACCTCCATATGCTGCAGAAGCTGCCCTAAAAAGCCAAGGGAAAAAAAAAAAAAGGAAAATATTATTATAAGATTTGGGCCAGATTTCTTCTCGATGAGCTGTTTCTGTTCAGAGAACATGTTCATAAATGCTGAGAGTGTATCAACGAGTGAATTCAGAGGAGGGGAAAGTGCTGCAGGAGCTAAGAAGGGGAATGTGTTGTTTCACTAGGGAGAGGGGTGGGGAGGAGAGGGGAAGAACGGTGAGAAGGCAGCAAAACAGAAGAAACAGAAGAGCAGGTGCTGCAGAGAAAGAGCCAGGAGAGAAACTTCTGGGAGGGAGTGGGAAAATGGTCCTGAGAACAGGCCAATATAATAAGTGATATGTTTCTGCCACCGACCCCCCCGCCCCCCGCCGCCGCACCGCCAGCCACGCCAACCTCTACAATCATCAGTAAAACCACACAAGTTTACAAATGCTTTTGTTCAGTTTTTGAGGAAGAAAATAAAGGAAATGTTTGATATTCAGGTTAATAGTAGGCAGCGCCTGGTCATCCTGTGTGGAAAAAGAACCCAAGAAGCCGAGGAAGCCATGAGATGACAAATGTCCAGAAATTCACCATTTCAGGTCCTAGAATGCCTTTGAACTTCGGCAGGAAATACGGGGTTCAGTCCAGGTTCTCCCAGCGAAGGGTCCAGTGAGCTCCCATACAGCGCACGACTTTACACCAGTCTGTGGAGACACCAGGAAAGTGTTCACCTTGTTTCAAAGTCGGCTCCATTAGTGGGCAGTTATTTTTAACATCTAATGAAATTCTTCAGGTTAAATCCTTCCATTTAACCTAGTAATATTCCAGATCTTCTTTGTTCACCTGTGCTACTTCAACCTTTACTTTCCCTAAACCAAATACATTCCTGTGGATTTATGACTCTCACCTACATGGTCTTCAGGACAGAAAAGTAAAATTGTTCTACTGGAGATCATGATGACATAATAGTTTTTATTTATTTGGCTGACACCGTGAGGAATTTCACATGTTGGGACTGGAACTTGAACCTCTACAGCAACCCAAGCTGCTGTAGTCAGGGTCTTATTCCACTGTGCCACAGTGGGAACTCCTTAGTTCTTTTTTTTAATGATTATTATTTTTTCATTTTGTAGACTTTTATTGAAGGATAGTTTCTTTACATTGTTGTGATAATTTCTGCTATACGAAATTATTTTTTTAATTTTTAATTGAAGTATAGTGGATTTACAATGTTATGTTAGTTTCAAATGTACAGAAAGTGATTCAGTTTAATATATGTGTATGTATATAGGTATACTCTTTACATATATAAATATATAAATACATAATATTTATAATATATATTATAAATATATATAATATATTTATATAATAAATATTTATAATTTATATATTTAATTCTATAAATTACATTATATATTTATATTATATCATATAAATATAATGACTAAATAATAAATATTTATATATCATGTATATGCAATATATATATAAACATATATATTCTTTTTTTTTTAATGGCCATACTGGAGGCATATGGAAGTTCCTGGGCCAGGGACTGAATAGGAGCTGCAGCTGCTGGCCTACACCGCGGCCACAGCAATGCCAGATCCAAGTCACATCTTCGACCTATGTTGCAGCTTGCAGCAACACTGGATCCTTAACCCACTGAACAAGGCCAGAGACCAGACCTGCATCCTCATGGATATTAGTCAGATTCTCAACCTGCTAAGCCACAGTGAGAACTCCCTATAACAGTTTCTGCTGCGCAATAAATATGCTACTTTGCTTTGGTTAGACGATCATAGCTTTACAACTCTCCATGAGCCACATGGATTTGAGCTCTTTTCTGGAGCCTATTTCTTTTCTATCCTCTCACTGTGGTGAGAAAGATCGAGGGAGTTTCCATTGTGGCTCAGTGGTAATGAACCCAACTAGTTTCCACGAAGATGCAGGTTTGATCCCTGGCCTCGCTCTGTGGATTAAGGATCCGCTGTTGCTGTGAGCTGTGGTGTAAATGTGTCACAGATGAGTCTTGGATCCCGGGTTGCTGTGGCTGGGGTGTAGGCTGGCAGCTGCAGCTCTGATTTGACCCCTAGCCTTGGAACTTCCATATGCCGCACATTCAGCCCTAAAAAGCAAAGGGAAAAAAAAGGAAAGAAAAAGAAATATCCATTGGTTAGAACTCTTTGATCTTTAGCACAATCAGGGCCCAGACTGCCTGCACTATAAGTATGTAAAGGCAGACGCAAAATGTGTGGTTTAAGCTTAAAAGGGGAAAGAAATGCCTTTATGCTGTTTCCACTCTCACATCCTGGAGAACTCAGCAGATATAGTGTCATGGACAACGAGATGAGCAACACAGATTAAACAGAGGCCCAGGCCTCTATGAAACGGACGGTCAGAAAAATGCTGCTGTTAATACTTGGAGGGGGAATGGTAAGCTGTTCCTTCAGAGAAAGATAATACCAGTGTTTCGTGAGGAAGCCTCAGAAGGCACTTCAGTGTCCACAAGTGCTTATAGCAGAGAAGTATTAGATAGTGAGGAGAATTCATGATCACCAGCAAGAATCTTTTTTTTCATTACTCATAAAGTAAAAATAAATGCATCTCTAGGTAGCATGTGGTGGTGTTACATATTGGAAGTAGCCCAGGACTAAATTGATGGTATTTTTGTTCAAATCAGTATCACATACTAACTTGACCTTGGATAAGCTGCTTATGTTTCTGAGACTTCCCTTTCTTAGTAAAAGAGGCAACTCAGGAAGACTGTGTACAACAAACGTGAATAATTTGACAGACTCCTGAAATGTAGGGCCATCTAGAAATTGTTAGGAAAATTTTTCTCCTGATATATTTCAGTAAAATGTTCATTGTGATTTTTTAAAAATTTCTAATAAGTATTTATTTGAGTAATTCAGAGAAGGGACCAAAACCAAGGGGGCATGGGTGTCATAGTTTTCCAGCTTCCTCTGGAATTTGCTTGAAGGCCAGGCCAAATATCCTGGTGGCAAAAGAACCCCTCTTTCTTTCCTCTGTTCTGTTTCTTTCAAGCTTCCCTGGTAAAGGCCATTGTACAGTGAACACATCCAGTGTTAATACAATTATCAAATACGTAGCACATTGACCTTGAGTAGTTTCTGCTGTGCCCACCTCACAGGGTTGTCCTGAGGAATCAATGAAGCCCTCAGCCACGGCTGGTATGTTGTAAGTATGCAATGAGTGTCCGTTATGACCAGCGTGAAGCTTGGGCACTTCCACTCCTCTGCAGAAGGTTGGACATTGACCTCTACTCGGGAGACTTGTCACTCTAGCCTCCTAACCAATCTTCCTGTCTCCAGCTTTGCCCCTCCCTAATTTGGCCTCATATCAAGGTTAGGTTAATTATCCCAAACAATTCCTTTAACAATATCAATGATTTCCCATTTTCAAAAGGATACATAACAATTGGAGTTCTCTTGTGGCATAGCAGTTAAGGATCTGGTGATGTCACTGCCGTGGCAGTTTTGATCCCTGGCTCGGGAACTTCCATATGTCACAGTGTGGCCAAAAACAAGCAAGCAAACAAACAAAAAACAAAAGAATTCATAAAATGGAAAGTCCTTACTCTTTGTCTAGGACTCTGTGTTTTTAGCTTGGTCTCACTTGTCTAGCCTCAACTAACATTGTCTGTTGTCCATAATATTACCATTCCACACCAGTTCAAATGGGTTTACCCACAGTGTCCTGGACGTGCTTTCCTTCTCCTATACTTGAAACATGTTTCTTATTCTTCAAAGCTGAACTTTCTGTACCTGTTTCTCTCTCTCTCTCTCTCTTTTTTTTTTTTCCTTTTCTTTTTAGGGCTGCTTCTGCAGCATATGGAAGTTCCCAGCCTAGGGGTCAAAACCAAGCTGCAGCTGCTGGCCTACACCACAGCCACAGCAATGCCAGATATGAGCCACATCTTTAACCTACACTGCAGCTTGCAGCAACACTGTATCCTTAACCAACTGAGCAAGGTCAGGGATCAAACCTGCATCCTCATAGATACTAGGCAGGTTCTTAACCCACTGAGCCACAACGGGAACTCCTGGACCTATGTCTCAATACAGTGTTTAAATGCTTCAAAATACTCAGTATGCAAAAATTAATCCATAGGAATATGTACAAGATTGTTACTGTTTTTCAAAAAAAGTTGACAGACTAGGATGGAGAGAATGGCCACGAACTCAAGAGGTGATTTTTATCTCCAGGTTGAAATTACTCACTTATTGCATGAATATGAACAATGAAAAACTTTTTTTTTTTCTCCTAGCTAAACTTACTAAGTGGCTTATGGTTTTGTTGCAGTCACTACTTTTCTGGGCGGGCTGTGGCTTGGCTTATAATGAGTTCACTTGGCTTCTCTGAGTCATCTGGCTTCTCTAGACAAGGGTGGTATTTACTGTCAGTGAAGGAGGTTGAATCAACAAGGTGTCACTCTCTATTTGCTGAAAATCAGTGTGTTGTCAAGAGGTAGCAGTGCTGTGGGCAGTGACTTGGCTCATCCTAGGATGTTAATAGAGATTCCAGGAACTGGCAGACAAGTAGCCTATTCTACTTGTCCTTCAAAATAATGATACATTGAGTTCAAGTTGTGGCTCAGCATGTTAAGACCCCCGACTAATATCCATGAGGATTCGGGTTGGATCCCTGGCCCCTCTCAGTGAGTTAAAGGTCTGGTGTGGCAGAAAGCTGTGGTGTAAATTGCAGGTGTGGCTCAGCCATTGCTGTGGCATAGTCTGGCAGCTGCAGCTCCAATTCGACCCCTAGCCTGGGAACTTCCATAGGCCACAGGTGCAACCCTAAAAAAGAAAAAAAAGGAAAGAAAAAAAGAAAGAAAGATCTAAAAATAATACTATCAATTAGATCATGAGCTTCATGAGAAATAATATACTCTATGCTTTAATACACCATATGGAATTTTCTTTGGTAATGATTAATTCCTATGTATGCTAATTAAGTTGATCAAACTGCTGTCCTTCTGCAGCTGAAGACATCATTTGTCTGTTTCTTTCTTTTAGTATCAATATCAGAGAAACTTCATTTTCATGAGTTTGTTCATTGTTGGCCCCATCTTTAAAAACTAGGTCAATAGAGTTGGAGTTGAAATTCCCCAGCCATCCAACTACATTTGGGCTTTATGGATAGTGAAGCTGGTTAGTCTCAGAAGCCTCTGGGAGCTGTAGCTTCCCTCTCTTCTATTGTGAATGGCCTACTTTTGCTTGTGGACTGAAAGATACACTCTAGCATAAGGACTGCTTTTACTGCTTTTTAACCCTAGTAGCCAACACAGTACTTTATACATACCAGGGCTCCAGAAACTATTGATAATGGTAAATTATGATAACTAGTATTTTTAATTTTAGAAGAATAGTCCCTTCCTTCCTTCCTTTCTTTCTTTCTTTCTTTCTCTCCTCCCTTTTGGCTTTTTGGCTGCTCCTGGAGCATGTGGAAGTTCCTGGGCTAGGGATCCAACCTCAGCCACAGCAGTGGTCTGAGCCCTAGCAGTGACAACACTAGATCCTTAACCTGCTGCACCACTAGGGAACACACTAATTTTATTTTATTTATTTTTATTTTTTGTCCTTTTAGGGCTGCACCTGCAGCATATGGAGGTTCCCAGCCGAGGGGTCTAATTGGAGCTACAGCTGTTGGCCTACACCAGAGCCACAGTAGCGCCGGATCTGAGCCCCATCTGAGACCTACACCACAGCTTACAGCAATGCCAGATCCTTAAGCCACTGAATGAGGCCAGGGATCAAACCCGAAACCTCATGGTTCCTAGTCAGATTCATTTCCGCTGCACCATGACAGGAACTCCAAGGGAATGCCCTACTTTTAGAAGAGTAATCTTTACTAAAGGAGTAACTGATCACAGTGATAAAATCTCCTATTACTTTAGCTCCTTTGTTTTGGACTTTTTTCCTTTTCTTTTCTTTTTAGGACTGCACTTCTGTCATATGGAAGTTCCCAGGCTAGGGGTTGAATTGGAGTTGCAGCTGCCAGCCTATGTCACAGGTTGCAGCAATGCTGGATCCTTAACCTACAGGGGTCAAACCTACCTCCTCACGGACACTATGTTGGGTTCTTAACCTGCTGAGCCACAATGGGAACCCCAAGACTCTTAACTTCATCTTGAGTAATTTTCCATGTTTCCGTATCCCTAGACAAAGTCATTTGGCATTATTGAGCTTTCCTTTTCTTTCTTTTTTTTCTTTTTTCTTTTTTCTTTTCTTTTTTTTTTGGTCTTTTTCTAGGGCTGCTCCCACGGCATATGGAGGTTCCCAGGCTAGGGGTTGAATCAGAGCTGCAGCTGCTGGCCTACACCACAGCCACGGCAACAACAGATCCGAGTCTCGTCTGAGACCTACACCACAGCTCATGGCAACGCTGGATCCTTAACCCACTGAACAAGGCCAGGGATTGAACCTGTAACTTCATGGTTCCTAGTCGGATTCGTCAACCACTGGGCCACGACAGGAACTCCTCCTTTTCATTTTTTTACTCCTTATTTCTATTTTTTTTTGGGGGGGGTGCTTTTTTTTGGCAGCATATGGAAGTTCTCAGGCTAGGGATCAAATTGGAGCTATAGCCACTGGCCTACTTGACAGCCACAGCAATGTGGGATCTGAGCCACGTCTATGACCTATACCACAGCTCATGGCAATGCCAGATCCTTTACCCACTGAGCAAGGCCAGGGATCAAACCTGCATCCTTATGGATCCTAGTTGGATTCCTTAACCACTGAGCCATGATGGGAACTCCTCTCTTTTCATTTTTATAAAATTATCTCTGGAGTTCCCATTGTGGTGCAGCAGAAATGAATCTGACTAGGAACCATGGGGTTGCCGGTTTGATCCCTGGCCTTGCTCAGTGGGTCAAGGATCCAGTGTTGCTGTGGCTGTGGCGTATGCTGGTGGCTACAGCTTCGATTCGACCCCTAGCCTGGGAACCTCCAAATGCTGTGGGTGTGACCCTAAAAAAGACAAAGAATAAAATAAAAAAATAAAATTATCTCTTTTCAATTTTTTTTATTAGTTTCACCAAAAGATTGTTGTCATGATTCCTCATGCAATGCATTTAACTATAAAGAAAAATTAAAGTCATATGTTATACACAGAAACTTCGACTGATTTTTGATAAAAGTACAGAAACAATTCAATGGAGGAAGGATAGTTTTTCTGCAAATGGTGCTGAAACAATTGAACATCCTGAAAAGTGAATCAAATAAAAAATATATATAAATAAGAAAAAAAATGAACCTCCATCTGAACTTCACACTTTATTCAACAATTAACTCAGAATGGATTAGAGATTTATTTATTTATTTATTTATTTATTTTTTGCCTTTTTTTTTTTTTTTTTTCCTAGGGCTGCTCCTGTGGCATATAGAGGTTCCCAGGCTAGGGGTCGAATCAGAGCTGTAGCCACCGGCCTACACCAGAACCACAGCAGCTCGGAATCCGAGCCGCATCTTCAGCCTACACCACAGCTCACGGCAACGTTGGATCCTTAACCCATTGAGCAAGGCCAAGAATCGAACCCGCCACCTCATGGTTCCTAGTCGGATTCGTTATCCACTGTGCCACGACAGGAACTCCGGATCAGAGATTTAAATATAAAATGTAAGACTATAAAACATTTAGAAAAAGGCAAAGGAGAATATCTTCAGGACATAGGGCTGGGCAGAGTTCTTGGACATGGCACCCAAAGTGTGATAAATTGGACTTCATCAAAATAAAAAAAAACTTTTGCTCTTGGAAAGACCGTGTTAAGAGAATCAAAAGATGTGGGAGTTCCCGTCATGGCTCAATGGTAATGAACCTGGCTAGTAACCATGGGGACTCAGTTCGATCCCTGGCCTCGATCACTGCATTGCCCTGAGCTTGGTGTAGGTCGAAGACGCACCTTGGATCTGGATCTGGTGTTGCTGTGGCTGTGATGTAGGCCGGCAGCTGCAGCTTTGACTCAACCTCTAGCCTGGGAACTTCCGTATGCTGTGGGTGCACCCCTAAAATAAAATAAAAAGAAATAAAAAAAAATATTGCCCGAAAAGAAGGTGTGGATAGCGTGGGTAGTACATAAGCACACAGAAAGACATTTAGTACCATTAGCCATTAGGGAAATGCACCCTAAAACCACAATGAGATATTACTATATACCTATCAAAATGGCTAAAATAAAACAAACAATAATAAGATCAAATGCTGCCAAGGATGCCAAACCCCTGAATTTCTCATACATTGCTGGTGGGATTCTAAAATGATATGACCAACTCTGAAAACAGTTTGGCGGGTTTGCCATTGAAATCTATATGCTACTTTTGCAACTTCATGTGAATATCTAATTCATACTAAAAAGTTAAAGGACACCTGTCCAGCGTAGTAAGGTAGAAAAGGCTATTACTGCGCTCATTATTTTGATAAAATAGTAAAAATTATATAATAATGTAATATAATAGACATCCATAGTTTTTTAAAGTTTTTCTCTCTAGTTGTTTCAGATTAAAATATCTAAAACATTCTAGCAGTTTAAGAGAAAAAAATCCTTTAAAAATACTAGTCATGGCTTGCTGCACTAGAGATGTTTTCTTTGGAAAAATTTCAAAGACACCACTGGATGGCAGTAGAGGTTTGCAGGTTTTGTTCACTGTAGTTTTTTTGGGGAGGGCGGGGGCAGGCTGAGAAAATAAGGAACAAATTTGGTTCTGATCTTAGCAAATAAAAATCTATGTAATGATAGACATTACTGGTGATTAGCAAGGTTTAAGTTGCAAATACAATCATTAAAAAAAAAAAACCCATTTGGTGTAAGTTAAGTAAAACCTGCAATAAATAAAACACACTGTGAAAGACCATAAGCAGAGTAAACTTTGCTAACAAGTGTTGGGTTAACAGGTCTGGATGAAAATGAACAATTTTATTTTATTGTATTTTGGCCACACCTATGGCATGTGGGCCACTGAAGTGACCACGCCAGAGACTTAACCCACTTGTGCCACAAGAGAACTCCTGTTCCTCATTTCTTTTTTTTTTCTTTTTCCTTTTTTTATGATTCCTGGGTTTTTTTTTTTTTTTTTTTTTTTTTTTGGTCTTTTTGCCTTTTCTGGGCCCGCTCCTGCGGCATGTGGAGGTTCCCAGGCTAGGGGTCAAATTGGAGCTGTAGCCACCGGCCTACACCAGAACCACAGCAACACAGGATCCGAGCCATGTCTGCCACCTACACCACAGCTCACGGCAATGCCAGATCCTTAACCCACAGAGCAAGGCCAGGGATCGAACCCACAACCTCATGCTTCCCAGTTGGATTCATTAACCATTGTGGCACGACGGGAACTCCCTCATTTCTTGACTATCAAAAAGTCTTCCTTTTTAGGTTTACAGATTAAAGCAATGAGGCAGGGAAACAAAATTCTGTTTTTGTGAGATCACATTTCAAAACACTCATTATTTTTCCATCTTGGTAAAACTGAGAAAAAATCTCTATCACCTGCTGGATTTTCTGTGAAATTTACTTTCTTGGGAAAAGTTGAAAAATTGACTGAAAATCAAGGTTCAAGAGATCCTTTGCTTTTTCTTTACAGACGTTGCTTGATGTGGTTAACCCATTTGTGTCTCTCATTCTAATTTTATACTGTCATCAAGAATATTTCCTTCCTTCCTCCTTCTTTCCTTCCTTCCTTCCTTTCTTTCTTTTCTTTCTTTCTCTTTTTTTGCTTTTTAGGGCCGCACCTGCGGCATATGGAGATTCCCAGGCTAGGATCGGAGCTAAGGCTGCCGGCCTACACCACAGTCACAGCAACGGCCTACACCACAGTCACAGCAACACAGTATCTGAGCCACATCTGTGACCTACACCATAGCTCATGGCAATGCTGAATCCTTAACTCACTGAGCCAGACCAAGGATTGAACCAGCAACTTCATGGATACTAGTCAGATTTGTTTCCCGATGCACCACCACAGGAATTCCCATGGAGAATATTTCTGAGGTATTTCTTTGCACGTGTTGCAATTCTTCCCTGTCATCCTAATGTGTCAGATGAAGTGAGAGAGTGAAATGATGTTTTGGGCTCTCTTTGTAGGAGCGACATCAGAATCTTAATGGAATATTCACAGAAGTATTACAGCAAATTTCCATGTGAGTCAGACATTGTATTTTTACAAACAAATGGTCCAACTTATAGTTTGCCTTCTACAATGTCATCTATGCTTTGTGGATGTTAGCCAGAGAAGGAGGAGGGAAATTTCTATAACAAGATATCCAGGAGTTCCCGACGTGGCTCAGTGGAAATGAACCAGACTAGTATCCATGAGGATGCGGGTTTGATCCCTGTTCTTGCTCAGTGGGTTAAGGATCCGGCGTTGCTGTGAGCTGTGGTATTGGTCACAGACTCGGCTCGGATCTGGGGATCTGGCGTTGCTGTGGCTGGGAACTTCCATTTGCTTCAGGTGTGGCCCTAAAAGGCAAAACAAAACAAAACAAAAGCAGGACATCCACAGTGAGGTTGGGATGGTAACAAAGTACAGCACCATTGTGACGTCTGAGTGTGATAGCGCCATGAAAGAAAGGGCTTGGCATTGAGCCCACCCGCGGCGAGGTGCTCAATACATCGTATTTCCTGTGAGCATGGTTGAGATCAGAAGATGTTAATTCATGGTAGGTTCTTAGCAGAGTAGACTGTTTAAAAGGAAAGAGGTAAAGAGGCATTCTTAGTGCCTTCGTAGAGAGAACTATCTAATATTCTCTCATTTACTTTATCCACATGCGTGAATCTTAAGAATTCTGATTTTCATGCCATAGTAGTACTGCTGTATACCCACCTTTGGTATAAATAGCACAGCAAGCTTTCCAAAGAAAGTGGAGGTCTGTAAGTTCTTTTTTTTTTTTCTTTTCTTGTTCCTCTAAGGTCTGAACCCGAGACATATGGAAGTTCCCAGGCTAGGGGTCAAATCAGAGTTGCTGCTGCCTGCCTACACCACAGCCCCAGCAACCCTGGATCTGAGCCACATCCTTGATTGACACCGTGGCTCACGGCAATGCCTCCTGAGCGAGGCTAGGGATCAAACCTGCATCCTCATGGATACTAGTCAGATTCTTAACCCACTGAGTCACAACGGGAACTCCTGTAAGATCTATTTTTCACTAGAAAAAAAAAGGTAGTTTGTTTTCTCCATAGTTCTGTAAGTCAATAATAAAATCGTTAATTCATGAATAAGTTTGCTATAACTGCTTGATAATGAGATGAAGTAAATAAAATGTCTTCATCCCTTCCGTGTTTATCCCTTTTTCTACTTTTTCTTAGCTTTGAAAACAAATGTGGCCTTGGATTTTGAAATTAGAGAGTTTCCTAAAGGAAATTCTCTGGGACTACTGAGGCTAATTAAGAGAGATCAATAATTAGTAGTGATTCTTACAAGTCCACTGGGGTGTATGCATTTTATCACATCTCCCCTCGGTTTTATTAATTTATTTACTTATGTCTTTTTGCCTTTTCCAGGGCTGCTTCCCACGGCATATGGAGGTTCCCAGGCTAGGGGTCTAATTGGAGCTGTAGCCACCAGCCTACACCAGAGCCACAGCAACACGGGATCCGAGCTGCGTCTGTAACCTACACCACAGCTCATGGCAATGCCAGGTCCTTAACCCACTAAGCAAGGCCAGGGGTTGAACCTGCAACTTCATGATTCCTATTCAGTTTCGTTAACCACTGCACCACGACAGGAACTCCTCGGTTTTATTTTTCTCAAAAACTTGACACAGGTGAAGGCAAATGATAATTTTGCATAAAATATATTTTTAGTCCTCTTCACTGTACTGCCTCCAGCCCTTTTCATCCTGCATATTTCTATCTTTTCATTGCTTATAACTTTTCCACTTGAAAACTCTTTCCTTGATCCAAGTGAACCTTTTGGAGGACGTATGTAAGACAGAGAGCAACAGATAGACATTCCGAGAAGTTGGCCCTGGAGCTCAGAATCTAGGTGTTGTTATTATTATTATTATTATTTTGTCTTTTTAGGGCTGCACTGCGGCATAAGGAGGTTCCCAAGCTAGGGGTCAAATCGGCGCTATAACTGCCGGCCTGAACAACAGCCACAGCAACTCCAGATCCAAGGCTCGTCAGCAAGCTACACCACAGCTCATGGCAACGCCAGGTCCTTAAACCACTGAACAAGGCCAGGGATCAAACCTGTGTGTATCCTTGTGGATGCTAGTCAGATTCATTTCCGCTGAGCCCGACGAGAACTCCTAGGTGTTATGTTTTATGAAGATGGAGATATATCATACCTGTCCGGGTTCAGTGTCATCATACCCAGATAAAGCTTTGACATTACTCCGTTGATTGGAAGCTGTATTTTGTTTCTCAAAGTTGGTCTCTAGGACCTCCTAGCAACCATTCTTAAGTGACTTGTTTGTAACACTTTTAGTAAAAGCATCAGGAGAAGATTAATATTTTACTCTAGGAGTTAATTTGATTCATGGGCTCGGCATCGGTAACCAAAAGCAGCACGTTCCTGAGAAATTGCCTGAATCCTCTTACAAAAGAAATTATCCACTGCATCAAAAAGAGGAGGCCCCTTAGAACTAATCTCACTGCAGATCTCAATACTTTATGCTTTAAAATAGTAACAGGTAAGTCAGCATGTCGTCCTCCAAGCAGGCTCATATTGAGTGACCCGATTGCTATAATAGCATTACACTCATTCTCACCTCTGCCTTCTCAGGAAGGCAGCAAGAGGTAGTTACTCCATTTTCATTAATGCCAACATTAAAGCAGAGAGTTGGAATATGCTGGTGTAGATGGTTTTCAAACCCTTAGAAGCCTTTGGTTATACAGACCAAATGCCATTTATCTCTGTGAGAAGATGATTTATCTATGCTCCCAGATTCACAATGGAGTGGAAATTGGGCAAGGTAGAAAAACAAAACAAAACAAATGAGAGAGAGAGAGAGAGAAAAGAGAGAGAGGGAGAAAGATAGGGAGGGAGGGAGGAAGAAAGGAAGAAAGAAAGATCCAAAATTGTTTTCATAACTAGTACATGATTGGCGTTGTGCTAAGCACTATAAAAAAGTTTTATCATCAAATCTTTACAACCCTATGATGAAAATTTCTTTTTACACACAAGGAAACTGCACTTCAGAAAGGTGAGATGGGAGTTCCCGTCGTGGTGCAGTGTTTAACGAATCCAACTAGGAACCATGAGGTTGCGGGTTCCAACCCTGGTCGCGCTCAGTGGGTTAAGGATCTGGCATTGCCATGAGCTGTGGTGTAGGTTGCAGATGTGGCTCGGATCTGGCATTGCTGTGGCTCTGGCGTAGGTGGCTATAGCTCCGATTAGAGCCCTAGCCTGGGAACCCCCATATGCCAAGAGTGGGGCCCTAGACAGAAAAAAAAGGTGAGATGACTTAGTTCTCATGGCTTGGAGCAGATACAACATGGTTTTAAGCGCTGAAGTGTCTGCCTCAAGGCCCAGAAATTTTGGGGAACTGTGTGCCAAAAACGGAACTCTAAGTTGGTACTGCCATTACAGGAAGCAGGGGAAATACCTCAGAAAACTGAAAATAGAAGTAGCCACATGATCCAGAAGTCCTGCTTCTGGGTGTCACCCCAAAGGAAATTAAATCAATGTCTCGAGGAACTATCTGCACTCCTGTGTTCAGTGTAGCTTTATTCAAAATAGCCAATATATGGAGTTCCCTCTGCGGTCCAATGGGATCACCACTCCTTCTGCAGCACCAGGACACAGGTTCAATCCCCACTTGGCACAATGGGTTAAGGATCCAGCATTGTCACAGCTATGGCGTGAGTCCCTACTGTGGCTCAGATCTGATCCCGGGCCCAGTAACTCCACATGCCTCAGGGGGGACCAAAAAAAAAAAAAAAAAAAAAAAAAAAACGCCAATATATGAAAACTATGTCTGTGTCTGCTGACAGAGGAATGAAAATATTGTGATATGAGAAAAGGTATCTAAAGTACTTAGCACAGTACTCACCATGAGGTAAATAAATTACTGCCTTTTACACAGTGCACTGGTTTTGAGGTATTTGCTGTGTTAATAAACAAAAACTCACCTGAGTACCTTTGAAGATCTTATTAACTTTATGCAAGGATTCACAAATCAGGCAGTACCTATCCGGCAAATAGAAAGGAGCCCTGAGGAGCTGTGCAAAATAGAAGGATTTTATAGGCAAAAGGGGAGGGAAAAAGGAAGTTTCTAACAAAGGATGAATTGTTCCAGGCAAGGTCACCTTCCTTTGGGGGAAGGGTGGGGTTCTCTCCTGCAAATGACCTCACTAGGACTGCTCAGGTAATTCCAGATCAACTGGTTAAAGGTCATATTTCTGGGAGAGGCTGAAACTGTAATTAGGTTGGATATTAAATATTCGTTTGCTGTTGTGGACCAAGTGACCCCATTCTGGGCTTCTTTTTCCTTTTACTTTCTTTTTCCTTTAATAACACCCCCCTTGTGATCAGACTCTCAGCTTAACTGAGAGATGTGATCAAATTGTAAGGCATTTAGGGCCACTTCCCAATACCTTTCTGAAGTTCTTGCAGTTTTTGTTGATCTTTGTGAGGTATTTGTAGTTTATACTACTTTTTGCTTAATTTCTGTTAGATTCACAGGCCAGGGCTTCAGGTTCACTTTTTTTTTTTTTTGGCTGCCCCATGGCACATGGAGTTCCTGAGCAGTGATCAGATCTGAGCCAGAGTTGTGAGCTATGACTCAGCTGTGGCAACATCAGATCCTATAACCCACTGTGCCTGGCCAGGGCTCGAACTTGCATCCTGGTGTTGCAGAGGCACTGCTGAACTCATTGAGCCACAGCAGGAACTCCAGTTTCACAATTTTTAAGTCAGTCTTTCTCTTCATTCTTTTTTTGATGTTCCAGTCTTAGGGAGATCATTTGCTGGGTGGTTAGTGGCTATGGACCTGCATTTAAAATCTCCAAGAGAATACAGCATTCCAGGGAGACTGTGGGACTTCAGGTCCCCTTCAAGGAGCTAGAACTCAAAGCCTCTGTCCAAGACAGAAATTACCAGATTCTTATCATTGCCCCACCCATCTCATCATAATGCCCCCCCCCACACACACACACACACATTCACCTTGAACACACTGGCCTACTCCTTCCTATCCCCTTCTAGGAAAGATGCGTGGCCCACTCCTCACCCCACCCCTATAAGGGCTTATATGCCCCCAACCAACCAGCAAGTGTATCATAAGACCCCCTCTTTTTCCAGCCAATCAGCCGGTCAGCAGGTGTGTCATAAGACCTTTCCTCTCTCCCTGGGCTATGAAAACAGATACGACTACTACTACATGCTTGGGGTCAGCTCTCTCTGATTATCAGGAAGTCATCCTGCTGTGCCAACAGCATCTCTCATCTCAATAAACTCTTCTTTCCCCTCACCTTGCTATGACCCTGGAAAATTCTTTTTCCAACCCGTGAGCATAGACCATGACAGAGACTGCTAGGACACTTAAAAATAGGGTAATTCCAATGTCTGGAGTTCACATTGGAGCCAAGGTCTCTGAGACACTCAGGACTTCTCAGGGTATTAATTTTAATTGTTTAATTTAAATACATTTTACCTTCCAATTCCAATGTTTAAACATTTAATGTTTAAATATTTAAACATTTGAATCCTTCTGTTAATCACACATTTTACATAGCAGAGTCAACACTTGCAGCAATTATGTTATCTCAAAAAGGCAATGCACCTTAAAATCAATTAGGCTCATCCCATTTGAATATTCAAATTGTGATCATATAAAATTTAATCTCTCAAAAACAGCTTTTTGACAATAATTAGGCCTACTAAAATTATTTTTTAAGAAAATAATTGCCTGAAGATATAGTATAAAAGGAAGAAACTCCTATCACCCAGGACAATCCACCCTCTCTCTTTGCTTTGATGTTCTAAGACTGCAGCCACTATTAACAGTCAAAAATCAGAGATAAAATTGGTCCAGTTTTCATTGCTTCAAACAGTGCATTTTAGGGTCTCCATTTTTCTGCTCTACCGTCTGAAGTCCCAACCAAAATCTAAACAGCCAGTGAAGATATAATACTTGCAAATACCCCATTGATGTAAAACATTTTTTCAATAGTTTTATTCAAGCTAAACCAGCTGGAACTAATTTTTTAAAAGCTTTCTCTTCTGGCATCCTGTGACATTTACAGTGTTGCCCCCTCTGTTCATTGTGGCAAATGTATTTACTATTTCAGAAAACCATGTGTACAAATTATTAATATGGGAAATAGAGCATATTTAATACCATTAATTCTTCTCCACACTTTTATTTATTTATTTGTTTTTGTCATCCTGTGGCATGTGGAAGTTCTTGGGCCAGGAATTGAACCTGTGCCAGAGCAGTGACTCAGCCACAGCACTGACAATACCAGATTCCTAACTTCTGGGCAACCAGGGAACTCTTGAAGCTTGTATTTTAAACAGCTGCACCTGAAATAAAAATGGCCAGAGCCAAAGCCAAAGCCAAAAAAAAAAAAAAAAAGAAAAGAAAAAGAGATTTGTATATTTGAGCTGCCACATTGAGGATCTTCAATTTAGAATTTTCCTTGTGACATATAGAATGTTTCTGGGTTTGAAAAAGACTCAAACTGCTAGACATGAAAAATGCAACATTTGAGTATCTTATGAACACAAACCGTTAATACATACTGTTCCCTCTGGAACAGTCCTCTCCCACTTCATTTGCTAAGAGCTCTTCTTTCTCTGATTGCATCTCCATCATCATTTCTTTCTCCTGGTCTACAAACTAGATGACATGCCTCATGCATGATGCTATGGCTCCATATACCATCTGTTTACTATCCTGATCACAAACATAATTTCACATTATTTAGGTGATTATGTGTAAATCCCTGTCTCTGTCACTATCACAAGCACCATGATGACATGAATCATGTCTGACTTTGTGTACTTTTATCTCCAGTGCCCCTCATGGTACTTGGCACTTAAAAAGGATTTAAGCCTTGTGGAATGTAGGGACTGAGGAAGAGAGGAAAGACACCTCCATTTTTCAAGGACTCTCCAGGCAGTAGGCTGGGCCAATTGTATGGATCCAATTTAAATAATATTAATATTTTTAAAATTTATATGTAAAAAAGATATTTATAAGATCTTTTTGCCCTTCCATGTACAAATGTGTATGTGTCAACCTAAGGCACCATCTACCTGGGGTGGGACGTGACAGTCAAGGGACACAAAAGCATCCGTAGTATATGTTAAAGGTACAAGATGGTGCTAAGACCTGGGGGACTCAGAGAGTCCAGCTCATAGCAAAGAACCCACAGTGTATGGGGACCAAGGGTGGTTGAGGCAAGTGAAGAACCTGTGAAGGAGGTGGATGAGAGCAGAGCACTTATTTCCTGTCCCAGAACAGCCACTTTATGGCAAATATCAGCCAGGACCCAAAGAACCTTGAAGGGTTTGGAACAACTTTATCCCCAGTTCCCCTTCACTCCTAACGTGTAATGAGTTACCTCTATTCCCACATAAACTTGATTATCACCCAGGAGGCAGGTTGAGAAAAGACATAAAAGTCCAATTTAACACAGCTGGCTTATCTAAACAATATGTGTTGCCTGGAAATGGTTTAAATGAGTATGCGCCAAAATTTCTCCATCGTTTAACTTTTGAGATTCTTTTTCCTTTATCTCTCAGGATGAAAGGGGTTTTTTGTTTGTATGTTTGTTTGTTTGTTTTGTCTTTTTAGGGCTGCACCCATGGCATATGGGCATGTGGAAGTTCCCAGGCTGGTGGTTGAACCTGAGCGGCAGCTGCTGGCCTGCACTGCAGCCATAGCAATGCCAGGTCTACACCACAGCTCAGGGCAATGCCGGATCCTTATTCAACTGAGTTGGGCCAGGGTTCAAACCCGAATCCTCATGGATGTTTTTGAGTTTGTTACCACTGAGCCACAAAGGGAACTCCAGGATGAGAGTTTTTAAGTAAAATCAGAGCAGTAAATAGAAAACAAAAGTTTTTTTTCTTCTTTTTTTTAAAACACATCTGAATGTACATGAGTAAATCTGCAACCTCATGACAAAGTTAAGAACCTATTTTAACAATGTGAAGCCAATTAAATTTTTTTAAAGTACAGTTGGAGAGGCCCACATTCGTATTGGTGTTTTGTTTCCAAAATTCATTTCAGCCAATGTGAGTGACTGGGAAGCTCAGAGATCTTTCAGAGACTATTATAGGACTAAATGCAAAGCCTGATTTAAAAAAAATCAGATGTCAACAAATATTTTTATTGTGTCGTACTACATATATATATCTAGAGATTCTATCCAAGGTGCCCAGATGATCAGACTACTAATAAAATAATGTCAAAAGAAAGGCAAGCCTCATTTTCCATAAATGCTAAGTTATTTGACATCAAACTACTATTTAAAAAATATTCCCAGTTCCCTTCGTGGCTCAGTTAACGAACCTGACTAGGATCCGTGACGATGCAGGTTTGATCGCTGGCCTTGCTCAGTGGGTTGGGGATCCAGCGTTGCCCTGGTGTAGGTAGAAGATGCGGCTCAGATCCTGCATTGCTGTGGCTGTGGTGTAGGCCAGCAGCTTCAGCTTTGATTCAACCCCTAGCCTGAGAACTTCCATACGCCGTGGGTGCAGCCCTAAAAAGCAATAAATAAATAAATAAATTCATTTCTTCTTAGTGAGAGAACCACCTATTACAAGAAATTTTTTTTTTTTTGTCTTTCGAGGCCCGCACCCACAGCATATGGAGGTTCCCAGGCTAGGGGTCTAATTGGAGCTACAGCTGCCCACCCATGCCAGAGCCATAGCAACACCAGATCCGAGCCACGTCTGAGACCCACACCACAGCTCACTGCAACTTGGGATCCTTAACCCACTGAGCGAGGCCAGCGGATCAGGGATCGAACCGGTACCTCATTGTTCCTATTCAGATTCATTTCTGCTGTCTGGCAACGGGAACTCCAAGGCCATGTACTCTTAAGGAAGTGAAAATTCATTAAATTAATTCTATACTTAGAGATAGATCACCGTTCTTCCTCAGGCTTGAGGACCACTCTTATCTCAAGCTTGTTCAAAACTCCAAACCTACTGTTGACAACAGAGGCAATTTATGGAGTTCTTTGAATTCTCCTTTTGAGGCGGTTGGCATTTCTCAATGATAAGCCTGAGTCCTTGAATTAATCAGTAGCTGCTTGATGTGGCTAATTTCTCGTAATTTCTTGAATCCTTACTGGATTCAATCTTGTAAATCCTACTTTTGCCAAAGGCAGACCTTTTAATTTTGCTTTTAGCTGCCAGAAGCATTTTGTTTTTCATGTCTTCATTGCAGAAAGGAAATTGAGGTTTCAACATTTTTGAAATACATTTCCATTTTTAAAAAACAAAACTTGATTTCTGCTTGAATCGATCATTCCATTCTTTTAAATTTAAGTGGATTTAAATCGGTGGATTTTCTTTTTCTTTTTTATTATACAGGTAATATATGAGTGAGATGACTGAAATTCTAATTCTTATTTTTTTTAAATGTCCCAAACACAGCACTCTTAGGAATAAGGTTGAAAAAAATGGCCATGTGTTTACACATATTGTGAATATTTTCTTCGGATAAATTGGGAAATTTGTAATAAATTTGGGTGTCTTAACACAGTTGGCCCCTGTTGCCACTTCCCTGATCATGCAAAAGAGTAGAATACGTAAATTACTCTCCCACCTCCAGCGTAGAAAAACATGACAGAATGCTACTACAATGAGACCTCCCGAGAGTTGGTTTGCATCCTCAAACTCCCAGTAGGACTAATTAGGTCTGCATGGGCTGCTCCACCATACAGGTCCATTTGGAAGAAATGAACCGCTAATGAGCAAATGACTCATTGAAACATAATATGTCAGAACCAGCTGGAAAAATAATAAGAACCTTCAACTCTAAATTTATTGGAAAAAGCGATGATTATTTATAGGAAAAATAACCAAATTCTGTACATAACCCTGAATTGTGATTAATTTGGTGGTGGTGGAGATTCTGACTGGAGCAACCATAAAGCAGCCAGTGATCAGCTTGCTTCTGGAGATCTGAGAATAAAACCCCTGGCAGAGGAGCTAATGACTGGAATCTCAGAGCAGGGACTCGTGGAAACCAGGGCTGCTGAGATCCTGTTTCTTCATTCCATTTCCTACGAGAAGGAAAAGGGGAGTTTCCACTGTGGCTCAGCAGGTTAAGGACCTGACGTTGGTCTCTGTGAGGATGAGAGTTTGATCCCTGAACTCACTCAGTGGGTTAAGGATTTGGTGTTGCCATGAGCTATAGTGTAGGTCGCAGTTGTGGCTCAGATCCCGCCTTGCTGCGGCTGTGTGATAATGCCAGCAGCTGCAGCTCAGATTTGACCCCTACCTCAGGAACTTCCATATGCCACAGGTGTGGCTATAAAAAGAAAAGAAAGACATAAAAAGAAAAGGGGACAGAGAGGGAGAGAAAGAGGAGAGGGGAAGAAAAGGATTGGCTTGGCCCTGGAAGGAAAATTTCTGGTTGTTTCATTTTTAGACTATGTGCCTTTGACTCTTAGAGAATCACTCGGAGCCAGTGATTTAGAAAGTAAACCCACTAAGCAATGAGCTTTAGGCTGTGCATTTAGAGCTCCTCAGAGTGTAAGTCCTTCCATAGTAACTCTAAGTGCACAGTGGAAAACTAAGACACACGTGTCCAGTGTCCAGGTTTGTCTCTGATTATAAGTCAGAAAGATGGAGAAAATGAGCAGTATAATTTAAAAGCAAAGAGTGTTTTTATTTGTTCGTTTTGTTTTTTGCCACACTCACGGTGTATGGAAGTTCCCCGGCCAGGGATCAAACCCTTGCCTCCACAGTGACCAGAGCCGCTATAGTCAGATTCTTAACCCACTGAACCACAGTAGGAACTCCTGGCTTAGTTTTTTAAATTTCAATCTGAAAATCTTTGTCCTTTGACAAATTTAGTCCATTGGTTTTTTTATGATTATGCATATATATTGAATTTTTCTCTTTAAATGCATATTTTTATTTTTTAAATTTTTTAATTTTTTTGTCTTTTTTTTTTTTTTTTTTTTTTTTTTTAAGGGCTGCACCCGAGGCATATGGAGGTTCCCAGGCTAGGGGTCTAATTGGAGCTGTAGCAGCTGGCCTATGCCACAGCCACAGCACCACCAGATCTGAGCCAAGTCTTCCACCTACACCACAGCTCACAGTACTGCCGGATCCTTAACCCACTGAGTGAGGCCAGGGATTGAACCTGCAACCTCGTGGTTCCTAGATGGATTCATTTCCACTGTGCTGCGATGGGAACTCCAAATGCATACTTTTTTAAACTTGCTTGTTATCTTCTTTCCTTACTGCTTATGGAATAAAGAGTTTTTTAAAACTCAATTTTAGACGTTAGCAGATATAGACTTTATATTAACATTTTAGTAATTACCTGTAAAATGTTGACATAGATAGGTGGTTAAGTACAATTTGAAATTAATCTTTAAACAATACAAAGAATTAGAAGTGCTCAGGGCCACCAGCCCATTTCATTTATCTTTCTAGTTTCCTTTTCCTTCCTTGTTATTGATTGCTGATGATCTCTCTTGCTTCCCCCCCCTCCCCACCCACAGCTTAGCTTTTAGCTTTGCATTTCAAAGGGTGTTTGTTGCATTTTATTCTATTCTGCATTTCTAGGTATTTGTAGCCTTAGCTTTTTTTCCCTCTCCTTTTCTTTCTAGGATAGATTAAAGCACCTTATTGTTGGAGACAAAGTCAGCTCTGACTTTCAATTTCATGGAGTCCATCAGTGGCCATCCTTTTCTTAAGTGCTGGTGGTTCTTTGCTTGGCCAGAGGAGAGTGTGAACTACTAAAGGCTTCAGAGGAACAGAGCTGTCAGGGTGATGAGAGGAGCCAGGAGAGGACGTTGGGCGATGCTGCAGGCAGATTTCCCCTTCACAGTTCTCCCTAAACTTGACCTTATCCACAGTTGTAATAAAATTCAGGGACATTCATTTCTCCAAGGGATTTACCGTTGCTTTTATAAGCAGCAAACACACTATTGATTTAGAGTAATGGGGTATTTTTTCCTTTTGAGTTCAGAGTATCTTGTGCAAGTTCTCTCCTGGGAGGGTGAAGGGAAAGATTCTTTTCTATAGCTACTGGATATGTTCCTAAAAGTTGTTTTATGACACTTCAAAAGTAGAGTCCTTGGGCTCCTGCTGGGACCAGCATGGTAGTTGCTATGAGAGCAAAATTATAATTGATTCCTTGCTCAGAAAATTCTAGAAAGCTAAGTCCCTTGGTGCTAGGTCTTTATCCTTTACATGTTTCAGTTCAGGGCATGATTTCAAGGGTAATCATCCCCCCGCCTGTTTTAGGGTCACACCCATATGGAGGTTTCCAGGCTAGGAGTTGAATCATAGCTGTAACTGCCACCCTTCGCCAGAGCCATGGCACCGCCAGATCTGAGCTGCGTCTTCCACCTACACCACAACTCACGGCATTCCCAGATCCTTAACCCACTGAGCAAGGCCAGGGATAGAACCCGCAACCTCATGATTCCTAGTCGGATTTATTTCCGCTGTGCCCCAACGGGAACTCCCTCAAGGGAAATCTTATCAGCACTGCGTAAAGGTTTGCCTACCTTGAAATGAGTTAAATCTGCCAAATTCATCCCCTACTTGCATAAACATGCGATTTCAGATAACAGTCACTGGCCAGTAATGTTGGTTTTCAATCTTAACACCTGCTCTGTGCTCTTTTCTCTTAGGGTGTTATTTTGGTGTTGTGGATGGATATGGAAAGTGTGTGCTAAGTCATTAGTTTAGAACTGGCCCTAGGTTCTCTGGATGCTTCCCAGCTGAATCTTCTTCCTTATGACATTGGCTTTGGGAATTCATAAGAGATTCACAGAGAGGAGACACTAAGGAAAAGAATTCATAAAGCACTGGAAAAATGCCAAGGCTGCAGGAGCTAGGGCTGGTTGGACAATAGAGGGACGGGAGATGTGGGAATATTTGGGGCAGTTGGTCGCTTCAATTCCTGTTGGTCTGATTGCCTTCCACATAGACTCTGAGCACCTGGAAGAGCCTGGCGATGCCTTAGTCACCATTGTGTCTGCAGAGAGTAGGTACCTGACAGAATAGATGTTCAGTCAAATCTGAATTGAAACCAACATTTACAGCCCACACTTCAGAAGGTCAAAGAGTAAACAGGAATTAGACAGACAGTTTTTCTTCCATTTTTCCACATTATTTTTTGGCCGTGCCCACGTCATATGACAGTTCCAGGGCCAGGGTTTGAACCTGCACCAAAGCAGCAGCCTGAGCCACAGCAGTGAAAATGCTGGATATTTAACCTGCTGAGCCACCAGGGAACTCCTGATTTTTCCACTTGTGATAATCACTGGTGAAAAAAAAATAAAGATTTATATTCTAATAATCTCAGATCAAAATTTGGGGGATTGCTATTTTATGTTCTATGTAGTATTTCTTTATACTAAAAGTATATTTATGAAATGACTAACCTATGGTGTATTGGCCTATTCAGAAACTCTAAGTGATAATATGTCAACTTTAGCATTGCTATATCCCCCGTTTATATTCTTCCACACATTGTAGATGATTAGGAAAGCACTGACTTCAAATGGGTGCTTCGAGGGGGGTGGAGGAGGGAAGCGTTGGGAGTTTAGGATTAGCAGACACAAACTAGTATATATAGGATGGATAAACAACAAGGCCCTACCGTATATACGTACCTTTTTTTCTCCCTTCCTTCCTTCCTTCCTTCCTTTCTTTCTTTCTTTCTTTCTGGGGGCTGCACCTGCAGCATATGGAGGTTCCCAGGCTAGGGGTCTAATCGGAGCTGTAGCCGCCGGCCTACACCACAGCCACAGCAACTTGGGATCCAAGCTGTGTCTGCATCCTACACCACAGCTCATGGCAACGCCAGGTCCTTAACTCACTGAGCAAGGCCAGGGATCTAACATGCAACCTTATGGTTCCTAGTCAGATTTGTTAACCACTGAGCCACGACAAGAATTCCTCATTTTGTAGCTTTGAGCTCCTCATTAAAATTGCATAGGTTTCAGATTTTTAAATTACTAACCAGTGCAGTTAGTTTGACTAGAGGACCTTGATGGACACCTGCAACTCCAAAGCATGATTTATTTTAACTCTGAGGATTGGATTTTCTCTGCCCCCAACTGAACTTGACTTTTTTTTTTTTTTTTTTTTCCGGTCTTTTTGCCTTTTCTAGGGCCGCTCCCGTGGCATATGCTGGTTCCCAGGTTAGGGGTTTAATTGGAGCTGCAGCCACTGGCCTACGTCACAGCCATAGTAACACAGGATCTGAGCCGCATCTGCAATCTACACCACAGCTCACCACAACGCACTGAGCAAGGCCAGGGAACAAACCTGAAACCTCATGGTTCCTAGTTGGATTCATTAACCATTGAGCCATGAAGGGAACTCCTGAACTTGACTCGTGATTTTTGTGCAAGTTATATATTTGCTGTCTATTGGAAATTTGGTGGAAATTTGTTTTGCTTTTAAAGTTATGAAACTATTAAAATGAATAGATGTAATTGAAATGTTGCAATGAAATATTGCCCACTTCATTTAAAAAGGAAGTCATCAAATAAATTTTAAAAATAAATAAAAATTAAAAGGAGGCCATCAGTATTAGATGTTAATGATTATACAAAAACACGAAAATACTGAAACAGTTATATAAGATAACTAGCTCTCTCTGTAGAAGGTCAGACTATTCTGATGGTGAAGATGTGAAGGAGTAGAAAAGAAAGTCTCTATTTTATATATATTAAAAAAAAAACCCACCCAAATAATCTTCCTCCATCCATCTAAACAAAAACAACTTCTCAAATTTCCATTTTCTTCCTTGCCAGCCTGTTTCAGAGTCAATATTTTTTTGGTATTTGCTGACTGTTAAAGGCACATTTGTCAATTCAACCCTCTTCAGACTTGGCCAGTAATAAAAAAGGGAGACAGATGCAGAGAAAAAAGGCAGAAGCAGGAAAGGCTTTAAGATGAGCGGGAAAGAAAGGAGAAAAATGTGCGCACATATCAAGTTGATGACAACATTCCAAGACCTGCTGTACCATTTTATTTTATTTTTTTAGCAAACAATCTTTGACCTCACAAAACACCTAGTGAATGTGTTTTGTTCCGTCTTGTTTCAACTCAAAAACAGAAAATTGAATTCAAGATTGACTGCAAATATCCGCTATAAGCAAGTTCTATTTAAGGTTTTTGATGCAGGACACAGTTTTTCTTGAAGGTGTTTTTTGAGGGTAAGTTTATGCGCCCCCTTGTCTTTTTCAAATAATTCACTGGTGAGCAGATGTTTGAAGATAATTTCTGTTTCTCTACAGCTTGACGATTAAGTTAGAAAAAAGTGGCACAGTAGTTTAATTTTGAAAGTAAAATTTTTTTTTTTTTTTAGGGCCACACATGTGGCATATGGAGGTTCCCAGGCTAGGGGTGGAATCAGAGGTGCAGATGCCAGACTATACCACAGCCACAGCATCACTGGATCCAAGCTGAATCACTGCGACCCACACCGCAGCTCATGGGGACACTATATCCTTAACCCACTGAGAGAAGTCAGGGATCGAGGCCAAGTCCTCATGGATACTAATTGGGTTTGTTACCAAAGAGCTACAACGGGAACTCTTTGAAAGTAAATATTCAAAAAAAAAAAAAGCCAATTGGAGTTCCCGTCTTGGCTCAGTGGTTAAGAAATCCTACTAGGAACCAAGAGGTTGCATGTTTGCTCCCTGGCCTCTCAGTGGGTTAAGGATCCTGCCTTGCTGTGGCTCTGGCGTAGGCCGGTGGCTACAGCCCCGTTTAGACCCCTAGCCTGTGAACCTCCATATTCCACGGGTCCGGCCCTAAAAAATTTAAAAAAAAATTAAAAAAAAAGAAAGTAAATACTTTTAAACCATGTCACCTGGAGGATGATTTGTTGTATAATAACCAAATTATATATAACATCTTCTTACTCCTTCTCTCTATAAATATGAGGGGCCCAAAGGCAAGTGGCACTTTGCCACATCACATTCCTAAGATTCCTTCCCCACCCCAAACAGGCTGCTCCTTTTTCGATGAAAAGGTTGTGACTTTATGAATATTCACTAGGTTCCTTTGATAATTGGCGGTCTGGACATAAAATATCATTAGTGTTCTTTCACTTGCCAATCAAGACCAGTTTCAAATGCACAGAATCAGCATTTTGTTTTGGAAAGAAGATTGATTCACAATCTTATCATACATAGACATGATAATAAATAACAGTTCACCCATCCATGCCTCAGTGCCCTCGTCCAAAAGGAGGGCAGTGGACACAGTTTACCATGACCAGCTCTAAAATTCTATGATTGGGGGAAAACCAGACAGAAATGAGGTGAATTATTACCCAGAAATTCTCTGATACAGATTCTCAAGTCCTGTAAGGATAGGGCTGTATTCACGGTCAGCTGACTGCTGGCACAATGTTGCCATGTGAGGTCAGCAAAAAGCTAGCCATTTATTTAACTTCCGTGAACCAGGACACGCATTTGTTGTTAAAGATAGGAAAACGCATCACATCCTGGGGTTCCTTAGCAGGTGTGGCAATGTTTGTAGACTAAGTTGTAACATGACTTAGGTAGTTATGTATTAGCAGATTGAAAACATGTATTCACACAAAAGGATTCAGGGATTTAAAAATACATGTTGATTTCATTTTTTTTAAATTTATTTTTATGGCCATACCTGCAGCATATGGAAGTTCCGAGGCTAGGGATTGAATCAGAGCTACAGCTGCCAGCCTACGCCACCGCCACAGCAATGTGGGATCCGAGCTGCATCTTCGACCTACAGCACAGCTCACGGCTACGCTGGATCCTTAACCCCCGGAGGGAGGCCAGGGATTCAACCCACATCCTCATGGATCCTAGTTGGGTTCGTTAACTGCTGAACCACAAAGGGAACTCCCTGTTGACTGTATTCTTTTCTCTCTCCCCCCCTCCTTTTTTTTTTCCTGCAACTTTGATACCTGGAAGTTCCCTGGCCAGGAATTGAACCTGTGCCACAGCTGTAACCAAAGCTGTAGCAGTGACAATACCAGATCCTCCAACTGCTGAGCCATGAGGGAACTCTTGATTGTAGTATTTTCTCATTATTGCTCTAACAAATTACTTCACCAATTATATACATATTGGCTTTTTAGGGCTGCACCCATGGCATAAGGAGGTTTCCAGGTAGGGGGTCAAATCAGAGCTGTAGCCGCTGGCCTGTGCCACAGCCACAGCAACATGGGATCCAAGCCACGTCTGTGACATACACCACAGCTCATGGCAATGCCAGATCCTTAATCCTGAGTGAGGTCAGGGATTGAGCCCGAATCCTCATGGATACTAGCTGGGGTCACTTCTGCTGCGCCACAAAGGGGACTCCAATACATTCTCTTTTTTAAAAATATTGTTTCCCATTATGGTTTATCATAAGACATTGAATACAGTTTTCTGTGCTATACAGTAGGACCTTGATATTTGTTAAATATAATTCTTGCATATACATATAACTGAATCACTTTGTTGAATCATTAACATACCATTGTACATCAAGTGGAGCTTGGAAGACCCCAGGGCTCTGAGGTGGTATCTGGGGACAGGGTTAGAGGGCACCTCCCTGACTGCCCACCTGCCTGCCTCAGGGCCTGGCTGGGTGAGCTGGTGCAAGTTAGTGGACTTCACATGGTCCTGGTCTTCTTGCCCCTGGGCAGCAGCAAGAGCCCAGGTGAGAGGTTACAGGTGTGGATGGGGGCATTGGAAAAGGTGTGCCAAGGGTTCCTCTCAAGCTGGGGACTCGGGGCCACTGACTGAGCAGATGGCGCTCTGAGGACCAGCTGCTGCCATCAAGGAAATAGCACTTAATGAGCCTCTTCCAGAGAGGGTAATGCTTCTCCAGCATAAGGACATGCTGGAGCAATGATATTTGTCCTGGTGGGACCTCTGAAAACCATGGGACATCCCAAGAAGAGCAAAATTGGGTCTGGAATCAGTCCCCAAGAGAATGATGGTGCCCTTGACCAGGACAAGAGAATCCAGTGGAGACCCTGACACTTGCCTTTAACACACTTGACTGTGATCTTGAGGTAAGGTATCAAAGAAACATAAATCAATGAAAAATTAATGTTTGAAGGGACTTTAGAGGCCACTGTGTTAAAATTTCTTACCTGAGAGAGATAGTGGAAGATTAAGATTTAGAGAACTTTATATGATTTCACCAACGTCACGATAAAGTTTGTTATAGAAGTGGGGTGAGAAAATAGAGTCCTTTCACCCAGACTAATACTTTTGATTTAGCCACCTGGGAGGCACTAGGAATCCTGAGTTCTTATCTCTGATTCTCTGGTGCCTGTGGGTTTTGCCTTGTCCCCTCTCTAAGGCAAAAGTTGGGCACAGTAAACCCCACCACCCTTCTAGCTCTGATGCTCTGTGTCTCTCTGATGCCTTCAGGAGGGCTTTCTGGGTAAATGAAGGGATTTGTTAAATCAGAATGTTTATGGTTCCTAAGTTCAACGCTTTCTTTCCAAAGTTACAAGAACATGCTGGTGCCTGGCGTTCATCCCTGAGAGACATCAAAAAACTGGGCCAGCGAATCAAGAGAGATTCTAGATTAGCCTAGAATAGTCGGTTCCCGAGAGATGGTTCCATTGACCAGAACATGAAAATCCCAAGGAGAAACTGACATGGAATAGGAAAGCTGGTGGGGAAATGGAGGGCAAAGACTAAGCTTCGTGGATGAAGGAGGAAGGGGAGAAACCATGAAGGAAACCTACAGAGAAGTGGTTAGAGAAATAGGAGAGGGGTAGGAAAGTCCCTGAGGAAGGAGCAGAGGGAGGGGATGAAGAAAGTCTGTTTGAAAATGGCAAATGTGGAGTTTCGGCTATGGCACAGTGGATTAATGATCCAGCTTGTCTCTGTAGAGGTGCTGGTTCAATCCCCAGCCCAGCGCAGTGGGTTAAGGATCTGGCTTTGCTGCAGCTGTGACATAGGTTGCAGCTCTGGCTCAGATTCCATCCCTGGCCAGGGAACTTCCATATCATGTGGGGGAGGCCATAAAAAAATTAAAAATGGCAAATGTCATGGATATCGAGGTGGGGATTGAGAAATGACCATGAGATTCAGCAACAAAAATCTTTATATATAGAAGACTTAAAAATAGAGTGGGAATATTAAAGATTACAATATTTTAAATGCACTCTAAATGTAATACATCTAAAGGTAATGATCCAAAATTATTTAGATGTAGGTAGCAAGAAATATTCACTAGTTAAATCAGAATGAGTTAAGTTAGAATGAGTTTTTTCAGCAAATAAATTAAAAGTAGTAGTAATTAAAAGTAGTAGAAAATGTGTGTGTGTTTTTAAAAATCTGATGTATGAGTTCTTGCATTTTGTGCTTTAAATAAAAAGCAGTTGCTTTATTTTGTATATAAAAAAATACAGTGGGAAAAAGCTTGAGGAGTAAATTATTTATAAGGAAATGTATACGGGAATTCCTCAGTGGCTCAGTGGGTTAAGGATCCAGCATTGTCACTGCTGTGGCAACAGGTTCCACCCCTGGTCTGGCAACTTCTGAATGCTGCTGAACAATCAGTCACAGGCAGGGTGAGCTGCTGTGAGGTCAACTGCCAGGAGGTAACCCTTAGATGGCAAGGGTTTCAGTGGTCCTGTATGCACAATCGTACCGCTTCTCCTTTACCATTTGGGGGCAAAGAGTGGGAAGGCAGAAAGTAGGCCTCCCAGGGTAGAGGCTGGGCAGGACTGGAAATGAAAGGCTAGCAGGTGTCTGGCACTGTGACTAAGGCAGTATAAAGTTGCTGATCAGCATTTCAGGCTGAGCAGCTGAGGATGAAGTCATAAAGGAACGGGTGAGCTAGATAAAGTGGAGGGATTAAGGGGTTGGCTGAGGTGCTAGGGGAAGAACAGACCAGCAAGGGGAGAGAGTGCAAAATGCTAGATCAGAACGTCATGGTTGGAGAGGGAGATGGTGGCGTGAAAAGAAGAAGCGGAGGATGGTTTATGAAGATGTCAGATCCCGCCATTGTGGAGCACACAACCTAGCAGGGGGAGACCCTTGAAAAGTCATGATCATACCAAATAAATACATTTCTCAGGAGTCTGAGAAACGAAATAAGGAGAGAAAAGTAAGGGAGATTGGGATGCCAGGGGTGGATAGGAGAGGATCCAAGGGTTCATGATGGGTTGGGAAGGTGTGCTTGGAGTAAAGATTGATGGAGGAGAAAGAATGCAGCATGAAGAGATGCAAGAACACTGTTCTAGGCGAGGTACTGGGGAGGAAAAGGCTCTCCAGGGAGCATGGAGGTCACAGGAAGGCAGGGGGCTGTCCATTTCTTTCCCCTCTTTAGTGCTTCCCCACTTGTGATCTTCTGAGCCACTGAGCTGTGAAGCCCAGTGTACATGTCATGGCCAAAGCTAAGGATGACACTCACCATGCTCCAGATTTCTTTCCTATGTTATAGCAGTACTCTGTCATTTTTGTGCATTACTACTACTTTGGGGGGTGGGGGCTGTACTTGCAGCAGGTAGATGTTCCCGGGCCAGGGATAGAACCTACACCACAGCAGCGACTGGAGCGCCAGCAGTGACAATGCCAGATCCATAACCTACTGTACCACCAGAGAACTCCCTGTGCCTTACTTGAAAAATACAAAAGTCTATATTGTAAGCATTAGCTGTGCAAGTTCTTGACTGTGCAAAGATTAATTTTTACCCACTCTGTTCCTAGGCTTGCAAGAAGGAACATAGAAATGAGGCAAAAGAAACTTTCTTTCACCCTTTTAGGATGTGGATATTCAGGAGAATGGATTCCTCTTTCTATTAAATGTTTCACTAGTGTTTTAAGTCTTCATTGGATGGTCGAAGTGACACTAAGGACTGATGATGAATAGAGTCACCCATAGAATTCTGGTAACAGGAATTTCCATTGTGGTGCAGCAGAAACGAATCTGACTAGTATACGTGAGGATGCGGGTTCGATCCCTGGCTTTGCTCGGTGGGTCAGGGATCAGGTGTTGCCGTGAGCTGTGGTGTACATCACAGACATGGCTCAGATCTCATGCTGTTGTGGCTGTGGCTTAGGTTGGCAGCTGTAGCTCTGATTCAACCCCAAGCCTGGGAACTTCCATATGCCAAGAGTGTGGCCCAAAAAGCAAAAAAAAAAAAAAAAAAAAAAAAAGAGAATTTCAGTAACAAAACGTATTCTTGGTAGCTGATGTAAGAATTCTTCTAAGGGGAAATCCAGATTTTATACTAAAACACTGGGTTGGATGAGTCCTTGAGAATTCATCAGTTTTGATGAAGGGAGTGGACTATGAGGCTATAAAATTGGGGGTTTGAGTCAAGATTGTTTACCTCTTTGGGAATTTGGTGAACTTAGCTTGGATCAGGGTTGTGTAGGAGTTGTAGGTAGAGTTAAATGTGGAAGGATATTGTGAACACTGATTGTTTTTCAGTTATAAGATTGCACATTTTTTATTAAGTGTTTTATTAAGTATTATTGACATAGAACTGACATGAAATGATTCCTAAAGTACAGGAGCTCTTTGATAGATGTTTCATGAGTTTCCATAGTAATGAAACAAAACAGGGATCACAACAAGCCTTATAATCAACAATTAATCCCAGGAAAAAACTACAAGACTAACTTCATTACAGGAAAGCCCCCTTCACTTGATCACTCTAACGAATGAACTATGTGCAGTAGAGTTTGAGGAAATTTATAATCAAAGACAAGGACAAAGCTCAGATGCCACGGTGTGAGTGGCAGTGTCATTTGATGAAGCTCCCTAGGAATTCTGTTATCATTTACTTATTGGATAGGAGAAGCTCAGCTAAGAAAGTTTAATTTATCAAACAGACTTATCTTTTCGAGGCATTCTTATAAACAACATAAAGACCACATCGTCTAAGATGAACTCCTGCCCAAACATAATTAGGAATGGACACGATAATTTTTCAGTCTTATTGCTAGTAATGTTAGAATCTGATAATTTCCACTAGCTAGTGACCATGCCAGGAGGCTATAAAGATGTATGATGCTGGGTAATATAGGTTCTCTTAGCCCCCACAGGAAAGTCTTCGATTCTCACTCATCTGCTGTATGTTAGGATGGCAGTTTAGAAGTCTAATGTGTTTGCTGGCTTCCTGTGAATCAGAAGAAAAGAGAAAAGGAGAGAAAAGAAAAGGGGATAAATAAATGTCTTAGACTGAACAACCTCATTAAAGGGAGAATGCAAAAATCAAACCAACTGCCACCTTGAGGGCCGGATGTTCAGGAGAGAAGTCTTTCCAACGTGGACCATAACCGATGAGAAACAGACATCCCCAGCCAGTAAGTTAGGGCAGAAGGAACTCATTTTTTTTTTTTTTTTTTTTTGTCTTTTTGCTATTTCTTGGGCCGCTCCTGTGGCATATGGAGGTTCCCAGGCTAGGGGTCCAATCGGAGCTGTAGCCACCGGCCTACTCCAGAGCCACAGCAATGCGGGATCTGAGCCGCATCTGCAACCCACACCACAGCTCACGGCAACGCCGGATTTTTAATCCACTGAGCAAGGGCAGGGACCGAACCCACAACCTCATGGTTCCTAGTCGGATTCGTGAACCACTGCGCCACGACGGGAACTCCAGGAACTCATTTTTACCATCACCCTGTCTAGAAATTGTATTGTGGAGGTGGTGCTAATGAGAAGGTGGACGACGGTATAGAGGTTTCGGGGGAGATCAATCCATTCATTTATCTAAAGAGGATCTGAGAAGAGAAATGGGAAGGATTCTTATTCAAGTGAAATTGAACTTCTAAGGAGGAACAAGGGGATATGTCTAGAATGCTTTCATTAGAAATGGGTTCTGATGTTGGGAATGAGTTTCCTAACAAAATACCATCTTTCAGTGATCTGGTCAGTTAGTCATTGGCTGCTACACCCAAGCAGCAACTCTGGGCCACCACATTGTTGCAGAGGTATGTGATCCCCCAGCTACCTTAATTGAATACTGCAGACTTTGGCAGTGAACCCTCCAAATCTGCAAGTGTTTTCACCCACACCATAACTTCTGGTCACAGCCGTCTCTTTAGTCATACCACACAGCCAGGAAGAAAATGCGCATCAGGAAAATACTCCTTTGGGGATTCAATGACCTCTACATTGGCCAAGTTAATTTGAAATTGGCTATTCCTATATTACATAACTAAATTGGCTAGGATGGTGGTGCATGTAGTAATAGGCAAGATTCTCTGAAGTATAGCTTCTTCTGTGTACAGAGATAATTTTTGTTTTATTCTATTCCATAGCAGGCATTGAAAAATGTGGGAGTGGAGTTCCCCTCGTGGCGCAGTGGTTAACGAATCCGACTAGGAACCATGAGGTTGTGGGTTCGGTCCCTGCCCTTGCTCAGTGGGTTAACGATCCGTCGTTACCATGAGCTGTGGTGTGGGTTGCAGACGCGGCTCGGATCCCGAGTTGCTGTGGCTCTGGCGTAGGCTGGTGGCTACAGCTCTGATTCAACCCCTAGCCTGGGAACCTCCATATGCCTCGGGAGCGGCCCAAGAAATAGCAACAACAACAACAACAAAAGACAAAAAAAAAAAAAGAAAAAAGAAAAAAAAAGAAAAATGTGGGAGTGGCCACCTGATATGGTCATGTCTGGTATGAAAGCTATAGGTGCTGATCCTCCCCAAGCATCTTGCATTTCAGGACCTTCCCTTCATTCATCCTTTTGACGGCAAGCAGATGCAGTATATAGTCCAAATAAAAACTACTTATGTTATCTCTTTTCCGCTCTTTGTTTCTCTTTTATTTCCAAGGCATTCCTTTGATGATCACAGGCTTTCTCAGGTCTCTTTCCCTTCCAGTTCCTTTTTTTTGTTCTTGTTGTTGTTGGCTGCACCTGAAGCATGTGGAAGTTCCTCAGCCAGGGATTCAAGCCACATCACATCAGTGACAACACCGGATCCTTATCTGCTAGCCTATCAGGGAACTCCATCCCTTCCAATTCCTAGGGAAATACTGTGGCAGGAATATCACAGAAAACAGCTGTTTGCCTATTGCAATGTATGTTGTCAGGGGGGCATCATACCCAGCCCCTGGGCTGCTGAGTCTTTGAGGTCCACCTTGTCAACTGGAGAGGACTGGTCTTTCCATAGCGCTCTTCCGCAAACACCACAAGCACCAAAAATATGATCCCATGTGAAAGAAAATGTGACATTAGCAGAAATAATTTGTAGCTTTGTTTTCCACCTTGGAAGACAGAATTTTGGACTCCAGGGACAAAGAAACTTGGAATGGAGTGAAATCCTTTAAAATCGACATTGTCAGACACTCAAAGATTTCCCAAGAGTTATACATTTCTTTTTATTTTAAACTAAAAATCAAGATCCTTACTTTGTTTTAACCTCAACTTTTTCTGCTCCAAATAATAAAAGGTGAACTATTAGGTAACTATCTATTTTCATTGCTACCAACTGGAGTAATGAAACAGCCTTTTATCTGGTGATCATATTTCCAATGTTGTTTTCTTTTGTTCTTCATGTAGGAAAAACAATGATTAAAAAAAATTTGAGAGGTGTCATGTCATGCCACTCTCCTGAATAAATACTTCCATGACTACATGACTCCAGACTTCAAAGTATTCAATTTCACTTGATAGAACTTTCCTCAGTCAAGTGTTACTATTTATTTAATCCATGGGTTTATTTGTGTAATAGCTGTCTGTCTATTGAACTACTAGCTTTATGAGGACAGAGACTATATCAGTTTATACGTCATTGTTTTTTTATTCATGCAGCATGAACAAGATAAAAATGTTTCCTGGCCCCCTGAACCTTATGGTTTAGTAGGAAACATTTTAAAAAATCAAACAGGTAATAACATAAGGTATGATATGCAGTTTTGGAAAAAATGAGCGCATGGCAGGTGTAGCTATAGCCAGTTGGAGGGACCGGGCAAAGTCAGAAAAGACTATCTGGTGGAAGTGACACATAAGGTGAAACTTAAAAGATGAACGGGGGGTTCCCATTAGGGCTCAGTGGAGATGAATCTGACTGGTATCCATGAGGATTCGGGTTTGATCCCCAGCCTCACTTGGTGGGTCAGGAATCTGGCATTGCTGTGTGCTGTGGTGTAGGTCACAGACGAGGCTCAGATCCCAAGTTGCTATGGCTGTGGTATAGGTCAGCAGCTACAGCCTTAAAAAGCCAAAAAAAAAAAAAAAGATGAGAATGGAAGCTAACCAGGCAATGAAGATGGCTAAGAATGTTTCTGGAAGAGGGGAGAGATGGTAAAAAATTGTACCGTGGATGCCTCTGATATGGTTCAATGGGAATGGTTCTTGGAGTGTTGTGTTGAAGTGAGGGGCAAAAAAGGATGTTAGACAGATGGGGCATCGTGAGCCATCCTTGAGCTCTTAAGAGCATCAGCAAGCCACTGTAGTGTTATAAACCAGGATTCATAGGGTCACAGAAACCCATTCAGGCCCTTGGGCTTCTTTGTTGAGAATGGCCTGGGGGAAAGGATGGAAAGTTAGGAGATAATTTCAGGAACCCAAGTGAGTAACTAGGGACACTGGGAGTAGGATGGGGCAGGGTCATTGGAGCAGAGAAATATAAAAATTATTAGAAGGTAGGTTAAACAAGATCTGATTTTTTTTTTTTTTTTTTTTGTCTTTTCTAGGGCCACACCTGAGGCATATGAAGGTTCCCAGGCTAGGGGTCTAATTGGAGCTATAGCCGCTGGCCTACACCACAGCCACAGCGGAATCTGAGCTGCGTCTTTGCCCTACACCACAGCTCACGGCAACACCAGATCCTTAACCCACTGAGCAAGGCCAGGGCTCGAACCCACAACCTCGTGGTTCCTAGTTAGATTTGTTAACCACTGAGCCACAACGGGAACTCCAGATTTGATGTTTTTTTTAAATTTAGGGCCGCACCCATGGCATACAGAAGTTCCCAGGACAGGAGTCCAATCAGAGCTACAGCTGCTGGCCTTAGCCACAGCCATAGATAGTATCACCAGATCCGAGCCAATCTGTGACCTACACCACAGCTCACGGCAATGCTTGATCCTTAACCCACTGAGTGAGGCCCGGGATCGAACCTGCATCTTCATGGATACTAGTTGGGTTTGTTTCCACTGAGTCATAACGGGAACTCCAAACAAGTTCTGATTTTTTTGACTGAAGGTGGGAATGAAGGAGAGAAAAGAGTCAAAGGAAATTCTGAAGTTTCTGGCATCAGCAGTGGGGAACAGGTGGGGAGAAGCTGGTTAGAGGAGAGATAAAGATGGTGAGTTCAGTTTTGGAGACACTGAGCTTAAAATGCCCAGAAGATGTCAAAGTATCAATGTCCAATAGGCAGGCGTGCGTGCAGGTCAGCGGCTTCACAGAGAGATTGGGCACAGAGATTTAAGATTTATAACAACAGAGTTGATAAAAATCACCAGTAGTGCACATGCAGAACAAGAGATGACCTCGGTAAGACTAAACTGTGAGGAACTATTTCAGAGGTAAAGGGCAAGCAGAAAAAGAGGACCTTGAAAAAATATCCAAGAGGACGGAGTTCCCACTATGGATCAGAGGAAACCGAATCTAACTAGCATCCATGAGGATGCAGGTTGGATCCCTGGCCTCGCTTAGTGGGTTAAGGATCCAGTGTGGTGGTGAGCTGTGGCATAGGTCGCAGACGCAGCTCAGATCCCACATTGCTGTGGCTGTGGTGTAGGCCAGCAGCTACAGCTCGCATTTGACCCCTAGCCTGGGAACCTCCAGATACCGCCCATGGGGCCCTAAAAAGACAAGAAGAAAAGAGGTCAGGATTATGGAAGTCAATGGAAGAAAGTGTTTCAAGAAAGGAATGGTGGACAAGTGGTGAAAAGTGCCCAGAAGAGCTGTCAAAAAGAAATTCTCCTTGACAGTAGTGTTTTCAGTGGTGTGGGAGGGGCAAAAGCTGGATTGCAGTAGAATGCAAAGGAATGGGGATTAAAATAGGTAACTTTCACAAACTGCTTAGTGGAAGAGGTAGAGGGGGGCAGGAAAGGAATGTGCAGTTAGCAATTTTAAAACTTTTTAATGCAGGAGATGCTCAGGCATGCTACATACTTCTGCAAAACAATCAGTGGAAAGTGAGTGGTTGAAGGCAAAAACGTAATTGAAGAAAATGTTCGAATCTTTACGTTCTTGAAAGAGATGTGATTTTCAAATATGTGGGTAGAATCAAATACCAGGAAATTACACTAAGTATGACAACAGTATTCTACTTGCATCCAGTTTCCATTATCTATCAAACACTGTAGAATATTTAAGTTAGGCATGAAATTTATCTTGGCTCCTAATGTCCTTAATATAAACTTAGTTGGATTTCATTGTTGATAAGATGTTTAAAATTGGACATTTCGGAGCATATCCATCCATTTGCTATGCATTTCGTGGCAAAATTCTTCAACTTTCTGAGTTACAGTGTTGAGCGTTATGTGCAAAAGCCAAAGGAAGCAAAGCTATGCAAATTTCTTGTTCTGGGTAAAGTAAAAACGTTTGTAGTATAAACTAGTTAGATATATTACACTAATGAGAGCAAAATTAGTCTTGACATATTTCTGGCAGGTCTAGAAAAATATGAGGTGTATTCTCTACCACACACAGAGTGTTGCATCAGAGTAACAAAGAGTATCATTGTTGAGCTTAGAAAGGGTTAGGAATAGGCTGCACTTGGACATACCCTGCCTCCCAGTAGGCTCAGATTAGAAACCTTTTTTTTTTTTTTTTTTGTCTTTTTGCCATTTTCTTGGGCCGCTCTCGCGGCATATGGAGGTTCCCAGGCTAGGGGTCGAATCAGAGATGTAGCCGCTGGCCTACGCCAGAGCCACAGCAACGCGGGATCTGAGCCGCGTCTGCAACCTACACCACAGCTCACGGCAACGCCTGATCATCAACCCACTGAGCAAGGGCAGGGACTGAACCCACAACCTCATGGTTCCTAGTCGGATTCGTTAACCACTGTGCCACAACGGGAACGCCTCAGATTAGAAACCTTAAAGACTCTTCCGGTTGAACCAATTCAGAGATTTTGGAACTATCTAGAGGTTTGGACTAGAAAGTTAGGGGCCACCATGGAAGATCTCAACAGGTGACAATTCCTCTAGGATATGCAACTGATGAAGACTTTCCATGTGAATAAACACTAATCAGCTCCCATACAAGGTGAGTAAAAGCCACAGAGAATTCTTAGGAGAATCATTGGAAAAGAAGAGGGTTGAATGTTGCTTTCATTTCATCTGAGACATTCGGAAGTTCGTGGGCCAGGGAGCAAACCAGCACCACAGCAGCGACCCTGAGCTGATGCAGTGACAACACTAGATCCTTAACCTGCTGCACCACAAGGGAATTCCTCATCCACGCAGCTCCTTTTTCCTTCATAGAGATGAAGTTGTGGGAATAAACTTTATTTCCAGAAAATAAAAGGAAAAATGCAAATGTGTGTTGTTCACCCGGTAAGATAGACTGTTGTGATTAAGTTTTTGGAAAGTCTGAAAACAGAAAGAGGGTTCAGGTCAGATGGGGTAAACAAATCGACCCACCACCTGTTTTTGTTAATAAAGTTTTATTAGAACACAGCTTCACCCATTTGTTTATGTCTTGGCTATGGCCACAGCAGAATTTGGTAATTGTAACAGAGACCTTTAAGGACTGCAAAGCTGCAAATATTTAATATTTTGAGCTTGAGAAAAAAAGCTCGCCGGCCCTCTAGTTCAGGAAATCAGTTTAATTTTTAAAAATTGTCTTTCTATAGGTTCCTTTTCCCCCTGTCTATGAAAATAGGTTGAAGTAAATAGCAAATGCAAAATGTTTAATTTTTAGTTGTGTATATGAGACTAAACTACCTCTCAATCAGTCTTCTCTGATTTCGGTGGAAACTGATGGGGAGCAATACTAGAAAGGTGAGTGTGTAAAGACAAAGAGCGACAGGGAACTAACCGTATTCAATATCCTGTGATAAACCATAATGGAAAAGAATATGAAAAAGAATATGTGTGTGTGTATGTATAACTGAACCACTTTGCTGTACAGCAGAAATTAACACAACAATGGAGTTCCCGTCGTGACGCAGTGGTTGACAAATCCGACTAGGAACCATGAGGTTGCGGGTTTGATCCCTGGCCTTGCTCAGTGGGTTGAGGATCTGGCATTGCCGTGAGCTGTGGTGTAGGTCGCAGACGCAGCCCGGATCCTGCATTGTTGTGGTGTAGGCCAGTGGCTACAGCTCTGATTAGACCCCTAGCCTGGGAATCTCCATATGCTGCGGGAGCAGCCCTAGAAAAGGCAAAAAGACAAAAAAAAAAAAAAAAGAAAGAAAGAAATTAACACAATATTGTAAACCAACTATATGATATATGTCAATAAAAAATTTTTTTATAGAAAAAAGATAAAAGGGACAGCGAAATAGCTAAGGAAGAATTGATTCATAAGGTCAAATGCACTTCCAAAGAAAATATTTCCAATTTTAATATAATTTCAATTCTTTTTTTTTTTTTTTAGGGTCACACCTGCAGCACATGGAATTTCCCAGATTGGGGGTCAAATCGGAACTACAGCGGGCAGCCTACACCACAACCACAGCAACGCCGGATCTGAGCCTCATCTGTGACCTTACGTTAGAGCTTGCGGCAATGCCGGATCCTTAACCCACTGGGTGAGGCCAGGAGTCCAGCCCACATCCTTATGGATACTAGTTGCTGAGTCATAATGGGAACTCTCCAAATTAACTTTCAGACCAGGTGTTTCAAGGGCTTAAAATAAATCAAATCAAATGGATTTCGTTGTTCCTTCCTATCTTGCTCTCACCAGGGGGTAATGTCTTTTTTTTTTTAATTTTTAAATTTTTATTGTTATTTATTTTTGTCTGTATTTTCTTGACGTTTTCTTGATTTTCAGCCTTTCAGATGTACAGCAAAATGATTCAATTATCAACATAAATATGTATGTGTATATATTCATATATTTTCAGATTATTTTCCATCATAGGTTATTACAAGGTAGTGAATATAGTTTCCTGTGCTATAAGGGGGTGATGTCTTTATTAGGAAGGAAACAAATATGGAGGAAGAAAACATGGTGTGTATTGAAGTGGCTTTTCTCTTCTTGGTAGGAGTGAAAATAAAACTCTCCAAATAAAAACTAAAATGCTATTTCCTATTATTTTCTCTGTCAAACTGAGGCTCTCTCATTCCCATGTTTCTCAGAAATTTTTCTGTGGTATATTATTATAAAATTTGATAAGTGAAGTTGGAATAATTTCTATTACCTGTTCTTAGGGGAAAATAGATATCAAATGTCTAAAACTACACACTTTGCCTTAGCAATTCCTTTATTTCAAAATCATTCTAAATAAATTATTGAGGTTGTCAATTTCTTTTCTTTTCTTTTTTTTTTTTTTTTTGTCTTTCTAGGGCTGAACCCATGGCATATGGAAGTTCCCAGGCTAGGGGTCCAATCAGAGCTGTAGCCCCAGCCTACATGACAGCCATGGCAAGGGAGATCTGAGCCATGTCTGCGACCTACACCGTAGCTCATGGCAATGCTGGATCCTTAAGCCACTGAGCGAGGCCAGGGATTGAACCTGCAATCTCATGGTTCCTAGTACAATTCGTTTCCACTGCGCCACAATGGGAACTCCACAAAGCCACTCTCTAAATGGGTGCTTTAACCTATTTTACAAATCCGAACCACCAGAATAATAAAACTGATTTCCTAAATCAGTTGTGACATTTATGTGTCATGTGTGTCGCGTGTCTTATAGGTAACGGTCATTTTCAAAATGATTTTTCATCTCTCCATTAGCAACGCTGTCTTGGTTATCATATTTGTACTTATTATCTCGCACATTCATTTCCTTATCACTTCCTGCCACTGCCTTGGTGAGTTTCTCCTGTTGATTGTTTCACTCGTCTCTGGACTCCTTGACTACAAGGGCACCCTGCCCCTGCACCTCCTGTCTGTCCTCCACACTGCAAGACAAGTGACAGGAACAAAGGGCAAGCCTGATTTTATCTCCGGGTTCTTTTAAATCCCGCAACTCTTAGCAAAGATTAAAGATGAACCCCAGCATTAGTAAGAATGCCAGAAAAGAGCACTTCTACATGACTAACTGGAGTGAACATTGCTATTTCTCCAGAAAGCAATTTGCCCTCGGGACCCAGCAACTTTCAACAGTACTTGTGGGTCTAGCAGCACTTACACGGACTTAACTCTGAAAGAGAATGAGAACATATGATCTGGATTTCTGGCCGAGAGTCTTCTATGAGCAAACTTCTAAAAACCCTTCTCAACAACTGATCAATCTGTTAGGAGAAAAAGAAGAATAGGACATACTAATGAGAAAAGAAAGAAAATTATTAATAAGAAAGAAAACTATGTTCAGTAGCGCCAAGTGAAGAACATGGCAGCTACATATCACAAAATCAAAGAAATGACTACAGAGTCTGGGGAGAATTAAATCTACCCCAAGGAACCAAAACTGAGAGAAGGATTCATGGTTGTGGAAAATAAGTGGAGAAAACTTTGGTAAGGAGTGGTGGATAGGTCCTTGATTTCAGGAGAATGGGGGACAATATTTACTGTCCACTGCCTCCAATCATAGAACCATAAGGCTATTAGAGGCAGGGCTGTGGTCTAAAACATGTGTCAAGCTGCATGATTATTTAATGATAGGATGCAAAATAGGGTTAAATTTTGTTTTAATTTTTATTTATTTATTTATTTATTTATTTATTTATTTGGTGTACCCATGGCCTGCAGAATTTCTCAGGCCAGTGATCATACCCAGGCCACAGCAGTGTCAATGTCAGATCCTTAACACTCTGAGGTACCAGGGAACTCCTAATTTTGTTCTTTATGTTTTCCCCATTGAAAAATGTTTATTAATGAAGGTGAATTGACAAGAAAAAAAATTAAAGTAAAAAAAAATATGTCCGTGGTTCCCCAAGACCCTTAATATAATTATCTTCTCCTTTTCATATTCAGGTTCTGCTGAAACATGGTATGCTCTCTTTCTCTCCCACACCTTTGCACATGTTTTCCCTGCAACTGTCTACAGAGTTCTTTGTAGTCAGTGATTACTCAGCTAAAAGGTACCTCTATGAGGAAACATTCCGTGGCATCACCAGGTAAGATGTAACCTCCTCTTTGGTGATCCTGTTAGACTCTGAGTGTGCATTTCTCTCTCCTGTACAGTCAGAGCTCTAGGAACCCAGAGATTGCGTCACTTTAAATTTTGTGTGTAATTTCTCTTTTTTTTTTTTTTTTTTTTTTTTGCTTTTTAGGGCTGCACTTGCAGCATAAGGAGGTTCCCAGGCTAGGGGTCTAATCAGAGCTATAGCTGCCAGCCTACACCACAGCCACAGCAACGCCAGATCCGAGCCGTGTCTGCAACCTACACCACAACTCACGGCAACACAGGATCCTTAACCCACTGAGAGAGGCCAGGGATTGAACCTGGAACCTCACGGTTCCTAGTCGGATTCGTTTCTGTTGTGCCAGGATGAGAACTCCATTTGTGTGAAATTTTATCAGTTTGTGGAATCTACACCCAGGAAATTGGACATTAATACTTCATTTTCTTCGGTCTCTCCCTTGGGTTTAGTGGGGAAATTTCTCACAATATTGCCCAGAGGACACAGGTGAGTAAAGAAGTATTTTTCTTGCATGTTGCTTTCACTTTATATTTATTGTTACCTATCCAATTCAAATGAGTAAGTATTTAATTTCTTTTGATTTGTTCTATGTTTATTTATATTTTGTTTATTCTTCCAGAACAAGGAGATCGCATTTCTTGTGTTTGGATTGCCTCACATACAGGATCAACTGTAGGCACATGAGTTCACTTAAATTTTGCACAACATGATGACCATATTTTCATTCCTCAGACATAAAAGTGGTTACAATTACTTTCTCAGATGCAGATGTTACTGGTCTTACCATGCACGGTGCAGAGGTGGTACATTTATAGAGGTGCAAGAAAATGAACACACTGCTTTTATTCTTCTCTGTACTAATCTGCCAAGAAAAACTCTGAGCTGACTTTTAGACTTTAGCAGATTAGATTTATGGAAATTAGAAATATGTCCCTATGCAAAAGATTTTAAAAGATTTTATGCTGATAGTTACAGAATTTTCAGCTGATTTAGGCTAAAGTAGACCACTCAGTTCTTTCCAGAACCTCAACTAAACCCAATCTTTGGAGAAAAAAGAAAGCAAAACAACTTTAATTTTAGCAGGGAAGTTAATTTTTTTTTAAGTGAATGATTAAAGATTTTAACTTTATTATAAAGTCATATTATTTTTCATTTTTAAAAAACAAAACAACTAGGAGTTCCCTTCGTGGCGCAGTGGTTAACGAACCTGACTAGGAATGATGAGGTTGCAGGTTGGATCCCTGCCCTTTCTCAGTGGGTTAAGGATCGGGTGTTGCCATGAGCTGTGGTGGAGGTCGCAGACACGTTCTCGGATCCCAAGTTGCTGTGACTCTGGTGTAGGCCGGAGGCTGCAGCTCCGATTAGACCCCTAGCCTGGGAACCTCCATATGCCGAGGGATCGGCCCTAGAAAAGGCAAAAAGACAAAAAACAAAACAAAACAAAACAAACAAAAAACAACTAGATTGCTCTTTTCTGTAATCTAGACAAAATGCTTTTAGTAGTCCTCTATCTCTTTGACAAATCAGAAAGGTCTAGATTGCCATAATTGGAGAGCTCTGTCAAGACACTTCTAGGTTTGCATTTTTCCCAGGTTCATGTCACAATACCATAAATTATATTTAACTTTGAATGCTTATTTAAAATTGCCTTGAAACAACTGGTAACATGACAAAGGTTTTTGCAAGCTAGGCAACATTTTAGTCTCAAACTTTGCTGAAAGCTGAAACCAGTGTGAGTTTTGACAGAGCAGGAAAGAGAGGAGGAGAAGGACATGAGGAGGAAGGAGATGCATCAAGCAGAGGACAATACTAAGTGGATAAAATGTGATTTTTGCATTTGATGAACTCCTATTTTACCAATACCCACTTTTCCAGTTTTAATTGTGATTTGTGGTGTTATCGGTGAATCACAAGCATGAGCACAGGCACACAGGCTGAGGATTACAGTACAGATGACACAAACTGCATTTCCAGTCTTCGAAATTTCTGGTTTGGCAGTTTGCCTGCTTTTTCAGGATGGGCGTTAAGGAGAAACACAATTTTTGCAAAAGCATTTCTTTCAAAAACGTGGTGCAGATTTGCATAGAGCCATTGAATTTGCTAATCGGACTACTTAAGAAATGCCACTTTTTCTGTTCTGTGAAATTAGGATTTGGTGCTGACATGATTGGCCTGTAGAGAGTGTATTTTTTTCTCAAGTGTTTCCTGAAGTGATGGGTTAATAATGAGACAGGCTGTGGGCATTTTACAGTCTGACTCCAGGACTGATGTGCTGGCATTGGCCAACTAAATAGAGCTACTGTGTGTGAAGGTCATGGGTGGCCAGCTACCTCCCTGACACTTTAATATGAAAAACAATTTTAAAGACTTTCAGAACCAAGAATATTTACAAGGATTTGATTTATGGATCTTTGAATTTTTTAAATAAGACTTTTCAGGATAATAGAATAAAAACCTAAACTTCAAAATCAAATGTATTGGGTATTTGGGGGTTTTTATTTCTCTGCCCCAGTCCATCATCTTAATTTTTCAAATTTAATTACTCTTATCTATTTCTGGATTTCCAACATTGGAGATTCCTCTAGGATATTAGAAGTCTGTTTTAAAATCTTTTTTTTTTTTTTTAAAACAGATGTTCTATTGCCAGGATATAGTCCAATATGATAAGATAACGGAACTGAATGAAAAGCAGACAATTTTCACTGTTTCAAGAACTCAGACATAGGCCAAACACTCTGACATAAACGACAGCAACATCTTCTCAGATCCACCTCTTAGAGTACTGACAGTAAAAACAAAAATAAACAAATGGGACCTAATCAAACTTAAAAGTTTCTGCACAGCAAAGGAAACCCTAAACAAAACAAAAAGGCAACCCACAGAATGGGAGAAAATCTTTGCAAGTGAATCACCTGACAAGGAAGGGATTACTCTCCAAAATTTATAAACACCTTCTGCAGCTCCATACCAAAAAAACAAACAACCCCATCAAAAAATGGGCAGAAGATCTAAACAGACAAGTCTCCAAAGAAGACATACAGATGGCCTGGAAACACATGAAAAGATGCTCAACATCACTGATTATTAGAGAAATGCAAATCAAAACCACTCTGAGGTACCACCTTACACCAGCCAGAATGACCATCATCCAAAAGTCTACAAACAAGAAGAGCTAGAGAGGGTGTGGAGAAAAAGGAACCCTAGTACACTGTTGGTGGGATTGTAAATTGGTGCAACCACTGTGGAAAGTATGGAGATTCCTCACAAAACTAAACATAGAACTACCATTTGATCCAGTAATCCCACTCCTGGGTATCTATCCAGAGAAAACCATGACTCGAAAAGACACACGTACTCCAATGTTCATTGCAGCTACTATTTTCAATAGCCAAGACATGGAAACAACCTAAATGTCCATCGACAGAGGAGTGGATCCAGAAGATGTGGTACACATACACAATGGAATATTAGTCATTAAAAGGAACAAAATACCAGCATTTTTAGCAACATGGATGGACCTAGAAACTATCATGCTAAGTGAAGTCAGCCATACAATGAGACACCAACATCCAATGCTTTCACTGACATGTGGAATCTGAAAAAAGGACAGACTGAACTTCTTTGCAGAACAGATGCTGACTCACAGACATTGAAAAACTTATGGTCTCTGGGGGAGACAGTTTGGGGGGTTGGGGGATGTGCTTGGGCTGTGGGATGGAAATCCTGTGAAATCAGATTGTTATGATCATTATACAACTACAGATGTGATAAATTCATTTGAGTAATAAAAAAATATATATATATATATTAAAAAAAAACTCAGTCTTGGAGTTCCCACTGCGAGCTCGACTAGTATCCATGAGGATGGAGTTGATCCCTGACCTTACTAAGTGGATTAGGATCTGGCATTGCTGTGAGCTGTGGTATAGGTCAAAGATGCAGCTTGGATCCAGCGTTGCTGTGATTGTGATGCAGGCCAGCGGCTACAGCTCCATTCAACCCCTAGCCTGGGAACCTCCATATGCCACCAATTCAACCCTAAAAAGACAAAAGGAAAAAAGGAAAAAAAGAACTCAGTCTTGGAAAATACATTTAACAGCTAATGATTTGGAACAATTTCTCTTAAGAGATTTGACAAAGTAATAGTCATTAGAGTTATTAACTTTACTGGAAACCCCATGTAAGACATGGAATACTAGAAAACAGATTGCTGTTCCAGTCTGCTTGACAAGGGTTTGAATCTCATCTCTGCCAGCTACAAACTGTGTGAAGTTGGGCAAGTTCTGTATACTCTGTGAGCCTCGATTTCTCATTTATAAATGGATAAAGAACTAATCAAACATGAAGGACCTTTTTTTTTTTTTTTTTTTTTCTTTCTTTTTAGAGCTGCACCTGAGGCATAAGCAAGTTCCTGGGCTAGCGGTCGAATCAGAGCTGCAGCTGAGGTCTACACCACAGCCACAGCAACACTTGATCTGAGCTACATCGGTGACCTACGCTGCAGCTTGCGGTAACGCTGGGTCTTTAACACACTGAGCTAGGCCTAGGGGTTGAACTCTCATCCTCATTGATAATAGCTGGGTTCTTAACCCGCTGAGCCACAGTGGGAACTCCCTTAAGCTTGCCTTTCCAGTCTTGGAGGGGAGAAGCATGGAAAGACATGCAAAATCATGATTGCTTATGGTTATTTAAATTCCCAGTGGGTCGTAGGAACACGCAGGGCCATGAGTTAGTGAGGAAGTTCCATTTCCACGGGTGGCTCTGCTGCCCATTCTTTGTGTGATTTTGTTACTCAGCCTCTCTGGGTTTCACCTGTAGATAAGGCGTTTGGGTCAAATCAGAGGTGATGACCATGGCCCCCTCCCCCTCTTCCCACCCAGTCATCACATCATCCAGAGACAGCATTCAGGGAGCTGAAAATCTAAACTTCTATACCGCAGGTGGATGGATCACGTGCAGTTTTCGAAGCAGAGAGTTCAGAGATAAGAGCAGCTTTTCAAAGAAGTCTGTGATCACAAATCACTGACAATAAACCCATCAGCAAAATTAAAACATGTAATTTCAAAGGCCCTCATTGAGCAAAATACTTGTGCATTTAATCCTAGTATGCTAGGATTAAATTTGATGTAGAGTAAGAAAAGCCCATTTTTCAGTGTAATTTCTTTTCCTTCCTTTAAAAAAAAATTTTTTTTTTTTTGTTTTTTACTTCTTAGGGCTGTACCCATGGCATATGGAAGTTCCCAGGCTACAGGTCAAATTGGATCTACAGCTGCTGGCCTGCATCATAGTCACAGTAATTTAGGATTCACAGCTCAGGACAACGCCAGATCCTTAACCCATCGGAGCAAGGCCAGGGATCGAATCCGCATCCTTATGGATACTTAGTCAGATTTGCTACTGTTGAGCCATGATAGGAACTCCATCCCAGTGTAATTTCCAAGTGCTAATGGCTATAGGATTTCAAAACAAATAGCCTCAAAGCCATTCTTCAGAGGGATATGAAAAAAGAGGAAAGGGCAGCCCACGATTTCACTATATCTAATGTGCCTAGAACTCTAATACATGTAAGTCTCTTCTACTGATCTTATTTCATGCCGTAAGCCTACATTTCCTTTGTGAGAATGCCTGAGAAATCGTTGAATCATTTATTTTGCACCCATTCGGGTGTTTTAACTTCTCCCAATATGTTAATATTTAAAAAAAAAAAAAAAAAAAAAAAAAAAAACACGTTCCTGAGAAGAGGAATTTGCTTGGGATCTCAGTGTGTAAAGTTCATGGTTTTGGTTGCAAACTCAATGAAGTGCATCATGCTGAAATCATGAAATTATTCCAGGAGTTGTATGTGACTTTTTTTGAGAACAAAAGAAAAAAGAAAAGATTTTGGCAGCAAAGTAGGGAGTTTCCTCAAAGTTTCTGAATGCTTATATTATTCTCAGAGGAAGTTTGCCAACAGGACACTTGAAACTTTTCTGTGTTTGGAAAGCTAGGGAATTCTTATCATATGCACATGGGAAAATATAAGTTTGTTATTTGGAGATTGCGATGAAATGAACAGTGGTCTAGTTGGTTGCTGGTCAGAGGCAGGTTGAATGATTCCCAAGTTAATTTTTTCTTTCAGCTCTACAACGTCTTTCAGGCACATTCCCTGGCAAACACCTTCCAATCTCTCTTTCTAGGCAGTGACAACAGTGCCCATGATGGCATCACTGCAAAGTTGAAGCCTTGCCCCAAGGTCATGCTACTTGAGATTGTTAGCAGCTGTTTTGTCTTTTATTTACTATCCTTACCTTCTACCCCACTACCATGTCCAGCTCAGTCTTCACACAGATATTTTCAAGATTCCTCTTAGTTTCCACAGTCACAGAGTCTTTTTTCTTTTTTTAGACTGTGTTTTGTTGTTGTTTTTATTGTTGGTGGTGGTGGTGGCTTTTTTGGGGGGGAGGGGGCGTGCCCAAAGCATGCAGAAATTCCCGGGGCCAGGGATCAAACCTGTACCACAGCAGTAACCAGAGTCACAGCAGTGATAACGCCAGAGCCTTAACCTGCTGAGCCACCAGGGGAGTCTACAAAGAATTTTAATTGCATTTCATCTCTACTATGGTTACTTCTCTAAAGGCTCAACTATTTTTTTCCATAATCTTTTTTCCTGTTAGTTAAGTTATACTGGGCAATAAAAATTATCTTCCTCATGCATTCTGCATTCTGGATCTATTTACCTATTTATTTGTCTATTTCATGACCCTTTAATATTTATCACTAAATACAAACAACCTGTAAAACTTTTTTTTTTTTTTTTTTTGTCTTTTTGTCTTTTTTGTTGTTGTTGTTGTTGCTATTTCTTGGGCCACTCCCGCGGCATACGGAGGTTCCCAGGCTAGGGGTTGAATCGGAGCTGTAGCCACCGGCCTAGGCCAGAGCCACAGCAACGCGGGATCCGAGCCGCGTCTGCAACCTACACTACAGTTCACGGCAACGCCAGATCATTAACCCACTGAGCGCGGCCAGGGTTGGAACCCGCAACCTCATGGTTCCTAGTCGGATTCGTTAACCACTGTGCCACGACGGGAACTCTCAACCTGTAAATCTTAATCTTTTCTCTCCCTGTACATAGTCTTCATCTTAGTTTGTCCAATGCATACATTCTATGAGGTGCTTAATGGTAAAAAGATGATAGAAAAAGGCCTCTAACATTGCAGGGAATCATAGTTTTGTAGATTAAACAGATATGTAGACAATGATACGTTTCAACACTTGTCAAATGATAAGGAACAGATTTATTGTTCAATTTTATCGTCCTCATCAGGGAACGGACCAGAGCTGTCAGTTCAATGTTATTCTCAGCACCTAGCCTGATGCCTGGCACAGAATAGGGGTAGACAACATGTTTTTTAAAATTAATTACTGAATCATGGCTGGAACAATAGTATTCTAATAGTGGCACATTCAAGCTTCAACAGAGATAGCTAGGATCTATTTTCTTCTGCATAAAGAGATCAGAGAAGGTTTCACAAAAAGGACAGTATCTGAGCTGAGACTTAAAGAATCAGTAGAAGTTGAGGAAAACATGTAAATTGGCTACTGCGGTGACAAAGGATAAATACAGGAACTGTCAGGAAACAGACTTGGCACGGACTTTTTTCTGTAAGTCAGCGTTTCTGAATGTGTGTTCTGAGGACACTGGCCCTGCCTGTTGTTCAGAGAAAGTAGATTTCCGTGGGCAGTTGGTGGGCTGGTAGATGTTTAACAAGGAGTTTTCTTGGAAAAATGAAAAGTCCTGTTTCACAGCATTTTGTTGGGAAGAAATGCAGGCCACTTCATAGTATTTCCACTATACAGATATAACAGACATAAGAACAGACGTAACTTCAAGGCAGTAATGTATAGTCCCAGTAGGGGAGGAAAAACAGTTTCTGCTCCACCTTCTGAGCTTTATGGCACAAATTAACAAGAGGAAAACAAACAGACGTTTATAAACATGGATGCCTCAAGATTGCATGGGGAATTCTCAGGGAAAAATGAATCACTCCTCAAAATGGCTTAGAATTCAGATTTAAATGCCAGCTTAATAGGGGGAGGGGAGGAGGGATATAGGCCTCTTTGGGGAGAGGAAACCGTTTTTAGGAAGGCTGCAATGGGCCCCTGGAGAAGAAGATGAGAGCTATGATAGTTTGTGACAAAGTTTCTCTCGGTAGGGTGTTGACGTCTAGTGTCTCTTGTGAGAAAAGCCAGCCCTCCTTGGTTGATGAAAGTCCCAGGAAGGGAGATCTATGACAACTGAGCTCCTTTTGGAGACTCTGTCTTTTAGAAAACAGGAGTTCAAAAAAAAGAAAACAGGAGTTCAGAAAAGCTTCTCCCTGCATTTGCTGTTGAAAAATTTCAAGTGCCTATCGTTCAAAATAATCAACACACCAAAGTGGTATATTTTGAAATACGTATTCCCCCAGAATTCATACAATAATTAGAAATTGATGAGTTTTGTGTATTTATTACCTTAGTTTTTAATATGTCTTTACTTATAAGTTTATATACTTTAATTTTTATTTTTATCTATTTTTATTTTATTTTATTTTTTGCTTTTTTTTAGGGCCACGCCGTTGGCATATGGAGGTTCAGGCTAGGGGTCCAGTGGAAGCTGCAGCCACTGGCTTACACCCAGCCACAGCAAAGCAGGATCTGAGCTGCATCTGCAACCTATGCCACAGCTCATGGCAATGCTGGTAATGAACCACTAAGTGTCCATGAGGATTAGTGTCCATGAGGATTCTGGTTCGATTCCTTGCCTCCCTCCATGAGTTAAGGATCCTGCATTTCTGTGGCTGTGGTGTAGGCCTGCAGCTGTGATTCAGCTCCTAGTCTGGGAACTTTCATATACTTCAGGTGCGGCCCTAAAAAGCCAACAAAACAAAAACCAACCAAACAACCTCCCCCACATTATCTGCCTTAGTTGACAGTCTGGACAATAAATAACCTTATTTTTTGTGTAGCAGAGCAGGAGTGACCTGGCATACTGTATCTTGGTGACATGTCGACTCATTGTCCAGTTGCTTTAGTCTATTACTGGAAAGAGTGATAAAATTTACTGTTTTCTATTTTCTTTCCCCCCACTTTCCTAATTCCTTATAAAAGTAATATATGCCCATTGGAATGCCTACTACAAATCATATTCTACCTTTTCAAATTTCTGCTTGATCCACACAAAGTTCTTTCAAGAATTTTTTTTGGTTTATTTTCAAATAATTGTCTACTAGTTGCAGTTATACACATTAATTTTTTATTTCAGCATTTTCTACCTCCTACCTTTATAATTTCTACGTCTTTTTTTGTGTGTGTGTCTTTTCTGGAGTGGCACCCAAAGCATATGGAGGTTTCCAGGCCAGGGGTCTAATTGGAGCTGTAGCTGCTGGCCTACACCATAGCTCACTCCTTCCTAGTCCAATTCATTAACCACTGAGCCATGACAGGAACTCCTTATAATTTCTACTTTTGTCCAGCAATGTATATTTTTCCCCCCTAGGATACCATTTCTTTTGGATGATTCATGATTTCTCGCCTTTGCTACTAGATCACAATCTCACAGAGTGGACTCTATGCCTTACATGTCTGTATACTTTTAATAATGCTTGGTACAGAATTGTGTCAAGAGTGTTTCCCCATAAAAAAAGTATTTCTGGGACTTCCCATTGTGGCTCAGTTGAAATGAATCCAACTAGTATCCATGAGGATGAAGTTTCAATTCCTGGCTTTGTTCAGTGGGTCAAGGATCCAGCATTGCTATGAGCTGTGGTGGAGGTTGAAGACATGGCTGGAATCCCCTGTTGCTGTGACTGTGGCGTAGGCTGGCGTCTGTGGCTCCAATTTGACCCCTAGCCTGGGAACTTCCATATGCTGCAGGTGCAGCCCTAAAAAGTAAAACAAACAAAGCAAAACAAACAAACTGTATTTCTAACCTAAGAAGCAAGTGATTATAGAGCAGAGGTAACAGACACCTTCAGAATGCTCAAGTTTTGTTTCCAGCTTATACAAGCTGGTTAGCCAGAGCTGGAAGCCAATACAAAGGAAGACTTTAGCAGCACTTGGAAAATAATTCTATCTATGTAATGGTTAGCTGGAGCAGAGGGCTGGCTGTTAGCCCCTTATTTGTCATCTGAACCTACCACTCTCTGGAAGTGTGCCAGAAGAACAAAGAACCTTTACTCTCCTATTTACTCCTATTTACTCCTTAATCTCTTCCTCCTTCTCCTCTTTCTCCTCATTCCCCCTCCTTCTCCCCCACCCTCTCTTTTCCTCCTCCTTTTTTCCCCCTTCTTCCTCTCCCACTTCGTCTCTTATGACCCTTTTTCTTTTTCTCTTCACTAATTTCAGGGGTACACCGTAGTTTTGCAATTCCAGTCATGCTCTAGGAATTACAGAAATAGAGCCATCAACTTTAAATTGTAAAGTGGGGAGTTTCCATCATGGCTCAGCAGTTAACGAACCTGACTAGCATCCATGAGGATGAAGGTTTGATCCCTGGCCTCACTCATTGGGTTAAGATCTGGCATTGCTATGAGTTTGGGGTAGGTTGCAGGCGCAGCCCAGATCCCATGTTGCTCTGGCTTTGGAGTAGGCCAGTGACTACAGCTCTGATTGGACCCCTAGCCTGGGAACCTCCATTAGCCGAGGGTGTGGCCCTAAAAAGACAACAAAAAAAATTGTAAAGCGGAAAGACGAAAAATAAAATCTAATTATTATCAAATCTTTTGTTTTGGCCACTGTTTTTCTTACCATCAGATTTTTATTTCCCTAGAAATTTGAGAAATCTGACAGGTAGTTCTGTAGCTCCTGGTCTTACCTAAACTCTTAGAAGAGCAGACAATCTTCTGTAATGCTCTTGTGATTAATAATGCTGGGTAGAGAAATAATCCAGCCTGTTTATGCTAGTGTGCTTTCATGATGAATTATGTCTATTATTTGTAGACTGTATCTAAGAATTTTTATCTCAATATTGTATTATAAAATTAGAATATTTGAGGGGGTTGGTAGATGTAAATGATTACATTTAGAATGGATAAGCTGACCTACTGTACAGCACAGGGACCTATGTCCAATCTCTTGGTTGGAACATGATGGAAAATAGTATGGATTAAAGAATATATATATGGGAATTCCTGTCGTGGTGCAGCAGAGGCAAATCCGACTAGGAACCAAGAGGTTTCGGGTTTGATCCCTGGCCTCATTCAGTGGGTTAAGGATCCCAAGTTGCCATGAGCTGCAGTGTAGGCTGCCATGACCTGTGGCTTGGATCTGGCATTGCTGCGCTGTGGTGTAGGCCAGCAGCTGCAGCTCCGATTGGATCCCTAGCCTGGGAACCTCCATGTGCCACAGTGTGGCCCTAAAATGACAAAAAGACAGAAAAAAAAAAAAAAAGAATATGTACGTATGACTGGGTCAACTTTGTTGTACAGCAGAAATTGAAGGAACGTTTTATTTTATTTTGTTTTTTTTAAGGCCATACCCACAGCATATGGAAGTTCCCAGGCTAGGGGTCAAATCAGAGCTGCAGCTGTGAGCCTACGCCCCAGCCACAGCAATGCTGGATCCTTAACCCACTGAGCGAGGTCAGGGATAAACCCATGTCCTAATGGATACTAGTCGGATTTGCGATTGTTGATCCACTATGGGGACTTCCTGAAGGAACATTTAAAATAACTATAATTTAAAAATTGTTTATAAAATACTTACATGCATTTAAAACAGTGTGTGTTAAATATTTAAAGGCACAAGGACATGCCATGATATAATGTTAAGTGAATAAAATATTGTACAAAGAAAAAAATTAGGATATTTTATTATTAAATAAATTTATGGGAGTTCCCATCATGTGCAGCAGAAACAAATATGACTAGGAACCAGGAGGTTGTGGGTTCGATCCCTCCCCTTGCTCGGTGGGTTAAGGATCCAGCGTTGCCGTGAGCTGTGGTGTATGTCGCAGACGCTGCTCAGATCCGGCATTGCTGTGGCTCTGGTGTAGGCCAGCAGCTACAGCTCTGATTAGACCCCTAGCCTGGGAACCTCGATGTGCTGCAGGTGTGGCCTTGAAAAGAAAATAAAAAATTATGTATTATTTTAGCTCTAGAGGAAATCAGAGAAACCATGTTGTTTAACTGCATTACAATATTATAAGAAAAATTTAAAGGCACATTACTGGCTTGCTGAAGGTAAGAGGTGGAAAGTAGTTATCATCTCTTCTTAGAGCCATGACACTTTTCTGTAATATCATTTAGCGGTTTTGTTTTGTTTTGTCTTTTTTTAGGGCTGCACTCATGGCATATGGAGGTTCCCAGGCTAGGGGTCCAATCAGAGCTGTAGCTGCCGGCCTACACCACAGCCACAGCAATGCCAGATCCTTAACCCACTGAACGAGGCCAGGGATCAGACCTGCAACCTCATGGTTCCTTCTCGGGCTTGTTAGCCACTGAGCCACCACAGGAACTCCCATTTAGTGTTTTTGAGGATTGTTCATTCCTTAGTCCCTAAAGGATTCCTATGATTTTTATTTATTTATTTCTCTTTGCTTGACTTTTGAATCCCATTCCTTTACCTCCTTTTGTTTTCGAACATGTGTCCTTGAAGGGGGAAAAATCTTCCTTGGCCATGAATGGCTTCCTGGAGGATGAGAGGTGGTTAAATGGAGCTCAGGAATTACTGGGGAAGCACAGAAAGCCGGTGTGGTCTACAGAGAGACAAGACTCCTCAGGAACTAAGTTCAAGTTTGATGTCTTCTGCAGGTTCTGTGACCTTTGCTCCAGCTCTCTTAGTCTTGGGCTGCCTCCTCTGTGGGAGGAAAGCCTTTTAACATTCTCTTTCACACAAAGGACTAAAGAATGCATTGCTATTGCTAGAGAATTTGCTGTTTAAAATGTGCTTGGGCTGTGGGATGGAAATCCTGTGAAATTGGATTGTTATGATCATTATACAACTACAGATGTGATAAATTCATTTGAGTAATAATAAAAAAAAGAAAAAAGAGAAAAAAAAGAAAAGACATAAGGCAAAAATAAAAGGCAGAAAAAAAACAGTTTTGATACAACAAAGAGATATAAAAATTAAAAAAAAAAAAAGTGGCACCTTGACATTCCATCCTACCTCTCTCTGTTCCTAAAAATGGAAGACTGGTCAAAAATGAGCACTTGAATTGCCTTCGTTCTTTCAAAATCCAAGATATTTCATTGCATGCCTGACTCTTAGTAAAAAATGCTGAGAACCTTTCAAAAGGCATTTTTATCTAAAGGCAATCTGTTAATACAGGAGGCCCAGGTAAACGTTTCAGATTAGAAAAGAAAGGAAGTCAACAAAGCTTCCCATTGATGATTTAAATGTTTTCAATGGGTTTAGGTGCAGAAGACATTTTAGAAATTTGAGGAATGTGAGAATTATTTAGACTAACCTCTAGGGGAAATAGTGAAGAAAATAATTGCTATCTACTTCAACCCTGGCTGAAGTTAGTTAGCATATTCTTCGCATGAGTACATCAGCAGTAGTGGGTATGAGGATGATGAGAAAAGTAGGTTTAATTCAAGACAGAGGATTATCATTGCTGGTATAACGAAGTGCTAGAGGAACAAAGGATGTTCCATTGATTTTTGGACATCTCTGAAATGACTTACCATGAAGGCTAGGCTGGGACAATAAAAATGGGGCTGAGACAGAAAAAGACTGGGAGGAGTTCCCCGTCCTGGTGCAGTGGTTGGCGAATCCGACTAGGAACCATGAGATTGCAGGTTCGATCCCTGCCCTTGCTCAGTGGGTTAAGGATCTGGCATTGCCATGAGCTGTGGTGTAGGTCGCAGATGCGGCTCGGATCCTGCGTTGCTGTGGCTCTGGTGTAGGCTGGTGGCTACGGCTCCAATTAGACTCCTAGCCTGGGAATCTCCATATGCCGCAGGAGCGGCTGAAGAAACGGCAAAAAGACAAAAAAGAAAAAGACTGGGAAAGGAAAATTAAAATGGTATTGGTATTGCTAAGAGTGATCTCTAAGATGGAGCTGGGAGGCCTTTAAAGAAGTGCAACCTACGCACATCTCAGCCTGGATGGACTCTGTACTCTTGGCCGCTAACTGTCCTGATAACTTCATCCAGAACATCTGCCAGAAATTCAAGGTACTTATTGGATGCTTACTCTAAAATATCTTGTGATAGCTTATCAACTTTGACCCTAAAATGACTTGTGATTCCTTAAGGACGAATATTTCCTGACTCACATCAGAGTCAATCACCATTCTCACCAGGCAACTTTTAATAACCTCATGGCCTTTTGTCTTTATAAGCCCCTGACTTTTTCTCTTCCCAGGAACACTCTCAGAGTTACTCTGAATCTGTGTCTCCCGAACTGGAATTCTTTAGATTCTGAATAAACTCTTTTCTTATTTGCCACCTCCTGAATTATTTTTTGGTGGATAAGACAGAAGAAGAGCTTAGTGGGGGTTCTCTGAGGTGTAGTACCTTCTCTCTGTGGTCTTGTGCTGTCATTTAATGGATGTTCCAACCATGGAATCTTATTTTTTAATTAGAAATTAAATTCTTTACTTAATTTTTTCCTTTGGCCACACAAAAATATTCGATCTCGCTTAAAACCTTCAAGAAAGACAGCCAGTTTCAGTAAATAGTACCCCTCTCTCCAGAGAAAGTCTTTATTATAAATGTAAATTGCAAAGGCATTTCTCTTAAAAGCTGAGCTCAAGTTTGTCTTTAATGTCCTCAATAGAGAAGCCTACCAGTTGTTCAATCCCTATTCAGCCTCCTCTTTATCAAGATTAATTATGTGATTAAGCCACGGCATGTTTTTAACCTTTTCCTAACAATCTATTAGGTTGAACATAGGAAACTGCCATCTTTGTAGGTCATGGATGGTTATGTTTTCACTTTCATATGTTCAACTTATTATTTCAAATTTCATTTCTCTAATTTTGAAAAATATTAGACCTAGAGTCTGGTTTTTAGTGAGTGAAGAATTACAGTGTGTACATGCCAAGAACTATTTCAAATATTAAACTTTCAATAATGGTACAATAATGAACCTATTGACTTTAAAAAGATGTAGCACCACTAATTTCTTAAGATGAAGAAAATATAGTGCCTCCTCAGATTCTTTCAGTCATGCTTAATCATTATCTATTCCCTATCTTTCCCTTATATCATTTTTTTCCCCTCTCTTTCTCTCCTTGGTTCTCTTATGTAACTTTTTTTTTTTTTTTTTTGTCTTTTGTCTTTTTAGGGCCACTCCCTCAGCATATGGAGGTTCTCAGGCTAGGGGTCTAATCATTGGAGCTGCAGCTGCCTGCCTACACCACAGCTATAGCAACACAGGATCCAAGCCGAGTCTTCCACAAACACCACAGCTCACAGCAACACCAGATCCTTAACCACTGAGTAAGGCCAGGGATCAAACCCAAATCCTCATGGATGCTAGTCGGGTTCGTTAATCACTGCGCCATGACAGAAACTCCTCTTACGTAACTTTTATTCCATTTTATTTCTTCTACATCAACTTCAATTTAATACTTGAAGTGCCAAATCAGCTTGCAAATTTTATGAAAATGTGATGTATTTCATTATCCCAATAGATAAAAAAATTGTACAACCTCAAAGCCAGGCCCCCATCTCTTGTTGCCTCCTCTAACATTGACATGACAAGGACTCTCTGTTTCCAGGTTTGTGAATTGACAAGATGCTTAAATGAAGAGTTGACTTCCCCAGGCAATGATGGACTAGAAGGACCACAGCTGGTACAGTTCTGTAAGTCAACATCCACAGCGTGGCATGGGTGAGTTTGATGTTCAGAGTGTTGGAAGGCTGAAATCAAGGTGTAGACTGGGCTGAGTTGGCATTTGGACTCTTCTGGCAGAAAAAATCCACCTTCTAAGTTCATTCTACTTGTCGGCAGAACTCAGTTCCCGTGGTTATAGGACTGAGGTCCCTGATTCCAAGCTGGGTACTAGTAAGGGACGGCTCTGTGCATTTACAAGATGCCTCCATTCCTTGACATATGGCTCATTCATCTTCAAGCCAGAAATGAAGGTTTGGAATCTTAGTCCCGCAGAAAATCTCTGACTTCTTCTCCGACAAACTTCTTTTTGTATATACTAGTTATAGTGGAAATTGTGAACCTGCTGAAAGCTCTATAATACATTCCCAGAGTTCCCGTCGTGGTGCAGTGGAAGTGAATCCAACTAGGAACTATGAGGTTGCAGGTTTGATCCCTGGCCTTGCTCAGTGGGTTAAGGATCTGGCATTGCTGTGGCTGTGGTGTAGGCCGGCAGCTACAGCTGTGATTGGACCCCTAGCCTGGGAATCTCCATATGCCATGAGTGCAGCCCTAAAAAAGACAAAAAGTCCAAAAAAAAAAAAAATACATTCCAAAGTCCAGAGAAAGTCATTTAATATTCTATATGCCTCTGATTACTCTGTTACTGTATAAAGTTGTAGTTTACATGCAGCTATTCCAATGTAATGATGCCAAAGGAAATAAGAAAGAATCATTTAACTTGGTGTCTTTGTAAAAAAAAAATAGATAGTTCTGTAGTTTGTGCATTAACCTTTGGATGGCTAACTTCAAATTCTTTGAAAAATAATGACCATCTTTTCCTTTTTTTGTTATATAACGTAACATTCTTATGTCTGTCTAGTAAGTTCTAGATGCATTATAGAGGAAATATGCCTTTTTTATACACTCTCATCTATTTTGACTTTGTACTCATGACTCATTCTTTCAGGCATTATTTATGCCAATTATGTCAAAGAGCACTTGAGTTTCTTTTTGCTTATTTTCTCTCCAGTGTTGGTTAATGAATATGCAATTATCTCTCCCCATTTCTGCTGTTTTTCTTAACCTGTTTTTTCAGAACAAATTTTTTTCATTGAGTAAAAATGCCAGGGTGAGTTAAGCAGGTATTACCGGTAACCTTGTGAGTGCTTAATTAACATAGAGTTTCCCCGTCCACAACAAAGATGTTAGTTGAAAGCATCAATTATAAAATTAGTAGAGTTTAACAATTTAACATTTTATATTACTTGATTTTGCATGGATTGATAAAACAAGATATGATGATATAACTTTTGCTTTCATTTTGGAAAAGGGATGAATTTCTATTTTTAATTTAGAATATCCCATCATTAGATGCCTTTAAGAATTTAGTTTGTATAACTGATATTTGTCACTTTGATTTGCCGTGCATACAATCCAATCATATAGATATTGTACAAACATCTCCAAGACTTGGCAAGAAAGCATGGCTTTCCATATGCAATATGTCAGCCAAGTCCTGAATTTGCATTGTTTGGTGATATTCTGTCCTCTTTTTTTTTTTTTTTTTTTTTTTTTTTTTTGTCTTTTGTCTTTTTTGTTGTTGTTGTTGTTGTTGCTATTTCTTGGGCCGCTCCTGCGGCATATGGAGATTCCCAGGCTAGGGGCAGATTCGGAGCTGTAGCCACCGGCCTACGCCAGAGCCACAGCAACGCGGGATCCGAGCCGCGTCTGCAACCTACACCACAGCTCACGGCAACGCCGGATCGTTAACCCACTGAGCAGGGGCAGGGACCAAACCCGCAACCTCATGGTTCCTAGTCGGATTCGTTAACCACTGCGCCACGACGGGAACTCCATATTCTGTCCTCTTGAGACAACTCTGACTAAAATGAAATGCTTTCTGGTGAACAAGTTTCCAAGCTTCGGGAATCTATGCACTGAAACAGTAATTCAAAGGACTTGGCATTAGAGAAATGATTGTAAAATATCAAAACAAGGTACTAATTTTTTTTTTTTTTTTTTAAGCAGCCACAAAAATGGCAGTATCTGTGAAGTGAACTTTTGGTTTATCCTACCTGCCAAGTGTAAAAGGTTGACCTCTTGGAAAATGGAAGCATGTATAGGCTAAACGAATTTTTAAATATCCTTTGTTCTATAATTTCACTGACCCAGCATTGGAGAGGGTTTTCTCTTCCAGGTGAAAGCTGTTTTTGGGTTGTGTCTTCCTTTTTCATTGCTAGGCAACAGATCTCCCATGGCCCTTCCTGGATTTCCATTCTTCAGCACCACTACCTGGATGTTTGTCACAGTCTCAGGGATGGGGGAATGTGTGTGTGGTATGGGTGTGTGTGAGGAGGTAGGTAAAAGTTCCAGAAGCAATCTTGCTTTGCAAAATGTATGTAGTTATATTAGGCTAAATATCTCTGAAACGTGTGACGATTTCTGTTTCCCAAGAATCAAATTGATGTGATGCCACTGATTTTCTTAGGAAACAGTTATATCCCCATTGCTCAAATTTTACATCATCATTCCCTGGAAAAACTGTGCTTTCATTTTCTGGTTGAGAAATGGAGAACTACACCGTTTCACTCAATTAAGTCAGATAACAACTGGAGAAGAGGAGATGTCTGACCCCAGCAGGGAATGGGGTAACCAGAGGTGGAGCAGATGGAGAGCTAAAATGACTTTCCAGCTTGGCTGAGTTAGGTTTCGACAGACCTTTTATTACTTTGAAATGCAAATTCCCAGAATGCCAGACACACCCAATGCAAGTACAAAAACAAAATCGAAAGCCAACCACAGTTGAGTTTATTGCACGTCATTTTGATTGGTCTTGTTGCCTCCCCACTGCTTCTCACCCCCAACTAACTTGGATGATCAAAAGCTGTCTTTGTTTAATGAGGACAACACATGTATTAAGAGGGTAATTCACACAAGGGGCTTTCCCATGTAGATAGATACTCAACTGACCAGAGCCTCCCTCCTCTTTTTGCTAATGGCTTTGAACACCACTAGGTTTTATTGATGTGGGCTTTATTTTTTTTTTTTTTTTTTTTGCTGATGGTACAGCTGACCTTTACCAGGGAAGGTAATAGAGACAAATCCTTATATCCAGCCCTTGTTGCTGTTGGGCTTATTTCCTCTTCTCACACAAGATTAAGAGGTAGGCTTACTTGAGATTCTTCGTTCTGGCAAGCCTTGTTGCTGAACTTGGCAGGAGCACTGAAATATCTTTATTAGAAGCCATGAATCAAGTTCCATCAGAGAATTCACAACCTTCCAAATCTGGCTGCCTTCTTTTGTTAAACTTCACAGAAAGGTGGGGCTTAAAATAAAGTTTATTTTCGGGTGCAGAGATCCAATGAGAACAGTAAATCTTGTTCTATAGCATATGTGGGAAGTCATCATTTCAACTAAAACACATCAACCTGTGATTTAAAACTTTGTCTACAGAAGTTCTGAATATAATCCAGAGAATTTTGCTTATGAAAAGAGTTGGGCTGTGAAGGACCTCTGATGGATTTTGAAAAGCGCCACTATTTTCCTTGAGCCTGATGAAAATCCATTGGCTTTGGTTCTTAAAAGATGCACGTTGGAATAGCTATAATGGGAAATTCTGTTAGTACTTCCTTAGAGCAAATGTTTAAAATTGCTTTCTCAAAATTGCTTCCAAGTTCTAGAAATCTAGCCTGAGGGAGCCCAAAATCTCGGAGATCTGCAAGACTGAACCTGCCACTCAGGCATGGGCCCAGCTCTCAAGGGAAGCTACAGACAATGAGGGGATTTAAAAAATATTGGCAAGAGAAGTTAAGCTTGTGTCTAGGTGCTTTTAAAACTGAATCTTGTTTTCATAGCATGAGCTGAAGTCACAAAGTTCCTTACAAAGTGAATGGTGACCTGAGACAAATGTGCAGAATGGGCCACAGAGAATCTCAAAAGCTTCTTTGATCCCAGAAATGGTAGTGTGGGGAGGCGGGGGAAGAAGCCAGTCTCTTGACCAAGGTGAAAGGGGAAAAGATGGACTCAGTCCACGGAGATCAGGCAAGGTAAGAGAGCATCTTCAAAGATGGTTTTTGTGTGTACCATCACCTTGAATGAGCGATGACCCCATTCATCGACTAGACTGCAATCCTGGATCAACTCAGAGAATCACAGAATTGTCCAGATACATAGGGTGGAATGGCATTTTTAGAAGACTGTTAGGTACAAATTACTATGTATATAACAGTGGTGGACATGCATGCTTTATATCACTTGTTGCTTTGTACAAAGTAAAACTCCTCCGATTGTTTATGAAAATGTTGGTGAGTTGGAGGCATTAGCCTTATATTAAAAAAATGCAGTGTTTTTAAGATTGGATGTGATTATTTCATAGAAGACAATTTTATGTTTGAATAGAGAAGGAAAGGCACTGGTTATTTTAGCTCCTATTACTGAGTCCTTGATACTTTGATCCCTGAGCTGTGGATTTAGTGGGCTAAATGATTCATGTTTACTATGTCCCTTTAAGTCTCAGATGTCCCAAGAATGCATTTTTTTTCAGTTGTGTAATAGCAGCTGACCAAAAACACTGAAATAGGTTGAATCTTGCTACGTCCAGTGTCTGTCTATTGCTCTTAATTGTTCAGAATGCTACGCCAGGGTGTGACCCTGTTGCTTAGATTAGTGGGTAGATTAGGAAATGGAACACCTTAGCTAAGAATGAGTGCACTTAACATGCCACCTGGCACATCTCACAGCCACTGTGTGCTGTAAACACTCCTTGTTTGTTAAGTCTTACAGTACAAATTTGACCCAATGGCTGAGGAAACAACACACCATTGTTTCCCCCATCCATTAAGAACGTTTGGCTTGGAAGCTTATCTTTCCCTTCCTATACATCTAAACCCTCTGTCAAAAATTAAATGGGGTTGGAGCAAATTCTCCAAGATCTGGGAGGTGTTTGATGAAACTCTGGGTGTTTTGTTTTGTTTTTTTTTTAGGTAATGGCCATGCCTTTTCTCTCTGGTACAGACTGCCTGTCACAGAAATTCCCATAAATTAAACTTCTTTCTATGAGGGGGAGGAATGAGGAAAGGAACACTTCTGTTTTCATTTCTTCCATAGCATAATGCATATTTGCTTTATATCATGAGAGGGTGACAGGTTTGGACTCTGCTTCCAGATGTCCAGATGGTTTAATAAAACACGAATAATAACACCTGACGTATTTTCTTTTTTCTGATCCAGAAAGAAATAGCTTTGTATCAAGCCAACTTGTAAGTTATAAGTTGAAGGAAACTGTTATGTAAATAAAGAAGACTGATAAAAGAGAAGAAAACAGGACAGGTAAAGGCACTCTGCCCAGGAGAAAAAAAAAAAGGCGTACAATAAAAATGACTTTTTTTAAACAAAGACTGAAATGTTTATATGATTTAGCACAGTCTGAATTACATGTAGCTCTAGCCTCTGAGGTCATCTCAAATCCAATATATTTGCAAATAGCTCGTGTCCTTAGAGTCTTTGCTCTACAAGTCAATAAAACTGTGTTGAAAGTTTAAAGTAAATGAGAAAAGAAACAGTGTTAATAAGCAAGTTAAGACTCTGATGGCTTACCTCAGGCAGACATTCATCAACTTCCAGACACATACTATTTGGAGCAAGCTTAATTTATAAATGTAAAACTCCATAACCCCTAAAAATTAAAACTTTCCTTTTCAATATGAAGTTAGTATTTTTAAAGCCTCTTGACTACATCTTTTAACAAAAAGCATGTATGTGTAGTTGAGAGAGACTTGCTCTTTTCTTCACAATAGCCACTTTAAATAAGAAAGACTGAAAGAGGCCTTAGTTAAAGATTTTGCAATTCCATCTTGGCTATATAAACAATTTAAAAATGATGAAGGAGTGGTGGCCTAGCAGGTTGAGGATCTGGCATTGTTACCACTGTGGCTCAGGCCACTGATGCAGTGTGGGTTCAGTCCCTGGCCTGGGAGCTTCTGCATGTTATGGGTGCAGGCCAAAAATAATCAAAAATTTTTAAAAATGAAAATAACAAACTAGTGTTTTCAGAGAAAAAAAATGGAATGGAAAATATTAAATATGCAGATTTTCAAAAACTCAAAGTGCAGTATCATACAGTACACATATTTAAAACTGAATTTTTTTTTTTTTTTTTTTTTTTTTTGTCTTTTTGCCTTTTCTTGGGCCACTCCCGTGGCATATGGAGGTTCCTAGGCTAGGGGTTGATTCGGAGCTGTAGCCACCGTCCTATGCCAGAGCCACAGTAACACGGGATCCCAGCCGTGTCTGCAACCCACACCACAGTTCACAGCAACGCCAGATCCTTAACCCACTGAGCAAGGCCAGGGATTGAACCTGCAACCTCGTGGTTCCTAGTTGGATTCGTTAACCACTGAGCCACGATGGGAACTCCTAAAACTGAAATACTGAAAGGAAATCCATTTAACCTTTGAAAAAAATGCTGTTTCCTTTTATAATCATCTTCTTCATGCAGTAATTTCAACATGTTTATTATATTATCACTGGGCATTCTTAATGCTTGACAATTTGATATATGGAGATTTCTTTCACATTTTTATTGAATATATACAAATGTAATATAAGTGTGTATAGATGTACACAATACATATAAACATATAAGATATATAAACATGTAAGATACATGAATGTTATATATTCACCTAATTGTTTAACATTAATATTTTGAAAATATTCTGAATATTCTGATAATTCAATTGAAAAGTTTGTGAATGAGTTTTACAAACATTCATACATATGTATTTAGATTCAGGACCAGCCAGGCTATTCAAATAATTTCAGCTTTGAGTAAATATGCTAGGATGACCAAAGCAATTCTGCTGACATTTCCTAATCATTTTTTTGAAAGGGTGGATTGGGAGTAAAGGGCTGTGCAGGCTGCACTGGGGCCCTGACAGGTGCTGCTGAGCCCAATATTGGAGCTGTTGGGATAATGTCTAAGAAAGAAATACATGATACAAATTAAAAAATAAGAAAAAATAAAATTACTTGAGCACTCACTAAACTCATACATATATAATTATAGGTAATATATTATGTGTAATATATTGCGTATTGTATGTGATATATTACAAATATACATAACTTCTCTTTAAGACTTGCAGGAATCTAAAAAGAAAGTTTCTAATAGAAAGCTACTATTAATTTTATTACCCCAATTTTCTATATTAAAAAAATTGAGGTAGGGAATTCACTTCATGGCTCAGTGGTCAACAAAACCGACTAGCATCCATGAGGATTCGGGTTTGATCCTCGGCCTCAATCAGTAGGTTAAGGATCTGGCATTGCCATGAGCTGTGGTGTAGGTCACGGATGCGGCTCAGATCCCACCTTGCTGTGGCTGTGGAGTAGGCAGGGAACTGTAGCTCTGATTCAACCCCTAGCCTGGGAACATCCACATGCCGCAAGTGTGGCCCTGAAAAGCAAAAAAAAAAAAAAAAAAATTTGAGGTGGAAAGATGTTAGTTACTTACAGTAAGTGGCAATCCTTTTATTCATTGCTACCCAGACCTGGCTTTATGGCCTGAACCGTGCTAAGATCCTCCTGTTTATCTTTGTAGGAAGAAATGTGCTAAGACTTATTTGGCAGCCCTGAGGCCACATAGGCAAGTGAGAATTCAGTTGAAATCTTTGGACCTGAAGTTAGAGCCCAAAGCAATGGCTCAGACAGTGTTTTCTATAGATAATAATTATGCAGGGAAAATCAAGGACCTGATCTTAAAAATCAAAAAAGCTCTATCACAAAGGAACAGAGCTCATACCCAGAGGGAAGGTGACCTTAAATGCCTTCGGAATCTGTCATTAAGGTGGGTACCTTACAAAGAGGCCAATATATAACCTAGTGGAATGAACTGCAGACTGTAGACACACAGGTGGGAGGCTGAGGTTCTAGCCTTAGCTCTCCCAGTGAGTCAAATGGCTGTAAGTATGTCATGGGAACATTGGGTAATCTATTAAGAGTACAAACAAAAACAACATGCTCAAATGCTTTCAAAGAAAGACATTCTAAACTCAAGATATTATCATTATTGTTATTAGAATAAGAAAACAAAACCCATTGCTATAGTCCTAAAATATTTTCTCTGGAGCTTATTTTTTTAATTTTTAAATTATATTTGATTTACAGTGTTCTGTCAATTTATAAAGTGACCCAGCTATACAGACACAGACACACACACATTCTTTTTCTTATATTATCTTCCATCATGTTCTATCACAAGTGATTGAATATGGTTCCCTGTGCTATTCAGCAGGACCTCATTGCTTTCACAGAAAGACATTCTAAACTCAAGATATTATCATTATTATTATTAGAATAAGAAAATAAAACCCATTGCTATGGTTCTAAAACATTTCCTCTGGAGCTTATTTTTCCCAGCATTTAATGAATATTTTGGTCCATTTCCTTGCAAATGTGTGAGAAAAGCAGAGGACGAGGTAGAAGGAGTTGGGTGCATGGGTGATCCAAGAGCAGCAAGGTAGGAAAATGTAGGAGTTTGTCTCTCTTTTGTTGCTACAACATTTCATATTCAATATCGAAATCTTGCCCTTGAGCTACATTTATTATTTATAATTTTTTTTTTTAGATTTAGAAGTTGGTCTACTGATGTTTGGGTAGGTAGAAAGGTAAGACTAATAGATTCTTTTAAAAATATAAATATATATGCAGTATTTTTTTCCGTATAGATTCTCGTGACTTCTGTAGTTTTATTGTTTTTTTTTTTTTCCTTCCTCTTGGAAATATGCCAGCATACTGAAGGTTAAAAGTCACACTGAGGAATTTACTTCTTAAAGATTTTAGCAAATGTCATATTCTGAGGCTGTCATTTACACAATCAAAGCTTCTATCTTTGAAGTAGACATTTACAGGGGGGAAATAAACAATAAGTTCCTATGTTTGCCTTATGCCATTATTTCAAGTTCTTGCTCATAAGTAGTTCATGTATTTTCTAGAAGTTGGATTCAGATTCTTCAGCCATAAGATTAAAGCATAATTGTCAATTAGTCATAGGGCCCACCATGAGAATGATGTGCAAATAGACTTTCTGAATTTTAATTTTTTAGCATCACACTTATAATTTTCTTTTTAGAGATTTATAGACACATTTAAATAGATCTTTCTACTGAGTCTAGGATTCTCTGCTACATTCTATTTGATATAGTAACTCCAAGGTCCCCTTCTGGATTGCATTACTCACGTCTAGGGTGGGAGAGGGAGTGTAGGATGGGTAGTAATGAGGAAAATTAAGACTTTATAGATCCTGTGGTTTGATAAACATTGATATTCTACCAGGCATAGTCTGCTTCTGCCAGAACCCTTGTGGAGGAGGACAGGCTGTTGGCAAATGAGCTGATATGAAACCTAAAAGCCTAAACAGTGTAATTTTAAATATGTCCTGATTAAACAAAATAAAAGTAAAAGGTCAGAATCTCAAAAATAGGAGGATATGACACTAATCTACTGGTAAAGTGGTACCATGGTTTGAATGAGGCTTGAACGGTATTCTTTTTTTTTTTTTTTTTTTTTTTTCCTGAAATCAGACTATAAACCAGATATATTGAACTGGAGTTTTCCCTTCCAAATATTGTACATGGCATTATTTTTTTCTTAGTATTGTAATTTTATACACCAGACAGTTTGTTAATCTTATCCTTTTTATAAAATATTAGCTCAATACCAAGTGATCAGGTTGTAGTTTTATATCTTAATATGATACCTCTGCCCTTGCTTAGAAAGAAATCGAGACATATTTTTAAGGTCTTTTTTCTACAGAAAATATTTTTCCCAAACGGATTTTTATGGGCATTCTTCTTTCAAGCTCCTCCATAAATATTTGGAAACCTCTCTTCAGTCAAATAACCTTTCATTTGATATGTTAGAAAAAAGGCAGGTAAAGATGTAGTGGATAGATAACAGGATGGGAGGAAAAAGAAGGACCTCTTTTTTCTTGGAAAAGCAAAGTTTATTAAATAAGAGCTGAACCAGCTTCAGTTACGTCTGGATGCAATTCTGGTAGTTAATCATTGCTTTTTTTTCCCGTGAGACAAGTTGAAGTTTTTCAGAAAGCTGGTTCGTTTCCAGTTTGGATGGAAAGTGCGGCAGAGGGATCAGGCAAATATCTTGTAAGGACAGATTGCCAAGAAAATCATTGACTGACAGGATCTGGTGAAGCGAAGGGATGGGGAACGGGAGTAGAAAGGCACATCTTACGGTTTAAAATATGGCAGCTGTTCAGTTTGTTTGGAGCAGGTTTCTGGCTGGAACCCTCTTCCAAGACATGATTTCTTATGACTTTGCCAATTTTTGGTGTCAGGGTTCATGCTCATATGGAGTCCTAAGTCATCCAAATATTAGGATATAATTTATTTATTAACATTTTTATATAGACTGGTTCTGGAGAAAATTAAAGTAGGTGAGGTTGGATTTTTGTGTAATTTCTGTCACTTCACAATTCTTTCTTTACCTCTACCTTATGATCTGGTCTCCATGGAGACCCTCCTTCCTGGGTAGCACGGTCAAGAACTCTGTCTTCCATGCCTGTCTGTTTCTCCACCTAATAACATTCCTATTCTCTTTCCTGAGGGTAATTTCTCTGCTGAATCTAATCTGATAAAGTAATGCCTGCTGAGTTGTTAAGTAATAAATAATTGCTCCTACTTTGCCCATCTAAGATTATAATTTTGAATAATAAGATCTATCAAAACTTTATCTTGTAAGCATGACTAATGTTGGATTTTTTATATAATAGAGCAGCTGGTTAGAGAGAACATTTTAGATTAAGCAACTTCCCAATGGCTCACTCCCCTTTCTGGGCATATTTTTCTTTTCTTTTTTTTGTCTTTTTGCCATTTCTTGGGCCACTCCTGCGGCGGCATATGGAGGTTCCCAGGCTAGGGGTTGAGTCGGAGCTGTAGCCACCAGCCTACGCCAGAGCCACAGCAACTCGGGATCTGCGCAGCGTCTGCAACCTACACCACAGCTCACAGCAACGCCGGATCCTACCCGCAACCTCATGGTTCCTAGTCGGATTAGTTAACCACTGAGCCACGAAGGGAACTCCCGGGCATATTTTTCTAACAAGACTTTCAAAGTTGGCATCAGACATTTATAAAAGGTGCATGACTTGGAATCCCATCGTGGCACAGTGGAAACGAACCTGACTAGGGACCATGGGGTTGCGGGTTCAATCCCTGGCCTCGCTCAGTGGGTTGAGGATCAGTGTTGCCGTGGGCTGTGATGTGGGTCACAGACACTGCTTGGATCCTGCATTACTGTGGTGTAGGCCAGTGGCTGTAGCTCTGATTTGACCCCAGCCTAGGACCCTCCATATGCCATGGGTGTGGCCCTAAAAAGCAAAAAAAAAAGTACATGATTTGATGACCACATATGTACACTATCAAAGGAATGCTTAGTCCTGATAAACTAAGTTTTGTGGGGATTTTCTTCCATCTAATATTCTTGAATCTATGAAATGCTGCAGTAAATGAAAATAAACTGTTGTGACTAATTTAACCTGCACTGTGTTCTAGTATTCACTCCCTGGAAAAGTCCATCTTCCCAGATGCTTTACATGTTAGTTGGCATGTTGTTGGTTGTAAATAACAAGACCTCCAATACAAACTGGCATAAATAATTGGCTCATGGATCCAAAAAAATCCAGGAATGTTTTAAGGCAGTCTCCCAGTTTTCTGTGACTCCCTTGGCTGTGCCCTCCTTGGAATTCTGGCTTCACCCTCAGGCTGGCTCCTACCATATTCTCCAAATAGCTGCCAGTCAGTAGCAATGAGGGCAACACGTTACTTGATCCACATCCAAGGGGAGAGATACTGTCACTTTCTATAACTATTTAATTAAGTCTTGAGACTTACTTTGATTGGGCCAACCACTGTGGGCCAGGAAGAAACCAAATGCTGATCCAGGCTTGGGTGAAAACCTCTATTGAATCGATCTTTGTGTTAAGTGGAGGAAAATAATTCAGCTTGGAGCTAGGATTGGAGTCAGTCCATTCAAACCTCACTGGGGGAAGGGCATTTCCAAAGGCGAATCTGAATGCAATTTGCAAAAGTGGAATAAATTCTAAGTATGGAATCAAATATTATTCACCAAGTTCCTTTATATGGAATGCAGTCTTCCAGCTTTTTGAAAACCACACAGGAAAACAGAGGTGTAGAGTTCATTGTCTGCCAAACAGGAAAACAGTACGTGACTCGCATCTAGTTCAGCAAAGAAAGTTCTTTCTACTCTAGTGACCAAATCTTTACTCCTTTCTTAGAACTGGATCTACTTACTTAATGTGAGAGATTCTAAGTACCACGTGGTTAAATGGCACTGCCAGCCCTCAGCCCTGTGGGGAAATTCTGAGATGCCACATAGAATTAATTTAAGACGAAAAGATGGTAGCCAGCCAAAGTTTTGAATTGCTCAGGGTTTGGTGTAAGGTTTATGTGCCCATCCTGAGACGGAAGACAGGGCATGTGTGAATCTTCTATTTATAAAAAGAGAATTCTGAGGAGAGAACCAATTCACTGGTTCGAGAGGCATCTAGGAATTGATTTCCTTTATCCTCATCTCTCTTCTTGAGTCTATTGCTACTGTCTTATAAAAATCAATCGTTAGAAATTTTAATTTGATGTCTTTACAATAGCTTTTTTCTTTATTACAGTGAAAAGGTAGAAGAAAATCTATCTTTAACATCTTCCTTTCAGACCATCATGTTCAAATATTTATGTCAGTCCTGGTGGCAGAAAGCAGCAATAAGTATTTTTCTGCCTGGTGTTGACATGTGGGCCTAGAACAGCCATACTCCAGTCCCCAACTTTATTGATGCCAGAGCCCCTACAGCTGAAAATACCTCTTTACCAGAAGTTCCTTGGCGGCACAGCGGGTTAAGGACCCAGTGTTTCTGCTGTGGTGAGTTCGATCCCTGACCCCAGACCTTCCATATGCCCGGGTGCAACCAAAACTAACTAAATAAATAAAATTCCCTCTCTACCTTCCTTTAGTGCCTAGAATTCTTATCTGTAGGATTGTTCATTATTTGCTTTTATTTTAATTTTTTAATTTTTTGCCTTTTCTAGGGCTGCTCCTTCGGCATATGGAGGTTTCCAGGCTAGGGGTTGAATCGGAGCTGTAGCTGTAGGCCTACGTCACAGCCATAGCAACTCAGGATCCGAGCCTAGTCTTTGACCTGCACCACAGCTCATGGCATTACTGGATCCTTAACCCACTGAGCGAGGCCAGGAGTCATACCTGCAACCTCACGGTTCCTAGCCAGATTCGTTTCTGCTGTGCCACGACGGGGACTCCTTAGAATTCTTAATACAGCTTACATATTAAAACATACTGTTCATTTGCAAATTTAATCATGTGTCAAGCTTAGAATGTGAAATGGTTGGTTGGCTCTTTTTTTTTTTTTTTTTTTTAGGGCTGCACTTGAGACATATAGAAGTTCCCAGGCTAGGGGTTGAATCAGAGCTACAGCCAGCAGCCTGCACTGACAACCACAGCAATGCTGGATCCAAGCCATGTCTATAACCTACACCACAGCTCACAGCAGTGCCGGATCCTTAACCCACTGAGCAAGGCCAGGGATCGAACCCACATCCTCATGGATACTAGTTGGGTTCATTACCACTGAGCCACAGTGGGAACTCCAGCCCTTGCTTTTTTTGGCCCTGCCTGTGTGTCTTTTTTCACTGTCCTGTCCAGGGGATCAACTGGAATACTTATAAGAGTTTTAGAAATAGAAACTAAGAAATGGAAGTTAATATCTTTCAAGACACCAGAAATGTAGATTTAAAGGTGGGAGCGTGGGAGAAATTAGTTGCCATGGTTTCTACTCTGTGGATAGGACAAGCCAAGATGTAGTCACTAGTGTGGTATTTGAGTCAAACAAAATATTAGCTAAAGAAATGTTTGAAACTTGCTGTCAGTGAAAGGAAGGGTATCAGTCTGTGTGTCTATTGCCCCAGGCCTTTCATCCTGGCCCCAAATCACACAGGTTAGAAGTGACTTTAACACACTGAGGTGACAATACCAGTTCTTTGATTAGCAAAATAGTCTCCTTGAAGAAGCTTAAAGGTAAATACAGACACAGTTAAATACATCAAATTAATACCTTGGTATTCAGATAAGAGCCATATGTTCATATTTAGTAATAAATCATGTATAGTTTTACTATATATATATCAATTACTTATTGATGTTATGCTGATTGTTTTCATATGTCAACTTGGTTCAGCTAAGGTGCCCAACTGTTTGGTCAGACACCAGTCTAGGTGTGGGTGAAGGTATATTTTAGATGTGATTAGCATTTAAATCGGTAGATTTTGAGTAAAGCAGATTACCCTCCATAAAGTGGATGGGCCTCAGTTAAAGGCCTTTAAAAGAGAAAGGACTGAGGTCTCATAAGAGGAAAGGGTCTTCCCAACCCCCCTGCCCACAACCTGCGCCTGCAAGATTGCCTTTGGACTTGAGGCTGCAATGTGAACTCTTCCGGAAACTACTGGCCTGTCAGTCTGCTCTGCAGATTTTGGACTAGCCAGCTTCCTCCCTCTTTCTGTGTACCCCTACGCACAAACACACACACATACACACCATAGCCTATTGGTTCTGTTTTTCTAATACATAGTTATAATACATGACTCAAAAACTTAGTGGCTTAAAAAGTCACAAATATTTATTATCTCCCAGTTTCTGTATATCAGGAATCCAGGTACAGTCCTGTTGAACACTTTTGATTTAGTATCTTCAAGTCTGCCACCAAGGTGTTAACTGGGCCTGCTGTCTCATTTGGAGGCTCAACTTGGTGATGGGGCGGGGGTGGGGGGATCTGCTTCTAAGTTTATTCACCTGATGTTGGCAAGATTCAGTTTTTTCGTAGTTTGTGGACCTCAGTGCCTAAATTCCTCATTGGCTGTTATGTGAAGGCCTCCCTTGGTTCTCTGCCACGTGGATCTTCCATGGGAAACTCACGACATGGCAGCTGGCAACCCTAGAACAAGCAATCCAAAGAGGAAGAGAGGTCACCAAAGACAGAGGTCAGTGTCTTCATAACTTAATTTTGGAAATAACAGAGCATCACTTCTCATGCATTCTCTCCACTGGAAGTCCCTCCGTACTAGCCCTCCAAGGGGAGGGTGTTACACAAGAAGGTGAATCCTAGGAGGAGAGGGCCATGGGCCATCCTGGAGGTTGCCTGCCATATTTAGCTTGTTGGAGAATCAGACAGTTGAGCTTCTTTTTCTTTTTTTTATTCTAATTTAAAATTATAATTAAAGAATTGATTTGGAGAGTTCCCATTGTGGCTTAGCAGGTTACTAACCTGACTAGTATCCATGAGGATGCGGGGTTCGTTTCCAGGCCTCAATCAGTTGGTTAAGGATCTGGTGCCTCAATCAGCTGGTTAAGGATCTGGTGCGGCCGTGAACTGTGGTGTAGGTTGCAGACATGGCTGGGATATCCTGTTGCTGTGGCTGTTGTGTAGACCGGCGGCTAAGTTCCTATTTGACCCCTAGCCTGGGAACTTCCATATGCCAAGTATGCATCCCTTAAAGAAAAAAAAGAATTGATTTGAACTTGTGGTTTATTTATGCTACAAAAAAGGATAGGCTTTTTTTCTAAGGTTGCGCTGAGGGGCTTGAGGAAACTTTCATTTCATCATATTTATGAATTTAATATATGGGGTTTACTAGCGTAGTTTAAATACTTGAGAAAGTACCTGGGAAAATTTCACCTGTAAGGCCAGGTCAGATCAGGCAACAAATACTTGAATCTTAAGAATGCGGTCTAAAATGTTAAAGACAATTCAATGAACCACTTTGTAAGAAGACTGGTTAGTGAGTTCTGCAACTTGATTTACTCAAACGGGGTTCAAAGACCAATTTGAAAGTGACTGCTAAACTTCGCTAGATGTATAAATACAAGTATATGAGATAAATAAAATAAAACCAAGGGCCTAAGGGAAACCAAATTCTAGAATTTTTTTTTTTACTTTAATTAATTGAACATCTATCTATCTAAGAGAATCCCAGAGGTTACAACGTGTCCTTACTTTGAAATGAAAAATGAATACCCTCAGAGAAAATAAGACCTGACATTGACAACAGCAAGTCTTCAGAGAGGCAAAGAGGGAGAAGATTCAAACGGATGAGAAGGGGACAGGCTGATATATTGGGAGATCCCAATCCCAGTGTTCCTGCCAGCAGCTGCCTTCCCGCCCTTGAGTTCTGTAAGGCACCTTGAGTCCATACACTTTTTCTCTTGCAGCCAAGAGCCTGAACTCATGTCATTGCCTAGAATCTCTTCTGCAGAAATGTGCATCTTGTGAAAGGCACACTAAAGACACCACCTTTCCTAGAACAGTAACTACAACAGTCCGCAAAGCTCTCCACCACAGGAATGGTAAGACACAGAATTTCATTCCTGACCTGTCCTCATTTTTTTCCCCCCAAATCCATCAATTTATTTATTAAAATTAAGTAGATGTAATATTTGAGCCCTGCCTCATGTGGCTATGGAGGAAATAAATAATATATTTCAAAATGTGTTGAAAAGAATGATTCTGATCCAAAGTTGCTGATATTACAGTTGCACTTCAGTGATCCCCTGGTCAGTTTATTTTCTAGTATTGGGATAATGCTGGCATTCTTTTATAAGGTTCTTACAAGGCTTGGACTGAAGTGCTTGGCACAGTGTCTGGAACAGAGTGAGCCCTCAGTAAATATCATTGATGATGCTGAGGATGCTTTTTTAAACTTTGTGGTTTTTTAAACTTTGAGCTGTCCTCCTTGTCACCCCTCATTTCCTGTGTGGCACTGCTGATTCTGATTCCCAGCTGTGTTCCTGTCTGAGTTTACCTCTTCATCTCCATGGTTACCGCACGTGCTCAGGTCGCTATCATCTCTCCTATGGAATTTTGTGATTTTTTTCCCACTCAGTTACCCAGGCTTTCAGGTCAGCTTTTATCTCTTCCAATCTGAACCTACCCCAGCAGCATCTTCTCAGACATAAATACATCCATATCACTTCCTCTTAACATCCGTGAAAGGTGCCCTATTGCCAACATAAATGACACACATGATACCTCCTACCAGCTTTCAGCCCTACATTTTATGCTGAATTCATAAGGAACTGGTTATAGTTTGTTGAACCAATTATGCACTTTCCCTCTCCCTGGAACACCTTCCTCCAGTTTCGTAAAAAGCTGTCAAGGCTGGCCTCCAGTGTCTCCTTTTTATAAAGACTCTCCTTCCCTGACCCACTCAAGCACAGTGTCCATTATAATTCTCCCATCCTCCTTGTACATAAGTCTTAGTCTTTGTAACATGGAATTCTAACTTTTTCCTCCACATGTTCTTTCCCCTAAATATGACTGTGAGCTCTGTGAAGGCAGATGTTTCTAGGATTTCTAGGTTTCTAGGGTTGTGCTTGAAACAAGGAGGTTATTCAATAAATGCATGTGAATGGAAGGTAGATCTATTAATAGTCTTGGAATTTACAATATTAAGTGTAGTGTAAATTTATTAAAAAAAATTTTTTTTTTCTCTTCACTGCACTTGCCACATATGGAGGTTCTCGGGCCAGGGATTGAATCTGAGCTGCAGCTCTGACCTACCTACGCTGCAGCTGTGACCTACCTATGCTGCAGCTGTGGCAGTGCTGCTTCCTTTAACCACTGCATCAGGCTGGGGATTGAATCTGTGCCTCAGCAGAGACACCACAGAGACAATCCTGGAAGTGTTGAGAGACAACGATATGGGGCACCACAGTGGGAACTCCAATTTAAAAATGTTTTGATTATGTATATTTTTTAAATTAAGATGTGGTTGATTTACAATGTTACATTGGATCTTTATTCAGTGATATATATATATTTATACTTTTCAGATTATTTTCCTTTATGGGTTATTACAATATATTGAGTATAGTTCCCTGTTGCTATACAGTAAGTCCTTGTTGGTTATCTATTTTATATACAGGAGTGTGTATATGTTAATTCCAGCCTCCTAATTTATCACTTCCCCCTTCCCCTTTGGCAACTGTAAGTTTGTTTTCTATGTCTGTAAGACTATTTTGTTTTGTTAATAAGTTCTTTTGTATCACTTTTTTTTTGTTTTGTTTTTTGTCTTTTTAGGGCTACACCCGAGGCATGTGGAGGTTCCCAGGCTAGGAGTCTAATTGGAGTTACAGCTGCTGGCCTACAACGCAGCCACAACAATGCCAGATCCGAGCCAGGTAGACCTACACCAAAGCTCATGGCAACGCCAGATCCTTAACCCACTGATAAAGGCTAGGGATCCAATCTGAAACCTCACGGTTCCTAGTCAGATTCAGTTCCCCTGCACCATTACGGGAACTCCTATATCATTGTTTTAGATTCCAAAATAAGTGATATCATATATTTGTCTTTGTCTGACTTCACTTAGTATGATAATCTCTAGGTCCATCCATGTTGCTGCAAAAAATATTATTTCATTCTTTTCTATGACTGAGTAGTATTCTGTTGTATACATAATACATTTCCTTTATCCAGTCATCTGGTGATGGACACCTATGTTGCTTCCAGGTCTGGGGTATTGTGAATACTGCTGCTATGAACATTGGAGGGCATGTATCTTTTTGAATTCGAGTTTTCTCCATATAGATACCTAGGAGTGGGATTGCTGGATCATATGATAGTTTTATTTTTATTTTTTACTTATTGTTAAATTTTTTTATTTGCTTTTTAGGGCCGCACCTGCAGCACATGGAGCTTCCCAGGCTAGGGGTCCAATCAGAGCTACAGCTACTGGCCACAGCCACAGCCACAGCCACAGCAACTCGGGATCCGAGCCGCATCTGCAACCCATACCACAGCTCACGACAACAGCAAATCCTTAACCCACTGAGCAAGGCCAGGGATCAGACCTGCAACCTCATGGTTCCTAGTCACATTCATTTCTGTTGGCTATGATGGGAACTCCTTTATTTTTAGTATGTATGTATGTATGTATGTATGTATTTTGTCTTTTTGCCATTTTCTAGGGCCGCTCCCATGGCATATGGAGGTTCCCAGGCCAGGGGTTGAATCGGTGCTATAGCCGCCAGCGTACACCACAGCCACAGCAACAACAGATCCGAGCCATGTCTGCAACCTGCACCACAGCTCACAGCAACGCCGGATCCTTAACCCACTGAGCAAGGCCAGGGATCGAACCTGCAACCTCATGGTTCCTAGTCAGATTCGTTAACCACTGAGCCACGACAAGAACTCCGTATTTTTAGTTTTTAAAAGGACTTCCATTCTGTTCTCCATAGGGGCTGCACCAATTTACATTGCCACCAACAGTGTAGGAAGGTTCCTTAGTATAGACTTTAAATTAATTTAAATTTAAAAATTCACTCAGTAAATATACTACTTCAGAGCTCTAAGAAAATTATTTAACTTTCCTTACAAATTTCTGGAGAAAGGGTTGTTTTAGACTGTATCTGAGCACTAAATTAAAGAAAAGCAAGCTTGTCTCTTTATTTAGATAGAGGGACAGGGAAGAATAGAAAAGTATTTTGTTGTTTTGGTTGTTTACATGCAGGTTGAAACATTAAAGTAAGATTTGTCACAAATAAGCTGAAACACAACAAGGTTGATTGACTGTGTTTAGGTTAAACAAAGGTAAGATTATGAAGGGCTAGTTTTCCCCTTTATTTACCTTTTGCTTTGGTGTAAGGGGGGAAACACTAGCAGGGATGGATTCAGGGATGCTGACCATTGAGAATTACTATGGGGCTGACTCAGCCTCTTCTCTGTTCTCTAAAATGCTTATGGAGCCAAGAGGAGGTAAATGAAACAAGATACTAGCATTTGCCTTAGAAACATCTAAAAATGAGTCTCTTTGTAAAAGAGAAAGTTGTATTGAAAATCGTCATTTCCCTCCTTTCTGGCTTTCTACCCAGTGTGCTTACACATGTCTGTGTGTGAAGACCTCGCCCAAAAGCGCTATTTTGCTTTTTTTTTTTTTTAAACGTTTGAATATTTTACAGCAATAACAAAAAAAAAAAAAAAAAAAAAAAGGCATTGCTTGGAGTTTGGCTGTCCTCATGAGTTACTGACCACAACTTGTAATAAGATGAAAAAGATAATGGGAAGCAGAGATCACCCAGGGTTCTTCCTGTGTGTGAAGCGATGCTGAGAGACAGAGCAACTGAGCAATCCAGGCCCCTGACATCTTTTAGATGTTTTAGAACATGGGAAGAAGGAATTCTCAGGGATAAGGTCCTGTGGTGGCAATGGGACTGTTTGCATTATGACCGATATCCCCCCACCACTAAACAGTTCCAATGAACCAGCAAGTAATGAGCACTTAGTAATATGATAACCACTTAACCAGCAAGGAATTGGGAGCCACAGAAAAGCGAGCTTTTCTGTCTTAGGCGCTGTGATTCTATTACGAAAAACTTATTCATTGTTCGATGGAATCTGGATCAACAATGATTATAAGCATCTGTGTGCAGACAATTAGACTCAGAAATTTATTCCTTATGTTTTTCTACTAGGCTAAATATGGGAAACATACTTCTCTGAAATGCATCCAGATTTTTTTCCTAGTGTCTTTGCCCTAAAACTTCCATCATCTCTTTCCCCAACCCCCACTTTAATTTTCTTCCACTTAACAGGCATTCTCTTTGAAGCATCTCCCCTCCCCCCAACCCCCATTCTCCTGGTCCCTTCAGTATGGAGACGATTTACAGATCAGGATGAATGGGAAAGAGAAGAAGCCAAAGCTGGGGTGGGTGGGGTGGACTTGGGGACGCCTGTAATTTGATAAGGATGAGCCAGATAAGGCAGGACTGGTGAGGGGTGTCCTGACTGGGAAAGGTCTGGAATGTCCAGCTGGAGACTGGACTTCACGCCTCTGGAAACAGGAGGCAGAAGCTTCTGAGCTGGGGAGTGATCTGGTTAGAGCGTGTGTTAGGTTACACTGACTCAGTAGTTAGGGTTAATTGACCAGGGCAGACACTAGAGGCTTGGAAGCAGTTACGAGAAAAATAAAAATACATTAGCACATGTAATTTGTTATGAGAACTTGATGTGCAGCAGTGGAAGTGGATAAGAGAAAAAAGGGTGGAAAAAATAAAAGATCAGAGACTAGAAAAATCCAACTTTCTGATTCAATTTCATAAAAGGTAGCATGTTCACCCCCTTAAAACCCTAAATATCTGCTTGTGTTAATCCCACAAATTTACAGGATCTGCTCACTGATAAGATACAGGAAGAGGAAGCAACTGAAAAAGATCATTTTTACCGTTATACTTCAGCTGCCATCAGATTAGGATGATAAGATTTACTTAAGAAAACTCGGAGTTCAAGTTGTGGCTCAGTGGTTTATGAACCCAACTAGTATATGTGAGGATGTGGGTTCAATCCCTGGCCTCGCTCAATGGGTTAAGGATCCAGTGTTTCGGTGAGCTGTGGTGTGGGTCTCAGATATGGCTCGGATCTGGCTTTGCTGTAGCTGTGGTGTAGGCTGGCAGCTGCAGCTATGATATGACCCCTAGCCTGGGAATTTCCATGTGCCACAAGTGTGGCCCTAAAAAGAAAAAAAAAAAAATTACTTAAGAAAACTGATGTTCAAAACATCCTCCTTGCCAAGGAAACCTTCTCACTCCCATCCCCATGGGCAAGAAGAATGGGGTAGGCCACTAATCCACTAATATTTGTGTAAGACTTTGGTCACAAAACCTGAATAAAATAACCATGGAATTTGTCCAATTTAGGTTTAAATATTCATTTAAAAAGGTCCGTGCCAGAGGCTAGAAGCAGGTACCTGGCCACATGATGGATGCAGAAGCTGCAAATTCAGGCCACACAATTCTGGAAAGCCTCCTCCCGAAATACTTCCTGTATTGAACAGAGAGGGGAAACCAGACATTTTAAAAAGTTAGAAAGGAAGCAAAACAGCACAGAAATACCATTATGACCTTTTGTGACTAGGGAGAGTATTATCATGAATGGTATTTACTTTGTATAAGACCATCATTATATAGTGCATGGGATAGAAACAAACATCAAAGAGATGTAAAGTTCTTTTGGTCCAGTTTCCCACTTAGCTTGAAATTCTGTGTACAATGCTGGCCTCAGCCTCAATGAGCCTCAATGAGCAATGAAATTTCTGCTTCCACAGCAAATGTATTTCATTTGACGTATCCTAATTGTGATGGTACCTTATACCGTATCCCTTCCACTCCCACTTCTTCACAGGTATATTCCCTAGAGAAAACTTTGTCTCTTCTATCCTCCTTGCAATAACTCATGAGAATTTTGTCCTGACTGAATGGGAAGTCGATAGCGGTTGTAAAGAGAAGTGTAGGGTGACAGTTTATGATTTGCTGACTTAAGCATCTGTTTGTGTTTTGTTGGGTCCCATCATTATATGTATTGTTTTTTCTTTTTTCCTTTGGACTCATCAGCTAATTATTATTATTCAAATTTCTTCTCAATTAGCTTATATACGATTTATGTATCACCCTTGATTTATTGATATTTAATGCTAATTCATGGTTCTTAACCAAATTTTAGAAAACATAAATACCTTTGAACACTTTGTCTCTTTACTCCCTCTTTAACTTTCATATATTTTAAATCCTGGAAGTCATTATTTTCATTGCTTAATAAAATAAATACTTATTTCACTTTCCTCACTTCATTGTCCTTTTCCATTATCCATCATACCTCCCCGCATTTTGCTTCAGCCATCTGGGGATCTTTTGTGTGCCTGAAAAAAGTCCTTGCTTTTATTTCTTTGAGTGTGGATCTGCTGTGATAAATTCTCCCAGTCCCCCCCCCACCAGAAATATCTTTATTGCACCTTCAATTTTGAAAGTTTTTTTTAAACTGTGCAAAGGGAGCTGCCCTCATGGTGCAGTGGTTAAGGAATCCAATTAGGAACCATGAGGTTTCGGGTTTGATCCCTGGCCTCCCTCAGTGGGTTAAGGATCTGGTGTTGCCGTGAGCTGTGGTGTAGGTTGCAGACATGGCTCAGATCCCACGTTGCTGTGGCCCTGGCGTAGGCCGGTGGCAACAGCTCCGATTAGACCCCTAGCCCTAGAAAAGACTAAATAAATAAATAAATAAAAATAAACTGCACAAAGAACTCTAGGGTTTTTTTTATTTGTTTTTAAAACTTTAAAACATAATTTCACACTGTCTTCTGACTTAGTTTCTGTTAAGAAGTCAGTGGCCAATTTTATTTTGGTTCTTTGCTTCTTTTTATCTGATTTTAACATTTCTTCTGGTCATTGCTTTTCAGTGGGTTTTACTATCATTTTAGTGGGTTTCACTTTACAAAAGCAAGGTGTGGGTTGTTGTTGTGTTTTTTTTTTTTTTGCTTTTTAGGGCTTATGAAATTTCCCAGGTTAAGGGTCAAATCAGAGCTGCAGAAGCTGGCCTAGGCCACAGCCATAGCAACTCGGGATCCGAGCCATGTCTGGGACCTACACCACAGCTCACAGCAACGCTGGATCCCCAACTCACTGAGCAAGGCCATGAATGGAACCTGAATCCTTATGGATCCTAGTTGGGCGGGATAACTGCTGAGCCACTAATGGAACTCCCTACAATATGTTTTTGTGCCTGCAAATTTTTTGTTTGATTTTAGGGCCTCATCCACAGTATATGGAGGTTCCCAGACGAGGGGCTGAATCAGAGCTGCATCCCCTAACCTACACTACAGCCACAGCAATGCCAGCTCCAAGCTGCTTCTTCGAACTGCACCACAGCTCATGGCAATGCCGGATCCCCAACCCGATGAGAGAGGCCAGGAATTGAACCTGTGTCCTCATGGATACTAGTCAGATTTTGTTTCTGCTGAGGCACAATGGGAATGCCTATGCCTGTAAATTTTTAATTGAAATGCTAGACATCATGCATGGAAAAAATTATAGAAGCTTTGACTGATAATTGTTCTCCAGAGAAGGTTTTTATTAGCTTATATGGCAGACAAGGAGAAAAGCAATATATTAGTTAAATCTAATAAGATGATTTCAGTCTGGATTTTAGTCCCTGTAATGCCTGGCCTCTATTTCTGGTTTACCCTTACTTATAAAACATAAACTTTTAGGGGCATCAATAAAAGACTGGGCTATTTTCCATTCCCTAACCAGCATAATGGGAACTGACTCTTATTTTTCTCTCCCTTACCTGTGATATTGATGAAAGCAATGCATAGCTTTTTACTGTGTGTCTGCCTCTCAAAGCAAGCTGCTTCTGGATTGTTGAATGGTTTGGAAGGAAACTGCTCAGGGCTTTGGGCGTTCTCTCCTGTATATCCTTTCTCTCCACAATCTTTTCCTCTCAAATTCGGTCTGTTTACTAGACCTAAACTCTATTCTCCCCCTTCTCGCCACCCCATGTAATGCTTTACCTCTGTTCTACTCTACTTTTCTGTAACTTGGCAGCCACACTCTGCTCACTTTCTCAGAATCTCTGTGTTTTACAAATGGGTGGTACCTCAGCAGAAAAGGAGCACAAACACCACCCTCCTTTCTGTGTGTTTTACTTCTCTTCCAGCATTTAAATTGTGATTGCCATGGGGTAGCTTTCCCATGGTATCAGTGAGGTGTTTTTTTGTGTTCAATCAATCTTTTTTGTTTCTTCCCTCCCTTCCTTCCTTCTTTCTCCTTCCCTTTTTCCTTTCTTCCTATCCCCCACTCCATTCCTGTTTTTTTCTCCTCCCTCTCCTCTCCCACGCCTCCTCCTCCCCTCCTCCTCTTCCTTCTTCTTCTTTTCCTTCTTTCTTTCTTCCTTTCTTTTTTTTTTAGGGGCACACCTGCAGCATATGGAGGTTCCCAGGCTAGGTGCTGAATCAGAGCTGCAGCTGCCAACCTACACCATAGCCACAGCAATACCAGATCCTTCACCCTCTGAGCGAGGTCAGGGATCAAACCCACATCTTCATGGATACTAGTCAGGTTCTTAACCCATGGAGGCACGATGGGAACTCCTCTCCTTTCTTTCTTAAAGCCCATCAAAGCCAGAGGCTGCTTGGCAAATTTTATGCTATTGAACATCCTATATTTATCTTTTTTCTGTTTTAGGAATTTCTCATATTTTTCTATGATTTTTTTTCAGAGCCTTCCTGCATTAGTTAGTATTTGTTGCATAATAAAGGACCCATACATTAGTGGATTAAAATAATAATTTATTCGTCTCATAATTCTGTGGGTTGGCAATTTGGGCTGGGCTCAGCTGAGTGGTTCTGCTGCTTTGGGTCAAGCTTGGCTCAGCTTCAGTGGGGCTCACTCCTGTACCTGCTGCCAGCTTTGGGTGGCTGGGAACTGGCTAAATGGAATGCTTTGGTTCTTCTCTATGTGATGTCTCATCCACCATCAGGTTATCCTTGGGCTTGTCCACAAAATGGCAGGATTCTATGCACAAAAGCAGAAGCAGGCAAAGACCTTTTCAGAACTCACCCAGCATTGGTTTTCCTGCATTGTTCTGACAAAGGAGCTTACAAGGCCAACCTGCAATCAAGGGTTGGAGAAATAGACTCCATCTCCTGTTGGCAAAAGCAACAAAGAATTGGGGCCATTTTTTTGTAGTCTACAACACTAACTGAAGTCATCATGAATTCTAATAATCTAAATTTCTTGGGCTTTGGTACATTGATAGTCACATCCATTGTAATGATAGCTTTATCTTTTCCTTTCCAATTGACACTCTGCTGTTTCCTTTCATCACCTGATTGCACTGGATAGACCATTTAGTACAATTTCAAATAAAACCAGACAGTGGCCATCCTTGATTTGTTCCCAACTGCAGAAGGAAAGATTTTTTTTTTTTTTTTGCTTTTGCTTTTAGGGCCACATCCAAGGCATATGGAAGTTCCCCGGGCTAGGGGTCAAATTGGAGTTACAGCTGCTGGGCTTCACTACAGCCACAGCAACACTGGATCCTAGATGCATCTGTGACCTACACCACAGCTCACAGCAATTCCAGATTCCCAACCCACTGAGCAAGGCCAGGGATCTAACCCATATCCTCATGAATACTAGTCAGCTTTGTTTCTGCTGCAACACAGCAGGAACTCCCTGAAAGTTTTATCTTTTAATTTCAACATTAATGCACTGTTTTGATGGATACTTTTTATGAGACTAAGAAACCACACTTTTATTATCAGTTTTTTATGTATTTTTGTTGTCATAATTAAGAATGTATGTTGGGTTTTATCAACATATATTGAGATGATCATGTAATTTTTATTATTTTGTTACTATGATAATTCAACTGATTCAGTTTGAATATTAGACCAAATTTAATTACTATAATAACCAACTTGATTTCTACTATTTTTGACGTGGAATAATTTTTTGCTGATTTATTCAGAATTTTTATGTTTATTATGGCAAAAGTGTTATTGGTCTACACTTTTTAAAGTAATGTCTTCACCATGTTTTGGTGAAAATTAATAAAGAAAAACCTCACTAAAAGGGAGTTGAGAGGCCAGAAGGGGGAGCTCTCAGGCAATACCACCTGATGTCAATTACAGGAAGAATTGTCAATTACAGACCCCAACTGAGGAGTCATCCACAGGAAAGAATCATCAGTTACACACCCAACAGGAAAAGATGCACATGGCTTGCCTACAGGAAATCTGCTACCCCAGCAACTCAGTCAGTGAGAAACGGTTATCACCCTGAACTCACACTTTTCTCCAATGGCCTTTTGTTCAAAACAACCCCTCCCGACTTGCTTTTTTCTCTATAAAATAACATTCCTCTCCATGGTGTGTTGGACTTGCCTATGACTTTTTACATAGCTTGCTTGTCCTAAATTGCAATTCCTCTGCTATTCCCCAATTTTTAAGGTCAGTATTTTGAAATCAAGGTGATAAGTTGGGAACTATTGGTCTCTCTTTCTGTATTCTGGGAGAGTTGATGTAATTTTGGAATTGCTTTCTCCTTAAGTATTTGGGAGAATTAGCCAGTGAAGCCATCTGGGCAAAGACTTTTCTTTATGGGAAGGGGATTTAATTATAGATTAAATAAACTGGCTAGTTTGCCATCTCTTTAAAAGTCATCTGACCAATCCAATTTTCTTTGTTTTCTGATCCATTTTAGTAAGTTGTGTATCTCTAGGTATTTGTCCATTTATTGTAAATATACAAATTTACAATTGGAACTTGTTAATAATATCCTATACCATCTCTTCATTTTCTACAAAAGCTGTTTTTATTCCCCAAAGTGTTATTCATGAATTCTCCCTTTGTTTGCCCAGTGTTACCCCAAGTTTCATCTAATTTAAACTCCATCAACAGGGTGCTACTGAATAAAAGAGTAACGGCTATAGTTAATAGCTGTTTGATAAGTTTAGGTTTATTAATTATGGTTCTGGCAGGAAATAAATGGCACTTTCAACCTGGGCAAACTGAAGAAAGTTTAGTAAAATAATTACTTATCAATTTATCTTCAGGGGTCAGGGAAACAGCAAGGGGTAGTGTAGGACCTGGGGGCAGAAACTGCAGGAGTTGTTTCCACGCCTGGACCTGGAGGAGCAAAGGAGAGAATGGTTACTAGGGTCGTGTTGTGAGAAGCTCTAGGGAAAGGACTCCCTGACAGATGCTGATACCATCATCTCAGGAATGAAGCCGAGGAAAAATACCCTGACCTCACTTGCTCCGGTCCTCCCCTCTCTTTTGAGAGCCTCTTATTTTCTGAACCAAATTGGGTGCTGACAAGCAAAGGAGTAGTTAGTCTTAATATATCAGCAAGCTGGGAGGGCAACTGCAAGATAGTCAACACATTTTGGAAAGTAATTTTATTATACTTCTCAGCAACTGAGAGACTCAGACTGCAAGTGAAAAATAACAAATACTTTTGCAAGAAAGCTGACCTTTCTCTGCTTTCAAAAAAATTGAAGGAGGAAATAACAGAGTTGTCACATAATAGATTTAAAAAAAAAACAACATTTTTTTGAGGACAGGTTTCTGTATGCTTTTGGAATATAATTCAGAGGTAGTTCAAAGAAGACTTTTATTCCCAGTTAGTCATTTCTGTGAACAGTTTCTTTAATGTTATGATCAGAATAGATTTAATACAGACACATTTTATCAAGTAATATCTATATTTATCCCTGAATACATGAATAATTTGGGGGAAAGCTCTCTCTCTATATATATTTTTTTTCCTGATGCATTGTACTTTTTATTTAAAAATAATTATTTATTAAAAATTAATATACTTGTTATTTCGATCAACTATATATTAATAATTTTGATATTACCAAATCCAAAGGAATTTTTTTTTAGCATTTAGAGTCTTGCAGGCAAACCGAAAATTAACTTTTAAATTTGTGTGTGTGTGTATATGTCTCTATATTCACACTCGTTGCAGAGAGTGATGGTCATACAGTAATTCTCAGGAAAACATTCTTTAGGATAAAATTCTGTAGAGGATGTGAATTAGTGAGTTAAACATTAAAGTAAATAAAGAAATAAAAATTCTGACTGTTAAAAAAAACTTGTTCTTGAATTTTTTTTATTTTTAACATTTTAAAAATTTTTGGCTGCACCCAGGGCATATGGATTCAGTTCCTGGCCCAGGGGCTGAATCCAAGCCCCAGCTGCGACCTATGTGGCAGCTGCGGCAGTGCCGGATCCTTTAATATCAGCCAGGAATTGAATCCACACCTCCAAAGTGACCTGAGCCACTGCAGTCAGATTCTTAACGCACTGAGCCACAGCAGGCAGCCCCTTGTTCCTGAATTTTAGAGCAGATGATATGTAAAAAATGCTTGTGGTATTTGGTTTTCCCACTGATATTTTTAAAAGCCCATATTTAAAATATGCAAAAATAGGAGTTCCCATTGTGGCCCAGAGGAAACAAATTCAGCTAGTATCCATGAGGATGCAGGTCCAATCCCTAGCCTTGCTCAGTGGATTAAGGATCCGGCATTGCTGTGGTGTAGGTCACAGACACAGCTTGGATCCCGTGTTGCTATGGCTGCAGCTCCAATTTGACCCTAGCCTGGGAAATTCCATACCCCTTGGGTGTGGCCCTAAAAAGCAAAAAGAAAAAAAAAAAAGCTTTATAATGATTTACACTTTCACACAATATATTTTAACTTAGAAATCTGAGAGTGGTGTGGCAAAGATGGCTAGCTCTCCACCGAAGATTTACACTCCCTTTCCAGAGAGTAAAGATATTTCCAGAGAGTTGGTTCTCAGGAAGGGGTTATATTTCCCAGCACAGCACCCCTGTCCCTTGCATCTAGGGTGGCATTAGAGCAGGTTTCCAAATGGTTTGTGAGTTGGAGTGGATGAGAAGCAGGTGCACCTGTCCACTCTGTGAGTAGATTCTGAGGCTCTGAAAGATGGAGGAGGGGTAAGACAGGAGGAACCTGAATCCTTAGCTCCTCCCCTGGATTACTGCCCACTCTACACCTGCATTGAACTCTTGTGTCTGAGAGGAATTCTATTTTGTCAAGCTCCCGCAATTGGGGGATTTATCTCTTACAGCACAGAACATGACCTTGGCTAATTCCCTTGGTACCAGAAGTAGAGCTGCCAAATGCAACAGCAACAAACCAACCTGAAACATGTGCCACTGGCTTAGCAGGTGGATACTTAGTGAGGCTACGAAAACCGAGGGCCCCACGAAGCAAAGATAAAAACTTTGACAAGTATATTGCCGTCCATGACTACTCAGGCTGATTTCTAGATGAAGAGGCTGGAAGACAGAATGCTGGTAGTATTTTCTGGTTACATTTAGCAAGAAATAGAACTAAGAGGTAAGCTCAGGCTGATACTGGCTAGTTTGCAATACAATTGGAAAGAAAAGGAGAAGAGAGAATCCAGAAATTTGGAGCCTTTTGGGGTTGGAAACACAACTGGTTTTAGACTCCAAATATGAAAAGGTAAGATTCAGAAATGTTTTCTGCATTAAAGAGCCAACAAAGCATAGTTCTGCTAAAAATTACAAGGGTAGAGAGAGTTCCAAGCTGGCTGACGTCAGTGTAACTTCCCCTGTGTTGAAAGAAGACAAGAATGGCTTAAGGTGACATCCCTGCCAGTGGCTGCCTCCTTCAGGGTTCTAACTTCCATGGGACAGTCCTGCTGTCGAGTCCCAGCTTTGCGTGGCAGCCTCCCCAGTAGTTCCTGTGCTGCTGACACTGAGTCCCACCAGTTCTAGAGGTAGTGACACCTTCCTGCTGGTCTGGCTTGCTTCATCATCTCTTGTTTGGCTCTTCAATTCTTCCTGTGCCTTTGTAACGAGCTCCCCATATTAGATTCCTTCAGACTTGAATGCTGTTCTCCAGATGGGACCTTAATTAATACATTTGTGTACTAATGGCAACATAGAACACAATGTACAATATAACTTATGTATATAAATTTACCAACAGGAGTTCCCATTGTGGCAAAGTGGAAACGAATCCGACTAGGAACCAGGAGGTGGTGGGTTTGATCCCTGGCCTCGCTCAGTGGGTTAAGGATCCAGCGTTGCTGTGAGCTGTGGTGTAGGTCACAGATGTGGCTCAGATCTGGCGTTGCTATGGCTCTGGCTTAGGCCAGCAGCAATAGCTCCAAATAGACCCCTAGTCTGGGACCCTCCATATGCCTCGGGTGCGACCCTAAAAAGACAAAAGACAAAAAATAAAAATAAAAAAAATAAACTTACCAATAAAGTTATTGTTCAGTAATTATTTGTTGAATGAGTGAATATAGGTATAGAAATGTTACTTGAAAACTGAGGGGAAGGACAAATATTTTAATGTTTCAAAGTTAAACCTAGAAATCTCTTTCAAAATTTAGTGTAACTGTTACAGAGTCCAAGCTAGCACTGCTTGCCACACCACAGGAAATGAAGGAAATCCTGGAGTTCCCGTTGTGGCTCAGTGGAAACAAATCTGACTAGCATCCTTGAGGATGCAGGTTTGATCCCTGGCCTTGCTCAGTGGGTTAAAAATCTGGCATTGGCATAAACTGTGGTGTAGGTTGCAGACACGATTCAGATCCTGCATGGCTGTGGCTGTGGTATAGGCCAGCAGCTACAGCTCTGATTTGAACCCTAGCCTGAGAACATTCATATGCCATGAGTGCTGCCCTAAAAAGACAAAAAAAAAAAAAAAAAAAGGCAATCTAGAGGCAAGGATTGCAGGCAATATTAAAGCAAGTAGCTTCTGAACCCTGTTTCACTTGGATTCACAATGAGAAATATATTTTACATTGAAAAACGAGTGCAATCATATATGTGTGAGATGCCTGCTGTAGTTTCTATTCATTTTTTCTTCTATCATATCTGCCCAGTTGACACAGTTTGAAAAACATGAGTCTCAGCATGTTACAGGAGCCATGATGGTCTTTGAAACTGTATCCAAAGGATTAAGACATAAATCATCTTTTGTTCTCTCTCTCTCTCTCTGTCTTCCTCTATAATCACTAGCTATTATTTTTTGTTAGGTCAGCATGAGTTCACCTCCTTTTTTCTTGGAAACTAGCCCTCTCCTTATAGGGTTCAGGTCAGCCTCCTGCCCACCTCTCCTGCCCTCTGCCTCTCTCCAACTCGACCAGCTCTGGGGGAGGCATGTCATCTGGTTTTGGCATCTCTCTGATGACAAGGACTGTCTCAGTAGTTGGCACATAAGCCAGGTAAGGCCAATGAGCTCTGTCGCCAAAAAACAAGGTCTTGTTTGGCCAGACTGGAGCTGGTGAGAATTATTCTGTGGATCCTGGGACCATCACATGGAAAGAGCTGCCTGGAAGGGCAGCTAATGAGAGGGATGGGATGGAGAGATGATGACCATGTTGTGACCCTGCATCCAGTCACTTTTCCTGAGCACCAGTACTTTGAGTCTTGAAATTCTAATGTAAGAAAAGCTACTTATAAATTATATATATTGGAGTTCCCATCGTGACTCAGTGGCTAACGAATCCAACTAGGAACCATGAGGTTGCGGGTTCAATCCCTGACCTTCCTCAATGGGTTAAGGATCCCACATTGCTGTGGCTGTGGCGTAGGCCGGTGGCTATAGCTCTGATTAGACCTGGGAACCTCCATATGCTGCAGGAGCGGCCCCAGAAAAAAAGGCAAAAAGACAAAAATAAAATAAAATAACATAAAATAAAATAAATTATGTGTGTGTGTGTGTGTGTGTGTGTGTGTGTGTGTTTCTATTTAAGGCCACACCCATGGCATGTGGAATTTCCCAGGCTAGGAGTTGAATTGGAACTAGAGCTACCAGCTTATACCACAGCCACAGCCACTCAGGCTCCAAGCTGTGTCTGCAACCTACACCACAGCTCAGGGCAATGCAGGAACCCCAACCCACTGAATGAGGCCAGGGATCAAACCCGTATCCTCATGGATACTAGTCAGATTTGTTTCTGCAGCACCACAATAGGAATTCCCTATAAATGATATGTAACTTGTGAAATGACTTAAATTAAAAATGTACACTTTCAGATCTCTCCAGGATCCTAACTTTATAAACAGGGCAAAATTAAACAAATCATCACATAATCATTAGTATTTTAAATTGTATTACAATATCTAAAATTATGTTTGTAGGGGAAAATTAAGTGTGTTGGATATTTCAATCTCATTATTAAATCTCTAAATCTTTTTTCAGTGCTCGTATGTTTTTAGTTTTGCTGCATTGGGGCCCTACTTCATTTATTAACAAAAAAGTTATTTACTTTAGGGTTTCATTGAAAAATCGAATTGAGAAAATGAAGGCTTTCCTCCCCTTCCAAATTTAATAATTTATTTTTTTCTCAACCAGTATATAGAGATATAACATTATAGGTTTATTTGAAGCTATTTATAGAAGACACATAAAACAACTTTTAATGACTTATGTTTTTTTAAGTTCTATTCAGTATTTGGTTTAATTTTGGTCAGTCTGATTAGCATGTGTCTCAAGGTCTTCCTCCTTGGGTTTATTTTATACTGTACTCATGCTTCCTGGATTTGAGTGAGTGATTCCTTTCCCATGTTAGGGAAATTTTTGGCTATTATCTCTTCAAATATTTTCTCTGGCCCTTTCTCTCTTCTCCTTCTGGCACCCCCATAATATGGATGTTAGTGCATTTAACATTGCCCCAGAGTTCTCTTAGACTGTCTTCATATCTTCTTTCTCTTTTCTATTCTGTGTCAGTGAATTTCACTAGTCTGTCTTTCACCTCACTGATTCATTACTCTGCCTCCTGTATTCTGCTCTTGGTTCCTTCTGGTGAATTTTTTATTTCAGTTATTTTATTTTGCATCTCTGCTTGATTAATCCTTAAATCTTCAATTTCTTTGCTTAATGTTTCTGGTAATTTATCAATCTTTGCTTCCAGTTTATTTCCAAGATTTTGAAGCATCTCTACTATCATTCACCTTTTTTGTGGAGGTTGGCAATCTCCAGATCACTTATCTGTTTTTCTGTTTTTTATTTGTTTGCTTGCTTTTCCTTGTTCCCTTATCTGTGTCATAATTCTCTGCCTTTTCATTTTGTATAGATTTTCAGTGTGGTCTCCTTTTTGCAGACAATAGGGTTGTAGCCTCTCTTGCTTCTGATGTCTGTCTCCCTTGTGGCTGAAGTTAGTACGGGGGTTTGCTACAGGCTTCCTGACGGGAGAGACTGGTGCCTCCAATATTTGGGTTAAATGTCTGCACAGTTTGATTCAAAAACAATTCAAAGCACAAAGGACACTAAAGGCTGCCAGTGAAAAGACTTATCCATAAATGAAAAGTTTCAGCTATAGTTTTGAACATTATAGTGGGAAAAAGACCAAGATAAATGATATTCCTCATACCTATATCATTGACTGGTTAGTAACTGCTACAGGGCATGAACAAGTTTGTGCCTAATTATACAACTTATTTCTCTTAGATGTTCACTGATGTTCACTTCTTGGTGCTTTGAAATACATTATGTGAAAATATAGACAACAGTTATTCATATTCAATTTACTCCTTAAAAGTGAGGGCAATAGTTTTCTATGGTAGAATTAAAACAGTAAAACATGACAACCCTCTGGTATCTCTATGAAATCCTTATTAACCTCACATGGATGCATTTTGCTCCCACCTGGGAGCTCTGGAGTTAGCAGACAGAGTGAGTGACTTGTACAATATTTCTAAGAAGAAACGATTGATTTGGAAATCTTTTGCTTTCACTATTATTAGCATTAATTATTGCTTGCAAATAGTGTTACCCAAAGCAGGTGCATTTAATGAGTCTATCTTAAAATACCTGACAGGGAAAATGGCAAAACATCACAGCTATTTTTACCACTTTTTATTATGGGTTTGAGCACAAAGAAACATCTACAGTAGAGGATATGACAAAACTGTTTTCTTCTCCTCAACAGCTATAAATAGAACACTAAATAACTCCTGGAGATTAGGGAAAAAAATTATAGAAAAGTAGGCACTTTTGAAATTGGCACAAATCAACAAAAAAGTAACCTGAAAAAAATTACATTTGTATTTATTTCTTAACATGCATGTCCTAATATGATATTTTAGGAGCACTAACTACCCTTTTTGCTATAACTATTAGAAGCTTCATTCCTGAGATTTTTCGAGTTAAAATTCTTAAAGTTAGCAAAGAAGAAAGAAATGTTTTCACCAGATGGGAGGCTGAGCTGTGGATCAACATCTCAGCCAGTTAATTTCTGTCACTTTTCCATACATTAGGTTTTTCATTTGGGATATATTCACACTGTAGTTTATTCTTTACCTATTGGCCCCCCAAAGGTGCTACATCTTTCAAGGGCTGAAATATTCAGCTGAAAGATGGTATTTAAGTTATTGTTATGAAATATTTGCCGTTGTAGGTAGCTTCTTTCTTTTAAAGTGAGAACATAGAAACAAAATGAGTTTTTTTACACCTGGTTGAGTTAAATAACAATTCAAGTATCTCCTTTAATATGATGCTCTGAAAAACATTAACATTTGTGAATCACAAATTTACATATATTTTCTGAAAGGCAGAATATTCCTGGAATATCCTTTGTTTTAATCATTGTGCAGACTATAAAGATCAAAACCTAGCTTTGGTCCAGGTCATATTTTTGATAGTTTCTAAGTTTTTTAAATCTATATACTTAATTAATTGTTTAGAAAAAAAATTAACATCAAATGCATGAAGGGAAGCTTCAAATGATAACATTTCATTTTAAAAAGCTACATTCAAATGAAGACATGGTCTGAATATGTCATTTGTTCTTATCTTCATTAAGGCTGACACAGAAGATGTTCATTGAGTTTTTGTGTGAAATGGGGTTGTATCATAATCCTGAAAATGAATTCCTTTAGAAGTTGTGATCTTCATAATAGCGCCATTTAAAGCATCATCTTCAATGAGTGTTATTAATCCATTGGCGATCATTGATGGGCTAAAAATAAAAGAAACATCAGTGTTTTAAAACTAAAGAACGAGGCATAATTATCACTTAGTTTTGAGTTATTTCTGAAGCATCTATCGCCTTGACTGTGTAACAGGGAAACATATATCATGAAGCTATTGGTACCTGCATTTTTTTTTTTTTTTTTTTTGTCGTCTTTTTGCTATTTCTTGGGCCGCTCCCTCGGCATATGGAGGTTCCCAGGCTAGGGGTCGAATTGGAGCCACCGGCCTACACCAGAGCCACAGCACCTCGGGATCCGAGCCACGTCTGCGACCTACACCACAGCTCATGGCAACGCCAGATCGTTAACCCACTGAGCACGGGCAGGGACCGAACCCACAACCTCATGGTTCCTAGTCGGATTCGTTAACCACTGTGCCACAACGGGAACTCCCTCCATTTTTTGTATTCAATTAGATATTAACTACATTATAAATTTAGTGCTGGATTTCCAGATCTAACCTTCTGTTACGTTGACAGGAAGGATCCATAAATTTATATTTATTATTTACATTAAGTACATAGCTAATATTTATTATTTACATTAAGTACATGGCTATTTTCCCATCTTTATCCTATCTGCAGAATTTAGACTTGTCAGATAGAACTATTATTAGAGTAGAAATGTGAAGAATGGTAGTTAACATTTACTGAATATCTATTATTTATCTGCTTCTGTTTTAAGTAACTTAAATGTATCAACTTATTTCTGGACTTTCCAAAGTCCCCTAAATTTGTCCTAGTATTATCCCCATTTTACATGTGAGAAAATTGAGGTTTGGAGAAGTTGATGGATAAGTTCATGGTCAGTGGTAGAACCAGGACCTGTCCCAGATGACTCTGTCCTGTGAAATTCTATCAGCTCTAACTTGGACATGGCTCCCCAAATAGTTGAAGTTAGAGGGCCATGTGAAATTTTGCAAAGGCTATCTTTGGATATTGTTTGGAATGTAGGCAGATAAGGTATCACTGCTTCCAAAGACAACTAAACCTCATCTTTTAAAAACATGACTATAGTTGAAGGATTAATGATGCAATCTCTCTACCTCAAAGCAAAATTCATGATGTATAAACAAATTCTATTCAGATGCCCAGAAAAATTTTTTTTCAGAGATGTTGCCCAACCAAAACTTTGAAGCTTGCATTCATTTCTGAAATTTAAAAGCTAATTTTTTTCCCTCTTTGTTGCTTATGTCTAGATAGCACTTTGCTCCATCATGTAAAGAAAGATAGGTATCTTTTTACTTACTCCAAAACTCCATAGTATTTCATCATATCCTTGATATGGTCCGTGTACTCTATGTATTGTCCCATATTTTCTTCTTTTTCAATGGACTTGAGGATGGGTGTATTAACAAAGCCTGGGCAAATGGCATTCAGTCTCACACCACTGTTCATGAGATTAGCAGCCATCTGGCAATTGGAAGTAGAGGTTGCAGGTTTCAGGAGTTTTATGAATATATAATATAGGACAAACTGATAATTAAAGCTGGTTAAAAGACCGATGTGAAAAGTATTGGTCAACTATCCTTCTAACTATAGAACAATAACAATAGTAAGGCTGACTACTGGCGGAAAAAGAAGACATTCCTAAAGTGCTGAACTAATTCCGAAAGCCTCATCTAATTACTTTATCTACTGACCACTACAAGAAACTGAAGGCTTCAGTTAAGACGCTGAGGCTTAGAACTGATATCTCAGGTTTTCTTTCCAATTAGGGTTGCATTATAGAGAATGTATAATTAAAAATAATGTTAGTAGAAAAGTTTAAGACTTTGACTGATTCTAAAGACAGTCGATAATCTGCACTATCTGGAAGACAGTTTCGAATATTTTCAGATGAACATTCTTTAGCTTAATATTCAACCTATGGATTTTATTTGAACTATTCATAAAGCAAAATGGAAGCCAGTTATTTGTGGATTCCATTTGCTCTCTCGCTAAACTTTATTCATAACCCCCCCCCCCCCAGCAAAGCACACAGTAGTAAAAATGGGAGTTGCCTGATGCGGACACTCCAGTTAAGATAAAATGAAACACTCTGCTTTCTTGTTTCAGCTCTAACACCAAAAAACAAGCATCCTTTTTGTGGTACTTGGCCATATTTTTCTCATTTTTGTGCTTTTTGTTAGTAATTCTGCCATCCGAAATGCCTCCCAGGAATAGTGCAGCCTATATAGTATAATAGTTTAGTGTTTCTAAGTGCAAGAATGCTGTAATGTGCCTTTTGGAGAAAGTCAGTGTGTTAGAGGAGCTTCCTTCTGGCATGAGGGTATAAATGCTATTGACCATGTTAATACAATACATATTAAACACAGTATGTATTAAATAAGGTATCTTTAAATAGAAATATACACAAAACTAGGCTACGTGCTTGATCAGGTGATCAAAATGTGACCAGAGGCTCACAGGAACTTAATCCTGAATTTCCCCTAGGAGCATTCTCCAATTCAGTATTTTTGGATGATTTTTATAGAATGTAATTAACAAATAATGAGCATCAACTGTACAGGTTTCCAGCCTTGTAATTATAAACACAAAATTTTAGTCTTTAAGATTTACTTTGCTTTGTAGTAGTGTCATGTGTTAATTAGAGTTGAACTAAGATTAAGTCTTTGCAAATTAAATGAGAATTTCCAATCTAAATTTAGAGTGTAAGAGCTGCTTCTCTTGCTTTTTGACTGAACATTCACCATTCACCATCTGCCTTCTCCGTCCCTGGTGCTGCTTGTTATTAATAATGAGTTCCTCCTCATCGGGTCCCTCTCTCTGTCTCACCTAGACTAACCACTGCAGAGGTCTCCTAACTGTCCTTTCCTCTTTTGCACTCATCCTCTCTCACACATTTTGTAAATAGCAGCCGGAATCCATTTTCAAATGGAAATAGGACCTTGTCACCCTGTGCAGAAAAGAACCACTGATGGTTGCACTTCAAATAAAATTCAAGCTCAGGACCATAAGCTGCCCTTGGTCTGGCTCCTCCTTACATCCCAGTCATTCTTCATTCTACTTTCCCCTGGCTCGGCAGGCTTCACTCAAGCTTCCCCTTTTTTTTTTTGGATTTATTCTAAAAAGCCAAGCATTCTCACTTCATGCTATCAACGCATGTGGTAAATGAGGCCTAAAACATTTTCATAAGCTCTGGACACTTTCAGCCTAGGCTTCCATGGAGACAGCATTCTTGTCACCCTATCAGGTAAATGCCAGCCCCATCCCTCCTGCCATCCTCCATGCTCTCACTCATTTTTCTTTTCCTTTTTTTTTTTTTTTTATCGTATCTCAGTGACAAGTAACACCTGGAACATACTGCATATTCCATTTTTTTTTTTTTATGCCTGCGCTCGTGGCATATGGAAGTTCCCAGCCTAGAGGTCGAATTGGAGCTGCAGCTACTGGCCTACGCCACAGCCACAGCAATGCCAGATTCGAGCTACCTCTGTGACCTACACTATAGCTCACTGAAATGCTGGATCCTTAACCCACTAAGTGAGGCCAGGGACTGAACCTGGTCTTCATGGATACCAGTCAGGTTCGTTACTGCTGAGCCATAACGGGAACTCCAGTGTTAATAACTTTTAAATCTAAAGTCCAATTAAAAAAAAAATATATATATATATCTTCCATTATCTATCCTTAAGGGTATTTTTTTCAGTAACCTCTCTGTATTATCTACTTCAGTTTTAAAATAATCTATTCTACATTGGGTCCTTTACATGATGTTCAAATTATTTTTAATAATCAGTATTGAAGGATAATTTATTTCTCTGTCTCTAATCCAGATGTATGAAATTCTGACTCTGTTCCCCACTACTTTACAGAACTCCTGTTTCACAGATGGACAGAGAGAGGAGAAGGGCTACTGTTGTTGTTGCATCCTTACCGCCGCTGAGCGCGTGAACCCAATTATGCCGTGTTTTGAAGCACAATAAACAGGCTGTTGTGCAACAGGCATGAGCCCTGAAACAAACAGAAAACAAAAACAATTTTGCTAAAAATAAGCAGAGACCCCAACAATTGCTACAAAAATGAGTGATTTGTGCCTGTTCCATTTTAAAATTAGTTAGAACATACACCAAGATAATCACCAGACAACTCTGTAAAACTCACTAGTCTAGCAGAGTTTATTCCTCCTTTGACCTCTACTATACAGTCTAGAATTTACAGTCGGTACGTTACAGCCTAGGGATGCAGCCAAGGGTGATAAGTAAGGTTTTCTGCCTCCCTGACAAAGTCAAGAGAAATTGACGTTACCTAAAATACGAAAAAAAAAAAAAAAAAAAAACTTGCAATCCAGGAAGTTACCACCTAATTTTCAGTTTTTAAGTCTGGAGTTTAAACAGTGTATATTCTACATTTTTAAAGGCTTCCAAATAGCTGAAGGAGTTTAAATTGCTTAAGCACGATTTAAAGAGGATTAATCCTCTTCCCATAAATTGGCAAGCATTCATCTGTCACCAACTGCACTGAATGATGCCTCTGAGTGTTTAAGAAAACGGAAAGTTAACTTCTTTTGATTCTGATCTGCCTTAGAGGCCTAGATCTTCTTATCCCATGACGGAGGAAAAGAAAACCAGAAGTAAAAACGTATGATCTTATTTTATCTCAAATCATATACTCAACAACAGAATTCAAGTAATTTTAGAACTGGCTTAATTTTCCATATGTACGTAATAGTAACTGTTCAAAAATATGATTAAATTCATGATCTGAAGAAAAAGTCATACTGCACCATGCATAGCATCTTTTCCCCTCTATCTCTTGGCCCAACGCCACCTTCCTTCCCCACCAACTCAAAGAAAGAAAACAAGAAAAACAAATTTTATGGTAGTCATGAATACTTTCCAGCTTATTTCTCCTGACTGATTGATTCTATATCTCAATCAACAGTGAAAAAAAAATTTTTTTTTTTGTCTTTTTAGGGCCACATGTGCGGCATACAGAGGTTCCCAGGCTAGGGGTTTAATTGGAGCTGCAGCTGCTGGCCTATACCACAGTCACAGCAATGCAGCATCCGGGCCACATCTGCTACATACACCGTAGCTCATGACAACGCCAGGTCCTTAACCCCCTGAGCGAGGCCAGGGATGGAACTCGGGTTCATGACCACTGAGCCGCAGTGGGAACTCCATGTTCTGCCTTTTTTTTTTTTTTTTTTTAATGTATGGTTTCTCTCTGTCAAGGAAGAGGCGATCCCTAATTATTATAATGTTAATAATATCAAATGTCATGCTAATAGTAGTAAATGATTCTGCTGAGATGTACTCATCTCCGCCCAGCTAGCCAGTCGCAGAACACGCCGACTGTGAGTAAGCCTATTGTACCAAAGTTCAGCGATAAAGGCAAACCTGCACCACCCCCCTGGGTGCCTGCCAGGTCTCCATTTATGAAGTATGTTTGCTCAAGAGCCGTCAAATCCCTGAGGATGGGAGATCACACACAGTGCGTCCACTCACGGATCTCAAAGTACTGTTGACATGTGGTTGTGTTGTTTCGTTTTTGCTTTTTTTAGGTTAAGTAAAATGTATATGTTAATTAAGTTCGTCAGTGTCAGTCAACAAGAATTCATGGTGCCTCTCTACAGTATACAGGTGTATTAGGAGGTCCGGATAAAGACAATAAACAGGTGCAGCCAGGCGTTGCTGCTTCTTGTTCTTGTGGGTTAGTCATTGTTCTCCCCTCTCCGTCAGTGTTTATGAGACCAGAGTGGTGACTGTCGATGGTGTTCACAGACGGCAGGAAATGCAGAGTGAACCTTAATCCGAGGTGAGTTAGTTGACAGCGACCAAACACACGAGGCCCCTGTTCACAGATGCTGTCAAACATGAAGGTGGAAAGTATCTTTGTTACCTCTGTGAAGGCACTGAACTTCTGAACCCCAGTGAGTTCAAAGTGTCCCAGCGGTGAAATAAATCAAATAATGTTGGGTTCATTCTGTGAGCGCAAAACACAGAACTTTCCTTTAAAGGTAGAACTGCAAGTGCAATCAGAATGCAAAGGGATTTGTCTGCATTTTTTTAAAGCGGCACTTAGTTTTATGAATCTTGCAGCACGCCAAGGACATTTTCTCTGCTCTCCTGCAAAACGGTTCCTTCTGTTTTTACTTTCTGACATTCAATCGAGGGCTGCATACAACAGTTTCGGATATTCAGAAATCAAGCACTCTTCAAACTGTTTTTTACAGCGTTGTGGTATAACTGGCGCACAGTACATTGCATATACTTAAAGTGTGTGGTTTGATAAGATTTGACATATATCTACACCCAAGAAACCATGACCACAATCAAGATACGAACACATCCACCCTCAAAGTTTCTTCGTGCCTCTGTGTCATCCCTTCTTCTGCCTTTCCCTCCCCACCAGGCAACCAGTGATGTGCTCTGTGCCACTATAGACCAGTTTGCCTTTTCTGGAAGTTTATATAAATGTCATCACACAGGAGAAACTTTTCTGTCTGGCTTCTTTCACTCAGGATAATTCTTATGGGATTCATCCACGTTGCAATGTGTATCAACATCTTACTTCTCTTTCTTCCTTTTTCTGAATAGTATTACACTGTAAAGATCGACCTATCAACTGCATATACGTTTCTCTTTTGATAGATAGGTTCAGTTTGGGGGTATTACAAATAAAGAGAATTCTATTTTTCAATTATTTTATTTAAGCAAGTTGTAGTTAGTTTAGTTAAATAGAATTTTTCTTTATTTCCCCACTACATGTACATTTTAATTGCTGTTTCTTATGTTTTGAACAGGTGAACGTCTGCAATGTTTTTTTCCCCAATTTGCTAGGTGACTTTCAATGTAGAAACTTGCTATCTCACCTTCAGTTTGCTGCTTTGAAAAGGGAGGCTAAAGGGAGAGAGGAAAGCTTTTTTTTTTTTTTGGTCTTTTTGTCTTTTTTTAGGGCTGCACCCACGGCTTATGGAGGTTCCCAGGCTAGGGTCGAATTGGAGCTGTAGCCTCCAGCTTACACCACAGCCATAACAACGCTGGATCTTTAACCCCCTGAGTGAGGCCAGGGATTGAGCCCGCAACCTCATGGTTCCTGGTTGGATTCTTTTCCACTGCGCCACAGACCGGAACTCCTGTTTTTCTTTTTGACAATGACTTTCAATGGGGTAGAAATGTTTTGCAAAGCCAACATTTTCTACTGGGTCTCATGACCCATTTTCCCCTTATAACGGTGTTGCTATTGTGATCAACTTCAGTGCTGGTTAGCCATACTTCTGTTCCCAGTCTTAGACTCACAGCACCAACATATAATGTTTCCATGTGCTTCAAATAAAAATCTGTTTTGAGGCAAGTAATCAGGGTCAGCACAGAGAACGGCACAGGGTGTATCTGGCATGACTCTGGAGACACTGTGTCTTGACCCAAAGATTCTGCAGTTTACAACGGGCACCAACTATACATGGCAGCCCTGTGTGGTAGAGGATGACCAAGCAAAAGATGGAGAAGGGTGAATCCATGGAGGTAGGAAGAAAAGCTAAACATCGGGTCAGAGAAATTAAAGTTGGAAGTATTTTAGGGAGCCTAGCGTGGTCACTGTCACCAAGTGTAGAATCAAAGGAGAAGCACTTTTCTTTGAGATATTATCCTGTCTCGAAATCAGTTTCTAATTTCATGTCTTTCTCCAGCTGCCTCTCCATTGTTCCATGGCTCACCCTCACCAGACTTTCATCTGTTCAGTCAAACAGATCTTGTGGAGGCTGCCAATAACTGATGTCTTCTAAGGCTAAATCTCTCGTCTTCATCTTGCTTGATACTTTCCTCAGTAGTAACCAACACTATTAATTATGCTCTCCTGAAACACTGCCTTCTTGACGCTGGTGTCCGTCTCCCTCACACGCCTGGCAGCTCCTCCTCCATGTCCTTTGCTGGCTCCTCCTCTCCTTGACCAGACCCAGAAATACCCAGAAATAGACTGGGGGACTTGACAGCTGGCCCTTGACATCTCTGCTTTTCTTTTCTCCTCCCCTCCCCTCCCCTCCTCTCTTTCTTTCTTTGTCTTTTTACAGCTGCACCCTCGGCATATGGAGGTTCCCAGGCTAGGGTTTCAACCAGAGCTGTAGGTACCAGCCTACACCAGAGCCACAGCAACTCGGAATCCGAGCTATGTCTATTACCTACACCACAGCTCCGGGCAACGCCAGATCCTTAACCCACTGAGCGAGGCCAGGGATCGAACCCACATCCTCATGGATGCTAGCTGGGTTTGTTAACCTCTGAGCCATGAAGGGAACTCCTCTCTCTGCTTTTGTATGCATACTCTTGCCCTGGGTGACCTTACCCACTCTTGTGGATGAAATGCATCCTCTCAATATCTCTCTAATTCTCATTCTCTCTCTTTCTCACACGCACGCACACACAAACACACATGATTTTCAAATTTAAATTCCAGATCTGCAGCCAATATCTCAAGATTTCCCATTAGTTTTCTTCCCTTAAAATGCAGTGTGTGCTAATTCAAAAGGTTTTATAGGAGTAAATTCATTTTAGAAATATGTGTTTGGTACCAATTAAGCGACAAATATAATGAAAACATGTTTTTAAAAAAGTTAGTTGAAATGTATAAAACCAAGGGGAAGGATCATCATTTGACCAGAATGTTATTTTTTTCTTTGATTTTTCTTTTCTTTTCTGGCCACACCCACGGCCTATGGAAGTTCCTGGGTCTGGGATCAAATCAAACCTGCATGTGTGGCTTGTGCCACAGTGGTAGCAACTCTGGATACTTTACCCATTGCACCACTGTGGGAACTCCGAGAATGTTATTTTTTATACTATTTAACCATTTAAAAAGTCCTTTTGGAGTTCCCGTCGTGGCGCAGTGGTTAACGAATCCGACTAGGAACCATGAGGTTGCGGGTTCGGTCCCTGCCCCTGCTCAGTGGGTTAAGGATCCGGCGTTGCTGTGAGCTGTGGTGTAGGTTGCAGACGCGGCTCGGATCCCGCGTTGCTGTGGCTCTGGCGTAGGCCGGTGGCTACAGCTCCGATTCGATCCCTAGCCTGGGAACCTCCATATGCCGCGGGAGCGGCCCAAGAAATAGCAAAAAAAAAAAAAATTAAAAAAAATAAAAAAATAAAAAAAAAAATAAAAAGTCCTTTTCATTGAATTTGTCCAGAGGCTTTACAGGACAGGAGTTTGTTTGGACTTTGGGCACCAGACTGCCTGAATGCAAATCCTGAATCCACCACAGTAAGCTCTGCTACCTTTGGGAGGATTACTGCCATGGCACCATGGTGCTTGTCTTCTTGAACTAGAGTGGTGACAGTAGGTATCGTGAGTCTTAAATGAGCAAATTTACATAAAACACTTAAAACTGTGCCCAGAACATAGTGAGCATTACTACTAACCATTATTTTTATATAAATATAAGTTAAACATTTTTCCTTAAGATGAAACATCTCCAAGTGCTGTTTTATTGATTTATTGATCTGTTTATCCACTTCGTACCATTTAAGGAAATCGTTATCTTCTGCACTACAATGCCACAGACGTGGTACACTTGTCTAACATGGTGAGACTTCTAAACCTCAGCAAGCTGTGGGCTGTTGCTACTCCTAATTCAAAAGTATTTAGGGAATCGCATTCATTTAAGAACTATGTATTTAGTAACTTTAAGTACAAAGGATAATGAAGAAGTATTTTAAATATGTGCTATTGAAATGTGTCAACCAGATGGGAGAGCCCCTGGTGCAGGAGTAAGAACGTAGAACTTTGCTGGGTGACCAGACACATTACCCCATCTGACCTCACACGGAGAGCTGCCAGTATAATGACTGCAGGCCTGGTTGCTAGCAAAAAAAAAAAAAAAAAAACCTGGATTTTTAAAAATCTTTCAAATTATTTCCCATATGCACAGTTAAATTATTTTGTTTTCACGTTAAAGGATTTAAGAATAACAAAACAAAGGATTGTGACAAGGAGAGAACAGTCTCCAAAGAAACATCATTTTGTTTGATGTCGTAAAGAACTCTTAATGGTCCTTAAAAATAGACACCTTATATTTAAAAAGTGAGGAACAGATTTTAGTACTTACTTAACTCAACCGCAATAAAAGGAGAAAGAAAAAAGCAATTACATGGAGATTGAACATCATGCTACTAAAAAAACCCAAAGGGTCAATGATGGAATCAAAGAAGAAATGAACAAACACCTTGAGGCAAATGACAATGAAAACAACCGTTAAACAACCCTACAGAATCTATGAGATGCAGTGAAAGCGGATCTTAGAGGGAAGTTCACAGGAATACAGGCATTCTTTAAGAAATAAGAAAAATCTCAAATAAATAACCTAACCCATCACCTAAAAGAATTGGAAAAAGAGGAACAAACAAAATTTAAATTAATTTTAAAGATAAAAAAGATTAGAGGGGAAATAAATAAAACAGAGATTAAAAAATAGAAAAAAAATCAGTAACATCAATACTTGTTATTCTAGGCCCAGCACTGTGCAAGTTTACTTAAAGAATTGCAAAACAGCTCTCTTCAAAATATAACACATCTAACTAGTAGCAGGTCTATGTTAGTCAAACTGTAGATTAAGAAGAATAACATCAATAGAGGGAGAAACTGTACCCATGAAACAGAGAAATATTTTCTAAAACCACTCAGGATAATCAGACCCAATGGTACTGGCTGATGAGATTAAAAAAAAAAAAAAATTTAAATAGCTGAAAATGACACACAATTATAGAACAAGAAGTCATTTAGAAAAATAAAATATAATTTCCACTTCCACATTAGCTCTTCTGTCTTTCATATTCTTTCCACCTTTATTTACAAAAGATAATTTTAATATTTACATCTCACAGGAGGTAAAAAGCCCCAAAAGTTTTTGTGCAAAAAACTAAAATCTGCTCAGACAACAATTGTACTGAATCCTTGAACATATTTTCTTTGAAATGGATATAAACCTCATAAAATAGACTCCCCAGAAGTCCTAGAGAAGTTCAACTTAGAAAATAAATTGAGAATCTAAGGATATTGAACTTTGCATGATAAACTTGGGCTCAGCAGCTGTGCCAAAAAGCAGGAACTGAATTCCTCACATTTTCTTTACAACCAAAGAATAAATTGTCTACCCATTTTTCTTTTTTAAAAGAATTTTAAAATTATTTTAATTTTCAGATACTCAACCTCTACGCAATTTTAGCACTCCCTAAGAAATTAAACACTCTCATATCCCGTCCATAAAATGGAAGGAAAAGTATCAGTACATTCTAATGATCAACAGAAAACATTTACTGGTTTCTCACAAAAATGCATTCATTGTAGGAGTATCATAAGGACTAATTGAGACATTAAAAAATTTAACTTGAAACCAACTTTAGGCAGGAAGACTTCTTCCCAAATAAGTGGTTATACATGTAAATGCTAAATACATTACACTATTTTCCCACCTTTTGTTATGGATTATTTCAGGAAGATTTAGTTATATAACCCTTAATTTGAGGGGTTCCAACAGTGTCTACCATAAAATGTAAAGCAAAATTGGTCTTAAAAAATATTGCTTTGATGAAATGACAGATTTCAGTCTACTTCAGACATATCTGGTTACTTTTTAACTACACTTCATTTCAACACAATCATTACTCAGAGATTAAGCACTTTTGAGAAAGAGCAAAATAAACTTTAAATTGCATCAGAATTCTACCCATAACTACCCAATCAATACTGAAGTAGATCCCATCAAGTATGCAAAGATTACAGAATTTCAGTTATAAAATTTGGAGGAAAAAATCTTAATAATGCATAAAAATACTGACAAATTTAAGCTAAAATTACTAGCCCTAGGACATTTTATTGTATAATTACCTTAAAAAGATGGTTAACTAGACATCAGCAGAAATGCTGTTAAAACTGTTGTTTGTTTGCTCAAGGTTGTTCACATTAATGAAACAAAAGATTAGCAGTCTTGGAGTTCCCATTGTGGTGCAGCAGAAACAAATCCAACTAGGAGCCAAGAGGTTTTGGGTTTGATCCCTGGCCTTGCTCAGTGGGTTAAGGATCTGGCGTTGCCCTGAGCTGTGGTGTAGGTCACAGACGCAGCTCAGATCCTGCGTTGCTGTGGCTGTCCTGTAGGCCAGCAGCTGTCCTACAGCTCCGATTCGATTCGACCCCTAGCCTGGGAACCTCCATGTGCTGCGGGTGCAGCCTTAAAAAAAGGAAGAAAGAGAAAAGATTAACAGTCTCTAAGTTAAATTTCACAAAATGAAATTGCTACCTTCTGACAACTTTCAGGGGTAAGATAGGGCAAACCCCAAGTATCATACCTCCTACTTTTAAGCATAAACACAAATAAAAGTCAGTATCAATACAAACGATAGCTTGAGGAAATAAACACTTGGTTAGCCAAGTTCTATAACCTAGAATACTGAGATATAATTCTCCTACAGCAAATTCCTTTCTTTTTTTTTTTTTTTCCTTTTCCTGGAATAGCAGATTATATACTATGGTATGAAAATCTATAAAACCCAAATGTTTTCTGTGTTATTTAGCAAAGAAAGGACGAAGCAGAATTCTTTACCAAACTACATTTGCCACTCCATCCTGGAACTCAGTTGTCTGATTACCCACTCAGTTCCAATATTTCCAAATTGTCAGTCCACCCCACTCCTCCTCATCCCAACTCTTAGCTCCTTTTGCACAGAGTCTAGTTTCCTTTCTGTCAACTAATTCCTGATTTCCAGAAAACTCTCATTCTTCTGATTTCATATTGATCCTAGTCCATTTGAAGTCAAAGAAAAAGCTTTAATACTTAAAGTAATTAAAGTAGAAATGGAAATTAGATGACTTCGGTGTAATGGAAGGTGCATTTCAAGTGTTTTGCAAACATATGGGAGAGTTGCAAGAAAATTTAGATTTTAAACCCTGCCTGGATTCCTTAACTTACTGTTATATTATAGTGTTGCTTTGATTACTAGTCAGGACAAAAAAGTGAGCAAAGACATTAAATATGCATTTTTTGGACACACATGAAAATGAAGAGAGTTGGCCAAGGGATTTCTTTTTTTAAAATAGGTTTTCTTTCTTTTTTGGGGGGCGATGCCTGCAGCATGCAGAAGTTCCCTGGCCAGGGATCGAACTCCCGCCACAGCAGTGACAATGTCAGATTCTTAACCACTAGGGCATCAGGGAACTCCCTGGCTAAGGCATTTTTATCCATAATGACTGTCAACGTAATACATCATGGTTACTAAAAAAAGAAAAGATTGGGACCCTTGCTTAAACTGAGTTTGGCACGAACACATTTGTACATTCCTCCCTTATAATCACACAGTCCTTTAAGGATAAAGAATATGCCCACCGAGCAGAATTATGAAAAATTTATAAAGAATCTATGATAGAGAGCTTCACAACCCAGGTTCCCTAGATTATAAAATACTCCCTTTACCTATGCATTACGTTGTGTATCTCTGAAACATCTGAAAAATATTTTTCTGTGACTTACTAGGCTGTAGGGAATGAGCAGTTTTAGGTATACTGCAATTATCTTTAATAGAATTTGGTAGCTTTCTTCCATTAATTGAGTGATTCAACTGGATCTTAAAAGAAGTTTGCCAATTTTCATTTTTTGAGCCTCTCTGAGGTTCTGGATGCTCTAGATCAGTTTGTCTTTTTAAGTTCCTATCTTTGGAACTCCTCCTCTGTCCATTTAGCAATTTGTCTGGAGGTGAGGAAGTAGCCGTAGCTGATAATTCATCTGGGGATCCTTTTTGCCTGTTTGGCCTCATGTGTTCTTGATCCACCTCTTTCTGAAGCTGTAATGCTTAATAAACTGTCCTGTTCTTCTTGTTTACGTCTCTTGAAGAGTAGATGTTCCAAATCTATCAGTTGTTTGTTTTTTCTAGTTTTTTTTTTTTTTTTTTTTTTGCTTTTTAGGGCTGCACTCACGGCATATGGAGGTTCCAAGGCTAGGGGTCGAATCAGAGCTCCAGCTGCTGGCCTACACCACAGCCACAGCAATGCCAGATTCGAGCCGTGTGTGTGACCTACACCACAGCTCACAGCAACGCCGGATCCTTAACCCACTGAGCGAGGCCAGGGATCGAACCTGCAACCTCACAGTTCCTAGTCGGATTCGTTTCTACTGCGCCACGATGGGAGCTCCCAAATCTATCAGCTTTTGAGTAAAGTTGATTTCCATTTCTTCTTGATCTGAGGAAGCTGTGGGGAACATTTTTCTTCTTTTTGCAGAAGAGCATGGGTCCCTGACTGCTTCAAACAAAGACTCCTGATTTTTTTCTTTTGGAGATATCTTCATTGATCAGTAGGTGAGACTCTTCATTTGCTATCTCTGGCTTTAGGTCCTTCATGACTTATGACACATAACACTTTCTCATGACTGTTTTTGTTTTGATTTTTCCTTCATGGCACCATTCTCTACCACTGGCACATAACTGAGGCATGGGTGACTCCATTGAAGATTTTGTACCCTGCTCTTGAACTTCAAGGCATATCTGTGGAGAAAGTATTGGCATATCGTCCTCAATTTCCATGTCTTGCCATGTAGAGTTCTTCACATTACTGCCGTCAGCTTCCTTAGACATGGAGCTTTTCCTGTCTTCCTGCACAACTTCAGACTGTGATGCTGACCCAAGTTGAGATTTAGGTGACAAATACGTTTGAATAGCTCCAGTGTTTGTTGGCTTGTTCTTACTTTTCTTTTGCGACTTTGTTGTGACTGGATCAGATTTTTTGGAATTCAAGGGTGATGCCAAGACATTTCCCTCACAGAAATTGTTAATATGAAGGCTTAGCTTTCTTGCCAGCCCTTCATCACTTTTCAGTTATTCTTCTAACTCCCTTTGCCTATTTTCTGCCTGTCATTTTTTTTTTTTCCTCTTCTTTCTCCTCTGCCAGGAACCTCTGTATGTATTCTTCACTGGCTTTGTCTTCTTCTTCCTCATTGGCTCCTCGCTCTGCCTCCACCTTGTTTAGCTCCTCTTCATATTCTCTTCTTAATTCCCCAGGTTTACTAAATAGGCAGATTGGTTGATAGTCATCAACAATTTCCTCTGATTCTTGCCCAGAGGCTCTAAGCTTGCCTTCTTTTGGATAGTGTTTTTGAATTATCTTCCATGGTTCCATATTGACAAGAGAATTTGTTCGGGCATGGTGCTGAGTCCACAAAGAGACCCAGCGGCAACAGAAGGGACAGAACAAATTTGCCTTTCGACAGTCCACTGGAAGCATGGTTTACAGAGTGTGTGGTTACAAGGGAGTGTCACAGGCTCAAGTAGAATTTCCGCAAGATCTGGCATTGGCATTCCAACAAGGAAGGGACGGCATCCTTGAGTACAGCTATTTTAATATGCTAAAAAGGCACATTCAGCATCAATACCAGAACTCGGAGATTGGAAACATCAAATAAACGTCTTGAAGCAAAAAAAAAGTTTTCTGCAGGCCAGGTACACGGTACAGCCTTGGAAGGTGGTGTGTTTGTCCATGTTTAAGACAAACGTCCGAAAGGAAAACAAAGGAACCCTGGCTGCTCTCAGCAAGAACAGCCTTGCGGCAGGGCTAAGGGTTAGCTCCGGCTCTCTGGTGCTGCAGGAGGCACGTGCCAGGTTCCCCTCCTTCCTCTTACCAGGCAAGGATGCTCCCTAGCGCTGCTTCCACCTGGACTCGGAGCTTCTGCAGGAGCTGCACTTCTGTTACCATTGCTGTGGGGCCCCCTGCAAGAGCCCTTCTGGGCACTCGGAGCCTGCCCCTTCCTCTCTTCGGGTCAACCCACCCATTTTTTCTGTTTTTAGCCATCACTTCTCTAATATGAGGGAAAAAAGAGAACTAGTGAGAATCTATTTATCTATGTGTGTGCGCAGAAAGCTGACCAGAGTAACTGGTGGACTTCCTCATGTGATTTTCCACACAGTAAAGCACATTATCTGATGCTGTTTTGTCCTTCAGTCTCAGGTTTCCATTAACCAGTCTTATGTTTGCTTTTCAAGTGTGACATGACATAAAAAGTGGCATAAACTTCCACAAAACAACATCTTCTATAATAAAGATCTTTCCAGAAAGCTAACTCCAATGCACTCCACTAACACTTTCCAGGGATTGTTAATTCCCAGAAAGCTGCCCCCAATGTTCTATCAAAATCCCCCTTTCTGAAAGTTCTTGTCATTGCTTAAGCTGTGAGTAAAGGAAACTGAGATGAGCTTTCTCGGCCACTCCAAGAACGTCCCTGAGCAAACTAGAGGCTGGCTCCTTCAAGGGTGGGCCAAGGAGCAGCATCAGAAGTGCTGGACCTACCCTATTACTGAGTCAGAATCTGCCTCGAAACAAAGCCCGTAGGTGACATCCCTCATGTTGAATTCTAGAAGGTTATTCATTTTCCTAACAGTCTTTTGACCCCCATGGCTAAGAAAGCCTTCATCTTTCCTCCTTTCCTCAAAAGACCAATTTATAGGTATTTACTCTTTCCTATTGATACCCTCTAATGTGTGTCTTCTTAATAATTTTAAGCCATAAAGCAGCAAAAAAACCAGACACCATGTGGACTCTTGTCAGTACTAAATGAGAGGTGGCCCATGTTCTCATAGCCTTTGACATCTGACCAACTAAGACCCAGGTAAAGCAGATTCATCCATTCTACACGATATACACTAAAATACAGCAACATAGAATTGCTTTTATTACCACTGCTAAGTCTCACCCTATTTCCCAAGTTATGCAGCCTGCTGGAGGTGAGATGCTCAACTATACATTGGAGATAATTAAACTGACTTCTGTTGTAGGGATCTGTAAATGTTCAATGTGCTAACACAGAGCCAACAGTTTCTCACAATGCCTAGAACTGGCACTTGCTAGTCCCCCTGTCTTAGAGCAAGAATAGCTGCAGAGGGTTGTACCACATGATTTCCTTTCCTTTTCTTTCTCTCTCTCACCTTCTTTTTTTTTTTTTTTTTTTTTTTTTTGGCTTGGAGATGAAGGAAGGGCATCACCTGAAATTTCTGGTCTGTTGTGCTGCTCTTCAGGCAGCGTGAGTCCCTTGCACTTCGCATCATGTCTCTGCTTAGTCTACGCTATGCCAACTATTCAGTTCTGCCATATGACAACAGACACTGACATATGTAGCTCTTGGGGTGGAAACCCTGCCAGTTACTTTCATAGCCCCATTTCCCTTCTGGAAACGTTCAACTTGTTTGGTTAATTTGAATGTGTTACTTAAAACGTGGTAACTTGAGCCCTTCCACTGTGATGCAAACAGCAGGCCAGTTACACTGTTCTACATGCAACTTAGAGCTCAAGTGAGTGTGTCCCTGGGTGGTATTTGAAACACATTAAAAACTATTAGGATTTTCAAGTATTTTCTTGATATGCTAATGTTTTCAATTCAGACCTCCCTGATGTCACTCACACAATGCCACTTATTTCTGAGGCACAGAGAATGCCCCCCCATTCCCCCCCCCCCAACACCAAGACCTCAGGAGTCCAGCAGGTGGGAGCAGGGCTGGTGAGCAGACTCCTTTTCCTATGACAATTGCCCTTCCTTTCCAGCCATTTGAAGTAACTAACTATATAAAAAGCATCCTTGGAGTTCCCGTTGTGGTACAGTGGAAATGAATCCACCTAGGAACCCTGAGGTTTCAGGTTTGATCCCTGGCCTCGCTCAGCGGGTTAAGGATCCGGCGTTGCCGTGAGCTGTGGTGTAGGTTGCAGATGTGGCTCGGATGCTGCATTGCTGTGGCTGTGGTGTAGGCCAGCAGCTATAGCTCCGATTAGACCCCTAGCCTGGCAACCTCCATATACCATGCACACGGCCCTTAAAAAAAAAAAAAAAAAAGGCATCCTTGATTCCTGTGGGATGTCTTACGGGAACACAGCTGTTGGATTATCTGCATTAAATCAGACCTCACTCCTCCCTGCAGTTCAACTTTCTGTTTTTCAGTAGTTAAGGATGGGTTCAGCAACATGAGTGCAGATTTGCATATGATGTTTAAAGACAAAAACTCGTACAGAAGAGTCTGTGTGGTTAAGAGGGCTCCAGACCAGAGCATACCTGCCCTCCACACACTTAGGAATCACTCTCCACTTTAACTCCTTTCTGTTTGTGAACCTTATTAATTGCATCTGATACTCGGTCTGCGTCAGTGGTCATTACTCATTAACTTCTCTGCCCAAACCAGTGTGTCAACTTAAGGTTTTACTATGACAGTAAATGATTCCACGCAATCCGTGCAAAAGATCATGAGGATGGACTCTGGCTGGGTTGAATATTACCCACTATTCCTCCAACAGAGGGAGAAAAGAGGAAACATCTGTGAGCAAGGAACCTTTGGAAAACACAGAAGAAGCAAGCACTAGGAATACTTCAGCTACAATTTTACTTGTCCATTATACTTCATATAAGCTGAGGAATTTTTTTAATTAAGAAAGCAATGACTTCCTCTGGTAACTCCGCACAGACATTTTTGGTCCTCTGACCTCTGCCAACATGCTGTGACTTCAAGGGTATAAAACTGCCGACAGTATTTCAGAGCAAAGTGTGAAGGTTTGAGATGTCCGCATTTATCTTCCACTATTACAAAATCCCCAAATGTTTTTCAAACTGATTTCATCATGGGAAGGATAGAAGCTCTTGGTGCATGGATAAAATACAAGACAAGATGTTTTAATACTTTTTTTTTCTGAGATGAGGGCACCTCAGTGTCAAAGCCCGGGGTGGAAAGAGGAGAGCAGGATCTGTTCAGATGGGCCAGTGGCCACAAAGAAACGGTGTTGATGTCACAGGTAGGGAAGACGGGCGTTAAGAAGTCAAATCGAGTATAATGGACAGAGACAAACGACTGAACTATTATCAATGGCGTCACGCTCTGTCAGGAGGAATTTATACCCATTCATTTACATCCATTCATTGTTTTAGCGGCACCATTAGAGAAAGAGCCACACAGCCTTCCAGTTATGGTCTCTGAGATAGGGGAGAAGAAAATTCACATCCAGGGCTGGGCCATGTGACCAAGAAAGCTCTTAGCCAAGAAAGTCCCAGTGGACGTCTAACTGTCAACCCTAAATTGCTCTTGTCCATGGCATGTTTTGACTTGCGATGTTGGTAAGTTCCCCAAAGGTTTCCAGGGCTTTACTCTGTGTGTGTCAAATGAGGCAAAGGCTTAAGGTTTAGTACGTCTAGTAAGTAGTCCTGAGATTAAAGTGGTGTCTGGCAGGCCTGAAGATACTAGCAAATCGTGCTGGCTTCATCAAGCTACAGGAATTCAGTTCCTCTTTACAGTTAGGCTGAGCTAGACACAGAATGAGAGACAGACAAAGCAGATTGGCAAACGAACCCATAGAAGAGAGAGATACAATCCCCTAAGACATAGGGGATCTCATCTTAGGCTGCTGGCATGAGAATTCTAGCACCACTGCTCCCTTGCTGTGTAAGCTCGGGCAAGATACTTAAGCTCCCCTGCCTTGGTCCCCTTATCTGCAAGTTAGAGATGACATAATCTACTTCCCAGGGTGGTTGAGCGTAGTAAGTGAGATATCACAGACTGGGTGTTTAAAACAGCATCATAAACTCCTGAACATCATGAGCTCAATGAACGTTAATTGTTACTACATATTTAAGTATTTTTATTGGATAAAAGGCAGTACTACATTGTATTTCTCTTTTCATGCTCTTTGGGGCAAGTAAGCCTCTTTTGGTATAGTATCTCTCCCAGGGAGTCTGGAAGCCATCTAGCCTTCCTTAGATTGAAATCAGTGCTTCTACTGATATAAGGTCAAGGGGATCCTTGTACAATGTTCATGGTTCTTCAAGTCTTACCAGCCCTCTTCAATTTCAGAGAGAATTCACGAAACTATCTTTTGATCACCACAGTCTCTTTTTCACATTTGTATGCTTAATAAACTATTACATACTTCTTAATTCCCTCATCATTTCTATATTTTTCTTAGGATTTCATTTCAAAATAGTGTAGATTTTGCCTTGACACTGTGTCTTTAGGCTTTCAGCCTCCCAGAATCTAAACTTTGGCCCTCTCTGGGGCCAAATATCTCTTTTTATTATTGCCTATGCTACCACTTTTTAATGCACTCTTACACTTGCAATGCTATCATTTATAAGTAGATGTCATGTTAGAAAGATTACCAGACACCCCTGAACAATCTATAGAGACAGGTCTATAATAACTCTAGGCATGACATTTTGTCTCGAAGCAACCCAGAAAAATGAGATGCTAGTATATTTTTGAAAACTCCTCAAGAGGGAGCTGTCAAAATTTCCATCTGTGCTAGGATCACAGTGGCTTAAGGATTCACAGAAAGATGAGAAAAAATGCTGAGCCTCAGACACTAATGTGGTCACAGGTATCTTCCAACAGACCCCCCCCCCCATTGCTGCTAGAGCTGGAGGGTGGGTGTGGGGCAGGGGGAGGAGGTGACACCTATTCTGCTGTTTTCACAGTAACTGAAACCAACCAGATAACTGAAGAAAGCCTCACGCTGTTTTGACTTTAGACTTGCTGTCAGTATTGCTCAGGCATCTAAAGCTTCATGATTTCACTCCAGCTACTCGAGAACCATTAATAATTTTTTTTCCCTAGAATTTTCAAAGTAAAGTCTTCTGCTTCATAAGTTCCTGCCAAGGGTTTAGAGCTACTACTTACTGAGTAATATGATACCAGATGATCATAAACCACGCTGCCCTGAATCCAGCACGGTTTGAATTGCATGTCTCAGCAAGGATCTTCAGCTCTCCGCTGAAATCCATCCTTAGGCACCCAGCTAGACTGCATTTCCCAGAATCCCCCTGTCATTAGGTGAGGCTTGAGGTCAAAGCCCATAGGAAGGTGAGCTGAATGAGGTTTGCTGTTATGCTGACACTTAGGAGAGAAGTTATACCTCCCCCACCCCAGTGTTCTCTTGCTCTTTCTTGTGGAGAGAAAGGAAACTTGGAAGCTCCAGATTGAAGAGCTTTTGCTAGCCTGGGCATGAGAGCCACTCTGAGCGAAAGGCACTTGTAAAACAGCAGGTGCAAGAAGAACAGTCTGATCTCCCTGTTTCTTCCTGAAAGCAGGATGCAAAACTCCCATATAAAAGATGCTGTCCCCACACCAGGAGGAAAGAGACATTCTTATCACCAGAGATGGGAATCCGGGCCAAGCAAAATCTGTTCAGACCTTGTAAGAGTCACTCTTTACCTTCCTTTAGTCTCCCTGCATTTTCAGTGACTTTCCCACAAGGTCTCTTGCTTTGTTCAACCTAGTTTGCACACACTGAGGCCTTGCCATTTCTCTGGGTCTTCATTTTGCTATGGGGACTCTCATGGACATGCAGATACCTGTATGCTGGGCTCCAGTGAATCAATCTTATGACTATTTAATTTTCAGGCTGGGCCAGAGACGCTGAGAAAGTAGAGATACAGTTTGGCTTCCTACAGCATATCCCAACACACTCAATATGCTCTGTTTTAAAATTACACACTCTTCCTAAAATTACACAGGAGAGTAGAGATGACTCAACTTCATTTTAGAACTTTTTAGTTTGTCAAAGATGCTTTACTGCTTAGGAATCTCACAATAACCTCTGACAAAGAGAAACACAGGGAAAATACATACACGTGCTTTAAAAACCAGTACTGCAGTAAGAAAGCTTAAAGAGTCACAATTTAAAATACCAGAAGTAAAAGTGTAGTTCAAACTTTTTATGTTATGCAAAGGAAAACTGCATAGAATGAGTCGAAAAAAATTAAACCAAGTCTCCATTTCAAATCTGAGTTGATAATCACTGCATTTTTGAGGAGTTTCTCTTATGTCCCAAATTACCAATAAGAAATCATTATTGACATGTTAACTGTCCTTACCTGCTAAAGAGGACATGTTGATAATGATGCCGCCTTCACCTCCATTTTGCTTACTCATGTAATCCAAACCCAGGTACGTTCCACTGATTACAGAAACCTAGACAAGGGGCATAAGTGGGGAGAGCAATTTTACTTAGAGTCACACACCAAAGTTTTTATTGCTATCCCCGACCCCGAGGAAGATTCCTGCAAATATAGTCAATGAAAGGTTCTGAAGTGATATTTTTTTAAGCCAGGCATTGATTGGATTCTCTTTCATTTGCCTAAACTTGTGGAATTGATCACATCGCTGCAAACTTCGCTGTCTGACCTGAGATTTTATGATAAAGGTTAGACTCCAACAGTGCCTTGAGACTTTCGCTAAATTCTCTGCACCTGCGAGAATCTACATCTTCTTTTCCTTTTCTAAATACCGGACACAAGAGTTATTCACCCGTCTTAGCATGTGGTTCTCCTGTCCAGGTGTTCCACCTTAATCAGTTGCTTAAGTCCCTTGGTTCTTGGAATATGTAGCAGTGAATATCCTTGATTTCTACACAGTTTTCATTTCCTTCTTCTCTTCTGCATTTGTGTCGACTTCTCCACGGAAAAAAGAGGAAGGTCATCTCTCCAGCTTTAGTGCAGGCACTGGTTAGTCTAATTCAGTCACAGAAATCCCCTTCCCTTTGCCCATGACAGATTTAGGGGTTGTATATGACCCGTTTCTGGCCAGTGAGACCTGAGATGCAATCAAGAGGTGGAGTGTGGGTTGGAGAGGGTGATGGAAGAGGACGCTACAGAGAAAATTTTCATTGCTCTTAAGAAAATCAGGAAATGACTGCATTACTCCTTTTTCATTGCTTTGTACAGGTGCAATGGGAGGAAGGAAGACATACTGCTAGCATCTTTAAGGCAGAAACCATCGTGAAGGATGGCAGATGGGAGAGGAAAAGAAACTGGTCCCGATGAGATAAAAAGCTGCACTGTCAAGCAATCCAGAACTTCATGTCTTGTGAGATCACATAGCTGTTTTAATCAGTTTCTGTTCCTGGGCATATGGTCTTTGTAATGCAATCACTACAATTTGTCCACCACTCCTGCAGCTATCCTTCTGATAGCTTACTCTGCCTTACGACTCATCTCCACATCTAGGGACTTTCTCGGTTTTATTCTAACACTTAAGAACTAACCACTGAAAACAGCTTGTGACATGAGAGGTATCTGAAACCTGACATTCCCTTTTAGATGTAAGAACTCCTCTCTAGCCCACCTCATGCTTTTAAAAGGTGAAAATTTTCTTTTGGCATCTTAATTCCGGCAATACTTAACTTCTTACAATAAAGCAAAGAAAATGATACAACAAATAACATGATAACGAGCCTGCACCTGAGAGCGTAGATTGGTGGTTACCTTCTTTTTATTTTCAAAAGTCCTCTTGGAGTTTTCTTGACAAGCATTCAGTTACCTCTCTACCTCACAGTAGCTCTCGCACAAAAAAGGAAACTGAAGGGTCTATTCACTTAAGCCATGGGGCAGCCTGATATTAAGTGGGTTTACGGGGAAGGAGTAAATCTGCACAGGAGTCCATTTAAAAAGGAAAAACAAAATATTCATGGTTTATATAAGAAGGAAAACATGTAGGTGGCAGGAATGACTGAAGTCAGTTCGATTCAGTGTGTCTGTCCAAGTCTCCAGCATGTCTGAACAGCATTTTAGTTTGTGTGCCGGTGCTATGCTTCTGGTCTCAGGTATTCTGATACCTGCTTTTGTTTTCAACATCCACAAGATGCAGCCAGATAGAAAATTTGGGAATGTTTGTTTTTAAATTTTTTTTTTTTTTTTTGAGCCAGATTTAGTTCCTGGTCTTTGATGGAAGAGGATAAGAGATTATCCTGCCATCTGTCATCAGGTTAAGAACTGAGTAACTTTTCAAATGAAAGTGTTCTTAGGATAAACCTACAAGACAGGCCTAAGGCTTTGGCTGTACATAGATGATTATTTTCACCTCTCTTCCTTTACTGTGACAACCTCTTCCATATCCCAGATTGCAGATTAAAGCAATTGTTAGAATACCACAGAATGAAAATGTTTCCTAAACGTATTTGTTGCCTTTGGGCAACGTTCACACATTTTATAGATTGAGCCATTGTAATATCAAGCATCTAGGAGAAAAAAAGAAAATGAACATTACATGTATCTTCTAGTTACAAACCCCAAAAAGCTGGACTCTGTAGTATTATTTTAGTTCATTTTGTAAAGGTAGTTAACATTTTATATTTGACTCTCAAAAAAAAAAAAAAAAAGGAAATCCAATATCTAAGTTTACATAGTGAGAAGAAATAAAAATTCAATGAAGACAAAATGGCCTAATTAACACATGCTTACTCAATAGTTTTGGTTACGAAGAAACAATTTATATGTAATACTGAAGTTGTGACTATGTTCTTAAAATGCTTTTTTTTTTTTCCATGAATTAAAGCATTCTAAAACTTAAAACCACTCTCATAAATTCCCCTATCCTGGAGCTAATTCTCTAGTAATAAAGATAAATGGACAAATGAATTCATTTAACTCCTCTTATCAGGCATCACGTCTTCCTGTTACACACATATAGCATACATGTTCCTATAATATTTATGCCTCACATTTGTGTGTGTGTGTGTGTGTGTGTGTGGAGATGATCTACTGAAATTTCCTAATTTGTCATTTCCTTTATCTTATCTTTCTCTGCTCTGGAGTTCCTTTTAGTTTATTTATGGTTTTTGTACTATCCAGGAATCTTTTTTTTTTTTTTTTTTAAGCGAAGCTAGTGTTTATTTAAAGGGAGAAGAGAGAGAAGATAGGTGTGGAGAAAGCACAGGCACAGGCTGGGGGTGGGGGAGGGGGAGAGGGAAAGACAGAGACAGAGAAGAAGAGCCAGAGAGAAAGGCAGTAATTAAATTTTTTTAAATTCTGTCATCTAAATCATGAAACTCTTATTTTTCCTCCAGCCAAGTTCTCAAGGAATACTAATACAGATCACCTTTCTTCTTCTGTAATCTTTTCACATCTTTTATTCTTCAATGTTCAATCTTTTTAAAGTTTTGCTTGTTCAGGGGGTAAATGGGATTGTCTTTCTCCTTGCAGAAGCTACTTGTAACTTAACAAGCTTTGTCTACCTATCATAAATCAATGGGATCTTTAGATACCACAGTTAAGTAAGGATAACAGCACTGAGTTACTAACTTAGGCTGTAATCAACATCCTTGGGAGCCAAGACAAAGGAATACATATGACAACAGTGTTTCTATCCATTTCCTCAGCTCTTCCTTAGGAATACAGGGCACAGAGAAATGAGAGGATGAATGAAGAAAATGCATCAGTATCTGGGCAAGAAATGCAATTTATTGAGTGAACCCTAGGTAATGGCACTGTGCCTGATGCTTCATACAAATTATTCCACTGAAGCTTAACCAGCAGCTTTCAAGGGGAGAGGACTGTTTTCATCCTTTTACAAACTGGGAACTTCAAGATCAGACAAATGAAATAGAACAAGTCCATGAATTTTAAATTCAGGTCAGAAACAAATCTTGTAAAAAATTACCAGCAACAGCCATCTCTTTTGTTTAATTTTTATTTGAATATACTAAGAGCGTCAATGTAAGTCAGTCACAAAGTCAGTCACATATCCAGATTCTGTTATAAATCCCACGTGAATGGGAACAGACTATTCAGGTTTATGAAAAATTTCAAAAAGTAAAAGAAATACATTACCAAACTGACTTCTCAACAAAGTTAAATCTACTTCCTCCCAATGGCCAGACATAAGAGTTTGAGTCTTTGATGGCTATGCCAAGACTCATTCCTTCCTAAATATTCCCCGTGAGCATGAGCAACTATAAATAAGGCAGCTACCAGCTAGTTTCAGACTGAGGAGGAAGCACGGAAGGTCTTAATAGAAACAAAAGCCTGGGAAGAGGTTTAATGTAGCTCTTGTGCAGGAAGGAGTGAAAATGGAAGGACACACTATACTGTTTGCAACACTGATGAATTAGGAAACCCTTAGAACAGGGTACTGAAACACGGAAGTGAATATCCATGTATGCAAAATATCAGAGAGCGGAAGTTTACTTTTCCCATACATTTTAACTGAACAGCTCCTCTGTCTACAAAACAATCTTGAGAGAACTTACAGTATACTAGCATCAGTGGTACACGTATAGCAAGAATGCTAATAAAATTTTTAAAATGGAGAAGCCCCCTACAGAGGGTATAAATTATGTGGTATAAGATTTCAGAAGATGGACAGACGTGTGATGAAGTCCTTTAACTAAGCAGTTACTCTCTGACATGAACAAGGACGTGAAAAAACGTAAAAGAACACACATGGAATTGTATAAGAAGGCAACTTACATCCAGCGCAGAGTTGAAAAAAATATTATACAAACCACACACAAATATTTGCATTATACTAAGAGAGATAACCAAGTTAGAAAGACAATGATTGGTCAGACTCTAATCTACTTTTGCAATGGGTGTTTTAGGTAGGAGGGGAAGTAACTTGTTTTTAAGTTATATGTGGGTAACAAAGGTTAGGTCTTGTTCTCTATGTAATATTAAGTAAATGTCATCAGTCTCTGGAGTTAAGCTAAGGAGTGGCCTTTGTCAGCAGAGTGCAAAGAAAAATAAAGGCCAGCTATATTTCAATGTGGAAGAATCCAGAAGAGTGTGTTGTAACCAAAAGGGACAAATAAAATTCCTGTCTTCCAGAATTTTCTATCTGCAGATAATGTAAGAACTTTCCAGCTTGAAGCAGGTGTTTATTCACTTATATATTTATTACATTAAAGCAAACATGCCCTCTCTGCTGGACGAAGACAGATAATTCGAATCCCATTGCCCTGTGGTAATCTCTTCACTATTTTCATGTTTCTTTGTATGAACTTGAATCATGTTTTCTGACAGCTGATTTCTCAGAGAAAAGACACAGTAGGGGCCCATTAGGTAGGCACTGAACACAGGAACTCTACACCCTAGTGACCTTTATCTATAAAATATCTGTAGCTCTACTGATAAAACTAAAAATAGCATGAGGCTCAAAGGAGAGAGCTACTCTGTGATTTTGTGCTTTTTTACTGGCACAAAAAATTCCTGTCACTTTATGTGGTTTTGGAGAGTGGCATAAATTCACAAAAACGTATTCTTAAAAATTCCTGCAGTTGCCAATTGGGGGCATATTAAAAAATTTTTTTTTTAATCTGACAACCAAAGGATGTAATGAAGTATGATTCATAACAAGTCAACGGTAGTCACCAAAGATTAAATATAAAATGTACAGTTTTCTTATCAGCTAAAGAAAATTAAAGCTGTCCAATGGAATTTAAGACAAGAATGGAAAAAGAACATAAACAAAAAGAAAACCTAGTAAACATAAAGAATGAACAAAAGTGGAAGAAATAGATCCTAACAGAAGAGGAAGAATAAATCTGAGTGGCTTACATTCACAAATATAAAAAGCAGATGTTTCTAGATGTGATTTAAAAAATAAATCTCACATTGTTAGCGAGAGACAAAATTAACATTAAAAGTTACACTTTCAAAATAAATAGAAATAGACAGGCCTAGGTAAATGTGAGTCAAAAGAATACACAGGAAAACAATTTTATATCTGAAAATATAAAATGAATCAAAGATCACAGGTTGAAAATGGGGCTACGTGGAGTTCCCGCCGTGGAGCAGTGGTTAACGAATCCGACTAGGAACCATGAGGTTGCGGGTTCGGTCCCTGCCCTTGCTCAGTGGGTTAACGATCCGGCGTTGCTGTGAGCTGTGGTGTAGGTTGCAGACGCGGCTCGGATCCCGCGTTGCTGTGGCTCTGGCGTAGGCCGGTGGCTACAGCTCGGATTCAACCCCTAGCCTGGGAACCTCCATATGCCGCGGGAGCGGCCCAAGAAATAACAACAACAACAACAACAACAACAAAAAAGACAAAAAAAAAAAAAAAAAAAAGAAAAGAAAATGGGGCTACGATTTAAAAAAAAAAACTAAAGTCAACAAATTATAATCACCATCAATTTATGCTTTGAATATTATAGGTTTATACTATAGAGTTCACACTGACAGAATTGCTCCAAGAGGTAGGCGAACTGACACTTATCATTTGAGATATGATATTCTATTCAGAAATGGACAGATCCAGAAGATAAAAGTAAGCAAATAAGTAACTGACATCCAAACCAAATGGAAATATTTTAAGAAAAAATTATAAGCTCCTATTATTTATTAACAGAGAGATACAAATATAAACTTAAATTGGGTATTAACGAGGAACTTCAATGCTATCTTAGCCATTGTTATACCATTATAAAGTAAGATTTAGCCAAGAAGTATATGGTTCACAGTAGGAAACTATTTCATTTTATTTCAAGTTGCTAGCCTAAAGTGGAAGAAAATTAGAGTTGTCTCAATTAAGGTCTCTAAAACACACACAAGAAAGATTTTGAGAGACACTTGACAAATAGGTTTTAAAGTTATTATGAAATATAATAATATCCAGGAACACTTGAGACAAATTTTAGAAAGACCTAGAAGGAGGGTATTTAAACTTTAAAACAGTACCTTTTGTTCTGGGTCAAAGGATTTCAGGCATCTATCAAGTATGGGAAGCAACTCTACCTTGTCAAAGTGGTGCTGATAGATTCAGCTTTTTTGTGTGTGAGTGAGTATAATTCTCATTACTCCTATCAAGTTATTACAGTTAAGTCACTACTCAATATTTCTTGACCAAGCATTATCTTCAAGATATTGTGTTGACCACTGAAGGGAGAATGAGGAAAAACATAACGTGGTTCCTGTTTTTAAAGAGTTTGTCATCTCATAGGAGCACCTCACGAAGGAGGGACCACTCCCTCTAAACTTACACACACACCATGCCCCCCTGTCCTTTACACATGCCTGCTTTGTATGACTACTAAATGACCTCACCGAAGCCAGGGTGACCCCATGCCCAGCCCAGCTCTGACATTTGGCTTTAGTTAAAGTGAGTTCTGCTCATCCTCAATATCTTCTATCAAGTATGTTTATAAAATAGGATAACCATCAAACTTGTGATGCAATGAATAAAACAAAGTTTATTTCCTAATTCTCCATTTTTACAATTCAAATAAGAGCTAGATAATCATCAAACATTGTGGAAATTATACACACACGTGCACGTGCATGCACACACACACCCCCTGATATTCAGGATAAAAATTTGAATAATTACAAAGTCCCATGGTCACTTTATCTTTGTTTGCTCCTACAGTCCTGGAATTAAATTAAGATTTATTTTTTAAGAAATAAAAAATATTATTGGCATATTTTTTCTATAAGGGATCAGATGGTAAACATTTTAGGCACTGCACATCATAAGACTTCTGTCACAATTATTCAACTCTACCGTTGTGGCATCAAAATAGCCAGAGATCGCATGTAAATAAATCACCATGGCTGTGCTCCAATAAAACTTTTTTTCTGGTCACACCCACAGCACGTGGAAGTTCCCAGGCCAGGGGTCAAACCCACGCCACAGCAGCAACCCAAGCTGCTGTGGTGACAAAGCTGGATCTTTAACATGCTGTGCTACAAGGGAACTCCCCAATAAAACTTTATAGACGCTGAAATTTGAATGCCTCATGTAATATATTTCATTTTTTCTTTTCTTTTTTTTAAAATTATTTTCAACTGTTAAAACATGTAAAGCCCATTTTTAGCTTGCAGGTCATACAAAAAGAGGTAGCAGGCTAGTTTGGCCTGAGGGCCATGGCTGCCAACTCCTAAGTTATGCAATAAACTATGTTTTTTTCCCCTCATATTTCCTTTTAACATTTTAAGAAACATTTTCATAATGAAAAACCTCAAATGTCTTCCTATTTGAAAAAGGAAATGCTTTTTTTTCTAGCTTTTTGTAACTTCCCTTTCTCTATATTGTAGGTCATTGTACTGTTTCCATGAGAAAAAAAAAAAAAAACCCTTTTCCTCTTAAAACATCATCTTATTAAATAATTGTAGACAATAAACATGTCTAAGACAGCTTACCAAGTTAATCTGCAGCGTTTTTTCCCAATTTTTCTCATTATTCACTCCAGCATTATTGACCAAAATGTCCAGTCTTCCAAAGTGATCTACAACTTTCCTAAATGTATCTAATGAAAAAGAAAAAGTCACTATAGGTATGTTCTTACTTTCCATAGATACATTTATCACAGTCTATGCCCAGAAATGATCTAATTTAGCCACCTTCTTCATGAAAGGTACACTTTTTTTTTTTTTTCTTTTTAGGGCCACGCTTGCAGCATATGAAGGTTCCCAGGCCGGGGGTCTAATCAAAGCTACAGCTGCCAGCCTATGCCAGAGCCACAGCAACGCCAGATCCAAGCTGCATCTGTGACCTATACCACAGCTCACGGCAACGCCAGATCTTTAACCCACTGAGTAAGGGCAGGGATCAAACCTGCCACCTCATGGTTCCTAGTCGGATTCGTTTCTGCTGCGCCACGACAGGAACTCCCAAGGTACACTTTTAGACTGTGGCCTACTGCCTCATTTCTCCAGTGAATCGGCAGCGTTACCTGTGAACCTGTTAGAAATGAAGAATCTGCGGCCACCACAGACCAACAGAGCAGAATCTTAACTTTAGTAAGCTCTGTAGATGATGTGTCTACACTTTAAAGTTTTGGAAGTAGCAACTCATTACAGTAAACTTGAGAGAACTATGTTAAGAGCTCTTGGCAGTCAGCTTGGACAGCCAGAAACAGTGTCCCTAGGAAGTTACTGAAATTCTGTGGCTAAGACTATGACAAGCATCCTTTTAAAAGTAAGCCATGTTATGTTCATGATGTGTTATATTACATGCCTGGGAATTGAGAGCCATTATGGTCATTTCAGTGTATTTTGATATCCTAGTAAGTAAAAGTTTACTTTTCATTCAGTTGATTTTATTTGGTTATTGCAACTTTGATTTTTGCCATTTCTTTGTATGTGATTTATTTGTATGCCATTTCTATGTATGTGATGATGCTTTGTATTGCTAGTTTGTATAAAAACTATGTTCAGCCAAGGTAAAGTCTGAATAGATTCTGAGGCCTGAAGTTCCACACAGGAGTTCTCTAGTGGCTCAGTGGGTTAGGATCTGGCATTGTCACTGTGGCAGCTAGGGTTGCTGGTGTGGTGTGGGTTTGATCCCTGGCCCAGAAACTTCCACATGCCAGAGGTGTGGCCAAAAAAGAAAAAAAAAAAAAATAGATCCACACAAACTTTATTTTGATTGAAATAAAATTAAAGAATTATTAACAATCACTAGATATAAAGGAGGGCATGGATTAATCGGCTGCCAAATGAATAAATTACTATGCAAATTAACTGTCAAAAATATTGCCAAGACTTTCTAACATGTACCCTTTACTGTACTGGAGGGGAAAACAACAAACTAAAAACTATTTACTCTTTCAAAGAATGTTTCAAATGCTTCTTTAGATCTCAAATTGAGTCCAGCAAAGGTCCTCGAGTAGAAAACATCTAAGGAATATTCTTGTTCTTTTTTTTTTTTTTTTTTTTTTGTCTTTTGTCTTTTGTTGTTGTTGTTGTTGTTGTTGTTGTTGTTGCTATTTCTTGGGCCGCTCCCGCGGCATATGGAGGTTCCCAGGCTAGGGGTTGAATCGGAGCTGTAGCCACCGGCCTACGCCAGAGCCACAGCAACGCGGGATCCGAGCCGCGTCTGCAACCTACACCACAGCTCACGGCAATGCCGGATCGTTAACCCACTGAGCAAGGGCAGGGACCGAACCCGCAACCTCATGGTTCCTAGTCGGATTCGTTAACCACTGCGCCACGACGGGAACTCCTATTCTTGTTCTTAACTCTTAATTTTTACTTTCCATCCTAAGTATGTTCTACTCTTCAGAACTCCACATCCACCTGATAGGAAATTAGCTTGTTAAATACGGACATCTAATCGCCTCTTTACTTTTCTTTACACTGGTGCCCGTTGTATTCCTTACACTCTGCCTTTAACGATCTATAACATTAACATACCAAGTTATCCATCGGCGTATTCTTTTTGATATAAGACTGAATTTGGGGCTCAAGCAACTTAACAATCCATGCTCTTGCTGACATCTGTAGGTGATGGTACTTTTTATAATTTGCCTAAACTCTTTGTGGTGCATTTTTTTCATTTGTAAGTTGTCTCCAAAAACTTTTTTACCCCTGTATTTTTAAGATTTCAAAGAAGTCTCCTTGGCCACATGTCTAAACAGTTTTAAAAGTTGCAGGCAGCACTAAATCCCGAAACTGGAAGTGCCAACACCATGTGTTCCTAAAATGCAAATAAACATTGATGTCCAGACAATATGTGGATTTCTCATGACCAACAAGCCTTCTCCCAGTCACTCATTATGTGTCTGGTTTCCTCCTCCACAATCACTTATCCTTAAGGAATGTGTTTACAGCCAAGGTACTAATTTTAAATACTGGGAGGCAAAACAATTAAGGTTAAATGTCACATGCGAAACTACATAAATTCAGACAGAAATAGCTTTCGGATACTCTATACTGTTTCCTATTCCATCAGCACTGGCTGATGGGACTTGACATGACTTTATCCCTAATCCAAAATATGCATGATCAGCAAAACTTTATCCTCTGGCAAAACACATTCCCCTAAACGCACTGTGTTTATGGATCTCTTCTACTTAGGCTTGTAATCCACGTTATAGGTCTTTATAAAATTTTCAGATATTAATTGCATAAGTTCCTTTAAAACAATTTCCCTTAACGGTAACTTGTTCCCTTCTGACATATCGATCTATTTTCACTCTTACAAAACAGCCCAACATTTTCAAAGAAATGCAAACATCTGTGTGTTAAGAACAGAAGTACTGGAGTGACTTCTATGAAAGTGTTTTGGTCCTGTCGTTAAAGATGTGCCTAACCTTTTACTTAGTTTTTCCAAGAACCTTTGTGAAATACCAAGATTTTACTTGCCTATTTTTCCACAGAAAAGTATTATTCTTCACACAAATCTGCTTCTGTATGACCAAATTTGTTTATCGACTATGCCGATTGATACTGTCCCTGATATTTCACAACTAGGTGGGTCTCTTTTAAGACAGTAGATGGAAACCAGAAAGCATTGAGGAAAGTCTAGGAGAAACTCTTCTTTTGCATTTCTAACACTGCAGCACAACTATTATTATTTTTAAAGTATCATTTCATAGAGGAAAAACCAGAGAACATCTGGTTAAAAGCACTCAGCACGTCTGTGATGACAACCCTTGACCTCGCATTCTAGTATGTTCCAAAGAGAAACACTGCCACATTTGATTGTCATTGGGCTCTGTGTCTTCCAGCTTTCTGGGAGAAGCTGTTTGCCATACTCACCCAGCCGACTTTATCTCTCCTAGTTCCATCTGCAAGTTCAATCATTTAATAATTAATGTAGCAGCACTGTCTTGGAATACACCAAGGAATTTTGATTACATTATGTGCTGCCAAATGACTAAAATAAAAGGATTTCTCAAGCATTCTTGGTTTCCCTCCCCCCCTTAGTTTTTTATGGCTGTTGGGCTGTCAGAGGAAACCTAACAGTCCTTGCTATCTCCTGCAGCTCAGAGGTAGCTGCCCTCCAGGAGGAAGCCTGCCACCCGCCCCAGGGTGGTTCTCTGGCCAGGGATGCCTTCAGGTTGCTGCTTGCTCAAGGCGCGCTTGGCGCAGATGGATTGATTCCCTCCTCTTACCTCTAAGTTGTGCCTGGTCCGCCACATCGCACTGGATGAAAAGAGTCTTCTGAGGTTCAAACTGCTCATCCAGGGCAGCTTTACACTTTACACCTGCTTCAAAATTCCAGTCGACAAGCGCTACCTACAGACAAGGGGAGAGGAATCGGAGTCCCGCGCGGCTCGTGAAAAAGACGGACAGATCGACAGGAAATCGACCACAGGAGGTTCCTCTTTTGGACCTGAGATCGATCGGGCAGTTCAAGTTCGGGTTCTCTCTTAGCGCGTTCGAGGTCCGCTCGAGCGCGCCAGCCGGGGCAGCTGTGCAGGCGGCACGGCAGGCGCTGGGGGCGCAGCCTCGGTCCCCGCTCCTGGCGGCCCGTCTGGCGGGCGGGTCTCGGGTGGGCAGGAGAGGTTCTCGCGCCGCGCGCTGCTTACCTTGGCGCCCTTGAGCAGCAGCGCCTCCGCAGAGGCTCGGCCGATGCCCTGCGCCGCGCCGGTCACCAGCGCCACTTTGCCGTTCACGTGCATGTTGCTGCGTGCGCGCGGTGGGCAAACTCGGCGTCTCCGCGCTGCAGCGGCTTTTAAGGACCCTGCGCGCGCGCGTGCGGCCGGAGGCGCTCCCCTGCCAGTGGGCGGGGATGAAGCTGTCAAGCCAGCGCCGGGCACTCACGATTGTGTCACCTGGTCCTGAGCGCTCCGTGACGCCTGGTTCGGCGATCTTTGCCTTCCTGACTTGTAGCCAAGCCCAGGTCGGAGCCTCCCCTCCTCCTGTGGCTGCCTAGCTGGGGATGGGGGAAACAAAGCAGAAAGGTTATTTATTCCCCAAGGAGCATTCCCTTCAGTTCACTGAAGACCCCCTACCTGTAAAAGGAGGATAGAGGAGAGGTTTGGGAGCTTGGACTCCTCCCTTGCGCCCAGGTCCTCCCCCTAACCCCAGCATCCCTCAAAAACAAAAACAAACAAACAGGAAAGCACAATTTTAGGGATGTTGCTCTTTTGTCTCGGTACAATTTTTTGTCTGAATGCCCATCTCCTGGCCCATGGGGCGGGGTTGGAGGGAGCAGAGGTAACTGACATCTTTGTTTTGTTTTGTTCCCCCTCTTAACTGTGCTTTGGACAATACTGTGTAGATATTGGAGATGAAAAGCACACTGTGCTCTGAACAGAAAGCTCCGGAATTTGAGGAGTCTTGTTGGCACTGATGTTTCAGATCAGTGTCAACTATGGGTCATCCTGAGAGAACCCAGCAAGAACTGTCATCACTGCTAGCAGAGGACTTCCAGAGTTGCTGCCAGCCTGGTGAGCTGCTGGTTCAATGGAATGCTTGTTCGTTGAGTCATACTAGTTCTGGAGGCTCCGAGTTAAGTATGGGACAGAGGTTCCCGGTCATCCAGGAACTTGAGCTTGAGCTGTGCACTGAGATGCGTTTAGCTGGCCTAGTCTCTCTGTCTCTCATGTTAACACCGGCTGGCTTCAATTTTAAGTCTGTAAATTTAATGTCTGCTTGGCATTTATTTTCATGATCAAAAAAGTCTAAGCACTTGCAGAGATGGGGGTCAGGCAAAAAGCTTAAAGAGCAGAATGAATCCTTTGTGTACTGCTTTGCCGCTCACAGTGGGCAGCAGATGAGGGAACTGGCTTGGCAGTGCAGGCATTTTCCATGTTCCAGGAGGCTGTGTGAAATACATGTCAGTAAACCACTGAAGCAAAAGACTTCATATTGAAAGGAAACAGCAAAGATTGAGAAAAAAAAAAAAAGGAAGCAAACAAAAACCTGACCTCTAGGGGCATGCATGGAACATAGAAGAAGAAAGAGAACCGTTTTTCTTTATCAGGAAAGAACTAACATAAGAGCCAGAGAAGTAGCTGCTAGAAGGACAGAGGGACCTGTTGGGAAAGCAAAGTGTTGCAGTGCACATGAGGACAAAAGTTTCAAGAATAAAGGAGTAGTTAGTAATACAAAGGACCCTGATGAGCACAGGGAAAGAAGGATCAGGAAATACTTTGACTAATTCAGAACAGTAATCCCTGTCAGTAAATTTGGATGGTGCAGAAACCAAATGACTGAAATTGAACCAGCTATAATGGAAAAAATAAAAATTATTATTAAAAAAATTGAAGGAAAAATATACAGTGAGAAAACAAGTATTGCAGGAGTTCAAGACCAACATGACACGGAAAGCAATAGACTGGATGGCAGTTGGAAAGATTAGCAGGCAAATAAGGATTTTCTTTTAAGAAAGGAGGCATAATGATTCAGGTTCAAAGTCAATGAGCATGAGAACGGGAGATCAGGAAATAGTAAGAGGGTGGGTGGGTGACAGGTGAGGCATCCGCTGTGGATTCAGACAAAGCAGGTTTGGATCTCCTTTCTCTGCTCTGCCTTGGGTAAGTTGCTTCAACCCTGGGCTTCAGATTCCTTATAGCAGTTCTCATAAGACTTTGGTGACATTAAAATTATGTAATACACATGAAGTACTATGACAGTGCCAGGCACAAAGTAATAACAATATTAGTTCTAACTATTTACTTCTGGATTATTACTAAATAATGCATATGAGATAGAGAAAAATGTGAGAAACAGTTTTCTTAGTACAAAAGAAGCCCTGGGATCTAGGACACAGTTGGAAGCCCTAATCCCTTTCCTTCCCCTTGGTTTCCATGGTCACTCCCTTTGTTCAGACTCTTCTACTTTCTCCTGTGACAATAGTAGTTAGACTTCGAAATTACTTCTTTGCCCCCAGATTTCTTAATCCACAGCAGTATCCATACTCCTCCCAGTAAAAGTTCTAAAACACAGTTCTGATCATGTTTATAGACACTCTTATGTTTAAAACCCTTAATATGCTTCAGCTCCATGGCATGGCGTTGGAGGCATTCTGTACCCTGTATCTTTCTTGTAGTCCTGCTTTACAGTTAGAACCTACCCCACTGAGATTCTGACTTTACAGGTCTACTGTTTAATCTGCTTTCCCTGTGTTTCCGATGTGCCCTCAAGTTCAGGAACGTCTGCTTAACGCTAAAAAGACCTGGTTGCTTCCCTCAGACAGCCCTGCGTCAAGTAGTCTGTAGGTAAGCATCTTCCCTCACATACAGAAAGATGTGTGTATATATGCACTGGAATATTACTCAGCTATAAAAAAGAGTGAAATAATGCCATCTGCAGTGACATGGTATGGGCCTAGAGATTATCATACTAAGTGAAGTAGGTCAGACAGACAAATATCATATGATATCATATATACAGAATCTAAACAATACAGGAGTTCCCATTGTAGCTTAGCAGGTTAAGAATCCAGCTAATATCCATGAGGATATGGTTTCCATCCCTGGCCTCACTCAGTGAGTTAAGGCTGCAAGCTGTGGTGTAGGTCGAAGATGCAACTTGGATCTGGCATTGCTGTGGCTGTGGCGTAGGCGGCAGCTGCAGCTCCAGTTGGACCCTTTGCCTGGGAACTTCCATATGCCACAGTTGCGGCCCTAAAAATAAATAAATAAATAAATAAATAAATAAATAAATAAATAAAAATAATAAATGAACATGTTTACAAAACAGAAGCAGACCCATAGACGTAGAAAACAAACTCATAGCTACCAAAGGGGTAATGTGGTGAGGCATAAATTAGAAGTCTGGGACTAATAGACACACACTAGTGTATGTAAAATAAAAAATCAACAAGGACCTATTGTACAGCACAGGGAACTATAGTCAATACCTTTTTACAACCTAAATCCTAAATTCTAAAAAGAATATAACTGGATCACGGTGATGTACACCTGAAACTAACACATTATAAATCAACTATACTTCAATGAAATTAATTAATTAATTAAAAAACTCCCCCCCACCCCGCCACCGTCCAAGCTCAGGCCTTTGCCATGCAATATCTGCTCACCTGAGTCTAGTCGCCTCCTGTCTTCTTACTCAGCTGGAGAAGTCTACAGTGGAAACTCTACCACATTATTGTACTTACCTGCCTAACTCTGAGTGTCTTCAAGGAGAGCTGTGTCATTTGCATCTAGTTCAGGGTCACCCAAAGGGCGTGCTTAAAACACATTGAATGCAGAAAAGTGCAGATAAATATGAGCCATGTGTTTGAGAGAACAAGGAAAATTTGAACTAGATGGCGAGAATTCCCATCTATTGGGATTACCTTGTAACACAAATTAAAAGTAAGATTGGAAAAAAATACATGGGTGTGGTATTTTTGAAAAAGAGTGTTTGTAAATTTTATATTTTATAGTAAACAGGACATTATGTATAGTATATTTGAAAATCAAAAAAGTGCTCTTTAGTAAAAAAGATGTTTATGACATTTGGGGAAACGGGACTATTGACAGTATTGGATAATTTTAAGAAATTACATTCTTGTTAGATGTGCTAATAACATTGTGTTTATGTACAAGTGTCTTAGAGTTAAATTAGGAAGTTTATACACATATGTCTAGAATTACCTTTAAGATGCTCATTCAAAAAAGGAGTTCTCTTGTGGCACAGTGGATTAAGGACCTGGTGTTATTACTGCAGCACCTTGGGTGGCTGTGGTGGCGTGGATTCAATCCCTGGATGGGAATTTTCCCAAATTATGTTAAGATGAGCCTTGAGTACCTGGTTTTTGCTTGCTCATTTTGCTATTTTCTCTATTCATGTATTTGAAATGTTTCATAACTCTTTTAAAAGATAAAATATGTATGAAATTTTTAAAAAGTGCTCTTTACCCAGTAGACAAATCCCCCACTCCTCCCTGTTTTTTTTTTTTGATATACCTTTCTCAGCTTCTGTGATCATTAATCATCTAATTTCATTTACATTGACTCTGTAATTCTATCTTTAATGTAACTTGTGTAATTAAAAACAATTCTTAGCTAAAATTAATTAATCTGAAACAAACCATCACTCATGTAATTTTGTGAAAGCATTTATAGGTGTTATTTAGTTTGTTGTCCAAAGTTCTCTTAAAATAAAAACAAAATGAATTAACAGTCAAATTAAAAGGGATTATTTTTTCTGAATGCAATTGCAGAATTGGGTATTTACTCAGAGGCGGGTGTCCCACAAAGGCTAAATGCACAACCTCTGGAATCCAGCTCCACCACCTACTGGCTGTGTGACCTTAGGCAACTGACTTAACTTCTCTGAACTCAGCTTCTTCATCAGTAAAATGAAGATGATGATAGGAACTATTTCATAAAGTTGTTGTGAAGACTGTACCAAGTTAAATAAATAGAAGTCATGTGTTTAGGCCAGTTACTGGCACATAGCAAATGTTACATACACGCTATTGTCACTAAGCACTGTACATGCGTAATTGCATTTATTATTCACAACCAAACTGTGAGGTAGTTATTATTGTGGCCATTTTACAGATGAGGAAAACAGGTTTGGGGAGGTTAGGGAATTTGGCCAAGGTCACTTATCTAGAAAATTGAAGGAGGTGGCTTTGACTCAATGTATGGCTGACTCCTGAGTGGTACTTCTTTTCATTTTTTTTAAATTAAACTTTTTATCTTTGAGATAATAGTAGTTGAGCAGTACTTTTTGCCGGGATTGAATAGTGATTTTTTTTTTTTTTCCTGTTTAGGGCCATACCTGTGGCATATGAAAGTTCCCAGGCTAGGGGTCAAATTGGAGCTGCAGCTGCAGGCCTTCACCACAGCCACAGCAATGCCAGATTCCAGCCACATCTGTGACCTACACTACAGCTCACAGCAATGCTGGAACCTTAACCCACTGAGTGGGGCCAGGGATCAAACCTGAATCTTCATGGATACTAGTGACATTTGGGGAAATGGGACTATTGACATGAGCTGAGCCACATGGGAACTCCTAGAAACTTTTAAAATATGTGTTAGCCATATTTTGTAAATTATTAGGGTTTTTAAGGCAGTCAATTTAATAGCCTTTATAAATTAAGGTGGAAAAACACTCATCAGTGAATCTGTTTTTGGTTCTGAGAGTTAGAATATGTAACAGAGGACCAGATTTAAAAACGTCTAGAATCCCTGACTTGAATTCAGGAGAACTTGCCCTCCCCTCGTGTGGGCTGATGTGAATGATCGCTGTGGGCATTTGCAAAGCGACTCCTTAAGTTTTCCTTAAGGTTGGGGCTTGAGGAGACACGAGAGCTCCTCCCCAGCCAGGCCTCCCTCCTCCCCTCCCTCTCTCCTCTCCTCCTCCCATACCGTCTCTAAGCCAGACTTAGAATTCCTTGAAAACAGGAAATGAAGAATGGGAGTAGGGCAGGGAAGAACCGCCTGGCATGGGATCTTCTTCCTCAGTTTGGAGCGTCTGCATGTGTAGGTACAGAGTCCCTTAAGGTCGGGGATGGGAGAAGCCCGGGTGGAGATTGGGACAGAAGAGGGCGGAGCCAGGAACACAGGCTGCAGAGACTCCCTCCTGACCACCCCTCTTACCACGGGCACTCTGCTCTTGAAATATTGGTGAAGATCAGCGATGCTTTATAACATCACAGTCGAAATCATTTGAAGGAAAAAACTAGGAGGGCTGGGTATAGCATTTGCTAATACTTTGAAATTTGCAATGTGTGCCTCTGTTATCTTGGATCAAGAACACTAACAAATAGTGTATGTTAGGCTATGGACTCTGGACTGGCCATCTTTATGACAGAGGTCTATGAACAGACACATTTATTTCAATGGGGACAACTAGGCTAACTTTAGATTGAAAAAAAAAAAGTATTCAAGTTATTGCCCTTGACCTGGAACTGTCTTATATTTATGAACTGGCTTTCTCCAGATGACTTAAAAATAATAGTTAAGTGCTTTATAATGTATTGAGTACATTTCATGAACATTCTTTCATCGATCTGGGAACACGCAGGAACTTCTGGAGCTTTATCTGATCAGAGCAGCCCTCTACCCTTGCATTTGCTCTGACTCACAAAAGCCATAAATAATTGAAGTTAGGCAAGTGTATTTTTCCAGAAACCCCTTAAAATGTTGCAGTTTGTTTTATTGTATTTTCAAATATATTTAGACATATCTAGAGAACTCGATTAGACTCTTCAACTGAATACTGACACTGAAGCTGTCTTTTAAGGATGTCAAGTTTTGTGTAAATATGCTAGGGCTTGCTTTCCCTCTACTTTGGAATTGAGTTTTCATTTAAATGAAGCAGAAGTAGGTAAACTAGCTCTCACCTGTCACTGGGTACTGGGGAGATGGCAGGCAGGACTTCACCAGACAGCAGGGAAGGTATCCCTTGTGTTAAAGAGGTAGATGTGAGAGCAGGGACAAGGGGAGTGGACGCTTATAGGCACAGTTGAAATTTTATATGTTACATCCTGCTATCTAGCTTGGGTAAATCGGAAGGTATAGTCAGTTCCATTTAACTTAACATTACCGCTCCCACTTGGAGTGAGCATCTGGCACCTGGTGGTGAGGATTTGAAAAAATGAAAAAATGAGCCCTGCCTTTAAACAACCTACTCCCTAGGGGCTGTGAGTAGAGCAGGTGGGCTGCACTGGCACAGAGGGGGAGATTCTGTGAGGATGGGGGTGGCGGATTTTTTTTTCCCCAACAGAAAGAGCAAAGCGTGTGAAAAATACTTGACTTCATTGACATTTTGAGTCTCTGAAGAGAGATGAAGCCAAAATGGAAAAGTGCAACTGTGTTGTGTTCTAATCCAAAAGGAAGAACTCATTTGTATACTGAGGCTTTATAATCAATTTGGCGTCTAGTGTGCATGTTGGCCAAAGAAAGAACTGCTGAAATTAGAATTCTTCCTTCCAAAGCCAGAGATTATGGAAAATTCTGAGAAAATACAAAAAAGTCCCACAACTAGAAATCAAGATAAAGCAATATTATTGGAAATACTTGTGAGGCTTGCAGTAATAAAGTTCTGCTTTACAACTAAAATTGGTGACTCTTATGAGTACTAATTTGAAAAGAAAGATGGCCATCTTTTTAGTTGAATGAGTAAGTGAATCTAAGCTTATGTCGTCTGCCCCCTGTCCAGGAACATCTTACTGCTTTCCTTACTGGCTCCTTAGGAACACTTCATATTTGGATGTAGGAAATCCTAATAGGATAGTTTTTAAATGAGCTAATTATTAATCCAAACAAATGACATTCTTCAGCTTTGAAGCATTTTTTTTTTTTTTCTTGTCTTTTTGCTATTTCTTGGGCCGCTCCCGCGGCATATGGAGATTCCCAGACTAGGGGTGAGATTGGAGCTGTAGCCTCCAGCCTACGCCAGAGCTACAGCAACGTGAGATCTGAGCCGCATCTGCAACCTACACCACAGCTCACGGCAACGCCAGATCGTCAACCCACTGAGCAAGGGCAGGGACCGAACCCGAAACCTCTTGGTTCCTAGTCGGATTCGTTAACCACTGTGCCACGACGGGAACTCCTGAAGCATTTTCTTTTGCGATTGAATTGCTGCTGAGGATAACCTTGGAGGGAGATGTGACAAGTACCAGAAGACCAGAAAAACACAAACCACTTTTTTTCTTTTTTATGTCTTTTTAGGGCTGTACCTGAGACATATGGAGGTTCCTAGACTAGGGGGTTGCATCGGAGCTGTAGCTGCTGGCCTACAGCACAGCCACAGCAATGTGGGATCCGAGCTGTGTCTGCAACCTACACCACAGTGCATTGGCAATGCCAGATCCTTAACCAGGGAGGCCAGGGATTGAACCTGAGTCCTCATGGATACTAGTCAGATTCATTTCCACTAAGCCACAACGGGAACTCCAAAAGGCTGTTTTTTTTCAAAGACAAGATGAGGATGAGGGAGTGAGGCTGGGGAAGAGTTAGCATGGTATTTCCAGAATCGTAGTGGGATGACTTTGAGGTCCATCTCCAGCACACTTTTATGCTGGACCATTGTGCCAATTATTTTTGAGATTTTAGGGAGGCGAGACAGTTACCACAAACTAGGAGCCAGCCTGAGTTCCATAAGAATTCTTCATGTCAAAATAACCTCATAGAATTTCCAGACCCAACAATCAGGTAGGCAACACAGTTCTAGATTTGAGAAAGGCATGTGAGGTAGAAGTGTGATTTAATAACTTTTTTTTTTAAGTTGTTTTGCAAATTTTTCGAATTTCATTCTGTTTCACCAAATACACAACTACATTAGAAATGGCAAATATATTTGCGAGTGGTAGCATACCATAGACTTTAGTTCTCTCTCACTCTCTTTCATTTTAATGACTTACATTCCCAATAAAATGCGTGAGGTAAATGGCAAACATCAACTATTTTTTGGAAACAAATTATCCGTTTTTGTTTTCTAATAAACAACCAATTCTAAATTTGCCTTTGCAGACTAAAGATAGGATAAATCTACTCCCAAGGAATATATGGTTGTACCTACATCTGGTGAAATAGCGTTGGACCCTATGAAACACTGAGTTTATTTATTCTTTGAAAGTGGAAAAAAAAAATCCCAATGAGCTGTGGCGGTAAATACTATATGTCCGTCGATTATAAGTACAATTATGTGCAGAGGTATACTCTGTCCATTGTACTAGTAAGCGGCAGTGTTATGCCTATGATTTATAGGTGAGTTCACTTGGTAGGGTTTTTTTTTATTATTATTTCTTCTTTGTTTTATTAAACTTGGTAGAATTTTTATTTTTTTATTTATTTATTTTTTTTGTCTTTTTGCCATTTCTTGGGCCGCTCCCGTGGCATGTGGAGGTTCCAAGGCTAGGGGTCGAATCAGAGCTGTAGCCACCAGCCTACGCCAGAACCACAGCAACGCAGGATCCGAGCTGCATCTGCGACCTACACCACAGCTCACAGCAACGCCAGATGGTTATCCCACTGAGCCAGGTCAGGGACTGAACCCGCAACCTCATGGTTCCTAGTCAGATTCGTTAACCACTGCGCCATGACGGGAACCCCAAACTTGGTAGAATTTTTAAAGTACTCTTTATTTTGGAATAACGTCAAACTTAGATGTCCAAAAATAGGACAAGGGACTTTTTTTTTTTCCCCAAAACCATTGGCAAGTAAGTCAACACACTGCCCCATCATCCATGATGGTTTGGGTCAATAAGTGAGGACATTTTTCCCCATAAGTACAGTATAACCATCATATTGAAAATGTAACAGGGCCAAGTGGACTCTGATGTAAACTATGGTTTGGGTTGATGATGAGTTAATGTAGGTTCACAAAGGTAACAAACATAGCCTCTGGTTGACAGTGAGGGAAGCTATACCTGTTTGGGAACATAGGGTATAAGGGAAAACTCTGGACCTTTTGCCTTTTTTTTTTGCTATGAACCTAAAACTGCTCTAAAAGACAAAATTTATTTTATTTTATTTTATTTATTTATTCATTTGTCTTTTGTCTTTCAGGGCCGCACCCAAGGCATATGGAGGTTCCTAGGCTAGGGGTCTAATCGGAGCTACACCTGCCTACACCACAGCCCAGCAACGCCAGATCTGAGCCCCATTTATGACCTACACCATAGCTCATGGCAACGCTGGATCCTTAACCCACTTATCGAGGCCAATGGGAATTGATCTTCGTAGTTGGATTTGTTTCTGCTGCACCAAGACAGGAACTGCAAAAATTTATTTTTTAAGGGTAAACTAAAACAAGCTCTTTTCCTTGTCTTCCTCTCTCTTTAAGAATGACTGAAGGAGTTCCCATCGTGGCTCAGTGGTTAACGAATCTGACTAGGAACCATGAGGTTGTGGGTTCCATCCCTGACCTCACTCAGTGGGTCAAGGATCTGGCATTGCTGTGAGCTGTGATGTAGGTCACAGACAAGGCTCGGATCTGGTGTTGCTGTGGCGTAGGCCAGTGGCTACAGCTCCGATTAGATCCCTAGCCTGGGAACCTCCATATGCTGTGGGTGCAGCCCTAGGAAAAAAATAAAGAATGACTGAAGAGTATGAAACCAATCCCCACCCTTGTTAGCACATGTCTGTGCTTCATTTGACTTTGCTCTTGAAGTTCTGCTTTGAATTCTCTGTCCTGACAAATGAACAGAGCCTATGTAATCACCGTGTCCAACCATCTTCCGGCTTTTTCTATAAAACTTTACCTACACCAACAAAGCAAAACTCTGCTTCTAAATCCTTGCTATATTCAGCAAATCCAAATTAAGCCCACTGCTTTCCTGGTCCCTACCTGAATTTTTTGGCGAATTGATCTTAATAACTCAATAAAACATTGGAAATTTATTTAAGATATGGGTGGAGAGAGTTAAATCAATATTTGTGCAAAATCTGCTATAAAACTGTGTTTCACATGAATAGTCAGATGTTTGTATTTTTGAGCTTTTCCGGTGACTTTGGCTTGCACGATTCAAAATGAATGATTATGGCCTCTTGGAGGCTTTCACACTTGCACCTCCAGATCTTCAGACTTTCTCTTTCCTGCCTGTCAGATCCTCTTGCTTTTCTCTCTTCCTCTTCTTTCCTAGAACCCACGACCCATTAGTGCATTAAAGGGCACAACCCCTTCTTGCCAATTATCTCAGTGCTGTTGTCCACCTACTGGATCTATGACAGCAAATCTTTCCAGCTTCTCTATTTTCAAGTTCAGGCTGCCAGGTGCTATGACCGAAAATCATAAACTCTAACGACAAGACTTTGTGCTATACTTTCCTTTTCACTGTCAGAAGGTGACCTTTTACTTTCCCTGAAAGTGTGAAGTGGAATTTCCGCTATTCTTCTCCACATACCTGTGACTTGACTTCCTTCCTCCTTGCTTCCAGAGCATGCTAACGAAGTTGCTTCTTTGGCATAATTCTTTTGTTTGTTTTTTGTTTTGTTTTGTTTTTTTGCTTTTTAGGGCCACACCTGTGACATATGGAAGTTCCCAGGCTAGGGGTTGAATCAGAGCTACAGATGTCAGCCTACACCACAGCCACAGCAACATGGGATCTGAGCCACATCTGGGAACTACACCACAGCTCACAGCAACGCTGGATCCTTAACCCACTGAGTGAAGGCCAGGGATTGAACCTACATCCTCATGGATATTAGTTGGGTTCACTACCGCTGAGCCACAAGGGGAAGTCCCTCTTTGGCGTAAATTCTATTCTCTTCACCTATACTTTGAAATCTAGTCATTTCCATCTTCAGGGCAATGCTAGCTCACCATATATCTGCTTTCTTTCTCCCTATTTTCAGGTCCTCGTTTCTCTACTAGCATCAATCCCATGAGAACATTTTCCATGTTCTTTTCTGCTGAATTAGAAAAAAAAAATTGGCTGTCATATTTAGTGTATTTTGATATTGGTTTATATTCATTATCTTTTTAAAATCATCTCTTCCCGTTCATTCTTCAATCAATTAGAACTTGGCTTCCCCTTCAGTTGTTTTTTTACTGCCTGTCTTCCCCACTTCTGGAAGGGAGGCACCATAAAGGTAGGGGTTTGGGTCTGTTTTGTCTTTGATGTATCCCGACCTTTTCTTTGGAAAGAATTCCATTTCTTGGGACATAATCCACCCTCAATAAATATTTTTTGAATGAGCGAATGGATGGTAGACACCAGGCTAGGCACTGAGAGTGCAGATGGGGAACAGAAACATCTTAACTTTCCCTTTACGATGACAACAGTACCCAGAGCACGCAGTCTGGGCACACACCCATAGTTTGCTCTTGATCATATTTGCTTCTTTGCCCCACCTGACTCTCTTTATCTCTTCCCTCTTGAAACATTTTCATGCCATGCATTTCCTGAGCTGGCATGCTACACTTTTCTCTCTCTGATTTTTGCGCCTTTTCAGGGATCTTGGCAAGGTCTTCTTGTGTTAACCTGTTGACGTCTACTTCTAAATGTTAATGCCTTCTCTTGTCTTCACACCTTATGCAGACCATGGTTGTACACATTCATTCCCTGGCATCAGTTTTATCTAAATGCAGGCCATCCTCAAATCTAAAGCCCCGTTCTTGCACCTGAAATTCCATCTGTTTTCACCACTTGACCCTTCTCACCTCCAATGGGCTCTGGAGTCAGGTCCTGGGCCCAGGTGCCCTGTCTCCACTTCCCCAAGTCAGAGACCGTGGTGACATCCTTACTCTTCCTTCATCTTTTCTTTCCTCTTCTAACCATGTTTCTTATCCAGTCTATTTCAACTCAGCAATATCTTCAGACTGATAGCAAAAGCAGTAGGTGTGTGGACAGTTTCTCCTCACCCATAATCTTAAACTTACTCATTGCCGTAGACATAATTGTACTGTATTATAATTGTCTGTTCATTGCCCCTTTCATACAAGAAAGTGTAAATTCTTTAATGGTAGGAATGTTCTCTGTTATATTCCTCACACACATTCTGGCGCAGTTAGTGTGCACTTAAAAACTTTTGTTGGAAGGATAAGAGATTCTAGATAAATTATAGTTTTAAATAATTTATGTCAGTATCTTTGAGTTTAATAGTATTGGTACACAGTAGCTGAATGTATCTATTGGGGCAAACTTTTAAAGATTTATCTTGAGAGGAAATAGACAAGGCACTGTCAATTTGAGTGAATACTTTAATAAAAAAAATTTTTTAAATAAAAAAATAAAGAGCTTTCTCATGGTCTATATATATAATATATAAATGTATAATCTGAATATAAACTATTAGTGTAATGCATTCAATATACAAGTTATAAAAACTTCATATAGAATCCTCAAATAAATACTATTTCTACTAAACAGGAAACTCCTTCCTTGTATGCACATGTACTTTAAACATTACCAGATGGAGAGGATGGCTGCTGACAGGTAGAAAAGTATGTTTAGAAGTAGGGGAAGGTTTCCTGAGGAGAGACTTGCTTTGCCAAGTGATGATTATTGGCACTGTGTCAGAAATGTAAAGAATCTGAGACAGTCAAACTGCAGCTTGGCCAAACGAATCTTAATATGCTGACATTAGAGTTTTTGAAATTTATTTTATTTATTTATTTTTTAAGTATGGTCTCCATTTTCTTGTCTTTTGAAAGGATAGAATTCCTGCAGTCTCCAAGCACTCTGCTCCTTACATGGACTTTGGTGGAGGTCATGGGGACGCACCCGCAGGTCTAAATCGGAGTGGAGGTGTTCTACCCTTTTGGGCTTCCCCAGAACGACTCCTGACTACCTTGCTGTGAATGGCACAACTCACGCCACAATGTAGTTTCACATACAGCTTGGGAAGCCCATAGGCATCGAAAATGCTCGCTTCGGAAATGTCCCTGACCTCCTCGTGTGACGAACTTCTTAACGGCCTTAGCCTTGGGCACCCATTGGGCGCAGTTGGTGCAGCGAATAGGCTGCACGTGGCCGCGGCTCTTTTTGGCACGGCCATTATTCCTTCGTTTCTTGGTCATCTTGGAAGCGAAGACGCGAGAGAGCGACATGAGAGTTGTTTAAATGCGCTAATGGCAGTTGTAATGTTCGAGAAAATATTTAATATGGCTTGATAACGTAAAACTAAATCGTGACCCCTTTTGCAATCCAATTTTTTTAAGCGGAGTAGACTTCAATTTTTACAGCAGCGTCAGGTTTATAGAAGCATTGAACAAAAAGTACAGAGTTCTCATGTAGCACAATAGTAAGAAATTATTTGCAGTCGGGAGTAAGTGAAGGATAGTTTAGCTAAGTTTCCCAGAGGAAAAGATTTCTAAGCCGAGTTCTGAGAGAATGAGGTTTTGCCAGAACAAGAGTCATCCATCTTCAGTTGCTTTATTTTGACAATTCCAGGAGCCATTTACACTAAATATATTTTATACATAGAGCCACTTGAAAACCACCCTTCTCCCGTCTGCCCTTTATATGGTCTAGGATTGCAGTGGCAACGTAACCTGGGCACATGACCAATAGAAACAGGAAAGCACAATTTAAAAAACTTGCCGTGCAAATGCAAATCATGATATTATTGGCCCAATCTGCTTGTACTTTGACTTGTTTTTCTGTCACTGATGATAAATTTGTGACCAATACAGCTGGAATCCTTTAAGGGTGTTGTCAGAGACTGTAAAAGAAAGTCATCTGTCACACACTGAGGCTAAACATATGACCTTCAGTCCTGTGCCAGAATAAACTGTCAAATGGCTAAATGGTTGTTTGTTCAAATATAAATATATGCATATATATATGCACAGTGGATGTCTGCAAATATTGCTGATTTTTTTTCTTTAGGCAAATTTCTACAGAATTACAAAATTCTGTAATTTCTGATAAAATTAACCCACCGATTAGCATTGTAGATTATTTGAAGTATTTTTTAAAAATTTATTTCCATGTCCCTTAGTATGTTTGGGATATCTGTAATTATGAAGGTTAACTGGATGATAACACTCATATAAATATTTGTTGGATGAAAGCCCGAGTATAAAGTTTATAATCCAGAGAATAAAAAATGCAAAACTAAGTATCGCAGTGAGATTAAAATATATATTTTTAATATTTCTGCTAATTCCATATTTATGCCTTCTAAAGTAGAGCCTATAGTCTGGATCACTGCAAATAATTTTGAAGGCATGAGGGGGTCTTATCATCAACCTATTATTTTAGGTAATTGAAGTAATACCTCTTTGCAACGTGCACAGCAATTTCACAGAGAAATTGGGAGATGATGTGCATAGCTTTAATTGGCTATTTGCCTCAGATCTGAAAGACTCAACCTTTAGTCATGCTTTAAATAAAAAGAAATACGGAGTGGCTCAAGTCATTTCCTGTACTTAAAACATTTGGCAAAAATGAGTTCCAGGGTTGTTAAAGCTGGTGTGTTCAATTTTGGCAGCTTCTTTTGTCCTTAGGGTACATTGTAACATCTGCTATTCTGTAATGCATATGCTAAACACAAGAGGCTTGTCTTATTATTGTTTTTTGGTCAATTCTTAAATATATAGGAAAAAATAAAACATAACCTTTTTAGGGTGAATGATATAATAAAAATATTTTTGTGGACAACTTTGGGGAAAACATTTTTTCTCTTCACTTAAATTTAAAACATAAGAATTGAACATCTACAAAATAAAATTTATTTTTTTCCCATGCAAAAACCTTAATAAAATGAAGAAATACATTTCCTGAATTGCATTATTGAAGACAATTTGTGATGAGCTTGAAGGGTAGCAGACTACGTCACCCCAAAATATGTCCCTTTGGTATAAGGATTATTTTGATCTGAAGGCAATTGGGAAGTAGATACAAGAAAAGCTCATTGCCCTCCCATTAGTTGCTCCAGAACAGGACATAAATTTGTAAAGGTGTCTCCTCTTGCCTTTCTACCAGGAAGAAGAGAAGTTAATTGTCAGAGACAATTTTAGACCCATTTCAGCCCAGAGGTAGCTCCAGAGAATCTCTCTAACAAACTGCTAAAACTGTCTCTGATCTACCATCATTTTCCCATATACTTTCCTTCCCAGAATTTGCTGTCCTTGGAAGCTCAAAGTCTTGTTCATCTGTTTTGCCATTTCTCTATAACATCATTGTTCTTTTTTCTTTGGTTAAGAGGCTATATAAGCCTGAGTTCCAACCACCCCTTTGAGTTACTCATCACTGGGTGCTTCCTCGTGTCTGTGCAATAAACACATTCATGAACTTCAGCTTTGTTTTCTCTTGGTAATTAGTCTTTGGTCCATCTGATTTACAGAGCTCTAGTCAGTGAGCCTAAAATGAATAGAAGGAAAACCCATTTTTTTTTTCTTCCCTTACAACCTTAAGTCTCATTGATATGCTTAAAATATCAGTTCTTGTGACATTTCTTCCCAGACATGGCCACTTCTTGGTCTCTAGTAGGAAAGATACGACAGTGAAGTGCAAAACCCTGCACAACTATTTTTGTCATTATGAAAGACAGCTATTTGTAGTCTCAATGAGCTGTATGTTGAAGAGAAATGACAAACTATTCACTTGTTAACTCAAAATTCTTGGGGTTTAAAAAGCAACTTCTGGAGTTCCTGTTGTGGTTCAGTGGATTAAGAACTCCACATAGTATCCACAAGGAGGCAGGTTCAATCCCTGGCCTCACTCAGTGGGTTAAGGATCTGGCGTTGCCATGAGCTGTGGGGTAGGTCACAGATGCAGCTTGAATCTGGCGTTGCTGTGGCTGCGGCATAGGCCTCAGCTTCAGTGCCTGTTCAACCCCTAGCCTGGGAACTTCCACATGCCACAGGTGCAACCTTAAAAAAAAAAAAAAAATGAAAAAACAACAGCACAACTTCTCAACTTCTCTCATGGTCTGGGAAACAAAAAGACTTGCTTTAACCCAACCATCCTACAGCCCTGCTGTGCTCATATGCATGTGTACGTGTGTGTTACATGAATTAAACTTCACCTAAGATTTCAGATGCATAGTTTGCTAGAGGGACATATATGCCTCTACATAATAAACATTTATTTATTTATTGTCTTTTTAGGGCCGCACTCACGGCATATGGAGGTTCCCAGGCTAGGCGTCTAATCGGAGCTATAGCTGCTGGCCTATGCAAGAGCCACAGCAACACCAGATCTAAGCCACGTCTGTGACTTACACCACAGTTCACGGCAATGCTGGATCCTTAACCCACTGAGCGAGGCCAGGAATCAAACCCACAACCTCATGGTTCCTATTCAGATTCACTTCTGCTGCACCATGAAGGGAACTCCCAATAAAGTTGTTTTAAAAATAGATTTCATTTTTGGAAACAGCTTTAGATGTATAGAAAGATTGTGATAGTACATAGAGTTTCCTTACACCTTGCACCCAGGTTTCTCTATTATTTATATCTTACACTAATAAGGTACATTTGATACAGTTAATAGACCAATATTATCCATTATTATTACTAAAGTCTATATGTGAAGCAGATTGTCTTAGTTTTTAACCTAATTTCTTTTTTTTTTTGTTTGTTTCAGAGATCCTATCCAAGAAACAATATTTTTTCTCTCAAACTCCTCCTTCTTCTTCTTCTTTTTTTTTTTTTTTTTAGTCTTTTAGCGCCATACCCACAGCATATTGAAGTTCCCAGACTAGGGGTCGAATCCGAATTGTAGCAGCTCCTGGCATAGGCCACAGCCACAGCAATGCCAAATCCAAACCAAGTCTGTAACCTACACCACAGCTCATGGCAACAATGGATCCTTAACCCACTGAGCGAGGCCAGGGATCGAACCCTCATCCTCATGAATAGTAGTTGAGTTCATTACTGCTAAGCCGCAATGGGAACTCTGTAGGATAGGACGTTACATTTATTTGTCACATCTCTTTAGCCTTCTTGGCTGTGATGGTTTCTCAGACTTTCGTTGTTTTTGTTTTGTTTTCCTTTTTGGCTGCCCCGCGGCATTTGGAGTTCCTGGAGTTTCTGGGCGAGGGATGAAATCAGAGCTGCAGTCTGCAGTTAACCCACTGTGCCAGGCTAGAGATGGAATCTTCATCAAAGTGTTCCAGAGATGCCGCTGATCCCATTGCTCTGCAGTGGGAACTCCAGACTTCCCTTGTGTTTGATAACCTTGAGAGTTTTGAGGAACACTGGTCAGGTTTTTTGCATATGTTTTTCATTAATCACCCTCTTTAATTTTAAAAATTACTTCACCCAGAGCCAGGGGGTAATTTTTCTTCGTCTAATTTTATGGATGCAAAAGAGTGACAGTAATGTCCCTGAGATGAACACAGTGTCCCCAGCACTGGATCTCATTTGCAAGAAGCTTTATTGATCTAAAAGCCTAGATAATTCTTAATGTATCAAACAGTAACCTCATATTTGTCGGGGCCCTTTTTCTAAAGTACATTCTGTGAGATGTCCTTGTAAACTGGGAAGGCACTTTGGTGATGATCTAATTGGCTATTGAGACAACTATGGGCCTTTCAGTTGATATCATTCGGTTACTATTGGGTGCTGTTCTGAATCTAAATTAAAGCATGGCTGCCCTGGGGTTCTCACCTGATCAAAACACTGCATTATATCCCCTGTACTGGGAAATGTAGTGTGTGTGTATGTGTGTGTGTGTGTGTGTGTGTCTATGTGTGATGTTCCCACTTCCGTTTTTTTGTTTTTCAGTGACTCCTATATATCCCAGCTCCTCAATTCTCTTCCAGGCAGTCCCTTGGAGCGATCTGAGAGGTCGTCTTCCAGGATTGTCTTCAGCACGTCCATTGATAAAAAATAATTTTCAATTTTTAGGCTGTGCATTTTTTTTCAGTTGACAAAAGCTATCCATTATTAGGGAGGGAGAGGTTGTACGGGCATCGTTTTCAGTACAAGAACCTTGATTTACTCATGCATCCATTTATCCACTTAACGAATACCCAATGAGTACCTGTCAGGCACTGTTCCAGGGACAGAAACTATAATGCTGAACAAGATAGGTTATTTTCTTGCTTTCAACAAGTATGTGGTCTTTTGGGGGGAGGAATAGAAAAGGGTGAGATACATATAATTAAATCACTGAAATTTATAATGAAGAAGACACACAGATGGTAAGAAAGCAGGAAATTCTCCACTAAATGCTTTAAGCTCTGAATCTCAAAGGATGAGATGGTGCTGACCATGCAAAGTGCAGGAGATCACTAAGTGGGATTTTTTTTTTTTTTTTGCTTTTTTTTAGGGCCACATCTTAGGCATATGGAGGTTCCCAAGCTAGGGGTCGAATCCGAGCTACAGCTGCTGGCCTATGCCACAGCTCATGGCAACACCGGATCCTTAACCCACTCAGCGAGGTCAGGGATTGAACCTGCAACCTCATGGTTCCTAGTCAGATTTGTTTCCTCTGCACCAGAATGGGAATTCCTTTTTTTTTTTTTTTTTTTTTTTTTTTTTTTTTAAATGGCCGCACCCATGCCATATTGAAGTTCCCAGGCCAGGGCTGCCAGATCCTTTAACCCACTGCACTTGGGCTGGGGCTGGGGATAGGACCCATAACTCTGCAGCCACCTGAGCTGTTGTGGTTGAATGCTTAACCCACTGTGACGCAGCAGAACTCCCTGAGTGGGACTTTTGTTGGAGAAGTTCAGTGGAAAATCGGTAAGTAAGGTAAGAAATCTACATTTACAGATAAACTTCAGGAAGGTGCTACAGGTGGATTAGCACAATATTCCAAACTCCTTTACCTAAGTGTCATGTGCAGGGAATATTAGGGAGGCAAACAGATGAAAGAGATGGAGGAACTGTGGAGGGGGGAGAGACAAGGACAGTGAGTTGCCAACAAAGTTGAAACGTGGAGAGGTCTCAAAAAGGTGTGGACAAAAGTGCTAGGAAAATATCAATTTATACTTACACATAAATACATGTGAACTTAGAAGTAAGTATACCCTTTGCCTCAGTAATTCTACTTCTATATATTTATCTTAAATTTAACAGAAATGTGTGCAAGGGTGTCTGTATACAAAGAAAACATTTTCAGTGTGGTTTATAATAAAAAAATAGAAGTAGCCTTGGCGTTCCCATTGTGGTGCAGCGGAAATGAATCTGACTAGGGACCATGAGGTTGTGGGTTCTATCCTCAGCCTCACTCAGTAGGTTAAGGATCTGGCATTGCCGTGAGCTGTGGTGTAGGTTGCAAACGTGGCTTGGATCCTGCGTTGCTGTGGCTGTGGTGTAAGCCAACAGCTGTGGCTCTAATTAGACCCCCCCTAGCCTGGGAAACGCCATATGCCGTGGGTACAGCCCTAAAAAGCAAAAAAAAAAAAAAGAAGAAGTAGCCTGAATTGAATACCCACTAACAGAAAATTGGTTTCATAAATTGTCATGAATCCATACCATGGGATAGTATGCAACTGATGAAAAGTATCATATGAAGCAGGACGTCTCAACTATTTGGTCTCATGATTTTCTTACACTTCAAAATTATGGAGAACCTCGAAGAGTTTTGTTTTTGTGGGTTATATCTATCTCTTCAATCAATTTTAATTATTCCAATGGTACAGCTCAACTCTGCTTCCTCTTTCTTTTTTTTTTTTTTTGTCTTTTTTGTTGTTGTAGTTGTTGTTGTTATTTCTTGGGCCGCTCCCGCGGCATACGGAGGTTCCCAGGCTAGGGGTTGAATCGGAGCTGTAGCCACCGGCCTACACCAGAGCCACAGCAACTCGGGATCCGAGCCGCGTCTGCAACCTACCCCACAGCTCACGGCAACGCCGGATCATTAACCCACTGAGCAAGGGCAGGGACTGAACCCGCAACCTCATGGTTCCTAGTCGGATTCGTTAACCACTGCGCCACGACGGGAACTCCTGCTTCCTCTTTCTTTATGCAAGATCACGGCTATAAAACAACAGCTTCTTAAACATGCAGATAATCATGTAAACATATCAATATGGGGTTTCTATAATGAGGAGGAAAAATGAATATAAAGGTTTAAAAATACTTCCTATATGATTTACCACCTGGAGAGAAACCCCAGTGGACTGTAGGAGTTAAGCTAAGCTGCCTCAATATTAAACAAACAAACAAACAAACAAGCAAAAAGAAGAAAAGAAAGAAAAAGAAAACCCTAAAATAATATGCTCTTTTCTTCTAGGATCTGTCCAGATGATTCCTGAGGCATGGATAAGCAGGTTTCTACGTAAGAACCTCTTTCTGAATCAGGACAAATTGTGACTCATCTCTCGTGCTGGCTACTTTTGCTATGGTGTCCTTGTTTCTTGTTTAGCAATAGGCTAAACAGGCTTAGCGGGATGCTCAGAAATGGTTTCATGGGTGTAGCTACAGGCTAAACAGGAATGCAGAGAAGGGAACTAATAGGCCTCACTGGTTTCTCAGAAGAGGCCCCGAATATTGTAAAAGGTCTTGGTGAGGACACTGAGCAGCACCGCGGAGCCAGTCTCCCAGCTGTGACGTCAACTAAGCTCACACCTCTGCTTTCAGGATGTAATCAAATAGTCTCAGTGCTGTAAGGAATCAGCGCCACAAATCATGTGTCCTCATGTGATTAGCTTGCAAGGTTGCTCATCCAGCGCTGGGCTCCCGTGGACCGAGTCGCACAATACCATCCGCCCAGCTTCCTTTCACAGGTTGGGTGATGTAGAACTCACTCCCTAGCCAGGCATCCACAAGTCTATTGAATAAGCTCAGACCCCTGTGAAGTTGTTTATGTCGAGTGGCAAAATATTTCCTAACCAGGGAGAGGTCTATTGTTCTAATTCTATCCCCTGGGATGACAGAGACCCCCTCAGGTCCCTCTTCCTCATGTTATTCTTTCAAATACTTGGAAGCAACTGAGATATTTTGTCCCAATAATTCTTGTTTTCATCACAGATATGTATAGCTTGTTCATCACACAGTTTTAAGTCTCTTTACAGTCCTTGCCATTTTTCTCTGGCCGTATTTTGACTTAGACAATTTCCCAGATCTGAACAACAAAATTCTAATATGTGTGCTTTGTGCAGTAATGAGCGGCCCCATCAGAGGGTATGATGCCTGTGGTGCCTACCGTTAAAAAAAAAGTGTCAAGTGTTTTTCATGTATCTCTTTCTCCACAGGGTACTTTTTGTTTTTAAAGCCATTCCTTTTTCTTAATATTTGAATTCTATTCCTAATTCTGTGAACCCTGTTGATAGAATGTAACCATCTAAAGATAATTTGGATGTCGGGTTTTTCCTGCAAATACTTGTCTATCTTGACCAGCTCATAGCAATTTGTTTTTCCTTTGTATTTGAAGAGGATAGCTCATCCATTTTGCACAATTTGTGAAGTTATACTGAAGGCTTATGGCTAGTGCCTGTTCTCATTTCTTTTCTTTTTCTTTTTTATGGTCGCACCCACGCCATATGGAAGTTCCCGGGCCAGGGGCTGAATCCAAGCTGCAGCTGCAACCAACACCACAACTGTGGCAACACCAGATCCTTAACCCACTGTACCAGGCTGGGGATTGAACCCACGCCTCTGCAGTGACCAGAGGTGTTGCAGTCTTATTCCTAACCCACTATGCCACAGCAGGAATGCCTGATCTGATTTCTTGATACCCATACCATACCAGCTTTTATGCATTTTTAATGTTACCCACTCCTGCTTTTAGATATATGTTAAAGGAACTGAACATAGATTGAGAAAGATTTAATATACGACATCAAAATGATACCCTTATGTGCTCTCCTCTGAAATGAAGGAGAAAATAAACTTATAAATGCTATATTGTCTATGATATCTACATTAAGTAAAGACTTGAAAAAATAATTTTAGTTGGCTAATTTATCTATTTTTGAAACGATGATTGTTACAAAAGTCAAATGTTATCCAACCTCCAGGAGTACACCTATTTGATTTTTTTTTAAGTTCATCTCTTTTGAGCAGAACATGTTATTTGAAATGTTGAGTCCACTCTGTGTAGGCTGGTAAAAATGTAAAATAACGCATTGTTCTCGGTGCAGATCCTCCTCCGTGATTATCTTTTTTCGATCTCTGTCCTTCATGCAGTCTTGAATCCGGATACGTAATTTTCCTGCCAGAAGTCAATGCTTACTTCTCATTTGTTTTCATTTCCTCTTGCCTTCAGAGCTCCAGAGAGAGAGAAGGTGCTGTATCTGCAATCTCTGAGACGTGCGGCTTTCCCAGGCAGAGTGTTTATTTAATGAAAAAGATAGAAGTCCACTCTATTTGTTTGGAGTTATATAAATATTCTTAAAAAGGAGGATTTCCTCATTTAGTCTGTTGTAGTCTTTCTGTTCAGGGAGAATTTTAAATGCACCTTTCACTGCTATATGGTGACAGCTTGAGATACAATTTTATAATTGTACCAAATGCATCAGAGACATTGGAAATAAGGGAGGTGAAATGGAATAGCAGTTCTGGAATATATTATAAGTGTAGGACTATCACATATACAAACTCAAAATCAGTTTATCGTTATAAGCCCAATAAGAAAAGCAGCAGGTATAGTGCTATACTAATAGCTGAATGTGGATGGAAATTATGAAAGAAGAGACTGATAAATAATTGTTTTTTATGTCAGTCTTAAAGTTTTATTTCCCTCTTTATTGCACATTCTTCTTCATACAGCGTTTGCTCACCAAATTGTAGTCGAAGTAAAAAAAAATCCTTTAAAAGGAACCATAACAGAAGAATATTTTTAGAGACAATTTGTTTTATATTCCCCTTCACGTTATCTTGTGACTTATGTTTTAAAATAAACATAGAACTCGAATAACATTGTGAATAAATTGTAAAATATTTTACATGATTATAAATACAATTCTCAAGTATGTGACTAAGATGGGACACATGGAGAGACAGAGAAAAGATAAAGAGTAATGGTTAAACTAATACAAAAAATAACATTTTATAAAAAAACGAAATACTTAATATATATCTCCATAAATATACTACATATAATATTTATAATACATATATTATAAAATTATACTATGTATTTAATACATCTTTTTATACTGCACAATACATACTACTTATAAGACATATATATTTAACATAATAAAATAACACGATAGGGAGTTCTCGGCATGGCTCAGTGGTAATGAATCTGACTAGGATCCATGAGGACGTGGGTTCAGTCACTGGCCTCACTCAGTGGGTTAAGGATCCAGCATTGCTCTGAGCTTTGGCATAGGTTGCAGACACTGTTTGTATCTGGTGTTGCTGTGGCTGTGGTGTATGCCAGCAGCTACAGCTCTGATTTGGCTCCTAGCCTGGGAACCTCCATATGCTGTGGTTGCGGCCCTAAAAGCCAAAAATAAATAAATATATATATATATATATATATATAACATGATATTATTTTGTGATTGATGTATTCCAGGACCCATGTTATGGGGTTTACATATTATGTCTTTAATATTTGTGCCTCTCAATGAGGTCGGCCGGCCCTACTTATCTCCATTTTTCACATGTGGAAAGAGGAAAGATGCTAAGTATTATGTTTACAGTCACAGAGATAAGTGTCACGGTTGGGGCAGAGTCTTACTTTTATTGGACCCTCACATTTGTATCTAACTCCATTCTACAAAAAAACAGGCAAGTTTAGAGAAGTATTATCCTGACTTTGCAATTTGTCACAAAACTTTGGTTTTTTGAATTAGATTTACCTCAAACATTAGACTTAGCTTGGTGTAACATGAAACTGATTTCGTCATTCTACAGAGAATTTGCTCAGCAATAACCAGCACACTAATTTGCAGGGACCTAACCTACAAAGTAAATAATTGTGTGGATAATGGCAAGGACTTGCATGAAAAACTGGCAGAGAAAATATTTTGAAAGATGCTTTTGATAGGACTATCTTGTCCCTCTTAAAAAGTTAATATTTGGTTTTATTAGACATGACTTCAAAACAAAAAAAAAAAAACTTGTTCTAAGAGTAGATTGTATTTACTATAATGTCTACTACCATTACTATCCACAAGAAGAAAAAAATCCTGAAGAAAATAAAAATACTAATGAAGCAGAAGTTATAAAATATGATCAATGTTGGTACAATAGAAATCTATAGAAACTACATTTTCTTCTTTATTGAAAAATCTCTGCAGGCACTGATGGCAAAATCTTTTGATAATAAACTTGTATGAAAGGATATATGAGAGGACAGATATGAAACCACTATGCAAAATCCCCAAGAGTTAATTATCAGACTACATTTACTTTTCGGAAATAAACATACAAATAACTTTGAGGCACAATCTGGTAGGAAAAGTCAAAAGGGAGACTGAGTCATGAGGTTTACGAAATTCAGTCCTTACAAAATTACACCTAGTTTCTACATTTGTTAATATTATGCCTATTAACCTAGAGTCCCAACCGATGATAAGGGTATAAACACCACTTAGACAATATTTTTGTTACCTGATAGAATTTTAAGTTCTACTTTTTTATTACTGAGGAAATAAATGTATTTTAATTTCCTATTTCGATTCAACAATTACAGTGAACAGCGGAATTCCTAAGAGAATAAAGACATGTATCTTTATATTCCAGTTTTGCCTTTCAAGTCTAAAATAGAGAGTAGCCTAGATGTGTGTCAATTGGGCATTTTTATTCCCGTAAGGTCTGAATTACATTAGGGCTTTTTCATTTTATAGGGTGAATTACATTTTATAGGTGATTATCAGTTACTGCTATTTTTTCTCAGATGTTTTTATAGTACATTAAACATTCTAGTATAAAAATAAAGAAGTAAAAATCACCAAACTGACTAGACTAGCCCAGCATAATTACCTAAAGAAAAGAAGGCAAAAGTAGTAAATAGTTTTCTTCTATATCATGATGTCTATAAATACAGATGACCTTAAGGAGAAAAGAAATGTATTCAAAGCACAGTGAAACAGCAGAGAAAGAAAAATGTCACAGATTCAATGTCATGTGAGGGACGCTCCATGTTTTCTTTAAATAACAATAAGGGGTTGTCAAGTGTTTCATCATGGCTTCTTGAAGTTGACACATGACCTTTAGATTTGTGACACGTGGTGCATGATTTTCTCATTTGGAGTTACCCTGGTTTTGTTCTGCAGTGAAGTACATTAATTATGCTGTTATTCTTTTTATTTAGGATTTGGGGCATTATTTCCAGAGAAGTCATAGTTTGAAGTGCCTCAAAATCTTTGAACTCAGAAAGATAAAAGAAGTTGCTTTATGTCAAATATTACGATAAAGGCAAAGTAAAAAGCAAACAGACACTGAATAAATATTGGAGAGACTTAAATAGTTTTCTTTGTGTTCATCTCAAGCGTACCTTGAATGCTTATTAAATGGTATTAGCTGGTGTAAGAAATGTCATAACAGAATGGTGACTCTGTTCAGTTTCTTCTTGGTTCCTTAAGGCAGAACCACACTGAAACACACTGAAGCGAGAGAACGCATGATCGTGCAACAGACCTGGAGGAGAGGATTTTACGCACTCCCTCAGTTACCGTTTCTACTGTGCTCAACTGTGCAACTGTACTGCTCTGTCATTTGTCCTTCCTTTTCAGTGGTCTTCCTTCTACTGTAAGTTATGACAAGTAATTGCATTCTCCTCTGTCCCCAGGCTTGGGCTGCCTTAGCCCACCACGAATGTGTGCCAGATGTTTCCCTGACCGAGATGGCTGGCTCTTCTCTTTCTCCTCTGGGTAAAGAATTGTAATTGCTTGAGCCTATGATGTAGTTTTTTTAAAATCAAACATTTCATCATCATGGAGATTTTCTTCTATGCCTTTTCAGAGTCCTCTTCAGCTTTAGAAACCAGGGCTAGTTATCACTGACATGAATAACCTCCTCAATTTCCAAGTCATGGTTTTCTTGATAAGATTTTTCTTCTTGCGATAATTTTGAGCTGTTTCCACCTACTGGACTCATAATTTCATAACTTCTCCCTTTGCATTTTCTAGGATATTAGGACAAAAAAGAAAAGGTGGGTGAATTGGAAAACTATGGAAAACGGCTCTGCTTTACAAAGAGAAGGCTCACACACTACTGAGCATTTCTACTGTCAGAATGGAAATACAGACCATTCTTTATTTTGTAATTATGAGACCTGAATGACAGGACTTACCTCAGCCAACATCCACTTAACAAAATATTTACCACTACTACTATGAACAATTAGAGGATCAGTATTATGGAGAGATGTAATTGTTGCTCTATAGGTCAATTCAGAAGCTGCTTCATACAAAAGTCTATGCTCAGATCTAACCTACTTTTGTTTCAAGGCTGATCCAGTGATTTTGTCTAGATTTTCTGGCTCCAGTTGATCTTTGAGTGATGCTTGCTTCTGTAACCTACAGCCATGGGTTGAGGTCGCAGTGGGAATTCCTCATTGGCTGGTTCCCCTTAATCAATAAATACAGTGATTCACTCCTTAAGTAGGTGGTATGTTCTACAATCAGCCTGCAGAGCAAAAGTCACACACACAGTGAAAATTATTGAGATTATTTTAAAGAGCCCATGAAGCACACTGAACATGGTTCTGGTATAAAAACATCAAATAGTCATAGCACATATACCCTAAATTTGGAAACTACTAATCTAGATTAAAAAAGAAAACTAAGGCAAGATCTAGAATGAGTCTGTCCATTTAAAGCAAATCTTCTTTTAAGACAGGCATAAAATTCCTTGCAGTGAGTTGGAGATGAATAGAAGATTCTAGAAAGCACCCTGCTTCCTGGTATTTCTTACTACATTTCTGTTTTCACAGTGAGCTTTATGCATGCCAATAGTGTTATGAAGATGACAAGAGATAAAGAGGTCACCTCTATGCATGTGGGTGAGATGCTGGTCAGGTTCTAAAGTCAGGGAGTAGGTTAATTGGGTAACATTACAGCTGAACTGCGATGTTTTCTTCTTCTGAATGGCCATATCTTCTTACCTATAACTCTGTAGGGATTACCACAGTCTCTCTTTTGGTTTTTAGTTATTTTCATTTTTGTATTAGCTGTCCTGTAGAGTCTGATTCAATTAAAAAAAAAATACACACTTGAATAGCTGCATTAATTTCTCACCTACCACTTTATTCTTCTATATTCTAGTGCATGCCCGCTCATATAGACAGGAGTTTTTTTCCTTCCTTTCATTATTTCTGTTTTTCATTAACTATGGTGAAATCTGTCACAATAGGAAATAATACTGTTTTTCTATGCTTTAAGTTTTATGTCCTAAATTTCTTTAATAGCAATATTCAGATTCTTAGATTTTTTTTAAAGGAACTTAGTATGTCATCATAATTGAGGAACTAAGCAATTACTGTTTCATTGTTTCTCTTTTCAGCTGGTTGTTTTAATGCAGATATTAGCAATGATACTCACCTATGAAGAACTGTTATTGAATCTAAATCATGGAATCTGTTCTACAGCTTTGCTCCAACCTTATCAGGGATTTTAATCAGCTATGAACTTGGTACGCATCACCGCTTGAAAACTGAGTCCATGGTTATTGTTAATGGTGAGAGGTCATTTCTGAATGCATGTCTATAAACAATGAATAGACTTCCACTTTATTTTTATAATGCTTTAAATATAAATTCAAATGTATTTACTAGAGGTTGTGTTTGTTTAAAAATTAGTTTTGAACTTCAGCTATCTGAATTTAGTTATTTCCCAGTCTTCACTTTAAGGCAATTCAATTGGAATTTAAGTCAGATCCTCAAACACGTATAGCAATTGTGTGAAATCAAGCAAATCCATCAAGTGTAACCTTTTAACATTAATCATTCTAATGACAATTGTTCAAAAGACTTTGTTCTATACAGAACTTGATTTATTTTAGAGAAAACGAGTAGAAAGATTAAATGAGGTAAAATAAACTCAACTTCTTGATGCTATTTTCTTTTATAAAATATTTATGTATCAAGAATAAACACTGGTGGGGAAACTGCTGAAATCAGATAACAGTGTTCTCTGAATCTCATGATTCTACAGGGATGCAGTTAACTGATAAAGGGGGTGTGTTTACACATCTTCAAGAGTCTTGCCACCCTTTTTAAAACAGACCTGGTTCTTCTTTGGCAATTATGTTCTATAAGAAAAGAATACAATTCTATTTTGCTTTATAGTTTTGACTTTAGAAAATCCCAAATAAAAGACTAAGTTTGCTTTAATTTGAGTTAAAGTTAAACTTAAAAGAGTCTGTGTATCAACTGTTGAGGAAATACAGTTAAGAACAAAAAATCTTTAACCCAGACGAACTCTTTTTTTTTTTTTTTTTTTTTTTTTTTAGGGCCACTGCCGCGGCATATGGAGGTTCCCAGGCTAGGGGTCTAAATGGAGCTGCACCCGCCAGCCTACACCACAGCCACAGCAATGTCCAATCGGAGCTGTGTCTGCGACTTACACCACAGCTCACAGCAATGCTGGATCCTTAACCCGCTAAGCGAGGCCAGGGATCAAACCCACAACCTCATGGTTCCTAGTCGGGTTTGCTTCCACTGTGCCACGATGGGAACTTCAAACCCAGACAAACTCTTTACAAAGGTAATAGAAAATAAATGGATTGTTAGTGAATAAATATTGAACCAGAATGTGACAACACCCCAGGCAATTGGCTAAGAGGCTGCAAAGAAAGGAAGCTTACCTTTTTATACAGCCATACTGATATAACCCATGACGTATAAGTTCTCAAGATAAACATCACTAGTCCTCAAGGAAGAAGGCTTGCTAGCACGTTTTGTGACAGCTGATTCATCCTAACTTTATCATGGTAATTGTGGAGAACCCCTGTGTTGACTTTATCCAGAGGAGAAACAAATGTCTAGTAAATCTAGAGTCTCATGCAAACTGTTACATTTAGAATGGATAAGCAATGGGGTCCTATTGTACAGCACAGGGAACTATGTCCAGTCTCTTGGGGTAGAACATGAAAGATAGTATGAGAAAAAGAGTGTATATATATATATATATATATGTATGACTGGGTCACTATGCTATATAGCAGAAATTGACACAACACTGTAAATCAACTATACTCTAATTTAAAAAAAAGTAAATCCTAGAGGTTCCAGGAAACTTACACTTCCTATTCCACAGGACTGAGGAGATAGGGGGCGCTGTCTCCTTCGATGTTTGCATTTTAAAAAGATGGCTCACAGAACCTTGAGGAAACATTCCCTAGTTGGGAGACTGGCAGAGAGTTCTTTAGTCATTATAAAGATTTACAAACATTTGAAAAGAACAGAGGAAAAAATTCCGGAGCAAAAGGGAGAGGGAGGGAGAATTAAGCTTCTTATTGTTAATTCCTACTGCCCTTGTCCCACCCGCACAAGTAGAGAAATAGCGTTATTTCATTATATTCCCTTCCCTTTATGTAAATCATTTGGAGAGCTTTCCTTAGGTGCTATTTAAAAAAAAAAAAAAAGCTTTATTGATATGTAATTGACATACAATACACTGTACATATTTAAAGTGTACAGTTTGATATTTGACATATGTAAACATCTGTGAAGCCATGACCACGTAGGGGAGGAAAACATTCTTCTTCTACCCTTCTAGGTTCTTTGTATCTCTTCGAATAGTTAAATTGGCATAAAGCGGATTAATAGCGGAAAAGCAAATTTAATTACATATATACAGGAGACAATGAGACCTGCAGGCAGTTAGGCAAAAGAGGCTTATCCACTATCCTGAGCTAAGGAGAAGGGGTCTGAGATGGCAAAGGAGGAAGACAATTTATAGGAAGATGGGAAGAGCACATGTTTTGTAAACAAAAGTTTGTCATGCCAACCAGAGGCACAGGGACCTGGAGAGGAATTTGAACAGACTCTCCCAAGCTCCCCCGCAAGTGCACACACCTGCCATTGCTCTTTGTCATCATCCTTGTTGATCCCCTTCTCCTGGACTAGACCCTCCATCCAGATTCTTTTAGGCACTTAAGGAGGAGGTGAGGAGCTCCTTTTGTTGCTGAAACTTGGCCTCTGTCTGCTGGTGCCAAAAGAAACTTGGACACATAGTTCTGGGTGAAGGAGAAAAAGATGGCACTATTGCTTGGCCCGGCAAAGGAGGGTCACAGCAAGGCTAATGCCCTAAAGACTGCACCCCCCTCTGGGAGAGATTAGGAGGTGGTTTTATAGTTTTGGGAGTGGAAAATAGAGTCTCGGATAAGGGTCAAGGTAGAGGCAAGTTTGCATTGTCTCTCAAAGCTGGTGTTTAGTGGCCTTAGGACTGGTTCTGGTGGTCCTCCTTCTTGTTGGGAGTTTTAGTTCTTCAGAAGGGCTCAAAGATATTGTTATTTCTTGTAGAGGAACCAGGACCCTGTCCCAAGACTGCAGTACTGTCTCTTGACTGCTTGTCCCTGGTCTTTGCATCCCCTCCTGTTCCTGATTAGCTACTATTTGAACCTTGCTCTTTGGAACTCGGGGAAGAACATGGAGCCTGAAGCTTATTCTCTAAAGAGGAGAAATGGGGGACACAGAAAGGCTTGTGTACCCAGAGACCCCACTGGGCCCTGCTTGGTTACACTCCTTGAGTTTTTCAAGCCTTGACTGCCTTCAGTGCCAGATAATCCACATGCCAAAGTGGTACATTCTGGGGAGGCTCCCTCTGAACCCCTCCAACCACAATGAGAACAGTGAACCTATTCATCACCCTCCGGTATTTTATTCCCCCTCTTTGTCATTCCTCCTTCCCACCACTCCTGCTCCTCCTCTCTCCAGGCACACACTGTTCTGCTTCCCCTCACTATAAATTAGTTTCATTTTCCAGAGTGTTTTATAAAGGGAATTATTCAGTAGGTACGTTTTTATGTCTGGTTACCCACTCTGTAGGTTTTTTGTTTTGTTTTGTTTGTTTGTTTTTGTCTTTTTGTCTTTTTAGGGCCTCACCCGAGGCATATGGAGGTTCCCAGGCTAGAGGTCTAATTGGAGCTACAGCTGCCAGCCTACACCACAACCACAGCAATGCCAGATACGAGTTGTGTCTGCGACCTACACCACAGCTCATGGCAATGCCGGATCCTTAACCCACTGAGCGAGGCCAGGGATCGAACCTGCAACTTCATGGTTCCTAGTCAGGTTCGTTTCCACTGCGCCACTGCAGGAACTCCTCCGTAGTTATTCTGAGATCCATCCATGTTGTCACAGGTAAAAGGTAGGACTTTTCTTTCATTGCTGATTAGCATTCTTTGTAGTCTAAGTACAGTTTGCTAATGCACTCACCTTTGAATGGAGCTTTGGCTTGTTTCCAGTTTGGGACTATTGCAAATGAAACTACAACGAACAGATTATGTGACCAGTCTCTGGATAGACATATACCCTCGCTTTCCTTGGGTAAATACATAGGAGTGGAATGACTGAATCCTGTGAGAGTGAAGGGTAGCAGAATATGCCACCCTAAAAATACGCCTAAGGGTTATTTTGAGAAAGAGCAGATACTGGACAAGATCTGAAAACAGCATAGAAGTTATCCTTTTGTGAGAGAAATTTATACTTGTAAAGGAAATCTCCTTTTGTAAAGAGGTCTCCCTTTCTTCTAAGAAGTGAAGAATGATTCTAAATCCCAAGAGAGTTTTATCACTGGAGAAGGCATTGACTTTGATCTGCGTAACAAACCTTGTTTATCTTGCTTTTCGTTACCTCCCCATAACTCCCCACCCCCGCCCCCATCAATTTTTCCTTCTGTTTTTAGTTGAAGATGGTATTCAAGCTAGAGTTCTAAGCCATCTTGGAGAGTTACTCATTTTTCCTTGAGTATCTCCCATGTATACTTGTTTTCCTCTTATTAATCTGCTTTTAACACAGGAATCTCAGGCAAGAACTCAGAAGGGTTGAGGAAAATAATTTTTGTTCTCTTATGATAGGCATAGCTTAATTTTTAAATAAACTATCAAACTTTTTTTTGGAGTGGTTTTATTTTAAAACCCATTTGCAATGTATGTCACCTCTCCGACATTTGGTATATTCTGTTTATTGGTTTGTTGTTTTCAATTTTAGCCAGTCTAAAAGGTATGTAGTTGCATCACGTCATTGTGGTTTTAATTTGCATTTCCCCAATTATAATATTGTTCATGTTATAATATGCTTATTTGCCATTGAAGTGCATTGCAACATGCCACCCCAAAATACTTTGGCAAATTTGGCATACACTTTGGCACAGGATTATTTTATACTGAAGACAATGGAGAAGCGGCAGACAGAGGAAGAACTGAGTACCCTCCCATGTTTTGCCTAAAGGGCAGGACACAAATTTCCCTCTGTAAAGGTGACAGAAATTTCCATATGTAAAGTTGTTCCCTGCTCTTGTACCAGAAGAGGAGAACAGCTCTTATCTGCAAAACACACCTTATTCAACAATCCTTATCTCCCTGAGCTTCCTAGTTACCTCCACATCCCAGGGCCCAAAGTTTCTTTTCCTTTATCTAGTCACTTCTCTACAAAGTATCACCCTTTGTTAATATGATACATAGGCCCAGAGTTTTGGGGTTTCATTTCTTCTCTGCAAATTCCTCTCGCAGGTAAAATTAAAACCATCAATAAAATGTATGTGCCTTTTTCTCTTGTTAATCTGTATTTTGTTAGTGTAATATGCATACATTAAATTCCATGCCTAAGAGGATGGAGGAAAAGATTTTTTCCCCTATAGCATCCTTATATCTTTGGTGAAATGTCTGTTCAAATATTTTGCCCAAATTTTACTTTTAATTGGGTTACTTGCTTTCCTTTATGCTTTGCAAAACTAGTATTCTAGCCTGTGGCTTATCTTCTCATTGTCTTACCAGTTAACTTTTTGAAGAGCAAAAGTGTATAATTTTGATGTTTTTTTTAATTTGTTTTTTTTTAATGGATTGTGCTTTTAGTGTCATATCCAAGAACACAATTTCATTAACTCAAAGTTACAAAGATTTTCTCAGATATGTTCTTCTTGAATTAGTATGGTTTTAACTTTTACATTTAAGTCTATGATCCATTTTGAGTTAATGCTTTCTATGTGGTACAAGATAGGGAACAAAGTGGCTTTTGGGGGTTTTGTTTGTTTTGTTAGATTTTGCTTTTGATTTTTGGTTGTGTATATGGATAGCTAACTATTCCAGCACAGTTTTTGAAAAAGCTGTTCCATGTCTACTGAAATGACTCTAAGCCTTTGCTGAGGTCTATTTCTGAACTCTCTATTATGTACTATTGACACATTTATCTCTATTTCCTCCATAAGTATAATGTTTTAATTATAGTAGGTATATGCCTTGAAATCCAAGAGTGTTTACTTTCAACTTTGTTCTGCTTTTTCAAAGTTGCTTCAGCTATTCTGTCTTTTGCATTTTCATAAGTATTTTAGAGACAACTTGTTAATTTCTACAAAATTTTCTATCAGAGTTTTGATTGGGATTGCCTTAAATCTATATAATAACTTGGGGTCAACTGATATTTAGCAATATTAAGACTCCAACCCGTGAACGAGATATGTTTCTCTATTTATTTAGGACTTTAATTTCCTGAATTTGCAGATATATTAAAAACATGTAAATAAATCATTCTAATAGGACTGCGAGCCCATAAAGGAAAGGCTACTAAATGCTGCCTGAAGCATCAGAGAAAATGTTGAAGAGAAGGTAGTCTTTCTTCTGATTCTTATAGCAAATATTAGAACATAAGGTAGACAAGCGAGTTCAGAAAAGAAGTACAGAAGCCTTGGGGTGTGAGTTAAGATTAAACATTTAAAGATATATAAGTAGTTATGGCTTGACATATTTAAATCATTGATGAGTATAGGGACTATGAAGGGAGATCTGTCTTGACCTTGGTCTTAGGTGGTCCTGGAAGATAAATGGTCTTTTTCCTTGAGCAATGGGAGCTATTGAAGGATTTTAAGCAGAGGAGCTACAAGCATGTTGAAATGATCACTCTGAAATTTGAATGACTTGTTTAAATTTTTTTTTTTTTGTCTTTTCTAGGGCTATACCCGCAGCATATGGAGGTTCCCAGGCTAGGGGTCTAATCGGAGTTATAGCTGCCGGCCTATGCCAGAGCCACGGTATCTCCAGATCCAAGCTGCATCTGTGACCTACGCCACAGCTCACAGCTGGATCCTTAACCCACTGAGCGAGGATAGGGATCAAATCCACAACCTCATGGTTCCTAGTCAGATTTGTTAACCACTGTGCCACGACGGGAACTCCTAAATATTTTTGAAGGTGTTTATATTTTAACATGTATAAACCCCTGGGGGAAAAGTATATTTGTGGAATATCGTTTACACTGTATAAATATTATTTATTTTGTTTGACTTCAAATTATCTCTTTTTAGCATACAAAATACGTCTTAGCTTTGTTAACATTGGACTCTGATGAGCAAGTTTAACCCTCACCCTGTGCCTGATTCTGACATTATTCATATTTTCTACAGTTTCAGTTCTTTTCAGCATATTTTCTGATATCACTGTTCTAACTGTACAAAAAATGTTCCTCATTTCTCTTTTGCTATTTTTATCATTGTTATCATGCTCAGTTATGCACTTAGTAACTCTCTCACCCTTATTACTAATGCCTGCTCATGGTCAGGTCAACACTGCCATCAATGCTTTTTCTTTCTTCTTCTTTTTTTTTTTTTTTTTTTTTTTTTTGTCTTTTTAGGGCCACACCCACAGCCTATGGAAGTTCCCAGGCTAGGGGTCACATCAGAGCTACAGCTGCTGGCCACAGACACAGCCACAGAAATGCTGGATCCTTAACCCACTGAGCAAGGCCAGGGATTGAACCGCAACCTCATGGTTCCTAGTCGGATTCGTTTCTGCTGCGCCAGGACAGGGACTCCCCCACCAATGCTTTTTCACTTTGCGATGTCACTTAATTAAAGTTATGATGGTTTTCTATGACATTATTTCTTGCAAGCAACTCTCTTTGTATAAATAACTCAGTTGCTTTTCCTTCTTAGGCTTTTCACTGTAGGGAGAAGGCATTGATTCACTAGCTTCCTTTGTCCTTCACTATCATCCAAGCAAGTGTGGGAGAGTGGACCTCTTAGTGCTTCCTCCAATTTCAGGTCCCTTTGTTAAAAATGCCCATGCTATCAACATACTTTTTGTTCAACTTCTGTAATGCAAATGAGTCCATTTTATCACTGACAGTGAGAAGGTTGACCAGTTAGATAACCATGTGTTATAGGTAACAGTTGAGTCAGGGTTTAGGGATGGTAAAATCCTGCCTTCTCAATTCCCAGTCACATAGCCTTTTCACTTTTGTTTCAAAGTTAATTTCTACCACTTCAAGGAAAACTTTTTTTTTTCCTAAATATTTCTCCTTAATATTTTTCCTCTTCCTATATAATATATTTTGGTTGTTGGATAGTTTCCTTCTCTAAAGCTGAATATCTGATTTTCCTACTGAGTAGGTTCCTCATTGACCTTAAAACAAACAACTCTCTTCCTCACCCTATCAGCTTTGTTTGTATCCCTTAAAGAAGGTGGAAGAATATTTCTGATTGAACATAACTCTTCTGTTGACCCAGATACTTTCAAATCCAGTGCTTCCTAAAGTGACCATGGGGATCTTAGAACACATGTTCCTGGGATAAGCAGTGGAGGCAAATTTGCCAAATGCCATATTTTCCTTGCAAGCATATTGCTTATCCTCTCTAACTGTCCAACCACTTGACTCCAGCATTTGGTTGTAGCTTTATGCCTAGAATTGTATATGCTTGCTTTTTCTTTATCAAGCATTGCTCTATTTTTCCTTCTCAAGTGTTGAAATCTGGATATATTTACCACATCACTTAACTGTACTTTGATTGGAATGTTTTATTACATTTTATTAACTTGCATAGCTTCCTCCATTTACAATGTAGTTCCCATAAATCACTCTCAACAAAAATTTGAGTCTTTTGAAACAAATGTTCTTTTTTTTTGCTTTTTAGGGCTGTACCCAAGGCATATGGAAGTTCCCAGGGTTGGGGTCAAATAAGAGCTACAGCTGCTGGCCTACACCACAGCCACAGCAATGCCAGATCCAAGCTGCATTTGCAACCTACACCATAGCCCACAGCAATCCCGGATCCTTAACCAACTGATGGAGGCCAGGGATTGAACCTCATCCTCATGGATCCTAGTGGGGTTCATTAACCACTGAGCCACGAAGGGAACTCCGAAACTAACGTTCTAATATGACTTCTGGAATGATTTGAGTCTAAAGAACTCTTCTGCTTATACTATGAACAATTGTCATGAGATTGAGTAATATGGAAATGTGTATAAAGGTAATAAGTAGGTAATTTTTTTTTTCATTATGGTATTTTGGATAAAAGTCATGTTTTTTGGGGATTTTAGGTTGCTTAGTTTACTGTGGGTTTGTAATCAGAGTAATATGGTATTGTTGAAACTCTGAGACAGACTAAAATACAGATCAAAGTTCTACCTGAGACAAAAACAACCATTGTAAATAATAAATCAGCTTTTTCCTCTTGATTACATACTTCCAATATTACATTGAACTTTCTTTCATTATATTTAAACAGATACATTATTGTTGGTGTGACACAGTCTGAACACAGTAGCAATGTTCGTTTCAGAATCTTTCCACCTATGCAAAACATTTTGGAGTCAACTGCCTAAAAAATAAACAAATCATGACATTTTTTTACTACAAATCCAAAACCCATTAAAAAAAATTTTTTTTTCTGTCATTTGTCTTTTTAGCGCCACATCCAGGACATACGGAGGTTTCCAGGCTAAGGGTCGAATTGGAGGTGTAGCTGCTGGCCTACGCCACAGCCACAGAAATCTGGAATCTGAACTGCATTGTCTGCGACTTACACCACAGCTCAGGGCAATGACGAATCCTTAACCCACTAAGCAAGGCCAGGGATTGAACCCACATCCTCATGGATACTAGTTGGTTTCGCTAACCACTGAGCCAACACAGGAGCTCCTATTTTTTTTTAATTTTTAATTTTTTTTTCTTTTGGCTTTTTAGGGTGGCACCTGTGGCATATGGGGGTTCCAAGGTTAGATGTCAAATCAGAGCTGCAGCTGAGGCCTACACCACAACAACAGCAAGGTGGGATCCAAGCCACATCTGCAACCTACACCACAGCTCATGGCAACACCAGATCCTTAACCCACTGAGCGAGGCCAGGAATTGAACCCATGTTCTCATGGATGCTAGTCAGGTTCGTTTCTGCTGAGCCATGATGGGAACTCCCAAAATGCATTTTAAATGAATCAATATTTTATGAATCGTAACAGTGCCCTCATATATTTAAGGTAGTAATATGCACACATAAAAATGTGTAAAACCTTTTTTTTATTCATCTGCCAACAGTGCTTAGAGCCAATAAGTATTCTCGAACAGTTGAGATGATTAGTGTGTGGGGGCCTGTGGGACAGCAAAATTTGGTCAGAGAAAGAAGAGAGACACTCCCTAAAAAATAGGTCCAAGGGAGGTAGAAGCTGGCATCTGTAATGAGGGATGCCAGCTTCTGTTCAGACATCCACACATGCTGCATCTCTAAAACTAAAAAAGCAAAATGGACAATTCAGGCCAAAGGGAGGACAGGTCGCATACCCCTCCAGGGACTGCCCTGCGGTTAATGTGTATTGTGTTCTAACTTCTAGTTTCTGAGTCCCTGTCTCTGAGTAGGACCAGGAAGTTGCAGTTCTTCTGGAGGTGTGTTATACATTTGATTGTATCTTAATGTTTTCTCTCCTCTTTTTTGACCAGCCTCAGCTCCACTGAGTTGTCCTTAACCCAGCTGACCACAGGCGACATTTTGCTACAAAGGTTTCAAGGGTATGGCTCAATTAATGGCAATAGATTTGTGGCGCCTCCACATAAATCCCAGGAATTCTAGAAACCAAGCCAAGTCAACCACTGTGATGGGAGCCAATGATAAGTGAAAATAGCTCCTCAGGCCACTGCCCACTACTTGGCATTGAATAGCAACAGTTTGATTTATACTGCCTTTCTGTTTTTACAAAATCAAAACTCCGTCTTTTAAGAAAAAAAAAATTCTAATATGCTTGAAGAACTATTAAAAATCCCTTTAAAATAACTGAGGAAATTGGGAAAGGTGTTGCGCCAAATTATTCAAGGCAAAGGATTGAAGCATTTTTTTCTTCTTTCGTTTCATGTTTTGATCTCAATAAGGCCTTTATTTTTTCCGTTTTGGGCATTTAGATAAAAAATATTTAACCATTTCATAATTAATAATGTCCCCATCCCCCTGAAAATTTCAGATGCAATTACTTTTCAATGTGTTTCTACTGCAAAAATACACTCATTATGGTTCACGCATGCTGCTAGGTGCTTAAACCAAGATGATGAGAGTTAGATGGAAGCAAATGAGATGAAGACAATCTTCACAAATTCCCTTCTATCTCCCCTACACTCCCAGTTGATTCTATTTTTTTTTTTTTTGCCTTTCTAGGGCCGTACCTGCGGCATATGGAAGTTCCCAGGCTAGGGGTCAAATTGGAGCTGTAGCCACCGGCCTACACCACAGCAGCGCTGGATCCTTAACCCACTGAGCGAGGCCAGGGATCAAACCCAGGTCCTCATGGATACCAGTCAGGGTCATTAACTGCTAAGCTACCAAAGGAACGCCTGATTCTACACATTTTGAGGCATTTGTGAAATGTAGACATTATTTTATCAATAATGTAGAAGCATGGGGAAGACTTCCCCCAAATATTTAGTTTAAAATCTAGAAAAACATTTTATTTAGCAAGATCAGCTACAGTGCAGTGCAACGGACTTTAAGGGAAAAGTAAAAGGTAAGATTACATTTAGCTTTACTTTTTTTTTTTTTGGCAAGAAATGCTTTATAAGTTTAGATAATTGCTAGGGTTTTCTTTTCTAAATGTTAACTTCAACTATTTTAGTCAAAGTAATACATGTGCATGCATTAAATATCAAGCAAATACTGAATAATTATAAAGAGTTTCTTGCCCCCATATTCTCTATCTGAGTCCCGTTTCTCAGGGGAATGTACTGTCAAATCTTTTCGCTATTTTTAAAGCATTTTCTTCTTTATTCATACATATTGTATTACTACTGTTAAGGGAGAGAGAGACAGGCAGACAAGACAGACACTGACTTCCTCTTATGATATTAGGGATTTAGATCTGTTATATAACCCTTCATGTTGGTTTTCCATTTTCTTACTACACTTTGTGAGCCTTAGACTTAATAAACTGGGTGCTTAGTTGTCAACGTAACAATCTCTACTATTTTCCCATATATTCCTCTTGATATATCAAACATGTATCAATAAATAAACTTGCCAAAAGTTCAAACATCTTCCTGTTTTGAATCACCTTTTTTTAAAAAATCTCATGTTTTCCTTATTCTTGATTTATTCATTTCATGAACTAGATTGTCTCAGAGTTTCTAACTATTAAAGTTTTATGTATCTAAAATTACCTTTGTTGGAGTTCCCTTCGTGGTTCAGTGGTTAACAAATCCGACTGGGAACCATGAGGTTGCGGGTTCAATCCATGGCCTTGCTCAGCGGGTTAAGAATGCGGCGTAGCTGTGAGCTGTGGTGTAGGTTGAAGACGCGGCTCGGATCCCATGTTGCTGTGGCTCTGGCGTAGGCCGGTGGCTACAGCTCCAATTCGACCCCTAGCCTGGGAACCTTTGTATGCCGCAGGAGCGGCGCAAGAAATGGCAAAAAGACCAATAAATAAATAAATAAATAAATAAATAAATAAAATTACCTTTGTTATATCCTCACATTCATGTATAGTGCTGCCGAATTTACAGTTTGTGATCGGAAATCATTATTGTCTGGAATGCTGAATTTCATGCCTCAATGTGTTCCAGCTATTGGTCAATCAGTTGATATTCAAATATTTCCATTCTATTTGAGGAGTTTCCCAACTGTGCTGTCATCAAACTACTAGAATCCTCTTTTGATCTGTGGTGTTTTATATCTGTGGAGCAGAGGTGTGGGGGATGGTGGGTTTTAATCTGGAGACTTCTGGGACAGGGATGTTCTGAGACAAAGCATTTGATCATTTCCTCCTGCTGTCTTAGCTGCCCTCTGTTTCTGGAGCTCCTTTTAGGCAGATGTTATACCTCTCAGACTGATAACTTAATTTTATCTCTTCTTTCCTATTTTCTTTCTGCTTGTCTAGTTTCATGTCTTTCATAAAATTTCCCTAACTTAACCTCCATTCTTCTATTAAACTTTTATTCCCATTATAGGGCTCTTTTCTCAGCTTGTCCTCTGTGTAATGGATATTTATATATATATACACACATATTTGATCCAGGCTACACTTCTGTCCTATTACCTGCTGCCACGAGTATAGCCTTTAGCACTTCTGCGGGCAGATTCATTCCTCTGTCATAATTTCCTCATTTTGTCCATGTCAGTGACCAATCTCTATCTACTTTTAATTTTAAAAATACCATTCAACTCTCATCCTTCATTCTTTCGTCTTTCATTTTTCTTTGGCCTTGTGGATTAATGCCTCTTTTGGTACTTAACTGTCATTCATGTTTGTCTTTGGAATAAGAGGAGCTCAATATACCTTTTTTTTTTTTTTCTATTCAGGGCCACACCTGTGGCATATGGAAGTTCCTGCTGGGATAGGGGTTGAATTGGAGCTGCAGCTGCTGGCCTACCCTACAACCATAGTCATGGCAACACCAGATCCGAGCCGCATCTGCAACCTACACTGCAGCTTGCAGCAATGCTGGATCCTTAACCCACTGAGTGAGGCCAGGGATGGAACCCTCATCCTCTCAGAGATATCAGGTTCTTAGCCCACTGAGCCACAATGGGAATTCCCCAATGTACCATTTTTAAATGTTTATTATGACTGTCTTGAAACAACTTCTGTATATAACTTCTAAAATGGAGCGTCATCTCTAAACATTTCAAATTTTTAATTAGTTAATTAATTTATTTATTTATTGCTTTTTAGGGCCACATCTGAGGCATATGGAGGTTCCCAGGCTAGGGATCAAATCAGAGCTTCCAGCATTCACCACAGCCACAGCAACATAGGATCTGAGCCACATCTGCAACCTATACCCCAGGTCATGGCAATGCCGGATCCCTGACCCACTGAGTGAAGCCAGCAATCAAAACCAGTATCCTCTTGGATACTAGTTGAATTTGTTTCTGCTTCACCACAACGGAAATCCCTATAAAGCATATCTGAATGAAAGTGATTGCGAGTAACATTATTAATGAATTTACTGTATTAAAATTTGTGTCTTAACTAACTTGTTCATTTGGGGGAAAAAATTGACTACCTACCCCCTATCAAACGCAAAATTCATTTCATGTGTATTGTTGATCTCAATATAAAAGACAACATAATAAAATTTCTGGAAGAAAATGTAAAACAATTTCTTCACATCCTCGGAAGAGGAAGGGATTTCTTAAACAAGATATAAAAACCACTGCAGGTAAAGAAAATGTTAAGAAGTCAGACTAATTAAAATTCCAAACTTTATTTCTCAAAGGACACCATTATGAGATCGGATAGGCTAGGGACAGACTGGGAGAAAAGTTCTGTAACTTATTTATCTGACAAAGAATATGAGGGGAGACTTTTGAAGGAACTGCTAGAAATCTATAAGAAAAACTGAACGTCTAATAGAAAATGGGCAAAAGACTTGAACAGGAACATCACAAAAGAGGATATCCAGGAGTTCCCATTGTGGCTCCGTGGAAATGAATCTGACTAGTATCCATGAGGACACAGGTTCGATCCCAGGTCTTGTTCAGTGGGTTAAGGATCCAGTGTTGCCATGAACTGTGGTGTAGGTGGTAGACACAGCTCAGATCTGGAATTGACACTGAGTCCTAGAATGAAGCATCACCGCTCTAAGGAATGTATCAAAAGATATGTACACAAACTTTCACCACACCATTCTTTGTATCAAAACTATCTCCAGGGAGTTCCCTGGTGGTCCAGCAGATTAAGGATCCTGTGTTGAAACTGCTGTGGCTCATGTTTGATCCCTGGCCTGGAAATTCCCTTATGCTACGGGCACAGCCAAAAAAAACCCCCACTATTTTATAAAAATAAAACAAAATAGATGTCAGTTAATAATGTAATGGACAAATAAATTATGGTAAAATTATACAATGGAGTATCAAACAGCGATAAAAAAGAACAAACCATTTTGTGCTCTACACTTTGATAACATGCTGACTATCATGTTGAATGAAAAAAGCCAGACATAATGTGCTACATTTTAGATGGTTCCATTGGTAAAGTTCAAAGACAAGCAGAATGAATCTCAGTGTGAGAAATTCAGGTCACCAGCAGCAGAGTAGTTACCAGAAGGAGGCACCCATGGGAAATTAGAAAACATCCCGTTTCTTGATTTGAATGTTGATTTTTGAAAAACCATCATGTTATGCAAACTGCAGACTTTTGACTTGTGCATATTTCTTTCTTTCTTTCTTTCTTTCTTTTTTTTTTTTTGCATTTTAGGGCCGCACTCATGACCTATGGAAGTTCCCAGGCTAGGGGTCAAATCGGAGCTACAACTGCCAGCCTACACCACAACCACAGCAATGCAGAATCTGAGCCACATCTGGGACCTACACCATAGCTCACGGCAACGCCAGATACCCTACCCACTGAGCAAGGCCAGGGATCAAACCCGAATCCTCATGGATACTAGTTGATTTCATTTCTGCTGTATCACAACAGGAACTCCGTGACTTGTGCACATTTCTTTGTATAGATTATTATGCCAGTAAAAAGTTGTTGTTTTTTTTTTTAATTAAGTCATTCACAAAGTTAGTATTTTGTTTTTGGTGACAGAAAATCATTTGTGATACATGTGGCAGCTGACTGACCTGGTGACTGGTGACAATGTCTTTGAGGTGAACCCCTGCGAAAGCACCTGTGTCTCTGCTGGGGTTGGGGTCTCCACCTTCTTCCCCTCCCAGCCGGGGAAAAGAAGCAAAAGTGGCTGTTCCGGCCAGACACTTAGCTCCACATGTCAGCTTGTGGAAAATAACCAGTCCGCATGCACAGGTCACTGTCCTGTAAATCTGTCTCCTTCGCTCTATTTTAAACATTCCCTCTCTGGGCTGCTCTCTCTGGATCATGTCCTTTGTTGGAATTCCTAGCAGTTGGCTGGGACTTAGCTTTGCTTTAAAGTTTCAGTGTTTCCTCTTTGCCTGGGCTTCGTGCTTCATGCTCCTTAGCATTGGAATAATCTGGATCAATACCCACACCCTTCCTCCATCCTGTGCCCTGGGATCCTGTCTTTTTCAGATGCAGTAAAACTCAAAGCATCATCGTATAGAGAAGGACTACTATTACCTAGCGATTAACTGTGGGGTCACGTCATCTCAGAACGGGCAAAAAAGAAGTTCCCATTGAAACTCAATCAGTTTACAATATGAGCAGGATTTGAATAGGAGCAAACATACAGCAAATTTTTTCCTTCTCCCTAAATGCTCCTTTTGACTTAATCTGTCAGATTGTTCCCTCTCTCCCTGGCTGAAGATCCCACAGCTTTTCCAGCCACTCTTAGGAGTTAATGAATAGTATCATTTTTTTTTTTTTTTTAGCAAGTAGAAAGTACAATCCAGCCCAATGGAAAACCATCAATTTCTCATCCTCTCCTTCCCCAGCTTAGTTCTGCTGCAGAAAAATCTGGTAGGAAGGTGGATCCTGGATTTTCGTTTGTCCTGCACTCTTTCACCATCTTTTTCTCCTACTTCTTTCCCTCCACTCACCGTGCAACCTCTGACTCTTCAGGAGTTGGGTGTGAAAGTGGGGGCTGGGCAGGGAGGGATGTTCAAGGGCACACAGTAATTCTTACTTGCCTGGGGCAGGTACAATCTTGCAGTGGAGCCCTCTGGAGTGGACCATTCTGAGGTGGGTGATGTGTCTCCCAGCCTCCATCCCTGGTTTCCGGCAGCCACCCCACACTGACTGCCTCTGTTGGGTCTCTTATTTCTAGACAGTTCTCTCAGGTGTCTCCTTTCCAGGGTGACACAAGCTCTGAGCCTTTCATATAGCCCCCGCCTGGTCCATGGAACAGGACCTGCAGCTCTGGAAGAGGAAACCAGGCTCCAAGCACTTCGGGTTCCTTGCCACAGGTGGTTCTAATAAGCCTCTTGCCTCTAGACTTCTTGAACATGAGTCAGGTACCAGACCCGCATTCCTCAATTTCCTGAGGTCCAAGGATCAACCCCAATTCATCTTTTTTACTTAGTATGGGGGTTTAAGGCTGGAGGGGGAAGGAAAGCATCCATGGGCTGTTCTCATACTGAAAACATTCAGAAGAAATCCATCCTGTGCTATCTCTCAATTTGCAAGCCTCTTCTTTTTTTCTGTCTTTTTGTCTTTTCTAGGGCCGCACCCGCGGCTTATGGAGGTTCCCAGGCTAGGGGTCTAATCAGAGCTGTAGCCTCCAACCTGTGCCACAGCCACAGCAACATGGGATCCGAGTTGCATCTGTGACCTACACCACAGCTTACAGCAATGTCAGATCCTTAACCCACTGAGTGAGGCCAGGGATTGAACCTGCAACCTCATGGTTCCTAGTTGGATTCATTAACCACTGAGCCATGACGGGAACTCCAAGCCTCTTCTTATATACATTTGAGAAAACGAAATAAGAAATTATGGTTCGTGGGAATTTTTTTAAACATTTTAGTAAGTTTTACACAGATGCTAGAACTTCTTTTTAGATTGTGTGGATCCTTGAAATCCTCTGTTCTCTACTGTGGAGGCTCAGCTGAGAGTAAGAAAAGAAACATATGTTGTACATATGTGGCAAAATACACTCCATGGTGGCAGAAAGGTCTTACAACAAATTTATGATAGGAAAAACATTAACCATAAGAGATTTGAAATTTAATGATAAAAATGTTTACTAATGAAAATATTATCATTTATGATACTAACACAAAGAATGTAATGGTATATCAATTGAATGTGAGCTTGTAGTGCTTTTTCTTTACTTAAAAAAAGTTTGCATTTCTCTTATAATCAGCGATGTTGAGCATTTTGTCATGTGTTTGCTGGCCATCTGTATATCTTCTTTGGAGAAATGTCTATTCAGGTCTTTTGCCCATTTTTCCATTGATTGATTGGTTTTTTTGCTGTTGAGTTGTATAAGTTGCTTATATATTCTAGAGATTAAGCCCTTGTCAGTTGCATCATTTGAAAAGATTTTCTCCCATTCTGTAAGTTGTCTTTTTGTTTTCTTTTTGGTTTCCTTTGCTGTGCAAAAGCTTTTCAGTTTGATGAGGTCCCATGGGTTTATTTTTGCTCTAATTTCTATTGCTTTGGGAGACTGACCTGAGAAAATATTCATGATGTTGATGTCAGAGAGTGTTTTGCTTATGTTTTCTTCTAGGAGTTTGATGGTGTCCTGTCGTATATTTAAGTCTTTCAGCCATTTGGAGTTTATTTTTGTGCATGGTGTGAGGGTGTGTTCTAGTTTCATTGCTTTGCATGCAGCTGTCCAGGTTTCCCAGCAATGCTTGCTGAACAGACTTTCTTTTTCCCATTTGATGTTCTTGCCTCCCTTGTCAAAGATTAATTGACCATAGGTGTCAAGGTTTATTTCCGGATTCTCTATTCTGTTCCATTGGTCTGTCTGTCTGTTTTGATACCAGTACCACACTGTTTTGATGACTGTGACAACATCGCTGATTATAAGAGAAATGCAAATCAAAACTACCATGAGATATCACCTCACACCAGTCAGAATGGCCATCATTAATAAATCCACAAATAACAAGTGCTGGAGGGGGTGTGGAGAAAAGGGAACCCTCCTGCACTGCTGGTGGGAATGTAAACTGGTACAGCCACTATGGAGAACAGTTTGGAGATACCTTAGAAATCTATACATAGAACTTCCATATGACCCTGCAATCCCACTCTTGGGCATCTATCCGGACAAAGCTCTACTTAAAAGAGACACATGCACCCGCATGTTCATTGCAGCACTATTCACAATAGCCAGGACATGGAAACAATCCAAATGTCCATCGACAGAGGATTGGATTCGGAAGATGTGGTATATATACACAATGGAATACTACTCAGCCATAAAAAAGAATGACATAATGCCATTTGCAGCAACATGGATGGAACTAGAGAATCTCATCCTGAGTGAAATGAGCCAGAAAGACAAAGACAAATACCATATGATATCACTTATAACTGGAATCTAATATCCAGCACAAATGAACATCTCCTCAGAAAAGAAAATCATGGACTTGGAGAAGAGACTTGTGGTTGCCTGATGGGAGGGGGAGGAAGTGGGAGGGATCGGGAGCTTGGGCTTATCAGACACAACCTAGAATAGATTTACAAGGAGATCCTGCTGAATAGCATTGAGAACTATGTCTAGATACTCATGTTGCAACAGAAGAAAGGGTGGGGGAAAAAACTGTAACTGCAATGTATACATCTAAGGATAACCTGACCCCCTTGCTGTACAGTGGGAAAATAAAAAAATAAAAAAAAAAAAAAACTAAGAAGCAGCTAACTTTGCTTAGAATAATACATTTACCAATGATAATCAATCATGTATTTTATTTCTGTATTTCCACCAATTTTTCCATTTTACCTTTAAACATTGCCTTCTGAGATGATCTGGTGTCCGCAGCAAAAAATAAATACAAAAGGAAAATAAACTACTTTCATGCTCTTAAAAAAAAAAAAAAAAAAAAAAAAGTTTGAAGATTTTCTCTTTTTACTAGTGTAGCCATATTTATGTAACTATCTCATCATTGTCCTTTGTAGTAGGGTAAGAAATAGGGAGTTCCTGTCATGGCTCAGCGGTTAAAGAACCTGACTAGGATCCATGAGGATGCGGGTTTGATCCCTGGCCTTGCTCAGTGGGTTAAGGATCCAGGCTCGCCGTGAGCTGTGCTGTAGTTTGCAGACCCAGCTTGGATCCTTCATTGCTGTGGCTGTGGCTGTGTCTGGCAGCTGCAGCTCCAGCAGCTTTAGTTCTAATTTGACCCCTAGCCTGGGGAGTTCCATATGACCCAAGGACGGCTCTAAAAAGTAAAGAAAGAAAGGAAGAAAGAAAGAAAGAAAAAGTACGCAGCTGTAATTTATCAAGCAAAACACTCATTCTCTTTTTCTTTTTGCTGTGCCTGTGGCATGTGGAATTTTCCGGGCCAGGAACTGAACCTGCACCACAGCAATGACCCAAGACACTGCGTGACAACACCAGGTCCCTCTGAGCTGCAAGGGAATTCCCAAAACACTCATTTTTGAATTGTATAAAAATGTCACTTCAAATGTTATTTGTAATAACACAAAATAGATTGGACATAAAAACTATAAAAACCTATTGCACAAAAATGAAAAACGTAAAATACATTAACAAGAAGATTCACATCACCAAAAATTCAGAAAATCATAAACATGTCTTTGAAATTTTGATATGTATTCTTCTAGTTTCTACTTGTGTGTGTATATTTTTATTTATTAATGAGATTATAATGTATATATGCAGTTTACCCTACTTTTAATTCAATATTATACATTAGCATTAATTTATAATAATATAGGACATAACATAGTTTTACTGGCTGAAGAAAATTTATCATATAGTTGTAACACCATGTTTAATCATTTCTTTATTATTAAACTTTTGTATATTCCAGATTTTATTCTATAATAAACACATCAAAACATTTTTTGACACATAAATCAATGTATATAGGTCTTATTATTGCTTTAGGAGGTGTACCTACACTGATAATCAAAGGCTTTGAATGTTTTTGAGATTCTTAAAAAATGCATATATGTATGTATATATTTAACAACAAAAAAAATAAATATACATATAGTTTATTTTCTAGATTCCACCAGCAACGTTCGGTAATACCCAACTTTACCATATTGAGATTGCTTATTATTATTATTATTTGTCTTTTCAGTATTGCACCCATGGCATATGGTGATTCCCAGGATAGGGGTTGAATTGGAGCTGTAGTTGCTGGCCTACACCACAGCCACAGCAATGCAGGATCCAAGCCACATCTGTGACCTACACCACAGCTCACACAATGCCGATCCTTAACCCACTGAGCAAGGTCAGGGATAGAACCTGCATCCCAGCATCCTCATGGATGCTAGTCAGGTTCGTTTCCGCTGAGCCACAATGGGAACTCCAAGTATTGCTTTTTAAATTTTAATAATTTCATACAGAAGATGATATTTTATGATTTCTATGTTTATTTCTCTGATAATCATGCCTTTTAAGTGACTTCTGTTTACAGGACATAAAATTCTAAACCATTGGAAATAGTCAATCTGAAGCTGCCTCACTCAAAATGAGATATTTAATGAGAATCTTTTCTAGCGGTTTTTAAAAAATTTTTGCATTGACCATAGTGGTGGATTGGTAACTCTGTGTCAGGAAGTCTGCGCCAAAACCACATCAATTTTGGCTTATGTTCTAGAACTTCGTGGCCTTGAGTTTTCATTTATTTTGTGTGCAGAAGAGAACTCAGCTACCTTCTAAAAACAAGGCTGCCCTATTGGAAGCCTACCCTATATCAGTTACATGTGGGGCCAACCTTGTATTTCTTGTCACCTTGCCTTTCTTGAGAGTGTGACCCTAATGACTGCCTTCGCTAATGGCACCAGTTCTTCCTCAGAGCATCAGCTGAATCCCACGTGCAGTTTTTCCGGCCCTTGCAGAAGCAGCTCCATCGCCTCTCATCTCATGGATGGCCACACTGAGAGCAGGGGGGGGCCACTGCGGAAGTTGGGATGCTTCTCCAACTTCCCAGGAGCCTTCTAGGCTCCGGGGCACTACCACCATTTGGCAGCAAGCACCTCTTCCTAAGAGATGTCCCTTCATGACTCCTCTAATCTTTCATTAATCTTAACCTTCCTCCTGTCTGTCCAGCCCTATGGACATGAGCTGTTCCCCACATTTGCGGTCCCCGTGGGTACCTTCTAATTCCTTTTTACCCTTTTGTTATCTCAACTTTATATCTAGTTAGCAACCCTGTACATTAAATTGTTTCCCTTAAGTAATTGGTGAGATGTCTCTCTCTGGACTAGACCCTGACTTATGCGCTCAGGGAAAGACAGCAGCAGAAAATCTGATCATATTCTCTTTATTGAAAATAAAGAGGAATTCCCACTGTGGCTCAGTAGGTTAAGAAAGACCCCGACTAGTATCCATAAGGACGCAGGTTTGATCCCTGGCCCCACTTAGTGGGTTAAGTGTTGCCATGAGCTTGTATAGTTTGCAGACATGGCTCAGATCTGGTAATGCTGTGGCTGTGGCATAGGCTGGCAGCTGCGGCTCTGACTTGACCCCTAGCCTGGGAATTTCCATATGCCGAGGGTGCAGCCCTGAAAAGAAAAAAAAAAATGAGAAAAAGGGCCAAGTGCCTACTACAAAAAAGGGCCAGATAGTTGACATTTATTAATGTGCAGAAAACTTTAGGTTAGATTTGCATGTTATGGTTTGCAACCTATAAAATATTATAGTATAACCTTTTAAAGTTGAGAGGATAGAAATGGCAAAACTACAATTAGAAATTTCGATGGGTTCTATGAACTGAATTGCATTGTCCCCACAATCACATGTTGAGGGTCTAACCCCAGTGTGATGGTATTGGAGATGGGGTTCGGGAGAGGTAACTGAGTTGAAACGATATCATGAAGATGGGGTCCTCATTCTAGAATTGATGCCCTTTTTTTTTTTTTAATTTTAGGGCCACACCCACAGCATATGGAGGTTCCCAGGCTAGAAGTCCAATCCGAGCTGTAGCCGCCGGCCTATACCAGAGCCACAGCAATGTGGGATCTGAGCCACATCTGTGATCTACACCACAGCTCATGGCAACGCCGGATCCTCAACCCACTGAGCGAGGCCAGGGATGGAACCTGCGTCCTCATGGATGCTAGTCAGATTCGTTTCCGCTGAGCCCTGACAGGAACTCCGAATTAGTGCCTTTTTAAGAATAGATACACAGAGTTTGCCCTCCCCCTCCTCTCTCCCTCTCCCTCCCAACCCCAACAACCCCTCGACCACTGCCATGTGAGGACACACAGGGGGCAGCTGTCTGAAAGTCAAGAGCAGTTTTCACCAGAAACTGGTCCTGCTGACCCCTGATCTTGGGCTTCCCAGCCGCGGGAAGTGTAAGAGAATAATTTCCATTGTTTAAGCCACCCGGTCTACGGTGTTTTGTTATGGCAGCATGAGCAGACTGCTATAATAGGACAGAACATTTTCCATCCCATTTGAAAGAAATTATGAACTTTTGATGGTTTGGGAATGAAGTAATGAATGAAATTATTTTCAGGGAGAAATCCAAAGGGGAAGATATATTTTCAACACTCATTGGCTCAGAGGAATTCTGTGGCCTGGGAGGCCAGAAACCTGAAAGATTCTTACAACTGACAGTTGTTTGCTTAAACCACAGGGATATTTTACTCCCTTATAAAACCGACACTGTTGACCTTCTGATATAGTCTTCCAGGGGTTGTGTTAAGTTTTCCCAGACCCAGTCGTACTGTCTTTATTTCACCACAGTGACTAAGATGCACTGAGAACTTATTAAGGACCATAAGGAAGAGTTATTTTGATCAGGACCTGACTGGAGTTGGAGCTTCTTAACTACTGTGCCCTACTCGGGCCACAGATCTTAGCCTCAACCGGTAGTATTTTTGCATTTTTTTTTTTTTAGGGAGGCACCCACAGCATGTGGAAGTTCCCCAGCTAGGGGTCAAAACCGAGCTGCAGCTGCTGACCTGCACCACAGCCACAGCAATGCCAGATCGAAGCTGCGTCTGCAGCCTACACCACAGCTCATGACAAGGTCGGATCCTTAACCCAGTGAGTGAGGCCAGGGATTGAACCACATTCTTATGGATACTAGTTGGGTTCTTAACCTGCTAAGCCACAACGGGAACTCCACATTTCGGTATTTTGAAGGGCCAGATCAGATTCTTTGTATTTGATCATGCTTGCCATCCTGGGAAGGAATTTTAGGTCACCAAACACTGAAGGGCAAGTTAAAATCACCTTCTCTCTGACAGCTGACTTAGGTCACTATGCATTAAGGAAATAACAGGAAATAGAGCATACAGAAAGCCTAAAGAAGCTTCCTGGAGGTATTGTTGCCCAGAAACTGTTTATTCCCAAGTCAACCAAATAGGAATAAGGCTGCAAAACCTATGCAAACCTGCGGAGGGGAGAAGCATGAGAGAGTAGGTCTTGAAGCAAGATGTTTGATTAAGGAAAAATAGCATGTAAATGAGATATAAACATTTTAAAAAATGAGCAAACCCTTATCAGTACACATTTGATTTGTGGCATATTCTGAGCTCCGAGAAAGCTGATGAACACGGCATCTGGGCTTCTGGGGACATTCTGTGGCTGCGGTGGGGGGAGGGGCGGAACAGGGACACAGGATGTGAATTGGGAGCTGTGATGATCCACTTTGGTTTCTAATTTTCATACTTACATCCATGTTATGAATAAAAATAAAGTGTAATCTGGAATGCTAGCTATTTTCTCTCCCATCTGAACTAAACCAGGTGGTTTCCCACTTTCCTCATCTCGAAGAAGAAGGCTATATTTAGAGTGAGCACTTCACCCACCCAGAGACGGAGAACTAGGGAAATAAAACGATGCAAAAATAATAAAAATATTTATATCGTAATACAATCACTTCATGAGAGCTTACATTTTTTTTTTTAATTTTGTAAGACTAATTGTTGTCTCATTAAATCTCTCTCTGTGCTCCCTCCCCTGTGATCTGAGTTGGAAATCAGCATATACAGTATGGGTAGTTCTGTAACAACTGTATAGCAGTCACTTGGCAGAGTGAATTTTCCAGAGTCCTACTGTTAACCTTTAATAAGAGATTCCCAAGTATGACGTCATTCATTTCTCAGTGCAGCTCATGAAACCAAGAGGCCTTTTACTGCTAAAGACTCGGGTTGTGCCAGCACCTTCCATGACCGGACAATCCACTGCCATCCCAAAACTAGGGTGAGAGAGGGAGCAAATTCCAGAGTCAACAGAGAGCGAATAACTAGGATGGATTCAAGCCTGCCTCGTCCATCTGCATGTTCTGCTTGCTAACCTGTCAATAACTCGAGTTGGTTTCCGGTTGGAAATGATCAAGAAACTCTACCCAGTATTGGAAACCCTGAAATAGGAGGGCAGGATTACACGGACTAGGGAATGTATAAATAAATACAAAAACATAAATGTCAGGCCCAACCACCAGCTGCTCATTTGAAGCAAGTCAGCAAAATGCACTCTAGTTAGTGAAAACGTTTATGATTTATTTCTTCTCTTAAATGAGACTACTATTTTTTGTATCTGATCTATCAATATATAAAGTGAATTGTGCTTCTCCTGATTTCTTTATTTGCTTATTTATAGTAAAATCACACAGGAGGAAGCATAAAAATGAAGAGAAGATCACACGCAGTCCTAGGAAGTAACTTGCTCTTATGTGGTTGATTCCTTCCAGATTACTTTCATATATATATTACATAATTATAATCTTAGTGAAAATATAATTTTAATATTTTATTAATTATTGAATAAAGATTTTGTGCAGGGAATTCCTGTTGTGGCTCAGCAGAAACGAATCTGACTAGTAACCATGAGGACGGAGGTTTGATCCCTGGCCTCACTCAGTGGGTTAAGGATCCGGCATTGCCGTGAGCTGTGATGTAAGTTGAAGAAACGGCTCGGATCTGGTGTTGCTGTGGCTGTGGCGTAGGCTGGTGGCTACAGCACCTATTTGACCTTTAACCTGGGAACTTGCATATGCCATGGGTGTGGCCCTAAAAAAAAAGACCAAAAAAAGATTGTATGCAAATATCAATTTAATATATACAATAAATATATATACATTTTATATATAATATAGTATATGTAGGCTATATTCAATAATAATGATATGCTACAATTTGAGTATTCTTTGTTAGAATAGTCTTTCACTTTTGGGGCTTACAGTTTTTAATTGTTACCATAGAGAGCAAAGAGAAAAGACCTGTATGGGAATGGAGGCTAGGGCTTGGAACTCACTATTGTGATATAAGTTACCTAGAGTTTCGGATGCATTCTCCATTACCTGAGCTGAAGCTTTTTTTAATATGATCTTGGAGAGCAGGGGGCACTTCAGAGGGGTGCTACTTCCTAGCTTCAGTTTCTGACTCTGCATATTTCCTCCTTCGCCTGGCAGAGATCCTGGGGCAGATGGGAGCTGACCACCGTGGAAAATGGAAATATGGCAGGGGTGGGCTCCGAAATGGTGGGTATGCTGGACAGGATACTAGTGGGCTCACTGTATAAACTCCATGGGAGTTGGAAAGAAAAATATAAACAAAACAAAGCCCAAGAAATTCCAGTGAAGGTAGAGAGAGCCTGAGATAGGGAAAACAAATTCTGTGAACTTTTTCTTCAGAGCTTCTTAGATTTCATGACCAGAATGGGGTTAAAAAGAAAACCAAAGAAGGAAAAGGAAGAAATGCAACATTATTGGTTGCATTTTAGCTTTTCCAACTGCCAGTGAAGTAATCGGAATGTGGAAAGGAAGTATACCTTGTCTAAGTCCAAGAAAAATTAATTTTGATTCAGTGGGGACTATTTAAAGCAGATATTTGGCCACTTTGTAGTGACCTGGGACCAACAAAATCTGTTTTTCTCAATTTTTCATTCTCTCAATTTGAGTCAAGCTGCTAAAATGGATTTCATTGGTCAGCTTCAACCCTAAGTTAGATGTAAACATATATCCATTTTACATCAATTTGGTCTTATTTACAATACATACTCATATAAATTTAACAGATCTTCTAGTCTCTGAATATGTAATGTATACACACACACACACACACACACACATTTGGCTGTGCCCGCATTATGCAGAAGTTCCCAGGCCAGGGATCGAACCCCATGCCACAGCTGTAGCAAGAGCCACAGCAGTGACAAAGCTTGATCCTTAACCTGCCAAGCCACAAGGGAACTCCTGAATATATTTTTAAGATAAGTTGAATTTGTTGACTAGATTTTTCCAAGAAAGGTTTCCATGGATTTTTGAAAATAAACTTAAATGTGACCACAAAAATAGGACATTATTAAGATATTCTTCCTGATCCTCTCTTGACTCTTTCCAAAACAAAAATTGAAACTTAGTTTGACCTCTTGTACCATCGTGTTTGCCATGTATTCCAAAACCAATTATTGCAAATAAATAAAACATTCACTAAAACAGCTGCCATGGAAAACTGATTTTGAATGAGACGTTCCAGAGTTACGTGTTATCCTTAACATCAGTATCAGATAAAACTTGATCCCTTAGACTGTGCTTGGTACTCTAATTGGCATTGTTACTAATACATTAGTAAAAATGAATTTATGTATTCGTATATATACATATAATATATGTTTTACAATTTTTAGTAAAAATAAAATTAGTATTATTTAATATAACATTAAGTAATATCATTTTGTTACCTAAACGTAGGTGTTTTTGTTTTGTTTTGTTTTGTTTTTTGCTGTTCCCATGGCGTGCGGAAGTTCCTGGGCCAGGGATTGAACCCATGCCACCGAAGTAACAGAGCCACAGAAGTGATCACACTGATTCCTTAACCTCTAAGCCACGAGGGTACTCCACCTAAATAATTTGTTTTTTATTAAGAGTATGTCCTCTATAAAGGTAGTTCTGACTGGATATTTTTCTATTGAGAAAAGCCTAACAGGAATTTTTTTTCTCAATTAATGATGCAGAAAGGGCATTTTAAGCCAATTCAGTGGATTCTTACAAATTTTGATGGCATTCATACAGAATAGCCCCTCTGTTGATATAACACACACTTTGCAGTTGTCTTAATTGTCCCCATCTCTTCCGCAGTTGCAGGGAGATTGCCTTCATGCTCTAGAAAATCTTGTCCATGCTCTGGCACTCAGGGTGTGCGCAGAGATGGACCAATCAGTGTGCTGCTCCTCTGACAGAGTCAAAATTCAGGGTGGAGCCATTCATTGAGGCAGAGCAATATGCTATTTTTTTCTTCAGTGGTGGGATAAAGTTATAACCAAGGGCACATGAGGAGGCATTGATAAGGGGTTTCTTTTGTCTGTATCATTTGATATTTTATTTATTTTGGGGGGCACACTCGTGGCATATGAAAGTTCTCAGGCTAGGGGTTGAATCAGAGCCACATCTGCCACCTACACCACAGCTCACGGCAACACCTGATCCTTAACCCACTGAGCGAGGCCAGGAATGGAACCTGTGTCCTCAAGGATATTAGTCAGGTTCATTACTGTTGAATCAGGATGGGAACTCCTCATTTGACATTTCGGTCATATTAATACAGACAGGTATTCACCCTCTAAGTATAGGATTTAGATGATAATATGAGCTATTCTAAGTTGCTAATACTTATCTAACACTTACTGTATGCCAAGCAGCATCAACAAAGTGCATCATTTGAATCTGGGAAGGGAGCATTATCATCCCATTTTGTAGATAAGGCAACTGAGGTGCAGCTCAAAATGTGTAAGTCACTTGCTCAAAGTCACACAGAAGCTAAGTAGCAGGGTTGAGATGCAAACCCAGGGAGTCAGGCTGTAACTTAACATGCTCTGAATCATTACTCTTTGTAGGATGTCCCTCTGTTTAAAAACGAGGTTTTTTTTATCTGTGGTCTTCAATAATTTATGATTTATTTTATTTATGAGGGCTGGTTCCACCTCTTAAACAGATATCAGGATATATCAAGCATGTTTGATGACTTCTCAAGAGATTATCATTTTACCCCATGGATGACTTAAAAAGCTGTCGTCAAGAAGAGGAAATTTAAAAAGCAAGTGTGTCATCTAATTTGCTACCCAGTCCTATAGAGTCAAAAGGACATTTTTCCTTGTTTCTTCGTGGAAAGGTTAACTGTTTATCAGAACTTGCTAAGTGTCAGGCATATCCCTAAACCCCTTGATAGTAAGGGATCCTTTAATCAGTATCATTGCAATGTATAGATGACACAGCAGAGGCTCAGGGGATAATGCGGTTTGCCAACTCTTATACAGACAGCTAAGTGGCAAAGTCGTGATTTTGATCCCAGATTTTTTGGGTCCAGAGCTTAGGTTTTTAAAAATTGTAAACTTTTCCACAATGTAGATCTGGCTCAAGGGAGAGAGAGTATAAAGCAGCATGCTTTGCTTGCTGCTTCTTTTTTTTTTTTTCTTTTGTCTTTTTAGGGCCACACCCATGGCATTAGTGGGGATTTGGGGGGGCTCAAAATAAAAGGATTTTAAAGCAGAATAAGAACTCCTCAAGTAGATAACATTTGTCTTCCTAGAGTAAGAAATAATCTTTATCTTCAGAAATAATATTTAAATTCTGTCTCTGTAGGTATAGGCTATGGAATGCTAGTCACCTTCCTCCATTTCTCTCTCTCTCTCTTTTTTTTTTTTTTCCTTTTGGGGCATGGTATTCCTCTTTCTCTTTTCCAGATGAGAACATCGCAAACATTCTTGATCAACCGGGGAGGCATTTCTTCTCTTTGGATGAACCCTCCCCCTCCCCCACCCCTTGGCAAATTTCCAAACTAAGTATAAGTGGCTCCTCCTAGTTATCTGTCCTTATCATTCTCAGGGATTTTGATCTTCCCTTGATCTGAGCCAGTTCCTCACTCTTCCCTTTTAAGACTTCAGTCTGTGATAATGCATATAAAAGTATTTACTGTAATCTCTGACCCATAGCTTTGCATAATTCCAGATTTTTGTAAGAAGTATCAAAGGCAGTAATCTTTTTGAGGGCTGGGACTAGGGAATTTATTCTGGAGCTCTGTTTGCTTGGAAAGTACGTTGCTTGTACTGACATTTTATGTTTATTTGAGGCTTTGGGAAGGCTGTTGGAGGGTGTGGAAAGACAAAGGGCTCAATGACTGATTCCCAAATATTTGTAAATATCCTTAGCAAAAAGCAAGTATTTTAGATTGTTGAACTTTATCTGAGCCATTTCTTATGATACAGAAGAACTAAGTTTGACGATGTGAGGACACAAAAAGAATAATAGAAAGTATATTGGTTAGCTTTCAGTTAATGGAATTTGACTGGATTTTTTTTTCTTTATAAGACAAGATGTGGGTACATTATTGTCTAATCTCTCATCTGTTAATATAAACAGGATACCTTACAATTACAGCAGTTTCCATAGTTCTTTCTTTCTTTTCTTTTTCTTTTTTTTTTTTTTTTTTTTTTTGGCTTTTGTCTTTTTAAGGCTGCACCGGTAGCATATGGAGGTTCCCAGGCTAGGGGTTGAATCAGACCTGTTGCTGCTGGCTTACGCCAGAGCCACTGCAACACCAGGTCTGAGCCGTGTCTGTGACATACACCACAGCTTACAGCAATGCCAGATCCTTAACCCACTGAGTGAGGCCAGGGATCAAACCCGCAACCTCATGGTTCCTAGTCAGATTAGTTTCTGCTGTGCCATGATGGGAACTCCTAGTTTTCATATTTCAACACTCCTTTGCTCAGCTTACTTTTTTGAAATGGTGGCTCTAACTGACTTATAGTGGAAACTGTGCTTGCCATCCCAGCATCTATCCAGCCCTTCCTTTATGGTGTAGCTGCAATGTGATTTGAGTTTTGCTGTCCTCTCTCCAATTCCAGGGGTGAGCTCTGGTTGTTCCAAGGCTGTCAGAGAAATTCCATGTCCCTTTGCCACACTGACCCCTGCTCAGGTGGCTCAGTAATCACGACAGAAACCAATCTACACATGGCTCCAGGTTTGAATGAGGAGTAAGCATCTCATGAAGAGGGAATAGATTAGAATTGAAGTTGGGAGTTTATTTTATAGCTGCAAGAAGAGAAGAGATGTGAATGAGGAAAAATGTACCTAGCAGTGTCTCTTCCATGTAGGAAGGGACATTGAGGTTGAAGTTGGCCCGCAGAGAAACGAAAAGCTTAGAGAATCAATCACAAGGAAATAGAGTATAAACTTTTCCTATGAAGTCATGCCTAAAGTTTGCCTTCCTGGTCTTTTGGGTTCATCAATTAATGAACTATCAGATTCATTTTTGTTTTTTTTACTCACAACCAAAACCATCAGACTGTTATAAAAGAGTATATAGATGGTGCCATTTTGGTGTACTGTTCATAAGAATGATATGGCATCTTATCTTGGATGAGGAACTTTCGGATTTGTTTTTAAGAATTTACATATATTTCTTCATTTATATTTACGATAGTTGGTACAACAGCAATCTGTAGTTTTATGATTATCCTAGATTCAAAAATAAATTGTGATACAGAGAAGTTCTATGCTTGATTGAAATTTAATCCATAACAATGCAGGGCTAAGAAATTAGCGAAGAGAGTGGAGTTCCTGTTGTGGTTAATGAATCCGACTAGGAACCATGAGGTTGCGGGTTCGATCCCTGCCCTTGCTCAGTGGGTTAAAGATCCAGCATTGCTGTGAGTGTTGGCTACGAGCTGTGGTGTAGGTCGTCGCAGATGCAGCTCGGATCCTGCGTTGCTGTGGCTCTGGCGTAGGTAGGCGGCTACAGCTCTGATTAGACCCCTAGCCTGAGAACCTCCATATGCCATGGGAAGTGGCCCTAGAAAAGGCAAAATAAATAAATAAATAAATAAATAAATAAAATAAATTAAAAAAAAAAAGAAATTAGCAAAGCGGTTGTACAGGAAGACAGAGGGGAAGAGTTGAGACATATACAGTCACTTCAATGGGAGAAACCAGAAATAGCATGGAAAAATTTCTCTCCTTACCAAATTAAAGAAAAGCATCTGGATTAGATCTTACAGTCAGAGAGAGAACATTTATGTCTCTAGTTTCATTTTAATACCTCAAACTCCACAGTAATTAGGTCCTTTCAAAACTTAATATATTGAAGTGAGAAGGAACACACAGTGTCTTTGCTGAAAGATGGTTGCAAAGGAAGGTTGCCAGTAAAATAACATTCTGAGCTTATTAATACCTTTTTTATTATCGCAATTTTTTGGATTTGTCATATTCCCATATTATTAATGAATAAGAATGAACAGGACTTTTTCTTTCTTAGTAATCTGTTATTTTATTGTAAGTTGTTTTAAGGAATGCTGGCACACAGTGGGGGGTCTCATCCAGGGGCTAGTTCTTAGTGAAAGGAATAAGCCTGGACTGGGGGCTGTGGTCAGCTTCCAATTTTTATTTTCAGCACATGACTAGAGGCACAAAGCTGTGCTGCCTGAGTGAGTCATGAGCTTGTAGTCATTCCGTTGCTAGAACTTTCCATCCTGCAAATGTCAAAATTAGAGTGCTCAAGTCTCAAGAGATTTAAGAATGCGTTCCCAATTAAAGCTCAGCATCTATGCGGATTAACAAAAGTACTCTCCAGAGTACTAAAATGTGGGCAGTTTGAGACAAGCAGTTGGGGCATTGCCGGTCCTTTTTCTTCGTTATAAAATGTTAAGTCTCTGTTTGCAGCTAACATCCATATCGCCTCCTTACTAAGTCTGCTAGTTATATCATTTCATCATTTATGTTAAGCAGTCCTGTATTCTATGGATGGCTGTCTATATTTTCATTTTTTTTAATCTTTTTGTCTTTTTAGGGCTGCACCCCTGGCATATGGAGGTTCCCAGGCTAGGAGTCTAATTGGAGCTGTAGCCATTGGCCTACACCACAGCCACAGCAACACCAGATCCTAGCCGCGTCTGCGACCTACACCACAGCTGATTCATTTCCGCTGGGTCACGATGGGAACTCCTGTCCATATTTTCATAAGACAAATTGTATTTTTTTGCGGGTACATATGTGTGATTTTAGCTTTCACATGTGTTTTTGCTTTTGTTTTGTTTTAATAAGTTTTACTGGAGTATAGTTGACTCCCAAAGTTGTGTTAGCTTCAGGTATACAGCAGAGTGAATCCGTTACACGTATACATAGATCCATTCCTTTTCAGATTCTTCTCCCATATAGGTATATACACAATATTGAGACTTCCCTGTGCTGAGCAGTAAGTCCTTGTTATCTATTTTATATATAGTAGTGTGACTATGTCAATCTCCACCCCCTAATGTACCCCCCCCCACCAAGTTTCCCCTTTGGTAACCATACACTTGGTTTCAAAAATTTTTGAGTCTGTTTCTGTCTTGCAAGTTATTTTCTATCACTTTTCACTAGAGTCTACATATTAGTGATCTCATATGACATTTGTTTTTCTCTGTCTGAATCCTACACTTAATATAATAATTTCTAGGTCCATCCATGCTGCTGCAAATGGCATTATTTCCTTCTTTTTATGGCCGAGTCATATTCCATTGGTATATGTACCATATCTTTTTTATCCAGTCCTCTGTTGATGGACATTTAGGTTGCTTCCATGTCTTGGCTATTGTGAAGAGTGCTGCAGTGAACAATGGGATGCATGCATCTTTGTGAATTATGGTGTTCTCTGAATATATGCCTAGGAGTGGGATTGCTGGCTCATATGAAGGCTCTATAGTTAGTTTTTTAAGGAAACTCTGTACTGTTCTACACAGTGTTGCATCAGCTACATTCCCACCAACAGTGCAAGAAGATTCCCTTTTCTCCACACCCTCTCCAGTTTATTATTTGTAGACTTTTTGATGATGGCCATCAAAAAGTTTTGAGGTGATACCTCATTGTAATTTTGATTTGCATTTCTTTAATAATTAGTGATGTTAAACATCTTTTCAGTACTTTTTGGCCATTCATCTGTCTTTGGAGAAATGTCTCTTTAGATCTGACCATTTTTGTAATTGGGTTGTTTGGTTTTTTTGGTAGAAAGCTCTATGAGATATTTGTACATTTTGGAGATGAATCCTTTGTCAGTTGCTTTGTATGCAAAGATTTTGTCCTATTCCGTGTGTTGTTTTTTTCACTTTGTTTACGGTTTCCTTTGCGGTGCAAAAGCGTTTAAGCTTAATTAGGCCTCTTTTATTTATTTTTGTTTTTATTTTCATTACTCTAGGAGGTAAGTCAAAAAATATATTGCTGTGACTTATGTCAAAGTGTCTTCTGCCTATATTTTCCTCTAAGAGTTTTATACTACCCCATCTTACATTTAGGCTTTTAATCCATTTTGAGTTTATTTTTGCATATGGTGTTAGAGAGTGTTCTAATTTCATTCTTTTACATGTAGCTTCCAGTCTTCCCAGTACCACTCAGTGAAGAGGCTCTTTTTTATATTCTTGCCTCCTTTGTCATAGATTAATTGACCATAGGTGTGAACAAATTGTATTCCTTAAGATAGTTTCCTTCACTTTAGTGCCTCTAAAATGGAAGACATTGGAGTTCCCATGTGGTTCAGTAGGTTAAGGATCTGGTGTTTTCACAGCAGTGGCTTGCATCACTGCTGCAGTTAAAGGTTAGATCCCTGGCCCAGGAACTTCTGCCTGCTGTGAGTGCAGAAAAAAGAGGAAAGAAGGCATTAAATTTTTAAAGACATTAAGACCTTTTTTATTTGGTTATATGTATTGAATTGTCATATTAATATTGATTAGAAATAGTTTTCAGACAAATTACCAAGTCATCTGTTGCATTTAACAACATTTGTGACCTACATTAAGCCCTGAAACTGGCATTTGCATATAAAAGCTTGTGATAAAATGCCTGTATTATTCTCCAAATAATGTAGACACTATAAGTCTTATATTTGACCTTGACCAAAAAGATTTCATTGTTTTATTGTTCAAGATTGTAGAAGAGTCTGGGGCCTGGTTTTCCCTAATTCAAACTTAAAAAAAAAAAAATTGAAGCATAGTTGATTTACAATGTTTCAGGTGTTATAGCAAAGTGATTATTATACACACACACACGTGCACACACACACATGTATATGTACATACTCTTTTTTGGATCCTTTTCCATTGTAGGATATTACAAAATGTCCTTTTTGTTTATCAATTTTATATTTAGTGGTATGTATCTATTCATCCCAAATTCCTAATTCATTCTCTCTCCCTTTCCTCATTGGTAATCATAAATTTGTTTTCTATGTCTGTGAGTCTAATTCAGCCTTTTTTTGAGTACTTTATTTAGTCAGGAAAGATACCCTTAACCCTCTGGCTCGGATCCTGCATTACTATGGCTGTAGCTTAGGCCAGCAACTACACTCCAACTTGACCCCTAGCCTGGGAATTTCCATATGCCATGGGCGCAGCCCTAAAAAGACATTAAAAAAAAAAGAAAATTTTGAACATAATATAAAAAAAATTGAAATAAGAATACCGATTTCTCATTCAGCCCTTTAAAATAATGTAAAAAATTAAAGATAATTTTATCTAAAAAATAAAGACAATTTTATCAATAAACCTCCCAGCTAAAATTTTTTAATATTCATTTTCATCATTTATTCATATGCATAAATATTACATGTAATTATAACCAACAAATGCATATTTCCTTAGTCTACAGCATATAATCACATTTCCATCTGTGTAATATTTTATCTAATTGATGTCATAATTTATTTGAACACTTCCATGGAGTCAAACATGTAAGTTTATAATGAGATTTTCCTCTCATGGTACTGCTAGGATTAATCAGGCATTAAGATCTTCTGCTTTTTCAAAATAAGTTTCCAGGAGAAGGGTTATTAGATCACAGTGAAGATCATTTTAATCTTTCTTGATACAATCTCTAAAAGAATTTCTTCAATTTACAGTGCTTCAAGCAGTGTGTGAATGTTCTGGCTTCACCACATGATGGTTAATATTTGGGAATTGCCATTCATGCAGTCATTTACCAAATATTTATGCCAGGCAGTCTTCCAGGAGTTTGGGATACATCAGTGAACAAAAGCAAACAAAAACATCTGTGCTTGCAGAGAGAAAAAAAAAAAAAACTATTTAGTATGGACAAAAAGAGGCCATATGATTGGCTCCAATTTACATTCTTTTCATCACCAGTGAGGCTGAACACTAACCTATGTGTTGATTGACCATTTTCATTTTTGTGTGTGTGAAATTTCTGCTCATATATACTTTTTTTTTTTTTTTTTTTTTTTTAGGGCCACACTCGTGGTACATGGACGCTCACAGACTAGGGGTACACCACAGCCTCAGCAATACCAGATCCAAGCCGAATCTGTGACCTACACCACAGCTCTTTCAATGCTGATCCTTCAGCCACTGAGCAAGGTCATGGATCGAACCCACATCCTCATGTATACTATTTGGGTTCATTACCCCTGAGCTACAGTGGCAACTCTCTCTGCTTGCATATTCTGAAACTGATCTCCAAAGCAGCTATTCTTTGGCCATCATGGCCTCAGTGACTTAAATAAATTCCAACATTTTAAGCAAGTCAGGACTGTTGACAGTCATCTCTGTTTCTCATGCTGTGATCCAGTGCTGTCCTTAACTACCTGGTGGCAAAGACTTCTAGTAATGCCTCATAGCAACTCACCTTTTCCAAAAAAACATGTCCCAAGGCAGTGAAATAGGGTGTATTAGCACCACAGGTGCCCATCTCCCAGGAGAATCCATAATACCAAGACTTCCCCCTGCTCTGCCAGCTCATGGGACTCATCTAGCACTTGGAGTGGATTAAATAGGTGATGTGAATGTCAACACCCCATTTAACAACCCATTTCCATGCCATATTTCCTGCTACCTTTTCCCCATGTGTCTTTACCGACCTGTCATATTGGATGAGCTTAAGCTATTCCCCCAGTGAGTCATCATATGAGCTGGCTGTGCCTTAGAGAGAAGAGGGCACTGCCTGGGAAGCTTGTCATCGGGACCTCTATTAAGTGAGGGATGGCAACAGTTCCTCATCAGATGGCTTTGCCTCAGGTGCGCACTCAAAGAATAAGGAACAAGTGCCCAGGGCGTAGACCTTAAACATGAGAACGTTATATACCACCATTTTGATGACAGAGAAAATGGAAATAACCCTAGAGACCAATGTACAAGTTAGACTGAACCATCTTGCCCAGCACCTTTCTCAGTCCTAAGCACCGCCAGGCTCCATGTATTTTATGGACTAGCAAGCCCATGAAAAAAATGTCACCACGGCCTCCAGAATCAAATTCTTACAGCCATGCAGTAACCATTGATATGATACATTTTCTGCAAAGTTAAGATAAAAGACCAGTTGATATACAGAATATGAATCCAATTCCTTAGTGGATTTTGCCTTTTTTTTTTTTTTTTTAAACGGCTTCACCCACGGCATACGGAAGTTCCCAGGCTAGAGGTCAAATAGGAGCTGCACCACAGCCACATCTTCGTGAGGTCCGAGCAAGTCTGTGACCTACACCACAGCTCACGGCAATGTCAGATTCCTGACCCACTGATGCATCCTCGTGGATACTAGTCAGATTCGTTTCTGCTGCGCCATAACAGGAACTCCTTAGTGGATGTTAAGAGTTGTGTTTACACTGAATAGCTGAATGCTGCTCATGTTTATTTTGCTTTGCATTGGCAAAATGTGATTTTTTTTTTAATGAAAAAAAAATTTTTTTTTTTTTTTTTTTTTTTTGTCTTTTTGCCATTTCTTGGGCCACTCTTGCGGCATATGGAGGTTCCCAGGCTAGGGGTCCAATCGGCGCTGCAGCTGCCAGTCTACACCAGAGCCACAGCAACTTGGGATCAGAGCCGCATCTGCAACCTACACCACAGCTCACACGGCAACGCCAGATCATTAACCTACTGAACAAGGTCAGGGATCAAACCCGCAAACTCATGGTTCCTAGTCAGATTCGTTAACCACTGCGCCATGACAGGAACTCCTTAAATGAAAATTCAATAGTGTCTCTGTCCAACACCATAACTTGACATTTTCCATCCTGTGCCGATGTGCAGCTCCTGGTGATTATCTGTTGCCTATCACGTTTTGGGCCTTTGCCTCTTCTTCTGCCTGTATACTATTTTTCAGGTTCTTTTCCATTATAGGTTATTAGAAGATACTGAATATAATTCCCTGTGTTATAGAGTGGGTCCCTATGGATTATTTTATAGAGTAGTGTTAATTCCAAACTCTTAATTTATCCCTCCCCACCCCTTTTCCGCTTAGGTAACCATACGTTTGTTTTCTATATCCGAGTATTTCATTTTACAAATTGAGGTAGAATTGACTTACAATATGATATTACTCTCAAGTGTACCACATAGTGATTCAAAATGTTTATAGATTACACTCTACAGTGATTATGAAAATGTACATTTCCTTTCACCCAGCAATCTCGTTATTGACAATTTTTCTTATGCAAGTATGTGGAGACATTTTCCAATACACACGTGGGAGATATTTATTGAACTTTGTTGGTTAAAGAAAGCAATAAAAAGGATAAATAGAAATGTCCATCAGTGGGTGAATAGGAAAATATGTTTAATCAATACATGTTGTCAAATACTTCCTAATCACTGAAAAGGAAAAAAAAAAGTAGATCTATATGTATTTAAAACACACACATATAAATATATTATATATACTTTTTTTTTTTTGGTGGAGTGAGTGATGGAACTATTGCTTAATAATAAAAGAGGTTGTTAATTGATGAGCGTTTATTGACTACATCTCACCACTTTTCCTGGCCAAGCATTGTAGTAAATATCCTGGACCTAGTGGGCAATTAAATCCCATTCAGCGGGATTTAGTGTTGCTGTTCCACCCAGATTTCCTGGATACCGTTCTTTGTCTTCTCTGAGGGTTGGGAGTGTTCCCTGATATCCGCTTTTAGTGGCCATGGTCCCTCTTCAGAGAACTGGGCTGAGGCTTCTGGAGTTGATTTGCCAGCAGATGCAGAGAGCAGAAGTGTCTGGAAGTTTCCTGCTCCTCATGCTGATGGCTGGTGACTGATGGCTGCTGAGTAGGAGACCTTATGACAGCCTGGCTTCCTTATCTCTGGCTGGAGTACCACTGAGCTATCACTTTCGTTCCCATTGGTTGATATGTTCAGGCTGAAGCCTATCCAGCTGGGGGACCCAGGCCAGGGGCCACCTCTGTGCTGAGCTTCCCCTTTTCCTTTACCAGCTCCTCCAGGAGTCCTTCCTTAAGGAATCACTTGCAAGTGAATCCTGGTCTCAGCATGTGCTTCTGGGAAACCAGACCTAAGATGCTTATCCAACCACATGCTGGTGCCAGTCAAGAACTGCTTATTTCTATCCTGCCTCCCTGAAAATACGGCAAGGCCCTGGGCAATCCCAGATTTCTCTCTTAAATTATTTAAGATGAGAAAACAAAAGTCGTCAATTCATAGGAGACAGTGCAATTCTATCTCTAAAAAATACATGAACATTATTACCGACTAAGACAAGTTCCAACTTCAGATGTTGGCTTTTTCATAATGTCATGCCAAGTTCTCATGAAACGATGCTATGATAGGACTGCCCAAACCAGGATGCTGGCCTCATGCCTTCTTCCTTTCTTGAATCGCGCAGGCAGTGTATCTAAGACGAAAAAGCCTTAGGCCCTTTTTTGGGACTTTGCTTTCTCTGCTAATTATGCTTTGGTTTTGTACTGCGCACCATTGTTCATCAGGAACAAGTTTAGAGAATTTGGTAGCAAACAAGCGCCAACCAAAGTGGATAATGGAATTCTCGGCCCTGTCTCAGCCCCTCTCCTTCTTTCCCTGAGGATGAGAGATGCCTAAGTAAGAAGAATCAATTTGGGGAGCTAACTTCTGAGTTCCATCTGATGACTTTTAAGAGTCACAAGTTGCAAAGCGTGAAATTCGATTAGATTTTAGGGAAAACAATTTTTGCTGCAGCAAGTTTGGTGGTCTCTGCTGACATTCCTTTAATTATTCCAAACAGCTTTATGGTAATCACAGTTGATAGACTACGTGCTAGCACAAGAGCTTGCTGCCTATAAAACATGCTTGAGGATTAAGCCAAATATGTAATTAAAATATTTCCATTCTATGGGATTTCCATTCCATGGAAAATTTCTTTTCCATAGAATTTGTAATTCGGGGTGTTCTATGGTCTTTACACAAATTGTAGTGCATACAAATTGCATGCTGTAACACTTCTCCCACCGAGGAGAATTCCTTCCCTTCAGGAGAAGAAATTTCCCAAAGTATGAAATTTCACGAGTTTTGAAAAATGCTTACATCCACGCAACCACATTTTATTAAAGTATAGGATGTTACTATTTCTGGAAAACTTCCCCACAGCTCTTCTCAGAGAGTTATCACCCTTCCTTACAACCAGGTGTAACCAGTGTTATGAGTGTGCATTTGTTCTGATTGCTGTTTATCCCACTAATTCTTTTTACCTGTTCTAGAACTGCACATCAGTGGACTCATTCAGCACACACACTTGTGTCTAATGTTTACTTAACATAATCTCTGGGAGAGTCTTCTATGCTGTTGAATGTAGAACTAGTTAATTTCTTTTTCTATTATTCTTTTTTTATTATTTTATTTTATTTTGTCTTTTTAGGGCCGCACCCGTGGCATATGGAAATTCCCAGGCTAGGGGTTGAATCGGAGCTGCAGCCGCTGGCCTACACCAGAGCCACAGCAACACGGTATCCAAGCCACGTCTGCCACCTACACCACAGCTCAAGGCCGCCCCAGATCCTTAACCTACTGAGTGAGGCCAAGGATCGAACCCTTGTCCTCATGGATACTAGTCGGATTCATCACGGCTGAGCCACGACAGGAACTCCCAGTTCGTTTCTTTTTATCGGCGAGAAATTTTCCATTGAATGCATACAGTAACATTTGTTTCTGCATTGTATTGTTGATGGCACCAGGGTTGTTTACAGCTTTTGATTGTTATGACTAAGGCTGCTATGAACAGTTATTGTGGATGCGTGTTTTCATTTCTCTTGGAGAAGTATGTAGGGATGCGATGGCTGGGTCATGTTGTATGTGCATATTTAATCATATAAGAAATGGCCAAGTCTTTTCCCAAGTTGATCACAGCATTTTACATTCCTACCAGACATGTAGGAATCAAAGTTCTGATTTCTCCCCAGTGTAACATAAGACATTGTCAGTGTTTCAATTTTAGCAATGCCTATGGGTGTGTGTTGGTATTTCATGGTGTTTTTAATTTGTATGTCTCTGGTAACTAATGATTTTGAATACTTCCTAGATGCCTTTTAGCCATTCATATATTCTTTTTGAAATATCTGTTAGCTCACTTAAAACATTGAATTATTTTTCTTTTTAATTGTTGGATTGTAGGAGTTCTTTTATAGTCTAGGTATAATTTTTTTCTGTTTGGGATGTTATGAACATGTGTACACAATCTGTGGCCTGCTTGTTCGTTTTGTTAATAGAATCTTTTGGTGAAAGATTTCAATATTGATAAAGCTGATTAATCATTTTTTTTGTTTTATGGTTATTATTTTTCATGCCGTACTTAAGAAATCTTCATCTTCCCACAGATCAAGAAGATATTCTCCAATGGTTTCTTCTAGAAGATTGGTGATTTTAGGCTTTATGTTTAACTCTGTGATCCATCCTGAATTAATTTTTTTGTGCATAGTATGAGGTTTGAGGTTGGAATTGAAGTCTATTTCTTTCCCTAGAGGATTTTCTTTCAACGCTATTTATTGATAAGAATTTCCTGGAATTTTAGGAGAACTGAAGACAACAGCAGCTGCTTTGTTCCTCGTCCTCTGATACTTCCTTCCCAAATACTACAGAATGGTAAGAAGGTTAAAAAACAAACGAAAAAAAAAAAAAACAAAAAAAAACCCTACACCAAAACTTGAAGACAGAGAATGCTCATACCCCAAAGTAACTAGAATGTTTAAATGCAAAAGCATAAAATTGTAGTGAACCACCTGTTCCTCCCTTATCCTGCTTTAAGTTTTCCTGGGAAGAAAAAGCAGGCCAAGAAATTCTATGGGGAGACACAAGGGAGAAAGTGATGGCCCTAGAATTAATCTTCACCACCACCAAAGAGTCCATGCTCACAAAGTCTGGAGAAAATAAAAATTCAGAATAAAAGAGTTTCCTAATAGACCAGACAGAGTCTGCAGGAAAGAGACACAGAAGTACAGATGATGTGAAGTGGCCTTTGAAACAGCTTCCAGGAAACAAAAGGCAGAACAAAAAGGAAGAGGCAGCACTGGGTAAGTAGGTGGTGAGGAGAAAAGAAGCAAAGGGTAAAATTCAGAGGGTCTTGCAAGAGCAAAGGGACACCAAATATCAGAAAACAAACAGTCTCGTTTCCCTCACGACCAGAACAACACACTGAAGAATCTAGACTTTGCTGTACTGGATGAGGTTAGTGCCAGCGAAACAGGAAACTTCAAAAAGCTCTCGATACCACAAACAGGAACAAAAAAAGAGGAGTTCCTGTCATGGCCCAGTGGTAACAAGCCCAACTAGTATCCATGAGGATGCAGGTTCAATCCCTGGCCTCGCTCAATGGGTTAAGGATCCAGCATTGCTGTGGCTGTGGTGTAGCAGCAGCTGCAGCTCCAATTCGACCCTTAGCCTGGGAACTTCCATATGCCGTGGGTGCGGCCCTAAAAAGACAAAAGAAAAAAAGAAATACATCCATACTGAGTCATGAAAAATTAGAAAATGAATTCCAGTATGCCTTCACTAGTGACAATTATCCCCCCTCCCCAAAATCCATGAAACAAAATCACATGATAATCCCTCGGAAGGACAGTTTGTTTTAGAGCTTGAAGACAAGCTAATTTTGCAGACAAGCTTGTTTTAGAGCTATTTAGTAAAGCCATGGTCTGAATGTTTGTGTCCTGTCCCCCCCAAATCTGGACGTGGAAATCCTAACCCCCAAAGGTGACAAGAGTAGTAGGTGGTACCTTTGGGAGGTGATTAGTCATGAGGGTGGAGCCCTCGTGAATGGGATTAGTGCCCTGATACAGAGACCCCAGAGAGCACCCTAGCCCTTCTACCATGGGTAGATACTAGAAGTTTGGCACCTGGCGGAGGGCCTCACCCGACCATGCTGGTACCCTGATTGTGGACGTCCAGCCTCCTGAACTATGAGAAATAAATTGCTGTTGTTTATAAGCCACCCAGTCTGTGGTGTTTTGTGCTAACAGACTAGAAAGGGTCTCTTGGGCAAGGGCCAGCCACAGTGATTCCAGCAGCCTTTGAGGACCTGTGTCCACACAGGGGCTACAATATGTTGTGTTATAGCAATGACTTACTTTAGGTCTGGCTGGACAACTAACAGGACCTGGTAGTCCAAGCTGGCTAATCACTGGGAGGAGGGAAATGGAGGCGTGAGGCAGATAACTGGGCTTGGAGAGTAGGTTTAGCCTATCCCCAAACGCCCCTACCCCAGGTTCTAAAGACTTCTTTTTGAGGGGTTGAGGTGTGCAGTGGACAGAAAAGAGCCATGTGGCATGGGGTGGGACGTAGCCCAGTCCCCTTCCAACGTGTTGCTTCCTCTCCCCATGTTATGAGGATCCGTTCTGCCTGAGTGCTTGCTCTCTGGAGAGGGTAGGGCCCAGAGTGGCCACAGTCAAGTCCTCCTGCTTCCTGGCCGGGTTACAGGGACCATGGTGGCAGGAGCAGAGCCATGCTCTACCTCCTGGTCCGACCCTCTGGATTTGTTACTGTTTTGCATTTTTTAGGAATTATTCTTTTTAGGGCTGTACCTGAAGCATATGGATGTTCCCAGGCTAGGGGTCAAATTGGAGCTGCTGCTGCCGGCCTACACCACAGCCACAGCAATTTAATCTGAGCCACATCTGTGACCTACATCACAGCTTGCGGCAACGCTGGATCCTTAACCCACTGAGTGAGGCCAGGGATCGAACCCACATCCTCATGGATACTAGTCGGGTTCTTAACCCAATGAGCCACAGCGGGGACTCCTTAATAATTACTGAGTTTAATCTTTGTTAACAAAGGCCTACTTATTGGTATTCTTGAAATTATGTTACTGATGTTTTCCATCCCACAACTGTACACCCACTCAAATTAATGTTTTTAATCTCTGATTTGTTCTGCTGTTTGTTTTTGCTTTTTAGGGTCTCACCCTCAGCATATGCAAGTTCCCAGGCTAGGGGTCGAATAGGAGCTATAGCTGCCAGCCTATGCCACAGCAACACCAGATCTGAACAGCATCTGTGACCTACACTGCAGCTCTCGGCAACGCTGGATCCTTGACCCACTGATCAAGGCCAGGGATTGAGCATTCGTCCTCATAGACACTAGTCTGGTTTGTTTCCCCTGGGCCACAGCGGGGACTCCTGCCCTGCTGTTTTAATGAGAAAGAGGTGAGGATTTTGAGGGGTCTCTTCATCACTTGTGGTTGCATAAACCATCTACAAGCTGATTGTTCTACACCCTGTGCCTCCATTTCCACATCTCTCAAGCGCCAGACTTATCAGTCCTATCAACAAATAGATGTGTTCGGTTCCACTTTTCAGGAAACACATCAGATGTGACCAATATGGAATTTTCTGTCTTTCTCCACTGTGCTCTCTAGGTCTAGTGTCTCATGCCAATTTATGACTTCAACAATTTCCTCAAACAAGTAATACTCAGCGTCTTTTCAATATTTCCCTTTCGATGATTCTTCGCTGGGGCTGGAGTACAACATATTAACAAAGAGGAAGGTGGTGCAAAGCAGGCGAGGAGACCCAGGTTCCAGGTTGGCTTTGCCATCACCGCCGGCAAAACCTGACGCATGCGCACCGTCGTGCTGCGGTTCTATTGTTTCCCAAAACGTCAGGGGATGGAGTTGATAACTGCTTGAATCCTTCCCAATTTAACACTACCTAAAAATCTCTCTTAAGAGGGTAAAAATCTGACATCATTTAATTGCCAAATAGAGTTGACAGTGAAGGACTGTGTTTAATGTAAGTTGGAAAAAACTTATTAATGAAGAGGAAAATCTCTAAATTCTCTTTTGTTAAGGGGCTTTGGTCTAGCTCTACAATTTCCTCTCTCCTGATGATGGAATGATGACCATATAGTTTGATGACCATAGTTTCTTTTCTCTAACTACTGAAACCTGACTGTTCCTTCAACTCTTAAGCCCTGTCGTGAAGCCTTACTAAATCATTCAAAATTTCCCTGAGATTTTTCTGTCACAAGCCATCTCCACTGCTTAAAAGACACCTATCAGGAGCTCCCCACGTGGTACAGTGGGTTAAGAATCCGACTACACACTGCTCATGTCACTGCAGGAGGCAGTGGGTTAAGGATCCAGCGTTGCTGCAGCTGTGGCGTATGTCATAGCGGCCGTTCAGATTCAATCCCTGGCCCTGAAACTTCCATATGCCATAGGTGCAGTCATTAAAAAAAAAGAAAAAAGAAAGATACTTATCATACGTCATTTCCTATTAAAGTTATTAGTAAACGCTTTTGGATTGGGCTTGTGAATGCAGATTTATGATGTGTGTACCTCTGGGTGCCCCATGGCTACAGAAAAACAATTTACACAAAATAAGAGTTTATTGAGTGAACAAATGGCCGAGTAGTTTTGTGTTTTTCCCCAGTGATGATGGGAGGATTTCATTTTCACTGTAGTTATTATTATTATTATTATTTGCACTTTGCTTTCTGTGAATTATGGCCTGGATTTATTTGTTGAGCAGCTTTCAAGATGAGATGAGAGCCACAGGACAGGGGTGGGGGTGGGGTGGGGGGGAGATAGGCTGGTGACATATGTTCTGATACTGGGCCTCAGACTAACTGGTCTGTCCTTAAATAGATGGAGCTGCCATGTCTTAGGAGAACTGTGACAAAATTCTTTCCCTGCTCAAACTCTAACGTGACTCTGGAAGTGAAGATTGTGTCTCTGGAATGACCCCGCCCCCCCGGAGCTCCAGTCTGGAAAAGCTCAAGGCCACCAAAGGAATTTACCATTTGTTCCAGCTAACACCTGGGGATAGGCCCCTGACCTCTGTCTTAGAGAACTTATTAACAAAAACAAACACACTTACTATTGTAAATTCTTCCTCTGTCCCTTTGAGATGTATATGTGCGCCCTACAACCAAGAGGGTCTTTTTCCAGGACTTGAAAGCCATTCCTTTGAAATGCAATCATCAGGAAGGGTGGGCCCCTGCCTCCTCTTCTCGGTGGGAGGACAGACTCTTAACTTCAATAAGTGTGAGTTAGTTAGAAGACGCAGATGGCTTCTTGGACTTGACATTGACCTCTTACCCCATTTTCTGTACTTTTTCACTTCCCGGAATCTGCTTGGGCTTCTGCTCACCCCCTCCACTCTCTCTCTTTTCCTTTGATACACTCTGTAACCTCTCCCCAGATCCAAGTGGAACTAAGCTTACTCTGTACTCTTTCCTACGACAGTAATTACCATTAAACACCTTTAACTAGAAGCCAGCTTGATCTTCCACAGACAACTCTTAACGTAGCTTGTGGAAAACACCACTGAATTGCTGTATATAGTAAACCCTTCAATCCACTGAGAGAGCGCTCCCTTTTGCCTCTTTATTTCATGGTCCCTTGCAAACAGTGCCTACAATCACCACGGTTTTAGATCTGTCCTGTTGTCCAGTCATTATTAGTCGAGTTAACGTTTCCAGTTATAGATTTGCAGAACTCTGAAATATTGGATGTAAAGATATCGTCTCTCCTATCTAGAAATCAGCAGGACTACCCTCTGATTTTTTTTTTTTTTTTTTTTTTTTTTTTTTTTGTCTTTTCTAGGGCAGCTCCCGCGGCATATGGAGATTCCCGGGCTAGGGGTCCAATCGGAGCTGTAGCCACCGGCCTCCACCAGAGCCACAGCAACTGGAGGTCCGAGTTGCGTCTGCGACCTACACCACAGCTCACGGCTACGCCAGATCCTTAACCCACTGAGCAATGCCAGGGATCGAACCCGCAATCTCATGGTTCCTAATCGGATTCGCTAACCACTGCACCACGACGGGAACTCCCATTTTTTATTTTTGAAGTTGTTCTGCACGTGGTTTTAAGGTCCGTAAATCCTTCCCGGTTTTGAAGCCAGTTGTTTAAATGTTCATAAAATGCAGGTCATTCATTATAGTTATAGGGTATTTAGGGGGACTGTTTCATCTCTAACATCCAGTAAGAAACTATTTCTAAATGTAAGTAACTGAAATTTGTTCTGCCAAAATACCTGCATTTTGCAATTTTTAATAAAATGACCCCAGCAGGATATTTATATGGTATGTATGTAGGTATATACGTACCTTGAGTGTATTTTGTTTTGGTGAGGAGGTGAGCGGGATGGAACTTGTTAAGTTTTAGGATTTACCATAATAGCAGATATTATTTGTTGTTTATATGCTATGCATCAGAAATCTTATGTGCATTATATTTAATCCTTACAACAAAACTACAGGGTAGGCAGTATTTTTCCAACTTCAAAATGAAGGAAGTGAGACTCAGAAAGACTTTGTAATATGGAATTTAAGCCTGTGTTATTCCTAAATCTGTGCTCTTTCTATTATACCATGCTCTCTCCTCACTCATATACAGTCAATAGTTTGGAAAAGAAAAAAAAAGATTTGGGCTAATTATTCTCACAAAATTGCTGGCAGAATCAACAACACTACAAAAATGTAAAGGGAAATCCCTGACCCAAACTTAGAGACAAAAAAAAAAAAAAAAAAGGAAAAGGCATTTCTGGACTGTTGCTTAACAAATAGAGCCAAAATAATTTCAAAAATAATTTAACTAGGTTCTATGGTGACTTTTAGTGACTCAAATTTAGAATTCCATGGGACTCTGAAGAAAGGTGAAAATTCGGCTGCTTTGCATACTTAGAATCAATATTTTTAAGTGTTGCAAAAACCTTTCCTCAGAGGTACACTGAAATTATGCAAAGGAAAAAGACAGCTGTGCAAAAGGAAATTGGCCAGAAAGAATAATAAAAACAAAAATATCCTCCATAAATAAGTTAAACGTTCCACTTGTTAAAAGCTGCTTCTTTTATGGTTTGCAACTTGTTTTAATTTATTTTCTTGTCAGGTATGCTGCAGCAGAGGTAGAAATAATTTCTTTTTTTCCAGTGCGTTATTACTTATTTTTGTCTCTGCTGTGTCTTCCAACTCTCTGTAGTTAAATTGCACTAACATATTGGGGCAAATCAGAAATGTTCCATACTTAATGAAACTGGTTTGCCTGTTTGATATCATACGTTGTGCCCATCCAAAGAATTTCTGGTCTTATGAATCAAATATGAAGTGTATTGTATCAGGGTTTGCTGTAACTCTATAAGGCTGTGACATACGTATTTTTTCAAGTCAGGAACTGAATTTCCTATCTCTGAAGGCTTCTGAATTACTGCTATACAGGGTGGATCAGATTAAATTTAGAATCCATAGTAAGAACTTTTTAGGCTTTAAACTTAAACATCGTTCAGCACAATTTTGTGGAATTTTTTATTTTTTATTTTTCCTCTGCTTATTTTAGATTCCTTGACTGGAGCCCCCCCCCCCCGACATTAAACTGGGAAAAAAATAAGAGTTCCGGCTCTGGTGCAATGGGATCCATGGCTTCTCTGCACTGCCAGGACACAGGTTCCATCCCGGCACAGTGGGTTAAAGGATAGGGCGTTTTGCAGCTGCAGTTAGGTCACAGCTGGAACTCAGATCGGATCCCTGGCCCAGAAACTCCACATGCTGCAGGGTGGCCAAAAAAGAAAAAATAAAATAATAAAAATAACACACGGGCCAAAAAAACCCAAATTACCGAGAGAAAACATGAACAGAATTTTATTAACGTTCATCACACATGTGCCTATCACACAAGTACTCAGTGATGAGTAATCCTAAGAAGGAGGTAGACTTGAGTTTATTATACACTGTCCTAGGCTAGAGAAAGGGAAAGGGCTTTTGAGGGTTGGGTGTTCTGAGTGAGGGATGCAAGCTATGGGGAACTGTCCAGGAAAGTCTGGTAAACGTGGGTTGTCTGGCGTTTGCATTCGGATTTAAGTCAAAGTCTTCTCATTGATGCATTGTTTAAGAGTCATTATCTTCCTTGTACAGGAGAGGGATACATCTTAACAAGTGGCAGTCTCCTTGATGAAAGGGAAACTTGTGCCCTGTTTTTGGAGTTTTTCTCGGGTTTGCTAGTTCTCATTGGCTTTTAGCTCAAAACAATTAATATACTAACGAGGCATATTTGGACGTGGCATATTCTGGTACCCTTCTGTGTCTACTCTTTACATTAATTTCTTCAAATCTACCTTTTGTCTTTCAACATTTGGTCCATAGAATGATCTTAGTATCCCCAACTACTTAAGAATAAAAACTTAAATAGTTAATTTTTTTTTCATTTGGGTGCAACAGCAGTTTAATAATCTCAGACAAAAAAAATTTTTTTTGTTAGGGAATATTCTCTTTAAATAATCCAGAAAAATCTGGATTATTTGTTGTCCTTTGTGTATAAAGATAGAGCAGCAGGAGTTCCCTTCGTGGTACAGTGGAAACAAATCTGACTAGGAACCATGAGGTTTCAGGTTCAATCCCTGACCTCGCTCAGTGGGTTAAGGATCCGGCATTGCCATGAGCTGTGGTGTAGGTCAGAGATGTGGCTTGGATCTGGCATTGCTGTGGCTGTGGTGTAGGCCAGCAGCTGTAGCTCCGAATAGACCCCTAGCCTGGGAACCTCCATATGTTGTGGGTGCAACCCTCAGAAAAGACAAAAAAACAACAACAAAAAAAGATAGATGGTACCCCTCTTCCATGTGATGTTCCCGGGCCAGGAATTGAACCCATGCCACAGTAGTGACTATGCCTGACCTTAATCTGCTGAGGCACCAGGGAACTCCCCATCAATGTTCTTTACTGCAGGACTCACAGGTCATCATGGCAGCTTGGATTTATGTCTAGCTTTGATTTGAGACAAAAAAATACAGTTGCACATTGTTTCACTTCTTGTTTAATAATAATTTTTCTACTTGATTGTTAATAAAAGGCTTCTTTCTGCTTCTTCTTTTTTTTTTTTTTTTTTGGCTTTTTAGGGCCACACTTGTGGCACATGGAGGTTCCCAGGCTAGGGGTCCAATCAGAGCTACAGCTGCCAGCCTATGCCACAGCTACAGCAATGCAGGATCCGAACCATGTCTGTGACCTACAACACAGTTCATGGCAAAGTCAGATCCTTAACCCACTGAGCGAGACCAGGGATCGAACCTGAAACCTTATGGTTCCTAGTTGGATTCGTTTCCACTGCACCATGACAGGAATTCCAAGAGCTTCTGCTTCTTTAATGTTCTCCATCTAACCCTTTCTAAGTTTCTTATGCTTTATATTTTCTTACTGTATTTTTGAAACGACTTTTAAAGTAAAATAATATGGTTAATGCTGAAAAGACCTCAAGAGCTTAAATAATTTTCACTGCCAAGAATGTTGGTTTTTTTCAGTCTTATTTCCTTCCTCCTCCTCTCTCTCACCCTCTCTCTTCAGTCTTCTTTTGCTGACTTCTTTCCTTCCTTGCTTCATTCCTTCCCCTAACAGTATTTATTCAAATACATTGAATATGAGCATCTTCCAAGCTTTTGGCTCCCCCTCACCCCACCCCAGGAATCTAGTTTCCTCTGAAAACTTTTCCCAGCTGTCCCATTTCTCATCATTTTCTTATTCAGCATACATTATAATTAAAAGAAGTAAGAATTAGAATTATACGGGCTAGGAATTAGCTAGGTCCTCTAATTTGATCACTTAACATATTCTTTTATCTCTGCCCTTGAAATTTTTCCTTCCTGACCTTGACCTTATTCTTCTTTTCTTGCCCTATGAAGTTGGATATAAACACATTTTCAAGAAGACAACTAGGTGTTACTGAGATGCAAATTATGAAACAGAATTATTTTAATAAACTTTCTCATCTGCCTGGACACAAGCCCTTGAGGTTCCAGACTCTGGGAAAGATGGGCTGGAGACTCAGATTCCTTTCCCTTCTTTTGACTTTCCATGGGAACGTGTGCCAATCCATTCCTAGTTTATCCATTTCAGAGCGTGACTTCCTATACTTCATAGGACAGAGAAAGCAGAGATGAGAGGGAGACGGGAAGGAGGGCATTAATAAGAGTGATTAGGATTAAATCAGGACCTCTGTGAGGAGTTCAATAGTTTGAACAATGTTTACAGACTTCTATGAACATTTTATAGCTTACTTATTTCTTCTTTCTCAGACTTTGAGGAATGATGGGATTTATTTCCAGCAGATTATATAAGCCTTCATTACAAACCTGTTTTATTTCCTCTTTCTCCATACTTTTTTTTTTCTCCTTTATGACTGCACCTGCAGCATATGGAATTTCCTAGGGGCCAGATGTCGAATCAGAGCTGCAGCTGCCGGCCTATGCTATAGCCACTGCAACACAGGATCCGAGACACATCTACTCCTCAGCTGGTGGCAAGACTGGATCCTTAACCCACTGAGCGAGGCCAGGGTTCAAACCTGCATCCTCACAAAGACAATGTCAGGTCCTCAACCTGCTGAGCCACAACAGGAACTCCCCAATACTTATTTTCAGATTTTATTCAAGGGGATATAAATGACTATGTTTTCAAGCTTTACATAAAAACTACAGAGGAATAGATTTTAGTCATATCAAGTGAATATGGAGGAGGGAAATATTTAAACACCTAAGTGGGGCCTTTTTCGGACCTTCAAAATCCGATCTACACTAAACCTGTCATGTTTTTACCAATTCACTTGCAGAGAAACTTACTGAGGAGACAGATACAAATACAAATGGAAGAAAGATTATTTAACTCAGATTGACTACAAAAAAGAACTGAATTGGGCTTTAAGGGATGACTAAAATTTCAGTAAATCTTGGCAGATTAATACTATCCCAAGTGTAAGAAACAATATGAGCAAATTTTTGTATGATATTTTGGCAAAGTATTAAGTTTCCTGGTATGATTTGTGTTCAGGGTGGCTGTAGAAGTTGGATAAAGCAAAGAATGTATTACTTTGAGTTAGTCACAGAGAACCTTGAAAACATGCTCAGAGGTTTTAGGACATTATTCTGTTGTTTCCAGAAAATCATCAAACATCTAGAGTCAGGAGAATGATAAGATTAGCATTGTACTTAAAAAATTTATTTTTCTTAACCCCTGTCACCTTCTAAAAAATGGTACAGTTTATTTATGTACTGTGCTTATTATTTATTATCTGTCTCCAGGTCCACACGAATAGGTCTGAATTTTTTTGGCTACGCCCACAGCATGCAGAAGTTCCTGGGCCAGTGACTGAACTCCTGCCACAGCAGCAACCCAAGCCACAGCAGAGACAATGCCAGATTCTTCCCCCCCTGAGCCACCATGGAACTCCATGTCTGACTTTCAATAAAGTTTCCAAATAGCTAGCATGTGGCTGCTCCAGAGATTTTAATAAATATTTGGTGAATGAATGAATGGATACAAACTTCGGAAAGTTAATTCTGGTGATAACGTGAAAGACCCATTTTGTCGGACCATCCTGCTTTTTTCATTCAATCCCAGACCTGACTGGTTCACTTACTCATTCTTAAACTCATATCCTGCATTTCCTTCTTGCTAATCCTCTCCCTTTCACCTGGGGTATTTTCTGTGGCCCAACCCTTTCCCTCACGTCTTGAATCTCGCCCAGGAGGATGAATATCGGAATAGCGTGGAACATCTTACACCTGGGTCCAAAACTTTTCTTTTTTTTTTCTTTGCTTCCATGGAGCAGTTAACTCATCTATGTGGTTAAGAATACTTATTCATAGAGTTGCTATGAAACTAAAATAAGAAGACATAAAATTCCTAGGAAGGTATTCAGCATGTTACAGAGGGTCACTAAATAATAGTTTCCTTAACTTTCCATTTTTCGAGAAATGAAGTTTCTATCAGAGCCTTAAAATCTTATCTGACCGCCAGAGCCCACACCTACTTCTCTCCCTTCTGACGTACATCCTTTCTCACAGGCTGCGATGATGCTGTCCCCTGCTTGGCATCAGGACTCTGATGAAAGCCCTGCACAGTTATGTGTTCTAGTTGTTCCTGTGTGTACCTGGCTTCACAGTGTTACCACATCTGATTCTTTTTCTTCCTCGACCAGAGCTTCCAGCACATTACCTCCTGCACAATAAAAGTTCATATTAGTTGTGTTTGCCTGCATTGCGCTACTTTGTATTTCATTTTCCCTACATTTTATCCTCTCGATATTATTAACCAAGACCTTACTGTCTAGGCACTAGTGATAAAACTAGGTAGAGAGAACGTATTTTCTCTACCTCAAGAAATTTGTGATTGTAGAATACAGGTTTACTTTTTTTTAACAACTTACTCTCACTGCTGATGTAACTGCTTTGTACTATTTGCAAAAGAGTCTCTGGAGGGCATGCCACGATATTTCAGTAAACTTGAACTTTGCTGGGTTTTTATCTGAAGGACAACATAATAGAGTTGGATTCTGTTCTTTTTCATTTTTCTTACATCTATTTGCTGCCCTCATTATGCAGAGCTCAGATCTTTTGGGCTACTATACTGGTATTCAGTGATACTGATTTTGCAGTCTCATAGATGTGAGACTATTTTGGCTTTTATTAACAAAATCTTAACATTATTTAAATAAGAGTATCAGATCTAATACTCTGATTTAAGAGTTATTCTGTCTTAGATGAGTTATTCTCTTTACTCTAGATGCTAAGTTAATGTATATGTTGCTATTTTAGTATGCTTATATTATGTGAATTTATGCATATACATGTTTTATAGCGCATGTTTATAATTTGCTGTTTCTTTTTTAAATTATGAGCTCCTTGACAACAAGAACTCTTTGGCTTATTTTACAAGTCATTTCAGTTTTCTGAATAATGTTACATTTGAAGCGGATGGTCATTTCTTCTTAGAAGTTGATGATAATGAAAGATAACATAAAATTTAATTTTTCTCTTCAGAATTAGTATTTTAGCTCTGTGCTTGGAGTAAGAAGCATGAAGATGGAAATGGATGTTTATTCTAAAATATGTATTTCTTAGTGTTCATTTGGAATCTAAAGTCTTAAGGTTACAAGTATCATTTGTTGTATTTTTATATATTTGCAGAAAATTAGAGAACCAATCAATTTTTAAAATGTAGATTTTAATAAAGTGCAACCATTTCTAACTTTTTTTTATAAAAGAAGGAAATTCATCTGTTCTTTTTTTTTAACCAGGTTGTAACACACAAAAACTGTGCTTTTGAAAAATCTTATTATATAGTAATACTAATAGCCCAGTTTTCTGTAGGAACCTTTTTTTTTTTTTTTTTTTTTTTTGTCTTTTTGCCATTTCTAGGGCCGCTCCCTCGGCATATGGAGGTTCCCAGGCTAGGGGTCTGATCGGAGCTGTAGCCGCTGGCCTACACCAGAGCCACAGCAACGCCAGATCTGAGCCACATCTGCGACCTACACCACAGTTCACGGTAATGCCGGATCCTCAACCCACTGAGCAAGGCCAGGAATTGAACCTCATGGTTCCTAGTCGGATTCATTAACCACTGAGCCATGACGGGAACTCCTGTAGGAACCTTTAATAAATCCAAACCACAGAAGTATTTTGATACTTGAGTGGTATTTCTAAAATAATTGCAATAAAAATCTCCAAGAAAGAATTATGATAAGTGTTTTTAATGATAGCAGTATATGTACATCTTCTGACAGTTGGCATAAATATCAATGGTTCTATGAGGAAGTTAACGTAAAACCATATTCAAAGGCTTTGTGCCAAACATCTGCTTAAATACTTAGAAAAAAAAAGGTAGGAGTTCCCCCTTTTGCCTCAGGAGAAACAAATCCAACTAGTATCCATGAGGATGCAGGTTCAATCACTGGCCTCCCTCAGTGGGTTGGGGATCTGGCATTGCTGTGAGCTGTGGTGTAGTTCACAGACGTGGCTAGGATCCTGTATTGTTTTGACTGTGGTGTAGGCCAGCAGCTACAGCTCTGATTCCACCCCTAGCCTGGGAACTTCCATGTGCCTCAGGTGCTGGCCTGGAAAGCAAAAAAAAAAAAAAAAAAGGCAGAGTGAGTGTCTTTAAAAAAATAAATCCTATTAATTGACTTCTCAAAATTATATGTGTATATATATATACACATATATAGTGTGTGTCTATATGAATATATCCACATATCTATGTATATTTCTCTTGGGAACCTGTGAATAGTTTTCATCAGATCCTGAAACAAATTCTAGAGCCTCTGCCTTAGAAGCTGCAAAAGGTTGCAAAGATGAAGAAATACTCAAAACCAACATTAGCATCAGTGTTAGGAGATGGAAATGGTTAATTGAAAAAAAAAATTGACTGATCAGCAAAGCTGGTGAAAGTAGACAAAATATTTTGCATATTAAGTTATGATCTCCTTGAGTTTCTATTTTGCTTGAAAAAGAAAAAAGGAAGCACCAAACCATAGGAAAGAGAAGTCATGTGAAAGAAATCTCTAAGCTTATGTGAAAAAGAACTTCATATCAAATGGATGTCTGTTAAATCCACCCACCACAGAGAGTTTTAGGGCAGCAAAACATATTTTTAACAGTGGAAATGGGTAAAATTTGACACCTCTGTTTACAATGAGAAGAAACTGAAAAGTTTTTTTTGTGATCACTAAAATACTTGGAATTACAATAAACACAACTGTAAGCAACATTTTTTTAGAGGTATCAACTTATTCCTGGACATTTATGCAGCTACAAACTTAGCTATAAGTTGTATATCAGAGTTTAATCAACAATTGATACTGATGAACTTTGTTTTGGGCAGTGCCCCGAGGCATGCAGAACCTCAAGTCAGGGATCAAATCCTCCACACAGCAGTGACAACGCCCAACCCTTAACACACTTAAGCCGCCAGGCAATTCTGATACTAATAAACCTTTTTTTTTTTTTTTTTTTTTTTGGTCTTTTTAGGACCGCACCCACGGCATGTGCACATTCCCAGGTTAGGGGCTGAATCAGAGCTTAGCTGCCAGCCTACGCCGCAGCCTCAGCAACACAGAATCCAAGCCACATCTGCAACCTACACCACAGGCTCACGGCAATGCCAGATCCTTAACCCATTGAGCGCGGCCAGGGATCGAACCCTCGCCACATGGACACTAGTCAGGTTCGTTATTGCTGAGCCACAATGGGAACTCCCTAATGAGCTTTTAATTTTATGCTATTAAAGAGTATAAAAGACTATCTAAAATTAAGCACCTATTTTTCACCTCCAAAGAAGAAGTCTATTCTAATCAGGTGGGTTTGCTTTCTCACCTATGTGGCTTCTTTATTCATCCTTCAGGAGAACTTTATTGAGTGTCAACTCTTTATCCAGCATTATATTAGATGCTAGTGCTACAGAGGTAACAGAAAACTTGTGCCTTCAGGGAGATCAGTCCAGGACAGACGGACAAGAAAGTGCAATTCCATGCAATGACAATGCATTACTGTAAATGCTAGAAAGGAAGAGTGAGGATAATGACAAGGGTTTGGGGAAGCCAGATGAAAGAAATTCAGTCCCCAGGTGGAGGCTACCATGACTGGGAGGGGATGTGCCACAGCAGACAAGGTAGCAGGTGGTACCTGAGCTGAGTTGAAAGAATTCGGAACACCTGGCCAGCTGAGCAAGCGAGCGCATTTTCACCAGGTAGAGAAACATAAAAATACAAGGTGGCACAAAGTATATGGCAGATGCAAAACTTGTAAGAATGGATTTCCTTCGTGGCCCAGTGGTAACGAACCTGACTAGTATCCATGAGGAAGCAGGTTCGATCCCTGGCCTTGCTCAGTGGGTTAAGGATAGAGTATTGCTGTGGCTATGGCATAGGTCAGCAGGGGCCACTCCGATTTGACCCCCTAGACTGGGAACGTCCATATTCTGCAGGTGTGACCCTAAAAAGCAAAAACAAACAAACAAAAAACCTTGTAAGAATGACCAGGACCTACAATGTGGATGGTGAAGTGGCAGAAGATTCAGAGAAATGAGAAAGTCAGACCAAAATATACCAAAGCTACTCTGATGAAAAATCCTTTAGTGGCTTCTGGTTATGGCCATGATGTTATCCACAGTCTGAGCGTGGCATCCAGACCTCACAGCCTCTCTCTTGAGGTCACTTCACTGCTCAGCCCTGTGACCCCTCTCATCCCCACCTTTTTGCCTCCTCCCATAGGTGGCCTGGGTCCCTTATATATCATATAAAAGTCTAGGGCCACGTAGACACCACCTATTTTCTTTCTTGGTTTTGCCATGCCACGGCTTCACTTTTTCACTCTGCGGCAGAAGCCCCAAGCACCACAGTCCTCAGGACCCCACTCATGGTTTTCATGGGGAGCAGGACCCAAACCCCTCCATTCTCCGCTTGCCCTCTAACCCCCACAGCCCTCTGAGGGTTCACCCCAGAGGGGACAACGTCTCTCACCCTGTGCCTTCCCTGTCTCTGTGTGCCCTGAAACATTCACACTTCCCAAGAGAGGAAGGAATGAGGTTTTCTATTCTCCCTTCAGGGAAGGAGTTTCCTCGTGTCTATCCTGGCTTTTATCTCTCCCTGGCTTCTTGGAATCTTATCAGTCCATTGGCCCAGTTCCTGGGCTTTGTTATGTTATTAGAAAATCCTTCTCTTGCCAAAGCTTTTTATTTAAGTCTATAGGCGTACTGTAGTCTCAAAAATCTTATTTTATATCTCACTATCTGAATATTGACAACACTTTCTTTACAAGTCCAGTCGTTACTCGTTACTCGCAAGACTAAGCCACCTTCAGGCAAAAACATGCCTTTGTTAGAACAGAGATGAAGTGGGGAGGAGGAACCTGAAACGCAGAGGAGAAAAAGCACATTCATCCTGTCCTATGCTCATTACCATGCTGCGCTGGCCAGGCTCTGGGCTAGGAGGAACTGAGCAAGGTCTCAGGGTCTTAATCTTTTGATAACAGAGGTGGAAGTTCTTGGGGAACTATAGGGTGGAACTTGAGCTGGAAAATCTTCAAACCCAGGAAGGGCTTGGTGCTGCTGCCATAACATAGCACGAGAAAGTCAACCATGAAAAGGAAACATTAAATCCAGCCAAGAAGGGAAGGAAGTGCAATGTCACAACAGAAGTATTAAGGGCACCCACGATTTCCCTGAATATTTTAGCTTCCTTTATAACCAATGACGTTACTCATTTGTTTCTCGATATTGCATCTGAGGGGTGACTTATGGGAGAGAAGTATCAGATAATTATTAACAGAGAATTATCAGTAATTATCTGTTACTCTTTAAGTATAGTAGGATTGAGGTATACATTGCTAATTGGGATGATGTTTCTTGCAGTCTTTATATAAAGAAAGTATATCAAGAAAATTTAGATTATGATTGACCATATTAAGCGAACCCTTTAGAATGAAAGCAAAAGAAATTATTTAAGTCTTGGGCTTTTGGAGATACCTCTGTGATGCAACAGGATCTGTGATGTCTCTGCAGCACCAGGATGCAGGCAGGTTCCATCCCTGGCACAGTGGGTTAAAGGATAGTGCACTGCCACAGCTGTGGTGTAGGTTGCAACTGCTGCTTGGATCTTACCCTTGGCCAGGGAAGTCCATATGCCTCCAGGCAGCTAAAAAAGGAAAAAAAAAATTATTAAGTCTTGGGCTTTTGAGCCTAAAAGCCCATGTTGAAATTTACAATCAAAGGTTAAAATCCATGGGGAGAAAGTATAATGATGAACATTAGGTGATTGCACTGAAATTTTTTATTTGAATACAGATCACCTGAGGATTTTATTTCAATCAAAAGAAAGTTTGTGTGGGTCTATTTTTTTCTTTTTTTCTGGCCACACCTGTGGCATGTGGAAGTTCCCGGGCCAGCCAGTGGTCAAACCTGCACCACAGCAGTGACCTGAGCCACTGCAGTGACAATGCCAGATCCTTAGCCTGCTGTACCTCCAGGGAACTTCTATCTATATATTAAAAAGGATTTTTTTTCTATGAAGGCAAATGTTTACAAATGACAATTCTGTTCTCTTCCTTTCTTCCCTGCTGTACTTCTTTCTTTTATTGACAAGGATCTCCAGTATGATGTTGATTTTTGTTGATCAAAATAGACACTGTTCTGTGTTCCTCTTTTAATGAGTACTACAGCTATCAGTTCCTAGACAAATGGAAATTGCTTCCTACCTCAGGAAAGGCACATGCCATTTCCTTTGCCAGGGGACTGTTTGGTCCACATTCCTCTCAACTCTTTCTTTTGCATCTTTGGTGCCAAGGCTGAAGTCTCACTCCTGAATAATTCATGACTCTCTCATGAATAATGGTACAGGAACTAACAACAAACTAAGTGACTTAAGCAATTTAGGGGGAAAGTATTGGCCTCAAACAGAAATGTGCAGGGGTGATTGTGGCTTTAGTCACAGACAGGCTTAGTATTGCAGGTTTCCTCTCTTTTGATTTCATTTCTTGGACAAATTCCCTCTAGGTTATACACACAATTGCAGCCCACTTTTTACAAGCTTAGCGACTCCTCTAGATGGGGAATTTTTCTCTGTTAAAGTATTAGATTCTGATTGTCTTCCTCCAAATTTTGTGCTCATCCCCCAAGCCGGTCACTGTTTTAGCGGAAAGACACAATCCTGTCTCCCCAGTGGTGGGAATAGGCACCTGGGCAAACAGTCTGTTCACAATTTCTCAGCCCAAAAATAAATAGTTCACAAACATGGCTGATAGACCAAAATATTCAAAACCCACTAAACTTGCTCAGAGGGTGTTCCCTGGTGGTCCAGTGGTTAGAACTCAGTGCTTTCACTGCTGCGGTCCAATCTCTGGTCTGGGAACTGAGATCCCACATCAAGCCACTGCCTGCTGTGGTCAAAAAACAAACAAACATGGGAGTTCCCGTCCTGGCTCAGTGGTTAGCGAATCTGGCTAGGAACCAAGAGGTTGCAGGTTCGATCCCTGGCCTCGCTCAGTGGATCGGGGATCCTGAATTGCTGTGGCTGTGGCGTAGGCAGGCGGCTACAGCTCCTGTTGGACCCCTAACCTGGGAATCTCCATGTGCCGCGGGTGCAGCCCTAAAAAGGACAAAAAGAAAACAAAAAAAAAAAGTGTTTGAAAAACAAACAAACAAACAACAACAACAAAACCAATGTGCTCAAAGCTATCTTTCCTGATATCCGCCCCCCCCCACTATCCTTTAATTCTCCACCTAAGCCCTTTGTAACCTATCACTGACCCTGATTTGGAATGATTTCATTTAGACATGTTTCCTGAACTAAATGCAAGCTCCAGGACGGAAGGGACAGCGACCTCTTTGTTCACTGTCTCGTCACTCTGGGTGATGGGTGCCACGTGGGAGGAATTCAAGAAGTCTTTTGTTAAAAAGAATGACTAAACAACTGTAAACACCAGGAATCATTAATTGGGAAAAGTTAACCTTCTAATATTTACTAAGAGATGCTGGCTTCAATGTTAATCGTCTTCACTTTTGGGGGAAAAAGTTGACAAGAGAAAGTAGAACATTAGCTTTTTGCTTCTCTACCCCCCCCCCATTTTTTTAATGTGGAAATTCCTGGCCAGGGATCCCAACTAGAACTTGAACCACAGAAGTGACTGGAGCCAGTCACAGGAACCACTGAGCCACGACGGGAACTCCTTAAAATGAATTTTTTTAAAAAAGAGCAAGCTGGGAGTTCCCGTCGTGGCTCAGTGGTTAATGAATCCGACGAGGAACCATGAGGATGCATGTTCAATCCCTGGCCTTGCTCAGTGGGTTAAGGATCCGGCGTTACCGTGAGCTGTGGTGTAGTTCACAGATGCGGCTGGGATCACGCGTTGCTGAGGCTCTGGAGGAGGCCGGCGGCTATAGATCCAATTAGACCCCTAGCCTGGGAACCTCCATATGCCACGGGAGTGGCCCTAGAAATGACAAAAAGATAAAATAAATAAATAAATAAATAAGAGCAAGCTACGGTGCATCTCTAAGAAGACTTTCTTCTTGCTTCCCTTTATCCGAGAGAAAACCTTCTTATCTCTGCGAAGCCCAAGCTTGACAGCCAGAATCTTCAAAGTTTTGCCCCAATACCATCTTTCCAGCCTTACCACCTACTACCTACCCATCAAGACTCTTTCCACCCCATGGACCTAGGCTCCTCTCCAAGAGTTCTTCTCCCAGCCATTTGTGCTCTTTTCTGATTTTGCAACTTTACATAAGTGCCCTCAGCCTGCAATGATTTTCTCCCCTTTCTTCACCTCATCTTTCAAAGCTCACTTTCAAGGATCACCTCTTCTTCCCTCGCTGACTCTTTGAAAGGCTCGTTCATGTTTAATGTGCCTATACCTTCAGGTTGATAGTGGCTCTCCCCCTCCCTCCTCCCTCTCCTTCCTTTCATCCTTTCTTTTCCCTCCCTCTTCTTCTTTCAACTGTCAACAGAAATAATCAATAAACAATCTATAATAGGAATAGAAAAGAGTTCTATCTGAGCCAAACTGAGGACTTTAGCTCAGGGAGGAACGGCTCCAGAAAAGCATAGTTTTTGGCACAGTCTTATTTCTTGCAGGAACAAAGTACATCAAACAAGTGAGGGATACACTCCTTCAGGGTTTCAGAAAAACAGACCAGCCACACACAGGGCGAGTCAGGACAACCTCGGCACCTGCGGAGGGAGTCTCCTCATGGAAGGAGCACCAGCACAGGGGGCCCAGGGAGGGGACATGTAATTTTTGATTTTATCATGGACATTCCTTACTTCTGGTCAATGTGCCCTTTTCTGTAATAATTAAAGCAGAAATACCATGTATGTTTGATAGACCATAAACAGGTCGTTTTAGCATAAAATTCAAGTTAAGTCATGTGTAAGCCAGAATGACTTCCCCATACCTCAATATGTGAAAATTTCTTCCATCACAACAAATAGTTTTGGAGTGTGCACGCTGCACCAGATGGTGTGTTAAATGGAAGCCTGGGGCCCCCATCCTGGAGTATTTCATCTTTGCAGTGTGATCTCATGGTTTATGTGTCCGCCTAGGAATGGTCAGGTTTCTACCTCATGTGTCCCCCTAGGAATTGTAAAGTACTTTTTTTTGGTCTTTTTGCCATTTCTTGGGCCGCTCCTGCGGCATACGAAGGTTCCCAGGAACTGGCTTATTGTTATCACATTTTCAGTAATACTCAACAGAGGGCACAGAACAATCCCAAAAGAAAACAGGATTTTCATTCTTCCAGGGGAAGGGGGTGGGATGGGCTAGGAGTTTGGAATTAGTAGATGGAAACTATGACATTTAGAATGGTTAAGCAATGAAGTCCTGCTGTACAGCACAGGGAACTCTATCCAGTCTTCTGGGATAGACCATGATGGAAGATAGAATGAGAAAAAGAATATCTATCTATATATATGTATATTCTATACATCACAGCAAAGTGACCCAGTCATATATATAGGAATGAGTAGTATAGTGAACATATTGGTGTGGACTTCAATGTCGGAGTTCTTTAATAATTTACTCTCTCGGAGTTCCTGTCATGGCTCAGTGGTTAACGAATCCAACTAGGAACCATGAGGTTGCGGGTTCAGTCCCTGGCCTTGCTCAGTGGGTTAAGGATCTGGTGTTGCTGTGAGCTGTGGTGTAGATTGCAGACACGGCTCAGATCCTGCATTGCTGTGGCTCTGGCGTAGGCCGGTGACTACAGCTCTGATTCAGCCCCTAGCCTGGGAACCTTCGTATGCCGCAGGAGCGGCCCAAGAAATGGCAAAAAGACCAAAAAAAAAAAAAAAAAAAAAAAATTTACTCCCACCTGTCTCCATGTTCAGTCTTCTGGTTTCTCTTTGTAATCATGGAATTATAATAAATGTGAGTGTTGTTTGTTTTTTTTTTTGCCATGTCTATACATTAAAACTTAAATGGCCTAGTATTCATACACTGTATTATGATTTTTTTTTTGAAAGAGAAAATGTCCCATCTCAAAAACAAAAACAAAAAAGGGAAATAGAATGTTACAGTACTGAAGATACACATTTCATTTTAAATACTGAGAACCAGATATGTCATAAGTTCCTTTAAAGTGTATACCAGAGTTATTGTTTCTCGAGGAATAAGAACTATCTCAGCTTGGTACAAAATATTCTTACTTACAGCTTTTTTAGGGCTGCACCCATGGCATATGGAAGTTCCCAGGCTAGGAGTCATATAGGAGCTGCTGCTGCTGGGCTACACCACAGCTCACAGCAATGCCGGATCCCAGACCTTCTGAGCGAGGCCAGGGATCAAACCCAAATTCTTGTGGATACTATTCGGATTCATTTCTGCTGCACCACAACGGAAAATCCCAAAATATTCCTACTTTAAATTTCAAACAGGATCATAATTAATTTCACAACAATATGACAGCTTGCCTAAAGTAATGAGCTATGGAAGCTTACACCCCCCCCAGACATGTCTTAATGACAACAAAATGCCTAATAAAAGTACAATAAATCTGCACCAATAGACTTTTGCTGTTGTGGAGATACCGTCACTGGAAGATCAGTTTTATAATTTATTCTCCTTTTATGTTCTCCTTAAATTTGATCTCCATTCCTCTAAAAAGCTAAACAAAAGCCATGTACACATTTTAAGCCAAATCAAATCTAAAAAGGAAGCACATTGTTTCAAACTATGGAAAACTTTTTCTGCTGCAAATATTAAACATAAAGGCAAAAGTACAGTACAAAATGCCTACCTCACTCCACTATGACTAGTGTTGCAATGTAAAATAGTATAAACATAGACAAGTATTTTACATGCCTATTATATAACATATAGGTTATATGTTATAAGGTTGACTGAGGTAGTCATTTTATACTATACTTTTGCCTTTCTTGAGGGTCTATTAACTTCTCTGTAATATGTTCACTATATTACTCATTCAAAATATAGAGTTTTACTAGCTGCTGGTTGATGTGTTAGTCATAGATATACAAATATAAAACAATTACATTTGACCTCAAGGAATTCAGTAAATTTTGTGAGATGGCCAAGGAAAACAATGATAGAATAAGGAAGAGCTATTGTAATCAATGTATACACAGAGCATTTCAGAAGTCAGGAAAAAGAGATTCAAAGAAAAACCTGGGTTTACTCTACTCAACATGCTTTTATAATCTATTCGATAGTATTTTCCAAGGGGAATTGAGTGTCCTAGGATGATAACACGGTGATAATATTAGCATGCCAAAGTCAGAGAACAACATAGATAAAGGTGCCCCCGAAGTAGGGAAATAGTTAGGAATTTTAAGCAATTTAATAATTGGAGAAAAGCTAGGTGAGGGTCCCAGATGAGAGATACAGCTGAAATAGTTGGACTTTCGGACCACAGAAGCCCCTCCAAGGGCTTCGTCAGTGACAGAGTTCCACTAGAGAATCTCAAGTGGTGGTGCGACAGGATGGAAGTGTGTCTTTGTTTTTAGAATCAACCTGTGGACTAATTGAGGGGTAGCTAAAACCTGTCATATGGAAACAGTTTGGAATCCATATGAGAAAAGATTAGGAACAGAACTACCATCATGGCAGAGGGAAGAGATACAAAATAATTGTATCACCTAGTGACCATAAATCAAAGGGTGGATGCTAAATTCAGAAGTTTCAGATGGCTTGAAAGTCTGTGGCACCATCTAGGGCCACTTCTGAGAGAGAACACAGGAAGCTGTGGTTTGGGTTCAGTCTGGCCTGAGAAAGGAGTTTAATGAATTTGGAAGCCAGGTCAGTGAACTGGGTTGTTGATACTTATCTGAGTTGTTATCACACACATGATCGTTGGAGCTTTTTGTTCAGATGGGATTGTCTGAGAATAACATGCAGTGTGAGATAAGAAGAGAGCTAAAATTGAAGACAGCTGCCCTTAGAGAGGGCCATGAAAATCAAGGCATAGGAAGGTCCATCAGGGAGTTCCCACTGTGGCTCAGCAGAAACGAATCTGACTAATATCCAGGAGGACACAGATACCATCCCTAGCCTCACTCAGTGGGTTAAGGATCCAGCATTGCTGTGAGTTGTGGTGTAGGTCGCAGATACGGCTTTGATCTGGCATGGCCATAGCTGTGGCTGTGGCCAGCCGCTGAAGCTCCAATTCGACCCCTAGCCTGAGAAGCTCCGTATGCCAGGGGTGCGGCCCTAAAAAGACACGCAAACACAAAAAGAAAGAAAGATCCATTGGGTTTGGCCATCACAGGATTGTCTTTGAGAAATAAACCTAGATAGTGTAAGTGAGGTTAGAGTCAGATATAAGTATGATCAGATAATAATAACATATTGATATATAACAGTCACTCTTTAAATGTTTTATTTTAAGGGGATCCAATGCTTTTTTTTTTTCTTTCTTTTTTTTTTTTTTTCATTTTAGAGCTACACCTGCAGCATATGGAAGTTCCCAGGCTAGGGATTGAATCTGAGCTGCAGCTGCCAGCCTATGCCACAACCACAGCAATGCCAGATCCTTAACCCACTGAACAAGGCCAGGGATTGAACCTCATCCTCATGGATACTAGTCAGGTTGGTTACTGCCAAGCCACAGCAGGAACTCCTCCAGTGCCATTTTAATAAATGAGTATATTATATGAATAAATATGATAATGATATGGTTTCAGGTCTTAGAGATCACCCTATCACTCTCCATGTCAATAACTGAATGAATCTCAAAAAAAAAATATCAGGTATATGAGGACAAGGAGTTTTCCAAACTGAGATTAGTGTATACATGATGAACTCAGCTGATTTGAGGAGTGCCAACGCATGCTATTTTGGCAATAGTCTCTATTATAGCAGGAGGACTTTCTTCACAATCCAATAGATGTCTTAAGGATTTGGGTGGAATAAGTCTCTGCTTCAAAAGAAGTAAAATTTTCCCAGTAGGCTAGCAAGTTTCATCAGCTTCCCTGACCAATGAAAAAGTTAAGAGATTTCCAAGTGAATGAGGCAATTTTTTTTCCATTCACAGAATTTGCATGAAATTGCTGGTTGTGCTTCTTGTTGAGTTCAGCTCTTGTTTCTCTTCATTAAACATCCGAGAGCAATAAGTGTGTCGAAAGTCTTAAATTAATGTATTCCATTTGTTTTTATGATTTTTTAATTCCTTTGTTCTAAGCATATCCTTCCTTAGTTGACTTTAGCATTTGTTTTCATGGAAACTTTTATTTTCTCACTGAATGTCCTGTACACTTTAGAATCTTCCATCATTTGTTCTGCTTTTTCTGATTTTTTGGATATTATTCTTGAACAGATAAACGAAATAAATCTCCTAAAGAAAACAAAACAAAATGAAAAAACAAAGCAAAACTTTGTAGTCACCATATCATGAGTAGTGTGGCAAGAAAGGGCAAAGTGATTAAAAATAAATGAAAAGATTTAATCCCAAAAACTTAAAGTATAAAATTTGTAAATAAGTCAAAACCTAAAGTAACCTATAAATAAGTAATAAAAAGCTTTAACTGATGCAATATAACTGGATTTATTTTTCTGGACTTGATGTTCAAGAGAAAAAATAAATTGAGCATTTCTATTTGTGACGTGTATACTTCTATATTTCTAGCTCCAACACAAAAGCTGTATTTAAAATAATTAGCTTTGAGCATTTAAATTCTCATATTTTCAAATGACATAATTTTACTTTCTTATTTTATTATACTTAATAGAGGAGAAAGTAAAGCACCATGTTTTTGGAAAAATTTTAGTAGCAGTACTCAAATTGAGTACTTATGTTCAGTAGCAGTACTCAATTGATTCTTAGGTTAATACTCAATTTTATAAAGTCAAATAATATGAATGCTCTCTTCCAAGCATACAGATTGATTGCAATTTAACATTGCAATGTCATGTCTATAGAGTACTCTCTTAGTAAATTATGTAATAATATTAATACATGACAATCATATATCATTGCCTTAAAATGGTCATACCAAGTAGCAGTGGATATATATTTACATCATGGACAAAGCAGTACATCCCCAGGATTCAATAAATATGACTTTAAAAAGTTGAGTCTTATCATCTTATGGTTTGACTAATAATACAGATGTGGCTCCATTCCAAAGAATGTGAGAAGTGTGATGACTGGATGGTACCCATATCAAAACTGAGATCCACAATAGCTTAGATTGGTTCCTTATCAACTAAAAGGCTACGTTCCTCAAGGAAAATAAAATACAACATAATTTTCAAAACTATGAGGAAGTTAAGTATTGACTATTACTTCAAATCTTACCTTTTGAACGCATCAGACCCATCCTGAATGATTTTCTGAGATGATTGCTCAGTTGAGTCAAATCTTGAGTTGCTATTTTTAGAGTCTTATTAACTAAATTTCCTGACAACTTTAGCCCAAACAGTTGAAATATGATTACTTGGAGATGGCATTTTTACCTAGCTATTCTTGAACTGAATGGCGTCTTAATACTATGTGGTCTCAGCAATTCTATCCATTGTATTTCTAAATGCTATAGAAAAAAACATCCAAGAGAACCATTATATTCACACCATGGACAGTTATTCTGCAATAAACATGGAGTACAATATTGATGCGTGCCACAACATGGATAAAGTTTGAAAACAGTATGTTAAATGAAAGATACCAGACACCAAAAGTCAGCTCTTATAGGACTTAATCTACACAAAATGTTCCTAATAGGCAAATCTGTAGAGCTAGATCTGTGGTTGCCAGTATGTAGAGGAGGGTGGGAGCAAATGAGGGAGTGCCTGGTGACAGGTATGGGATTTTTTTTAGGGCGACGAAATGTTCTGGAATTCGATCATAATGCTAGTTACATAACCATGAATATATTAAAAGCCACTGAACCCCACATTTTAGTTTGTGGTATGGGAATGATATATCAAAGATGATACAAAAATTAGAGCTGTAAGTCTTCACCTTTTGGTGGAGCACTGATCAATTGAATATGTATTTTTAACCTGCTTTGCAATTTATTCTTAAAAATGTACTTTTCTTAAAGGTAAGTATGTGAGGTCATGGAAGTGTTGTGATAACTCACTGGTGGAAATCCTTTCACAGTGTATACATGTGTCAAATCATCATGTTGTATACTTTGTATACTTCAATAGAGCTGAGAGGGAAAAGAATCTGCTAAGACAAAAGAAAAAAGGTGACTTAGAAAACTGTAGCTGGAGAAGAGCGGACGGGCAAAATGTAGATAAATGACTGGTGAAAAGTAATACAAAAGGAAGTAGGAAGATTATATGGGGGATTTCTTCTATGCCTCTAAAATGCCTTCCTAGTTATTAGAACATAGACATCTTTTATTTTCTCATATTTTTTCTCTGCTCAAATCAGAAACATCCAGGCATAGTTTTAAAAATGTAAAGAACATTTTTTTTTTCTTGTGCTGATTATAGTACCAAAGTGGTGTGAATAGGAAACCCTTTAATCCGGCTTTAATATATGTAGTTTGATAAAAAATTGAACTTGAGATCCACCCTAGGAATGAGCTGGTGGTAGACTAGTTTGTCAGTGAAAAAAAGATGTGATGTATGGTTAATGATTTGATTTATATTCATGTGCAAAATAAAAGAGAAGTAGTGCTTATCTGTAGGTGATCATAGTGGCAGTTTTGATAGACTGATGTATGCCACAGCTGGAGTTAGTTTGTGTCCCACGTCTGTGGAAATACAACTCCACATTCTGCCCTTGGCTCACTCTGAGGGATCTTCGTATGTACAAGAAGGGATCAGCAAAGGCACAGGCAACCCCTGAGTCTGATGTTATTTTCACAAGTTTTTACCTAACCTCATTTTGTCTTGGTGACATGACTGGTGAATAATGGGATTAAGTCCTCCTAAATGGATGTTTTCTTCCTCTTAAAACTATGCGGGGTGGTGGGACAATTTAGAAACCATTCCTTCACAAAATCTGCTTGTATCTCAGCAATGACACTATTATTATTTAGTATACTTTTGCGTTTCCCCCCTTTCCCAAATGAAACCATAGTGTTTCGTGAATTTGTCTAGGCTAGGGCAAGTAGTCATTTTGCTATTTACACGAATATTCCTTTCTGGAAGCCTCCAGATGAGTGCTATTCTTAGAGTCTTCTTAAAATTCTCTTAAACACAGATTGCATGTTCTATCTTTTCTAGCTCTATATTAGATGACTTTTTTTATCTCAGCCACAGCGGATGGAACCAAGAGCCATTCCCTAATCCAAACTAAGTCAACATCATGAAGTGGTTAACTGATGAAGACCAAACTCTGCCCAGTGGAAGCCAACTGTATTGGAATGCGATGGGCTGGACCAATTAAATTCTTGCTTTTGGAGGGTTTTAACTAGCACACCAAAAGAGGAGGTTAGTAGTTGGTTATGATAACTAGGAGACTACATGAGGAGGTTAGTAGTAAAGGGAGTAGAAGCTCAGAGACAGTGTAGAGACTTGTTAAGTCTGGAGCACCTATGGTACATGGGGAAAGGGCTAGGGAAGACTCAGTGGATATTCATGGGAGCAGTTGAAGTAAAGACACAAGGTGTTTGAAGCTCACAGCCTGGGGATAGTGAGCCACCAAGGGTGGGAAGCAGCACGTGCCTGCTGTGAGGGTGTGACCAGGTGGCAACTTGCTGTCGGTGCTCTGGTGTATGTTCTGGATGGCTTCTCAAGGTCTGAGCTCCTGGGCTCATGGACTTTGCTATGTTTAATTCGCTATTCATCCCTCAGATACTTATCAAGTGTTTCTGGGCCAAGTGCATATTTCAAGAAGAGGATTCCTTAATGAGCAGGAGAGCTCTCCCCCCTGCAAAGCCTATATTCCAGGGGCCAAGATTCTCTTCATAATTTTCTCCCTATCTTCATAATGAACTTTTATCACCTGAGTTAATGCAAGTGTACCTTTCTCCCTCACAGTCTGAAAGAGTCTGAGAGAAATGCTATTTCTATTTCCTTTTCATAGGCGTTATTTTAAAGCTTTTCTTTTCTTTTTTTTTTCGCAAATACGAATTCATTAGATTTTCTCGACAATTTGGAAAGTATCAAAATTTTACAGAAGAGGAAATGAAGGGAAAAACAAAGTTTAAAATGTTTGCCTAAAATAGATGGTGCTGGTAGTGCCATTAACTACTAGTGGTTGGGGCAACCAAGTTTTTAATCAGGTAGGCAGGTTCCAGTGTTCATGTTCTTCACCACTCTTCTATGCTACCTTTAAAAATACTTGTGGTAGAATCCCCTGTGTGTTCTGAGTAATAACATTTATGTGGATATGATTCTTCCTATCTAAAACTTCTCTTGCATCTCCTCATGAATTTTTCTGGAGGGCAGGTTTTCTATTCAGTCTTTTTTTTTTTCTTTTTTTTTTGTCTTTTTGCCTTTTCTAGGGCCGCTCCCCCATGGCATATGGAAGTTCCCAGGTTAGGGGTCTCATCGGAGCTGTAACCACCGGCCTCCGCCAGAGCCACAGCAATGCAAGATCCGAGCCAGGTCTGTGACCTACACCACAGCTCATGGCAACACCGGATCCTTAACCCACTGAGCAAGACCAAGGACCGAACCTGCAACCTCATGGTTCCTAGTCAGATTGGTTAACCAATGAACCATGATGTGAACTCCTCTATTCAGTCTTTAACACATCACCACAAGTATCTCTAGCTAAGAGATGATAAACATTATGGAATGATGAAGAGATAATACTACTGGTTATGTTCACCAACCCCATCAGAAGATAATCACTGTTCTTCCTTGAAATCTTCCCAGATCATCAATCATTAGAGAAGCACACACTGCCATGTACATCATGGTGAATCACACAAAAGTCTCAGAGGGATGTGTGTATTAATACAACTTTTATATGCCATAAGCTCTGACTCACAAGGTCGAATTGACGTAACACATCTAGCCTCCAGGTACTACAGTAATTCCTCTGAAAGATGACTTACCTTGTTTGTTACATAATAGCATGGAGAAAGTTTTCCAAATTATTCTCACCTTTGCTACATGGTAAAATTCTGCTGGTTCAGGTACAATTATTTTTGCATCTTCTTTCCATTGCTTTATTCTGTGGAATAGTGCAAATTGGTTGAAAATATGCAGAGGTTTGATCACAACTCCAGTGGATCTTACTCTGCCTCCTCAATTTATAACAGTGCTGACACGGAAGATGGAGCATTATGTTCATACTAAATTACTTAATGAACGTATTTTGGATAGTATCTGTCTTCTCATTTTTTTTTTCCAACTTATTTTTTTTTTTTTCTTTTTAGGGCTGCACCCATGGCATATGGAAATTCCCAAGCTGGGGTTGAATCAGAGCTCCAACTGCCAGCCTATGCCACAGCCACAGAAACACGGAATCCTGGACCCACTGAGTGAGGCTAGGGATCAAACCTGCATCCTCATTGATACTCATGGATTCGTTTCCACTGTACCACAACGGGAACTCCACTTTCAACTTAATGAATTTTGATGTAATTCACCAAGATCCTGAAATCTACGACAGATGTTTTTGACATGTACCCAGGAGCCCCATTCGGGCAATGTTTGTTGAAATTCAAGGTTGAACATATCCCATTGAAATTCACTGCTGCAAAAGGATTAAAATATTTGAAACGCTGCAGGTGGCCTTCAAATGTGTTCCCTGAGGTATGATCCTGTTACCAAGGAAACCTTTTGCAAATGTTAGTATGTCTCACTTGTTTTTTTCACATGTCCCCCTGGTTTGTGTATGCCCCAAGCCCATCCTGCAGAATGCTGCTGGCCTTTCCACCTTGTTATATTTATAAATACATTATAGCCCCCCACCCTCAAAGAACTAAGCAGAATTATCAGGCGAAAATTCTCCTGGTTTTATTTTCTGTGAAAAAACAATAAATAGAGGATAGCTCTATTCTAGTTGATTAGAAATAATTTCACTAATTTAAAAGATCTGGAGTGAAGAGTTTTGGGATATTAAAAGAACACCAAAGAGAAACACAAATTCAGTAATTGTATTTTTTTTTTTTTTTTAATGGCTGCACCCATGGTAAATGGAAGTTCCCTGGGACAAAGGATTGAATCTGAGCTGCAGCTGCAGCCTATACCACAGCTGTGGCAATCCTGGATCCTTTAACCCACTGCACCAGTCCAAAGATGCCACCTGGGCCTCTGCAGCAACCCAAGCCACTGCAGTTGGATTCTTAACCCGCTATGCCACAGTAGGAACTCCAGCAATAGTAATGGCAACAATATTTAAACTAAATTATATTAAATTATTTGAATAGTTGCAAAATTGATCATCAATAATTTGAGGAACAAATTAGATATCAGAGTTCAAGTGTGCCTGATAATAATATTTTCCGGGGCAAATAAAAGACCATTATATATACACACACACACACACACACACACATATATATACATATACATATATACACATATACACACATATATACATATATATATAATACATATATATATTTATTACTCAAATGAATTTATCACATCTGTAGTTGTATAATGATCATAACAATCTGACTTCACAGGATTTCCATCCCACAGCCCAAGCACATCCCCCCACCCCCCAAACTGTCTCCTCCAGAGACCATAAGTTTTTCAATGTCTGTGAGTCAGCATCTGTTCTGCAAAGAAGTTCAGTCTGTCCTTTTTTCAGATTCCACATGTCAGTGAAAGCATTGGATGTTGGTGTCTCATTGTCTGGCTGACTTCACTTAGCATGATAGTTTCTAGGTCCATCCATGTTGCTAAAAATGCCAGTATTTCATTCCTTTTTGTGGCTTAGTAATATTCCATTGTGTATGTGTACCACATCTTCTGGATCCACTCCTCTGTCAATGGACATTTAGGTTGTTTCCATGTCTTGGCTGTTGAAAATAGTGCTAGAATGAACATTGGAGTACGTGTGTCTTTTCGAGTCATGGTTTTCTCTGGATAGATGCCCAGGAGTGGGATTGCTGGATCAAATGGTAGTTCTATGTTTAGTTTTGTGAGGAATCTCCATACTGCTTTCCATAGTGGTTGCACCAATTTACAATCCCACCAACAGTGTACTAGTGTTCCTTTATCTCCACACCCTCTCCAGCACTTCTTGTTTGTAGACTTTTGGATGATGGCCATTCTGGCTGGTGTAAGGTGGTACCTCAGAGTGGTTTTGATTTGCATTTCTCTAATCATGAGTGACGCTGAACATCTTTTCATGTGTTTTTTGGCCATCTGCATTTCTTCTTTGGAGAACTGTCTGTTTAGATCTTCTGCCCATTTTTTTTTTTTTTTTTTTTTTGTCTTTTTGTCATTTCTTGGGCCGCTCCTGCGGCATGTGGAGGTTCCCAGGCTAGGGGTCGAATCAGAGCTGTAGCCACCAGCCTATGCTAGAGCCACAGCAATGTGCAATCCGAGCTGCGTCTGCGACCCACACCACAGCTCACGGCAACGCCGGATCGTTAACCCACTGAGCAAGGCCAGGGATCGAACCCACAACCTCATGGTTCCTAGTCGGATTTGTTAACCACTGCGCCACGACGGGAACTCCATTCTGCCCATTTTTTGATGGTTTTGTTTGTTTTTTGGTATGGAGCTGCAGAAGGTATTTATAAATTTTGGAGATTAATCCCTTGTCAGTCGATTCACTTGCAAAGGTCGTTTTCTCCCATTCTGTGGATTGTCTTTTTGTGTTGTTTAGGGTTTCCTTTGCTGTGCAGAAACTTTGAAGTTTGAGTAGGTCCCATTTGTTTATTTTTGGTTTTGTTGTCAATACTCTGAGAGGTGGATCTGAGATGTTGCTGTTGTTTATGTCAGAGAGAGTATGGCCTGTTTTTTTCTAAGAGTTTGATAGTGTCTGGTCTTATATATAGATCTTTAATCCATTTGGAGTTTATTTTTGTGTATGGTGTTAGGCAGTGTTCTAATTTCATTCTTTTCCATGTGGCTGTCCAGTTTTCCCAGCACCACTTATTGAACAAGCTGTCCTTCTCCATTGTATATCCTTGCCTCCTTTGCAATAGATTAGTTGGCTGTAGGTGCGTGGGTTTAATTCTGGGCTTTCTATCCTGTTCCACTGATCTCTATTTCTGTCTTTGTGCCAGTACCATATGGTTTTGATGACTGTTGCTTTGTGGTATAGTCTGAAGTCAGGGAGCCTGATTCCTCCAGCTCCATTTTTCTTTTTCAGGATGTCTTTGGCTATTTGGGGTCTTTTGTGCTTCCAAACAAACTTTAAAATATTTTGTTCGAGTTCTGTGAAAAATGTCCTTTGTAATTTGATAGGGATTGCATTGAATCTGTAGATTGCCTTGGGTAGTATAGTCATTTTGATAATTTTAATATTGACTGTTCCAATCCAAGAGCATGGTATGTTTTTCCATCTATTTGTATCATCTTTGATTTCTTTCATCAGTGGCTTGTAGTTTTCAGAGTACAGGTCTTTTGTCTCTTTAGGTAGGTTTACTCCTAGGTATTTTATTCTTTTGGATGTGATGGTAAACGGGATTGCATCCCTAATTTCTCTTTTCTGATCTTTCATCATTAATATATATAGAAATGCAGTCAATTTCTGTGTATTAACTTTGTATCCTGTGACTTTGCCAAATTCATGGATGAGCTCTAACAGTTTTCTGGTAGAGTCTTTAGGATTCTCTAGGTATAGTATCATGTCATCTGCAAATAGGGATAGTTTTACTTCTTCCTTTCCAATTTGGATTCCTTTTCTTTTACTTCTCTAATTGCTGTGGCTAGGACTTCCAGAACTATGTTGAAGAGTAGTGGCAAGAGTGGACATCCTTGTCTTGTTCCTGATCTCAGTGGGAATTCTTTCAGCTTTTCACCATTGAGAATGATGTTCACTGTGCTTTTGTCACATATGGCCTTTATCATGTTGAGGTCGGTTCCTGTTATGCCCCCTTTCTAAAGGGTTTTTATCAGAAATGGGTGTTGGATTTTGCCAAAGTCTTTTTCCACATCTATTGAGAGGGTCTTATGGTTTTTATTCTTCAGTTTGTTAATGTGGTGTATCACACTGGTTGATTTGAGGATATTGAAGAACCCTTGCATCCCTGGGATAAATCCCACTTGATCATGATGTACAGTCCTTTTAATGTATTGTTGGATGTGGTTTGCTAGTATTTTGTTGAGGATTTTTGCATCAATGTTCATCAGTGAAATTGGCCTGTAGCTTTCTTTTTTTGTGGTGTCTTTGTCTGGTTTTGGTACCAGGGTGATGGTGGCCTCCTAGAATGAGTTTGGGAGTATCCCTTCCTCTGCAGTTTTTTGAAATAGTTTCAGAAGGAGAGGTGTGAGCTCTTCTCTAGATGTTTGATAGAATTCACCTGTGAAGCCATCTGGTCCTGGACTTTTGTTTGTTGGACGTTTTTTAATCACAGTTTCAATTTCAGTTCTTGTGATTGGTCCGTTCATCTTTTCTATTTCATCTTGGTTTGGTCTTGGAAGATTGTACCTTTCTAAGAATTTGTCCATTTCTTCTAGGATTTCCATTTTATTGGCGTATAGTTGCATATAGTAGTCTCTTATGATCCTTTGTATTTCTGAGATGTCCATTGTTACTTCTCCTTTTTTATTTCTAATTTTACTGATTTGAGTCCTCTCTCTTTTTTGCTTGATAAGTCTGGCTAGGGGTTTATCAGTTTTGTCAATCTTTTCAAAGAACCAGCTTTTCATTTCATTGATCTTTTTTGTGGTTTTCTTTGTTTCCATTTCATTGATTTCTGCTCTGATCTTTATGATTTCTTTCCTTCTACTAACTTTAGGTCTTGTCTGTTCTTCTCTCTTGAGCTGCTTTAGATGTAAAGTTAGCTTGTTTATTTGAGTTTTTCTTGTTTCCTGAGGTGGTCTTGTCTTGCTATAAACGTTGCTCTTAGAACAGCTTTTGCTGCATCCCATAGGTTTGGGAGTGTTGTATCTTCGTTGTCATTTGCTTCTAGGTACTTTTAAATTTCCTCCTTGATTTCTTCAGTGATCCATTGGTTGTTTAGTAGCATGTTGTTTAGTCTCCAAGTGTTTGTGTTTTTTGCAGTTTTTTTCTTGTTGTTGATTTCCAGTCGTATAGCATTGTGGTCGGAAAAGATGCTTGATATGATTTCAATATTCTTAAAGTTACCGAGGTTGAACTTGTAGCCCAGGATGTGATCCATCTTAGAGAATGTTCCATGTGCACTTGAGAAGAATGTGTATTCTGTTGCTTTTGGATGGAACGTCCTATAAATATCTATTAAATCCATCTGGTTTAATGCATCATTCAGGGCCTGTGTTTCCTTATTGATTTTCTGTCTAGTTGATCTGTCCATTGCTGTAAGTGGGGTGTTAAAGTCCCCCACTATGATTATGTTATTGTTGGTTTCTCCTTTTAAGGTTGTTAGCAGTTGCCTTATATATTGTGGTGAACCTATGTTGGGTGCATAGATATTTAAAATTTTTATATCTTCTTCTTGGATTGATCCTCTGATCATTATGTAATGTCCTTCTTTGTCCCTTAAAATATTTTTCATTTTAAAGTCTATTTTGTCTGATATATGTATTGCTATTTCAGCTTTCTTTTGATCCCCGTTTGTGTGAAATATTTTCTTCCATCCTTTCACTTTCAATTTGTATGTGTCCCTAGAAGTGAAGTGGGTCTCTTGAAGACAGCATATTTATGGGTCTTGTTTTTGTATCCTTTCAGCCAGTCTCTGTCTTTTGGTTGGGGCATTTAGTCCATTAACATTTAAGATAATTATTGATATGTATGTTCTTATTACCATTTTATTAATTACTTTGGATTTGTTTTTGTTGCTCTTTTTTCTTTCCTTCTTCTCTTGTTCTTTTCTGCCTAGAGAAGTTCCTTTAGTATTTGTTGTAAGGCTGGTTCAGTGTTGCTGAATTTTCTCAGCTTTTGCTTATCCATGAAGGTTTTCTCCTTCAAATCTGAATGAGAGCCTTGCTGGGTAGAGTAATCTTGGTTGGAGGATTTTTCCTTTCATCACATTGAGTATATCATGCCACTCCCTTCTGGCCTGCAGAGTTTCTGCTGAAAAATCTGCTGATAACCTTATTGGGGTTCCCTTGTATGTGATTTATTTCTTTTCCCTAGCTGCTTTCAAGATTTTCTCTTTGTCTTTAATTTTGGTCAGTTTGATTAATATGTGCCTCAGGGTGTTCCTCCTTGGGTTTATTTTATATGGCACTCGTTGTGCTTCCTGGATTTGAGTGAGTGATTCCTTTCCCATGTTAGGGAAGTTTTCAGCTATTATCTCTTGGAATATTTTTTTTGTCTCCTCCTCTCTCTCCTCCTTCTGGCACCCCTATAATATGGATGTTGGTGTGTTTAATGTTGTCCCAGAGTTCTCTGAGACTCTCTTCATTTCTTTTCAGTCTTTTTTTCTCTTTTCTGTTCTGCATCCATAATTTCCACTAATCTGTCCATCTCACTTATTTGTTCTTCTGCCTCCTGTATTCTGCTGTTAGCTGCCTCTAGCGAATTTTTTATTTCAGTTTTTGCATTTCATATCTTTGCTTGTTTCAGTTTGATATCTTGTATCTCTTTGGTCAGTGTTTCCTGTAAGGTATCCATCTTTGCCTCCAGTTTGTTTCCAATGTCTTGCATCATCTTCAGCATCAACAGTCTAAAGTCTTTTTCCTGGAGGCTAAGAAGCTCCTCCTTGTTTAGCTGTTTTTCTGGGTTTTTTCCTTTCTCCATCATCTGAGTTATAGTTCTCTGTCTTTTCATTTTGATAGGTTTTTGGTGTGGTGACCTTCTTACAGATAATAGAGTTGTAGCCTCTCTTACTTCTGATGTCTGCCCCCCTGTGGCTGAAGTCAGTATGGGGGGCTTGCTGTAGGCTTCCTGATGGGAGGGACTGATACCTGCCCCCTGGTAGGTGGAGCTGATTCTAATCCCTCTGTTGGGTGGGGCTTAGTCTCTGGATGGGATTAGAGGCAGCTGTGTGCCTGAGGGGTCTTTAGGTAGCCTGTTTACTGAGGAGTGGGGCTGTGATCCCACCTGGATTGGTGTTTGCCCTGGGGCTTCTTAGCTGACTGACGGGTGGGACCAGATTTTGCCAAAATGGCCACCTCCAGAGAAAGGCAAGGCTGCCGAATATTCCTGAGAGCTTTGCTTTTAATGCTGTTCCCTCACAATAAGCCACATTCACCCCTGTTTTCCCAGAATGTCCTCCAAGAATTGCGGTCAGGTTTGACCCAGATTCCTATGGAGACTTTGCTTTGCCCTGGGACCCGTGCACGTGAAAATCTGTATGCACCTTTTAAGAATGTGGTCTCTGTTTCCCCCAGTCCCATGGAGCTCCTGCACACAAGCCCCACTGGCCTTCAATGCCAGATGCTCCAGGGGCTCTTTCTCCCCATGCCAGATCCCCACACGTGAGAGTTTGATGTGTGGCTCAGAGCTCTCACTCCTATAGGTGAGTCTCTGCGAACCAGTTAGTTTCCAGTCTGTGGAGCTTCCCACCCAGGAGGTATGGGGTTGTTTATATAGTGAAATCGCCTCTCCTACCTCTTGATGTGTCCTCCTCTTTTTCTTTTGGAGTAGGACATCTTTTTTAAGGTTTCCAGTCCATTTGGGTGAAGAGTGCTCAGCCTTTAGTTGTGAATTTTGTTGTTTTTAGGAGAGAAGTTGAGCTCCAGTCCTTCTATTTTGCCATCTTAATCCTGTCTCCCTATATATATCTCCTATTCATTTTTGATATTAGAATTCTGCTTACACTTTATAATGGAAGGCTCAATGGTATGCTTTTACATTGTTTCCTCAGCACCCTGATGAGCAGAGAGCCACCCTTAATGAGCTCTTTAGTGAACTTGTTGGTTCTCTCCAGCTCAATCTCGTGACACTGCAGGTGAAATCCGGGCTGTCCAAGTAGGAGTCACTGAACTCCAGAGTCTGCAGCCCCATAGCACTGGCACTGCCGTTGGCTGCCCAGGGCAGGTCCCGGCTGGCAGTGGAGGCAGGGACAGCTGGCGACCGCAGCTGGCGCCTGGGACGCGCGATCCTGGGGAACCAGCCAGGACGGGAGGGGACATGCAAGGGAAATGTGTCCCGCACACCGCATCCCCTGTGCCAAACTCAGCGGCACGCGGATGCCTCAAGGCTCAGGCTTCTTCCCCTGAGGTGAGGCGAGTGACCATCAAGCATTTTATATTTTAAGTGATCTTTTCAATCACATCAAGTGTTTACTATAAAAATTAGTTGTTACATTATGTGATACAGATTCTCTTCTAATAGCAACTTCCCAAGTTCAAGGTATGTATGAGATCATAAATTATGAATGCAGGAGGTATCTGGTGTACTAAAATGCATTCTTTTATCTTTGTTTTTTTTTAGGGCCGACCCACGGCATATGGAGGTTCCCAGGCTAGGGGTCAAATTGGAGCTGTAGCCACCGGCCTACACCACAGCCACAGGAACACAATATCCGAGCCATGTCTGCAACCACCACAGCTCACGGCAATGCCAGATCCTTAACCCACTGTGCAAGGCCAGGGATCGAACCTGTGTCCTCATGGATGCTAATCAGATTCGTTTCTGCTGAGCCATGATGGGAACTCCCCTTTTATCTATTTTGAAAAGGTAATTTAACTCCATCTAACATAGAGAGAATAGGCATAAGGCAAATTAATATGCCATGGACTTAATTGGTGCTTCTATCTAGTCAGAATATTTATATTTAATTTTTTAAAGGAAATTTTTAGAGAAGCTAGGCTGGGAGCATTCTGACAATCCATTGCATGCCTTGTATTCTACTGCTGACTTAAAAAAATGCCCAACCTGCAAGTTGAGGGTTAAGTTTGGGGCAAAATTAAGACTGAAGCCTGGGAGACAGCATCTCAGGTAGCCTCGAGAAAACCACTCTGAGGATGTGAGGGGGGAGTCAGGATAGATAGCATAAAGGTGAGAGGGAGGTGCACACTGCCACACACCCATTTACACAAGTTTGCTGCTGATCTCATGACGGTGACTATGAGTCCTGATGAGCAGACATGACCATGATGGATTTCAGTGTTTTTCTAGATAGAAAGATGCAAGAATTCAGCTCATAAATCTTCTCTTAAAAATATCTATCTGAAGACCTGTTCTTCCAGTTTTTCCAGAGCACAGAGTGCCTCACTCCTGATCTTCACCCTGAGCTCCACCCACGGAGGACTGTGGGTCAGCATCGCAGGGGCTCATGATTTAATCCATGTCAAGGCTGATGGCAAGAGCCCATCTCCAGTTCACACCACAATAACCAACATGTTGTACTTTGCTATAATTTATTTATAAAATTATTTATTTATTTATAAAACAATCATATACTACTGATTGATCGCTTACTAGATAAGTGCTTGATGTTGAGGTTACAAAAAATAACATATGGTCCCTACTCTAAAGAATGAAGTTCTAATGAGGATGTGTAAAGAGAGGAATTATAGTCATGTGATATTAGAATGTGAATTTAGGGAGAATGTGTGATTGCTCTATTGATCTTAATGTTTGTTTCTAGATTTTTAACTCTACTAATAAAATGACTGTAGAGAATATTTGTCTTGTATATGTATATCAAAAAGCTTCTTTGTCTCATTATACAAGGAACTCAGAAATGAAAAAGAACTTGAGGAAGTAAGCTGAAGACTTATTTAAGTGAGCAGTGTGCTTGCAGAGGGGAGGAGGGCAGATGGGGTGGGTGTGGGGGGCAGCTGCCCTGTGTTTCTTTGGCACACTGGTTCTGAGCGGCATGCAAATTAATGGGCAGAATAGTCATTGGTAAGGAGGGGCTTGGGGGTTTTATTCCTTGCTTTTCATCCCAGCTCCACCTTCCTAAAGGGGGGGGGGGAGGTTGTCCTTAATTAGCCTTGATTGGAAGTGTCATGGCATTGATCCACAATAAGAAATTCTTATTTGCAAGGCTAATGTTACTGTAATGAGGGCATAATGAACAACAGGTTACATTTGGACTCAAGATTCATTCCTTGTCCCTCTTTTCTTTGTCTGCCTCCAGGACACTTATCATGCCAAAATCTGTGGTTTCCTGTGAGTCTGGAGTTTCCCACTTTTTTTTGCCTATGGACCCTGCCATTTACAAGATAGGTGGTTTCCTGCCACCTAGCCCATGGCTCCCACTTTCTCTGCTCATACCTAAATATCTGCCTGCTGTAGCCTGAGGAGTTGCTTACTCGTGGTCTGGTGCATAGAGTGACATTTACTGAGATTCAGGAAAGGTGTAAGTCACTGACCATGTCTTACACTAAGTAGAAGGCTGTGATTTTCAGCATTTATAACAAAGGCAAATCCACACAGTTTCGAGCACTCTTTTTTCATGAGCAATGACTAGAGAGAATTCATCTGGTTCAGAGGTGGCTAGACTATGGGGAGGCCACACCAAAGGTTTAGATTGCTTTTCTGTGGACCAGTGATCTCATTTATTATAGTACATATTGAGCAGAGACTCTGAACCTCATTAATCTCCTCCTAAAACCTGATGATGATGTAGGCAGATATAAATTTCAAAGAGGCAGACAACATAAGAATTTTCAATGAAACTAGATCGGATTTTATTGTAATAGTTCTAACTTGCCAGAATGAGTCCTATAAAAATACTTTATTCATTGACATTCTTGTGACTTATTTCAACCATGACTATGGTTTGATTCACGTGCTTGCCTTTCAGGTTTTGAAAATTGCAGCTTAGGAGAGTTTATAAACTGCAACAATACCTTAAGGAAATTTTATTAACAAATGTATAGAAAGTGAGAGTAAACTCATAGTTTCAACTTTAACACTGATCATCAAAAGAGCAAAAATGTCATCAACTTATTAAAGAATAAATACATAAAGAAATACGTAACAGTGAATAATAAAAAGCAGAGCCCTTAAGTTAACTTTCAAACATTAGTTCAACTCAGATAATTCCATGTTTGCTTTCTTCCTCCAAAACAATTTTGTATGTTATTCTATATGTTACAATTTTAGTAGACTTAGTTAGCATGGTATTTCAAGGCTGCCATCAATTCCTATGTTTTTCAACTATTCTGAAGTCAGAGGAGTAGATTGTCTATAACTTTCCTTATTAAATTATTATTTTACCATGTACAATAGTTGTTGATTTATAATGTATTTTATTTTTCTTTGGGATGTCATAGAGATGAATAAAAGGATTGTATCTAAATGCTTTACAAACCCAGGAAATCATGCATGAGATGAACATTTCTGATATTTAATTAAACCAGTTCTCTTTATTTTTAAAAAGACATTGAAATTAAGAATGAAATTTATCCATATACTAAAAGCCAGAGGGAAATAATAAAAAAAAATCTTAATTAATGAAAATTTGTTTTTGAAGTAACACAATTAGGATGTTATTTTAAAAGTATACTTTTTTTTTTTTTGTCTTTTTGCCTTTTCTAGGGCCACTTCCCGCGGCATATGGAGGTTCCCAGGGTAGGGGGTCTAATCAGAGCTGTAGCCACTGGCCTATGCCAGAACCACAGCAACTTGGGATTCGAGCCGCATCTGCAATCTACACCACAGCTCACGGCAACGCAGGATCCTTAACCCACTGAGCAAAGCCAGGGATTGAACCCGAAACCTCATGGTTCCTAGTCGGATTTGTTAACCCCTGTGCCATGACGGGAACTCCCTTGAAGGTATACATTTTAAAACATACATTGAAACAGACAAATAACATGACTGAGAGTTGGACAAAAACTTGGTCGTCTTGATAATGTGCTTTATTTCCCCATAGAGCATTTCTCTTAAATATTTCACATGCTGTGGCTACATCTTCTGTAGTTTTAGTAGCCAGTTCACTAAGTCAAAGAAATTAAATCAGTCCTGTCAGTATTTTAAGATGAAGTTTCTTCATATGCTGGAATGAGGAAGAGACTAAGAATTCTGTTTCTTCTCCTCTCCTTTCAAATAGCAGCATTTCCAACTTTTGTCATCCAGTCAGCTGTGGAGGAGTACGTTGCCATGAACTCACCCCAGAGACGTGGACTATGAATGTTGGGATATAGATGATGGTGAGACACCTGCATGTGTTTTCTGGACCAGAATTAACATGTGTCCTCAGCAGTGCAGTCCCTGAATTGACACTTCTTAAATTAGCTCAGGAGGGACTGCCCCCCCTTGAGAATTGGAATAGAAAACAAAACGGGTACCCTGGCAGGTTTTCCCCTGTAACACTGAAACGTTTCTTCTGTTCCTTTTTTGTCTCTTATGCTCATTTTAACTTTACATTTCTTTCATGATATAGTTTTCTCAAACTTCAGAGTGAAATTGTCACTCCAGAATAGTGTTCATATTTATTTTGGGACTTTTGATCCCATCAAAGCAGGGTCCTCTTACCTCAGCGTGAAGATGGAGAACCAGGGCCGGCTGAGGGTATGGCTCTGGCCTCAGTAGTTACTGTGGATCCATAGAGTGAAGCAAAATTGCCTTGTATCTTGAGGCTCTATTTCATCACTTGTGAAATAAGAGGTTTGAGTAGGTTATCCTGCCAAACTTTGTTTAATCAGCAGAATTACACTGACTTAATTTATCTTCACTTTAACACACCCTTGTATGCCAAAATATTGCCCTAAATCATTAATGAAATGACATTTAAATTTTCCAAACCAATGGGAGGGAGCCATCTTGTGGTTTACGCCCAGAGCAATATGCATTGACAAAACTGCAGAATGTGGATAATCGTTGAAAATATAATTGCTTTAGATACCTTATGAGTATGATCGAAATTCTTAACTTATAGGTAATTTAAAAACACTTCAATTCTGGATACGAGTAATTGTTCTTTAGACAATTCTGGGAACTTGTTTGAAACTAAGAGTGTAGGGTACCTAGCATGTTGTTGTTATCTATTTTCTTATTTAGTGAAGACGTTTCAGTATGTTCTGAGTTATTAGTTGTAATGCTTACTAGATGCCAAAGGGGTTCAGGAAATAATGTAGAATAATGCTATTGAAAGAGACAACTGCATATTACTTTTATACTCTGTAATTACATTTCTGAACCATAAGAATCAAACCTGTTGACAAATCAGAGAGTTAAATGTGCTAATAATGGCATGTGAGCATATTTTGTTGCTTAAGAATATAATATATAACATATATTAAAATATATGAAGGTTTAGAATAACACCAATGTAACAGTTAATAAAAACAAGCTAATATTAAATCCTATTAAATTAATATTATGGTAGTTCCAAGGCTAGGGGTCGAATTGAAGCTGTGGCTGCCAACCTACATCACAGCTCATAGAAACACCAGATCTTTAACCCACTGAACGAGGCCAGGGATCAAACTCACATCCTTATGGATACTGGTCAGGTTTGTACCTGCTGAGCCACAATGGGAACTCCCCCAAGACGTAATTCTTTATATAAGTAAAATAAAATCTTTTATCATTTATCCTAATATTTTCATTAGTTAACTTTCACAAATGGTATAAAAAAGATATTTTTAATAAACCAAGTCAGCATCAGTAAAGGGTTTCTGATTGCTTAGATTCAGAGCAAATTACAAATACATACTATTTCCATGTATTTCTCATTCCTCCTCTTTCTCATTCAGCATGGAAAAAACTGAATCAACAACCTGAATTGGGAAAAAAAAAAAAATATATATGTATATATATGTAATATATATATTTTTTACTGCCACACCTGCCGTGTATGGAAGTTCCTGAGCTAGGGGTCAAATCGGATCTGAAGCTGCAGGCCTACGCTAACCACAGCCACACCAGATCTGAGCCACATCTGCAACCTACACCACAGTTCATGGCAACGCCAGATCCTTAACCCACTGAACAGGGCCAGAGATCAAACCCGCGTCCTCGTGGATACTAGTTACTAGTCATGTTCATTAGTGCTGAGTCACAATGGGAACTCTGGAAAAATATTTTAATTTACTAAATGCAAAACAGGAATGTACATTCCATAATTTTAGAAAAGGTTAAGTCTTGTAGAGAGGTTACTGATTGCCCAGAAACAGTACTAACATAAAGTATACATTAAATAAGCCTCTTGTCCATGACACATGGTTTCTGAAGATGTTATTTTCTTTCTTGCTTTGCTCCTGGATGTGGAGGAAACTTTCTTGTTTGCCATCCCTTGAGGTTTTCATGGTCTAATCAGGAGGGACTGATGATAATAGGAACAAAGGAAGGGCCCAGAGATAAGATTATCACCAGGTAGATTTCTGGTGCCTATTATGGTATTTATTAAATACAGTGTAACAAATTAAAACCATATTTCTTTCAAAGAATTTAATAATCCATTATCAACCTTCTATCAGCAACTTTCTGGTAGCTAAAAAAATAAATAAACAAAGCTATGGTTTTGGATTTTCTACTCTATTTCCAAATAATTTGGAAATTTGAATAAATTCACCCGATTTCCTATTTTTATTTAACTCATTTTTTTTGATTAGTCACTTGGGAAATATAAGTCTACATTCTTAAGAATGATCTTTCATAGAATAAGTATTTCAAGATAGGTCAATCTGTACAATGTTACTTTTTTTTGAAGAAAACCCCCCCCTGTAAATATATAAATACAATTATTTCTATAACTATTTAGAAGGGCATTCATTCATTCATTCATTCCGAAGAAGATGCAATCTGACTTCACCTCAAAAGAGTCAAAGAGTAATATCTTACAGATGGCTTAAGCCCAGAGACCTGTTTGGAAGACCAGAAGCCATTAGGCTACACAAGCAGATGTTGTCATTTGATTTCTAACTAATATTCATTGTTTGGAGGACAAGTCTTCAGACTCCTCAGGCCTCAACTCACAGCAGGGACGAGTGAGCCCAGTTTCCGGTTCCAACTGTTCTCAGTGGATTTTTTTTTTTTTAATTTTTAAATTTTTTAAAAAATTAAATTTTTTTTTTTTTTGTTTTTCAGGACTGCACCCATGGAACATGAAATTTCCCAGGCTAGGAGTCGAGTCAGAGCTGCAGCAGCCTGCCTAGACCACAGCCACAGCAACGTGGGATCAGAGCCCCGTCTGCGACTTATACCACCGTTCATGGCAATGCTGGATCCTTGACCCACTGAGTGAGGCCAGGGATCAAACCCTCATCCTCATGGGTACTAGCCAGGTTCGTAATCCGCTGAGCCACAATGGGAACGTGTGAATGTACTTTTTGGAGCAGCACACTGTTGGGTAAAGACCACCTCACCTGGTGACTTGCTAAGACAACACATGGGGTCAAATATAAGGAAACAGAAAAACAAAATACCTATTATTGTAGCTAACTATTGTAGTGCAATAACTCTGGCCTTATTCCAATTTAAGTTTCCCATGAATGTGTAATTAGCCATGTAAATTGTACAAAATTACAAACAAGGACTATATATATATAGAAAATAAGTTTATCAAGGAAGAAAGCAACTATCAGCAAGAAACAACTGGGATAAAATACTTAGAGAAAAACACCTGATTTAGTGGTCTGGAAAATGGTGACGATAATGAGAATAATGAAAATATTTTAAATCATGAAAGTGCACCTTGAATTTTTCAAATTATAGTTTACCAGTAAGTTATGCACATTATGCTTATACACATGTTGGTTAAGCATCTTTCACATATAGATACCAGTAGCACTTGTACTTACAGCTGACCTTGCTTGAGTCTAGGGCAGCATTTCAGTCAAGAGTTTCCACTGACATTATGGCATGAACCACCCAAGTGCAACTCAAGCAGTTTGTGAAGGCCAGCTCATCAAGGAAACGCAATTCCTAGTTACCAAGTATTTCCCATCTATCAATTTTCCTGAACCCTGGGCAGCAAATAAATACCAAAAGACATATACATTATATGTAGTCCCAAAATGAGAGACAAGTTATCATATGCCATACTGCAATATTTCCTTAAATTTCCTATATATTAAAGTTTCTCTTATTTCTTTGCCAACTATTATACTATCACTAAACTCCAGGCCAACTATGTAAAGGGAAATAAATCATGCTGAAATTCTAAAAAAAGAAAAATAATAAGCTGACACCATTTTGAAATGGTCTCTATTGGCAAGTTAAGTAAAAGTGATATATTCAATAAACAGATTTTAAGGAAATGACTTTCAAACAAACAAAAAATTATAAATACAACAATGTCAAATCTTTTTTTGTTTCGTTTTTTTTTTTTTTTCTTTTATAGGACCACCACACCCACTGCATATGGAAGGTCCCAGAATAGGATGCCAGCCTACACCACAGCTCACGGCGATGCCAGAGTCTTAATCCACTGAGTGAGGCCAGGGATCGAACCTGCATCCTCATGGATACTAGCCAGGTTTGCTAACCACTGAGCCATGATGGGAACTCCTGAATCATTTTTCTAGGTAGTAACACATCTTCTCTCATTCTGTTCTGACTTGAAAAGTTCCATTCACCAGCCTCCTTACTGTACTTCTTCTATAATGGGATGCATATATTGAGACGTCTCTGAATGATATATCACTGGGTTCATAATCTTGATATACCAGTGTCCATCGGAACAGAAATACATGACCTTCGTCAGTAAAACAACATGGTACTTTGACAAAATGGGACAAAAGAGTCATCCATATTCTTTAAAAGTATTATTTTTATTGTTTTTGGTCCAATTATCTACTGTTACATGATAAATACCATATACTCTACCGAGTTAATGACTCTCATTTGAGAATATGTTACTTAAGAACTGAAGATAACACAAAGAGAAACAAGTTGATAAAACCATGCATACAATTTTAAATATATTTTCAGCATAGGCTCCTGAAAAATATGACAGCATCTGGACAGGAAAACAGACAAACATCTGACTCAGGAAGACATGTTTTACATCTACAGAAAAAATAATCAACGCCACAGAATTAGCAACACTTTTTTGGTAGTCTTTTAAACATCTTGGCTCACTAATAATAAATCACTGTATACGATATTACAATTATACATTGAAAATATATGGCACATATTCTTTTGTTTTCCAGAGCATATTATATAATATAGAATGGCAGATCTACTTCACTCTGTTTCTCCCCAGTCTCATCATCTATCATTCATTAAAATACAAACTTAAGGAAAAGCCATTGCATAATTCGAAGAGATGAAAGTGAAGGAGTGCAAAATTATTCAAGCATGTTCAATACGGTCTCACATCTGAATCCCTTCCTGGCCTTTGACTCACAGTGCCTTACTCTTTGTTTACATTACAAGCCAGGCTGGATAATGATTATACAGGTGGGTTGCCAGGAGGTACCTTGGCTAAAACCACCCCAGAGAACTTTTAAAATAAGACAACTTAATTCATTATATTTTTATTACAGCTTTACTCTAAAAAAATATTATGTTTGGCTGATAGTTTTTAAATTCATATTATTTAGGGTTTCATACTATATTTTCATATCATGAAACAATTTTAAATACTTAACTTAAAATTATTGCTATGGTAGAGGAAGATATTTAAAGCTACTGCAAATGATTTACATAGAAATTTTTATCAATTTCTCTCTTTATCTACATAGATGGTTGATTTTTTATTTCTTTATTTTATGAACCTGAAAACATCTCATCATTGCATAACACAAAGTGCATTGAGGAGTGGCTTAAATGAGAATAAAGCTGGTGGTAAGAGGTTGAAAAAGAGTCTTAATAGAGCCTAAACACAGGCAGCAGATATGAAAAAGCACATGATGTGCTGTCCTTAAGGGAATAGAGTAGCCTTAGCTGAAATAAAATGCTTTTTCTTTCTCTCTCTCTTTCTGTTCTTTTTCTTTCTTTCTTCCTTCCTTTCTTTTCCTTCCTTTCTTTCTTCCTTCCTTTCTTTTCCTCCCTCCCTTCCTTCCTCACTGCACCCATGGCATATGGAAGTGCCCAGGCCAGGGACTGAATATGAGCTGCAGCTGCAACCTACGCTGAAGCTGTGGCAAAGCCAGGTCCTTTAAACCCACTGCGCCAGGCCAGGGATCAAACCCTGCCTCTGCAGCAGCCCAAGCTGCTGCAGGCATATTCTTAACCTTCTGCAACACAGGGGAAACTCCCAAAATCATTTCTTGATGAAGATAAACTTGTTTGTTTTTTTAATCACTTGGAGCTGTGTCACAAAAGAACAGGTTGCCTTCAGAATAAAGAGCTACCTGTTGCTCTAAGAGTTTGAGGAGAATGTGGATCATTCTGTACCGGGAATGCACCAGGGATGGTGAAAGTGCTGACATTAAAAAGGAAGCTGAACTGAAACAGCTCACAGGTTTATTTTTAATTTTAAGGGTATCAACAGGAAATAATTAAAGGGAATTTGTTTTCTTTTTACAGCCGTACCTGCAGCATATGGAAGTTCCCAGGCTAGGTAGGGACTGAATTGGAGCTGCAGTTGCCAGCCTACATCACAGCCACAGCAACACCAGATCCGAGCTATGTTAAGGACGTGGGGTTAAGGATGTGGCCACACTGGATCCTTAACCCAACTGAGAGAGGCCAGGCATTGAAACCACATCCTCACAGGCCACTACGTCGGGTTCTTAACCTGCTTAGCCACAATGGGAACCCCTAAAGTGATTTTGAAGAAAGAAAACATTTTAAAGCTTTCATTGTTAAATTGGGTATTATTAGAATAGGTTTGTATACATTCATGTCGATTGCTCTCACTTGTGGAACTTTTGACAATAATCCAGAATTTCACATCTTACACTGAACATACTGAATTCAGGTCTCAGAACAGTGCCAGGTACATAGAAGGTGCTTGAGGAATGTTTGTTGAATCAGTGATTGAATTATAATCTCTCCTGTTGAACATCAGCATGGATACATGTTTAAAAATGAGTAAGGGGTTCTCGGGAGTTCCTATTGTGGCTCAGTGGTTAACGAATCTGACTACGAACCATGAGGTTGCGGGTTTGATCCCTGGCCTTCCTCAGTGAGTTAACCATCCGGCATTGCCACGAGCTATGGTGAAGTCGCAGATCCCGTGTTGCTGTGGTGTAGGCCAGCAGCTACAGCTCTGATTAGACCGCTAGCCTGGGAACCTCCATGTGCCACGGGAGTGGCCCTAGAAAAAACAAACAAACAAACAAAAAAAAGAGTAAGGGGTTCTAATGTACAGCCGGGAATCAGAATCACTATTTTAAAAATAATACTCCACCACTTTAAAATCCTCTTATTTTGCTTATACATGAACCATGAAAAATACTGAGAAAACTGCCTGTTAAGACACCATGAAATCATTCAATATAACTAGTTATTACTAATTTTTTTCAAAGAACTGTTTGACAAATATTAAATCATTTTTCAAAGATAATCTGAACAGTGGTTTACAATTCTACCATTAATAGCTGGAGAAAAATTTGACCCACATGCTTTGTTTATGTGTTGTTGAGGCAAAACATTGCAGTTTCATAAATAAGAGATGGTCAAATCAAATGACCGCATTGCTCATATTTCCCATCGGGAATCCCTGCTATTGCAAAACACAGAATTATGGACTTTTGCCCAGAAAAGTTGACTTCCTTTGCATTTCCAATTTGAAGAAATTTACCCTATAAACAACATAGAATTGTAAGTGTGCATGAGTGTGTGTGCTTGTGCATGTGTGTGTGTATGTGTGTGCGTGTAAGAGAGGGAAAAGGAAAGAAAGGAGGGGACCATAAAAACTGTAGAAAATATTTTTTTTCAATTTTTTTTAAATGATAGAAGAAAAAAATGATAAGAGGATCTAGCTTCTAGCTCAGGATTTCTCTGTCTTTTGGACCAATTTCTAGTAGAAGCTTCTCCCGAATATTTTCCCTGCCTTCATTATTTCCAAATCCTTTTGGGGAGGGGGCAGGTAATAGTTTACGCATGGGCTCTAAGCATCTTTGTTTGAAAAGTATGCATCACTTTACTTCTTAATAATTAAAATAACAGCTGTCTTCCTATGGAAGTTCACTTTATAATATCAGTGTGTGTTGGTTTTTTTTTTTTTTTTTGTCTTTTGTCTTTTCGTTGTTGTTGTTGTTGCTATTTCTTGGGCCGCTCCCGCGGCATATGGAGGTTCCCAGGCTAGGGGTTGAATCGGAGCTGTAGCCACCGGCCTACACCAGAGCCACAGCAACGCAGGATCCGAGCCGCGTCTGCAACCTACACCACAGCTCACAGCAACGCCGGATTGTTAACCCACTGAGCAAGGGCAGGGACCGAACCCACAACCTCATGGTTCCTAGTCGGATTCGTTAACCACTGCGCCACGACGGGAACTCCTCAGTGTGTTTTTGAAGAGGAATGGGGCTGGGATAAAAGTTTAATTTTAAAGTTAATTAAATCAATACAATTCATATTACGGGCTGCTTATTTATTCACAAAGAGTTTATATAATAAGAATAAAATGGGATTGTTATATTTTACCACTCTTTGTAGTACATGAACCAAAAAATAAAAATCAGTGTATCTGCTAAGGAAGACAGCTCTGGTGTTATGGGTAAGGGGGAACCTATGTATTTATATTTACTGTATTTTCTAAAATATTTTATTGAAAAGCACCCATTGTCTTACAGCCACAAACTGTAATTCTTCTTATCCTTTTTAGCATCCCTTTAAAACGTCAAAGTGACGAGTTATAAACTTCAAGGTCTAAAATATATCATGGAAACTGGAAATGGTGACTATCTGCTAGGTCAGAGATCATTGTTCGGGAATTCCCATAGTGGCTCAATGGTTAAGGAACCTGAATAGCATCCATGAGGACGTGGGTTCGATCCCTGGCTTCACTCAGTGGATTAAGGATCTGGCATTGCAGTGAGCTGTGGTGTAGGTCACAGACATGGCTTGGATTCCAAATTGCTGTGGCTGTGGTGTAGGCCAGCGGCTACAGCTCTGAATGGACGCCGAGCTTGGGAATCTCCATATGCCTCGGGTTCAGCCCTAAAAAGACAAAAAGACCAAAAAAAAAAAAAAAATCATTATTCGGTGATCATTGAAATAGGATTATTTTGTACTGCTCTGAATGGCACTATGGCCCCAAGGAAAATTACAAAGGCATTGTGGAGAACAAGATTTGGTTATCATTATATTTAAAATTTCAGTATTTTATAGAATCCTAATCCTCATAGTCAGACCTTTCCACTGCCTGTGAGTCAGATAGGTTCAGCTAAGGAAAGTGCTTTGTCAAAAATATTGGAAAGACATCACCAGAAAGTCCTTTGATTTTACTTGAGCCAATTACACAATTTGGGGCACAGTTTTAAGAAATACTGAAATTTGTCACTTAAAAATATTGTGCAGTTTTTGCATCCAAATTCCTCTCTGAAAGGTTCATGACATCAGCAAGTTTTTATAGTCTGGCAGAGTTGATGGTGCTAAAAGTTCCAACACCTCTATAACAGCATATAACTCACTCCAAAAGCCAAGCATGGGCAATGAAATTATCTAGTTCGAAAACTGAATACCCAAAGGAACAAGCAAAATGTAGTTATCATAATTGTGCTTAATAGGTAAATATAACTAAAAAGACAAGCTTGTAATTATAAAGATGCAAAAACTATTCTCTGAGTCACTAAGACAATTTCCATCAAATCCCCTCGGAGAACTAAGGTGATTATTAGTGTATAGATTATATTTCCACGGATTATATTTTCCTGGGATAGACTGTTAAAATTAAAATACCTTGCGGGTGGAAACCATACTTATCCTCTTAATGTGTTTTAATCAAATTCACTACTTTACAATCTTTGCCTTGTCAGCATCAGTGAATACTGATGGAGTACATAAAAGTTTATGCTGTGTCCTTGGAGTGGTTACTTTTCTTTACTAGGTTAGCATCAACTAGATGAGAAATACATGTGGTACCTGCTCATAAATTTTGATAGCTTTTGCTATTTGTATGTTGCACAGTCTGTGAAATCTCTTTTAGAGTTGGAAACATGATCTCAAAGGCTATTCATGACTGATTGGTCTAAGAACTGCGTCCCATATTCATTCTGAGTTTCATTCTGAGAGTGTCTGAAGTGAGGGACACCTGTGATTTTCAGGATTGCCTACTTCCTACTTTTTATTTGAGATTATTTTCTACTTTTCATATTGCCAAGTCCCATGTTTCCTTGAGTCCATTTCATGGTATGTGTACTTTATAGGTAAAAGGAAAATTGAGCTGCCAATGTAACATTTAGTCTTTCAAAGTGACTAGCAGGTTGAGGTATATCACGTTAAGAATAGAAAGGTGTGTTTTTAAAAATAAGATGAGAGACATTCAGAAAAGGGGATGTATAGTATGGAGGATACACATATTTTTCTTCTAAAATCATAACCTCAAGTTACACGGGGTGCTAAAGTAGTTAACAACTTACTCTCTTCTGTTGGCTTATTTTTTTTTTCACATTTTTTTCCCTAAAATCCCCATTATCTTCGATAAGATCTTTGGAATTCAAAAACCCAGTGCATGTATTCATATTTTAGGGATACACAGATTTAGAGCATTTATAAATCAAAATTAAGATAATGGTTATTAGAATATATTCATAGACTAGTAATTGATTATTGGATAAGTAGTCATAATGGTCCCTTAAATACAGCAGTTGGGAGTTGGATGGGCTTTCCAGGTGAGCAGAACTGTTATGGAGAAACATCATGAAAGTTTGGAGACTCTTTCAAGACCCTTGGCTTCCTTGCTTCTATGGTTTCTTTCTAGAATTTGTTTTAAATAGTAAAGAAAGTTCTAGGTCCTCACTCTAGTTGAACTCCACTTCTAATGGTTAGGAAAGAAAGAGAAGGATGGTGTGTACATGCTAAGGTGCAAGGTTTCCTTAAAAATTCACATGGAACCATATATTTCAATAGTTGAGAGACATAATTATAAAAAAAAAGTGAAGTAAAACTACATGTATAAAAATTACAAACTTTCTGACGTGGCTATTTTGAAATACTTCAGAAAATCCACTTTAGAATTCCAACTTATGTGTGAGTAGTTAGTGCATATGCACATTTTGATCTTCTCACCATGGATAGATTTCTGGTTGGTTTAATTTGAAATATTAGGGCTTGACATAGGGCTTATTTAGGCAAATCCTACTGAGGGATGGTAATTACAATGTAGCTTTCCTGTTTTAAAGGGTCTATAAGAATTCATTAGAGGGGACACATTCCTTCAACAATTTGGATTCAGCTATATTTGCTATGTCACTGTTGCCCTATGAGTGAAATGTTGGAGTATTTACTTAGTGTTGTTAGATAATGGTAAGTCTATATATGCCTAAGCAAAGTATAATCCTTTTTTGTGATAGAGCTCTACCATAGCAACATCCCTGCTAAAAACATTGTTTCATGGCTAGTATTTTTACATTCCAAGTTTCAGGTTTAAAAAAGAGACATTTTTAATACTCTCAAATATTAAAAAAAAAAAAGTGATGTGAATTTCTCAGGGGGCACAGGTTCCCTGTATTTCTGTTTACTTTTGGCAGAATTGACTTAAACAATGATGAAGAATTTTTAAAAATAAGATGTGTGAAGTATAGAAAAATGTATTCAAGTATCTCAGATACATATTGAGACAATGTAGTTTAGCATTTCAAACTTCCTAGTTTATCTGCAGAGAATACAAACAACCTATCTTACTCCATCTTTAGTATAAGAATATATGTCCATGGTTTTGGTTCATACACACCCAGTGAAGGATATATTTAACTTTAGGGTGCACACTCCTCAAAATAAATAAAGCACATAGTAATAACTTCTTTCAGTTGTGAGCTTTGCCAAACTTTAATGCCAAACTTTTTTTTAAAATAGTGTTTTAAATTACTTAAAAAGAAGCAAAATTTGTCTTTCAAGCAAAAGGTGCTAAGCAGACATTATTTTTTAGAAGTTATTTTTAAAGTACAATTAGGTAGACCAAAGTTCAATAACATTGAGACATTTTTTAGCTTCGAATGGCAGTTCTTGCTTTTAGTTTGAGAGTAGTTGAAGGTCAGAAAATAGTACTGTCCGGTTCAAGAATTGGCTTGTTTTTCGCTCTTAAATCTGAATTAATCATTTTCTTAATGGTTAAAACTTTTTCTGTCAGTAATTTGGTAGACTGAATTTCCATTTAGTGAATCTGATCAGAGTTTGGTTCAATTTAACCTAGAACTCTATCATCTATCTGCATTTAATTATACTACACAAAATGAATTAGTGCCCCATTGTAGTTGAAAGAATTCTATGGGGTTGCTGATAAATTTTAAGTACAAATTTTATTTAAAATTATTCACATCAAGTGAATGGCTAATATATTGAGATCATTAATTCAGAAATATAAAACAATCAATCCTCACTTTATAGAAATGACTTACTTATATAATGACTTACTTTTATAATTTAGAATTAAAATCTTCCCTCCTTACATTTGGAGCTAGGAGTTGGAACCCACATAACTTTGATGGGAAATCTGTTCTTATTAAAAAAATCTTTCATAAATCCTTTTTTTCATTAAATTCATTTTTATCAAAATGTAAATACTATAATCCCATTGAATTTTAAAGTCTCATTCTAAGCTAAAATATAAAAGTCTTACTGAACTTTGTTCAGTTATATCAAAACATTAAACATAATTACTTACAGACTATTAAGCAACTATTCAAAATCTAACAAAACAAAGATGCTGGCTTGAATTTTTCACTGTTTGGCAATACTTAAAAATACATAGCTATAACACTTTTTAAAAATAACATTGTTTTCAGTATATCCACCTTCATTCATAGAGATAAAAAGTTAAGAAAAGTAGATTTTGTATATAATATGATCTTTTAGACCATTAAAAATTTTTCCAAACACAGAAATTTAGTATTTAAAACAATCAAATTTAGTAGCTAAACAATAAAGGTTTTTAATTTTAATTCTAATTTGAATTTTTTATTATGACCTATGTCGGCTCGATAGTAGTTATATATACAATCCTCTATCACTGAGTTTCCCACTGAATTATCTGATTATTTTTCTATCTTGTAAATGCAGTATAAGGAAATATAGCCTCAAGCTACTAATTTTTTATCTTCAACATTTCATCCTTTTTCCTTTTCCAAAGTTTACTGTGCGAATTTTACTTTTGTGAGATTTGATGTTGAATTAAAAAATAAAAAAATTCCAAAGTCGTTTTCACATGTACTATTATGTGATATCATACAAACACATTAACAGTAATACTTCCACTTACACTAATTAGTGTGAAAGAACAGATTATCTTAAATTAATATGAAGTAGAATTCCCCATACTACATGTATTTTTTATCCACTAAAGGAATCTTAACTGCCTCATGACTTTGCATAGCAAATCATAATAATACCTTCCCATATGCCTCTTGAATACAGCGGTCATCATTTGTACACCACAAACACACACACACACACACACACACACACACACCTCTACAGCAAAACCCCTTCCTTCTGGTTGACTGTTTGCACTTGCACGACTCTAGAGACTTAATCTTGCTGCTGATGGATATCCTCATGCCTAAGAATTTTATAGATAACCCAGTAGAAAACATTAAAAATCAAAAAGGCTAGTGGGAAGCAGGCTCGGGAGATGGTGTCAATCTTCTTGGCCCGGTCGATAAAGACCTTCCTCATTTCATCTGGGCTCTTTGGCATTACCTGGACAGGATGACTTGGGCCCTTTGGGGTCACACCGTCTTTTGCTTGTAGACATGGCCCCATTCCATAGGCTGTGAAGCTGAATCGACTTTCCCTTACCTCATCATCCTGTTATAAGAAAAACGTAAGGAAACACCTTAGTCCTGGAATAGGGCATGTAACAGGCATTTCAGAACCAAACGTAAGCTTTATCCTGACAAATGTCAATGTTATTATAATGAAAAATAAAGCATATAAAGATGAGTTGCTTCTCTTTCTGTTCCAGTTTCATCGATTTATCCTACTGCATCATACAGATATATCTATTAAGAAATATGAAACTTGGAGTTCCCATCGTGGCTCAGCGGAAATGAATCTGACTAGGAACCAGGAGGTGGCGGGTTTGAAACCTGGCCTCGTTCAGTGGGTTAAAGATCTGGCGTTGCTGTGAGCTGTGGTGTGTGTCACAGATGCGGCTCGGATCTGGCGTTGCTGTGGCTCTGGCGTAGGCCAGTGGTTATAGCTCTGATTAGACCCCTCGCCTGGGAACCTCCATATGCCGTGGGTGCAGCCCTCAAAAGACAAAAGGACAAAAAATAAAAATAAAGGAAAAAAAAAAAGGAACTCTCAAATGTTATGTTTTAATGGAAAAATATAAATATTCTGGTATTATCTACACATTGCTGGAATATCTAAATAAATTGAGCAAGAAAAAAATCAATTTGGATATTATGTTAGATATGCTCAGGTGCCAGATTTTTTCATCATGTTTTTAAATGGGTACATAAATGATGTCAAAGGGGAAAATACCAGGATCATTGACTCAATTTTTCTTTTCCATGGAGGCAAACATTTTAACGCTTATTTCCTACCATTTCATGTTACTTCATTGGGAAATATAGTCTGTCTTGACAACACTGGTTGATTATTGTTATTTTCCCTTGATTTGTTTTGTTTTGTTTTGTTTTTGGCTGTGTCCAGGGCATGAGGATGTTCCCAGGCCAGGTATCAAACCCATACCACAGCAGCTGTATCCTTAACCTGCTGAGTCCGTTACTACATGTTTTACCCTAAGCTATTCAGAAGACAATCAGGTGGTCACATACTCTAGTTCATACACAATTACTTTTCAGGTACATTGGTTTAGTTGAAATTATGAAGGAAATATGCAGAAGTTGATGTCATGTTAAAGAAAATTATAACTTTTTTTTTTTTTTTTTTTTTTTGTCTTTTGTCTTTTTAGGGCTGCACTGCAGCATATGGAGGTTCCCAGGCTAGGGGTCTAATGGGAGCTGTTGCTGCAGGCCTACGCCACAGCCACAGCAATGCCAGATCCAAGCCGCGTCTGGGACCCACACCACCGCTCACGGCAATGCCAGATCCTTAACCCACTGAGCAAGGTCAGGGATCAAACTCGCAATCTCATAGTTCCTAGTTGGATTCGTTTCCACTGAGCCATGACAGGAACTCCGAAAATTATAACTTATTATATTCCAAAAAGTATTGTTACTTTTTTCCTAAATGGTGCAAGTTGAAGAGTATGGTGGATGAAAAGAAAAGAAAATTTAAAGAAAAAATTACTTAATAAAAATATGATAAATGAAATGTGTTCATGATAGGAAAATATAGTCTTTAATTATTTATAATGAAATTTACTAATGATTAATTTAATGCATTTGTTTAGAATGTTATAGTAGATGGCTGCCAATTAATTGGGTTTTTTGCTGCTAAAATTGAAGTTTTAAAAGATGACATCTTAGAAGTTTGTTCTATTTCTATTCTTATGAAAGTAACTGGTGATGGTAGCCTAAGAGTTAAAAGTAATTAACTGGCTGAAACTCTTGAAAAATTATTTTAGGTCTGTGAAAGTACAGGCTCAGTGTATGTTATAAAACATCAAAGTGAAAAATAGAAATTAAAATGGACCCTACAATTGGGAAGATGATGAAAGTTGATGTAATAATGTAGGAAATATTTTGGGGAGGAATTATGAACTAAGGCAATTGCACCTGAAAAACAGAAACATATAATTATCGGAAAATATCTCAACTGTAAGATGTATAAGCAATTGAATTTTGAGGAAACCAGTCTGAAATAAAAACTGATAAGCCACATTGTATGTAACTGTTGTAATCTTACAAAAATTGGAAATTGATTTTCTAGTGGCCTTTAATAAGGAAGTTTTCATTTATACTGCCCATGTTTTTAGCTTCCATGGAAACATTAAGGCTGAATAACTGTTTTCTTTGGATTTTCTTTATCCTTATTTTTATTTTTATTTTTGGTCTTTTTGCCTTTTCTAGGGCTGCTCCTGCGGCATATGGAGGTTCCCAGGCTAGGGGTCGAACCGGAGCTGTAGCCACCAGCCTACGCCAGTGCCACAGCAACACAAGATCTGAGCCACGTCTGCACCCTACACCACAGCTCACTGCATCCCGCAACCTCATGGTTCCTAGTCGGATTCATTAACCACTGAGCCAAGATAGGAACTCCTTTATCCTTATTGAGAAATATCTGACACATCACTATAAAAGTTTAAGGCATATAGGATGATGGTTTGACTTACACATATTGTGAAATGATTATCACAATAGGTTTAGTGAACATCCATCATCTCGTATAGATACAATAAAAAGAAAAGAAAAATATTTCTTGTTGTAATGAGAACTCTTAGTATCTACTCTCTTAAAAGTTTCCTATATGACATACATAATATATTACACAGCAGTACTAACTATATTATAGTTATTTGTATATCATGGCTCTAAGGACTGACTGACTTATAACTAGAAGTTTATGCCTTTTAACCACCTTCCTCCACTGTCTATTCTAGAGAACCAAATATTTTCAAACCTGCAGAATTCCCAACCCACCAACCCTTATCTCAAAACAGAGAAAATCTTAAGATTTAACATATGCAGTGAACAACTGTATCTTTCCAGCCGATTGTGAGTAAAAGGTTAATATCAGGGCTGGCTCTTGAGGACATGGAGAAAGACCTAGTTCTTTCAGCATCATTTCCTTGAAAACAATGCCCTTAAGTTGATGGGAGGAATTTGGAGTTTATGCACTTTGCCTGCCCTGGGGCAGCTGCTCAGTGGCCTGAAGACTGCAGAATGAAAGAACCAGTGCTCCTGAGTGGCTGCGGGGCCCTGAGGTAGGGATGCTGTGTCTGACATGTATCTGCCTCATAGCATCCTGGAGACCTGAGAAAACAATACTAGGTTAAAGCCTATTGTGTCTGTATGGTCTGATTGACAGTTTGAACCCCAAAACTCCTCGAGGGTGATGGAAGGTGATCTGGCTTTTGGATCCTTTCAAACACCATGTGGCTGAAGTTTCTGGGAGAGAAGTCGGATGAGAACATGTGACACTGATCTGGCCTGGGTTTGAGGAAGCAAAAGCTCCATGGAAAATACTGGGGATGAACTATACAATTGGACTATGGATAACACATTTATGCCCTGTTGACTTGGCAGATGGGTGATGAGTGAGATTAAACCAAGGGGAAATAGGGTCATAAAACTGAGGAGAAGGTTGCTCAAGATGCAATTAATTCCTTGTCTTCTTGCTCAAGATGCAATTAATTCCTTGCACTTCTGTGCATCTGAAAGCATTTGGAGGAAAGAGAAACCAGAGCAGGACATCAAACAACTTCATGGCCTGTGCTCATGATGAAAGCATGAGTCCAGAGGAGACTTTGAGGGACATTACTCTTCATCCTGATGTCATTCGTCTGTCACCCTAGGCAAATGGCCCTGGACACTAGTGACTACAGTGTAGCCCTGTCCAATAGAATATAATGTGAGCCACGAATGAAAGCCAGGTGTGGAATTTTAAAGTTGTACATTAGCTACATTTTAACAAGTTAAAAGCAACAGGCAAAATTAATTTTAGTCATACACTTTTCTTCAGTCACTGTCCAAAATAGTATTCAAACATTTACTCAAGTAAAAATTACAGGAGAAATTCTGCTTTATTTCATATTAAGTCCTGGAAATCAGTGTGCATCTTACATTCATAACACACCTCAGTTCAGACTCCATATTTCTAGGGCTCATTAGCCACAGGGGGCTTGTAGTGACCATATGGAACAAAGCAATTAGAGTGTAAGGGAACAGGGCCACTTGGCTGGGGGCTTCAAGCATTTTAGGATCAGTACAAAAGAGCTGGCTTTTTTTTTTTTCCTGTATGCTGCAGTTGAAAAGCAATGGTTGATGTGAATGTGAATTCTGAACTTCTTGAATGTTGCCATCCAGGAATTAATGGCAGGTGTATAATCAAGGACTCAGCTATGTGAAGGGAAGTTGCAGGGCTGAGCCAGCCATGTGATAATTAAAAATGAACCTCCCCCCAAAAAACAGCCTCCTACCTAAGCTCTGGAAGACATGGTGTTGAGAGGAATACCTCAGGCCTGGGTTCCCAGGTGGCTCTCCCTTTGGGAAGACAGGAGAGTACGTATGATTCATGGACATGTTTGCTCCTGCAGCTGACATGCTAGGTTTCATTGACGGGAAAAAAAAATCCGGGTCATTCAGAAGAAAGAGCCTGGCCAGACGAGAATCTATTAGCTCTCTTTAGGTGGATTTTAAGCCACAGAGTGAAAAAAGCAAAAATGGACAGGATTTCTATGAAAGATTTCCTGGCACATTATCACCAGCGAGCAGGAAGGAAATCTGTTCCAGTTCCGGCAGCTGCTTCCCTTAAGGAACCCTGTGAAATCTGCTGCTTTCATCTCACACGTTCATCCAGTGGTGCCAATGGGAATAGAAACAAAAGGCGCTGACATGGTTGCTGAATTTACTCCATCCGTGAAAGCAGTTGACACAAAGGAGGCTGCACCAAAGGCCAAGGTCTCCCTGCCCAGCTCTGAATGGGGTCCTGCGGCTGTGCCATGGTTACTGCTAAATGGCGGGGCGTGGTGAATACTGCACTTTGGGATTGCTGGATGCCATGCACCATGTGCAGTAATACTGCTGGGAAATGGGAAGGCAAGATTCAGAGTTGGTGGGGCAGAGAAGGAGACAGAGGATGCTGTGTTTGTAGGTTCCACAGTCTTAGTGAAGACTGCAGCTGGGAAAATAAGGGACTAAGGTGGTATCAGCAGGTGGTATCACCTTTGGCTGAACATGTAATTGGAAAGGATGTGCCACGTGAATGAGGGACCTTGACATTTCTGAGCCTCAGCCCAATTAGCCCTATAATTGAATTAGAATTGCCTAAACTTTCCTCTGCAGTAACTATGAAATTTTGCATTCTTTATTTCATATTAATTCCAGGGAGGTAAAGAAAGTACCTTGGATTAGGTAAACAGTGACACCGGGGTTGCTAGTCCCAGATTAATTTTCTTTAGAGTAGTCCTGACTGGCCTATGATTAAAAATAAACAGGTCCTCTCTTGGGATAGACCACAGTGGAAGAAAATATGAGAAAAAGAATGTATATGTATGAGTGGGTCACTATGCTGTATATCAGAAATGACTCAACACTGTAAATCAACTATACCCTAATAAAAATAAATTTAAATAGAAAATAAATAAATAAGCAAGTCCTAAAGGCTGACTGCTGAGGAAGTGCCCCAAAAGCCTCCACAGTAGTGGACGTGATGAAAACTGCTCAGGAGTTTCAGGACGAAGAAGGCTGGTATGCTTAGGTCTACTTGACTAGGGTTCTCCTTTCAATCCCAATCTAAAAAAAAAATGTCACACACAGTGTGTCTTCCTGTGGAGTAGACCCAACTGTCACCTTACTGTTATCCCTTAGGGACACCTGAAGTCTCCAGCCTATGGTCACAACCTTGTTGGAAACAGTCTGGTCCAGATTGCTGTCAAAAGTAAGTTGCTTAACCATTATTTTTCTCTTTGAGGAGAGAGTCAGGCAAGGTTTGGAAATTATGTGGGCACACGTGACTAGGTTAAGCTTAAGATTCAGACTGGATCCACCAAAAGCCCAGTGACATCAGGCCTGTTGCTGGAAATAGCCTGGGTAAACCACAAGAGACAATTCGTAAACAATCAAGGGCAAAGTGCTGTCTCTTCTAGATCCCAGTAAGAGAAGAACCGCTTGCAGCACTATTTGAAATCTGGCAGATAGACTTTGGGTTTGTGAGGGTCACACTATACAGAGTGACAAGAAGACAGACTCAGTTTGAAAGAGGAACAAGCCCAGCTGTAAGAGATCTATCTGAGGCAGGCACTAACCCATACTGCCTCTCTGAGGCATGAAATCCATGGAGTGCAGAGGTATCTGCTACTAAAATATGCAGACTGAAGGTTCTGCAAAGGGATGCAGTTGTGAAGGACCAAGGAGGCTGCTGGGATTCCAGACCAGAAAACATTGATGCTGAGAGCAGGATAATCTAGTTGAGTGAGAGCTCCTGGCATTCTCCTGTGCGCTGTAGAAACAGTTCCCAGACTGAAGGAATGTGAAGAGCATTAGACTATATTTAGACTTAAGATATCTACCATGTCATGGGGATGTTAAAAAGGCGTTCCAACCCAAGTTTCCTGATGAAATGAAAGTGTCAGGAACAACTAAGGGGAGTCACTTGGGTGAAATCCATCGTACCCATGAAAAGGTAGCCCTTCCACAATGGACTGGTGATCGGATCTATCCAGTGTGGTGTGAACCTCATGATTTCATTCCCACTGAGGAAAATCAGGCTACTTGGTTCATCAATGGAAACTCCCATAGGAAGAGTCAGGACACAAAACATTCCTGTGGTGGAATGAATAAATGGAGTTGAAGAAAGCAAGGTAAGTCTACACAACGGGCTGAACTGAGAATCAGAGAACCTGGCAGCATCACAAGAATTGGTTCTTGATCTCAAAACTATATCTGGATATTCAAAGTCTCCTGGGTTTTAGCAAGTGGCCTCGGCCTCCTGGTCAGGCAAATAGGCCTTTGTTAAATGGACAATTAAGAACATGCCAGGATGGGAGATACAATTCCTTACAGAAATTCTAGGGTAGAATTAAATTAGGTCATGTAACCCCTCTCCTAGTTGTTGGTCCAGAAGGGGACCGTGGTGCTATGGCAGATGTCCTGGATTGGCCATTGATGTAATCATGGTGATGTCCAGGCCATGCAGTGATGGACAGAACATATCCTTCTGTTGCCCAGTGAAGCAACTGATGTGGTCAGAGCTTGTCCAGAATATTAACGAGACGAAAAATTGCTTGAAAATTGCCCGTGGGTTGAATCTCCCAAAGACAAGAGCTAATACAGAGCTGGCAGATGGAATATTTAGGGTCTTTTTCCATGGCTCTTGGAAGCTTCAGTGGATTTTAGCAGAAATAGACAGTCCGTATTAGGTTCTGTTTACAGTGTAACAAAAGCCACAGCTGAAAATACGGCTAATAGCTTGGAACAGGCACTTTTACATCAGTCTGGGCCCCTGAAATAGATCTCTTTGAATAAAGGAACACATTTAAACATGGCCACCGTGTGAAATGGCCCAAGAGCACAGCATAGTAAGAGTATATCATATCCCATCAACTCACAGAGCAGCGGTTTAAACAGAAATTGGAATGAGCAATTAAAGAGTATTACTAAAGACAGGATGACCAGGACGTGAAGGGCTGGCTGTTCCCTGGATCAGTGTGCAGACTTCGTGAATGACAGTGAGAAGGAAAGCCTTTAGAAAGGCTTCTGGTTTCTGGTAGCAGAAGTGTGGAGTGGAGAGCCAGGCTGGGACTTAACTCTGTCTTTCCCACCTCATGGGTTTTTCTTTTGTGTTACCTGACATAATGGTTTTGGGTCCATGACTGCAACTGCATTTTCTAGCTGAAGGGATCATTGCTACTTATGCTACTGTATCTACTTCTTTAAACTAGGAAGCCGTTTGTGCTGTCTGTGGGTGAGGAAACTAAAGCATGCTTGAGTAGCTGCAAGGCTCCCCCCCACCGCCACTTTACCTGCTATCTCTCCGGCTTTTTTTCCTTCTGTAAAAATGACATAGCTGAGCAAATGACATATGAGCTTAAAGCTTATTTCTGTCTTGTAAGTCTGACTGCCTCCTCAAACCCGTAATCAGAGCTATGGAGCTGTCCTGAACAAACCTGCTTCACGTTTGGATATCAGTTTTAATTTAAAAAATGACATTTTTGAACAATTTAACTTAATTATCTTCATACCCCATTGGTCCATCCTAAAAGCTGGCAACAACCTGTAAAATGACCACAGCCTAGGTGCAGGCAAGGAGGACAGTTCAGGTGAGGGAAATGTTTCTCAAAGGGTGATCCACGTAACAGCTGTCTCAGAATAACTGGAAGACATTGCTGAGACCCAGTTTTCTGGATCTCAGTTGCAGAGATTTGTACCTATTAACGTTTAGGCTGTCCCAGTGATCTGCATTTCCAAGTTCTCTAGGTGATCGAAATGCACAATTTGTAGAAACAAAAGTTTCCAAGAGGCATGATGCAGCTATCCTAGTTAGCCTGAATTCATGACGATGTAACATTTTTTAAATTCTTCACTTTTTAATTTAAATTTTAAGGGGTGGCTTATGAAAACATACTCTGTAATGACTTTTGTGTTAGTATTGAGGTATTATTTTATTTTTTAATAATTCCTATTTTTAAATAAACTGTTTCTAAAGTGAGGCTATGTGTAAGACTATATGACTTGTATCTTTATCCATTTTTACATTTATGATGGACCTAGGAATATTTTAGGAATAAACTCTGGACAATTATTTGGTGTAGTATTGTTTTCAAAAGCACCTGAAGTATTATTTAACTAATAAATATATCACCAGTGGCTTTCCTTAATTTTAGAGGTGAAGAAATAGAAACTTTTAATTTCAATAAAAATATTTCCCTTATTAAAATGTCTTGTTCAGATATTTATTTCCTGGGGATAGTAATAGAAAATAAGATGTTAAGGAACACTTGTTCTAGAAAAAAGAAAATAAATTGGGTATCTGCATTATTAAAAAATGTGTGTGCTATAAGAAATAGTTTTCAAATATTTCATATAGTCGCAAATGTATTATGTGGTCCAAATTTAAAATCTGACTCATGACTGACATTCAAAATGCAAATGTTTTATTATAGTTAAGTAAGTCCATGCCTCCATCTTTTATTGCCAGGTGTCTGGATAGTCTTAATTATTTAACTCTCAGATTCTTGATTTCTTATTCTAGCAAAAGAAGATTATGGCACTATGTAGGAGGGTTTTTTTTGGGGGGGTGACAAAGATACATAGAACCTCTAATAAGGTACTCAAATTTTTGCTACTGTATTAATAATATTTTGTTTATTTTAATTGTATTACTTTGGACATCGCATGAAATACAATGTGAAAAAAATTAATAACAACTTGAACAATTTCACTCTTAGGTATTTTAAATCCACAGAAACTAAAAGAGTATGAAAGTTCTGTGTAAAATAGGCCTACCAGTTGCTGGCTCTCTAGATGGCCTAGCATTTGTGTCCTTTTCACTAAAAAGTAACCAAACCAATGGCATGAAACTAGAAAGATCACTTTGCCACTCGAAGCCTCATTGTCTTACTTTTGAAATAGATCAGCTTTGCTATATGACTCCTGGGATTCTTGCAAATCTAATTCCTGCAATCAAGAAGGCTTGAGCATTGGAAATATGTTCCATAATACAGCACAAACATTTGGGCTGAGTCCATGAGATGAGGCACATGGAGTCATCTCACTTCTTCAGAAATAGTATCTCAGCTCTACTGGACCAGGTGCCCATCTACACCCCAGGTTGTCAGAGGATGAGAGAAGTAGGAACCCTTAGATTCCAAAAAGGGAGTCTTTTTAATATGATTGTTTTTTAATGGCTATACCCACAGCATGTGGAAATTCCAGGGCCAGGGACTGAATCTGAGCCACAGCTGTGATCTATGCCACAGCTACAGCAACACAGAATCCCTTAATCCATTAATCCACTGCACCACAGTGGGAACTCAATGACTTTTTTTTTCTTTTTTTTATGGCTACCCTTTTGGGATTTTTTTTGAAGGGCTGCATTTAAAATAATAATTTTAAGATGAATGAAGATTTTCTATTAGCTCATCATTAATACTAGATTACTATACTCAAAAGTGCATGAAATTATTTTATGATTCAACTAATTGCTTTGTAAAACTGTCATAAAATTATCCTGTGTTTATGTACGTTCAGAAGTGCAGTAATATTCTTTATTCCAATTAGCACTCAAATATTTCTTTGATATAATTCAATTTTCTGGAGATATCTTTACTTTGGGTTTCTAATGACTGAAGCCCACACAAGCAAAGTTTAGACAAACATCTAAAACTTTTGATTCAGACATTATGTTACCAGTATTTAATGTTCATAAAATTAAGCTACTTTACCACTCAAAATATAGACCATAATAAAGATTAAACATAATGAATTAAAAATGAACTAAAGAACATGGCTAATTTAAAAAGTAAAATTGAAGAAATAGACTAATTTACCCACTAGTAAATCCTCTTAATATGCTTCAAGCAAATTAGAAGGATAGGCAACAAAAAATATAAAAAGCCATTTAGTTGGAGTACAATTCTTTCTACAGGAGGATCTGTTTTCACTAAATATGGAAATGAGAAAAATGTTTCAATAATTAAGCAACAATAACATATTGTGAAACATTCTAAGTGCTTTTTCACTTTATTTAGATAATTATGCCAAAGACTGACTCACATAACATGCATATTATAACTAAAATTAATGCAGATAGAAAATCCAAGAGTAACATGCATATTATAACTAGAATTATTAGAGATAGAAAATCCAAGAGTAACATGCATATCATAACTAGAATTATTACAGATAGATAGAAAATGCAGTCATTCAGTTGAATTGCTTTATCTTTACCATCAAACAAAATATACTAACATACATGTGAGATAAGAATTAATTTCCTATCCTCTTATTAGTCCTCAAAAATAACAGCAAAATATTAATTCTTTATGGGCATGGTGAAGGAATGATGAAGCCAGTGAGTGGTAACAAATTATTAATCATATGAGATAGCATGAGTTATGATTAACTATGTGAACTGCTATGAGATGCATCAAAACTAAATATGTTACTTTAATCCCAATGTTTTCCCTCGGTGGATAACTTTGAGGTGTTCTATTTTATTTTATTTTAGTCCACTCCCATGGCATGTGGAAATTTCTGGGCTAGGGATTGAACCCACGCTGCCACAGCTGCAGCCCAGCCACTGCAGTTACAATACTGGATCTTTAACCCACTGCACCACAAGAAAACTCCTGAGGTATTCAGTATACAATCAAGATGCTAAGTAAGTTATCCCAGATTTTTTTGTTTGTTTAAATAATTTTCTGTAATTTTTCATTGCCAAATAGGAAAATAACAAAGGAAAGCAAATTTCTACTAATTTCCATTAATATGATTTAAAGTGTAGATTCTGAAAAAAATTACTAATAAAATAATGGCTTACTTTTTTTTTTGTCTTTTCTAGGGCTGCACCCGCAGCATGCGGAGGTTCGCAGGCTAGGGGTCTAATTGGAGCTGTAGCTGCCAGCCTAAGCCAGAGCCACAGCAATGACAAATCCGAGCTGTGTCTATGACCTATACCATAGCTCACGGCAACACCGGATCCTTAACTCACTGATGAGTAACGCCAGGGATCGAACCCGCAACCTCATGGTTCCTAGTTGGATTTGTTAACCACTGAGCCATGACAGGAATTCCTTGCTTACTTTTTTTTTTTTTTGCTTTTTAGGGCCGCACCCGGGGCATATGGAGGTTCCCAAACTAGGGGTCGAATTAGAGCTACAGCTGCCAGTCTACACCACAGCCACAGCAATGCCAAATCCGAGCCAAGTCTGTGACCTACACCACAGCTCATGGCAACACCAGATCCTTAACCCACTGAGCAAGGCCAGGGATCAAACCCGCAACCTCATGATTCCTACTTGGATTCGTTTCTGCTGCACCACGAAGGGAACTCCAATAATGGCTTACTTTTGTTGAGAAAAATCAACATCACTTAGAAAATTCTAAGATAAGATGAAATACATGAATGAATTAGAAGTTATTTTTCTAAAATAAATGTAAGCCTAAAATAAAATCCTCAGTTTAACACCTCTATATACATTTATACATCACTTACAAATGGAAAGCTTACAAGAATAAAATTTTATATGAAGCTAAAAATGCTTTATAGTTGCAAGTCAATTGTCAATATAAAATTCTTTGAAATATAGCTCCCAGGAGAACCTTGCATTTTTTATAGATGACATATGAATTAGTTGTGAATTAGCCAAGTTTATGCTTAGCATTTTGAATTTAGAATCAGAAACGGTTTGGAGATAATTGAGTGGTAAAATGTAAGCTTAAAAGGATGAATATTTTAGATGAAATATCATGAAAATATAATATATTTTGGGAGATTAATAAGTCAATGAAATATTTTTTGAAAATCTGTTTATCTATTTCCTACTCAATGTACTGGATTCTTTCAACGCCAACTCATAATTATGGAGTGACATAAGATAATATTTACAGTAGACAGCATATATAAAAAGCAGTGTATCTACTTTAGCGAACTTTGAGATGGAAATCTGTGATGGTGTGAAATTAGATTAAATAGGGATTATATTACTTTATTGAATACTGTTTTCCTAAACATATATTTCAGAGGGAATATAGTTCCAAGAAATAGTTGTGTTTACCATAAACTTAAAATATTTGTTGGCAGGAAACAATTAAATTCTTCCAATTTTTGTTTTACTTGAGAAGTTGAAAGTTTGTAAACCCTGTATTTCAGCATCACTCACATAGAATTTAGTTTGAAACTACTGAGAAACTACTTTTCTCTCAGGAATATATAGCAAAGAAATTTGTAGGCAATACTCACCTATTGAAAGAGTATCTTTTACTCTAGAAAATAAAATAAACTGATCTTGAATGGAAACTTTATTAAATATTCTAGTGTATACGGGCACTTCATTGCTTTCAACCAGGGAGCCTCATCCTTTCAAACAAAATAGTACACACCTATATTTGTATTTATCCTAAGACTATAAACCTGACAAAAGGTACAAGGCAGAATAAAATCAAATCAATTATTTGCTATTCTTAGAAGTTACCCTGAGTTACTTTTGAAGTAAAACAGGATATAAATACATAAATAAAATGCTTTGGTATGGATAGTCAAAATGCAGTCAATGACGTATTTATGTAAAAAGATAACTATCATGCCTAACAAAATATAAACGTGCTAATTATTTTTGGAATCTAGAACTAGTGGTCCATTCTTACTTCATTTGTGTACATAAATAATAATTAATATGCAATAATAAATAGGAAGATATGTATATGTGTTTTGGCTCAGCAAACCATTGCATCATTACACTGCAATGCAGAAGCTGTATGAAATGCATTAAAGCAATCCCATATCATCCATATTTCTCAACAAATAACATATGTTCAGAAATATTTTGGCACATTTTTATAACCCTCCAGGATTAAAGTAATGATATCATACATGGGAAGAGCAACTTCTAGCCAAAATACTTTCATATCATGCACACACCCACACATACACAGCACTGAAGTTAAGCATTTATGACAAGGTGCAGTGGTGGGTGATCAGCACACAGCAGGCAATGACAGTGTGGGGTGGGGAAATTTGGATACAAAAGGGAACTTGTATTCTTTCTTTTACAGGATACAAAAGGTTCACTGGTACCTTGATAGAGGGAAAAGTAGGGTATAAAAGACTGTATGCAATGCCTAAGCCAATGCTAAAGTAAGTTAAAACTTTTCTTGGAAAAATATGCACATCAATGTAATGTAAAGTTCTCTTTTGTGATAAACTTCTAATGGGGTGAGTTTGCTTATTGCCTCTACTGCCAATCTAAAATGCTAGGAGGACTTCCCTCCCATAGTGGCTCAGGGGAAACCAATCTGACTAGCATCCATGAGGATGCAGTTTCGATCTCCGGCCTCGCTCTGTGGGTTGAGGATCCAGCTTGCCATGAGCTATGGTGTAGGTCCCAGACACAGGTCAGAACTGGCATTGTTGTGGCTGTGGCATAGCATAGCATAGCATAGGCCAGCAGCTACAGCTCCAGTTTGACCCCTAGTCTGGGAACCTCCATATGCTGTAGGTGTGGCCCTAAAAAAAAAAAGGACAAAAAAAAAAGTGCTAAGAAAAACTCATGTAATCAGTACTCTTGAAAAGAAATGTATGGGGTCAACATTTAGACTCATTTTGTTTATGTAGATTTAAAGATTTAGATTGCTCAGGCTCTTTCTAAGCAAAATATACAGTTTTTTTTTTTTTAATGATAAATTCATTCATCCCAGAGGGCTATTAGTTTGAGAAAAATAGTTTTCAAAAAGTGAAAATGATCAACCCCAAATTTACATGTGATTAGAATATTGTAAAAATAAATGGAATACATATAACTTCTAATAAATGTATCCGCTTTTATTGTATTTGTAAAATGTACTGCATTTTCTTAAACAGTATGGCTTATAAGCCATAGTCTTTCTTTCTTTTTTTTTTTTTGTCTTTCTTAGGGCTGTACCAGCAGCATATGGAGGTTCCCACGCTAGGGGTCTATTCAGAGCTGTATCTGCTGGCCTACACCACAGCCACAGCAACTTGGGATCTCAGCAACTCTGGATCCTTAACTCGCTGAGCAAGGCCAGGGATGGAACCTGCAACCTCATGGTTCCTAGTCAGATTTGTTAACCACTCAGCCATGACAGGAACTCCAACCATATTGTTTCTTTTTAAAAAGTACAGTAATGCAGTAAACCTGATTTTTTCACCAGAGTTCTTTTATTGTTTCATAAAGCAATACTTAATTGAATATATTTTACACTAATACTTCTATATACATTAACTGTTTAGTTACTAAACATTTAAATACATACTCCCAAAGAGGCTACTCTATGATTATGCAAATTCAAGGCAATTATTTTTGTTTTTAATTTGCAGTTAAGATAATCAAGTAAAGCAATTGGATCACATGAATTTTCCCCCCTAGGGATGAAAACTGAAGAAGTAGCTGGCTATGTTGGGAACAACTATGCAATTTTAGTAGAAAAGTAGTTGAGTGATTATATAATATAGGAAAACTTAACTGCTTTAAAATAATACTTGTTCTAGATGTGTTATGAAATGAAGTCTATTTTAATATTCATCTGATGGTCTCTGCTCACTTAACATTATGTCTATTCTTAACTGAGGTGTGTGGTGGAATCATCTGGGGAAGTTTTTGTTTTGTTTTGTTTTTGCTTTTTAGCGCCACAATTGCAGCATATGGAAGTTCCCAGGCTAGGGGTTGAATTGGAGCTGAGCTGCCAGCCTAAGCCACAGCCACAGGAACAAAGGATCCATGCTGCATCTGCGACCTATACCACAGCTTGAGGCAATGCCAGATACTTAACCCACTGAGCAAGGCCAGGGATCGGACTTGCATCTTCATGGATACAGGTTGGGTTCATTACTGCTTGTCTACAATGGGAACTCCCTGGGGAGGTATTTTTAAATACACTCTATCCCAGAAATTTAGTAGACTGGACCATTTGTATATGACTTCCCAGGCTAAATTCTTGGCTTTGGTTATGTTTAAAATTTAATCCCTGAGTGCTCTATTCTGGACCTCCAAGTCAAACTGCTAATCTATTCTACTGTAGACTACATTTCTAAATATTTGGACACTATACTTGGATGTGTGTCCTTGTGATCTCTTTTTAATCAAACATTTCCAAGGATGCTGCTATCAAAACCAAAATTATCCATTTAAAGAATCTTAACATATCTTAATATTTAAGAATGATTTCTAATGATACATAGGCTAGATAAAGCTTTTTTTTTTTTTTTTTTTGCCTTATTTTTAGGTCTCTATTTTCTGGGAAGCAGAAGATACTAATTTATCCGTACAAATAAATTTCCCATTTATTTTGAAACTGATTTTGTCAAAGCTTAGGATTATTTCTTCTAAGGAGACAATTATAAGATATACTTGATCTTTCTGTTTAATATATGTTTAAAAATTATTTTGACCAAATAGATTACTTGGTTAATAGGATGGAAGGTAATATTTGAATATCTTTTTACTGAGTGAGGGGAAACAAATGGAGTTGTTAGAAAAAGCACATTCTTAGCTGAAGGGTATGGTGGTTGTGTAAGAACTCAATGGGCTGTGTTTCCCCACCAAACACTGCCTGAGTGCAAAGTATGCTGATGGCCACATTCCTCTACTTAGAGTTAAGAAAGTCAATTTACCGTGTCTGAGAAACGGTAAAACTTCTCCAATGCAAAAGCTTCTGTCTGTAGGAAGGTAAAGTGGACCAAGAGGGATGGAGAAACCAGAGAATCAGGTCATAGATGATTAAATATAATTGCACAGTTGGTTCTAATTGCATAGAGCATTTTAACATATATATATATATATATATATCAATTAATAGATTGTCACATATGCAAGGCATATACCCCCAAAGTATGACGTGAACTAAAAAAAAAAAAATGGATTTTCTCTCTGCACTGAATCTTAATTACAGTATTTGTTCCCTGAGTTATTCAAGTAGTGATTGGAAAACAATGTTACTATTTTTGCACTTTTCCACTTTTCTAGAGTGCCAACCACCAGAAAAATTAAACTTGCTCTCTTTCTATGAGCTAAAGAATGAGAAATGTCAAATATTTTTATCTTGATACACTTACAGGTGGTAAAACTAAATAAGGAGCTACTTCAGTAAGGATAGTTTTTCTAAAGGAGCAACCAGAATTGAGCATCTAAACTTGAGGTCTATTATGTTATCTTTTGGCTATTCTGGCTACCGGGCAAGTGGTGGGTACAGAAAATGTCTTGAGCTCTCAGTCCGTTTTTGGACGCCACCTGTGTAAGACTTCCCATTTCTGGTGTTCGCAGCCTGTGGCTGATACATCCCAAATTGTAGGAAGGAGAAGGAAGGTAGAGAAATGAAAAATAAATGCGAAAAAAAAAAATGAACCAAAATGAAAGGGGGAAGTAAGTATTGCTTTACTTTTGATTAATGATGTTAGATGGAAAAATTGTCTTTATCAGGCCTTAATGGAAAAGAAAGACAACCGCTTCATCCTGTGATACAGAATGATTTGTCCTGTTGTAGTGTTTCAGCAGTGCCAGGTATCATGAGAGAAAAGAGCAAACAGAAGAGAGGGAGAAAGAAAGGGAGGAAAGAGAGAGACACAGAAGGAGAGTGGGGCAGAGTGAGAAAAGTATAAGGAAACTAGCAGACTGGGTATGGTGCGGTTGGGGGCAGAAGATAAAAGTTAATCGCCCCATGAAAATATATATTAATGTACAAATGATGTGCTTTTATTTTCATAAAAATTTGATCCAGCGTAAGCTCTGGCACTGTTTTTCTGTCCACTGTGTTACCTAGACTATCACAATGCTGATGTGCCTTCCAAGCGATAGTGAATTTATTGGATTACATGATGATTCCGGGGCATCAATTAGACTTGACTGAATAGGTAATTCCTTTAGAATATGTTTACTTCTGAATAGGCTCAGCACTGAGAGATCATGGCTTACTGCTTTTAAAAAATTTTCATAAATATATAAATCACAGATACCATAAGAAATTTCTTAAAAAAAAATTAAATCCTGAGAAAGGCACACTATATAAACCAGACCATTTGTTTTAAGATTTGAGAAAGTTTTGACTTAACTACTTCGGTATATTGGATTCTGGCCACAATATCTCCTGTAATATATAACTTTGATATTGCTATTCTGTTGAAGAGTCCATGTGCTTTTAAAATGTCCGCTGGCACATTCACATTAAAAGTATACTCAAATTTATGCTGGTCTCTAGAAACTCTTTCAGAAAGAAAAGGGGTTTATTGAAATTACATGCATATAAAGAGAGATGACATTATAAGTCTTAATAGAGGGAACAACATCCAAATCCAATTAGAAGATTACTTCTACCATTTCCCATGGTCCAAACCACATTCTAAATAAAATTTCTTCTGGGTTTTATTTATCAGGTGAAAGCAAAGCAAAAATATACCTTATTGTGTTTCCCATGGGAATTCAGAAGACACAAAGTATGCATAAAAAAGAGACCATATAGTTTTACAAGAATATCATAGAATTATAAAACAAATATGTAATATTTGACAGAAGCAAAGGAATTACAGTTCGAAAAGGGGAACAATTTTAATAGCTGTATTTGATGACTTATGTCAAGTAACACCATCAGAAACACTATAACATTACAAGTAGAAATGATAGATTTTTATTAGTTGAAGCAAAGACTGGTATTATTCTAGGACATACACTAGAAAGAAGTTGAAAAAGTGTTCATGTCACCGGATCTGCTGTGTAAAGTATAAGTAGATGTTACCGTTTTCTCCCTGACGCTATTTTTGACAATTGCAGTTTCATGTGGACAAAAACCAAAGGAACCTCATCTCATTTAGTCCCCATTCTCCATGTCCTCTCTGTACATCCCTACTAAATATAACAAATTCACTCTCCAGGGAGAACTGGTATCCAGGAGAACACAATGCATTTAACGCTTACCTTATTCTTTCTCTTTCGTCGAAATCTCAGAAGTTCTTTGTGTTGTCTTGAAACAAAATTTACAGCTGCATATTCCAGAAGTGCTGAAAACACAAAAAGGAGGCACACTGCCATCCAAATGTCAATGGCCTTGACATATGAAACCTAGATGGGAAAGAGAGAGTGAGAAAATTGACTTGTTACTTCCATTGAGAAAAAGAATGGACATCTGATTCTAAATTATACTGTTTATCTACCAGCTTGGGGAAAAAAAAGCAATTTTTAAAAAAATGTTCCACTTAAATTTTTTTTCAGAAGCTAATTTTGCAAATTTTGTATATTAGTCATACATTAAAATGTGTATTTTTTGCAACTTTTTTTTTTTCAAATGAAGCATTAGACCAAATGCATGATGAGAAAAATAGGATAAAATATATAATTTTACCTTCAGGATAGTATAGTATAATGCTTGAAAAGTTTATAGTAACATTGAAATATACCTTCAGGATGGCATAATTCTTGAAAAAAGTATGAAGTAATATTAAAAGATAGATAATGCTGTTGAACTTTTTGCTCCATATTTTCCTCATTAAAAAAGTTTATTCTGGGAGTTCCCGTCGTGGCGCAGTGGTTAGCGAATCCGACTAGGAACCATGAGGTTGCGGGTTCGGTCCCTGCCCTTGCTCAGTGGGTTAACGATCCGGCGTTGCCGTGAGCTGTGGTGTAGGTTGCAGACGCGGCTCGGATCCCGCGTTGCTGTGGCTCTGGCGTAGGCCAGTGGCTACAGCTCTGATTCAACCCCTAGCCTGGGAACCTCCATATGCCGCGGGAGCGGCCCAAGAAATAGCAACAACAACAACAACAACTACAACAAAAAGACAAAAAAAAAAAAAAAAGTTTATTCTGAAATAATTTTAAATTTACAGACATATTGCAAGAACAGTGAAAAGAAATCCCAAGTTCCACAGTTGTTAACATTCAGTTACATTTTTCTCCCTCTCACCCTGTTTCTCTAGTTTCTATCTATATGTTTTTCTCCCTGAATTTGAATGTAATAAGCAGACACAATGCCCTGTTACCCCTAAATACTTATGTGGGTTTTTTTTCCTAAAAGAAAAGGCCACTTTGCTCCATACACTCAATTGACCTTTGAAGTCTCAGATTAGACTTTTCCTCAGACTAGTTCAGAATCCCAGGACACCTGGGCTCACCTGGACACGTTGCATTGTGATTGTTTATTTCTTGTTCTCTTTCTGTTTAGAGTGTGAACTCTTTGAGGACAGGTAGCATCTTTTGTTGTTGTTTTTTGGCCAGACCCACAGAATGAAAGTTCCCAGGCCAGGGAGTGAACCTGTGCCATAGCAGTGACTGGAGTTGCTACACTGATGGGATTCTTAACCCGCTGTGCCACAAAGGAACTCCAGGTGGCATCTATTTTGCTCACCATCACAGCAGCATTTGGCAAGTGTGTGCATATTTGCTGAGTGAATGAGCAGGTAAATGAAGGTGTAAAATGTTAAAACACAGGGAAAGAGTGAGCCATAGGTGCTGATTCATGTGGAGCTTCGCTTTCTGGAGGGACGATGTGTTAATATCTTGGACTGAGTTGATTTTCTTTTCAAAAGAGGTCTTTTCTTGATATTTCTGACAGTGTCGACTTACATGTGAAACATGCCAACAAAAAGACACTCTGCATCTCCTCCTGTGTCTTAAGGGTGACTTCTGAACAGAATGACCTCTCCTGAGCAAAGACGGGCATGCCCTCAATTTATTCCAGTGCTGTGGAGAGTGTTTATCACGTATAGATTTAAATCTCATGAATTCTGCAGTTACGTCAGAAATTTCTGGCTGCCCTCAAACGCATACAATTCTGGAAGATGTACTTCAGCTTTCCAAGGCGCTGTCTGTGGCTACACCATTCCTGAAAGACTGTAACTCGTAAAGGATGTGTGCATCATTTTTTAACAACCTGGATCTAGAATGACAGGAACCAGAGGTTGAATCAGAAATTTAATTTCCAAATTAACCCAATGACCACTGTCAAGGATGGCAGACCTATGCAAACATCATCTGTGCCATCAGCCTTCTGCTCCTTGTTGAACAGCACTTGAGCGTTGAGCTTGAAAGGCCAACTTTCCTCCTCCTCTCCTCTGACCCCATCACCAACTTCTACTCTCTCTCTCCTCCACTTCCTACCCCTCCAAGGTCAGCAAGCACAGGACACAGGAAGTTTGGAATGCTAGAGGTAGCAACTATAAAATGAAGCAGCCGTTCCTTCGCCTACATGTTTACAACACATTCACCACATATGATGCGATCCCCTGTGATCTTTCCATCAGCCACTGCCTCTGTCCTCTGGAGCAGTCTGAACCCTGACTCTATTTTAAGCAACAATCTCTCCTGGCTATTACTCCTTGGACACAGGAGTATGAGAAAATAAAATCTAAATGTTTACAAATTAGATGCACTGGTCAGGAGGACCGTTGTCTTGGAAACCAATTCAAAGCCACCTGTGGAAGATTGCTTCCTTCTTGAAGCACGATCCTGGACCCACATTCTCCAGGTTTCTGCCCTCCACCCCGCCCCACTCTGCAGACCTTTCCTCCTCTTCCTGAGACCCTCAGGGACACGGCATGCACCTTGTCTATTCTAACTCTGAAACTTCTCTCTATAAGACCTTGTCTGTTACCATGAATTCAATTCCTCTTCTATGCTCAGAGCCCCCACATTTCTATGTCCTGACTAAGCCCCTCTCTAGCCAGGTTCCTACCTGACCGTACCTGTCGAACATTACACACCCCGCAAACTTAATCTGACTGAAAAATAAGCCATGACTCTTTACCAGACTCTGCTCAACAAACACCAAACACACACAACTGCCTCTTCCTCATTGAAAGGCAGTACTCTGTTCATGGTTCTTCACCTCCAAATCTAGGATTCTCTCCTATCAAAGACCCAACTCTGCTAATTATACCTTTTTACTATTTCTCAAATGTATCATTTTCTGTCCTCTCCTACTGCCATCACATTGATCTCAACCACAATAATTACAAAGTTGAGTTACAAAGGTAAGTTACAGAGATGAGTAAGATGGACAAGATACATCTTCAATGGAAACTGTATTCAAGTCAGGGAATATGTCCAACCAAAATAAACACATAAAGATAACTTAAAAGAGAACAGCAATGGAAAAACCACTCTAGGGTAATGGGAAGAGGACAGTGCAGAGGGGGCTGTGTTAGTTGGGGATGGTCAGCGGAGTCCTTTCTAAGCAAGTGACAACCACCCTATACCGCTTTTTAATTTGCTTACTGGGGAACCTTTGGGGAGTGATGAGGTCATGAGGGTGAAGCCTTCATGAATGGGACTAGGACCTTATCAAAAGAATCCCAGAGAGCTCCCTGGCCCCTTCCGCTGTGAGAAGACACAGCTAATGGATCACCATCTAAGAACCAGGAAGCAGGCTCTCACCAACGAATTGGCCAGCACCTTGATCTTGGACTTCCCAGCCTCCAGAACTATGAAAAATCAATTTCTGTTGTCTGGAAACCACCCAGTCTACAGTATTCTGTTGCAGCAGCCTGGACAGACTAAGGCAGCTACTGAGTTGCAGAGCTAGGATTTGAATACAGTTAACCGAAGTACAGAACCCATAAACTTAACTTTGATTCTATGTCACCTGATTACTAGGCTGCTTCTATTTAAGCCACCACCATAAATTAACAACTGTGAACATGCCACATAGGAATAACTCTTTGTATCTTAATGGTCCAGCCTCTTCAGCTTTAATCTGATAGTTAAGAGTAAAGGCAGTACATAAAATACATATTGCAAGGTCCTGTGTATTTTTTGGTTCTGATCTTAAGGTCTGACAATCAACTTCCCAGTAGAAAATGTAGAAAAAGAGTCATGAGCATAGTAATTACCATATAAAAACAAAACAGTTGCTCTGCAGAAGCTAAACTAGATCAGGGGAACATTTTATCTGCTAAAATACAATGAGAAGGTCCTCAACAACCTTTTCACATTAATTATAATGAAGTGTTTTTGTGAACTGGGAGACCATTGCCTACTCACCATATGATAATCTGGGAAGACATCAGCTTGATAAATCATCAATTGAATGTGCAGAGCTGGGTTACTGAAAGGCTTCATCTTTTTCACTCTCAAAAATAAGTTTTATAATGTAGAGAAAGGAATAGAAGATTCTTTAGATTTCTTATATCATGAGATTTTTTTTTTTCCCCAGAAATATTCTGGAGCATTCATTCTACTTTGCAATGTTATCACTAGAAAACAGAGAAAGTCCATGTTGTGTGTTCCAAATATCTGTATATTGAATATTATCTTTTTTTTTCTTAGTGCTGCACCTGCGGCACATGGAAGTTCTCAGGCTCGGGGTCGAATCTGAGCTGCAGCTGCTGGCCTACACCACAGCCACAGTAACGTGGGATCGGAGCTGCATCTGGGATTTCCACCACAGCTCATGGCAATGCTGGATCCTTACCCCACTGAATGAGGCCAGCGATCAAACCTGCATCCTCATGGATACTAGTCGGATTCATTTCCACTGCGCCACAACAGGAACTCCGTGGATTTTATCATTTTTAACTTTCCTGGTGATAAAGGTTGGACTCCAGTCCCCTTGGCCATGGGAAGAAGACATATTTGGGGAGCTCGTCTAAGCACGGATTTCTTTGCATCTACTCTTTCTTCTATAAGGAAGTGGACACAAGGAGGATTCAAGCTATGATAGGATATCAGTAACAAAGAGTCCTGAAATTTCACTGGCTTGAAACCACAAAGGTCACTGCATGCCCACTCTGAGTGGAATGGTGACCTGGACATATGCTATTACTTCCATCCTCCCCTGACCTCAGATGATGGGATAGTCATGGTCTAGAACATAGGCCACAGCAGAAGAAAACTGGGGCACAGATGGGTCTTGCATGTGGTAGTAAATACTCCAGGCTAGAAGTGGCACAGACCGCTGCACTCAAAATTCATTATCCAGAGCTATTTACAGGCAGTCCGACAATAACAGACCGAGAGGTGCAACTCCATCATGTGCCTGGAGGGGAGTGAAAGCCAGCAGCAGGGTCGGGGGTAGGGGGAATAGGGGTGGGAAGTGTTTACTCTCTGTGCTTTTGGAACAAAAACAAGGATCCCTCCAACCATAATCCCTTGAAGACGAGTGTGGATTATGACCTGATCACTGTGACATCTTGAATAGAGAACTAAAGAAGCTTTTTAAAAAGCAAAACTCAGTTTCCATTGTGGTGCAGTAGGTTAAGAATCTGCCCTCAGGTCACTGGGGGAGTGTGGGTCCAATTCCCAGCTTGGCACAGTGGGGTAAAGGATTCAGCATTGCTGCAGCTGCAGAGTAGGTCACAGCTGCAGCTCGGATTCCATCCCTGGCTTGGGAATTTCCATGTTCCCCTGGTGCAGCCATTGAAATAAAAAAAAGGAGGAAAATTCACTGCTTTATAGAAAGAAGGTGTGAACTGATTAGAGGGTGACACAGAAAAAGAAGGTATATCTGGTTTCCAACCCAGAAATGGTTCAGACCACACTGGGTCAGAGTTCAGTAAAATCAGTTGTAAAAAGAAAGTCCATGTAGCACTCTGAAGTGTTGATTTCACCTAGACAGGTAATAGATTATTTAGATTATAAAGACAGGCAGCCTGCAAGCCAAATTCAGACAAAGGGATAGGTTTGCATGTACTGCACAGGGTCTCAAAAAAGAAAATGATGATGCTTTTTAGTATGAACCACACCTCTCCTGTTAGCCACAGAACTCATCCCTACTCATTTGTTCCATCAGACCTGACTCTGTTCACTTATTCGTGCATATGCTCTCTGAAGTCCTCTGATTTTGTGCTAACTCAGGGGAGTAGATGGCTTGTGTGTATCTCAGGCAATTCTTCATGAATCAATTTAATTTTATGCTATTTGTTGTAAGCCAATCAAGTAGCAACAATTTTAGATTATATTCCTTCCCAAACACTTTGAAAGAGTTATAAGTATGGTACCATATGCTGTAGTTGAGAGATCTGTCAAGACACATACCTTCACCTTATTGCACACAGGGGTGGTCAAAAGGGTTGCCTTGGGATGAATACTGTCCTAAACTACACAGATAGATGACAATGCATTAACGGGTAAATATTCATTAGATTATAACCCAGACTTCTAAAATTATAGTAAATTACACTTACTAAATTACAAATTATAACCCAGATTACTACTAATCAAGTTTCTATAAACTGAAATTTATAATATATTTACAAGCAGCACAGTCTTTAAGAATAAGAAATTGGAATTTCTACTCTGGCACAGTGGGTTAAGGATCCAGTTTTGCCACAGCTGTGGCATAGGTCTCGGCTGAGGCCCGGATTCAATCCTTGGCACCAGAACTTCCAATGTTGGGTGGGAAAAGAAAGAAAAGAAAAGAAAAGAAAAGAAAAGAAAAGAAAAGAAAAGAAAAGAAAAGAAAAGAAAAGAAAAGAAAAGAAAAGAAAAGAAAAGAAAAGGAAAGGAAAGGAAAGGAAAGGAAAGGAAAGGAAAGGAAAGGAAAGGAAAGGAAAGGAAAGGAAAGGAAAGGAAAGGAAAGGAAAGGAAAGGAAAGGAAAGGAAAGGAAAGAAAAGGAAAGAAAAGAAAAGAAAAGAAAAGAGAAACTGATTAAACCAGAATGGAATTTGAATTCCAACATCTCATGTAAACCAATATGTAGGGACTCTACATGAGTAATATTTCAGAGAGTGAATATTTTGTCAATTATTTTCTCAATCCAAATTTGTGTTCTATTCAGAAAGAAGTGAAACAAAACATCACAGTTTATTGCCTTTGATTAGCTGCAACAGCCCCCAGGATTGGGTAATTTGTTCTCCACTGGATAACAGTCAATCCTGGTGGGTTCTCCCAGTTCTTTAGAGTTTCAAGCAAACTGACAAGTAATTCTCGCTGTGGGATGGACAAGAGGCTCAAAGCTCAAAGCCTTTGCTCTGAGTTATGTTGAGAGGTTTCCTGCTTGTGCCATGACTTTTCTCCTAGGGATTTTGTTTCAGATCACCTTGAATATTTGCTTATTTCTGGATTTGCAACATTCAAATTGTAGTGCACTTCATCCTTCATTTCTTCCTAGTGTAAAAGCCATACAAGAATTTTGCATTTTGTAACATTTACAGGACATTTTATATTAGTTTCTAAATTGAGCTTCATTTAAGACTTAAAGCCAGAAAGAGAAAGAAATAAGGACAAAGGAAGAGAACAAACAATGTTTTAAAAACAGATGTTAAAGGAAAATGGAGCTGATATTCAAATAGCGAAGGAAGTGTTTGCAGGATCTTTGCAGGATCGTTTTCTTGGAACAATAGGCAGTGAATGGCCCAGGTTTTGTGAGCTTTGACATTTATCATCCCGGAGGGAAGCTCACAAATGCAGAGTCCTACTGATGTCGTGTTCATACTGATTAAAACCTAGTGAATGAATGATACTTTGAATACAATATTTATTTGCCACAAAGTATTATATTCCATCTCTTTTATTTTAAGAGATGCAATATAATGGAGAATCAAAATAGCAGAAGTGCATTAATTTCAATTGACGAAGTTGATCAATCCTTCCAGATAAGAAGGATGTGATCAAAAAGGCTAAGGTATTTGAAATATCACTACATTGTCTCTGACTTTTGCTTCAGTTATGGGAGTTTTCCCATAGTCTTCTATAGGATATGACTTGGGATTAACTCTTAGGTAAACCTGTAAAATCTAGTGTCACTGGAAATGCTTCTTAGGTGCATGCTGTTAGTTAGCTACTGGCATTTCTTAATATATTATCTTTTTTTGGCTGCTCAAGTAAAGTTGAATTATATTAGTGACTTCTCTCTCCTCTGTATTTTTGCAGTGGGGGTTTTATATTTCTAGTGCATCATCTTTATTGTAACCATATACCTTCCCACTCTGTCTCCTCCAAGATCTAACACCTTCATTCATAACTTCAAACAGAAATCAGGAAGACAGATAAAGTCTGTAAGGTGTTTCCAACACTGATTTTCAGGGATCAAATTTTTTATTCCCATGGCAAAGGGAAATTTTTACATCTGTTTCTAATCTGTCAGGAAGGTTCATGGTATGATTCTAGGATATATGTGAATGCAGTGAAGGGAGTTTAAGACATTATTTAGGTAAAATTGGCTGAAGGTTGCATATGCATCTTTTGTTTTTAAATTTACATTGATGTCAAAGCCACTGTATTATGTCATTTTGAAAACATTTAAACTTTGTGATTTGATCACATACCTTTTCCAGTAATGCTATCAGATTTAAGAATTTATGCAATAGCTCTGTCTCTATGGCAACTACAGAGGGCATGCTTGATAATTGTTAAATTCAGCTTAATGAGATCTACTGGCACTAAGATCAAATGTAGAACTAGAGATATCCACCAATTGCTATTTTTATTATAGGACCCACCATGTTTAGCAATTACTTATTTATCAGTGATAGAAAAAAATACTTATAGAATTGAATAATATTCATATGAATTTTACCTCTTGGTTTAAAAAAAAGGGTAAGAATAAGTGATTTTTTCCATTTTCTGTGTCCTTTTTTTCTCTCTTTCCCTAAGTGAATGTAATATGGAACAAAGTTATTAATATATTCAAAGGAAAATTTTTTAAAATTAAATATATCAGAACTTTATGAAACATTGTAAATCAACTATGCTTTAATAATAATAAATATATATATTGCATTAAATATTGTATTATTATTATTATTATTTTGTCTTTTTAGGGCTGCACCCTCAGCATATGGAGGTTCCCATACAGTTCCCAATTGGAGCCGTAGCTGCTGGCCTACACCACAGCTCACAGTAATACCGGATCCTTAACTCACTGAGCGAGGCCAGTGATTGAACCGGTGTCCTCATGGATCCTAGTCAGATTGTTTCTGCTGAGCCATGATGGGAACTCCCAAATATTGCGTTCTAAAGTTAAATTTATTTATTAACAATTTTGTCACTTGCATCATATTTGTACTGAATCTCAAGTAATTTTAGTTAACTGTACTTTGAATATATGTCAGAATCTTGTCTTTAAATGGTAAGGATCAAAACATTATTGACAGTAACAGTTATCAATAGGAAAACCTGATTACTATGCAACCCTCTCTTCTCCATTTAATTATGCTGATATTTACAACTCACTCTCCTTTAAAACTGAAGGGTATTTTTTTTTTTTTTTTTAGAAGCATGAGGACACATTTTTTGGGGAAGAATGAGAACTAATTAGGAAAGAACACAATAGTGAATACAAGTCCTTCATTTTTCTTTCTATCCCCTGCCTTTTCAGTGTAACGTCACATAGATCTCTGTGTCCACACAATCATGGTATCCAAATGTAAATAGAGCAGTTTGATTTATATTTTCTAATAGCTGTATACTCATTTCTAGAGTTGGGGCCTTTTCAAAGAATAATAACTTAATATAAAAGCTCTTGTTATGTTTTTAAGAACCAATATTTTTATTATACTGTAAGGTAGATACAAGCAATATTTAAATTGTCTCATTAATTTGGTGATTCTCAGGGAAAAATATTATTTTACATAAGTAAAGAGTAATTCAATTGAGTTTTTACATTATCTTTGAGAAAGATAAAAAAAATGACATACTCTTGCCTTTTAAGTAAAACTACTAAGTAGACATTTACAAGCTCACATTGTCTTTAAATATCTGCACAATATTTACTCAACAGATACATATTATGTACCGACTTGGGCTCTGAAGATAAAACTATGTAAAAGATATTTTGTCCTCTCAAAAAGCCACTTTTAATGGGTGTCACAAACTGAATGGGAAAAATATTGCCACATAGCATACCCAGATCTTCCCAGAGTTCCCTATGGCAACTCTTTCCAGCATCATAGTTTACGAATAAAAATTATATTTTGTCCCTCCAATGACTATCTCTATTCTTAGTGTTACATCTCTATACTTAATAAAAAAAATATAATTCCCTCAATGCCAAGATCTTAACCAGATATTAGAGTAAATCACATATATATTCAAAAATAATTCAATGATGAATACTATCCATTCTTTTACCCCTGATTAAACCCTAATTCTCCCAAGGAGGATTAATTTTCCACACCTAAAACAAACAAACAAACAAAAACAAACACAAAAAGCTGGGAATCTCAGAGTTTGGGAGAAAAGTTTTGGGGTAAGCAGGTCTCGCCTTTAATTAATCTAACCTACTCTGTGTAAGGGGGAGAGATGGCCCTACAAAAGGGAAAGGGAAGGGGAGATTTTGAGTAAGTATATTCAAAGAAAAAAAAAATTTTTTTTTTGTCTTTTTGCTATTTCTTGGGCCGCTCCCGCAGCATATGGAGGTTCCTACGCCAGAGCCACAGCAACGCAGGATCCAAGCCGCGTCTGCAACCTACATCACAGCTCACAGCAACATCAGATCCTTAACCCACTGAGCAAGGCCAAGGATCAAACCTGCAACCTCATGGTTTCTAGTCGGATTCGTTAACCGCTGAGCCACGACGGGAACTCCAAAAATTTTTTAAAATTAAATTAAATATATTGAAGGAGGAAGGCCAATCACAAATAACATCTTCTTCCCCCGACCCCTTCCTTTCACTCTGGTCTGCTTCCCTACACAGCTGTAGTTTACTCCTTGAAGTCTGAGGCCAGGGGTGTCCCCTGTCAGAACTTTGGCAGCTCTTTTTGACAATTCCATGCAGCTGTTGTAAACATCTCAAGGTTAACATGTTCAGCCATAGAGTAGATACTTCCCTCAACCTTCCCCGTGAGTAATTATTACCACTCTGTGCCCAGGTACTCCTCTGAAGGCTATTTTTGATTCTCGCCTTTCCCTTAATCCTCAATGTCCAGTTCATAAGCAAATCCTATTTTACCTCCAAAAAGATTTTCTCAAAACAGAAAAACTACCCCTTTCTAAATCCTTCTGCTACTCTCCATCTCTGCTGCTACTAATCTAGCCAGACCAACCTCTGCTCTGAACAATAGTTTTCTTAGTAGTTTCTCTGCTTCCATTTTTATCTCTTCTTCTCTTTTTCAAGGTTAGGAGCTGAACTGAAGCTGCAGCTGCAGGCCTACATCACAGCCAAGGCAACACCAGATCTGCAACCTATGCCAAAGCATGCTGAATGCCAGATCCTTAACCCACTAAACAAGGTCAGGGATCAAACCTGCATCCTCATGGAGACTATGTAAGGTTCTTAACCCACTGAGCCACAATGGGAATGCCCCATTTTTATCTTTTATATCTGATCTTCACATAGAAGTCAGAATGATTACTCTTCTTATTAAGATCCTTCCGAAATCCATCGGAAATAAACTTAATCCTTACCAAGCTCTACAAAACACTTCACAATTTATCTCTAGGAGCACCACCATTTTTCCTCACTCACTCTCCTCCCAACACACAATGTTAGGAAGTGCTCCTAAAGTTTTACAACTTTGAAAAACTGCTGTCAATAGGATGCCTGTCACCTTCTTCTGGCCACCTAATTAAGGCACTGTGGAAATGCCAGATTGCTCCCTGAGCTCCAAGAAATGAATCACAGGAGTCTTCTTGATTTGGGCTATTACATGTTGATTTATGACACTCTCAAGGCCAGTGCAGCAGGAAACATCAGAGAGGAATCTCAAGTCTGAGTTCAGAAGGTGCTGGCTGAAGCACAATCTTTGAGACTTTCTACTTTCAGCATTACTTGACCGATTTCCACAGTCCTTCTTATCTACAGGAGATGCATTGGCACAGAGCCTGGATACAACACTAAAGAATCATCATAAATTAGTGATTTATTGTTTCTTCCTCCCGTGTCTGATAATCCCCTATTGTTTTCCTGGATTTAATTTTGTTTTCCTCCTCACGAGATTTTGTCAGTAGGAGAATGGTGGATGTTTCTGTGGCAAGATTTTCAGGCATCTGAAGGTACTTTTGTGAGGTTGAGACTAGCAGATCTTAAGGGGTACAGTTTCACATTTCTCTTTCCAAAGGCTAGTGTGAGACCTCAGCCCTTGCCTTTCCAAATTACAGAATCAGGACTTCATTTTTCAAGGGATTTTCTACTCTTTTTGAATGAGGTCATCCAATAGGATAATTCTTATTTATTCTAGGACTTCAGCATCTGCCCTTCTGGATTCTCATGTACATAACTGCTGTACATAACCCATTCCTTAACTATCACAAAGCCCAAGATGATAGAATCACCAACTCTTAAGATATCAGTTCTAATCAATCCTTTTTTGTGAGTCAAAATTAAATCTGCTTTCATATTTCCAGTGTCTCTATGACCTGCGAGATGGAAAGGCTTCGTATACATTTAAGTGTGTAATTAAGCTCATGATTGAAAATTTATTTCCTCCCTGAGATCATGGTAAAATGAATGCCTTTTTAAAAACATTTCTTAAGAAAAAGTATAGTCATCCCAGAACTTTCTTCCCTCTTTTTTTTTAAAATATGTCTCCATTCTGCTTTTTTAAAAAATGTATTGCCTTCTTAATTTTATACTTCCTGCACTCAAACCTCCATGCTCTCCCAATTCTGTTTTAATCTCTGTTTCCAAATGCCTTTATGCTATGCCTCACAGAAACTGTAGCTACCTGAAATGGAACACTTTGTGCTCGTCTTTCTGGTTAACAATTTACGGAATGGATGAGTTTTCATTTCTGTATAATTCATGAAGAAAATCAATGACTAAGCCAGCAATTTCTTTTTTTTTTTTTTCAGGGACTCAATAAAAACGTTTAATTACACTTGAAAGACTTTGTACAGTGCAACAGTGAATGTTCGCTGTTAATATTCACAAGAGTCCACTGTATCAAATGTTAATTGCATCTGTATTTTTATTCCCCTGTGTCCTCCAATCCTCCCATCAGGTTTCCGGTCTTGAGCCAGAAATTTCTTTTACAAATTGACTATGGTATTTCAACTATTACTCAGAGCCCTTTGGACATTTATACGTATATAAATAAGCACTTAATCTTATAAGTAGATTTACAATTTTGACTTGGACAATATTTTATAAAACACTAGTTGATATGGATCATTTTGAAAATGCAATTATGTGTTAATAAAAGTAAACCTTATTTTGAAAGCCAACCATTAAATCTTAGCAGGGCAGAGTGAGCATCGTTAAATATCAAGTTCTTCCGATATTAAGTAACATTTTTAATGATAAAATGTTCTACCACCAACTTTTATTTATTGACATTTGAATTGAATAAGAGCATGTAATTCATAGTAAGGGGTAAAGAAGCCATGGGAACAGATTTATAATTTACTTGGCGTGGCAGGGAGAGAGCATCAAATACAGAAGTTAATATAATTTTATTACATTAACATATATCATTGTAATGAAATGTTACAAGAACAGTGAAGTTTGTTGGACGCTAGACAGGATTAGTTAATTTAGGTAGTAGAAGATTCTTTCTTAGAAGTCATTCAGGAAAAGAAAATAATTTTCTATTGCTATTCTGCAAAATGGATGAAAAGGGTTTCCAGGAGTTCCCGTTGTGGTGCAGTGGTTAACGAATCCGACTAGGAACCATGAGGTTGCAGGTTCGATCCCTACCCTTGCTCAGTGGGTTAACGATCCGGCATAACTGTGAGCTGTGGTGTAGGTCGCAGACGCGGCTCAGATCCCGCGTTGCTGTGGCTCTGGCGTAGGCCGGCGTCTACAGCTCTGATTAAACCTCTAGCCTGGGAACCTCCATATGCCGCGGGAGCGGCCCAAGAAATGGCAAAAAGACAAAAAAAAAAAAAAAAAAAAAAAAAAAGGGCTTCCTATGTTTTATTTTAGTACATCTTTTGAAAAGAAATATTGGGTCTTTTACAAACCCCATAGAGGAAACAGTTTATTTTAATTCTGGCAGTTCATAATGGAATAAAATATTAAATAAATATATTAGATAAGCTTTTCTTCTTATTGACCTATGGCTATTCAGAAGCCAGAAGAAACACACACACGCAAATAATAAATACTACATTTGGCCCAGGATGTAAGACTTTGGGCATTTTCCTACCATACTTGTAGGAGTATAATTGCTACAAATTTTTCTGAGGGTAAATCTGGCATTGCATATCCGTGCAGACAGCTATCAATGCAACAATTCCAGTTTTAAGAATTTATAGTGAGAAAATAATACAAAATGTACATAAAGCTTTACATGTCTGCATATGTGTGTATACCCACACACATATATTCATGTATATAACACTCATTACATAAGTGTACATCATTGTGTTAATCCTAACACTGATTAAGTAGATTATTATGACACATTTATACAATGGCGTATTGTGCTGCTATTTAAAGCTACCTTGCAATTCCTGCCATGGCTCAGTGGTTAACGAATCCGACTAGGAACCATGAAATTGCAGGTTTGATCCCTGGCCTTGCTCAGTGGGTTAAGGATCTGGCGTCGCCCTGAGCTGTGGTGTAGGTTGCAGACGCGGCTCAGATCCTGTGCTGCTGTGGCTCTGGCATAGGCTGGTGTCTACAGCTCTGATTGGACCCCTAGCCTGGGAACCTCCATATGCCGTGGGAGCGGCCCTAAAAAAGACAAAAATAAATAAATAAAAATAAAAAAATAAAGCTACCTTATGAGTTCAACTTATATACATGTCTGATGTATTTCTAAATGTTTAAAAATATATAGATAATAAATTCTGGAGTACATAAGAGTATTATTGATGTTTAAATAATTGCGGGCTGTAACACAAACTGCAAGCAAATGATCATCGGTTCATAGAGTTTTTTCCTTCACCTATTTCTCTGTTTTATAAGTTTTTTCTGCATTGGTTCTATATGACTTGAAAAACTGGTAATAAATACAGACCTTCCTCAATTTATGAATGTGCTCAGAACACTTCCATGAGCCCACAGCTGGGCAAAATCATGTAATACAAAGCCTCTTTTACAATAAAGTGTTGACTATCTCATGTAATTTACTGAATACTGTCCTGACAGTGGAAAATGGAATGGCCATCTGGGAATGGAGGGCTGTGAGCATATCTGTTGTTTACCCTCCTAATCACATGGCTGATAGGTGCCACTGCTGCAGTGACCCCGCACAGGAAAGTGGATCAGATTACACATTGCTGGCCCAGGAAAAGATCAAAATTCAAAATTCGAAATGTGGTTTCTACTGAATGCCTATCACTTTCACACCATATAAAAGTAAAAAAAAAAATCGTAAGTTAAATGACGGTGAAACAGGGACTGAGTATAAATACTATTGAAAAAAGATCTGGCAAAAATAGATAATACATATATTAGTGCAAATATGTGTATAAGCCCATTTAGTGCACTCACCTTTGGTAGGGAAGCTCGTGATCCTGAACTCTGTGTGGTCATAGTCAGCACCGTGGTTATTCCCAAAGCCACCCTGGCAGGAGCAGCATCCATATTGATCCAGAATGAAACCCAGGATAGAATAACGATCAGGAGACTGGGAATGTACATCTGAATCAAATAGTATCCCATTTGTCGTTCAAGATGGAATCGAACTTCTATACAAGTAAACTTTCCTAGTTGGTTGCAAAATAAATGCAGCAATTGGTAAAAAGAGGTCTTTGTTATTGCATCAAATGTTACAATATTGTTTTCATCATAATTTTGCCCTGAACATTTCTGTTATAATGAAATGGGATCCTAAATCACACAAGCAAATTGGTTTCTGAAAAAAATTTTTCTCATTTTTCTGTTAGCATCTAGAAGCAACGTAATATTAAGAGTGTACTGGTTCAGAAAATAATATATAACCTTCTTACTTCACATTTGATTAGCACCTCATACTTGTCAAAGTACTCAAAGGTCTACTATTTCACTGGATTCCTGTCTGCTTTTGCCATTTCTATTAACCACTGTACCTTGAAGTTCTAGCAGGGATAATTAGGCAAACAATTAAATAAAAGCCATTTAGATGGAAAAGAAAGTAGCAAAACAACCTCTGTAGGAAGAAGCCATTACCTTGTATTTAGAAAATCCTAAAGAATTCACTAAAAATCTACTTGAGCTGAAGAGTTCAGCAAGGTTACAGAATACATTAGCAGTATAAAAAAATCAATTGTGCTTCTACGCACTAGCAATGAATAACCCAAAAATTAAATTGAGAGAACAATTCCATTCATAATAGAACCAAATCAAATATGTAGACATAAATTTAACAAAAACATGTAAAACTTCTACACTTAAAATACAAACCATACCTGAACAAAATTAAAGAAGATCGAAATAAATAGACAGTCATTTTAAAGTCATCAATCAAAAGACTAAATATGGTTAAGATTGCAATACTTCCCATATTGATCTACAAGTTTATTGTAGTCTCTATCAAAATCCCAACTGGTTTTCATGCAGAAATTGACAGGCTGATCTTAAAATTAGTATGAAAGTGCAAGGGACCTAAAATAGCCAAAATAGCCTTGAGGGAAAAGAAGAACAAATTTGATGAACACACACTTCCCAATTTCAAGACTTGCTACAAATCTACAATAATCACAAAGTGCAGTACTGTCGTTAAGTAAAGATTTACATATCGATGGAATAGAATTTAAAGTCAAGAACTGACCATTTATGGTCAATCGGTTTTAAGACTAAGACTACTCCATAGGGAAAGAATGGGCTCTTCAACAAGTGGTACAGGGAGAACTTTGCTTTCTGGAGTTTTCTGTAATTTTTTTTCTAAATATTTTCAATCCTCAGTTGGTTGAATCTTTGGATGTGGAGCCAAAGGATATGGAGGACTGACTGTACAGTTAAAGGTCAGGTTACAGTTTTGGAAAATGTTGAGTCCAAGAGGAATCACAGTTACTGTAGGAAGATGACAGGAGCTGATGCTAGTGGGAGGCTAGGCGCTCACTACGTTGGTTGGAGCGATGCCTCAATTCTAGGCAGTTTAAGGGCATCTGTAGGGGTAGGTCAGGCAGTTAGAATAGACCATGCCAGCTAAGAGAAGTGGACAGATAACATGAATGTACAAGTCTTTCTTTCAATCCTTGATGTTGATAACCATATCTGATATCTTTCCTCAAAAGTAAAAGGCTATGGTGTCAGTGTGAGCAGTAGGTGTTTAGTTACAATGTCTTGAAATGTGTGAAATTGTGGCCAAAAGAAAAATTTAGGTAACGGAAGCCTTTACAAAAAAAATCAATCTCTTTCATTTGGTTAGCAAAAACACTGTTTATAGCTCAAGGAGGGCGAAAAAAGTACATTCTATTGCTCACACAGAAATTAAAGAAGCATTTCTTGAAACATCATTACTATTAACTATGGGCTTTTCACAAAAAAAAAGAAATTATTTAAATATAACTGAACACCAAGAATTTCTTCAGTTCTATACAAACCCATTATATAACAATAGGCAGCAAGTGAAAGCTTCTGTAAGTTTCAAAGGCATCCATTCTCTGCTCCATGACCATAAAAACACTGAGCTATATAAGTTGTTAAGATAATTAACTGAGCACCAGAATTAAGAAACATCAGAATATCATAAAACCTCAAGTGGTGTGACGAAGAATACACAAGCCCTACCTGTGTTATAATGTTTAGTGCAGTATCGTAAATCTTTCTCTTCTTTCAACAGAAACTGGGGCAGAGTGAGTCCTTCTGCCACTTGCACAGGTGCCTCATCTTGCCATTCAAAAATGAGGTCGTTCATTGTGTACCCAACTGGCAAAACATAATAAAAACATTTGTGGCATAAAAGGTCATTCAAAGAAGTGAAATTTTTAAAAGATCACTTACACAGTCCACATAAAATGGCAAGACTAAACAGTGCCTCTTTTTCTTTTTTGGCTACCCCATGGCATATGGATTTCCTGTGCCAGGGATCAATGCTGGAGCCCTTCACCCACTGTGCCGGGCTGGGGATCAAACCTGTATCCAAGGTTGCTCCAGAGATGCTGCTGATCCTGTTGCGCCACAGCAGGAACTGCCAAACCATGTCATTTTAACTCTATTGATTGAGGGAGTTCCCACTGTGGCTCAGTGGGTTAAGAACCCAACATAGTACCCGTGAGGATGCAGGCTTAATCCCTGGTCTTGCTCAGTGGATTAAGGATCCAGCGTTGCCACAAGCTTCAGGGCAGGTCTCAGATGCAGTTCAGATCCAGCATTGCTGTGGCATAGGCATGCAGCAGCAGCATGGATTCGACCCCTAGCCGGGGAACCTCCATATGCTGCTGATGAGGCCATAAAAATAAGTAAATAAATAAATAAATAAACTTAAAAAACCTCTAGTGATTGAACTACGCCTTGCACAATTCCAGTCTACTGAAGTCTATTCATATGTAATATTTATCAAATAATGTAAGAAAATGATAGATGCAAACTATTGCCTTTGGAATGGATAAGCAATGAGATCCTGCTGTATAGCACTGGGAACTATATCTAGTCACTTATGATGGAGCATGATGGAGGATAATGTGAAAAAGAATGTGTGTGTGTGTGTGTGTGTGTGTGAGACTGGGTCACTTTTGCTGTATAGTAGAAAATTGACAGAACACTATAAATCAACTATAATGAAAAAAAATAAAAATCATTTTAAAAAAAGAAAATGCAGGAGTTCCCATTGTGGCTCAGTGGTTAATGAATCCAACTAGGAACCATGAGGTTGCAGGTTCGATCCCTGGCCTTGCTCAGTGGGTTAAGGATCCAGTGTTGCCATGAGCTGTGGTGTAGGTCACAGACGCGGCTCGGATCCCATGTTGCTGTGGCTGTGATATAGACCGCCGGCTACAGCTCCGATTATACCCCTAGCCTGGGAACCTTCATATGCTGTGGGTGTGGCCCTAGAAAAGACAAAAAAAGAAAAAAGAAAATGCAGTAGGCTAATAATACATAAGATATGGCATGTAGCCACCTTAAAGGACATGCATATACATTCTTTTCTGGGAAAGAGCAGCTACTATATTAACTCAACAATTTATTTTGGTTCCACCGGTTAGACCTCCCCTCACATTTTCTCAAATTATTCAGGACACTTTCAACAAAACCTGAAATTGAAACTGGTTAGGAAATGACTTCAACTATAATATCCATGGAAGGAACAAGATCTTGCTCTAATCATTAACTATTTTAGTTTATAGCACCTGCTTTTATGTCCCAAGTCCCAAGATGGGCAAAAGGATATTTTAGATAGAAATGTCTGCTATTCAGAGAATATCAGAGTACAAAGAAAACCCATGTGGAATTCTCTGTGGAGGAATAAACTCATAACATCAGAGAGTTCAGAACTGAATTAGCTAATGTATTTAAGAATAAGCTAGCATCTTTCGGTAAATTAAAACGTCATCTATCTCTCAAGGATCTTATCTAATAAAAGCAGGATTTTATCTTTTTCTTCCCTCTGAGTGAGAAGCTGTTGAAATGCATACTCGAAGGCTAGTACAGAGAGGGAATCGAAGTGCAGGGACCCTATAGGAGAAGACTGTTGTCAGAATTCACAACACCCTGGAGGTAGGAACAGAGGACGCACAGTCTGGCCCCAGAGCTGATTCAAGGGGTCGGTAAAGGAAGCAGAAGCTCCGAAGCTCTGGGTGCATGAAGCAGCAAACCAGGCAAACTGTCCCAAACAATTCTCTGGAAGATAAGACTGCAGGGAAGAGACTGTGCAAATGATTAGCAACAGCAGATGTGGAGCAGGTTAGGCTGGACACAATGAAGTGTGTGGAAGGGAACTGATTTCCCCTGCCCCTCCCACAATACCTAGAAAAGAATGTTCTGGAAAGAGTTGAATTTGATCTAGCTGTGGGGGAGGTGACTGGAGCCAGACCCCTAATTCCCACCCCCACCTGACCCTTGGGCTCACCTCACAGCACCCACTCCACTGGCAGGGGGGAGGGTGGTGGCAAGGGCATCTGTGGTTACAGGGTCTCCTTCGACCTTTTGGGATTCTGCCATCCACGTTTTAGCAGTAGCACCGCCAGTGTGATGGCTTGTTATGGAGCAAATGCTCTTTGATAGAGGTTGTCAAGTTTCTTCAGGCTAAAGACACACCTGAGTTCTGGTTCCAGAACAGAGAAGGGAACCTGCAGGTCTGTCCTCTAGACCACTGGCCTTAGAACACATGTTTGACATGCTTCCACTGGGACATATTTCACTTAATATTGTATTAACACTTTGGTGGCTGATAATAGAAGGCTTTTACTCTTATTTGTAAGTCTTGTGATATATCCATTGTAAATACCATTTTGCCTCGAGAGAAAAGAGATGCATATTTCTCAAGGATCAAAAGATAGTAAAGGAGGCATTGATTCTTATTTACTCCCAGGTAAGACAGGTACCCTAGACTTCCATACATGCAACCCCTAAAGACAAAATATGTGAGCTATTTCCCAGTTTAGACAGCTACATGGAAAAAAGAACTGAAACCCTGTTTTGTTTTTAGAGTCTAAATTTTTCCTAGGGTCTTCGGTGGAAAGAAAGTAGCTCTTGAAATGCCCTCAAAACCAAGCCTCAGTTAGTCTTGGACGCAATTTACAGGCCACATTACTCAGCTTGCTCTTGTATGACATTGTCATTCACACGAAGATTTAGTCCTGGGCATTTCCTAATCAAACTATGCTACTTCCTGAAGGTGCATAAAATATGTAAGTTTGAAACCAGAAGGAAAATAGTAAGGTGCTAAGTTTAGGTGGTAATGCCTTTATTCTAAGTAACTTACCGGATGTTCAAGGAAAACAACTAAATGCTAATTTTGCCTCAATAAGCCTTCAAACATAACTTTAAAAAATCAATACTCTTCTACACAGTTCACAGTGTTTTAGCATCCTCATGCTTTTGGTTGGCAGAACTTTATACAATTCTGAGAACTGTCAAGGTGAACAGACTGGCTAATGAGATTAAGCTCTGTGTTGAATCTCTTTATACCATAACGAGTTTCACCACAAAGAATATTTTATGGAGGAAACAGAGACATTAACCCTGCCTTCAGCTAACAATCTCATATGGTAGCTGCAGGGAAATGTGCACACCAATGGCTCGATGCAACACAAATTTGTTTATTCAACAAGTATTTATTGAGCACTGACTGTATGTAAGGCATCCTATTGGGCTTCAGGGTGAGAGGTGTTATCAGAGAGAAAATAAATAGTTTAGGGAAAGTGCTAAGTGTTTTCAGAAGAGGATCTATGATTCTATTGCAGCCTCATGTGAGTTGGACTTTGAAAAAAGGCAAGTCCTGCATAGCAAGAATGTGAGAGAAAATGAGGCACTCAAGCAAAGGAAGTAGTATAATTAGCTGAAAGAAACTGCAAACTCCCAAGGTTTATAACAGGAATAGCAATAGCTTCATTTGTCTAGAGCCAGTTTGCATGAAGAAGCATATGGAATGAAAACATAAATTAATGTAAGATTATGTAAAATTTAAGCTCCAGGTTGAAAAGTTTTCTTTGTTGTTGTCGTTTTTTAATTTCCTGTGGGCAATGATAAACAATTGAAATCTTTTGAGCAAGCGAGTGACGTGACAAAAATTGTACTTTAGAAACATTACTCTAGAAGGCTCCTTTCATGGGATTCACAAAGTCCAAACTGCTTTCGTATTCATAAAACATTATTTGCCTTTTTCACTGTGTTGACGTTTGCCCAGATGGTGAAAAAACAATAAGTAAAACTCCTAGTGCTTTAGTGTAATTAAAAGTAGTGGCACCAAACTGTGCTGGTGGTTACTGTATTCTTACTACCATAACTTGCAGTACAAACAATGCCATTTTTATTTAAGAACAAACCTTGATGAAACAGTAATAATTACAATCTTATTAAATTTTGACCCTTATATAAATATCCTTTTAATATCCTGTGTATCAAAATGGGAAGTATAGACAAAGCACTTTAGTCGCATACTGTAATACGATGGTTCTTTGAAGGAAAAGCACTGATAGGATTGAGTTGTGAGTAAGCTAGCTGGGTTTTTTGAAAATATCCTTTTTACTTTAAAAAATATAAATGGCAAACTGTGGTTATTATTATTAGGTATGCCCCATTTTTTTTTGAAAAGAAAGGAAGTGTGTGAACCTCTTAGGTTGAGGGAAATATCTCACAGTATTTATTGTCAATGATAGACTTTGAGCTTTCAATTCAACATTAGAATTTTGGAAAAACTGTTTTTCCAAATACTTAAAGATTTTTTGATGAGCTCAATGTTGATATTAACAAATGTGACCTTTCGATATTCTATAATGTCATGTGTCAATGTTTGGAATATCTGAATAACTCATAAGCTAATGTTTTCCAAATGACCAAAGCATGATGTTAAAAATCATGCATAGGTAAAAGATCCATTCAACATTCAAGACAAACAAACAGATTTTAATCTACAAGAGAGTTCGTTGAAAAGTGTACAGCAAAGTAATTCAGTTACATACATATTTTTTCCAGGTTATTTTGCTGTGCTTAACTGTACACCTTAACGTAAAATTGTAAATCAACTACACTTCAATTTAAAAAAAAGAAGAGTTCATTGTATGGTTTCCAATTTCACACTGCAACTAACCTTTAGGAAATTACCACCTTCAGAAAAGAAGGGTTTTTTTTTTTGTTTCACATTGCAGAATTTCTTTCTTTTTAAAGGCTGAACAGTATCCCATTATATGTATATACCACATTTTCTTTATCCATTCATCTGTCAGTGGACATATAGGTTGTTTCTATATCTTGGCTATTGAGAACAGAGCTACAACAAACACAGCAATGGTAATATTTCTTCAAGATCCTCACTTCGAATCTTGTGATAAACAGAAATAAGATCACTGGATCACACAGTAGTCTTATTTTTAATTTTTGCAACATCACGGATGAAGCTTGAAATGTGCTAAATGAAATAATCCAGTCATAGAAAGACAAATACTGGTTGATTTCACTTATATCATGTATCTTAATCAAATTCATAGAATCAAAGAATGGAATGTTGATTACCAGGGGCTGAAGGATAGGGAAATGAGAATTACTATAATCAACGAGCATAAAGTTTTAGTCAAACAAGATAAATGAGTTCTAGAGATCTGCTGTATAACCTTCTACTTACAGCCAACAATATTGTATTGTACACTTAAAAATCTGTTAAGAAGGTAGCTCTCATGCTAAGTGTTCTTAACACAATAAAATAAATTGAATTTTAAAAAGTTAATTTGCATTCTTGAAAAGGTAAAGAAAAAACTCATTCTTTGTCAATGGCTCTTCAGGAATAAAGTCAGAGGTAATATTTCAGTAGATCATTTTGTTAAAATTGGAAATTTTATATATATATATATACACACACACACACATATATACATATATATGAGGTTAAAGAACTTTTCAAAGTCTCAGGTCTAAGTCCCTGACAAATAGCTATGCCACAGTCTTTGCTTACATCTCAAGTCAGTAGAGTAGCCATCTCTGACCATCTTATAAAATACTTTTCCTCCAATAAGTTTACATTAGCCTTTTCCTGAATATTTTTCCCATTGAAATTACTTAACTTTACCAGATGCAGTATATAGCCACCAAGTTTTAATTTTATTTACTATTTAGCCTCCTAGAGTTTAAACTTTATGAAAGTAGAGATTATTCTTTTTTAATCACTGGCATATTTTTCCAGTACCTAAAATAAAAATAGTATGTATCATGTACCAGGAGCTTGAATATTTCAATTAGATGAGATTGGGCGCATTCACGGTGGTATGGTGGTATGGCCGTAGACTGAATATTTCAATTAGAAATAGATAAAGGGAAAGGAAGAAGAAGATTGTGTGTGTGTATGGGGGTGGGGGGTGGAGGGGAGTGTATCTGATTAGTTTATTTGGGGTATATCGAGTTTAAGAAGCTAGCAGGAGATGCAGGTGTTTCTAACAAGTTTGAACATTGACTCATATGTGAAAATTGTTGAAATCATGGGTCTATACATTGAAAGTGAACTCAGGATTGAAGACATAAGTTTGAGAGTCACGGAGTTACCATCGTGGTTCAGTGGTTAATGAACCTGTGTAGTATCCATGAGGACTCAGGTTCGATCCCTGGCCTTGCTCAGTGGGTTAAGGATCCAGTGTGGCCATGAGCTGTGGTGTAGGTCGCAGATGTAGCTCGGATCCTGGGTCGCTGTGGCTGTGGGGTAGGCCAGCAGCTACAGCTCCAATTGGACCCCAAGGCCTGGGAACCTCCATATGCTGTGGGTGCGGCACTAAACAGACAAAAAAGTCAAAAACCAAAGAGAAAGGTGATGACAGAAAAGTAATAAACTAAGTAGGAAGTTCAATAAGGCATATTTCAGCTAAATGTATGTAAGTTAGAATTGTTCTAAAAGAATTTGACAGTGGAATTGATAAGGTAGCAAGTTTCCCTCAAGCCAAGGCTGGGGAATGATCTGTTAGGAATGTTATGAAACCCTTAATCTTGGTGTTGGTTAAAATAGATGAAACTCCAAAGCCTTATCCAGCCCTCTGATTTGATGATAGAATTGAATATACCCTTACCCATCTATCTAATTGAAATACACTATAAAACAAAGAATAGGAAACGATTAGGCGCATAAACAGAAAGACTGATCAAAGGAATCAAAGATAAAGTTTAGAGATAGGGAGTTCCCTTCATGGCTCAGTGGTTTACAAACCCCACTAGGATCCATGAGGATGCTGTTCGCTCCCTGGCCTCACCCAGTGGGTTAAGGATCCAGCATTGCCATGAGCTGTGGTGTAGGCTGCAAATGCTGCTCAGATCCTGAGTTGGCTGTGGCTGTAGCTCTGATTCAACCCCTAGCCTGGGAACTTCCATATGCCTCAGGTGTGGCCTTAAAAAAGCGGGGAAAAAAAAAAAAGGTTATAGAGAGATTGAAGTACCTTGAGCATTAAAAAGTTGTGCTAACTGCATGTAGCACTGTAATGGAGTGGGAGGGGGTGAGTAGAACATCAGATGGACCACAGCAATGTGAATATCGGTGGTGCTGGGAAATAAGAGGTAGGTGTCATCTTAAAAGATGAAGAAAAGGTTTCTGGAGATTGAACTTCTTTTTTTTTTTTTTAATTTTTTTTTAAATTTTTTTTTTTTTTTTGTCTTTTTTTTTTTAGGGCCGCACGCACAGCATATAGAGGTTTCCAGGCTAGGTATTCATCCTTGGTATTCATTTCACAAAACACGTTGATGATGAATGTGCAACCTGAACAAAGTAGTGTTTATATTTAACATTAACAAAAGGGGCAAGAGGGGTGGCACTGTCCACATAAAAGCCACAAGACAAAAATGAAAACATTTCAGCATCTATTTCAAAAGATATGGCCCTTTAAGAAAACTGCCCAAAGATGATCATTTGATAAATGCATTTGCAGGAGGAGCATTTACATGTCATTCTATGAAAAATGAGTTTTAATTTAGATCAAAGGGTTATGTTCTGAATTAATTTGACTTTTTCGATTTCAAGTTTTCTTGGAAAAGTGCATAACAGGAAATTTGCAAGCAATTAAACGATGTCAGATTTGTTTCAGTGTCTTTCCTGCTTCAAAGAGAAAATTGGTTAAATTAATTTTAAATAGGTTTGATTTTTAAATCTAATTCTATAATCAAGGTAAGACTTTTGGAATTATATTTATTGAGGATGACATACATGATGTTGTAAATTCTATTGTAAAGTCTCTCCTAAATTAATTTTAAAAGTTCAACATTGAAAATAAATGTCACTTGTTTATGACGGATCTGAATAAAATATATTTTGGAACTCATCACTGTGGTAAAAATGAGGTTCTTACTAAATTAAAAAATCCATGGAAGTACAGTATTCTTAAGATTAGTAATGAAGCATATATGATTTTACATCCAAAAATTTTGTTCCATTTCATTATCTGAAAAGAAACTGTAGTTGTTAAATTTTACATTTTTATATGAACACAGAGTAACCAACCTATAATTCTGCATGTGACAAAGCCAATGCTAAATTAAAAATTATAGTTCATCATGGCATAACATGCTTTCTCTACTTACTGATTGTCACCAGTTATTATTTTTTTTAATTTGAACATGTGAAGAAGTACTTTACAAATAAACTTGTATATTCCACAATTGTATTGCACTTTCAGTCAACAGGTTCTCTAAATTTTGGATGCATTTGTTCAAAATCAGCTGGAAATAGCTAATCAAATTATTTTATGAATGGAGCACTTAAATGTTAGATTCTGAAGCTTTTTATCAAATAGGAATTATAAATGTGACGTTTCTAAAAGGAACACATTGAGATTAATCCCCACAATATAAAGGGGGAAATAGTAAGGTCTCAAATGATGTACAGTATTTTTTTTTATTTAATAACTGTGCTTTGGAATATTTTAACTTTTAAGAAGAATATATTGATGGACTGCTGGTTTTTAATTAGATGACTTGAATTGAAATTCAATGGAATTCAGAAGACAAATTTTCCAGCATGTGAGTCAGTTGAAGAATTTTAAAAGATTCCTAAATAAAAGCAACTGATTCGAATGTTTTGTCCTATAAAAACATTTTTTGATAAAAGATTTTCTCATTTAAGGCAAAGATAATATCTGTAAAAATATATGGGCTGAGGAGTTCCCGTCATGGTACAGTGGTTAACGAATATGACTAGGAACCACGAGGTTGCAGGTTCGATCCCTGGCCTTGCTCAGTGGGTTAGGGATCCGGTGTTGCCATGAGCTGTGGTGTAGGTCGCAGACGCGGCTCGGATCCTGTGTTGCTGTGGCTCTGGCGTAGGCTCCTAGCCTGGGAACCTCCATATGCCGTGGGAGCGGCCCAAGAAATGGCAAAAAAGATAAAAAAAAAAAATTAATAAATAAAATACACAGGAAAAAAATATATGGGCTGAAAGAATTACCTATTTCAGTACAAAGAAAAGTAAAAACAAGTTCTGAAATTATCAAGTATTTTTGTTATCTCTACTCTCCAAAGATTATTTTCTCAATAAAATCATCAGAGTCTATACTGCAGGGTGAACTAGAGGTGTCAACAATTTCAAATTTAGTACCAAAATTGCAGCGTTAAAGATGACTCCAAATTATTTGATTTGCTTTAACACACCTGGATATATTTCTTCAGGAAGGATTAGATTTTTAAAAATGAGTTAAGAACTATACTCATCCACTAATATAAAAAAACATGTCCATTAATAAATATATATTACAAAGAAATAATAATTTAAGTATCTGTGGTGTTCTTCATTTACTTTCATAAGTGTCCCTATTTTGATGATGAATTATGTGGTCTCCCTGACAACAGGCAGAAGCTTAAATACCCTCATAGCAATGAGGAGAAATGAGTAGAAGGCTGCTTGGATCTATGTTGTTTTGCTGGTCCTAACTCCTCTCCACTTTAGGATGTCTGGTCATTTGTCTAGGTGCTGTACCATCACATCTGGCTAAGTCTGAGGCAGGTAAAATACACCATCTGTTTTCAGTGCTATGAAAAACACATAACGTTAAAATATCGAGAACATGTATAAAATAACACATACACATAAAAATGAAATGATAATCCCATATAAAAATCAGAAAAGGCTTAAACAGGCAAAACACAGAAGAAATAGTAATGATTGCAAAGTATACAGAGAAAAAAGAATGCTCAACCTAAGGGAGATAGAAGTACAATGAGGAACAATGCCACATCGATCAGATTAGAAAAAAACTTTAAATGTGAAGTAAAACGGCAAAGTTAATATGTTTGATACAAAATATTACTTTTTAATTTTCTGTATTTTCAGGCTTAAAATGTCTTTTATATATATACATGCATGTAGATACACATATACTTACACATACATACACATACTTATATGTGTGAATATACAGAACATATACATACAATAATACATATTCGTAATCACACACACACATACACGAGTCACACACGCACAAACACACATACACACAAGTAAAGGAAAATGGGTCATGAGACAAACTCAAAAAGGGTTAACATGAGGGAGGAAGGTAGTGAGCTGAGGATAAAGCATGGCGCTGTTTGTTTTTCTACTGTTCAAATTTTCTGGTACAAACTTGCTGACTTTGCAGACATCATTCAAATGCATTCCATTATCATTAAAAAAAAATTGTTACTTTCAATCATTTAAAAAATAGGTTAAAAGACTATAAAAGGAAAAAAAAAAAAGAGTCATTGTTTAATACTTTACTCCATGAGGAATATATAAAAGTCATGTAACTGAGCAGGACCCTCTGGGGCCTTCCCCCATATCCTCTGCTTCCTCTCTAGAGAATACTGAGAGAACAGTATCTGAGGCACATTTCCTGAGCTGTTTCATTAATGTGAAAATCCCCCCACACTCCCGACCAAATGGAACTTGTGAACTACTTGATGACCTTGAGAACAAAGTCCCCAGGCCTCCTAGAGCTTAAGGACTGATCAAGTTAACCCTTGTGACACCAACCTGTTATCTCCCCATCAGCCAATCAGAGAACTGTGCATGAGCTGATCACTTATCTTGCCTCACCTGGCTTTTTAAAATGCTTTACAATTTCTGTGTAGGGAGTTTGGGTTTTGGGGGAGGTCACAAACCATCTCTCTCTTTGCCTGACCCAGCAATAAACTTTTCTCTGCTCCAAACTCCAACATTTCAGTTCAACCTCACTGTGCATGGGGCACAGGAACTCACACTAACAGTAATACTTATTCAAAGAGAATGTGGGCTGAGCATACACTGAAGTTCAAAATGAATTTTGAGATTTATTAATAAATTATAGGTTCACATTTAACTTTAAAAGTGACCGGGAATCATATTTGGCCCAGCTTTCTCAACTCAGAGAGAGAGAGACTGAGATTCTGGGTTCAATCCAGCTTGCAAATCTTGTGTTTTTAAGGAACAGCTGGAGTTTAAAAAACAAAAGGAAGAAAACCTCACACTTGGCGGAGCTGGCTGTCTAAGGCCAGGAGAGACATTACTCCAGTACACTTTATTGACCTGACAAGGAACAACTGCCATGTCAAAATGGATTTAACTACAACGTTGTAATTTATAATTTGTGCACTTAATTTGAATAATCTTTCCATAAACCAGGTTGTTATATGTGGTTTCACCTAGGTTCTTAGAGCTGCTGAATTATTTTCTTAGTAATTACACTTTCTCTAAAACTCTCTGGTATAACTAACTTACAACTGTTACTCTACCAGTGCTTTGGTTACACTTCTCTTTGAAGACCTAAACAGTTAATCATACATCATCAACATAACCTTCCTTTCTCTCTCTCTCTTAGGATAATGGTGGAAGTAAAATCTCTGACTCCTAATTGGTCTTCTTAAATGATAATCAAGCTGGTAACTTTTGTTCATGTTTTTCGAAACTTCACAGAATTAGCATGAATTGAACAGACAATGTTTTAAAGTTACGAGAAATCTCAACTAAAATCAGATAAGGGACCCAATGTGGAGCCCATGTTAATGAGGAAAAGGTATAGAATTGGATGGATTTCCACCCCGGGAGAGGTATAGGAGGGCTCTGCCTGGCTCCCCCTTTGGAATAAGTTCCAGTTTGTGAAAAAACATTCTATGCCTACCTATCAGAATGCTGGAGGTTCAGAGCTACTCAAGTTTATTTCATAGACCCAAAATATTCATACAGATTCTGTGAGCCAACACCAGTTTGCTAATACCTAAAGGTTGTGTAATGTTTTGACTAGAGACTAGGAAGGCACTATATTACTCTTTTGATTGATCCAAAGGATATTTAATCATTTACAAGAATCAAAACCTAGGTTAATTCTAGAGAAGGAAGTCCTACATGATATTAGCAAGAAAACCTGCTTCAGATTCTTATTTCTAGAAGCATTTGAAGAATGCCATTATAAAATAGCACAAATTTTAACATATCTGGATAAATACTAGAGAATAAAATGATAAGTTTTTCAGTTCAATTTCTCTTCAAGGTGAAACATAAAAATTTCTATCACTACAATACATTTACAATACAGTCATTGAAGTACTTAGGAGACTACAATTAGTTCTACAGTAATGAACAGATTTCCAACACCAAAACTCACATTTAATACAGAGAGCAATAAAAAGGGATGACGGAAATCCAGATGTTACAATAAATTGTTTATTACTTTACAATGTTCCATATAAATAAACCACATTGTTCCTCTGAGATCTCATATCATTTATATATTTTTTTGATTAATAAGTATCTTTTTACTTATTATTAATGCTTTAGGAGTTCTCTTGTGGCACAGTGGGTTAAGGATCCAGTGTTGCCACTGCAGCAGCTGGGGTTGCTGCTGTGGTGCATGTTTGATCCCTGGCCTGGGAACTTCCTCATGTCCTGGGTGTAGCCAAAACAAACAAAACTTTAAACAAAGAAGAATACTGCCAAATGAGGTAAAAGATAGCTTATGTTTCATAGGAAACAAAAGCCTATATGTGAAAGGATTTCAATCCAAAATGGAACTGAAGGATATGAAACAGAGAAGCTCACAAAGCTTAAGAACTAAGACACTGATTTCCCGTAAATGCTTGACTGACAGACAGGGAGACCTAGCTCCTGACCCATGAACATCTACCAAGAATGTCTCTTCATCCCCAAGCAATGAACTTCCTGCTTAGACTCTGGCTGGACTTCTCCCTCTTTCTACTCCTTGCCCGTAAATAGAGTCCACCCTAAACCCTCAGCAGATGTGCCTGTGGCTTGTTATAGCATGCATTTCCTGAATTGCATTTCCTCTGCTATTCCCGAATAAATACAATTTCTGGTCATTTGAGCTTGCCTCTGTTGACTTCTTCATTTCGGTTGACACTTATACTATCAACTGTACTTCAGATGGAAGTGACATTTGTACAGAAAAGTATCTGAATAAGAGAAAGTGAACAACTTCATAGTATTCTGTTTTACTCCAAATAAATGACATAGTGAAATCAGCATTGACTCAGATAAAGTAGATTTATAGGAACCTTAACATATTGTTGTGAGAACTGATGCAATAACAAAATTTCATCTAAGTCAGTGTGTTTCCAAATGGCATGTCCTTTCGATGGACCTAGCAAGAAATGTTGAAGTTGAGGGCTTTACTATTTGAAGTTGTACATATCTTAAATTGCTCATCACAAATGAACCAGAAGCTTAAATACTCAATTGGTATTATCTCTCTATATTATTTTAAACAATTAATGTTTGTTAAATATTTAACAAAATTATTTGTTAAATCACTCAATTTTATGGTCATCCATGCTACCAGGATATTGTTGTGTTTTAAGTCACAACTTGCTAACCAAATGCTGATAATATCAGGTAAAAGTGAAAAACTAACTCTAGGGACAGAGTTTTTACACCCAAAGGATATATCCTGGCTATCTTCTTTTTTTTCTTTCTTTTTTTTTTCTTTTCTTTTTTTTTTTTTGTTGCTTTTTACGGCCATAACTGCAGCATATGGAAGTTCCCTGTCTAATCGGAGCTACAGCTCCCGGCCTACACTGCAGCCACAGCAACACCAGACCCGAGCCACATCTGTGACCTACACCACAGTTCACTGCAACGCCAGATCCTTAACCCACTGAGCAAGGCCAGGGATCGAACCCACGTCCTCATGGATGCTAGTCGGGATTGCTAACCACTGAGCCACGACGGGAACTCCCTATCCTGGCTATCTTCTAATGGAGATGACAGAAACAGAGACCATTACTAGGTTGGGAATGAAGGTTTGATCACAAATGAGAATGTTAGCTACATCCAGAAGAATTTTTAGCAGGATCTGTGTTCAGACTCCTCACAGATACATTCCATCAGTTCCAAAACAGCAATGTTGGAAAAATGTATGAGACTACTGTTAACTTAGGGGAAAAAAGTCCCTATCCCTAGTTAAATATTGTAATTTCTATTGATGGCATATTTGTATCATATTAATATATATTAAAACATTGCAGACAATCTTCACATTTATGAATTTATGATAATCATAATTATTACTATTTTTTTTATGGCTGCACCATAGCATATGGAAGTTCCCAGGCCAAGAACTGACTCTGAGCCACAGTTGTGACCTATACCACAGCTGTAGCAACAGTGTAGCTTTAACTCACTGTGCCAGGCTAGGGGTCAAACCCATGCCTCTGCAGCAACCCAAGCCACTGCAGCTGGATTCTTAACCCACTGTGCCACAGTGAGAACTCTGAATTATTATAAAGATTATTTTAAATCTATAGTTCTCTAGCAGGCCTGGGGAATTGAAAACTGTATGAATCCTCCTTGTTCCTGACAAGTGGTAACAATTTGACAGTGAGGTTTTTTATTTTGCTTCTTGTTTTTCAGATGTGCCTCTGGACTTTCCACTCTGACGCAGAAGGCAGAGAAATCAACAAAATTGCTAGGAACCAGTGAATACAGGTGGGGTATGTTGTGAAGAAACACAAGTACTTGGGACTTCAGAGATCCCAGAAATTTGACTACGCATTCTATAAATGCCTTGGGAACTTTAAAATCTGCTGGAATGTGAGCAGGATACTTTGGACACAAGCAAGAGTCCATTCACACTGATCTACGACCAGAGCTGCCCTGGAGGAAAAAAGTATAGATTTTGTTTTACACGATCATTGCCATCACCACTCACAGGACCTGGGTTTTGACCTCAGTACTGTATTAAAATACTTTGATGTCCATCTCACCAATTTATCAGTGTGAACTCTTTAATCACACTGTGTTCCTTTATTTTCTCTAAACTTTTATTATATTTTTTCTTTCTTTTATATTTTCATTATCTTATTTTTTTCTCTTTCTTTTAGTTTTATTATTATTAAAGTATAGTTGATTTACAGAGTTCTGTTGTACAACAAAATGACCCAACCGCACACATTTTCTTGTTTTTTAGTAGGGCTTGTTTTCTTCTTGATTTTCACTACAGATAATTCATGAAATTATTTTTGTTTACTTGTTTGGCTTTTTTCCTCCATCCTTTTTGAAGACATGCCATGGTTTCTAGATGCTATTGTTTTAATGTTAGATGTTAGATTTATGGTCTTTTTTTTTTTTTTTTTTTTTTGAGCCACACCCATAGCATATGGAAGTTCCCAGGCTAGGGGTCAAATGAGAACTGCAGCTGCTGGCCTACACCACAGCCATGGCAACACCAGATCCCAGCCACATCTGTGACCTACACCACAGCTCATGGCAATGCCAGATCCTTAACCCACTAAGCGAGGCCAGTGATCAAACCCGAGTCCTCATGAATACAAGTCAGGTTCATTACCATTAAGCCACGATGGGAACTCCAGATTTATGGTCTAGTACATTAAAAGGAATTTATGGAATTCTGGAGTTGAGGGAACTTTTGCTGTCACATAAGGCAGCTCACTTACTCTGCAAAAGAGAGAACGGAGTCTCTAAATAGATCTACATAGCTTATATAGTTTCTTAATAAAACACGTGAAGTTATAAAACACATTTTCCTGAATTTGTTCTCTACACAGGGAGCAGCAGTGCAGTGCACAGTTTAAGGAAGTATTAAGATCGGTTACTGGGCATCCTCTGGGGAAAGGGCTATCTAAGTTTTGAAAGAGTACAATCTGGAAAGATATTTTGCAGTAGGTGGCAACTATTTGGGTTGGAAGAACAGGGGTTACTTGCGGAAATAAGGAAGAAATAAAAATGTGACAACTCTGAGCAGGAAATAGCAAATGGAAGGATTCCAGAAAAGTGACATAATGCTTTAAATTACAGATGATCTTGGGTATTCTAAAAGGACTACTGGAACTCACACCCACTGGGATGGGTACAATAAAAAAATGTAAATAATAACAAGTGTTGGTGAGGAAGTGGAGAAAATGACACCTTTGTGCATTGTTGGTAAGAATGTAAAATGGTACAACCACTATTGAGAATGGGATGGCAGTTCCTCAAAAAAAATTAAAAAGAGAATTACTGTATGATCCAGAAATTCCACTTCTGGATATATAGCCAAGAGAATCAAAGTAGGGTCTTGAAGAGATATTTGTACTCCCATGTGCACAGCAGCACTATTTGCAATGGCCGAATTGTCCATCAGTGGATGAATGCATTGTATGTTTACCACATGCAAAATGTGGCTTACAATGGGATTTTGTTCAGGCTTAAAAAGGAAGGAAATTCTCGTGCATGCTACAACATGGATGAAGCTTGAGGGTATTACCCTAAGTGAAATAATGCCAGTTACAAAAAAACAAATATCGTATGATTCACTTATGTGAGGTATCTAGATCAGTCAAATCCACAGAAACAGAAAACAGAATGGTGGTTCCCAGGGGCTGCAAGGAGGGGGAAATATGGAGTTGTTTAACAGATAGAGTATGCCTTACAAGGTAAGAAAGTTTTGGAGATTGGTTGTACAACAATGTGAATATACTTAACACTACTGAACTGCACATTTAAAAATGGTTCAGAGAATAAATTTTATGTATGCATATTTTACCACAATTTGTAAAAAAACTACTGAAAGTCTATGGGAAGAGCAGAATGAGGAAAGCAGAAGACCTTAGTAGTATCACGGCATGAGTTGAACATAGAGCCTGGGAAAATAGGTAAGTTGGCCTCAAGGTGTTTTCCCAGTTGCTTTGAGTAAAGAGGGCACTTGTTCCACATTCTTCCTCTTTAAAGAATACATGGTTTAAATATGATCACAGTTAGCCACATTAGCTGCTCTATGTAAGACATGTGCACATGATTGACCATAGTTGAGAGAAAGAGAACAGTACCTTAATTTTCACCATGATTTCTAGGGATAATAAATTATGAACAAGAAAGACAATTTCCCTATCTTTCGAGGAGCTTGGATGTAGTGGGTGGGGGTAGGGTACACAATAAAAATCTGAACAGAAAAAATTTTAAAGTATTTAGTGGTAAGTATTATTACGGAAATAAAATCAGATGGGAAGCAACTGGGGAACAGCCAGATGAGAAAAAGTGGTCAGAAGTGGCCTGAAGAATTGCAAAGCTATCAACAGATTAAAGCTGAGGATAGACACAAACTTATTAACGGGTTAACTCTGTATGTTAAAGATTAAGAACCAGACTGTAACACCAAATCCACACAATTCTAGATTAATTATGATTTAGTCTGGAGCAGATTAAGTTAGGAAGCCATGGTCAGTAGAAGCCCACAATAGGGTCATGAAAGAAAAGCCATGCTTGTTAATATCATGCCATGGTCTTATTACCAAGTATGCTGGAATTTATGTTTTTTAATTTTTTTCTTTTTACGGCTACACCTGTGGCATATAGAATTTCCCAGGCTAGGAGTCAAGTTGGAGTTACAGTTGCAAGCCTATGCTGCAGCCACACCACCACCAGATCTGAGCCTCATCTGCAACCCACACCACAGCTTGCAGCAACCCACTGAGGAAGGCAAGGAATCAAACCGCATCCTCACGGCAACTAAGTTGGGTTCTTAACATGCTAAGCCATAATGGGAACTCTAGTATGCTGGGATTTTAAGGTACATGATACATACTGTTTTCATAAAGATATTGGATGAATTCTAATGTTATGAATCAGAATTTCAAAATACCATTAATGGTAATATGCTTAAGTGATTTATAACTGATTTAAAGAGCAATTGTTAATTTTTTTTTCAGTCATACTCAATCCAAAGGAATACCTCTAGTGCATTGTTGAGAATTTTCTCAGACCTGCCCTTTGGGGATTGTATAATGGTATGTTGTTCAATTCTCTGGATGATTAACTAGGAAAGCTACAGATCATCTGTTAGAATTATAGACTGACTCTAATAAGATGACGTTTAACTGGGGCAAAGGTAAACTTGTATTAGTCAAGTGAACCAATTGGGTAGATATGGAATGGGGTGCATAGAACTTAGTTGGGGTACCTAGCTAACAAGATAGAGTCTGAATCAAGAGTGTTTTGTAGCTGCCTGCGATCTTAGATTGCAAGTCACAGAATGGTTGGTATTGTCTGCAGGAGGGCTTCCCCTATTCTGAAGGTCTTGGTTTAGGCCAGTTTCAATACAAGGGAAACATCCAGGGGAGAAAAAATGGGCAGAAGAGGGAACTCTAAGTCTTTTCATCTAAGAAAGCAAGTGAAATTATTGGGGATGATTGACTGTAGAGCTAACTTAAGAATACCATTGTCACAATTTATAGATATTTTGGAATGGTCAGATATATTTTAAAATGACTGATGCTTGGTATAAGTTTGTAGGCCATTAATTGACAGGAATTTGCTTTGCCCAGTTCATAACTGTGTGACTTTGGGAAAGTCACTTAACCTTTGTAAGCCTTAACTTGATGTTATTTAAAACAGAAATAAGCCCTATCTCATTAAGTGGTGGTTAGGATTAAATCAGATAAATATAAGTAATGAATATAAAACTATTGTGACATCATCTTTTTGTAAGACTCATAATGACATTGTGATTTTATTATACTGTTATGCATTTAGAATATCTGATAATGAGCAAAAAGTCAACCTACAAATATGTTGATAGATTGGGAGAGAATGGTCATAGTGTTAAATAGGATGGTGTATTTAATGTTTAAGTGGGAACTGATTTTCTAAGTAACTAGTTAGTTCATTACTGAATATTTGTGTCTTGGGAAAGTTGCTTTCTAACCAACATTATAACTACAGAGGCTTAAGTAATAAACATTCAAAATCAGAAGCATTTGTATCTCTGACTAGCTAGGCAAAGACATAGTATTATTTTTGAATAACATCCACACTTTTTTTAAATTATGAAAGGGCTTCAATAACAGTGGAGATTATTAGGAAATAATTGTAAAAAATCGTTGCCTAACTCTACCTTTTGCCTTAACTAATCTTAGCATAAATTCCAGAGTAACCAGTCTGAGTCATAATAGATGTGCTTTTGAAATGAATCTGGAAAATTAAATAGCAAACACCTCCCATCTGTTTTTAGATATTTCTATTCAAAAACCCCACTAAAACATATTTCAAAAGTTTCTTAAAATTTTAGTGAGAATTTTTGTTCAAGTTAACTCTTAAAAATATCTTTAACTGTAAATTTAGGGAATTAGGCCATTCTTTGTGGGAAAAATAATCCTTTATTCAATGAATTTTTTCCTTATATTTTCTTTTCCAACTTGAATAATTCAAATTTCTTTAACTTTTCCCAATTGGTGATGTTTTCCTCTTTTGTTACCTGCATTTCTCTTTAGATATGAAATACAGAACTAAACTCTTTAATGGATATAATGATAGTTTATGTGTCCTGTGTCATCACTGTCCTTTAATAAACAGCAAAACTTTATTATGATCTTAAGAAATTACTATACAATATTCTTCCAAGACTAAAATTATTGTCCATTTATTTTTTTCTCCTGGGGAAAAAATTTTGCCCACTTAGAAAGTTTCTTTATGGCAGAAATGAAAGGCTGCAAATTAAATCTTTAGTTTTTCCTTACTCTTATTTCTGCACATTGATTTGCACTATAAATTCCTCAGGGGTGTAGTGTTAAGTCATAACATAATTGTGTTTCCTCCCCTCATAGATTAGCAATTTATGAAGAAGACAGACAGGATTTACTTATAAATAAAACTGTGATGTCAATAAAAATTTGTTTTTTTGAAAAGATAGCCATATATTTATTTATTTATTTATTTGTTTGTTTGTTTCTTTAGGGCCGTACCGCGGCATATGGAGGTTCCCAGGCTAGGGATCTAATCAGAGCTGTAGCTTCTGGCCTACACCACAGCCACAGCAACTCAGGATCCAAGCCCCGCCTGTGACCTACACCCAGCTCATGGCAACTCTGGATCCTTAACCCACTGAGTGAGGTCAGGGATAGAATCCAAGTCTTCATGGGTACTAGCCAGGGTCATTAACTGCTGAGCCATGATGGGAACTCTGATAGCCTTATATTTTACTTCATAAGTCAATTTAAAAAAGATAATGTGAGACTGCAGAGATCTGTTTCATTGTTGACTGTTTTAGGTGAGTTCTCCTGTTGGTTTGACTGGGGGTGGTTTCTCAGCTTCTTCATCTTGCTTGTTGTTTTCTTTTTCCTGAGGGAGTTGTACTCTCCGTGACCAGGCAGTGTATATATACACAATGGAATACTACTCAGCCATAAAAAAGAAGGACATCATGCCATTTGCAGCAACATGGATGGAACTAGAGAATCTCATACTGAGTGAAATGAGCCAGAAAGACAAAGACAAATACAATATGATATGACTTATAACTGGAATCTAATATCCAGCACAAATGAACATCTCCTCAGAAAAGAAAATCATGGACTTGGAGAAGAGACTTGGGGCTGCCTGATGGGAGGGGGAGGGAGTGGGAGGGATCGGGAGCTTGGGGTTATCAGACCCAACTTAGAATAGATTTACAAGGAGATCCTGCTGAGTAGCATTGAGAACTTTGTCTAGATACTCATGTTGCAACAGAACAAAGGGTGGGGAAAAAAATGTAATTGTAATGTATACATGTAAGGATAACTTGATCCCCTTGCTGTACAGTGGGAAAAAAAAAAAAAAAAAAAAAAAAAGATAATGTGGAGTTCCCCTCATGGCTCAGTGGGAAACAAATCTGACTAGCATACAGGAGGACTCAGATTTGATCCCTGGCCTTGCTCAGTGGGTTGGGGATCCAGCATTGCTGTGAGCTGCGATGTAGGTCTCAGACATGGTTTGGATCTGGTGTTGCTGTGGCTGTGGTGTAGGCCAGCAGCTACAGTTCCAATTCGACCCCTAGCATGGGAACCTCCATATGCCATGGGTGTGGCGATAAAAAGACCAAAAAAAAAAAAAAAAAAAAAATCACGTAATGGATCTTGAACTTCAGTAAATTAGCACAATCTAGCCTTTCCTGAGAAGCAAGGTTAGTTATTTAGCTCATCTTCACTAAAAATGCCACTCAGCTTTCTATGTTACCAGTGACAACTGGTAACACAAAAAGTGAAATGCATATTACATACTATTTTTAAAATTAAATAAAATGTTTAGTGAAAAGCAGGGCTTCATTGCAGAATGTTCTTTGTAGCATATATGATTTAATATTTTATTAGGTTTCTACTGGTGTGAATTTTGGAAATGCAAATTGTTGTGATAATTGGCTGAATTTTCTGGCTGAACTTTGAGAGTGAAAAATGAATATGAGAAAGAAAAAGAAAACAACTCAATTTCTTTATACCCACAAGTACACCTTCGTAGTATTTATTTTAGAATTCTCTTGTGAGGTTGAATGAAGGATGTTCTAGACCAGAGGAATAAATGGTATACTGAACTTCTGGATTTTATAAAAGGAGTCAGGTAAAACTGTTGATATTTGAGGAATAAACAGACTATGGGGCACACCTTAGGATTTGATAACGGAAAAGTCTGAACTTGGACCATATAAATGGGACCACATCCTTTCCTTTGGCTTCAATGGAATTTCAGTGATAGGTTTAGCATTCCAGGTTAATCTAAGAGTAAAGTTTCAATTTTACTGTAGTTATTTCATTTTGATTTTAAATGGCAACAGAATGAATTTCCACATGAAACAACAACATTTGAATTGCAGCCAATACATTGTTATTTATCCATCCCTGTTGAATAAAAAGTAATGTTGATTTTCTTTTTCTTTTTGAAGTTCAATGAAAGGGCTGTAGGAAACTCCATGAGAATATTTGATTAATCATATTTCCTAGATAGCCTTTTGGAAACATATTGTTAAAATGTCAAAAATTTTCATTGGCTTTCTCTGTTTTACTCTTTCCTTCTATCCCCCCAATTTTTCTTAAACTTAATGATGCCGTCTTTCTTTTGCTCTCTTTTGAGCTGCATTTTTAATATGATCGTCAGAGATTTTATATATCTTCAGGTCTCCAAGATTTCTAATCTTCTATCTCTGTATTTCTACAACCATTCCTAATTCAACTTTTATTGCAAAATGTCCCGTAACCTAAAATAAATTTTTCGATTGAATGTTTGCGAAGAAACACAGCACATTAAAGCAGAAATCAGCTTCTGCACTGCTTTTTCCATGAATCACCTGCTCTTTTCTAATTTATGTAAATGAGGCAATATTCAACCCTCAGGATTGACTGAAAACGTGGGAGAATAATCTTTATGCTTAATTCTTATGCAAATCACTGGAAATGTCTGCAAAATGCTCTCTGTTTTTCTCATTATTGTCCCAGCTTTTTGAACTTCGCCTTGATTTATGATGAAGTTAGCTATCCATATGGATTTCTTTCCGTTCTCTTTTTCAAATACAGCTTTTGCCTGAGGTTCTTTTCTGATGCCAGATCAGTAGATGTGACTGGAAAAGACAGACTAGCCCAGGATGTTCTTGAAATTTTGATGCATTACATAGTGTTGCTTAATGCCAAGTTTTTCTTTACTTCTTCTTTAAACAAAGGGCCATTTAGTACATGCAGTTGCTTTCCAGATATTTAACTGTATAGTAATGTATAATCATTTATGTTAATCCACAGTAATTTATAGTAATTTTATATTGTTACTGATTATACTGAATTTCAGTCAGAAATTGCATTCCATCATGTGTTGATTCCTGGGAATTTACTGAAGTTTCCTTTGCGGCTTACTACATGATTTTTGTAAATGTTCTTGTACGCTAAAAACAAACAAAACTATATTTTCTCTCTATAAATTGTTTAATTGTTTTGTTCAAATATTTGTACCTGTATTTTAAAGTAAATTATTGATAGAGCTATTTTTTTTTAAATTGTAGTTCTGCCTACTTTTGCTTCAGATATTGGAAAGTTAGATAGAAGACATTTCCATAATCACTATGGCACAGTTTCTTTACCAGCACGTGACCCAAGTGTTTGTATATTATCATTTTTTCCTGTAATTTATTTTTTCCTGATATTCAAATTATTATCTTGGATTTTTTTGACACACATGTCTCTGATAGGCATTTTTCTATTTTCCCCAATTTTTCACATCGTTGTTTAAAAAATATTTAGTTGAAAACATATTGTTGCATTTAATATGTTTACAGCTAGCTTGAGAATCACTGTATTTTGCTCTTTGAATTAAAAATCTTGCATGTAATTAGAACTTCCATATGACCCTGCAATCCCACTCTTGGGCATCTATCCGGACAAAGCTCTACTTAAAAGAGACACATGCACCCGCATGTTCATTGCAGCACTATTCACAATAGCCAGGACATGGAAACAACCCAAATGTCCATCGACAGAGGATTGGATTCGGAAGATGTGGTATATATACACGATGGAATACTACTCAGCCATAAAAAAGAAGGACATCATGCCATTTGCAGCAACATGGATGGAACTAGAGAATCTCATACTGAGTGAAATGAGCCAGAAAGACAAAGACAAATACCATATGATATCACTTATAACTGGAATCTAATATCCAGCACAAATGAACATCTCCTCAGAAAAGAAAATCATGGACTTGGAGAAGAGACTTGTGGTTGCCTGATGGGAGGGGGAGGGAGTGGGAGGGACGGGAGCTTGGGCTTATCAGACACAACCTAGAATAGATTTACAAGGAGATCCTGCTGAATAGCATTGAGAACTATGTCTAGATACTCATGTCGCAACAGAAGAAAGGGTGGGGGAAAAAACTGTAACTGCAATGTATACATCTAAGGATGACCTGACCCCCTTGATGTACAGTGGGAAAATAAAAAAAAAAAAAAAAAAATCTTGCATGTATTTTAATCACAGTAATATTGAGAACTGTTTTTGCTCTTTTTCTGTGCTTCATATGTACTATATTTTCCCTTCTTTTATTTTTCTCCTTTCCCACATTTCATTTGATGAAACAGTAATTTTTAGTTCTGTTTAAAAGTTATTTATTCTTAGTTCATAGTTGTTTTTTGTTGTTGTTTTTGCTTTTCTCATTAATTTCTATCAAAAGACTTCTCTTCCTCTGGACTCTGCCTGCATGCCTCTTCCCAGGAACTCTCTTTTCCCTATGCTAGGACTTTGTATCATCAAGGGTTTTCTGTTTTTTGTGGGGGTTTTTGGCTGCACCCACTGCATGTGCAAGTTCGCAAGCTAGGGATCAAACCTGTGCCACAGGAGCAACTGGAGCCACTGCAGTGACAATGCTGGACCCTTAACCTGTGGAGCCATTCGGACACTCCAGTATCATCAAGGTTTTGAGTCTAAGTCATGAATGTACACTTTCAGGGGTGTGAAGTCACTGCTAGTTTAGACAAAATACACTTTCCTAAGTTATTCACTCTTTTTTTTTTTTTTTTTTATTTTCCCACTGTACAGCAAGGGGGTCAGGTCATCCTTAGATGTATACATTGCAGTTACAGTTTTTTCCCCCACCCTTTCTTCTGTTGCGACATGAGTATCTAGACATAGTTCTCAATGCTATTCAGCAGGATTTTTTTTTTTTTTAAGTTATTCACTCTTAATACTCTTCTTGCCTTAACTTGCACTACCTTTGTGCTAATAGTATGCTATTAACAGATGCTTATCACCGATAGTGAAACTGTTCTATTTGCATAGATAACTCCTCAACTACTCGGAGAAGTCCTTGCAAATAGGAGCTTTTGAGCTTTATTTATTGTATCACAAACATATTGTGTGGAATACATTGGATAATTGATAGATCTTTTCAATTGGTGCATAAATGAATGAACACTCTCCAGGTCACTTAAAACAGTCCTGACCATTGACACAGACTTACTGAATATTTACTAAATTTACAGATCCAAGAAAAACAGGATCATCACGGACCATTAACACCTTGGCCTCTACATTATATTTTATGTCTTTTTGCCTGTTTTCCATGCCTCTGTAACCAATTTGTTCTCTTTTTCTCCTTTCCTGCCAGAATTTGATTTGACAATAGGTTTCTTACAGCTCTTGCCTTCCAGTAGGTTGAACACTTACATCTTTTGTCATTTTAAGCCATTACTTAAAAAACAATTAAAAAAAAAAAAAGATGTAAGTAAATGGCTTTAGAAGAGTTTATGAAAAACATCTTAAAGAATTTGACTTCAGTAGCTTCTACTCTGATAGGGCTGTCTTAGCAACTGTTGGAAGAGTTTAATAAACAGTATCTCTGTTGTGAGCTAAATTAACATCTTATAAGAGGGCAGGAAGTGTTTAATGACTAAAATATGAAGGGGACAAGTGAGGCAGTCTACTTACTCCTGATAAAGGAATTAAGAAACCGGGGGAGGCAGCAAGAGGCTGTGCTTTCCCCAGCTGGGTTTTTGATTGATTTGGAAGCCTTCTGGGAAAGGCAAAAACAAGAAAGGTCTTGTTACATGAGCACTTGTATCTGCAAAATAGCCTAGGACGCTTTCCTTATTTGAAAGAAGCCCAGTGACCCAGTCATCCCTAGGCACTGGACTTTCTCACCTTCAATAACTAACCTTCACAGAATTACAGATTTCGAGCATTGCTTCTACTTTCTCCTCTTGCTCCATTTTTATTTTATTTATTTATTTTTTAAAACTTTTCAGAATCCTGCTTTGAATCTTTTCATTCTAATTACATGTGTCTTTACCATCAATACAAATGACACCTTTTACAATTACTTGGGGAAAAAAGCATGTGTGGCATTTGATATTATTAAACAGATCTCCTTGGCAGTCCCTTCTCTTTTGAGATTGCATGATTGCAATTTAAATTTGCTATGACAACTTCTTGATTAGAATTCGTTCCAACTACCTCTAAATATAGCCTTTTTTGGGAGGAGGGGGGCCACACCTGCAGCATTTGTAATTTCCCAGGCTAGGGGTTGAATTGGAGCTGCAGCTGCCAGGCGCAGCCACAGCCGCACCATATCTGAGCCGCGTCTGTGACCTACACATTAGCTCACCACAACCCTGGATCCTTAACCCACTGAGCAGGGCCAGGGAATGAACCCGCATCCTCAAAAATACTAGTGGGATTTGTTACCCCTGAGCCACAACAGGAACTCCTCAGCCTTTCTTAAAGGTTGTTTCTTTGTGTGCTTGTTTTCATCTCCGTTTTCTTGCCTTTAAAAATTTCACCTTATTGTTGAACCACTCTGTAGATGGCTACTAATAGTATATCCTCGATCCTAAACTCTAACTCCTCCCTTTGGCTTTATACCTAAATTTCTCAAGCTTCAGAAATATTGAGATTTGATTTATCAATATTCCCTTCAACATTTATTTCTCATTTCAAATACAATTCTATTTACCTAAGCTCTTTAAATCTGACTCATCAGTACCCAGAGCTTTTGCATACACTTTGAATTGAAGTGAATGAAGAATGGTGGAATGCACCCCCAAATATGCCACTTTAGCAGAAGGATTATTTTAAGCTAAAGGAACCTAAAAAACAGCAGATACAAGAAGAGCATTCTAATCTTCCCTTTTCTTCCTGAAAAACAGGAGATTAAAAACTCCCATGTGGGGAGTTCCCTTCGTGGCTCAGTGGTTAATGAACCCGACTAAGAACCATGAGGATGTGGGTTCAATCCCTGGCCTCGCTCAGTGGGTTAAGGATCTAGTGTTGTTGTGAACTGTGGTGTAGACGCAGATGCAGCTCAGATCCCACATTGCTGTGGCAGAGGTATAGGCTGGCAGCTGCGGTTCCGATTTGTCCCCTAGCCAGGGAACTTCCATATGCTGCAAGTACAGCCCTAAAAAGCAAAACAAACAAACAAAAAACAACTCCCACGTGAAAGACATACCCCCCATAGCAGGAAAAAAGAAATGTTCTCCAACAGGGGATCAAAACTGAGAGAATTCTGTACAAACCGACTTTGTTAAAATAATCCAGCTCTTCCTTTAGCTTCCCCACACAGTCTGGCTACTCTTCCACAAGTGCTTCTCTGTTGAGCTTGGTATAAAAGCATTTGGGTTTTGCCATTTCCTTGTCTATTCATTTCCTTATGGTGGATTCCCACCTCATGCAAAACTTATAAATTTGTATCCTTTTCTCCTATTAACCTGTTTTATCTCTTTAATTTTCAGGCCCAGCATAAGAAGGTAAAGATAACATGTTACATCCTCTATAGCATCGACCTGTATTGTTTTCACCTTCCACATGTTCCTTTTCGTCCCTGTTTGTATTCTTTCTTTCTTCTTCTGTTTTTTTGGGGTTTTTTTTGTTTTTGCTTTTTAGGGCCACACCTGCAGCATATGGAAGTTCCCAGGCTAGGGGTTGAATTGAAGCTGCAGCTGATGGCCTACACCACAGCCATAGCAACACCAGCTGCGTCTGTGACCTACACCACAGCTCACTACAACGCAGGATCCTTAATCCACTGAGCAAGGCCAGGGACTGAATCCACATCCTCATGGATCCTAGTCGGGTTCATTAACCACTGAGCCATGATGGGAACCCCCCCCCCACTTGTATTCTTTTCCTCAGAATGTTATGAAATCTTCCTAAGTAAGGTTTGGTTCATCTGGCTGAATCTTTAAGAACATCATATTGACCAAATCATTTTCTTGCTCCTAAATCTTGAACAGCTCCTCACTACTGGATAACATCCAGCATCCTTGGTTCAGTAATGAGGGAACCAGTCTGTCTCAGACTAGTTTTCATACAATTTTTTTCTCAATACTCTCCCATGTGCTTAATTTTGTCTCCAAGATACAGAATCAAACTGCCCTCAAAATGCCTTCATGGTCCAGTTGGAAATCTACACTGCTGGGAATATTGTATTTTTCTTCCTCCATTTTTATTGCTAAATAGTTCCCCCAACTAAAACTACATTTTTATCTTCTTTCATTTAATTTAGTAATTTATCCATGGGTATGCTTAATATTTAAGAACTACTTAGAAAAGTAGTGTATTTAAATTTAACAAAAAAAGAGTTATTGTCAGAAAGAGGTATTTCCACTTCCTTACTTTAAGAGAAACCAAACAAGGAGGAATGAATCCTGCCCCCACCCCGCCCCGCCACCCTGTCCCCACCCCCCATGAGTTAGGCATGCCATCTAGTGGCAGATCCACCGCACTACAGACCTGGCCTCAGGCCAGCTAGTCTAAAGATCCACTTTCAAATTTTTCTCAAAGAATATGTCAAACAGATATTTTTTTTCCCTTATATAGCACAGTACCACAAGAAAAATACTGCATAATGCTTACTCTTTGTAAAATGGCACTAAACAATGAAAACCCATTAAGTTGGGCTGATTATACAGAGATAAGTTCAGAGAAAGAGAAGACCTGAAGTTTTCATGTGTTAGCATTAATCAGTGACGCACACAGGTCCACTTTGGAAGAAGAAATTTAAAGAAACGCCTATAAGCTTGGATAAATCTCTGATAAAGGGTGAGAAAAGTCTTTCCTCCTTGGGATAACATATGAAACACAGCCAGCAGTGTCATCACTGAATAAATATTACACGAGGGTTTGGCAAAATGGTTCAGAGTAAGCATAGCCTTTGAAGCCAGATGGATTATTATGATCACTTCTCTAAACTGGGGCACAATCACTAGAAATTACCATTTTCACATGTTAAAATGTGGGGACAACATATTCGTTGTGAGTATGAGAAATAATATCTTTAAAAGGTTTGGACTACAGCAAGGCATCCAGTAAAAAAATAGTAGTCTTTGATGGTTATCATCCTTTTTACCTCTGATGATTTGTAGAGAGAAAATAGCTATTTGTTTCAAGCTTAAAAACTATTATTTCTATTCCTGAATTTATTTCTTTATCACAGTATGGAGTACATGTGCTCATAGACACCATTCCTTTCCATACCAGATGGAAGATAACTCCTATTTAGTAAATATTGGGCAAAAACAATTACAAAACAAATTATCTATGTAACTCATTAAATATATTATCTACTATTTTTTTAAAGTATTCAGAAATATAAGTTGTTTCTACTTACAACTTTCCAGCTGCATGATACAGGTCTGTACATCCATTGGAAAATTCTTGAGATCCATTGGACAGGAGAGAGTCAGGGTCAATCTGAAAGAAGTAAAGTAATTATTTTAAAAATAAATATATAATATCATATTAATGTTCTATTTTTCAAGGTACAACTAGAAAACAATGTTGCTTGGTCATGACTAACATCTATTCAAATAAAATTTGCTCTACTTGGGTATGTTATTTAATGTGAAATAGCTGTATCCTTTGACATAAATCCAGTGGGTTTTTTTTGGGGGGGGGGGAAGAAAAGCTGTACATATAAATATCCGATCACATGTATTTATTTATCTAATTAAGATTTCCTTTAGAGAGGGCTGCAGATGTCTAAGAGAGATCTATATTTTCAGAAAAGACCCTGAAAGAGATATTTGAGGGTGAGTTTTTATAAACTTAATACCAGAGGCCAAAAGACACACTTGCCCAGAATCGCACTGACAGCATCCTTGAAGAGACAAGCAGAGCCAAGGTCTGGAGTTTGAACAAGAGAAGGCTGGGTACTGGCAAGAAGACCTGGGTGACAACTTTCATCATCTTTGTAACTACACTGTAAAACTTGTTAGTGAACATCCAGAGGGGAAAAACTCTGACACTAAGTGAAGTCAGTCAGAGAAAGACAAATACCATATGAGATCATTAATATGTGAAATCTAATGAAAAATGAAACAAAAGAACTTATTCACGGAACAGCAACAGACTCAAAGATTTTGAGACCAAACTTATTGTGGGGAAGGATGGATTGGGACTTTGGGATTAGCATGTACACACTACTATATATGAAATCCATCGGTAACATGGACCTACTATATAGCTCAGGGAAATATATTCAATACTCTGTGATGACCTATATGGGGAAAGAATCTGAAAAAAGAATGGATAGATGTGTATGGCTGTTCACTTAGCTGTACACCTGAAATTAACACAGCATTGTAAGTCACCCATATATACCCCAATAAAATTTCTAAAAACATAAACAAAAAAACCCTCTGAATCTGAAGAACTTCAAAAATTTTCAGCATTAGAGAGAGGTTGCCTGTTGTGGGACTACGGCATTTCACCAGATCTTATCAAGGCCATGAGAGAGCCCTCTGGAATATGTGTGACACTGTGCTGACCACACAACTTCTGACTGGCCTTCACACAAAGTGAGATGCCCTTTAGGGGGACCCCCACATTGCAACCCCTCATTCTCCTTTCAGAAAGTATGAGTATAAAGACATTTCAGATAATCTACTACTCCTGAATGATTTTTTTTGTGTGTTTTGTTTTGTTTTGTTTTGTTTTTTCCCCTTGGAAGAGGCGATTACTGAGATATCTCCAGGGATTTTCAAGAATTTGTAGCTCCTGAACGTGAGAGAGGCCAAGATACAAACAAACCCAAGTTTATTCAAATGAAGTTTTTTTCTGAGAATGTTCTAGCCAGCCCCTTTTACTGAAAGTTTTCCATTGAAATGCAGTATATTCGTGAACACCCCAGGTGTTCAGATTTAGTCGTTCACCTAAATTCTGTGATCAAAGGCAGATTACTTAATTTCATTCTTTCAGTTTTCACATCTCCAAAATAAGGATAATAATAGTACCTACTCTGGAGAGATATTGTTAGCAATACTTAAGTTAATACATGTGAAATGCTTAAACAAGTGCTTAACACATAGTAAACACTCAAATGACATATGAGTTATTAAGGATTACTAGTCCAGGAGTTCCCTTCATGGCTCAGTGGTCAACGAACCTGACTAGCATCCATGAGGATGCAGGTTCAATCCCTGGCCCTGCTCAGTGGGTTAAGGATCTGGTGTTGCTGTGGCTGTGGTGTAGGTCAGCAGCTGTAGCTCCAATTTGACCCCTAGCCTGGGAACCTCCATATGCCACAAGTACGGCCCTAAAAAGCAAAGCAAAAAAAAAAGGATTACTAGTCCATTCTCTCCACCCCTGACTTTCCCAGATTCTCCTCTGCCAACTTACATAGGATGCACACAAAACAAAAACTATTTAAGCTTTAAGAAAAACAGCCATCAGCTCTACTAAATGTAATCACCTTCTCCAAAATGGCATTTTTATGTAGACTACAGACACACGTACATCATTATTTTATGGATGTATGTTTGACTGTGAATACTCTTAGTGGGATCCAGGTGACATAATCTGAGAGACATAAATGGACAGACATGAAACCGCCAAATTGTTAAGAGTCCCAGAGGATCGTGTGACAATTCACTCGAGTCAGAGTCCATAGCACATGAAAATAATTCACAGAGTTTACTCTTCAAAAGCAATTTTCTCCTAACTCAAGCTAGTTAAGTGATCCTGTTAAGTATGATCTTATATATTTGCAAAGTTCTCTCTTTAAAAAAAAAAAAAGGCAATTGTAAAATCAGGTGGACACAATGTTCCCTGTCTTGTGAAAGGGTTTATTAGAAGTGTATGCACAAGTACATCTGGAACATACACACATTAATTTTCCAAACATCCAAGGCTCTCCCGCCAGCCAGTTTCAAATGTTGGCTTGGAGAATTAATGCTGTGACCTTTTGTATGGAAGTAAATAGCATTCTCAGAATCTTTTCCAGGCTCTCACCATGAATGTGATGTCAAATTCATGTCCTAGCTATTTTTCTGGCGTAAAATGAGAGACATTACATAATTCTTTTTTTTTTTTTTAAAAAAAGGCCTTTGAAAGGAATTATTTGGCAAAGAAAAATGCTGTTGGTAGAACTTTTGTCATAAATCATATCTTGAAAAAATTCTGTTTATTGACTTTCTTTTTGTTTAAGGTACAATAATACAATTGCTTCTTTAATAGCACAGGGATGTGTCAACTTGGTGAGTACGATCCTGAATTTCTTTATCAAAACATTACATATAAATTAAAGATTTGTCGTGACCACATCAAAAGAAAATCAAATCAAGAGGCAATTAATCACATTCTACTGTTTTGAAAATATCTTCTTGTGTAACAGAGGACACTAAGTTCTCTTTCTGAGACAAGACACACAAACAGGATATGCATTTTTTAATTTTTCCCTTTAAAAGTCTTGCCTTAGTGAAGTAGTAATGTTAAAAAAAAGATGACCCTAATCTATGACAAACAATTCATCTCATTAAAATCAAGGTATTACCCATTTTCGAATGAGCATTGCCTAGAAGTATGCAGTCTATCTCACACATAAATTGAAGTAGTTTAAAAAAAAAAAAAAGATTTTCTGACTCCCTTTTAGGCTCTTTAAGCAAATGTAAGTATTGAATTAGTTTCTAATATTTTTCAATTTAGTGTTGTAAGGACAATTGACTCAATATCAGCTTTGAAATATTAGCTCTAATATCATAATAGATAACACACCTCTTTGCTTACTATGTGGTAAGCATAATTTTAAATGCTTTATATGTGTCTCAACTCATTTATTGCTTATGATGAATCTATAAGATGGGTAAAACATACTATCCATATTTAGAGGTAGAGAGATTGAGGGGTTAACTCACCTGATATTAAAAAGCAGAAATTGGTGTAGCTGAATTAGCAGCTCTGGGGGTCTAGCTGTACATTCTATGCCCTTCGTTTTTAATGTCTACTGCCTTTCAAAGGCATAAGAACAATTTTCAAGAAAATTAGTTCTCTAATAATGACTTTTAAAATTTATATTTCTATAACTTTGAGAAATGATATATTTCATACACGATTAGTTATATTTAAATTCAAAGATACATAAATTATTCTTCCCCAAAAGAGGAGTAATTAAACTTTAGAAAATATAAGGAGTCTGCCCATGGATTTTATATGTTTATTTGAGTGATGGATATTTTATCATGAATGATTTTAGGAAGGGTAAATAACTCTCAGGAGACATTAGATTGTTGGAGCACTAGAAGGAAGATTGGAACTAAAGTTCAAATTGGAGTTTTGTTGAGATCTGATTGTAGAGATGACCGTGAAGCTCATTAAGCCATCACCAGGGCAGTCTCTCTGTTGGTAATGGTCCCTTTAAGAAGCTGATAGAAGTTATGGGCCTCTTCAGAAAAATATAATCACACACATGCAAAATTGTCCTTACAACATAGACTTTATAGCATTGTAAACTGATTTCCCTTGAATAAACTGCATTTAAAAAGCATCTGTCAAAACAAGTTGGCCTTTTCTCTTTAAAAATTAATGCCTAAGTTAAAAAAAGTTACATAGTGTACAAGTAATCTTTAATTCTTTCCACGACTGAATTTCAAAGAAAGTGATCATATTTAGCTTAAATAAAAATTAATTGTGTTGTGATCTTTGACAAATCGCTGTGCACGGTATTTTTTATATAAAGTTTCTTCCTGTTTGTTGACTATTGATTATTAACGCAGTAATACTTCTGTACTATACGTAGTAGAGTTGGATGTACCAATAGGTATTGGTAGTATCAGTGAAGTAAGCTGTAAATAATAGTCAACTGCCCGCGATGTCCTTCCATTACCTTGTGATGAGGATGTGACCATCCCCACTTCACAAGCGATAAATCTGAAGCTTAGACAGACTGATAATTTGCAAGAGAACACAAATTTGTTAATTTATGGATTCTGGAAAATATCAGAACTTAAGCTTTTTTTGGATTTGTTCTTTGTGGGGAAAGATAAAAAGAAAGCATTATCCTGGGTGCTTTATATACACTATTCCAAGCTGAAGGTAATTAGTATTTTCACCATCATGCATGTAAGGAAAATGAGCCTTTCACAGGTAAAGAGACCAGCCCCAAATCACAGCAAGTAAATCGCAGATTTACATCTGGCAGGGTCTACCATACTTTCACCTGAGCCAATTCTTAGGGCTGTTTATGTGTCTGCTAATTTTGAGAGCTGAGATAACGTTCCCCTGGACAAAGAGAAGCCTTGCTTACAGCTTGCTATGAAAGCAGTGGATTCCCCAGACTCAGTGTTCCACAGCCATGACGCAGACTGGGAGTGTGCTGTATTCATCTGGGCCTGAGGCATTGTTCCCAGGAGACCTTAGGACAATGGAGACATTGGGCAAATATGGTGACGCTCGTGCTACTTGCTTGCAGTGAGTAATAAATTCCTTGGTCTCTGACCCTGACGTCCTATGTGTCTTCAGTCAGCACGCATGATGTACATAATAGGCTAACTTCATACGTAGAATAAAATCAGACTCCAAACTTGACAATCTGGAGTCATGGGTTTCGGTCCAACACCCTCACTTGCAAAGCACTCCATTTAAAAATTATCAACATAATTCATGGATATCATTTAGAAGTTCAGATCGTTATATAAAATATGTCAAAAACAGCTATAGCTTTGCCCTATGCATCCTAACTCCCAGTTCAATCCTAGCTCCTCAGAGGCAACCTTCCTTAGATATTTGTGGCTTATATTCATATATCTAAATTGCTAGAATATTATGCTTGATTTGTAAAATTTGCAAAATCGTCTATTCATTTTCTACAAAAGTATATAAGAACTTACTTCTCTTCTACTACCCTCCAGCAGTATTCAAAAGCGGTTAAATGGATATTGAGTGTTTACATATGAATATATAATTATTGTTCATGGTTAAGCTTTGTCCTTTGCTATAATTACAGCTCTTGTACAGCATTTTGTTTCCCCAGTGTTAATAACTGTCTCATTTTAATAATCACTTCAGTTTCTGTTCCCTACTATTATTTTAAACTCAACAAACTCCCTATCAGAACCAAATCCCTCTCAGTGATTAGACATAGCAGGCAAGGTATCATCAGTTCTTTGATTTTCATGGAAATCTCTATTTCTTTTTCACTTCTTCCTTTCTGGTCAGATATTGAATCTCTGAATTGATAGTGTGATTTTCATATCCTGTCTTTCCTATTTTCAGTTTAATAGTTTGATTCTACTTCTTAGCAGATGTCTTCATTTCATCTTCAAATATTCTACTGATTTTTTTTCCACTTTGGTTTACTTTTTGATCTTACCATACTCTGAATGACTCCATTTCTCTTTTCCTGGAAGTATCTTATTTCATGCCTGCCCTTGTCTCATCTGTCCAGAGTTTTTGGGTTTTTTTTTTTTTTTATGATTTCTTCTGCTCTCTGCATTTTCTCTTGAGTCATTTCTTTTCCTTCTATTTCTTTCATGTTCTTCTCTTTGCTCTTCACCTCCTCTGCATGTTTATTCTGGCCTCTGCTTCTTTTCTGATTACTGTTCATACTGTAAGATGTATTCCAATGACTGTTTATATTTAAGAATGAGATACTAAAAACTATTTGGAGTTCAATTAGTGGCAGATGGTTTATTGAGTAATGCTCTTCACTGTGGGACAATTGCCCCAATTTTTCCTTGGTGATTCCCCAATTTTCTGGAGATCTTTCTTCTTGGGCATTTGAGGAGAACAAGGGTATCACCCCTCAGTGCGTAGACCTCACACAACCCTCCTTTCCTTGGAATTAGGCTTCATGACAGACGCCAGTTGTGCCTGGAGTTCCTACTCCAGAAGCTCTTGGCACAAGCTCGTGGAGGTTTTCTGTCCTCCTGCTTTCTGCCCAGTTCAGAAAGCAAAAGGTAGACCCAAGTCTGAGGAACATGGGCAAGAATATCGAGACTAGAGCGGGCTTGCTATTGTTCCTATGACGCTGACATTAATTTTTTTCCTTTAACTCCATTTTTAAGTTTCAGCTGCCTCAAATTTCTAAAAGTTTGAGGATATTATTTTCTTCCTTTCTGAAGTGCTAGCTAGCTGCCTCAAATTTCTAAAAGCTTGAGGATATTATTTTCTTCCTTTTCAGCTCCCCACTTGGCTTTGGGCTATCTCTGTTAAGTCAGTTTTCACAAGTGCATTCATTTCTGAGCTTGCTAAAATTTTTTGTCATCACTCATCTGTCACTGTTTTCTTTCCCATTACTTTCATCTTCCTGTGTGTTAATGTCATTTTATTCCTTATTCAGTTTATTTCTCTGTTTTAGTGGGTTTAAGGAGGAAGTACAGATAAATGGATAAGTTCAATAGGTCGGGTTTGCTAGGACATTCTGCTTCTTTCTTTAAACAAGCAGGAAAGCAGATCTTTCATGAAACATCACAGATGCTCCATTTGTAAGTTGAACAAGAATTTTTTTTTCTAGCACAACTTTTGTTAACAAAGGAACTGCTTGCCATTTGAAAATTTCAAAGTCCTATGAGATTTCCAAAAACAACTCACAAAAAATAAGTTTAGCCTTTGATCATGTGAGCCAGGATAGAGCAAAACAAAAACCAGGAGCCGAGAGACATCATCTGTTTCATCTGAACTCATACTGAAAGACAAAAGATGCAATTCTGAATTATTCCATAACGTTTCTCAAAATATTAGAAGAAATGCAGGCAATTCATAATGGATAGCACTATTTTTCCAAGTCCAATAGACTTGATAAAAACAACTGTATAGCCATAATCATATAGGATTCTCCCTCTCTCTCTCTCATACACACACTGTATTTCAATTCTATCAAGGGAAATCTTCTAGACATTATAATTTTGCTGAATTCTTCCACACTACCTAGTGATATATTCTTGCAACCTAGGTCATCCCAAAGTCTGTCTGAAATGAAACAGTACCTTATAATTAAAAATAAGCTGTAACTTTCTCAAAGTTAACTTTCAAATTAGCATGAAAAGAAGCAAACTTTCTTTATTTGCACCTGTCATGGCTCCCCTGATATCCATTGTGAACCCACATCACAGAAGAGTCAAGGATTGAACTTCCTGAAGAGACTCCATCATTTAAAATATATGTATTTTTCATACATTACCTTTTAAAATTGTACCCCAAAAAATGAAATACAGGGGACTAAATCTGACCAAAGAGGTGAAAGACTTATATGCTGAGAACTATAAAACATTAATCAAGGAAATTAAAGAGGATTCAAAGAAATGAAAAGATATTCCACGCTCCTGGGTTGCAAAAATTCATAGTGTAAAAATGGCCATGCTACACAAAGCAACCTGCAGATTCAATGCAATCCTTATCAAATTACCCATGAACTAGAATAAACAATCCAAAAATTTATAGGAACCACAAAAGACCCAGAACCGCCAAAACAATTCTGAGGAACAAAAACTAAGCAGGAGGCATAACTCTCCCTGACTTCAGGCAATAGTACAAACCCACAATAATCAAGACAGTGTGGTTGGTACTGGTACCAAAACAGACATACAGACCAATGGAACAGAATAGAGAACCCAGGGAGTTCCCTTGGTGGTGCAGTGGTTAATGAATCTGACTAGGAACCATGAGGTTGCAGGTTCGATCCCTGGCATCGCTCAGTGGGTTAAGGATCCTGCATTGCTGTGAGCTGTGGTGTGGGTTGCAGATGCGGTTCGGATCCTGTGTTGCTGTGACTGTGATGTAGGCTGGTGGCTACAGCTCCGATTAGACCCCTAGCCTGGGAACCTCTATATGTTGTGGGTGTGGCCCTAGAAAAGACAAAAAAAAAAAAAAAAAAAAAAAAAAGAATAGGGAACCCAGAAATAAACCCAGACACCTATGGTCTATTAATCTTTGACAAAGGAGGCAAGAACATAAAGTGGGAAAAAGACAATCTTTTCAGCAAGTCGTGTTGGGAAAACTGGACAGCTGCATATAAATCAATGAAACTAGAACACACCCTCACACTATGCACCATGCAATAAACTCAAATTAGCTTAAAGACTTAAATGTAAGACAAGATACCACCAAACTCCTGGAAGAGGACATAGGCTAAACATTCTCTGACATTAACCTTACAAATGTTTTCTCAGGTCAGTCTCCCAGGGCAACAGAAATAAAAGCAAAAATAAACCAATGGGACCTAATCAAACTGACAGGCTTTTGCACAGCAAAGGAAACCATTAAAAAAAAAAAAAAAAAGACAACTTACAGAATGGGAGAAAATAGTTTCAAATGATGCAACTGACAAGAGTTTAATCTCTAAAGCATACAAACAACTTGTACAACTCAACAGCAAAAGAGCCAACAACCCAATTGAAAGATGGGCAAAAGATCTAGACATTTCTCCAAAGAAGATATACAGATGGCCAACAAGCACATGAAAAATGCTCAAAATCACTGATCATTAGAGAAATGAACATCCAAACTACCACAAGATACCACCTCACACCTGTCAGAATGGCCATCATTAATAATAAGTCCACAACTAACAAATGTTGGAGAGGGTGTGGAGAAAAGGGAACCCTCCTGCACTTTTGGTAGGAATGTAAACTGGTACAACCACTATGAAAAACAGTATGGAGGTACCTTAGAAAACTATACATAGAACTACCATATGACCCAGGAATCTCACTCTTGGGAATATATCTGGACAAAATTTTCCTTGAAAAAGACACATGCATCCACATGTTCACTGCAGCACTATTCACAATAGCCAAGACATGGAATCAACCCACATGTCCACTGATAGGTGATTGGATTAAGAAGATTTGGTATATATACACAATGGAACACTCAGCCATAAAAAAGAACAAAATAATGCCATTTGCAGCAACATGGATGGAACTAGAGACTCTCATACTAAGTGAAGTAAGTCAGAAAGAGAAAGACAAATACCATATGATATCACTTATATCTGGAATCTAATATACTGCACAAATGAACCTTTCCGTGGAAAAGAAAATCATGGACATGGAGAACAGACTTGTGGTTGCCAAGGGGAGGGGGGAGGGAGTGGGATGGATTGGGAATTTGTGGTTAATAGATGCAAACTCTTGCCTTTGGAATGGATAAGCAATGAAACCCTGCTGTATGGCACTGGGAACTATGTCTAGTCACTTATGATGGAGCATGATAATTTGAGAAAAAAGAAGGTAGGCATGTATGTGTAACTGGGGCACCTTGCTGTACAGTAGAAAATTGAAAGAACACTGTAAAACAGCTATAATGGAAAAAATAAAATCATTATAAAATAAAAAAATAAAATGTATGTATTTTTCATTGAGTAATAAAAAAGGGAAAAAATTAAGAAATAAAATATGTATTAAATTCATAAGTAACATATAACTTTTACTGGAAAAGTCAAACCATATAAACTTACATAGAGTGAAATCTACAGTTCACTTTTATTTCCCCTCAAATTCTACTGCTCATTTCCAAAGTTGGTTATTCTTAACCAATTGCTGGGCATCCTTCTGAACTTTTGTATGAAATTAGATATATGTGTATTTTTACATACACTTTTATGCTTAAATATATAACATTTTAAAGAAAACTAGCATAAAGCATTTCTCTTAACCTTAAAGATATTTTGGAGGCTTTTTCTTCTGAATACATTTAGGTCTACCTCATGCAGGGGACTTCATGACATTGGGCTATCATTGTGTTCTGCCTTGTTCTTATTAGTGAATATATATAGTCTTTTGTTGCTATTTCAGTGGTGCAGTGGGCATCTTTGTAAATATATCTTGAATACACATAAACACGTAAGTAATATAAATTCCAAGAAGGAAAATTGTTGAGTGGAAGGATACATGTATTTTGTCTTTTTATATATCCTAACAAATCATCTTCTCAAACAGTTGCTATGAAGTCATATGCCTACAAAAGGGTATTAGGCTCCACTAAATGCTGCACCTTTTTAATTCCTGCCAGTGTGCTTACATAAAAAAATGTTTTCTTGTTTGTCATTGTTCATTTTCTCCCACATCAGTGCTATAATTCTTACTTCAGCTGTCAGGTAAAATTTAGAAAACTCAAAAGGAGAAGAAAAGTCCATTATATTTGCTCATATTTCTGCTCATATTTCCTTTCTTCCTTCTTGATGGTTTGATGTTTTTTCTTTACTGTTTCCTTTCTGTTTAGACAACTTCCTTTTGCAATACTTTCAGGGGCGGTCTACTTTGACAAATTCTTAGTTTTCCTTCATCCAAGAATGTCTAAATTTCCCCTTCACTCCTAAAGGATATTTGCACTGGGCACAGATTCTAGAATGACAATTCCTTTCTTTCAGCACTTGAAAAATATGTGTCACTTCTTTCTGGCCTTTATAACTTCTGACAGGAAATTAGCTATCATTTCAAGTTGTTTTTCCCTTAAAGGAAAAAAGGTGTTTTTTTCTCTCTGGATGTTTTCAGGATTTTTATTTAGTTCTCTGTCTGAAGTGACTTAGTACAAACATCTTGGGGTTTATTAAATATCTTGAATCCACAGGTGTGTATGCCTTTTGCAAAATTTATTAACATTTCAACTACTAACTTCTCTAATATTTTTCGTAGTTCTATACCCTATTCTTTCTTTCCATTTGAGACTCCGATGGCATGAATGTTAGATCTTTGGTTATACTGCCACCTGTCCCTGAGGCTCTCTTCTCCCCTGGCCCCCAATCTCGCATTTCTCTCTTGTTCAGAGTGGGTGATTTTTATTATTCTTACAGTTCACTGATTCTTAACTCTGTCCTCTCTACTTTTCTACTGAGTCAACCACTAGGTTTTTATTTTAATTAATCATATTTTTAGCTATAAAATTTTATATCTTCTCTTTCATTGCCTAGGCTTTCTATTTTTTTTGTTTGTTCGAAGCCCAGTACTCACTGAATCATCATTCTCATCATGGCCACTTTATTTATTTATTTATTTATTTATTTTTGTTTTTTTAAGGGCTGCACCCACGGCATATGGAGGTTCCCAGGCTAGGGGTCGAATGCCATCCTACACCGCAGCTCATGGCAACGCCAGATCCTTAATCCACCGAGCAGGGCCAGGGATTGAACCCGAGTCCTCATGGATACTAATTGGGATCATTAACCGCTAAGCCATGCCAGAAACTCCATCACAGCCACTTTAAAGTTGTCAATAATTCTAGCATCCTCATCATCTTGATGTTAGAATCTACTGACTGTGTTTTTTTATTCAATTGATAAACTTCTGGTTCTTTACATGCCGAATAACTTTCAGTTGAGGCCTAGACATTTTTAAGTTATTTTGTGAGACTCTGGATCTTATTTAAATACTCTGCACTGACTTTCTCTGACATAGCTCTGTCAGTTCAAGGGGGTGTGGGTGCTATCTTGGTGCTTCCAGTTAGAGGTGGAAATCCAGTTCATTTCCCAGTCTGAGACATATGAAAAAATGATTCATCCCATGAATTCACTTCCATGTTGCTTCTTGAGTTCCAAGGTCCTTAGTCAGTCAATCTTCTTACCTCTACCAGCAGAAGCCCCAAGTTTGTTATACATAGTGTATCCAGGGTCTTTAGTTGTACTTAGCAGAAGAAATAGGGAAACGTATATCTGCTCCATCTTCCCACTATCTTTTGATATTTATGATTTTTAGTAATTTTCCCAAAAGCTTCAAAATTCTCTTGCTTAGACCTGGGATTCATTAAGCTATTAATTCATATGGGAGCACTGGGCTTAACTGGTGATGAAACCTGAAATCTTCCTTTATGTCTTATGCAGCAATTAATTCAGATTTATATTAACATATATTAGTTAGTTTTCAGAAATCTGATGAAAGTTCAGGTCACTGTAGCATGAAATCATGTTATCATTTTTAGAAAATGATAAATGGATTGAAAGGAAATTTGGTCACATGAAAGAGAAAAATAGGAAAAACATATAATATGTTGGGATAAAGAGGTTAGCATCATTTATAAAACCACTGTGCAGAAAAAAGTTTTCAAAATCACTAAGCTACAAAATTAAATTTTCATTCCTGTTATTTCTCTTTCTTATTATCTGGCAAATCTTCCTGATACTGGGCAGATGAAAACTCAAAATCAAATGTATCCATTCCCAATGAGAAGAAAAATTAACAAAAGAGAAAACAGAGAGATAAACTCTAAGAAAGCAGGATCCAGTCTAAAGCCCCAAAATTAAGTTTAACTTGATTCCTTTAAAACATGTTACTGGTGATACGAATATTTTTCAGGCAGTTGCCTGTTGCTATAAACAGAGTATATTGTCCTTTCTAAGAAATATGACACGAATTCTGGTCCCAATTTTCTGTTTTTTTTTTTTTTTTTTTTTTTTTTTTTGCTTTCTTTAGAGCCACTCCTGTGACATATGGAAGTTCTCAGACTAGGGGTTGAATTGGAGCTGTAGCCACCGGTCTAACACCAGAGCCACAGCAATGCCAGATCTGAGCTGCATCTGCAACCTATACCACAGATCACAGCAATGCTGGATCCTTAAATTTTTTTTTAATTGAACTAAATGACGAAATAATTATGGAAAATTTAAGATAATTATTTTATTTTAGAATATTTTTCATGTGGAACACAAACTTTCAAATATATTCCTATAGGAAGCTATTTACTGAATTTATATGTTTAATAATTAATGAACAGCCAAAGTTGAATGAGTTATAAAGTTCAACTGTCAAGAAATAGTATTATTAGAGCTTACATTGTAGTATTAATTACTGTTATGTTTTGGTATTAGCTTTAGAAGGCTACATGGTCTTTTAAGAAATGTGTAATAAATAACTAAAATGTGTAATAAATAACTAAAATGTAAATAAGATCTTTTTCTAAAACAAGATTAAAAAATACATATACTTGATAAATAATTCATGAAAAATGGTCCCAGACAAGCAAGCCTAAATGTTTCTTCACCTATATTTAAAAGAAGTATGCATACATAACAATACAAAAACAACATGGGATTCAGCTACATTCAATTTGCTTTTAAACCACCCACCAACTTGGCTGATGTAAGAACCTGGACCTTTGTTTTAAAAGTAGATTTTCAAGAATTCGTGATTCTGGAATTTTTTTTTTTTTTTTCCAGCTGTGCACTTGGCATGCAGAAATTCCCAGGCCGGGGAGTGAACCAGTGCCACTGCAGCAACTTGACAATGCCATATCCTTTAACTGCTAGGCTTCCAGGGAACTCCCTGGATCTGGAATTTGGTGCATTATTGTTGATTAAATATATTTGGAAAATGGTTTATTAGATGAACTTAAGTGGAACAATGAAAGCACTTAATTAAAAATTTTAAAACACTCACTAAAAATTGAAAAAAAAAAAAGCTACCCTGTTTCAGTGAAGTCAGGAATTCAAGCCTATGGCTCACCTTATTGAATAAAGAACATTTCCATTCTTGAAAATTCTCAACAATTTGTTGTCTGTAGTAACTTCGTGAAAGTTGGCTCCCTTTTCATTGGCAAAGAACAAATCAGGTTTCCAAATGGAGTCCAACATGGAAGGGTCTAGGTCTAAAGAGTCATCAGGATATTCACTGTATGCAAGACGGGGATCGTTCCATTTCTGACGGAGAAAGATATTCACTCTGTAATCCTGTAACAAAAGAAAGAAAGGGGGGAAAAGTCTGCTTTAAAAGTTTAGAATTATATGCATTAGTCTTTGGGTTTCTCTGATACCACAAAGCCACTGACACCTTGTGAGCTGCCCATACCTTTCAATCCTCACTCATTACCACCAAGAGTCATTCTTGTTCTGAGGTTTGCCCATGCTTTTCATGATCTATATGCCTCCAAAGAGAAGGGCACAGAAGAGCATAATTTTATCATGCTTATATACTGCTATTTCATTCAAATTTTACTCTCCTGGTTTTTCAAAATCAAATATTGGATTGCTATTAGACACTCAGAGTAAAATATTTTTGTTTTATTTTGCTTTACACTTATTTTCTAGAACCATATCTTTTAGTAGGTATCCATTAACATCCAGAATGCATTTAGTGTAATTTTCTTGAAAGCTATTTTGTGAAAATGACCATACATACTTCTTTACAATAAAGACACATTTTTTCACATTTAATATAACACAAAAGATCTGTATTATTGGTGACTTGGTAAAAATAAAAGGTAGTTTTGGAATAATAAAGGAATACTATTGCCAGTAATCTTTTAAAATTTGACTTACGAAATTTCCCAGTTAGACTTTTCATAGTTAAGTTTAAAGAAGAGTCAATGATTTTAATCAGATTCTTGCTCACAATTTCTGGATTAATGTATAGAGAGACAAAGATCGATAGCCATGTGTATGTGTGAAATTTGTATACAGTCTATGAATTTAAGCACTACCTATGACTTTATAAATACAATTTCTCCCTTAGACTTTTGAAATGAGCAAATAAACATGCAGACGTCATTATAATCATTCATAAAGTGAACATTTTAATAAAGCTTCATTTCCATGGAAAATAGCCAAGGCTACAGATATTCAGAGAAATAGAATATCAGTTTTCATCTATTTTTTCATGCCTGAATACCAAAGGGTAACCAAGCAACTCCAAAGAATGCTTCTATAATATCAGACCCACAGATTGCTTATCTTGCAGGTAGGTCAAATTCAGTTTGTAGTGAATGTTACAAATGTATACATCCCCTTGGTTATAATTTGTGCACTAAGACCTGTTTTCTAACTGTAACTGGGTTACACACCAAGTAATATTTTTTTATGCTTGCTAGCTGCCCCAGGTATCTTCCAAAGTGACAATGGAGCCAAGGCCACGTCAGGTTTTTACCACAAGGCTCATGATAATGTGGAAATCTCCCTAGTCCCAAGGATCTGCAGAACCTGGAAATGGGGATATATAAAGAAGCTTCCACCAGCCAAGGATGGGTCATCCTCTCAGAGCCCCAAGAGCACAGCTCTGTGGCTGGTGACTGGGTCTCATGTCCCGAGATACCCTGCAATTTTGTGCATCCACCCTAACTACCCCTAAGTGAAGTGGTGACCAGACTAAAGTCAGTTTCTCTTTGCCTGACATCTAGGGGAGGGTTAAAACAAGACACGTTCTGATGATACCTGCCAGGGAAAGCATCTGACTAATAAAGAATTTCCTTTGGGGGAGTTCCCATTGTGGCTCAGCAGGTTACGAACCTGACTAGTATCCATGAGGATGTGTGTTCCATCTCTGGCCTCACTCAGTGCGTTAAGAATCTGGCATTGCCCATGAGCTATGGTGTAGGTGGCAGACGTGGCTCAGCTGTGGCTGTGGCGTAGGCCAGTGGCTGCAGCTCTGATTCTACCCCAAGCCTGGAGGCTTCCTTATGCCATAGGTGTAGCCCCACCCCCACCCCCCCAAAAAAAATTCCTTTTGGATTGATTCTTAAGCTATCTTTTAAAAAAATGAAGTATTGTTATACTGTAACTAACTTATTGATTGAGAACACTCTGCATCTGCTCTTCACTGTGAGGCTAAAAATACTTTTAAGCTGCAGCATCTGTAATAAAATTTAGTTGGCTCTCATCATCCTTATCTCATTGGTTTAGTGATAAACTTTATAGACACAATCTCAGATCATTCAGGAACACTTTTTGCTTCAGGAATGAGCTAAAAAGACACTAAGTATCCATTCATTTCTATTTCTAAATCACACAAGGAAAAAAAATCCACTGTCATATGTCACCAAGGCCAAATGTTATTCTGCAGCCAGTGTACTCTTTCTGTGAATAACCAGAACTATCTTTGTTTTCTAACATGTTTAGGTCTTTGGCCAGAATCCAAAGCAGAATTGAAAAATGACCATTTCCTGAAAACCCAGAAACTAGATTTTCAGTCCTCACAATTTGGGCTTTGACCTGCCTGAAAATGAACATTGTGCTGGGAGGCTTCCCTACTAAACAACCGAATGCAGCTTTTCCAAAAAGAACTTGTGGGGAGGTTTGTTTTTTGTCTTTTTTAGCTGCACCCATGCACCCAGGCCAGAGATTGAACCCGCACCCCAGCAGTGACCCTAGCCACTGCAGTGACACGATGGAATTCTTAACCCACTGCACCACAAGGGAACTCCTGAAAATGAACTTTTAAGCCCAACTTCTTATGGCCAATTTGTCCTGTTTATGCTCAGAAATTGATTGTATTAATTACTTTTGAACCCTGATCATACCTGAAAATGTGCAGAGAAAAGGGTATAAAAGGACCCTTAAAGAATATAACACCACCCTAAAAGAAGTCCTTGCAACTCATTTTGAAATAACTTGCTTACAATAAAAGACCATGGACGAAAAAGATAACAGCTTTACAAAACAGAAACTAATGGATATCAATGTTAAATGGACTTCCTAAAGGAAGGCAGTTTAAAAGTTCAATCATTCCTTGGCTCTACTTAAAGACTAAGTGTTTTATTAATGGAATATTCCCTGTTCACCTGGGCTATGCTTCTATAAGGATAAACGTGTAGAAAAGTTATGCGTGAGTTTAAAAAAAGACAATAAATATGAGATAATACATCATAGGACTTAAATCGATGTTTGTACCTCACATTTTTTATTTATTTATTTATTTGCTTATTAGGGCCACACCCATGGCATGTGGAGGTGCCCAGGCTAGGGGTCTAAGCAGAGCTGTAGCTGCCGGCCTACACCACAGCAACGCAGGATCCAAGCTGCATCTGCAACCTACATTACAGCTCACGGCAACGCCAGATCCTTAATCCACTGATCAAGGCCAGGGATCGAACCTTTGTCCTCATGGATGCTAGTCAGACTCGTTAACTGCTGAGCCAGGACGGGAACTCCTATATCTCACATTTCTAAAATCAACACATATTGAATCCAATCGTAAGTCTTATAAGGCAGCTGAATTGACATTTATATATATAGAATCATAATATTTTAGGAGAGACATCCATGATTCTCTTTTCCATAAACTCCTTTTGAAGTAATACACATTTTTGCAAACCCCTTATAGAAATCCTAATTTTATTTTTTGTTATTGCAAGTAACATAATTATTTTTAAATGTTATATCAGTGTATTACTAATATTGCGCCACAGTGATAGGAATACAATCATTATTTCATAATATGGAAAGACTAAATTTTGACATTTTAAAAGTCAAGATTTATTATTATTTTTAGAATAAGAGTGTATTATGCTATTTTAATTACTTTAAATTCATTGTGTAGGAAAATACTTTGCTTACCAAGTAAAATTGCATATCATGTTTGGTTTTAAAAATAATTATCCACCAAAATGTGGTTTAAATTTCATCTGTATGTCACATAGTAAAAAATAGAACCACACTAGATTTTCTAACCTAGTATTTGAAATTCTTACATTATGAGGTACAAATAAATAATAGTTCTACTAAGCAAATACCAGCCTCAGGAGTAAGTCTTCTTGGGATCAAACGTCAGTTCTCCCAATGAACAGCTTTCTAATTTCCCTGTGCCTTATTTGCTCATCTTTGAAATAGGGATGATTATAACAGCATTTCCTCTGATGGGGTTCTTGTGAGCAATGAATTGATTCACCTAAAGTACTCAGAACCACACTCATTAAATGTTATACCCTTAAAACTAGAAGCCACATTAAATAGAAATTTGCTCTTATTTTCTGCTTCTAAATGGGTTTTGAAGTACTAGGGGCATTTTTGATTTGAATTGGAGATAATTGAATTTGCCATAGAAGAATATGAGACAGATAATTGTAATATTGAAATCTGGTGAATAATATCTTTGCAAATTTGCAAAACTATTATGTTAAGCTTATTATTCACTTTTGCATTTCAACATTTATATATATATATTTTCATTTTAGGGCTGCACATGTGGCATATGGAAGTTCCCGGGTTAGGGGTTGAATTGGAGCTGCTGCTGCAGGCCTACGCCACAGTCACAGCAATACCAGATGTGAGCCGTATCTGTGACCTATATGGCGGCTTGTGGCATCCTTAACCCACTGAGCAAGGCCAGGGATCGAACCCACATCCTCATATACACTATGTGAGATTCTTAACCTGCTGAGCCACAATAGGCACTCCAACATTTCTATATTTTTATATTTTCTGTCTTTACTCAATCGCCCCTCCTCCCTCTTTATACAGACATATATACTAAATGTGTCTCAATATATAAGGCCCTTTTTCATCATAGTAAATACAGCTGTGCACTTTTCACTTTACTAGATGTTATACTAGGTGTTTCATGGATTACTTTTACTATCCTCAGAGCAATTCTACAAAGCAGGTATAGTTATCAGATGTGTTTTGCTTCACAGATGTGGAGAATGTGACAAAGATACATTAAGTAACTTCAACGGGAATACAGAGCTAATAAGTGGCAGAGCTAGAATCAGTCCCAGAACTTCTGGTTTCAGAGTTTTCAGGATAAACTGATTGCATGATGCACTTCCACTCATGACTGCCCTGTATGCAAACCAAACAGTTGATAAACTAATACAAAGATTCTGGCTTATGTAATTTCTGATTTTTTTTTCAATAAGGAATTTGGGGATTCACTGATGGGAAATTGCGAGCACTAAATCTAAGTGTTCCCAGATTCACTCTCTCAGATGCCATGTTGCCATTTCTCTGTAATAGGTACCCTAGTGGGAGACCAAATTTAGTAGAAAGCACAACCCAATGTATCAGCTAAAATGACATACAGAATATTACCTTCATCTTTTGTTGTATGGGGGAGTATGGGATTGCTAGAAGCTAACTGAAATGACCAATTAGAAAAAAAAAAAAAAAGCAGAGAAAAATAATTATCTGATGTTAACAAAGAAATGTAAGTGCTTCTCTTTCCTAGAGTCAGTTACTTTTTTTTTTTTTTTTTTTTTTTTTTGTCTTTTTGCTATTTCTTTGGGCCGCTTCCGCGGCATATGGAGGTTCCCAGGCTAGGGGTCTATTAGGAGCTGTAGCCACCGGCCTACGCCAGAGCCATAGCAACGCAGGATCCGAGCCGTGTCTGCAACCTACACCACAGCTCACGGCAATGCCGCATCGTTAACCCACTGAGCAAGGGCAGGGACCGAACCCGCAACCTCATGGTTCCTAGTCGGATTCGTTAACCACTGCGCCACGACGGGAACTCCCAGTTACTTTTTAAATTCCATAGTGCTTTTAGGTAATTTCTAACCCAGCAGCCTACCCCCATCCCTTTCCTGCTGTCTTTTCTCCCTGCCTTCTCACTCCTTCATTTCTACTCTTTCTTTCTCTGTTCTCTTTTTCTGTCTCTGTCTTCCTCTCTCCCTCCCTGCCCTCCCTCCCACCTCTCATCACACAAGCACAAAGCATATATTTGAGCACATGTACATTGAAAAGTTGAGATACATTATATTTATTTTAGCTAAAAACGACAGAATGTATTCAAACTGAAAATGTGAAAAGATCAATGATACTCTCAAAGCTATTTAGAGTTGTTCGATACATATCACATGTTGCCAACCTGGAATTTAGTTTAGTGCCAATGAAAAAATATTGAATGACAGTCTCTGCTCTCAAGTTGTTCACTACATGGTAGAAGATCAACAGTGAAGAGGTAATTAATTTTTCATATAATAGGCGCTATTTTGGAGATATGCATAGCAAGCCATGGAAACACAAAGAAGCAGTAGTTAGCAAAGGTAGAGAGGTCCAGGAAGACTTCCTAAGGAAAATCTAACTGGGCTTGGTATTCAAAATGAAAAAAAAAAAAAAAGCTGTGCGAACATTGGTGCCATCATAAAACAAGACCTGTAAAATGATGAACAGAAAATCCAGTAACCAATGTATTTTTGTATGATTAGTATAGGAATTTGGCTGAATTTTAATACTATAATTTATTATTTATTTCATATGATATGTATTGAGCACCTTGAGGGTTATAAAGTTGAATTATGCATTGCGTCTGCCGCCTGGAGGAGAACCGTCTAGACAAGGAAAGGGGATGGGACACGACATGAATAAAAGCAGGGCATGTGGAAGGAAGATACTATGAAAATAAGAGCTTGGCTGATTTTCACCTTGTATTAGTCTTCTTTTTCTGAAAAAATAAAATAAATAAAGAGTGTGAGAAAATCCAGTCTGAAAGACTTGATGTGATATATATCTGAAGGGCCCTTTGCAAATTTTTTTCCTAGATGAAGGTATAAAAAATATATAGTTTTTAAAAGCATTGCTGCCTTGCAAGAAAAGAAGCCAAAACAGTAACAGAAACAAGAGTGAGCTATGGTGATGATAAACAAACCCAAATGCCAGTATTGGGAGACTGAACTTAGGGCCACCAAAAGGTGGAAAAACTCAACCTGTGACTGAGGATTAATTAATTAGACCCTCAAGCTTATCACAGATTAAGTTCAACCAAAGATGAACTCATAACAACAACAATATTTTACTAAAGACAAAAGAAAGCAGACATGGACTTCAGTGGAAATATCAGATCAAGGATAGGAAATAAACATGTAAAATGCATTTAAAGTAATAAAAGATAAAATCAATAATATGAAGCTATAATACCAGAAATATTTTAAAAAATAATCAAATAGAATAATAGATGAAATGAAAAACTAATTGTTGAAATTAAAGGGTTTTTGTTTGTTTGTTTTGCTTTTTAGGGCTGCACCTGTGGCATATGAAAGTTCCCAGGCTAGGGGTCGAAATCAGAGCTACAGTTGTCAGCCTACACCACAGCCGCAGCAACACGGGAGCTGAGCCACGTCTGCAACCTACACCACACCTCAAGGCAATGCCGGATGCCCGACACACTGAGAGAGGCCAAGGATGGAACCTGCATTCTCATGGATACTAGTTGGATTTGTTTTTGCTGCACCACAACGGGAACTCCCAAAATTAAAGATTTAATGGACGTGTAAAAACATCTAAGAAATAGCTGAAATGAGAATTTGAATCATGTGTAGAGCCAAAGAAATATCCCAGATTAAAATAGCGGGAGAAACAGAGAAAGAAAATTTTTTAAAAAGCTGCGAGTCTTTTAGTATAAAATAGGAAAGCCTAAAGTAATCTACATCTAAATGGGATCCCAGAAGGATGAATTAGAATAGGGAAAGCCAATAATCAGAGAACATGACAAGAATTTTCTAGAACAAATGAAAGAAATTAATGCATGGATACAGAGAACTCACAACATGCTAATAAAGATAAATAGAAATAAGTTCATTTGAAGACATTATAGGGAAACTGCAGGCTGGCAAAGGAAAATGTTTGTTTTTTGGGTTTTTTTTTTGTCTTTTTGCCAGTTCTTGGGCCGCTCCTGCGGCATATGGAGGTTCCCAGGCTAGGGGTAGAATCAGAGCTGTAGCCACCAGCCTATGCCAGAGCCACAGCAACATGGGATCTGAGCTGTGTCTGCAACCTACACCACAGCTCACAGCAACGCCGGATCCTTAACCCAATGAGCAAGGCCAGGGATCAAACCTGAAACCTCATGGTTCCTAGTCAAATTTGTTAACCACTGAGCCATGACGGGAACTCTGGAAAATATCTTTTTTTTTTTTAAATTAATTAATTTTATTTTTTTAAATTACTCAAATGAATTTATCACATCTGCAGTTATATAATGATCATAACAATCTGATTTCACAGGATTTCCATCCCACAGCCCAAGCACATCCCCCCACCCCCCAAACTGTCTCCTCCAGAGACCATAAGTTTTTCAATGTCTGTGAGTCAGCATCTGTTCTGCAAAGAAGTTCCGTCTGTCCCTTTTTCAGATTCTACATGTCAGTGAAAGCATTTGATGTTGGTGTCTCATTGTATGGCTGACTTCGCTTAGCATGATACGGAAAATATCTTTTAAAAATTATCTTTTTATTGCCAAATAATAGTCCATTGTGTGATTTTTTCATTCATCACAAAGGAACGGAGTGTTGATATATACTAAAATACAGGTGAACCTTAAAAATATTATGCTAAAAAAGCCAATCACAAAAGGCCATGAAGTATGATTCCATTTAGAGAAAATGTCCACATTTGACAAAACTATGGAGACAGAGAGTAGGTCCCTAGCTGGGGGGAAGCGGGAGGTGGCCTGGTTTTTTTGGGGAGCTATAAATGTCCAAAAATGTTTATGGTGATGGTTGCACAATTGTGTGAATGTTCTAAAAATCATTTCACTCTAGGCTTTAACTAGATTAATTGTACAGCAAGTACTTAATCACCTCTGTTAGAAAATAGTTAGATGGCACCAGACTTCTCAACATCAACACTGAAATCCTTATAATATAAAGGGGTGATTTATTCCAAATACTAAGATAAAATTATAGTTAACTTTGAATCATGTACTCAGAAATGATTAATCTCTCAAAATTGAAGGTGAGTCATTAAAAAAACACACACAATCTTGAACATTTATAAAATGGAATTCTAATTAATTTACTTCAGAAAGACAGAGGAAAAAAAAAAAAACAACCCCAGAGAATTCTGTCCTGAAATACAAAAAGAAATGATGAATAAGAAACTAGTCAGGAGTTCCCATCGTGGCTCAGTGGTTAGCGAGCCTGAGTAGCTTCCATGAGGATATGGGTGTGACCCCTCGCCTCACTCAGTGGGTTAAGGATCTGGCGTTACAGTGAGCTATGGTGTAGGTCATGGGCATGGCTTGGATCTAGTGGGGCTGTGGCTGTGGCGTAGGCTGGTGGCTACAGCTCCAATTCAATCCCTAGCCTGGGAACCTCCATATGTCACAAGGGTGGCCCTAAAAAGACAAAGGACAAAAAAAAAAAAAAAAAAAAAAGAAGCTGCTGCTCAACATGGATATAAATTTGACTAGTCTTCCTCTATATAGAAAACATTGCTATGAATGTATAAGTTATGGGATTGAAATGAACTGAAAAATTAAAAAAACAATATCATACTTTAACTAAAATCATATGTAGAAAACATCTAAAAATATGTTAAACACTTTTATGCAGAACATTTTATAATTTCTTGACAACATAAATACTTAACAAATGGAGAGATACCATGATTACACAAAAAAAAGATAAATGTATAAAGGTAGCAATTCTTTCCAAATTAGTTGTTAGATTTAGTGCGATTTTTTTCAAAATCCAATAAATTTTTTGAGGAAATTGTCGAGTAAATCTTATAATTTATATAATTATAAATTATAAGTTCTGGGAATAGCTGCAGCAATGCTGGATCTTTAACCTGCTGTTCTATAGCAGGAACTCTCTGTAATAGATTTTTTTTTTCTTTTTAGGGCTGCACCTGCAGCATACAGAAGTTCCCAGGCTAGGGGTCGAATCAGAGCTGCAGCTGCCAGCCTACACCACAGCCACAGCAAGGTGGGATCCAAGCCATGTTTTTGACCTACAGCACAGCTCACAGCAATGCTGGATGCTTAACCCACTGAGTGGGGCCAGGGATCAAGCCTACATCCTCATGGACACTAGTTGGGCTCATTACCGCTGAGCCACAATGGGAACTCCTGTAATAGATATTTTAAATGGCCAAAAAGCTTTAAGACATTATGATAGTGATTCAAAGACAAATTGACCACTGAGACAAAGTGAAGTGTCTGAAAACAACCCTTATTTGATATACAAAGCAACAGTTTGCAGATTAGTGGTGGGTGCTTAATAAATGGTTCTATAGATGACAAAGGGTCAAATTCTATCTCAACATGACACCACTCAGGAAAACAAGATTGGGAAGATGAATAGTGCAAGTGTAATGGTAAAAAAAAAAAAAAAGAAAAGAAAATATAGCAGCATATTCTATAGCCGTGAGGTAGGGTAGGTTCTTGAATAAATTTTATGACATCAAAATTAAGAAATTCTATTCATCAACAGGCCACTTGAGGGTAATGAAAAAACAAACCACAGTGGAAAAAGATATTTGCTGCACAGGTATAATTGGCAACTGACTATTTCCAGACTAAAAAATCTCCTACCTGTGGATGAGAAAAAGACAAACAACTGAGTAGAAAATAGTCAAAAGAAGACACATCTTACTGGACAGAGATCACAAATGTCCAACAAATATATGAAAAATGTTCAAACACCTTGGTAAACAAAGATGTGCTAATTAAGGTATAAAATGAGCTATCATTTTGTACTCACTGGGTAATTACAGATAACAAGTTCGATACAGAATTTGGCAAGAACATGGAGAAAAATGATATCTTACATACTGCAGATCAAAGTAGAAAAAGTAGGGGAAATTGACCTTGTATTGTAAATTTGCTATGTTAACATTTAAGATAAAGAAATTTTAGTTCCAAGTATAAATCTTAAAGAAACCCTTCCATATGTACACCAGGTGACATATACAAAATATTTATAGCAACACTGTTAGCGACAGAGAAAAACAAAACAAGACAAAAGCTGGATCAAGACAAAAGCTGGAACTGATCCAAATACTCATGGGCAGGAAAATGGATAATAAATTAAAATATGTCAACAAAATCAGATACTATATAGCAGTGAAAATGAATTACTACTATTTGCAATGAGGAAAAATCTTAGAAATGTTAAATTTAGTAAAAAAAAAAGTCAAAAATAGGTTATAGCACAACTTTTGTAAAATTCACAAACCACCCCCCCTCAGAAAATTGTGAGGCGAAACAAAGGAATTATAAACACAAAATTGGTGAGAGTGGTCACCCAGTTCATTATTAGGAATACGGGACTTGGGTTATATGAGTATATTTAATACTGGTAACATTTTAGTTTTGAAATTAGGTGGTGGTTTCAACAGTGCTTGTGTTACTACATTATACCTTTCACTTCCCTGTATTATTTGTGTAATTACATACCAAAACATATGAAATTAATCACTGGAAATAGTCATTGGAACTATCCTATTTGTTCATGGGAAATACCCTACACATTGCAGTATTTTGCCATTTCTATATTTTGTGCAATATATTTTAAAACTTTTAACACATTTTTATTGGCATCTTTCTATGCACATCTTATATAGTGGTGGCCAAAAGATGTCTCAATTTCAGTCCTCAGGACTTGTGAATGTGTTAACCTCATTTGGCAAAAGAGATTTTGCAGCTGTGGTTAAGAACCTAGAGATGGGCGATGTAATCACAAGGATCTTTATTTTTTTCTTTTAAGGGCTGCACCTTTGGTATATGGAAGTTCCAGAGCCAGGGGTGAATCAGAGCTGCAACTGCTGGCCTACACCACAGCCATGGCAGTACTGGATCTGAGCTGCACCTGTGACCTATGCGACAGCTTGCGGCAACGTTGGATCCTTAACCCACTAAGTGAGGCCAGGAATGGAACCACATCCTCATGGACACTACGTCAGGTTCTTAACCTACTGAGCCACAACTGGAACTCCACATGGATCCTTTAAAGGGAAAACGAATCAAGGAAGCAGTGTCCAGAGTCACATAATGTGGGAGTTGCTTTAAGATGGGAGGAGAGGGCCATGAGCCAAATAATGCAGGCAGTCTCCAGAAGCTGGAGGAGGCAAGGGAATGAATTTACTCCTAGAGACTCCAAAAGGAATGGAGGGCTACACATAACTTGATTTTACCCCAGTAAAAGCATTTTTGGATCTCTGACTTACAGAATTATAAGATAATACGTTTTTGTAGTTTTAAGCCATTAAATTTGTGGTTTAACTGTTACAGAAGCAATAGAAATGATACATAGTATTTTCTTGAATTGATTTGCATGCATTATCATTCTTATACTTTTGAAAAAGCCTCTAGAACTATTGTCTTCCCCCACATTCCCCTCGCCATTCCTCAAGAGGGTAGAATATTTAAGGCCAAGTGGAAAAAATAACCCCGAATTCTTCCTGTTTTTAGGAGTCCTAATCAGAGGTCCTGGCTAATTTTTAAATGATCAGGAAATAACTTCCCTTTCTCACACAAAAAAGGAGGAAGGGCAAACTCCTTAACCAGTGTTTCATTGGTTTAGTCTTACAAGATTTTCTAATTCTGAAGCTCTACAACATAGCTTCCTATGCCTCACAAAGTGCAAAGCACTGTCATTGGTGGAATAATTGCTCCTAATGTCAGCTCTGTAATTTCCCCCTTGCGGCTCATGCCATCTGCTCTATGAACCCACCACAAGGAGGCTGGTCATCTGGGGCCACTACTTCTGAAAGAATGGCCCCAGGGCAAAGTGCTTTTCAATTCTCACTCACCAAACCAACAGGGAAGAAAGCACTTATCTAAGAACCATTTAGAGCCACAGAAAGGTAATTTCAAATCTCCCCTTGACTTCTTCATTATCCACATGTTTAACTATTCTCCAGAAAAGGGCAGAATTATTTTAAAATTGTGAGTGAGTGAAGGAACCCTAATTATGTACCAAATCTGGAAACATCAAGTTAAGAACTCCCAAAAATTGAAGTAGATGTTCAAAGATAGATAGAACATGAAACACACAAAAAAATCGATCCCTATTCGGAAGTTAAAAGCCTTTTTCTTATAATCATAGTATTTATATAAATTCATATGATTTATCAGGATTGATCAAAACCTAAGTGTGTTGAGTCAGTGAACTCTGTTTCATTCAGCAACCTCGATTTAGATGTAAGAGTTGTCCTAGTCTGCTCAGGCTGCTGTAACAAAATGCCATAGACTGGGTGGCTTATGAACAACAAAAATTTATTTCTCACAGTTCTGGAGGTTGGAAGTCTGAGATTAGGGTGTCAGCATCGGGTGGGGGCCCCCTTTCTGGTAGCAGACCTCTTATTGTGTCCTTACATTGAGGAAAGGGCTAGGGGACCCTAGGGGATTTCTTTCTAAGAGCATTAATCCCATTCGTAAGGGTTCCACCCAAAGGTCCCACCTACTAATACCATTACCTTGGGGGTGGGGTTTAGGATTTCAACACGTGAATTTGGGGGATGGAGAGAGGGGACACAAACATTCAGATGATAGCAAGACTGAAAATTAAATCAGTGGGTTAAGGATCTGGTGTTACTGTGAGCTGTGGTGTTGGTCACAGATGCAGCTCAGATATGGTGTTGCTGTGGCTGTGGTGTCAGCCTGTAGCTGCAGCTTCGATTTGACCCCTAGCCCCGGAACTTTCATATACCTCAGGTGTGGCCCTAAAAAAAAAAACAAACACACACCACACACACACACACACACAAAAAAAAACCACTGGCAAAAATAATAAAAGGCTATGTTGATTTAAAACACTACCCTCGGAGTTCCTGTCATGGCTCAGTGGTTAGCAAATCTGACTTGGAACCATGAGGTTGCGGGTTCAATCCCTGGCCTTGCTCAGTGGGTTAAGGATCCAGCATTGCTCTGAGCTGTTGTGTGGGTTGCAGACACAGCTCAGATCCTAAGTTGCTGTGGCTGTGGTGTAGGCCAGCGGCTACAGCTCTGATTCGAGCCCTAGCCTGGGAACCTCCATATGCCGTGGGAGCTGCCCTAGAAAAGGCAAAAAGACAAAATAAAAAATAAAAAATAAAAAAATAAAACACTACCCAGTGCTTACATTCAAAGGGTAGAAATTCTGGAGAGAGAATCTTAGTCCACAGACCATTGTTCCAGAAGTTGATGGAGACTGATTCCAGCCAATACAGCTCATCATCCAGTTTGGGCACTCCTGGCTTTAGAGATAAAGCCTGCACAGAGCCAGCACTTCTAGCAGCTGCTTCCTTTCCATGAAAACCAGTCATTTATGTTGCTCTTGGGTTGAAAGGTGACCAGTGCCTTTCTGCCTTAATGTGCTCCTGGTTCCACAAGGCTCCATTTATCTAGAACACCCTCCTGCCCCCAGTGTTCACTTCTTGTCTTCCTACTTGATTCCCCTGCATCTCCAAATTCTCTGCCCAGTGCTCAGCCTTCTCACAAACAGGGCTAGCCTGTCAGGTGGAGTGCTGTCTCTCCTCCACAGCAAGTTGTGCCAATAAACCTATACACAAGGACAAAAAATTGCACAAACTCTTCCCTCATATTTCTTCCCAAATGTGTTCCTAAACTTCTGTTTATACTATTTACATTAAAGCAAGTAGGAAGAGGAAGTGTACATGTTTCTCCTGGTTGAAGCAACATAGATGTGGAAATTTTGCCACTACCACTTTCAATCCTGACCCAAATTTTATATCAGAATTTATACCCAGGAGTTCCCTCATGGCTCAATGGGTTAAGGATCTGGCATTGTCACTGCTGTGGCTCTGGTTACCATTGTGGTGCAGGTTCAATCCCTGGCCCAGAAACTTTCACATGCCGTAGGCATGGCCAAAAATAAATAAATAAAATAAAAGCTATACCCAACATAGGGTGTGCTGACTTGTTGATTTTATTTCTACTTAATGTTAATCACACAATTCAATGTTAAAATGAACCAAATCTTTACACATAGCATTTATTAATTTTCAATTTGCACATTGAATCCCATGTGGGCAGTGAGCTGCTTATTATTAATTTTGTAGACTTCCATTAATTAATTGTTCCATGACTGGAAAAACTGACTTGGATGACAAAAAGATCAAAGTCTCTTGGAAAACGAATTAGTATTTGGTCTTCAGAACATCCTATTGTCAATCAACATCGCAAGAGCTCAAATCAAGCAAGAAATTCTATAGACCCATGAATAAGAAGAAAATTTTTCTTAGTAAAGCTAAAGATACTACACACTTCAAAAGATGGCTAACGGCACAACAAAATAAAATTTTTTGAAAATCTTCCAACTACTATTCCCTTAAATGTCTAATGTAAACTGCCTTTTTTTTTTCTTTCATTTAAATTGTGGTCAAATACATCTAAAATTTACCATCAGTGACAGTATATTCACAATATAGGGCAACCATCACCTTATCTACTTCCAGATCACTTTCCTTACTTCAAAATAAAACCTTGGGTCCATTAAGTGGTAACTTCTTATTCCCCCTTCCTCCAGCTCCTGTCGACCACTAATACGCATTTTCTCTCTATAGATCTGCCTACTCTGAGTATTTTGTATTAGTTGAATTATACAATGTATGGCCTTTTGTGTCTGGCTTCTTTTGCTTATCATATTTCTAAGGTTTATTTTATGGGTGTTCTTAAAAAGTGTATTTAAAAATACATAGAGATCATCTGTTTAATTTAACAGAAACTTGAAGGTTCTCATTGAGATAACTACATATGAAAGGTGATATAGTTTTAAAGATATAAATGTTTTTGGAAGTGAATGCTCTGTGTGTGTGTGTGTGTGTGTGTGTGTGTGTGTGTGTGTGTGTGCAAAATCAAAATCCAAAATAAACATAAAAAGATGAAAACAGTAACTAATGTCAATTTAATGAGTATTAACTTTCGTGCTTGAAACTAGATGCTTTAAATAAAATTTGGAATTGAAAAAAATCCTGATTAAAATCTGCCTTGCATATAAGTTTTCACGAATATATTTAACCTTGTAAAGAACTAATACCTTGCAGTACAAGTATTTTTCATGATAGTGGAGTCTGACACTGTCCAATTGGATCGTATTTTACTTAGCTAATTGTTTCCCACCAATCAGGTCTTATTTTACTATCATCTGTAATTTGGGACCAATGTTATAGAACAGACTAACAAAGGAAGGAAGACTTATTCTGACTCTATATAACATCAAATATTTACCAAAGTAAGTAAATCATGCCAATAATTTCTTCAAGGTATTTCCAGTTTAAATATAGTTAGATTTTTAGTTTTGCACCAACATAACCTTTAAATTTAATCTATATTATTTTGGAGTTATGCTCACACTTCTTTCTACAATTTTAACGAACTCAACACTTAGTAGCTTGGATTTGGGAAAAGATGATTAAAGAAATAAAAATACAGGAATGGATACTATCAGCAAAATATTTTTATTTTGTGTGATTTTTTAAATTTGTCCCCAGTAGAAAAATAGGTCATGTAAACAAATTGTTCCAATAAAAATTTTCATATTTTTAACTTGTGCTTAACACAGAGGCTTAAAATATAACACTTTTATATTTTAATCAATATTTAAGGTTTCAATATTTGTTTGTTTGTTTTCTAAAAAGCTCCTAATGACCTTTGGGAATCTTTTGATTTATGAGAGTTTATACTGTATATTATTTACTATGAAATGGTAAAAGTTGAATTTTTTTTTTTTTTTTTTTTTTTTGTCTTTTTGCCATTTCTTGGGCCGCTCTCATGGAGGTTCCCAGGCTAGGGGTCTAATTGGAGCTGTAGCTTCCAGCCTACGCTACAGCTGACAGCAACGTGGGATCCGAGCCACGTCTGCAACCTGCACCACAGCTCACGGCAACGCCGGATCCTTAACCCACTGAACAAGGCCAGGGTTCAAACCCACAACCTCGTGGTTCCTAGTCGGATTCGTTAACCACTAAGCCACAACGGGAACTCCATGAAGTTGAATTTTAAAAGGAAAAAGTTCCACTTTGGAAAAGTTTTAGTGAGCCCAATATTATATGTTCAAGATGAAATTAAATTACTTTTAGAAAGTTTTCCTTCTGAGCAATCCAGATAATTCTCAACTAGCTGTTTGTTGATTTGGAGATTGGCCAAGAAGCTGTGTGAAGGCTATTAACTGCACTTTAAAGCTGTAGAGGAATTAATTTCTTTCAGAAACAATTACTGACTATTATAGCCTCATTTAGGATAGTTCTTAAGAGTAACAGATGAAACATTAGCTTCTTCTCATCAAATGAAACAACCACTTTAAAAATCCACAATTTACTCTAAGGCAATTACCTAAATAATACATCTGAAACCCACTGAAAACAGAATTAGAAGCAAAATATAATCAATTATTAGATATTTTGTTTCTTGGGTAGAAAACACTGCACATTTTAATATTTCTATATTTACAGCTATTTAGAATTATGCTTACATATTTAAAAGTATTCAGGTGTAGAGTGCCATGGCATATGGAAGTTTCTGGGCTAGGGATTCAATCTGAGCTGTAGTTGCAACATACACCACAGCTGCAGCAATGCATAATCTTTTTTTTTTTTTTTTTTTTTTTTTGTCTTTTCTAGGACCACACCCTCAGCATATGGAGGTTCCCAGGCTAGGGCTTGAATCGGAGCTGTAGCCACCGGCCTACACCAGAGCCACAGCAACTCGGGATCCAAGCCACATCTGTGACCTACACCACAGCTCACGGCAACGCTGGATCCTTAACACACTGAGCAAGGCCAGGGATCGAACCCACAACATCATGGTTCCTAGTCAGATTCGTTAATCACTGCACCACGACGGGAACTCCAGCAATGCATAATCTTTTAACCTGCTGTGCTGGCCACAGGGACTGGAGCCACTGCAGTCAGATTCTTAACCTACTTACCACAGAGGGAACTTCCATTTTCACTTTCATGAAATACCTGGCAACCCGTAGGTATGCTCTTCTATTTGAATTTGTAAACTTGAGGACATACATTCTTTATTAAATGCAAACTCTAGAGTGGGCTTAGCACAATTTGGATGCTAAAACTTCTGGACATACTTAAATATGATTATTTCATTTCCAAATATAGTTTTTTCCTGGCCCATTTTCTGAATCTATGAATATATTATTTTCCCTGTATCAATAGTATCCCTGTTCATAACAGGAATATTATTTTAGCATGGAGGTAAATTAAGTGTCTTCACCAAGGTCATTTTACAGGACAAGAATAAAAAAAAAGGAGATCTCCCTAATTTTCATTCAGGCCTTGATCCCTCATTGCATGATTCTTTTTTCGTATTTTGTCTTTTTAGGGCCACATCTGTGGCATGTAGAGATTCCCAGGCTAGGGGTCTAATTGGAGCTGTAGCTGCTAGCCTACACCATAGCCACAGCAATGCCAGATCAGAGCTGTGTCTGTGACATACACCACAGCTCACGGTAAAATGGGATCCTTAACCCACTGAGCAAGGCCAGGGATTGAACCCACATCCTCTTGGATACTAGTCAGGTTCATTAACCACTGAGCCATGACGGGAACTCACTGCATGATTCTTAATATACTACATACTACAAATGACATCACCTCAAAGGCAAGGTCTCTTTTATGGTGGCTGACTATTTTCTTCTACGTCCCATGTCCATCCACCAGTGCATCCCACTGAGTGACTTCTATTGAAATCATGAGAAAGGCCCAGAAGACCTGCCCCAAACTCTGAACCTAAAACATGGAATAGAATGTTCATTTTCATAAGCCACTAAGTTTGGGGGTAGTTTGTTATGCAGCAATGACTGCAATGGCATTGGGTAACTAGAGATGGATGCTGCAGTGAGAACAACCTTAACACATGTGCAGTTGACTTTGAGACCAGGAGACAGGCAGAAGCTTGAAGGGCTTTGGAGACCTCTGTGATGGCTGAAAGGATGTGGAGGAGATTGTTATTAGAAGATGAAAAGAACCCACCCACCCACCCCCCTTTTTTTTTTTGATACTGGCAGAATGTCTGGCACTGCTGTTGTCTCAGTAATGTGGGAAATAGAAATTGAAACTAAGGAACCATTGTATTTGGCTAAGGAAATTTGGAGGCAAAAATCTTAAAAATGTCACTTTGCTTATTTATGGACTCAGGGGAACAGTCTTCTAAGGCTGTAGCTGTGAAACTTTGCTTTATACTTTGGAAGACTGAGAAGTTCCCTCATAAATTTTCTCAACTAGATTAAAAAGTTTCTAAGAGTCTTAAGACCATGATCCCACCAAATCTTGACTCCCAGGGAAGGCAGAGAGGCATAGGAAGCCCACAAAAACAGTAAGAGAATTCAACCAGCACGATCAGTTTTCTATTAATGTGGATAGAGAAAGTTCAAAATGTGAACAGCTTTTGAGGATCTCAAATTTCTATGGGCAAGAAGTAGAATGAAAGTCTACTTGGCATAAAACATAGTCCATTTTTTAAATAGAAAAGTGAAGGTTACTTAGAAAGCATAACCAAGAGATCCAGGAAAAATCATTTGCAGGGAGCATGACTTGGCCCTGACCATGTAGCTGGAGGGAGATACCTGCCTAGATTTCGGGAGTTGCTAGAACCAGTGACCACAATGTATTCCTTACTCCCCCACTGCCCTTTGGGAGCCTAAGTTACACTTGGACCTGATTTCTATGGCAAAATCCTAGAGTTTAAGACAATGCCATAATAGAAAAAGGAAGCTGGGGTCTTCCATCATGTGTATTCTGCATGATGGAAGAATGTGAATAGTTTGTCACTAGAGAGAAGATTGTGTCTAATGAAATATAGCCAAGAAGCCTTGCAGCTCTGATCCTGTCTCCTGAAACAGTCTGGGGCAGGCTGGCTACTGAGATGCTGTGTGAAAAATTCCAGCTAAGTCCAGATTTCCAACCACCCCATTAAAACACCAGACATATTAGTAAAGCCATTTTGAACCCTTCAGATAAAATGACCCTCCAGCTGAATAAAACCAAATGGCTTGTGTCAGTGACAGTGGAGTAAAAAATCACCTAGCTAATCCCTAACCAATTCCTGATCCTCATAAGTGTAAGATGTCATAAAATGGTTGCTGTTTTTGTTGTTGTTGTTGTTGTTGCTGTTTTTTTAAGCCACTATATTGTTAATGCTTTTATACTTTATTTTTAATTCAGAGAATGCTTACATACACAGTTCTAACAAATGCACAGAGGTGTGTAACCAGCACCATAATCAGGACAGACTCCTCACCCACAAATATTGTGCTGCCCCTTTACAGTTAAACCACCTCCACACATATCCCTTAAAAACAGTGACCTAGTCTTCCTCTATAGCTTTGCCTTTTTCAGAATGTTATACAAATGGAAGCATACAACATTTAACTTTTTGAGTCTCCTCTCTCACATAGCTTAATTTTTTGTGTGTATTAGTTTATGCCTTTCAATCACTGAGTAACATTCCACTGCATGGATGTGCCACATGCACCCACTAATAGGCTTTTTTTTTTTTTTTTTTTTTTGGTCTTTGTAGGGCCGCATTTGCAGCTCATGGAGGTTTCCAGGCTAGGGGTTGAATCAAGCCGCATCTGAGACCTATACTGCAGTTCACGGCAATGCCGGATCCTTAACCCACTAAGTGAGGCTAGGGATTGAACCTGTGACCTCATGGATACTAGTCAGATTCGTTTCCAGTGAGCCACAATGGAAACTCCTACTAATAGGCTTTTGGTGTCTTTCTAGTATTTTTTAATAACTAATAACTCTGCTGCACACATAGCATACATGTTTTTATGCTAGCCCAAGCTTTCATTTCTCTGATATCCCACCTAGGAGTAGGTCATATGCTCAATGTATGTTTACACCTAGAAGAAAAATGATAAGCTGTTTTCTAGATTGGCTGCACAATTTGCATTCCCACCAACAATGTATGAGACTTACTGTTGCCGTACATTCTTACTAGTACTTGATATTCTCAAAAATATCTTTTAAATTTAATTTTTGCTTTTCTAATTGTTGTGTAGTGGTCTTAACTGTATATGCGTTTTGCTTGACTAAACACATATACAGGCATACATTTCTATTGTTTTATAAAGAATTTTATTTCATGGAGTTCCCGCTGTGATGCAGTGGGTTAAGAATCCAACTGCAGCAGCTCGGATCCCTACAGAGGCACAGGTTTGATCCCCAGCCCAGCACAGTGGATTAAAGGATTCAAGGATTCAGTGTTGCTGCAGCTGTGGCATAGGTCACAGTTGCAGCTCAGATTCAATCCCTCACCTGAAAATTTCCATAAGCCTCAGGTTTAGCCATTAAAAAAAAAAAAGAATTTTACTTTATGAATGAAATTAAGTTTAAAGAGAACTATTTGATAGATTCACAAAGCAATAACATTAATTTTTAGAAGTGAAATATATTTTAGTTCCTCCCTTCATCCTCAAACTTTCCCTATTTGGAGGATAGATTATAAATTAGCCTGGAGTTCCCGTCGTGGCACAGTGGTTAAAGAATCCGACTAGGAACCATGAGGTTGCGGGTTCGGTCCCTGCCCTTGCTCAGTGGGTTAACGATCTATCCGGCGTTGCCGTGAGCTGTGGTGTAGGTTGCAGACGCGGCTCGGATCCCGCGTTGCTGTGGCTCTGGCGCAGGCCAGTGGCTACAGCTCCGATTTGACCCCTAGCTTGGGAACCTCCATATGCCGCGGGAGCAGGGCCCAAAGAAATAGAAAGAAAAAAAAAAAAAAGACAAAAAAAATAATAATAAAAATAAATAAATTACCCTAACTTGAAGCATAGTATCAAGTCCATTACATTATAATGATTCTTACAAAGGCAGCTCCCAAATACCCATAAGCTCAATTGTGATTTATAGGTGCATCTAGCCTCTATTCTAAATGTCAAAGCAGTGCAAATAACTGTATTTAGAGTTCAAATACTGAATCAATTCTCTTTTGCTGTGTAGAAAACCACTCAGAACTTAGTGAAATCATTGTATTTGTTTACAATTCTGTGGATCTGCAAAATGGAGGAGGACCTGTGAGGGTGTCTTCTGTTGCAACTCTATAGCCATTTGGCTGCCATGGGGGTGGGCTGGCTGGTCCCAGATGCCTCAGTCACATGTCTAACAGCCAGTTGATTGTTGACTGAGGCATGCTGTTTCTGCACCACATGGTTTCTCAGTGCTTACTGGGCTAGAGAAGTCTGCACGTTGCCATCTCCAGGTTCTAAGAGGGTAAAGACAGAAGCTGCGATGCCTCTCGGGGTTTAGGCTCAGAAGACTGCAGTGTCACTTTTGCCACATTCTTTTTGATTAAAGCAAGTAACAAAACCAATCCAGATTCAAAGAGAAGGAAAATAAAATTGATTTTTGCCTTTTGATGAAAGGAGCAGGAAAGTCACTTTTTAAAGAGGTGTGCAAAAAGGTATAGAGAGTTATGGCAGTGATCTTTGCAAATCATCTAACATAGGGCAGCAGGGCAATGGAAAATCATAATGGAAAATCATTATGATGAAAAGACCAACAAAGGCTGATACATGAGGAAAGCTGGCCTGTATTTCTCTCCAATATGCATACTTCCTAGGATTCACTGCTTTAAGTCATAGTTATTAAATACCTCTTAAATGTTATTAAAGAAATTGTATAAATTAATCAGATATACTCTTAAAAACAGTAGCTTGATGGCTTTTCTTTTTCCTGATTAGACAACCTTTTTATGAAGAGAAGGGTCACAAAAAAGTATTTTTAAAACAGAGGCTTCTTGTTCCCATTTACATTCTAAAAATCACAAGTGCTTTATAATTAAAGAATCTGTAGGGAAAAAAAAATACCTAGAGAGGGCCGTATAACAAGGGAACTCTATTTTGTATTTCAGAAATTATTACTTTTAAACTACAAGAATGTCACAACATTGTAAATCAATTATACTTTGATAAAACTTTAAAACGAAAAAAATATAATATTGTAAGTCAACCAAACTTCAATTTTTATTTTAAATTTTAAATTTTTTTATTTTTTGTCTTTTCTAGGGCCACGCCCACGGCATACAGAGGTTTCCAGGTTAGGGGTCAAATCGGAGCTATAGCCACCAGCCAACACCAGAGCCACAGCAACGCCAGATCCGAGCTGCATCTGCAACCCACACCACAGCTCACGGCAACACTGGATCCTTAACCCACTGAGTGAGGCCAGGGATTGAACCCACAACCTCATGGTTCCTAGTCGGATTCATTAACCACTGAGCCATCACAAGAACTCCAAACTTCAATTTTTATTTTATTTTTAAATTTTTATTTATTTATTTATTTAGTCTTTTTGCCTTTTCTAGGGTCGCTCCCAGGGCATGTGGAGGTTCCCAGGCTAGGGGTTGAATCAGAGGCTGTAGCTGCAGGCCTACGCCAGAGCCACAGCAACGCAGGATCTGATCCATGTCCGCAACCTACACCACAACTCATGGCAAAGCTGGATCCTTAACCCACTGAGCAAGGCCAGAGATTAAACCCTCATCGACTGATTAACCACTGTGCCACAATGGGAACTCCCAAACTTCAATTTTTAAATAAAATAAGAGAAAAACAGAAAACTACAAGAATGATATCTTCTTATCTTAGGAAGAACAGATCAAAAACTGCATGAGGTAAGAGATTATTTGTTCATCTCTAAGTTTTATTCAGTTTTGATCCAAATAAATTAAAATTTTATTTTTTTCAACACCTGCCATAATTGGTATTATCTAGAAATCTCATGTTTTTTTTAAGAGTAAAATTTTTTTAAAAAGGTATGATAAAACAAACTCAATAGTTGTGTTTTTTAACAGAGAAAAATAGGGAGAAAACATGTAAAAATTTTAAGAAATATTCTTCATTAGGAAGCTGACAAGCCAACATTAAGTCAGTGGTTCAACATTTGCATTCATATTGCCCAGGGGCATAGCTAAGTCATCTGAGGCTGAGATAATGTATTGTTCTATGTTTTTAATATAATGAGGCATTTTGAGAAATATGATTTGAAGAGTAAGAACACTAAAACTTGCTTTGAGTACTGAATTGGTCAGAATGAATTAAGTTTTATAACATTCCACAACTGTAGTACTAAAAATTGTCAAGGGCAAACAATTTAGCCCTAATCAGTATTAAGAAATAGAAGCCCCAGTAAAGAAAGAGGATTACAGAAATATTTTGCATTTTGAATTTAATAGCCATTGGGCTGTTACAGAGCAAGATACTGCTTCAACTGATGCATAAATTTAAGAAAGTAAAATAATCTCCCTCTTTTGCTTGAAATGCTTGCTTTTTCCTCTCTGTTTCGAGAGAAAGGTAGCCAGGAATTCAGACTTGCAATGTAAGTCATTTGCAAGTTGTAAAGTCACCGTGATCACAGCAGACAAATGACAGCTCTTACAGCCTGTTCTCCTGGCATTTCATCACCTTTCCCAGAAGGACATAAATTACTAGAAGAAGGTTTTTGTGAATACATCATTCCTCTTCTTAAGATTCCCCGGAAGAAGGTTTTTGTGAATACATCATTCCTCTTCTTAAGATTCCCCGGTCCTTGTGAAACACAATCTGCATCCCAAAGAGCAGAGCTGATGGGAGGGGGTGATACCATAGAAGAGAGATGGCAGATTATTGAAAGCCCATGCTGTTGGCTTTTTGTTTTACCTTACCCTCTCATTCCATAGCGGCAAGAAAGGACAACCTGTTTGACTGAAAGAACTTCTGTATACATTATGAATGTGTTTCCTTGGGATAATATAGAAATAAGATATTCCTCTGTTCTAATTTTATTTTATTTTACTTTATTCTTTTTTACAGCTGCACCTACAGCATGTGGCAGTTCCTGGGCCATGGGTCAAAGTGGAGCTGGAGCTGTGGCCTAGGCCACAGCCACAGCAACATGGGATCTGAGCAGCATTTGATCTACACCTCATATTGTGGCAACGTTGGATCCTTAACCACTGAGCAAGCCCAGGGATCAAACCCACATCCTCACAGAGACAACATCGGGTCCTTAACCTACTGAGCCACCACAGAAACTCCTCTTCTGTTCTAATTTTATACTTGCCAGAACCAGCCAGAATATTCCTCTGGCTAAGCCATGATAGTAATTTCCTATGTTAGATATATCACATATATTTTCACAAAGATTTGCTGCCAGTGGAGCAGATATGAGGCATGAACTCCATGGGAAACATCTTGAGAACAATTTTATCAAATAGTAAAAGGTATGATGCAACAACAGTTATATGAGTGAAATCAAAACACAAATATCATCACAAAAGCAGAACAGGAAACAATTTGGGCCCTGGTGCCAGATATAGAAAGTAAATCTGGAACAAATCAAAGTGGATTTATAATACATTTGGGGGTGGGGGGGTGTGTTGGTGTGCATGTATGTGTGTGAGTGTGTGTGGGTGTGTGTGTAGGTGCATGCATGCACAGGCACACACATTATGTTTGAAAAATAACCTCGAAAAAAGAAGAAATTTATATAGGCAGTTTGGCCTCCAATCCATATGTATTAATAGTTTTGCAAACAGCCAGTGGCATAAAAATGTATCCTTCCTCCCTGAGAATACCAAGTGCTTCTGCTCCATTTTCTCCTGCTGTTCCATATGCCACCAAGCAGCCAGGATAGAAATATCAGCCTTGGGCAGTGTACTCATGTATATCCCTGTAAATACGTCTTTTAGATAATGCATTCTCAACAAGGACCATGGAACAAAAATTAGTTCTTAGGGGGTTAATAAAAATCTTACCCTTTTTATGTATAACCCAGAGATATACACAAAGTATATAAACAGATATCCAATATATCTGAATTATTAGAACTTCACAAAGAGGGCAATTTGTGGAAAAGATCTCCAAAAAGAGGCATAGTGGAAAAAAAGAAAGGTTGAGAAACATTGCCTTAGAAAAAAAACTAAATAGAAAAAAGGGATACAGAGCATATTAATTTCTTTTTCTGTCTGCTGTCAACTTTTGATTAATCATACTTAATTTTATCATGCCTGGGTGAGGAAGAGTAATTACTTTTATAGCGAATTAAATATGATAAAGGTAAAATATATTCAGAATCTAAATGTTTAGCATTTTTAGCAGCTGCTTCTTGGGACAGGTATATAACAAGCTTCTAATACAGGATACATTCCAATGGTCAGTGATCACTGAAAAATGGGATGAGCAGAAACTAAAGGAAGGCCTAATGTGGATAAGAAATGGTTCTAGGGGAGAGAAAACCAATGCAAGAATAATCTAAAGCAAACAAAATGACTTCCACCAAAGAAAGGGGTTACATTTCATCTCATCAGCTCAGAGAGGAATCTGACTGTTCTTTTACTACCTCTGGGGGAGAGTCTTGTGTCTGGCCAAAGGCTTCCTGGAAGTCTGGAAGTGAAATAACATTGCTGCTTAACACCACTAAAGGGACAGAGGCAACTCTAGTGGAGAGAGAGGGAGACAGGAGTTCAGTAGGATAAAGTAGGGAGGAATTCTTCGCTAATTCCAGAAGTCAGTGGAAAGAAGTCCCTGTTGGGCTGGAAGACTTAAGGAAGAAGCAAGCACTCCCAAATGTCTTCTCTACCCTAAGAAGAAGAAGAAGACTTTATTATCATCTGCAGATAAATTAAATGGGCTTTGCCCAGGACTGATTTGTGAATATCGGCATTTTATCTACTTAATGTTGATATATGTTATAAGCTCATTTTTGTTAATTAAATCTCTTAATATACCTTTGTGGCAGGATGATTTGTTTTTACGCCTTAGGTAGTCTCTGAAGCATTGGCAATATTCCAATAAACGACTAAGAAGAATTTTCAAAAGATGGTACAGATTATAGAGATACTTATGTGCTGATAAACCTATGTTTCTTCATGCTCTCCCATAACACAAATAGTCCATTATCAAGCCTCCTTGATGAGACTGAAAGAAAATGATTTCCCTGATATTTTAAAGACCAAATCTTGAAGTATTAAACTCATCTGGGGGGGATGTATACATATATATCAGTGTTGAGTAAGAATTTTCCATCTTGTAAGGACTCCCTAAGCAACCTGAGCTGCCTGACTCCACTGCCTGATCTGCTGTATTTGATGGGACATTTTTGGCACGGCCCCAGGTGCCTGTCCATCTGAACTGTTTGAAGCCCATCTGAAGCATAGTTAGCTGGCTTGCTGTTTTGTAGATAGGCTCTTAGTTTCATCACAGCAACAGAAACTATCTTCTGACTGGTCTAGAGAATATTGGTGTTAAATCTTAACTCATTCATCTGTCAGGGATTCAGCATCACAGCTAAAGAGCCATCTGCAATTTAAATTGATTACCAAGTATTTAACATTCATTTACAAGCTAAATCCAAGCCTAAGTAACAAATTATGACTCATGCCAGTCATCTGGGAGAACACAATTCCCCATATTGCTGCCCGTTTTATCTTTAGAGGTTGAAATGACATTTTGGAGTGTATTCTTTCAGAAAATCGAATTCTCTTAGAAAAAGGTTCACGATGATAAATGCCTTGAGGAGAAACACCACTCATGGAATCAGATCACTTTCTCTGTCTTGATAGGTGACCAACAAAAGTGTTTAATTGATCTGGTACCAGTGAATTCTATAAAATGTGGTTTGCATGACGACATGCAAATAATAGTCACTTTCCATTACAATTTAGCTTTACAGTAGGCAGAAAGAGGAGAGTTAAGTGACATAAATCTTTGATACTACACTTACCCCTATAATCACCCTCATCTTTTCCCAACTCAAATATTCCATAATGCCTACACAAAATACAATGAACCTTATAATCTACTCAGCCAGAGTAAAAGGAGACTGTACAAAGATATGAGGGAGAGAATAAATAACGGGAAAAGTTGGATTTCACTGGTGGCCTAGTGGTTAAGGATAAGGATTCAGCATTGTCGTTGCTCTGGTGCAGGCTGGATCCCTGGATTCCCCATGCCACAGATGCAGCCAAAAGAATAAAAATAAAAAGTAAATAAAAGAGAGAAGTTTTAGGAGTATGTGCCCAGCAACCTCCCTCTCTGCATACAGTTTTCTGTCTTAGCATCAGTTTCTCTTTGGCACTTTCACCTCATAGAATCAGAAATATGCTTTGAAACATTGTGTTTGTTTTAAGAACACTGTAGCACAACTAGATAATTATATCCTTTGCGGCATCCTTTGTAAGAAAATTTACCTGTGTGAACAAGATCTTAGCCCCTCTCTTTTTGAGACACAGTGATTATAAGGACGGTCTTGTGGAAGACTACACCAGGCAGAGATTTATTCCTGTTTCTGATGGGGTCACCAAGATGTGTAACCTTCATGCATACCTATCTTTCTGCAACCTTTCCCATAAATATGCCCTGCTTCTAATTCATGCTTATAAATGAGAGTTCAGAACACATTCATGCTGCCAGTCACTGGTTACTCATGCTTGAAATTAAAAATCCTTCAGACCATTGCCACTGTTATATTTGGTGAGGCTTTACCTATTACTCAAAGTAAGAAAAATAAGACAGCAAGGATAAGATGTTAACAGATATAATGTGAAAAAGATAACAGGATGTTTTCAGGTTATTCTGAAATTAAGTAAAATAGCATCTATCTAATCATATGCTACACTAACATTATTAAATTTAGAACTATGAATTAGACAGAACTATTCATGGAATACTACTATGGCATTCATGATGTGACCGTACCTTTACAAGAACTGAACTGGTTGGCAATAGATAGAAAGGACCAATGACTCATTTGAGATAAAGATTACTGAAGGACAGAAAACATGGGTTTTTTCAAATTATGCACACATTTATTTCCTAATGTAAAGAAAAAAAAATTACTGTGAAACCTACTTGATACCTGAAATAACTGATTTTAATATTTCTGATTTTTAAACATTATTCTTCCAATCACTATAAGAAGCACTAAATAATAGCTTTAATTTCTTATCATAGACAAATATCCATACAAAATGTTAGCATTCTTAATGAATTTGTCTCTCCATCAATGCAGCTGAAAAGGCAAATGCTTTTTGGGGAAAGATCATAAAATTACATGGGAAGATTTGAATAAAAAAGCCAAGTTCATTTGGGCAATATGAGCCAATATTATACGATAGTTTCTTAGCTCCTATTTTAGAAATTGTAGCACCAATTTAAGACAGTGACCAGGACTTAAGAGCCCATAAACAAATAATACTGCAAAGCAATAAAAATAACAGTTGATCCACTGTGCGCTGAGTACACAATAGCAAATTCCTCTTTTTAGAAACCATACCCTTTGTTAGTCTCTGTGTGTGTATGTGTGTGTGTAAAATTCAACAATATATATTTAAGAGTTACTCTATGCTAAGATTGTCCTAGTTGTTGATATAATGATGAATTTACAGAGTGAACTGCTGCTTCATGGAGCCTATTATCAAAAATTTTAAATAAAGGCTGATAGATTAAACCAAACATTAAAAGGGAAAAGATAAATAAAACTTAAAAGTAAGTTGGATAAAATAATAAGATGCCAATGAAGTCTATTTGATAAATCAGTACAAGGAGTTAAATGCCTTACTAACAGAGCCAAACAAAGTAGCATTAAAAAGAAACCTGCGATCATCATAGTGTGTGAATGAATTACCTTTAGGTAAGTCATTGAGTTATTTGCACTGAAGGAATCAAAAATGGATTTATATGCAGCTTATTGGGACTCCTATGAATCCCCCATAATTTATTTATTAATGACAATTCTTAAAGAAAGGGAATATGTAGCACAGAAATATAGAGATAGAAACTCTGGAGCGAATGAGGTTAAAATATCCAGTGTAACTGGTTTCAAGAAAGAACAAATGGAAAGATAAAAATTGAGTAGTATTATTCTTAGAAGAATATTAACATTACTCATAGATTTAAAAAGCAGCAAAAATCCCTTGTAGAATAAAAATCTGTATGTAGTGGAAAAAAGAATAGCTAAAACCACACTACCAATAATAGGAATGAAGAACACTGTAAACCAACTATAATGGGAAAAATAAAAATCATTAGAAAAAAAGAAATTAAAGACATTACAAATATCCCTTAGATGAAAGGATGAGGTATTGTAAATAAGTGTATGTTGATAATTTGAAAAATTTAAAGAAATGGACAAATTCCTTGAAATAAAAACTTTTGTGAATTGCACCCAATAGGAAAGCTGAATAGTCCTATATTTGGTCACAGAATGAGATCTATCATTTAAAACCTTTCAATAAATAAAATGACTGACCCAGAAAGCATTGTTGGTGATATTTACCAAATAACTTATGGAAGAAATAACACTGGTTTTGCATAAACTATTTTAAAAAGCAGAGGAAGAAGGAGTATTTCCTAATTTTTGAAACTAGCATAGTATTGTTACCATACACTGCTTCTGACATTGCAGAAAAAGAAAATTATAGTTCAATATTCAGAATGAGCATAGCAGCAAAAATCTTAAATCAAATACTAGAAAATTAAATTGAGCAATACACAAAAAGGATAACAAACTGTGATCAAATGGGGTGTATCCAAGAAATGTAAGATGATTTCCTATTTGAAAATCAATTTGTATTTAATGTATTTGTACAGAGTCCATATTCTTAACAGAATGAAGGAGAGCAGTCAATCAGCTCAATGAATACTGAGACTGCACTGAAGAAAATTCAATGTCTCTTCGTGATTAAAAAAAAAAATCAAAATTCAGCATACAAGTAATGAAAGAAAACTCCTTCAATCGGATAAAAGTCAGATTTGCACCAAAAAATCGAGTTATTTGTGAATACAACAGTGTAACAATTCTGTTTATATTTTTTCTTCATGCAGAATGAAATTTTATGTCGTGATATCAAATACAGGAACAAAGCTTCTTTGGGGAAGGCAGAGAAACAGTGCTTTGGGCAAGAGTTCATGGTCCACTTCAATTTATTTGTAATATTTAATTTCTTAAGATGGTGATAGGTGTATAAGTGTCACTTAACATGCATAGGTAATAACTTTATTTGCTAATAAAGCTTTATTTAGTAAAAAAAAAAATACATGTAGAAAAAGAATGAGTAGGAGTGTAAAGATTCCATTAGGAATATGTAAATGAACACTATCAATTTTTTATGCCATATTAGCTTAGATTTCTCTGGAGAATCTAATGATTCAGTGATCCAAACTAGCATCTACATGTGCATGATTATTGTGGCAACTAAAATCTGAACCTATCATTTGTGTGGAAAACTGAAAAACTGTACCATTTGACAATTCTGCTGGATCAGAGCAGATCTTCAGACACTCTCACCCAGACTCACCCAGCCCCACTACATGTCTCTGTATGCAGGCATCTGAAAAAGCATTATAACAAAACATCTCACCTTTTTTGTTTGTTTGCTTGTTTTTATTTTGTAAAAATAATTTCTTCTATGGGCACTGATGAAAAGCCATGGTTCAATGAGTAAATATTGACTTAAGGGACACAACAGAGCAATTATCTCTCCAACATATGTGTGACAAGATGGAGAGCCATCTGTTTTCCAAAGATAGCAGGTTAAGCCAGGATCTCCACTTTGAAATGCTGCTCTATATCCACTTTGAATAGCCAAACTACTACATAGGTATATATGAGTTTTTTAAAAAAGCCCAACTTACAAATACTGTCATCCCATCGTATAATCCTTATCCACGATTCATCACAGGTTTACAAGAGTTTGCTTACAATAAGTTACTCAACATGGAGTTCCCCTCATGGCTCAGTGGTTAACGAATCCAACTAGGAATGATGAGGTTGCAGGTTCGATCCCTGGCCTGCTCAGTGGGTTAAGGATCTGGCGTTGCCATGGGCTGTGGTGTGGGCTGCAGACATGGCTCAGATCTCCCATTGCTGTGGCTGTGGTGTAGGCCGGCGGCTACAGCTCTGATTCAATCCCTAGCCTGGGAACCTCCATATGCCCTGGTGTGGCCCTAGAAAAGACAAAAAGACAAAACAAACAAACAAACAAAAAAAAAACACAAACAAACAAAAAAAAACCAATAAGTTACTCAACGTGGAGATGCTGCACTTCACCTCATTGTAACTATATATAAAACAATTATGAGTCACTCTTGTCACCACAATTTTAAAAGACAGGATATTTTCATTTAAAATTAATAAAATTATTAATTTAAAATTATTAATTTTAAAATATAGGATAGACTTGCCTCTCTCACCAAGGCCATGTTGCAAAGCAATGGGGAAGTGACTGTAATAATAGTAAACTAGTTTCTTTTTTTTCTTTTTTTGGTCTTTTTAGGGCTGCACCCACAGCACATGGAAGTTCCCAGGCTAGAGACTGAATAGGAGCTGTAGCTGCTGACCTATACCACAGCCACAGCAAAGCCAGATCCAAGCCGAGTCTGTAACCTACACTACAGCTTGCAGAATGCTGGATCTTTTAACCCACTGAGCAAGGCCAGGGATCAAACCTGCATCCCCATGGATACTAGTTGGATTCTTAACCTGCTTAGCCACAATGGGAACTCCTAGTTTCATTTTTAATTTAATCTTTTTAAATACTTAGTTTCCAACCATTGTTAAATCATTATCTGCTGAAGAAGAATGTGAAATTGGGATGATGGAGGCTGAACAAATCTTTAGAGAATCTCATTAGATATAATGACATCTGACTCAAATGTGAGGGAAATAGGAAGTTTAGCATTTCTACAATATACACAAAAATTTCAAGGACTGTATGTCAAGAATAATAAAATTGTGCTCAAGTGAGAATGGTTGGCACCACATTAGGTTAATTAGACAAAATAAACATTGGGGAAGGATACATTTAGCAATTAAAAAGAAATTCGAGCTCGTGCTATTGGAAAAATGCACATAAATATTAAGAAAAACAAAGCTGGTGCAAGAAGATGCAAAATATGTTAAAGATTTGAATTAAAATAATCAAAAAATGGCTAAAGAAGTGGAATATCTACTAGAGAAATTTTCTCAAGAATCAAATGATTGCCTCAAATGGGACTAAAGTTGTATTTTAAAAAAGAGTAGAGATACAATATGTTAGAAACTAGACCACAGAGGGAGCTTAATATACTGGCCAGTAAAGACAGCCAACATGGTTAAGACCTTTGTTAAGCAAGTTATACAGATTGGGAGAATTGTTTAGTTTTATTTAAGATATGAATTCTCAGATGCAAAGATATTCATTAATGACTACAGGTCATTTGGAATTTTATCCTCTCAATGTAATACATTGCTCAGTTGAATTCAGTTATTTGTACTGTAAGAACAAAAGTAACTAGTATGAAAATGTGTTAACAGGAGTTCCCGTCGTGGCACAGTGGTTAACGAATCCGACTAGGAACCATGAGGTTGCGGGTTCGGTCCCTGCCCTTGCTCAGTGGGTTAACGATCCGGCGTTGCCGTGAGCTGTGGTGTAGGGTGCAGACGCGGCTCGGATCCCGCGTTGCTGTGGCTCTGGCGTAGGACAGTGGCTACAGCTCCGATTCAACCCCTAGCCTGGGAACCTCCATATGCCACGGGAGCGGCCCAAGAAATAGCAACAACAACAACAACAACAACAACAACAACAACAAAAAGACAAAAAAAAAAAAAAGAACTGTGTCCATTAAGGGCAAAACAGTTTGAAATTGAATGCTACAGTTATTAAAAGAAATGTAAAACTTGGCTTTCTGGACTGATTTGTTTGCCCAGGGGTCAGAATAACAAGACTATTTTAGTTTGTTTGGGGTGCGGCGGGCAGAAGAATGGGGACCAAAGATTTAAAAAAAAATGTGTTAACAAATTAAGGATTTTTTAAAATCAATTAAACAATATTATGGCATGTAAAACAATGAGATGAAGTTTAGTTGCAGAGCTGTGATGGTAGAAACAATGAATAAAATACATCAAAGTAATCAAGTGGCAGCAAAAGATATACCAACTTAAAAGATATACCAACTTGTAATTTTCTCAATGCCTATGTTCATGGACACCATATTGAAACTGTTCTTACACCATTAAATTTTTTTGCAAATATTAAATCTGATTATGTGAACAGAAATAATGCCACATATTTAGAAGTTTAGAAGACTAAAAAGAAAGATACCAAGGGGGGCTTAGTTGAGTTTTATAATACTTTATCTCTGGGGTGTTTGACTAATGTTCACTGATACTGCTTGTGACTCTGAAGAGGAAAGTAATAGATGCTAAAAATGATTTCAAAGGGGTACATTATGATGGACTACAAAGAAACAGACAATGCTGGAGAAGGGAAGTAAAGCTGAGTGGATCACTAGAAGAATGTATTTGCAATATTCTGCAAGCCTTTTGTATAATATTATTCTGCAAAGGAAGTCTGCCTAAAATTATTAAGGGTAAGAAATTTAGCAGGTATAATCATCCTATGGAAGGTAATCTATAATCTCTTAGTTGCAGACTGATGAATTATGTCATAAAAAGCAAAGACCTTCAGGAACTTGACAATCTTTGAGGTTTTAATGGGGAGGAAATCTGGCCATGTCTTTCTTTTTTCCAAATCCCTTCCTCCACCCCACAAAGACAAGTACGACTAAAAATCTTTCCAGCTATTGCTGTTGAAACTGTTTTGCAGAAGCAATCTTGGAAAAGAGAAAGTATAAACAGTTCCAGGTTTTCAGGATGATACAGTGTCGTGTAGTAGCAATTAATATGAGAATGATGCCAGGACTAGAAATATAATTTGGGAAGTCCAAGTAGAAAAAAATCTAGTAGACAGTCCTTTATCTTTAAATATGATTTGAAGTGGATATGTACAAATACAAGATATAAATCAGGGCTATATATTGAACCAGAATCCAGGCTATGCCAACGTCTGAAACGGGATTATAGTAACTGTAGAGTCAAAACTGTACTAGAACCAAACTGTGCTTATGCTAACAAATTATATGCATTTTCTCTGTGTTTGCATTTATGTACATGTTTTCATGTTAATTTATGTACTGCAATGAAGATAATTCTACATACTGCTCAGTTCTTTTCCACCAATCCTTTCATTTTAATTATATTGAGCTTGAACAGAACCAAAGAAATGCCACTAAATGACTAAATATTGCAAGCATGAGGAAAAAAGCATTTTTAAAAGTGGTGCCTGAATAAAGTCTCTTACTTTAAGAAAGATCCTCTATAAACACACACATGCACACACACACACATACACACACAGCTACACAGTCTTCCTCATATAATAATTTGCACATTAGAAAATTCACTATCAAATCATTCTGATACATATAAGAATTATTCTCTTAATAATGGTTTTGGAGCTATAAATCTTTAAGTATTTCATATCGCATTTTAGCTAAAATCAACTTTGAAAATTAGTGCAAATTATACTTGCTAAATTTAGGAATGGAGTATAATTCCAGGTAATTTAAGAATCACAATACATGGTTTCATTTTTTTTTTTAAAGTTACTGCTAGAAAATTTTACAGTTATTCAGTAGTTCATTTGTCTATCTCTGCATTTTATTTTAGCTAAAATATTCAATGAAAGCTCAGGGCAAAGAAGAGATACAACATGATCTTTAGAGAAAGATAAAATTCAAAACAGAATAAATCGGTTTGGAATGATAATTTTTGGCTTTAATAACTTGATTGTGCAAAATGTCCTCAATTACGTAGTAATGAAGTTTCAGTTCAGTGAATTTAGTTAAATTAAAGCATATACTACATGTTCCAAAATATTTATGATATTTGAAAAAATACTATCTTCATTTGGAAAGGTAATCAAATAAAATACTTAAAATAACATTATAAACACATTTATAAGTATTCAGAATAACTAAACATGAAATTATCTACTCCTATGCTGAGGTCTGGCTATTAAGGAGCATTGGAAATAAATAAATAATTCATGTAGTAAAATTTTAGTTTTATTTGGAGATCCAGTATTTAATTACTGAAGTGGAAAATATCAATCATGCTTTCACTTACATTTATACATTTATACCTAATATATCATCTCTAACTGAAACATTTTTTTACCTGCTGCTGATTGTAATTTAATTATACCATTAATTTTATCTTTAAAACCTCATTATATGAATTTGGGCTTTAAATTAAATAACATCAGCAGAAAAATTGCCATTGAAGTGATTATAGATTACTCCAGTGTGAAATTTATTCAGAGTAGACGTGCCTACCTACCATGGTTGTCTCGGCAATAGAACCAAAGCTGTTTATGAATATGTTGCATGTGACATTAACTGGAGGACCTGAAAAAGAAATTAAAACAGAAGGGTGTTTAGATGCTTAACTAAAATATTTTCAAAAATAAATAAATAAAATATTTTCATATAATTCCATGTTTCTAATTTGTAGGGTTTTTTTGTTTTATTTTGTTTGATTTTTTTTTTTTTTAATGGCTGTACACATGGCATATGGAAGTGCCTGGGCCAGGGACTGAGTCTGGCAATGCCAGATCTTTAATCGGCTGCACCAGGCAGGGGATCAAACCTGCACCACTGAAGCAACCTGAGCCCCTATAGTCAGATTCTTAACCCATTGTGCCACAGTGGGAACTCCCAAAAGAATTTTTTAATATGTACATACATAGATGCTTAAAATTGAAGGCAACCCTCCTTTGAAGAAATCTGGATTGCACATCTCAAGTTTACCGTCTCCTCTGAACACTGAAGATACCTACTGTATGTCATTAACCTCTTTTGGTCTCAGTTTCCTTGATTTAGAAATCTCTAACAGCTCTGCAGATATCTGGTTAATAAAGCCAACACCTGAGCCCCATTAGGGAATTTTGATTCCCCGACCCCCACCTCTGCATGTATGGGCAGTATTTTCCTGTTTATTTCCACGTCGTATAAATTTTAATTAAAAATTGGATACTTAGATAATATAATGTAGCAACTCTCTAAACCAGACCTCCCACTTCCATCCCATAGTTTGTTGTCCTTGCTGGTGTTTCTTATTGCTGTTGTTTGTTATTTAGTGACTTACCTGGATGAATACTTGTAAAGTGTATTTCCTTAGAGTATGTAGCCACTGAAGTGCCTGCTCGGTGAGCCCATGGACAATTAATGATTGGTCAGAGGTTTCCTGAATGGCTTGAACCAATGTCTTTCCCCTTTGCCAAAGGACTTCATGCATTTGGCAGGGGACATGCCCTTAATGCTTATGCCTTACCCTGCACTTATTGTTTGCAGGGGGTTTGAGGTCAGCCAGAGGTGAAAGGTCGGAAACCTAGGACTTTTCTGGTTAGCACACAGCCCTACACATAGGTGTAGACTCTAGATCTACAACAGAAAGTAACATTTCCTTTTTTCTTTTTTGGCCACGACCACGGCATGTGAAAGTTCCCAGGCCAGGGATCGAACCCAAGCCACAGCAGTGACAATGCCAATTCCTTAACTGCTAGGCCACCAGGGAATCCCAATAAGTAACATTTCAAAGCTGCCTATGGGTCTGTCGTAAGCGGACAGATCTTTTTCTGAAATTTTTGTTCAGGCTCCTGTTTGCCAATGAATATCACAGCCTTAGGCAGCTGCAATGTTAAACAATTTTCTGTGATTGCTTCCAACAAATGCCCTGGCAATAAGATTTCCCACTCAGAGAGTTCCCAAAGTTAAGTAATGACAAGCCCTCTGAGTGGGACTCATGCGGAGTGGGCTAGATAGGCCAACAGCAACATAGCTCTGAGAGAACTTGTGAGAAGCAAAAGGGGGCTGCCCCCTGTCATAGCTGCTGGAACGCTAGATTTTACAGTTTCTGTGATTGAGAGGATACTAGTTTTCAAGGCTATCAGAAAGCTGGGGAGTGAGCCAGATTAAACACCTTCTATTTTTAGAGAAATTCATCAGTTTTTCTTGAATAAACATTCCTCAGGGTGTTACAAGCTTTTGGTTAATTTTCAGAGTTCCGAAGGTTAATTTGAAAATGTTGCCAGTGTTTTTGTTGCTCTTTTGAAGGAAAGAATTTACAGAGATCCTCACTTCCCCAATGCCAAAAGTCCCCTATAAGTATTTGATTTAGTATTCTCATAAAACACAAGGATTATTATTATTATTGGCCACACTCGTGCAGAAGTTCCAGGATCAAACCTGCGCCATACAGTGACCCCAGTCACAGCAGTGACAATGCCAGATCCTTACCCTGCTCAACCACCAGGGAATTCCAAAACCCCAAATTTTTGTATTTATGATACCCATTCATTCACTTGTTTCTAAAATATCTAAAAATCTGTGCACACCAAATTGAAGAAAGGCAAAAGTGATTATCATCTAGTAGGGCAGAAGGATAGGAATCAGTAAATTGTTGAGAACTTGTTACCAGGTATTATGCTGTTTTGTTCCTAGATACCACTGAATCATGTAACACTGACAGTGGGTAATAGTCCACCATTTACGTATTAGGAAATGAAAGCTCAGAGAGGATACATAAGATGCTAATAAATAGCACAGTCAGAGCCTGAAACATTGGTCTGATTCTAAGGATCATCTTTTCCTGCCATATCAAGTTGTTCCCCAACCTTTTTCACATCACATAATCTTCAAAGCATTTCATTATCTGGTTACAAACTTTGTTATTAGGTTCATAGCTACATAAACAAAAGCACTGAAATACTGTGTGATAGGGGTTAAAATAACTCAGTTAATCTCCTCCTAAGTTAGTCAGATAAAACCACACACAAGAACGGATATCAAAGCCTAATAAATTTTGGTGGTTTTTTTTTTTTTTTAACCTGAAGATAACTGAGTCACTTAATTTTATAAGGTGCATTACCAAAAAAAAAAAAAAAAAAAAAAAAAGAGCCAGCCACTTGCCCTATACCCCATTTACCCTCACTAGAGAGAATCATTTTAACTCATTTAATAGACACTTTGGGTATTTACCTCAGTTTCTCTGAATAGGTTTATTTTACTCCTTTAGATGTTTTCATTTTAGACATAATGCTCTGACCCCCACACGATTTTGCTTTCTTTTACAAACTATCCCCACTCCTACTAATATAAACTTTTTCTCTGGCCTCCCATCACTCAAATGCAGTTAAACTGTCACTGTTGTTTGATCAGTATTCACTTTTTTACATTATTATGACAAGGTAAATATTACCTCCAACTAACTATATAATACGTTATAGTTACTCTTCCTTTCCTGCAGAACATTCTCCTGAGGTCAATCATTGTTTTACATATTTCACACAGTTTACTGCATATATATCATTAACTTATTCTCAAGTTCTGAAATGTCTACATTGTGTTTCAATATTAGACTCATCAGACAGTCTATTAACCTAATCTCCCTTCAGATTCACTCCATCCTAGATTTGTTGTCCTGAAGCACAACAGCCACCCAGTGCTCTCCCACAATCCTCCTATTGGAGATATCACCCTCTCTTTTATGGGACCTCCTTTCATGGCCTCAGATCTTCTTCCTTTTTGGTTCATTTCTTCATTTTAGTGGAACATGTCCTTTAGTAATTTATTGAGAAATGGTGCATAGGAATGTGAAACTTTTCAGAAATGCTTGTTCACAAATGTTCTTTTTAAGGCTCTCACTCTTAATTAACATCTAGATTTGATACAAAATGTTAGCCTGAAAATTTTTTTTCTTCTCAATTTTAAAGACGTTCTTCATTATCTTCTATTTTCTAGTATTTTTGCTGAAAAGTCCCAAGACATTCTGATTCTTGATCCTTTGTAAAGATAAAAATGGTGTTCCCTTTGTACCAATATTTTTTTCTTTTAAACAACTGCTTAGTTAGTTAAGAGTTTATCATTTGAAGTTTTAATTACATTGTCCTTAATTACTGGTACATAATGTTCACCTTTGTTTTTTTCACTCACTAATAGCACTTATCTTGCTGGAATAAGAGATAAAAAACCCAAAAATTATTTTAAAATAAAGTATATTTATAGTACTATGAATCCTGTGTACATTGAAATCATCTGGTGATCTTTAAAAACAATTGATAACTTCAAATGTAGTTGGCATGTGTGCAACCAAGGCACTGGTATTTCTAAAAGCTTCCTACATGACACAGATGTGCATGAAGGAATTTCAGACTAGGAAACATCTGTAGCCATTACAACAGGGGGCTAAAAATGAACTTGGATTTTCACAGAAATAAGAGAGCTAGAGAGAAGGGAGTTAGGACTTAGAATATTGGAAATACAAAGCTATTCATTTTAATAAGAGAGTTGCCTATAATACATATGGTCAACTTGCTAATAAAACATAATAGATTGTTATGTACTTAGAAAAAAGCCAAATGAACTTGGATTTTCACAGAAATAAGAGAACTAGAGAGAGGAGAGTCAGGAATTAGAATAATGAAAATATAAAGCTATTCATTTTAATAAGAGAGTTGCCCATTTTAAATATGGTCAATGTGCTAATAAAACATAGTAGATTGTTATGTACTTAGAGCCCAAAGTCTGTTGAGTGTCAAGATGCAGGAACATAACATTCAAACAGATATAGAAGCTACATTGTTTTAAATATAAAGGATGGACATATAAGAAAACATCATAAAAGTTCTGAATCCTAGAGATGCTCTAATTATCTATTACCAGTGGAAAGTTTTTTAACTTAATTTTTCTTTCAAAATTTATTGGTTATTTCTAAATAGCAACAATTTTTTTTTAATTTGTAGGGTGATAGAGATGTCTTATTTGTCACTAGGTAGGAAAAGAGAAAGCACAGATATTTTATCCTATTATCATTTTATCCCATCATAAAGAGAAATATGAAGTCACAGTTAACTGTTAGAAAACATGTTGTGTGTGTGTGTATTTAACTTAAATATAAGTCTAAAGTGGTGAATTCTGAGATATATACACAAGTGAACTAGAACCTTTTTATTTTCTTTTTTTTTTTTAGGCTTTATCTAAAATTTGCCTACAATTTTTTTTTTTTAGGCATATACCCCATATGGAAATACCTGCCCAGAGATCAAACAGACCCACAGCTGTGACCTACCCCACAGGTGCAGCAACACCAAATCCTTAACCCACTGAGCCACTGTGGGAACTCCTGGAACTTGAGAAACTAAAAACTGATCTTTGATATTTTCTAGACTATTTTCGCTTTTTCTCAAGAACTCTAAAACTCTGCTATTTTCCTTTAATCTTGGAAATATCCTTTAACTTGAGATAAATTCTGTTGTGCTTTATTGACTCACAACCTTTGGAAAAGAAAAAACACAAAAGCTTTAGTATTGGGTTAATTCATCTTCCAATAAAATGCAGATGGAGGTACATCACTTTTGGATGAACATGGCCCCATATGAAGCTGCTGTGACAGAACTGCCAGCTCCATTTGACTGTCATCTCTTTGGCTGACATTGAAATAAAACAGTGGGGAGATGATTTTCTTATTTTAAGTTAGCAAGGGACAGGGTCTTTATTATTTTGGTTTCATTGTCTAAGTTTAATTATTATGCATAGAATTACAGATAATATTGGTGAGAAATAGGACGAAGGTTAAAATTAAGCATAGGTTTCAGTGACCTGAAGTTAGTACAGTCTGTTTTGATGCACTTCAGTGTCCCTCGAGGGCAGGTGCTGTGTGGCACATCCTAATGATTCCAGAAAGGTTCTGAAAGCAGCAGTATGAAGTACCATGTTAGGAGGAGGACTCCTTTGATGGATTTGCTTTTCTCTCTAAAATCCCATGTTTCCATCGAAGAGCAATGATCAAAGAAGAAGTAACTACTATAGGCTTTTTCAGTTGGGAGCATGACGCCTCACACGATATGAAACAGATTCTAGCCCTTGCCTCTCCAACATGCGTCCCATCAGATGCAGGAAGCTCTTTCTAAAAGCAGAAAGTTAGCCTGGTTTCAAAATCTAAAATGCACATGGTTGGAAAATAAATCAATAATCAGTGGTCTCAGGTCTAAGCTTTTTTTTTTTTTGTCTAATACATCAGTCATCAGATGTGTTCCTTGCCTGGTTACTAGGACAGTACAAAAGTGCTATTTGGTTTCCATCTCACTACTTATTTCTGTATATATTCTCTTCTTCAGCAGAAAGAAAAGTGAATAGATTCAGACAACAAGGTTGAATTTCAGATTTCAAAAATACAGATCCATAGATGGAATTTATCTCTTTTTTAAATTTAAAAAACATGGAGTTCCTACTGTGGCACAGTGGGTTAAGAATCAGACTGCAGCTCAGGTCACTGCAGAGAAGCAGGTTCAACTCCTGGCCCAGTGTAATGGGTTAAATGATCAAGCACTGCTGCAGCTTAAATGATCAAGCACTGCTGCAGCTGTGGCTCAGATTCAGTCCCTGGCCCAGGAACTTCCATATGCCACTGGTGCAGCTTTAAAAACAAATGAATAAAAAAAAATAAAATTTAAAAAGCATATTAAGGTGTGAAGCAATTTGGAAATAAAATGTATCATTTTTAAGGATAGTCTTGGTCTAGATCATAGAATTTATTCAATGTAGTACCAAGGTATTTGGAATTTATTTCATAAACATGAAGGAGTCATTACAGATTCTTGATCATGAGAGTGTAGCAAACCAACACAATATGGTAGAAAGGATGGCAAAAGTTTAGAGACAGAGGAAACAGTTAGGGGTTTATTGTAATGGTTCAGATGGGAGACAGAATGGCTCTGACCAAGAACAGTGACAGTGGAGACAGGTTACAGCACCATGTTTATAAAGCACTATATCCCTTACATTAAGCTTCTGGTCCATGTCAGATCAGGGCAGCAGTTTTGAAGGAGTCTTTCTACTCTCACCATATACTTACTATAAAATGAAGCTTAGAAAAGACTGCAGATCTTCTATTACCGTTACAGAGAGCACCTGTTTGGTAGTCGTTGACCAATCTGGTACTTCTCTGTGCCAAAGCAAAAGCTGTTATATCCATCTAAAACACTGCTATGTTTAGCAACAGAGCAAATAACTGCTATAGCATCCATATGACAAACTGTGCTCTAAAATTGTTCATTGCATTAGCCGTCGTTGACCTGAAAAGCAAATGACAGTAGCTGCAGATGCTTTCAGAAGCATATTTTCTTTTGGAGATCTCTTGAAGAAATAGAACATGGCTTTTACGTTCAGAGATGAATGAAAGCAAAATGACAAAATAAAATGCAAAGCCTTGTCGTTATGTCGTTATATTGTGACTCATAATGGGGAAAAATTGTTCACCAGGCAGATCTTGAGGAAACAAAGAGAAAAACAGACAAACAAAAAATAATCCAAGTGTTCATGAAAATGACTCTAAAGAAATTTTTTCTTTTTATGGCCACACCTGCGAAATATGGAAGTTCCTGGGCTAGGAGTCAAATTGGAGCTGCAGCCACACGCCTATACCACAGCCATAGTAACACCAGATCCAAGCTGTATCTGTGACCTATGTGGCATCTTGTGACAAGGCTGGATCCTTAACCTACTGCACCAGGCCAGGGATCAAACTAGCGCCTCCACAGGGACAAGCCAGATGATTAACCAACCATGCCACAGTGGAAACTCCCTAAAGAATTTTTAATGTAATGTTGCATTAAAGCCTCACCTTTAAAAGACATAAGAATGCAACTGAAAGATTAAATTTCAAAAAAAACAAAACAAAACAAAACTGTTTAGTGATTTGTTTTTATTTTAGATAAATATATATTTATTAGTCATGTCATGAGGAAATATTTTATTTTTTAATTGACAAAAGCATACTTGATAACTTTAAGGCCAGATTTTAAATCATTTGTTAGATACTTGAAAAAAGATTTGAAAATTATGGCATAGGAGTTCGGTCACGGCTCATTGGAAACAAGTCTGACTGGCATCATGAGGACAGGGGTTTGATCAGTGTGTTAAGGATCCGGTGTTGCCATGAGTTATGATGCAGGTCACAGATATGACTCAGATCTAGCATTGCTATGGCTGTGGTGTAGACCGGAGGCTACAGCTCCAATTTGACCCCTGGCCTCGGAACCTCCATAAGCTGCAGGTGCTCCCTAAAAAGACCAAAAAAAAAAAAAATGATGGCATAAAAATAGCATCCAGTTTATTCTTTCCTTTCCCTCCCCTTTCTTGCTTGAAAATGTAATCCAAAAGCCATTCAATCCAGCAACACAAGATAGGCTTTGGCACTAGGGCAGGCTTTGGGCACTGTGGTCAGCTTAGAGCGGAAGGAGAAGGACACAGAGGGGAAGGATTGCCTGGGATGTCAGGGGCTGAGTGAGTGAGCAGCCCGGTGTGGGGTATTAGAACCAGGGAATGGTGAGGAGGGTGTGCACAGGAGGGCACCCTAACACAGGGAGTCAGAGTCTGAACAGGACCCAAGGGCATTTGTGTAGGAGAGGGAGATATGCATTGTGTATGATCAAATATGTAATTATATTAAGGGTAATGGAGCCAGATGTCTTACTGTCAGATAACATAGTTAAAAGGAAACTCAGAAACTAGAATAAAACCTACGGTATGGAGATATCAGTGTGAACTCAGGGTTTTCAATAGCTAGAGAAGTAAATATATAGATGTAAATTAATATATAAATGTACATACATGTGTATCTATGTGTGTACATATGCATATGGGTGTATGTAGTGTATGTATGCATAGTTATGCATATATGTGTAGGCACCGACTTGCCAATTAATCAAAGTGAACATCATTAGTAATGATAAAAATTAACATGATCCACAATCTGATAGGATGCAACTAGAATATAGCATCATTTTTGTGATATTCCTATTAAGATGAATTACCTAAACTGAAGTATGAGGAAACATCAGACTAAGGCAAATCGAAGAACATTCTGTTAAATAAAGGAATAATAATATTTTTTAAATGCTAAGATCATGACTGTCATAGGAAGAATGAGGTTTTGTTCTTGACTGAGGGAGACAATGAGAAATGACATGTAAGAAACAAGACATGATTCTATACTGGATTCTTTGGCTGTGAAGCCATTATTCAAGGAATTGATAAAATCTGAATGATTGATAAAATTCAAGGTATTCATAAAATTTGAATTGACAAAATTGCTACTATCTGCAAATTAGATAGTAGCACTATATCGATGTTAATCTGCTCATGTCAAAGACTAGGCTGGTTATTTAAGAGAATGTTCTTATCTTGTATGATACACTCAAGTATTAGGGCATCAAGTCAACTACATACTTTCAAGTGGTTTAGGGAAAAAATCATTTTGTGTTATACTTGCAAATCTTGTTAACTTGAGATTATTTCAAAATTTCTGTTAGTTTGAGATTGTTTCAAAAATTTAAAAAAGAGAAATAACTACTACAAAGAGAATATATTAAAAAATAACAAAATATAAAAATGTAGGGTGCAGAATTTAATCTGTGAGCATTTCAGGTATTCATCTACCGTTTTAGAAAGATTTATTATTAAAGAGATTCTTCTTGTTAAAATGACCTTGTATTATATAAAAATGCAAATAGAAAATACAGCTTTTTCAAAAAATAACTGCAAATTTTATTCAAGAACAGTAGTGTCTGGATGGTAGGAATAATTACAATGGATAACGAAGATTCCAACACTTTCTTTGGGAAAAAATACAGGTAGAAATGAGTATTGGGTACGCATACCATTCTGAGGATAGAATATGTTATTGCAGAATAGACTCTATGAAAATTGGATTTGTGATGTGGGAGAAAGGGATTAATACGGAGAAATATTACAGATGAAAAGACGGAAACCACATTGTGAAGGCAAACAATGTTATTTCCAGATAAAGAGAGTGGCCATTGGAGACAGAATGAAAAAACTTAACAAAAATGCAATAAATGTGTAGGAGGAATGAACAATTGGGTGATTGCTGATAGAGTACTTTCTGCCTGGAGCCAAATGACTTCGGGTTATTAAAAACCAACTGAAGTCCGAAACAACATGGTCAAAGGAAAGAAGTAAAATCTAGAAAAAGGTGGTAAGATAGTCTCAGGAAATGATATTTGATTGTCTATGGTTGTACTTTTATTTGCTCTTCAATTGCATTTTATCTGTTAAACTGGCTTCTAGTTAAAATGACTCCTGGAAGCTTTGATTTCAAGATGGAGGATTAAGCATAGTTTTCTTTCTCTCAAAGGACATGACATTATTGAATAAAAATGAGACTAGATATATCACACCACAGAGAATGGAAGGAAAGGCAGAACTGGTTTAATGACAAAAAATAAAATGCAGAAGAAAATGGTTAGCAGATGAAAAGGAGCAAAGCCTAAATTAAATGCAGGCTAGGATGCAAGGAGAAGGAATCAAAGCTGACAGATGGGCTAAGAGATGGAAAACTCAGGGTCATCATCCACCTAAAGGAGGTGGGGAGTTAGATCGGGCTGCAGAGGAGGCCGTGGACACCTGATTCAGGAAGCTTCCTGCTTCCCACCCATAGTCCCTTAGAGCAGGGCGGCCTAGGGTTTCCATGGGGTTTCAAGGATGCACATAACTTTGTTGTGTACTTTTTTTCTTTTTTTTTTTTTTTTGCAAATATGGTTCATTAAGGTGGTTGGAAATAATATGATTCTGTAAGCAACACTTACTTTTTTTGGCCACTCTTGCAGCATGGGGAAGTACCTGGGCCAGGGATTGAACCCATGCCACAGGAGTGTCCCAAGACACGTGACTACACTGGGTCCTTAACCTGCTTTGGCACCAGGGAACTCCAGTAATGCTTACTTTTAAAGTGTTTTCTTTTCCCAGCTTTAATGAGATAAAATTGACATACAATATTGTGTAAGTTTAAGATGTATGGCCTGTTGATTCGAGACACTTACATATTGCGATATGATTAGGACATCATATTGGACATCGGCAAACACCTACATGATGTCATAATTATTTATTTATTTATTTATTTATTTGCTTTTTAGGGCTGCACATGTGGCATATGGAAGTTCCCAGGCTAGGGGTCGAATCAGACACAGCCATAGCAACACGGAATCCGAGCTGTGTCTGCAACCTACACCACAACACACAGCAACACTGGATCCTTAACCCACTGAGAGAGGCCAGAGAGAGAACCCACATCTTCATTGATACTAGTCTGGTTTGTTATCACTGAGCCACAACGGGAGCCCCAATTCTTTCTTTCTTTTCTTTTTCTTTCTTTCTTTCTTTCTGATGACAACATTTAACATCCACTCTTTTAAAACCTTCTAAGTATGTAGTACAATATTGTTGACTATAATCATCATGGTATACATTAGATTCCCAGAACTTATTCAACTTCTAATTCTTTGTAAATAAAAAAGATGCTTGGGGATAACAAGGTGCCTGACAGCATTTCAAAACTAAAGTCCTCTGTAGTCCAGCATCTGGAAAACCTCAGAACAAAGCTTAGTTGTCACTCACTTAAAGCAAAGCTGTGCCCAGGGCAGTGATGGGTCTACCGACTTCCTTTTCCAGAGAAAGAAACAGCAGAAAACCACCTCCCTCCTTACACAGTCGACAAAAAAAATATCAGTACCAGGCAAATCATCTCGGTCCTTCCTGAACTACAGAGTGTTTCTATTGCATATAAGAAAACTAACAGCTTAAAACTAAATGTCCACCATCAGATGAATGGATTAAGATGTGGTACATATATACAACAGAATACTACTCAGCCATAAAACAGAATGATATAATGCCTTTTTCAGCAACATGGATGCAACTAGAGATGACCATACTAAGTGAAATAAAAGAAAAAGAAAGAAAGAAAAAGAAAAAAATCATATGATACCACTTACATGTGGAATCTAATAAAAATTATACAAATGAACTTGTTTACAAAACAGAAACAGACCCACGGACATAGAGAACAGACTTGTGGTTTCCAAAGGGGAGGGAGTGGGATGGACTAGGAGGTTGGGGTTAGTAGATGAAAACTATTACATTCAGAATGGATAAGCAATTAAGATCCTACTGTATAGCACAGGAGTCCATATCCTATCTCCTGGGCTAGACCATGATGGAAAAGCATATTTTTAAAAAAGAATGTATATAAATACACTCTTTGCTATACAGCAGAAATTGGCACAACATTGTAAATCAACCACACTTCAATAAAAATTTTAAAAAAGAAAAAAACTGATGGCTTTAAAAGAGTGAATAAGATGAATAAACATAATTGTACCTGTAGGAAGAAAAGAGAAATCATTAGGCAGGAAAGAAAAACAGAAAAGGTGGCATGCAAGAACAGAGGCATCAAATTAGCAGACTAGTTAGTGCACAGAAATCTCGTAAAACCTTCTTTGGAAAAGGCCTAGAAATCCATCAATGAGATTAAACAGGTGCTCACCAGAGGTAACCAATTTTCCTTTTGGAGCACTTGCCTCAAAGAAGTAGAATCATGTTTAAGGAATATTGACGCAAGGAACTGATGCTCTTTTAGCACTAATATTTTTGGACAATTTAATTTTTACCAAGTTCAGATAAACGATTTTTACTATTTTCATAAAAAAACCAAACAGATAAACATAGCACCTGCCTAGCAACCTGTGTCACAGCCTTCCCAAGGTCTGTGTGGTTTATGCCTGGCATTGTGGTGTTTTCTCTCACTGTACCTCTTCTGCTTTCTGCTTTGCCTTAAATAGGAACTGTTCTGAAGGAAATAGATTTCAAATTCCAGAAAAGAAGTGGAAGCCTCTACCTATTATTTTTGTTTTTCAAAATGGAAATAACTGTTTCTAGACACACCATTGCTCTTTCTAAAACCAAATTTTTAAAATAATGATTTGTGCAAAAGTCTAATTTCTTTTTAATGATTAACTACTTTAGTGACAAATGAGCTTTATTTGATAATTCCTTTTTAGCAGACCCCCAGATTATTTCTAAACCCAATTATTGTTATTAAATACATTCTTATAATAGTTCAAAAATCATTACATTTAACAGGACTAAGATATAACAGAGATTTCATGCCCAAATTATTCCAAAGGAACCGAGTCTTTCTTGGCGTAACCTGGGTCTCAGAAAGGTTTAAGATGACTTATGACTAGTTTGGCAGGGAAGAGACAGTTGTTTAATCAGTGAAAAAGAAAGAATTTTAGTGAGTCAGGCACCTAAATGTTTTAATTTCTTTTAATATTTATTTTTATAAATAGCTAACATTCATGTTTAATTATTAAGATAACTTTCAATTGAAGACACTGTTCTGCCTGTGTTCAGGACCAATTTAAAGTCCTTTAAGAGAATTATTTACTCCTAGTATTGTGTGATGCATTTTAATTACATTTAAAATATTTAATCTTAAGCAAGTCAGATTTTTAAAAGATGTAGTTTTTTGTTAGAGAAATGACACAAAACAGTACAAAGAAGTATCATCATTTTGGCTAAAGAAAAATGTCTACATCAAGAGTTTTAAAAAGTTAGCAGTATATAAAAGAGTAAATACCGAGTTACACTTCACAAAGTCATTTTATATTCTTTAATAATTGTTATTCACTATGGCCTGCAAGATAAATTCCATTTTAAAGTAAATGTACTTGTGAAAACAATCACAAATTTGAAATCAGTACTCTAGAAATCAGTTTTATAATAATGCATTTAAGGCTGAAGTAATTAATATTATTTTTAAATGTTACAAATGTGAAAGGTGAAAATGCTATCACATTATTACTATAATTTGCACTTCATTAATTGCTAATGAGGTTGAACATTCTTATTTATTTTCTATAAATTGTCTGACAATGTCTCTACTTAGACTTTTTGTTTTCCTCTTGTAAAATTTATAAATTGCTGAGAGGTCAAACATACAGGTTTTCCCCAATAATTTTATAAAAACACTTTCCTATTGTCTGATCACTTATCTACATATTTTCTAAGGTTTTTTTTTCCATTAACATTTTAAGCCATAAAGATGGGAGGCCGAAATCATTTAAGTTATTGTAATATATTGTCACATCTATTTGGCAAATTTCTGTCCCTACTCTTCTTTTAATATATACAATTAATTCTGCTCATTTACTTTTTTAAAAAAAAACTTAGGCCATGGAGTTCCCGTCGTGGAACAGTGGTTAAAGAATCCGGCTAGGAACCATGAGGTTGCAGGTTCGATCCCTGGCCTTGCTCAGTGGGTTAAGGATCTGACGTCGCCGTGAGCTGTGGTGTAGGTTGCAGACGCGGCTCGGATCCCACCTTGCTGTGGCTCTGGTGTAGGCTGGCAGCTACAGCTCCCATTAGACCCCTAGCCTGGGAACCTCCATATGCCGCGGGAGCGGCCCAAGAAATGGCAAAAAAAAAAAAGAAAAAACTTAGGCCAGTGGCATATCACATTATTGATAATCATCCCCTTAAAGTTTCACAGTGTTAATTCCTGGGCTTTGCAAATAGGAAGGGAAAGTATATATAAGACCCATTTTCAATTAGTTCATTTGATTTCCTTTGTTGGATAAATGATTGAAGTAATAAAATAAAACTTTCCAGAAAACAGCAAACTCACTGGGATCACTGATGTGTCATTAGTAGCTTATTGTATTTTTATTAAGAAATCCATTAGTCTGTTTATGTGCTTTTTAAATGCTCACAGATATTTAAAAATAGAATATATTTTCATCTTTAATTTTCAGTGAAATTAAAGCAATACTTCTGAATCACTGAATAGTCACCATAATGAATTCACTAATTACTAATTATGTTTCTTGTTTACTCATATGACACCTGCTTTATCTTTCAAGTTCAATTCAAAGTTTGTTCTCAACCTAATGTCAGGAATACTGCTTTCCCTCAATTTGTAAAAGATCCTCATAATGCTGAAATTTCTCATCTCAATTGCACAGGATATCGCTTAAGCTGAACTATTTTCTCACAGCTTGCATTCACTGTTTTCTTCCTGTGGTGACAAAAATATTTGTGCTCAAAATGCTCAAAACCAAATCAAGAAATGCAATCCACAATTTAAATCTTAATTTTCTACTTAAAATTTATCAATAAATATTACCTCTATCTTTTTTTCCTGCTACCTGTTCTAGGTATTTACCAATACTGTCTAATTAATTCTTACACCTCTGCTAAGCATTTTTTTTTCTCCTGTAAGAACAAATTCAGGGGGAAAAAACTACTGTAGACAAAATTGTTTTTCTTTTCACCTTTAACAATGAAAATAGCTTAAGTGGATCACATGGAAGAAGTATTTATTCTTGTAATTTAGATTATTTTCTTTATTGAATAAAATAATATCCAAGACATATTAAATAAGTAGGGACATAGGAACAGCATTCCAATCTTTCATCCTAGATTAATTTACAGGACATATTGTGGTTCTGGGTAACTCACATATAACTTGTATAAATATGTTTTTTATCACTATACTAAACAGAAGAACAAAAAGGAGTACTCTCAAACTGATAATTACACTCTCTTCTATAAATTTAAGTAGAATATCTGGCAGGTGATTAACATTTAATTTCTTAAATGCTATCAGTGGCTTTTAGTTATCCAAACCCTTTCCTAGTACCTAAGTTCAACAAATGTTGGATTCTTCACAATACAGAGAGTCCTACTGTGGTGAATTTAAAACATGCGAAGGGTTTATTGCCAGCCTCAAAGAAGCTTCCATTCCAGTTTATTGAGGATATATATACTAGAGTTTACTACATGGACATGTAATTTCCTAAAACAAATTATCGTCACAATAAGTATAGGCAAACCTAGGATATACTGTGGGGTTTTGTTCCATACTACTGCAATAAAGAAAAAATTGCCATAAAGTGAGTCACACAAAGTAATTTGGTTTCCCAGTGATATAAAAGTTATGCTTATTATACTCTAGTCTATTAAGTGTAATAAAATTATATCAAAGAAAAAAAATGTGTACTTTAGTTTAAAAATATTTCTTGCTAAAAAATGCTAACCATCATCTGAGCCTACAGCAAGTTGTAATCTTTTTGCTGGTGGAGGGTCTTGCCACAATATTGATGGCTAGTGGCTGATCAGGGTGATGTTTGTTGAAGGCTGAGGCAATTTCTTAAGACACCAGTGAAGGCTGCCACATTGATTGACTCTTCCGTTTATGAATGATTTCTCTGTAGCATGCAATGCTGTTTGATGGCATTTTACCCACAGTAGAACTTCTTTCAAATCTGGAGTTAATACTTTCAAATCCTGCTGCTGCTTTATCAACCACATTTAGGTAACATTCTAAGTCCTTTGTTGTCAATTCAACAATCTTCACAGCATCTGCCCCAAGAGTAGTTCCATCTCAAGAAACCACTTTCTTTGCTCGTCCCTAAGAAGCACCTCTTCATCCATTAAAACTTTACCACGAGATGGCAGCAATTCAGTCACATCTTTAAGCACTACTTCTTTTTTTTTTTTTTTTTTTTTTTTTTGTCTTTTTGTTGTTGTTGTTGTTGTTGTTGCTATTTCTTGGGCCGCTCCCGCGGCATATGGAGGTTCCCAGGCTAGGGGTTGAATCGGAGCCGTAGCCACCGGCCTACGCCAGAGCCACAGCAACGCGGGATCCGAGCCGGATCTGCAACCTACACCACAGCTCACGGCAACGCCGGATCGTTAACCCACTGAGCAAGGGCAGGGACCGAACCCGCAACCTCATGGTTCCTAGTCGGATTCGTTAACCACTGCGCCACGACGGGAACTCCCAAGCACTACTTCTAATTCAAGTTCTCTTGCTATTTCTACCACCACCTACAGTAACTTCATCCACAGCAGTCTTGAACACCTCGAGATCATCCATGAGGACTTCTTCCAAACTGCTGTTAATTTTAATATTTTGACCTTTTCCCTTGAATCAAAAATATCCTTAATGGCATCTAGAATGATAAATTCTTATCCGAAGGTTTTCTTTCAACTTTTCCCAGATCACTGGAGGAATATCTATCTGTGACAGCTATAACTTTATGAAATATACTTTTTAAATAATAATACTTGAAAGCTGAAGGATTATTCCTTGATCCATACGCAGCAGAATGGATGTTGCATTAGTAGTCACAAAAACAACATTCATCTCACTGTACGTCTCCATCAAAGCTCTTGGGTGACCAGGTGCGTTGTCAATGTTTTAAAAGAAATCTTTTTTTCTGAGCAGTAAGTCTCAACAGTGGGCTTAAAATATTTAGTAAACCATGTTGTAAACAGATGTGCTGTCATCCAAGCTTTGTTATTCCCTTTATAGAGCAAAGGTAAAGTAGATTAGCCCTAGGTCAACCCCTAGCCCAGGAACTTCCATATGCCATAAGCACAGCCATAAAAATAAACAAACAAACAAATAAAAAAATAAAGCCATCAGCTGCATTAGTCCTTTGAATCTTTGAAGCCAGGCATTGACTTTTCCTCTCTACCTATGAAAGACCTGGATGGCATCTTCTAGTATAAGACTGTTTTATCAACTCTGAAAATCTGTTAGAGTCCCCCTTGTGGCTCAGCAGGTTAAGAACTCAACATAGTGTCTGTGAGGATGCAGGTTCAATCCCTGGCCTCAGCCATTGGGTTATAGATCCAGCGTTGTTGCAAGCTGTGACATAGGTCTCAGACATGTCTTGGACCCAGTGTTGCTGTGGCTGTGGCATAGGCCTCAACTGCAGCTAGAAAATTCCCCCGGCCTGGGAATTTTCATATGCTGCAAGCACAGCTGTAAAAAGAAAAGAGAAAAAAATAAGAACAAAAATCTGTTGTTTAGTGTCAACTTCATTAATGATCTGAGCTAGATCTTCTGAGTAACTTGCTGCAGCTTCTACATCAGCACTTGTTGCTTCACCTTTACTTTATGTTATGGAGATGGTCTCTTTCCTTAAACCTTATGAACCAAGCTTTGCTGCTTCAGACTTTTCTTATGCAGTTTCCTCATCTCTCAGCCTTCATAGATGTGAAGAGAATTGGGGACTTGCTCTGATTTAGGCTTTGGCTTAGGGGAATGTTGTGGCTAGTCTGATCATCCATCCAGACAACTAAATTATTCTCCATAACAGCAATAAGGCTGTTTTGCTTTCTGATCATTCATGTGTTCACTGGAGTAGCACTTTTCATTTCCTTTAAGAACTCCTCCTTTGCATTCACAACTTGGCTAACTGGCACAAAAGACCTAGCTCTGAGTTGGTTTGACATGCCCATCTCATTAAACTTAGTCATTCCTAGTTTTCGATTTAAAGTGAGAGATTTGCAATACTTCCTCTCACTTGAACACTTAGAGGATTTTGTGGGGTTATTTATTGTCCTAATTTCAAGGAATATAAAGGCCCAAGGAGAGGGGGAGAGGTGAGGGGATAGATGGTCAATGGTGCAGGCAGAGCTCACACATTTATTGTCTAAGTTTGCTGTCTTTTATGAGGGCAATTCCCCAATTACAATAGTAACATCAATCAACACTGATATCACTGATCACAGATGAACATAACAAACATAATAGCAATGAAAAAGTTTGAAATACTGTGAGAATTACCAAAATAGGACACAGAGACATGAAATGAGCAAACGATGTTGGCAAATGTTGCCAATAGATTTGCTTGATACAGAACTGCCACAAAACTTACATTTGTAAAAGACAAAATTTTGGCAAAGCACAATAAAGTGAAGGACAATAAAAGGAGGTATGTCTGTATTATAACAATTAGAGAAGGAGAAAAACTTACTACTGGTCCAAAAAAGACAAATTATGATAGCTATTAACATGAGAATATACTTCTTTCAAGACATATCTTTGACCAATATAGTGCTTGAAGGATGGTTGGAAATAAGCATTAGAATTTAGAGGGAAAATCAGTTTGAAAATGTATTATGTTTAATTATATTTAAAACAGGGAGTTCCTGTCGTGACTCAGCAGAAACAATTCTGACTAGTATCCATGAGGACACAGGTTTGAACTCTGACCTCGCTCAGTGGGTTAAGGATCCAGTGCTGCCATAAGCTGTGGTGTAGGTCAAAGACGCAGCTCAGATCCTGCATTGCTGTGACTGTGGCGTAGGCCAGCAGCTATAGCTCTGATTAGCTTGGAAACCTCCATATGCCGTGAATATGGACAAAAATAAAATACATAAGTAAAAGGACAGAAATAAATACATAAATAAAAATAAAACACATTTCAGGAGTTCCTTTTTGGCACAGCAGATTAAGGATTCATCATTATCACTGCAGCGGCTCTGGCCACTGTGCTGAGTGTCTGATCCCTGGCCTGGAAATTTCACATGGGCACAGTGAAAAAAAAAAAAAACCACCATCACAACAACACATTTCATATATTGCAGTAAGCAGAACAATTACCTTTAAAATTGGGTCTGATTCTTGCATCATACCCAGATGTCCTCCCCATTAATTTATCCAGAAAGTCCGAAGGTGACATTGGGGCACTTCGAGACCTTGCACTATCTGTTTCCTTTGTTGCAACCAAACTACAAATGAGAAAAAAATACAGATTTTACCAAAAAAATCCTTCTAACAGTTGTTACCTAAAAATATAAAACAAAGGTGCTAAGCAAAACTACTCTGAAAACAAACAAAAGCTTTATATATGCTACAGTGAATATTAACATAATGATAGGTATTTACAGATTAAGTCAGAATTTATAAGTTTTCACATGTATTCAGCCCAAAAGTCAGAAGTGACATTATTTTGTGTTAAGTTGGGTAACAAGGCCACTCCAAATTATTAGGGTTTCAAAATTTCCATATACCCAAACGATTTCTGATTGCAATTTTTAGCTAAAATTATCCCAAGTAATTCAAGAATAAGAAAACAGGGAGAAAAAAAAGGAGTTCCCATTGTGGCTCAGCAGGTTACGAATCTGACTGGTATCCATGAGGACTTCTTGCATTTGATACCTGGTCTTGCTCAATGGGTTAAGGATTTAGCGTTGCCATGAGCTATGGTGTACGTTATGGACATGGCTTGGATCTGGCATTGCTGTGGCTGTGGTGTAGTCCAGCTGTAGCTCAAATTCAACCCCTAGCCTGCGAATCTCCATGTGTCGCAGGTGTGGCCCTAAAAAGTGAAAAAGAAAGGAAGGAAGGAAGGAAGGAAGGAGTTTCCTTCATGGCTCAAGCATTAACGAGCCCAACTAGGATTTATGCAGATGTGGGTTCTATCCCTGGCCTCTCTCAGTGGATTAAGGATCCAGTGTTGTCATGAGCTGTGGTGTAGGTTGCAGATGCAGCTTGGATCCTGTGTTGTTGAGGCTGTGGCATAGGCTGGCAACTGTAGCTCCAACTCGACGCCTAGCCTGGGAACCTCCATATGCCGTGGGTGCAGTACTAAAAAAGCAAAAATAAAAAAGAAGAAGAAAGAATGAAAGAAAGAGAGAGAGAGAAAGAGAGAGAGAGAGAGAGAGAGAAAGAGAGAAAGAAAGAAAGAAAGAAAGAAAGAAAGAAAGAAAGAAAGAAAGAAAGAAAGAAAGAAAGAAAGAAAGAAAGAAAGAAAGAAAGAAAGAAAAGAAAAGAAAATAGCAGGGTAGCTCTCTTGTGGCTCAGAGGGTTAAGGATCTGGAATTGTCACTGCAGCAGCCAGGGTTGCTGCTGTGGCACAGGTTCAATCCCTGGCCCAGGGAATTTCAAACATGCCACAGGCATAGCCAACACCCGCCCCCCCCCCAAAAAAAAAGAGGAAAAAAATACGAAAGTTCAACTATTCTTATTGCTCTCATAGAGGAAAATACATCACCTTTCAAGTTCTGAAAATTTTTCTCAACAGTGTTAAAACTTCTGTCCTATAGATTAAATAACAATGTTCTTGTCTTCAATTAGAGTGAGTGCTTCCTATATTAGTAACACACTTGGCTAAATTCTTTTTTTTTTTATGCAGTTTGTCATTCATCCATAGTACATTTTGTTCAGATCTAAAATTTGTGCATGCAGATTGAGGAACGATCATAAATATAGTCTGTGCACTTGGCTATTAGCTGATAGGAACCTGTGTCCAGAAAAGGTAAAGGGTTATCGTATTTCTTCATTCTAAACCTTTTCCCTTTCATGCAGCTGCTCATCCTAGAAGCCCCCACTTATGACTGCACTCCCATCCAGCTCCTCATTAGCCCAGGTTGGTTCCCAGAAAGCCTGGCTCTACTTGCTAATATCAAATGATTCTATTTTATCCACGGACTTTCTGAAAGCCAAGCAGACTTTCTGAGCACACATATGTTTGAAATATATACATACAACCTGATGCTACTTCCTGGAGACTGTCAATCATCACATCCTCTCAGGTCTGTCACTCAACTTAACACCAAATCCTGAACCTTTTTGGTCACTCTCAGCGGTATCCTGTTATTAAATTTGTCCTGCTAGAATTTCTAACAAGCAATGAAAATGGGCCTTAGAACATCACCATTAAATTGTCTACCACACACATATATTCAGTAGTTCATATGCACAACAGTAAAATGCGCTATTGATGATAATGTGAGAATAATATTTCTGAAAGTACGGCATCATAGCTAACAGCACCTATTAACTACTCTCCTGTTCTAGAGAATGTATCTAGTTCTGGACATTCTAAGTCATTTATCTTTCCAATAACTTTCATCCTGCCTTTCTTGCTTTCTAAGTAGAAGCGTCTTCTCTCCCAATTCTACTGGTTCCATATGACTTTGTAACATTTTATCTTTGATTATTACTGGTCCATTGATCAGTGATCATGGCAATCACTCTGGAAAATTTATTATAATATCATCATCATCACAAAAAAAAAAGTTTAAAAAAGCCTGCTCTTTTTTCAGTAACTCCAGACATTTCCTCTACCAACTGGTTTTAAGTAACTTTTATCTGTCCTCTTAAGCAGCAATGCTCGTTTTCCATGGCCCAAGAACACTGGACAGAAAAAGGCACTGCAGGAAGTCTCCTAGCTACATATTCCTGCTTCTAAACCATTCATTCCCCTCACTTACTTTGAAAAATCCTTCCTTTCAGTTGTCAGAAAATAAATTTCCATATTCTCTTGCCGACAAATAAACCAACTCACCTGGATCTCAACCAGTAACATTCTGCCTCTAAACTTTTAAAAAACAATCTGTATGCTGAACTGACAACCTCTCATATTTCACACTGGATGGGTGAGATTATCCAGGTCAGCCTTATATGCAGCGACATGTCTCCTTAGAGAGAGATGCAGAGGTGCATTTGACTGCAGGCAGAAGAGGGAAGGCAATGTGACCCTAGGCTGAGATTAGAGTAGCCACAGTCGAGGAAGGCCAGCAGTCAACAGAGGCTGGAAGAGGAAGGGACTGACTCTCCCTAGAGCCTCTGAGGAAGTGTGGTTCTGTTCATACCTTGTTTGGGGCCCCATGAACTGATTTCAGACTTCTGGCCTCTAGAACTGTGAGAAAATACATTTCTGTTGTTTTAAGTTGCCTGGTTTGTAGTCATAGGAAACTAATAGAAGCCTTCCAGTGAATTTTTCATTTTAGTCACTCTACTTTTCAACTCCAGAATTACCTTCTGTTCTTTTTGTGATTTCTATCTCTTTGCTGGTGTTTTGTATTTGGTGGGATATTATTGTCATACCTTCTTTCCAGTTTTGGGGGGCATGGTTTCCTTTAGTTCTTTGAATGCATTGAAAATAGCTGGTTTAAGGTCTTGGTTGGAGTTCCCTGCTGACCTAGCAGGTAAGGACTTGGCATTGTCACTGCTGTGGCTCAGGTCACCAATGTGACACAGGTTGGATCCCTGGCCCAGAAACTTCTGTATGCTGTAGGTGTGGCCAAAAATAAATAAATAAATAAATAAATAAATAAATAAATAAAGTCTTTGTCTAGTAATTGATTTTTTGAAGTAATTCCCCAAGGGTACCTTATTTATCATATATGACAAGGGGAACATCTGTTCAGTTAGCTTAGAGATAAACTAATAATTGGATGGGAATTTTCTTAAATTCCTAGACCCAGTAAGTTACTCAGTATTTTCTGGGGGCCCTGCGTTCATGGGGTCATGCTTCAATATGGAGTCAGGCCACAGACAAATCAGCCTTAGCCTTTACTTCTTATTTGCACAGGGCTCAAAGGCCACCAGAACTAAGAATTAGGATCTCCCTAGGTCTTTCCTGATCACGCACACAGACCTGGGTGTATTTGTTTGCTGGGGTTTAACAAAATACATTGACTGGGTGGCTTTACCAAGTACCATTGACAGGGTGGCTTAACAACAGAAATTAAATTTCTCACAATTCTGGAAGCTAGAAATCCAAGATCAAGTTGTTGGCAGGGTGAGCTTCCTCTGAGGGCCTCCCTCCTTGACTTGTACATGGCCATCTTGTCTGTTTTTTCACGTGGCCCTTCCTCTCTGTGTATCTGTGTCCTAATCTCCTCTTCCTAGAAGGTTACTAGTCACACTGGATTAGGGTCTACCCATACGACCTCATTATACCTTCATTATCTACAAATACAGTCACATTCTGAAGCATTAGGAGTTACAACTTCAGTGTGTGAAGTTTGGAAGGATGCAGTTCAGCCCATTATCATGGATGATGACAGCCCTGTATAGTATGTGTGGATTTCTAGGTGCCCAGGAATATGTGGTGTTTTTCCAAACCCCTGTACACATACCATTCCACTGCTTTTGCTTTTAAGCTTTTTGGTTAGTCTGTTGTTTGCATCCACTGTTCTCTACTGCCTCAGGTACCCTGGAAGTTAAAAAATTGACAAACATCCCCAGGAAAAAGCCTTTTCCAAGTGAGTGAGCATCAGGTTAGGTCAAATGAAAGAAATCTTGCAAGTAGGGTCTCCCAGAAAACCTCCATACAGGTCAAATCATATTTTCCAAGAAGACGGTTTTCAAGGAATTCAGAATCCTTTAGTAGCTGCCAGGCTGTTTTTACTGTGACTGCAGTAAAATATATGTCCTTTTTTAGGGCCGCACCCATGGCATATGGAGCTTCCCAGGCTAGGGGTCCAAATGGAGCCTACACCAGAGCCACAGCAACGCCAGATCTGAGCCGTGTCTGTGACCTACACCATAGCTCATGGCAACGCCAGGTCCTTAACCCACTGAGCGAGCCTAGGGATCAAACCCGCAACCTCACAGTTCCTAGTTGGATTTATTTCTGCTGTGCCATTACGGGAACTCCTATATTTGTTTTATTGTATTTGTGCTTTTAGGAACCACACACCTCACAGCTCCAGCCATCTCCTCTCCCTCTGGATAACTGTATTTACTCCCATGGTAACAGCTAACTCCCATAAAACTGTTCTGTAGATTTTAAAAACATGTCTTTTTTCACAACTAATGTAAAGATACGCTTTTAAAAGAAAAGATACAGAGCTTCCCTTTTGGGGTTCCCCCATAATGAATGGCCAATGATTGTAATTGACTAAGTATCAGTAAATATTTTATTAATAGAAGAGAGAGAGGGTGGGGGGAAGAGAAAGAGAGAGGGTGGGGGAAGAAAGAGAGAATGAGAAAGGGAGAAGGAAAGAGTTAAGCATCAGTGTGGCCAGTGTCAATTGAGCATAATTTTCAAAATTTGACTGCATATTTTTTTCTAGACATATTAAGTAGTAAATAGCACAATAAAAAAACAAAATTATGAAGGGTATCAAATGGAAGTAAGATTTATACTGCATGCCTACAATTTTAACAAAATGAAATAATTTGGCAGATATATGCTGAAGTTTAATAATAGTAATCGCTTGCGTTCATACAGTACTTGCCTTCCAAAAAGTCTGTCTTTTCCTAATAACTTCTAAAATAAATTTTATTAACTTCTAAAATGAATTTTTTCAAATATCACATCTATTATTAATCTTACATTAGAATAGGAACATTCAAAAAACATCTTTTCATCTGTCAAGCAATCCTTTATTCATTGTAATGGGCTACTGTAAAAGTTTGATATTTGAACCAATGTGAGGAATGAGGTACTGAATATTTTCCTGTTTTGAAGTTAGAGATGTCCACTGCATACACTTTTTCTTTAATTACTGCCCCACACTGAAGCAGTGGTCAGCACTGGCATGCTAATGGCATGTGACATACTTTCCATAATATGCCATGTTACCTAAGGACCCTTGGTATTCTAGGCACCTATAGGGAGATAATAAGGTTAGACAATCAACATGTAAGATTTTCTGTGGTTAATGTGATATGATTCTACCAGCAGATATTCCTGCCCTTGACCTTAACAGCGTGACAAGATAGTATCAGGTGGGTCCTGTGTTCTATCTGCTTTCTTTCTGTATGCCATGGATCTGAACAGAAGCAAAATGATTCAGCATCATCTCACCAGATCATCAGTGAGCCTCTTCCACGAAACGCACATGCACACTAGACTTGCATTGTCCCAAATTCCAGGATGAATATTTCAAACTCTACTACCAACACAAACCTGAATCTGTAACATGTTCACAGTTCAGGAGAATACTCTGCCTGGGCCCCTCTGGGGTCTACAGAGAATCCATGGAAAGCAGCAGAGCACTGAAGCTGGGACGTGAGATTATAATGAGGAGAACAACAGGCTGGCTCTGTTGTTCCTGCCACTTGGAGCAAAAGCTTCATGTTTTATAACAGGAATTCACAGCCATGCTCTGCAGAATAGCACCTATTCAAAATGAGAAAATTCTGAGCAGAAAAATATTCCACATTTCTTTACTAGCTATGTTTCCTTCGGTGACACATACACACTTGTAGTATGAGCTTCCATGGGACAAATACGGAAGTTTAATTCTTCAGTAGTCGACATCATCTATGCATACATATTCAAAAGCATTTTAAAACTCAGGGTACAGAAAGGCGGTGAGCAGAAATCTAAGATGAATTTGGAATGGCTTTTGGATAAGAAATTTTATTATCAAGTCCATTTTTTTTGGTCGAGACCTCCTCTTTTCAAAAAATGTCGTATTTACAGCAAGTTACTAAGGTTGTTAACAAATTACTCATGATCAGTACTTTGAAAGAAACAGCTTTGGATATTTTAGAAGTCTTTATTTTATAAAGATCTCAAAAAAATCTCTGTGCTATTTTTCCGGCCTCCCACACTTGGCTTGTCTTTTGTATGCTGTACCAAGCACTAAATTTACTATTAACTTTTCTTGGAAACTCTATGTGGGCTCACACACATTCCCATCAATGAATACTTTTTTTTTTTAATCTTAAGCATTTTACATGTTCTTATTTTTCCAGAGACGTCACTTGAAAATACAGAGATTTCAATTTCTGAGAGATTGGCAGAGACCTATTTTCTTAAGCACTGAAATCAAATACCACAATTCATAAAAAGATAAGTCCCTTCTCTTCCCCATCTATCCTCTCCCTTCTTTAAAGAAACAAGAAAGTAAACTGTATCCATTTTCGGAGGACAGAAATAATCACTAAATATAGCTGCTTTAAAGATGGATTTAAGAAGTTCCCTTGTGGTGCAGTGGGTTAAGGATCTGGCATTGTCATTGCTGTGGCTCAGGTCACTGCTATGGTCTGGGTTCCATCCCTGGCCCAGGAACTTCCACATGACACAGGTACAGCCAAAAATAAATAAATTAAGATGAATTTAATATAATTGTCAATACTTATTTAATTTTGCTAAATATACATTAATATTGAGAGAAAATATGAAAGCTATAGCTAGGAAATATAATGTGGGTTTGAGACAAGTATTGGCACATGAGGCCACAAATCTCTGTGCATCTATTTCATGAATTGATTTGCACAGAAGCAACAGTGACCTGTGGGGAATAAATCAGTGCCCAGACTTCCAAGGCAGAGAGGTTTGGGGGGATGAAAGGGAAAGCCAGGTGACTATGTATCAAATAGCTTCATAAACCAGTCCTATAGGGTTACAATTCTTTGTCAAAAAAAAATATTGTCACAGTAATTATTTAGAACTGAGTTGTAAGAACAGGTAATTGATATTTCAACCTCCAGTTTGAAAAACAAAACACAGAATGGAAGAGATAAGCATTCTTTCCAATTCTTTATGGCTTCAGTCACTTTACTGGAGAACTAAAGAAAAGGTGAGACATCTGGAAACAAGTGAAATTTTGAGCATTTCACACTAAAACTTCCTGCTGCAGAACAGGAAGTATTGCTTGCCAGGATGACACAGGCCATGAAGTAGACTTTAAGTTGCTTGTTTGATACTAATTATTTTAAAAGGAGGTCAAAATGGAAGAATATAGGGAGTTCCTGTTGTGGTGCCGCGGAAATGAATCCAACTAGTACACACGAGGATGCGGGTTCAATCTCTAGCCTTGCTCATTGGGTCAGGGATCCCACATTGCTGTGAGCTACCATGTAGTTCACAGACGTGGCTTGGATCCCGCATTGCTGTGGCTGTGGCATAGGCCAGGAGCAATAGCTCCGATTCAACCCCTAGACTGGGAACTTCCATATGCTGCAGGTGCAGCCCTAAAATAAGAAAAAAAAAGGAAGAATATAATGGGACTAGTACCTTTGGAGACTCGGAGAAATAACTAAAAATCAAGAGGGCACTGGGATCCTAATTCTTGCCCCTGTGGGCAATGTGCCAGTGAAATATGACTATCATTGTAAAGCAATCTCATTCCTCCCTACAGTTAGATGAGGCGTAGGCTATTTTAATTAACCTAACAATAAAAATGGCAGTCGCTTCTTTGAGCTCCAAGCAGAGGGTTCACATATATATATGTATGTATGTATATGTATATATATATGTGTGTGTGTGTATATACATGTATGTATATATATGATATCATTTCATCCTCATAACAACTTTTCTGGTTAGATATTATTGCCTACATCTTACAGATGGAGGAGCTAAGGTATCAAGAGTTCTTTGCCAGGCCACTCAGGTATCACATTCATAAGCCAATATTTTAAAACAAATTAAACTCTCCACTGAAAACAACCAGACAAGGTTAAGAAAACAAAAGTGTGCATTGGAGAGCTGAAAACACCATGAAAAAATCCTAGGGCTAAGACCTAAAACAAAGGAAATTAAGTGAGTCAGGTATTGAGTGTGGCATGATAGTGGGCCGGACATGGTAGCAGTCTTTACTTCCGGGGCAGGGGAGAGGGGAGATTGCCAGTTACAGGGGAATCATGTCAGGCTGGCTCATTAGGTACCAGGGTAATTTGTGAGGAGCACACCTCTCACTGTCCCTTTGATAAGCTATCACGAACTGGCGCCTGAGGCAAGTATGTGGGAAGGTCAGTCAGGTGCACAGCATGCAGGTGAAGCAGGCACTGGCGGGCAAAGGATGTACAGAGAGCAACAGAAGAGCCATCTTGAGTGGCTGGACCATAGACAGGCTAATGAATAACCAGGGAAGAACATAGAACACATATTTAGAAATAGGGAAAAATCAAGATATCAGAAGTTTAAAAGAGAAACTGAAGTCATTGAAGTTATATGTCTGAAAATGGTCATTTAATGGTGCAACTGGAGAGTTGTAAATCAGAATGTCATGGGGGCCTTTTAAAAGGCCTGATTGCAGTGGTGTCTACATTCAGTGCTTATCTAAATTAGGACTTTTTAGGGGTGTCTATGTTCAATGCTTGCTAGTTGTCAGTGATGAATTACATCTTGTTTGTGTGTTTGTGTATGAAGGGTTAATTTAGAACAATAGGCAGAGAGGGTGGGAAGGAGGACTCCATTCAACAGTAAAAATAATAAGATTATCTGAGGTTTATTTCATCTTTACACACTTTTGTTCGTTTTATCTACAAAATTTACTTTTATCATAAAGTCACTCATTTTTACTAAATGCTTTCAAAATGCTGTGCTCAAAACTCATGCTAATTGTTAAAACTTCTATGGAAACTGTCTATTCTCATGGGTAATAGTTTATTTCTTTATAGTTTTAGTATCAGCTTATTTCAACTGAAAGAACTAAAAGGCCATAGCACAGTTAATTAACTCTCTGATTTATAGCTTCTTAATGACTTATTTATGTTAAAGAAAACTAATTATGCATTTCAGAAACATTGAAAATTACTTAGAATAGACTTAATCATTCCTATTATGTGTCCAGTGCACAAGATAATTAAATGAAAGTCATCATGGTACAATGGTTGAGGCTCCAGATGGACAGCCAGGAGGCTTATATTTTGTTCTAGTTTTGTCATTAACTAGTTGTTTCTCCTTGGGCAAGCCAGACAGTCTTTAACCAGTATAAAAATAGAGACTTAAAGTGGCACGCATTTTTCAACAAAAAGTGCAATCAAACAAATGACACATTCCATACATATGTTTCAAAATGCCAAATTTTTATGCCAATGTTTGGATTTTTTTACTTTGATAACATGACTCTTTGGGGCAGGGATATTTTTAATTGAAATAAAGAGAAATTCACTCAACCTGATTAATGCAAAGGTCATTGAATAATGTAGCAGTATCTCATGAAACCCAGGTGTGGAAAATACTGAGCACCATAAAGAAAAAAACTTGATGGACCCATTGCAGTTTATGGATTCAACTCATGGTAAGACAGTAAGAGAGTCTCAAAGTCACATCGCAAATGTATAATTATAGGGGCCTTAACTGATTTGCTTTTCACCACTCTTTCTTAAATAACTTCTCATTCAGGAGATTCAGTCTTTCAGAACTCAACTACTGAATGACTATTTAAGGCAATTTTGGTTTTATCCTGTCTTTAGTTCAACAGTTTGATTTCAGTTCTGGTATTCTAGCAAGATTTTAAATAATCAAAAGAAGTCTATCAATTTGTGTAAATTCAGTGAACATTTCTAGGAGAAGAGGCTGCTGAAACAGTGATCCAGAATTTTAGGCAGGAAAAGACTTAATGGACAGAGACAAGAAAAAAAATCTTAGAATCTTGGTTTCATGAGAAGGACAGAGACTAAAGGAATGTTAGTGTTTGGAACAGAGATTAAGTGTCAACATAATAACAAATGAAGAGCACTGGAGGGACAAGGTCATGCAGGGCCTCATAGATCACATGATGGACTGTTATTTTTATAGCTCCCATCTGGAAATAATTCCAGTGGTCAAAGTGAGAGCTGGGGATATTTTGAATAATTTTGAATGCAGTAGAGTTGGAGAGTAAAAGAATCTAAAAGATACAGACCACTAATAAACTTCACAAAATTTAGTGATGATTTGGTACTGAATATGAACGAGGAATGTTTCAAGCATGACTGTAATGATTTTTAAAACACTCAGACTTACAACCACTATGGAAAATAGTATGGCTGTACCTCAGAAAACTCAATATAGAACTATCGTTTGACCCAGCAATTCCACTCCTGGGCATATATCCAGGCAAAACTTCAATTGAAAAAGATACATGCACCCCTATGTTTACTGCAGCACTATTCACAATATCCAAGACATGGAAACAACCTAAATGTCCATCAACAGATGAATGGATTAAGAAGATGTGGTATATACAATGGAATACTACTCAGCCATAAAAAAGAACACAATAATGCCATCTGCAGCAACATGGATGGAACTAGAGACTCTCATACTAAGTAAGTCAAAAAGAGAAAGACAAATACCATATGGTATCACTTATATCTGGAATGTAATATATGGCACAAATGAACCTATCTACAGAAAAGAAACAAACTCATGGACTTGGAGAACAGACTTGTGGTTACCAAGGGGAAAGGGGAAGAAGTGGGATGGACTGGGAGTTTGAGGTTAGTAGATGCAAACTATTGCGTCTGGAGTGGATAAGCAATGAGATCCTGCTGTATAGCGCAGGGAACTATATCTAGTCACTTTTGATGGAGCATGATGGAGGATAATGTGAGAAAAAGAATGTGTGTGTGTGTGTGTGTGTGTGTGTGTGTATGACTAGGTCACTACTGAACAGCTGAAATTGACACAACATTGTAAGTCAACTATAATAGAAAAAATAAAAACCTTAAAAAAAAAAACACTCAGATTTTGACACTCCTCCCTTCAAAGGATAGAGCCTAATTTCCTCCCCTTGAATGTTGCCCATACAAAGTAACTTCTTGATAACGTGGATTCTGTAGTTTGCTATAAAATGCATTGCTACTTCCATCCAGATCTCTTTTGGATCATTCACTCTTCCCTCAGCCACTCAAACAGCTACACAGAAGAAAATGAGAGCTTCCACCAGTAGGATTTACCAACTTGCCAGTCATTGACTGAGCCACCTTAAAATTGGATTCTCTACCCCAGTCCAGCTTTCCCATAACTGCAACCCTAGCTGATATTTTGACAGTAACCTCATGAAAGATTTTGAGCTAAGACACCTACCAAAGCTGTTCCTGATATTCTGACCCACAGAGAGTTGGAGGCTAACAAATATTCATTGTTGTTTTAAGCCACTAAATTTCAGGATAATATGTTATGCAGCAGTAGTTAAGTAACATGTCAAGTCTTAGCTTTCTGGCTTGAGCAACTATATGTATGAAGATATTATTTGCTGATATAAAACAGCATGAAAAGGGGGACCAGATCTGAGAGTTTTGATAATGGATTCAGTTTTGAACCTGTTGAATTAAAGCATGGTTTTAAAACATCTAAGAGGAACTCATCCAATAGGACAGGTTATCTACGCTGAAAAACAAAATTTTACAATGGTATTTTACTGGATAGTTCCTTTGAACATTTTTAGTAAGCATGCTGGCATGGAAGGGCCATCACACTTGCCACCTTCTGCCTAGAAAAGCACTCTCTAGAGCCCACTTTATTGCTCCCTCAATCTCCTTCAACTCTCCACTGAAAAGGTCTCCTTGAGGAGTTCCCTGGTGGCTTAAGGATCTGGTTTTGTCACTGCTGTGATGCAGGTATGATCCCTGGCTCCACATACTGTGGGCATGCCCAAAGGGTAAAAAAGATCTCATTGAATCCCTCAGCTAAAAAATATCTTCCCTTCTCACATTTTCTCTTCCCTTTCTGTTTCTGCTTTACTTTTCTCTATAAAATGTATCATTAGCTAAAATACTTGGAGTTCTCTGTGGCACAATGGGTTAAGAATCCAGCGTTGCCACTGCAGCAGCATGGCAGTGGCATGGGTTTGATCCCTGGCCCAGGAACTTCCACATGCCATAAGGGTGGCCAAAAAAATAAATAATAAAAAATAAAATGCTATTTATTTCACTTATTTATGTTGATGTTTTCCTCTACTGGGAGAAAACTTCACAGAAGCAGGGATTTTTGCTAACTTACTACTGTATCTTCCAAACTTGGGACACTGATTGGCAAATAGGAGCTAGTCCATACATGTTTTTGGATTAAATGAACAAATAGTACATATTTGTGAGATGGATAAATAATATATATTTTAAAAACAGTATTTGGAACTCAATAAACTTTCAATAACATATTATTATTATTTCCATTGAAGTTAGTCTTCAAGAGAGTGGTTCAAGGGAGGCTATGTTTCCCCAGTGATGATACCAGACAAAGTCAGTGATTCAACGCTTTCAACTTTAGTGTAACCCCAGAGAGTAATAAAAGCACCCTTTATTTGGTTTAGAAGATCACTGTCTCTTTGGAAAGTAGAGCACACAGAGTCTTTGTCTGGATGCTGCTTCATGTTTTCTCTCAGAGAAAAAAAATGTCTTCCTTAAAAAGAAGAGGTGAAAGCTACAGCAAAAACTTCTACAGTTTATAGTTCTCTCCTTATTCTATCTAAGCATTTTTGGTAAATCACTTTTTAAAATCTAAATTCCAAATTTGTCAATCAGGCATTTACAATAATTAGGTTTAAAATTATAAACTTAGATCTGTAGCTTTATATACATATATCATTACACTACATGCCATACACTAGCTACATGTGTCAGGGTTTCAGTAAAACTCTATTTAATTCCCCTAAACAACAACAAAAAAGCCAAGTTCTAAAAAATCTAAGAATAGGCATCCCCGTTGTGGCCCAGTGGTTAACAAATCCGACTAGGAACCATGAGGTTGCGGGTTTGATCCCTGGCCTCGCTCAGTGGGTTAAGGATCCGGTGTTGCCGTGAGCTGTGGTGTAGGTTGCAGAAGCGGCTTGAATCCCTCCTTGCTGTGGCTCTGGCATAGGCTACAGTTCTGAGTAGACCCCTAGCCTGGGAACCTCCGTATGCCGCAGAAGCGGCCCCAGAAAAGGCAAAAAGACAAAAAAAAAAAAAAAAAAAAAAAAAAATCTAAGAATAATCCAAATAAAAAATTTCTAAATTCTTATGGAAAGGCAAATTCTTTTGGAAGAGTAAAATGAGCAGATTTCTAATATAAGACAAAGAAGAGTATTTCTTCTTCAATATTTTATTTAATATATAACATATATGTTTATATATAACATACACTTAACTTGTTACATATTTAATGTATATTGTGTTATATATTTAATATAAAAATTTGTATATATTTATATACAATATTTAATATATTAATATATAACATATTTGCATGTACATATACACATACATATGTGTATCCACATACATGAATATATATACCTATACATTTGTATAGATTTATATGCTGATGTCTATAGATACACACATACATATAAAACATATTTCTGTGTTCATTTAGTTATATATACATGCCAAAAAATCAGTTACTGAACACTCTAGATGCAGTTGAGGAAAATATCAATAAAGCCTCTGTGGCCAAGGAATGTACTTTATGGTAGAAGAAACAGACAGTAAACAAACACAGAAGTAATCGAGATAGAGATTGTTCTATGTTCTCAGGAGAAAATAGCCAGGATGATCAAAAGGGCAAATAAATGGAGAGGCCATGTTGGATGATTGATTGATGAAGACTTTCTAAGGAAGTGAAATGTGAGCTGAGTCGGAGCAGAGGGAAGCCTATTTCAGGCAGAGAAAACAGCTACTTCAGACGTGGTGCTTTGACAACTGGCAATCTATTGACAAAAATAACAAACTTCATCTATTTCATAGCATGAACATGATTAAAGCTCTAAATATGTAAATAATTAAATAATTTTTTTTTGACCATACCCACAGCATGTGGAAATTCCTGGGCCAAGGATTGAACCTGCACCTCCACAGCAACCCAAGCCGCTGCAGGGACAATGCCAAACCCTTAACCTGCTGCACCGCAGCAGGAACTCCTGGGTTAAAAAGTACTTTTAATCTGTATTTTGAACCCATTATTCCAGCCAATCTATGAATCAAGGGGGAAGTAAGCAAGCAGCCACAAATTCAAGGAAGGAATAGTCTACCTGCATAAATGCCCTTATGGGAAAATCATGGAGAATATACTGCAGCAAAATGAAGGAGTGAAACAGGAGATGGAATCCTGTAAGGAGCTGATACAACTTAGAAAGTAGCAGTGGAATTTCCTCAGATGACACCTATGCCAAGGCCTCAGAAAACAGTCTTGTTTTGATCAGAGAAGGATAGAAATCTAGGAAGGCCATTTTGCTGTCGGGGACCATGAAGTTTGGAATATATTGAACAGACAAAATGGCAGGTTTAAGAATGTGAGGGGAAAAAAATGAGTCTTTGAAGGAGCACTGATGCAAGTAAAGACAAAAGAAGACAATTAGAAAATTGAGGGAAAACAAAATGGAAAACAATAAAGAAATAAAGATATTATTCAAATGTATGGAAATGATCATCATCAGAAGAAAAGCACACAAACATTTAGAAATGGATGCACTACAGGTGTTCTCCAGTGGTGCAGCAGTGTTAAGGATCCAGCATTGTCACTACATCAGCTTTGATCACTGCTGTGGCATGAGTTGGATCTCTGGCCTAGGAACTCCCACATGCCATGGGGGCAGCCGAAAAAAAAAAAAATGTTTTCTCTAAGGAAAAAGAGCTAAATGCAAGGAAGATTGGGTTGAAGTGCTACAAACATCATTAAAGCTTCTATACCATTTGATTTTTAATCCATATGCAAAACATACTTTGAAAAAAGATTACAGTAAAGGATTAAAAATATACAAGAATTTGTTTAAAACTTGTCATAAACAAGGCAAGATAAAATAGAAAGGTTGATTTATTTAGTACCCACACTTACTCTTTTTCTTCATTAAACATTTATTGAAAATGTACAATATGCTAAGCATTGTTATGGGACTTGAATTCAGCAACAAACAAAACAGGCTAAAATCCTTGATCTCCATGAGCTTGCATTCTAGCAGAATGGAACAAAATTAACTAGAAAGAAAACAAATTAGTAAAGTAGAGCCTATTTTGAAAGAAAGGAAAATTTAGAGCAAAGAAAAGGATAATCAGAAGTGATATGCTCAGGGGAGGGGGGAGGGAGTGGGACAGACTGGGAGTTTGGGGTTAATAGATGCGAACTATTATGTTTAGAATGGATAAGCAATGAGGTCCTACTGTACAGCACAAGAAACTATATCCGATCAACTGTGATGGAACATGATGGAAGATAATATGAAAAAAAGAATGTAGATATATACATGTATATGTATGACTGGGTCACTGTGCTATATAGCAGAAATTGGCACAACATTGTAAATCAATGATACTTTAATATGAAATTAAAATTAATAAAAAAGAAGTGATAGGATGTGGGGGACATGTGAATGTTTTAAGTAGAGTAGTTAGAATAAGATTCACTGAGAAAGAGATGCTTCATCCGGGTGTTGAAGGAGGTCATGGAGTTGGCCACCTGAGTTATCTGAAGGCAGAGTATTTATTTCAGGCAGAGAGGGCAACCAGTGTGAAGGTGTAAGCCGGGAACATGCTTGATGTATTCACAGAACCAAAAGGGATGAGAATGGAGTTAGCAGGGGGGATAATAGCTGAGAAATCAAATCAAAGGATTAAATGGAACAAAAAAATCATGTGGGTGTCAGAGCCTTTATAAGGATTGGCTTTTACTTTTATAAGGAATGGAAGTTTTTAAGGCATTAGTAAATATAAGCAATGGCAGGCCTTTCATTTGTAAAGAACCATCACAACGTTCCTGTTCAACACAGACAAGGATGGGACTGGGGTGGTTGGCGGGGACCAGTTAGATTACTATTACAGTCAAGGGGATGGTGGCCCCAACCCAGCTGTCATATTAGAGGTGATAGGAAGTGGTCATATTTTGGACATATCTTGAAGCTTGAAACAAGATGATTTCTGACTGAGAGTGGTCAAGGAGAAGCCCATGTTTTCTGGTCTAACTGGAAGGATAGATTTGATTACCCCCAAATTGAAAACTGAGTGGAATAGATCTGGGGCAAAAATCTGGAGAGCGGTTTGGGGCATGCGCAGTTTGAGATTCCATCTGCTCTCTTACCTGGTGAATACGCAGTTGGTTCTAACATCTGTAGTCCGAGGAAGGACACCTTTTTTATTGCTTAAGGCACACATTTAGAAAGTGTTATAGACAAATAGATAGCAAGGGAATAAGTGCAGGTAGAAAAGAGAAGAGGTGGAGGAGAGAAGAAAAGAGCAGACTGGAAAGAGCAGCCAGTGAAGTAGGAGGAAAACCAGTAGAGTGTGTGTCCTGGAAACCAGTTAAAAGTACAGCAAGGAGGAGGCCGTGATTAACCATCAAATGCTGCTGACTGGTTGAGTAAGATGAGGACTGAGAATGAGCCATTGCATTTTGTTAGGTGGATGTCAACTGTGACTTTGACAAGTGCAGTCTTAGGGAACGCCTGGAGGTGAAAGCCTAATTAGAAGGGGTTCAAAGGAGAATTATAAAGAAATTGTGGCAGTGAGCATGGCTCCAATGGCAGGTCTTTGAAATAACACATCAATACTAAAAACTTAGAAACAACAGGGAGCACAAAAATAAATTAATTAGAATTGCTTAAATGCCATATCCTCCAGTACCTTCATTTGCTTATTTGAGTGGAAAGTGATGCTCTTCCACTGAATTCTTATTGGCCATTGGGCTCTGTCACACACTGGTTTCCATTGTTGACGTGTGACACACATGCCTTAATCTCTTCTGCTGTAAACTTCAGGGCTAAGGCAGAGGCTGTGTCCTATCACTCATCTTACTGGAATTAAATCAACAAATAACAGGGTCTTTCTAGAATCTTTCTATAGAGCTCAATTTAATAAAGGGTGAATCACTCGAAGCACTTCATTCCTTATGTTCCAAACAAATCTCAACCAGTTTAACTTGTCAAAAGATCACTGAATGTGGTATCAGAACCATTTTTCTAGTGATAATTAGAAAGTTATTATATCAAACCAATGGGGGAAAAGCTGATTAAGAATTGTGCTTCTCTTCATAATCTTATTTGACTAAATATCCCTTAGACCTTTAAAATATGCATAAACCTTGTTTAAAAACATATTCTCTAAATTTCACTTTAATCTGTGTGCATTGTACTCCAAATCTCATAAAAATACAGTAAAGATAAGCGAGAAAAAGCACCTTAATCCTACCAACCAGAAATGAGCAATACAGAAATCATCCTAATTTTACTTGAGATTTTTAAATTGAGTTATATTTACAAAGGATATAACACAACAGAAATAGTATTATTTTATTGATTAATTTTTTTGGCTGAAGCCACAACATGCAGAAGTTCTCTGGCCAGGGATCGAACCCACGTCATAGCTGTACCCAGAGCCACAGCAGTAACAATGCCAGATCCTTAAGCCGCTAAGCCACCAAGGAACTCCAGTATTGCTTTATTTTGAACTAATTTTATTTGTATCCATGCTTACTAATAAATGCATTTTTATAAATCTCCAAATCAGTAAGATTGAGGGCATAAAAGCATGGTATTTTAAAGCACCAGTCCCTGAGTATCTGAACCTGAAAAGAGATGTATGCAGAATATTAAAGTGGAGTCCTGCTAAGGTTTGTTCCCTAATAGTATTGAAATAGCAGAGCACTGACTTACTCAGATTATGGCAGATATTCCCTTTTGTGTGACTACAAATGTTTATGTTAATGTCACCTTTCTATGGAATGTGTTCTGACTTAAGCATGTTTGAGTTATTGGACTTGTTTCTTCCTGTGGCGCAGGAAGCCCAGCCTTTGCTGATCATTACATTCCTTTAAGGAGAGAGAAATGGCACAGAATGAAGAAGGGACTCAAACAATAAAGCAAAAAGGAGTTTATAATTGAAAGTGGTAAGGAAAGGTAAATACAGCAATGAGCATAGTGTTGTTCAATTTCCCTCTAGTGAAAATTAGACTGTACATCAAGGGTTTTATTGGATTACATTCTTTTTAAAAATTAAGAGAGAGAAAAGCTCAGCAAGATAGAGGCAGTGATGTTAACATCATACTTACAGCTAATACCCAGCTAAGGGCCCTTCTCCCCTTCTCTCTCCCTGCCTCACCTCCATTCTTTCCTCCCCTACCTTCCTTCTACTTATGTGCCTGAACTATTTGGGGCAAAACATTTACATTTTCCCAGGAAACAAAAGGATTGTAAAAACTGCTGAATTATAGAAGTTATTTCCTCTTCCTGTAAAACATATGTTTTCCTTTAATCAAGCATAACAAAATCCCTGGAGACAAGGCTTTATAGGAAAAGACCAGCTATTTTCAAGATGTAAAGGACAAGATTCAGAGATATCCATATACACCCCTACACTGCCAAACTGGGTGTTCACATATAGAACTCTGATAAGATCAAAAATCTGAGAGTGGGTCTCATTCATACATATATATATACTTATTATTATTATTAATTATGGCTACACTCACAGCATAAGTTCCCAGGTCAGGGACCGAATCTGAGCTGCAGTTGCGACCTACACTGCAGCTGTGGCAACTTGGGATTCTTTAACCCATGGTGCCAGACCAGGGATGGAACCTGTGCCTCTGCAGCAACTCTAGCTGCTGCAGGCTGCAGTTGGATTCTTAACCCACTATGTTGCAGCGGGAACGCCTCATTCTTATATTTTTTTATGAAACAATTAAAAAAGTCTTACTGTGATTCTAATTGAATGAGTCACATTTCGCCTTTTAAAGAATGATGTGATCATTTCTTTTTCTACTTTAGAATAGTCTAAATTACTGTGCTCTTTTGGAAAAATAAGCAATTAGTTTAAGTGATGTGGGTTCTACCTCTGGCTTTGCCACCTAAATGAGCATGGCCTGAATAGAGGAAGGTGACAAGGACATGCCTAGGATACGTCCTCAACCCGCTCCCCCTGGCCCCTGAAGAGCTCTGCAGAGTGGTGGGGGCTTCTGCTGAGGCATGCTGGATTGACTCTCTTGAGAGAGCTGGCAGCACGGGCTGCACTGGTACCAGAGGTAATGTAGACTCGGCTCTAGCCTGTGTTCTGCAATCCTTAAATAAGCTTAAATCTGTCTGCTTGGTTGCTCATCTTTATCTCAACTGATGACCTTGCCTCCTACTTCAAAAAGAAGTGAGCACTCAACTGCTGAATTATGAAGCCACAATTCCCATCTCTACCGCCAGCCACATTCCCAGAGAAATCTAGTCCCAAGGAAAGATTTAGTCTCTTCTGGTTCAAAAGCTACCCTTTAACTACAGCTCTTGATTTTCTCCCTTTTTATCTCATCAGTGACTTTCCCCTCGTCTCTTCCTAGGCATTTCCTAATCTGTTGACTTCTATCTTTGAAGATGTAAGCGAGCTCAAACCTCCTTTCATTGTAAAAGCAAAACCAAACAGGAGTTTCCTTGTGGTGCCTTGGGTTAAGGATCTGTCATCGTCACTGCAGCTGTGCCACTGCTATGGCATATGTTTGATCACTGGCTTGGAAACTTCCACCTTCCAAGTGCAGGCAAAAGAAGTTAAAAAAAAAACTAAACAAAAAATCAAGACCTGCCAATATCAACTGCGTCCACTTATGCTTCCTCTTGCAGTAGCCTCTTTAAAAAAAAAAGTAATCTATATTTATCTTTTTCTTTAACTCACCATTCATTGTTATGATAACATATTTGTGCATGTATTTTTGCACCAAAAGTGTGTTTGAAAAGGCTACTAAGAACCTTCCATATTTCTTTTTGTTTCTATGGCATTTGATATTATTGCATTATTGATCATTCTTTTATTTCCAAAACTTTTGTTTGATTGTTAAATTCTGTGTTAGTTCTTTTTCTCTATCATACTGCACCCCATCTTTTTTTTTCTTTTGCCAATACCTCTCTTTCTGCCCATCCCTTAGAAGCCAATGTTTTCAAAACAGTGCTTTTCAAATATGAGTGTGCTTATGACTTCTCTGTGGGTCTTGATAACATGAAGATTCTGATTTCATAAACCTGTGGTGGGATCCAGAGTCTGCAGTTCTAACAACCTCCCGGGCGATGGTTATTCTCCTGGTTAAAAGACCACGTTTCGAGCAGTAATGCCCTAGGCAGGGAAGGACTTTTTGTCATCTGCAAGCCCCAGTGGATTACAGGTGTGCTGTACTTGCAGCTCTGCAATAGGCAGGCTGGAGTCAGGCTTGGCAATGGTGTGTCACCAGGCTTGTTTGTTTGCCCCAACAAAATGACACATCCATGTATGCTCAAGTGTAAAACAATGCAGGAAAACCTCACCCCAGAATCCTAGCCGTCCAGTCTCATCTAGTCCCAGGTCTTGTGCTCTTAGCTCTCGGCTAAAGTTTTCCATTGAACTGGGTCTCTCACAAGCATCATTTTTATCACATGTATGTAACTTAGGATACTTTCTACATGGCTACTCCTCCTCCTTTAGTTCTATTCTTGTCATGACGCTATTGTTCACCCAGTTACTGAAGGTATAAGTAGGAGAATTATCCTGGACCATCCTCTCTTTATCTTCTACGTCCAACTGACCGACAAGTTTGTTTGTTTTTATCATCTCTTATACTGCTCCTTTCTCTCCATTTCTGGGATGTTCTATTGCATTGACCAGTTTTGCCCTCTGCACTGTCAGCACACTTTCTTCTAAGTTCTCCATATTACTTCCTTTTTTGATAACAGTTAAACTTTATTGAAACACACCAGCATATATATTCTTACAATAAACATGCAACCATTCTGCTTGAATATTAGTAACATAATGTGTTATAGAAAAATTATAAATTTCCCCTTTCTCATAAGAAAAATCAAAGTCATGGTCACAGGTTATTTATTTTACTTCAAATATTAGGATTGAAAAAATAATAAAAAGAGGGTAAAAATAAATACTAACTGCTGTAATTAGAAAGATCAACCCTGATGTCTACTTCTTAGACTAGGTTGATGTTTAGACGCATTTAGAAAAGTCTTGGAAATTTTCAGAGGTCTTCAGTACCTGCACTCAACTAACCTGCAAAATTATCAGTGTTCCCTTTTTTTGTATAATAATTTAGCAATATTCAAATTATTAAAAAGATATATAACACCAGTTTTTAAAAATTAATATTTAAAAAACAATTAATTTTGGCAAAAAGTAAAAGATGATAGAGCTGAAACATTTTGAGAAATGTTTTTAAATGGAAACTTCCCTTATTTTGGAGAATTATAATTAAAATATGGCTTCTGTCCGCCTCTCCGGACTTGTCTCTCACACCGTCCCTGTCATGTAGCTTCCAGTCACATTGAACCTGCTGTGGTTCCTGCATTTTTCATGCTGTTTAGTGCATATACATCTTTGCACAGCCCATTGATTCTGCCCAGACCACCTTTGCTTCTCACTCTGAAAGTTGTCCTGCCCCTGACCTCACAGCTTTCTGCCCTCCTGTGTACTTATTTTTGTTGTTACTTTTCAGGGCTGCATCTGCAGCATGTAGAAGTTCCAGGCCAGGGATCTAACCCATGCCATAGATCCTTAACCTGCTGCACCACAAGGGAACTTCCCCTCTTGTGTACTTATTGAATCCTATATTCCCGTTAAAGCAATTTTCACACACTGTGATAATAACACACTGCGTTATTACTTTCCTGTGCATCTCTCCTCTAAACAAGTGCTCTCCAAACTTCTGTAATTGGCCACTCCAAAACTTAAAAAATATCTGAACATGCACTTCCAATAAATGTATACACTATTACATATATGTTTGCATGTATACTGATTGAGAAAAAAAATCCTTGACAATATTCCGCTCATATATATGCATAGTACTAAAAATCTATAGATCAAATTCATCCGTTGGATTTTTTTTAATTTTTATTTTTTTAAACATAGTGATTCACTAGTTTTACATATTATACTCCATTTAAAGTTATTATAAAATATTGGCTCGATTCCCTATGCTATATATTACATCCTTGTATATTATCCATGTTACTTCTTTAGTGATATCTCTGAAACACAATCTGATTGTGTTCCTTTCCTACTTATCATGTTCCCTTTTGCTTCAGTAAAAAGACTGAGTTTCATAGTGGTGAGTGCAAAATGTGAGCTGAAGCCTCCGGACTTCCCTTTGCATCCAAAAAAACTAAACATGCTGCTTCCATTTGTAACTTAGTGGCCAGAATTTGGCCACGTGGACTCACAAAGCTACCAGAGAAACTGAGGAAATTTTTAGCTTCTTGGAAATGCCTCTAAAGATAAGCCCCTTCCTCTTTTTTTTTTTTTCCCCCCTTCCTCTTTTCTGGTAGCTGGAAAGCAGCTATGATGACTGGAACTCAAGGAAGAAACCCCATGTTAAAAATGACAAAACAATGCAACTAGAGATTCTCATACTAAGTAAAGTAAGTCAGAAAGATTAGGATAAACACCATGTGGTATCACTTATAAGTGGAATCCAAAATATGGTACAAATGAACCTATCTACAGAACAGAAATGGACCCATAGACATAGAGAACAAACTTGGGGTTGCCAAGGGGGAGAGGGGAGGAAGTGGGATGGACTGGGAGTTGGGGGGATAGACCACGATGGAAGATAATATAAGAAAAAGAAGATTCATGTGTGTGTGTGTGTCTGAGTGTGTCTGTGTGCGCGCGCGTGCATGCGTGTGTGTATGACTGGGTCACTTTGCTGAACAGCAGAAATTGGCAAAACATTGCAAATCAACTATACTTTAAAAAAAAGAAAGAAAGAATGCCAAAACAAGAAGAGAGAAAGAGCAATAAACTCCCAGAATATTCTAGACATGGTCTTTTTCCTTCCATGGTTTTTCTTTTTCCTTTTTCCTTTTTTGAAAGAAAAACAAATCTTTCTTAAACCAACATTATTGTGCAATTTGTCAGTCACAAATGAACCTAATCTGAACTATCACAGCAATAAATGGCTAGTCTGTTTATCCCTTGTTTATTTTCCTGCCACTCAACATCTCTCCCACCTATCACTATAATGGATTTTAGAAAAAGAAATAGGTTTTTTTTGGAATAAAGGCTACTGATATTAAGTGAAGTGAGAAATTACAGCCGTGATGCTAAGCACACATTTTCTGTTCAGGAGAGATTAGCACATTTCTGACTGTGTTAATTTAAAAAAATGTGTACTCTGTAGATGGATACAGCATCACACTACATTTTTGAAGCAGTGAATTAAATGCAACTACTTGGTGTGTATAAAATCCCCCCAGCCCTTCAAAGACAGAGCAGAGACTTGATTCTAAGTATTCTTTCTCCAAATTCCCTCTTTTTTTTCACATGTACACACAAATGCATCAAGTGAATTTAGAAAATTATAAAAGAAACTAGCTCTTTACTGCAGAGGTATAAATCTCATATTCTTTTTTTTTAAATCTTATATTCTTTTCATTACCATATTTTTGAGGTTGAATTTTCATATGCTTTAGGAACTTGAATTTTTTAATACCAATAAAGATTTTCCAGTGAAATTTTGGCTGTAAGTTGACATATAGGATAACTGTACAGACAAACAGAGATTGTCATACACTTTGGCCTTTTGCAGTAGAGCAAATTTTTCAGTTCACATATTATTATTTAGGGGGAAATATTTCCACTACACTTAAAACCTAACTCTTCATGATAATCTCTGGAGGCCCTAACCGAGGTCACATCTATTCAAGATATGGCAGGAAGAGAGAGATCCTCTCAATTTCAGGGATTTAAGGGGGAAAAAAAGGAGGATTTTGTAATCTTTTAAAGGGTTTTAAGGTTGTTGGAAAGAAACAGCATAAGGCAGAAAGGAGATTTCTAATAGTTTTTATCCATATAATCCTCTGCTACTCTATTCTTCCCAATAAATAAAACAAAAGGCAAGATTAAAAACACAGACGGCTCCCTTATTCCTATTAGGCTGTACTATACAAAGGTGGGTCCATTAGACTACAGGTAACTCCCTTCTTAAATAGGAATATTTAAGAATTTATGGAAAATACTCAATGCATGTTAGAGTGTTTTATCATTTTTAATAAAGTAATTTCTAGAGATGGATTGTTTTTAAGGTTTTCATTAAGATTTCATTACACATGTCATTCTTCTTTCCCTTTTAAGGAATGTAATTGTTTTTAAAACTATGAAAAGTCATAAATCTTTTCTTAGATTTTTGTTTTCTTTAATCCACCAATAATTAAGGTTCAATCCTCAGACTTCTGATACACTGAACAAACACATTTAAATGGTACCAATTAACAAAAATATATGTATGGTAACATTAACAGAACTAGTGAATACAAGTAGCTTATCTGAATATTTTCTTCCCACATGATCAAGTGAGGACAATGAAATATTTTGTTTAGAAATAAAGAAACCTATGATTTGCATAAATATTTGCTGATGTCTTCTAACACCCTATAAGAGGCATATAGATTTTTTTCCCAGGAAGTTAGTTCTACAACAACATAGAACATGGATTTATTAGACAGTAAAACTTGTGGGGTTCACAACAGAGATGTTACTATGAAGTTTGCCATTTCACATGGAGCCTTGTCTTTGCTAATGATCTTTTCCTGTCTGAAACACTCTTCCCTCTTTCCTGCCCACTCACATTCCATCAACTGCTGTGGTCCATTTAAATTCCCTGCTTCGTTATAAAATATGTATACTCCTTTTCATTCCAAAAAAAGATGTTTCTCTTTTCCCAATATTTATCATTGTCACTATTTTTAGCAGTTATTCATGACTGCATTTTCAGTAATTTCCAGCAAAAAAGAAATTATCATTCAACCACCCTGTATAGAGTCTCTTGGACCTAAAACATTAAATGTATATGAGTAAACAGATTAAAGACAAAAACAAATATTTTGTGATATCAATGGTTCTCAATTTATGTAGGATATTGGAAACCTGTCGGTGATTCTGATCCCAGAACTGTGATAGATACCACAATAGAAATTCAAATATTAGGCCTTGAGAATATGCCTTATTTAGTTAATCATTATTTAGGATGGCCATTTAATTAGGTCCTATTTTTTCAGTGCAGAGAACTTACAAAAAGTTGATCATTAAAAATTATGCATTGATTTAAAATATATTTTACATATATTGTATATGTGTGTGTATATATATGTATATAATGTATATATGTAACTGTTACTTGCTTCAACCATTTTTCTATTAAGTGCTATTTCCCCTTTTCCAATGTTTAAAAGAAGAAGCTATCATAATGGAAACTCAGTACTGCTTCAGTCAGTAGAGATGGGAATAGATCCCAGAAAGGAACAAGTGAGACATACGTAAATAGTGAGAAAATGGAAATATGTAGGATATTTTTTTTTCTGGAAATTTTTCTGTGAAATAAAAGAGAGGTAAAAGGCAAGTGGGTAAATGCATTACCACAGACAAATAAAATTGGGACGACAGAAAAAAAAGCACTCCATCTTTTACTAAATTTTCTCCTAAATTCTAGAAGCAGAGAAGGAGGGCATGGTGTTTTCATTTATGCCTAGAGAGAATTACTTATTTGAAATGATCAATCTGCTTTGGGGAAAAAAAGTGCTCCATTTCAGAAATGAGTGAGCCCTTTCAGTGTGCTAGATGCTTTTTTAGGTCCTGGAGATAGAACTGGAAATATGTTACTGTCCCTGCCCTCCAGGACTTCACAGTATGAACTAGAGGTGGTATCAAGGCAATGACCACAGCCCTAGGATGGGGCAGTAATAAAGGCACTGGATTCCTGGAAGTACAAAGGAGGTATCTTCACCTAGACGTGGGGGAGATCAGAGAAGGATTCTTCAGGAAGGTAAGGTAAGTTGAGTAGAAATTAGCCAGAGAGATGGATATGCATTCCTCCCAATCATTCAATGGATGGTATTTTTTTTTTTCTTTTTAGGACCACATCTGCAGCATATGGAGGTTCCCAGGCTAGGGGTCAAATCAGAGCTGCAGCTGCCAGCCTACACCACAGCCGCAGCAACACGAGATCCAAGCCATGTCAGCAAACTACACCACAGCTCATGGCAACACCAGATCTCCAACCACTGAGCAAGGCCAGAGATTGAACTTGCAGATGGATGGTATTTTAGTGGTCATTTCATTAAAGTTGAAATCACTTATTTTTCCCCAAGTCCCCACCTTAAGTATCATGTGGCCAATCTGAACCAAACCAAACTGAACAAGGTAAACATTTTTTTTTTTTATAATTTGCTCACCCCCTACTGACCATTAATAATCTTTCCTACTTCCTTTTCTGTTAGTAGCACTTTACTTGTTCCTATCATTTTCTGCCAATTGGTTCTTATTTTTAATAGTAACATTACTGTCAGCTTTTTATATATACTCCTTAACTCCTGAATTGGAGAATATCCAGTAACAACAGTACTAACTATTGAGATCCTGTCTATAACAACTATAAATTTCACTTTAAAAAGGAATAGGAACTTTTATCTTACACTGAAAACAAAAGAAGGTCAACAGAGTCTAAATCATAGAAAAATAAACTGTAAATATTATCTCCAAGATTTTTTTTAAAGAAAAGTTTCATGAAATTATGAACATAATTGAGCAGTGATGCTCGTAGGGGCAGCAGAGATCTGAAATTTGCTGATGGGAGTCTAATGGCTTTTGGGTACTTTATGCATTTACGGAAAAAGATGTCCCTAAAGTTTTCTGATGCTTTTAGGATTAAATTATCTTAAAGGGTGTCATCAAAGAAATGATGTCAACTATTTGCTTACTTTACAGAGCTTCAAAGCCTTAACAAAATCCAAAACAATATTGCTTTATTTCTAGGTCATGACCACAAATGGTAAAACTATACAACTGTAGTCTAAGTTATCATGAAAAGTGGCAACATTTACACCATGTTTTCTCAACAAGGGTGACACCATCCCAAGGGGGATAGGTGAGGGTTTTATCTTGGGGGTGAAAAATCTTCTTATGCATAAAGTACAGGTCTATCTCTCTTATTGTGTTTCTTTATCTATATTCCACACATGAGCCAACACATGTTATACTGTGATACTACAATTTCATTCAGGCAGTTAGGAAAAAAAGGCTAAAAATATCTTGAAAAGGCTCCACAGGAGGTGCAGATGAGGAAAAAAAAGGTTGAGAAAGAATACATCATGCAATACGAAGTTCAACTTTTCATGGTGATAAGGAGAAGCAAACCCATTGCTTTTCCACTAGATACTACCAATTTATATCTGTTTCACAACCTCTTCTCAGAGCAGGTAACATCTTCTGAGTTGATCTGTTTGATTTTATATCTTTATGAGATCTTGAACACAAGATTTCCTTTTCATCCCAAGTGAAGATTTAAATAGAAGTGAAATCTGAAGTTATAGATAGGTAAACAAGTGACAGACAGGTAGGTGTCATCTCAGTGCTTATTTGTTGTTTATTAAGCATCTACTCCACAAATGGCATTGAATTAAATATTATAGAGGTAAAGCAAAGATCAGAAGCAATCCTATCCTCATGGGACTTACAATTAAGAGAGAGAGACAAGACTCATGAAAAATTAAAACACACAAATGAAGGTAATGTCACATGTCCCACCCCTACTACAGTGGTATATTACTGAAAGCTGAAATTCTGTCTCTTCAGCACTTTGCACACTGCCTGGAATATATAGGCATTGTGCCATAGATTTTTATCAAATCATGAAGAGATTCAGAGAGAATGCTACAGGCACTCTAAAACTAGAGCATACAAGTTTCGTGCATGGAGCAACCACATGGAAAAGGTTATCAATTCAATCCATGTCCTAATAAAACCACACCTTCCGCAAGCAAGAGTGTCATTTTAAGTAAATAGACAAGCATTTTAAAAAAAAGAAAAAAATACAGGAACAAATATTTGGAGGGGGGCACAGGCAGCAAAGGAAATACCCTATGGCCAAGAGAAAATAGAATTACACTTTGGTTTTTATTAATTAAAATTGCTTGACAAATATTTTCCTTTTCAGGAAAAGAGGTCCTTATTGCTGGAAATTTTAAAGTTTACAGGATGACTACCTGTTACATATATTTTTGAAAAGTCTTTAAATTTCAGTAGGATATTGAATGGACCAGTTACCTCTAAGGTAAGCCCAACTATCCTATACTGGCAATGTTTGAAAAATATGATCATAAATATCTCAGGGTCTATCATTCCTAATTGATCATTTTTGTTTGTATGCAAATGTATGCACTCCTAAAGAATTATTTACCATTTGCATTGAAAGTTATTCCATTCAATAAACTACTACCAGATGGTGTTACTAAGCTTTCTCTTTTATGCTGTTCCTAATTGTACCACTAAGTTTACTGCTTCTGTGTATCAAGTTGTTTGAGAGGTACTAGTACTACTTCCTTCTAAAAGCATCTTTAATATGATAATCTGAAAGGATTTCAGAGCTTTTTTTTTTCCTTTTAACTATTGTTTCCTCTTCTGAAAACATGAGGGTTTCAAACTGTTTCCTTAAAATGTGTGTGACTGCCATGCAGTTGTGAGAATAGCTTCATTTTCTATAACTGAACAGCTCATTCCATCCCCACATGTTTCTGTTTGTTGCTAAACAGCTGGTCCAGTCTTGGAAGTCCTGCCTTCACTCCAAGACCAGTTGTCCATATATGACTCACTTATTTCCTCTTTATGGCATTTTCCCAAGCAAGAAAAAACTATGGCTCTCTCCTAGTGGAGAGAGACAAACCACCCATGTTCCCACATGGACGTCTGCATACATATGAGTTCATTTTCAATATGTATAGTTAATCCAAGTATAAGGATAATCATTTGGAGAAAGGTTAAGAGGCGGGTTTGGTGGGAAAATCTAGGAGGACCCAACCTATTAGGCCTCATGAAGTAAGAAAAAGTAAAAGATGCTTCTTTTCCAAAGTAATTCCCTAAAAATCTCCTGAGAAAACTTAAGTGGATAAGATATATCATCCAAGATGGTGGACTGTTTATGAAATTAGTTTAAATTAGAGCACTTGAAGGCTCTATAGAAAAGTGATAGATACATGCTACTGATAAGAGCAGGTCCATGGGATCAACAGTATAAAATTATGGCAAATGTCACTTTGTCACTTGGTTAGGATCGGTCTCATCTCCACAGGTCAGCTCAGGGCTGAGTACTTCTTCTCTGAGTGCCTTGCTCTGAATGCTCTATGTTCACTGCATATAAATATTTTCTCCACTCTTCTTTGTAAACAGTATGGTCACCTTCGTAACAACTTTAACTGTTAAATCTACAGTTCAAGCATTGTGTCTGAGTTCTCAGCTGATAATAGGATACCCAGATCCACTGCTAGCATCTCAAACTCAAAACACATAAAAACCCAAGTTCAATGTCTTCTTTTCCTCCAAGAATGCAAACCTTCTACCTGGTTTTCTTTCTCTAAAGAGATCATATTTTGATGAAAAATTCAAACATGATCTTCAAACTCTGAAACAAGCAGGCTGTACCTTTCTTCTAGTAGTTTTGTAGTTGTTGTCTATTTACATAATTTTACTATTGCTAATGATTATGAGCAATCTTACGATTAACTGTAATTTTGATGTAAACTCTATCTCTGAAAGTGAGGGATTTATAGAGCTGTTTTAAGCCAAGTTACAAAACCATTCCTATAATGCTAACTATCCAGTTAAATTGTTTCTAATTTTTATCCATATTCCATTGTGAAAGGAAGCTGTAACTCCTCTGTATTTCAGGTTTATTATTACAGCCAGCTCAATAGCTGTTGCTAGAATATGATTTTAAACCATAAGTTGGAAATCTTTCAACCGACTTTGACATCACCATTTCCTAAGCATACTGTAGGCCTCTATCATTCCTTTTGCATAAAATAGTTTCTTTACATCTCATTTCTCCCCATAGAATAAGCATCTTATAAGATCCAGCACAAGTACCAAGCCTCTGCATAGCTTTCCTAGCTCACATTGCCTAAAACACTGCTGTTTCTATTTTTCTCTTGTCACTTGGCCCTTTGTAGTTTCTTTCCTGCTAGACTCTAAGTTCCATGATGAGAAAGGTGATAATTTTCCAATCATCCATAGCCAAACAGTACTTAGCACAAACACATGTGCACAGAATTTGAGGGGAAAAAAGTCTTGTTGAATTGCTTAGCATTACACATTAAACACACCTTTGGTGATTGACTTGCCTCAGTACTTGCCTCCCTCGTATGATCAAGGGAGAGAAAAATTATACACAAGAGGAAATATTTTACAAGCTGTTTTCTAAACCTGCAGGGCAAACTGCTTGAGGCATTGACTAGAGAACTGGGCCACAAACCTTCTATACTTAGGGAAATGTATGATTATTTATAGACACAAGGGAAGAAGCATATGTTATGTGCAGCATAATTTAAAAACACTATATGGAATTCTGTTACAATACCTAATAGTAAGACTTTATTCCTTGAAGTAACTTTTTCTTCAATATCTTTCATAAGAAAATAGACCCAACATTAAAAAGAACTTTCCCATCCCCCAAAATGTGCCAAAAGCAAAAAAAAAAAAAAAAAAAAAAAAAAGAGAGAGAGAAAGAAAAAGAAAAAGAAAGAAATTCTGCACCAAAATATTTCTCTTAGGCTTTGAAGTAATCCAAGAAAATATTTTATCTGTAATTACCATAAAGTCTGCAACCCACACATTTGTCACAATGGACCATAATTTATTCAAATAGCAAGTCTGTGTTGGTATCAAACTATAAAAGTGAAAAATTAAATTGTATGTTATGAAAATAATTAATTTAGAAGAAATATTTTTGGCTGTTCCCTTGCTTTTGCAATTTGTTTTCCAAGCTCTTCATAATCATCACTTATTTACATTTCAAAGAAAGCTGAACACTGGTGTTTTGTTCTTTATTAAAACCCGAGCTAAAATCCAATAGCCATAGGAACATTTTTTCAAAATACAGCAATATTTGAGCAAAGTGTGAAAAATTTCACTACTAGAAAACTGAGATTTCTTATGTCTGCTTTTCACTTTTGTTTATTAAAAGAATTATACTCTTTAGTAAGTCCCCGTTAAATATTATATTTCTAACACCTTGTATTCTGATAATAAATACTCCTAATTATATTATGGTAGTAAATTTTTTGTTCTGCTGTTTTTTGCCTTACTAAAACTCATTTACAAAAATGTAGAGAATATGTCAATATAAAAACTAAAATATCACCTGTGGCTTGCAATAATAGTCTAAGAAAGTGTTACACATTTTTTATAATAACATTGCACTGATCAAATTTTGTACCAGTAAGAGTGATAAAAACTCTCATATATTGCTCGATAGAAGTCTAAATAGACACCACTACATTGGAAAACTTGCAATATCTTCTAAGCTAAACATGCTCATATCCATCCTCTGATCCTGTAGTTCCTCTCCTAGAGAAACTCTTACATCCAAATTATATAATCCCCAAAATGCATATATTCACATGTAGTCACAAAAAGGCATGTTCAAGGATGATCATAGCAGCACTAACCAAAATCTAAAAAAAAAAAATTCCTCAAATATTCCACAGTAGGACAATGGATAAATTGTGATGTCTTCATATAGTGGAATATCATACAGCAATGAGAAACTGTTGCACATGCAACAACATGGATAAATAACATAATTTTCATAAAAATGAAGCAGACCTAAATGAGTATCTATATAAAGTTCAAAAGTAAGAAAAACATATTTATTGTTGCATTAAGTCAGGATGGTGATTATCTTTGGGCAAAATAAAATAGTGCTTGGGAAAGAATATGGTAGTGAGAGGGGATATGGTGAATATTGTGATACTGACAGCTCTACTTCTTAATCTGTGGTCTCATTACATGGGTGTGTTACCATTGTACCACTTTATATGTAACCTTGTTATCTGTGCACTTTTCTATGTATATTTATATATCAATAATTTTATTTATTTATTTATTACTTTTTAGGGTCACACCTGTGGCATATCAAAGTTCCCAGGCTAGGGCTGAAATGGAGCTGCAGCTGCCAGCCTACACTACAGTCACAATAATGCCAGATCCAAACTGCTTCTGTGACCTACATCACAGCTCAGGACAATGCCGGATTCTTTTTTTTTTTTTTTTTTTACTATTTTTTATTTTTAATTTTTCCACTGTACAGCAAGGGGATCAAGTTACCCTTACATGTATACATTGCAATTACATTTTTTCCCCACCCTTTGTTCTGTTGCAACATGAGTATCTAAACAAAGTTCTCAATGCTACTCAGCAGGATCTCCTTGTAAATCTATTCTAAGTTGTGTCTGACAAGCCCAAGCTCCCGATCCCTCCCACTCCCTCCCCCTCCCATCAGGCAGCCACATGTCTTTTCTCCAAGTCCATGATTTTCTTTTCTGAGGTGATGTTCATTTGTGCTGGATATTAGATTCCAGTTATAAGTGATATCATATGGTATTTGTCTTTGTCTTTCTGGCTCATTTCACTCAGTATGAGATTCTCTAGTTCCATCCATGTTGCTGCAAATGGCATTATGTCATCCTTTTTTATGGCTGAGTAGTATTCCATTGTGTATATATACCACCTCTTCCGAATCCAATCATCTGTCGATGGACATTTAGGTTGTTTCCATGTCCTGGCTATTGTGAATAGTGCTGCAATGAACATGCGGGTGCATGTGTCTCTTTTAAGTAGAGTTTTGTCCGGATAGATGCCCAAGAGTGGGATTGTGGGGTCATATGGAAGTTCTATGTATAGATTTCTAAGGTATCTCCAAACTGTTCTCCATAGTGGCTGTACCAGTTTACATTCCCACCAACAGTGCAGGAGGGTTGCAATGCCGGATTCTTAACCCACTAAGCAGAGCCAGGGATTGAATCCACATCCTTATGGATACTAAATGGGTTCGTTACCAGTGAGCCACAACAGGAACTCTAATAAAAAACTATTTTAAATGTTAAATCTATGGAAACAACACCCTGACTAGCACATTATTTAATTATAAATATCGATGGTTTCTGGTTGTTCTTCCAAATTGCCCTTGAAATAATATTTTAAATCAAAAAATGTATTTATGAATTAATACCAAATGATATTTTGACATCATTATTTTAATAGACGTTTCCTTTTTTGCTTAATACATCACGAATAGACTTAGTGAACAAAAAATAGTTTCCATAAAGAAACCATATTTTACAAGATATTTCCAATAGAGGGAGCTTAACTTTCTAAAAGAAATTTCTATAGAAAATTTTCTTTCGAGGACCATCACTGAAAATAAAAATATTTAATTTTTTACATAGGATTAAAGTTCTGTATAGAGTTACAAGCTACCTCATCTAAGACTGGTCTAAAATAGAGAAAATTTTTATTTAATTTGAGAACAAAAAAAGAAAAACTTGATGAATATATGTATCGCACAAACTTTTGTATTGAGTATGTCTTTTTCTTTTTGGGGGGGGGGGCACACCTGAGGCATATGGAAGTTCCCAGGCTAGGGGTTGAATTGGAGCTGCAGCTGCCGGCCTATGCCACAGCCACAGCCATGTGGGATCTGAGCCATGTCTGTGACCTACATCACAGCCCACAACAATGCTGGATCCTTAACCCACTAAGTGAGGCCAGGGATCGAACCCATTCTCATGGATGCTAGTCAGGATCACTAACCACCGAGCCACCACCCAAACATGTCTTTTTTCAAGGATTTACATTTTTGGAATATTCATAAAAATCATTTTAAATGAAATTATTTAATATTATTAAAGATAAAGTCTTTCTAAGTTATATGTATTATAATAAATATCATGGTGAATTGCCCTTATACAAATTTGACCTCATCAATCAAAATATTTTAGTTATTGACATTAAACTTCCCAAATCTAAATATCTATCAACTATGCTCTTATTTCTTTGAAAAAATCAGTATACACATTATATCTAAGAAACTAAAAAATAATCATAGTATGATAATCAATTTATCTTATAACATGAAATCTGTACCCCTTCCCATGAAATTTACATAAATGTTAAAGCTCTACACCCTTTGCTTTGATCACTACTTATAAATTTTTGACAACTGTAAGTTACAAAAATTCACTGTAATATTAAAATATTTTTCACTGATCATACTCTATTTACAATGAGTTCAACCCCTTACTTCAGAAAAAATTCAATCATTTTAGAAATATAATAATCTTCACAACTAGTTCCTGTTACTAGGTAGTTTTCATGAGATACACTATGTTTTTCTAAGGTCTTAAAGATGAAATAGTGACATAGCAATCCAGAAAAGAATACTTACATACTTCAAATGGAAATTAGTATACACATAACTTAGTTACTTGAGTTATTTGATTTTAATCTTTTTGGAAAGCTTGTAAGCCATAAAATGGAAATTTTAAGGTAATTATAATAGTAAAAGAAAATTTATATAATAGATTCAAGACCTATATAAGAAGTATCTTGCTTATGTATTGTTTGATTAAGAAGGGAGTTAAATCATCTGATCTTTTGCCTAGTCTCTCTTCTCTTATTTTAATTAAAAAGAAGAAAAGCCTACTAAATAGGACTGGACATGATAAGAAAATGACACATCATGGAACAATTTTATTGTTCAATAGGTTTCTTATTACTTTCTCCAAAATGATTATTCTGGGCATAGAACATATCTAATGATTTATTTATGATTTTGCCTCCATGAACTAAGCTCTTTAGAAAATAGTAGTTGCAAGGCCTTTATTATTTCATTCATCTAAACTTAATCTCTTGGTGTATCAACAAGGTTCAGAATTTCTCTAACCACTAAATGCTTATTTTCTAGATATTTTTTGCCTTTTAAAAAGTTAGTCACGTTCCATTTCTAATTATTAAATTTTTTTTGCAACTTTCAAAGAGTAATACCCAGAATTTATAACTCACTTAGAAAAAAATAAACTCTAAAAATAATTTAGGGAGAAAAACCAAGGCTATGGAAATAATTTTTCTAGTTATCTCAGAAAGAATATGTCAGTTATTAAAATTCACTAATTAGTGAAAATAGAGCAAAGTTACATGTTTTAGAGGTCTCAGTAGATAGATGCTAGAAACTTTAGGATAGAAAATAATATTATTTAAGGGCTACTTTCAACAAGTCGACTTCTAATTGCATTCTTGGTTTCATCAATGACAAGTGGTTGCAAGGCTTGAATGAGTTCTCCAACTGCTAAACACAAGCGGACTCACCTGAGTAGCAGAGCTGCTTGCCAGAAGTAAAATCCCGAAACTAATGTCCGAAAGTGTCTCACGTACGCCATGATACGGAGGGATGTATTCACGACTCTGAAATTAGTCTTAACCAAGGCATGGGGAAGGAGAAAGCCAGGAATGAGAATGTGCAGCCTAACTCCGTGTGGTGTTGGTGAAGACCAACGCCTGGAAAGCTTCAGCACCTGAGACAGCTCCCTGCGGTCCGCGGAGACCCTCTCTTTCAAACACTTGAAATTCCCATTCGACCCCTTCCTTCTCTGAGCATTGAGCTGAAGGGAGATTCACAGGCTTACAAATGTGCAGGTGATTTATACAGTGAAGGCGGAATAACGAGTGAGATGAGATGTCTGAGGTGCCTAGGTTCTGGGTAGCGGTTCACTGGAGCTCTAGCGGCAAAAGCTCGTCCTTTCCTGACTCAAACCCACGAATGGAGAAAGAAGAGCAGTAACAGCTGAAACATTAATGCGTCTGCACCTGCTCCAAGCGCCGCCCGCCTGAATCCCACTTACCACCTTTGGGTAAACCCCGAGCCACTAGCGCGGCAAAGGGAAGCGGGGGCGGAGCCAGACGACACCATCTTGCTAGCCAATCACGATCGCACAGCGGGGCAGAATGACAGGCCACTCACGACGGTAGGCGGTGCTTACTTCCCCAGGCTTTAAAAAAAAAAAAAAAAGCAGAGAGTAACTGGGGCGGAGCCTAAACCGCGGCTGGAGGGGGTTGAGGGAGGGAATCCTCAGAACTAAGAACTCGGGGACTCTGCAGCATTTATGGATTTATGGATTGGGCTACCCAAACGCGCTAGAGTGACGCTCCATTTTTTCCTTCAGGGGGAAGGCACAATTTAGAAATTAGTCTTTTCCAATGCGACCCTGTCTCTTTGACCTTATATAGAAATGCAAGAGTCAACATAAACCCACACCCCTGGAAAGGGCTAGGGAAGAGCAGAGAATGTGGTATGAACACCAGCAGAACAGGAAGAATCCTCTCGCAACCCTGGCCAGCTTCTGGCTGGGAAGTGCTATTGACTAGAGTCAGTTGAGTTTCCTTCAGTCATAATAAGGGTTCTAAGAAGATGAAGATGAGAAATCTAATGAGATGGCTGCTAGAGGGAACAACGTCACACACGATTGTTCTAACACGTTTTCCGTATCTTAACAGTAAGTTCAAGCGAGAAGGACAACTAGGTCTTATGATACATCTTTTCTCCTGTCATCCACCTCCCCCCCACACACACACTCCCTCTCCTCACCCCATGACCCCAAAGGGATTGGATTGGAAGACTGGAAAAGGAAAGTGTGTGTGTGTGTGTGTGTGTGTGTGTGTGTGTGTGCGCGCGCGCGCGCGGCAAGTGCGCAAATATTTCTGTGCTTGTTCATATATCTCAAAATGATGGAATTTTTAATAATTAAAATTTCTGCTATTAGATTTTTACAGTGGCTTTTATTTACTATGAACTAGGATCAAATATTCCCTCCTTCAAATCTTTTTCCCAAAACTCCCTCAACTATTTATTCTGACTTTTCTTTAATATCTTACTTTAATATCTTACTTTTCTCAGTGACCAAAATATATGCCAAGAATGTTGTATTCTTTCTCACAAATGTTTTCTTCTTAATTAAATCCAACAGCAATCAACGTATCAATTACCCCATGATTCTCTATTTAACTGGAAAAATACATCACTACCTTTTAACCCTCTCAAGAGAGGGTACAGTGGAAAAAAATCTTTCTCTTTACTCTTCAGTAGACAAGCTCATTTATATACAGTGAAAATAAAGAAATTTTGGATTTTATTTCCAAACATTATAACTAAAACTCTCTCTTTAACATTTGTTTTTCTGACTCAAATCACAAATTTCCAGTAGACTCAAAAGGAATATCATTGATTCTTCCCATGAACATTTCCATCTTGAAAAGTTTCATATAATTCTAATTAGTTTTTCAATGAATTTTTTGAAAGCTAAGTGCAAATGTTTTTTAGTTGGCCATTCTCTGAATGGTAGTAATTGTTTTAAAAACCACACATAATCAAAAAATAAAACTTACAGTATTTCAAGAAGACCTGCATTCTTTGCCTTGCATTAGCACTGAGTATTTTCAGTAAAGTAATATTTTTTAAATATCTTAATATATTTTAAAGAATATATTTATTGAGGGAATTTAATTAAATGACTTCTGAGATTCATTCTCTGGCCCAGAGGAGACAAATTATTTAAGTGAGCAAATTAACAGATAATATTTAAAGTCCTGAGTTTACATTAATTTGGATTAAGTTACATGACAGCTTAAAAAGCAAGATAATTTCAGCTATTTCATTTCATCATTAATATGAGAGCATAGGAACATTATACTTTATCAAATGAATATATATCTAGTCAGTGTCTTGGATATAATGTCATGTAAAAAGATGGCTGGAATCCTCACATTACTTGTTTTTCATAGCATGAGGATTGTTTCCTTCAAATTACTTGTGGTAAGCTACCATTCTCTTCATTTATGTTTGACTTTGCCACCAGAGCAAAAATAATGGCTATTATTTAGCATAGCACCTAGCATATAGTAGATAAACAACATTTGTTGATGGCATCAGTGATCATATTAGAAACATGATTTTTTTTGAATTAGTAAATGAATGACCTTGTTACAGTGCATTGGGTACTCAATTAACTTTGATTAAATAAATTAGAAATTAATCAAGGTGAGTTATAGTGCCTTGTTTCTTTTAACATTTGATGATTTAATTTCTTAGTGCTTCTTGACTATGGATTTTTAGTATTGTTTTTAACTTCTACAAAGTCTCAATAAATTTTATGCAACTACATATTGTGGTAGCCATTGCTGTAAATTTTACTATTTTGAGAATAACAGTCCTGCTTGGATGGGTAGGTGAATGAATGTGTTTTTGGGAAAAAAAGACCATTTTATAGCTGCTGAGTAACTGACTAGCCCATTCATGTAAAATTAAGCTGGATTCTTATATGGCCAAATCTATGCTCTTCTTCTTCTTCAGGTCTTTATTATTTCCTTCTTGCACTAATATATTATACTTCACATTGGACCAGACTTGGGACCTCTGAGCTGAATGAGATATTAATCTTCATCATATTTAATACTTTCTTGTACAGAGGAAGTAATTGTAGCCCAAAGTGGTTAAGTGATGGTTCCTAATCTTTGTATTCGGCAAACTGAAGATATCAAACTTGAATTTGGTGCTTCTGACTCACTGTCTAATATTTTGTCTACTACCATGGAGCTATCTTTAGTGTGTATTTTCACTATTGTCTCAAAATAAATGCATATTACCTAAGCTCTAGAAAAGTAGATCAATTTCAATGTAAGGATAAGGCTTTTTTCATACGCTCAGTTGTTACTACCAATGATCTACTGTCTATATATGTTATATACCTATACATATGTCATATATCCACACATACATATAATTTACTGCTAAAATGATTTGTTACTGTAAAAAATTTACTTTCTTGAAGTTAATGTAGCACAGGGTTAAAAATGGTTTACTGTGAGTTGATCAGGTTTAGTAGCATTGGATCTTTCTAGCCATCACATCAAAAGCTTATGTTTGGGTCATTTTAAAAACTTAGAAAGGTAGGAGTTCCCTTGTGCTGCATCAGGTTAAAAACCCAACATATATCCATGAGGATGCAGGTTCAATCCCTGGCCTCGCTCAGTGGGTTAAGAATCCAGCACTGCTGCAAGCTGTGGTGTAGGTCACAGATGCAGCCCAGATCCCATGTTGGTGTAGCTGAGGTAAAGGCAAGCAGCTGCAGCTCTGATTGGACCCTTAGCCTGGGAACTTCCATATGCCACAGGTGCAGCCATAAAAAGAAGAAAAAAAAACTTATGTGTGAGTCAAAATATCAGTTTAAAAACTTACACAAGTAGGAGTTCCCTTGTGGCTCAGAGGGTTAAAGATCTGGCTTTGTCACTGCAGCAGCTCAGGTCACTGCTGTGGCAGGGGTTGATCCCTGACCCAAAAACCTCCCTATGCCATGGGCACAACCAAAATAATAAAAAAAAAAACCTTACAGAAAGTAATGCTACCTTTCAAATGATTAAAATATTCATATCTTAACACTCTCTGGGAAGATCAGGGATAAAAGTTTAAATTTAAAAGTCAATCAGAAAGTCACTTGTTTAGGAGTTCCTGTCATGGCGCAGTGGTTAAGGAATCCGACTAGGAACCATGAGGATGTGGGTTTGATCCCCGGCCTCACTCAGTGGGTTAAGGCTCTGGCATTTACCGTGAGCTGTGGTGTAGGTCGCAGACGCGGCTCAGATCCCAAGTTGCTGTGGCCCTGGCGTAGGCTGGCGGCTACAGCTCCAATTGGACCCCTAGCCGGGGAACCTCCATATGCCTCGGGAGCAGCCCTAGAAAAGCCAAAAAGCCAAAAAAAAAAAAAAAAAAAAAAAAAAAAAAAAAAAAAAAGTCACTGGTTTAGTACAAATTAAGTAGAGGATAATTAATCGATAATAGATATCTATCAGTGATAGATATCATCACCAAGTATGTGTGCCTGGTGAATTTATCTTTTGCACACAGATCTACTAAACAGACTACAATAATCATGACACGTTAGATGATCAAGTGACCCTCTTTTTAGGATAGTGGCAGAAATATCCAATGCTTTATCTCCTTTTTTTTTTATTTGCCATGCTACAAAATTTCTCACATGGATCTCAGTGACAGCCTCCTAATTGTTTCTCCTGTTTGCTCTCTTATTCCCCATGTTTAACACTCCATTGTGAATATTAAGGGGGTTTTGTTCTCTGTTTATTAGTTTTAGTAAATCAAATGACATCTCTATCCCTAAAACCCGTCAATGCCTTTCCATCGCAACAGACTAAAATCCACATTCCTTTTCACAGCTGACAGGGCTCTAAATGATTTTCCATTGACAACCTCCTCAGACTCATTTTTCACTAGTGTCCTTTTTCTCCATTATGCACCAGCCACATGAGCTGTTTCTTATCTCTACTTCAAACTCTCTTCCTCCTGGGCTTCCTAGTCTTTTTCTAGCCATTACCTGACCGTATAAATATCTTTCTTTCAACAAATTTCCCCTTTCACCTTTATATAAGGATTTATTTCCTTCATGGGTTAATTTCTAATTTGTTTGTCTTTGTTTGATGACTCCTGGAAGGCGGGGGCAGTCTGCATCTTCGTGCCTCGCACATGTCTGACAGACAGTAAGTGATCAAGAAATATTTGTTGAATGAATGAACAAATGCAGAAATATTCTCTGCTCCTTATTTCTTTCTTTTCTAGATTCCATTTTTACTAATTTATTTTAACCAATCCTTCCTTTGAAAATTATTTAGATTATAGTGTTCTTTTCAGGCCAAACATAGTCCTTGGCCATCTAAAAGTAATCTTTGAGTTTATATGTATGACCTCAGTTCATTTAAATAAGATTAAATAAACCCACTCTGTTATGATACTTACTATTTTAACTCTCAGACAGTTGGTTTTTTCTCCCAATTGAAGTGGTGATTGGCCATAATTCCCTAAATGACTTCAAACAGTGAGCTATTTGAAGCACTTAATTGACTGAATATTTCATTCTTTCTCTGAACATTTGGTTTCAAAGAGATGCAACCTATAAAAGTACTTAAATTATTTCCTTAAACATTTTTTTCACCAACAAATAGAAAGTCTATAATATGCACCATCTTAGGAGTTTCTTGGGATACACACATGAATGGGAAACAAATCTTGTCCTAGAGGAACTACAATCTACATAGTGTGTAAGATGTCATGAATATTCATAGTATTACATAAATCATAACTACTGAAGGAAGCAAAGAGAAATGCTATGGGAATTCAAAAGCATTGCTTCAGAATTGAAATCATGAGGAGATTAGAAAATGCTCATAGAGTAGGGAATACTTGAAAAATTTCTGAAACCAGTTCATGGTTCATTTTTGATCTTGAATGTATGGAAATTATAGATGAAAAACTTTGCAGGAAGGTAAAAAATGGTCAAAAGTATAGATGCAGAGTAAACTGGGTGAACAGGATTTGAGCAAGACTATTTGTGCACTTAGCTACTATATTGGATACTTTACATATTATCTTAATTTCTATTGTCAAGATTCTAAGGTTTACATAATTCTATCCATGTTTTAAGATTTACCCTTGGTGTTCCACATTCTATAGGTTTGAACAAATACATAAGGACATGTATCCACTATTATGGTTTCATACAGTATAGCTTCACTACCCTAAAAATCTTCTGTGCTTCATCCATTCATTCCTGCCTCCGAATCCTGAGCAATCACTGATCTCTTCTTGTCTATAGTTGTTCCTTTTCCAGAATTTCATATGGTTAGAATCACACTGTATCTACCCTCTTATCATTGGCTTCTTGCAATTAGTAATATGTATTTGAGTTTCCTCCATGTCTTTTCATTGCTTGATAGTTTATTTCTTTTTAGTACTGAATAGTACTCCATGGTCTAGCTATACCACAGTTTGTTTATTTACCTACTGTTTCAATTCCACTGATTTCTTCTCTAATTTTTATTACTGCTTTTATTTTGCCTACTATGGATTTAATTTGTTCTTTTTCTAGTTTCCTAAGGTGGAAGCTTAGAGTATTAGTTTTAGATTTTTCTTTTTTCTAATGTATTCACTCAGGGCTATAACTTTCCCTATAAACACTGCTTTTGCTGCACCCCACAAATTTTGATAAATTGTTTTTAATTTAGTTACACATATTTTTAGTTTGTCTTGCTATTTCTCCTTGACCCATATGCTATTAGAAGTATGCTGTTTAATATTTATTTATCTTGGGATTTTCCAGTTATACTTCTGTTTTATATTTCTATTTTAATTCCACTGTGGTATGAGAAGAGATATTATGTGATTTCTTTTATTTTGAATTCATTAAGGAGCATTTTATGGCCAAGAATGTGTCTCAAGTTCATAGGAACTTGAGAAAAATGTGTATTTTGCTGATGTTGGATGAAGTAGGCCATGGATGTTAGTAAGCGCAGTTGATTTACAGTGTTATTAGTTCAATTCTGTCCTTACCAATTTTCTCCCTGCTGAATCTATTCATTTCGTATAGAAGTGTGTTGGAATTTCCAATTATGGTAGTGGATTCAGTAGGAATAGTGGAACTAATGTACACAGGACTTTGGCAATGCCGTAGTGAAGTATGAGAGGTGGGGAAACACTTCACAGACCTGATTAGTTCTGTCTTTCAATAAGCCTATGCCTCTGGACATAGAACTTGGTGAACTTCACAAGCGCTTCTCAGTCTTTTTCTATTTTTCACCCCTTAGATGGTAGAGCATGGCTTGAATGGATGTGGGTATTTCTCTTCCCTCCAGTCAATTAGGCTCTGATAAAAACCCAAGCAGCTTAGTTAAGCCCTAGGTTTTTTCAGTTTTTTGTTTTTTGTTTTTTGTTTTTTTTTTCTTTTTCTTTTTAAAGCCCCATCTGCCACATACAGAAGTTCCCCAGCCAGGGGTCAAATCAGAGTTGCAGCTGAGGCCTGTGGCACAGCCACAGCTGCACAGGATCTGAGCCACATCTGCGACCTATGCTGCAGCTTGCAGCAAGAGCAGATCTTTAACACACTGAGCAAGACCAGGGATCAAACCCACATTCTCACAGAGACAACATCATATCATTAACCCACTGAGCCACAATGAGAACTCCCAAGTTAGGCTCTAGTTAAAACTCTCCTGAGGGAGTTCCCGTCGTGGCACAGTGGTTAACGAATCCGACTAGGAACCATGAGGTTGCAGGTTCGGTCCCTGCCCTTGCTCAGTGGGTTAAGGATCCGGCGTTGCCGTGAGCTGCGGTGTAGGTTGCAGACACGGCTCGGATCCCGTGTTGCTGTGGTTCTGGCGTAGGCCAGTGGCTACAGCTCCAATTCGACCCCTAGCCTGGGAACCTCCATATGCCGCGGGAGCGGCCCAAGAAATAGCAAAAAGCCAAAAAAAAAAAAAAAAAAAAAAACTCTCCTGAGGACAGACCTTGTTAATAGATTCCTCCAGTATATTTCAAAAAGGTTTCTTTCTCCATGCCCCTGCTGGAAGCATGAGAGGGCTTTTCTCTGACATTCACTTCAAGAACCTGGCAGAGCCCCAGGACATAAAACTCACAGAAGTGTGGGACCCCACCCACGACTCTGGGCCCTCCGGAGTTTTTGTCTCTCAGACTTGAGCCTCAAGCAATTCATCATTCAGCAAATTCAGGTTTCCCTTCCCTGGCACGGGTTTCTCTGATGGTTTCTGCTCTAAGAAATTATTTTCCTCCGTACTTGCCTATGAGTCTCTTCAATGGCGGCGGGGGGGAGGGGGGGCGCACTGGTTTGCTCTGTGACCTCACTTCTCCTTTATGAATTTAAGAAGAATTGTTGATTTTTCAGTTTGCTAGCTTTTTACTTGTTGATAGGATGAACTGGCAACTTCTATTGGACCAGAAACCTGAAGTTTCTCATAAAGTATTTTAAAAACCAAATCAGATCTTAGATTTGGAGGGTTTTCACAGCTTTGGGGATTTTATGGCCTTTTTAATTACTGCATATTTTAGTTTGTAGAGAGGATCATTAGAGCATAAATTGTATTCATTTTAAGATGTAGGTGTATTTAAAGCATTTCAGGAAGACATTATGGTCTATGTACGTGTACAAGTGAATACTAACGGAAAAAACTTGAGTCGTCATGTAAAGTCAATGATAAATTAGCTTCATTTCAGTTCCTCAGTGTACTTCAATATACTCAGTTCTCTCTTGCCTAAATAATTTACATTTTTTCCTTGCCTCTCAGTAGAATATTTACTCTCTGCATGGTTAACTCCTTTTGTCCTTTATGTATCAAGTTAAATACTCCCCATGGGAGTTACCATAGTGGCACAGCAGAAACGAATCCCACTGGTGTCCATGAGGATGCAGGTTCAATCCCTGGCCAGGCTCAGTGCGTCAGGGATCCAGCGTTGCCATGAGCTGTGGTGTAAGTTGCAGGCGCGGCTCTGATCTGGCATTGTTGTGGCTGTAGCATGGGCTGGCAGCTGTAGCTCTGACTCAACCCCTAGCCTGGGAACCTCCATATGCCTTGGGTGCAGCCCTAAAAAGCAAAATAAATAAATACATAAATACTCCCCAGGGAAGTTTCTCTTAACCAGCTTGTGTAAAGCAGGCACCATACCTGTAACTTTCTATTTGCATTATCCACTTTATTTACTTCATGGGGAATGATTATTTATTTTTCTATCTCTCCTCCTCTAACATAAGATCCAAGAAGTAAATACCCTTCCTGACTTCCCACCTGCATTTTCCTGTGTCCTAAGATGCAAGAGAGAATGAAAAAGACAAGAGGGAAGAGAGATAGGTGTTTTTCTCTAAGGTAGGACATGAAAATTTGAGAACTCAGGTCAGAGACAAAATTTATGCTAACTGATGAAGACAATGGTGAAGGGTGGCAACTTTGGGAGTACTCCTGGCCTAGGTTATGGGTCTTCAACCTTGGCAGTCAGCAGTAATTGGTGCAGATGCTAGCACCATGGTCAGCTCCCAGGGCCCACATTTGAATCTGTGGCAGCAGCAGATACAGCTGAGCCTCTAGTAGCTGCGGTAGCACAGTTGATATTCGGAGGACAGCAACAACTGAGATATTCAGTGAGAAGCAGTAGAGAAAGTGCTAAAATACATGCAGTAGTCATGGAGACAACTCGCTTCTTGGAGCACTGGGTATGACACTTCCAGGAACCTCTCAAAATTATCTAGGAGGAAACTGGGGGAGGCTGGATCTCCTGAAGAATAAACAAGAACATGCAGTGCCAGAGAAATTTTACTTTGTGGACTTGTTTTTAATCTTTTCTGATTATCAAATGAGACCTAAGAAATGAGGTTTCCTTCTGAAAATAATTAATCTTACTTATTTGTACCTTTGAGGGAGAAATTAGGAGACCAAAAAGAAAAAAATAATCACCATCTATGTCTAAGGATTTCCTCTACACAGTATACAAAAATCTAAGACAGGCAATTGTTCTCTCTTTTTGGCCATAAATATTAGGGGAAAATAGATGTTTATAATAATTAAATTGTTTTTTCGAGTGCCTTGAGTTCAAAGCCAAGTTCTCCAGAATTTAAGGTGGGGTAAAATCATGAAAAATATTATTATCCCACTTTTCCAAATGTCCGTCATATCCCAACCATGCCATGTAACTTCTCCCCCAGGGGAAAGCACATACAAATACTTTCCTTGAGTGTCTTATTTCACCCGTAGCACAAAGTGAAATTTCTAGCAATCCAAACTCAATCTCGGCTATGAATGTTGTCTCCACCCTCAAACAATGAACCACTGCTGGTTACTTATGTTTTGTATGCCAGGTTTTCATACATGTGAGAATAGGGTTTCAGCTTGATCACAGAGTTTCACAAATAAATGTTGAGTAGATCCACTTTGGTGATTGCTCTTAAACTTTTATTCCTTACTTTGTGTATATACCTACAGTAAATAATGATGTGAGGAGCTTTCTTCTGCCTTACTCTAATCTATATCATATAGAAGATAATCTAGCACATAGCAACTTTAATATAGTTAGTATAATATACCATATTTCTCTACAGATAATCACTTCAACAGTACCTTTAAGGCCTAGGATCCCATGATACTGAAATGCAAGTTTTCATCTAAATGTTTTTTTTAACAACAGCAAAAAAAAAAAAAAAAAAAAAAAAAAGAAATACAACTACACCTAGTTGTATTAAAAGTGCATACTTTCTTAGAACACCTAAGGGCTGACAAAGTCTTGAATTTTTTTGTATGTGTTTTCAGAGAACATTTATTAACAAGAAAAAAAAATGTTCATGACAATTTGTTAAGTAGAAAAATATAAGTTATAAGAGTTTGTGGTTGGATAAAATGTTTCTATTCCTTTCCCCAACAACCAAAATTCGTAAGTTGAAGCTCTAGCCCCCCAGGGTGATAGTTATGGAGTCGGGGCTTTGGGCTTTGGGGAAGTAATTAGGTTTAGGTGATGTCATGAGGGTCGGGTCCCATACTGGGATTAGTGCCTTAAAAGAAGAGGAACAGGAATTCCTGATGTGGCAAAGTAGGTTAAGAGTCTAACTGCAGTGGCTCAGATCAGAGTTCCCATTGTGACTCAGCAAGTTAAGAACCCAGATAGTGTCCATGAGGATTCGGATTTGATCCCTGGCCTCCCTCAGTGGATTAAGGACCCAGCATTGCCACAAGCTACAGTGTAGGTTGCAGATGTCTTGAATCCTGTATTGCTGTGGCTGTGGTGTAGGCCAGCAGCCGCAGCTCTGATTCTGCCCCTAGCCTGGGAACTTCCATATGCCACAGATTCGGCCCTAAAAGGGGGGGAGAATCCACCTTCAGTGGCTCGGGTCACTGTGGACATGTGAGTTCAATCCCCAGACTAATACCAGTGGGTTAAAGGAGTTAGGGTTGCAGCAGCTGTGGCATAGGTCACAGCTGCAGCTCAGATTCAATCCTTGGCCTGGGAACTTCCATATGCCGTGGGTGAAGTCTTAAAATTAAAAACATAAAAAAGAAGAGGAAGAAAGATCAGAACCCTCACTTTCCACCATGTAAGGACACAGTCCGAGGAAGCTATGTACTAGCTAGGAAGAGCATCCCCCCCAGGAACTGAATTTGCCAACACCTTGATTTTGGACTTCCTAGCCTTCAGAACTATGAGAAACAAATGTCTGTCATTTAAGCTACCTAGCCTATGGTACTTGTTACAGCAACCCAAGCAGACTAATATAGTATGCCTATTATGTTCCCATGTTCTTCCATGGGATTAAACTGCCTTTGAATGGTAGCAATTTAATCTACTGATGCTTTGTATGATTGACTTTAAATTTTTTTACTCTAGGATGTTTTTAAAAATTAACAAATCTATACTTTTTTAAGATTTATTCTAAAAACATATGCGCCTAGTGAATATAAAATTAGGACACTTACATTATGATGGGAAGCATCATTATCTTACCTGTACTCAATAACCCATAAAAAAATTCACTCGTGAGCCACCCTCCTCAAATCAAAAGGTAAAAGATTAATAAAAGAAAAATAGATTTAATTATTTATGTGTACACAGGCAGTAACAAAGAAAAATGACTCAAGGAGGTGGCCTCTATTTGGTAGCTTATATACTACCTCGAAGGATAATAAAGTGTGGAGAAGAGGCCAGACAAAGAAAAAGGGGTTGGAGCTTCCTGAAGAGGGGTTAAGTTATGGGAAAGTGACTAGGAAAAGTATGATCAGCAAGATTGTTTAGTCAGGTTGATTATACAGACTCTGGAAGATAAGAATCTACAGTCATCTCAGGTGACTCTGTCCCCAGGATGAAGAGTTATTTTACTCTTCCTGGAACAGGAGAAGGAGACATATCTACACATTTACACTTCCTTTATCAATGAAAATTTCATTTACAAAAAGGAAAATGTATGCTCTGTTTTTAGAGCTTGCCTTGTGTCTGCTGCTCCTTGATTGCCTTTAGCTCAAAACAATCATTACATCAAAGTGGCATTTTTAGCATTGTCTATTCTGGCCCCCTTCCCTGGTTAGCTGGCATGTAGGGTAAAATCCCAAAATCTTCATAGTTTCCAGTGGTTTTGTCTATTGAGATAGAATGCTGAGAGAAGGACAATGGCCCCACATTCTAAGACCAATGATATGATTACCTGGGATTCAGGAGTGAGTGTTGTCACTCACATGTTGAATGGGGGGAGGAAATAAAGGCATAAATTTGTTTTAAGCCACCCAGTTTGTGGTGCTTTGTTATGACAGTCCAAAGAAACTAACACATAGACTCCAGTTTCCACCTAGAGCTGCCACTGGGGTTTTGGATTCATCACCTGCCTGATGTGACTATCAGATATAGATCTATGGAAAAGAAGCTATTAGCTTGGTACTGGGCTTTTGTCAAAGCTAAACTTCTGACAGATGGAGTCACTGTAATCCTCCAGCCTGATATTCCCATTTGGGGTGGTTCAACTCAGCCTCGATGATCAACAAGGCAGGAAGTACCTATCAAGCCTCACTTGTTAAAGAGAAATGGCATTTTCAAGAATGTAGCCAAGCCTTTTTCTAGTGGAATTTCCGTTTTACATGAAAAGGCAATTCTCCCCTTGGGGAAAACATTATATTCCACTTCACAGCCTGAAACAAAACTGCTAGCTCCCTGGGCCCACAATTCAGAAAAGTTCCCTAAGTGCCTGGTCCTGGATCACTCATGGTATCCACTGGGATACTAGACTGTTCAACTTCAGCCCTAACTATGAGAGCGTAAAGCACTGGTGGTCATTACACTTGGTAGGCAGAAACAAAGGCTATTCTCATATCTCTGGCCAATACCCTCCTTAGTAAAATTTTAAATATATATTTTTCTCTGGACTGTAAACTGTTGCAAATGAACTAGCTATTTGGCATGCCATTTTAAACCTTGCAAACCGGCAAATTAGACACCCTTTTGGGGGATTACAGGCTATAGAAACAAACTGCAGTTGCTCTTCAAATGCCCAGTTCATTTGTGTAAGTGTTCACAGTAAGGGCCTATTTTCTAATACCAACTACAATCAACAGTGGACCCACAGACAAGGTATTTGATGGACTTTTCACACTCCCTAGTATCCACAAGAATCTGTCGTTACTGAATATTGCAATAAACTTTTTTTTTCCCACCTCATCTGAGGCATGCTGAAGTTTCCAGGCCAGGAATCAAACACACACCACAGCACCAAGTGACAATATCAAGTCATAGCAGTGACAACGCTGGATCCTTAACCTTCTGTGCCACCAGGGAACTCCTGGAATAAACCTCTAAAAATTGACTGAAAAATGTCTCCAAGCCAGGGCAAAGGGAGGGAGTAATATGTATGGGGAGTTTGGGGTTAGTATATGCAAACTATTACATTTAGAATGGATAAGCAATGTGATTAATTATAATTCTCATATTATAATTGATTTACAATGTTGACCTAGTATGAATGGGTCACTTTGCTGTACAGCCAACACTGACACAACATTGTAAATCAACTATAATAAAAATTTTTTTGTCAAATGTCTCCAAGTCTACATCCTTTACTTGCCTCCTGATCCAAGTACCTTAAAAAGGCACATTAGCTGGTGATTTAGGCTCAGAAAGTCACCATTTGCTCTTGAGTGTTTCCTGGGTAATGATCAGGATCAAAGGGATAGGGGTTATATAGACCTATTTTGAAAACTCAGGTTTCTATCCTGACCATTCTGGGGTATGATGCTTCTTTTCTGCCACTAGCAATACCCTAGTCTGGCCTTGTTTGTGTACCTCTTTTGTGGAAGTCCAGTTGAAAGAGGACATAAGGGCTTCAAACTTTAGTTCTGATTTAGCCACTTTGATTATCTTACTAAATTAATGTAGTCATATAATGAAATGACTACTTGGTTGAATACACTGCTTGCCAAGTCCCCTTGCGGTGGTCCACATGTGCCCTTTTGGATGACGTAGTGGGTTTCTATAAGTTTTACAAAAATTCCCTTGTGCCTCTTGAACCTGAATTTTCCAGACTAAAGGTTTGGATCTGAGCAGGTGATGACTAGAGGGGAAAATAGATGCAGTTACGGCTACTGGAAAATGATTTGGGGTTGTAGCAGACAGACATAGGGTGGCTCCCCAGGATTCCCACATCTTTATGCAAATGGTGGCAGAAAGCTTAGCAAAATTGTCAACCCAATGCTAGTGGGTTGACTTACAAGCAGAACTTATAAGTGATGAACTTGTTTGCTTAGCTGAGACTTCCAAGCAAAGAAGTAAATGTGCCACCTGGTTTCTTCCTTCTGCTTATAGTAAAAATATAAGAGAGAGAAACTGAGGGTAAACTGTTAAAACAAAATGAAGCCAGGACTTGACGAATTTGGAAATCTTCACATGTTAAGATGGCAAAAGATGCTAAAATTCAGGCATTGCTTCTGAAATCTTGGCATAGGGGAAAAGCCAAGGATGTGACTATATAAACTTTCACTAAAACTTCAGAAAAAAACAAAAAAGTATCCACAAAAGCCCTTTGAAAAGATTACAGATGTGCCTCTTAGATCCTCTTAATCAAGTCAAGAGGCCTCCAGGAGGCTTTAGGGCACTGACCCTTATCCAGCTCAGCAGGAAGCTAAAACAGAGAAGGGATTAATTGGGAAAGATCTGTAGAGATGGATTTTGTCAAATGGAGATAACTCCATTGAAATCCAGGGGAGTCTTACAAAGTTTTCTGAGAAGTTTATTTCAAAAAAACACTGCTTCTTGGAGTGAAAGGGGCAAAGAGAGTGCAGGATGAAAAGGTAGTTGTCAGATCTCCAAATTTCTGCTGGCAGGAAGAAGACAGATAAAATGATTCAGCTTTAGAAGTGTGCTACCCTCCATGAAAAAGGAAGAAAGCAGAGAGTGGAGCTGAATGACATGGAGAGTGACCCCCAGATTTTGAAAATTAATCAAGAAATGCCAAACAGTTCTCCAGCTGTATTTCAGATCTGCTGAACCAGTGCAGTGTCCCTCCTTTTTGACTGCTGGAGGGGAGGTGAATGTGCCACCCCAAAAACGCCTCTTTGGCATCAAGAGTATGTTTTTTAAAAAAGGTTTTTTTACTAAAGTATAGTTGATTTACAATGTGTCGATTTTTGCTGTATAGCAAAGCTGTTGAGCTGATTTTTTTTTTTTTTTTTTAAGTGCTGTCACAGGAGAAACTCTGAAAACAAAGAGGAAGGTACACCCTTTACTAAAGGAAATCTACATTTACTTTTAAAATTTACATTAGAAAGGAGGCCTATACTAGGAAGAGAGATATTTTCAGAGATAAGGGAGACTTACCTGCAGGGCAGAAGAACAGTTGGAGAAGAATCATGCCTCAGGAACTACCTAACAGATTACAACCAGGAGTTTAGTCTGTACCTGGACCTTATTTAGATGATGTGACTCTGGACTCTGGGCATGACAAATGAATGACAACCTTCTGGCTTTGAATGTAAGTTGCCCTACAGCCAGCGTGGAGTATATAACACTAGCATCCACCTCACCTGTAAGTGTACAGGGAAATGGACAAGGAAAAACCACGCAGAACGCAGTGAAGCTTCATAGAGGACAAGGTTCTGGGTACTTAGTTTCTGAAAGCAGAATTGGGATCTAATCAGGTAACTTCCACCTCTACCAGGGCAGGTCTTCATGATGCCTTCCCACCTTTGCACCTTTAGTGTCTCTTCCCCATTCTTCCCTTCTCTGAATGTTCAGGTATTTTTTTCATGGCTATCTTGAAACTGTACAATGGATGGGGGAGTGGAGAAGGGCATGTGATTGTCTTCTAGTTAATGGGACATAGGACCATAACAGTGTAGCTGACAGCAAGATTCTCGATTTTGAGTCCAGAGTAGAGGTCTTTGCTGCCTTTAAGGTTTGTCTGAGCCAAAATTTAGAAGCACTCTGAGTGCCTGAATCATCAAGTAGAAGAAAGCAAAAGCCACATAAATATATTAGTGAGAAATGTAGTTCCATTACGTTAAGTCACTGAAATTGGAGATTTATTTCTTATAGGACTAGTGTTACCCTTAGGTTAGTGATTTATATTCATTTTCAGCACCTAAAAACCTTATTTTAGATGTATTTTTCTAATCACACCCCATTAATTTTAACACTATAGATATAATCTATATCTGTTTATTTACTATATGTAAAAGTATCTGTGCTTTAGAGTAAAATTCACTCCCTTTCTGACCCAGAACCAACTTTTGTCCCCTTGGGGGCACTGTTGCCCTGTTGAGAATGCAGGCCCTATATGATCTTAAAACGTGTCAGTTTCCTGCCCATCTCTCTTACCTCAAATTTTCACCTGTCCCAGTGTACCAGTCACTTTAGCCTTCTTTCAATTCTTTGAGCACACCAAGGTCTTCTGAAACTTGACCTTTTATCCTTTTTTTTCCTTGAAAACTCTTAATTTCAGTCTTTGCATTGCTGCCTTCCTCTAATTTTTCAAAATATATATATTTTTTGGCTGAGCCCACAGTATGGGGAAGTTCCCGGGCCAGGGATCGAAACCTCCCCATAGCAGCAACACAAGCCACCATGGTGACAACCCTGGATCTTTAACCCACTGCACCACAAGGGAACTCCTAGAAAGGGATTTTTGATCTTTATGGAATGGAGGTGCCCTGGGAAGTTGAGCCCCAGGTAACAGCAACTTATCAGAAGCAAAGTAATCAAACCAGGGATTGTGTTTGGGCAGGCTCATATTGGCTTGCAAGAGCTGATTGTTATATTTTCAGAAATACTGTGAAATGATTGTTAAACTGTGTGTGTGTTTATATGAGTGTGTATAATATGAATATTATACATAATGTTTACCTGGCTATGTATCTATATAACATATGGTATATATTGTATATATGTTCATACACAGTATACCACATAACCAACAAGTGAGTTATATTAAAAACAAAGACAACAATTTGGGAGAAAAAGTTCTTCCTGCTCTAGAATACAACTAGGCAGAAATACAGATAAAAGCAAAAACATTTGTATATACATGATTTGTTTTGCTGCATCTCAGGCAAGAATTCCAGCAGCTGAGATTTTATAGATGCAATGTCAGTGTAGAAATGAACTGGAAGTGATTGAGAGAGAAGACATTCACAATAAGAAATACATAATTCATGAAGGTACAGATGGGTTTATAAAGTTCAGGGAAAATAAACAGCTTTGTTGACTTCTACAAGAAAAGAGGAAAAATCAGGGACTAATGAGAGGTAAAATGATTTAAGTAAGAGTATATACTAGAGTATGTATTTAATGAAGGGTTTGAACAATGAGGCCATTTAAAGTAAATAAGTCCTCAAATAAATAACACATAGCCTATTTCTCCAAATCTCAACAGGTAGCTGCAAACTGGAAAGTAGGAAAGGGATTTCTTTTAAGTTACTTAAAAAAAAAACTTTCAAGAGAAAAAATAATTTTCCTTCATTGTTTATTCCAGGTCCCCATCTCAGCTCTGTTTTTTACCAGATGATTCAAACCTATACAAGGTATATACATCATGGATGGTAGAGTGGGGTTTGCAGGCTGGATGTGGCCCCCACATCAGCCCTGAGAGACGCACAGCCCTGGGAGGGCACAGTCTCTAAATCCAATCTCTCTGGTTCCTAATGCCAGGTTAAGAATCTATTAGTGTCTTACCTTCGGAAAACTACTTAACCTCTGATTCCTCATCTATAAAATAAAAAAATGTATGTATGTGTGACTGAGTCACTTTGCTGTACAGCAGAAATTGACAGAACATTGTAAATCAACTATACTTATATAAAACAATTAAAAAAAGAATTACAAAAAATAAAATAAATGTGGATTGTGGGATCTACCTTATAGGATTATTTTAAGGATCAAATGAGATGATACTTTCAATCTATGTCAAAGAGTGCCTGGTGCATAAGATCCATATAAAGATGTATTAAGTGAAAACAAATTGATTTGCTCTTTTTACGTTTAACAGATTTGAGAGAGTAAAAAGCACCCTATCAACTTTCCAGAAAAGAAACAATATGAAATATTTGGAAAGGTCACAGAACTTGAAATAACTCAGCGTGAAATTAAATTCATTTGTGATATGTTCCTATTTAGACAATAGTAGATGTTTATTAAGAGAGATACTATAAAGAAGGGAAACATAATCATAACCAAACCTGATAGTACTAATACAGTTTACCATTATTTTATCCTTTCTCTTAAGTGCAACATGTATGCATAGATAGAGTGGCCTCAATCACATTAGCCAAACAATTTATAATCACTGTATGTAAGAGATCAAATATTAGCAAAAACAAAAACAAAAAATGAGGATGCTTACATATTTGATCCTTTTTATAACAAACATACAAATATTGTTAATATCTTTGTGTATGTGTATATTTTTAAGTTGTCTCACACTTTGACAAAATATGGAGACAAATATAGAGAGCACTGCAAAATTACAAGCATTTGGGAGTTAAAATAATTTCTGAAAAGTGTTCGTATTATGTTACAATTGTTTGGCATCAACACTAAACTATACTCAGTACAAAAAAAGATTTAATCATAGCTTAAAACAATATCTTCATTAAAGTACCATTAATGAGCAACTGCTAAGGAAGTATTTCATTCTGAAAACAAGTTCTAGTTTCCAATTTAAATGCATTAAAATTAGCATTTAAATGTATCCTATGAACATGTATCAGGCTGAGTTATTATTCAATAGGATCATTGTTGTGGTGATTATTATGTGCCATTTAGTGAACATTCACTGGTATTTGGAGCCTTGCTAAATACAGTGTATTTAATTCTGTGGATTTGTGATGACTTTTTTCCTAAAGGAACACAAAATACATTATAACATCTCCCTTAAAGCATAGCACATAGTGTTAACAACTTAAAGGAATCTAATGTGGTTGTTTTTTTAATTTTTATTTCTTAACAATTCTGTCTATTCATTGGAATTTAAGGACTCAGGAAAATTCAGTATTTTTAAATTATAGCTAATTGGCTGGTTGGTGTGCTTTTTTTCTTGTGAATGTTATGGGTTTCATTTTGAGACTGTATCTTTCTAAAAAAGCTGATTTTTTTTTTTTCTTTTTTTTTAATGGCCGCACCTGAGGCATATGTAAGTTCCTAGGGCCAGGGATCAAACCCAAGCGACTGCTGTGGTTTACACCTCAGCCACAGCAATGCAAAATCCTTTAACCCACTGTGCTGGGCTGCGGATCAAACCCATACCTCCTCAGCAACCCAAGCTGTTGCAGTCAAATTTTTAACCCTCTGTGCTACAGCAGGAACTCCAAAACCTGAATTTTCTTTTTTTTTTCTTTACTGCCGCACCTACAGCATATGGAAGTTCTCTGGGCTGGGGTCCAATCAGAACTGCATCTGCCAGCCTTCACCATAGCCTGGCAACACTGGATCCGAGTAGCATCTGCAACCTAAGCTGCAACTGTGGCAGTACCAGATCATTAACCCACTGAGCAAGGCCAGGGATCCAAACTGCATCCTCACTGACAGTCACTATGTTGGGTTCTTAACCCATTGAGCCACAATGGGAACTCCTGAAATATTTTTAATATTCTTATTTTTATATAGTTATTTGGTGTCCTCTGTATATACTGCAATTTCTGTTTTCATCTGATACATATTATTTATACTTATTTATATTTTAATTCAAATATACTTTATTGATTTTGAAAAAAACACTATAATTATTATACGCTGTAAAAAATATTGTTGAATACCATAATTGGAACATTATTTTACATGTCCAAAATTGCCTTTTATTTTCATTAGATTGCAAAATATTTTGGTTGGTGATCTTTCAGTGCTTTCCTTGGCTATCAATGCATTTGTTTAGACAAAACCTCATTGAAAGGTTGAAACAACCACATTCAATCACTTCCCTTGTTTCTGTGAAAGTTTATAAAAAACAAATTGAGAAATAAACAGTCATCACAAATTTAATGTCACTTGAACACCAAACACTGTTTAATATTAAACATTGCAGTTGGACAGTATGTTAACTGGACATTTCTTCAAAGTGAGGAACTTCGCTAACGTCAAGTCATTTCATTGGAAAAAGCTCTTCCAAAGGTTTTGTTTAAAAAAGGAATATTTCTAAATCTGGCTATAATGAATCTTCTCAGTGAAACAGTGATCACATGGTTTATGAATAAAATACTTTGTGTTATGAGATATTAAACTAAAAACCCACAAATTCAACAAATAGCAATTCAATGAACTGTTGAATTGTGTTAAGACTTGGTCATCTGATAAGTAAAAATCATTTATAAGTACACTTCTTCTTTATATATTAAAATAAATGACACAAAAGTATAATAAAGGGTATTATATATTTAATAGCTATTTTGCACTTTGATCTGAGTGATTTCCTATTACAAATTCATGTTGAATTCCATCCTCAGACAATAAACTGATAGTAAACTGTTTGCCAAAAGCTTTAGTGCAAATTTAAACACTAATAATTTTATTTCTTTTTAATTTTTTTTGGCTATGCCCATGGCATACAGAAGATCCCAGGCTTAGGATCAAACCCATACCATAGCTATAACCAGAGTCACAGCAGTGACAATGCCAGATCTTTAACCCACTGAGCCATGAGGGAACTCCAAACACTGATAACTTTATAAATGTTAATACTGTAATTTACCAAAAAAGAAATGTTAATACTGTAATTTACCAAAAAAATAAAATTATATTTCATTAACACATAATCAGCTTTGTAAATTTAGATATAAATATTTATTTTTAACAATTTCCATCTTTGAACAAGGGAACTGAAAAAATTAAGGTTAAGAACGGACTCTTCAAAATTTACAAAATGAAATACATAAAAATAAACAAAAGGTAATTAAATTTTAAGTGCTTTGTGTGTAATTTGCAGAATTTATACTTCAGAAGATACTAAAGCTGAAAATAGCATAAATTGGGGGGATGGTATTTACATGTCTAAAATATATATGTGTGTAAATATATTTTCTGTAAATAAAGCTTCTACCTAAAAATGCATCAAACTCCATGAAACTGGCCGTATCATCAGGATACTTCTTAAATACCGGCTAGATAACTCCAATATATATTTTAGTTGAATTTTTTACTAAGAGAATTGAAGATTCACATACAATTGAAGAAAAATAAATGAGAAGATTCCATGTGTACTTTACCAAAGCCTCAGTCAGCAATGCCCCCCACTCCATCCCATGGTAACATTTCACAAAACTGTAATATAATACACAATCAGGATGCTGACTTCAATACAATCTACCCATATCATTCAGATTTCTCTAGTTTTGCTTGCCTGTACCAGTGCGTGTGTGTGTGCATGTGCCTACACATGCATGCGTGTTTTTAGTCCCACACAGTTTTATCACAAGTGTAGGTTCTTATATTCACACTACAGTCAAACTCCTTAACAATGACAGAATCACAAACATCTTTTTTTTTTCTTTTTTGGTCTTTTTAGGGCCACATCCATGGCATATGGAGGTTCTCAGGCTAAGGGTGGAATAGGAGCTGTAGCCAGCTGGGTAGCATTTTCTGTCCTCTCTTACCAACTGGTGTTCTTTATAAGGACCCTTCTGACTAGAATGGGCTCACCCAGGTAATCCAGGCTGGTCTTCCTATATCAGGACTCTTAAACACACCCACCATCCTTTTTGCAATATAAATTGACATTCACAGGATCCATGGATTAGAACATGGACATCTTCAGAGAGACATTATTCAGTTTATCTTTATTGTAATAGAGCTTTCTTTCCTTCATTTATATAGTGTGCTGCAAAATGCCCTAGCAGTACATGAAAAAGCTGCAGACACTCAATTTTTATTTAGTGTCTTTTTTTGGGCCCTCACCTGCAGCATATGGAGGTTCCCAGGCTAGGGGTCAAATCAGAGCTGTAGCCACCGGCCTACACCACAGCCACAGCAACACAGGATCCAAGCCACATCTGCGACCTACACCACAGCTCATGGCAATTGCCATGAGTGAGGCCAGGGATCAAGCCCACAGCCTCATGGTTCCTAGTCGGATTCATTTCCACTGAGCCATGACAGTACTCCTATTTAGTGTCCTTTAACAAAAGGAAATGGTCTTTCTCCCTGTATATCCTGACTTCCAAAAGATGATTCATTTTTTGAGAAGCAAATTACTTCAATTTTTCATACTGAAATGTATTAGCTCCCCCTTTGTTCCTAATTTTTGATTGGGGTAGGTAGTAAAGAAAGCAGAATGGAGAATGTGTGGGTGTATGTGTGTATGTCTGGGTGTGTGTGTGTAAAGATCACACTCACATTTAGCAACCACAGGGGATACCTTTGTGGCATAAAATAATCTGTGCATCTTAATTAATGCCTTCTTCTGTGCCAAGTTGAAGGCATTCAACAACTCTAGAGAAAGCCATTTTAGGATGTGAGCAGGAAATATACACATATACCTTCAGTGACATATTAAAAAAATAATGTTTTTGATGTAATTCCTTGTGTTCAGATTCTAAATGATTTGCTAGCACTTCAGGTTCATGAAACTGCAATTTTGCCATTTAGGCCATGCTATACATTGAATGTTTGTGCTCCTTCCAACCCATATGTGTAAATCTTAACCCCCAGGGTGATGGTGTAAGGAGGTAGAGGCTTTAGGAGATGACTAGGTCATGAGGGTGGGGCCCTCATGAATGGGATTAGTGCCCTTATAAAGAGACACAGGAATGCTCCCTTGACCCTTCCACCATGTGAGGCACAGAAAGAGACAGCTCCCTGTGAAGCAGCAATTTGGTCCTCACAGACACTAGATTTGCCAGCCTCCAGAACTGAGAGATAAATATTCATTGTATTTACTGTATTTTTTTTTAATAGCCTCAGCTAAGACAGGAGGTAAAAATAATTAAGTGGACTACAGTATGAGATAGCACTGAAAATTTCATTACTATACTGTTTCGTCTTATGTCTGCTCTGAACAGAGTGGTGTGCATCTCTTTTTGATTCCTTTTACATACGCACATATCAAGATCAAATACCAAGTTTAAAGAAAGTGAAAGACTGCATAATCTATTGTTCCTACTTAACATAAAAAATGATAGACTTGGTTCTTTTTATAAGGCACTCAAATATATTTTATACATAGTCTTTATAAACAAATCTGAAGAGATCAAATAATTTTTTAATATTAAAATTTCAAGAATAAAATTATATTAATAGCTTTCTTTAGAAGTCCTTCTGATTTGAGATTGCTTTTGCTCATCAGGTGTTCAAGTAGTCAGTTCATGGGTGAGGTACCCATTTTATGCCAAATGAGACACCCATTTTTCTTGTCCCTGTCATGATTGTTCATTCTCCACACTTAGGTCATTACTGAAGCTCCTTATTTTCTGGATCCACTTAGAGGATTATCATTTTTTCTCCCCTAGAATTTTTCCACAGGGTGCTGTTTGATATTCATTCTTTCTTCTTCAATTTCTATAATCAGTAATTTAGATTGACCTCAGTGTAGGTAGATCCTCATGGCTACCGTCATAGCCTACATAGATTTAGTTATAGTTCAGTATCAGTGGACTTTCTCAAAACACTGACTAAAATCAAAGGATTTGACAACTCATTTCTAAGTTGTCTATAGTCATCACATATAAATATATAAAAAAATGTAATAAGTGATGTTACCACTTGGCTTTTGGGGACTGGCTGATGGAAATACTGCATTTCTGGTCAAGTGAAGCATTTACAGGGATGTGAAAATTATCTAAGTTTTGGTTTGCTGATGTGGCATTTCTCAGAATTGATTCCATTTTGGGCCTAGGAAGTTATTTTAACAGACACAAGTACCAAATTAATTATTGAAGGCTGCTTAATGCACAATTTTGTTTTTGTAATTTAATTATAGTGCTTTGGTTGATTTATTTTGATTATCACAGTTGCAAAACTGTAGAGTTTATTTCATAATATTGCCTTATAAGCTTGCATAATGTTATTTTCTCATAAAATAGAAGTAGAGAAAAACATATTTCCTATTGATGGAACATTTATTTAGAATTATATAAGATTTTCAAAAACTTATTTTAAAGTAAATGCTTTAGGCTAAGTATATTTTCTTGACATATGATAAAACTCAGCTTATTCAAAGTATGTTCAAGAAATTATTCTTCATTTAAAATTCTTATAGATTAGGAAGATGGTTGTAACAGAAAAACTCTTTTGAATTAGACCTTGTAAATAATTACTACTGGTGACAAAAGTAAAATGACAAACCTTGAAATGTTTTACATTTCTCAACACTTTGTAAGCTCATCTTATTAATTCAAAAGTTTCTTTGCTTACACATTAAAATTATTCTAAATGACATGTTATTATTCTGTAATACTTCACCAATTATTGAACAGCTACATAAATAAAGGTAAGAAAATTTTAAAGGTAGATTATAATGTGTCAAAAGATGCTACTCTTTTATATTATTATTATTTTGTCTTTTTAGGGCCACACCCATGGCATCTGGAAGTTCCCTGGCAAGGAGTCAAACTGAAGTTCCCGACCTATGCCACAGCCACAGCAACACCAGATCCAAGCTATGTCTGCAACCCACACCACAGCTCACAGCAATGCCAGATCCTTAACTCACCGAGTGAGGCCAGGGATCAAACCCACGTTAGAAAGCTAGATGGGTTTGTTACCATTGAGCCATGATGGGAACTCCTCTTTTATATTATATACTATAATTACTTAACTTCTTTACAAAAATCTTTAACTTTTATAATTCTTTCTTTTATAACTATAAATGAAAAATCCTTTCTATAATATCTACTAGTTTTCATGGTAGCAAAATTGATATATGTACTGGGACCCTCTATTATTATGTTAGTTATTATTTTACCATGTTTTGTGACTTCAAAGAGCTACCCAAATTTCTTTTTGCCTTCTTCTTTTGTTGTTATTGTTGTTGTTTGGCTGCACCTGTGGCATGTAGAAGTTCCCAGGCCAGGGATCAAACCCTTACCACAGCAGTGACTTGGGCCACTGCACTGACAACACGGGATCCTGAATCTGCTGTGCCACAAGGGAACTCTGCGACCCTCAATTATAAGGTCCAAAATATTTTTATCTCAACATGTGTTCTTAACTTTAAATTTATACTTTGAGAATTATGACTATATATATGTATAATAATTGCCAACATGTTGACTTAATCACAAGTAACGAGTCAAGTTGGTACTGTCAAGTCATGTTGGGGCTTATTCTTTTATACTCCCACTATTCCGTGGGGTCGAGGCCCTGTTCTGTTACCTAGAAGCTATGGGCTTTCTTTTTTAGCTATCCACGTGGAGCTGGAGTTGTCAACATAGGAAAAAAGGAAAAGTTGTTGCATTAGGTGATCCATGATCACTATACAGAAAGTATTTCTTAGAAAACCTACACTTTAAGATAACCCACATAGGGCTGCCCTGCCTGGACTCTCTGATTGACCATAAGCCTTAGACACCATATTTTGATTGATCTTCAACAGTAAACATACTCAGGACTTGGCAGTTCCCTGACAGTGACCAAGCTTTTCTATTTCTGAGACCACCTGGGCCACGGCAGAGCCTTTTGTTACTGCTACATGCAACCTTCCTCTGAGTTCTAATTTCAACACCTCCTCCATTTGAAGGTCTCTCTTTCTAACCCTCCAAATGTTTTGAAAGTAAAAAAGTCTGAATAGTAATTCATGCTGGTAAGAAAGTAAACAATCTTACTTTCCCGTAAAGTAGAATATGAGTTGACCTGTGAGAAATGACCTTGTTAAATACTAAACATTATGAATTAGCTGGTCAAAGTAAGATGAGAAGAGAGAGAATATGTTAAATTGGGCCACAGGTATTAATTGTTGAAGGGGCTACTAAATAAAAGATGTACCCCTCACTGTAACCCTTCCCATTCTTTCTGTGATGATCTTGGACATTTATGCTTTTTTTTTTTCTTGAAGGATTTGAATGTTTTGAGTGTTTAGGATGACTTACAGCTACAGGAGGAAGAGAATGGGCTTTTTCTTCTTTTTTTCTTTTTTTTTTTTAATAATTTTTTTTATTTTCCCACTGTACAGCAAGGGGGTCAGGTTATCCTTACATGTATACATTACACTTTTTTTCTTTTTTTTTTTCCTTCAGTCAAGATAATGGTAACTGATTACTGATGCATTAACTGCATTGTGACAACAACAACAAAAATTTTTTTTTTGTCTTTTTGGGGTCATACCCACAGCATATGGAGGTTCCCAGGATAGGGGTCAATTTGGAGCCACAGCTGCCAGCCTACACAACAGCCACAGCAACACGGGATCTGAGCCACGTCTGTGACCTATACCACAGCTTACAGCAACTCCAGATCCTTAACCCACTGAGCAAGGCCAGGGATCAAACCCACATCTTCATGGATACTAGTCAGGTTTGTTACCACTGAGCCATGACAGGAACTCCCAAAAACGTATTTTTATGGAGGTTTTTATTCATTCCACATGTAGTTTAGACATTTGTGAACTTTTAATAAGAAAGAAATTTAATACAGTATGTTTAATCTGGAATTTAAGTGAGGATTTATTTTAATTTAGTTGGATAACATACCATATGCAGTTAAATAAACCGTACTGCTCATTATACTCAATATTACTCCTCTGGGTCAAACATTATAACAGGGAAGGGACTTTGTATAAACTCTATCTTTTAACACTATACAGTATTAACTAAAGCATTTGTCCTCTTAAACATTCCCCAGCCTCACAAAACAACACTGCACATGGTTTGATAATTTAATAAAAACGTCTCTCACACACACACACACACACACACACACACACACACACACACTTTCTGTGTCTCCCTGACTTTTTAGATAGGCTTGTGGCCTAGTCAAGTTAGAAAAGTAAAAAGACAGTGTAGTTCACCTGAGGACTTCTTGCACTTTGACTTATTTAAGGAAAGGGAAATATAAACCTATTTCAGTTATTGTGTTTAATTTCAGAATAAAGTATAAATAAACACAGATAGCTATGCAGAGACTGACATATAGACCAAGGGATATCTATACATAGATACAAATGTATATATAAATAAAATCTACTGGTAGAATCAGTGGGAATGTTTCTCAGGGTCTTGCCAATGATTTTAATCTGAAATGACATATTCCTCTTTGATATTAACATGAATTATTTAGGTTGCGTTTTTGGTCAAACTCTGAGTTTTATAGTGTTATTAATTTTAAAAGTTGATTTATTATACTGTCTTATAGTCTCATAAATAGAGCCATTGTTGACAAATTACCCACAACCAAATACGGAATGTAGAATTAAAGTATAAAATTATTAATGCTGGTTCTATCTAAACAAATTCATCACTTTTGAAATTAGTGTTATGAGTTATATAATTAATTAAAAATAGCAAGTTTATTTATAACCATTTTGTTCATAAAAATTGGTTACACTAATCATGCAAGAATGAAAATAGGAGCTTAGGATTTAGCATTATTTTCTAATTTACTACATGATTTATTATAATCTCCTCACTGTTCTATACCCCTAGTAGTCAGCTGACTTTCCAAAGAAAATGGCTTTAAGACAGAATATTGGAAAATACTTTAGAGTCAACCAAAATGGTGGGAAAATTGTATAAAAACCAGCTGTTGGGTTCTGTTTTTTTGTGCTTTTGTTTTGGTTTTTGCTGCACTAGCGGCATGCAGAAATTCCCAGGCCAGGGACTGAACCCTTGCCACAGTTGTAACTAGAACCACAGCAGTGACCACACTGGATCCTTAACCCGCTGAGCCACAAGGGGATTCCCAGCTGCTGGTTTCTAATGCCATCTCAGAGCTGTGGAGAAATGGTGTTTCTCCCTTCCTGGCAATAAGAAAAACCTTGACAAATGCAAATTAATAATTTTTCCAATTAGATAATAAAAATTGCAATGGAAAGAATTTAAAATAATGTCAGAAATGTGAGAAGTGCTTTAAGGGAGAAGGAGAATACAGCAATTTGCTCACTTGACACATAAGATGCTGAGTGGCACATAAGTTGGTAACAAGAATCAACCAGATTTTAACTAACCGCTCAAGTCTGAGAGTAGGTGAGCCTAAAAGGGACATGGGCAAATTAAGTCTACACCCTTCTGCAAGCTTTCCCTCCAGGAACCCCACAAGTACTCAGAGGGAAGAGTGGAGAAAATCCTAAGGAAGTTTCCCTCCAGGTGGTGCCTGGGGAGTGACAGCAAATACTGAAAACCAAATATCCAGTACTCAATATCTGCCCTGATTCATCTTCCCTATTTGCCCTATGGGAACAAACCCTGAATACTCAAAGTCCTTAAAAGCTGATGCCTGGGGCACAAATGGGAACCAACTGTAATTATGAGAGAAATAGAGAGATAAAACCCCTACCCTTTTGTGAAGTGTGAACTCATACTAAGCCCAGCAGTTCCTCTGGAGCAGAAGCAGGGTAATTTCTGAAGTTCTCACGTCTGGGACCAGCTGTTTACGGTACCTGCCTAGGACTGCAGCTTAAGGAGAACTTCAGAGAAGGGACCTTGTGGAACCCATCGCTCCCCACCCCACCATCAACCTAGCATCCAACCACCAAACTCACAAGATCTGAGTACAAATAACAGTGGAATATAGCTGAGAGAGAGGCAAGAGAGAGATCCTTTCTGGTGAGCAGCACAGAGTGAAGAATAAAATGTCAAATTTCACATAGAAAAAAAGTAAAGCTATTTAATACAGTTTTGACAGCAAAACTATATTAAATCCTGCTTAGTATAAAGTCAGGAGACTGTCCCTGAAAAACCTTTTTTAGAGACTCTTCCTTAATTCCTCAGTTGTACTCATTTTGAACAGAAAGGGTATTGGAAGTTCTATATTTAGTTTTCTGAGATACATCCACACTATTTTCCATATTGGTTGTACCAATTTACATTCCCACTAAAAGTACAGGAGGGTTCCCTAGCTACACCCTCCAGCATTTGTTATTTGTAGACTTAATTAATGATGGCCATTCTGACTGGTGTGAGGTGGTACCTCATTGTAGGTTTGATTTGCATTTCTCTAATAATTAGTGATGTTGAGAATTTTTTCATGTGCCTGTTGCCATCCATATGTCTTCTTTAGATAAATGTCTATTCAGGTCTTCTGCTCATTTTTTCAAGTGGGTTGTCTGCTTTTTTGCTGTTGAGTTGTATGAGTTGTTTGTATATTTTAGAGATGAAGCCCTTGTTGGTTGCATTGTTTGAAACTATTTTCTCCCATTCCATAGGTTGTCTTTTTGGGTTTTTTTTATGGTTTTCTTTGATATGCAAAAACATAACATTGATTAGTTCCCATTGGTTTATTTTTGCTTACATTTCTATTGCCTTGGGAGACTGACCTAAGAAAACATTTGTACAGCTGATGTCAGAGAATGTTTTGCCTATGTTCTCTTCTAGGAGTTTTATGGTGCCTTGTCTTATGTTTAAGTCTTTAAGACATTTTGAGTTTATTTTTGTGCATGGTGTGAGGGTGTGTCCCAGTTTAATTGATTTACATGCAGCTGTCCAGTTTCCCCAGCACCAGCTGCTGAAGAGACTTTTTACCATTTTATATCCTTGCCTCCTTTGTGGAAGATTATTTGACCATAGGCATCTGGGTTTATTTCAGGGTTCTCTACTCTGTTCCATTGCTCTGTATGTCTGCTTTGGTACCAATACCACACTTTCTTGATTACTCTGGCTTTATAATATTGTCTGAAGTCTGGGAGAATTATGCCTCCTGCTTGGGTTTTTTTCCCCTCAGGACTGCTTTGACAATTCTGGGTCTTTTATGGTTCCATATAAATTTTTGGATTGTTTGTTCTAGTTCTGTGAAAAATGTCATGAGTAATTTGATAGGGATTGCATTAAATCTACAGATTGCTTTGGGTAGTATGGCCATTTTAATATTAATTCTTCCAATTCAGGAGCATGGAATATCTTTCCATTTCTTTGAATTCTCTTTAATTTCCTTGAATTAATGTTTTATAGTTCTCAGCCTATAAGTCTTTCACCTCCTTGGTCAGGTTTATTCCTAGGTATTTAATTTTGGGGGGTACAATTTTAAAAAGGTATTTTATTTTTGTACTCCTTTTCTAATAATTCATTGTTAGTAAACAGAAATGCAACCAATTTCTGAATGTTAATCTTGTATCCTGCTACTTTGCCAAATTCTGGCAATCCCACCCATGGACATATAAATGGACAAAACTTCCACTGAAAAAGATAAATGAACTCCTATATTCATTGCAGCACTACCCACAACAGCCAAACCATGGAAACAGACTAAATATCCATTAGACGAATGGATGAAGAAGATGTGGTATATATACACAATAGAATACTATTCAGTCATAAAAAAGAACAAAATAATGCCATTTGCAGCAACATGGATGGAACTAGAGATTTTCATACTAAGTGAAGTAAGTCAGAAAAAGAAAGACAATACAATATAATATCACATATATGCAGAATCTAAAATATGGCACAACTGAACCTATCTACAGAACAGAAACGAATCATGGATATAGAGAAGAGATTGTGGTTGCCAAGGGAGAGGGAGAAGGAGTGGGGTGGAGTGGGAGTTTGGAGTTAGTAGATGCAAGCTTTTGCATTTGGAGTAAATAAGCAATGAGGTCCTGCTGTATAGCACAAGGAACTATATCTAATCACTTGTGATGGAACATGATGAAATCTAATATGAGGAAAAGAATGTATACATGTATGTGTGTGTGTGTGTGTGTGTGTGTGTGTATAACTGGGACACTTTGCTGTACAGCAGAAATTGATAGAACATTATAAGTTAACTATTTAAAAAAGGGTATTGGAAAAATAGTGGCACTTTTTTTTTAGCTAAGAATTAAAAGGATAAAAAAAATAAAGTGAGGCAGTTAATGAAGTTTCTCCAAGGAGGAATCGAGTGACCAATTTTCCTTTATTTCACAAGGTTTATAAGGGTCAATTTCTCTAAGTATTAAAGAAAAATACTGCAAATGTTTTATTGATAGCTTGTGACATCTGTCATAGTTCCTGAAACTCTTATCCAGACTCTCACTGGGAACCAACAGCTATCAGATACAAAGCTAACTCCATGACCTTCCAGCACTTTGCCTGTCCCAGCCTGTCACCCTCAGACCTTTAAGAGAGAAACATTCTTTCTTCCTTTGTGACATCACATCCACTAACTAAATGGGGTAGTGTGGGGGATTTACTATAAAATAGATGCTCTCCTGATGGCCTATTCCTGGACATTCCTGAGGACTCCTTGATCATAATCAGGTCATAGATTTAAACACTGATTTACCTGTATTATTAGTACAAGTTAAAGATCTAAAGAATAATTATATTCCCAGGCAAATACTATGCTGATTTTCCAATATTATTTGGGCCAAACCTATCAGACTGAACTCTCCAAATATCTATCCTGGCTTGCACCACACCCTCTAAAACCAGAACCAAAGGAAGTACTAAAATCAATGAGAAAAAATCTAACAGAAAAAAAAAGGCATTAACCCTTATATTATTCTTCATGATACTTCTATTCTCTAAGTTAAAAAAGAAAAAAAAATCCTAGTTTTTAAATTTGTTCAAAATCTCACAAGTATAAATCTAATAATTTCCTACTTCCTTCAGAACCAAAACCCAAGTATTTCTTTATCCTGGTGCATATTTTATAGCTATGAATGTTACCTCTTTATTCACACATAAGAGATTTGCACAAGTCCTCAGTGTTCCGACTCAACTTTATGGGATCATCACAGATCAGCATTGTGCAACTGTTTTCGCATTAGTCCAGTATCAAAGTCCTTCTCATCTAAAACTGATTGCCAGAGTTGCCAACTCTGTAGAGGCTCCTGCTAACATGATTTCTTTTAGAGTCTGTCTTAAACAATGGTCCCTGATGTTGCCAAACTTTGCTGCCCACTGAAAATATCCAATATTTACCAGTAAGAAGGCTTATTTCCTATAAAGTCATATTACTTACTGCATTTCCATTTATCATTGTAATAGTTTAAATTCTACTTCTCTTCTTCCATAGGAGAAGTGAAGTTCATGACCCCCTAACTGCTTTTTTTTTCATATCTGATAGACTGATCAAAACATTCCTAATAATTTTATTAGAACATGCCTAAAATTTTAGATTTAATCTTGTTTATAGGTCATATCTTAATAAGGGAACCATAAAATGTCAGGCAGGATACATTATAACAGATATCAACTCATCATTAGAATATGGCTCCTTTCCAGAGGCAAAAGTCAGCCCAGATGACAGAACTGGTTGTGATCCCAGTAGCCTCCTGGACAAATAAAAAGAATAAAGTGGGAGTTCCTGTCGTGGCGCAGTGGTTAACAAATCCGACTAGGAACCAGGAGGTTGCAGGTTCGATCCCTGCCCTTGCTCAGTGGGTTAACGATCCGGCACTAACATCCGGCACGTGAGCTGTGGTCGCAGATGCGGCTCGGATCCCGCGTTGCTGTGGCTGTGGCTCTGGCGTAGGCTGGCAGCTACAGCTCCAATTAGACCCCTAGCCTGGGAACCTCCATATGCCTCGGGAGTGGCCCAAGAAATGGCAAAAAGACAAAATTAAATTAAATTAAATTAAATTAAAATAAAATAAAAAGAATAAAGTTTTTACATATACACTAGTAGTAGAAATACTTTGGAGATCATCTACTTTTTCTGAAAGCCTAAGAGAAAATAAAAGTACTTAAGTAAAAGCCCTGATTTTGATTGGTCAGCGTATTAGGGGCATTTTCATAGCTCTAATTTTTTTTTTTTAAGGAGTTGGCTATTTTCAAGACAGAAGCCCATTCAAAGAGAGATATCCAAGCAAGAGAAGATGACTTGTTGATCACTGTGCCAAAAGGCTGTCCCCACAAGGATCCTAAACCTCACAACACTAAAAGAAACCACATCGTTGGAGAAGTTCGAAGAGAATGTTATGAAATGTTATACAATGCCAGTCAACCTCTGGTCCAGAGTAAGAAAAGGGCATTTATTACATGGAAATAACTCCTTCATACTTAGAGTGGCTGCTTATGGCCTTAGATAAAATCTTGAAAATTTTTACATGATATTTATTACCCACATATCTAGGACAAACTGACCACTCCACTCAATCAGTATTAGTGAAGGAACAAATTTCATTGCTGTTGTTGATGAGTTGTACCCCAAATTTAAAATACTACTTGACAAGCCCATGAGGGCTTTTTGATCAAAAACAAATCACTTGGTGCTTTCCAATAATGATAGCGAGTTGGGAGTACAAAAGCCTACTGGCTGTTATCCAAAAACTGAACAGGGGAGTTTCCATCATGGCTCAGTGATTAACAAACCCAACTAGGATCCATGAGGATGCGGATCTGATCCCTGGCCTTGCTCAGTGGCTTAAGGATCTGGCATCTGAGCTGTGATGTAGATCGCAAATGCGGCTCAGATCTGATGTTGCTATGGCTCTGGCATAGGCTGGCAGCTACAGCTCTGATTCGACCCTAGCCTGGGAATCTCCACATGCATCGGGTACGGCCTGAAAAAGACAAAAAAAAAAAAAAAAGACAAAAACTGGATAGGGATGTGTTCTCTTGTTACACTGATGGCTGCCTTAATGATAGTGGCTGAGGACATCACCTAGCATCCCTTCTGCCCCATCAATTTCCACTCTCAGAAAGAGTTAATTAAATGAATCCAAGAATGAGATAATCTGGACCTTGATTTTAGGACCCCAATCCTAACTACCTAAAGGAGAATTCAGGATTTTTCTTCTCTGCTCAAGCTCTGCTAACAAACCAGAAAAAGGGTGAAATCTACATGCTATGATTCAAAACTAGCCAAGGGCAACTAAACAGTGCCATTAACTCCTGGCATTAGTTCAGAATAGTCACTTCATATATAACACTGGTTTGGGGAGGTGAAAATATGTGGTTCTAGGAGGAAAACACCATGCTTATAGTCCTCCAAATCTCTCTGGCACTTTTTCTTTCTTTTTAGGGCCACACCTTTTGGCATATGGAAGTTCCCAGATTGGGGTAGAATCAGAGCTGCACGTGCAAACCTATGTCACAGCCACAGCAATACCAGATCCAAGCTAAATCTGCAACCTACACTGCAGCTTATGGCAAGGCAGGATCCTTAACCCACTGAGCGAGGCCGGGTTTCAAACACACATCCTCAGAGAGACAGTGTTGAGTTCTTAACCTGCTGAGCCACAACAGGAACTCCCTCTCTGGCATTTTTAATATTACTAAAATAATCTGAATGAATGAACTCCAGCAATAAAGTACAGACAGTTCCCAACTTGTATTGGTTTGACTTAATGATTTTTTGACTTTACAATCATGAGATAGTGAGAAAGCCTGTAGAATGCCGAAATAAGTAGAGGACTGTATTTGTATTTTGAGTTTTGATCTTTTTTCAATATTCAATCTGACCCTCTCTTGGAATGCTGGGCAGCGGCAGCCACAGCTTCCAGCCAAACACGTAATCACAAGGGCAAAGGAACTGAAACCTACTAACAAGTCTGTACCCAGACAACCTTTCTGTTTTTCACTCTCAATGAAGTATTCACTAAATTACATAAGATAGTCAACACTTTTTGTGTTAGATGACTTTGCTCAACTATAGGCTTAATGTGTGTGTTCCAAGCATGTTTTAGGTAGGCTGGGCTAAGCTAAGATGTTGGATATGTTAAGTGTATTAAGTGCATTTTGGACATGACAGTTTCCACTCACAAGAAGTTTATCAGGACATAACCCACTATAAGTCAAGGAAGATCTTTAATTCCTTTTAAGACAAGATTTATATATGAGAATGCTATGGAAGGAAGCCTATTTTTTTTAACAGTAGTGGTTATTACAAAGGTACATATATAGCATACCTTAAAACAAAATTGTGAAGAATGAGGTTAAAATAAGGCTAAAAAAGTGAAGAGCATATTTGATAATGTGATATCATTTGCAAACATAGAATATTTAACTCCTAGAAGCTGCTTTAAGGAGAAATGGTTAATGGTCCTCAAAATTCACTTTTACATGGTATTATATTGTTATACCCTCAACTGTAATACCTCTTTTTAATATTAATATATAAAAGAAAAAATGTTATATGGTACTTTTCCAGAGTACTAAAAGATATATACAGAGTGATACCAAAAAAGAGTTATACAAACTATTATTTATTATGATAATTACACACATGTTCCTATAGGAGTAGCTGTTATGTTTTTAGTAATTATTTATTAGAAACTAATGTAAGCCATTGAGTAACCAGGGTTTTCCCCTACTGCACCTTTGACTCATTTCCTTGCCTCAAATCTCCTAGACCCAGCACACACTTTGTTTGTTTTTGGCCATACTTGCAGCATGTGGAGATTCTGGGGCCAGGGTTCGAACCCAAGCCACAGTAGAGACAATACCAGATCCTTAATCTGCTAGACCACCAGGGAACTCCCCAGCACACACTTTGCACTGTCATTCAAATAATTTAAATTTTCTATTCTTGACTTTTTTTAATTAAGGAAAAATTTAATTGAGGTATAGTAAACATAAAACATATTAATTTCGGGTATACAAAATAATCTAATCCTACAAAATGATCACTATAATAAATCTGGTTAACATTTGTCACCATATACAGTTGCAAATTTTTTTCTTGTGATAAGAGCTTTTAAGACTTACTCTCAGCAGTTTTCAAATATGCAATATGGTATTATTAACTATAGTAGCCATAGTGTATATTGCATCCCCATGATTTATTCATTTTTGTAACTGGAAGTTTGTGCCTTTTGACCTACTTCACCCATCTCATCTACCCCTCTCTCTCTCTCTGTCTTTGGCAAGCATCAATCAGTTGTCTTTATTTATGGGCTTACTTTTTTCCTTGAATTTGCATTTATCTGTATTTGTTTCCTTGTCTTTGACTCTTCAGAGTTTTAATGAGACATTTCCTTTGAGACATTTTGGGCTTTTACATGTGGCTGCCCATTTCTTTCTTCAGATTTGGGGAAATTTTCAGCCATTATCTTTTTGAATAAGTTATCTAGTCCTTTCTCTTACTTCTTCTTCTAGGATTTCTATCATGTGTACATTGTTCATTCTGTTTGTGTCCAATAAGTATCTTGCTTTCTTCATTCTTTTCCATTCTGCTTTTTTCTCCTTTGACTGAGTAATTGTCAATGATCTATATTTGAGTTGACTGACCCTTTCTTCTGCTTGATCTAGTCTGACGACATTCTGGATTTAATTGGTGTCAAGGGGCTGTATTCAAATCTGGAGATGTGAGAAACAGAGGGCAACAGGCTGTGTCTTCTTATGTCATTTGGTGGATGAGTGGGAGATATCAGGCTTTATGAATGATACAGCTATGTTTAATGTAGGGTTTCCACTCCCTGCCCTAGCGTTGAACTGAGGTTGGGTCAAATTGTTGGGATTTTGCTGTTGCCTCTGAAAGCAGATCAGTTAGTTACCTAGATCTTGAATAAAGGTCAGGCTGGCCTTCCAGAGCTTTTCTTTTTTTCTTTCTTTCTTTTTTTTTGGTCTTTTTTGCTATATCTTTGGGCCGCTCCCGTGGCATATGGAGGTTCCCAGGCTAGGGGTCGAATCGGAGCTGTAGCCGCTGGCCTACACCAAAGCCACAGCAACTCGGGATCCAAGCCGCGTCTGCAACCTACACCACAGCTCACGGCAACGCCAGATCCTTAACCCACTGAGCGAGGCCAGGGACTGAACCCGCAACCTCATGGTTCCTAGATGGGTTCATTAACCACTGAGCCATGACGGGAACTCCCCAGGGCTTTTCTATTGCCATTGTAGGTAGATTGGACCCTACAAGTACACTGATTGTGGAGTGTGTTTTGGGTTGGTCTACCAGTCTTTGAAGTTGCCACTTGCATGAATCAGTATACATGTGTCTTGGTCCAAGAGCAGGTACTAAACCACCTCACCGATTCTCTATTGAGCTTTTCTATTCCCTGTCATTTGGCCAGAGAGAGCAAACTATTATTAGGGGTGGTGTTTGTTTGTTTTGGTTTTGCTTTGTTTGTTTATCTTGCTGGTGGTTCTGTATTAAAGACCTTTCCAGCACCCAATTTGGGATATATATGAGCAATTAAAAGAAAACCAAGGGAAATCATCTTTGTGCAATCCTCAAGTCTAGTGGTCTCTAGCCAGTCTGTCTTTTGCTTTCAGGGGTATTTTTGTTGTTGTTGTTTTCTACTTAAATTATATCCAGAGTATTTAGCGTATTTAGAGAATAACTGGGGAAAACTGAAGACTCGATTTTGTTGAGTATACGCTTTGTTGCGAAAACAAAATCTGCCACAGTTGTTGAATAATGTTCTACATTAAAATGTAATCAAATGTAAATACCTTTTGAGTAACACTCCAAGGAACAATAAAAATCAAGCTGACCATTATTTACTACATAAAGAATTAAGCTAGGCATTATAGGAGATAGTAACATTTGTGAAAGACACAGATAATGTGCTTGAGTACTTTTAATCTGACAAGTCCAGTGAGGAGAATAATGTAAGAAGTATAAAACTATATAAACATTCTGCTCTATGAGGTAATGGTAAGTACCATAAAACAGATTTTAAAATAACAGGACCCAGAGTTCCCACTGTGGCTCAGCAGAAACAAATCTGACTAGCATCCATGAGGACGCAGGTTTGATCCCTGGCCTTGCTCAGTGGGTTAAGGATCCAGCGTTGCCGTGAGCTGTGTAGGTCACAGACACGGCTTGGATTCTGCATTGCTGTGGCTGTGGCGTAGGCCAGCGGCTACAGCTCCGATTGGACCCCTAGCCTGGGAAGCTCCATATGCTGCAGATGCAGCCCTAAAAAGACAAAAAAATAAAAATTAAAAATTAAAAAAATAAAAAATAAATAAAAATGATCATTGTAAAACATAAGGATGATCAATGAATAAGAAAATTTAAATAAATAAATAAAATAAAATAAAATAAAATAACAGGACTGTGTTGTTGTTAATATGTCTCTTAGGCAACTGAGTAATTTATGACTTGAGGTTGAAAAAAACAGATATTATTACTTATACCAATTTAACATATATAAATTAGGACAACTGCAGCAATCTAAGACATGGTTATATTACCCTTAAGATCTTTTTAAAACAATTGTGGAAATGTTCACACACAAGCATATATTTAGAGAATAGTATCAATTAATTCTTAATTGCCCATTATCCAGGTTCAATAACTCTAAATCTGTGGCCAGTTTTCATTTTTCTTTACACCCACAAAGCCCCTCTCCCTTATTAATTTTAAGAATAAATTCTGTGCAGTTTCTACAGTTATCCATTGAACAAAACACTAATCACTTTTATTGTATGTCTCTCTCTTTCTCCCTATCCAGGCCTCTGCTAACCACCCCCATCCATGTTTTGTATTTTGTTTTACTTATAGGGCTGATGCTCTAATGGTTCATCTCTGCCAGAAGACAAATACTTAATGATTAGCCCTGCACACTAACCATCTCAGAATAAGGAGCCAGACCATCTGCGATTCCTAGCCCTGCCTGCCTTCTTTTCTGGACCATTTCCATAATGGTAGCTTCAAAAATGACTGTGATTAAAGCCCTATTTTACATGAGGATCATACCCCTGCTACATTGGCTTGGGGTGTTTCCACCTTTTTCAGGACACATTTGGGCTGTGCAACCCCACTATCAAAGTCCCCCAGAAGTGGTGATTCCCTTGAGGGTAAATGGCACTGGCAGAAGCATGCAGCCTCCAGGCTGGCTCTCTTACAGTCTTCATTTGGGGGGCCAGAGACATGTTTTCCACATGCAGGTCAAGAAGCATTTGCTGCCCAGACACCTCCCAGTGTTTACCTACACAGACCAGGGGGCTCTCCTGGAAGACAAGCCTTTTGTCCAAAATGACTGCTATTACCACGGTTATGTGGAAGGTGACCCAGAATCCCTTGTTGCCCTCAGTACCTGTTTTGGTGGCTTTCGAGGATTGTTACAGATAAATTATGTTGTTTATGAAATTAAGCCCATGATTTTTTCTACTGAATTTGAACATCTGTTATATAAAGTGGACAGTGAGGAGACTCAATTCCCAACCATGAAATCTGGCTTTATGCAAGAGGAGATTGTACACCAATTTGAGTTTCAAGAGACTGGTAATTTTACTCTGAAACAAAGTCATGTTAAGGGCTGGTGGATCCACAGTATCATTGTTGAAGTTGGAGCAGTGGTGGACAATACTCTATATAATCATTTTAAACAGAATATCTCAAGGTTACAGGAGGATCTATTTCTTATTGTAAATATAGTGGATTCCATTTATCAGGAACTGGGTGTTAAGGTGTTATTGTTTGGTATGGAGATCTGGAATAGAAGAAACCATGTTGAAGTGGGACCTGAAAGGAGAACTCTGACAGATTTTTGCATCTGGAAGGCTGGTAACATTGATGCCCGCATGGCACATGATACTATACATCTTTTTATAAATAAGACAATAAGAGGATTAACTGGTTTAGGCTATGTTAAAGGAATGTGTAAATCAAAGTACAGTTGTGCAGTTGTTACTTTTGCAGACAGAACCGTGCCCATTATTGGAATTGCAATGGCTCATCATTTAGGTCATAATTTGGGTATGTATCATGACGATGGATACTGTATGTGTTCAGTAGGTTATTACAGATGTATAATGAATTATGATAACCCACAAATAGTCCAATTTAGCAATTGCAGTTTTTCTCAATTTTGGGACTATTCTGTACATGAGGCACAATGTTTGCGGTACGCTGTATACCAAAAGGATATATTTTCAAGGAAACGCTGTGGAAATGGTATTGTTGAAGAAGGCGAACAGTGTGACTGTGGATCTCTTCAGAATTGCTCAAAAGATGCCTGTTGTCTGACAAACTGCACCCTGAGTTTGGGGTCTGCTTGTGCTTTTGGGCTTTGTTGCAAGGACTGCCAGTTCTTACCATCAGGAGAAATGTGTAGAAAGGAGATCAATGCATGTGATCTTCCAGAATGGTGCAATGGGACATCCCATATGTGCCCAGATGATGTATATGTAGAGGATGGAATTCCCTGTAATAACAGTGCCTACTGCTATGAAAAGAGATGTAATGACCGCAATACACAGTGTAGGCAGATTTTTGGCCAAGAGGCAAAAAATGCACAAAACATTTGCTACAAACAAGTAAATACTCAAGGTGATCGTTTTGGTAACTGTGGAGTTGAAGGCTCTTCATATCTAAAATGCAATATGTCAAATATCCTGTGTGGGAGAATTCAGTGCGATAACGTGACAGAAATTCCCCTTCTGAGAGAGCATTCTACTGTGCATGGGACACGCTTCAAGGACGTCACCTGCTGGGGTACAGACTACCATATTGGGATGACCATACCTGATATTGGTGAAGTGAAAGATGGTACTGAGTGTGGCCAAGAACATGTCTGCATCCAAAGGAAGTGTGTCCATCTCTCTCGCTTGGACAGTAATTGTTCACCTACGTTCTGTAACATGAGGGGGATCTGTAACAATAAACATCATTGCCATTGCAACTATAAGTGGGACCCTCCCAACTGCCTAATAAGAGGCGATGGAGGTAGTGTTGACAGCGGCCCACCCCCTAGAAGAACGAGGATAAAGAAGATTTACCTCTTAATACCATGTCTTATTTTGCTGTTACTTCTACTATGCTGTCTTCTTTTGCTTTGTATGAGGAAAAAACCTAAAGGACAAAAGCAAAAAAGTCAGCCTCAACCTGAAAAATCCAAAGCAAAAAACTGAGACTCAACATGGGAAACAAAAACAATTAGTAACAAAAAATATATCTGAATAGATATGCATTAAAAAATGTAACTCCTACAATGTCTTTACTTCTTTATTTTAAACAACTAGAAATTTTATTTTTCTTGAAATGTATTTCTTCATATTTTCTAGGAAAAAAAATGGCATATGGGTGGTTGTACCAGTTTTTAAGTTACTGCTTTTCAGCTCCAAAATCCCTTGCCATTTTGTACCCTGCATTATGGGAACCACATTTCTGCTGCATTAGCCCTCTTTCTACAGGGATCTTCAGAAGGATGAAGGAGAGGGAATTTGGAAATCTGGGAGATCCGTTTGTTTCCTGCATGTCAGTATTACTTCAATAACAGATTTTATACTAGCAATTATAGTTAGTTTCAATATCCTTTGATCTCATTGTCAGTCCGAGATACCAGCATAGCTATCTGGATCTTTGATCTCTCTCCACGTCTCAAACCCTCTGCACCAGTTTAGCAATACCTACTGTGAGAGTTTTGAGTCTCATTTTTGAGACCATGGTACTAGCCCTACAGTTCTATAGATTCAAGTAACCCAACCTCTTCCCTTTGCTTTTCAGTTCCATGAATGAAATCACCTTCTTGTAATTAGTATTTTCTGGTTACTAACCAGTTACTAGTACAATGCCTCCCTTTACTTGCTGTGTTCTTTAGTAGCTATTTACTCAATTCTTTTATATTTAATTCTATTCTCCTAAAATCATTGTTTTTTTATAACTTAATTCTGACTGTTACAGAATTGGTATAATGAAAAAAGTAGGGATGCAGAAACATCAAATTTTTGTTTACTTGAGATTTTTTTTTTGTCTTTTGTCTTTTTAGGGCCACACCCATGGCATACAGAGGTTCCCAGGCTAGGAGTCGAATCAGAGCTATAGCTGCCGGTCACAGCTGCAGCCACAGCAACAGCAACGCTAGATCCGAGCCGCATCTCTGACCCACACCACAGCTCACAGCAACGCTGGATCCTCAACCCACTGAGCGAGGCCAAGGATCAAACCCAAAACCTCTTGGTTCTTAGTCAGATTCATCTCCACTGTGCCATGATGGGAACTCCCCAAGTTTTTCTTTATCATTGACCTTAACCACCTTAGGAAAATTATTGAAATTTACTGCAAATTTCCAACAAACTAAGAAAATACAGAGTGATAATAACAGTTGTCTCTAAATTTCTGGGTTTCTTTGGTTATAAAATGAGATTTTTAAAAAGATACGTTCAATTTTAGGTAGGTCTTGGTAGACAGGCATTTTTCTGAAAACAACAGCTATACAATGCTAAATACATTTCTTAAAATTGTATTTTAAAAATCTCAGAGAACTGTGGAGGCAATGAAGATTAAAAGACTTAAAGTTTACAAGGAAGGGAAAATAATTTGAATTGTCAGTACTTTCCCCTCCCTGGAATAAAAATGTTTATTGCTTTAACATGATGATTCTGAATATAAATTAATGATCAAGCTTGGCCTGCCCAGTTAGATTTATTTCTTTATAGAAGAAAGAGAAACCTGAAAAACTCTTAGTGTGTAGAACAGGCTAGACTGATAAATTAGGCACTTAAGCTCATCATATTCAAAAATCAGTTTTTCCCACTCCACTTTTTCTGAATTTCAGTACATTTGCTGGAAAATAGGTTGAAGTCTTTTTTTGTGTATGTCTTTTTTTAAGGCTGCACCCACAGCATATGGAAGTTGCCAGGTTAGGGGTCAAATCAGAGCTGCAGCTGCCAGTCTATGGCACAGCTACAGCCACACAAGATCCGAGCCATGTCTGAGCTACACCATAGCTCGTGCAACACAGGATCCTTAAACCTGTGTCCTCAAGGATACTAGTCAGGTTTGTTACCCATGGGCCACAACAGGAACTCCAAGGTTGAAGTCTTTAAAGATAGAGATACCTACAATCTACTGTAGTTAGGAAGCAAATAGCTAGTAGAAGGGAGTTTGCCTCAAGGACACGTAATGCCTTCCCTTTAAAATATTGGCCTGATTTTGAAAAAGTTGGGGGAGTTCCTGTCATGGCACCGCGGAAACGAAACCAACTAAGAACCATGAGGTTTGGGGTTCGATCCCTGGCCTTGCTCAGTGGGTTCAGGATCCAGCGTTGCCCTGGGCTGTGGTGTAGGTCGCAGACGCTGCTCGGATCTGGCATTGCTGTGGCTGTGGTATAGGCTGGCAGCTGTAGCTCCAATTTGACCCCTAGCCTGGGAACTTCATATGCCACAGGTGTGGCCCTAAAAAAAAAAAAAAAAAAAAAAAGACAAAAAAAAAAAAAAAAAAAGAAAGAAAAAGTTGGAATACAGGCTAGAGAATTTAGTTTTGAAGATCTGACTATCAGAACATAGTCACACATTGCTTTCAAAGCTGGGAAAATAGAGTCATATGGGCTCCCAGTAGAAAGTCCAGTAAAGCATAAGTGACTTATTAAAACAACACTATTTCTGACTGAACTTAATTCCTTAATGTATTAAAGTTATTAGTCACTCAGCCAGTCTTCCAAAAAGAGGAAAGAACTACTACGGTTCCTTATATAGAACATCTAGAATATAATAAAACACTATCACACATATCAAAAAGACAAAATTATGGCCAATAATAAAGGGAAAACAACAACAATAAAGATAGGAAAAGAGAAGATAGAAGTCAGGTAAAAGAGGATCCAAAAGAATGGAAAAGATGACAATGAACAACAACAACAAAAATCCATATGACTAATATGTTACAGTAGCTGGAAGAAAAATGAACAGACCATGTGAAAGAAGGCAGATTCACTGCACCAGAAAATTGGCATCTATGCAAACTTGTCAAATACATATTCTAGAGCAGAAAAATAAAATATCTAAATTCAAAAAATCAGTGAACAGTTTGAATTACAGAGTTCATTGTATAATTAACTAAATTAACTATAAGTAAAGTTAGTAAAAAAAAACTCAATGACTGACACACATAGGGAAAAAACATTAAAATAGAGAAGTGATATGTGAACCATAATAAATCTGAAATCATTAAGAGAGTACCATTTGAGAAGATAATTGAAGTAATGTAAAACAAATGGCTGAGAATTTCCCCAAAGTATCCCACTGCTTCAAGAAAATCAATGAATTTCAAGGAGAATAAACACACAGAAATACACACTTAACCATATCATAGTAAAACTGTTGAGGAGAAACCAGAGACACTGAGGAATCTTTAGAGTAGCCAGAGATATAAAGTATCCATATCTTAAAAGAAATGATAATAAAAATATATAGTTGACCTCAATAAAATGAGTGAATGCATGACACTGAAATCACATATTTACTCAATAAATTGCAGTTGCCAAACTAGAATTTTTTAGTTTGTGAAAATAGCATACAATAATGAAGAAGAAGAGGGGGACGGGATTAAGATGGCAGAATAGAAGGACTGGAACTCAACTTCTCTCCTAAAAACAACAAAATTCACAACTAAAGGCTGAGCACTCTTCACCCAAATGGACCAGTAACCTTAAAAAAGATATCCTACTCCAAAAGAAAAAGAGGAGGACACATCAAGAAGTAGGAGGGGCGATTTCACGATATAAACAACCCCATACCTCCTGGGTGGGAAGCTACACAGACTGGAAACTAAGAGTGAGAGCTCTGAGCCACACATCAAACTCTCACGTGTGGGGATATGGCATGGGGAGAAAGAGCCCCTGGAGCATCTGGCATTGAAGGCCAGTGGGTTTGTGTGCAAGAGCTCCATGGGACTGGGGGAAACGGAGACCCCATTCTTAAAAGGCACACACAGACTTTCAAGTGCACTGGGGCCCAGAGTAAAGCAAAGACTCCATGGGAATCTGGGTCAAACCTGACCACATTTCTTGGAAGACATCCTGGGAAAACAGGGGTGAACGTGGCTTGTTGTGAGGGAAGGACATTGAAAGCAAAGCTCTCGGGAATATCCAGCAGCCAAAGTGCCTTTCTCTGGAGGTGGCCATTTTGGCAAAATCTGGCCCCACCCGTCAGCCAGCTGCTGAGAAGCCCCAGAGCAAACAACAATCCAGGTGGGATCACAGCCCTGTCCCTCAGTAAACAGGCTACCTAAAGACCCCTCAGGCACACAGCTGCCTCTAATCCCATCCAGAGACTAAGCCCCACCCAACAGAGGGATTAGAATCAGCTCCACCTACCAGGGGGCAGGCATCAGTCCCTCCCATCAGGAAGCCTACAGCAAGCCCCCCATACTGACTTCAGCCACAGGGGGGCAGACATCAGAAGTAAGAGAGGCTACAACTCTATTATCTGTAAGAAGGTCACCACACCAAAAACCTATCAAAATGAAAAGACAGAGAACTATAACTCAGATGATGGAGAAAGGAAAAAACCCAGAAAAACAGCTAAGCAAGGAGGAGCTTTTTAGCCTCCAGGAAAAAGACTTTAGACTGTTGATGCTGAAGATGATGCAAGACATTGGAAATAAACTGGAGGCAAAGATGGATACCTTACAGGAAACACTGACCAAAGAGATACAAGATATCAAACTGAAACAAGAAAAGATGCAAAATACAATCATTGAAATAAAAAATTCACTAGAAGCAGCTAACAGCAGAATACAGGAGGCAGAAGAACAAAAAAGTGAGGTGGAGGACAAATTAGTGGAAATTATGGATGCAGAAAATTGAAAAGAAATGAAGAGAGTCTCAGAGAACTCTGGGACAACATTAAACGCACCGACATCCACATTATAGGGGTGCCAGAAGGAGAAGAGAGAGAGGAGGAGACAGAAAAAATATTCCAAGAGATAATAGCTGAAAACTTCTCTAACATGGGGAAGGAATCACTCACTCAAATCCAGGAAGCACAACGAGTTCAATATAAAACAAACCCAAGGAGGAACACCCCAAGACACATATTAATCAAACTGACCAAAATTAAAGACAAAGAGAAAATCTTGAAAGCAGCTAGGGAAACGAAACAAATCACATACAAGGGAACCCCAGTAAGGTTATTATCAGATTTTTCAACAGAAACTCTGCAGGCCAGAAGGGAGTGGCATGATATACTCAATGTGATGAAAGGAAAAATCCTCCAACCAAGATTACTCTACCCAGCAAGGCTCTCATTCAGATTTGAAGGAGAAATCAAAACCCTCTCAGATAAGCAAAAGCTGAGAGAATTCAGCAACACTAAACCAGCCTTACAACAAATACTAAAGGAACTTCTCTAGGCAGAAAAGAACAAGAGAAGAAGGAAAGAAAAAAGAGTAACAAAAACAAATTCAAAGCAATTAAGAAAATGGCAATAAGAACATACATATCAATAATTACCTTAAATGTGAATGGACTGAACGCCCCAACCAAAAGACAGAGACTGGCTGAATGGATACAAAAACCAGACCCATATATATGCTGTCTTCAAGAAACCCACTTCACTTCTAGGGACACATACAAATTGAAAGTGAGAGGATGGAAGAAAATATTTCACGCAAACGGGGATCAAAAGAAAGCTGGAGAAGCAATACTCCTATCAGACAAAATAGACTTTAAAATGAATATTTTCAGGGACAAAGAAGGACATTACATAATGATCAAAGGATCAATCCAAGAAGATGATATAAAAATTTTAAATAACTATGCACCCAACACAGGTTCACCACAATATATAAGGCAACTGCTAACAACTTAAAAGGAGAAATCGACAATAACACAATCATAGTGGGGGACTTTAACACCCCACTTACAGCAATGGACAGATCAACTAGACAGAAAATCAATAAGGAAACACAGGCCCTGAATGAAGCATTAAACCAGGTGGACTAAATAGATATTTATAGGACATTTCATCCAAAAGCAACAGAATACACATTCTTCTCAAGTGCACATGGAACATTCTCTAAGATGGATCACATCCTGGGCTACAAGTTCAACCTTGGTAACTTTAAGAAAATTGAAATCATATCAAGCATCTTTTCCGACCACAATGCTATACGACTGGAAATCAACAACAAGAAAAAAAACTGTAAAAAACACAAACACGTGGAGACTAAACAACATGCTGCGAAACAACAAATGGATCACTGAAGAAATCAAAGAGGAAATTTAAAAATACCTAGAAGCAAATGACAACGAAGATATGACACTCCAAAACCTATGGGATGCAGCAAAAGCTGTTCTAAGAGCAAAGTTTATAGCAAGACAAGACCACCTCAGGAAACAAGAAAAAGCCCAAATAAACAAGCTAACTTTACATCTAAAGCAGCTCAAGAGAGAAGAACAGACAAGACCTAAAGATAGTAGAAGGAAGGAAATCATAAAGATCAGAGCAGAAATCAATGAAATAGAAACAAAGAAAACCACAAAAAAGATCAATGAAATGAAAAGCTGGTTCTTTGAAAAGATCGACAAAATTGATAAATCCCTAGCCAGACTTATCAAGCAAAAAAGAGAGAGGACTCAAATCAATAAAATTAGAAATGAAAAAGGAGAAGTAACAATGGACACCAGAGAAATACAAAGGATCAATACGCCAATAAAATGGAAATCCTAGAAGAAATGGACAAATTCTTAGAAAGGTACAATCTTCCAAGACTAAACCAAGATGAAATAGAAAAGATGAATGGACCAATCACAAGTACTGAAATTGAAAATGTGATTAAAAAACGTACAACAAAAAAAGTCCAGGATCAGACGGCTTCACAGGTGAATTGTATCAAACATTTAGAGAAGAGCTCACACCTCTCCTTCTGAAACTATTTCAAAAAATTTCAGAGGAAGGGATACTCCCAATCGTCATTCTATGAGGCCACCATCACCCTGGTACCAAAACCAGACAAAGACACCACAAAAAAGAAAACTACAGGCCAATTTCACTGATGAACATTGACGCAAAAATCCTCAACAAAATACTAGCAAACCGCATCCAACAATACATTAAAAGGACTGTACATCATGATCAAGTGGGATTTATCCCAGGGATGCAAAGGTTCTTCAATAAGCTCAAATCCATCAGTGTGATACAACCACATTAACAAACTGAAGAATAAAAACCATAAGACCCTCTCAATAGATGTGGAAAAAGCCTTTGCCAAAATCCAACACCCATTTCTGATAAAAACCCTTCAGAAAGGGGGCATAACGGGAACCTACCTCAACATCAAAAAGGGCATATATGACAAACCTACAGCGAACATCATTCTCAATGGTGAAAAGCTGAAAGAATTCTCACTGAGATCAGGAACAAGACAAGGATGTCCACTCTTGCCACTACTCTTCAACATAGTTCTGAAAGTCCTAGCCACAGCAATCAGAGAAGTAAAAGAAATAAAAGGAATCCAAATTGGAAAGGAAGAAGTAAAACTATCACTATTTGCAGATGACATGATACTATACCTAGAGAATCCTAAAGACTCTACCAGAAAACTGTTAGAGCTCATCCACGAATTTGGCAAAGTCGCAGGATACAAAATCAATCAATAAACAGAAATCAACGGCATTTCTATACACTAACAATGAAAGAGCAGAAAGAGAAATTAGGGAAGCAATCCCATCTACCATCACATCCAAAAGAATAAAATACTTAGGAGAAAACCTACCTAAAGAGACAAAAGACCTGTCCTCCAAAAACCATAAGACACTGATGAAAGAAATCAAAGATGACAAAAGTAGATGGAAAGATATACCATGCTCTTGGATTGGAACAGTCAATATTATCAAAATGACTATACTACCTAAGGCAATCTACAGATTCAATGCAATCCCTATCAAATTACCAAGGACATTTTTCACAGAACTCGAATAAAATATTTTAAAGTTTGTCTGGAAGCACAAAAGACCCCAAATAGCCAAAGACATCCTGAAAAAGAAAAATGGAGCTGGAGGAATCAGGCTCCCGGACTTCAGACTATACTACAAAGCAACAGTCATCAAAACTGTATGGTACTGGCACAAAGACAGAAATAGAGATCAGTGGAACAGGATAGAAAGCCCAGAATTAAACCCATGCATCTACAGTCAACTAATCTATGACAAAGGAGGCAAGAATATACAAATGGAGAATGGACAGCTTGTTCAATAAGTGGTGCTGGGGAAACTGGACAGCCACATGGAAAAGAATAAAATTAGAACACTGCCTAACACCATACACAAAAATAAACTCCAAATGGATTAAAGATCTATATAAAGACCAGACACTATCAAACTCCTAGAGGAAAACATAGGCCAAACACTCTCTGACATAAACAACAGCAACATCTCAGATCCACCTATCAGAGTATTGACAGTAAAGACAAAAATAAACAAATGGGACCTAATCAAACTTAAATGTTTCTGCACAGCAAAGGAAACCCTAAACAACACAAAAATACAACCCACAGAATGGGAGAAAACAAATGGGACCTAATCAAACTTAAATGTTTCTGCACAGCAAAGGAAACCCTAAACAACACAAAAATACAACCCACAGAATGGGAGAAAACCTTTGCAAGTGAATCCACTGACAAGGGATTAATCTCCAAATTTTATAAACACCTCCTGCAGCTCAATTACAAAAAAACAAACAACCCCATCAAAAAATGGGCAGAAGATCTAAACAGACAGTTCTCCAAAGAAGACATACAGATGGCCTGGAAACACATGAAAAGATGTTCAACATCACTCATTATTAGAGAGATGAAAATCAAAACCACTCTGAGGTACCACCTTACACCAGCCAGAATGGCCATCATCCAAAAGTCTACAAACAAGAAGTGCTGGAGAGGGTGTGGAGAAATAGGAACACTAGTACACTGTTGGTGGGATTGTAAATTGGTGCAACCACTGTGGAAAGCAGTATGGAGATGCCTCAGAAAACTAAACATAGAACTACCATTTGATCCAGCAATCCCACTCCTGGGCATCTATCCAGAGAAAACCATGACTCGCAAAGACACATGTACTCCAGTGTTCATTGCAGCACTATTTACAATAGCCAAGACATGGAAACTACCTAAATGTTCATCAACAGAGGAGTAGATCCAGAAGATGCGGTACATATACTCAGTGGAATATTGCTCAGCCATCAAAAAGAATGAAATACCAGCATTTTTTGCAACATGGATGGATCTAGAAACTATCATGCTAAGTGAAGTCAGCCATACAATGAAACACCAACATCCAATGCTTTCACTGACATGTGGAATCTGAAAAAAGGTCAGACTGAACTTCTTTGCAGAACAGATGCTGACTCACAGAAATTGAAAAACTTATGGTCTCTGGAGGAGACAGTTTGGGGGGTGGGGGAATGGGCTGGGGGTCTGGGATGGAAATACTTAAAACTGGATTGTGATCATTGCACAGCTATAGATGTAATAAATTCATTGAGTAATTAAAAAAAAGAATTTTACCAGGCCTCTCTCATTTTCTTCCTTTTCAGAGAAAAATAAATGCTATAAACTCTTAAATACCCTGACCCAAGTTAAGTGCTTTTTGCCTGTGGTGGTGGACCATAGTGTACATTTTGCATTTGTCCCTGCCCTGCTGACTTACTGCCACCCCTTTTGCCTCATCCTGGATTCTTCCTTCTAGATCTCTGTTATCTGCAGGAGTTTTTGGAAATGTGTCCACTCAGTTTCTCCTAAACTTACCTTTGCAAACAAATGACTGCCAGCAGGTCAGCACTCAAAGAAATACGAACATTTTTTTTTTCAGTCAGGAGAAAACATTTTGCTAGAAAAATGAATGTGCAGGTGGGTATGAAGTACACAAGAAACAGTAAATATGTGGGTAAAATCATTTCAATTAATGAAAAATAATATTAATATGCACTGTAAATGCATGTAGAACAAAATGCAAATACATTCGTCACAAAAACTTGGAGGTACGCAAATAGGCGTAAAAGATCTGACCCTTTAGCAGTATTGGGAAGAGATAAAGTAATGATAATGGATTTTATTATATAATGTTGCTGTGTATATTGCAGTCTCTAATGTAATCATTGAAATAATAATGTTATTGTACATACGAAATTTATTGAAGATACAAAAGGAATTATGATATTTGTTTCTACAAATACAGGCAAATGAGGAGAAAACGAGCATAATGCAGATATATGAAAATTTTTTAAAATTCTGGTAGCTATAAGATCTACATAAAATGGGAGTTCCCGTCGTGGCGCAGTGGTTAACAAGTCCGACTAGGAACCATGAGATTGCGGGTTCAGTCCCTGGCCTTGCTCAGTGGGTTAACGATCCGGCATTGCCGTGAGCTGTGGTGTAGGTTGCAGACGTGGCTCGTATCCAGCGTTGCTGTGGCTCTGGCATAGGCTGGTGGCTGCAGCTCTGATTCGACCCCTAGCCTGGGAACCTCCATATGCCGCGGGAGCGGCCCAAGAAATAGCAAAAGAGACAAAAAAAATAAAAATAAAAAAAAGATCTACGTAAAATGGATTACACTGATGAAGTAGAAGACTGACACATTTCAGGGTGAATAAAGTATAAAATCTAGCATTACGCAGTTGTTCATTAGAAACAATCTAAAAGTAAAGACAAAGAGTGTAAAAACTTGTTTTCATAAACATATTAACCAAATTAAGTTAGTGTAATCATTTTAATATCTGATGACAAAGACTTTAAGGCACAAAAGAAGAATATTTTGTAATCATAAAAGGCAAATCATTAAGTAGATATGATAATCTTAAATATGTATGTACCCACTAATATAATTTCTAATAAAGAGGGAAAAATACAGAAACAGAAAAATCTATAATCACAATGAGGGGCACTTTTAGCCCACTTCTCTCAATACTAACAGAACGAGTAGATAATAAATCTTGTAGGATAAGGAGATTTTCAATACATAATTAACAAACTTAGTATAATAGATTAATAAAGAGAAGGAATAAACCCAAAAGTGGCTAAATTCACTCTGGTTCATCTGCATATAGACTATTAGCAAGGTCTACCTTATTATGGACCAAAGAGAAAGCCCCAACAAATTTCCCATGGTTTTAATTAAGAAAAGTGTTTTCTCTAAACCTTCCAAAATTAAGCTAGAAGGTAACAGCATTAAAGACAACTAGAAAAACTCCAATTGCCTTGATAAAGTCTTGACTGATTCTACATCTGACACCAACTAAGATTCTGTACCCAACTTCAGTGTGTGTCTGTGTTCCCCACAACACCAAGCAATTCTTCTACACTAGCTGGGTGATCTATGATTCAACTCAATTTTAATACTACCTGGAGATAGCACCAGATTCCAGAGGTTAAGGGCTCAGTCCTAAAGGACAGCTCTCTCCTCCTTCAGATACCAATCACAAGTCCAGGCTGTCTACTGATATACTTCTGACCCACAAGTTATTGATTGGCAGTTCCAATTACCCCTCTCCATGGGTTCAATTAATTGGTCAGAATGACTCACAGAACTCAGATTAACATTTTACTTACTAAATTACCAGCTTATTATAAAAGGCAATAACTCAAGAACAATGAGATGAAAGAAATGCACAAGGCAAGATATGTGGTAAGGCTGTGCGTGGAGTTTCCATGCCTTCTCCATGTGCTCCTCTCCTTGCATTTCAACATGTTCACCAATCTAGAAGCTCTTCAAACTTCACCACTTTGGAGTTGTATGGAGGCTTCACTATTTAGACATAATTCATTAAATTTTTGCCATTGGTGACTGAACTCAATCTTCAGTCCCTCTTCCCTCCACAGAGGTATAGGGCAATGGAGATGAAAATTTTCTATGCTAAAGAAAATCATGGACTTGGAGAAAAGACTTGTGGCTGCCTGATGGGAGGGGGAGGGAGTGGGAGGAATGGGGAGCTTGTGCTTATCAGACACTACTTAGCATAGATTTACAAGGAGGTCCTGCTGAATAGCACTGAGAACTTTGTCTAGATACTCATGTTGCAACAGAACAAAGGGTGGGAAAAAAAATGTAATTGTAATGTATACACGTAAGGAAAACTTGATCCCCTTGCTGTACAGTGGGAAAATAAAATAAAAAAAATTAATTCAGTAAAAAAATACATAAATAAATAAATTTTGTCAATTACTTAAAAAAAATTTCTATGCTCTAATCACATGGTTTACTTCACTGGCAGCCAGCATTCTTCCCTAGGTGGTATTGCCTACAATCTGCTGTTTACAAGAGACTCACCTTAGGGCAAAGGACACACATAGATTCGAAGTGAGGGATGGGAAAAGATATTTCATCCCAATGGACAAGACAGGAAAGCAGAAGATGCAATACTCATATCAGACAAAAGAGACTTTAAAAGGAAGGACATAAAGAAAGACAAAGAAGGACACTTTTTTTTTAGTTTAACTTTACTTATATTTCATTTTTTAATGTATTTTTTATTGTTATTTCCCCCAACACACTTTTTTTTCCCACTGTACAGCATGGGGATCCAGTTACACATACATATATACATATTTTTTTCTCCATTGTTGTGCTGCATTGTAAGTATCTAGACATAGCTTTCATTGCTACACAGCAGGATCTCATTGTAAATGCATTCCAAAGGCAACAGTCTGCATCTATTAACCCCAGACTCCCAGTCCATCCCACTTCCTCCCCCTCCCCCTAGGCAACCACAAGTCTGTTCTCCAAGTCCATGAGTTCTTTTCCATGGAAAGGTTCATTCGTGCCATATATTAGCTTCCAGATATAAGTGATATCATATGGTATTTCTCTTTCTCTTTCCGACTTACTTCACTCAGTATGAGAGTCTCTAGTTCCATCCACGTTGCTGCAAATGGCATTATCTTGTTCATTTTTTATGGCTGAGTAGTATTCCATTGTGTATACATACCACATCTTCCTAATCCAATCATCTGTTGATGGACATTTGGGTTGTTTCCATGACTTGGCTATTGTGAATAGAATGAAGTGAACATGTGGGTGCATGTGTCTCTTTTAAGGAAAATGATGCCTGGATATTTGCCCAAGAGTGGGATTTCTGGGTGATATGGTAGTTCTATGTATAGATTTCTAAGGTACCTCCATACTATTCTCCATAGTGGTTGTACCAGTTTACAATCCCACCAACAGCGCAGGAGGGTTCCCTTTTCTCCACACCCCCTCCAACATTTGTTAGTTGTGGACTTATTACTAATGACGGCTGTTCTGACTGGTGTGAGGCAGTATCTCATGGTAGTTTTGACTGGCATTTCTCTAATAATCAGGGATGTTGAGCATTTTTCCATGTGCTTGTTGGCCATCTGTATCTTTTCCTTGGAGAAATGTCTATTCAGGTCTTTTGCACATTTTTTCCATTGGGTTGTTGGCTTCTTTGCTGTTGAGTTGTATAAGTTGCTTGTATATTTTAGGATTAAGCCCTTGTCAGTTGCATCATTTGAAACTATTTTCTCCCATTCTGAAAGTTGTCTTTTTCTTGTTTTTATGGTATCCTTTGCTGTGCAAAAGCTTGTCGGTTTGATTAGGTCCCATTGGTTTATTTTTGCTTTTATTTCTACTACTTTGGGAGACTGCCCTGAGAAAACATTTGCAAGGTTGATGTCAGAGAATGTTTAGACTGTGTTCTCTTCCAGGAGTTTGACGGTGTCTTGCCTTACATTGAAGTCTTTAAGCCAATTTGAGTTTATTTTCATGCATGGTGTGAGGGTGTGTTCTAGTTTCGTTGATTTGCATGCAGCTGTCCAGGTTTCCTAGCAATACTTGCTAAAAAGACTTGTCTTTTTCCCATTTTATGTTCTTGCCTCCTTTGTCAAAGATTAATTGACCATGAGTGTCTGGGTTTATTTCTGTGTTCTCTGTTCTGTTCCGTTGGTCTGTATGTCTGTTTTGGTACCAGTACACACTGTCTTGATGACTGTGCCTTTGTAATATTGCCTGAAGTCTGGGAGAGTTATGCCTCCTGCTTGGTTTTTGTCCCTCAGAATTGCTTTGGTGATTCTGGGTTTTTTGTGGTTCCATATAAATGTTTGGATTGTTTGTTCTAGTTCTGCGAAAAATGTCATGGATAATTTGATAGGGATTGCATTGAATCTGCAGGTTGCTTTGGGTAGCATGGCCATTTTTACACTATTAACTTTTGCAACCCAGGAGCATGGAATATCTTTCCATTTCTTTGATTCCTCTTTAACTTCCTTGATTAATGTTTTATAGTTCTCAGCCTATACGTCTTTCACCTCCTTGGTCAGGTCTATTCCAAGGTATTTGGTTTTTTTGAGGGGCAATTTTAAAAGGTGTTGTATTTCTGTATTCCTTTTCTAATATTTCATTGTTAGTATACAGAAATGCAACTGATTTCTGAATGTTAATCTTATATCCTGCTACTTTGCTGAAGTTATTGATCAGTTCAAGTAGTTTTTGGGTTGAGTCCTTAGGGATTTCTCTATATAGTACCATGTCATCTGCATACAGTGACAATTTTACCCCTTCTTTTCCTATCTTTTTATTTCTTTTGTTTGTTTGATTGCTGTGGCTAGGACTTCCAATACTATGTTGAACAGCAGTGGTGAGAGTGGGCATCCTTGTCTTGTTCCAGATTTTAGTGGGAGAGCTTTCAGCTTTTCTCCATTGAGTATTATATTTGCTGTGGGTTTGTCATAAACGGCTTTGGTTATGTTAAGGTATGTTCCCTCTTTACCCACTTTGGTGAGAGTTTTGATCATAAATGGATGTTGGACTCTGTCAAATGCTTTTTCTGAATCTTTTGAGATGATCATGTGGTTTTTGACTTTTCTTTTGTTAATGTGGTGTATGACATTGATTTGTGTATGTTGGACCATCCTTGTACACCTGGGATGAATCCCACCTGGTCGTGGTGTATGATCTTTTTGACATGTTGTTGGATTCGGTTGGCTAAAATTTTGGTTGAGAATTTTTGCGTCTATATTCATCAAAGATATTGGCCTATAGTTTTCTTTTTTGATGGTATCTTTGTCTGGTTTTGGAATTAGGGTGATGGTGGTGTCATAGAATGTCTTTAAAAGTGTTCTTTCTTTTTTAACCTCTTGGAAAAGTTTAAGGAGGGGGGGTATAAGTTCCTCTCTGTATGTTTGGTAGACTTCGCCTGTGAAGCCATCTGGTCCTGGACTTTTATTTGTAGGGAGTATTTTTATGACATACTCAATTTCATTTCTAGCGATCGGTCTGTTCCGTTGGTCTGTTTCTTCTTGGTTCAGTTTTGGCAGGCTCTAAGTCTCTACAAAATTGTCCATTTCTTCTGGGTTGTCAAATTTGTTGGCATATAATTGTTCATAGTATTCGTGCATGGTTTTTTGTATTTCTGTAGTATCCATTGTGATTTCTCTGTTTTCATTTATTTTATTTGGGTTTTTTCTCTCCTCTCCTTGCTGAGTCTGGCTAGAAATTTGTCCATTTTGTTTACCTTTTCAAAGAGCCAGCTCTTGGTTTTATTGATTTTTTTTTCTATTGTTTTTTGAATCTCTATTTTATTGATTTCCTCTTTGGTCTTTATGATTTCCTTCCTTCTGCTGACTTTAGGTTTTGTTTGTTCTTCTTTTTCTAATTCATTTAGGTGGTGGGTTAAGTTGTCAGTTTGAGAGCTTCCTTCATTTTTGAGGAGAGGCTGTATCGCTATGACCCTCCCTCTAAACACTGCTTTTGTGGCATCCCATAGATTTTGAGAGGTTCTGTCTTCATTATCATTTGTCTCGAGGTATTTTTTAATTTCCTTCTTGATTTCCTCTTTGACCCACTGGTTTTTTAGTAGCACGTTGTTTAGTCTCCATGTAGTAAGTTTTTTCTCATTTTTTTACCCCTGTGGTTGATTTCTTGCTTCATGCCATTGTGGTCAGAGAAGATACTTGAAGTAATTCCTATACTCTTAAATTTGTTAAGATTAGCTTTGTGCCCCAGTATGTGATCAATCCTTGAGAATGTTGCATGGGCACTTGAGAAGAATGTGTATTCTGAGTTTTTTGGATGTAATGCCCTGAAAATGTCAATTAGGTCTGAATTTTCTATTGTTTCCTTTAGGAGCTTTGTTGTTTTATTGTTTTTCTGTCTAGAGGATCTGTCCAGTGATGTGAGTGGTGTGTTAAAGTCTCCTACTATGATTGTATTTCCATCAGTTCCTCCTTTTATGTCTGTTAGCATTTGTTGTATGTGTCTGGCTGCTTCTATATTAGGGGCATATATATTGACAACCGTAATATCCTCTTCTTGAATGGATCCTTTTACCATTAAATAGTGTCCTTCTTTGTCTGTCTTTATGGCCTTCATTTTAGTCTATTCTGTCTGATATAAGTATTACAACTCCTGCTTTCCTATCTTTTCCATTGGCATGAAATATCTTTTCCCACCCCCTCACTTTCAATCTATATGTGTCCTTTGCCCTAAGGTGAGTTTCGTGTAGGCAGCAGATTGAAGGTTTTTGCTTTTTTATCCAATCATACACTCCATGTCTTTTGATTGGCGCATTCAGTCCACTGACGTTTAAGGCGATAAATGACAGGTGTTTATTTATTGCCATTTTAAACCTTGTTTTCCAGTTGATTCTATGATTCTACATTCTTCCTTCCTTTTTTTGGTTGGATGGTCTCCAATTATTTTCTGCTTAAGTACTTTTCTTTTCATTGTTTTGTTGATGTAATGTTTGGTTTTGATTTGTGCTTGCCCTATTTTTTAAGTATGTTAACCCCTTCCTATTATTGTGTGTTTTAGCCTGATAGTCCTGTAGGTTCAAACACTTCACTACCATAATAAAATTTTAAAAAAGAAAAAAGAATCTATTTCTTTACTTCCCTTGCCCACGTTTTATGATTTTGATGTCTTTTTTTATTTTATTTTATCTGAAACATCTTCATGATTAGATCTGTATGCTGGCTTATTTGAGAGACCGCTCTCTGATTGTGGTTACCTCCATCCTAGTTCTTCCTCCTTTTTTTTTTTTTTTTTTTTTTTTGATTTAGAGAAGCCCTTTCAGTATTTCTTTTAGAATGGGTTTTGTATTGCTGTATTCTTTTAGCTTTTTTTGTTGGGGAAATATTTTATTCCCCTTCTATTCTAAATGATATTCTTGCTGGATAGTGTATTCTAGATTGCATTTTTTTTTTCCTTTCAGCACTTTAAATATATCTTGCCACTCCCTTCTGGCCTGTAGTATTTCTGTAGAGAAATCAGCTGATTGCCTTATGGGGGTTCCCTTATATGTGACACTTTGCTTTTCTCTTGGTGCCTTTAGGATCCTCTCTTTATCATTAACTTTTGCCATTTTTATTATAGTATGTCTTGGTGTGGGTCTCTTTGGGTTCAACCTGTTTGGGGCCTTCTGTGCTTCCTGTGTCTTGAAATCAGTATCCTTTAAATTTGGAAAGTTGAAGGACACTATTTAATGGTAAAAGGATCCATTCAAGAAGAGGATATTACGGTTGTCAATATATATGCCCCTAATATAGAAGCAGCCAGACACATACAACAAATGCTAACAGACATAAAAGGAGGAACTGATGGAAATACAATCATAGTAGGAGACTTTAACACACCACTCACATCACTGGACAGATCCTCTAGACAGAAAAACAATAAAACAACAAAGCTCTGATGAGACCCCTAGCCTGGGAACCTCCATATGCCACGGGGGCCACCCTAAAAATACAAAAGACAAAAAAAAAAAAAAAAAAAAGAAAAGAAAAGAAAATTGTCTGAACGCTGTAAATCAGGTATAATGGAAAAAATAAAAATCATTATAAATTAAAAAAAACATAAATGTCACCTCATTAACATAACAAAGGACAACTTTATTGCCCTTATCACTTAAAAAATTCCAAGGGTTTTAGCAGCTCTGACAGAAATAAGGATGAGCTCAAATATATATGTCTTATTATAAGTCACAATATCACAACTGGAAATAAATATATAATATATTTATAAATCCATAAGTCAAGGAGGAATCAAAATAGAAATTAAGAAATAATTTGAATTGAAAAAGAAGTAACTACAATATATGTAAATTACATAGTATTCAACTAAAACCATTTTAAGGAAAGTGTATACTCTTATATACCTATGTCAAAAAAAAAAAAAGGAAAAGACTTAAGATGCATTGATTAACTTTACATGCATGAAATTAGAAAAATAAGGAGACATTAGATCTAAGGCAATTAGAAAGTCATAATAAAACTAGGAGAAGGAATCAATGAAATTAAAACAAATGCACATATAGAAAATGAGCAAACAGAAAGTTTGACTCATTGAATGAATTTTTAAAATATCATGACTCAAAGTTCCTGCTGTGGATCAAGGGGATTGACTACGTCTCCAGAGTGCTAGGACGCAGCTTGGCACAATGGGTTAAGGGTCCAGCATTGCCACAGTTGCTGCGTAGGTCACAACTAAGGCTCAGATCTGACCCCTGGGCTGGGAACTCCATATGCTGCAGGATGGTCAAAAAAAAAAAAAAAAAAAAAAAAAAAAAAAAAAAATATATATATATATATATATATATATAAAATAAAATATCATGACTTATAAATAAAAGAGAAGACACAGGTTACCACGAGCATAAATAGAAAGGAAGCATCAGAGATGGGCATGTATAATGAAAAAATATGAACAGTTTTTCACCAGTAAATTTGACAATTTGAATAAACAAACAAGTTTATTGAATAAGTCAAATTATCCAGCCAACATTAGAAATAAATATATTAAGGAGCTTGAATCAGTGTTGAAAAGAATTGGCCAGTCCCATATAACTTTTTCAGTAAAATTTCCAAAAACATAAGAAATATATACCATTAATTTCACAAGAACTTTAAAAAAAAGGAATAGCTCAAAACTCTATGAGTCTTGGGGCAATTTAATTCTCAAACTTGACAGGGGCATTACACCTCCAATATTTTCAAATCAATTTATTTTATGAGAGTATATATTGTAATAAATAAATAAACATAAACCTTAATTAAATAGAGTTGAGATACCAGAAGGAAGAGTTCTCACACCCCGAATAACAGCAGAACCCAACAGGAAGAAGAGAGGCCTTTCTTCTTTCCTGGCAGCAACTCAGCCAGTGAAAAGTCATGGACTCTTTGTTTAGTACCACAAACTACATCCAACTTCCTTTTCCTGTCTACAAGAGTTCTTTCCTATTGTGTGGGGGCTTGCAGATGGTTCACCATGGTTTCAGACTCTAAGTTGCATTTCTTTGCTGAACTCAAATAAACTCAATTTAGCTAGAGAAATAATTGGCAGTCTATGTGTTTCAGGTCAACAATATACTTAAAATGTTTATAAAGAAAATAAATTTTAACATGTTTTGTAAATAATAATGCATCCTCATGATCAAATGGCTTATATTTTAAGTATTTTTAGTTAGCAGAAGAACAATCTCTGTAATTTTCATTAACAGAGTACCTGATAAAATTATATCTCAACAGATGCAAAAATTATTTCATCAAAGCCTGAATTTATTAATAAAATTCCTTGGTCTACATAGAATAGAGAGGGATTTTCTTAATATAATTAAGCCTGCTTGAGAAAAAAAATGACCTAAAAGGCCACGTAGGAAACATCACACACAACAGTGAACTATATGAGACTTTCTAAGGATATTGATGAAAAGACAAAAATAGCACCCCATCACTACTTCTTAGAAATGTGTTGCTGGATGTGCTAAACAGAATAAAATGAGAAATAAAAGCAATAAATGATATTAAAATAAGGATGGAAGAAATAAAACTGTTGTTACTTATAAGTGCTATTATACCTAGAAAATATTAATGATTAGAATAATTAAGTTAATGGAGCAAGGTTGCTGATTACATGGTCAGTATTCCATGCTCATTTTGTAACTACCAGTAATAAGCAGATAAAATAAAATTAAAAATTCATTTCATTAAATTAGTTTCAAACATAACATTTCAAAATATATAAATCATTGTTATACACTGAAACTAATGTATTATATATCAAGTATATACCAATTTTAAAAAGAAACCAGCTCAGAATTTGCAAACAGTATAAAGCAGGTGGGAAAGACTTGGGTTGGCAAGGACCTCAATTGCAAAAGTAAATGGCTTAGGTCTACAGCCTACTACTAAGATTGCTAACAAATCTGTATCAGAGGAAATACATTTGGTAAGTAGAGATAATTCACTAGGTCTTGATCTTTCTCATGGTGCATGGATTCCCGGGCCCTGGTGAAAGTGAATGCAAGGTCAAACCAAAATGTTCTGAAAATAGCCCCTCATCTTCTAACTCAAACATTGACTCACCCCTCTCTAATTCAAATACTGACAAGATCAGACAGTTCAGTTCTTTGCAAGAGGTCAGGGGTTGTGCTAACTATAGGTGAACTCAATCTAAATAAAGCTTTAGCCCAACAACAGCTCAAGTTGTGAAGGATTCTGAATGTTCAGTGCCTCACTTGTTTCCATTGTTCTTCTTTTTCACACAACGCCCAGAATAAAATAAAAAGTTATGAAACATATCAATTCCTTCTGCCTCCTGACCCTCAGTGCATCCCTATGTGGCCTCCTGTGGCATTGAATGTCTCTTCCTATTGGGAATTTCTCTTAACTAGAGTAGCAGCCAAGATGGTGGAGTAGGAAGACCCTAAACTCATCTCCTCCTATGGACATATCAAAATTACAAATATTTTCAGAGTAACAGTTGATGAGAAACACCAGAAGACTAGCAGAAAAAGTAAAAATTCTACAAGTAAAAATACAAAGAAGGAACCACAATGAGAAAGGTAAGAGGGTCAGAGACATTGTATAATCAAGATGCATACATACCGCTGGGTAGGCAACCCATAAATGGGAGGATAATTACAATTGCCAAGTTATTCCCAAGAAACAAAGGTCTAAGCTCCCCATCAGCCTCCCCAGTCCAGGGGACCTGCACTGGGAAGATGAGCCTCCAGAATGTTTGGCTTTGAAGGCCAGTAAGGCTTACATTTAGGAGAGTCAGATGACTGTAAGAAATAGACTGCTTTCTTAAAGGGTATAGACAAAATTTCATATGCTCTAAGACCCGGTAAAAAGTAATAATTTGAAAGGAGCCAGGTCAGACCCACTTGCTAATCTTGGAGAACCTCTTGGAGAAGCAGGAGGTAACTGGGATTCACCCTGGGGATACAGACACTCGTAGTAGCCATTTTTAGTTTATCCTACCACGAGAACAGTGGTATTAGCAAGCAACATTATGGAATACTCTCTCTAGCTTATTAGAGCCAGAAATTGACACCCCCCACCAGCAGACCAACACCATTTCCAGGAACCCCTGGCACTACAGCCATAGAACACAGGACCCAGCTTTACCCACCAGAAGGCCAAGACTAACCCTGGGGCCCAGGCTTAACCACCTGTCAGCACCATCTCTTGGACCCCCAGGGCCTTGACCCCACCCACCAGTAGGATAACACAGACCAGAAGGCAGATACCAGCTCTAGATTACCACAGCTCTGTAACTAATGGTGTCAAGACAGCAAACTGGCACCACCCCAGGATGCCTTAGGCCCTGATCCTACCCACCAACAGACTGACACTAGCTCTGGAACACCTTCGAACCCTCAGCCACCCACCCCATGACCTGGCCCCACTCAGCAGCAGGTCAACACAGCTCTAGGACCTGGCCTTGTAGCCAGCCACCCCTGGACTTGGATCTATCCCGAAGTGGGATTGCATTAGCCATTGGACTCCTGGGGCTCTGCAGCAAGGGACTTCATGACCTGGCCCTGTTGCATTTACTCTTGTTTCTAGGAATAATTGTTCCTGGGAATAAATGTGTCAGACTTGTTAAGAGTTAACATTAGGCAGCATTAACTCCTGGCCAAAAAGAGAGTTCAATCTACTATGTATGGCCAACTGAATCCAAGTCCCCTCAAAAGTAAAGTATATTTTTTAAAATCAATAATATCAGTGTCATTTTTGAGTGCCTACTATACACCAGGTACTCTATAACAAGAGTCTTGTGAAGTAGGAATAGTATCTGGCATATTGGCACGACTCAATAAATACTACCTAGGTAAAAAAAAAAAGAGTGTGGTCAGCAGAGAAGAGTGTCTTATTAGGAATATTCAGGACTTCCAACAACATGAATAAATCAAACATAGGAGGGACATAATCCAGCAAAGGATCAACAAACAGACAAGCTCTGGCACTGGTGGGTGCCGTTTTTAAATTTTACCATCTACCTTGCTAGCTCTGCTCAGCCTACTCTAGTGTTCCTCTGCAAACTTGCCTGCCCTGACCAGCACCTATCCAAAGCAGTCACTACCTTGACACATCCAGTGACCAAACTGGCTCCTGTCCACCACATAGGGTGGGTGGGCACAGCTGGAACACACAACCCCTCCAAAGAAACTTGCTCTGCCACACACAGAAATCAGCGTAGGTCAGTCAAATGCCCCTCCAAAGCAGCATTAACCTGCCACACCTGGAGGTAACCTTGCCTGAGACTGAGCTCCCCTAGAGTGGTTCCCATCCCAACCAGGGCACCCAAATAAAAAATATCTTAGACAAATAGAAATGGAAACTAAAGTTCCAAAATCTATGAGACACAGCAAAAGTGGTTCTAAGAGGAAAGTTTATAGCAATACAGACCTAACTCAAAAAAATAAGAAAAATCTCAAGTAAACAATCTAAAAGTATTAGAAAGAGAAAAACAAAACCCAAAGTCAGTAGAAGGAAGGAAATAGTAAAGACTAAAGCAGAAATAAAAGAAGTAGATATGTAAAAAATAGACAATATAAGAACTAAGAACTGTTCTTTGTTTATCTGAAAAGACAAACAAAATTGACAAATCTGTAGCCAGACTCAATAAGAAAAAAAGAGAAAGGGCTCAAATAAATAAAATCAGAAATGAAAGAAGAAAAGTTAAAACTGACACCACAGAAACATAAAGAATCAAAGACTGATGAGACTGCTGCAAACAATTATATAAGAACAAATTGGAAGGCCTAGAGGAAAGGGGGAAATTCCTAGAAACACACAAAATTCCAAAACTGAATCAGTAAAAAATAGAAAATCTGGATAGGCCAAATAATAGTAACAAAAATGAATCAATAATCCAAACAATCCCAACAAACGAAAGTCCAGGACCAGTTAACTTCACAGGAGATGAATTTGACCAAACATTTTAATGAGAGTTAATCTACATTTCTTAAACTATTCCAAAAAAAAAAACTGAAAAGAAAGAAAAACTGTCAAGCTCTTTTTATAAGGCTAGCATTATTCTGATACCAAAACCAAAGACAGTACCATATATCTCCAATATCTTTGATGATATTGAGGCAAAATTACTCAACCAAATACTAGCAAACAAAATTCAACAATACACTGAAGGAATCACACACCAAGAGTGAAGTGGAATTTATTCCAAGATGTAAATATGGTTCAACATCTGTAAATCAATCAATGTGATATACCAGCTTAATAATAAAAAAAAAGGTTAAAACTCATATGTTCATCTTAATAGATTCAGAAAAAGCATCTGATAAAATTTGGCACCAATTTATGATAACTCTCAAAAAAGTGGGCAGAGAAGGAACGTACCTCAAAATATTAAAGGCCACTTATGACAAAGAGACAGCTAACATTACACTCAACAATGAAAAGCTAAAAGCTTTTCCTCTAAGATCCAGAACAAGACAAGGATGCTCACTCTCACTTCTTTTATTCAACATAGTATTGGAAGTTCTATCCAGAGAAACTAGGCAAGACAAAGAAAAGATATCCAACTTGGAGAGGAAGATGTGAAACTGTTACTGTTTCCAAATAAAATGATACTACACATAGGAAACCTTAAACATTCCACCAAAAAACTATTAGAACTAACAAATGAGTTCAGTAAATTTGCAGAATATGAAATTAAGATAAATATGTTGCATTTCTATACACTAATAATGAACTACCAGAAAGAGAAATTAAAACAATCCCATTTAAAATCACATCGAAATGAATAAAATACAGGAGTGACGTATCTTGGTGGCGTGAGATGTTCCCTTTGTCTCTGCCCTCCTATCTACAGTAAAACATCCATAACTCAACAAAAGGTACCTCTGCCCAACATACCAGTTTATGAGAAAATCCTGTACATCTGTATATCTAAAGGTGAGTGGACTGGACCACACAGAGGAGTTAGAAACATGGAACAATGGAGGTAGTGCCTGTAATCCCAGACCCCAGCAAGGGGTGGCTGAGCCTGCAGCCCCACAGATCTGCATAGCTTTAGAGGAGGCAGCACATACCACACTGACCCTAGAGCCACAGTGGTCCTGCAGCCACAGGGAACTTGACACTAGTGACAGTGGGGTCTGCGACTTTGTTCCTCCAGCTGTGGAGGTGCAGGTGCCTCCACTCCCTCCTGCTTACCATGGCAGAGCCTGTGAACCTGACAACCCTGGTCATGGCCAAGATACCCACAACACTCTCCCTCACCCTCTCCTTCTCCTCTTTCAGTGGCAGGGCCTGTGATCAAGGAGACCCCAGACATCATGGAAACACCCACCATCTTGGTGCCCCAGGCAGTGACACCAGTGACAGCAGTCGCAGTGAGGTATCAGTGACCCTGGTGGCATAAGCAGCAACAAAGAGGGTACTGTGAAACATGTCTGATGAATGTGGTACAGGATAAAAAATACCAATTCTAAAATAAAACCAGAGGCAGCACATGTAACAGAAATAAAAGCTTGTGCTATAGCACCACCTACTGGAAAACAGAAAAAGCACACTATTACTAATCTGTTGAATCAGGAGAATCAAGTTTAAAAAAAAAAAAAAAGATTTATATAAAGAACATTGTTCACGGAGTTCTGGTCATAACGAACCCAACTAGTATCCATGAGGACTCGGGTTTGATCCCTGGCCTCACTCACTGGGCTAAGAATCCAGCATTGCCATGAGCTGTGATGTAAGTTGCAGATGTGGCTCGGATCTCATATGGCTGTGGCGTAGGCCAGTGGTTGCAGCTCCAACTCAACCCCTGGCCTGGGAGCTGCCATATGTCATGGGTGTGGCCCTAAAAAGACAAAGAAAGAAAGAGAGAGGGAAGAAGGAAGGAAAGAAAGAAGGAAGGGGGGAAGGGAGGGAAGGAGAGAGAAAGAGAGAAAGAAAGAACAAGCAAAAAAAAAAAAAAAAAAAAAAAAAAAACCCAAAACAAAAAACAATGGAGTTCCCATCATGGCACAGTGGAAGCGAATCCAACTAGGAACCATGAGGTTGCGGGTTTGATCCCTGGCCTCGCTCAGTGGGTTAAGGATCTGACGTTGCTGTTGAGCTGTGGTGCAGATTGCAGATGCAGCTCAGATCTGGTGTTGCTGTGGCTGTGACCTAGGCCAGTAGCTGTAGCTCTGATTCAACCCCTAGCCTGGGAACCTCCATATGCCAAGGGTGCGGCCTAAAAAGCAAAAAACAACAACCACAACAACAACAAAGAAAGAACACTATTCACTATTTTAAATGGTGGCAGAAGAACAACTCGTCAAACACCAGACCTGCCCTACAGGGATAAATAACTGTTGAAAGGAGCTCTTCTAATTGAAATGAAAAGGCAAAACTACACAAAACTTTGAGTAAGGTGATAAATAGACAGAATTAGAAAATCACAACCCTATATCAGAATACATTATTAAACATTTATAGCATGAAGACTAAGGGCTATAGACAGTAAAAATAACTACAGTTGTTTCAATTTGGTAACAAACGATATAAAAAGGGATAATTTGAGACAACAAAATCACAAAAAGGTGAAGTCAAAAAGGATGGAACACATATAGGCAAATGAAGATAAGGACGATTATCTATGAAAGGTTTTTTTTGTTTGTTTGTTTTTTGCTTTTTAGGGCCACATCAGCAGTATATGGAGGTTTCCAGACTAGGGGTCTAGTTGGAGCTACAGCTGCCAGCCTAGGTCACAGCCACAGCAATGTCAGATCCGAGCCACATCTGCAACCTACACCACAGCTCACACCAATGCCTGATCCTTAACACATTGAGCAAGGCCAGGGATTGAACCCACAATCTCATGGTTCCTAGTTGGATTTGATTCCACTGGGCCACAATGGGAACTCTCCAAAATGTTTAATACAAACTTCATGGTAACCATAATATATAAATCTAGAGCAGAAACAAAAAATGCAGGAAAAAAAAAAAGACAACACTGAAAAAACATCATAGAAAAGCACCAAACTAAAATGGTAGAAACACAAGAGGAAAAAAATGGAATATAGTGCAACCAGAAAACAAAGCTAAATTAGCAGTTCTAAACTTTCATTTATCAACTGAACTGAATTCACCAATGGAAAGACAAGAGTGGTTGAAAAACAAGACTCAACTATATGCTGTCTGGAGGATACTTACTTCAGCTCTAAAGAAACCATAGGCTCAAAGTGGACAGGTGGAAGACAATACTCCAAGCAAATGGCAGCCAAAAGAAAGTGAGTATAGCCATATTCATATCTGACAAAATAGATTTCAAGCCAATAAAGGTAACAAGAAATGAAGATGGACATGATATAATGATAAAGGAGAAAAGTTGTAAAAGTTATTAATATGTGCACTTAACACAGGAGCTACAAAATATATGGAGTAGTTATTAACATAAAGGGGAAGACCTAAAGGGAAAAACTGACAGTACCACAATAAGAGTAGGGCATTTTAATACTCCAATTACATCAATGGATAGATCTTCCAGGCAGAAAGTCAACAAGAAAACAACAGCCTTAAATGAAACATTAGCCCCAGATGCACATAAAGATTTCCACTGAACATTCCACCCAAATACAATACATATTCTTCTCAAGTGCACATAGAACTTTCTCAGGATAGACCATATATTGGGACACAAAATAAGTCCTGATAAATTTTAAAAGACTGAAATCATATCAAGCATATTTTCCAATCACAATGAAATCAAATTCAAGAAGAAAGCTGGAAAAATCACAAACATACAGATACTGAACAACATGCTACTGAACAATTATTGGGTTAATGAAGAAATCAAACAAAAAAAATTTTAAATACCTGAAGACAAATGAAAATAAAAAATTCAATATAGCAAAACCCATGGAATTAAAAAAAAGCAGTACTGAGAGAGAAGTTTATAGCAAAAAAATCAAGAAACAAGAAAAATTTCAAATAAACAGGCCAACCTTACACCTAAAGAAACTAGAAAAAGAATAAATGAAACCCAGTTAGCAGAATAATAAAGTTCAGAGAGGAAATAAATAGACACTAAATGACAACAGAAAAGATCAATGAAACTAAGAGTTGACGCGTTGAAAAAATAAACAAAATTGACAAAACTTTGGCTACTCACTAAGAAAAAAAGAAAGAAGGCTCTAATAAGTTAAATCAGAAAAAAAAAGAAAAACAGCAACAAATTTCACAGTAATATGAAGTATTATAAAAGAATATTAAGAACAGCTATAAGCCAACAGATTAGAAGACCTGAAAAAATCCTTAGTATCATGCAACCTTCCAAGACTGAATCATAAAGAGGTAGAAAATCTAGGAAGTGACCTAGTGGGTTAAGGCTCTGGCATTTTCACTGCTGTGGCTCAGGTCACTGCTGTGGCACAAGTTTGATCCCTGGCTTGGGAACTTCCACATGCTGCAGATGTGGCAAAACAAAACAAAACAAAACCTGAAATAAATGTTGCAACATTCATTTTTAAAAAGAGAGAGAGAGAGAAAATCTATAGACTAATAACTAGTAAGGAGACTGAAAGTAATTAAAAAAAAACTCTCAACAAACAAAAGTCTAGGATGAGACAGCTTCACAGATGAATTCTGTCAAACACTTACAGAAGATTAAATCCTATTCTTTTCAAACTCTTCCAAAAAATTATACAGGAAGAAATACTTCCTAATTCATTTTACAAGGCTAACATTATCCTCACAGTAAAACCAGACAAGTACAATACAAAACAAAAGAACTCAGGCCAATAACTCTGATGAACAGATGCAAAAGTCTGTAAGAAAATATTAGCCATCCAAATATAATATAGGAAAAGGATCACAAATCATGATCAAGTGGTATTTTTTCCAGAACAACCCAACATCCATAAAACAGTCAACATGATATATATACCACATTAACAAAATGAAAGATAAGTATCATATGATCATCTCAATGGATGAAGAAGAAAATCTGGAGTTCCTGTAGTGGCTCAGTGGTTAATGAATCTGACTAGGAACCATGAAGTTGCAGGTTCAATCTCTGGCCTTCCTCAATGGGTTAAGGATCCGGCATTGCCGTGAGCTGTGGTGTAGGTTGCAGACATGACTTGGATCCCACATTGCTGTGGCTCTGGCATAGGCCAGTGACTATAGCTCCAATTGGACCCCTAGCCTGGGAACCTCCATATGCTGCAGGGGCAGCCCTAAAAAGACAAAAAAAAAAAAAAATTTAATAAATAAATAAATAAAAGAAAAAAATCTGAGAAGATTCAACCCCATTTATGATTTTAAAAAGCTCAATAAAAATGGTTTTAGAAGGAACACATTGCAGCATAATAAAGGCCATACATGGCAAGCCCAGAGGAAACTTCACACTCTATGAAAAACTCAAAATCTTCCCTCAGATCAGAAACATAACAAGTATACTCACCTTTGCTACTCTTATTCAACATAGTACTAGATGTCCTAGCCAGATGAACTAGGAAAGAAATGAAATACATAGTATCCCAAGTTCCTGTCGTGGTTTGGTGGTTAATGAATCCTACTAGGAACCATGAAGTTACGGGTTCAATCCCTGGCCTCAATCAGTGGGTTAAGGACCCCGCATTGCTGTGGCTCTGGCATGGGCTGGCAGCTACAGCTCCAATTCAACTCCTAGCCTGGGAACCTCCATATGCTGCAGGTGTGGCCCTAGAAAAGACAAAAAGAAAAATAAAGAAATACAGAGTATCCAAGTTGAAAAAGAAGAGGTGAAATTGTCACTACTTGCACTGATGACATAATTTTATATATAGAAAACCCTAAACACACCATTAAAAAAAATTGCAGGGTACAAAATCAATATATAAATTTTTTTTTGTTTTTATAAACTAATAATGAAATACCAGAAAGGGAAAACAATTCCATTTACAATCACAACAAAAAAGAATAAATAGCTAGGAATAAATTAAACCAAGGATGTGAAAGACCTGTATACTGAAAACTATGAATGAAAGAAACTGAAGATACAAATTAATGGAAAGATATTCATGGATTATAAGAATTAACACTATCAAAATGCCCATATTACCTAAAGCAATATGTATATTGTATATCTGTAGATTGAATGAAATCTCTATCAAAATCCCCAGTGACATTTTTCAGAAATAGGACCAAAAAAAACCCTAAAATTTATATGGGAAAACCAAAGACTTCAAATAGCCAAAGCAATTCTGAGAAATAAGAACAAAGCTGGAGGAAACACACTCCCTTATTTCAAATTATATAATAATCCTATAGCAATCAAAACAGCACAACATTGGCAAAGAAAGGGACACATACATCAATGGAACAAAATTGAGAGCCCAGAAATGAACATACACACACACACACACACATATATATATGTATATGTATGTATATGTGTGTGTGTGTGTGTGTGTGTGTGTGTGTGTGTAAACAATTAATTCATGACAAAAGAGAAAAATTCATACAATGGAGAAGGAACAGTTTCTTCAATGAATGGGGTTGAGAAAACTGGGCAGCAACACGCAAAAGAATGAAACTAGACCACTATCTCATACCATACACACAAGAAAATAACACAAAATGAATTAAAGACTTGAACGTAAGACCTGAAACCATAAAACTCCTAGAAGAAAACATAGCGGTATGCTTGTTGGAATTGGTCATAACAATATTTTTCAGGATATGTCTCCTTGAACAAGGGAAATCAGGAGAAAAAAAGCAGGAGTGCTATTTAAAACTAAAAAGCTTTTGCATAGCAAAGGAAGTCATCAACAATATGAAAAGAAAACCTATCAAATGGAGAAGATATTTTCAAACCATATATCTGATAAGGGGTTAATATCCAAAATATATAAAACTCATGTAACTCAACAACATCAAAAAAGCAAATAATCCAATTAACAAATAGGCAGAGGAACTAAATATATACATTTTTCCAAAGAAGACATACAGATAGGGCGATAAGCTCATGAAAAGATGTTTGACATCACTAATTATCAGGAAAATGAAATCAAAACCACAATGAATATTACCTCAGTCTCATTAGAATGGCTATTACCAAAAGGACAAGAAATACCATGTGCTGGCAAAGGAGTGGAGAAAAGGGAACCCCCATTCATTGTTGGTGGGAATGTAAATTGGTACAGCCACCACAGAAAACATGTAGAGTCCTCAAAATATTAAAAATGGAACTACCATGTGATCCAGCTATTACACTTCTGGAGTTTATCTGAGACTATGAATACAAAAGATATATGCACCCACTATGTTCAGCATTATTTACAGAGGTCAAGATATGGAAACAACCTAAGTGTCCATGACAGATGAATGAACCAAAAGATGTACTTTGTATACACAATGGATTATTACTCAGCCATACAAGGATGAAATCTTATCATTTGCTACATCATTGGTGGCCCCGCCCACTAGTGTTCTAACATGAGCTCTGGGACTCCTGGGCCCTGCAGCCAGACCCAAGGACCCAGTTCTGCCTGGCAGTGGTCCAGCCTAACCTTAGGACTTAGCTTTTCCTACTGGAGTGGAGGCATCATCCCTAGATCTCCTGCATTCCAACTCCACTAATGAATGAGCCAACATTACCTTGAAGGTCCCTAGAGGTTCCATAGATAGTTGCCTTGTGATCCAGCCCTACCAACTAGTACCTGACAGCCTCTGCAGAAGGCAGAACCTTGCAACCAGCCAAGCCAGGGTCCAAACAAACCTACCAGACTTCCCACAGTAGTCAGCTCACAACAAGATAGGGACCCATGAGCTCACATATGGAGGCACCTTTGAGCATATAGCTCAGGTGATGCGAGGGAGGTGTGCTGGGATACACAGGATATCTAAAAAAGGCCATTTCTCCAAGATAGGGAAATGTAACCAATGTACCAGATATGGAGAAATAAAAACAGCAAGTTAGGCAAAATGAGGTGACAGAGATGCAAGTTCCAAAGAAAACAGATGAAACCTCAGAAGAACTAAGTGAAGTGGAGATATGCAATCTCTGCATTTCTCTAATGATTAACAATGTTGAGAATATTTTCATGTGCCTGTTGGGCATCTGTATGTCTTCTTTGGAGAAATGTCTGTTCGGGTCTTCTGCCCATTTTTTAATCAGGTTGGATTTGTTTTGGGGTTTTTTTTTTTTTTGATGTTGAGTTGTATGAACTGTTTATATATTTTGGATTTCAACCCCTTATCAGTCCTATCATTAGCAAATATTTTTCTTCCATTCAGTAGGTTGTCTTTTTGCACCTGTGCTGTGCAAAAGCTTAGACTTAAAGTTGGACTTAAAGGTTGAAGTTGAATTAGGTGCCTTTTTTTTTTCTTGCTTTAGGAGACAGAACAAAAAAATATTGCTAAGATTTATGTCAAGAGTGTTCTAGGATTTTTGTGGTTTCTGCTCTTACATTTAGGTCTTTAATCCATTTTGAGTCTATTTTTGTACATGGTATGATAAGATGTTCTAATTTCATTGTTTTACATGTAGCTGTCCAGTTTTCCCAACATCATTAACTGAAAAGACTATCTTTTCTCCACTATATATTCTTTCCTACTTTGCTATGGATTAACTGGCCATTAGTGTGTGGGTTTGTTTCTGGGCTTTCAATCCTTTTCCATTTACCTATGTGTCTGTTTTTGTGCCAGTAGCATACTGGTTTGATAACTGTAGCTTTATAGTATTGTCTGAAATCAGGAGCATGATTCCTCTTTTTTTTCTTTCTCAAGACTGTTTTGGCTATTCAAGGTCTTTTGTGTTTTTATACAAATTTTGAAATTATTTGCTCTAATTTTGTGACAAATGACCTATTTTGATATGTATTTTCATTGAATCTGTAGAGTCATATGGTTATGTTAACAATGTTAATTCTTCCAATCCATGAATATGCTGTATCATTCCTTCTGTTTGTGTTGTCTTAAATTTCTTTTATCAATGTCTTAGAGTTTACTGAGTAAAGGTCTTTTATCTCTTAGGTAGATTTATTCCAAGTATTACATTCTTTTTGATGTAGGTGTAAATGGAATCATTTCCTTAATTTCTTTTTCTGAACTTTCGTTGTCAGTGTATAATAATACAAAATATTTCTGTGTGAAATTTTTATCCTGCAACTTTACCAAATTCATTGATGAGTTTTAATAGTTTTAAAGTGACATCTTTAGTATTTTCCAAGTATAGTATCATATCATCTGTAAAGAGTGAGTTTTACTTCTTTTCCAATATTTCTTCTTTTCCTTTTATTTCTTTCTCGTCTGACTGCTGTGGCTAGGACTTCCAGTACTGTTGAATAAATGTGGCAAGAGTGGGCATCCTTGTCTTGTTTCTGATCTCAGAGAAAATGCCTTCAGCTTTTCACTGTTGAATATGATGTTAGCTATGGGTTTGTCATAAATATTGAGATATGTTCCCTCTACGACTATTTTCTGGACAGTTGTTATTTTTTTTTTAATCATAAATGGATGCTGAAGGTATTTTATTCCTTTTGATGCAATTCTAAGTGGGAATCTTTTAATTTCTCCTTGTGATTGTTTGTTACTACTCTTTGGAAACAACAGATTTCTGGATATTAAGTAGTACCCTGTGACTTTACTGAATTCTTTTATTAGTTCCAACAGATTTTTGGTCATGTATTTAGGATTTCTAGATATGTCATCTGCAGATTATAACAGTTTTACTTCTTTCTTTGCAATTCATGTCTTTTTTTCTTGCCTAATTGCTATGGTTAGAACTTCCAAAACTATTTTTAATAAAAATGGCAAAGGTGGGCATACTGTTGAGTATGATGTTACCTAGAGGGCTTATCCCATACGTTTTATTTCCATTTTAATTTGTCTCAAGATATTTTTTTAATTTCTCATTTTATTTTGCACTGTTTACTGGCATGTCATTTTATTTCCATATGCAACTACTTTCTATTTTTTTTAATTATACTTGATTTGGAGTTCCCATCGTGGCTCAGCGGTTAATGAACCCAACTAGCATCCATGAGGACAATGGTTTGATCCCTGGCCTCACTCAGTGGGTTAAGGATCTGGCGTTGCCATGAGCTGAGGTGTAGGTCGAAGATGTGGCTTGGATCCTGCATTGCTGTGGCTGTGGTGTAGGTCAGCAGCTACAGCTCTGATTAGACCCATAGCTTGGGAACTTCCATATGCCGTGGGTGCAGCCCTAAAAAGAAAAAAAAAAGAGGTAAATTATACTTGATTTCTAGTTTTATACCACTGTGGTCAGAAGGATGCTTGCTATGAATTCAATCTTCTTAAATCTGTGAAGACTGCATTTGTGGCTTAACATATGACCGATCCTAGAGAATATTCTATGTGAGAATTTGAGAGAAATGTGTATTCTCTTCCTTTATGTCCTTTATGTATCTATTATGTTCATTTGGTCTAACATGTCATTTAAGGTCAATGTTTCTTTTTTGATTTTCTGTCTTGATAATTTTGCCACTGATATAACTGGGGTACTAGTTTTCTACCAGAGCTTTATTTTGGTTTCCACTTGCATGGAATGTTTCTTCATTCCTTTACTTTCAGTTTCTGTGTGTCCTTACTTTTGATGGGAGTCTCTTGTACACAACATATAGATGAGTCTTATTTTTTTTAACTGACTTAGCCACTCTGTCTTTTGGTTTGATAACTTATGATAAGTATGTACTCATTACCATTCTATCCATTGTTTTCTAGCTGTTTAATAGTTTCTCTGTTCCTTCCTTCTCTTGGTTGCTTTCTTGTGGTGTGATGATTTTAACTGGTACACTTAGATTTCATTCCTTCATCTTTGTATATCAACTATAGGTTTTTGCTTTGTGGTTACCATGAAATATACATAAACAACTTATATTTATAACTCTATTTTATGCTGGCAACAACAAGTTTGAATGCATTCATAACTCTACATTTTTATGTTTCCTTTGACATTTTACTTATTTATTTATTTTGGTATTTTCTAGGGCCGCACCCACGGCATATGGAGGTTCCCAGGCTAGAGATCTAATCAGAGCTGTAGCCTCCGGCCTATGTCACAACCACAGCAACACCAGATCTGAGCTGCGTTTGCAACCTACACCACAGCTCACAGCAATGCCAGATCCTTAACCCACTGAGCGAGGCCAGGGATCAAACACGCAACCTCCTGGTTCCTAGTTGGATTCGTTAACCACTGAGTCGCGACAGGAACTCCCATTTTATGTTTTTGATGTCCAAGTTTACATCTTTTTATCTTGCATGTCCTTTAATTTCTGAAGTTACAGATATTTTTATTACTTTTGTCTTTTAATCTTCATACCAACTTAATTAATCATCAATCCATACCTTTATTATTTATTTACCTCCACCATTGGGATTTATACTTTCATTTTTTTCTTTTTAGAGCCCTTTCAGCTTAAAAAGCTCCTCAACATTTTTTTGTAAGCTGGATTAGTGGTGAGGAATTTAAGCTTATGCTTGTCTGGAAGACTCTCCTTCAATTCTGAATGATAACTCTGCTGGGTACAGCAGTCTTTTTTAGAATTATTTTTAAACTTTGAATATGTCATGCCACTCCCTCTGGCCTGCAAAGTTTCTGCTGAAAAATCTGTTTATGACTTTTCTGAGTTTCCTTGTATGTAACAAATTGTTTATCTCTTGCAATATTTAAGGATTTCTCTGTATATATAACTTTTGACATTTTAATCATAATATGTCTTGGTATGCATCTTTTGGGGTTCATCTTATCTGGAACCATTTGGGCTTCCTGGACCTGGATGTCTGTTTCCTCCCCCTGTTATGGAAGTTTTCAGTAATCATTACTTCAAATAAATTTCATTCCCATTTTCCTCTCTCTTCTTCCTTCTAGGACTCTTATAATGCCAATTTTGGTCCAGCTGATGTTGTCCCATAAGTCCCTTAAGCTATCTTTCTTAATTTTTTTTTCTTTTTGTTGCGTTGATTAAATAGTTCCTCTCCTCTTTATGTTCACTGATCCTTTCTTCCTCTTCATCTGGTCTTCTGTTGAACACCTCCAGGATAAGCACATAGGGATCTATCATAGAAAGGTTTGCAATGTATTTCAGTATGCTCTTTGCAAAGTACCCCATGAGTGGCAGCCTGCCAAAGACTGTCTTTCTGATTCTTATAATCCCATGCAACTTAGAAATGCAAGGCACCTGGCCATTGATTCAGTCAATCAATGGGTATCCCCTAGGTGGCCATCATAAAAACCAGGATGCTAGATGTAAAATCCAGGAAACCAAACACATATAAGTGGTTCATCAAAGAGATTCGGTGTTCTGGAATTCATTAGAGAGAGCACAAAGAGAATGCTCACCCTTCAAGGTCTTAGGAATGGTTTATAGTAATCCCTTAGGTGTGTTTTTATTTGAAAGTCATTCCTCTGTCTGAAATTATGATAGAAAGCTAACAGGCCTCTTGCTCAGAAAGACTAAGCTCTTGGGTTTGCTGCCTCTTGCTGTGCCCTAAGGTTGACAGCTGTTAAAGAACTCTTTTTCCATTGGTCACAGTCCTGTAAAATCCCAGAAGTATACTACAGAACTACACATTCATAGTTAGTTGAATCTACATGTGGAACCACAGATACAGAGGGATGACCATAAACATACACCAATTTGAGTGTACTCAGGGTTGGTGCCCCAACTCGTGTATTTCTGAGAGTCTGCTCTACTCAATTTTGTACAATTCTGATCTCTACATACTCAACAAACAAAGACACAACTGACAGAATAAGTTAGCTCAAACTAAGTATAATGTGGAGAAAACTTTAGTCAAAATTTTTTTGCATAACCAATACTGTCTTAGGTGCAATTTTTATAACTCAAGTGAAAGTGAGTAGAGCAAGCCTCTGAGTTCCTAACACAAGAGCCACTTTAACAATAAAAAATGAATTTTTACAGTTGTTTCGATGATTCAAAATTCTTCAACTTTGTTACATTTTCTAATTGATGTAAGAAGAAAATTTCTCAAAAGGTAATGTGTTTAATCTTCTCTCACCCCTCACAAAGTATCATTGTTTTTTTCCTACCTGGAGAATATCTTGAATACTCTTTGAAGATTAAAAAGAACTTCATTTATATTCAAAATACTTAAAGGTGTATGTAAAATATTCTCAAATAGATACTTCAATATCCACTTCATTTCATAATTCTGGGAGGATTAAAAAAAAAAAAAAAAGGCCTAACAATATTTTAACCCTCATATTATCCAAATTTTTTTCTCCAAAGAAAATATACAGATGGTCAACAAGCACATGAAAAAATGCTCAACATCACTGATCATTAGAGAAATGAAAATCAAAACTACCATGAGATACCACCTCACACCAGTCAGAATGGCCACCATTAATAAGTCCACAAATAACAAATGCCGGAGGGGGTGTGGAGAAAAGGGAACTCTCCTGCACTGTTGGTGGGAATGTAAGCTGGTACAACCACTATGGAAAACAGTATGGAGGTACCTTAGAAAACTATACATAGAACTACCATATGACCCAGCAATTTCACTCTTGGGAACATATCTGGACAAAACTTTCCTTGAAAAAGACACATGCACCCGCATGCTTCTTGCAGCACTATTCACAATAGCCAAGACATGGAAACAAGTCAAATGTCCACTCACAGATGATTGGATTAGGAAGATGTGGTACATATACACAATGGAATACTACTCAGCCATAACAAAGAACAAGATAATGCCATTTGCAGCAACATGGATGGAACTAGAGACTCTCACACTAAATGAAGTCAGAAAGAGAAAGACAAATATCATATGATATCACTTATATCTGGAATCTAATATACAGCACAAATAAACCTTTCCACAGAAAAGAGACTCATGGACTTGAAGAATATAGCCTTGTGGTTGCCAAGAGGGAGGGGGGGAGAGTAGGGTAGATTGGGAACTTGGGGTTAATTGATGCAAATTATTGCCTGTTGAATGGATACGCAATGAGATCCTGCTGTGTAGCATTGGGAACTATGTCTAGTCACTTATGATGGAGCATGATGATGTGAGAAAATAGAACATGGACATGTATATGTAACTGGGTAACCATGCTGTACAGTAGGAAAAAAAACTATTGGGGAAATAACAATTAAAAATAAATTAATTAAAAAAATAAATATAGGACTTTATGATAAAAAAAAACCATTATCCAAATTTTTTAAAAAATTCTCATCACTCATGGCCTAGAGGTCTATTACTTATCAGCAATAAAAATAGCATTCATGAGTACTACTTATCTATAAATATCCATAAGTTCATTTATCATATGAAATTCTTACAAAAATACCCACTTTCCTCATTTGACTCTTCTCATGACAGACTCCACCTTGGTATATTCTGATCTTGTCAGACCCTGTCAGAAAACTAATGTATTTTCATAGTCATATACCCAAGGAGGTTTTATTTACAAAAAAGACATACATTACTGGATATAAGTCTCTATTTTACATAAATAGGAGATTGAGTAAATATACTGAAGGACACATCTAAAATGTCATTCTTCCATGACAGATGAATGGATTAAGAAGATGTGGTATATATACACAATGGAATACTACTCAGCCATAAAAAAGAATGAAATAATGCCATTTGCAGCAGCATGGATGGAACCAGAGATTCCCATACTAATTGAAGTAAGTCAGAAAGAGAAAGACAAGTACCATGTGATATCACCTATATCTGGAATCTAATATACAGCACAAATGAACCTTTCCACAGAAAAGAAACTCATAGATATGGGGAATAGAGTTGTGGTTGCCAAGGGGGAGGGGGAAAGAGTGGGATAGATTGGGAATCTGGGCTTAACAGATGCAAACTATTGCCTTTGGAATGGATAAGCAATGAGATCCTGCTGTATAGCACTGGGAACTATTTCTAGTCACTTATGATGGAGCATGATGGAGGATAATGTGAGAAAAAGAATGTACATATGTATGTGTGACTGGGTCACTTTGCTGCACAGTAGAAAACTGACAGCACACTGTAAACCAGCTATAATGGAAAAAAAATAAAATTCGTTTTAAAAAATTAAAAAATAAAATAAAATGTCATTCTTAGAACTGTGCCTTAAATTATCATTCTATATTGACTTAAGCATGAACACTATTTAAATTACCATATATACATACTCAATTCATACTTCATGTAATTTGTTTTCAATGATAAAACTTGGACATCCAATCCCATTGGAGAACTGATGCAGAGGCACACTAACTAGACGATCTGAGAAGACTGCTTCATCCTGAAACTCAAGCAATCAAGGACTATTGTTGCCTGATGTATACCAGCTGCAAACAAGATATTTCACTTCATTCTGTCTCTTTTAAAATCACTCCCTTTTCAGTAAATTTGTCATGGAGTGAATGCTTTCGTCCCCCCAAATTTATTTGTTTGTGTCCTCAATCCCATCAAGAAGTGGAGTTCTGGGAAGTAAATAGCATTAGATAAAGTCCTGAGGGTACAGCTGCCTTGTTGGGATTAGCGCCCTTACTAGAAGGAAAAGAGATACCAGAGCTTCCTATCTCCACCAAGCGAAGGCAGAGGCAGAATGTAGCCCTCCTTTGGCAAGAAGAGTACCCTCAACAAGAGTCAAATCTCCTGGAACCTTGATCTTGGATTTCCCAGCCTCCAGAATTGTGAGAAATAAAAGTCTGTTGTTTAAATCACCCATTCTATGGCAACATGTTATATACAGCATCCCAAGCTAAAATGAATTTAGTTTTTTTCCTCCTAACTTGCCTCTAATAATCGCAATGTTTCTCACTTCATCCCATCTGTTCAAATTATTATCTACTTTCATTGACTCCTAGAATAGTATCAGTCTCAAAATCTTGGCATGCTTTCAGTAGACACTAAGTCCTTTAAAAATTGTTTGATGGCTATCAACCCAGGTCCTCAATGAAACCCAAGAGATATCATAAAATAGAAAGTCATGAAGCCAATAAAATAAATGAGGATTCAGTTATCTCATGACAACATACATACCATTTCATAATTGTTTAACTTCTCCCAAATCAATTTTTCCTCCACAATCAGACTGATTAAATGCAAATAAGTTATTTCTAAGGTTACCATTCTCAAACATTTTTATGTCTTCAATATGAGCCTCCCAAAATAAACTTCTTTGCTTCCTGGCTTTTCAATGAATAGGTGTTTTGTAGATGAACAGATGTTTTTCCAAGGGCTGAAAATATCCCCCATCAGATGATCATAATTTATTGGGAGTTAAATGTGGTAACATATTTTATCTATGCATTAGAGATTTTACACTGCTCCAAGGTTTCTAAACTAGGATATGTGATAATTTCTGTGACTATGGTCTATATAGATAAAACAACTTAAAATTGAAACCCAATAGACAAATATAAACTAATTGGCCAAAATAAGATCTAAATGATAAGATAGTTCTCGACTATTTACTGATTAGCTAACACAAAATTCATACAACAACTCTCTTAGGCCGTTTAGGCTGTCTTGAGTTGTTGTAATAATATACCAGAGAATTGGTGGCTTATAGACAGTGGAAACTTATTGATCACAATTCTGGGGGCTGGAAGTCAGTGATCAAGATGCTAGGATAGTTGAGGTAGTGCCCTCTTCCAGGCCCCAGACTTCTTATATACTCAAATGGCAGAAGGACTTCTACAGAGATCTCATTTATCAGAACACTAATCCTGTTAATGAGGGTCCACCTCCAAGGCATAATAGCCTCCCAAAGTGCCCCCCTGCTATTATCTCATCTTTGTGGGCAAGGATTTCAACAAACAAACTTGAGAGAACAAAAACACTCAGACCATTGGAATAAGTAACACATATTTTATGCGAGAATTAAACATTTTTAAAAGATGAAACAGTCAATTATCAATACTGAAAGAAAGGTATTTAGTTAACTAAAGTTGATCAAGCAAATCCTTATTCTAGTTATGACCACCATATAGAAAATTTGTATGGTAAAAAAAAACTGGGGGGCCACACCCACAAGATATGGAAATTCCCAGACCAGGGATCAAAACCAAGCCACAGTTGCAACATATGCCACAGCTGCAGCAATGTTGGACCCTTAACCTGCTGCACCACAGTGGGAACTCCAATACAACATTTTCGTAACAAATATGGACTGACATTTTCCTACATTTATTTCTTGTCCACTATCTAATAACAAGGTAATTAAAAGTCACTAGCTAGCCATTAAATTAAGCCAAAGAGATCATGATGAATTGAACAGAATTCACTAAAATTCATACATTGAAATATAACTGCTGGTACCTCAAAAACTGTTATTTTGAAATTGTATCATTGCAGAGCAATTAGGATGAAGTCACACCGGAATAAGGTGCGTCCCTAATTTAATATGACCAGTATCCTAATTAAAGAAACAATTTTGGACCAGGACAGAGCATTATATGAAAACCAAATCATGTGGCAAGGAATTACCAGAACCTAGGAGAGAAGCCTAGAATAAATCCTTTTCTTAGTGTCTTTAGAAAGTGTAAAGCCCTGTAGACACTGATACTAGACTTCTGGGCTCCGTAACTGTCAGGCAATAACTTTCTGTTAAATCACTCATTTTGCAGTACTTTGTTACTGCTCTAGAAAACAAAGAGAGAGGTGAACAAAGTCATATACAAATTTAGTCCTTTAAAAAAGTAGCTGTGATGAAAGAGAGAAAGTGAAAATTTTCTAATGTTGGAAATGGAGCAGATATGACTTTCCTAAGGTGGAAAGGCAACGAAGAGCCACCAGCAGACACCAAACCGGCAGACAAAACCAACCTCCTCTCTGTTCCATGCATAAACTCTCAAAGATAATAAATAATTCATCTTACTTCCTTGGTTTACCCCAGTAAACTTGCTAATTACTGTTAACTTATATAAATTTTTAAATGCCAGCTAGTCAACTTACCCATTAAACTTATTGCCATAATGCTTTTTACTCAACTCTTTCTTCTTCTAAATTAAGCTTACCTTTTTTAACAATTTTTCCATAATAGATGAATTGTTTTTACGTGCAGATATGAAATGTCTCTAAGTTATCCACTGACCTACAATGAAATTTACTGATGATTATTGATGTCTGCATTCTTTTAAAAATATTTTCTGAAGGGTCAAACTTTCTTTTTGAACACAAGGTCCTCTATAAGTATTCCACATTATGGCTCAATATTGAGAAAATAATGTGGAACCAGGGCAACATTATGATCAATATTATTGAAATAAAGTACTTATACTGTATGTTGGAAGCTTAGGGGTTGAGGATAAGGAATAGAGCCATATTTTTCATATTGAAGAATAATTAGAATTAAGGTTTGATGGAGATGGTGAAGCCACAGTGAGGAGAGACTTTAGCCAGTTGTCATGGTCTGTAGAACTAGGAGAATCTTGTTGCTAAGCAGCTAAATCTAGAATTTAATCAAATGAGAAGCAACACAGAAAGGGACTTTGATTTCTCTTTGTCATGTGAGGTCTGGAATAAAAACTCTGTTCATAGAAATGGGCAGTACAAATTCTATGAATATGGCTAGAGCTAGAAAGGACTATGGGAACTACTAATTCATCTGGTAAGTCATTCAAAAATTTAACTGGGAGTTTTCATCGTGGCTCAATGGTTAACGAATCCACTAGGAACCATGAGGTTGCAGGTTTGATCCCTGGCTGCAAGCTGTGGTGTAGGTCGCAGATGCAGCTCGGATCCCACATTGCTGTAGCTCCGGTGTAGGCCTCTAGCCTGGGAATCTCCATATGCCACAAGCACAGCCCTAGAAAAGACAAAAAAAAAAAAAAAATTAACTATAAAGGACAGAAGCACTAACATTGGTGTACATCTGAACACACACACACACACACGTGTTTCTACCAAATATTCAGATCTTGAGAAGGAACTAAGACATTTAATATTTCATATTCTACTCTAGTTTACTTGGTAAAGAGCCATAAAATTATGTTATTCATATTCTGGAAAACAGTGAATTAACCTAAAAATAAGTGAAAAGGACATGGTAATTAGGGTACAGATTGACGACTTTGATGAAACTGTGGGGAGGTAAAAAGAATTTATAAAAGATAATGTATAACAGTCTACTTGGAAGTCTCATAGCACGTCCTAAATGTTGTTATATTCTCTCAGGAGGTGTAGCCTCTGCAGTCACTGTACAAAACAATGTAATGGGGTAAAAGCAGTATTTCTTGAATATTCTTTGGAGTTTGTTTTCCTATTATCTGCTTGCAAGCTGAGATCTTAGAAATAAATTCTGATACTAGCATACTGTTTAAGTTCACTCTCAACAGTACCCTATTACTCATAAATAATTCTTTATTTTTATCACAACAATTCATAACAATTGCTAAACATATATCAAGAGAGACATGGAGAGTAAATCAGCATACTGGGATTATATGCACGTTTTAGAGGTATTGGCTTCAAAAATTTCATTTAGTGACCTTGATTTTTGCTTGCAGGCTCTTAACATTTTGTGAACTATTCCTCCCATTTAGTACTAGAAACATACCCAAGTATCCTAGGAACTCAGGTCACTTTAATGGTGATGATGAAATTTGGCCCGAAACGGGTCTCTGATCAAATAATTTGCAACAATAAAGCCAAGACAAAGAAAAAGACCAGATCCTGTATTAAATACCACAAAAATGGAGAATTCTTGGAATTACAGTTGAAACTAACACTTCTGAAATTTATTTATTTATTTATTTTGTCTTTTTGTCTTTTAGGGCCACACCTGCAGCACTTGGAAGTTCCCAGGCTAAGGGTCCATTTGGAGCTGTAGCTGCCAGCCTACGCCACAGCCACAGCAATGTGGGATCTGAGCCATGACTGCTACCCTCACCACAGCAATGCCAGATCCTTAACCCGCTGAGCAAGGCCAGGGATCAAACCCGCATTCTCATGGACGCTAGTCAGGCTCATTAACTGCTGAGCCACGATGGGAACTCAAACATTTTTGAAATTTAATAGTAACAATTTGAGAAAACAAAGATAATGTAGTTTTCAACTGAGGGCCCGATGTATTAATGAAGTAATTTGGAAGAGGAAAGCTAAGGAAATTGTGGACAACAAAGATCAAATCATTATAAGCACAAAGTGTTGAAATAAAATATTTGTTCAAGATTTCATTCTTTAAAGTATCAGGCTATGTCATTCCAATTTGTAGTTTCCACCTTTTACACATTCCTCTAAAAGTGTTTCCCAACACTGCTGGGAAAATAAAAATAAATACTTTTATTTTCCCAGCAGTGCTGGCAGTTTGTTGTAGGACTGGGGAAAGCAAACAAAAAGGATAAATCTAGTTTGAGCTGAGGATTTTAGGTGACAGTGGTTGAACTAATGGAGTCTAGAGCTAGGCTGTGAAGATGGATGGACTGAACCTAAAATGTGGGGGAAATTATAGAATGAATATTTAATTCCTTTATTAATTTGAAGAGAAAATTATTAATAATTACGATTAATTTTATATATGTATGCATGAAAACTGTCATGGGTGCTAATAAGAGAGAGTTCACGGACAGCGGTGAATGGCTAAAAGTTGTTGAAAATAGTTGTAAAGGTAAAATAAAATGAGTGTTGTATGGGTTGTCCACATGCTTGCTTATAAGAAGATATGGCTAAAATTACTGGGATAGAATTTGTTCCAGAAAAATAGATTTGCAGTTTCCCTGGTCCCTGCCTGGCCAGAGCAAAGCATTGAAACGGTGGGCGTTTTACAAATTTATTGAAGCGAAAGGAAGTACATTCTCAGTGCACTGGAGGGGGTTAAAAAGAGGGCCTACCTCACTTTACAATTGTTTTTATATCCCCACGCTGCAGACCTGAGTGCAAACCTGATTTCTCCCACTGCAGCCCCCTATACCATTAGTAAGGGCTCAGTGTTGCCTGATCTCTGTATGGAGCATATTTGATCTTCTGATTGGTTTCAGGCAGAATGCCTTATTTGCATGCGGAATGGGTTATATAGAGGCAGCATTAGGAGTGAGCAACATTCCTTCCCTAGCAGGGAATGAGCAGCCCAGGTTGCTCAAGGTGGGGCAAGGGGCATTACAATGAGACATGGCCAGAGGCTTTGGGGTTTAATCTCCTTGAAGGGGACTTGAGGTCTGTTAACAACTGGTGGAGAGTAAATTAGTAAATCAGATGCCCACATTTTTAGGTTTTGGTAGGATTGACTGGAAGTTCATGAAAGAGTAGGAAAGAAAGATAAATAATGATGTAATGAAGAGTTCCTGTTGTGGCTCAGTGGTTAAAGAATCTGACTAGGATCTATGAAGATGCAGGTTCAATCCCTGGTCTCACTCAGTGGGTTAAGGATCCCGCGTTGCTGGGGCTGTGGCATAGGCCAGCAGCTATAGCTCCGATTACACTCCTAGCCTGGGAACCTCCATATGCCACAGGTGCAGCCCTAAAAAGAAAAAATAATAATAAAGACTAAACTCTGCAAAAAAAAATTAAAAAAATAAAATAATGGTGTAATGAGATGGCTACTTGTTCAGTGGATTGAAAGTGGTTTAGGTAATCCAAGCAAACTGTAACCAGAGGTCTAGTCTGCATGGCATATGGGGGAAATTCTTCCTCTCTACTGGGCTTCATGCTGCTGACAGATAGGTTTAACAGAATTAAGTAGGAATAAGGATAAAAGTGTGAGTAAATCTTTCCTTTCCATGAAAGTAAGAATCCGAAAGGGACAGAAAATGGATTCCAGAAAAAAGGTCAAAGTTATGTAGAACCAAGAGGGTTTTTTTCCCTAAAATGAGCAGAAATTGGTACATGGTCCAGGAGATGATAGGTCCTGAATTAGGCGATTTTCATTTTGTATGACCTACTATGGAATCTGCATTCGCTCAGTGTGTTGTACATTTCTCATAGCTGACTTCACTTTCTTCAGTTTTTTCAACTTGTCTGGAGGTTCTTGATGTCATTACTTTAAGCACTGTCAGTACTTTAATGATTTGATGCAGACTGTTGATATTCAGTAGATAAATAAAAATAGGCATTTTATACATAAAATGTTGAATGCAATTTTAAAAATACCCAACGTTTAATTTTGCCCATCACTCTGTCCAAATTTGTAGTCAGAAGCATCAAATTATTTAAGTTTTACTCCTTTATGTTTCCTAAGTGTGCAGAACAATGTCTGCACATTATGTAGTTTATTAATACATTATTCAAGGAAGAATGTAAAGTATCAGTGTTGACAGGCACTGTGTTAGCACCAGATTTCTTATTTTCACAAATGTGTGATAGTATGTTTCTACTAATCTCATAAAATTTTTATAAATGTATTTTCACATAGGATAATGTTCTTTTTAAGAAGTATGTACAAGGGAAGGTTGAACTTCGGAGTTGGTTGCCTTGTAATTCTAAAAATAAGGGAACTTAGATGTTTTTGCCCTTGTAGGAAGATAATACCTTCTCCAACCTTTTCCTCCCTCTTTTTATGATTGATTGAATTTCATTGCATTTCTGCATTTATTCTGCCTTCAGTATATAGTTGTCCCTTGTTATCCATGGGGATTGGTCCAAATATCTCCCACAGATACCAAAATCCACAGATGCTCACGACCCTTATGTAAAATGGTATAGTATTTGCGTATAAGCTACTATGCAGTCCTTTATACTTCAAATCATCTCCAGATTACTTGCAATAATTAATACAAAGTAAATGCTATATAGAGTCTGAAACAGAATGTAAATGTTATGTAAACATTTGCCTATGTGCTGCTAGCTAAAGCTTTGCTTTTCAGAGCTCTCTGGAATTTTTTTTCTACATATTTTTGGTCCACAGTTTAATCAAGAGAAGTGGAAATTATAGATACAGAGGGCCACTGTACTCCCATTTCTAACTTTTACTTTGCCATCTCATTTGATTTCCTTCAATTTCATATTTCCAGAGGATTTGAAAATGTTGTTCTTTCTAAGAGTATAATCAAATATAAACATATTTGAACAACATCCACCATAACCCATGGTCTTCATATCTCAAGTAAAAAACTGCCTATTGTTGTGTGAACATACTAATATATGTATAAGCCAATTGATACTTCACCCTTACAGTTGAACAGAATTAAATTAAAAAGGGAAAACAGAAAGAAAGTAGGGCAAGTAATTAGTTAAATGAATGAGAGAAAATAACAATATATGTGAATATTTTTATATATCTCTCCCAAATAATGTGATGAAATAATTTATCATTGGAAACTGAGAAGAATCACTATAAAATGATAATTATACCAAATCAATATACATAAATAAAACAGGACATATGTTCCCCTTTCCATTAAGACCCTTTCGTTTTATATAATTATATGGAAATGTCCACACACTTTTATATATTTAGAGAACACTATGACTGAACCACCATGTGTCTTTCATCTAGGTTCAACAAGTGTCAACCTATGCCAATCGCTGTTCTTTTGGACACCCAGTATCCCTCTGCTGACTCACTATTACTTAAGACCAAATGCACTGCAGTATGCTGAGCCATGTCTTTAGCCAAACATCATCCATTTTAACCCATACCTTTCTCTTTTCCCTCTGTCTTGGTTTGCTCCTAATAATCAACCCTGTCTCTGGTCTTTTTGTCTTAGTGCTACAGCTCTGGTAGTGTGATTCTGTCAGAAAACAGATTAAAGGTCAGTGCTGCATAAAGCCAGTTCAGAAGGACAAGATGCAGCAGTGATGCAACCTGACCTGCATACTCTTGCTCTCACCAATGGCTCCAGATCGTGAGGCCCTGGAGCGTGTGAGGATCTCTCTCCTGCTATTCTGGGTGGGGGTGCTTCTGATACTCTGGGTCATCCTATGTGGGGCACTCCCAACACCATGGTCCTCCAGAAGTAGTCATACCCTTGAGGTTAAGAGGCACTGGCAGAGAAGTGAAGCTGCCAAGCTGGCTCTCTTACAGCCTGCGTTTTGGAGGCCAGAGACATGTTCTCCACATGAAGGCCAACAAGCTTTTGTTCTCTACACACCTCCCAGTGTTCACCTACACAAAATGGAGTGTTCTCCTGGAGGATTACCCTTTTGTCCAAAATGACTGCTACTATCAGGGTTATGTGGAAGGGGTATCAGAATCCCTGGCTGCCCTCAGCACATGTCTGAGGGGCTTTCGAGGAATATTTAAGATAAATAATATTGTTTATGAAATCAAGCCCAAAAGGCCTTCTACCTCATTTGAACATCTGCTATATAAGATGGACAAAGAGGAGACAGAATTTCCACTCAGGAGATGTGGATTAACAGAGGAAGAAATAACACGACAACTAAAGTTTCAAGAGAGTGCTAACCATACTTTGATGTAAAGTGGGTATGAAAGCTGGTGGACCCACAGACGTTTTCTTGAACTGGCAGTGATTGTAGACCACAATCAATATCTTCATCAACAAAGTAATACCTCAAATGTGCAGAATGAAGCACTGTTGCCAATGAAATAGGTGGCTTCTTAGCTTTACTGGATATTAATGTGGTTTTGACTGGAATTGAGATCTGGTCTGAACAAAACCTCTTCCCAACAGGTGACAGAGCTGCACTCTTGGATGAATTTTGAAAATGGAAGAAAAATAGTTTTAATACCCGCTTGCCCCATGATATTGCACATATTTTTGTCAAGGAGAATTTTGGTCCCCATCTTGGCTTAGCCTATGTTGTAACGGTAGGTGATCAACATTATAATTGTGGAGTTGATAGTTTTCTGGGTGATAATTTGCATGATTTTGGATATATTGTGTCACATGAGATTGGTCATAATTTGGGTATATTACATGATGACAACAATTGTAAATGTGGGAGTGAAAGGTGCATAATGTTTCCAAGGAAAGCCTCTGCAATTCTGATTTAGCAACTACAGTTATGCTGTATATTGGAACACTGTTACAAAAAAAAAGTTGTTTGCACATTACACCAAATCCAGAGAATATCTTTAAGTATACAAGCTGTGGACACAATGTGGTAGAAGAAGGAGAAGAGTGTGACTGTGGTTCCTCGTTTAAGTGTGCAAAGGATCCCTGTTGTCAACTAGGCTGCACTCTGAGACCAGGGGCTGTCTGTACTTTTGGCCTCTGTTGCAAAAACTGTGACTTGCTGCCAGCAGGATCCATGTGTAGAAAAGAGAAAAATGAATGGGCCCTTCCAGAATGGTGCAATGGGACATCGCATCAATGTCCAGAAGATGTGTATATGCAGGATGGGACCTCCTGCACAGGTAGCAGCTACTGCTAGGAAAGAGATGCAATAACTGCAATGAATAGTGTAGGAAAATCTTTGGCGAAGAAGCCAAGAGTGCAAAACAGATTTGCTACAGGGCAGTGAACACCCAAGGAGACCGTTTTGGTAACTGTGGTCTCAAGGCTACTAAATACGTACAATGTAACATCTCAGATATCCTCTGTGGGAGGCTTCAGTGTGAGAATGTGACAGAAATTCCCCTCCTGAGAGATCATTCTACTGTGCACTGGACTCACTTCAATGGAGCCACCTGCTGGGGTACAGACTACCATTTGGGGATGACCATACCTGATACTGGTGAAGTTAAAGATGGTACCAAGTGTGGTGCAGGACATGTCTGCATCCAATGGAAGTGTGTTATTATGCTCAATTTTCAAAATGCTTGTTCACCTGAGACATGCAATATGAACGGAGTCTGCAACAACAGATATCACTGTCACTGCAACTCCAAGTGAGACCCACCCAAATGCCTGCTAAAAGGCAGTGGAGGTAGTGTTGATAGTGGCCCACCAGCTGGCAGAAAGGAAAATGTGCTAGGCAAGAGTTATCTGCTGCTATTCCTTGGCCCCTTTTTTTGTTTCAGTATTATGTCTGTTACTTTGTTTCTTTATGGGACACAAAAGATCAGCTAAGCAAGAAAAAAAGGAGAATGTTGTGACTTCATCTCACAGAGAAGGGCAAAATGTTGAGCCATCACATAAAAAAGTAAAAGGTGCGTTGTGATTTCACATAAGGCAAAAAGGAGGCATCATAAAAAGAAAGTCAACGTTTATGATTTCAAAAAAGAAACCCAGTACCTATGAAATTTCCCATGTTTTAAATTTTCATTTCCTGAAAGTAGACATGTTACAGCATGTGAAACAGATCATTGACAGAAAACCCTAGAGATATTTCATTATTCTGGACCATAAATATCACCCATTAAACAATTAAACATGCTAATTCATAGGATACCTTTACTTTCCATTATTTTAAGCAATTTCATGGTAAATTTTTCATAAAAGCAGTCTCTGTGTTTCCTGAGCAAAGGCACAGCTCATGACGAGTGTTTGGGTATGGGTATATGCATGTGTACTTTTACTTTTCCATCTCTCAATTCCAAACATCCTTCCCCCTTTTTTTTTTTTTTCTTTTTTTTTTTTTTTATTATTTTCCCACTGTACAGCAAGGGGGTCAGGTCATCCTTAGATGTATACATTGCAGTTACAGTTTTTTCCCCCACCCTTTCTTCTGTTGCGACATGAGTATCTAGACATAGTTCTCAATGCTATTCAGCAGGATCTCCTTATAAATCTATTCTAGGTTGTGTCTGATAAGCCCAAGCTCCCGATCCCTCCCACTCCCTCCCCCTCCCATCAGGCAACCACAAGTCTCTTCTCCAAGTCCATGATTTTCAACATCCTTCCCCTTTGTACTATGTAAGACAGAGAATGGGAACATAAAAATTGCATTTCTTCCTTGCCACCTCCATTATTATTAGTTTCTGCCAAAAGGAAAAACTAGAGGGAGATAGGTCATCTGGGAAATTTTTTTATTGCTGTTCATGTCAGAGTTGGGTCATTAACAGCTCTCACCCTGACAAGAAAATGTGAGTCTGCATATTATTACCATATATATATATGTACATATAAATACACACACGCATACATACACATATATTTGTCTATATACATATCTGTCTAATAAATTTATATGTATTATAATTCTGTATTACATAATTTTTTAAGTAACTCCTCTAATGGACATTATTTTTTAGCCTCCGAGATACTGGCACAGCTACCAAGCAACTTCTCAGTTCTGAGTCCCAGGTCCTTGAGTCTTCCACCAAATCCCTGAGTCCTAGACTGAATCCTAGATCCATGGACCTATTCAAAACCTGTAGGTTTACTAAAGCCATTTCTTCCCTTTGAGCCCCAGTCAAAGGAGTAATAGTTCCATCTTCTTCTTCATGACTCATGGTTATCCCCATGCTGTGTGTTGGTCTCTTGTGACTGAATTCTGACTGTTACAGTATTTATCTTGGTATAATGGAGAGCACAGAAAGGAGTCTGACATTAGAAGGCTTGAAGTTTTCACACCACTTCCCTTACCATCTTGGGAACATGATTTATACTCAGAATTCCTTTAAAATCTGAAAAGGGAGGAACGTTGCATGTAACACTCAAATCCTTCATAATTTTTCTCATAAAATGAAGAAAGAACATACTTATAATTCTTTTCGGGATATATAAGTCATAGCAACCATCTGTCCTCTGGAAAAAAACCTAGACAACCCCATTAATATTTTAAGTACCAAATTTAAGGGTATCAGAGAACTGAGGCCAAAATACAGATAGAGTAAAAGAATTAAAATTTCAGGCATCAAAAGAATTTTAAAAATTGTGGACACTTGCCAGCTACTCTGTTCCCTGAGCACTTGATGATTCTGTATTTGATTTAAGCATTAGGTTTGGCCCAATGAAAGGACCGCTCCTAAGGGAAGAAATCCCCAATGCTCTTAGTTACTACACAGGTCTAGATTCACAAGTTAGACATTGAGCGGACCATAAATCATAATCATTTTTCCCCATGAGAGATTTGCTTAATTTGAGAGCTTTGTTGTATGCTGGTGAGCTAGTGAAATTTATCAAAATCATGTTATATTTTGGACATAAGACATAGTTAAAGGAGTCTTCTCTCAAGCACATGAACCTTCTCCCTGTAATAGAATTACCTGATATTTACAGTGCATGTGGCAAGAGGTTGGAGAGCTGTGTTGTGAACCTTTAGGTGATAGGGATTAATCCCCCACCATCATTCAGAGTTAAGAAGACAGAGTCACATAAAATTCACAACTGAAAGTCGCAATATGAAAAATATTTTCAAAGGAGAATTTACTTAAGATTTACTAAAATCTCACTCAACATGACCCAACAAAATCCATTACTGGACTTAAGTAGTCAGATCTTCAGCTTATCTTCCTAATGGGGAAAAGAAAGAAACTATCTAGAAAAGCTGCTTGTAGCTTCTACTGTGCTTTATATACAATTACCTGGGTCCAATAAAATGGTACTATATATGCTTAGAGTCACTTATGACCTCTGAGTAAGAGAAGGAAAAAAAAGAATAAAAGAAGACAAAACTATAAGTAATTTCAAAATGATTCAGACAGTGGTGAAAGAGTACATTTTTAAAAAACTATGTTACTTCTTAAATTAGAAGTAAAATATACGAAATTTAAGAAAGTTGTAGAATATTTTCAGTGAGTGTGAATATAGAATAGTATCAAACGGAAATTTCAGAACTAAAAAGTACAATATAGGACAAGAATTCAATAGATAGTTTGAACAGCAATTTGCAGTTCTCTGATGGCACTCACTACACCACAGCTCACACCCCATCCATGCAGAGAGACCATTTAGTCACTGCCAGCCCTACAGCATATTTCCACAATAAGGAGGAAGAAGCAGAGGCTTGGGACAATTATCAGTAATGAGAGACAAAGGGTAATTTCCCCTGAGGCAGAGCAATGAGAGATCTGCCCCGGCTACCAACAAATTTCCCGCAAGCACCTTGCCACACAATCTAGCTCAAACCAGCAAATGCTTTGCTTCCACTCAATGCATGTCACAGTAGCACCAGAACTGAGACACTCAGGACCAGGGAAAATACTCAACCATGGGACACACAAGTGACCTGGTTCTGGGGCAGAACCTGGGGAAGAAATTGTTTGCACTCATTCAAGCAGCACAGCAGAAGCCACCCAGATCTCTGACGGTGGCTGCTCCATCACAGGTAACCTCACAATTCATGCTGAGAGTTTACACAGACTCCTGAGAGCTTTGAAGAGGAGTTCTACAACAGTTCTGGGGAGGCAGAGGCAGAGGGTAGTTATTGGCTGTGAGAGACAAGGGGGACTTACAACTATAGCTTTTATCTGAGCAGAGCCACAGGCACATACACAGCACACTGGGCCTCCATCTGTTCCATCTGTTCATGGGCCCTACTTGCTTCATCACCCTCCTCTTCATGAGCAAAGTTCCTGGGATAGAGAGAGAGAGGGAAAAGACCCATGTTTAATGGGAACAGAGCTAGACTGAGTGTGACCCTCAGGGCTTCTGCTCCTGCAACTCAGGATCAGCCACCCATATTCAACAGGGTGATGATGGCCACTAAGCAGAGAGGAAGTCCCACCTCACATGCAGCACTGGCTCTAGCCCCTCCATATCTAGTGCCACCACCTTCCAAGGTTTTAGTAGCCAACATGTCCTTAGGAAAGACACGACTTGTATCTACATCAGCTCCAGGCCTTTCACCAAAATCACTGGGCATACACAGTCTGTTGTATAGGGAAGTTCACACATAAAAACACCCCTTCATGACCCCATGTTTCACCTAAATTATTAAAGGCAGAGAAAGTTAGCAAAACAAAAAAGCAGAGAAACTAAACTGAAAGAATTTAAAAAAAAAACAAAAAAATAATGAAACAGAAATAAAGTTTATCAAAGAAATCAAAACATTGGCAATAAAAATGTTAACTGAATTAAAAGAAAGAATTGCTCTAAGCAGTGACTATTTTAACAAGGAACAAGAAAATATTAAAAAGATCCAATCAGAAATGAATAAGTTGAGGAAATTTTTTAAAAACAGTATAAGGATTGAAGAGCAGACTGAGTGATAGAGAAGAAAACATAAGTGACCTCAAAGATAGAATAACAGAAATTACTAAATCAGAACAGAAAAAAGAAAAACAATTTTTTCAAAAAAATTTAAGATATCTTTGTCATAATATTAAGCAATCTAATATTCACATTATAAGGATTCTAGAAGGAGGAGAGAGAAGAGGGTGAAAAATATACCTGAGAAAATTATGGCTTTACAGGAAGCAAAGACGTAACCAAACATAATGAACTCAAAAAGACCCACACCAAGAAATATCATAATTAAAATGGCAAATTCTAGGAGTTCCCCTTGTGGCACATCAGAAATGAATCCAACTAGGAACCATGAGGTTGCTGGTTCAATCTCTGGCCTCACCCAGGGGGTTAAGGATCCAGTGTTGCCATGAGCTGTGGGTGTAGGCCAGCAGCTACAGCTCTGATTTGACCCATAGCCTGGGAACTTCCATATGCCACAAGACAGGCCCTAAAAAGCAAAAAAAAAAAAAAAAAAAAAATTTAAATTTTAAAGGCAGCAATGGAAAAACAATGTGTCATATAAAGAGAACTCTGATAATGCTATCAACTGAATTCTCTGTAGAAAACTTGCAGGCTGGAAGGGAGTGGTATAATATATTTAAAGTACTAAAAGGGAAAAACCTGCAACCTAGGACACTCTACCCAGCAAGATTATCATTCAGAATTGAAGCAGAGAGAAAGAATTTCTCAGAGACAGAAAACTAAAAGAGTTCATGAAAATTAAACATATTCTAAAAGAAATGGTAAAGGGTAGTCTCTGTGTAGAAAAGAAGTTAAGAATCTATAGGAAAGAGAAAATCCCACTAGGAAAGGCAAATATATAATAAAGATTGAGGATCAACCACTTAAATACACCAGATTAAAGATTTAAAAACACATAAAAATGTTAAAGTGATAAATAAACAGTCAAGAAATAAACATAAAGATGGAAAACATGACATCAAAACAAAATGCAGGGGAGGGTAATAAAGATGTAGCTCTTTAAAATGTGTTTGAATTTAGAGAACTATCAGCTTAAAACAAGTATATATAATTATACATCAACATATATGGACCCCACGGTAAGCACAAATCAAAAACCTACAATAGATATGCAAAAACTGAATAGAAAGGAACACAAGCACAATACTAAAGAAAATCATCCAACCACAAAGGAAGAAACAAAAAAGAAATGAACAGAGAAGAACTACAAAGAAAACTAGAAAAAAGTAATAAAATGGAAATAAGTACATACCTCTCAATAATTACTTTACTTTTTATTATAGCATGGTTGATTGACTATGTCATACTAGTTTCAAGTGTATAACATATAGATTCAATATTTTTGCAGCATTTTTTTAGATTATACTCCCTTGTAAGTTATTACAAGATGACTATAATGCCCTATGATACAAAAAATATCCTTTTTATCTATTTTATATATAGTAGTTTGTATCTCTTAACCCAACACCCCTAATTTGACCCTCCTCATTTCCCTCTCCCCTTTGATAAAAACTAGTTTGTTTTCTATAACTGAATCTGTTTCTCTTTTGCATATATGTTCATTTGTGTTATTTTTTAGATCCCATAACATAAGTAATATCACACAGTATTTGTCTTTGTCTGATTTATTTCACTAAGCATAGTATTCTTGAGTCCATCTATGTTGCTTCAAATGCCAGAATTTCATTCTTTCTTATGGCTAAATAATATTCCACTATACATACATATGCCACTTCTTTATCCATTTGTCTGTTGATGGGCACTTGGGTTGCCTTCTTGTCTTGTTTATTGTAAACAGTGTTGCTATGAACATAGGGCACATGTATCTTTTCAAATAAGTGTTTTCTTTTTTTGCTGATATATATATCCAGGTGTGGAAGTGGTGAATCATATGGTAGTTCTAGGTTTTTGAGGAATCCCCATACTGTATTCCATGGGGTGCAACAACTTACAATCCCACCAATAGTGTCCAAAGGTTCCTTTTTTCCATGCCCTTGCCAGCATTTCTTATCTGTGTTGTTTTGATGATAGCTATTTTGACAGGTATGAGGTGAAATCTCATTGTGGTTTTGATTTCCATTTCTCTAATAATTAGCAATGTTGGGCATCTTCTCTGTGCCTTTTAGCCATCCATATATCTTCCTTGTAAAAATGTCTATTCAGTCCTTTTGACCAGCTTTTAATCAAGTTCTTTGATTTGTTGACCTGTATGTGTTCTTTGTATATATTAGATATTAATCCCTTATTGGATATATCATTTGAAAATATCTTCTCTCATTTAGTAGGCAGCATTTTCACTTTGTTGATAGGCTCCTTTGCTGTAAAAAAGTGGGACAGACATCCAAGGGGAGATGGACCAGGACTTTAGTTCAAGCAGGGCAAGCCAATCAAGAATAACCTGGCAAATGCTAGGGCAGGCATCTCTCCATCAAGTCTGAGAGTAAACCAGCACCCACATACTCCTCAGGAGTTGAGTCTAAGCTTCTCCAGCCTTCCTCTCTGTCCCAGTGGTTCTCCACCTACCAAGGGGGTCTGTCTCCTATGCATAAGACCCCAGGACTGGGATGCTCAGTCTGAGGCTCAATATGCTCATACCCAGGGAAGGTGTTTACACCATGCAATCTCTCTTTCCCTCCAATTCCACTCCCAGGGCCCTAAGTCCTGCCACTACTGCTTTTCCTCTCATCCTATATAATTATGTGTATATCTCTCCCACAGCCTTGGTGATACAGGAGTTCTTCTGCCATTTTTCAGCTAGTTTCAGTGAGAGCTGTTTCACATATAGATGTATTTTATATGTACTCAATCATATTCAGTGTTTAGAAACTAAAAGCATTCCCTCTAAGATACAAAACAAGACAAGGATGCCTCTCACATCACTTTTATTCAACATAAAATTAGAAGAGGCAGCCACACCAATCAGACAAGTAAAGGAAATGAAATGAATCCAAATTGAAAAGGAAGAAGGAAAACTGTCACAGTTTGCAGATGACAGGATACTATACATGGAAACTCCTAGAGATACTACCAAAAAGCTACTAGAGCTCATCAATGAATTCAGAAAATACGCAGATTACAAAATTAATAAATAGAAATCTGCTGCATTTCTATACACTAACAATGAACTATCAAAAAGAGATAGGTTAAAAAAATCCCATTTACAATAATATTCAAAAGAATAAAACACCTAGGAACAAACTTACCTAAGGAGGTAAAAGGCCTGTACTCAGAAAACTATAAGACACTGATGAAAGAAATCAAAGGCAACAGAAACAGGCAGAAAGGACATTATACTCATGGATTGAAAGAATTAATATAGTTAAAAATTACCACACTGCCACAGGCAATCTACAAATTGAATGCAATCTCTATCAAAAAGGCAATTCCCTTCTTCACAGAATTAGAACAAGTAATCCTAAAATTTACATGGAAGTACAAAAGACCTTGAATACCTACAAAACTGAGAAAGAACAGAGTTGGACGAATCACGCAACCTAACTTTATGATTAATCTTACAAAGCTACGTTAATCAAAATAGTATCATACCAACACAAAAGCGGACATATCTATGAATGGGACAGAATGGACAGCACAGAAAACTGAACATACACTTACGGTCAACTAATTTATGATGAAGGAGACAAGAAGATACAATAAAAATAGACGGTCTCTTCAATAAACGGTGCTGAGAAAACTGGGCAGTGACATGTAAAAAAATGAAATTAGAACATTCTCTAGCACCACACACAAAATAAACTCAAAATGGATTAAAGACCTAAATGTGAGGCCAGGAGGTCCCACTGTGGTTCAGTGGGTTAAGAACCCGACATAGTATCCTTGAGGATGGAGGTTCAATCCCTGGCCCCACTTGGTGGGTTAAGGATCTGGCATTGCTGCAAGTTGCAGCATAGGCTGCAGATGTGGCTCAGATCTGGCATTACTGTGGCTGTGGCAAAGGCTGGCAGCTGCAGTCCAATTCAACCCCTGGCCTGGGAATTTCCATATGCAAGTGTGTCCCTAAAAAAGAAAAAAAAAAGTGAGGCTGGATACAATAAAACTCCTAGAGAAAAACACAGGCAGAACACTCTGACATATATCACAGCAGTATCTTTTTGATCTAACTCCTAGTGTAATGAAAACAAAAACAAACAAATGGGACCTAATTAAACTTAAAAAGGTTTTTACCACAGCAAAGGAAACCACTGACAAAATGAAAAGAAAACCTGTAGAATGGGGAAAAAATATGCAAACATTATTACCGATAATAGGTTAATAACCAAAATACATAAACAGCTCATACAACTCAAAATCCAAAAAAACAACAGCCTGATTAAAAAATGGACATAATGGGAGTTCCCATCGTGGCTCAGCAGTTAGCAAACCCAACTAGCATCCATAAGGACAAGGGTTCAATCCCTGGCCTCTTTCAGTGGGTTAAGGATCCGGCGTTGCTGTGAGCTGTGGTATAGATCGCAGACACGGCTCGGATTCCGTGCCTGGGAACCTCCATGTGCCACAGGTGCAGCCCTAAAAGACAAACAAACAAACAAACAAAAAAGGACAGCAGACTTGAATAGACATTATTCCATAGAGTACATACATATAGCAACTAGGCACATGAAAAGATACTCAGCATCACCAATCATCAGAGAAATACAAATCAAAACTACAATATCACCCCATACCTATCAGAATGGCTACCATCAAAAAGACTCCAAATAACTACTGTTGGTAAGGATGTGGAAAAAAGACATCATTGTAAATTGGATTGTAAATCATAATTGTTAATTGTAAAGTGGGAATGTAAATTGGTGGGCCACTGTGGAAAAGAGTATGGAGGTTCCTTAAAAAATAAAACTAGAAGTACCATATGGTCCATCAATTCATTTCTTGGCATATATCCAAAGAAAACCAAAACACTAAATCATAAAAAAATCATAAACATATATGCACCCAATGTTCATAGAAGCATCATTTAAAATAAACAAGATACAAATGCAACCTAAGTGTCCATCAATAGATGAATGGCTAAAGAAAATATGGTGTATATATACAATGGAATACTACTAGGCCATAAATAAGAATGAAATTGTGCTTATTTGGAACAACATTGTTGGACTTGGAAGGTATTATGCTTAGTGAAATAAGTCAGAGAGAGAAAGACAAATACTACATGTTATCACTTATATATGGAATCTAAAAAATAAGACAAACTAGTGAATATAACAAAAAACAGACTCACAGATATTGAAAGCAAACTAGTAGTTAATAGTTGGAGAGGGAGGAGCTCACGTCTGACTAGTATCCGTGAGGATTCAGGTTTCCCTGGCCTCACTCAGTGGGTTAAGGATCTGGTGTTGCCATGAGCTATGGTGTAGGCTGCAGACACAGCTTGGATTCCTCACTGTTATGCCTGTGACAAGGGCAGCAGCTGCAGTTCTGATTCAAGCCATAGGCTGGGAACATTCTCTAGGATAGGTTGCACATCTGGCCACAAAACAAGTCTCAACAAAATTAACAGGATAAAAATTCTATCAAGCATTTTTTCTGACAAAAATGGATTGAAACAAGAAATAAGTTACACAAAGAAAAATCGAAAGAGAGCAGACATTAAACGAATGCTACTACAAAACCAATGGGACAATGAAGAAATCAAGGAAAAAATGGAAACCCAACACTAAAATCACAGGATGAGGAGTTCCCATTGTGGCTCAGCAGTTAACGATTCCAACTAGCATCTGTGAGGACATGGGTTCAATCACTGGCCTTGCTCACTGGGTTAAGGATCTGGGGTTGCTGTGAGCTGTGGCGTAGGTCACAGACTCGGCTTGGATCCCACGTTGCTGTGGCCCTGGTGTAGGCTGGCAGCTACAGCTCCGATTGGACCCCTACCTTGGGAACCTCCACATGCCGCAGGTGCGGCCCTAAAAGACCAAAAAAAAAAAAAAAAAGACAAAAAAAAATAAAATTTAAAAATATAATCAAGGGGTTGAAGCAAAAGCAGTCCTAACAGGGAAATTTTTTTTTCCTAACAGGGATGTTTATAGGAACACAAGCCTTCCCACAGAAACATGAAAAATCTGAAATAAACAACATTATTTAACACCTAAAAAAAGTAGTAGACAAAGAACAAACAAAGCCCAGTCAGCAGAGGAAAGGAAATAATAAAGACAAGAGAGGAAATAAGTAAAATGGAGATTAAAAAAAAAGATAGAAAAGATCAATGAAACCAAGAGCTGGTTTTTTGAAAAGATAAACAAAACTTGACAAATCTTTAGCCAAGCTTACCAATAAGAAAAGAGAGAGGAACCAAATAAAACTGAATAATAAATGAAAGAGGATAAATAACAACCACATAAATATGAAAAAATCATGAGTATACAGTTCATACACCTCAATATCAAAAAATAAAAAACCCAATCAAAAAATGGCCAGAAACATGAATAGACATTTTCCCAAAGAAGACATATACATAGCTAACAGACACATGAAAAGATGCTTGACATCACTAATTATTAGGGAAATATAAATCAAAAGAAAAATGGGTTATCAACTCATACAAGTCAGAATAGCTATCGTCAAAATTCTACAGTTATCAAATTTTGGAGAGGCAGTGGAGAAAAGGGAATCCCTGTACACTGTTGGTGGGAATGTAAATTCATGTAGCACCTATGGAAAACATGGAGTTTCCTCCAAAAAGCTGAAAATAAAACTACCATATGATCCACCACTTCACTCCTGGGTGTATATGCAGAAAAAAGGAAAACACTAATTTGAAAAATAATACATGCACCCCAATGTTTACAGCAGAAATATTTACAATAGCCAACAAATGGAAGAACCAAAGTGTCTATCTAGAGACAAGTGGATAAAGAAGATACAGTATATATATATATAATAGAATACTACTCAGCTTTATAAAAAGAATGAAATTCTGCCATTTGCAGCAAGTTGGATGGACCTTGAAATGATTATGCTAGTGAAATAAATCAGAGAGAGAAAGACAAATACTACAAATGCTCTAATGTATCACATATATGAAATCTCAAAAATAATAAATGTATATGCAAGACAGAAATAGACTCACAGATATAAAAAACAAACTAGTGGTTACCAAAGGAGAGAGGAAGGGAAAGAGGGACAAATTAAAAGAAGGGGATTAAGAAATACAAAAGACTGTGTATAAAATAGATAGGCAACAAGGATATATTATATAGCATAGGTAATTATAGTCATTATATTCTAATAACTTATAATGAGTATATCTGCAAAAATATTAAATCACTATGCTGTATACTTGAAACACATATGATAACAGTTCATCAACTATCTTTCAATAGAACTATCCAGCTCAATCCAGCCTAAATTGCTCACCTGCAGAAACATAAGCTAAATACATACTTATTCCTTTAAGTCAAAAAAAAAAAAATCCAGATAGTGGAGCAAGACTAAATTTAAAAATTAAGTATGATCAACACAACATCGTAATACAACTATAGTTCAATAAAACAAAAAATAAATATAACTAGTCAACACATTTTAAATTAGAAGAAAAGCATACAAAATGTAAAAAAAAAATTGGAGACTATCCTTAGTGAGTTGGAATACCAAAATGTCACATGGATATTTTTTACCTAAAATGTACAATATATGATAAGAATTTAGTGGATGGTTTGAATAGTAATTTGTCCATGAAATTAATTATTTATCTGTAAATCAGGCCAATGGGAAAATCCCACACTGATATACATGGAAAAATAAAAGCAGAAAATAAGAGCTTAAGAAATGCATGAAATAGGAGTTCCCATCGTGGCTCAGTGGTTAACGAACCTGACTAGCATCTCTGAGGATGTGAGTTCAATCCCTGGCCTTGCTCAGTGGGTTAGAATCTGGTGTTGCCATGAGCTGTGGTGTAAGTCACAGACGCAGCTCAGATCTGCCATTGCTGTGGCTCTGGCGTAGGCCTGTGGCTACAGCTCCAATTCTATCGTTAGCCTGGGAACCTCCATATGCCATGGGCGCAGCCCTAAAAAGACAAAAAGACCAAAAAAAAAAAAAAAAAAGAAATACACGGAATATATCAACAGATCTAACATCTCTAATACTGAGGACCTAGAGAACATAAACGAGAGAAATGAACAGGAAAAACATTCAAGAGATGTTTGCTGGCAATTGTTTTATGAGGGAGGAAAGATAGCAATCTATTACTTCAGAGTTGGTGACATTACCTAGAGGTATGGTCAGTTTTTCTGGCTTTTATTTCTTCTGCTTCTGAGATTCTTAATAATCTCTCCATGTTTTCTGATTCTTTCTTCTGCAGGTCTTCTTTACTGATGCTTAAATTTTCGTTTGTTGTAGTTTTCAGTTCATGGTTTTTATTTGGTTTTTTAAATATTTATGCATATATTTGTTTATATATTTAAGATTGTGTGTCTGTACTGATAGACATAGTGACTTTTTGTACGGATATGATTTGGTCAGGGTTGTGATAATCCCCGTAATCCTCTTCAGCCAGTGAGGCTTCTATCTTTTGTTGGTAATTTCTTCTTTTTTTTTTTTTTTCTGTCTTTTTAGGGCTGCACCTGCGGCATATGGAGATTCCCAGGTTAGGGATCAAATTGGAGCTGTTGCCACTGGCCTACACCACAGCCATAGCAACAGCAGAACTGAATCGTGTCTGCAACCTATAGCGCAGCTCACAGTAATGTGGGATCCTTAACCCACTGAGAGAGGCCAGGGATCAAAACCATGTCCTCATGAGTGCTAGTCAGATTCATTTCTGCTGAGCCACAACAGAAACTCCTTGTTGGTAAATTTGATTTTGGCTTGGCAATGTTTCAAACCTGCAGCATCTCATACTCTGATTGCAGTGGAGTGTTTGAACCTTAGCATATGGTAAGGCCTTTTAGATAACGTTGTGATGAGTGTGGATCCTGGGAGACTTGCTGCCTATCTTTTGCAGGTCTCTTTGTTTACCTCTTGTTTGGTCTGTCATTTTTCTTCTTGCTATGAGATTCACGGAGTTTGTAGCCCACTTTTACACACTTGCCTCCAAAACCTCCATTATTTTCAACAATGCCCTTATTCATGTACATTTCAATTTTGTGTACAGATAAAGTCAGTCTTCTGTGACAGAGCTCTCCCTGGGACCTGGCTCTCCCCTGGCAGTACATCTGGCCACTCCATAGGAGCTGCAGGTGTAGACAGCATATGTGTCAAATGGCATCCCCTTACTACACGTTGATGTGAGATAGAATGGTAAACCATGCTCATCTTAGCTTGCGTCTCCTGGCATAGAAACTGGCTTTACAAGTGAAATGGGTCAAGGAAAACTGAGGATCAGTGTCCTAGGACTGAACAAAACTCTCACCCTTTGAATGACAGCTGGGTGATTAAAATTATTCATGCCCATATAATATATAAATTCCAAATAGGAAAAGGAATAGCAAAGTCTGAGGTCTAGCCTTGCTCAAGTGAAACCACAGTACTAGACTGGGAGCTTAGGACTGAATGAATTCCTTCTGTTAACCAGATCTGTGCTGAATAGAGGAAATGAAACTGACCTGGGGGAAAGGATTATATTATAGATTAAATGCCATAGTTTTTCCTGCATCTAGCAGACAGGATTGAATAAATGTTTCTGCAGTTTCTTCATGGCTTTAGATCAATTTCCAGAGATTTTAATTTTTTTAATTTTCATAAATTAAATGGCTATTGCATTAAGGAGAGAGTCTTACCCTACATATTTACACAATCACTCCAGAACTCCCACTCACCTGACAGTTTAAAGAGGAAAAAGCTACTAGATATCTAGACCCATTATAAAGCTATAGGAATTACAATAATAGATGAGGATGAGTGAAATGATGAGGCACAATGCATTTTCAATATCTAGTGTTGGTCATTGATATCTATGTGGAAACGATGCATCTTTACCTCTACCTTACATTGTACATGAAAGTCAATACCAGATGGATTTAAGTTCTCAGTGTCAAAGGAAAATCAAACTATCAAATGCATAGAGAGAAAGGACCACAGGGTAGGCAACTTTACTTAAAAAATAACCAAATTGAAAGTATAAACCTTACTTCTAAATAGAACAGTAAAAATAAATGTGCCAACTCTTCGATATTTCCTCCCATTCAGTAGATGGTATTTTCACTTTGTCGCTGGTTTCATTTGCTGTGCAAAAGTTTTATGTTTAATTAGGTCCCATTTCTCAATTTTTTTTGATTTGCTTTAGGAGACAGATCCAATAAAAAATATTGCTACAATTTATGTTAATGAATAGTCTGCCTCTGCTTTCCTCTAGGAATGTTATGATTTCTAGTCTTACATTTAGGTCTTTAATCCCTTTTTATTTTATTTTTGAATATGGGATGAGGAAATGCTCTGATTTCATTCTTTTATATATATAGCTGTTCAGTTTTCCCAGCACCACTTATTAAAGAGACTGTCTTTTTTCCACTGCATTCTCTCGCCTCTTCTCTCATAGAATAATTGACTTATAAGAAGGGGTCATTTATGGGCTCCTTTTCTGTTCAATTGATCTATGTGTCTGTCTTGGTGCCAGTACCATACTATTTTGATTGCTGTAGCTTTGTAGTAGAGATGAAATCAGAAAGCAGGATACCTCCAGTTTTGTTATCCTTTCTCAGGATTGTTTTGGCTACTTGGGGTCTTTTCTGTTCCCATACAAATTTTAGAATTATTTGTACTAGTTCTGTGGAAAATACCATTTGTATTTTGATAGGCATTTCACTGAATCTGCACATTGCTTTTTGGTGTATTGTCATTTTAACAATATTAATTCTTCCAATCCATGACAGTGGGGCAACTTTCCATTTCTGCTCTTTTCAATTTCTTTCATCAGTATCTTATAGTTTTCAGAGTACAGGTCTTTTGTCTCTTTAAGTGCATTTATTCCTAGGTATTTTCTTCTTTTTGATACAATCACAAATGGGACTGTTTCCTAATTACTCTTTCTGAAAGTTTGTTCCTGGTGTACAGATATGCAACAGATTCCTGAATCCAAATTCTGTATCCTGTAGCTTTGCTGAATTTATTCACTGGGGTGGCATCTTTAGGATTTCCTATTTATAGTATCATGTCTTCTTTAAACAGTGACAGTTTTACATCTTCCTTTCCAATTTGGATTCCTTTTATTTCTTTTTATTTTCCAATTGCTGTGGTTAGGGCTTCTAATACCATGGGAATAAAAGTGGTGAGAGTAGAGTGAGCACCCTTGTCTTATTCCTGATCTTAAAGGAAATTTTTCAGCTTTTCACAATTGAGTATGATATTAGCCATGGGATTGTCACATTTGGCCTTTTCCATAGTGGTTGTACCAATTTACGTTCCCATCAACAGTGTAGAGGGTTCCCTTTTGTCCACATCCTCTCCAGCAGCTACTGTTTGTAGACATTTTGGACCAGTGTGAGGTGCTACCTCACTGTAGCACTTCTGTGGTAATCAGCGATACTGAGCATCTTTTCATGTGTTTTTTTTTTTTTTTTTTTTTGGCCATTGGGCTATCTTCTTTGAAGATATGTCTATGTAGATATTCTGTCCATTTTTTGATAGGGTTGTTTGTTTTTTGATACTGAGCTGCATACGTTGTTTGCATATTTTCGGAGACTAATCCCTTGTCAGTCACTTCATTTGCAGAGATTTTCTTCCATTCTGTGGGTTGTCTTTTCACTTTATGATTTCCTTTGCTATGCAAAAGCTTTTAAGTTTAATTTGGTCCCATTTGTTTACTTTTGTTTCTGTTTTGTTTATCCTAGGAGGTGGATCCAAAAAGATATTGCTGCAATTTATGCCAAGGAGTCTTCCACATCTGCTTTCCTGCAGGAATTTTATAATATACAGTTTTACATTAAGGTTTTTAAACCATTTTGAGTTTATTTTTGTGTGTGATATTAAAGAGTGTTCTATGTTCATTCTTTACATGGAGCTGTCCAGTTTTACCAGCACAGCTGATTGAAGAGACTGTCTTTTATCCACTGTATATTCTTGCTCCCTTAGTCAGAAATTAGATGACCCTAGGTATGTGGGTTTATTTCTGGGCTTTCCATCCTATTCCATTGATCTATATTTCTGTTTTTGTGACAATACTCTGCTGTTTTGAAGACTGGAGCTTTGTAATATATTCTGAAGTCAGGAAGCCTGATTGCTCCAGTTCCACTTTTCTTCCTCAGGATTGCTTTGGCTATTCATGGCCTTTTGTATTTCCATACAAATTTTAAAATTTTTTGTCCTAGTTTTGTGAAAAATGCCATTGGTAATTTGATAGGGATAGCATGGATTGCCTTGGGTAGTAGAGTCATTTAGACAACATTGATTCTTCCAATCTAAGAGAATGGCATATCTTTCTATCTGTTTATCTTCAGTTTCTTTCATCAGTGTCTATAGTTTTCAAAATACAGGTCTTTTGCCTCCATGGGTAGCTTTATTTCTAGGTGTTTTACTCTTTTGGAACAATGGTAAATAGGATTGTTTCCTGAATTTCTCTTTCTGATCTTTTGTTGTTAGTGTATAGAAATGCTAGAGATTTCTGTATATTAATCTTGTATCCTGCAACTTTACTGAATTCACTGATGAGATCCAGCAGTTTTCTGATCTCATCTTTAGGGGTTTTTATGTATAATATCATGTCATTGGCAAAGAGCAACAGGTTTTTTCCTTCTTTTCCAATTTTGATTCCTTTTATTTCTTTTTCTTCTCTGATTGTGGTGGAGAGGACTTCCAAAACCATGTTGAATAAAAGTGGGGAGAGTGATATCCTTATGCATCTCTGAGCAGCTATAGTTACCCACTGCTGAGAAATCCACTGATAGCCTAAAGGAGTTCATTTCTATTTTGCAATCTGCACACCTCTGCCCCTACCCAGCAAAATCAAAGAATTCTTTGATTTTGATACTTTGATTTGGTACTTTCATTACAATGTAACTTAAAAAAGTCTTTTTCATTAAAATAATAGTGTGATCTATTAGCTTCTTGGACATAGATCTCCAATTATATCCAGGTATAGGAAGATTTCAGCAATTACTATTTGAACTAAATTTTCTATCCTCTTCTCTCTTCACCTTCCTGAATCAATATTATTTAGACATTTTTTCTTTCACTTGAGTCCCACAGATAATGCAGGCTTTCTTCACTCATTTTTATTCTTCACACTTTGTTCTCTTGGAACTGTTATTTGAAAGTTCCTATTCTCTAACCCAGTTATTCTATCTTCCTTTTGCTCTATTCTACCACGGTGCTCTGCATTTCCATCTCATTCACTGAATTCCTCAGTTTCAGAATTTGTTTGGCTCTTTATTAGCATTTTTTTCTTTTTTAATTTTATTTTTTGGTAAAGAACTCCTTCTGTTCATTTACATTTTCCTAATTCCATTGAACTGTCTAAGTTTCTTATAACTCACTGAGTTTCCTCAATATATAGTTGTTTTTGATTTTTTTAACAGCTACATTTCAGTATCCCATGCTTTGGGTTCAGTTGTTGGAGATTTATTGACATTGTTGGTGTTGGCACATTTCCTTTCGTTATTAAATTTCTTGTTCTAACATCCATACCCAAATGAACAAACAAGGAGACTGCCATAGAGTGTGGTGAATGAGGGCTCAGCATCTGGAGCTTTAGGGATGCCCATACCATTTTCCACATTCTACATGAAAGAGACAGTCTCTTTCAACCTTCTCTGTGGGGTAGTTTGCCACTGGCGCTGCCAGGCACCTTAGCCCATTTCAATGTCACCCTGGGGAGAAAAAGGTGGCTCAGGCTGAGTTCCTCCTTCTCCACTGAGTCCAAACTAATCCTTATCCCACTTCTATGATGTGTAAGAATCTTCTCTCAGACTGAATTTCTACAAATTTTCTCTCATCTGTTGTGTTTCTCATCATTATGTTTTTGTCACAGTCAGTAATTTCTGGGGTTTTTTTTCCCTTGACCAATGTGAGTGGAGACATGGAAGGTTTGCCAATCTCATGGATATGCAATCCATACCAAGATCTTGGATGTTTACTGCATGATGCAATAAAAAGCAAGAGTCTTCCTGGGTCCAGAGTGAGGAGGAACTTTAGCCAGTTGCCATGGTCTTTAGAATGGAAAAGTCTTGTTGCTAAGCAGTTCAATCTGGAGCTTAATCAACTAAGAGATAAAAGGCAAGAAATTTTTATTGCCCTTTGCCACGTAATGTTTCAAATAAAAACATCTTTATTCTTAGACATTGGTGGCACAAACTATCATAAAGCTATAGCAATAAAATACCATGGGAATTATTAATTCTACCTCTGGTAAGTCAAGAATTTAATTTTGAAGGGGAGAAGTACTAGAATTTGCATACCTGAAGACATATACACAGCAATCAAATACAGTATGATTCTCTGCCAAATGATCAGAACTAAAGGAGGATCTATGTCCTTTATTCTGCTGTTATGTCCTATTCTGCTCTATTTTACTTGGTTGAGAGCCACAAAATTATGTTTTTTAATGGGTTGTTACTCATAGCTTGGAAAACACTAAATTAGGCTATAAATAAGAGAGAGCGAGAAGGTGATAATTAAAATACAGAGACAGCTGAATTTGATGAAGCTGTGGGGGGATGAAAGGAATTTATAAAAGTTTGATATATGGCAGTCTGTATCTAAGTTACTGTACTATTATGGCACCATATCACATTATTACTGAAAATGTTACATTCCGTCCAGATGTTATCCTAAGAGTCAGTGTATAAATTAATATTACAAGGACAAATGCAGTCTGCCTCAAATATTCTTGGAGTTAATTTTCCTATTGCATGCTCTCAAGCTGAGGTCTTAAAAATAAATCTGACCAATTTAAATTGGTTCATTTCACTTTTTTGGTTCATTTCACTCTTAATAATTCTTGTCACAATACATACTATATAATAATTACCAAATACATATCAAGACACCAAGAACAAATCATGACAATAAGATTTTACTCAAAATTTAGAAGTAGAAATTATGAGGATTTTTATTCACAAGTTAGATACTGGTGTCTGCAAAGATTTCATTTAGGGATATTCTGTTCTTATGGAGTCTTGGCATTTTGTGAAATATCCTCCTCTTTGGTACTAAAAAAGTACACAAATATCTGAGGATCTCAAGTCACTTTAATTATGAAGATACTGTTCAGCCTAAAACAAGCCCCCAACCAATTATCTGCAACAATCAATAAAGGAAAAAAATATCTAATTTTGTATTAAACATGCACAAAGAAAACTTGGCTTTATGATTTAAAGAACCATTAGTGAAACTTAATAACTACTTGTGAAATAAAGACAGTAGATTTCTCAGCTGACAGTCTATATGTTAATGAGAAAATACAGATGTCATAATAGTTATTTATAACTATAAACTTAATAAACAATGTGGGCAACAAAGCTCGATGTACTAAAAACATGTTGAAGTAAATATCAGTTCATGATTTCATTTTTTAGAGTGAAGTATACCAGGTAATTCAACTACCAATTTGCAGTTCACCTTTTACTCATTAATTAGTATAAACATACACTGTGATTCATTTCCCCAGCAGTTTTCATAGGTTTTTATAGGAGTGAGAAAGTAAGGAAAAATGATTGAACTACTTGGGTTGAGGCTCTTAGCCAATAGCGATGGAAGTGATGTAGCATAGAACTAGGCTAGAGATAAAAGATAAAATAAAGGGAACTCAAAAAGGGGGAAACAATAAAAAATTATTTTCATCCTTTATAAATTTTAGGAGTTCTGATTAAGAATAAAGTAGCCTGTTGAGAGTCCAGCAACCAGGCACAGACTACTGGCCCTACCCATTGCCTCCCTCACCCTGAAAACACACTGAGCATCCCTGGGATAGCAGCCTGCTCACAACAAAGAAAGAGAGAGCAAATAATCAAACTCCTACACCAAAAATAAAGAGTAACTCCCACAAAAAAAAAAAATACAAAGGGGTGTTCTTGCTCAGAAGTAGCCTTACAAGACTACAGTTTGGCTTCCCCAAATGCGCAGAAAAAGAAAAGCATAAGCAAGATAAAAAAGCTCAGAAACCATTCCCCGCTAAAAGAACAGTCAACAATGAAACAGACCTCTGCAGTCTGACAGACAATGAGTTCAAAAGGGAGACAGTGAAAATACTGAAGGAATTAAGGCTGAATATCTAGGAATTAACAGAAGACACAAACAGTAATGCAGATTCCCTTAGAAAGGAACTATAAAATTTAAGAAGGAGCCAAGAAAAGCTAGAAAACTCATTTTCAGGGATGCAAACTGAGCTAAAGGCAATAAAGACCAGAATGAATAATGCAGAGGAACGAATTAGCAACATGGAAGATAGAATAATGGAAATCACCCAATCAGGACAGCAGACAGAAAATCAAATGAATAAACATGAAAGCAATTATCAGAGATCTATGGGATAATATAAAGTGGGCCAATATATGCATAATACGAATTCCAGAAGAAGAAAAATAAAAGAGGCTTGAAAATATATTTGAAGAAATTATGTATGAAAATTTCCCAAAGCTAAAGGAAACTGCTATCAAGATACAGTAAACACAAAAGGCCCCAAACAAGTCAAACCCAAAAAGGCCCACACCAAGACATATTATAATAAAAATGGCAAAAGTTAAAGAGAGGATCCTAAGGGCAGCAAGAAAAAACAAAGCATTAATTATAAGGGAACCCCCATAAGGCAATCAGCTGATTTCTCTACAGAAATACTACAGGCCAGAAGGGAGTGGCAAGATATATTTAAAGTGCTGAAAGGAAAAAAAATTTGCAACCTAGAATACTCTATCCAGTAAGAATATCATTTAAAATAGAAGGGGAAATAAATAATTTCTCCAACAAACAAAAGCTAAAAGAGTACTAAACCCTTTCTGAAAGAAATTCTAAAATGGCTTCTCTTAAAAAAAAAAAAAGGTAAGAAGAAATAGAATGGAAGATACCACAATGGGTTTCAAAATAAATAAATAAGACATCAAAATCTTACAATATGGAGAGGGAAAATAAGAAAATATATAGAATTATTTTTTTTAATTTTTTTAAAAAATTTTAAATGACGTGTTTGAGCCCATATGGCTATCGCTAAAGCAAGAAGATACAGGAAGGAGTTAACATGCTTAAAAAACAGGGCAATCACAAATCAAAACCAAACATCGCATTCACAAAAACTGAAAAGAAAAGTACTCAAGCATAAAAAAAATGGAAATCATTCAACCAAAAAAAAAAGGAAGGAAGAAAAGGGAAACAAAGAATCAACTGGAAAACAAAGTCTAAAATGGCAGTAATTATTTATCAATAATCACCTTAAATATCAATAGACTAAATGCTCCAATCAAAAGACACAGAGTGGCAGACTGGATAAAAAAGCAAAAACCTACAATCTGCTGCCTTCAAGAGACTCATCTTAGGGCAAAGGACACATACAGATTCAAAGTGAGGAGATGGGAAAAGATATTTCATGCCAATGGACCAGGCAGAAAAACAGGAGTTGCAATACTCATATCAGACAAAATACACTTTAAAAGGAAGGCCATAAAGAAAGACAAAGAAGGACACTATTTAATGGTAAAAGGATTCATTCAAGAAGAGGACATTACAATCGTATATATATATATATTCCCCTAATATAGGAGCACCCAGATACCCATGAGAAATACTAACAGACATAAAAGGAGAAGTTGATGGAAATACAATCATAGGAGGAGACTTTAACACACCACTCACATCAATGGACAGATCCTCTAGACAGAAAATCAATAAGGCAACTGAGATCTTAAATGACACAATAGAAAAGATAGACCTAATCAAAATTTTCAGGATATTACATCCAAAAAAATTCAGAATATACCTTATTCTCAAGTGCACATGGAACATTCTTGATCACATACTAGAGCACAAAGCTAACCTCAACAAATTTAAGAGTATAGGAATTATTTCAAGTAACATCTCTGACCACAATGGCATGAAACTAGAAATCAACCATGGGAAAAGAAATGAAAAAAACACACCTCATGGAGACTAAACAACATGCTACTAAAAAACAAATGGGGGGAGTTCCCGTCATGGCTCAGTGGTTAAGGAATCTGACTAGGAACCATGATGTTGTGGGTTTGGTTCCTGGCCTTGCTCAGTGGGTTAAGGATCCAGCGTGTCCGTGAGCTGTGGTGTAGGTCACAGATGTGGCTCGGATCCTGTGTTGCTGTGGCGCTGGCGTAGGCCAGAGGCTGCAGCTCCGATTAGAACCCCTGTCCTGGGAACCTCCATATGCCATGGGAGCAGCCCTAGAAAAGATAAAAAATAAAAAATAAAAATGAAAAACAACTGGGTCAATGAGAAAATCAAGAAAGAAATTTACAAATACCTTGAGACAAATGATAATGAAGACAGAACCACACCAAATTTATGGGAGCCACAAAAGCAGTGCTCAGAGGGAAGTTCATAGCAATACAGCCTCTCCTCAAAAATGAAGGAAGCTCTCAAATTGACAACTTAACCCACCACCTAAATGAATTAGAAAAAGAAGAACAAACAAAACCTAAAGTCAGCAGAAGGAAGGAAATCATAAAGACCAAAGAGGAAATCAATAAAATAAGAGATTCAAAAAACAATAGAAAAAAAATCAATAAAACCAAGAGCTGGCTCTTTGAAAAGGTAAACAAAATGGACAAATTTCTAGCCAGACTCAGCAAGGAGAGGAGAGAAAAAACCCAAATAAACAAAATAAATGAAAACAGAGAAATCACAATGGATACTACAGAAATACAAAAAACCGTGCACGAATACTATGAACAATTATATGCCAACAAATTTGACAACCCAGAAGAAATGGACAATTTTGTAGAGACTTTGCAGACTTTGTTCAGCCTGCCAAAACTGAACCAAGAAGAAACAGACCAACGGAACAGACCGATCGCTAGAAATGAAATTGAGTATGTCATAAAAATACTCCCTACAAATAAAAGTCCAGGACCAGATGGCTTCACAGGCGAAGTCTACCAAACATACAGAGAGGAACTTATACCCACCCTCCTTAAACTTTTCCAAGAGGTTAAAAAAGAAAGAACACTTTTAAAGACATTCTATGACACCACCATCACCCTAATTCCAAAACCAGACAAAGATACCATCAAAAAAGAAAACTATAGGCCAATATCTTTGATGAATATAGACGCAAAAATTCTCAACCAAAATTTTAGCCAACCGAATCCAACAACATGTCAAAAAGATCATACACCACGACCAGGTGGGATTCATCCCAGGTGTACAAGGATGGTCCAACATACACAAATCAATGTCATACACCACATTAACAAAAGAAAAGTCAAAAACCACATGATCATCTCAAAAGATTCAGAAAAAGCATTTGACAGAGTCCAACATCCATTTATGATCAAAACTCTCACCAAAGTGGGTAAAGAGGGAACATACCTTAACATAACCAAAGCCGTTTATGACAAACCCACAGCAAATATAATACTCAATGGAGAAAAGCTGAAAGCTCTCCCACTAAAATCTGGAACAAGACAAGGATGCCCACTCTCACCACTGCTGTTCAACATAGTATTGGAAGTCCTAGCCACAGCAATCAAACAAACAAAAGAAATAAAAAGATAGGAAAAGAAGGGGTAAAATTGTCACTGTATGCAGATGACATGGTACTATATAGAGAAATCCCTAAGGACTCAACCCAAAAACTACTTGAACTGATCAATAACTTCAGCAAAGTAGCAGGATATAAGATTAACATTCAGAAATCAGTTGCATTTCTGTATACTAACAATGAAATATTAGAAAAGGAATACAGAAATACAACACCTTTTAAAATTGCCCCTCAAAAAAATCAAATACCTTGGAATAGACCTGACCAAGGAGGTGAAAGACGTATAGGCTGAGAACTATAAAACATTAATCAAGGAAGTTAAAGAGGAATCAAAGAAATGGAAAGATATTCCATGCTCCTGGGTTGCAAAAGTTAATAGTGTAAAAATGGCCATGCTACCCAGAGCAACCTGCAGGTTCAATGCAATCCCTATCAAATTACTCATGACATTTTTCACAGAACTAGAACAAACAATCCAAACATTTATATGGAACCACAAAAAACCCAGAATCACCAAAGCAATTCTGAGGGACAAAAACCAAGCAGGAGGCATAACTCTCCAAGACTTCAGGCAATATTACAAAGGCACAGTCATCAAGACAGTGTGTACTGGTACCAAAACAGACATACAGACCAACGGAACAGAACAGAGAACACAGAAATAAACCCAGACACTCATGGTCAATTAATCTTTGACAAAGGAGGCAAGAACATAAAATGGGAAAAAGACAAGTCTTTTTAGCAAGTATTGCTAGGAAACCTGGACAGCTGCATGCAAATCAACGAAACTAGAACACACCCTCACACCATGCATGAAAATAAACTCAAATTGGCTTAAAGACCTAAATGTAAGGCAAGACACCATCAAACTCCTGGAAGAGAACATAGTCTAAACATTCTCTGACATCAACCTTACAAATGTTTTCTCAGGTCAGTCTCCCAAAGTAGTAGAAATAAAAGCAAAAATAAACCAATGGGACCTAATCAAACTGACAAGCTTTTGCACAGCAAAGAAAACCATAAAAACAAGAAAAAGACAACTTTCAGAATGGGAGAAAATAGTTTCAAATGATGCAACTGACAAGGGCTTAATCCTAAAATATACAAGCAACTTAATACAACTCAACAGCAAAGCAAAGAAGCCAACAACCCAATGGAAAAAATGGGCAAAAGACATTTCTCCAAAAAAGATATACAGATGGCCAACAAACATGAAAAAAATGCCAACACCCCTGATTATTAGATAAATGCCATTCAAAACTACCATGAGATACCACCTCTTACCTGTCAGAATGGCCATCATTAATAGTAAGTCCACAACTAACAAATTCTGGAGAGGGTGTGGAGAAAGGGAACCCTCCTGCACTGTTGGTGGGATTGTAAGCTGGTACAACCACTATGGAGAATAGTATGGAGGTACCTTAGAAATCTATACATAGAACTACCACATGACCTAGCAATCCCACTCTTGGGCATATATTCGGACAAAACTTTCCTTGAAAACGACACATGCACATGCATGTTCACTGCAACACTATTCACAATAGCCAAGTCATGGAAACAACCCAAATGTCCATCAACAGACGATTGGATTAGGAAGATGTTGGATATATACACAATGGAATACTACTCAGCCATAAAAAAGAATGACATAATGCCATTTGCAGCAACATGGATGGAACTTGAGACTCTCATACTGAGTGAAGTCAGAAAGCGAAAGTCACACACCATATGATGTCACATATCTGGAATCTAATATATGGCACAAAGGAACCTTTCCACAGAAAAGAAAATCATGAACTTGGAGAAGAGACTTGTGGTTGCCAAGGGGGAAGGGGATGGAGTGGGATGGACTGGGAGTCTGGGGTTAACAGATGCAGACTGTTGCCTTTGGAATGGATGGGCAATGAGATCCTGCTGTATAGCACTGGGAACTATATCTAATTACTTCTGATGTACCTATGCATGTGTGTGTACCAGGTCAACATGCTGTACAGTAGAAAATTGACAGAACACTGTAAACCATCTATAATGAAAAAATTTAAATTTAAAAAATTAAAATTTTAAAAAAGAAGGGGTAATGATTTAATATGTAAGAGTTAACATCATGGCCAAAGACGAATGGCTAACCATTGTTGAAAATGAGCCCTAAAATTAAACTAGATATTGTTCACTCACTCCATAAACTCAGAAGGTGGGTAAGATTATTGCTAGATAATCCATTAGTAAATCAAATGCCCAATTTTTGAGGTTTGTGTAGTATTGATTTGAGAATTGGTTTAAGAGTAAGAAAGTAGGAGTTCCCATCGTGGCTCAGTGGTTAACCTGACTAGCATCCATGAGGATGAGGGTTCAATCCCTGCCTGGCCTTCCTCAGTGGGTTAAAAATCCAGCATTGCCATGAGCTGTGGTATAGGTCACAGATGTGGCTGGGATCCTGCATTGCTGTGGCTGTGGCCTAGGCTGGCAGCTACAGCTGCAATTCAACCCCTAGCCTGAGAACCCTCCATGTGCCCCAGGTGTGCCCTAAAAAAAAGACCAAAAAAAAAAAAAGTAACATAAATAGTGGTCTAAAGAAATGGCTAACTGATTATAGTTTTGGAAGTGGCTTTAGTAACCAAAGCAAGTTATAACCAGACGCTCCACATACCATAGTCTGCACAGTATATGGACATCCTGAGAATGGAAGTCTTCCTCTCTGCTGGGCCAGACACTGTCAACTTAACCAGCTGACTTGCACATTTAGTAGAATTAAATAAGAATAAGAAGCATACCATGAAGAATTGTGGGTATACAGGACATTGTTCTTGCTTTAATGAAATGACAGTTCCATAAATGACAGAAAAATGCTTCCAGAAAAAAGGAAGTCAAGAAACATTACTTTTTTAAAAAAAGATTTTATTTAAGCAGAAATCACTAAAACAGGGTCTAGTAGATGATAAGTTCCTAATCAGGCATATTTCATTTTTATAATACCTAGGAAGGGAAGTAAATTTGATCACTGTATTAGAATCCTCATAGCAGACTTAATTTTCTGTGATTTTTCAACTAGGCCAAGGGTTCTCACTTGAAACAATCTCACTACTTTAATAATCTGATAAAGACAGTGGATATTTTGCTAGATAAATAAATGTAAGCATTTTATATATAAAAATACTGAAGGCAATAAAAAAATCCCTACTGTGTATTTTACCCCAACCACTCTGTCCAAATTAGACCTCTAAACAACTGAATTACCTTGTCTTGCATGTTCACTTCCCAAATGTATAGTATCATGTTGGCACATAATGTGTTTTTCAAAAGTTTTATTCAAACAAAAAAAAGCAGAAATCAGTACTGCCAGCCAGTCATGGTTCTAGATTTCATGCCAACAAATATCTGATAACACATTTATATTATTGAGAAATTTTCGTGTGTGTGTGTGTGTGTGTGTGTGTTTCATTTATGAAATAAATACATACGGTTAAGGTTGACCTCAGGAACTAGTCACCTAGCAATCCTATAAATGTGGGCACTTTGATATCTTTGCCACTCTGAGATAATACTACTTTCCTCAAAGCTTTCCACCATTCTTTTAGGATTCACTGTTTTCCTTTGCATTTCAGAAGGATCTTTATTTCGTCTTCAGTACATTCCCAACTGTAACTGTTAGTCTTTCAGCTACACTGATTTTCTTCCATTGTATATGGCCAGAGGTTTTTTAATGTTGTTCTTAAGAGTATAATAAAATGTAAATACTTCTGAGTATCATCCATCAACAACCCAACACAGGCCCCTTCCAAAACCACCTTGGTCTACTGACTACTGAACTGAGTACCATTACAGTAGATTCTCAGAGGTGTGAAAGACAGTGATGTTTGACCCCCACAATTTCACAGGTTTACATCAAGATGAGTGCAGGGGAGTCAAGATAAGTAATAACTTGTCAAGTAGAAGTATATTATATGGACAATGAGAAAAAATATATGTGAATAATATTTACATCTCTCCTGAATAATGTGATTAAATCTTCATTTGTAAGTAAAAGGAAGACCTACATTTTGTTATTTATAAACAATCCATGTGTAATACAAGACTCCTTTATCAGAATATGACAAATGTTCATTTTTCTATTAAGACACTTTGTTTTACATATTTATTGTGGAAATGTTTGCACATACTTATAGAGAATGCTATCATGAATCACTATGTGTCCTTCATCTAGGTTCAACAAGTGTCATCCTAGGCCAATACTGTTCCTTTGGACAATCACATTCTCCCTCTGTCTCACCGTTACTTAATAGTGAATGCAATGCAAGACATTAAACTATTTCTTAAGCCAAACACTTACCTATTTTAATCCAGAACCTCTTTCTGCTCTACCTTGGTTTGCTCAAATTCCCACCTCTATCTCTATTTTTTCTTTTAGTGCTGCTGCTTCAATGGCATGACTCTGCCAGAGAATAGATTAAAGGTCAGTGCTGAATTCAACCAGATCAGAAGAAGAAGACAAAACAGTGATGTATTTTTGTCCTCCCCTATTTTTTTTTACCAATGGCTAATTATGATGGGTCCATAATAGCTGTGGGTGACTTCCTGGTGTATATGAAGATCCCCCTCCTGCTGCTCTGGCTGAAAGTATTTCTCTTCCTTCCTGGATGGTCCCAGATTGGACACTCCCAAAGACATGGTCCCCAAGAAGTGGTTATACCCTTGAAGGTAACAAACACTGGCAGGGATGTGAAGTCTCATGGCTGGCTCTCTTACAGACTGTACTTTGGGGGCAAGATATATGTTATTCACATAAAGGTCAAGAAGCATTTTTTGTCCAAAAACCTCCCAGTGTTCACCTACACAGATCAGGGTGCTCTCCTGGAGGACCACCCTTTTATTCAGAATGACTGTTACTATCATGGTTATGTGGAGGGGGACCCAGAATCTCTGGTTTCCCTCAATACCTGTTTAGGGGGTTTTCAAGGAATGTTACAGACAAATGACATTGTTTATAAAGTTGAGCCCAAAAGGCTTTCAACAACATTTGAACATCTAGTATATAAGATGGACAATGAAGAAACAGAATTTCCACCCATGAGCTGTGGATTAACAGATGAAGAAATAGAACAACAAGTGACATTTCAGGAGAGTGTTAATTCTACTTTGATGCAAAGTGGATATGAAGGCTGGTGGACCCACAGGCGTTTTCTTGAAGTGGCAGTGGTCGTAGACCACACTCGCTATCTTCATCACCAAAGGAATACCTCACTTGTACAGAATGAAGTATGCTTTATTTTCCATGGAATAAGTGACTTATTAAAATCATTGGATATTGATGTGTTTTTAATGGGAATAGAGGTATGGACTGAAGAAAGCTATGTTTCATTACACAGCATAGGAGACGGCCTGAATGGATTTTGCAAATGGAAGAGAAGGGGCTTTAATACTCGTTTGCCCCATGATGTTGCACATATTTTTGTGAAAAAGGATTTTGGTACCAATGTTGGCTTAGCCTTTGTTGGAACAGTATGTAAAACTCATACAAACTGTGGAATTGATAGTTTTCTGAATGGCGACATAACTGATTCAGCATATATTGTGTCACACGAGATTGGTCATAATTTGGGTATGGGGCATGATGATACCAAAACCTGTGGATGTGGAAGAAGCAAATGCATAATGTTTCCATATAAAGCAACAACAACTAAATTCAGCAACTGCAGTTATATGAACTACTGGAACCGTATTGCCCAAAAACCTTGTGTGTACACTTCACCAGATCCACAGAAAGTCTTCATGATTAAAGGCTGTGGGAACAGAGTGGTTGATGAAGGAGAGCAGTGTGACTGTGGTTCCAGATATATGTGTGAAAAGGACCCCTGTTGTCAGTCAGACTGCACTCTGACAGCTGGGGCTGACTGTGCTTTTGGACTTTGCTGTGAGGAATGCTCATTCATGCCAGCAGGCTCCATGTGTAGAAAAGAGGAAAATGAATGTGATCTTCCAGAATGGTGCAATGGGACATCACATCAATGTCCAGAAGATGTGTATATGCAGGATGGGACCTCCTGCACAGGCGGCGGCTACTGCTATGAAAAGAGATGCAATAACCACAATGAACAGTGTAGGAAAATCTTTGGCAAACAGGCCAGGAGTGCAGATCAGAGTTGTTACAGGGAAATGAATACCCGAGGAGACCGTTTTGGTAACTGTGGTCTCAAGGCTACTAAATACGTACGATGTAACATCTCAGATATCCTCTGTGGGAGGCTTCAGTGTGAGAATGTGACAGAAATTCCCCTCCTGAGAGATCATTCTACTGTGCACTGGACTCACTTCAATGGAGTCACCTGCTGGGGTACAGACCACCATTTGGGGATGACCTTACCTGATGTTGGTGAAGTGAAGGATGGCACAGAGTGCGGTGCAGGACATGTCTGCATCCAAAGGAAGTGTGTCCATATGTCCCTCTGGGAAAGTGCTTGTTCACCTGAGACATGCAATATGAGTGGAGTCTGCAACAACCGACATCACTGCCACTGCAACTCTGAATGGGCCCCACCCAAATGCCTGCTAAAAGGCAGTGGAGGTAGTGTTGATAGTGGCCCACCCCCTGGCAAAAATGAAAAGGTAGAAAGAAAGAGTAACCTGTTACCACTTTGGTTGATTCTACTTTTTGTTTTACTAGTAAGTCTGTTACTTTTAATTTTTATGAGAAGAACTTAAAAAGGTGATAAGGCAGAGAAGATTGTTCCAACCTAAGACAGAAGAGAAGAATATTAAGACTTCACTAGAAGATCAAACGCAGAGTGTTACAACTATGCCTAAGGGAGAAACGCAAAATACACCAGCTAACTAATCAAATGAGAAAGAAAACCAATAATTCCAATTTCAAAAGAAAATAGCAAAGCCTGATGATCTTCCCCATGTATTAAGTTTTACTCTCCTCGCAGTACAAATGTTAACAGCATGTGTCCTAGATTACTGACAGAAAATCTCAACTTTTTTGTCATTGGGGACCATAAACAGCCATTAAACAACAAAATATACTAATCCCTAGCCTATTTCTACTTCCCATCATTTTAAGCAGTTTTAATGGTTAATTTTCATGAGATTATTATCTTTGTGTTTCTTGAGCAAAGACACAGTTTCTGGATGGCGTGTGTGTGTGTGTGCGTGTGTGTGTGTGTTTCTTTTTACAGCCACACCTGCAGCATATGGAAGTTCTCAGCCTAGGGGTCCAATCAGAGCTACACCTGCAGCCTACACCACAGCCACAGCAATGCCAGATCTGAGCCATGTCTGCAACCTATGATGCAGCTTTTGGCAACGCCAGATCCTTAACCCACTGAGCAAGGCCAGGGACCAAACTCACATTTTCACAGAGACTATGTCAGGTTCTTAACCTGTTGAGCTACAATGGGAACTCCTTTTGTGTGTTTTGATTTGCTGTTTCTCAATCCCAAACATCCTTCCCCCTTTGAACTCTGCCTTGTCCCACAAGGAATGGGAGCCTACAAATGGAAATTCCTATTTGCCATTTCGCTCCCTATTACTTTCTCCCATTGGGGGGAACTAGAAGGAGATGAAACCTGAGGAATCATTTGATTGGTGTTCATGTCGGTGTTGCCTCATTAACAGCTTTTACCTTGGCATCAACGCTAAATTTCTGCTGTATGTATATATTTGGTTACATCCAGAAGCAACAATACTATCAGCCTCAGGTATACTGGCACTGCTACCAAGCATCTTACCCTCACGGTTTTGAGTCCCACATCTGAATCTTCACCAAATCCCCGAGGTCCCACAACCAGACTGGTTAAACCCTCTCCTCAGGGATCAGATACTAGCTTCAAGGGACCTACTGCAAAGGTGTAGGTTCCAATACCACCACCTCTTCCCTTGGATTTCTAGTCCTAGAAACCATAGTTATGTCTTCAGTTGTTAACTTGTCATTATCTAGGTATTGTGGTTTCTCTTTTTGTGACTGAACTCTAACAGATACAGCACTTATTCTGATATAATGGAGAACACAAGGAAGAGTCTGACATCAGAGTGTTTTCAATTTTTCACACATTGCCATGTCCCCATCTTGGGGACATGATTTACACTTAGATAGAATTCCATAAAAACTTGAAAAGAGAGGAATATAATAATTGCCACTCAACTCTTTTGTAACTTTACCTATAAAACAGGATAAAGATAAAATTTAAAAGACAGCTACAATTCTATGTAGGATATATAAATTCTGGTTGTCAATGTTTCCACTAAGGGAAAAAAAACTTACATAGTCCAATTATATTTTAAGAACTACATTTTAACACATCAGGAAGCTAAGGAAGCAAAGCGGAGTAGATAAATTAAAACCAGGCTGGGAAAATAATATTTCAGAATTGAAAGTTCAAAACATTGAGTCTTGCCAGTCATTTCTTCCACTGAACACTTCATGATGCTGTATGTGAAATGAGCCTTAGGTTTGGTCCAGTTGAGAGGACTGTCCTGAAGGAAGAAATCCCCAATTCTTTTAGTTACTACACAGGTGTAGGGTCATAAATTAGACATTGAGGGGCCTCTAATCCCAATAATTTTTCCCCAAGTCACATTTGCAAAATTGGAGAGCTTCACTGCATGCTAGTGAGCTAGTCTGAAATACTGCAAAATCACGCTATATTCTGGACAGAAGACATGGTAAAAGGAGTCTTTTCTCAAGCATGTGATCCATCTCTATGATACACTTATCTGGTATTTACACTGCATGTGGCAAGAGGTTGGAGAGCTGTGTTATAGACCTCTAGGTGATAGAGATTAACCCCCACCATCTTTCAGAGCTGAGAAAATAAATCGACATAAAAGTCACAATTGAAAGTCTAGCAGGCTCAGCCTGAGCAATATAAGAAAAGAAGAATTTGTCCAAGATTCACTAAAAACCCACTCACTTCTGACCAAGCACAATTCATGACTGGACTTAGGTATCAGCTCTTCAGTCTGTCTTCCTCACAGAGGAAAGAAAACACTCTCCAGAGCAGTGACTTGCAGCTACGTTTCATACACATTGAAACATTACCTGAAGATGGTAAAACATTACCATATATGACAAAAATCAAAATTTATAAACAATTACTCAGAAAAAAGGAAGGAAATAAGGAGAAACTATAAGTAGTGACAAGAAGATCCAGACAGTGGAGAAAGAGTACATGAAAAAAATACCTGTGATTAATAAATTTTAAAACAGATGAAAAATATACAAATATAAGAAAAAACTTTGAATATCCTCAGTGAGATGGAATCTACACAAGAATTTCAAATGCAAGCTTCAAAACTAAAATGTACAATATACAATAAGAATTCAGTGTATGGTTTGGACATATTCCATTACAGAATTACTTAACTGGAAGACAAGTCAATGGGAAGATCCTATACTAAGGTACACAGAAAAACAAAAGCAAAAAGAAAATGTGGCTAAGAAATATATGGAATATATTAAAAGTTCTAATATTCCTAGAGATCTAGAGAAGTCAGAAAGAGGGAGGTGAATAGAAATAATATTCAACCGCTTCTGGATGGAAATGTTTTTTAAAGAGAGGAAAGATATCACCCTACTACCTCAGAGTGGGTTCTTTAACTTCCATAGGCATAGTCAATTCTTTTTCTTGTTTCTTTTCTTCAGATTGTGAGACTCTTCATAATTTACCTTCAAATAAATTATTCTGGTTCTTCTGCCTGCTGAAATCTGCTGACATGCTCTACCATTTTTTTTAATTTTGATTATTAACTTTTTCAATTCAAGATCTTCCATTTGGTCTTCTTATATATTCATTTTTTTAAATTATATGCCTTTACTGATATTCAGAATGGTCTTTTTCAGCTAGTATTTGGTCAAAATGTACTTGCTCCCCTTGAGCCAATGAGGCTTCTACCCTTTTTTAATGAATTTCACAGTGGACTGAGAATGTTTCAAGTCTGCAGAATACCATACTCTGATTGATACTGAGTGGTTGGTTATTCCTAATGCATGTGAAGAGCCTTCTAGAATGCTGATGAGTGTGATCCCAGGAGGCCTTTTTTTTTTTTTTTTTTGGCTCTCTTTCCCTAGTCTCTTTGTTAAACTTCTAGGGACTTCGATGTTTGCTGCTATTAGGTTCATGAAATTGGCAGCCCACTCTCAATTGCTTGGCATCAAAATCTCCACTTTGGAACTATAACCTTGTTCAAGAATTTCTCCATTCTGTGTACCAAAGTCAGACTCCACAAGCAGAGTGCTACCTATGACCTGGCTCATCCCTGGCAGAATATCTGTGCTACTACAATAATACATGTCCTTATCAGAGCAACTTCCCCACTCACAAAGTGATGTGAGAGGAAGATGGCAGACTGCAGTCTTCTTAGCTTGCACCTCCTGGCATAGAGCAGCTGGTGGAGAAGCCAAGTGCATCAAAGAAAACTGGAGACTTACTATTGCAGGACTGTTTTTCCTGAGACATAACTCCCATCCCCTGAGTCAAATTTGGGTGATTAAAATCATACATGCTCACATAAAATATAAATTCCAAAACAGGAAGCCATGGGAGGAACAGGTGAAAGATCTGTCCCTACGTGGGTGAAACCCTAGCATCAGACTAGGAATTCAGGGTTGAATGAACCTTCTGTATTAGCCATTGTCTGTCCAGAATAAAGAAAGTGACAGATGGGGTGGAGGGGATCGCATTATAGGTCAAACGCCACAGTTACCTTCAGCTTTTACCAATATTTAGAAGATTTGTTTGAATAAATGTCTATCCACTTTTTGTATGGCCTAAGATCAATTTCCAGAGACAATGATTTTTTTCTTCATCAGTTAAATGACCATTGCACCAAGGAGAGGTCTCATCTAGATCTTCAAACAATCACTTTACAACTCCCACTTAGCTCACAATTGAAGAAGAGAAAAACAGTAGCAGATATTGAAGCCAAACAAACATTTCAACAGTTTCTGTTTGTCAGTGATATCCATGAGGAAACAATGTATCTTTATGTCTATTTCACACTGCAGTGGACCCTCAAGAAATTTCTTAAACTGGTAGTGGTGGTAGATCAATTGATATGTTATCGCAACTCTTCAAGTATGCCTTGCAAACAATGACATAGGTAATCTTTTAAAAATGCTGGATGGGAGTTCCTAACGTGGCGCAGTGGTTAACGAATCTAACTGGGAAGCATGAAGTTGCGGGTTCGATCCCTGCCCTTGCTCAGTGGGTTAACGATCCGGCGTTGCCGTGAGCTGTGGTGTAGGTCGCAGACGCGGCTCGGATCCTGCGTTGCTGTGGCTCTGGCGTAGGCCGGTGGCTACAGCTCTGATTAGACCCCTAGCCTGGGAACCTCCACATGCTACCCCAAGAAATGGCGAAAAGACAAAAAAAAAAAAAAATGCTGGATGATTTTGTGATTTTAATTGGAATTGAGATCTGGACTGGAAAAAAAAAAAACCAATTCCAACATACAGATCCTTAACCCACTGAGCCAGGCCAGGGATGGAACCTGCAACCTCATGGTTCCTAGTTGGATTCATTTCCACTGCGCCACCACAGGAACTCCCGAAATGTTTCATAATTTTTTAAAAAGAGTATTCTACTGGCGTTTCAAGTAATTATTTGACCATGGTCAGAAGGCACTGTGATTTTAAAACAATTCATTTGCCATCAATCCTGCCTCAGTTGTGAAATTACAGAAACTTCTCTAATACATTAAAAGAGAATATTTAGTACTGGGGAAGTTACAAAATTTCCAGAAAGGTATGGAGAAAGCGATTCTAAGCTCGAGTCTGAAGTGACTCGCACACTACTTTTCTGTCACAATCATGAAGCTGGGTGTATTAGGCAGAATTCTGAGAAACAGTACCAACAGGAGATACAATATAAGTGAACCAGAAAGAAGAGACCATTATCTAGAGACAGAGACACTGACGAGTGGAGTACTTGAACTCTTTTGAGGGAGGCCTACCTTCAGGGTGGAACACAAGCAGTGACTCCTCTCAGCCCTCGGCCTGCCAGTTTTCCCCGGAAGTGAAGCATCTCGCTCTCGAAGGCTCCCGCTCGCAGAGGGCAAAGTGCGGGATTGGTCACGTGGGTACGGGGGCTGAGAAGGCCCCAAATCTGCGATGCGCAAACTGGGAAACGGAAGGGGGAGCAAGAGAGCCTCTCTGGTAGGTGTAACTTCCAGTTGGGAGCCCAGCCGGCTTGAGAACCGAGAAGAGCTGATCACTTCAGTTCCCCGTTGTAATTAGGATTCCCACAAAAACAAAATTCAAGGAGTTCTCCTGTGGTGCAGCGGGTTCATGATCCGGAGTGTCACTGCTATGGCTCAGGTTGGATCCCTGGCATGCTATGCCGCGGGCGCAGCAAAAACAACCAGAAAACAAACCCTCATATATACTGTCTGCCATTGTCTGTATCTGATTAACGTCCGTTCCTTTTCCGAGTCACTCATAACCTCACCTTGATAGCTTGTGTTCTAAGTACTAAATTAAAAAGTTCACCATCACCAATTTGCCGTATCTCAAAGTAGGAGAGGAAAGAAAGGAGGAAAATAGAACAATGCTGCTTAATTTATTAATTTATTATATGTACAAGTATCATGTACCCTGGGGAGATATGTATATGGATGAAAGAAATTCTTCCGTTTCCATCTCTTGGTCCATGTTCTCTTTGCCCTCAACTCTCTGTTGGCTGAGACTTGCACAACATGGGGTGACTCACTCAGAATTTTTTTAAAAGCCAGCCAGTATAATTTATTAATTTTTATATATTTGTCCTACATATCTTTTTATTACTCTGTGTGATAAAATGGGAACCTCATGTAAAGCACTTGTACTGAACACTGAGGTATGATGGTTATCTCAACAAAAAGAAAAACCACTGCTGTGATTGAGCTGCAAGTTGAACTAGCTACTTCTTTTATAGAATTCAATTTTTGCTTGGAAAAACAATCAACAAACAATGGTTACTTGGACCTAATTATCTGGCAAGATATTTTCTCTAAAAAATGAACAAAGCCTATCACTTCAAGGACAGCAATTGACAGTAATTTTTGTTAATGATAATATTTGAGCCCTCAAATAAATATTAAAATTTGGAGGCACTCCCATTGTGGCTCAGTGGGTTACCAACTGGAGTAATATCCATGAGGATGCAGGTTAGCTCTCCGGCCTCTCTCAGTGGGTTAAGGATCCAAGTTTCGGACAGCCGTGGTTCAGGTCACAGACAAGTCTTGGATCTGGTGCTGCTTTGGCTTTGGCGTGGCTGGCAGCTGCAGATCTGATTCAGCCTCTAATCTGGCAACTTCCATATGCTGCAGGTGTGTTCCTAAAACACACACACAAAAAACTGAAAATTTGGAACCACAGTTTCTTTTTATTTATTTATTTATTTATTTATTTTTTGTCTTTTGTTGTTGTTGTTGCTATTTCTTGGGCCGCTCCCGCGGCATATGGAGGTTCCCAGGCTAGGGGTTGAATCGGAGCTGTAGCCACCGGCCTACGCCAGAGCCACAGCAACGCAGGATCCGAGCCGCGTCTGCAACCTACACCACAGCTCACGGCAACGCCGGATCGTTAACCCACTGAGCAAGGGCAGGGACCGAACCCGCAACCTCATGGTTCCTAGTCGGATCCGTTAACCACTGCGCCACGACGGGAACTCCGGAACCACAGTTTCTAACACAATGTCTTCCCTGATGAGATTAGATGAAACTGAAGAATGTGATTGTTTTTATTCTTTTATGAAGAGTATCAAAGGTGGAAGTTCATCATATAGTGAAACATTTCCCAAAATGGGAAAATATACTTCCAAAATATAAGTAAGATATGCCAATAAATTTTAATGTAATAGGATTAAATGGTTATTTATATGCTTTCAGGGTCTGCAACTAACATTTAAGAAACTTGAGTTTTGTAAAAGTACCTGAGAAGAATATCTATAATTATCAAAAAAAATTAAGACAATCCTCATTTTTTCCAAATGCATATTTCAGTGAAGCTGGATTTTGTTCATATACTTTAAACAATAAATCATATGGCAATAAATTAAATTCAACAGCAGATACAAGAATTCATACAATCTCTCTTCTGTTCAACCAGACATTTAAAATGCCACTTGGCATATGGAGGTTCCCAGGCTAGGGGCTGAATCAGAGCTGCAGCTTCCAGCCTACACCACAGCCAAAACAACGTCAGATCTGAGCCATGTTTGTAACCCACACTAAGCGAAGCCAGGGATCGAACCCACATGCTCATCAATACTAGTTGGGTCCTTAGCCTGCTAAGCCACAACAGGAACTCCCTATTATTGTCATTTTAAATTAACTAATAAATATTTTTAATTCCTTAGTTTTAATTTTAATACATTAAATAACAATATATAAAGCCCAGTGTTCTATAAAAATTGATTTTTATATTATTTTTCAATATAACCTAAGAAATCTATTAGTCAGGATTAAATTCAGCTATAATTAATAGTGAGCTGAAAATGGTGGCTGAAACAAGATAGAAATTAAATTTCTCTCTACATGGAGTACATAAGCAATTGAGAGTTAATATAAAGGCTCCAGAGTAGTTTAAGGCTAGCCATAGCAGGCCAAGCTTATGGTATAGAACTTATTATGATCCGATATGGAATACCAACTATTATTTCTTTTCCAAGAAACAGCTTGAAAAAGGGGGGAGAAAAACACCACACACACACACACACACACACACACACACACACACACACACACACCAGCTACCTTTTAAGAAAAGCAACCAAAAACTTCCACAGGTCGCTTCCTCTTCTGCATCATTGCTAGAATCTAGTTACATAGCCAGGCATAAGTGACTGCTTGGATGCTGGAGAATGTAGAGTTCATAAAAGGTTGAACATACAACCTTGATGTTCTGGGAGTTAGTAATGGTATAAGAGAAAAGGATTCAACTTGCAGGTTAAAACCATGTTCTTTCCCTAATTTGCTACATGATCGTTTTCAAATTACTTAAACATTTTGAGCATTGCTTTTTTTATGTTTGTAATGGGGCTAATAATAGTACCTACCTACTGGTATTATCAGTATGATAATACTGTAATGAGCTTAGAAAATTGTATAGCACATTTTATTCAGTATTCAAGTATTGTTATACCTGAATATATGCAAGCTTTGTTATAATTACATGCAAATAACACGTTTTAAGAATTTTAAATAGGCTGATGTTCTGGGAGCTCTGCAGGATAATCTGGATGACTAAAACCCATGATAAACCTTACATATTTTTTCTTATTGAAAAGCCTGTTAAAACACATCTAATGTACTTAAGAAAGAGAAAAACCTCCAGTTATGACTTAGACAGGACTTTGGGGAACAGACATACCAACCTAGTAGAGTTTTTGCTATGGACTGCAAGATATAAAAAATCTTTGTCAATTCTTACAAAAAATTTAATATAGTTTGTAATTGTCATTTAAAATAAAGCAAATATATTCAAAACTATTCTAAGCTGATGGAATGAATAGGGCATCAGCATCCTAGATCGGGAGTTTTATCTTCTTAAACTCTTAATCTATAACCTATTCATGCCAAGAGAGGAAACAGGAGAGCTACCAGAGTACTGCAGGTTGAGAGCATCTGAAGCTCTATTGAGAAGTTTTTGAACACAGATTAGCAGGCATATATAGTTTAACCTTGTATGGTTAAACATAATGAGTTGAATAAGTTATTTCTGTTAAGTTTCAGTCAGAAAACAAACTCTTGGAATAAAGCGTTCAAAATAAGCTTGATGAAGAAAGTTTTTTCCAGCTTTATTAAGGTATAATTGATAAGAAAAAAGTATCTATATTTAAGGAGTACAACGTGATTATCTGACATATGTACACTGTGAAATGCTTACCACAATCAAATTAATTAACACATCCATTACCACACATAATTATCTTTATGTATGTGTGTGTGGAGAGAACATTTAAGATCTACTCTTAGAAGATTTCAAGTATACAATACAGTATTATTAGCTAAAGTCACCAAATCACTATGCTGTACATCAAATCGCCAGAGCTAATCTTATAACTAAGTGTTTGTACTATCTGAGCAATAACTCCCATTTCCCCCCACCTTCAAGCCCTTAGCAACTTTCTGCTTCTGTGAGTTCAATTTTTTAGATTCCAGATATAAACAGTATCATATAGTATTTTTCTTTCTGTGTCTTTCTTACTTCACTTACTATAATGTCCTCTGGTTCATTCATGTTATTGCAAATGACAGGATGTATTAATTATGAATAAAACTTCATTGTGTGTCTATGTGTATAATCATATCATCTTTATCAATTTATCTGTCTGATTGTAATAGTACATTATGAGTAGGATTTAGATAAAAAGAGAAAAATTCACCCCAGAAAATAAATATTATCAAAATCATAAGAGTAGATAATGTGTAAAATTTGTCCCTAAAGAAAATTTGAGTTGTGGAATAATTTGAAATGATAGATACATAGATAGACCTTCAAACTGTAGAAATCACTGTGCTATATAGCAGAAATTGACAGGACATTGTAAATCAACTATACTTCAATAAAAAATAATTTTTTAAAGAATTCTGTTACAACTATATGAGCAAGCAAGTTGCATGGCATAAGCTATATTTTCAGTGTATCATTCTAAAGCAATATGAAGCAGGAAATGGAGGGTTGTTTTAAGGCTATGAGGACAAAGAATAGCAAAATATGGTATGGACATGATCAGAAGTTAAGAGAAGATAAATTTCAGGGTAATTGCTACTGTCAGAAAATGTTGGAGACTCCATCCCTTGGTAGTAACAAAGTTTTCCCTGTCATTTGATTGTTCTATCAGTGTATTCGAGGGAATATATCATTAGATTTAAAACCACTCTTGGGGGTAATATTATTTCTTTCTGTATTGATTTTTTAACACAGGTTGTCAGCTTGGACCACCAAATCTAGAGTGGAGATCAGAAATCTGTGTTAAATCTCAGATAATATTGGTTGAGTTTTTTGTTTTGCTGCTTTTTAATCCTAGCCAGATATGGAATTGGCCTGATTAAATCATTCTGAAGTGTTCTTCCCACTTGTAAATTTAATTTTAGTAAAAATATCATGGCACTCTAAAAATTATCAATCGAAAGATACAATATTTTTCAACTTATTTTCAAAAATGTATTTGCTGTCTCCTAAAGCATAAATCATTAGTGTCAAAATATCAAAACACAGATCTCTGTAACTGGGCTCATAGATGTATAAGTCAATGACTGATTATGAATTTAGTTGAAATATCATAACATAAAACCTATTTGCACATATGTCCTAGGAACACATCAGATTCTCTATCAACTGGCTACTATTCCTCTGTAAGAAATTATATAACTTGAAGTTTCTTCCCACATTATATATATTTAAATAATATATTTTGATTTGAGATTTAGCTTCTACTGAGAGGGCTAACATTTCTTCACTTCAGTCTCATTTATTGATAAAAACCACCTGAAACATGATCTGTATAGTATTTTAACATTGTCATGTTCCATTAATGTTATAATTAATTTAAAGATAGACTTTAGTAAATCCGTAAAGTATTTTTATCTGATCAGCTTTTTATAATTCATTTCATATAGGCTCAGTTTAACGAAATAATCTAATACTCAACAGTGTACAAATAGGCTAAACTGCATATAAATGAAAGACAAGATCACTTTTTAAATTGAAACTTGAAAAAAATATGAAATGAGAATATCATCATCAGCATAATATGAAAAAAACCTCAACTCGCTAGTATGACTTTGTTCAATTAATATTTTTTTTTTTTTTTGGCTGCACCTGCAGCATGTTGAACTTCCCAGGCTAGTCATCCAACCTGTGCTGCATCTGCAGCCTATGCCACAGCTGTGGCAACACTGGACCCCTAACCTGCTGTACCACATGGGAACTTTCTTTTATTATTATTGGAGTATAGTTGACTTACAATGTTGTATTAGTTTCAGGTGTACAGCGAAGTGATTCAGTTAAATATATACATATATCCTTTTTTCCCATGTAGGTTATTACAAATTATTGAATAGATTTTCCTGTGCTATTATACAGTAGGTTCTTGTTAACCATCTATTGTACATAGTAGTGTGAATATGAGAACATTTGTTAATTAGAGCCCAAGGAGTTCCCGTCGTGGCGCAGTGGTTAACGAATCCGACTAGGAACCATGAGGTTGCGGGTTCGGTCCCTGCCCTTGCTCAGTGGGTTAACGATCCGGCGTTGCCGTGAGCTGTGGTGTAGGTTGCAGACGTGGCTCGGATCCCAAGGTGCTGTGGCTCTGGCGTAGGCTGGTGTCAACAGCTCCGATTAGACCCCTAGCCTGGGAACCTCCATATGCCGCAAGAGCGGCCCAACAAATGGCAAAAAAGACCAAAAAAAAAAAAAAAATTAGAGCCCAAGATACCAGACAGTGAATTACAGTTCTACAATAGACCACTGGAGACACTGAAATAGTGAAGTTTAGTACCCACGGGTTCCCAAGGAGAAACAAGGCAAGCCTTAAAACACCACAGGGGGAGGTTAGGGCAGATAGCCAGGCAGGACCTGGGGCACATGTCTTTTTTATTCTGTTTGGAGGGTGGTTCGAAGTTCCTAGGCTAAGGCTGGTCTGGTGAATTCAAACCAAAAAGAGCAGGGTTTGGGGAAGCGCCACAAGGGTCTTACCTAAGGGGAACAGAAAGGGAAAGAAAGCCCTGGGAGGTGGGGGAGGCTGTTGATGACAAAGGCTATTGGGGAAATCAGGTTAAGAACTTGCTCTGTGACTTCTCAGGCTGTTATCCATGGTGTAGGCTTGTGTGCACTTGTCAGTTTAAGGCCCCCTCAGGCCACTTGGGCAAACAAAGTAGATGCTGAAGTGGCAACATTACAGAGAAGCCTAGTAGATTCACTAACTACTGTTAGACTCCAATGTTAAGAGAGCTGAGCAGCAATTTCATGAGATCATTTTAGTATCTTGTTCAAGCAATATTATGAACATTGGCATTCAGTGAGATGAGCTGGTCTTCTGACAGGACACCTCTCAATAATGCTTAGCTTGACGCTTGTATCAGTGGAGTGAACATAATAATGATGTCACCTATCATTTGCAAATGACTTTACAAAGGACTTTTTAATGCATTACCTTCCATAATGAGCTGAAATTAAGAAACATTTAAAGGGCTCATTGAAATTTTATTCAATAATATTGGCTAATGGACAATGTAAATTACAGAGCCAAGATAAGACATGGAAGTCAGACTTTTAATATGTAACATTTTATATAGGAAGGTGAGAAAATGTTAGACAAGCAGATGTGTTGGCTTTTTCTTCTTCTTTCTTTTTTTTTTTTTTTTTTTTTTTTTTTTTTTTTTTTTTTTTTTTTTGGTCAAGATCCTTTACATACATGGCTACAAAGAGTGACCACTGAGCTATCTTTGAACATAAAATCTGATATTGGTAGAGGCAGAAATTAAACACGAAGTTCTTTTTGCAGATTAAAATATTATAACTGATGAAAATACAAATTTCTAACTGTTATTAAATATCAACCAAGTTCATTTCCTTAAGAGTCAGCAATGTCAGAGATTGCAGATACTAAATGCTTCACGCTCTGTAATAAAATTTTTAATTTTCCCTTGAGCCACTCCATCTATAAAGATAGTCTTCCATGTTCTAAACTTAGTTTGAACAAATCAGGCTATAAATGATGCCAAGCAAAGGAAAAGACGTCAAAAAAAATCCCTAAGTTTTTAATTAGCATTTTGGCTTACTAACTTAAGAACACACCAAGTAACCTATTGAACTTCATTACACACAAAACTCATTTAAAGAATCACTTCTGTAAGCTACTTGCTCAAGCTTATCCTAATTTTATGTCTGCACACATTGGTGATTGAAGAATAAGTCTTAAATAGCTTCAGATAGTAATGATCATAATATTATCAGTCCCTAGGGTGGGGGTGATTTATAATATTCAAATAACTAGGATCCCATTTCCTAGAGGTTTTTCCTCTAGAGTAAAGAGCAATTTTCAAACAGCTCACACAGCTTATGGCACAAACTACTTAATTCAAACTTAGCAAGCCAATCTGAGCTAGTCCTAAGATAGCCTGGTCCCAGAGAAGCTGGGTCAAATGCTTTTTTTAACTAGTCTCAAGAGGACAGTCCTTTGAAAGGGATAGGCCGAAGGCTGAAAAACTGGCATGGTTTCATCTGAAGCAACACCTTCCTTAAGAAATTGGATCAAAGGCATTTTCAGCCAGCTTCAGTTGAAACAGTCTGACCTCAAGTGCCAAACTAGTGTTTGCATATAGGCCTTAATCAGACAAACCTTTAAATGGATCCTGAATAAAGGCTGAGAGCTTCAAAAGTAAAGAGTCTGTGAGCTCTCAGGTCCAAAAGAAAGATATACCTTCAAATTCCAGGATGGCAAGAAAAGCAGTGAGCAACATCGGGCTCAATTTAGGGTACTGCACCTGTTCGTCCACTGGCAGGCCTTTTCTCTGGTCCCCATAAGGGTCACCAAAATGTTTACCTGAAAAAAACAGACTGCCAGATATTTCCCCCCAACAAAGACGGGGTTACTGGGGATCAGCAGAGACTTGCAATTTAGGGTGTGAGATCATGGTAAACCACATGCAAGTCTCCACACAGCAAGGGAAGGAGAGCACTATCATAGGGAGGAAAAGGAAATTGGAAGGGCTATGGTTAACAAAGAGCCAATGGCTTTTCATTGAGTGTTTGGCAGAAAAGTCTCTTCTCATTGGGCTCTGCTATGTTTCAGAGCATGAGAGCTCCGTTTCAGTCTCCCAATTCTGTTTAATTGAGGTTTCTGTTTATTCATTTTTTATAGACCTTTAAACCTAGAATCTCAAAAGTCCACATGCAATAGGTTATCAGACATGTTGCAGGACAGAAGAAGATCTGATATATAACCTCAGCTCTACATAGTATCTCACAGTGCAGCAAAGGACAGGCCCTCTATCGCTCTGATCTTTCACTCTCTCTACAATAAAATGGTTAATGGGAGAAAAGACTTGTGGCTGCTGGGGGGAGGGAGAGGGAGTGGGAAGGATTGGGATGTTGGGGTTAAGGGATGCAAACTATTGCTTTTGGAATGGATTAACAATGAAATCCTGCTGTGTAGCACTGAGAACTATGTCTAGATACTTACAATGGAGCACGACAATGGGAGAAAAAATTATGTATACATATATGTGTAACTGGGTCCCCATGCTTTACAGTGGGAAAAAAAAGTGTGTTGGGGGAAATAATAAAAAATAAATTAATTTTTAAAAAAAGAACATTCATCCTCATGGATATTAGTTGGGTTCATGTCTGCTAAGCCACAATGGGAACTGCTGGCTTTTCTACGTGTTAAAAAAATCCACTGCCCATGAAGTGGATGTGCACTTTGACACAGTGCCAGTATTTTATCCACCAATGTCCAATCTCCACTTGTACAAACCCACTCCCACCAAAGTCCTAGCCTGCAAGCCCTGCTAAAAAGCTTATGAATTTCCTGTCTGCATCACATACCCTTGCTGTTTAGAATCGAGGCTCATCATTGCCTATGGTCTCGTCTGCATGGGAATCATGGTAGCATCCCTTACACAACAAAACAGAAACACAAATGAAAAAAAATTCTTTGAATCTTATTTTCACATTGGGAATTTAGATCAGCTTATCATGATGCAAATGATATGAATGAGTATTTGTGTTTTGTGTGGTGAGAAGAGAGGACTCAGGAAATTCATCAAAGGAGGTGAGGGGTGAAAACCTAATAGGACTGCAACAAAATTTCTTGGGAGGCAAGATTCACTCTCTACTGTAGCACCACTACAATTCCTACTGATGTTAGGGTGTTGGAGAAGGAAAGAGAGGTTTAAAGGACTGTTCCACATTGAAAAAAAGACTTGTGCAGATGCTTCAGAAGCTTCTTGCCTGTTGCAAAGAAAAATGGACTCAAAAGAGGGTGAGAAGCTGAGGTGAGAGTATTTCATACTATACCATGGTGAGCTTTGTATCAAGAAACTCTTGATGGGGGATTGAAAAAATAAACAACTTGGGAATATTAACTAAAAAAAATGGTTAATGACCTTTCATGACACTGTCTTTTGTTGGCCTTCAGAACGACATAATATGTAATGGGATATGGTAAGTAGGTGTGCCTAACTGTTATAAAATGGCTGAAAAGGGACAAGTTAGGTTAAAAAAAAATCATCTTTAAAGTTTCTATCTTTGGTCCCCAAATTTTACCGAAGAAGAGTCCAGTATACTATGAGGTTCTATCAAGATTCTTGCCTCATAACAGGCCACAGTTTGCCCCACATGGTCCTGCTGTCTGGCTATGGGTAACTGGATCAAAATCCAAGGTAAACCCAAATAAAGTGGATCCTCTGGATGTGAAACAATGAAACACATGGAGATTTTCATAGACAATCAAGAAGCACAGGAGTAGAAAGGCACAGAAATTGTAAACAGAGGCTAGCAGCATTCCAAGAGTCAATAGGAAAATAAAATGAATTCTGTGACATCAGAGACTATGCTGGGTTTCCACTCAAATTTTAGTATTTGCCAAACAACATTTGTTTCTATCCCAGCACTGTTATAATAGGAAAGAAAACACATGAGAGACAGGATTCAAAAAAGCAAAAAGCAAAATAAAATGGGTTCATTTCAAAAGAAACTTTTTGATTGCCAGTGCACTCACTTCAGAGATTAGAGCTCTCATCTTTAGTCACAATGGGTTCACTGAAATAACAGAGACTAATTCCTTTACAGTGCTTTAGCGCTGGACTGAAATTTCACAAGTATACTCAAATCATGCATTTTCACCCAAACAAGTTGGGCTTCATAGTTTCAAATTAATTCTTTCATTGGAATTTTTCCATCTCCAGTGATTCCCATTCCAGCAAATATGGGGGACTTGTACAATGTGAAACTTTTTCAATTGACCTAAAATACTAAAATACTGAGGACTCATTTCTCAGATTCCAAGTTCCCCTTGATACTAGAAAAAAATATATATAAGCTTACAGGCTCATAGTATGCTGGAATTTTAAATTTGTTTCTTTTCCAGAGCTAATCCTTAAGAAATAATTACATTCTGTAGCACTTTGTTTTCTCTTTCTTTCTTGACAAAATCTCTTATCAAGGACACTGGCATCCTACTGAAGATGTGTACAAATAACCGTGGTGTTTAAGTACTTCCGTTGCTTAAATATGAAACTATCTTAACACACTTTTATTGGAAGAGCACAGACATTGCTCAGTCTTTAATTCTTCTCCTTCCCTACAATCTGTCTGAAAGACCTGACTTTCAATGCAAGAAGTGTCTAATCAAAACAATTGGGCATCTGTTGCAGATGGGTAATATTGCCTAGTAAAGAGTACACAAAGCAAAAGGCATTATGGAATGTAACACATCACCAAAGATGACAATTAGGAAGAACTGTGATATTCATTTTTAATCATGCCCATAAACTTAAACTTAGAAATGCTCTGGTTTGTGACAACAAAGAGAAGTCCCTCAGATCAAATATTTCTCTCATATGTCCATGTATATCAAGGATATCTCATCATTATCAGATATCAAAATTTTCTGTTCTCATTTGCAATCATCCAGAAAATCTGAGGTCAACTTAGCATTTATAAAATATAGAAATATGGAAAGTCTCTTGCTGCGGTATACTATTTTTTAATAAAGCATGACTTTAATAAGAAAACAGTATTGTTTAAATCCCACATAATAACTTTGTATCCTTAGATCTTTCTCAATAGTTACAAAAGGTAGAAAGGAAGAATACTTACAAAACAATTCCGCCCATTAGTTTAATAGATCAAAGATAAAATTTACCTCCTAATCAAATCAGAAAGGGATTTTTTTCAAAATATAATCAACAGGTTCTCTTGTTTTCATACTTTTACTACAGATTTGCTTTTTTTTTTTTTTTTTTTGTCTTTTTAGGGCCATACCTGTGGCATATGGAGGTTCCCAGGCCAGGGGTCCAATAGGAGCCACAGCAACACCAGATCCTAGCCACGTCTGCAACCTACACCACAGCTCATGGCAACACCGGATCCTCAGCCCACTGAGAGAGGCCAGGGATTGAACCTGAAACTTCATGGTTCCTAGTTGGATTCATTTCCACTGTGCCACAACAGGAACTCCCAGATTTGCATTTTATAATTCCTGTCCCACTTTATAATTTCTGCCTGAATTATTTAAAATAAGTAAATTATTTTAATGCTGTATTGAAGTAAATTTGGTTGGATATCTTAGTCATATAACTAATTGTTAAACATATGAAGTTATACAATTCTTACATATCTCTCTAGAACATAAATAGAAGCTACTAATTGCAAAATCTCCATCTCTGAGATTCTCATTTTCATGCTGAATACCTTAGGTCTTTTGAGGTTTCACTATAAACTTACAAATTGGGAGTTCCCGTCGTGGCGCAGTGGTTAACAAGTCCGACTAGGAACCAGGAGGTTGCAGGTTCGATCCCTGCCCTTGCTCAGTGGGTTAACGATCCGGCGTTGCCGTGAGCTGTGGTGTAGGCTGCAGATGCAGCTCGGATCCTGCATTGCTGTGGCTCTGGCATAGGCTGGTGGCTACAGCTCCGATTCGACCTCTAGCCTGGGAACCTCCATATGCCGCGGGAGCGGCCCAAGAAATGCCAAAAAGACAAATAAATAAATAAATAAATAAATAAACTTACAAATTGAAATGACAAAGCAATAAGCCACAATGGAACTTATACATCATTTTCTGTTCAGATATACATTTACATCCTTCTAGCAATGACTAATCAATGAATATATGAATGAACAAACTAGATGAATACAAGTTTCCTACTGCTGTACACTATGTGATGTTCTAGACACAGTAAAGAAAGTATTCACCCAAAGATTATCTTATTTTGAATTTTGCCATTTTCAGTTTTGGAGATAAGTTCTTTGCCATTCCTGTATAAATGCAGTTTTGACTTTATAAACAAAATATTTCAGAAATAAATTACATTTACTTGTAGCTGTTTCATGCTACAAGAATAGCTCTAATTATTTCTTCTCTGGTAGTTAAAAATTCTTTCAACAGCTGGCTAAGAAAAATCAATTGCATCTTGATTTCAATTTTTCACCTTGGTATCCCTTTATGGATCACAGTTCAAAAGAATGTGCTTATAATGAAGAAAAACCATGCTGGTGTCTAGATTTATTCTTTCAGTTGATAGTTAATTAAATAAAGTCAACATTCATATGTTTTCATCAGTAAGGAAGAAACATATAATCAGAAAGCAGCCCCAGAGGAGAAAGCATGATCTTGTACACATCAATGTCAGATCTGCACTATTTAATTGTTTAATGTCTGACAAATAGACACTTCTGAACTTAAGCGCATCTGTAAAGAAAGTCAGGATGGACTCTATCTTGTCAAAAAACCCTCCTGGTTTAATATTCTGTATATTTTAAGTCAGAAAATTGAAGAGCAAAAAACCAATTTGAACTCTGAAAACATGTTCTATGAAATGAGCCTGAACACCAGATCCAGTGCAGATGATTCAATTTACATAATGCGGAAGGGAAACCTCTTGATAACTCTGCAGGTATGGTCACACATTGTTTATTTACATATAGATCAAGGGTTTCCTGCCATACTTTGAAGAGATGGAAAGAGGCAAGAGTGCTAGTTACGAAATCCCGTAAGAACCTTCTATAAATTTTTCCTGATTCAACACGTAGTGAGATACATAGCTAATGTAAAATAAATTTGTACCTTCGATGTGAAGTGTGTGTTTAGCAATGCCCAGATAAGTAATTTAGGTGTCTTGGCTGTAAGTCTACATACTAACTTTAAAGTCTTTCTCCTGACTTCCTGATCTCAGAGAAAAGATTTTGAGCTTTCGATGTCATGGGGGTTTTTTGTTTTTGTTTTTATTTTTTGTTTTGGTCTCACCCACAGCAACCCAGGGTCAGAGATCCAACTCAAGCCACAGCAGTGACAATGGCAGATCCTTAACTCACTGAGCCACCAGGGAACTCTGAGATATAGGTTTTCTGTTTTGTTTTGGGGTGTTTTGTTTTTGTTTTTGTTTTTGTTTTGGCCGCACGTGCAACATGTGGAAATTCCAAGGCCAGGGGTCAAACCCATGCCACAGCATCGACCCAAACTGCTGCAGATACAATGCCAGATCCTTAACCTGCTGCACCACAAGAGAACCCCAATGTGTTTTTAAAGCATAGCTTCCTGAGAAAGAGCCCTCCTTCTAATACACCCTGATCTTGTTCCAAGACTTCAGAATGTCAACCTGAAACAAATAATTCTGAGCTGTCCACTAAAAATCACCACTCTTCTGCAATGTAGAGTCATGTCTGCACAGTGCCTGCTCAGCCCGTCTATATTTCCCAGATCCTCTTTCTGAGGAATTGTACTGTGGCCACATAACTAATTCTAGCCAGTGGACTGTGAAGGGAAGTTATATGTTACACCTCAGCTAACATGGTTAAAGGAACATTTGCCTTGTCCACCTTCTTTTCCTATTTGCCAGCTGAGAGCAAAGAACTCCAATGTCCCAGGAGGTGGCAAAATCATGAGAGAAAGAAGCTGGCTCTAGAAGCCCTTCTTATATCTAATATTAATTAAAGAATTTAAAAACCAGCTCTCTCTATATATATATTTACTCCATATTATATATATATATATACATATATATATATATTTACTCCATATTACACCTTGATGCACACACACACATATATATATTTACCACTTATTATACCTATGGTTGTCTGCATTGCTTAATTTGTTCTGTTCAGTGGTAAGCCATGACACTTTGGACAGGAATAAAAACAACTGAAAAATTCATGCTCCATTTCTGTTAAGGTTACCCTTTTGGCAGCCAGTTTTCTCCCTCTTTTTAGTTTAATTATTTCCCTGATTCTCAGAGCATAGTGGGAGGTATTCCCAGTAGAGTAGTTCTTGCTGAAACAATTCTACAGTATCACTAGAAAAATTTCTGGTGAGGAGTGGGTGGGAGATCATTGTTTATCAAAATGTGTACTTATTTTTTTAACTTATTCTCACATCTCAAGACAAAATACAAGTATTATATAAACAAGCACTGCAGAAAATGTTTGTTTAAATTCTGGCATATAGAGTTAAGAAACTTCAGGAGCACTTTCCCAGTCGTTTCCACAGCAAAATCAACCAAAAGAAAAAAAAAAATCTCAGTTTATTTATTTATTTATTTATTGCTTTTTAGGGCTGTACCTGCAGCATATGGAAAATCCCAGTCTAGGGGTCAAATCAGAGCTACAGCTGCTGGCCTAAGCCACAGCCACAGCAACACAGGATCGGAGCTGCATTTTCAACCTATACCACAGCTCATGGCAACGCTGGATCGTTAACCCACTGAGAGAGGCCAGGTACCGAACACGCATCCTCATGGATACTAGTCAGGTGTGTTACCACTGAGCCACAAAGGGAACTCCCCTGAAAATCTCAGTTTTAAAGTGCTTTCTTTCAGTTACATCTCATTAACCAGCTTAATGGCAAGAAGTTAGGCCTTTCACCCTTTGACAACGCTGCATGGCACAGATGCTGCTTTCAGATGGAAAGCACAGCTGTCCATTATCATTAACATTTCATCCAAATGCACAGAGATATAAATTGTGGGAAAGCCTTTTACAAAATTATAAAAGAAGCTGCTTCTTTTTTCTCCCCAGCTCTAGGATACATGAAGTTTCAACCTTAGTGGCTTCAAAATAATTATAGCTTTTTATTGCGACGATTTTCTTATAAACCAAAAAAGGATCAGATGAAATTTCAAGAATATGCAAAAACCATTCCCCATAAGGATACTTTAAGAACTGATTTGCATTTGTGTTTAGTGACTTCACTTTCAAGAGTGCTTCAACTGAAGTCACCTCAGATGTCCAAGCAGAATACAAAATTCAAAAGCATAAATTTACTTGAAGTTCTAGCTAGGATACCGCCAAAGAAAACAATCCTAAACTTAAATGCACCAGTAAACACCATTAGATTGAATGGGTCACCTTGCTTAACAATTTCAAAGCACTATTGCGTGAAATTACTGTTTTGCGTTCAGAAGCACAGGCCCCTTCTGAAAATATATGGTGATATTTAAATATTGTATTAGAAGAAATATATAGGAATAATGTTTGATGGGCCACTGGATTTACTATATTCACTGCATAACTAACCTATAAATTCTGCTCCCTCTACAAAGTGTGTTTCCTTTATTTTTTTCTGCCTTATCAACGGTAGATTTTGTACCAAAGCCTCTGATACTCATCTGTGAATACTGAGACCCACTTGGTTCCTTCCATGGCAGTATTTCAGTGGCCACACTTTAGATCCACTTATCAACTCCACCTCATATTCTGGGGGAAGACCTCTTGGCTAGTCTGGGAAATGTAAAGGAAGGCATAGCATAAATAGGCTCTGAATATTCCGCCCAGCTAGACTTATACCGCCTGGTGTTGGCATCTTTACGGTTGTGTGTGAGCAAGCCACCGCTTTTTCTACCAGATTTTCCCAGAGCATCTCCGCCCTACCCATTTTGTTTGAATCCTGTCTTTCAGAATCAGTGACACAGTCTGACTGGGCCTAGGGTGCTACCATTTAAACTCCAGTTTCTATACGTGGGGCTTTGCTCCATAAGACCAAAATTTCTTAAACAGTAATGAGGACTCAAACATAATCTCCCTGGACTTTAGGTGGCTGAGGCTCAGCAACCTACCTGAGAACATGAGAAAAAGTCAGGAGACTTGCAAAGAGCTCGGCTCTTACAGCCCTGATCCCGAGAACCCGCACCTCCACCCAAACATCTTGTGTGTGAGCCATTCTACTGTGTCTGCTGTTAACAGCCAGCTATAATTAACAGAGTCTGAGAACATCTTGCTTTGTTCTGAGAACTGACATTTTCCCCTTCTGATCATCAGAGCAAAGCACTTAACCTCTTGCTCTGGCTGCCAAGAGTCTTCGGCCAGCTTTTACAGTTTGTCATCGCAATCGTGGTCCCCTTTATCATTGTTTCAGATGTTCTCTAATGCACTCTTAACTGTTGTCCTCCTCCTATCTCTGTCTCTCTGAAAACTCTATAAACTTATTTGAAAAGAGGAGACATACGGATTTAAGTTTAAATGGGTTTAATTGCAGCTCTTTGTAAAAATTATATAAAACCCCCCAGATAGGTAACGTGATCCTTTTTATGGTTAATCTTCTCATTGTTCTGGATATTGGATGTCATTAATCATTAAACTAAAGAAACATTTTAAACGTGTTTGCTTCTCTAGGACGTGGGCTAATGTCAGGGACAGGGAAGTAAACAATTCAGTTATGGACCCCTTACTCACACTGTTTATAGGATCAAGGACAACTTACAAATAATGCGTTTAGTAATTTTTATCAGTTAGAACAATCAAGTGAATATTGAAACCAAGATCTCAGTCAAAGTTACTTTAAATTGATGCTGACTATTAAATACTTAAAAAATAAAAATGAAAGCTTTTTTCTTTTTCTGAAAAAATCAGACAGTAGAGCACCCACTTTTATTATGATTTCTTCTATCTTAATTTCAGTTTTGGTCTCATGAATGCTAATGATCTGGGGTTAGCTTCCATGAACTAATGTCTTTATTAATATTCAATGCCATATTATTCAAAAATAAAAATTGGAAACTGCTTACTGAAAGCATTTTAAGAGAATTATCTGAGCTGGTGATCTACACAGGGACAGCATTCCCTGTGCATCTTGTTACTTGCAATGTACCTTGAAGTAGGAAGATTATACCTAAAAGGGATAATTTGCTCTCCAGGGTAATAAAATGCTCTCGTTTGAAAAGAGAGCAGTAAATATAAACTGAATGAATGCACAAATAAAAATGCAGAGTATTAAAAACAATGCGGTTAATCCAGAATCCAAATAAACAGATAATACAAAGATCCAGAAGTTGTATCTTAACACTGTATAATGGTGATGTGGTCTGCACACAGCAGAATACTCAGGCTTCTTTGGATATATAAAACAAAGATAAAATTGGGCTCAGGAGTTCCCATTGTGGCTCAGCGGTAAGGACACAACGTTGTCTCTGTGAGGATGCAGATTTGATCCCCAGCCTCGCCCAGTAAGGTAAGCTGCAGCAGAGCTTGCAGAAACGGCTCAGATCCTGTGTCACTACAGCTGCAGCTGCAGCTCTGATTCAACCTAAGCCCAGGAACTTCCATATGCTGCTGGTGAAACCCTAAAAAAATAAAATAAAAAAAAGCTGGTTCCTAGTCAGATTCATTTCTGCTACACCACGATGGGAACTCCTGTAATAAGCTGTTCTTAGAAAGTTTCAAAAGTCTACTTTTTGAAAGTTGGTAATTGATGTAATACTTTTCAGTAAACCAGAATATCAGTTCTGTAAGCTATCTCATCTCCTTTTTTTTTTTTTTTTTTTTTTTTTTTTTTTGTCTTTTTGCTATTTCTTTGGGCTGCTCCCGCAGCATATGGAGGTTCCCAGGCTAGGGGTCGAATCGGAGCTGTAGCCACTGGCCTACGCCAGAGCCACAGCAACGCAAAACCCGAGCCGCATCTGCAACCTACACCACAGCTCACGGCAACGCCAGATCGTTAACCCACTGAGCAAGGGCAGGGACCGAACCCGCAACCTCATGGTTCCTAGTCGGATTCGTTAACCACTGTGCCACGACGGGAACTCCCCATCTCTTTTTTTTTTTTAATTTACAATACTTACCTAAACATATCCAACAATATTTACCTAAACATATCCAAGAAAATCACTGTTTTCTTTTTAATATTAGGCTTCTTTTTAATGGTAGTGAACACAGTCATTTCTAAACAGAGGAGGTAGATTAGGCAAATGTTCTACCTTCAAGGTAGATTAGGCAAATGTTCCACCACAGCTTCTTCTTAGAAAGAAGCACATTATCTGGCCTTTTGGCCACCTCTGCATTGTGTTCAGTAGAAAGAGCATCTGCTCAGTTATTTCTAGATTGTTGAGGAAAGTACTTACACAAGTTTGGAGATGAACAAAGCTTCCTTTGCTCTCTCTCTCAATTGGTGGTAAGCTAGGAGCCCTCAATATTGTGACGCTTGAATAAGAAATTGCAGTGCATATTGAACTGGGTGCAGGGGAAATGTCCTATTCCTAGGAACAGACAGAATATGCAAAACATCCCGTTTAGTGTGGGGTGGTGAAAAGAGCATAGGGGACTTCCCTTGTGATACAGTAGGTTAAGGATTCAGCATTGTCACTGCAGCAGCTCTGTTCACTGTCATGGCGTGGGTTCGATCCTTGGCCTGGGAACTTACAGGTGCTGCAGGCATGGCCAACAACAACAAACACCCCCAAAAGAACAAAACAAAACAAACGAAAAAAGCATAGGGCCTAAGCTATAAAGATGATTAAGTTTGTTTTTAGGGCCTTCTCTGTCACAGAAAATTATGTGCTTATCCATCAAACAGAAGGTCTCACCTACATTACAAAAACTAACAGAAAAATGAGATATGATAAAGAGGTAAGGAAAGATCTGAAAAATGCTAATTCCTCTATAAATACTGACTGACCACAGGGACCCCAAGGAATCTCATCCTTTATACAAGGATGGCTTAGAAAATCAACATTTTCCAAATGAGATTTCTCTCTTCCTCCCTTCCTCCCCCAGATCAATCCTTAAATTGATTTGCCTTAAAGGTTGACACACATTCAGCATCTGACTCCTTTCTCTCTGAGTTTCACAAATTCTCCCTTGTTTTTTCACCTACCACTAATATATTCCCGATACTATAATGACCCAAATAATGCCCATTTAGTCAGAATGCTGTAGATGCTGACTGCAATTCAGTTCCAATATTTCTTAAGAGTTGAATCACTTTCTTTTATCAATATGAGAATTCTTTAGCATATAAGAACATTCAGCTTCCCATCACTTACTGCCTTATTATGCCTAAATGAATGGTTGTCAACGAGGTTTTCTTTTTTAGTGACAGTTAAGATTTTATAAGATAGATGGTCTCATTAGACTAAAATGCTTGAAGACATCTATCTTTTTCCTAAATAATTGGCAGTTCATCATTTTTTAAGCAAAATCGTAATAGATACAGTCAGCGAGTTGACATGGAGACTTCCTGCCTGGGTTAATGCTAATTAGTTTTCATATCTGAATATTAAGGAATGGGGTTCTCAGGGATTGTATTTGCCCAAACACAAAAACACAAACAATTGTTACTAATATTGCTTCATTTAAACATTTTCACTCATTATCTCTTATTTTTCATTTTAACAGGTTTTATGGAATATATCTCAAAGCCTCAAAGCCTCACTTAGAAGGGTAGTCATGTAGAGATATCCAGAAAGCAGCCATCTCACTGTTAACCTTGGAAGAAGCGACCTTGGGCTTTTTAGGGAACTGAGACCACTGCTTACTGGGTCAAGGTCTCCTATTAAAAGCAGACTAGGCGTTCCCTTTGTGGCTCAGTGGTAATGAACACAACTAATGTGCCTGAGGATGCCAGTTTGATCCCTGGCCTCACTCAGTGGGTTAAGGATCCAGTGTTGCCATGAGGGGTGGTATAGGTCGCAGATGCAACTTAGATCCCGGGCTACCATGGCTGTGGCATAGGCCAGCAGCTGCAGCTCCAGTTCAACCCCTAGCCTGGGAACTTCCATATGCTACACATGAGGCCCTAAAAAGCAAAAAAAAAAAAAAAAAAAGCAAACTAACATCCCACTTCCTCCCCACTCCCCTTGGCAACCACAAGTCTATTCTCTATGGCCACTGAATCTGTTCCTGTTCTGTAGATAGGTTTATTTCTGCCATATTTTAGATTCCACATATATGTGATTTATGTATTTATGTGTATATGGTATTTGTCTTTCTCTGACTTTGTATAAGAATCTCTAGTTGCACAGTATTGCTGCAAGTGTCACTATGCTGTACAGCAGAAATTGACGCAACACTGGAAATCTACTTTACTTAAATAAAAATAAAATTAAATTAAAAAAAAAAAAAAAAGACTGATGGATTCCCAAAGGAGTTCCTCTACTGTTCAATTTTTTTCTGTCACTGCCTCTCCCACCCGGGAATCATGCTCCCCTCTCCTGACTGTTAGGATGACGTCTTTAAATGCTGCCAGTGGAATCAGCAGTTCCTGGGAGCATCTCTTTACCAGACACCATATTGGGACAGGAGGTAAGAAAAAGAAAAGGAACTGGTATATGAAAAATGGTCCCCTTCACAAAAGATTAAATTCAGACATAACCTGGAACATAAAGATTTTAGTTTATTCAAACTGACAGAACTTCTGCTACAGCATTTTTAGTACACTAATAACTGGCCAAATTATCTTTATGAAAAACAAAGGAGCATTTCCACTTAGATAAGTCAAATCTGCTGTGTTTGTGAAATTTCCAGATAGTTAATCATGCCTAGATTTAGCTATGGTCTTTTAAATACTGTATGCACAATAACATAAAATTAGCAGAAAGGGACTAATCCAGCCAGCAAATTCATGAACTCTAACCAGATGCTGCACTTTGTTATTTATTTATTTATTTTTGTCTTTTTGCTATTTCATGGGCCGCTCCCGCGGCATATGGAGGTTCCCAGGCTAGGGGTCGAATCAGAGCTGTAGCCACCAGCCTGCGCCAGAGCCACAGCAACGTGGGATCCGAGCCGCATCTGCAACCTACCCCACAGCTCACGGCAACGCCGGATCGTTAACCCACTGAGCAAGGGCAGGGATCAAACCCGCGACCTCGTGGTTCCTAGTCGGATTCGTTAACCACTGTGCCACGACGGGAACTCCTGCACTTTGGCATTAGAAAATGCTTTGAAGAAAACTAGGACAGAAATACTGAACCAGGAAATAATATTTTGTGAAAGGTTAAGTATGGAATAAAATTCATGCTGGATTGCTTAAACCCAAACCATTTGTATTAGTACAATATTCATATTAGTATTCATTCAGGCAAAAGATTGTTTTGTCTAAACTATCAGCTGTTCTGCACTGAAGTGTAGCCATACAAAAAATCATTATTTAAGCTTCCAAAATGTTGTTTCTCCCTGTTGCATCAAGTTAACAAATGCACCTGATCATCTGTGCACAGGCTTGAACATCCCTACCTTCAAATGTGATAAGTATCATCTACCCCATCAAGGCAAAGTATGCCTTACCTCTAATTTGAAATAAATTTAATAAAATGTACTTTTACAATTCCAAGCTTCATATTATATCATATTAACCAAAAAAAAATAGGAAAAGGAAATGACCTTTTCAAGTGATTTATGGTAAAGAAAACATGCCCTTTTTAACCTATTGGAAACCATAAATACAGAAAACACATGCAATTTCATACCCTTTCAACAGGGTTATGAAATTGGGTGTGGCTGGGTCAAGCTGCACCTTTCTTCATAGCTTATTTGTGTTAGCAGGTGAAGAATGGACAGTTCTTGAAGAGTGAAGAGTAATAGGGAAGAGAACAAAATATATTTTTAAAGCTATTGAGGACAATGCAACAGGACAAATAAAGGAAATAGGTTACATAGAAGACAAAATTTTTTTTTTTTCATTTTAGGGCCGCACCCATGGCATATGGAAGTCCCCAGGCTAGGGGTCAAATCAGAGCCACACCTGCCAGTCTACACCACAGCCACAGCAACGCTGTATATAAGCCACACCTGCGACCTGCACGACAGTTTTCAGCAATGCCAGATCCTTAACCCACTGAGAGAGGCTGGGAATCAAACCCGCATCCTCATGGACATCGTGTCGGGTTCTCAACCTGCTGAGCCACAATGGGAACTCCTTTATTTTTATTTATTTATTTATTTATTTATTTATTTAGGAAGACATTAAACTTCATCAAATTTCTTGGCTATCACCTATAAATAACTATATCCATCTTACATAAATCAAAGGCCAATCTGAAATACCCTTCTCCTACCATATGTTGTCAAGTACATTCAAACAGAAAGTAGATAACACCATAAAACTCCTGTTGTACTCTCTACCTGTATAATCTAAGCAGCACACGTTATGCAGAAGATGTGTAAGGAAGATGCCATGACTGAATGCAGAGGCAACCACTGGGCTTGGTACCCAAGTCCTTACTATGGAGAAAGTGGTTTTATCTACCTGTTTGATTTCGCATTCATTTAAAGGTTTCATGTGGCTAGAAATTTTTAATTTTTTTAAGTCATTAGTAAAGACTTCTAGATTCCCTATCACAGTACATTTCATGGTGACATACTGACATTCACTAATCCTGTGTTTTTAAAATTTCCTTTGTGCCCCGTTTTCTAAGGGTGTAGGGAAGCACAGGTTATCACAGTTAAGAAGGTAGGCAGATTAATGCACTAAAATAATAAAAGGCTTCAATATTTGGTTACAGATTTCAATCTCAGAATCCCTCGAAGACATTGTTCCTCCTTTTATTGTCAACAAGTCATTTTATTTTCCACATTATTCTATAAACTCTTGTAAACCAAACAAGGTTTTAAAAATATTCTGAGGTTCCGTTATTATTTCCCAATTCCAAGGTATGAAATGAAGTTCTAGGTTGAGAATCACGAATTTAATAACTTCAGCGAATGCCATCCAGGAAAAAAAATTAAAAGTGTGTATTACATCCTGAAAGCCAAGCAGGGCCTCTCAATGCTCTGGTTCGATAAAGGCAAGTTCAATTTCCAAAATCCAAGTTAGTTATGCCGGGTTTCATGCCAAACCTCTTAATCTTCCCAATGATCAGTAGGGATTTTTTTGTTGCAAAATAGGGAAGGAATGAGACACTGTCTGAATTGATACAAATCCTTCCCGCACTTCTAAAAATAGCTAAAAGCAAATAATATCATGATTAAGTGGGCCAGTGATGTTATTTTTGATTGTGAAGGCCTATGAATAAATACTATTCTGCAAACATTTTCTCTCTATTGAGGAAGAAAATTGAATGTCTGTTTGCTGAAGTTAAAGCAATCTGAAATTCAATTTGTAGGCTATGGATCAGATTTAGTAGCACGTACCACAAACATCTTTAGACTAGGATAAAGATTCATTTTGGTGTGTATCCAGCTAACTCATTTTTGTTCCCTTTGCAAAATGCAGTTTTGTATTGATTTTCTGAGAATAACTAGGATGCAAAAATTAGTGTTTATTCGGGTAGTGAATTGACTCTCACTCTGAAATAAATGGCCTGCTCTTCTTGTTAAAAATCTTCACAAATCTACATAATAAAATATGTTGACAGGTCATTGCATGGGTGGTAGATCCCCTGAGAAGTCTCAGAATTTAAAAAAAAATGTGACTTCTCTCAAAATAAATACTCAAATTATTAAAGTTCAAAACAGATATGCATTTGAATACGATTTTAAAACCAGGAATAAAGAGATGAGTTTGTGTCTTGTTTTCCATTAGAAATGGCCAATCTCTCTTTTAAATAAAAAATCAAACCGAGACACCAAAGACTTATTCAATGATAGACTTAGGTATTTTAATTTAGTGGTTTTTGTTGCTGTTTGCTTTAGTGTGGGCAATTAAAACCTGCTGGCAGGAGAGGTCAGAAGAGAAAGTCAGTGTCACCGGGAGAGATGGAAGACTAAACAAAAGCTAACATAGTGGTCCCCAGCACCAGAGGCTTACAGGAGAGACAAAGGAGAGAAAGAGAAAGGCAAAGCAACATCCCTGAGGATGACTCAAATCAAAACCTCTAGGTTTCTGCTCTACGAGAACTGTACTTGCTGAAGGACAAAGAGAAGGAAGCCAAACACCCTTTACTGGTGACCCAGAGACAAGGCTGAGTGTATAAAGAAGCACATCAGGCAAAGCCAAGGGCTTTTACTATAACCTGACTTACCTACCGGCTGCTGCAATCTTGGACATGTTGCTCAAACTCTCCGAGCCTCAATGGCCTGATTTGTAAAAGGGGTATATCTACGTATAAAGTTAGCCATCTGTGGCATGCCCACAGCCTTGTTAATAGGATTGAATTAGAAAGTGGAAAAAGAGCTAGCCAATCTTGCCTATTATTAATGACATCAGCAGTTAAGCGCTCCTCTCTTTTCCCTCTTTGTTGGTGAGAAGCTTCTTCTATTTCCTTTGGTTTCTGTTTGTCAAGTTATACCCCTCACACATGTGATAATCTCACATTAATAATATTCACTTTCTCTCTATTTTATTTTTTACTTTTGGAGGCCCGCACCTACAGCATATGGAAGTTCCCAGGCTAGGGGTCGAATTGGAGCTGCAGCTGCCGGCCTACACCATAGCCAGATCCAAGCCGCATCTGCAACCTACACTGTAGCTTGCAGCAACATCAGATCCTGAACCCACTGAGCAAGGCCAGGGATGAAACCCACATCCTCACAGACACTATTTCAGGTTCTTAATACACTGAGTCACAATGGGAACTCCACTTTCTCTCCATTTTAGCCACCCATACTCACAACACACAGTCTTTCTAAAACTGTAGTCATAACTATTGGCCACACAGTCACCCAGATGTTTGCTTTCAGTAGGTATTTCTGTGCTTGTCCCAAACCGAGTGAATCTAAATCTCTGTGGGTGAGACAGAAATATGTTTTCCTAACAAATCCTGAGATTATCTCAAAATGCAGTCTGGAAACCATATTTCAGTCTCCCACTCTTCCCTCTGCACTGTCCTTTGACCTGTCTGACATCATCTGACCTCATCACCGATCCTTTCTTCCATTGGAATAATTATTCATTCTATATGTATCTTTTTCACCTTTTTTTGGGAATTCCAGCACAGAGACTGTGCTTCACCCTTTTTATAACCGTCTCATGAGGAATCCAGCTCCCGGCCAGAATAACAATGTGTGATTTTTCAGGCCTGAACATGGGCCGTTACAGAGGCTTTCCTGACAGCCCTCACAGGGGAGAAGTGCCCCTCCCACCCCACACCTGGATGCAAGTACAGCCTCCACTGCAGGCTCTGGAAGGGGTGCACGCCTCCATGGCCACCCTTGCTCTTCTGTAAATCTGCATTCCTAGCCCAGTGCCTTCGTCTGAGGGCCTCTTTATTGGGGGGCCATCCACAGAGGCCATGCTTAGGCACCTCTTATAGGAGAAAGTGGGGACACTTGAAAACACAACTCTCTCTTCTGGCTGAGGGCTCAGTATTGCACTCTCTCTCCCCTCTCCTTTCCCGGGGTTAAGTAAACCTCTGGGAAAAAAAACAAAAAACAAAAACAAACAAACAAAAAAAAACCTCTGGAACCTTACATTTGAGGCTCCCTCAGCCATGAAGATAATCCCCCCCCCCTTTTTTTTTTTGGCTCTTTAGGGCTGCACTTGCAGCATATGGACGTTCCCAGGCTAGGGGTTGAATTGGAGCTGCAGCTGCTGACCTACACCACAGCCACAGCAATGCCAGATCCTTAACCCACTGAGTGGGGCCAGGGATCAAACCCGTGTCCTCATGGATACTAGTCGGGTTTGTTACCACTGAACCACAATGGGAACTCCTGAGATAATCCTTCCTTTTGTGCTGAGCCACCTGCTCTAACCCAGGGACCCTCAAACGTGGGGAAAAAGGAGCAGGTGGGAGTTGGGGCTTTCTCCAGGTTGGCCTCTTGCTTACACTATCATGGTAAATGATGAAATGATTGACTCTTCCTTTCATGTTCCATTTCATTTTTAGTCGGCTGCTCTGAGACCTGCCAGCTCACCTCTCTCTCCAGCTCAGCTGAGCTCCTGATATCGCCATGTTCCAGCTCTTCTGCATCTCTTCAAAGCCAAATTGGCTATTTAGTGTTAGAGAACATCTGGAGAAAACAAAACTTTAAAGAAAAATTAAGCCTGGTGGAACCCAACTGTTTTCCTTCCTAGAGCCCACACGGGCCTACTGACAGCAGCAGGAAAATCACACCACTGTCTGGACCTTTGAAACTGTAACTTGATAATCGCCAACCTCAACCAGGCCCTCAACATCCTACTGCTTCCTCCTTAGTCCTGCTATTTCAGCCACTCAGCACCTGATTTATATTCTCCACCACATCCAACTTCTGACCTCATTGTTTCCCCCGTGTCCCAGAATATTCTTTGATTCATAGCTGATAAAGAGAATAGGAACCAAAGGACAAAAACTTCCTCAACTTCCTGTCACTGATCTTAAAACCCATCTTTCAGGCTTTTTCTTGTTTACAATGAAGTCTCCCTTCTTTTTTCGACAGCTAATACCTTTATCTGTGCTCTACTCATTATTTTCCACTTTCTTAAGGACTTTATTATATTGATTTTCCTCCCTCTTTCCTGTATTGATGAACCTCTTGCACTCTGCAGGCTGCTTCACACTGACCTGTAAATATCCTCAAATTTCCTCCCACTTTGAAATAAAAACAAAAAATGAGCAGCCCCACATCTCCCCCTAGCTAGAAGTAATGCTTAACTATTTGGAAATTCTAGCCCATAGATAGCTCTACTTTCTTGCTATTCTTTTTCTTTTTATGTCTGCACCTGCGGCATATGGAAGTTCCTAGGCTAGGGCTTGAATGGGAGCTGCAGCTGAGGCCACAGCCAAAGCGACATTGGATCCAAGCTGCATCTGCAACCCACACCACGGCTTGCAGCAATGCTGGATCCTTAACCCACTGAGTGAGGCCACAGGTCGAATCTGCATCCTCAAAGAGACAACATTAGATCCTTAACCTACTGAGCCACAAAGGAAACTCCTACTTTCTTGCTATTTAATACTGGAAATGTAGCTGGTCAACTGAGAAAGTGATTTTTTAAAATACTATTTAGTTTTGATTAATTTCGGTGTTACTTTCAATAGGCATAATTGGCTAGTGGCTATCATATTGGACAGGCAGATCCAGATTAACACTGAAACTTAAATTAAAAAACTTATCCTGACAAAATAACTAGAATGAGGGAGTTCCCGTCGTGGCGCAGTGGTTAACGAATCCGACTAGGAACCATGAGGTTGCGGTTTCGGTCCCTGCCCTTGCTCAGTGGGTTAACGATCCGGCGTTGCCGTGAGCTGTGGTGTAGGTTGCAGACGCGGCTCGGATCCCGCATTGCTGTGGCTCTGGCGTAGGCCTGTGGCTACAGCTCCGATTCGACCCCTAGCCTGGGAACCTCCATATGCCGCGGGAGCGGCCCAAGAAATAGCAACAACAACAACAGCAACGAAAAAAACAAACAAAAAAAAAAAAACTAGAATGAAAATAACATCTCAATATAAACAGAAGTTATGTTTTCTTAACTTAGTTATTATTTGAAATAGACATAAAAGAAGAAATTGACAGTGACACTATAATAGTGGGGGACTTTAACACCCCACTTACGTCAATGGACCAATCATCCAGACAGAAAATCAATAAGGAAATATAGGTCTTAAATAACATATTAGACCAAATAGACTTAACTAATACATATAGAGCATTCCACCCCAAGGCAGAAGAATACAAATTCTTTTCAAGTGCACATGGAACATTCTCCAGGACAGATCACATGCTAAGCCACAAAAGAAGAAGCCTTGGTAATTTCAGAAACCTAAAATCATATGAAGCATCTTTTCTGACCATAGCCCTATGAGACTAGAAATCAACTACAAGAAACACTGCAAAATACACAATCATGTGGGAGATGAACAATATGCTACTCAACAACCAGTGGATCACTGGAGAAATCAAAGAGGAAATAAAAAATACCTAAGGGCAAATGAAGACAAAAACATGGCAATCCAAAACCTATGGGACACAGCAAAAGCAGGCCTAAAAGAAGAGTTTATAGTGATACAAGCCTACCTCAGGAAACAAGAAATATCTCAAAACCTAACTTTACACCTAAAGCAACTTAGAGAAAAAAAGAACAAACAAAACTCAAAAGTGAGTAGAAGGAAATAAATCCTAAAGGTCAGAACAGAAATAAATGACTTAAAAAAGCAATGAAGTTCAATGAGACTAAAAGCTGGTTATTTGAAAAGATAAACAAAATTGATAAACCTTTAGCCAGACTCATCAAGAAAAAAAAAAAAAAAAAGGAGAGGGCTCAAATCAGTAAAATCAGAAATGTAAAAGGAGAAGTTACAACCAACACTACAGAAATACAACGGATCATAAGAGACAACTATGAACAACTGCATGCCCCCAAAGTGGCCAATCTGGAAGAAATGGGCCAGTTCTTAGAAAGGTACATCTCCAACGTCTGAACCAAGGAACAAACAGAAAATATGTACGGTACCAATTACCAGTACTGAAACTGAATCATTAATTTAAAAACTCCTAACAAACAAAAACCCTGGACCAGATGGCTTCACTAGTGAATTCTACCAACACTTAGAGAGGAGTTAACACCTATCCTTCTGAAACTATTCCAGTTTAATTCTTTTTTTTTTTTTTTTTTTTGGTAATTCTTGCCCACCTCCCAACTCTTGTGTAAAAATTTGTACTGATAATAACTCTAGTATTTGTTGAATGACCCTGAGACTAGCAATGGCTATGTGATATTAGCAATCAGCATGAAATAATTCTTTAAAACTAATAATCAGATATCTTACTAGGAAAATGGAGCACACATTGCACGAGCAAAGCCGATGATGCTGGGCTATTCATGAACGTGGGAAGGACAGTAATCCTGAGAAGAGTTGCCAAGATGCACTCAGCAGAGCAAATATTAACAAACTACATGTAAGCGTTTTACCACCATCAGACGTGGAGGCCGTCAGGTGAGCAACATAAAAAGCTCACTGAGTTCAGGGGTGTAACACAGTAACCAAGGGAGAACTAACTTCTGTATAGAAAACAAGGCAGAAAAATCCAGTCCCACTGTGTACATGAAGTGGTCCTTTTTATGTTCCTTCCATGTAAGTTCTCTCCCAGAGCTATAAAGTAGGATGTGGTGGCTCAAGTAGCTGAGAATTTTTAAGCACACCAGCTGCTCCTTAACATTCTTCTAAGAAATCTGAGGATAACGTTAACTTTAAAGTCCACAATTCCCTTGTGCCCAACAGTCAACGGTGCAGAGTTTTATTGTCAGAGCCTGTGGGAGAATCCATAACGTGTGGAAAAAGCAATATATGTTGACTACAAATTGACAGCAATCAAAGTTACAGCCTGTAGAGATCAAAGGAAAGAATCAGATTTGGTTTGGGTTTTTTTTTTTTTTTCAGAAGGCTAGTTCCAGAACAAAACTAAAGAACATGTGTTGGCATGTTCTCTTTTTAAATAAAAGATAAGGAAAAGTTCCAGGGAGATTAAATGCATGAGCTGAGTTGACCACTTGAGACCACAACAGTGAGGAGCCTTTTGTGTTTTCCAGGTTAACATGCTTTCTGTTACATCATACTTCTCCAAGCCTAATACCTGTTTTATATATTATCATTAAGGAATTACAGAACAGACTATTGTCTTCTATCCTCATTACCATGACTGTGTTAAACACAGGTTGAGCAAAAATATTAAAGAAAATATTGCTAACTGCCTACCAGTGGCTAGATGCTGGATTATGCATTTGGAAGTAGAATGGGTGCGAAGAGCATTAAAAAAATCATTAGATGACAGCTTTCACCTTATTTTGGCAACGAGAAATTGATAGGTAAGGGGTAAATAACAATGAAGGAGATAAAGGGAAAACCCTAAGTGACCATTTTCTATAGCCCCCTCAATTGAAATCCAGAAAGGACAGGGAGTTCCGTTGTAGCTCAGCAGTAATGAACCTAACTAGTATCCATGAGGATGCAGGTTCGATCCCTGGCCTCGCTCAATGGGTTAAGGATCAGGCTTTACTGTGAGCTATGGTGTTGGTTGCAGAAGTGGCTCAGATCTGGCATTGCTGGGGCTGTGGTGTAGGCCAGCAGCTGCAGTTCAGATTCAATTCCTAGCCTGGGAACTTCCATGTGCCATAGGTGCGGCCCTAAAAAGACAGAAAGAGAAAGAGAGAGAGAGAGAGAGAAAAAGAAAGAAAGGAAGGAAGGAAGGAAAGAAAGGAATCCAAGGAGGACAGAAATCACTGTGAATGGAGCAGTCCTGAAAGACTTCACCAGCAAGTTGAGACCTCTGCAGCCTGACAGGCTGAATAAGATTTGGATAAGCAGTAGTATTTATACAAATACTATTTATACAAATACATATTTATACAAATATGGCTTTATGAGTAAGGGGTGACACAAGCACAGACATTTTTACGAAGCCTTCTAAAACCCTGACACTTGTGGTTTTGTCCACAGATGTCAAATGACAACGTAGAATGAAGCTTTTTAAATGCCGTAGTTCTTACCTATGTAAACCAAACAAACAAACAAACAAAACAAAGAAACAACAAAAGAGCAGAGAATAATATAAGAACTGGGTAGAAAACTGCCTCCAAGAAAGAAAGTTTTTCTGCAAAGGCACTGAGAAGCTCTAGACAGTGTCATGGGGTATTCATATCAATGTCTAAAGAAGAGGCCATTTCTTTTTCCTCCATCTATTTAGGCAAACGACGGAGGAATTCTTTCATACCCTGGAAGAAAGGACATTTCAGTGGCTTCAGAAATACGTAGGAAATAAATTTTATCTCAAAACCACTGCAGACACTGCCCAGAGCAAAATAAAAATAAATGTCGACTGGCTGCCCTGGTTTTACCTTTGGAAAGCAAACGAGCTTGCAACCTCTTGATCTCACTCCCTAGCTTCTCCTCTGCTCCTTCTCATTTCCCTGTCATTATTTTTGCATAAATTTAGGAATCTTATGTAATAATGGAAATTATATATTTGGAATGGTGCTACAATCAAGATAAATGCCTTTAAATGCCAAAAAAGAAAAGGAAAAAAGAGGGGAGAGAGTACAATACAATACCACAGGGATAGGAGAGGCATTAGTTGCAAAAGAATCTGAACTCGTATTCCCACTCACCTACATTCGATACGTGTGACTTGAGGCTATTAATTAATCCTGTTGAGTTTTCTATTCAATATCTGTAAAACAGCAATAATGAATCTCTCACAGAGGATGGTAACAAAGGGCCTAATGTAGTTCTGAGCTAGTACAATAATAAAAAAAAAAATGTAATTCTTATCCTTATCTCCACACTAAGAAGTGAATAAATATTTACAAATTTTCTCTTATAAAAGAGTAGATACTTGGAGTTCCCATCGTGACTCAGTGGTTAACAAATCCAACTAGGAACCGTGAGGTTGCGGGTTCGATCCCTGCCCTTGCTCAGTGGGTTAACGATCCGGCGTTGCTGTGAGCTGTGGTGTAGGTTGCAGACGCGGCCTGGATCCCGCGTTGCTGTGGCTCTGGTGTAGGCCAGTGGCTACGGCTCCAATTCGACCCCTAGCCTGGGAACCTCCATATGCCGCGGGAGTGGCCCAAGAAATGGCAAAAAGACAAAAAAAAAAAAAAAAAAAAAAAAAAAAAAAGAAGAGTAGATACTTGTGAAATCTTGCCCTAATGGGGCAAGTAAATGTTGTCTTTTTAAACCAATCCACTGACATCAAAAGAGGACAACTTCCCAATGGATGAAACACAGTTAATCATTCATAGTTACTCAATCACAAGTTAATTTTCAATCAACGAGGTCATTTTCTGGGGTCTTTCATTTTTTAATTTCAGACAAGAATGGAAACATGCAGCTATTTTAAAATATGCACATAGGCACTTGAAATAAACTCACACTCACACATCTCAGATTTCGGGGGGGGGGATGTAAACACTTTAGAAAGCCAAGTTTAATTTTCTAAACATGCTTTTCCTAAGTTATTCCTAAATTCAAAACAATGCCTGCATTTCTGTACACTAACAATGAAGGATAAGAAAGAGAAATTAAGGAAAAGAAAGGAAGGAAGGAGGAAAACTCGGCAGAATATCTAAATAGACATTTCTCCAAAGAAGACATACAGATGGCAGAAATGCACATGAAAAGATGCTAAACATTGCTCATTATTAGAGAAATGAAAATCAATACTATACTGAGGCATCACCTCACACCAGTCAAAATGACCATCACTAAAAAGTCTACAAACAATAAATGCTGAAGAGTGTGTGGAGAGAAACAGGCCCTCCTACACCATTGGTGGGAATGTAAATTGGTATGCCACTGTGGAGAACAGTATGGAAGTTTCTTAAAAAACTAAAAATAGAACTATATAATCCAGAAATCCCACTCCTGGGCATCAAATCATGCAAAAAAACATAACTTGAAAAGTTATATGTACCCCCATTGTTCACTGCAGCACTATTTACAATAGCCAAGATATGGAAGCAAACTAAATATCCACTGACAGAGGAATGGATTAAGATGTGGTACATATATACAATGGAATGTTACTCAGTCATAAAAAGAATGAAATAACGCCATTTGCAGCAACATGGATATACCTATAGATTATCATATTAAGTGAAGAAAGTCAAAGACAAATATATGATATCACTTGACGATGAATCTAAAAAAAGACACAAATCAACTTGTTTGCAAGGTAGAAACATATTCACAGACTTCAAAAACAAACTTATGGTTACCAAAGAGTGGTAGTGGGAGGGATAAATCAGGAGTTTAGTATTAAAATATACATACTACCATATATAAAGGAGATAACCAACAGGGACCTACTGTATAGCACAGGGAACTCTACTCAATATTCTATAATAGTCTATATGGGAATAGAACCTGAAAAATAATAGATTTATGTATATGTATAACTGAATCACTTGGTTATAACCTAAAACTAACACATTTTAAATCATCTATACTTCAATATAAAAAAGCTTAGACACAATATATGATATACAATATGAAAAAATAAACGATATTTAACAAAAAAATAAAAGAAAATGTTAAAGTTAACCTACAACAGTTTCTGAATATAGTTCTTTGTAAGAGATTCATGAAAACAGAAGTATAAGTGTATCGTTCAAATGACTGATGTTCTGCATCAAATAATTTTAGCTCAGTGAATTATATCTTATTAACAATCTATGCCTTTCTCAAAATGGAAGAAAATACCAGCAGCAATTATTTAGGGATTTATAGCCATGTTTCTTTTATGACTAAGTGTCTTCAAATTCACCCTAACCCAACTCACTCAAGCAGACAACCGCAGAAATTCACCACTTCCCCTTGACTCTTCTTGAGCTCACTATCCTTCTTTCTCAGTCTGCTACAGCCATATATGTTCCTTGTTTCCAGACCGCACCTTTCCTGCACCTTTCCTTTCACTCAGGATCAGTCCAGACTGTGTGGAGCAGGTACAGGGAGGAAAAAGAAGAGTAAGGTTTCAGAGCTGCTGCTTTCCACGTCTCACACCTAGTTCATTTCTCCAGATAGCTCAAAATACTCATCCCATAGACCTTCTCCTATTATTTAACTCAAAATCCTCACCATGGCCTCACAAACCACAGCCTAGGCTGTAAAAACTCTTTACTCTTGGTCCCCTCTCTATGCTGCAACTTCTTTTTGACTCATTCCCCCTCCTCCTAAAGCATTTATTGCTCTGCCTGCCAACACCTTAAACCATGGACTTGAAGAATTTGGGGACTACCTTTGCTGTTGTCATTTCTTGTCATTGTTATTTTATCTTTAAAAAATAATGATTTTTCAGTTAAATGTCATTGAACAACAAACTATTTTTAACATTCACTCCTTCAAAAAAGTCATTGAAATGACAAGGGTTTTTATAAAAGTAGAATTAAGTCCAGACCAACACTGGAAGACCTGGAAAGCAGCAATGCAGTTACAACAATACTGCAAGGTTAGAATCAATTAGAGCTGAGAAAGAAGTGGGTCAAGGGCAGTCCAGTGGGCAGATAGAGAAGACTTTCATCAGCTACACTCCTCTTGCCCAAAGCCACACTCCCAGGGGATGACTTGCTCCATCTTTTAGATACAATAGGGAGAAAAACTCTCTTGAGTGGAGTTGCTGCTATAAAAGACTAATAAGTTGGGCTTTGCGGAAAAATGGCTGAGAGGCTAGAAAACCTATGACAAATAAGAAATGCGAAGATCCCTGCATGCCCTAGAGAAAGCCTTCCCTCTTCATAACAACACCTCAAAATCAATAAGATTTATGCTGAATAAAAACAGAGAGGTAACAGGTATGAAAAAAGAACTTTACCAAAAAGTTGCCAATAAAAATAAGAGGGATACTTCAACAAGTAAACAAGGACATAATATTGCTATTACTACTATTTGGTTTCAATGTACCTATAGAATTTATTAGTGCCACATACACTATAAGCCTATTATATGCACAAATTCATGTAATTATCACAACAATCTAGGTTTCATCCTCATTTTATAGACAAGGAAAATGAGGTCTAGAATATTATCATACCTTCATCACTTGTTTCATAGCAAATACATGAAAGAGTCACAGTTTGAGCCACAGTTTTGCTCATCTCTAGCATACTTGTTTTTCATGAATAAGTCACTTCTACATTAGTATCTGAAACTCATCAGTTTCTAGACCCTAGAAGCTTATACAAGTAAACAAGTCCCTTGCTAAATCTCATTTTGAAAAAAAATCTCTGCTACCTAGCAAGAATTCTCATATTTGACCCAAGTCAGTGCCTGATCCTGAGCTTTATAAATCCCCTTCAGTGACTCTCCTAATGGGGGCTCTGAAACCCAGATTCAGGAACTGAAGGCAACTACTGTACTTGACAGTATATGTATGTCTTGATTTCTGAATAGGGTTTGATCTTTTATTTTCCAGGTTATCTTAGTTTGCTCAGGCTGTCATAACAAAATGCCATAGATTGGGTAGCTTAAACAATAGAAATTTATTTTCTCAAGGTTCTGGAGGCTGCTAAGTCCAAGATCAAAGCGTTAACCAGTGAAGTTCCTGGTGAGAACTGTCTTGCTGGTTGAGGACAGCCACCCCCTTACCGTGTCCTCAATGGCTGCAAGAAGAAGCTCTGGCGTCTCTTGCCTCTCTTATAAGGATACCAATCCTAGCGGATTAGGGACCTACCCTAATGACTTCATTTAAATTTATCTACTCCTTACAAGCCCTTTCTCCAAATATAGTTACATTGCCATTAGGGCTTCAACATATGCCTTTGGGGGAGATACCTTCAGTCCATAACACAGAACCTATACAAACTGGAGGAGGAGAACAGAAAACCTCAATAGCTTGGCTGACACTCCTGAGTTTGAAGAAACACAATAATAAGGGTCAGCATATGGCCATGACTGTGCTGCAAATTTGACTCTGCTTCCTTGTCTTCCAATACTACTCAGCCATAAAAAAGAACAAAATAATGCGATTTGCAGAAACATGAATAGAACCAGAGACTCTCATACTAAGTAAGTCAGAAAGAGAAATACAAATACCATACGGTATCACTTATATCTGGAAATCTAATATATGGCACAAATGAACCTATTTACAGAAAAGAAACAAACTCATGGATACAGAGAACAGACCTGTGGTTATCAAGGGAAAGGGGGATGGAGTGAGATGGACGGGGAGTTTGGGGTTAGTAGATGCAAACTATTGGATTTGGAGTAGATAAACAATGAGATCCTGCTGTATAGCACAGGGAACTATATCCAATCACTTGTGATGGAACATGATGGAGGAAAATGTGAGAAAAAGAATGTGTGTGTGTGTGTGTGTATGTCACTTTGCTATACAGCAGAATTTGACAGAACATTTTAAATCAACTGTAATTTTTTTTTAATTTTTTGAAATTTCAAGATAGGAGTTCCCACTGTGATGTAGTGGGTTAAGCATCAAGCATTGCTTCATCTGTGGGCTCAGATTCGATCCCTGGCTTAGGAACTTCCATATGCCAAGGGTGCAGCCATTAAAAAAAAAAAAATCAAGACAGAATATACTGAAAATGTTCATTTCTTTGAGATTCAGCGGAGTTCTTTGTTTTCTCCTATTTTCACTTTCCCAAATAAATGTAAACTCTTAGATCACAAGAAATCACTTTTTTTAAAGAAATCATTGTTGTTAGAAATTTCTTAGAATTTTCTGACATTTTTCTTGGACAATTAGTGATCCAATACACGTAATTATTTTTATACAAAAAGACTCTAAAATTTGCCCAAAAGATTGAATTTAAGCAGTCGATACATAATTTTTTATCAATTTGTTAACTTGTTTACAAAATAATGGGATGTTTTACTAAATTCACCTAGTTGTGTGTTCTTTTGTTTTGGTTTTGTAATTTGCTTACTTGTTTAACCACTATGTATGTGTGCAGGCATAAAAAAAACCAGAAAAATCAAAAAGGGGAGAATAAAATCCATTTTACATGCTCTACGATTTTTCTAAAGGCTCTAAAGGATTTGAGTATAAGAGAGAAAAATTGTATTTGTATTGCTTGGAAGTAACTGCAATGGCAAATTTAAGCAAGATAAGTCACTCCCTGGCTCTTCTCATTATGTGAAAGCAAAAGAAATTGAAAAAAAAAAAAAAAAAGATCTATCTCATGGAGAAGGGTTTTTTCCTCCTCATTATTTTAACAAGAAATATAATTTTCTTATGGTGACTGTGGGAGCGTGACCATGTGTTACCTACCACTTCTCATTATATTTTAGCCTAATAGGAACAGAGATAATTTCAGCCGTGCTACTGGGTGATTGTAAATGCACTTATTATCTGTGTCTCCTCCGACTTTGCGGGAATACAGTCTTAGTTTGTTTGTCAGCAGGAAGAAATGTTGTTTATGCTTATGGACTGAGAATTCTAGATCCTGCTATAATTAAAAATGAGTTGTATCAAAGATTAAATAGTGTGTCCTCCAAATTAATAAATTCATAAAACTTTAATAGCAGCCTATGTAAAGTACATTAGTATTTTAACTTCAGAATTATAGATGTGGACACTTGATTGATTGCAACTATAATTTTACTTTCCATGTTATTTGCCTAGTAACTTACCTATAAAATGATCATTTAAAATATTTTTGAGGCTCTTTGAATTATAAAAATCTCTTAGAATGCACATCACTCTTACATATTGAAACGGGAGCCAACTTGCTACCATATGTATTTAAAGTACTTCCTTCAGTGTCTTCCTAACTAAGGTTGTAAGGAAGATAATATTCCTTACTGATCTTTATTTGTTTTCAACTAAGAGTAGAAGTCCAAGTTCTTCAGCGGATCCATGCCTTTCTAGAACTTTAGTAAATTTCAGACTCAATCTGAAATTTCAGTCCTGTGATCTGCTGTGGTCATTACCACACCTTCAGCCCAAAGCACAGTGTCCAGCATACAAAAAATATTTAATGAATGAATGAACTTCATAGTCTTTCTCCTCTGAATTTACTCAGCATTAACCAACATTAACAAAAACATCAGGGAAATTTTAAGCAGCATGAGAGCAATCTGTGGCCACCAAATGCTGAAGAGTTTAAACGGAAGCTCAGGTGGTCAGGATGAACCCTAACGAAGACAAATCCTCAGCAAACTCAGGGACACAGATAACAACAGATACACAAACTTTAAAAGGAAAGATGTATTTCAGTCATTGTGCTTTTAAATGAAAAAGCATTTCCACAAGCAGGTAGTCACTGTTTTAGCTTCATAATGAAGCAATATTTCCTTTTTTTTTTTTTTCCCTTTTTAGGCAGCCTCCATCTCATATGGAATTCCCAGGCCAGGGATCAAATCCTAGGTCTCCACAGAGACAAACTGGATCATTAACCCATCATGTCACAGCGGGAACTCCAATATTTCTAAATTTTTACCCAGAGCATTCTTCTTGCTCTTTACCTGCTCATTGGCCAAAACATATTTTCCCCTCAATGAAAACACTTACAGTGTAGTGTTCATCCAAGAAACCAGTCCCAGCTAGTCTCCTACTTTGTAAGGACTATTTCACTGGGTTTGTTTTAATCTATCTGGACAGTATATGTATTATTGCAAAGGAATAGGGAGAGAGGCCACCCAAAATGAAAACCAAGTCATGTGGAAGTTTCAGCTTCCTCTACAAACAACAAGCCCTTTAACTCCCCACTGCCTTGGCTTTGGACTCAGTCATCTCCTGTCTATATTTATGTTTGGTTTATTGCTCTGTTTCCCAGTTCACTCATTGCCCAGTCACTTGATTTATGCCTCAAAGACCCAGTCCATTTAGAAGAGTGAAACGAAGGCCCACAAATCTGCTGAGTCCCTCTTGTGTATTTTCCATTTCAGTTATTGTACGTGTCGGCTCCGACTGGTTCTTTTTCATATTTTCTCCTTGTTGACATTTTCACTGTGTTCCCTGGTCTCCCAAGTTCAGTGAGCATCTTCATGATCATTGCTTTTAACTCTTTTTGGATAATTACTTTTCTCCATTTTATTAAGTTTTTTTTTTTTCTGGGGTTTTCTTGTTCTTTCTTTAGCACAAATTCCTTTGTCGTCTCCTTTTGTTTGACTTTCCCTTCATTTCTGTAAATTAGGCAGTACAGTTGCCTCTCCCAGTCTTGAAGGCATGGCCTTGTGTAGGTGCAACCTGACACAGACTGTGCCTGCCCAGTGGCTTTGGCAAAAGGGCTGGAGCTGGACACGGGCCAGTATTTTTCTTGGGGGACGCCAGGGGCTGCCACCTTGGAGGGGCTGGAGCTGGAGCCAGGTGTGGCTGGGGCATGCTAGGGTGGCCTTGGCAGGCTGGCTAGAATGCGAGGTTCTTTTCCATCTGCTGCCTCAGTTCTGGGACTCAGAGCAAGTGAGTCTGTGCATGAACTCATAAGAATAGAATCTCAATTTCCTATAGCCCTCTGGCTCTCCCCCTAGTCCCAGTGGCTTTCAAAGCCAATTATGGGGCCTCGTCTTTCCAACACTATTTCCCAAGGAGTACTCATGTGGGGCTTGAACTCCTCGCTCCTCAGAGGAGACCTCCAAGTTTGTAGTATCACCTTCTGCTGTGAGTAATAACTGTGCCGGGGTGTGGATCCTGATGAGATCAGGTCTCCACTCACCTACCCATCTAAATGTTCTTTCTTTATATCCTTAATTGCAGGAGTTCCCATCGTGGCGCAGTGGTTAACGAATCCGACTAGGAACCGTGAGGTTGCGGGTTCGGTCCCTGCCCTTGCTCAGTGGGTTGACGATCCAGCGTTGCCATGAGCTGTGGTGTAGGTTGCAGACGCGGCTCAGATCCCACATTGTTGTGGCTCTGGCGTAGGCCAGTGGCTACAGCTCCGATTAGACCCCTAGCCTGGGAACCTCCATATGCCACGGGAGCGGCCCAAGAAATAGCAAAAAGACAAAAAAAAAAAAAAAATCCTTAATTGCAGAAGAGCTGCTATGCTAGTTTTCAGGTCATTCTCAGAGTTGTTTTCTATGTAGTCATAGGTTTGGTGTATCTGTAAGAGGAGGTAAGCTCAGGATTTTCCTGCTCTTCCATCCTGATTCCACCTCTCTTAGGAAATACTTCTCATTAAAGCCATTCAAGTTCAAAGGTTTAAATTTCAAATGAGAGAATAAAAAATCTTGTCAAGGCATTGCTACTTAGATTATAGAACTGTGCAGTCTAAACACCGACACCAAGTCAGCCTTTTGGGGACTAGGTGGACATCATATATGTCCCAGTCATAATACACCTCTACTCATATGCCTTTTCACTGAACTTTAACATTTATAACAAGGAGCAGCTTCTAACATACACATCAAAAAAAAATCTATAGCAGGCAAAGAGTTCAGTCCTATAAATTTTATTCTCAGAATGTAGGGTCAGGCCCTACAGTATATGAAAATAAGTTCAGGGAGTTACCATTGTGGCTCAGGGGGGTTAAAAACCCAACACAGAGTCCGTGAGGATGCAGATTCATTCCCTGGCCTTGCTCAGTGGGTTAAGGATCCGTCATTGCCGTGAACTGTGGTGTAGGTCACAGACGCAGCTCGGATCTGGCTTTGCTGTGGCTGCGGGGTAGGCCGGCAGCTACAGCTCTGATTCAACCCCTAGCATGGGAACCTCCATATGCCACAGGTGCAGCCATAACATAACATAAAATAAAAGTATGGAGATATTTAATCCTCACCATAACCCTATGATGGATATTTTTATCATCTATTCTTTATAGTTGGGGAAACAGAGAGAAGGAGAGGATAGTAAATGAGCCCAGGACTTGGGAACCAATACTCAAATCCAGGCACTATGACAGCAGAATCTGTCATCTCAACCACTGCACTAAGAGGCAAGAGAACGCCTTTCCAACCACATTAGACTGCAGAGGAATGAAGTTCAAAACTGTCACAACAATTAAAAATCACCTGTTATTATGTAACCTTATTTACACAAAAGCTAATAAAGCACAGAGTTGTCATATGATACAGGACATTACCTAATTCACAATGGTACATCAAGATCAGGGCACACAAAATGTGAAGAGATCTGACTTGCATTCCATAGACAATTCCTTGTTGTTGGTTTTTTTTTTAATCAGTAATAACAACACTCCACTAAAGAAAACCCAGGATCCTGCAAGTGACTCCCATGCCATCCTCATCACTAAGTACACAAGGAATCCTCATGAACACAAGAGACCAGGGATTAAAGCCCAAGCCACAGGCAGGGCTTCGTCTACGCTGTACCCTTTGTCTGTAGAATAGACAAAGGTTTCTGAAATTATCTGGGAGATAACTCTGCCCCTAAAGACAAACCAATATGATTACTCAGAAACCTTCCCTTAGAGACTCTGAATGTGAGGTATTTTAAAAATAAAAGTAGCTACTTGGTATGCATGTGAAAGACAAGTTATTAATTTCCTATTGCTGTTGTAACAAAAAATAAGAGTAAGTTGGAGTTCCCATTGTGGCTCAGCAGTTAGGAACCCAACATAGTGTTCATGAGGATATAGGTTCAATCTCTGGCTTCACTAGTGGGTTAAAGATCCAGTGTTGCCAAAACCTGTGGCGTAGGTTGAAGGTGCAGCTTGGATCCAGTGTTGCCATAGCTGTGGTATAGGCCTGCAACTGCAGCTCCAATTCAGCCCCTAGCACAGGAACTTCCACATGCCACAGGTGTGGCCTACAGAGAAAAAAAAAAAATAGAATAAGCAAATAAACAGAAACCAAATCCATCTATGTCCTAAAGAACAGCAAAACTAATCAAATAAACTCTACCCAGGAGATAGCACTCAGCTGGCTATGAAACAACAGGTTTTCCCAAGGTCTCCAAATAAATAAGTTCAATGAAAAATAAATCCTGTACAAAAAGAAAGGCTTCCACATACACGGCCCCTCCTTTCCATCAAATTACTGAATGCTGCTCTCATGAGAACTCCTGAGAATAAAAGTCTGGAGCTATTAAGGAATGGGTTGAGTCATAACAGGATGAAGGAAGAAGGCTATTAATGTGGAGCAAGTTGGCAGAGCTGACCCCAGAGAGCTCTTCCTCTCTGACAACCTTCCTGCTCCAAGACTGTCCCCTGCTGATGCTGATGAAGAAAATTCTATTACTTTTTTTTAAAGTTCTATTACATTTTTTAAAGTTCTTCTTGTAGATACAACCCAAGAAGGCTCCCGTTTCCTTGCTAGAGTCAAATGTGTACATTAGTTTCAGAAACACAACACGTATTTCCACAAGCACAGTGTTAATTTACCTCTTACAGCTGATCTTGGGAGGGTTTCAGGCCTCTCACGCTAACCGTCATATCTATGTTTGACATTGAGAGTTGTCCTCACTAAAATTGAATAGCAAAAAGTAAGTAAACCATTTCCATTTCTTCCCAATTGCATTAACATTCTTTTGCAAGCAAGTTGAAGAATCGAACTAATTTTAGTCACTCAGCACTGCAAGCCAACTCCTCCAGGCCTTCCCCTCAACTTCACACAATTTCACTGATTCTTCTTGGGCTGGTGGTGAACAACTTCCTCTTTCAAGGGAGTTTCTCATAGCAGAGCTTTTGGAAGTCCTGACCTATTGCACAGACCTCACCTTCTCATTAACATCAACATTTGGGAAAGAGGGGCAGCCTCTGGCTATGGGGATAGCAATGCATAGCCTGCCCTTACTTCTCTCGAAGAACCAGACCATGCTGATCCGTCAGTCTAGCTTAGTCTCTGTGGCTCCTTCCCTTAATGACCCTTTGGATAGTTTCCTCACCAGGTAGTTTTCCTGTCCTACAGTAATGACTTCATCTATCCAAGTGTGAACTCCAGTGGGGGATCAGGTTAAAGTCCCTCAAAGCTCCTTAAATGCTTGCAAATTAGGATATGTGTTGGGGCCTCTGTATTTGCATTTTTGAACTTTCCATAGCAGCTAAATATTTCTTCAGGCCATAGTCATGAAGCTCATCCTCCCATCACATTCTGCTGTCCTCTAGGAGGGCTGTTGATTAAATCCTTAGGTTTACACAGACCAGCAAATCAAACCTGCAAAGACTGGAACGCTCCTAGTGAACTCTTGTGAAAATGACAAATTCGAGGTCAGAAACTGTGTATAAAAACAAAATGATCATTCCTTCTGATTCAGCAGCATTGAGTTTGGCAATTACCAATTCTTCTGAACCAAGCCTGACCCCTCTAGTTCTCAACATCAAAAAATAACCCTTTAGCAGGAGGTACATTTTAGTCTAAAAATGATGCCATAATCAAGAGAAAGCTAGGAAACCAAAAGGCCAACAAGAGTTCACAAATCTCAATTAGGTCCACAAGTTGTGATGGCAGCTCAAACCAGTCTAAAAGCACCCATAAAATTCAGCATATAAAGAGCTTTTTCAGTTTTTGTACTCTCCTCCTGTGTTTATATGAATTTTGTATAAATAATAAACTTGATATAACTATTTTTTTTTTCTTTTTAGGGCTACACCTGTGACATATGGAAGCTCCTGGCTAGGTATAGAATTAGAGCTGCAGCTGCTGGCCTACAGCTATAGCAATACTAGATCTGAGCCACATCTGTGACCTAAGCTGAAGCTTTTGGCAACACCGGATCCTTAACCCTTGAGAGAGGCCAGGGATTGAACCCACAACCTCATGGATACTAGTTGTGTTCTTAACCAGCTGAGCCACAATGGGAATTCCAAATATAACTTGATATAAATAATAATTCCATCTATTATAATATCACCCTAACCTGGTGATACTGTGGCCAAAGGTACTATATTTTTCTAAACTTTTTTTTTCTTTTTTGACTGCCCTGCAGCATATGGAGTCCCAGGCCAGGGATCAGATCAGAGCTGCAGTTGCAACCTAAGCCACAGCTATGGCAACACTGGATCCTTAACTCACCATGCCAGGCGTGGGATTGAACCTGTGTCCCAGTGCTCACAAGATGCTGCCAATCCCATTGCACCTCAGCAGGAACACCTCTAAACATTTTCATATGGTTAATTCCTGTGTATTTAGATCTTTCACCATTGTTTTAATTGATTTTAATGAACCTAACTGTTTTCCTTCCTTTGATTGAATTTATTTATTTTTTTATTTTTGTCTTTTGTCTTTTGAGGGCTGCACTGGGGCATATGGAGGTTCCCAGACTAAGAGTCCAATTGGAGCTGTAGCCGCTGGCCTATGCCACAGTCACAGCAATGCCAAATCCGAGCCACATCTGCGACATATACCACAGCTCACGGCAACACCAGACCCTTAACCACTGAGTGAGGCCTGGGATCAAACCCACAACCTCATGGTTCCTAGTCGGATTCATTTCCATTGTGCCACGATGGGACCTCCTGATTGAATTTATTGAACATCTATTATTACATACCAGGCACCGGGGCTGTCATAATGAAAATCAGACATTGCAACAGACCTCAATATTTTCTACCGTCTAACAAAGAACACTGATAAGTAGCAGGCAATTGTTGATAATTGCTGTGATCGAGGACATGGTGACAGAGGGCATGACTGCACACAGAATGACACCTTTGGTGCCTAACCTGAACTTGTTGCATCAGCAGACCTTTGTGGAAAGGAGTGATGCTTCTGCTTTCCGTGTCCCTGGATCCTTCCACAACTTGTCCCTCTCACAAGTATTTTGATGACATAAGTCAGGGTGCACGTGCAGTGACTGTCAGGGTGTTGGGAAACATGAATCATCCTCCGCCCTTAACAATCCACCCCACCCAGTTCGCTAGGGAGAACACTTTTTCCTGCTTAAGTGATGTGATGGTTAATTTGGGGTGTCTACTTGACTGAGTTATGAAGCACCCAGACACGTGGCCAAACATTATGCTGTATGTGAAAGGGAACCCTAATTCACGTGGCTCTGCTGAAAAGGGATGAAATGGTGTCTTCTTTCCTGCATCTGAGGCAGTCTGTACCTTCTGAAGAATGTAAGCTGTATTATGACGATATTTCCATTCCTTGCCCCTAATCGCATCGACCAGTACTTTTTTTTCTCTTAATATGTAATTTTATTAAGCAAAATATACCCACTATGTTATTTGCTTACTTTTGAGTCAAGGAAATTGTGGACCCAAAATGAGAGCAATTAGATGGGTCTTTGTTTTTGATCACTCAGTGTTTGTCTTATTTATTTTCAATGGGACATCATAAACCAAAATATCCTAATTTTTGTTTGGGGCAGCTATGATCAGAAGGATAGTCAGGAGCAAGATCAGAAATACTAAAAATCATTTGTGACATAAGGATAATTATATGAGACAGAAGTATGCCCCATATGTAAATATTTGATAATAAGTATGTAGCAATATCCATTGTTGCTTAAAAAATGATCTAGAAAAAAATTATCATTCTTAGAAAATGCAGTTAGGAAGTTCCCACTGTGACTCAGCAGTAATGAACCTGACTAGTATCCATGAGGATACAGGTAGGGTCCCTGGCCTTGCTCGGTGGGTTGAGGATCAGTGTTGCTTTGAGCTATGGTGCAGATCACAGACATGGCTCAGATCTGGTGTTGCTATGGCTGTGGTGAAGGCCAGCAGCTGTAGCTCCGATTTGACCTCTAGCCTGGGAACTTCCAAGGGTGTGGCCCTAAAAAGCAAAAAAAAAAAAAAAAAAAGAAAAGCAAAAAAAAGAAAGAAAATGCAATTATATTTTAACATTCAATTTTAATTTTTTTAACTTTTAAAGGATTTCAGCTCCATTTCATTTGTTCTGTTTCCAAGTAAATAATAATACTAGCCTTTTCTAGTCATTGAATTTTATAAAACATAAAGTAAAATAAAGGAACATTCCTTGAAGGAATGAAGACAACTAGCTTTTACTATTTTCAATCTTTACAATTCCTAGACATGAAACAGATTCTAGCAAACCAATGGAAAGCCTTCATCTACATTACCTTTCTCTTACAGGAGAAAGCTTTGACAATGTTTATCCTTCCAGGGGAGATTTTTTTCCAAGAAAAAATATGTATGCTTGAGAAACATCATTTTGACCATATTTCATCCACCAAATTTAAGTAACTTTTGATTATTCCACTTCTAAAATACAACCTACTTCTATGCTTTTGCTGCCCCTACTAAATGGAAACCATCTAATACCAAAAGAGTATGGTAAAGAGATTAGGAACATGCATGTGTTAATTCTAATTTAATTCTCCATGCCTACACAATTCATTAATTCATAAATCCTGGATTTACTTGTGGCCTTAGTATGAAAAATAAAAATTCATCTTACGAAGAAAAGACATAAGCAAGAGGCATTAACTTTGTTTAAAAAATCTTTTACCTTATAGTATAAATTCTGATGAATTTTCATTCTAGATATTCACTGAACCGGAGTAAATATCTGCATACTGAATTGAGGCAGCACTGAAAAAATGGTTGAGATATTTTTCTTTCTTTCCAAGAACTTTAAAAATTTTTGCGTTCCAGTGATAACTTTTTCACATGTGCAATTGTCACTATCACTGCCAAATTGTATTAATGGTCAAACCGTAATTATAAAACTGAAAATGAAAGGCAAAAAAGCCAGCATGTATTATTTTAACAGTACTTTCAGAGCCACTCTCCGGAACCAAAATACCAAATTCAGAATGCATCCTCACCTTGAAAAAAGAATAAATGAAAAGAAATAACATGGATGAAATTCAGGAAATGAAAGTGCAAATGGACTTTGAGCTTAGCAGTCAGATGTTTGTTTATAAGGTTATGTTCAGTGATCCAGAACAGTCTGGCTAGAAGCTAATCCCTGGGCTGCACTCACCTCACCTCATCCTTTCTAGAAGCAGCTCGATAGAGTAAAATTGTGTGCCTTTTTCAGAAGCAGAGAGCTGTGTAAAGCAGCAAAGCAGAGTCTTGCCTGTAGGAATGACAAATCAAAGCAATTGCACTGCTTCTAGTTATCTTGGGAGACCCCACAGCACCAGAGACAAGGTATCTCTTCTCAGTACTAACTCAGAGGCATTCCTTTGCAAGAAAGAGAGAGTTCGTTTTGTGCTTTAAGGAGACCTGCTATTAATAATACCCATAAGTACACTAAGACAACCTCCATTTTTATCCAGCCAAGAATATGAAACCAGCTTCCCATTTCTCCAAACATCCATTAACAAAACTATGTTTACTCTAACCCTTTTTTACCACCAGTTTTTCATTTTCCATTTCAGTCTGTCCTCAATACTCATTTGCCAACTGTCCACTTATCTAACATTTTGAAGGATTAGGTGAGTTTTTTTAGATTCCATACTCTCTGAGGTTATAACAGTTACAAGCAATACTAATTGAGTTATTTGTCTTGGCGCTGGGTAGTATCTGGTACTGGGCGATGCAAAGAGAGAGGGACTCATACCTCATGTTGTCTAAATATTTGTCACTTATTTTTCAAAAATCTTGTTGCTTGCTTACTTACAAGGCCTTATTTTCAAGAATATGAGTTTAAAGCAGAGCTGTTTCCAACCAGGTGGCAAGTCTAGGTTAATAATATCATCCCTGTACAAATGGCAGACACAGGAAGAGCAGGATAGATGGTAGTTATTACATGTCATCACTCACATGGTTGGAATTCCTGAGGGGAAAAACAAACATGTAACACAGAGAGAGATGGAATATATCATTCTTTAAAATGCTTTGTACTTCCAAAAAAGGAAGGGAGAGAGAGAGAAGAAAGAGAGAATGGAGAAACAAAAAACAACTTATTGATAATAAACATGGCATGATCTGGCATAGGGATCAGATCTTACATGTTTTTCTTTTTCTTTTTTTTTTTTTTTCGTCTTTTTTAGCTATTTCTTGGGCCGCTCCTGCGGCATATGGAGGTTCCCAGGCTAGGGGTCGAATCGGAGCCGTAGCCATCAGCCTATGCCAGAGCCACAGCAACGTGGGATCCGAGCCGCGTCTGCAACCTACACCACAGCTCACAGCAACGCCGGATCGCTAACCCACTGAGCAAGGGCAGGGATCGAACCCGCAACTTCATGGTTCCTAGTCGGATTTGTTGACCACTGCGCCACAACGGGAACTCCTCTTACATGTTTTTCTATGCGCACAGGTATGGAAGTACTTACAAAGAAATTTTCTAATCATAGTTACTGTATGATGATTGAGAAAACTAAAGGAAATTGATTTTGTGAGAAACAAAGATTAACCTGGACCCCGCAGTAGAATAATTGAATTCTGTCCTTAATGATAATTTACAGCAATTATCCCTCATCTTCAATATTGATAAATATGAATTTTAAAACTCTAACTAGGCTCAGATTCCAAGTAAACAGCACTATGTCATCTTGATAACCAAAATGGTTAATGCACCGTCTGAAAGCAACGTGGAGAGTAGTGAAAAGTAAAACCTAACTTGATCTTAGAAACGTCTGAAGATATTCTCTCCAAAATACCGATGCGAATATATGGGTTACATATTTTTGACCAGGGATTTCCTAAGCAGTACCATCCCCGAGCTGCTGCACACAAAGGTAATGTTTAACAAGGTTGTACTAAAAATTAGCACAGTGTGAGAAGGGGTACAGGGAAGAGAATTTAAATTTAGCTCTGAGTGACAAAAAGGAGCCAGTCATGCCCGATCCCTGGAAAGAGCATTTCAGGCATGAGGGAAATTTCTGGAATTGTAGTAAAGTTCCAGGTCTTGATGGAGGCTTGGGTTAATGCATTTGTCAAAACTCAGAGATTCTTCTTATTTTTCCCTGTTGGTGTGACTGATGAACGACTGAGTATTGGTTCATTCATGTCTGTCTTTCCAACTACAATGTAAACCCCATGCGAACAGGGACCTTAACTGGTTTCTTTACCACTGTATTTCCAGCAACTAGCACAAGCCATTCAGTTTTTCCTGCACCACTTATTGAAGAGATTGTCTTTTCACCATTGTACATTCTTTCCTCATTTGTATAGATGAAATGACAATAGGTGTGTGGGTTTACGTTTGGGCAATCTGTCCTGTTCCATTGATCTATGTCTGTCTTTGTGCCAGTACCATACTGTTTCAATGACTGTAATTTGTAGTATAGTCTGAAGTCAGGAAGCCTGATTCCTCCAGCTCCGTTTTTCTTTCTCAGGATTGCTTTGGCTATTTGGAGTCTTTTGTGTTTCCAGACAAATTTTAAAATGTTTTCATATAGTTCTGTGAAAAATACCATTGGTAATTTGATAGATATTGCAGTGTATCTGTAGATTACCTTGGTATGTATATTCATTTTGACATTATTGATTCTTCCAATCCAAGACCATGGTGTAGCTTTCTGTTTGCGTCACTTTTGATTTCTTTCATGAGCATCTTATAGTTTTCAGAGGGCAGGTCTTTTGCCTCCATGGGCAGCTTTATTCCTAGGTATTTTATTCTTTTTGGTGCAATGGCAAATTGGATTGTTTCCTTAATTTCTCTTTCTGATCTTTCATTGTTAGTGTACAGAAATGCAAAAGATTTCTGTATATTAATTTTGAATCCTGATACTTTACTGAATTCCCTGATGAACTTTAGTAATTTTCTGGTAGCATCTTTAGGATTTTCTATGTATCGTATCACATCATCTGCCAACAATGACAGTTTTACTTTCTCTTTCCCACTTTGGATTCCTTTTATTTCTTTTTATTCTCTGATAGCTATGGCTAGGACTTCCCAAACTATGTTGAATAACAGTGGCAAGAGCAGACAGTCATGTCTTCTTCTCTATCTTAGAGGAAATGCTTCCAGCTTTTCACCATCACATATGATGTTAGCTCTGGGTTTATAATATACTGTCTTTATTATGTTGACGTAGGTTCCCTCTACGCCAACTTTCTAGAGAGCATTAAGTATAAATGGATGTTGAATTTTGTCAAAAGCCTTTCCTGCATCTATTTAGATGATCATATGGTTTTTATTCTTCAATTTGTTAATATGGTGTATCACACTGATTAACTTGTAGATACTGAAAAATCCTTGCATCCTTGGGATAAATCCTATTGAAACATAATTCTATTCAGCTCTCTCAGTGAAAGACATCTTTTTTTTTAAAATAACACTCCCCATAATTTTATAGAAAATTATGTAGAATATATAATTGACATAATTAATACTTCTCAAACTGTTTTTTTAATTCAATGATCAAAGTGTTTTGAGATCCTAGCTAGCATATTCCAGGACTAAAGGTTACATAACTTCATTTTGTTCTGAACAGTTTTCTATAAGAAACTTCCTAAAACTGATGAGTTCTCAGACCAAAATATTTTGAGACCCCCTCAGAGGTCATGAAGTGTCCAGGGAGCATGAAAAGCTTATGTTTACTTGGAATGCATATATATCAAAAAGAAAAATGAACTATGTCAACATCATATCAAATAAGAATAAAGAATATTCAGGAGTTCCCATTACAGCGCATCAGTTAATGAACCTGATTAGTATCCATGAGGATGCGGGTTCAATCCCTGTCCTTGCTCAGTGGGTTAAGGATCTGGCATTGTTGTGAGCTGTGGTGTAGGTCACAGATGTGACTCAGATCCTGAGTTGCTGTGGCTGTGGTATAGACCAGCAGCTGTAGCTCCAATTCAAACCCTATCCTGGGAACCTCCACGTCCTGCAGCTGCAGCCCTAAAAAGACATTAAAAAAAAAGAGTAAGGAATATTCAGTGCTATTTCAAAACACTAAAAAGCATAGTTACATTTATTACAGTTTTAAATTTAAGAGATTTGCCTATCATAAGTTACCAAAAAAATGGTGTTCTCAAATTATAGAAATTTCATAGAAATTATCCAATCTATTCTAGTTATTATCCATTTTATGGGTTAAAAATACGTATATGACTTACATCAAGGGGACTGCACAGACTTAGTCAAAATAATCAATGCTGTGTGTCAAATGAAGAGGTAAATAAAAGAAATTGCCCAGTTATATCAGTGATGCATTGAAGCCACCTGGCATCTACTCAGGAGAGCAGATTGTACATCTCTTTCTTCAATTCTGTGTTTAGTATCATTAAACTGGTACCTTGAAATCAAAACTGGCAAATGTTACAAAAGCCCAATAAGTACATTAAAAGTTTCTCAACATCACTAATCAGGAAAATTAAAATCAAAGCCACAATGACATATCACCTCACACCTGTTAGAATGGCTATATCAAAAAGCCAGGAGATAACAAGTGCTTGCAAGGATGTGAAAAAAAGGGAACCCTTGGAGTTCCCGTAGTGGTGCAGTGGTTAACGAATCCGACTAGGAACCATGAGGTTGCGGGTTCGGTCCCTACCCTTGCTCAGTGGGTTAACGATCCGGCGTTGCCGTGAGCTGTGGTGTAGGTTGCAGACACGGCTCGGATCCCGAGTTGCTGTGGCTCTGGCTTAGGCCAGGGGCTACAGCTCCGATTCGACCCCTAGCCTGGGAACCTCCAAATGCCACAGGAGCGGCCCAAGAAATAGCTAAAAAAGACCAAAAAAAAAAAAAAAAAGAAAGAAAGAAAAAGAAAAAAAGGGAACCCTGTGCACTATTGGTGGGAATGTAATTTGGTGAGAAAAACAGTATGGAGGTTTCTCAAAAAATTAAGAATAGAACTACCATATGATATATCAATTCCACTCCTGGGTATATATCCAAAATAAATGAAGTCACTATCTTGAAGAGACTTCCGCACCTCCATGTTCATTGTATCATTATTCACAATAGTCAAGACATGGAAACAAACTACATGTTCATCAACAGATGAACAGATAAAAGCAAACGTGGCAGATATGGATAAAATGGAATGTTTTTCAGCAATATAAAAAAGGAAATCCTGCCATTTGCAACAACATGGATGAAACATTGAGGGCATTATGCTATGGGAAATAAGTCAGATGGGGAAGGACAAAAACTGTATGATTTTACTTACATGTGAAACCTAAAAAGTCCAAACTGAAAGGAACAGAACATACAGATAGTTGTCAGAGGTGAGAGGTAAGGAGCGAGAGAAATGGGATGATCTAAAGATACAATCTTCTGATTATAAGACGAAAATGCTCTGGGGATGTAATATACAACATAGTGATTACAGTTAACAATACTGAATTGTACAGCTGAAATCTGGTAAGAAAATAGATCTCTTTTGGGGAGGGGGGCACACCTGCAGCATATGGAAGTTCCCAGGCTAGGGGTTGAATTGGAGCTGCAGCTGCAGGCCTACACCACAGTCATAGCAATGTGGGATCCAAGCCAAGTCTGGGACCTACATCACAGCTCACAGCAATGCTAGATCCTTAACCCATTGAGCAAGGCCAGGGATGGAACCCGCGTCCTCATGGATACTAGTCTGGTTCGTCACCACTGAGCCACAGTGAGAACTCCAGAGAATAGATCTTAAAAGTTCTCATAATACGCACATAAAATTAACTACATGAGGTGACAGACTGTGTTATCTAAACTTGTGGTAATCTGTTCACAATATATACCTATATCAAATCATTACATGTACACCTTAAATGTATACAATGGTACATGTCAGTTACATGTCAATAAAGCTAGAAATAAAGAGAGTCAAAAATTATATAGGGAGTTCCCATTCATGGCTCAGAGGTAATGAACCCGACTAGTATTCATGAGGATGCAGGTTCAATCCCTGGCCTTGCTCAATGGGTTAAGGATCCAGCATTGCCATGATCTGTGGTGTAGATCATGACATGGCTCGGATCCTGCTTTGCTGTGGCTGTGGTGTAGGCCAGCAGCTACAGCTCTGATTCGACCCCTGGCCTGGGAACCTACATATGCCGTGGGCATGGCCCTAAAAAGAAAAAAAAATTACATAAATTTCAGGTCTCTCAAATCTGGGATTCACCCTTTCAATGACCATAAAACCTTTAATGTTAATCACATTCCCTACTCATGCTTTTGTTGTCATGTATTTTGTATATTTTAATTCAAAAAATAGTGTTTACAAAATCTCACGAAGCATTCAAGGAAAATACAAAATAGTGACATGATTCATTTTTAGACTGGAAAACTCCCAATTGAAAAATGGCCAATTCTTCCCAAGTTGATTCAATTCAATTCCAATGAAAGAGATTCAGCTCAATTCCAATGAAACAATTTCAATATAATTCCAATAACAATTTAACTGACAAATTTAGGAGCTTGGATGGGTTCAGGAGTAAGGTAATAGTGTAAAAGTGAAAAATGACCAATATAATACTTAAAGCTGAAGAACACATTGCAGGTAACTGCTTTCCTCTCAATATCAAAACATTGTGAATCTGTGTTAATTAACCATCAATTAATTGCTGCTATAAAGATAGTACATAGATCAATGGAATCAAGTAGGAAGACCAGAGTTTGAGTTCCCATTATGGCTCAGTGGTTAACGAATCCAACTACGTGAACCATGAGGTTTCAGTTTCGATCCCTGGCGTTGCTCAGTGGATTAAGGATCCAGTGTTGCTGTGAGCTGTGGTGTAGGTCACAGATGTGGCTCGGATCCTGCATTGCTATGGCTGTGGCATAGGCCAGCAGCTGTAGCTCTGATTTGACCCCTAGCCTGGGAACCTCCATGTGCCATGGGGGCAGCCCTAGAAAAGACAAAAAGACAAAAAAAAAAACAAAACAAAACAAAAAAAAAAGAAGAAGAAGACCAGAGTTATGTCAGATTGTTAGACTGGATCAGTGATGAAAGGATAAGAATTCAATAACTGTTGCTTGAACACTGGGCTATCCATGTAGGAGAAATTATCCCTTACATCACCTTTTTTTTTTTTTTTTTTTAACAACATCACCTATGGCATATGGAAGCTCCAGGGCTAGGAGTGGAATCGGAGCTGCAGTTGCCAGTCTATGCAACCCTGGATCCGAGCCACATCTGTGACCTATGCCACAGCTGGCAGCAACGCCAAATCCTTAACTCACTGAGCAAGGCCAGGGATCAAACCCACATCCTCACAGACGCTATGTCAGGTTCCCAACCTGCTGAGCCACAACAGGAACTCCTAATATCACCATTTTAAAAAATCAAATCCAGAAATGTCCCTAATCTCATTATACACAAAAACAAACTCCAGGGGCATTAATTTAAAAATAAAGATAAATATAATCTTAGAAGAAAATTAGGAGATTATGACATCAAGGCAGAGAAGAGAAACTTAAAACAGCACAAACTACAAAGCTAAATACTAATAAGCTTAATGCATTAGAATTCTGTTAATGAGGAGACATCCTAAAGAGATAAGCTACCTTTTGATAGAAGATATTTGAAAAGTACCCAATAAAATGGGCAAAATGGCATTTTTTTTTAAACAAATAAGGAACCAAAAATGTTCACAACAAAAAATTAAAGACTGGAAGAAATCAAGTCCCAGTGAGATCTGGAACAACAGGAGCTCTATTTCTCAACTGGTATAAGTATACATATGTTTAAGCTTTTTGGAGAACACATGGCATTACCTAATACTACTGAACATATACGCACCCCACAGTTTTCCTAACTCTACCCACGGGGTTCTAGTCATCCCTGCATATAAGTCTCTTTCAGCTATTTTCAAGGTAATACTTTCATTAATCTCACTCAGACAACAGCTCAGACCACAGACCCTCAGGGTCCATGTCATGGACTGCAGTTGAGTTGACTTAAGGGAAACTAGGATTAATGCTGCCATTTTAAATTGATATTCTAAACGGTTTACTTACTCTCCTTTGGAGCACTTAAACGCCTCACACTTAGACTGTTTCTGTGTTCACAATGTGTGAGATTTAAAGAAAGGAAAAATCAGCACTAATGAGCAGCAGAAACATAAAAAGAACATAGTATTTCTAAGGAGGCCAGATGATGCACGTTCTAAAATCAGAAATAAGCAGAAAACTGGTTTACTGATGTGGGCAGATGTCAGTGAAATGTGTTACATCTGTGAATTCACTGAGACAGGTGGATTATTATCTGCATGGAATAATTTTTAGCTTCTTTAGATTTCATTGTCCCATAAACAGCTTTTTTTAAGTGTCTCAGTATAGGCTGGGGGGGGGGGAAATCAAATAACTAACTAGTTTATATTTTTATGTAAGTACTTTAATACTATAAGAGTTAGCATTTCCTCAGTATCAAGATTTTTGTCTCAAAAATACTGATTTTTCTTATTCTTCTTATCTGATTCCAGATACTGGAATTCAATTTTTTAAGAAGTAGATAATGAGGAAAGAGAGAAAACCTGAAATTTCTGACCGCCTTAACATCTGATAGTTCCAAGTTCAGAATAAATGAATTTCTGTGTCAATTTCAGTATCTGATGTCCTCCAAAGCCCTTCCCTTCTCCCTAACTCTTTTGCCCTCTTTTGTTGAATTTCAAGAGTACAGAGTCAAAAATAATAAGGGCTCTAATTCATTTCTTTCTTTCCCTGACCATTCACAACCAATTTCTCACAAGATACTACCTAAATATCTCTAGATATTGTCTTTTTTAAGTCCCAACATTCACAAGCCATTGCCAGAGCAGTTTAAACAGGCTGTGAATTCATTTGCCTGCATCTGGTTTTGTTCTCGTCAAGTTCACGCAAAACAATACCACCCAACTGATCTTTCCAACATGGAAACAATGTTGATATTCCCAAGATCACACTGTGGCGCTTTTCATGATCCATACAGTACAGAGTGGGCCAGCTTTATCATCACAGCCTTCCTATGACCCCTGGTCATATGTTCAGCCTCATCTCAAGCTATTCTGTGCCTCAAGATTTACACATCTGTCACTCCATAAACTTCACTCCCTTCTCCTGATCACCGTCCTTCACATTTTTCCAAAGGCGTCCAGATACCTCTCTACTAGGAAGATTTTCCTGCCTAAGCCATCTCTCCAAACTGCCCTCAATGACATATATACATGGTATATATTTAAAAATTAGGTTTCTTAAATGTAACTAGTATTTTTCCCCAAGGTAGCTTCATTTTTCTTTTTCCTTATTTTGGCATTAACATCATGGAGGTTTATCATTTTTATTTTTGGTCATAATAAAAATTAAATTTTCATAGGTCAAACTCAAGTATTTTATTTTTGGAATTCTTGGTTTCATAGCATAATAAAAAACACTTTATTGGAGTTCCCTTGTGGCACAGCAGGTTAAGGATCTGGTGCTGTCATGGCTGCAGCTTGGGCACAGGTTCGATCCCTGGCTTGGGAATTTCCATATGCCAAGTATATGGCCAAAAAAAAAAAGCTTTCTTATTAAAAATACTAATATATATTCTTCTCAGACTTACATGATTTGAATTTTTATATTATATGTTGAATGTACTCTGGGTGAGGAATTAAGTCCAGATACAGCTTCCTTTTCTTTCCCATGATTTTAGTGTCATGACATATTTTACTAGCAGGCTGTGTTCACTGTTCTCTATTCTGTGTTATTCTCTTTCTCCTCAACCTCCATGGCTAGTTGCTTATTTCTATTCTTCAGATGAACTTTAGAATAACTTTGTGAAGTTTCTTTCTTTCTGGTTTTTTTTTCTTTTTTTTTTTTTTTAGGACCAAAGGTGCAGCATATGGAAGTTCCCAGGCTAGGGGTCATATTAGAGTTGCAGCTGAGGCCTATACCGCAGCCACAGCAACATGGGATGCCAGCTGCATCTGTGACCTGTACCATAGCTCATAACAACACTGGATCCTTAACCCACTGACTGAAGCCAGGGATCGAACTTTCATCCTCATGGATACTAGTTGGGTTCATTACCACTGAGCCACAAGAGGAACTCCAATTTTGTGAAGTTTCATTCCTCAATCTGAAAAAAAAAAAAAGGTCTTGGTCTTTTTATTGGATTTACAGCTCATCTGTAGATCCTTTTAAGGAAAATTCATAAATTTAAAATAAGGAGTTTACAAGAAAGAGGTGGTTTCTCCAACATGTTCAAGTCTTCTTTTAAGCAGCTCAGCTTACTTCAAAAGTTTTTATTTGCATATGGGGTCTATGTAGTGCTTATTACACTAAATGTAGGCATATTTTCGTTCATATGTATAATGTGAATATAATGTTTACTTCCTTCCCTTCATTCCAGTAATACTTTCATTTTGATATACTGTTGATACAATTAGCTATGTTAATTATCTTTGTGTTTTTCTGTTTTTTTAGTGAAGTCTCTTGGAATTTAAAGTGTTCTGTCATATAACTTGCTGATAATTGTATTTTTCCTGTGGGTTTCCATTATTTGTATCACTTACTTCATTCTCTTTTCTAAGTGTATATATAATATATATATCAAAGAGAGAACTAAGTAATTTTTGGAATAGAAGCAAAATTTAGAATTAGCTTCTGAACAGCACTGTTTATCTGCAGCAGTCTCAGATGCTAAACTGAGGTTTCTGTTCATCCTTTCTCTGGTCATCAGCACCTTTATCAGTTCTTAAATTTTCCTACTCCCTTTGTATTTGCTTTCTCCAGCCTCTGAATTCTGAAACAAAAACTTCTTCTTTTTTTTTTTTTGCCTTTTTTTTTTTTTTAGCACCACACCTGAGGCATATGGAGGTTCCCAAGCTAGGGGTCGAATCAGAGATGTAGCTGCTGGCCGACACCACAGCCACAGCAACACAGGAGCTGAGTCAACTCCGATCTGAGTCTGCGACCTACACCACAGCTCATGGCAATGCCCGATCCTTAACCTACTGAGAGAGGCCAGGGATGAACCTGCATCCTCATGGATGCTAGTCAGATTCATTTCCAATGAGCCACAATGGGAACTCATGAAACAGGAACTTTGAAATTTACCAAGGTTTGATTTATAGCCCAGGATGTGATCAATCTTAGAGAATGTTCCAGGTGCACTTGAGAAGAATGTGTATTCTTCTGCTTTGGATGGAATGTCCTATAAATATCTATTAAGTCCATCTGGTCTAATACTTCATTCAGGGCCTGCATTTCCTTATTGATTTCATGTCTGGATGATCTATCCATTGCTGTAAGTGGGGTGTTAAAGTCCCCCACTATTATTTGTTATTGTCGATTTGTCCTTTTAAGGTTGTTAGCAGTGCCTTATATATTGTGGTGAACCTAGGTTGCATGCATAGATATTTAAAATTGTTATATCTTCTTCTTGGATTGATCCTTTGATCATTATGTAGTGACCTTCCTTGTCCCTTAAAACATTCCTCATTTTAAAGTCTACTTTTTCTGTTATGAGTATCGCTACTCCAGCTTTCTATTGATTACCGTTTGCATGGAATATTTTCATCCATCCTCTCACTTTCAATTTGTATGTCCCTAGAAGTGAAATCGGTCTCTTGAAGACAGCATATATGTGGGTCTTGTTTTTGTATTCATTCAGCCAGTCTATGTCTTTTGGTTGGGGCATTTAGTCCATTAACATTTAAGGTAATTATTGATATTTATGTTCTAATTGCCATTTTACTAATTGCTTTGGATTTATTTCTGTTGCTCTTTTTTCTTCCCTTCTGCCCTTGTTCTCTCCTCTTGTGGTTTGATGACTATCAATAGTGTATTTGAATTAATTTTTATTATTTGATTGTGTATCAATTGTAGATTTTTGGATTGCAGTTATTCTGAAGTTTTGATATAAGAGTCTATATATGATTGCTTTAAGTTGTTGGTCTCTTAATTGCAAGTGCATCTCCAGTGTCCTGCATTTGTACCCTCCTCTTCTCATGATTTCTGATTTTGCTGGCATAATTGTGCATGGATGATTTCGTATCTTTACTCTCTATATACCTTTACTGGTGAGCCTTGTCATTTGCAGTATTTTTGTTTCTGGTTGTGGACATCCTGGTCTACAAATCAAACCTTGGTAACTTTAAGAAAATTGAATCATATCAAGCATCTTTTCTGACCACAATGTTATATGCCTGGAAATCAACAACAAGAAAAAACTGCAAAAACACAAACATGTGGAGACCAAACAACATGCTACTAAACAACCAATGGATCACTGAATAAATTAAAGAGGAAATTAAAAAATACCTAGAAGCAAATGACAACAAAGACACAACATTCCAAAACCTATAGGATGCAGCAAAAGTCATTCTAAGAGGAAAGTTTATAGCAATACAAGCCCACCTCAGGAAACAAGAAAAAGCACAAATAAACAAGCTAACTTTATATCTAAAGCAGCTCGAGAGAGAAGAACAGACAAGACCTAAAGTGAGCAGAAGGAAGAAATCACAAAGATCAGAGCAGAAATCAATGAAATAGAAACATAGAAAAGATCAATGAAACAAAAAGCTGGTTCTTTGAAAAGATCAAAAAAATTAATAAACATTTAGCCAGCCTTAACAAGGAAAAAATAGAGAGGACTCAAAAATGAAATTTTGAAAAAGGAGAAGTAAAAACGGACATCACAGAAATACAAAAGATCGTAAGAGACTACTATACGCAACTATACGCCAATAAAATGGAAATCCTAGAAGAAATGGACAAATTCTTAGAAAGGTACAACCTTCCAAGACTAAACCAAGATGAAATAGAAAAGATGAAAGGACCAATCACAAGTACTGAAATTGAAAATGTGATTTAAAAACTTCCAACGAACAAAAGACCTAGACCAGATGGCTTCAGAGGTGAATTCTGTCCAACATTTAGAGAAGAGCTAACACCTATACCTCTGAAACTATTCCAAAAAATTGCAGAGGAAGAGATACTCCCAAACTCATTCTATGAGGCCACCATCACCCTGGTACCAAAACCAGACAAAGACACCACAAAAAAAGAAAACTATAGGCCAATTTCACTGATGAACATCGATGCAAAAATCCTCAACAAAATACTAGTGAACCGAATCCAACAATACACTAAAAGGATTGTACCTCATTATCAAGTGGGATTTACCCCAGGAATGCAAGGATTCTTCAATATCTTCAAATCAATCAGTGTGATACACCACATTAACAAACTGAAGAATAAAAACCATATAATCCTCTCAATAGATGCAGAAAAAGCCTTTGACAAAATCCAACACCCATTTCTGATAAAAAAAAAAAAAACCTTCAGAAAGTGGGCATAGAGGGAACCTACCTCAACATGATAGAGGCCATATATAACAAACCCACAGCAAACATCATTCTCAATGGTGAAAAGCTGAAAGAATTCCCACTGAGATCAGGAACAAGACAAGGATGTCCACTCTCACCACTACTATTCAACATAGTTTTGGACGTCCTGACCACAGCAATCAGCGAAGTAAAAGAAATAAAAGGAGGAATTCCCGTCGTGGTGCAGTGGTTAACGAATGCGACTAGGAACCATGAGGTTGCGGGTTCGATCCCTGGCCTTGCTCAGTGGGTTAACGATCCAGCGTTGCAGTGAGCTGTGGTGTAGGTTGCAGACGTGGCTTGGATCCCTGCGTTGCTGTGGCTCTACCATAGGCTGGCAGCTACAGCTCTGATTAGACCCCTAGCCTGGGAACCTCCATATGCCGCAGGAATGGCCCAAGAAATGGCAAAAAGAAAAAAAGAAAGAAATAAAAGGAATCCAAACTGGAAAGGAAGAAGTAAAACTATCACTATTTGCAGATGACATGATACTATACCTAGAGAATCCTAAAGACTCTACCAGAAAACTGTTAGAACTCATCCATGAATTTGGCAAAGTAGCAGGATACAAAATCAATCAATAAACAGAAATCAACGGCATTTCTATACACTAACAATGAAAGAGCAGAAAGAAAAATTAGGGAAGCAATCCCATCTACCATCACATCCAAAAGAATAAAATACTTAGGAGAAAACCTACCTAAAGAGACAAAAGACCTGTCCTCTGAAAACCATAAGACACTGATGAAAGAAATCAAAGATGACAAAAGTAGATGGAAAGATATACCATGCTCTTGGATTGGAACAGTCAATATTATCAAAATGACTATACTACCTAAGGCAATCTACAGATTCAATGCAATCCCTATCAAATTACCAAGGACATTGTTCACAGAACTAGAACAAAATATTTTAAAGTTTGTTTGGAAGCACAAAAGACCCAGAATAGCCAAAGACATCCTGAAAAAGAAAAATGGAGCTGGAGGAATCAGGCTCCCGGACTTCAGACTATACTACAAAGCAACAGTCATCAAAACTGTATGGTACTGGCACAAAGACAGAAATATAGATCAGTGGAACAGGATAGAAAGCCCAGAATTAAACCCATGCATCTACAGTCAACTAATCTATGACAAAGGAGGCAAGAATATACAATGGAGAAAAGACAGCTTGTTCAATAAGTGGTGCTGGGAAAACTGGACATCCATATGGAAAAGAATGAAATTAGAACACTGCCTAACACCATACACAAAAATAAACTCCAAATGGATTAAAGACCTAGATATAAGACCAGACACTATAAAACTCTTAAAGGAAAACATAGACCAAACCCTCTCTGACATAAACGACAGCAACATCCTCTCAGATCCACCTCTTAGAGTATTGACAGTAAAGACAAAAATAAACAAATGGGACCTAATTAAACTTCAAAGTTTCTGCACAGCAAAGGAAACCCTAAACAAAATGAAAAGACAACCCACAGGATAGGAGAAAATATTTTCAAATGAATTGACTGACAAGGGATTAATCTCCAAAATTTATAAACACCTTCTGCAGCTCAATTACAAAAAAACAAACAACTCCATCAAAAAATGGGCAGAAGATCTAAACAGACAGTACTCCAAAGAAGACATACAGATGGACTGGAAACACATGAAAAGATGTTCAACATCACTCATTATTAGAGAAATGCAAATCAAAACCACTCTGAGGTACCACCTTACACCAGCCAGAATGGCCATCATCCAAAAGTCTACACACTATAAGTGCTGGAGAGGGTGTGGAGAAAAAGGAACCCTATTACACTGTTGGTGGGAATGTAAATTGGTGCAACCACTGTGGAAAAAAGTGTGGCGATTCCTCACAAAACTAAACATAGAACTACCATTTGATCCATTCCTGGGCATCTATCCAGAGAAAACCATGACTCGAAAAGACACATGTACTCATTGTAGCACTCTTTTCAGTAGCCAAGACTTGGAAACAACCTAAATGTCCATCGATAGAGGAGTGGATCAAGAATATGCAGTACATATACGCAATGGAATATTACTCAGCCACAAAAAGGAATGAAATACTGGCATTTTTAGCAACATGGAATGGACCTAGAAATTATCATGCTAAGTCAGTCAGACAATGCGACCCCAACATCAAATGCTTTCACTGACATGTGCAATCTGAAAAAAGGACAGACTGAACTTCTTTGCAGAACAGATACTGACTCACAGAAATTGAAAAACTTATGGTCTCTGGAGGAGACAGTTTGGGGGGTGGGGGAATGCGCTGGGGGTCTGGGATGGAAATACTTAAAACTGGATTGTGATCATTGCACAGCTATAGATGTAATAAATTCATTGAGTAATTAAAAAAAAGAATTTTACCAGGCCTCTCTCATTTTCTTCCTTTTCAGAGAAAAATAAATGCTATAAACTCTTAAATACCCTGACCCAAGTTAAGTGCTTTTTGCCTGTGGTGGTGGACCATAGTGTACATTTTGCATTTGTCCCTGCCCTGCTGACTTACTGCCACCCCTTTTGCCCCATCCTGGATTCTTCCTTCTAGATCTCTGTTATCTGCAGGAGTTTTTGGAAATGTGTCCACTCACAGTTTCTCCTACTATACTGTTTCAGAAGGAACTGAATCAGTGATTCATAGGAAATTCTGTCTATAGATGACAATTTTCGAAGTTTCTGTAAAGAACTTATATGCTTTCTTTGGTATTCTACTGCTCCTACATTTTTTTCTTTTTTCTCTTTTCCAACTTATTGAATCTTAGGGAAGAATGTTTATTGATTGTTTTATGCAACTCTATTTCCCCAGAGAATATGGTTTTTGTTTGGGAACTATAGCTGGCTCTAAGAGAAAGGCTGTTGAAAGGCTACTTCCATAAGCCAAGTGAGAGCGATGAGGGAGCAGATGAGAAGAGGCTGCACTGCATGAGGGCTCATAGGACTAAAAACATCAAAATAAATGCATTTCTGGTTCAGATACCATACACTAAATACATGTCATATGTTGCACAAAGTGCTATTATTGATTTTACATGAAAACCCTGTGAAGTAGTTAATAGTACATATAATTCTAAGACGGTGACTCTAATCCCCCCAAAACATAATGAATTATTTCATGTCCTCATAGCTTCATAAATACATAGTAATGTAAGCCCAGGCCTCCAAATGCATGACTTGAACCTTATTATTGGTACATCATTTTCTTCAATTAATTGTTTTGGTAGTCATCTTTTCTAAGCACTGAAAATGAAAAGCATTTTATTGCATCAGATTTTCTTTTGTTCCTACTGGTACTCTATGGACCCAAAGCATGAGACATTCAGTAATTTCGAAACTATATAGCCAAGACATGGTTTCCTAGCAACTGACAATGCCTAAAAGCCTCTTTCCTCTGTTTCAAAAATATTTACAGTCTACACATATTTTCTCTTATTTTACCTTTTTTTACATTTACTTTTCAAAAAATCCTATTTTAAAAATTCAGTTGTTATTCAAGGTTCAAAACCTTTAAGCCCGAAGGTCATTAAATCTTCATATGGGTTCACAGAATGTACAAAAATATTTGAAAATTCACATCTAAGAATCAAATATTTCATGGTTGAGGCTGACGTATGTGTGAATTTCCCATGTCAAGAATCTCAAAGCAGTACTAAGAGCTGCTATTAGAATAAGCAACATGAGCAAACTCTAAGGGATGATTCTTTTGGTTCCTAAAATGAAACAGAGATACAGTAGCAGGGCTGCTTAGCAGCCAGGCTGCTGAGAGAAAGGGATAAAAAAATATAAAGTGTACACTTGTGACTTCTGAGAAACCAAAATGAGGACTTAGGGGAACAGCTGACCCAAATCAGAAATGGATAGCAACAACCAGAACACAAAAGAGCTGGGAAGAGATTTCAGGGTCATCCCAATTTAGGTTCCAATCAAGGTTCTGCCAGTTATTAACAGGGGTGTCTTTCTGAAAATTATGATAATGCTGGGTTTCAATTTTCTTACCTATAAAATGGCCACTAATTGTTCTTTTAGACTGCTCAGCATCAAAGTCTCCCAAAAATGGATAAAATTCTTCACCATGTGAACTGTGATGGGAGACAGAGCCCGCCTCTCACTGCAGAAGCTTAAAATGCCAGATACCCTCTGCCACCTTTGATGCTACAACAGGTACCTGTTCTGGACTTAAGACCTCAGACCATTATCTCAGGGAGTAGAGGCAATTACAACAAAGTCTTGGTCCTCCAGCAGCAGTGGCAATGTTTCAAGGACTCAGAAGGCAACAGTACCCAGAGCCTCAACCATGCAATTTGCAAGAGCTATTGTGTGGTGGTGGTTGCGACCATTTTCTCACTGGACCAGTTATCTGGTATTATTGTAGAATTTGAGGCTACATAAAGCCTTATTCCTACATCTATATCCTCCAAAACTGGGTTTCTAGGCATCTGGGGAATTCTGTTAGCTCTCCAACATCATTTTCTTCTGTTGTTGTTTTTTATTTTTTCCTAAATCAAAGTCTACTGTCAGGCACTATCACTAATGATTCAAAACGGTCTTTTATGTAGCACCATTGTGAATACTGAATAAGATAATGCAGGCTATATAAACACCACAGGAACTGTAAAGAAGCATGTGCTCAAAACATATTAAGGCTATTATCAATTAATATGACATTACTCCTTGGCCACTTAAGTGCTATTTTCCAGGAGATAAAAATATTTCTCAGGCGTTAGACTTTTTCAGCCCCCTACTCTTCTGAAGGTTTATAGCTAAAGAGAAAAGCCACAATTTAAAAAAAAAATCAAGGTAAAGTACTAAGAAAATGAACACTAGAAGCAGATGGAGTTTAATTCAAATCTTCTTTTTTTACATTCTTCAGCAAAAGCTTTTAATCTCTCTGAATCGTAGTTTGCCATCTGTTAACTGTGTATAAATAATTCCTAATTTTAAGGTTGCGGTGAGAGTGATAAAAGTATACTCAAGATATTTAACCTGTTACCAAATTTGGATAATGAAACTAATAAATGGTAGCTTCTGTTGTTGCAGGAATTTTCTTTTCCTTCATTTAATGTATGCAATACTCTCACACACCTTGCATAACAAGCCAGGGGCTGCAAGGGTTTCTGCTAGATATTAGTCTCTTCAAATAGCTTTCATTTGAATGTTCATATAAACCAGAAAGCTTACTATGTCATAAGATACACTAGGATACTGCAGAGAATTTTATAGTACATCTATTTTTAAATTATAAAAAACTTGGAAATAAAGCAAATGGTTGCCAGTCATTTCCATATCATATGAGGCATTTGTTTGACAGAGTAACCCAGGGGTTATTTAATTATATAGATGTCACCTATGTGTGTTTGTGTTGTAAATGATTTGAGTAGAGCTCAGATACGATGAAGTTACATGTTATCTTGCATTTTTCTGTTCAACCAAAAAGGTAATCTCAAAGGGTACCATTGTATTGCCATATAGGGCACTAACCAGTTTGTACATATTAGCTACAACAAGCCTTTGAATGACTATGTAAATCTCCATTCTTGACAACTTAGAATGTTTTACCGTTCTACTGATGCTTCATCAAATAATGAGCTGAATAAAATCTTTGGCATGTGTTCCTTCTTTATTTGCATAAGAGTCATGATTTTAAATTTTTGAAAAAAATGTTTTAGTATGCTTTAATGTATCTTAGAAAACACTATATTTTAGCAAACCTTGAATCTCACAATGTCAGACCATACTAAAAACAGCACCTATTTATGCTATCCAGGTGTTTAAAAACGTGTCAAGTAAACACTGTGGTGATAAGACTTGAGGCTGATTCTTATTATAGCCAGACAATTTCATTAACGAGTAGCAAAAATGTATTCATTAAATGGATCCCAGGATGAATCCCCTAACCACTAGTGTGCTGTGAGATTTGGGTAACTAAATTAACCATTGAAATGAAAGGATTAGACTAGAAAATATCTAATCCCTCTTCTATCTAAAACCATATTTTAAATATGATTGCTATTAAGTAGCATTTTGGGTTACTATCTTAAATTTTGATGTATTTTTTTTAATGCCTGCACCTGCAGTATATGGAAGTTCCCAGCCTAGGGGTCAAATGGGAGCCACAGACACCGACCTATGCCACCACCACAGCAACACCAGGTCCTTAATCCACTGAGCAAAGCCAAGGATCGAACCTGCATCCTCACGGAGACAACATCAGGTCCTTAACCTACTGAGCCACGACGGGAACGCCTTTGATGTATTTTCAATGAATGAAATGATAAATGAGCTAAATAAACTAAGAAACATGTAAAGATTAGAGAGAGAAATTTGCAGGAATTCCTAAATTTTACCCACTTAGAAAAGAAATTTTGCTTAAGGAGAAATTCAGGAAAATATGAAACATATTCAATAAAAATGCATATATTGACTCTTTGGCTATGTTTTTCCCCATGCCCAGGAATTAAAAGCCTTAAACCTTCATCGCTTGATTATCTGGCCTGGCAAAGACGATTCTGATGAAGTTATGGGAAGAGATCATCTTTTTTACCTCTCCACTCACCTGATGTGTTCCCTCTCAAAGACTGCATTTCCTCACAAGTACCCTGAGTTCTTATCTAACCAGTCATTCAACAAAATTTATGTAAAAGGATTACTATGGCATGATGTCATAAGCTAAAAACAGACCAGGATAAGATGTGATTTTGCCCTCAAAGATCTAGAGTTTACTGAGGGAAAAGAGACACATGACTCATATGAATAAAATGCAACACATCGAGTTCCCGTCCTGGCTCAGTGCTTAACAAATCCGACTAGGAACCATTAAGTTGTGGGTTCGATCCCTGGCCTCGCTCAGTGGGTTAAGGATCCAGCATTGCTGTGAGCTGTGGTATAGGTCGAAGACACGGCTCGGATCTTGCATAGCTGTGGCTCTGGCATAGGCCAACAGCTGCAGCTCTGATTAGACCCCTAGCCTGGGAACTTCCATATGCCACAGGTGTGGCCCTAGAAAAGACAAAAAAAAAAAAATTAAAATTAAAAAAAAAATAAAATAAAATGCAACACACGTGATGGAAAGGATAAAAGTAGAGAAAAGGGATCTGGAAAAACTCCAGAATGCTCTCCAAAGGAGGCAATCCTTCAACTGAAATGTGAGGAAGAACGACAGTAATAATGAGGGGAAAAGAGAGGAGCACTCCCGTCAGAAGAAATACCAAGGATAATGACAGAGAGTGAAACAACATTATTTATACCTTTGGGGAAACTGCTAGTATTTCTTCCCAGCTGAATCAGAGATAACTGTGGCAACAGCAGAAACTCAGTCCAAGGAGTTTCCACTGTGGCTCAGCAGATTAAGAATCCAACTAGTATCCATGAGGATGTGGGTTCGATCCCCGCACTCCCTCAGTGGGTTAAGGATCCAGCACAACTGCAAGCTGTGGCGTAGGTTACAGATTTGGCTCAGATCCAGTGTTGCTGTGGCTGTAGTGTAGGCCTGTAGCTCCAATTCAACCCCTAACCTGAGAAGTTCCATATGCTACAGGTGCAGCAGTAAAAAGCAGAAGGAAGGAAGGGAGGAAAAGGAAGGAAAGAAAGAGGGAGGGAAGAAGAAAGGAAGGAAGGAAAGAAAGAACAAGAAAGAAAGTCAATTCAAGAAATAAGGGAGTTCCCGTCATGGCACAGCAGAAACGAATCCGACTAGGAAACATGAGGTTGTGTGTTCGATCCCTGGCCTCACTCAGTGGGTTAAGGATCCAGCATTGTCATGAGCTGTGGTGTAGGTTGCAGACGCATTGCTGTGGCTCTGGCACAGGGGGCAGTTACAGCTCCTATTCAACCCCTAGCCTGGGCGGGTCCTAAAAAATCAAAAAAATAAATAAAATAAAATAAAATAAAATAAAATAAAATAAAATAAAATAAAATAAAGAAATAAGAAGGAAGAGATCATGAGGAGCTTAAGTGAGAAATGTGGTTACTTTTAAATGTGTCTGATATAAATGAACAGCATGAAGAGCTTTAAAGAGGAAAGTGATATGATCTGGTTGCCACTTATAAAGTTGACTATAGAGAGGTGTGGTCAGAAGAGCAGCAAGACTCTGAGCTCACCTCCTCCCACAGGGACATCAAGATTAAAACTGTTCACAGCTAACTGTGAGAACAATCTAAAGACCAGCAGAAATAACTTCCACACGTAAAGACAGAAAGAAGGAACCACAAGGAGACGGAGAGGAGGGGTGGAGAGGTGACCCGCCAGGACCCTGGGGCAAAAGCCCACAAACAGGAGAACAGCCTGATAACTGCCGATGTACTCCATCAACATCAGGCTCCCCAGCATAAAATATCACGAGAAATACTTCAGATGTTTTTAATTGTGTCTACTCTACTCATGTGGCAACAGAATCATATTATTAGTTTTCCATTTCTTGTAATTCTTCAAGGAATGTTATTCCAGATTACTCTCAAGTTCAAAGGAATATATTCTTAGAATTCTTCCCATGCCAGGACATGTAGGACTAGGTAACTCTTCTCACTTCTCCTAGATTCCTTCCACAGTAACTACTGAACAGGGTTGTAGATTCAAAACCAAACTGGAGTTCCCGTCTTGGCGCAGTGGTTAACGAATCCGACTAGGAACCATGAGGTTGTGGGTTCGATCCCTGACCTTGCTCAGTGGGTTAACGATCCGGCATTGCCGTGTGAGCTGTGGTGTGGGTCACAGACGCGGCTTGGATCCCACGTTGCTGTGGCTCTGGCGTAGGCTGGCAGCTCAGCTCTGATTAGACCCCTAGCCTGGGAACCTCCATATGCCACAGGAATGGCCCAAGAAATGGCAAAAAGACCAAAAAAAAAAAAAAATTAAAACAAACAAACAAACAAACAAAAAACCAAACTGTTCTAGGAGTTCACACTGTGGCTCCGCGGGTTAAGAACCCGACTAGAATCCAGGAGGAGGATGTGGGTTTGATCCCTGACCTCGCTCAGTGGGTGAAGGATCCAGTATTGCCGCAAGCCGAGGCATAGGTCACAGACGTGGCTCAGATCCTGCATTACTGTGGCTGTGACGCAGGCTGACAGCTGCAGTGCAGATTCAGCCCCTAGCCTGGGAACTTCCATGTGCCGCAGGTGCAGCCCTAAAAAAAATTAAAATTAAATATAAATAAATAAAATTTTGAAAAACCAAACTGTTCTATTCTTGTTCATATATTTTAGTTGCTTCTGCTTTTCTTCTTCCAGGAGACTGAAAGCAGTTTCTGAACATCTGTGACTTTAACAAATGACTATGGAAAAAAATAAGTGGGCATAACAAAGCGGTAGATTATAAATGTGTTGATGAAGTTGTTCAAAAACTGGCTATTGATGTACTTTTACACTTTCATTTGCCATCTGACACAATTAAAACAATCACTCTGGATTTTTCTTTAGCTGTAGCTCATCTGCTCACTGTCAGAGCAGGATGCTGTTTACGTCTGGCTCAAGCCCAGGGCAGTGCTCGGAAGGCAAGGCTTCTCTTTGGAGCCTCAGGCTGCCATGCGTTTGGCCCCTCCTGGGTCTAGAAACACAGGCCTTAGGACTGTCCAAGTACTACAAGTTGCAGAAATGAATCTACTTTTGGAGAAAGGCTTGACTTATTTGGTTTGTCACCTAGATTCCCTTAAAATAAACTGACAGCAGAGGCATCACATTAACTTCATTAGCCCAGACCGACCTTTTCTTTCTTTGACATTTCCTGCTAAGGAATGTGCTTCTAAATTCTTTCTTGCTATTATTATTGCCTGTTTTACTCCAGTGTTTATTTTGCCTGTATGCAGAAAGGTCAAAATAGGAGAAGGTGGAAAGATGTAACGTTGCACTTTACACTCAGCACGCTCAGCATTGCCTTGGTTTTTGTTTGTCTGTGTTTTTCTTTGGTTGGGGGGGCACGCCTGCAGCACGTAGAAATTCCGGGGCCAGGGATCGAATTCCAGCCCATGGCAGTGACTTGAGCCACAGCAGTGACAACACCAGATCCTGAACCCATTGCACCACAAGAGAACACCAGCATTGCCTTTTACTGTTTGCTCATTTTTATTTCCTTTCTACTTCATACTCACATTTTTCCTTCCACTCATCACTGTACTAACCAGCTGTCTCCAGCCATGTTTTCTCAATGCCTCATATTCTCTTGAGAAGAAACTTAACTCATTTTTTAATGAAAAATTTGCCTGAAAAAATATCAACAATCTCACTCACTCCATAAGACAACATTTTCGGAGCTCGTTTCCCTGGACTCATAGCTACAGTGTCACCTGAATGCTATTAGAAGCTACTAGTGTAAAACCACAAAGATATATGAATAGTGAGTGTTCCAACAAATGGTTTCTGAGCTCCTATTTGTGATTTTCCACCAGGCTATTTTATATCTTATGTTTGATGGAATACAATTCACATTTTATGGCAAGATGAGAAAAATTTAAACATAAAACTTTTTTTTTGCCCATTCAGGCCTCCTCCTTCCCCGTCACTGTATCTTGTGCATCCATTTAATCAGACACCTTAGGAGATAACTTTACTTCTTAGTCTCACCAAGGCTCACAACTCCATTGGCGATAACCTTTCTTCTTACTCTTGTAAGGGGGCCAAGGACCCACTACTGCTTTATATGTGTGGAGCTGGACTGTGTAAACTGTCAATAATACATCACTTAATGTACAGCCCTCTGTCTCAAAAACTTACATTAACGGTGCTTTCACCTCTAATGGGTAGAACAGTTCTCAGAGCTTTCTGAGAGGCTATTCTCAGGTTATAATCCTCAGTCTGGCTCAAATAACATTTCTCATTTCTTTTTCAGCTGGTTAATTTTTTTGTCTATAAATCAACTATAATGAAAAAAAGTTAAAGAAAAAATAAAATAAATAGAGGTTAAGAAATGAAAAAAAATTTCTTCGTAGACATAATCTACACATAAGATTGTACTAATGTACTCATGTACTAATGTGTACTTAAAAAAACACATTTTTAAATACATAATGTGCCAATACATACTTGAAGAGAACATACTTATAAATACATAAAGGCTATTATTGAGTGTTAGGAATTAAACTGAGCAGGACCCTGTGGGGCTCCTGGGCACAAGCCTTTCTATGTCTCCCATTTTTTATTTTTAGGGAATAAGCTTCAGCCCCTATGACCTTCCCTGAGTTCCAAAAGGCACGTTCAAACAATTGCTAATCAGGGAAAGTGTAGGTCTCAGGCTGGCTTGGATCTGGCATTGTTGTAGCAGCTGTAGCTCCAGTTTACCCCTAGCCTAGGAACTTCCATATGCCACAGGTATGGCCCTAAAAAGCAAACAAAAAAAAAAAAGAAAGAAAAAAAAGAATAAATTTATGTAACCATATAATTCCAAAAACTTAGCCTTTGTGAAATAAAAAATGAAAGGCAAAATGGTAAGCAACTACTATGGATGAAAATAAGTAATATGTAAAAAGAAAAACAACCTGGATACAGAATGGGATGGTGATTAAACTGTCAATTAAACTGTCATAGCAGGAGTTCCTGCTGTGGCACAATGGAATAGGCATTCTCTGCAGTGCCAGGACACAAGTTCGATCCCTGTGAGTGAGTTAAAGATCCAGCTTTGCTGCCAGTTGTAGGGGATAAGTCAAAACTGTGGCTTAGATCTGATGCCTGGCCAGGCCATATGCCATGATGTGGCCAAAAAAGAACCAGAGACTCCCATACTAATTGAAGTAAGTCAGAAAGAGAAAGACAAATACCATATGATATCATTTTTATCTAGAATCTAATATATGGCACAAATAAACCTTTCCACAGAAAAGAAACTCATGGACTTGGAGAACAAACTTGTGGTTGCCAAGGGGGAGGGGGAGGGAGTGGGATAGACAGGGAATCCAGGGTTAACAGATGCAAACTATTGCCTTTGGAATGGATAAGCAATGAGATCCTGCTGTATAGCACTGGGAAATATATTGAGTCACTTGTGATGGTACATGATGGAGGATAATGTGAGAAAAAGAACGTATATATGTATGTGTGACTGGGTCACTTTGCTGTACAGGAGAAAACTGACAGAATACTGTAAACCAACTATAATGGAAAAAATAAAAATCGTTTAAAAAATAATAATAATAAAAGAAAATAAACTCATGGCAGAATTCAAATTAGCATTAAATTTTTTTAAAGCTTTACCTATATTTGAGTGAATGTGAACTTAAAAACAGCAGATTAGCCAACAAAATATAGACAAAAGAAAAATAAGAATGTGATTACTGTAAATAACACTTAACAAATATAGCCAAAGCTGCACTCAGAGAGAAATTCATATCCACAATAGTTCATGTAAAAAGGAACAATATTAAGGACTTGACCAAATTTCAATTTTAAAAAAATGAAAAATAACTATATAAACCTAGAGCAAAGAATTAAAAGGAAGGAAATAAAGCTGTCAAGAACTGGGAGGTAGGGGTGCAATTAGAATAAATTAGAATTCAGTGTAACAAGAAAAGTACATTATGTCTTTGAAATTCGGTAGAAATATCCTACTAAAAGATACAAAAGTAGACTTGAACAAGAAATTCTTAAATGACACTATGTACCAGACAATAGTCCATCTATAAATATTATATTATTTAGTTCTCACTTCTGCCCAAGGAGGTAGATACTTTTATTATTCTGGCTTTAATAGATGAAAAAACTGAGGTGCAGAGAAGCTAAGTAACTTCCTCCAGATCACAAAGACAGGAAGTAGTAACACCACATTTGCACCTGAGTAGTCTGGCTCCTGGCTCATTGCTCTGGGCTCTTAGTATCATGCTATGAAACTGTATTGGTGAAATGAATCAATAAAGTAATTTCAAACAGCTATTGATATATGTTTTCAAACTTGGAAAAGTAATTGCAAATTATATTTTAAGAATATTCAAGAACATTTCAATTTGGAAGAATTAGTAGAGGTAGATTAGAATACATTATTAGTAATGTTTGCCTACAGCTAGACTATATAAATCATTATAACATAATAGAAAGTAACAAAATTAACCTTATCAGAAACATGTTCAATGATGAGATTTCAATCAGTGATAAAAGCATAATTTAGCAAATGGAAAAATGTCTATTAGAAAATATTCCTGGAGTTCCCATTGTGGCTCAGTGGGCTAAAAACCTGACATAGTGTCTTTGAGGATGTGGTTCAATCCTTGGTCTCAGTGGGTTAAGGGCCCACTGTTGCTGCAATTTGTGGCATAGGTCACAGATGCAACTTGGATTCAGTGTTGCTGTGGCTGTGGTTTAGGCTTTCAGGTGTAGCTCTGTTTCACACCCTAGCCCAGGAACGTGCATATGCCACAGGTATGGCCCTATAAAGAAAAAAAAAGAAAATATTCTTATATCTACAGTGAATTACTAAAAGACTGATTAGCCATTTTTTTTAATGAAAGAACTGAAAAATAAATACATTGACATGTACCTAATCTTGAATTGGGTATTTTCCACATGTAAAAAATGAGAAATATATCATTTAATATATTTAAATATAAAAAATTATGAGTAGGCATGGCAGAAATCATAAAAATCATGAAAAAAATAATCTGAAAACTGAATATATGCTTAAAATAGATAAAAGAAAATATTTATTAGAGTACTCTACCAAATCAGTTAAAGAACACAGCTGCATCCATGGCATATGAAAGTTTCCAGGCCAGGGATCAAATCCAAGCTGGAGCTGCAACCTATGCCACAGCTGCAGCAATGCCAGATCCTTAACCCACTGCACTGAGCAGGGGATCTAACTGCTGCTTCCCCAGAGACAAGCCAGATCATTAACCCACTGTGTCACATGGGAACTCCCAAATAAAAAGATTTTAGACCCAAACTTAAAACATAAAAGATAATTTTAACAAAGTTACCCCCCAGAAAAGGTACACAAATAACTATTGAATATGCACTCAAATAATGAAATGATATAGAAGAAACACAAACCAAACAGAGTACTATTTACATGCTATCAAACTTTCAATGTTTTAAAAACTTGTAAAAATAATTCCATGTGGAGTGTCTGTCGTGGCTCAGCAGTAACAAACCCACCCAACTAGTATCCATGAGGATGCCGGTTCAATCCCTGGCCTCACTCATTGGGCCAAGGATCCGTTGTTGCTGTGAGCTGCAGTGTAGGTCGCAGAAGTGGCTCAGATCCAGTGTTGCTGTAGCTGTGGTATAGGCTGGCAGCTATAGCTCCGATTCGACCCCTAGCCTGGGAATCTCCACATGCCGCGGGTGCAGCCCTAAAAAGAAAAAAAAAAAATTGTTCCATGAAATAGGCATTCTTGTGTACTGTTGGTGACAATAAAAACGGTACAACTTTCACTGAATATAATCTGACAGAAAATAATTAATGTATGAAAGCATTCACAATCACTTTTGAAGAATTCTACACTAAGAATTTTTTTAATTTGGTGTATAATGTAGCAGTAGTGGCATAATTTCTAAGCTTGTATTCCTACAACAGGTGGTTTTTTACTATCTATCCATCTATATCTATCTCTTATCTATCATCTATCTATCCATCTGCACACATACACACCCACATATGTGCACACACACATATACCCAGTATTTGAGATTAAATGCATCATCAAGAAAGAAAATCAACAGAGATTAAATGCATGTAGAAAGGAAAGTGCAGAAAGGAAAGCTGTAGCCATGCAAAAGCTTACTCCTAAAGGGAATAGAGTGAAAGAGTTTCTGCCTCTAGCAAGCACAAGTGCATAGTGCATAATTTATTGTACATTTCCTTCCAATTTTACATAACAGCTTGCATTGTTCAGGCATCAGTGTTAGCTATATCAGTTTGATTGCTTTTTTATGGCAGAGAATTACAGTGCTGCAAAGGTCCATTATTTTTTATATCACATTTAATAAGCAATTCATTTTAGGGTTTTTGAACCAGAGGAAATGAAAACTTTTATCTCTTGCAGATGGGTATTCCTGGTGGCGCCTATATTTGAAGGAAAATGAAGCCTGGATACCTTGCTTACTCAATTGATTTTAACAAGTGCTTTATGTCACTGGGCCATGCTTTCAGATGCTTGCCAGAAAATCTTACTGAAATCTAAATGCTTGGAGAAGCTGAGAAGAATATTACAAAGTATGGAATGGTAATATAAGACATACCTAATCAGCAAGTCCTTCCCTATGTAGAACTTCTTTAATATTATATTTGCATCGAGCTCATATCTCCTGCCAAAAAGGGACATGATGAACCTGCTCGGGATAAACTGTTAACAGTGGACAGAATATAAAAGAAGGATAGTAAAGAAAGACTAGTGCAGGACTGTAGGTACTGCCATGTGACCCTGCATTTCAACTCAAAAGAAAATAGCATCCAAAGGATGTTGTGAGCTCCTGAGCTAATTTGTAGTGGAAATTTGTGATGTTAAGGACCTCACGAAGAAGGAAGGAGGTGTCTCAAGGGTGTTATTTGCTCCTGTTTATCATTACTGGGTGTTTCCTTTCCTGCCTTGATCCATTTTAGCTGGTCAGTGAAGGATGGAGTGGCTTTTCACAATTTCAGTCTGTTTTGGTTAATCTACTTAATTAGATTAATAAGGGGTTGAAATGGATGATTCAAGAAATCATTAACCTGAGTAGATACTTATTGCTCTTCAAATGGTATCTATATTTTGAAAAATAGTTCTAGAATGCTAAAATATCTTTTAAATAGCATTACAGGAAAACAATTGTGAAGAAATGAATAAATCGGAATTAGCACAGGTAGAATCATTGGTCATTTCTTAACAAAGTAGGGTAATGTCTCATAAAGACATGTTTTCCTCATCTCCAGAAATTATTTATTCAAGATATGCCACCTATTTCACATGATTGATAGGTGTTACTATCCAATGTCTAGAAATTGAACATCTCTTCTAGCTTTATACAACAAAGCAACATTTGTCTCAATCAATTCTCCTAAAGAGAAACATGAACAGAAATACCAGTTTTATGAAAATGTCTTTCTCCCTTTGGTCTGTGAAAGGTTTGCTATTAAGGTTCAAAGTTAAATTACTTTTAAGTCCTTATATTCCATAAATTCTATAAATTTTATTTTCTTAGCAATGTCACTTTATCGACATCCTTTAGGGTGGTCCAAATTCATGTATAAGATCAAGCAGTGGTTCCCAAGCTTGTCAAAACCAAAAGAGTAACCTACCTATATTTGTTTCTCAGGGCTGACAGGACAAATGTCACAAATGGAGTGGCTTAAAACAAAAGAAATCTACTGGGAATGGAACAGTTTTCAAAGGCCAAATATAAGAATAAAAATAATAGAAACTACTAGAATCCAAAGACCCATGGACTGAGTAAAATTCAGTATTATTTTGAACATCTTGTTTGATCCATTTCCTAGAATAATGACCATAAAAGCACAAATAAACCAATGGGACCTAATTAACCTCAAAAGCTATTGCACAGTTAAGGAAACCATTAAAAAACTAAAAGACAACTCACGGAATGGGAGAAAATCTTTGCAAACAGTGCAACAGACAAGGGCCTAATTTCCAAAATACGCAAACAACTCAACAACAAAAAAGCAAAAAACCCAAATGAAACATGGACAGAAGACCTAAATAGACATTTCTCAAAAGAAGACATAAAGATGGCCAACAGGCACATGATTATTAGCAGAATGCAAATTGAAACTACAGCGAGGTACCACCTCACACCAGTTAGAATGGCCATCACTAACAAGTCAACAAATAACAAATGCCAGAAAGGATGTGGAGAAAAGGGAACCCTCCTTCTCTGTTCGTGAGAATGTATATTGGTACAACCAATATGGAAAACAGTATGGAAGCACCTCAAAAATCTAAATATAGGAGTTCCTGTCTTAGCTCAGTGGTTAACAAATCTCACTAGAAACCAGGAGGTTGTGGGTTCGATCCCTGGCCTTGCTCAGTGGGTTAAGGATCCGGTGTTGCCATGAGCTGTGGTGTAGGTCGCAGGCGCAGCTTGGATCCCACGTTGCTGTGGCTCTGGCATAGGCTGGCGGCTACAGCGGCTACAGCTCCGATTAGACTCCTAGCCTGGGAACCTCCACATGCTGTGGAAGCGCCCCAAGAAATGGCAAAAAGACAAAAAAAAAATCTAAATATAGAACCACCATATGATCCAGCAATCCTACTCCTCAGCACATATCCAGACAAAACATTCATTCAAAAAGATATATTCAAAAAGAATCATCACAGCACTATTTACAATAGCCAAGACATGGAAACAACCTAAATGCCCATCGACAGATGAATGGATTAAGAAAAAGTGGTACCTATACACAATGGAATACTACTCAGCCATAAAAAAGACAAAGTAATGCCATATGCAGCATCATGGATGGAATTAGAGATAATCATACTAAGTGAAGTATGCCAGAAAGAAAAAAGACAAATACCATATGACATCACTTATTTGCGGAATCTAAAATATGGCACAGATGGAGTTCCCCTCGTAGCTCAGTGGTTAACAAACCCAACCAGCATCCATGAGGACACAGGTTTGATCCCTGGCCTCACTCAGTGGGTTAAGGATCCAGCCTTGCTGTGAGATGACGTGGCTCAGATCCTGCGTTGCTGTGGCTGTGGTGTAGACTGGCAGCTATAGCTCCGATTGCACCCCTGGCCTGGGAACCTCCATATGCCACAGGTGCAGCCCTAGAAAGACAAAAAGACAAGAAATAAAATAAGATAAAATAAAATAAATAAAAAATATGCCACAGATAATCCTGTCTACAAAACAGAAACAGATCATGGCCAAGGAGAGCAGACTTGTGGTTCCCAGAAGGGAAGGAGTGGAATGGACAGGGGATTTGGGGTTTGGAGATGCAAATGATTGTATTTGGAATGGATGGGCAATGGGGCCCTACTGCACAGCACAGGGAACTGTGTCTGATTGGGTCACTTTGAGGTACAACAGAAATTAAAGAAACACTGTAAATCAACTATACCTCAATAAAAAATTAAAAATAAAAATTTAGTACTGTTTTTAAACTGATCCTGATTATCACTTTTAGTAAAATCTTCATAAACCATTTAACCTGGCTTTTTTCATGAATTCATGATGTAAACTCCTTCATACATAATATGTAACTACCATTCCACTTGTAATGCACTGCAAATCTACCACATTGTTTTTTCTTTTTATGGTTGCACCTGCAGCATATGCAAGTTCCAGGGCTAAGTATCAAATTGGAGCCGCAGCTGAGAACTACACCATGGTCACAGCAACACCAGATCTGGGCCACATCTGTGACTATATTGCAGCTTGCAGCAATGCCGGATCCTTAACCCACTGAGGGAGGCCAGGGATCAAACTTGCATCTTCACAGACACTATGTTAGGTTCTTAACCCACTGAGCCACAACAGGAACTCCTATCAATTTTTTAAACACGCAAAATAATGTTAAAAAAGAAATCTCGTAAAAAATTTTAAAGTAATCCAAGAAAATAATGTTTTATATTTTGTTTACATCTAACTTAACATTTATTGGCAATAGATAATATCAACTATGGAAAAAGACAGGATTTATTATTTGAACATCAGATTTTAAATTCTCACTGACATTTACTAGCAATATATATATACTCAGTTGAATCAAATTCTGTGAGGCTTGATGTTTTTATCCACAAACTAAAAATATTCTTTTGCACCCCAAAGAAATAAGTCATAATAAAATATACTGTAAGATATGAAGTATTTATAGACTTTAGTCTTCATGCAGGCTGTGTGATGGCCATTCTATTTCTCTAAACCATAAACTCTGTGAAATGGATGTTATCAACTATGTACAACACCCAATCTATGAGATTTATGATACACACTTGATAGGAACTGATACATCTTCTGTTGAAAGTTGAAAGCAGTGAAGAGTAATGTATATTTGAAATCCAAAATGCTATTCTTCTCAAAGTTGTACTCTCTTGAGCTACAACTAAAAATGGATTTTCCTATTTAACAGATATGTCAAGAAAATGAAATGTTTAAAGCAATGCATGACAAATAATAAAACACCAGTAGGCAAAATAAGCCACTCTTGGTTATTAAGTCACTTATTCTCAGGAGTTCTTTTGTGGTGCAGTGAGTTAAGGATATGGTATTGTTACTGCAGTAGCTTGGGTCACTGCTGTGACAAAGGTTCAGTCCTTGGCCTGGGAACTTCCATATGCAACAGGCGTGGCAAAAACAGAAAAAGAGTTTCTTATTCTGGTGAAAAAAAATTGTTTTATATTTATATCTCAGATTATTGATTCTGTGCCACACTCCACTTCCTTACTCATTTTATCTCACACAGAAATATACAATCCTGATAAAAACACTAATGTCATCGAATGTCATCTTTTGTTATCCCATTTATGTAGAAAGACAGGTGGACAATATATTAAACTGGCAACTTCTTTTGTAAGAGAGCATATTATTTTGTTATTTTCTTTTATTGACAAATAAATGGAAAAAGAAATAACTAGAGAGCTTTTTACATTTCTCTTTCCCCTTCTCCACTTCCTCTCTTATCTACTGTAGCTCTCTCCAACACCACCCTGCAGTCCTTAAAAGAAAAGGCAAATAATCAACATTGCAATGGCAAGGGCTTTCTTTAAGAATTATGTTCAATAGGAGTTCCCAGTATGGCTCAGCAGGTAAGGACCCAACAATTCTCTGTGAGGAGGCAGATTTAATCCCTGGCCTTGTTCAGTGAGTTAAGATTCAGCATTGTTACAAGCTGCAGTGTAGGTCACAGATGCAGTTCAAATCTGGTGTTGTTGTGGCTGAGGCATAGGCCTCATATGTAGCTCACATTAGACCACTAGCCTGGGAACTTCCACGTGCCACAGGTAAAGCCATAAAAGTAAAAAAAAAGAAAGAAGGAAGGAAGGGAGGGATGAAGGAAGGAAGGTAGGAAGGAGAATTATGTCCAGCAAGAGTTAAAGCAAAATAAATTCTTCCAAGTGAACAACCAGCCAAATAACTACCAGCTTGGTAAGTATTTGCTTCAATTCTGTAAGCAATGGTCTTTGTTGGATTAGAATTGAATCCTAATTCACTGTCTCTGTGACCACCTATTTTTAATTAATTTACTGATACTCTACTAAGTTCTTTGAACCCGTTATCTTATTTTTCATATGATTCCACTGAGAAGAAAACTGAAACTCAGAGAAAAAGTCACTTGCCCAGCCTGTTACAGTGGTTAAGAAGTATGAGACTGTAGGACATAACCCTGTCAGTTTTTAGTAGCACTAGTTAAGTATAGGAAGTTGAGCAACTTATTAAACATTTCTTGCCCAATTTCATCTTCTGCATAATAAGGACAATCATAACATCTATCTCATAAAACTGTCAGGGTTATTAAGTGAGAGGAGTCTATGTAAACACACTTAGCAGAGTCTCAATCATATAATAAGCATATCATAGGACCTCCCTCAAACATATCACTCACAGAATATAAATTCTTAAAGTTACAAATCATCTATAATAGAAATGTCTATTATTAATTTCCACTGTTCTTGTTTAGAAGCAAAAGTGAATTTTAACATGGTTAAGGAGAGAAGTTCTATTCTAAATTGTAGCATCTACAAGTCCTTTTCCTATGAACTAATAACTTGACCTTCAAAACCACTGGTTATGCAGTCTGGAAAGAGAAAATAATTCTAAGGAATTTTTGTTTTACAAAACTAAGGTAACATTTTAAAGTATTTTCTTATTAAGATTTTCTCCTTACATGTAAACAACCCAAATGTCCATCAACAGATGACTGGGTTTGGAAGATGTGGTATATATACACAATGGAATACTACTCAGCCATAAAAAAGAAGGACATAATGCCATTTGCAGCAACATGGATGGAACTAGAGAATCTCATACTGAGTGAAATGAGCCAGAAAGACAAAGACAAATACCATATGATATCACTTATAACTGGAATCTAATATCCAGCACAAATGAACATCTCCTCAGAAAAGAAAATCATGGACTTGGAGAAGAGACTTGTGGCCGCCTGATGGGAGGGGGAGGGAGTGGGAGGGATCGGGAGCTTGGGGTTATCAGACACAACTTAGAATAGATTTACAAGGAGGTCCTGTTGAGTAGCATTGAGAACTATGTCTAGATACTCATGTTGCAACAGAACAAAGGGTGGGGAAAAAAATGTATACATGTAAGGATAACTTGATACCCTTGCTGTAGAGTGGGAAAATAAAATTTAAAAAAAAAAGATTTTCTCCTTAAGTACTAGAGAAATCATGAAGCCTAGAAGATAAAGACAGAGTGCTAGGCCAGAAACCCAAACTTAAGTTTCAATCTATATCATTCCAATGTGCTAGATGATAATCATTAAATAAATATGTCATTCTTACCACAGTTTCAAGAAATATTCTCCTTACATTGATATAAATTAGCTCATTTAATCAGGGCAGTAATCTATGAAGTTAGGTATTACAGTCATCTCCCCCCCCCCATCTGTGGTTTTAGTTTCACGGTTTCAGTTACCTGCAGTCAACCATGATCCAAAAATACTAAATGGAAAATTCCAGAAATAAATAATTCGTTAAGTTCTAAATTTCACGCTATTCTGAGTCGCATGATAAAATTTCGCTGCCCTGCTCTGTCCTACAGGGCGTGAATCATCTTTGTCTAGCACATCCCACTCGTTCGTAGCCGGTTCAGTTATCAGATAGACTGTCCTGGTGTCACAGTGGTTGTGTTCAAGTGACCCTTATTTTACTTAATTACGGCCCCAAAATGCAAGAGCAGTGATGCTGGCAATCTGGATGTGCCAGAGAGAAGCTATAAAGTGCTTCCTTCAAGTGAAAAAGTGAAAATTCTTGATTTAAGGAAAGAAAAAAAATCATATGCTGAGATTACAAAGATCCACAGTAACAACAAATCTTCTACCTATGAAATCGTGAAGAAGGAAAAAGAACTTTGTGCTAGTTTTGCTGTCACATCTCAAATGTATAGGAAGAAACACTGTTCACATAGAGCATAGTGCTATCTGCAGGTTCAGGCACCCAGTGGGGGTCTTGGAACATAACCACTGCACATACATGGGGCTCCGGGATTTTTATTTCCAGTTAGCAGATGAGAGAACTGAGGCTGAAAAGATTAAGAAATATATTCAGGGTCACACATCTAATGAGTGACAGAGCTCCACAGATGGAGTACTCCTGGGAAGTTAAGAAACCACCTGGGCTTCCGTTCTCAACTGTGAGTAAAGCGGTTTAAGATGACATAGAAGGTGGAATCTTTAAATCACACTCCATGAATCACATCTCTGACCCAGAGTCATCTTTTATTAATGATTCAGTGGGTAGCAGTGGTTGTGAGACACAGGCAGATGTGGAAACCTCTGGAATTGCTAAAGCAGCTGCCCATATCTTTTCTTGATGCATTAGAACACACTCTGGCCCATATTTTATTAAATCCGGCCCCTAGGTGAGCCAAACAAGCATCACTTGTACAATGAAAGTTCCTTTCATCATGAAATAGCTCTATTTTATCATCTTGTAATTACACAGCTCATGCTGACATTTTCCGGTGGATCATGACTCATAAATCTATAGACTCCTGGTTGTTTATCGTAGGCGCACCAGACAGACTGTGCACACCTGCTAAAAGCATTCTGTAAATAAGAACTGTCCTTTCTCTTTCCAGAAGGAAACAGCACTAGGAGTCATGTTTGCAAGGTGATGTGGTCAGGTCACTTCTTAGGTGAAACCCTGGTTAGAAGAACTGGGTGCTGACCATCTGCTAAATCTTTTCCCCCAGAGCTGAACTACATGATTTCCAAACTATCTTTCAAATCGATTGTTGTATTATTTCCAAGGTAATTATGTTATAACCCATACCCCTCTCACTTAACATATTAAATTTTCATTACCATCTAAAATAATTTAGTAGGTTCAAGGGATAACCATGGCAAAAACACTGTTGCTAGAATTTAATCCTTCAGTACAGAATTTTAAATGTTAAATATTTTTAAGGAGTTCATGAGATAGTTGCCATAGAATTACTCAATAAAGCAATGTCAGCAGAAAAAATGTAATATTACTTACTAAATTAAAAATTAAGTATTTTATGTTCATAAAATCACCCAAAAGCAGCACCTGTAACCTGCAGATTTAGGAAAACAAAGGAAAGCAAAAAGAAACAAAAAATAGTGGAATAAATGTATGGAAAAATGAAAAAATAGCAGATCCTTTCTAAAAATGATGTAATAAAGCGTATCAAAATTTTTCCCAAAAAAAGGTAATAATTCAATAAGCATGTTTAAAAGCTGCATAAGTGTTCAAGTTTTTTTCTCCACTTTCCTGTAACTGAGATCCAGTAATAGCTGTAAAGAAGTCATAGTTCATCATATTAGAGTAATAATACATTATCTTTGAAAACCAAGGCCAAGAATTACCCATATATTTTAAGCTATATATTGATTTTTCAAAACAGTATATGTAGTTCAAAACACCTCAAAATTACAATACTCCTTAAGAAATGTGGGGGAATATTACATTTAATTCTGTACTATGTTAGAAAATGTTGATAGATTAAAATGATTTATACATATGTTTTCACTATGAAAACATAACAAGAACATCTCCCAGAAATAAACTAATGATCTTTCTTCCCAGTTTCTATACTAATTTGCATTTGCTACTTGTTATTCAATTTATCATTCTCAGACAAGTGACAGCTGGCACTAAAGTTTTAAGAAAAATATTGATTGTAAGTACATAATCGGTGGTAAACATGCTTATTGATGTTAAGCTTAAAATACTACCCAAAATAAAATGGAAACATATCATAATATTATATGAAAGATTACCTAAGGAAAGTAGAAAGAATGAAATAATATAAGCAAAAGTAGGAATTTTTAAAAATAGGAAAGTAGTTCCTGAAGTGGCTTAGTAGGTTAAGAACCCACCTACCATCCACGAGGATGCAGGTTTGATTCCTGGCCTCGGTCGTTGGGTTAAAGGATCCGGTGTTGCTGTAAGCTGTGGCGTAGGCTGCAGACAGGGCACAGACCTGACATCGCTGTGGTTGTGGTGTAGGCCGGCAACTTCAGTTCCAATTCAACCCCTCACCTGGGGAACTTCACATGCCATGGGTGCAGCCCTAACAAGAATAATAAATAAATAGGAAAAAACTGACAAATGGAATGTCAAATAGATCCTGGCACTGGTGTGTACGTGTGTGTGTGTGCACATCTTAATGATCACATACTAATGCATATATATTCATACGCAGCATATTAATTATTAATGACATATATTTTCCCCAATCATTGTTTTATAATTAGCTTTCAATTTTTAAAACTTATATACAGATTTTTCCTTTGTGAGTTATTTAAACTTACAATTTCTTTTCTCATCTAGTTGTCTGAGAAATACTGACTTTATTTCTTTATGATTTTAGAGTTTTGGCATTTTGTTTGTTTTTTTGTCTGTCTTTTTAGGGCCACACCTGCAGCATATGGAAGTTCCCAGGCTAGGGGTCAAATTGGAACTGCAACTGCCAGCCTTCACCACAGCCATAGCAACGCCGGATCCAAGCCACAATTGCAACCTACACCACAGTGCACAGGCAACACTGGATCCTTAACCCACTGAGTGAGGCCAGGGATCGAACCCTCATCCTCGTGGATACTAGTTGTGTTTGCTATCGTTTGTTATCGCCAAGCCATGTCAAAAACTCCAAGATTTTTATTTTTTATATTTAAGATGTTAACCCATCTTGACAAAAGAAAGTAATGAGAACAAATCCAGAGGTATTTTAAATTATAAGGGTCATTTACTTTATAGTCACATCTCAATCACATAAATACATTAGTTTCACCCTCCATTGCCAACACTGATGTGGTTGACCTTAATTTATCCAGGCACAATTGGCAGGCAAATGTACTGGAAAGTTCTTTAGCTGGAGCCAGAAAGACCTGTGCTTTAATCCTGTCTGGTCTTTAATCAATGTGTGGCCTCCATTAGGTTTTAATCTACAAGGTCAAGAAGAGCACCTCTATCATAGATTTACTTTTAGAATTAGGTTTTATTTTAGCTAAAGCACATGGAGTAAGACTTGACATTTAGTATCACTGCAATGAGCCATGGCTACTTCGCATTACAAAATGTAGAGCAAGCATCAGGCACTGCTGTTGTGCAACTGGCTTTTATAAAAGTGAGATACTGGAAGTTCACTGGAAAAATATTCTTGTCTTGCACACATTTCCCCTTTTTATTGTCTAAGAAATAAATGGTTGTTACGCAGTGCGTTGTTTAATTTTATGTGGCAACCTGACTGGGCCACAGAGTACCCAGACATTTGGTCCAACATTATTTTAGGTATTTCTGGGAGAGTGTTTTTGGATGAGATTAACATCTTAATCAGTAGACCAATTAAAGCTGATGCTCCTCCCTATGAGGGTGGGCCTTGTCCAATCAGGTGAAGGTCTGAATGCAATATAAAAGATGACCATCTTCCAAGTTAGAGAGAATTCTTCCTGCCTGATTACCTTCAAACTTGGGCTGAAACATCACTCTTCTAGGGTCTCAAGTCAGCCAGCCCTTGGACAAGAACCACAACATTGGCTTTCCTGGTGCTCAGGACTTTGGATTTGGACTGGAGCTTAAACCATCTGCTTTCCTGGGCCTCCTGTTTGCCAACTTGGAATCTGTCCTCTTCCATAACTATGTAAGCCAATTTTGTTTAATATATATCTTTCTATACATATACACATCCTACTGGTTCTGCTTCACTAAATAATACGGTAAAGTGAAAATTAAGTCCTGTTGACTGGATTTTTGTAAAGTCCACTTGCACTGAGATTCCTCGTTTACTCACTAGAACTGATTTGTGTCCACTCTTGTTTTCCCAAGAAGCCTAACTTCTTTAATTTCACATATACTCTGATAATAAGATTACCCTTACAATCATGGCATAACCTTAGTGAGTCTGTTATTAAGGATAACTCATTTATCCTTAGCCCCTTTTTCATTGCATTTCTGTGCCATTATATGCTAAGTAGCAATTGAATATATCATATTCATATAAACATCAGCTTCCATGTGTGTTTTTTTAATTTGGTAGTATTTTTTTAAAAACCCATATTTATAGGAGTTCCCATCGTGGCACAGTGTTTAACGAATCTGACTAGGAACCATGAGATTTCGGGTTCGGTCCCTGGCCTTGCTCAGTGGGTTAAGGATCTGGCGTTGCCGTGAGCTGTGGTGTAGGTTGCAGACGCGGCTTGAATCCCACGTTGCCATGGTTCTGGCATAGGCCGGCGGCTATAGCTTCAATTCGGCCCCTAGCCTGGGAACCTCCATATGCCACGAGAGCGGTGCTAGAAAAGGCAAAACACACACATACACAAAAACCATATTTATAAAGAAGACATGATTATAGCCTTCAAAGATAGAAATGAAATGGGACTCACAGTTAGGTTATTCTTCCTTGAATACAAGAAAAAGAAGACAAAGCAGTGCCTACTGTGATTCTAAGAATTACTGAAGCACTATACTGCTATCAACAATTAGCAAAGCCTTCCACTCCCACCCTGGAAAAACACACATCATCATATAAACTTTGATCCAAAACTTCAAACCCAATAGTCAGCATTTTCTTCAAGCACTGTAAAATAGGACTTCCTCTATCATTAAATGACTCCTTATCCTTCATAAATTAAGTGAATTTGATTTTTATAGAATAAGTGTATTTAGAATTATTTTATTTTAGAAGTTATAAAAGTAAACAAGTGACTTATGCCACCCAAGGAAATAACAGGCTATTTATGGAGTTCCCACTGTGGAGCAGTGGGTTAAGAATCCATTCTGTGGCTCAGGTTGCTACAGAGGCATGGCTTTGGTTCCCAGCCCTGCACAGTGGAACAAAGATCCAATGTTGCTGTAGCTGCAGTGTAAGTCACAGCTGCAGCTCGGATTCAATCCCTGGCCCTGGGAAATTTCATATGCCATGGGTGCAGCCATAAAAAAAAATGGCTATCTTTCACTTTAACTAGTCAATTCTATATTATGCAGATGCAGGAAAGACAGACTTTGCCTCTGATGGGTTAGTTGACACCATTACACGATTTTTTAAAGATAATATATCAGTACGTTTTAAATATATAAAGGTTATTTTAAAATTCATTTTATCACATTTTTATAATTTAAAGTTATTAAGATATTCTTGACTTCTTATTCCCACATGTTCTTTTACTCCTAGAGATACAAGTATCATAGTGAAATTTTTTCTAATGGCTAAAACTCTTGCGTAATATTCTATTTCCTGTGAAAAAGGATTATAGTATATAAATGCCACGTGTTAAAAGGCAATTTCAAACACTGGAAGTATTATCTTAACTGGAGGCCACCACCCGAGTTTAAAGAATAAGAATTTTTCAATCATTTAATAATATTAAGTATCATATCTTCAATTCCAATCATTTTAAACTTTATATCAAAATCCATCTCTTGGGAGTTCCCGTCCTGGCTCAGTGGTTGACGAACCCAACTAGCACCCATGAGGACGTGGGTTTGATCCCTGGCCTCATTCAGTGGGTTAGAGATCCGGCATTGCGGTGAGTTATAGTGTAGGTCGCAGATGCGGCTCGGATCCCACACTGCTGTGACTGTGGTGTAGTCCAGAGGCTACAGCTCCAATTGGACCCCTAGCCTGGGAACCTCCATATGTCACGGGTGCAGCCTCCAAAAGACCAAAAAAAAAAAAAAAATCCATTTCTTCAGTGTTTGATATCAGATATAAATGTGCAAATGGCTGTTTTTCAACATCTTGCCAGTCTCCAAAGCATATTTTACCCTTTTTGGGTCTCTATGTCCATAACACATGGTTGTTAACAGAATCAGAACTCCAGGTCTGTATTCCACACAGTACCAAATCTGCAAAACAAACCATTCCAGCACATAAACTCCACTGATGACCTATCTAACCCTGACAGCAATGATTTTGATGCGGCAGAAATGAAGACAGCTATGGCCGTGTGCCCTTTAGAAGCCGTCAAAATTGTTCAACATCAAGAGAAAAAAAAAAAAAGAAAAGAAATCGTCACAATGCAAATGCTTATTTCAATGTAAATATACGCTACGATAACCAAATACACAAATAACTGACTTTGTTTTGTGTACACAGAAGGGTAGGCAGTCTTTAGAAAACATAAAGAATTAGTAGTGATAACTGCAGAACATCAGAATCAGTGAGATAAAGGAAAATAAGTAAATAAATAAATAATGCTAAACCAGCTTCCTTAGCAACTAACCAATGACACTAAAATGAAAAGGATTTTTCCTGTCTGTTCTGAACTATCTGCTGCTACAGAAGTTGCTTTTATAGGCTCACACAGCGTAGTATCTGTTTTAAGGTTTTTTCATTACCTCAATGTCCAAAAGTCATGGGATTCTGTCAACATGTAAAAGTCATTTAAATACAAATGTTTTTCTATCCATTATTTAGAATAAGTCTTTAAGAACCATAAAACACAAAAACCAGAGAATTTCATTGGATTTTTAACACTGTATTGAAATCCATAATTTTTTTTTGTATTCTTTATTGTGTGGAATTGTGAGACTACAAAAAAAAAAATCAATGGTGAGAATGTCTGGAACTACATTTGTATGAGAAATGTGGTGGGAAGATGACTTTGCAATAACGATAAAAATAAAACATCTTGGCAACAAAGCAAGGAGCCAGAATCTGTTTGGAGATGCAGAGAGAGAAGTTTCTCCATGATAAGTGGGGGCTAACAAGGGACACCCAGAAGGACGTTCAACCCCAACGAAGCAGCCAATGATACATTCTGTAGAAAATATGTCACATAAAATAAAATCAAATCTAGGGATCCAATTAGATGCAGAGAACATGGATACAGAATAGTGTGTATGAAAAGGACTAAAAGATTGAGTGTTTTGATGCTGAATGAAACATGGAGTTCAGAGGCACAACATCATCTGGATTTGGATTTGCTGTATAGCTTTTGCTTAGCATCCTTATCTTAATGGATACAACTAGATACACATGATTTCATTTTAAAAACCATTTTGTAGTTAAGTATCTGTTAACAGCTAAGAGAATTATTTGTTCAACTACCAAATTTATAATTTTATTGTGTATATAATTTGATACACAAAGAAGGTTAAAAGTGTTCCCCACACTTTAAGCAACCTGGAACCTTGTTAAAAATAAAGGTTTCCAGGAGTTCCCGTCGTGGCGCAGTGGTTGACGAATCCGACTAGGAACCATGAGGTTGCGGGTTCGATCCCTGGCCTTGTTCAGTGGGTTAAGGATCCGGCGTTGCCGTGAGCTGTGGTGTAGGTCGCAGACGCGGCTCGGATCCCGCGTTGCTGTGGCTCTGGTGTAGGCCGGTGGCTACAGCTCCGATTTGACCCCTAGCATGGGAACCTCCATTTGCCACGGGAGCGGCCCAAGAAATAGCAAAAAGACAATAAATAAATCAATTAATTAATTAATTAATTAATTAAATAAAGGTTCCAGGGCCCTCTACAATTGGATTAAGTGAGCTCCTTGAGAAGCAGTAACATCACCAGCTGTTTTTAACCCTTTAGCATCCCTCAGCATAGAACACAATGATGCACTTACTATCACTGTGCATACAGGATTTCATGTTGTACTTCTCATTTGTTACCTTATGTAGACCTTTGTGTATTTGTACACAATGCTTGACTATTTTTTAAATCTTAGGAGAAGAAAAAGGAGCTGTAAGGGTGGCTTTTCTGTGAGGCAAAATCCAGCACAAGTGGATGAAGCTGACGATTAAGGCAGGAGCAGTTTCCCAGGTATAAACACTGATTAGGGTTAAAAAAAAATTCTGTTTCTGAGATATAAAAATAATAGGGATTGGTCGATACAGAATTACTGAATAAATGTTTAAAACTTGTGCCTTGATCTTAGGAATGAGGGACTTCTTCTTCTAATAACTCTTTATCTCTCATTCCTTTATCTGGAAGAGCATATGCATTTTTCTATTCAGTGTATACTTTTACCCCCCAAAATAGATAAAATGCAAAAGTCCTGGGCAGGGACTCTGCTCAGAAAATAGACCATGGTCTGTGGGCGAGGGAAAAACCTTAAACTCTAGTTACACTGCCACCTTCTATAAAACCAAAGAGAGGTTTCCAGCTCTGGTGAGTTCTAAGAACCAAAGAAAACATAAAAGCTTATGAATTTTGCCAAAAGAGTGAGCAAGAAGAGTATAACAATTGTTCTAACATGAAGACAGATAAAATCTCAGTTAATAACAACACTAATAGAACACCCTCCCCCTCAAAAGTAACTGGCAAAGACTTAAGGAGGTGTCTGCAGGGAGGGAGGAGGAAAGGACAGAAGCAGAAAAGAGTTTCAAATGGCAGTAAAGGGACACAGTCCCGCTGGCCGCTTCAGGACTTCAGCAGGAAGTCACAAAAGCCTCTGGGAGTTCCCCATTCCCCATCAGGACCATGGGCACCCCAATACCCCAAATGCTAAACCCACACCTCGCCCCACTCTGCAGCCAGATCCTCAAGCTCGCTCTTGAGTGCCGCAGTGACAGCAGGTCCAGTGATTTAGACTGCTTACAGAAATGCAAACCAGCACAAACTGGAACTTTAGCACCACCTTCTGGCAAACCAAAAGAGGTTTTCAGAGGTTTCCAACAGCCAGCCTAGTGAGCTGTAAGAGAAAACATAAAGAGAATTCTCCCACAAGAGGGAGCAAGAAGTATGAACAGGCCTGCCATAAAAATCCTAGAAAACCTCAGACACAGCAGCACCAATGAATAGTTCCCATTGCAAGACAACCAGTAAATCTTAAAAATAATCAAGGAAATATACTGTCACCAAAAAGAAAGTAATAATTCTCCAACACCCGTAGCTCAAACCTGTGGAATACTGTGATCTAGATGATAAAAAATTGAAAATAGCTGATCTGAGAAAACACTAAAAGAAAAGATATCTGCATCCCCAGGTTCATGGTGTAACTGAGCAGGACCCTATGTGGTCTTCGTGGGACAGACCCTCCCAAGTCCTCCACCTGACCCTTGTTTGCAGAAAATCTTTATTCTCCCAGGCTTCCCCTGAGTTGCAAAAGGTCGGCTCAAGAGTTAATGATTGGGAAAATGTGAACACATAGTAACAAAAAATAGCGGTTGGGCCAGGGGAACTGGTCATTTTAAACCATAGATCAGCCAGTAGGGCAGTCACAGAATCTTGAGTTCCTCTCTGAAAGACTCAGACAACAGTATCTGATGTACATTTCTGAGTTGTTTTTCAGCTACTAGAACCTTCACCAGATAGAAGAGGCTAACTGCATGATGACCATGAGCATGTAGCCACCAGACCAGCTGGAGCCTAAGAGTTAATGATACCTAGCCCTGTGACATCACCTGAAACCTCACCGTCAACCAAAGAGAGAATGGTGCATGAGCTGACCATGCACCCTGTGACTCACTCCCTCACTTTTCCTTTAAAAACTTTTCCCTGAAATCCATCAGAGAGTTCAGGTCTGTTGAATATTAGCTGCCCATACTCCTTGCTTGGCCTTGCAATAAACACGGCACTTTCTTTCAGCACAACCAGGGTCAATAAATTGGCTTTAATGCACACAGACAAGCAGACCCAAGTTTTGTTCAACCACAAAAGCAACATTATTTACAATGTCCAAGACCTGAAAACAGCCTAAGTGTCCATCAACAGATGAATGGATAAAGAAGCTACGTGTGTGTGTGTGTGTGTGTGTGTGTGCAAAAGAATATTATTCAGTCACAAAAAAAAAAGGAAATCTTTCCATTTGCAAAATCATGGATGAAACTTGGGGGTATTATACAAAGCGAAAAAAAAATCAGACAAAGAAAGACAAATACTACACAATTTCACTTGTATATGGAATCTAAAAAACAATGACCATACACACAAACACACACACACACACACACACACACACACACACACACACACACACACACTCTCACCAAACTCATAGAAAAAAAGATCAGATTTATGGTTACCAGGGGCAAGGGGTTAGGGGGCAGGGAATTTGAGAAAGGTGGTCGAAAGTTACAAATTTTCAGTTACAAGATAAATAATACTAAGGGTGTAATGTACATTATGATGACTATAGTTAATACTGCTGTGTGATATACATGAGAACTATTAAGAGAGTAAATCCTAAGAGTCTGCATCATAAGGGAATATTTTTTTCTTTCTTTGCTTTCTCTTTTTATTACATCTATATGAGATGATGGATGTTAACCAAATTTAGCAGTTATAATTTCACAATATATGTTAAGTCAAACCATTATGCTGTACATCTTAAATGTATACATTGATGCATGTCACTTATATCTTAATAAAACTTGAGAAAAACTTAAAAAATAGATACTTTGAAAAATCTCAACAAGCTACAAGAAAATTCAGAAAGATAGTTGAATTATATCAGGAAATAATATAAAACCAAAGCGAGCTCTTTACCAATAAAGCATAGATCATAAAAAGAACCAAACAAATTCTGGAGCTGAAGAATTCATAAAGGAAATGAAGATGTGAATAGCATTTCTATAGTCAACAAGACCAGATAGAAGATAGACTAAGTGAATTAGAGAATAGGAATTCTGAAATAACACAGGCAGAAAAAAAATAATAAAAAAGAGTTAAAAAAAGCATGTTAGATATATGGGATTCTAACAAAAGTATAAATATCAGGATGATCTGGATTCAATATGGAGCAAGAGGGAAAATGGAGCATAAAGTTTATTTAAAGATACAGTATCTGAAAACTTCCCAAACCTAGGGAAAGACTTGGACATCTGAGTTCACAAAAGTAACAGACCACTCCATTTTCTCAATGGGAAAATACCTTTTCCAAGACATATTATAATGAAACTATCAAAAAATCTAAGAAAGAAAAAGTGCCAGGGGGCAGGGGAGTATAACCTACAAAGGAGTTACCTTTAGGCTATCTGTCATTTTCTGGGCAGAAACCCTAGAGGCCAGGGGAGTGGTGATATACTTAAAGTACTGAAATATAAAATTTTCCAACCACGTCTCTAAAATACACAACTTACACAACTCAACAGCAAAAAAGCCAACAACCCAATGGAAAAAATGGGCAAAAGACCTAAATAGACAATTCTCCAAAGATAGACAGATGGCCAACAAGCACATGAAAAAATGCTCAACATCACTGATTATTAGAGAAATGCCATTCAAAACTACCACAAGATACCACCTCATACCACTAAGAATGGCCATCATTAATAATAAGTCCACGAATAACAAATGCTGGAGAGGGGGTGGAGAAAAGGGAACCCTCCTGCACTGTTGGTGGGAATGTAAGCTGGTACAACCGCTATGAAAAACAGTATCAGTTCTATGTAATCTATACATAGAACTACCATATGACCTACAATCCCACTCTTGGGCATATATCCAGACAAAACTTTCCTTGAAAAAGACACATGCAACCCGAATGCTCACTGCAGCACTATTCACAATAGCCAAGACATGGAAACAACCTAAATGTCCATTGATAGATGAAAGGATTAAGAAGATGTGGTATATATACACAATGGAATACTACTCGGCCGTAAAAAAAGAACGAAATAGTGCCATTTGCAGCAACACGGATGGAACTAGAGACTCTCATTCTAAGTGGAGTAAGTCAGAAAGAGAAAGACAAATACCACATGATATCACTTATATCTGGAATCCAATATACGGTACAAATGAATCTTTCCACTGAAAAGAAAATCATGGACATGGAGAACAGACTCATGGTTGCCAAGAGGGAGGGGGAGAGAATGGGATGGATTGGGAATTTGGGATTAATAGATGCAAACTATTGCCTTTGGAATGGATTAGCAATGAGATCCTGCTGTGTACCACTGGGAACTATGTCTCACTTATGATGGAGCATGATAATGTGAGAAAAAGTTTACAGGTATGTGTAACTGGGTCACCTTTCTGTACAACAGAAAATTGACAGAACACTGTAAACCAGCTATAATAGAAAAATAAAAATCATTATAAATGAGAAAAAAATTAAAAATAAATAAATAAAAAATTTAAATAAATAAATAAATTGATTTTCTAATGTTGGCCCATCCTATCCTTCCCAGATAAACACTGCTTGGTCATGATGTATTATTATTTTACTTTGAAGTTAAATTCAACTTGATAATTTACGTAGCATTTGTATCTATATTCATAGGTTGGACTGGCTACTTTTATCTTCTGCTGCCTGAGATAAGTAGCTTCTAAGATAACCCTCAATTATTTCTGCTCCTAGGTTCAAAGTCATGTACAATGATCCTTTAAGTGGTAGAATAATGTATTATATCTATTACCATCTTAATAATTTAATGGGCTTTCCAATTTTAAAACAAAGATATATTTTTTAGAAACCAGTAAAGAATAAAATATACATGTGGTATATAGGTATCTGTGTACATATTTATGTGTATATATATGTTTTTATGCAGAGAAAAAGTTATGAGCAATTTAGCAAAAGGGTATTCAGTAGAAAGATGAGAGATACAGAAACCTATAGGGTAAGAAGTGAATGGAAAGATCTAGAAACAAGAGTCCTCGTTGTGGTTCAGTGGTAACAAACCCAACTAGTATCCATGAGGATGTGGGTTTGATCCCTGGCCCCACTAAGTGGGTTAAGGATATGGTGTTTTTTTGTGGTTGTTTGTTGTTGTTGTTGTTTTGGTTTTTTTTTTGTCTTTTTGCCTTGTAGGGCTGCACTGGGTGGCATATGGAGGTTTCCAGGCTAGGGGTCAAATCGGAGCTGTAGCCGCCAGCCCATACCACAGCCACAGCAATGCAGGATCTGAGCTGTGTCTGCAACCTACACCACAGCTCATGGCAATGACGGATCCTTAACCCACTGAGCAAGGCCAGGGATTGAACCCTCATCCTCATAGATGCTAGTCGGGTTGGTTAACCACTGAGCCACAACAGGAACTCCAAGGATCCAGTGTTGCCATGAGCTGTGATGTAGGTCACAGACACAGCTCGGATCTGGTGTTGCTGTGGCTATGGTGTAAACTGGCAGCTACAGCTCCAATTCGACTCCTAGCCTGGGAACCTCCATATGCTGCAGGTGCAGCCCTAAAAAGCAAAAAACAAAACAAAACAAAACATCTAGAAATAAAGATCATATTATTTTCCTGAGAGGAAAGGGGCCAAAGTTAGGGTCTTACAGAAAAAGTAAACTAAAGACAGGAAGGTAATTTTACTTTTGGTTTACTTTCCTCTCCTCAAGCATAGAACTTGAGGATGTTTATAGACTGGAGGTAAGGAAACAATACATTTAGAAAGACTGCAGCAACAAGAAAAAAAAAAGAAGTGACTAATGTCGCAAAGACACCAAAGCTATCAATACTACTGAGCACAGGGAAGGAAGATGAACAATGACCACCCAGTTATAAATATCTGAGTACCTCCTGCCTTTCTGGAAAGCTAAGTTCAATAACAGAACCCAATAACACTTAAGTCTAATTTATTATCTCATGGTAAATTAACTCCTTTCTCCTTCTGCTGTGACAATCTGTACTTTGATAGCATGATAACCATCTGATTTTCTTCTCTGTGTTCTTTTAAAGAAAGGCCTTTGTCCAAGTGCTTTATCTTCCTCTACCGAGGCCTTGAGCGATCCGGTGATAAGCCCCCTCTCAACACTCACCTGGTACCCAACCCACCCCCTAATGCAATGAACCTTCCTCTGACCTTTCCCTTCCTTTGAAGTCTCTGACCACCAGCCCATGGATCACGCAGTGTTCTTGGGCTTCCTGGGCAACCTTCCAAGCCCATCTCCTGGCTTCAAATCTATCTGGACAGGAAACAAATTTTAGAGAAAATGTCAAAGCATCATTGAAGATTCAGCCCTCAGTGTTCCATAAGGAAACTCCGATGTTTCATGCTCATAAATGTGATTGCTCTGCAATGTAAACTAAACTTCCAAAGCTCTTCCTCATGATCAAGAAGTCAAGAATTCCAAGACACATGGAAAAATCTGAATTCTAGAAAAATCTAAGTCATGGATTCTCTGTCAGAGGTGCTAGAGATTCCAGGCCAGTCGGGTTTAAGTAAATGGAGGAGTTATCAATAACCAGCACACTTCCCAATGACCCAGAGATCCCCCTGTGAGTTTTTAGGGCACTGGGAGAGGCTTTTTCTAAGATGCCACTGTCTCAGCAACTTCAGAGGAGAAAAAACCTGAATCCAAGTTTAGGGAAAGTCACCCCCAGAGCTTTCCGTCCCCTCACTGGCCCTTAGGCTAAGGCCTGTGAAGTTTGCCTCTTCCTGGACCTCAGTCCCCCATCCCTTCACCAAGCCTCCAACCCTGATTTAGCTCAGGGTGTCATTTTCAAAGCCTCACTAGCCAGGAAGGACCTGCTCAAATAATATAACTAATAATTTTCCATGAGGAGTGGAAGGAGTACCTTGAGGAAGCCATGGCAGAAAGGAGCGTCCTTCTTGGTACAGATAAAAGTTGCTTAACCCAGAGTAAGACCATCTAAGACATTATGAAGACCAAATAAGACAATGAATGTGAATGCACTTTGCAGTTCCTAAAATTGGTATTCCTACTCATGTCTTCTTTTTGCAGTTTGTTGTTTTTTGTTTGTTTATTGGGGGGGGGGGTTGGGGGAGGGGTCAGCCACTCGCATGGCACATGGAAGTTCCTGGGCCAGGGATTGAACCCATGCCACAGTGGGGACCAAAGCCACAGCAGCGACAATGCCAGGTCCTTAACCCCCTGAACCATCAGGGAACTCCTTACTTATGTCTTCTTTAAGCATTCTCTAGGTCACCCAAACTACTCCCATGGTCTCTGCATTCACTCCCTTGGTGTCTACAAGATAACTGTGCCACTTCGTCAGACATGTGCTCAGGTTGCACTGCCATTGTCTTTTCTGTATTATTTGCTTTTCCAAGCATATTTAGGGCCCAATCTTCCTTTTTTGGTCTCCCTCATGCTGCATATGATTGCAATGCGTAAACAATATGTGTTCACTAAGATTTTATATATAAAAAAAGAATTGATCTCATTCAACTGGTTGAACAAAGAGACAATCAGACAAAAGCTCTTCTGTATCTCACTAGTTTGTATATAGCTTCAAATACAGTTTCATTGTTTAAGTCTACTAACATACGTTCCCCAAAGTCATAATTAAAAAAGGTATATTGTTATGTTGAGTGCTTCTCTTCCTAGTATTGCGGAAATAAAGTGAATCCTTTCACTCTGTAGATGTTGCCTCAATCTTGACATTTCCTCCAGGATAATGATTTTCCAACAGCGTTTTGTGTCCTGTCTTCACCGTGGCTGCTCTTTCTCTGGAAGTGCTCTGCATCCTACTGTCTTTGCCCACTGCCCCCCACTGTCAACACTAGACAAATGTACTCTGAATGATTGGTGCTCATTGCATGATGTCTCCTGATATGCAGGCTCACTAGAACACAGAAATGTTCTTGCCACTGAAAGGTTCAATAATCATACGGCAACTCACTTCTTGAGTACTGAACGTAGAAAGAGGTCCTCTTCATCCCAGCTAGAGTCTCTCCAACCAACTTAACCATGAGGGTCTTGCTTTCCATCCTTGGGGTCCTCATCTTGTTATCCATTGTTTCTCCAGGTAAGAGGGGAGCCTTCCATTCCAGAGTTATGAAAATATAAATGGAAGAGCAAACAAGGTCTTCCAAGAGTTTGAAAATAAATTAGATGAGGGTGGATTGTTCTACACCACGAAGAAGGTGAGAGGAGTGGAGAGTTAATGGTGGAACCATAAGGTGTTGCCTTCCAGGGATTTAACCTTCCATAAACGCTACCTTGAGGATTATGATTGATCTAAAGAAGGTGGAAGGATGTTTACAGAACACAGAAAATTGGGGGAACTGGAAAAACAGAAAGTGAATGGTGATAAGAAGGAGGGCCAGAGTGAAGAGAAGGCTGCTCCCCATAATCTGTGGGTCACAGAACCCTCAGATCCCTGATCTAGGCAAGGGCTTATGTGGAAATTACTTCATATATGGTGGGGGTTAAGATTCCATTTCCCCACTTAACCAAATAACCAATGAAACAGGCGCATTTATTGAATAATAAATCTGACCCTCCCAAATTAACTTTAAAATCCACCAAAACTATGTAAGATAAATATATATTAATCTTGTGCTTATCACTGGGATTTTTAGTATTCTCTATTGACATCTTTTCTGATGCAGGACTCCCTTAGACCACATTTTAATACTAGGAATTCAAGATTTCCCTAATTGTTTTTGGTTTTTTTCAGTCAAGATAAAATTCACTCTTTTAAAGTGTACCATTTTAGGGAGTTCCTGGCAGCTCAGTGGGTTAAGGATCTGGCATTGTCATTACTGTGGCTCTGGCTACAGATGTGGCGCAGGTTTGATCCCCGGCCTGGGAACTTCTGCATGCTGCAGGAGCAGCCAAAAAATAATAATAATAAAGTGTACCATTTCAGTGTTTTCTGTATATTACTAAAGCTACTATCCAACTCTAGAACATTCCGTAGTCCCCAAAAGAATCTCCACATTCATTAGGAGTCATTTCCCATCCTAGGCTTACCTCAGACCCTGGCAACTATTAATCAACTTTCTTTCTCTATCAATTTACCTATTCTGGACATTTAAAATAATTATACAACATGTGACCCTCTGTGTCTGTTTTCACAAGATTTTTCAAAGTTCATGCATGTTATAGCATGCATCAATACTCAATCCCTTTTCAGTAGATGAACAGTATTCTGTTAAATGGATAAACTACCTTTTATTCATCCAGTCATTAGTTTATGGGCGTTTCAATTGTTTCTAGTTTGGAGCTATTATAAAAAAATGTTTCCCTGAATATTTTCATCCAAGTTTTTGTGTGGATACATTTTCAAGTATCTTGGGTATATGCCAAGGAATAGAACTGCTGTGTTTTATGGTTACACTATGTTTACATTTCTGAGGAATTGCCAAACTATTTTCCACAGCTTCATCCTTCATTTTACAATCCCACCAGCAGTGCATGAGGGTCCCCATTTCTCCATATTCACTAACACCTGCTATTGTCTGTCTCTTTTATTACAGTCTTCCCAGTTGGTGCAAAGTGATATTCTGTTGTAGTTTTAATTTGTATTTTAATTTGCAACATTAATGGAGTTCAGCATTTTTAAGTGTATATTGACCATTTGTATATTTTTATTTTGGTTTTTTTTTATTATTGGGTTCCTAGTTCTTTATATATTCTGGACACTATGCCTTTAAACAGATATAGGTCTGCTAATATTCTCCCCCCCCCCTTTCTCTTTGGCTGTGCCTGAAGCATGTGTAAGTTTCCAGGCCAGGGGCCACAGCAGCAACTGAGCCCCTGCAGTGACAATGCCAGATCCTTAACTTTCTGTACCACAAGGGAACTTCCTCCCCCATTGTTTTCGAGTTGTTTCTTTTTAAAAAAAAAATATTTTACTGGACATAGCTGTACCAGTAAATATGTTTTCAAGTTCAAGTTAGAAACAATTCAGATTCAATTATCTCTGTGAGCAGATGTCATGATTTTATATGCAGAAACCCTAAGATGCCACCAAAAAACTTTGCAGTAAAAAAAAATTTAAGTTACAGAATACAAAATCGGTAAGTGAAAACCAGTTGCATTTCTATTTACTAACAACAAACTATTCAAAAAAGAAATTATGAAACCAATTCCACTTACAGTAGAAGCAAAAGAATAAAATACCTGGAGTTCCTGTCGTGGCTCAGCAGTAATGAACCCGACTAGTATCCATGAGATAGGTTCGATCCCTGGCCTTGCTCAATGGGTTAGGGACCCGACGTTGCTGTGACCTGTGCTGTAGGTCACAGATGAGGCTCAGATCCAGCATTGCTGTGGCTGTGGTGTAGGCTGACAGCTACAGCTCTGATTTGACCCCTAGCCTGGGAACTTCCACAGGCACAGGTGTGGCCCTAAAAAGGTAAAGCAAAAAAAAAAAAAAAAGAATGAAATACTTAAGAATACAACTTAACCAATGAGGTGAAAGATTTGTACACTGAAAACTATGAAATACTGATGAAAGAAATTAAAGACATAAATTAATGGAAGGATATCTCCTGTTCATCAATTGAAAGAATTGTTAAAATGCTCATAGTACTGAAAACAATAAAATCCCTATGAAAATCTCAATGTCATTTTTTGGGGGGCCAATCCCATGGTATATGGAAGTTCCCAGTCAGGGATCAAACCCATGCCACTGTTTACAGAATTAGAAAAAAAATCCTAAAACAGTTTTTTTTTTTTTTTTTTTGCCTTTTTTTGTTGTTGTTGTTGTTGCTATTTCTTGGGCCGCTCCCGCGGCATATGGAGGTTCCCAGGCTAGGGGTTGAATCGGAGCTGTAGCCACCGGCCTACGCCAGAGCCACAGCAACGCGGGATCCGAGCCGAGTCTGCAACCTACACCACAGCTCAGGGCAACGCCGGATCATTAACCCACTGAGCAAGGGCAGGGACCAAACCCGCAACCTCATGGTTCCTAGTCGGATTCGTTAACCACTGCGCCACGACGGGAACTCCCTAAAACAGTTTTTTAAAAATTTTACACAAAGATTTTAGAAAATTTTTTAAAGAAAGGAAAGAGAGAAGAAAGAGTGAGTCCTAAAATTCAGATGGAGCCACAAAAGCCCCTGAATAGCAAAAAAACAAAGCTGGCAGCATCACAGTTCATAACTTCAAAATATATAATTTTAAAAGTATGGTCCTGACATAAAAACAGATATGTTAACAATGGAAGAGAATAGAGAGGCCAGAAGTAAGGTCCCACACACAGAGTGAACTGATATTCAATAAAAGTGCCAAGACTACACAACGGAGAAAGGACAGTCTCTTCTACAAATTGTGTTAGGAAAACTGGATAGCCACATGCAAAAGAGTACATTTATAGAGAAAAATCAATTCAAAATATATTAAAGATTTAAACATGAAACTGTAAAATTTCTAGAAGAACACATGGAGGAAGAGCTTCATGACACTGGTCTTTGCAATGATTTCTTATGCACCAAGCACAAGCAACAAGGGCAAAACCAAACAAGTGGATCTACATCAAACTAAAAAGCTTCTGCACAACAAATGGAACAATCAACAGAGCGAAGAGATTATCTATGGAATCATAGAAAATATGTGCAAACCCTATCCCCAATAAGGGTTTGCAAGTTTCCTGCAAAATATAGAAGGAACTCACACGACTCAATAGCCAAAAATAATAATAAACCAATTAAAAATGGGCAAAACAGAATTCCCATTGTGGCTCAGTCGTTAACACACCTGACTAGGATCCATAAGGACGTGGCTTCGATCCCTGGCCTTGCTCAGTGGGTTAAGGATCCAACGTTGCCGTAAGCTGCGGTGTAGGTCACAGACATGGCTAGGATCTGGCATTGCTGTGGCTGTGGCGTAGGCCAGCAGCTGTAGCTCCAATTCGACCCCTAGCTGGGAACATTCATATGCCATGGGTGCAGCCCTAAAAAGACAAAAGACCAAAAAAGATGGCAAAGGACCTAAATAAATGTTTTTCCAAAGAAGATATGCAAATATCCAAAAAGAATACACAAAAGGTGGGTTTTTTTGTTCACTACGGCATTATTCATTCACATCATCCAAGATATGGTAACAACCTAATTGTCTGTCAATGGATAAATGGGTAAAGAAGTTGTGATATACACATGCGTGCACATATGTAGATGTCTGTGTATGTGTATGTGCATATATACACACATATATATACATATGCGCATATACACACATATATACATATGTGCATATACACACATATATACATGTGCGCATATACACACATATATACATATGTGCATATACACACATATATATACATATGTGCATATATACATATATATATATAACTCGGCCTTAAAAAAATGGAAATGATTCCATTTGCAATGATACGGACAAACCTGAAGGACATTATGCTAAGTCAAGTAAGCAAGACACGGAAAGAACAGTACTGTATGATCTCATTTATACGTGGGATGTAAAAAAGCAAATCTCAAAGAAGTGGATAGTATAATGATTGTCGCCAGAGGATGGGTGTGGGGGGATGGAAAGATGTTGGTCAAAGGGTATAAACTTTCAGTTATAAAATGAACAAGTTCTAGAGACTTAATGCACAGCATGGTGACTACAGTTAATAATTAATAATACTGTACTATATACTTGAAAGTTACTGAGAGAGTAGATCTCAAGGGATATTACCACACAAAAAAAGATGATAACCATGTGAAGCGTTGGATATGTTAACTATCTCATGGTGGTGGTGAATTCAATATATACTGTCAAAACATCACACTGTATGCCATAAATGTATACAGTTTTTACTAGTCCTTCCTCAATAAAAGTGAAACACACACACACACATAAGAAGACAATGTGATATATATGTAAAATGAATTTAGCCTTTAAAAAGAAGGAAATCATGACATCTTGACATGGATGGACCTCAAGGATATATGCTAAATGAAATGTCAGACACAGAAAACAAATACGTGTGATCTCACTTATATGGGGAATCCAAAAAAGTCAAACGTGGAGTTCCCGTCGTGGCTCAGTGGTTAACGAATCCGACTAGGAACCATGAGGTTGCGGGTTCGATTCCCTGGCCTTGCTCAGTGGGTTGGGGATCAGGTGTTGCCGTGAGCTGTGGTGTAGGCTGCAGACACAGCTCGGATCCCGCATTGCTGTGGCTCTGGTGTAGGCCGGTGGTTATAGCTCCGATTCGACCCCTAGCCTGGGAACCTCCATATGCCACTAGAGCAGCCCAAGAAATGGCAAAAAGCAAAAAAAAAAAAAAGTCAAATTCACAGTAACAGAGAGTAGAACAGCGGTTACCTGGGGCTGACAGGTGGGGGAAATGGGGAGTTGTTGGTCAGAGAGTACAAAGTTTCATTTAGGCAAGATAGATAAGTTTTGAAGTTGTGCTATACATAGGACCTACAGCTAACAAGACTGAACTGTACACTTAAAATTTTCTGAGCCTAGGTCCTATGCTAAGTATTCTTACCACAAGTAATAAAAACAATAACAACAACAATAAAGGAGGTGAGAGGAAATTTTCATATGTGATGAATGGTGATGGTTTCACAGGTGTGTACCTGCCACCAAACGTATTAAGTTGTATACATACAACTAAACAATGAAAAAGCCATATAATTATTCAGTATCACCAATATATAACCCCCATTGTATTAATGAATCTAGCTATTGGGCATCAGTAGCTGTTTTCCATCTCCAAAAGAGAGACAAGCAGACATTATGGGCATCCTGATACTACACACACACCCCTCACCAACTACAGCACAGCTAGCTAAAGGAATCAAATATGGGTCTGGAAACACCTCTGAATCCAGCAGTCAATTTACTGAAAATACAGAGGACACAGGAATATGCCAATTTCTTGAAGAGTAGGCAATCAGAAAAATATAAACTGAGGGGATCACTACAGGTTAAACACCCAAGTTCCTCAACATAAAAACTGTAAGAAAGGATTTGGGAAGGATCTGAAGATTTAGAGAGAATATCAAAAACTGTAATGAGGAGTTCCCATTGAGGCTTAGCGGTTTAAGAACCTGACATAGTGTCCACGAGGATGCGATTCAATCCCTAGCCTCACTCAGCAGGTTAAGGATCCAGCATTGCCTCAAGCTGTGGTGTAAGTCACAGATGCAGCTCCAACTCAACCCCTGGCCTGGGAACTTCCATAAGCTACACGTGTGGCTGTAAAAAGAAAAAAAAAATGGTAAATGAGAAGGAAAAAAAAAAAAAAACCTAAACTATGGTGTCTAGGGATAAAATCCAGGAAATAAAACTATTTTTTTAAGTACAGAAATGGAAATGGTTACTATAAATGTAGGACAGGTCTTCTTGGGGGAAAGAGATGGAAGGAAACACCCACCTATGAGAGAGCAAGAACTGGAAACCAAATTGAAAGATTATGGTTTATGAGATCCTGTCCAGATCTCAGAAATTCCCTCAGTAAACGTGACCCAGCTATGCGCTTAAACACACTAGAAAGTTGGACCCAACTCCCCTGTCCCCTTCTCATGCTCAATGGATCATTTTTTTTTCACCAAGACAGTAAAAGCAACAGGTGATCACATCCCCATACTCCACCACCCTACACATCCACCAATACTATCTCACTCGCCATCTCTTCACACCCTGTGATGTAAGGCTAACCCCTTACATCGCTGGTACGCTAAATCCCATCCCCATGCACTCCTTAGGGACCTCACTTCTCAACTGAAATATTCTTTCCTGAATCATGAATCCCCCACCCCTGAAAAGATCATTAATTTTAATCAGAAATACATTTTGACTGTTCTTAAAAAATAATAATGCTGTTCCTGTTCAGCTCCTGCCTCACTTTGCTACTCTATAGAAGAAACCCTTGTACAACTATAAATATAATAAAATTCATTAAATTAGAAAAAAGAAGAAACCCTTGTTTGTCTTCTTTTCAACATGTCCACTTTTCTCTCCTGCATCCTTTTTTGTTTTTGTTTGTTTGTTTGCTGGCTTTTTTAGGGCCGCACTTGTAGCATATGGAAGTTCCCAGGCTTGGGGTCAAATCAGAGCTGCACTGCCAGTCTGCACCACAGCAACTCGGGATCCCCGACTCATTGAGCGAGGCCAGGGATCAAACCTATATCTTCACAGATACTAGGTGGATTTGTTTCCTCTGCCTCACAATGGGAACTCCCTCTGGGTAATTTCTTTATTGTTGTTGCTTTAATATGTTACAAAACACTTGAGATGTTAAAATATATAAGCAAGTAATACAATATAATGTTTCTCTTTCCAAAGCCAGAAGTTACTTTCTTTATAAAGGATGTCCTGGAGGACGCCGAAACTGCAAAATGAAGTGCGACAATGACGAATATGCAATTAAATACTGTGAAGACTGGACCATCTGCTGCAAATTAAAGCAAACTGAGTTTAAGGAAAGAAGGAGAGTTTCCGCCATAGCTCAGCGGGAAGGAACCTGACTAGCATCCATGAGGACGCAGGTTCGATCCCTGGCCTCGCTCAGTGGGTCAAAGATCCAGTATTGCCGTGAGCTGTGGTGTAGGTCGCAGATGCGGTTCGGATCCTGTGTTGCTGTGGCTGTGGCATAGGCCAGCAGCTACAGCTCTGATTAGACCCCTAGCCTGGGAACCTCCATATGCCACAGGTGAAGCCCTAAAAAGACAAAAAAAAAAAAATTTTTTTTAAATAAATAAATAAATGAAACAAAAAAGAAAAAAAAAAAGGAAGTGGTGAAAAGTCTAACTCTCTCTTCTTCAGGTTCCAGGAAAGGAAATTTAAAATGTTTAAAACTTTCTTGGCTGTACAAGAAAAATTAACACGATGGATAAAGGAAACTCTGATAATTATATGGGTAGATGGTCAGGTTAAAGTAAATATTTCATAAGGGCTTACACTCTGTTTTCATGTGTGTACTTTTCCACAACTTTCCTCAGCTTATGTACACAACCAAACTGCTATTTCAACTATAGTGCCATATCTCCACCCACCCCTTACTAACTGACCTTGGGTAAGTTCTTGAGTCTTTCTCTGTTCTCAGTTTCCTTATCTATATAATGGGATAACTCCAGTACCTATGTCACGGTGTCAGGAGGGTTATAGGAGTTGCTATACGTAAAGTTCTTAAACAATAGCTGACCCCAGTATAAGCTCCACATGTATGAATTACAATTTTGTGAAATCAGAGAATGTGATCTTCTCTACAACTCTTGTGAATTTACTGAATCATTCTTTGTGGCCTAAGATAAAGCTGGTATTTGTTAAAATGCAGTTTTGTAAATAAGGTATATTTTCTATTTATGAGATACAGTCTTAAATAAAAGCCATATCTTTATGCAACATTATCATATTCTAGTAATCTAGGACTGGGACACTGATGTGAGGGTAAGAAGGAAGAACAGATTGAGGATGGATGTCAGAAGTAAGACTGATAGAATGTGGAAGATGACACTGATATTTTAAAGCTGGACAAGAGAGGGTTAAACACAACTCACCAACTAGAGAGCGTAGAGAGGGCAAGGAGAGAAAGCAGATGGAGGAGGGTCAATAAAGAAATATTTTGGCATAAAGGAGTTTGAATCATGTAAGGGGTATGAATATTAGCCCACTAGGCACATTTGCAAAAGTATAACTTTTTTTTTTTTTTTCCTTTTTAGGGCCACACATATGGCATATGGAAGTTCCCAGGCTAGGGGTCAAATTGCAGCTACAGCTGCCGGCCTACACCACAGCCACAGCAATGCAGGATCTGAGCCGTGTCTGTGACCCACACCACAGCTCATGGCAACGCCAGATCCTCAACCCACTGAGTGAGGCCAGGGATCGAACCCAAAACCTCATGGTTACTAGTCGGATTCGTTTCCGCTGTACCATAATGGGAACCCCTAACTTTCATTTTGTAAATGAACTTACTTCCTATTATAAACCTCATTCTACCCAGTCGCAGAAACTCAGTCAATTCAGAGTCACTTCTCTTTTTCTCCAGGTTATTTGTAAGTTTCAGAGGAGTCAGATAGAGGTGAGGCATCTGGGAGAGCATTTATGTTAACATTACCAGGACCTCCTCTTTCTTACTTAGTCTTACTCACTAGTCAAGGTACGACTGCTGAGTTTCCTCTTATTTTTAATCAAATTCTTAAAGCTCTCTGGGGGAGGCTTATTCTTTAGTGAATGGTGTGATTCTGCCACTCAGGCATCATTCCAGGTTGCTGGAAATTCAGGTGGGACAATCGATGACTTCACCACTTCCAGGCTGACCTCAGCCCACAGGGATTCTGCCACTGGACTCCTCCCACCATGGAGACCCTGTATGAGGGAAGGGGACCAAACAGATTCGCCCTCACATATTTCAAAGGAGCAACCCTGCCAAAACCTTGATCTCAGACTTCTAGCCTACAGAACTCTCAGCCATCCAGTTTAGAGTACTTTATTATGGCAGCTTTAGGAAATTAATACTCCAAACTTCTTGAAATTAAGAAATGTATACTTAGATAATTCTTTTTTTTTTCTTTTTATGGCAGCACCATATGGCATATTGAAGTTCTCAGGCTAGGGGTTGAATCGGAGCTACAGCTGCCAGCCTACACCACAGTCACAGCAACGCCAGATCCAAGCTACATTTTCAAACTACACATCCACTGTGGCAATGCCAGATCCTTAACCAACTGAAAGAGGCCAGAGATTAAACCTGCATCCTCGCAGAGATTATGTTGGGTTCTTAAGCCACTGAGCCACAGCAAGAACTCCCCTAAAACTCTTTTTAAAATCAAATCCTTTAATTAGAAACATTCCCACAAGTAAATTCCAAGCCTAGATTAACATCTTGGTAAGTGAGATCTATAAAGAAAAATACCACTTGTATACATTTCTTCAAGATAAAAGGAAAAGAGGGAAGATGTGCCTTCTCATTCCTAAAGCTACAATAAACTTGACGCCAAAATCTGGAGGACATGGGAAAGAAAATGTCAGGCCATTACACTCATAAATACACTGGCAAAAATGTCCAACACAACAATAAATTGATCCAGCAATATATACAAAGTATCTTCATGGGCTTATTCCGGGATTACTAAAATTTGGTGACCAAAAAGGTAACACGGAAGAACCCAGATTCTGTTCCCCAGCAATTAAGCATAATTAGATGGCTATCCATGAAGAAAATCAGCTCAGGGAGAGTTCTGGAGAACAAGAAATTTTAGCAACACAGTGAAACAAACAAACAAGAAATCTGAGAATAACCACACAAGAAGACAGACTGAAGCTTAATCCCCAATGTGATAGTGTTTGGAGGCGGGGCCTTGGAAAAATGATTAGGACCTGAAAGTGTAGCCTTAATGGGTGGGATTAGTGTCTTCATAAAGGAGACCCCAGAGAGCTCCCTTCACCCATTGCATCATGTGAGGACACAGGACAGAGGGCTGTAAATAAGCCAGGAAGTGGCTCCCACCATACACTGAATCTGCTCATGCCTTGTGCTTGGGTTTCCCGGTCTCCAAAACTGTGAGAAATAAAGCATTTGTGGTTTATAAGCCACCCACTCCATGGTATTTTTGTTAGAGCAGCACAAACAGAAGAAAGCAAAACTTGGGACCAAGAAGTGGGGGGTTCTGCTCTAACGAATAATTTAAAATGTAGAAGCAGTATTGAATTTGAGTAATGTGTAGACGGAAGAGCTTTGTTGTGTGTACCAGAGAACAGAACTCTGCAGAGAACAGAACTTTGAAGGAGATTCTAATGAGAGCTCAGAAAGGGAGGAGGGAAGCCTCAATCTTCTTAGAGAATACCTACGTAATGAATAGAATGTCGTTATAAATATGGACAGAAAAGACCATTCAGATGATACCTCAGCCAGAAATTACAGACATGTTATTGGAAAAAGGAGGAAAGGTGATTCTTGTGATAAGTGGCAACAAATGGGGCTGAATCGTGTCCGTGTCCAAGTGTACTGCAGAAAGCAGAACTTGAAAGTGATGAAACTGGATGTCTAACTGAAGCAAAATTTAAGCAAAATGTTGAAGATGAGCTTGGCTCCTCCTGACTTATACTATAATGACTTATAGTAAAATGCCGGAAGAAAGAAATGACAGCCCGTGATGGAAGATAGTATAAAAAAGAATGTATATATATATATGACTGGATCACTTTTGCTGTACAGCAGAAATTGAAGGAACATTGTAAATCAACTACAATTTAATTTTTAAAAAAAGAAAGAAATTACAAACCAACAGAAGTGATTATAGAAGGGAAATCAAACTTGGAGATTTTGAAAGTTCTCAGTCTAACCATATTATAAAAAAGAGGAGTTCCCACTATGGTACAGTGGGTTAGGACCCATTTGCATTATGGCTCAGATTCCATCCCTGGCCCAGGAACTTCCATGTGCTGTGAGTGCAGCAAAAAAAAAAAAAAAAAAGAGAGAGAGAAAGTAGTCAGTAGAGAACACTCAGGGTGTGGCTTGCTTATCTAGAAAACTATAAAGAAAAGCAAGGAAATCATTCCTAGTGGTGAAGGGAAACAGGGTTGTGATTGGGAAAGTATTTCTGCAACACTTTTTTTGGGCCACACCCATAGTAGGCCAGGGATTGCATCCTCACCACAGCAGTCGCCAGGATCACAGCAGTGTCAATACCAGATCTTTAACTTGCTGAGCCGTCAGGGAACTCCAACAACATTTTTTAATTAAAAAAAAAAATGGTGGAAACCTTTATTTCGTATAATAGAGAATATGACAGTGTTTCTATACAATTTTAAATGGTGCTATTAAAAAAAAAAAAAAAAAAAAAACCTTAAGGACAAGAAAATACGTTCAAAATACACCACTGAGTGAAATATAACAAAATGTGTCCTTTGGGATAATTCCAGTCTTTTAAAGACAGCTCTTTCAATTTTCCATAATCCTTTTTAATGGTTTGACCTAATTAGATACCCTTTGAAGCATTAAAAAAGGAGTTAGGTCAGTTTTGTCACCAAAAATAGAAGCACGCAAATGGCATATTAATGATTCATATCAACTTCAGGATAAGAATAATCTCCAAAAAAGGTAGGAAGAAAAAGGCATAAAAAATGAAGCTTAACTGTATCTGCAATGATTTGTTTATTTTTTAAAGACATTTCTTAACTTTTTACTTTTCTACACATTTTTTAAATTTTATGAAATAAATAAAACTTAAAAACAGAGGCATACAAACACTAGAAGAAAGTAAAATAGAGGAGAACATTATATCATTCAGATTTCAGATTAAAGTGGGACATCTTAAATTAGAAAGAAAACCCAGATGTCTTAAAGGCCATTGCTGGCAGACATGACCACGTTAAAAATTAAAACTCTGCTTGACAAAACTCACAAAAAATTAAGAGAAAAGAATTCCAGGAGAAAAATGGGTAAAAGATATAAAGAACCAATTCAGCAATAAAAGACATACAAATAGCCAATAAGCATTACCAAAAAAAAAAAATCTACAATGTTACTAGGCAATCACAGAAACACCAATTCTACCACAGATGACTTTTTTTAATGCACAGATGATTTTTTTTTTAATTCTTATTTTGGCAAGATTTTTCTCAAAGGACATTATCCAGTTCAGGTGGACTTACGGAGAAATAGGTACTCTCAAATCTCATTAATGAGACTATAAACAGCTAAAATCCCCTTAGAAATAATCCAACCGGGACTAATAAAATCTAAAATGCACGTCCTGTTATAGAATAATCGTGATAAGAATCTATCTCATGGGAAGAAGAGCACAGTACACTAAAATATCATGTGCAAGAAACTTTACTGCAATGTCATTTATAATGGAAAAAAAATTAGAAACTATGTGTAATCAGACCATGATTGGCACGTCTATGCCATTAAAATTATCCATATATTTAAAAGAATATATTTTAATTGGCCTGAAAAAGTGTCCATGATAAATTATTAAGTTAAAAAATAGCAAATTACAGGAGTTCTCTTGCGGCCCTGTGGTAAGGATCCGGTGTTGTCACTGAAGTGGCTCAGGTCATTGCCGGGCTGTGGGTTCAAACTTCCACAGGGGAACTTCCACATGCTGCTGGCACAGCCAAAAAACCCCAGCAAATTATAGAGTATGATTTTATTACTGGAAATAATAAATCACAGATATATGAAAATATATATGATTTCTTATTATACATATATGATCATGCAGAAGTAACAAACGGATACTCATCAAATTGTTAGCAAACACATCAAAGAGGTTGGTACCTCACAAGGAAAGGATCACAGGTGAAGAGGCAATTATTAATATTTTCTTTGTATATCTTTTTTTTCACATGTTACAATAGTGAAAATTATATGCATAACAAAAAGCGATCAAAACATGGTTATAATTACTAGAACTCTGTAAGGAAAAAATTAGAAATTTCAAGATAAAGGTTGTTTAAGATATATGTCAACTGTCACAGAATAAACATAAATTTCTCATATAAATTTAAATATATTTCTCTGTCTCTTGGCCAGAAACATCATGTGAGGAAAAATGAATACTTTAAGCAAAGTTAAAAAAAAAAAAAAAAAAAACCTGTTGTTCTACATTTTTCTGTTCTCTCTTTCTCCTTAAAATCTGGGGAAAAAAGGCTGCCAAATGGGCAGATTTTATGTGCCCAGATCAATGCTTCTCTTATAGTCAAAAACGTAATTACCCATCACTTGCTTCCCGTGGTGGTCCCATGGAGCCAAGCATCCCCAGGCTACTGGTGAGCCACTGTTCAATGTATGTACCAAGAGAAGAGACTCCTTTCTGTTATGTGACCCCCGAGGGGGTGAGCTGTGGGTCTCTGGCATAGTAAATGGCAATGGTGCACCTACTATCTCCAAAGTTAATTTTCCTTTTTTGGCCTCACCCACGGCATGCAGAAGTTCCCAGGCCAGGGAGCGGACCCACACCACAGCTGTGACCTGAGACATAGCAGTGACAATGCCTGGTCCTTAATCCACTGAGCCACCTGGAAACTCCCAAAGCTAACTTTTTTAGGGAGAATTTGAAGAATACTTCTATTTCATCTGATCATTTCCAGGAAGACTTTCCTATAAACAGTCCAGCAGTTTCTTATTCCAATTGAGCCTTATTTGTAATTTACCATTTAGTAACACCTTTACCTTGTTCTCTCTGCAGAAGCATTGCCATTTTAAGGGAAGCCATCCAACTATACCTCTAAATCCATCTTAACACCTCTGCCTGGTTCTTGACTAGGTATTTTACTCCTCTATGGCCTTTATTCTGAGATTATCAGTGAGGAATTTCTCATGTCCTGCTGCCCTACTTTAAAAAAAAATCAAACCCTTATAAAAGTCAATATTTTCTTTTCTTGTTTTTGTCTTTTTTAGGACCCCACCCACAGCATATGGAGGCTCCCCTGCTAGGAGTCAAATCAGAGCTGTAGCCACTGGCCTATGCTACAGCCATAGCCATGCAAGATCTGAGCCACATCTGCAATCTACACCACAGCTCACGGCAGTGTCAAATCCTTAACCCACTGAGTGAAGCCAGGGATTGAACCTGTGTCCTCATGGATGCTAGTCTGATTCGTTTCCACTGAGCCATGACAGGAACTCTAAAATTCAATATTTTCAAAAACATTTTATTAAATTGATGTCATCCTTCTCTGAGGACAGAATATAAATCATTAGTACCATGATAGGGTTAAGGAGAGCCGAAGGATACCCTATATAAGCACAGCGCTTGCTCCAAGAAGTGGATGATGTAGAAGGGAAGGCATAGAGGTAACCAGATAATTACGCTCCAGATCATAAAGCATTGCTGGTACATCAAACACCATTAAATTAAACAACAGGACTCCCGCCTGCCTACAATGAACTAACTCACCAATGATCTTACTCTTTTACTAATTAGGTCTACTATTTAAAACACAACTGAAAAATTGATGGTTCAAAATAAATATTCATTCAACTAGATATGTGATGCTTAACATTTTGTGGGACACAGACCACTTTGACAATACTTATAAATTACTTATTAGTGAAAAAATAAGAAATTTATGAAAACCCTACCAAGCAGTAAAACATTTTCCATTGTTTTGTGACTTCCTAAGAACTCATGAACTCAGAGTAAACATCAACATTCTGTTTCACAGGAATCCATTATTCTGGTACCAGTCAAATCACATAAAAACATCATAATAAAGTAACATTACTTTAGGACCCCCCACCATGGGAAAGTCCTTACAAATTATAACTGAGCATCATGCCCTTGACTTTAATTTGGAACTATTAAAAAGAACAATATCTACATATGGATTAAAAGTGGACTTTAAAATTATGATAAAAGACATCCAATATTTTGATCAAGATCTCTTGTAAAAATTAGCAACCTAACTTCTTCTCCAAATTCAAATACTTCAATGAGGTTTAAAATTAAGAGTGTTAAGAATCACTGAGTGGAAAAGTTGAAAGGGAAAAAGCTGTAGCCACAGAGTCAAGCAATTGACTACAAAATTCCAAAGGTGAAGCAGTTCTATGTGTTTTCAAAGTGCATGGTATGGTAAAGTGGAGGTGAGCATCACAGGAGGTGAGAGAGTCAATAAATGAAGAGGGTAGGGTACCTGATGGTTTTTTTATGGATGCTGAAGTCACTTAAGACGTTAGGGAAGGGAGCTCCCATTGTGGCTCAGAAGGTTAAGGACCTGATGTTGTCTCCATGAGGATGCAGGTTGGATCCCTAGCCTTGTTCAGTGGGTTAAGGATCTAGTGTCATCACTGTAGTGGCTTGGGCTGCTGCTGTGCTGCAGGTTTGATCCCTGCGCCAGGGATATTCCACATGCTGTGGGTACAAAAAAAAAAAAAAAGATGCTGGGAAAACAAGAGCATCAGGGACTTTGTTAACCACAAAATGAGAATGGGATTGGGAGATCCACCTGGGACAGAGAATCCAAGCATTAGTGCACAGATAGGAAAATGGAAGGGTTTACACTGTAGATGATATGAATGAGACTTGTATCCACAATTCTGTAATGGCTACATGGTAACTGAGAAAAGTCCCAACAGAATCCTGGCATATGGGGACACCTAGACATCTGAGAAGTTCACTGTAGTCCAAACTGATTATACTTCTCAGAAAACCAAGCCTCTGGTGGACTAGGAACCGCTGGTCTCTCTTAGGAAGCGCAGGTTACGTCAGTTAAGCATTCAGAGTGGCTCAATTTCAAGGATGCTCACACTCAGTTTACAACAAAGTTTGTTAGCCTTTTCTCAGCCCTGACATTAGCCAAAAGAGGCTGAGGGAGTGAGAAGTTTGAATCTGTCCAGCCAGGCAGAGTGATGTCAAAGAATATGCAACGGAGCCAAGATCTGGGCTAATGAATGAATGCACACGTACATGTAGGCATGGATGAATGAGCAGACGGAGCCTCTGCTCCTGGAGAATTCCTAAAGAGATCTGGCAGCTCTGACTCTGCTCCAGGAAGCCTGCCTCAATCTAACTGAAGGAAACGATCTAACCTGACGGCTAACCCAGTTTTCCAAATGACTAGTGGGCTAATGTGAGGTGGAATCTGGTGCTCATTGGGTTCTGAAACACCAGCCCTACAAAGAGAATGGGTTGAGACTTGCTCCTCCTTATGTACCCAATGATTTTTCGGTGCCCACATTCAAGTTCAGATGCCCCCAGTATGGATGGAAAAGTACTTTCTTCTTATAGTTATTAAAACCCTGTTTAGCACCTAAATTCAAGCTTGGGTAAACACATCACTGGACTAATGCCCAAATGCAGTGGGATAATCAAAGAAGAAGAAAACTCACATAAGAGAATTTCCAGGAGCGGCCAAGGGAAGTAGGAGGCACAGATCTTCAGGACTCTGACCACTCCCCTGACCACTCCCATCCCACTCAACTGGGCAACCCAGTTGGGATCATTGGGAACATAACTCTCTGTACAGTTTTTCCCCACAGTAGCTGGGGTCGGCGTGAATTCACAAGACAGATCTCACTTTTACCCAAAGAGTTTCTCGTCAGCACAGGCCCTGCATGGTTGCACCAGACCCCTTATCAGGTTAAAAGTTCTAGTTTCTACTTTTCTAGGAGTCGGTCACCATGACGATCTGGACAAACCTATACAGAAAAAGATTCAACCAGTTCAGCCGACCACTGCGGTGTAATTCCTTCCCTCACTGGCCATTTCTTTGTCGGTGTTTTGGTCCCTCCTTCATTTTCTGAGTAGTCTTGCTCTCTCTCTCCTCTCCTTTATGAACAACTTCTTATCTCAGAAAAGGACTTTGATCTTTAATCTTTAATTAAAAAATTTAATCCTATACTGCTCAGAACTGCTGCGTGCCATTTTAATTTGCTTAGGCTGCTATAACAAAATACCATAAGCAAGGTGACGTATGAACAAAAGACATTTGTTTCTCACAGTTCTGGAGGCCAAGAAGTCCAAGATCATGGCACCAACATATTCAATGTGTGGTGAGGCCCCTTTTCTCACTGTAACTTCTTTACGTGGTAGGAGAGTTTGTAAAAGATCTCTCTGGAGCCTCTTCTGTAAGGACACTAATTCCATTCCACAAGGGTCTTCATTCACAGCCTAATCCCCTCCCAAAGGCCCCACCTCCTAACACCAGCACCTTGGAGGTAGAATTCCAATATATGAATTGGGGGGAGGGGTAACACAAACATTCAGTCTATGGCAAGTTTGTGTTACCTGGTGGAAGGGCTTCTTATAAATATTTTAAGCCTGTCCTGTAAGTACAAAAAAAGGAAATTTCTTCCATCTCCTGCACATGCACCTGTTTAGGAGTGTGCTAGTGTACAAAAGGTCAAGGGGGTAGGTGTCTTTTGTTGACTTTCTGAAGCACAACGATTTTGTGGTTTCATACCCTAGATTCCATCATCCGCCCTTACATCCTACTTTCTCTTCCCAACAAACCCTGATATATATTTGGAGAACCATGTGGTTCCAGAGAATCTTACAGTTATAATTAGTAGGGAGGTATATAATCTATGTTAGGCCAATAACTGTATACCCTTTCTTTACCTACATTGAATGGTACCGACTGTGGGACATAAACCAAGCTGATAAAATCAGAGAAAATCTCACATTTTCCAGGAATGTTGGACAAGACGCATCTCTTGATTATTGACTGTCTAATCTGATATTAAACCTACCTATTGATTTCTTAACTTCAGTTATTTATCAACTCTTATAAATTGTTTTCTAGATGTTTCATAATTCCCTTGTTCCTTTCTTCACTTACTGCCTTCCTTTGTGAATTGACGATTTTCTATGGTGGTATGCTTTCATTTGCTTTTTGTTTTTTGTTTTGGGGGGTTGCTTTGTTTTGTTGCTTCTTTTAGGGCCACACCCACAGCATATTGAGGTTCCCAGGCTAGGGGTTGAATCAGAGCTATAGCTGCTGGCCACAGCCCCTCTGCCACAGCAACACCAGATCAGAGCCACATCTGCAACCTACAACACAGCTCATGGCAGTAGAGGATCCTTAACTCACTGAGCAAGGCCAGGGATCAAACCCATATCCTCATGGATACTAGTCAGATTCATTTCCACTGTGCCACAACAGGAACTCCTGATTTACTTGTTTTTCAATCTTTTGTGAAACTACTGTTGGTTTTTGCTTTGTGATTACAGTGGGGCTTACATAAAACATTTACACATATAAAAAACATATACATGTTCAAAAGAGTATGTTTTATGCTAACAAAGACATCTTTAATTGCATACAAAAACTCTACCCTTTATTCCCTCCCTTTATGTCTCTGATTTCACAAGTTCTTGTTTTTTTTTGTCTATCTATTAACAAATTATTGCAGCTATAGCTATATTTAATACTCTTGTTTAACCTGTATAGTAGAGGTAAGAGTTTAACACTACTATATTACAGGAGCAGAGTATTCTGAATCTGACTACATACTTGCCTTCATCCATATGTTATATATATAGAACTTATACATAGACTATATATTTGCCTTCATCCATATGTTATATATATAGAACTTATACATAGACTATATATTTGCCTTCATCCATATGTTATATATATAGAACTTATATAAAAAACATGAAACATATATGTTTTCAGGTTACTAATTAGCACCAGTACATTTCTGCTTCAACAACTTCTTTCAGCTTTTCTTTTAAAGCAGGTCTAGAGATAATGACCTCACTCAGGTTTATCTTTCCACTCTGAAAGACAACTTTGCCAGATACTGTATTCTTGGCTGCCTTTTTTTCCCTTTCAGAACCATGAATATATCATCCCATGTTCTCTCCTGTAAAGGTCTGCTGAGAAACCCACTCTTAGCTGTATAGGAGCTCCCATATAGTAGTTTCTCTTCTCTTATTGATTTTTCACCATCTCTTTGGGAGTCCCCTGGTGGCCCACCAGGTTAAGGATCTGGCATTGTCATTGCTGTGGTGCAGGTTCAATTGCTGGCCTGGGAACTTTTGCATGCTATGGGTGTGGCCAAAAGAAAGAAAGAAAGAAAAAGATTGTCTCTCTGATTTTCAAAAATTTTATTATAATGTGTCTTAGAGAAGATCTCTTTGAATTGATTTGGTTTGGCTATATGAGCTTTATGAACTTGAATGGTGAAATCTCTCATCAGATTTGAGACATTCTCAACCATTTATTTATTTATTTATTTAATAGTACGGTTGATTTACAATGTTGTATTAGTTTCTGGTGTACAGTCATTATCTCTTTAACCAATCCTTCTGCCACCTTATACCTTTCTCATCCTTCTAAAACTCCAATAATTCACAAGCTGTTTCTTTTAATGGTAACCCATGGATCACACAGGCTTTTCTCACTCTTTTTTATTCTTTTTTTCTTGGTTCTCTGTCTGGATAAAGTCAAAGTCTCTCTCTTCTAACTCACAGATTCTTTCTTCCACTTGATCCACTCTGCTGTTGATGCTCTCTTGCATTTTTTTTGAAAGGTTGGCCCTTTTTTCTATTGTATTTTCATGTCATTCTTTTTAACAGCTCCAGAATTATCTGGGATTTTTTTTAAATGATTTCTGTCTCTGTTAAACTTTTCTTTTTTCATGTATTGGTTCCTGATTTTGCTGAACTGTCCTCTCTTCTGTGCTTTCTGTACCTCACTGGCATTCCTTAAAATATATTTAGAATTAGCTTCAGTAAATCATAGAACTCCATGTCTTTGGGATCTGTTACTGGAAAATTATTGGGATCCTTTCATGATGCCATGTTTTCTTGATTTTTCATGTTCTAAAGTTTTGCATTGCTGTCTTTGCATTTGGAGTACCAGTCACCTCCTCCAATCCTTACTAATTACCTTCAGGAGGAATATACTTTCCATTAGCCCTGCTATGAATTTTGAGGTTTCTTCAGACCTTCTATGGACACTCCTGCACCATGCTTCTTTCTCCCTCCTGTAGCAGAATTCTTAAGCTTCTGTGCCTTCTTGATCCTGCAATACACCAGGTCAGGTGTTTACGGCCCCCCTTTTGCTTTCTCAACAGTGTCACTAAGGCTCAAGTTTAAGGTCTCTTTTGACTTGCAGATTCAGGCTGGCTTTCTACACATGCTCAATATCCATCTTCAAGCTTGCTCTTGCCACTGCCACTGGGAACATGCACCAGGAACTAGCTACAGGGTTGAGGGTTAAGAGGTGCAGGTGAGGTGCATGAAGTGCTAGGGGTGCCTATTGAATGGTTGGGAGTATCCACAGATGACATATCCTCAGTGGTTCATGGATAAGCTTCCTGATGGAGTCTGCACTGCAGTTAGCAACATCTGAATCCCTTTAATGCCCTCCAAGAGTCCTATAACCACTCTCCCACCCTCCTTCCTCCCCCTGATCATGCAGCTCATAAGTCAGTATGCTGCCTAGGGTGGAGAGTGTGGGAGAGAAATGGGTTGCTCTGGCAGAACCCTGAATAGCTATGGAAGTCAGGTGCTCACTCACACCTTTTCACTTTCCCCTTCAGGAGAACCAAACAAATCAACATTCAAAAATCAATTTCATTTCTATATACTAACAAGTTATCTGAAAAAGAACATAAAAAACAGTCTCATTTACAATAGCATCAAATGAGTAAAATACTTAGAAATATATTTAAACAAATAAGTAGAAAAGATCATTACTTAGAGCATTAATGAAAAACAATAGAGCATTAATGAAAAACTGAAGAGATGTAAATAAATCAAAAGAAATCCTGTGTTCATGGATTTGAAGAATTAATATTGTTAAAAAGCCCATGCTACCCAAAGCGATATACAGAATCAATGGAATCTCTAATAAAATTCCAATGGCATTTTTTATAGAAATAGAAAAAAAATCCTAAAAATTTTAGCAAACCACAAAATACTCTGACTAGTCAAAGCTTTCTTGAGAAAGAACAAAGATGGAAGTATCACACTTCTGACTTCAAACAATATTACACTGCTATAGTAATCAAAATCATACAGAACTAGCATAAAAATAGACATATACCAAGGGAATAGAATGAAAAGCCCTGGTTAGGCCCACACACATTTGGTCAACTAATTTTATTTTATTTTATTTTATTTTATTTTATTTTATTTTATTTTATTTTATTGCTTTTTAGGGCTGCACCTGTGGGAAGTTCCCAGACTAGGGGTCGAATTGGAGCTGCAGCTGCAGACTACACCACAGCCACAGCAATGCTGGATCTTTAACCCACTGAGCGTGGCCAGGGATTGAACCCACATCCTCATGGAGACTAGTTGGGTTCATAACCCCCTCAGCCACAAAGGGAACTCCCTGGTCAACTAATATTTGACAAGGTTGCCAAGAACATACAATGAAAAATTTATAGTGTATTTAATAAATGGTGCTGGGAAACTGGATATCCAAAAGCAAAAGAATGAACCTGGACCCTTATCTTAGACCATACGCAATAATTAACTCAAAATGGATTAAGGACTTAAATGTAAGATCTGGAAGCATAAGACTCCCAGAATAAAACATGAGGAAAAAGCTCCATGACATTGGTTTTGGCAATGATTATTTTAGTATGACATCAAAAGCACAGGCAACAAAAACAAAAATAAATAAGTGGGACTACAACAAACTAAAGAATTTCTGTAGAGCAAACTATGAATTAAGTGAAAAGGCAACCTACAAAGTGGGAGAAATGTTTGCAAAATCATATATCTGATAGGGGATTAATACCCAAAATATACAAGGATCTCATACAACGCAACAGAAAATAACAAACAAATTAAAAATAGGCAAAGGACCTGAATAGGCATGTTTCCACAGAAGACATACAAATGGCCAACAGGTAGTTAAAGAGTTCCTCAACATCACTAGTCATCAGAGAAATACAAATTAAAATCCAATGCAGTATAGTCTCACACCTGTGGATGTAGATGAAAGGGACTCTTTGAGCATTGTGGTTAGGAATATAAACTGGTACAGCCACTAAGGGAAACAGTATGGAGGTTCCTCAAAAAGACAAAATTGGAAATGCCATGTGATTCAGCAATTCCATTTCTCAGTATATATGCAAAGGAAATTAAACATATCTCAGAGTCATCTGAACACTCATGTTCATCATTTACAACAGCCCAGATATGGAAATAACCTCAGTGACCATCAATGCTAAATGAATAGAGAAAATGTGCTACCTATACATAATGGAATGTTATTCATCCACATAAAGGAAGGAAATAATATCTTCTCTGACAAGATAGGTAATCCCGGAGGACATCATGCTAAATGAAGAACATGGACAAATACTGTACAACCTCACCTAGATGTGAAATATCAAAAAATCCAAGCTCATAAAGCCAGAAGGTAAAAGGGTGGTTGCCAGGGGTCTGGAAGGAGGTTGGAGGATATGGAGGTATGTTGGTCAAAGGTGACAAAACTATGATCATAGAAGTAAATAAGTTCTGAGAATCAATGGACAGCATGGTAACTCTAGTTAATAATACCACATTAAACATTTAAAATTTGCTGAAAATCTTAACTATTCTGCCCACATATCACAAAATGATAATTACTGACATGACAGTTATGCTAATTAGCTTGATTGTGGTAATCATTTCACAATGCATATGTACTTCAAATCATCACATTTTACTCCTTAAACACATATAATTTTTATTTGTTCATTATACCTCAATAAAACTTGGGAGGAAAAAGTCATGAAGAATTCTAGGGGGGGAACATATATGTTCATTATCTTGAATTGTTTCATATTCAAGCATACACATGTCAAAACTTATAAAACTTTAGCATTTGCAGGTTTTTGTCATTTATATCTCAATAAAGACGATTTTTTAAAAAATGCTTTTAAAAATACTGACAGCCATTTTCAAATGACCTTGATAAAATACCATACAGCTTTTTAAAATACCATTTACAAAGAGTTTATAATAACACAGAAAATACTTACGGTATATCATGTTACAAAAGCAAGATACATACATAAGCAATTCAGTTTATAACTATGCAAGATAAAATATTAAACAATAAACTAGGCATAAATAAAACTTTCTTGAGAAACACACAGGTTGCCTCTGAGAGGTGGGGCTCAAGTATAACTTTTTCTTTTTTCTTTTTTTTTAATGGCTGCACCTGCAGCATACAGAAGTGCCCAGGCTAGGGAGTGGCAGGTGCTGGCCTACGCCACACAACACTGGATTTGAGCCACATCTGCAGCCTACACTGCAGTTTACAGCAACGCCAGATACTTAAGCCACTGAGCAATGCCAGGGATCAAACCCACATCTTCATGGAGACTATGTCAGGTTCTCAACTCACCAAGCCACAATGGGAATTCCAATTTCCTTGTAATTCTTAATATTTTATAAATTTTCCAAAATTGGATTTAATTTCTGTTGTAACATAAAAGTCAAACAAAATAAATCTCATTTATTTTAAAAAGAAAAAGCAGGAGTTCCCATTGTAGCTCAGCAGGTTAAGAAACCTACTAGTATCCATAAGGATATGGGTTCAATCCTTGGCCTTGCTCAGTGGTTAAGGATCAGGTGTTGCCACAAGCTGTGGCATAAGTTACAGATGTGGCTCAGCTCTGGTGTTGTGGCTGTGGTGTAGGCCAGCTGCTCCAGCTTTTATTCAACCCCTAGGCTAGGAACTTCCATATGCCACACATGCAGCCCTAAAAAGAAAACAAAGAAAAAGAAAAAGCATATAGTTCCCAGGTCTCCGTTAGAACTCTTGGGAAACCCAGGTCGGGGAGCAGTGCCTTTGACAATAGGAAAAGCTGTCAAACAGGAAAGGGCTGCCTGGTTTTTCCTCAGATAAGCATGGCCAACGCAGCTGCCTCAGGCAAGGTCAGTGCAGCACATCCACCTGGAGCAGATCACACCACAGACCTGACAGGGCTGTACAGGATGTGTGCTCACCTTTTCTCTCTGCTCTCTGACCGCTTGCGTCAGCCTTGCCACCAGCCTCCTCAACAGACACTACCAGCCATGAAGCCTCTCCTCCTTGTGTTTGTGTCTCTCTTCTTTTGGGATCCAGTGCTGGCAGGTAAAAGAGGAATATTCCTGGGAGCAGAGTGTGTGTGTGTGTGTGTGTGTGTGTGTGTGTGTGTGTGTGTGTGTGTGTGTGTGTGTGTGTGTGTGTCTCGGGGGAGGGGGGTCATTTGTCTAGCAGAGCAACTGCACTAAGCAAACCTCTGAATGTCTTCCCACCATGAACCCTTTAATTTTCGAAGCAGGAAAAGCATCAATCATCTTTGATGTCAGCAAGACCTGAGCTTAAATCTTGGCTCTCTAGCTTGCCAGCTGCACGGCTTTAGGCAAAAATCTGAGCTTCTCTGAACCTTATTTTTTTTCATTTACAAAATGTACATAATAATAATAATAATAATACTAACTTCAGAGTCTTGTAAGGATTAAATGGGATAATGTATAGGGTATGCTTATATATAACATGTATAGTACCCGACTTGTGAGAACTATCATCATATTTTCATTATGTTTTTATGTACTGAAATCTCTTACAGTTAATTCATTATTTGATCCCTTAGGTACACAGAGAAAGATTTGGAACTGCCTGTTCCAGGAGAATTAATACAAGAAATGTCTGATTAGATGAGACAGCAGTTAGAGAGACGTGAAGGAAAATGCTGGCATCACACTCTAGCTTGACCATATCTGTTACTGACCTTGGAAATCTCATCATGAATATTCACTATCTCAGAATGAGTTCACATCCATATGTCTTAGGGTCCTACTTAATTTCTCATCCTCTCTTAAGCCTTCTCTAGGCAGATGAACCAGATTTTCAGATCATGTGACTCAAGAGGCTGGATTTAAGAATCATAGGATCCAGGGCTCTGGAAGCTATTGATGGGACTATTCCACTAAGGTTCCTGGCAGTGCATTCAGACCTCTAGACAGTCAACAGCCACATAGAGTCTACAATATTCCCTTTAGTGGCTTAGACATTCCCAGAGCTTGTCACTTCCATAGGAATTTTTTCTTTCTTTATATAGACCATTACGTGTTTCATATCTAGATCATTACTATCTTCTTAGGCTTCCATTTTGCTGGCTAAGTAACCCTTACCCCTTCTTTTTTCCTAGAGGACAATTATCCTCCAGGACATGATGGATAGGGTGTAAAATTTCTACAGATGGTCAAATTTTAGAACTCTTTTCCTTTTAACACCCTCTCACATGAAAATAAACCTTCATATTCAGATGAGTCTATGGAGTTACATGTCCACAAAACTATAAGCCCATCTCAAGTACCCTGGGCTCCAAGAAACCATATCATCTTCAGAACTGATTTCATCCTCCTCTGAACTCACAACACCACTCCATGTTGCACACACCTCACTGGACTCAGCATGTTTTCTTCTCTATCACAGGTATTTTGTGTTTCTTTTTTTCTCTAGACTGAAAATTCTTTGAGATTAAGGTCTATATCATCCTTACATCTGTACCTGAATGGTACCTAGATCTGTAAAAACTGATTGGGGAGTGAATAAATCATTAAATAATGAGTTAATGACTACACACATGGGTAACTCGGTTGTTTAGAGTTTATTATCTGACCAAATTGGGCAGAGTTCCAAGTAATTAACTGCCTTAGCACAGAGTGCCACAACAAAATGTCACAGATGGCTGGCTTAAACAAAATTTATTTTCTCACAGTTCTGGAGGCTGGAAAGTCCAAGATCAACTGAAGGCCAGCTCAGTTTCGGATGAGGGCTCCCTTCCCAGCTTGTAGACAGCCATCTTCTTTGTCTGCCACCATGAAGGCCATCAATCCTACTGGATTAGGGCCCACTCTTATAAGCTCATTTAACGTTAATTACTTTAAAAGGCCCTATCTCCAAGTTCAGTCACATTGGGGGTGTTTCAACATGTGAACTGGAGAGGAGGCAATTCAATACACACCACAACTTAATTTTTTTTTTCAATCATAGAATCAATCACTATGACCGAGTCTCTTGGAATCCAATTTGACAAAAAGAGAAGGAGCAGTCCCTTCGATAGTCCAAAAAGGCCTAGAATAAATTATCTTTTCATTCATTTTCTTTCCAGGCTTGAATCCATTATCATCAGAACTTCACAAGACATGTTATAAAAATGGTACCTGCCGATTTGAGTGCTATGGAAGTGAAATGTTAGTTGCCTACTGCCTGTTTCAGCTGGAGTGCTGTATCAAAGGAAACCCTGACCCCTGACATGAGAAACCAATTAATGCCAATTAATCTGAAAGTCCTTGACACGCCCTCTCACAGCCAGGGAACTTAAACTAAACCTTGACGCTGTGATGTGCCCACAGCCACTGGTCTTTAGCATCTTTATATAATCCATCAGAACATCAGAATCTTATGATCTCAGATTTGCAAAGCTAGGCTGCAGGCTTCCTAAAGACCAGCAAGGTTCTCATGAAAACTATTTAGAATACGTTTTCTCACTTCAAATGGATATTCATGCTCCTTCAGTGTGTATTTTTCTCTTCACTCATAAAAAGGTTGTATTATTTAAAAAGGCTTCAAATTACAGAAATATCTTTTTACACCTAAGCTTTACCCTACCATCCCTTCAGTTCCCCATCCACCTTTTCTTTGAACCTCCCATCTGTACAGGAACAGATCTGCCCAAGCCCCCTGATGACCTCATATAGCTCTCACATGGACCACATGGGCAAGACTTAACTGCAGGGAGGCACAAGTTTTGACTGAGTATGACCCTGCAGTTCTTCTTGAAACACAAGGATAAAAGCCATGTTGTGATGGGCTGGCATAAGGCAGGTTCTTACCCACCATCCTTGTTTCAGAGAGTGAAATCAAAGGACTTTCCACCTCAGCCCCTTCAGGGTTCAGCCATCAGACCAGATGGCTATGGCTTAGAGTTGTCCTCTCAGCAGCTGAATGACTCACCACCCCTGCTACCCATCATCTGGCCCCTCTCGTTGAGTCCCATCCTGTGGGACTAGGAGCTAACACACCTGCTGGTCTTGCTTTGCTGCGTATACAAGTAATAAACTATCTAAATCCATTTGGATTCATTGTGTTCTTTGTCAGCCAACCTTGCAAAAGTGGACAGGCAAAGCAGGCAACTTCTGCTGGGGTTCTGGCTGTCCTACTGACTATTGCAATGCTGTTGAATATCTGCCTAATGGCTCTGGCTCTACACCATCGGCCTACATACAGATGCATGGGTGAGTTCTAAATGTGCTACTCAGGATGAGGGTGGTGAAGGGTGGTGGATTCTGGTTGCCTGAAGAGCAATTTTCTTCAGCCTCAGTGCTAAATACAGCTTGGACCCTGTCATGATGTCGAGAGGGTGGGGCTCTAGCTGCAAACAGCCAATAGCTGATCTGGCACAAGGCTGAGGAAACAATGGCTAAGTCTTTGCCTGAAATGACAGTACTGCTCTTCCAGCCACTCACTGAAACTGGGGGAAGATGAAAAACAGAACAGTTGTTGAGAAGGAATAAGGGGCCGCAAGGGGTTCCACCTTCCCCGACACTGTTCAACCTTTGATAAAATCCAGTGTGGGTGTCTTTAGGTAAGAAGATACTAAAAAAAAAAGAACAAGGAGGAGAAGGAGGGAGAGGGGTAGGGGGAGGAGGAGGAGAAGAAGGAGAGGAAGAGGAAGAAGCTAGAAACCGTTCTCACAGTGGCCCAAACTCTGCTGTGGAGTCAGTAGGAGAGATGGTATCAAATGGACTGGAATTGGAGATGGCCTGGAATGGTGACCATGGTTAAGTATCCAAAGTAAAAAAGGCATCCAGACAGGACCCAGTAAAACTATAAGACTCTGAAGGAGAAGGGGAATCCTTACATGAAGAGCAGTGGATCTTTTGCAATTGTGCCTCCCGATATCCCAGGTATCCTTGGCCTTGCTTCTCATTTTCTGGCATGTACATCCTTTAAACACAGACAGAAACTGAAACTTGAAGATAACCCAGCCCTCTGACTATCCAAAGAGCCTCTCTTTTTTAACTGGATGAGGGAACATAGAGACTCCTTAGAGAGGTGTTCCCCAAGCAGAGAGAGAGAGAGAGAGAGAGAGAAACCTATGCGCCCCCTGCTGAAAGAATCAGAAACTCTCTGGAATCTGGTGCACGTCAAGAAACTTCCCTCCACGTAAGACAGATAAGCCAACACCACACTGCCTATCCCTTACTATTTCACAAACCCAAACCTCTATATTCGTATAACCCATCAGGAAATGACTCTGTTATTAACAATGGTCACTTCAAACTGCCTTATTCCCTTGACATAAAGTGTACATATCACATGAGATCCCTCTTGATGTGCTGCATATATACAAGGAGATATTACTCAGCCATAAAAAAGAATAAAATCTTGTCATTTGAGACAACATGGGTGGACCTAGAAGGTATTATGCTAAGTGAAATTATCTAAGAAAGACAAATACCATATGATCTCACCTCTATTGGAAATCTAAGAAACAAAGCAAATGAACAAACCTAACAAAACAGAAACAGAATCATAGATTCAGAGAACAAACAGGTGGTTGCCAGGGGGAAGAAGGTAGGGTGTGGGGGGAGAGTAATAAATGAGGGAGATTAATAGTAACCAACTTCTTGTTATTGAAAATAATTTTTTTTTTTTGTCTTTTGTCTTTTGTCCTTTTAGGGCCATACCCATGGCATATGGAGGTTCCTGGGCTAGGGGTCTAATCAGAGCTGTTGCCGCCAGCCTCCGCCACAGCCACAGCAATGCCAAATTCAAGCCGTGTCTGCAACCTACACCACAGCTCATAGCAACCCCAGATCCTTAACCCACTGAGCGAGGCCAGGGATTGAACCAGCAACCTCATGGTTCCTAGTTGGATTTATTTCCACTGCGCCACAATGGAACTTCCAAAAATAATTTTTGAATTTAGAAAAAAAATTATTTTTAGGTTTTAAAATGTTTTCAAATGCATTCAAACCAAGAATATAACTCTGGCAGTTACTGCTTTTTCATGTAACACTAAGAATAAACCTATGACAGCCAAAAAGAAAAAAAAAAAATGGTTGTGTCAACCCTTACATGAGTTCTCCCTGCCACGATGAGATGATTCTTACGGAAAAAGAGAAGACTGTTCCTAAGCCAGAAAGGGAGGTTGCACAGAAGAAAAAGATATCCCAGAAGAAACTGAAGAAACAAAGAATTATGGCCCGGTAATAAATTTCACAAAAATAAATGTAAAAAAATAAATACATAAATAAAAGTGACACTTGAGATGTATATAATTTGTAGCAGAAATTCTGAGGAGCCTCAAGAGCAGGAAAATGCTCTCTCCTTAAAGGGAAACTCATTTTTACTTAAAACTGACTTAAATAGGCAATGGAATCAATATCTCTTGATTAGCCAAGGAGCTGATCCACTAGATTCAGAGATCACAGCAAGAACCATAGAGATAGGTTTTAACCCTGCCTTCCTTCTCCTTTTGCTCAGTTTATCTAGAGTCAAGAGAGGCTAGAGCAAGACACTCCACTGCTTTCTCCAGTGCTCTAAATGACTCACTCCCCCACTAGCTTACAGGGAGCAGAAGCCAGGGAGATAGACAGCCTCATCTCCCTCCCTTCTCGGATCCCACAGGACAGTAGGACAACCTGTATGGTTTGAGCTTGTCCTTTAATCAGCTATAACATAAAAGGGATCATGTAGCCTAATTTGCATTGCCCTGACTATTAGTGATGTTGAGTATTTTTTCATGTGCTTGTCTACTTCAGAAAAATATATATTCAGATGCTCTGCTTGTTTTTTAAATCAGATTGTTTGGGTTTTTATTTTAAATTGTATGAGTTTTTAAACTATTACTGAAATATGGTTGATATACAATATTATATTAGTCTCAAGTGTACTAAATAATGATTTGAAATTTGCATACACTATAGAATGATCACCACAAGTCTAGTAACCATCTGGCCCCATAACGAAGTTATTACAATATTATTGATCATGTTCCTTTTGCTGTATATTACACTCTTCATCTTGTTTAATATATAACTGCAGGTTTCCATCTGTTAATTCCCTTCATCTATTTTACTCACTCCCACACCATTCTCCCTTCTGACAACAACCTGTATATTCTCAGTTTCTGAGAGTCTGTTTTCATTGCGGTTTGTTTGTTTGTTTCGTAATTTAGATTCCATATTAAGTGATTTCATGCAGTGTTTGCCCTTCTCTATCTGGCTTATTTTACTTTCCACAGTCCTCAACAGATCCATCTATGTTGTCTTTTTTTTTTTTTTTTTTTTTTTTTCACAGCTGCACTGAAGGCAAGTGGAAATTCCCAGGCTAGAGATTAAATCTGAGCTGCAGCTACGACTAGTGCTGCACTGTGATATGTGCCATAGCTGCAAACTGTGCCACAGCTGTGACCTGTGCCACAGGTGCAGCAATGCTGGAACCTTAACCCACTGCAATGGGGATCAAACCTGCACCTCCTCAGCGACCTGCGCTGCTGCAGTTGGATCCTTAACCCACTGCTCCAGAGCAAGAACTTCCTGTGTTGTCTTTTTTATGACTAATATTCTATTGTGTGTGTGTGTATAAAACGCATATTATCTTTATCCATTTGTCTATCAATAGACACCTATGTTGCTTCCATATCTTGAATATTATAAATAACACTGCAGTAAATATCGGAGTGCACCATCATGGTGCAGCGGAAACAAATCTGACTAGGAACCATGAGGTAGCAGGTTTGATCCCTGGCCTCACTCAGTGGGTTAAGGATCTGGCGTTGCCATGAGCTGTGGTGTAGGTCTCAGAGGCGGCTCAGATCTGGCGTTGCTGTGTCTGTGGTGTAGGCCAGCAGCTGTAGCTCTGATTTGACCCCTAGCCTGGGAACCTCCATATGCCACAGGTGTGGCCCTGAAAAGACAAGAGACAAAAAAAAAAAAAAAATTGGAGTGCAAATATCCTTTTGAATTAGTACTTTTGTTTTCTTCAGGTAAATACCCAGTGTGCAATTGTTGGGTCACGTGGTAGTTCCATTTTTAATCCTTTTTTTTTAACTGATGCACCTGAGGCACATGGAAGTTCTCAGGCCAGGGAGTCAAATGGAAGCTGCAGCCTACACTGCAGCCACAGCAACACCAGATCCAAGCTGCATTTGCAACCTGTGCCACAGCTTGTGGCAACACCAGAGCTTTGACTCCCTAGGTGAGGCCAGGAATTGAACCCGCATCCTCACAGAGACAACATCAGGTCCTTACCCTTAACATCAGCCACAATGGAAACTTCCATTTTTAATTCTTTGAGGAACCCCCATACTATTTTCCACAGCAGCTACTCAGCACATGAGGGTTCCCTTTTCTCCACATCTTTACCAACTCTTGTCATTTGTTGCCTTCTTTGTATGAGTTCTTTATATATTCTGGATATTAAGCTCTTAGATCATTTGCAAAGATATCATTTGCAAACATTGTCTCCCATTCAGTAGGCTGCCTTCTTGTTTTGTTGCTGGTTTTCTTCACTGTGCAAAAGCTTTTTAGTCTGATGGAGTCCAACTTGTTTATTTTTGTTCTTACAGCTCTTGTCTGAGGACACAGATCCAAAAAAAAAAAAAACTACTGCTAAGACTGTTGTCAAATAGTTGACTGTGTTTGCCTCTAGGAGTTTTATACTTAAGTCTTTAATTCACTCCATTTTCGTATGTGATATAAGGAAGTAGTCCCATTTCATTCTTTTGCGAGTAGATACGCAGCTTTCCCAACACCATTTATTAAAAATACTATCTGTTCCCCATTCTATATTTGTGCCTCCTAGTCAAATTAATTGGCCATATAAGTGTGCATTTATTTCTGGGCTGTCTATTCTGTTCCACTGATGTGTGTGTTTTTGTGCCAGGATGACACTGTTTCAACTACCATAGCTCTGTAATATAATTTGAAGTCAGGGAGCATGATACCTCCAGTTTTGTTCTTCCTTCTCGAGTTTGATTTGGATATTTGGGGTCTTGGTGGTTCCATATAAATTTTAGGAGTATTTGTTCCTGTTCTGTGAAAAACACTATTTGGTATTTTGATAAGAATTGATTGAATATGTATATTTTCTGGGTAGTATGATCATTTTAACAATAATTCTTCCAATCAATGAGCATGGTGTATCTTTCCTTTTATTTGTGTCATTTTAATTTCTTTCAACAATGTATCATAGTTTTCATAGTACAGCTCTTTCATCTCCTTGGTTAAATTTACTCCTAGCTATTTTATTATTTTTGAAGCAATTGTAAATGGGATTTTTTCATAATTTCTCTCTCTGATAGTTGTTAGTGTATAGAAATGCAAGACACTTATGCATATTAGTTTGGTATGCTGCAACTTTACTAAATTCATTTATTAGTCAAATTGTTTGTGGTGGAGTCTTTAGAGTTTCCTATATATAGTATATAGTATCATGCCATCTGCAAATAGTGACAGATTACTTCTTCCTTTAAAGTTTGGGTTCTTTTATTTCTTTTTCTCATCTAATTGCTGTGGCTAGGACTTCCAATACCAGGTTGAATAAAAGCAGTGAGCATGGAATCCTTGTCTTATTTCTAATCTTAGTGGGAAAGCTTCCAGCTTTTCACCAAGTACGATGTTAGCTGTGGGTTTGTCATGTATGGCCTTATTATGCTGAGGTATGTTTACTCTATTCCCACTTTGTTGAGTGTTTTATCAATAATTGATGTTGAATTTTGTCAAATGCTTTTCTTCACCTATTGAGATAACCATATGATTTTTATCCTTCCTTTAGTTAAGGTGGTATATCAAATGAATTGATTTGCAAATGTTGAACGACCCTTGCATCCCTGGAATAAATTCCACTTGATCGTGGTGTGTGGTCCTTTTAATCTATTGTTCAGTTTTGTTTACTAATATTCTGTTGAGGATCTTTGCATCTATGTTCATCAAGAATATTTACCTGGGAGTTCCTGTCGTGGCTCAGTGGTTAACAAACCCGACTAGGAACCATGAGGTTGAGGGTTCAATCCCTGGCCTTGCTCAGGGGGTTAAGGATCCAGCGTTGCTGTGAGCTGTGGTATAGGTTGCAGACGCGGCTCAGATCCCACGTTGCTGTGGCTCTGGCGTAGGCCGGCGGCTACAGCTCTGTTTGGACCCCTAGCCTGGGAACCTCCATATGCTGTGGGAGAGGCCCAAGAAACAGCAAAAAGACAAAAAAAAAAAAAAAAAGAATATTTACCTGTAATTTTTTTTTTGTTGTGTGGTACCTTTGTCCAGCTTTGGTATCAGGATAATGCTGGCCTGGTAGAATTAGCGTCAAGACTTACCTCCTCTTCAATTTTTTGTAGTAGTTTGAGAAGGATAGGTAGTAACTCTTTTTTTTTTTGAGGAGGAGGAGGAGGAAGAAGGAGAAGCATCTTGCTTTTTTATTCAAGTATAAATGATTTACAGTTTTATATTTAGGTGTACAACATAGCAATTCAGTATTTTTATAGATTATACTCCATTTACACTTACTATGAAATAATAGCTGTATTTCCCTGTGCTGTACAATGTATCTTTGTTGCTTATTTATTTAATACATAGTAGTTTGTATCTTTTCATCCCATACCCCTCTTTCACCCTCCCCCCTTCCCACTCCCCACTAACAACCACTAGTTTGTTCTCTATATCTGTCAGTCTGTTTCCATTTTATTATATACATTCATTTGGGGATTTTTTTCTAGATTGTATATATAAATGATAACATAGAAAAAACTGGTACAGCAACTATAGAAAACAGTATAGATGTTCCTCAAAAAAATATAAATAAAACTATGATATGATCCAGCAATTCCATCACTGGATATATATATATCTGAAGAAAATTAAAACTCTAATTTAAACAGATACATGCACCCCAATGTTCATGACAGTGTTATTTACAATAGCCATGATACAGAAGTAATCTAAGTGTCTGCCAACAGATAAATGGATAAAGGGGTGTGTGTGTGTGTGTGTGTGTGTGTGTGTGTGTGTACAGTGGACTATTACTCAGCCATTACAAACAGAATGAAATTCTGTCATTTGCAAGAACAGGGGTGAACCTAAACAGTATTATGCTCAGTGAAATAAGTCAGAGAATTATTCTTTAAGTGTTTTGCATAAGTCACCTGGTCCTGGACTGTTTGTTGGGAAGTTTTTCATTACTGATTCAATTTCATTACTAGTAATCAATCTGTTCAGATTTTCTATTTCTTCCTGATTCAGTCTTGGAAGATTGTATGTTTCTAGAAATACATCCATTTCTTCTAAGTTTTCCAATTTGTTAACATATAATTGTTTACAGTAGTCTCTTATGATCCTTTGTATTTCTGTGGTATCAGTTGCAAAAGCTCCTCTTTCAATTTTTTGTTTATTTGAGTCCTCTCTCTTTTCTTCTTGGTACATATAGCTAAGTTTGTCAATTTTTAGTTTCATAGCACTGTTGTTGGAAGAGGCTTGATATGACTTCCATCTTCTGAAATTTACTATAACTTGATTTTTGTCCTAAGATCTCTCTTGGGGAATATTCTATGTGTACTTGATAAGAATGTGTTTTCTGTTTTTCTGGATGGAATGTTCTGTATATCTGTCAAATGCATCTTGCATAATGTCTTGTTTAAGGTCAATGTTTCCTTAATGATTTTCTGTCTGGATGATGTATTCATTAAAGTGAGATTCCTTTTTTTTTTTCTTTTTAGGGCCTCACATACAGCATATAGAAGTTCCCAGGATAGGAGTCAAATTGGAACCACAGATGCAGGCCTACACCGAAGCTTGCAGCAATCCCAGATCCTTAGCCTGCTGAGTAAGGTCAGGGATTGAACCCACATCCTCACAGACACTATGTCAGGTTCTTAACCCGCTGAGCCACAAGAGGAACCCCTAAGTGGGGTATTAAAATCCCCTACTATTATTGTATTCTTATCTATTTCTCTCTTCAAATCTGTTAGTATTTGCTAAATGTAAATTATGGGCTCCAATGTTGTGTGCATATATATTTACCATTGTTATATCTTCTTTATTAACTTACTGCTCTATCATTATATATCATCTTTGTTTCCTTTTACTGTTTTTGGCTTAAAGTCTATTTTGTCTGATATAAGTATAGCTACTTCCGATTTCTGTTGGTTTCCATTTCAATGGAATATCCACTTCCATACTGTCTCTTTGAGTCTATGTATGACATTAAAGCTGAAGTGAGTCTCTTGAAGGTTTGGTCTTGATATCCATTTTCTCCATCCAGCCACTCTGTCATTTTGATTGGAGATTTAATCCAGTTCCATGTAGAGTAATTATTGACATGGAAGGGTTTACTAATGCCACCTTAATAATCGCTTTCTGGCTGTTTTGTAGTTCCACTATCCTTTTTTTCCTCTCTTGCTACCCACCCTTGTGAACTGGTGAGTTCTGGTGGTGGGCTTTGATTCTCTTATCTTTTGTGAATTTACTATGGGTTTTTGCTTTATGGGTGGTTACCATGAGGCTTACATAAAACACCTTATAAATGTAAGTCCATTTTACACTGACAGCATCTTAATTTTGATCACATACAAAAATTCCATCCTTTTATTCACCCTCTTTTATGTTTGTGATGTCACAATTTACCTTTTTCATATTGTATAGTCATTAAAATTATAGTAACTATAGATTTTTTAATATACTTTATACTGAAGTTGAGTGATTAACGCACCATCGTAACAGAGAATTAGAGTTTTCTAAATCTAACTGTATACTTACCTTTACTTGTCTGCTGCATATTTTTGTATATTTTCATGTAACTAATTAGCATGTTTTCATTTCTCTTTGAAGTACTCCCTCAGTGTGTCTTGTAAGGCAGGTCTAGTTGCAAAGAATTCCATCATATTTTGTTTTCTGAGAACTTTTTATTTCTCCTTCATATCTAATGGATAATTTTGCTGGAAAGAGTAAGCCTGGCAACATTTATCTTTTAGCACTTTAAATATATCACACCACTTTCTCTTAACCTATAAAGTTTCTGCTTACAAATTCACTGAGAGCCAAGTGGATATTCTTTTGTTTATTACAATTTTATTTTTATTGTTGCTTTTAGGATTCTCTATTTGCTTTGATTGTTGCCTGTTTCATTAGAATGTGTCTTGCAGATCATTTTGAATGGACATAATGGGGTAACATATTAGCCCCATGAACTTGGATGTTAAGTCTCTCCCAGGCTTGGGAATTTCTCAACTATTATATCTTTTTTTTACAACCACACCTACAGCATATGGAAGTTCCCAGGCTAGGGGTCTAATTGGAGCCAGAGCTCCAGGCCCACACCACAGCCATGGCAACACCAGATCCGAGCTGCATCTGCAACCTACGCTGCAGCTTGTGGCAACACTGGATCCTTACCCACTGACCAAGGCCAGGGATCAAACCCACATCTTCACAGACACTATGTCAGGTTCTTAAACTGCTGAGCCATAATAGGAACTCTGTCAACTATTATAACTATTATATCTCTATAAACTTTCTGCCCCTTCTCCCTCTTTTCTCCTTCTGAAATGTAATGATTCCAATGTTCATTCTCCTGACAGTATTCTATAAATCATGGAGGCTTTGTTCCCTCTCTTTCATTCTTTTCCTATAGTTCTCCTCTGACTGGGTCATTTCAAAGTTCCAATCCTCTAACTCACAAATTCTATTTTCTCTTTGATCTATTCTACTTTTGATGCTCTCTTTTCCATTTTTTTTTTTCATTTTATTCCTTTAACTATTCAGCTTCAGAATTTTCATTTGGGATTTTTTTTAATGATTTTTATCTCTGTTAAATTTCTCATCTTGTTTCTGTATTGTTTTCTTGATTTCAATGAATTCTCTTTTTTTTTTTTTTGGAGCTTGTCAAATTTCCTCAAACAGCTATTTTGAATTCTTTTTCAGGTAAATTGCTGATGCCCTTGTTTTTGGCTCACTTACTGGAGAATTATTGTGATCTTTTGTGATATCTTGTTTTCTTCATTCTTCATGTTCCTTGGGGTTTGGGGGTTGCTGATCTCACATCACAAGTAGCAGAGTCCTCCTCCAATCATTACTAGCTTCCTTCAAATGGGAGATATTTTTTTGTTGGTCCTGCTTAATCTGGGGTTCTCTCTGATCTTATATGCATACACCTGTTCCATACTTCATGCACCCTCTTCTGGAAGAATCCTGAAGCTTGTATGTCTTCACTCAATTTTACAAGGCACCAGGCTGACAGCTGAAAAACTCGTTTCCCCAAAGGCAGCATTACAGCTGAAGACTGCAGTTTATCCCTTGACTATAGACTTTGGCTTCTTTCCTGTGTACACTCCTTGCCTACCCAAGCTCACCATCACCACCACTTTCAGAAGTGTTTTACAAAGAGCCAGCCACAGACTGGGGGAAAATGTGGGTTTGGCATGCAGGTAATCATGAGGGAGAGCCTGCAGGTCAGGGGTAGCAAATCTCAGGTGAGATATTCCCAGTGCTTCCTGCTTAAATCCAGAATGCAGTCTGCAGAAACCATGTCCCTGATATATCTCCCTTTTTCCTGGTCTCAACCCTCCCTCTAGTCATGGAGATCACCCTTTACTACCCTGGAGAGAGATGGTTTTCTTTAGCAGCATAGTGCACAGCTGGGAAAGCTGGACATTCACTGATGCTCTCCCTTCCCCCCATAGGAAATATTCCCCAGCCTCCTATCACTCTCAGAAATGCCACCTGTGGGCAAGGTAATACTGGTAAATTTTTTCTCACTCATTCCAATGCATCCATTTTTTTTCTTTTTTAGCTCCAGCAGAGTGCTGGAAATTCTCTTCTGTAAAACCTGGACTTCTACAAAGGCTCTCTTGTGAATGTATCTGGTCAAGTCAGCATTCTGCTGGTGCTCTCTGACCACAGTCAATAAGGACTGAAGCTTATTATACACCCATATCAAGATCTGCTTTCTGGAGTTCCCGTCATGGCACAGTGGTTAACGAATCTGACTAGGAACCATGAGGTTGCGGGTTCGATCCCTGCCCTTGCTCAGTGGATTAACGATCCGGCATTGCCATGAGCTGTGGTGTAGGTTGCAGACGTGGCTTGGATCCAGTGTTGCTGTGGCTCTGGCATAGGCCAGCAGCTGTAGCTCTGATTCGACCCCTAGCCTGGGAACCTCCATATGCCGCGGGAGCAGCCCAATAAATAGCAAAAAGACAAAAAAAAAATTTTTTAATTAAAAAAAAAGATCTGCTTTCTGATACCTGATGCACAGCTCAGTGAGACTCCTACCAGGTTCCTTGAAACATGGTGTTGGATCACAATGCTATAAAACTAGAATTCAGTAATAGAAGGAAAGACGTAAATTTTACAATACATGGAAATTTAAAAACACACTTCTGAGGAGTTTCTGTTGTGGTTCAGTGGGTTAAGAATTTGACATAGTTGCCTGTGACAATGTGGGTTCAAACCCTGGCCTTGCTCAGTGGGTTAAGGATCCAGTGTTGCCACAAGCTGCAGTGTAAGTCAAAGATGCAGCTCAGATCTGGTGTCGCTGTGGCTGTGGCATAGGCCTCAGCTGTAGCTTCAATTTGACACCTAGCCTGGGAACTTCCATATGCTACAGGTACAGTCCTAAAAAGAAAACACACACACACACACACACACACACACACACACACACACACACACTTCTGAACAACCAACGAATGGTTCAAAGATAAATCACATGAAATATCTAGTAATAATTTCAAACAAATCAAAACAGAGACAGAACATACCAAAATCTATAAGATACTGTAAAAGCAGTTCTAAAAGGAAAGTTTGGCAATAGACATCTACATCAAGAAAAAAGAATCTCACATAAGCTCACTTTATAATTTAAGTAATTTTAAAGAAGAAACCAAACTTAAAGATAGCACAAAGAAGGAAAAAAATTATCAGAGCAGAAATAATAGAGATCATGTAAACAATAGAAAGAACAAGGAAACTAAGGAGTGTTTTTTTCAAAAGATAAAACTGGCAAACTCTTAGCTAGATTAAGAAAAAAAGAGAATAATCAAATAAATAAAATCAGATGTATAAAAAATGAGACACTGCAACTGATATCACAGAAATGCAAAAGATCATAAGAAACTACTTTGGACAATTAAATGCCAACATATTGTCCTTTGTTGTTTATTCCTAGAAATTTATCCATTTCTTCTAAGAAATAAAAATTTAAAAGAAATTCTTCTAATAAATGGATAAATTTCTAGGAACAATTTATCAAGATTGAAACATGAAAAAATAGAAAATATAAACATAGCAATAACAAGTAAGAAGATTAAATTAGTATTCAAAATCTCCAAACAAAGAAAAGGCCAGGACCAGATGGCATCACTAGTGAATTCTACCAAAACTTTAAAAACAAATTAATGCCAATCCTTTTCAAACCCTTACAAAAAACTGAAGAGAGAACCCCCCCAACTCATCTTGTGAGACCAACATTACCCTGTATCAAAAGCACATAAGAACACTACAAAAAAATAAAACTACAAACCAATATCCCGATTACATAGACGCAGAAATTCTCAACAAAATATTAGCAAACCAAATTGAACAGCACAATACAGGATCATAAACCATGATTAAATGGACTTTATCCCCAGGGTGCAGGGATGGTTCAATAAACATAAAAAAAGGAGCTCCTCTTGTGGTTCAGCAGGTTAAGAACCCAACACAGTGTCCATGAAGATGCAGGTTCGATTCCTGGCCGTGCTCAGTGAGTTAAGGACCCAGCGTTGCCACAAGCTATGGTGCAGGTCACAGATGCAGCTCAGATCCGGTGTTGCATTGGCTGTGGCATAGGCCAGCAGCCACAGCTCCTATTCCACCCCTAGCCCAGAAACTTTCATATGCTGCAGGTATGGCCATAAAAATAAGAAAAAAATAAAAAATAAATATGCCAATCAATAAATGTGATAGACCACATTAATAGAACAAATGGTAAAAACCAAATGATCATCTCAAGAGTTGCCAAAAAGGCATTTGACAAAGTACAACATCTTATCATGATTAAAAAAGACAATCAACAAATTGGTACAGAAGGCATGTACTTCAACATAATAAAAGCAATATAGGACAAGCCTATAGCTAACATCATACTCAATGGTAAAAGACTGAAACTTTTTCCTCTAAGATCAAAAACAAGACAAGGTGCTCCATTTCACCACTCCTGTTCCACATAGTACCGAAAGTCCTATTCAGATCAATTAGGCAAGAAAAATAAATAAGTCATCCAAATCAAAAAGGAAGAAGAAGTAAAACCATATCTGTTTACAGAGGACATGATCTTATCTATAAAAATTCTAAGGACTCCAACAAAAATGATCAGAACTAATAAAAAAATTCAGTGAAGTTACAGGATACAAAATCAACATACAGAAAGCAGTTATTTCTGTACACTAACAATACAAATATCTGAAAAAATAAACAATTCAATTTATAATGCCATTGCAAAAAATAAAATATGTAAGAAAAAAGTTAACCAATGACATAAAAAACCTGAACACTGAAAACTATAAGACTTGAGGAAAGAAACTAAATAAGACACAAATAAATGGAAAAATATTCCATGTTCATGGATAGGAAGAATTAATATTGTTAAAATGTCCATACTACCCAAAGTAAACTATACATTTGATTTAATCACTAACAAATTCTCAATGTCATTTTCCACATAAAATGGAAAAAATTCTAAAATTTGTATGAAGTCAAAAAATATCCCTGAAACCCAAAAGAAAACAAAAAGACAAGTTACAGAATGGGAGAAAATAGTTCCAAACTATGCAACGGACAAGGGCTTAATCTCCAGAATATATAAGCAACTTATACAACCCAACAGCAAAAAAGCCAATCAACCAATGAAAAAAATGGGCAAAAGACCTGAACAGACTGTTCTCCAAGGAAGATATACAGATGGCCAGCAAACACATGAAAAAATGCTCAACATCGCTGATTATAAGAGAAATGCAAATCAAAACTACCATGAGATATCACCTCACACCAGTCAGAATGGCCATCATTAATAAGTCCACAAATAACAAGTGCTGGAGGGGCTGTGGAGAAAAGGGAACCCTCCCGCACTGTTGGTGGGAATGTAAACTGGTACAGCCACTATGGAGAACAGTTTGGAGATACCTTAGAAATCTATACATAGAACTTCCATATGGCTCCGCAATCCCACTCTTGGGCATATATCCAGACAAAACTCTACTTAAAAGAGACACATGCACCCACATGTTTATTGCAGCACTATTCACAATAGCCAGGACATGGAAACAATCCAAATGTCCATCAACAGATGACTGGGTTTGGAAGATGTGGTATATATACACAATGGAATACTACTCAGCCATAAAAAAGAAGGACATAATGCCATTTGCAGCAACATGGATGGAACGAGAGAATCTCATACTGAGTGAAATGAGCCAGAAAGACAAAGACAAATACCATATGATATCACTTATAACTGGAATCTAATATCCAGCACAAATGAACATCTCCTCAGAAAAGAAAATCATGGACTTGGAAAATAGACTTGTGGCTGCCTGATGGGAGAGGGAGGGCATGGGAGGGATCGGGAGCTTGGGGTTATCAGACACAACTTAGAATAGATTTACAAGGAGGTCCTGTTGAGTAGCATTGAGAACTATGTCTAGATACTCATGTTGCAACAGAACAAAGGGTGGGGAAAAAATGTATACATGTAAGGATAACTTGATACCCTTGCTGTACAGTGGGAAAAAATAAATTTAAAAAAAGAAAAAAAATATCCCAAATCACCAAAGCAACCTGGAGAAAGAAGAACAGAGCTGAAGGCAGCACAACTCATGATTCCAAACTATACTACACAGCTAGAGTAATCCAAATAGTATGATATTTGCATAAAAACAGACACATAGACTAACTGGACAGAACTGAAAGCCCAGAAATGAACCCTTGCATTTATGGTCAACTAATATTTGACAAGGGAGCCCATAATAATCAAAAGGGAAAGTGGGCTCTTCAGTAAACAGTACCAGGAAAACTGGATAACTACAAACAAAATGATGAAACTATACTCCTGCCTTACACCATTCACACAAGAAAAAATTAACTCAAAACAGATTACAAATATAAATGCAGAAATAAAACTTCTAGAATAAAACATAGGGGGAAGTTGCTTGATGTTGGTCTTGGTAATGACTTTTTTATACATGACACAATCAATACACAAGCAATGTAAGTAAAAATAAACAAATGAGAAGGGGAGCAGATATCAGAAGCAAGAGAGGCTACAACTCTATTGTCTGCAAAAAGGAGACCATACCGAAAACCTATAAAAATGAAAAGGCAGAGAACTATAACTCAGATAAGGGAGAAAGAAAAAAACCCAGTTAAAAACAGCTAAGTGATCTGGAGATTATCAACCTCCATGAAAAAGGCTTTAGGCTGACAATAGTGAAGATGATTCAAAACATTGGAAATAAACTGGAGACAAAGACTGATAAATTACAAGAAACACTGAGCAAAGAAATACAAGATTTAAGGATTAATCAAGCAGAGATGCAAAATACAACAACTGAAATAAAAAATTCATTAGAAGCAACCAATAGCAGAATACAAGAGGCAGAAGAATGAATAAGCAAGGTGGAGGACAGACTAGTGGAAATCACTTATGTGGAACAGAAAATAGAAAAAAGATTGAAAAGAAATGAAGACAGTCTAAGACAACACCAGGATGATGTAAAATGCACCAACATCCATATTGTAGGGATGCCAGAAGGAGAAGAAAGAGAGAAAGGTCCAGAGAAAATTTTTGATAAGATAATAGCCCAAAGCTTCCCTAACAAGAGAAAGTAATCACTCACTCAAATCCAGAAAGTTACAAAGAGTACTATATAAAATAAACCCAAGGAGGAACACCCTAAGACACATATTAATCAAACTGACCAAAATTAAAGACAAAGAGAAAATCTTGAAAGCAGCTAGGGAAAAGAAACAAATAACATAAAAATAAACCCCAATAAGGTTATCAGCAGATTTTTCAGCAAAAACTCTGCAGGCCAGAAGGGAGTAGTATGATACACTTAAAGTGATGAAAGGAAAAAACCTCCAACCAAGATTACTCTAACCAGCAAGGCTCTCATTCAGATTTGAAGGAGAAATCAAAAGCTTTACAGACAAACAGAAGCTAAACCAGTTTTATAACCATTAAACCAGCTTTATAACAAATACTAAAGGAACTTCTCTAAGTGAAAAAGAAAAGGCCACAACTAGAAACAAAAATATTACAACTGCCAAAGCTCACCAGTAAAGGTATACATATAGTAAAGGTAGGAAATCATCCACACTCAAATATGCTACCAGAATCAGAAATCATGAGGAGAGGAGGGTACAAATGCAGGACATTGGAGATGCACTTGCAATTAAGAGACCAACAACTTACAATAATCTTGTATACATTTAGACTCCTATATCAAAACTTCAGAGTAACTGCAAACCAAAAATCTACAATAGATACATACAGATAAGAAAAAGCAACTCAAATACAACACCAAAGATAGTCATCAAACCACAAGAGGAAAGAAGAAGGGAATAAAAGACCAACAAAAATAAATCCAAAAAACTTTATAAAATGGCAATGAGAATACACATATCAATAATTACCTTAAATGTTAATGGACTAAATGCCCCATCCAAAAGACATAGACTGGCTGGACGGATACAAAAACAAGATCAATATATACGCTATCTTCAAGAGACCCACATCAATTCTACGGACACATGCAAATTGAAAGTAAGAGGATGAAAGAAAATATTCCATGTAAATGGGAATCAAAAGAAAGCTGGGGTAGCAATACTCATATCAGAAAAAATAGACCTTAAAATCAAGACTATTATAAGAGACAAAGAATAACATTACATAATAATCAAAAGATCTCTCCAAGAAGAAGATATAACAGTTTTAAGTATCTATGCACCCAACATAGGATAACCTCAATATGTAAGGAAACTGCCAACAACTTTAAAAGGAGAAATGGACAATAACACAGTAATAGTGGGGACTTTAACACCACACTTACAGCAATGGACAGATCATCCAGACAGAAAATCAACAAGGAAACCCACATCCTAAATGACACATTAGAGCAGATGGACTTAATAAATGTTTACAGAACATTTCATCCAAAAGCAGCAGAATACACGTTCTTTAAAAGTGCACATGGAACATTCTCTAGGATTGATCACATTCTGGGCCACAAATCAAGCTTCAATAACTTTAAGAAAATTGAAAACCATATCAAGCATCTTTTCTGACCACAATGTTATACGCCTGGAAATTAACAACAAGAAAAAAACTGCAATAACACAAACACGTGGAGACTAAACAACATGCTACTAAACAACCAAGGGATCACTGAAGAAATCAAAGAGGAAATTAAAAAACACCTAACAGCAAATGACAATGAAGATATGACACTCCAAAACCTATGGGATGCAGCAAAAGCCATTCTAAGAGGAAAGTTTATAGCAATACAAGCCCCCCTCAGGAAATAAGAAAAAGCTCAAATAAACAAGCTAACTTTACATCTAAAGCAGCTTGAGAGAGAACAGGCCAGACCTAGAGTTAGCAGAAGAGAAGAAATCATAAAGATCAGAGCAGAAATCAATGAAATAGAAACAAAGAAAACCATAGAATAGATCAGTAAAATTAAAGCTGGTTCTTTGAAAAGATCAACAAAATTGATAAACATTTAGCCAGATTCATCAAGAAAAAAAAGAGAGGACTCAAATCAATAAAATTAGAAATGAAGAAGTTACAATGGACATCATAGAAATACAAAGGATCATAAGAGACTACTACAAGCAACTACATGCCAATAAAATGGACAACCTAAAAGAAATGGACAAATTCTTAGAAAAGTACAGTCTTCCAAGACCAAACCAAGATGAAATAGAAAAGACGAAAGGACCAATCACAAGTACTGAAGTTGAAAATGTGATTTAAAAACTTCCAACGAACAAAAGTCCAGGACCAGATGGCTTCACAGGCAAACTCTATCCAACATTTAGAGAAGAGCTCACACCTATCCTTCTGAAACTATTCCAAAAAATTGCAGAGGAAGGGACACTCCCAAACTCATGCTATGAGGCCACCATCATCCTGATACCAAAACCAGACAAAGACTCCACAAAAAAAGAAAAGTATAGGCCAATACCACTGATGAACATAGACACAAAAATCCTCAACAAAATACTAGCAATCCAAATCTAACAATACCTCAATAGGACCGTACATCATGATCAAATGGGATTTATCCCAGGGATGCAAGGATTATTCAATATCTGAAAATCAATCAGTGTGATATACCACATTAACAAACTGAAGAATAAAAACAATGTGATCCTCTCAATAGATGCAGAAAAAGCTTTTGACAAAATCCAACAACCATTTCTGATTTTAAAAAAAACCTCCAGAAAGTGGGCATAGACGGAACCTACCTCAACACCATAAAGGCCATATATGACAAACCCAGAGCTAACATCATTGTCAATGGTGAAAAGTTGAAAGAATTCCTGCTGAGATCAGGAACAAGACAAGGATGACTGCTCTCACCACTACTATTTGACATAGTTTTGGAAGTCCTAGCTATGGCAATCAGAGAAGAAAAAGAAATAAAAGGAATCTAAATTAGAATGGAAGAATCAAAACCATCACTCTTTACAGATGACATAATACTATACCTAGAAAATCCTAAAGATGCTATCAGAAAACTGTTAGATCTCATCAATGAATTTTGAAAAGTCACAGGATACAAGATTAACACACAGAAATCAACTGCATTTCTATATTTTAACGACAAAAGATCAGAAAGAGAAATTAGGGAAACATTCCCATTTACCATCACATCAAAAAGTATAAAATACTTAGGAATAAACCTACCTAAAGATACAAAAGACCTATACTCTGAAAACTATTAAGAAGCTGATGAAAGAAATCAAAGATGACACAAACAGGTGGAAAGACATATCATGCTCTTGGATTGGAAGAATCAATATTGTCATACTATTCATGGAAATATACAGATTTAATTCAATCCCTATAAAATTTCCTAGGACATTTTTACAGAATTAGAATAAGATATTTTAAAGTTTGTTTGGAAGCATAAAAGACCCAGAATAGCCAAAGACATCCTGAAAAAGAAAAATGGAGTTGGAGGAATCAGGCTCCCTGACTTCAGACTATACTACAAAGCAAGAGTCATCAAAACCACATGATACCTGCACAAAAACAGAAATATAGATCAAAGAAAAGAAAAAAAAAAAGAAATATAGATCAGTGGAACAGGATAGAGAGCCCAGAATTAAACCCACGTACCTACAGTCAACTAATCTATGACAAAGGAGGCACGAATATACAATGGAGAAAAGACAATAAGTGGTGCTGGGAAAACTGGACAGCTACACATAAAAGAATGAAATTAGAATACTTCCTAACATTATATACAAAAATAAACTCAAAATGGATTAAAGTCCTAAATGGAATACCAGATACTATAAAACTCTTGGAGAAAAACAGACCAAACACTCTCCAACATAAATGACTGCAATATCTTCTCAGAGCCACGTCCTAGAGTAATTACAATAAAAACAAAAATAAACAAACAGGACCTAATTAAACTTAAACCCTAAACAAAATGAAAAGATAACCCTCAGAATAGGAGAAAATATTTGCAAATGAAGCAACTGACAAGTGATTAATCTCCAAAATTTATAAACACCTCCTGCAGCTCAATACCAAAAAAACAAACCCCACCAAAAAAAGAGCAGAAGATCTAAACAGACATTCTCCAAAGAAGACATACAGATGGCCAACAGGGCCAATGGGCAGAGGTCCTGAATAAACATTTTTCCAAAGAAGACACACAAATGGCCAACAGGTATATAAGATGCTCAACATCACTAATCACTAGGGAAATGTAAATCAAAATCACAGTGAGATACCACCTCATACCTGTGACAATGGCTATTATAAAAAAGAGAGAAGATAAGTGTTAGCAAGGATATGGAAAAAATAAAAATCTTGTGCACTTTTGATAGGAAGGTAAATTGGTAGTGCCACCATGAAAAACAGTATGGAGGTTCTTTCAAAAATTAAAAATACAAACTACCATATGATCCATCAATCCCACTTCTCTCCCTCCCCCCCTTCATATGCACATATACATGAAATGAAATCAGAATCTCAAAGTGATATCTGCACTCCAGTGTTTATTGCAGCATAGTTCACAACAGTCAAGATATGGAAACAACCTAAGTGTCTATCTACAGGCCAGTCAGTAAAGAAGATGTGGCATATGTATATAATGGGAAATTATTCAACCATGAGAAAGAGGAAAATCCTGCCATTGGCAACAGCATGGATGGACATCAAGGACATTATTCTAAGTGAAACCTTTCTGACAAAGAAAAGCATATATTTTATGATGTCATTTACATATATGTGGAATATATATAACACAAACTCATCAAAACAGTAAAGGAGTGGTTGCTAGCGGCTGAGGAATGGGGTTATGGGGAGATGTCCATCAAGGTATACAAACTTCCAATTATAAAATGATTAAATTCTGGGGACCTACCCATGATGACTATAGATAACAATACTGTATTATATACTTGAAAGTTGCTAAGAGAATAGATATTAAATGCTCTTACCACATGCACACACACATACACACAAAACGGTAATCATGTGAGTGATAGAGATGTTAACCAATCCTACTGTGTAATTATTTTGTGATATATATGTGCTCCAAATCACCAGTTTATACAATGTTATATGTCAACAGTATCTCAGTAAAGGGGGAGGGAAAACCCTCAGCAATAAGAAAAGGGACAACCCAATTACAAAATGGCCCAGAAACCTCCACAGAAGTGGAAATAGCAAATAAACACATGAAAATCTGTCTCACATCACATGTCATTGGATAACTGCAAATCAAAACACTGCACTTCTATTAGAATGGCCAAAATCCAGAATGTTGACAATAGCAAATCTGATGAGGATGTGAAATAAGAGGAATCGGAGGAATAGGAACAGAAAAGAGTTGAAAGATTTCTTTGCAAAAAGCTCACTGCAGAAATAAAAGAAGACCTAAATCAACAGATACACTATGCTGAACATTAATTGGAAGGCTCGATATTATTAAGGTTCAATTCTTTCTAAAAGACCTGTAGATTCAATGCAATCCCATCATAGTCCCAGCAGAGTTTTTGTAGAAACTGACAAATTGACTCTAAAACTGATATGGAAATGCAAAGAGTGTAGAATTTTTAAATGAACAACAACAACAAAAAAAACAAGTTGCATAATTATCACTATATAAATTTAAGACTTTAGAGTCCCCATCATGGCACAGTGGAAACAAACCCAACTAGTATCCTTTAGGATGAGGGTTCCATCTCTGGCCTCGCTCAGTAAGTTAATGATCTAGTGTTGATGCAAGTTGGGGCATAGGTCTCGTGTGCAGCTCAGATCCTGTTTTGTTGTGGCTGATTCAACCCCCAGCCTAGGAACTTCCATATGCCATGGGTGTGACCCTAAAAAGATAAATAAATAAATAAATAAACAAACAAACAAATAAATAAATAGGAAATAGAAAGTTGGTGGCAAATATCAACTGGAAAAACACATGAAGGAACTTTCTGGATGATATAAATGTTTGATGGCTTGATAAGGTTCAGATTACATGGTTGTATATGTTTGTCAAAGCTCTCTGAACGGCACATTTAAGATCTGTGCATTGCAGTGTACATAAAATTTTTAATATAAAAAGAATCTATTGGGAGTTCCCACTGTGGCTCAGCAGTTAACGAACCTGACTAGCATCCATGAGGACATGGGTGTGATCTCTGGCCTTGCTCGGTGGAGAAAGGATCTGGCATTGCCATTAGCTGTGGTGTAGGTCACAGATGCAGCTTGGATCCCGTGTTGCTGTTGCTGTGGCACAGGCTGGCAGCTATGATTCGACCCCTAGCCTGGGAACTTCCATATGCCGCAGATGCGACCCTTAAAAAAACAAAACAAAACAAAAACCTATTGAACTCTAATTAATGATGTCATTCTAAATTCTTAAGGACAAGTGTACCAATGTTCGTAACTTACTTTGAAATGCATCCAAAAATTTAGATGGATTGGTTGATGTATTTTTTTACATCTATAGAAATAAGTTCTTCATGCAGAGTTGGAGGGCTGATATTGGCCTGAACCTATTAGCATAAGTTCAGATGTGTGTAGAGAAAGGGACGAAAGGGCAAAAAGTTTTGTAAAGATTCTTGAAAGGAGAGAGGGAGGTAGATTCAATAGAATGGTATTTCCTTTCCTTCCATACCACATTAATATCTGCCCAAGTCCTATGCAGAAAGATATTTCAGGAAACAGCAGTAAATGATGTTTTCAAAAGGGAATCATATGGTCATCTCAATAGATGCAGAAAAAGCATTTGATGAAATTCAACATCCATTTATGATTTAAAAAAAAAACACCTCTCAATAAACTGGGTACAAAGGGAACATACCTCAACATAATAAATGCCATTATGACAAGTTCACAACTAACATTATACTCAATGGTAAAAACCTAAAGGTTTTTCCTCTAAGATCAGAAACAAGACAAAAGGACGCCCACACTTACCACTTTCACTCAACATAATATTTAAAATACTAGCCAGAGTAATTATATAAGAAAAAGAAATAAAAAGTATCCAAATTGTGAGGGAAGAAGTAAAACTGCCACTCTTTGCAGTTTTACATAATAGCATATATAGAAAACTCCAAAGAGTCTGTCAAAAAAACTGTTAAAACTAAGAAATTCAGTAAAGTTACAAGTGACAAAATCAATACACAAAAGTCTGTTGTGCATCTTTATACTGCTAATCAACTATCAGGAAGAGAAACTCTAAAAAGAAACCATTTATAGTTGCATCAAAAAAATAAAATGAGTTCCCATCGTGGCGCAGTGGTTAACGAATCCCACTAGGAAAGATGAGGTTGCGGGTTCGATCCCTGGCCTTGCTCAGTGGGTTAACGATCCGGCATTGCCGTGAGCTATGGTGTAGGTTGCAGACGTGGCTCAGATCCCGCGTTGCTGTGGCTCTGGCATAGGCTGGCAGCTACAGATCCGATTGGACCCCTAGCCTGGGAACCTCCATATGCCGCAGGAGCAGCCCAAGAAATGGCAAAAAGACCAAAAATAAAATAAATAAAATAAAATAAAATAATAAAATAAAATAAAATAAATAAAATAAAATGCCTAGGAATAAACTTAGCTAAGGAGGTGAAAGACCTGAATATTGAAAACTACAAGATTTTTTTGGCCATGCCCACAGAATAGTCAGTTCCCCACGAAGGGATAGAATTCATATCACAGCCGTAACCAAGCAAAATAGTGACAATGCCAGATCCTTAACCAGCTGAGCCACCAGGGAACTCCTGAAAACTACAAGATATATGAAAGAGATTTAAGAAGACACAAATAAATGGAAATATATTCTGTTCTTATGGTTTAGAAGAATTAATACTGTTAAAATGTCTATATTCTAGACCAAGAAATCCAGCCTAAAATGTATATGGAACCATAAAAGACCCTAAATAGCAACCTTGAGAGAAAAAGAACAAAGTTGGAGGCATTAAACTCCTAGGTTTTAAACTATATTACAAAGCTATAGTAACTAAAAGATTATAGTACTGACACACACAAAAAGAAACACAGATCAATGAAACAATATAAAGCCCAAAAATAAAGCCATACATACAAGGTGTATTAATTTATGACAACAGAGCTGAGAATGTTCACTAGGGAGAGGATGGTCTCTTCAATTAATGGTGTTGGGAAAAACAGCCACATGCAAAAGAATAATGCTAAACTGCTACCTTACCCCATACATAATAATTAACTCAAAATGGATTAAAGACTTTAATGCAAGACTTGAAACCATAAAACTTAGAAGTAAACATAGGCAGTAAGTTGTTTGATATAGGTCTTGGCCATGACTTTTTGAATCTGACACCAAAAGCAAAGCAAAAATAAACAAGTGGGACTTTTTTTTTTTTTTTTTTTTTTTTTTTTTTGCTTTTTAGTGCTGCACCTGTGGCATATGGAAGTTCCCAGGCTAGGAGCTGAATCGGAGCTACAGCTACAGACCAACACAACCACTACAGCAACAGGGGATCTGAGCCACGTCTGCAACCTACAACCACAGCTCACAGCAACACCGGATCACTGACCCACTGAGCAAGGCCAGGGATCAAACCCACATCCTCATGGATACTAGTCAGATTCGTTTCCCCTGTGACACGATGGGAACCCCAGGACTTCTTTATTATAGAAAATTAAAAAGCTTTCGAACAGCAAAGGAAACCATCAACAAATGAAGAGGGAACATATACTGAATAGGAGAAAATAACTGCAAATTCTATCTGATAGGAGCTAATATCCAAAACATATCAAGAACTTAGTTCCCATTGTGGCGCAGCGGAATCCAATCTGACTAGGAACCCGTGAGGTTTCGGGTTCGATCCCTGGCCTCACTCAGTGGGTTAAGGATCCGGCATTGCCATGAGCTGTGGTGTAAGTCACAGACGCGGCTTGGATCTGGTGTTGCTGTGGCTCTGGCATAGGCTGGCAGCGATAGCTCCAATTAGACCCGTAGCCTGGGAACCTCCATATGCCAGGGACGCGGCCCTAAAAAAGGGACAAAAGACGAAAAAAAAAATCACTTATACAACTCAAAAGCAAAAAATAAACAACACAATTTTTACATGGGTAGACCTTTCTCCAAAAAGACACATAAATGGCCTACAGCCATTATAACCTCAGCGTCATTAATCATCAAGGAAATGCAAATCAGAAAACACAAGATATCACCTCACATCTGTTAAAATGACTACTATGAAAAAGAGAATAGGGAGTTCCCATCATGGCACAGCGGAAATGAATCCCACTAGGAACCGTGAGATTGCAGGTTCGATCCCTGGCCTCACTCAGTGGGTTAAGGATCCAGCGTTGCCGTGAGCTGTGGTGTAGGTGGCAGATGTGACTCAGATCCTGCATTGCTGTGGCTGTGGTATAGGCCGGCAGCTGTGGCTCTAATTTGACCCCTAGCCCTAAAAACCAAAAAAAAAAAAAAAAAAAAAAAGAGAGAGAGAGAGAATAAATAAAAAGTTCTGACAAGGATGTGGAGAAAAGGGAACCCTTGAGAACTATTAATGGGAATGTAACTTGGCACAACCACTAAGGAAAACAGTATAGAGGTTCCTGAAAAAATTAACAGTAGAACAATGCTCCAGCAATTCCACTTCTGAACACCAATCAGAAGAAAACAAAAACACTAATTCAAAAATATATATGTACCGCCATGTTTACTGCAGCATTATTTACAATTGCCAAGATAAAGAAACAACCTAAGTATCCACCAGTGGATTAGTGGATAAAGAAAATGTATATATGTGTGTGTGTGTGTGTGTGTGTGTGTGTATGGGTGTGTGTGTGTATGGGTGTGTGTGTGTGTGTATATATATGTGTGTGTGTGTGTGTATATATATATATATATGGGTGTGTATGTGTGTATATATATATAATGAAATATTAGTTTGGCATAAAAAAGACCAAAATATTGTCATTTGTGACGATATGGAGAGACCTCCAGGGCATTATACAAAGCACAATAAGTCAGATAGAGAAAGACAAATCTTGTATAATCTCTCATATGTGCAATCTTAAAAAAAAAAAGCAAGCTAATTTATTCAGAGAACAGACTGGTGGTTGCAAGAGATTGGAGGTAGGGAGGGTGGGAGAAATGAGTGAACTGGTTTTTTTTAATTTAAATAAATTTAATTTTAAAACATAGCTACCAAAAGAAAAAGACTCTGTGAGACCTGAGACCATGAGCAGCATTGATTTGATGCTTAGGGGATTAAAAAATATATACAAAACAGTAGTATTTACCCTATCTCAGAATGGATCATCGCACAAGTCAGACTCGGTGAAGTCTACAGGGAATGTGGTAGCTCTTTCATTTGCTCCCCAAAATACTGAGAGGCATCAGAATGAACAGGACAGCAACAACCCCAATGGTAGCTATAAAGGGAAAATCCCACCTTTTAGTCAAATTTCCAATGGCAGACTCCCAATAAGAAAAGAAGAAAAGAGCTGGCAGGGAGGTAACATGAGACACATCAAAGGTCTCTCAGCAGTAAAGGTGTGATCTGAGATAGACAAGGTAAGGAGGAAAGACCCAGCACGACTACAGGTCATCCTTCAGAGGCCTGAGGAAACTCACACAGCACAGATGGCTGTCAAGTCAGAAAAATGAAGTCCAGCCTATTGCACAAACACATATAGATGAAATATGCAAACAAGAGCAAACATGAAAAGGAGGAGGAGAAGAGGAATGGGAAGAGGGGAAGGGGAAGGAGGAAGAGAAGGAGGAGAAGAAGAAAAGGCCCTGTGTATAGGTTGCGGAAGATAAGGAAGGTGCCACCTGTACTATTTATTCTCCCCACCTAAGCAGGACACACTCAAGATGAATGTAGCTGACAGCAGAAATGATGTTAATGACACTGAAAGACGACTTGGCTGGGCAACCTTTGTCCTTTTCTTACAAGAGCTAAAAGAGTCTAGTTCCCTCTTAGGATGTAACCTGCACAGGCTGGGAACTTCACCCATGACAGCAATGTTTGTTTACAGCTCCAAGCTCTGATAATGCTCCCTTCCAGGAGTTTGTTAATTGGGAGCAAATTTATTCTTCCTCTCCCCATCAGAGTGGCAGCACCTCTTCTCTCTCATTGATTTAATTCCTCCTAAAACCTACTCAAAAAAGGAGGAGGTTGAATCATTATTAACTTGAGTGGTTTATCTTACTTAGGCTAATGAAATTTAATAATACCTAGAACTAAAACATTTTTCTGGCCTGGCCACACTAAACAGCACAAAGTTTCTGTAACTGTGCCTCATAAACTACAACATACTCCATCCTTAAACTTAAATATTTCTAATACGAATTTTACTTTATTAATAATTTCCAATGTCCAATAATGAGTGTTCCTTAGGAGATTCCCAAGTAGAAAAAGTTAGACAATCCAGCAGAAAAAAAATAGATGAAACCCTTGAACAGTACATCACCCAAAAAGCATATCTAAATCGCCAATAAACAAGCAAAGAGGAGCTCAGCTTCATTAGCCATCAGTGAAATGCAAATTAAATCACTTGGTACCATTACTATACACCTCCCAGACTTGGAGCAGTGAGGCAGAGGAGGCGCGCAGAAAATACTAGCTGTGGAAAAGGACGTGATACGACAAGAACTCTCAGACACATTGTGGGTGGACGTGTAAATGGTCCAGTCAATTTGGAAAACAATTTGGCAGTATCTACTGATTCTATGCATAGTTTGTAACTGGCAATGCCATTCCTGGGTATATACCACAGAAATGCTTGCATATAAGCCTCAAAAAAACACATCCAAGAATGTTCATCACAGCACTATTTAAAAGAGCCTCAAACTGAAAATTACACAAATGACCACCTACATTAATGTATTCAAATAAATTGCAGTCTATTCCCTAATGTAACACTGAATAAATTACAATTAGATCAAAGAGTAAGAATAAATGTCATAATGGGGATTAGAAGGACTTACTGTATGATTCCATTTATATAAAGTTCAAAATCAGGCGCCAGGACTTACACTATTAGGAGTCAGGTTAGAGATTGACTTTTGTGGCACAGTGACTGGTAGTGACTGGGATAATATAACATTCTTCGTTTTCCTCTGAGTTCAGGTTACGTGGATGTGCTATATTTGCGAAATTCATTAAGATGTTCGCTTATGACCTGTACTCTCTTCTGACTGTATGGTATACTTTCAAAAAATGTTTTTAGGAAGGTTTCAATAGGTATACATTAACAAAAAGAAAACGACTCCTAAGAGATTATTCCCATGAGAGAGACAATGCAAACCTCTAAATAAAGAGAAAAACACAGCAGACGCGGAAACATTGATAGGTTAAAGCCATTGTTTTAATGGGATGGTACATCTTGAGAAGGTGCCCAGAGGAAGGCAGAAGAAGCCTCAGATACAACTATTTCCCAGTCAGTACAGGCATACTCGATGCGTCAATGCAGCACAGCTGATGAAGACCACAGAAAATATGAAATATTTCATTTTTTTTACATACGGTCCTGCAAACACCTTTCATTCGCCAGCATGTATTTAATAATCTTCTGATGTAAATGTTCTGTCCACTTCTAACTGCCAACAAAAACAGAAGTAAATGCACAGTGCTTGCAGGGTCATAAAGCCATGGATAAACTGGATTGAAGGCTACAGTTGGCAACTTTTTAATGGTAAATTGGACAGGATCCAAAGACCCCAGTCATATTATGGCTGTGTTCCCCCTTTTTCTGTTGTTCTTATTTTCCAGAGACTCCACTGTAAGTCATTCATCCCCATGGTTCCCACTCACATGAATCATTCATCAAGTCGGGACACGTAACGGGAACCAGCAGATTCACTTGAGACCATCTACCATGGAAAAAACATTTAGACCTCAGAGTGCACCCAGGAGGCATCCAGGGTTTAGGATGGCAGCAAGGAAGTCTGAGATCATCAAAGTGTCCCTGAAGCAGGGAAGGATCCCTGACAGAGAATTACAGAAGCCCATGGTTCTAGCCCTGCATGAACTACCTTCTGTCTATCCCTTCCCTGCTGAGGTCTCATCACAGGGTCCTTGAAAGCATCCTATGGGATAACAAGTGTGAAAGGGTCTGAAAGACATATTTAAGTCAATTGCCAGAATTTTCCTAACTTTAAGACATGAATGCTTCTGGCAGCTGAAGGGCTGAGGAGGAGTGGTAGGGAAACAATTTAAAAGGATGAGGGTGGCCCTGAGTGCACTGAATTCTCCACTCTTGTGTGTCAAGCCTTAGCAGTCTCATCACCCAGTTGGCCCACAGAGCTTCATGGTGTGAGGATAACAAATGTGGTAGGACCAAAGGCCACTGGCAAGCAATTTGCCTTTCACATGCCCATTCATCCTGGAGCACCTCTCTGGGGACAAAGGAGGCCAGTGGAGACAGCATACGCCCAGAGACCCTGCCCTCTGGAACAGCAGCAGAAATCTCAGTGCAACCCTCCATCTATCTTTTGAACGCTTCACCTTTGGCCCTTATGGGATAACTTGAGAGGAGGAAGCTCTGGGGCAAAGGGTAAAAGCTTCTGCAGACTTCGGCAAACTGCAAGCAAAGTTTGGGATGCTCCGCCTGAGTGGCCTAAGTGGACCCTTCTCAGTAGTATCGAGTTGCTGGTTTCTGTCCAGAAGACATAAATTCTGACCCCTCAAACTTATGTTCCATACGACCTCATCATGCTTTAAGCTAATACTTTTGAACAATTAGCTCTGTTTGTTGATTCTGCTCATCATCCAATTTGCCTTGGTTTCTAAATGTGTGCAAAAATAATCCAGATAACTGACTTGGGAGGGCAAGTCCTAAGAGTCCTAAAGAAACATCTCCCCTCCCACCCCAAAATCTGACCTGTCCTCTAAAGGCCTCATGCTTTTACTGTGCCCCCACTTCTGCCAATACCATCCGTCCAACCTTCCCCCCAACCTCCACAGATTCCCCAGACCAAAATCCAGAACCAATTTCTTCTTTAAAACTCTTATGGGCCCTTAGCACCCTATCTCCATTCCCTGGAGCCAACGACTCCATCTCTGCTCACATCTCTGTTTCCACTTCCTCCATCCAAGTCCAGCTTCCCTCTCACCCCTATAGGACCTCACACCCTCTTTCCCTTAAGTGATCATGGACTTCACAGGAAGGAGATTCCATTTTACCTGGTGGAACATAGAAGAGCAAGACAAGGACCACAAAGACCAAGAGTAAGCTCCTCATAGCTGAACCAATCAGCACAGAGACGGCTGAGAGCAGGGGACAGTCACTCTATATGTAGCCCTTGAGACATAGGGACCTGCATGAACCAGTGAACCTTTCAAGAACAAGAACATCTGCTTGCTCCACTGAGCAGTCCAATAAATTAAAGGTCCGACTTTGAACATGATGTCCCACCATTAAAATACACTTCTTGAGTGCCACTTGCAAACTGAATTCCCACTGTGGGAACAGCCCTAATGGCCTCGAAGGATGTTATGTAAGCTTCTTCGCATTGTCAGTGTACATCCATTTAACAAATGCCTAGATTCGAAAGGATATATGTACCCCAATGTTCACTGCAGCACTATTTACAATAGCCAAGACATGGAAGCAACCTGAATGTCCATCAACAGAGGAATGGATAAAGAAGATGTGATACATATATATATATAATGGAATACTACTCATCCATTAAAAAAGAATGAAATAATGCCATTTGCAGCAACATGGACAGACCTAGAAACTATCATACTAAGTGAAGTCAGACAGTGAAAGACAAACATCATATGATATCACCTATATGTGGAATCTTAAAAAAAAAAAGGATACAAATAACTTATTTGCAGAACAGAAACAGACTCACATATTTTTAAAAACTTATAGTTACCAAAAGGGACAGGTGGAGGGGTAGATTAGGGGTTTGGGACTGGCATATACACACTGAGGTATATGGAATGATTGGGTAGCAGGGAACTGCTATAGAGCACAGAGAACTCTACCCAGTAGTCTGTGATAATCTATGTGGGAGAAGAATCTGAAAGAGAATGGATATGTCTATATGTATGGGACTGGGTCACTTTGTGGTACAGCATAATTGATCACAATCTTGTAAATTAACTATAATTAAATAAAACTTTTTTTAATGTCTAGAGTGTACAGGGAACTGTAAGCCTCCCTTATATAGCTGGCAAAGTGTTTTCAATAGTTGTTTTCAGGAGTTCCTATTGTGGCCCAGTGGTTAACGAACCTGACTAGAATCCATGAGGATGTGGGATCTATCCCTGGCCCTCCTCAATGGGTTAAGGATCCAGCATTGCCGTGAGCTGTGGTGTAAGTCACAGACACAGCTTATATCTGACATTGCTATGGCTGTGGCTTAGGCTGGCAGCTGTAGCTCCAATTCGAACCCTAGCCTGGGAACTTCCATATGCTAAGGGTGCAGCCCTAAAAAGATGGGGGAAAAAAAAGTTGTTTTCAATCTCACCTTGCAAAAAAGAAACCCCAGGCAGATATCATTCTCCCATTTTAAAAGTAAAGCACATGAAGCTCAGGTGGAATAAATGACTTTCCCAAATTCATACAGATCATAAATGGCAGCAACCCAACTTACATGACTCCTGCAGACAAAAGAATTAAGGTACGTCCCAGCCCAACAGAGTGCAGCTACAATCTATTTAGGGAAAACAGAGCTTCCGAAAGAGCTCGAGCAGAGCCCTGTAATCCATCCACATGAGCATCACAGCTCCCCACTGAGAACATGCTGGGCAACTTGGGATCTACAAAGAATTCGTGTGAGAACTCTCACTTTCAGGTACTGAAGGTCAGGAGTGCTTGACTGTTTACAATGTGTTTTGAGCTTTACAGAACCTCTATCTCATATGATATAAAGAATATAGAACTCAGAATCAGACAACCTAGTTCTGATCTGGACTTTTCTGTGAGGCACCTGCTTTGCTTTTTTTCCAAACGTGAGTTCTCTGACCTAGAAAACAGGTTGTACACCACCAGTGCTACCTATCATGGAGGCTTGTTGTGGGGCCAGATGAAGCAATTCCGGCGAAATGTCCTTTGTAGAATGTACACTTATGGGGCTGTTAGACCCATAGAAAGGAAGAAGACATTTAAAACTAGAGATGGTCAAAGTTCCCTTGTGGCACAGCAGATTAATGATCTGGCATTGTCACTGCAGTGATTTAGGTCGCTGTTGTGGTGTAGGCCCAATCCCTGGGAACTTCCACATGCCACGGCACTGGGTCGGGGGTGGGGGGAGAAACTAGTAGAGATGGTAGAGATAGGGCTCCTCACTAGAGAACGGAAGAGCCAGGACAAGAACTAGTTCTTCCATCCCTCCATCCCTCATGTTTTCACCTCAATAAAATATATCTCTAAACAGACTTACGGTTGCTAAGGGGGAGGGGGAAGGGAGTAGATGGACAGGGAGTTTGGGGTTAGAAGATGCAAACTATTACATTTAGAACAGATAAGCAGTGAGGTGCTGCTGTACAGCACAGGGAACTATATTCAGTCTCTTGGGACAGAACATAATGGAAGATAATACAAGAAAGGGAATGTGTATGTATATATGTATGTATGACTGGGTCACTTAGCTATACAGCAGAAATTGGCACAATTTGATTGTAAATCAAGTATACTTTAATAAAACAAAATAAAATAAATGTATCTATCACTTCTGTGGCCTTGTGCTTTTCAACTTCAGGAAATCCACAATGTGACTGAGATCACAGATCTGTGGAAGACTCACAGAAGAGCTGCAAAGCAAACAATCAATCAATACAGAAAGTGTGGAAGACATGAGTTTGGGGGAATGATCAAGGGAGCATGAGTGTACTAAGGCTCAGACTCCCAAGGACCGCTTTCCTACCTGGAGCCAAGGTACAGCCAGACATCCATTCTTTCACCTCATCTGGCTCTGATCTCCTCTTCTCCAGCCAACTTCCTTGGCCTCCATCCCTACTCGCTCCACTGTGCCCTCCAGAATCCCACTTCCTTCACCCTTCTATCCTCCCCACACCTTCCTCCTCCATGTTCTGATGAACTGTTGGGCTCTCCCTCTGGAGGATGCTGTTTCCTAGAAGTCTCTGGTCCCCCGGGGCTATTCTAGCATCAGCTGAAGCTCCACCTCAGAACACCATGGAACAGGCAAGTAGCATGTAACCACCCCATGCAATTTCCAGAACAATCTCAGACATGGTCAGACACCTTCCTTCCCTCACCACCTCTGACATTGAATCAATCATCAAATCTCACCAATTCTGCCTCCAACATAGAACTCACACCATCTACTCCTCTCCACCTCCATGACTACCATGCAATTCGAGGCATCACCATCTGTCAACTGACTAATTAAATGCCCTTAACTGGTCTCCCATAGCATTTTTATGTATTTATCATTCATCCCTCATGTAGCCATCAAAACGACCTTTAGGAAACTGAAGTTGCACCATGCATTTGCCATGTGTAAAACCTTTCACTGTCTTCCTATTGGGCTAAAGCAGAGACAGCTTATGTAGACGATAAGCCCCCCTGATCTGGACCCTGACTCCCACGCCAACTCCTCCCATTTGTCCCCCCACACACTGTACTCCAACCTACTGACTTTATTTTTTTTCAAACATGCCCACCTCAAAGCTTGTACCCAGGCTAATCACACATCCGCATGTGAATCCGCATCACCATTCTGAAAGCTTCACCTAACATTTATTCCAACCCATGTTCTCAGCGTTTTCCACAGAGTACATTTTCCTGAATGCTTCCCACCTAGATTATATTCTCCCTTGCTAATTTCTCTCAAAGGACCTTTTTTCACTGATAGCAGACAAAATATCAGAAACCTATTTTGGTGTGTTTATGTTTTTCTTGACTTAATATTTGCTTCCTCCACCTGACCACATGCTCCATGACAGCATGAAGCATGTATATATCACATATACATGTCATCACACCAAACCCAAAGTTTCTTCTAGGGCATGGAATTAATTCCCTAGGGCTGCCGTAATAAAGCCTCAAAGGCTTAAATGACAGAAATGTATTGTCTCACAGTTTTGGCAAGTGCCTTCAGGGTTGTTTCCTTCTGAGAGCTTTCAAGGAAGGATCTGTCCCAGCCTCTCCCCTAGCTCCTCGCAGCCCCAGGCACTCCACGGCTTGTAGATGGTGTCCTCCTCGTCTTCGCGTTGTCTTCCCTCCGTAGGTGTCTGTGCCTAGGTCCAACCTTGCCCTTCTTACAAGGATTAGGGCCCACCCTAATGACTTCATTAACTCGATCATCTGCAGAGACCCTATTTCCAAATAAGATCACACTCCTCCATACAAGAGGTTAGGACTTCAACATCATCCAGGGGGACACAATTTAACCCACAACAAACATTAACCTTTCATCTCCCTGGATAAGATCTATGACCCAGAAGACATCACATCAAACAATGTTTTTTCTACAACACTAATGTTTTTTCTTTTCTTTCCTTTCCTCTTCTTTTCTTTATTTCTATCACACTACACAGAAGGAAAGCCATCCACAGAACTATGTCTACTCCTGGGCTTCTGAAAGCCACTGAAGAACATCACCTGATCCTGCCAGCAGGCTGAATTTAGAAGTCAGGTCATTCCTTTCATATATCCTAGTCAATCTGGGATGCTATTTGACCTCACTGCCCACCTACTCTTAGCAGATAACTTTGCTTTCTAGTTCAGAAAAAACAGAAGTCAGAAGGTTTTAAGTCACTTACCTTTGCACTTAGTCCCTTCCTACTCACTCAGTAAGCAGGTAAATACCTAAAAGTGTATCTATACCTTTCCTCTTTTCTTCTTCAGAAGAATAAGCATCTATTCTTCTTCCAAGTCCTATCTTTCCAGCTAGGCTCCTAGCACATTGCCATTCATCCCTTAGGTTACATTAACTCCCTCTTTTAAAAAATAATCATTTTAAAATATAATGAATTGTCAAGCAATTCATTTGGGAAAGAATAATCTTTTTGAAATGATGCTAGAACAACTGGATTACCACACGCAAAAAAAAAAAAAGTGAGCCAATCCTTACGACACATCAGAGACAGAAATTAATTTGAAATGGGTCACAGACACAAATTTAATTGTTTAAACTATGAAACTTCTAGATAAGATAAAATCTTAGCAATCTGGGATACAGGCAAAAATTTCTTTTTTCTTTTTTTTTTTTTTTTTGTCTTTTGACCTTTTAGGGCTGCACCCACAGCATATGGAGGTTCCCAGGCTAGGGGTCTAATCGGAGCTGCTGCTGCCGGCCTACGCCAGAGCCAAAGCCACACCAGATAAGGGCTGCATCTGCAACCTATACCACAGCTCACAGCAACAATGGATCCTTTAACCCACGTGAGCAAACCCGAAACCTCATGGTTCCTAGTCGGATTCATTTCCCCTGTGCCACAACAGGAACTCCCAAAAATTTCTTAAATAGGACACAAAAGACACAATCTATAAAATTCAAAAATAATTGATAAACCAGACTTCATCAAAATTTAAAATGCTGATTCTTCTAAAGACAGTGCTAATAAAATAAAAGCAGATTTCAAGAGGCAAGATGGCGGAAGAGTAAGAGGACACACTCACCCTCTCCCACAAACACATCAAAACAAAAAAAATCTACATGTAAAACAACTCGTACAGGACATCAAATGAACACTGGCAGAAGAACTTAAACCTCAAAAAAGGGCGAGAAACTCTTGACATAACCAGGTAGAACAAAAGAAAAAAGGAGAGAAAAGGAATCAGGACAGGACAAGCATTCCTGAGAGGGAGCTGTGAAGGAGAAAGGCAACCCACACCCCGGGAAGCCACCTAACCTAAGGAAAGATCAGCAGAGTCAGAGGGATCTCCAAGACACCAAGGAAAGTGCAGCAGCAGGTCTGAGAACCGAAAATAGAATGAGAGAAGCACAGATCATCTGAACCACTGGTGCAGACACCACAGCCTGAGAACCTCGGATGGGGGCTGGGTGCTGAGACCTAGACTCCTGAGGTCAGTCCCTGGGAGAGGCCTTGGGTTGGCGGGATGGAGACAGCCTAAGAGTCTAGAGAGCTGTGCTCCGCAGGCAGGGGAAGCGGTACACTAAGGGCTGGGGAGTGGAAAGCCATGGCAGAGGGAACCCCGGAGAAGGTGGGGACCCACTGGAGAGATAAGGCGCCATTGCTGGGGAGGGGAGAGGAGAAGGGGCAGGCCACCACCATGGAAAACTCCTTGGCTCCGGCCTGCGCTGCGCTAGCCCCGCCCCATCACAGAGGGCGGAGCCTCCGGCGCAGCACCCCGCCCAATGGGAAGCCGAGAAGCCTCGCTCTGGGCTGGGCGCCCACCTGCCAGAACCTGCGTGGACCCAACTCAGGAGAACCTGTGTGCTTTAGCAGCGCTCCGGCCCTGTCAGACCAGGGGAAAGCACTGCGACGCACCACATAGCTCCAGGCTGCCTCTCCCCTGGGAGAAGCCGCTATGGGTTGCAGGGATCCAGCCCATCCCAACAGGGGAAAGCCCTGTGCCACTCCGCAGAGCTCCAGGCCACCTCGCCCGCCCCGCAGAGAGCCATGCCCCGCTTTGCAGTGTTCCGGGCCACCCAGACCAGCCCTGTCAGAAGTCGCAGGGTGCTTTGCATCACTCCAGGCCGCCTTAGTCCACAGGAAGCCCCACTACCCAACCTAGATTGTGCCTCTCAGGTGCAGCTCCTCGCAACCAGAAGTCGCTTGCTAGCCCATGGTAGACCTGGTGTCTCCAGCAGTGGGAAGCCCCTTGCTAGCCCAAGGTGGACTGGACCTACAGGTGGTGGGAGCAAACCGCTGAAATTGTCCCTGACTCCAGAAGTGGGCGTGGCCTACCACAGATAGGGATATCTGAACAAAACTCACTTGCAGCCCCAACCACTTTAGAAGGCATCACAGAGAAGGACACTACAACAGAACACCACCTGATGTTGTTTTCGCTCCCCCAGGAGCACGCGCTGCAGCTGCCACTGCCAAACATTCTGGGAGGGGGCCAGATGCTTGATCTCTGTCCCTTCCTGGGAATCTGCAACTAAGAGCGCCTTGTTCAGCACATCCTGTGGGGGCTAAGCAGGACCAGGTGCTTCTTGCATGATTTACAGGTGGCAGGGACAAACCACCACAGTTATCTCTGCCTCCAGAGGTGGCAGTGGCCCCACTAGGAATTGGTGAACAGGCACCACTTGCAGCCCCATTCACCTCAAGGGCATCAGAGAGGAAGGCATTGTGACCAAATCAACTATTGGTGCTCGTGCACCCTTGCAAACACACTGGTCCTGCTGCTGCCACTGCTGAATGTTCAGGGCAGTACTCATATCTCAGATCTCTGTCACTTACAGGATCCTACAACTAGGAACCTCCTATGTAGGCTAGGTAAGATGGATCACCTCATACATGGTCTACAGGTGGCAGAAGCAAACCACCCCAGTTACCACAGAAGCTAGAGATGATCATGGCCCACTCCCACTAGGGGTCCCTGAACAGGCACCACCTGTGGTTCCAATCACCTCAAAGGAGTTTCACTGCAATCAAACACAAGCCGTTATTGCTCTGCCCCCCTGGGAACTCACACACCTTGCTGCAGCTACAGCCAAATTATCTGGTCACTTTGTAGTTCCTTCTAGAGCTCATTATCACTGCCCAGGGCCCTGCAAATAGGAGTAACCTGTGCCACCTTCCTGCAGGTCCCTGCTTCTGTTGAGAACCCATCGAACAGGCACTGAATGCTGGCCCTACCCATTGTCTCATTCTCCCTGAAAACACACTGGGCATCCTGGGGATAACAGACTACTCACACCAAAGAAAGAGACAGCAAAGATTCAAACTCCCACACCAAAAAAAAAAAAAAAACCCAAAAAAATACAAAGGGGTGTTCTTGCATAGAAATAGACTTATAAGACTACAGTTTGGATTACCCAAATTCACAGGAAAAAAAAACACACAAGCAAGATAAAGAAGCTCAGAAACCATTCCCAGTTAAAACAACAAGAGAACTCACCTAAAGCAGTCAACAGTGAAACAGACCTCTGCAGTCTGACAGACTTTGAGTTCAAAAGGGAAAGAGTGAAAATACTGAAGGAATTAAGAGAGGTTATGAACAGCAATGCAGATTCCCTCAGAAAGGAACTAGAAAATATAAGGAGGAGCCAAGAAAAACTAGAAAATTCATTTGTAGAGATACGAACTGAACTAAGGGCAATAAAGACCAGAATGAATAATGCAGAGGAAAGAATCAGTGACGTGGAAGATAGAATAATGGAAATCACCCAATCAGGACAGCAGACAGAAAACCAAATGAAGAAACATGAAAGCAGTATAAGAGACCTATGGGATAATATAAAGTGGGCCAATCTATGCATAATAGGAATTCCAGAAGGAAAAGAGAAAGAAAAGGGGATTGAAAATATATTTGAAGAAATTATGGCTGAAAACTTTCCAAATCTAAAGGATACTGATATCAAGATATAGGAAGCACAGAGGGCCCCAAACAAGTTGAACCCAAATAGATCCACACCAAGACATATTATAATAAAAATGGCAAAATTTAAAGATAAAGAGAGGATTCTAAAGGCAGCAAGAGAAAAGCAAAGCATTAATTATAAGGGAAACCCAAAAAGGCTATCAGCTAATTTCTCTACAGACACACTACAGGCCAGGAGGGAGTAGCAAGATATATTTAAAACACTGAAAGGAAAAAATTTGCAACTTAGAATATTCTATCCAGCAAGAATATCATTTAAAATAGAAGGGGAAATAAAGAATTTCTCCAACAAACAAAAGCTAAAAGAGTACAGCAATACAAAACCCATCCTAAAAGAAATACTGTAAGGGCTTCTCTAAATTAAAAAAAAAAAAAAAGAGGAAAATCGAGGATGGAGGAAACCACAATTGGAAAGCAGTCACTTAAATAAGCCAGCATACTGATCTAAACATGAAGCTGTTAAATGAAAAAGAAAAAAAAACATCAAATTTATACAATGTGGGAAAGGGAAGTAAGAAAAATTAGATTCTTCTTCATTTTTTTTTAAGGATGTGCTTGAGCCTATATGATTATCAGGCTAAAGCAAGCAGATATAGGAAGGGGTTAACATACTTTAAAAAAACAGGACAACCACAAATCAAAACCGGACATTACATTCACAAAAAGTGAAAAGAACAGTATTCAAACATAAAATAAATGGAAATCATCCAATCAAAAAAAGAAAGAAAGAAAAGAGAAACACAGAATCAACTGGAAAACAAGGTTTAAAATGGCAATAAATACATATCTATCAATAATCACCTTAAATGTCAATGGACTGAATGCTCCAATCAAAAGACACAGAGTGGCTGAGTGGATAAAAAAGCAAAAACCTTCAATCTGCTTCCTACAAGAGACTCACCTTAGGGCAAATAACACTTATATATTGAAAGTGAAGGGATGGGAAAAGATGTTTCATGCCAATGGACCAGACGGGAAAGCGGGAGTTGCAATACTCATATCACACAAAATAGACTTTAAAAGGAAGGCCATAAAGAAAGACAAAGAAGGACAGTATATAATGGTTAAAGGATCCATACAAGAAGAGGATATTACAATCGTCAATATATATGCCCCTAATATAGGAGCACCCACATACCTACAACAAATACTAACTGACATAAAAGGAGAAATTGATGGGAATACAATCATAGTAGGAGACTTTAATACCCCACTCACATCAATGGACAGATCTTCTAGACAGAAAATAAATAAAGCAACAGAGATTCTAAAGGAAACAATAGAAAAGTTAGACTTAATTGACATTTTCAGGACATTACACCCCAAAAAATCAAAGTATACCTTCTTCTCAAGTGCACATGGAACATTCCCAAGAATTGATCACATATTGGGGCACAAAGCTAGCCTCAACAAGTTTAAGAGTATAGAAATTATTTCAAGTATCTTCTCTGACCACAATGGCATGAAACTAACTAGAAATCAACCACAGAAAAAGAAGTGAAAAAAAACCTACTACATGGAGACTAAACAACATGCTACTAAAAAAACCAGCGGGTCAATGAGGAAATCAAGAAGGAAATTAAAAATACCTTGAGACAAATGATAATGAAAACACAACCACTCAAAATCTATGGGATGCTGCAAAAGCAGTGCTCAGAGGGAAGTTCATAGCAATACAGGCCCTTCTCAAAAAAGAAGAAAAATCTCAAATCAACAACTTAACCCACCACACGAATGAATTAGAAAAAGAAGAACAAGAAAAACCTAAAGTCAGCAGAAGGAATGAAATCATAAAGATCAAAGAGGAAATCAATAAAATAGAGATTCAAAAAACAATAGACAAAATCAATCAAACCAAGAGCTGGTTCTTTGAAAAGGTAAACAAAATAGACAAACCTCTACCTAGACTCACTAAGAAGAGGAGAGAAAAAACCCAAATAAACAAAATAAGAAATGAAAAAGGAGAAGTCACAACAGATACTACAGAAATACAAAAAACCATACCAGAATACTATCAACAATTACATGCCAATAAATTCAACAACCTAGAAGAAATGGACATCTTTCTATAGACTTGGAGCCTGCCAAAACTCAATCAAGAAGAAATAGACCAACTGAACAGACAGATCACTAGAAATGAAATTGAATATGTCATAAAAACACTCCCTACAAATAAAAGTCCAGGACCAGATGGCTTCACAGGAGAATTCTACCAAACATACAAAGAGGAACTTATACCCATCCTCCTTAAACTTTTTCAAAAGGTTGAAGAAGAAGGAACACTCCCAAAGACATTCTACGCCACCATCACCCTAATTCCAAAACCAGACAAAGATACCACCAAAAAAGAAAACTATCGGCCAATATCTTTGATGAATTTAGACACAAAAATTCTCAACAAAATTTTAGCCAACCAAATCCAACAACACATCAAAAAGATCATACACCACGACCAGGTAGGGTTCATCCCAGGTTCACAAGGATGGTTCAACATATGTAAATCAATCAACGTCATACACCACATTAACAAAAGAAAAGTCAAAAACTACATGATCATCTCAATAGATGGAGAAAAAGCATTGGACAAAGTCCAACATCCATTCATGATCAAAACTCTTACCAAAGTGGGTATTAGAGGGAACATTCCTTAACATAATCAAAGCCATTTATGACAAACCCACAGCAAATACAATACTCAATGGAGAAAAGCTGAAAGCCTTTCCACTAAAATCTGGAACAAGACAAGGATGCCCACTCTCACTGCTGTTATTCAACATAGTATTGGAAGTCCTAGCCACAGCAATCAGACAAACAAAAGAAATAAAAGGCATCCAGATAGGAAAAGAAGGGGAAAAACTGTCACTGTATGCAGATAACATGATACTATATATAGAAAACCCAAGGACTCAACCCAAAAACTTACTTGAACTGATCAACAAATTCAGCAAGGTAGCAGAATATAAGATTAACATTCAGAAATTAGTTGCATTTCTGTACACTAACAATGAAATATTAGAAAAGGAATACAAAAATACAATACCTTCTAAAATTGCACCTCAAAAAAATAAAATACCTGTGAATACACCTGACCAGGAGGTAAAAGACTTATATGCCAAGAACTATAAAACATTAATCAAGGAAATCAAAGAAGATACAAAGAAATGGAAAGATATTCCATGCTCCTGGGTTGGAAAAATTAATATTGTAAAAATGGCCGTACTACCCAAAGCAATCTACAGATTCAATGCAACCCCTATCAAATTACCCGTGATATTCTTCACAGAAGTAGAACAAACAATCCAAAAATTTATATGGAACCACAAAAAAAAACAGAATTGCCAAAGCAATACTGAAGAACAAAAACCAAGCAGGAGGCATCTCTCTCCCAGACTTCAGGCAATATTACAAAGCCACAGTAATCAAGACAGTATGGTACTGGTACCAAAACAGACAGACAGATCAGTGGAACGGAATAGAGAACCCAGAAGTAAACCCAGACACCTTTGGTCAATTAATCTTTGACAAAGGAGGCAAGAATATAAAATGGGGAAAAGACAGTCTTTTCAGCAAGCATTGCTAGGAAACCTGGACAGCTGCATGCAGATCAATGAAACTAGAACACATCCTCACACCATGCACCAAAATAAACTCAAAATAGCTGAAAGACTTAAATATAAGACCTGACACCATTCAACTCCTGAAAGAGAACATAGGCAAAACATTCTCTGACATCAACCTTACAAATGTTTTCTCAGGTCAGTCTCCCAAAGCAGCAGAACTAAGAGCAAAAATAAACCAATGAGACCTAATCAAACTGACAGGCTTTTGCACAGCAAAGGAAACCAAAAAGACAACTTACAGAATGGGAGAAAAGAGTTTCAAATGATGCAATGGACAAGGGCCTAATGTCTAGAATATACAGGCAACTTATACAGCTCAACAGCAAAAAAGCCAACAACCCAATGGAAAGATGGGCAAAGGACCTGAATAGATATTTCTCTAAGGAAGAGATACAGATGGCCAACAAGCACTTGAAAAAATGCTCAACATCCCTGATTATTAGAGAAATGCAAAACAAAACTACCATGAGATACCACCTCACACCAGTCAAAATGGCCATCATTAATAAGTCCAAAAAAAAAAAAAAAACACTAGAGGGGGTGTTGAGAAAAGGGAACCCTCCTGCACTGTTGATGAGAATGTAAGCTGGTACAACCACCATGGAGAACAATATGGAGGTACCTTAGAAATCTATACAATATGACCCAGCAACCCCACTCTTGGACATACATCTGGACAAAACTCTACTTAAAAAAGACACATACGGAGTTCCCGTGGTGGCGCAATGGTTAACGAATCTGACTAGGAACCATGAGGTTGCGGGTTCGGTCCCTGCCCTTGCTCAGTGAGTTAAAGATCCGGCGTTGCCATGAGCTGTGGTGTAGGTCGCAGACGCGGCTCGGATCCTGCGTTGCTGTGGCTCTGGCGTAGGCTGGTGGCTACAGCTCTGATTAGACCCCTAGCCTGAGAACCTCCATATGCCGCGAGAGCGGCCCAAGAAATGGCAAAAATACAAAAAAAAAAAAAAAAAAGACACATACACCCTCATGTTCTTTGCAGAACTATTCACAATAGCCAAGATATGGAATCAACCCAAATGTCCACTGATAGGTGATTGGATCAGGAAAATGTGGTGTATATATACACAATAGAATACTACTCAGCCATAAAAAAGAACAAAATAATGCCATCTGCAGCAACATGGATGGAACTAGAGACTCTCATTCTGAATGAAGTAAGTCAGAAAGAGAAAGACAAATACCATATGATATCACTTATATCTGGAATCTAATATACGGCACAAATGAACATTTCCACAGAAAAGAAAATCATGGACTTGGAGAATAGACTTGTGGTTGCCAAGGGGGAAGGGGAGGGAGTGGGAGTGACTGGGAGCTTGGGGTAAATAGATGCAGAACATGGCCTTCAGGATGGATTAGCAATGGTATCCAGCTGTGTAGCACTGAGAACTCTGTCTAGTCAATAATGATGGAACACATAATGTGAGAAAAAAGAATGTATACATGTATGTGTAACTGGGTCACCATGCTGTGCAGTAGAAAAAGTATATATATAAAGAAATAAAAAACAAAACAAAAAAATAAAAGACAAAACAACAACAAAAATAATAAATAAATAATTAAAATAAAAGCAAACCCGACTGGAAGAAAATACTTGAAAAATATATAAACGATAAAATACTTATATCCAGAACATACATAACTACTATAACTCATTAAAAAGAAGACAACTCAATTTTTTTTTTTGTCTTTTTAGGGCCATACCCACAGCATATGGAAGTTCCCAGGCTGGGGGTCTAACCAGAGCTGCAGCTGCAGGCCTACACCACAGCCAAAGCAACTCAGGATCTAAGCCATGTCTGTGACCTATACTGCAGCTCACAGCAACACTGGATCCTTTAACCCACTAAGTGAGGCAGGGATCGAACCAGCATCCTCATGGATTCTTAACCACAACAGGAAATCCCATGACTCAATTTTTTAAATATGACAAAAGATTTGGACCAACACTCTACCTATCGAATATACAAAGTTAACAAAGAAACGTAAAAATTCCCAAAACCACTGGTGTTTAGGGAAATGCAAATTAAAAATATAGAAAGATACCATTACACACACACTTTAAGAGCTGATATTTAAAAGACTGATGATACTGAATGTCTGCAAGGATGTAGGACTATTAGAAATCTCACACATTGCTGATGGGAATGCAAACTGGTACAGTCTCTTTGGAAAACAGTTTGGTAGTATCTTATAAAGTTAAATACTTTTACCATATGACCTAGCAATTCACCTCTAAGGTTTACCCAATAGAAATGAAAATATTTAGATGCAAAGACATATTCCTAAATATTCCTAGCAGCTTTAAAAAAAATTACTATTTCTAAACTGGAAACCACTCAATGTTTATCATCTGACAAATGGATAAACAGATTGTGATGTATCAGAAATAAAAAGGGACAAACAATTGCTATACGCAAGAACAGAGATGAATCTCCAAAATATTGTCTTCAGTGAAGAAAAAAAAAAAAAGAGTTGGAGTTGCTGTTGTGGCTCAGCAGAAACAAACCCAACTAGTATCCATGAGGACGAGGGTTCTCTCCACCCCTGGCCTCGCTCAATGGGTTAAGGATCTGGCGTTGTCAGGAGCTGTGGTGTAGGTCCCAGACATGGCTCAGATCCCATGTTGCTGTGGCTCTGGTGCAGGCCAGCAGCTACAGCTCCAATTCAAGCCCTGGTCTGGGAACCTCCATATGCCGTGGGTGCGGCCCTAAAAAAAGCAAAAAAAAAATAGAGTCATAAAAGTTCATTTATTTGAAATTCTAGAAAAGGAAAAAATATAGTGATGGTAAGCAGATCAGTCTTTGGCAAAAGAGGAGGGGATTGATTGTAAGGGGGCAGGAAGGAACTTTATACCTTGTAAAATATGTATACCTCATAAAAGCTGATACAAAAATAGCTTAAAAAACAAAAATAAACCCTTTGTGGTAAAATATATAACATATATACGAAATTCCACAAAACAAATACAGAGCTTTGCAAATTATTCTAAGGTTATCCCTATAGTAAACACCACCAAGATCATAAAACACAACTTTGCAGCCACCCTAGAAACCCCTCCGTGTATCCCCATCCCAATCATAACCCTCCAAGTCACCACAACCCTGAGTTTTACTGAAATTCCATCCCTGAGTTTCTTTCTATTAGCCAACTGATCATTCTTACAAACTGAAATTTCATCTTGTTCATTTTTTATTTGATCTATCTTTTGGTCTCTTTTTACCTGTGCAGTCTCCCTCCTGCTCTCTTAAAATTTATCTGCTGAAGAGCCTAAGACACTTGACCTGCAGATCTACCCACAACCTAGATTTTGCTGATTGCATACTCACTCGTGATGAAGTTTAACTTCTACCTCTGTCCTCATATTCCCTGAAAATTGGCATCTGGATCCAGAGGCTTGATCAGACTCAGGTTCAATTTCTTTAGCAGAACTACAAGTCTTCTCATGTCTTTTCATCAAAATCTCAGAATTCTGGTTTTGTCTCTTTTTGTACTTTTGGTAATCATTGATACCAAATGCCCAGATCCATTGTTAATTCATCGAGAGTTGAAAAGGGATGATATTCTAATTGCCAATGACATTTTTTACAGAATAATAAATAACAATTCCAAAATTCATATGGAACCACAAAAGATCCCAAAAAGTCAAAGCAATTCTGAGAAAGAACAAAGCTGGAGGCATCACACTCCTTGATCACAAACTATATTATAAAGCTACAGCAATCAAAACAGTATGGTGTTGGCATAAAAATAGGCACACAAGCCAACAGAACAGAAATAAGAGATAAGAAATAAACCCATGCATATATGATTAACTAACATTTTACAAGAGAGCCAAGAATACTCAATGGAGAAAAGATAAGGAAACGCAAATAAAAAAACACAATAAAATATCACTTCACACCTGTTAGAATAGCCATCATCAAAAAGATAATAGAAGGAGTTCCCACTGTGGCTCAGCGGTAACAAACCCAACTAGTATCCATGAAGACATGGGTTCAATTCCTGGCCTCACCATACAGGTTAAGGACCTGGCATTGCCCTGAGCCATGGTGTAGGCTGCAGACAAGGCTTAGATCCCACATTACTGTGGCTGTGGTGCAGGTCAGCAGCTATAGCTCTGATTCTACCCCTAGCCTAGGAACTTCCATATGCCACATGAGTAGCCCTAAAAAGACAAAAAAGAAAAAAGACAACAGATAACAAATGCAGGAAAGGATGTGGAGAAAAGAGAATCTTTATACAATGGATGTAATATAAACTGCTACAGCCACTATGAAAAACAGTATGAAGGTTCCTCAAAAAATTAAAAATACAACTACCAACCCAATGTACATAGCAACATTATTTACAATGCCCAACATATGGAAGCAACCTAAGTGTCCATCGACAGATGAATGTATAAAGAAGATGTGATATATATAGAGAGAGATCCATATACATAATGAAATATTAGTCAGCCATAAAAAAAGAATGAAACTTTGCCATTTACAACAAGGATGGACCTGGAGGGTGTTATGCTTAGTGAAATAAGGCAGACAGAGAAAGACATATACTGTGTGATGTCACTTATGTGTGGAATCGTAAAAATACAACAAATCAGTGAATATAGCAAAAAAAGAAACATACTCTAGATATGGAGAACAAACTAGTAATTACCATTGGGGAAGGACACATTAGGAGTAGCAGATTAAGAGGTTCAAACTACTGTGTATTAAAATAAATAAGCCACAAGGATATATTATATATATATATATATATATATATATATATACACACACACACACACACAACACAGGGAATACAGGTAATATTTTATAATAATATAAATGGAATATAACCTTTAAATCACTATTTGTACATCTGAAATGTATATAATATTGTACATCAACTACATATGAACAAAAAAAATCGCTAAAACTATTACTAAAAGATGTACTTCATAAAACAGTATATTAAGCCCAGAGAGAAGAACTAAGATGAAAAAGCCTTAACAAGGAAATTCATTATTTACATCAGAGAATATAAATAAGCAATGACTATTAAATAATAAAATGTATAAATTAGTAATTAAGAGGTATAAAAATAAGGTTAAATTAAAATACTCAACACAACATGTAAGGTGAGAAGAAAACAACTGCAGTAAAATAGTCCAAGGTCTTTGTATTATTGGGAGATGATGAAGGCAATGATTAACATTAGACATTTTTTAGTCTACTTGTTCAAAATATATAATCTCTATAAGAATAAAAATAGAATGTGTAACCTCAAAAGCAAAGGAAGGATAAAACTCAATCCAAATAACAATCAATCAAATGGCAAATAAAAAGCACGAAAAATATAGAAATAAAGTATCAGTCATTGCAGCAAATATAAATGGACTATAATTATCAGTTAAAAGATAGAGGTTTGCAAATTATTTTTAAAAATCTGGCTATAACCTATTTATAAGGGTGACAATAAAACCTAAAGACAAAGAAAGATGGAACATAATAAAAGATGAAAAAAATATGTTAAGTCTAGCAAAGACTGCTGATTGTACACCCAGTATACTTTCTCCTATTTTTCTTCAATTATCATATTGTGCCAGAGCACAAAACCAATGGGGACTTTCATTCTTTAGATGCAGCTCAGCAATCCATTCACTAATGAGCTTTATAATTTCCTGTCTCTTAGAAGCTATGAATACTGAGGCCCACAAATTATACTTGCATTGCCAGGCATAAACACCTATGACCTTCCTGGTTTACAAAGACCAGGGCTCTGATGTGGTTATGTCTTCAACTCTGTATTTTAATGCCATAAAAGTGGGCACCTACACTAAGTTTAGAATTATTAATATTCCTGTTTCTTAGCATTATGTAGTGATCTTTGCCTTTTTGCCCATAAACATTGGTATATTCTTTGTTCAAATTCTCTTTTTGCTAATGTTTGTGTAATTTTACCAGCTTTCTATTAAATATAGTCTTCCTGTGGCGACCATTAGGATCTGGTATGATGTAAATAATGGGAAACCCCTAAATGAAAGTGACTTAAATATGATAGAATTTTATTTCTTTCTCATATAAAGCAGACCTAGGAAGAGACCGAAATGGCTGCCATATGGAGTAGCTGAAAAACATGATGTGCCCTCACAGTTCTAATGCCATCAACAAATCATGTTCAGTTTAGCCTAAGAGAAGACCATCAGCATTCCGTAGTACCCTATGATCAACAAACTGTTGAGCACAGACAGAGCCTTTCTGTCTTTAAAAGATGATAAGATACAAGGTATGGAAATGTACTCTGTCTACCAGATAAGCCTCAACATCAATATTATTTCAACTTTGAGAAGCATGTATTAAGACACAAAGCAAAGAAAATCAACATAAGACATGGGAACGTCAAACCCATTTCCATAAAAAACTATTCTCTGGCCAAGCCTTCACCAGTGTAACTGAGACCATAAAATATCCCAACTATGTCCATCCTTCAGCAGCGCATGAGGGGCTCAAGGTACCCTTGCTGTAATCCAGCTGATATAAGAAACTTTCAACCCCATGATGACTGCTTCTCACCATAAATCAATGTATCACAAGAGTTGTTTTATAAATAAATCTTCAGGGCCCAGTGTATGTGACGCTTAACCCTGAGGAATGGATATATTTTGGGAGAGTGGGAAACCAAGAGACAGACCCTGGATTATGGTAAATGCACAAGTGCAATGAGCACCCAGAGTCAGACCACTCTTTCTCAGATACTGTCAATACCTCTTTCCTCAACATCTGCACAGGCTTCGCTTAGACAATATCACTTTCTTATTAATAGTTCTATAGTGGACACTACCGGCTTGAGCAATGTTTCGGTGTAAGGCATGAGCCAACAGAGGTGTTGCCTAAAGAGCTGGCTGAAAAATCTTCTAACTTCCTTAACTCTATTCTTGTCTCTAAATCCATCTTGCACACAACTGCTCAATGTATTTCCAAAAGTCAAGTCAGACTTTACCACTTCCTTACACTCCCTTCGGTAGTACGTCTATAACACACTCAGTCTACATTTGTTAAAATTTCACTCATGGCCCTAGGGAAGGGGTAAACTGGGAATTTGAGATTAACAGACATACACACTACTATATATAAAATAGATAAACAACAAGGACCTACTGTATAGGGCAGAGAACTATATTCAGTATCCTGTAATAACCTATAGTGGAAAATAATCTGAAAAAGAATATAGATATATATATATATAACTGAATCATTTTCCTGTACACCTGAAACATTGTTAAATCAACTATATTCCAATAAAAAATAAAATAAATAAAATTTCATTCATGGCCCTTTGTAACTTGGCTCTACCTCCCTCTCCAGGCTAATCTCTAACCACACCCATGTACCAGCCATACACAAATATGTGTTCATACCTGCACACACACCATACTTTTCTATACCCCTGTACCCTGATGCTATGGATCTACTGATTTTTCTTAGGGCCCTCTTTCTTTCTTGTTCTCTTTTTTTTTTTTTTTTTTTTTTTTGCTTTTCAGGGCCACACTTGTGGCACATGGAGGTTCCCAGGCTAGGGGTTAAATCACAGCTACAGCTGCTGGCCTATGCCACAGCCACAGCAATGCAGGATCTGAGCCACACCTGCAACCTACACCACAGCTCAATGGCAACGCCAGATCCTTAACCCACTGGGCAAGGCCAGGGATAGAACCCGCAACCTCATGGTTACTAGTCAGATTCGTTTCCACTGCGCCACAACAGGAACTCCCTTTTGTACTTTCTGAAGAATTCCTACTTACCCTTAAAAAAATCGTACTCCAGAGTTATCATCTCCTTGAGGAATCTTTCCCTGCTTCAAAGCTCAATTTGGTACCCCAAGTTTCTACAGCATCCTATCCATAAAACTACTGTAGCCTTCATCCCATTATATTAATAATAGCCTATGGCCATGTGACTGTGAGAACAAGAAATTCCTCTACTTTCTGCATCCCTGGAACCCAGCACAGGGCCTGGCAGGGGGTGCCACTAACGTTGGCCACTCTGAACTGAACTGAATCTCCCCCTTTTCTGGCTCTCTTGAGCTCTCTACTTCCAGGTGCCCCCATTTCCCCTCCACACCTGTAGTGATCCTGACCCTTCCATATTTGGGATCTGTGCCTCACTTCTGACAGATGTGTGTCTGGGTAAGGCAAGAGTGAGCTGATGATCTGCTCACAGTTATAAGTAAGGCTAAATATTTGACACAAGCCAGATTCATGACCAGTTTGCAGAACTGCCTTTCTTTACAATCCCTCACACAAAGGCATGGCGATACAGATAGCCCAGTTTGGTACACCTGTGCCAAGAAACCTGAGGATAGGGAAGAGACTTAAATGCCCAAAGGAAAAAGTCATGTTCGGTAGACAATCTGGCCCTGGAGACTTCTGGGCACTAGTCCCAGAGGCATAAGGGCATCTGATCTTGAACGAAGGCACTGAGAACATTCTTCCCTGTGTGTGGCCTGGGACCAGTTCCAAGCAAATGTCTCCTCACAGAATGTCCTAAGACTGCAAATATAATCAAATCTTGTTAAAGGCCATAAACTGATTCACCCGATTACACAGCGCCTTCCAGGCAGATGTGTCTCTTGATCCCTTGGGGCAAGCAGATCCCACTTTCCCCTCTGAGATTCTCTGAGATTCTCCAAATCGAGAAAGTGATTTCTTTATTATCCTCATGTCGAGGTAGCTGTTGTATGTAACCAGTTGGATTTTCCTACTTGGGTTTGGACCTACTTGAGTTTTGGTCTGAAGTTCTCTCTTAGAGCCTATAGAGTCTAAGAGAGACTGAAATTATAATCTTAATCCTCACTCTGAGGGGACGGTTAAGAGGAACACGGGGAAAGGGTGGAGGGTTCTGGACCATGCCCTGGAACAGCCAAGATTTAGATCAGTTTTCACTGTTGTGTTCAGACCCTCCGTTCCTCTAGTCTGAAGTCCCCCAGCTGTCAAGAAGAGGGCAGCAATATACTGTTACCCTCTAACTTCCATGAATTCTCCTATCAGCTCCACACAGCAGAATGGGCCACGCTGCAGCCCCAACCATCCACTCCAGCTTGAAGCAAGGGTCTCCCCATCTTCTGCAGGGAAGTTCTAGGGTCTGGGATCCCTTCATCATCAATGAGAGGCCACCACCTTGCATTGACTCTGATCTTCCTTTTGACATGCAGGCTTCCAGCTGAGGGAATGAATATAAATCACCTGGGCCACGGGAATATGCCTCAGGCCTTCCTCAAGTCTGGCATCTCCAAGGACTCTCTAGAGATGAGCTGGATTTGGGGACAGAGATCCTATAGAAGGAGGCTGGTCTAGGCGAAGGTATCTTTAAACCTTGTGATCCTGTGTTCTGCTGTGAAACCCTGGGCTCCTGGTCAGAAGCTCAGGCACTATACTGCTTCTCTCCCAGGATACGAAGGACCAGAGAAGTTAAGGGGTAGGAGCTCTGTGTGCCCACTGGTAACTTCTGGGATTAGTGAATAGGGGACTTTTTTTAGTTCCAAGGATTTTCACTGTACTCTAGGAAACAGAATCTCTTCCCATCTAATTTTGGATTAAGTAGTCATCATAACATGAATATACTGCGTTCAGGCAGTCCATGAAGGCAGGTATGCACATGACACAAGGGAACAATCAAACAGTCAAGGGTGTAGCAACACAATGAGTCTGTTGTTGAAAGAGGGACAGAATCCCTTGCGAAGCCCTGGCAAAGCAGTACCCTCAGAATACACACCTGGGAAAGATATTTCTGAGCATCCATACCTGACCCTTATCTAAAGCTTTTTCCAACAAAAAAATGTGTGTGCCTGCTAACAAGCAGATTTTCAGTTATCCCATCAGGGTCAGGGACGTGGAGGCCAAGGAGGTACTGGAGAAGGGAGGAAACTGGCAGAAACCCAAGCTCCACAAGGCGAAAAAAGAACACAGTACACGAAGGAAGTGCCAGCTTACCCAAATCTCTCCTAAACTTCTCCCTCTCCTCTCACAATTCTTTGACTTATAATATTATAGCGATAAGGCCAAGTCACTTTCTACTCATTTTTTCTCTTTTCCTGATAAAAAAAGAGGAAGAAGAGGGAAAGAACGAAGAATTACCAAGAACCCACTGTCCCTGTATTTTCTGTTTGTCATCTCCCTTTATCCCCACAATAACCTTACAAAGAAGGTATATTTATTTTCATTTTACAGACTAAGAACTCCAAATTCAGAGTAATTAGGTAACTATTCCAACATCACATAACTCATAAATAGCAAAGCCCAGAGGCCAACCCAAATCCATCAGAAGCCAATGTCTATTCTTTCCACCATACCACATGGCCTTCCTTCACAGTGCTAGAGAAATACTTTTGGGGATTCATAAAAAGAAACCATTCTCTCTCATTTTTTTTTCCCATTTGGAGACCGGAGTTTAAGTATGTGAGCCTGGACCCCATATACAGATTGAATCTTAAGCTTTTCCATCAAATGAGACTCTGCTTCCACATCTTTCGTGGAAGTCAAGCCCTTGCATGGCACAAACCTCATGCAAGGGTTATGGCTTTTTTACTTTTTTTGCCTTATTTATTTATTTTAACTGCTTACCTGTCTTGAGAATCTTCTCTTGTTCCTGGGTAGATTGAATACCCTATGATACATATTTCTAACATAAGGTCAACCTCTGTAGCAGACAACAAGAGCAAATAATTGCTAAGAATGTTATACTTTGCTCTCTCTGCTCCGGGTCGCTGTAGCCTTCGCCGCTTTAGGCCTAGCAGAAGAAAAAAAGAGAAAAAAAGATATGTCTTCGCCAGAGAACCCGCGGGAAAGTCACATTTGCACACTCCCGGCCTGCCAGCCCCCACCTGGGCATCCACGGTTTCCGTCTGTCTGGTGGTGAACAGCCCGCACTAGCATTCGCGCGCCTCCGCGTACCACGTGCCTGCGCACCCGCGTGCAGCCCAGAGAAACAAGTATCCCGGAGGTCGTGGGGGCACCACTGGGTTGTCTCTTGAGGAAATTTTTGTAATTTGGAGTGGAGTCCCCGTTTTAATTTTTTCTTTTTTCCTTTTTTTTTTTTTTTAATTGAGAGCTTCTGACCAGCATGGCTTGGAAATCACAAACTCCTGGGGGAGGGCCATATTGTCCTTGAAAGCATTTTGTTGGAAATCTAGCAGTCTTGTCTGAGCCGTCCCCAGTTCCCCTCTCGGGTTCTCGCAACACACTTCAGCTCCTCTGAGCTGCGCGGTCGCGGGCAGAGCCACCTTTGTCCTGTATGGTCCCTCTAGAAAGTCCTCCTGGCGGGGCTCGGAGTAATGGGGGCTGGAGAGAGGGACGCTACGGCCAGCAACTGCCCCTGGCCTCCCTGTAAATGGTCACTGCACTTGGACGTCACCTGTATAAGTTCAGTCCTGTAGGGCCAGTGCATCCGCACCCGCCGCGATCCGACAACTGCCGCTTCCTGGGTTCTGCCTCGGTCAACTTCCGGCTGACGCCGAGCTGGCCCCGGATACTGTGAACTTGGATGTGGTTAAGGGAAAGCCAGTCCGTATTCTGTGCTCTCAGAGGAATCCCTCTTCGGGAGAATCTGGCGTGGGAAAAGTCTTCATGACCCTGAACAAATCTATAGATAACAAGGCACTTTAGGATACTTTTCTGCTTTTGGAAACATTCTGTCCTGCAAGGTGGTATGTGATGAGAACAGCTCTAAGGGTTATGCCCTGGTCCACTTCAGACCCAAGAGGCTGCCATCAGGGCCATTGAGAAGGTGAAGGGCGTGCTTCTTAATGACCGCAGAGTGTTTGTGCGTGGATTCAAGTCTCGAAAAGAGCAGGAAGCCAGAGCTGAGCCAAAGCCCAGGAATTCACTAAAGTTTATATCAAAAACTTTGAGGAAGAGGTGGATGATGAGAGTTTAAAAGAGCTATTCGGGCTATTCAGCCAGCTTGGTAAGACTGTGTCAAGGCGATGAGAGATTCCAGTGGGAAAGCCAAAGGCTTTTGCCTTTGTGGGTTACAAAAAAACACAAGGATGCCTATAAGGCCAAGGAAGAGATGACAGGAAAAGAAATCAGTGGGGAAGTTATTTTTGCCTGCTGGTCACAGAAGAAATCAGAAGTTTGAACAGCTAAAGTGGGAGAGAATAAATTGCTGTCAAGCGGTCATTCTCTAAACTTGGATGACATCATTGATGATAAGTTAAGGAAAGTTTTCTCCTTTTGGATCAATCACCAGTGTTAAGGTGATGCTGCAGGATGGGAGGAGCAAAGGGTTTGGCTCTGTCTGCTTCTCATCCTCTGAAGAGATAACAAAAGCAGCAACTGTGTGTGCCTCTGAGCCACTCATTTTAAGTCACCTGGCCTGGAGATAGGAAGAGAGACAGGCCCACCTGACCAACCAGGATATGCAGTGGGTGGCCAGGATGAGCACACTCCCTGCAAATGCCATCTTAAATCAGTTCCAGCCTGCAGAGGCAGTTACTCTGTGCCAGCAGTTCCACAGGCTCAGGGAAGATCTCCATGCTACACACCTAACCAGTTAGCACAGATGAGTCCTCAGCCATACTGGCAGCAAGGCTTCTAAGGAATGCCAAGTGCTATACACCAGTCTGGGCCTCAACCAGCTCTTCACCATCTGGCTCCAGCTGCGTCTGAATGCCCAGACCACTTGGTTATGAACTTTGGTGGGGCTGGTGCCACCCTGAAAGTGCTGACTGACTGCTGCCAGTCTGGAAGTGCTCCCATAGCTGTGCAGAAATTAGCCCTTGCATTGCTATTGCTGCTACTGCTCAGGCTGTTACACATTACACATACACCTCCAGTATCCACAGCCCTCACCTGACAGTCTCTGCAGGTATCTCAGCCTGAAGTTCTGCAGGGGCTAGAGCCAGTGACCACCTCCATGCTGGTGGCAGCAACCCCTCCCCCCCAGGAAGAGAAGCAGATGCTGGGTGAATGTTTGTTCCTGCTCATACGGAGCATGCACCCAAACCTGGCTGGGAAGGTTACGGCGATGCCGTACATGCTGGAGTCCCCTGAGGCTCTCTGCTCCAAGGTGGATGAAGCTGGGGCAGTCCTACAGGCCCATCATGCCAAGATAGAAGCTACCCAGAAAGTGGGCACTATTACTGCTGCTACCTCTCAGACAAGGACAAACCAATTCACAAGCCAAATAAACTCTCACAGAAATTGGCTCAAGGTTTGAAGACTTCCCATCTGGTCCTATAGATCTCAACACCAAGAACCACAAATTGCAAATTTAATAGGTCATTTTGTATCAGAAGGTCAATTATGAAACACCTAGAGTTTTTCAATGAAAAGAATATATTCTCTGGGTTCTGATATGGCCCAGGCAGTGTTAACTTTTTTTCTACTGTGGATTTTGTTTTTCCCCCCAAAAATTGGTTTTATGTCATAAGTTTCTCAGTAAAAGAAAAAAAAAATTCCATAAAAAAAAAAGAATGTATACTTTGGAGTCGGGTCATGTTGTCTCTCATCACAGATGTTCCAATTGCATCTTATTTCCCCAAGGCATCAGTCTCCTCAACTATAAACTATGAAGCAAAATATATCCACTACATAACAATGTATCAAGGGGAAAACTATGATTCTAGGTTGAAATTGGAAGTCTCAGTCCAATGCATTATAGATTAAAAGGTGGTGTGCATGTGTATGTATGTTTGTGTGTGTACTTATATACATATGAACGTATAGATAGGCTTCCTAGCTCAGACCACTAAGAGAATCTGGAAGAAGAAAGTAATCATACCCTAATTGTAATGAGCAAATCTAGGACCCAGATATTGGCTTCTAAATACCAATCTCCATTAAACAGAGATCCTTGGATAGACTGCTGACTTCAAGTTTTGGTGAGAGAAAGAACAAGATAAGATAAGGCCTGAAAAAATGTATCACGAAAGCAAGAAAGTACTCAAAGAATGATAAAAACATGTCAAAAGGAAATGAAGAATAGTTTGAAAGGGCTTCCACTGGCCAAATCTGGGACAATGTAAGTATCAAAATAAATAATGATATTAATGTATTAAGCCCCAATTAAATAAATTAGCAATCCGTGAGTACCCACTCATAGATATACATACATACAAAGAAAGTCTTTCTTATAAGAGAATGTCAATTAGTTAATGTAAAAAGAATAATGGAATTTTTAAAAAACAGCACTTAGTAAGCATTATACAATAATTCAAGCAAAAAAGAAAAGTAACGGATGCTTAAGCTAGTGAGTAAACATGGATGAAACCAGCATTTTACCTTGCCACAGAGTGACTTTTACATTTCTACATGGCAAAATATCTATTAGTTACAAAAGGAAGAAACGTAACTTTATAGTGGAAAACTTGTAAAACAAAATCTTAGTAAGTTGATACAAATTTATACCACTATTGATGGGACAAATCACCTGATGGTGAGAACACAACACTTGACTGTGAGAACACAACTTAACTGTGTTTTAGATGGTGGCTAAAAAAACAATCATCATTTCTTCTAGTCCTGAAAAAAATTCAGACAAACCCAAACTGAGAGACATGCTACAAAATAGTTGACCAATACTCTTCAAAAATGTCAGGGCCAGAGTTCGCTGGTGGCCTAGCAGTTAAAGGATCCAACAGTGCCACTGCTGTGGCATGGGTTTGATCCCTGGCCCAGGGAACTTCTGCATGCCAAGGGTGCAGCCAAAAAAAAAATAATACATAGGTCAATCAGTACTTTTTGAACATTGTTCATGGCATTAAACTGAAATGAGAGAGTATCTACTTAGGTGAAAGACTGGATTTCACCCCATCTGAGCTTACAAACTGCTTACCAAAATAAGACCTGAATGAGGCTGCAGAAGGAGCCAAAATGAAAGGCAATATTTAATTAAGTTGCAGATTAATTGTAGCAATATAATCTCTACAGGCCCTGAAGAAGAGAAACATGAATTTATGAACTGCCTACTATGTGCTGGAAAATTGCTCGTCATTTTACATGCTTTCTTTCCTTGTATCTCCTTAAGGATAGCACTCCCAGGCCAGCAGGGTAATGTGATTCCCCCAAAGGAACACAATCGACTTCCAGCACTAAACCCCCAAATGAAAAATTGTCTGACAAAGGATTCAAAATAATTGTTATCTACCAGAAAACGCAGATAAACAATATCATGAAACTAGGAAAGCCATACAAGAAAAAAATGAGAATTTCGGCCAAGAGATAGAAAATACCAAATATGAACCAATTTTGGAGATGAATAATAAATGACCAAATTGAAGGACTCAGTAGAGAACTTCAAGTGACTGAACCAAAGGAAGAATAGGTGAGCTCAAAGATACATCATTTGCTTGGGCATCTATCCAGACAAAACTCTACTTAAAAGAGACACGTGCACCCGCATATTCATTGCAGCACTATTCACAATAGCCAGGACATGGAAACAACCCAAATGTCCATCGATAGATGATTGGATTCGGAAGATGTGGTATATATACACAATGGAATACTACTCAGCCATAAAAAAGGATGACATCATGCCATTTGCAGCAACATGGATGGAACTAGAGAATCTCATCCTGAGTGAAATGAGCCAGAAAGACAAAGACAAATACCATATGATATCACTTATAACTGGAATCTAATATCCAGCACAAATGAACATCTCCTCAGAAAAGAAAATCATGGACTTGGAGAAGAGACTTGTGGCCGCCTGATGGGAGGGGGAGGGAGTGGGAGGGATCGGGAGCTTGGACTTATCAGACACAACCTAGAATAGATTTACAAGGAGATCCTGCTGAATAGCATTGAGAACTATGTCTAGATACTCATGTTGCAACAGAACAAAGGGTGGGGGAAAAAATGTAATTGTAATGTATACATGTAAGGATAACCTGACCCCCTTGCTGTACAGTGGGAAAATTTAAAAAAATAAAAATAAAAATAAAAGATACATCATTTGAAGTTATCCAGTCATGGGGGCCAAAGAAAAAAGAAAGAAAAGAAATGAAGAAAGCCTAGGAGACTTAATGGACACCATTAAAAGAAACAATCCATGCATCACTGGAGTCCAGAGGATCAAAATAATACCAAGTATCATTTCCAATCACAATGGCAAAAATAGAAACCAATAACAGGAGGAAAGCTGGAAACTTCACAAATAAATGCCCCCAATTATAGATGCATATTAATGGAAAATTCACAAGAAAATGATGATGGCCCAGGTCAGAGCAGTGGGTCCCTAACAGGGGAAGGAGTGGGCTGTGCTCACTTAATGGTACACTGGGCCTGTTTGTGGTGCTGGAGAACATCTGTTTTCTTTGTCTGAGGGGTGACAGTGTTTGCCATATGCTCAGTCACAAGGCTATGTTTATGGTTTCTTTATTTTCCTTTATGTGTATCAGATTTCACTTTTATTCAATAATTTCTTATAAAGGCTTACAAAATAAGAGCCGTGGCAGAGCACAAAGCAATTTTAAGATCTTATAACAATTTTGTCTGATACTACAATGATGGATAGATACTATTTTACATTTGTCAAAATCCATAGACTATACAACATTTCAAGTGAAGCTTAAAGTATAGATTTTGTGCAATAATATAAATCAATGTAGGTTCATCGTTTGTAACAAATGTACCACTCTTGTAGGGTGTTTTTCATTTTATTGTTAAAATAAAAGGGGTCATTGTAAAAGGGGTTGATAAAGGGGGTGGTTGTACATGTGTGGAAATGGGAGGAACATGGGACCTCTCTGTACTTTCCATTCAGTTTTGCTGTGAACCTAAAACTGCTCTTGAAAATGGAGTTTATAGACTCACAGACATAAAGAACAGACTTGCTGTGGGGGAGGGTGGGAAGGGATGGATTGGGAGTTTGACATTAGCAGATGCAAATTATCATATATAGGATGGATAAACAACAAGGTCCTACTGTGTACCACAGGGAACTATATTCAATATCCTGTGATAAACCATAATAGAAAAGGAAAACAATTTAATTTTTTCTTTTTTCTTTTCTTATTCAAGAACCATTGATTTACAATGTTGTGCCAATTTCTGCTGTACATCAAAGTGACTCAGTCATACAAGTATATACATTCTTTTTTTTAATATTTTTTTCCATCACAGTCTAACCCAGGAGATTGGTTAGAGTTCCCTGTGCTATAATACAGTAGGACCTTATTGTCTATCCATTCTAAGTGAAATAGTTTGAGAAAGAAATAATTTTAAAACTTGAGCTTATTAATTTTTAAAAATTTTAGTTGTAAAAAAAAATAATAAAAAGTAAAAACAAGAGCCATGGGAGAAAATACACTTGCCCATGGAGAAAAAGAAACAGTGAAGTTGCTGCACCTGGGAACTATCTGACCAGAGAAGAGACAGCTGAAAAAGGAGGCACACTCTTCCAACAGGGTAAGTTAGGAGGGTAGCATGGGATGTGTAGTGGAGGGGTTTTTACTGGAACATAGAGATGATAATAAGGATGGCATGTGAATTCAAGGAAACTAAGATGAATAAGGCACCAACAGAGCAACACTAAGGGGAACAGAATGAAGTCCTCGGTGTTCCCCTGGCAGCTTTGCCCAACAAGACCTCGGGCAAAGGCAGGAACAAACAGCTTGCTTAGGAGAAACTCCTGCCCAAAGCATGGGATGGTGATTTGATCAGAACATCTGTGGGTGGAAAGGAAAAGGTCTGTCCTGAACATGCACTGATCTCCACACACATTTAGACCTGCTTTTCCGGAACAGTGTATACTGTGTATACTGTGTATACCGTGTAGTGTGTAGAAAATGGGAGGATCATGTCTCAAATTCCCTAATGCACAACTGAACAATTTAAAATATATGAAGGACAGGGCCAGGTATTAAGAGAACTGAATATTTGATGCCAGTATAGCCCACAGCTTGCTTCTTTCCTCTGGTCAAGCCCATTCACCAGTCTGAGCCTTGTTTTCACCATCTACAAAAGAATGTGGTCTCACCACTGGCCTGTGCTGTGTCTTCAGCAGCAGACGGTCAGCCTGTGGCCTGGGCTCTGTGGGTGGGAAACATAGGTCCAGGACAGGGTCTCCTGGGAGACTTTACTGAGGTCCCACAGGGAATCCTCAGCTCTGATCTAGCACTGACCTACATACTTCTAGTCCACTAGCCCACCATCCCTCTCCCACTCCTGTTCCAACCTATAGCAATGCTTTCAACCACCTGCATTGCTGGGACCCAGGATAAAACTTTCCCAGTGCTTTTTTGCATTCACTAAGAAGGATTTTGGACAGTAGAGGATCTGTAGAAGAGAAAGAAACAGAGCCATAGTGGTGGAATTTAATTAAAAATAAGAAGGAAGAGGGGGAGGAAAGAAGAAGGAAATCTATATCATTTTGGAAGCTTTATCCCATTTCATCCTCAAAAAAACCTCTCACAATGCACTTTTTTCAAAAAAAAAAAAAGGAAGCTTATCAGGGGAAAAATCCCACTTATTTGAAAAGAAACATGCACCTCAATGTTCATAGCAGCCTATCTACAATAGCTAAGCTATGGAAGCAACCTAAGTGTCCATCAGAAGATGAATGGATAAAGAAGATGTGGTACATATACACAATAGAATATTACTCAGCCATAAAAAAAAAGAATGGAATGTTTTGGTTTGCAGCAACATGGATGAACTTGGAAGGTTTTATGCTAAGTGAAATAAGTCAGACGGAGAAAGACAAATACTGTATTATATAATTTATATATAGAATATAAAAGAAAATACAACAAACTAGTGAATAAAACAAAAAAGAAATTTAAAAAAAACCCTAGGAATTCCTGCTGTGGCTCCACAGTTTAAAGACCCAACATAGTGTCTGTGAGGATTTGGGTTCAATCCCTTGCTCAGTGCGTTAAGGATCCAGCACTGCCACTAGCTGTGGCATAGGTCACAGATTGGCTCAGATCCCGTGATGCTGTGGCTGTGGCATAGACGTGCAGCTGCAGTTCCTATTTTAGACCCTTAGCCCAGGGAACTTCCATATGCTGCAGGTGGGGCTATAAAAAAGAAAAAGAAAAACTAGTGGTTATCAGTGGAGAGAGGGAAGGGGGGGAAATAGAGAGGTAGGAGATTAAGCGGTACATGTTATTAGATACAAAATAAACTACAAAGATGCATTGTACAATATGGGGAAGATAGTCAATATTTTATAATAACTATAAGTAGAGCATAACCTTTCAAAATTGTAGATCATTGGGAGCTCCCCTTGTAGTTCAGTGGGTCATGAAACCAACTAGTATCCATGAGGATGCAGGTTTAATCTCTGGCCTGCCTGTGGGTCGGGAATCTGGCGTTGCCTTGAGCTGTGGTGTAGGTCACAGAAGCAGCTTGGATCCTTCACTGATATGGCTGTAGTGTAGGCTGGCAACTGCAGTTTCAATTTGACCCCTAGCCTGGGAACTTCCATATGCTACGGGTGTGGCCCTAAAAAGCAAAAAATAAAACTTCTTTAATTTAAAAAAAATTGTTAATCGCTGTATTGTACACCTATAACATATATCAATTACACTTCAACTTTAAAAAATACTTTCAAAAAAGAAAGAATAGAATAGAATGGAATAGAACAGGAAATGAAAGAAAAGAGGAAGCTAAAGCTCAGAGATGCTAAATAATTTATCCAAGGGCCTGTGACTGCAAACAGAGCGTAACCAATAAAACTATGCTCTGTTGCCAATTTACAGACTCAGGATCCTACAGTGGTAGGTCTCTCGGGTACAAGCCTGCCTCAGAGGCAAAAATAAAACCTAAGATCATGTCTCCTCAACTCCAGGTCCCCCACCATCCCTCCAAGGAGGCAGAGACCTAATGACCCTTCCCCAGAGCCTCGTTCTAGTAGTTCCACGGAAGCCTTGTTCCTCTCCAGACAACATCCACCGCTGAACACAGCACTGCTGTGGCTCTTCCTCTGAGAGGCCAGGGAAGCATCCTAACCCTGGAACGTTTTCAGCGTCTCTGAAAACAGGACCTTTCCCCAAAGCCTCAAGGTTCCCAAATTCCAGCCAACATCTTACATCAGCCATTTGGAAAATGAAGTGCCTTGGTGAACTTTTCAGGAGAAATGTTCCCTGCAGCCTGTGAATGATCCCACACCCGAGAAGGCTGTCCCTTCTCCACTAGTTCAGAATACCTGTCTAACGCCTGGTCAGGTCAGCAGTTGGCCCCTTGACACCCTGTGTTTCTTGGAATATTGTGAGTTCTTCTTGACATCATCTCTGACCTCAATTTAAGCCTGTTTCATTTATTTATTTATTTATTTATTTTTTTTTTTTTTTTTTTTTTTTTTTTTTAGGGCCGCATCCACGGCATAAGGAGGTTCCCAGGCTAGGGGTCCAGTCAGAGCTGTAGCTGCCGGCCCACACCACTGCCACAGCAACACCAGATCCGGGCTGTGTCTGCAACCTGTACCACAGCTCACAGCAACGCCAGGTACTTAACCCACATCCTCATGGATACTCGTCAGGTTCATTACCGCTGAGCCACAAAGGGAACTCCTGAGCCTGTTTTCTCATGCAGCCTCTCTGGGCTCCTGAAGGTGCACAGCAGGACTCGGAAGGACAGAAGAAACAAGGGGACACTTTCCTGCCGTTTTCCTTTCAGTGTACATTTGAGGTCACAGGGAAAGTGCTCAGGCCTGATCATGAGGATGCTTGGTCTCTGCTCCTATCCTACCTTGACTGAGTCCCTTCTTCTCCCAGGACTTGTAGAAGAGGAAGTAGCATAGAATGGCCCAAGGACTCTTTTTACCTTTCACCCTGAAGAAGCCTGTCTCCCCTGGGTGTCCTTCCAGTTAGAATGAGGCCAGTGTCCAGCCCCACCCAGCCTTGCCCAGCTCTATAAAGGCGCCTCCCAGACTGCCACCCCTAAGAAGTCGCAGCAGCTCTGCGCCCTCAACCATGAGGCTTCGTCTCTCTTGGTTACTCTTCCTCCTGCTGATCTCACTGCCTTCAGGTAAGATGGTGGGCACAGATCTGATCACAGAAAGGAGGGTCTTCACTGAGGAGGCACCTGAATGCCCCTCTGGGTGAAGCCCAGCAGGGGGACCCTGCGATCAGATAAATCAGCAGGCAGGGAGGACCTGTGGGTTAGGGATCATCAGCCCCTACCTTGTCACCTCCTGAAAGTCTGCCCATGCTTGAGAGAGGGATCTGGTCCAACCACACGTGTGGGTCACTGCCAGCCATCCCCATGCCTGCTTCTCTTAATGTCCTCTGATGAGCCCTGGACTCGGCAGGCCTGGTCAAAACGTAGCAGCAGTTGAGCGGGCGGCACACAGAAGGAAAACCTCCAACCAAGAAGCTGTGCACCGAGAGGACAGCCTTAGGATGTCTTCCAGCCTCTTAAAGACTGATGGTTCTTCCTCGTTTTTTTGTTGTTGTTTTTTTTTTTCCTTAGGGAACGGTTTGATTGAAAATGATGGGGTGGAAATTCACACCTGCACTGTGCAAGGTGGCAGGTGTTTCTTCGGCTGCAAGATAGGATGGGAATGGGTCAGCTACTGTCACAGTATATTGTCCTGTTGCGTAGAAATTAAGAAAAACCCCCCACCTCAGATCTATGAAGCATGATCCCCAACTCCTGGGTCCAATTAAAAGCATATGCAAATGGCTGAAAGGGCAAAATCTCTGCTCTGTGTGGAAGGATGGTCGGCGAGCTATGGGCAGCCAATGGGGGCCGGATTCCCACCAGTTTACTGGCAAGATTCTAGATGTGTGTGTGTGTGTGTGTGTGTGTGTGTGTGTGTGTGTGTGTGTGTGTGTTTAAGGGGCTTTGTGGCAAAATGCATCTCCTATTTTCTGCCCTCCAACCTCCAATCAGGAATTCCTACTTCCAACTCAAATCCAATTGATCAATACACGACCAACATGCCCCAGGGTATGACGTCCGCTGAGCCTAATCACCAAAGCTTACCATACGCCAGTCTCACTTTTAAGTGGATTTACATGTATTCAATCACTGAATCCTCACCAAAAAAAGAAAAAAAAATCTATGATTCACCCACTTTGCCAATAAAGAAACTTTTTCCAGGTCACAGAACCAGCAAGAGTTTGTTAGCACTGGATTTGAACCCAGACAGTCTTGATCTAGTGTCTACACTGGTAAGCTGTACCACCTCTCAATTGCTAAGCAAAGCAGTCCAACTGGATGCATTTTTTTTTCAATTGGAGTATAGTTGATTTACAATGCTGTGTTAGTTTCAGGTGTACAGCAAAATGGTTCAGTCCTCTGTGTGTGTGTGTGTGTGTGTGTGTGTGTGTGTGTGTGTTTTCAGAGTCTTTTCCATTATAGATTATTACAAAATATTGAATGCTATGCTATACAGTAGATTCCTACAGTTTACCTATTTTACATATAGTAGTGTATATATTAATCCCAAACTCCTAATTTATCCTCCCATTTCCCCTTGGGTAATCATAAATGTGTTTTCTTTGTAAGTCTGATCCTGTTTTGTTGATCAGTTCATTTTTGTCATATTTTAGTTTCCACACATATCATACAATATTTGTCTTTCTCATTCTGACTTACTTCACTTAGTATGATAATCTCTGGGTCCATCCATGTTGCTGCAAATGGCATTATTTCATTCTTTTTTAGGGCTGAATAATAGTCCATTGTGTATATGTCCACATCTCCTTTATCCATTCTCCTGTCAACGGACATTCAGGTTGCTTCCATGTCTTGGCTATTCTAAATAGTGCTGCAATGAACATTGGGGTTCGTGTATCTTTTTGAATTATGGTTTTCTCCAAATATAAGCCCAGAAGTAGGATTGCTGGATCATATGGTAGTTTTATATTTAGTTTTTAAGGAACCTCCATATTGTTTTCCATAGTGGCTGCACCAATGTACATTCCCATGAAGAGTGTAGGAGGGTTCCCTTTTCTCTGCACACTCTCCAGCATTTGTTATTTGTAGACTTTTTGTTGATGGCCATTCTGACCCATTTGAGGGGATATCTCATTTAGTTTTGATTTGCATTTCTCTAATAATTTCTAGCTGGATGGATTGATTGTAGTTTGTATGGACTGTAGATTGTAGATTCTAATGAGGAATCAAAAATCCAACTAGATCCAGGAGTTCCTGCTGTGGTGCAACAAGATCCGTGGGTGTCTTGGGAGCACTGGGACACGAGTTCAATCCCTGGCCCAGCATATTTAAGGATCTGGATGTTCTCAGATCTGATCCCTGGCCTGGAGGCTCCATGTGCCTCAGAGTGGCCAAAAAAGAGAAAAAAAAAAAAAGATAATCCAACTAGACCCAATAAAAAGTCAGTCCCTCAAAACTCTTCCTGTGACTTAAAGCTATCATGTTTCCAGTTGTTAGTTGCATCTTTGACGCTGCTCATGACTTTCTGCTTTGACTTCATGATTCAAGTCCTGAGTCCACACACCAAGCACTGTTCCTCTCACCACTGCAGTGGAAGCAACAAGCATTTCACACCCACACAAAACTTGTAGCTGATGGAGTTCCCACTGTGGCATGGTGAGTTAATGATACAGCTTGTCTCTGTGGTGTTGCCAGTTCAATCCCCAGCCTGGCCGAGTGGGTTTAAGGATCAGCTGAAGCTGTGGCTCAGATTCGATCCCGGCCCAGGAACTTCCATACGTCACAGGTGCACCCCCAAAAATGGAAAAAAAATTTGTAGCTATCTGTGGACAGCACTGTTCCAGAAGCCCTTCCTTACCGCCCCCCTCCAGCATCCCTGCCCAGGACAGACGTCACAGATCTTCATCAAAACTCACAAGGTATTAGGAAAAAACAACAGCAGCTGCGTTTCAGGGTTTCCCTTCTCCAAAGATGGGCCCACAGGAAATTTATCTGCTCAGACTCCTCCATGCCTCTAACCCTCAACATCGCAGCAAAAAAGAAAAACCCGAAGTCATCAGCAGTCTGCAGGGCATCTCTAGTCCAGCTTGCCCTTCCTGCTACGCCGTGGTCTTGGGGTACCTGCATGTGCTCCCTGAAGCCCAAGCCCGCAGCCAAAGAAAGGCAGAGGTGAGGCAAAGTTCACAATGCCCCATAAATGCAAAGAAATTAACACAGAAACAGAAAATGAAAAGAGAAAACTGGGTAAAGAAGGAAAAGCAAATATTCTTTCACAACCCCCCCACCCCCACCCCCCCCAAAAAAGACTAAAAATCCCTGTCGTTTCCTTGTGGTTCCTAAGGCCATCCTTACACCAGCCTGGGGCAAGGCGTTACTCTAACTTGACCGTGGGTGAAGGAAGCAACACATGATACTGTCTTTGATTTTCTCCCGTGCAGCTCAGATAAGACTGAAAAGCTCAGAGTCGTTCTTCCCGAAAGCCACATGTGAAATGAATGACTAGTGAACTGTTGCATGCAAAGGCCGTTACGAATTCACCTGGGGCTCTGGGGGTGAAACTTCAAGGTAATGGCCACCTCTGCAGGGAAGCCAGAGTGGCCAGTCTGGGCACCCCCGTCCCTGAGCAGCCATTGGAGAGGGTCTGTGATCGAGGGTTAGCAAAAATCAGACATCTGTCCCCAGGAACTGGACTCTGAGTGAACGGTGTCACCACCTTGGTGCCGTTGTACAGTCTGTCCTCCTGGCAGATGATTCCAGAGCCGTGACCCAGCAGCGTGGCCCTTCATGGCTCCTTTGTTTCTGGCCATATTCCATACCTGGTCTGTGAGACCCAAATATCTTCCCTCGAAGCTTAAAAATGTCCACAGTTGCAGTTAACAATCTGGTGTTGCCGCTGCTTGGCTTGGGTTTGATCCCTGGTCCCGAGGAACTTCTGCATGCCATGGATGCAGCCAAAATAAAAAATGTCCAGAGTTAATGTCTGTCCCTGGAAACCAATAATCTGAATGATATTGAGAACTCTGAGCTCATCATACAGAAACTTTAGGATGAAATGAGGTCATGTGTGGAATCATGTATGTAACATGCCAGCCACAGTGTCATAAATATCCTGGTACCGTGTTAGCTGGGTTCCAGAATGTAAAGGGAGGGATTGTGCTACCCTGGAGGAAAGGCAGTGAAGCCAGCAGCATCTCTGATCCATACAACATGAGGCAGGACAGGGCAGCAGCAGGAATCAGACTGGCATCCACAGGCAAAGGGAAAGCCAAGATCAGGGACAGAGTCAGACCTAGGTCCCCAACACGACCTTCCTACAAATTTCTTTGTCTAGAATCAGACATAGAGGTTTAAAGTTTTGGCTGTGTTTTAGCTGCTGGGTCTGCCATAACCCATCACCGCAAACTAGGTGGCTAAAACAACAGAAATCTATTCTCTCACTGTTTTAGAAGCTTAAAGTCCAAAACCAGGGTACCGGCAGGGCCATCTTCCTTCAGAAAGTTCTAGAGAATTATTTTCTGTCTTTTCCAAATTTCTGGTGGTCCTGGCCATCCTTGATGTTGCTTGGTTGACAGCTGCATCATTTCCATCTCTGTCTGTCTTCACATGTTCTTCTTATTCCTCTGTCCATTTCTGTGTGTTTTCATGTAAATTTCTTATAAGAGCACCAGTCACTGGATTTAGGACTGCCCCTAATCCAGTATGACCTCATCACAACTAACCGCATCTCCAAAGACCCTATTTCCAAATAAGGTCACGTTCTGAAGTTTCAAGTGGACAAAATCTGAGGGAAACACTATTCAACCCACTATAGGTTCTAAATCAGGGATCTGCCTTTTCTTGGGGGAGGGAGTCCCTTCTTAACCCACCTTCTTTTATACACAGTGAGGAGGGGTGTGCCCAGGAGGGGACTTGCAGATGAATCAACCTTTGCTACATAAACTAACACTTTTCCTCTTACTGGCCATCCCCCCCGCCGAGACCATCCAGAGAATATGCCCCCAAAAAACAAAAGTCCCTGGCCTCAAGATGCTCCGAGATTATGCTCGGAGAGCTAGAGTCTTAAATAATCACAACACAAGCTTACTGGTCTTATTATAGTAATCCATGACGTGATCTGCAGGCTTTCCTATGACACAAGAAGCTTTGCCCCCAGCTTTATTGAGGTACAATTGTCAATTTAAAATTGTATATATTTAGAAGTTCCCTTATGTCACAGAAGGTTAAGGATTGGGCACAGTTCGATCCCTGGCCCAGGAACTTCCACGTGTGGCAGGCATGGCCAAAAACAAATAAATTTTAAAAATTGTATATATTGGGAGTTCCCTTCGTGGCTCAGCGGTTAACAAACCCCACTATGATCCGTGAGGATGCAGGTTTGATCCCTGGCCTCGCTCAGTGGATTCAGGCTCTGGTGTTGCCGTGAGCTGTAGTATAGGTCGCAGATGCGGCTCAGATCCTGTGTTGCTGTGGCTGTGGTGTAGGCCAGAGCTGTGACTCTGATTCAACCCCTAACTTGGGAACTTCAATAAGCCGCAGGTGCGGCCCTTAAAAAAAAAAAAAAAAAAGTGTATATATTTAAGGGGTATAACTTAATGATTTACTGCACGTGATGACGTAATCACCACAGTTAAGCTAATTCACACAACTTGTCACCTCACACAGTTATCCCGTGTGTGTGTGTGTGTGTGTGTGTGTGTGTGTGTGTGTCTGTGTGTGTGTGTCTGTGTGTGTGTGTGTGTGGTGAAAACACCTAAAATCTATCCTCAACAAATTTCAAATGTATGTGTAATAGAATATCATTGGCACTGGTGAGGTGAGCTGTAGGGTATGTTGCAAAACTGGTATGTTTGTGTGGAAGCGTTGAGAAAATTAGAGACAATACAGTTCATGGGGAGACAGCTGGCCCAGACGGAATGAAAGCAGAAAGTACGTCACCCGCCAAATCTGTGCTGCCATTCTCTCCATAAGTCACTTTTTTGGAGGGGGGGGATACAACTAGCTGTCAACAAATAACAATAGTAAAATTCCAAGCCTGGATCTCTTAGGCTGCATAAAAGTGGTCCAGATGTTGAGCCAGCCACAGCAACGACGCCCAAAATCCAGTTTCTGCCCCCTTCAGGGTTCGCGGATGCTGCAGCTGTTTATGGCCAACTTCAGACCCCCTCATCAGCCTCCTCGTCCAGCATCTGGTTTGGGTCAGGGGCTCTGATGCCATCTGGGCTCATCAATGGGAGCAGGGCCATGGACTCTTTCAAGAATGGGCCTCGGTACCAGGCAATTGGGATTTAAACCTGGATCCTTCCAGAGCCACCTCTTAGCTAGGTGAGCCTGAGCAAGTCATTTCACTTCTGTGAGCTTCCATCTTCTCTTCCCTGGGAAGTGAGTAGTAAGAGAGGAGGAAGGGAGGAAAAGGAGAGAGGAGGGGGAGGGGAAGGGGAGAGTAGAGGAAGGGGAGGGAAGTAGGAGGGGGAGGGGAAAGGGAAAGGAGGGGAGGGGAAGGAGGGGTGGGGGAAGGAAGGGGAGGAGGGTGAGGGGGAATCGGAGGGGAAGGGAAAGGGGAGAGTGGGGGGATGGGGGAGTAGGAGGGGGAAAAGGAGGAGAAGAGATGAGAATAATAAGAGAAGTTACTCCCTAGGATGGCTGGGGGGGCTTGAGTCAGCTAAGAAGTGTTTAGCACGGAGCCTGGCACTCAGTAACACTGGATAATTATTAATCCACAAGGAGGCACTCCATACAGACTAGTTATTGTCGTTGCTGCTGTTAATGTTGGAGCTGGCCCATTGCCCCCTGGTTTTTGCCAAGTTCTCTCTCACTGCACCACCTCAATGGGGCCATGGGCCAGGGGAGCAACTCCCAGACACCCCTATGACTCAGGTTCACTAACAGCTAGAAGGACCTCTTCCTAGAGGTACCCAATGCTGGAGAAGAGAGCCTTCTGGTCCAGCTGCTGGGGAGAGGCAGCCCACAGCCCACACATCTCCCTCAGCGGTAGCCACACACCTCTACCTGCCCACTAGGAAACCATGTGCTTCATAAGCCAAGCCCTGGCCTGCCCCGCTCATGCTCTAACCATCTCTGTGACCTAGACGCGTCACTTCAATTCCCTGCAACAAGAAGGATAACTGGATGCACCATGGTTCTCCCTATGGAAGAGGGGCCAGTCTAGAAAGCAGTCTGGAGACAGTAGCAGATGCTACTATTCATGACTCATTTGGAGGCACCAGAGACACACGGAGTGTCCCATGGCCAGGGCTCCACCTACCAAGGTAACAGAGGCAGTGGACGCATCCCCTCAGCAGGCATTGGGAGAGGGATGCACTGCCTGAAGACAGTTTAAAAACAATCATAAAGAGTTCCCTCTGTGGCACAATGGGATCTTCAGTGTGTCTGCAACACCAGGACACAGGTTTTATCCCTGGCCCAGCACAGTGGGTTTAAGGATCCAGCGTTGCTGCAGCAGGTCACAACTGTGGCTCAGATCTGATCCCTGACCAGGGAACTCCATATGCTGTGGGGTGGCCAAAAAGGAAAATAACCCAAACCAAAAAGAAACAACAATAAAGCTAAATAAAAGGCTATTCCTTACTATGGCCCCACACCAGCAATTCTGAACAACACCAGTAATAAATACTTCTGGGAACAGAGAGGGAGCAACATGCACTGCCACTGTCCTTGGGGTGCCATTGCCCCAGGTCCATGGCTCTGATCTCCTAGCCTGTATATTTCCTAAAATGCTCCATGTCAGCACTCACCCCGCCTCGTCTAGCATAATGTTCTCTTTCTCTCTGCCCCAGCTGTGGATGTCACTCATTAAGAGCACCTGTATCTGAGAGCCTTAACCTTGGGGCCCTGTGTTCCCTCACCTTTGCTGTGCTCACTCCTGGTCCTGTGCCCAGGGTGGAATCCTGGCCAGCAGAAGAGAACATAGCTTGAATATTAGTTGCACCAGCTCTGGGATCTTGGGCAACTCAAGTAGCCTCTCTGAACCTCAAGTACCTCATCTGTAAAATGGGGATTACACGTAGCACACATGCTTGGGAAGGTTGACCAAGATACTGCACATAAAAAAAAAAGAGTCCCCTTGGAGCTCAGCAGGTTAAAGATCTGACATTGTCACTGCTGTGGCTCAGGTCACTGCTGTGATGTAGGTTTGATCCCTGGCCCAGGAATTTCCACGTGCCCCGGGTGTGGCCAAGAGGAAAAAAAAAAGATATTGCACATGAGAGCCTTTGAAAGATTTACACAATAGCAGCCAACCAAATCTGCATGGCATTTCATCCAGGAGCTGCTTTTGTTTTGTTTTGTTTATCCATCACCATTTGTGTTATTCTGCTCAGCTCATTTTTTCTGGGTCACAGCACGTGGGTCAGAGCCTATGAACCTCTGCTCTGCTCTGAAGCCCTGTGTCCAGGGCATAGAGTTTTAGGTGTGCTCTGGCTAGTGGAGAGACACCAGCAGTTTCCCCTCACAGATTCTAGATCCCAAAATCCCACAAACGCTGCCTGAAACCAAATCCCCTTTGTAAGTCCATCACTGACCACAGGTATGAATTCTCCTCCTCAGGAGCCACTGATTTTTTTTTTTTTTTTCTTCTCTCTCTCTCTTTTTTCTTTTTGGCCATGCCTTGGCAGGCAGAAGCTTCCAGACCAGGGATCAAACCCTCTCCACACCAGTAACAACGCCAGATCCTTAACCACTAACCCACCAGGGAATTCTAGGAGTCACTTATTCTTTTCCTCCAATGCTGTAATCTTCATTCTCCCAAAATGATACCTGTGTTATTGATTTTTTTTTTAAATCTAAGGACACAAGCTTACATTTTCCACTTTGCCTTTGTCGTATTAGAATTGGCCTCCCACGTGAGTCTGTTGAGATCTTTCAGGATCCAGACTCTGCCACCCTATTAGGAGGCAAGAAATTCAAGAAGGAGGGGGGCGTGGTCAAGCCTGCAACTTCCCCCAGGAGGACAGGAAGCTTCAAGCCAGGCTTAGGGAACATCTGTACCCCCCGGGCTCCAATCCTGGGATCCTTGCCTTCTGCTCTGAGTGTAAGTTCAGGGCAATAACGAAGAAATTACGAGGCAGATAATGTTAGTGAATTTCCACCTTCCACTTTGGCGTCACCCTCTTTGTCCTTTACTAAACCACCTACCGCCACACTTTCAGCAAAGGTCATCCCAGAGTGTCCAAGGCCAGCTGACGCCATAAAGGGAATCTCAATATCAAATGCTAACACGCTTTCTCCTGAAGGGCCAGACAGTAGACGGGATCCGCTTCCCATCCACATATTCCGAGGCACAGCTGCCCAGCTCTGCCTCTGCAGCGCTGAAGCAGCCGTGTTTCAATAAAACTTTATAAACACAGGCAGTGGGCGGGACTTGGCCGGTGAGGCTGAGTCTGCAACCTCTGCTCTGGAACACGTTCCAGCCCCTTGGCGGGAGTGGGGGCCACAGGAAGGAAGTGCCCAGAGCCAGGGAGCCGGCGCCAGAGTGTCTGCTCTCAAGGGGTTTATAATCTACACATGTTCACGACTGATGACTAAGTACACGGATGGAATCGTGTAATGGTGTCCATCAATATCACACTGTCCTTTCATTCACTCTTCAAACACCCTGTGCGCCTGCTAAGTGGCAGGCACTCCTCTAGCCTGTGAGGACGTGGAGATGGGCCCCACCCCCCACCAAGCCCCCCTACTACCAGCAGGGCTTCTACCCCAGCAGTAGGGGAGGGAGCACAGGGATGAGAGGGTAGAGGACAATGACAAAAAGAAGTGGGGTCCCCAGGTCATCCCATACACATCCCTTCTTTATCCATCAGTGTGACTTTGCACCAGTCACTGAACTCCAAACTTCAGCTTCTCCTCCTGAAGAAGCAAGTACTAACACTATGCATCCCATAAACACAGAGAAAACAAACCAACCCTTCTAAAGAGCTAGGGATTGAAAAACAGCGAAAACAGAAAGATTATTTGGGTCCAGATGGACAGCCTGAGGGGCTGGAGCTGTGAAAATCATGTCAAGTCTTGTAAATGCCTCTTGATAAAAATTATGAGAAAGGAATTAACATTTAAAAATATATATAATATTTACCTAAAGGGATGGTTACAAAGCTTAAATGAGACATTTGCAAAGCACAGAGCCCAACACATATTAGATGCTGAATAAATGATAGTTATATTGATTTTTTTAAAAACTTCCTTATAAACACTATTCCTGACCATTCTATGCAATTCTGAGTTGTTTATTCCTTCCAGAACAAAGCATTTGTTTTTTGTATTCATTCACTCATCTAACAAAAATACAATTCATGGCTACCATGTGAATAGGCATCTTTAAAAAAAAGTAAGACCATTCTCTTTGAGTTTATGGCATACTAGAAGTGATAAACCAAAAGTAAATAAATAAAAAAGACAGCAAGGGAGGTTCCCACTGTGATGCAGTGGGTTAAGGCTCTGACTGCAGTGCCTGTGGTCGCTGTGGAGGCGCAGGTTAGATCCCCAGCCCTGTGCAGTGGATTAAAGGATCTAGCATTGCCACAGCTGAAGTGTAAGTTGAAGAAAAGAAGTAGGATACTTCCATTACCTCCAGAAGTTTCTTTCAAGCCACTTCTCAAACAATAACCCCATCAGAGATAACCAGTTCTCTCAATTCTGCTACCATCAATTAGCTTCGTCCACAAATGAACTTCATGCAAATGGATCTATTGTTTATGCGGTCTTATGGGTCTGACTCCTTTCATTCAACACAGTGTTTATAAAATTCATCCGTTATGTTACATATCCTAAGAGTTCATTCTTTTTTATTACTGTGCAGGTACCATCATGTATCTATATACTGATTTCTTAGTGAATACTGACAGTTTCCAAATTGTACCAATTTAACTCCCATCCGCAGGTTGCCCTAGGCCCTCACAAACACTTAGCATTGTCAGTCTTATACATTTTCACCATTATGGTGGACATTTAGTGTCTCATTGCTATTTTAATTTGCATTTCTCTGATAAGCAAAATTTTGAGCATCTCTTCACATGTTGATTGACCACCTGGAGAGCCTCAGTTGTGAAGTGCCTGTTCCGACTTTGGCCAAGCTTTTATTAGGCTCTTTTTCATTTGTTTATTGATTTGTAGGACTTGTAATACATCTGAGTTGATAAATACATGGAGTTGATCTTTATTGGCTTTAAAATTGAGCTCCACAGTCCTGGTGCCATAGCTAAGCCATAAGCCCAACACTAAGTTAGTGACAAGAACTTGGGTCTCCTGACTTCCATTCCACTGTTCTTTCTGTTCCTCAGTTTATTACTGCTCCCCAGTTTATTATAACGTGTACACATGCAAACTTGATATGGGGAAGATGAGAGGAGAAGTGGGGAAAAAATGAGTGCCACAAAAATGCTATTAAATTGTTCATCTTTTAAAACAGTAAACATCTGTGTTGTTACCCTGGCCCAGGTCCTGGAGAACCTACCTGATCCCTTATCACATCTCATAATGATTAAGTAAATACATTATCGTGACCTGTCACAGAGACCAAGTTTAAAGAGATCACGGGGATTATAGGGAAGTACTCTTTTCGGCCACCAGGTGGCAGACTCTGTCCGTTTTGCTACCTCTGCAGACTTTACAGAGACTCAGACTCCACAGAGAGCGGACAACTGACCAGTGTCTTCTCCAAAGTCCTGCTTAACAACCAGCTACTTCCTTTCCTTTGAGGTCCTCATGATCAGCGCAATACTGGGCATAGCATCGCCATTCGATCATAAGCAAAGTAGATGAATAAAAGCAAAGGCCCCTCTATGCTGTGATTTCTCCACAATCTTGTCTCCTTCCCAGGGGGCTGTTTGTGGAACATGAGAGTTTGCAGGAATAAGGGCACAGACAGCTTAAAGCCGTGCTCCCAGCCACACAGCAAGTGGGAGTCAGACCCCACGTAAAAATGCAAGCCAGGGACCAGAGCAATTAGTGTCCTAACCGTGGGTTAGGGGGAGGGAGCAAAGTGGGGTGAGGCTGTAATAAGGGGACACTCCTGCCCTGCGGGGGTCTGACCAAGTGCAGGCCAGTGAGGCAGCCTCATCTGAGAACACGCGCACCCCGATGCCTGCATCTGGAGAGGCCCTTTGACACCATCTCCACAGATGAGAAAACGGAGGCCCAGAGAAGGGAAGGGATTGCCCAAGAGCTGCCACTGAGGCCAGAACCCAGAAAAGGCCCTATGTCTTCTGAGAGGCAGCCCTGGGGCTCATGCTCCACACTATGTGTGGTATTTAGGGAAGGAGCTGATCAAAATGGTGCTAATTAGCATTTTGGTGATAATTTACCAATTAGCATTTTAAATCTTTTCCACCTTGCCTGTTTGGGAAAATGGACATGCCAACTTGTGCAGGACTAGAAAGAAATTGGAGCAAAATTAAAAGCAATCCAATGATGCTGCAAAAGGAACTTGAGTCATTGAAAAGCCCCTAAGAGCCTTTGAAAGTTCTCGGTCAGGCCCCCTTCTGCTACCCCTGCACCCCACTCTTATTCCCCGACCCAGCCTCCGCGAGAGGAACAGCCCGCAGATAAGAGTGACCGCTGCCAGGAAGGCCAGCTCCACGCTGCCAGGGAGCAGACAGAGCCTATTATCACCACCAGGTGGCGCAATTTGGAAAAGTCCATCTAGTATTATTGCTAAATATTTTGATTGTACTAAGTAATTTTTTTTTTTTTTTTTGCTTTTTGTGTACTTTTTGCGGTTTCAGTTGGGGTGGATGACGACAGGGCAGAGAACCAAGGCTCTGTCTTGTTCTATTTACACGGGCCTGTTAGTAACCATGCTTCAGTCTGTTCTAAGCTCCGGCTCAGGAGGCATCTGCCTTGTCCCTCCTCAAGGGAGGGGTCCCACAGCATCTCCTGCCCAGTCCACCCTCGCTCCGAGACCCGTTCTCTGGGAACTCACCTCCCCGAGGTTCAGGGAGGGCCCTGTTAGGGCCGCTTTTGCCCTAGTCTCAGACCTTCCCAAGGGACATGGGGTAGAGTAACTGAATGCACTCAGCTCATGGCTCCACTGAAGAGCTTCCCTCCACCCTACCTAACACTGCATCAGTCTATACATGTTAAAATGTGTACTAGATGCTAAACATTTTTTTTTTTTTTTTTTACCGCTGCACCTGCGGCATATGGGAGTTTCCAGGCTAGGGGTCGAATCCGAGCTGTAGCCACCAGCCTAGGTCACAGCCACAGCAATGCCAGGTCGGAGCTGCATCTGCAACCTACACCACAGCTCAGGACAACGCAGGATCCTTAACCCACTGAGCAAGGCCAGGAATCGAACCTGCATCCCCATGGACACTATGTTGGACTCTTAACCTGCTGATCCAAAATGGGAACTCTTAAGCTTTAATTTTTAAAATATAAATGATGCCAGGAAGGGTGCCCACATCTCTCTTCATGAAACTGAATCTGAAACTCAAGCTTTGCTCATGACTAGGGAGACGGAGATGCCAGGGGCTCCCCCGGTGACAGTGGCAGATGGCAGGCGTGCCTGCAGAACAAGGCCAAGGGTTTACAGTATGGAATGTCTTTTTGGGTTCTTTCCTTCTTCTGTAGAATGGCCCTCAGTCAAAGGCATTGCTCCCATCAGATCAAGACAAAATCTTTCTCGGTATCGGCTGGACAAATTTGTAAAGACTTACAAATGCCGGACGTTTCAATCACAACCACACTCTCATTTTCTCCCCCAGATTTGCTGACAATGCACAGGCTCTCCTCACCAGCCCCCTGCCCTCCTAGGGCCCCCATTCCCCCTCCACCTCCCCCAGCGGGCACTCCCTAGATAAGACTCAGGCTTTCCAACCTGCGGCGCCAGCCTGGGGGGGGTGGGCAGACAGCCCTGCGCAGCCCCTCCACCCGCTCCCCCCAGCCCATCCCTTCCCTGGCACCAAAACAGATGACTTCATCGACAGGGCCAGCTCCTATCAGTTCGGCCTCCCTGGGACCGGAAGGGGAGGGCGCCCGGAGGCAGAGGACAGCCTGAACTCTGCTTACTTTGGCACAGCCTGGGGCTCTGTGGACTGTCAGCCACAGTCTTCAAATCAGAGCCCAGGGCTTGTTCTGAGGGTTCCTGCCGCCTGGAGCCATCGGTGCCCCTGCACGTGGCCACCACACCCAGCCCAACCTCTACCCTTCTCTGCCGCACACTTGGGAACAAAGACAGCTGCAACAAGAGCTACCACTTAGCCAGCCACAGAAAGGCAGAGGGTCTCCCTTTGTCCCTTGAAATACATGCCCACTCCTGGTCCTGAGCCCCAAGCCCCACCCCAGACCATTTATTTCCATCCCCACTGGCCATCTCAATCCAGCCCTGCACAGGAGTTAGTCTCAGGCACTGTTCAAGTCCAGTGTCCAGTCTCCAGCTCCAGTGCCCTGCGAGGCTGTGGACTTTGCTGCGTGGAGCTCCGGGAGGCTGTGTTCTGCCGGCCATGTCACTGCTCTGGTGGCTTCACTGCTCCAATCACTTTCCAGTCTGGTCCAACGCTTCAAGGATCCTGATTTCTGCCCTGGCTGGTGGGGGCTCACATTGTCACTCTCAGAGGAGGGGCTCCGGAGCTGGGCTGCTGGCTTCCCACCGCCCTGAGCTCTGGAACAGAGTAAGTTGCCCAGCCTCTGTAGCCCAGCTGTAAAATGAGGATGGAGCTCTCAGAGCCGTGTTGTAAAGATCAAATAGATTAATAAATCAGTACTCTGTGCCCGGCATGCAGCCCTCAATATAGGTGGGATTTGTATCACCTGTCTGTGATCTGCCAGCCACCTTCTGCCTCACTTCCTCAGCCCCCACATTTTGCCTGAACCACCTTCAGGTGTACAAGTGGGGGCTCTGTGACCCACCCCACTCCCCAGGAAGCCCGCGGCTCCCTCCTGCTGGATCACAGGGGCCCTCTGCTCCCAGCCTCCATCCTCTTTTCCCAGACCACGACACACTGTCATTCCTGTAATTCCCTTCAGCCACCTGCTGACTTCAGGATGGAGAAGGAGACTTTGTCAAACAGGAGGGGAGAACTGCCTGGTACCCCACCCCCCGCTGCCGGGGAAGGTGCCAATGACGGAGAATATGCTGTAGGTCCCAGCAGCTCCCCAGATAAATGCTCTCCCCAGCCCCCTCCTTCCCTTTACTCGCTCCCTCTGCCTTTCTAGAATCTCCAGGCCAATTCACTCCCTCTGACCTTTGTGCAGACTCAGTGTCCCTGTGCGGCTGAGTCACCTCCCAGACAAACCCTGCACACCCCCTAGAGGTTGGAGGCAGGCAGGTCGAGGCAGGAGGGGTCTTGGACCATCCCACATGCTACCCAGATCTCACGTTCCTACCCATCTCCCTCTATTTGTGTATTTTTGTTCTTATTTTCATTATTCTAGGACGTGGATCTGAAAAAGATATTGCCGCAGTTTATGTCAGAGAGTGTTCTGCCTATGTTTTCTTCTGAGAGTTGTGTAGTATCTGGTCTAACATTTAGATCTTTAATCTATTTTGATTTTACTTTGTGTGTGGTGTTGGGGAGTGCTCTGATTTCATTCTTTTGCCTGTGTCTGTCCAGTGTTCCACTTATTGAAGAAACTGTGTTTTCTCCATTGTCTGTTCTCACCTTCTTTGTCATAGATTAGTTGACCATAGGTGTGTGGGTTTATTTCTAGAGTTTCTGTCCTATTCCTCCATCTTCCTCTAAATACCTCTGAGAGCTTCCTCCATTTTTATGATATTTAACTTTCTCTACCCTGGATTTCCCTGGATTTAGCATACCTCATCTCCCCCACGACAATTCCATCTATTGGAAGGGTAGTCTTTCTATCTCGTGCTCATGAACATTGAGAAAGGAGAGAGCCAGTGAGCTGTCCAAGGTCACACAGCTTGTTCCAAAATAGGATCTGGACCTTCTGGTTCTGGTTCTGGAGAGCAGGCCTGTATTCATCCAGCGGCTCCCAGAGAGGAGGCTTGCCCCCTCCTTTAGGGACAGCTGAGCCAGGATACCCAGGGCTGGCCTCCAAATTCCCCCTCCCAGGCCTCAGAGCCCCCAGGCAGGGTGATACCTGAAAACAGCACCCACTAATGCTTACTGAGGGCCCACCACACGCTGGGCATTTAAATCCCCCCCTGCCCCAGACAGTAAGACCCTCCAGGCCCAGTCTCATGTGATGCCAGTTTTCCATTGTAACGCTGGTCAACAGAACTGTCCCCTTTTGCTGGGAGTAGTGAAAACAGAAGCAGATTCTCTGGGAGGAGGAGGCTGTGAGGATGGGGATTGGGCTCCATGGTTCAAAACACTTTAAAACCATGACCTCAAAATACCCCAGCTCTGCTCCCTCATCTTTCCTTCTCTTTTCCTTTCTTCATGTCTAGTTCCAACCTCTTCTTGACCCAACATCAAATCCTAGCTCCATCCTAAAGCTTCACTCCTGTTTCTTCCATTTCTGCACTTGGTTTTCCCACCGTTTGATAGATTCTTTTCCAAGATTTCAAGATTCTGCCTTGGACTCAGGTGTCTGACTCTTTTCCATCCAGGCAGGATCTGGTTGGACTCGCCCAAATGACGGCCATCGCATGGCTGTTACTGTGGTCAGGTGGTCAATGCTCAGTGAAATAAAAGCCTGAGGGTAGAGATCCTGCCATGGCGCAGTGAGTTAAGAATCCGACTGCAGTGGCTTGGGTCCCTGCGAAGGTGCAGGTTTGATTCCCAGGCCAGTGCAGTGGATCGAAGGATCCGGCCACAGCTCAGATTCAGTCCCTGGCCTGGGAACTTCCATATGCAGCGAGTGCAGCCATAAAATAAAAAAATAAAATAATTTTTTTAAAAAGTCTGAGGGTTTGGGATCTCAGTCAGCCTGGAGAACCAAAAGTTCAGACTGTTTCTAAGGAAAAAGCCAGCCACTTCATCAACCACTGCTGGAAAGAGCAGGTTTACAGGCATACCACCAGCCATAAATCTGACTTCCTGACAGGCCACCCTTCAAGTCTCCCATTAATGTTTCTTTTTTCTTTTTTAACCACATCACACCAAGATGCTCTCATTGGGGGCTGAGAAGGTCATAAATGTGATTTGCTCTGTACCAGCCCCGCCCCCAGGATGCACACATGGGACTGGGCAGCCCCTACCTCCTCCACTGAGGGGGTGCTGCTATATGGAGCTGGCTTGCCAAGCCCCAGTGGATGTGACCCATGGCTGGGCCCAGACTCCGCAAGTCCCTTCCCAGCTGTGTCCTGGGGCAAGTCATTTACCCTTTGTGGGCTTCAGTTTCTTGTTTGTGGCTCCCTTCCGGTTGGACGACCCAAAGGCATTGTCAGGACGTCAGGACAGACCCCTTCAGGTCCAGTCCGGCAAGGTCCCTGGGTTTCCACACACAGCCTCACAGTCTCCATCGTGTCCTCTGCAGCCCTGGATGTGGGGACCCGGAGCGCAGACCCCTTTGGCCTCAGATCCACCTCAAGGGAGCCAGGAGCCCCACCCATTGAGCTGGTCTCCCATGTGTCTTCATGACTCTACTTGACAAAGAGAAGTAAGAACTCAACATGGGTTCCAAGAGCAGCTAGATCAGGGCACCAAGACCGTGAACATCTGACACAGCAGCAAGGACCACGGGACAGGGAGACATGGTCTAGGATAGTAATATAATATCATATAATATAATATAATATAATATGTAATATAATCGTATATATTACATATATATTGCATATAATATATTACATGTAATATTCTATTACAACACAATTCAATACAATATTACAATTGTATGTTACAATGCAATACTGTTATATTACAATATAATGTAATATAATTATAATATAGTGCCAGAGGGATCACAGACAAGACCTCAAGGTCCTCGAGGGCAAAGGCGGGCACCATAATATTCAGGATGAGCAGAGTAGCTGGCACCCAACTGACCTGTAGAAGCCACGGCACAGGGTGGGCGGAGGGGTGTAGGGAAGGAGGGCGACATTGGCAGGAGATGGAGTTCCTGTTGTTGGGCCGTCCCACTCAGAGCATCTGGGGATGGTAGAAAGAGTGAGGAAGGTTACACACCTGTGGGACATGCCCCCCAAGCTTGACCACTTTGCATCCTGCCTTCCAGGCACAGTGATAACTTGGGCCCCTGTGGTTACTCTGCTTATTCTGATTTGCTGTCACAATTCCCAGTTAAAATGCTAGGCACAAGGGCGTCCGCAGCCACGTGGCCATCTGGGCCATGGCCCCTGCTCCTGCGTCCCCATCACCATCCACCCGTCCAATCTGCTCAGGGCTGCTGGCCTGGCCCAGCACCCGGGACAGTGGCAGCTTCTCGGGAGGGGCAGGAGGAGGGGCTGGAGGAGGACCTCCGAGGCGCTGTCAGGCTGGGGTGCTATTGTCCAGACCTAGGAGGCCACTTATCTGGGACGCCCACACCAGGGTATGAGATAGTTCGGTGGCACTTTTCCCACCAAGAGTCTTATCTTGACTGGAAAGAAAGCTGTGTTTGTGTGTGAGGACGTGGTGTGTGATCTTACAAACTACTGCGGATGCCTATTTGAGTGTTTTTCACTCCAGGACTTCTGACCATGTGGATTATGTTTGTGTGATTTTGAGCCTTGAATACAAAGCGTGAGTCTCTGGAGGATGTCTGTCCTTGGTCTGTGGGAAGAGAGGTAGATGCATAAACGGAGAGGCGAGGAGGGGAACTGGTGGGAAATGGAGCCGGGAAAAACATTTAAAAGATTGAAAACAACCCGTTTTCATGAAAGGACTGATAAATAGGTCTTGTTGGAGTTTCTGCCTTGGTACCCGGGGTTAAGAATCTGACTGCAGCAGTTCAGATTGCTGTGGAGGTGCAGGTTCGATTCCCAGCTGAGCTAGGTGGGTTAAAGGGTCCAGCATTGCCACAGGTGTGGCTCGGATTCAATCCCTGGCCTGGGAATTTCCTTATGCCTCGGATGCAGCCAAAACAAAAAAACAAATCAAGAAGTAGTTATTGTCATCCTTTTTTTTTTTTTTTTTTTTTTTTTGGCTGCACCCTCAGCATGTGGAAGTTCCAGGGCCAAGAATCGAACCCTCACCATAGCTGTGACCTGAGCCACAGCAGTAACAATGCCAGATCCTTAACCCTCTGCACCACCAGGGAACCCTTTTTTTAATTGACATAGTTAATATAGGTATTGTGTGGGTTTTAGTGTACTATATATATATAGTACACACGTATATATAATGATTATACAAATGATTTGACATTTGCATGGATTATGAAATGATCACCACAAGAGGTCTGGTAATACTCTATCCCCACACAAGGTTATTACATTATTGAACATATTCCTTATGCTGTATATTAACGTCTCTATGACACTTATTATACTTGAGGTTTGCTCCTTTTATTCCCCTACAGCTCATTCACACACATCCCCACCACCCTCCCTTCTGGCAACCAAATGCTTATTTTCTGAATCTATGCGTCTTTTCATTTTGTTTTGTTTGTTTTGTTTTTTAGACTCCACATATAAGTGAGGTAATGTGGTATTTGTCTTTTTCTCTCTGACCTATTTCACTCGGCATAATACCCTCTAAATCCACCCATGTTGTTGTAAATGGAAAGTTGTTGGGGTTTTTGGTTTGTTTTTTGTTTTTTGGGTTTTGTTTGTTTGTTTGGCCATGTCCAAAACATTTGGAAGTTCCTGGGCCAGGGATCAAACCTGCCCCACAGCAGCAACCCAAGCCATTCCAGGGACAACACCAGATCCTTAACCCACTGTGCAACAAGGGAACTTCCAAGATGTTACTCTTCACAGTTGAGTGATAACCCACTGTCTATATATATCACATCAATAGATACTGAGATTGCTTTCATATCTTGGTTATCGTAAAAAAAAAAAATGCTGCAATGACCATAGGGTTGCATGCATCTTTTTGAATTAACGTTTTCATTTTCTTTGGATGAATACCTAGAAGGAGAATTGCTGCTTCATACTATAGTTCTTAACGTTTTGGAGAACCTCCATCATGGCTGTACCAGTTTTTAAATCCACCAACAGTGCATATGGGTTCCTCGTTCTCCACATCCTCACCAACCCCTGTGATTTTTCATCTTTTCCATGATGGCCATTCTGATAGGTGTGAGGTGCTATCCCATTGTGTTTTTGTTTGTTTGTTTTTGCTTTTTAGGGCCGCACCTGTGGCACATGGAAGTTCCCAGGCTAGAGATTGAATGGGAGCTGCAGCTGTAGCTACACCACAGCTCACAGCAACACAGGATCCTTAACCCAATGAGCGAGGCCAGGGATTGAACTTTCATCCTCATGGACAGTAGTTGTGTTCATAACCCAATGAGCCACAACAGGAACTCCCTATCTCATTGTGGTTTTGATTTGTGTTTCCCTGATGATTAGTGATGTTGAGCATCTTCTCATGTGTCAGTTGACCATCTGTATGTCTTTGGAAAAATGTCTTTTCAGGTAATCTTCTCATTTTTTAATTGGATTGTTTGGGGGAGTTTTGTGTTTTTGTTTTGTTTTGTTTTGGGGTTTTTTTTTTTTTTTTGCTTTGTTTTTTGTTATAGAGCTATATGAGTTCTTTGTATATTTGAATATTAACCCCTTATCAAATATATGATGTGAAAATATCTTCTCCCATTCAGTAGACTACCTTTTCTTTTGGGGGGGGGCATGCCCACAGCATGTGGAAGTTCCGGGGTCAGGGGCAAAACCTGCGCCACAGCTGCAACTTGAGCCACAGCAGTGAGAGTGCCAGATCCCCAACCCACTGCACCACCAAAGAACTCCTGGACTACCTTTTCAACTCGCTGATAGTTTCCTTCACAGCATAAAAGCTTCTTAGTTTGATATAGCCTCATTTGTTTATCTTTACTTTTGTTCCTTGCCTTTAGATTTCAAGCCAAAAAACATTGCTAAGACCAGCATCAAAAACCTTACTGTCTATGTTTCCTTCTAGGAGTTTTATGGTTTCAGGTGTTACATTTAAATCTTTAATCCATTTGGGGATTTTTACTTAGTGTAAGAAAGTAGCCCACTTTGATTATTTTATATTTAGCTGTCCATTTTTCCCAACACCATTCATTGAAGAGGCTGTCTTTTCCCCATTGTGTATTCTTGCCCCCTTTGTTATAAATTATTTGGTCATATAAGCATGGGTTCATTTCTGGGCTCTTTATTCCTGTCCTTTGATCCATGTCTCTGTTTTCATACCATACCCTTTTGATTGCTGTAGCTTTGTAGTATAGTTTGAAATCAGGAGGCATGATACCTACAGCATTGTTCTTTCTCAAGACTTCTTCAGCTATTTGAGGTCTTTTGTGGTTCCATATAAATTTTAGGATTATTTGTTCTAGTTCCATGAAGAATACCATTGATGTTTTGGTAGGGACTGCACAGAATCTGTAAATTGCCTTGGAGAATATAGAGTTGTTTTAACATTAACTCTTCCAACCTATGAATATATTTTTCTACTTTTTTGTGTCATCTTCAATTTATTTTATTAATATCTTATAGTTTTCCTAGTATTGGTCTTTTACTGGCTCAGTAAATTTATTGTTAGGTATTTTATTATTTTTGATGCAATTGTAAACAGGAATTTTTTTTAAATTTCTCCTCTGATAGTTTGTTGTTAGTGTATAAAAATGCAACCAATTTCTGTATATTAATTTTATATCCTGCAACTTTACTGAATCCATTTATCAGTTCTGATAATTTTTTATTGGAGTTTTAGGATTTTTCATGTATATAGTGTCATAACCTTCAAATAGGTAATTTCATAATTAATTTTAAAATAAATTGATGAAGTTCTTTTGAAGGTATGGTTGCTTTAGAAATTTTTCTCTCTTTTTTTGTGATTTTTACAATGTGTCTGGGAGTGGCTTGTTTTTAATCCTGTTTAGGACTGTGTTTGTTAAATCTAAGGCTACTCATCTTCCATTAATTCTGGGAAATTCTCAGATATTATCCCTTCAAATATTGCCTCTCCAAATAATGCATTCTTTGCATTCCCTCCTTTTGCTTTAGTTTGAATTCCCTGAGAGCAGAGCCTGAAAGAAGGATTTAGGTGTAAGTAGTTTATTCAGGAAGTGATCCCAGTGGCCAGAAATAGTGAGGTATGGAGTATGAAACAGAAAAATTCAATAAAGCTTACATTATTGAACACGTTACCACATCGCTAACTGGGGCTCAATCCTGCAGAGGAGCCTTTGGAGAACATTGGAGCCTATGCATCCAGTTGTTTCAACAAAGAGCAATTCAATTGAGATGTTTATTTACTTATTCTCATTCTCCATTGGTTCAGGGCTGCTGCTAGAAGTGTTAACACCATCAAACCTCCAGACCTTTCTTATATGTAAACTGAGTGAGCTTTTGCAGTGTTGGTGAAAGCCCGGGGTTGGAACAGAGAGACACTAGCCCATGGCTGAGAAAGCATATTGGCACTGTGAACAGAATTACCCATCACTGCTGCTCTGAATCAGCTGGACCCAGGCGACTCGCACAATGTACCACCAACATCATCTTCAGATTTATGGTGAAACTTCTCGTTCCAGCTTTCATGCCTCTTAACCTCAATTTTCCTGTTTTCCATCTCATTTTTGTTCTGGGCCTCTGTTTCCTCAGATCTATATTCTCATTTGCTCATTTTCTCTTGAACCGTAATCTAAACTGCTATTCTTTTACATATAATAAATTTCTAAGGTTTCTAGTTCTTCTTTCACCTCTAACGTACTTATTTGTTTTCTTTTAGATTGTCCTATAATCTCTCTCTCGGGGCAGTGATCCTGTGTGCTGATTCTCTATCATGGTAGAGATTTTTCTGTTTATTATTTATAATTTATTACTATGAAACTATTTTCAGAGTTCCCGTCGTGGCGCAGCAGAAACAAATCCATCTAGAATCCATGAGATTGCAGGTTCGATTCCTGGCTTCGCTCAGTGGGTTAAGGATCTGGCATTGCCTTGAGCTCTGGTGTAGGTCACAGACATGGCTCAGATCCTGCGTTGCTGTGGCTTGGATCCTGCATTGCTGTGACTATGGCGTAGGCTGGCAGCTGTAGCTCTGATTCAACCCCTAGCCTTGGAACCTCCATATGCCACAGGTGCAGCCCTAAAAAGCAAAAAAAAACCCACAAAAACTATTTTCAGTGAGGATCACTACCCCCACCCCAGTCTCCCACCCTATTGTGGGAACCAATGTATTCTTGGAAGAAGATTTTTCCTCCAAGAAGTATTTTATTTGATTCTGCCAGGCACTCCAGGTATATCATAAACTTGGGACTAAATTTTTTTATTGTAGTAAAATATACATAATATAAAATTTACTGTTGTAACTTTTTTTTTCTTTTTAGGGCCACACCCACAGCATGTGGAGGGTCCCAGGCTAGGGGTCAAATCTGAGCTGCAGCTGCCAGCGTCCACCACAGCCCTTGCAACGCCAGAGCCAAGCCGTGTCTGCAACCTGCACCAAAGCTCATGGCAACACCGAATCCTTAACCCACTGAGTGAGACCAGATAGTGAACCCACATCCTCATGGATACTAGTCATGTTTATTATTGCTGAGCCACAATGGAAACTCCCCATTGTAGCAATTTTTAAGTGTACAGTTTACTGGCATTAAGTACATTCACAGTGTTGTCTAACCATCACTACCATCCATCACCAGAATGTTTTCATCATCTCAAACTGAAGTTCTGTCCCCATTAAACAATAACTCCCCATCCTCTCTTCCCTTCTGCCTCTGGTAAACACCATTCTATTAATCTGATTCTGTGTCTCTATGAATTTGACCACTCTGTGTACCTTGTGTAAATGGAATCACACAATATCTGTCTTTTTGTGACTGGCTTGTTTCATTTAGCATAATGTCTTCGAGCTTCATCCATATGGTAGAATGTGTCAGAGTTTCATTCTTTGTATACCTGAAAATAATATGATGTTATATGTTGGTTATATTTCAATTTTAAAGATAAATAAACAGAATTTCATTTCTTTTTGAGGCTGAACAATATTGCACTGTATGTAAATGCCACGTTTAGATTATTCATTCATGGATGGACATTTGAGCTGTTGGGGCTAATTTTGAAGTGAATTTCTCAGCTGGAGTTTGGGTTATCCTGAAAGATGTTTTTCCCACTGAGAGCCCCAGGCACACAAAGTCTCCCTTACCAGAGGAAAGGGTGTTCCTAGCTCCTCTTTCACTGAGCAGGGGTCTCAAGAACAGCTGCCCTTTTTCACAGGGCTAGGGTCTCATCACCTGTCCCTATGAGGGTGTTGAAACCCAAGCCTCTAGCCAGTCAGACCCATTTCCTGCTCAGAATCCAGCCCACCCAGATTCCAGGGCCCACGGCACCAGCTTTCACACCAGTACCCTGGCTTTCAATTCCCTCTTCACCCCCAGAAACTCAGGATTTCCCTTTCTTGCTTTGAAGAAGTGGTTTTCAACTTTGGCTTATATGACAATCAACTGGGGACTTTTAAAAATCCCAGGACACAACCCAGACCAATCACATTCAAATCTCTGGTAATGAAAAATGAATTCATTTAAATAAAAATATGCCACGTATATAATTTATAAAAGGTAACTGGAAATGTAAAAAATTATGAAGGTGAACTCGAACTGTCCAAAATATGGTGATTCCTGTTCTGGCTCTGCTGATATTAGACAGCTTCTGGGTTATGGTCCCAACTGTGGCAAACTGTGGTCTGTGATCCTCCCTAGGCTGCAATGTTAATAATATTGGACAATAAAGTTATGGATATAATATTGACAGTCAATTTTAACTACCTCCTTCGACCTCCTACATGAGCTCTTCTGTGCAAAGCCCAGATTTGGTGCCATTAGCATTCTGATATTTCACATCGCATCTCCTATGGGAAATGGACCATTCCTCATCAACATCAGAAAAGTGAGTCTGTCCAGCATCAAACAGCAAATGCACATATCATCTTCATCCTGTCACCTCTCCTGAAGTGCACCATTCTGTAGGTCTTTAGTAACTAGGCAGTTGCTCACATCAACTCTAGTAAACCTGTTAATGATAATAACAGCAGCCAGCAAATACGAACCAGTTTTGCTACTTAAGCTGCCCTGCTTCCTTCAGAGTCAAAAAAACCAGACCCCAAATTTTACATTCTTATTTTTTATGGTTCTTACATAGATGTAATTGCACAATACATTGAATATACAACTACATAATATAATACCTAAAATATATGCTACATAATAAATATAATAATAATTATCATTATTAAACTGTCTTCAACAAGGAGATAAATGCAGAAAAGCACTCCAATATTACCACCTCCAAAATTTAATAGATGTTGGTACTTTGTCATATTGGCTTCAGATTTCTTTAAAGGGAAAAACAAATTATTGATAGAGCTAAAACCCTTAACCACACTCTCCATCTCTACCCTCAGCAGAAGTAACTTCTGTCTTGAAGTTACGCTTGTAATTTGCAAGCATATTTTACACTTTGTCTGCGTGTGCATATATTCATAAATAACGTGAATTGCTTGCGTTTAAATTTTTTACATATTCAATTGTATTGGAACGAAAGGGCAACTGGTTGCCCGGCTCACATGCAGCGCCCGCATAGTCCGGTAGATGTCGCTAGCGTTCCAGTCATGGGCATCCGGTTTCTCCACTCTTGGTAACCGGCTTGGGATTTCCTTCTGCCGAAGCTTCAGCTTTCCTTTGCAGTTGGAGACCGTCTACAGGCAAGATACCGGAGGTGCAGCACCGTAAGCAATGATACCTCGAATTATTTCTTTCAGTTTTTTTCCTAGAGGGAAGACCCGGGAGGCTTGTGATGCGGAGAAAGCGTTCGGCTGCGCCGACCTCGACAGACAGGCTGGGTCCCTGGGCCTCAGCGGCCCTCTGAGAATTGGGGTAACATTGCTGCATGCCGCTCAGGGGCTCCAGTCCTTCGATGGAGGCTCCTTGGGGGCTGCTCTGGGCATAGGAAGGAAAGGTTCCCTAATCCACCGGAACAGGGGAACTGGCCAGGTGCACGCCTGGGAGGGGATGAGCCCTGAGGTCCTCCCGGCCCTAACCCCCCTCCTCCCCTCCCAGGTGCGGTGTGGCAACCCCGGAAGAGACTCGCAGGGCGCTGTGACCATCTCCCACCCCAATTACACAGGTGTCATGTTATCATTTTATCTTTGAGGTGGTTGTGGCTTAAGTCCCAGGAAGGCTTGGTGAGATGGAGCCGCCTCGGAGCTGATTCAGTGTCGGAGAGCACAGAGTTTGAGCAACTGACCTGGGCTTTTCCTGAAACCACCGTTCGGATTAAACCTGTCCCCCCACCCCCACCCCCCACCTTCATCCCACCCCCCCATCCACACTGGGGCCCTGAAAGCACGTCTACCTTCCCCACACTCTAAACGCTGCCAACAGATACAGCAAATTTGATGAAACAAGAAAAAGTCCAGGGAAGGAAGTACTGCCAGTTTGGTATTTTTCCCGGAGTTACTGTGGCCAGGGTCTTCCCAGCATACGCGTTTGTCCTAATAACTGTTTGTCCTGGAGGCAGGGCTCGTACCCGGGATAGGGCCGGAGCCCCCGGAGGCTCCTCCCCGCCGCCCCTCCCTGACCTGCTCTCTCTCGGCCCGGGGCCCTGGAGGAGGCCTGCCCAGGCCGTGGGAGTCTGGCTACCATTATCCGGCCCTTATCTGGGCCCACTTAGTTCAATGACTAGGAGCCGACCTGGGGGTCACGCCTGTCTCCAGAGAGCCGGTGCTATCTCGGTGACCTGCAGAAACCCTGGCGTGAGCTCATGTTTTCTGACGACAGAGAGGACCCCGCCGGATCGCCGCCCTGCACCCCCACCCCCAGCGTCTGGCGGGAGCCGGGTGCAGGCTCCACCGCTACTCACTGAAATAGCAACGTTGATAAGTGCGGCGGACAAAAGCATTGATGAATTTCCATTGAGGAAAGTGCCTCCTCCCACCCTCCCCTCTGTGATCACGAGGTCTCCACCCCACCTTGGAGGGACGTTGGGGCTCACAGGCCCGGGCTTTCTCAGCCACGGCCTCAAAATCGTCACTATCCCCACCTCCGCCACCTGGAAGTCGTGCTGTGGCCACAAACCCCTAGAAAAGCCTGTATCCAAGAATTCGTGCCAAAATGTACTGGCTCCTCATTTAGGAAAAGGCCGTAAGGATAGAAGCCTTGTTTTTACTCAACTGTACGTTCCAAAATCTGACAGGGGGGCTGCTCAGTATAAAGGGATTGGGTTTGATTGGACCCGGTTGGGCTGGAAGATCGCAGAACTAGGAAGCAGGCTGCAAACCATCCACCACCCCTTCCCCCCACTCCCTGGGAGGGAGCCTTGGGCAGGTTAGTTTCTTTCTGTCCTGTCTACATGGAACTGATTTATATCCTCTGGAAACCTTTGTTAACAGGAGCATTTAGCATATTCACATCTAATGTGATTAACACAATATTTGAGTTTACATCTATCACTTCTTTTGTGGTTTCTCTTTTGTCTTAGCAGCTCTGTGTTTCTCTCTCTATTTTGTGTGTGTGTGTGTGTGCCTTTTTAGGGCCGCACCTATGGCATATGGAGGTTCTCAGGCCAAGGGTTAATCAGAGCTGTAGCCGACAGCCTGAGGCACAGCCACAGAATGCCAGATCTGAGCCACATCTGCGACCTACACTACAGCTCACAGCAATGCCAGATCCTCAACCCAATGAGTGAGGTCAGAGATCGAAGCTGCAACCTCATGGTTCCTAGTCGGATTGGTTAACCACTGAGCCATGACGGGAACTCCCTGTTTTTCTCTCTTTTCTTGACCTCAGTTGGCTTGATTAATTTTATCATTCTTTTTTCCCCCCTCTGCCACCTTCGACTAATAAGCCCTGTTTTTATCATGATTGCCCTAGAAATCACAGCAGGCAGAGTTAACTTTTTTCTACCACTGCATTCAGTGGCTTGACATACGATCTCACTTCTCCCATCAGGGACTGAACCTGGGCCGTGGTGGGGAAAGCACGAATCCTAGCCACTAGACCACCAGGGAACTCCACAGAGTTAGCTTCTTATCAAAGTCTAAAGCTGAACCCTATGTTTATCTCCATCACAGACAATATAACTATCTATAACACTTTAATTCCACTTACCCCCCCCCAGCTGGTATGCTTTTATTATATATGTCTTTTTTTTTTTTTTTCAGGTTTCCTTTCGAGGCCCACAAATTATTTCTTTGGGCGGGGGCACACCTGTGGCATATGGAAGTTCCCAGTCCAGGGGTCAAATCAGAGCTGCAGCTGCCAGCCTACACCACAGCCACAGCAACTCAGGATCTGAGCTGCACCTGCAACCTACATCACAGCTCACAGCAACGCCAGATCCTTAACCCACTAACTGAGGCTAGGGATCAAACCCGATTCCTCATGAGTACTAGTCAGTTTTGTTACCTCTGAGCCACAACGGGAACTTCTTTGTTGTTTTATACAGTGTGTGTTCATTTTGTTTATGTACATATCCACTCACTTGCTTGGGTATTTGTTCTTGCAGCTCAGTCCTTCCATCTGAGGTTGGTTCACTGTCTGCCTGTAGAATTCCTTACATGGGTTTAATATTCAAAAATTCCTCTGGTTTTACTTATCTGAAGATGTTTTCATTTTTGCTCTGATTCCTTTAAAAAGTGCCCTGTACAGGAGTTCCCGTCATGGCTCAGTGGTTAATGAATCCGACTAGGAACCATGAGGTTGCAGGTTCGATCCCTGGCCTCGCTCAGTGGGTTAAGGATCTGACGTTGCCATGAGCTGTGGTGTAGGTCACAGACATGGCCCGAATCCTGCGTTGCTGTGGCTATGGAGTAGGCCGGTGGCTACAGCTCTAATTAGACCCCTAGCTGGGAACCTCCATATGGCTTGGGTGGGGCCCTAGAATAGGCAAAAAGACCAAAAATAAATTAAAAAATAATTAATTAAAAAAAAATAAAAATTGCCCTGTACAGAACTCTAGATTGGCAGGTATTTTCTTTCAGCACTTTGAAAATATTTTATTACCTTCTGTATTCTATTATGACTGCTGTGTTCACCTCTTATTTTTTCTCCCTCTGGCAACTTAGGAGTCTTTGTCTTTGGTTTTTGGCAGTTTTACTAAGATGCATCTAGGGTGGATATATGTTTTCTTTATTCACCTAGGGATTTGAACAAGTCAAGTCACCCCTCTGAGCCTCAGTCCATCTGTGATGGACATGGCGCCCTTGTCCTGCCTCCTGCCCACCTCCCAAGTCGAGGACCTCCTGCTACATTTGAGCTCTTTGTCTCTAAAGCATTTCCTCAACCTGGGTGAAGGGCTCCCCCAGCTGCCTGGCTCCTCCCTGCCAATCAGGCAGCAGGCACCACCCTCCTGGGCCTCCAGACACTGCATGGAAAATGCCGGCCAAGTCCAAGTCCTGTCCTCATTTTCAGCCCAACAAGGGTCCCCCTCATGGTGCCTCCTCCACCATTAGAAATACAGAACTGTCCCAGGAGCCTCTTTCGGGGTTCACTTCCCACCCAATCACTTGCTAATCTAAGACTCTGAACAGTCACCGCAGGGCTGGCCCGGTGCTGGTCCTCCACCAAGAGAGGTCAGCTCTTGGACCAGCAGTAATCAGGGCAACCAAACAAAGGGCAGGGGCTCTGAAGCACAGGGTAGAGTGCCCCCCCTCACCAGCCAGGACCTGCACAGCACCCAAGATGAGCAGCACTGCCAGCCTGGGAGGGTGGGAAGGGCCCCCAGAGGCAAGGGGGTGGGGGTTGGGGGAATGGAAGGTGCTCAGACAAGTGACAGCAAAGCTAAGATGACACCAGCTGAAAATCTGAGATCCAGGCTCCTTGCTGGCTCAAAATCTCAGGACCGGTCCCTCCCCACCCCCCAAAGAGGCTTTCTTTTTCCTTTTCCTCTTATCTGCATAAATGCACGTTCCCCTCAGCTGAGACCAGGTCAGGCCTCTGACCTCTGAGTCTTTCCTTCCTCAGCCCCGGCGGCCCCCCTCTCAGCCCCACATCTGCGGCCACATCTGACACCCGGCTGTCCCTGAGGACGGGCAGACATGTGGGGAGACCTTCGGGAGATCACGGGGGCCAGATGGGAGAGGAAAACAGGAAGGTGGAGGTGATAAGGAGAGGGCCTCCAGGGAACTGGGGGAAAAAACTTAAAAACAGGTTTGGGGAAATCCTGGCCTGAGGAGGCGCAGTCCCGGGTCACCAGGATGAGGGCAGAGCTGGCCCCTTCATTTCTTCAATATGACCCTTCTGGAGGGTCTCTTAGGTTTTGTACAAACACAAATCTGGCACCTCCTTTTGGGCCTGGGTGTCTTTTCCTGATCATGTCAGGCACGTGCCCACCTCAGGGCCTTTGCATTTGCTTTTTTCTTCTGTCTGGAATGCTCTTCCACAGATGTTCACATCACCTCTTCCCATCTTCCTCAGGTCTTCAGTAAAATGTCATCTTCATGATGCTTTTCTGACCATCTTATCTAAAACTGCACTGGGAGTTCCCATGTGGCTCAGCAGGTTAAGGACCTGGCATTGTCACCAAAGTGGTTTGGGTTGCTGCTAAGGTGCAGGTTCGATCCCTGGCCCAGGAACTTCCACGTGCTGTGGGCATAGCCAAAAATTTAAAATAAAATAATAAAATAAAATTGCAGTGATACCCCCCCCCCCACACACACACATACAAGTCCCTATCCTCACTTCCCAGGACAGCCCCTAACATCTGTAGAGCCTGGAGCAAGAGCAAAATGGTGGGCCCCCAAATATAGCCCCTTCTTCCTCCTCCCACCCTGACTTCTACCCAGCACCTCAAGAACCTCACCACACACATGAGCATCCCAGCTGTGTCCCCAGCAAGTGGCCACCTCCTGATCACACCATGGGCTTGGGGCACACATACCCGTGTCCCATTCTGCCCACTAAGGTCAGACCCCAGGGAAATCCATGCAAGCCCTGGACGTGGACTCTGCTGTTTGGGCAGGAACTTTTGAGATTCTGGGTAACGAGCGTGCGGTCTAAAAAGGGAGTTCAGGATCCCAGGGTGCATCCCCTTGCCTGGCAAACTCCTCATGCTGGAGGAGGCCAGGGCAGGTTCCTACGTTGTGGGACTTAGGGCAGGGTCCCTCTTGCCCTGTCTAGGGGTAGGACTGTCCCTGTCCCTTCCTTGCTTTTCTTTTTATTCCTCCACCTGATATAGTAAGTGTTTCACTTATTTATTTGGCTTATCATCTGGTTTCCCCCCAGTAAAATGTAAGCCCCAAAAAAGGTAGGGATCTGTTCTGATCACTGTCCCATTCTCTGTACTTATTACAGTATCTGTCACATACTAGGTGTTCAGTAAATGCTTGTTGAATAAATAATGAGGGGGTGTTGAGATACCAGGATAGAAGCCAGGCTGGGTGGGGGTGTCTTTATAAAGCTTCGCTGCTCTATCAAAGGCTTTTGGCATAAAGGGTGGTATGATGCATAGCGCCAAACTCCTTCTTTCTGAGGCTACAAACTCTAGTGAGGAAATTATGGGTTTTGCTCTTTTAGAGGATAGCTTAAAAGATGCAGTGGCCAAAAAAAAAAAAAAAAAAAAAAAAATGCAGAGACTTGGAGTTCCCTGGTATCCTAGTGGTTAAGGATTCACTATAGTCACTGCTCTGGCTCAGGTTACTGCTGCAGCTCGGGTTTGATCCCTGGCCTGGGAACTTCTGCATGCCATGGGTGCAGCCCCCCCAAAAAAGATGCAATGGCTTCTTTTAATTATGTGCATGATACTTACTTCAGAATATACATACTCAGTGTATGTGTTTTGTGACAAAGACTCTCTCCTTGACTGAACTTTATAATCAGGCTTCTCGGAGTCCTCCTCCCACCCAGGTCCCCACCTTGGCCCCCTCCCTGTCTTCAGACTGCCTGACCCAGTTTAGCAAGAATCCCCCCACCCTTGATGACAGATCACCTGAATATCTGATCAAGCTCCTCAGGCCCCATCCTTGCTAAGTCCTTGTCCTGCCCTTTAGCAAGAACCTGGCTAGATCACTTCAGGAAGAATATGCCCCCCACCACCACCCCTTGATGTCTCCTCTTAGTAATTTCCAGCCACTGACTCCACCCGGCTCCTTGTCTAGAAATCCTCACTCATCCTTGTTCTCCTAGGAGTTGAGCCCAGTCTCTCTCCTGCTGCCACCCACAGTTGACCTCTTTGCAATAGTCTTCCATAGAGGCTTTCTTGCCTTTTTTTTTTTTTTCATTGCTTAAATTTAAGTATAGTTGATTTACAATGTTGTATTAGTTTTTCTTACCATTTTAACAAGTGTCAGAAGAATTTCTCTTTTAGGTGGGAATACAAAAATCTGTCAGATGGGGTCATCAGCCTCAAGGAGTTCTGCTCAAGTGAGGAAATCATATGCATAAACCAACAGTCAAATACAAGATAATAATTATGGGAATAAAAGAATGGTTAAGGTGTCAGAGACACCTAGTGGAGATAGCAGTTAACATTGCCTGTAGGAATCATAGTCTTTCAGATGAGAGTGACAGACTGGGCTTTGAAGAGTGAGTAGGAGTTCATGCTTTCTGGAATCTCAATAACTAGTTTCAAAAGCATAACTTTTTCCCAGAAGCATAACTTTTGCATGATGGTTCATTTATACGATCTTATGTTTGTAAAGCACATGTACTTTCACAGGAAAAAAAATAAAGATTAATAGTAGTTATATCAGGGTAGTAGTTTAGTGGGTGGTCTTTTTCTTTAAATGTTTTGTATAAAAGGGCACACGTATTACCCTTCTAATTAGAAAAACATTAGGATAATTAACAAACTGTGTCCATACGTCCAACAGGAGCTTTTGGCCTGGAGCTCGGGCGGCAGGAGGTTCTGTTAAATGTCAGGAAGGCCCAGGGAGCAGGCAGAGCCTGTGTGAATGTGCGGGTTTCAGGCCAGGTGAGGCTGAGGGAGCCGCCTTCAGGGGGACATGCTGATGGGAAATCACGGGAATGTTTTGGGGGGGGGGGCAGCGAGCCCACCTGCCTGGGCAGCGAGCAGTTAGAGGTGAGGCTGGAGAAAGCCGAGCCAGCAGAGCTTGGAGGGTGCAAGCCAATGCAGGAGGCTCTGTTTCCAAGCGTGAGCCCTCTCCCGCCGCATGTTTCCTAGGGCAAGACTCTCACACCAGGCTCAGCTGCGTCTGGATTCCCTCCGCTGCGCCTTGGATCAATTTTGGATCAATCGGCCACAACAGCTGGGTGCCCAGAAAACAGAGGCGGTGAATCAAAAAGAGGAAGGAGTTCCCAAGGCGCCCCCGTGCTTGTGACAGGCACGGACGGGCGGGTCCCACTACAGACCTCACTTCCTGATGGGAGAGGGAGAAAAACTGAAGTTACGAAAGCAGAGGCAACAGATGTGGCTCCAGCTGGCATGCGTACCGCCGTCCGTCCTCCACGAAGAGAAGACCCCTCCCTGCCTGGGGTGGTTTCCACCCGACCTTACAATCCCCACCAAATCGCGGCTCTCCCCACCAGCTCTGCACCCAAATCATCCCTCCCTTAATCCCCCGCTGTCCCGTATAAGCCGCTGGGTGGCGCTGTCGGCACTAACGGAGGCCGCCCGGAGCTCCGCTGCTGCTGGAAGGGCGGGCAGGCCTGGGGTTAGACGTGGATCCGGGAGCATCGGAGCATCGAGCATCTCTACAAGACCGAGGCTAGCGGTGACTTCGAAGTATCACCTACAGTCTGAATTAGAAGCAAATACAAACCCAGAGCGCCAGTTCTTGGCTTGATTCAGGGTGAGGCTCCAGAAGAGGGTCCATCCAATCTGCCTAAAATGAGAGCGCAGGCAGGACTGCGGCCCATTTGAGAGTTTCGGGGAAACTGGTCCCTGCAGATTATAAGATTTACTCAGGTGTCTTTGGTTCCAAAGTCCAGTAAGTACTATTGTTTCTCCTTTTGTTGTTTATTCTGTGAACAGTGTTATGTTTGTACAATAAATCAAAATGGGAAGGAGGGATCCACAGGGAAAAGAGAAGATTAGATAGACCCAAAGCAGGTAAACTCCACTAGGTCACAGCCAGGTGATGTGGAGGCTGCCTGGGAATGACTCCACCCAGATCTCTCTGGGCTGGAGAAGGAGTCCTGCCTCCATCACTCCCCACCTGTCAGAACCTCAGTGAGTTTCCCTGTAAAATGGGCACACTGACCAATGCCCTGCTCATCTGAGAGGGAAGACAGATCCCAGGCAAGGATGTACTTTTAACATTGTTATATGCTCACTCAGCGTAAAGAATTATTAATATCTCTTAATGGCTTGAATAAACATGTCATGAAAGAAGGTATCTGGATGGCCAGTAAACACATGATAAGATGATTAACATGTCAGTCATCAGTCATTAAAACCACGATGAGACACCACTGCCCACCCACTGGAATATTACACTGAAGAAGGACCACACTAAGTGCTGGTGAGGATGTGGAGAACCTGGAACTCTCACACTGCTGGTGGGAGTGTAAAAAGGTACAGCCACTTTGAAAAACAGTTTGATGGTTTCTTTAAAAATTCAACATACACCTAATGTGACCACACCATTCCGCTTTTAGGTATTTACTCAAGAAAAATTATAATATTCATTCACACAAAGACTCGCACTCAAATGTTCATAGCAGCTTTCTTTACAATAGCCAAGAAATGGAACCAGACCAAACTTCCACCATGATGAGGGAATAAATCAAATTATGATCTATTCAATGGAATAGTACTCGGCAATAAAAAAAGAGTGAACACGTACCTACATAGGCAAATCTCCAAATAAGAAGCCAGATAAAAAGGAGCCCATACTATACAATCCTGTTATATAACATTCTAGAAAATGTAGTTGAGTCTGTAGTTAGAGCAAGATCAGTAGTTGCCTGGAGGTGGGGACAGAGAGAAAGCAGAGGGCAGGATTATGAAGGGGGACAAGAAAACTTTGGGGAAAAGGTGGATGTTTTCATTGTTTTGATAAATGTGATGGTTTTGTGGTACATATTCATAGGTCAAAACATCAAAGAGTATATGTTAAATATATGCAGTTTATTGTATGTCAATTATACCTCAATAAAACTGTTAAAATTGTTTAATTTTTTAAAGGGAGCAAACTTTTTTTTTTTTTTTTTTTTTTTTTGCTTTTTAGGGCTGTACCTGCAGCATATGGAAATTCCCGGGCTAGGGGTCGAATTGGAGCTGCAGCTGCCGACCTATGCCACAGCCCCAGCAATGCCAGATCCAAGCTGAGTCTATGACCTATACCACAGCTCACAGCAGAATCCTTAACCCGCTGAGTGAGGCCAGGGATCAAACCCTGGTCCTCGTGGATATTAGTCAGGTTCATTACCACTGAGCCACAGTGGGAACTCCTAAGGAGGAAACCATTGCTACACGTAATAAGATGGATGAGCAGGAGTTTCTGTTGTGGCTCAGTGGTAATTAACCTGACTAGCATCCATGAGGACCAAGGTTCCATCCCTGGCCTCGCTCAGTGGGTTAAGGATCCCGCATTGCCGTGAGCTGTGGTGTAACTAGGGTCTGGCATTGCTGTGGTGTAGGCTGGTGGCTATAGCTCCAATTTGACCCCTAGCCTGGGAACTTCCATATGCTGTAGCTGCAGCCCTAAAAAGACAATCAATCAATAGACAGTGAGAAAGCCTGGGTGTGGGACATTTTGATCATTCTGTTAGTCTGTCAGCAAGTTTCTTGACCTTCTAAGATGGATAAAACACAGAACTGATAAATGAGTTTAAAAAAAATAGGCGATTTTCAAAATCATTATGTTCAATGAAAGGAGCCAGACATAAAAGAGAATGCACCTTGTGATTCCATTAATATAAAATTCTTAACCTGTTATGGAAAATAATCTATAAAAGAATAGTTAGATACTGTAAAACTGAACCCCTTTGCTGTATACCTGAAACTAACACAACATTGCAAATCAAATATGTTTCGATAAAAATTTTTTTGAAAAACCAAAAAAATGAAACTCAACATTGGAAACTAATACTCAGTAACAAATAGCTTATCAGTGGTTGCCTGTGGTTACAAAGGGGCATAAGGGAAGTCTGAGGGTGATGCAAGTATTAGATATCTTTGTAATGGTGATGGTTTCTTTGATGTAGGCATATATCAAAACTCATCAGCCTTATTACTGATATGGAGGGTGTTCTAGTGGTCCATATAGAAGATCAAACCAGCCACAATATTCCCTTAAGCCAAAGCCTAATCCAGAGCAAGACCTTCACTCTCTTCAATTCTAGGAAGGCTGAGAGGTGAGGAAGCTGCAGAAGAAAAATTTGAAGCAAGAGGTTGGTGCATGAGGTTTAAGGTAAGAAGCCATCTCCATAACAACCAAGTGCCAGGTGAAGCAGCAAGTGCTGATGTAGAAGCTTCAGTAAGTTACCCAGCAGATCTAGCTAAAATAATTCATGAAGGTGGGAATGCAGTAGGGAAGAACCTTTGTATTCTATTACAAGCAAATCACTAAAGGGATGTTGCCTATAAGCCTAAATTATACACAATAGCCCACCTCTGGGAACCCTGCCTCCCAGGTAGTGAGTGTTAAGCTAAAAGACCTTTGCTCACCCCACTGGAAACATCCTAACCAGGCCCACCTGGGAGTGGCTGCAGGAGGAAGAGGTTAACACCCCCTTCCGCAGTCTGGCCGGAACCGGAACCAGGACTTCACCCCATGCCCCTTTTAGCCTTTTAGTATGAGAGAAGCCTGAGCTCTAACTCGGGAAGATGGCTGTCTAGAATGCTGACCTACCATCTCGTTGGTCTGCTGGCTTTCCAAAAAAGGCGCCATTCCTTGCCCCAACAACTCCTCTGTTTATTGGCCTGTTGTGCAACAAGTATGCACTTGGTAACAAATTTTGGTGAAGCCACTAGGAGCCTGGCTGCTTGTGGCCAGAGAGCCCTGGATTGGTATTTTGGGGTAAGGCCCTGGCGGCTGCGGGGACCACTTGTGTTGAGGCTCTTCCCTTCAAAATTCCCTGAAGTGGCACCAGCTGTCCCAGGGCATGGCAGTTGGAAGGAGGAGTCGACACCAGCCAGCAGATGGGCTCCATGCAGACGGGTAAGTCGCTTCGGTGTGTACAGGTGGAAATGTTATTCCTTTCTGTTTGGGGTGGGGCTTTTTTTATCCTCCTCCGGAATTAGCCAGTTTTCTTGTATTTGAGTGAGGTACCCTCTTGGAGAGAGGAAATAATTGCTGGACTTTTACCCTATTTGTGAACTGATTCATTTGTTTCTTTGCTTGTTAGCATTTGTGTGTGACATTTGTATTTTGTCTGTCTTGTATTTCTGTCTTTTAAAAACTGGGAAATATTTCAACTATCCCTAAAGAAAGCCCTCCAGGTGCATTTTGGATAAGTGATCTGTTTACAGCTATGAACCCCTGGGTGAGAGAAAGATGATATTTTATTGTAATGATGTGTGGCCACAGTACCTGTTAGGATCTGCCCAAGGGGTTTATCCGGGGTTACCTCGGGATCCTGTGCACCAGGTATTGTCACCTTTGATGTGTTATTTACATTGTTTACAATCTCCTGAGTCATTGGCCTGGCCAAGGAATCACATTGCATGGGGTTGAGTTGATGGTTCTTGTGACATGTAAAACCCCAAGTCTAAACTTGAGGGTTTATTTAGGGTTCTCTGTTTGTTCTTTTGGTTTTTCATTTCATTTCGTTTCGATACCACTTCTCCATTTACAGACCGATGTCAAATGGAGAAAAGAAACAACAACAACAAAAACATGTCTGTTCCAGTTCAAAAGTGGGGCATTCCCAGGGAGAAAAGAAAGGTTCCATTTAGTTCTTAAAATCACCATAAGCTCCATTCCAGAATTCAGCCAGGTTGGTTGATGCCAAGGCAAAAAGGTACCCTTTCAATGGTCAGGGATGATCAACTGCTATTTATGGTTTTATGGTGGCCTTTGAATGGCTCTATAGCTGCTCTGTGAAGAAGTGGGTAAGAATGATGAAATCCTCTGTGTGCAAGCCTTTGTGCTAGTACAGCAGGGTAGGGAAAAGTCATACAGTTGTCACCTTGTAGTAAAAGAAACCCAAGGGAAAATCTGTCAGTAGGTTAAGGACCGACATTGTCTCTGTGAGGATGTGGGTTCAATCCCTGGTCTCACTCAGTGGGTTAAGGATCTGGCATTGCCACAAGCTGCAGCATAGGTCACGGGTGCAGCTCAGATCTGGTGTTGCTGTGACGGTGGTGTAGACTTGAGCTGCAGCTTCAATTCAACCCCTGCCCTGGGAACTTCCATATGCTGTAGGTGCCGGTGTAAAAAGAAGGAGGAGAAGGAGGAAAGGAAATGTCATATAGGAAGAAAAGATGGGGGATGGGGGTGAGTCTATGTCACTCCAACTTCTGACCAAGGTGGCTATCCCAGCTGCTCCAGCCACCGTGCCAATATATCCACACCTTCCACCGCCTCCTGTTCCTATCCAGCCCCAGTTCCCACACTGGGGCTCAGGAGGTGGCGAGACTGGTTCCCCCTCCTTATAGGGATCAACTAGAAAATCCTGTGTTAGTTTCTGGGGCACAGGGGCCTGGTCTGGTATCACCACCTGAGACCTGACAAGGCATCTAGTTTGCCACTCTCTGCACAGGGCAATTTCCCTTAAGTCATTATCCTCGCTATGGGGCCTACATGCAGCTCGAACTCAAACTCAGTAACAGCTACACTAAACAGACTTACAGTGTAGATCAAACAGCCTTACACTGGAAGAATATGCCATCTGGGACTTTCATAGCTAGAAAGAAGTCAATGCCTGACTTCAAGCTTTCAAAAGACAGGGGCTAATGCAGCTGGTGACTTTAAATTGAAGTCAATGAACATTTACCATCCCAAAGTCCCAGGGCCCTAAAGAATTATGCTAAATCTACTCTACCTGTATTCTATAAATGGAACAACAAAGCCTGGATGACAGCACCTCTGTTTACAGTATTGTTTACCAAATATTTTAAGCCCACTGTTGAGGCCTACTATTTGGAAGAAATGATTCTCTTCAAAATATTACTGCTCATTGACAATGCACGTGGTCACCCATCATCTGATGGCGACAATGAGATTAATGTGTTCATGCCTGCTACTGCACCACCCATTCTGTAGCCCAGGGATCAAGGAGTTCTTTTGATTTTCTTTTTTTCTAATTGTAGTTTATTTACAATGTTTTGTCAATTTCTGCTGTACAGCAAGGTGACCCAGTTTTATACACACACACACACCTATTTTTTTTCTCACAATATCCTCCGTCATGTTCCATCACAAGTGATTGGATGTAGTTCCCTGTGCGATACAGCAGGATCTCCATTGTTTATCTACTCCGAATGCTATATTTTGCATCTCCTAACCCCAAACTCCCAGTTCATCCCACTCCCTCCCCTTCCCCCTTGGCAACCACAAGTCTGTTCGCCATATCCATGAGTTTCTTTCTTTTTTATAGATAGCTTCATTTGTGCCATATATTGGATGCCAGATTTAAGTGATATGTTATTTGTCTTTCTCTTCTGACTTACTTCACTTAGTATGAGAGTCTCTAGTTCCATCCATGTTGCTGCAAATGGCATTATTTTGTTCTTTTTTATGGCTGAAGTAGTATTCCATTGGGTAGTTTACCACATCTTCTTAATCCATTCATCTGTCAGTGGACATTTAGGTTGTTTCCATATCTTGGCTGTTGTGAATACTGCTGCAATGAACATAGGGGCACATGTATATTTTTCAATCCCAGGAGTGGGATTGCTGGGTCATATGGCAGTTTTGTCTTTTTTTTTTTTTTTTTTTTTTTTTTGTCTTTTTGTTGTTGTTGTTGTTGTTGTTGCTATTTCTTGGGCCGCTCCCGCAGCATATGGAGGTTCCCAGGCTAGGGGTCAAATCGGAGCTGTAGCCACCAGCCTACGCCAGAGCCACAGTAACGCGGGATCCGAGCCGTGTCTGCAACCTACACCACAGCTCACGGCAACACCGGATCGTTAACCCACTGAGCAAGGGCAACCTCATGGTTCCTAGTCGGATTCGTTAACCACTGCGCCACGACGGGAACTCCCTCATATGGCAGTTTTATGAGGTATCTCCATACTGTTTTTCAAAGTGGTTGTACCAATTTACATTCTCACCAATAGTGTAGGAGGGTTCCCTTTTCTCCACACCTTCTCCCTCATTTGTTATTTGTAGACTTATTAATGACAGTCATTCTGACCAGTGTGAGATGGTGCCTCATTGTAGTTTTGACTTGCATTTCTCTAATAATTAGTGATGTTGAGCATCTTTTCATGTGCTTGTTGGCCACCTCTATGTCTTCTTTGGAGAAATATCTATTCAGGTCTTCTGCCCATTTTTCAATTAGGTTGTTTGCTTTTTTTTTTTTTTTTTTTTTTTTTTTTTTGTCTTTTTAGGGCCGCTCCCATGGCATATGGAGGTTCCCAGGCTACGGGTCTAATCAGAGCTGTAGCTGCCGGCCTACACCACAACCACATCAACAGCAATGCCAGATCCAAGCCTCGTCTGAGACCTACACTGCAGCTCACGGCAATGCCAGTTCCTTGACCCACTGAGTGAGGCCAGGGATTGAACCTGCCACCTCATAGTTCCTAGTTGGATTTGTTTCTGCTGCGCCATGACAGGAATTCCTGGGGTGTTTGTTTTTTGCTGTTGAGTTGTATAAGTTGTTTGTATATTTTGAAGATTAAGCCCTGTCGGTTGCATTGTTTGAAACTATCTTCTCCTATTCTGTAGGTTGTCTTTTTGGTGGTTTTTTTTTTTTTTTTTTTTTTTTTTTTTTTAATGGTTTCCTTTGCTGCGCAAAATCTTGTAACTTTGATTAGGTCCCATTGGTTTATTTTTGTTTTTATTTCTATTGCCTTAGGAGACTGACCTAAGAAAAACATTTGGACAGTTGATGTCAGAGATTGTTTTGCTCATGTTCATTTCTAGAAGTTTCATGGTGTCTTATCTTATGTTTAAGTCTTTTTAGTTTATTTTTGTGCATGGTGTGAGGGTGTTTCATTAATTTACATGCAGCTGTCCAGTTTTGCCGGCACCAGCTGCTGAAGAGACTGTCTTTTCCACATTTTATATCTTTGCCTCCTTTGTTGAAAATTAATTGACCATAGGTGTCTGGGTTTATTTCTGCATTCTCTATTCTGTTCCATTGGTGTGTATGTCTGTTTTTGTAACAGTACTACACTTCCTAGATTGCTGTAGCTTTGTAATACTGTCCGAAGTCTGGGAGAGTTATGCCTGCTGCTTGTTTTTTGTTCCTCAGAATTGCTTTGGCAATTCTGGGTCTTTTCTGGTTTCATACAAATTTTTGGATTGTTTGTTCTAGTTCTGTGAAAAATGTCATGAATAATTTAATAGGGATTGCATTGAATCTGTAGATTGCTTTGGGTAGTATGGCCCTTTTAACCGTATTAATTCTTCCAATTGAGGAGCATGGAGTATCTTTCCATTTCTTTGAATCCTCTTTAATTTCCTTAATGTTTTATAGTTCTCAGCATATAAGTCTTTCACCTCGGTCAGGTTTCTTCCTAGGTATTTAATTTTGGAGGGTGTAATTTTTAAAGGTAGTATATTTTTTGGAGTTCCTGTCGTGGCTCAGTGGTTAACGAATCCGACTAGGAACCATGAGGTTGCAGGTTCAATCCCTGGCCTCGCTCAGTGGGTTAAGGATCCGGTGTTGCTGTGAGCTGTGGTGTAGGTTGCAGACGCAGCTCGGATCCTGCGTTGCTGTGGCTCTGGCGTAGGCTGGTGGCTACAGCTCCGATTCGACCCCTAGCCTGGGAACCTCCACATGCCAAGGGAGCGGCACAAGTAGTGTATTTTTTATATTCCTTTTCTAATATTTCATTGTTAGTACATAGAAATGCAACCAATTTCTAAATGTTAATCTTGTATCTTGCTGCTTTGCAGAGTTCATTGATCAGTTCAAGTAAGTTTTTGTGTGGAGTCCTTAGCTTTTTTCTATGCATAGTATCATGTCATCTGCATACAGTGACACTTTTACCTCTTCTCTTCCAATTTGGATACCTTTTACTTCTTTTGTTTGTCTGATTGCTGTGGCTAGGATTTCCAATACCATGTTGAATAAAAGTGGTCAGAATGGGCGTCCTTGTCTTGTTCGAGATTTTAGTGGGAAGGTGTTCACCTTTTCTCCATTGAGTATTATATTGGCTGTGGGTTTGTCATAAATGGCTTTTATTATGTTGAGGTATGTTCCCTCTATACTCACTTTGGTAAGAGTTTTTGTCATGAATGGATGTTGGATTTTGTCAAATGCTTTTTCTGCATCTATTAATGTGGCTTTTGACTTTTATTAATATGGCGTATGATATTGATTGATTTCCATATGTTGAGCCATCCTCCTGAACTTGGAATGAATCCCAATTAATCGTGATGTGTGTTCTTTTTTAAATGTTGTTGGATTTGGTTGGCTAAAATTTTGTTGAAAATTTTTGCATCTATATTCATCAATGATTTGGTCTATAATTTTCATTTTTGGTGGTATCTTTGTCTGGTTTTGATATTAGGGTGATGGTGGCTTCAAGAATGTCTTTGGGAGTGTTCCTTCTTCTTCAACCTTTTGGGAAAGTTTAAGGAGGATGGGTATAAGTTCTTTGTACATTTGGTACATTCTTTGTAGAATTTGCCTGTGAAGCCATCTGGTCCTGGACTTTTGTTTGTAGGGAGTGTTTTTATTACATATTCAATTTCATTTCTAGTGTTTGGTCTGCTTAATGGATCTATTGCTTCTTAATTCAGTTTTGGAGGGCTGTAGGTCTCTAGGAAGTTGTCCATTTCTTCTAGGTTGTCAAATTTGTTGACATATAATTGGTTTTTTGTTTGTTTATTTGTTTGTTTGTTTTTGTATTTCTGCATTATCCATTGAGATTTCTCCTTTTTCATTTCTTATTTTGTTTATTTGGATTTTGTCTCTCCTCTTCTTGGTGATTCTGGCCAGAGGTTTGTCAATTTTGTTTACCCTTTCAAAGAACCGGATCTTGGTTTTATTGATTTTATTTTATTTATTTATTTATTTATTTATTTATTTATTTATTTATTGTCTTTTTGCCTCTTCTTGAGCTGCTCCGGTGGCATATGTAGGCTCCCAGGCTAGGGGTCTAATTGGAGCTGTAGCTGCCTGCCACAGCCACAGCCACAGCAATGTCAGATCCGAGCCACGTCTGCGACCTACACCACAGCTCATGGCAATGCCAGATCCTTTACCCACTGAGCAAGGCCAGGGATCGAACTCACAACCTCATGGTTCCTAGTCAGATTCGTTAACCACTGTGCCACATAGGGAACTCCTCTGTTGTTTTTTTGAATCTCTATTTTATCGACTTCCTCTCCAATCTTTATGATTTCCTTCCTTCTGCTGACTTTAGGTTTTGTTTGTTCTTCTTTTTCTAATTCCTTTAGGTAATAGGTTAAATTGTTGATTTGAGATTTTCCTTTTTTGAGGAAGGCCTATGTTGCTACGAATTTCCCTCTAAGAACTGCTTTTGTAGCAACCCATAAATTTTGAATGGTTGTTTTTTCCTTTTGATTTTCAAGTCTAATTATTTGAGAAATACATTTCATAAGACTATAGCTGTCATAGGTAGTGATTCCTCTGATGGATCTGGGAAAATGATTGAAAACTTTCTGGAAAGGAATCCCCATTCTAGATGCCACTAAGAACATACATGACTCATAGGAAGAGGTCCAAGTGTGAACATTAACCAGCATGTGGAAGGACTTAACTTCAGCCCTCGTGGATGATATTGAGGTGTTGAAGACTTCAGTGGAAGAAGTCACTGCAGATGTAGTAGAAACAGCAAGAGAACTAGAATTAGAAGTGGAGCCTAAAGACGTGACTGAACTGCTGCTATCTCATGGTGAAACTCTAATGCATGAGGAGGTGCTTCTTATGGATGAGATCCTTCTTATGGATGAGCAAAGAAAGTGGTTTCTTGAGATGAAATCTACTCCTGGGGAAGATGCTCTGAGGATTGTTGAAAAAACAACAAAGATTTAGAATATGACATAAATTTAGCTGATAAAGCAGCAGTAGGGTTTGAGAGGACTAACTCCAATTTTGAAAGAAGGTCTGCTTTGAGAAAAATGGTGTCAAACAGCATCATATGGTTCATGAAAGGAAGAGTCAATCAATGTGGCAGACTTTGTCATTGTCTTATTTTTAAGAAATTGCCACAACCACTCCAGCCTTCAGCAACCACCATGCTGATCAGTCACCAGTCATCAACACACAGGCAAGACCCTCCACAACAAAAAGATTATACTTGCTGAAGGCTCAGAAGGTGGTTAGCATTTTTCAGCAAGAAAGTATTTTTTAGTTAAAGTACATTGTTTTAGACCTTGTGCCATTGCACACTTAACAGACTGCAGCATAGTATAAACACAATTTTCATATGTACTGGGAAACCAAAAAATTTTTGTGGCTTGCTTTATTGGGATACTCAGTTTATGGTGATAGTCTGGAACTCTGAACCCACAGTCTTCCTGAAATATGCCTGTACTAAGTTTGAGGGTAATCAGTTGCTCAGCAAAAGAGAACTAGTGGAGGTAGCAATGGGCAAAAGCACTAAAACTGAGACCAAAGGCTGAGTTTTAGATCCTGCTCTATGTCGATGTGTCATTTTACACTTTGAACCTGTGATTTTCCTCATCGTTTCAGGGTCTATAACAAGAAATATCTTAGCTTGGGCAGTCTAAGCAACCAATATTTATTTCTTATATTTCTGGAGGTTGGAAACCCAAGATCAAGGTGCCAGGAGATCAAATTCTGGTGGGAGCTGCCTTCTCGCTGTGACCTGACATGCTGGAGGGAGCACTGATCTTTATCCAATGAGGACACTAATTGCACCCCAGTCTCAACTTCATATAAATTTCTCAACTTCATATAAACTTATCTCCCTCACACCCTAATATCATCCACTGGGGATTATGACTTTAACACATATTCACTGAGGCAGGGGGAGACAGTTATCTTGTCTTTTTTTTTTTTTTTTTTTAATAGCATGAAGGAGTTCCCATTGTAGTTCAGTGGTTTAAGAACCCAACTAGTACCCATGAGGATATGGGTTTGATCCCTGGCCTCGCTCAGTGGATTAAGGATCCAGTGTTGCTGTGAGCTGTGGTGTAGGTCACAGATGCGGCTCGGATTCTGCGTTGCTGTGGCCGTGGCATAGGCTTCACAAAGTCGCAGCTCTTTGGTAATAGATAAAGTGTGCGCCTGACCTCAGCAGTTGGGAAAAGCCTTCCTCCCCCTCTGCATCCTGTCCACACAAGAGCAATAACTCCTGGGGTGCCCCAGTTTGACCCTGCTTAGAGGAAGCTACCATGCAGATTGACTTGAGACAGGCCCTTACCAGCTAATAACAGCACTTGTGTGATGCTCTAGCTTACAAAGCCTCTCCAGATACACTCCCATTAGATTCCTGCAGCAACCCTGGAGGCAGGCACTTCAAGTCCATTCCACAGAGGAGATGATCCATCGCTACCTGGGACAATGGGGTGGGAAAGTGTGGTTGCAGAATGTGCTGGCATTGGAGCTCCCATTGTGGCTCAGCAGTAACAAACCAACTAGTATCCATGACGATGTGGGTCCAATCCCTGGCCCAGCTCAATCAGTGGGTTAAGGATCTAGCGTTGCCATGAGCTGTGGTGTAGTTCGCAGACACAGCTTGGATCTGGCGTTGCTGTGGCTGTGGCCAACAGCTGCAGCTCTGATTCGATCCCTAGCCTGGAAACTTCCACATGCCAAGGATGTGGCCCTAAAAAGACCAAAAAAAAAAAAAAGATGCCGGTATTTATTAAGTCTCTTCCCTGAAACTTGCCCTGCACTGGGTACTTTGTATATGTTTTTTCCTTTAAACAAACTTGCAAGGAAAGTAGTATTTTCATACTATTTCAATTTTTCTTACAGGGCCATATGGAGGTTCCCAGGTGAGGGATCGAATCGGAGCTGCAGCTGCCGGCCAGGGTTGCTATGGGAGTCTAATGGGAGTGTAGCTGGAGAGGCTCTGTAAGCTAGAGCATCACACGAGTGCTGTTAGTGGGTAAGGCCTGTCTCAGGACAGTCTGCATGGTGGCTTCATCTAAGCCGGGTCAAACTGGAGCACCCCAGGAGTTATTGCTCTTGTGTGGACAGGATGCAGAGGGGGAGGAAGGCTTTTCCCAACTGCTGAGGTCAGGCACACATGTTATCTATTACCAAAGAGCTGGGGCTTTGTAAAGCTCAAACTCCAAAGGAGACAGGCATGTGACTCCATGGTCAGGAGACTCTGAGGTCACTGAGTGGGCCAGAGATGCAGAGAGGAAGCAAAATTGCCAAAAATGGAAGATCCTTCCTAACTGCTTCTGGAGAAACCAGCTGAGTTTTGCTGCCATGTGGGATCTGCTGGGCACTGCCCTTCCCCATTTTCATCCTCCCCCAGATCCTTCTGAAATAGGAGCTGGCCTGGTAGGGGCTTAGATCACATAAGCAAGGAACCCTCTGAACCATGCCCTGGCAGCAAAGAGAAAAGAAAACCACAACTTGGTCAAATTTCACAAGTTCCTATTTGTGAAATTTTTGCTTTCTGAAAAATTTTTTCAGAACCTGGATTTCTTTTTTTCCCTCCTTTATTCCTTGATTGGACAATACCTGGATAAAACCATGAATGAATACATTTTAAAAGCAGGCTTTACATCTGTGAAAATGAATGAAGCATCGCTGTAGAAATCAATACGGATGAATATTAGGTGTATAACATTGAATCAAAAACATGTTGGAGTTCCCTGGTGGCCTAACGGTTAAGGATCTGCTATTTTTACTATTGCGGCTCAGGTTGCTGCTATGGTACAAGTTCGATTCCTGGCCTGGGAACATCCCCATGCCAAGGGCTCAGCCAAAGGGGGAAAAAAAGGTAGAATTAGGCATTTCCACCGTGGCAGAGTGAATTAATGGTACAGTATGACCTCTGTGGCGGTGCAAGTTCAATCCTTGGTCTGGGAACTTCCATATGCCAAGACTGTGGCGGGAAAAAAAAAGTAGACCCAAAAAATTACCATTTACAGATTCGCAATTCACAACGAAACTATTTTTTAAAAGGTGAAATAGTGATAAAGGTTCAATTTTGAATATTTGTTTCCTCTGGGAGGGAGGGAGGGGGTAGATGGGGGAAAGTATACAGTTGGTGCACTTTCATGGCTAATACTGTTATTTCTAAGGTGGGTAGTGGGGTCACAAACATTCATTTCATTATCATATTCCATAACCTTCAGGTTTTTCACATTCTTCCCTAAAATCTGAATTATCTTTATGCAATTTTCCTGTAATGGTTTCCATAGATGTGAATGTGAGCACATAGAGAGAAAGTTCCCTTGGGCGCAGTGGGTTAGGGATCTGGTGTTGCCGAAGCTGTGGCACAAGTGCAACAATGGCACAGGTTCCATCTCATGCTGGGAACTTCCACACGCCACAGGGTGTGGCCAAAACACACACACACACACACACACACACACACACACACACACACACTAAAGAATTTTGAGGAGTTCCATGGTGGCTCAGTGGGTTGAGGATCTGGCTTTGTCACCACTGTGGCTTAGGTTGCTGCTATGGTGTTGGTTCGATCCCTATTCCTGGAGCTTCTACATGCTGTGGGCTTGGGGGAAAAAAAAAAGTATTTTGGAAAATTAAAAGGGAGAAAATCTTCCATGGTCCTACCATTCTGCTTCTATCTCAGTTTTCCCTCTGCAGTGGGTTCTCCTTCTTACTGAGTCATAATCTCATAATCTCACTTCCATAATCAGTACCTACTTCTGGTTTCTTTCTTAGTGTTACATTATAAACAGTTTTCCAAATTATCCAAAATCTTCAGAATCATCCTTCTTCATGGCTGCATAGTAGAATATCCATACTTCATGAAAATTCCAAGAATCCAATGACATCTGTATAGTATACCACGTTTAAAAGAAAATAAATACACTGTTACATTAGTCTCCTAGAGCTGCCCTATGAAATTACTACAAACTGGACATAATAGAAATTTATTCTCTCAGTCTGGGAGACCAGAAGTCTGAAATCAAGGTGTCAGCAGGACCATGTTCCCATCAAAGAATCTTGGAAAGAATCCCTCCTTGACTTTCTCCCAGCTGCTGGTGATTCCTGGCAGCCCTTGGTTCCTCGGCCTTAGCTGATCACTTCAATCCCTGTGCCATCTTCCTGTCTCCTTCTCCCTATGTCTCTATGTGTCCTCCTCTTCTTATGAAGTCACCAGTCATTGGGTTTGGGGCCCAGCCTAATCTGGTGGTATCTCAACCTAACTACAACAGCAAAAACCCTCCTTCCAAAAAAGGTCACACTCTGAGGTTCTGGATGAATGTGAATTTGGGGAGACAGTTTGACCCACTCCAGCTGCTCTCTTCAAAAATCTGAAATGCCATACTCTAGTTTTTTATCCCCCTCTTTTCATGGTTGCATCTGCAGCATATGGATGTCCCCTAGTTAGGGGGTGAATCAGAGCTGCAGTTGCGGCCTATGCTACAGCCACACTGGATCATTAACCCACTGAGCCAGGCCAGGGATCAAACTTGCATCCTCACAGAGACAAATCCTTAACCCACTGAGCCACAATAGGAATTCCCAAACCCTGACTTTTTAACAAGGCGTTAATGGGCTGCCACAAGCCTACCAACCACAGTGTGGGCTGTGGGCCCTTACTCATATTAGAAAGTTTGCATGGAAAGTTTCATATTGTAGAAGTTTGGAAATTTGTCCAAACTTCTCATTTCCTCAGTAAAGAGTTTGAGGGTCCATGAGAGGTGATTTATCCCAGGATACTCAAGTTTCCAGGTACAGTCTAGGAATCTTCCTCAGGCCAATGCTAACTAGACCTGAGATATAAACTCTAGGCTATATCTCAAGTAGCTCTTTCAGGACTGTGTTATTTATCTCCTACTGAGTGACAAATTAGCACACAATACCTTAAACACATGTTATCACAGTTTCTACGGGTCAGGAACCTAGACACAGCTTTGCTGTCCTCTGTCGGGGTCTCCCTCCAGGCTGAACTTGGCCAGAGTCAAGGTCCTATTTGAAGGCTCAGCTCAGGGAGGCTCCACATCCAAACTCACTCACATGGTTGTTGGCAGGATTCAGTTCCTTAGGGCTGTTGGACTGAGAGCCTTAGTTCCTCACTGGCCTCCGTTTTTTCCTTTGTGGGCCTCCCCTCAGCCTGAGTGACTTAAGCAATAAAAAAATTATTTCCTCCCAGTTCTGGAGCCCGAAAGCCTGAGATCAAGGTGCCAGAAATGTTGATTTCTTCTGAAGCCTCTCCTTGGCTTACCAATGGTCACTAAATTAGATTCCTGGACCCAATTCTAACATAGGGCAGAGTCCCCCACAGCAACAAACAACCCGCAGGGTGGCCTACAATTCAGTTCACTTCTGACCCTGTCTGCACAGAGATAGCATCAGATTCCACAGGTAAAGACTGCCCCTCCCCCCTGCCCCCACCGCAATTAATTTGCTGGAGTGGCTCACAGAACTCAGAGAAACATTTCCCTCACTAGATCACCTGCTTATTACAAAAGTATGTGACTCAGGGACAGCCCAGCAGAGGAGAAGCTGAGGGCCGACAAGATATGTGGGAAGAGATGAGGCGCTTCCAGGCCCTCCCCAGGCACCACTCTCCCCAAATCTGCATGTGTTTGCCTACTCAGAAGCGCCCCCAAACCACATCCCTTCAGGTCTTTAAGGGGACCTCCTTACTTAGGCACAGCTGATCCAGTCATTGGCCATCGGTGACTGACTCAGCTTCCGGCCCTTCTCCCTTCCTGGAGGTCGGGGGGGTAGGACGGAAAGTTCCACCCCTCTAGTCAATTGGTTGGTCCCCCTGGCAACCAACCCCCATTATCAGGTGGGATCCAAAAGTCACCTCATGAACATTTGTCACTCTCAGCACTCAGGAAATTCCAAGGGTTTGGTGAGCTGTGAAGTAAGACCTGTGGACAGAGACCAAATAAACATAGAAATATATTTTGGCAATCTGGTGGACCCAGTATATATATATATTTATTAATCACAATATCCCAGTCTCCTCCTCACTGTGTCCTCACATGGTCTCTTCCCCCTGGGTGCCCGCGCCTGGTCTCTGCATTTCCTCTCGGACTGGAAATGAGGGTCCACCCTAAAGGCCTCGTTTGAATTCAGTCACCTCTTTAAAGACTTGATCTCCAAATACAGGCACACTCTGAGATATTAGGGGTTAAGGCTTCAACATACGAATTTGGAAACGGACACAGTGCAGCCCATAATGGGGACCTGCCTCCGTTTCTGCAGCCCTCACCGCCCTTGGCTCTCACAGTCAGACCCGCATCCCGGGTCTGTCCGATGGTATCAGTGCACCAGCAGCCTCAGAGCTCAGAGGAGACTCCTCCCCAGGACAGAGTCCAGAGCCCGGGGCGGTGGCCGGGGTGGGGTGGGGGGGGTGGTTGCTGTCTCTGTCCTGCTGTGGCCTCGGTCTCCTTTACTCTGGAGACCAAACCCAGCATCTGAGCACACAGGGGACACCCCTGGACAGCTGTTTATCTTCACCCACAAATTCCCACTCAGAGCCACCTCCGCTCACACCCCGGCCCTCCCCAAACTGCTCCTCAATCCCCCGTCCTCAACGCTGCCCCCAGCCCCACTCTACTCCCTGGCACACCAGGGCCCCTCACTCGGCAGCTGTGTGGACAGAGCAGATCCTCCATCTGGAATGTGTCCTTCTCGGGACTCCCTGAGGACACAGTCTCCTGATGGGCCTCCTTCCCCAGCTCTTCCTCCTGCTGCTCCTCTTTATCTCCAGGGAAGTACCTCACGGCCTGATGACTGGTGAGGGCACCGCTGCATCCACACTGACTCATACCAAGGATCAAATGACCCAGCCTTGCCGTGAGGGCAAAGATGTGCTCATCAAGTAATCACGATAGATGTGCGTATACCCGAATCATTTTGCTGTGCGCCTGAAATGACAGTTAACCGCACTTCAATATTTGGTTGGTTGGTTCGTTGGTTGGTTTTGGCCATGCCCATCCCATGAGGAAGTTCCCACGCCAGGGATCAAACCCATGTCACAGCACGGACCATGCCGGATCCTTAAATGCCAGGCCACCAGGGAATTCCTCAGCTTTAAAAAAAATGGTTAAAAAAATTTTTTAATTAAAAAGTAAAAAGGAAAAATTAGGGAACCAAAGCAGGGTGGATGGTGTCCTTGTAAGAGAAAAATCTCTTGGGTTCCAGAAGTGCTGCCTGGCCAGATGGCCTTCAAAATTGCAGTTTGCAGAGTTCCCGTCGTGGCGCAGGGGAAACGAATCCGACTACGAACCATGAGGTTGCGGGTTCAATCCCTGGCCCCACTCAGTGTGTTGAGGATCCGGTGTTGCCATGAGCTGTGGTGTAGGTTGCAGACGCGGCTCAGATCCCGCATTGCTGTGGCTGTGGTGTAGGCTGGCTGCTGTAGCTCCAATTCAACCCCTAGCCTGGGAACCTCCATATGCTGTGGGAGAGGCCTTAAAAGGACAAAAGACCAAAAATACCAACAACAACCAAAAAACCCCTGAAGTTTTCTGCCCAAACAAATGTCTGCCAAGACAAAGTCTGGTGATGGTTTTCTTTCTCTGTGAGGGGGATGAGGACTACTCAGTTCAATGGCAGGAATTTTCCAGAACCGAATAGAAGTTGTGACTTTCTTTCAGGCTTACGTGCTCTATTTCTCCCCGCTCCTCACCTCTCTCTTAGGTTCTCCCCAACACTCACGCTAAGTAGTAGTTACCACTTGTCACAGTTCCGGAACTGTATCTTTCTTATAATAGAGAAATAGTTGTCTGTGCCATAATGGGAAAAGGAACTCAGAGCCGACAACTCAGGGAGGCCTCGGATGGACTCTGACATGACAAAGACTATGTGAAATGCGAAAGTGGGCCCCCAAAGCCATTGTGTACCAATGCGCCATTCGCCTCCTCATGTCTATGCATGGTGCCCCCTAGGGTTGTGCAGTGAACAATCTGCACAGCTGTTCAGTGCATTCTGGAGGCACAGAAAAGATACAGATGTGGCAGGCAGTCGATGGCCCCAAATGGGGCTGGGGGAGTGCCCTAAGGCTGACAAAGGGGTCCTTTCAGCTTTACTGGAAAAAAGAGGAGTGAGGAAGGCTTGGGATCCTTTGTGACGGCAAAGCACAGAAGAAAATAAAGGCATTTAACTCCTCTCTCCTTTCATCATCCCCAAAGTGTGTGACCCTCTAAGGGTGGGGGCAGAGCAAACATCAGGAGGCCTCTGATGTTCAGGGCTAGCAATGCGTGCCCTTGTCCCTAAGAGTGGCTGGAAGCTGGGGCTGCCGAGAACTCCGGACTTGGGAGGGAACCCAGCAAGACTGGTCTCCCTGGTCAGGCCTCACCTCTGTGCTTTCTGTCATTCTGGACACTAAGAGACAGAGACCAAATGGTTTTGCGTTCCCTTTAGCTCTTCACCTCCTGGCCCTTCCTGGGCCACAGGGTGAACCTGGATTGGGGCCTGGACCTGCAGCCAAGCTCTGGCAGAGCCACCAGACAGCAGCTCCGAGCCCCTTGGTCCTTCCCCCGGGGCATGTAACAGTCCAACTGAAATGTTAAAAAGCCAGTGTTCTTTGCAGCCCAGAGAAGCTTCTGCCAGAGATCCTGCTGGTGGGTGGCACAGCTTTCTCCTTCTCTGCTGGCGCGTTTGCTGGGAAAGAGGGACACAAAGCATGGAGGGTGGGCAGGGCCAGACAGGGAGCTAATTCAGAGGAAGACTCAGGAGGAGCCAGGCCAGAAATGGGGTCCTGGGAGGGACAGAGATGACAAGGGCACTTACCCCAAGTGACCACAAGGCAGTAGCTCCAGCAGCTCAGGGGAGAGCTGGCCCCTTCTTGCCTCAGATTGACAAGCAGTTCAGGGAAAAGATGCTTTTATTCTTAGCTTGGAACTCAGGTGGAAAGGGATGAGCATTTGCTGAGGCCACTGCCGAGACAGACTCCAAAGGCGTGGCTGTGAAAGAGCAGATGCGAAAATTCTCCAAAACAGAAGAGCATCCTGGGTCTCTTGTTACCCAGGCTCTACCCCCAGACCTCCAGCTGGCACTTCTCAGGAATGCCTTGTGCTCTGTCCCTCCTCCCAAAGACTTGTTCGTGCTCTTCCCTCACCTGGAAGGGTCTGGGGCCTGTTCTCCGCAGTCACCTCCTCCTGTTGAAACTCTACTGTCCCTAGAGGAATGGAAATAAAAACAAAAATTAGCAAAGGGAACCTAATCAAACTTAAAAGCCTTTGCACAGCAAAGGAAACCATAACCAAATAAAAAGATGACCTATGGACTTGGAGAAATAATCTGCACATGATGAGACTGACAAGGGCTTCATCTCCCAAATACACAAACAGCCCATACAGCTCAATATCAAAAAAACAAACAGCCCAACTGAAAAAATGGGCAGAAGACCTAAATAGACATTTCTCCAAAGAAGACATATGGATGGCCAACAGACACCTGAAAAGATGCTCAGCATCACTAGTTATTAGAGAAATGCAAATCAAAACTGCAATGAGGTACTACCTCACACCAATCAGAATAGCCATCATTAATAAGTCTACAAATAATAAATGTTGGAGAGGGTGCGAAGAAAAGAGAACCCTCCTACACTGCTGGTGAGAATATATAAGTTTGTTACAGCCACTATGGAGAACAGTAGGGAGATTCCTCAGAAAACTAAGGATAGAGTTACCATATGATCCAGCAATCTCCCCTCCTGGGCATTTATCTAGATGAAAACTCTTAAGATACCCGCACACTGATGTTCATAGTCACACTATTCACAGTACTAAAGACATGGAAACAACCTAAATGTCCATTAACAAAGGAGTGGGTAAAGGAACTGGGATGGGGACACACACACACACTGGAATACTACTCAGCCATAAAAAAGAATGAAATAATGCCATTGGCAGCAACATGAATAGACCTAGAGATTATCATACTAAGTGGAATAAGCCAGAGAAAGACAAATATGATTATCACTTATATGTGGAATCTGAAAAAAAGGTATGAATGAACTTATTTACAAAACAAATAGACCCTCAGATATAGAAAACAAACTTATGGTTACCAAAGGGGAAAGGTGGTGGGTAGGTAAATTAGGAGTTTGGGAATAACATATACACACGACTATATATAAAAGAGATAACCGGAGTTCCCATTGTGGCTCAGTGGTTAACCAATCCGGCTAGGAACCATGAGGTTGCTGGTTCGATCCCTGGCCTTGTTCAGTGGGTTAAGGATCCGGCGTTGCTGTGGCTGTGGTGTAGGCCAGCAGCTACAGTTCGGATTAGACCCCTAGCCTGGGAACCTCTATATGCCATGCGTACGGCCCTAGAAATGACAAAAAGACAAAAAAAAAAAAGAAAAAAGAAAAAAGAAAACCAACAAGAACCTACTGTATGGCCCAGGGAACTAGACTCAATATTTTGTAATAACCTGTAAGGGAAAAGAACCTGGACAATAATGTTATATACACATACACACACACACACACACATATGTATGATGGAATCAATGTGCTATACATCTGAAACACGACATTGTAAATCAACTACAAAAAAAAATGTAAAAACAAAAGAAACTTTCAAAGTCTAACTCAGTGGTCTTTTTGGTAAAGCCTTCCTGGATCCTCCCAGTCAGAACCCCAGTCATACTCTTTCTCCCCTCTTCTGCCTGATGCAGTGTATAGACGTGTATGTGTGTATAGTGTATATGTTTGTGAGGGGTATGTGTGCATATGTTTATGTGGGGTATGTATGCGGGTGTATTTTTCTGTGTTTGTGTGAGTTGTATGTGTGGTATGTGAGTTTGTGGGGGCTGTCTTGGGGGTGTAAGTGTTTCTATGTGGTGTGTGTGTGTACATGTATGTGTATGTCTCTGCAGGGTGTGTGTGTGGTGTGTGAGTTTATGGAGGGTGTGTGGGGGTGTGTGTATGTGCGGGGGGTGTATGTCTGTGGATCCTGTGTACAGATGTGTGCATATATAATGTGTGTGAGTTTGTGGGGTGTGTGTTTGGGTATATGTGTATGTCTGTGTGGGTTGTGTGTGTTGTGTATGTGTGTCTGAGGTGTGTGTGTGTGGTGTGCATATGTCTCTGTGGGTTGTGTGACTTGTGTGTGTTGATGTGCAGCTCATCCAGTTCCCCAGCACAAAACCACCAGCTGGTTGGGCTGGGCCTGGGGCTCCCTCTGCTTCCTGCCGCCTGGTCCCCAGCACCCGGCTTGAGGGGTGCCCTCAGGTGGCTCTGGTTATGACTTGCTGAATTGCAGCCAGATGAGTTGAGTCCGCTTCCGGGCTTTAGTGCTGACCTTGGACAAACTAGCTCCCTGCCCTGCCTCAGTTCCCTCATTTGTTAGAAGGTCTTGCAGGGTTGATATAAACACTGAATGACCCTGTGCACTGAAAGTGTGTGTTGACTATTGTTAATATTTACTTGTTATGTATGTATAGCATACATTTGAAAATCTGGGAGTTCCCTGGTGGTGCAGTGGGCTAAGGATCTGCTGTAGCTCGGGTTCAGTCCCTGGCCTGGGAACTTCCACGCGCCATGGGCACAAGCAAAAATTTTTTTTAAAAATCTATTTTTGAGGGAGTTCCCATCGTGGCACAGTGGAAACGAATCCGACTAGGAACCATGAGATTGCGGGTTCAATCCTTGGCCTCGCTCAGTGGGTTAGGGATCTTGCACTGCCATGAACTGTGGTATAGGTCACAGATGCAGCTTGGATCTGGCATTGGTGTGGCTGTGGTGTAGGCCAGCAGCTGCAGCTCTGATTTGACCCCTAGCCTGGGAACCCCCATATGCCAAGGGTACAACCCTTAAAAAAGCAAAAAAAAAATATATTTTTTTTGAGAATTCCAAAATCCTCTTCATCTTGAACCCGGAGATAAAAATTTGCTTTAATGACTGCAACTGAGCAAAAGAGACTGGCCTGTCCTTGGGTTCACAGGGACTTGGGACTATTCCGGAAAGACAGAGGTATTCCTGTCATCCTCTTTGCAGCTCAAATCAGAGGTCAGGCTTTTAGAAATCCATAAAATATTTAAGGCAGGACTTTTGTGATATGAGACTTTCCATAGCTGACCAACATTATTATAAATAAATGAATACTGTAATTCATAACAATAAAGGGGATGAGAGACATGTGACTCCACTATGTTGCCCTCATCCCAACCCCAAACCTAATGCAGAGAAAGGAGAGGTCCGGTGACATAATGAAGAGTCTGAATATTAGAAGTTTGAGAAAAGAAGATTCTTGCCCTTAGAAAAGCTGTCCGTGACCCCACTGCTTCTGGAGAAATGGCACTTCAGTCTTGGGGGGGAGGGGGGCTGCCCCTCTCCCTTCTCCTCTCCCTCCCCCCACCCCAGGCAGGGTCTGGTTTGGATCCCCTCTGGAGGCCCTGCTCTTAGCAAGATGGTAGGATAGCAAATGGTAGAAAGCCTGGCCAGAGTAATGTCAGGTCTGAGAACTGGATCCCATGTGTGAGCGGATGGAATTGAGGCCATTTGGCCCAAATCAAAGCAGGTGGCAGCCTCACCTGAGCAGAAAGTGACATTTGAACCTGACAGGTGAGGCTGGGGCCAGAGATCTAACTCTGGACCAGGAAATTCAGGAGTCAGGGAGGCCTCGCTCTCATGGTAGCAAGCATCCTAGCACCTGATTGCTCAGGCACAAAGCCAGTGACCATGAGTCTGGGTCTGAATTACGTATGCAAATCACTACTGTTGGAGTTCCCTGGTGACTCAATGTGTTAAGGGTCTGGGGTTATCACTGCTGTGGCTCGGATTGCTGCTTTGGTACAGGTTCAATCCATGGCCCAGGAACTTCTGTATGCCTCAAGTGCAGCAAAAAAGAAAAAGAAAATTGCTACTGCTTTGTAACCTCTGGGAGTGGGTGTACGAGCTACTGTAGAAGGTTGACCTCCAGGAGAGCAGAGAGCCTGTAACCCCAACCTCCAGGACACTACCAGGCACTTACAAGGCCCTCAATCACGTTTAGGGGCCTTTCAATTTTAACATTACTTGGACTCTTTCCATGACTGTAAAAATAAATAATAATGCTACTGAGAGAGTCCTTCTCCCCGCAAAAGGCTCCACTTATGTGGATACAGAAATATCCACTGAACTTCCTTTCTTCATTTATGCATCGAAGAGCCCATCACAAAAGGTGCAAGAGGTGGGTTGTGACCACAGAATGTTTTGACCTGGGGAGCAGCACATTGTCCACATATTTAGAACCAGGAACAATTTCTCATAATTGACAATCGTGACAATTTTCTCATAATACTAGCCCAAGGGAAGTTCCGGAACTGACAGTTTGCAAAGCTTTGCTGAGCAGACTTTTCATGTTTCCTGTCTTCCTGTCACTAATTAGCTCTTACTATTAAGCTCTGTGGAAAAAACACTGCTATTGCCCCCTTTGTAATAATCAACTCCTGAACCACGGGAGTATCCCAGATTTAGGAGCAGGGAGGAAGAGGGTGGGGAAGAATCGGCAGGGTCTGAGAACCACGAGGGTCTATGGGGCCATGACTTGGCCAGAAGCTCAGCGAGTGTCATGGGTTCAAAGGTGTCCCCCAGCGTTCCTATGTGGGAGCCCTAATCCCCAGCACCTGCAGAAGTAACTGTGTTTGGAGACCAAGCCTTTGCAGATGTGGTTAAGTCAAAATGAGGCCGGGCCCCCAGTTCAATCTGACCTGTGCTCTTATAAGAAGGTGAGATTTGAACACAAAGGCACCAGCAGTACTCAAGCCCAGAAGAGAGACCACCTGTGTGCAGAGATAGCTGCCAACTGCAAGCCGAGGACAGAGGCCTCAAAAGACACCAACCCTGGAGTTCCCTTCGTGGCTCGCTGTTAACAAACCCAACTAGGATCCATGAAGATTCGGGTTCAATCCCTGGCCTCGCTCAGTGGGTTAAGGATCCGGCGTTGCCGTGAGCTGTGGTGTAGGTTGCAGACGCGGCTCGGATCCCGCGTTGCTGTGGCTGTGGCGTAGGCCGGTGGCTACAATTCCAACTGGACCCCTAGCCTGGGAACCTCCATATGCTGCGGGAGCAGCCCTAAAAAGACAAAGAAGAAGAAGAAAGAGACATCAACCCTGATGGCACCTTAGTCTCAGACCACCAGGACATAAACTTCCGCTGCTCAAGCCTCCCAGTCTTTGTCACAGTGGCCTGAAGCAGACTAAATCACCTGGATGTTTCATTTCACCCTTATGGTCACTCCGATTATGTTGTGGAAGACATCAGGTTCATGGACGTCAGCTAATTTGTTCCAGTTTTCACAGTAATAGCACCGCCAGGATTTGATATCAGGTTTGTAGGTGGCAAAACCCATGTTCTTTCCATCATACCAAGATGCCTAGAGAACTAATGTTTTATTGAACATACTCCAGGAGTTCCCATCATGACTCAGTGGTTATCGAACCCAGCTAGTATCCATGAGGATGCAAGTTTGATCCCAGGCCTCACTCGGTGGGTTAAGGATCCGGCATCGCTGTGAGCTGTAGTGCAGGTTGCAGACACAGCTCGGATCCCAAGTGCTTTGGTTGTGGCATAGGCTGGCAGCTGTAGCTCCAATTCAACCCCTAGCCTGGGAACCTCCATATGCCATGGGCGTGGCCCTAAAAAAGACAAAAGACAAAAAAAAAGAAAATACTCCAGTACTGGACCCATCCATGCAGTTCCAATGAGAGGGACTCCTTGCTAATTCTGCAGGGAGGCTGGGTGCTGCCTGACTCGGCCACTACCCACAGCAGAGATGAGCTGACGGCGAGTGGATAGGGAGAGTGCCATGGAGCCCTCGATGGTGTCCTGTCAGGGGCCTCCTGTGCACTCTCTGAAGGAGACACTCCCCTACACCCTGACCCCAGCAGCTGTCCTCGTGGACATCGGAGTGGGGCCCCTACTCAGCGATCCTGATGGTGACTGTCCCCTACAACTCCCATCACCACACCCTGCGTAGCCACCTGACATTAGTTACTTTTCATCTTGACATCTGTTGGCAAGGCAACTACTCTCCCTGTATCTCCGATAACACGGAAGAGGAAACGGAGGCTTAGGAGAGCCTGGTGACAGACGTAGAGAATAGACTTGAGGTTGTCCAGGGGGAGGGAGGAGGGAGTGGGATGGACGGGGAGTTTGAGGTTAGTAGATGCAAGCTATCACATTTAGAATGGCTAAGCAGTGAGGTCCTACTGTACAGCACAGGGAACTAACTATATCCAATCTCCGGGGATCGGCCGTGATGGAAGATAACATATAAAAAAAGAATGTGTATTTATGACTGAGTCACTTTGCTATATGGCAGAAATTGGCACAACAATTGCAAATCAACTATACTTCCATTTTTTAAAAACAATTTTAAAGAAAAGAAAGAAACACCTAATGATTTGACCCACCAACCAACAAGGCCTGGGGCCTGAATTCTAGCTTCCTAAGCTCCGTCTACATGGCCTGGCCTCACACCAAGTGAGGTCAGAGGATATGCCTGCGCAGCTCACCAGCGCTGCTCTGAGGACCCCTGGGAAGAGCCCCCCCCACCCCCCGCAGAAGCGTCTTCAGTGCAAGGGCCATCACATCATACAGGGAGAGTAGTTGCCTTGCCAGGAGCCAGGAGCCTCCAGGGATGGCAGCCTCATCATCCACCTCATTAAAACCGGAGCCCAGCCAGGAAGGGATCAAAGGCTCCACAGAGAGCTCATTCCTGCAGAGCCATCGCCCTGATTTCTAGCATCCTGTTTTTCTTAGTTCCACACTCCGGCCGGAGGCCAGGGGGTTGGGGAAGCAGCCAGCATAACACTAATCACAGTATGACCTTGGCGTTTGTTAATACCGGCCCTGGAAACACTAGCATGATGATTTTATCAGGCAACCCCTGCACTGTGTTTGTTGGCACCTGTACCAACCAGTCATGTCAGTCAGGTGGGGCCCGGAAGGACTGGCAGCGTGGGCGGTGGGTTCAGATCCACGGTGCTTCATCCAGAACTTCTGCTCTGTCAGTTCTGTCCAGACAAGCTACATGGCCCTATTACTTCTCATCCTCCTCAACACCCTGCTAAGGGGTTTGGCCCCATCATCTCTGAAGATCCTTAAAGCACCAGTGCTTTTATTTTGATTTTTACTTATTTATTTTTGGGCCGCACCCCCAGCATGCAGACGTTCCCAGGCCAGGGATCAAATCCCCATCATAGCAGCAGCCCAAGCCACAGCAGTGACAACGCTGGATCCTTAACCCAGGGAACTCCCAAAACAACAGTGTTTTTAGATTCCACTCACTAGATTTCATCTCTAACCCAGAGTGGCTGAACACACTTCTCCAGAGAAACAATTGAAACAATCATATATATGTATGAATGAAAGAGGAAGAGAGCGATATATCCTAGGAATTGGCTCACGTGGTTACGGAAGCCAGGAAGTCTCACAGTCTGCCATCTGCAAGCTGGAAAACCAGGAGATCCTGTGATCTGATTCAGTCCAGGTCCCAAAGGCCCGGGAACCAGGGGCTCTGATGTATGAGGGCAGAAGACAGTGGTCCAGCTCGAGAAAGAATTTGCTCTTCCCTTGCCTTCTGTTCCATTTGGCCCCCAGGGCACTGGACAACGTCAACCCACACTGGTGAGGGTGATCTTTATTCTCCTAAATCAAAGGGTCATCTCTTCCAGAAGCATCCTCACAGACACACCCAGAAATGATGTTTTCCCAACTGTCTGGGCTCCCCTTAGGACAGTCAAGTTTATGTAAAATGAACCCGCATGCTCCTAGATGAGAATCAAAGTCAAACCTTATAATTCACATTTAGCCCCTTCCTTGGTCATTCAGCTGATGTGCACGAAGTGAACCGCGTTTTGGAACACCTTCAGAAAACCCCTGGAAGACAGGAGCAAGGTAGCACTTGATCACCTGGTTTACCAGCCCCTGGAAGGCCTGTAGCTTCCACCTCAGTACCATGAGTGTTGGTGTTTTCCATTGACTGGGCTGACGAATGAACACCTGTCTCATCTAGATCCCAAATTCCCAATCAGTCCTGCTTGTCACTCAAGCTCTAATGCCAAGTAGAGTGCCTGGTACACGGAGGCAAAATAAATATACAAACACTGCAGTACTGAAGAAGACATTTTTTTTTAATCAATGCAAACATACCATGAATGAAAGTCAAACTTCACCTGCATCTTTAAGATGAAAACCTCAGAGGGAGTTCCCTGGTGGTCTAGTGGTTAGGATTCAGTACGTTCACTGGTGCAGCCCAGATTCAGTTCTTGGTCTGGGAACTGAGACCTCACATCACATTAAGGCCAAGAGAAAAAAAAGAAAAGAAAATTTCATGGCAAAATAGGGACAGGTAAGCCAAGCACAGAGGATTTTAGGGCCATGAAACTCCTCTGGATGATATTATAATGGTGGACACATGTCACTTTAAATTTGTCCAAACCCATAGAATGTACAACACCAAGAGTGAGCCCAATGTCAACTGTGTACTCTAGTCAAGAATGATATTCAAATGTAGGTTCATCACTTGTGCCAAGTGGTGTACCATCTGGTGGGGGATGTCAGTGGTGGGGGAGGCAGCGAGGAAGGGGCAAGGGGACATGCCTTCCCATAATTTTTCTGTGCACCTGAACAGGCTCTTAAAAAATAGTCTATTAAAAATACGAAGACCAGGGGTCCCCGTTGTGGCTCAGCGGGTTAAGAGCCTGATATAGTGTCCATGAGGATGCAGGTTAGATCCTTGGCCTTGCTCAGTGGGTTAAGGATCCAGCCTTGCTGCAGGCTATGGCATACGTCACAGATGCTGCATTGCTGTGGCTGTGGTGTAGGCCGGCAGCTCCAACTCCAATTTGACCCCTAGCCTGGGATCTTTCATGTGCTGTGGGTGCAGCCCTAAAAAGAAAAAAAAAAAAAGAAGACCCTTCAGGGCCAGTCTGCTCACCAGGTAGGTGTGTCTAGAACCTTCTCCCTCCCCTGGCGGGAGGTGGGGTTTCCTCAGCACAAGAACATCCATCCTGCCTCCTGCTGTAGAGCTGTGCCCCCATCCACCCCTGGGCTCCCCTAGGGCCAGCCCCTCTCTCTCCAGGTGCACCCAGACCAGGGAGGCCAGAACAACCTTGGGTCTCCAGGCACAACCCCGTGGTGGTCCTGCTCTCACCCCCTTAGTTCAGCTGAGCAAGGATGGAGCTTCCAAAAGAACTTTTCTGGAGAAATGAAATTTAAAAGAGAGAGTGAGCCCAGAACTCCTACCCAGAGAGGAACTGTCTTGAGTTGGGTCAGGTTGGGGCAGATGAGATGCTATGGGTGAATGAATGTCAGCGAGGACTGTGGCATCAGAGGGGCGGCTGGCACAGGGTGAGACAGGGAAGGAATAGGTTGTTCTGCCCTGAGCAGGACGGGGAGAGACATGTGGGGGAGGGAGAGAGGGGTCAGGGCTAATGAAACCCAACACAGCAGGCTCAGTGAAGGGTACTTTCTGGAGGGCTTTCTGCAAAGTAGGAGTCTCCCCCATCTCTTGGCCTCCCACTGCCCCTCACTGTCTCGTCCCAAATCTCCAGGGGGCTGTACTAAACTCACCAGGATCAGCATGAGCTTCAGCAAGGGTGGGGGCTTTTCATCTTTTATTTATGGCCGCACCCTCAGCATCCCCAGGCCGGGGATTGAACCTGCACAGCAGTAAAGACAACCCCAGACCCTTAACCACGGGGCCACCAGGGAGCTCAAAGAGTGGAATTTTATGGATTCAGGTGGCAAGCTCAACCTCCTTCCCCGGTGTCCTCCTTCACCTGGAGCTTTGCAACAGCTGGGAACAGCTTTAACATTCAATGGTCGTAAAAATGGAAGGTTTCCATCCATTTTTCCTTAATCTAAAGGGAGGAGATGGAGTCTCCTGTGGCCCAGTGGCTTAAGTGTCTGGTGTTGTCACTGCCATGGCTTGGGTTGCTGCTATGGCTCAGGTCAATCGTTGGCCTGGGAATTTCTACATGCCTCAGGTGTGGCCGGAAGTACAAAATAAAAAAATGAAAGGATGGGAGGCCCCAGTCGAAAACCTAAAAGTGCAAGAAAAAGCAAAGCATAGAAGGGACAAGAGTACGGCTATCTTTGCCTTGACTAACTCGGATTTGTCTCAGACTCAGACCCTGGTTCCCCTTCTGCCCTTGGTCTCAACTGATGTGCTGGGTGCATGGTGAAGGCTGGCCAGGAGCTGGAGCTCAGCCTGTCCTCCTGCCCTCAGCCTCCTGACCTACAACTGGTCCAGTGCTACCAGTGGATGGATGACAGCTAGAACCCTGCCTCCCACACATCATCTTCTCTCTGATAGCAAGGGGTGCTCTTCTTTTTCAGAGTCACCAGATGGTAACCAGCCTTCCATGAAGCTCTGGCTCACCACTCTTAGTTGAATGGAATGGAGCTGGGATTCAGGCTGTACCCCTTCCCTAATGAATGTTCAAGCCCTTCTCAGCGCCTAGTGCAAATTCACCAGCTTCCCCATCCTGCTCCCAGATGACCAGCCCACAACTTCCCTTTACTCGCGTGCGTGCGCACACATCCACACCCACACACACACACACACACACACACACACAAGAGATGATTAACAATCAGAAGATACTTTATGGATCCAATCCCAGACACACACGTCAATTAGAGGAGGTTTTCTCACCCACACAGAACCCGAGACGAACAGGAAGGAGAGATCCCACTATAAACATCTGGAGGAACCAGAGTCCACATCTCCCCATGGATTTCTAAAATCCAAAGTCCTCCTCAATCAAGAGAAGAATTCACAAAAAAAAAACAGAAGGACTTCTTTGAATATGAGTTGGTTTTTGAAAAGTGTTTATTGGCATCTATAGCAAGCCAGTGTTCCTGAAATCAATAGAGAAATTAGACTGTCCTCTGGGGTGATTTCACTAGTGTCCAAAATGAGCCAGAGCAATGACCGTGCATTCAAATGGGAACAATTTTACCCTTGACCTTCCCTTAGCAAAAAGAATCTACTCAGAAATGACATCTGCTGGCGTATGGTAAGAAAACTTTTCTCCCATTTGAGCCAAAAATGATGAGACCCCCTGAGTTGGGGGACTTCCCTATTGTCACTCTTCCTGATGACTTTGCTGATTATCTGTTCCCTATTCTCTGCTGGCACCATGCAGCTGCTTTTTCACAGAGAGCTCAGCCAACACATCTGTCTTTTTAAAAATTAATTTAAAAATATTAAAGTACAGTTGACTTACAATGTTGCAAACTGTCTTTAAATGGGAAGTTTAGTGCATAGAACAGAAATACTCTGATACATGCCAGGTGACCCCCAGGTACAGGATCCAAAGTAGACACGTCAATTCTCTGTACCTCTGACCCCTTTGCCCACTTCTCTGCAACCTTGGCCTGGGTCCAGGGGTACACTTTGTGCTAAAGTTGGTGCCTGTGACCTCAGAAGAAGAAACAGGAAAAGCATAGACTGAGTCAGGAGGCTTAGCTGCTTCAGTGCATGTGACTTTGGCAAAGCACCCAGCCTCTCCTGGGTTTTCTCATCTTGAGAAACCCTACCTTCCAGGGCTGCTAAGAGGCTCAGCTGATGAGGGTGAGAGTATGGTGTGAATGGTATGGAACTGCAGGAGTTCGGACATACTCACTGGTTGCCAGTATTTTGATTTGGAGCAGGCTGAATGATGGCTCCTGGTTCTTATGCTCGGCACCCCCCGCCTTACATGTATTCATTCCCCTTCCTGGACTGAACTGTGTCCCCCCAAATCTTGCATGTTGAAGCCCTAACCCCCAAAGGGATAGAATTTGGAGAGGCAGTTAGGTTTAGAGGAGGTCCGAGGGTGCCCTCCTCAGAACAGCCACCAGAAAGATGACTTCCTCTGCCAGTGTGGAGGGCAGACCATAGAGGACACAGCACGAAGGCAGCTGTTTGCAACCCAGGAGAGCCAGCCCTGCACACACCTTGAGCTTGAATTTCTCTCTTTTTTTTTAAGGGGCTGCACCTGCTGCATATGGAAGTTCCCAGGCTAGGGGTCGAAAAAGAGCTGCAGCTGCCAGCCTATGCCATAGTCACAGCAATGCCAGGTCTGAGCCACATCTACAACCTACACCTCAGCTCATGCCAATGCCAGATCCTTAACCCACTGAGTGAGGCCAGGGATCAAACCCAAATCCTCATGGATACTAGTAGGGTTCTTAACCCACTGAACCACAATGGGGACTCCAAGCTTGGACTTCTAGCCTCCAGGACTGTGAGGAATAAAATCCTATTAGGAGTTCCCTGATGGCCTAGTGTTAAGGATCTGGCATTGGCACTGCTATGGTATGGGTCAGATCCCTGGCCCAGGAACTTATGCATGCTGTGGGCATGCCCCCCCCCTCTCCAAAAAAGGAAAGAAACAAAGTCCCGAGTCATGTATGTAAGCCCCCCTCTTGTCTATTGTATTTTGTTACCAGCTAAGCTAAGACACTCACTTGTTCTCACTACATCTCTGTGATCAACCTTATCATCACTACCGTTCTACCGATAAGGAAAAAGGAGCCCAGAGAGTTTCACAGCCAAGGCCAAGGCCTCCAGCTGGCAATAGGTAGAACCAGGATTGTGAATTCCTGGCAGAGGCCAACCGGGGTGCACCTAACCCATTTCTTCTTCCTGGCACCCAGCAAAACCACATTGCCCAGCCCTGTTCCATCCAGAGGTTTCTTTAGTAGGTGTGTGAAAGCATTGTATGCTGCTCATAGGCTAGGGTGGTCAGGAGGACGTGGACATTTCCCCCATTCTCTCCCTTGCCTTTGGCAGGGCCTCAGAGTCCTTGTGAAGGAGAGGATGTTGCAACAAGAAGGAAGCAGCCTGGGGCTCTCAGTGACATCATGAAGCAGAGTAGCTCTGCAACCAACCCTCACTGGTCTCCACCTTCAATGAGAAACTAACTGTTGCCAATAAACTGATAGGTCTGCTTGTTATGGAAGCACATAGTACTTATCCTAATACATCCCCAAGAGTCCTTCTTAACAGGGACTATTGAACCCTCCCTTGACTACAGCCAGTAGTCAAGGCAGCAAGTAGTTGCTACCATTGCATATGGTTTAACAGTATCAAGTTAGTTCTAGACATCAAGTATCAGCGAGGTAACCCACCCAGTATTATATGTAAAGATGATGAAGATATTTGTTTGCAATATAAAAACTTGAATGAATATTGCTTCTAAATGATAAACCAGGAAACACAAAGATTTTCTTTTTAATGAATACAGGAACTTCATTTGCTATTGCACGTATCTTCAAGGAAATTTACTCTGATTTCTAACACACATGCAAATTCGTCCTGTTTGGTGTACAGAAAAGTTCCCTTTTATTTTTCGATATCTGGCATAGCACCTGTGCCATGACAGACTGTCAAGTAACAGTCGTTGAGGAAATCACTGGCCTTTGCTCCCTCATTGCTTTGTGCTCTGTACCTGTTAAGACATATTTGGTCAGGGATGTTTCCAGTCTGTTGCTTTCCTGGGGTCACCAAAGAGCCTGCCTCTGCCAGGAAAGTCTGAAGCAGTTCTGTCCTCCAGGACAGTATTACGGACTGAATTATGTCCCTTCAAAAGTCATGTGCTGAAGCCTAACTCCTAACACCATAGAGTGTGACTTTGTTTGGACACGGGGCCTTAAAGAGGTGATTATGTTAAATGAGACCATTAGGGTGGCACGAATCCAGTATGACTAATGTCCTTATAAGAAAAGGCGCCTGGGACACAAAATGAGACACCAGGGATGTGTGTGCCCAGAAAGAAAAGCATACTTGGGTCCATCTTTAAAGAATAGTTTTTGTGGAGTTGTTTTCAACTTGTATTTTGCTTTTTTTTTTTTTTTTTTTTTTTTTTGTCTTTTTAGGGCCGCGCTTGCAGCGTATGAAGGTTCCCAGACTAGGGTTCTAATGGGAGCTGTTGCTGCAGGCCTATGCCACAGCCACAGCAACACCAGATCTGAACCGTGTCTGCGACCTACACCACAGCTCACGGCAACACCAGATCCTTAACCCACTGATCGAGGCCATGGATCGAACCCACAACCTCCTGGTTCCTAGTCAGATTTGTTTCCGCTGCGCCATGACAAGAACTCTGTATTTTGCTTTTGTTTCATGTGCTTATTCGACTAGAACTTTTATTTCCATGTGATATTATGAAAATTTTCAGCCAGCAAAGCTGAAAGAAATTTCCAGTGAATTTTGCCATGGCTATAGGCATACCTACTACCTGGGTTCTGCCATTCACATTTTATCGTACGATGCTGTATTGCACATCTGTCCACCTAACCCATCCCTCCCACGCTTCCTCCATCCATCATCTTAACTCATTTCAAAGTAAACTGCAGACATCTCTAGTTTCCATGTCAGCAGCCATATCATTAACCAGCATCCAGGATTTGCCTGCGTGATTTGTTTGGATGTGAAATGTATCTATAAGGATGAAAGGCACGAATATGAAGTGGGTGTTCGCCAAGCCTTGACAAGATTATACACCTTTGTAACCCAAACCTCTCTCAAGATTTAGAACCTAATCACCACTCAAGAATGTTCTCAAGTCACTTCTCAGCCAATTCCCACCCTCACCACATGCATAGGTAGCTACTTTTAAAGTTTGTGTTCCACTGTGGGTTAGTTTCACTTTTTCCAGAAGTTTACTTAAAAGGACTCACAATAGTATGTGTTCTTTTGGATATGGTTTCTTCCACATTTTTGAGACTGATCCCATGGTGGGTTGTGGTTGTGTGTTGGCAGGAACTGGGCTCCGTTCTATGTTTGGGAAGGACTGTCGACTGTACAGTGGCGTGTTGATCCATCTTCCCACAGATGGATACCCATTCATTGGCTATTACAAACAAAGCCACTGTGACATTCTTGTACAAGTCTTTTTGTGGCCACATATTTTCATTTCTCTTGAGTAAATACATAAAAATGGAATTTCTGGGTTATAGGGTAAAGGTATATTTAGGTTAAACAGAACAAAACCAAACCGATAGTGGTTCTTAAAACAAAGTGGCTGTACCCTTTTATTCCCCAACAGCAATGTCTAAGAACCCCTCATTGCTCTACATTCTTGCCAATATTTGGTGTTCTCAGTGGGGGTTTTTTTGGGGGGGGGGTTTGGGGGGGGTTAGGACTGCACCTGCAATATGGAGGTTCCCAGGCTAGAGGTCGAATCAGAGCTACAGCCGCTGACCACAGCCACAGCCATGTGGGATCCGAGCTGCATCTGTGACCTACACCACAGCTCACAGCAACATCAGATCCTTAACCCACTGAGCAAGGCCAGGAATCGAACGTGTGTCCCCATGGATACCAGTTGGCTTCGTTAACACTGAGCCACGAAGGGAACTCCTCAGTGTTTGATAAGACCAGAACTTTCTGTATTTCTGGCTCTGGCCATTAGAAAATGAGAGGAGTTTGTCCTTGCGAAGCATGTGTCTGGGTGTGTTAACAAAAGACTTGGGGTCTGCTCGCCTGGGTGCAAAGCTAAGCCAATCAATTGACATGAGTTGTGATGAAGGAAAGTATACCATTTACTCCAAGGCCACACAAGGAGTATAGAGGGTTGAGGGTCACGTGATCAGCTGGTGGACCTTCTTCTGATTGGTTGGTAGGGAGGTAAAAAGGTGATTTTCAATTATTGGTTTTCTGGCTCCAAACAGTCCAGGGTCTTTGCACTGGTGATCAGCATGTAGTTAACTCCCTCCACCTGTTGGGGTTTTTGCTTCTGCAGAACAACTCAAGGATATGACTAAGGATGTTATCTATAGCCCTTGAGGAGAAACTAAATGTCCTTGATTTTTTTTTAATGCCTAAAGTATTATTATTTTGTCTTGTTTGACTATTTTCCTTTGTTTCTGCATTTTTCAATTTCTCTGATTAAATTTGCTCTTTGGAACCCAGGGAAGACCCAAGAGACTAAAGCTTTTTCACAAACAAGAGGCAGGAAACACGGGGAAATCTGTCATCCACCAGGAAGTCCCCACAGTGTCCTGCTGGGTTTCACGGGCATGGTGGTGGGCGCATGACACAGCATCTAACTTAAATCTGTTCCTCATAACATTCTGTTTAGAGGCTGGGATATGGGAGGAAACTTTGGAATTAGAAATCAAACTCAAGGAGTTCCTGCTGTGGTGCAAAGGGTTAAGGATCTGGCATTGCACCAGCTGTGGCATAGTTTGCAGTTCTGGCTTGCTTTCGATCCCTGGCCTGAGAACTTCCATACACCGTGGGTACAGCCAAAAAAGAAAAATCAAACCCAAATTTATTTGGCTCCATTTAAAAAAAAAAAATCCACTAGGACCAGTAGAAGAGTGTTGAAAATGGAGACTGTAAGTAGATAAGTTAGAAGGTCCCCAGAGGAAGGGAACCAGGAGTGACTTTCTTATAGACATAAGAGCTCCATCCTTGGCCACAATGCTTTCCCTTGAGCAGGTCTCAGTAATTAGCAAGTTTACGGGAACAAAGGAAGGCAGGACCAGAAAAAAAGGCCATCAAACACCAGTGCATAGAGCTAAGTTCTGGTTCCTCCTCAAGTATATACATAATAATACATCTTTGGGGAGTTCTCTTGTGGTGCAGCTGGTCAAGGATCCAGTGTTGTCACTTCAGTGGCTTAGGTCACTGCTGTGGTGCAGGTTAGATCCCTGGCCTGGGAACTTCCATATGCCAAGGTGCACTCCCCCCCCCCAAAAAAAAACAGTTCTTCAGAAACTGAAACCCCCCACCCAGGTGGAGGGTGGAATGATGCTGTTGATCCTCCTGACTTCAGCCAACTAAGACTTGGACTCTGTCAACCTTTACCCCAATTCTATGGTGAATTCTCTTCTGCTCAATCTCCTTCAGGAATATACATGTGCTCTTAGCTTAAAACTTACCCAGCTGCGCTGTTTGGGGAGACACTGCATGGGGAAAGATCAGCAGTGTTCTCCTTCCTTGCCTAAATCCCCCCTTCCCCCACTCTTTGGTTTAGTTCTGTCTATTGGCTCAACACCCACCAAGAGGAGAACCCAGTTTTTACGTAAGAAGTCTCTGTGCGGAAGACTATGGCCAACCCTTCCCTTTGGTCAGAGCCCTGCAGGAGGCTCAGAGGACTCTGATTCATGGTAGAATCCAGTGCTTCTGACCCTGTAGGTTTGAGGAACTTGGGAACAGGGGAAAAGGGGGAAAGAAATCCTCCTTCCAACACTTCCTCCCACCTGCTAGAGGTCTCAGGAGAGCAAGCCTTCGCAGATTCATAGAAGGCCTAAAGGAAGAATTAAGGGCCCAAGGAGAGCTTCAAAAAGTCTTGTCTGTGCTCTGAGCCTCTGGGGCTAAGGGTGCTGGTGGCAACTCAAATTTAATTAGAGTACTGTTTAGCTTAAAATAATAGCCCCCCAGTGGGCTGTTTGACCCAGTGGAGCCAATTCTGTCTGCAGGGAGAATCCAGATTTATTTGAGGGACCGTGTGGTTTTGGGGTACAAATGGGGAGGAAAGGGATGCATGGAGCCCCATCTGTTTAGTTCTCACAACCATTTCAGGAAGATACAACCCTCTTCTTAGCCAGACAGGAATCTGAAGGACAGAATCACATAATAGGGAAGAACCTTTGTATTCTGTTACGAGATAATGGCTAAAGGGGTGTTACCTATAAGCCTAAATAATAATGGCCCACCTCTGGGAACCCTGCCTCCCAGGTAGTGAAGGTTAAGCTAAAAGACCTTTGTTTACCCCACTGGAAACATCCTAACAGACCCACCTGGGAATGGCTGCTGGCAGAAGAAATTTTATTTTTTTAATAGTTATTTCCCCAATACAAATTTTTTCTACTGTACTGTATGGTGACCCAGTTACACATACATGTACACATTCTATTTTCGCACATTATCGTGCTCCATCATAAGTGACTAGACATAGTTCCCAGTGCTACACAGCAGGATCTCATTGCTAATCCATTCCAAAGGCAATAGTTTGTATCTATTAACCCCAAGCTCCCCAACCACCCCACTCCCTCCCCCTCCCCCTTGGCAACCACAAGTCTATTCTGCAAGTCCATGATTTTCTTTTCATTTGTGCCTTATATTAGATTCCAGATATAAGTGATATCATATGGTATTTGTCTTTCCTCTTTCTGACTTACTTCACTCAGAATGAGACTCTCTCGTTCCATCCATGTTGCTGCAAATGGCATTATTTTGTTCTTTTTTATGGCTGAGTAGTATTCCATTGTGTATATATACCACATCTTCCTAATCCAATCATCTGTCAATGGACATTTGGGTTGATTCCATGTCTTGGCCACTGTGAATAGAGCTGCGATGAACATGTGGGTGCATGTGTCTTTTTTAAGGAAAGTTTTGTCCGGATATATGCCCAAGAGTGGGATTGCTGGGTCATATGGTAGTTCTCTGCATAGATTTCTAAGGTACCTCCATACTGATACTGATCCTCATAGTGGTTGTACTAGCTTACATTCTCACCAAGATTCCCTTTTCTCCACACCCCTGGAGGAAGAAATCAACACACCCCCTCTGGAGTCTGGCGGGAACCCGAACAAGGACTTTACCCTCCAACCCATCTTAGTATAAAAGAATCCTGAGCTCTAACTCGAGGAAGATGGTTCTCTGGGATGCTGATTTACTGTCTTCCTGATCTGCTGGCTTTCAGAAAAATCGCTGTTCTTTGCCCCAACAATTCCTCTCTAGCCTCATTGGCCTGAAGGGCAGTAGGAACTGGGATGGACAGTCACACAGCTCTGTGCCGCACGTCCAACCAGCAGCCCACAGAACCCACACCAAGGCCCTTTCTCAACAAGGCAGCCTGGGGAGTTCCCGTCGTGACTCAACAGAAATGAATCTGACTAGTATCCATGAGGATGCAAGTTCGATCCCCTCCCTTGCAGACGTGGCTGGGATCCAGCATGGCTGTGGCTGTGGCATAGGCCAACGACTACAGCTCCGATTCGACCCCTAGTCTGGGAACCTCCATATGCCAAGTGCGCAGCCCTAAAAAGACAAAAAAATAAACAAACCAGAACCAACAAGGCAGCCTGGGTATCGACTGTACCCATGTCCTGTTCGGATGCCACCTCTGAGACCAAGTGCTGAGGCTTGTTGCCCCTGGGAAGGGAGAGCCTCCCAGTCTGAGAGGGGATGGGAGCCAGAAGCAGGCAGGGAAGAGGAGTTCTCCTGCAAAACTGCCTGGCAGACTTCAGAGCTGCAGCAAAGGGACGGGAATTTTGGGGGTAAGTGTTCCAGGTGACCCCCCCTGCTGCTTCTCCAGGTTATCTATTTGCATTTGCACAGTAATTTCCTGAGGACAAAATATTTGGGGCAAGAAAAGAAGCCTCTTCCTCCTTTCCTAAAATGCTACCCTGGACTCTGTGGCCCACAGGTATGTGAGTTATGGCCGCTCCTACTGCCTGAGCGAGCAGAAAAGGCTTTTCTAGTACTCCCCTAATGACACCCCCCCTTTTTTTTTGGATAATAGGTTTATTAAGATGTAATTAACATGCCATAATAGTCACATTTCAAGTGCACAACTATGTAAAACAACTATAATGGAAAAAATAATCATTAAATAAAGTGTACAACTCAATGCTTTTTACTACATCCACAGGGCACATGTATATATATATACCTATCACCACAATTTTAGAACACTCATTACTCCAAGAAGAAATCCCATACCTTTTAGAGCTTTCACCTCCCCAATTGCCCATCTTCATCCCCACCCCCCCTCCCAGCCCAAGCAAATCACTAATCCCACTTTCTCTCTCTAGATTTGCCTGTTCTGAACATTTCATATACATGGGATCGTATAGTATGTGGCCTTTGTGCCTGGCCTCTTTCACTTAGCATAAATATTTTCAAGGCTTTTCATTTCTTTTTATAAATGAGGACCATTTCATTGCATGGGCCTGGGGCATATTGTGAATCCATCCCTTAGGGGATGGACATTGGGTTGTCCCAACTTTTGGTTAGGTGATAATGCTGTAGTGAACAGTGGGTCCACGTTTTTGTGAGGACATATTTTCATCTCTTGGTTATATACCTAGGCCTCTTTCCAGCTCAGCTGGCAAACGGCTTCTACATATACAGGATAAGAAGGCCCTTTTGTAAGTTCCGAAAGGGCTATTATCTGACCTCAGATCTGGACAGTTACGACAAAAATGCTACTAAAGCTTCAAAGTCCACTTCGTTCCCTGAATCTATGAATTCTTTGAATCTATGAATCTTTTGAATCTATGAATTCTTTCAGTGAACAGGCCAAGTGCTCCGCTCTGCACTGAGGATGCAGAAGGAACACCACCAAAGGCAAAATCCTTGGCCTTGTGGCGCTTATAAGCCAGGGAGAACAATGAGGAAAATTGTGTTCCCCTGTCCACGAAGCACTGCTGGACACCCCAGGAAGAGTTCAAGTCTGCTCTAGTAGTACTTGTTTTTTTTTGTTTGTTTGTTTGTTTGTTCTATTGTGAAGTGACTTCTACCTCTTTAATGGCACGAATCCAGAATTCCATAAGACTGAGAGAAGGCATGGAAAGCACTCAGCCCTCCAATTGTCGTGCTCTAAAGGTGAGAGAGACAGGAAGAGATGTATCACAATTATGTGTGTCCTCTCCACTTGTGCCTCCTCTCAATGAGCACAGTCATGGAAGTCAAGAATGACTGAGGTCATGTGGGAGGTGAAGGGGCAAAACATTGACTTGCAATCTGGAGTCTCTTCATCCCACTATTGCTGTATGTTCCTTGGAAACTGCACACAGTTGAGGGTGTAGCAACCTTGTGTGGCTCTGAGTCTTTTTTTCCTTTCACTCGAATTCTTTGTTTTGCTGTTGTTGCTGTTTTCTTTTGGGCCACTCTGAAGCATATGGAGTTCCCCAGAATTAAACCTGCGTCCCAGGGCTCCCAAGACGCTGCCAATCCTGTTGTGCCACAGTGGGGACTCCCTCACACTCTTATTCTTAACTGGGATCAAAGAGATGCAACTACATGTGTCTGGAAAGCTCTCTGAAGGGTCCTGGCAGGCACAAGGACTGTGTCACAGCTCATGGCCAGGCATGTGCAGAATGCAGCAGATATCCAGGAAGTTCCAGACCTTACAGCTTTCTTATTACCAGGAGCACCAGGGTAAATTGCCAGACTTTCCTGAGCCCCTGGAATAAAACTAGGATCATACCTACCTTGCAAGATTTTCATGAGTATTGGAAACATCTGGGGATTCATGGAGTGGGGTGGGTCTTGAGCCACCACCACCCCAACCATCTCCATCACCCTTTACAGGCACTCCTCTTGCCCCCACTCTCAAGTAAACTCCAACAGTGTGTGCTTGCTGTGTACATCTTCTTCAGGACAGACCTCCTGGCACCACCATTTCAGATTTCTGCCTCTCAGGCCCTTCTCTATAGAAATTCCTACCAGCTGTTGAAATTAGTGGTAATTAAATAACTTTCTATTTCTTATTTCATTTTTTTGATCTGCTCCTTTAAAAAAACGTATTGGAGTATGTTGACTTCCAAAGTTGTGTTTCAGGTATACAGCAAAGTAAATCAGTTATACATATACACATATACATTCCTTTTGAGATTTTCCCAGGAGTTCCTGTTGTGGCTCAGTGGTACGGAACCTGACCAGTATCCTTGACGATGCGAGTCCAAGCCCTGGCCCCACTCAATGGGTTAAGGATCCGGCCTCTGCCTTGAGCTGTGGCATGGATCAGGGACACAGCTTGAACCTGTGGCATAGGTGGGCAGGGCAGCTGCGGCTCCCATTAGACCGCTAGCCTGGGAATGTCCATATGCTGCAAGGGCAGCCCTAAAAAGAAAAAATTCACAGATTCTTTTCCCATATATCTCTATACAGTATTGTGTAGATATCCCTCTGCTATAAAGTATGTCCTTGTCACCTTTCTATTTTATACACAGTAATGCATATATGTCAATCCCAATTTCCTATTTTATCCCCCCCCACCTCTCCTTTGGTAATCAGAGACTCAAGATTTTCAAAGCAAATTGTTTTGTAAGTTCTTTTGTATCATTTTTTATTAGATTCCACATATTAGTGATCTCATATATTTCTTTCTCTGACTTCACTTAGTATGGTCATTTCTAGGCCCATCCATGTTGCTGCAAATGGCATTTTTCATTCTTTTTTTTTTAATGGCTGAGTAATAGTCCATTGCATATATGTATCACATCTTTTTTTCGCCCACAGCTGCATCTGCGGTATATGTAAGTTCCAGGCCAGGGACTGAATCCGAGCTGCAGCTGCATCAGCCCTGGATCCTTTACCCACTGTGCTGGGCTGGGATCAAAGCCGTACCTCCAGAAGGACCCAAGCTACTGCAGTCAGATTCTTAACCCACTGCACCACAGCGGGAACTCCCACACTATGTCTTCTTTAGCCAATCCTCTATTCATAGACATTCAGGTTACTTCCATGTCTTGGCTATTGTAAATAGTGCTCCAGTGAACACTGGGGTGCATGGTATCTTTAGGATGGTTTTCTGGATACAGGCCCAGGAGTGGGATTGCTGGATATGGTAGTTCTATATTTAGTTTTAGCTACCGCTTAAAAATTCTTACATATCTAGAACATCTGATAGGCACATTCAAGCTAACAGCCTTTTAAGGCTCTTCTGGGAGGCCTGCTGTCATGACACCCCCATCTGTGGCAGTGGTTTCTGAATGAATGAAATAAGGAACAGCTGTCCCAAGCAGGGATCCGTGTCCTCTGCTGCGCTGGGCCCAGACCCCCTCGGCCCCAGGGAATTTCTCCAGGAGGGGTGACCCTCTCCCTCTCAGGCCCACCTCGCGTGCCCTTCCGCTCGCAGAACGCAGAACTTGGAGCACTGAGGGGTACAGGCGGATGAGGAAGGTTCTGAGCCCTTCCCAGGCTGCTGGGGACCCGGTGGGGGCGGGGCGCGGCGCCAGCTGCCCTGGTCACGTGGCGAGTCAGGCGGAGGAGGGCGCGGGCGGGGCCTGGTGCGGTACTTAGCGCGGGGGCGGCTCTGGGAAGCTAAGGCGGCTGGCTGTTCGGGCGTCAGAACCTGCCCGAGCGCTCGGAGGCTGCAGACCTAGGCCCTCGGCGGCGGCGGCGGAGCGCGGTGAGTGCGTACGGATGCGGTGCCCCCCCCGGCGGAAGTGACCTGGGGCAGAGGGATGGGGAGACCGGCTGGCTTGTACCTCTGCCGGGCCCCGGCGGTGTCCCAGGGCCGGCGGAAACGGAGAGGCGAGCTGGGCGGCCCCCGCGCACTCCCGGTCGTGGCTCTGGTGAGAAGAGCAAAAACAACCCCCACGCATGCGGCCGGACCCCACCCCAGCTCCGGCTGTGTTCGGACCCCGGGCCGGCCTGACCGCGGTCTCGGGCCGGGGTGAGGGGTGGGGTGGGGCAGTACGGCGGGGCTGGGCAGTTTGCGGGGGAGCCCGAGGGAGGAGCCTGCGAGGAAAAGCTCAGCCCCGACCCACTGACTTTCGGCTGCACCCCGGGAGCCGCTTGGGAGCTGCTGGGCCTCAGTTTCCTCAGCAAATTGCTGAGTGGATATTATTTGCCTGCGTCCGCTTTAGATGTTTTCTTTTTCCAAAAGGGTTTTCCCCGGGCAGCTTGTTTGCACAACTACACACGGTTCCAGGGTCCCCAGAAGACAGAAATTGGGAAGCTGGAACCTGGCCCTGGGTGGGGCAGGGTGGGACCCACCGGAAGAGTTAAATCCTTGGGTGGGAGGAGAAACTGGGGCGGGGGGGGGGGGACAGGAGACTGTAGGGCCCGGGACCCTGGGGGAGTGGAGGGGAGAGGGATGCAGACTCTGTTCCTGGACTGCTAGGGAAGGGGAATCCGCTTGGGCCCATGGTGCTGTGGGGGAGGGGAAGGCAGGGCAGAGTCCTTGGGCATCGCCTCCCCCCTCACTTAATGACCCTGGAAGCCTGGGAGAAGGAGCGTCTTAGGGTGGCTGAGTTTGGGGAGTCAGCGGGCTGTCCAGGTAGACGTGAGTTGGATTTGCTTGCGTAATGGGCCCCAATCCCGTCCCCAGGGACTGAGGAGGCCGGTTGGCTGGTGTGGGGAGGACAGTAACTCATACGCGGGGGCGGGGGTGGGGGTGGGGTGTTCAAAGGGAGACCTTTGGAAAGCCTGATCCTCAGCTGTCTCCACTAGAGGGGAATGCAGCTGAAGGGCGTTCACCTCAGTTGAATCTATGGATGCAGAGCCCTAAGAGGAAGAGCCTTAGAAGGATGTCTGGTTCGGTAAAGGCTACTTTCCTTTTCTCCCTGACATCCTTAACTTCATGGAGAATTGTTTCCTGTTGGCGCTGGTGATGGTGACCTAGTGCCTTTAAGCTCTGTAGAGATCAGGGGCTGGGCTGCCTTCACTCTGTGTGACTTTCTCAAAGAGTTGAAGGCATCTGGCGAAAGGATTCGCCCCAACCTATTGGGGGCATTGGTCCCAGAGCTGGGGTGCTGCTGAGTGGAAAGGTGCAGATCCCTTACCTGGGGGCTTCACAGGCCCAGGGGCAGTGCCGGCCAGACATAGCCCTGGCTCCACGTACCTCCCATGATGCTGGGTCAGGACAGCCCTGTTTCTGAACTGGTCAGGTGGTGAGGGTAGAAGCCCTTAGGCTCCAGGAACACCTGCCTCCTGCTGATTCACCAGCTTGAACTGAGGTCCTCCTTGTAGACTGGCCCTTTCCCTGGCTACTAGCCCTGGGAGTTGGAGTAGGAAGTCACACACAGTTTAGGGCTAAGAGAGATCTTGTATTACCATGGGCATTTGGGTTGAGAAGTGAAAGATCACTTTCAGGTGAATCCTGGAACATCTGTTGGGTGGTTTTCTTAAATGTGGGGATGAGTTGTGGTTGTGTTTAAATATCCCTGTCCTTGGGAGAGAAGGACTCAGTGTCTGCTGCTTGTTTTTGACATCTTGACATAAAGTACTGGAAACATGGGAGGTCAAACTATAAAGCAATGGACATCTTGTAGGTCAAGGAGGATTGTGATTGGACACTTGGATGTCATTTAGCTTCCTGTGTAGAGCTGTCAGGGTTGAACGTAGTTGATGAATCTAGTTGAGGCACATGCAGGTGGAGGCCACTGGGAAGCAGTCTATGCCTGGTCTCCTGTCCTCCTCTCAGCTCATGCTGCCCAAGCAAGGGAGGGTGGAGAGACTCCTGACTCCTTCCATGGCTGGAATGTTCACATCCCACCTAGCTTGGGCCGGAGGGGAATCCGGGGATCAAATGCCATTAAATATTTAGACTTAACCAATCCCATATTAAAGCTCAAGCCTCATCCCCATCCCTTTTTCACAGTGCTCAAGGACTGGGGTGGGGAGGAGGGGCTTCCTAGCAGGAGTGCCTTCCCTCCTGGCTACAGCTCTGTTCTGCAGGCAGCAACTTTCAGCTTCTTTGCTCTTCAAGTCTTACTGATGGCTGAAGGACTCCAGTCTGCTCATCTCTTTATAATTTTCCTGCATGGTTGGGGTTGATTTTTTTTTCCTGTTTTTTTAATACTTTGTATCAGCCCATGAATAATGTGATTAAAATTGACCAACTGTATTCCACGTGTATCCTTTTCACTTGTGTCTGTGAGACTGATTTATGTTGATACTGACAGCTCCAGGTCATTCATCTTAAATGCACCGTGTATTTATCTACTAAGGGACAGTTAAGTGGTTTTTGCTTTTTCACTGTCCTCACCACCACTACGGTAAATATCCTTGTCTCTGCCAGCTTCTTGCAGGTGTTTCTCTAGTGCAGAAGCAGAAGTCCAGGAAGATACTGGGTCATATGATGTGTGCACCTTCCACTTGTCTAGGCCACAGACAGTGCTGTGTCCAATGAGGTTTTACCAATAGGTATTTGCAGTGGCCTCATGGGTTCCTGTTCCCCATATTCATCAACACTAGAAATTACCAGACTTAATTTCTGCCAATCTGATGTGTTTGAAATGGTGTCCTTGTTTTAATTTGCATGACTGGGAATTCAAATTAAGTTCTTTGCCCTAGGAAATTGTTGATGGGTTTTTTGTCATTGTCTCTCAGCGATTAACATTTGCGATTTTTAATGTGTTTGTGAAACAACAGAACTTACTAAGGTTTCTTTTGATCCTGACCTAGGTATCTGGTGTTTTCTGATTTTTTTTTTTTTTTTAACTTTCAGAATGCACATGGGTTTGGTTCTGATAGTCTGCCTCTTCCACTTTTACCAATTTTTTTTTTCTTTTTTATGGCCACATCTATGGTATATGGAAGTCTCCAGACTAGAGGTCGAATCAGAGCTGCAGCTGCCGGCCTACACCACAGCCACAACAACACAGGATTCTTAACCTACTGAGTGAGGCCAGGGATCAAACCTGCATCCTCATGGAGACTGTGTTGGGTTCTTAACCCTCTGAGCCACAATGGGAACTCTCTCTTCCACCTTACAGATGAGAAAACTGAGGCTCGTGTAACTTTGTGGCATGATGGGGGTCACCCAGGTAATTGTGGAGGTATGCCATCCAGAGCTGGCTCTAGGTGTTTTCTCAAGCATCAGTTCCTCTCAGCTGGGAAACAAAAGTCTGGTAGGAGACCAGAGGTCCTTTTGTAGCATTACTGTCTTATGAATGCTGGATGTTGGGCCGGATGGTGCCTGCGCTCTTGCCTGTGTTATCTGTCTCTCCCACACCAGTAAGTCCTTTAGTCTGGTCATCAAGATAACCTAGAGTTACCAGCAAGGATATGGGGAAGAAGAAGGGATGAATACCACCTAGATAGTGAAATGACACAGCATAGAGCACTGTGAGCACATCTAGATACTCTGCCAGGAGGCCCAGCGGGGCTGGGCTTCCCTCTGACACCCTGACCTGCTGACCTGGACTTGGGCGGGATGGGCTCACTGAAACAAACAGGTCACATGGCCTTTGGCCTTGTACAAGACCTGGGAATGTGGTGCCAAGGGGTTCAGACACTCCTGGGTTGAGGCCTTGTCACATGGCTGGGGGCCATTGAACCCCTCCTCCTTCCACTTGACCCTGCAGGTATTTGAGGGGAGCTTTATCTGGTGGTTAAGGGAGCAGAACGAACCATCATGTGCAGGCTTGTCCCTAAAAGAAGGGAATCATGATTTCTCATCCACACTGGGATAGGTTTGAGAATAGAAAGAATTGCCCTGGGATGGCAGGAGACACCGGCCTGTTGACAGGCAGCTATAGTTAGGTCCACCTGCTAGTACTTGATGGCCTGTTACTGATGGGAGTAGGGCCATCTGCTTGGAGCCTGGCCTCGGGGAAGGCATCTGTTCCCAGCAGTCTGTTTCTTCCCAGGGCCTCAGGAGCGAAGCTGGGGGAGGTAAGGCTTTTTTCTTGCTTTTGTAGCTGCCGATGTGTCCATGCCCTAGAACTCAGCCAGGAGGGAGATAGAATCTGGCCTGCAGTTGAATTAGGGAGCCGCTCTGTCCCTACAGGCCAGAGAGGCACTGCAGAGGCATGGAACACTAATCTCATTTGAATCTCCAAGGATTTCAGAAAGCTTTTAGGAAGTAGATCCAAGGTCCTTCAGATTCCAGGCTCCCAGTCAGGTTTAGAAACTGAGACCTGGGGATGTGGCACCCATTTAACCTCTCAGTTAAGTCCGCAGTAGCATCAGGGAGCAGAGCTGGCAGCAGAAGTTTCCAAAACTTCCAGAACTTTGCCCAAATGGTCTTGCTTCCCCCAAATACAAAAGTTTTTGATTGCTGAGGGCTTTCCTGGGCACCTGTTGTTTGTTTAGGCCTAGTAGTAATTTTCCTTCTGTTTGGCAGGATATGAGCTGTTCTGGCTAATCTCAAGCAATGTTGTATTTGTGGGCACTGCGGACACTCTAGGCACCATTTCTCAAGCTGCCCTGCTGAGCCAGGTAGGGATTAGTCACTTTGGACAGATGACTGGCACATGGGCCGCAGTGAGTCCCTGTGAGCGTGCAGAAGGGTGTAGGTGGGTGAGGCAGGTAGAGCCTCCTCATGGCTCCTAGGTCCCCTGGACCTGCTGTGGTGCAATGGATGCCTTTTCTGGTCACATGGCACTTGCTTGGGGGTGTTCAAGCTGCGGGCAGCCTGGCTCCCAGGGACTGATAGCCATCTGCTGTCAGGCTCTCTGTCTCCTTAAAGCAGTGAAGATGACGTCTGGCAGCCCTTCTGGTTTCGTTTTGGCTTTGGTTTAAAGGTTATAAGCCAGGAAGCAGTTAAACATGTTTTCATTAGGAACAAAGACATAAACAGACCATGTCAAGGCTGTGGTTCAGACTCAGGAGTAGCAGTCCTGGATGTCCTTCAGGTCAGTGGGAGCACATTTGAGGTCAAGACACTTGTGCCACTGTGATGTCAACGGGAAATGAAGGCCTGCCTGGTTTTGTGTGGGTGCGCTGAAATGGCCCAGACCTGAGGAACAGGTGCCCACAATGACAGCGAGAAGCAAGACTAGTCTTTGTGGAAGCAAAAGAAAAATTCTAACAAAGTCTCACTGAATCGTCACAATCCTCTAACTCTCCCCCTTCCCCCCAACCTAGAGCCACTCTGCTGATTATATAAGAAACAACCCTAATTTGTAGCTATTGGCAAAATGTACACTCAGTTTTATTTGAGCCAGTTGTGAAAAGGGTGAGCAGTACGTGAGCAGCAGCAGTGGGTTAAGGAAGAGCGCAGGATCAGATGAAAGATGGTGGCTGGACACGCATCCATCTTTTTCTGTGTTAGCTGGAAGATTGCCTCTGGCTTATTTGAAAAGTTCAGGTGTCTATGTCCTGTCTCCTTAGATCCAGTACAGATCTGGAATCCAGTCTCCAGGGGATCTTAACCACACAAGAAAGCCACTTTTTTTTTTTTGTCTTTTCTAGGGCCGCTTCCCATGGCATAGGGAGGGTCCCAGGTTAGGGGTATAATCGGAGCTGTAGCCGCCGGCCTACGCCAGAGCCACAGCAACTCGGGAGCCGAGCGGAGTCTGCAACCTACACCACAGCTCAGGGCAACACCAGAACCTTAACCCACTGAGCGAGGCCAGGGATCGAACCCACAACCTCATGGTTCCAAGTTGGATTTGTTAACCACTGCGCCATGACAGGAACTCCATGAAAGCCGCTTTAAAACTCGAGCTTGGCTCCGTGTCCTGGGATGTCAAGACTTCTGCCTCTTTCCAGATCCCAGGGGCCCCAGTAAGTCCTGCTTCAGGGTCACGCTGGGAGCAGCCCTGCTGAGCAGAGGTTAGTCGTCACCTGGACGCTGGCCCTACTTCGTACAGGACAGTGTTCCGCAGAGCTTAAGCCTCATGTCCTTTCAGGTAAATGGTGCCCTGGGGGTTTGGAGTGGAAAGATATGAGGGAGCCCATTTTTCAAAGCCAGAGATTAGCTTGGAAAAGGGCCAGAGGGTGTAGTGGCGCTAAGGGCTTCTTGGGAAATCAGCTGACCGAGGGCTGGAAGTCACATCTGCCCACAGCTGTCCCCTCCTTCCGTCCATACCCTAACGGGGGTCTGCTGACTCTCAGGTGTTCTAATCCTGTTTAGGGCCCTCTTCCCTCATAATAAGGACTTTCTGTCTATTCTCTCCTTTCTTTAAGGAGAAAAAAAACAAAAAACAAAAAAAAAAAACCGCAGAATTGAGAAAAGGGAAATGTTTTCCACAAAGAGGAGAAGTGAAAGCTGATTCTGATTCGTGCTAAGGCCACGTGCGGGACCCGGTTGGGCTTGGTCACAGCACAGCTTGCAGCCATTTGGGCTTCATTGGTCCCATGTTCACCATGCCTGTGATGTGGACGAAAGGAAAGATGGGGGCGCTCACTGGAACACAGTTGCCACTGCTGTGGGCCATCTGGCTGTCTCCTGAAGACAGACAGACAGACTCTGGGATCTCAGCAGCCTCTGGACCTTCAGAAGAGAGGCCTGTTGGGAGGTTAATTGGAGTTAAAATCTCAGCTTTAATTGGGGCTCTTCCTGGTGGCGTGGTGTTGTTGAGGGCAGATCTGAGGGTACTGGGCTTGTCCAGCCCTGGCTGTGAGTGGGGAAAGGAGAAGAGAGAAGGAGGAGGAAGGGGGCCCTTTACCACTGTCTGACTGTGGTGAGCAGCCTCCTCTCACTCTGGCCTTCCCCCCAGGGGCCTGAGTTGTCATTAGCCCCAGGTTACAGGTGGTGAGGCTGAGGCTCAGGGAAGGCAGGCACACAGTTAGGAGCAAGTGGCAGCCAGGTCTCCTGATTCCAAGCTTTGCACTCAGCTCCCCACCAACTCCGGCAGCTCTTGACCACTTGAGCCCCAGCCTGGATGCTCTCCTTGCTGCTGTGGGCCTGGAGTGCAGTCTGGATGCCCATGGGGTGGGGAGGGCGCTTCCCATCTTGGGACAGTGTTAAGATGCCAAAGGTGTTGATAGAAACAAAGGAACCTCTGGGGTCCCCTCTGTGGCTCAGTGGAACCAAATCTGACTAGTATTGATGACGACACGGGTTCGATCCCCGGCATCGCTCAGTGGGCTAGGATCTAGCATTGCCATGAGCTGTGGTGAAGGTCCCAGACTTGGCTCCGATCTGGCACCATTGCCTTGGCTGTGGCGTAGGCCGGCAGCTGTAGCTCCGATGTGACCCCTAGCCTGGGAACCTCCATATGCCTCTGGTGCGGCCCTAAAAAGCCAAAAAAATAAAGGGGGGGGGGAGCCTTCTTCCACTTTGCTTCTCTGCTCAGAAGACTTTATTTTTTCTCTTTGGGGCCACATCTGTGTCATATGGAGGTTCCCAGGCTAGGTGTCAAATTGGAGCTGCAGCTGCTGGCCTACACCACAGCCACATCAGATCTGAGCTGCGTCTGTTACATATGCCACAGCTCAATGCTGGATCCTTAAGCCACTGAGTGAGGCCAGGGATCAAACCTGCATCCTCAGACACTACGTTGGTTTCTTAACCCACTGAGCCAGAGAATTCCCTGGTGGTGTAGTAGTTAGGAGTTTGCTTGGATCTGGGAACTGAGATCCTTCATCAAGCCACTGCACAGTGTAGCCAAAAAAAAAAAAAAAAAAAGTGTTCTCCGAGAGAGAGCTGTATCATTCTGCCACATGACGCAGCGAAGCATTTCTTAACAGTTTGGAGTCTCTCTGACACGGGGTCGTGTGAGGGGCAGGCTCCCCGTGAGTCACTGAAAATGGGAAGGTTGAGCATCCTGAGCAGAAAGTCACTAGGGAGGAGGCCCCTGATTTGGATGTGCATTTGGGGGCTCGTCAGAACAAGTGTTCTTTCATTAGTTTGGTGGCTCTGGATCCTTCATGGCACCAGCTGTTATTCTTCCTAAAAGAATAAAACTTTGAATATAACATGTTCATTTAATACAAAGGGGGGGGGGGAATTCCTGTTGTGGCATAGCAGAAATGAAACCGACTAGTAACCATGAGGTTGTGGGTTCAATTCCTGACCTCACTCAGTGGGTTAAGGATTGAGTGTTGCTGTTAGCGGTGGTGTAGGTTACAGATGCGGCTTAGATCTGGCATGGCTGTGACATAGGCCAGTGACTACAGCTCCGATTCAACCCCTAGCTTGGGAACCTCCATATGCTGCATGTGCAGCCCTAAAAAGCAAAAAATGGGGGAGGGGGAAGGAAAGTTATGTGGTGAAGATAAGCAGTTACTTGCAACTAGTGTGTGTCTTAGCGTTTTGCATGTAGGGACAGGAATAAGCAAGGATGTGTGTTGATTGGCTCACACTTGCTGTGAGTCACCTGCTGCTTTGCTTTTTTTTTTACTTTATATTTTGTGTTTTTTCACTTTATCAGTAGGATATGATTCATTTCAACCAAGTCATTTCTTATGGCTGCTTTTGTGTTCTATTACTTAACCATTTACCACAACTTAACAGTTAGTCTGTTATTAGGTGCTTCCTTTCTGGTCTTTTGCGAGCACGAAGAACATTTAGTGAACAATCGTGTACCGGTGTCTTAGCATTTTGAGGCTTGTGAGATAAGTTTCTAGATGTTACATGGCTGAGTCAGAGGGCATGCAGATTGAAGAACTGGCAGGGGCTGGGTCCTACCTACCACTGGTATCCATTACCACCAGCAGCTGTTTACCCACATCTGACGCCAGCTGGATACTGTCAAATCCTGCAGCCTTTCCCAGTCAGATGGAAGGTGAATACCTATTCTCTGAGCATCTTTAAATATCTGGATTGGCCTCCTATAATTTTTTTTCCGCAAGTTCACTATGTATGTCCTTTTGCCATTTTTCTATTATGCTTTTTTGAGTCTTTTGCATGTTAGGGAAACAAAGCCTTACCTATATGTAAGGACTATTTTTGGGGTGCATTTTGTCACTTTATATTTTGTTTTCTAGGAGAGGCTTTATTTTCATGTAATCAAACATTTTTCCCCTTTTAAGATTCTCTTTTATGTCAATCTTAGGCATTCCTCACTCCAGTGTTACATTTTTTTTCTTTGAAGTGTGCTTCTTTTCTTCATTCAACCTCTGTTTTAATTCAAGGTCTTTGTTGCATGTAGCATGGTGTATAAGATCTTGAGGGTAAAGATTGTCTTTTTTTCCAAGACACATGGCCCGTGGTGCACAATGCCATCCATAAAATGTGCCTTTTCCTCCCTCACCGCTGCCCCACGATGGGTGAGCTTCCAGATGGTCTGTTTTGTTGCTGAAACACGTCCCGGGCTGGCCTCACATTTCCCACCCCAGAGTTTCAGTCCTCCCTCAGTACTCTTTTCTAGAGCTGTCTCGCTGTCCTCACACATCGATTCTTCCAGGTGAATTGTGGTTTAAGCAACAGTTAGGTTTGGATTTTCCCTAAAGTAGAATTCATTGTGTGGGAGGCAGCATGTGCAGTGCTGTCACTTGCATCATCTTTACTGCTCACAATGACCCGTGAGGAGGTGACACAGTGACCCTGCTGCATCAGCTCCTGAAGTCAGAGTCGCACTCTCCCCCTCTCCATCTCACAAGGCCCCACAGTGCTGTGAGCCTGGGTCATATTTCCTGCTCTCATCAGAGCCATTTGCCTAAGAATGTGACTCAGAGACTGAGCTGAAAGCTGCAGGTCTCCTGACTCAGGCCAGTCCAAGATCTAAGGCCGAGGTGGTGGAATTTCTTCCTTTCTCAGAAGCCCAGTCTCTGAAACTGGAAGCAGAGCTCTTGACTAACTGGAAAAACCACAGAAAATCTGGGGAGACCTGCGCTACCAGCTGAACCAGCTCTGTCTCCTGGCTCTCCAGACACCACATGCGGGCCTGGAGGGTGGCTCCTCTTTGCTGGTTTGTGTCCAAGATGTGGCTGATGAGGTTTATCCTGCTCTTGTTTTTCTGAGCCCATTGGTCCTCCACTTGGGACACAATCTCAAGCAAAGGCTTTTGGGCACTAACTTGGGAAAAGTCCCAGAATTTTATCTCCAAACCCACCGAGAGGCAGGTTGGCAGTAGCAGGGAGGGCATCAGACTGCACTCTGCCTGGAGATCTAGGTTCACACGTTTGTTTGGGGTGGACTTGGGACTGCTTGTTGCTAGGGCAGTTCTGATAGACAGCAGGAGGCTTTGGCCCTGACCTCACAAGATAGCTGGACCACAAACTTTCCAGTGACTGGCATCACATCAGACTGTGAGCCTTGCCCTCACACGATGTCCAGCTGGCATCTGTGGAGGCCTTACCGCCCACAGCAAGCACAAGCAAGCTCTTCCTTGGCTTTCTGCCGCCAGCCACCTGGAGGAGGAGCACCCCGGCTGTCTTAGCTGTTCAGGCCACTGCACAGACGGAAATTTATTGCTCCCAGTTCTGGAGGTTGAGTCTGAGATCAGAGCCCAGCCTGGTCTAGTGAGGGCCCCTCCCTGGTCAGACTGCCTCCTGTAGGGCAGTCCTTGTTAGAATAGGGCACCAACCCTGTTCGTGGGGGCTCTACCCTCATGACCTAATCACCTCTCAAGGCCCCACCCCCTAACACCGTCACCTTGCAGCGAGGATTTCAGCATGAACTTGTTTGCTGTGTTTGGGGGTAGGGGGGTTACATACGTTCTGTCCATAGCACAGTCCTGTGTGCTGCAGACACGGGCCGGGACTGTGAGATGAGGCCTGACAGCTCGTGGATGCTGAGGCTGGTGAAGGCTCTGCCAACACCCAGGCTCCAAAAGAGGAAGCGGGAACACAGAGGGCAGGTGGCAGGGCCAGGATGGGAACAAGGACCTTTTGACCACTGTTGTTCGTGGCCCCAGAACAGCTGCCTGAGGTGGCACCTTGTGTGGATCAAGCCCATGAACCAAAGGATCCTGATGTCTTGTATCCTTGACTTTCTAGGTGAATCTAGGATCCACCTGCCAAAAATGTGGCGGCTCTTGGCCACCCTCAGCTGCCTGGTGCTGCTGACCAGTGCTCGGGAGAGTCTGCATTTCCAGCCTCTGTCGGATGAGCTGGTCAATTTTATTAACAAGCAAAACACTACGTGGACGGTAGGCTGGGGACCTTTCTGCGCCCTGTGACTCCGGGGGAGGGCCTGCAGCCCTGGCCCACGGGACAGTGTGTCCTGGATAGTTGTGACCATGCCCACTGCCCTGTCCCCTTCCGTGTGTGTGAGAGCGGGTGGAGGTGCTTTGTGGGGTAAACCAGCTCTGGAAGAGCTCACAACCGGGGAGATGCTGTGAGCCCTGCTGTGGGGGTCACAGCCCATCAGTACCAGTAGCTCCAAGATTCTGCCAGCCCTGAGGCCTGCCGCTGAAGGAACCGAGAGATGAGGAATAAGCCACATCCAGGGCTGTGGAGGGTCTCTCGTGACATCTGCAAATGGTACAGGTCAGAGGAGACGCCCGTGGCCCCAAGAGCTACCTGTAGCCATGCGGTCACTCTGGGTGGGTCCCAGGCTGCTGTGACAGAATCCCACAGATCAGTGCTTAGAAACAGACACTTAGCACTCACAGCCCTGGAGGCCGATGTCCAGGGACAGCCTTGCAGCACGCTCAGGTTCTGGTGGGGGCCCTCCTGGGTGGCAGGTGGCCAGCTTCCTGTTGTGTCCTCCCCTGGCCCGAGGGGCAAGCTGGCTCTCTGGAGTCACCTTAGAAAAGGCCACTAATCCCATTCATGAGGGCTCCACCATCATGACCTACTCACCTCCCAAAGCCCCCCCCTCAGCACCATCACATTGGGGGTTAGATTTCACCCTGAATTTTGGGGGGACACACCTCTGTTCTATAGCAGTGCCAAGCCCCCTTGCTCTACTGAGTTGAGGGGGAGCCCCTAACCTTCTGAGATCTTGGGTGGGCAGTGTGCATGCTCCACCCCTTCTTTGGAAACCGTCCCCCCTCCTTCCCCCTCACCCCAGTTGGTGGGTGACTGCTGTGAGTGTTGCTCTTTTCCAGGCCGGACACAATTTCTACAATGTGGACCTGAGCTACGTGAAGAAGCTCTGTGGCACCTTCCTGGGTGGACCCAAGCTGCCCCAGAGGTCAGTGCCGGCTCCCGGGGAGGGTGCTGTGTGAGCAGAGCAGGGAAGGGGGAGGCAGGAAGGCTTCTCTAGCCTCCATAGGCCTCACTCCCAGAGCCAGTCTCCTACGTGCTGTCCCAGCCTTGGGGGGGCAGGCCCCAGATCTGTGTCTGCAAGACTTGAATGAACCCAATCTTGAATAAGGAAAATCTAAGAAAAGTACCATGAGCCTAATGTTTTTTATAGACAGCTCTGCAGTTTGCATTTTCAGGTAGTCGTCCCTCTTGAAGGGAGCCTTGGGAGAATCTAACAGTGAGGATGGGATAGTTAAGCTGTGGGACGCTGACAGTTGTGAAGATGTTAGAACATTGCTGAACCCGGGCAGATGTTTGGTTTGGGGTGGAGTTGGGGAAGCAAGACGTAACATTATCTGGACCCTGGAACTGAAACTCTTAAAAAATATCCATAAAGTAAGTGTCAGTAGAAGCACAGAATGGTGTCCCATGGAGCAGTGGAAGCGGGTTTTGTTTTATAGAATTCCCAGGGAACTCCTTGCACACGCCTTCTTCTGCACGTCCAGTCCTCTTCCAGGCTGCAGTCAGCTGGCCTTTGAGGGGATGGGGGTGGGCTGCAAGGTGACAACTTGTGACAGAGATCTTCCTTTATCTAGAGCTGCTTTTGCTGCGGACATGATCCTGCCCAAAAGCTTCGATGCCCGGGAACAGTGGCCCAACTGCCCGACCATCAAAGAGATCAGAGACCAGGGCTCCTGTGGCTCCTGCTGGGTGAGGCCCTGCTGGCCGGCAGGGGCAGGGGACAGGGGGCAGTGACCAGGGAAGTTGAGGTCAGACCAGCTGTGGCGAGTCAAGTTGTATAAACCTGAGTTACTCTGTCCCTACTAGTATAAAAATATGCAGGATCCCTACAGTCACGAACTATTCCAAGGATCAGGGGAAGGGTAGACCCTGCTCAGGGCATGTTCCATGTGTGGGTTGGGAAGCAGTTTTTATTTCTCTTTGACACGCTGTTCCAGGCCATCAAGAAATACCATTAGCTTTGACCCCTCCTCTGCCTCATGAATAGGCATCCTGTCTGTATCACGGGGCTGTCTAAATTTTGTTTACTTGGGTAAGATACATATGATACAAGTTTTAACCAGCTTTATCATTAAACATACCCTTAGGTGGCATTGGGTGCATTCATGCTGCTGTGCAGCTATCACCACCCTCCGTCCACAGATCTCTTCTTCATCTTGCAAAACTGAAACTGTCCCCACAGAACACTGACGCCCGTTCCCCTTCCCGCACCCCTGACAGCCACCCTTCTGCCTTTCTCTTGTGATTTTTTTTTTTTTTTAATCAGGAAATCAGTTTTTATAGAGTAACTTAGAGGGCGGGAGTGGGAAGCGGGGGTGGGGGACAGCAGTCCAGGAGCATTTGCAGCTGCATTGCCCTCTGGTGACAGCTTTATAGTTAACCCAGGGTATGGGGTCAGGGGTGTAGGTGCTTGGAAACAGGAAGTACATTCTTTAGATGCGTGAGTGGGTAACTAGTCTCCTTGGTACTAAGAATACATCAGTGAGGGTTTTCATCACTGGGGACCAATACCGTAGAAGGGGTCTGGGGATTATTAGACAAAATCTATGACAGACAAAGCTTTTGATGACAGAAGCCATTTACTGCACAGTGATGTTCTGGGTGGGGTCAGTGAAAGGACCAGAGAAGCCCAGGATGGCATCACTTATGCTCACAGCCATACACACCATCCTTGGCTTCTTTTTTTGTCTCATGATTTTTAACTAGGTTGAGCACCTCCTATAAGTGGAATCACACAGTATGTGTCCTTTGCGCAAGCTATATTTCATGTGAAAAGCCAAAACCCACACGTTTGAGACGTGAACTGAATGCCCAGGTGGAGGTCGGTGGGAGACTGGTCTCTTGGTTTAGAGCCTAGCTTGGGGGCCAGGACCCTCACCTGGCACGGTGCCCGCTGAGGTCACCAGGGTGGTGGCTGGAGGGCCCGAGGCGGTGCAGGGGCAGGACTCAGCAGCCTGGGGCTCTTCCCGCAGGCGTTTGGGGCTGTGGAAGCCATCTCTGACCGGATCTGCATCCGCAGCAACGGGCGTGTCAACGTGGAGGTGTCCGCTGAGGACATGCTCACCTGTTGTGGCGACGAGTGTGGGGATGGGTGAGTGTGAGCCCCCAGGAGCCCCACACATGGACCTGACTGGAGGGCTTCTGCATGGGTGGGGGGCGTGGAGAGGTAGGTCCTCAGACAAGGTGATGATGTCACTGCTGAGACATGGGGGGACCCCTTGGGTTGGAGGCAGGCCCTGGAGGCCACTGCTTTCCCAGAGGTGCCCCAAACCAGGCTGCCTGGCCACCAGTTCCAAGTATAGGCGGTAGGTCCCAGCAGACGATCTCTGTGTAGGTTTGGGTTCTGGGTTTTGTCATGCTTGTTCCCCTTTCCTGCTTATGGAAGTCGGATGGCCTGGGGCCTGTCTCCGTCTCTGTCATAAAGGATGATGGGTCCCTAGATCAGCCACATTAGTAACCAAATCCCCAAGTTCTGCCAGCTCTGGCCTTGGTTCTGCAACAGTGGTTCTAGTTTTTTAAAAAAGAAAAAGTGCTCAGGTCTCACCCCACCCCAGTTAGATCGGCGCCCTGGCATTGGTGTTTTTGTAAGTGCCCCGGGGGTTCTGCTGTGCTGCCCTTGGGCAGTCCCTGTCTAGACAGGACATTGCCTGCCTGTGGAAGTGATTATGAAAGTACTTCTGGGGAGTTCCCATTGTGGCTCAGTGGGTTACAAACCCACCCTAGTATTCATAAGGATGTGGGTTCAATCCCTGGCCTTGCTCAGTGGGTTAAGGATCCGGTGTTGCCGTACGGGGCTTGAAGCCTGTGTTGCTGTGGCTGTGGTGTAACCCGACAGCTACAACTCCCATTCAAACCCTTGCCCAGCCTGGGAACTTCCATGTGCCTCGGGTGTGGCCTTAAAGCAAAAAAAAGCACTTCTGTCTTCTGGAGTAGCTCAGTAAGGCAGGCCTGGGAGCTGGGGTGATTGCCTCTGAGAGGGGGCTTTCGGACCAGGGTGTGTTGGGGGATTTCGGATCTGGAAGGACTGTGGGGCAGTTGCTGAAGGCAGTGGTGGGTCCACTGGCCAATGATGTGGGGGCAGCCAGAATGACCCTGGTGCTGAGTTTAACAGACGGCTCTTTTCTCAGCTGTAACGGTGGCTTTCCCTCTGGAGCCTGGAACTTCTGGACAAAGAAGGGCCTGGTGTCCGGGGGCCTCTATGACTCGCATGTGGGTAAGTGGCCGGGTGGGTTTTATAAGCAGGAAGTGACACTGGTCATTTTCCCCTACAAAGTGGAGGTGAAGGGTTGTGGGCGGGAAGGCTGGGCTACACGGTGCAGCAGCCCGGCTACGGCAGAATTAGCAGCACCAGGAGGAGGCGTCAGCGCCACAGACTTGAGGGGAACTTGCCCCTTAGCTGGGCCCAATTCTTCTCTCTGGCCTGGAGGGACCTCTGAGGGGCTTGCTGCCGACACCCCCCCTTTCTCCGGGCCCCCCAGGTTGCAGGCCCTACTCCATCCCACCTTGCGAACACCACGTGAACGGCTCCCGGCCCCCGTGCACTGGGGAGGGGGACACCCCCAAGTGCAGCAAGATCTGCGAGCCTGGCTACACCCCGTCCTACAAAGAAGACAAGCACTTCGGTAAGGGGGGGGCACCCCCCAGCCATGGCCCGGGCCCCAGAGCCTGAGTTAGGAGTGCAGGATGGGGCTTGACACCATGGTCCCTCCCTTGCCCAGGGGAGCAGACCCTGCCTTCTCTGCCCAGCCCCACCCTGGAATTAGCTGGGAATCTCGCCTCCGTCACAGACCCTCAGCTTCAAAAGAGAGGGCCCTGCGTTTATAGGGGAGTAATTTGGCCTAAATCCTTCTGGGACCACCTGCCCTGCTTCCAGGAGCTTGTGCTCAGCCTTCTCCCACCTCTCAGCCCCCAGATCTAGCCCAGTCGTTCCTCCCTCAGAGAATCTTAAACACAGAGACAGATGGAAGCAGACACAGATGGGCAGAGACACACAGATTCAGAGACACACAGACACAGATAGATGAACATAGAGACACAGACAGATGGGCATAGAGAGACAGAAACAGACACAGAGATGGACACAGATGCAGAAAGAGGCAGAGATAGAGACAGAGACAAAGAGACAGAGCCAACCAGACAGACAGCCACAGAAAACAGACAGGCACAGACAGATGGGCACAGAGACACAGAAAGATCATGATAGAGCCAGCCACCCAGAGACAAACACAGACAGAGATAGAAAGTGACACAGACAGATACAGAGACAGACACACAGAGATGGACAGAGGCATACAGATGGAGACAGACACAGAGGGACACAGAGACACACCAAGACAGAGATAGAGGCATGCAGAGACACAGACACAAAAAGATGCAGAGCCATCCACACAGGGACAGAAACAGAGACACAGACAGATGGACAGAGACAGAGCCAGCCACAGAGAGAGACAGGGAGAGGCAAGGGCAGACAGAGACATAGAGGCACAGAGATGCATACAGATGGGCAGAGAAACACAGAAAGAGACAAGAGACAGCCACAGAGATGGGAGAGGCAGACAGGTGGAGAAAGATAGATGGACAGACACACACACAAAGAAACAGAGACACAGACACAGAGACTGACACACAGGAGATGGACAGAGACAAATGCAGTGACAGACACAAATGGATACACAGGCAGTGGGCAGCCCCGCTGGACCACCCCCACCTGGTGGCACCTGTGAGTCACACGTGGGTGAATGAGTGAGCGCATCTAGTGATGCCGCCCCTCCTGGTTGTTCCTTGCAGGATGCAGCTCCTACAGCATCTCTAGGAACGAGAAGGAGATCATGGCGGAGATCTACAAAAACGGCCCGGTCGAGGGGGCCTTCACTGTGTACTCGGACTTCCTGCAGTATAAGTCTGGTGTGTGTCCACCCCAGCAGCAGCTGGTGGGAGTGGGAGGTGTGGGGTCTGTATCCTGGCTGGCAGGACTTCCAGGGTGGGGGAGGCGGGCGAGCAGGAGCAGGTGTGCCCCCTGCCCTGTCCTCGCTCCCACTGGCATCCCCTTCTCCTCACCCCTCCTGAAGGAAAGGCCTCTCTTCGGGGGAAGCCTTTCCCACTTCTGTCCTCTTTCATGGCTCCAGCATCGTACTCACGTTGTCACTGTAGTTCCTCCATGGAGACTGGGCGACCTTCTTTGTCTCTGTCTCGGCAGAGATTTAGCATCATGTCTAGCACCCAGTGGATGAGGAGACGGGGAGCTCCTTGCTGTGGGGATTCGAGCCTGGGGGGACAGGACAGTCCCTCGGAGAGAGCTTAGAACCCCCCATCCCAAAGAAGCAGTCGGTGCTGAGGGCCTATGTCTCAGTTTACATCCAGTTTCTGCTGGATGAAACCACCAAAGCTCTCTAGTCTTATTTTTTAGAACAAGATGCCTGGCAAGGAAAGAATTTTAAAGCCGGCAGTTACTAACACAACTTCCACCAGCTCTGTATGAGAGGCTGCATTTCCAATTTGATGACATAATTAACTAATGAGGGCGTAGCTTGGTGGGCCAACCCTCAGACCACCTTAGCCCTGTCCTTCGTCCACCAGCAGTGGTGGCCTCCACCCTGCCTCTCCTACATCACCTCTCCAGGGTGGGCCCCAGAGCAGCATTTTTTTTTTCTTTTGGTCTTTTTGGGACCTCACCTGCAGCATATGGAGGTTCCCAGGCTAGGGGTCCAATCAAAGCTGCAGCCGCTGGCCTACACCACAGCCACAGCATTGCAGGATCCGAGCCGCATCTGCAACCAACACCACAGCTCATAGCAACCCTGGATCCTTAACACACTCAGTGAGGCCAGGGATCGAACCCACACCCTCGTGAGTACTAGCCCGGGTTGTTACCATTGAGCCACAGTGGGAACTCTCCAGAACAGCAGTTTAAAACTCTTTAAACCACAGAAGCCTTTTGACAAAGTTATTACTGCAGGGAGCCCCACCTTGTAAAATGGACAGTTATTGGTATTTTACCGTTAAATTTCCTATTTTCTTTTTCCCCTTTTTTTAGGATTGTACCTGCGGAACATGGAAGTTCCTAGGCCAGGGGTCCAGTTGAAGCTGCAGCTGAAGCCTACACCACACTGACAGATCTGAGCCACATCGAGACCTACACCACAGCTTGTAGCAACGCCAGATCTTTAACTCACTGAGTAAGGGCAGGGCTTGAACCTGCATCCTTGTGGACACTGTTCTTAACCTGCTGAGCCACAACAGGAACTCCAAATTTATTTCTTAAACTAGAATTTATAACTTTAGATTTGAAAGCAGCCAACAAGCACATCTTATTGGACTCCGTCTTAATATTTACTTGGCATGTTTTAGTGTGTTGGGCTTTCAAAAATGTATTTAAATAACTCCCGCGTGCTGTGGGAACCCCAGCCTTCCCCTGGAACACCAAGCCCATCCTTCTCCCCCACGACCTGTGAGCACTCTAACATCTGCCCTCACAGGGGTGGCCGCCCAAGTCGGAGGGATGCTGGGAGGCCAGGTGGCGACCTGGGTCTCACCAGGTTTCCTCTTCTCAGGAGTGTACCAGCACGTCACAGGAGACTTGATGGGAGGCCATGCCATCCGCATCCTGGGCTGGGGAGTGGAGAATGGCACCCCCTACTGGCTGGTCGGCAACTCCTGGAACACAGACTGGGGTGACAATGGTGAGCGCACCCTTCCTGTTCATAGGGTCTTGTGAGCCAGAACATGGGGCAGAGGTGTCTTGTCTCTCTGGGCCAGCTACACAGGCTCCACAGGTGCTGGGGACCTGGGGGTTCCCGTTGTCCCAAGGGCAGTCTGATCCTGAGAGAGGGGGTGTGGACCAAGCATGGCCTTGCACCAGCTGCCTGTCACGGTTCCCCACTATATCAGGTACAGGGACGAGTGGCATCCAAAGGCCTGGCAGGGGTGGGCTGCCAGGCAAGCACAAGCCAGTAGACAGCCGTGTGACGCTGGTAATGGCTTTGGGGCTGGTTCTCCTACTTCCACTGCTGTGTCTTTCACGGGGGAGCCAGATGTGTTTACAGAGCTCAAATCCAAGCCTACTCAAGGTGTCTGCTTTCTGCTTTCCAGGCTTCTTTAAGATCCTCAGAGGACAGGATCACTGTGGCATCGAGTCAGAGATCGTGGCTGGAATCCCATGTACTCCCCATTTCTAGAAGTGCTGATCTGTTTGGCCGCCCCTGGGGCAGTTTTTCCCGCAGTATAGCCCTTGGGATTGGGGGTGTGATGGGGGGATAGGAAATGTCTTTTATTCTTTGAGTTCAGATAAGATGCAGGAGTTTTTAGACAGGCCTCAAGGACTGGGTCGGGCCAAGCCTCGTGTCTGCCATCAGCACTGTCTTCCAAGGAGACACAGCTAAGGCCTGATCAGGGAATGGACCGCTGTCACATCACAAACACCACAGAAGCCACCGCTTCCGCCGCCACCCGGAGAACGCACCCCTCCTCAGACTAGCTGTGTCCTGCCCGGTCCCACTCACTTCTGCCACGCACCCTCCCACACTCCCAGCCGCATCGCCTAGGAGCAGAACAGAGACCCCAGCATTCGTAGGTTTCCCAGGACTGGAAGGCAGAGCTCCTACCTGGACAGAGGCCCTTCTGAGCAGGCAGCTGCTAGACCTGGAGGAGGTTGAGGAGGTCTGGGGTGGCCCTGGGGAGAAAGCCACAGTCTGCCTGGGCCCCGCATCTGTCGAGCTTTGCGGAGTGGTTTACCCCATCTGGTCTTGTCCTTGGTGTGATTCCTTCTCAAATTCTAAGTCTTTATCACATGAGCACGTCGGGTGGTGGGAAGGGCTGTGCTGGTTCTACAGGTCATCTCCTTAAAGCAATGAAATTAGTTTGCAGAGAAACCAGTTTTTACTGTTTAAAACCACTGCTTCACCCTGTCAGTGTAACAAGGATGACTGCCGATAAAATGCCTCTCCTTCAATGTGACATCTGCGTTCTGGTGCATCTGGAAGATGGTTTGTTGCTGTCTCTAGACTCGTAGCTGCTGTCTCTCCTTAGCCCCCAGAAGAATCATGTTCCCACGGGCCCTTGAAACGCTATCCAGGGATGTCTTGCTTCAGTTGAGTGGAACAAAGTAAATACTTAATTTTAACGTCATTGTCTCAGCCATACTTTTATTAAGCTATAGTGTCTCTCTCAGTTTCCTGTCATTCTCAACCTTTCTCTGTAAATCCACCCTCTTCACTGTCCCAAGTCCCTACAAGCTCTGGCAGTAAGAACTTGAACTGCAGGAGTTCCCTGGTGGCCTGACAGTTAAGGACCCAGTGTGGTCACTGCTGTGGTGTGGGGTCAATCCCTGGCCGGGGAACTTCTGCATGCTGCGGAACAAAACTGCCACAAAACAAAAAACTTGTGCTGCATTTTACAAACCACATGCCAGTAGTGACCTGAGGCTTCCTGCAGGCGTGGCGTACTGGCCATGTTGTAGCCAATCCTGCTGGAAGGCCAGCTGCCCCAGGCCCCTTGGCCTTGGGAGTGGGGCAGGCAGTCCAGGATGAGGTTTTGTGAGCTGTCTCTTCAATTTACAATGCTGGTTTAGAATTACTTACTCCTTCACATAGTCCTAGTTAATCATACGCCAGTTCTTAAGGGACTGGGACACTGCCAGAATCAGCAACCCCACATGCCTGTCACGTCCCTTCCACCACTGGGAGTTGGAGTTGGACCAGCTCTTCTAAGACCCAGAAGCACGGGAGGTTTGACTTCTCATGTGCTTCAGCAGTGAGGATCAGAACTACCTCAAATAAGCTTTTAAACACTCGGTGAACACTGTGGAAAAGGTGATGAAATTCAAAGTACTTCCGCAATGTTCAACAAGGGTTACTTACCAAAGCTGCACATTCATCTCGTTATTTGTACAATTCCAACGAGAATACATTTATAACCTCAGCCAAGTCCTGACGTCTTCCAACCCACTCCCAAAGGGAGCTGAATCATTGTTTCGTAATTTCTCCCATGCCCATGGATTCATCTGCACCTCCATCCTCCTCAGAAATCAGCAGAGGCGTGCTAAGTGACCCCAAATGGACCTCAGGGCATCTGCACACTTGACCTCTGGAATCTTTGTTGGGAAACAAGAAGCAATATTTACTATTACTTTTTTTGGCCGAGGTATGCAGCAGCCTGATGTGGGTGGGAATCTCAGTTCCCAGACCAGGTATGGAACCTGGGCCACAGCAGGGAACGTGCCGAGTCCTAACCATGAGACCACCAGGGAACTCCCAAGAAGCAGTGTTTGTGATTGGGTTCATGTTACTTAAATTACCCCACTGATGCCACCTCCTTACCTCAGCTCAGCTCAGTAGGTGATGTTTTTCTTGGGTACCTCCAGATGACGGGAGTGACTGTGTTTTCATTCTTTCCGTGGAGAAGGGCATATTTTTAGTTCAGATGTAGAAGTTTGAGCAAGATAGTTCAACTTTCCCCACTTAATATACATCAGCCAGATAGCTGTAGTCCAGAGTCTTGCTACTCGGGAGGGTCCATGGACCAGTAGCATTGCCATAGCCTGTTAGAAATGCAGAATTTGGGGCCAGACCTGAATCTGCTTTTGCAATTAAAGACTCCAGGTGGCTCGTGTCCACTGGGGTTTGATGAACGCCTTAAAAGTGGTGGTTCTCAAACTGGTCTCCTGACCAGCAGCATTTGTGTCTCCAGGGAACTAGTGAAAAATGCAAGAGACCATTCTAGAGGCACTTCCCCAGACATGCTGAGAAAGCATGGTCCTGGCAATCTGGAAGCTTGGGGCAGTTGACTGAAGTTTAGGAACCAGTCTTAGAGCTCAGTTTCCAAAACTAAGAATAATCTGGAATGCCTGTTCATTAACAAATGTCTAGGGCCCCCTGCTCCAACACAACATGCACACCCCAGCCCCAGCGAAGTGTGTGTGCAGGTCTTAGCTGGGTCTCCAGGAAGCTCCCCAAATGTGGAGGTCAGGCTCCCGCGCTCAACTGATACTCCTTAGAGGAAAAACGCATTTAATCAATTACACTAAAAGCACAGAGTAGCAGGGATTGCCTGCCCACTTGTTTCTCTCACAAGTGTCCTACCTTAATAAATCTATTTCTTGCCTATCACTTCATCTCTCACCAAATTCCTTCTGTGCTGAGACACAATGAACCTGGACTTCAGTAAGTCCAGACACCAGAACTAAAACCCCCAACAAATGGACAAACTGCTTGATGAAGCGTGCTTCATTCCAGGAAGGACCGCCACAACCAGTCCTGGGGACACTAAATACCAGCTTTGAAAGATAAGGATCGCAGTAGAGGCATTGCATTATCTACAGCCCTAGTTCCCACTCCCCAAACTATAAAACCACCTCCTAATCTCTCCCAAAGAGGGCACAGTTTTTAAGGAATTAGCCTTGCAGTGCCCCCCTTTGCCTGGCAAAGCAATAGAGCTATCTTTTCTCCTTTACTCCCCCCAAAAAAGTATGGGGTTGCCGGCTTTAATGAATAAAAATACAGAATGTCCAATTAGATTTGAATTTCAGAAGTATAAATAAGTTCCAGGCAATGCTTGGGACCTAATTATACCAAAAAAAAAAAAAAAAAAAAAAAAAGTTTATGGGAAATTCAGGTTTAACTGGGCATCTTGTACTTACCTGGCAAATCTCAAACCAAGGTGGTTTTTGGTTTTTTGGGTTTTTTTTGCTTTTTAGGGCCACACCTGCGACATACGGAAGTTCCCAGGCTAGGGGCCTAATCAGAGCTACAGCTGCTGGCCTATACCACAGCCACAGCCACACCGGATCCTTAACCCACTGAGCGAGGGCAGGGATCGAACCCGCAACCTCATGGTTCCTAGTCGGATTCGTTTCCACTACGCCACGATGGGAACTCCCTCAAAGTTTTGATGCTTAAATTACTTGGAAGATCACTGTCGAGTCTGGCTTATAACTGAAGTGGCAAGTGACTCTGGCTTCAATGTGATAACTGGTTCACACAGGACTGAGCCTCCAAGGAACCCAAACTCAGCCCATCATCAGATGGCAGCACAAGAATCAGCACAGCGTCGGGACACGTGTGACCGTACAAACTGAACATCACCACTAGAACACACCTCATTCAGTGACTAAGTCACCACACAAAGAGCAGCAGCAAAAGAGGCCCGTACACCATGTACCCCAAGAGCACGGCTTCTGGAAAGGACTGTAATGCCCTGTGACAGGGATGCTCAGCCTGAGGGGCTTTTGCCAACACCTGTCCAAGTGGAGTCCCTGGGTGGGCCCAGGCCAAACCCCCGCGGTGCTGGGGGATCTGGGCTAAGTGCCCTTTGGCTTTCAAGCCAGTCACCTGAAAACATCTGCCTTTCTCAAGAAACAAACAAGAAAATGCCCAAAGCTAAAAATCACCCCCTGAATGCAATGACATTTCTGAGCGCAGCTAGGAGAACTGGCCACAGGTAGAGCAGCGGGCAGGGGCAACACCTGGGCCCCTTTCAGCAGGCACAGGTGGCCCCCACCCCTCACTCCGCCCCAGAGCTCCGTACTTGCCTGGCTTGTCCAGGCCTTCCAGTGAAGCACCCCGACACGGGCTGAGTAATTCAATCCTTTATTACAAAAATCTCAAAAATGATAGGGCCAAAGGCAATCCTGCCATTTTCTTCTGAAACCTAAGCTCCTTTTCTTTACACGAGGAAACGATGCCACCACCACCCAGCAGTTTCTTCCTAGCCCCCATGTGCAGAAAGCAGTCTGCATTCTTAGCAAACATGGGGATATTTCCTGGAATTTCCACATTCCCACCTACCACATTCAAGTCCACTGGAGGAAACAAAATGATGAGAAAAACAGGACCCCAACAAGGAAGAAAATCTACTTTGCATTCTACTAGGATAGGCATTCAAAAGATGCTTCAAATTAAATACATTTAATTATAATTCCAGCTGTGTTCACACTAAGAGCCATCTCCCCAGAGTTCCAGAGGCAGCCACTCTCCGACCTGCAGCCCCCACACAGCCAGAGCCAAAGGGTCCTTTCCCTTGAATCTTCTTCTTAATCCCACAGCACAGCTTCTACAGGGCCAGGCCCATGAGTTGTTGCAGGAGTGAGGAGGGTGGACGCCCACATCCATCCCTGAAGAGGTCGGTGGTCCTGGCGCCCTCAGTCCCCAGCCCCCGGTCAGTGCTCCCCGGTCTGAACGTAGTCCTCTGTGACCTGCGACAGGGTGCTCAGATACTGCCAGCTCAGGGCCGCCAGCAGCATGACGAATGACAGGTAAATGGGTGAGTAGTGGCTTCGGGAGATCAGCTGACAATTGGGAAGATTCTGTGTCCTGATGGTGGAGATGATCTGCCTTGTTTTGGCCGAATAAGGGTCCGAGTCGGGGATTCTGTGATAAATCTGTTAAAGCAAGAGAAAGAGCAGTAAGTCCCGGGCACCTTATAAACCTCTGGGAGCCCTTCTTACAACAACCTGAGCAACCAGGTGGTTTATGCCCATTTTACCAATAAGAAAACTGAAGCTCAGAGGAGGCAGAAGTAATAATAACCCAAACTCGCTCCGGTAATAAGGCCGGATGTCATCCGGGCCTGTGATCCCACGGCCTGGCCTGGGAACAGGCAGCGTGGCCCCACTGGACTCCACCACCCGCACCTCAGAGCCAGTAATGTCCACACTGTCTGATGAGGCTGAAGAAGGGAGACGCAGGGGAGGGAAACGGTACCGTGGACACTGAGCCAGGACACTTGGGTGAGCGAGAAAGAATCTGAGGTGGGCAGCAGACAAGTCACGGGAGGAGCCTCCCTGTACTGAGCGCCCACCCTTCTGGAAACTACCAGAATCACTGCTGAACCCAGTCCCTCTGCACATCTATAACCACTGCCCTGGTGAGGCCCTCAGGGCCCCTATCTGAGCTTTCCTAGCCTCCAAATCGCTCTCCCATCTCTCTTTGAACCTTGAAATGCACTCATCTGCTCTCCACCCCATCACCAGAGATCTAAACCCCCCACTGCGTGCAGGCCTCAGAGCTTCCTACTCCTCCTGAGGGTCCTGGGACCCCCTGCCCCTCCCCAGCCTCGCCTGCTGCCGCCCACCTCCCTCTGCACTTTCTAGTAACAACTGCTGCTGTTTGACATGTGCGATGCTGCTGTGCACTTCTGCTCCCTTCCTTGCTCACACCATTCCCTCTTGCAGAAAGGCTCCCCCCACATTCCGACACCAGGCAGACTCTAACCTTTTGCCCAAGTCTCAGCTCAGGTGTTCTGACTTCTAAAAAACCTGACCAGAAACCCAGGTTGGGCCAAGTGCTGCCCCCCCAACTATCACCCCCGTTACATACCCTTCCCTGTCACCCACATGGAGCCATCTGCGTGCCTCTTCCTAACTAGACTGAATTGTGAAGGCACCAGGGCTTACTCGTCTGATCTCTAGCCCAGCCCTGTGCATGGCACAGAGCAGGCCACCATAAACGTTCACTGACTCAAACTGACCAACCTTAGAGGTTACAAAGGCGGGAAGTGACTGCAACCTAGGCCCACACAGTGGCGGAGATGAAGAGGATGGAGCACGCATGTGAAAATTATTACTTTCAAATTTTCATGATACTATGGGTGTTTTTTCCCACAGACACATCCTATATTCTTGCCACCTTCCCCCCAAAAGGCATTGCTACAATCTAACAAAACAATAAAATATGCATATAGGAATATGTTAATGATACCTAATATTATGTTATGAAAGATAGCTATAGAGAGAAAAATACATGGGGATGAAATGATAATTCCTTATTTCTTTTCAAAAATTTTAGATGAAGTTATTATGCTTATAGAAAAGCAACACAAAAAAAAAAAAAAAAAAAGAATGATTTACTTGTGGCACGTGGGAGTTCCCTGGTGGCTCAGCTGGTTAAGGATCTGGCCCAGTCATTGCTATAGCAGGATCACTGCTGTGCCGTGGGTTCAGTCCCTGGCCCCAGAACTTCCACGTGCCAAGACTGTAGCCACAAAAAAGAAAAAAAAAACAAGCAATACAAAAATAAAGAAATCAAAATACCCTTACGTTACTTCCCCTTCACAATGCCCTATGCTCATAAGCCTATACATGTAAATGTACAAACTCTCACATTCATATATTAATGTAATAATATGATATACTGGTAGTTTCTTTCATGCTTCTTGCTCTGCCCATATAAGCCTAAATATAGACACAAAATGTCATACAGATGAATTACATGTTACATGGTCTATAAATAATACATAATGTATAAATGATTCTATGCTATGCATATAAAATCGGTTATAAAACATATTATTCTATAATTTGACTTCTTTCACTCACATAACCTTTATTTTCTTTTTACAGCTTGACTTGCAGCATATGGAAGTTTCTGGGCCAGAGATTGAATTGGAGCTGCACCTGTGATCTGCTCTGCAGCTCACAGCAACACTGGATCCTTAACCCACTGAGCAAGGCCAGGGATCAAACCTGCATCCTCACAGAGACAACGCTGAGTCCCTAACCTACTGAGCCACAATAGGAACTCTATCTACCCACATAGTATTTGATGGACCTTTTTTTTTTTTTTTTTTTTTTTTGTCTTTTGTCTTTTTAGAGCCACACTCACAGCATATGGAGGTTCCCAGGCTAGGGGTCTAATCAGAGCTGTAGCAGCCGGCCTACACCACAGCAATGCCAGATCCGAGCCACGTCTGCGACGTACACCACAGCTCATGACAACACCGGATCCTTAACAAACTGAGCGAGGCCACTGAACCTGCAATCTCATGGTTCCTAGTCAGATTTGTTTCCGCTGCGCCACAATGGGAACTCCCTGATGGACATTTTTTAATGCTAGAACCTGTAAAATAATGTCATTCTTTTTTTTAAACACAAGCTGCATAGTATGAATGTACTACAACTTAATCAATTCACTCTCAACAAGGCTTGAGGACAAAATGCTCCAATAAGCATCTCTGCACATTTTCTGGTTATTTTTGTAGGCAAAGTCCTAGAATTGCTCCCTCGCACAAAGTTTTGACAGGGTATGAAAACAAACAGAAGAGCCAGGACATGGACACAGACCCCTGATGTGGGCTGGAGAGAACAGAGGACTTGGTCAAGCCCCCAGGTTACCTGGATCCCACGATGAGGCCAAAGGTAGTCATTAAACAGCAAAAGAGAAGTTTATGCCTGAGGTCTGAGCTGGAGCAACCACGTCAGGAGGAAGAAGCATGTGGTGGAGGAAGAAGGAAGCCATGGCAGCAGGTGAGGGAATCAGAAAGCTCTTCTTTGTTGAGAAAATATGAAAATGATGAAAGATTTCAAGGAAATACCAGCATCAGGGGCCAGAGGCCAAAGAAGCAGACGGGGAGGTAAGAGGCTGAACCTGCGGCAAGTGTCACAGAAGCTGGGCGAGGAAAGGGCTTCAAGAGGAGAAAGGAGAGAGACTCTCAGGGCCCAACAATGCAGCAGGATCAAGGAAGAGTAGAAAAAAGTGGTCATTAGGGAGATCCTAGCCACTGTAGTCTCTGCAACAGCTCAGGTTCAATCCCCAGCTGGGCACAGGAGGTTAAGGATCTGGAGTTGCTGCAGCTGTGGCTCAGATTCAGTCCCTGGCCTGGGAACTTCCATATGCTGTGGGCACAGCAATTGAAAAAGAAAAAAGCAGTCATTTTGGTCATCGAATCACTTGGGTAAGAAAAGCTCTAATGACAAGGTAGGAAACAAAGCTATCATAAAGTGGCTTGAGGAAAAAAAAAAAAAAGACTACCTTCAGAACACTACACTGGGAGTGCCCATTGTGGCTCAGGGGTAACAAACCGACTAGTATTCACAAGGATGTGGGTTTGATCTCTGACCATACTCAGCAGGTTAAAGATCTGGCACCGCCGTGAGCTGTGGCGTGGGCTGGCAGCTGTAGCTCTGATTTGACCCCGAGCCTGAGAACTTCCAGATGCAGCAGGTGTGGCCCGAAAAAGCAAAGCCGAAAAAAAAAAAAGAAAACAAAAACTCCTATACTTTCAAGAAGCGTAGCTCTGAGGGAAAGGAGAGGGAAGGGCAGGGGGAGCTGAAGTCCAGGAGGACGGGGGGCATGTTCTGGATTGAGGCACACCCGGCTGAGGGCAAGGAGGGGGTTTAGACAGAGAAGGTGGGGGAGGGGTGAGGGCACGCATGCGTGGGGTCAGGTCAGAGATGCAGCCGCTCTCATCCTGCTCGCAGGGTTCAAGGCACAGTCAGCTGAGAACGGGGTAGGGCAGGTACAGCCCTGCTCTTTCAACTGCACTCCCTGCTCTGGCCACAGCCTGACTCTGCGGGTGTGCTAGGAACTGAAATCCTGACACGCGCACAGGACTACACTCTTAGTCTCCCAGACCCACAGGGATTGAAGAGCCTGGTGACACTCTACTGCCCATGGCCAAACAGGAAGCTCTGCCAGCTTGAAAACACTGGCCCTCGCCAAGGAGTCAACTTTGGCAGAGAAGGAAATGGAAGCCTCTAGCTGTGCCTGAGCACTCACTTCTGTCCCAAAATAGCTCTTGGAGCTTCCCGCCAGCTATCAGGTACCCAGACCTGTTTCCAGCTGAAGCTGCTCCAGAGGCCACTGGGCCCTGGGGAGCAGCAACTCTGCTCAGAGGGTCTGGGCTTGGTGCCACCTCGTGCCCTACACATTGGAGCTGAGAGAGGAGGGTCCCGAAGACCCCTGCAGATGCTCTACTGTTACAGCCATCAGTCCATGGACCTGAGGGAGAAATGCCTTCCTGTCGATGCAAAGGACGGGGAGAAAAAGCAGGTTTGCAGTCCACATCCCCCCACCACAAAATGCCAGACAACTTGTGGATTTTCTACAAAAAGCCTTTTTTGTTTTTGTTTTTGTCTTTTTAGGGCCAAACCCACAGCATATGGAGGTTCCCAGGCTAGGGGACGAATCGGAGCTACAGCTGCTGGCCTACACCACAGCCACAGCAACTCGAGATCCGAGCCACAGCTCATGGCAACACCGGATCCTTAACCCACTGAGCGAGGCCACGGATAGAACCTGCGTTCTTGTGGATACTAGTCAGATTTGTTTCCACTGAACCATGATGGGAACTCCTCTACAAAAAGTCTTAATTTGATGGAGTTCCCGATGTGGCGCAAGAGGATCAGCAGCATCTCAGAAGTGCTGGGACACAGGTTCTATCTGCAGCCCAGCACAGTGGGTTAAGGATCCAGTGTTGCTACAGCTGTGGCATAGGTCACAACTGCAGCTCAGATCTGATCCCTGGCCCAGGAATTTCATATGCCTAGGAGCGGCCAAAAAAGGAAAAAAGAAAAAAAGTCTTAATTCGACATTTTATTGACAAAAGGTCCTTAATGCTGACATTAAAACCATGGTCACATACTACAAATGGAGACTGTCTTCAGAGGTTATTTCTGAGTCAAATCAACTGAAGTATTCACATTAATTTTCCCCCAAAATACCTTGAGTTTCATGAGCGTAACTGGAAACAAAACAATTGAGGTCCTTGATCAGAGGTCAGCAAACTTTCTCTTAAAGAGCCTAAGCAGTATTTTCAGCTCTGTGGCCACTGTTACAGCTGCTCACTCTGCTGCTCTGACAACATGGAAACAAATGGGAGGAAGTTCCTGTTGTGGCTCAGTGGTAATGAACCCAGCTAGTATCCATGAGGACTTGGGTTCAATCCCTAGCATCACTCAGTGGGTTAAGGATCTGGCTTTGCTATGAACCGTGGTGTAGGCTGTAGATGAGGCTTGGCTATGGCTGTGGTGTAGGCCAGCAGCTGCAGCTCCTATGTGACCCCTAGCCTGGAAACTTCCATATGGGCAGGTGTTGCCCTAAAAGAGAAGAAAAAAAATACATAAATAAAAAAGGAAGAAAAAAACAAAAGAAAAAGAAATGGGTGGGGCCATGTCCTAATAAAAACTCATTTACAAAATGGGGGGGGGGGTGTCCACAGCCATAGTGTGCCCAACATGGCCCTAAATCAAAATGCAAATTTAGGATTTAATTCCTTCTTCTTTTTACTTTGGCTGGGCCAGCGCATGAAGTTCCCAGGCCAGCGATTGAACCTGTGCCGCAGCAGTGATAATGCCGGATCCTTCACCACTAGGCCACTGGGGAACTCGAACTAGGATTTAATTGTAGTAGTGAAAGAAAAAAACAAATAAAAGCCAAATTTTAATATGGTAGTAGAACTGCCTATGACACCAAAAAGTTTTCTGAAACTAGTAATCGGAATAAAACTGCGGAACTAAATCTTCATTCTCTGAACTACAAACTACACAGGACATTTCGAATTTATATAAAAGGGAGAAACAGTGCCTTAAATGGCACTGTTTAGAAAGGGCAATTCAAGGAGTTCCCATTGTGGCTCAGCAGGTTAAGAACTCGACATAGTGTCAGTGAGGATGCAGGTTCAAGCCCTGGCCTGGCTCAGAGAGATAAAGATCTGGTGTTGTTACAAGTTGTAGCATAGGTCACTGACACAGTTATAATCCGGCTTTGCCTTGAGCTGTGGTGCAGGTCGCAGATGCCACTCAGATCCTGAGTTGCTGTGGCTGAGATGCAGGCTGGCAGCTGCAGTTCTGATTTGATCCCTAGCCTAGGAACCTCCATATCCTGCATTAAAGAAAAAAAGGGGGGTAAAATTCAAGCCCTCAGAATCACTGTGAACAGCCTAGGCCCTGAAATCAGCCAGATGTGGGTCCAAATCAAGGCCCCAGCCAGGGGGTCGGGGCCTGCAGTTTCCCTGATAATAATAGTACCCTCCTGTTCAGTTGCTCTGCCAGACACAGTCAGCCCTAAATGCATGCCAGCTGTGTGGTGAACCCCAACATTCCAAGTCTTGTCAGCAGCAATTTCTTGGTCAATGGCTGATCAAGTTCATCAATTCCCTAAAAGAATTTTAAGATTTTAAAAACCTGATCTGGAGTTCCCGTCTTGGCGCAGTGGAAACAAATCTGACTAGGAACCATAAGGTTGTGGGTTTGATCCCTGGCCTCGCTCAGTGGGTTAGGGATCCAGCGTTGCCAGGAGCTGTGGTACAGGTCACAGACGCGGCTTGGATCCCGAGTTGCTGTGGCGTAGGCTGGCGGCTACAGCTCCGATTAGACCCCTGGCCTGGGAACCTCTATATGCCACAGGAGCAACCCTAGAAAAAGGCAAAAAAACCCTGATCTTCTCTTACACCTTTTATAGGTGCCTCAGGAGGAAACACCGAAGCCCAATGCTTGTCAGGCAAGAGAAGAGGAAATGCAAGGAGATTGTGCAGCATGTGACGGAGATCAGAGGCAATGGCTGCTTTGAGGACTTTTGTTGAGATGAACCTGCTGATCCAAAGCACCTCTGGGGTAGAAACATAACCAGGGACTGGAAGGATCAGAAAACCAGGGACAGCAGTGATCTGTGTGTGTGCACTAGGCGGGGAGGGGGACTTTTGTTTTCATCTACTTCTGCAGTATTTCAATCTTCTCTAAGAACAAACCTAAGGATGGCAGGTCTCTACAGTACCAGACAGCAGTGGCCACCCGCACCCCAGTGTGACAATCAAAGCTGTCCCCTGACATTGCCTATGTCCCCTGGGGGAGAAGGAAGCAAAACCAGCTCCATTTGAGAGAAGCACTGCTCCAGAGCCTCGCCAGGAGAGTTCTAGCCTCTAACAAAAGCTTTTTTTTTTTTTTGTCTTTTCACCTTTTCTAGGGCTGCTCCAGCAGCATATGGAGGTTCCCAGGCTAGGGGTCGAATCGGAGCTGTAGCCGCTGGCCTACGCCAGAGCCACAGCAACTTGGGATCCAAGCTGTGTCTGCAACCTACACCGCAGTTCACGGCAATGCTGGATCCTTAACCCAATGAGCAAGGCCAGGGATCGAACCCGAAACCTCATGGTTCCTAGTTGGATTTGTTAACCACTGTGCCACAACGGGAACTCCTTTTTTTTTTTTTTTTTTTTCCGCAAAAGCTCTTTTGAACCAAGTCATACACATCCCCTCCCGAGCTGACTGGACTAGAACAAGCATGTTTTTGTTTTATAGAATCATCCTGGCACCTGAAATCTGCACTAGAAAATCTAGAAACAGTCACAGCTTAATGGACTCAGGTGCTGAAATTCTCCACACACTGGTTTCTCAACTGAGGTCCCCAATGTAATGGAAAGTGCTGGACTGCGTGTCGGGAAGTGGGGCCTGGGGCCCCAGAGCCCTCAGTCAGACGCTGCATCAACCAACAGCCACTAGCCTTGGCTTCACATGCCTTACCCGCAGCACAAGGCTGGGTGGCCTCTAACTTCATCTTCCAGCTCAAAAAATAAGGTTTTCCAAGGCCTGGCGGCTTCCTTTATCTCCTCTGACCATATGCAAGCTGTTCGTATTCTTCCTAATCAAGGACCCCACCCTGTCTCTGTGCCGTCACACAGTGAGTTGCTAGGATCATCTACTATCCAATAATGGAAGGTGTACATCATGACATTAGGAAATAAAAGCCCACCTCTTCCATGTACTGGTGTATTATGGCTTTGACAGCTGGCATGTTGGTGGCATCCATCATCAGGGTGACTGCTTGCCCTTTTCGAATCTTCACCACCCCTTTGAACACCTGCTGATTATTATAACAGGCAGCCAAAGTAGCAATGGCCATGACCTACAGATAGCAAGGAAAGAGAGAGAAAACAAAAATCCATTTTATTAAAAAAAGTGAGAGAATGCATCATAAGCAACTGTCATGAAAAGGAAAGAGATTCTATAGAAGGTGCCAAAGGGCTGAGATGTAACCAATCAAGAGAAAATACCCGTGAAGAAAGCATGTCAAGGCTACTTCCCCACACCTCCTGTTCTTGACAATACACAGTGCTCTTTGCAGTCTCAATTCTATAGTTTAGTCACTTAAGTTCCTTTTTTTTTTTTTTTTTTGCTTTTTAAGGCTGTGCCAGCAGCTCATGGAGGTTCCCAGGCTAGGGGTCTAATCAGAGCTGTAGCTGCCGGCCTACGCCAGAGCCACAGCAATGCAGGATCCAAGCCGTGTCTGCGACCTACACCACAGCTCATGGCAAAGCCGGATCCTTAACCCACCGAATAAGGCCAGGGATCAAACCCGAGTCCTCATGGATACTAGTTGGGTTCGTAACCCGCCGAGCCACAATGGGAACTCCCTTAAGTTCCTTTTTATTTGGAGACAACAAACACAAGCAACATTTTCCGTGCTAGGGCAATGAGTTATTTAGATATGAAAAATATATATTCCAACATACTATCTGGAAAATGTTTTCTGTTTTGGTTTTTCTCCCTGTTTTTCCTACAACAAACATAATCATTATACATTTTTTTTAAAAGTAGCATGGAGGGAAAACAAAAAATAGAGGGGGGTTCGTTTCCATGCTCAGAGCTAAATTATTTCTAGAATAGATGGAAACCTAAGTCAGGCATATAGATTTTATTTTTTATTTTGCTTTTCTCTTTCCTGAAAATCTATAACTTTTTTTTTAATTCTTTTTTTATTGTTATTTCCCCAATACAATTTTTTTCTACTGTACAGCATGATGACCCAGTTACACATATATGTATAGATTCTTTTTTCTCAAATTATCATGCTCCATCATAAGTGACTAGACATAGTTCCCAGTGCTACACAGCAGGATCTCATTGCTAATCCATTCCAAAGGCAATAGTTTGTATCTATTAACCCCAAGCTCCCCAACCACCCCACTCCCTCCCCCTCCCCCTTGGCAACCACAAGTCTATAGGCATATAGGTCCATCAACTGGTCAAGATGGGTCACTAGAACAAGACCAAACCACATTTCCAAATCTGTTAAATCCTATGGCATTTTTCATTCTATTTGAGTTAAAAACTGAAATAACTGGTAAAGACATTTGAAAAGTTTTAGCTCCTAGGACCACAAGTCTAGGGAAAGGACAACAAAAGTCAGGTGGTTATAACAGTCACATGAAAAGATGCTCGACATCACTAATGATTAGAGACATACAAATCAAAACTACAATGAGGTACCACCTCACACTGATCAGAATGGCCACCATCAAAAAGTCTACAAATAAATGCCAGAGAGGGTGCAGAGAAAAGGGAACACTCCTACACTGTTGGTGCAGCTATTATGGAAAACAGCATGAAGCTTTCTCAAAGAACTAAAAATAGAGCTGCCGTATGAAACTGCAATCCCACTCCCGGGCATATATCTGGACAAAACTGTAATTCAAAATAATACATGTGCCCCAATGTTCATAGCAGCACTATTCACAACAGCCAAGACATGGAAACCACCTAGAGATGTCCACTGATAGATAAATGGATAAAGAATATGTGATATGTACGTGTGTGTGTATGTGTGCGCGCATGCGTGTAAAATGTGGAATACTACTCAGACATAAAAAAGAACGAAATAATGTCATTTGCAGCAACATAGATGGACCTAAAATTCTCATAGTAAGTGCAATTAAGTCAGAAAGAGAAAGACAAATACCATATGATATCACTTATATGTGGAGTCTAAAATATGACACAAATGAACTGATCCACGAAACAGAAATGGACTCACATACAGAGAGGACAAACTTGTGGTTGCCAAGGTTGGGGCAGGGGGGATGGATTAGGAGTTTGGGATTAGCAGATGCAAACTATTATATATAGGATGGATAGACAACAAGGCCCTACTATATAGCACAGGGATTTATATTCAATATCCTGTAATAAACCATAATGGAAAAGAATGAAAAAGATGTAAGTATAATTGAATCACTTTGCTGTATGGCAGAAATTAACAATGTTGTAAGTCAACTACACTTCAATAAAATAATTTTTTTAAGGTGCTTAATTAAGACCTTTTTTTTTTTCGATCTTTTGTCTTTTTAGGGCCGTACCCTCGGCATATGGAGGTTCCCAGGCTAGGGGTCTAATCAGAGCTGTAGCTGCTGGCCTACACCAGAGCCACAGCAATGCCAGATCCGAGCCGTATCTGCAACCTACACCACAGCTCAGGGCAACGAGGGATCCTTAACCCACTGAGCAAGGCCAGGGATCGAACCCGCAACCTCATGGTTCCTAGTTGGATTCGTTTCCACTGTGCCATGACAGGAACTCCGAGACTTTAATAATAATAGCTTTAGCAGCGTTTCGCCCAGCACCTCTCATAAATCAGACTCAAAACCCTAGATTTAATTGTAAGGATAAGGATCAAACTAACTAGTTTAGAATAGCTGATGGAAAAAAAGGGTTCTAGGTTCCGGAAAGGAACAGACCTAACCTTAAGGCTAAGGGTGGTGGCTATGGGGCAAAGGAGAGGTGTTGTGAAACACACCTGCCTCTGGAAGAAGAAAATACCCTAATATCACCTTTTAAAGGTAAACACACAGACTCAACACTGTAAAGGCATTCTGAGCATCCCTAGCCCCATCCCAGACTCCCTCTGCCTTGGCCTCCCATGGACAACAAGAACTGCCCCGGTCCGCACCTGTGGGATAGCACAGAAGTTAAATATGCTCTGGTTTCTAAGTCGTGAAAGGTACGTGATGACGTCGGGGATGTGGTGCAGTGTACTGGTGACTAGCTCGTTCAAGCACTGCACGGCCAAGTCCACGTTCTCTGGCTTTGCAAAGTCACCCAACTTCTTAACATACTTGCTCCAAACCTAAACAGGAAGATGAAAACACAAGTTACCATGTACACAGGGGGACAAGGTACAAGCCACATGAAAGGATCTTTGCAAATAAGAACTATGACACACTGTCCAAATCTTTCCTAGCTGCTGCTTGGTCACCAAGACTACAGTCAAGGTCTGATCATTACCAAGACTAAGTATTTGGGGATGTGTCCCTTTGGGACAATCCGTGTAGCATGTACTAAGCAATACTTTGATGATCTCAGGCTGAAGAGGCCGCCTGTCATTCACAAGGCAGACTACTGCCTCTTCCTGAAAAAACAGCCAGCTGTAGCAACATCAGCTACAACTGCACTGCAAGCTAAGCAGTAAACATTCCCAAGATGGCCAGGCCTCAAAATAATTAATGATTAACATTATATGCCGGATTCTGATAAGAACACTGCTGAACAAGCATATCTAGGGAAGATGAGCCGAGTCTCTTCCGTGAGAACATGGTAATTGATCTGGGTAACTTGAAAGTAAAGTAACATCCTCACCTCCAAGAGTGCAATTGGTTTGATATCTTTAATGATATTATTTAGAGGGGTTCTCTGAAGCTAGCAAATAATTTACTTTCATTCTTGGATATTCTTAAGCTTCCAAAGGAATAATGCTTATTTTAACTTTATACACTCCCTCAAATATATAACTGGGCCTAAAAGGACTAAGATTCTAAGGAGAGTCAACTGTGTTATATCCATTACCTAAACCCCCTCAGATTGAGGTACTAGATCATGTTGCAGAACCTAGAAAAAAATGGTTAATGAACTCCTACGTATCTATCCATCAGCCTCAACAATCACTGATACTTGGCCAACCCTCTTCCATCCATGCATTCATTCCACATCCCCAGCTCCATGATTTACTTTGGCCACATTTATAGCCTGTAGAAGTTCCTGGTCCAGGGATCAAACCCGTGCTACAGTTGTGGCCTATGCCACAGATTCTTATGCCAGATCCTTAACCCACTGCATCACAAGGGAACTTCCCCCAAGATTCAATTAAAGCCCCCAGGAGTTCCCACTGTGGCACAATGGGATCGGCAGCATCTCTGGAGCAACGGGACACAGTTGGCCCCTGGCCCAGCACAATGGGTTACAGTGAAGAAGGAACACCTGCCCCCTACTTCACCTGCTCTTCTCAAAGGGACCCACCCCAAGGTCCAGTGGACACCTGCTGGCTCCCATGCTCATGTCTGAGACACCCCACAGCCAACCCTTGCTCTGTCTGCAAAGGCTCTGGTCGTATACAGGTTTAGTATGTGGAGTTGGTTCAGTTTTTCTCATCTTTTTTTGGTGAGAATCTGGGAAAATCCCCAAACTGTGATGCTGCTACCATCACCACCAGCATTTTGTAAAATCCAAAACTCCAGCTGAGAAATGCAGAAAAGATGACAGAACTAAGAGAACACCATCTGGCATCTCCATTCATAATGTATCTAGGCAGTGACCACCACGGAGAAGAAAAAGAACCCATAACATATAAGGAAAAGAAAATTAAGTTGTCATTAGATTTCAACAGCCAGTCTTTAAAACAGGACAAAATGGAGGGTAACACATTTAAGAAACTCAAAAATGTGAGCTAAAAACTTTATAGCCAGAAAAAGTGACCTTGAAGAATAAAGGACACAGACAAACTGTCACCAACTTGTATAAATACAGGGAATCACTGTTGTGATAGGTGTTTTCTATCTACCAGAGCACAGGCACAGACAGCAAAATGACTAGATGTCCCACAAAGACAAAGACTGGTGGTGAGCACAAAAATGAGACCAAATGAGGGGGGCAAAGGAAGATGCCTATCTGATCTTGCACTTTATAGACACTATTTGATCTGACACTTTAGATATAAATACAACAGAAAAATAGGGAATTAGCTAGCATATGCCAAAATATATTTTCAGTTGTTCAGTAATTATACTTGGTGGTAGCAGCACTAGAATCACTATTCAGACTGCAAGATCTATAATACGGGAAAAAAGCAAAAAAAAACAAAACAAAAAAATATATATATATATACACACATACATATGTGTGTGTGTGTGTGTTCTGGTAGATAGAGCAAAAGCAAAGCAGGCTAAGGATCTAGCATGGCATGGGTTTGATCCTTGGCCTGGGAACTTCTTCATGACACAGGTGCAGCCAACAAAAAATTATGGGATATACTAATTCTATCATCTACTATTTGCCAGAAAAATATGACTCTCAGTGAGATGTAATGTAGAAGAAAATATGTAATGGTACCAAGTTTGACCCGGAAATATCAATACAAAGTGTAAGGTATTTCAGCTTTAAAACTAAACCTACACAGTGACTATCCCGAGCTGGATGAGTCCAGATCCTAAGCAAAAAAAATGTACAAACTGAACTTGAAGGTCTCGACACACCACAGGGCAAGGAAGCTATCTGACTATTAGGGTCCCATCAAGAGGACGCAGAACACAACTTGAACCCCTTGGTGACCAAAGAGGGGAAATTTTGAGCTTTAATTGTGAGAGTAATTACAACAGATTGAACCCAACCAAATACGTTTTAGCCCATGTGTTCATAATGTTAACAAGAAATATCTAATTGGTCACCTTCTGAGGCTGACAGAAAACAAATTCGTTATCTTCGAAGCTGAGAAAAATTAAAGAATCAAATACATATACAGCCTTCCCTACGTTAACTGTACAGCTCAGTAACCAAACAGTAAGTGGGAGGAAACATCTCCTTATAAAATCAGTCCAGCCAGTAAAGAAAATTATAGCATTAAAAAATGACTTTTTGATAGAGAATTGAAAGGACTGAAATAAATCCTTACATTTAGGGTCAACTGATTTCCAACAAGAGTGCTAAAATAATTCAACTGGGAAAGAACAATTTTTTCAACAGATAGTACTGGGACAACTGGACATCCACGCAAAAAAAAAATTAAGCCACAAAATTTTGTCTTTTTTAAATACAAGAAAGTCACTTAAGACCACATATTATATGATTCCATTTACATGATAGGTCTGGGGGAGGGGTAGTGAAAATGTTTTAAAGCTGACTGGGGTGGTAATTACACAACTCTACGAATCTGCTACAAAGCATTGGAAACTAAAGAGTAAACTATTAGATGTGAGGCATATCTCAGTGAAAATGGTATCAAAAGACCATAATCAGGACAGCAGAGGCACACACCACCGTGGCTTTGGTCACTGTTTCTACAACTCTTAAAAGGAGCTAAATTTTGCTTTGATTTTTGCTTTTTGGCCGAACCTGTGGCATGTGGAAGGTCCCAGGCCAGGGATCAAACAAACCCCTGCCACAGCAGCAACCCAAGCCATAGCAGTGACAATGCCAGGTCTTTAACCTGCTGAGCCACATGGGAACTCAGGCTTTTTTTTTAGAGCCATGCTTTCGGCATATGGAGCTTCCCAGGCTAGGGGTCGAATCAGAGCTACTGGAATCAGAGCTACAGCTGCTGGCCTACACCACAACCACGCCAGATCCGAGCCAAATCTGTGACCTACACCACAGCTCATGGCAACACTGGATCCTTAATCCACTGAGCAAGGCCAGGGAATGAACATGCTACCTCATGGTTTCCAGTCGGATTTGTTTCTGCTGCACCACAAGGGGAACTCTGACTTTCTTATTTTAAGAGAAACTGTATCATGAGTTTGTATTGATATTTACAATCCACTTTAGGATTGTGGGAGAGTTTTTTTTTTTTGCTTACGAACTTCACTGTAACTTTTATTTTAGACCAAAAATATTTGTTTCTAATGGCGTGAACACAATTACCTACTTTCTTTCTTTTTTTTTTTTTTTTTTTTTTTTTTGTCTTTCTAAGGCTGCAAAGTTCCCAGGCTAGGGGTTGAATGGAAGCTGCAGCTGCTGGCCTACATCACAGCCACAGCAAAACCAGATCCAAGTGCATCTGCGACCTATGCCGCAGCTTGCGGCAACACTAGATCCTTAACCCACTGAGTGAGGCTAGGGATGGAACCCACATCCTCACAGATACTAGTCAGGTTCCTGCTGAGCCACAACGGGAATGTGTTATCCATTTACTTTATGCTACAAAGTTTCTATAATAGTTTCTGTATTTAAGTATCAATATTACTATTCACCATACAATTACAGAAAACACTTTACTTTTTGGTTTATCCTTTGATTTAAACTACATACACTGTTATACACTTTGCTTTTTTCACTTAATAATATAATATCCTGGGGCTCCCTCCATAGTGGTATCATTCTTTGTGCTCCACTGGGTGGAGAGACCATAGTTAATTCACTCAGTCCTGTATGGATGGACATCTGAGTCTTTTATAAACTCTAACTACTACAAACAAAGCTGAGGTCAGTAACTTCCTTAGAGTTTATCAAACTTAGGACAATCTGACACAAGCGGTATCTCTTATTGCTGTTAAGCTGTTTCATACATCCTTTTCTCTTTTTTTTTTTTTTTTTTGGCTCAGCGTGCAGCAGCTTGATAAGGGATCTCAGTTCCCAGACCAGGGACTGAACCTGGGCTGCAGTGGTGAAAGTGCCAAATCCTATCCAGTGGACCACCAGGGAACTCCCACCGTTAAGCTGTTTGAACTGACATTTACTAAAAGCACTCATTTTATTCACACCATCATCCAGTGGTATAAACAATTCTATTTCTTGGCATGGCTGCACACCAGCTTCACCTAAAGCTTGAAAAACTGTGATGTCTAAGGTTAGAGAAAGCTTTAATATGAGTTCTTCCTATCAGGAGTGAGGTTGATCACCATTTCAAATGTTTAAGGATAATTTGCATCTTTCTTTCCTTGAACTACCTGTTCCTATCTCGTTGCCCATTTTCTAACTTTTAGCAGTTTTTTTCATAACTTTTAGCAGTTCTTTTTATATTAGGAATATTGAGTATAAACAGCTGCAGTGTAAGTTCCAAATATTACCCCCACTTTCTCACCTGCCTTCCCCCCCCCCCCCACTGTAAAGGCACTTGGTTTTAGAAAAATATTTTATGGAAAACCAAAGGTAAATGCTGGGGCAAAATCAGGAAATGGTCGTAAGATTTCTTACCTTTCCTTTGGCATAAAATCAATTGTCAGACCCTTTCCTTTCCCTGTCCATTTTTAATTAAGTCACAGTTCCCCCCTTGTCTCTGACGATGAACATCTGGAGTGGGTGCCCAATTAGCAACTTTACCCTTTCTCACCACAGAATCCTTCTTTCTTGGAGGGAGTCCATTCTATGTGGATAGAGTAAGCTGAGTCTAGACTGAGTCGTCAGCCCTCTGGCTAGTAAATGATTAGAGAATGGGAACAGGAGCCAAGCCTATGAGCGAATCATGGGATGTTATGCCCATGGACATAACAGCTTGGAAAGCCTGTCCAAGACACAGAAGAGAACAGGGCCTTATTACATACACTGAGCCCCTGGATGAAGCCAGTTTCCCTGAAGGAAACTAAAGTGTAACCTAGACTACACATTCTCCTACACTGTCTAAGGTAGCATGATCTTTGTTTCTGTCACTTGCAACCAAAAGGGTTTGACGATTTGTTTTCAGAGTGCATTCAAGTTTTTCCCTAAATCCAAATCCTCTGCATCTTACTTCTTTCCCTTTTTTTTTTTTGCTTTTTAGGTCCATACCCAAAGTATATGGAAGTTCCCAGCAAAGGGGTCTAATTGGAGCTGCAGCTGCTGGCCTACATCACAGCCACAGCAATGCAGGACCCAAGCCACATTAGCAGCCTACACCACAGCTCACGGCAATGCCGGATCCTTAACCCACTGAGCAAGGCCAGGGATCAATCCTGCATCCTCATGGATACTAGTTGGGTTTGTTACTGCTGAGCCACGACCAGAACTCTCCCCTGAATCTGTTACCTCTTGAGGCCAAAACTCTCTTCCTTCTTGCTGGTCTTCCAGATAATCACGGATGATGTTTGTTTTCTGCAGGAACAGGCCCATGGAGTTGGCACGCTCTGTGTCTTCACCCACCAAGGGATCTTCTAACTCTGAGGCCGAGAATAGACGGGAAAGGCCAATTCCCACCAGCCCAGCAACGTAGTGACAGTACTGGAAAAGACAATGTTTAAAGTACTTTAATAATGAAACTTTTTCTCAGATGGAAATCCTAGACATCATTAGCTACAAAAACCAGGTTCCAAACAAAATGTACAAGACCTCATTTTTATTAAAAAAAATTAAAAAAACCACACATACACTATGTTAACATAAGCAGTAAAAAACATGCCAAGAAGGATGTGCACAAAAGATTTAAAAATGATCTCTGGCTCATGTGATATTTTTAGTTTTTTTTTCTGTATTTTCTACATCTGTATGATGCACAAGCACTGCTTCTAGAATAAAAGGTTATTGGAAAAATAAACTAGTATACCTTTTGATATCCAAAATTAGGAGTGAAGGCCATGGGAGAGAAAGGAATATTTTAACAGAAACTAGAATACTAAGTAGAGTTTAATCCTGAAGACATTTTAAGATCTCGCAGTGTCGCAAAATCCTCATTCTGTAGAACAAAGTACTACCACTGCGTTCTTGGCATTGTTTTAAGCACTCCGCATGTTCAATCCTCACAAACATCTTATGAGATACATTCTATTATCATCATTATCCTGCAGATGTGGAAACTGACAAACAGAGGTGTCAATTAACTTGCACAAGATCACTCATCAGGCCAAGCCAGAGGCCAGGGATTCTCAGCCAAGTTGTCTGGCTTCAGAGGAAGGTTTAACAATTTTGCTAAAACTGTCCTTCTCTCAAATGAGAGTTCAGTCAACATCAGTTTTTTTGTTTGTTTGTTTTTGGCCATGCCTGTGTCATGCAAAAGTTCCCAGACCAGGAATCAATCCACGCCAGAGCAGTAACCTGAGCCATAGCAGTGACAACACTGAATCCTTAACTCACTGAGCCATCAGCAAAAGTAACTTTTTTTTTTTAAGATTTTTTTTCTATTATAGTTGGTTTACCATGTTTTGTCAATTTCTGCTATGCAAGCAAATGTAATTCTTAATTGTCAAGGAATTTTTTTCCATAAAAGTAGTTTGTCAAAGCTATCCTCCCCTGAAAAGAGTATTCCAAGACAACTTAACACAATACTTTTTAAAGACTGATACACAGCTGAGTTACAACATATCAGTTAAGGTATATCCATAAAATGATGTCCATCAGACAACTTGAGAAGTGAAGATTATTTAGGAAGTTACCCTCTGGAGAGGAGCTAGGTAAAGACCAGCGGAGAGAGCGTCTGGTTGAAAAGAATACAAGGTCAAAGACTAATGAAATGGCAGAGAGAAAGCACCTGAACTATGTTCCAGGAGATGAAGGATCTGTAAAAAGATATGCTGAAATCAGAGACAAAGGAGCTGGGGTTAACTCCAAGAAACTGTGAAAAGAATTACTAGAAATTTAAAAAAGATTGGAGTTCCCACTGTGGCACAGCGGAAACGAATCCGACTGGGAACCATGAGGTTGTGGGTTTGATCCCTGGCCTCGCTCAGTGGGTTAAGGATCCAGCTGTGGTGTAAGCCAGTAGCTACAGCTCCAATTGGAGCCCTAGCCTGGAACCTTCATATGCCATGGGTGTGGCTCTAAAAAGCAAAAAAAAAAAAAGATGAATATATCCCTATTGTTGTCCAAGGAAAAGTATATTTTATATTAAGAGAATAGTTCTTTGGGTAAAAATACTTCCGAGAATGCAAGTATTCATTTTCCTCTAAAGCTGAACGAAAAGAAAAGTCTTTATGAGTACTCAGTTTTATCTGATCAGAACTTCTATTCAACGATCTATAATTAAGTTTCCTGAATAGATCCGCATAGCAGAAAAGGAAGTTACCGTGCAGATAACCAGTGCTGGTTCTTGGCCAGGAAGAGAAGCATTTTTAACTTTTAATTCATAAACTGATACCCTACCAGCAGTCATGCTCATGCTAAATTGTGGAGGCTAAACCAGCATTTCCAAAGATGCTGTCATCAAGTTTTGAGGCTGGAAAAATTAAGAGGCCAGACCTTGGACCTACACTCACTCAACGAATGTGCAGTAGCATGTCTTTTGGGATCCTAACCTACACACTAATTATTAAAATTGAACACAATTTAGAAGTTTAAAATGTCTTTGCTTCCACTGAGGTGGTAAGCCCCACAAAGGCCATTCCTATGGAAAATGGGCGAAACCCCTCCCCCCTCTCTTGTATTTTGAGTCATGTTTAGTCCCTGTAGTTAATCAGGTCACTTGGTCTAGAAAAGCACTCTCTCCCAGGCCCCTAGCCAGTATGCTTCATAGCTACTGGTCAGGAATAAATTCTGGCCAAAAAATGGCCATTATAACTGTGTTTGCCACATCCTCTGCTCTCAATGGCCCTTTCCAGCAACTGTCTCCTAAGGAAGACAACCTGGACCACATGGGTCTCCACCAGCCCTTCCCCATGCATGTGCATCTATAAGCACCACACAAAGAGAAAGGCGGCGTTCCTGCTGTGGCTCAGCCTCAGCAGGTTAAGGATACAATCCCGAAGTTGTGGCTTGGATTTGATCCCTGGCCTAGGAACTTCCATATGCCACAGGCATAGCCCCCAAAAAGGGGGAAAAAAAAAACCCACAAAGAGGGAGACAGGTGTCAAGAAACTTAAAGCATCTCACATTGTCTTATTTCTATAAAAAGATGATGAGAAGTATATATTAGTGAGGCACTGACTTCTCAGTGCAATATACCCATGATCCTAAGTTAGTACTTTTGGATTCTTATGGACTGTTTTTTGTTTCTAAGGAAACAGACACAATAGAATTTAACAGCCTAACTGATACCTACTTCTCTTAAGTATATGGGGCCAAGCTGGCACTGAATTTAAAGTAATCTTGTGCTAAGAAGGAACTGGAAATGACTCAGATACATAGACACATGGTCAGTAAGAGGGAAAAAAACAACAATATATTTTTAAGATGTGAAAACTACTTGTGCGGTGTCTCCTTATTACATGAAGTAATCCAGCTATTTATCTAAAATTTCATAGCTAGTCAGAGACACTTTCATAAGCTTAATGTTTGCACTTCTGTGTTATATCCCCTTTGGCCTAAATTAATGGTAAACTCTCCAGGGCAAGGATTATTTTGGATATTAAATCATAAGCATCTATTATGTGTTTATGATAACGCATTACAGCTGGGTTATAAAACCACCACTTCCTCCTCATTCTGAGTGTCACCATGAACAATGCTGGCTCGAGTGTCACCCACACCATTCTGCAGAGACACTGACCTTGTCCCACTCCCGTTCTGATGTCACGTGCTTATTCAAAAACTCTGCCATCCCGAATCCCATCTTCCGGCAAACGTCAACTATCACCACTTGATATTTCTCAGCCAGATTTCTAAACTCGAGGGCAATCTGAAATGGAGATAAGAAATAAAATACAAAACTTGTGTTAAAACTGGGAATCACACGGTATAGATGGACCGAAAAGCAAAGCAATGATAGAACTCATTAGTGAAGACTCCCAAACGGTTTGGCTATGTCTAACATCTAGGTTATGTTAGTTTTCTGTTTTGAATAATGAGCTCACCAAATTTCATAAATATTAAAAGAGTATAAAAAGGCTGAAGCTTCTAGACTCAAAAGCAGATCCTAAGTCTCGCTAAATGCTCATCTTTCTAATTTATGATAGATGAGATGCTTCAACATAAAACTGGACATAAGAATTGTAGGAAGAATGGAATTTCTGTTGTGGCCCAGTGGAAACGATTCCAACTAGGAACCATGAGGTTGTGGTTCGATCCCTGGCCTCAGTGGGTTAAGGATCCAGCATTGCTGTGAGCTGTGGTATAGGTCGCAGATGTGGCTAGGATGTGGCATTGCCATAGCCCTGATGTAGGCCAGTGGCTACAGCTCCAATTTGACTCCTAGCCTGGGAACCTCCATATGTCATGGGGGCAGACCTAAAAAGCAAAAAAAAACCCACAAAAAACAGAATTGTAGAAAGAATGCCTCCTTTCTGACAAGCCCACAAAAGGGAAGATTCCTTCATGCAAAAATGTCTTGGGCACTGATACTCAGCTGGGAGAGGACCAGAAACTCTCCCCTCTGGACTAACATTCAAGCAATGAGACCAGCCAACCATTTTCTATCATTGGTTCCCGAATTCACACCATGAAACTATAATGCCTCCCTGACTATAAGGATACACTTTTGTTTGTTTGTTTGTTTTGCCACACTTGTGGCATATGGAAGCTCCCCAGCCAGGGATCAAATCCAAGCTGCAGTTGTAACCTATGCCACAGCTGTGGCAATGCTGGATATTTAACCCAGTAGGCCACCACAGAGACAACACTGGATCCTTAACCTGTTGTGCCACAGTGGGAACTCCAAGGATATTTTTTTTTTAATTTCTTAAACAACTCAGTTTAGTTCAACCTGTGGCAGGCTATCCAACATTTTGTTTCCATGGCCCAAGCTCTAATGTAGAAAAGTAGCACTGATTTTTTTTTAAATGCATTGCAACTGTACCAATATCTGGCTTCAGTTCAAAGAAATATTTGTAAATTATCAAAACACAATACAAAACACCATGAAACTTCTCAAACGATATGCTACCAAATATTAACAGAGCCCACACAGAATACTGAAAACAGTGAATAGACTTTGCTAAGCATCTCGAGTGTGAGAAAGAGTCGGTCTGTGTTTACCAAAAGACTACCTTCAGTTTAAGGGTCTGGAAAACCAGCAGGCTCTGCAGGGCAAAGGGGTTCAGAAGCCTAAGGTACTTTAGGAGGACTCTTACGAACATCAACTGTTAAAACCTCCAAAATGCATACGATCAATCCAATCTCTCCAGAACTGTTTTTTCCAGAACAGCTGTTCCAAGACAAAGCCAAAAGATCATTCCCATGTAGACTGAAGTAAACGAGCAATTCTACCAAAGGTCATTTGAATCCCTGAATCTCCCAAAGACCTGGTCTTTCAACAGATCCCAGGCTGGGTCAGTTCTATTTATAAGAGAAGAGGAGAAAGGCCAGCGAGCTGTGGGAGGAGCAGCTCAGGCTTGAAAACAAACACTCCAAAATCAACACTTGGCTGCTGAATGGGAACCGACTTCAACAACTCCTTGGTACTTGCTACATACATAATTACAGAACTCAAAACATGAAAACAAAAATACCTAGGAAAGTGACATTAAAGAGCTCTCCGTTTCCCCAGAAACCACGGGGAGAGCCCCGAGGCAGCTCTGCCCAGTGAGGTCAGCTGGGAGGGCTTCTCCTTGCCCCTCTAAGTTATCCTGTCTCCCTGGTATAGGATATCTCTAAGGACCCAGGGACCCAAGCACAAGGACAGACAGCAGGGCGAGTCCACAGTATAACGGAGAAAGGCCAGATCCCAAGCAGAAGCAAGAGGAGCCTGGAAACAGAAATCCCCCTAATTATCAACCTTGGGATATTATGATCAAATCACTGGGTGATCCTACCTTCACCTATACCCAAAGTTTAATTTATGTATTTATTTTGGTTTTTTTACTTTTTTATTGTTTTTAGGGCCACTCCTGTAGCACATGGAAGTTCCCAGGCTAAGCATCGAATCTGAGCTGCAGTGCCTGGCCTTCACCACAAGCCATAGGATCCGAGCCATGTCTGTGACCTACACTGCAGCTCACGGCAATGCAGGACCTTTAACCCACCGAGCGAGGCCAGCCAGGGATCGAACCTACATTCTCAGGGACACTAGTCAGGTTCAGAACTGGCTGAGCCACAATGGGAACCCCCAAAGTTTTATTTTTAACCATGTTTTAAAGGGGCAGGAAAGTATGCCAGGGATTAAGCATGAGAGTTCTGAAGGCAAACCTTTTGGATCTAAATACCGGTTAACTTAACCCACTTAACTTCACAGGTGATTTTAGGCAAGGGGCTTACATCTCTGTGTCTCAATTTCCTCCTCTATACAAAATGTGAGTAACAATACACTCATACATGTCAGAACTACATTCCTATAAAATAAAGCACATGATTGGAGTTCCCATCGTGTCATGAGGACGCAGGTTCAATCCCTGGCCTTGTCAGTTGGTTAAGGATTTGGCATTGCTATGAGCTGTGGTGTAGGTCACAGAGGCAGCTTGGATCTCGAATTGCTGTGGCTGTGGTACAGGCCAGCAGCTACAGCTCCAATTCGACTCCTGACCTGGGAGCCTCCATATGCTGCAGGTGTGGCTCTAAAAAGACAAAATAAAATAAAAGCTCATGATAAATCAGTAATGAAATACATTTTGTAACTAACATCTTAATAAATGCATACTATTATTGCTATTAACATTAAAAATAATCTGTTGTTATACCTCAAGCCACATTTAGAGGTATATCTGTAAGACTACGAGTCTCCACTAGTACCAGGTGAAAAAGATACACTCTAATTTAATCCATAATATACAATGAGTGTTGGGAGTTCCCATTGTGGCTCAGTGGGTTAAGGACCTAGTGTAGTCTCCGTGAGGATACAGGTTTAATCCCTGGCCATGCTCAGTAGGTTAAAGATCTCGTTTTGGAGCTCCCATCATGGCTCAGAGGAAACAAATCTGACTGGCATCCATGGGGACGCAGGCTCAATCCCTGGCCTTGCTCAGTGGGTTAAGGAACCGGCATTGCTATGAGCTGTGGTGTAGGTCACAGACAAGGCTCAGATCTGGCATTGCTGTGGCTGTGGTATAGGGCAGTGGCTACAGCTCTGACGCAATCCCTAGCCTGGGAACCTCCATATGCCACAGGTACAGCGCTAAAAAGACCGAAAAAAAAAAAAAAAAAAAAAAAAAAAAGGAAAAAATATATAATGAGTATTCTAAAAAGTCTGGTATTCACAAATGAACACTAAAGCTTTATTTAAGACCCAGGTAGCATTTCACTGCAAATGGCCTGTCTCAGAATGTTCTGTCGAGGCTCAGCCCTGGAGTCCATAGAGCCTGGGACAAGAGCACAGGGGAGGCCCCCATACCATATGGCTCAAAATTTTTAAATTATCAATCAACTAATAACTTACCAAATACAGTATATTATCTTTTCCTGCCCTGACAAACATACCTTGGTAACAACCTGGAGGACTCGGGTATGAATTTAAAATTCGTTACTTATAAGGTATGGAAGAAACACATGTGATTCTTTATAAATAACAATAAGGCATGCAAATCCCAGAAAATTAGGACCTAGACCTACTTTTACTTTTCACTAGGTCCTACCTAGTCCTAGAAGGACCTACTACATGCGTAAGAGAAATCTGTGGGATTTTCTAAAGCTCAAGATTTTAATTAGAACCCACTTTACTCCAACAGAATGGACCAAATACCTAATATTTACAGAACACTCAGCATGTACCAGGCACTATTCTAAGTATGACCTTACTCAGCCTCGCAGGTCTCACTCTACAAATGAGGAAACTGAGGCACAAAGAAGTTAAGGAGTGTGTTCAGGCTCGCAGAGCTGCAGGTGGCAGGGGTCAGCCTGCTCAGCCCAGCTGTGAAGAGCCTGTTCCCCACCCCACAGCTGCCACCCATCATCACGCGCTACAGGCCCTGGAGGCCAGCAGTGCCACATACCTAAGCTGCGTTCCCGGGTGACCCAGCCTGAGCACCCCTTTCCATGACAATGGAATCTGAGTGCTTTTTCCACAGGAAAAAACGCTGGACTTTCAAACAGTATTCTGGTAATAACATTAGAGGCTAACCCCTGTCTAGGAGCTTCACTTCGGTTAACTCTTTCCATCCTCACAACACCGGGAGGCAGGTACCATCATTCTATAGATGAAGAAATTGAGGCTCAGGCAGGCCACGTAACCCAGCACCAGTTAACAAGACGGAGAGCGGCTTAAGCAACCCCATGGTCACACTAGGCTACACTGCTGTGAGACCCCTCGTTTTGCAGTTCCCTCCAGGCACTCAGGCTAGGTGATGACCACACCATCCACCATGCACACGACCGCATCCTGATACCGTTGGAAAGTCCTCCAGGACTTGTCGGTCCTTCTCTTTGCTCTCAGTGAACCGCCAGTCAGACTCGTAAAGGTGCAAGTGGAAGTTGTGTAACAGGGGGATCTTCTTCTCTATACTGATGGTCATGTCATCTTCCAGAGTGTCCAGAGCTCGGAGAACCAGATAAAATATGCACACTGCATGGCTGAAAGAAAGGAATAACTATTCACACATTGGAACATTCAAAGACATTTGTTTCAAAACCACATCTGAGCTCCCGCTGTGGTACAGTGGTTAAGAATCTGAACACAGCAGCTCAGACTGCTGTGGAGACATGGGTTAGCTCCCAGGTCCGGCTCAGTGGGTTAAGGGTCTGGCGTTGCCACAGCTGCTGCAAAGGTCACAGCTACGGCTTGGATTCAATTCCTGGCTCAGGAACTTCCATATGCCTCAGGTGAGGAAAACCCATATCTCATTTATGCCAGGCCATTTTCTAAATCCTCCTACTACACCCTAACTAAGAACTATGAAATGATATTCAAAGCTTTTCATACTTAAACCAACTTCTTAGCTTTCCTTTCTTAGATGGGAACAATGGACTTCTGTAATTCGTAAAAAATAAAAATAAAAAACCTACCAGCTGGATGTCACTACTACTCCTAGAATGAGTTACATTTAACCAATGCAGAACAACTGTAGAAAGACCAACAGACCCAATGTTTAGACAGAACTAGTATTTTGCAGATAAAGTCAAAAGACACAATAACTTCTCACCATAAATACTATCATAATTAAAGGCAGCTGGTCTAAGTCACTTACACAATCTGCACAAGGGCAACTTCAAAAGAATCAACCCAATAAACTAGAAATAAATACAAAGTAGCCTAAATGAAGCCAAGAAAAAAAATGCATGACCCGCCAGAAACAGGTTCAGCTGCCAGGCCTAAAAAAAGTTAATAAACACCCCCCCCACACCCCGCCTCCCTGGAAGAGATGGCCAGGTGCCTGGAAGGGCATTCTAAAGTAAACACTGGGGCATTTCAACTGCGAGCGTTTCCTTCACCCACTGGAGCACTTTACGGCTAAGCCACAAGCACGAAGGTTGCAAGGCGAGGGGCTGTATCAAAAAGTAGCTTCGAATGACTCAAAATCTTCTGGAAAAGCTTTCCTCCCCCAAGCCAAAATGAGTTGCCTCCGCCACTCACCGCATTTCCCCATCCAGGGCCTGGATAACGGCTGCGAAACTGCGACTGGTCTGATTCAGATACTTGTAGCAAGTTTTCAAGCTGCTGCTGAGCGAGTCCTGCGGGCAGAGGACACACACGGCTGTCGGAGATGCAGAGGAGCTGGAGTGGGACTGGGGCGCGCGGCTGGCTGCCACGGGACTCCGCAGCCTGCAGCAGACGCCCTCTCCCCGCGGCCGGTCCTTGGAGGGCCAGGCGGCTGGGGTAAAGGAACAGCCGCGCGGGGGGGTGCCCGCACCTCTGGGCGCGGCGCCGGGACTCAGCACTAAGGTCCGCTTGAAGAGGGACATGGCCTTGGTACTGCAGGCGGCTGCGGCCATGTATTCCGCGCAGAGTTTTTCCTCCATAGACCCAAGAGAAGAGGAGAGGCACCCGCCGAGGGGCGGGGCGGGCTCTCCCAGCACCGCAAGAGGCTCTGGGAGGCTGAGCACCCAGCGGGTGTCTGCCGCCCCGCCCACTCGCCCAGGGCCAGTGGCCCACCCAGATGTGAGCCCCGCCCACCTCCGAGATCTCCGCCCACCTCCGAGATCTCCGCCCAGATGCGAGCCCAGCCCAGCAGTCTCCCACTCCCCACCCCCTGTGCTCCTAGTTGTCCTTCTCAGAACCTGCAGACTGCCGAAGGAACCTGGTGCACTTTTTAAGAAGTTTGCTCTACCTCCTGCGACAGAAATCTCCCCTTGGCCAAACTTTAGTCAGGCTCTGAATCGTCCACCTTCTGTTTTATCTTTGCATCGCCCCGTTTTAGCAAGAATCCTGCTTAATTGGTTTAGCCAGAATACCCCATTCCCAACATCTGCTCACTGCCAGGGGTCCGGTTCCTCCTCTCCCACCATCCCATCGACTAGGCCCGCCTCTAGAAACAATGCGGATTCGTCGTTTAGGCAGAATGCTCCTTACCCCAGGTGTATCCTCTTAGTAATTTTACATCCACCCTTACCTACAACTCTGCTCCTGACCTATGAAGCCTCACTCACTCTGCTCCTTGCATTTGGAACCGAGCCCAGTTCTATACTGAGGTCTCTTTTCCCCTACTGCAATTGCTTTTCTGAATAAAATCTGTTTTTCCCCTTAACTACTGTCCAGTTCTTGTTTTACTTTAACAGCTGTGAAACCTCTATCATCCTCTGGAAAGCTAGCTATTTTAAAATTTTAATCCATCTCTCCCTTTCACATTGGTGAACTGTAATGATCTGCTTCCTGAACTTTACCCTTCCCTAAGGAAAACAAAAACTGTTTTTCCAAGGGGGAAAAGGCCATATTCTGAAATGCAAGCATATCTGAAAGAATTGCTTACTGTTTTGTGTAATTGTTTTATGGAGACTTTTTTTTTCCTTTGGTTTTTGTCTTTCTAGGGCTGCACCCATGGCATATGGAAGTTCCCAAGCTAGGGGGTCAAATCAGAGCTGTAGCAGCCGGCCTACGCCACAGCAACACCAGATCCGAGCCACGACTGTGATGTACACCACAGCTCATGGCAATGCCAGATCCTTAACCCACTGAGCAAGGCCAGGAATTGAACCCACGGCCTCATGGATACTAGTCGGGTTCATTTCCACTGCACCACATCCCTCAGAGTATTTAAAGACAATTTACTAACCCCTTCGCCCTCAAAACGTGGAGGGGCAAGACCTCACAGTACAGTAACAGACAGCTCTTTTCTGAGCTCCAAGCCAGCTCTCCACACAAACTGTTGTCATCCTGCCAGTATGATTTCTTTCACTGCACTGACAAATGTTTTCATTCTCAGCTACAGCTAAGGGTTTGGGGGCTGGTGTCAAAGGTGCATCTCAGGAGTTCTGAAGAACTGCAACCTTAAAGGACACTCCTCCTTTCCAACACACCTCCCCCACTCTTAGAAGGGAGCAGGGTCAAAAAAATCACTTTCCACCTCCTTCCCCCATCATCCTTTTTCCTGGACCCTATTTGTTTCCCTACCTCACTCTTTAACAATTTCCTCAAACTACCAAGAAGATACAGGGAGATCTAACTATTAAACACACCATGGAAAATACCACTGCTATAAACATTTCCACTGCTTGATTCCCATGAGCTAAGAAAGAAAGAAAAAAAAACTATAGCTACTGCAGTCTGTCCCTAGAGCCTCTAGATGTTTTTCCTTTGCGTCTGAGATAACCTGAAATAAAACTCGCTCCCAAGAACTCTTCTGTGAGAGAAAACAGGGCAGAGGGGCATTTGCTTCGAGCAAGAATGTGCTACAAATTCGGGCCTGACCTCCCAGGGCCAGGGCTCCACTGAAAGTTCCACAAGTGCCACCAACCCTCCCAATACCTTCCACCCAGACTTCAAGTAACACAAATTCCTTTGGGACAGGGGGTGAGGGGGGCCACAAACTTGAAAACTGAATTTATGTAACAGTAAACGTAATAACTACTGCTCATTGGGCAGCTACTATCTGCCACACACAATACAAACATGACCTTTAACCCTTATGCAATCCTTTAAGAAAGGTACCTTACAGACCTGCAATCCACGAGAGGTCTTCATGGCCACCAGTGTGGCAGAATTGAGAATCTGTAGTGTTTCAGAAGACAGGCCATAAAATGCATATACAGCCTGTCACTGCAGGGTAGCTCCCCATAACTGATTATTTACACTCCTTCAGCAAAAGATTTGAATAATTGTACTAAATGGGATCACTTTTTATCAGGGCACATTTTACTGCCAAATGACCTTGCATCAGACTTACTGAAACAAATAAACCAACCCACAACTTTTTGTTTTCAGACCATTTGGGGATTGGGACATTGTGATTAAGAGAGGTGATCCACTGTCTCTATTTTACAGATGAAGGAACTGTGGCTGGAGATTAATTTATCGAAAGTCATCCAATTAATAGTCAAGATTTGGCTTCATAGATAAGACATCAGTCTAGATAACAGGATTTAGACTTGAGAGAAGCCAAAACTACATGATTATGCAACTTCCTGCTTTTTCCACTGTGTACCCTCTGTGTGATGTTACACAACTTGCAGGTGGCAGTACTCCACCAGATCTACTGATATGCTCCTAAAAATTTTGGATAAACCAAGTTTAGGGAGCCCTGAATTCCTACAGCCAAATCCTTCTGTGATTGAAATATCTCAGCCCTCATTGTCTACTAAGCATACATTTCCCCCCAGCTTCTTTGTTACTCAAGAGAGAAACTAAGATAATGTTAAATGAAGGAAAATGGGTTTTTTTTTCCCCCTATGTTTCCTCTAATTTGAGGTATACTCAGCTTTTTTCAAAAAATCGTTCATAGGAATTAAAAACACCTCAGAAAAACCACAACTAACAAATAATATTGTCCTGCACTGTTCCTCAAACCTTAGAGCTAGAAGAGGGAATAGCCCAAGTCTCACTTTTTAAAAAATTAAGATAACTGTGAAAAGTCTTTCCCCTACCCTTTACTGTGGCCCCCACTCCATTCTGCTCTCTAGGGGTAACCAAAGCTACCATTTTTTCTAAGCCTCATTTCATAGAGAGGAAAATGTGACACAGGGGAGTCTCTGGGTCCAAGTCACAACCCTATAAATTGTGTCCCCTGACTTCAGACATTCAACTCCCTTGCCCTGCCATCATTTTTCTTTGTAGTACTTCTCTACCTGAAATATTGTATATTTGCTTTTTGTCCCATTGTCTGTTTCTCTTCCACTAGAATGTAAGGTTCATAAAAACAAGGTCTTCACCTATCCTGTTCACTGTTGTACCTCCAGCACCTAGATATTTGTACCTGGAATACAAATATCTGATGGCCAGGTATTTGTTTAATGAATACAGGAAGGGAGGGAGGGAGGGAAGGAGGGATGGCAAGCTAATACCTAGCAGAACTGGGAAGATAGGGAAGGGAAGAAAGGAACCAGGAGTGGCTGGGTGCCTGTGATGTGTTGGGAGTTCAGGACTGAGAGGTGATCAGCTATCTGGGGCCACTCAAAGCCTGTGCTCTTTATCCCGGGTGGCCTCTGGAGTGGAAGCATGAGGTCTTCAGACAGGCCTGGGTCAGCACCCTGGAAGCACCGCTTGAGAGCTTCCAAGTTTGACTATTTCATGCCTAATTTCCTAATCTGTAAAATGGCAGTAACATTACAGCACTCATCTCTTCAGGGTTGTTGTCAAGACTGACTATGGTAAATTACAAAATAAATGGCAATAAAGTGCACAGCTCTTTCTATAAGGAGATGGCATCATTCTTCACTTTCTTGCCTGTGGACTGTGGACTCCCCTGGGGACTTTTTGGCCAAAAAGACAGTAGCAACTGTGAGTCAAGCAAAGGCCTGAAGAAGGCAACCACACCAGGGCTGGCACAATTCCAGTCAAGAGCAGAGTCCCCATGTTACCCAGATGGACAAGACACACATGGCCCAGTCTCCCCTGGACACTCCAGCCTACAGCCTGCTAATCACAGATCATTGGGCCACAAGCCAGCCAGCCAGCTGAGCAAACCCAATAGCAACCAAGTTGGCCCAGACCAGAACTCTCCAGCTCTTCTAAGAGAACTGTGAACTAAATAACACTTATTATTTAGTCACTAAATCTGGTGTTTAAATTATGGTAAAATATGAGTTCTCATTATAGCTTAGCGGGTTAAGAACCCAACTAGTATCCATGAGGATGCAGGCTCGATCCCTGGCCTTGCTCAGTGGGTTAAGGATCCAGCATTGCCGTGAGCTGTGGCATAGGTCACAGATGTGGCTCAGATCCCACATTGTTGTGGGTGTGGTGTAGGCCGGCAGCTGAAGCTCTGATTAGACCCCTAGCCTGGAAACTTCCATATGCCCCAGGTGTGGCCCTAAAAAGAAAAAAATAATAATACATAAATAATGGTAAAACACATAACACGAAATTTACCATCTTGACCATTTTGAAGCACGCAGTTCAATAGTTTTCAGTACAGTCACACTGTTGAGCACCCAATCTCCAAAATTAAACCACTCAGTTCTGGGATGTTACTCAGTGAAAACCAACTGACACTCTGAGATAACAGACTTCCAGAGCTTTAGCCAGTGCCTGGCACAGAGAACTCAATAAATAGTGTCTATTAATATTATTACCGCTATTAATTTGATCATCTCTCTATATAATCTTATAATCTTGTTCACCTGTCAAATTACTGTTCCAAAAACATTGCTTTGATCATGTCATAGTCTTGCATGCAACCACTGCCTGCTTTACTGAATTCAGTACAGTCCCTGGCTTCCTACAGGTACTCACTGAACTTTGCTCTTCTAACTGGAGTCCCCAATTCCAGCCAGGCTGGTTTCATTACATACACACACACAGAGCTCAGTCCTAACTACATGACTTGGCTCACATTGGCTTTTCCTACTGATCTAAAACTAGCATCTCTTCAAAGCCCTACAGCATACAAAGTGCTTTTCCTGTGTTTTCTGAAAACTCTTTGCTGGAAAACATTTCCTCTTCACTAAAATGTCCTGAAATGTGAATGTACTTTAAATTACTTGACACTTCCTAGGTGATCTTTCATACACCTGTTCTCCATCAGACTAGGAGCCACTAAAGGGATAGTTTCCAGGTGTGTCCATCACACAAAGTATGTTCAACTTTTAGCTGAATCTGGATGATCTTCCGCTGAATGTGACTCAGTGGCCTGTCTCCTCAATGGCAAGCAGCATGATAGGGTCAGGAGAGGGAGCTCTGGAAATCAGACTGCCAGGGTCAATGGCCACTGAACAGCTGTGAGAAGACCTCAGGTAATAATTAGCCTCTCTATGCCTGTTTCTTCATCTACAAACGCAGGAAAAATAATAGTAGCTTTATTACATTTTATCGACCTGACAAGATAATGAGCTCTCTGGGTGTCTTATTTATCTATACATGTCATTCTGCCATGCTGCAACCCGTATAATACCTAAATACAGAACAGGTGTTTAATAAATGGCTGCTAAATAGTCAACAGAGGTGGAGGCTAGTCAACAGATGGAGGCTAGACTTGAAGGATGAGGATTCTAAGTTACGAGATAATAGGAAAACTTTTCTTTCCGATGGAAAACGTAAATGTTTTAATAAAGGACAACAACTAAGAGTAAATTTAAACAAAGAACAGTATTTGTGGTATTTCCATTGGGAAAAATAATTCAGAACTCTTGCTATAACCCACTAATTTGGCTGAATGTGTCTATTCATTCAATAATCACTTAAGAATAATTTTTTCTTGTTAGAATAAATACCTTTGTAAGCATTCACTTAACAAAGGGTACACGAGTGAGGCAGATGAAACATAAACAAAACCAAGTCCGGCCGTGAGCTGCCAGTAGTGTAGCTAATCAACATACATAAAGACAACAAGGAAGCACTTGCAAGAGCAGATACCACGTTCCAAAAAAACTGAGGGAGCTCTGAGGAGGAAGGCATGGATCCTGCTGATCAGAGGAAGAAGTTTATGGAGGAGATGGTGTAACTGAAAAATGGAAGGATGAGTAAGGTTTCATTCCAGAAGAGGTATTCGTGACAATATCTGCATAGTTCATGACGTTCACAAAATCCTCTCACACGTCCTCTACCCATGTAGTCTCAGTTTTGCAACCCACGTATTTAGAACACAGAAAAATATCAATGCTCGGGGACAGAACGAAATTAGAAGCAAAACTACCTGAAGAGCAATGTCTTAAACGAGCAGAAACATTTTAAGCAGCAAGACCACTTGGTGAGGACGCCTAGGGGACCAAGGTCAGCCAGGCCGGATGTTGGATTACGGGGAGCGGACCCAGGCTGGGCGGGTGGGGCTGCCTGACAGGGCAGGGGTCTGCTCCTCAGAGGGAAGGAGAGAGTCCGAGGCTTCTGGCAGCGCTGGCTGCAGCTCTCGATTTGGGGTCGGATCAGCCAGGCCCGGAAGCCGACCGTCCAGCGCAGCCTCCCGGCTCCGCCAGGGTGCAGAGATGCTCGGCCCACCTGATTCATCTTGGGTATCACCTTCCGCCGGCCCCCCATCTGGAAGCGCAGCAGATTGTAGAACTCCTCGGGGTGCCCCAGGCACTTCACGAACTCCATGCTGCTGGCAGCGGCCAACTATCCGAAATCTGGTCTCACCTCGAGGATACCTCGGGCTGGCACCGGTCCGCACTTAACCAAGCATTAAGCGAAGGAGGCGCGGCGGGAGGGCGGGGCTGGCGTGGCGGGCCCAGAGAAACGGCGCCACGCCCACTTCCCCTCCAACCTCCACCGGCCTCCGGCTCTCGCGCCGCAGCCTGTGGGCTCGCGGGGTGGACTGACGGGCGCTGATTGGCCAGGGCCGCTCGCACCAGGAAGATGCTGGCCAATCGGCGGCAGGATGAGTCTGGCGTGAGGACCACATCCTAGAGGCTAATTGGAGGGTGAGAAAGAGGAGGAGGGGTGAGATTGGCATTCCTGGTGGGGGCGGGCCCTTGTTTTCTCCGCCTATCCTGCCCAGAGCCAGATCTGCTCAGCCTCTAAGCGGAACTAAGTTCCTTAGAGGTTCTCTTGGCCAATGTCCGCTAGGATTTTGTTAATAAGCTGAATGCTTGTTTGCCCTGCTGGCCAAATCAGTTCTTCCTGGAGAGAAGCCAAGACTCACTGTGGGTGGGATCGGCCTGAGGCTTCCGAGCATCCAAATTTAGTTCCCAAAATGGATTTGAAGCGTTTCTTCGACCCTTCCGAAGGTGATGAGGAAAATTTTATCTCTATTCTAAATCTCTCACAAGCCCAGGAAACTGCTTGCTCTCCCAGCCGTTAAATTTATATTAACACAGCAACCAGTGATCCTTTTTAAAATTAATGTCAGATCGGGATCACTGCCTGAAAACCCCCGCAATGTCTCACCAGTTCACTTAGTAAAGGTCAAAGTCCCTAGGAGAGGCTTACAATCACTGCATGTGGAGCCTTCTATCCCCATTGCCTCTCTCACCCCCATTTTTAATCCCTTTCTCCACCGCCCCAGGGAGGGGGTGGTGTGCAGTGGCTCAATGTAGGATCTCAGTTCCCTGACCAGGGACTGAACCCCAGCTGCAGCAGTGAAATCGCTGAGTCCTAACCACTCTACCGCCAAGGAACTCCACATAATAATGCAACACTTTGCTGTCCCCCACAAGTGGCAGACTTAACCTATCCTAACAACTTTCTCACTGAACCTGCAAAAGGCACTAACAGTCTCCCAGTGGCCTAATTATATATAAAATACAGATGTCATCCCTAACCTCTCTCTGCTCTCCCTACATCCACCCTTTGGAAGTCATTCATGCGTTCTCTGGAGTCCAAGAAACAAACGTCTCTCATATTTTTTTGGCTGCCTCGCGGCATTTTGAGTTCCCAGAGCCAGAGATCAGATCCGAGCCACAGCTGCCACCTATGCCCACAGCTGTGGCACCTCGGGATCCCCCAACCCTCACTGGCCAGGCTGGTGATCAAACCTGTGTCCTGGCACTGCAGAGACGCCGCTGATCCCATTGCAACACAGCGGGAACTCCTAAACATCTCTCGTCTTAATCTCTCTTCTCCATCAAGGTTCAAGCCCCAACTTCTCTCCCAAACTATTTTAAGATCAGCTTCCCATCTCTCTCCATCCATTCCCTTGTGATAGCTCAAGTAACTGTATCTAAAACACACACTTGATTATTTCACTCTTGCCTACCGTCTTTTCATTTCAAATTCCATAAAAGAAATCCCTTTCAAGATAAAATCAAGGCCCCCTTATGCTACGCTGAGCCAGCGCCTGGGCCTGGAATGGGGCCACAGCCACAGCCGAGCCGGCCGCCTCCCACCGCGCCCGGGTCATGGACCCCCACAAAGTGAGCAAACTTCTAGCCTTCATGAAAATGTGTAAGCAGGACCCCAGCGTTCTGCACACTGAGGAAATGCGCTTCCTGAGGGAGTGGGTGGAGAGCATGGGGGGTAAAATACCACCTGCTACTCATAAAACTAAATCAGAAGAAAATACCAAGGAAGAAAAAGCAGATAGTAAGAAGGTGGAGGAAAACATAAAGACAGATGAACCCTCAAGTGAGGAAAGTGATCTGGAAATTGACAATGAAGGTGTGATTGAACCAGACACTGATGCTCCTTAGGAAATGGGAGATGATGGATCAGGCAAATGATAAAAAAGTAGCTGCCATCAGTGCCCTAAATAATGGTGAACTACAGAAAGCCATTGACTTGTTCATAGATGCCATCAAGCTAAATCCTCATTTGGCCATTCTGTACGCCAAGAGAACCAGTGTCTTCATCAAATTACAGAAGCCAAATGCTGCCATCTGAGACAGTGACAGAGCTATTGAAATAAATCCTGATTCAGCTAAGCCATACAGGTGGCCAGGGAAAGCACACAGACTTTTGAGCCATTGGGAAGAAGCAGCCCATGATCTTGCCCTTGCCTGTAAGCTGGATTATGATGAAGATGCTAGTGCAATGCCAAAAGAAGTTCAGCCAAGGGCCCAGAAAATTGCTGAACATCGGCGAGAGTATGAGCAAAAACGAGAAGAGCGAGAGATAAAAGAAAGAATAGAAAGGCTTAAGAAGGCTCTGGAAGAACATGAGAGAGCCCAGAGGGAGGAAGAAGCCAATCAGGAGCTCAGTATGGTTCTTTTCCAGGTGGCTTTCCTGGGGGAATGCCTGGTAATTTTCCTGGAGGAATGCCTAGAATGGGAGGAATGCCTGGGCTCAATGAAATTGTTAGTGATCCCAAGGTTCTTGCAGCCATGCAGGACCCAGAAGTTATGGTGGCCTTCCAGGATGTGGCACAGAACCCAGCAAATATGTCGAAATATCAGAGCAACCCAAAGGTTATGAATCTCATCAGTAACTTGTCAGCCAAATTTGGAGGTCAAGCATAATGAATGCCCTTCTGACAAATAAAGCCCTTGCTTAAGGAAAAGCAACTCGGATCACCTACTGGATGTCACAATAATACAAACCAGAAAGCTGGGGTGCTTTGAAGATAATCCCTACCCCTTTTCCCCAAATGCAGCTGAAACATTTTACAGTGGTTTGCCATTGGGGTAGTCATTCATTCAGATAATGTTTTCCTACTAGAAATTAAAAACTTTAAACACTTTTTAAACCTTAAAAATATTTAAGACAAATTAAAAGTTGTGTTAATCTCTACATTTTTCTTTACTAATCATTTTAGTTTTTTCCTTTGAATTAATTCGGCAAGGAAAATACTTCAGTATGGAAGATTTATTGCTCAAGTTTGAGTGAAATAAAGATTTATTAGGGAGGGGCAAATATAACATTTAAATAGATAAAATTTGAGTTGGACATTTGGCTACTGAAGCATTTTGATTTGTCTTTTTAATTGCTTTGTTATTGTTATTTTTAATGATTAGCTTTCATAAAAGTATTGCAGTAGGACCTGGGTAGGGACTAGAAGTACTTGGCAGGGCAGGAGCAATCTTACTACAGTTTCTATAATATGTACCCTTATACAGATGCATTTAAATCTTACGCTGTGGTGAAAGGATGATTTTTATAATGCTGCAGTAGAATTGGATTACATAGCTCTGTTCTTGCCTGATAATCTAAAATAAATGTTTCCTTTTATTTCCACATACAGGAAATAAGGGAATACTTTTCTCTTTATGTTTCTATGTTTAAAATGTACTATTCAGATCAGAAAGTGCCCAAACTCTTTAAAGTCTGCTTTCTACTTGTTTCCACATTTTTTTTTTCCTCTTCTTGGGCTAAAGATGGTGCTTTTTCACTAGCGTCATTACTGCTGTCATCATTCACAGTGTAATTATGCAAGCACATTTAATGCTGGGTTTAATATGTGGTACATAGGAGTTCCCATCATGGCTCAGTAGTTAACGAATCCGATTAGGAACCATGAGGTTGCGGGTTCCATCCTTGGTGTTGCCGTGAGCTGTGGTGTAGGTCAAAGACGCGGCTCGGATCCCGCGTTGCTGTGGCTCTGGCATAGGCCAGCGTCTACAGCTCTGATTCTCGACCCCTGGCCTGGGAACCTCCATATGCCAGGGAGCGGCCCTAGAAAAGGCAAAAAAGACCAAAAAAAAAAAAAAAAAAAAAAGTGGTACATATAATGACTATGTAGAGTAATACCCATAATAGCTGTAGTTTCTTTCTTGGCCAAGAGATTTCATATTTTAAATATTAGATTCCCACTTCAGTGAAATTTTAACATATCAAATGTTGGAAGAGAGGATTCCCTTTGCTGTTTGGCCTCCTACTTAGGAATTACCTGTTGCGGCTAGAATTTATTTTGTAGTATTAATCTTTGTAATCTGGAGAATATGAAGGTTGATATACAAAGAGGGAAACCTAAATTCTTAATCCAGCATGACCTAAAAAATTGGTAAGATTCATGGTGGTTCTTCATTGTGGAATTGTCAGCATTATGAAAGATTCATTGTTCCATTCAGCTCTTATACCCACTTCTCTTTGTTTTCCTTTCCTCTCCTCTAAGGATAGAGAAAATTGATAAATTTTGTTGTATATCCAGTTCTTACATTAAACGAAACTTAAGTTCAGGGAGTGTATGAGGAATTGCTAGGTTTCCACTTACTATCTTTCAATTTAAATTGCTAGTGTTTAAAAGCCATTTCAAAGGATGAAACTCTGAACTTTGCTTATTTGACGAATCAATGGTAGGAGCATTGAAATAAAATCCATGGAACACATTTCTGAAATCCTAAGTAAGTTAATTCTATTTGCTGTACACAAGCAAATAGAAATGCATCTGTTATATAAGTAAGAAAAAGCTGTATGCTGACTGAGCATGCTTTTTAAATCCTTTAAAAATACTCAGCATGTAGGAGTTCCCGTTAACCAGCAGTGGTTAACAAATCCGACTAGGAACCATGAGGTTTCGGGTTTGATCCCTGACCTTGCTGAGTGGGTTAAGGATCTGGTTTGCCGTGAGCTGTGGTGTGGCAGACGCGGCTCGGATCCTGTGTTGCTCTGGCTCTGGCGTAGGCCAGTGGCTACAGCTGCAATTCAACCCCTAGCCTGGGAGTCTCCATATGCCACCGGAGCGGCTCAGGAAAAGGCAAAAAGACCAAAAAAAAAAAAAAAAAAAAAAAAAAAAAATTACTCAGCGTATAAACCTGAGTTTGAACTTGCTGATGTTCTTTTAGTTAATGTGTGTTCCCCTTTCTCAAAATTTCCAATATGTGCTGTGAATAACTCACGCCCAGATGCTTCTGGGTTCTTTATTCGATTTATTTGATCAACTACTTATTATGTAAGTGCATTCTGTCATTGCACATACTACCAAAAGTCGGTAAAAGTAAAATGGTCTTCTGAAAATGTGTCCTGTGCTTTTAGACTCAAGTACGTGCTTGATTTTCCATGCTTGACTCATACATGCTTCATTTTCACAGAAACTCAATATTTCTAAACCAGAAATGTTCTTTTCTTGTGCTGACGATGCTATAAGAAGGAAAAGGTTTTTTTTCTGCTTAAAGATATATAGTTATTGGATATTTCCAGCCATGTTAAAAATAAAGCATGAGGAGTTCCCATCGTGGCGCAGTGGTTAACGAATCTGACTAGGAACCATGAGGTTGCAGGTTCGATCCCTGGCCTTGCTGAGTGGGTTAAGGGTCCGGCGTTGCCGTGAGCTGTGGTGTGGGTCGCAGACGCGGCTCGGATCCTGTGTTGCTCTGGCTCTGGCGTAGGCTGGCAGCTGCAGCTCCGATTAGACCCCTAGCCTGGGAACCTCCATATGCCGCAGGGGCAGCCCAAGAAATGGCAAAAAGACAAGACCAAAAAAAAAAAAAAAAAAAAAAAAAGCATGGTTTCAAATTGCAAAAAAAAAAAAGGTAAAACCGAGAATTCTGACATAGAATAAAAATCCCCTCATCATTTGGCACCTACATTCCCTGCGGATTTCAGCCTCCTCTCCAGTCACTGGACCACTTTCAAAGCCTGACCTAGCTCCAGAAGCACTTACTTTCCGCTCCATTATTCTCATGTCCCGTATGCTTCCTTGCTTTTCACCAGCTACCCACCACACCTTCATTACAGCTCAGGTGGAATCCCATCTTCAGGAATCCTTTTCTGAAGCTTCCTGGCCTCTCCTTTATCTGTCCTTCAGATTCATCCACTGAACACTGACAATGTGGCAGACCTTGGAAATAACAAAGACAAGTAAGATGAGGTTCTGCCCCAAAAAGGGAGAGGCAAGGAGTCCAGTCCAGAGGGAGAGACAGGGGTGTTTGACATGGTGCTGGTTTTTTTTTGGGGGGGGTACATCTGTGGCATCTGGAGGTTCCCAGGCTAGGGGACTAATCGGAGCTGTAGCCACTGGCCCACACCACAGCCACAGCAATGCCAGATCCTAGCCGCATCTGCGACCTACACCACAGCTCATGGCAATGCCAGATCCTTAACCTACTGAGCGAGGTCAGGGATCGAACCTGCATCTTCATGGATACTAGTCAGGTTTGCTTCTGCTGAGGCACGATTGAAACTCTATGGAAACAAAACTGGAGCCTCATATAGCTCTCCAAGTCAGACACCGGTGCCCAACCGGAGACTGGGTGGACAAATGGCCAGTAGCCAGACCACACACAAGAACAGAATACTGACCCGCAGCCTCTTTGGCAATCAACTTTGAATGGTCAGGACAGGATCGATTACTTCTCTATTTTTTTTCCCCTGCTGCTTCCAACTCAGGACCAACTACAGAAATCCAATACACTCCCCAAACCAATCACATAAGACACCCCACTTCCAGTTGGCCTGCTCCCAGCATCCCGTCAGAGCACCATGATGACCTCCCTTTTTTGACTGCGAAGTCTTTGCACCTGCTGCCTGCTTCTGAGTCTTCGCCAAGTGCTAGTGATAGGGCCTGATGCCTTGCTACAGCAAGCTCTGAATTAAGGGCCGCACTTGCTTGTTCTTATTTCACTGGTCCTAATTTCCACAGCCTCAGCACGCTGATCCTGCTCAGTGGTTACTCTCACCATGAACTTTCTGGATGCTATTTATCTTGTGTCTCACCCTCCACCTCCCCTTGAGTGCTTCAAGTTCAAAGACCAAGTCTAAACAGGGCACCTGACACAGTACTCGCCAATTAATGAGCCTCCACTACCTTTTTTTTTTTTTTTTGGCCGCACCTGTGGCACATGGAAGTTCCTGGGCTAGGGATCAAATCTGAGGCACAGCTGCAACTTACACCACAACTGAGGCAACATCAGATCCTTAACTCACTGCATCAGATCCTTAACTCCAAGGCTGGGGATGGAACCCATGCCTCTGCTGAAAAGACACTGGATCCCTAACGTGAGGCACCACATCAGAACTCCCTCCACAACTTTTTTTTTTTTTTTGCCATTTCTTGGGCCACTCCCGTGGCATATGGAGGTTCCCAGGCTAGGGGTCCAATCGGAGCTGTAGCCACCAGCCTACGCCAGAGCCACAGCAACGCGGGATCCGAGCCACGTCTGCAACCTACACCACAGCTCACGGCAACGCCAGATCATTAACCCACTGAGCAAGGGCAAGGACCGAACCCGCAACCTCATGGTTCCTAGTCGGATTCGTTAACCACTGCGCCACGACGGGAACTCCAGCCCTCCACAACTTTTTATTGAATACCATGGCTTGAAATCAGAACTGTACTGGGACTTCTAGAACACAGATAGGCAGTCACTCCCCACCCACCCCAGCACTTTTCCATAACCTACGGAAACTCTTTTCACTGTTTTAACAAGCAGCCCTCCCATGAGTATAGAAGTCTTGTCTTGTTGATCGTTGTATTCCCAGACCTAGCCTTTAGGAGGCATTTAAGAAATATTTACTGAATAGCTAAGGCCACTGAAACTTAACATTAAATCCCAAGGTTTTCACCATGTCAGCTATCACAAAACTCTAGCTTATGAGGTAAGTTGTCTTTCCCCCAGAATCTGAGTACAAATAGCTCACCTCTCTCTTACTTCTAAGTGAAAACTGGACTTGCCCCCTCTGCATTCCAGCCCTCACCCCTCTGCCAAGCAAGGCCTCTCCTTACATCCAACAGGCAGGTACCCTTCCCACTGGCCACCTCTCCTGCCCTGCAGGTTCTGTACCACTGGCCTCTTCTCCTACCCTCGTTCACCCCACCTCGTTCATCCCTTTCCTTCCTCCCTGTAGGACGGACGTGAAGCTCTCTGCTGAGAGCCTCCCACCAGGATGAATGGTACCTGGGAGAGGGGCAGACTACTGGGTTAGCTGCCCTTGTTCCCGCTTCCCCATTTCTCCCACGTGGAACCCGATCCATGCCTTTCTGACAGTGCCGACATCAGCCTTTACAACTCAACTTCAGGTGCAGACCCAAGTCTGAGAAATACGGTGGTGAAGGACAGAGTAGGCTGGAGGATTATTTTCCCATGTTTTGCTCTACAAACTTTTGTATTGCCAGAATCTTTTGACATATTTTTAGTTTTTTTTTCCTTTTTAAGGCCGCACCACAGGCATGTGGAAGTTCCCAGGCTAGGAGTCACATGGGAGCCACAGCAATGAGGGATCCGAGCTGCATCTGGGACCTACACCACAGCGCAGGGCAGTGCTGGATCCTTAACCCAATGAGCGAGGCCAGGGATCAACCCCGAGTCCTCACAGAGGCTACATTGGGTTCTTAACCAACTGAGCCACAACAGGAACTCCTTAAATGATCTTTCAAAATATAAATAATAAAATAAGGATTCTCCTTTGCCTACTGTCTTCTACCATTCTTCCCCTGACCACCTTCAACTGTGGGTTAATCCGGCATCCCTCGGTTTCATTTTTGGACTGAAGCTCCTGGAAACTGCTGGACAAAGGCAGGCAATGGAGCGACTGCTCTGGATCTTCAGTGAGGCACTCCAACCTTCTCCAAACCCCAAGGTGGCTTGAACATCCCCTAATAGCTCTTAGAAACTTCCCCACTCCCACTCTTCGCATCCAGAGACCTCACCTCCAGTGATTTTCTCTGGGTCTATTTTTCTTTCCCCACCAGGGGCCAGGCAGCTCTAAGTGCTGGCGCTGGTATCTCTCCCCGCTGGCGTCCCCTCACCTGATCAGGGTCCTCACACGACATCCATCCTTCCATCGGCAATTAGCCTCCCCGGCCTCCTTCCTCATTTCCTTCTGGGTCAATGTTCCCGAAAAGTAGGTCACCCTCGTCACCCTCCTCCTGCCTCCCATCCAGCCCTCGATCCCTGCAGACTGGCTGCCAAATTCTAAGGCTTCTCTTTTCTCCATCGTATGGACCACTGGCTGCTTCTTGACCTGTTTCATTTCATCACCCATTGGCTTCTCTGGCCCTTGGACGAAAGACCTTCTCTAAGGTTTCCCTGTGACCTACATCCTTCATGCCACAGGACTGTCCTAGTTCACCTCAAACTGACCCTCAGCTCTGAGGCAAGCTCCCAAACCCAGGTCTGCAAGGCTGCAGGGAGCCAGGCACACGTCCTAGCTGTGCCACCCCCCGTCAAGCGGAGCACGCTGGGTCCGACTGTCTCCCCAGGGAACCTGCTCAGCTCCCCGCTGTTCCGTCACAATGGTGAGGTGGGGGTGGCTTCCTCCAGCTCTGAGGTGCCCCTCTCCCCTCCCTGGTGTCCTCATCCAGTCGGCTGACGCTTATGGAGCCCGTCACCCCTCGACCCTCCCATCTCTCCTTCTTTCCACGCCCATTGCCGTTTCTGGTCCTGTCACCTCTTTTCTCAACAACTGCAACAGCATTTTCCCTCTTCTTTCCCACCATTCGCCATGGGTGTCCATGCACATTGCCCAAGCCACCCCCTCCTGTTCTCCAGACCCTGGCAGGTGCCAACCTGTCTGGGTACCAACGTGGCCCCCAGCTAGTGCCTGGCACAAGGTGCCTTCCCCCCCGTGGACATCTCTTGCTGACAAGAGTGGAGGGTGCATGCTTGCCCTTCTCCCTGCCCTGCTCCCTCTAAGTCCCGCTCCAAGTGGCTCCATCAGGTCAACTCAAGTCCTACTTGGCACCTTCACAAAGAGCTCAGTGATGTGTAAGAAACCTTACTGCCAAATAAACACAACGACACAAAGTAACAAAGCTTTATTTTCACACCCTGGTTTCTTCCAGGTTTTGCTAACCACAGTGACTCCCGCACTGTTAGCACAACAGCGCTCACAAATACGTTTCCTTAAGGAGGAAACAGGTAGCTTTTGTCTAGAGCCCAGTGGACACACCAGGGAGGTGGCAGCTCCCGGCACCCCCCAACCCCCATCTCCCCAGTCCTTCTCCTGGTGTCTCCATCCCACAGGAAAGGACCCAGACCCAGGCAGGAATCCGAACACTACTCTCTTGTTACCCCCTCCCCCTCCAGTCTCTGGATCCTCTTGGGGAACGAAGAAGGATAATTCCTTCTCCTGGTTCTCCAATGAAAAACACCAGCCAATGCTTCAAAAAGAAAATGAAGGAGTTCCCTTGGTGGCTAACAAATCTGACCAGGAACCATGAGGTTGCGGGTTCGATCCCTGGCCTCCTTCAGTGGGTTAGGGATGCAGTGTTGCCGTGAGCTGTGGTGTAGGTTGCAGATGCGGCTCGGATTCCGTGTTGCTGTGGCTCTGGCGTAGGCCGGCGACTATAGCTCTGATTGGACCCCTAGCCTGGGAACCTCCGTATGCCGCGGGAGCGGCCCTAGAACATGCAAAAAGACAAAAAAAAAAAAAAAGAAAGAAAGAAAGAAAATGAAACACTTGCAATGCTGGGCACAGCTCTGTCTTCCACTGGCTCTCATATTCACTGTCGCTCTGTCATTTGGGGAGGTTGCTCCCTTAACTGCCGTCAGGATTTGTCTCATCTTTCACAATGGTAGAGTTAGATAGGAAGAACTAACTAAAACTGGAAAAGAACAAAATCAAACCTGTGGAAACTGCCTTAGACTTGACTCCAGTGAGATGGGCGCCCCTAACTCCTCTACCCAGACCCCACCCCCGCCCTCCGTCCCTTTGGCAACATCATGGTCCTCAGGGGCAAGGCTTGGTGAGGAAGGGGCCCGAGCTTCCTAGGGGGGCTGCACCTGCTCTGGCCCAGCAGCTGGCAACCTGGGCTGGCACTGGGGGCACCACCAGGTGAGCCTCTGTAAGCCCCCAGGGGGCCCCAGGGCCTCCTTCACCACCTGGTGCCCAGCGGGACACCGATCCTTCTGGTAGATCTGAGTATGCTGCTGTCTGCCCTGGAACTTGCCCTCAAGCCAGCCTGCACTGAAGGCCACCACGTGGTCCACAAGAGCCTCGAGGCGCAGAGCACCCAAGAGTGAGCCAGGGGTCAGGGGGTGGATCCCAGCTCTGAACAGGGCCTCGTTCTTAATGATGTTCCCTGGAAGAAAGCAGAGGAGGGACAAGGGGAGGAAACAGAACACGTTCATGAGGAAGCCTGTCAGGAGACCAGGTGCCCGGGCTGCGGATCCCAGCCTCAAGCCTCCCAGAGAGGGCCTTTTCCACTAGGTTGCTCAGCAAGCTCACCCTCTGCCATGCCCCATACCTAAGCCTGAGAAGTATCTCTGGTCCAACAGCGTATAGCAGACGGGCTGGTCCCGGCCCAGAGCTTCCAGGGCCTGTCCTCGATGGAACTTTTCCGACAAGATGTCAGAGGCAGGACTGACCACTGGGGAAGAGCAGCTCCATGCCATCTGGCAGTTATAGAAGGCCAGGAAGCCGCCCCCGCCAAAGTGCAGGACCAGCCTGGGGACAGACAGGAGAGGTCACACATGCACACGGTTATGACAGTATCATCCGTCACGCTGGCCCACAGCTCCACTCCACTCAGGATTAACCTGGGACAGCAAAGTTCCCAGAGGAGAACAGAGACGGCTCTGCCAGAAGGTAAAAATCGCAGGGCTAAATGGAATAACTGAAAGAAAGCAGACACATCTCCCCTTTTTTCGGATCATAACAATACATGGTCGTGGAAAGACAAGCTGGGACGTAGAGAAAAGTCTCAGAGTTTCCTAGTAGCTCATCAGGTTAAGGGCCTGGCATTGTCACTGCTGTGTCATGGGTCATTGCCGCAGTATGGGTTTGACCCCTGGACTGGGAACTTCCACATGCCGAGGGCATGGCCAAAAAAAAGTCTCAAGTTTGGGAGGTGTGTCTACCTGCACAAAACTGGGTTTGGGAGGAAGGAGATCAGAGGCATCTCTCCCAGTCCCAGGCAAGATGGACCAAGAAAAGACACACCCATACACCCTCCCACGGGATTCCTGAACTCCAGGGCAGCGGAGACACCCCGAGGTCCTCGCAAGCCTCCTCCGACGGGAGATGCTCAGACCGCAGCTGGACTGAAAGATGCAGGCCTCTGCCCCAGGGGGTACCCTGTGTGAAAGTAAAGGGATACTTAGGAGGAAGAGGACTTGGAAATACACCTATACACAGTATCTGAGGAAAAACTCAAGGAAAAATACATTCCAGCAGAAGTGAAATCAGCAAGGATCTCAAGATGGGGGGAGGTGGGAAGGATGGACGTTAACATTTATTGTGAGATCTGAGTGTCCGGTGGTCACAGTGCACCTGAGACCTGTGATCCAGCTGTGAGGAAAGAACTCTCCACATGAAAGGCATCTGTTTCAGTGTGTTTTTAATACTGATTCATTTAATTACCTATATCTAACAATTTAACAATCTGGAACTAAAATTTTAAACTATTTTAGCAAACATAGGCGATAAGATGGAAATGGCAGAAAAGCACAGAAGCAGAAATATTTCAAAGATCTCATCTTGGGGTGGGTAGGAAAGGAGAGTGAGCAAAACACCAATGTTAATAATAAGGGAAAAGATTATTAATTTAATGTTATTAAAAATTTGAGTTATTAACTCAGGAATAAAAAGCAGGTGTTGTTTAAAGATAAGATTATTGCCAACAGAATGAAGATGAATAGCAGTACTTCCAAATCAACAGGGATTTAAAAAAAAAAAGAGGGAGTTCCCGTTGTGGCTCAGTGGGTTAAGAACTTGACTTATCTGTGAGGATGCAGGTTCAGTCCCCGGCCCCGCTCAGTGGGTTAAAGATCCAGCATTGCCATGAGCTGTGGTATAGGTCACAGACCCAGCTTGGATCCCCAGTTGCTGTGGCTGTGGCATAGGCTGGCAGCTGCAGCTCTGATTCAACCCCTAGCTTGGGATCTTCCATAAGCTGCAGATGAGGCCCTAAAAAGAAAAAAAGAAAAAAAAAAAAAAAGGAAGGGGAGTTCCTGTCGTGGCACAGCAGAAACGAACCCGACTAGGACCATGAGGTTTTGGGTTCCATCCCTGGCCTTGCTCAGTGGGTTAAGGATTTGGTGTTGCCATGAGCTGTGGTGTAGGTCACAGATGTGGCTTGGATCTGATGTTGATGTGGCTTGGATCTGATGTTGCTGTGGCTATGGTACAGGCCGGCAGTTGTAGCTCCAATTGGACCCCTAGCCTGGGAACCTCCATATGCTGCAGGGGCAGCCCTAAAACCAAAAAAACAAAAAAAAAAAAAAAAAGGAAGAAAAGAAACTTGATAAACTCAAGAAAAAAGAACACAAGGGACAATAAAATGGCAAATGGCAAAGAAAATCCAAATGCCAGTTCCCCTGTTTCAAAAGAAATAGTTTCATTTGAGTTTAAAGAGACACAAAAGCCTGCTTTTTGCAGTTTATAAGAAACATACCTAAAATAAGTGAGAAAAAAAAAGAAAAAAAAAAAAAACAACAAAAAACCAGACCTACAATTAAGGGGGAAAAGGACCAGGCCAGCCAACATGGTGTGGTACCATCAACACCAAGAGAAGCAGAGTTAGGGCTACAGGCAGAGAGAGGAACCAGGATTGCTTAATGATGAAGCTGCAAAGAACACATGAGAGTCAAGACCCCGATGCCTGGGACCCAGGGCAGCAAAACACAAACCCCAAAAACCTGGAATGACGAGGAGAAATTCTTTAAAACCACAGTCACCCTGGGGGACTTCGGTGTTCCTCTAAGTTTGGTGTATTAAATTAACAAAAAACAAGCAAGAAGTGAGAAAATGTGAACTAGCAAAACAATAACCTCTTCTTCACATTTACAGAATGTTTTACTTTTTTTTTTTTTTTTTTTTTTTTTTTTGTCTTTTTGCCATTTCTTGGTCCACTCCTGCGGCATATGGAGGTTACCAGGCTAGGAGTTGAATCAGAGCTGTAGCTGCCAGCCTGCGCCAGAGCCACAGCAACGCGGGATCTGAGACGCGTCTGCGACCTACACCACAGCTCATGGCAACATCGGATCCTTAACCCACTGAGAAAGGCCAGGGATCGAACCTGCAACCTCATGGTTCCTAGTCATATTTGTTAACCACTGCGCCATGATGGGAACTCCTACTTTTTTATTTGATCTTTTTCAGAATGGTTTACTTTTTCTTTGTTTTTTTGTTGTTGGTGGTGGTTTTTTTTTTTGTTTGTTTACTTTTTCTTTGTTTTTTTGTTGGTGGTGGTGGTTTTTTTTTTGTTTGTTTGTTTTGTTTTTTGTTTTTGCCGCACCTGTGGCATGTGGTTCCCGGGCCAGGGATCAAACTTGACCCATAGTTAGAACCAAAGCCACAGTACTGACAGTGCTAATCCTTAGCCTGCTGAGCCACAAGGGAACTCCAGAATGGTTTATTACTTACTTATTTATTTTGTTTGTTTTTTGCTTTTTAGAGTCACACCTACGGCATATGGAAGTTCCCAGGCTAGGGGTTGAATCGGAGTTGCAGCTGTGGGCCTACACCATAGTCACAGCAATGCAGGATCTGGGCCGTGTCTGCAACCTACACCATGGCTCATGGCAATTCGGGATCCCTAACCAACTGAGCGAGGCAAGGGATCGAACTAGTCCTCATGGATACTAGTTGGGTTTGTTACTGCTGAGCCACAAGGGGAGCGTCTGAATGTCATCATTTATGTAGAAAAAATGTAAACCAAAGATCAACTATGCGTTTGGCTGCAAATCTTGATGCCAAAAGAAGAAAATTCACAGGCTGCCCTCCTGATCATAATCCAATAAAAAATTAAAACAAAACAAACACTCAAAGACTTGAAAAACTAGGAAATACTCTTTCATATGGATAGTACGTGAAACTATTATTTATTACTTATTTGAAAGACCAACAAAGTAGACAAAACTTGGGCAAACCTAATAAAGAAAAAAAAAGGAATGCAGGTGGGGTTAGCAAAATATACAACATGGAATGAGGGCATAACTTGACAAGAAGAGATTTAAAAGATAAGTGCATGCTATGTGTTCACTCTGTGACAATAAATTTGAAAACCTGGAGACTAGCCTTGTTCGTGGAACCACTTTCCAATCCCCTGGCTGGTGACTGGGTTGGGAATCAGCCCAAGGGCCCAACTTCAGGCCAGGAGGGGTTCACGGGGTTTCAGCAGAAGCTCTCCTTGCTCATCTGAATGTCTACAAACCACCCTCTCCTTTGAGTGGATATAAGGCCTGGAACTGTAACAGAGTCTCCTGCTGCTCGTCTGAGGACAAAACCAACAAGGGGGAAAGAGCAAAGACAGGAGAATCACAAGAACACCTCAGGGGTTGGGGCACTGACCCTCTGCACAGTTGAAAATTCACGCATATAACAGACAGTCAGCCCTTCGCATCCACTGTTCCGTATCCACAGTCCTGCATCCACGGATTCAACCAACCTGAGTGGATCGGGTAGCACTGTAATAATTACTACTGAAAAAGCTCCGTGTAGTTGACCCATGCAGTTCAAACCTGAGCTGTTTGAGGGTCAGCTGTACGTGAGTCAAAAAATTTCCTCACCATTTAAGCCAGTCTCAGTAATCGCCAGGCCAAAGCCTCCTATTGGCCTTATGTTACACCATAAGCAATGACTATCATTCTGATCATTAAAAAAACAATTATTTTTGTTTTTCCAAAACCTTTTTTCCAAAAATTAATAACATTTTACCTTATTGTTAACACTGGTTTTTTGCTCACTCTCCTCTCCCATAATTATATGGGAGTTCCCGCTGTGATACAACAGGATCAGTGGCATCTCTGTAGCTCCAGGTTCAATTCCTGGCTTAGGACAGTGGGTTAAAGGATCTAGCGTTGCCACAGCTGCAGTGTAGGTCGCAGCCGTGGCTTGGATCTAATACCTGGCTCCGGGAACTCCACATGCCACAGGGCAGCCTAAAAAGAAAAAAAAAAAAAAAAAAAAAACCAGCAACAACAGAAAAACACAATTATGAAACTTTAAAAAACAGGAAAGTAGGATGACTTTAGGGTAGAAGGGGGCCTTCTCTAGCAAGAAGAGAAAACATAAGGGCTATCAAGAAAAACACTGACCACTGAGTACATAAAAATTAAAAATCCTAAACGCCAAAAAGCCACAAACACTATCAAAGGACATAGACAGGCTCGAAACAACACTGGCACCACACCCCACAAAGGCTAACACACAAGATCCAAGAGCCCCGAAAATTGACAAAAAACAAACAAACAAACAAACAAAAATGCACACACAACCCCTGGCCACCACAGGAACATTCATTCTCTCTGCCCAGCGAAGACCCCTCTGGGAATCTACACTGAGGAAATAATCCTGAATGGGGATAGAGGTCCCCGCACTATCCAACACTGATAGATTAAGATCAGAGCTAATTCTATCCCTCAATTCAGAGAGCACTTGTCAAGCCATGAAATGTTGTTAAGAAGCCTCCCACCCTCAAGGGTTGTGTTTGCTGGGAAAGTTCTCCCTGCTCTTAAGCCGCCAGGTTGTCCCCATCCTTCACTGGGTGCCAGCCCCTGGCTACTTGTCATCATGGTGGACGGAGAAGCATCTCCTCTCTTCCCAACAGCGGGCTGCTGGACACCCCCGGGAGTGTGCCCGCAGAGCGTGGCCAAGGCCTGCATGGGGCAACCCTGTAGAGCGGCAGTCACAGCCCTCAGCCTGCCCAAACATGCCTTACCTGGGAATGGGGTCCTTCCAGTCACCCTTCTTGTTGGCTTTCTTCGCTCGGGAGAACTCGTTCACCCAAACACTGCCAAACAAACCAAAGCTGACCTGCAGCCACCTCTCAGCACCTCCAGCGGGGCTGTCTCCTCCCACGCACTGGGGGGGACCATCGTCTCCACTTGGGACTACATGGGCTCCTCCCGCAGACTGTGAGGGCAAGTCAGAGACTTCCTGGTGATGCCTGGCCTCTTCCATGTGCTCTTCGTCGTGCAGAGGCTCTGACAGTGGGCTGCTACGGGGACACACGATTTCTTCATCTGGATCAAATCTCAGGAATAATTTCTTTCCATGGACCTAGAAACAAGTGAACAATCTAATGCCTTGCTATGGACTTACCTGTGTCCTCCCCAAATGCACATGGTGACAGCTACCCTCAATGTGATGGTATCTGGTGGTGGGCCTCTAGGAGGTGATGAGGTCATGAGGGTGGAGCCTTTGTGAGTGGGATTAGTGCCCTCATAAAAGAGACCCCCCGGGGGCTCTCTGGCCCCTTTCTCCACAGGGCGAGCACAGCAGAAAGTTGGCCATCTGTGAACCAGGAGGTTGGTTCATCAGACACTCACTCAGTCTGCTGGCATCTTGACCTTGGACTTCCCAGCCTCTAGAACCATGAGAAACAAATTTCTGTTGTTTATAAGCCCTCTGGTCTACGGTACTCTGTTACAGCAGCCCAAACGGACCGAGGTGGTCTTAGACACCCAGAAAGGGGGACACCGAAGAGATGTGTGTAGATGTTTATCCTAATGCAAATGTCTCCCCTGTTGCCTCTTCAACGAAGCTTTCCCAAGTGGGGTATCTGGGACTTGCCTTCTGCTTTTGCTCCAGTGGTTTGGGCACTTAGCACATGGTTTGCAAAGTGATTGGAGGCAAGTGGAAGAATTAGATCAACTAAGAAATGCCCATGTCAGCTGCAGGGTCACCCTAGAATTCCCCAGGGGAAATGCTCCCAATTTTTTCATGATTAGCTTGAAATACTGATTATCATTCTTGTATTCAATTCATAATACTTTTTCTTTGTTAGAAAGAAAATGCCTATGTGCATTTTCCCACACAAATTGAGAACAGCTAAAGTCAACACACTGCAAAATTTTGCACCTCTCACCATCCCCTTGAAATTGGATTTGATAGAAGGAATGGCCACAAGAGACCTCACAATAAAAAACTATAACAAGGAGTTCCCTGGTGGTGAAGTGGGTTAAGGATCCTGCATTATCACTGCAGTGGCTCCAGTCACTGTTAAGGCTCAGGTTCAGTCCCTGGCCTGGGAACATTCACATGCCTTGGGCATGGCCAAAAAGAAAAACAAGCAAACAGACAAAGAATATAAAAATAAAATATTTTCAATAGAAGAAAATGAAAACAGAAAATGTGTATAATGTATGTAAAAGAATGTTCCAGGAGTTCCCCCTGTGGTGCACTGGGATTGGTGGCATTTCCTCAGCGCCAAGATGCAGGTTCAATCCCCAGCCTGGCAGTAGGTTAAAGGATCCAGCGTTGCCACAGTTGCATCATAGGTCCAAACAGCACAGCTGGTCCCTGGCCTAGGAACTCCATAAGCCTCGGGGTGATAAAAAAAAAAAGTTCCAGCTGCTGTATATATATATATTTTTTAAGCTTTTGTCACTTTATTGTTATTAACCAATGAATGTTATCCAAAATTATAGATGTAGCTGTAACTTAACTGTTCAACACAAAATTATTCCAATGGTAAAAGCCTGTTGTGTGTTGTCTTTCTATAGTTTAAGTCTAAGTATGTAATGTGTATATGGCCAGATTTCAAGATAAACCTGTTCTGCATGACCCAGAACTCAGGCAGGTCAAACCAAAACATCTGGCATTAATAATGGAAATGCCTATGCTATTCCTGACCACCAAAGGTACATACTTAAAGACCTCAGTTCTGACACGATTCCAATTTGTCAATTATTATACAAATTAACAACTGCAGCAGTTAAGAACTCAACTGCAGCAGCGTGAGGTGAAGCTGCATCTCATATTCAATCCCTGGCCTGGGGAATTTCCAAATGCAGCGGGAATATACTCAGTGAAAGAAGCCAGACAGGAGTACCCATTGTGGCTCAGTGGAAACGAATCTGACTGGTATCCCCGAGGACACAGGTTCAGTCCCTGGCCTCACTCAGTGGGTTAAGGATCCAGCATTGCAGTGAGCTATGGTGTAGGTCACAGTCATGGCTTGGAACTGGCATTGCTGTGGCTGTGGCGTAGGCCAGTGGCTACAGCTCCAATTCGACCCCTAGCCTGGGAACCTCCATATGTCCCGGGTGCAGCCCTAAACAGACATAAAAAGCCAGACACACAAAGACACATATTGTATGACTCCATGTATGTGAAATGCCTACCCCCACCCCTGCAAAGTCAAATCTGTCTGATAGAAAATAGATTCTTGGTTGCTTAGGGCTGGAGATGGAAGGCTGGGGTGAAATGGGGAGTGGCTGCTAATGGGCACAAGGTTTCTTTGAGCGGGGGCGAGGGGGGATGAAGAAGATGTTCTGAAATTGATTACAGTGAGGGTTGCACAGCTCTGTGAGGATACTAAACCACTGGACTGTACACTTTAAATGGGTGAACTGTTTGTGATGTGAACTCAATGGGTTAAGGATCCGCAATGCTGGATCCTTAACCCACTGAGTGAGGCCAGGGACTAAACCTGTCTCCTTGGGGATACCAGTCAGATTTGTTTTCACTGAGCCACAACGGGAACTCAATCAAGCTGTATGTGTTTATTTATTTATTTTTAGATAGATGTGTTTTCTCACTAACTTTTTTATTTTCTTTTGCTTTTTAGGGCTGAATGTGCAGCATATGGAAGTTTCCAGGCTAGGGGTTGAATCATTGCTGCAGCTGCTGGCCTACACCACAACCACAGCTTGCCACAACACCAGAGCCTTAACCCACTGAGGGAAGCCAGGGATCAAACCCTCATTCTCATGGAGACGAGGTCGGGTTCTTAACCTGCTAAACTACAACGGGAACTCCATATATTTTTTTTAACTGGAGGGCTGGTATAAAGTATCAGTGGGGTTTGATCTCCAGATCTTCCACCCACCCAAACGAGGACAGGACAGAAATATTAGCAGGGGACAAGGGTTCAGCATTTACCCCACGACACACACCGTTTCTGGAGCGTGTGCTCTGCCAAATGAGAGGGGAAAATGAAAAGAGAAGATGACATGGGACCAGATGTAGAGAGACTGCTGGCTGCCTCCCAATAGCCCCGTGTCCCCTCTTCCCTGATGAACAAACTTCCTGACTTATGGAGACGTCAATATACTCAGCTAAAATCTGTGTCTCCTAGCCTCCCTTACAGACGGGGCAGCCAGTGCTTGTATAGGACTGGTCCAATGTCGGGAGCCATAGGGCTGCTCCAGTAAAGAAAGCAAAGCCACAGTCGGCACCTGCATGAGGCTTGTCTGGTTAGCAGAGCTACAGACAAGCTGAAGAAAGAAGAAGGATTGCGGATGCGTGGGGCTTGTCTGGTTAGCAGAGCTACAGACAAGCTGAAGAAAGAAGAAGGATTGCAGAGCAATCCCTTGAAAGACTTCGGTTCCAGGAAAATAAAAACGATATCCCCTAAAAATATGTTAATCTATTTTTCTGTCTTTATCTTTCCTTTTCTATCTCTAGTCACAGCTTTCTTACTGCTAAAGATTTGCCCTGGGTACGTAAAACACTTGAACCAAAACAGAATGAAGTTGTTTAAACAATGTAATGGAAAAAGCCTTTGTTTTGGAGTAACAATTTATGGCACCTATTTTGTGAGAGTATACGGGGGAAACTTATGATTTCAGTCCCTTTACTTAAAAAGAAGTTTGGGGCTGGGAAAATGTTGTTTGGCCTATAAATTGCTATTTTCTATAATAGATATATTTTTAACAGTGTCACTTGTAGCTTTCATCCCTTGTGGGGGCATTTGTTAATTTTTGGGTATAATACTCCTTTCTATTGAAATTGGTGGTTTGGAACTTACGTAAATCAGTACAATAGGTTAAATGCTTAGCTTGCTGGCGCCAAATAAATCGTGGTTTTAAGAATGCCATGAGCCCAAAGCTTTCATGCGTTTTGTTAACCACATACACCTTTAGTTAAAGAATGTTAGGTATCATAGTTTATTACTTATTAAAGCTTTGTTCTTAACATAGAATAGAATAGCTACTGTTGTTGACCTTTTAAGAAAAATACAGTGTGAAACTTTAAGTTTGTAATCTTGTAGGAAAATCTGAAGTTGAAAGGAACATGTTTTAACTAAGCTTATTTTTTGTATCTCGGGTGGAGGGAACAAAAGGGCTTTAAATCAAATGTTAATGTTAAATCTTACACGAAATCTGATTGTGAAATGGTATAAAAACTGATGCTTTTCATTTAATAAATTGGGTCATCTGCAGCATGCAGCTGAGGAGTTGGCTCCAATTCTTTCCGCGCCGTTTGTAGCCCATCCTCTCCTTCGGCACTCCCTGGCTGCTGGGGCTGGACCTCGGCAAGTGGCGCCCGAACAGGGACCGGAGAAGAGGTAATGTATATATGATTTCGGGGACAATTCGGCTCTCACACCAGGGTTTCTAGAGCCCCTCCACAGAGAGAAGTGGAGTCGGAAGGGTGAGTAATCCAGAATAAAGGCCTGATAATGGGGCACACAGAATCCAAAGAGCGAAAATTATTTATTGAAATCTTGCTTCATATGGTTAGTAAAAGAGGTGTAAAAGTAACTAACCAACAACTTGCAAGATTTTTACATTTTATACAGGAAACCTGCCCTTGGTTCCCAGAAGAGGGGACCGTGAATCTTAAAACATGGACAAAGGTAGGTGAAGAGCTTAAAACCTATTAGTGTCTTCTCGTTCCAGAGAAGGTGACTGTTGATGCTTTTGCTCTTTGGAATATTATTCGAGATGTTTTAGATCCCCAATCTGAGGTATCTAAGTTAAGTCAGACTTTATTTTCTTCACATAAAAGGGATCCTGATGAAAGGACACCCCTTTCTCCTAAACCTAATAGCGGATCATTGGCCCCACCATTGGTAACAACAATAAGAAATGATGATGAAGATGATTGGCTGGATCCTGAGGATCAACAGAAATTAGACGATGAGGAGGAAAGATATGAGAAAGAAAGAGAGGAAAGGGGAGATGGACCATTTAATGCATCCAATTTTGGAGCTACAGGGTATACACCCTCTTTAACAGGTATAACGGGTCTGCCCTCTGGGAAACCCCCATCTATTCTACCTCCTCCTTTAAATCACCCTCCTTATCATTCTACCTCAGAAGGTCAAAGACACCTGATAAGAAAAACTGGAAATATCAGTGATTTTATCAGACAGTGCGCTGACATTGGACCTGCATATGTGCAGGGCGTTACTATGGCAGCCACACTCAAGGGTGAAACTTATTCTCAATTTTTACAAGGAGTCGGACAGGGTCCAAAAGGGCAAAAGGAACAGATACTTGAAAATAAAGGTGCTTGTTTCTCTTGTGGTCTAACAGAACACTTTAGTAAATTCTGCCCTCAGGGTAATCAACAACCTTATGCTCCTGTGCTTCCTGGCCGTCCTGCTCCTGCAGCACCTGTTGCTCCAGTTATGCCAGGACCAAAAACTATTTGCCCTAGATATCAAAAAGGCTTTCATTGGGCACCAGGAAAGTGGAGTGGGAGAAATCCACCTACGGCTGAAAAGGTTTCATATAGACAACTCTCCAAGGAGAAAGAGAGGAAAAACATCCTGGTCCCCTAGGAGGTCTTCCTCTCCTCCAAGGGATCCTCAACTATCTCTGAGATGATGAGGTCGAGCCCCGAGAACCAATTCTCACACAGGACCACCGATAATCATCCCACTGTCGCCAGCTGTCAGTCCATCAAGATCTAGACCCCTCGTAGAGCCTGATCGACGCAACAATCCAGGGGTCCAACTTGGGGAGATATCAAGAAGCTGACTGCTGATGCCCAAAGCCTCGTTCTGTCTCAGGACCAGAATCCAAGCTTAAGTGTTTTTTATTTGTTGCCTTTTTATCTATTCTGTCTATTAATTCCGCTCAGGTAAGGGCTGAAAATAATAAGTCTTATTGGGCATTTTTCCCTAACCCTCCAAGCTTTCAGCCTGTGGCTTGGGATAATGAAATGATTAAAATACATACTAATCAGTTTGATTTGTTGGGGGGTCCAGGATTACCCTCTGCTCCTTTTGAAATTACAGAAGCTGTTACTGAAGGTTATAATTTTTCAGGTAGCATTCATGCTTTCCCAATATGTTTTATTTTACCATTTACTTCCTCAAAAGGGGCTTCAAATGATATTGCTGGATGTTTGCCTACTCAAATTGATGGAGCTATAACCTTTAGTCCAGTGGATAGAAAACCTAAGCCTCGTTCAGCCTATTATAAACAAGATTTCTATTCATGGACAATTATTTATCTTGGGCCTGGGAGTACCCATACATTAGATAAAGTAATTAATTACCCATTTAATGGAGCAGTAAGTTTTTATCATAAATTTTCTTATCCTAAAGGTCAATTGGGTTGTTCTATTCCACGTCAAAATGATACTTATTATTATCCAGATTTGGATAACTTGTGGGATAGAGTAAATTATGGGACAGGGTTCCCACCTTGGAATTATTGTATGTACAATACTACCGATCCAAATGTGGACCCTTATCATAATTTGAAGATATATAAGTGGAATTCTCCAAATCCAAATAAAGATTTTAGGGGATGGCTTAATAAATATAATCAATCCCTAAAGTGGACTGATGATCGCCTCCCACCTCCTCTACTGGCAAATAAATTAACAGATAATGGATGGGTAGCTCCTGTGTTAACTTATAAGGCTAATGATAAGAAGAAAGTTTATTCTCAGCCCCATCTATGGAAAGCTATAGCAGCCCTACGTCCAGTTATATTACATAGGCCATGGAGAAGTACAACCTATATAGTTGTCATGTATACAGAGTCCTTATGCCTTTTTGCTTGCATATTATTATGCTGATGTTGTAATTACCGTGGAAAATGATTTGTATAAAGTAAAATGTTATAATTGCACGTTAACTAATTGCTTAACAAAAGATAATGGTAATATTAAGATTATGTTGATTGTAAGACAGCCTCCTTATGTTATGATTCCAGTAAATATTACAGGTGACTGGTACGATAATCAAGGTACAAGAATATTACAGCTTTTAAATAATCAATTATTTAGACCTAAAAGGTTTGTTGCTGCACTTATATTGGGGATTACTGCATTAATTTCTGTTATAGCTTCTTTGACAGTGTCGGCTATAGCTCTTACAAAGGAAGTACATACAGCTACCTTTGCAGACCAATTGTCAAAGAATGTTACTTTAGCTTTAAACACCCAGGAAATTATTGATAGAAAATTAAATGATAAAGTGGATGCTTTGGAAGAAGCAGTTTTGGCTATAGGACAGGAATTATTAACACTTAAAATAAAATTAGCCTTGCGGTGCCATTCAGATTTTAAAGGCTATGTGTTACTCCATTACAAGTCAATCACTCAATTCATACCTGGAATAAAATCAAAAATCACCTTGAAGGAGTTTGGAATCATTCTGATCTCTCTCTGGATATTACTAAATTACATCAAGAAATTTTTGCTATGAGTGAGGGAGAAAAGGCTTTTAGTGCTCAAGATTTATCCTCTCAATTGTATTCAGGATTTAAAGGATTAGTTAACCATTCTTCCTGGTTAACATTTTTTATAATATAGGCGTCTCTTTAGCAGTCTTATTAATTGTTCTTCTTCTTCTTCCAGTCATCTTCAGACTTTTAAAAAAGTCTATTACTAAGGTTTCTACTGAACTTCATACCTTCATTCTAAAAAATAAAAAAGGGGGAGATGTCGGGAGCCATAGGGCTGCTCCAGTAAAGAAAGCAAAGCCACAGTCGGCACCTGCATGAGGCTTGTCTGGTTAGCAGAGCTACAGACAAGCTGAAGAAAGAAGAAGGATTGCGGATGCGTGGGGCTTGTCTGGTTAGCAGAGCTACAGACAAGCTGAAGAAAGAAGAAGGATTGCAGAGCAATCCCTTGAAAGACTTCGGTTCCAGGAAAATAAAAACGATATCCCCTAAAAATATGTTAATCTATTTTTCTGTCTTTATCTTTCCTTTTCTATCTCTAGTCACAGCTTTCTTACTGCTAAAGATTTGCCCTGGGTACGTAAAACACTTGAACCAAAACAGAATGAAGTTGTTTAAACAATGTAATGGAAAAAGCCTTTGTTTTGGAGTAACAATTTATGGCACCTATTTTGTGAGAGTATACGGGGGAAACTTATGATTTCAGTCCCTTTACTTAAAAAGAAGTTTGGGGCTGGGAAAATGTTGTTTGGCCTATAAATTGCTGTTTTCTATAATAGATATATTTTTAACAGTGTCACTTGTAGCTTTCATCCCTTGTGGGGGCATTTGTTAATTTTTGGGTATAATACTCCTTTCTATTGAAATTGGTGGTTTGGAACTTACGTAAATCAGTACAATAGGTTAAATGCTTAGCTTGCTGGCGCCAAATAAATCGTGGTTTTAAGAATGCCATGAGCCCAAAGCTTTCATGCGTTTTGTTAACCACATACACCTTTAGTTAAAGAATGTTAGGTATCATAGTTTATTACTTATTAAAGCTTTGTTCTTAATATAGAATAGAACAGCTACTGTTGTTGACCTTTTAAGAAAAATACAGTGTGAAACTTTAAGTTTGTAATCTTGTAGGAAAATCTGAAGTTGAAAGGAACATGTTTTAACTAAGCTTATTTTTTGTATCTCGGGTGGAGGGAACAAAAGGGCTTTAAATCAAATGTTAATGTTAAATCTTACACGAAATCTGATTGTGAAATGGTATAAAAACTGATGCTTTTCATTTAATAAATTGGGTCATCTGCAGCATGCAGCTGAGGAGTTGGCTCCAATTCTTTCCGCGCCGTTTGTAGCCCATCCTCTCCTTCGGCACTCCCTGGCTGCTGGGGCTGGACCTCGGCAGTCCAATGTGGTTTCTGGAAAAGCTCTTCAAAATGGGTGAACCAAGGGAGTTCCCTTTATGGTTAAGAACCTGACTAGTATTGGTGAGGATGTGGGTTCACTCCCTGGCCTTGCTCAGTGGGTTAAAGAATTCGGTGCTGCCGTGAGCTAGGGCATAGGTTGCAGACTCGGATGAGATCTGGCCTTGCTGTGGCTGTGGTGTAGGCTGGCTGCTGCAGCTCCAATTCGACCCCTAGTCTGGGAGCCTCCATATGCCGCAGGTGTGGCCATAAAAAGACAAAAAGAAAAGAAAAAAAAAAGTGGGTGAACCAGTTTCCAGCTCTCTTCTGCCCTTTCTTCCTGCCTGGAATGCAGATATAATAATAGCTGGAATCCAGCTGCCATGTTATCATCATGAGAGTGAGGGAAGGGAGAGAAGGAGCTTGGTCCCCAGAGATTCCATGACGTTCCCACACAGCCTCAGACTGCCTCCTCTGGACTTCCCATATGGGAAGGGGAAAAAAAAAACTGACTTGTATAAGCCACTCTTCTGAGTAATTAAACACAATTCTTGATACAGAAACCGGAGCGCTAACAAGGAAGGAGTTAAGAGATATGTCAGCTAAACAGCTGGTACAGAATGGAGTCAATCTTTCTCCATCTCAGCAGTCTACCCTGCTCATTCCATCTTCATTTTTGGGTCTGTAACTGCTTCTCAAACCTGAAATGCCCTCTCTTCATTTTTTTTTTTTTTTGGTTGCACCCACAGCATGCAGTGGGTGCAGTTCCCAGGCCATGGATCAAACCCAAGACACAGCTATAACCAGAGCCACTGCAGTGATGCTGGATCCTTAAACTGCTAGGCACAAGGGAACTCCACCTTTCTTCTCCTTTTGGTCCATCAAATTCCTGCATCCTTCAAGGTCCACCTGAAGACCCACCTCCTTCATGAAGGCTTTTCCTTCAGGCCACAGGCCCTCTTCTATGTCACAAACCTCACTGGGGCCTTAATCACATGTTCCCCTCCCCCACTTGTTACTTAACAGCTTCCCCTGTATGGACACAGGTCTAACCTTCCAAATTCAAGTCTCAGATCCTGAGGGTAGGGACCCACAGACAGAAAGGCACAGAGACAGGAGCCCAATGATGTGGACTCACATGCCAGGCAGTTCCCCAAGGCCACTGCCTGCAGGCTTCTGGGCTCCCAACAGTAGAGCCCCCTGCCTTGGTTTACTGGGAAACCAGTCCCCAGTTCCATCTCAAGTCTCTCTTGCCTCACATTCTTCTGTCCCTTCAGCTATTTGGTAAATATTTTCTGCAAGCCAGCTCTGTGAAGGCAGAGGCTGAGATCCAGGCTTCTGGGATCCAGAGATGAAGGGACACAATCCTGCCCCCCAAAACCTTGGAGCACAGTCTAGACAAAGAAGCCAGATGCTGGAGTTCCCGCTGTGGCACAGTGGGTTAAGAACCTGATGCAGCAGCTTTGGTCACTGTAGAGGTAAGGGTTTGATCCCCAGCACGGTACTGTGGGTTAAAGGATCTGGTGTTGCAGCAGCTGCAGCTCAAATTCAATCCCTAGCCCAGGAACTTCCACATGCCACAGCTTAGACTAACTGTTCCCCCTCCCTGAGCCCCACCTCCAAATGCAGGAAACTAGAGGTATGTGTGTGTGTGTGTCCCTTAGCTCTTAGGAGCACCCAGCTAAAAAGCAGGAGAGCTCACCATTTTGTCTACAGCCAGTTACCCTAAGTCTTAGTGCTGGGCACTCAGGTGCTAGAATACAACTGATGAGGTCTCAGCCCCTGCCCTGTTTGTCTCCACTCAACAGGCAGGACAAATTGAGTAATCAGAGTCGATTACAGGAGGATGTGCAGGGTGCCCTGGAAACACAGCAGAGTCTCTCCCCCAACCTAGAGCAGGCAGGGCAGGATTCTCAAAGGATATGATAGCAAGGCGGGATCCAGAAGGAGACAGGAATTACCACGGTAACACAAGGGGAGAAAAGTGGGGTGGATTCGGGAGAAAAAGAAGGATCTGCCCACACAAGTGAGCAGACTATGTGCGGGGTTCCAGATTGTTCCACATGACTGTAAGGGAGATCCAGGGCAGGGTAAGCAGCAGGCCATAGAGAGAGGCATGACCACAAGGTGCCCTGTGAGCCCCTTGGAGAATTCTGATCTATGCTCCTGGCAAAGATGAGCTGGGCTAGAACCGCAGTCAGAAGGCTGTGCTCTTTCCTCACCTGCTTGCTGGCTCCACAGAATTAAACATGGTTCTCTAAACAAAGGTGCACATCAGAGTCAGCTGAAGTCACCAGAATCTCCAGTTCAGGCCACTGATGCTCACCTGAGGCTGAGAAACATCAGAAGAGATGCTGTGGAGTTCCCATCGTGGCGCAGTGGTTAACGAATCCGACTAGGAACCATGAGGTTGCGGGTTCAGTCCCTGCCCTTGCTCGGTGGGTTAAGGACCCGATGTTGCCGTGAGCTGTGGTGTAGGTTGCAGACGTGGCTCGGATCCCGCGTTGCTGTGGCTCTGGCGTAGGCCAGTGGCTACAGCTCCAATTCAACCCCTAGCCTGGGAACCTCCATATGCCACGGGGAACGGCCCAAAGAAATAGCAAAAAGACAAAAAAAAAAAAAAAGAGAGATGCTGTGTGGAGTCTCAGCATGGTTGCCTCAGGCTGGGGGGAGTAGAGAGCATGGAAAGTCTGGAGATAAACTTAGGGGAGGATGTGACAATGGAGCCGGCCCCTCAGGGTGAGGTGCAGACAAGGAACTTACCTGGGCGTCCTGGAGCCACAGCAACTGAAGGCCAGCAGGGTTCAGCTTCTTACTGCTGCCCCCTGTCTTGACCACCTGCTGCCCCACAAAGGGGGAGACCAGATGGTGAAACCTCCTCACAGATGGCCCCTCCGGCATCCCTGCGGGCAGAGGTGGGAGAGGAAGCCACTGACTGAGCCACCGACTGAGCCGTGTTATCTCTAGCATTTCTAACATGGGCCAAGCACTGAACTTTCAAGCTGCTATTTTTTTGCCACCAACTTTAAGAGCAAATACGGCCCCAAAGGGAATGTGGTTAGAGATGGAGGTGTCAGATGAAAGCACCAACAGTGTGCCAGGAATCACACCGCACACGTCCTCAGCTTCCATCCTATGGCAGCCTGAATGGGAGCTGGCCCTTTGGACTTTAGGCCTGGGCTATGGTCCTAACTCATCTCCAGGTTTTTTCTTTCTTTTCTTTCTTTCTTTTTTTTTTTTTTTTTTTTTTTTTTTTTTTTTGTCTTTTTGCCATTTCCTGGGCCGCTCCGGTGGCATATGGAGGTTCCCAGGCTAGGGGTCGAATCAGAGCTGTAGACACCAGCCTATGCCAGAGCCACAGCAACGTGGGATCTGAGCCGCATCTGCAACCTACACCACAGCTCACGGCAACATCGGGTCCTTAACCCACTGAGAAAGGCCAGGGATTGAATCTGCAACCTCATGGTTCCTAGTTGGATTCCTTAACCACTGCGCCACGATGGGAACTCCATCTCCAGGTTTTTTCTATCCTCTTCCTTCTGCCTCCCCCAAACAATCATTCCAGCCCACAGATGCTGCTTTATCTCCTGCTTTCAGGAGAGAAGGATTTAAAGGCACACTGACAAAGATGTGGATCCAGCCCCACCAGGACCACCCCACTAGAGGGACTGCAGTGTCTGTGATGACAATGCAGAGCTCAGAATCACAGCAAGTGCAGTCCAAGATCATGTCTGGTTAGAACAGGGAGAGGCCACATCCAGCTTAACTATAGCAAACTATCCCTGGGAGTTCCCGTTGTGGATCAGCAGGTTAAGGACCAGAGGTTGTCTCTGTGAGGATGTAGGTTTGATCCCTGGTTTCACTCAGTGGGTTAAGGATCTGGCACTGCCCCAAGCTGCAGCATAGGCCACAGATCCGGTGAAGGCTCCAGCTGTAAAGCTCCCAGCTACAGCTCCCAATTGACCCTTGGCCTGGGAACTTCCATGTGCTGCAGGTGCAGCTGTAAAAAGAAAAAAATAGAGAAAGAAGTAACTGAGAAACAGCTGGGCTTCCATTTTAATCTGATGTAAGGGTATCTGTGACTTTCATCTCTCCCCGCCCCAAATCATCCAAGTTCACTGGGAGCTCATATATGAGGCAGTCTGAGTGGTCTGCCCCCAGCTTCTAGGACAGGGAAGGCATCCCCCCACCCTTACCTATTTATCCACCTGCAAAAGACTGCAAGTTATCATGGAAACCCAAAGAACTAATCAGTTTCCTGGCATGGTGGTAGCTACCTGCATTTCATCAATTCTTGAAAACATTTAAAAAATCTCTCAAGGGGGGGGTGCCTCTTACAATCCATGGTTTCTCATAGTTTGATTAGCAGCACATCCTATAATACATATTTTTAATTTGATGGTGCCCTGGCCTCGCTAAATGTGCTATTTCACATCTTCAAGACCCTGAAGAGACCCTACTAACCAAACTTCAGGGCTATAGGGAGACTGGCCACACTGCAGCTAAGCTGAACCTCAACCAGCAATGTGTGCTGGTCCTCTCCAACCGAGGAAGCTTCTGGAATAGCTCTGATCCTTAAAAACCTTTTGACACAAGGGCATGTTTCTTTTAGGTTTATTCATGGAGATGGAAAACTGGGCAGGGAACTGCCTCTACCGAATCCTTAAAATATCCGAACCGTAAGGGACACAGATTCGATAAGGTCGCCCCGCTACCTTCGAGCCCCTCCCCCCAGCGGTTAACCGCAAGAGGCTAATTAAGGGGCTGCCTAGCGACCGCGCTAAAAGGAGAGGAGCGGGCGTCCCCTTTTCTCAGGACATCATTCACTGTCTGGGGAGGGTCTAAAAGCATCTTCCCAGGGTGCGGGGCGGGCTGGTTGCAGAACCCGGATTGCTCAGGGGCAGAAATGCTAAAAAGTAGTTAACAGCCAAAAAGAAAGATAAATTCAGGTTTCCATAAAAGACGCTTCTAAAAGGTTCGGTAACTGAGTTTTCACGCCGGTAATAAAGTGACGAGGGTAAAGCTTGGGAAAGCCCTGCATTTCCGGCGGGGGACCCGTCACCGCCGAGGACGCGCCGCACCGCTCCCTACCCACCAGCGCAGGTAGCGCGACGCCGCGTGGGAGCTCGCAGCAGGACTCACCGGCTCCTGGGCCGTGGACCCTTGGACCCCAGCAACCGTGAGGCCTGCAGAGGACCCGGCGCCCGGCTCGAGCGCAGGCTCCGCCCCCGGGGGTGGGCACGGGGCTTTATTGGAAGGGAGCGGGGCTCCATCCGGAGGTGGGGCGTGCGTAACTCGAGGTTCCTCCCTCGGGGTGGGGCATATAGGGGCTCCGCCCCCAGGCGAGGAGGGGGCTCTGTCCTGGTGGGGACAGGGAGTGGTGGTGAGGGCGGGGCGAGGTGGGCCGTTCCTGCCCTAAGGGGGTCGCTGGATGCTGGGCAGTTGCCGAGGTTGGGGAGTGTGTCTGAGCAGACGTAGGGAAGAAACAAACCGCCCTTGGAAAGGTCATTGTCTTATACGAAGATAGACTGCTATAGAGAAAATTAAGTTAAACAAGACCACTTTGGGTGGTCAGGCAAAGGAAAGCCTTTTGGTTGGTTTTGCCGGGCCTCCAATCCTAGCGAGGTAATTGTGAAAAGGAAACAAGTTGTCAAGAAATTTTCGTAAAGTTTTTCAAGGGTGGGTTTTTTTTTAATTTTATATTATTTGAATATTATTATTTAAATTTTTACCGTAAACAAATTTTGTTTTAAAAGCAATATTTGGGGAATTGCCTGGTGGCTCAGCGGTGTAAGGACCTGGCATTGTCGCTGCTGAGGCAGTTGGGGCCCTGGTTCTATTCCTAACCGGGAACTTCTGCATGTCCTGGGTGCTGCCAAAAAAAAAAAAAAAAAAAATCGATATTAAACTTCATCGTGTTATTATGGAAATATAACAAAGCAGGGATTCTCAAACTTTAATGTGCATATGAATCACCTGGGAGTCTTTTTTGTTTGTTTTTTTGTTTTGTTTTTCTTTTTAGGGCTGCACCTACCGCATATGAAAGTTCCCTGGCCAGGCGTCAAGTTGGAGCTACCGCTGCTGGTCTCTGCCACAAACATATCTGCAACCTATGCTGCAGCTTGTGGCAACGCCGGATCCTTAACCCACTGTTTGAGGCCAGGGATCGAACCTGAATCTTCATGGATACTGTGTCAGGTTCTTAACCTGCTGAGCCACAATGAGAACTCCTTAATCGTGTTTAAATGCAGATTCTGACTCTGGTGTGTAGAGGGCCCAAGATTTTCCTTTTCAACAAGCTCCCAGGAGATGCTGTGGCTGCTGGTGGTCCAGGGACACAGGTGGGACAGCAAGGACTTGGGGCACTGTACTTGGCAGTTGGTGAGCACTTAATAATTACTCTTTGAATGAGTGGTTAAATTAGATATTAGATAATGAAACCCATAAACTATAAAGTGCTATGCAAATGCATGTAGTCACCACTCTATGACAATAAAGTTGCTGAATCTGCGTGGAAAATGGCAAACTCCCAGAAGAGCAACTCGACAGAAGAGCAGCAAAGAGCATTGTTCCTGCATTGGACTATCGGGGTCCAAATCCTCCCACTCAGGAGGCAGACCTTGGGCAAGTAACTTTTCTGTACCTCAGTTTCTTCATCTATAAAATGGAATGAAAGGACCACCTGACTAGGCTGTGGTGGGATTTACTGAGATGCTTCACATGAATCTCGGTGCTGGGCCTGGCATAAAGCAATAGCTCAATGTGTTTTAGTTATTATTAGTGGCCTCCCAGCCTAGGGGCAATCCCAAAGCCCACAGGAGCCTGGGCCTCCACACTATGGGGGTCAATGCCCAGTTTTCTAAGGGGGCCATGGAGTCAGTTCCTCCACCTGTGTGCCCTTGACTTCTCCAGGGTTCAAGTTATAATGCACGTGAAAATCAATTCAAATTCAGCCACTCCAAAGACAGCAAGAAAGGAAGTGAAGGAGAGAAGCAATAGGATGTGGTGAGGAATCAAACTGCCAAGAGCTTGGGGTCCTGAACTACATGGAGGGGGCTTCCTGTGTCTCTAGAGGCACCTGGGGAGCACAAAGAGTGTGAGTGGGGCTCCCGGTTCTATTCTAGTTGCTTCCTCATTTAGGCAGGTGACTGGATGGTAAGCCCTATTTCCCAGTGGTTCTAGGACCTTATTTCATCATATCAAAATTGGAGAATTTGAAACAAGGATTTCCCCCCAACTTCTAGAAAGATGTTGAAAGACTTCATCTTGGAGTGGGATCTAGACCAGGGTTGTGTGCAGTTTCCATCTTTTAGGTTTTTATTCTCTGGGGGTGTAAAAGCCCAGATTCTGAAGTCAAACAGACATAGATGAATCCTGGTTCTGCCTGTACTAGTTCTGTGACCTTCCATGATCTATTTAAAATCCGTGGGCTGTATCTTTGTGTGCAAAAGGTGGTTATGAGGATACAGGGAATGTTTTACATGGATATATAAAGCTACTAGTGCCTCTAAGGTGCAGTACTGCTCAGTTAGTGGCAGGTAACATTTTAGCAGAGTTTCTGGGCAGATCTCAGATTGAAAGCTTGAAAAAAATCAAGCTGTTCCATTCCGGATGCCACAAGGGAGAGAATGCTAGCGCCCCCACATGGTAAGCGCATTAACTGCAAGGTCTGTACCTTTATTCCAATCCCAGCCTCCCAAGTGAATGTGTCCCCGCTCAGTAAGTACTCTCTTCTTCATGCAAACTCTGTGGCCTTGGAAGGGGTCCACGGACGATGGTGGGACAAGAGGGTTTGGACCAGGTGGTCTCTGAGAGCCTTCATGATCTCTAAGTGAATCAGGCACCGTCTCCTAATCCAGGCATCCTTTACCTAGCAGAGTTCTTTCCTTTCCATTCGACACTCCCAGGCCAGCTCCTTGAAGGAGCCCTCAACAAAGCACCCCAAATCCTTGGCAGATTGTGCCCTGTAACCCCTCCTCTCTCCCTGTACTCCCATAGAACCAACTCACACCCTCCTGTAAAGAAGGGGCTACCAGGAACTCCTAAACCCTGTCCTTGTGGGAACAGCTAGATCTTAGGCAGAACCTCCTGGGGGGCCCAGAGCAGCTCTTGTGGCCTTGACAACTGCCTTGGGTGGGGGGGGGGGCGGTTTCCACTTCTTGACCTCTTAGCTAAGCCTCAAGTTTTGCTCTGGGCCCAGCCTGTCCTACCAACTGCCAGGACACCCTAGAAGGAGCTGACCTGGTCAGTTTGGCCAGCACAGCCCAGGACTAAACCAGAGCCTGTGTGCAGGAGTTCTTAGCCTGGGGTATAGGGAGAAGTTTCCAGAGTTCATAGAATCCCTACAATTGTGAGTGGTGTACAGAATCTCAGGCTCTCTGTACTGTTCTGGAAAGGTGGTCACAGCTTTCATTATACTTTCAGAGAGGTCTGTGACTGCAAAAATTAAAAAAAACCCAAAAAAACAAAACACTGCTTCAATTGCAGAAATGACTTACTTCAAGCATTCTCTATGCAGGACCCCATCCCAGTCCCGTAATCTGCAGCACACGGCTGGAGAGCGCAGCAAGGCACACAGAAACTGCAGCTTGCTGTCCTCTGCAGGGTGGCTGCCTCAGAGGACCTGAAAATGTTTCTCATCGCTTTTTTTTTTCCTTTTCTTGTTTGCTTTTTATGGCCACAGCTGTGGCTAGGGACTAAATCAGAGCTGCAGCATCAGGCCTACACCACCGCCCCAGCCACACTGGATCCAAGCCACAAGTGTGACCTACGCTACAGCTTGCAGCAATGCTGGATCCTTAAGCCACTAAATGAGGCCAGGAATTGAACCTGTATCCTCACAGAGACTATACTGGGTTCTTAACCCACTGAGCCACAATGGGAACTCCTCCCATCACTTCTGTTTCCTTTGCTGGGATCAGCTTTCAGACCCTACAAACTGTTCTTCAATAGCTTTTCACTCTTGGCAAATTTCTATTCTTTGAAGGGTCATATAGCATTAAGACTGGTGACAAAAACGGATCAAGTGACACAATTCTATTTGGCGCCTCCATCTTCTGCTTGTGGTTGAGAAGTGGTGAGCTTGGTTTCCCTTAGGCTGATCTGAGTAGGTCTGGAGAGCCTCTAAGGGGAGTTCCAACACACATTCTTGCAGTGACAGCATCATTGGAGTGAGTAGTTTTCAAGGTGGCTACTTTGAGAAGCAGAGCTCATTTGGATGAATAGCTTCTGAAACATTTTAAAACCTCATTCTTTGGGTCACACTAAAGGTGCAGTTTTCTTCTTGGAGAACATCAATCTGGAGTCTCTAGAGTGAGGCTCTGCAAATCTCGAGGCCCTGAGGTTTCCTCTGTACCAACAAGAGTAGGTGACCCAGAGGCAGAGAGATGAACCACTTTGCTCAATGGGTCGTTTCAGAGTTGCTGATCCAGGTTTGAATTCAGTGTGACCCTGGGGAAGAATTTCTTCATGTCTTTTCCAGACCATCCTTGCAGCGTGACAACACCCACAAGGGAAGGGGACCTGTGCTCTTGGGCGACACCAGATATGGAAAGAATAACTTCAGATTATTTCTGCTCTCGACTGCTTTGAGCTTGAGAGGAATTTAAAGTTCCCCTCCTCCCGAACATTTGCAGGTGAAGAGCAGTTTGGTGAACTGCCCAAGTCACACAGCTGGATGCTGGCTGGCCAAACCTAGACTAGAATTTTGAGACCTATTTCTGGCTCTTTCTGGTGGGCTCCTCCCTTCATTTCTGAGGATGCAAAAGTACGGGTGGATATGGATATAGAATCTGTCCCAGGAAGCAGTGGTCCCTTTCTAGAGCCCCTGGGACCCAGAGAGTCACCCAGTAGGACCCCATGAGCCATTTCAAAATAGTCAAAAAGCCTGAAGGTAACAATCCATCTAGTAGCCATAGAAAGACTGCACAGCAATCTAAATAAGATGTCTTTGCCTTGGATGGGAACTATCAGCTTAGTGTTATTGTCCATCTGGTAGTGTTAGCAGAGGTGAGCGGTTACACTTTCATTCTTTTTCAAATTAAAGTTTAATTTATATGTGGTTATGTTTTTGATCTCTAAAAATGAGGGAGAGTCCCAATAATCATGTAAACAAAACAAGTTCAAAACATGGGCACTGGAGGGGTGGGTGGGGTAAGGGGACACTTGGCTGTGGTCAGGCTGGAAGCCACACCAAGGACATCTGCAAGGATGTGGCAGGGGGTGGGGGTGGGGTGGGACAGAAAACTTATGAAAGTGTTCCCAACCCACAGCACTACAGCCACTCTGTATGGGATTCTTTGAATAGCAAAGCAATGACTTTACATTGCAAAGCATTGGTAGCCAATGTCACTTACTACTTTGGGCAGCAGCGTCCTGGTCCAAAGCCCATTTAGGATTCTTTTATTTCAGTTGTACCACCTTGTCCCCTAGCCCAGCCCCAAAGTCTTAGATAATCAAGAACCCTAGAAATAATGAATATTTTCAATGTTTTTATTTTCATGAGTTCTAGAAGAAAAGAACAGAGGAAGAATAAGTCTAAATGCTTTACATCTCTAGTTACAACCCATGTTCATTTGAATAAATCTATCTTAAAGAAGAGGTGGCACAAGAGACTACAATACCTTCATTGTAAGAGGGGTCTACTAGTATTGTTTAGTAGTATTGAACTTGATCTGAATTAACTCCTGGCAATCAGAGATTCATGGATTTAAAAACTGCCACTGTCCCGTGATGTGAACTGCATCTGGTTAAAAACCTGTAGGGTCACGTTTATTTCTCAGGTGGCGCAGTGTTCCTACAGCCATGGGACACAAGGCAGTCACTGTGGAGCAGAGAGGATGGAGTGTGTGTGAAGGGATGGGAGGCCTCATTAATCAGCCTTCACTCCAGAGGAGAAGCGCCCTCTTTGGGTCTGTCTGAAGACCGCCAGGCCTGTCCCTTGTATTCCTGCAGCCCAAGACCACCACTGGCTTTTTGTGATTCCACTCTTCCTGTTAACCCAGAGCATAGATGTGTGGGTGCCCCTTTCTGTAAAACTAAACCCACCGTCTCCCAGGCTTCAGCCAGAAGAGTGAGCTGGCCATGCACAGACCAACAGAAAACTGGATATGGAGAAACTAGGCTTAATGCTGTCTTTGCTTAGAGCATTTAGTTCTCCTGGTTATTCAAAGTTTTTGCAAATGCCACTGCTGCAGCTACTGCAATGGAGGTAAAAAATCACATTGGAGCCAGGGTGGCAGAGAGCAGCGCTGCCAGGAGCGGAAGAGAGGCTCAATAACTGAACAGATAGCAAGTGTCCAGAGCTCTCAGGTGCATGAATTCCACTTGCCAGTCTGAACCTGGAAGCTCTGGGGCTGGTCCTTGGCAACAGGAAGAAACACATTTATGTGGTTAAGGGGTGGTGCCATGTTTGTGGTCTAGCTTCAAGCAAGATATAGTTTCCAACTATATTAAACAACTGAAAACTCATCACCTCCACTCCAAAAGGGGCTTTCCAAGTGGCTATTTCTTGTGCACTAACATCCAAATCAGTAAGTTCTGAGTGCTTGGAAGGGAGGCATCAAATAACCCCCAGCCCAGCTCCATCTGGTGCATGTTCAGTGAATATAAACTTATTTTCACCATTGTCAACCCAAGCCACAACATAATCATTGCTAAATCTGCTACTACTCACCCCCTAAAGTCATCCAAAAGTCAAATATTAAGGATTAATGCTCTTGACTATTAAAAATGATTTGACCTATGATTCAAAATCCTTGTCATAGCAAGAGGTAAGCCTGAAAGGGAACGTGAAGGATTTCTGAGCCTGAACACACCTGCACGTTGGCCACTGCATTCACCACATTAGGCCAGAGATTTATGCTAATGACACCATTCTTGCTAGTTCACCTCCCAGCCCCACCTCTCCATCCTTCCTCCAGCCACTTCCCAACCATCTAGGTACGGCATCCTTTTGAATATCCTGATTGGTAGCAACTTGACCTCCTCTGAGGATACATTTGAATTAGGAAAGCAACCAAGTCTGGTGAGCAAGGAGGCTGGGATCAAGCTGGATTTTGCCATCTGAGGTGAAAGACAAGTTATGGCTATATAAGGAATGAAGTCAATCTTCCGGTACAGTGTGTGTGTGTGTACATACCACATTAGGCCAGACATTTATTCTAATGACACCATCCTTGCTAGCCATTCCTAAGGGAAGGAACAGAAATGTTTTCAGCAAAGACTTCATCATCAGAAAACATGTATTCCCCAAGGCCAACATAAATCTTGGTAGGTTTTATTTTTCTTTTTGAATCTCTTGTTACTCTTAGTTGCTAGAATTATCGGTTACTCATCCTTCTTGATGGTAGCTGCGTTGAATAGGTTTGGCTATTTCTTAGCCACTTTAAAGCCTTTTAAGATTTTACACAGAGGAATGGTTATTATAGGGTTTTTTTCCCTTCTGCATTCGAAAATAAAAAGGGTGTTGTGAAAGGTCAAAGGCCACAGTTGCCCCCTGGGTTTGGCATAGGCCAGATGAGAGGCAGGAAGCTATTGCCAGTAATTCTGAGTGGGGATGAACTTGCTTGTCTGGGTCCCATTCCACACGCCTTAGGACCACTCCCCCCAACCCCAGCCCACTTTTAAGATAAGGCAACTAAGCAGTTCTGTAGCCTAAGGAAGTGAGGACAAAATGGACATAGGGTAAGTTTTCACCTCTTTTCCCACTGGGGTGGAGTGCTACCCGGCCTTCTAGCCGCTTGTTTGGATCAAACCCTAAAGGAGATGGTGGTGGGACCAGTCTGCATGACTCTCCAGTGCACATCTTATCCAGGTGGGCAGGAGAGACCACTGCTCTGAAGCTCTGCCTCATGCTCCAACCACTGGTATCCCCAAGGGGAGCTCTAAAAGTGCACCCCTTTGTTGGGTGGCAACTTCTGGGCCACAGGAACTTTAAAAGGCTGGTCCAATCCTCTCCTAGGAAACCAAACCTAGAGGTTACCTGTCAAGGTCACACACTAGTCAGTACCAGGACTGGGATGTGTGTCTTTGTCACTAGCCCCCATCACATATGGAGGAAGTCTGGGCTAACTGCCAATAGGAATGGAGAAGTGATTCAGATGCAGCCTGGAGCAGCTTGGCAAAGGGCCCTCAGTGGCTCAGGACTACCTTGCAAAGAGCAGCAGCCAACCTCCCAGGAAAAGACCTCAGAGGGAGGAGGAGAAAAGGCAGAGGAATACAGATAAATTTATTAGTTAAATACTGATTTTACAGCCATTTCACCTTAAGACAATGTTAGCAGGTTTGTGGGTTAGGGACAGTATATGAGGGGGGCTTTCACAGAAGAAAGCAATGTAAATGATGATTAAAACAGAACCTGGGTTTAAAGATACTCTGCTACAGCCGGGAGGATTTGGGTAGGGGCTGGGTGTTTGGAGTAGCACAGAGGAAAGCCGGGCAGCTACACTCGGTTGGCAACCAGGACGCAGAAGCGAGCGTCTTCATGAGCCCAGCGTTGAGAGTAGAAACAGCAACTTGGAGAGGAGGCCAATTCCCAAGCTGTGAGGATAGGACCCACCCTCGGGGTCTCTTCTCATCACTCATCTTTCTTCCATGAGTTGTGCTGTGTTCATCTGAATTTATGCTGAAAACTCCAGGACAAAAGATTTCTGCTGAAGGTAGGCCTGGGTGCAGGGGCTGCAGCCTGCTGCCTGCACTACAGACAAGTCTCCACTAAAGGAGGGCGCATCCTCGAGATCCAAGCTGAAAACCCCGCCCCCGCACAGGAGGCCCCAGCCCAGGGGAAGGTCCACTGCATATCCTCTCCAGAAGGATCTCAAGTCTTAGATGAATGCTACTCAAACTGGCTTTAGCAGCAGAACCTTTTTTGTTCTCACTCCGGACCCCCAGGGCTGATGGGGTAGAAGAAGGGCTGGGAGCGGGCAGGCTTGGGGGGGCTTCCGTTTGGCTGAAGGGCCGAACTCCTGTTTTGCCAGGGAGAGACATGTTCAAACTGTAGGCAGAGCTGACCACTGAGAGCAGTGGAGCGATTTTAGCCACGGAAGGAACTTGCAAGGAGGTGAGGTTGCCAGGCTGCGGAAGCCACTCTGTGGTGGGAAAGGGGGTCCCCTTCCTCCATCTCCTCACTGAGTGTCCGGTAACACTGGCCCTACCACTGGCAGGTTTGGAGTCGAGATTCAGTATTAGAGGTGCGGGGTGTGCTGAGCCCGAGGAGGAGTGTTGGGCCAGGGCAGGAGCCTCCCAGAGGCCCACGCATCCAAACGCTTGTCAGAGAGGTGCCCTGATTCAGGCCGGAGCGGGGCCCAGGACCCTGTGCCTGCTCTCAGATCCCAGGGGTGGGGAAGACCACCAGCTTGGGCACTGCACTGGAAAGTCAGGGGAGAAGGCCCTCTCCTCGCCCGACCAGGGGCAGAAAATGAGAAAGAAGTCTCCACCTCACTGGAAAGGCCTGAGGTGAGCTCCCAGCAAAGGGGGGCGGGGAGGCACTCTCCAGTTCCCCAGCTTTAAAAGTATCCCATAAAATCCAGCACCTACTCCCCTAACCAAATCATCGACTTCAAGTTTCTTCCCGGTTGTCTGGAGTCAGGCCCAGACAGAGCAGGCTAGCCCCCGGGAGCTCAGAGCCTCCTCTTGGCTGTCCTCCGAGTCCCAAGTCCATGCAGGAATCTGAGGAGGGAAGGAGGTGACATTATGCAGTGATTATGTCCCCATGACTGTCAGCCAGGGCCAGGCTGTTCCAAGGGTCCTGCTTAGAGCTGGCCTGCGGTGACTGGCTGACCGAAGATGCGTAGCCTTGCGGGGAGAGCTTCAGGGCCGAGAGGACTGGGTGGATGGAGGGCCCGTGGCCAGACATGGCACTAACTGAGAAGGTCTGAAAGTGAAAAGTATAAGAAGCATCACTGGAGGGGCTCAGTCGGGGGTCTGAGCTGGAGAGGCTGAGCCCTACTCTGCAGCTTTGCCCAGGCTGGCTCCCACCCCAGGAAGGGGTCAAGAGGAGAGGGCCAAAGGACAAGGGCAGGAGGGGCACCACACAGCCCTTCTGCTCTGACCCCTGCGCTGTGGGGGGGCAAGGGCCTGCGTGACTCATTGGCTGCTCCTGAGTACAGACCCAGTCGCTTTGTGACTGCTCCCGTTTCTCTGGAGCCTTGGATGGTTACGTGGGCTATTTTCTACAATCTCATCACCATCAGTCTCCACTTTCAGAAAGAAGCCATCCTCCCTGCCCAGAAAGGGCTCTGGCTCTCCTGGTCCTGTGGGCCCAGCTTCTCTCCACCCTGACAGCAGAAGGCTCCTGAGGATACACCCCCTCAAACACAGGCAGAGGAAAGGACAGAGTTAGTAGGGCACCAGGACCAAGCCTGGAAACATCCAGATCCCACATGGAGGGGCCTCAGGGGGAAGGGCTGGACGAGCAGGGATGCTGTCATATGTGAAAGAAGAAAATGAGGGTTCTGCTGCTCATCTGGACACACAAATGGAGCTGGACCTGCAGCTAACCCTCACTGTGTCCTGCCTGTGACCTCCTCACCAACCCCAACCCACCCACCTGCCCTCTGCACTTTCCACACCTTTGCCCACGCCAGGAGGGACCTCTTCTCCTTCCTTCTGTCAAAATGTACCCATCCTCATGGCCAAGGTCAAACCATGCTCACTTAGGAGACTGACTGGCTCAGAAGGCCCACTCCGCCTCCCAGTCCTCCCTCATCTCTCGCAGTCTGATTCGGTTGTAGTCACGCTGCATGCCAGCCCCGTACTGCCTCCTTGTCTCCACAGGTCCTGGCACAGAGGAGCTGCTAAACACTTGTATATCACAGTTGTATCACAGTTGTGTGTCCAGATCGCTGTAGCTTGGTCAGATGTGCTGTGTAGACAGCCCCTCACCTCCCGAGCTGGCCTGGCCTGTGGTGTGGAGTTCCTCCCCCACGGGCAGTACCTGGGACAGAGAGCTGCCATGCCCGTAGTGGGCCGACAGCCCGGGCTCTGTCTTGATGGGACGCATCTCTTCGCTGCTGCTGGTGGCCACACTGCTGGAGTTGCTGGAAGCGCTGGTGGTGGGAGGGAGGCTCTCACTGCCCGAGGGACCTAGAACAAGGCAGAGTCAGAACACCCATCCAGGGGCAGGGATGAAGAGACAGCCAGGGTAGAGCCATGCTCATGGTTTTGTCTACCTACGATTGCGGGGGGTGGGGGGGTTGGTTTCCGGGGGGGTGGGGAGGCAGGTCCTTCATCCATGCTGGGCTAGGGCCTCACCATGAAGCAGAAGCAGCAGAAACCTGAGGGACTTCTGCAAATGACAGGCTCACTTCCCCTTATCCCAAACCCTTGCCACGTGTGTCTCAGGAGTCAAAATTTTTGGATTAAAAAGGGCAAAACCTATATATCATAGAATACCTCCAGCAGGCTCTGAGACAACACCCTGTAATTAAATACATCACTAGTTCCACAGAAAACACGTGTGTATTCACACATGGGATAGAGCTATAAATAGCCTGTGTCAGTTCATGTTACTTTCTGCTGAGATATTGAGCTCCCTGGATTTGGAATTTAGATGGGGGCTTGAACACCTGAACCGAGGCCAGCTCTCCCTGTGACTCTACCATGTAAAGAGATGGGGCCCCCAAGGGGAAAGTGCTGATGTTTACAACATGGAAGCAGGGATCTGAGAACCACTGGCTTGGGAGAACCACTGGCTTGAGACACTCAATGTTCTCCTAAGTCGTGACTGCCAGAGGGGTGAGCCACTGTGGAGTCAGGAAAGGAGAACTTTGGTCCTGTTCCCAGCAGTGGGACAGGGAGTTTTATCTGACCCTGTCATGCCTTAGATTAGAAGATGAACTCTCCACCAGATCAGCTGACTTATTTTCTTGGGAACCACAGCATTTCCCAGTGAAATCTCTAATTCGATAGTAGTAGAGGGAGTGATCTTGGTAGCGGGCCTCATTCTTAAACCTAGAAACTGAGAAGGCAAAGTGTATCCTGAGCTGAATATGGAGCTTGAAGTGTAAAAACTTGGGTCTTCATTCCAGATCTACCTATTCACAGCTGTGCGACCCTTGTTAAGTCACTGCCCTCTCTGAGCCTCAGCTTGCTCCTTAGTAAAATGGGCATCATAAATGAGGTCTCATGGGAGTCTTTAAGGATCAGTGAGATAACATTTGTGAAGGAACTTTGTAAATACACAGCATTACACGATTTTAATTATACACTGGCTTAAAAATCAATCTATTATAAATATGCCTAATGGGACCTTGTCTTCCCAGACCCCAGTTGGCTCAAAGAGAACTGAAAGAACTTGAGTGCTTGCGTGGCTGCAGCACAAAGATGGAGGGACTGAGTAATGTTCCTTTTCCCTTCAGGCCCTCAAAGGGGTCCAGCTGGACCTCCACAGTCTCTGCAACTAGCAAAAATCAGGCCCCAACTTGAGTTGAGGCTGCTTCAAAGGCCCCGACATGTTCCTTGACGATGTTACTTCTGCACTGGGTTATCCGGCCAGAGATGGATGACGCTGTCATTACACCTGAGATACACATGCTCACACACTCCCAGGGCTGCTGCATTATTCACAGAATTTCAGACCTCTTCCTCACCTGCTGACGTCTTCGATTTGTTAAGGTTCTTGGGCTTCCGTTTTCTGGTTTGAATCCCCTCTTTCCGCATTGCAAGAGGCCTGGGGACCTAGGGGATCACAAGTCCATATACGTGGTTTTCCATTTGTACATGATCTGCAGCAGTATTCTCACATACATGCGCATGCGTGCGCGCGTGCACACACACACACACACACACACACACAAAGAAGTCCAGATATACACAATTCCTCTACAAACCCTGGGGCTGAATCAGGCCCAGAACTCCTGATGAGCAAGAAATCTAATCTACTAAAAACAAAACAAAACAAAACAAAAAAAAAATGCATTGAGCACCTACATTCCATGCTGGTATTATACCAGACACTTGAGAAATGGAGAGCTAAAGACACAGCTCGTTCCCTCTAGTGGTGCACAGTTTGCTGGGAAAGACAGACACATAGAAAATAACCAGACTCATAGGGTGGTGTGGGAGAACAGAAAAGAAGCACTGGACCCTGTCCTGGGTTGGGGGAAGGAAAGTGGCACATCGAGGCAGGCTTCCCTGAGGAGGTGATGGCTGGCTTGTAGGAGGCAGTCGAGCATACAAAGGGCAGGCATTTCAGGCACAAGAACAGCAAGTGCCAAAGCCTTTAACTGATCAGCCACCCCCAGACACTGTAAGAGTAAAAAGAGGGTGCTGTTAGTAATTATGCCAAGAAAATGGGCATAGTCAAGGACTCTCCTGGCAAGTGGAGACGTGAAGTCACTCTACTTGGAGCGCCTCTGCACTGAGTCTAGCTGGAACGAGCGGTGGTTTCCACGGGTAGTGAGAACTTCGGGGATTATGGCGGAGAGACTGCTCTGCGGCCAGGGTGTGAGAGAAACCAGCTATGGACAGGACTTTACAGCATCTGACTTTAAACAAGCAGCAACTGTCAGTGTCACTCCTGAGCCACTCAGGATGCCTCAACAAGTGTTGGGGAGCAGGCCTGCAAGGTCACCTTTTTAGCATTTTAAAATAGTGTGCCTTTTTCACACCTGGTTTCTTTTAGGCCTGGCCATCCAAACCATTTAGCCCCTGAGCTATGCTTGTCTCCTGTAAGGGACTGACACAGGCCACATCCACAAGGATGGAAGGAAAAAGCAAGGATCACTTCCGAGACGAGATGTGCAGTTGTTAGGAAGGAATGCACTGCTGTGTAGGACAGGGAAATCTACTCAATAGTCTGTGGTAACCTATAGGGGAATGGAAATGTGTAAATATATGACTGAATCACTGCTATACAGCAGTAATTAACACTGTAAATCAACTGTACTTCAATAAAATTTAAATAAAGTTTAAAAAAAAACAAGAAAGAAAGTAGTAGCGCACATAAACTTGAACTGCCTTCTAGCCAACCAAGAGTCAGAGGAGACAGCCTTCCCACCCTTGGGGAGAGTGTCTTCCCCTGCCCTCCTCTGCCCTCTGCCCTTCTGTTTATCTCATCCCTCCCCAGTACTTAAAAAAACAAAAAACGAAAAACAAAAAACTGTGGTAAAATGCACACCACATAAAATTTACCATCTTAACCACTGTTAAATGTGCAGTTCAGCAGCGTCAAGTACATTCACATTGTTATGCAACCATCACCACCATCCATCTCCAGAACGCTTTTCAACTTGTAAAATGGAACTCTTTGCTCATTAAATGGTCATTCCCCATTCCCCCCTCCCCTCAGTCCCTGGCAGCCACTATCCTATTTTGTTTCTAGGAATTTGACTACTCCAGAACCTCATGTAAGTAGAATCATACAGAGTTTGTCCTTTTGTGACTGCCTTCTTTCATTTAGCATAACGACTTCAAGATTCATCCATGTTGTAGCCTGGGACCGAATTTCCTTCCTTTTAAAGGCTGAATTAGATTCTACTATGTGTGCAGACCACATTTCGCTTATCCATCCATCAGTGGACACCTGGGTTGCTTCTACCTTTTGGCTATTGTGAATATTGCTACGGTGAACATGAGTGTACAAATATTTGTTGGAAATCCTGCTTTCAGTTTTTTTGGATATATACCAGAAGTAGATTGCTGGATTTTATAATAACTCTATTTCGAATTTTTTAGAGACACAATCTTTTTAATACCTATATAATATTCCTCTATCAGTCTCTTTTATCTTTCCTCTATTGAAGAACAATAGTTTCTTGAACCATTTTCCCCATAAAGTTTTTTCTTTCATTTTCATTATTACAGGATTCAACAAACACCTTTGTACACACTCCTTGCAAACAGAAGTGTACAGCTGACCCCTGAATATACAGTTCAGTAGTGTCAAGTATATCCACACTATTATGCAACCATCACCACCATCCGTCATGGGTCCACTTACACGTGAATTTTTTTTTCAACAGTTACTACATGATTTGTGGCTGGTTAAATCCGACAATGTGGAAACACATATAAGGAGAAATCACATATACATAGGGTGATCTATAGGTTGGACATGGATTTTCAACTGTGCAGAAGGTCGGCCTCCCTAACTACCACATTGCTCAAGGGTCGATGTATTTTCTTATGAATATTCTTAATTATATTTTTAGCCATTTTTTAAGCTCATTATCACAAGAAAACATAAGATGTATGAGATTAAGTTAATAATAACCCCTTCCACCCCACTACCATCAATCCTATCCCCAGTGAGGTAACTGGAATAACAGCCTCTTATGTTTCTTCTTAAAAAAAAAAATTTTAACACATGCATATGTATGTATGTGTATTCATTCATGTGTGTGTGTGTGTGTGTGTGTGTGTATAAGCAACTACATGTAAATAATGTTCTTTTTTTTTTTTTTGTCTTTTTATCTTTTTAGGGCTACTCCCAAGGCATATGGAGGTTCCCAGGCTAGGAGTCAAATCTGAGCTACAGCTGCTGGGCTACACCACAGCCACAACAACTCGGGATCTGAGCCACATATGCAACTACATCACAGCTCACGGTAACACCGGATCCTTAACCCACTGAGCAAGGCCAGGGATTGAACCTGCGTCCTAATGGATGCTAGTCGGATTCATTTTAGCTGAGCGATGGGAATTCCAATACAATCATTCTTAAAAAAACTATCCGTTATCCATTGAATTGTTACCTTTTATGTATCATACTACCATAGCTATAGACTCTTTTTGAGTTTCTTCTGTAAATGGGAATTAAATTAATGTAACATTAAAGATGGAAGTGGTGATCCATAGCAATGTCTCTGCTGTGGTCTGAATATCTGTGTCCCCCTCAAATTCACATGTTCACAAATCTAACATCCAAGGGGATGGCATTAGGAGGTGGGGCCTCTGGGAGGTGATAGGTCATGAAGGCAGAGCCTCAGGGATGAGATTAGTGCCCTTATACTAGAGACTCCACAGAGATCCCTCACGCCTTCCACCATGTGAGGCCACATCTCCCTCAACCATGCTGGCCTCTGATCCTAGACCTCCAGCCCGAATCATGGAGACTAATTTCTGTGATTTATGATTCTGTGGTGTTGTTACAGCAGCCCAAATGGAGGTCCCTTCCAGATTTGAGTATCTTTTTTAAGAAGGAGAAAATGAATCATGATCTGCAGAGGACAAGGGGGGTGAGACCCGAGCTGTGGAGGAAAGAGCGGGACATGGTCAGGGAACCCTTACACCATGGAGCTTCATGTAGAGGCCGCAGGCATTGCACACGGGCTCGCCCTCAGCGTTGCGGCGCCACAGCGTGGTGGTGGTGGTCTGGCAGTTGGCACAGGAGAGGCCCACTCGGCGGGAGGCAGACTGCAACACAGGAGACAGATCCTCAGGGCCAAGGAAAAGGCAGGGAGTGTATGTGTGTGGGTGGGGCTGCGTGAGAATCTGGGACCGGCTAGCATGGGATACCCACACCTGGGACATGAGCCTCTCCCTGTGCCCTGGAGAAAGGGCTAAGCTGCAGGAGACAGCAAATCTAACGGTTTTGGCCAATTACTCACATCAGGGAAAAGTGCAGCCAGCACTGGGCACTGTAGGCAGAAAAGCTTGTCCCCAAATTGGAATTAGCCTGGCTCAGGTGGGGGGCTCAGGTGGGGGGTGAGGGACGAATGTACCCAAAGATCACCAAAGACTGACCACAAGAAAGGGAAGCACCAGTGTTTATTCCCCATTCGTCTCTCCCTAATATTCACAAGAGCAGTTCCTATTGGTCAGAATCAAATTATACTAGAGAAGACCAGGGACCCAGGAGCCAAAACCTGGGCTCCAAACTCTTCCCCAGCCACAGGGCCCAGCACACCCGGCTTAATCTCCCTGGTCTTTGGGTTTTATCAATGGATCGACTGCAAACAGGGTAAGTCACAGTGCATAAAGGAAGAGTTAACCTTCCTCGTCGTGGGGTGTACATGAACACAGGAGACACTCCAAACAATGCCGGGCCAATGGGTTGGGGAGCAGAAAGTCTGAACTCTGGTCCCCACGGGGAGACTCAGGACCTAAGTGACTGCAGGCGAGGCCATAATCTTTTCTGAACCTCACCTTTCATGTCCACATAAGCAAGGGGCTGAACTAAATGGTCTGAAACATCCTTGCAGCTGAAGCTAACTCTGGAGGTATAAGAAATGACTTTTTTTGCCACCCAACCCTTCAACCTGCACCTTCTTTGAAAGATGACTTGAAGCCCCCAAATTCAAAACCAGGGATTTCCCACCAGGCTGCGAAAGCCGGAGCTGAGAGAAGGAAGACGGGAGCCTGCAGCCAGCTTACCAGGCGGCGCTGGGGCTTGATGAGGGGCCGGTTGATGCCATTCATCTTGTGGTAGAGGCCGCAGGCGTTGCACAGGTAGTGGCCGGTCCCGTCCCGCCGCCACAGCGGGGTGGACATGGCCCCGCAGTTGACACACTCTCTGCCTTCCGAGAAGTCATCAAACATATCTACTGGGTGGGAAACGACACAGGGTTAGTTCCCTGCCTGTGCCTGGAAATTTCATGTTGAAGGATCCAGAGACCAAGGAAATCACGAGCATCCCTCACAAGGACAGCAAGACGGAGCTGCCGTTCTCGTGCTCTTCAGCGCGCTGACCTAACCCTGGGGAGTTGGCTCTCAGTGTCCTGGGAGGTGGACGCGTGACTCCCCCTGGTGTGTCTGGCAGAGACCACTAGCACCTGGATGCCTCTCCTTCAGAGCCCTGGGGCTCAGCTAACACTAAGGTCTACTCAAGGCCTTCTTTCTCTCTTTATTCCCTTTCAAAATTGAGGTTCTAAGTGGAGTCAGCCATACAATGAGACACCAACATCCAATGCTTTCACTGACATGTGGAATCTGAAAAAAGGACAGACTGAACTTTGCAGAACAGATGCTGACTCACAGACATTGAAAAACTTATGGTCTCCGGAGGAGACAGTTTGGGGGGTGGGGGGGATGTGCTTGGGCTGTGGGATGGAAATCCTGTGAAATCAGATTGTTATGATCATTATACAACTACAGATGTGATAAATTCATTTGAGTAATTAAAAAATAAAAAATTTAAAAAAAGATAACGGACACAGAAGAGCAAAAAAAAAACAAAATTGAGGTTCTGTGGCCCCTTCAACAGAAATACAATCAATATTTACTTTGGGAAAAAATTTTAAATGCTGAAATGTGTAAAAAAATTTACAGAAATCATGCATAATCCTGTAACTCAAAGATCACCATATTATTAACATTTTGTTCTGTTACATCCTTTGCAATACTTTATATATTGACATATTTTTGCCTACTTGAGGTCAAGTGGTATCATTTTGAGCCTGTTTTTTCACTTCATACCAAATCATTTTCCCATGTTAGAAATTCTTCATAAATTCATTTTAGTGCAGTATATTATCCCATCATACAAATGTGCCCTCCTTTAACTATTATCATTAACTTTTACTTAGTTGTTACCCAATTTCTGACTTTCATTTTGTAAATACTTCTCATCTTGTACACTCTTCTTAGCATTCCTTAGGATGCTTCTCTAGATATAGAACCACTGAGCCAAAGGGACTATGTTTGCTGAAAGTTCTTAAAATTTTCAAACTTTTCTGCAAAAAAAGGCTGTACCTCTTTTTTTCTCATTTCAACACATCTGTATGGTACACTGTCATAGTCTGACATTTTTTCTTGCTTACTGGAACAGGAAATAAAGGTGCATATTATAAGCAACAAAGCCCGTCCAAGGGAACACGGCTCTCTTTGCACACTCTCACTTAACAATTGACAAATTTCAGCCATCTTGCTGAGACAGGCTGGGCCTATTTTTCTCATTGCCCATGATCTATGTAAAGTCCAGTTTAGGACTTTCAGAAGTCTCTCTGACTTCATGTATAGTGCTTCCTATTTTGAAAATTTACTGTCATTTCTAAATTTTCTGTCCCTAAATATAGCCACACTGGCGTCCAAATGGTTCCTGCTCTACTATCAGAGGCAAGAGTGGATTTTCCTCTACTTGAGGGGGAGATTTGGTGGGGGAGGGTACAAGCTCTCCCTCCCTCAGGACCTAGCCCCCTTGCCCTGGGGTTTAAAGTCAAACATTCTGCTAGGTCTATGGCCCCACTGCCTGCTCTAAGGGAGCGTGGGCTGGAGAAGAGGATGGTGGGGGACCCTCCCCTCAACTCTGGGTACACAAACAGTCATTTGCACCTGCAAACAAGTAGCTGTGAGTCAACAGTGTGCAGGTGTGAGGGGCTGTTTGCTCAGGCTGGGGAGCTGAGCACACACCGGTCACAAGAGAGGCTATTTTTGCACCTGGGTCACATTGAGAACCCTCCAGCAAGGTCACCTGCCTTCAGAGCCGCACATGACATGCCAACTCCTGTTCTCAGCTTGCTTCCCCAACCTGGAGGCAACAACCTGGACGCCTCCACCAATAGCCATTCCCACCTCCGCCAACGCCTCCACCACACCCTCACCCGGGACATTGCTCCACTCCAGCTCCCTTGGCCCAGGGCTTCCGGTGGGGAGTGAGGAGGTGAGAGGACTGGACAGGCCAGGGGAGGTCAAAAGAGGACCTCCAACCAAGGAGGGGCGCTGGCAATGCTGTTGGGTGCTTGCAATCAACACTAGATGGCACTACAGCCTCAAAACTGATACTGGCATTCCTGCCTAAATCATGATGGAGGGCTTTTTAGATCACCTCTCCAGTCCAAATGGGGCACAACCCAATTATTCTATTTCTTTTTAATCATGGAAAATTTTAAGGATATTCAAGAATGGCCAGAATAGGAAAATGAACTCTTATTTAATCATCACTCAATTTCCAACAATTTGTGACCAATCATATCTACCTTGCCCCACTTGTCCCCATCCTGGGTTTTTTTTAAAGAAAATCTCAGATATTCCGTCGTTTCATTCGTACATATTTCAGTACGTGCCTCTCACAGATAAAGATTCACACTCTTTTCCTTTCAAAGATAAGCAAACCAGCTTCTTTTCAGTTCATCTAAAGAAGGCTGCACAAACAAAGTTCTCTCAACTCATTCCTCTTTTTTAGAGGGGAGGGTCCCTTTCCCCCCAACACTCATTGTTTTACATGGGGGGGACTGAACCTCATTCCAGGAGCCCTCCTAGCAGTCCTGGTCTCCCTACTGGATCCTGACCTCATGCTGCCTTGAGAATCTAACAAGGAAACTTGCCTTAAAAACTCCTTCTCATTTGCAACACAGGCCGGGTTACACACAGTCAACCAACTATTCTACAGACCGAGGGAAAGGCACTGGAGGTCAGCACGTATGTCTTTGTCACCAACAAATATTTACTTGAGCATCTGCTATATAAGCATTCCAGTAGATGTTACAGGAGCTAAGAGGAAACCTTACTCTTAGAATGCTGGTGATCTGTTAATCAAATTGGGTATTCAGGTGGCAGAGACCTCGTTTAGGGTAGTAAGTGCAGAAGTCCGACCTGCATCGAAGAATCAGGTGTTACAACAGCAACCAAAAGAAGGATGGAAGGTCAAGGCCGTGCTTCCTAAAAGCCCCCATCAGACATGCCACGTCTCCCCATAACTCACCACACCTCCAAATGGGCAGAGTTTCAATATTTTCTACCAGAGTCTTGTCATCCAACCCACTCAATGAAACATGACGCAATTGTAAATGATTATGAGAAAGACACCATTAACAAGAAAGAAAAAATGTTTACATCTCAAGTTAAATGAAAAATGCAGCACACAAAACACTGTGAGGACATCTGAGACCGCCAGAAAGGAACTTCTAATAAGCTAATCAATTGTGTGGACTTTTCTTTTTAAAAACACCACGCTGGAGTTCCTGTCGTGGCGCAGTGGTTAACGAATCCGACTAGGAACCATGAGGTTGCGGGTTCGGTCCCTGTCCTTGCTCAGTGGGTTAATGATCCGGCGTTGCCGTGAGCTGTGGTGTAGGCCAGTAGCTACAGCTCCGATTTGACCCCTAGCCTGGGAACCTCCATATGCCGCGGGAGCGGCCCAAGAAATAGCAAAAAGACAAATAAATAAATAAATAAATAAAAATAAAAAATAATAAAATAAAAACACCATGCTGTAATGTTATAACTGCTTAGTTTTAAAAATATGATAAAAAAATAAGAACAAAATAAAAACTTTTTTTGATCATCTCAAGTAACTCCCAGGACACTGCGGGGGAAGGAACTGGTTTACCTTCATACATCTGACACATACATATATTTCCCCCCTTGGACTGAAGAAAGGAGAGAATGTTCAGACCCTGTACCTTCAGCACTCTGTCTAGAGGAAGCAGGAGGCGACAGGCTGTGAGCCCCACGCCAGCACTAACATCTGGTGGTGTGAACCTTGGGAACAACCATCTCAATAGAAAGGCACTGGGTGGAACTTCCCGAAGACAAGTGGGCAGCAGCCTGAAGCCAGTTTCTCAGCCTGATGTCTAATGAGGAAGGGCAGAGAAATGGCCTTGATTTGTGAAAGCCCCACCCACCCAATGTGCGGCACCAAGCAGGAATTGGACCAACCACTTAGAAGGCAGTGGGAATCTCTTGGAAGTGGGTCAGTGTTACCCCACATTCAGAGGAAAGACTTGTAATAATAGTTGTAAAGTACTTTGCAAATAAGAGGAAAAACTCACAACAATGGCTGTAAAGTGCTTTGCAAACACCAAATGAGATAACAGTGATGGGTTATTGTTAGTGTTGGAGGGTTGGTAGAGAGTGGGAAAGACCTGGGAGAACCTTGGTGTGGGGATACTGGGGTGGGGGGTGCTGATAAAAGAGCCAGGAGATTTGGGAGTCTGACCTTTTCTCAGAACTGTAAACTGTGTATCACTCTCAGACTTGGCCCAGGACTTGGGCAGGGAGTGAACTTGAGGCAGGTTAACTGTATAAACTTATGAAGCCTCGGAACTGCTGCACATGAGAAAGAGTAATTCACAATCATTTTAGCAACCAAAGGACAAAATGAACTGTGCCCTTGCCCCTATTTAAAATGTTTTTGTTTTTTTTGTTGTTGTTGTTTTTTTTTTTTAATTTTGGTTTTCTTGCTTTTTAGGGCCCACACTTGCAGCATATGGAAGTTCCCAGGCTAGGGGTCAAATTGGAGCTGTAGCTGCCGGCCTACATTACAGCCACAGCAATGTGGGATCCTTAACCCACTGAGCGAGGCCAGGGATCAAACCCACATCCTCATGGATACCAGTTGGGTTTGTAACCCACTGAGCCATGACGGAAACTCCTAAAATTTTTTTTTTTAACAAACAAACCCAGCCTGATTTCTTTTGCCTCCAATTTAAGTTTGGATATTCCTAGAAATTAAGGCAAACTACTCCCACTCAAGTGCCTGGAAGAAAAATGTGTGCCAGGAGGTTGACGGATCCCACCCTGACTTCCCCAGGGAGAAGTGACACAATCGCAGGCAGGGACCTGACCTCTCCCAACCAGCTCCATCCATCTTGGGGAACCCACCCACTGACTAGCAAGTCAGGGCCGGGAGGGGGAAGGCAGGGGAGGGAAAGAGGGGAGGTGGGAGACAAGGGAGAGGACTCAGCTGGGGATGGGGGGGGCAACACCCAGTGGGCACTTCCTGGTAGCTGCTTTGCCTCCCATAGGCTGGAGAGAGCAAAGGCTGATGGGTGCCACCACTCGTGTGCCAGCTCACTGGGTCAGTGCCACAGAGCTGCCTGTCATGCCCTCCATCCTCGGAGGGGCTTCCACTTGCTAGGGAAGCTAGGTCTTGGGCCAGAGCCCGGTTGGAGAAACCCTCCTTTCGTTCACCCTCATGCCGAGTCCATCTGGAATCTGTGTGGCTGGTGGGCATGCCAGAGCCCAAACATGTGCCATGCGTCTGCTCTACCTGCCTTTGTAGTAAGAGCTGGACTTAGAGATATATTAGATAAAACTGGGGTAAAAAGCCTTGCTCAGAGTTGTAGTCCAGCTGGGGATATACAACTTAAAGCAAGTAATTATGTTCAATGTGACAACTGCAATGGTGCCTGGGCTGTAGCGCTGGCCCCCACTTCCACCAGCACCTCCCAAGCTGTCCTCTCTGGGGAGAGAAGGCGCAGAAACACAGTGGAGATCACCCATGCCTCAGGCAGCGATTCAACGCTGCAAGGCTGCAAATCGAGACCATAGGCAAAGAGGGGAGGGGCCTCCCAGAGACCTCCCGAAGCCAAAGGGGTTTCAGAACAAAGTCCCAGGCAACACCCCGAAGTCCCTTGCTGAACCCCAGTCCTGAGTCCCATCCAAAGTTCAGCAGGTTGTGCCTGGACTTCCTGACAGGCTCTGTCCCCCGGGCTGGCGCCTGGGTCTAGGGCACAAGAAGCAAACAAACCTGAAGTTTGGGGGCAGCTCTGGAGCCTTTAGTCTTCTGGGCTTTGTCAGGCCCGCCTGACAGGCAGTCACTGCGGGGAGGGCTTAGCGCTGGCGGCTGGCAGGACCAGAGCACCTATTTTGGAAGCTCCTGCTGAACAGGCACAGTTCCCACCAGGCCAGCGGAGCTGCTCTGTGAGCCCAGAAGAGAACGCACGGCCCAAGCAGAGTCTCCGCCACATCCCACCCACTGCCAAGATAGCCTAGGCAGCTTAGAAATTTACAAACAAGGAAACTGAGAAGAACCAACATGAAACAGCACACTGCATTTCTTAATAGCCACTGGGTAATATGACAGACCTTTAAACTTTTCTCCGGGTGAATATTGTAATTACACTGGAAATAGATTTTCCACCCCACCCCAACACACACACAGAGAAAACATCAGCATTCACCTAGAAGCCTGGCTTTTTAGGCTTCAGGTAAGAGGTAAATCCACAGCCAGGTTAAAAAAACAAAAGACAAAGAAGATACTCTGAAAGAAAGGAACAAAAGCACCAAAACCAAGAAACAAAGGAGGGAAAGAAAAAGAGAGAAAAGAGAGAAAGGAAGGAAAGAAGGAAGGAAGGAAGGAAGGAAGGAAGGAAGGAAAGAAGGAAGGAAGGAAGCTGAAGAACCACCTCTTGCCTTAATAGACTGGAGGAAAATATTTACAGCATGTTGCCAGGAGTTAATTCCCCCTAATGTGCCAGGAGAAATTACACATCCCACAGAGAAAGATGAGGTGAAGACTCGGCTGGGCCCTGTCACCGAAGGAGCTGTGGGGAGAGTCAAGTGTCTGTCTTCCATCCTGTCGCTTCTCCCATGAAGATCTACAAGCGCCCAAGTATCTAGTACATTCCTATCCAGGCTGTGTTCACAGCAGGGACAGAGTAGGAGGGTGCCTCCCAAAAAGGAATGTTACTGGAGTTCAGAGAAGTCAGGTCTTGCCTAGGAAATAGCAGAGCTGGGATTTCAACCCAGACTGACTAGCTAGCTTCTTAGCCCCAGGCCCAGCAACACACAGCTTCTGCCAGCAGACCTTCCTGTCAGGGACCCCAATCCTTTCCCTAGCAGCAGACAATGTCAATAGGAACAGTTCGAAAACTAGTACATGAAAGACAGCCTAGGGTCACGACAGAAGTTACCACGAGGACCATAAGAAGCCCAGGGTCAGCACATACTCTGTTGACCCAGCTCATCTGATCACAGAAGCAGCTCAAGGCACATCTGTTTCAATGCTCTTCATCCAGCACACCGGCTAGGGAGCTGCCTCCCAGCCTTCCTCTCCATGGCCTTCAAGAATCCCCACACATAGGGATACAATTACAGCGTGAAGATTTCCCCACGATGCAGAGGGTCACTCATGAGTCCAGGAGAAATTTCTTGGTGCTTTTTTTTTTTTTTTTTTTTGACCCTTGGTCTTGATGGCATCCCGAGCCTTCTGCATTGTGCAAAGTTAGGTCCATGAAGGATACTGACTCCTGTATGGCTATTAAGTTCTTAGGAATTCCTGCTGTGGTGCAGCAGAAAGGAACCCACCTACTATCCATGAGGACTTGGGTTCTATCCCCGGCCTTGCTCAGTTGGGTTGGGGATCCGGCGTTGCCACAAGCTGTAGTGGAGACCACAGATAGAGCTCAGATCTGGCGTGGCTGTGGCTGTGGTGTAGGCCGGCAGCTACAGCTCTGATTTGATCCCTAGCCTGGGAACTTCCATATGCTGCAGGTGTGGCCTTAAAAAGCAAAAAAATGTAAAGAATTAAAAAAAAAAAAAAAGTTCTACAGCGTTAGGTTCTGAGAACATGACTTGATTGACTAGATTGGAAGTTAAACACTGCAGACTCCTGGATGGAGAGGGTCACCGTGGCCCCTTCCCACCTGTGATCCATGGGCGGGGAGACCGTCTTCAAAGGGGCAAATGAAAAAAGCAAAGGAGGGAACACTCAAAGATAGTGTTATCATTTGATTTCTATTTTAAAACTCTCCCTAAGAGATATGTTGCCCTTCTAACAAGAAATGTTTCTACAAACACCGTTTTGCCCAGCAGGCTCCTCGACCTCTGCCCACCACCCACCCCACCCCCAGCCGCCGCCTCCTGTCCATTACCCCCCAGTGAATGAGCTGTCTGGAGTCCTCCCCAGGGACTGGGGAAAAAGCCTGCGGACATGAGTGAAGACTAGCCAGGCTGCAAGAGCCTGGGTCTCTACTGGCTGCTGCATCCAGCAGACACCCTGCTGGCACCACGTGTCCTCTTAAACCTGTAACCACCACTCTCTTCATCATCATCATCATCATCATCATCCAGAATGGGGACACTTCTGAGGCAAAGGTGCTTATTACTAATTATTCTGGGACAATAGGCTTAAAATCAGATGTATGGCCACTCTTGACGGAACTCAGGTAGGAATCCTACAGCCCCGCCTCACTCACTCCCACTTTGGTCCCCTGCTCCCCAGTGTCACCACTTCCAGACAAGGTACATACAGAATGCAAGGAAAGGAGGCAACAATTACTCTAAATGCTGGGTTTTCTAGTTAGCCACTAACTGGTTCAGGCTGGGCTTGGCCCTCAGCTCAGCTATAGCCACGGGAACCTGGACTAGGCATCAGCAATGGAATTGTTTGCTACTTCCTGGACTCCAGGTGCTACGTACAAACCCTACCCTTCCTTCTCTGGACTTGGTAAGCTCTGAACAGCCCCTCATCATTGGTTACCCACCCCCCACTCCATGCCAGCTCTAAGGCTCCTGAATGCAGGCAGACAGTCTTGAAAGCTGTAAGAAATGTTTGGGTGATTCCAGGGACATTCAGTGAAAGAAACCAAGGTCCAGCGATGGTGAGTGACTCACCTAAACTTCTGCAACATTTCGTGACCTAATCTTCGCCCTCGTCAGCACCATGCTGCTCTCAGGATGAATCATTCCACATACAGTGCTCAGCACAAAATAGAAACTTAACGCATTTTGACTGATCAGATTTTAACAAAACCCAATGCCCTAAAGTATCTAATAGGCAGCAGGCCTGCCAGTAGGATGGAGTAAAATCTGTAGGCTCTGATCCTCGCCCACTTGACTGCCTGGCCACTGTGATGTACATTCCTGGACACACATAATAATTCAGCTGAGAGGATTATCTACGGACATACATATATAATATGTGTATATATAATATATACAGTTGAATGGGTGGATGTGGAAAAGTACTCCATAATGCATTAAAAATCAGCCCACTCTGTTTTTTTTTTATGGACGCATTCATGGCACATGGAAGTTCCCCCAGCCAGGGACTGAATCTGAGCCACAGCTTTAACCTCCATCACAGCTGCAGCAATGCCAGATCCTTTAACCTGCTGTGCTGGGGATCAAACTGGCACCTCTCCAGCAACCCAAGCCACAGCAGTCGGATTCTTTTTTTTTTTTTTTTTTTTGTCTTTTGTCTATTTAGGGCCAAACCCGTGGCAAATAGAGGTTCCCAGGGGTTGAATCGGAGCTGTAGCTGCTGGCCTAACCCACAGCCACAGCAATGCAGGATCCAAGCTGCATCTGTGACCTACCCCACAGCTCACGGCAATGCCAGGTCCTTAAACTGCTGAATGAGGCCAGGGATCGAAGCCCTGTCCTCACTAGTCGGGTTCATTAACCACTGAGCCGTGACCGGAACTCCTACAGTTGGATTCTTAACCCAGTGTGCCACAGCAGAAACTCCTAAAGATCAACCCACTCTTGCTAGTGATGAAACTGCTCTAATAATTCATTAGAATATATCAAAAGGACCCCCTCCCTACCAAAAAGAGAGACAGGAAAAGAAAAATATTTATTTATGTATGTATGTAGTCTTTTTGCCTTTTCTTGAGCCGCTCCCGCGGCATATGGAAGTTCCCAGGCTAGGGGTCTAGTCGGAGCTGTAGCCACCGGCCTATGCCACAGCCACAGAAACGCGGGATCTGAGCTGTGTCTGCAACCTACACCACAGCTCACGGCAACGCTGAATCCTTAACCCACTGAGCGAGGCCAGGGATCGAACCTGCAACCTCATGGTTCCTAGTCAGATTCGTTAACTACTGCGCCGCGACGGGAACTCTGAGAAATATTTTTAAGCTCTTCATGACAAAACCACTGGAAACAACCCAAATATCCACTGATGGGGATGAGTAAGAAAACTAAGCTGTAGTTAAAAAAAAAAAAAAGGAAAAAGAAAGATAGAAAATTTGAGTTGATTTTTTTAAAACAATTATTTAGACTATACTCAGGTTTTCTCTTCCTGTAACACAGTTCAAGTTTATTAAATAAGCAGTTAATTAAGCAAGTATCTCTGTACCTGGGCAATAACCTTGGAGGCAGCGGGAAAAGCAGTGCAAAAGCCCTGAGCTCAGGGGAAAAGGACAGTTAAAAATAACATCATGTACTGTGAAAGAAGCCAGTCACAAAAGACCATTGAGTGTGTGGTTCCATTTATATGAAATCCAGATAAATTTGATCCAGAATGGGCAAATTCAGAGACAGAAAGTAGATTAATGGTTGTCAGGGGCTGGGGGAGAGGGAATGAGAGTGACTGATAATAGGTACAGGGTTCTTCTTAGAGTGATGTAAATATTCTAAATTTGATTATGGGATGGATGCACAACTCTGAGAATGTACTAAAATCCACTGAATTGTACACTTCAAATGAGTGAACTTATAGAATATAAATCACATATTAATGAGGCTATTACAAAATAACTAATAAAATTTTAACTTTAATTTTAAAAAGCCTCTCTGGGAGTTCCCATTGTGACTCAGTGGGTTATGAACCCAACTAATACCTATGAGGATGTGGGTTCGATCTCTGGCCTCACTCAGTGGGATAAGTTGAGGATCCCGCATAGGCTGGCAGCTGCAGCTCCAATTCGACCCCTAGCCTGGGAACTTCCATATGCCACAGGTGCAGCCCTAAAAAGCAGGAAAAGAAAAAGAAAAAAAAATTTTTTTTTAATCTCTCTGCCTAGGAGCAGGACGACTGAAGATGTCTACTTCATTTCTGTAGTTCCCTGGGATCCTCGTACTCAGTGACAAGATGCCTTCTCCCCCATGTGCCCAGTGCCCCCTCCACAGAGGTGGCCCTCTCTGGGCCCAGGTATCCTCGATGGCGCCGACCATTCCTGACACCCCACAGAAGCAAAGAGGAAGGTTCTTTCCACAAGGGGTAGGACCAGCAAGTGTGGGGATGTCCAAGATGCGCTAATCAAAGACTGCCTGCCAATCTCACTGCGGATAAAGTCCGGCACTAGTCCAGGTCCAGGCCTCCCACCAGCCTGCCTTAGTCACCTAAGTGTGCCCTGGGGGGACATAAGTAGCCTGGACACTGATGGAGAGCACAACACCATACTGCCTGCAGGGAGATTGGGGGCACCAGGAACAGCATCTCCCCAAAAGTGCATTTGATCTAGAAATTCCACCTCTGGGAATTTATCCTGCAGTCACACAGGCATTTGCATAAAATGGCTCACACACAATGGATAGTTCAGGTGGTATTTTTTTTCTGCAATAGCGGAGGATTGGAAAAACAACTTAGGTTGGCCGATATAGAACTACTGTTAACTCAAGTAGAGTACACTGCATAGTCATAAAGAGTAAGTATGAATTAACCATTGGCAACTTTTTGTGAACCTCTAAGTGTATAAAATAAAGTTTTGAAAAGGCTTAAAAAAGAGTAAAAATCTTTTAGATTCTGATATGGAAAATTCCCCCCCCCCCCCCGCAATATGCTGTGAAAGATACAGAACAGAACATATAACACTCTCTTAAAAAAGAAGGGAAGTTCTCATGTAGCACTGTGGGTTAAGGATCCGGCATTGCTGAAGCTGTGGCACAGTCACAACTGCAGCTCGGCTTCGATCCCTGGCCCAGGAACTTCCACATGCCTGGGTTGCAGGTGTGGCCAAAAATTTAAAAAATAAATAAAAATAAATTAAAAAGAAGTGGAGAAGACTATATACATAGATTTGTTTGTGTGCACGGTAAATATCTGTAGAAGGACAGACAAGAAACTGGTAACATTGACTGCTTCTGGGGGAGACTGTAACCTGTACCCCAAAGGGGATACTTTTCACTGCTCTTGTGAACCTTTCTAATACAGAACTATGTTAATTTATTTCCTAATTGCAAAAAATAATTCCTTTATAGGTTAAATAAAGTAAATTAACATGCCTTAACTAGCATCACTACTGTTTCAAGTAGTAGTATTTTTAATTTAGAGTGGGGAAGATTCCATTTTCAGATTTCCCACCAAGCGGGTTCTCAGTTTCTCATAGCACCTTAGTTCCTGTTCCAAGGGGCCCCCAGCCCAGCCTTTTCAGGCAGGCTGACTCTGGCCCCCAGTGGATCTGGCATGGTTTCTACTGCTTCATGATAACCATGCACACTGCCTGTTTAGACCCTGTTCCCTTAATTAATTAGGAAGATGGAGAGGGAGCTACAGCCAGGCCTTTCATCAGGGTCATTGGAGGAGACTTATATACCAAGGCAGTCTGGGCCCATTTGACTCTGCAACTCCTCTCCAACTCGTGACAAGCTGGCAGGATGGAAAGGAAATACTGAACAAATTGCCAGACCAGCTCCCTCAGGGATCAAGACAATGGGTCTGGAGGGAAAAGTCCTTTCCTTCCAGCCCAGGGGCTGTCAAAAGGAAACTGCTTCCCTTTCACCTCCTGGAATGGCAGCAGCCAGCCAGCCAGCCGGAGAGATTTATGGAGATATAAAGTGACCTCTTTATTGCTCTGAATGCTAGGGGGGCGTTTCAAGAGAGATTTACGCCTTTTAGAAGGGAGGGGAGCCAAGGTGCGGAAATGTATACATGGGACTATTTTCCTCTCTGGAGGCTTCTTGGGGATTATTTAATCAAACCAAGGTTAAACTAATCACCAGCACTTTATATCTTCTTTTCCTGCTAATCCACCTAGTTACCCTGCAAGCTTTTTGCATAAAATGTGGATTCTAAGGAGAATCACAAGGACTCTGTTTAGCTTTGCATTAACATAAAACAAGAAAAATAAGGATGAAGATCACTTAATGTGGGACCAGGAGACTGTGTCCCTTCCAGCCATGGACATATTCTCCCTGCCTGTGCCTAGGATCTTCTCTGTAAAATGGGGGTGTCAGACGACATGCCCAAGTCCTTTCTCATCTGAAAATTATCCAAATGAATATCAGACCAAATGCACAAATTACTCTGCACTAGTGATTTGTCTGTCAGTTGTTTTTTTTTTAAGCTGCAGAACCCTTTCTTCAAAGGAAAAAAAAAATTTTTTTTTGGTGTTTTTAGGGCTGCACCCGTGGCATATGGAAGTTCTCAGGCTAGGAGTCAAATCCGAGTTGCAGCTACCGGCCTACCCCAGAGCCACAGCAACCCCAGATCTGAGTCTGTGATGTACATGACAGCTCATGGCAATACCTGATCCTTAATGCACTAAGCCAAGCCAGGCCTCATGGATACCAGTTGGGTCCTTAACCTGCTGAGCCACAGTGGGAACTCCCAAAGAAAATTTTATTTCGGAAACCTGACATCAAAAGACAGAGAAGTGCTGCTGACTGGGTGAAAGGATGACCCAGCCTCTTCCCACTAGACGCACTGTGGCCTTAAGGAAGGTCCTCCAACCGCTAGAGGGCAGAGCAGCACAGCTGCAGACTGTTACTTAGAACTCTCTACCAGTACTGTGAATAGGATCCATCCACTGCTTTATTCTCATAACTACATTTACCAAACTTAAAGGCTGGGAGCAGTGAGAATGAATTCCAGAAGTCCTCAGCAGCCAAAATGTTCACCAACAGTAATTTTGCCTCTCTTGCTCTGGTCTACACAACTTAAACATTAAATATTTGGAAAAGATGATTTCTAGCTCCCTACTTTTGGAATTATCTAACTTGGCACTACATTGTAATCATGCTTATCATACATATATATGCTTTACTTCCCCCTAATTTATGCTTAGATTGTATCAATCATAATTGCTATAGGAATTCAAATACTACAGAAAGATGTCACATGAAAAATGAAAGTCTCCACCACTACCATTATCCCACACCCCTGAAGCGATGGTGACTAACAATTTTTCTATTTCCAGACATGTTCTATGTTATTAATTATAATTTCTATTTTTAGAAATTTGGAAATTATAGAAAAGTACCAAAAGCAATATAAAACTCTTTATTCCCTATTATTCTTATCCAACCACTATTTTGAGTTTCATGTATATCCTTCCAATTCATTTTCATTCTTTTACATAGATATGCACCTCTAAACATTTTGTATAAATTAAAATTTTAACTTACATGACATGAATGCCTTCACACTGTACATAATGTTTACAAATTTACTTTTTTTAAACATAAATATTTCAATATTTGAGAAAAAAGAATATTAAAACACTACCTAGCTTTGTTAAATCTAACATTTTACCATATTTGCTTCAGATTTTTTAAAAGAGAGAAACACTGCAGATATAGCTGATTCCTATGACATCCAACCCATCATCCAGGTTTCCTCCTCCATCTTGAATTGATGCTTATGATTCCTATGAATTTATTTTACTCATCATATATGTGCATACCTTTTCAAAAACAATACATATTATTTTTGCATGTTTTAAACTTCATATTAGTATCCTTCTGTAGGTTTTGTTTTTGCCTATTAATATGTTCCTGGGTTTTAATTATGTTGCTACATGTGGAGCTACTTTATCTGAGTTATTTTATAGTTTTCCACTATATTAACATTTCATAGTTAATTTGTTCATTTCCTTACTAATGTATATTCAGGTTGTTTTAAAATTTCTGCTGTAATAAATGCTGCAATGTACATCCTTACACACATCTCTAGGATATATTAGGCATGTTATAGACATGTTCAAAAATACATTAAAAAAAACACTTATGTTTGGTTTGGGTTCTGTTTAACATTGTACCAGCTTTGGTGAAATTACCCAGTAACAAACAAACCCAGAATCTCAGTGGCTTACTATATGAAAGCTTTACTTTCTGCTGTTCACATTACAGGACAGCTACAAACTGACTGAGGTTCTGTTATGTGTGTGCTTCACTCTGGGATCCAGGCTGAAAGTGCAACCTCTATCTGGGTCATGCCAGCCTCATGGTGGGGGTAAAAAGTGATGTCAGAACCACATAATGTCTCTTAAAGCCAGTGCTTGGAAGTCGTACAAGTGACTCCTACTCACATGTCATTGATCAAAGCAAGTTTCACAGGCAAGTGTATGCTGTCAGGATGGGGATATGATTCTCCCCCAGGAAGGGGTACCTGGAGGAACAGTGCCATCCACCCTAAATACAAATGAGATCATAAGACTCTTCTGCAGCTTAGTTTCTTTATGGAAGCACATGTATTTGGATATTTTCCCATATTAGTACAGATCCACCTCCCTCTTTTAAGAGAATTTATTAGTTTTACATTGTAAAGGTACAGAACGTTTATATTCTAATCCATAATTCCCACAGTTGTTTAGTTGTACTTTGATATTTGAAAGGATCCACTGCTTAATGCCAGCCTTTTTATACCACATCTTCCCCATTCCTAATGCCTTGGCTATATTTCAGAAAGAAATTTTTCACCACTACACACGGCAGGGCTGTTGAATTGAACACTGTTGAATTAATTTCTGTGCTGGTACCTGTTTACTTTCATTTGTTTTGATTTCTGATAGGACAATTTCTCCCTTCTTAAGTCTTCTTTATAAAAATTATCTTGGCTATTCTTGCACAATAATTTTTCCATGTAAATTTTATACTCAGCCTGACAAGTTGCATTTAAGAAACCCTGCTGGGATGTTTCCTGGATTAAATTCATAGATGTGTTTGGCCGTGTTTGGAAGAAAGAACACTGCTGAATTTTCCAATCCAAGAACATAGTATCCTCTCCCATTTATTCACATCTTCTTTTATGTCTTCAAGTTTTACAGCTTTCTCCATAGTGATCTTACATATATGTTTACCAAAGTTGACCACTCTTTTGTCTGCAAATAATGAAAACATTGCCTCTTCCTTTCCAATCTCATTTATTTTATTACCAGGTAAATTTACACTGGCTGGAGATCTGAGAGGCATGGGCAAGTTCTCAAAGTCTTTCCCTCAATGTGGTTTGAATTTCCATTATATTGGAAAGTATTTCTCTAGTTGGAGGAAAGAGTTTTTTCCTAAGTTTCACTGGAGATGAAATTTTTACTTTATTTTAGGTTTCTTCTCACATCCTATCATCTGTTCCTCCTCTTCCCATCACTAGCCTTTCTAGAATAACCCGAAGTTTCCATGGGTCTATTAGGCATTTAATCACATTGATCTTGAATAACTTATTTTTATCTTTGTGTTACAGAGTGTCATTTAGACTCTTGGTATTATTTCATTCTTTTCTCCCAAACTATATTTTGTTCTTAAGCCAAGTTATAAGTATACATGGATATCAGGGTATATTTTATACCTTGTTTATTGGGTTAGTTTTCTTTTATTTCTCCTTTTTTTGCTCTTGTCTCAGAACTCTGTGGATAAGAAGACATTTACAAATTGCATATAAAGAAATGGAGTTTCTCTGCACCGGGGGCGGCACAGAGCCTAGCTCTCAGCCTCTTTCTCCCCTCCGTGAAGCACAGCAGCTGAATCCCAGTACTCCTGGACCACATTTGATGACAACGGTCTGGTGGTTCAATCCATCCTTTTACAACTTTCACATACTTGGCAGACATCTCAGGAAAAGTGTGACGCTGCCATAGAACAGAAATCTGATAGAACAAATTCAGGGGGAGGGTACTAACAGCTCTTACACTGATACTACTTATATTACACCTCTGGGGAGGCAAACAGTGCAGAGTTGGGGAGTGGATTTTTACAGTCTCCTCTCTACTTGCTAAGATTTTACATTATTTTTCATTTTTAATTGTGGTAAAATACACACAAAGAAAATTACCATTCATCCACTTTCAATTGTACAATGCAGTTAAGTATATTCATATTACAACCAACTTCTAGAGCTATTTCTGTCTTGCTAAACTGAAACTTTGTACATTGAACAACTCCTCTCTCATGTAAGTTGAATCAGGCAGTGTTTTTTGGGACTAACGTCTCTCACTCAGCATAGTGTTCTCGAGGTTCATCCACAGTGTAGCCTGTGTCAGAATCTCCCCGCTGTGTATATATGCCACGTTCTCTTCATTCACTCATCTGTCTGTGGACATTTGAGCTGCTTCCACCTTTTGGCCATTGTGTCTCTCCCTTCTTTTCTCTTTTTTTGCCTTTTAGGGCCGCACCCAGGGCATATGGAGGTTCCCAGGCTTGGGGTCGAATTGGAGGTGTAGCTGCTGGCCTACACCACAGCTCACGGCAACGCTGGCTCCTTAACCCACTGAGTGAAGCCAGGGATTGAATCTGCGTCCTCCTGGATACTAGTCAAATTTGTTTCCACTGAGCCATGATGGGAAATCCCTGTCTCTTCTAATTAATAATGTATTCATCTTTACCAAAAACCCTGAAAATCAGGAACAAATGCAGAGCTGTGCACTGACCAGCCAAATAAATCAATGAGATCCTGACCACTACAACTCACATTGGCTGACCCAACTGGGGAGATTCCTTATGGCAGGGCCTTCCTAAAACTCGGTCTTCCAGAAAGAAATTCAGAGGTAGCAGTAGTTCAGAAAAGCCAAGACAAAAGGAAAATCTTGTGGCGGTAAGATCCTGAGGGAAGGAAGACTGCCAGGGAGCCCAGCCTCGAAAGAGCTGATTGGGCACATGTGTGGTGGCCTCAAGTGCACACAATTCCTTGCAATGGGAGGCTGTGCTCCAGCTGAGCAGGTGACCCAGGGACAGGAAAGGCCCAGGAAGTCAGGCTGGCCTGAGCATCCTGCATTCTTGGTTTCTTCACCTGCAGAGCGGACTCAACTCCTGCCCTCAGGACAGTTGTTGGGGATAAATAATAAAACAATGCCAGCAGAGGGCAGTGAACACCAGAGGCTCTGAGTGTCTATTGGGTGTCAAAGCCACCACCAAATGTCACAACTTCTCCCAAGCTGCTCATCTGCTGGGCAGGCTGGACATGGCCGAGGACGGGGACCCAGGCTTCATGTTCTTCCTTACCTGCCTGGACCTCTGCCCACCCAGCTGTTGTCCTCAGACCCTAAAAGAAGAGCCAGACAAAGGCCCAAGCTCCTGACAGTATCTTCACGTGTTTCTTTTCTTTTTGGGCTGCTCCACGTCATATGGAGTTCCCAGGCCAAGGATCAGATCTGAGGTGCAGCTGCGACCTAAGCCATAGCAATGGCAACACTGAATCCCTAACCCACTGTGACGGGCTGGGGATTGAACCAGTGTCCCAGTGCTTCCAAGACGCCACTGGTCCCACTGTGCCAGAGTGGGAACTCCACATGTTTCTATTTTTCCCTTTCTGTTCCTATTTGTGATAGAGTCAGTGGACTCCTCCCCCTCACACCCCAAGTCTTCATCCTCACTGACTCTCAGATGGAAAGGCCCACAGATATGTGGTATCCGGTTCTAATTCATTCATTTTTACAACAAAATCAGAGGCCAAGGAAAGCCCAGTGGATGACAGTTTCCACTAGTACTCCTTAAAAATAGCCTGATCACCTCCTCCGAGAACACCAGGCTGTCATCACTCCTGCAGTAGACAGAGACTCCAGCCCCCAAACCAGTCTGAGGTAGGAATGCCCAGGAAGGTGCATATATTGGGTTATTTAAATAAATCTTTTTTAAAAACTAATACGCAACTCCTCCTTTTCTTTATTCTTCTCCAAACTGGCTGAGACTCCAGCAGCCACCATGGGAGAGATACTTTTCAGGGCAGAAATCCACCATGCAGGTGACCTTCCCCTCCCCGCCCCAGCTTCCCTGCAAATGCAGTTAAGCGCCGTGATAACCCATCCAAGTGACACTGGATCTGGACCCTAGGAGAGATTCTACTGAAGCAACTCGAGGTGGAAGGGGGTCTTAGGTTCCCAGAGCAGATGCTGCCCTGACCTTCTCAGGACACACACCCTCCACAGCTTCAATACACCTCCCTTCTTTCTTCCTGAGTGCAGCCCAAGTGCTTTCTTCATTTTTTCTTTCTGTTCAGCTCTTTTTGGAGGCAGACAACTGACTCCAACTCCCTTGGAAGGATTCTTAAAATATTCTAAAGCTATGACAAAAGTCACTCTTCAAATAACTACAACCCCAATTAGCCTCTAGTTATGTAAACGTGCCTCCATAGGTAGAAGAAATGATGGACATTAAGTTGCATATAGGGTCTATGTCCCTAAATGTAGACTAATACTGAGAAAGAATGTGACTTCCTTTTTTTTTTTTTTTTTGGTCTTTTTAGGGCCATACCTGGAAATTCCCAGGCTAGGGGTCAAATCTGAGCTGCAGCTGCCAGCCTATGCCACAGCCACAGCAACTTGTGATCTGAGCCACATCTGTGACCCACACCAAAGCTCACGGCAATGCTGAATCCTTAAGCCACTGAGTGGGGCCAGGGATCAAACCCAATCCTCATGGATACTAGTTAGGTTTGTTACAGCTGAGCCATGATGGGAACTCTAGAAGGTAACTTCTTTTTTTTTTTTTTTTTTTTTTTTTTTTGTCTTTTTGCCATTTTTTGGGCCGCTCCCTCGGCATATGGAAGTTCCCAGGCTGGGGGTCTAATCGGAGCTGAAGCCGCTGGCCTACACCAGGGCCACAGCAACGCTGGATTGGAGCCGTGTCTGCGACCTACACCACAGCTCACGGCAACGCCGGATCATTAACCCACTGAGCAAGGGCAGGGATCGAACCCGCAACCTCATGGTTCCTAGTCAGATTTGTTAACCACTGAGCCACGACAGGAACTCCTAGAAGGTAACTTCTAACAAATACAAAACCCTCGTTTAATTCACTTGGCAGCCTAACCTTTCATTAGTGGAACTGAAAAATCCTATTTGAAATAATACCCACTTCATGATAACAGTGAACATTTACTCAGAAGTGACTAATGACTAACACTTAAGAATACTTACTACATGTTAAGTTTTTTGAACATTATTCCTATTACAATAACCCTATGAATGGCTTCTATTCAATTTTATGGGTGTGAAATCTGGGGACCCTTGCAAGAGGTAAATTAATCGGGCTGGAATTTTAAATCAGGCGTCTGACTGCAGACCTGCTCCCTTAACTACAAGTCTCTTCTACTTCTCCTTTATCAGCTGCTGCATAGTAGAAACATGGAGGTCCCAACAACAAATACAAGCAAGAATTCTGAACGTGACAAGAAAAAGTCTGGCTAGTAGACTCTGCCTTCAAGTGAACAGCTGGTTAGATGGTGCCTTTGGCCAGCTCTCCCTGCCCCCCCCGCCATCCGTCCTCCTGGTCCTTCCCCCCATTCCCCCACCACCCTGCCCTTTCGGCTTTGTCTTGGGAAAAGGGTCCCCTTTATTAATACCATTCCTGGAGGTGTGTTTACACAGCGCAGGAAACTTAATATCAACATTCCCCGAAGGAGAGTGTCTTGTCACTTCTGTGAAGCACTTCAGGCAGGCAGAGACCAGCCTCCCCAATCAACAGGCACTTACACCCTTTAAACAGAGTCTGACGGGAGAGTTTGTTTCTACAGAGAATCTTTGAGTTCCTGAGCCGTTTGTTATGATGAGGCTGAGAGGTGGGTGCCCATATACACAAAGCTCTCCCTGGTGCCTTAAGAGGCTCTCTAGGAAGGATCTCAAGGAATCTATTCACGTGAGAAGGGGGGAAAACAGTGGATTCGGGCCCAGGACAGGCTGGAAGGGACAAACTTGAGCGAAATTCTTCAAGACTCTATGAACCAGCAGTGGGAGGTCGTAAGGGATCTGGATCCCAGTGCTGGCTCCACAGTCAGAACTCTGACAGGATGGGAAGACTTTGGGGGCCTTAGGAACCCATGGGGCACCCAGCAGAGCATCACAGGACCAAGGAATGAGCTCAGGTGGACACTACAAGGTGAAGATGAGGGCACCTAAAGGTCACTTGGCTCCCCTGTCAGGCATCTGTTCCCCGTTACCCCTCCCACCTCCATCAGAGGCCAGCGCTGCAAAGCCCTGTGCCCATCCCCCACCCCGCCCCTGCACTCTTCCCACCACCTTGGGGACTCTCTCCTGTTCTCAAAACTTCAAACAGGTTAAGGATCCCAGACTCCAGCCCAGGCCACCTGCCTCCTGGACATCCCACCTGCACGTCCCTCCCCGGGGCCTCAGACCCACCCTGTCAGTATGTTGGTCTGTTCCTTAGGTGCCCTGGTTCCTTGTTCTTACCTTCGCAAAAACATCACTGGAGTATTCATTTTTAAAATTTATTTATGAAGTTTTATCTATTTATAAGAATTTTTATTTTCACTTTTTTTTACTGTATTTATTTATTTTTATCTTTTTAGGGCCGCACCCACAGCATATAAAAGTTCCAGGCTATAGGTTGAATTGGAGGTGCAGCTGCAGGCTTACATCAGAGCCAGAGCAATGCCAGATACGAACCGTGCCTGCGAACTACACCACAGCTCATGGCAATGCTGAATCCTTAATCCACTGAGCGAGGACAGGGATCAAACCCACAACCTCATGGTTCCTAGTCGGATTCATTTCCGCTAAGCCACGATGGGAACCCCTTTATCTTTTTTTTAGATGCCACATATAAGCGATATCATATTTGTCTGACTTACTTCACTTAATATGATGATCTCTAGGTCCATCCATGTTGCTGCAAATGGCATTACTTCATTCTTTTTTATAGCTAAGTAATATTCCACTGCCCCTCTCTCTCCCAGGCCTTCTAGGTTTGGGCTTCCTGTGTATGACTCTTACAGCTCCTCAACCTCCTTACCCCTTAATCCCACCAGTTCCCTCTCTCTATAGAACCAATCATGGATGAAGGCCATGCTCACCCCTGGACTTCTGCCTCTCAGGTTCCTTTTCCAAGGACGGTCCCCTCCTCCCGGTCACAGTCTCAGTGGGGCCAGACTGCAGGTATGCATATGAAAGCCAAAGGAGCCATAAACTTTAGGATGAATTCCTGATTTTACCTTTTTGAGTAATGAAAATTTACTTAGTATTTACCATGTAATTGTATCATGGACCCCCAATTGAGTGAGGTGTATATAATTCTTGCCCTGGAAACACTTCCAGGCTAGGAGAAGTATAAACTATATAAGCGAATTCTGCCTGCAGAAACGAGACCAGAGACTCCCATGCCAGAGTCCACCCACTCTTACACATTCACAGCAAAATGCATCTGTTTGCATTCACAACAAAATCCCCCTTCTGTTCCCTCTTTGCTACCAAGAGGCAGTGTGAATTTGTCTTTTTTGATTCTTCCACATTTGTGTCTGGTTCTTCCACAGTCAAGGTGAGTAAGAGACAAAAATTGCCTGCATTAAAAAGCCAGGAGGAGTTCCTGTCGTGGCGCAGTGGTTAACAAATCCAACTAGGAACCATGTGGTTGCAGGTTCGATCCCTGGCCTCGCTCAGTGGGTTAAGGATCCGGCATTGCCGTGAGCTGTGGTGTAGGTCACAGACTCGGCTCAGATCTTGCATTGCTGTGGCTCTGGCGTAGGCCAGCAGCAACGGTTCCGATTAGACCCCTAGCCTGGGAACCTCCATATGCCATGGGAGTGGCCCTAGAAAAGGCAAAAAGACAAAAAGGAAAAAAAAAAAAAAAAAGCCAGGAGTTCCCTCTGTGGCACATTAAAACCCTGGCTAGTATCCATGAGAATGCTGGTTCGATACCTGGCCTTGCTCAGTTGGTTAAAGGATCCAGTGTTGCCACAAGCTGCAGCATAGGTCACAGATGCAGCTGGATCCGGTATTGCTGTGGTTGTGGCATAGGCCTCAGCTGCAGCTCCAATTCGACCCCTAGCCTGGTGATCTCCTTACGCCATGGGTACAGCCCTAAAAAAGGAGAAAAAAAAAAAAAAAAAAAACAGCCATTACAGAAGTTCCCTGGTGTCTCAGTGGGGTTAAGGATCTGGTGTTGTCACTGTTCTGGTATGGGTTTGGTCCCTAGCCTGGGAATTACACATGCCATGGGTAGGGCCCCCCCAAAAAAGGAGCCATTATGGAATTATTAGCATGGAAGAAAAACGAGACCATCAGCTACCAGATGGACTGCCAAGGCACTGACATGGTGAAGCCCTCCTGCGCACATCCCTCTATGCTCTTCCCTGAAATAGACAACAGCAAACCAGCCCTCTAGAGTCAAGGGCTAAGCTCAGAAGCTCCCATCATCCTGGCCTTGCTCCCCAAGCCTAAGCAATGAAACCTGAGCAACTCTCCAGAATATAGTAGAATTTGCTCTTCTCTCTATAGGAAAGTACACAAGAGCCTCCCTGGGCCTGCCTGGTGCCCTCCCTGGAGTGCCGTTTATTCCCAGGCTGTCCCAGCCAATCGGAGGCTGCCAGGCAGAGGGGAAAGGAATTAATCCAATTCCCCAGGCCTTAAATGGGAATGTGGGGTGAGAAATTCTATGCAACAATTTACTCAACTCCCTATTCGAAAGTTCCTGCAGACTTTTCAATTCAGCAAACTACTGGGGGGAAAGGGTATGAGTTCCTTGTGGGGAAGTGGACTCCCAAAGAAGGGAGGAAATGCCATTGGCTGGTCCATATGACAGGTGAGGGATGTGAGGCCTCAGATCCAGGATTCCTGCCTCGACCTAGTGCCCCAGTGGCTACCACGAGTCTGCTCTTTCTCACCCCCACCCCCATTGGCAGATTATCAGCTAGGCGGGGGAGGGGCTACACAGTGGAAGGACAGCAAACTCAGAGGCCATCTCTGGGCAGGCGGCTTCAGGATGACCACCCCAGCCCACGTAAAGTGGGGGCCGAGGTGCATGGAAGTGCCTGACACACACCTCCCACAGCTCTTTCTCCTCAAACCATGGCTGCAGGAACTCAAGAGAGAGATCATGACCACTGTCTTAACCCAGATGATCCCCCGTACTTTTCTTCCTTCCCTGTCCTTTGCCAGGACTCACTCACCCTCCCGGCTAGAGAACGCCTCTGACAGCCTCTAACTGCACCTCCTGCCTTCTGTCCCTAAGAGAGCCTCCCTCCCTCCCTCACTCTTCCTCTCCTCTCTCTCTCTCTCTCTCTCACACACACACATCTGTGTGTGCAGGTATTTCCAATTTACTGCTTCAATCATATTTGTCCTCTATTCATAACGCCCTAAACTCCTTGCCTGATTTTCAAGACCCTCCACATCTGGCCCCGCCTGTGTCAATCTTGCCAATCCCTAAAGGAGAACTGGGCTGCTGGAACACTGGGAAAAGGTCCACCATGCGGGGGATGATGTCCAAGACAGCCAACTGGGGCGGGGCACTGCCTCAAGGAGCAAGGAACAGCACAAGTCACCTGAGCAACCAGCTCAGAGGAGCCCAAGGCCAGGAGCTGGAAATACTGGAGGTAAACTCAAAGTCAAACAGCAAGGAATGTGCAGGCAGACTGAGCAGGTTTCAGTAATCAAGTGTTAGCACTGGTATTCTTTTTCTCAGACTCTATGGATGTTATGACATAATGCAAATGCGGAATCATGTTGGGGGTGTTAAGAATGAGATTTTTGGCGTGGATGAAAAGATTTAAAGAAGTAAAAATGCAAGAAAGATGTAAAATGGTGCAACTGCCATGGAAAACAGTATGGTGGTTGCTATGTTCATAAGATAATCATCCCATTATCCTATGATCCAATAATTCTACCTCTGGGTTTATTCCCAAAAGAAATGAAAGCAGGGACTCATAAAGAGGCGTGTGTACAAATGGCATTATTCACAACAGCCAAAAAGCGGAAGCAACTCAAGTGTCCATCGACAGATGAATGGATAAACAAAATGTGATCTAGCCATACAATGGAATAGTATTCAGTCTTTAAAAGGAAGGAAATTCTGATATATGCTTCAATATGGACAAACCTGGAGAACATTATGCGAAGTGAAATAATCCAGACACTGTATGATTCCACTTACATGAGGTAACTAGAGTAGTCAAATTCCTAGAGACAGAAAGGAGAACAGTGGTTGCAAGGGGCTGGGGAGAGGAGGAAATGGATATGGTTTCATTTGAGGGAGACAAGAAAAGTTCTGAAGATGTATGGTGGTGATAGATGCACAAAAATGTAGATGCACTTAATGCCACTGAAGTGATACTTTAAAAATGTTAAAACAGTCAGTTTTATGTTGTGCATATTTTACAACAGTTTTTAAAAAGATTCATGAAGGGACGTGAAAGCCTTTTAGTCCTAAATTTGAACTGAAGTATTGGTATCAACACATGATATATTTGATCTTCTCTTCAGGTGGGTCAGGGGAAATATTTTCTATCCCTCTGTACTAAATGGCTAACCCAATGACAAAAAGCACAACTAGTGGACCCAGCTCTCAGAGTGGTGTCCAAATACCATTTCTTACTAAAAGGAGTCAGGGATTTTTGGAGAATTGGCCAAACCCAGGTGTGGGAGGAGAAAATGCCTAAGACGACCTTGGACCATTTTACAGTACTGAAAGCAAGACAGGATAGAACTAAGATTTTGTCGAAAGAACTCAGGAGCTAATTTGAACACATTCCCATTGGCAAAGATGGGACAATGTGAGCATCATCAATTAGGATAATAAGGACATGAGATAAAACACATCACAAGTTTAAATCCAAGATAATGATACTAAACAAAATGGACTTTGTTGGAAATCTTGGAAGAATGCTAGGGAACTAATTCATTATTTTAGACACTGGAAAGTGAAAAAAGCAAGCATTTATCCTGCCTTCCTTTATAAACTGTATTTCAGGGTAACCAAATATTTGATAAACGGATTTTTTTTTACTATTATAATGTATTTCAGCTAATACATGAAGAAGAAATGAGAGTATTAGAATGTCACCATTTAACCCCTGTTGAAATAATGAATCCAAGCAATGACCTGATATCAACGGTTGCTGAATGTAATTAAGCCTATTTTTCCAATCACAGATTTACATGAAAAACAGGGGACAGAACAACTTGTTAAATGAGGGAAATGCAATCAACAAATCCAGACTGTGGGAATCCTACAGGAAAAGCCTAGTTTCTTTAGCAAATATATTCCAAGAAAAGGAAGAAAGGTTGAAAGGGGAACTATAGGTTAAAAGAAACTTAAAAGGCATATCAAGAGACAATGTACAGATCCTATTTAGATTCTGATTTTAATAACAAACTGTCAAAGAATATTAGACAAATGGGAAACTTGAACATTTGTCTATTCGATTTTTTTTTTTATACTTTTTTTTTTTTTTTTTCTTTTTGCCATTTCTTGGGCCTCTCCCAAGGCATATGGAGTTTCCCAGGCTAGGGGTCTAATCAGAGCTGTAGCTGCCAGCCTATGCCAGAGCCACAGCAACGCAGGATCCGAGCCGAGTCTGTGACCTACACCACAGCTCAGGGCAACGCCGGATCGTTAACCCACTGAGCAAGGGCAGGGATCGAACCTGCAATCTCATGGTTCCTAGTCGGATTCGTTAACACTGCACCACGACGGGAACTCCTGTCTATTGGATTTTTAATGATTGGCTATTTAATGATATTAAGGAGTGATGGTTAATTTGTATCAGAGTGATACCGCTTCTGGAACCATATATTTTAAAAGTGTTCTGATATCTTTTAGAGATACATACAGAATTTTTTAGAGATGAAATGATAGGTTGTCTGGAATTTCCTTCAAAATAACCTAGTATGGGAGGGGGGAGGACAGATTCAGATGAAACACAACTGGTCATGAGCTGACATTTGTTGAAGCTGGGGGATGAACAGTTACTCTCTACTTTTGCATATGTTTGAAATTTAACATGTTAAAAAACTTGTTTAGGAGTTCTCGCTGTGGCACAATGGGATCAACGTTGTCTCTGGAGCACTGGGACACATGTTCAATCCCCTGCCCAGCATAGTGGGCTAAGGATCCAGCATCATCACAGCTACAGTTCAGATCTGATAACTGGCCAGAGAACTCCGTAAGTGAAGTGTCCAAAAAGAAAAAATATATAAAAAAAAAACTTCTTTAAAAGGCAAGAATTGAGGGAGTTCTCATTGTGGCACAGTGGAAACAAATCCGACTGGTATCCATGAGGATGCAGGTTCGATCCCTGGCCTTGCTCAGTGGGTCAGAGATCCAGTGTTGCCGTGAGCTGTGGTGTAGGTCACAGACGCAGCTTGGATCCCATGTTGCTATGGCTGTGGGTAGGCTGGCAGCTGCAGCTCCAATTTGACCCCTTGCCTGGGAACCTCCATATACCATGGGTCTGGCCCCAAAAGAAAAAAAAAAAAAAAAAAGCAAGAATTGAACTTAAAACCTTCATCTTCCCTCTAGCCCTCCTGGGAGGTAGGTGCTGTGGCATCTAGCTTTGCACACCTGCATAAATGGTATTTTCTCCTATAATTACCTGTATTCTATTCAGGCCACTCCTGGCCTGTATACATTACCTTCAGAGACAGAATGATGGAGAAGTGGGTGGGATTATAAAGAGGGTGGGACCCCAGCTCCAAGGTTAAGATTCTCCACATCCCCATCCTTCCCAGGGCCAGGAACTCGTATCGGCCTTGATTTCTGCCCCTTCTCCTACCTCAGCCCGGACACAAGCCACACAGCCACACTGTGTCCTACTGCTGAAGCACACGTGTGACACAGACACGTAACTCTCCACAACATTCTCATGGCGTGTCGCTTCCTTTCAATCAGAGATCTTCCTCTAATTGGGAATGGGTGCAGAAATGCAGTGAGAAGGCAGTCATCAGCTTGCAAGAGTGAGGCAAAAACAGAACAAACTAAGAGCCACTGTTTTTAGCCTTTCTACACTAAAACCAGAGTGATACATCTGAACTGCTACTCAAATCCTGCCCCTCCACTATCTACCTTTAAGTCTTCTCCTCCTGAGACCATGTTCGAACTATCCAGATGCCTCTGCCTGATGCAGGTTCCCCCCACCTTACACTGAAGAATAGCCAACTCAAGAGATGTCTGCAAATGACCATGCAGCAAACTTCTAATCAGACTCAGTACGGGGTCCATTCCTCCAGGAAGCCTGGGCTGCATGGGTTTAAGCATCCAGGGCTCCTGCGGAAGCCAGATTTACCCACTAGGGCTCCCTGTACACAGAGACCTTCACTTTTCATCTCCCCTGCCAAACTGGAAGCAGAGACCACCATGTCCATTTTCCATCTCCAAAGTCTGACAAGTGCTCAGCTCACAGGAAGCAGGAAAAAGTATCTGCAGGCGGGTTGACTGGAACCTCAGACACTGAATGGATTTAGTGCATGACAGAAAAACAAAATCAAAGAATAACAAACTAAGACCAACTCTGAGGTAACTTAACACATGGTTTCCCACCACAGTTTTCACATTTTCATACTTAAGTATTTTATTATGTATAGGAAAAGATAACATTAGCTCATCAAACCTGAAATTTCACAGAGAGTGTGCTTAAAATGAGGCACGTAGCCATGGAAACCCACTCTACACAGACCGTATGAAGTTGAGCTGATGCCAGGTGAGCTCAGGAAGGTGACATGTTACTACGGTAGCCTTGCTGTGAGGAAAGACAAAGCCAGTGTCATCAGCGAGGCAATCAGATCCTGGATTTTAAATACCCCTTCTCACCATTTTTGTGCTTGGCCTGATTTCCTAACCTTACCCATGCAGATACTTAAGCTAAGAGAGGCCTAGTAAGTTGTTCGAAATCACACAGCAGGAAGACGAGAGCGCTGGACAGGATCCCATGGATCCTCAGTGCCAGACTGATGCGTTTTCACCTCACTGACCCCCTCCCTCCGTCTAAAAAGTGGGTTGAAACTACTTGTTCATATTTCCCAGCAAATCGAAGCCTCACAAATCAACACATCGTACAGTCGGTCACCTCACTTAAAGGGGGCAATCGCTTAAACTTATAAACATGCTCGAGCTTTAAAATGGCTATACCTAAAGTACCCTAAGATTAAAACACTGTGTTTTTACACACAACTCTCCTATTTGATTGGCTATTTATTACTGGCAGTTCTTTCCAGCAATTCTCTGCTTTTGCTCTATTTAAGGGCTCAGTCTTTAAGAGCCAGTCTGGGTCACTCATCTTATAAAAAAAGTTTCTTCAATGCTGAAATAACTACACAGTAACTTTTATGACTGCTTAAATATATAGATCCACACATGCCTGTAAACACATATGGTAACTAAGAAGTCAAGGTACTAATGCCTAACAGTGGTTATCTTTGGATGGTAAGATTAACCAACTGTGTATTGGTTTATATGAGTTTTTCATTTCTCTATAATAAACATACATCAGGTTTAATAAAAGGAAAATAATTATGTTTTACTGATACTATTTGAAAAAAACCAAAACCCTGTTTGTTTTTCTGAACCCATCTTTGACCTAGAAAACATTTTCTTTTTTCAAATAAGCAGTGTTTTCCTATTAAGTGTACACTCCGTGAGAACGACATTCATTATTTAGGGTCAAGTTAAGTTCTCTCTACATGCTAGCGAAAGGTTTTATTTGTTGTTTGTTTTCCCCCGCCTACTCAATTTTGATGGGTAACCTGTATTATTGCCTCTCTTTACCTGGTTTGATTTATGATCTTGGAAGTCAGGTCATTCTCTGCTAGGTCGAAGAAAGAAAGGAAAGGAAAAAAAAAAGGTTTCCCTACCTAATACCTGATAAAATATCTGAAAAGGTCATGGCAGACCTTGACAGAAACACATACAATTTCAACCCAATCTGATAAGACAGCAACTAGAAAACTTTTATCAGAAGAAAACGTAACTTGCCATTTCCCAGCTCAATTGACTGAACTTTTTTTTATCTGAAATGACAGACATCATAAGATAGGAAAAGCTGCAGATAAGAAACCAAATTGAGTTGTCTTGAACCAGATCCGATTGTCTGCCCGGGTTCAAACTCCCACACCTGCTCTGAATGTGTCAATGAGACTCTCTTGGCATGGTCTCTGAGGGGTTTGGAAACACTGCAAAAGTGGTGAACTTTGAGACTTTAGCGTTTATTCTGCGATTATAATTAACCTGCTCACCAGTTGCTATCGATCAATACTGAATGGAGCTGATAAAGTCAGACTGGATTTCTAGAAGTAGAAATGGAGACTTAAAATGGGAAGAAAAAAGGAAAATTAAAAAAGTACTTTAAGGACTGAATTCGATTTTAAAGAAGCAAAACTGGATCTGTGACTGGGGAGTCCCCAAATTTATGGCTTCATAAAGCTCAAAATTTCCCACCAAATTCTGGTGGTAACTCTGATTTCTCATCCTCCCAAATCATCCAGGACGATTCAACACAGAGTGAACACCTCATATTCATTCCCCTTGCAGAGGCTGAACCATTATATTCCTCCTTTGAAGGAAAACAAGACATTTAAAGGCATGGAGACAATTTGGGGGCTCCTGCAAAGTACCAAAGGCCAGAAAACCAAATTCCCTTCATTCAGATAAGAGGCTTGAATATCCTGGCTCCGTTCTGATTACAGAGCAGTAATAGATAAAACCATAGGCCCCCTGCCAAAAGTGAGAAAGCTTCCATTGATGGCTTCTGTGATTAGCTCAGACCAATTCCATGGTCTGAGCCTGGGATTTTAGCCACTGTCTTTTTTTTTTTTTTTTTTTTTCTTTTTAGGGCTGCACCTGCAGCATATGGAAGTTCCCAGGCCAGGGGTCGAATCAGAGCTGTAGCTTCTGGCCTACGCCACAGCCACAGCAACTCTGGATCGGAGGCTCGTCTACAACCTACACCACAGCTCACAGCAATACTGGATTCCCAACCCACAGAGTGAGGCCAGGGATCGAACCGCATCCTCATGGATACCAGTTGGATTTGTTTCCACTGAGCCATGATGGGAACTCCCTTAGCCACTGACTTGATCCATACCCCTATTGTCAATCTTCATTAAAAAATACAATTGTCATGATTCTTCCTCTCATTTCTCAGCTCCAACCTTCAAAGAAAAAGGGGTCATGGAGAAGATGGTTCTAGTTTTCTTTAAGGAAAGGGACTTTTGAGAGAGTGATATGGTTTTGCTCTTCTTATGCAGCCAACGGTCCCCACAGAGGAAGAAGAATCCTCTAGCTTGGAGGGTCTGAATTCTGGGCAATCTCTAACTCTCTGCACACCCAAACCAAGATGTGGAAAGGGACTGTGCACGAGGCAGGGACTCCTGAGGTGGCACGCTGCAGTATCAGAATGAGATGGAAAGTTACCTGGAGAGACACTGGTGGGAAGCAGGAAAACACAGACGAGAAACTTCCTTGGGGAGAGGGAGCAGGTGGAGAGCTAAGTGATAGAAATACCTAGAGTTTCCCTGAATCCTCCAACCTCCACACACTTTCTGGATCTGAAGGGACAGTGCCCTCAAACTTGGCAAAGGCACAGTGTGGTAAGCGGGGAGAAAGCATGGTCCAAGAAGTGGGTCTTAGCTGGGTCCCCAGCCAGAGTTGCTGCTCACTCACAGCGGGAACTGGGGCAGATCACTGAATCTTTCTGAGCATCAGTTTCCTCTCCTGCAAAATGGAGATCATAACATCTAGTTCTCGAGGAGGACTTAAAAGTCCCTCTGACAACTTCCTCACTGACACTTGAGAAGAGATTCAACTTTCTTACATATATGCATAGTGCATGATACAGGTGTACCCACACTATCTATCTATCTATACCTATATAGCTCAAGATATAGGCTACTATCCCTAAAAAGTTGTCAGCTGGTTTCTAAACACTGATGTACGCAAACTTGTAAACATTTTGTATAAGTTAAAATAGATCAAAGGTTGTTCCGATTATAACCCCACTCATGTTACCTTCCCTTCCCTTCTTTAGAAGGAGACAAAGGAGTAGCTAGCTCTATAGCAGCCAATAAAATGTCTTAATAATCCTTCATGGAGTGTATTACATGAGACCATGTCATGGGCCAGAGAAGGTCAATGTAACAGAGTGATACCCATCCCCAAGCCATGAGAGCCTTATCACTTGCACCTTTTGCAGGATTTCAGGTCAAAGGAGTTACCAGCAGACAAATACTTTCAGATGTCAGAAAGGCCCCTTCAAGTTAAGACAACAGCATCCCTGGGCCGGCACAAACTGTCCACTTCTAGAGCAAGATAATGGAAAACCCAGTTGTTCTTCCTTGTTCTTATGCAAACAGAAGCAGCAACGTTTGCAACCTGCTTCAGCTCTAAATTCAGTATAACTCAAAGGTCTAAAGAGGACAGGCTCAAAAGAACTGGTTAAAAGACTTACCTTGCTCTGGAGGAAGGTAATTTGGTTTTCTAACACAATCCCATCACTCTCCTAGGTTATTGGTTCTGGCCCCCATATAACATAAGGGAGAACTGCCCACACCAGGAAAGGTCACCAGCCTATGTGCCCATGAGGGGATCTTAGGAAGTCATGGGGGTGGGGGAATCTGACCTTAGCTGACTGAGATCTGCTCCCAGAAGACAGTGTTGAGAGTAGGATAAGGGTTCTTGGTCCCCTCAGGAAAGCAATCTCGTGTATCCATAAACTCTAAATACAGAACCCCATTTTTTAAGAAGGAGGGGAACTTTCAGGAAGTTAATTCATGAATATTTATGTCTCTTTAAAAATTTAACTGGTTTAATTTTTTTAATTGGTAATATATTCACATGGCTCAAAATTCAAAAGATCCCATTTGTACACCCATGTCCACAGCAGCCCTATTCACAAGTTGAGGAGGAAACAACTAAAGTGTCCATGACGGGTGAATAAATAAAATGTAGTACACATATAATGGAATGTTACTCAGCCTTGAAAAGGAAGGGAATTCCAACATACGACACACATGAATGAACCTTGAGAACATTATGCTAAGTGAGGTAAGGCACTCATGAAAAGATGAATACTGTATGATTTCCTCTTATATGAGGTATCTAAAGTAGTCAAACTCAAAGACAGAATGGTGGTCACCAAGGGCTGTAGGGAGAGTAAAATCAGGAGTTGTTTAATGGATGTAGAACTTAAATTTTACAGGACAAAAAAGTTCTGAAAATCTGTTTTACAACAATGCAAACAACAACTTATACTACTGAACTATATGCTTAAAAATGGTTAAAATGGTTTTTAAAAAACCTGTATTTTAAATGTATTTTCTTAATATTTAATGGATTAATAAAAAAAAAAAACAGAATGACCATGAAAAATGGTTAAGATGGTTAAAAATTCAGAAAGTTTCAAAGCAAATATGGTGAAAATCCTTTTCCCACACTTTTCTCTCATCTCTCCAATTATTCCCCATGGGCCATCAACATTACAAATTCCTTGTGAATATTTCCAAAGAGAAATTTAGTATTTTCAAATGCACATAATCTTTTCATCTCTTTTTTTACACAAATAGAGTGGGACATATGCATCCTGGACTTATAAATGTCTTGGAGAAGATTCCGTACCATTACATAATGAATTTCCTCACTTTTCAAGCCTTCAAGATATCTTATTGTTCCTATGCACCATATGCATACAAACAGTCCCCTAATAACACGTATTTAGATTATTTCTAATTTTTGTTGAAACAATTACTTCCAATGACAAAGAGTACTGCAACTAGTATGTTCTAGTATATGTGCAGAATAAGTTCCTAGAAGTTAAAATCTGGGTCAAGGGTATCTGCTTTGTAATTTGTCAGCTATCACAAAGGGCTCTCTCCATAATGGTTGTACCAGTTTACACTCCCACCCACAGGTATCAGAGTTCCTGTTTCCCCACACCTCAGAATATGTTTGTTTTCTTAGCTCATTTAAGTAAAAAAATAAAATAAAATAGGGAGGGATACTGAAGAAAGTGTTATCTAAAAACTGTCTCCTGTGCATCATTCCACCTGAGTGCTTAGAAAGTACCTAGCAAATGTGGCTTGACCTTTCAATAGGACACAATTGGGCAGGTGACAGATCTCACTAGAAGCAGTGACACACCCCTGGCTACCCCCACACACCTTCCCCATTTAATTGGTTCTCAGCCTAGCACCACAGACCAGCCCTAACTCTGGCTGACCTGCTCAGGGTGGTAACTGGAAAGTTAAACAACTTTGGTTTTCTCAAGGACTGACGAATCATTCTCTAGCCAAACAAGCTACTTAAGAGTTGATCTCACAAAGTTCACTACATAAATGAACTCTTCTGAAAAACTGGCTTAATTGATAAGCAGTCCCCAAAAGACCTAGAAAGCACTTCAGAGTTTTCCACAAACCTACATTATAAACAAACTCTTAAAACGCCAATACTTTCAAAGAAACAATTTGGCCAACACTGAGTGATATACGTGCATTTTGTTGTGTCATTATATTTTTTAACCAACCCTTAAAATGATTCAAAATTGTTGAGATCCTTTGAAAAATATTATAATTGCTTGTTATTCTCTTACCCAAAAGAATTGTTATTCCATAATAAAACATATTTTCATAGTTTTTCCAATAACATCTATCAGGATGCTATTTTCTTCAAGGCACATTCACATATAATTTCCAGTTTCCTTTTCAGCCTTAAGTATTTACAAGCATTAACTGGTACAAAAATCAACTTTATTATGGTGTAATATACACACAATAAAATACTCCCATTTTAATAGTACATTTCCAGGAGTTTTGACAAACTGATATGCCTTTGTTAACAACTGTGATCGGGTTCCTTGAAAGGAGATAGCCACATACCCTGCCACGGCTACCTTGCACACACACACACACCCCCCGCCGCCCCCACAGACCCAAGCCCTTGAAATGCAAGACCTCCCTGCACAGCCTCACTGGCAGATGGCTATACATTGGCTCCTTGAGCATGAATCTTCAGTGCCCAGGGGCTTATTATGATTAAGACAAGCCAGAGCCCACATTCCATTTCAACAACTACAATCCTGCGTGAAAAAGTGTTCCTCTCAAACCTAATGTCTGCTCAATACAATCAAAATTAGGCTTTTGCCTCTTTGATATTTATACAGTCTCTCCCTCTCTTACCCACCCCGTGACTTCTCCAACAGAAAGTGCTTTCAGTAGTTTCCCAAGGTTTCCAGAACCTTCTCCCAGCTTCCTCCTCCCTGAGGCCCTCCAGGTGGCCTCTCCCTTGACCCTGGCAGAGGACCTGGAGACCAGAGACCGTGGCAACTCCCTCCTGGAGATTGACTGAAATATTTGCTAAGGGCCCAGCATGTGCCAGGCACTTGTGCATGAATGAGACTCTGTACCTGCCCTCAGGAAGGTCACATAATTCCATCGGTGCAGCCTAACTCACTAATTCAAAGGTTGTTTCAGGGCTCATATTGAACTTGGAATGAATTAAGGTTTATATACACTGCAGTCAAGGCAGAGTAATTCCTTCCACCCTAAGAGCAGAGCTCTACAGAGGCCCCGTTCACTTTTATTACTTTGATTTTTGCCTTACTGCAATAACCAACACTAGAACTCTATCAAGATATTAACTATTGTTAATCCTAACACTTAACACGTCTTAGAAAAACAAAAGTGTTCTCGTCTTTCTCCTCATTGAAATTAAAAGCAGTTTCTGAGCGAAGGGTGAGTTAGTCTGTGTGGTTTTATCTATAGTGAGAAATACATCATTTAAACAAAAGTCAGGCTGGGTTGTATTATTTCATGGAACCAGAGAGTGTGACAGTAAATGAGGGTCTATGTTTCCTTTTTCTTTTTTTCAAATTGCAGGGTACTTTTCCTGGCAAACTTCTATTCACCCTTCAATGCCAAGTGCAGATGACACCACTTAGGTGAAGACTTCCAGATCTAGACAGAGGGAGGCACTACCTCTGTCCTCACTCCTCTGCTCTCGGCTCACAACCATAACACACTGCTGGGTCACTCACTCACCTTTGGGGTGACCAAACATCCCCATTTGTTGAGAACTATCCTAGGTTTAGCATCAACCATTAAAAAAAAAAAAAAATCCTCAGTTTTGAGAAAATCAGAAAAATTGGTCCCTCTATGTGACAGTGAGTGGCTGTTAAACAAAATATCCATCATCTACGAGGTGCCAAAGCCAAGTACTTCACAAATGTTACCTTATTTTTCTAATTAAGACAACACTAAAAGTAGTTATGACTATCCCATTTTACAGAAAAAGAGAAGAGGCTGAGAGAGGTAAGCAAAGACCATAGTTTGCCTTTGTCATGCCCCACACTGTATTGTTGTCTTAGGACCAGGTGGCACCTCCACACAGCAAGCTCTCAATAATACCATGGAATCAGTAATCACTTATCATCATCCTTCTAATGATGGATACACTCAGCATCAGTGAATATGCCAGTGGTGGTTCTTGATAAAGCTACCAGGCATTTATAGGAAAGTCCATGTGATGGGCGGAACACAGAAAAAGCACATTTGCATGCACTGCTTTTAACTTGCTTTTCTGAAAGTGCCACCTTCAGAACAAACTGGAGATGTGAATGCCAACAAATTCAACATGCCTGTTCCCTCACATAGAAAATGCGGAGCCTTTCATAGCCTACACATTAAAAAATGACCAGACCCAAAGGATGTCTTCAGGTGGGACTTTCTGAACTAGCAGGACAGAGCCCAGGACATCAGGAAGACAAATCACACTTCTCAGCAAGGAGGCTCTCCTTAAAGGTCATCCTGCCGTTTGTTGACACTGAAATGTGGGAAACATTACTTACTCCCAACAACCCCCGTCTCAATGGTTACATTTTAGAATCTAAGTGTTCACTGTGTGCACTCCTTACATAGGATCTTTTTTTTTTTTTAATGGCCACGGATGTGGCATATGGAAATTCCCAGGCTAGGGGTTAAATCCAAGCAGCAGCTTTGGGCCTACACCACAGCCACAGCCAACACTAGATCCAATGGTGTTTACAACCTACACCACAGCTCAGGACAATGCTGGATCCTTAACCCACTAAGAGAGGCCAGGGATCAAGCCTGTATCCTCATGGATACTAGTTGGGTCCCTTACCACTGAGCTACAAGGGGAACTCCCTTACACAGTATATTTTTCTTTTTACATTGTTGTGACTGTAACTCTCATGATCACAAAGTATCCCCTATCTTCGGATTTCAAGCTTCTCTTTTTTTCCCTAAGCAAACACCAAATTCTTAGTCCAGGATTATAGAGATTAGAAAGCAACCCCCCCCCCATCCCACTCCTAAGGTAAAAGAAGTCAAACTACGTGGACCATTCCTCCCTATTTTAAAACAGAAGTTCTAGAGAGAGTTCTGGAGAGAGCTCAGGAGAGTTCTAAGAATGCTGGGCCTGAACGCCTCACCCCCAACACGCCCACCTCCAGCTGCCATTGTATGGAGATGTGGCCGAGCTATCTCTCCAGGTCCTCCCCAGAGGCTCCAGGCAGGAAGGCAGAGCGCCCCCCCTCCCCCGCCCCCGGGGGTGCCGTCTGGCTCCCCCATGAGGGGGAGGGGGAAACTGACAGCCACGGCCCCTTCCCCGGCGCCACATCCACGGTTAATCAGTTTACCTGGGATGTGTATTTGGCTGGACACCCCTGGGGACCTTCCCTGGCCACCCAGGGTCAAAGGATAACTTAAAAGCTCTTCAAAGCCTGGACCCTTTTCCGAGCCAGCCCAAGACTGGAGACCTGGGAGGGACAAGCTTGATGCTTCAAAGTGAGAACAAATGCGGAAGGATTTAGCACTTAGTAGGCAGTCAATAAATGTTAACTTTGTTTCTCAAGTCTGGGCTTTCTCTCCGCGACAAAAGCTGCCATGTCCATCCAAACCCGATCCCATCCCTTGTTGAAATTCCACAGGACTAGAGGTCCCATGCATTTTGAACTCGAGTTGCCACTTCCCTTTTTTCTCCCAGCCAGAAGCGCCGCCGAAGTCTTTCTTGGTACTTCATTCAGTTCATCTGTAAATCCGGGCAAGGGGCACAGGCTTGCGGTCCTTCCCAGGTCTGACATTCAAAGGAGATAGAAAATTGTGCCCAGCACGATTATTTCTAACCCCAGCCCTCGGGGACAAGAGGAGACTCAACTGTGAATCTGCGGCAAAGTCTCCACTTAAGTCCGACATTATAAAGAAGCGGCTCTGGGCTTCCGGTGTTCTGACACCGACCAAGGGTACGCTTCCGACGAAGCCCTGGGCACCTCCATCCACCGACCAACACAATGTCACAACACGCTCGGACCCCCAGGCACCCGCCTCACACCTTGCGCTGGCCCCGGTTCAACCCATCTCCATTGCTCCTCTGGTCCCTCGTTTGTTCCCGGTGTGAAATCCACGACCGGAAAATCTGCCACCGCAAGGTATCCTCCAGCTTGGACGCCAAATGGCCCAGAAGATCGTGGGCCTAAGCCTTGTAATCAGTCCCGGGCTGGGGCTCTGAGCCGGGCCAGGAGGAAGCGGGCGCAGCAACCCGGTGGTCGCAGCGCAGTGCACCGAGGGCTCGATGGGCGCACGGCGGCCCAGTCACCCGAGGCCTGGGGCTGCGCGGAGGACGCACTCAGACCCGTATCCCTGCAACTTTCTCTCCCTTCCAGAAAAGGATCTAGAGGACACGCCCACCCTCACCTAAAATAACTGGGCTCCGGGGGCTGTGCCCTTCACCGCCACCATCGCCCTGGCCTCCAAGTTGTCCTCCCGTTTGCTTTCCTCAGAAACTCGCGCAACCCTCTCCTCACCGCCCCCACATACTTGTTTAAAATTAAAAGTCCCTAACAGGAATCATGACGGCCCCCGTTCCCTACCAACTGCCCGGGTACTCGCGCTCAGCACTCACCGAGATTAGGGTGTCGGGCGGCGGGGTTGGCCCGGCCGGGCAGGCTGTGCAGGACCGGGCTGTCGAAGGGACCGGCGGAGGCGGCGGCGGCCGCGGCCCAAGACGCTCCCACGTCGGCCATGTAGGCGGGGTAGGGGCTGGAGTAGGAGCCCGCGAAGCCGGCTCGCCCATACTGCTCGCGGCCCGCCAGGCCCGCGCCCGCCGCCCCGCCGCCACTGCTGTAGGCCGCGGCTTCCCGGGCCGCGGCGGCGGCGGCGGCGGCGGCCAAGGACCCGGTGGTGCCCGGGAAGGAGAAGCGCGGCGACACGGGCGGCGGGGTGTAAGCGGCTCCCTCGGCTCCCGCCTGGCTCCAGCCCGGGCTGCCCTGCTGGGTCCCGGGCCCAGCGCCCGACGGCGCGGCACTGGAGCTGCCGCCCGAGGCGGCCCCGGCCGCGGCGCCCCCGCCTCCGCCCTGGAGGTAGGACAGGCCGAGCACAGAGGAGGGCACGCGCGGCGTGGGCACGTAGACGGGCGAGGACGCGGCGCCTGCGCTGTGCATGAAGGGGCCCGGGCCGCCCGCCTCATAGGGCCCCGGAGGCGGGCCGTGGTTGGCGGCCATGGCCAGGCTCTGGTACATCGCCCCGCGCGCTCGCAGCGTCCGAGTCCTCGGGCCAAGAAGCAAGGCGGGGAAAGAAAATAATAACAAAAAAATATAAATACGAATAATAATGTACAGGCGAGGGGCTGTCACAAAAACGAAGATCAAAAATCAAAGGTAAAAAACCACAAATCCTTCAAAAAATATGTACGTATTAAATAAATCCAGCAAAAGCGTCTAAGCTCGGGTTTACTCAGAAAAATCCCAAATTGAATTTGTGGTCGTTCCCAGGGGTGGTGAAGGAAGAGCCGAATCCACTGCAGGGCCTGGAGGTCCCGGAGACGGAGGGAAGCGCCTGGGCGTGGGTGTGGGGCTCCCGTCGGTCTCACGCGGGCCGGGCTGGTCCCTGCGAGGCGCCGCCGTTTTCAGGGCACCCAGGCCTGGGGCGCAGGGTGCGGTAAGCTGGCTCCAAGGCCGAGGGGCCCGGCTGGCTCCTTTCCTCCGCGATGCAGCCGCGGTCCTAAGGGAGAACGACATAGAGGGAAAAATGTTCATCTGGATTTTTCGGAGCTCATTTCCCCTAAGCCTGATAGCTTCTTCCGCCCTGCAAACAAAACCGCCAGTCTTGGGGGCCCAGCTTCGGAGGCCACACGGTTCCGTGGGAAGCTGTTCTGCAGAGGCCATGGAGTCTGGTTACCTGAGGGACGCCATGGGGAGCGGCGCCTTAGAAACGGGACTTCTTGGTTATTGGACGTCTAACTATTTGTTGTGATCTCAGGTTTGTTTTTGTTGTTGTTTTTTGTATTGCTTCTTAGGAAGAACTTTAATTTTACCTTATTGCTAGCGTATTCTTGTTATAATATTTTAAAAGTCCAAGTGTTTCGGGTTTTCCTGCCGTGCCTAGTTCCCAGGAAATCTCGCTCATCTCTGTTATCCTACCCTTCCGCAACTGATCCTGGCCATGAAAGAACTTTATTGCCTATGGAAGACAATGACAAACTTTATAAAAACCAGAAACGTATGAAATTGTTCTTCGCAATTTCTTTTTTAACTAGAGGCAGAGTCTAAACATTTATAAATGAGCACAGCGTCTGCTAAATCTCGGTGAAAAGGTTTGTGGAATCTCTTGTCCATACACTATGTAGACATCAAATCAGACAAGACACACGTTTCTTGCAAACAGTTTTATTTTGGAGATTTTGCAGACTAGATATTAAGATGAGAAAAGTGAGGGTCACTTTGCAAAAAACTACAGTATTCACTGGACCATACCACTTCACTGAATAGAATTTTCATATGGAATCACTGCTCCACCTGTGTAGGGGATCAGAACACCAAAGAAACTGCTTCAGGGAAAGAACAGTTTGAAGGACTTGCTTATATCCTTGCATCCTGTGTTTTGATTTCACCAGGCAATTTTTCTGATAAAACTAAGAGCTCCATATTCTGAAGCGCCTGCTTGGTTTCAGTTCATTTTTCTCCACAACTCCACCAAGCAAAAGTGTCTCTCCTAATTTTACCAAAGAGGGAACTGAAGCATCAGAAAGTTTTGAAACTCCTCTAACATCAAAATACAATTAAAGGGAGTGGGGGACAGGATCTATGGGACTTCAGGGGTTTAAGGCTGTCCAGCCTATGCCCATTTTTCTCCTTAAGAAAAGGCAGCTACTCTTAACAATGGTTTCTGTTTTATTGCAATAGTAGATTTACAAAGATATTAACTATGTACTAATACCTACTCTGCCACTTAATGACTGACTTTAGATTTACTTAACTTTTCTGTGCCTCAGTTTCCTGTTTGCAAAAATTCAAATAGTAAAGGTAACTATATTGTAGGATCATTATGAGTGAGGATTATAAAATAATACATGTAAAGCTCTTATAACACAGTCTTATAAAACTTTTATAACAGGCACAAGGAAAGAGAATTTCTAATACACACTATATAATGCTTTTCACTATTTTTGCAACATTACTAATGATAATAAAACTAATATATAGTAGTATGTTAAATATTAAATAGTTTATTATCTGCTTTCAAAACTATACAATAAATTATTGGTTTGGTGGCCATTTCCTTCCAGTGAGAAGTTTGGTTTAAGGGTGGATATAAAAAAATTTGATCTGAGATTATCAACTTTCACCTTTGAAAATGAAGGCAAAAAATTAATACCTATAAGAACCTCTGGGCTTCAATAAGTAAATGCATACGTTTACCTTAATAAAAAATTTTAGTATTTAATTTTACAATCAAATAGTTGACCTATTTCATTGTATTTTCTGGAATACTGCAGTTCTAAAACAAATGTCTTAAATTTCTTTTCTCACATAGCTGCAGGAAAGGAAGATTTATAATGTTGTAATCCAACTTCCAATACACATACAGATGCTAACTTAACAAGCTTTAAAATGTAAACGCTAAAAATGCCATAAATCTAACATTTGTCTTTATTACATTCTCTGCTTTTTTAAATGGCTGATAACATTACCTCCTAGTTGGATTACTGAATAATAGAAGGTGGAGAAAATACCACTGTATACCTTTCGGTTAAGACAAGAAATTACTCCCTTGAAAGGCTCCTGCTGCTGTAACCGAGCCTTGTGCAGGCCACCCTGGAGGAAGCTGAGCTCCTGAGAATCGTATAAGAGATCTGGCCTCGCTGGGGGAGATCCAGGCTTGTGCTTCAGTTTTCTCTCATCCTCACTCATCCCAGTTCACCCTTCCTTCATAGGCCAGACAGAAATGCTTTCTTCCTTACAGATTTAGCTCAGATCAGATTTCTGATCTATTTCTGAGAGCCGGGAGGATCGAGAGCGCCCTGAAGTTCCCGTCCTGGTTCAGGGCACTCCTGCTCTTTCAGCTCAGCTGGCGCCTTCGCCCTCGCCTGCAGCGCAGAAAACTGTCACATATAAGGCACACACTGGCCGGCAATAATGAAGGTGGCCGGGGACGCGGAGATCCAGAAGTGAGGGGCATCACCCCGACACCCCTTCCTTTTTTCTTTAAAACCTTTCTTCTTTAAAAGTCTGAAACTTGCTCCAGGCTGCAGATCCTTTTCTGAGAAACACAGGAAATACTTCCCCGAGGCGCTCGTCAACCTTCCCCAGCAGCGCCGGCCCGACTCCCACCAGCCCTGAGTCCCTCACCACCCTCTTTTCCCCAACCGCAAGGGCCCTTGTTTTCTCAACCTGGTGGCAGTTCAGCACCTGGGAATCTCCTCTCCCCTGGTGACCCCACCCCCAAAGCCAAAGACAATTTCGTGGACCCGGGGTGGCTATCCGTGGCCAGCGGAGGGACACCACTGCTCTCTGATCGAGTTACAACCTTCAGCTAATTTCACCCAAAAGCAGCGTGGGTGAGGTTGCTGGCGTCGTGAGGCACCCCAGACAGGGTCTAGGAGGCATAAAAAGTGCGGGCGCTCAGCAGCCATTCCCGACTTCGGAGCGCCTCCCCGGGGCTCAGGCCCAGGTGTGCCGCCTCCCACCGCCACTCTGTCGCCCAAGGGCAACAGTCTGGCGTCTGAGTTCCTCCGTGTTGGTGCCGCCGTGAGGCCTGAGCCAGTCAGTTGGTCAGGGTGATTCCTCATGGCCATCATCACCACCCAGGCCCAGGCCTGCGAGGTGCAAACAAGAGCTGGGGAATGTGCACGCGGGGCCGGGGATTTAAAACGTTCAAGTTCACACAAAAAGAATCCAGAAGCACTTCGAATATTCCTCTCCGGTCTCCCCGCAAATCTTACTCTGCTTTAAAGAAGCTGCTAAACCAAATTAGAGCAGTAGAGCAGGCTCCGAGCAAGGTTAAGGAGGGGGAGTGACCATCTCCGTCCCACCCGCTTGTTGCCTCTTTACTCCCAGGGAAACTGGCGCGGGGGAGACCAGAGTTCCGCGGCCGGAGGGAAAGAGCAAGAAAAGGATGGAAAAGACCATACCTGCCCCGGCTGGAGCTTCCCGGAGGCCGGCGCGCGCTCCTCTGGGGACACCGGAGCTTCGGCGGCGGCGGAGCTCTCGCAGCCTCCCAGCCGGCCGCCTCGGAGTCCCCCTGCTTGCCGCGCGACTCCCCTCACCCCTGCGCTCCCGCTCGCCAGCGCTGACTGGCCGGCGGGAGTCACGTGCAAGGGCAGGGGGCGGGGGTGCGCCGCGGCGGCTGCACCGCCGCTGAGCGCCCGGCTGCGGGGCTGTTCAAAAATCTACCCCAGCAGGCAAAGTCCAGGCGCAGGGATCTCCTAGTAAAATGCCAAAGTGCTACCGCCTTGGCGCAGGGTTTCACTCACGGTCTTGGCTGAGGTCGATTAGGTTTGCGGTTTTGCCCAGGGTCAGCTTTATTAATAAGTCCTCTCCTCTCTCTCTCACCTCCTCCCCCCTCCTCACGCCTCCTGGTGGTCCGGTTTCAGCCGGGGCCCGGACGCAGTTGGCGAGGGGCGGGGCTGATAGAGGAGAAGGTGACCTCTTGGGTGCGACCCGGGATCGGGTGTGGGGTGCTGGGTCACTGGGGGTGCAGGTCTCTGGCAGATCGTACAGAGTGGGTGGTGGGGATCCTTCCAGCCCCAGACTCTGGGTAGGTGGAGAGACACCAAACTTGGGATTGGCCTCCCCCAGTCAGCACGGAGACCTAAGCCTCGGCTTCACCTTCGCAGCAGCCTCGAGAGTCCGCAAGGCGCAGGCTCCTCCTGCCCAGAGTTTTCTGTGTTCAAGCAAAAGGTGCACCTTTCGTGGCGAAACTTCCCATTTCCTGTGGCCTCCCCCTTCAGATCTTTCCGTTTTCTCTGCAGCCTGCGGCGCTGCCGCACCAATCTCAAGGACCTTAGCAGGGGCTTGGGGAACTTGGCAGTCCAGCGGGGCTTCTCAGCCGAGAGGGCTCTTCCAGTGGCCTCAGCCCCCTCCCTAGAGCGCGGTCGGGGAGGGTGGCAAGCCGGAGTTTGGAGTCGGCGTCAGTGCCTAGAGGCCCCAGCGCAGCGGGGCTGCGAGCCGGAGAGTCCCTTAGACAGGTCTAAAGGTTAATAGAGCAATCACAGGGCCCTATTACCGCGTAAAAATAACCCATCGATTACTTCAGCCTTCAGCTCCAGATAACAGAGGGCCGGTGGCTCTCAAGCTTTCGGTTAACCCCCACCCCATCCCACCCCACCCCACCCCACCAGGCCGCCTTTTCCTCCCTAGCGCTGGTGTCTCATACCAGATTGGAGGGGTCGGGAGGGGGCCGGGACACCACCCTGCAAGAAACCTGTGCGCCTCCGATGTACGGCTAGGGGCGAGACCCGCTTTCGCAGTCCGTAATCTGTCGTGGATTTCCAGCCTGCGCAGGGCAATCCGGGCGCTGAGGACGAGTCTAGGACGCGGGACTGATTGGAAGGAAACCCCCCAAAGGGATCATGGCCAACTCGTGGGGATTCTCAGGAAAATCCCGGAGGAAGGACTGAGCGCGGCTGCGCGGGGAATTCTCTTCCCTGAGCTGAAGGTGCGGAGGTCCGGAGCGACCCAGGCCGAGGAGAAAATTGAGGCTCGGGGCAGAGCTGCTAAAAGGCTGAGCGCGGGCTGGACGCACAGGCGCCGCTTCCTAGGCCTCTGTCCGCCTAGGCCCCTTGGCGCCCCGGAAGCTGAGAGTGATCTGCTTGGGATCCCTTCTCCAACTTCCACCAACTCAAAGCCAGCGCCTCTGCAGAATTTGGCGCTGCCGATCCCAGGCCTGGGAACTCAAGAGGGAGGAGGTCCTGGGGATCCCCGAGGCTGGCCCTGGGGAAAGGCGGTTTCGCGGGGACACTCCGACCCTCGCACTTTAGGATGCAGCCAAGAAGGATACACTGTTTGAGACGGGTCCTCTTTCCCATTGGGGTGAGACAGCCACGAAGCCAAAGGACTGCTTCAGGGGTCTACGAGGGTTTTCTAAAGAGTTGAAAGAGCTTAGACGCGCAGGAAACTTCCCCGGCATCTATCTCCCTGGGAATTCGTGGCTCCAGCGATACCCCCAGGTCTCAGAGCCGGGCCTTGGGGCTTAACATCTGGTGGAGCGGGCCATCTGAGCGTCTTCACCAAAGCCAAGGACACGGGCCGCTCCCACACTGGCTACCTCGGTTGTGTCGGGTGGGCAGCGGTGAAAGAACACATGTGCTGAGGGTCCCATTAGCTGGGTGACCAGCGGTGAGCATCACCCCACTCCCTCCACCTCCCACCCAAGGCCTCTGGAAACTTGTCTCCTCCTCTGTACAATGGTGGGGGCAGTAACAGGCCCAGCTCCATGTGGCTGCTGTGTGCCCTGATTGAACGGTCGGCTTTTTTCCAGGTGTTTGTCGGTGAGGAACCCTGGATTTTTTGGGGGGAGGGAAAGCTGCTCTGATCTTTAAAGACAGAGATCTTTTTTACCCGCCTCCCCATCCCTCTCCCCACCTCTCTTCTGATGGGCTAAAGTCTGGAAGTCCGTGCAAGATTCTTTGCTTCTAGGAAGGTTCCCGGAACCAAGAAATTTGTGTCTGTTTTCCGTGGTCCACCTGCCCTCCCCGCCACCCCCCCCCCGGGGGGGCCCAGTGCCCCAACTTTCTCCAGAAAGGGCTCAGCTCAAGGACGGTCCAGAGGGTGGTTGGCGAGCGGCCGGCTCTTTTAGGGTGTTTCGTTTTCTCTCGCTCCCTCCCTTCTTTCTTCGCTCACCCCCTCCCTCGGGCGAGGCGGGAGCTGCCTCCGCTGCCGCTCCGCCGTTGCCAGGAGCTGAGAGCATTTCAAGGCCTCCCTGTCCCGTCGGCTGGAGGAGGTTTATCGGCTGCCGCTAAGTTCCCAGGCTTCTCCCTCGCTCAGGAGGCCGCTGGGGGGTGGGGAGTGGGTGCTTTGAGGTTCGGACTCCTGGCTATTTTTAAGGAGAGGTCTCTGGGCTGGCCTGGGATGTAGCCCAACCCTTTCACATCCTCTTTCCGCGTTTCTTTCCCATAGTCTAAAAGGAAAATGTAATACGCGAAAGTTTTTGACCTATTTTTACTAAGGGCCTGTGTCTAATGAAAAATCAAGTCGTGAGGTTTTAAAACAAATAAGAATTACTAAGATGTACTATATACTTTAAAAAAAAATTCTCTCCAGAACAGAATACGTTGCTCCACTACGGCCTCTGGGACTTGAGCGAGTCTGTATCTCAGAGACGCATTTGTAGGCAAGACATGGTGTACAGAGGAATCGGGACTCTAGTTCACTGAAAAAAAGTTAATAAACAGTGGACGAAGGGCTTCACAGTGACACCAGCGAGGGACTGCCCGCGCGGGATGCCCGGGATTGCCTGGCAGGACCGGGGCGGGCTTGCTTTAAGCGGAGCGCAAAGCCGGTGCCACAATTTCGGTTCCGGTTGGTGCCGCCGCTGGGCAGCCTGGGGCGATCAGCCTCCGTGGCTGCCAGCCCGAAACACCACTGACGCCGGAAAGAACGCCAGGCCCCCTAAGTCTTATAATGGAGGACAAGAAACCCGCAGAAAGAGCGAGAGAACCAGGGAGGGGACTGGAAAAGTCGCCCCTCGTCCTGTGTAACGAATTTTTCCGAGGTGTAGACGCTTCTCTGAGGGCTTGGATTCAAGGACTCTGGGAGCAAAGGGACCCGCGCCGAACGTTTGCCGGCTCCTGTCCCCGCTCGGCACTTGAATTTCCCCGCTGGGCCTGGCGCCCCTGGCACGATTTCGATTCCACCTCTCTCTTCGATACTCGGTCCTCACTCGCTGAGCCCGCACCGCGTCCAGCGCAACCCCCAACCCTCCACCTTCCGCGGGTGCAGCCCTGAGCAACGGGGTGCGGAGGCTGACGGAACATGGAGAACAAATTAGGCTTCTAGGCTTCTACCCCTCTGGGAGTCCCTCGCCTGGGCACTGGGAATTCTTGGGGGAGGGGGGATAGAGACCCCGCTCTTTCCCTGGGGAACCAAGCTCTGCACCCCCAAGAAGCGATCGTCAGCCTCCCTCCCGCAGACTGGAGAGTAGGCTGCTATGCTTTTTAATTCTCTCTTGCTTGTAAAAATACTACTTGATGTTACAAAGCGAAGCCGTGCTCTCACTCACAGACCACAAATGCTTCCTGCCGCTTCCGGCCCTGAGGACCAGAGTTTGAGGCGCACCCTATCATACTTTAGAGTCATTTCCAGATTACAGAACACTCTCAAATGCCATTTTTTTTTTAAAAAGAAACAACATCGCCACGATAGAGGGATGGAGAGAAAGGGTTCCCACCGTCATACAAACGGGAACTCGGAGACCCTGAGGGTTTAAGACACTTGCTAGAGGTGGCAAAACCGGTGCGCTCCACAATAGGTCTAAATCTAGATTTCTGAATCTTAGTTCTTTCTATCCATTCTATTTCTTATCATTTCTATAATGAAATGCTTTTTTAAATCCTCGTTTTGCTTTTTAAATATTTCTAAAGTTTCTTTAATGAGTAGTCTGACATTTAAAAATTAAAATCAATTGAAAATAAAATCGTTCATGTCTCACAATCTAAGAGCCCACTGGAAGGGAAAGAAAGCGAAAAGGAGTCTCCACATTTTCATTCAATTCAAGAAGCATGCCAGAAGCTTTTTGAATGGGAAGGGTGCTTCTCAGGTCCCAGGGCATCCAAGGCCAGAACAGAAACTTGATCCAGGTGCCCGCAAGTCCTGCTTGACCCTCACGTGCGCCCCTCTGGCTCCCTCTTCCCCTTCTCATCTGAAGACCTCAAGGAAAAAAATAGCTGCAATCGGGAGTTTCCGGCACCCACTTCCCAGACTGCAGTGAGACTTGCTCTGGGCCTGCAGAATCTTTGAGCTGTCCTGCCACCTCCAGCGATCTCTCTTGGCTTTTGATGCTGTAGTGCCCCGTGCAGAGCAAGAGCATGGCAAATGTTCTTCGAATATGTAAAACGTGAATTTGCTTTATTCCTAAGCCTTCTGTTCCCTGGAGTTATAAATTCATTTATCTGTGTTTATCTGTTTATTTATGGTTTTACACACTCCTTCCTCCCCCCATACACTCCAAAAAGTAAGCTCTGTGAGGCCAGCAGCTGACATGTATTAGCTGTCCAGTGTCTGTTGAATGATTACAATTACAAAAGGAATTGCTAATAGCATCTCTCAAGGTTGCTGAGAGTTGGAGAATAGAACACACTCCCCAAAAGGGGAATGTGTCCCCTGGCACGCAGTAGGTGCCCAGAGTAGCACCCTATCTCAATGTAGGACACTGAGGCTCAGGCCAGACATGGAGAGAGAGGCCCAGTCTGGGTGTCCCGGGAGCGTTTGTTTGTGTGTTGGTCTTCCAATCTCCTGCCCACATCTAGGCTGCCTCTAAGGAGACCTTGGAGTCCCAGCACTCTGGGGACTGCAGGAAGAAAAGGTTTCCCAGAGGTGGGAGGAGGCTGAAAGTCAGGATTTTGGAAGTTGAGTTCAGCTAGAGAACCTGGTTAGGCATTGAAGCTGTGGCGATTGGCCAGAAAGGCTTTGGGGCTCCCTGGGACAATGATGGACAAGGGACACCAGGTGTATGGAGGGCCCAGACCCGTATATTTTGGAAAGCTGGAGGGACACTGTCAGACAGCAGGACCAAGAAAAAGGAGGGAGGGATGGAGAGAGACAGAAACAAGAGAAAGGAGAGAAAAGGAGGAGAGATATCGGAAGGCAGGCAGAAAGGGCAAAGACTGGCCTGAGAACTCAGAGGGACAGGATTCATTCATTAGTTAATAACTCATTCATCCATTCATTCTATTTTTATTGTGCATCTACTCTGTGCCAGGAACTTCACCAGGCGCTAGGATTCAACATACAACAAAACAGGGGGAAATTCTGCCTTAGGGATTAGAGGCATTTTCTAAGAGGAAAATGGGGGAAAAAAATAAGTGTGAGAAGATATGAAGTGTTAGGGGAAAAGCAGAGCAAGGAAAAGACAGGCAGAGAGAGAGAGCAGTGAGGAACAGTGACCAGAGGAAAGAGAGCCAGGGGTAGGATAGGCCAGGGAAACACAGAGCCAGAGGAAAAAGAGATCGGAGTCAAGAGACCAGGCAACAGAAGCAGAGATCGTGACCCCCAGGGAGAAGGGAAGCAAGAGAGAGAACTGGGGACGAAAGACCTGGGCTGGATGGAGAAGAGGGGAGCAGAGGACCAGACAGGGCGAGGTCAATCCCAGACACCCCCCCCAACCCAGATCTGGGGCAGGCAGTGGTGGCGGCAGGGTCACCAGCGACTAGAGAGTTGCCAGTCCAAGACACTCCGACGCGCATATCGGTCGGCATTTGTGGGGCCACCGGAGATGCGGTGTTTCCAGCGCCGGCTTGGGCCGGTTTCCGCACCGGCCGCCCCCGGGGGCCACGGAGGCCGAGGTGACCCGTAGTTGGAGAAGACGCCCAGGCAGGCGCCGAGACCTGGCGCGGCGGAGGGAGAGACAGGAAAGTATCAAGGAAGCGCGAAGCCCAAGCTCAAAAACATTGTCTCCCCCTCCGACCTCAACCTCCCAGCCCTGCTAAGACGAACCCGCCAGCCCAGGGACATCTTCCAAAGCCAGGGCATGCGGGGCTGAGCCGAGGGGCTGCGGGCTGGAGGACCCACTCTGCAGGGCCCTGGGGTCCCCTGTTGTGGACAGTAAGGTCGATCCCCGGCCACTACCCCTCACTGGCAGCAGGTGCCCAAATAAAGTGGTCTATGCCCCTGCTCGCGCGGGCGCTCTCTCTCTCTCTCTCTCTCTCTCTCTCTCTCTCTCTCTCTCTCACACACACACACACACACACTGCACCTTTGGATGTGTTTATTGATTATTTAGAAATAATTGGTTTCTTCCAATAGGAGGACATGGGAGGCGTGGAACATCCAAATGCTATATCTACCTATTTCTGCCAAAAGAGTATTTGCTGTATTTTGACCTGAGAAAAGAAAAAGACTGGAAGATCCCTGGCATTCCGTTTCTCTTGGCTGATTTCCACTTTCCCTACATTGTCCCATATCAGCCTTTGATTGAAAGACAAGGGTGCTCTGTCTTTAAAGCTGACTTCCAGCCTCAGGCCCTCTTCAACAGAGGTGCTCATTGACAGCACCTAAATGGAGAAGAGCTGGCAGGTTTCCAGGGAGCCTCTACCCACCGCATTGCCCTCCCCTCCCCCATCTCACACCACCTCTCACGGGGGCTGTGACCTGTGAGGAGGAGAATCCCTGCACCCAACGCAGGGCTTTCTGAAGATGCTCCATTCATTCCTAGGGCCCACGCTCTGCTTGAGGGTGGGTAGGGCTGGCTGGGGTGGAGGGCTCAGAGCAGAAGGGAGCAGACAGCCTTATCAGTCAAGGGTGATCAATTTCTCAATCACTATGCGAGAAATTTGTCTTTACTCCACTTCAAAAGCCCTGAATTCTCATTATCTCTCCCTCTTCCCTCCCCCCCAACCCCCACAGAGTACTTTTGTCAAGGACTGTGACAACTTCACCCCAAAGGCTCTGAACATGGCTGCTTCAGCAGATGAAGTGTTTGCAGTTTGCCTCAGGATCAGAAAAGCTAAAACGTAAGTTGTGTTTTAACCTATGAAAGAGGATCGCTGGTATCTTCAAAACTTACAATTTTATGCTTAATTGCCCCAAACTGGGAGCCACACAAATGGTTCTCAAATGGGAAATAGATGGAGGGATGTTCATACAAGGGGCACTCTACTCAAGAACAAGAAAGAGCAAACTACAGGGACACCCAACATGAATGAACGTCAAGTGTACCAGGACTGCATGAAAGAGGTCAGACTCTAAAGACTAAATGAACCCCTTTAGATGACATTTTCACAAAGGCAAAACCATAGAGACACAAATCAGGGGTTGCCAGGGGCAGGGGACTGGGGGGGGGGGAGGTGACTACAAAGGGGGAGGAAGAAATGTGGGGGAGGGTTGGAACTATTTTATATCTTGATTGTGGTGGTGGTAACACCATCTGTGTGTTTGTCAAAATTCATAGAACTGTGCACTAAAAACTAAAAACGGTGAATTATTGTATGCAAATTGTACCTCGTAAATCAGATTTTTTAGAAAAAGCAGGAAGATAAGAGTATTGCTGGGGCAAGATAGGATTCTCTAGCACCTATTTTCTCTCTCTCTATATATATACACACACACATGCACACACCCATCTCCAGTCTTTAGTGAGGCTTCACGTCCTATTTCACTCCCAACTAAAACACTTCAGAAAGAGTGATTTATACACAAAAGAAAGCCTTGCATCTCTTTCAGAAGGATCTAGTGTCCAAGGCTGGCCCTCCCTATCATGGGAGGGGTGACATCCTAGAGAGGGTGGCTATGTTCTCTCTTCCTGGGAGTCCTGGAACCAGGTAGCAGAAGCTCAGAAATTGCTAAGTCACTCTCAACCACACTGCTGCTTTCCCAGGTACCCTGCTGGCATGGGGGCGGGGGTTGGAGACCCAGCTGGCCAGAACCTGGTGGTCAGTCATGAGAGACTTGGTATTGTCCATCTGGTCCCATGGGGCAAGAGCAAGGCCTGGCCTTGAAGGAAACAGGTTGCCCTTGTGAGGAGAACTGTATTTCTCTTGGTCCGTTTGGTGAAACACAGTCTTTCCTGTACATGATCATATTCAGCCCTCACAACATCTCCGCAGGATAAATTGTTTTGTTTCCAATTCTTACATCAATTTTCACTGCATTCAGCTGCAGTTCAGGATGGGCACATGGATGGGCTACCATGTAGGTGGATGGTCACCAGAAAAAAAACAGTGTCTTGTGCCAGATAAAACCACACTTTGTACCCGTATTTACAAAAAAGATGCCACGGTCTAGTGGACATCATAAGGGAGCCCAAAGCCACTGACTACCTGGGCCATAGCCTGCCTCTGCTACCTTTCCTGCTCAATAAAAGTGGGATATGTGTGCGTATGTGTTCATTTCAACCCCTTCTAAGAGTTGTTGATAATATCTTTATAGCTAACTCCAGTCAAACCACTGTGATCACGGAGAAAAAATGAATGTTACGGTTAACAGAAAACCATTGGTCACTGGCTTTATCTCACTCTGTTCACTTGAGTTAAAAGACCAACAATATCAGCAATCACAAAACACCACCATTAACAAAACCAGAATTAAACCTCACAAATAATTTATTTCTGGTTAGAATTAAAGCAAAGGGATTGGCTTTGTTACCAGTTTCCCTGTTCCTCTCATCCCTATCCTTGGAGAGCTTGTTCATTAAGCAGTGAAGGAACCAAAAGGTGGGAAGGGGAGGAGAGAAGTGAAAGAAAGAAAGAAAGAAAGAAAGAAAGAAAGAAAGAAAGAAAGAAAGAAAGAAAGAAAGAAAGGAAGGAAGGAAGGAAGGAAGGAAGGAAGGAAGAAAGAAAGAAAGAAAGAAAGAAAGAAAGAAAGAAAGAAAGAAAGAAAGAAAGAAAGAAAGAAAGAAAAAAGGAAGGAAGGAAAAGAAAGAAAAATAAAAGTGCAAGAATCCACAACCCAGACAGTTTGCGGCAGGCAACGTTCTGGGGAAATGGAGGGAATCTGGGAGGCCTTGGGTAAATCAAGAGCCAGTCTCTCTCTTAGTAAATGAGACTGGACACCAGGATCTGAGATTTTTTTCAGTCTCACTGTCCTCTGAATCGGAATTATTTGAATTCCCTTATAAGTATTGCAATCCAAACAGCAAACATTTATTGAATGTTTAATATATGCCAGGCACCATGCAAACTTTGGAGATTTAAGGATGAACACTGGAGTTCCCATCGTGTCACAGTGGTTAACGAATCCGACTAGAAACCATGAGGTTGCAGGTTCAATCCCCGGCCTTGGTCAGTGGGTTAAGGATCTGGTGTTGCCGTGAGCTGTGGTGTAGGTCGCAGACGTGGCTCGGATCCTTCCTTGCTGTGGCTCTGGTGAAGACCAGTGGCTACAACTCCGATTAGACCCCTAGCCGGGGAACCTCCACATGCCAAGGGAGCGGCCCTAGAAAAGGCAAACAGACAAAAACAAACAAAACAAAACAAAACAAAAAAAAGATGAACACAAGCCTCGACTTCCAAACTGGTTCAGACCAGTGAGGAAGAGAGCCTGCAAAGAGTCAATGGGAGAAAGTGTTGGAACAGGTAAGTTAGAAGAGAAACTATCGTAATGCCTTTGAAAGACTAGGAGAGGAAGAAAATGAATTTAAGAAACTATTATTTTTATGTGTAGGTGTCCCCCCATACATTTGCCTCACTTACTATCTTCTTTTTTGCTGACTTCAGCAAGCGCGTGCTTGAGCCAGAACACACAGAGAACCTACAACACGAACAACTCGGTCCATTCCACACATTTGACGACTAAACACACAGACGTTTCCTGGGTGCTGCCAAATGCACGTGGTCGACGCAGGGGCTGGGAATGGAGGGGGAGGGGGAAGGAGACAAGGGCTCTCCTTTCTACCCCCACCTGGTTGTGCGTCCTCAGGCTTGCCCAGCCCCTACTGGGTCTCAGTTTCCTCATCTGTGAAATGCGGGGGTTGTGCTATATCATTTCTAAGCTCCCTTACAGCTCTGTAAAAACAAATGAACACATCCTTAAAAGACACTGGGATTAAGAGGCGGAATAAAGTCAAATATTTGTTGACTGATAGAACTCTGCCTCCGAGCCGCGCGGGTTGTTTTCGGCCTGGCTTCCCGGTGACCACCCGCCCTCTCCAGCGTCCCGCTCTCCCGCAGGGCCGCCAGCTCCCGGGCCCAGGCCCGGGCTCGGGCCCGCGCCCGCCCCCGCGCGGGGGTGCCCTGCGCGGCGGCCGCGCGGGCGGGTGATGGATGGTCGCGGAGCCGGCGGCCTGTCAGGCCTTATTGATGAGGTGCGCGCCGACGGCCTCCGCGTAACCCGAGGCGGCGGGCGGCGAGCGCTGGGCGGCGGGCGGGCGCAGACTCGGCGGCGCTCGGGGTCAGCCCCCGGCCGGCCGCCCCCGCCCCCCCAACCCCGGCGCGCCCCGGCCCGGCTCCGCAGAGGGGGCGACGGGCGCGGAAGCGGCTCCCCGGGCTGGCGCCCGGTGCGCGGCCCCGCTTCCTCCCTGCGGCCGCTCGACTTCCCGCCCCCGCTCGCCCGCGCCCCCGCCCTCCCAGCGGCCGCCGCAGCCTCCCGGGCGGAACCCCCGCGTCCGCTCTGTCTGTGCTACGACCTCCGCTCTTACCCTGCGGCCGCGGTCCGCACCGGCGTCTGAGCCTCCGCGCCTGCTCTGCCGCCGCGCTCGGGGAAAGGAACTCCTTCCCGAGACGACCGGCCGCTCCGCTCGAGGCGGGACTCCTCCACCGCCAGAAGTACCTCCTGCAGCACAGCTTGGGAGGGGAATCGTCAGTTTCACGGGCATCACCCTCGCTCGCCCAGGGGAGCAATATCAGGACCCTGGCGAACATTCTTTTTCAGTTTATTTGATTTTTTACATAGCGATAGAAAAGACAGGTAGGCAAATACACCTATAGGTGAAGTCGGTAAGGTTCCAGGGTCGAGTCCCCCCCCCCTTTGTCCATTGCTTATGTTCCAATGTCGGTTTTATACTACCAACAACGCTTTACTTGCTCTGCTCGAAAAGATATGGTCCAGCTTAGTTCATTCTCAGCCTTCCGCTTACTTTCTCCCAGTTCCGCCTCCCTCCATTTTGTCTGGGCCCCGTTTTTCTTCCCACCGCCCTTGCGGAGGAGAAGGGCGGCTGCAGGGCGTTATCCCGGTGCCTGGCAGACTGCAGGACGAAGGCAGGTTGCTTAGCTCCTCTGTCTTTCTATCGAAAGCCCCCAGGACCACCTTCTCTGTTGGTGACACCCAAGTGACAATCACGAAGGTAGAACCTGCAAAGCACTTTCAGCTAATAAGAATTAAAGGAGTAAGTCAGCTCTGGAGACCACTTAACACAGAGTGCCTAAAGGGGCTCAAATTTTTTCCTTTCTCCTCCTCTTCCCCCGCCCCCAGTCTGAGTCAAGGGCTAGCTCAGACGGGTAAAGGGCCTCATTCTACGCTAGAGATGACCTAAGAGCTGGAAAACAGGTAGTCTTTCCTCTGGGGGCACAGTACAGAACGCGGAGGGAGGGATCCAGATAGGTGTGGCCTGAAAGACTTGGGGCAGAATATACAGGCCAGGGGGGTCCGAATCTAGGCAGCAACTGACTGGTGGAAGCTCATTGATCTGGGAGTCAGAAGTCTTGGATTCTAATTGTGACTCTGCCACCCAGTGAGTGGCGTGACCACAGGCAAATTGCTTAGCTTTTCTATGCTTTGGTTTCCTGTTTGCAAAAGGAAAAACTGGGCCCTTTCCTACACCAACATCTTGTGACTTTAAAGCTTCCCCAGTGGATATCACCAAGCCCTTGCTATTCTGTGCCTCAAAATGTTTTATAACAAGGGGCTCACTGCTGGTCCCACCCAGCTGAAGGGTGGGGACACCAGACCTCTAAGTCTGAACTCAGTCTTAGTCACAGATAATGAGTATGGTGCAGTAAGGAACCTAAAACATGAAGCCCGTCTGCATGTGTATAGTAAAAGGCTCAGAACACAGATAAAACTTCAGTCCATTTACTAGGCAAACAGTAACAGTTACCACTGGGCACTTACTATATGCCAGGCACAGTGCCAAGTACATTGCATGGATTGATTATCTCATTTATCTACACAATCACTCCATCTCCCATTTTACAGACCAAGAAACCGAGGGACAGAGCTATTCAGTAACTTGCCCAGCTTAATAGGTAGTAGAGCCAAAATTTACAGTTTGATTCCAGAACCCAAATGAGCAAAGCATTGGTACTGTGAGAGATATAAACAAGGAAAAGCAAAGGCTTTCTTCTTACATATTCTCTTTTAAATAAAACTTTTTAAACTTTAATTCCCAGAATCAACCCTTTTTCCTCCTCTCTTCCACAGACTTTAACACATTGTATTTCACTTTAATCACTTCCCATGTCTGCCTGTCTACATAACCCTCTCTTCCAAGTTTCAGTCCTCTCAAGGGGAGAATCCTGTTGGACAGCTTTGAATTTTCCCTAGTTTCTAACGTGTAGTAAATGTTTTTTAAAAGTTTGTTGGATTGAATTCTTAAAATTGGATCCAGCTTGTCCTTGCACAGTGTAAATCTCTATCCCTTATGACTGAAGATGCAGTATCAGAGATGTGGCCAAAACATCCATGTGTCATGGTCCCTTCCACTGTGCAGACATAGAGAGCTCACTTAACAGAAGATGCCACGTGATGCCTCCCCAGCACCTGTTGGTTGGGGGGGTGACCATGGCCCCAGGGACCTTTGGCCTCTCTTTGACACGAACACTGATATGGAGAGCTGGAATTGCAAGGGGCCTTGGGTATTCTAGTCCAATCTACTCATTTAAAAGATGTGGGGATTAGGACCCAGAAAGGGTTATGGCCTTATCCAGAGTGACACATCTATTTAACAGCAGAGCCAGTAGTAGGTGCCTTGAGACCTGGTCCTACCGTGTTTCAATATGCTGCTGTAGGAACTGATATAACCCCTCTATAAATCTGAATCCCAAGGCCAAGCTTTTCTCACCCTGATGCAATCACCAGGGTGAGAGGATTAGCGATAAGGCACACTCAGCTCTGGGGTAGCCAGAGACAGGAGGCCGTGGTGAGCTCTGTGCACCCGCCCTTTGTAGGAAGGTGGAAACAGTGACCCTAGCTGAGCCCTGGGTGAGGGTGGCTAGGAGCATGAAGCTGCAATAAAGGGTCTCAAGGGGTCATGGACATTCAAAACTACAGTCATTCTGTGACCCCCCCCTCCCCAGATGGAGGATAAACCAACCAAACCAAGGTACTAATACATTTCTGGACAATAGCTGTCAACTATCTTGTGGATGCATAAATAGCCCAGCCTTCAAAATGAAGCAGTAAGGTGGCAACATGGTAGAGAGGAGGAGTGTAATGGACAGGGTTCTGGACTTGGTCCTGGTTCTGATGCTCATTGTTTCATGGGGTGATCTTATGTCCCAGTTTATGCCCCATGGCCTGTGTAATTTTTCATAGAACACAAATCACTTATAATTTCACACACATTTAAATGGCTACCCTTTGTCTCTTGGACTCTCTATGCTTTGTTTCCCCATCTACCAAGTAAAGGGTTTTGAGTAAATATTGTAGCGAATGCTTCTATTTGATGAATGTGGGGTTCCAAGAGGAGCCTCACAGCATCTTTTGTCTGGGCAGCTGAGAGCAAAGCCACTATGGATTTGTGGCTGCCCTGTTGTTGACCTTGAACTTTGGGCCTCACGCTCACCATTGGGAAACAGGGATTGATTTTTTTAAAAAATAATAAAATAGACCAGTCCTTCATGAGAATGCATTAGCACTCACCTTCCTGATAAGCAAGTCAATTTTTTTTTTTTTTTTTGTCTTTTTTGCTATTTCTTGGGCCGCTCCCGCGGCATATGGAGGTTCCCAGGCTAGGGGTCGAATCGGAGCTGTAGCCTCCGGCCTACGCCAGATCCACAGCAACGCAGGATCCTAGCTGCGTCTGCAATCTACACCACATTAACCCACTGAGCAAGGGCAGGGACCGAACCCGCAACCTCATGGTTCCTAGTCGGATTCGTTAACCACTGCGCCACGACGGGAACTCCCTTTAAACTTTTTTTTTTTTTTTGTCCAAGTCAATTTTTAATTTCACTCATTTTCAGCATATGTTACAAATACTATGACTGTTGTTCTTGCCCAATCAGCTCCCTCCCATCTCTCCACCAGTTTGTTTGTATTTAACTTGTAGCTGAGTGGAGGAAAGGAGAGTTTTAGATTCAGTTCTTAATTGGGGCCATCAATTCATTCTTTCTCTCTCTCTCTTTTTATTTCTGCCTGTGACAGTTCCCAGCCCCATTCTCATGATAAAGAAATGTTGGGGACAAGGTTGTGGCAAGGACAGCTCCTCTGTGAGCTCCTTGTTGTGGCTACTCCAGCAGTCAGGCAGTCTCCTATCCCTCCTATTCCCACACACACACCCCCTTTACACCTGATGATCTGTGAGGTTCAAGTGTGTGTGTTTGAGTGTATGTGTGTAGTGCTTTATTTTGTCACTTCCTTAAGTTTAAATGGCTTATTGATGGCTGCAAAAGTATTGAATAATTCTCCCTCTCCCCCATAGTACACACAGTAGGTACCTCAATACACATTCAAAAGAAGGAGTTAATAATTGAATAAATCTGGAGCCCAGATATGGAGTTCTGTATAAGAAAATTGCCTATTTGTGAAATGCACAAATTTCTTTCTCTTTTTCACATTTCAGGCACCCTGGAGCGTGGCCACATTGTAAATGTATGGCTTTGTCAACCACTTTATTTTCACTGTTTTGATCTCACATGTGTGGGGGCTCAAACTACTATTTGCTTCACTTTATAACTTGCACCTTGGAGAGGCTGGATGATAAATGAGAGATGAATAATTCCTTATTGCTACTTATCTGTTGAATCTATAAACTAGTGTCAGCATTTACTCAGTTGGGTTTAAAGCTGTGCCTGGTATACTTATTAACCTGCTTAAAATAAGCCATAAAAAATGGGCTTGGTAGGCAATTGTTTTAACTAATTTTTTAAAATGACATTGGTCATTTCGCACTAACTTGTGGGGTGACCTTTGGCAAATCACTTAACCTCCCTGGGCCTCACCTGTAAAACGAAAGGCGGGGGCGGGGGGGGGGCTTTAAGAGCCTTGCAGCTCTGTCATTCTTTGATTAAAGGGTTTCAGATGAGTAAATTAAAGGAGCCCAATTATACATATTAGATCAATTACAAATCAGTTCACACAGACCATCTCAGGAATCTTTGGCATAATCCTGGAGGATGGGGAGGTAACACTTACTCACTAAAGCAGAGCATTTTGAGTTTTATTCTGTTACTTATCAGTGGTGTGACCTTTGGCAATGCAACATCTCAGAGTCTCAGTTTCCTCATCTATAAAACGGGCATAACATGCTAATAATATCCACACTGATTATGCCACAGAGCAATCAACTGTGAAGATCAAATATGATACATATGTGAAAGCACTCTGATAAATATTATTCCTTGTCCCCAATTTATAGACGAGCTGATCGATCGAGGTGCTGTTTGGTTAATCAGTTTGTAGCAGGGCCATGGGAAGGCCATTGTTTGACTCTCTCATTCTATTTTGATTACACATGTGAATTATCTTAAAATCATTCAAAGTTTGAACACTTAGGATACTTCTCCACAGGGGTCAATGTGTGTTCAAGAAAACCCCATGCCTGGTGAGACATTTCTGAGAATGTGAAATGGCATGGTGATAAGAAAATCAGCCAACATCTACTGGCCACAGACCTCAGAACTCCTAGCTGGTAGAAAATAAAGCCTTTTGCGAAGGCTTTGAAAATATGCACCCTTCTTATACCCCTTGCTTTGGGATGCATCCAGACCATATGGTAGACCAATGACTTTGGGATTTTTTTCCCCTTCAGAGACCATTGCAGATAAATTTGTTGTTGCTGAGGACTTTTGTTGTAGAGAATCAGTCAGCAAAGATGTCTGAAATGTGCCCCTGTGAGATCATTCTTGAAGACTTTACCTACAACCACACTGGTACTGTGCAGGGGGTGGCAAATGTGGTCTGAAGATAAATATGGTGACTGACTCTGCCCTGTTTGCCCCAGAGATGGAGAAGGGCAGAGAGAAACTGACGCCTGTCTACAAAAAAACTGAAACTCTGAAGTTCTGCCAGAATTCTATTCATGTTCCTTTACCACCAACCAACCAAAGTTTGACCTCAAAGTTAAAAAAAAAAAAAAACAACTATCATCTGTCTATCTATCTATCTATTGCTTAGAGAGAGAAGATAAGAGTGCTATTTTAAGTCTATATCCACTACTATATTCAGGTGACAATTTTTTATTTGCTCAATATTTATTTGATAATTAATATTAATGAAACTGGACTTCGGCTCCATGCTACTATTCTCTTTTGTTGACTGAATGTGTTACATTAAATTAAAAATCTCAGTAGGAGATCATTTGAAAGTTCTCCTAAGGTGACAGTGGGATTTCGTTTGTACTTCTTCATATCCCCACCGTTCTCCCAACCCTATCTCACACTCTGCGTAGAAAGTGAGAGGAAGGCAGCTTTCATCTTTACAAACCACTACTTGTTTCTCTGCAAATAATAACAAACTATTTCAGTTTCGAAAATGGCACTTGACACCCATTAATACTTGCCTTGTTGTTCACTTGGTCTTCAGTTGCATTCTTAGTGGTTACCTTTCTTGCTGTCAAAAGTTTTCCTTTCTAAATACCCGCTCCAGCTTTTTGGCCACTAGGAAAGGCCTGTCTGTCCCTCCCCTGCCCAAGCTCCCCTCCTCTTCTCCTGGGTCTGGATAATCAGCTTTTATTTGCAGCTGGACCAGCACCTGGCCTTACATTCCACCACATCCTTCTGCCAGCAAAGGGAGTTTGGAGAAGAGGAAAAAGTTACAAGAACTTAGACTATTGTTTTCAATTTCAGAAACATTCAAGGTTACAAGCGAAATTCTGAGACAATCTGGATGGCTGTGAAAACATTTTCTAAAGGGGGAGGGGGAACCTCTTCATGGAAAAAAATCACTCCCAACAAGTGTAAATGTCTCTGAAGTCCAGGACTGTTCTTGGTGTTTGAGTCTATTGAGTTTTGGGGACTTTAAAGCTGGATTTTCTAAAATGAGTATTTGTTATAGGCACCAGAGTCACAAACTTAGGGAGAGAGAATCTGATCAATCCCTGTGACTCTCAAAATATTTCTTTGTTTAATTTAAAAGAAATAGGAGATCATTGTAGTTCTTTTAGAAAATACAGATAAGTATAGAAAAACACAATCTATCCTTAACCACACCACCCAGAAAGAACCATGGAGAACATCAGTGTTTTTTCTCTCTCTCTCCCCAATTTCTCACCAGTTTCACACTGTATAGAATGTTTCACAATCTACATTTTATTTTTTTAAATTATGAGACATTCCCATGTCATCAAATTTTTAAGGAGAGTTTAATGGCTACATTATGGATTTTGCTAGTTTATATAAATTAACTTATTGTTCAGAGTTTACATAATTTTTCCGTTTTTCACTAAAATAAATAAATGTTTGAAGTATCCTTGTCAAATCCACATAAACTTTGTTAGGTAAAGCAAGATAAACCTATGAATATCTCCTTGGAATAAAGTGCTATTACCAGAAAAAAAAAAGGACAAAAAATGCAAACATGTGTAGTGTTTTGGATACATATTGATAAACTGCCTTCTAGAAAGATTGTATCCATAATTCCCACTACCACCAACAACACTCAATTTGGGGTAAGATAATTTTAAATATATTTATCAAATGTGAGGGTAAATTTCCATCTCTCATTAATTAACAAATATAATTTCTGAATCTTTTTGACATCACAAGGTAAAGAACCAAGTAAAGAAACAAACAGGAGTTCCCATAGTGGTGCAGCGGAAACGAAATTGACTAGGAACAATGAGGTTGCAAGTTCAATCTTTGGCCTCGATCAGTGGGTTAAGGCTCTGCTGTGGCTGTGGTTTAGGCCAGCAGCTGTAGCTCTGATTTGACCCGTAACCTGGGAACCTCCATATGCTGAGGGTTTGGCCCTAGAAGATAGAAAAAAAAAGCCAAAAAGGGACGGCCAGCTGATGAGTTACACCACAGAGATTATTTTAGAGACTGGAAGAGGTCCTGTCTGCCCTCTAAGGTTTGTAAAAATTTCAAAGTATAAGATTGAAGCACAGAAATGTTAAGTGATTTGTCCAAGATAACATAGTCAGTAAGTAGTGGAGATGGGATTCAAATCAGTTTATTCTAACACTATGGTCTAAACATTTTCACTCGCCTAGAGACCATGTGTGCCTAGTATCTCATCATATCTAAATTTTCCAGAATGTTCTTTGTGATGGGCTTATTAGCCAGAAGTTGCCTTTTTGTAGCTTTTAAGTTTTTAAACAGCTAATGAGAATAATCTCAGATTTTTAATGAAGGGGAATTTTATTTTGGAAGGAGGTGGCATCCTCCAGATTAAAAAGCACATTCATACATCTTATTTCTAGAATATGCCAGAAATAGAAGTGGAATAAATTCCTCCAGGTCACTCAGCTTGTAGGTGGTTGTGTTGGGATAGGAATTCAGGCTCGGGAGATTCTTTGGCTACTGCCAAACCTCGGACTTCTCTGGGCAAGCAAGGCAGGCCAGCTTGACCAAGGCCCATATAGCTCCTTAACATTTCTTGGGGGTTAGTATCCTGCACCTGGAAAATCCATTCTCAGGGGAAGTCTGAAGAGGTAGCCTAGCCCAGATGGTGGGACTCTTGGCGGTCAGAGCAGCAGGAGGGGCTTAGCCTCCCGAGCTTAGGTGTGGGGAGGTGGAAACTGACTTCTCCTGGGGAAAGACTTTCCAATAGACTGAGCCACGTTCAAGCCCACGCGAGCCTCTTTGCAGGCTTTTCTGAGGAGGGGATTCCTGCATTGAATGGAAGGTTGGACCAGATAACCTCTGAGGCCCTTCCAACTCCCAACATCTCTGATTTGTATGTCTTGTGGGAAAGAAGTGAACAGTCACGGGGCTGGAATAGTTGATTTAGGGTCCCACCCCCCTCGGCAGCATAGTCCTCATCTTGGGCAAATAATTTAACCTGTCAGTACAAGGCACAATGCCTGGTGGAGAAAAGCTTTGTAAATGTTTGCCGAATGAATGAAAGAAAGAATGGGTGGATGGATTTAAGTCTCCCAGGTTCCAATAATACCGGTGAAAATTGGAATCTTACAGCGCCTCTTACATGCCCTTTGATGAGTGTGCAGTTTGAATGAAACAGTGCAAAGTATATATTGAACTTTTTTTTTAAAAAAAGTGACACTCCAAACCCAAAGTGATCCTAATTCATCCTCACACCGACGATGGGTAGAGTTAGAATTTACCTGCATCTGTAAGCTAACCAAGGCATCGGGTGAGTCTGAGTCCACATAAAACTCTTTCATTAATTCCCCCCACCCCCACCCGCCGCCAATGGGCCAGCTCAGCGCCTCCCTGGTCCGGGTGGGGCACGCCGGCCCCCGTCCCTCCCTCCTCCCCCGCCCCGGATAAATGCCGAGGTCTAATGGATTGTTCATGCTGCTGTCCAGATTAGATAGCGAGCCCCTTCGTTATCGCGGCTGGAGCAAACCCGAGCGGCCACCGCGCCGAGTGCTTTCTAAGGCAGCCCCGCGCGAAGCCTAGGGAAAATACAGGGCACGGGACGGCTGACAAATCCTGGGGCCCCAAGTCTGTTTCCTCCTAGCACCTTTTCATAGGACTCCGCCAGGAACCCTATATCCAGCCCCTACTCCCGTGGCATTTGAGGAAGCATGTATCCGATGTGGTCGGTAGCCACAATCTGCTGAATTCTAGAGAGGAGTTTCTAGGACTGGTAGATTCTGCCTGTCAACTTTCCAAAAGCGAGACACACATTGAACATTAATTAATATCAGAGAGGTGGTTTTGCACTGACAGGGATTATTACATGCGGCCAGTAGGGTAGTACCTTTTCTAATATATATTGCTCTTGAATCGTTGTAGAAAAAGGGTAGCTAATATTCTGACCTCTGTTCTGAGTTCCCCATGGTCAAGTTTTTACTGTTAATTATCTTGTTTCCTTTTAAAAACTGTCTTAAAGAAATAAACCTTGCACAAGGAAATCTACTCATTACTTTATAGTGACCTATATGGGAAAAGAATCTGAGGAATGGATATATGTATAACTGATTCACATTGCTGTACACCTGAAACTAACACAACATTGTAAGTCTGATAACATTTAATTTAAAAAAAAAAGAAAATTTAACATGTTTTCCCTTATGAGCTACTTTTTTGGTCTCCAGCCATTTTCTGAAAGCAAAAAGGGTCTACAATCAGCACTATTATAGAAAATAAAATGTTCATGTATGCTCTTACAACAAATTCCACGGAAAACAAATAATAAATGCTCAAAAAAATGACTTATCTCCACGGAGAGACCAATTGTTCTATCATTATTACGCTAGAACTACTCTGATATAACAGAAAGCAAATAAAATTGTAGCTGATGAACAACTGAAAGTTATCTATTTATACCATATCAGTTTCCTGCTAAATCTTTAGTTAGTGGAAAGCCATAATAAATGGCGTGGCAGGACCAATCATCTGGCTCAGTATTAAATATTTCCACAACATTGAAAAAAACCAACACAACATCATCATTTTGAGTGAATCAATGTTAGACATCCGCCTAGAAGCTGGAAAGAAATTTTGCAGGGTACTATGTATGGAGAGGTGGAAATTTAAGAAATTCCTTAAGGACGTGCAAAACAGCTACAATGCAGTTTAAATCCCCAAATTAAAATAGCTCGCCAACAGGAGGGCTTCTAATTGATTCACCCAACAAGACATCATCGGGTAACATCTGTGTGCGAACAGGACACCCGAATTAATAAAAACGAATTTATTATGCGGCGTGAGGGTCTTGGGTTGGGATGAGACAAGATTAAAGCAGACGCAGAGGAAAATTTAAAGGCTGAGCATGTGCACATTAAGAAGACAATGTTAAACGAATAAAGACAATCCCTAAGAATGATGTGTGGGGATGGATGAGGGAAAAACGACATCTTTTAACTTCTAAAGAAAAAGCAGCTACTCCAACCTCCCCGCCCCTGCCCTGAGCCGACCCCTGCCAACGCCGCCCTGGCGCCTGGACACCGGCCCCCCGGTGCGGGCATCTGTGCGGGGACTGCAGCTACTGCCCCCGGGGTTAGCGACTAGCGACGTGTGGCATTGGAAGGATCTGCCAGGAGGTTTTCCCAGACTTAGAAGAGGCTTGCTGGGAACTGTCGAGTTTGGGGCGCAGGCGGACATATGATTAAAAGACTGAGCCCTGCCCCAGAAACTCAGTGTGCCCAGGCCTGGGAATCTGTTGATCCTCCGTAAGTCCCAAATCCAGAAGCGGCTCAAAATCTCTAGTCCAGCACCGGAGCAGGCAGGGAACATGCCTAAAATACTGGAGTGGGGCTGAGGGAGACTCCGTGAACCCGGTGTCCATGGCGACTAAGCTCGAGAGCGCGGGGTGCCATTCATGCCTCCCCCCCCCCCATAACCCTCCAAACCCGGCCCAAGAAACGGCCGATCCAGTGCCTTTATTCGCTGGAGTCTGCAGAGGTGCGCTGCGACCCTCGACTAGGGGTGGGGTGGGGAAAGGGGTGGCACCACAAGGAGGTGCTGAGATGCAAAACAGCCTAAACTGGGGGTGTGTGTCTGTGTGTGTCAAGAATAACCGTTTCGATGAATCTCCTACTGTGATTCTTGGTTGGTTAGTTTAGAGACTTCTCTGGGGCGGTCGCGACTGGAAAGAGACCAGAGAGACCGGGCTTCGTTTTGCTCCTCGACACTTGGACTGTGAGGGCAGCGGCGTCAGGGCAAGCGGGGCCAGGGGACCTTGGTGCTCTGCCCTTGGACAGGAGCGCGCAGGCAGCAGGCAAAGCCAGCCCACCTTTTCCTTGCCGCTCCCCTCCCTTCTCCGCCATCAGTGCATCCAGCATCTTGCGGGCTCTGAGCTCCCCAAAGGGGTCTCCTGCTAAGAGGGCAACACGGGTGGCGTTCTGATCAGCGCCAGGCCCAGGTCCGAGGTCACACGACTGAGGGTGCCCGGACTCCACTGCTTGCGGCCTGGGCTTTCTAGCCCACCAGTCCCTGCGTCCAGGACGTTCGTTTGTGCCGGGATCCCGGGGCCTGAGGCTCGACCCTGGAGACCGCGGGCGCGACACCCGTCCGAGGTGGCCTGGTCTACGTGGCGCCAGAATAGTTGAAGTGCGTTCAAACCTATCCAGCGTCGGCCCCGCGGGGAAGAGGAATAAGAGGGAGCTTAGCGGCCTCGTGCGCCGAGCTCAAGGGGGCTGGTGTTTATTTGTAAATATCTGCGGTTTCTAAAGCGCGGTATCGCGCGTGTCAGCGGGGATCCTGGAGCCTCCACGGGCTGAAGAGCCCCTTCCAGCACCGCCACACCGTTGCCCACACAGACTCGGGTTTGCACTAGACAGCTCAGCGGGAGGGACCGATCCCGGATGTTAAACTGCCCCAAAGCGCTCTTCAGGCTTCCGGCCACCACTTTTCTGAAGGGCTCCGTCCGTGCTTCGCATCCGGGCTCTCTCTTGGCAAGATCTTCTCTGATGGGGAGTCAGTCTTTTGGCCCCCATTTGGAACCCTTTTACCCCACCCCCGACCCCCGGCTACGTGCTGTTACTTTGGGCAGAGTAACTTTTTCCAGTCTCTCTTTCCATGCGAGGAGTGGAATTTGTAAACTTTTGAGCGCCATTCAAAAGGGATTAAAGCTGATTACTAATGATTAATGATCCTTTCTCTAGTTTTTCTTATTTTGGGACAATTCTCTGCCTCTTCGAGGGATACTAGAAGTTTTATTGAGCTTTCTCATTATTTGAGGGTCTCTATCTCTTCCCTCCTACGTTCCTTAATTACAAAAAAAAAAAAAAAAAAAAAAATTGTTCCCTTCTACAAACTCTTGGCGGAGTTACGGCTGTTCGCCCAGGACCCGGGAGACACTTTCAAGGTCGCCGTCACTGCCGCAGGGACCCCACCCATTGCGCCCGCCCTCCTCCCTCCAGCAGGCTGCGCGCCCCGCACCATGGCCCAGGCTCGGACGCGGGTGTCCGGACTGGGCCCTCCTCGGTCCTCAACTTTTCATTCCGCCGGCAGCCTCAGGATTGCTCTCTTCCCCTCCCGCCCCCTTCCTTCCCGACCCTCCGCCGGAGCCTGACGCCGCCTGGTTTATTGACCTTAGATCGGCTTCGGGGCTTTATCAGACCCAGCGGGGGCGTCCCGTGGCGCAGGGCCCCCTCTCGCAGTGGCGCGGCGGGAGTCCCTTTTAAATGTTTCTCCAAACCTCTCCTTCCTTTCCCATCCCCAACTCTGTTGGAGAACCGAGAGGAAATTCACCCGAATGCGCATGATCGTAGAGAGGTGCAGGGCCTTCGGGGCCACGGACGTTTTCCTGGGTTGCCCCTTCATCTAGAGAGTTCCGGCGAAAGTGTCTCCCCACCCCTCAATTATTCGGATAATTATCTCGAACCTCCACTTGGTGCCGTGTTTAGACAGTTGGAGATGGATGGTTTGAATTTCCTCAGTCTCCCTGCTGCCCCAGGCCTAAACCCCGTCCTCTCTACTGCTCCAGCCCTAGAACATCTCTGCAAGTACACAAGCCCAACTATAATTTTCTGTCCCATAAATCACTTGGCAAATATAACAAGCCATTAGAAAGTCATTTGAAATGGATATTTTATTGGGCTTGAGAAATACAACAGGGATAAAGAGCAACTTAGTAACATTTCCTCCTCCCTATGAACCACACAGAACTGTCTAAGATTTCCCCTCCCCTTGCCCATTGAATTCACAAATGCAAAATCACTTTCAGACACACATTCTTCAGAAGAAAGGGGAAATGTCTATTTTGCCAGAAATGAACTCTAGTGAATTTTTTTTAAAAGTTCCTCAAGTGGGATTTTTACATATCCTTTTACTCTAGGCTGATTGATTCAAGTAAGACTAACAGAATCAAACAAACAAACAAAACCTCTGCTACTACTAATAAAAAAACTACACCAATTTTACAAATAAATCATGGGATTCTAGTAGCATTTCACAGTAAGTTTTGCCCTCATTTCAGAGGGGGCACTTTCCTTATTTTTGCCCAGATAAAAACCTTTCAAATTCTCTTAATTTTGGAGAACATGGAGAGGAGTGAGTGCTGGGGGGATTGGGGAGGGGTAAGGGAACCAGAGTTGAGCAGGGGAAAGATAAGGTGGATGGGGGTAAATTTTGAGTCGCACATTGGAAGCTGGCAAGTGGGAACCAGAGGAAGGAACTAGTTGCCATCTCAGGTTCGCAGAGCTACTGCTGGTAGTACATGTACAGATGCCGAGAGACTTTGCAGTAAACCGTACCCAATTCCACATGTGTGCTTGCTTGGTCCTCTGAAGGCTACAGACTTAAAATATGCCATTGTGTGCCTTCAATCTTTGGGCAAGCCCAGGACACTCAGACAATCTGCATGGTTTCAAACCCTTCAAACTTTCCCAAAGCCTCAGTCTTTCAGCAAAGCCTCAAATGTTCTCTCAAAGCTGCCCTCTGTCTTTACCCTGGTATCCCCTTCTCTTTTGGACTCAGCTCTTTCCCCCCACTACAAATAAGATTCAAAGCTCATTTGCCCAGACTCTGGGTTTATAGGAAGCAGAGGCAATTTGGAATTGTTTGCAAAAGCATATGCAACCAAGCTCTTGAAAGCAGGAAGTGGGTGGTGGTGGGGAATAAAATCACTGAGGTCCACCTGCAAGGCCCACCTCTACCCTCCTTCCCATCACACATCTGGCTCCAGAATTAATGACAAATGAAACCCTACAACAAGCCTGGTGGACCCTTGGCCTGTGAATAGGCCACGAAAATGATCAGATCCTGAAGGCCCATGAGGCCTATTCCACTAACTCCCCAATAAAGCCAAACAACAACAAAAAAATGTCGGTGAGATTTTCTGCCCTGAAAGCAAACCAGGCAGGTCTGACCTGGGTCAGAAAGGGTTCTCCTAGGTTTTCCAACCTGGTTCTCAGGGCAGAGCGTCTGTAGGGGGAACCCGGTGAAAGCCATGAGATTGATTGGGTGTATTGGAGGCCAGAGGACCCAGGGGCACCTGGTCAAATCATTGGTTTCCTGGTGCATACATATGTATTTGTTTTTTTCCTTGAGAGACTGCCCATCTCCATCAATTTCCGATTGTCCGAGTGGGAAGGTGAATTGAGAAATGGAGACACTAAAATGCTCCCCCATTGTAAGAAAGGGAAACAGAGAAAACCAACCAGAGAGTGAAAGTGGGGAAGGAAGCCTTGGCCCTGCGGCTGGCCTGCACAGAATCTCATCCCGTCCCCAAAGTCCCCAAGCCCCTCCGCATTCTCTCAGTCCACTCTGGCTGGTTCCCTCCCAGCCCTCCTGGCCCTCCTTCCCCCACCTCCCTTCTCCCCACAGGCTGGTATTCAGCGCGCTCCCCAGCCCCTTCTCTCCTCCAGCCCCGGCTGCTCCCTGGTGCACCTCCCTCTCTGCCCCAAGGGAGGGGTCACCAGGGGGGCCAGGAGGGCACTCACCGGAGCGGGGAACTCCTCTTGCCCTGGAGGGAGGCAGACTCTCAGGGACCAACTCAGTCCCTCAGTCCCGGGGACTCCAGGCTGTTCTCAGCGGGTGGGAGGGAGGCGTTGTGAGCCAACTCCCAGCTCCCTCGGAGCTCGCAGCTTTCCCCTTGGAATTAGATAACAGGAAAAATAGATAAGAGAAGTGGTTCATTAATTCAGCAAGCCTTTTCTTTCTTTCTTTCTTTTTTTTTTTTTTTTCCCTTTGGTATGTGTACCAGTGGAAGGAGATTCAGCTAGGGAATGAAGCCCTGGTTGGACATACAAAAAAGTCAGTGTTCACAAGGTTGCAGGGATGCTTCTGAAAGGACTGCAGATCAACAGGAAAGAGACTTAAGGAATCCCTGTTTGTGGGGAGAAATGCTGACTTCACAGAGTCCCTCTCAGACTCTAGTTCTGCCCTTCTGAGTGGGTAGGGCGGGTTTGCGGTTTGTGCTTGGGTCCTATAATTGTCCTTTGAGGGTTGGAAAAATAATAACCACAGTGCAATTCTTCCTAGCATGGCAGTAAAAAAATAAGAGATTTTCAAAGCACTTGCTCATGTAGCATTTCCTTGGCTCCTCATGACAAGATCAAGTAGGCAGATTACATAACAAGTTATAATTGGAGTTCCCATCCTGGCACAGTGGAAATGAATCCAACTAGTATCCATGAGGATGCGGGTTCAATGCCTGGCCTCGCTCAGTGGGTTAAAGGATCTGGCATTGTTGTGAGCTGTGGTGTAGGTCGCAGACGCAGCTCGGATCCCAAGTTGCTGTGGCTATGGTGTAGGCCGGCAGCAGCAGCTCCAATTCCACCCCTAGCCCTAGCCTGGGAACTTCCATATGCTGCAGGTGCAGCCCTAAAAACCAAAAAAAAAAAAAAAAAAAAAAGACAATTGAGCTCAGAGAGTTTAGGAACATGACCGTGGTCAATCACACAGCAAGGAAGGGGATGGAGCTCATATTGGATTCCAGATCAATTGATTCCTAATCCAGTGATAAAGAAATCAATGGATTCTTAGAATTGGAAGAGACCTCAGAATTGAAGGAATTCCCTGTGGGATGGTTATCCACACTCTATTTGAATACTCCTAGTGATGGGGAGCTCATTCCCCCACATTACATGGTTGTACAGCTCTTTTGGTCACCACACTTCCCTGTCCCCTAAGTGATCTAGGATTTCAGGACTGTGCCAGGTACATAGAAAGAAACAGGGAGCAGCAGCTGTGGTGTGATTTGAGGAACCAGGCAAGCTGGATCTTTCTTGACAGGACTGCTGTGGGATCCTCTTCCTTAAATACAATGCCTTTCCATTTTAACATATTTCCCTCTTCCCAGTCTCCAGAATTCTTACAACAACCTCTGCCACGATAGGACAGAAAGTACAAGTTATTACTTACTTCCAAATGTAGACCAGGAATCTGAAACAGAAAAGGTAAATGAATTGCCAGAAATCAAAGAGCAAATATATAGTGGAGAAGAAACTAGTGAGACGAAGGCCTGGGAAAAAAGGGAACACATAAGGAAAAATGAGTATTTTCCCCTTCCAAGAATTTTTAGTTATGGATATTTTTGGAAGTGATAAATAAGGTGTCTATTATTGTTATCTATCTTTACATTCTTCCCCTGCCAAATAACTTGTAGAAACCATACCACAGGAAGATTTTAGTGTACAACTCCCTGTGGTGTCAGATCATTAAAATTCCTAAAGCGCGGGTTGAGCAGGACATGGCAAGGATGCAGAAGCTAGGCTGTGCCTGCTTTCTCCAGTGGAGGGCCTCTCATTTTTATCAGAGGACTGCCTGTTCCCAGGTAGCCTCCCTTCATAAAGTTTAAAAAAATTGTTATGGTAAATATATGTATATATATATAACGTAAAATTGACCATCTTAACCATTTTTAAGTGCTCAGTTCAGTGACACCAAGTGGATTCATGTTACTGTACAACCATCACCACCATCCTTCTCCAGGACTTTTTCATCTTTCCCAACCCATATTGTGTCTGCATTAAATAACTCCCCATCCTCCCCTCCCCCAAGCCCCTTGCCCCCCCATCCTACTTCCGGTCTCTATGAATTCGACTATTCCAAGTATCTCATTAACAGTGGGATCATACAGTACTTGTCCTTTTGCGAGTGGCTTCTTTCACTTAGCACAATGTCTTCCTGGTTCATCCATGTTGTAGTGCATGTCTGAATTCCCTTCCTTTTTAAAGCCGAATAATATTCCATTGCACAGCTATAATGCTTCCACTGACTTGTCCTGTGTGGATGGCCATTCTGGATATTGGGAATGACGCGGCTATGAACATGGATGTACAAACCTCTGTTCTAATTCTTTTTTATTTTCTTTTTAGGGCCACACTTGCAGCACATGGAAGTTCCCAGGCTAGGGTTGAATAGAGCTGCCACTGCCAGCCTACACCATAGCCACAGCAACACCAGATCTGAGCTGCATCTGTGACCTACATGGCAGCTTGCTGCAATGCTGGATCCTTAATCCACTGAGTGAGGCCAGGGATCAAACCCATGTCCTCACAGAGGCAACCCTGGGTCCTTAACCTGCTGAGCCACAACAGGAACTCCCCCTGTCTAATTCTGCTTTCAGTTCCTTTGGGGCATATCCCCAGAAGTGGGATTGCTGTGTTGTATGGACCAATCTATGTTTAATTTTTTGAGAAGCTGTCATACTGTTTTTTCCATCTGTTTTGGGGTTCTGATCCATAATGGGGAGAGGAGGTCTCCATTCCCCTAAGTAGCAAAGAGCGGGAACAGCCATCCACACTTACCACAGCTGGGCCTCTCTCCAGGCAGGGGGTACAGAAGTTCCCAACTTCAGTTCTGCCGTCCTCTTGAACTACACAAGTTGGGGGCCTCTCAGCATCACTGTCAGGCCAGTGATGTCAAGGAAAAAAATACAAGTCATAGACTGCACATTTTTGTGTTCAGAAATTTAATAATTAAAAATAATCATGAGAGCATTATTGAAACGTCACATCTTCTTCTTTCTTCTTACATTTCTGAACTTCTTTGTGAGGTGGAGGGAAGCCTATTTTTTGTCCCCTGTGGTTTCAAAATTTCCAGAATTTTTGTATATTTTGGGGAACCTGAAACCCCATCGTCCTGAGGCCTACCTTGGAGCTTGATCAGTTCAGCCCAGTCCAGCACCAACCTTTTCAAGGCGGAGGGCCCTCAGGCCCTCACTGTGCAGGCGATGTGGGGTAGGTGGTGAGACGTGCCGAGGGCCCGGGGTAGGGAAGAGGTAGGGAAGCCACCTGCCAGCTTCTCCTTAGTGCAGGTCTGGCAAAGGCCTTATTACCACAGACACACCCCTGCTTATCCTATAGAGTCAGAGGGTAAACCCAAGGGATGCTGAAGATGACGTGATGCTAATAAAACCAGCCAGAACTCTAAAAACCACTCAAAACCCACCCCAGAGAGAGAGCCAGAGAGAGACTTTCTGACAAATAGCTGTTTTTAGGTCTACACACAGACACACACGTACACGCAGAAACACAAACATACACACACACACACACACACACTTTTGTTAGTTTTCTGCGTTTTTGCTTTTTAGGGCCACACTTACATATCACTTTTTTTTGTTGTTGTTGTTTTTAGGGCTGCACCTGCAGCATATGGAAGTTCCCAGGCTAGGGGTTGAATTGGAGCTACAGCTGCCAACCTACCCCACAGCCACAGCAAAGCCAGATCTGAGCTGTGTCTGCTACCTCTACCACAGCTCATGGCAACACCTTTAACCCACTGAACAAGGCCAGGGATTGAGCCCACATCCTCATGGATACTAGTTGGTTTCACTTCTGTTGAGCCTTGATGGGAACTCCCTTTTTGTTAGTTTTTTTTTATTATTATTAATTAATTTATTTATTTTTCTGCTGTACAGCATGGGGGCCAAGATACACTTACATGTATACATTTTTTTTCCATCCTTTCTTCTGTTACAATATAAGTATCTAGACACAGTTCTCAATGCTACTCAGCAGAATCTCACTGTAAATCCGTTCCAAGTTGTATTTTACAACCCTAAGCTCCCATCCCTCCCACTCTCTCCCTCTCCCCCTGGGCGGCCACGAGTCTATTTTCCAAGTCTGTGATTTTCTTTTCTGTGGAAATGTTCATTTGTGCTGTATATTAGATTCCAGTTATAAGTGACATCATATGGTATTTGTCTTTGTCTTTCTGACTTATTTCACTCAGTATGAGAGTCTCTAGTTCCATCCATGTCGCTATAAATGGTATTATGTCATTCCTTTTTATGGCTAAGTAGTATTCCATTGTGTATATATACCACATCTTCCTAATCCAATCATCTGTGGATGGACATTTGGGTTGTTTCCATGTCCTGGCTATTGTGAATAGTGCTGCAATGAACATGCGGGTGCATGTGTCTCTTTTAAGTAGAGTTTTGTCCGGATAGATGCCCAAGAGTGGGATTGTGGGGTCATATGGAAGTTCTATGTATAGATTTCCAAGGTATCTCCAGACTGTTCTCCACAGTGTCTATACTAGCTTACATTCCCACCAACAGTGCAGGAGGGTTCCCTTTTCTCCACAACCCCTCCAGCACTTGTTATTTGTGGACTTATGAATGATGGCCATTCTGACTGGTGTGAGGTGGTATCTCATGGTAGTTTTGATTTGCATTTCTCTTATAATCAGTGATGTTGAACATTTTTTCATGTGCTTGTTGGCCATCTGTATATCTTCCTTGGAGAACAGTCTATTCAGGTCTTTTGCCCATTTTTCCATTGGTTGATTGGCTTTTTTGTTGTTGGGTTGTATAAGTTGTTTATATATTCTAGAGATTAAGCCCTTGTCCATTGCATCATTTAAAACTATTTCCTCCCATTCTGTAAGTTGTCTTTTTGTTTTCTTTTTGGTTTCCTTTGCTGTACAAAAGCTTTTCAGTTTGATTAGGTCCCATTGGTTTATTTTTGCTCTTATTTCTGTTGCTTTGGGAGACTGACCTAAGAAAATATTCATGAGGTTGATGTCAGAGAGTGTTTTGCCTATGTTCTCTTCTAGGGTTTGATGGTGTCCTGTCGTATATTTAAGTCTTTCAGTCATTTTGAGTTTATTTTTGTGCATGGTGTGAGGGTGTGTTCTAATTTCATTGCTTTGCATGCAGCTATCCGGGTTTCCCAGCAACGCTTGCTGAATAGACTTTCTTTTTCCCATTTTACGTTCTTGCCTCCCTTGTCAAAGATTAATTGACCATAGGTGTCAGGGTTTATTTCTGGGTACTCTATTCTGTTCCATTGGTGTGTCTGTTTTGATACCAGTACCACACTGTTTTGATGACTGTGGCTTTGTAGTATTTCTTGAAGTCTGGGAGAGTTATGCCCCCTGCTTGGTTTTTGTTTCTCAGGATTGCTTTGGCAAATCTGGGTCTTTTGTGGTTCCATATAAATGTTTGGATTGTTTGTTCCAGTTCTGTGAAAAATGTCATGGGTAATTGGATAGGGATTGCGAGCCCTGGCGTAGGCCGGTGGCTCTGGCGTAGGCCGGTGGCTCTGGCGTAGGCCGGTGGCTACAGCTCCAATTCGACCCCTAGCCTGGGAACCTCCATATGCCACGGGAGCGGCCCAAGAAATAGCAAAAAGACAAAAAACAAAACAAAAACAAAAACATGGAATCAAAGAAACAGCTCTTGGTAGAAATAGCAAAAAGACAAAAAAAAAAAAACAAAAAAACAAAAACAAAAACATGGAATCAAAGAAACAGCTCTTGGTTTTATTAATTTTCTCTATTGTTTTTTGAATCTCTATTTTATTGATTTCCTCTTTGATCTTTATAATTTCCTTCTTTCTGCTGACTTTAGGTCTTTTTTGTTCTTTTTCTAATTCATTTAGGTGGAGGGTTAAGTTGTCAATTTGAGATCTTTCTTCTTTTTTGAGGAAGGCCTGTATTGCTATGAATTTCCCTCTGAGCACTGCTTTTGTGGCATCCCATAGATTTTGAGATGTTGTGTCTTCATTATCATTTATCTCAAGGTGTTTTTTAATTTCCTTCTTGATTTCCTCATTGACCCACTGGTTTTTTAGTAGCATGCTGTTTAGTCTCCATGTAGTAGGTTTTTTCTCATTTCTTTTCTTGTGGTTGATTTCTAGTTTCATACCATTGTGGTCAGAGAAGATACTTGAAATAATTTCTATGCTCCTAAATTTATTGAGGTTAGCTTTGTGTCACAATATGTGGTTGATTCTTGAGAATGTTCCATGAGCATTTGAGAAGAATGTGAATTCTGATTTTTTTGGATGTAGTGTCCTGAAGATGTCAATTAAGTCTGAATTTTCTATTGTTTCCTTTAGGATCTCTGTTGCTTTATTGGTTTTCTGTCTAGAGGATCTGTCCATTGGTGTGAGTGGGGTATTAAAGTCTTCTACTATGATTGTATTGCCATCAATTTCTCCCTTTATGTCAGTTAGTATTTGTTGTATGTATCTGGGTGCTCCTGTATTTGGGGCATATATGTTGATGATAGTAATATCCTCTCCTTGGATGGATCCCTTAATCATTAAGTAGTGTCCTTCTTTGTCTTTCTTTATGTCTTTTGTTTTAAAGTCTATTTTGTCTTATATGAGTATTACAACTCCTTTCCTGTCATGTTTATTGGCATGAAAAAATTTTTCCCATCCCTTTGCTTTCAATCTGTATGTGTCCTTTGTCCTAAGTTGAGTTTCTTGTAGGCAGCAGATTGAAGGATTTTGCTTTTTTATCCACTCAGCCACTCTGTGTCTTTTGACTGGAGCATTCAGTCCATTGACATTTAAGGTGATAATTGATAGATGATTATTTATTGCCATTTTAAACCTCATGTTCCAGTTGATTCTATGATTCTCCATTCCTCCTTTCTTTTTTTGGTTGGATGGTCTCTGATTATTTTCTACTTGAGTGTTTTTTTTTTCATTTTTTGTGAGTGCAATGTTTGGTTTTGGTTTGTGGGTACCCTGTTTTTTAAGTATGCTAACCCCTTCCTATAATTGTGTGTTTTAGCCTGATGGTCCTGTAGGTTCAAACACTTCATTACTATACTAAAATTAAGAAGAGAAACAAACCAAAAAAAAAATCCTTTTTGTTAGTTTTTATTATTGAAGTGTTAACAGGTCACTGCTAACATCAAAATTATTGTAAGAAGGTATCAGTCTTTGTGCCTTTGCTAGTTAAAGCCCCTGCCTGGTCGAAAAGAAAGTTGCCATCTTTCTCACCACTGGCCCCCCTTTCACCAGATAACTCTGAAATTCTTACTTTCCTTTTGAAGAGTGTCCTTTTTTTTTCTGGGATGTTTGATACCGAACAGGTGAGTGAGACCGTCTCCAGAAATTACAATTCTTACTCCTGTGTGAGCAAATTAATTAAAATCCTTAGGTCTCAATTTCCAAATCTGTGAAATGGGCCTAAGAACAGTTCTCATCTCACAGTGTTCCTGTGAAAGTAAATGAGATGGGAACCACTTAGTGTGAGGCCTCTCACATACATACATAAATAAAGGTTATTAACAGTATTAGCTGTGGGCAGAAGAGGAGGCTTGCATTCAGCCCAGTGATCCTGATTTGGCTACCTATGCCCACCTGTGTCCAGGCAGGAGCTCTGTGGGCAGCTGTCTGACAGGTGCTGGCTGGCCATTCAGGGATTCTCCTCCAGGCCCTTAAATATTTAATTTTTTGAGCAATCGTAAATAGTATTGTACTTTCCATTTCAATTTCTACATGTTCATTGCTAGTATGAGAAAATATAATTAATTGTTGATCTTGTATCCTGCAACTGTACTGAACTCACCTATTCATTCCAGTAGTGGTTTTTTTTGGGGGGGAGGGGTGTCTCTTTTTTTTTTGTGGATTCCTTCATGATTTCTACTTAGGTGATCGTGTAATCAGCAAATAGACATGCTTTTATTTCTCCCTTTCTGATCCGTATTGCTTTTATTTCTTTGACTTACCTTATTGTTCTGGTAGACCTTCTAGCACAATGCTGAACAGAAGGGCTGAGAGTGGAAATCTTTCTCTTCATCTCAGTCTTAGGGAGAAAACATTCAGTCTTTCACCATGTTAGCTGTAGGTTTTTTGTAAATGCTCTTTATCAAGTAAAGAAGATTCTCCTTTATTTCTGGTTTTCAGAGAGTTTTCATCATGAATGGGTGTCAGATTTTGTCAAAAGCTTTTTTTTGTATCAATTTATATGGTCATATGACTTATCTTCTTTAACATAGTGGATTAAACTGATTGGTTTTCAAATACTGAACCAGCTTTACATCCCTGGAATAAATTCCACAAGTCACAGTGTATGTGTCTTTTTATGTATTGCTGCATTTTCTTTTAAAAATTGTTTTGAAGTATAGTTGATTAATGTTGTGTTAATTTTTGCTGAACAGTAAAGTGTTGCTGCATTCTATTTGCTCATATTTTGTTAAGGATTTTGCATCTACATAAATGAGGGAAGTGGGTCTTTTGTTTTTTTTTGTGTGTATTTCTTTGCCTTCTTTTGTATCACTAGCCTCATAAAATGCATTAGGAAATATTCCTTCCATTTCTATTTTCTGGAAGAGATTGTGCAGAAACAGTGATATTTCTTCATGTTCACAACATTTGGTAGAATTCTCCAATAAAATCATCTGGGCCTGGATATTTCTTTTTTGAGGAATTTAAATTATAAATTCAATTTTCTTAAGAGTTGCAGAGCTATTCAAATAGTCTATTTCATAGTAAGTAACCTGAGGTAGTTTGTATTTTTTTTATTGTTTTGCCATGCCTGCTGCACGCAGAATTCCAGGGCCAGGGATCAGACCCACGCCATAACAGCCATCTGAGCTGCATCAGTGGCAATGCTGGGCCCTTACTTGCTGTGCCACCAGGGAACTCTCTACTAGCTTATTTCATTGATTTTTCTCTATTATTTTCCTGTTTTAAATTTCATTGATATTAAACCTTGTCTTTATTATTTTCTTCCTCCTGCTTGCTTTGGCTTTATTTTGCTCTTATTTTTCTAGCTTCTAGAGGTAGGATCTTAGATTACTAATTTGAGACTTTTCCTATTTTAATATAAGCATTTAGTGTTGTAAATTTCCTTCTTAGCACTGCTTTAGCAATGTTTCTTAATTTTTTATGTTGTATTTTCATTTTCATTCAATTTAATGTACTCGTGATTTTCTTTGAGACTTTCTCTTTGAACCATGAATTATTTAGTAGTGCCTCGTTTTTAGCTTCTAAATGTGTACAGATTTTCCAATTATTTTTGTTTTTTTTTTTTTTTTTTTTTTTGTCTTTTTTGCTATTTCTTGGGCCGCTCCCGCGGCATATGGAGGTTCCCAGGCTAGGGGTCTAATCGGAGCTGTAGCTACTGGCCTACGCCAGAGCCACAGCAACGTGGGATCCGAGCCGTGTCTGCAACCTACACCACAGCTCACGGCAACGCCGGATCATTAACCCACTGAGCAAGGGCAGGGACCGAACCCGCAACCTCATGGTTCCTAGTCGGATTCGTTAACCACTGCGCCACGACGGGAACTCCCCAATTATTTTTGTTGTTGTTGAAGTCATGCTTGACTTCGTTGTGGGAGAGAATACACTCTATATAATTTCAATTCTTTTAAATTTGTTGCAGTTTGTCTTATGACCCAGGATATAGTCTATATTGGTTCCACAGACATTTGAAAAAAAATGTGTATTTTGGCATTGTTGGGTGGAATGTTGTACAAATGTTGATTATAGCCTGTTGGTTGATGGTTGATGGTGTTCCTACAGTGTTTTTGAATATATCTCCCTGTACAGCATTTTTAGTGGGTACATAGGTACTACATTATATGTACATAACTTATTCTCTACTGACATTAATATTTTACCAATTTGAATGAAGTGTAGAAAACTTACTTCCCTATGTTTCTTCACTCTCTTGCATTTAGAGTATAATTGTCTACATGCACTGAGAACCACATCAGTGTTATAATTGTTGCTTCAATTGCCAAATAGAATTAAAATAACTCGAGAGAAGGAAAATCTATTATGTTTATTCATATTTCTCAATTTATTTTGTTCTCTCCCCTTCCTGATATTTCAAGTTTCATTCTTTTATTGTTTCTTTTCTTTTCTGTTTGCCGAACTTCCTTTAGGCATTCTTTTTTCTTTTTTTTTTTTTTGTATTTTTAGGGCAACACCTGTGGTATATGGAGGTTCCCAGGCTAGGGGTCGAATCAGAGCTGTAGCTGCTTGGCCTACACCACAGCCACAGCAATGCGGAATCCAAGCCACATCTGTAGCCTACACTGCAGCTCACAGCAACACCAGCTCCTTAACCCACTGAGCAAGGCCAGGGATTGAATTATGGATGCCAGTCAGGTTCATTAACTGCTGAGCCACAATGGGAACTCCCTAGCCATTCTTTTAATGCAGGTCCTTGGAAATAAATTCTCTTTGTTTTCCTTCCTCTGAGAATGCCTTGATTTACTCTCATTCTTGATAGATATTTTTGCTGGATATAGAATTCTGGGTTGATAAATCCTTTCTTTTTGCACTTAGAAAATGCTATGCCACTTCCCTGGCCTCCATGGTTTCTGCTGAGAAGTTGGATGTCATTCTAGTTGTTTTTCCCTATATATAGGGTAGCATTTTCCCTTCTCTCCTTTCAGGATTTTTTTCCTTGTCTTTATTTTTCCAGAATTCGACTATGGTGATTTTTGGGATGGATTTCTTTAGATTTATCCTTTTCGAGACTCACATTTTTGAGTCTCTAAGTTTATATCTTTTGCCAAATTTGGAGATTTTTTAGGTGTTTTTTTTTTTTTTTTTTTTTTTTTTTTTGCTGTGCCTGCATTATGTAGAAGTTCCCAGGCCAGGGACTGAATCTGTGTCATAGAAGCAACCTAAGCTGCAGCAGTGACAATACCAGATACTTAACTCAATAAGCCACAAGAGAAATCCCTCAGTCTTTTTTTTTTCTTTTTTTGCCTTTTCTAGGGCCACACCCACGGCATATGGAGGTTCCCAGGCTAGGGATCCAATCAGAGCTGTAGCCGCTGGCCTACGCCAGAGCCACAGCAACGCCAGATCTGAGCCGTGTCTGTGACCTACACCACAGCTCACAGCAACACTGGATCCTTAACCCACTGAACAAGGCCAGGGATAGAACCCGCAACCTCATGGTTCCTAGTTGAATTCGTTAACCACTGAGCCATGACAGGAACTCCTTTTTTTTTTTTTTTTTAATTCTTTTTCAGCCTTGCCCTCTTCTCTCTTATGGAACTTCAATGACTTGAATGTTACATTTTGTTGTTGCTGTTATTGTCTCATCATTTCTAAATTTCTGTTCATTAAGTCTATTTTCTCTCTATTGTTCAGATTGGATAATAATTTCTATTGCTCTGTTTTCAAGTTCACAGATTCTTACCTTAGTCCCCTCCATTCTGCTAACGAGCCCATTCACTGAAATGAAATTTTTTTTTTAATGGCCACACTAGTGGCATATGGAAGTTCCCAGGCTAGGGGTCTAATTGGAACTGCAGCTCCTGGCCATAGCCACAGCCACAGCAGCATGGGATCCAAGGTGTCTTTGTGATCTATACCTCAGCTCACAGCAATGCCAGATCCTTAACCTATTGAGTGGGGCCAGGGATCAAATCCATACCCTCATGGATGCTAGTTGGGTTCATTACCACTGAGCCACAGTGGGAACCCCTGAAAATTTTCTTTCAGTCAATGTATTTTTTTTGGTTAATGTATTTCCATTTGGTTCTTCTTTATATACTCTGTATTTTTTCTCTTTTTGCTAAGTGTTTCTACCTTTCCTTTGTTTCAGGTGTGTTTGCAATCACTTTTGGAAGCATTTCTACTATGGCTACTGTAAACTCTTTGTCAGATGATTCTAACTTGTGTCATCTTTAATTGTTTTTCCTTATCAAGTTGAAGTTTTTCTGTTTCTTGGTGTAACAAATGTTTTTCAGTTGAAATTGGACATTTTGCATATTGGATTTTATTTAGATCTTCTGTTACTGTAGGTCTCTGACACCATAGAGAGCTCAGACTCCCCACTAAGCCTCTCCTGATGCCATTCTGTCTGAGGTCATCAGTGTTGGCTAGTTACTCTTATCCATGTGCCCTTTACTCTCACCACAAGAATAAGGGTAGCCTTGTTATCAGTGTGTGGTGGTGAAAGTCCTGACTCCATTAGGCTTCCTCTGACGTCATCCCAGCAGAGAGTGTGGTTGCCTTATTACTTCTAGGTGAAGTTGTGAGGCTTCCTATGTGATCTTCATTGACAATGCAGAGTTGGGAGTCTCAAAAAAGTTTTTAAATTCTATTGAGGGACAAAATATAAAAGGAATAAATGGATAAACATACTGTTGTCTTAGATGGGAAGACTCAATATTGAAACATACACTAATATTTTTTAAAAAGCTTCATAAATTGACCCTAAAGTTTATTTGAAAAAGTAAAAGGATGAGAATAGCCATGAAAGAAGAGTAATTATAGAGGATTTGACCACCAAATATTAAAATGCATTATAGGAGTTCCTTTTGTGGCTCCAGCAGATTAAAAATGTGACTAGTATCCATGAGGATGTGGGTTCAATACCTGGCCTTGCTCAGTGGGTTAAGGATCTGGTGTTGCCATGAGCTGCAGTGCAGGTCACAGATGCTGCTCGGATCTGGCATTGCTGTGACTGTGGTGTAGGCTGGCAGCTTCAGCTCTGATTTGACCCCTTGCCCAGGATCTTCCATGTGCCATAGTTGCGGCCCTTAAAAGAAAAAAAAAAAGAAAAGAAAAGAAAAGAAAAGAAAATGCATTATAAAGCTATAATCAAAGCAGTGTGGCACTGACTTACTAATATGTAGAGGATCAACAGAACAGGACTGGATAGTTTAGAAATATACCTAGGAGTTTACTACATTGTAAATGAGGCATTTCAGAAAAAACAAATAATTCAACAAATGGCATTTGAACAACTAACCATTTGCAAACAAAATATAATGGCTAATGTTATGTCATACTGTATACATTAATAAATGTTAGTTGGATCAACTATATAATTAAAAAATAAAACAACAAAAATTGTAGAAAAAAGATACACTGAATATTTATATAACATTAGGGTAGGAAAGACCATTCTATGCATATTAGGTAGAAACTATAAAGTAAAATATTTATAGGTTTAAATAGATAAAACTGTAAAACTATGCATGGCACTGTATTATTATGAAACATGGGAAGATGTTATTTTTAACTTATCAGACAGGGTCAACATTTTTAATATACAAAAAGCTCTTACAAATCAATAAGAACAAGATAAGGCTTCAGTAGAAAAACAGATGAAGGACATGAATAGACATTTCACACACACAAAAAATGAAAATTTCCAATTAACATGTGAATAAAGTTATTAATTTTTTATTTTTAAAATAAAAATGAAAAATATGAAAAAGAATAGGATTTAGAACTGGAAGACCCTGGTTTAAGACCCAGTTTTCTCATTTACCTGTTGTGTTGCTATTGAATAAGATAATTACTTCCTCTCTACCCCTCCTCTTCAGCCAAATATCCCTGTAGGTAAAAGTGAAAATAAAAATAAAAATTTCCCACTTAAAAATGGTGATGATAACTAACATGCTTACCTTGCACGGTTTTCATGTAGGTTGTATTCAATTGCACAACATAATTAGAAAGTACTGTATGAACTACAAGCTATGTAAATGTTAGTTGAGATGATGGTTAGTTTTATCCACAGCTATGTAACACATGGTTGAGACCTCTAAAGAGATACATATGTTGAGATATCTGTGTAGGATTTCCCCTCATGGCTCAGCAGTTAATGAACCTGACAGGCATCCATGAGGACTTGGGTTCAATCCCTGGCCTCGCTCACTGGTTAAGGATCCGGTGTTGCTGTGAGTTGTGGTGTAGGTTGCAGTCATAGCTCGGATCTGGCCTTGCTGTGGCTCTGGTATAGGCCAGCAGCTGCAGCTCTGTTTCGACCCCTAGCCAGGGAACCTCCATGTGCCACCGGTTCTGCCCTAAAAAAAGACAAAAAAAAAAAAAAAAAAAAGATATCTGTGTAATTCATTTGAAGGACTAAATGAAGTACCACTACACCATTCTGACTAAATGTGCAATGGAATTATTCTGAGCACATACATTTTAACAAGCATTTAGCAGATACTTTGGTAGAAGGAGGTAGGGTCAAGATTATTATGACTTTTTGAAGATTTCAAAAAATAATTATTTGTCATTTGCAGCAAATATTCCTCAGGAAGTTCCATTTCTGAATTGGCACACTCGTAATTTAGACTATGCTGGTTGAGCAAATAAAATTATCAACTAATATGGCCAGGGGAGAGTATAGCATTTGCAAAGAGTTATCAGATAAAATTCGGGTTACCCAGTTGAGTTTGAATTTCAGATAAACAGCTACTCATGTTTCAGTCTAAATATGTCCCATGCAATATCTGGGATATACTTAAACTAAAACACGATTTGTCATTTATTTGAAATTCAAACTCACCTGGGTATCCTGTGTTGTTCTTATTTGCTAAATGCGACAACTCTAAATATGGAGGATCTGCAACAGATGTTTTGGGGCCCACGGATGGGAGTGTGTGTTGATGAGGATGGCATGTAAATAGTGGGTCCTTTTACTTGGGGGGTACTGGGGTATTGCATCGTGAAAGTCTCCTGTTCCAAGGTTTGGATTAGCATATTATGAGACTTCAGAGTTGAGAATAAATGAGTTTTTGATAAAGATGGTGTTGGAATTGCGTCCTGAAGGATGGCAGATTTCCCAGGAATGTTATTCACAGGCACCAGATAACATGCAGGACACAGTGCCTGCCCACTTCACCTGCTGTCCCCACAGTTCATTTTATGATTTGTTTTTCTCAAGTCACTCACGCACACTGATTCACTGAGGTCTCATCACCTCCATCTTTGAGCTGGCCTCTGACTCAGCTCAAGGTGGCTGAGTCCACAGGCCAACACACTTGGGTGCTTTCAGGTAGAAAGGGAAGGAGCTGGACCAGGAGGAGCCAGGCTGAGTCAGTGTTTTTCTGGGAGTAAAGTCTCCCCTTAGGAAGGTGAATGAACTCTCCTTGCCCCGTTGTTCCAGTCACATTTTCCTGATCTCAGGGTGGAGAATTCATCCTTCCCCCACCCCTGCCCGCCTGCTGTTGTCCTAGGACCGGGTGTTCCTGGGTGTTGAATAGTGAGACTTGAGAGCAACTTGCTCACCCCCTTTTCAATGAAAACAACAACAACAACAACAACAACAAAACGACAATAGTACAAACATTTACAGTCAGGTTTGTATCTAAAAAAGTTCTGGAGAAATATTGCCAACTTCAAGATAGTTACTCTTGGGGAGAAAGGGGAGGCAGAGTGAGGGGGCATTTTTATGCTTTTTAAACTGCTGCATCAAAACACTTTGGCAGAGGGAGAATCCCAATTTCTTATGGGACCAGTATCGAAGCAGTAACTTTAGAGACTAAATTTTAAATTAAAACCCACTCTCCAACACAACTGTTTTCTTTTTTTTTTTTTTTTTTGCTTTTTAGGGCTACACCTGCAGCATATGAAGGTTCCCAGGCTAGGGGTCCAATCTCAGCTACAGCTGCTGGCCTACGCCACAGCCAGATCTGAGCCATGTCTGTGACCTACACCACAGCTCACGGCAATGCTGGATCCTTATCCCTTTGAGCGAGGCCAGGGATTGAACCTGCAACCTCATCATTCCTAGTTGGACTGTTTCCGCTGCGCCATGATGGGAACTCCTTCATCCATTTTGAAATCCTTCTTTTCCCATGCACACACAGAGCCCAACTCCAGTCATAAGATATGTACTATTCTGTATTCTGCTATGTTCCTTAACATTTTATCACAGCTGTTTCTCTGCCTTGCTGAAAATCCTAAGTATCACTCTTCAGGGTAGAAGGGTGGACTTTGAGTGACCAGTGACTTGCAGCTGGAACTTATCTTTCCTGGGTACTGAGCTGGCAGCGGAGGATAAGGGGTGTATGTGTGCTTTTTTTTCCATCTGGAAAATGAGACACTGGAAGGAGGTTCTCTCTGGGGTCCTTTCCAGGCATCATCTCTCACAGTCATGAAGCACATCATACATAATGATCATTTATTTGGACATAAGTCTTTGTAAATCTTTATTTAATCCCCCAGCCTTCCTGTTGTAAGATCACTTGGCGTAATGCGGCTCATCTATCCTCATGATAGATACACAGTGCTGGATACAGTTTTCCCTTTCTTTGATGGAGAAACTGAGGCCGGAGGTGTGGGGTGATTTACCACAGCATAGGCCCCTTATCAGGGTGTCCTTGGGTTTGACTTCCCCGTGTTACAAGTGATGGATTGCAGATAACTCCGAGAAGCAGGCAATAGGAGCAGGCTTAGGTCTAATTATGAAACAGATCCATCATCTTCCTGCCACCTCCCTTTTTCCCCTCTTTGGATTCCGAGTCACTACTTCTTCATGGCATTTCTTTGGGGCAATATTCATGAATGGGCCCTTGGAACGCACACTCACACACACACACACATGCGATAATTTGGTCGCACCTACAAGGCAGATAAAGCTGAAAGGAGCCTGCAAAAGAATCTGTAGATAAAAAGTCTGGTATCTGGGCAGGTAACACCCAATTACAACAGAGCTGTGTTGACTTACACTTTTCCTTATCGGAGGAATCGGGGATTCGTGTAAATCAGAAAAGGATTTGATGGATTCTACTTCATTGGGCTTTCCAGCCAAAGGACAGGTCTGGTTAAACAAAATATATATTCTCCTTATCTGCAGTGGCAACTCTCATGCAACTCCCGGCCTCCCTTCTACTCCTCCAAGTCTTATAAAGACCAGGGCCTTATCTAGAGCTTGTAAGAGCCTAACGTCTAGCAGGGTCTGCACTCAAATCACTCTGACAACGCGGCAACTCAGGCCCAGCCCAAGCCATTTGGGCAGACAGACGATCTTTCCTTATCTCTGATTGTCTAGGCAGTAAATGTCTTTTTCTTCAGATGCATGTTTAGACTACCCCAGGGAGAGGACAGGTACCATCTTGCTTGATGGGAGAGGTCTTTTAGATTTGAGGGGCTTAAAAAAACTGGTCCCCTTGCTCTGTGAGGTTCAAGGGCTCCAGTGGGAAAGAGCAGGCACAAAAGAGGAAGCTGCTGGGTCACGTGGGCCACAAACTGGGGCAGAAAAGAGGAGACCTATAACCAACACAGAGGATGGAGCCTGGGAGTGGAGCGAGGAGTCTGAGCTTGGTAATAGGAGATGGGGTGGGGACTGATGCTGAGAGGGAAGAGGGCCAGGGAAGATGGGTGGCTTAGATTAGACATGAGATTTTGGTGGCTTCTCAAGATGGTTGTGTCAGGCAGCTGGGGGTGTGAGTGAACCCAGTAGAGTCAGCGACCTGGGGGAGGCCCGGCACCTGCTGTGCCCTCCCCAGCTCCAGAGCTGGTCCTTGGACAGTGTGTCCAGGGCTGCAGGAAGGCAGCAACAGCTCCCGCTTTACATGAGTCCACAGCCCTGGGACCCACACGCAGGGTGGCCGAACGCTGGGCCTCCCTGAGTCTTTCCCACACTCCTAACCCCCTAATGGGGATTTGCCTCCCTCCTCGCTCTTGGGTGTGCTGGGTTTTCAGGTTCAGGTAATGATCTGATCAGAGTGAAAATCCCCAGGGGGTGGCCTCCAAGTCCCCCAGCGTCCTGGGAGAACTTGCAGGTCACCTCTAACGTCCTCCTAAGTGGAGTGTCCCATCTCCTGCTTCAAACCTCCCAATGAAACGCCTCCCTCTTCCCTCGAAAACTGCTTCAGAATTGCCCGGGGCCTGTCCAAATCCCCCTTCCAGGCTATTTATCCTAGATTTATTTTCCTATTTTGGTTCTGATTTGCATTTCCCTAATGATTACTGATCTGGAGCACCTTTTGTGTGTCCCTACTGGCCTTTTGTGTGTCTTCTTGGAGAAACCTCTATTCAAGCCCTTTGCTCTTCTTCTTTTTTTGTCTTTTGTCCTTTTACGGCTGCATATGGGGGTTCCCAGGCTAGGGGTCTAATTGGAGCTATAGCTGCCGGCCTATGCCAGAGCCACAGCAATGCCAGATCTGAGCCACATCTGCAACTTACACCACAGCTCACAGCAATGCTGGATCCTTAACCCTTGCGCAAGGCCAGGGGTCGAACCCTCAACCTCATGGTTCCTAGTCGGATTCATTTCCGCTGCGCCATGACGGGAACTCCGCTCATTTTTAGTGGGGTTATTTGCTTCTGTTGTTAAGCTGAAGGAGTTCTTGTCATGGTCTGGATGCTGAACCCTGCTCAGAAATAGAATTTGAGAAGATTTTCTCCTATCCTGTAAGATGGCTTTTCATTCAGCTGATTGTATCTTTGGAGGAATCTCAGTTTGATGTAATCCAATAGATTTTTTTCTTCTGCTTGTTGCCTGTGCTTTAGTGTCATTCTGTCTTAGTTTTAACCCATTCTTTTTTTTTTCTGGAGGTGCCCAAAGCATGTGGAAGTTCCCGAGCCAGGGATGGAAGCCGAGCCCCAGCAGTGACGACATTGGATCTTCAACCTGCTAGGCCATGAGGGAACTCCCAGTTTTAACCCATTCTTGTTTGTAAGACAGCCAGGGCTTGGAACATTTGCTCAGCTTGGAAAGAGGCCTTCGTCATGTATCTTTGTGACATTCACTGCAGTGTCCATGCAGGGACCAGACAGTGACAACCTCGAGGGCCCAGGACTGTCCTCTCTCAGCATCCAGGGGCAAAATTTGAAGCTCGTTCTCAGTGTTTGTACATTCTGGCTGCTCAGGCAGCCCAGCCTTATTTCAATGGTATGCTGTCATCTTTCTTCTTGAGGCACAGTTTTCTAGGTTGTGTGACCTCTTGACTTCCTGAGAAGCACACAGTACAGAGACTACACTTATGGACAACTTCAGGGTCCTTATGGGGTCAGGTGGACAGACTGAGGCTTAGGCTGGTCTTGGAGAGGCAGGGGCATGGGATTTCCATGATCACGTGGCTCCAGACAGCGGGAAGGGTACAACATTATAGCCCTGTCCTCTCCCTGGCCCACATCTTCTGGTGTGTGTGTGAGTCTGTGTATGTGTGTGAGTCTGTGTGTGCATGTGTGTGTGTGTGCGTGTGTGTAGAGATATTATGTCTATTTAGTCTTTCCCCCTACAGAGGAGGCAAACCCCTCTATTCGTATTTGGGTTAGAAGCTGCCTTTTCCCTTCAAGGTTAACTCTGTAATGTACATCTTTTTTTTTTTTTTTTTTGGCCATGACCGTGGCATGAGGAAGTTCCCAGGCCAGGGATGGAACTCTCGCCACAGCTGCAACCTGAGCCCCTGCAGTAGACGTCAGGTAGTTAACCCACTGAGCCACATAGGAATTCCTCAAGGCTAACTGTGGTTTAAGAGTCTCTTAACTCGTTTTCTAAAGTGATCACTTTGTCCTGCTTCAGACTCCAGTTCGTGATTAATTTTATATTTATTGTGAAACATTCTATTTTAACTATGAAATTAATTCACACTCACTGGATAAATTTTGGAAAATATAAACATTTGCAAAGAAGAAAACAGCCCCCCCCCCAAAAAAAAAACCGTATTTGTTCAGATATAGGCTCACATTACCTTCTGATGTGTTTCTCTCCAGGCTTAGCAGAGGGAAGGGGGTAGTATGTAGGTAGACAGATAGATGGATAGATAGAGAAAAAGAGCTACACATATGTTGTTTTTGTTTGTTTACTTGCTTTTTTTTTTTTTTTTTTTGGGCACAGCATGCAGCTCCTTGATGTGGTATCTCAGTTCCCAGACCAGAGACTGAACCTAGGCCACAGTGGTGAACACACTGAGTCATAACCACTAGGCCATCAGGGAACTCCCAGTACATGTCTATTTTCTTTTCTTTTTTCTTTTTTTCTTTTTGGCTGGACCCATGGCATGCAGAAGTTCCCAGACCAGGGATCAAACCCACACCAGAGCAGTGGCCCAAGCCACTGAGCGGTGATGCTGGATCCTTAACCCACTGTAGCACCAGGAAACTCCTAGGTGTGTATTTTCATAGTGGATGCCATCCTATATTTCCTTCTTTCTCTCTCCCCAGACCTCCCCACACTCTGTCTCAGCTTCCGTCACTGAGAAAACAGAAGTCAGCCATACGCTCCCACCTCTGCATCTGCCCCTGGACCTGGGCATTGCCGTGCTCTTCTTGCTCTTATATGAGGCCACTCCCTGCTCTCTGTGTGGACTAGACTCCATCTTCCCTGATGCTCAAGGATGTGGCTGCAGCAAAAATCCCTTCTCCCCTCCGACTCCCCCATTCTTTCCCTCCTGGATCATGCCCCCCACCACCAGACACAGTAGCATAGCCCCCTTATTTATTTATTTATTTATTTATTTATTTATTTATTTATTTTTATGGCCACACCCAAAGCACATGGAAGTTCCTGGGCCAGGGGTTTGAATCTGAGCCACAGCTGTGACCTGTGCTAGATCCTTTTAACCCACTGTGCCAGGCTGAGACCGAACCTGCACCTCCACAGTGACCTGAACTGTTGCAGCTGGATTTTTTTTTTTTTTTTTTGTCTTTTTGCTATTTCTTGGGCTGCTCCCGCGGCATATGGAGGTTCCCAGGCTAGGGGTCGAATTGAAGCTGTAGCCACTGGCCTCTGCCAGAGCCACAGCAACGCAGGATCCGAGCCACGTCTGCAACCTGCACCACAGCTCACGGCAGTGCCGAATCGTTAACCCACTGAGCAAGGGCAGGGACCGAACCCGCAACCTCATGGTTCCTAGTCGGATTCATTAGCCACTGCCCCACGACGGGTACTCCTGCAGCTGGATTTTTAAGCCACTCTGCCACAGAGGGAATTCCATCCCTTCTTTATTTTTATTTCTTCATTTTTTGTCTGCATCTGCAGCATGCGGAAGTTCCTGGTCCAGGGATTAAACCCATGCTACAGCAGTGACCCAGGCCACTGAAGTGATGACATCAGGTCCTCAACCCCCTGTGCCACCAGGGAACTCATCCCTTCTTTAAAACTGAATTCTCCCTTACTTAATTCCACATTTCCTAGAAAGAAAGGACCACACCCATTTTGGGAAGGATGAGTGGCTGTAGTGTAAGTTACATATACTGAGGTCATGGAGGTGGTTCTAAAAGGGGTGGCTGGGGTCCGAGTGCTCAGGGCTTTGAGTGCATCATTCTGGGTAAGACAGGGAATCATTTAGCTTTTCTAAGGAATGAGGCCATGGGGGCTCCTGGTATTGATGGCTGCAGTCACTCTGGAGCAGCAAGGAAGTGAGGACAGCTACTGGTAGGTCAGCATCCTGGCCCTGACGGGAGGGGATGACAGCAGTGCGTCTGAAAGTCTAAGAAAAGAGAGTTCCCTCACTTTTTACAAATGGGTGGAGAGGAAGACGAAAAGGTGGGTGGTGAGAAGTTTTTCTGAAAGTGAGGCTTCCACTGAAGAGAGAGGTCATGAGGCTGTCACTTGGTTGGCCTGGATAACTGATGGTGGCAGAGAGGTCCAAGGCTCCCTAGCAACAAGGGCAGGCTGCCCTGCCTCTACCCGCTCACCCCCTTGGGTTGGGTGGTCCACAGTGCCCTGCCCCTGCTTGGGAGGAGATGAGGATGCTAATGGGACCGTCTCTTGGCTTTATTCCCCATCAGTTACTAATAAGGTGAGAGAGGCTCCATAGACGGGGTTTCTTACCAAAGCAGGACAAGAGTTTGGGGGCTGAGAGAACTATGCCAGTCTGGGATCTGGGAAGGAAAATGAGGAGATGGAGAAGGCTAAGGGGTTTAGGGGACAAGGGGTGGCCCTGGATAGTTCCAGTACCAAGGCAGTGGGAGTCGGAAGGTGGGAGGTGGGCCGAGAGATGTGGTGAGGCAGCAGTCGCAGAGGGATCCTAAGGGTGACCTCGCTTGGGGAGGAAAACCTTTTAGAAGCAGATGGACCGGGCTCAGAGGGCAGCCTGGTGAGCCCTGGGCTTCTCTCCATATTTAGGTTAAAGGTGACATTTTCACTTCTGAACTTGGATGGGAGGACCCTCCCAACCTCTCCCCTCTAAAGGGAGCGCCAACGGCCAATTGGTTATTTATTTCTTTCTAATCCTGTAGTTTTATGGGGCCGTAAACGAGGACAGCAGGGAATTAATGAAAAAGGTGTAGCCAAGACAAACAGCAGAGTCCTTGCCCATGTGGCACCCGGGGTCTAAAGGTATAGGTGATGCAATCCTGTGTCGTGTGCTCCTGCGAGGGCAGGGTGGAGCTGCCTGGGCATCTGGACGACCAGAGGTGGCTGGGAGGGACGAATGGCCTTGACCATCAAGGAGTGACTGAGGAAGGGTCTTCCACGGGAGCAGGGTGGTGGGCACAGGCAGGGTGCCGGCTGGTGCGGTGAGGCAGGGTCGGGCGTGTCCCGGAGGTCATCTTCACTTTGGAGAAGTAAAGGCAGGGGGTGCGGTTGAGGGGATGGTGCGAGTGGGCAGAAGCCTAGAATACAGCCGGCCAGTGCGGAGCTCTACAGGAAGCCACTAAGCACCTCCAGACGCAGGAGGCAGGCGCTGATGCAGGATGTCCGCCTTGAAGGGACCCGCCCCCGGATGTGGTTGGGGATGTGTTTGGTCCTGAAGAAATTAAGGGGGTCTCACCAGGAAGCATCCTCTGAAAAAAGTAAGTGGAAAATAATAATAATAATAATAAACTGGGCATCCGGGGACTTCAGCAAGGCCCGGAAGTCCTGTTCTCACCACTTTATTGGAAGTGTGACCCGGCAGAGGCTGGCGTGGGTTTGCAGCGGCAGCGGGCCATCTAATGCAGGCTGATGGGCGTGAAATCCCGCTGCAGAGAGGGGCGACTCACCAGGCGGCAACATTTTGTGCAAAGGATTCTTAAAATTCCTAAAGTCATCCTTGAAGATGTTAAGTGAGAGAAGCCAGCCACAAAGGCACAAACGCTGTATATTCCACTCACATGAGGCGCCTAGAGTAGTCACACTCTCAGAGCCCGAGAGGAGAATGATGGGTGTCAGGGACTGAGGGAGAGGGGAGGGGAGTTAGTGTTTAATGGGCACAGCATTTCCATTTGGGGAAATGGAGAAGTTCTGGAGATGGATGGTGGCGATGGCAGCACAACAACGTGAAAGTACTTACTGTCAGGGAACTGTACACATTAAAAATAGTTAAGATGGTATGTCTTGTATTTCACCACCACAACAAAAAAATGCATTAAGAAATCCTGATTTCACTTTGCATGGACTCTCTGTGCATCAATCTGGCTCTGATTTTTTTTTTTTTGGCCACACTCATGGCATGTGAGACCAAGGATCGAACCTGTGCCATAGCAACGACTGGAGCCATAGCAGTGGTGATGCTGGATCTTTAACTGCTAGGCCAGCAGGGACCTCCGATCTGCATCTGACCTTGATTTGGCTTCCTGAGCCCGGAGATGGTGGCTGACTGGGAGCCAGGCATCCTGTCACCATCTGGTCATAGTACCTGGATAAATACTACCCTGTTTTCAAGTCAGTCTCCTCTGAGTGGCGGCCAGACCTCCCGAGGCTGCTCACATCTGAGGGAAAAAGGTGAGTGTCCAGCCCTGAGCCTTCCAAGCAGAGGCTCAGGGTCTAAATCCTTAGCATCCACCCCTCCTCCCCCTTACCCACGACAGCAGAGACTCCACGAAGCAGAGGTAGATGGCTGGTCGCCAGCAGCTGGCTGTTTGGAAGAAGCATGGCTTTTGGAGGCTGATACCTCTGGGCTTGCATTACCATTAATGAGCAAGCTGCTCATGCCTTGCAAGCCTTAGCTCCCTGATCTATAAAATGGGCTCTATATTCTGTATCCCCCAGGACTGTGAGACTTCTATGAGGTAGAATATGTGAAACACAGAGAATGGTGTTTGCACAGAGTGGCTGTTCAACAGACACTGCTGAACTTCCCTAGCCTCCCACCACCTGTGCTTTGTTTTTGTTAGCAGTATGTGTTATAATGTGTTCAGGCTGCTATAACAGAAAATCACATATTGGGGGGCTTAAACAACAGACACTGATTTCTCATAGTTCTGGAGGCTGGGAAGTCCAAGATCAAGGGGCCAGCAGACTCTGTGTGGTGAGGACATGCTTCCTCTTGGATGACTGTGTCCTCATACGGCTGAAGGTTAGGAAGTTCTGTGGGGTCTCTTTACAAAGGCACTTATCCCATTCATGAGGGCACCATCCTCATGACCCATTCATCTCCCAAAGGTCTCACCTCCTATTACCATCACTTTGAGGGTTAGGATTTCAACGTATGAATCCGGTGGGGCGTGGGGGGAGGGGCAGACACAAACTTTCAGACCATAGGGTATAATTTAAGAAATATACAGAAAGCTCTTTTCTTTCCTTTGAGATCTGTAAGAGGGTGGATGTCCTTCTGCCATGGAGTTTCTGAAGCAGGGCAGGGATGGAACATCTTCTGAAGGCCCTTTAATCCTAAATCCTGATTCTCATAGGGTGGCCCTTTGATGTGAGGCAGCTTCTTTGGGACTGCCTTTTTCTGATTAAGTTCACAAATATCTTTGTAAAAGCCCCACATTCCACCAATGAATGGAGAGTTTTTTTTTTTTTTTCCAGCCAATCAGCAGCAGAGCTGAAGACCTCTGCATAGCTCTCAGCTCATATCCAGTCCCTTGCAGAGTTGAGGCCCAGGGTCGATGGCCATTGAGACAGGTGCTTCCACCCACCTGCACGCAGGTCAGAGTAACCTCCTTCCAGCTCCAGACCAGAGCCAAACAAGAGGAGGCAGGAGTAAGATATCTAGATTTTATTTTTAATTTAATTTAATTTTTTTTGTCTTTTTGTCTTTTTTAGGGCCATACCTGCAGCATATGGAGGTTCCCAGGCTAGGGGTTGAATCGGAGCTGTACCCACCATCCTACGCCAGAGCCACAGCATTGCAGGATCTGAGCTGCATCTGTGACCTACACCACAGCTCATGGCAACGCTGGATCCTTAACCCACTGAGAAAGGCCAGGGATCTAACCTGCAACCTCATGGTTCCTAGTTGGATTCGCTAACCCACTGAGCCACGACGGGCACTCCTTTAATTTTTTTTTTTTTAACTATAGTTGATTTACGATGTTCAATTTCTGCTGGACAGCAAAGCGAACCAGTTTTACATACATATACATTCTTTTTCTCATGTTCTATCATGTTCTCTCACAAGGCAGAGAACAAGTGATTGGATATATTTCCCTGTGCTATACAGCAGGACCTCATTGCTTGTCCATTCTAAATGTAATCGTTTGCGTCCACTAATCCCAAACTCCCAGTCCATTCCACTCCCTCCCTAGGTTGTATTTTGTATAAAGTAAAACATATGAGCACCAGGACATTCTGGAAGAAAAATACATGGGAAGAGGGAACGGTTTTACTTTTCATAGGCAATAAGTAGAAGTTGAGAGTTGCAGTGAGGTAAAAAGAGCTGAGAGAACAAAGTAAGTGTGGGGCAGATGCAGAGCAACGGGAGCCCTTGTGCACTGCTGGTGGAATTGTAAGATGGTGCAAAGAATATGGCAGTTCTTTAAAAAAGTAAACAGAATTGCCAGATCCAGCAATTTCACCCCAAAGAATTGAAAGCCAGATTTCAGAAGCATATTTGTCTATCCGTGTTCATAGCAGCATTATTCACAGACGCCAAAAGGTGGAAACAATTCGTGTCCATCAGTGGATGAACGTGATCCATCCATACAAAGGGATATTACTCAGCCTTAAAAAGGAAGGAAATGCTTACACGTGCTATGTGGATGAACCTTGACGACATTAGGCTGAGTGAAATAAGCCAGTCCCCAAAGGACAGATACTGTAGATTCCACTTATGTGATGTACCCAGCACGGTCAAACTCGTAGAGACAGAAAGCAGAATGGGGGTTACCAGGGGCTGAGAGGAGGGGAAACGGGTGCAGAGTTTCAGTTTCTTTTACTACAGTTAATTTTATTTATTTTTTTTATTTTATTTTGGTTTTTGTTTCTTTAGGGCCGCACCCACGGTCACACCCAGGCTAGGCGTCAAATCCGAGCTACAGCTACTGGCCTACACCATAGTCACAGCAATGTGGGATCCAAGCCGCTACCTACACCACAGCTCACGGCAACACTGTATCCTTAACCCATCGAGTGAGGCCAGGGATTGAGCCAGCATCCTCACGGATCTTATTTGGATTCGTTTCCACTGAGCCACAATGGGAACTCCCACTTATCTATTTTATATATAGTAGTGTGTATATGTTAATCCCAAACTAATTTATCCCTCTCCTACCTTCCCCCTTTGGTAACCAGAGTTTGTTTTCTATGTCTGCAGGTCTGTTTCAGTTTTGTATATAAGTTCATTTGTGTCATGTTAAAATATTCTACACATAAATGATATCATGTGATATTTGTCTTACTTCACTTAGTATAATAATCTCTAGGTCCTTTCTTAGTACTGTTAATTCTGAAAAAGAGCTGAGAACATGGATCTAGGCAGAATTGACCCTGGAGGTTGGGAGGGATGGGTGGGCTCTGATTTCAAAGGATGGCAAACAATCTTCTCTCAGATCCATGTCACATCCCTCCTCCTTCATGTCCCAGAGCACAAAGATGTCCCACTTTCTTGTGAGGCTGATTCTTACTAAAGAATTCTGGGTAATGGTCTCAGGACAACACAGCCGACACATCTGAAGGCAAGAACCTTGGCTGTGTGGTCCCAGGGTGGGGGCATCTGTGGCCACAGCAGGAGAATTTTGTGGTGGCAGCCCCTGGTACAGGGCACCAGCTGCCAGGCTGTCCTCTCTCTATAGACTTCCTCCTGGTCTCTCCTTTCTCTTCCCCAGACTTCATTTCCTCCTTGTCTGGTTGCCCAGAAAGTCAAAATTCCTCCCACTTCATTACGCACGACAAGGAGGCTCTGTGCCTGGCTGCTTGGGGAGGTGGGAGGCACAGCACACCTTTCTCTTCTGAGGAGACCCAGCCAGGCATCCCCTATGAGGATGTAGGTGCCGACTGGAGGATGCAGGGGACAGTCAGCCACCAGCCACTATCCCCATCATGTTCCCTGACCTGTTCTCTGGTGATGAGCGGTCTGGAGAGCTGCAGCTGTCAGGCCTCAGCTCTGCAAAACCTCAGGACCTGGGTTCTGTCCCAAAGCCTTGGGGGTGGTGTTCCCAGGCTGAGCTCCATGGACAACGTGGGGACTGCTTCTACCTTTGTTCCTTGCTGGTTCTGGGATTCTGGGGGTGGAAGCTCTCTTGTAGGCCCACGAACCCCGGTTCTGTTCCACCTTAGCTGGGTGCCTGGGCAAGCTGGCCCTTCTGCACTTTTTGTGAAGAGTAGAGATAAAAATGGCCCATCTTGCAATGGGGTCATTGCAAGAGTCAGTGAGATACTGTGCGCAAAAGAATGGGGTGTATAGCAAGTGCCTGGTGGTTATCACCGTGGTTGTGTCAAAGTCCCCGGGTTGAAGAGGGCCAGATGTGCCACATCAACAGGGAGGTCCAGCCCATCAGCACTCCACCACTGCTGTCCTGTTTCTGAGGATGTGAAGGAGGTGGGTCTGACTCCTCCACGGCCCTACCTCTCTCCCCGCCCCTCTGCTGCCTCCCTATGGGGTGGTTGCAGGGGCTGCGGGCCTGGTTCCAGTGACCCTACGCTCAGGAGCTGGGTTGGGGGCACAGCAGGACCAGCCAGGGAGACTCTGGCAGGTGATTTGGGAAGGGTGGGCAGGGCCCAGTGTCAGGCTGTTGTAGCCAACAACATACTGGGGAGGCTGTTAGGCAGTGCAGTGGGCATTTGTGAGTCTTCCTTGGAAGGTCTACAGAAAAGGAGAGAGATGTCTGTCTTTGGGAGCATGTTTAGACAACGCAGTTCCTGACATTGGGAGGTGGTTGGGATGGTGTCAAGTCCTTTGAGTCTGTTCAGTGCTCAGCAGAAGGTGCTCCCTGCCGTTGGATAGCATCCCTGAGACAAGATAACTGGGGCATTGGAGACCTTCCTTCTCAGAAGGAGAAGTGGGTTCTGAGGATGAATAGGAGCTTGAAAGTTGGACGACACCAGAGGAGGGCACTTTGGAACCAAAGAACGTGCCTGTTAATGCACCCATCTCTCTGTTCCTCATAGCCCTGGGCTCTTTGCCGCAACTCATGCTCCTCCAGGCCTGCTTGGTTTATTCCCAGCGGTTGAGACCTGGTCTCTTATGCCAGGCAGTCACCAGGGTTATTTTGAGGGCAGTACTCATTAGCAAAGTGTACAGACACCCACCCCCACCGCCCATAATCCACAGGTTCTGATGCTGGATGTCTTGGGGAGAGACAGAGTGTGTGGGCAGAAGGGAGTAGCCAGAGGACAAATGGGGTGTCACAAAGAGTCACAGGGAGACTTTCTAGGCTGGTGAATATGCTTATATTGTGATCATGGAGCTGGGTTCATGGGTATGTATGTGTCAAAGCATATCAGATTGTACACTTAGATAGGTGCAGTTATTGTGTGTGTGTTACTTCCATATAGCTTTTAAAAAGAGTATAAGTGCCTCAAAACTTCTAGTTGTTCATAAAAAAATGTTTATTTTTTCAGCATAAAACAAATACAGGATCACCAGAGAAATGGAGAAATTTCACAATTGCGAGTAAATCACATGTTCTTCTCCTCCTCCCCCTCTCCTTCTCCTCCTCCTTTTTTTTTTTTGTCGTTTTAGGACCACACCCATGGCATATGGAAGTTCCCAGGCAAGGGGTCGAATCTGAGCTGCAGTTGCCAGCCTCTGCCACAGCCACAGCAACTCCAGATCCTTAACCCACTGAGCAAGGCCAGGGATTGAACCTGAGTCCTCATGGATACTAGTTAGATTTGTTTCCACTGAGCCACCATGGGAACTCCCTCCTTCTCCTTCTTCTTCCTTTCCTCCTCCCCCTCCCCCTCCCCTCTCCCTTCACCTTCCCCCCCTCCTCCTTCTCCCCCCCCCCCCCGCCCGCCCCCGCTCTTTCTTTTTCTTTTGAGGGGGGATCATCATTACCAAAACCCAAAAGCTGTACCTGGGGCTCCTGCCCCCGCAGCAGGCAGAGTGGCTGTCTATTGAGTGGAGAGTCCCCTGGGGGTTTGGGGGCTTGCATCCTGCAGATGTTCACTTGCTTCCCTCCCGCCCCCAGGGAGTCTGAGGGGGAGACCCAGAGTCTGAATTGAAAGCCAGTGTGGCAAGTTACCCTGATGGGTAGGTCAGTCGACAGTCCAGTCTGCTTTCTGTGAAAAACGCTAAAATAGAGAGTCAGTCACAAAGCCCTGCGGGGGCTTGATCTTTTCTCCTTTGGCCCCAGCCACGCGAATAACTTTAGATACCGTGATGGGCTCGCAGCTGTGCTGAGACAGGTCCGGCTGACTGGCACCACTGCCGAGTCCCCTCTCCTCCCCTGTGACACTCGGTGCTGGCTACCTGTCGGAATTCCCCTTCCAAATGCCCCAAAGTTCCTGACATCTTTACTCTGCTGGCACTTAGGGCTGAGCCCACCTGCAGGGGTGATGTGGGGTGAACCAGGGTGAGTGGCTCCTGTCTCCTCCGCCGGAGAAGCCTCACCGGACTTGTCTCCTACTGGCTCAGGACAGCCCCCCTGGTGTGGCTGGCTGTGTGTGTACGTCCACGAGTGAATGTGTCTGTCCGAAAGGGGGCAGCTGGATGTAGGAATGTGCAGGGGAGGGGGTGCTGTGCTGAGGGTCGCACCCCTTAGGGACAAGGGACAGTAAGGGGACTTTACCACATGGCATCTTTTGGTCTCAGCCGCACCTGGGGAGCCTTACAAGACTACTAGAACCTGAGGCCTGAGTCCCACCCCCAGGGCTCTGACTTCACTGGTCACCAGGATTCTCCACAGCTCCCTTGAGGGCTTTGCTGCACAGCCAGGCTGGGAACCGCTGCTCACAGGACCGAGGACGGGAGGCCCTGGCCCAGGCTTGCCAGGGCTGGGCCCAGTCCAAGGGCTGAGGAAGCTTGTGTGGTGTATGAGGGAGGCTACCTGTAAGCTGTTTATTGCCTGCTTGAATTACTGGGTAAATATTGACCGAGGCTCCAGTGTCCTGAGAGCTACCTGTTGTTTCCACGGGCACAGCTCTGGTGAAGTGGGGGTACCTTTGTCTGGTCTGGGCTCTGCCAGCCAAGAGGTGGGTGGCACAGAGGCAGAGGGTCCCCCTGAGGGACCCAGTTCCAGGTCCTGAGTGGAGACCGGGCCTGGCAGGCAGGCAGGTTCATGTGCAGCCAGGAGTAAAGTGGCTTAACTTGCTCCCATGAGCTATGAGAACGTGGGTGAGTGTTTTAAGCAGTCTGGTCCTTGGGTCTCCTAATTGCTACAACAAGGATGCCAGCAGCTGCCTGCATTCTACTGTGAGGATGAAATGACATACCACAGGCAACATATCCATCACCCAGAAGTTGCTCAGTAAACAGGCGTTTCCTTTTTCCTGGACTGGAGAACTTGCTGGCTGCCTGGTCCATGGCATGTTCCTCTAGTCTTCCTGCTGTCGAGTCAGTGTATGTTACAGGGACTCTGATGGCTCTGGGGAACAGTTGGAGGAGGCAGAGCTCACTCTCTCCCTGGTAGGGGCTGAAATGTGCCCCCTGTCCCCAGATTCCAACATTGAAGTCCTATCTCTCAGGATTTCAGAACATGACTGTATTTGAAGATCAGGTCTTTTTTCTGTCTTTTTAGGGCTACACCCATGGCATATGGAGGTTCCCAGGCCAGGGGTCAAATCAGAGCTGCAGTTGTCAGCTTACACCACAGCCACAGCAATGTCAGATCCAAGCTGTGTCTGTGACCTACACCACAGCTCACGGCAATACTGGATCCTTAACCCACTGAGTGAGGCCAGGGATCAAACCTGCATGCTCATGAATATGAGTCAGTTTTGTTTCCTCTGAGCCACGATGGGAACTCCTGAAGATCAGGTCTTTAAAGAGGCAATTAAATGAAAACAAGGTAATTGAGGTGAGGCCTGATTCAGCATGACTGATATCCTTATAAGAAGAGGGGATCAGAACACTGACACACATAGAGTAGTGACCATGTGAGGACACAGGGAGAAGATGGCCAAGGAGGAAGACTTCAGGAGAAACCAGCCCAGCTGACACCTTGATCTCAGACTCTAGGACACCCAATTAAATTTGAATTTCAGATCAACAGCAAATAACCTTCAGCATACGTGTGCTCGGAATACTGTGCTGCATAGACCTGGGGTAAAACTTATCTGTTCATCTGAAATTCACATTTCGTTGGGCATTCTGTATTTTTTACGTGCTCAGTCTGGCAACTCTACTTACCAGCCATTAACATCTTGGGGAAATGCATCTGTTAGGCCCTTTTCAGAGAGCTGGTGTGGATGGCAAGAGGATGGCAAGCTCATGCAACTACCTCTTGGTGGTGACCAGTGACAAAGATTCCGCTTGACCAAACTTTGGTCAGCCTCCTGAACCTTCTCCCGGGTTCCTCTCTGTGCTTCCTTGTAAAACCTAGTTTTAGCCAGAACCCTGCCGAGTCAGTTTAACCAAATCCCACAGCCTCAATATCTGATCACCCTTGACACCTGATCAGGCTCCCCCACCCCCAGGTGATGTCTGATCACCGGTCCTGCTTTTAGCAAGAATCTTGTTAGGTCAATTTAGCAAGATCCTCCCTCAGCCCTGAGGTTTCCTCTCAGTCATTTTCTAGCAACTGACCCCCCAGTAGGCTCCTTGGCTGTAAATCCCCACTCGCCAGTGCTGTGTTCAGAGTTGAGCTCATCTCTCTCCCCCACTATGAAATCCCATTGAAGTGGTTCCTACATCCGTCGTGATCATCTGAATAAAGTCTACCTCCCCATCTTTAACAAGAGCCACTGATTACTTTTTCTTTAACAGCAATGCAGTAGCCCAGATGGGTCATTTTGTATGGACTGGTTCACCAGCTGAGTTTTATCTGTCATGAAACAGCTTAAAAAAAAAAAAAAAAAAACCACAAAAAAACAAGGAAGCCTCGTTCTCACTGATCTGGTGGCTTTTACATGAAACATGCGTGTAAGGCTTCTGTGCTGGCCTCCTTTCTCAAAATTTTTGGCAAAGATGACCAAAAAATAGCTTCTGTAGAAATTATTTATTTAGTATTAATGGGGCAAAGTTAGATCTTGGCCAGACAGTTTAAGTAAACAGGATCATTCCACATGGAGTTGTTTGAAACCAGAGATTTCCTGTGACCCCCAGAGTTTTAACAAGAGCAAGAGAAGTTATATTTATAGGAACCCGGTTAATTTTATCCCCCACCCTCGCATGTAATCCCAAATACAACAAATCCTGGAACATCTGAAGACAGTGGCCTGTGTGATGGATGGGGCCAGGAGGTGACCCCTTGATGCAATTGTGTTGATAAATTGGGGGCTGGGTGAGGTTGTCACAGTGAGACTGGGGGCAGATGCCAGCGGGTAGACAATATTTTCAAGAAGCTGCAAACACAACCAATTAATAAAAACATTAACCCCCAGCACACAGTGTGTTTCGGTCAAGTTTCTTGGAGGGTTTGGCAAATCTCTCCTGACCTCAGCAGCTTAAAAGAATTCCCAGGCAGAGCTGGAAGCAGTGTGGCTTTCCTATATTTCTTCTTGAGCAATCCAGCATCTTTGAGTAAATCCTCACCCTTTGCTCAGGCACTTGGTGGAAGCCCCTGTTGGAGGGGCTGTCAGTTGGATAGACACCTGGAAGATGGCCATTAGAAATTTCTCCTCCTCGAGGACCTCCTGGTCAGAGCTTGGGAACTAGGAGAGATTTCCAAAGGCAGAGAGAGGATTCCCCAGTCCTAAGAGAGAATTATCAAAGTGGTGGGGGAAAGAGCTTCAGAAGATCCACGTATCAGTCCTGGTTGCGTGTGACCTTGGGCGAGTCACCTGGATAGTCCACAAGGGAATAATATCACTGATTCTGCCGGCTTGTTCTGAGGGATTTCTGGTGAGATAAAGTATGTAAGTGAAGAATAAATTGTTACTGTCAAAAGCACACAGCACTGGTGAGTGGGGATTTATAGCCAAGGAGCCTATTGGGGGGTCAGTCCGAGTTGAGGCACGTCTTTGGACCTAGCACAGTGCCTATGGGGACCTCAACGGGTCATTCTCTGAAAGGCCCCATGATGACATCCGGCCACACCTGAGCACAGCCTCACCGGTGACCTGCCATCTCTTCCTGGCTCTCAGGTCACCAATGGTCCTCCCTTCAGCCAGTGTTTATCTGACTACAAGTAGCATGGCTTTTCAATGGTAGAAAAGAGACAGGAAGGGAAAATGCTCCAATGCACTGCAAATAGGGTATCAGTGAGGCTTGTGTCAGGCATTTTATACACATCCATGTGTGTGTGGTATGTATTGGGCTGCAATTAAAAAGATGGTTCATGTCATGAATTGTGCTTTAAAAAAAAAGATGAGTATAAATATATATATATATATATACATAAATGATAAAAAAGGCTTTACCAAACTCCAAAAAAAAAAAAAAATCAAAATGCAGCTTTAGGCAAAAAAATAAAAATAAAAAAATAAAAATAGGATTTCATCGCTTGGGCAGCTTTGAGGCCAAAATCCAGCCAAGTCAAGGAGCCCAGAAATGCCTTATGTTTTGTTGTTGTTGCTGTTTTTTTTTTTTTTTTTTTTTTTTTGTCTTCTTAGGGCCTCACCTGTGGCATATGGAAGTTTCTGAGCTAGGAGTTGAATCAGAGCTGCAGCTTCCAGCCTGCAACACAGCCACAGTCATGGCAATATTGGATCTGAACTGCATTTGCAACCTATACACAGCTTGCAAGAAAGCTGGATCCTTAATGCACTGAGGGAGGTCAGGGATTGAACCCACATCCTCATGGATACTATGTTGGGTTCTTAACCCAATGAGCCACAGCAGGAACTCCCCAGAAATGCCTTCGTGGTTTGAGTCACCAGACATGACACCCACACTGTGATTTGAGACAGGTCTGAATCCCAACTCTCAGCTTAGTAGCACTGAGCCTCTCTGAGCTTCTCTTTCTAAAGCTCAGTGAGGTGGGCTGGCTTCCCTGAGCTCTAAGGCCTCTTCCAGTGCTGACGTACTGGGGTTCAACATCTCCTCGGCTTTCTTAGGGAACTGGGTGGGCTTCTTCAGTGTGGGAGGGGCTGAGCCCAAGGCCATGCTGCTCCTCTCATGCTTGAGGACCGCTGCTCTGGGGGGCACCACCCACATCTCTCCTCTCCACTCCCTCATTCTGGGCTCCCAAGGGGGCCTCCAGTATCCGGAGTATGTGGAGATGGAGATGCTTTCCAAACATTCCTCCTTTGCTTCTCAGGGAGTGGTTTTCACCCATCTTGGACAGTTTGGGCTGGCATTCTGGTCGGCAGCAGGATTGGCAATCCCAGATGGCTCCTGACTTTGACCTCCTGTGGGGCTCTGTCAACAGCCTGTCCATCACTGAGATGCAGGCATCTGTGTTCACCTGCTTCTGGTGCCAAGCAGAGGCTTTTCCCCAATTCCATCCTTCTCTGTCTCTCATCTCTCACTTTCCTTCCTAAACTTCCTCTCCCCACTCCCTTTCTTTTTTTGGCTGTAACCACGGCATGCAGAGGTTCCTGGGGCCAGGGATCAAACCCACGCCACAGCTGTAACCAGAGCCACGGCAGTAACAAATACTGGATCCTTGACCCACTGAGCCACGAGGGAGCTCCCTATTCTTCCCTTTGTTTTCCATTTAACCATGCTGTTTCTGAAGCAGCTTCCTACTTTGTAAATAGACTTAGCTGGTGGTGTATTTTTATTTTGAAAAAAAATTTGCAGATAGATAAGTAAAGACAATCTGTGAAACTGTACTGCTTCAACAATTGCTTGTTGTGAAATGTTACGTAGTTGTTGAAATGGAGCTTACCTCAGCCTGAGTGTTCTTTTTTCCTTTCTTTTCTGTTTTTTTGCCTTTTCTAGGGCTGCTCCTGCGGCCTAGGTTCCCAGGCTAGGGGTCTAATCAGAGCTACAGCTGCTGGCCTACACCACAGCCACAGCAACATGGGATCCGAGCCATGTATGTGACCTACACCACAGCTCATGGCAATGCCGGATCCTTAACCCACTGAGCAAGGCCAGGGATCGAACCCGCAGTCTCATAGTTCCTAGTCGGATACATTAACCACTGAGCCACAACGGGAACTCAGAGCCTAAGTGTTCTTACCCTGTGTTTTGACTTCTTATGATCCTTGAATCTGAGGCTTATTCGTCTGGAACAGCTTCCCATTTCTTTTGAGGAGAGGGTGGGGATAGTGCTTTCCTTAGAAATTGCCTTCAGTGATAGTCGACTAAACATTTGAAGACTAAGTAGCACTAAAGTGGGAATCACCTCAAATGAAAGTAATCAGAAATCAATCTGTAATCAGAAATCAGCTGTTTTTTTTTTCTAGAGTGACTATTTTACCATCTCTTCTTATAACCCCAGTAAAGATGCTATTCCTGAAATTTTGTACTTTGTTAACAAAAATGCCTGCCTGCACCCTGCTCCCCCACCCCTGACCATACTGGAAGCAGAGTTGGACCTGCCAAAGCCACCTGAGTTAGCCCTGAGCCTCTGAGAAGCAGATGCCAAAGGAGCTTAATGCCTGTGGGAGAAAAATGGGGAGGAGGCTGGGACAGCTGGGAGAGTTGTCAGTCTGCAGAGCAAGTCTAGGTGGAGTGGAGGAGAGGGAGAGAAGCCAGGTGGGAGATTTTAGACTCACAGTTGGTCAAAGGCAAGTTTAGAAGAGAACAGAGGGGTCTTGAGCTCAGCTGCCCATCAGAGGCATCTGGATGTTGCAGGGATCTTGCCTAGCGCTCCGCATCATTCAGCCATTGGCTGGAAGCAGCCCCTGGGAAGTGGGAAGCGTGGCCTTCATGTAAATATCGTCATGCATTCAGAGGCCGGCACTGGGGCCCCTGGTCAGGCAAGCCCTCTGTAGCAGGGGGTCTGCAAGGTGCATTCTCATGGCCCCACTGCCTGATCTGGCCATTTTTTTTAACGTACTTGAGAATCTCCTGCCCTCTATGCTTCCTTTTCCTTTTTCTTCCTTCCTTCTTCCCACCCTCCCTCTTTCTTTGGCCACCCCTGTGGCATATGGAAGTTCCGGGGCCAGGGGTTGAATTGGAGCTGCAGCTGAGGCTTCTATCACAATCACAGAAATGCCAGATCTCAGCTGCATATGTGACCTATGCTGCAGCTTGTGGCAACACCTCCTTAATCCACTGAGCAAGGCCAGGGATCAGACCCGTATCCTCACGGACACTATGTCAGGTTCATATCCTGCTGAGCCACAGTGGGAACTCCTATGCCCTCTTTTCATAAAGATGCTTTTACAGGGGCAGGGACTTGCTGTTTTGTTTCTGGTTACTAGCTGCAGAATCCACAGATCAATTGTGTTGCTTACAGCACAGCAAATGGACCGCCTCCAGGGTTGGGTTCCCCTGTTCTAATTGATGGAGAAAGCAAACAGCGCTGGGCATGGCTGTGTGCGACTGGTGCATTATGGAGTTCCAATGGGGTTACTCATGCTACCCCAAGTTTACCGACCTGATGGCATCCTGGGCTGTACATTCTCAGGGAGCAGATTCAGGTCACTCCTGCAAGGATGTGTGCATATTTTGTGATCCCCAGTGCCTGGGAGGATAGCCCAGCACTTGGGACCTCTCTGCCCCTTGGCAATTTAGGTGCATTTGGCTCCCATGCTGTTTCCCAACCTGGGTAAGCCCTGATTTCTGTGGATGGCCAGCCTTACTTCCTTATGGCCCTCATCTCTGCCCCTGTGTCCATGTGTGTCAACTCCATTCAGCCTCCTGAGACCTGGCACCACTTCCCTTACACGAGCAATCTAATGACACGTGTATTTTGCAAGGTTCGTAAATTGGCTGAGGACTTGGCTTCACGGTTGGGTTCACGACATGGACAGACTGCTACCATCTTGCTTTCCTGTCCCCCCTTAGCCTATGTCCTTTCCCCAAACCTGAGTTCTCTGCAGTATCTGGGCCCTTCTGCTCTAGGGAGAGCAGCCTCCTATGCTCTGAGGGTTCCTCTCCTGAATGCCTCCTTACCCCAAGGCTGCCTTTTCCCAGCCCCTGGATTCTGGGCAGGAAGTCTCCATCCCCTTGTAATCATTTTCTGTACAGCCTTTTTTTTCCTTCCTCAAAACAATTTCAAACTTACAAAAGAGTTGCAAAAATAGTACAAAGAACTCCCGCATACCCAGATTCCCCAAAGTTAACATCTTAGAGGACCACAGTACAATGAGCAAAATGAAGAAATTGACATCGATGCACTTTCTTATCTAATCTGTGGGTCTTATTCAAATTTTCCAACTGTTCCACTAACGCCCTTTTTCTGGTGCAGGATCCAGTTCAAGACAGGCTCAGAGCTATATTTAGTGGCCGTGTGGTCTTAGTCTCTATTAATCCAGATTCAAAGTCAGAGTTCAGCAACCTTTTTCTGTTAAGGACCAGAGAATGGATATTTTAGTCTTTCCAAGCCATGTGACCTCTCTCACAATTATTTTTGTTCTAGGTGAATAGCTGCCAGTCTAGGCCAATGGAGTCTGTAGATGGAAATCAATAGTTCTCCCAGTATATTTCCCCATTCACAGTGCCTGATGACCATCTGCATTCATTCAGAGTCTTCTAAGCAAACTGTTCCAGTGAATGACATGTTCACAGGTGAAGGCATTGGTCATGGCTCAGCATCCTTGTGAGGAGCAAGTGTTTCCAGGGACTGACAGCGTGGGCAGTGGGGCAAGTATGGAGCCTGGGCTGTCTGCTTGCTGCCATCATTTAGATATAGGCTTGGCCCTGCCGTCCCATTTCCCCCTCCCCACACCACCAATCCTATCACCAGGGGAGCAAGCTGTTCTTCATATTTCCTCTTCCTCCAAGCGAGACCCTCGACCCTCAGAATTCCCGACAGGGGAGTCAGCTGAGGACGGTGGGAGAGGGCGAGGGGGTTGGGGAGAGAGGGATGGAGGGGCAGCCCTGCGTCTCCTTAGCAATCAAAGCCGGCATTGTTCTCAAAGAGTTAACCCGCATACCAGGCTTGCAATTAGCAAGGAATAATGGGGTGTGATGGGTGTAGAACAACGGCTGGGACTGATTTTCAGCCCCGCAGTGAGAAACCGCCCTGCTGATTCCCCTTCCTTATTTCCTGGTAACTTGCAGGCGGCAGGCTCAGCAGAGCAGAAATCCTTGGGGTGGAGGAGGGGAAGGCAGGGGAGCAATCTGTCTTTGAATAATTTAAACAATGCAGCCCAGCCAAGCTAAATGGAGCTTATCAAATGTTACACCTCTTAAAGCTGCAATCAGAGGCGGCAGGATATTAACTGTAAAGCCCTCCTGCTCAGAGGGAAACCGAGGAACAGACCTGCTACTCACGGGAAAGGAAGAGGTAGCAGGAGAGAGAATTGGGTCCAGTTCGAAGGTCAGATCAATAGCACAAAGGAATAAGCAGATACCGAGGGCAGGACAGGGACAGCATTTACTGGGCACCTACTATATACAGGGATGACTGACCCTTTTACACAGGACATTTTCTTTCGTTATCTCAGTTCTAAAAGGCATGTGTTGCTATTCACATGTACTTTTAAACAGAGAAGCAAATCACTTAAGACTTATTCAATATTTCAAATGCTAGAAAACCCTAACCACCAACTGGCCTGAGCAAAGGGATTTTTTTTTTTTTCATCATGTAGCAAAGATGTTTAAGGGTAGCTTGATTTGGGGCTCAAACCATGTCACTAGGACCCCATTTCTCTCCATGTCTTGGCTCTGCCCTAGGCTGAATTGGCTATAGGCTCAGCCTCCTTGGAGAGGTAAAATGACAGCAGTGGGACCCATCTCTGGTTCTCTGAGGTTCATGCTCAGCGAGGAAAAATAACTCTCTTCTCTAAGATTTGAAGCAGTTTTCATTTCCGGTCAAGATGGAATATCAGGGACCAGATTCACCTCCGCCTTGAACAACTAAAACCAGGACAAAATATCTGAAACAATGGCCTTTAGACAATGAATAACAGGCAGTACAAAACAGGGATTCCTGAGAAAAGGAAAACAGGAGTTTCTAGGCTATAACACCAAAGGGGAGACCCAGGTGGATCTTGGCAGTGTCCAGGGGGAGGCCATGCACCTGGAGTTCACAGGACAGTCTAGTGGAGAGGAGAGAGCTGCCCAGAGAGAGTGCTTTGGAGGGCTCCAGAGGGTCCTCCTCCGGTATGCAGCAGAGCACTGATGGATGCATTCATGTAAGGGAACTACTGGAGGTGAGGGAAGAGCCTCTTAAAGGAATAGACATGACCATCCTCAGAGCTCACCCAGATCAGAAATGTTCACGTTCCCACCAGACAGAGTGAAAATCTAGTAATACTTCGGGCATTGGGTAGAGTACTCAGAGGGTCACCATCTCTGTAGGGGCCGTAAGTCTGAATAGCCCTAGACTTAAGGCTGCTGTGGTCTGAACTAGCAAGTCTTACAAGCATGCCTTGAAAGTAACAGGTTGTTCCCAAGCAACTTAACTGAATCTCAAGAACATTAGAAGGAATACAAACATATCCAGCACTTGAGAAGTTAAAACTCACAATGTTGCTTAGTCAATTAAAAATTACCAAACATGCAATGAGGCAGAAAAATATGACCCACAATGAAGAGAAATCTATTGATTATATCAATCAATAGAAACAGACCAAGAAATTACACAGATGACAGAATTAGTGGTAGACAAAGACATTAAATAATTACTATAAGTATATTCTATAGTTGAAAAAGATAAAGAAAACCATGACAATGACGTGGAAGACAAAAAATTCAGATACAACTTCTAGTGATGGAAAAAACTCAATGTCTGAGATGAAAACAAGATTTATAAGATTAACAGCGAATTAGACACTGCAAAAGAAAATATTAGTGAACTTGAAGAAATAGCAGTAGGAACTATTTGATATGAAATACAGAGAGAAAGACTAGAAAATCTTCGAATATCAGAGAGTTAGGGTTCAATTCAAGTGGCCTAACATACATATAACTAGAGTTCTGAAGGAGGGCAGATGGACAGGAACTTGTGCCTGGAAGATGCTCAGTTGTTGAATAAGTGATGACCCTGTTGCTTTGTGACCTTGAATCTCTTCTACTCTATGAAGTTGGGTCTCATAATGATGGTAATAATAACGATGAGTGTGAGAATGATGTATTCATTGGTCACATACAATGTGAGAATATGTATAATTTTTCATTTTACCCTTGTAACAACCCTGGAAACCTGTCACTATCCTCACATTACAGATGAGGAAGCAGGCATGTGGAGCCCGTTTGTCTCATGAAGGTGTAGCTGGAACAGATATCGTGGGAGACAATGTGATTGTATAAAGTCACATAGTTTTGTGAGACCATGGACCCTGAAGATGATTTGAGCTAGAAAAGGAACAGTAAGAATCAAGGCACACCTCTTGTTTTAGCTCTCAATTAATTTCTGAACGTGGTGAATCTTTTCTTATCTCTGGTCATCATGTTTCTTTCCTATAACATCAGGATGTTGGAAGCTCCCCGGATGAACATTCGAATCATTTGTACTTGTTTCCATCATTTATGTGTATATCCCCCTCCCCCCCAGGGCTCATGTCACTTGGGTGAGAGGTGTCTCTTGAGTGGTGTGGAAAATCAGAGACCAGCACCCTAGCTAGGGCCACGTGAGAATAGTCATTATGTTGGAGACTTGGTCAACTATCGACAAATACCTACATTGCTAGTCATTGAGGCACTAGGTAATAGCTCCATCGGATAACTGTCAGGATGGGGAGGGAGCACACAACCAGATCAGGTGACAGGTGACCCAAGAATTGTTGGTAGAAGATTCAAAGGCAGCACAGCCCTGAACTTAGGCATTTGGAGGGCTAGACTTTGTAGAGGACACTTTTTCTTCTGTGGGATCAGGAATCTGTTTTTCTGTACATCTGGACCTGTAACCTTGGCAGCCATGTTTCCCATCTCACTCCTTTGGGACAATATATTCCAGAAAGATGCTTTGGTGAGAGAGAAGAATGAATGGGACTCATTCGGAGAAGCTTGGTAGTGAGATGGAGAGCGTCCCAGAGTCTTTCTTTTCAATGGCTATGTTTTCCCTGCATTTCTGCCATGAGATCCTAGAAGAGATTCTGCACCTTGTCGTAAATTCTCCTAATGGCTTAAGCCAACTTCAGCTGAGTTCTGTAATGTGCAACCTAAAGTCTTAATTTTCTCAGGAGTCAAGCTAGGATTATACTTGGACATCCAGGGAGACTCACTGCCCCCTAACCTCAAGAAGTGTTAAAGATGGCAGTGCAGATCTGCTTTCAGATGTATCAGGTGTTTGGGGCTGGCAGGATGTACACAAAAGCTCATTCAATAAAATGGGAGAGATATCATCCAACCCCCCCAACTCCTTATTCTAAAAATAATGCAGATAGCACACATATGTTCTTTGCAAGAAAAACACATTTCAGTCTATGCACACAAGTCCTTTTTCAAATTTAGTGGCTCTTTTGGATGCCAACTGAATACAACTCCAAGGACTTGAAGAGTCATTAAATAATTTTTGACATCAAAAACATTTTTTCTCACATTCCCTGGTTTTCTTTGGACGCAAGGATTGCTGAGTTTTGAACTGTAGAAAATAAAAGTATGCTTGATTTACCCTGGTATAAAGTCATTTGGGTTATTCTATTATAGTAGCCTTCAGTTATGGAGCATTGGTTTATACATGAGGTCTTCATAGCACTAATATTCTAATAAAGGGCCCTCCTTGAAAACGTAACTTTAAAAAAGTTAATAATGTTTGATGACCCTAAAACTGCACACAGTTCCTTGATTCCCTAAATAAAGGGTACTATATAACTTTTTCTTGATGATAAGGAATCATCTTGGTAAGCATCATTTCTTGTACTTGAAAATAAATGACACAATGATGTTCTCCAACACCATTGAGATCACGCAGCTATTTGCCCTTAAGCTAAGTTGCCATATCAGTCTGCTTCTCATGAGTTAAGTTTTAGTAAATTCACTTTTTAGGCGGTCAGCTCTCAGATTCTGCTAACATTAGTGTGTTTGTCTCTCCAAGGACCCCCTCCAGTTTGCTGACACCAAGACAAACACATGTGTGTGTGCACATAAACTCACACCCACACTTACTCCCTCCAGCACGAGCACTCTTAGGTTGCAGAGTTGGCTTTATACCTGTGATCATAACTGGATGGTGTCACATGGGCCACGTGGAGGGGAGCAGCGTGGTGTATTTGGAGCAGCGTTTCCTTCTGGTGCCTGTCCCCGAGCCCTCCCTCTGGGCTCCACATCTTTGCTGCCCCACAGGCCACTCCAACTTCCTTTACTTCTGGCTCCTGAATTTCCATCATGGCCCGGATTCTGGTTCTGCTTCTTGAGTTGCTCTTCTGAGAAGTGGACTTTGGATCTGCATGTTCTTGGCCTTTGCCAAGTGCTGTTTTCATTCACTCTTCCAGTCACCTTTTCAGGCATTTAATTCTCCCCTTCCTCCCCCCCAACCCCGCTAACTCTCAGACTTCCCTTTACTACACATGCACAGTCCCAAGCATCTGTGGATCTCCCTTTGTCATTAAAATAATTTTTAATCATTGATATGGTTTTTAAATTTAAAAATTTTTTATTCTTAAATTTTTTAATTAAAAATTAACATTAAAATTTTATTTTATTAATTTTAAATTGTATTTTTCTAAATTTAATTCATTAAAATAATTTTGACTGGCTACACAGACTTCACTCACATTGTCTCAGCTCGGGCTGCTATAACAGGACTCTCATAGACTGAGTGCTGTAAACAACAATTATCTCTCACAGTCCTGGACACTGCGAAGTCCATGGTCAACATGGTCAAGTTCTGTGAGAGCCCGATTTCTTGTTCCTCACATGGTTGAGAGACACAATTTTGAATCTTTTCCTCTTTTTTTTTTTTTTTTTTTTTTAATGTTTTTGGCTGCACCTGCAGCTTATGGAAGTTCCTGGGTTGGGGATCAAACCCCTTAGCAGCGACCCAAGCAGAGACAAGGCCAGATCCTTAATCCACTGTACATGGCAGGAACTCCTCTTCCTCTTTTTATGAGGGCACTGATCTCATCATGAGGTCCCTACCTTAACAACCCAATCTATCTCTAATTACCTTCCAAAGGCCCCACTTCCAAATACCATCACACTGGGGATTCAAGTTTCAACATAGGAATTTTGTGGAACACAGACATTCAGTCCATAATAAATACATATATAGCTCTTTGCATAACAAAGTTATAAATAATTTGGCCTGTTATAGATAGCGAACAATGCGATATGGATCTACCATCAGCACAAACCCAACAGTTGTGAGTTTCAACATTTTCTTCTCAGCATTTTATAATTGTTATTAACTCATACTGTTTCTAAATTTCAGTTTCTCACAATAGCATTTCCTCCCTGTAAACTTATTATATTTTTGGCTAAAGTATTTTATTTTATTGTTGTTTTTGTCTTTTTGTCATTTCTTGGGCTGCTCCCACGGCATATGGAGGGTCCCAGGCTAGGGGTCTAATCAGTGCCATAGCCACCAGCCTACGCCAGAGCCACAGCAATGCGGGATCTGAGCCGCGTCTGCAACCTACACCACAGCTCACGGCAATGCCGGATCGTCAACCCACTGAGCAAGGGCAGGGACCGAACCTGCAACCTCATGGTTCCTAGTCGGATTCGTTAACCACTGCACCACCACGGGAACTCCGGCTAAAATATTTTAAAGTAAATCACAGCTATCATAGCATATCACCCCTAAGTATTTCAGAATGTGTCTCTAAAAAATAAAATAATTTTCTTACATAGTCAAGAAATTAGTAATAGTCACTTAGTATTCTCTAGTACCTATTGTGTATTCAAATGTCTCCAAATGTCTTCCTTGGAGAAGGAAGGCAAGTGCTCATGGTTGAACTTGATCACCGATGCTTTGGCTTCTGTGCCAGATTCCACTGTACCCTCTCTGCCCCCTACCCCTTGCCATCCTCCCCTAACCCTAACCCTAACCCTGATTAGTAGGGGCAGGAGAAAAGGACGATGTCCATGTTTCTGGTCTGGACAACTAGATGGATGTTAGTGTCCACTATGGGAGGGAAGGAAAACAGTTTGAAGAAGAGATGTGGGAGTTCCTATTGTGGCTCAGTGGGTTAAGAACCCAACTAGTATCCATGAGGACGTGGGTTCGATCCCTGGCCTCACTCACTGGGTTAAGGATCTGGTGTTGCTGTAAGCTGTGGTGTATGTCGGCACCTGGTGCTCCAATTCAACCCCTAGCCTGGGAACCTCCATATACCTTGTGTGTGTCCCTAAAAAAAAGAAAAGAAAAGAAAAAGGGATGTGGATGGTGGGGATCAAGAAGGATGACTTTGTCCTTGGAAATGTCAAAGTTAAGGTTTGTAGAGTGGCTGTATTTTGTGCTACCTCTTAGCAGTGAGTCAAATCCAGGTGGTCGAGCATGCATGCCTGAAGCTCTGGGGGTTTTAACCTGACCCAAGATATTTTCCAAGTGCTGAGAGCAACAGAGGAGAGGAAGTTTCTCCAGAGGATGAAGGTGGTTCACAGTTAAAGATTTCAAAGGGGCTGAGGGGACTTAGGGCAGTCACATCCTACAAGCAATTAGAGATTGAGAATCGGAGCCACTTTGTCATCTTCCCAGCCTGGGAGAGGGTTCTGGAGAAAACGCTTCTAAAAATCCTGCCTCAAAATCAGAGCAAATAGCCTTCCTATATCCTTGTGAACACATAGGCATGTGCATACGTGTTAACACATGCACACGTTAGCCTGTGCATAAACACACAAACACACATGCTGGCACATGGCTATAACTGACCTCCCCCCACACACATACAGAAACACACACACACACACACACACACACACACACACACACACACACACACACACCAGTGCACTTGTTCAGGTAAGGTCCTCAGCCTGTGGCTGCAAGAGTGCTTCCCAGTTCCTTTCTCTCTTGCCCTTGCCTGGAGTTTATGGCACTTGGAAAATGTCAAGTGTGGGAGGCCTTTTAGTCTTGGGTTAGGTTAAAACTCCCTCCACATATTTGGAGGGCGTCCAGGCCCAGCAAGCAGGCTCACGAAGCAGATAACGGTGACCTTGCTGGTGAGGGAGGACAGCCCAGCTGAGGCCAAGGAGCCATGCAGGCTGAGCTGAGGTCACTTCCCCTCCCCCGCTGCACCTGGGGTGGCTCTGATGGCAAAGACCCTGGTCCAGAGTTGGACCTGAAGACACGGCTCTGCTCTCAAGGAGGGGGTGAGAGGCCCACGCTGGCCCTGCAGGTGCGGGGGGAGGAGAGTCCATCTCTCCCCTGGGACCCCACAGGCTAATGGTCCAATGTCAACCTCCTCAACTTCCCAAAGGTACCAAGCACCTCTCCAGAATGGTGCCAGCCTCTCCTTGCTAGTGAGGCTGTGTCTCGATTCTCAGCTCCAAGGCCCCACTAGGGCAGCTCAAGTCTCAGCATGACCAGCGTGTAGCTGGAGGCCACGGAGGTCCTCTTATCCAAATGGAGTCCCCTCTATGTCCACCTCCTTCAAGGGGCCAGGTTGTCCTGTTCAGTGACCACAGGGCACAGGGCTCTCACTGCCTCTGGAAGCAGCCCCTGGCAGAAGTGAGCTCTGCCAGCTTCATGCCCCTCTGTCACTTCCATTCACTCCTCCTGACTGTGCCACTCGGGCTGGGCAGGACAGCATTTCCACACTTGAAAACAGCTGGCATTCACGCCACGGGCAAATACTGATAGGCCACTTGCAAGATGCCGGGCCCAGGGCTGGGAGCTGAGGGCAGACGTGTGCTTGGTGGTCTGGTGGATGGGTGGACAGGAGGGGAGGGTGATGACGTGGGGGCTGGGGGTGTCAGAGGGCTGGGGGAACCTGGGCGGGGGGCTATGAGCCCAGAGGAGAGGACAGCCAGCCGTGTGCTGGAGGTCATGCCAGGGTCCCTCAAGTGGAGGTGCCCTCTAACAGAGGGAATGGGTGTGCGAAGGTGGGGGTGCAGCCTGGCACCTGCACAGCAGGTGATTCAGGATGTGCAGGTCATAGAGAGCGGCCTTGGGCATCAGTTGGACTTCATCCTGTGGCTCAGGCGGGGGCGAGGGTAAGCATAGACCACAGAGCTTTAAGTGGGGAGAGGCAGGCTCAGGTATGGATTTTAGTGAGGCCACACCCACTGACAGGAGGAGAAGGCATTTCTGGAGCATCCTCTGGCTGGAGAAGGGAGTCCAGGAGGGGCTGCTGGAGGTGGCTGGGCTGGAGGTGTGGGCTGCCTGGGCTAAGGTGGCGGCTGTGGGTGGAGTTGAGTGGTAACATATGAGTCCAAGGGAGGTGGAAAACTTCTCCAGAGCCTGCACGTACTCACAGGCCATAACTTTGAAGCACTTCACTGGCCGGCTTGATCTTCCGGGTTGAGCTCCTGTTTACAGTTTGGGGAAACTTCGGTCGTGCTGCCCAAAGTGGAACACAGGATTTCAGATCATGTCTGCACGGTGTGGAAAAACTTGGCCCTTTATCCCTCCCTCTGGTCTATCCTTTCTGCCACTGAGATGGTTGTCCTCGACCTGGTGGCTGTAGCTCACAGTTGCTCATAGAGACTCACACTGTCTTCTCAAGGCCTCAAACCCTCACTCGGCATGGCTCAAAGCTGTGCACCCCTGCTTGGAACTTGGGCAGCTGGTTTTTAGAACCTCTTAACAGGAACTCACATTTATCATTTTGATTTACATTTATTTCTATCGATAATTCAATTTTCTTCGATTCAGTGCCCCCACTTACACCCCTTTGCTCAGAAGAGGTAGAAGCCCTGGGTTAGAGGCCTCCAGGTTTGGCCCCTGAGTTGATATGTGATTTTTATCTACTGTGTAAAAAAATAATAATAACGTCTTTTTCATTCTATAAGGTTTGAAAGGAGAATTATATGCTTTTTGTTTGTTTGTTTTTTGTCTTTTTGCCTTTTCTAGGGCCACACCCAGGGCATATGGAGGTTCCCAGGCTAGGGGTCAAATCAGAGCCAGAGCCACAGCAAGGCAGGATCCCAGCCACATCTGCAACCTACACCACAGCTCACGGCAATGCCAGATCCTCAACCCACTGAGCGAGGCCAGGGATCTAACCCGCTACCTCATGGTTCCTAGTCGGATTCGTTAACAACTGAGCCATGACGGGAACTCCCAAGAGAATTATATATTTCAAAAAGAGTTATTTCTAAAAAGCTCACTACTTAAAACTTAAAAAAAACTTAAGAAGTTACTGCCAGGTTGTTTTTTCTTTCCATCTTGAGGGAACAATGTATTGTCATTTGCATGGAGCAAGGAGGCAGCGGGTGATGTGCTCACTCCATCCTCCTTCTCGTGGAGCCCACCTGCTTTTGGTCGGGCCCGCCAGGCAGACTAGGAGGAAGGCACAGCATGAGGGCCAGGCCTGCTCTCCTGTAATACCTCCACCAGGGCCTGGCTCAGCTGCCAGCTGGGCTTGACCCGCCAAAGGACCGTATGTAAAAAGTGCAGTGTGTGTGCGTGTGTGTGTGTGTGCACGCGCATGCGTGCTCGCATGTGTGTGTGTGTGTGTGTGGTGGGGGCCAGGTTATTGGGGTGGAGGGAAGGAAACTGTTTGATTAATGGGTGTCCTGTGAACCTGCACATTTGCCCAAGGCTGCATTCCTGGGCTTTCAAACCCGGGGCAGTTTGATAAGCTGAGACCAAAGTCCTGTTTCTCTGGCAATGAGAGCAAACAGGGCCACTGGCTAATCCCAGCCCTGGCCTCTGGGGCCGTCTCTCGGCAACCAGCCCACCAAGTGGCCTTTCACAGGCCAATCAATGGGGCAGGCCTGGGACCTGGGAGGCCCGACAGCCAGCTTGCCTGAGCAGGTGGGAGGGATGCCGTGGTTTACTGACCTCCGGCTTGCAGTCTGAAGGCCCAAGCTTGGCCAATGTGGCCACCGCAGTTACAGCTCCTGCCCACCTGGCTTTCCCCTTTCCTTCCTGCTACCCTCTTCCCTGGCCATTATTCCCACCCAGGCAGCTTATCAGCAGGGCTTTTTCCATTCCTCTAGTGTCTGCCTAGAAGGTTCTCCCCAACTCCCACAGTCTGCCCTGGTTCCTCCTCCTCCAAGAAGCTTTTCCCAGATCACTACAGCTGACATGGGATTCTCCCTTCTCTGGATCCTAGGAGCCGTCAGAGTCACAGCTCTTGGGCTCATAGGCAGACACTTCTCCAATCAGTTTGCGTGTGTTGCCTTACTGTCACCAACTAGATTGTCAGCAGCTGCGGGTGACACTTTGGGGCTCACACTTTGGGACCACCCCCTATCCTCCAGTGGAGGGCACACTGGAAGGTTTGGGAGGATCACACGAGTCGGGAGGGTTTGAGGGAACAGGGAATGGATGGGGACAGAGGAGGGGCACTGTGAGGCTTCAGGACACAATCCCAGGAAACTGCGAGGGCAGGCTCTTTGAGACAAAAGGCAGCAGGGGGTTAGGGCTGGGGACGGTGTGTATTTCTGGGGAGTGACAGTAGATATGGGGCGGGGGTGTCTGCCCAGCCTGTCAACCCCCTCCACTCTTCTCTTTGAGAACTGTTTCCTTTTTTGGCAGGAGCTAAGGCAATGGAGCTGCATCCATGTTTGCAAGACTGGACCTCCACCCCCGGCCCCATTCCTGACAGAAGAGGGTTTCGGCTGCTTTGGGGCCTGGAGCGTCCTCCAGAGTCTCTTCTGGAGACTTGGGTTTAGGGTGGAGAGAGATGTACCTCTGTAGGAAGAGAGAGGCCAGGACTGGGAGCGAGGTGGGCAGACCCTCGCTGTCTGTGCCAAGTCGATGCTCACTGTACTCCCAAGAGCAGGTTCTTTTGGGATCCTCTTTTACTGATGGGGTAAGTCAGGCCTGGAGATCCAGTAATTCCTCCAAATACACTTAGCCAGTAAGAGGTGGACTTGAACCCTGTCCTGCCAAGGTACTGAGTCTAAGCATAGCCCCCAGCTGCCCATCTATAAAAAACTTCAAGTGCCCAGGCTTTACCTTGGTGAGACCCTGCTCAACATCCCACACTTCATTCAGTTATGGGAGATACCAGAACTGCAGTAAAAAATGATACTATTTGTATGTGGAATCTAAAAAAAGGATACAAATGAACTTATATGAAGAACAGAAACAGATTCACAGACTTTGAAAACAAATGCATGGTTACCAAAGAAGACATGTGGGGGACAGGTAGGGATGGACTGGGGGTTTGGGGTTGCCATAGGCACCCTGAGGTGAATGAAATGACTGGCCAGTGGGGACCTGCTCTATAACACAGGGAACTCTACCCAATATTCTGTGATAACCTACGTAGGAAAAGAATCTGAAAGAGAATGGATATGTGTGTACATGTGTAACTGAATCACTTTATTGTACAGCAGAAATTATCACAACATTGTAAATCAACTATACTTCAGTAAAACTTTTTTTTTTTTTTCCTTTTAGGGCTGCACCCGTAGCATATGGAAGTTCCTGGGCTTCGAATTGGAACTGCAGCAGCCGGCCTACACCACAGCCACAGCAATGTGGGTACTGAGCCACACCTGTGACCTACACCACAGCTCACGGCAACACCTGACCCTCAACCCACTGAGTAAAGCCAGGGATCGAACCCGAGTCTCACAGATATTAAGCCACAACTGGAACTCCCTAATTAAAAAAAAAAAAAAAAAAAAACTCTAAAAAATGAAAAAGAATTTTAACAGGTTTTGCTCTCTTATCTGTCTATCTATCTATCTTAGTTTATTGAGCCCTGCCATGCATAGGGCCACTATGACAGACACTGCCATGTGTTTCAGTCCTACTAGTTTGGCATAGATGATGAGGGATGACAGATGATTAGGTGTCAGACTGTGTGTGTCTCTTAAGATTCCCCAGTAGGGATCATTACAAATGCAGATTCCCTGGCCCCAGCTCCGATTTCTAATTCATAATGAGGGGGCCCTCAGGAATCTGCTTTTCTAAGTTCCTCAGGGAAGTCTGGTGTAAGTTACCCTTGGATCGCTCGCTGGAAACCAGTCTGGAGAGGGTGCTCAAAACAGGGGAGGGTCAGTGAGGGCTGAGGTGGTCAGGGAAGGCTGCCTGGGGTCAAGGCCAGGGCACTCTAACATCCCCTGAGATGGCCTGGGGAATCTTGGGAGATGTGCTGGGGTGGGGAGAGGGCCCAGCACCTTCCCGTGGCAGTGAGGGGTATACCCACAGGGGTGGAGGGCATTTGAGGAAGCTGGGTGGCAGGAAAAGACCATGGTTAGCTTTCAACCAATAACGTAATGTCATAATCGCAGCAACAAGAGTGTCACCTCCTTCACCAGCAAGGAAGTGGGTAACCTCGGGCATTCATTCCTTGGGGCTAAAGGGACTTTGTGGTGAAGAGGTAGGGGATGGTATCTCAGACCTGATTCTGGACCAGAGAGCCAAAGAAAACCCAAGTGCAATCGGGACCAGGATGGAGACAGAATGGGTGAGAGCCCTGAACGTCTCGGGTTGGGTGGGGACTGAGGGATCCCCACCATCATTAACACTGTCTGTTGTTTATGTGCTTTCCTCGAAAATGGGCCCTATTCAGTTCTCAGGCAGCCCCATGTTGGAAGGGGCAGCGGAAGCAGCGATCCACCCACTAACCGGCGCGAGGGCTGGCATGGGGCACGCGCATGCGCTCAGGCTGCCTTCTGGCTAGGCTTCTCTCTGCGGCTGCGCAGCCTCAAAACGCCCCGCGGGGGGCGGGAGCGGGAAGCCCCACTTGTCTTCCCCACAACCCCCAGCCTCCCTCAAGTCACTCCCTCCTGCGATGACAATGAGGACCAGCTCCTGAGCTCTCTCCCTTGGTCAGGGCTTAGGTCTTGCCACTCTACCGCCAGCTTTTCCTGCCATGTAGCCTCCACCTGGACGAAGTCGCTTCCTGCTCCCCCGGCTTCCAGATGCACAGCGAGCTCTCTTGCTGCCGGCACCCCCCGCCTCATTCGGCTCAGTCTTCTGCAAAACCCAGCGCCCTGCCTCTGCCTGCGCAGCCTGCCCTTGGGGGCCCGGCTTCTCCCACTCCTTCCTTATTAGTGAGTAAAAAGAAAAGGAATTCCTTTTGCCATTTATCCTTGGAACAGCCTGAGAAAGGAGTTGAAGGACATGCTACGAAGTGTGAAAAAAACAAGGCCCGAGCTGGCCAAGCGGGCCAAGTGGATATTTTAATCATGTGGAACAGCGCCCTTTTCATGGAAAATTTTCTACTCCAACACCTGTGGCTATTAAAGGAACCCTCACTCTTTTCTACCCTGGGGTCCCAGGGGTCCTCCTCCAGCCCAGTGCTTCCAGCTGGAGTAATTATTCCTACCTCCCTTCCCCTCCACCCGCCTCCACCCTCCTCCACCCTGGCGAGCCCAGCCCAAAGCCCCTCAGGCTGCAGAGGGTGCCAGGGGGCAGTTCTGTCCCTTCGGGGAAGAATAACTGGCCAGACCAGGATTCCCCTCCCCCACGGGGGCTTCTGGAATGAGGCCTGACCCTGTCCTCCTCTGGTCCCCTCCACCCCCTTCCTGTTTCTTCCTTGTGCAGACTCAGTCCCCACTGGACCCTGGAGGGAGTTCAGGGCCTTCCATTCCCTGAAGTGCTCTGCGCCCCTCTTAAGGACAACAAGGACCCTAGGTGACATGGCCCAACTCTCTTTTGAGTTCTTGTCCTGACGCATGCCCTGCTTTGTTTTCCAGGTTATATGTGCTGACTTTGGTGCAGAAGATATGCATGTGCTTAGAGGTTCAGTATCGCTTTCTCCCCCTGGCTTCTTTGGGAAAAGAGATCCAGAGAGGTGAGAAAATTTTCCTAAAGTTACACAGCACTCAGTAAGGATAAGGAAGGGCTAGAACAGACTGGAAGCCAAGCTTCCCAAGGGAGCTGCCTCAACTCTCTCCACTTTCTCACTTGCTCCATGGTCCACTTCCACCTTGCCTTCCCCATCAGGCCACTGGAACAGCGTTAAGATCACAGTGACTTAAGTGTCACTAAGTCCAATGTCCATTTTCTCTTTTCGTCTTGACCTCTCAGCAGAGTTTGACTTTGTTGATGATTTCCTCTTCCACCTTGAAGTTCTCTCTTTCTTTGCTTCCAAAGCGCTTTGTTTTCTCCTCTCTCTGCTCCGGTCACTTCTTAGTCTCTGTTGCCGGAAACTATCCCTCCAGCTGATAAAGTTGGCGCCCCCTCAGGGCTCAGGTCGAGGTTTTCTTCCCACTGTGCAGTCTTGTCCAGACCCACAGTTTCTACCACCAACCAGTGTCTCCAGCCCTGACCCCTTCTTTATGCCCTGACTGCCTCCTAACTGATGTCGTTTGGGTGCCTCAGGGACACTGCAAACCTGACTTGTCTAAAACTGAACCCATGATCTTTCCAAGTCTCCCGAGTTATACGGCCCTTCTGGGCACCCTTGAGCAAAGCAGCATCTTGTCCATCTCCCAAACCTAGTCCCCTTTGTGCTCTGAAACTCCGTGAATAGGGCCAACCAAACAGTGTTGTGGGCTAGAAATCTAGGACTCTTTTTTTTTTTTTTTTTTTTTTTTGTCTTTTTAGGACCACACTTGTGGCACATGGAGGTTCCAAGCCCTAGGGGTCACATTGAAGCTGTGGCCTATACCACAGCCACAGCAACGCCAGATCTGAGCCAGGTCTGCGACCTACACCACAGGTCATGGCAACGCCAGATCCTTAACCCACTGAGTGAGGCCAGGGATGGAACCTGCAACCTCATGGTTCCTAGTCGGATTTGTTTCTGTGTGCCACAACGGGAACTCCTAGGACTCATTTTTGATACCTCTTTCTCTCTCTCCCACACCATATGCAATCCATCAAGTGGTCCACCACCTTGAACAAGCCACCATCATCTCTACGGTAGCCTCCTGCTATCCGGCCACAGTCCAGCATTAGAACAAGAGATAGAGGGCAGTTAGTGCAGAAAGGGGAACAAGAGGCAGTTGTGGACTGACTCTTGAGATGATGGCATTCTAGCACACATTCTACAATTTGGATTGTTTTTCTGCAAGAAGATAATTCTGTGAAATTACATCAAGTTAAGAATGCCAGCTGTGGTAGCAAGTGCACCCTCATTTCAGCCATGTAACATCAATTGTGCTAAATTGCTTGATATAGAAAGTGGCTTCAGGTGTGTAGTTGTTGGCCTTTTATACCCCGTGGCTTTGAATTCCTGTAAGGCCATTAATACATGTGGTAGCAACTTAAAAATTTGAAAATAATACCCAGGTCAATGAAAAGAAACTAGGGACTTTCAAAATAATTAAAATTCCCCTTGATAATTATTCAGAGATGAAACTGAGTACCAGAAGGTGGGACTCACACCTAATTTATCATTGTGTCGCCCATAGTAACCCAAAGTGCTAGCACGCAATAATTCCCTATAAATGTTTTGAATAAATAAATGTGTGCCATCTAAAAATATGAGACTTCACCCTTTATTCATTAGTTAAGTCCTAAAAAATACTAAGCATAATTCAATGACACAGGAAGCGCTAAAGATTACCCAATTTCTAACTTTCTTCCTGGCTCCCCCTCTCTGTCAGTTTAGTATTTGCTAGAATAGCACCTTTATTGATGACCCAGGCAGGGCAGGCAGAAGCCAGGTGGCTATAGTTGTGGGGTTTCTGGGAGGGGGAGCTGGCTGACCGTCACTTTTCTGGTGCCTGGGGTCTCAGTTTGAAGATTCCAAGCATTTTTCAGGGTGAGCTTATTAAAAGGCTTCAGGTCCCACTCCAAGGAGGAAAAGTAAGTTGGGGATCCCTTGTCTCCATGTTGCAGAAGAGTAAAGCAAGACCTAAAGAAGAGATGTGATTTACAAAGAACACCTGGAGAATTGGTAGCACAGCCAGAACCAGAGCTCGAATCTCCAGGTTCTTTCTCTAAGGATCTATCCACTGTAACAACTTGCCTCCTGGGATGGCTTGGGTGAGTCTCCCCAATGACAGGGGCCTTCCTGTAATTGAAATTAGTTTTAAGTCATCAAAGCAATATTGAAACAGAACAGAGTTGGAGAACTCACACCTCCCAGTTTTAAAACTTACTCCAAACTTACAGTATTCAAACCAGTGTGGTATTGGTATAAGGATAAATATATAGACGGATGGAATAGAATTTAACTGAAATAACCCAGGAATAAACTCATACATCCATGGCCAACTGATTTTCAGCAAGGGTGCCAAGACCAGTCAATGGGGGAAAGAATTGTCTCTTCAACAAATGGTACTGGGACAACTGCATATCTATATGCCAAAAAATGTAGTTGGACCCCTTCCTCATGCCATATACAGTAATTAAGTCAAAATGGATCAACAAACTATATATAAGAGTTTTATAAACTGTAAAACTCAGTGGAAAAGATAGGGATAAATCATCATAAACTTGGACTTGGCAATGTTTTCTTAGCATGAGTGGCAAAAGAAAAATAGATGAGTTTGGGAGTTCCCATCATGGCTCAGTGGTAACAAACCTAGTATCCGTGAGGATGTAGGTTCGATTCCTGGTCTCGCTTAGTGAATTAAAGGATCCGGCGTTGCTGTGAGCTGTGTTGTAGATTGCAGCCACTCAGATCTGGTGTTGCTGTGGCTGTGGTGTAGGCTGGCAGCTGTAGCTCTGATTAGACCCCTACCCTGGGAACTTCCATATGCCACGGGTGTGCCACCCCCCAAAAAAAGGACAAAGGTCTAAATAGACATTTCTCCAAAGAAGGTATACAAATGGCCAAGAAAGCACATGAAAAGCTGCTCGACATCATTAGAACTTAGGGAAATGCAAATAAGAGCACAATGAGGTACCACTTCACACCTACTAGAATGGCAGTAATGATAATTAAAAAAAACTCTGAAAGTAACAAGTGTTGAAGAGGTGGAGAAATTGGATCCACTATATATCGCTAGTGAGAATGTTAAGTGGTTCAGCTGCTGTGGAAGATAGTATGGTGGTTTCTCAAAAAATTAAATATAGAATTGCCACGTGATCCACTTCTAGGTATATGCCCAAAATATAGAAAACAGGTGTGGGAACACTTACACGTGAATGTTCCCAGCAGCATATTCGTAATAGCTAAAAGGTAGGAACAGCCCAAATGTTCATCAGCAGATGAATGAATAAACAAATGTGAGTATACATACAGCTGAATATTATTCACTCATAAAAAAGGAATAAAGTGGAGTTCCCATCGTGGCGCAGTGGTTAATGAATCTGACTAGGAACCATGAGGTTGCGAGTTCGGTCCCTGGCCTTGCTCAGTGGGTTAACGATCCGGCGTTGCTGTGAGCTGTGGTGTAGGTTGCAGACGCGGCTCGGATCCCGCGTTGCTGTGGCTCTGGCGTAGGCCGGTGGCTACAGCTCCGATTTGACCCCGAGCCTGGGAACCTCCATATGCCGCGGAAGCGGCCCAAGAAATAGCAAAAAGACAAAAAAAAAAAAAAAAAAAAAAAAAAAAGAATAAAGTACTGATACATACTTCAATGTAGATGAACCTTGAGAACGTTATGCTAGGTGAAACAAGCCAGGCGCAAAAGATCACATACTGTAAGATTACATTTATTTTGTATTTTAATTTTTTTTTCTTTTTACGTCCACACTCTTGGCATATGGAAGTTCCCCAGCTAGGGGCTGAATTGGAGCAACAACTGCCGGCTTACGCCGAAGCCACAGCAGCTGCAGATCTGAGCTGCAGGTCATGGCGACACCAGGTCTTTAACCCACTGAGTGAGGCCAGGGATCAAACTTGCATCTTCAGGGACACTATGTGGGGTTCTTAACCCCCTGAGTTACAAGGGAAACTCTTATGATTCCATTTATATGAAATATCCAGAATAGGCAAATCTAGAGAGACAGAAAGCAGGTTGCCAGGAGCTTAGGCAAGGGGGGATGGGGAGTGCCTGCTTAATGGGTATGGGGTTTTCTCTTCGGGTGAAAATGTTTTTAAACTTGATAGTGGTGATCACTGTGGTTGTACAGCATTGTGAATGTACTAAATGTTACTGAATATACACCTTAAAATGGTTAATTTTATGTTATGTGAATTTGACCTCAATTTTTGTTTTAAAAAAGAGTTAATTCACTCAGAGAATCATTAAGAAAGGAAAATATTTAAGCCTGCTGTGTGCTTCTTATGGAGCAAATAACTATGTGACTGACAACTTTTCACATTCTAGCCAGTGTGGGAAAAAAGAAAAAACAACCCACATCTATTTTCTGGAGCGTGCAGAGTTGCAAAACATGTGTACTGAATAAAGCGAAATTATGAATTGATGGAACCCAAGAGGCCAATCTACCTAGCTGGCTGAGATTTTCCCTTCTAACCAGATGTGTCCCTGCCTCCAAGCGGCATTGTCCCCTTTCCCACCTGGCCACATCTTTTTTCCCCCTTTTACAAAAGTTCAGCCTTCCCATGGGATCCTGGGCTGGGGAATAGGGTGGGATGAAGAGGGGGGCATATTCTAGGAGACTGAGCTTCCACATGCAGCAGGTTGGTTGTGATAAGAGAGAGAGCATTCTTGGCAGCTGATGGAGGATCCCTTAGAAGCCCAGGGGTAAGAGGCTGAAGCATTTGGTTGAAGAGACCCTTAGAACAAAGCCTGGTACCAGATCTGACCTCAAGCCCATCACCAGCCAGGTGCACATGGAGCTCAGGAATCAGAAGTAGAAATATCTGTGATAACGGTGGCAGGCAGCAGGTAACCATTGGATGGACTAGCCTGATAGATGATAAAGGAATCAGGGTCCTGGCATGAGCTGAGTGATTCAGGATAGGATGGTGAGCAGAATGAGGAGGCTGGACCTGAGAGAAAGCAGTACTGGGGATGCCTGGAGGGACCTCAAGAAGTCATACCTAGCCATCTGGTCCGCTCTGAGTAAACAAGGTTGATGACTCCTCACCTAAATGGTCCAATCCAATGAACTACCACGTTTATAGGATTCTTCTGCACTGGTTCCCACAAGTGACCCTCAGATATCTCCCTTCTGGCTTCTGTGAGCACTCTGTCTCTGCCTTTGGGTCCCGACTGCATTCTGCGATCGACGTTTATGGACGTAATTAAATCTCTTACTGACCCTAATCCCCTTTTGGTCAGATGAATCTGACTAATCTTTGTTTTCTCCACAAAGCCTAATATAGTCCTTTATTCTGAGAGGGTACTGATGAGGTGTCTATTGTGTGGGTGACTACTGGGGACAGGTTTTGTCTGCCAGCAGGCTTTCACTGGGAGAGCATGACATGAACTTCACATGGGTCTGGTGGGGTGTCAAACACGGAGGTCTCAGGGATGGCCCAGGGTTGACCTGGCTAGTCCAGTTCTAACTGTTTACTCCTCTCCACATTGTGATTGATTCAGATGTGTGATCAGAGCAGAACCATCAGAATCTCCTCATGGGAGGTGACTCGTGGACTCTGGAAAAGTCTTTCTTTCTATAGGACCATGAACTGCTAGGCTGGAGCCTAGAGGGGCCCCTAAGTTCTTACCATGTTGAGAGCCGTTTGTGGGAATCAAGACAATTGATTGAGGCAGCAAAGGCTGTGTATGGAGATAGGCTCGCAGCCCTTGATGATTGCTTGACTCCTCAGCCTTGCCTGAAGTCATTATGGCTCTGGATGCCCACCTAGAGGGCCCATCTAGGTTTGAGTTTTGGGTTTTTGTTGTTTGTACCCAAGAGTCCTGACTAATCATGACTGGATCATTATTGAGAACACCCTATTCTGAACCTCACTTGGCAGTTGAAGGAATCTTAGGCAGATTTTAGGGGGAACAGTAGGAACTTGGTATGAGGTAGTCCTGTGGTCACCTCAACTTTCAGAGAGTAACTGAAAGCTAGGGCACTTGGGGGAAACCAAGGAATGCTTAGGAACTTGGACTTACCAATAAACAAAATGCCTGGGTGGTTGTGATGAAATTAGCCCTGGCAGCTGGTGGGGGGTGGGGGTGGCAGAGTGTGGGGGCTGAGGTAGAGACGGTGAGAGAAGACTGAACCATCAGGAGGCTAAAGGCCAAAGATACTGGGAATTCAGGCCAGTTGGCTGCAGAACCAAGAAAAGCATGGCTGAAATGAGTAGAAATTAGGCCATGTGCATTTGTCTCTCCCACCCTCCATCCACCCATCGTGTATGCCAGGTGCTGTGTCACCTGCTGAGGTTATGAGGGTGAATACAGTGACATTGCCCCAGCCCTCTTGGACTTCCTGTCTGGGAGAGAAGACAGATCACTAAAGTACGGAGGACTCTGTAGCATGGAGCAGGGAACAGGGAACCACACCTAACGTGGTCAGGGGTTGGGAAGGCTTTATTGAAGAAGCTTATCTTCAGTCTATTTAAATTTATGTAGCTATGAAATCCTTGGATGTGGGAATCATACTTTCATTTATTTCTTGTTAAAACAAATGGAGCAGGGAGGGCAGCCCAGCTATAAGCACACTGTAGGGTCATGAGTAAGTAGGTCATGTGCCTGACATACAGAGGACACTGAGTAAGTCATAGCTATTACTTATCATTTCTTGATTTAGCAGAGAAGGGACACCAGTCAGTGGTTTCCTTGTCAGTAGTTTCGTCTGCTCTTCTGTTTGTGGACTGAACGGTTGGGGATGTGGATTAGCAAATGTTTGTGAAAGCGGACATCTTCCGCTTGGTCCAGTCCCTTCAGTTCTGCTGTGCTCAGTGAAGGTACGCTAATTGAGTGGCCACCCACCCTTGTTGCTGATAAATTATTTTAAAAGCAAAGTCTTTCTCTTGGTATTTGGAAACATATCTTCGAGTCTATGTAAACAGTTCTGTGACCACTTTTTTTTTTTTTTTTGATAGCAAACCATGCATGGTGGTCAAGGGCTACATATTTGCAGCCTAATTAAACAAATCCAATAGACATTGATTGGATGCTAACTATGTGCCAAGGCTGAGCTGGGCGCTAAAGATAGAGAGATGGAAGGAGATGATGGCAGAGGAGAGAGAAAATGCGGTCGTTACAATCTGAGGTGGTTTCAGGGGAGAGGAGGTGGGCTTCTCAAGAGTTGTAGAAGGAGGAAGGAGCAGTGACTTCTTCCTGGGGAAGGATGAGGGATAGCAGTAGGAACTCGGAGTCGGGAGGTATAACATTTAAGGATGTGACTGTCACCAAGGGGGTGAGGCCATTGCATGCTGGGAGCTCTGTGCGTGGAAGCCTGGAGACGCCAGGGTGTTCTGTAGCTCCCACTCAGACTCTGTGGGGAGGAAGGTGGAGAAAAAGGCTGGAGAGGCAGGTAGGGGTGGATGCTTCGTAAGGGGCCTGGACTCTGCCGGTAAGGAACCGTGAAAGGTGTTGGTCAGGATCTGAAGTGATCAGAGTGGCGTTTCTGGAAAGGCCCTCAGACAACAACGTGAAGGGTGGACTGGACAGGGCAAGCGGGGGCTGCAGACCAGCCTGGGGGGATTGAAATAGCTCAGATGAGGCACAGTGGTAGGCTGTACCAGAGCTGTAGCTGAGGGAAACTTTGGGTGTAAAATCAACAGGATGTGGCAAAAGAGGCAAGAGGGCATGGAGGATGACTCGCAGGCTTTGAATTCAGTGACCTGGATACTGCAGAGGGTGCAGGAGTGGGGCAGGGTGGAGAAAGAACCTAGACTGACTTTCCTGGTCTGGCCTCACCAAACTCTGATTCTCTGGGGGCAGAAAGGTGGGTCCTGGGCAGGTCATAGGAGTGTGGGTGATCTGGACAGGCAGTGGTCTCAGCAGGGAAGCCCACTCTCCTGAAAGAGCAGGTAGAGTCATATTTGGACGGAAACAAACCATCTAGGGGCTGGAGGAGTGGCCAGACCCTTACACAAATGCCTCAGGGAGCAACATGAGCTTTCCAAAGCTGCACGTACTTTCCCAGTGGGCTTGTGTGGGCTTCGGACACAGTGGGAATGAATGTAGGTGCACTTTCAGAAATGGAGGAAGTGGAGTTCCCGCTGCAGCACAGTAGGGTAAGAATCCAACTGCAGCAGCTCAGGTCCCTGCGGAGGTGCAGATTCCACCTCTGGCCTGGGACAGTGGGTTAAAGGATCGAGAGTTGCCACAGCTGCAGCATAGGTCTTGGCTGCAGCTCGGTTTCAGTCTCTGGCCCAGGGACTTACATACGCTGTGGGGGTAGCCCTAAAATGACAGAAGGGAGGGAGGGAGGAAGGGAGGAAGGAGAAAGGGAAGGGAAAAAAGAAATGAAGGAGAATCTGTTAGTCTCATTTTCTTATCTACTTTCCCTCTCTAAATGAAGTCAAGTAAAAAAAAAAAAAAAAAAAAAAAAAAACAACTGCGGTTTCAAATGTGCAGAACAAAGCAGTGGGTTTGTGTATTCAAAGGGCTTCTGTTCCCTGAGATCTAAAAAAGATTGTAAACTCTCCATTTAAACCTTGTTCTCTATGCGGTTTTCCTTCAAAACTAAATAATAAACATCACCAGCCAGGTTAATTCAACCACTTCAGCTCAAAGCTGAAGTTGGGCCATTCTGGCAGCTTCTTGTCTCACCTGAGTCTCAGTTAAGTTCCTGAGATCTGACCCTTCTTATCACTAGTATCACACTTTGATTTTTGTTTTCCACTTAGTTGGATAACACAATGAAGGAAAATATGCTAATAGAAGACAAATGATCTCATTAACATGCACTATTAAACTCAGTGATGGTGACATGGCCCAGAGCCGTCTGTTTGTATCTGGGCAGCATCATCATGTGAAAGTTCAAAAAGTAGTTTCAAGAAATGTCATCCAGAGATCCGAGATAGGCCTATAATAATGAGTTCCTAAGTGTTTATGTTTGAAAGTATGGGCTATATGAGGGTTGCATGTTTAAAATTGAGGACTACCTGGCTTTAATTTACAGATTTATTTTTGTAAAACTTTTTTTTTTCCTATTTCTTCACTTAAAAATTATGTGGAGAATATCCAAGGCTCTTTTTTTTTTATGCCATGTGTGCAATTTATATGAAATGTCTACTCTACCGTGATCCCCTGTGGGAAGGGGAAGGAAAAACAGGAGGGATTGGAAGTGACACGCCGGGAGACCTGGTCACCCATCAGCCATGTCGTCTCCGGTGAAGGTTGAGGTGCTACAGGTACTAAATAAAGTGTTTTCTGGTGGAACCTGAATGGGGGGGGGGTCTCCTGTCTCAGGGGCATCTGGCAGAGTGCAGGCAGGGGGCCTGAAGCGTGACGCTGACCATGAGGATAAAGAGCAGTTGGCAAAGAGAACCGTCAGACCCACACCAGCACCCACCTCTGCCTCGATCCCAGAATGCAGGGGTCTTGTGCTGTTCCTGAGATGGGAGCTGCAGAAACCTTCTCCCCCCATTCACCATGGTGAAGACACCCCCACCCCGGACTTAAGCCCCTCGTGCACGTAGAACTTCCAGTGGGTCCTGCAGTGACCCAGCCAAGAGGTCACCATGCAATTGAGGAAAATACATCAAAGAGAAACCAAGACAAACATAAAAGGAAACTGAACGTAACACAATTTGAAGAGCAGAAGAAAACTTAAGATAATTAATTAAAATAATTGTAATTAATATATTCCGATGATAAGACTTTGCCTTAATGAAATAAGACTAGAAGTTATGAAAAAGCAATAATCTAGAAACAGGAAAGATCTCTTGGAAATTAAAATACAGCAGAAGAAAAGGATTTTGTAGGAGGGGGTAAAGATAAAGTTGAAGATATCTTCCCAAAAGTAGAACAAAAGATAAACAGAAAATAGGGAGTTCCCGTCATGGCTCAGCAGTAATGAATCCAACTAGTATCCATGAGGATGCAGGTTTAATCCCTGGCCTCTCTCAGAGGGTTAAGGATCTGTGTTGCTGTGAGCTGTGGTATAGGTCGCAGATGCAGCTTGGATCTGGAGTTGCCATGGCTATGGTATAGGCTGGCAGCTGAGGCTCCAAATCAACCCCTAGCCTGGAAACCTCCATATGCCATGGATGTGGCCCTGAAAAGGAAAAAAAAAAAAGAAAATAAGATATGAGACATTTAGACTATTTAGGATGTCTAATATCCAATTAATACATGTTCTAGAAGGAAGGAATAGAGAAAATGGGAAAGGATAGAAATTAACCAAGAAATAATACACGATTGTCTCCCCGAATTAAAGGAGATAATGTTTCCAGATTGACAGTCTGTTGATTGATTGTCCAAAATAATGAATGAAGAGACATATTAAATATCACAGGTACAGAGAGAAGTTCATTAGAGCTCCTAGAGAAAAGAGCAAGACAAGGTCCCATACAAAGATTATGGAATTGGAATGGTGTCTTGAGAGATCTGACAGCATCTATAAACTAGAAGAAGGAGCAGTCCTTCAAAAATACTTTTACAATTCTTTTAAAAAAGGTTTCTAATCTAGAATTCAATACCTTACCAAATGAAAAATACTCTTTCTTGAGAAGGTACCAAAGCAGGTGCTCTAGCAAGACAAGGGAGTAAACCAAGAAAGTGGAGGCCACAAGATCTAGGAAACAGGGTTCCAGCAGTATTTTTACTGTCAGAATAATCATCAATTATTATTTTATTCAAATATTGTAGTTATATTGGCAGGATGAGAGAGAAAAAGGAAAAGGGGGAGCAGTGTAAAGTTACTGAGCTCTCATTTGCCATAGGAAGAAGCCATTAGATGATATCTAAAACTGATAAACAAAAACATGGCAACATCAGTACATTATTCAGAAACAGGCAAATGTCAGAAGCAGCACCAGGGGTTGACAGTGCTTTGGCTGCCTCTGGAGCAGAAGTGGGGTGGGGAAGGGAGTGGACAAGAATGGGAAGATGGATAGGGAGGTGTTGGACTGCTGGAAACCAGTTTTGTTGTTAAACATTCTCTTTTACTACTAATTGATTTAAAATTAAAAATTTGATTTAAATAAAATTAGTAAAAACTGCACATATTACTTTAAAAAATTTTTTTTAAATTCTGAGAGAGTCAAGTTCGAAGAGTCATGTTTACATGTGGGCAATGAACACAGTCAAGTGACAGTCCTGGGGGCGTGGAGAGAAGTGTTGGACTTCCATTTCTGCATAACCCTTGGTTTTTCTGGCTGCTGCAAGCCCCAGGCTTGGGAACCCGAGACTCCAGTAGCTGTCACTGTCGTAGCTTCTAGGAGGCAGGGCGGGAGAGACACTTTCACCAACATGCTAGGTGGGGAGAGAGGTAGACGTCCTCTATTTGCCACACCCAGAGCACCCCCACCCCACCTCCACCGCCCCCCCCTCGTGTCCCCAGCGCTCTGGGCACTCTCACCCCCTCAGCCTCCTACCCCCTGCACCTTGTCTGCCCGCCCCCATCGTCTGAGGTGCCCTCCCCCAGCCCCACTGGCGGCCACCCCTCCTCCGGCTGCTGCCTGCGGCCACTGGAATCCCTGTCGCCCGGACTCAGCTGACAGCGGACAGACAATGGTATTTCCCATCAGCCTGGGTATCAGGAGCCGGCCTTATCCAGCGGTGTTTTTCTATTAGTCTAACACCCCATTGTCCACCCCTTATCACTGAAATGTTGATGTCATGCCTGGCTTGGAAGTGCTTTCTGCATCTCCGCTTGGGACAGCTTCGCTTTAATTGGGGGAGGGGGAGGGGTGGAGAGGCCCATTTATCACAATTCTCATGAGAATTCACCTCTCTCCTCTGCTCTGGGGCTGCTGAGGGCGCCACGGTGGGGTGATTCCCAGTCACCGTTCCTGGCCTTTCTCTCAGGCTCAGAAGCTGAAGTGCTGGGGAGGGTGGAGGATGCTGGGGTGCCTTGCCCCGGAGGGCTTTGGGCTGTGGGCTTTTGGAGAACTGCAGTCCCCTTGGCAAGCTCTGGGTGGGGAGGGCCCATGCTCTTCCTTCTGTGAATCTCCTGCCGCCTCTGGAGGCTCCACCAGAGCCTGTTCTTGGGGGGCACTGGGTAATTCTACATGGGATAAAACCAGAGGGTGGTCCAGTCTGAGGGACCCACCTTCACTTCTCTTCCATCCTACCCCCAACTCCCCCTTGCTAAATTGCGCCAGCTTCTAAGGAAAGTCCTAAAAATATGATCTGTGCTCTCCCCGCATGCTCAGTCCTTCCAGATTGGTTTTTTTTTCCTTTCTTTTTTTTTTCTATTTTTTTTGGCTGATCCCACAACATGTGGAAGTTTCTGGGCCAGGGAGGGAACCCACACCACAGCAGTGACCCACACTGCTTCAGAGACATGCTGGATCCTTAACCTGATGTGCCACAGGAGAAATTGGCTTCCTGGATTCTGTTCATTCTTAGTGGAGGTCTGAGCACAGGAGACTGTGTGTGCGTGTGGGGTGGGGGAGGGGTGTTGCAGCTACTGTAGTTATAAAGCCCCTCAGAGAGTCTGGTTAAGAAAGAAAGTGCGCCCCTGCAGTTTGCTGGGTGGAATTACTTAACCTTTCCAAGACGCAGCTTCTTCATCCATTCAACAAGTCCAGTAAGGGGGCTTCTCAAGGGATGGTCCTGAGGCCAGAATTGAAACAATTAAGATGCTCGGCTGAGTGTGTGGCTTATAGTCACATGCAGTAAATGGTGGCTGCTGTGTCTGTAGCTGTTTATGGCTTTGGCATGAAACCTGGTCTGGGGAGTTGGTGAGCAGGGCAGAGGAGAGGGGCTAGTAAGGGTCAGAGGTCATCCTGCTGGCCTCCTCCTTGAAGAGCTGGGGCGAGGAGGAGGTGGGTGCAGTGGGCTAGGCCTACTGTGTTTGGTTGCCAGAGGGAAGGTGACACCATGGGGCCTCAGGTTCTGACCTCAACTTTGAGTAGAAAATCAGTGCACACTGTAAGCATTTGGAGACTTCTGTTCTCTTTGGAGTCAAAACGTAATACAGTGGGTTTTTTTGAAGGGCTCCTGGGTAAATTTAATTTGAAACATAGTTGGCAAGCTCCCTTTGAAGGTAGTTCTTTCTGTGCAGAGTGGCCTTGTGAACCCACCTTTATACACACAAACCCCACAGACGGGTACTGCTCCTGCAAGAGGTGAGGGGCTGGAGGCCATTCCATCCATCCTCCCCCCCCTCCCCAGGGCTCTGGAACCCTAGGCTGATAGTAAGTACAGACCCTAAAGGTCAGGGTCCACATGGGAACCCCACGCCATTAGGTTTGCACCAGGCCCTGTGAGCTGGCAGGCAGTCTCCATACCTGAGGGTGCCGGGCTCAAACAGAGCTTGAAGGCAACCCTGGGTCTTCTGAGTCCACATCCAGGCCTTTTCCAGGACATCAAGTGGCAGCAGATAAAGTGCTTGGCTTTGTCTCTTAAACACACATTCCAGGGACAGAAAGAAACTTAGAAAACAGAGGCGGGGACTGTCTGCTTTGTCATTGTGTTTGCTGGGTGATCTTCGTTCAAGGGGTCTTGCCACATTCTCTGGCATCCCTGGGGATCTTGGCCCAGAGGCCAGGGCTAAGGGGCCGAAGGGGTCTAGAAGTCCAGCAGAGGGGTACACTTCCTTGACCCCAGCTCCAGGCCACATGGGATCTGCCGTCTTCCTGATGGGATCTTCTTTGGGATATTCCACAGGTTGAATACTACAATGAGACAGAGGCAGAAATAAAGTGTCCTGTGGATAGGAGATGGTGTTTTCCAGGGCAGCTTTAAGCAAAGTAAATTCTCCGCCCCCTAGGTCTCAAATCCACCAGTGATCTGAGCCCCATCTGCAACCTACACCACAGCTCGTAGCAATGCTAGATCCTTAACCCACTGATCGAGGCCAGGTATAGAACTGGAGTCCTCATGGATACTAGTTGGGTTCATTTCCACTGAGCCACAGTGGGAACTCCTCATCTGTCCCACTGTAAGTTGCAGATATTTCCAGGTGGGCCACACCTCAGTCACAAACACCTTAGAGCAAGTGAGGAGCTTGCATGCATTCTTCTGAGACTGCAAGGTGCCCTGGAAACAGACTCAGGGCAGACGGGCCAGTCCAAGAGGAAAGGGGCAGGGAAACAGAAGACAAGTGTTGCTGCTCATTTTGTCTAGGTTTTTCTTCTTCTTTTTTTTCCATGGGTTGGGACCTCGCTTCCTTTCCAGTTTCATATTTGGAACACATGTTCCTTCGGTTCCTTTGGTCCAAGGCAGCATTTCCTGGGTCACTTTGCTTAACCAAGCACTTAGGCTCCTTAAGCTTTGATGATCTCAGAGCGTAATTTTTGAGAGGTTAGAGGGCTAGGCTGGGTTTCTTGGAAGATTCTTACAGACACTGAAGTGCCTCCTCCCTGCCCAGGTAAACAATGGAGTTTAAAGCGTTATCAGAGCTTTACAGATACCGAGTTAGCACACAATGCTCAGCTCGTCCCTTTCTCCTTTCTGTCTTCTGCCTCTGTCCTTGGCCTTTCACCTTTCGCCTTTCACCTTTCTCCTTTCTCTTGTGTGATCTGCAAGTTTGCATGTGAAATACAAGTAGTCTGTGGCCTGGGATGAAGAAGTTGTGTATTCTTCCTTGACAGGCACCCCCACCCCAATTTCTTTCTCTTTCTCACAGAACCCTAAATAGCACATCCTGTGCTTTATAATGATCATGTGTTCATTTCTTGTCATTACCTCTCAGTCGAGAGCCCCATCAGGTCTCATGTGTCCCCACATTTCAGCCCAGGGCTGGCACATAGGTGTTCAGAAAACATGGGCCAAGTGAATGAATGAGCTGGTGAAGGGGTGCTGTGCAGAGAGCAGTAATTGTGGGGGATGGATGGACTGTGCCCTCAACGTCCAAGGCAGGTTTTGTGGAGGACAAGCCAAAGGGCTTGATTTCAAGCAGGACGGCCACATGGGTTAGTGATGGCAAGGCCACCCCACACCTCAGCCTCCTGGAACAGGATCCAGAAGTGATGTTGGAGACAGAGGACGGAGCAGGAAGCGGAGGTTCGGGATAGATGCTTGTCCAGGGTCAGGCTCGGGGAGAGGAGCAGATGCCTCCAGGCTCTTCCTGACGATGGCTCCGCACTGTCTCTCAGCTCCGCGCCTCCCCTGGCTCTGCAAGGAAGCGATGGCGAGAGTGTCACACTTCAGGGTGACCAGGTCAGAAAGCCCAGGCGCCTGCACAATGCCTGCACCCTGTGTGAACGGCAGCACCAGGCTGCTTCTCAGGAGGAAAGCAGAGTGGGAAGTGGTGTGTGCAGAACAGTAGATGTGCGCGCACGCGCACACACACACACACACACACACACACACTGCATGCACAGGCTCCCAAAGTCACACACACACACACACACACACACACACACACACACACTGCGTGCACAGGCTCCCAAAGTCCCCTCTGATGTCCGAAGCTGAAGGAAGCCATGGAACCATGCGGCTACTGCCCAAGCCTTCTTGGTGGAGCATCTGCTGCTCTGGTCACCAGAGACCCTTCATGGCCGCTCCTGAGGTCGGAGGTCATGGGGAGGAAACAAAGCATCGCTGAAGCCACTTTCAGGGAAGATGAGGAATCAGCCATTTAGTTGAGCCCCTACTTGTACCTGCAGCAAACAGCCCTGGAGGGATCTGGGCTTTTAACAGCCCACCCTGCACAGCCCTTGTGCTCAGGACGATTAGGAACTCCTGGGGAGGGTGGGGTTTGCCTGGGCCTGAGTCTAGGGCAGCGTCTGATCCCTGGACAGAGGCCCGCCAGTTCGGCGCTTCTGGTGGGTCTGTCTCAGTGAGGCCTTCCTCCCCGCTTCCTCACCCTCTTCCTCTCCCCTGCGGGCTCCTCCCTGGCGCTGGCTCCAGGGGGGAGGGGGTCTGCTGCCTGTGTGCCGCCCCTTTATCTTGTCTCCCCGTTTCCACTTCTATCAGCCACTATCTAGCGCCATCCCACCCGGGCGCGGGCAGGGCAGGAAGCTGCCCTGACTCTCCTCTTTACTCTCCATCCTCTTCCTTCTCCAGAGACAAAAGCACAAACAGCCTGTTAACAGATCTGCCATTTCCCTGGCTCCTTGACTTCATTTCCCACTCATTTTCTCACAGCCCCCACTTTCCACCGCAGGCGCAGGACTGTCCCCTCCCAGAGCCGCCTGCTCCCTCTTATCCTCCCTGAGATCAGCCTGGCCCCAAGTGACCGACTAGACTAGCTGTCTGCAGGGATGGGACGAGTCGGCACTCCAGTCTGCCTCATGGACCACATGCATGGCTGTGGCTCCGATTGTAGCCACAGGAGGATTTTTTTTCTTTTTTGTTTTTTGGGTCAGAGAGGATCATACATCCATTTATTATGTCACCATTCACTCAGATATTCACTGCGTACTTCCAACGCTGCTGCTGGACACCCAGAGAGGGCACCATGCAACCTCTGACCTCAAGTAGCCTGTCACTCATGGGGGCGGGGAGGTTGCTGGACTGAGTTAAAGTGCTCCACCCAGAGTCACCAAGTGCAACCAAGAGCTCGGAGAGCTCAGAGGCGGGTATGGGCACTAAGCTCTGGGGTTGTTGCCTCGCTGTGTCCTTGTCCTCGTGGCAAACCCTTGGGCAGCTGTGATTATTATCTCCAGTTTGCAGAAGAAAGACTGAGGCTTAGACAGCTGAGTCACGGCTAATGCATCCTACAGCTGGGGTCACAGCTAGAGCCCCATTTGTCTTGAAGACCTTGCTCAGTGTCCCTTCCGGCTTTATCCAGCCTTTCACACCTTGGTCTTCAGCAAGCACTGGTGAGAGAGTGAGCGCTGGAGAAATTACTGGCTCAAGATATTTAATTGCTTCAAGTCTCAGTTTTCCCCATCTGCAAAAGGGGTGATAACAGTACCTAGCTCCTGGGTTTATTGTGGGTTTTAAAGGGATGATGTGTATAGGGTGCTGATCACAGGGGCTGGCACAGGGTTCTATTCTTGGTAAATATTAGCCATGAATATTTTTGTAATTTTCATTGTTAGTACAGAAAAGGTACCAGGGGAGGTGCTTTTGCAGGAGACATGGGTCTTGGAAGTGGACTGTCAGGTATAAATTTTGCAGTTCCAGTTGTAGGTTAAGGAGTTCCAGTTGTAGGTTAAGGATCTGGCATTTCTGTGGGCTGTGGTGTAGGTCGATGATGCGGCTTGGATCTTGAGTTGCTGTGGCTGTGGCATAGGCCAGCAGCTGCAGCTCTGATTTGACCCCTAGCCTGGGAATTTCCATATGCCGCAGGTGCAGCCCTAAAAAAAAAAAAAAAAAAAAAAAAATTGTATCTGTTTTCCAAGGACAGTGCAGCATTTGCACTGGGCATGATCATCTCAGACTGAGAGGATCTGGATGGACAGAGCCCCAGAGTTTGTCTTTCCATTTTCTCTCAAGTTTGCCCTGAGTCTCCCTGGTGTTCAAACAACCTGTTAATTTCAGACACCCAGGTCCTTCAAAAGCCTGAGCCCCCTCTCTTGTGTTTACCAAGCTTCATTTTTCCCCTTTTAAAAAATATTGTGGTAAAATATACCTAACCTGAAATTTACAATTTTAACCATGTTAATGTGTACAGTTCAGTGGCATGAAGTACAATTCCCACTGCTGTACAGCCATCCCCACCATCCGTCTCTGGAGCTTTATCATCATCACAAACTGCAAGTCTGTCACTGTGAAATAAGAACCCCTGCTCCCTCCAGCCCACCAGCCCCCAGCCCTCTCCTTTCTGTCTCTATGAAGCTGACTCCTCTAGGTGCCTCTGTGAGTGGAATCATACAGCATTTGTCCTTTTGTGACTGGCTTCCTTCACTCAGCACAGTGTCCTCAAGGTTCTTCCATGTGGTTGTCTGTGTCAGAATTCCCTTCCTCTTTAAGACTGAATAATATCCCACGGTATGGAGATGCCATGTTTGGTTTATCTGTTCGTATGTCAGTGAGCACTTGGGTTGTTTTCATGAGCTTCTGTGACTCATGTTGCTCTGAACATGGTGCACAGATATCTGTTGCTGGATCAGGTGGTAATTCTGTGTTTCACGTATTGAGGAACCACCATACTGGTTTCCATTGTGGCTGCACTGTTATACACTCTCCCAGCAAGGCACAAGGGTCTCCACTTCTCCACATCGTTGCCAACTGCTTCAGGAATCAGCTTATTCTTTATGGGTGGGGGTGAAAATGTGATGGTTGGGAAGGTCAAGGCCTCCAGTACCCTTTACAGCCATCCTGGGCTGGCCCCGGGAACCAGCCAGTCTAAATCTGCTCCTTGGTTCCTTCAGCAGCCTGAGCAGCCCCTGCCCCTCGGCCAGTACTGCTGGATGCTGACATGGGGTTTCCTCCTGCTTGCTCCTGAGGTGCCCCCCACCCCACACCAGAGGGGGCACAGACAGGACAGGGGGACGCCACTCCCTTTCTCAAGGAGGGTGAGTTATTGAGGGAACGCTGGCTCCCTGAGGAGCTAAATCATTCCCTGACTCAGACAGCAGCCCTTTGCCCCACGGGGAGCATCACTCATCCCGGCACCCGCGGGACCAGGCTCTGTGTCAGGGGAAAGCATGGCTCCCCGTCCCCTCACCCGCAAACTCATTAATCATCCCCATTAGAATTTCGGCTCCTCAGATTAGACATGGAACAGCTGGCTGAGCCAGGGCTCCCGAGGGCGCCAGCAGTTCGTTCTGGGAGGCAGGAGGGGATGCCTTAGGGACAGGGGACCCCAGATGCCAGGACTCTGCCCAACCTTCCTCCATGCCAGCAATTCCCCCACAGCTGGTCCCTGTGAGGCAGGAGGACCTCAGGCCCAGGGTCCCCCAAGGACGCGAATGGCTGGGGGAGGGGAAGTGGGGAGTCCAGTAGTGGGCAGTGGCCACATGGCCCGTTTGTGGCTCTGGTCCTAGCTCAATGTTTCTTGGATAAATGTTGTAAATCTCTGCCCTAAAGTAACATGGGTCTCTCCACCCCCAACTTCCTCATCCATAAGGTGGAAGAAAGCCCGGACCATCGATATGGCTCCTTCTGGCTCTGTCTACAACATTAACATTCAATGCTCCCTGTAGATTGGCCACAAGTCAAAGTCCGCTGGTGCTGAGGTTTGCTTGGCTGTTTCAGTTGGAGTGGTGGATTGGGTTGACTGTTCTGGAATCTCTCTAAACCGTGAACATATCACCAGATGAATGAACAATGGTTTTAAAGAAGCAACCTGATCTGTAGTCTTAGAGTGGCACAGCTGGGTTCACAGACAGTTAGGTCATTTTCCTGACTGGGGGGGTGTATGTTGTGCCTGCTTAGTGGACCCTGAATTCCCTACAGGAGGCGGAGCCTAGCGTTGGCACCACTGCTAACTAGGAGATTGAAAGCAATGCTGCCCCAGCACACCTCACCGACAGCTGGGTGGTCATGGGCAAGGATGGAGGATCCCCACATAACAGTCTTGACCATGGCTGCAGGTGATCTCATCACAAATTCTGGTTGACCGGTCCCCCGATGTGAGCTGAGGGCCCTTACATCTGCTACAGAGTTGAAATAGCACACATCCATTCTTCGCACTGGGTAAATAAGACCTACCGTTGGGTGGAGGATTGTGAGCTGATGGAGGAAAAGATGCCGCATTAGGAACCAGAACAAGGGAGTGCTCACCTCGCAGCACCACCAATCAGCTGGTGCTCACCTCGCAGCACCACCAATCAGTGCTCACCTCGCAGCACCACCAATCAACTCGGCAGACAGAGTGGATAAAGGGGGGTTCTCCTCTGCCCAGCCTCCCCCCATGAAGCCTTGCGTCACCCACCACACCGCATGCTTAGCCAATCACTGATGTCGACCCTCCGATACAGTGGCCAGTACATGTTACCAGTAGGGCCCTCTGGTAGGGTCCTTTCCTGGGGTGTATACAGGCTGTGGGGAGACAGAAGTTCTTATTGAGGTTGCTGAATGTACATTAGACATCTAGAGCTGTGATTGTCATAAAAAAGCATGAAATGCTGCCATTTGCAGCAACATGGTTAAGAACCTGACCTAGAGATTATCATACTAGGTGGAGCAGGTCGGACAAAGACGAATATCACGTGATACCATTTGTAGGGGAATCTAAAACAGATGATACTAATGAACTTGTATATATAGCAGAAATAGAACCACAGACTTAGAAGACAAACTTATGGTTACCAAAGGGGAAAGGGGGAGGGAGGGATACCTTAGGAGTTTGGGATTAACATTAACACACTACTGTATGTATAACCAACAAGGAACTACTGTATAATGCAGGGAACTATACTCAGTGTTTCCTAATAACCTGTAAGAGAAAAGAATCCGAAAAGGAACATACACACACACACATACGCATAAATGTATAACTTAATCACTTTGCTGTATACCTGAAATTAATACAACATTGTAAATCAACTATACCTCAATTTAAAAAAAGAAGTCTAGGAGTTCCTTTTGTGGCCCGGTGGATTAAGAACCTGACATAGTCTCTGTGATGATTCGGGGTTTGATCCCAGGCCTTGCTCAGTGGGTTAAGGATCTGGCATTGCTGTGAGCTGAGGCATAGGTCACAGATGTGATTTGGATCCATTGTTGCTGTGGCTCTAGTGTAGACCAGCCGCTGCAGCTCTGATTCCACCCCTAGCCCAGGAACTTCCATGTGCCATGGTGTGGCCTTAAAAAGAAAAAAAAAAAATCTTCAGAGCTGTTGTTAATCCCTTTCCCCCTCTGTGTGGAGGAAGTCTACCAGCTGTTGCTACAATGTGGTGTGATGGAGGAGAGAGTGAGCCAGCAGCTTTGAGAGCATCCTATGAGTCTCAGGGCTTATCGGTGTCTGATGTCCCAAATATTTCACTGTTATTTAACCAGGCCTGATTTGGATTTTGGTCACTTCCACTGAAGGAATTGCAATACAGAAGGCCACATCACCTCTAGGGCCTCACTGACTCATTAATTCATTAAAATAAAGATACTGATATAGGTGATTGCAAAAACTTTCCCAGCTCTGTGATTCAACTTCTGCTACAAGAAGCAAGAAATGTGGTCCAGTTTCCTTAGAAAGCTTACAACATTTTTTGTTTGTTTGTTTTGGGGCCACACCCAAGGCATATGGAGGTTCCCAAGCTAGAGGTCCAGTTGGAGCTACAGTTGCTGGCCTACGCCAGAGCCACAGCAACGCCAGATCTGAGCCACGTCTTCGACCTATACCACAGCTCACAGCAACTACAGATCCTTAACCCACTGAGCTAGGTTAGGGATCAAACCTGCAACCTCATGGATGCTAGTTGGATTTATTTCCACTGTGCCACGATGGGAACTCCAGAAAGCTTACAACAATTTAAGGATGTTAAAAAATATATAAAAATTAAAGAAGAAAGAAACCTTGCAATAAACCTACAAACTAGGCTTTTCCCTCCTCAAAATCCTGATATTCACTCCTCAGGCAAGAAGGCTAGGGTATAGACAGTGGTTGGGTGCTTATCCTCTGTCAGGAACTACAAATAGATATATTTTCTCATTTCCTTTTTTTTTTTTTTCTTTTTAAGGCTGCACCCGTAGCATATGAAGGTTCACAGGCTAGGGGTCTAGTCAGAGCTGTAGCTGCTGGCCTACGCCACAGCCACAGCAACGCAAGATCCCAGCCGCCTCTGCGACCTACACTATAACTCATGGCAATGCCGTATCTTCAACCCACTGAACGAGGCCAGGGATCAAACCCACGTCCTCATGGGTGCTAGTTGGGTTTGTTACTGCTGAGCCACAAAGGGAACTCCTTTTCTTATTTACTTTTCACCAGCTCTTTGAGAGAAGTGTTAGCCCCCTGCCTGTGTTTCACAGATGAGGAACCCAAGGCTCATGAAATTATATAACTTGCCCAAGACCACAGGGTTAGTGAGACAGGGGATTTGAATCCAGATCTGTATGACTCAGCCCTGGCTTCTCTTCTTTGTCACAAATAATCCCACCAGAATTTTTATGTTAGTCAGAAGTAGGCGCCCACGGCACTGGCCTGATTCTGGAGGCAGAAGTCTGACAGGCTCTGCCAACACTGAGTTCGTCTTCAGCCATTCTCCAGGCTATGCAGTCCAAAAATGTTACGTTTTTTTTAGTCTCCGAAGCAATTCTTAAGCAGCTGAGTTCTTTTTGAACTGGCTTTTGAAAATCTGTCTCCCATCTACTGGCTGACAGTTTCTATCATGTCTTAAGACCCTGCCTGGACTCAAGCTTCAAACTTGGGTGGGACGTGGCAGGAGTTTAAAAACTCTGGGGAGAAGGACAGCAGCCCCCTCTGAGGGTTGTGCACCAGACCTCCAACAAGACCCTAAGGAGGACAGGGAGTGGTCCCAATCCTAACAGCCGTGAGTGCTCACGGAGCCTCTGCTGTGTTCCAGGCGCTTTGGATAGCTTGGCTAGTCCTTACAATCATTCTGAAAAAGTCTCGCCCCCACTTCACAGGTGGCAAAGTACAGGCTCAACGAAGTGAAATAACTTGCTTGGATGCTAAACGCTTCCAAAGTGCATGTTCATTCTGACACCATCAGAGGCGCCAGGAGATGCCTGGGGATTCCTGTGTAGGTGAAGATTACCCCTTGCCCAAGGCAGAGCCAGGCTTCACCATCTGGAGCAGGCGAGTCAGGCAGGGGCTGGGTCTGTGCCTCTGTGGGTGGGAGATCTGGAACACAACTAAGGCCTCTCCTTGTCCACTGATGTCTCCTGCTTCCTTGTGGCTTTGACCACCATCAGTCATGTCAATACAATACCTGGAACATATGAAAGAGCCACTGCTTTGGGGGAATGTGCTCAGAGCATAGATGCCTTTTGGTTCCTCACAGCCAGAGGGTATAAAGTCCTTCAGGTCTCAGAGTTTGGTCTGGACCCAGTTGTTCACCTTTGGGACATGGAGCCAGAAAGACCCTTTGGTCCCTCCACGAGCCTCCTGTGGAGCTATCCAAGGTCCTGCAAGTGTTCTGACCTGTGCTCCCTGTAATCAACTGACCCTCTGCCTTTCTACCTGTGTCCTTGGCCTTCTGGCCTTCCCTGAATTTGGACCCCACCAAAGTTTGTCCATCTGATTTTTAGGACTATCCCCTTTCACTCATTTTGTAGGTTCTGTTGACCTTAGCTCACTGACCTCCCCGCCAGTCCAGGGCCCCCTCTTAGCTACCGTCTGTCCATGCTGATAATCAACTGACCCAACTGTCCAGCACTGCATGCCACTCTGTCTCCCACCTCCTCCCAGAGCTACTGGTTTCTTGAATGGTTGTTCCTTGGAATCTGGTTGACTTCTAAGAGACACCCAATTTACTGATTTTGTTCATTCTTCTTTCTTGACCCTGTAACCAGCCACGTATGAAATGTTTCCTGGCATTAGAGCAGTGAGAATAGTCTCATTCAGTAAGGTCCATGCCTTGAGGAGGCCTGCAGCTCTGTCCTGTCATGTGGTTACATTTATTCTATGTATCTTGAAACAGCAAATTGATTCTTTCAAGAGAATTAATTAGGAAGCAAGCTTCCGTTAAAATGTGCCATTCTGCTCTCTTGAGAGCTGGAGCTCTGGTGTTCTGGTCTCAGCATTGCTCCTGACCATCTGTGTGACCTTGGGCAAGGCACATAAACCAAGCAGCCCTTTGTATCTCCTGTCGTTCATTTGCTTTCTTGTCAAACTTTTACTCACCATGCATCATGCCCCAGGCACTAGGCTAGGTGCTGGGGATGCTCCAAGGAGAAAGATGCCGTTTCTGTCTTCAAGGAACTTACAGTCTAATCTGGGAGACCAATATGCATACGGTTAAAATAAGGTAATGTAATAAATCATTCCAACAAGAGGAACAATGTGCCGAGGGTACACAGATGCCAGATCTGCCCTTGCTGTTCCCTTTGCTTGGTAGGCTTTTCTCTCAGACACGTGCATGACTCACATCCTCACTTTTGCAGATCTTTGGTCAATGTTATGTTATCAGAGAGACCTTCCCTGACCACCCTATTTGAAATAGGAACCCCACCCCTGGCCTGCCACCTCCCTGTGTCTCTCTTCTGCTTTTTTTTTTCCATAGGATTTATTATCCCCTGGCAGGAAATAATCCCCCAGCTGTGGGTTGGAGGATTCAGCTAATAATCCCAGTAGTGGGTTGAATGGTGTCCCCAAAATATACACTTATGTCCTCGCTCCAGAACATGCAAATGTGACCTTATTTGGAAAAAAGGGTCTTAAGATGTACTTAAGGATCTTAAGAGGAAGTCATCCTAGATTTCCGCTGGGTAAACTAAACTTAATGACAACCATCCTTTCAAGAGATGGAAGAGGAAACACAGACACACAGAGGAGAAGACAGAAGCAGAGATTGGAGCAATGCAGACACCAGCCAAGGAAGGATTCTCTCCTAGAGACTTCAGGGAGCATAATCCTGCCAACACCTTGACTTCAGACTTCCGGCCTCCACAACCCTAAGAGAATAAATTTCTGTTGTTTTAAGCCACCAAGTTTGTGATCATTTGTTATGGCAGCCTCAGCATATGATGCAATCTCTGTATATCCTATGGTCATCTTCAGGCCAAACCATCTGAAACCTGAATCAGAGTTATGGCTGTGAGATTGTCATTTAAAAATGCCAACATTTTCAAAGACTCTCATCAGCGGTATTTGTGGAAGTAGACACAACTTGGGAAGAACATCAGGTGTTGTCGGTCCCTTCCTATGCACGGTGCTGGGCACACATATAGAGCAAGGGGTGCTCTCTTGCTGTTTCCAGGATAAGGAAGATACATGATCATCTGGCCCCAGTGGGGAGATGAAAACCACCAGCCTTGCTAGAAAAAAGGTAATAAAAGTGACACATTTTAATTATAACATGACTTGTAACAAAAAAGAAATGAACAAGGACCCAAATTTCTGCAAGTAAACAGTTATAGAATGTGTACTACAGCTGCACTGTGGAAAGGCCATGTAAACATCTCTGTTCTACTTCGGATGTGTGAGGACAGTATATGAGCCCGTCCAGTGTATCACTGGAGTTTATTAGAAACATACACTACTGCTGAATGTCCCCACAGAGGCATGTAAATCCTCTGAAAAGACCTCTAGGGACACAGTTCAGCTGATGGCACTGATTACACTGGGGAGGAGGCAGGATTGAGAAGTGTTCAAGGGGATTTTCACTTCATCTGCTTGTCTCAATCTTTTTACAATGACTTGAGCCATTAAGTTCTTTTATTTAAAGATTTATCATTGTATTGCTCTTATGATACAAAGATAATCAATTTAACATGTGAATAAAAATATTTTTTAAACAAACAAATAGAGAAGAAAGGAGCCCAGCTGAGAGTGTGTCACCGCGATTACTGGCTTTGTAGCCAGCTTCGAGGTGGATGGAGGAGGAGTGGTGGGGTGGGATCTGTGGTTCTCTGAGGCTCAAGCTTATAAACGGATGCTGCTACTGCGAGTTCTTGTCTGCTTCCTCGTCATCCTGATGGGGCCTTGACGTGAAATCTGTGAACAGACGCAGCCCTAGAACCTTGTGTTCCAGACACAGAGCGCTGACCTGGCAGACCCTGAGACGTGTCCCTTTATCACCACTCCCGCAGCCCTGGAGGCAGGGCCTTTGGTGCCCTCCTCCAGCCTGTCGGTGAGGATCAGCCAGCCACAGCCCCACCCGGCCCACCCCACCTCCTCGGCCAACCAGGTTCAGAGTGGAAGCATCGCCTCTGACCTTGTGCTGGGTGTGAACCAGAGGCCAGCAGAGGGCCTCGGAGAGAATGGACGCCACTGCGCACGCGCTGCTCTTGTTCCCGCCCCACCCCCATCCCAAGGGCTCAGCCAGGGAGGCAGCCTTTCTGGTCCCAAGAACACAGGACGCCTGGGACCATTGGGACGAGGAAAAGGACCCGGGCTGTCACACGGTGGGAGAATCCTAAAATTATGTGTTTACTAATGTAAATTAGTTATTTTTTTAATGCAAAGGAGAAAATGGACTAAGACTTTAGGGCTTCAGCGAACAGATAAGGCTCATTTATAACCAATGTATGTTGTTGATAAGCCAAATGATACAATACTAAAAAAAAAAAAAAATCACCTTTTTCTCAGAAAGCCCTGCAGCTCTTTCCCCGACTTCCTACTTCTGTGCATTAGTACTTTTGTTAGCAAACGCTGCATCTTCCAAATTAAAAAAAAAAAAAAATATATATCAGGCCAAAACTGTCACAGCCAAGAGACGCCTAAGGAAACTTGATGACAAAATGTAATGTGGCATCTTGGCTGGCATCCTGGCACAAAAGAAGGACATTAGGTGAAAACCAAGGAAATCTGAATAAACTGTGGACTTCAGTGAGTAATAACATACCAGGATTGGTTCTTTAATTGTACCAAGTGTATCATATGAATGTAAGATGTTAACAGTAGTGGAAACTGGGAGGGGGCATGTGGAATTCTCTGTACTGTCTCAGCAAGTTTTCTGTAAATCTAAATCTATTCTAAAATTTTAATTAATTAATTAATTTTATTATTATTATTATTATTTTGGTCTTTTTGCCATTTCTTGGGCTGCTGCCACAGCATATGGAGGTTCCCAGGCTAGGGGTCAAATCGGAGCTGTAGCCACCGGCCTATGCCAGAGCCACAGCAACGCGGGATCCAAACTGCGTCTGCGACCTACACCACAGCTCATGGCAAAGCTGGATCCTTAACCACTGAGCAAGGCCAGGGATTGAACCTGCAACCTCATGGTTCCTAGTCAGATTCGTTAACCACTGAGCCACGACGGGAACTCCAATTTATTTATTTTTGTTTGTTTAAAGAAATCAGGCAGGGCCTGGTTTAACTGGTGCTCATGCCAAATGAAGCTTACAGGGGGTGGGCAGAATTCAGCGTTTAGGGAGTTTATGATGAGTTGATTTGACACAAGACACAAGTGCTTTGCTGTCAGCGGTCTTCCCGCTGTTGCAGTGGACCCTACATCAGCTTCGTGAGGTACTGTTATTCCCATTTTACAGATGGTGAAACCAAGCTCAGAAAGATGACATGGCTTCCCGCCACCTGCCCCAGTTGGTGCTTTATTTGCTCCTGTAATCTGGATAATTTATCAAACTTGCCTCGTCTCTTCATGCGTCAGTATGTTTATCAAGCGCTCACTCTCTCTTCTTTTCTGCCCAGTAAATTGTCCAGCCTTTTCGACCCTTTTAAAGTGTCCTCAGATTTCACTTCCTCTGTGAAGTCCTCCTGGATGTTCCCATGATTAGTCACCCCATTCTCAGTGCTCTTTCTGAACTCCCCAAAATGAATTCTCTTCTGGATTTACCTGACCTCACATTGGATGGTGAGCAGCTTGAGGCCTGGGACTGTGTCTTTTTCCTCTTCGAATCTGCAGCCTGGCCTGGTGCCTGGCCAACCTCAGCTGGACAATCTCTTGAATTGAACTGAAGCTAGTATGAAATAGGATTAGTTTGCTTGGGCTGCTGTGACAGGTACCACAGACTGTGGGCTTCAACAGCAGAAATCTATCCTCTTATAGTTCTGGAGGCTCAGAGTCTGAGGTCAGGGTGTCAGCAGGGTTGGTTTCTCTTGGGGCCTTTCTCCTTGGTGTGTAGACCTCCACCTTCTCCCTCTGTCCTCACACGGTCTTCCCTCTGTGTGTCCGTGTCCTAATCTCCTCTCCTTATAAGGACACCAGTCATATCAGGTTAGGGCTCACCCTAATGACCTCATTTAACTTAATTAGCTCTTTAGAGACCCCCCTCTCCAAATACGGTCACATTCTGGGGTGCTGGAGTTAAGACTTCAACACAGGAATTTAGAGGGGATGCAACTTAGTCCACACCAAAGCCAGGGTAGGCTGTGGGGCTGGAGAGGCGTGGAGAGGGGAAACCACCACCACCACTTGAAAAGTTGCAGGTGACACGTGGGCCTGAACATTTTTAGGCTGGAGTCCTCAGGGCATTGCTGCTGTTCCAGAGGGAAGGATGCAGGAGGGGCTTGTCCTCAGAAAATGATCTGAGATTGTGAGATGCAGGAGCTAGGAAGACGCTAGTTTTTATTTATCACCGCTAACAACTGCTTCAGCCAGAAGAGGATCCTGAGAGCCTTGGGTCTGTGCTGTGCTTTTTGGCCTTGACCTGGCTATCATTGCGCTCACGGCCTCCCTCGCACGCCTCTTTCCCTTGCACTGTTACTTTTGCCTGGTCCAGCCCACACAGCACGCCACATCCTCAAGGCCTTGTGCTCTGGGGCAGGGGGAGGCCTGGAATGGAATTTCAGACTAAACTTGCACTGGCAAGCTACCTTCTCAAGGGCATGGCCACGTCCTGGACAGCAGCTGCAGTGGCCCAGGGGGAGCCAGGAAGCTCTAGTTGCTTCTTGTGCATGGAAGGGGATGGTTCTGCCAGACAGCCCACTCTGGGGAGGGTCCTGCAAGCCCTGTCCCCAAGGTCCTGGTCGCCTAGGACCCTGGGAATGCACAAGGACAAGGGCAGCTGGTTTTGTACCATCAACTCTGCTACTTTGGGAATAAGGGTTTGTTTTGTCAGGCGGTGGTTATTTATTGAGCATGTGGTGAACATCATTTTCACGACTTAATAGTCGGCAGAGTTGCCTCACAGACAGCTCTCCATTCGATCTGCACGGATCTGACTGTCCATATCCCCGTCCTGCAGGAGGGGAAACTGAGGCTCAGCAAAGTGGCATGAGTCGCCCAGTTGGCAGGGGGTGGAAGTTGTATTGGGGAACAAGCCCCTGGCTCCCGGAACTGGGTTCTGTCCCTATGCGAGCTGACTTGGTCCCCTCAACAGCCCTGACAGGAGGGGCTGGGGATTCTCCTCTCTAGTGGGGATGATGCTTGGGGGTTACGTGAGTGCCTGCGGTACCAGCAGCACCCACTCTGATGACTTCTGACCTTGGGTGCTTTCTTCTCCAGCACATCACTGTACTGGCACAGGTGGGACCCAGTGGGTTTGGGACTGAGCCTTGCCCTCCATGTGCTCTGGCTGCTTGAGACCAAGGTGGTGGAAGGATGGGGAGGCAGGTGGCGGTGTATACACCGGCTGGGGAAGGGGTGGTGCCACTTCTTGATGAGCCAGGAGTTATGCTGGCAGCAGCTCCTGGTCCACAAACACGGGAATGCTGTCCCTTCACCACTGCCTCCAGAGAGGAGGCTTAATGGAGAGAGCATGGGCTCAGGAGTCAGACAGTCTGAGTTCATTTGCTGTTGCTGCCAGAGTCGAGCAGCACAACCTTGAGTGTGTTAGTTAATTTCCCCGAGCCTCTGTTTCCCCACCTGAACGATGAAGGTGGTAATGCCTTCCTTGCAGGACCGCTTCAGAGGTGAAAATGAGACAATCAATGTATTGTCTGGCACTCTCCCTGAAGCCTGGTAGACGCTTAGTAAGTGGCAGGTGATATGATGACGATTAGGGAGTTCCTGTCGTGGCTCAGTGGTTAACGAATCCAGCTAGGAACCATGATGTTGCAGGTTTGATCCCTGGCCTCGCTCCGTGGGTTAAGGATCTGGCGTTGCCGTGAGCTGTGGTGTAGGTTGCAGATGTGGCTCGGATCTGGCATTGCTGTGGCTCTGGCATAGGCAGGCAGCTATAGCTCTGATTTGACCCCTAGCCTGGGAACCTCCATATGCCATGGGAGCAGCCCTAGAAAAGGCAAAAAGACAAAAAAAATAAAAAATAAAAAAAGATTAAAAAAAAAAGATTAAAAAAAAAATATGATGACAATTAGCACGTGGGGCTAAGTACCCGGCGTAGTGTCCTGAGTGATGTGTTGGTGCCCAAGGTGCAGAACAAGCTCTGGGGGTGATGTGTGGGTCTCTGCACACCTCTCCTCCCTAGTTGCAGGCCCCAGGCCTAGCTGTGCAAGTGTGAGGATTGCTAGCTGTGGACTTGGGCACTTTTCTTCATCCAAGTCTCCTTTGCTCATCTGCAAGATAAGAATATAAAGTGCCTTCCTCACAGGGTTGTGAGAATCCCATGAGGTCATGCAATGTACACATCATTATCGTCTTTATTGTCTCGTGTGCCAGCACGACCATCTGTGCCTGGAGATCCACGTAGAAAGGACCGGCGGCCTTGCCTCACTTACCGGAGAGGGCTGTCACCGATCAGTGACGTGTGCTGAAAGTAGATTAGGATCATGAAATCCATGAGCTTCCCTTCCTGAAGTAGATGATCCCAAGATCCTGTTAGTCTAAAGCATGACTCCTGGAGTTCCCCTTGTGGCTCAGTGGGTTAAGAACCTGACTCGTATCCAAGAGGATGCAGGTTCAATCCCTGGCCTCACTCAGTGGGTAAAGGAGCCGATGTTGCCACAGACACGGCTCGGATCTGGCATTGCTGTGGCTGTGGTGTAGGCCGGCAGCTGGAGCTCTGATTCGACCCCTAATGTGGGGACTTCCATGTGCCACAGGTGCGGCCCTAAAAAGACTAGAAATAAAAATACAGCATGACTCTTTCTTACTGTGGGTTCTAGCCGTCTTTTTGTCCATAAGGGACTCAGGCTGGCTGATCTCTAAATTCCTTTTTAGCACCATCATTCTGGAACCTCAGTGACTCTCTGCCTTGGCTGAGCCAAACATGATCCAAAATGCTCCTCTCCAGAGAGCTGCTGCCTCGGGGAGCAGGAAGGAAATCAGCTCCTCCTGGCCCTGCCTCTCAGGGCCTCCGGAAGGCTCCACGACTTAGTGGGCGGTCCCGGGTGGTCAGGAGTGCTCCCCTCCAGCCACGGGTCCCAGCCTGGTGGGGAGAGGTGGGTGCAGCCTTTCTGCTGTGCACTTTGTCCATATCAGGCAGCTGTTGAGTCTGCTGGTGTGGCCATGAAACAGGGCGCTCAGAGCTGCTCAGCTCTAAGGAGCGATGGACCTTGACCGCCAAAAGGGCCTGTGAACAGGCCTTAGTCATCTTCCCAGAGGAGAGAAACATTGAAAACGAAGCTGGAGAAGAGAATTAACATCTGCCAAACTTCCCACTCTGTCAGCACCATGTAGTTTCTCAGGATATGGAGAGGAAGAAGACAAGGAGTCTACTGTCTAGGACACAGACAAGTTGCTTAATTTTTAGAATTTTAAAAAATGTCTGCTTCCTCTAACTTGAATATAAGCTGCAGGACAGCAGGGAGTTCCTTCATCCTGTTTGGCAAGGCATCCCTGGAACTGGCAGTGTGTCACACACGTGGGAGACTCTCAATAAACACTCATTAACTTACTGGAACAACTGCAATATTCAGAGTAAGAATGGAAGTGTGATCAAGGTGCTGGAAGAATGGTGGAGAAAGTAAAAGCCAGAGAGGTGACAATGGGGCTGGGTTTTGAAGGATGAATAGGAGTTCATCGAGGAGTGAAGGTATCAAAGTTGTTTTTTTCTTCTTGAGTCAGATTTCAGGATAAACTTTATATTGATGATAGTCATAAGCTATGATAGGAGGTGAAGGTATGAGTCATAGAGAAAGAATAAATGTCTTGAGGTTACCGCAGGGGGGAAGAGAATTGATGGATATTAATTGCATACCTTGTATGTGCCCTATGCTGTGCCAGGCACTTAATGCATATGATCTTACTTGTTCCTTCTAACCCTTCTGTGAGATAGGCATTTGACAAGTGGGTGTGCAGGCTTGGAGGGCTTCAGTAACTTGCTCTGGGCCTCAGGGTTGGAGGCTGGAGTAGACCTAGGGCTTCCTACCTCTAAAGCTCCCATTCTTTCCCGGCCAGGTTGACCCTCCTTCCAGGCAGGGGATCTGGCCATCTTAACCATAAAATAAATGAATTAAATGCCCCTCCAGAAACAGAGCCTTCTGTTAAAGCTCCAGGCCCCAAGGCCAGAGCTTGAATATAAACTCTAAACTTTTTAATCCAAAAAACAAGACACAACCAAAAACTAAAAAACCAAAAAACTGAGCCTGTGGCCTTTGTGCTTTACTTTCTCCCTGTCCAGGGCCCTCATTGTCCATCCTCCAACCCAAGGCCTTGGGACCACTCAGAAGCTCCAGAAGGAGGCTGGAGCCACTCCATCCACCAAGACTTGAAAGGCCCAGGGCAGGTTTGGGGGCAGGGGAGAGGGTCGGGGAGCCTGGTTGTTCCAGAGGGGAATCAGAGCCTGGAGGTCCCTAGCCCCGTTCTCTGGCAGGGAGGGGATTGTGGGGGTGGGAGGGGATGGAGGGGCAGAGGAGGAGATAAGCCAGCGGTCATTTGTCTTTTTAATTGGCTCAAACGCTCAGAGGAGAGCGGCGGCGTTGTTATCCTGGCTCAGGCGCTGGACCGGATCCAGGCTCCAGGCCTCGGAACTGCGCGGCGTGGGCTGCAGAGAGAGGCTCTGCTCTGCCCTTCACCCAGGAGAGGCCCCTGGCGGGGAGGGGGGCGGGGGGGGGCTTGGGAGACAGGCTGGGAGGCAGCAGCACGTGGTTGGAGGCAGCTTTTGCTTCTCTGGCATTTCAGAAATTTAAGACTAATTCAGTGACTGAAACAGACATATTTTAAAGCATCCATGGCATCTGAGGGCCCCTCCTAATTCATCCCTGTGCCTGTGGATGAAGCCTGTCAACCAGCTACGGCTAGAGGTGTCTACAGGGAGGGGCAGTTTGGGAGACGTCTGTAACTTGAACTTCCCTTAACTGAGGATGGTATAGATACTGCTCAAGCAGGATTGTAACATATGTCCTCATATTTGCCAGCCCATTTATAGTCAGCAACATCCTATTGTGTTTTTGCCACCATTTGGGTCTCTGAAACAATCGGGTGGAAAAGGCAGGACAGGTACACCTTCCCACGTCACAGGTCATCATGAGGAAACTGCAGCTCTGAGAGGTCGGTGACATCAGGACACCGGGCTCTGCGGCTGGGAGTCAAGCCCAGGTCCTCTAATTCTGCATCTGTGGGCCCCCAAAGCTGTCCACTCCACAGATGAGCCGCACAGGTGATGCCTGGCATGGCAGGGTGGTCCCCAACAACAGTCATTGGCACAGCTTTGAGGGGGACAGACAACTCAGTTCAAGTTCCCATTCAGAGCCCTGCTCAGGCTGGTGAGCCATCGAGGTAGGGGAGGGGCACTCCCAGCCATTGAGGTGGGGAAGGGGGAGGACCGGGTGGCCCCAGTTAGTACCAGGGTGTCCAGGCAGCCAGGAAAGCAGATTCTGCCAGGCCTGAGTGGGTATTTGTGGCCGAGGGTCTGCAGGATGCTGAAGGCTGCCCTCACGCCTGGCCCTCCCAGATCTCTCTCCAAGGAGCCTGTACCCCATCTCTGACTAGAATGTGCGTCCGTGGTCTCCATATGTTTAGGCCAAAGTTCCCAGTTTTCATCTCTGAACCCAAAGCAAAGGAAGACATGTTGCCTTTGCATCCCTGAAGCTCCTAGGCCTTTGGGAGGCAGCGGCTTGGCCTCAGAATCCTCCAACTGGTCAGTGGGCATCTTCTGGCCACCGGGAGGCCCAAGCCTTTGCCCTCCAGCCCCAGGCCCCACTTACCTGCCCTTGGCTTCCCTCTCTGCACCTCGCCCTGTGGAGCGCCCAGTGTGGGGAAAGGGGAAGCAGGTGCCATTGTGGGGCCAATGACCCAGGGGGAGCATCCTGCTCTGAGGGAGCCGGGTGGCAGGTGCAGAGATGGTGTGTCCCAGCCTCTTCCCTGCACCCCCTGCCCCCTGGCTCCTGGAGGGGCTGGCAGGCTGTACAGGTGGAGGGTCCCCAGGCATCCCTAGGGTCTTCCTGTGCCTCCCCTGTGGTGCTGTGGGAGGGACCCAGGAGCCAGACGGGGATGCAGCATCAGAGAAGAGCTGGCAGCAGCAGGGAGGGGCAGCTAGAGAGAGGCTCCGGGTGGTTCTGTGAGGCGAGGAAAGGACCAGAATGGGGCAGTGCTGGTTCAGAGTCCTTCTACGGCCTGTCGGGGAGGTGGCCTGGCTGAGGGTGAAGTAGCCTATCAGGTGGGTCCCCCGGGGGCTCAGAGGCCCAGCTGGGGCTGAGGATGGGCCACATCAGGCTCAACTGACCGCAAGTTTGTCAGCCTGGGGCTTGGACCTGACTCACATGATCTCACCTCCTGGTCCCCAGTCCTGGGCTGGACCCAGCTTTTGCAGACTGGGGTGGAGATAGTGGTTCTGGGATTCCAGCCCCCACTGCAGGCTCAGGGCCCTGTGCTGTCTTCCACACACATGTGCGGGATACTTGCCCCTGGCCCAGTCCCTCTCCTCTGTGCCTGGGCCTCCCCAGGAACTGACCCATATGGCCCTTGGCTTCCTGGGCCCTTGGGCTTCTGGTGAGTCTGGCCCATGTCAGGCCAAGATATCTGAGGGTGAAATACTTGCACGAGGGTGACGGCAGGCGCTAAACAACTGTGTCTCCGTCCTGGTTCAGCCCTGTCTGCCCTCACACCAGTGCCTGTGCTCCCTGGGGACAGGCCCTCCCTGGTCTCCATTTCCTCTGCACGGCCACCTCCTGCCTCTTCATCCTGGGCGGCATCTTCCCGCCTGTTCTCATCTCTGGGGCCTCACCACCCTCTGTTAGGCTGCTCAGCAGTTCCATCACCTGAATAAGCAAAGTTTAAAAACCCCACTACTTTAAATCAGGGAGCAGATTTGTTTTTCCTAATTGGACCTTGACCAATCATGTCCTGAGGGCAGCAATGGTGACCCCATTTTACAGATGAGATTGACCAAAACTGAGGGGCTGGGTGACTTGGTCAAGTTCACAAAGCCAGGAAGTTGGAATTTGAACTTGGATCTGGTTGAATCTCCAGGTCAAGTCCTTTTTGTCACAGCCACCGGCAGCAGTGTCACCACACACTTCGTGTTCCTGTGGTTTATTAAAGCACTTTGACAAGGCTGTTCCTCATCCACCATTTACGGTATTGTCACACTCCCTGATGAGGAGACAGGCTTAGAGATGGGGGTGACTTCCCTGAGATAAATGGCTGTATATTTAGGAATATTCAGGAATTCAGACTCTACTTCCTGTCCTGGATGGAGGCCCTCCCTGCCTCTGCTCCTGCTGTCCAACCTCCTGGAGTGCTCCCTGCCAGTCTTCAACCTCCAATATACCTTCCCTTTTTGTTTTTAATCGTGAAAATATACATGACATAAAATTCACCATTTTATTTTATTTTATATATATATATTTAAATTTAAAAAATTTTTGCTTTTTAGGGCTGCACTTGTGGCATATGGAGGTTCCCAGGCTAGGGGTCCAATCAGAGCTACAGCTGCCGGCCTACACCACAGCCACAGCAGTGTGGGATCTGAGCCGCATCTGCGACCTACACCACAGTTCATAGCAATGCCAGATCCTTAACCCACTGAGCGAGGCCAGGGATTGAACCTACAACCTCATGGTTCCTAGTCGGATTCATTTCCGCTATGCCAAGACGGGAACTCTTTAATTTTTTCTTTTTTTTTTTTTTTTGCTAACATTCACCATTTTAATTCTTTTTGCGTGTACCATTCACTGGCATTCAGTCCACTCACAATGTTGTGCGACCACAGGCACCATCCATCTTCAGGACTTTTCCCATCATCCCAGACTGAAACTCTGTATCCACCCTAAGTACCAACTGCTGGTGTTTTCCTCCCTAGAGCCCCTAGCTACCACCATCCTACTTTCTGTCCCTATGCATTTGATTACTTAGAAACCTCATATAAGTGAGATCATATGGTATTTGTCCTTTGGTGACTGGCTTCTTTCACAGGGCAGAATGTCTTCTAAGTTCATCCGTGTTGTAGCCTGTGTCAGAATGCACTTCTCTTTTCAGGGCTGAACAGTATCCCATTGCATGGAGAGACCACGTTTTGTTTACCCATCAGCCATTGGTGAATACTTGGCTTGTTTCCACCTTTCCTAATCTTCCTACCTCTTACGATTCAGCTCAGATGTCACCCCCCTTCCCCAAATCGATACTGCACAGAGGGTTGGAGGGCAAGGCAGCTCCTCCCCCACAACAGTCTGCAGGATAAAGAGCAGTCGACTGGTTGCCCAAACCTGTGCCAACCTGAGGCCTGGCATTGTGTTCCTAACACTGAAAGTCACTGACTGGATCAATCAGACTCATAGGGCGACCTCTCCTCCCAAGAAGGAAATGTCTGTATCAAGTCCATGTCAGACACTACTGGTGGGACGCTATGAGGGCAGGGTGGGACCTCTCATGGGCTCCAGCTCAGCCCTCAGACCCGGAGGGAGTCAGGATGATTGGGCTCTGAGCACTCCTGGGGCTCAGGGTGGGAGGATCGTAAAGCTGCTTTATTCTTTAGCAGGTGTCCATAATTGGCTACTGCAGACTCTCTCCATCTACCCCTGAACCGGTCAGCAGGGACTGGGGTCCTGGGGATGAAGCACCAATGCAGGAAAGAAAATGAAAGAAGGCATCAAGGAAAGGAAGAGAGTCAGGAACAGAGGCTTAAAGCCTCTGGGAGTGTGAGATGCTTCCTGCAATTTTGGAGGAGTGCTCTAGATGCTTAAGAATTTTTTGCTTCTTCTCTAAAAAATAATTTCAAAAAGTCACTTTGGGTTTAGATTGCACATCGCTGACCCCTTCCAGTGTTGGGACTCCTGAGCTTTTCCTCTCGCATTCCATGGAAAAGAGAAGCTCAGTGTTTGTCACTGAGAGGACCAAGTCCCAGGGAAGTGGTGCACTGTAGCAATTTGCCAGCAGGTGGCGATAATGTGTCTCAGGGAAAGACCTTTCTGTCTAATTCACAAATGCCCTGGATGGGTTCCTAGGTGGCCTGGAGGGGTGGGGGTGGGGGTGGGGGGAAGAGGTGTGGCTTAGACACTACCTGACTTTCCTTGACATCTGTCAGATGCAGATTAAGACCTGCCAGTGGGTTAGAGGCTACTCCATATGAGGTCTGTGGAGCTGTTACACCCCTTCTACGGTGCCTCAGAGACAGGAGTAAGACCAAGGAGTAGCTATCATGGGAAAGCGAATTTCGTTCTGACCCAGGATGACCTTTACAATAATCAAAGGTGTCAAAGGTTGATTAGTGAGGCCCTCGTCACCAGAAGGATTCAAGATTGAGCAGATGACCCACCCTTTCTTAGTGACATTGCAGAAGATCCTCAAACATTAGATGAGTTTGGGTTAGGTGGCCTTTCCAACCCGGAGAGCTCTTCCTCTTATGTTACTAAGAAGAAAATGACGGCGAGTTCTTGAGCTCATTGAAGGCCTTATTTGCCAGTGACTCACCTGTCTCTAGAACAGAGGCCCATGTGGGAAACGTGTCAGTAATACGGCAGCCTTATTGAACATATGGAGGCCAGAGGATTGGGATCGGAGCTCTTGTTAGCTCACCTGAGCAACTTATGAAACCTCATCAGGCTGATGATAAACAAGGACCCTTCCCACCTCCCTGATGGTGCCCCCCACCCCCCACCCATCTCTCTGCTGGTTGCCACATCTACACTGCCATCCTGAAACTCCAGATGTGCACTCCAAGAACCCCACCTCCAAACACCAGCCCTCAGCATCTGCCAGACACAGGGGGGTGAGGACAGTGGTCACCAAATGCTCTTTCACTTTTCCTCTCTGTCTCTCAGGAGACAGAACAAAGCAGAAGTGACACTGCGGCTGCGCAGCCGTCTGGAGAGCTGGCCCGTATCCAACCAAGGACTCCCAGTGTCCTAAAAATACCAGTCCCCATCGCAGTGTCCTATCCCAGCCCCCACGTCCAGAAATCCCTGACAGTAACCATATGCCAGCACCAAGTCAGTCCAGGCAGCGTTGGCCAATGTCAGCCACAGTTGCTTGTAATCTTCAGGGAGGAAGGGCGGTGCCAGAAGGGACCGGCTTCTTTATCCACATCACCCAGATATAAACAATATCGGGGACTCATGACAGGGTGCGCCTCCCAGGCCAGTCCCCCTGAACCACTTCTCCATGAGTGAAGTTACCCTCAAGCTCGGGGCCTAATGGCTCCCGGGATTTCGGCTTATTACTCTTATCTGCTGGAGGCAAAAGCACCTCCGTGAAAGACATTTTTGGTGCCCTGTTCTGGATGGCTCGGTAATCCTCTCATTTATGTATGCAGACAAGGAGATCAAAGCCCCGGGGAGATGCATAAAACATGTCAGGGCTGGGAGCTGTACATCCATTAAAGCTGACAAATGCTTTGTCCAGCTGATGGGCGGCCAGATAGCCACCCTGGGGGACAGGAGAGCGGCCAGGCTCAGGGATGGAGGCCGGAGAGGCCGGGCCAAGACGGAGGCAGAGCTGGACACTCAGGGGAGTGTGGTGCTCAGGCCCCAGCCCCTAGGCACACCCCGATGTTCCACGCGGACAACTGATGTTTTCTCAGTCTCAGGACAAGTGCTGTGCAGAAAAGCAGGTTCAAGATGCTCTTCCAAGAACCCTTCTGTTGATCAACTGCAGGGAGCAGGAACGGAATTCCTGAGAGCAGGGAGGGCAGAGAAGAGGAGCAGGAGAGAAAAAGGCAAGGCAAGGATGTCCTTGTTCTCTTTTAAACAGCGCAAGACCAAAGTGCTCGCCTGGGTCCCGGCCTGTCCCCTCTGCAGCTGCCATCATGTCCTCCAGTTCTTTGGCGAGGACAGGAGTGTGCTCGCTGGGATTCGAGGAGAAGGGCCTTTTGGGAGTTCCTGTCCAAAGGAAATCATCCGTTTCCCTCAGCTTTTGAGGGGGGAGGGGGCGCTCTGCAAACAGAGGAGCAGAGCATCTCCGAGGGCCTGATGCCCTCCTGGCCAGTGGGAGGACAGGCTGCTATTTGTCCCCAAATCAGGAGAGGCCTAAGTGAGAATGTGCTTGGGTGTGTGTGTGTGTGTGTGTGTGTGTGTGTGTGTGTGTAAGAGAGAGAGACAGAGGCAGAGAGAGGGACAGAGAGAAAAGGATAGACTCAAGGACAGAGAAAGAGAGACAGAAAGACAGGGACAGAGAGAGAGAGAGGCAGAGACAAAGAGACAGAGACAAGAAAGCAAAGGATAGAGAGACACAAGGACAAAGAGAGAGAGACAGGGACACACAGAGAGAAACAGAGAGACAGAGAAGGGACATTGAGAGACAGGGACAAAGAGAGAGAGAGACAAGGACGCATCAGCAGAGACCAGCCCCAGGAGCTGAGGCTGCAGCTCCCTTAGGACCATGGTGCAGAAGGCTTCCTTTGAACATGCAGGAACCTGGAGTTCCAGCTGCTGAGCTGCACCAGCACCTGCAAATATTGCTTTGCTTTCCTAATTTGTATGCCTTCCAGGGGAGCCTCCTGCTAACTGCACAGTCTGTGGTGGCTTTGTATGGGAAGTTTCCCTTGGAAGAGGCAGCATGTGCCCCCTGCCAACCGCCCGCCATGGAGCTTCCAGGGAGGCCTTGTCTTTAGTCCTGAGAGGTGTTCTGCTCAGGGTGTGAAGGCAGCACCATTGCTAAGAGAGGAACTGGTTCACACAGTAGCTCTGGCTTTGCCCCTCTGCCTCTGGTCCCTTTGTCCAGTACTGGGCTCATGGTAGCAGTTAGTTCTAGAAGGAAGAGCTCAGTTGAGCTCTTCCTCATGTGAGGTGGTTGGGATCTGCAGTCCCCATTCCACCTCCATCCATCCACGAAGACCTTGTCTGAACCTTAAGGCTAAGAAGTGATGGTCTAGGTGGCCCCTACCTGTGGGTGGGCCTGACTGGAAATAGTAACCCATCTCCCCATGGAGACAGTGTAGTTCTTCTACCCCCAAATCCCCACATCTGTTTAAACCCATTGCTTAAAATGACATGTATTTGCAACAAAAAGTCAGTGCTGTTGCAAACTCGTAATATCAGTGAACAAAATAACAGATTTAATAAAGCAGTCGTTTTCCTTTCCTAAATGCTAGTTCTTGAGGAAACATAAATTTTTTTTTTTTTGTCCTTTTTAGGGCCACATCTGCGGCATATGGAGGTTCCCAGGCTAAAGGTCTAATCGGAGCTGTAGCCGCTGGCCTATGCCAGAGACATAGCAACGCCAGATCTGAGCCGTATCTGCAACCTATACCACAGCTCCCGGCCATGCCAGATCCTTAACCCACTGAGTGAGGCCAGGGATCGAACCTGCAACTTCATGGTTCCTAGCTGGTTTTGTTTCTGCTGCGCCACAACGGGAACTCTGGAAACATAAATTTTTAGTCGGAAAGAGGTGGAGAGATAGATGGAGGGGTTTGGCACGCACCTGAGGGGTTTCCTGAGTAACTACGAATGCTGTGATGATACTGTTCAACTTTTAAAAAATTGTTAAAACTTAAAAATTGTTCAATTAAAAAAATTTAAAACCTAATATATTTTCCTCCCATTCATACAGATCCTTTTCTATCTTTTACTACGTATAATTCACGTCATTTAAGAAAATCTCCCCTGTTCTGAAACAAAATGCTAGAAAGAACAAGAGAAAGCAAGATAGGAAGGGGGCGAGGTTTCCCCTGAGAAAACTGGGCCTGAGCTAAAGCAGAGATACAGGAGTTAAGAGGGGACATGTGTGTATGTGAGCAAGTGTCTGATCTGGAGTGAACTGAGTTTGGGGCAGAGAACCACAGAGTGTTACAAAGAGGCGAGGGCAGAGTATAAGTAATTCCTTCAAAAAGGGAAATGGAAGGTGGCCTGCCTGGAGACCTGTCTCTCTGTTTTTGTTGCCAGCCACCAGAGGGCAGCACTAGCCCAGAACAGTTTTGTTGCTCGGCAGTGAGTCTCTGGCGGGTGAGACCTTTGGGAGCAGCTCTGGCCAGAAGCTGTCTGGTTCTCAGATTTTATGAAGCTCCTCCTCCTCACAGCTAAGGCCACCCTCACTCCAAGTTCTGAAAAGAATCTTGATCTCAGGTCACGGTTTTAAGGAGCTCTGACTTTCATGCTTAGCCCCTAATCTTAGAACCATATCACCAAAGCTTTTGATTTTTGTCCTTAACACCAAGATCTCACTTGCATCCTCTTCTACCTCCTAGCCACTACTTCCTCTTTTAAGAAAAGCTTCCTAGAGCTCCTTTCTCCCCTGTTCCCCCAGGATTGGAGTTCTGCCCCACACCCTGGGGACAGAATTTCCTGGTGGTCTGCCTGACTATGTAGAGACTGGTACCCAATGTCACTGCTGACTTCTCTGATAAAACTGCTTGCCTGGATGCTGCCTTTGCCCTGTCTGAGATCTGTCCTGTCCCCTGTGCTGGGATTGCCCTTTCAGCTCCTGATCCTCCTGACCTGCTCCAGGCTATTACAGTTGACCCTTAGATCCTCTTCTCTAGTCATCCCCTGAGTAGGCTCTTTCTGTTGGTGTTTCAGAGTCCCAATAGGCTTTTCCATCCTTCTAGAGCATCCTTCTCCAGTATGAACCTGGCTAGCTTCTCCACTTGATTTAAAGCTCAGCTCCAGCAGCTTGTCCAGTGGGAAGCCCCCCGCCCCCCATTGCCTGACCTGGGGTAGGTGTCTTCTCCCAAATGTTCCCTGACCCTACACTGCCTGCTATTCCAACTTCTGTTCAACTATCTTGTGGAGTTACACAGCCTCTACTATGCCCATGGGGTCCCCTTAGTTTCTGGTGGTCCGGGACCCATGCACTCCACACCCCAAATGCCTACATAGCACAGCCAGTCTTTCTGAATGACCATTGACTGTTCAGTGAATCCCGGAGTGAGTCAAGGGTATTTGAATGATACACTTGCGTTTCCCTAAGTATGTTCCAAGAAATCTTATTTCCACAGAATGATAGGTATTAGTGCACAAAGGTTTTGGTAGACAATTAATTTGGAGAAATGCTACCTTAAGTAAAGTAAAACACACTTCTCTTTTGAAGTGTTTTTCCTTCTTGGAATATGTTAGTACATATTATTATCTCAAGGAGTCTATGGTTACATAGGACGGTGGGCACATCTGTTGGGAAACTCTGTTAAAACCCTTCACACGAAGCATCCCGAGAGACAGCAGTGTGATCCCTCTCATGGAAATAAGTCCCTGTGGCCACAGTGACACATATCCAGCCTATGTGTGTAATTAATCATGCAGCCAGTACACTTACCTATGCCTTATACTAGTTATTCAGTCTTTGAGATCTGTGGAAACCTGATTAAACTTCAGCATTCCATACCAGAAATTCTTTATATTTTCTTCATCATTTCTTTAGATTTTCAATCCAGCTATCCCTTTAGTCAGGGACCCTCCTCTTTCTTCTTACCAGATGGAATTCATCCGCCTAGTTTGTGAATTTTGACATTATTTTTTCGTATTTTCCCACGGTGCCCTTTTGCTGCACAGTTACTTCCCTGGGTTTCAGTGGGACTCTGCAGTCACCAAGTGGCTACCACTCACCTCTTAGAAACCCAAGAAACTCAGCTTAAATCCTGCGTTGCTCTGGCTGTGGCTGTGGCTGGGAGCTACAGCTCCGATATGACCTCTAGCCAGGGAACCTCCATGTGCTGTGGGTAGGGCCCTAAAAAGCAAAAAAAGGAAAAAAAAAAAAAAGAAAAAAGAAAAGAAACAGAAGAGAGGGACCCCAGAATGGCGGCCCACACAGACTCTAAGAATTCTGTGTCCTGCCAAAGGGACTTCCTGAGGGCCTATAACCCTCTCCAGCTCTGGGAGAGGCCCCATCAATCCTCAGAACACTTTATCTGAGCTGACTCAGAGGGGGCTGAGTCCCAGTCTCATCCCTGTGCTCCCTCCCTAGCCCTGCGAGGCGTCCCCACCTGTCTCAGAGCTCCCTCACTCTTCTCAGGGGAAAAGAATGGAGTGGGTGGGTGTGGGAGGTTTATATCAGAGCAGAAAAGACAGCAGAATGTCCCATCAATCACAGAGCATTAAATACATGACCCAGGGGTTAGGGAGACCTCTTCTTTACAGCCTTTAAGAACTTAGGCATGGGTGTCTGGAACATTTATTCCTGGGGGTGGGGTAAGAGTGTGAACCAAATGACCTCCAGGGGTCCTGTCTGCAGGGGGCATCAGAACCACGTTGGCTGACGCCTGTTCTCTGACGAGGATGGAGGAGGGAAGACGGTGGGTGGAGTGGGAGGCAAGAGTAAGGGCAGGCAGGCTTCCCACCATGGCTGTCTCAATGCGTGCATGCATCAACTAGCTGCTGAGTGCCTACCATGTGCCAGGTACGGTTTAGGACCCATAGGACATAGCGGTGAGCAAGGGGGCTGACTCTCTCCAGATATCTGCAGGGTACCCCAAATTCCGAATCGAAGATAATTTGATCAACAAATAATTTTTAGGTCTACTGTTTGCCAAGTTAGGTGCCGACTTTTTGTTTGTCTGTTTTTTGTTTTTGTTTTTTCTTTTGCTTTTTAGGGCTGCACCCGTGGCATATGGAGGTTCCCAGGCTAGGGTCAAATCAGAGCTACAGCTGCCAGCTTACACGATAGCCACAGCGTAGCCAGATCTGAGCTGCGTCTGTGACCTACACCACAGCTCACGGCAAGGCTGGATTCTTAACCCACTGAGCGAGGCCAGGGATTGAACCCGAATCCTCATGGATCCTAGTCGGGTTCATTAATGGCTGAGCCACAAAGGGAACTCCCCTTAGGTGCCAACTTTATATTTCTTTTCATTCTTCTATTGTGGCAAAATACACATAACTATTGCCGCCTTAACCATTGTTAAGTGTGTGGCTCAGTGGCATTAAGTACATCCACACTGTTGTGTAACCATCGCCACCGTCCATCTCCAGAACCTTTCGTCTTCCCAAACTGAGACTCTGTGCCCATTAAACACTGACTCTGCATCCCCTCCGCCAGCCCCTGGGAACCATCATTGTGTTTTCTGTCTCTATGCCTTTGATTACTCTCGCAGAATCATACAGTATCTGTCCTTTTATGACTGGCTTATTTCACTTAATGTGACGTCCTCAAGGTTCATCCATACTGCAGCCTGTGTCTTTTTAAAGCTGAAAAATATCCCCTTGTATGCATATGCCACATTTTATTTATCCATTCATCCGCTGATGGACATCTGGGTTATTTCCACCTTTTGGCAGTTGTGCACAATGCTGCTATGAACTTGGATGTACAGCCAGCTTTAGTTCTACTTTACCAGTGTAGGCATGTGCCATTTCCGGGGGGAGAGGCGGGAGGAGGAGGCAATCCTGAATCACACCAGGCAAGTTAGGATGTCACACATCTAAAGTGGCCGACTCCATGAGTGTTTTGTGACTGTAACATTCCAGTGGATCCAAGAGGCAGGACATAGAAGGCTAGAGACTCCAGGGCAGATCCTGAACTCATCTGAGGTGGATCTTGCAAGTTCAGGAGAAGACTCGGCCTAAGGAAGAAGTAAGACATGACCTTGGGGCTCTGCACCTCCTCTCAAGGTGAGTGAGGCCGGATTCACAGGATGAAGGACACGAGCTGAGGGGCAGGTGTGAGACTCACTTAGAGACCACCCTGGATGTAGACAGACAGTTGATGAAATGGAATCTTGGGGTCTCACTGGATCCGCAGTTCTCACACCCTGCAGTCCACGCACCACTAGCGTGGTTGGGGTGGGTACTGGAAACACAGTCTGGATTGTTATATGTGGATTTTCCAGACCCCTCGTTTCCCATCCTGGCATGTCTTGCCACCTCTTCTTTGCTGCTTATTTACTTCAAGACGTGGGCAGAGTAAAAGAAAGGTGAGGAAGTGTTAAATCTTTAAACAGATTCTTTTTTTTTTTCTTTTTAGGGCTGCACTTAACGGCATATGGAAGTTCCCAGGCTAGCAGTCAAATCAGAGCTACAGCTGCCGGCTTATACCACAGCCACAGCAACGCGGGATCTGAGCTGTGTCTGCGACTTACCTCCCAGCCTGTGGCAACACTGAATCCTTAACCCACTGAGTGAGGCCAGGAACTGAACCCCCGTCCTCATGGATACTAGTCAGGTTCTTAAGCCACAGCGGGAACTCCTAAACAGATTCTTATGATTGGTCCTGACCAAGGATAGGTGATCAACATCGAGGTGTTTTAAGTATGTGAAGATGTCAATGCATTGATCACTCGCTGGCCAGTTATTCTCTGATTCTCCAACCCTCTGAAGCAAGTAGAGGCTGGGACAATGGGCTGGGCTGCTGGCTCAGGTGCAGGAGAAGTTGGAGGTGGAGGCAAGGATAAGGTGGTTTGAGGACACTGGAAGCCAGATGGGGTGACAGGGAGAGAGGAGGAGCCAGAAGGACCCAGGACAAACATAAAGGATGATAATAACTAAAGATGCTGAGCACTTTTTTTTTTTTTTTTTTTTTAAAGCTGAGCACCTTCTATACGCTAAGGCCTGTTCTAGGCCAGGGATCCAGCAGGGAACAAAGGACTGCTCTCATAAAGGTCTTGCGTTCAAGTGCTTTGCAAATGTCCAAACACTTTGTGGCTATTTCTCCTGGTCAATATGGATCAGACCTCATGGATCAGAATCTTACCCTTCCTTCCTCCCTCTCCTTCCTCTCTTTCATGTATTAATTTATCAATCAATGATTAATTACAGGATTGGTAAGTGGGTGGAGCAGGGGGATGCTGTCAACATTGATTTCCCCTTTGGTGTCATGGATTTCGAGTGGGAAGAGGAAGGAGAGGCCAGGAGCCAAGGAGGCATCATCCTTGGGGGAAAGATGCTCATCCAGAGCTGTAAGCTGACCTTTTTGTAGCCATTGTGACTCTGTCCTGAGTCACTGGGGACCCGGCTGATATTTGAGCTCAGAAGCTGACAGGATTGTTCAGAAGGAAACCAAAGCAGCTCCACCCATGTTACCGTTGGTGACGAAAGTCTCACACAGAGAAAACAGGGCAGTATTGCACAGGGACCAGAAGGAGTAGCTCCAATTTTTAGAGTTCCAAGAAGTTGGAAGGTGTGCGTGGAGTAGGGGCTTAACACATGAGACTAATGGGCAGAGTGTTTGGAAAGAACGGTAGGAAGAAGGGCAAGAATTTTGGTGTCAGAAGGAACCCAGTTGTGGTCCGATCTCAGCTGACTGCCCAAATAATCCTCAGTTTTCTCATCTATAAAAGGAGAATAAGAATAGGATCCACTTCATGAGGGCCGAATGAAGTAAGAGGATCAGCCTCCGAGGGTGTGGTGAGCACTTGGCCATAGCAAGCCCTTAGTAGATGGTAGCTGCCATTCTTTTGGTGGTCACAGCTATAATTTGGCCATCTCCCCCTCTAGGCAGGGTCTGAGCCTGAACACGTGTTCTATGTGTCCAGCAGTGCTGCCCACAGGAAGACTGAAGAAGGATGTAGGGCGTCTTTACCTTGGGGTTGGGGGGGGGGATGATGAACAAGCCAAGTGTGTGGAGGGCCCAGCACACAGAGAGCGCCCCCAGATGCCAGCTGTTAGTATTGGATTAGACTCACCATTGCCAGAGCCCAGCTTCAGCCCTGGGCTGCTCAGCCCAGAGCTAGGACTGGCGCCTCTGTGGGGAGTGGGGAGGCTTGGCGGTCAGGCAGGGTGGTTACACCCTGGCTAAGTCGGGGAAACTCTTAGCTACTTGAAAAGGGTGTGAATAACTCGTGAGGCTGTGTCTCATACCTCACCTCATTTTTGGTGGGGGGTCAGTGAAGCAGATGCTGTCACCCCCGCATTAGGACCCAGATGATGGAGTCCGAGAGGCCAAGAGCCTTCTCTAAGCCCACACATTTCATGAGTGGAGGCCCCACCTGAGCCAGCCGACCATAGCCCCAGGGCCCTTATAAAGGAGAGAAATGTGACTGGGCTAGCTCAGCTCTGTGGGGGCCTTTCAGCTTCATAGTTATATGATTCTATCTCCACGTTCCATCCCTGACAGATGTCACAGACCAGATTGCCTCTGTGGCACATCCCAGGGTCCTCAGCATCCTAGGAAAGGACTTTTGGAGAGGGCAGAGCACAGAGCAGGAAGGTGCTGACCAGCACGGGGGGCTTCTCTGCGCCTGGATGCTGCACTGGGCACCACACGATCCCATGCTCACGAACATTCCAGGCCAAGGAAGAGGAGGCATTATTCTGCACTGGCAGAAGAGGGGACTGAGGTTCACAGTGGTCCCATGGAATCCAAAGATGTATATGGGGGGATGCCGGGAGTAGGTAAGTCAGAGGGGCAGTGTTTCAAGGAAGGGGGCCTCCCAGGACATCCCTTAACCCACCATCTGCACAAGGTACCTTGGGCACACCAGTGGCCACTGGGTCCTTGGCTCAGGTCCTCCTATGCTGGGATCTGTCTTCTCAGCCAGGACCCCCTCCCCCCAGGCCTGTGGCTCCTGGCAGAGGGCGAGATGCTTCCTGGCTCATCCAGATTTGACGCGGATGCTGTCATGTCCATCTCGGTGTTTACACCATCGCCTCCGAGAGCCCTGAGCCTCCAACACAGGCCCCCATCAGCAGGGAGCAAGGAGAGATCCGGATGCCTGAGCAGCTGCTGGCCCCAGGCTGACCCCCGTGACCCCAGAGTTATCGCAGGGACTTAGTGCTGTGGTGGGCCCAGGACCACCAACGATGCAGCCAGGACAAGGGTGGGGGTGGAGCAAAGAGGGAGGCTCCCTGGGGCCCTTGGACCAGTCCACACGGTGTTTAGTAAGTGCTCGCTGTTTGCCTGGACAGTAATGCAACACTGGCTAGCATCTCCTGAGCATGTTGCAGGCACTGCCTCACTGACCCTCACCACGGCCCTGGAGGTAGGCATGGGTGTTACCCAGACTCTGTGCCTGAGGAAACCGCGGCAGCAGAGAGGGGGTAAATGCCTCACCCTGGGGCACTCCGCATCCAAAAGTGACAACACTGGGATTGTTCTTGAGACCCACCCCTGCTCCTCCCTACCCTCCCGCCTCACTCTGCGTCTCTGGACCAAAGCCTACTTGAATTCCCACCAAGCCTTTGCATCACTGTCTGTGGTCAGCAATCCCTGTGGGACATAAGAAACTGGAGAGATGAGGGAGGGAGGAGGGGGAGGGTCTCAGTGTCAGTGGGTAGATGGCCCAGCACTGGTCCCACCCCAGGCCCACCCCAGGGGACACCACCTTCGAAACATGGCTTGTTAACTTAGGGCTCACCCAGCCACAGGGAAGGGAAGGGACTTATCCAAGACCCTGTGTTTGTCACCTCCCCTGGGTGGGTGGCGGAAGTAGCGGGTAAAATTTCTATGGGGTCCCAGCCTTTCGCCAGTAAGGTTGATCACAGCTGCAATGAAACTCAAGGGACAAATCTTGGAATCCTCGAGCCAGAGAGAGGTCATTTCCTCCAACCCTTGTCTGTAGACATTTTTAAAAAGATTTTTTCCAAGTGCTATTAGGTTGAGCCATACGAAATTGCTAATTTCAATTATTTTTGTCCAACAAAAATGACAGTTTTATATGGACCCTCTAATACTTGAGAGAGACCCCAGAGAATTTTCTCAAAAGACCTAGACTGTAACTCCGATAACCCTGCTTTACTCAGAGTCCTTTCTCATCCATCCGCCTGTTCTCAACACAGTTTATCCAGAGCCATTTTTGTTGCTAGCAGCTGGGTCTCAGACCTGCCAACGTCACCAGCTGAGGAATAGTCAAAGGGCATTGAGCTGGAAGTCTACAGCCATGTGAGTTTGAACAATTCATCTACCTTCCTTGGGCCTCAGTTTCCTCATCTGTGCAGGGTTTTTACCATCAGACAAAAGGATACCTGAGAAGTACTGAGCTCCAAGCACCCAGTCAGGGCTTGTGCAGTGTGTGCTGGGTGAATCCGAGTCACCAAGATCCATGTTCAGCTCAGAAAGAGTCCCCCACTTGGGCATCAGCCACTCCCACCCCAACTCCCCCATGGAGGGAGCCCTGCAGGTGCCCCAGGCCATGCCGGCTGCCACCGTGTGCACTTCAGCCTTTCTCTACCCACCTCTACCTGCTCCACCTCTTCCACCAGCCTGCCTGGTGTTGTTTTGCCAGAAGCCTTACAAACATGTTCCATCCTGCTGGCGGGGGCTCTGGGTTCAGGAGACGGCCACCCTCCACTGTCCTCGGATCCTAGACCCCCTCCCCCTCTCCCAGCCCCCCCAAAGCCCACCACTTATAGCATCCTCACACCACGACACACCTGCCCCAACAGACTCCCCTCCTTCTGTGATTTACTCACCCCAGGGTACGACCACCCCTACAACACACCCAGCCCTTTGTGACCCCCTACTTCCCCCAGAGCCCCCCTGTCCCCACGACACCCCACTGCTCTTTGATTTTTCCCCTGGACCCTGGGGGAGGGGTCCCCAGCACTTTTAATCATCCTTGGAAATGGAGAGAGGGCCCCTCACTCACTGCCAAGGATAAAGGGGCAGAATGAGCCACTGCTGGGGTTCCAGGCTCCCCTGGGGGAGACTCAGGGCTAGAGCTTACAGGGTCCACCAGGAACCCCTGCTTTCTGGGAAGATGTCCATTCAGTGGTCTGTGTCCAGATCCTGGTTCTGCCACATACTTGCTGGCGACCTTGTTCACTTAATATCTCTGAGTATTTCCTCGTGGTAAGGATGGGTTGGATGTTAGGATGGTATAAAGATTAGGTAGCAAGAAGGCAAGCCCATCACCTTGCACAGAGGCGGACTCATGGTAGGTGAGCCGTCTGTGCTGGGTGCCATTACTGTTCTTATAGGAAGAGGATGGCCTGAGGCCTGAAGACTGTCACGGGGATGTTGTGGAGGGAGGAGGTAGGTTCCCACCCCCACCCCATTAGGATGCTGGCCTGGGCCCAGGAGAGGGGCTCGGTCACCATCAACCAGCCCAGATCTGGTCCCTGGACCTCCCACTGGCCTCCCTCTGTGCAGGGCCGATAAGCCTGGTGACGGCACATTAAAGGTGTAGTGTAGGGCCGGCCTCCCCTAGAGGAGGCTGCTGATAACCTGCTGGGCTGGGGGGCGCTATCTGGAGAGGAAATGGGCTGGACTGGGGGGGGGGCGGTAAATGGGGCCCAGTGTTAGGAGGTCGCTTAGAGCCCCAGGGCGGGACCCCACCCCGGGGTCACGTCATCCCTTCTCTGCCACCAGGCACAATTGCATCGCACAATCCATCACTGACGATGCCTGGCTTTTTTGTCCTCCAAATGCATTAATGCATTCTCGTTCTGAAAGATACTGGCAAGCAGGAGACAGTAACCGGTGAGCCCCTCCCTCAGCCGCCTGTTCCCTGAGCCCCGCCCCCACCCCAGCCCTGCTGGGCTCTCATCTGTGAGGGTCATTCTGGTCCCTTTGCCGCACATTTACAAACACATGAGGGGGTGTGTGATAAACACGAAATTGTGTGTGTGTGTGTAAAATCACGCCATGTGTCTTTTTCTGCACCTTCCCCATCCCAATCGACTTGACGTGTCTTGACCATGTTTGTGTATTGTATTCATTTTAATGACAAGGCTAGTCCACAGAATGCACGTGCCTGCATCTACTCACATCTTCCCATCTTCCCCATCGTTGTACCTTCAAGCTGTTTTCCGCGTTTGCTTTAGCCATGATAGCATGTGGCCGTGAAGGGTATCATTCGCACATCTTTGAGAAAGAGGGCGCATCTTAGCGTGTAATGGTTTTCTAGAAATCCAGTTGCTCCACCACTGCGTATGTGCCTCCCTAACTTTGAGCGGTGCTGCCAAAAATGCTCCCCCAAAGGCATTATGAAATGACACTCCTGTCATCACTAGATGAGGGTAAACATTTTCCCACATCATCCAATGCTGTTGGCTATTGGTGGTATTGCCATTTTGCAATCAGGTATTGTATTACTATTTAATTTGCACTTTTCCACTTACTGCTGTGGTTGGGCTCCCTTCCCTATGTTACTTGCTCTTTGTAGCTTTCTTTCTGTGCAGTGTCCATGCCAGTCATTTGGGTTATTTAGAACCAGGGAGGACTCCTTAAGTTTTCTTTGCAGTCGTCCTTTGTAATATAGGTACTGTGAATATTTTTTCCCCATCTGACACTTTTAACTTGTTCCCATGTCCTTCCTGAGATGCTCATGTCCTCAGGAGGATGAGAAGTGATCCATTCTTTTACTTCTAGATGTTTAGCCCACATATTATCCTGCAGAAATCTGGTACAAATATTAACAGGTACCCTTTTACTGAGTGCCTGTCATGTGACAGGTTTTCTGCAGAGGACTAGAGAGGCACTGACCGTCCTGCAGAGTAGGTGCACATGGCAAGGGAGGACTCAGACTCCAGGGGTTGACTGAAGACCACTAGGCTGAGCAGGACTCAGCCCCCAGAGCCACGACCACTGGCTCTTTCCTTCCCAGTCTCAACCCATTTCTGGAGTGGCTCAAACCATCCTTGCCTAGGCCCTGATTGGCCATGTTGTTTTGACTTCAATATATTACTATCTATGGGATGTGGGCAAAGAGCAAAACAGTGACTTGTCCCCATTCATTCATGTATTGGACAAATATCCACTTGAGCACTTTCTATGTCCCCAACTCTGTGCCAGGGGCTGGGGACATGGTGTGGAAAAGACACTGCCCAGGAGTTCCCGTCGTGGCGCAGTGGTTAACGAATCTGACTAGGAACCATGAGGTTGCGGGTTCGATCCCTGGCCTCACTCAGTGGGTTAAGGATCTGTCATTTCCATGAGCTGTGGTGTAGGTCGCAGATGTGGCTCAGATCCCGCGTTGCTGTGGCTCTGGCGTAGGCTGGTGGCTACAGCTCCGATTCGACCCCTAGCCTGGGAACCTCCATATGCCGCCGGAGTGGCCTAGGAAATGGCAAGAAGACAAAAAAAAAAAAAAAAAAAAGACACTGCCCAGCTGAACAGAAGGGACAGTCTGGCCAAACCTTTCCTTGTTTTGCTGTATCATTTGCTCACTCACTCAATAAATATCTGTGGATCACCTGGGATTCAGGGGACACTGCATATTTTTCTTAGTCTCTGGTGTGGCATATGGGATGCAGTGGGCCTCCTGTTTAATGCTAGGGGCTATAAATGAGCAAGAAAGAAACAACATAGTGTGTTCCCATTGTGGCTCAGTGGAAACGAACCTGACTAGTATCCATGAGGATGCAGGTTTGCTCCCTGGCTTCCATCAGTGGGTTAAGGATCTGGCGTTGCTGTGGCTGTGGTGTAGGCAGGCAGCTGCAGCTCTGATTTGATTCCTGGCCTGGAAACTTTCATATGCTGCAGGTGTGGCCCTAAAAAGTAAAAAAAAGGAAGGAAGGAAGAAAACACGAGCCAGAGATGATGCCAAAATCTTGCACAATTCTGTGATTAAGTCTCTTCTGCGGGTGCCCTGGTCTGGTTGGTTTTGCATGCAGGCATGCCCCCCCCAGGCACACACATGACACCCTCGCATGCACAGCACCCCCCACCCCCCTTGTCCAGCCTCCAGGATGGAGAACACATATTCTGTTTGCTTCGGGAGGGCATACAGCCCAGCCTGTCCTTGCATGGCCAGGTCCTCATGGTTCACAGGAAAGGCCATTCAGTCCAGAGCGATGAGCAGGAGGCTAATTTTAACAGGAGTCATGGAGTGACCTTGGCACAAAAGGAAAGCCTCCAGCAGAGGCGCCCCCAGATGGTAACCTTGTCCTTGCAGAAGGCATCAGGCTGAGATTAGGGACCCCCGCCCTCCTGCCCTCCCTTCATCACAAGCGATGCTGTCAGCTCACAGGCATGTCCCCTTCACCTCATCCGTCCTTGGTAATCTGCCTTCAGACCCCTTGGGACTGGCTCCCATCAGCCCTGTCAGCCTCTGCTGCCCGCAGGGGCCTGGTGGTCCAGGGCCCAAGCTGATTGGAAACGGGGGCAGATGGGTGGGGGTTGGGTAGGCCAGGCTCCCACACTTACTCCCAGGGGACCTCAGGGAGATGCTGTCCAGCCTACACCCCCCCCATGGTGTGTGGGGGAGCTCGTGCATGTACTAACCTCCTACTGCATACATGACCCTGTTTCCTAAGTTTTATGCACATCCTTCCAGCTCATCCTTGGCTTCCCTTTGAGGTGGTACACTTATATCCTTTCTAAAGATGATGAAACTGAGGCTCAGAGAAGTTAAATAATTTGCCAGGGATTCCACAGCCAGTAAGAAGGAGGGCCAAGGGAGAACATAGTCACCACCTGGTTCCTCCAAAACCCATCCTTCTGCAACAGGATCAGAAAGTGGCCCAGGAGAGAGGCCACAGGGATCTGGGCCCAGCCAGCCCCAGCAAAGCATCACCTCTCTCGTGCTCCCAGGAGACTCCCGCTGGAGAAGGCTCTGCCCAGAGGGCCACCTGGGTTGCATCCCAGATGCCTGAGCTTGACGGGTGGCCTCACCTCTCATCTGCAAGGGCGACTCGTACCAGACTCTACTTCTGTGGGTTGTTGGGCCAGCTATACACAGTTATGTACCTGAAACAAGGCGCTGGCAGGTGTCAGGGGTGGGCGGCACGCCCGGCACACTGATGCATATTCCCTCAACCGGCTGTAGTTAAGGCCACTCTGGGAACAGGTTCTCATCTTCCTCATGGCAGGATCAGGGCCAAGTGAGGACCTGAGATGTCATCAAGTCCCTGCAGGTGCTAGTCAGACCTTTTTGTGTGCCCACCATTCTGCCCACAGACTTTAGTTCCCCCTGGTACTTTCTAGACACTCCCCAAGGGCTATTTTTAGGGAGTTGGCTGCTGTCAGGCTGAGCTGTTACCCATGAGTCATCAACAGAGTCCTGACCTCCCTCGCAGGGGCTCTGGCCACCTCCCCTCTCTGGGACCACAGTTGACTGTCTCAAGGATGAGACTCCGTCCAGCACAGCAGCTGCATCAGCACCAGATGTTTCTCTTCCTTGCTTCTCCCCCAGCAGGGGCTCCGAAGCCTCCTGTCATCCTCTCTGAGCCGTTTGCTTAACCTTATTAAGAGGGTGGCCCCGCACGGCCAGTCAGCAGCCTCGAGTGGGTGGTATCCGCCCTGCTCCCCACTTTAATCTCAGGGCTGCTTGCTGGGCCCCTCAAGTGCTGGGCGTGGAGCCAGCAGCCTAGGTCCAGTGATGCCATGGCAAGTGTCAGGCTCGGCCCCGCTGTTGCCTCCCCTCGTCCAGGAGGAGGAGGAAGGAAGGTGGCCGTATACTTGAGAGGTTGCTGTGAGGGGCACACGAGGCCACGCGGAGCAAGGGAAACTCCTTTGTAAACTGTTAAGTGCTGTGCGCTTGGGAGCCCCATTCTCATAAGTAACTGTTTCAAAGGCAGTAGACTCTGTTCTGTGCAATGAAAGCCATTCTGGTTCAGAAACAAGGCTTTCCAGGGAACCAACTCATCAGATGGGGAGAGTTCAAAAATAGAAGGATTTCCGTTCTCAGAAAAACCTGGAGTAAACTAACAACAACCCACCAGGAAAGCAGGTGAGTTGGAGTGGGCAGACGAAGCACCAGGTCTGGAGGGCAGGGCCCTGATATGGGGGCTCTGTGCAGGTCTGGGTTCTTATCTGAGCCCCCGTTTCCATTTGTGAGAGGGCGAGGGTGGAGGGCGCGTTGGATTGGATGACTGCTTTCCAAAACAATTTTAAAGCCTCTCTCGGTTCAAATAATGCCTAAGAGGCAACTGAACACGTGAACTGGAGGCAAGTGGGCTGCTGTGCTTCAAGTGGGTGGGTGGGCCTTCCCCTCTCGCCCTCTCCCACTGTAAGCCCCCTACTCCTGACAGCCCAGCATAGATGCCCAGGGCTCTGAGGAGCATGGTTTGAAACATCTAGAGCAGATTCTTTTTGGAAGCATAGTTGAGATTTCTCATTCCACCATTTACAGCTGTGTGGCCCTGGACTGGTTACTTACCCGCTCTGTGCCCCAGTTTCTTCATCTGTAAAGTGGATCATAGAATCAACCTCTTTCTCTACACCCAGTAAATGTTGATGGATCATGAAGGGTCTCTTCAGCTAAGATTCTAGACCATGGTGCCAAGTTTGGCTATTTCTTTTTCTTTTTCTTTTTCTTTTTTTTTTCTTTTTATAGTCACATCGACGGCACATGGAAGTTCCTGGGCTGAGGGTAGAATCGGAGCTGCAGCTGAAGGCCTACACCACAGCTACAGCAACACAGGATCTGAGCCCCATCTGCTACCTACACAATAGCTCATGGCAACACCAGATCCTTAACCCACTGAGCGAGGCCAGGAATCGAACCTGCGACCTCACAGACACAACGCTGGGTCCTTAACCAGCTGATCCACAATGGGAAGTCCAAGGTCAGCTTTTCCTCTCATCCAGAAGACTCTACAAGCTCAGCGTGGCCATGGGATGTGCTGACAAGCTGACGTCAGAGACCCGGTTGTCTGTTTCCTCTGCTCTGCCAGTGGGTCACAGGGGCCGCCGCCCTCGGTTCGCACCCCCCTGCAGCTGGATGCTCAGAACTGGACATGTTTTATCCCTGTGAATACTTTAGGGCAGAGGTCTGAGCATAAGCCCACCAGATGCAGACCTGCCTGGGATGTCTGGTGGGTGCCTTGGGGGAGTTAACCCTGAAGCAGCACCAGACAGACTCGGGGTGCAGGGATTGGGGGCTTGGGGGCAGAAGGGCTCTTCCCCCAGAATAAAGTCCTCCTCCACCCAGCTGGGACCCTTCAGCCAGGCCCATGAAGCCCCCACCCCCAGGCCCAGTGGGAAGCCTCAGGACTTCTGAGGCACTGGCCCGAAGAGGCTTCTCCTGAGCACATATGGGGACAAACTGGAAAACTCAGACATTAAAGAGGACCCAGGTGCTGAGGGGCCCAGAGCCAAAGAAACTTGGGTTATTACTTTTGAAATGACACCATAGAATGGCTATTATCAAAAAACAGAAGAGATCAGGAGTTCTCGGCATGGTGCAGTGGTTAACGAATCTGACCATGAGGTTTTGAGTTCGATCCCTGGCCCTGCTCAGTGAGTTAAGGATCCGGCATTGCTGTGAGCTGTGGTGTAGGTCACAGACGCGGCTCGGATCCCATGTTGCTGTGGCTGTGGCCTAGGCAGGCAGCTACAGCTCTGATCAGACCCCTAGCCTGGGAACCCCCATATGCCTCAGGTGCGGCCCTAGAAAAGACAAAAAGACAAAAAACAAACAAAAAATAAAAACCCAGAAGAGATCAAGTGCTGGTGAGGCTGTGGAGAAACTGGAACCCTTGAGTGCTGCTGCTGAGAATGTAAAATAGTGCAGCTACCACAGAAAACAGTCAGGTGGCTCCAAAATAGAACTACTAGGTGATCCAGCAACGGGTCTCAAAGAGATATTAGTACAGCAGTATTCACTGCAGCATTACTCACAATACTCAAAAGGTAGAAACAACCTTCGTCAAACTATACACGAGTGGATAGATAAAATGCAGTATATACAATGTGCAAGGGAACAGTGTTCTGTGTTAAAAAGGAAGGGAATTCTGATACACCCTGCATATGGATGAACCTTGAAGACATTATGCTGAAAGAAAGAAGCCGTTTGCAAAAGAATAAAGACTGTATGATTCCACTTGTATGAGGCTCCTAAAGTAGTCACATCCAGAGAGGCAGAAAGTAGAATGGTTGGCCAGGGCTGGCATGGGGGAGGGGAGAACAGGGGGTTAGTGTTTAATGGGAGCAGACTTTCAGTTTGGGAAGATGAAAACGTCTGAAAATGGATAGTGGTGATGGTTGTACAACAATATAAATATACTTGACACTACTCAATAGCACACTGAAGGGCCCGAGATGGCCAATCTTATGCCATGTGTATTTTACCACAATTTAAAAAACCCAGACGGCATAAAGCCTGGGGAAACTTGAGTATTACTTTTAAAGAACCCAAAGGAAGCTGTGGTGGACCCTTTTATAAAATTAATCATTGAAGACAGTTTTATCCTTTGTATAAATCTGGATTTTCCAGAGTGACTTTGCTGAGAGCTGGTCCACTAGTTTTCCCAGCTTTGCTTTGGAGCTTCCTTATTCGTAGATGGGAAGTTGATTCCCACCAAGTATTCTTCGTCTTGGAAACTAGTCAGTTATAAGAATATACTGATACCTACTGTGTGTCCAGCTCTGAGCAGGTGTAGTGAGAGATACAAAAGAAGACACAGTCCGTACATCTGTGTGTTACTATTTGCTATGGGTTGAATCCCTGCCCCCCCATTCCTGTGTTGAACTCCTACTCCCAGAACCTCAGGATGTGACTGTATTTAGAGATGGGCCTTTTAAAGAGGTAATTAAATTGAATGAGGTTATTGGACTGGACCCTAATCCAACGTGACTGCTGTCCTTGTAAAACGAGGAGATTAGGACATACACACAGAGGGAAGGCCATTTGAGGATGAGAACACAGGGAGAAGACAGTTGTCTGTAAGCCAAGGAGAGAAGCCTCAAAAGAAACAACCCTGCTGACACCTTGGTCTTGGACTTCTAGCCTCCAGAGCTGTGAGAAAATAAATCTCTGTTGTTGAAGTCCCCCAGACTGTGGTGTTTGTTACTGCAGCTCAATATACTAAAAGTCTCTTTATTTTATTTTTTACTTTTGCTTCTTAGGGCTGCACCTGCAGCATATGGAGGTTTCCAGGCTAAGGCTTGAATGGGAGCTGTAGCCACCAGCTTACATCACAGCTCACAGCAGTGCCAGATCCTTAACCCACTGAGCAAGGCCAGGGACTGAACCCACATCCTCATGGATCCTAGTTGGGTTCATTAAACCACTGAGCCATGATGGGAACTCCTAAAAGTCTCTTTAAATCCAAACAGTCCTGCAAGGGAGTCATTGTTCTCCCCTGTTTGTAGATGAGAAAATGGAGGTTCAGAGGACTTGAGTTACTAACCCAAGGTCACGTAGATGCAAAGGGCCACATAAACCCAGGTTCTTGACTTCAAACCCGAGTGCTCTATTTTCAGTTCTTCCCCGAGGGTGGAAGCAGGATGAAAGCAGACCAAAAAAATCCTAGCAACCAATAGAGAATAAAACGTCCAGGGGCACAGTTGGAAACCTACACCCCCAGTCCCCTGGCCTGAGACAGAGAGGACAGGGGAAACCCAGTTAAGGGTGATGGAGGTTGTGGATCAGGGTCTTTGGAGACCTTCTTTGGAGGCTATTGTAACCATAATGTTTCATAAGCTAACATCTCTGAGCATTGTCCATAAGGCCGGAACTGGGGTAAATGCCACACATGTACTGGTTCTCCTGAACCTCGAAACAAGCCTATAACCTAGGAGTTGTAAGTGTGCCCATTTTACAGGTGAAAAAAAGAAGAACCCGAGGCACAGAGAAGTCTAGCAAAGTATCTGAGGTCACACAGCTAGAAGAGGAAGTGCTTGAATTTGAGCCAGGTCTATCTGACCCCAAAGGTCTTGCTGTTGCTCATCTTACAGTAAACACAGCAAGTGTGCCCCAGCGCTGGGGAGAGAGGGTGACAGGGAAACAAAATCCACAAGGGTTGTGAGGCTGGGGCGCATACCTCACCAGAGCGCCAGGTGCTGGCAGCGGTCACAGTCTCCAGTGTCTGAGGCCAGGGCCCCTTTGCAATACTCTCACCTGCGCAGGTGGCTGGGAGAGAAAACTCCTCCATACTTAAGAATAAGAGGCTGGGGGCAGAGAAGGGGTTCGGATCCAGGGTCTGGCAGCAGTATCTGGAGGGAGAACTAAGAGCCTCTGGACAGGCCTGGGTGTGGAAGTCCCGGCCCGCCTCCTCATTTGGGGAAAGAGCAGAGCTGTAATAATGACGACCCTCCCTCCTTCCCTCCCTTCCTCCCTCCCACCTTCCCAGGGCTGGGTAAGATCCTCTGTAGCCAGCATGGGGACACGCCCTAGAAACAGCAATACTATGCACACCTGTGTCCTCTGCCGGGTCACTTCTGTGCCCTGCAGAATTAGCCCTTCCCAGCCCAGCATTTCCCACCCCCCCCCCCCCGCCCACTCTGCTGCCACAATCCCCCAGCTCTGCTTGGGGCCACATCCCCTTCCCACTACTGATGAGCCCTGTGACCTTGGGACCCCGCAAGCTCTCTGTGAAGCAGTTTCTTCCTCTGTGCATTGGTGGGAGTATTCCCAGCTCTTTGGTTGTCACAGGATTAGAGGCAAATTGTGGCCACGGTTTTGTGGGGAGGAAGGGAGGGACAAATAGGCGGAACGAGGGGATGGCACCTCAACTATTCTGTGTGCTGGTGTTAGGGGGAAAACCTGTTATTATGCATGTGCAAACCCATAGAACACAATGCAGAAGGGTCCTAATGTAATCTATGACTTCAGTTAATAATATGTCAGTGTTGGCTCATCAGCGGTAATGTATCCCATTGTCCCAACACCTTATTAATATTATCATTTATAATGGGGGAAATGGCGGTGAGGGGTAAATGGGAATTCTCTATACTTTTCACTTATTTTTCTGTAAACCTAAGAGTTCAAAAAATTAAAATCTATTATAAACAAAACAAAAACATGACAAATGAGGAACTTCCGTGAACAGCTTGGACCCTGGAACCTCCCTTTGTATTGCCATTCCCTCCACATCTGTTTATGCGCCTGATCCCTGGAGCCCAGGGTTTGGCCATTTCATTTGTGCACGCTCCCAAAAGGCGCTGTCACCACCGCGGGCTCTGGCTCTTTGTTAAGTGACCCACCCCTGCTCCCCGCGCCGCACCCCGCCCCCCAAAACCCGGATGCAGAGGATTTGTGAGGCGAGGGCGCCACCTGCTGGCCTTACCCAAGCTCCCCTAAATGGCAGCGACACTTGGGTCTGTGCAGATGTCTGGGGGCTGGGGGCTTGATTTCCACTCAGTGTCATCCGGCGAGCCCCTAGAGGCACCACTCATGCAACCAGTAGCGAGGTCAAGGCTTGTCGCCAGGGACGACACAGAAAAGGTCAGATCTCCTGACTTTATTACAGGAAAGTCCCAAAGTGCTGGCGCACAGTCTGGGTCAAGTGGGAGCCCAGGGACTCAGGTCACCTGAAGCCGACTCTTTTTGCTTTTGGTGCCAGCACAGGGAGCCTTATAGGACAGGTGACAAACACTTAGGAGTGTGCCGGGCACTATTAACACCTTACCAGGTCATCATCATGAAGAACTTAAGAGGTAGGTACTATTGTGGTTCTTCCCACTGAACCAATGAAGAAGCGAAGGCACAGAGAGGCTAAGTAACTCTCCCAGGGGCACACAGCGGGAGAAGGGTGGGGCTGCGATGGGATTCACTCCAGAATCCAAACCTTGACGCCCCCCCCCAAGCCGCTCTACCTCTGGTTTCCCCATCTGAGAAATGGGCCTGTCAACCCCTCCCCGCCTTTCCCGCCCATCTGGGGCTGAAGAAGCGCGGGCTGGGCAGGCCTCCTGGGTTGCGCAGGCGCGGGCAGGCAGGCCTAGGGCTGCAGCTCGTATTGGGCCTCGGTGGCCGTGTGGAAGTCCTCGAGCACAGACTGCAGGAACTCGAAGGTGGGCCGCTCCTCGGGACGGCTCCGCCAGCACTCGGCGATGACCCCGTTGTACAGCTCGGGCGGGCAAGAGTCCGGGCGCGGCATGCGATAGCCGCGCTCTAGGTTGCGGATGACCTCGGGGTTGCTCATTCCTGGAGGTGGAGGGGACGCAGGGCGCGGCTGAGGGGCGGCAGGGACCCGCCAAGCACCGGAAACGGTCTCCTCCCTTGCAGGCCCTCGGTGCCACCTCGCTGCCTCCCTCTATTGACTTTTCATGGCTAGGAGAATAGCTGGAATCCAGGCTGTGGATTATTTGTGTGCGGGGCAGTTCCTCCTAGATGGAACTTACCTCGCTTACCTGTGATTGCCCAGGCACATGGCCAGAGCATATCTCTCACGAAGGTGACCTGAGGAAGGCCCCCAGTGGCTGAGGGGGACAGCTCGCTGCTTTCTGACCTGCGGCTGGGGGGCTGATGAGGCTTCCGGGGAGGCACCCAATGAAGGCGAGCGAGGGCCCACCTGTCCTCAACTGAAAGCAAACCAACTGGAGGAAACCTGAGTTCAGACCCTGACTTTTACTTAGTTCCAGGTTTGGGGGCTCACTGACTTCTGCTGCACCAAGGGGATGCAGCCCTGGTGCCAAGAGCAACTGTTGAGGCAGGGGCAGAACCCCTTCCCAGAGGGGCGCAGCTGGCTTTCTGTCTCCACCATGGGGCACCCTTGTGACACGCAGGCAGGCAACCCTGGGCACTGAAGACAGGACGTGTGTCATCACAGCCATCTCGGGACCGTCCTGAGCCAGGAGAGTCACTGCAGGACGCAGCCACCTACCTGGGTAGGGCACACGTCCGTAAGTGACCATTTCCATCAGGAGGATTCCAAAGGACCACACATCCGCTTTGATGGTGAACACCCCAAAATGGATGGCCTCTGGGGCAGTCCACTTGATGGGGAACTTGGCCCCTGCAGGAAAGCCACCAGCAACTTTGTGAGGCTGTGACTGACGGGCCCTCTGCACCCCCAACCCCCTGCTTGTCCTCCCCTCCCCACACTGCCTGTGGAGCTTGGGCCAGTGGTGCATCTAGGAAGTCACTCAGACCCCTAGAACATATGAACAGGTGTGTGCAGGCCCTTGGGGTCCACAGCACGAAATGACAGCATGGACACAAATACCACCCCTGCCACCAGCGCTGGGTCTTTACCAGGCAGCTGGAGCATGTGTTTCTATCTTTTCCACCTCCTACGAGGCGTGGTTACTAACAGGCGCCCAGGGCTTGGGCAAGTCATTTAACTTGTTCCTTTGCTTCAAAACAGAAATGATGACACAAGGCTCATGTACCTCCTGGGGTCACAGTGAGGTACGACCCCAAATCCTGCTACCCTGTGAAGCCTGGAGGATGGCTGCAGCTTGGTGGGCATCCAGACCTGTGGCTCAGCCCTTGATCAGCCCCGCTTGCCTGGCTTGCTCGCCTGAAGTTCCCTGGGGGAACCAGCCATAGGGATCTTTCTCTTGTATCAGCTGATAAATCCTCTCAGCTAATATCGCTCACTAACTTCCTTGAAGAAGTGGATCTGATGGCTTCAAATCCTCTTGTGAAGAGATTTGGGCCTCAGTTTTATGAACAAAGTAAAACTGAGTGCCTGTGGAGACTTTCATTCAGGTATTAGGTTTTGCTGCTCATACGTTAGAGCTGTGTTTTCCAAAGTATGTTCTGTGAACCCCTAGCTCTGTGGGAGGTTAACAAAAGCTATGTGGGAAAAGTATTTGGGGCTCAAAGTAGTTTGGGAGACACGAGGTGAAGCAAATGTACACTATTCCTTAGCTGCAGGACTTCTCAGTGCCTTTAACATGCTGCTGTGTTCTGAGACTCTCCAAGGGGGGCGGGGCTGGTGGACTGTGTGATTTCTCGAAATCTATTCTGTCACGGAGCCATTCCTCATGAGGCTCCAGGACTCTGAAGAGCATATTAGGGACATACTGATGTGCTGGGGCAAGGACATAATAGCGGAAACCACACTGCTCTCCTATCTCCCACACAGAGCTCTGCTGTGTGTGACAAGAAGTCCGAGGGGGCTTGGGGAGTTGGGGGCTCTGCTCACCCTCTTGGGCTGTGTATTCACTGTCAATGATCCGGGCCAAGCCAAAGTCCCCAATTTTGCAGCACAGGGTCTCAGACACCAGGATGTTGGCTGCCCTCAGGTCCCGGTGGATGGAGTTCATCTGCTCGATATACGCCATCCCTTCAGCAATCTGAGGAAACAGACACACATGGGGAAGGCCAGCCCCATGGTGGGTGAGGGGGGGGAAACTTCACCCCCTCCAGCCTGGAAGGGGAAGCAGAACCTGGATGTTTGGTTTGGATTTTTTGGGCAGGTGGGGCTGGAGAAGAAGTAGGTGGAGTAGGAAGATGACTTGAACTGCTTCTCGGATGAACAAGCTATAGCCTCCGGGCTCTGAAAGCCCAGATAGGCAGAGATACTACCCCTCACCCACCTCTCCTGCCCTTCTGAGTGTCGGCAGGGGAGGAAGATGGCAGAACGAAGGCAAGAGAAAAGGAAGGTCTCTTGAGAGGGAAAGAGAAGCAAAGGAAGGGACTCGAGGGGAGGAGGAGGCAGAAGGGGAGGGAGAGGGTTTCATTTGCTATCCTCAGATTGGGGTCATTGCTTAAGCTCCCTGGTGGGGAGTGGGGGTCACTATCCTGACCCAGAACATGAGAGGAGGGGTCTCCAGGGCCAGGAGCTGGGGTGAGCATTAGGTAGGACCTGGTGGAGGATCTCAACCTGGCACCACCCACGGCAGGCACCCAGGGTCCCCATGGAACAGAGGTGGTAAAAGAAGAGTCTTGCTTCCATCCCAGATCACCAGCTCTGGGCCAGGAGGAGCTGTCTATGCTGCCCTTGGCCCTTCAGCAGAGGAAACCAACTCAGGCTTTATTCACTGCACTCCCAGCAGATAGATGAAGAAACTGAGGCAGAGAATATAGAGCCAATGCACCTCCTCAGAACCAGCGCTGGAGTTGACCCTACAGTTGACCCTGTTCCCATTGCATTGGTTTATTAACTTATTTTTATATTATATTATATTATATTATATTATATTATATTATATTATCATTACAGTATATTATATGAAGTCATACTATATATTCATATCAATCCCTTCACTAAATCATTCCATCAATACACATTTGTTGGTGTGGTACTGTGGGGACTACAACACCATACCACATACCCTTTGTATCTGGACGGCACTTAGCAGTACTCATCCCATTAACAAATATATACTATTGTACATATCTATCTATGTGTGTACTATATGAGCAGTATGAGAAATTTCAAAAAAACCAAGAGTTCTCATTTGTGGATCAGTGGTAATGAACCCCTCTAGTATCCATGAGGATGTCGGTTCAATCCTTGGCCCTGATCAGTGGCTTAAGGATCCAGCGTTGCCATGAGCTATGGTGTAGGTCACAGACATGCCTCGGATCTGGCGTTGCTGTGGTTGTGTCATAGGTTGGCAGCTGTAGCTCCAATTTGACCCCTGGCCTGGGAACTTCCATGTGCTGTGGGGTGCGGCCCTAAAAAAAAGAAATTTAAGAAAACGGTGGAGCAGGACCCAGATCTGCTTTCAAGAAGAATCCACCAGGCACAGTGCTATGAGGACACATAAGCAAGGTGCTCTCTACACTTTCCTGTCCAGGGAAATTGAATAGAAGTGACCTTGACCCAGGTAGTGAATGTTGATTAGGACTCTGCCAGGTGAGAAGAGTCAAAGGTGTCCTTGGCAGAGGGAACAGCTGGGCAGAGGCTCACAGGTGTGACAGGACAGGGGAGCTGCTGTGTGGCTGCAGAGTGGGGCATGTGGGCTTGTGGTTGGAGGGGAGCTTTGCATTTCATGCCCTAGAGCAGGAAAAGGAGTACCCAGAAGGCGGTGTGTGTGTGTGTGTGTGTGTGTGTGTGTGTGTGTGCGCGCGCGCAGTGAGGCATTGGCATGATCATAATGTGGTTTAGAAGCCATTCACCTGGGAGGTTCTGATTTTTTGGTTTCCTAACCTTCAGATGCTTGACCACACCTACTTAAAAACTCAGGTTGTTTGCATCTCTTGCCTCTGGGTGGCCCAAGATTTCCCCAAGGATTGACATCAGAGAGTGAGAGAAGGAAAAGAAAGGGGGAAGAAGAGAAGTGGGCAGGCTTCTCACTGCACTGTGGTTTGAAACCGATTACCCACGTTAATTTTCCGAGACCATCCCGCCAGCCTGTTCAGCCCAGGCTGTGCTCACCTCAGTGGAAAAAAGGGGTGGGGACCTCAGTTCCTGCCCTGACACTAACAGATAACGGACAAGCTGGGGAGGGGGTGGTGTGGGATGGGGGAGGTTCCTCTCTGTAGCAGGATGTGTGCCTGAATGTGTCTCATAGGCTGACCACAGACCAGAGCTTTTCTGCTGAGAGCTCCAGTTTTAACAGACACACACTCAGAGCCCCAGATGTGCTGTGCTTCCAGTTAGAACCCTTGGCTGAAAACCCCAGGGAGGAAAGGTCCCTCCTCTTTGTTTTGCTCTTTGCCTCTGACGTCTGTGTCTACACAAGGCATCTGTGAGCACCATCTGAGGACAGATGAGGTCACTACGAAGCACTGGCCGACCACGTGACCTGGAATACCTGGGAACTCTCTGGGTTTCCCCGTACCATAACTTTCTCTCTCCTTCTCATCCTTGGCAATAGAACCAGCCTCCATCCTCATGGTTGTCCAGGATAAAGACTACCCTTCCCAAGATCCCTTGCAGCCAGGTGTGGGCAGGTACCAGGAGGATGTGAAAGTGTAGTGGGTGACTTGGGGATGTGCCTCTAAAGGGAAGGAGGTAGGCTTTCATCTTCCAAGTTCTTTTTTTTTTTTTTGTCTTTTTGCCATTTCTTGCGCTGCTCCCGCACGCAGCATATGGAGGTTCCCAGGCTAGGGGTCGAATTGGAGCTGTAGCCTCCAGCCTACGCCAGAGCCACAGCAACGCGGGATCCGAGCCGCGTCTGCAACCTACACCACAGCTCACGGCAACGCCGGATCCTTAACCCACTGAGCAAGGGCAGGGATTGAACCTGCAACCTCATGGTTCCTAGTCGGATTCGTTAACCACTGGGCCACAACGGGAACTCCCCGTCCCTCAACTTCTTGCTGGCTGAGGACAAGATAGTAAAGCATGAATAGCCACTCTGAGTGGGAAGATGACCTGTAAGACCCATGGCAGAAATTGGGGTCCCTGTGACTCTGAGGGGCAGCCCTGTACTGCCCACCTCTGAGGTTTACACATTTAAGCCACGATGACTGGACTTTCTGTCCTTCACAGCCTGGCCTAAATCTAAGGGACCCAACCTTTAAACAGTTGATCTTGCTAAGCCACGGGGATGGGGGAGAGGGCCTGGGCCCTGGCCCAATGCACTTGGGGCTTACGAACCTGGGCCGACATGTCAATCAGCCTGGGGAGGGACAATCGGCTACCTTCATCCGTCTTCAAGAAATCCAGCAAGCACCCTAAGGAAAGAGAAGCTGTGACTGAGCCTCTGCAGAATGACCCCACCCTGGCCATGCCGGCCCCTCTGGGTGGGAGTGCTCCCCACCTGGATAACCCGCTCATTCCTTGCACAACTTTTCAAAGTGTCTTCTTGCCCCCTTCACCCTTGGTCAGCAGAGATTCTGCCTCTGATGACCAAGGGCGAAAGAAGCACCATGATGGGAGTTCCCGTTGTGGCTCAGCTGGTTACGAACCCAGCTAGTAACCATGAGGATGCAGGTTCAATCCCTGGCCTCGCTCAGTGGGTTAAGGATCCTGTACTGCCATGAATTGTGGTGTAGGTTGCAGGCGCAGCTTGTATCTGGCATGGCTGTGGCTGTGGCTGTGGCATAGGCTGGCAACTACAGCTCCAATTCACCTCTAGCCTGGAAACTTCCATATGCTGCAGAGGCAGCCCTAAAAAGAAAAAAAAAATTTAAAGTTAAAAAGAAGGGACACTCCTGAAATGCTGGCTGAGTGGCTCCTGCCCTGAGGACATGCTCTGTAAGGACCACTTACTTGTCATAGTCTCACCATCCTCCCCTTTGCCCCCTATGCACATGGAAACCCCTAGATCTGCAGGATGTTGGCTCATGGATCCAGCCGTGGCTCAGTGATGCCCTGTGGAGGCCCCCTGGCCAGTCCAACCCACCACGGCCTGTCAGCCTTGGCATGGCTGCCAAGCCTGGACCCCCGCCCTCAAGCCTCCCCCGCTCTGTCTGAGGGATGCAGCCCCAGGCAGGGTATCACCTCTGGCCATGTACTCGGTCACAATGTAGATGGGCTCCTTGGTGACCACAGCGTAGAGACGGACCAGCCTCTCGTGCTGGAGAGTTTTCATCAGGTTGGCCTCACCCAGGAAGGCCTCTGGAGACATGGTTCCCTCCTTCAAGGTCTTGATGGCCACCTTGATGTTGTTTTTGTAATAACCTGAGCCCCGGGGGAGAAAGAGTGTGAAGAGGGTGAAGAGGACGTTCAGAAGAGTCAGAGGTGGTGTGAGGCAATCCCTTCATCACAATCTACATAAGCTTCCAGGAGCCATCCCTGTTCCCTAGATGGGGCCCTGAGGCCAATGCTGCCGCGCCCCCAGGTGGTCCTGGGTGGGAATTACAGCCCCTGAGGGCAGTGGATGTAAGCTTACTTTGGGGGATGCCAGCCTGTCCCAGCCTCCCCTGCTAGACAGGAGCCCTAGGCACTGAGGAACGTACCTTGCCTGGGAGGGGGGCATTTCACCTCATTGCCTCCCTCACCCTGTTCTGGAGTGCACCCCTTTTGTCCTTCATGTAGCCCACCTCCTATCCCCACAGAAGGAGTCTCTTCTACAACTTGATCACTTCAGTATGGAAATAAGCATCACAGCCCAGGGCAGAATGGAGAGGAGGCAGCAGTGCCTGGGGCCCCCTCCCCCGTTTCTATGCCCCATGATGTTCCCTTCCAGCTCCTTATAGCACCTGCACCTGCACCGCCCCTTCTAAGAGGTCCCAATCCACCCTGAACCGTACAAGTCATAACTCAGACTTGCAGGGACCCAGAGGGAGTGGCTATCCAGGGGCGCCTCAGGCATCAGTCCTGGGAAATCATGCCCCAGAGATGTGGACCCTTCCCTGTTTTATATTCTGATAGCGCCCATGGTGAGCAGAGGAGCAGCCAGCAACTGGAATTGAAGGTGAGGCCTCAGGGCCCGGAAGTTAAGTGACCGACCAGTCTCAGAGCTGCAAGTGCAACTTTGGTCTGGAGCCCCTGGTTCACCGCTCGCCTCGGTTAATGCACCATTTCTACCTGATGAGCCAAAGCTCAGAGGAGTTAGGGAGGCCTTCCTGGGCAACCAGGGGTCAATGACAAAGGCAGCTCTGGGCAGCAAAGAAGGGAGGAGGGAGCGGGCTGAGGGGGTGGGAGAGCTGGATTCTACCCCTGCTCCAGTGCCATGTGTTGGAACCGCGGAGGGCAGGGTACTTCAGTGTTCTACGCCTCTACTCCCTCATCTGTAAAATGGGTATAAGCCCGTCCCATCCCCCTCACAAGCCTTTATGGGGAAGCATGAGGCCATGTTCAAGTTCCAAGCCTTCTGTGCTTCAGGATGCAGGGCAGGAAGAGAGGGGCTCTGCGTGGTACCACATACTTACCCATCCAGACTTCGCCAAACTGCCCAGACCCGAGTTTCCTGACCAGCTTGAGGGACTGCCGGGGGATTTCCCATTCGTCCTGGGCCCAGGGGTTCTGGGGAGCAAGGCTCACGCAGGGTTGGGTCAGCCTCTGGCATAAACCATCCCCTTTCTCTGCATTTGAGAAGAAGAGATGGGGCTGGAGGTCACCAGCACAGCCAGACTTGTATCATTCCCATGTGAGCAGAAGCATGCCCAGCGGTGTCCCCACCCCTTCCTGCCAGCCCCAAGTTCCCACACTTGCACACGTGCCCACGGGGCACACACACACTCCACTCTGCATTTGTTTCACATCAAGCAAGGCATGCTATCACTGCCCTGCTGTCTTTAAAACTGAAAATGCATCAGACACAACCTAGAATAGATTTACAAGGAGATCCTGCTGAATAGCATTGAGAACTATGTCTAGATACTCATGTTGCAACAGAAGAAAGGGTGGGGGAAAAACTGTAATTGCAATGTATACATGTAAAGATAACCTGACCCCCTTGCTGTACAGTGGGAAAAAAAAAAAAAAACTGAAAATGCTTGTTTTTCGCCAAGTGGTCACATGTGGAGCCATTAGAGGGGATTAGGGACAGACCTTGAATCATTACCTTGACTGTGGTCAACACCTTAGGTCCAGCCTTGGGATAATCCCCCCTCCCCGACCAAGACGGCACCAATGATTCATGCAGTCTTGACGTCTTAGTGGCAGAGAAATACAAGGGCTCCCCTGCACTCCCCATCAGATGCCCTCTTACTAGAATAGTGCTGCACCAAAGCCTGCAGAGTCGGGAACGTGTTTCGGGGGGAGATGTAATAGCCGCCTTCATCCAGGGAACGGATCTTATAGTGTTTGATCACCTCCCCCTGGCTGGTCACATCCTTCACAGACAGAGAAAAGGTACCTAGAGGGTTAATAAAGACACACGCATGAGAAGTAAGGCAAAGAAAAGGAAAACCAGGAGACCAGGATTCGGACTTCTTTTCAATGCCTTTGGAAAAAGTTCGTCAAATTCTGCTCTCCATTTTGACCATTTCTTCCTTCCTTCCCTCCTTCCCTCCTTCCTTCCTCTGTTTTTTGGGCCATACCAGAGGCATATTGAGGCTCCCAGACTACAGACTGAATCTGAGCTACAGCTGCTTTGCCTACGCCACAGCCATAGCAACGCCAGATCTGAACCGCATCTGCCACCTGTTCTGGCCTACACCACAACTCACAGCAATGCCAGATCCCCAACCCACTGAGTGAGGCCAGGGATTGAACCCGCATCTTCATGGATGCTAGTCAGGTTCATTATTCTGGTCCGGTAACTTATTCTGTCATAAGTTACCATTTCCTTCATCTCAACCCCACCCTCCTGGAAGCCTTTCCTATCAGCTCCCTCTAACCCTGTCCTTGCGGTTCCTCCCAAGTCTCCCATCGCTCAGCCAGGGAATCCCAGGACTCTGCAGCAGGCAGGATGTTGTCTTAGCAACCATGCTGTCCCCACACTTGGGCACCTGGGGCTTGAGGACCTTGTGCTACAAACATTGAGAAAGGGAGAGTTGTTGGAGGGACTGTGAGATTGGTTGACTGTTGAGTCATTCATTCAGGCTGAAAGACTGACCCTACCCCCACATGCAATAGCAAATTGCAATGCCAAGCACGCGTGTCTGTGGGGGAGAACATCATAAGCCACTTCCCAGGGGTTCTGTTCAAATCCCTAAACATATCTCTGTATTCCATCATCTAGGTTAATGTTTGCCTATAGGCGGGGCTGGCAGATGCCAAGGGTTAAGAGCAGTTTAGGAGGCAAGAGTTTTCAGATGAGAAACTTCCCATGAACTTGATGTTTTTATAAAAAGCCTCTGTCGAGCTCTCAAACGACCACACCCCTTCACTCTTATTTGGAAGATGAGGAAGCCCAGAAGGGGCGTGTCACTTGCCCGCGGTCCCTCCACTGGTTTGGCAGCAGGTTTAGGGGCTCCAGGGTCCCCCATAAGGGCGCACCTACAGCCAGCAGTACCACCCTCCCCCGCCAGGTGTCAGGCGCGGACACCTCTTGTCCTGGGTGTGGACACTGGCCTTTGTTCTAAGCTGTTTGTCTCGGAGCATCTTTCCTCCCCCATTAGACCATCCTTCCATCTTAAACCCTTTCTCCCTTCTCTTGGCCCCTGTGTCTCTTTCATTGCCCACCTGCAAAAGGATGCAGAGAGGCCATGTGCCCTGAAGTGCACTATGCTGCCACAGGCCGCCCCACACCTGCAGCCCCAGCCCAGCCCACTTGCTGCAAACTGTCTCCCTGACTTCGCCTGGGTGGGTGCCACGTGCCCACGCATCTCAGGAACCAGACTGTAGGCCCTTATCCAGTGTGACTGGTGTCCTTATAAGAAGAAGGGATCAGGACACAGTCACACAGAGGGACGATGGTGAGGACACAGGGAGAAGGTGGCCGTCGGCAAACCAAGGAGAGAGGCCTCAGAAAAAACCAACTCTGCCGACAGCTTCATCTCGGCTTTCTAGCCTCCAGAACTGTGAGAAAACACATTTCTGTTGTTTAAACCTCCCAGTTCCTGGCACTTTGTTACAGAAGGCCTAGCAAACTAACATAGAATCTCACATTGCTGAATGAAGGTAACCAGACACACCAAAGTTAAAATGGAATGATTCCACTTGTATAAAGGTAAAAAACAGACAAGACATGGTGGTAAAACTATAAAGGCAAGGAAGGATTTCCATAAAATTTAGGATAGTGGTGGCTTCTCTTGGGGGTGGGGAGGTACGTCAGAAAAGGGGTACAAGTGGGGCCGTGAGAGGGGTTCTGGGTGTCTGGAACATTCTTGCTCTCGTGGTTACACAGGTGTTTACGTATTATGACTCTATAATTATGCACTCCATGCAATTTTTAGATGTTTCATATTTTATAGCAAAAGGAACTTTAAGAAGGAAAGGCAGATAACTAATGACAGAGAAAGAGAAAAGTCTGAGGGTGGTGGCAGAAACGTTCCACTCGGCCGTGGATTTGAATCCATGAGTCCCCCCAGTTTTCATAATCATAGCCCCCTTTCCTATCACAGGCCATGCCCCCAAACTACATTACTTCCCAGGTTCCTGGGAGTCTCTGAGTCACAGCCTTTGGCTGAGTTGACCTCTAAATATTTGGCTCCCAAATCCTTTGACTCCAGAGTGTGGCTCTGGGTCACACTTCCTTCTCTGCCCCCGTGGCCCCAGTACAGGTGCATTTCCAACTGGGCCCTGGGAGAACTGTCCCTGTGCACAGCCTCAAGCTCAATTACTGGGCATCTGGGGGCAGCAGGGAGCCTGGGTGGAAACTGCCTGGTTCTCCTGGATGGCACTCTCCCTGCCCCACCTCCTCAACTCCAGAAGCGAGGCAGCAGGTGGGGCTTCTGGCTACTCAGGGAGGCAGCGGGGCCTGGGCTTACCTTTGCTGGTTTCACTCTCTCTAATAAGAAAGGAGCCGACCTTATTGACTGGAGCCAGAAGCTGCCTCTCGGCATCTCTCCGGCAAATTGATCTAAAGAACCACCTGGAAAAAAAAAATGCAAAGGGAGGCAGACCTCAGAGCGTGGCCAAGGCCCTACCCCCCGCGAGAGATAAAATTATGTTCCTGTTGCCACCCTAACCCTTACCTCTTGCTACACGAAATGCCCCCCTCTCCCTTTCCCTGCAGTCTGTGATGGAATGAAATGAGGACGTGACTTGGCACCTTTTGGTCATTTTGCTCCGGAAAGATGACACCTTCCCTTGTGGCCCACCCTCCTGGGGACCAGGCCTCCATGTTCCCCCTGAGTACGGGCTGGTCAGGGTAGACACACCCTGGGTCCTTATGCTGGTCCAGGGAAAGGCATTGGGCCAAGAGTGCTGGGCTGCTGGACGGGAGACCAAGAGAGGCCACTAACTGGTTCCAGCTCGTGTCTTTGACAGACCCTGAGCTCCATCTGTTTTACCTCCCTCTGCAGTTGTGGGGCAGAGGCAGGGCCCAAGGCTGCCAGGTATAGGTGGGTTTTGAGGATGCTGGGGCAGAGCTCTCAGGAGAGGCCCCCAACCTGCGAGCCCCTCGCCCTGGAGGCAGGGGAGGAGGGTGGCTGGTCCAGGGCTCAGACCTAAGTGCATCCTCTAGCAGGTTAGTGGGGAAGCGGGCAGCTCTCATTTTACAGATGGAAAGAGTGAGGGTGTCAGAAGAGCGACGCCCTCAGTGTCATACAGAGACTTACACGTCATCATCATCGTCATCTGGGACCTCAGCCAAGTCTTTCCCAGGGGTTCCAAGTCCCTGCCCCTTTCCTGTTCCCTCTGTGCAGGGGCTCACACCCTGCTCTGCTTTTCAGCCCCTTCCCAGCTTGGCCCTGGACAAAGCAGAAGCGGCCCGAAGGCCTCCGCTTGGAGCAGCTGTCTGTCCACCTACTTTTCCACTTCCAGGGTCTCCACTCGGGCCACAAAATTGCTGGGCACGTAGCCTTCTCTTCCCGTGGTGAGAGACTTGGCCAGCCACCAGTCTCCAGCTCTGGGCAGGGAGGAAAAGCAGAATGAGCAGTGGCTTCCAGGGGCCTCTCTGGGCAGCTCACAGCCCACAGCTGCCCCTGACTCACTGGAGGCAGAAGATTCAAGAGGCAGACAGCGGGTATGGGGAGAAACTGGGGCCAGTGGTTCAACAAAGGGGCTGCCTGGATCATTCCAACTCGCAAGCATCCAGTGGGCCCAGGGTGCTCCTGGTCCCGGGAGGAAGGGGACATCGCAGCCTCCACAGGTGGCTGGTCCACACAGCCTGATCCACCCAAGAGGGCTCTAGTGAGTAGCCTTCCTCTGGATTAACGGGGCACGTTTAGAGTTTAGTGAGTGCATTGGGACAGTTAGGGAAAGGCGGAAACGAGGAGGGCTGAGGACAAAAGGATGAACCTGAGGTCAAAAAGTAAGCTGACATTTGAGAGGGAGTAGGTTTGGAGAAGTTTCTGAGAAGAAACATTGAAGATAATATAAAGCTGAGTTTGTATGTGGGATCTCATGCGAGACCTTGTCTGGCAAGGGAGACAAATCTGGACACAACTGACTCTGACCCAGAGCTGTGATGAGCAGCCACCAGGCACGGTGAGTGTCCCAAGGGCTGCATGGAGGAGGTGACATTAGAGAGGTTTAGAAGGAAGAGTAGGATGTTGCCAGCAGAGCAGGAGGTAGTGAATAGGAACCACCTCACCAGAAAGACTGGAAAAGTAGGGGGAAGGAAGGCAATTGGGTCAAGCTAAGTGGCTGGGCTGGGGGGCAGGGCACCGGAGAAGATATTCTAGAGGCAGCTGTGGGTGTGTGTGTTGGGGGGGGTCCTGCCAAGACACTTACTCCTTCAGGATCTGCAGCTTCTCCCCCTTCAGCATCTGCAGGTCCCGGTCGTTCATGGCATTGTAGTTATACAGGGCTACCACGAAGTGCTCCTCTAGAGTGAACAGGGAAGAGATGGCCACGCTCGGGCCGCTAGAGCCACGGAAGGGACTAGAAAAGTCCCAAGGAGGGGTTCCTGTTGTGGCTCAGTAGTAACGAACCTGACTAGTATCTATGAGGACGTGGGTTCGATCCCTGGCCTCGCTCAGTGGGTTAAGGATCTGGCATTGCCGTGAGCTGTGGTGTAGGTTGCAGATGGGGCTCAGATCTGGCATGGCTGTGGCTGGGGTGTAGGCCTGCAGCTGTAGCTCTGATTGGACTCTTAGCCTGGGACTTCCATATGCTGAGGGTGTGGCCCTATAAAGCAAAAAAAAAAAAAAAAAAGGAAAAGAAAAGAAAAATGTCTTGAGAACTTAGGGAGCTCACTGGGTGGACCCCAGTGTTGGCTGGTCCCGGAACACCACGGGGGTGGTGAGCCTTCCCCACTTCCCCTTCTCCCCCTGCCCTCCTGCCTCTATTCCAAAGGGGGCAGTGGCCTCAGAACACAGCAGCTGTAACCTTGACCTGAAACCATGCCCAGGGCCCCATCGTGATGCTCTGGCCGGCAGTACCCAGACATGCTGGTGGTCCCTGCAATGGTGGGGAGGGGGCTCCAGAGCTAGGCTTATGATCTTCCCAATGACCACGGCTTGTACAGCTCTGGGAAGCCAAGACCCCCCTCCCTCCCCTGCCCTGGAAAAGTTTACCTGAAACCCCTTAGCTTCCCAGGGAGTAGAAGTAGATGACTCAGCCTTATCACCAAAGCCTGGCTGTGACACCTCCCCTCAGCAGGAAGTGGGGCTGGAATAGAAAGAAGCCCCTCCGGTTCTGAGATTCAAGTTCTTATGCCCAAGGCAGTTGGTTTATTTCCTCCGGCAGGAAGTAAAGGATCACCCCTAACGGTAATTAACTGTGATTCTCAGCAGGATAAGAAACACCAGGCAAGGCCACTAACAAGTTCCAGCTCAAGAGCTGACAGACTCTGAGCTCCTCAGGGGGAGGGGCCACTTTACCATCAGTTTTATCTCCTCCCCAGTCCTGGGTCTGAGTCTGGCTCTGGGCTGTTTGTCCAGTGCCAGCTGGGCTAGTGCATTCAGGCCCCACCTCCTGGCGTTGGGTGCAGGTGGCTTATGAAGATGCTGGCAGAGCTCCCCCAGAAGCCCCATTTGTGAGCCTCCCGCCTAGGCCTGAGCCCCTGCCCCAGAAAGGCGAGGTCATTTGTTATGTCACCTCACAGTCTGGCCTATCAGAATGGAAGTGGGGACTGGGGGTGCGATCGGCAGGGGGCCTTTGACAGTGGGCTGGGAAGAAAGACCGTGGTTCTGTCTGAACAAGAGCGAAGGCTGGGACTCAGGGCCATTGGCCTTGGCCCTTGGAGATGAGAAGCTAGAATCTTTGAAAGCCTCGGTTTGAGGATGTTGTTTGTATTTATGGAAACTCTTGTTGTGCTCCTTCTCTTGTTTGTTTGTTTTTCTTTTTAGGGCCGCATCTGCTGCGGCATAAGGAAATTCTCGGGCTAGGGGTTGAATCGGAGCTGCAGCTGCTGGCCTACACCACAGCCATAGCAATATGGGAACCCAACTCACTGATCAAGGATAGGGATCAAACCCGCATCCTCACAGACACTAGTCAGATTCTTAACCCCATGAGCCACGGCAAGAACTCCTGTGCTCCTTTATAGTTTGTAAAGTCTTAAAACAAAACAAAACAAAACACCACCTAGGCTCAGGTACCCTGGAGGAGCTGGTGCTGGGCACCTGAAGAGAAGCCCCAAGGGCAGGCAAAGCCTGGGGCACCTTGCTCAGCCTCCTCCCAGCCTTCTCCTTTCCCACCTTGAGGGTCTGTCTTGTCCAAGCTGCTCCCACCCCAGCCCCAGTTCTAACTGGGCGAAGTCAGAGCCTGGAGGCCAGGGCCAGTGTGGCCTCAGCTGTCAAAGCAGCCCTTTCTTACCTTGGTCCGGGTGCGTGGTGTTGGGAGGTGGGGGAGCCAGGTGATTAAACACGACCTGGAGCAAGATGCACGCATGGTGTTAGTTCACGACCCCGCCACTGGGCAGGGCTAGGTCGGGGGAGATGGCTGGGTGCCAGTTGGTGTAAATTCTACACCTGCTGCCACAGCTCCCCAGGTGCCAGTGCCACCTCACACAACCCGGGGACAACCTGCCCAACCACATGCAGGGTTGGAGAAGGGGCATGTGATGGGGGGCAGCTGTGGGATGGGTGGGGGAACAAGATCAGCCGGGCTAAAATCCTGGCTCTGCTTTAAAAGATGAGTATTTGAGAACAAAGTATTTATTCTCAAGGAAAATTATTTAAAAAGCCTATTTCTCTAAAGCTGAACACACGTTTTCCCAGGTATGTGCCCTGTAGAGAAACCTTTGCACAGGTACGCTCCCAGCAAAAAATAAAAATGAAATAAAATAAAAATTGCTAAAGAGTACAAATCATCCTATGACCCAGGACAGACAGACACTAGACAAACTGAGGCAAGTCATGCACTGAAATCCTGGGCAACTGTGGGACTTGGTGCTACGGCCCTGGGCACCAACGTGGGTAAAACCCACAGACATCAGGGGGTCTGAAACCCACATCTCAGAAAAATACATCCTGTCGGATTTAAATGACTCAAAGTTCACAACAGGCAAAATTAAACTGAAGAGTGTTAAGAAATACATGTGATCACACCGAGAAAGCAAAGTTAAGGAATGACAAACATACTCAGGAGAGTGGGGCCTGGAGTGAGGACGACGGGCTGGGGGCAGCACAGGGTCTCAACAGAACCAGTCACATCCTATTTCTGAGGTTTGGAGGCTGTGCTAGACGGTCAATGTGCTCTTCTTTCAACTGGACATGTGTGTTACAAATATTCTTTTATTCTGTGTTTACTGAACACAGTTTTGAAGTAGCATTTTGCAAAATGGCTCCATTGAAACTATAAACGCAATATAAATAACACAGAAAAAGGGTCTGGGGGAAGGGGCTCTGAAATGCTAACTCTGGATGTCACTGGATAGTGGAATAATAGTCACATTTTTTTTATCATTAATATATATTATGTGACTTTTTTTTTTTTTTTTGCTTTTTAGGGCTGCGACTGCAGCATATGGAAGTTCCCAGGCTAGGGGTCAAGTTGGAGCTGTAGCTGCCAACCTATGCCACAGCCACAGCCACGGCAATGCCGGATCCAAATTGTGTCTGCAACCTACACCACAGCTCACGGCAAGGCTGGATCCTTAACCCACTGAACAGGGCCAGGGATCGAACCCACTTCCTCATGGATATTAGTTGGGCTCGTTAACATCGAGCCACAACAGGAACTCCATATTATGTGACTTTAAAAAGTTGATCATTCATGCAACAAATATTTCATTGTTATTTACCAGGCCCTGCCCTATATTGAGACATGGATAGATAAGATACTTAAGAAACAGGATTAGCAATCCCACCACCACCACCACCACCACCACACACACACACGCACACACCCTGCACCCCAGTCAGGTGACTGTCAGAATAAAGCAATGGCCAGTTGGACATGCTGGTGGGGCAGAGAGAGCAGGAGAGGAGGTCCAGGTGTGAGTCCCAACCACCCCAAGCCAAAAGGGGGTAGGTGATCAGGCAGGAGGAGACACGAATGGTCATCTGAAAATACATCTTTGAAATGCTGCTGTCAAAGGGTGCCAGCTGCTTTGTGAACAAACCAGGACTGTGTGGCAGGCTCCCTGAGAACCTGAGGGCTGTCTGGGGAGCAGAGGATGGCACCTTCCCGTTCTGGGGTGAGACAGCCCAGGAGGGCCAGCTCCTTGGGAGGCCAGCAGCAAAGCCACGAGGGGGACAATGATCTCCGGGAGCTGCTAAATGCCCCAGACCCTCCCCCACCACACTTTTTCCTCCAGGTGACCTCTTTGATTTCCTTTTCCCTTCAAGGCTGTCCTTGCACAATGAAAACTGGCTAAGAATTGCTGGGGACCCACCGGGCCTGGGCCTGCGCTAAAGGCAATACGTCCATTATTGCATTGCATGCCTGTATGCACACTGCATAGGTCACATCCCCATCAGAAAGGCACTCTGACTATACCCATTTTACAGATGCAGAAACTGAGGCATAGGGGAGTTAGCGACCTACTTGGAAGCACACAGCTGATAGATTTAAGCTCGGCAATCTGGCTGCTAAGCACTGTCCTATTCTGCCACCACGGCATAAGTTGGGAGGGGGCCTGTTTGTCAGAGCCCTCAGTCTAGAGATGGCACTGGCTCCGGGTGGAGGCAAGCGGCAGCTGTGGGAGCCTGGCAGGTGCTCTGTGCCCCCTCCTTCTCCTCCCCTCCAGCTGGACACAGTAGTCACTCACCAGGGGCGGCAGCGGTGGGGGCTCTTTGCTGTAGGTGCTGGCCTTTACAGGGCTCCATCCGTCCTTACCCTTCTCCTTGACCTGCCTTTTGCTGCTCACCACTCCCATCCTGTTGGAAAGTACACAGCAGATGGGCAATGTGAATAGGTTTTCAGAGGCTCTGTGCACAAGAGCTCCCTCAAACCCCTTCCGGTGGCCTATTAGAAACGAGGGGAGGAAGAAGGGCAGTGAAGTTCAAAGTCAGAACATGGGATCAGAAAGGGGTTGGGTGGGCTAAGTTGCCTCCACCTTTTCTCCCAGAGCTGGGGGAAGTGCCCCAGAGAGGAAAGATGCTTGGTGCCCCAGAGAAGGTCTGGCCTGTAGAAACTGCCAGAAACCCCTGGGGTGGATTCCAGGCCCCTGGGGACGGAGCCCTAAAGAGTCTGGCCAGCAAGTCTGGTGGTCCCGGTTTCTGTCTTCACTTGGGAAGTTCGTATTTCCTCTCTTGGTCTGTGTTAAAACACTCCGAGGTTCTTTCCAGTTCAGATTTTCAGGTGAGATGGTGTAATTTAGGGCATAATGACAGTAGAGGCATCTAAGGCCAATTTCTCAGTAATATCAGGGAATCTTTAGAGATGAGTGAAATATGATCAAGATTTTTCTTTTTTTTTATTATTTTTTTTTATTTTATTTTTTTTATTTTTTGTCTTTTGTCTTTTGTTGTTGTTGTTGTTGTTGTTGTTGTTGTTGTTGCTATTTCTTGGGCTGCTCCCGCGGCATATGGAGGTTCCCAGGCTAGGGGTTGAATCGGAGCTGTAGCCACCAGCCTACGCCAGAGCCACAGCAACGCGGGATCCGAGCCGCGTCTGCAACCTACACCACAGCTCACGGCAACGCCGGATCGTTAACCCACTGAGCAAGGGCAGGGATCGAACCCGCAACCTCATGGTTCCTAGCTGGATTCGTTAACCACTGCGCCATGACGGGAACTCCTCAAGATTTTTCTTGGGCAGGAATTCCAAGGGAAAATTGTGTTTTCTTACATTTCTGGTACAAAAGTCTTTATTATTGTTATTTCATAGGTTCTTTCCCACTCCACTTCTAGGATGAAATCTTGATGAAGGCTGGGATCTTTGTCTTATACATTGTTAAATCCAAATCGCTAAAACAGTGCCTGGTATGGAGTAAGTACTTAATAAATATTTATTGAACAAACCAAATAGGAAATACTATGACATTTTTAGAAAACAATCTTTCACGTTCTATTCGAAGTGAAAAAAATTCACCAATTTACAATCCCTCTTCTGAGAGTCTCACAGTGTAATAAAATATCATTAGAAAGGAATATATGAGGAGCTACCATAGTGGCACAGCAGAAACGAATCTGACTAGGAACCATGAGGTTGTGGGTTTGATCCCTGGCCTCGCTCAGTGGGTTAAGCGTGGTTTAACCCGTGGTGTAGGTCGCAGACACGGCTCAGATCTGGCGTTGCTGTGGCTCTGGTGTAGGCCGGCAGCTGTAGCTCCGATTAGACCCTTAGCCTGGGAACCTCCATATGCCACAGGTGCAGCCTTAAAAAGACAAGAAAAAAAAAAGAAAAAAAAAAGGAATATATGAGATATAAACGTGTTTATTGCAGCAATTGTTGTAGCAGCAAAAAAACAAAACAAACTTTGTATTGGCTCACCAGCTGGGGAATTGCTGAATAAATCTCTACCTTAACGCAACCATTAAAAAGAATGTGCTAGGTCTTTACCAGTGACACCAAGAGGGATTTCTCCAACATACCATTAAGTGAGAAAAGCAGGATGCTGAAAAGTCTGTGAGGTTGTTCCATATGCAGAAAAACCAAAGAGTAAGAAAAGAAACCCTCAGAAACTCATGTGCATGCATTTTCATAGGCATCTGTTTTATATGGAAAGAGGTTTGGGAGGATAAACACCAAGATGTTTACTTTGGTTATTGTCGAGGGAGAGACAGAAAAGGGAGGTGGAATGCTGCCCCCTCCCCCCTTAAAAAAAGCAAATTAAAAAAAGTTAGGGGGATGTTTATGCAAAGCAGGGCTCCAAAATATATTTCCTAAAATGTTGATATTGTTTATCTCAAGCAATAGGACTTCATGTGACTTTTACCTCCTTTCTTAGGATTTTATATACTCCTTGAATTCTTTCATAAAAAGCATATATCGTCAGTACAAGCAGAAATCTGAAAAGAGACTTTGCATAACTTGCCCAGTGACAGAGGGGCTGCCTGGGCTCAGGCCTTTCCTGACCCCTCCAGCCTTCTGGTTCAATGAAGCCTCCGCAGGCAGCAGCTTCTAGAATTTTCCTGACTTGGCCTCCTGTTTCCGTGCCTGCCCAAATGGCCAACCCCCTCTGGTCAACCAAAATGCCACTGATTTTAAACTTTCTGGGCAAAAGTTTATGTCTACTTAAACAACAGAAAGGAGCATTGACACGACTTGACAGGAAGTAACATTCCTACGATTACATCGCCAACTACTTACACTTCCTTGTCCTTCGAGGCCTTAGCTGTGTGTCTGCAGGTGATCTTCCATGGGTTTTATCAATAACCGGGTTCTCTAGGGTCCCTCCACTTGAGAGGCTCTGACTGGAGCCTGGACTTCCAGGGGCATGTGACGAGAAGAGCTGTGTCTGGTGCCCGGGCTGCCACCCCACTGTGATATTTTAGCAGTTTCAGGCTGGGTGGAGCCAGGAAATGCAGAGTCCACGCAGAGGCCCAAGGCAACATACATGGTCCTGGTGGGTCCAGGGGACTTTGCTGCCCTGAGAGGCACTGGCCTCCTTCCAGCAGTGAAGGATGGGTGGGAGAAGGTGTGAGGGGTGGGTGGGTGTGTGTGCCTATACGACAGAGCAAGTATACACGTGTGTGTGTGTGTGTGTGTGTGTGTGTGTAGTGGGGGAAGGTTATCAAGAGGAGGTGAGGTGGAGGAGGGGACTTCTGTTTGTTACAGTGGAAGGGATTAGACCCCCTGTGTAGACTCTGACGGGAGCAGAGAGGTTAGTGTTGGCCCCAGGGGAAATGCTTCAAGCCTGACGCACAGCCTCAGCCTAGGCCTGACAGGGGATGTGGTAGAGGCAGCAGCTAAAAATAGAGAAACTAGAAACACTTTATTTACAGTTGCCAGCATTTCACAGTTTGAAAACACTTGACATATACGATTTATTGGATATTCACGTAGCATCGATAGGATGGTTATAATTATCCTCATTTTACAGCTGAGGATGGAGTGGCGAGGTGGCCACACTGAAGGTGGCCGAGCGCGGTGCTAGGGAGGGTTCATGGCCTCAGTGCTGCCCCGAGTTCACTGCCCAAAGCAGGTGCATGGATGCCCTGTCTGGGGCGCCATCCTCTGGGCACACAGTTCAGGTTCAGATACCCTGTCCAACTGGACCACTTCAGTGATGCTAAGATAGATCTAAGTTCAGGTGATGCTGGTCTGATCCTTCCATTGAGAAGCTCATCAATATTTCAGCTAATGTTTCCACGAGAGGTCACTAAATACTAATGTTCTAATTCCAGTATTCCTTCCATATTTGTTAGTAGGGAGTTGAGAGAGTGAAGGATGAGAAAGAGAGAACATCAGGGAAAAAAAAAAATGCCATGCATAATTCCACCACGACAGGGTAGTGCTCGGATATAGAGAAATAGCACTTTCCCCAAGACAAGGGGGTGGGAGCTTTGCTCAGAAAACATTGGCTGGACTGTATGATAGAATGAGAAAATGTGTCTACCCCAGGGAATTCCTTGTGCAGTACTTCTCAATACTAGTAGAAAATTTGCCCAGTGCTTACATAGGACCTTTATTTTTTTTTTTATTTTTTATTTTTATTTTTTGTCTTTTTGCTATTTCTTTGGGGCCGCTCCCACGGCATATGGAGGTTCCCAGGCTAGGGGTCGAATCGGAGCTGTAGCCACCGGCCTACGCCAGAGCCACAGTAACACGGGATCTGAGCCGCATCTGCAACCTACACCACAGCTCACGGCAATGCCGGATCGTTAACCCACTGAGCAAGGGCAGGGACCGAACCCGCAACCTCATGGTTCCAAGTCGGATTTGTTAACCACTGCGCCACGACGGGAACTCCTACATAGGACTTTTAATAGAGCTGTAATTTCTGCCTGATTGTGTCAGGGCTGCTGGGTGAGCAGCAGTGGACTTGGACTTGTGTGTGCCCTTGGTCAGAGTGGCTGTCAGCAAGGCTGTCAGAAGAGGAGGCAGAAGTGTGACTATTTCAGTTTTGTAAAGTGAAAATATTTCCGCTGTGGAAATTCATTCTCCACAATGGTGAAGTTGGTAGAAAAGATTTTCAGGTGGTAAAAATTTGAGGGTGCTGAGCAAAACTTCAGGAAGGAAGCCAGCATTCTTGTGATGGTAAATTAAATAAAACACAGACACTGTGTCACCTACATTTGATTCTGCTGACATAGCGAAGCTTAAAATTTGTTAGTCAATTACGCTAAAAAAATGGACCATGCTGATATTTAAATTCTTGTGATAATTGCCAGCCTGTAAACAAAATTCTTTTATTTGGAGACATCATGAAAATTGATATTTTTAAAAAACCGGGAGTTCCGCTCAGCAGAAACGAATCCGACTAGTACCCATGAGGATGGGGGTTCCACCCCTGGCCTCACCCAGTGGGTCGGGGATCCGGCTTTGCTGTGAGCTGTTGTGTAGGCTGGCAGCTATAGCTCTGATTTGACTCCTAACCTGAGAACTTCTATATGCCAAAGGTGCGGCCCTAAGAAGCGAAAATAAATATATATATATAAAATATAAAAAACTGCGCAGTAGTGTTAAATAAAACAGATTATTGATAGGCAGAACCAAATGCAACTACTGCTATATTTTGTATTGGTAGGACTGTGAACCTGAATCTACTTTTCAGTTTCTACTTTTTTTCGCATTATTTTCATAAAAAAAATGAAGTCAAGGGTTCAATACTTCCTAATGGAGTCAGTTATGATTCCTGAGCACAGTAGTTAAACCTTGGCTTGGAGCATCACAGCCCAGAGTTTTACAGATTCCTGAGGTCTAGCCCTAGTAGTTCTGACATGTAGGTCTAGCCTGGGGGCCCAGGATCTGCATTTTTAATTTATTTTTTATTAGGGTAGTGTTGATTTACAGTATTGAGTCAATGTCTGCTGTACAGCATAGTGACCCAGTCTCACACACACACACACAAATACTTTTTCTCCTATTCTCTTCCATTATGGTCGATCCCAAGAGACTGGCTATAGCATAGGAATCTGTATTTTTAATTAGGGCCCTGACTGTGCTGATGCAGACAGTTCACAAACCCCACTTCATGAAGACGCTGTCTTTTTTTTTTTTTTTTTTTTTTTTGCTTTTGCTTTTTAGTGCCTCACCCATGGCATACAGAGATCCCGGGCTACGGGTGGAATTGGAGCTACAGCTGCCGGCCTACGCCACAGCAATGCCAAATCTGAGCCACATCTGTGATCTACACCATAGTTCAAGGCAACATCAGATCCTTAACCCACTCGCTGATCGAGGCCATGGATCGAACCCGCAACCTCATGGTTACTAGTTGGATTCGTTTCTGCTGCGCCACAACGGGAACTCCAAGACCCTGTCTTTTATTGGGCTGTACTCCTCAATTATTACTTGCAAAAAGGATTAAAATATAGTCCTGCCAACCTCAGGTATTTCTTCATGTGAGTCCCTCATAAACAATGCTTGTAGTTTTCCTGCCAGTGATCCTCTTGTCTTTAAAATGATTTTATTTGTCCTTCATACACATATTCCTTATATATTAATATCTTTCGACACAGTTTTTTGACATGGGGGAAACAGCTTCCCTTTCTATGACAACAAGCTTTGCTCTAATACCTGCCAGTTCACAGAGCCTTTTCACATGGGTATCTCAGGAACCTGAAAATGACCCCTTGAGCTGAACAGAAGCCTCGTCCTCTGGAGGCTGCAGACAGAGGTGAAGAAACAGAAGAAACTGCACAGGGATTTGAGTCCTGTCTCTGACTTAAGCCTTGCTCTCTCACACCAAGGCACACAGGTGTCTTCTCAGATGCCCAGCTGTCAACCCTGACTTGCTTTCAAAAGGCACCAGCCATCACTCCATCCTTGTGAGCCGCCTCTCCACTGCTCATTAAGCACAACCCAACATGTGGGATTTGTAAACAGAAGGGAGGCATGTGTACAGAAGCCCCTCTCCCAGGCTTGAGGGGGTGGGGGTGGGGAGACATTTAGACTGAAAAAGCGGGCTCTATTTGATGCTTGCCAGCAGGAAGTTGGAATAGGTTATAGACAGAAAAAAAAAACAAAAAGAAAAGAAAAACATCTTAGGTCCCTGACATTTGGCGGTTAACTCTGATTATGTGGCTCTACAGACATCAACGTCCGGGTAGAGGCACAGAGATCTAGGATTAACTATGAAAATTCTGTTGTAGGATTTGCCTATCACATGGGAGCATGAATGCCAATGATTACCAGCGCCTAGTGTTCCTTCCTGATCAAGGCTGGACACTCTGCTATGTGCTTTACAAACAGTGTATCTACCCTGACAGTAGATCTACTCCTTCTCATTTTACAGATGAAGACTCTGAGGCTGAGTGAGATCTAAAGACTTGATCAAGACCATACAGTGGGTCATAAACTGATATTTAAAAACCAACTCTTGTGGTGTTCCTTGGTGGCCTAGAGGTTGAGGACTCGACGTCACTGCTGTAGCTTGGGTCACTGCTGAGGGGTAGGTTCAATCCGTGGCCTGGGAACTTCCGCATGCCACGGGCGTGGCCAATACATACATACAAATGCATAAAGCCCAATTCTCTGGCTTCGAAATCTGGCTGATTCTATTCTATTCCAAGGTCTGTGAGGTAATGAAAATAAAACACCTATGATGACATCTGTGAAGAACATGAACCTGATTAGAAAATTAATACGTAATCAACAAGCAAAAAGCAAGTAAAAGTAGATGATGGGATTTTAGATCGGGGTGGGGGGGGTCTTGGAGATTTTCAAGTTATCCAGGTATTTATAGTTACTATTGTAATTCTCATTCTGGACCAGCTTTGCCATTCCAGGTCCAAGCAAAGCTGTCGGGGGAGCCGTCTTACTGAGTGGTGCAAAATAAGCGTTTAACCTCACACTGACGAAAGCTGTGGTGGCATGCTTTAGAGTTCTGTTTTCAACCTCTCTCTGTCAAGATTTTATCAGCCATTTGTGTGCAGACTTAAAAATCTTGCTCATTAGAATTTCTAAAGATGCAAAAGGAGAGGAAAAACTAGTAGAGGCCAGAATTTTTTGAAAGCAATCCCTCAGAAATGATTGCTTGGAACGAACATGGTGAGTTAAAATTAGAGTAGAAAAGCATGCAATTTAGGCTCATAAAAATCACCTAGTGAGGCGTCATAGCAGAGGGGCTTGCCTCAGTAATAGCATGTGAAGGACAACACAACACGACAGGGGTGACGAGGAACGCACTTCTTGCCTTTGGGAATTCCCAGAGATGTGCTGAATCTTGGCTTTGCTGCTTAATAGCTGTTTGAAAGACGATGTGATTTATTCACTCCAAGCCTTTGTTTCTTCATCTGCATAATGGAAATAATATATTCGCCTGCCCCATTATGATAAAGAATAAAGACAGTGTGTACAAGAGGCTGGCGTGCAGTGGGTACTTCACCAAAGTAGCAACTTTTCTCAGAAAGACTTAGAAATGCCATTAGGTAATAAATTCACATCTGGGTACAACACCACTATGACTGCCTTGGACAATAATAGCAGCTGACATGATTACTGGTGTCAGGCACTACAGTTAGCATGACATGCCTTGCTTACTTTATTTTTTAGGGCCACACGCGCAGCATATGGAGGTTCCCAGGCTAGGGGTCTAACTGCAGCTACAGCTGCCGGCCTACACCACAGCCACAGCAACGCATCTGAGCCGCATCTGCTATCTACACCACAGCTCACGGCAGCATGGGATCCTTAACCCACTGATGAGGCCAGGGATAGAACCTGTGTCCTCATGGATGCCAGTCAGATTCATTTCCATTGAGCCACGACGGGAACTCCTACTTTTAAGAAAGCCCATCTTACTGCTTTCTTACCTACTCTGACATCTTTAGAAGAGCCCACACATCTTACACAAAATGCATTGTCTGTCTTTCCATCAGGGAAGGAGCCTATAGGGAACTAGTTCTATACAACTGCAGAGAAAACCTATGGCAACTATCAATACAGATCAATGCTGTCCTTTATCCATAAACATAAACAATCAATATGGTAGAATAGCTATAAAAGGAGTATAATCTATAAAAAAATATTGAATCACTATGTTGTATACCTGACATATAATTTTGTAAATCAACTATACTTCAATTTAAAAAAAAAGTAGAAAGACAGAAACAGACCCATGTAAATATAGTCAACTGATCTTCAACAAAGAAGGAAAGGCAATTCAGCAGGGAACAGACAGTCTCTTCAACAAATGGTTCTGGAACAAATGAAAAACCACTTACAAAAAAATTAATGGCTTTATTTCCACTTTAATGCTAGCAGAGGAGTCTAAAACAGACTGCTGTACATGGATATATTTTAAATGTAACAACAACAACAACAAAAGACTTGAACTGTACACAGAAGAAGGCAAAAAGATTCTTTCATATCAATCTTTTCCTATTGTGCAGTTTCTGAATAGGTAGAAACTAAGAACACATTTTCCCCAGTGGAATTTAGGATGAAATAATTCCACTTTTTGATCAACCACGCAAGTTGTCTTTCACCATTAAACTTAAGAGATTTTTGAAATGGGAGTTATCATATTTTTGAGTCATCGGATGGTCTCCTTGGCTCCTAAAGTCTGAGTATCATTGAAATGTAGCAGAAAGTCTTCCCATGAAACCGAGAAGGACTTAATGGCAACAGTGCCATTTGGAGGCTGATAAAAGTTGAGATGCTTCTGTTCTTCTGGACAGCAAGAAGAAAACTATTACTTTTATCCAAACTAACAGGAAGTGAGCCAAACAGTGAAAGAGTTAGAATGGAGAATGTAATTGTTCTCTTTTTACATAGAAGAGGGACACTTTTTCAGCCCCATTTAAAATTAATTCTATGCTGAGTCCCTGCTCTTTCAGAAGGGCAGACTGAAGGTCAGTTATTGCTAGAAAAGACAGAGGTGGCCCCCTTTCCCACCTTGAAGATGAGTCACATGAAAAAGCAGTTGGTTTGGCTTGAAGCCCTCCATGGACAATATCGATAGCACAATCCATGAAAGAAAAAAATTGGTAAGTTAGATTTCATTAAAATGAAGTTTTGGTTCTATGAAGGACACTGTTCAGAGAGTAAAATGACAAGCCACATTCTGGGGGAAATATTTATAAAACATATTTGACAAAGAACTGGTATTCAAAATATGCAAAGAACTCTCAAAACTCAACAAGAAAAAAAATCCAATTTAAAAATTGGCAAAAGAATCTGTAGCAACATGGGTGGACCTAGAGATTATTACATGAAGCAAAGTAAGTCAGAAAGAAAAAAACAAATACCATGTGCTATCACTTAAACGTGGAATCTAAAATACGACACAAATCAACGAATCTGCAAAACAAAAATAGACTCACAGATATGGAGAACAGACTTGTGGTTGCCAAGAGGGAGGAGGAGTTGGGGAGGGAAGGAGTGGGAATTTGGGATTAGTAGAGGCAAACTATTATATACAGAATTATTAAACAAGGTTCTAATGTATAGCACAGGGAACTATATTCAATATCCTGTGATAAACCATAAAGGAAAAGAGTATGAAAAGGAATATATATATGTATGCCTGAGTCACTTTGCTGTATAGCAGAAATCAACACAACATTGTAAATCAACTATCCTTCGATAAAATTTTAAAAAAATGCACAGAAGAGCTGACCATATACTCCACCAAAAAAGATAGAAGATGACAAAAAAGCGTGTGAAAAGATGCTTAACATCACATGTTGTCAGGGAATTGCAAATTAAAACAACAATGAGAAATGGCTGCACATTCATTAGAATGGCTAAAACCCAAAACACTCAGAGCCCCAAGTGCTGGTGAGGATGTGGATTCACAGGACTGCTCTTTCATTGCTGGTGGGAATGCAAAATGAAAGAGCTACTTTGGAAGACAGTTTGGCAGTTTCTTATAAAATTATACATGCTCACACCATGTGATGCAGCAATCACACATTTTGGTATTTACCCAAAGGAGTTGAAAACTATGGCTACACAATAACTGGCTCTTGGATGCTTATAGCAGCTGTGTTCCTGATTGCCCAAACTCGAAAGCAGCCAAGGTGTCCTTCAGCAGGTAAATAGACAAACTGTGCTACATCCAGACAATGGTATAGTATTCAACACCAAAAATAAATGAGCTATTGAGCCATGAAAAGACATGGAGAAAACTTAAACACGTATTACTTAGTGAAGGAAGCCAATCTGAAAAGCTACAACTCTCTGACATTCTTGAAAATGCAAAACAAAGGAGACAATACAAAGACCAGTAGTAGCCAGAGGTTCAGGAGTGGGAGGGAGGGGTGAACAGTTGGAACACAGGAGATTTTTAGGGCAGTGGAACTATTCTGTATAATAGAATAGTGGTGGATACGTTTTGTACATTTATTAAACCCATAGCATGTACAACCCTAATATAGTGAACCCAAATATAAACTATAGAATTTAGATAATAATAATAATGTATCAATATTGGCTTATAACAAATGTACCACAATATGCAAGACCTTAATAACAGGTGAAAATAAGGGATGTATGTGTACTTTCTCTGTTCTTTCTATTCGTCTTTTTGTAAACATGAATCTGTTCTAAAAATAAAGGCTATTAATTCTAAAAAAACTAATATATAATCAATTCATGAAAAAAAATTGAGACAATCACTAGGAAAATAGCACTAATATTTTTATCCCTCAATGCAAATAACAGAAAAAGAGAAGAAAGACCATAGAGGAAAATAAACAACATGATAAATAATAAAAGAAATTTCCAAAAGTTAAAAAAATAAGTCTTAAAGTGGAAAGAGCACCCTGATTTTAAAAAAATAAGCATATTTGATAAAACTTTAGAGTTCCAAGAACATTCAGGAAAGCATAAAATTTTCTGTAGAAAAAGTTTTCCTACAAGGCAGTGTGCATCAAATGGTCATTAAATTCAATAGTAGAAATGGAGTCATGTTTTTAAAGTTCCTAGTGGGAATATTTCAAACCTAGAATTCCATCCCTAGTAAAATTATCAACTGGCTTGAGGGAAGGGACTGTTTTGAATATGCAAGAATTTGAAAAAATTCACCAAGAATACATTGTATGCACCTTGAGAGAGCCTTACCTCCAGTTATGAATATTTATAGAATTAGCCTCCCCCTCCCTCCAAATTGGACAGAAAATTGTTCAGATATTGGACAATACTGGACTATGATCTCTGGGAAAAGGAAAACACATGAGGTGAGCCTGTGTCCTACAATCACCCAGATTACTGCCAGAAAGTGGTTTCAAAGCCAGCACCCTGGGGAACCCAGTGGTTTCACTGAGTTGAGGAAACAGCAGAGTACAAAGAGGCCATGGTGTCTAGAGATTTGCAGGGCAGGGTACCGCAGAAGAGGGGGCCGTTCATGGAGAGCAGGCATGCACCATGGATTGCAGAAGGGCCCCACAGCTTTCTGACCTCCCCTTAAATATCGATCTGTGCATGCGTAAAACCACCAGAAAGAACCATTAGGAAACAGTAGTTTTATTAATTCCCAGAGCTTCTGCAAAGCTGGAAACGGGTCAAATTCCCATCATGCAAAGTAGAGAGACTTAATAGTACACAGAACTGAGAAGTGTACCGTAATTAAACCTTACGTTCTTTAAAGAAACACAGCAGTACTCAGCACTTACTATAAATTCACGTTGGGCATTCAATAAAAATTACTAGACATACAAAGAAACAGTAAAACATAACTCTTGACCAGGAGAAAAGTTAAAAGGAACAGAACCAGAAATTATAGACATTCTCTTAATTAGTAGACAAAGACAAGACAATATTACAAATTATATAAACTGGTTCAAGCATATAATTTAAAACACTAAAACGATAAGGAGGGAAAAAGATAAAAAGACCTAAATGGATCTTCTAGAGATGAAAGATACAATCCATATGTAAAATTAAAAAAAACCTCTTCTTGATGGGATTAAAAGTACATTAGACACTGTTAAAGAAAAGTCAGTGAGCTAGTAGACATAGCAATAGAAAAAGAAATTAAAGTGAGAGAAACAAAGCTGGAAAATGACAGCGTTAGTGACCCTCGAGGCAACATGAAGTGGTCAAAAACCATGTAACTTCCATCAGAGAGGGGATGGAAGAGAAAAACATTTGAAGAAATGAAAGATGGAAATTCTAGATTTGATGAAAACAATAAACCCAAAAATTCAAGAAAGTCACTGAACCCTCATGTATGAAGAAAACCATACATCATAATCATAATCAAATATATGTTATATCTCTAGACAAAAATCATAAGAAAATTTTTGTGACATTGGATTAGGCAAAAAAAATCTCTTGGAACATATAAGCATGAACTATACAAGAAAAATTGATAAATCAGACTTTTTCCAAAATTAATTTCTGCACTTTATAAACACTATTAAGGAAATGAAATAGGTGAGCCACAGATAAGGGGAAATATTTGAAAACATATATCTGATCTGAGAATATATAAATAACTTTTACAAGCTAATAAAAGAAGACAAAAATTTAACTTAATACTTGAGCAAAGAAAATACTATATGAGTAGCAAATAAGCATACGAAAAGACGCTCAGTACTGCCAATCATTAGAGAAACGGCAATTAAAATCACAGTGAGATACCCTATACAAGCTCCACAACAGCTAAGATTAAGATTAAAAGACCGAACATAGCAAATGCTGACAAGGCTTTGGAGAAATGGTCACTCTAGTACAATGCTGATGGCAAAGTGAAATGGAATGGAAACCGGTAAACAGTGTGGGAGCTTCCTATTCTCTGATCCCGAGATTTCATTTCTAATTCTTTATCAAAGACCAATGAAGACATCCAACACAGTCACGGCAGCTTTACGTATCAGTTCCCAACTAGAAAACAACCCAAAGGTCCATTAACTGATGAATGGATTTAAAAAATGCAGTTGTAATTGACCACTTTACCTATAACGACCTGCAGAGAAAGGAGCAAACACAAGAACACCTACTGTCTGATTCCATACTCAGTCCTCTCTGGTATCTGCAAGGGCGGGGGGGGGGGGTGATTCAGGAGTCCCCACGTTTACAAAAATCTCTGGTTCTCAACTTCCATAGTCCTTCTGTATACACAGGTTTCCTATCTGCAGAGTCAACCAACAGCCGATGAAAATTTCAATAGAAAAGAGAGGGTGCAGGTGAAAGGCGGGTAAGGAAGGGCATTGTGCATCTTTCATAGTGGAAATCAATACAATTAGCCCAGAGATTGATTGATTGATTTTTTTTTTTTTAAGGGCTGAACCCATGGCATATGGGGGTACCCAGGCTAAGGGTCCAATCCAAGCTGTGGTTGCCAGCCTACACTCTAGCAATGTCAGATCTAAGCTGGGTCTTCCACCTACACTTCAGCTCACAGCAACGCCAGATTCTTAACCCACTGAGCAAGGCCACGGATCGAACCTGCCATCCTCATGGATGCTAGTCAGACTTGTCTCCACTGAGCTACCCAGGAACTCCCAGCTGAGAGATATATTTAAAATCAGAGTTGGTATTCTTTAAAGTTTAAAGGAGATCAAAACCTAAAACTATTATCACTGTTTATTTCTGGGTTGGTAGCAGGGGAGGCAAACATATTTTTCAGTTTAGACCATTTGGAGCTTTCCACATTTTAAGAAACATTATTCATGGATAACCTATAATAATAAGCTCTAACTCAGTAAATGAATGGGTAGACAAATAAATTACTAAAAGAATAGAAGATCTGACAAAAATGCCTAGAAGACATTATTGTTAAATGAAAGAGTTTATGGCAGAATGCTTGGTATACAATGATTGTGGAAAAGAAAAAAAAAAAAGGAGTTCATAAATAAGTTTGCAAATGAAGACAAATGAGAGAAGAAAGATTAAAAGGCCTAAAAGGACCTTCTAGAGATGAAAAATACGATATGTAAAACTAAAAAAATCCCCCTCTAGATGGTGTGAATGAAAGCCCTTGGTATAAATAAAACTACTGGAGTGCCCATCGTGGGGCAATGGAAATGAATCCGACTAGGAACCATGAGGTTTCGGGTTTGATCCCTGGCCTTGCTCATTGAGTTAAGGATCTGGCATTGCTGTGAGCTGTGGTGTAGGCCTGCAGCTGCAGCTCCGTTTTGACCCCTAGCCCTGGAACCTCCATATGCTGCGGGTGTGGCCCTAAAAACACACAAAAAAACTGGAGTTCCTGTCGTGGCGCAGTGGTTAATGAATCCCACTAGGAACCATGAGGTTGCGGGTTCGGTCCCTGCCCTTGCTCAGTGGGTTAACGATTCGGCGCTGCAGTCAGCTGTGGTGTAGGTTGCAGACGTGGCTCAGATCTGGCGTTGCTGTGGCTCTGGCGTAGGCTGGTGGCTACAGCTCCCGATTCGACCCCTCGCCTGGGAACCTCCATATGCTTCGTGCAGGAGCAGCCCAAAGAAATAGCAAAAAGACACACACACACAAAAAAAACACCAAAAAAAACCCAAAAACAAAAAGACACCCTGCTAAAAGGACAGCTTCTGGAGAGTGAAATTCACAAAGGGATTAGAAGTCTTTACTTTTTTTTTTTCTTTATAAACCTCTGTGCGGTTTGGATTAAACACAGAATGATATACTTAAATACAAATATCCTTAAATATTGTTTTTCATATGTGAAGTTAAAAGAAAGAAGATATGCAATTACCTAAAAAAAAAAAAATCTGGCCGGTGTGCCCCTGAACAACCTTTGAAAGAATGAAAGAGGTGACGGAATTCTATCCTTTATGGGTTCAGGCCATGCTCCTCTGATGAAGCACATGAAATATACTTTCCCCTTTACACATGTAATTTGCTTTTGTTACAGGAAATGCAGAAAGTAGAGAGGAAGATAAAAATTACCTACAACACCGCCATCCAGACATAACCACTGCTCGTTAACATTCTGGTATGTAATTTTCCACTGGCATTTTTTTTTTTTAAATGCAAACTGGAATCATTATCTATAACCCGTTCAATGACCTGTTTTTAAGAGTGTATCATGGCCATCTTTTCCTGTCATTACCCATTTCGCCTGTAGCATCACATGCCAGGCTGTGGGGCATTTTATGGGACGGTTGTATCAAGCTTATATTACCCATTCCACTGGTTACCCAACCAAGCTGTTTACATTTTTTTTTTTAAGTATCACAAATAATGCTGCAAAGATGTCCTTTGTTCATGTATTTTATCCTCGTTCATGTTCCCCATTAATCTTTGTTGAAGTTAAAAATCCTAGAAGTGGGATTGCTGAGCTCAAGAGTTTAACATCTTGAAGTCTTCTGATATATTTTGCCAAAGTGTCCTTTAGGCATTTCACACAAGGGTATGTGAGTATATATTTCCCTGTACTTTCTCTAAGAAAGGTTATTATTTTTTTATATTTACTAAGTGAATTTATTTTAAAAACTATATTTTTACTTTTTAATCTAATTTTTGTTAGGCAAATAATATATGCATGTTGAAAATCAGAAAATTCAGACCTCTGTAAAAAAAATTTTTAAATGGCTCAATCCCACCACATATGGAAAACCACTGTGAACATTTTGGTAATGAATATTTGGAGTTTTTAACGTACGCATATACACTTAAGAAAATGAAACCAGACTGTTTATGCAGTATTATAACACGGTTATTTCAGTAAACAGTACAGTGTAAAGTATATATACATAAGTACAATTTGGGAACAATATAAGCTGCATGCTAAAGCTCCAAGGCCAATGCTAGAACCCGAGCCATAGTGGTGCACTGATTTCTTAACTGCTAGGCCACCAGGGAACTCCAGCAAAACAATATTAATAATTGTTGGCCATCTACAGACTTCACATTAATTTATTTAATCATTATTGCTTGAATAAGTTATTCTCAATCTTTGACTATTATAAATAAACCTGTAGTTAATATTCTTGTAGAATATACAATTAGTTGGTTTGATATTTTTAAAGCTATATTTCTATAAATGGAATGATTAAGTCAAAGATGCACCTTTTTAAAGATCTTGAGCTCTGAAGCTAAGCTGATTTTTTACAAAAGTAATACTGATTTACGTTCTCGCAGTGATGAAGAAAACCATCGCTCATCCTTGGTCCACAGTTTTTATCAAGTTTCAGAGAAACCTTTGCCAATCTGCTAAATGAAAGTGATAAACAACATAGTTTTAATTAAGTTTTCTATTAATGTTTATCATGTACTTGTCAACCACTTGTATTCCTCATTTGATGAATCGCTTATCCATGTCCTCTCCTCATTTTTACATTGACAGGTTTATCATTTTCTTAATTGTATATAGGACTCTTTACATGGTAAATATACTTAATTTATACATTGATTTGTCATATATGTTGTAAATATTTTTTCTCAATTTATCTTTTGCTTTTTAATTTTGTTTATAGTATTTATTGGGCACAAAAGATTATCATCTTTATCTTGTCAGTTCACTAATCTTTCTTACCAACCTTTGCCTTTGGTGTTTCCACTTAGAAGTACCTTCCTTACCCCAAGATTATAGATAAATACACCCAGCTGAAGATATGTAAATATATACATATAATTTTTCACTATTAATTATGAGTATTTTATATGCATAAAAGCTAAAAATGAATGTAATAGACCTAACATCAAATGATATTAATATTTTGTCACACTTACTTCAGTTCATTTTTTCTTCCTCCCTCTCTATTTTTATGTCACCCATATAACTAAAGTTTAATCATTATTTTCTCCTTTCTTTGTCTCCAAAGTCATCATTACCTTGAAATGAGTGGATGTTATTACCACGTATGATTTTGTACATTTATGACATACAGATAAATAGCCACAAGCAATATATATGTTTTTGTATGCTTTGCAAAAATGGCTTCGTAATGCATGTCATCTTTTTGCCACTCGCTTTTCTTTAAAACTCAAACATGTTTTTGAGATGTGTTCAATTTGCTACACAGACCCTTAGCTCTTCTATTTTAAACTTGATTCCATTAAGTGAATAAGCCTCTTTGTATTTGTCCATTTATTCATTTTTCACTGAGGAGCAGTTTAGCTGTCTCCGCTTGTCCAGAATGACAACTTGCACCGTGAGCCCATGTCCCTCATGCACACGTGTGCACGTTTCTCTGAACATAGTGGCTCTAGTGGACCGTGAGGCCCTCAGGGCCGAGATCCTTCAGCTCTGCCGTGGATCCCCAAACAGCCTTCAAAGTACCCACTTTTTCTACCCCCAGCAGTACCTAAGAGTTCTCACTTCCTCATGTTCTTGCCAAAACTGGTGTTATGAGACATTACTTGTTACTAATTGGATGGCTGACGAATGGAATCTTTTTGTTTTAATTTGTTTTTCCTTGGTTACTCTTGAAATATTTATTGATTCATACAGATTTTTCCCTCTGTGTAGGGCCTATTCATATTTTTGACCATTTAGAAAAATGCAGCTTAAAAAAAAAAAAAACCCTCATTTCTAAGAGGTGTAGACCTCCAGTTATAAAGTAAATAAATCATGTGAGGTAATGTGTAGAATGGTAACTATAGTCCATAATACTGTCTTGGCTGTATTTCACATTTCCTCCCTTTGTTCAGGCTCTCAGAAGGGAATTCACTTTGGACCAACACTGAGGAACTGTTTCAGGACTCCTGATCCAAACCGTCAAAATACTTTCCAGAAAGGCTGAGACAACCTGGGCTGCCAGCAGCCCCGGAACCCACAGAGGCAGGTGGCCCTCTGGCATCAAGCAGTGCAGGATGGACCCCTGCCTCCCTCATTCCTTGTGGGGCACCCTGTCTCCCGGACAGAGGTCTGTGAGCACAGTCCTGGGCACATGGTGGGAAGCGGAGACCAGAGATGCGCTATGGAGCTCAGTGCAGTCTGGCAGGGCAGCAAGCGAAGGCGAGGCTGGACAGCGAATAAACCAAGGAAACGGCCAGTCCTTCCCGAGAGAGGCTGTGCAGAGAGCAGAGCTGGTGCGATGGACGTACCTCAGCGGCAGGGGCTATTCCTCCGAGGAAAGACCTCCCGGGATCTGAGTGACTGGAGACAGCTCTCCCAGGTTGAAAGGGCAGGGGGACCGCAGGAGGAAAAGCTCTCGCGGGGCTCAGCCTCGAGCAGAGCCAGCAGGGCGAGAGGCGGGCAGGCCAGGGAGCTGGGCTTCCTTTCAAGAAGCCGCGTGAACCCGGGCGGTCTGCAAGCAGGCCCACTCAGCTGTTAGAAGGATCACGGCAGCTGCTGGGTGGAGACCGTGGGGCCCCAGCCCCGGAAACAGGGTCACCAGGTAGCAGACGCTGCAGGGCATGTGGTGAGAGGCAGTGGACGAGGGCGAGGAGATGGGGGACGTGGAGGGAGATGGGGAGATGCCAGCTCAAGGGGACAATGACCTTAAGGTGTGGGAAGGGCTGTCTGTGGAGGGAAAGGGAGGCTGGCTCCTCCTGCAGAATCAGGACCTCCTGCCCCTCCCCCACTTACTGTTTGGCGGTCCGCGCTCAAAACTGGAACCCAGTACCCAGCAGGGATTTGGCAGGTCAGTTGTTAGAACTTGAATGTGCTGAATAAACACACATGAAAGTGGCTGGGTGAACCAGGAAGTTGCGCTCTGCCGGGAGAACCCACCATCCAGAGCCTCAGCGGGACCCTGAATTTGAAGTTCCTCTGTGCTTCGTTTAGTGCCCCCAATGCCTGTGTGAAGTCAAAAGGCAGCTCAGTGGAGGGGGCTGCCACTGGAAAACCAGGAAAGCTGGGATCTAGACCTGATTCGACCATCAAGCGGCTGTGGCCACTGCATCTTCCCCTGCTCTCTCTCCCAGCCTTTGTTTCCCCTTCTGTAACGTCATTGGAGCAGCTGTGTCCATCGCTCTCACTGTCGTCAGCATCTGCGGACACCCAGGTTTCACATCATCTGACAACTCCTCTCATAGCCCCCTCTGCTCCCACTGGGGGCTCAGGGCTGGGATGCTCTTGAAGCTGCTACAGGAAAAGGTAACTTTCTGGCTTTCCAGAGGTCACTCTCAGCTGAGAGGGGGCCCTTGATTCATGGCCAGTTGTTGAGGGTGGGGAACAGAACCCCACGGCGTAACAAGGCCAAGGGCTCTGATCGCAGAGCCGGGGCTGCACCAGCAGCAGGCAGGGTCTCACGGCAGCTTACTCCAGGCTGAAGGAGTGTGGTCTTCAAGAGCTGGGAGGTGGCCTCCTGCCCCAAGGTGCTGCTCACACCCAGGAAAAGTGCTCTCTCAACTATGACTCAGAGAGCAGACAAGGCTGGGAGGAGTAAGGTCTAAGCTGCAGATGCGGGAGGCTCTCAGAAGCTTGGAGGCCTCTGGAGGGTCCCGGTGTGCTTGGAGGCTGGAAGTGCCGCAGTACCAGAGGAAAAGGGCCAGAGGAAGGGTTTAGAGCTCAGAGGATGAGCTGACAACATCATCGCTCATATTGTCACTTGGATTTCTAGTAAACAGCTCAGACTTGAAATGGCCAGGAGGAACCTCTAATCTTCCCCCAAACCTGCTGGTCTCAAGTCTTCCCCATCTCTGTAAATGGCACCTCCATCTTCGAGTTGCTGACAGTCTTTCTCCTCCCTCCCACAAACAATCCATCACAGCTAGGAATGGACCTCTTCTGCCTCCCCTGCGGCTACCCCAGTCTAAAGCCGGGACCTTGTAGTGGCTTCCTGGCTAGTCTCCCACTCCTTCCCCTTCCCTCCTGCCAGCCTGATGCTGTGAGATGTAGGTCAGACTGTATCACTTCCCCACCCGAAACCCTCCAACGATCACCCCTTGTTCGGTGCAAGTTCCAGTGTCCTGTATAGCAGTTCCTCAGAAAGTTAAACACAGAATTAACATATGACCCAGCAATTCCACTTCTGGGCATATTCCCAAGAGAAGTGAAGGCACAGGCTGGAGCAGATACTGTCCGCCAACATTTGTTCAATATGCAAAAGATGGAAACCCCCATATCCATCAGTGGATAGATGGATAAACAGAATGTGTATGTACATACAATGGAATAGTACTCAGCCTTACAAAGCAGGGCGATTCTGACACAGGCTACAACATGGAGGCCTCTCGAAGGCATTATAGTGAAATTATAGGCATGTTAAGTGAAAGAAGCCAGACACAAAAGGATAAACACTGTATGATTCCACGCATATGAGGTCCTAGAGCAATCGGATTCCTAGAGACAGGAGGTACAATGGTCATTTCCAGGGACTGGGGGGAGGGGAACGGAAGCTAGTATTTGATGGTGTGCTCATGTGCTAGGGCAGCCATAATAAAGTACCGTGAGTGGCTTAAACAACACAACTTTGTTTTCTCACAATTTTGGAGGCTAGATGTCTGAGGTCAAGGTGTAGGAAGGGTGTGTTTCTTCCGAGGCCTCCCTCTCTGGCTGTGGACAGCCGTCTTCCTCCTCTGCTGTCCATACAGGGGCTTCCTTCTGTGTGTGTCTGTGCCTTCATCTCTTCTTATAAGGACACAGTCATGTTGGATTATGAAATAATGACCTCATTTGAACTTAATTACCTCTTGAAAGACTGTCTCCATATACTATCAGTTCTGAGGTGCTAGCGATTAGGACTCCATCATATGAATTTTGGAGGGTGGGGAGCACAGTTCAGCCCGTATCAAACAGGTGCAGAGTTTCACTTGGTGAAGAAAGTTCTGGAGATGGTTGCACGCCTATGTGAATGGACTTGATGCCACTGAACGATGCACTTAAAATGGTCACTTTTATGTTACATATGTTCTACTACACACACACAGAAGAAAAAGAGCCCAAGCCCCCAGGATCCACTCCTCTCTCCTCTCCTCCTCCTCCCACCACCCTCTCGCCCACTCTGCTCCCAGCGCTCCACCTTCCTCCCTGGGCTGTGAACACACACAGCCATTCCCACCTCAGGGCCTTTGCCCTGGACCGTACTCTGCCTGGACCATCCTCCCCCAGATGCTGCTGCTCCATCACCTCCTTCAGGACTCTGTTCAAATGTTACCGCGTTAGCAGAGGGACCCTCTCTAACCTTTGAAAATGACACAACCCCACCCGCCCCCATCAAGCACTCCACTCTGATTTATTTTATTCTTCAGTGCCGATCACCACCTGAGAGCATAGATGTTTCCTAATTTGTTTAGTGTCTGTCTTCTCCCATGATGAGAGGCCTTTGTTTTGTCCATGGATGTGATTCAGTTCCTCAGTAAAAGCACACGTTATTTCCTTGCTTTTTTAAAGTTTTAAAAATTAAACACAGTTGATTTACAATGTTCTGCCAATTTCTGCTGTACAGCAAAGTGAACTATATACATATAGCATACACACACACACACACACACACATTCCTTTTCTTATATTATCTTCCATCATTGTCTGTCCCAAGAGATTGGATAGAGTTCCCTGTGCTGTACAGTTGGACCTCATTGCTTATCCATTCTAAGTGAAATACACACAGATCCTCCTTCCTTCCTTTCTTTTCTTCCTTCCTTCCTTCCTTCCTTCCTTTCTTTCTTTCTTTCTTTCTTTCTTTCTTTCTTTCTTTCTTTTTCTTCCTTCCTTCCTTCCTTCCTTCTTCCTACCTTTCTGTTTCTTTCTTGCCCTTCCTTTTCTTCACATTTTACTGCTGCACATGTGGCATATGGAAGTTCCTGGGCCAAGGGTTGAATTGGAGCTGCAACCGCAGGTCTACACCACAACCACAGCAACACTGGATCCGAACGGCATCTGCGACCCCATGCTGCAGCTTGCAGCGATGCTGGATCCTTAACCCACTGAGTGAGGGCAGGGATTATCAAAACCTCATCCTCATGGACACTATGTGAGGTCCTTTACCCACTGAGCCACAATGGGAACTCTCACACAGATATTTCAGATGAACAAATGGCCGGCTCCTCTTTTGCTGTGGCATCCACCCTACTATCAACAGAGATGGTTGAATTTGTCATCAGACTCGGCCCCTGTGACAGTGCTTGAGGTGTTGGGGGTGAGGGCACTGGGCTTCAGGATTATTCCATGATGCCCTAGAATGAAAACCTTGCCCTCATTTTGGTCCATGGCCTTGTTCACCTCACCCACCAGAACTACTGTTACCACTTCCCCCAAGGTAGCAGGAAGAGGAGGGATTTTAAATCACCCCGAGTCACAGCTCGGCCTCTTGTTGGCTGACCTCCCACCCCGACTCTTCTGAGAGCAGCGGTGGAGAGCTCAGGCGTCTCACTATGCAGCACTTTATAGAAGCTACAAGTGTAATGGCAACTGCTATATTAAACACACACTACACTCTTCAGCTCTCCATATGCTCCCCTCCAAAACTGTCCAAAAAAGGTCTCCCTGTGGGTGAACCTGTGGTCAGCTCACCGCCACCCCTCCCGCCCCTGAAGTCCTAGTTCCTGAAAGCCCAGCAGGATGTCGTCATTCTCCCTGTCGCTTCCTCAGAACTGGCCCTGGGAAGACTTTCAATGAGCCTCTGAGCCCCCTGAGGTTGCAGAGGGTTTATCTAAACTCGGCAAGTCTGAGAAATCAAGCCCACATCCACCTCTATTCCTTCCTTTCTTCCCTCGCGCTCTCCCTCCCTCCACAGTTTCCAGTAAACTAAGTACATCTCATTTCCTATCTCTCCCATAATTGTGGAGTTTTGTGGTTCTAGTTCTGGGCGGGATGGGAGAAGATGGAGAAGTACAAGACACCCTGGAGCATCTTTCTCTCAATAGACATGAATAGTTGTTTCCAGGGTGGACCTGGGAAGGTGAGGATAAAGCAGCAGCATCCTTCTGACTGCTCTGTGCTGTGCCCCAGGGTGGGGGAGGGTTCCACTATACGGGTTACCAGAAGCCTCACTGGGCTGTCCACTGCAGGGTTGGTCAATTTTTTTTTGTTTTCCACTACAACCCTTAGTAAGAACATACTGTACACCTGCAAGATAGAGCAGGCTCAGGTACAGGGGTGAAACAAAGTCTGGTGCACTTTTACCCTTACCTCAAGAAATGCAGTTGAGTATTTGCTATTCCCTTATATTTCTTTAAAAAAGTTTTAATTGGGTGAAACACATATAACATAAAATTTACTGTCTTAATTTCCCTCTCTCTTTTTTAAAATTTTTGATTGACTGTGTTCTGTCAATTTCTGCTGTACAGCAAAGTGACCCAGTTACACACACACACACACACACACACACACACACACACACATTCTTTTTCTCATAATATCTGCCATCATGTTCCATCACAAGTGATTGGCTATAGTTCCCTGTTACTGTCTTAATTTTTAAGTTACAGTTCTGTAATGGTAAGAATATTCTAATGGGAAGGGGGAGGGAGAAGGATGGACAGGGAGTTTGGGGTTAGTAGATGCAAACTATGACATTTAGAATGGATAAGCAATGAGGTTCTGCCGTACAGCCTCGGAACTATACCCAGTCTCTTGGGATAGATCATGATGGAAGATAATATGAGAAAGGGAATGTACGTTTATGTTTGACTGGGTCACTTTGCTGCACAGCAGTAATTGGCGTATTTTAAATTGATTATACTTTAATTTTTAAAAAGATCAAAGAAAAGAATATTCACATTGCTGGACAACCAGTCTCCAGAATTTTTCATTTTGCAAAACTGAAACTTTATACCCACTGAAGAAAAACTCCCCATTTCCCCTTCCTCCAGTCCCCAACAATCACCATTCTACTTTTGGTATCTATGAATTTGACTATTCTAGGTATCTTGTTAAGTGGAACCCTACAGTGTGTGTCCTCCTGTGATTGGCTTATTTCAATCAGCATGACATCCTCAAGGTTCATCCATGGTGTGGCAGGTGTTTGAATTTTCTTCTTTTTTTAAAAGGCTGAATAATATTCCTTGGCACTTATACACAAACATTTATTCATTCATTCGACCAAGCAGCTATTGTGAATAATCTCACCATGAAAACAGGCATGCAAATATCTCCTTGAGGCTTTGCTTTCTCTTCCCCTCTCGGCCCCTCTCTGCCTTCATTATGGTCCATGAATCACCTGTCTCCACTTCTGCAACCTCAGCCTGTTATAGCCTTTGCTGTCATCACCTTCCAACCTGTTGACACTTCCTTTAAGATTCAGGGGTTCTAGTCCCTGAGCCAACCACACTGTGTCATCAGCAGCCTCAGTGGGGCCCAGTTTGTGGACTCACCCTGGAACCCTGGGCAGGCTCTGCCCAGATTCAGCACCAGAGCTAATCCAGGTGGTGGGTGTGGAGGTGAGAGATCAGGTAAACTGCAATAGCATATGACAATAAGTATTTTATCAAGGGCAAAAAAAATGGAGAGAACTTTGTTTCAGCCTTTCTTGAATAATTAATTACTTTTTTTTTTTTAGCAACGCAATCATTATTGTTGCCCAGAAAACCTTGAAAATGAGTAATCTGTATTCATCTATAAGATGAGGCAAAGGCAAAAAAGCTAAAAATGCTTTTATGAAAGCAAGTTCCTGAATGATTTTATATTAAATAAGATGAAATATATAAAATACTTGCAATAGTGCTTTAACATGTAGTAAGCACTCAGTGAATATCAGTTATTATTATTATAGCATGGCACACTACTATGTTATTGTAGTGACCCCAAATCGTCAAGAAATAATATCATTTGTTCATTTAGAGCCTGTGTGATTTAGGGCGAGACTTTTAAATCTCTCTGAGCCTCGGGTTGCTTTATCTATCTATAAAATGGGGTTAGAGCTAGGTTTCCTGCTTGCCTTAAAGGATCAAATGAAAATCATTTAAGTAATGTATAAACTTTAAAAGGCCATATAAAAATCTCTGTTAAGGAGTTCCTGTCATGGCGCAGTGGTTAATGAACCCGACTAGGAAGCTTGAGGTTGCGGGTTCGATCCCTGACCTTGCTCAGTGGGTTAAGGATCTGGCGTTGCCGCGAGCTGTGGTGTAGGTCGCAGATGCGACTCTGATCTGGTGTTGCTGTGACTCTGGCGTAGGCCAGCGGCTATAGCTCTGATTTGACCCCTAGCCTGGGAACCTTCATATGCCGTGGGAAGTGGCCCTAGAAAAGGCAAAAAGACAAAAAACAAAAACAAAAACCAAAAAACTCTCTGTTAAGACCAAATAATAAAACATAAAATTTTAGAACCGTCTGTCTTTCCGACAATCCACATCCCTGTTGGATAACTGATGCATCATCAGATTGATTTCAGTACAGTGTTCGGAGTGAAGATTTTTACGTGCTAATGATGATATTGACGAGACCACATTAAGGTATGATAATAAGTTTTGGAAAAGATCTGAGGTTAATATTGACTTATTAATATGATAGTATTGACTTATTAATATGATAATAGGTTTTGGAAAAGAGCATGAGCTCAACATGATTATTTTGGGTGTAGGTCCCTAGGTCTGATTGAAGTGAGTCTTTATGCAGGCAGCCCATCCATCATCAACTCTGGGGAGCCTTTCTGGGACTCCATCCATTGCATCACCACCTCCTCTGGCCCACAGCACTGCTCACAGTGCCAGTCACAGTCCACTGGGCTTTCTGTTTAATGTCTGCCTTCTAAATTAGACTTGTGAATGCCTCAAGGGGAAGGGCTATTTCTTTTTTTTTTTTTTTTCATCTTTCTATCTTAAGGGCCCATCTCAGCACTTGGAAGATATTAGATATGCAATAAAACTTTCTCTTCTTTTGAGTGAACGAATGAATCAATCAATCAATCAAAACAACCCAAATATAAGAAAATGCTACTTCTCCACTTCCCCCTAGTACCTCACTGCCATAAAGGGTAAAGAGTTTAATTTACCAGGACAATAGTAGAAAGATGCCATGCATACCAAAAGCCAATGTTCTTCTATATACTGCTTTTTATTGCCAGACAATACAGCAGGGCCAGCAAGGCACATTGATCTCATGTCTGATGTTGTATTACATCTAAGAGGCCCTGATGAAATTATAATTTACTCTTTCTTATTGCATAATCGTTTCCCATATTTCAGGAAGCCTTTCCCCTTTAAGGGCTGCCAAATTTCAGCAAACATAAGGGGCTAACTTAGCAGAGATTCTCAGAGGAAGCAGGGAGACCTGAGATTGAATTTTGCCCCCTCTTCTTGCCCGTAGCTATACATGCTTGAGTTTAAGGTGATTCAGGACAGGATTACTAAGAGAGAAAGAAATCGAACTCATTTAGGAAGCTAAAGTCACTTACTGGTGCCAAAGAGTTTGGTGTTAATAAAAACATCTGTTTAAAGAGAAAAGACCCACTGGTATTCAGAAAATCATGGGCTGAAATCTCCCACCCCTTGTGTTGAATGGTTGGGTTCAGTCTCTTGGATTTCAAAGTTTCTTTGGCTCCTTAAGCCTTGAGTGATAACGTTTCAGTTCGATAAACACAGCTCATCTCCTATGGTTAATGCTTGTAGCAGGAAGAACAATTAACCAACCACAAGTATTTCTGTGTCAATCTGACTCCCAGGAGAGAAATGCAAGGCTTTAAAAAATGCCAAAACATTTCCTTTAGTTAAGAACCAAGGACGGCCATAATCACAGCAGAACCTCTTACTTTTAACACATTAGCAATTAGCTTCGGGTAAAGAGTAAAAAAAGAAGCAGTTCTCTTAACCATAATGCCCTTTAGCATAATGGATACGCACACACAGATCTGGCGGTGAAACAGACTTGAGTTTGAATTCAAGGCTCCCCAAATGGGGATAATATCATCCCCATTCCCCCCCTGGACTTCTTGATGTAGACGCAGATCTTTAGAATTCTTTCATTTCAACCTCAGACTCCCAAAAGGGGATGGAAAGGGAGGGGAGAGAGCGCGCAAGAGAGAGCGAGAGATCCGTTGTTTAAAAACACTTTTGGAGCCACAGCCTCCTTTGAGAATCTGATGAAACTGCAGAATACACTACAGAAATACACTGATGTGCATACATGTCCCACTTTGTACTCCGTTTAGAATCCCTCTTCCCCCAGACCCTTAAAACGCCTCATGGACCTCTGATTAAGAACCTCCGTTTAGACTATGGCACAAATGAGGCCTTGGGTTTTGTTTCCTTATGAGTCATTTCATTTCACAAAGAGGAAAGTCTGTTCTCCAGCCAAAGACCACATCAGTAACGCTGGCCAGCGAATCCAGTTGCTGACAAGGGAGCTATATGAGAAGAGAAGAACTCAGGCCACTATCACCACGACTTCAAATGCAATTCCAAGTCCACCCTACGCCACTCCCAAACGAGCCTTTCATCTTCCTATATAATTGCTGTTCCTCGGAAGAACCAGGAAAGAATACTCTTTGGCTGTGTGATGTAGTTCAGAATAGCTTTGCAAGCTACGTGTTCTTTTGTTTTTAATCATAGCCATCTATGATGTTTAAAAAAAAAGCAAAGTAGATGTCCAGTTTGAAACACAGTTAACCTGATGAAATATCATGCAGCTTCGAAAATAATCATTGTGAAGTCATGGAGCCACGGGAAAGATGCTGATGTTAAGGTGAAAAAAAGACAGCAAGGAAAAAACACCCAGAATCCAAAGGGCTCTGTCCTTTATGACTCCACGGATAAGAAAATGCATCATATGAACCAAGATAAGCAAGTCTTGGGTAGAAATAAGAGGTTAGTGGAATGATTAATGGCTTGCATCTGTTTCCCCCAATTTTTTGGTATTATATGATTCTTACCATTTTAAAGAAAGGAAATCTTTTGGGGGAAATCAGTACAAAATTAGCCTGTTTTTCCAAATGGCTGTGGCTGACTGATTTCCTGTGTCTAAGTGGCCCAGCTCTTTCTGTGGCTTCCCTGTGAGCAAGCTAAGGCAGGCTGGCTAGGCGACCTAGTGGAGACCCCACCGCAGACCCCGCTGAAAGCAAAACCAGAGCCTGCGAGTGAAGGAGCTGAGGGCGCGCATCTGCGTTCCCAGCAGACCCTGCAGGGCTTAGGTTCTCGGCATCCGAGCCTGGGCCACCAGGGAGACTGGTTCCTGCAAACAGCATGGAGAAATTTATGTCTAAATCTATGTGAGCTTCTGCTTTTCAGATTCTCCTCATCCACAAGCAGACTAATGCTCGGAGTCGGAAGTAAACGACGTGTCCAGACCCATTCCTGGTGGGGTGGCATTAGAGTCCCTCCCCTGCCAAGCTGGAAACAAATGCAGGGTCCTTACAATATCCCCACCGGGTCCCCATGGGGTCCCCTCACGTCCTGAGAGGTTAGCTACTCTCATGGCAGCCACTGAGAGAAAACGACCAGACAGCAACCTGCGGGGGCGGGAGGGAGGTGGGTGAGGTGGGCACAGCAGCTTCATCAGTCAGGATCTTGATCTTAAGGTCATGGTCAGCACACGGGTTATTAGCAGGAGGCTCCTCTTAGGAACATTGCAGCTCTGACCTCGGTCCTGGCTCCCTTCCCTCAGCCAAGCTCCTAACTGCCACCCTCTCATCGCCACGGCCCTGCAGCTGGTGCCGGGGGGCGGGGGGCGTGAACAGCTACAGTTGCTGTCCCCGCATCCTGCACATGTGACATTTCCTTCCCAGAGTGCACTCAGGGCTGCCCTTGGGCCCCGTGCACAACCCATCAGTACCCCCCCACACCCACCTCCAAGCCTCTGCAGGCCTCCAGAGAGATGAGTGGCAAGCCTATGGCAGGGTCTGGGTGACAGCCCCATCACAGACAGATCAGGGTGGGCATGATGGATGCATCCCTGACCTCACAGTGACTCTCGTTTCTGTGCCCTGGGTACCTCAAGAGTCTGGCTTAGCACGAGGGCCAATAAGTGAGGACTGGACTGATAATTCTAGGGCCAGGGACAGGATTTGGGGGATTTGGGGAGATGTGGGGAGCAAATGAAAGCCAACGGCAAGGAGGCCATGGGCTAGTGGGGTAGACAGAGGTGATACTCCCCAGGAAGGGGAGAAGGGAAGCTGGCCTGTGGTGACCCAGCCCCCTGGACAGGAGAGGCGTCCTTTCGGGGGCCCAGGTGTCTGCAGACGCCTCCTAGCAGAATGGCAGCTTCCCCAGCAGAGGTTTCCCGGATGCCGCGTGAGCACCGCCCTGAGCAACTCGTCCTCGGCTCTCCACATCCGCTCCGTCTGCGGACTGTGGACACAGCATGCGGGTGGTAAGCATCCTTAGCCTTACTGGTGCGCCTGGTCAGTGCTCAGCACACAGCAGGCATTTCACAGATTGATAAATGATGAATTGAGAGCACTGGTTTTGGAGTCACACAGACCTAAGTCTGCATCTGGGTTCTAGCTGGCCAGCCTGCCCCTTGGCAAGCTCCTGATGGCATCACAGGGCCACGGTGGGGATGAAGTGAGCTCGCGCACAGAGCACCTGCACATCCCAGGCCCGTTCAAGCCCCGGCAGCTGTTCCCAAACTAGACCATATGCACACAGGCAGGTAGCCCCATCAGAGGGCAGAGTGGAAGGAATGGCCAGAGGCCATTTAGTCCAGACCCTCCTTGGGCAGAGTTGGAACCTGAGCCCAGAGGGAGGAAGACAGCAAGGCCAGTGGTTAGTTGTGGAAATGCAATCTTGGGGCACAACTAGCTTGGCTGGCCTCTCCGGCACTCTCTTCCCAGCTCCCCTGGCTTCTTCTTCCTCCTGGTTCCGGGTTCCTCCTCCAGTCCAGCTTGCTAAAGCCACCTCTGACCCCATGACTCTGACCTTCTCAGCTGTATCTCTACCCAAAACTTCAGGTCTACCCACTGGAATTCTCTCATTAGCCATTCCTAAATTCCAAGCACTTGCCCCCCTCCTGGTTTGGACCTTCTATCTCCACTGGAGACACCAGGCCCCTGTCCCTTTAAAAGTCCTTGAGAGCCTTGGCTTCTCTTCCTCTGACACCTCCCAGCACAGTGATTGTGGGGGTGTCCCTACCTCCACTCAGAACAGCCATAGCTGCCTTCCTTGGGGTCAGTGACACCCATCCCCTGGCTCCATCAGCTCCACTTGTATCTCTACATCCTCCTGGCAGTGCTGGCTCTCAGCAGGCACCTGTCCTGGTGAAGGAAGCTGGGAAGCTCCATTTGACCAGGAGGGGAGGGTGGGAGCAGGTGCCTTTCTCTGGCTGCCCAGGCAGGAGCAGCTCCAGCATAGAAGAGGCCCTGGCAGAAATAAGGGTGCAATGAGTCCCACCCCTCTGCACCTGTGACAGGGCCACCGGGCCTGGCTGTCAGGAGAGACGCCTGCCAATGTCAGCCTCGACAGTGGGGGCGGGGGCACCCGCCCGCTGTCCTTCACGGAGCCCCAGGTCCCTCTAGGAAGCATTTCCATCTGGACCTCTAGATGACACAATGGAAAAGGGCTCCCCGGTGAGGGCCACCCCACTTCTCAGAGCAGGAAGAGAATCCCAGGAGCACATGGAAAAGTCACCTGATCCCCTGGGAAGTCAACTACAAGCCAATCCTTCCCGTGCTGGCAGCCCCAGACCTTTACTGATTTGATGAAATCTCATCAAGGCCACAAATGATCCTTGCCGAAAAGTTGCCCATTCCACAAAAGCATGCCAGCAAGTTCTGGGAGCTCGTAGGCTCCCTGAAACTCATCAAGGGTCTCTGGTCTCCAAGAGTTAGGTCACCAGATGCAGCAACAGGTGCAGAGATACAGCGACTCTGGGGAGAGGGTCTCCATCCAGGGCCGTGCACCCCCCCCCCCTTTCCCTGCCACCAAGCACACAGCAGGGCCACCAGATCCCTGGGCCTCTCCTGCCAGGTTCGGGACTCAGGAGAGCCCAGGGGGAGGGTTAGTCTCCACATGTCCCCTCAGCAAAGCCAGATGCAGTCAGGACACGGATCTGCACCTTGGCACTGAGATGTTCTGCCTCTGAAGCAGCTGGGCACTGGGGCCAGCTCGTGCAGGTTTGTAAGAGCCAACTGTTTATTTGGGGGAATTTGTGAGCTGTTTATCAAGTACACCATTATTCAAAATTAAACCATACGAAGTTAAAATATATAAAATATAATTAAATGACATATTAAAAACAGAGGTAATAAAACACTCAAATTTCATCACTCCCTAGTTATATTATTGCATTGTGCTGTTGTCTCTGTTCCTGAGGTTATTTCCGTCGCTTGTATCTACAGGGCAGACACACTGTAATGGTGAGCCACCTGGCCTATTCCCAGCTTCTGTTCGGCCAAGTCATGTTAGTAGCTTGAAATTGGCTCTGGTGGGACTGTTTATACCCCAGGAATAGGCAAAGGATACATGTGTAGGGTCAATTTGTTTGGTTGATTTTTCCTAACTCAAGACAGTGATGGAGAAAATGTTCATAATGTTGATTTTACTTGAAAATATATCCTATTTGTAGCTATGACTAGGACCTCTAAAATGGGGAAATTAAGTAATTAAAAATTGCTATCCCAGCTAGTAAAGAAGTGGGTCACCGCACAGCTTCACAAGTGCAGTTCCAACACGTCTTTGTGGTTTTACTCGGATCTTACTTCTTGGCATAAATGAAAATATCAGTGAAATTCATGTGTATCAATTGCAGCCATAGGTTGATTCTGAGTACAAGAGTTTGGCAAAAGTCCACAAGACCATTCTATGGAGAATCAACTGGCTTTACGGTATTTCCAAGAAAGGATATTCTGCGTAATGGTATTTGTAAATTATGTGTTACACATCCTTTATACCAGTTAAACTGATGATTAACCTGTGTGTGTGTATATTTGTTTCCCAAAAACCTATTGATTAAGCATTTGACAGCACAGCCCCGCTCTCAGTCCAGAAGATGCCTATGTCCCCCCACAGCACTGACAGGTGCCAAGGAGTCTGCTAGACATACAGACAGACAGACAGACCCCACAAAATGGAAATAACTCCTTTCTATTAGGAAAGGAGACTTGACGTTTTTTGGTAAGCCACCCCAATAAAAATCACGGAATGACTTATTACTTTTGATCCTCTCTTCAACTGCAACACTTTTTTTAAATTATTTTTTTATTTAATGATTTTTATTTTTTTCCATTATAGCTGGTTTACAGTGTTCTGTCAATTTTTTACTGTACAGCCAGGTGACCCAGTCACACATACACATACACATTCCTTTTTCTCACATTATCATGCTCCATCATAAGTGACTAGATGTAGTTCCCAGTGAAGTGCAACACTTTAAAAAAAAAAAAAAGAATTTATTTTTTAAAGCCTCATTGTACTTTAGAAATGGTAGGAATAGAAAGAATCTTACCATGAAATAATTTTATATTTATATAAAATTATATAAATTAAATAAATTTATATAATTATATAAATTATGTAAGTACAGTTATATAAATCATATACAAATTCTACAAGTATAAAATATAAAAATTGTATATTTATATAAAATAATTTTATGTAATCTTTGGAAGAGTATAAGGTGGAATAACTGTAAAAATAGACAATTAGGCTTTTTGTCTCACTGTAATAGACTCTCAGCTGAATATTTTACCATAGATTGGTCCTCTTGGTAAAAAAATTAAGAATGGTTCTATGTTCTGTACACAGAAGGGGAGATAATTCTTTTTGCTCAACCTCACCATGCATCGAGTTCTTTCCAAAACTCTGTCCTGTTTTTTCATTTTTATTTTTACTTTTAGGGCTGCACCTGCAGCATATGGAAGTTCCCAGGCCAGGGTCGAATTGGAGCTGCAGCTGCCAGCCTACACTATAGCCACAGCAACACTGGACCTGAGTCACATCTGCTACCTACACTGCAGCTTGCAGCAATGCCAGATCCTTAACCCACTGAGCAAGGCCAAGGATCAAACCCACATCCTCATGGATACTAATCAGGTTCTTAACCCACTGAGCCACAACGGGAACTCCTGTCCTGTTTTTGTTTTCATATTTATTTATTTCCTGATATTTCCAAAAAGATTTGAGGCCACTTACAAAAATAAATAGGTGAACTATTACATTTAGAATGGATAATCCATGAGGTCCTGCAGTACAACACAGCAAACTATATTCAATCTCTTGGGATATGATGGAAGATTATACAAGAAAGGGAATGTGTGTGTATATATATATATATAGGTCATTTTGCTGTCCAGAAGAAATTAGCACAACATTGTAAATCAACCATACTTTAATTTTTTAAATGTAAAATAAATAAATAAATAAATATGAAATAAATACATAAATATGAGAGAAAAATAGATGAAGAAATCAGAGCAAAGGATAGGTTAGGGCAGGAAAGCAAATTTGGCAGTAAGGCTGGTACACAGAAATACAGACCCTGAGATGGGGCTACTTAACTGTTCGTGGCTAGATGCAAATTTGGCTCAAAGTGTCTTAGAGTCTGAAGTCACGGGAGAGAAGTGATCAATTGGAAGAGCTGGTATCGGTTGCTCAGTGGGTTTCCCAGGTCTGAAGTCTGAGAGTAATTCTCCCGTGGCTCCTTTTAGGTGTTCTGAGGCCTATGGTGGGCGGCAGAGGTGGGGGTGGGGTCTCAATAGCATCGCAGCAGTGACGCCAGGTCCTTCCTTGTTCCTTCCAGGAGCCTTGAGCATCCGCCGAGCACAGCTCGTCCTCTCCAAGAAGGGGGCCTAGGTCTGATTCACAGCGCTATTCCCTGAACGCCCCAGCCCTGAGATCCAGACATGCAGCTCTCACACCCTGGGGAGCATCTCAAATACCTAGATTCTTGTCTCTCGATCTTATTACAAACCCATTTCCTCTTTTGAGAAACGAAATCGCACTGTCGCTTTTCGAGATTTCAAGACATAAACACTGTGCTTACAAGTAAATCTAAGATGTTACAGTGTGAAATGTGCCTTTTCCCATTACAAGTACTCCTCTTACGTGGAGAATTGATCAGAACCTAGATGGAAATACTGTGTCCTCTTCAGTTTCAACTCATCAAAGAATTAGGGCTTTGGGGTGTAATTCTTATGACACTGTGATGTGCTATTATCAACAAATAGAGAAATGAGCCTAGAGAGTATATGTCATTTCTGAGGTAGGTAAGGACACCAATATAGACTGAGGTCAAACAACTGTTATTTCAGGAAGAAAATTAGTGACTGAAATCCAAAGCCCAGAAGCGGCAGGACAGGGCCTTGAACTTAGGCCCTCCATTCTGTAAGCTGAGGCACCTCACCTCTCAGGCACGGCTACTTGTCTTTCTCCTGTGCCTCCAACTTCTCGTACCTATAGCACAGCGAGAGATAAAGTATCCTTCCTAAATACTGAACTTGGGGATTCCAAATATTTTGGGGTGGGCAGATCCTTTGGGGAATCTGACCAAAGCCATAAACGCCCTTTATGGCAGAACGCACATGTCCACAAAAACTTGCATACAAGTTCAGAGAGTCCTAGACCCCATGACACTTATCAGGAGTCTATGGCCTCAAAGTCAGAACACCTGATTTAATCCACTTAGCACTTATCGCCTCGTACCTGTGTATACACAAGTGAACACACGCAGCCATCCCCTGCACATAGGTGACCTTGAGTGGGAGCAGCTCTTTAAATTCTGCAGCCCTAGAGCCTCACTTGCCTCACGCTGGTCCCAGAGCAGCAGCCCAGGTAACAAGGTGTGCAAAGAGGCAGCAGAGTGGTGGTGACAAGCACTCAGAGAACCGCTTTCTACCTCCATGGTTTCGGAAGCATCACCCCTTGGGTGAGGGAGCACCTGTGAGCTACACAGCAGCCGATGGGGAGTCCAGGCCTCTCAGGGACAGCAGGGATGGGGATAGAGCCTCTGTACTCCAATCACCTTGCTCAATGTAGCTCTCACTCTGTGCCTGGAGCTGGGTGCAACTGTTCCCACTTCACAGAGAGCTGGACCATTTGCTCACACTCCCCCAGCTCCTCAGACGGCAAGTGGCAGAGCCAGGTCCCAGTGTGGAACTGGCTGGCCCTGAAGCCCAGCGCCCTCCTCTGGCAGGAGCATAACATGCCAGAAACCTAGTTCACCCCATCTCTTTCTGCAGGACCCCCCCCCCGCCCTCCATTAAAACTCCAGTGTGGCAATGGCCTTGGAGCTCAGTATGGCAAAGGTAATGGGAAATCTCACACGCTTTTTCTCCTTCAAGCTTTCCTCCTCGTGTCTTGACCTTCATTTGTGTTCACAAGTGTGTCCTTATTTCTTTCATTCAAGAACCATTTCACAGGGTGCCCACCCTGTGGCAGGCAGTGTTCTGGGTGCTGGGACCGAGAGTTGGACGGAGGGAGGGGCTTGTCCCTATCCTGGAGAAGCTCAGGTCCAGTGGGGCAGCAGAACCGCAAGCAAATAGCCCTAAGCCTATCCTGGAGGCCATGTAGACACAGGGAGGGGTTTGGGCACTGCTGACAGAGGAGAAGATGTTGGCACGGATCCCAAGAATCAGGCCAGTGGGACTTGCCTGGGTGAGAGAAGGGGGAGGGAGCCCAGGCAGAGGGACAAGCAGGTGCACAGCAGGTGCGTTCCCGAAGCAGTGGGGGAGCAGGAGATGCGACAGGAAAGGGACTTTAGGCCCAGTGGTAATCAACACTTTTCAGTTTTGATCTTCATCTAAGTGTTGTGATTTTCATCTAAACGCTATCTCCCCACAGCTTCATAATTCTTTCTTCTTTCTTGCTTGCTTCGGAAGCGTTTCTCTAATCTCGCTGAGACATCGCCTTTGAACAAGAGCACACCTGCTCTGCCAGGCGCGCGCGTGTGTGTGTGTCTGTGTCTCTTACGGGTGGGGGTCGGGCTTCTCTGTCTCCCAGTATCTCCCCAAACATCCTTACAAGGAAGGATGCTGCCCCTGGTGGTTGCATCTTGCTACTGCAGGTTCTAGGCAGGCCGGTGAGGGAGGGGGAGGGAGGTTGGTGCTCAGAGGCCAGGTTGTCACCCAAGCAGGAGCTGGCTCTCAGGGTTCCGGTCCGACTCTACATCCCTTAAGCCACAGCATCGCTCACGGGGGAGTTTTCTAGCACAGCTCACAGCACAGCACACATTCTGCGGATGGCTGAGCCCAGAGCACTGCAGATTCCATCCGGATATGTCACGCAGGGGCTGGACCCTGACTGGCCTCCACGCTCAGCGCTCGCTTCCTCACTGGGGAGGGGTCAGGCTCAGCGCTAGCTTGAGGCACAAGAGCCTGGTCCCACGCAGTGAGCCCCGCCCAGAGACCGAGATGGGGTCCTTGGCCCTAAACCCCCTGACACAGAGTGAGAAAAATAAATTTCAGAAGTACCAGAAGAGAGGAAAGCATAGGGCTTTCTGGGAATAAGGTGAGGGCTGGGAGAGAGAATGGTAAAAAAAAAAAAAAAAAAAAAAAAAAAAAAAAAAAAAAAATGCCAGAACTGCTGTGTTCCAGAATGTTCAAAGAGAAAGTGGGGCCCAGGATGCCAGTTTTTCTAAGTATGCTCAGGCTTTGACCATTTTTGATGCAAGGCAGGATGAGCATAGTTTGTTTGTTTTTTAGCTTTTTACTTTGGAATAATTTTAGGCTTACAGAAAAATTACAAAGATAAGATAGAGACTGCTTGCACATCCTTCACCCAGCTTCCCCCAATGCTGGCATCTTACTTGACGGTGGCACATTTGCCAAAACTAAGAAAGTCGCATCAGTACAACGATTGTCATTAATGTCCAGACTTTATCTAGAGCTCACCTATTGTTCACTGATGACTTTATTGTTGCTCCAGGATTCCAATCAACCTGGATGTGAATTTCCTATTTATACCCCTCTGATATTGGACAGTTTCCCCATCTTTCCTGGCTTGTCACAACCTTGGTGATTTTGAGGGTCAAATAGTCTGTAGACTGTCCCTCAGTTTGGGTTTGTCTGATGTTTTCTCTTGACTTGACTGGGATTTTGGGTTTGGGGAATGAATAGCACAGAGGTGAAGTACTTTGCTCTGTGCAGCCAAAGTCACACAATAAAGACATCATGACTGAACTGTGGAGATGCTGACCTTGACCATGTGGTTGAGGCGCTGTGGCCAGGATCCTCCACCTCAGCATTACCATTGCCCTCTCCATTCTCTCTACTAAGACCCATCCTTTTCAGGCTGAGGGGATTCCAGCTCCCTGCATCTATCACTTGGGATTCTTCTCTATAACTACGGAAGTGCAGTGATAACAAGTCTTTTGGTCCTTGGTAGTGTGGGCAGTTGAGGGTGAACACAGTGGCCAGTTAGAAAACAACTGGAAAAGTTGTCAAAACCCTAGAACTTTAAAAATCCTCTTAAAATATGTTATCAACTCTTCTTGCCTTTTCACAGTTGGCTACATAGATCTCTTAGCCAAAAAGGCCACGGCTAAACCTATTCCATCACCCCACCCCACCCATGTCTGAAAAATGGAAAATCTTACTAAAAAAAAAAAAAAAATGAAAGAAAAGCAGCGAGTCATCATTGACCTTGAGCCAGACACTGCCATGCATCTCTGCCGGCCTCCAGCAGCTCTGCACTGTGGCATCCTATATCATGCCTTAGAGGGAGGCTAAGTGACTTGCCCCGAACCCCCAGGTGCCCACCCATCTCCCACCCGCAGCCTCCTCCTGTCTTTCCTCTGCAGCGCCTTCACTGCCTTTACTAGCTTAGAAAGCCTCACCCTAGATGGATGAGCTTTTATAAATCAAAAAAACTCTCTAAAATAGAAATGAACAAACAATAGAGCCATCTATACACGGGCTCATGGGAACATCTTCTCTGTAGGGTACCACCCATAGCGATGTTCCTGCCCGATGTCCCACCTACAGGTTCCAGGCACTGTTTGCATCATCTGAGGAAAAGAGACAGTAGGAGGGCGGCAGACGCAACTTACCTTGGCAGTATTCAGTGGCCTCTCACCATAGCTCTTCAGATCCCCCTGCCCTGCGGTGCAGTGACCTTCCAGCTACAGCCAGCAATTCCCGAAGCAATCCTGAAGGCCGAGCCCATCCCGGGAGCCTTGATTAGTACAGCGGCTCGTGGCTTCCTGCCGTCGGCAAGCACCCAGCTGAGGTGGCAGGCTCCCCGGTCTGTGGTCACAGCTGCCCCCAAGGAGCCCCGCCCCTCCCGCCAAGCCCTTTGAAAGCTTCCGTGGGCTTACTGGGTCCAGGAAAAGCCTATGAAGAAGGGCCATGAGCAGCTGGTCTTCCTCTGGATGGGCCACGTCCGTCACAATGCCCCGCTGCCCCCAGAACGTCTTCTATTGGGGTTTGGGTTCAACAACACAGATGGTGTTTTTCCTGCAATGAGCCTGGCAGAGTTAGTAAACCTCCAAGCTAACTCTGCAAGGTGTTGGGCTCTGCCTGGCGATGTTTGTCGGCCAGCCAAGGAAGAGCTTGGCCTCTGCTGCCTGTGCCACGTACGTAAGCAGGGCAGCCCTTCTCCCAGGCTCGCTGGTTTTGTGTTGTCTTCCGAATAGGCCTGATGGTCCTTAGCCCGTGAGGTACAAAGGGCACAGACAATGGAATGGGTGAGTGATGGCACAGAACTGGCTAATTCCCCGTTGTTTACAGCATTCTAGCCAGTCCTCAGTTCTGAGCTCAGAGCCTCATCAATTATGTTACTTTACTCAGCTGTGACAACGCAGAGGTGCAGAGAATGATGATGGTGATGGGGAAGGGCCCTAACATCTCAGTCCCACTGGCTGAGGGACCAGCAGGTCCAAGAAGGCTGCTGAGATGACCTCTGGAGGCTTGCTGGTCCAGCTGGACAGAGTGAGTCACTGGCCACCTGCTTCTTTCTGACCCATGGACCAAAGGGGACCAAGAGTCTCCTCTCCTGCCTTTACATCACAGATGGTGGGAGTGGGGAGGGAATTCAGACAGGTCTGTATCTGCCTCTACTCCTGACCTGGGACCACAGTCCAGAATCTCTGCTTCCCCATGGAGTTTCTCTCCTTGGAGCTTAGGACTAAGACAATAAAGCTCTGTGAATTCCTAGTAAGAAAGAGCTTTTTGCCAGGTGTTCCTAGCAACCACAGCAGCAACAGAGTTCTTGGGTTCTAAGCTTCCTTAGAAACAATCTGCTTCATTTCTCCCAAAAGGCTTTTGTGAGAATAAGTGAGTTGATGTATAAAAAGTTTCCATTACAATCTTTAGCATAGTAAACTCTGAATAACCGGTCGCTGACATGAGCATGTCATCTAAGTCCCAAATCTGATCTTCAAAAAAACCTGCTTTGTCTTGTTACATCCTTGAGAGCAAGGGGCTCAGAACAGTGCTCAGACATGGCTGTGCTCAGTGAATCGTAGGTGTTATTAATTATTTTTGAATTCACTTCCTGACACCTGACTTACATTGGACCTAAGCATTTAAATACAAGTTCAAACACTCCCAAACTCCTGAAACTTATGATTTAAAAGCTACTGATTTGAGGGGAGATTATTTGGTTTTGTTATTTCAATTCAATTAACACAACAAACTTTTGTGATTGTTGCTTTGTGGGTAAGCACACATTAGAGGCTAGGGGCACAGCTCTCAGCTCTAAATAGGCAAGCCTGTCTTTGGAGGGGCTCAGCCTAAAGAGGCTGGGAAGGGGGTCTGGTAGAGAGAAGACTATCATGGGGTGTGGTAAGCACAGCCATAGATGCCTTTATGAGGCACAGTATTGGAACAGGGGCAGAAACAATATCTCTATCAGGGGTTATTAGGGGACGTTACCAAGGAAACTGCTTTGAACACAGCTTGTCACTAAGGATCCTTCAGACTCTCAGAGGCAGATACCTGTGCTGAGATCCCCTTTTACTCACCAAGGGTCCAGTGACACGGACTGAATTACATCTGATGTATTTTTGTTTGTTTTCTTTCTTTCTTTTAAGGTCTGCACCTGTGGCGTAGGGGTCCCAGGCTAGGGGTCGAATCAGAGCTGCAGCTGCCAGCCTATGCTACAGCCACAGCAATGCCAGATTCTTAACCTACCGAGTGAGGCCAGGGATTGACCCGTGTCCTCATGGATACAGTCAGGTTTGTGACCACTGAGCCACAAGAGGAACTTCCTGGTGTGTGTGTGTGTGTGTGTGTGTGTGTGTGTGTGTGTGTGTGTGTAAATCTTTGGGGCTTAAATTAGTGGGTTTTGAACAGCCCTTATACATTTGAATCTGAGGATACAGAGAAGACAGTGGGAAGCAGGGACTCCACCTTTCTACAGAAAAAATCCATTTCCCTTAGACTCTGACTCATATATTCAAAGTTAGAGTGAAAGGGGATGTGAGAAGGTTGCAGAGAAGGCAGTTCAGGTAAACTGGCTTTCATTTGATCTGAGGAAAAAGAAACTTTACCTTTCTGTCCACCCCCAACAGACAAGAGTCAAAAAAAAAAAAAAAAAATGGATCCAGCAGCCACTCAGAAAAGAACAAGGAAATGACCTTGCTCTTGGGTTTCTTGTTTGAGCAGAAGTGAAAGTTCCTTGCAGCCATTTTCACCCTGGCAGAGTCAGAGAATCCATGAAAAAGGGAGATAGGCTGGGGGAGGTTGGGAAGGACCCAGGGGGAGAAGATGGGAAGCCGCAGGACATGTTAGGTGAGGACAGGGGTGTCCTTTGCAGAAACTGGTGTTAGAGAACCTCAGTGAGGGCTCTGAACTCCCCAGCTCAGCGTTCAGCTTCACTGGCTCCCCCATTTATTTTTGCACATTTGAGGTGCCTTATGCAAAACCCGGAGCTGTCCTTCCGTGCGTCTTCACCAGCCTTCTGACATCAATACATTTCTGGAAAAAAAAAAAAAACAAAACTGTGAGCAATAGAATATTTGAATAGAAGAAACATTAAAAATAATCCAGTCCAAGACTGACTTAGGAATGGTGGTGTGAGAAGCTGGTTGATTTCCCTCTTAAAAAAAAAAAAAAAGTATAAAACCAGATAAAGCTGTCAAAACCAACCATTGGAAGGCACTGGAGCAGGACCAAAGGGAGATGACAAATTGAGACATGTTTAATCTTGAAAAACTGCTCCTGTATCAGAATGGCCAAGAATCTGTGGCCTTCTCACTTAGAAGTTCTACCTGCCCCCCGGCCCCACACCTCAGCTCGGGTGATAAGAACCCCAGCTTCACCTGTGGGAATGATGGGCTTGTTGGGTGCTGTTTGTGAAAACCAGCCACCAGCTGGAAGTGACAGATCTGGTCTGGAATGGGGTGATGAGAACTTGCCGTTTATGGGTTAAAGGTCATGGAATCGAGACCCAAGTTCAAGACCCAAGTGAAAATCTGCAGCTTTACTGGCTTGAGAATGTAACCTCCGCTCAGAGTGGGTCAAAGGTCACCCAGGCAGGTTAATGAGGGAAACCCTGGAAGTCAGAGAGCCACGAAGGGGCTGAGATAACAAACGCCCCATGCGTCCCTGACTGACTCCTAAAATACACACGAGTCAGGGAGACCAGAGTGTAGAAAAATCGAAAGCCCAGGGAGACCTGAGGACTTAATGTAGATTTGCATTTACTCCTCCAACCACACACAGCTCAGGCAGCAGAAGGCGAAGGTTTATGTTCAAGGTTTCTGAGCATAACTCCTGCGAGGTAATTGGCTGACCATTAATAGTGCACAAACAGGGGATGCTTTTAGGGAACCAGACTAAAAACAAAGTAAAATATTAAATGTAAAAGCTGCACAGTGATATCAATGACCACACACCGTGAAGAATACCAACTTTGCAATTCAAATACAGAAAAGCTCATTTTAAAAAATTAACAGGAGTTCCCATCATGGTACAGCAGAAATGAATCCGACTAGGAACCATGAGGTTGTGGGTTCGATCCCTGGCCTTGCTCCACGGGTTAAGGATCCTGAGTTGCTGTGGCTGTGGCGTAGGCCAGCGGTTACAGCTCTGATTGGACCCCTAGCCTGGGAACCTCCATTTGCTGCAGGTGCAGCCCTAAACAAGCAAAATAAATAAATAAATAAATATAAAACTCTTTGCAATCCTCCCTTAAAAAATTCACAAAAGAATAACAAAAAACTAAAGGAAATCATTCTGACTGGAAGAAAATGATACCAGATGATAACCGGTTCACAAAAAGAAATGAAAATCACCAGAAATGGCAAGTTTGTGAGTAAACTTAAAAATATATAATAATGTAATATCTTCTCAATTTGAAAAACACATATGGTTGCTCAAAGTAGAAATTATAACGTCACACTGTGGGTTTGTAATGCATATAAATATATATGACAATAATAGCACAGAGAAGGGGGGTAAGAAATGAAGCTATACTTGTGCAGAGTTTCTTTTTTTTCACCAAAAAAATCAGTATTAATTTAACTTAGAGTGTGACAAATTGAAGATATACTAGAGGAGATCCCGTTGTGGCTCAGCGGGTTAAGAACTCAACTTAGTCTCTGTGAGGATGCAGGTTCGATCCCAGGCCTCACTTAGTGGGTTAAGGATCCGGCGTTGCTGCAAGCTGAGGCATAGATCGAAAAGGCAGCTCAGATCCCGTGTTGCTGTGGCTGTGATATAGCTCCAGTTCGACCCCTGACCTGGGAACTTCCATATGCCACAGGTTCAGCTGTAAAAAGAAAAAAAAAAAATGAAGATGCACTAGAATAAACAGGAAGAAAAAAAATTAAGGACATTTACAAAGGAAAGAGGAGAAGTGATCTCAGCAAGTTAGTTCACTAGGACAACCCAGTGCTCGTCCTTACCAACCTCCTCTCCCACCCCAAAGTAATGAATAAAGGACTAAAAACAGATGAAAACAGCACTGGGAGAACTCCGAATGAAAGAACGAACTTGCAGCGAGTCAGTGGAGCACAAAACCTGACGATGGCTGCTTGGAAAAGCATAGGACATCAGCTTCCCCGGGTCCCCCTCCCCTAGTCTGGCACAGCTCAGTGCCAAGAGGGAGGCCCTGAGCATAACCTTCCCACACGGGGGGGAAAGAAGATCAGGAAGGTCATAGCGGCCCTTGTCACCACAGACACCCAAAGCTTTCGTTGCCAAGGACCTCCACAGTCTTTGTGGACACTGACCTCAGCAAATGGAGCTGCTTAGAGTCCATCCTGCTGTGCCTCCCTGGAGAAGAGGCCACTGCAGTGCTCCCTGCCTTGAGAGGAGCCCCCACTGCATGTTCCCAGGGCCAAAGCTGCCACATGTCCACTCCTTCCCCCACAAAACAGTTGCCCACATGCCCCAGATTCTATCTCAAGAAGCTACTCCATGTACTCTGGGGCCTCAGACACTGGCGCCACCACTGCAGCAAGTGCAATGTGCCCTGAACTCCAGAGCCATGGTTACTCCATGTGCGCCTGGATGTCGGGCACCAGTACCATTGTCACAGCAATGCCTGTATCCTGGATCTGGGGGCCACAGCAGCCCTGCACATATCCTGGGTGCCAGGCTTGGCCCTATGGCCACTTCATACATGACTGCACCTCAGACTCTGTTGCCACCACTGTGGTGACCTTGCCTTCATGCCAAACCCGGCACCAGGAGGGACCTTCTTGATCACAACATCCCCTGTGGGGAACAGAGAAAACAGGAGCACCCCAGCAGCCTTCTCCGGCAAGGACCCCAACAGCCCTCACCCCCACCTTGAACACCCATCAAGTGTCCAGCATGATGGATAAAATGAGCCCTTGGCACTGTATCATCAAATTTCAGAGCAATGAAGTGAGGAGAACATCCACAAGCTGCCAGAGAGAGAACAGGGGACAGAGGACCAAGGACCAGTATAGCTTTGCACATCTCAAAATTATCCTGCAAGCCAGAAAGTAATGGAACAATGTCTTCAAATTCTCAGGAAAAATTATTTCCAACTTGAAATTTTGTCTTAAGCCAAACCATTAATTAGGGGTGAGAGTAGAATAAAGACATTTGGGGGCCATGCAAAGCCTCAAAATATTGGTTCCATGTCTCCTTTCTCAAGAGAGGACTCAGTGAGGAGTTCCCATTTCAGCTCAGTGGGTTAAGAACCCAACATAGTGTCTGTGAGGATGTGGGTTTGATCCCTGGCCTCGTTCAGTGGGTTAAGGATCCAGTGTTGCCGTGAGCTGTGGTATAGGTTGCAGATGCTCTGCTCTGGCATTGCTGTGGCTGTGGCATAGGCTGGCAGCTGCAGCTCCAATCCAACCCCTAGCCCAGGAACTTCCATATGCTGCAGGTATGGCTATAACGAGAAAAAAAAATGGGGACTCTGTGATGTTAATCATCAAAGAGAAGAAATAAATCAAGGAAGAAAAAGACCTGGGATCCAAAAAAAAATGAAAACAGCCAATGTGAGAGAGAAGAAGAGATTTCCCCCCAAACAATGAGAAATCTCAAGGAAACAACTGCGGAGGAGGCCTAGGATGTAACCCATGCATTTTGGAGGTGGGTCAGAGGGCTCTGGGGGGTTTCTTCAAAAAGGCAATAGTATCGCATTTCCTGATATGTTCAAATGTATTAAGAAGAGATTTACACAACTCAAGACAACTAGTTTGGAGGGCCGAATTAAAGAGAAACATCCATAATTAAGCAAATGAAAAATCAAGTCAGTCACCCAGGAAAAACTTAATAGTGTGTTTGAAAAAAAAAAGCATAATATACTATACGGCTCAGCTGTGAGTAGAGTTTATATAATCATAATACAGACACTGAATACTTATAACAAATTATACAGCTCTACTGAAAAGATGGTGAGATAAGAAGGGTGGGTTGGAGAGGCTGAAAAAGAGATAAATTTAATTCATAATAAGAAATAAAAAGATCATATATTTTTTAGATCATTCCCATCTAAAACTGAAAAATGAAAAAGTAGCGATCTGAGCATGCTCTTTGGCAAAACGGAGGGAAACTTCACAAACATCTGTTGAAAATTCTGAAAGAGTGGGTGCCGGGGAGCAGAAAAGAGCAGGCAGTTGGCAGAGGCAAAGGTGTGTTTTTCCCATGGCAAGCTTCTCTGAGTCTTCAGAGCACATACATGTATGACCCTGATAGACACTTACCAAAAAAAAAAAAAAAAAAGGAGTTCCTGTCATGCTCAGTGGTTAATGAACCCGACTAGGAACCATGAGGTTGTGGGTTCGATTCCTGGCTTTGCTCAGTGGGTTAAGGAGCCGGCATGGCCGTGAGCTGTGGTGTAAGTCAAAGACACGGCTCAGATCTGGCATTGCTGTGGCTGTGGTTTAGGCCAGCGGCTACAGCTCTGATTAGACCCCTAGCCCGGGAACCTCCATATGCCGCAGGAGCAGCCCTAGAAATGGCAGAAAGAGAAAAAAAAAGAAAAAAAGAAAAAAGAAAGAAAGAAAGAGAAATAAAACAATTGAGAGAGAGAACAGTATGACCCAGGTTATGGGGAGAGAGCTTCTGTACTCACAAGTGGAATATTGCCCAGAAGCAAAAGGAGATTCTGGGACTGCTGCCCTGAAAAAAATCTCGAGGCAGCAAGGAAATGTGATTTTTAGCAGCCATCCAGAAGTTCACCAAATTGGCGGTCTTGTCCCTAATCCTTGGGAACTCCAGTAGGAAAGGACTTTTTTTTTTTTTTTTTTTTTTTTTTTTTTCAGAAATAGCTCTGCTGAAAACTAGAGAGGGTTCAGGGCCTATCATTAAGGTTTTGAATATCACAACCTCTGGATCCTAGAGGAGCTGCCTGGAGACAAAGGGACCGGAAAGCACAGAGCAACGGCTTCCACATTTGTTCACTGTGGCCCAGAGTTTACACTGCAACCCAGTATACACATGTGAATAACTAAATCCAAAACTTCACCAAAATTATATAGTCTTCTCTTTTATTTACTCTATGCTGCTCCATTCCTCTCCCTACCCCTTTCTCCTGTGTGCTTGATTCCTTTCTGTTCCATTTCATTTTTCAAGGGCTGGTTTTGACCTACTAAATGATTTTCACCACCACTCAGGCATCAAGCCCCGAAAAGCTCAAAACGCTGGTGAGAAGCATCTCGAAGGGAATTTTGAGAGCCTGGGAAGCACTGGTCCCAGACGGAAGAGCACGGGTGCGGCTTAGCATTGAAACCCCAGTTTTATAAACTCACTAGCTATGCGATTCTAGCCGCCCACCTAACTGCCCAACCCTCAACGCCCTTGTCTCTAAAACCGAGATAACAAAACCCACCTCTTCTGGTTCTTGAGATGGCAGGCAGGTTTGCAGAGGGCCTGGCCCTCAAAAGGCACTCAGAGGTGTTAGGTACCTTTTCTCTTAAGGCGGAGGCGCAATGCCCCAATAACATGGGTCCTTACAAGTGAGTCTTCACGTGACCCTAAAATATCTTAGTGGTTGAGCAAGACTGTCTCTTTCAGAGCTGAGCGCCCAGAGCTGCACTGGCCCCAGGCAGGGCAGTAACAGAAGCTGAGGCCAAGCCCAGTCACTCAGACCAAGGGGCTTGGAACCCAGACCAAGCCCCAGCAGCAGGAAGAAACAGGCCAGAGTTGGGGAGCAGTGGCAGCAGGACATGGGATCTGGAGAATTCCCTGGAGACCCAGAAATGTCCTATCTCACCCAGATCCTGCCTCAAATAGCTCCCACCCCTGCTTTAACTTCTCTTTTACAGATGGCCAAAGGGTGGCAAGGCCTGGGGCAAACAGAGAGGCAGAGGAGACTGCAGAGCCCTCCTCCAAAGCCCCTTTTGATTTGGGGTACAGAGCAAGCCAGGTCACAGACAAATCACTTTAACCCTTCAATTTCCTTTTCTATAGAGAGTCATACTTGGGTACAGAATTTCTATAGAGATTAGCAAAATTGTATTGGCACCATCACGAACTGAAGATTTATGTCTCCCCCAAATCCATATATTAAAATCCTAACCCCACCCCCACCCCCCAGTGATGGTCTCAGAGGTGGGCCTTTGGAGGTGCTGAGTCATGAGGGGGTCGCCTTGATGAATGGGATTAGTGCCTTCATGGTAAGAAACATGATCAAGTTTGTTTCTCTCTTCACCGTGTGGGGACACAGTGAGAAGGCAGGCATCTACCAACTGGATCTGCCAACGTCTTGACCTTGAAATGACCAAGACAGGTGCCAATATATCATAAAGCTATAAGAATGAAAAAAGTGTGGTACTGATTGATGCAGAAAATGACAACTTGGTCATTAAAATTGAGGAGCATGATCTGTGCGTGCATGGAAATAGTGTATTAAAATATTGGCTTTTTGGAGTTCCCATCATGGCTCAGTGGTTAGCGAATCCGACTAGGAACCATGAGGTTGTGGGTTCGATCCCTGGCCTTGCTCAGTGGGTTAAGGATCTGGCGTGGCTTTGAGCTGTGGTGTAGGTCACAGATGCGACTTGGATCCCACAGATAGGGCTTGGATCTTGAGTTGCTGTGGCTGTGGTGTAGGCCAGCAGCTACAGCTCTGATTAGACCTCTAGCCTGGGAACTTCCATATGCTGCAGGTGCGGCCCTAGAAAAGATAAAAAGACAAAAAAAAAAAAATTGGCTTTTTAAGTCAGTGCAGAAAGGATTCAATAGGTGATGCTGGAATAGTTCGGCATCTGTATTTCTATAATTTCTAAAGAATATAATTATGCGCTCAACTTCAGTGATAACCAGAGAAATAAAAAGTAACTATGAGACACCATTCTCCTCCATCACAAAAAGTCAGATGAGGAAGAGGAGTTGGCTTGGTTAATGGGTTAAGGGGTCCTGTTGGTTAGAATGCAAACAGTTACATAACCATATGGAGGGAAATCTGTCAGCATCTAGCAAAAAGAAAAGTCTCCTTCACCCACGAGGTCACCTCTAGGAACCTGCCATGGAGGAGCACAGGTGGGTGAGGATGACACTGCCCCACTGTACTGGGGACAATGGACATGTCCATCAGGAAGGCAGTGGATCACTGAAGTGGCTCAGATCCACATGTAGCAACATCAAACACATGCTGAGGAGGAAAGACGCAGGTTGCAGAGCAAACATACAGGATTGTACCATTAGGGAAAATATAGAAAAACTAAACGGAACTGTGTGTGTGCTCTATACACATGTGTATAAAAGTAAAACTATGGGGGTTCCTGTCATGGCTCAGTGGTTAGTGAATCTGACTACGAACCATGAAGTTGTGGGCTCGATCCCTGGCCTCACTCAGTGGGTTAAGGATCCGGTGTTGCCATGAGCTGTGGTGTAGGTCCCAGACCGTCGCTTGGATCTGGCGTTGCTGCGCCTCTGGCATAGTCCAGAGGCTACAGCTCCGAATTAGACCCCTAGCCTGGAAACCTCCATATGCCATGGGTGTGGTCCTAAAAAGACAAAAATACAAAAACAAACAAAAAAAAAAAGTAAAACTACGAATAAGGGAAATATACCCTAAATGCATAGCATTGATTCTGGGGAAGAGGGGAGAGAAGACGAAATAAGAAGAGGCCAGTGGCAGGAGCTGATTAAAAGGGCCTTAGCCTTACCCATAATGTTCTGATTTCTTTGAAAAATTAAAAGTAATCAATGAATTTACTTATAACAAATATACTTTTTTTTTTTTGGCCAAGCTCATGGCATGTAGAAGTTTCCAGGCCAGGGATCAAACCTAAGCCACAGCGGTGACAACCCACTGTGCCAACAGGGAACTCCTCAATTAGTATACTTTTAAAGATAATATACAGTATGGAAAAACACAGAAGCAAATGTGCTAAAATATTTAATAAAAGTTAATTATGGGTGGTGATAATATGATCGATTTTTCTTTTCTTTTTGACATTTTTTATTTTTCCTTATTTTTCAAATTCCCAATATCTGCAAAGAAACAGGATCAAGACTAAAACTGAAGGCCCCCAAATATTTGTCCCTGAAACAACCCAGGGATCAGGCTCTGTGATGAGCAAACAGGCGGGTATTCTGCAGGGCCAGGCCCAGAGGGGCAGGGGGAAGGTTCATGCTGCCTGGGCCTTTAGGGCCTCAGCTCCCAGCCCAGGATCCCAAGAGGGGGTCCTCACTGCTCTGCACTCAGTACCCCTGCTTAGCCCATTCCTTTCTCAGGCCCTGCCTCTGTCCTCCCCCCATTCCTATCCAGCCTAAAACAGTCTCCCAAACAGGACACCCATAGGAGTTTCTGGCCTATAGCCAGAGGGGCCTAAATTCTCCCTTTGCTCAGGCATCAAGAGGCACCACCTGCCACAGGAATGAAGCCCAGGCCTGGAAATGTGCCGGCCCACTCTTCCCTCCCTCTGCCCCCTCAGCTCACACACATTCCAGATGCCCAGGTGATAAAACACCTCAGCCTCCTGGGCCTTGGGGGAAGGTGGGGCACGTCGTGGAATTTTCCCAAGTCAGAGCTACTGACTGGAAAACATCTGAATGTCCCTGCTCTTGTGCTCAGGACTGGAGAGGATGACAAGTCCGGGACTCGCAGCCCGCTGCCCGTGCGAGTGGCGGGGCCCTTGGGGAAGATCCCAGGCTTTAGCCTCGGCCTCCCCAACAGCTGAGTGGACAGAGCACTTCACCCTTTGCTGTTTCCTGAGAAAGGAGGTGGTGTCATCTATACCCTCTTTTAGCTCCTTAGAAGAGAGGACCACAGAGTTCCCACTGTGGCAGAAATGAATCCGACTAGGAACCATGAGGTTTCAGGTTTGATCCCTGGCCTTGCTCAGTGGGTTAAGGATCCAGCGTTACTGTGAGCTGTGGTGTAGGTCAAAGACGCGGCTCAGATCCAGGGTTGCTGTGGCGCTGGCATAGGCTGGCGGCTGTATCTCCTATTAGACCCCTAGCCTGGGAACTTCCAGATGCCGACAGTGCGGCCCTAAAAAGCAAAAATAAAATAAAATAAAATAAAAAAAGAAAAGAAAAAGAAAGAAAAGAGGACCATCACTCAGGCCAGTTAAAAACAGGGGAGAGAGGTGAGCTTCCTGTCTCTCTGTAAGTCAGTGCCGGGGAGGCCAGTGGTGGCCACATCAGAGGTGAACTAAGGGAGCCTCCCTGACTCCTGCCTGGGATGGAGGGGCGAGACAGCCCTGGTCTCAAACCATCCACCCCTTTACCAGTAGCCCATCTGCACACTCTGCATCCCAGGCTTAGCTTGGTTCCTCCCATTCCTTCTTTGGCATCAGAAACCAGACACAGGGTTCATTAGAATGTGTGCTTATTCATTCATTCACTCCTTTGCTCACTTACACAGGCATCGTTGATTAGGCTCCCTCCATGCTCCGGCCCCGTGCTGGCACTGGGGACATTTCCAGGGATGGAAGTGAGTAAGACACCATCCCGGACCTGGCAAGCTCTGCATCTATTAGGAAAGACCGACAAGACATCAGTGACCTCACGGTAAAGAGAGCAGCATTTTGTCTAAGGTAACAAGGAGGCATAGGTGAGGGACACTAATTCAAGTCAAAGGAGTGGCTACTGCAGAGAGGAAAGAGGGAACTCAAATCAATACACGTAGAGAAAGATTAGAGAATCGATGTATCCGGGGAGCCCTGCAAACAGGTACATCTGACCAGATTTATTCAACATTTCTCCCTTTCAGCACTTAAGTAGCTCACACTTAATTACCTAGCCCAGAGCCTAGTATTTTGCGGGCATCAACTATGTTTGCGTGGGCGTAATTGTATGTGAGTGGGTTTTAAAAAGCTAATGGTTCTTCTTTCTGAAGGCAAGAGGTCTTTCGTAAAGACATAGCACAGAAAGACTGAGATATTTAGAAGTTTGGATCTTAATTGTATTTTCAACTTGGCCTCTGCCTGGTTTCTTTGGGGCCCTCTGTGATTTCTCTTAGACTCTGAGTCCCACAGGACCGAGATGCCTTCACAGCTGGACATCAGGGTAAGAAGAGTCAGTTTAGGGGGTGAGGGGTGGTGGTTAGAGGAGGTCCAGCTCCTCTGAGGTGTTGTTCCCTCCTCATTGCCGATGCATCATTTTCCCCCCTTGGAAAACTTCAAAGATAATCTACCCCCCTTTGGGGCATAAGCTCTGACTTGCAAAGATGCAGAAATGCCCACAGGGAAAACTGACTTGGGAAAACTGAGGTCAGGTCCAAGAAGAGAGCAGATCCTACAGAGAGAGAGCATGGAGAGGCTGCCTGGGGTCAGGGTGTACCCCAGGGGGGCTTGCTGCAGGACCACCGACTTGACCCTTCCTGCCACAGCTAGATTGCCCGGCCTGAGTGGACCATGGCCTTCCTGAGGGGTCGGGGGAAAGGGCCAGGCTGCAGTGTCCTGTTCACTCACACAGCTCCTGACTCCGGGATGTCAGGCCACTGAGGAAGAATGCATCCCAGAGGCTCTGTCCAATCAAGCTCTTCAAGTTAAGAAAATACCACAGATTGGGTGGTTTGTAAACAATGGAAATTGATTTCTCACAGTCTGAAGCCTGGGAAGTCCATGATCAAAGCTCCAGCAGATTCGGGGTCCGGTGAGAGTCTGCTTCCTGGTTCACAGTGGGGGGGTTTCCCACTGGGTCCTCACTGGGCAGAAGTGGGGAGGGTCTCCATGGGGTCTCTTAATCCAGGTCATAATCCCATTCTTGAGGGCTCCACTCTCATGACCCAATCACCTCGCAAAGGCCCCACCTCCTAAGAGCATCACATTGGGGGTTAGGATTTCAACATGTGAATTTGTGGCGGAGGGGGTACATTCAGACCATAGCGCCATTCCAAACATTTTCTTCCCTTCTCTTTTCTCCTTCCCTCCCGCCTTCTTCTTCCTCTTCTCCCCCCTCTTTTTCTTCGTCCTCCTCCTTCCTCCTCCTTCTTCTCCTCTCTCTCTTTCTTTCTTTTTTTTTTTTTTTAATATCTTTTTGGCTTTCTCTAACGCCTCTCCCGCGGCATATGGAGGGTCCCAGGCTAGGGGTCGAATCAGAGCTACAGCTGCCGGCCTACACCACAGCCACAGCAACTCGGGATCTGAGCCACGTCTGCAACCTACACCACAGCTCCCAGCAACGCCGGATCCTTAATCCACTGAGCGAGACCAGGGATCGAACCCACAACCTCATGGTTCCTAGTTGGATTCACTAACCACTGAGCCACTACAGAAACTCCCCCCCTCTCTCTTTCTATCTCATTCTCTCCCTCTCCTTTCTCATAAGCCCAAGGCATCATCACAAACAACAATTTTCAAGGAAGGCTGATTCTGTTTGCTAAACACTCCGATCCGATCATGAAGCATTAACCTGAAAGTGACCCTTTGGGGTGTTCTGCAGAATGATTTCTCTGTGTGTCTGTCACCCGTCCCTTGGTTTCCCTCGTCCCTTTAGAGCATTAGCAAGTCCATGTCTGGGTTTTCCTCCCTTTCTGCTGCCAGTCCTCCCTGTGGACCAGAACAGTCCTGGTCATGAGATGTTAGGGCAGTAGAGCCGACCATGCTAAGCGCTGGCTGCGTCCCTGCCAGGAAGAGCCCTGAGTCTGTGCCCCGGGACTGTGGCTGAACCATGGGGCGTGTTTGCTTCCTCTGAGCTCCGAGCTCCGTGCTCTGTCCTATTTTCTTAGTGTCAGGTTCCAAACAGAGCTACCTCGTGTTCTGGAAGACAAACAAGGCAGCTAAGACATTTGGGAATCCTGCCAGTTTGTTTAACGTCCGCTTGTGCTGTGGGTTAGCCTAGAACAAGCAACAGGCACGACCCACCTCAGAGGGGCTGCAATCGGAGAATCAGTTGGCACAGAGACATGGCAAGAAACATCATTTACTGGGTGCCTACTCTGTGCCAAGCCTTATGTCAGGCATTTTATAGGCATTCATTCTACTCCTCCCAATGACCCACCATGGTAGGTGGTGTTACCCCTGGTGTGTAGATGAGGAAATGAGGCTCAAAAGGGTTAGATGTTTGTCAAAAGCAGCCCAATAGCAAGAGGCAGAACCAGAACACAAGGTCCCCAAAGCTCAGTATCTGTCCTCCTCATCTTGCTGGTTGGGATAGGGTGGGAGGGAAAGTGTGTATCTCCTTTGCTTCAACTTCTACAGGGCTGTCAGTCTGAGTTGATTTTAGGAGAGCAGCTAAGGATAAAGTAGATTAGAGGTTCAAGTCTTGGAAGGGGGATGAATATGAAGACCCACTGAGCGGCTTCCCCCAGAATCCCTCCCTAGTGATGGATAACAAGAAATCCATTACCTATTTTCTTTTTTTTTTTTTTTTTTTGTCTTTTGTCTTTTTAAGGCCACACCCGCGGCATATGAAGGTTCCCAGGCTAGGGGTCTAATCAGAGCTGTAGCCGCCGGCCTAAACCACAGCCACAGCAACTCAAGATCCAAGCCCTATCTGTGGGATCCAAGTCGCATCTGTGACCTACACCACAGCTCAAAGCCACGCCAGATCCTTAACCCGCTGAGCAAGGCCAGGGATCGAATCCACAACCTCATGGTTCCTAGTCAGATTCATTTCCGCTGCACCATGCCAGGAACTCCACAATCGATTATCTTTTTCTTTTTTGACTTGACCTTGTTTCTGCCTCTAAAATCCATGTTCACAGTCTAGATTTTCTCAGTGGTAGAATAATCAAGTTCAGGAATTCCCAAACTACACTGTGTTCTTTTTGTTTGTTTGTTTGTTTGTTTTTGTTTTTTGTTTTTTGTTTTGTTTTGTTTTGTTTTGTTTTGTTTTGTTTTGTTTTGTTTTGTTGTTGTTGTTGTTGCTATTTCTTGGGCTGCTCCTGCGGCATATGGAGATTCCCAGGCTAGGGGTTGAATCGGAGCTGTAGCCACCGGCCTACGCCAGAGCCACAGCAACGCGGGATCCGAGCCATGTCTGCAACCTACACCACAGCTCACGGCAACGCCGGATCGTTAACCCACTGAGCAAGGGCAGGGACCGAACCCGCAACCTCATGGTTCCTAGTTGGATTCGTTAACCACTGCGCCACCACGGGAACTCCTCTTTTTTTTTTTTTTAAAGGGCTGCAATTGCAGCATATGGAAGTTCCCAGGCTGGGGCGTCAAATCGGAGCTGCGGACGCTGGCCTACGTCACAGCCACAGCAATGTGGGATCTGAGCCACATCTGCAACCTACACCACAGCTCATGGCAACTCAGTCCTTAACCCACTGAGCGAGGCCAGGGATAGAGCCCACATCCTCATGGACACTAGTCAGGTTCTTAATCTGCTGAGCTACAGTGGGAACTCCCTACATCAGGTTCTTAACTGCTTAACCACAAGCCCACAGGACTCTTTTTCTCTCAGTCTAGCTGGCCTTGACCTCTTGCTGACCTATACTTGCAGCATCTGCCTGGCCCTCCCGCTTTGCAGTTTCTGGTCCTGTCTTCTGCCCAGCATGATGCATTCCATTCAGTGGGTGGGAGGGGCCATGGAATCTTGGGTCAGAAGATGCCAGAGCTGAACCTTTCATTCAAGTGACTGGACAGAGGTCTAATTACTAACAGAGCCAGGACTGGAGCCTGGATTTCCTGCTTCCTATCCAGGGCTCTTTCCATGTTCAAAGGAGGTGAGATGATGCTTAGAAGGATCTAGAAGGCTCTCCCCTGACCATCAGGGTTGCTTCACAGCCATCATTAGTGGCATCATTTCTGCTTTCCTTCCAGCACCATGCATGCCCAGGGAGGCCTCATTCCAGCTGTCACTCAGAATGTGCTGTGCCGGGCCTGGAAATATCCTGCCAAATCTTCTAGATGGTGATTCTTACAAGGGTCCATAAGACAAAAGTGCAGACTCTGCAGGAGATGCCACATGGAGAGGAGAGTGACCGGGTGGCAAGAGCTCACACTGTGTGCCGTGTCCTGGGCTTCTTAAACAAACCGGCAAGCCAGGCCTGTAATCAGGCCCACCCCAACACTGAGAGAGCCAAAGCCGGCGCATAAATGGAGGCCCCCATGCCATGTGTCTAAATATTTGAGAGTTGTAAACCGAGCTAACAAACTGTTAGACAATATTTGTCCTTTCCTCTTGCCTGGACAAACATATCCTTATAACAACTTCAAAGGCACGTTCCAAATCCAAATGCTTGGACCCCTGGAACCACAGGGGCAGGGGATGAGGCCTCTTTCTTTTCTGACCCAAGGGCCCTTGGGCTTAGTCAGGGAGTCCCATTCTAAGAGTCCAACCTGGGGGCCATTGGGGCAGAAAATTCTTGGATCCCAGCTACTTAGAGCACAGAATAGGGAAGGAGTGGACATGAAGGGGTCGTGACCTCTGGCCCCATAGCCCGCTCACCTTGGGGAGACCTCCCCCCCACAGGGTTCTCTAAAACATGACATCCATGGCAGGCCCTCTTGCCCATGTGTAAAGCTAGTACTATAAACATGATTTCCATTTTACAGATAAAGTAACTGTAGCTCAGAAAACTTGGGTGACCCCTTACAGGCACACAGCAGTCACAGAAGGGCCAGGACTTGAACCTGAGCCTGCCTGCCCCCAGATCCCCTGCTGTACCCCTCCCCCCCCCACCCCCCATGATGTTCTCCCCATTGTTCAGCATCACCTGGGAAATGCGGTGAGCCACTCCCCCCTGGGAGTCTAGATGCCCAATATTTCTCACCACTGGTAAAGTGAAAACAATCTCTTTAGTGGTCTCCTTGCCTCCTGTCTTGTCCCCTCATCCATCCAAGTTTTCTAAGACACAAAAGCCATAACAGGCATCCTTCTTAACTCCCTGCCTTCAGGTTCATGGTCCAAGACCTCAGCTGGGCCCATCACGCCCTCTTGTGCTCTTCACATCAGCAATAGTCAAGCATCTTCCAACTTGCATGCACCCTTGAAAGTGCAGCTCCCTCTCCTGGCACACGTGTCAGGCCTCCCCTGCCTCTCCTAGCCAACTCCCGCATCTTCCCCAGCTGGGCTTAGATGGCCTTTGTCACCTCCTCACCTCCAGGTCTAAGGTAGATGCTTTGTTAATTACTTCCTACACCAATAAGCTACGGGCACTGCACCCTGATGCCTAGCACCGGGTGCAGAGAGCAAGGCGCCCTTTAGTGCTCATGGAACTACCTGGTTCCCTGTGGGAAGGGAAGCTGGGTCCCGTCTCCGTTCTGTGCTTCAGTCGGAATCAAGCCCTTCTGAGAGATAAGAGCAGTAAAGAGCCATTACCGTTGCCAGCATCAACACCTCCCAGTGACAAACAGTTCCTGGATCCTCTTGCAACGCTGGGCCCACGATGGAAAATCCCTCCCAAAGGCAGATGGTGGCAACCAGTGGACTCTGGCCCGGGGCTGCGAGTTGTCATTGCTCCCTGCAGCAGGGAAGGCTGTCACTCATTGTCCTCTGTGTCTGTAGAAAATAGAGCCAAACAGAAATTTCTTTCCTTCCTTCTCTCATTCAATGACCAGGGACCATATTTTAATTACCATGAGGGATGTACAGGACCTTAGACAAAGGACTTGGTCCTTGAGTAGCTTAAGAACACTGGTGGGGATAGGTAAGACTAATTTAGAGAGTGCTTTGTGCTGTGGGAGCCCAAGAAGGCAGAGATCCACCCATGCTGTGCATCCTGTACATTCCCTGGGGAAAAGGCAGATTCCCTACAACGGTCTCTGCCAGGTCCATGGGATCTGCTGGCACCCCTGCCCTGTCACTTCCCCAGCATCATCTCCCATGGCTCTTGTCAACACCCTGCTCGCTGCACCTCAGCATGAGGGCCCCTGCTCTGCCTTCATTGCCTCAGGCATGTGCCCTCACAAGATGCCTTGGCACTGGCTGTTCCCTCTGCCTGAAACACCTTTCCTCCAGATAGCTCAGGACCAACTCCCTCATCTCCTTCAAATCTTCACTCAAAAGTCACTTTATTCATGAGGTCATCTCAGGCTAGGGGTCAAATCAGAATTGCAGCTGCAGCCCTACATCACAGCCACAGCACTGCAGGATCTGAGCCACGTCTTCAACCTATACCACAGCTCACAGCAACACCAGATCCTTAACCAAACGAGGCCAGGGATGGAACCTGTATCTTCATGGACACTAGTCAGGTTCTTAATCCACTGAGACACAATGAGAATTCCTATAGTAGTGTTTCTTGACATTTCTAAGTAAAAAAAAAATTCATTGTAGAAAATTAATGCAAGCCAAGAAGAAATTTAAAATCCTGCTATACTGCCACCCAGCGATAATCAGGGCCAATATGTGCATATAACTTCCCAATCTTTTTTCTACACATATGAAACAATTAGATATTAAATATTAGAATGAAAGGTTTCGTCATGTCCAATTTACTTAAACATTTGTGTTCCAGTCTTATTTACTTAGCATAAAACCATTAGCATTGTCCTATGTCATCAAATATTTTTTGAGAATATTATTTGGATGGCTACGTACTAGTCTACACTAGAGCTCTAACTGCAGTTCATTTGATCCCTGCATATGTTTAGACATTAGAGGCAGGACAGTTCCAACAGAGACTAGGCTCTTTTTCCTCCTCTAGCTTGTCCCTCCCTCGCTGACTGTCCTGGTCCTCCTCACTGATCACCCTCCATCCAGGCATGTGCCAGGCAGAGTAGGAGGCAGGAGGGGAAGATCTGCCTGCCCTGGGCAGGCTGCCCATCAGTGTGAGGACAGAAGGCAATATACTCACGAGAAACAGGAGCTCCATCAAATGAGGGACTGGGAGGGCGAAGATGGGAGAGAACATTTCCAGATGGAGTGGGACAGCTCCACCGAGAAGACACCGGAGCACCTGCCACCTGCGGGGGCCAGAATACATTGATGAGCAGTGGGGCAAACGCTGAGCATCCAGCCAGGGTCTCATGGCCTGGGACAGCCAGTCCATGAGGATGCAGAGTCCCCAAGCTGGGACCATGCCTTCTGCCTGATTCCTGCCCCTCAGAACCTACAGCCTCAGAGGAAGACAGATACTAATCAAATAACCTCACAACTAAAGTTAAAATGACAACTGGCCCATGAAGGAGAGATGGGCAGGATGATGTGGACATGTCACCTGGGTTCCCTGAGGAGGCAGAGGGCAGCCTGCTCCATGTGGGAAGAGCAGGTGTAGAAGGACCTGGAAGAGTATCTGTCTGAAGAGCAGAGCATCAAGCAAGGCCAGGCCCAAGAGGGAGGCAGATCCAGAGCACATAGGCCTGCTTGGCCATGCTAGGTCTTGACCCTGGAATGGATGAGAGCTGTTGGGGGGCTTTAAGCAGAGAAAAGCCAGGATTGCATTTCCATTTTGCAGAGTTTGCTCTGGTGTGGAGAAAGAGCTGGCTCAGGGGAAGGGGTGGGGAGCCAAGAGTGGGAGCAGGGCAGTCAGCAAGGGGCTGTTGCTAGAGCTGGGGCAAGCTGATGTGGACTGGGGCAGTGGCAGAGAGGACATGGGTAGACGTGGAAGAACTGGATCCATATTTAGGAGTTAGAACCAAGAGGCTGGATCGATGCTGTGACTCTCTAGAAAACCCCTGTTCAAGTTCACTTGCTAGTTTAGAAGTATCAGCCCGTTGGCATGAAGAAGTGCTCCCATTGAGGGGGTATGTCTCCTAAGCAAAGTCCCTTAGGGAATGTCCGAGGGAAGGGGGAAAGAAGGAAGTGGGACAGGGCACTGACGGGGAGATGCAGTGAAGGACATGGACACCAGGGGGCAGCACTAAGGCCTCAGGCCTCCAGGGAGCTGAGTCCCACAGAAGACAAGGCCAGCCCCTGTCCCCGTGTATACATCTGTCCTGGAAATAACAACGCCTGCCCTGCACCACCAGTGCTGCTGTGAGCATGGCAGATGAGATGACTCTGAAGGATTCTGCAAACCCCTTGAGTCTACAGAAAGAACTTGGCCATGTTCTAGGCTGCCCTAAGTGTAAGGCCAACTTCCAGTCATCAGGCCTAAGGTGGGAGGTCCCAGGAAAAGGCATTCCCCAGCCCTCCCCTCTCCCCCCAGCTGGACTCTCCTGTCCACAGTCAGGACCCATCCTAAAGTCCAGGATGGGGCAGCACTGGCCACTGTCTGGAATGTATCTTAGGTGCCTGGAGCTCCAGGCTCTGGTGGAACAGGGACAACTATCTCTACGGGTTGACACAGCACACAGTATTCTGTGCCACCAGGCAAGCTGTGGTTAGTGGGGCGAGCACATGCTCTGGGGCCGGGCAACCCCCCCAACCCCCCACCTCCCAGCTGGTCTGGGAGACAGATCTGGAAAAACATTTCTTTCTTTTTATTAGGGCCACGACCTGGGCCGTGTGGAAGTTCCCAGGCTAGGAGTGAAGCTGCCAGCCTACACCACAGCCACAGCAATATGGGATCCAAGCCGAGACTGTGACCTACACCACAGCTCACAACAATGCTGGATCATTAACCCACTGAGAGGGGCCAGGGATCGAACCCCCATCCTCATGGATACTAGTAGGATTCATTTCCGCTGTGCCACAACTGGAACTCCAGAACATCTATTTCTTTTCTTTCTTCTTCTTCTTCTTCTTCTTTTTTTTTTTTTTTTTTTGGCTGTTTAGGGCTGCACCCACTGCATATGGAGGCTTCCAGGCTAGGAACCGGCCTATGCCACAGCCACAGCAAAGCGGGACCTGAGCCTCGCCTGCGACCTACCCCCACAGCTCACAGCAACGCTGGATTCTTAACCCACCGAGCGAGGCCGGGGATCGAACCGTAAACCTCATGGTTCCTAGTCGGATTCGTTTCCGCTGAGCCATGACGGGAACTCCCAGAGCATCTATTTCTACTTAGTCTCTCTGAGCCTCAGTTTGCTCATCTGTAAACTGGGGACACCCACATCTGCCCTGCGAAGTCGCTGTGATGGTGGGGCCCTCAGTACGAGCTTTGCTGCTGGTAGTAGGAACTTAAGCTGCTGGTGGGTGGAATGAAGGCGCTGGGCCTGCCGACGCGGCTGGAAGGGGGTTCTCCTGCCCGCTCCCCGCAGGCAAACTGCTGACGGTGGCAAAGCCACGTTGCCACTCTTGGGTGAAAACTGCCTTGGTTTCTTGGTTCTTGGTTTCTTTTTTTTTTTTTTTTTTTAAGTCTATTTGGGTTTGGTTTCATCTAGGGTTTGGCCATCGCGTGTGGTTTGCTTCTACTTGAGGCGGGGCGGCGGCTGGCGCGCAGGTCCTGGCCAGGAACAGACAGATAGAAGGGCTTTAGGACCCGGGGCGTGTCTCGCGGCCCCGGCGCGTCCCTGGTCCCCGGAGCTGCGGGCGGGGAGACTTGAATGAGAGGCAGGAGGGGATAGCGACTCAAAGGGCTAGCGGTGGAATAGCTCCGCCGTCGCCAGGCAACCGCCCTGACGCAACGCAAAAAAAAAAAAAAAAAAAAAAAAAAAAAAGTCCCTTAAAAAAAAGAATAGTGCTGAGAATTCACAGGAACAAGAGCAAGAGAGAAAGGGAGGCAGAATACGGCTCAGCCCTGAAGCCGGGGCCAGAGGAGGCTGCGGAGCGGGAGCCCGCGTCGAAAGGAGGAAGCGGGGATCTCGGTGACACCCCTAGAAGGGGCCTCTGAGCACCAGGAAGGTGGGTTTGCAGCAGAGCTGGGACAATCCCAGGTCTGGGGACCGGGCTGGGGGTGATGTGTCTGTGGCCGTGGCACCATCACAGGTGGGGGCTGGGGTGCCACAGGTCCCTAGAGCTGGCAGCGGTGGAGAGCAGCCCAGCCCTGGGCTGGGGGCGCACCACCCCAATGAGCCCTGGATTGGACATCTTGCACCCGCCCGCACTCCTGCCCTGCCTCACCCTCTCCTGGGGGCTGGCTCCTCTCAGGGGGTTAGGACAGCCTGGCTGGAGTCCATCTCCGGTCCTGGCTAAGGGATAAGATCTGGGTAGAGATTTGGGGTTTGATGTCTGAAAGGGAGGAACCCCACTCGGTTTCTCTCCAAGCCCACCTCGTCCCCTCTGTCCACTTTAGGCTCAGTGATGTGGTTGTCTCTGCCCCAAGGATGCAACCCCTAACTCAGGAGAAGTGCCGGGAAGGGCTGAGGCCAGTGTGGTCAAAGGGAACTGCCCAGCGGGAAGGGCCCTGAGGAAAGAGCAGGACAGCTTTGTGGTTGGGCACCCAGGTCACTAGGAGAAGGCGGGAAGGTCTGCAGCCCGAGGCAAAGGGACAGGTGTCTCCCTGCCCCAATCAGGTTGAGAGTAATGCTTTGAAAAAAATTCCCTATTGCCTTTATATGTTTTCATCCCTTTTCCCTGCTGAGAAGATCTGGAAGCTGCTTAGTTCCAGGACCAGGGGCCACCGCCAGTCTTAAACTCACAGGCGTGTTCTCCCAGATTAAGTTCTCCCTGCTGCCATTCCTGGTGAATCCCAGGTCCGCCCATAGGGCAATCCTCCCAGCGCCCAAGGGAGGCGTGGCTCTAAAGCAGCTTCCTTTCCTTTGCCCTGGAGACCGTCCCGCCCTGCCCCGCCCCCACCCGGCAGGGGATGGAGAGTGGAGAGCTGGGCAGAGTCCTGGGAGGGCAGGGGGGCCGTGGCGCCTCCAGCCCACATCCACAGGATGGGAGCTTCCGCTAGCGTGTGTATAAGGCACTTGGCAAAGCAGCCACAAGCTGCACTCCAAGTGTGTGAGGATGACAGCTCTTCCTCCCTGACTGTGTTTACCGATCAGGCACTGCTTGAGAGCCTTTCACACCCACTGGTCATTTTATCCTCACAATCAATTGCCCTTTGAGGGGACATTATGCCCCCCATTTTGCCAGTGGCTCTCCAAGAGATTCAGTAACGCGGTGCAGCTCATGGGGCTGGTGAAAGAGCTGAGAGATTCAGCTCCACGTGCCTGACTCATAAGACAGTGGTCTCAAAGGGGGGCTGCTTTTGGAGCTCCAAGCCGGGAGGCCTGGCGGTAGGGGAGAAACCAGTCAGACCCAGAGGAAAAGAGGCTTGTGTGGCAGAGCTTGTCCTGTGACCTGGGAATGTCCCTTGCCATCTCGAGGGCCCTGTGGAGCCAGAAAGCAGCCAGGCTCCCCTGAAGCCGAGAGAAGGGTCCCCCCCTCGCCCCCTTTTCCTCCCTGCCTGCCCAAAGACCCCAACTTCTCATGCACTGGCTCCTGTTTCGTCCTCCCCAATTACATGCGTGGATTTCCACTGAATTAACAGTCCCGCCTCCCTATCTACAGGCTTGGCATCCTTCCAAGAGGGATGCTGGCAGGGAAGTAAATTGAAGCAGTGCCTCACTATGGCTGAGAGAGAGAGAGAGCCACTGAGCCCCAGGCCAACCAACAAGAAACTGCTTGTTAGGCTTCTCACACAGGCAGGCAGCTTTCTCTAGGTAAATTTAGCTGGTGGAAAACTCCCTTGGTGTGCCATAGGAGCGTCTGGAATTCCCAGAAGCCTCTAGGAGCAGTGCTTTCTCTGGAAAGGGCTCTTTGCTTGCCTGGGATGGAGAGTTGTTTGCAAAGGTGGATGATGAATGATCATTGGAGCTATTTGCTCCCAGCTGACAGAGTAGGGGGTGGGGGAGTTCTCACTCATAGGAAATCCTTTAGGATTTACTGGGAAGGCTCAATATGCACATGTACGCTGGGATTTGGATTGGGGTGAGAAGAAAGGAAGGAAAAAGGCAAATTCTGATGCAGACCTCAAAGGGGGTGAGCGGGGGTTAAACGAGAGTGGTGGGCATGAGGACCCGGAAGGAGGAGGACCCAGGAAGTGGGCCAGGGGTTTAGAAGGAACTCTGCCTTCGGTCTGTAGAGTTTGAGCTGCTCCAGAGAGTCAAGTTGTCAACATGAGTTAGGAAGACTGCAGGTGTCAGCTCTTGCATGGTCATGTGTGAAAGCCCAGGGCCTCCCTACTCTCCCCCCAAGCCCCTCCACACTTGTCTTTGGATTTGGAGAGGTGCAGAAGGAAAGGAAAAGACAGAGACATGGGCTGGAAAAGTTAGATGTTGTGCTGCTGCACACCTGTCTCCTTTCCTCCTGAGCGTGACTCAACACACCCCCTGCCCAACCCATAACAGTGCTCACCTGCTGAAAGGTCCTTAGCTAAAAGGTCCTTAAGGAAGGGAACACAGAGCACAGCCGCCTGTCCAGGAAGGTGAGGGCCATTAACTCTTCAGCATCAGGGGCCGCTTCACTCCCGGGCCCCTGCCCAGCAGCCTCTGCAGAGTCCCGGAAAGGGGTGGGGTTCATCTTCTCCCGGGACACAGACCAAGTCCCTACATCTCCAAGGCGATCTCTCCATTATGGCCAGAAATTCCCCTCGGGTATCCTGATCCAAACGTGGGAGCTGGTCACAGGTTCCCAGAAACTTCATCACAGGGCTTGTCCCTTAGGTCCTGAAAGGCCCAGCTCAGAGCAGATTTCCAGGGACATAATGGGTCCAGGCGGTGACGTCCACCTCAGCCACAGCTCAGGGCCCTCTGAGGGCTGAGCAGCGTTCCCACACTCCAGGAAGCCCGCGAGCTAGGCACTTCAGCCCCAGAAGGCCAGCTGGGGTGGTCCAGGGTGATGAGGACCCAGGAAGGTTCTGGATCAGGATCCTTGACCAGGAGGCCACTTCGGGCCCTGGTCACCCCTGTCCATTATCAAGTTAAAGTGACACTATCTCCCTTGTCCCGTGAGCACTTACGTGTGCCTCTCCCTGGGGAAACCGATTTACTGTACACTGACCTACCAGTTAGGGCCAAACTCTTAGGTTTTGTTGTGTTGTTGTTTGTTTATTCATTTGACCAGAGCCACTGAAAACTTGGAGGAAGGTGGGAGAAAACCTCATGATCAGGCTGAATGAAAATAAGCCTCAGACGGAATTCTGCCACACATGTAGCAGAATTTTTTGAACGATGTTTTTTTGCAGACTGGTCCAACAGAGTTCAGATGGCCTGTTCTGTGGGCTCAGTGAAGTCACACCATCTGTCTCTCTGGGAGCTGTGACCACACATGCTCCCACCCTGAGATCTCACCAGATTTTCTCACCCTGCTCTTGCGAGAGTAAAGAGTGTCGCAGAATTCGTTTGGCCCACATATCTTGAATACCTCTGTTTTCACCAAGGAGAGTGCATTTCTAACATTTGCTTACTAATGATGAAATGTCTGGTGTAGAGCAGAGAGAAAGATAGCCAAGTGTGTACCAGAGCCCTGGCCAGGTTTGGGAAGTTGCGGTTTGAATGCGCCCTTGTTAAACGAAGCTGGTGGCAGCTGGCCCAGTGAAACCACTGTGTCTATAAGGGTTTTAAGATCAATCACTGACATCTCCCCAAGGAAGCATAAAACACCTGCCCTCAAGGAATGCAGAGTCCATCAGAGGTGGCAACCAGAAAAGATGATTTTTGCAGCCCAGAGACCTGGGCTGACAGTAGAATGGTGTTCTGGACGGATTTTTGTACAGAAATGCACGAGCTAACTTTAGTGGTTCAGCAGCCAAGGAGAGGTCCAGCCGAGCACTGTCATGAGCAGGAGGTAGCAGTCCTATTAGAGGCATAAGTAAGAATTCACATACCACTCTGTCTCATTGGAGCCTTCCAAGGCTTTGCAATAGATTCCGTTATGATCCCAAGATCAGGGAATTAGTAAGGGTTGGGGGCGTGGGGGGCGGGTATCTACCCACATCCCCCAAGCCCCAGCCCTGCCCCAGCCCTAACTCACTCCATCTCTTTCTCCTGTGCCTGATCCCTTGTCTCTGTGAGGTGTGGACTCAGGCAGCTCAGCATCCCGGCTACATTCAGCTCAAGCTCAAGCTCAAGCTGAAGCAAGGTCCCACATCCTACTTTCTGCTTTGCCTGGGCCCCGGAGAGGGAGGGCTGCACTTTGGGCCCCCCACCCCTAAGAGCCCAAACACAGGGGAGTTCTGGGGGCCCTTCAAGCCCTCGAGAGGTCAGCATGCCTGGGAAAGAGTGTGCCAGTGAGGTGACCTGCAGAAGCACGAGCACTGCACAAACTTTCCTGGGAAGCCCTTGCAAGCACTTTGGAGCCTGTGATGCAGAGTGAAACAGAAAGCCAGTCATCCCAGCTGTCTCCCATCTGAGCTGGAGCTGGGTCGCTTCATACTTAAAGCTGAAGCCGCTTACCCTGTGGACTTATTTACCTCAAACTCTGCCCAGGTTGGGGGCCGAGACAAATGCCAGTTAGGATACCATCTGGTGGGGTGGGCACACCCCACGGGGGAAGGTGTACTGTCCCCGTGTCCTTAGATGTGAAATGTTGCCTGTTCTGAAAGTCAGAGCAGCCGCCTGAACCACCTTCTACTTTGATCTTTGCAAATTGCTTTAAAGGCCACTCTGTGTCTGCTTTCTGCCCCTTAATCCCTGCCTCCATGGCCTTTGGCCAGAAGAGTTCTGAGATCACACGCAGCGGGTGGCAACAGACCACCTCTCCCTTCCTGGGCATCTCTGCATCTCTGCCTTGTCAGACGTTCTCATGAAGGAGAACCTCCGCTCAGATGCTGCAATTCTCAAGGCTAATCCCTCGACCCCCCCTGGGGGACCCTCAGAATCTCAGGCACCTTTCTCCTGGCCTGGCTGGGTGGAGAAAGGTGCCTGAGCAGCCCTTTCCCAGGGCCTCACAGCCTTGGAAGGGACAGGGTGGCGGCGACTCTGGGTGGCCTGGCAGCCCCTCCCCACAGCAATCCTGTGCCTCCTCCTCTCCTTTCAGTGAAGGCAATAAATTAGATCTCTGGCTCCCGGGAGCCAGGGCCTCTCCCCCCTCCAACGGGGATGCACAACTCTTTCTGGGCAGTTTTCTCAGCCTGTCCTTCACTGGGGGATAGAATAGGAAAGGTCTCCACATTCCCAGCCTCACAGCAGGAGGCCTGGGGGCCGGTCTCTGCAGCCCAGAGCTGGGCCCATCAATTATTCAGCGTGGACCAAGCATTCTGAATGTGCAGAGGCCTTAACAAGTATTTTTATAGATTCTGAGCTCACAATGTCCCAGCAAGACAGAGCAAGCTTTCCCCATATTCTAGGCAATGGAAGCTCCACTTGAAGTCAGAGGACGTGGGTCCAAGCCCAGCCAGCTCCTCAAACAGAGCTGTGTGACTCCAGGCAAGTGTTGTGACGTCTCTGGTTTGTGGTTTCTCTGTGGTAACTTTGAGGAAGACCTCTTTGGCCCAGGCCATCAAGTGTGGGGGAAAGGTTTGCACCCTGCAGGGTGATTTCCAAGTGTCTGTGGTTCTCGTGATTCCAGGTGTGGCCACGGAAGCTCTGAGTGAGAAGATGAGGTGCAGCCGTTAGCACGGGACGCCAGAAAACGAATTTCCCTGGGAGAAACGCCAGAGAGAACTTGGGTAAGTGCATTCCTCTGCCCCTGCCCTGCGTGGGTGAGACTTCATGACAGAGTGACAGCCCCTCCCGGTGCTGTGGTCCAGACTCTGCACTTGGAAGGGCGTGCATTTCAAAGGGGAGAAGCGGAGCCCTGAGGGGAAAGGAGTTGCCAACACAGTAGCCTGCCTTGGGGGGCCTGGAGCTGACTCCCAGGCCAAGGACATGTCTTGCCCACCTGGGCTGGGCCTGTCCAAAATGGTGGCCCCATTCCCATCCCCCAGCAGCAGTGCTGGGACCCCTGGTGGGAAAGTGCCCCAGGCTGCTTGGAGCAGGAAGTGAGGAAGTGAGGGCTGGCCTGGGAACCCCACCCCACCCCCACCCCTGCAACAGAAAGTCCATGGCAAGGTGAAGTGAGTTCTGTCCTGGGCCGGGTACAGAGCTCCAGTTCCAACAAACCACGTGACTTGAATGGGAGGTTTCCCATGGATGTCAGACTCTCCTTAGACTCAGTCTCCTTGCCACCAGGGCTCCTGCCTGTGAGAGGGGCTTGGGACCAGGTGCTTAAGTCCCACTCTCCTGCGCAGATCAATTGCCCAGGAAAACAAAGCCTTGTCATGACAACATTTAAATGTTAGTATTTGCCCCTGGGGTTCCTAAAAATGCTGGGTTTTAAAACATTGAATTGCTAAAAAAGTATGCTTTTCATCCCTTTTCTGCATGTGAAGCCATCTGGGGACCTGGTCCAAGCATGGGTGTTGGGCTGAAGTGCTGGTTCTTTCCCTCATTTGCGTGTGACCTGTAAAGTAGAAGTAATTTTAGTCTTGTCTGAGGGTCACCCCAAGGGTTCACCTAGACATCCACACCGAGCCTGGAGCACACAGCGCTGGCTACCTCCCCCCCCACTTCCTTTGCTTCTAAGAATATTCACTTATCCCTGGGTGCAGATACAGAGAACGGCCATCTATGTCGTCCTTTTATTTATCCAGAATATATGCATTAAAGTTGACCTGGTGACACCAGGCAAGTTGCTGTGAGAAGTGTGGGCAAGTCGTGGAGACAGATTGTGACTCTGGAGTCTCATAGTCTAGTGCACGTCGGTGACTCGGGCCCCCTTTGATGGCGAGAGACAGAAGGCCAGCTTAAACTAACTCAAGCAAAGGAGAATTTATTAGCGCATAGAATCGGGACGTGCCCGTCTTTGAGCACTGATGGAACCAGCGGCTCGAAAGATGTTGCCAGATCTCTCTCTTTCTCGTCCTCCTTCCCAAAGGCTTATCCTTCTTATTGCAAACGGGCTTCTTCTGTGAGGCTGAGAAAGAGGGACCCTGGAAACTGTAGGTTTAGGTCTCTGCAGCCAATATATCCCAGCAGAAAATATACCTTATTTCTCCAAATGTCTGTATTTAAATCCCAGGGAACTATTCAGACTGGCCTTGCTTGGCCATATGCACACTCACTGGACCGGTCACTACTGTCAGAGTAAGAGCTAAAATGAATGTCTATGTCTGGGACACTTGGTATCTCTGGGGGCAGGGACGATGGCCAGGGAGCTATGACTTACTGTCATGAAGGACCTGGAATGATACAGGAGTGGTCCCCACAGAAGGGGGCTGAACAGAGACATAGCTGTCCATCTAACAGGGACATCAGAAAGATGACTAATATGATTCGAGGGGGCGATGGTTAGTACCTGAGACTGATGCAGGGAAGTGCCAGGGGGAGAGGGATCCGTTCCATTCAGAAAGAGCTCACTCCTATAGACGACAGACTGCAGGATGGGGTGGGGTTTGACCTGGGCTTGCAGACTTGGTCAGAATCAAGCATGAGGCTACAGGGAAAGGCTGAGACCAGTCTCCCAAACCCCCACCTCCACCCCCACCCCATTCAGGCTCACTAGAAACGTTCTGACCTTGAACCTGCAGGAGGTCTACTGGGCAGGAAACCATCTGGAGGTGTGAATTTGTTTCCTGGCTCACAGCACTGCTGTCCTCAGCATGTATGGAGCACCTGCAGTTTGCAGAGCCCTGTGCTCAGGACACAAAAGCGAAAATAATTCCAGGGAAGCCCCCATTGCAGTGTGCTGTTAGAGTGACAGAGGCCTTCAGAGAATGGCCTGGAAGGTGGGGTGTCCTGAGGGGCTTTGCAGAGGAAGCCTCCAATGAGCTTCAAAGCAGAGCTTTAGACCCAGTGAAGAGAAGGGAGTTCCACCAAGGGCCAGGGACAGACAAGGGGATGAAACCAACTACCCAGAAAGTCTTTCTTTCATTCATCCAGTCACTCATTCACTCTTTCAACAACTTTACTAAGCACCTACTGTGTGCCAGGCTCTGTTCTGTGAGTTACGGTCACAGCAGTGAACAAGAGAACATCACTGACTTCAAGAGGCTTACATTCCCATCAGCGAGACGCATGATAAACAAGAAAGCAGATCAACCTGTAGTGTCCTGAGTATGTGAGTGGAAAGAGCTCTGAAGAAAATGAAGCAGGGACATCTCAGTGGGGGGTCAGAGCTGGTCTCCGTGGCAGTGCCCTCTGAGCCAGTGCGTGAGATCAGGGAGGAGGCAATTGATGGAATGAGCTTGAGGGAGGGGAGCACAGCCCCAAACTCAGAGGAAATGGCTGGACTCTCATGATGGTTTGTGGCAAGAGGAAGTGACCCAGGCAGCAAACCAGTGGCTTCTGGGGTTTGGGAAGTGGAAGGTTCTCCTGGTGGGCAGCTTTCCCTCCCCCGTGGGGTTCATCACAATGCGTGGGAGGAATTCAGACACCCCCCCGCCACTTCCCCCACTAGCATCTCCCACCGCACACCCAGAGCACAACAAAGCCCCCCCCCACAATGTCCCCATTCAGTTCACCCTCACCACGTGCACACAGTTGGTGCCCAGAGTCCTGTCTCTGCACGATGTCTTCCCCCATCCCAGACACTCTCAACACCAGCTCTGACCAAGACCTGGAATGAAGATGAGCTGGGAAAGATGATCTGAGTAGGGCCAGACCAGCGGGTGTCCCCTCCTGCTTCGGTCACCATGGCAACCTCGGAGGAGGCGAGAAGACACGCTCTCTGGCAGCTCTTCAAAGCGCCCTGGCCCCTGTGGGCAGCTCTGTGGGCACAGGGCTGTGCCCCCCAGCCTCTCAGCCCCGTCGTTAGGTTTCTCGAAAGTCTGCTTAACACAGGTGGGATTTCACAGCTCCCATTGGCCACTGGAGGTCAGTCCTGAGGCTCCGGCCTGGACTCTCCCTTTAAGATAGGCATCAGGGTTTAGAATGAAACCCAGACAGAAAAGCCTGCCTTATCACAGCTCCACCTCCACATCCCAGACCTGCTGACCTGTCACCCACCTGGAACCAAAAGGGATTTAGCTGTTTCAGAAAAGGAAAGAAAAAGACTCAGGTGTGAGCTGTGGCCTGAGCTTGAATTTATTTATAAGACCCAGCCCTTCTCCCCTCTCTCTCCCAGGGTAGATGCTGCAACAACCCCATTTTCAAAAGAGAGGCTGTAGACCTGGACAGGTGAGGCAAGGTGACTCCCCAGGTCTCAGCAGCCCCCACTGGAGATGGGTTCCAGTCCCAGAGGACAGACCTGCAGCCCAGGAGCTGGGGTCCCCTGTGTCCTCAGCCCCCAGCAGCCTCTGGCCCCCACTCAGGTCACAGCCTGTGGGTAGAAGGTGGGGCTGTGCGGCCTTGCTGAGAGGTGGGAGGTGGGCCTCAAACTGGAAGCCAGATGGGTGCTGCTGCTCCCTCCTTTTAGCGCCCTGCTCCCCACAAGACACTGCCTCTCCTTGGGCAGCCCCTGAGCCCTGGGCCTGAGTCTCTCTAATGAGGGTTGTAGGCTTGGAAACAACACAGCACGCCCACAGGGCTGCTCTCTTGTAGGGAGTGGTCCATCTGGCCTGACTCAGGAGCCTGAGGCCCTCAGAGGTAGAAGGTAGATGAGCAGGGACTTCCTGTCTTGGCGCAGCAGAAATGAATCCGACTAGGAACCATGAGGTTGTAGGTTCGATCCCCAGCCTTGCTCAGCAGGTTAAGGATCTGGCGTTGCCGTGAGCTGTGGTGTAGGTTGCAGACGCGGCTTAGATCTGGCATTTCTGTGACTGTGGTGTAGGCCGGCGGCTACAGCTCTGATTTGACACCTAGCCTCCGAATCTCCATGGGTGAGGTCCTAAAAAGCCAAAAAAAAAAAAAAAAAAAAAAAAAAGAAGAAGGTAGATGAGCAGAGGCAGCAGAAAGCACAGCAAGGGACAACAGAGGGAGGGGCCCTGCCCCCAGTGGGGACACATCCGCAGTGCAGAACTGGCTACACTGTGGCCTAGACCCCACAGGATCTGAATTTCTTCAGCAAGGCAGGTCTAGTAGGGCCAGGATGTCCTAAGGGTCTGTTCCCACTTTTGCCAGTCTCCCGGCTTCTGCTACCCACTGGTCTGTTGCTGGGAGGCTCGTGGGCCTCACATGCATGAACGAAGGAGTCTGTGCTGCATGTGTCCCCAAGCCTTAAATCAGCGTTTGTCAGTTTATGCACAAGGACCCAGGGGTGGCACTTCTGCCAGAGGGAGCAGCGTAATAGTAAATTCACACATGAGGAAAATTATTACGTCCTCATTGAGCGAGGCCTGTAGATTGTAAGTTAGGACACCCATCAACTAAAAATGCGAATGGACTCTTCATAAAACTTCGTTGAGAGGGAGTTCCCCTCGTGGCTCAGTGGTTAACGAATCTGACTAGAAACCATGAGGTTGCAGGTTCGATCCCTGGCCTTGCTCAGTGGGTTAAGGATCCGGTGTTGCTGTGAGCTGTGGTGTAGGACGCAGACACGGCTTGGATCCCGTGTTGCTGTGGCTCTGGCATAGGCCGGTGGCTACAGCTCCGATTAGACCCCTAGCCTGGGAACCTCCATATGCCTCCGGAGCGGCCCTAGAAAAGGCAAAAAGACAAAAACAAACAAACAAAAAAAGACAAAAAAAAAACCAAAAACCAACTTTGTTGAGAGGATAATGTTCATCTACTCTCCATTCTCAACTGGAGATGGCGCCGTCCCCTTGAAGGGACACGTGGGATTGTGGGGAAGGGAGCCTCTTGTTATTTTATGACACAGCTTAGCCCTCAGTTATGTATTTTGCCTCCCCACATGAACTGTATGTTCCCCCTCGGTCAGTCAGCACTCTTGGTCGTAAGCAGCAGAAAAGAGTACTATTGTAAAGTGTACACAGAATTGGCAGGAGGTAGAGTCCCAAGAGAGCAAACAGGTCGAATCAGGGCAGCTCAGAAAAGAGAGCAGCGAGAAGCCCTATAATGAATGATCTGAGACCCACTCATTGGGGGGCTGGCTTTTCACACGCACCACAGCCCTGGGACACTTCTGACACCAGATGTGTGAGTTTTCCACACCAAACAATGCTCCAGTTCTCTGCAGACATCACCTGGGTATTCTGTGATGTAGCTCAATTTGACACTATCCATGTAAAGGTAGCATCAGGTCCCACAAGTTAAGGGCTCAGTCCCACAGGAGGGTCCTCCACTTCCCACACCAATTGCAAGTCCCAGGTTGTCACCTGTACTTCTGACCAACTGGCTGTAAACCAGGAGTTGCCCCAACCTCTTCGTCAGCTTCTAGCATTTGCTCAAATGGCTCAGAACGTCCAGGGACACCTTTCGTGCTTTTATTTACCAGGCAGATGAAGAGGCACACAGGGCAAGGTGTGTGGGGGGAGGTACCGCACTGCCCTGCCCTCCCTGGGTGCACCACCCTCCCAGAACCTCACCAACCTGGATGCACTTGGAACCCCTTCAGCCAGGGTTTTATGGAGGCTTCATTGCGTAGGCATGATTGATTACATCATTGGTTGTTGCTGATTAGGTCAACCTCCAGCCCCTCGCTCCTCCCCAAAGGTCAAGGATGTGGCTGAAAATTCCAAACCTCTCATCAAGTGGTTGGTTCCCCTGGGCAGCAGCTCTCCATCTTGAGTGGTTTCCAAAAGTCACTGCATTAATAGAAACTCAGGTGTGGTCGAAGGGGGCTTGTTATAAATAACAATACTCTTTTCACCTGAATGCTCTAGGGCTGTTTCAAGAACTGGAGACAGAGCTCAGATATTATAACAAAAAGCACTCCTGTTGCTTTCATCACTGAGGAAATTACACTTAGGAGCTCCGTTTCAGGAACCAGGGATAGAGATCAAATATATATTCTCTTTTTTTTTTTTTTTTTTTTTTTTTTTTTGGCTACACCTGCGGCATATGGAAGTTTTGGGGCCAGGGATTGAATCCAAGCTGGAGCTTCGACCTACACAACAGCTGCAGCAACACTGGATCCTTAACCCACGTTGCCGCAGCAAGAACTCCTATATTTCTTCTTACATCATGATATTTTACCCTCTCACAGTCCTCCGGCAGGGACGGTTTGGCTAAGACGATGCCATGTCCCCTGCCTCCAAGGCTCGACGTCCCTCCATCCTGGCCTCACACACCAGATTCAGAATCCTGGGCCGGGGCATCTGATTGGCCAAGCTCAAGTCTCATGCACAATTACCAACAAATATTAGGAATTCCTGTTGCGGCTCAGCAGGTTATGAAACTGACTGGTATCCATGAGGATGAAAGTTCAATCCCTGACCCTGCTCAGTGGGTTAAGAATCTGGCATTGCTGTAAGCTGTGGTGTAGGTTGCAGACACAGTTTGGATCTAGCGTTGCTGTGGCTGTGACGGTGGTGTAGGCCGGCAGCTACAGCTCCCATTCAGCCCCTAGCCTTGGAATTTTAGCATGGCCCTAAAAAGAAAAACAAAAAACAAACAAAAAACATCCACTGTTTCTTTATATTCTTTGGCCAACACATGGCTTATGTTAGTTACAGAAACCCAGTTCAAAGAAGCTTAAACCAAAGAGAATATATGTAGATTCTATAGTCAAGGTCAGGGAGGTTGCTTCCCAAAGGCCCACCTGGAGGCCTCTGACTATGTTGTGCCCTTGGCTTCATTTCCCAGGCAGACCCTCTTGCTGTGGTAAGTAAGCTGGGCCCTGGCAGCCCCAGGCCAGGGTGGAGCATGACCAGCTTCTGGATGGTCCTGGCACAAAACCCCAGGAAGGCTCTGATTGGCCCCATCTGAGTCATGTGACCTCCCAATGGGGATGGGAAACCTCAGAGTCACAGGGAGTGGCTTCCTCATAGGGCACAGAAATGCCCTTTCCAGGGGAGGGAAGGGACACTGGGCAGAAATCACCTCGCCTCACGTTACTGGAGGTGGAGGAGGGCCCCACGCTGTCCTCGTGATGCTGGACCGCTCTCTCTGTGCGCCAGCTCCCAGTCTTGTCACCCACGGCAGGGTCCTCTGGGGCCTGACAGCCTGTGTCCAGCACCCCGGGGTCTGGGGCAGTCCCCAGGGACAAACGGGGAAGCCCAGGTCCCCTCTGCTTCTGTGAGCAGGTGCAGCCACAGCGAGAGGGATGCGGGTAGGGAACCTGCTCTGTTTGCTCATTCATTCCATGAACGTTTAAGGAGGGCAGCATGGTGCTGAGGGCTGGGGGGCCAGAAGGTAGGGCCTGGTCCTCGCCCTCATGACGCTCAGAGTACAGGAAAAGAAACATCGAGAAAGTTCCCGGTAGAAGTGCTATAGTCTGAGAAGCCCCTGAGCCCAGTGTGATGAGCCAACCTAGAGCCAGACTGCAGGGGTTCAAATCCCACCTTCACACTTGCCACACTTAAGATTGTGGCACGTGCAGGAGGCAAATCCTACCCTGGGCAAGGGACTCGACCTCGCTGCGTCTCGGTCTCCTTATCTGTGTCACGGAGACAATGAGACAATGATAATACTTTCCTCGTAGGGGTGTTGTGAGGATTAAATGTGTTTGTGCATGTAATGCTCTTAGAACAATGCCTGGCGTGATCCGCTCTGAGTAAGCGGCAGCTAATGTTGTTGTGATGACATAACTTTTTCCCCCACATGGTCTTGTTGCCACCCCGGGGGCACACACAGCTTGGGCAAGTCCAGGACAACTTGAAGGGGGAAATCCCTGCGAACAGAGGTGGAGAGGGAGGGAAGGGCGTTCCCGGTGGAGGGAACAGCTTGTGTAAAGTCATGAGGGCTGTGAGAAGGCCTGGTATTTAGTGTTGGAAAGACTAAGCATCATGGAGAAGAAATGAGATAATTCTAGGGAAGGACCGCAGACTGGAAGGAGCAGGCAGGAGCCTGGGGATCCGAATTGGGAGAAAGTGGCTTTTGAGGTTCTTAGGAAAATGCTGGGTGAGGGAGTGAGGGAGCAAGGGCCCCCTAAGAGAGGGAGGGGAGGAGAGAGGGAGAGAGAATGGGTCACCAGCATCCTTCCTGCCCTCGGCTCCCATCTAGGAAGTGGATTTGGAAGTTGTCCAAGTGGACAGATGAGGTCACAGTGAGATGAAGTGTTGGTGCAATGACTGGGCTGCACCCACCTGGCTCCCTCAGCAGCCAGGGGAATTAGCTCATGGCTGGCACGGCCTCCTTCATGGGAGCCACCATGGGCCCAAAGGGAGCCAGGAGTGTGTTTAAGCAGCAGTCCCTGTGTTCAGCACAGGTCCCAGGCACTGGTTGCTGTAGAAAGGGCAGCGCGCCCTCGGGAGCTGTCTTCTGCTTGGGGAATGTCACGTCCCTCTGCAGCCCAGTGGCCTGCCTGGCGGGGCAGGCCTGGGCCTGGTGGCATTACCGTCTGGCCTTGTTTTTCCTGATGCCCAGGTCCAGGTCTGGCTGTGTCCTGTGGCTTCCCTTCTCAGGTGCTCTGCCTTTGCCAGGTCCCCGGGGAGTGTCCCTTTGTCTAGGGTTTCCTGTAGGCCAGGCACTGTTAAGGGCTCCCTATTTGTCACTTTACCCACTTTTCTTTTTAGCTTTTTAGGGCCATACCTGTGGCATATGGAAGGTCCCAGGCTAGGGGTTGAATCGGAGTTATAGCTGCCAGCCTACATCACAGGCGCAGCAACAGCAACGTCAGATCCAAACTGTGTCTTTGACCTATACCACAGCTCATGGCAATGCCGGATCCTTAACCCATGAGGTTAACCCACGTGGGATCCTTAACCCACGTGGGATCCTTAACCCAAGAGCAAGGCCAGGGAATCGAACCTGCATCCTCATGGATACCAGTCGGATTTGTTTCCTCTGGGGAACTCCCTCACTTTACCTTTGAAACCACCTGTGAAGTTGACATTATCACCCCCTGGGCCGACTTTGAGAGCAAGGCTTCAAGAGGGAGAGACCCAGGCAGCCCGCAGGGCCCTGTGCTTGGGTTCATGTTCCACTCTCACCGTCTTGAAATTCATAATACTTTTTAATACGGGGCCCTGGCTCCATTCTGCACCAAGCCCAGCAAATGATGTAGCAAATCCTGGTTATCCCCATTTCTCAGGAGAAGACGCAGAAGCACAGGGCGGTCATGAAGCCACACGCCCAAGACCAGAACTGGGCCCCTGGGGGTCTGACTCTGAGGCCCACGCCCTCTGGAGCAAAAAGGGGCTGATCCAAGTTCTTTAACCTTCCCAGCCTTAATTTTCCCATTTGTGCAATGGGGGGATCCCACCTGTTACGCAGGGCTGCTGTGAGTCTCTGAGTGTATGGATGTACTTTATACACTCGCTAAGGCTTGGCCATCAAGTATCAGCATCAGCTGACTCCCAGCTCAGGGCACTTCTATGAATGCCTCCAGGTCATCCTGTGTAGATCTCTGAATTGATTTAGATCTTTGCTGAACTGATTTAGAAACCGCTGATTAAAATAAGCGGAGTTCCCATCGTTGCTCTGTGGTAATGAACCCAATTAGTATACATGAAGTTGTGGGTTCGATCCCTGGCTCAGCTCAGTGGGTCAAGGATCCGGAGTTGCCGTGAGCTGTGGTGTAGGTTGCAGATGCAGCTCAAATCCCACGTTGCTGTGACTGCAGTGTAGGCAGGGCACACCGAATCGACCCCTAGCCTGGGAGCTTCCACATACCATGGGTGCAGCCCTAAGAAGACAAAAATAAATTTAAAAATTACAAAATAAAATAAGCTCCCCTCCCCAGGAGGCAGCCACATGAAGGCTGTGGTAGCTGTTTCCTACCCCAGAAGGAAGACCCTTCCGAATGAACGGGACTCCCTCTGCAGGGAGTGTACAGCTGGGGGAAAGCAGTGGGGGTGGGGTGGGCGGCAGTCCTCCCAGCAGCTGCTTCGGCTCACAGATCCCAAGCAGCATCTGCAATTATATCTTCTCCAATCGCTGGACATTTCCAGCGCTCCCCTGTCAGAGGGAGAAGCCCTGTAGGGTAAAATCACTCTGGGCACCCTCCAAACAGACTCTGGCACCTCAGCAAAGAGGCAGACGGCGCCTGAGAGAGGCCTCAGACGGCAGCTCATAAGTCTTTAGATTTGGAGAGATTCTTTTGTTGTTGTTGTTATGTATATCCCTTGAGCAGGAACTCTGGGACTCTGTCTTTTTATTATTATTATTATTATAGTTGATTTACAATGTTCTGTCCATTTCTGCTGTACAGCAAAGTGACCCAGTTATACATATACATACATTCTTTTTCTCATATTATCCTCCATCATGTTCCATTACAAGTGATTGGACATCGGTCTGTGCTATAGAGCAGGACCGCATTGCTTATCCACTCCAAATGCAAACTCCCAATCCATCCCACTCCCTCCCTCTCCCCCTTGGCAACCACAAGTCTGTCCTCCATGTCCACGAGTCTGTTTCTTCTGGGACTCTGTCTTCTTGATGAGCTATGGGTTTCTTTTTTTTTTTTAATTTTTTACATTCATTTATTTTTTTATTACTCAATGAATTTTATTACATTTATAGTTGTACAATGATCATCACAACCAAATGTTATAGCATTTCCATCCCAAACCCCCAGCGCATCCCCCGACCCCCCAACCTGTCTCAGCAAGCCTGGTGGCACCTACAGCTGGACCATCTGATCCCAAGTCTAGGGTTTCTGTCTCAAAACCAGTGATTCTCAACCCTGGTCATTTCTGACCACCCAGGGAGCTTTACAATACGCTGATGCCTGAGTCTGGCGCAGACTAACTGAATCAGGACCCCCGGGACAGGTCTGGGACCCAAGTTTGTGGAAGTCCCTCAGGATTCTCATTTGTGCAGCTGAGGGGTGAAGTCTGGGTTTCTCTTCCATCAGTTGGAGTGGAAGATTGCTTCTCCTTCCCGGGGCTAGGCTCAGAGATTTCCCTCTGGAAAAGTGCCATTGCAGGAAGGGTCACAGAAACTATCCAGAGAGAGGCAAGCTCAGCTCTTCTCCAGTAGCTCCAAGCCCGGTGGGAGAGGAGCCCACAGCTTCCTTCGTGGCCCAGCCTGGGTTCTGATATTACCCCGCCCACAGTGGCCCGAAGTCCTGTTCCCATCACTTCAAGACAAGCAATCACAACTCTTAGTCTCATTTTTTTCTTCTCTGGCACGTATAGGTCAATAAAAATCTCTTCCTTCTGCCTCCTCTCCACACCAAGGGTGGCGTCCTCTCCAGGCTGCAAAGGTTGTTTTTTGGGTTTTTTTTTACGTAAACTTTATCTTGGACATTGTTCCACACCAATTCCATCTCTATAGTACAGATTTTTAAAGCTCACCCCAAAAGCCAAGGGGTCCTCTTCATGACCCTAGTGAAACATCTCCCACTCTGATGGCTGCTGGTGCCCACCTGCCAGATCCCGTGGAATGTGGAGGTTGGGAGCCTGGGCCTAATTCCGGCTCAGTTACTTCTCTACCCTGAGGCTCCACATTATGCAGCAGGGGCCCAACCCCTTCCCTGGAGATGGGAAGACCAAGTCAGATTCGAGAATGGCAGCCCTGGCCTGGGAGGCCATGCCATGTGGGCATTTTAGGGGAAGGTGAGAGCCCTCTTTCTAGAATGGTGAGTCATGGCCTAGCTCTATTTAACAATCCAGCCATGTGCAGTCAGCTCTCCCCTCAGCGGCTGCAGGTTGATCTGCTTCCTCCTCTGACGGGGTGAGGTAAGGCATTGTTCTTGGAAAAAGAAGCTGAGAGTGTACAGGAGGGCTGGTGCCTAGGGCAGGGCTGGGGTGGGCGGGGTGGGGCAGGGTCCGCTGTCCCTGGGCCCCAGGCTCACTTGAGTCTGCTTACCAGTATCTGCATGGAGACCCCCACCTTCTACTCCAGGCAGCCTCAGATCAGAGTGACCTGAGCCTCAGAATCAGACACCCAGCCCTGTCCTTGCCAATTGCCGAGAGCTCATGGATAAGTCATTTAACCTCTGGAGATGCAGGGTCCTCATGTGTAAAATGGGGATAAAACCCAGCAATTACAGGAGTTCCCATCGTGGCGCAGTGGTTAACGAATCCGACTAGGAACCATGAGGTTTCAGGTTCAATCCCTGGCCTTGCTCAGTGGGTTAAGGATCCGGCATTGCTGAGGCTGAGGTATAGGCTGGTGGCTACACCTCTGATTAGACCCCTAGCATGGCAACCTCCATATGCCACTGGAGTGGCCCTAGAAAAGGCAAAAAAAAAAAAAAAAAAAGACAAAAAAGATACAACCAGAAAAACAAACAACCCCCCCCCCCAGCAATTACAGACTAGCAACAAGTATTAGATAATAGAGGTGGAATCATTGCATAAATGGTGAGACATTGAACAAAGTATTGACTAATTCACTTTTCTGCCTTGACGTGGGGTGTTGAAACGGCCTCTCCTGTACCAGTAGTCAGCACCCCTTCCACTGAACCTCTCTGAGCCTCCATGGCCCCTCCCGCCTCATTAAGGGGAGGGATCAGCATTGACACAGTTCCAATCCTTCCTGCAGGCCTCACACCAGCCAGCAGCTTCTCACCGCCTGCCCTTCCCCACAAGGAAGGGGCTCCAGCCCGAATCCCCGCCCATCTCCGATTTGCCTGCACCTCCTCCAGCACCGATAGATCTTCTTGGCAGAGCTGCCCCCAAAGATTCCTGCTAACACTTGTCTGGTCCTGCCTCTTGCAAAGCATGGCACCCACAGTGCTCCAGGAAGCATCTTAAATCCCACTTGCTGGCAGCTGTGGCGGGGGACGCCCTGTGTGGCTCATCCTCCGTCCCTTTGGACTCTGGGAGCTGCACGCATCCTAGCGATGCCCTCGGGAGCCTTGGCCCCAGCTGGATGAGACATTCCAGAGCCGGATCTGACCTTGCCACCCAGCAAGACTCCCACGCTGCCCTCCCCCACCTCCCCGGCAGACCCTAGGATGTCGGTGCCCCAGGTCCAAGTAGAAGAAGCGGTGTGTGGGGAAGAAGGGCCAGCAGAAGCAGCCCCACCTCCCGATGACCACCTCCGGAGCCTGAAGGCCCTCACAGAGAAACTGAGGCTGGAGACCCGCAGGCCCTCCTATCTGGAATGGCAGGCCAGGCTGGAGGAGCAGACCTGGCCCTTCCCGAGGCCGGCAGCCGGGCAGCGGGGCTGTGCAGAGAAGGAGGCCGTGCTCCCCCCGAGGGCACCTGGGCAGCATCCCCCACCTAACAGGCGTGCCAGCCAGGATGACGAGCCCCAGGCCACGGGCAGGCTGGAGGGCTTCGAGAGCATTGACGAAGCTCTAGCATGGCTCCGGAAGGAACTGGTAAGTGGCTGTCCCTCCAGGAAGCCCCAGAAAAGATGCCATTCTCTCTGTCTCTGCCTCGACCCCTCTGTCCCCATCTCTCCCCATCCCTACACCTCCCTAATGCAGTTTCCTGTGTAGTTAAGGGTTGGCCTCGTTACTATGTGGGTACATGGGATCCATGTATGTGTCCGGTGACCCATAAGCACTGGTGCTTATGAAGAACTTGAGCCCATGTTCTGAAGGTGTCTCCAGCCTTCCCTGATGCCTCCTGGCATCAGAGTCTCATATTCTCCTTCCTGACTGCCAAGGGGGCTCCTGGACAGTGACTGCTCCTCTTCCTCTTTGAAACCCTCTCACTCTGCCACTCACCCAAGTTGCCAGCCACTCCTATGACCCCTGGTTCAGCAGCCACCCTCCCTGTGGTGCTATGCTGGGCAGCAGGGCTGTGTGGGGTGAGCACAGGGCCGCCACTGCTCTATGGAGCTCGGGCTCAGCCCAGCAGTGAGTGTCCACCAGTACTGAGGGGTAGAGAGCTGTCCTGGGTGGCATGGCTGATCACGCCTGGCTGCAGTAAAGGTCGGAGGCTGGATATGAAATTGCCCATAAGCTGGGGTTGGGGGCATTCAGGTGGAGTAAGTGTGAGCAATGGGTGTGCGCAGGGGAGCCAGGGCCGGAGGCTTGAGCTTTTTCCTGCCCACAAGCACAGCAGGCTCCCATCAGTGGCAAAGCTCAGCACATGAGAAGGGAGTGGGCGGGCAGATCTATATGCCCATTGCCCAGGGGAGTCACCCATTCCAACATGGTGGCATCTCAGCAGAGCCAGGCATGGCTTTAATCACATGCTCTCACTCCTGCCCCACCTGCCCCACTCTTTGTGGCCCAGGCCACACTGGGCCAGTCAGGCTACTCTGGCCACAGGGGAACCAGCAATCAAGGACCAAGAGCCATCAATGACTCCTGGGTCCACAGGGTAGGCAGAGGCCTGCCTGGTTTGTTTGGCAGAATCCTAAAAATAAATCCCCTCCGGGGCCTGGAATTTCTCGTGCGTTAAGATGAATAATTGGGACCAGGAGAGGGGGGCTCAGGGATTCAGGTATCTGAGATGTCTTTTGGGGGTTTAATCTTTGATGTTTAGACTGTTTCTCAAAACACACCCCTCCACTGTCACCATGTCTGTCATGGTCACTGGAGTGTGAGTTACTGGCACAGAAGGTGGGGCCCCTGGGGATTCGCTGTGTATCCAGACTCTCATCACCACTGGCTGCACCTGGAGTGTGTAAGAGGTGAGGACGGATGGACACACAGCAGCCAGGACAGACCCTGGGAGCTGCTCTTTAAATCCTTGAGGCTTGGAGTTCCCATTGTGGCTCAGCCGGTTAAGAACCCAGCTAGTATCCTTGAGGATGCAAGTTCCATCTCTGGCCTCGCTCAGTGGGTTAAGGATCTGGCGTTGCCACAAGCTGTGGTATAGGTCTCAGACACTTCTTGGATCTGGTGTTTTGTGTGCTGTGGCTGTGGCGTAGACCTGAAGCTGCAGCTCTGATTCGATCCCTGGCCTGGGAACTTCCATGTGCCACGTGTAGGGCGGTAGAAAAAAAAAATCCTTGAGGCTGAACTGTTTTGATTTGTTTTCATAAAGAGGAACAAACATTATTCCTGTTAATCAAGAATTCAATTTGTTGGCTTTGGGTTCATTTGAGGTTTGATTGCTTCTGGGAATGGAGGCTTTTACTTCCTAAGGAAGCTGCAAGGCTGGTGGGTCCCCGTTTGGGGTGGAAATCAGACGGATTCGCTCTGTGTGAACCGGGAGGGCATCTCCAGAGTTGTCCAGCTCGTCCTCCAGTTGAGAGCCACCTCCCCACGGGCTGGCTGTGTATTAGACTCACTGGGAAGCCTTGAAATCCCCAGTCCTAGACCACACCTGAGACCAGTCAAAGCAATATCCGGGGTGGGACCCAGCCATCCGGAGTTTTTAAAGCCATTCTGAAAGTGCAGCCTGGGTTGAGGACCATTGCTGTCGATCTACGGGCCCTGCTCTTTTTTCTTGCCGAGCCCGTTGCAAGCGAAACAGCACGAGGTGCCCCCGCCAGAGTGTGCTGGCTGAGAGGAGGAAGGTGGGCCAGTTAAGGACAACTCTGGGTGACATACAGAGTCACACTGCACAGGCAGGGAAAGGAGTGTCAGTCGTCAGGACTGATGTGTTGTAAACAAGGACAGGGCATATCAGCATTACCCATAACGCTTGATGTTTGCATAGTTTCTACTTTCCATGCCATTTCTCTGTGCTACCAAGGGTGGGTGATAATAGTAGTAATACCAAGATTTATTATGAATTGAGCGATTACTGTGTGCCAGGGACTTCCCATGCATGACTTACCTCTTCTGGGTATCACATCTGCTTCCTGTTACCCCATTTTGCAGAAGAGGAAACTGAGGCTCAGAGAGGCATGTAGCCATAAGCAGGAGGGTAGAAATTTGAATAGTAGTCCATCTAGTCGCATGGCCCAGGCTCTTCTTAGCCACCGTACTACAGAGTGTCTTCCAAAGGCAGTTGGTTTTGCTCTGTGATTCCTAAAAATGTAAGTTCACAAAGACGTCCTCAGTCAACAGGACGTGGGGGGGGTGGGTGTAGGGAGAAATAAGGTTGATGAGGGGCCAGCCCTCACGCCGCCATCGCTTTGATTCCTGCAGCAGGCCTGTGCGATCATTGTTGCTGTCTCCACTTTACAGATGAGTAAACCGAGGCTCCTAGAAGTCAGATGACCTGCCTAGAATTAAAGGACTAGTACGTGGTGAACTCAGCCTTCACCAGAGAGAGCAGAGCTTTGTGGAGGGGGCAGGGGGTGAGCCTGGAGCAGCAGCCCTCCCACAGGGCCCCAGCAGACATGCCTCCTGGGCTGCAGGTAGAGAAACTCTCAAAGCAGCGACTCTCAAACTCTAATGGGAAGATTCTGATCTTGTTAACATGATTCAGAGTCTGATCCTCCAGATCTGGGAGAGGGTCGTTGATTCCAAATTTCCAGCAAGCTCCAAGGTACTGCTACAGGGCTGTCCACAGACCACACTTTAAGAATCAAGGACTGAAAGGCAGGCAGGACTGGCATCAGGGAACCAAGCAGGGACTTTGAGGAAAGCCCCAGGGGTCCCCCAGCCTGTGCCCTAAACCCCATCCCTGCTGTCACTGCCTGCTGGGCTTGGGGGGTTCTGGGGATGAAGTCACGGCGGCCCACGTCAAGCGGTGCAAGAGCCAAATTGGTTCAGAAGACTCTAAGTCTGAGATCAGAGCAGCCCAGATGCAGATCAGCCGGCAAGCCAACTGAAACCTGCAGTTCCGCCTGCTTCCCAGATTAAACAGCAACAATAGCAGCCTATAAAATCCTTTGATTGACTTGAAAGCGGAATTGAACATTTGATCCACACGCCCAGCTTCCTGCTAAGTCTCAGTCAAAACATTAAACTTCATGCTATTGTTTCTCCAATTCGTCATCTGTGAACTCAGTGAAGGTGTCATTAAAAATTAACCTATTTTTAAAAAATAACCTTTGTTTTATTTGAGTCCAGAGTCAAGTGTTCTCTGTACCTGGACAGACTCTCACTGCTGATTTGTCAGGCTCATAAGCAAACTGATCTTTTCTCCTGATATGGCCAAGGAAACAGATTAAAAGTGCATAATTCAGGAGTTCCCGTCGTGGCGCAGTGGTTAACAAATCCGACTAGGAACCATGAGGTTGCGGGTTCGGTCCCTGCCCTTGCTCAGTGGGTTAACGATCCGGCGTTGCCGTGAGCTGTGGTGTAGGTTGCAGACGCGGCTCGGATCCCGCGTTGCTGTGGCTCTGGCGTAGGCAGGTGGCTACAGCTCCGATTCAACCCCTAGCCTGGGAACCTCCATGTGCCGCGGGAGCGGCCCAAGAAATAGCAACAACAACAACAACAACAAAAATAAAAAATAAAAAAAAAAATTAAAGTGTGTAATTCAGGAATTCCTGTTGTGGATCAGTGGGATGAGGACCCGACCTTGTCTCTATGAGGATGCAGGTTCAATCCCTGGCCTCGATCAGTGGGTTAAGGATCTGGCATTGCTGTGGCTGTGGTGTAGGTCGGCAGCTGCTGTTCTGATTTAATCCCTGGCCCAGGAACTTCCATATGCTGCAAGTGCAGGCGTAAAAAGAAAAAAATAAAATAAAAAATAAAAATCTGTAGTTCAGCCAGCCGAGCTTATCCAAGGAGCCATGGATGTAGCCCTCGAGGTGCTTATCAGTGCTGACTCTCCTAGGGGCAGGCGACGCCAGGCCTGGGAGGACAGGCCGTCCACCCCTGCCTCCTGAGAGGCCAGCTCAAAGGCCGAGAGTAACTGCCTGAACCTTGTCTCCAAGGCCAGGGAGGAGCCTAGCAGCTCCCTCAGGGTCCACTGTCCCTCTCAGCTGTCACCACAGTGAAAGCAGTGGTCATCCCCAACACTCCCTGCAAGTAGAAGGTTTTCCTTCATTTTCAGGTGTTGGGGGTATAAAGAAGGTGGGAAGCCTCAAACCCTGTTGGCAGTGCTCCTCCAGCCAGAAGGCCCAGCCTTGGGCTCCATGAGTAAGCAGGGCAGGTGTCACCATCCGGCCGTGGCAGGCACGGCTGCCGTCTCTGTACTCAGCAGCTACCAGACACCTGACTCCCCAGGCTGAGGCCAAGCCTCACTTTCTGGAGAGACTGACTTAGAGCTGGTGAAGTGGCTTCTGCAAGTCTGCTTGATCCAGGCTGTGCCCGTTGCCAGAGGTCACAGCCTCCAGCTTTCCACCTGCAGGGTGGCCTCGCTAGGTAGCCAGGTGGCCTGGAGTGGGTGGGGACGCTGCTTCAGGAAGGGGTGACCTAGAAAGGGCACAGCCCTGAAGCTGTGAACTCAGCTTTTGTGACAGGACCTGTCATAAGCCTCTGCATTTGATCACTGAGCTTGCAGCCCCAGAGGAAAAGGATGCTCTCTTCTGCGCCTCTCTTCAATCCTGCTGAAACCTTCCCCTTGCCAACCTAAAGGACAAAGAAACGGGAGAGATCTTCTACTTGGCTCATGAACTAAAACCAAAACAAAATGTTCCAGCTTCTTAAGGCGCTATCTTGGTGGCAAGATTTCCTGGGCGTCGGCAGATATTTTTCTTTTAGCCTCACGTAGGTGTTTGATCCCCATAGACAGACCCCCCAGAAAGGTGTTTATGGTTGCTCAGAAAAGGGAAAAGAAACCTGACAAGTTTTAATACGTCCAAGGCCTGCCGTGGCAGGAGCTCCTGGACCCAGCTGGCTTGTCTGTGGCCGCAGCTTGGTTCCAGCCTCTCCTGGTGAACATTTTCCTGCCTGTGCTGCCCTCTTGACAAGCACAGGACTGGTCCAGATACAGCTCTCTGAGGCCAGTGATGTCCATTGCTACTGAATGATAGCGGCCAAATGGCATTTGACTGTCAGTGAGTGTCTTGTGATGGGGATGGAGATGGGAGATGTGAAGGTGATAACCCTGTTAATCCCACCCAGCCAGGGAGCACATTATGGTCCCCAAAGCACTTTTACGTAGAGTATCTAAGAGAGAAGCCTGGGAGGAATTTGCTATTCCCATTTTTCCAATGAGAAGACTGAGGCTCAGAAAGATGATGAGCCCGAGGGTCAGAGAGGTTAAATGACTTGCCCAAGGTCGTACATAAGGATGTGGCTGAGCCAAGACTCAGACACGCAGCTCCTGGCTCTGGACCCAGATCTCTTTCCTCTGTACTGGGCACAGGGGCTCACATCGAATGTTCAAGTCAGTGGGGCCATGAGTTGTCAAGAAGCCTGCATTTAAAATCCTCCTGAATAATGTTACAATCTCCCCCAATTTCTTTTTTTTTTTTTTTTTTTTGTCTTTTGTCTTTTTGTTGTTGTTGTTGTTGCTATTTCTTTGGGCCGCTCCCGCGGCATATGGAGGTTCCCAGGCTAGGGGTCCAATCGGAGCTGTAGCCACCGGCCTACGCCAGAGCCACAGCAACGCGGGATCCGAGCCGCGTCTGCAACCTACACCACAGCTCACGGCAACGCCGGATCGTTAACCCACTGAGCAAGGGCAGGGACCGAACCCGCAACCTCATGGTTCCTAATCGGATCCGTTAACCACTGCGCCACGACGGGAACTCCCCAATTTCTTTCTAATTATTGCAATTATCCATATGGGAAGATGAGGGGAAATGTTTAAAATGATTTTTTTAATATATTACAAAAATTTTTTAATTAAAAAAATGAAAATAATAAAAACAGTTTCTGGAATATAAATAAAATAAAATAAAATCCTGCTGATTTCAGACTGGGACACGTGTTGAGGGTAACAGAGTTATTGGCAATGCCTCATGACAACTTCATGGCAGGGACGGGGGCAGCCATGCCTGGTCCATGATGAGGGTTATAACTTGCTCAGAGCCAGCCAGGAGGGTGCTGGCTGAGCTGGGGGTGGGGAGGGGGGGTGTTTGTTTTGTGCTTTTTAATTTTATGGCCACACTCTGGAATTTCCCAGGCCAAGGATTGGACCCAAGCCACAAAGGCAACCTTTGCCACGGCTGCCGTAATGCCAGATCCTTTAACTCAATGTGCTGGGCTGGGGATTGAACCCACAACCTCTGTAGCAATCTGAGCCACTGCAGTTGGATTCTAAACCCACTTCGCCACAGCAGGAACTCTACTGGGTTTTGATACACAAGAGTTTCTAGCCCAGGCATCCCTTTGCCTGAGGCTAGGTCTTCTCTGTGTAGCTGGGGCTTTCTGCTCCATCCACTCCTGCAAGAAGAAGACTGCCTCGTTCATCTGGCCAGATGCTGCCCTTTGGTAGTTACTAAAGAATTGATTAAACAAAGGAGCCTGCAAAGGAGATACTCCAAGACACCAATAATCCTTAGCTCTGGGAGCTGCTATTATTCTTAGGAATTTGCTGTAGTTTCTGCAATTTCTAAAATAGAAATATGTATGGTTAAGGGAGAAGAAAGATGATAAGAGACAAAAGAAAGTAAAGAACCAAGCTCCTCCCCATCTTGCTCGTATAACTGGTTCCCGTGTCTTCCCTCGTAGCCTCCAGATTAAATAAGGCATGGACTCTCCTAAAATAAGATTGAAAATGAGGCCTGCCTCCCCAGACATTCCCCACTCAGTGTGAGAGCAGGGGGATGAAGGTGACTCCAAATTAGGAGATCCTGCCTGCTTTCCTTCTCTTGGCCAAGGAGATGGAAGAGGGAAGGAGAGGTCTGATGGCTGCACTTAACCAGAAGAATAGCGCCGGGCGGTCCTAGGGCTAAAAGAGGCAGAGTTTCCCTCTAATCCCTCCCTCTGTTCCTTCAGTATGAGCAGTGTTCACTGAACAGCTGGGCTTAGGTGCTGATGTGAGTGGGGCCAAGGTGACTGGGACAGGGCTTCAGAATTTAGGGTTCCCCTCTGTGGGTCAGACAGACACGTAAACAGTGACACCATGTGACAAGAGCTATGCTAAAGGTATGATATAGTTCCCAAAAGCCTTGGGGAGTGAGGCCCAGGTCCAGCATTCATTGTGCGCCAGGCACAGAGGATTTTGAAATGAACCGGAAGGGAGTTCCTATTGCAACTCAGTGGCTTAAGAATCTGATATAGTGTCTGCGGGGATACGGGTTTGATCCCCAGCTCTCTCAGTGGGTTAAGGATCTGGCCGCAAGCTGTGGTGTAAGGTCACAGATGCTCCTCGGATCCAGTTTTGCTGTGGCTATGCAGCAGACCAGCAGCTGTAGCTCCAGCTCGAACCCTAGCCTGGGAACTTCCATTTGCCGCAGGTGTGGCCCTAAAGAGAAAAAAAAAAGAATGGAATTAACCAAAGGGAAGTTCACATCCCTCACTTCCTCAGCAATAAATCCACGTCTCCAAGTGTGATTGACAGTAGGCATCTCCTTATCCCCTCCCATTCACATTCTCCTAATAATTAACACCCAGCTCCTGTGATGGGCACCATCCCAGCTGTCATAACTACCCTCTGTGCTAGTGTGTAGTGACTGTTGGATCAGGCATCAAAAGGGATGGGGAAAAAACAGATCCCTCCCTACCTGCCGTGGAAATTCAGATGCCTAAGGGTGGGACGTCATATGTGCCTGCAGGTGATTCTAATGTGACTGGGCCATTAGCTGGTCACAGGTGGGGTTGGCAGAGCATAGTAACATAGCATTGTAACTAGATTAAATTTCCAGTCCAGTTCTACCACATCCAGGCTGCGTGAATTTAGGAAATGAAGTTAACGTGGCCCTGGGTTTTGTCACCATGAAACGGGGATGATGAATCCCTGCCTGGCAGGGTGCTGTGATGGGTCAGTGAGGAGGGCAGAAGCAGGGGCAGAGGGCAGCTGTTGGGTCCTGAGATGGTCAGGCACTATGTCACGCACATTTCTGTGTCCCACGTCATTGAATAGTGCGCTCTTTTACAATGGGCACTATTACCCCCATTTTGAGGATGAGAAAACTGAGGTAAAGAGACGTGCTAAAGATCAACCAGCAGAGCAGGGATGGGAACCCAGATCTGCTGGCCTCAGAACCCCGGCTACACAGCCAGTGGCTTCCAAGGCCAAATGAGGTGAAGGCATGTCATGTTTGATGAGGTTTAATATTCATTCAACACACAGTCTCTACTCCTGTACGCCAGCATTTACACAGTTCTGCACTCTTTCCAGGTGCGCCCCTTCCCCAATGCAAAGACCGGGTCTGGGGGCACCCAGGCCCTGAAACCTGTAAACTAACACTCCCTGTGTTTTACAGGCTTTAGATCCACCCCGGCCCTGGGGCTCCGCCAGGGGCCGAAAAGCCAGATACTGCTGTGCATTTGGCGGCCTTGTCCCCCGGGCTCAGGCCTGAGCCAGGTGCAGCCAGAAAGCTAACAAAAGCCAGGGAAAGGCCGCAGAGACTCCCTCAAGGCAACTAAGGCCTTGGCAGCAGAGAGGCGGCTTCCAGGTCTGCACTGAAGGCCTGCCACTCAGGAGGCACTGCTCTCAGCCCCAAGCCAGGCCAGGCCAGGCCACAAGATCCTCGGGAACCCGGGAGGTGGGGGCCCAGGTGGCAGTTGCCCTGACTTCTTGGCCCACCACCAGCTCCCCCATTCCCAGAGCAGATCCAGGGACTGAGGAGGCAGGTTCCAGGGTCACTGAGTGTGAAATGACCAGAGAGCAAATGGTCTAACTCGCAGCTGGAGGGTGTGGCAGAGACCAGATTTGCTTCATCTCCTTCTGAGGCACAAGCAGCAATCTGCGTACAGAAACTGCAGGTGGGAGTTCCTGTTGTGGCTCAGCAGGTTAAGAACCCGACTAGTATTCATGGGGATGCGGGTTCCATCCCTGGCCTCTCTCAGTGGGTTAAAGATCCAGCGTTGGTGTGGGCTGTGGTGTAGGTCAGCTCGGATACAGCTCGGATCCCATATTGCTGTGGCAGTGGTGTGAGCTGGCAGCTGTAGCTCCAATTAGACACCTGGCCTGGGAATTTCCATATGTGACATGGCACATGCAGCCCTAAAAGCCAAAAAAATAAAAAAATAAAAATAAAAGAAGAGAAAAAAGAAAAAGAAACTTCAGGTGCAGGGGCACCTTAATTACTCAGATGAGCCGGCTTCCACGGCTCCCTCCCTGGGGCAGTGGAGTTACTTCCCAGCTCTTGGGCAGCCAGAGTTACCGATTGGTTCAAGGGCTCCCTCAACCTGGAATGTGAAGCTCCCAGCCCATCGGTTTCCCAGCAGGGAAGCCCAGAACCCAAGAAAACTCTAGAAGTCCCCACCCAGGTGCCCCAGGGGTCCTCTGAGGGCTCTCTAAGGAGGCCAGGTGTCAGGCCCTGGTCGTTCACCTTTAACTGTGGCCCTGGCCAGAGCTGATCTCCAGGCAGTCGCGTATTGAAGTGCAGTTCCTGCCTGTGACAGCGAGTGCTTCCTGCAGGTGCAAGTGCAGAGGTATTGCAAGGCACTTGCAGCAGAGCATGAAATGTTGGGGTGTCTCCCCTCTGTCCACTTTCTCGCCCAGAGACATCCCTGAAGACGAGGTGAGGGAGCCAGCCCTCCCTGCCGTCTTGCTGGGGGGGCTCCATGGGAATAGCTGCGCCGTGGGCCCCACTCCAGCAACCTAACACAGGGGGTCAGGGTGGGGCACCATCCAGGGACCAGCTGTTGGCCGGCCGTACTTGGTAAAATGTGCAGAGTGACACAGGTGCTAAGTGTGAGCGATCACCCCCAAGCGTGTGGGAAGCACCGGTTGATGACTAGCTCTGCTCCAGGCAATTGAAGAACAAAGGAGAGTCCAGAACTCCCTAAACCTAGTATGAGAGAGGAGTCTTGTAGGAAGTAACAAAAAAATAATGGAATGCTTAGCTCTGACTATGCAGAAGAGATAAAATGGAGCTCATATTTGGGAACTCCATGTCCTGTACCAAGTGTCTTATATATGTTTTATTGAGTTAGTTATAATCATGCCTACTTCACAGATGAGGAAGTTGAGGCTTAGCCAGCTTGAGCAACTTGCCCGACATCACACACCCACGAGTGGTAGAGAAGGACTTAGAACCCACAAGTTGATGCTCTTTTCATTCTACTCCAGGCCTCTCTGCAGTCCTGGAGGGCAGCTTGGGTGTGAAAGTCAAAGGTGCTTTTCCTAGGATTGCCCTGGCTGTGGAAAATCAAGACCTGCCTCTGGGGGGATTTCATTCTTCATTCATTCATTCATTCATTCACAGAATGGCTTTTAAGCACCATACCTGATCTCTGCTGGGTGTTTACCATCTGGTGGGGAGACAGTCAATGCTGTGTGAATGTAGAAGGAGCCCGTGGGAGGGGTGCCACCTACCTGTAGGGATGTGGGAAAGGGCTGAGCTAGGCCTGAGGATGATGGAGTAGGAAGGACTGGTTCTGGGGGAGGGGACCCAGACCCAGCGTGGCTGCCAGGAGTGGCCAGGGGCTCGGGATGGGAGGAAGAGAGCCAGGAGGGCGGGTTGTACCTTTGAAAGGTTTGAAGTAGGGGAGAGACCTGACCCCTGGCCTCTTGAATGCAGGCTGAGTGCAGAGAGTGGAGGAAGCCCAGAAGGAGACGGCCCAGGAGGCTGAAGGAGCAGAGTGAGGGGTGAACTGGGTGTGCTTTCCCGGCCTGACAACAGCACCCGCCTTCCTTCTCTCACTTCCAGGCACAGAAAGAAATCCTTTCTTGGGTGGACGATTTCCAGGGCTCCCTTAGGTCAGGAATGCAGTCTTCTGAGGAGGAGGGAAGCCAATGAGCATCCCCTTTCCACGAAGGGGTCACATCACCTGCCAGAGCCACTCATGGCCTCATGGGCTGGTCTGGGACTGTCTCAGTCCACTCAGGCCACTGCAGTGATATCTCAGACTGGGAGGCTGATAAAACACACAGCACCAGCCATCACAGTTCTGGAGGCTAGAATCTGGGATCCGGGCCCTCTTCTGAGTCAGACTGCAATGTGTCCTCACATGATGGAAGAGGTAAGGGAGCCCTGTGGGGTCTTTTTTTTTTTTTTTTTCCCTTGTGTTTTAGGGCCACCTCCAAGGCATATGGACATTTCCAGGCTAGTGGTCAAATTGGAGATACAGCTGCCGGCCGACACCACAGGCACAGCAACATGGGCTCCAAGACACATCTGTAACCTACACCACAGTTCACGGCAACACCAGATCCTTTACCCATTGAGTGAGGCCAGGGATGGAACCTGCATCCTCAGGGATACTAGTTGGATTTGTTTCTGCTGTACCACAATGGGCACTCCTGTGGGGTCCTTTATATGAGGGCACTAATCCCAAACCTGGGGGCTCCACCCTCATGACCTCATCACCTCCCAAAGGCCCTACCCCCTAAGATCAACACCTTTGGTGAGGACACAGCTATTCGAACCAAAGCAAACTAGAACCCAGTGCCTCTGGGGACAGACCTGGGGGCTTTCAGATGTATCACCCCATCCTTTCCAAAGATCAGCCTCACCTGTGAAGGTGGCAGCTTAGCCTAGGACCTTCTAAGTTTGAAAAGCAAAGACCCTATGGTATAGTATGTAGAGCTTGACTCTTGCCATAAGGGAGCCCCGGGGGTGGGGGTGGAGAAACATGAAGCACATCCTGCTCTCTGTCTTGGCTCTGCTCTTTCCCTTCCAGCAGATGGTGGCTCCAGGGAGAGCAAGAGAGCCCCTGAGAAGGGCACGGCCATTCAGGGGAATCATCTCCTGCCCGGAGGGTGGGAGCCTTGGTACCTCCCACCCACCCACACCCCAGGCCAAGCCATCAGGAGAACCCGGATTCCTCCTGTCCCTGCCCGGCTGGTGGCAGCCAGGCCTGGCCTCAGCACCAGGAGCAATAAGCAGCCACTGCTCAATTTGGTTTCTAGGGGAGTTTGAAAGAAATTTAAAAATTTTTCCCAGCAGCACATCTTGATAACACCCCTCACTTTCTTTCCTCACAGCGTGATTCTGGCTCTTTCTCAGAGGCCAAACCCAAGATCAAATAATGAATCATGGTTTATCCAGGCTTCTAAGTACGTTTCCACACGGCACTGATTAAAACAATAACTGGAACTTTAGTTAAGTTAAATCATGAGACAGGTTACAAAAACTGTTCCCAAGTTTCACGAATTAAGTCTCCAGGACAAGGGAGCATGTTCTGAGAAAATGGCCCAGGTTTTATACCCAATGTCTCTTCAGCATCGATCAAAGACTAATTATAGCCTTCGAGCTGGGATAGTTTAGATACCAGCCTCAGAAATAGGGATTGAACAAAATCCCCTTAATCACCTGGGGACTTTTGTTTGTTTTTGTTCTGCCTGTGAGACTGACGGCACTAACAGCCTGAACCTAGGCAGAACACAGATCAGGACTTGAACCCACGTTTTACTCACCCGACGTCTGGACTTACTGAGGTTCAGGTTCTTTATGCCTCCACACAGAAGGAATTTAGGGAGAGACAATGTGATAGGCAAGAAATAGATTTCTTAAGATAGGACACTTGTGAAAGATGTGGAATGTGGAAACCGGGCAGGGCCTCCTCGTTTTATGTCTTTATTAAAGAGCCTGAGACGCTGGCCCTAAAACCTGGCCCCGATGACTCAACTCTCCACATGGGTTTAATGCTTTCCCTGGCAGAGGCTCAGCTGTAGGACTTGCAAATTTCAATCCCCCTTTCCAGGGTGGCCTCCAGCCCTGCGGGAGTACCTTTAGTACTTGCTGGATCCTCAGAGGTGTGGCCTGTGACTCCAGCAATCCTATAATTAGGGCTTAGTATTTGGTAAAGTGTGTGCTGCCCCTGGGATGAGAAAGCGCACTCACCAGGGGGTTGGTGGCTGACCCTTGGCCCTATTGCAATAGCCATGTTGCAGTCAATGCTTGCTTATAACTGACACACACACACACACGTTTGATTCTCTAATTCAGATAAGAACAGCTCTTAAGGAGGCTGGTTGTTTCTTAAGGTGGAAGGTGAAACCCCAAGGGAGGAATGAAGTAACTAGAGGTGGTGATTAAGCTGCTCTACAAGAGGAGGAGGCGATTTCCTAAGTTTGGCTGGGTGAGACAAGGGGGTGCGTGAGAGCCAGTGCGGCTCTGGGGGAAGGGACAAGAGAGGAAGCACCAGGGAGAATGGCGGCTGAGGAAAACCCGGGGAACAGAAGTATCTGAGAGTGTCAGTGGTTTGCAGTAAGAGGGCTTTATCCCAATCTCATGGGTCACTAGAGATTTCCTGGAGACTTAGAAGAGGGGCTGCCTCCTGCCTCTGGGTTGCCTGCAGTGAAAACAGGGGCTGCAGTAAAATGGTGCGGAGAACAGTACGGCGGCTCCTCAAAAAATACGACATAGACCTACCACGTGACCCCATCCACAAAAAATAAAACATAGAATTACCACATGATTCCCGTTCCGCTTCTTACTATACACCCCAAAGAAGTAAAAGCAGGGACTCAGACAGATACTTCTACCCCTGGGTTCAAAGCAGCATCATTCACAAGAGCCAAGAAGTGGGAGCAACCCAGACATCAATTCACGGGTGAGTGGATAAACAAAGTGTGGTCTATGCAGTCAACATTACAGAATATTATTTGGCAGGTAGCAAATTCTGACACATGCTAGAATGAGAACCTTGAAGACATAATGCTGAGTAAAATAAGCTAGTCACAAAATACTGTAATGATTCCACTTACATGGGATAACTGGAGTTGTCAGGTTCACACAGACAGGAAGTAGAATGGGGGTGGCCCCAGACTGGGAGGAGTGGAAATGGGGAGTTGTCATTTAATGGAGACAGAGTTTCAGTTTTGCAAGGTGAAAAGAGTTCTGAAGATGGTTGGGGGTGACAGCTGCACAGCATTGTAAACGTAGTTAATGCCACGGAACCGTACACTTCAAGATAGTATATTTTTGTGTTCTGTGTATTTTAACACACTTGAAAAAAAATCCTGGCAAAGGAAACCTCTTAGCTCTGCACATTTTCTCGGGTTTCTTTGGGTGTTGAGAAAACTCGTGTTTCTATAAGGATTTGGCTTGATTACAGTGGGGTTACCTCTACTCAGGGACTCAGTTTAGGGTTTAAGGTGTGGAGTCCCCCCTGAAAGATTCCTGTGTGGCCTGCAAAGTGGGTGGGAATGGGGCCAATGCTGCCACTTTTCCTTGCGGCCCTGGAACAAACACTGTTTCTTGGAGCATCACGTGAAATCACTGATTTACATTCAGTAGTCATAACAAAGTATGTCTTCCAAGTGATCTTAGGGTGGGCTGCTCATGCTATGAGATGCCCTCAGAAAGGAGGACCACGAGAAAACAGTGGATACCCAGCTTCTTCCCGTACCCGGGTTCCAACAAGTGGAGAGACCTTCTCTACTGAAAACTGTGTCCTTCCTCTTATGTAGTGGTGAATGCCTCCAAGCTCAGGGGGTGGGTGGGGTGGGCTTTGCCCAGTCCAAGGATACTGGACAGGTGCCTTATTATCACCCCTCCTTTAGCTGACTCTGATGGGTTTTCAAAGATAAATTTTTCTTTGACCTTTGACCCATTTTTGGCCGTAGAATAGTCCCTACCCCCACCCCAGCCATCCCTACTGACTGCATCTCACAGGTACTTCCAGAAACCTGCTCAAAACTGAAATCCTCCAACTTTGAGATCTTTTCAGACTGAAGACCCAATTCCTGAGGTCAATTCCTCAGTTCAAATATGACCCATAGGGTTCTTGGCTTTCAAAGAGACCTATCTTCAAATTACAGGACACCCTAAAGAGAAGTGGTTCAAGCCAGATTCCCAGAAGACCGTATTAAATGGTGTGAGCTGGGACTGTCTTTCCAACAAATTGGACCCCCATCTCCTTCAGAAGGGCTTAGGCAGCACTTAGCCCAGTTCTAAGCATGGCTGGAAGATCCAAATAAATGAACAAGTGATCAACTACCCTACGGCAAGCCCACCACCGCTGATTTGGCACCTTTCTTCATCAATACAGTTGCTGATCAGCAATACATCTGGGTTGTGATGCCTAAGGATTGAGAAATACATTAATGAACTAATCACTATAAACATTAATCCCAATTTTGCCATTAAATACCTTGCTGATTCCTAAGCAAAACTTTCTATCTTGATTTTTTTCTCATCTATAAAATCATGATAAAAGATCTGTAGAAGTACACTGAAAAATGAAAGAGAGAAAATAGAACGATGAAACACTTACTGGTGAAGTGGCAGCTTTTTCTGCCCTGCCATGCACTTGATTCCAAGCCTGAATAGGAGAAAAGTGAGAATGCTGGAATTCATTTGCATAGCCAGGGGAAGGTCCCTCTGGGATCTCATGGTTTGTCTTCCTAAATCAATCTGGCCTCAAGCATCAGGTAAACAACACAGCCAAGCATGAAGACACAAAAATACTAAAACGTTAACCACTTGCAAGCAGAGGCAGAGTAAATGGTGAGGAGGAACTGGATCTTGAGCCAAGTGGGAGCAGCTGGTGACCCATTTCAGTGACAAAGTGTCAGTGATGAAAAACACTGCACTGGGAACTTAGGGAGACCCCAGAAGCTGTGGTCCCCGTCTCTGCCACAGCACAGCTGTTATACTCAGCAACTCACTGAAACACATCCAGACCCAACCAAACTGCCATGCTGATACCTTGGGGCTGGCTGTGTGGTGCTAACAAAGTTAACACACAGGTGAATTTTAGACACTGTAATTAGACCAGGTAAGGAGTTATTATCACACCTCTTTCTCAATAGAAAAAAACAAAACAAAACAAAAAACCCTGAGGTATTAAAATATCATGACGCTTCTACGTGGTCACTAAGCACAGAACCAATTCTGTGCCCCCACACTCCATCTCGACCTGAAGAGTCAGAACTTAGGGATCAGAGATTTGGGTTCTAGAATCTGACTGTCTAGGATCCTCGTCCTGGCTCTGGCAGTTATGAGCTTTGTGATTTGAGGCAGGAACTGACTTTGTTAAGCTTTGGCCTCTTCGTCTAGAAACTGTGGATGACGATGGTGATGTTGCTTCAAAAGGCATAGTGAAGATTAACTCGCATACCGTTATAACCTGTGTGCCCCCATTCATATATTGAAGCCCTAACCCCCAATGTGACACTATTTGGAGGTGGGGTCTTTGGGAAATTATCAGATTTAAAAATTTTTATTTTAAAGGCATTTGTAGATATCCCCAAATTTCCATTTAGTGAGGAAAGAATCACTTTTACACACAGTCATCCTTCTGGTCAATGGTTGTATCTTTTTTTGTTGTTGTTGTTTTGTTTGTTTGTTTGTTTTTGGCTGGGCTCGAAGCATGTGGAAGTTCCCAGGCCAGGGATCAAAGATGAGCCACAGCAGCCACCCAAGCTAAGCCGCTGCAGTGATAACACTGGATTCTTAACCCACTGGCCACAGGCAACTCTGGGAGATGATTAGATTTTGAGGCCATGACGGGATTTGTGCCCTTCTTAAGAAAAAGAAAAGAGACCAGAGCTCTCTCTCCCCATCACATGAGAAAGTGGTCATCTGTAAACTAGGAAGAGGGTCCTCACTAGGAATCAAATCAGCCCGCACCTTGATCTTGGACTTCCCAGCCTTCAGAACTGTGAGAAATAAATGTCTATTTTTAAGCCTCCCAATTTATGGTATTCTGTATGGCAGCCTGGCCTAACTAACACTGCCCAGAAGACTTAGAACAGTGCCTAGTCCATAGCAAAGCATTCAACAAATATTAGCATGCATTTATGTTTGGCTCTTTTGAAACTTTATTAAGAAATATTGCAGCAGTTCTAATGTTTAAAGAATAATATGACAGCATACCTACCACCCAACATAAGCTATAAAACATCTCTGATATGGTTGAAGCCCCTTTTTATCTTCCCGATAGCAGTCCCTCCTTCCCACCCACAGGTAACCATGCTACTGAACGTGGTATTTATCATTACCATGCATTTCTTTATATCCCCCCCCATATATATATACACACAATGAGACTGAGCTGGAAATACTTTTAAGCCAGGGCTGACATGTATGTCTTCCAGAAAGATTCAGACTCAATATTGAACTTAGCACAGAGGATTGTTTGGCAAGCACATCCTCATCTATCACCTCCTCTCTCTGTCTTTTCACCTCCCTGACCTGGGAATGTGCTACTGTCTCTGGGTGGACCCCAAAAGACGATGCAAGCCATTCATCAGGTCCCTAGTAACAGTTGTGGCTGATCAGGGACTGTAGAGCCTGCCACCCATCTCGGTGCTGACGCCTCCCTCTCTTCCTTACCAGACGGAGATGCGTCTGCAGGACCAGCAGCTGGCGCGGCAGCTGATGCGCTTGCGCAGTGACATCCACAAGCTGAAGATCGAGCAGACCTGCGACCTCCACCGGCGGATGCTCAACGATGCCACCTATGAGCTGGAAGAGCGGGACGAGTTGTCCGACCTCTTCTGCGACGCCCCGCTCGCCTCCTCCTTCAGTCTCTCAGCACCACTCAAGCTTATTGGGGTCACCAAGATGAACATCAACTCGCGAAGGTTTTCTTTGTGCTGAGAAGCCCTAGAAGGGGCGGTGAAGCCAGAACGAGGGGGCGGGTGGGAGATGCGGGAAGGGAGCTGAGGTCCAACTACCCGAGTGTGTCTCCCGGAGGCAGGGCTTCCCCGGGACCTGTGGCAGGTGCTCTCGGGGCACGTCTGCTGCCAGCGTCCCTATGCCTGGCCCTGGCTTAATACCCAAAGAGTCCTGCAGAAGGGCCACTCCATCCGATGTTCACTGAGACCTTGTCCCCAGCAGACACGTCCCATCCTCCCCTCACCCACATCCCTGTTTTCTGGAATCACTGGTGCTATGACCTGGGAACCCAAAGGGGGCCCCCAACGCTGTGATTCTTGCAGAAGGCTTCCCCGAGGGCACCGAACCCCAGTGGGGAGGTGATCAGATATGTCAGTCTTGCCATCTCTCTGGTGCTGGCCTCTGAGTACTGGCTTGCATTGACCCTAAGTGGTGACTCAGTCACCTCGACAGGGGCCCATCAGGAAAGGACTAACACTGTTGCTGGGGTGGGGGAGCCAGGCCACAGCCACAGCCAGGGTCCTGGTGAGGTCATCGACCTTGGCCCTGCGGGTGTGGGGTAGGTAAGTTGTTTCCAGTTTGTGCCCAGCACACCAGTGTAGCCAGCATGGGGCAGGCATGGCTACACCCTGCTGCCCGCCCTGGCCACTTACACCAATCCCAACCTCCAAAGAGCCCTCTGCCACCACCCCACAACCCCGGGGAGTGCCCAGGAGTGGGTTTTCCTATAACGGAATCTCACGGAAGCCAGCAGAGGCCGCCTATGGATTCTGATGTCACCTCTGCCACCTCCGTGCCCTCCCCAGAGGCTTGCCCTGAGCCGCCTCTGAGATTCTGTGCCTGACTTAAACAACTAATTTTAATTGAATCAGACTGTTACTAATCTGTTGCTAACTTGTTAATAACTGTTTGATTTTTGTCCAAATGGCAGAGCCAGTGGGTAGGTCCAGTGCAGAGGTTCAGGGTTTGGTTTTACAAGCTTCTCCCACAAGACAAGGGTGAGGATCAGCAAGGTGAGGGCTGAGGCCTCGACGGGTGAGGAAGTTAAGCCGGTGGCACACCACCTGCCAGGGGGTTGACCTTTGATCCATCTAGTCCAGCCCTCTGGTTCACAAAAGAGTGAGGCCAGGGAAGGAACATGGCCTCCCTCAGGTTCCACAGCTCTTTAGCGGCTATAGAATATTGCTATATTAAATCATCATCAATAATGCCTACACCGATCACATGTCAATGAACTTGAACTCCAAAGATGGTACTGACGCTTTGCTCACAAACCGCTAACCCATCTACTCTCCACCTCACTCAGCCCTGTCATCTCCCAAGTTACACTTCCTACTGCTGCCAGGATTCACCATCAAAGTGAGGTGTCCTGTTGCTTTGTCTTTCCTGCGTTGTCTTCCTGTATCATTTCACTGGGGCCCATGGGCACACACACGCATATGCACACACACACACACACCATGACCCACGCTGGAGAAAGCTTGCCTTTCTCTTGTGGGCCAGGAGTGGGAGTTTGTAAATGATTGGTTCCTAGTTAGAAAAGAAGTTGGTGTTTCCTTGTGATTTCAAAGACGGTATAACCACATTCCCGAGATCTGTTTTTGCCCCGACTCTGAGCAGTGGCAGAAGTCTGAGGCCCAGAGGACTCATCCACAGAGGAGGCCTCAGTGGAAGCCCAGACCCCTCAGGCCTGTTCCTCCTCCTGGGGGAAGGAGGCAGACTTCTCTGCCCAGCACTGTGTCTCCTCAGGGATTTTGGACAAGCCCTCCCAGGTCTTACAGGGGCCTGCCTGCCAGGCTTCTTCCAGAAGAGTCCTGGATCCTCGGGTATTGGCTGCCCTGCACACACGCACACTCACTCTGCAGAGACTCACTCGAACCCGCACAGGCAAGCCTGTTCCATATTCTGAAAAAAGGCCACACTAATTATTTTTCTTTCTAAAAATCAGTCATTACAGTAACTGAAAAAGCTGGGTCCAACCAAAGCTGAGTGACTTGGTTGAATTCTATCAACGCAACTGAATCGGAGTCAACCGGGCAATGCCGTTGCTCAGTGAGTCCAGTGATTCCTTTCTTTGTTCTCTGAGATCAAGGCATACACTTTTTGGAGGGGTGTCACTGTCTTCGTCATTTTGCTTAGTTCATCCCAGGAGAATTTTATTTGGGGGATAAGGCAAGAGGGGGTCAAGAAGAGAAGTGGGGGGAAAAGACAGATGTGTTTTCTTACTCATTGTCCAGTGTCTTTTCACATCCTTATTTCCATGGTGGACACAGTTCAGTTCAGCTGCGAACTAACACGGTGAACGAACCAGGTCAGTTCAGCTTTGTAAAGTCCCTGACTCGTGTGGGTCAAGACACATCTGGGACAGTCACAGCTCTAAGCGGCATCACCAGCTCCCCAAGGGCAACCTTCTGGCTTACCACACATATGGGACACTGTTGCAGTTTTACTTGTTATCTACCCGTCTCTGTGCATCCCCTAAGGAGCTCTGGGTGTAAAACACAAGTCTCTGTTGAAGCTGCCAAGTGGGGTGAAGTCTGAGGCCTTTGTGGGCTCCTGGGAGCCCGGGCAGGCTTGGGATGGCCTGACCCAGCCCCCGCGTCCTCCCTGTAGCAATACCAAGTGCTATTATATAATTGATGGACAGTTTATAATTTTATTTTTTATGATTATTTGTTTCTATATTGCTGTAGAAAAAGTGAAATAAAAATTGTTTCAAAAGAAGACATTTATTACGAGGAGAAATGTGCTTCCTTTGATCTTGTTCCTGTTACAGCACACACAGCACCAAGCACTGAATAGAAAGAAAGAGAGAGAGAGAGAGAAAAGGAAAGAGAGAGGAAGAGTGAGGGGGGAGGAGGCAGGGAGGAGGGAGGAGGATGGAGGGAAGAGGTGGAAGAAGAGCCCCACCTAATCACTTTCCTCACCTCATGGGACCTTCCTCCAAGGGGGGAAGGCCTGGTGGTCTTGCCATCAGTCAGGAACTTTCCCTCGCTCTGCAAGCTCAAGATGCGAAATGTAGAGATGCAGCCATCATGTGTGAATCTGAGCAAGGCCAGAGCCAAAGCAAATCCACTCTCTCCTACAGTAGCTGCTTCCAAAGGTGACTCTGATCGGATTCAGAATATTTGGGTCAAACTCAGAGCACTGCTGGACAGCAGACCCACAGGACATGTATTTCAAATCACAGCTCCATCATCCAAGTCCTTGGCGTTACTGTGCCCTACGGAGAACTCGTGGTGAACTTTTTCAGCCTCTTAGGCAGCCCCGTCTTCAAAATGAATCTGCATGAGGGTCATCTGGGGTGTGAGCTGCACATGCAAGTTCCCAGGAAATTCCTGGGCTCCCCCAACCCCCATCCCAGGGGGTTTGGTGTGAAGCTCTGACATTTTTCACAAATGCCCCAGGAGACCAACACATGTGGTTCACAGACACTTGGAGAAACCTTCAAAGGAACAAAGCAGACTTGGGAAAGGCATGCCTTGAACAGCTTCTATCTGTCGTTCCCAGGAGAGCCCCATGTCTGCAGGTCAGAGTAGGTGTTAGCAGTTCCATTTTGTGGACAGAACAGCTGAAGAGAAGCACTCTGCCTGTCCCTCAAGACTATCATCTGCCCACACTAAGCAAATGAGTAACTGGGATCCAGTTCCTGCAAAGGGCACCCAGTATGAATTGGCCACATGGAGTAGGGTGTTTGAGCCCGGGGGTGGGGTGGGGGCGCAGAGGGGGGGACGGGCACTTGGAGATTTGCCATCACCCTTGGCCTTGTGGTTCAAAGGGTGCTCCAGAAGCCATTGGGCCTTTCCAGCCCTGCAGATGGGATCACACGAACCCTTTTTCAGCCCAAAGGGAAACGACTCTAATTTGGCCTCCAAATAAGTTAAATATCTTTAAGTGCCACAGAGAAAATTAAATGTGACCACCGTGTCATTGTGAGGGAGGGGGCTGCTTTTACCACGTGGCAGGAAAGCCTTCTCCTCGAGGGTGCTATTTTAACAGACACTGCAGCCCTGCAAAGATACAGGAAAAAAAAGTGTTCCAGAGAGAAAAGCAGGACCCTAATTCCGAGGCAGGAGGGAGGGTGGTAGGCAGTGTGGCTGGAGTGGGGTCAGCCTTGTAGGTCAGAGTGAGGAGTCTGGGTTATACTGGGGTTATTGCGGAATTGCTTTGAGGTCTTCATGCCGGATAGTGATGTCTGATCTGATTTGTGTTACCAAGATCTATGTAGAAAGTAAAGAGGGAGTGGGGCAGGTGTGGCATCTGCAGGAGGAATCAGTGGATGTGAAAGTGACTTGGATGCATGCACATAGCAGCTGTTGACAGGGTGGCAAATCGTCTGATTTGGAATTTACTTCGGAACATGTACCTGGCTATTTGGAGGTAAACCAACAGAGCCTCCTGGTAGTTTGGATGTGGAGGGTGGAGGAACTGGAGACTTAAGGATGGCCCTTTGGCCAGCAGCTGGATGGGGAGGTGTCATTTACTGAGCTGCAGACAGTTTCAGGGGACCACGAGTCGGGGAGATGGGCAGCATCAACAGCCATCTCAGCCGTGTTATATGTCAGTGTCTATTTGACCTCCAAGGCGGGAGCGAGTAGGTGATTGGTTATAAGGACCTGGACTTCAGGGAAAAGCCAATGTTAGAGGCATAAATTTGGAAGTCTGGGATTTTTGTGTCTGGATGATAGTAAAAGCACCGTCTCTGGATAAATTCTTCTAGGAAGAAAGTGTAAACACAAGAAGAGGCGACTAAGTACAGTATCCCAGGGACCCCAATACCTGGAGGTCTGGTAGAGAAGGAAGAACAGTCAGAGGAGACTTAGAAAGAACAGCTAGTAAAGTACAAGGAAAACCAGATGAAGGGTTATCAGGGAGCCTTAAAGAAGAAAACATTGCAAGGAGAGGATTGTCAGTATCAAATGCTGCTGAGAAATTGGGGAAGAGGCAGACATTACAAAGAGGTTTCAAGCGAGACGGAGATCACCTGTCATTTATTACAGCAGGAAGAGCCCTTTCAGTCCAGGGGAGGGACAGAAGTCCAATAAGTGTGGGGTGAGAAGAAAACGCAAAGTGGAGGAATTGACTCTTTCAAGTCAGTTTGCTGTAAAAGGAGCAGAGAAAAAGGAACTGGACAAAGACATCAAGTCAGGGAAATAACTTTGGGCTTCCTCATAACAGTTTAGAATAGAGTGGCTTTGTATATCAACAATGTATCATGATAGAAATGTGTCATAAAAGTGCTGGCATCTAAGGTGTGCCCATAGGAATTATCTGTTGGGGAGGGAGCAATTGGTGGCACGAGAGAGAAGAAAGTAATTGCAGCAGTGAAGTTCTCAAGGGGGACGGGGGAGTAGGGGTGTCAGTGGGGAGGCTGGGCTGGGGGAGAGGCAAAGACGCTCTTTCCCGTGTTGCGGGAGGGGGATGCTGGGGTGACGCCCGGGTCAGGGAACCTCTGGTGGGAAGAAGAGGAGCATCTCATTTTGGATTCTCCCTGTTTTCTCTGTGAATTAGGAGTGTGACTTGGAGAGGGTGGAATGTCAGAGGTTTGAGGAGAAAGAAGTTTTGACATAATTAGCTCAGCGAAAGGGCATGTTAATTCATTAGGAAGGGTAGTCAAATTATCTGGCAGTGTTGGCTGCCCGTTTGAGGCTTGTGGTCATCTAGTGGGATGCAAATCCAGTGACTGTGGTGGAGTGGAGTTTTTCTCCAGAGACGGTTGCATGCCATTGCATGCCACAATGCAGGACCCAGAGCAGGCAGGTAGTGGGAGCGGAGGGAGCCAGGGACCAGGGAGGATGAGGACGAGGGCAAGGAAGCAAAAGGTAAAGTGTTTTACAAAGGAGCAGTTGTAGTGTTATTTTTATTTTATCTTATTTTTTCAATTTAATGGCCACACCTGCAGCATATGGAGGTTCCCAGGCTAGGGGGCGAATCAGAGCTGCAGCTGCCGACCTACGCCACAGCCACAGCAACACAGGATCCAAGTCGAGTCTTCAACCTACACCACAGCTCATGGCAAGGCCAGATCCTTAACCTGCTGAGCAAGGCCAGGGATTGAACCTCTTCCTCATGGATATTAGTCAGGTTCTTAACCCACCGAGCCACAGCAGGAACTCCGAGCCATCATAGTATTGAACAAAGGAATCCAAACTGAGTAAGGAGGGAAGAGGGGACATGGGGACATAGGAAGCGTCAGTAGTGCGAGAGTGGTAGGGTCCACAGGTGGAGGTCTCAGTGCCATCTGAGACTCGCTGGAGTGGCAGGAGAAAGGCTGAAGAGAAGGTGTTGATCAGAGTAGGGGACAGGAGATGTGACGTTAGGGGATGGTGCGGCTTCTTCCTTCAGAAACACAGCCTGATGCTACCTTAGCTGCCCTCTGGCCCCCACTAAGTTGTGCCTCATGGGCTGGTGACGTCAGTCAAAACCTCAGCTGCCAGAGCCTCCCTCAGATCTTATCCGTCTTATATAGAAAGGGGCTTCTGAGCAGTGTTGACAGCCTTCCCTTGGGCATCTCAGGAGAGCAGAGCTTCTCCCCCTTCCTAATTCTCCCTGTCGAAGCCCGAAGTCTGCGGTCGTGATGGCTGGGGAAGAAGGGCTGGAGAAGGACAGCAGTGTGGCCGAAGGTGGCCCTGCCAGGATATGGAGGCCAAGTACAACCGTGTATAAGCCTATCTGATGGGAACCACCCAGACACACTGGAGGTTTCAGATGAGGTTATTTTCAAGTTCCCTGTTCAGAGGCTCAAAGCAAACAGCAGTGGAGACAGCAAGGCGGTCTCCGAGGGAAACTGATTCAGGAAGAGAAACCTCAGATGTTGGAGGGCTGTGGCTGGCTGTCACCCACACTCCCCTGCAGGAGATAAGTCCACTAGGGACATTTCCAGACCAGCAGGGACAGGCACTGGGAGGGGATGGAAATTCTTTGGGACTTAATCCAGCAAGGCGTGGCTCAGCTCTGCGGAACCAGAGTGTATTTCTTTCCTAAACCACTTTGTCAAACAGGGGGCCCTTGACGGCTCTTCTTCCTGCCCCCTACTCCACCCAGGGACATCTGAAGCCTGAGACAGGACCCCTTGCCGGTGTACATTCAGAGTGCCAAGGGACTCTGCCTCCCTCCGAGAGATTCCCCTCCCCTCGGGCCCACCCGGGGAACTACCACTGCCCCTCGAGCTTCACCTGGAAGGGTGCCCCCTGGGGCAGCACAGGGCTGGGGGCAGAGCACTGTACTGTCTGCCTGTCCCGTCGCACCAGGCAGTGTGGGCAGGGAGGGGAAGTGTGGGCAGCTGTGGAGGACCTGACCCAGGGCCCCAAGTCTTAAAGAACCACTGGAAGACAGGGAGGCTGCTGCTCCAAGCTCGTTCTGAAACTGCGCTGGCTTCCAGGAAGCTCAGCAGGCGTCCCTGTGGGCTTCTGGCAGCCCCTATATGAGTGATTCTCAAAGAGGTGTCACATCTGCCTCTCTCTCTGCCTGACGCCACCACTGGGAAATAACAGCTTCGCATGCTGTTGTGAGCTAAACTGTATCTCCTCAAAATTCAAATGTTGCAGCCCTGGCCCCCAGGACCTCAGAATGTGACTGTATGTGGAGATAGGGCCTTTCAAGAGGAGATTAAGGTAAAATGAGGTTATTAGAGTGGGTCCTAACGGCACATGACCAGTGTCCTTATAAGGAGAAATTAGGACACAGACACACCGAGGGAAGACCCTGTGAGGACACAGTGAGAAGGCGGCCGTCTACACGCCAAGGAGAGAGGTCCCAGGAGAAACCAATGCTGCTGACACCTCAACCTCGGTCCCCCAGCCTCCAGAGCTGTGAAAACATCCACACCTGTTACTAAAGCCATCAGCCTGTGAAACTTGGCGGAGCTGCCCCAGCCAACTAAGACACTTGGTTTTCCTCTTCCTCCCCACCAGAGGTTGGTGGCCACACTTTAGTCTTTTGGTAAAAGGCACAGAATTCCTGCAAGTCTGCTCTGGGTTCTGCTGCCCTTACTTGACCACACAGAGAACAGAAGGTGCAAGAAAGGGGGAGGAGGCCAAGAAAGAAAGAAGGCAGCCTCCAAAGAAAAGCAAAAGGAGGGAGGAGGTGGCCCCAAAAAGCCGAGGCCATGACACAGCCTTTCCTTCCTGTACTGTGTCCCCCCACCTTTTTATGATGTCCTGGTTGATTCTTAGAACAGGCCCCAGGAATCCAGCTTCTGAGTTTGAGATTCAGGGGCAGGGGCAGATCGAGGCCCAGCAGCCAGAGGACCTGCCAGTCAACCCCCAGCCACTGCCCCCACCCTGCTGGAACAGGCCTGATTTCTAGTGCTCTATCACCCTTTTTGGTTGCCTGCTCCAGGTGTGGGAAGAGCCATGAAAGGACCAGAGTTCAGCCGTGGGAAGGAGGCATGCATGGAAACCCCAGAGAGTCTAGGGGCTGGACACAGGGCACAAGGGGGCCCCCACTGCCCACTTCCTACAGGAGACAAAGTGACACAAAATGTCATCTCCTGTACCCACCCTCCACCCCTGCCCACAGTGGCCTCTGAATGTGGCTGTCTGTACCTTTCTTAAGGAAATAGGACTGAATGAACCATTATATACATGTTGCATAATTCCCATTGTGGCTCAGTGGGTTAAGAAACCAACTAGCATCCATGGTAATGTGGGTGTGATCCCTGACCTTGCCCAGTGGGTTAAGGATCCGGCATTACCATGAGCTGTGGTGTAGGTTGAAGATGTGGCTCAGATCTGGTGTTACCGTGGCTGTGGCGTAGGCCAGCGGCTGCAGCTCTGATTCAACCGCTAGCATGGGAACTTCCATGTGCAGCAGTACGGCCATGAAAAAAAAAAAAAAAAAAAAAAAAGACTTGCACCCAGGAGGTAAAAAGGGATGTTCTCAAAGCAGGTTTCTGATCAAAGTTTCCAACCACTTCTATTTCTAGCAGAGGAGACAGTGAGTCTCCCTGAGAAAAGCCACTGGCGGGATCCCTTTCAGGGAAGTGGACAAGAGGGGGTTGGCAACCATCCTTCTTGTCCGTCATGGGGAGGAGAGCTGGAGGTCCTGGGAGGGGTAGGCAAACTGCATCCCACAAGAAGCCTTACAAGAGAGCTACCTTGACTCCTTGACAGGTTCAAAAGCGCCTCTGGGGAGTTCTGATTGTGGTGCAGTGGAAATGAATCCAATTAGTATCCGTGAGGATGCTGGTTCAATCCCTGGCCTTGCTCTGTGGGGTTGGGGATCCGGCATTGCCATGAGCTATGGTGTAGGTCGAAGACGAATCCTGGATCCCACTTTGCTATGGCTGTCCGCCGGCAGCTATAGCTCCAATTCGACCCCTAGCCTGGGAATTTCCATGTGCCGCAGGTGTGGCCCTAAAAAGCAAAACAAAACAAACAGAAAAAATCCCCAAAAAACAAAAGCACATCTAAGGCCAAACGCCTGACTCCTTCAGGGGACAGCTGGATGCAGACATGTGAAGACACATCCACGAGACAAAGCAGAGCACCAGGAGCAGTTCCAGGGAAGAAGGGAGAGGATAGAGACTTGCCGTGATGAAATGGGGCTAGAATTAAGTCATATAAAATATCAAAGGAGCATGGCCTTATATAGACCCTACATAGACCCCAAGGCACAGAGGGGACAGCCATACGCTGTCAGAGTCAGGGGGCTTTGGCAATGGAAGTACGATATTTTCCTGTTGCAAACAAAGAAGCAGGTCCAGGAGCTGGAGTGGCTGACCAAGGTCACTGTTGGGGGGGGTTGGTGGAAGGCTGGGAACACACCAAGTTCTCCTTTTTTTTTTTCTTGGCCACATCTGTGCCATGCGGAAGTTCCCAGGCCAGAGGCTGAACCCGTGCCAAAACAGTGACAATGCCAGAGCCTTAACCATTAGGCCACCAGGGAACTCCTGTACCAAGGTCTCCTAACTCCTCCTCCTGGCTCTTCCCAACACCCCCTCTTCCCTGCAGCCCACCCCCACCCTGCGAGCTCCTCACCAGAGCCACACAGAGAAGGAGGTCTGAGAAAAAAAATGTGAAGTTCTTCCCCCTGTAAACAAATGTGGTGGATTTTTTGGGTTTTTTTTTTTTTTTCTTCAGGCTTTATAATTCAGAACTACTGCATTAAGGAAATCCTAAAGGTCCCCCTGCTGGAGAAACAGAGGAATCCATTCACCTGTGGATTGTTTTCCAGAGAATAGCAGCACCAATTATTTATATTTTGACATTTGCTTGTTTTCTCGGCATCTGTGATTGTCACCACTTTCTGTGTTTGTTGGAAAATTCCAAGTTCATATGCTACTTTGACCACTCAAAACCTGAAATCATTAGCTGGTGGACTCTCATAATTTAACCAAGTTCTACAAATTCCTTTCAATATTTACTACATGCCAAGCAAATCCTGCGCCCATTCTAGGAAAGCAAGGAGACTAGAAACTCCAGACTTATACAGCACTTTGGTCTCACTCATGCCATGGCAACAGAAAGTCGTGTTTTATCTCTGGAACACCATCCTTTATAAAGAAAATAAAATGGCCATTGATCTGAAAATAGCGTGAGACATTTTAAAATCTATTGCTCAATTTGGTGCTTTCCTTCTTGTTTTTAAAAGCTGTGATTCCTAATTGATGAAGCCATTTCCCCATAACAACTGGGAAGGCGAGACACCCTTCCATCTCTCCATTGCCCACTTGCTCCTATCAAAACACCTGGACTCCTCCAGTTTTCCCCTCGTTGGCCTTACTCCATTTCAAAGCTCTAGCTGTCTTTCTCAGCTTGCAGCTAGGCTCTGTCTTTCTCTTTAAGAGGAACAACTGACTTCCCTTTTATTTTGCTTTTTAGGGCCGCACCTGCAGCATATGGAAGTTCCCAGGCTCAGCTGTTGAATCAGAGCTACAGATGCCAGCCTGCGCCACAGCCACGGTAACACAGGATCCAAGCTGAGTCTTCACCCTACACCACAGCTCATGGCAATGCCCGATCCTTAACCCACTGATCAAGGCCAGGGATTGAACCCACATCCTCGTGGATACTAGTTGAATTCATTTCCGCTGCACCACAGTGGGAACTTCAAGAGGGACAACTTTCTAAGACAGTAACTCAAGAAATTCAATTTGCCTCTTTAACCCCTCACTGCTCATCTCTCTCTGCCTCCTCCTCTCTGCCTGACTCCCCCCATGAGTCAGAGACAGAACAATTGCATTCACAAAACCTCTCTGTTCCTCATAGCACAACTTTCTTCATGACTAATTGTCCTCAGATGGATATGTCTCAATTCATTTTGTTTCTGCAGTCTTGCTTTTTTTCCCTGCCTCTCTGGGTTGCTCCCCTCTCTAGATGGCCACCTTCCTTTCTAACCACTAGTGTATCTTCACCTTAATTATCTCTGGCAGCATCCCCAGATATAAATCACAATCACAGCAAAGTGCATGGGGCACCTTACTAACAGAATTTGTGAAATAAAGCAGGGAGGGGGTGGGAAGATTCCTTGTGCTTAATATTGACAGAGTTCAAGAAATAATGCAATATATTTCTATTTTTTTCTCAAAACCCGAGTGGAAAAATGATTGAAAGGAAGAAATAAACAAATAAAACCACCCAAACAGCCTATATAACTTCAGAAGTTGGAGGTGTGATTTTTCCCTTTTGGGACCGGCCCAAAGTTTATCACCAAAAGTTAGATTATTAAATGCAAACTTATTAGGCATCTAAACTATACAATAATCCAAATGCTGTTGGCTAATGACCTGCTGTCTAGGGCAGTGATTTAAAACAAAATTTTTTTTTTTTGGTCTTTTTGTCTTTTCAGGGTCACACCTGAGGCCACACCTGAGGTTCCCAGGCTAGGAGTTGAATCAGAGCTGCAGCTGCTGGCCTACACCACAGCCATAACAACGCCAGGTCCGAGCTGCATCTGACCTACACCACAGCTCATGGCAATGCTGGGTCCTTAACCCACTGAACAAGGTCAGGGATCGAACCCGGAACCTCATGGTTCCTAGTCAGATTCATTCCTGCTGCACCACAACAGGAACTCCAATTTTTAAAAAAATGTATATAGTCTCTGCCCTGTTTGAGTGCCTCATCCTCTTTTCCTGTGTTTATCCTGACTCCACAATTATACTGCAAATTTCCTCTTTAAACTCCTAGTACCTAACTCAGTACTCAGAACAGGCATGGCCCTCGATCAACATGAGAAAAATGAATAGGCTCAGAATTATTTTAAGAGTCTCATCAACCTCAAGTTGATGACTCTCTGGATCCTGGGGGAGATGCTGTTCTACCATCATGATTGAGCTGAGCCAGAAGTGGGCATTCTAGACCTGGGCAGTCACTTCCCCTGGCCTGAGCCACTGGTCCTCTGCTGGTGTTCCTTCCAATTGTCCATGAATAAGGCAAGTCACCTGCAAACCAGGACTTGGCCCATCTAGGCATGGCCAACCTCAACCGTTCTTGGTAGGAAGACGTCACAGCTGGATCTAGGAGAAAATCAGCTGACGGACACTAACATAACAGATGAAAAGGAAAAATCATGACTTTATGGGGTCTAGAGATGGAGGCCAGAAGGCATGAGAGGTAAAGCAATTGAGACTCTGTGAAATGCCTCCCCCTCTCCTGGCCTCAGTCACAGCCACGGTACAGCAGACAGGATTCTGGGTGTCTTTCCCTGTAGATTTGGTTGTTTCTCTGAATCAACTGCCAGCCGCGCCTACACACTGTTATAATCACCATCACAGACAGCCTTTCCCATCTGCACCAGATTTCATGGTCTGTGGCCAGACCTCTTGACATATGTTCCTTATTCAATCCTCACATTCACTCTTGACTTAGGTACTCTAGGGTCCATTACTACAGACAAGGAGACTGAGGCTCAGAGAAATCAGTGATTTTTTTTTTTTTTTTGTCTTTTGTCTTTTTTTGTTGTTGTTGTTTTGTCGTTGTTGTTGTTGCTATTTCTTGGGCCGCTCCCGCGGCATATGGAGGTTCCCAGGCTAGGGGTCGAATCGGAGCTGTAGCCACCGGCCTACGCCAGAGCCACAGCAACGCGGGATCCAAGCCGCGTCTGCAACCTACACCACGGCTCACGGCAACGCCGGATCGTTAACCCACTGAGCAAGGGCAGGGACCGAACCCGCAACCTCATGGTTCCTAGTCGGATTTGTTAACCACTGCGCCACGACGGGAACTCCGAAATCAGTGATATTTTAAGATCACAAAGAAAAGGACAGGCCTGGGATTCAAGTCCAAGCGCCAAGGAACTTTGTTTTCCGAAGTCTCTCCCCTCCCTATCCTCTATTCCCCAGGGAATGTAAGTAAGTGATTACACAATTAATTGGAATCACCAGGAGCAATAACATCAGTAACAGAACAGAAGAGACCTAAGAAATAGAACTAGGAGGTAACATTCATTCTCTTGCTCAGAGCAGTCCCCGTGTGTTTCTCAAGGGATGGAGTGATGATAACTCTGATTGTTGTCTTTAGGGATGCTTTCCTTATTAGTATGTCAATTCAACAAATACTGCCAGGTAGGCATTGTGAGGAGTGGGTGTTCAGAAAGGAATAAGGCACAGCCCTGGCCTTCCAGGAACTTAGCCAGTGTTAAACCCTGTTCAGCTCAGGACTGTTCGCTCCTGTGTGTGGTCCTAACACCAACTGTTATTTCCTACTAAAATCCCAACAGCTCCCAGTGACCCACAGAATGGGCATGAGGTCCAGATTATCTGATCTCCGAGAGGCATAAGGGCATTTTTCCAAAGTCAAATGGAGGCGGGATCTGACAAGTAGGAGGGCGCAGGTGCACACAAGGCGAGAGCAATTTAAATCAGACCTGGCTTACAGAATCCAGAACACAGCACATAGCCTCCAGCCTGACCTCCCCGAGCTTCTTGGGAAGTGGTGATGTTACTTTATAGAGTTTTGAGATGCTTTTTAACACAAATGCTGAATCTGATAAGCGAGGACAGTCCATGGGTCTTTTTGTGTATTTCCTTCCAAATTTTAAAATACCTCTTACATATTAAATACCTCAAATTAGAAACATTTGTCTGGGAGAGGTGGTCTAGGGAGGGGCACCATTCCTTTTATGTTCTGCCTTTTGAGAGCGGGGAAGGAAAGCAGAGGCTCTTATTCCTGATTCCCATGTGAGAAACGCTATCATGAAGGACCCCTTGGTTTGTGCATCTCAATCCTTTTTAAAGTTTTGACATATTCATGCTTCATTCTCTAATGCCACATCACACACATTCATTTGAAAAATTAAAGTGAACTACACCTAATTTTTTCGTATTATAACATGTCAAATTAAAAACTTTCACTGCATTTTCTTTATGTGGAACACATACGGAGCAGAAAGGGTGACACAAATCTGATTTCTGGTGTCCTCAGATACCCACAGGCCCCCTACGAGGTGCATCATCTTTGTTCACAACACACAAGAACCCTTGCCTGTGTCTCAGAATCAAATTCATCAAACACCAACCCATAAAATGCTTTCTCCAGTTGTGTCCACCTGGTCAGGGCTGGGGTGCACCCTGGTGGCTGGGACCTGTATAACTTTTAAATAGCAAAATCATTCAATTAAAAAAAAAACTTCACTCTGTACCTGATTGCCTTCTTCCAAGATGTAAAACGTCCACAAAAGGTGGGATTTTTACCTTTTCAGCTCGCTGCTGTTATCTCCTGTGTATCTGGCACACAGGAGGTGTCCTGTATGTATCTGTTGGATGAAGGACAACGAGGAAGATTTCCCTGCCCACACTCGGCTCTTTCACAAGTCCCTGATTATGTTGGTGAGCAAGGTCTAGCCGAAGCCCTCTTCCAACTTACGGACTGAAACTCAGGGGCAGCCCCTCCTCCATGAAGTGAGCTCCCCACGGAGCTGTGATTGGGAAATTGCTAACAGCTGGAATGGCCATGTAAAACAATGCAAAGCAAATCAGCAAACACATATTTACTTCACATTGAAATTAACTAAATCATAGGGCTACTACAATGACTTACCAAGGGCTATAAATGGGATGGTGAAAATAAATCTATAAGCCATCTTAGCAGTTTTCAAATCATATGTTGATCTTTTTAAGTTTTTGCTGTATTTTTTTTTTTTTTTGGTTTGGTTTTGTTTTTGCTTTCATTTTGGCTGGCTAGCTATCATCTGCTAGATGAAACCTTAATTGCCTGAACTATAATTTGACTTAAGGCATCACATCAAATTCTTTCAACAGCTTCCTCATTGGGTTGATAATTGGTAGGTGACTTTTGTCTCTCTCTCTTTTTTTTTTTTTTTTTTTTTTTTTTGGTATCTTTTTTAGGGCCTCACCTGCGGTATATAGTAGTTCCCAAGCTAGGGGTCAAATCGGAGCTATAGCTGGCTTAGGCCACACGACACCGTGATCCGAGCCAGATCCAAGTCTCATCTGTGACCTACACCACAGCTCACCGCAACGCTGGATCCTTAACCTACTGAGTGAGGCCAGGGATCGACCCTGCATCCTCAAGGATGCTAGTCAGATTCATTTCCGCTGAGCTGACAGGAACTTCTACTTTTGTATTAAGTAAACCCCCTAGCAACAATAATTTAGCTTTTGGTGCTGAATCATCTGCTGAACTAAGGAATTTCACTTAAGAATTTCTTAGCCCATATAGTACTGTTTGATATTTGTATTTATTCAATCTTTATGTTATCAACTAAGTCATAAAACTGTTTATTGAAATGTCGTATTACAGAATTGGTTTATTTTTTTCAAATTATGGCCATCTGCGACCCATGAAGTTTTGTGAATATCATCAGCCACATGAAAGGAACTTAAAATTCATTACGGGGAGTTCCCGTCGTGGCTCAGTGGTTAACAAATCTGACTAAGAACCATGAGGTTGCGGGTTCAATCCCTGGCCTTGCTCAGTGGGTTAAAGGATCTGGCGTTGCCATGAGCTGTGGTGTAGGTTGCAGACGCTGCTTGGATCCCATGTTGCTGTGGCTCTGGCATAGGCCGGTGGCTACAGCTCCAATTAGACCCCTAGCCTGGGAACCTCCATATGCCATGGGTGCGGCCCTAGAAAAGGCAAAAAGACAAAAAAAAAAAAAAAAATTCATTACGGTTTTACTTTTACACGCATTTCTATATAATATATTTTAAAATACCTCTTCTCTTATAAATGATATTTTATTATATTAAAAATTCTTTATTCCTCATATATTTCATATATGATATTTGTTCATTATTTCCTCATTTCTCAATATCTTCTGCTTTTTCTTATTTTCTATATTTTGAAAATAAGCGTAATGACTTATTCATCAAAATAAGATATCAGCTTTAATAACTAAAATATTTCTTTCTCGGAGTTCCCATTGTGGCACAGCAGAAACAAATATGACTAGGAACCATGAAGTTGCAGGTTCAATCCCAGTCCTCGCTCAGTGGGCTAAGGATCTGGTGTTGCTGTGAGATGTGGTGTAGGTTGCAGAAGCGGCTCACATCCTGCGTTGCTATGGCTGTGGTGTAGGCCAGCAGATGTAGCTCTGATTAGACCCCTAGCCTGGGAACATCCATATGCTACGGTGCAGCCCTAAAAAAAAAAAAAAGGCAAAAAAAAATATATACATATATATATTTCTTTCTTGTAAAACAAAACAAAGCGTTGAGGTCTGTTAGAATATTTACTTAAGCCAATTCTCTAATTAAAAATTTTTTTCCAAATATTTAACCACTCCCATTTCAGTTTCCTGCTCTATAGGAATTGGGTGAGTTTCACATTTAGATCTAAAGTCCTCAACTATTTAAGCCCTAAACTCCTTTCCTTCCATAGGTAGCCTGATCACCAAGCAACACTCAGAATCATGGGACCAGGCCATCTGTACCCATGGCGCTTGCGACAAGCACCATGATAATGGACCAATACTAGGTACCCAGTGCCTCCATGTGCCAGCCCTGGCCTGGCTGCCCTCAGGTCCCTCCCTCAGCCCTTCTCTGCTCTGCTGTATATGAAAGGAACATCCTGCAGGCCTGCAAGCCCCCTTCTCAGCTGTCAGCTGGTTTCAGCCCAATGGGAGGCACCGGTGGGGACAGAAAAGCAGAAGAGAAGCCAGGGTATTTTTCTGGCCCCTCTCTGCCTCCAGCAGCATCTCCCACAGCATCTCCATCTCTTTTGCAGTTCCAGGGCTTCCGTGATTCAGGTTCTGACAGGGGACCCCAGCTCCTGGTTCTGGTACCCACCATTACTTCCTCCTCTCATCATAGGGATTGAAGTCTTCTCACTGCTCCTGAACTTGCTTTTTCCCTGGTTGATTCTAAGCCTCTCCATCCCCTGAGAACCAAGTCCCTGAATGAAGTCTCCTTCACTCTAGTTTTCCTAGTTAACCTTTGGCTGATGTGTTGCAGTTGCAAAGCCCGATAATAACATCCCGTGGGAGGCTCTACCCTGGTCCCCCATTGGCCCTGGGTTCTCCCTTCAACACTTCCCAGGGCTTGGGTCTCCCCAGTGCCGGCTCTTCCCATCTCTGCCTTGAGCAACATCTTGTCTGTGGCTTGAAATCGCCTATGGAGGGAGCCTTTATGTCATGGAAACCTGCATATGCTCCAAATCCTGCTCACCCTGCCCACCACCACCGCCACCAAAAGCCAGGAGTTGAACATCACCAGCAGAGATCTGGAGGAGTAGTGTAATGGACTTGTACGTTTAATGGCTGGAAAAGCAGAGGGCTTCTCTAAGGAGGTGGCTTTCTGGCTCGCCCCACCTCGCCTTAAAGGAGAACTGGTCCTGAGTGAAGATATTGCACAAATGGCCCCAGAGAGCCTGGCTAATGGCCATCTCTGGAACAGGGTTGGAAGAGGGGGAGGGCAAAGAGGAACACGCCTCATGCACAAAATGTTAGGGGGCAGCAGGAAAACTCAGTAATCAAGATAACTAGTATTTTATCTTATTTTCATTCATTTTTTTGGCTGTGCCTGTGGCACACGGAAGTTCCTAGAGCAGGGATAGAACCCGTGCCACAGCAGTGACAATGCTGGATCCTTAATCCACTGAGCCATCAGGAAACTCCAAGACAGTGAGTATTTTAATGCAGTATTTTTAAAAGAGCAAAACCAATAGTCCCCAAACCCCACAATTAACAAAATATCAAAATTTTAAGTAAAGACAGGGTTGGACAAGGCTGAGATCAGAGTAAGGTGAGGAGGGTAAATCATGGAAGTCAAGTCATATCTGTCTTGATTAGATTTTGATAGTGTGTTCACATGGATATTTTGCATTAATGTTGATTTTTTAAAAAGGTTCAGGAAATCATTCTGTTTGACAATGACTTCTTGGCTATGACACCAGAAAGCACAGACAACAAAAGAAAAATAGATAAATTAGACTTCATTACAATTGAAAACTTTTGTGTGTCCAAGGACACTGTCAATAGATTAAAATGATAAGCAGAATGGGAGAAAATATTTGGAAATTACGTATCTGATAAAGGATTAATATCCAGAACATTTACAGAACTCCTAAAACTTAACAACAACAACAACAACAACAACAAAAACAATTTAAAAATGAGCAAAGGACTTGAAAAGATTTTTCTGCAAGAAGATCTATACAAGTGGCCAAGAAGCACATGAATAGATGCTCAGCATCACTAATCATTAGAACAACACATTTCAAAACCACAATAAGGTATCACCTCACACCCATGAGGATGACTACTATAAAATTAAATTAAATTAAGCTTAAAAAACCCAGAAACTAACAAGCATTGAAGAGGATGTGAAGAAATTGGAACTCCTGCACAGCCGGTGGCAATGTAACATAGTGCAGCTGTTGTGGAAAACTGTATGGAGGTGCCTCAAAGATTTAAAAATAGAAATACCATACGTCCAGCAATTGAACTTCTGGGTATATAACTGAAAGAACTGAAAGCGGGGACTCAAACAGATATTTGTACACCCATGTTTGTCGCAGCATTATTCACAACGGCCAAAAGGTGGAAGCAACCTAAGGTCCATCAATGGATGGATGGATGGATAAACCAAATGTGGTCCATTCACACAATGGAATATTATTCAGCCTTAAAAAGGAAACAAATTTGGACATATGCTACAAACACGGATGACCCTTGAAGCCACTATGCTAAGTGAAATAAGCCAGGCACAGAAAGACAAATACTATACGATTCCACTTACATTAGCTTCCTAGAGGAGTCAAAGTCACAGAGACAGGAAGCAGAATGGGTGTTACTGAAGGATGGGAGGGGGGAAGAATGGGGGACTGGAGTTTCATGGAGAGAGTTTTAGTTCGACAAGATGAAAAAAGCTGGGAAATGGATGGTGGTGACAGCTGGACAACAATATGAATGTACTAATACCAATGGACTATACACTTTAATATCGTTAAGGTGGTAAATTGCTTGTTGTGTGTATTTTACCCCCAATTTTTTTAATTGGGGGTGGGGAAAGCAAGGTACAAACCAGTATATAATCAGTAACTTTTATGTTAAAAGGGGGGAGTAGATAAGACTCTAGTATGTTATTTGTTTGGATATGCATTTTTAAAGCTCTGGAAAGATGCATAAGAAACTAAAAATAAACTGCCTTGGGGGTGGGGTGGGAACTGGGCAGATGGAGGGGACGGGTGAGTGTGACATTTGTCATGCACATGTCTTTTATAAGATGTTCTAATTTTATACAAACAGGTTTAAGGAATTCCCAGCTGCTTATGGAAAAGGAGAAATCAGATTTGAGGGTTGCATACCGGCCATGTGACCACCTCTGCATGATAAGCCTCTCTGGCAGGGTTTACCTTGACTTGCCATTGACCTGTACCTTGTTATCTGTCTTATCTCACCTGAAACCCCAGTGCAAATGCTCAGACCAACCAGCACAGCATTTTCTTCTGGAAACAGCCTGGCTCCCTTGAGAACAGTGGACCCAGAGGGCAGAGAGTGCCTCCTCTGGGAACCTTCCCTCTGGGGGCAGGTCCATCCCCCTGCGGGGTTTCTGTCGCTTCCATGGAAGGTCTTTCATTGGTGATCCTGCACTGGCCAGTCCCTGGTGCTGGCCAAGCTCCCAGGCTAGCAGGGAGACTCAAGGGGGCACCTCTCTGAGCCCTGTGAAGAGGTGACCACTCCTGGCTCAGTCAGGGGACCTAAGGACAGATACCTGTGGACCGTGCTCCCACTCTCATCTCCACCTGCTCAGGGGTCCTGGCCCCGAAGCCCACTCCCTCCCTGCCCACCTCCTCTGGCCCTGGCCTCCCACTTCTCCCATGCAAGACCCCCGCTCCTCAGCCCTGCCATCAGACATGGGTTTGAATTCTGGCTCTGCTGTTTATGAGCTCTGTGCCCCAGGGCAGATACTTAACCTGCCTGAGACTTGGCATTCTCCTGGGTCAAAAAGGGACATTCAGAGAGTAAAGAGGTACTTACTCAGTCTCCAAATGGGGCCGGTGTGGTTCTACTTCTTGGGCTGGTTGCTGGCTGCATAGTACTTTGCTTTAGAATCCTTAAACTGTACATTTTTGTTTTAGGCACTTTTCTATATATGCATTGTAATACAGTTTCCAAAACTAGGTTTTTTTTTTTCAAGTAAAAAAAAAAAAAAAAAGTAAACCTATAGAAAAAATACTAGGTGCTAAATAAACCCTAGTTTAACTAGCCTGCCCACCCCCGATACCATTTCAGTTCTCTCCTTTCTTAAAAGTTCTTTCAATTCTCGACGATCACAAATATCTTTCCCTTCCCAGCCAAGCTCCTAAAATGCCTAATCTGAACCTGCCCCTTCTCATCCCTCTTCCCATGTTGTTCCCCCGAGCCACCATGTGGGTCAGGCTGTGCCTTGACAGACCAGATCGCCCACCACATTTCTGAGGGACTAGACCCCTGCTGGCCACCTTGGCAACGACAGTGCCTCCCTCCCCACTACCGAGAGTGTCACCTTCTAACACTAGTCAGCCTCGTCCCGGGCACAACCCCAGGTGTGAGGTTCGATAGATGGTCTGAAGCTGTGTCACCTGCCCATGCATTGGAATTACCTGGGAGCAATTCACCCACTTAAGGGAAGACACCCCTTCCTCAGCCCCAAACCCTGGAGACTCTGCCAGGAAGAAAGCTTCAGAACAGGAATTCTCATCCCTCCACCAGGCACCTTTTATGTGCCAAGCACCTCTCACACCCTAGCCTATTTCGTTCCCCCAGCCCTATGAAGCTGGTGCTATGATTGTCTGTGTTACTGGTGAGGAGACTGAGGCTCAGAGGTGAGTATAGTGCGGTGGGTCACGTGAGCAGGAGTGGAGTCAGGATTTGAAACCAGGTCTGTGGGTCTCCCTTGGCCAGTGTGTGCCAACTGCCTGGGTTCTTATTCATTCCTACTGGCAAGTTTGGGGTGGAGCCCAAGAGTCTGCCTTTCTAAGCTCCCAGGGATGGTGCGTCACATTCAGTAACCACACAGGAGAAGAGGCAGCAGTGAGCCTAAGTATGAGCCAGCGAGTCACTGGGGTCCCCCAGCTTTAAGGGTGTCTCACCTTAGGTGCTCTGGACTGAATGTTTGTGAACCCCCTGAATTTATATGCTGAATCCCAATCGGCAGTGAGAGGGAAGGGGAAGTGGTAACTCTGAGAGGTGATCAGGTTATGAAGATGGATTAGTGTCCTTATAAATAGACTCCAAGGGATCCCTGGTCTCCACCATGTGTGGACACAGTGAGAAGGCAGCCATCTCTGAACCAGGAAACCGGGCCTCACCAAACACTCAATCTGCCGGTGTCTTGATTTTGGACTTTCCGCCTCTAGAACTGTGGGAAATAGACATTTGTTTAAGACACCCAGACAATCACATCATTACAGCAGCCTGAATGGACTAACACAAGACAGGGAAACAGATAACCCCCTCAACAGCACACCCTCAGCCTGGAGGTCCCCTCACCACACTACCTCAATCAGACACAAAGCTCAGGGGTCTGCCCACTTTTCCTGAGGACCTGGGATCTTATTATTATATTTGCGATGGTAATCTGTTATTAGTGACCTTTGATGTTACAATTACAGCTTGCTGAAGGCTCAGGTGATGGTTAGAATTTTAAATCGAGGCCTGTAAATTCTTTTTTAGACATACTGCTATTGCACATGTAGTATAAACAAAACTTTTATATGCACTGAAAAACCAAAATGTCCTGTGACTCATTGGATTGAGACAGTCGCTTTATTGTAGTGGTCTAGAATGGAACCTGCAGCATCTCTGAGGTCACCTGTCTCACCTGCCTTTTCAACTGTGGCACAAAGAAGAGGTGACAAAACTCATACCCGGGCTGGAGCACTGGAGACAGTTGCTGCCACTGGGGCAAGGTGTTCACCCAAGGGTTCCCAAGGTCTGAGGGCATCAAGGTGTCTGCACACTTTGCTGCATCCACAGTCCCAGTGAGAAGCCCTCGGTGGAGATTCTCAGGCTCCCCTTCAGAACGCTCATTTCTCACACATTCTACTGATGCCCTGCTCACGTTTGGTTCACAGACTAGTGCAGGGTTCAGGCTGCTCTCTGACCAGAGGTAGGCGCCTGGTGACCCCCATCCCTGGAACTCTGCCTGGCCCATCTGTCCCCAGGGAGCTGGGTCACATCCACTGCACCTGTTCCTATCCCATCAGAACTGGTGCCACCCTTTCTGTGCTGGTTATTTGGTCTCATTTCCCAGGAACAACCTGTGTGACCGCCCACCCTCCCGCTTATAAAATTCGTTTCACAAAAAATCAGAAGTCAGGGCCTTTCGTGTCTCTAAGTGCCTCAGTTATGATTTTGCCATAAATCACTCCCATAATCACCAGCCCAGCCAGCCTGATGTGCTTTCCAGAATGCAAAGCTCATACTTCTCAGCAGACGCCTATCTACAGTCTCAACCATGTATAGAACTTCCTTCTTTCTTTCAGGGCTGCACGGCAGGGACATTGGTGTGGCATCCTTGCAAATCTCCACAGAGCCACACGGAGTTGGCACAGAGCTGGAGGCCTCGGCAGCACTGACAGCACATAGAATTCCCTGGGCTCCAAAAGTCCACTTGATGGCCAGACCTTCTCCACCACTGTGGCCTGGCCTGTCACAAGCCGGGGACATTTGCCAAGTACAGGTTCAGAACTTCCTGCTCGGGTGCTGATGCTGCAATCTTGCACACAGCTCTGGCTTCTGGAAGCACAGGTCCTGCCAGGGTTCCTGCCAGCTAGACAAAATGTCCGTGGGGCCAAGAATGAAGAGCAGTGGATATTACATGACAACAGGCCCCACAGAGCCCTAGACAGAGAGGAGTTACTGCCCTTGGATCCATTGTTCCAGATAAGCATGGCAGGGCCTGGGGAGGAGGGAAGATGAGGCCCCACACATATCTGGACAAAACTACAATTCCGAAAGAAACATGCACGCCCATGTTTATTGCAGCATGATTCACAATAGCCAAGACATGGAAACAACCTCAATGTCCATTGACAGATGAATAGATTAAAAAGATGTGGTACATATACACAGTGGAATACTACTCCGCCATAAAAAATGAAATAATGCCATTTGCAGCAACATGGATGCAACTAGAGATTCTCATACTAAGTGAAGTAAGTCAGAAAGAGAAGGACAAGTACCATATGATATCCCTTATATGTGGAATCTAAAATGTGGCACAAATGAACCTTTCTTCAGAACAGAAACAGATTCACAGACATAGTAAACAGGCTTGTGGTTGTCAAGGGGGAGGGAGAGGGAATGGGATGGACAGGGAGTTTGGGGTTAGGAGATGCAAACTATTACATTTAGATTGGATAAACAATGAGATCCCGCTGTATAGAACAGGGGACTGTATCTGGTCTCTTGGGATAAAATGTGATGGAAGATAATATAAGAAAAAGAATGTATATATTTATATGTATGACTGGGTCACTTTGCTATACAGCAGAAATTGACACAACATTGTAAATCAACTTTATTTATTTATTTTGTCTTTTTGCCTTTTCTAGGGCCGCTTCCCCTGGCATGTGGAGGTTCCCAGGTTAGGGGTCGAATTGGAGGTGTAGCTGCCGGCCTACGCCAGAGCCACAGCAATGCAGGATCCAAGCTGCATCTGTGACCTAAGCCACAGCTCATGGCAACACCAGATCACTAACCCACTGAGTGAGGCCAGGGATCGAACCCGAAACCTCATGGTTCCTAGTCAGATTCGTTAACCACTGCGCCACGACAGGAACTCCCTAAACTTTATTTTAGTACAAAAAATTTTTTTAAAATGATTAGGCTACACACATCAACTACCATAACAAGTGGCATCCGACCCCCTCTCTAGGAGCATCGCCACCTTCACAGGGCCTCCCAGTGTTGACTCTAGTAAGAGGGGGTTTGCTATTAGCTCACAGGTTCTGAGCCAAAGGGGCTTATGATCTCAGTGGGATGGTTCTGAAGAGGTGGTGTAATAAATGCATCATCTTCAGGAGTATAAATAGAAGTATCTTTTGAGGGGTGAGGGCAAAGAAATCTCAGGAAGCGCTTTTGAGGATAGTATTGATTGCCTGAATGTTGAGGACTGCATTTTTTTTTTTTTGGTCTGTAAAACACTATATAAATGAATTTTAATAAATTTCTACTTAAAAAAAAATACAAAAATGCCAGCTGCCTCAGTGACAACATGGCATCCGACCCCCTCTCCAGGAGCTCTGCCAGCTTCACAGGCTCCCCCAGTGTTGACTCTGGCAATAGGGAAGGGTGCTATCGGCTCACAAGGTCTGAGCTTCAAGGCAAGGTCAGAGCAGCTGATAAGTTAAGTAGGGCCTGGGAACTGCGCCAGGCACAGGCACACGACCCACGGCACTTTTCTCTGGCCGACCAAGCTGGGCTCAGACCTGGTACCCCAGGTGATGAGGGAGGGGGGGAAAGACCTCTAGTCCATCCCCCAAATGTGCCCCCAAACACAAGCTGCCTGTGTTTCCTTCCAAATGTAAAGATGAGGATCCCCGTTCTTTTGGGATAGATGGGGACCCTTTGAAGATCTGATAAAAGCCAGCACCTTCTACCCTGAAAAATGTAGCATCCAACGTGCAGCTAAGATTTTGGCTTTAGGAGTTCCCATCGTGGCGCAGTGGTTAACAAATCTGACTAGGAACCATGAGGTTGCAGGTTCGGTCCCTGGCCTTGCTCAGTGGGTTAAGGATCCCGTGTTGCTGTGGCTCTGGCACAGGCCGGTGGCTACAGCTCCGATCAGACCCCTAGCCTGGGAACCTCCATATGCCGCAGGAGCGGACCTAGAAAAGGAAAAAAGACCAAAAAAAAAAAAAAGATCTTGGCTTTAAATTCTCTGAGACCTTGTTGATAGACAGATCGGAGGATGGGAATGCAACTTGGAGGAAGGGGAGAGAAGCTGGTTAAAGGCCTCTGGGGCCCCGAAGGAAAAAAGTAGAACAGGGAGGAGAGTTGCCTAAGGTTAAACCCTGAGATGAAAGAAAAGATGGGAAGCACCATCTCTTAGAGACACCTGATGGAACAAAGGATGCCAGATCCCCAGAGCGGAGTCATGTGTTAGCAGAGCATCTGCAGTGGCCCTGACCAGGGACAATCCAGCAGATGACCAAGAACATAATTCATGAAAGGCTTTGGGAGTAATCTGCAAGCATCTCCTCACCCCCTTGCTCTTTGGGTCTTAGTAAATAACTGTAACACATCATGATGAATTCAAGTTGCTGGACAACAATCACACTTGGCCAATGTGGCAGATAGACTCTAAGGTGGCCCCCACAGTCCCTGCCTCCTGGTGTTCACTTTTCTGGGAAACCCTCTCCCCTTGGGTGTAAGCAAGACCTTGCCTTTAACCAACAGAATATGGCAAAGAGAAGTTTCCTTTGTGGCTCAGCAGCTTAAGAACCCAACTAGTATTCATGTGGGTTCCATCCCTGGCTTCGCTCAGTGGTTTAAGGATCTGGCATTGCTCCAAGCTGTAGGTCATAGATGCTCCTTGGATCTGGCGTTGGTGGAGCTGCAGCTCCAATTTGATCCTTAGCTCAGGAAATTCCATATGCTGCAGGTGCAGCCATAAAAAAAAAAAAAAAAATAGCAAAGATGATGGAATGGGAGTTCCCGTCGTGGCGCAGTGGTTAACGAATCCGACTAGGAACCATGAGGTTGTGGGTTCGGTCCCTGCCCTTGCTCAGTGGGTTAAGGATGCGGCGTTGCCATGAGCTGTGGTGTAGGTTGCAGACGCAACTCGGTTCCCGCGTTGCTGTGGCTCTGGCGTAGGCCAGTGGCTACAGCTCCGATTTGACCCCTAGCCTGGGAACCTCCATATGCCGCAGGAGTGGCCCAAAGAAATAGCAAAAAACAACAAAAAAAAAACCAAACAAACAACAAAAAAAGGATGATGGAATGTCAGTTCCTTGATTGGGTTACATTAAATAAGTGAGTGGCGACTCACTCCAGAGATTCTACTTGCCAGCTGGATGAAATAAGTGATCATGATGGGAAAGCCATGGGGCCAAGAAACTTCCAGATGACTCTCAGAGCTAGGAGTGACTTCTAGGAGTTGAGGGCAACCTCCAGCCAATAGCCACGAAAAGCCAGAGCCCTCAGTGATATAACCACAAGGAAATAAACTCTGCCAGCAACCTGCATGAGCTCAGAAGCAGTTCTTCCCCAGGCAAGCTTCCAGATGAGAACCAGTCCTGGACCACACCACGATTTAGCCTTGTATAACCGTAAAGAGAATATTGCTTAGGATCTTGTAGGATTACACCTGGACCCCTGATCCATGAAGCCACAAGATAATTAATGCATGTTGTTTTAAGCCACTAAGTTTGTTACACAGCCATAGATAACTAACCTGGCCCTGGAAGAAGAAAGTAGCTAAACAGCTTTCTTGACCTATGCTGTGGTGATCAGCAGCGTGCGTATGGGAGAAAACGCAGAGAGCTTCCAGGACAGGGTAACTGGTTTCTCCATTTCGTCCCAGGAATCACTGTGCTTGCTTTAAAGTAAGCATTTATAAAGCCCTGCACATTACGCTGGAAGAGGACTTTTCCTTTTATTCTGTGAATTCATTCTATTGTTAAACCTTATCCCTGGGAGTTCCCATTGTGGCACAGCAGAAATGAATCTAACTGCTATCCATGAGGATGCAGGTTCAATCCCTGGCCTCACTCAGTGGGTTAAGGATCCAGCATTGCCGTGATCTGTGGTGTAGTTCACAGACATGCCTCGGATCCTGCATTGCTGTGGCTGTGGCGTAGGCTGGCAGCTGCAGCTCCGATTCGACCCCTAGCCTGAGAATCTCCATATGCCTCAGGTATGGCCCTAAAAAGCAAAAACAAAAAACGAAAAAGCAACCTTATCCCTGGAATCTCTTACTGTGAGACACCATCTAGACTCTAGGAGGCTCTTATTTGCTTAATTCTTAAAGGAACTCAAGGTAGAGACAAAGAACGCACAGTATTTACTGATGGTTGCAGAAGGAGAGCTGGCAAAACTTGTCCAGGTACTTCAGTGGTGTCTGAGTGGTCCAGCCTTACTCATCTAGAGAGCCTTTATGTAACTTTGGGTTACTTGCATCAACCTGATTTCTGATTACCACATCTTTCTCCAATTTTTTCAGGCTTCCACTTACTTTGTTTTTTCCTTCATTTTCGGCTTTACCGTGGCATATGGAAGTTCTCTGGGCCAAGAATCAGATATGAGCAACAGTTGTGACCTACGCCACAGCCCTGGCAATGCTGAATCTTTTAACCTGCTGGGTTAGGGATCGAATGCTGCAGAGATGCCGCAGATCCTGTTGTGCCAGAGTGGGAACTCCAGCTTCTACTTACTTTTGATGCACATCTTAATTCATTGCTACATAATGCTAACATTTGTGAAATAGTATGTGATATTTTGTATTTTGGCCATGCTTTCAGCATGTAGAAGTTCCCAGGCCAGGGATCAAACTCAAGCCATAGCAGTCAACCAAGCTACAGCAGTGACACGCTGGATCCTTAACCTGCTGCACCATAAGAGAACTCTAAAAGGATACATTTTTACTATTCTAATCAACTAGCTGTTATGAGATGCCGGGCATGATGCCAGGGACCTTGAGAACTGACAGATGGTGAAAGTGACTCAAGTTGGTTAAAGGACTCGTGGGTCACAGGTGATGGGGGCCGAGGCTGGAATCCAGTCTTCTAGCTGCAGAATGCTTTTGGTCATAATGTGATATCACAGGAATATTCCTAATCCCTTTACCTCAAGGCCACCTTCAATCTTCTAAAGAACAGCCTTTGTTGCTCCTGTTCAATCCAGTCTAATACACAATCGTTGACAAATGCTGGGCTGGATGGACCATTTAAAGAACCGCTAAAGTCTGGATAGCAAGGCTTTCGAGAGACTCTGAGGATGGCAAACGGGGCTCACAAGCCTACACATTCCTCAACTGCATCCTTTATAATAAAATGGTCATAGTATGTCATGTGTTTCCGGAGTTTTGTGAGCTATTCTAGCAAATTATCAAACATATGGACAGGATTGTGGGAACCCCTGATTTACAGCCAGCTGGTCAGAAGGGCGGGAGGTCTGGACTTGAAATTGGCATCAGAAATGAGGGCAGCCTTAGGAGACCGAAGAATTAACCTGCGGGGTCTGTGTTAACTCCGAGTAGTTAGTGTTCAGAATTGAATTGTAGGACAGCCAGTTGGTGTCTGCAAGGAACCGCAGAAGTGCCTTGTGTGGAAAATCCACAAATCTGGTGTCAGAAGTGCTGAGAGTACAGGAAACAATGCTTTCCTTTGTTGGAGGTCTTTCCTTTTAGGTAGACTCTCCCCTTACCATTTCTGTTCCTCCCTCCAGGGTGTTTCCAGGAGCTCAGTCCTCTAGGGGAACTCTGCCCATGACACAGTGTCAGGGACTCTGGAAGACTGTCAGGGCTCAAGCCCCCAGGGCTACTTCTCCCTGCCGTGCTCCCCGAGCTCCCACAGGCCCTCCCGAGTCTCCTTTTTCCCATCTGCTCAGCAACCCCCTCCTGCCCAGCTCGCAGCTCCTCTGTGCCCATCCCTGTGCCTCCTGGTCATCAGCTCTCTCCTTTCTCCAGGAGCATTTTGCATGCAAGGACACTGTTCATCAGGCTGATGCCTAAAGCCCTCCCACTCCTGCACGGCTCCTGGAGTTTTTGCACTGGTCGCAGATTCTGGGGACAGACCTGGAGGACTTCACGTGGGCACTCTCTCCTTTTCCTGGATGCGCCCTTCCCTTTCCAGTGCACCCCCATCCCAGCCCTTCATCACCTGCCCCACCTCCTGTCCCAGGGCTCTTCCCAGTCCAGACCCCCTAAACTGAGGGATGGGGCCTCCTAAGATCCCCATTCACCTTCACATGGGATTCCCCAGCCACATCTGCATCAGGGGCTCTGCACCATGCTGGCTGCTACAGAAGGTGGGAGTGGGTTTCTCCACCTTTCCTAAGGGATCCTGGGATCTCTTGAGCCCTGCTACACTAACAAAGTCAGTTGTTTCCGAGCAGTGGAGGTGGATAGAATATTAGCATGTAGCCAAAGATGAAAGTTCTCATAAGCAGTAACCTGATTGACTTGTTTCCAGAGGGCTGCCCGGATGAGAGCCCAGCAACCTGTGGCCAAAGTGGAAAGAAATGCCTCCAGTCTCAGCTGCATCTGGCCTGGACGGGGCTGGGCCTCCCAGGCTCTGAATGTGTCCTTTTCATTCCAGCTGTGTCGGATTCCATGAGAGGATAAAGAGACATGTCACTCTGGGACCCTGCCCTCAGAGTTCTCCTGGCTCCACCGGGAGGCTGGTGAGCAGCCAATCATCACCAGAACCAATACTCGGGGCACCTGCTCTGTTCTAGATACTGTGTTGTTTTTGCAATACTGTTCCATTTCTTTCTTAGGCCATCCTATGCAACAAATAGTCCTCCACACAATTTTCCCATAGCTCACTTGCTTTCCTGGCACCCAGGTCAGTAACAAATGAATGTGTTTTGGGTCAAAGTGAATCTGCAGCCATCACACAGCTCCCCCATCTGTGGGGAGGCAGATGTGGGACAGTGACAGCACAGAGATCTTCGGAAGAAGGACTCTTTGGAGTCTGCGTCCTTGAGCATCAGACACCGAGATGTGATCAGATGTGTAAGGGATGTTCTCGGAGAAAGGGCCTGCAAGGGGAGCAGGGGCTCCTGTTTGGGGTCTGAAGGAGTTTCCCCAAGTTTGAGAATCACTGCTCTAGGCAGGAAAGTGCCCCTCCCTTGAAAAAATGAAAGCCCCACAAACCCGGTCATATTTCTCTGACACTATTTCTCCTTGTCAGGCTCCAACCATCATGTGAATTTCGTAACTTTAACTGAAGTGCTTTCTATTTAACAGAGAAAACTACTAGGGAATGGAAAAGAGAGAGAACTGTCTGCCTTACACAAGCAGAGTATGACCACACAGAGGACACCACTCTACAGCCACATACCTCCCTCTTACATCTTCTTAAAGTGATAAAAATGAATATAGTCATTAATATGACCCCAAGCTACAGCCTCTCCATAGCATAAAAATAAGAAGCAATAGCAATATAACCCTAAAATTGTGTTAGCAATCAATGTTTTGGTATTCTATAGGTTTTAGACATTATCTAGGTATCCAATTGTCCATTAACTAACTCAACAACATCAGCACAAGATTTCTAACTCTTGGAAGGAACTCTTGATTCCCTGAACTCTGGGAAGTTATCTTCCAGTTACAAAAAATCAGTATTACCAATAAAAGTTTTTCAGAACAATGACCGAATTTCGTTGAACATAGATTGACATATTTCATGATCTTAAATGTCATGTAACATTAAGTATTAGCGTATTTGATTAGTAAGCCTGCCTACATTTGGAGAAGATATAGTAAAATGTATACTTGTGTTATACACTGATAAATAAGAGGTGACATGTCATTTTAAAAAATCACTATGATTAACCTTATTTGCCAAAGATTAATGTTAACTATATGAACTTGAATTCTAAAATGTTTCTAAATTAGTATTCGATGTTCAATTTTTATATGTTTTAAGATGGTAGGAACATTCAAATTATAGGACCACTTATCTCTGAAGTTAACCAGAAGAACTCCATTAAGTTAAAGAATATTATAATCTAGTGTATTCATACCCTCCAGAGATAAATGAACATTCCATATCCATGCAACAACAAGGATACAGAGCTTATAGATTTTTTTGTTTCCACAAGCTCAGCTACAGGAGAATCAGCTAAATTAAAGTTCTATTACTGCTTGGATTCCCTCTGGAAATCTAGAAAACATGTCCCAGGCTTCTCTTGGAAAGGAGGGAATTTCTTCTCTGGAAACACTGTTCAACTTGCTCTGTCAGGTGGACCTACTAGACATCTCGGTGGATGACCTCCTACACTGTTAAAATTTTTTTTTGGAAAAAGACTAAATCATGACTCTCACACAAATACAAAACAAACAAAGACTGTGCTTAACTCATTAATAAATGTAAATCATATCTTAGTAAGTAAATATGTACTTCTGGTGGCAATAGCAGAGCAGAATTTCATCATAAATTCGACTCTCTCAATAAGACTAGGACTACATAAAATTAAGAGGCAAAGATATAAAATGTTTATATCTTCTGACTTAGTAATTATACTCCTGGGTTTCTGAGTAAAGTAATTCAATAGTGGAATGACTGCATAATTATGATATTCCACTCGATGATTATGCAGCTATTTCTAAATGGTAAATATCAAAACTACATTTAAGTTGTTACATCAACCTTTGTATTCCTCGTTTAAAAATTTAAAAAAAACAAAACTACTTTTGTGATGAAACTCATCTTTCCCATCTAAGTAGCTTTTCAGATCGCTTCCACATTAACCATAAAAAAACCCTTTCCCCCAACAGAAAGGAAAGCTTTTTATAGCAAAACATTAAGTCATCTCCTGGGATCCCAAGATGTGCACCAGATATTGAGTATTTGGAGAGAAAGGGCAACTCTAATTTTAGTTAGACTCCATATAATTTGAAGGAGTCTTAGTTCTTTGATGCCTCTTTGAGGTTCTCCCAGAGGGGCATTTATAGACTTAGAAGGATTAAAGGAAGCCACTTTACAGCAAATTCCTCCAAATGCCCCAACTACAAGGTCATCCTGGGAACCTAGCGGAAATGCTGGAAGACTAGGGTCAAAGGGACAAAGGGTCACTCGGGTCAGTTGCTTCCTCCCTTTTCATGGAAGAAAGGAATTAATTTCTATTCCTTTAAGGGAACTGAGAATAAACAGAGTTTAAGAACTGTTTTTCAAACTGAACTATTAGAAATAAAGGAGCTTCAAAACCCAATGACCTACACAGATATTCATAACAGCATTTATTCCTAATAATCAAAAAGTACAAACCACCTAAACAGCCCGCAACTGATGAATGGACAAACGGAATGTGTATACATAATGGAACGCTATTCAGCAATGACACGGAGTACTGACGTGGATGACCTTTGAAAATATTATGCTAAAGAAGCCACTCATAGCGTATGATTCCGCTTACATGAAATGTCTAGAACAGGCCAATTCATAGACACAGAAAGAAAATCAGTGGTTGCCTTGGCTGAGGAGAGTTTCTTTGAGGAAGGATGCTGAAATGGCCTAAAGTTATAGTAATGGTTACACAAATCTCAACAAACTGAAAAATCACCAAACTGTAAACTTTAAATGAGTAAATCTTATAGTATGTGAAACTTATCTCAATAAAGTTGTAAAAAAAAAAAATCTTAAGTCTAGGTGTTTGGGGAGTTCCTGCTGTGGCACAGAGGGGTTAAGGATCTGGTGTTGTCTCTACCTCAGCACTGTTTCAATCCCTGGCCTGACACAGTAGGTTAAGGATCCAGTCTTGCTGCAGCTGTGGCATGGGTCACAGCTGCAGCTTGGATTAGATTCCTGGCCTGAAAACTTCCACATGCATGGGTGCAGCCAAAAAAAAAAAAAAAAAAAAAAAAGACTGACTAATTTTGGCAAATAAAATGTACAAATGTAAGCTTAATCATATTAAGTAGGCAAAAAAACTATATCAACATAATCATTAAATGATTATCTAGAAGTTCAAATCCAGGTATGCCTCCCCCCCAAAATTCATGTTTCTACCTAGCAGCGAAAATTCCAAATACATAAGACTGTCATTAAACAGACAATAAAAATGCCTTTTAATCCTTGACAGCTGCTGTCCACGAGACCCAAGATTAATCTGGAGTTGCACTTTCCAGTGATTTCACAGGCAGCACATCCCAGGGAAGCTGGAAAAAAAGTACATCTGTATCTACTTACATAGTACTTGCTTCAGAGGGTTACAGCACCTCTTCTGAAGGCTCATCTAAGAATGTGCAAAAAGGCTAGGCAAGGAAGTTCTTTTTAGAAAATCATGCTTGAGGAGTTCTCTTCATTGGCTCAGTGGAAACAAATCTGACTAGTATCCATGAGGACACAGGTTCAATCCCTGGCCTCGCTTACCAGGTTAAGGATCTGGCATTGCTGTGGCTGTGGTATAGGCCAGCAACTGCCGCTCCAATTCAACCCCTAACCTGGGAATCTCCATATGCTGTGAGTGTGGCCCTAAAAAAGACCAAAAGAAAAAAGAAGAAAAGAAAGAAAGAAAGAAAATCATGCTTGGAATTGGTCTATACTAGGAGGGTGTGGAAGAGAATAACTGGTGGTCCTTGGAAAGTCCCATCCCCATCAACAGAGTTCACCTGAAGGGGTGGGGCCCAGAAACCTGTGTATTTAGGCAAGTTCCCTGGGAGGCTGGCGTTACAGGTAAGTGATCACGGTCCCAGTCACTGCTGCTCAGATCACCAGCAGCAGGCAATCAAAGAAAGAGGTGCTCCACTTGACCAGTGGCTGCTATTTTGTTTTTGCTCATGCCCACAGCATGTGGAAGTTCCCAGGACAGGAATGGAACCTATGCCACAGCAGTGAGTGGGGCCACTCCAGTTCAGACAAGCCTGGGTCCTTAACCTGCTATGCCACAAGTGAACTCCATCTCTTGATATTCTTAATTTCCTGGGTCCTTAACCCACTGAGAAAGGTCAGGGATCCAACTTGCATCCTCACGGACCTATGATGGGTTCTCAACTTGCTGAGCCACCACGGGAACTCTAAGAGTGACAATTTTGGACAGGTTAAAATCTCTTGAATATAGTGGCATGGGATTAATACATTGGGCATTTTCTTATGTTCTGATGGCATAGTAAAGAATTCATGTAGGAGATCATCTTTGATAGTCTTTAGAATATAATCTTTGGTCTTAGCCAAGAGAAAAATGGAATCTTAGGAGTGATATTTAAATTAAGTTTAATACAAATGTCACATACTTCCACATTCCCAGAAATGGTCACTTCATCGTAATTAAGGACATGGAAACTATTATGACTGACGCCTTCTGTGATATGTGTGTTAGGACACATTTAGGCAAATAGCAAAAATTCAGAAGTCCTACCACCAAACCTACGGCATTGAGAAAATGCTAAAGCCAACTCAATTTTCCATCTGGCAGTTCAATATGAGCTGCGAAAATTTAGTCCAATCAATCCTTCAACTCCATATCATCTAGATTCCTTGGGCTCTGGAACCTTGGGGGGTTGGGAGGTTCCAGTTTTCCCTGGACGGCCGCCCAGGACTCACGAACGCTTCCTCCGGCACTTCAGTTAGCTTGGGCGACTCTGCTATGGGCACCATGGAAGTTCAACATCGTCGTCACCAGCTCCGGGAGGTCAAAATCGTGTTTCCACCCCCAGTCCCTCCGAGCGGTGCTATCATCAAAGTTCATTGGCCAACTATCCGCTAGGACAAGATACGGAAGAGGAGCTTAAGTTATTCAGGCTTGAGATTTGCAAAAAGTCTAAAATATTTTAAAGCAAGGTCTTTCATCCACAAAGGACATGTCCTCTTTGAAATCCCCCACCTCAAGCACACAGAGTCATCCTCTTAGATTAGAAACTGTGTCTACTGCCAGGCACTGTGAATTGTCACCTACTAGGAAAGCCTCATGCAAACTTGTAGTGGGGGACGGCTATGCTCAGATGGCACTCACCCAGCAGCACAGTCACAGCAGTTGAGAACATAGGGCTGGTCTCATACAAGATCTGCTTGTTTTATGGTTAAACTGGCAAATGGTGAAATGCCAATAAGCCATTTATTTGGAAGGTTCTAGTCCACCCACTTCAGGTATCACCTGCCCCAAACCACAGCATCTGCTGGCCCTGGTGCACCAGCAGCTCCTCCTCCAGAAGGAGGGCTCTGGGCTCTCCTTATCCTCCCCAGTTTGTGTCCTCAGGGGAGCAGCTCGGTTTGGCTTTGGAGGGGGCCCTGCAGCCATGTACCAACCTATGGCCTGCCGGACAGAGTCCACATTGTAGGTGATCTGGAACTCCGGGATGTGCTTGAGGACCTCCTGGGCCAGCTCGGCGGGGGTGAAGCTCATGGCGTTGACGTTGTAGGTCCTCAGGGAGAGGGCCTCCGCCGGCGCCTCCATGACCTCCAGGGTGGCCCGCAGGCAGTCATCGATGTACATCATGGGGAGCCTCGTGCCAGGGTTCAGGTTGCATTCAAATCTGCCGTTCTTGACGGCGTCCTGGAAGATCTGCACCGCGTAGTCTGAAAGAGAATCTCCCCTGTGGGTCTTCGCACGACGAGAGGATGAGTGAGCCCCTCAGATCAAGGTAGCTCAGTTCTCGATATCTTAGTCTCAGAACCTCTTTATGTGCTTAGGAAACACTGAGGACTCCCAAAGAGGTTGTACTAATTTGAGTTATAGCAACATCTACTCCATCAGAAGTTAACTGAGAGCTTTTAATATGTCCACATTTTAAAATGATAATAAACCTATCACATATTCTTATGTATATTTTATATGAAGAAGTACACATTTTCTTCTTATTCTTTTTTTTTTTTCTTTTTTGGCCACCCGGTCTCTGCGGCATATGAAGTTCCCAGGCCAGGGATCAGATCTGAGCCGCAGTTGTGACCTACACCGCAGCTACGGCAATGCCAGATCCTTAACCCACTGTGCAGGCCAGAGATCGAACCTGCGTCCTAGCACTCCAGAGACACCAGCAATCCTGTTGTGCCACAGAGGGGACTCCCAAGAATGTATTTTCTAAACAAGAGAAAATTTAGTGAGAAGCATGGCGTGTCTGACATTTAGAAAAAACTCTCTGGCTGAATGGAAACAAGTGGAGTTCCTGATTGTGCTCAGTCCATGGTGCTACACACATCATGGAGCCTCTGAGAAAATCCAGTGTACTTGTAAAGGAGAGAGAAAAAGGCAAATGACATCTTAGTACTGATGTGAAAGTTGTTTTGACCTCCTAGACCTCTTGAAAGAGTCTCAAGGATCCCCAGGATTCCCAGCACCTACTTGGAGAAGCACCACATTAGGGCAAAACGTTTTTAAAGTAACCAAAACTAAAGGCTCTTTTAAAATCCCTGGTGGCTCAGGGGGTTAAGGATCTGGTGTTGTCACTGCTGCGGCATGGGTTCGATTCCTGGCCTGGGAACTTTTGCATGCCACCAGCATAGCCAAAAAAAATCCCTCAGATTTTAATTGAAGATATTCGAAAAAAATGGAAAGATATCCCATGCTCTTGGACTGAGAGAGTGAATACTGTTAAAATGGCCATACTACCCAAAGCAATCTACAAATTTACAGCAACAACAACGTGGAAAACAGTATGGATGTTCCTCAAAAAACTAAACACAGATCTACTATATGACCCAGCAATACTATCCTGGGTCTGTATCTGAAGAAAACAAAAACATTAATTCAAAAAGATACAGGGAGCCCAACATTCACTACAGCACTACTTACAACTGCCAAGACATGAAAGCAACCTACGAGTCCACTGCAGATGAGTAGATAAAGAAGACGCGGTACATATACACAGTGGAATACTACTCGGCCATGAAAAAAAGAACTCTACTTTTCCATTTGCAGCAACATGGATGGACCTGGAAGGTACTATGCTATGTGAAATAAGTCATATAGAGAAAGACAAATGCTGTATGATATCACTCACATTTGGAATCTAAAAGATAAACTAGGGAGTATAACAAAAAAAAGACACAGACATAGAGAACAAATTAGTGGTTACCAGTGGAAAGAGGGAAAGGGGGAGGGACAAGACAGGGTAGGGAATTGAGAGGAACCAACTACTGTGTATAAAATAAATAAGCTACAAGGATATATTGTACAGAGAAGGGAATGTAGCCAACATTTTATAATAATTATAAATGGAATATAACTTAAAAACTGTGCATCCTTATGTTGTACACCTGAAACTTATATAAAGATTGTAAATCACCTCTACCTCAAAAAAAGAAAAAAAAAAAACAAAGCTAATTATGCCTGGTGCTCCACTCACTAATGAATAATACAGGCTTCTAAACAGGAAGGTACCCAGCTGCACTAGAGATTGGCACTAATTCACTCTCACTTGGGGGCAATCTCTTCTGAAATTTAAGGAAATTTGGATAAACAGTAACAGCAGCAACAATGCTTATGTTCTTTCTAAATATGCAATGCAGAAAGTCCTTTTTTTTTTTTTTTTTTTGTCTTTTTAGGGCCGTACCCAAGGCATATGGAGGTTCCCAGGCTAGGGGTTGAATCAGAGCCACAGCCTCCAGCCTACGCCACAGCAACACCAATGCCAGATCTGAGCCATGTCTGCAACCTACGCCACAGCTCACAGCAACACCAGATCCTTAACCCATTGAGCAAGGACAGGGAGGGAGTCTGTGTCCTCATGGATGCTAGTCAGATTCGATTCCGCTGAACCACGATGGGAACTCCTAGAGAGTTTTAACAGAGCTCTCTGTATTAAGAAACAAAGGTGTACTCAGAGAAAGAGGATGTTTCTCATTCGCTATGTTCCTACACTGTGGGTGACATGCTTGTTCTCAGAAAGGTCTGGGTCTAGCACTGAGGGTGGCCAATTCCGTGGATTTACAGCATCAGCATGAGCTCCCTAGACAAGTTTAAGTCAACAGGGTTCAATGACCTTCTCAGAGGCACTTCCCAGAAAGGATGCAGAAACTTCAGTCAGCACACAGCTAAAGAGAGAGCAAATCTATCCCCACTCTTGTCATCAGTAAGAGCTTATCCTACATAAAGAAGAAATTGAAAACAACACTTACCAGTCGTTCCTCCTCCGGGCTGGGAGTCGGCAGAAATGATCCCAGGATATCTCAGGCATCGGAAGTCTAACCCATACCGGTAATAATAATACTACAAGAAAGAGAGGACTTATATTCAATCTTTTAAATCAGGTAGAGTTATGCAAAGCAGTAACAGTTTTCTGAAACATCCCTCCACACAGTCATGTTAAAATCTTGCTAAAGGAAATGAAGACTAGAATTGCTAAGACTCACCTGTTTTTCTTTAATAAATAACCCCAAAGTTTTTATCTTCAAAGAATCATCACTCTGGTGATAACATCACTAGAAAACACGGTAAGTAACAAATCTGCCTACAGTAGAGATTTCTCTTTTTTTGGTCCTTTTTACAGCTGCACCTATGGTATACAGAAGTTCCTAGGCTGGGGTCAAGGTGGAGCTGCAGCTGCAGGCCTACACCACAGCCACAGCAACAGTGGATCCACGCCGTTATCTGTGACCTACACGCAGCTTACAGCAATGTCGAATCTTTAACCTGCTGAACAAGGCCAGGGATCCAACCTGCATCCTCACAGACACTATGGCAGGTTCTTAACCCACTGAGCCTCAATGAGAACTCCTACAGTAGGGATTTCCAGCCTTTCTTGGGAAGGGACCCCCTGCTCACTGTCCTAAAGGAATCATGAGCCAGCACTGGGAAGAGCATGGGGAGAAGGAGACCATGACCCATCAGCTGAAGGATCAGACACTGGCTAAAGAGCAAAAAAATAATAAAGCTGAAAAGCCATTTGAAGTTATTTTAAACTGAGTCCTATTCACTACCAACACTGGCAGCTTGAAAGAACAGTGTAGTACCAATGAGACGAGCAGCAGGGAAATGGGGGCTGCCATTCGAGAGGCATGCACAAGTGCTGGAGGTTATCAGAGGACTAAGGATTCCTCTGGATCTATCGGTACTGGCCACTTGGCAAACACAATCAGCTTCTGAGCATCTCTGGGGGCAGGGAGGAAGCCCCCTCCTAGGAGGAATCAGCAGGTGTTTGCGGCCAAAAGAAGAGAAAAGGAAAGAGTCACCTCACCCAGCAATGCTCACCTCTCCCATGAGCTCTGCATGGACCTTGGACACCCCGTAGATGGTCCTGGGTCTCTGGATGCAGAGATCGGGAGTTGGGTTCCGTGGAGAAGTGGGTCCAAAAGCCCCGATGGTGCTGGGCACGAACAGTCGCAGACCGTGCTCCGCGGCAACATCCAGGACATTGTGCAACCCTGAAACAAGGGCACCGTGCCCTGGGAAATCTCTACCCAAAGAACTGGGAAGACGGGCAAAGGCATCACAGGGGCAAGACCCAGAGACTCACCAGTGATGTTCACGGCTCTGGCCAGGGACACATTTGCTTCGCCCACCGCACTGAGCAGGGCACTGTAATGAAACAGCCAGGTGACGCGGTTGTTCACCACGATCTCCCGAAGGTTCTTGTAATCCAGGATGTCGGAATAAATAAAGGGGCCTGTGAGGAGCAGTGAAACCAGGCATGGAGGGGTTAAGTGAAACAGTTTGGGGCTTGAAGAGCTCAGTGGCTTTGCCCCCCTCTCCTGATGACTTAGTACCATTAGTACCAACTTGGTAACAACCACTTGATGCTCCTCAGCATTTTTCTTTTTCCTTTTTTTTTTTTCCTGTTTTTTTTTTTTTTAGGGCTGCACCCATGGCATGTGGAAGTTCCCAGGCTAGGGGCTGAATTGGACCTGTAGCTGCAGGCCTATACCACAGCAACGCAGGATCCAAGCTGCGTCTGCAACCTATACCAGAGCTCACAGCAACACCATATCCTTAACCCACTGAACAAGGCCAGGGATCGAACCCTCATCCTAATGAATACTAGTCTGGTTAATTACCACTGAGCCACAACAGAACTCCCAGCATTTTTCTTACTAAGAATAACAAACCCCAACCATGCCATGGCTAACAATAGTTAATGCTTATAACAGGACTTACACCTGTCGGGTGCTGTGCTCAGGGCTTTCTGTGTATTTACTTCCCACAGCCTCTGAGGCAGATACATCTTACCGATGAGGAAACTGAGGCATGGAGAGGTTAAGTAACTTGCCAGGATAAACCAGAACAAGAGTAATAACTAGGGTCACAATCAGGCAGCTGGCTTCAGTGGGTGCCGTTCACACCAAACCTACAGGCACACAGTGACGTCACTCTGCCTAAAGGTTGCACATTTTAAAGGAATAGAAAAGTGGGTTTACAAAAAAAGCCGCACACACTGTAGTATACAAGAACCACAATTGTGAGTTCACTACACCCAGTCAGGCTAGAGGTAGAGCCGATGTGGGACAATGCCAATAAGCCCTGTTTGCAGCAAATTACTGCTCTTCCACATGGTAAGCAACGAAAGGCTGCCACGGAGCCAGGAAGGACCAGGAGACATCATAAAACCGTTTTTGAGGCGGTAGGAAACTTGACTAGAGGAGGAGTCTGAGATTTGTGTGTGGGCCCAGCAGTTTAAGAGCAAGTCCACATTTGAAATATAGGATTAATTGCTCCAAAATTTTAATTTCCTTTTCCTCATTTCAGAACTTGATTTTTGTTTTTCTCTCTGAGCTAAGTTAACAAAAAGCTCTTCAAGGCAGGAACCAAAGCTTTTAATTCAAAGATACTGCTCTAAATAATATCCAGAGGTAATATTCCAAAACTTCAAGATCTCAAGAACACTCCTATCCTTGGATCATTTCAATAAGCAGCAGCTGTAACATAGACGTTTTACAGAACACATGAGGACAACACATTCAACTTTTTTTTTTGGCTGCACCCATGGCGTGCAGAAATTCCTGGGCCAGGGATCGAACCTGCACCACAGCAGCGACAAAGCCAGATCCTTAACCCACTGAGCCACCAGGGAACTCCCAGCATGAAACATTTTTAAGTGGCACAGGTGAGTCTCAAATACTCCTCCTCTTTCTTTAATTCGCAAGCCTGGTTACAAGTGGTGACGCTAGTGGTAACAAACCCGACTAGCATCCATGAGGTTGTGGGTTTGATCCCTGGCCTTGCTCAGTGAGTTAAGGATCCGGCGTTGCCATGAGCTGGGATGTAGGTCACAGACATGGCTCAGATCCCACGTTGCTGTGCCTCTGGCATAGGCCAGTGGCTACAGCTCCAACTGGACCCCTAGCCTGGGAATCTCCATTTGCCTCGATTGCAGCCCTAAAAAGACAAAAAGATAAAAAATAAACACACAAACAAGTCATGACACTGGTTCCAGGAACTGCAGCTCTACATGCTCTGTAAGCCTCTTACCACTGAGGAAGACGTGCTCGGGGGGCTTCCGAATGTCAGACAGAATCACGTTGTCCTTCCCAAACCGTTTCCTGAAAGGGAAAAATTAAACACATGAGTTGGTACATTGAGGATACGACAGGTCCCATGAAAACAGTCTTGCCAACAGGAACTGTTGTTCCCCATCAGCCTCCAGATGCCTCCTTTTCACACCTTTCCTCCTCCCTCTTTGTCCCCAACACATACCCCTTCAGCTCTGGCCACACTCAAAGCTGCATCTCTGGGTTCTGCCTCACCCCCGTATCACCCGGCTGTTACCTATTTCTCCCCAGTGAGCTTGAGTTCTCCCTGTCCCTCCCCATACATCTCTCCTCTTATCCTTTTATCCCACTTTCTCCAGATCCCACACCATTCCTTTTCAGCTCCTACATGTACGTCCCTCTGTCCCCAGACAGCTGAAAATCAAGTGACTCATTTGGAGACTGGTGTCTGTCTTTGCCTTGAAAAGACAGCGGGCGAAGGCAACCTGCGGGATGCTGAATTGAGAACCTAAAATGGGTTTGTGGTACTAAGAGGTACAATGAAATGCATTCCAAGTGGTCATTTAGATACAGTATCTTTTATTGTTGTTGTTGGCTGTACCTGCAGCATATGGAAGTTCCCAGGCCAGGGAATGAATTCCAGCCACAGCTGCCAGATCCTGAGCCCACTAAACCAGCCAGGGATCAAACCTGAGCCCCAGCAGTGACCCAAGCTGCCGCACAGACAATGCCAGATGCTTAACCTGCTGTGCCACAGCCGGAACCCCTAGATATGGTATCTGAAAATGGTCAGGAGCAAGAGGGGGGAGAAAAGATTCAGTGGTCAAATGGGGCCAAAGAAAGCTACAACGCTCAGATTTTAAGTTACACTTTGAAGACTCTTCTTACCTCAAAAGGCTAGCAAGCCCCACTCCAAGCTGGCCAAGACCCCCTGAGTGAAGAAAAAAAAAGTGCAACCTTAATCCAAATCTAACAGATTCAATTATTCCCAGATTGTAACAACAGCCTAAGACTCTCCTGGCAAACTTAGCTGATCAGGTAAAGCCCCAGGTTGGCCTGATGTAATGGAAGTACCCTCTCAGAGCTGAGCCAGTTCAGGTAAGATTAGTTTCAGAGACAAAGGGCTCTACTGCAGAGAGTGGCCGAGGGGAAGCCAGGCACAGGAAGGGAATAATCACAGGAGAACAGAACCACCTGCCAGCTCCTTGGGCCAGGAATTCACCACCAGCTCTGCCTTTGTTACTTGATGGGCTGTGAGGCTTGTCTGCTGGAGGTACCAGAACACTCAAAGCCAAATACAATCATCTGGCAAAAACCTCCAGTGGAATTATCCCTGAGGGGCCTCCCCCATTAGAACTGAGGTAGAATATGAAGTGAGGAAAAGCAGGGACAAACCAAGAAGTCACCTGAAGGATGGGCAGATAACTGGATGGACAAGGAGCCACCAGGAAAATTTAAACTGAGCATTACAGCATCTTAATTTGGAAGCTTACAAATGCCATTGACGGAAAGGGGAGAGCTGAGGCCTGGGAGCGTAGATAGGGGAAAAAAACTGGAAATTCCATCTGGGAAAAATTAATGAGGCAGGGAGATACAGAAAGTGGGATTTCCCATAAGCATATGTTAACATGGGACTAAAAAACCAGGCCACCGATAGGAACACCAGGCCCTGGATGATGCTTTGTTGGTAGAGGGAGGAAGAAATCAAACAACACACAGGGGAAAAGGCTGGAGAGTCAGGGAGAAAAGGGAACCAATCTCACCTGAAACCCATTTACAGCAGGAGAAGAGGTGGCAGTGAAAACACACACACACCCTCCCCTCCCCCCATCCCTCCCTCCCTCTCTCCCCTCTTTCTCTAAAGAACCTAAGAAGGATGAGGCCAAGAGACAACAATGTGGCAAGCAGCGGACAATAAAACATGTTAATCGGGTGAGAAGTGGGCTTGGGTGGGCAGACTGATGGTCAGGTCTGCAGTCAGCAGGTACAGAATCAGGTGCTGGGTGGACACGAGGTGTGGAGGGCCGGGACGTGAGTCCATCGATGATGAGATGCAACATGAGGTGATGGCGAGGAACTCCCCGGGCCCAGGCTGTCTCCTCCATCTCCGCTGCACAAATATGCAGTCACTGCCTGGACTGGGAAGCCTGGCCATGCAAAGCTGCGCTGATCCAAGAGTCCACATTCTAGCCATGCACCTTGGCTCCCAGGCCACTCCTAGCAACAAAGGGGAAGCAAGTCCCACAGCAGCATATTGGTCCCCACGTTCCTGGGTCCTCCCTTCAGACAATACAAGATTTGGGTGTGAAAACTAACCCCTGGCAATAGTGACAAAATAAGGACTGGGGACTTGGCGATGTGCCAGAGGAAGCTAATAATGGAAAAAGGAGTTTCTGATTATTACGACCCTGGTTAATGTGCTGGCACATTAGACATCCTGAAAACAAATCCACAGCCACATAAAGAAGAAAATAATAAAACCACAAATGGGGAAAAAAGAAACAAACCCAACCTGTAATTAAGACACGTGGCTGGTTTGCTTCAGAGAAGGAGGTGGAGTGGAAGTTGGCGTCTGCTGGAATCTGCCGAGGGGAGGTGCCCAGAAACCGGCGGGGCAGGGTGGGTGGCTGGCAGCCACAGGCCGGGCTCCCCAGCGTCCGGCTGGCAACCTGCTTCAGCATCTTCACAACGGGCATGGTCTCTGCCAACAGCCTGAAACATGAAAGCAGCCAAGGTCAGTACACGACCATTCCCTCTCCTGACCCCTAGAAACACAAGCCCTTTAACTGCAACCAACACTAAGATCAGATCGACGGTTCTCGAGCAAAGCCATGTTCTGGATTCAGAAACTGAACTAAAGAGACTGCTGAGTGTACCGCTAGGGAGCCAGTCAAGAGCTGATTATGAGCCCAGCCCGGTGAAAGGGGAGAAACGCTGCTCGTGCAAAGTGCAGACAAACAAAGGCTGGCCAGAGATTTCAAACTGGGGCCATGCAGTGCTGACATCAACTGAGATTTAAAGTCACAGTGGAGGTGACTGTGTAAGAGCCGTCCACACCAGGGACACCAAGTCATGAGTCCCAGTGCAGACCGCATACCTTTACATCTTTATCATCTCTCCGTGCACCATCGAGGTCCCAGGTGAAATATCACAAGGCCCTGTGTATCTCATGCTAACTCAGATAAGAGATAGGATGAACCAGATTAGAAAAGCAGACAGTTAAGATTAAAAAGGCCCTCAGCAATATTTAGGAAGCTCTGACTAATTATTGTTTCACTGCCATCTCTTTAGAAAGGACCATTTAGAAAAGCTATTTTCTCCTCTCTTCCCAGATCACATGTATTTTATTGCAGTCCATGTCCTCTTCCTCGTCAGCTGTACCCAGGCAAGCACGTCACAGGAGTGGATCACAGTTGCACTGGGTGCAGCATCGACCGTCCTGCCCCCAAAAGGTCAGGGCTTTGTGTTCTGCACACTGCCCTGTGGGCCTCAGATTTCCAACAGCACTGGGGGATGCGCCTTCAGCTTTGACCCTAGTGCCCCCCCACTCACCGCCAAAAATGACCAGATCTCAAGAATCATATATTCTGCATCATAAAATGAGAAAAGGTAAACCACAGCTGGAGATACTTCCTGCTTAGGAGCTGAACTTAGACTGGCTTCACACTCAACACAGTGCTTTGAGCAGGTAACAGTAATTCTAAGTAAAAACAAGCAGCAGAAACTTTCCTGCATCCCTAAAGTCCAGACTATAGGAAATGAATGAAAATACAATCTTCTGAATTTCTCCTTTCGTGAGCCACAGTGGTCTTTTCCTTTAGGACACTAAAATAAGGTGGGCAGAGCTCCAAGGGCTTCTGTGGAGTCAGCAGCACTGCCCATCAGGTTTCCAGTGTGAGACTCCTGAGGCCCTTCACCTGGGCTAGCTTTCCCAAACAAGCAGCAGACAACCTTTGGCTGGCACATCTCAGGGCTGGAAGGGAGGTCACCATGGCAGGGATCTAAGCTTTTCTTCAACAATCTTTACTGACACCTCAGACCAGGTAAGAACCTTGATTCTTCGTTTTTTTCTTCTCTCACACCCGCAGCCCATGGAAGTTCCCAGGCTAGGGATTGAATCAGAGCTGCAGCTGCCAGGCTATGCCACAGCCACGGCAATGCTAGATCCAAGCTGCATCTTTGACCTACACCGCAGCTTGAAGCAATGCCAGATCCTTAACCCACTAAGCGAGGCCAGGGATCGAACCCACAACCTCATGGTTCCTAGTTGGATTCATTTCTACTGCACCACGATGGGAACTCTGACTAGTCAGATTCTTAACCCACTGAACCACAACAGGAACTCTGATTCTTTTTTTCTTAAATTTATTAAAGCATAGTTGATTTACAGTGTTTTGCCAATTTTTGCTGTAAAGTGACCCAGTCATATATACACAGGTTTTTTTTTTTTTTTTCTTATCTTTCATCATGCTCTATCCCAAGAGACTGGATGTAGTTACTGTGCTGCACAGCAGGCCGCACTCTCCATTCTAAATGTAATAGTTTGCATCTACCGACCCCAGACTCCTAGTGCCTCCTACTCCCTCCCCCTCCCCCAGGCAACCACAAGTCTGTTCTCTACATCTGTTTCTGTTCTGTAGATTGGTTCCTTTGTGCCATATTTTAGATTCGACATATAAATGAAGTCATATGGTATTTGTCTTTCTCTTTCTGACTTACTTCATACTACGAATCTCTAGTTGCATCCATGTTGCTGCAAATGGCAAGAACTTTGATTCTTAAGGTCACTTATTTCAGTAAGTTCAAGAGGATGGTGAGGAGGCCAAGAAGCAGCTAGATTTACCAAAACATAGACTTACCAAAAGAATTCTCAACTCCCCAAAGCAAAGTAACGATGGCCACAGGTAAAGAAGTTTGGGGGCTTTTCTTCCTTTTAAAGGTTGAAGAGGCTGAAAACATGAAATAGGTACGTTAAGTTTGTACAATTCTCTCCATCTTCCCCCAAAGGGAAAAGCGCAAAGGTGGCATAAATTCTTAATCAAATATAAAGTATTTTAGTTTAACCATGTGGACAATTCATGATTAAGTTGGTTCTTATTCCACTATTACCAGCTAACATTTGATGCTCACTACAGGTCACAGGCCTGTCAACCAAAGCCTTCTGATATTAGAGCATTTAACCATGGCAACGGCCACCCCTCTCAGGGAACCCAGCTCTTAATGCCAAGCAGCACTACTATCCTCTTACAGGACTGCTTTAAAAACAAATCCTTCCAACCATCTACAACATGCAGCTTTTCTAAGTCAAGGTTATTACCCTGCCACTGCCAAGTTCAATTCAATACTTTTAAGGCAGCAGTCAAATTTTCTGGGCTCAAGACTTCTTTACACTCTTAAAAATTGAGGGTTTGTTTTGTTTCCATGAGTTCTATCTAACAATGTTTGCTGTAGTAGAAAGTAAAACTGAGAAATGTTTAACATATGAATGAATTTATTTAAAACCATAACAAACATTTGAATGAAAATGTAATTTCTGAAACAAAAAAGTCTACTCAGAAGGTGCCTCTGTTTTACACTGGTACTTCTCTTTGATCTTTTCCTTAATAGAAAACAGCAGGAGTCTGATATCTGCTTCTAACTCAATCTGTCGGTTGCTTCGATTGAAATATATGAAGAAATCCAAACTCAGAAAGCAAAGCAGCAGGGAAAGGAAACAGTATTTTAAAAGCCTTTTTGGATAATTCTGGATACTCATCTTTGATATCCAAAACTCAACACGTGGTAGTTTCTTGAAGATTAGTTGCAATGTAGAATCTGAAGCCCCCATCAATGAGCCTTTCATACTTGTTACATTAAAACCCACTCGTCTAATGCTTTGAATAGATCTTTTCCTCCTGCATGATTTTGTCATTTCGTGCATTGCTCTTTTAGCAAATATTGGTTCAGTGAGTCATGCAGAGCTTCCAAATGTTTACACACGTCATTGTACAATCCCAAAAATCATACTGATTAACATTGTCATTGATCTCATCAGAAAATTTCTAAATTTTCTGTCAAGCTGTCAAGTTCATTGCAGCAGATGCAAGTTAATTTGCAACAAATACCATCAACTGTTTCCATAAGCAGCTTGCTTGATTCATTTTTTAGAAAATGTATGCTGATTTTCTAGGTATGAATAACCACAGTCTGTGAGTCATTCTTTGAAGCAAAAATGGTTTGCCAAGAAAAAAAGTAGCCAGTTCAGCTTACAATTCAGTTCAATCATACGAAATGCTTTACCTGAAGATACCATCACACTTGAAGATGGAACAAGTACATCCATTTACCCCATGACACACTAAAAAGATACGTCTCAAGGACCATGATTTAATAAAAGTAATCATTTTTACTGTTTCATAAAGGGCATTCTTTTTTTTTTTTTTTGGCCATGCCTATGGCATGCTGAAGTTCCCAGACCAGGGATCAAATCCAAGCCACTGCAGTGACAATGCTAGGTCCTTAACCTTCTGAGCCACTAGAGAACTCTATAAAGGGAGTTTTTAAGTAAAGCTTTCCATTTTTTATTCTATTTTGTATTGAAAGCACACGGCAGTGAAGAAAACCATGATTACCGTTACAGCGTGGTGCCATTGCCCTTGATTTGTGCAAAGGCGCCAGTACTTTCAGCTGGTGTGGTTTATGCACCATCCATGCAAATTCAACAGTTGTTCCAGAATAAACCACGAAATTCCAAAGAAGGTATTTTACACTGAATACATTTGCACTATTTGTGTTTACTGCCAGTCACTGAAAAAACACTCTTTGATGATTGGTTTGCATTGATAACACATGAATACAAACAAAATGGCAAGTCCAGACAAGACTACAAATTCTTCCATTTGTAAAGTAAAAATACATTTCTACTGTCAGTCTTGATGTCTGCAGTTAAGTCTTTAATTTGATAAGTTACTGCGTTATTAGAAAGTGGCAGTACTTTGATTCCTTTCAATACATTCTCAACCAAACAACGCTTTGGTGTATTTCTCTAGCCTCTGCAATTTGATAACGTATCCTATTAGATGCTTCAACAACTTTTTCTTTTCTAGTTTGGAAAGCTGTAATATTTGGCTTTTAAAGAGCTCATTGTATCTACATTTAATTCATTTATTTCCTTTTTCTTTTGCTGATGGAATGGCTGGTCTCAGAACTGCCACCAAAAATATTACTCAAAAAAAGTTCTGTGGCTCAAGACACATATGGTAAATTTCTAACATCTGTAAAACTGAGGAAAACTTTCATGTTTTCATGTGTTTTTTAGTTTTGCCCATTAACCTGGAATTGACTCCTTTTTCCCTAAATCAGAGAACTCTGATTATATCATTTCATTTTTTTCAGCATTTACAGACACAGCTCTGAGTTGAAAACTCGAATCTCCTAATATCTTCCCTACTATATCCCCCTTTTCAGCCAATGATAAACCCTTAAATATAAAGATGTAGAAATTAATATCCTTTTATTTTAGAATAAAATATTAAGTTCACAAGAATTCTTATACCATTTAAAAATTTAGAAAAGTTTTCAAATCAAGACTATATACTTTTTGCTATTTTTCCATATAGACAAAAAAAAAACAACTTTAGAGATTTCAAAATAATGACTTATTACAAGAAAATGAGGTCACAGAGACGACAGCAGATCAACTGCAGGTAGCTAGTAAGAACACTCAGAAGTACTAAGAACCAAAGGGAATTCATCTCTGAAAATGCACATAGTTGTACTCTAAGCCTACTGTTTTTAGAAGATTCTTGAAATACAAGAATGCACAAGCATACATGTCACGTGCCATCAGAGGAAAAGCTCATCATAAAGCATGTAGCCTCTGGAAAACACCACACTTGTAAGGGGAAGAATGAAAAAGGCAAAAAATACCTGTGTTATTCTTAAAATAGTTTTGACCTCATGGACACTACAAAGGTCTCAGGGAATCCCAGTCTTCCCCAGACCACACTTTGATAACAGCTGTTCTAAGGTAAAACTTGCTTTGCCTAGTTATTAAATGTATACAGGGAAACCATGGAAAATTAAAGATCAGATGAGAGTCCATTTACCCTTTGTATATTAACTACAGCAGAATTCTAAGCAGCCAGTGGCTTCACGAAGAGGCTGGCAGTGACAGATACAGACTCAGGCTTTGGTGATTGGATGTGGGGCAGCTGGTAAAGGAAGGGAGGATAACACCAAGTCCTCTAATTTGTGCTGCTACAAGCCCGGGCTTCCTGAAGGATCTGGGCAAGAAGATGAGTGAGCTGGGTTTTAGGTATGTTGTTTTTAGGGGCCAGAATGGCTGCCTTTGCCATGGAGCTGAGAGTTCTGCTGAGTGGTTCCTAGCAGTGCCTGATGCATGTCAGAACTCACCGAACACCGTGTCAGATGGACAGACAGGGAGGAGAAACCAAGAAATAACAGTGGATTGTCTATCCCACAATAAACAGAATGCCCTCTGTTGCCGGAAAAAAATTACTTTCATTTGTTAGGAGGGGAAAAAACACCCTTAATTCAATTGTGATTGCTTTGAAGATAGATAATTCTACTTCAGAAACATTCAAAGAAACTCCAATTTGAAATACCGAAGACCAACAGAATAGGCTGTTTTCCTGAGGATGCACCAGCAATTTTGCTTAATATTCTTGCTGTCTTGTGGTCCCCCCAAACTTCTAGCTCTAAGCCTTCTCAGCCATGGAGATAATAAATATGGACATATTAAGTAATGTCTCCAACACATTAAACATGAAGCTAAAAGTATCCAGCCCCCAAAAGATGAATGGTTAAAGAAAATGTAGTATACACATGTGATAGAATATTATTCAGCCTTGAAAAAGGAGGTCCTATCATAGGCTACTATGTGGATGAACCTGGAGGATATTATGCTGAGTGGCTGAGTGAAAAAAGCTGGTCACAAAAGGCCAAATACCGTATGACTTCATGCATATGAGTTACATCACTTATCTGAAGTAGTCAAAAATATCATGGAAATAGGAAGTAGAAAGGTAGCTGCCAAGGGGTGGGATACTAGTGTTTAATTAAGAGGCAGTTTCAGTTTTCAAGGATAAAAAAGTTCTAGAGGAGCTCCCATTGTGGCTCAGCAGGAATGAATCTGACTAGCATCCATGGGGACTCTATCCCTGGCCTTGCTCACTGGGTTAAGAATCCAAAGTTGCCATGAGCTGTGGTGTAGGTTGCAGACACTGCTTGGATCTGGCATTACTGTGGCTGTTGTGTAGGCCAGCAGCTACAGCTATCATTTGACCCCTAGCCTGGGAACCTCTATACGCAGCGGGTTCGGCCCTAAAAAGAAAAAAAAAAAAAAGTTCTAGAGATCCACTGCACAACACTGAATATACTTGACACTACTGAACTGTACTCTTAAAAAGGGCTATGATGGTAAATTTGACATTATGTGACTGAAACAATTTAAAGTTTTTTTAAAAATCCAGCCCCGAGAAATGGCCAGTACATACATATATTGCTGAGGAGCTAGAAAATTCGCCCAGTGGATATGAGATCCACCAAATCTCAGTCCCATCCAAACTCTCAAACCTTTGTCCCTCTGAAGCTTCTAAATGGTTCTTTTCCCTCTGCTTATAAACCTACTGATACTCCTCCTGCTTTACCTTTCCTTTCAATCTCAGGGGTCTCCAGAGTGTTCCCGTTGCCCCAACCTTCGTTCCCTGCCCCTCCAAGTGGAGCTTCCTTCTCACTCTGCAATCAGTGAAACTGACTTCACCAAAAGTCAGCCCTTGCCCAGATGGCAACTTTCTAGCCCTGTGCCCTCTCCCAATGCTGACCACGCCCATCTTCAAATCTTTCTGCTTTAAGGACCAGTAACGCTTAGAAGACACATTTGCAAGGCAGTCTACACTTCACATCCTCCAGTTCTCTAAATCATAAAAATAAATGTGTCCTCTTCATAGTAATGACCCAAGGGGGAAAAAAATCAGGCAACTCAACTAGTGAGTGCTGACGAAGCACCTGCTTTCCTGAACTCTTATTTAATCCCCACAGTAACTCTTAAACTGGGTTCTTTCCCCCATTTTGCAGAATGAATGGACTCGCCCAAGGTCAGGCAGATACTAATTACCAAAAGGAGGGGGGTTGCAAACCAGGTCCGCTGAGTCTCAAACCCTCTTTCCATCACCCAAGGGAGGACAAAGAGGAAACACTCCTGCCACCTTCCCTGCTGCCTTTCCTTCCTCCGGCTGGCTCCTCCTCGCCGCTCGCTAGGAGGAGAGCACCCAGCAGTCTAGGGGGTTCAAAGCCAGACATCGCCCGCTCTTGCCCCCGCCGTGAGAGGCTGCGTACACACTATCTTGTCAAACCTCAAGTTTCCCCTTCCTTAGAAATAGGACAATGATAGGACCCACATTAGGCTGTTGAGAGCGTTCAATAAAAGCAATTCATAGAGGCACTTAGCAAACTGCTCAGGATAAAGACTCCCATCAACCAGCTAGTAAAGTGCAGATCTAATACGGGGATGATCCGAGAGCTAGAAAGGGTCGGTGAAAAAAATCCCAGAGCTCTAAGAGGAGCTACAAAGAAAGGGCCTTAGAAGGAGGTCTGGCTCCGCGGAGCGGGCACTCCCCTCTCCCGTGCACACATTCCCGGGAGAGGAAAGCCAAGAAAACGCGGCAACCTGGGCCGCACACGGGTCTCCATCCGGCCTCAGCCTCCCTGCTCTCTAAAAGAAAAGGCGTGCGGTGGAGTGGGGGGCCACCCTCCAAGGGAGATGACTGGACAAACCAGTTTTATGAGAAGAGCCTCTTCCTCCCCTATTCTCTGACAGGGGGTGCCTTTCCGAAAAGTAGGAAGGACGGGGAACAGCGTCTGCTGCCCCGACCAGTGCCCCAAGCCTCCCCCAGCCCCGGCCTCCCTTCCAGCTCCCGGGAATCGATGGAGACCCGCGTTAGTGCCAGGAATCGCAGTCAGCGGCGCCGTGCTGGGTCACAGGGATCGGGCCAGCCAGGGCGAGGGGGCCCCGCGACGTCTGCCTCCTCCGTTCTAAAGGAGTTTAAATCTCGGGGTCTGTCGCTGAGCGAACATCGGCCGCCTCCGCACTGACCTTCCAATACAGCCGCCCAGAGAGTCTGCTGCGCCGCGGCGCGGAAGCCGGAGCTGCACGTGGCCAAGAGTCCGAAAGCGCCGAGCGCGCAAAGCAGAGTAGGCTAGGCGAGCAGCGCCTTTATCCCTTCCCCGAGCAAACCCGCCCCCCGGCGCACCAATCCCCTTCTTTGGCAGGGGCTGCTCAGGCTCGGCGCAGGGTCACCGCAAGGGCGGGCCGCCGGTTGCCATGGTAACTGTCTTGAGGGTCCTGGTTGGGCTCCCGGAGGCGTGCGCCCCTTACGCCGTCTCCACCTCCGACCCACTATTTGGAGAGCTAGCGGAAGGTGAGGGGCGCGTTGGAATCTAGCTCCTGGCGTTCCCGGCAGGTGTCGGGCCAGCCCGCAGGTCTTTGCATAGGACTCTCGGGGGGCCGGGAGCGCCTCAAGGGCCTCCTTCCACAAAGAACCCGGCTTCTCCCGAGCCCCACAGAACTGGTTGCTGCTTGCATTTAGCGGCTCTGCAGTGGACATGGAGAAGAATGCGGGACGCCGAAGGGAAAGCTGAAAGGACAGGCGGAGGAAAGAGTCCGGGACCGGGGTCAAGAGCTCTGGTATGAAGAGACTGAGCGAATCACTTCATCTTAGTTTCCCACATGGGAGACATGATTGTGAAATTAGGTAACCTCCAAGGCCACGGACCAACAAGAGTTAGCATCACCTAGGAGCTTGTTAGAAATGGAAAGTTGAGACTGCACCCCAGTCTTGCTGAGTCAGAATCTCCTCCATCTGTTTTAACAACCCTCTAGGTGGTGATGATCTGTGCTCAAATTGAAGAGCGCTGAACTAGGGCAGTAGCTCTCAGGCTTGGCCGCAAATTAGAATCCCCGAGGAGTTTTTGAGCTTCCCAGATAAATCAGAATTGCCTTGTGGGGAAAGCGGGTAGCAGGAAGCCCAAGCGTAGGTACCTTTCAAAAAAAAAAAACTCCTGGAGTGATCTTCTTGTGTACCCTAGAGGCTCCATACTCCAGTACTCCAAGTGTGGTCCTTGGAGAAAGCAGCCCCCATCCAGATCTACTGAATCAAAACCTCTGATTTAACTGGCTCTTCAAGTGATTCATCTGTTTGGAAAAAAAAAAAAGCAGCTCTAAGGCCTCCAGCATCAAAAATCTTTGACTTTATGTACTATTGTACTATTGCCTTTGTGTTTTACAGACCCTTGGAAGGTCCCATTTCTTCAACTTTTTTTCATATGACATTATCTTCATTATAGGTCTTTAGTGCACTTGAATTTTGAATTTTTTTTTTTTTTGTCTTTTGTTGTTGTTGTTGTTGCTATTTCTTGGGCCGCTCCCGCAGCATATGGAGATTCCCAGGCTAGGGGTTGAATCGGAGCTGTAGCCACCGGCCTACGCCAGAGCCACAGCAACGCGGGATCCGAGCCGCGTCTGCAACCTACACCACAGCTCACGGCGTGATCGTTAACCCACTGAGCAAGGGCAGGGACCGAACCCGCAACCTCATGGTTCCTAGTCGGATTCGTTAACCACTGCGCCACGACGGGAACTCCGAATTTTGAAATTTTAATTAGACTTTTAGTCTCTCAAGTGACCTAGGATATTATCAAGGCCACTGTCCCCACTTGGCAGAGGAAGAGGTGAAGCCCTACCTAGACAGGTAAGGAGTTTCTACCCGAGGCTAGGGGGACCATAATGCTGACCCAGGCCCTGAGTTGGCTCTCTTTTCTAATACACCACAAGATGTCATGAAGAGTTATTTCTTGTTTTCCTCCAACATTGTGGTGAGGTCAGAGATGACTCTGGGCATGCTTTGAGTGGATTGCAGACATGGATATTTTGAAAGTAGAGCAACCCACTAATGGTACTGCTAATCTGGGGTAGGAACCATGGCCTCAACCTTTGCTCACGAGGACAGGGCAAGAAGAAGGGGTGATTTCTGGTGTTGATGAAATGTTGCTTGCTATGCCAGTAAACAAAGGATGTTGCAGACACCCTGCCAGCAGCCACTGTAAGCCCTCCCCCCCACTGCGTCCCACCTGACTGCTCACCCTGAGGGGATTCAGGATGGAGAAAAAGGACTCTGGCCTTAGCTACTTAAGATGCATATCAAAGGAAGAGGCTTCAGTGAGCCCAGGCTCTTGCATCTTTCCATATATAGCAAAGCACTAAATTCATTAATTTAGGATGTCAGGTTTTTAACAGGAATCTTTTGATGTTCAGATTACCTGTTTTTGTGGCAAAACTCCTGTATATCCTGGCTTCCCCCATACCTCTTTGGAGCAGTCCCTCAGACTAATGTAAGAGGCTGTCTTCTAAGCTTAAGTCCTCAGAAAATATGCCAAATAAGACAAGATTCTCAACTTTTAGGTTGTGCATTTTTTCCAGATGGCATGAAGGGACCCAGAGTGGCCTTCTCTCCTTCATGTGAGCTCTGCAAAGATATGGAGCTTGGCACCAGCAGCTGAGGCCTCTGGAGCCCATCCAACTCCTCAGAGAGTCCAGACGAACTTGGGTAAGTCTCTCCTGGTTCTCGGATCTTCTGTTGTTGCCGAAACCGCAAAAACTGTGGCAATGGAAGGAGACAGACAGCACTCGGAGATATGGAAAAGCAAGGTTTATTCAGCACCGCTGCGGGCTCAGAGGAGTCACCTCCAGAGTCTGAGCACCAGGTCTTTGCTCTCAGTAACTTTTATACACTACCAGGTCTTGATTTTCCCATGTGAGCATCCCGGACCTCCCCCATCCCCAAGCAGACAGTGTTCCTCCCGAAGAAACTGAGCAAGCGAGGTTACAGAAGCCGAACTGATCAGCAATGCTGGGTACCTGATTAGCAGGGCTGCTGGCTTGGACAGAGAGCACACAGTTGTTACATTATTACAAGAAGGGTGGCATAGTGATGAGCACAGCTGGAAAGGCTTGCAGCTGCCTTCTTAGCCAAGGGGGGGGGGGTTGTTCTTTAGTTAAAACTCCATTTCATTCCCCCCTCTTGATGTTCAGGGTGCATCTGCACCCTTTACAGATCATCATGAGTCATAACCCTTTGGTAGCCTCTAATAAGTAGCAGGTGGGAGGCTGTTTTTCTTTCAACCATGGTTTTTATAAAACCTTTTATAATATTTATCAGGAGAGGTACAAGGCAGGGAACAAGTAGGCACTCTGCGAGTATAACCATGACTATTCCGACCATTGTCTTAATTCCTCCCAACCAAGAGAACCATTTACCAAAGAGACTGTCTGCATCCCATCCTTTCCAAGTTTTTACAGGTACATGGGCTAGTTTAGTCATGCGGTCAGCAATTTCTTCTACCACCTTTCCGGTGTCATCTATTTGTAGACAGCAATTACTTAAGTTAAATTTCCCACAAACCCCTCCTTTAGAAGCAAGTAAATAATCCAAGGCCAAGCGATTTTTGTAGATTGCACTGTGTATTTTAGTTTGTTGTTGGGCCAATATAGTCAAGGCCCTTGCAGTGTCATTTGTTATAAGTTCCAAAACTGCCTGTAGTCTGATGATGTGGTTCAGCATATAGATAGGGGTGCGATATCCCCAAGAGCCATCCTCTGCCCAGGTGGCAGGCCCATAATATTGAATTATCCGTTCTGGGAGCCATTTATCATCTTCCCAGTCTCCAATTTGGAGAGCCCTCCAGTCTCTCTGGGCACCCTGTGCCCTATATATAGGAACTCCCAGTTGCTTCCCTAGTGACAGTGGGAGCAGGAAGAAGGAAGGTCTGATTGTTCCCAGTACACATGTCCCAGCCCAATTTGGGGGGAGTAAGGAATAGGCCATTTTCCCACAAATCCAATATAATCCCTTTGGTGCCTGCCACTGGATATTAGCACTGATATCTTCCCATGCTTGTCGAAGGTGGGAAAAGTTAGACAAGGGATTAGGCTTGGGCTCTGAGCGATTGGAGGATGACCACCATTGAGTCTTTTGGGCAGTCAAATTATAATACCTTAGGCCTGAACATGTTAAGCTTCCAACTGAAACAGTAAACCATCCTTCCCGCCTCTCAAGACAATTTCTCCCTATAATAGCAGTTCTGAGGAGCCATACCCCATTGGTGAGTTGGGGGTATGCAGTCTCATTATGAGGCTCTAATGGGTCCAGCTCCTTGGCTTGCCAAGGCCAGTGGTCTCCCTGTGTTTGTTCCCCCACATACATAACAAGAGGAGACCTTGAGAGTTTGTGCAATAGTTTCTGCCAGGGCTAAGAACAAGTTCTTAGTTGTGGCCAGAATGGGAGGTGGGGTGTTTCTTATCTCTTCGTAAAAGGAATGAAAGACCCTGTGAGAACACTTTGGAGCGCAAACGTGATTCTCTGGAAATGTAGCACAGTTCCAGGGTCAAGGCCTCTTCCATCAATGCAAATGATTATTTTGAAACCGTCCTTCCATTTGGGCTCACAGGCAGCCGATTCCTCAAGCTTCAGCCGTGCGTTGACTGACCAGCTTACGGTGTGGTCAGAGCAGGGCTTTGAGATCGTCGTCTCCTTCTCTGTATTGTCAGGTGAAGAGGTCTCTCCGGATCGAGGGCAGTCTCCCACTTTCCACAGTCATCAGCTGGGCCAGCCGGTTTAACTCTAGAATGATGGATCAAAGCATCTATTCCTGCTGCTTTAAGAGCCGTGGGGGTGGTTAGAATTACAGTATAGGGGCCCTTCCATACCGGCCTCAAAGGCTCCTTTTTCCAGTCCTTTATCCACACCTGGTCCCCCGGCTTGTGGGGGTGTACTGTTATTCCTAAGGACAGGTATTCTGTCTGTGACCCATTTATGTATCTGAGAAATAGTGAGCCCCAGTCCTTTTAATTGTTTATGTAATTCCAAATCTCCCAACTCCCTGGTGTTTCCTTTTAAACTGATTAGTGGAGGTGGCCTTCCATATAAGATTTCAAATGGCAAGAATCCTATTCCCTCTCGGGGTGAGCATCTCACTTTCAAGAGGGCCACCGGCAACATGTCTATCCAGGGCAAGCCAGTTTCCTGACATAACTTTGCCAGGGTCTGTTTAAGGGTTTGGTTCATGCGTTCTACTTTCCCTGAACTTTGAGGGCGATAAGCAGAGTGTAGTTTCCATCGGATCTGTAAAGCTTTTGCCACCTGTTGTACTGTTTTGGCCACAAATGCCAGTCCATTATCTGACCCGATGGTCAGAGGCACTCCATATCTGGGAATAATGTCTCTCAGGAATGCCTTGATTACTTCCCTTGTCTTTTCAGTTCGGGCAGGGAAGGCCTCTACCCATCCTCCAGGCAGTTATGGTCTGGGGGCCCCTCTTCATCTGGCAGAAAGGTGGCTGGGTTCAGAGTTCGTACAACCTCCAGTTTTACCCGTGGATTTCCACATAGTAACCCTTGATATTGAGTCATTCGTGCATGTGTGAGCCAATGGTGGCCCCTGGTATCCATTAGGGTTACAACTGAGTGCGGGACTTTAACATTGAGGTTTTTGTCCCAGAGTCAACTGGTCAGCCTCTCTTACCAACAAGGTGGTAGCTGCCAGCGTTCAGAGGCAGGGAGGCCATCTGACAGCAACTGAGTCAATTTGTTTAGACAGATATGCCACTGGCCTCTGCCAAGGCTCAAATTCTTGAGTTAAGACTCCCAAAGCCATCCCATTTTTCTCATGAACAAAAAGGTTAAATTCTCTGGTTACATCAGGAAGTCCCAAGGCTGGAGCCTCAGTGAGTTTGGTTTTGATTGTCTGAAACGCTGTCTCCTGGCTTGGTCCCCGTTTAAGGGGAGCCTTTTCTTCCCCTTTTAGAGCCTCATACAGAGGCCTGGCCAGGTCTGAAAACCCGGGGATCCATATCCAGCAGAATCCTGCTGCCCCTAGGAACTCACGAACCTTCCGGTGGGTGGTAGGGACAGGAATGGCACAAACTGCCTGCTTTCTTTCAGTCCCCAGCATTCGTCAGCCCTGCATGATGTTGAAGCCCAGATACTTGACTTGTTTTTTGCAGATTTGTGCCTTTTTCTTTGATACCCGATACCCAGCCTCCATCAGTAGGGAAAGGAGAGCTCTTGTTCCCTCTAGGCACTGAGCCTCCGTGGTGCCGGCCAGTAAGAGGTCGTCAACATACTGTAGCAAAACACAGCCCAGTTTTTGTCCAGGAAATTCAGCCAGGTCAGCAGCTAAAGTGCCGCTAAAAAGAGTGGGAGAGTTTTTGAATCCTTGTGGGAGTCTAGTCCAGTTGAGCTGTTCCTTTGTCCCTGTATGTGGATTCTCCCATTCAAAAGCAAACAAGGGCTGACTGGCAGGTGCCACCCGGAGGCAGAAAAAAGCATCTTTTAAGTCCAGGCAAGTAAACCACTCAGCAGTGGAGGGGATCAGCCCTAACAGGGTATACGGGTTAGGGACAGATGGGTGTAATGTGACTGTTGCTTCATTTATGGCTCTCAAGTCCTGTACTGGGCGGTAGTCCTGTGTTCCCAGTTTTTTCACATGCAGTAAAGAGGTGTTCCAAGGGGACTGACATTTTATTAACAGTCCATGCTGAAGCAGCCTATCCAGGTGAACCTGGATTCCCAGTCGAGCTTCTCTGGGAATTGAGTATTTCCGTAGCTTTACCGGTTGAGCTCTGGGTTTTAGATCAACCAAGACAGGAGTGTGGTGTTTTGCCAGTCCTGGTGGGTTTCCTTCAGCCCAAACCAATGGGTATTTAGTCTCTAGTTCTGGGGGAATGGTCCCCATTTCTGAAGGGGAAGAGTGCAAGCGCCATTCCTCTTCTCTTTTTACAGCAAGAGCCATGATTAAAGGAGAGGGGGGTTCTGTCAATTTAAGTTGCGCCGATCCATCAGTAGAAAAGGAAATTTGTGCCCCCATTTTAGCCAGCAGGTCTCTTCCCATCAGGGGGACTGTGCAGTCAGGCAGGTAAAGAAATTCATGTATTACTTCATGGCCTCCTGACCGACATCGTCGAGGACCGCAGAAGGGCCTGTGGGTTTGGTTACCTGTGGCCCCAACAATGGTGGTTTCTTTCCCCGAGAGGGGAGCCACAGGTTGTGTAACCACAGAAAGTTCGGCACCTGAGTCAACCATAAAGTCTATGGGGTGGCCCCCTACTTGAATTCTGACCATAGGCTCTCAGGGGCCCAGTTGGAGAGAGCCTGGTCCCCCCTAATCAGACTCAGCTAGGCCGATCAGGTTGGTGCTGAATGGCTCAGATTGGTACCGGCTAGGTGGGGCCTTGGTCTTTTTCTCAGGACGGTTGGGGCATTCATTTTTCCAATGTCCCTTTTCTTTGCAGTAAGCACATTGGTCATGTTCCAGGGGACTCCTTTTCCCTGGCCTTGTGCCTTGTCCCCTACAGGGTGGCCCCACTGGGGGCACCGGTTTTGACAGGGCGGCTGCTAGAAGAGTCACTTTTTGTTTCATTCTCTTTTCTGCATCGTGGCGGGCCACCTGGTCTCGGTTAATAAAAACCTTGTTGGCTATTTCCAACAGTTTAGTGGCATTCTCTCCTGCAAAGCCTTCTAATTTCTGTAGCTTTTTACGGATATCTGATTGGGCTTGTCCCACAAAGGCAGCATTTATCATCCATTGGTTCTCGGGATCAAAAGGGGTGTAGGTTCGGAAAGCCTCACATAGTCTCTCATAGAATTTGGCTGGGCTTTCATTCAGCTCTTGTAGTATCTCACTGATCTTAGCTGTATTAGTGGGCCTTTTAGCCCCAGCTTTTGCCCCCTGTAGGAAGGCCTGCCGGTACCTCTCTAGGTTATGTTTCCCTTCTTCAGTGTCATAGTCCCAGTGGGGGTTTTCTTCTGGGAAGGCTTCCCTCACCCAGTTTGCCAAGTCTGCTCAACCCGTCGCATTGGCCTGAAGCCATTTTTGGGCTTCTGTTACAATTTGCCAGCGCTCTTTGGTGTCAAACAGAGTAAAAAGGAGTTGCTGGCAGTCTATCCAGGTGGGACAGTGTGTCTGGAAAATGAATTCTAAGAGATCAATCAGCGCCTGAGGCTTTTCAGAATATGAGGGAGTATGGTGTTTCCAGTTGAGGAGATCGGCAGTGGAAAAGGGCTGGTAATAATAAAAACGTCCCCCTTCTTGTATGGTCCCATCGGGGGCGACTTGCTGTGGTCCCTGTGTCTCCCTTAAGGGCATTTGTAATGCTGGAGTGGCTGCTCCCTGAGCTGAATGGAGACGCCTGCTCATAGGTTTTGGAGAATCTGGCTGCAGGGGGTGATATCACCTCGGGAACTTCAGAAGCAGGAGGAGGAGGAGAAACAGAAGGCGGTGGGCTATCTGGCATCTGGGGACCTTCGGCTCCTGGAGCTGGGGCCAGCAGCACATAAGGTGGTGGCATAGGGGGTGAGTCCTCAGGTTCCCCTTGATAAATAGGTGGCACCTTCTTTTGAGACAAGGTTTTCTTCTTGGACTGGGCTTCTAGCACCCTACACTGTCCCTGGTCTGTGGTGCAGAACCGAACCCATGGGAGCCTCAAATAGGCAATTTCCAACCATTGATCAATATACGGAAATTGGTCTGGGTGTCCAGGGTCTCCTGTTATTATATACTGTTCCAACTATGAACACATCTAAGGTCCCTTCTGGAGGCCAGCCAACACCAAAGGAGGGCCACTCTAGGGTACAGAGGGTACCCAGTTTTCTAGGACTCAGTTTAACACCATAATTTCTAGAAAATCCTTTCTTAAAATTCTTAACCATACACTCTAAGACAGTGGGCTTGGAAGCCGATTTACCTATTGTGTGAAGTCCCACCCTGTGCCGGTGATGCAGGACAGACAGTGAGGACAAGGCCTCAGGTAACAATCGCTTCGTCCGCCTGACCGCTCCCTTGGAGGAGATATTTCAGGCGCCTCTTAGCATAGGTGGGACTGTATAAACCCCAACGTCAGGATCCCCCCGAAGGGGCCACCATAAGCTGTATGAGGGTCGCCGCGTAACTGCAGGTTAGGACTCACTCTGGCTCCGTAGTCCAAAGACGGTGGAGCACGGGCTCTCATTCTCTCCAGTCACTCACACACACACACACACACACACACACACACACACACACACACACACACACACACCAAAATTGACAAGCCTCCCGATCCCAAGGGAGCAAACCCTGACCTGAGTGACCCTTTGGTCACTGAGAGGTGATCAGTCTCTCCTTCTGCCGTAGGGCGGGTGCTGACTTGGGCAGATGTCCCCGGGGCACTCACCAGTCCGACGTCATGTCCAGGAACCTGTTTCCACTCTCCTTCTGAGTCCATTCGGGAAGCGGTGTGGGCCAAGGCCACGGCCCGAGTGAGGGTCTGGATCCTGCAAAATGGCCGGTGCGTGCTAGCCACCTGTCACCGGGCCGGCGACCGTGGCCTCCCCCGGTTCCCCGACAACAGTGGCACAAGAGGCCAGCTCGGTTGTCGGCTTTCCAGCCAACGCACCAAAATGTTGCGGAAACCGCAAAAACTGTGGCAATGGAAGGAGACAGACAGCACTCGGAGATATGGAAAAGCAAGGTTTATTCAGCACCGCTGCGGGCTCAGAGGAGTCACCTCCAGAGTCTGAGCACCAGGTCTTTGCTCTCAGTAACTTTTATACACTACCAGGTCTTGATTTTCCCATGTGAGCATCCCGGACCTCCCCCATCCCCAAGCAGACAGTGTTCCTCCCGAAGAAACTGAGCAAGCGAGGTTACAGAAGCCGAACTGATCAGCAATGCTGGGTACCTGATTAGCAGGGCTGCTGGCTTGGACAGAGAGCACACAGTTGTTACATTATTACAAGAAGGGTGGCATAGTGATGAGCACAGCTGGAAAGGCTTGCAGCTGCCTTCTTAACCAAGGGGGGTTGTTCTTTAGTTAAAACTCTATTTCAGCAGTATTAGTAAAGTCATAAATAAGACTTTAAGTTATGAACTTTCTTTAGATGTAGCCTAGTATATCCGCAGGTTGTCTGGCTTAGTCTGTTTTATACCAGTTCTTATCTTTAAGGGAAATTATGTTTTGGCATTGTCCATAAGTCATTCAGCCCAAGTTCCTAGTGTTATTAGGCTGGTTATTCCTAATACAGTTTAATTCTTTTTTTAATATGAGGAAAGCTTTAACTTAAATGACCATAGCCTGGTATTAATTACACAAATTTATCCCATAATTGTGGGAAGTTCTGTTCCTTGGCTGAAGCCTTGCATGATTGAGCTTGAGTAAACATAGAAGAAAATTTATATTTATGGTCAGGGTCAGTGAAGGTATTAATTGGCCAGGTGAGAGGATTCCCCTAGCAACATTAATAGTCACCTAAACAGAATTACAATTTCTTTTCTAGAATAAATTTCCAAAGAGCCAACTAATAAAAGCCTTGTAGAAGAGAAACTCACCAAGGTAAATCACCAAGTACTAGAAGCAGGTAATTGACCACAAACCCAACAATTGGATTGATTTTCAAAATTCACATAGGATTATGACCAGGATGGGAAAACATTTGATTTGTGTGTAAAATCAAAAGTAACCAAGAAGAAAACAAATAACCGCATGGGTCAGGTGTGACAATATTGGGATAGCTGTCTACTGCTGATGTTGATTTTTTTTGTTGTTGTTGTTCTGGCATTGGTGTTTTTTTTTTTTTTTTTTTTTTTTTCTTTTTCCACAGTAGAGCCTTGTTTGAAGGAAAATTTGCAGTCAGTAGTTTTCTCTAAAGACCAGTCCAATGTAGAGGCCCTTCTTAAGTGAGAAATATAAATTTAAGAATTAATTTTCTTCAGTTTCTTTGTGCATATAGCACTTAAGGATACCTAAGAAACCTTTTATTTAGGTTGAAAACAGTCTTTTTATTTACCTAATAAGACTGCAAATTCCAAAGGTCCCCAATTTCTGGAGGGATTAGGCAGAGAAAAGAAAAATGTTTTAATTTTACCAACAGATGTACATTACAAAATTCTGATTCATCAAGTGACTTGAAGAGCTTTTGTATATCGGAAAAATAAAGATTAAAAGCCAGTAATATGTTAGACAAAAAGTCATAAAAATTATAATCATACTTAGCAGGTTTTTTTTAATCCCATGTAATTGATTTTTGTTTTGTTAGAGTCCAGTTTTTGCATTAGTTCTGTCGACCTTGCCTGATGATTGAGGAGGATAGTGACAGTAATAATTTCAACAAGCTCAAGAAGTTTTTGTTAAGGCTTATATGATTTGTCCAGTGAAGCGGGTGCCTTGATCACTGGAAATTACAGAAAGTATATCCCAAGGTGGAAAACGCATTTTCTAATTATTTCCTTTTCATTGTGAGGGCATTAAAGGGAAAGCTTTAACCCATCAAATAAGAATTATGTTTGCCAGGAAGCCGGGAAAAGCCAAGCAGCCGTCTTGGATTTCCCATAGCCCTGACTGGTCCATGGCTGTCATTTACCCATTTTAAATTCCCTCATTTAGAAGTAGACTATTTTTGCGTTGTAAGGACATCAGGATGGCAAAAGCCTGGCAATGAGACTTTAAGTTCTTATAGAAGTACAGTGAACTTTATCTACATGTACCATAATCTTTTATTTGACACTGTTCCTTGATTTAATTTAATCTGTAAAGTAATCCTAATTGGTTTAATATTTTTTGAGATGCCTCAGGGGTCCTCTGAAGCAACTCAAGTTAACTAGAGGTCAGAAGAACTTTAGAATTTGGTACTTGAGAGGTTTGTTAAAACATCAAAAGGTTTTAAAACAGTCAAATAGAATCATAGATCATTGTGAAATAATACTTGAGGATGATAGTGACAGTAATAATTTCCACAGATTCAAAAAGTTTTTGTTAAGGCTTATATGAATTGTCCAGTGAAGCAGACTTGATCACTGGAGACTATACAAAGTATATCCTGAGTGTAAAACACATTTTTGGGAGTTCCCATCATGACTCAGAGGTTAACGATTCCAAGTAGGATCCATGAGGATGCAGGTTTGATCCCTGGCCTCGTTCAGTGGGTTAAGGATCCGGCACTGCCGTGAGCTGTGGTGTAGGTTGTAGCCCCATGGCTCAGACCCAGCATTGCTGTGGCTGGGGCATAGGCCCCAGCCTGGGAACTTCCATAGGCCGCAAGTGTGGCCCTAAAAAAAAAAATTTAAAAAGCAAAAAATTAAAATAATAATAAAAAAGCACATTTTCTAATTATTTCCTTTTCTTTGTGAGGGCACTCAACCAACATAACAAAAGATCTTTTAAGCAAAACCAAATCACTTAAAGGCAAAGAAATTCACACAGTCTGTTACTAAATGCATCATTCTAAGAAAAACTTGCCTTAACACAGAGAACAAATCCAAGTCTTTCTTCAGCCCATTCCTAATCCATGTACCTAACCAAATTTTTCTTTTTCCACAAACCTTCTACAACTTTTGCATCCATATTAGTGCTATCCTTTATTCTTTTTTTATCCAAAACAATTCAGCTGTAAGACAGATTCTTTTTCCTTTAATAAAATGCAGTGCCATTCCTCATACCTTTTATTTAAAACACACATCCTACTTTCCTTAGGCAGCCATGAACTATCTTTTACATCAGCACTTTGCAGACTGGCACCAAACATAATTTCCATAGTCCAAAATACCTTTAGTTTCTCTGTTTATTAATTGATGTCTCAATATCTTATTATTTCACTGGTTATAAATGAAAGCAGTCCAACTCTGGAGGATGTAGCTCAAGGCACTGCATTTAGGAAATAAATTTGAGTTTCCCATAGCTAGCACATGTACACACAAGACAACTGCAAACATGCATGCAAAGAACAAAATCTGATTCCTGCAGGAGAAAAACAAAATGATGAGGTCCAACAATTTTTCTTCCAGTTTTTCTAGACAAGGATCTCTCTTTGGTTTTTGTTTGTTTGTTTTTTTTGTTTTACTTTTTGTCCTTTCTAGGGCCACCCATGTGGTATATGAAGGTTCCCAGGCTAGGGGTCTAATTGGAGCTGTAGCCACTGGCCTATACCTCAGCCACAGCAACTTGGGATCTGAGCTATGTCTGTGATCTACACCACAGCTCACAGCAATGCTGGATCCTTAACCTGCTGAGCGAGGCCAAGGATCGAACCTGCAACCTCATGGTTCCTAGTTGGATTCACTTCACTACACCAAGATGGGAACTCCCAAGGATCTCTCTTGTTAACAATAGTATGTAAAGGAAAGATAGAGAATCATAAATGCACTCGTCATGGCAATTTACCTGGTAAATGCAAAAACAAAAATAACAGTTGGAATAATTTAAATTTGCTTGCTTGAATTTAAAAGCATCTTTTTTTAATTTTAACGATTTTTATTTTTTTCATTATAGTTTGTTTACAGTGTTCTGTCAAAACTTCTACTGTACAGGAAAGTGACTGAGTCATACATATATTTATATTCTTTGTCTCACATTATCCTCAATCATACTCCATCGTAAGTGACTAGATATAGTTCCCTGTGCTGTACAGCAGATCTCATTGCTTATCCACTCCAAATGGCTATTGTTTGCATCTTAACCCCAAATTCCTAATCTATCCCACTCCCTCCCTCCTTGGCAACCACAAATCTGTCCTCCAAGTCCATGAGTTTCTTTTTCTGTGGAAAGGTTCATTTGTGTCATATATAAGATTCCAGTTATATGATGTCATATGGTGTTTGTCTTTCTGTTTCTGACTTACTTCACTTAGTATGAGATTCTCTAGTTCCATCCATGTTGCTGCAAATGGCATTATTTTGTTCTTTTTTATGGCTGAGTAGTATTCCATTGTGTATGTATACCACATCTTAATCCATTCATCTGTCGATTTAGGTTGTTTCCATGTCTTGGATATTGTGAATAGTGCTGCAAGGAACATACAGGTGCATGTATCTTTTTCAAGGAAAGTTTTGTCCAGGTATATGCCCAGGAGTGGGATTGCTGGGTCATGTTAGTTCTATATTTAGTTTTCTGAGGTACCTCCATACTGTTTTGTGTAGTGGTTGTACCAATTTACATTCCCACCAACAGTGTAGGAGGGTTCCCTTTTCTCCACACCTTCTCCAGCATTTGTTATTTGCTGATTTGTTAATGATGGCCATTCTGCCAGGTATGAGTTGGTACCTCATAAACTACTATATAGTAGTTTTGATTTGCATTTCTCTAATAATTAGTAATGTTGAACATTTTGTCATGTGTCTATTGGCCATCTGTATATCTTCTTTGGAGAAGTGTCTATTCGGGTCTTTTGCCCATTTTTTAATTGGGTTGTTGATTTTTTTCTTGTTGAGTTGTATAAGTTGTTTGTACATTTTAGATATTAAACCCTTGTCAGTTGCATTGTTTGAAACTATTTTCTCCCATTCTGTAAGTTGTCTTTTTGTTTTCCTAAGGTTTCTTTTGCTATGCAAAAGCTTGGCAGTTTGATTGGGTCACATAGGTTTATTTTTGTTTTTATTTCTATTGCCTTGGGAGACTGACCTAAGAAAATATTTGTACAGTTGATGTCAGAGAATGTTTTGCCTATTTTCACATCTAGGAGTTTGATGGTGTCTTGTCTGACGTTTAAGTCTTTAAGCTATTTTGAGTTTATTTTTGTGCATGGTGTGAGGGAATGTCCCAGATTCACTGATTTACATGCAGCTGTCCAGTTTTCGCAGCACCACTTGCTGAAAAGACTGTCTTTTTCCTGTTTTATATTCTTCCCTCTGTTGTTAAAGATTAATTGACCATAGGTGTCTGGGTTAATTTCTGGGTTCCCTATTCTGTTCCATTGGCTTGTATGTCTGTTTTGGTACCAGTACCACGCTGTCTTTTAATTACTATTGCTTTGTAATATTGCCTAAAGTCTGAGAGAGTTATGCATCCTGCTTGGTTTTTATTCCTCAGGATTGCTTTGGCAATTCTGGGTCTTTTATAGCTCCATATAAATTTTTGGATTCTTCTAGTTTCATGAAAAATGTCATGGGTAATTTGATAGGGATTACATTAAAGATGTAGATTGCTTTGGGTAGTATGGCCGTTTTTATGATATTGATTGTTCCAGTTCAGGAGTGTAGAATATCTTTCCATCCCTTTGAATCCTCTTTAATTTCCTTGATTAATGTTTTATAGTTCTCAGCATATAAGTCTTTCACCTCCTTGGTCAGGTTTATTTCTAGATATTTCATTTTCTGGGGTGTGATTTTAAAAGGTGTTGTATTTTTATATTCCTTTTTAAATATTTCATTGTTAGTATATAGAAATGCAACCAATTTCTGACTGTTAATCTTGTTATCCTGCTACTTTGCTGAATTCATTGATCAGTTTGAGTAGTTTTTGTGTGGAGTCCTTAGACTTTTCTATATATAGTATCATGCATCTGCATCATACAGTGACAATTTTACCTCTCCTCTTCCAATTTGGATACCTTTTATTTCTTTCCTTTTTTTTTTTTTCTTGTCTGATTGCTATGGCTAGGACCTCCAATACTATTTTGAATAAAAGTGGTAAGAGTGGGAATCCTTGTCTTGTTCCACATTTTAGCAGGAAGGTTTTTAGCTTTTTTCCATTGAGTATTATATTTGCTGTGGGTTTGTCATAAATGGCTTTGATTACGTTAAGGTATGTTCCCTCTATAACCACTTTGGTAAGAGTTTTTATCTTGAATGGATATTGGACTTGTCAATCCTTTTTCTGCACCTATTGAGATGATCATGTGGTTTTTTACTTTTCTTTTGTTAATGTGGTGTATGACATTAATTTGCATATGTTGTACCATCCTTGTGAACCTGGGATGAATCCCACTTGGTTGAGGTGTATGATCTTTTTTATATGTTGTTGGATTCATTGGCTAAAATTTTGTTGAGAATTTTTGTGTCAATATTTATCAAGATATTGGCCTATAATTTTTTTGTTTTGGTAGTATCTTTGTCTGGTTTTGTTATTAGGGTGATGGTGGCTTCATAGAATGTCTTTGGGAGTATTCCTTCTTCAATATTCCTTCTTCAACCTTTTGGAAAAGTTTAAGAAGGGTGGGTATAAGAGTTTTTTCGTATGATTGGTAGAATTCACCTGTGAAGCCATCTGGTCCTGGACTTTTGTCTGGAGGGAGCATTTTTATTACATATTCAATATCATTTCTAGTGATTGGTTTGTTCAGTTGATTCACTTTGGCAGGCTGTAAGTCTCTAGAAAGTTGTCCATTTCTTCTAGGTTGTTAAATTTGTTGGCATATAATTAATTGTTCATAGTATTCTCTCTCTCTCTTTTTTTTTTTATTTCTGCAGTATCCATTGAGATTTCTCCTTTTTCATTTCTTATTTTTTTATTTGGGTTTTTTCTCTCTTCTTGGTGAGTCTGACCAGAGGTTTGTCAATTTTGTTTACCATTTCAAAGAACCAGCTCTTGGTTTTATTGATTTTTTTCCTATTATTTTTTGAATCTCTATTTTATTGATTTCCTCTCTGATCTTTATGATTTCCTTCCTTTCCTTTTGCTGGCTTTAGGTTTTGTTTGTTCTTCTTTTTTAACATCTTCATATTTGTCTTTTTGCTGTTCCTTGTGTTTATCATCACTTTTACAACATGTTTTTTTTCTTCTCCCCTTTTAGATCTGTATACTGGCTTATTTAAGTGATTACTTCCCAATAGTGATTTCCTCCATTCTATTTCTTCTTCTTTTTTTATTGCCCTTTCAGTATTTCTTTTAAAATGGGTTTAGTATTGCTGTACTCTTTTAGCTTTTGTTTGTTAGAGAAATTCTTTATTTCTCCTTCTATTTTAAATGATATTCTTGCTGGGTAGAGTATTCTAGGATGCAAATTTTTCCATTTTAGAACTTTGAATATATCTTGCCACTCTCTGCTGGCCTGTAGTGCTTCTGTAAAGAAATCAGCTGATAGCCTTATGGGGGTTCCTTAATAATTAAATGTTTTGTGTTTCTCTTGCTGCCTTTAGAATTCTCTGCTTAGCTTTAACTTTTGCCATTTTTATTATAATATGTCTTGGTGTGAGCCTTTTTGGGTTCAACTTGTTTGGGGCCCTCTGTGCTTCCTGTGTCTGATATCTGTTTCCTTTAAACTTGGAAAGTTTTCAGCCATAATTTCTTCAGATATATTTTCAATCTGCTTTTCTTTTTCTTCTCTTCTGGAATCCCTATCATGCATAGATTGGCCAGCTTTATGTTATCCCATAGATACCTTATATTGCTTTCATGTATTTTCATTTGCTTTTTTGTCTGCTGTCCTGATTGTGTGATTTCCATTATTCTATCTTCCAAGTCACTAATTTGTTCCTCTGCATTATTCATTCTGCTCTTTAGTGCCTTTAGCTCAGTTTGTGTCTCTGCAAATGTATTTTATAATTTTTCTTGGCTCCTCCTTACGTTTTCTAGTTCCTTTCTAAGTAATCTGCATTACTGTTTATATCTGCTCTTAATTCCTTCATATTCACCCTTAATTCCTTCCATATTTTCACTGTCTCCCTTTTGAACTCAGTGTCTGTTAGACTGCAGAGGTCTGTTTCATTGTTTACTGCTTCAGGTGAATTCTCCTGTTCTAAAATCATCTTTTTTATTTATTTTTTTCCATAGCTTGGAGTTCTACTAATTAACCCAAGGATGAGGGCTCAGGCAAAGCAGGCTATGTTTACATTTTAAGGACATGAGAAGAGTTACTGGTAGGAGTATGTGTGACTCTCAGTCTCCCCCCGTGCCCCCCCCCCGAGAGTTGGGGAAGTTAGAAGGGGACCTTTTAGAATTTCAGGAGAGTTTTTCATTTCTCAGGTGTTTGATTATAGGAGCTTTACAGAGCGAGAGTCTGATAAAGGGCGAGAGTCTGATAAAGGGCCAGAAAAGCCCAAATATAGGGAGCCTTAGTCCATTTTCTCATCCTGTGGCAATAAAGATCCAATTGTAAAATAGCAGACCCATTTTCGTGCCATTTTGCATCCCCCAAGTTATATAAAGGCCAGGCAGTGTTAAGAGTATGTTTTAAGTTTTTCCTTTTTCAGCCCACCTATCTTTAAAAGTTTCCAGTTTTTAAGGATACATTCCAGAGGTGTTTCTTCTGGATTAGAAGGAGATCTTTCCATGTTGAGTAACACACGGTGGAAAATAAATATTTCTCCTAGAAATGAAGTCCAGCGTCCCAGATATATTACCTAGAAGACACCTGAAGGGCAATTAGGGTGTCCCCTGAATTCCCTTCCAGATTCTGGTTGCAGATGGGGTTTGAAGCATCCTCCACTCCCCCATCAGTACCTGACCAGACATCTCTGGCTGCCCTTGTCCTTGATGCCTCATGCAAGGTGTTCTCCCTTTTTGCCTGAGGAGGACATTTGGGCCTATACAGAGCCACGGTCAGGATGTTCTTATGAGGGGATCTATCATCTATAATAGTGCATAGGTTGCCAAGGCCTGGATTGAAAGGGGATCTCATGGAGGAATTGGAGTTGGCCATAATGGAACATGTCAGGACCTGAGCACTGAGAAATGGGAGTATTCTCATAGACAATTTGAGGCATAGAGTAAAGTAAACAGCAGAGGAACCAAGTCTGTTGCCTTGTTTGCCAGATAAGGTAAAGTTGACGAAGACCTAAGGATTTTATCTGACACTGAAAACAATGAATTTGGTAGTGGCAAGAGAGAGGTTAAGTCTAGAAAATCTTTATCACAAGGAGGCTAAAGTATTGGGTGAAAAGGGAACCTTGCCAGACACATGAAGTAGGAGTGAAAGTTGCAGAGGAGGGCAAAGGGTGGTGGAAGGATGGAGCGTGCAATGGTGGGGCCATTCTAGGAAAAAGACAGCAAGGGCAAGGAGCAGGCTGTACCAAACAGGAGGTAACAGAAGGTTGTAGGCAGAGCCCACGGGTGCCTGGAGTGTAACTCTGTCCCCACAAAACAAACTGGTGTGCAGCAGATTGCAACTTGCTGGACGCAGCACTAATGCCGAGCTTTGATTCCCAGTGAGTTGCAAACTTTGCTGATGAAGGCACTTGGGTGCATGGCATGCTGGGGGTTGTAGTTTAGGCAGAAAACTAGAGCCAGCAGGTTACCTGGCAGCAGGAGAAAGAGGGAGAAGGAGAAAGGGAAAGAAGACCCCTTGGGCTCCTTCATGGCTGGAAATCATGTTTCCACCAGGTCCCAAGGACAGTGTCAGCTGTCACCCAAGTATTATTTGAGTTTGCATGGCCTGGGGAATAACCCCTACCACCCTTAAACTTTAAGGGGAGCCATAACACAGTGAACAGACCAAGATTATGCCTGGTGGGTCTTAGAAAGGAAGTAAAGGAGAGAGCAAGGTGTATTCATGACAGCATGAGAGAGTCGGAGAAAAGCCAGGAGGTCTCAAGCCACAGGCAACTGGGCGAGACCTACAGCTTACCTTGAATTCCCAGATTTCCAGCAATCTAACTTAAAGTTCCCAGGTTTCAGTGCCAAGTGATTTCAGAGAGACAGCAGTGGGTGATAGCTAAAAGCAAGATCTTAATTCACTGCTCAGGAATTGAACCTGGACAACCTAGATGAAACCAGGAATCCTAGCCACTAGGGGTAGCTAGAGGTTGAAAGCAGAATAGTCTTGATTCTTGCCCCTGTTGAAAGCAAGAATGTTTCAAGAAGGCAAAGACTAAAAATAAGTATAAAGTTTATTGTTAAAAACATAGTACAACATATAAGAGAGCCCAGAAATACAGAGAATTAGTCTATTTATCTAAGGCAGAAGTAAAGCAGTAATACACACCCAAAGGAGAAGCGAGGGTGCTGTTGTCCCCCTGAGTGAGGAGCAAGAGAGACTTATATGGGGTGGTTCTTCCAGGTCTTTGTCTTCCTTTGGCCAATTATCTTGTTTATCTTGTTTGCTGCACCAGACCAGACCCAGGGCCCTCCCCTTATTTGCATACACACCTTTTGTCCAAGATGGATTCCAAAGCAGAGCATGGTGGGAAGGTTATCCAGACTTATTATGGCCTGGCACCCCCTCCCTATCTGACCCAGAGTAGTCTCTCTGCGCATGTGTAGTTGGGGTCTCCCTGATCCCAACCAAGGATGGGGAGTTCATGTCCAAGCAGGGTTCTGTCCAAGCAGGGTTCAGCCCCTCTTTTGATCCTGTCATTGCTGTTGTTTAACAAGTTCATAGAAGATGAGTACCAGTTATTTGCCTTGTGCCTGTTATTTCTATTTTGAAGTATAGATAGGTGGCTGGTTGCAAATGTTCATCCCAGAACCCACCTGTCTAGGAAGTATAAATAAGAGTCTAGTTGTACTTATCTCCTGCTTCAAAAAGTATAAATAAATAGGAAGTTCCCACTATGGTGCAATAGAAAGAAATCTGACTAGCATCTATGATGATGCGGGTTTGATCCCTGGCCTCGTCCAGTGGGTTAAGGATCTGGCATTGTCGTGGCTGTGGTGTAGGTCACAGACTCAGCTCAAGTCCCGAATTGCTGTGGTGTGGCATAGGCTGGCAGCTGCAGCTCCAATTCGACCCCTAGCCTGGGAACTTCCATATGCTGCAGGTGTGGCCCTAAAAAGAAAAAAAAATGTAAATAAGAGGCTAGTTGCAAATGTCTATCCTGGAGCCCATCTACCTCCTGCCTCACCTCCATATGTGTGTGTGTGTGTGCCCAGAAAAGTTCACAAAACCTGTGGTGGCTGGAGCCATGTGCCACTGTGAGCATGCTGAAAATGCGGCTGCTGTGGCAGACCCACCCTTGGACCTTAGAGAGTCCCTTCCCCATTCCACCTAGCCAAACAGAAGGCTGGTCCTTACAGGCGCGTGCGGCATTGTGACATCGAAGCCTGTGGCACATGGCCCCAGGCAGCAGGCTTCTGTACAATGATCAGGACTTGCTACAAAGCCTTCACTTGGTCTTTGAAGTCCCCTCAAAACTGGCAGTCTTCAAAGGCACCCAGTAAAAGGTAAATGGATCAAACAATAGTCCCAGGAGTGAATGGGCTGTGAAATCTGAAGAGGCCTGCTAAGGGCTATGCCTCTTTTCTCGTGCAGGAGTTGCAAACTTGAATAAATTAAGGCTTTTACCTTGGGATGCCTCAGCATGCTCCTGACTGCTGGACCTCCCCAAACCTCACCAGGGTCACAGGCCCCTGAGCCCTTGAAGTTTGTTTCCCCCCCTCTGGTGAACATGAGTCTTATCAAGGCCCCTGGAGTACTTAACATCTGTTCCCAGGATCTGACTAAAATGATGCTTCAGCATAGTGGACCAGTCCGATGTCCTACAGCAGATGTCTGCAAACTTTTTCAGTAAGGGGACAGATGGTTAGTACTTTGTTTTGCTCTTTCAATTACTCAATTCTGCATTGTAGAGCAAAAGCAGCCACATGCAGTACAGACACAAAGGAGTATAGCTCTGTTCCAATAACACTTTATTTACAAAAACAGGCAGTGGGCCAGATTTGGCCTCTGGGCCTTAATTTGCTGATTTTTCTTTTAAACCATCAAGGTCCCTTCAGACTACTTTGTACTAGAGAATGAAAAATTACCATAGACCGAGGGCAAAATCCTGAGCAAATACTGCTGACACACTAGGAATGCAGACTGCTTCTTGTCCTCCTTTCTGAGAGGGACTGAAAAGAATAAGTTTTCTGGATAAATTACTACACCAGTTTTCAGAGGCTGTGATGGTCAGTTCTGTAAAGACACATCTGGCCGACCAGCTGTAATTGGGACTCCTGCTTTGTTATGTGTACAGTAGTTCACCATCATCCACCATTACCCATCTGGATTTGCAGGACTCAGAGGAATTAAGTGCACATGTGAAGGGGATTGACATCCCTGCATCCTTTAGTCCTTGAGGATGGAACTAATCTCTGCCACTGTGACCATGTATGTCACCTGGACTCATATTGTCCCACTCTAACTGGAGGTCAAGATGGTATTGAGGATCCCATGATACCATCATACACTCAGGTGATACATCTAACAGCCCTCAGAAGAACTGAGGATTCTCTTTTCCCCCCTGTAGCATTATTCTGGCATATGATCACATGGCTAGAATTATAGATCTACATTGCTTCATGGGCAGTGATTAATGGTTTGGCTGCATGGCCAGGAATTACAATGAACAAGATGGGAAGATCGATGTCAAGGAAATCTGGGGAAGAAGTATTTAACTAGACCTCTGAGAACAGGCACAGAATGTGAAGATGCTATTGTCCTACGTGAATGTTCACCAAAGAGCATCCATTTTTGAGGTTTCAATAATCAGGCAGGAAGTTTGATACAATTTATGGGTCATGAAACTTATGGATCGGTCAGCCTTCTTCTTTAGCCATCTTTGTTCTTGCTTAATGGAAGCAGGAAAAAAAAAGTAGCCTGGGTTTCAGGGGTGGAGACTATGCACAGACTTAGCCACATGGACTTCCTCTGATTAAGGCCAATCTGCAACAGGAGTTCCCGTTGTGGTGCAGCCGAAATGAATCCAACTAGGAACCTCGAGGTTGTGGGTTTGATCCCTGGCCTCGCTCAGTGGGTTAAGGATCTGGCTTTGCCATGAGCTGTGGTATAGATCACAGATGTGGCTCGGATCTGGCATTGCTGTGGCTCTGGCATAGGCCGGCAGTTGCAGCTCCGATTAGACCCCTAGCCTGGGAACCTCCATCTGCCGCAAGTGTGGCCCTAAAAAGACAAACAAACAAACAAAAAAAAGCCAATCTGCAACAAAATCCTGATTTGACACCCTTCTCTGGGGAGTCCAGCCAGCCACCTAGTAACAGGTTAATCATGTTGGACCTCTTATCATGGAAGGGGTAGCAATTTATCCTCATTCAGATAGACATATATTCTCTGTGTAGATTTGCCTTCCTTGCTTGAAATACTTTTGGCTCTCACTAGATAGAATGTGTTACTCACTATTATAGTACTGAGTATACTATGCAATACAATTATAATATTGAATTCTGTCTCCCTCAAATTCTTAAATTTGAGGCTCTAACCCCAGAATGTCATCCTATTTGGAAATAGGGTCATTGCAGATGTAATTAGGTAAGTTAAGATAAGATCATTAGGGTGGGACCTGACGCAGTATGCCTAGCATCCTTATAAAAGAAAAATCTGGACTCAGACACACTCATATAAAGCTGCCACATGCCTATTCTGGGCTTCTCATGTCTAAACAGGCAAAGAGTATGGCTCTATGGTTGAAATGGCTGATGTTTTTTTAAATATTGTTCGATTCTTTTACTTATTTATTTTTTCCACTGTGCAGCATGGGGACCAAGTTACACATATGTGTATACATACTTTTTCCTCCCATTTTTGTGTTGTGATGTAAGTATCTAGACATAGTTATCAATGCTACACAGCAGGATTTCATTGTAAATCCATTCCAAGAGCAATAGTTTGCATCCATTGAAATGGCTGACCTTGATTACAGAGGTAAAACTGACTTGTCACACAGTGAGAGCAGAGAGGATTATGCCTGCAAACTAGGGCATTTTCTGGCCTCTATCTTGATCTGACCTCACTCAACAGTAAACATTATTGAAAATTTCTAACAACAAGGCCACGGACCTGATGATTCAGGCCTTTCCGAAATGAAGGTTTGAGTCACCCTCAAACCTACGAGCTAAAGAACCTAAGTAGGTTGATGTTTGGTTGAAGGCAAGGAAAACATGCAAAAGGTTATGGAAGATAGGAATTAGAAATACCAATTGCAAACTTATTACTAGTTACAGAAGTAATGACTGTAGCAGGTATGCCTATTCATTGATGTCTGTGTGTTCTCTCTCTTTTCCCCTTTCACTTTGTTAGTCTAAACAAGGGTTTATTGTGGTTAAATGATGTCAACCCCCATCAAGGAGGGGCAGTCTGATTTACTCAGTCTGTTGATTCAAACTCCACTCTCATCTGGAAACACACTCACAGACACACACAGAAGTAACATTTAACTAAATGCCTGAGCACCCCATGCCCTTGACTATTGAAAGTAACTATCACACACAGCCTTATATATATTCTCCTTTGTGATGCCGGAGATGAAATCCTTCAAGCCAACCCTCTGTCCTTGGAGAGTTGAGTTGTTTCCACCTTTTGGCTATTGTGACTAATACTTCAGTGAACACTGGTGTGGCAGGATCTGTTTGAGACCCTGTTCTCAGTTCTTTTGGATGTGTACCTAGGAGTGAACTTGCAAGATCATACAGTAATTATCACACTTTTAAGGAACTCTCGAAGTATTTTCCACAGCAGCTGTAACAATTTAATATCCAGCTAGCAATGCACTAGTATTTCAGTTTCTCCTTACATGTGCCAACACTCGTTGTTTTCTTTGTTTCTTTTTGTTATTTACGGTAGTTATTTACTGTAGCCACCCTAAGTGAATGTGAATTGGTATCTTGTAGTGGTTTTAACTTGCACTTCTTTAACGACTAATGATTTTGAACATCTTTTCACTACTCATTGACCATCTGTATACCTTCTTTGCAAAATTGTCTTTTCAAGTCCCTTGTCCATATTTGAATTGGGTTGTTTGTTTCGTGTTGGTGAGTTGTAGTTCTTTATATATTCTGAATATTAAACTCTTATCTGATATATGATTTGCAAACATTTTCCCCCATTTTATGGATTTTTTCACTCTTTTGCTATATACTTAATTTTGATGGAGTCCAATTTATCTATTTTTTCTTTTGTTGCCAGTTCTTTTGGTGTGATATCCAAGAAATCATTGCCAAGTCATTAAGATGTTCACCTCTGTTTTCTTCTAAGAGCTTTATAGTTTCAGCTCTTAAGTTCAGATTTGATTCAGAAAAAAATTTGATTTTTGCATACAATGTTAAGGAAAGGGTCAATTTTATTTTTTTGCTTGTGGATATTGAGTTTTTGTAGCACTATTTCTTGAAAAGACTGTCCTTTCTTCCCATTGAATGATCTTGGCACCCTTTTAAAAATCATTTATCAGTACATGAAAGAATTTATTTCTAGGCTCTGTATTTGATTGGATATATCTGTACTTCTCTCCTTAGACCAGCAAAATATTTTGTTGATTACTGTAGCTTTGGGATAATTTTTGAAATGCAGAAGTGTGAGTCATCCAAATTTTTTTTTTTCCCCTTAGGGCGTATGGAAGTTTCCAGGCTAGGGGTTGAATTGGAACTGCAGCTGCTGGCCTACACCACAGCAACTCAGGATCTGAGCCACATCCAGGACCTATACCTCAGTTCATGGCCAACCCACTGAGTGAGGCCAGGAATTGAACCCGGATCCTCATGGATACTAGTCAGATTTGTTTCTGCTGCACCACAATGGGAACTCCAAATTTGTTCTATTTCAAGATTGTTTTTGGCTATTTGGGGTCCCTTGATATTCCACATGATTTTTAGGACGAGCTTTTCTATTTCTGCAAAAACATGTCACTTGGTTTTCGATAGAATTATCGTGAATCTGTGGATAGCTTTGAGATAGTATTTTCATCTTAACTACTCAGGTCTTCCAACAAATGGGATGTCTTTCTACTTATTTATGTCTTCTTTAATTTCTTAATTTTTTTTTAGTTTTGAATTTACAAATCTTTAGCCTCCTTGGATAAATTTATTTCTAAGTATTTTTTTCTTTTTTATACCATTGTAAATGGAGTTGTTTTATCAATTTCCTTAGCAGATTGTTCATTGCCAGTGTATAGAAATGGCATTGTAAATGGAGTTGTTTTATCAATTTCCTTAGCAGATTGTTCATTGCCAGTGTATAGAAATGGAATTAATCTTTGTGGAATCTGTACCCTGTAGCTTTTCAGAATTCTTATAGTAGTTCTAACAGTCTGTTTTTATGGAACCTTAGTGTTTCTACATATAAGTTGATGTCATCTGTGACAGAGATCATTTTACTTCTTCCTTTAGAATCTGGATGCCTCTTATTTACCTCTTATTGTTTACCTAATTTCTACTGCTAGAATTTCCAGTAAAATGTTGAATAGCAGTGGTTAAATTAAACATTCTTGTCTTGTTTCTAATGTTAGAAAGCTTTTAGCCTTTCACCGTGAAGTATGAACTTAGCTGTGGGTTTTTTATAAATAGGACATTGAGGAGGTTCTATCTATTCTTAATTTGTTGACTGTTTTTATTATGAAACTGTGTTGGATTTTCTCAGATATCTTTGCTATGTCAATTGACATGATCAAGTGATGTTTTCCCTCTCTTCTTTTAATGTCATGTATTACACTGATTGATGTCCTTATGCTGAACCACCCTGCATTCCTGGGATAAATCCTATTTGGTCATGTTGTATAATCCTTTTAATATGGTTTTGGATTCACTGCTATTATTTTTGTCTAGAATCATAGGGGATCTATGATTTTATTTTCTCATTATAATTTTATTTGAGGGTAAATCCACAGCTATCCACTTTCTAGCGTAATGCTGACCTCATGAAATGAGTTAGGAAATATCCCTTCCTCTTCTATATTTTGGAAGAATTTGAAAAGTATTGTTAATCTTTACATGTTTGGAAGAATCCAAGAGTGAAGCCATCTGGTGTTAGGCTTTTCTTTGTTGGGTGGTTGATTAATGATTTAATATCCTTACTAGTTATAAGTCTACCCAGGTTTTCTATTTCTTCTTGTATGTATATTGATGGATTATATGTTCCCAGAAAGGTATCCGTTTCATCTAAGCTTTCCAATTTGTTGGCATGTAGTTGGGCATAACATTCTCTTATAATCATTTTTGTTTCTAGAAGGTCAGTAGTAATGGCCCTACTTTCATTTCTGATTTTGGTTATATGTGTCTTCTGCATTTGGTTTTTTGTCAGTATCGCTAAAAGTGTCTTAATTTTGTTGATCTTTTCAGAGAACTTTTGAAACTTTTGGTTTCGGTGATTTTTCGCTATTTTTTTCTTCTCCATTTCATTTATCTGTATTCTAATCTTTAGTTCCTTATTTCTGCTAGCTTTGGGTTTTGTTTGCTCTTCTTTTTCTAATTCCTTAATGAATACAATTCAGTCATTGATTAGAGATCTTTTTTCAGTTTTTGTGATTCTTGAATTTATTTTTTAATTTTTATACAGTTTTAAAAGATTACACACCATTTACAGTTATTTCAAAATGCTGGGTATTTTACCATGTTGTACGATACATCCTTGTAGCCCACCTTACAGCCAGTAATTTGTTCCCCCTACTCCATCACCTTCAAATACTCTCACTACCACTGATAACCGCTAATTTGTTCTCTGTTTAATCTGTGAGTCTGCTTCTTTTTTCTTATATTCAGTAGAGTGTTGTATTTTTTAAATTCTATACATAAGATATCACACAGTATTTGTCTTTCTCTAATTTATTTCACTTAGCATGACACCCTACAAGTCCATCCATGTTGCTGCAAATGGCAAAATTACATTCTTTTTTATGGCTGCTGACTAGTATTTCATTGTATATATGTACCACATCTTCTTTATCCATTCATCTATTTGGTGGATATTTAGTTCGTGTGCATATCTTGGCAATTGTTAATAATGCTGCTATGAATATTGGGGTGCATGTATCTTTTTAATTACCATTTGGTTTTTGGATATCTATATTCCAAAGAGGAATTCCTGGGTTATGTGATAGTTTTTTAGTTTTTTGAGAAACCAAACCCCCATACTGTCTCCACAGTGGTGGCACCAATTTACATTCCCACCAACAGTATACAAGGGTCCTTTTTTCCACACCCTCACCACCACTTTTTATTTGTGTTATTTTTGATGATAGCCATTCTGACAGGTATGAGATGGTATTTCATTGTGGTTTTGATGTGCATTTCTCTGATGAGGAGTGATGTTGAGCATTTCTTCATGTGCCTGTTGGCCATATGCATTTCCCCTTTGAGAAAATGTCTATTTAGTTCCCTTGCCCATTTTCTAATCAGGTTGTTTATTTGATGTGAGTTGTATGAGCTGTTTATATATGTTGGTTATTACTCCCTTATGGGTTACATCATTTGCAACTATTTTATCCCACTCAGTAGTCTGTCTTTTCCTTTTGTCTGTTGTTTCTTGGTCCCAGGGTAGGGTCTTGCCTGCTGTTGGCAGGCCGGTTCCACCTCCTGTAGGATCATGGTTTTCCTGTCACTAGTGTTTTCCCCCTGGTGGGTGAGGCTGGTGTAGATGCAAATGCAGGCTTCCTAGAGAGCAGGGTTGATGCCTGCCCACTGATGGTGAAAAGAGCCAAGTCTAGGCGTGCACTTAGAGGTGGCTGTGGGCTCAGGAAGACAATAGGCAGCCTGTCTGCTGATGGATGGGGCTGTGTCCCCACCCAGTTAGTTGTTTGGCCTGAGATGTCCCAGCACTACTGCCTACTGACTGTTGGGTGAGTCCAGGTCTCAGCACAAGTGGTCTAGAGAAAGGATCCCAACATGGCAGCTTCCAGCAGTAGTGTTCATGCAGTAGAATATTCCCAAATATAGCTGATGCCAGGGTCTGTGTTACCTGGGTGATCCACAGTCAGCCCGTGACACTCCAGGTGACTCTCTAAGACCAGTGGATAAGTCTGGCCCAGGCTTCTGTCAGATTACTGCTTTTGCCTTGGGTCTGGGTGTGCATGAGATTGTGTGTGCACCCTGTAAGTGTGAAGTCTCTATTTTCCCCAGTTCTGTGGGGCTCCAAAACTTAAGCCCTGCTGGCCTTCAAAGTTAAATGCTCTTGGGGCTTGTCTTCCCAGGAGCCTGAAATGGGGCTCAGAAATCTCACTCCAAAAGAAGAATCTCTGCATTATAATTATTCTCCAATTTGTGGGTTGCCCTCCAGGGATATGGAACTTGATTATATCATGAGACTGTTCCCTCCTACCCATTCCATTTTGGTTCCTTCCCTATGCCTTTAGTTGTAGATCTTTTCTGGTAGGTTCTGGTCTTTTTCACTGATGGTTGTTCTACAGATAGTTGTGATTTTGGTGTGCTCATGAAAGGAGGTGAGCTCAGGGTCTTTCTACTCTACCATCTTTAGTGATCTCCACTTCCTCACAAACCATAGGAAAAAAATCAAAATTGTTGAGGTTGGTAGGGTAAGTGAGAGGCTGGAGACTGAAGGAAGAATTTATGTTGCAGCTTGAATCCAAAGGCAGTCTGGGACTTCCATGGTGGTTCATTGAGTTAAGAATCTGGTGTTGTCATTGCTGTGGTTTGGATCACAGCTGTGGTGTGGGTTTTATCCCTGACCCAGGAACTTCTGCATGCTGTGTGTGAAGCCAGTGGAAAAAAAAAAAGAAAAGAAAAGAAAAAAAGTTCTCCGGCACAAAGCCAGAAATTCAGGACAGTTCTAATATAGTACAAGATACATCTAATGGACTTAATGGTAAAACTGAAGGACTGGAAGAAACAGTTGGCACCAGATATTAGAGGGCTTTATCCTGCACATCAGGGAGCTCTAAATCAAAGGCATTCTGAAGGTAGAATTCTCTCTTCTTGATTTCTAATGTGTGCACTTACAGATATAAATTTCCCTCTTAGTGTGGCTTTTGTTCCATCCCATAATTTTTGTATCCTGGGTTTTCTTTTTCATGTGTTTTTTAATTTCCCTTATGATTACTTCTAAGCCCACTGGTTGTTTAAGGATATGTTGTTTAACTTCTGAATATGTGTTGAGTTTTCCAGTTTTCCTTCTGTTTTTGATTTCCAGTTTTATTTATTGTGATTGGAGGAGGCACTGTATGATTTATATTGGTTTAAGTTTAAGACTTGCTTTGTGGCCTAACATGTGCTTTACTCTAGAGAATGCTCCACATTCATTTAAGAATGTGCATTCTGCTATTGTTGGATAGAGTGTTCAGTTTATGTCTGTTTGGTATAATTGGTTTATTGTGTTATATACTTTCTCAGTTTTCTTACCAGTCTTCTGTCTGGCTGTTCTATTCATTATTGAAAGTAAGGTATTGAAGTCTTCAGATATTAATGAACTGCCTGCTTCTGTTTTCACTTATGCAAAGATGTTTACAGCATGTTCTTTGGAGAGGCTCTGTTGTTTGAAGCATACATTTATAATTTTTGCAAATTCTTGATGAATTGACCCTTTTGTCAATGCCTAATATATAATAGCCTTTTTTCTTTTTCCTTTCTTTCTCTCCTTTTCTTCCTTCCTTTCCTTTCTTTTCCTTTATTGTGTTTATTTAATATGAGATCTTCCCTCAACAAACTTTTGGGTAGTTGATTATGGACAAATGTTATACAGCAGATCTCTAGTAACAGTTTTGCCTTAAAGTGTACTTTGATATTTTGAAGTATATTTTTCCCTTCTTTTTTCCACCTATATGTGTCTTTAGATCTTAAGTCTGTGTAGATAGCATATAGTTGGATCACAGTTTTCATTTTTTAAAAATAGCCTTCATGTTTTAGAACAATTCTAGGTTCACAGCAAAACTGAACAGGAAAGTTCCCATTTCTGGCCTGAAGCTATGTTAGCCCAAATTTTCTCACTCTCAACATCCTGAGCCAGAGTGGTACATTTGTTAAAACTGAAAAAGCTACATTGATACATCATTATCATTGCAAAGCCCTTAGTTTACATTAGGATTCACTCTTGGTGTTGTGTATTTTATGGTTTTTGGCAAATGTGAAATAACATTTACCCACCATTATAGTGTTTTACAAAGTAATTTCACTTGCCTCCAAATCCTGTGTCTCCTATTCATCCCTCTCCACTGCCCCCAAACCCTGACTATGTCTGATCTTTTACTGTCTCTGTATTAGACAAGGGTTTCCAGAGAAACATAATCTATAGAAAATATAGAGTTCACCTTTGAGCAATGCAGAGGTAGGGAGCATTGACATAGTTGAAAATCTGTTTATATTCTTATTTGTTGTCTCTCTATTCATGACTCTACATCTGTGGATTCAAGCAACCATGGATCATGTAGTTCATATTTATTTTTAAAAATCCACATGTAGGTGGACCTGTGAAGTTTATACCTGTATTCTATATATGTTGTAGATAGATAGAAACATTGCTTGAAAATGGCTCACATGATTATGGAAACTGAGAAGCCCCACCATCGACCCTCTGAAAGTTAGAGAATATTCCATTGTCTAAATATACCACAGTTTATTTAGCCATTCAGCTACCGAAGGACATCTTGGTTGATTCCAGCTTTCTCAGTTACTAATAAAACTGCAATAAATATCCATGTGCAAGTTTTTGTATAGATCTGAGTTTTCAGCTCCTTTGGGTAAATATCAAGGAGCCACAGATGTTGGATTGTATTTTAGGAGTATGTTTAGTTTTGTAAGAAACTCTCAAACTGTCTTCCAAAGTGGCTGTACTGTTTTGTACAGTAATTAATGAGTGCTTGTTACTAAGCATCTTGACCAGTATTTGGTGTTGTCAGTGATTTGGATTTTTGCTTACTAATTGCTGTATAGTGGTATGTCATTGTTGCTTTAATATGCAAATTTCTATTGCCATATGAGATTTTGCGCATCTTTTCTTATCCTCATGTGGCATCTGTATATCTTCTTTGGTACGGTATCTGTACAGATTTTTTGCTCATTTTTATTTGAGTTATTTTCTCATTTATGAGTTTTAAGCATTCTTTGTACATTTTGGATAACAGTACTTTATCAGATTTATCTTTTACAAATCATCCCTCTCCATCTGTGGCTTGTATTCTCATTCTCTTAATGATATCTTTTGCATAGCAGAAGTTTTTGATTTTAATGAAGTCCAAGTTATCAGTCATTTCTTTCATGCATCATGCATTTTGGTATTGCTAACTAAAATGTCACCACCATATTTAAGATTATCTAGTGTTTCTCCTAATTTATCTTCCAGGAGTTTCATTGTTTTCTGTTTTATACTTAGGTTTGTGATCCACTTTGGGGCAATATTTGTGGAAGATGTAAGGTCTGTGTCTAGATTCCCTCTCTCTCTTTCCCACCATCCCTCCCTTTATCTCTCCCTCTCTTCCCCATCTAAGTGCCCAACCCTGCTTAGCTGATGAGATAGGCTCATTCAGGGTGGTATGGCCATAGACTCCCACTCTCTCCCTCTCTTTCACTCTGACTTATGGAAATGCAGTTGTATCAGCATGGTTTGTTGAAAAGACTATCTTTTCTCTGTTGTGTTGCCTTTGTTCCCTGTCAAAAATCCATTGCCTGTATTCATTTGAGTGTATACGTGGGCTCTCTGTTCTATTCTGTTGATCTATTTACATCTGTTCTTTAATCAGTACTGTATTGTCTTTTTTTTTTTTTTTTTTCTTGCCATTTCTTGGGCTGCTCCTGCGGCATATGGAGGTTCCCAGGCTAGGGGTCTAATTGGAGCTGTAGCCACCAGCCTACACCAGAGCCACAGCAATGCAGGATCCATGCCGCATCTCCAACCTACACCACAGCTCATGGCAATGCCGGATTGTTAACCCACTGAGCAAGGCCAGGGATCGAACCCGCAACCTAGTTGGATTCGTTAACCACTGAGCCGCGATGAGAACTCCAATACTGTATTGTCTTGATTGTGGTAGCTTTAGTCTTGAAGTTGGACAACATCAGTCCTCCAACTTTATTCTTCTTCATTATTGTGTTGGCTGTTCTGGTTCTTTTGCCCCTACATATAAAATTTAGATTTTTTTTTTTTTTTTGGCTTTTGAGGGCCACACCCACAGCATATGGAGGTTCCCAAGCTAGGGGTCTAATCGGAGCTACAGCTGCTGGCCTACGCCACAGCCACAGCAATATGGGATCTGAGCCACATATGTGACCTACACCACAGCTCATAGCAACGCTGGATCCTTAACCCACTGAGCAAGGCCAGGGATCGAACTCACAGCCTCATGGTTCCTAGTCAGATTAGCTTCTGCTGCACCATGACAGGAACTCCAGGATCATTTTTTGATATCCAAAAAGTAACTTGCTGGAATTTTCACTGGGATTCATTGAACCTATAGATCAATTTGAGACGAACTGACATCTTAACAATATGAATCATCCTATCTTTTACCATGGCATCTATTTATTCTTTCTTGATTTCTTTCTTCAGAATTCTGTTGTTTTCCTCACATATTTTGTTAGATTTATACCTAAGTGTTTCATTTTGAGGGGGGTGCTAATATAACGATATTATGCTTTTTAAATAGAAGTGTAATTGATGTACAAAATTTTGTTAGTTTCAGGTATACAGCAAAATGATTCATATATATTATACATTTTTTTCAGATTATATTCCACTATGAATTATTAGAATATATTGAATTTACTGAGCTATACAGTAAATCATATAAATCATATCATATCTATTATTCCCATACTCCTATTTTATCCCTAACACCTGCCTTTCTGCTTTGGTAACCATAAGTTTGTTTCCTACGTCTGTGAGTCTGTTTTTTTTTGGTTTTTTTTTTTTTTTTGCTTGTTAGGGCTGCACCTGTGGCATATGGAATTTCCCAGACTAGGGGTTACATCGGAGCTACAGCTGCCTGCCTGTGTCATGGCCACAGCAACACAGGAAGGAACCAAGCTGCGTCTGTGACCTACACTGCAGCTCAAGGCACTGCCAGATCCTTAACCCACTGAGTGGGGCCAGGGATCAAACCTGCATCCTCATGGATACTAGTCAGTTTTGTAACCCACTGAGCCACAACAGGAACTCCTGTAAGTCTGTTTCTGTTTTGTATATAGATTCATTTGGATTATTTTTATTTATTATTATATAAGTAATATAATATTCATCTTTCTCTGACTTACTTCATTAATATTCCCTAGGTCCATTCCATGAAAATGCCAATATTTCGTTCTTTTAAATTTCTGAGTAATACACACACACACACACACACACACACACACACACACACTTTCTTAAGCCAATCATCCGTTGATGGGCACTTGAGTTATTTCTATGTCTTGGCTATCATAAATAATGCTGCTATGAACATTGGGGTGCATGTATCTTTTGGAATTAGAGTTTTCATCTTTTCCAGATATATATCCAGGAGTGAGATTACTGGATGTAGTAGCTCTATTTTTAAGCGTTAGGAAATCTCCATATTGTTCTACATAGTGGCTGCAACAACTAACATTTTCATCAACATAGTAGGAGGATTCCCTTTCTCTACACACTCTCTACCATTTATTATTTGGAGACCTTTTGATGACAGCCATTTTAACTAGTGTAAGGTGATAACTTGTGGTTTTGACTTGCATTTCTTTAATAATTAGCAGTGTCAAGCATTTTTTCATGTTGCTGTTGACCATCTGCATGTCTTCTTTGGAGAAATGACTGTTAGGCCTTCTGCCCATTCTTTGCTTGGGTTGCTTGTTTTTTTCAATAGCAAGTTGTATTAACTGTTTGTATAGTGTAGATATTGGCCCTTTGTTAGTCACATTGTTTGCAAATATTTTCTCCCAATCTATAGGTTGCCTTTTTGTTTTCTCAATAAGTTTCCTTTGCTCTGCAAAAACTTTGAAGCTTAAGTCGCATTTGTTTATTTATTATTTATTTATTTATTTTTGTCTTTTTAGGGCTGCACCCATGGCATATGGAGGTTCCCAGACCAGGGGTCAAATCGGAGCTGTAGCCGCTGGCCTACATCACAACCACAGCAATGTGGGATCCAAGCCGCATTTGTGACCTACACCACAGCTCATGGCAACATGGGATCCCTGACCCACTGAGCAAGGGCAAGGATCAAACCTGCGTCCTCATGGAAGCTAGTCAGATTCATTTCCACTGAGCCACAACAGGAACTCCCCATTTGTTCATTTTTGCTTTCAGTTCTTTTGCCTTGGGGAACTGATCTAAGAAAATATTGCTACCGTTTATGTCTGAGATAGTTTTGCCTGTGTTCTCTTCTGGGAGTTTTATAGTGTTGTGTCTTATATTTAGGCCTTTTATCATTTTATTTTTATATTAAAATGTGTGAGAGTGTTCTGATTTCATTGATTTACGTGTAGCTGTCCAACTTTCCTAACACTACTTGTTGAAGAGATTATCCTTCCCCCATTGTATATTCTTGCCTTCTTTGTCATAGATTAATTGACTGTAGGAATATGAATGTATTTCTGGGCTAATCTATTCCATTGATCCATATGTCTGTCTTTGTGCCAGTACCATGCTGTTTCAGTTACTGTGGCTTTGCAGTATAGTCTGAGGTCTGAAAGGGTTATGCCTCCGTATTTGCTCTTTTTCCTTTAGGATTGCTTTGGCAATTCTGGATCTTTTGTGGTTCCCTATAAATTTTAGGATTAATTTGTTCCAGTTTTGTGAAAAATGTCATGAATTTTGTTTGTTTGTTTGTTTGTTTTTTGTCTTTTCTAGGGCTACACCCGTGGTATATGGAGGTTCCCAGGCTAGGGGTCTAATCGGAGCTGTAGCTGCCAGCCTATGCCAGAGCCACAGTGACACGGGATCCAAGCCATGTCTGCGACCTACACCACAGCTCATGGCAGATCCTTAAGCCACTGAGCAAGGCCAGGGATCAAACCCACAACGTCATCGTTCCTAGTTGGATTCATTAATCACTGAGCCATGACAGGAACTCCTCATGATTATTTTGGTAGGGATTGCATTAAATCTGTAGATTGATTTGGATAGTATGGTCATTTTAACAGTATTAATTCTTCCAGTCAAAGTGCATGGGATAGCTTTCCATTTTTTTGAATCATCTTAGTGTCCTTTATCAATGTTTTATAACTTTCAGTGTAAAGGTCTTTCATGTCCTTTATTAAATTTATTCCTAGGTATTTTATTTTTTGATATGATGGTTTTTTACTTTCCTTTTCTGATATATCATTGTTAATGCAAGGAAATGCAACAGATTCCTATGTATTAATCTTATATATTCTACCTCTCTCAGTTCATTTACTAGTTCTAATAGTTTTTATGAGGAGATTTTGGCATTCTGTATATAGAGTATCATGTTATTAGCAAATAGTGAGAGTTTCACTTTTTCCCTTCCACTTAGGGTAACTTTGATTTATTTTTCTTCTCTGATTGCTGTGACTGGAACTTAAAATAACATGTTGACTACATATGGTGAGAGTGAGGATCCTTACCTGTTCCTAAATTTAGCGGGAAGGCTTTCAGTTATTCATCAGAGTATTTGGTTGACTGTTGACTGTGGGTTTGTTGTAAACGGCTTTTATTATGTTAAGATAGTTTCCTCTATACCCACTTTGGTGAGAGTTTTTATCATGAATGAGTGTTGAATTTTGTAAAATGCTTTTTCTACATCTATTAAGATGATCATGTGGTTTTCTCTTTCTTTTTGTTAATGTGGTATATTACATTGATTGAGTATATTGAACCATCCTTCTGACCTTGGAATGAATACAACTTGATGATGTTATATGATCTTTTTTCGTTATTGTTGGATTCAGTTTGTTAATACTTTGTTGAGGATTTTTATAGTTATTTTCATCAGAGATGTTGACCTATGATTCTCTTGTATAGTAGTGTTTTTCATAAAATAAATTTGAAAATTTCTCCCCTCTTCCATTTTTCGGAATAGTTTGAAAAGAATAGGCATAAATTCTTTGTATGTTTGCTTGAATTCCCCAGTGAAGCTGTCCAGTCTTATATTTTTCATTGCAGGGAGTTGTTATCTTAGATTCTATTTTGCTTCTAGTGATTGATCTGTTCAAATTGTGTTTCTTCTTAACTCAGTTTTGCCAGGCTATATATGTCTAGAAATGTTTCCATTTCTTGCAGGTTTTCCAATTTATTGCAATATATGTTCATAATATTCTCTTGGTTTTATGTATTTCTGTAGCATCAATTGTTACTTCTGCTCTTTTATTTCTTATTTTGTTTATTTGCATCTTCTCTCTTTTCTTCTTAGTGAGCCTGTTTAGATTTTTATCAATTTTGTTTTCAAAAAAATAAGCTCTTGGTTTTACTGATTCTTTTCGATTGTTTTTTAAATTCCGTTTTATTTAAATCCTCTCTGATCTTTATTACTTCCTTCTTTCTGCTCACTTTGGGTTTTGTTTTTTTCTCATTCTTTTAGGTGGTATATTCAAATGTTTATTTCAGAAGGAAAGCCTGTATTGATGTGAACTTTCCTCATAAAATTGCTTTTGCTGCATCCCATAGGTTTTGTAAAGTTATATTTTCATTTTCCTTTCTCTTGAAGTCTGATTTCATCTTTGATTTCACTTACCAGTAGATTTTTGTGTAGCATGTTTTTTGCTCTCTATGTGTTCTTTTTTTCCCATTTTTCATTTTGTGGTTGATTTCTAGTTAGATACTCTTGTAGTCAAAAGACATGCTTGAAGTAATTTCTATTCTATTAAATCTGTTGAGGCTTGTTTGTGACCTAGTATGTCTGATATATTAGAGAATGTTCCATGCAGCCTTGAAAAAAATGTGTCTTCCGGTTTTTGTTTGGTACTTTTTTGGATGTTGTATCCTGTAGATATCAATTAAGTCCAACTGGTGTATTATATCATTGAGGAACTCTGTTGCCTTATTGATTTTCTGTCTGGATGATATAGTCATTGATGTCAGTGGGTATAAAAGTCTCACACTATTATTGTATTCCTGTCAGTTTCTCCGTTTGTTAGAATTTGTTTTATATATCTAAGTGCTACTATATTGGGTGATATATATTAATGCATATATATCCTCTTTTTGTATAATATCCTCTTTTTGTATTGATCCCTTTGTTGTTGTTGTTGTCGTTGTTTGGTTTTTGTTTTAATTTTTTATTACTCAAATGAACTTATCACATCTGTAGTTGTACAATGATCATAACAATCTGATTTCACAGGATTTCCATCCCACAGCCCAGGCACATCCCCCCACCCTCCAAACTGTCTCCTCTGGAGACCATAAGTTTTTCAATGTCTGTGAGTCAGCATCTGTTCTGCAAAGAAGTTCAGTCTGTTCTTTTTTCAGATTCCACATGTCAGTGAAAGCATTGGATGTTGGTGTCTTATTGTATGGCTGACTTCACTTAGCATGATAGTTTCTAGGTCCATCCATGTTGCAAAAAATGCCAGTATCTCATTCCTTTTAATGGCTGAGTAATATTCCATTGGGTATATATACCACATCTTCTTGATCCACTTCTCCGTCGATGGACATTTAGGTTGTTTCCATGTCTTGGCTATTGCAAATAGTGCTGCAATGAACATCGGAGTACATGTGTCTTTGAGGGTTGTGGTTTTCTCTGGATAGATGCCCAGGAGTGGGATTGCTGGATCAAATGGTAGTTCTATGTGTAGTTTTCTGAGGAATCTCCATACTGCTTTCCACAGTGGTTGCACCAATTTACAATCCCACCAACAGTGTACTAGGGTTCCTTTTTCTCCACACCACCCCCTCTCCAGCACTTATTGTTTGTAGACTTTTGGATGATGGCCATTCTGGCTGGTGGAAGGTGGTACCTCATGGTGGTTTTGATTTGCATTTCTCTAATCATGAGTGATGGTGAACATATTTTCATGTCTTTTTTGGCCATCTGTATGTCTTCTTTGGAGAACTGTCTGTTTAGATCTTCTGCCCATTATTTGATAGGCTTGTTTGTTTTTTTGGTATGGAGCTACAGAAGTTGTTTATAAATTTTGGAGATGAATCCCTTGTCAGTTGATTCACTTACAAAGATTTTCTCCCATTCTGTGGGTTGTCTTTTTGTGCTGTTTAGGGTTTCATTTGCTGTGCAGAAACTTTGAAGTTTGAGTAGGTCCCATTTATTTATTTCTGTTGTCAATACTCTGATAGGTGGATCTGAGAAGATGTTGCTGTCGTTTATGTCAGAGAGTGTTTGGCCTATGTTTTCCTCTAAGAGTTTTATAGTGTCTGTTCTTATATCTAGGTCTTTAATCCATTTGGAGTTTATTTTTGCATATGGTGTTAGGGAGTATTCTTTTTTTTTAATATTTTTTTTTATTTTCCCACTGTACAGCAAGGGGGTCAGGTTATCCTTACATGTATACATTACAATTACATTTTTCCCCCACCCTTTCTTCTGTTGCACCATGAGTATCTAGACAAAGTTCTCAATGCTATTCAGCAGGATCTCCTTGTAAATCTATTCTAAGTTGTGTCTGATAAGCCCAAGCTCCCGATCCCTCCCACTCCCTCCCCCTCCCATCAGGCAGCCACAAGTCTCTTCTCCAAGTCCATGATTTTCTTTTCTGAGGAGATGTTCATTTGTGCTGGATATTAGATTCCAGTTATAAGTGATATCATATGGTATTTGTCTCTGTCTTTCTGGCTCATTTCACTCAGGATGAGATTCTCTAGTTCCATCCATGTTGCTGCAAATGGCATTATGTCATTCTTTTTTATGGCTGAGTAGTATTCCATTGTGTATATATACCACCTCTTCCGAATCCAATCATCTGTCAATGGACATTTGGGTTGTTTCCATGTCCTGGATATTGTGAATAGTGCTGCAATGCACATGTGGGTGCACGTGTCTCTTTTAAGTAGAGTTTTGTCCGGATAGATGCCCAAGAGTGGGATTGCGGGGTCATATGGAAGTTCTATGTATAGATTTCTAAGGTATCTCCAAACTGTTCTCCATAGTGGCTGTACCAGTTTACATTCCCAGCAGTAGTGCAGGAGGGTTCCCTTTTCTCCACAGCCCCTCCAGCACTTGTTCTTTGTGGATTTATTCATGATGGCCATTCTGACTGGTGTGAGGTGGTATCTCATGGTAGTTTTGATTTGCATTTCTCTTATAATCAGCGATGTTGAGCATTTTTTCATGTGTTTGTTGGCCATCTGTATATCTTCCTTGGAAAACAGTCTATTCAGGTCTTTTGCCCATTTTTCCATTGATTGATTGGCTTTTTTGCTGTTGGGTTGTATAAGTTGCTTATATATTCTAGAGATTAAGCCCTTGTCGGTTGCATCATTTGAAACTGTTTTCTCCCATTCTGTAAGTTGTCTTTTTGTTTTCTTTTGGGTTTCCTTTGCTGTGCAAAAGCTTTTCAGTCTGATGAGGTCCCATGGGTTTATTTTTGCTCTAATTTCTATTGCTTTGGGAGACTGACCTGAGAAGATATTCATGATGTTGATGTCAGAGAGTGTTTTGCCTATGTTTTCTTCTAGGAGTTTGATGGTGTCCTGTCGTATATTTAAGTCTTTCAGCCATTTGGAGTTTATTTTTGTGCATGGTGTGAGGGTGTGTTCTAGTCTCATTGCTTTGCATGCAGCTGTCCAGGTTTCCCAGCAATGCTTGCTGAATAGACTTTCTTTTTCCCATTTTATGTTCTTGCCTCCCTTGTCAAAGATTAATTGACCATAGGTGTCAGGGTTTATTTCCGGATTCTCTCTTCTGTTCCATTGGTCTGTCTGTCTGTTTTGATACCAGTACCACACTGTTTTGATGACTGTGGCTTTGTAGTATTTCTTGAAGTCTGGGAGAGTTATGCCTCCTGCTTGGTTTTTGTTTCTCAGGATTGCTTTGGCGATTCTGGGTCTTTTGTGGTTCCATATAAATGTTTGGATTGTTTGTTCTAGTTCTGTGAAAAATGTCATGGGTAATTTGATAGGGATTGCATTGAATCTGTAGATTGCTTTGGGTAGTATGGCCATTTTTACAATATTGATTTTCCCAATCCAGGAACATGGAATATCTTTCCGTTTCTTTACATCTTCTTTGATTTCTTTGATTAAAGTTTTATAGTTCTCGGCATATAGGTCCTTTACCTCCTTGGTCAGGTGTATTCCGAGGTATTTGATTTTGTGAGGTGCAATTTTAAAAGGTATCGTATTTTTGTGTTCCTTTTCTAATGTTTCATTGCTGGTGTACAGAAATGCAACTGACTTCTGAATGTTAATCTTATATCCTGCTACTTTGCTGAATTTATTAATCAGTTCAAGGAGTTTTGGGGTTGAGTCCTTAGGGTTTTCTATGTACAGTAACATGTCATCTGCATACAGTGACAGTTTTATCTCTTCTCTTCCTATATGGATGCCTTTTATTTCTTTTGTTTGTCTAATTGCTGTGGCTAGGACTTCCAAAACTATGTTGAAGCGCAGTGGTGAGAGTGGGCATCCCTGTCTTGTTCCAGATTTGAGTGAGAAGGCTTTCAGTTTTTCCCCATTGAGGATTATATTTGCTGTGGGTTTATCATAAATGGCTTTGATTATATTCAGGAATGTTCCCTCTATACCCACTTTGGCAAGGGTCTTGATCATGAATGGATGTTGGACTTTGTCAAATGCTTTTTCTGCACCTATTGAGATGATCATATGGTTTTTGACTTTTTTTTTTGTTAATGTGGTTTATGATGCTGATTGATTTGCATATGTTGAACCATCCTTGTGAACCTGGGATGAACCCTACCTGGTCATGGTGTATAATTTTTTTATATGTTGTTGGCTTCGGTTGGCTAAGATTTTGTTGAGAATTTTTGCATCTATATTCATCAAAGATATTGGGCGATAGTTTTCTTTTTTGGTGGTATCTCTGTCTGGTTTTGGAATGAGGGTGATGGTGGCCTCATAGAATGTCTTTGGGAGTATTCCTTCTTCTTCAACCTTTTGAAAGATTTTAAGGAGGATGGGCACCAATTCCTCTTTATATGTTTGATAGAATTCGCCTGTGAAGCCATCTGGTCCTGGACTTTTATTTGTAGGGAGTGTTTTTTTGACCTCTTCAATTTCATTTTTAGTGATTGGTCTGTTCAGTTGGTCTGTTTCTGCTTGATTCAGTTTTGGCAGGCTGTAAGATTCTAGAAAATTGTCCATTTCTTCCAGATTGTCAAACTTGTTGCCGTATAGTTGTTCATAGTATTCTCTTATGGTTTTTTGTATTTCTGCTGTATCTGTTGTGATTTCTCCTTTTTCATTTATACTTTTGGTTATTTGGGTTCTTTCTCTCCTCTTTTTAGTGAGTCTGGCCAGGGGTTTGTCAATTTTGTTTACCTTTTCAAAGAACCAGCTCTTGGTTTTATTAATTTTCTCTATTGTTTTTTGTTTTGTCTCTATTTTATTGATTTCTTCTTTGATCTTTATAATTTCCTTCCCTGTGCTGACTTTAGGTCTTTTTTGTTCTTCTTTTTCTAATTCATTTAGGTGGAGGGTTAAGTTGTCAATTTGGGATCTTTCTTCTTTTTTGAGAAAGGCCTGTATTGCTATAAATTTCCCTCTGAGCACTGCTTTCGCAGCATCCCATAGATTTTGAGAGGTTGTGTCTTCATTATCATTTGTTTCCAGGTAGTTTTTAAATTTCCTTCTTGATTTCCTCATTGACCCATTGGTTTTTTAGTAGCATGTTGTTTAGTCTCCATATAGTAGGTTTTTTCTCTTTCCTTTTCCCATGGTTGATTTCTAATTTCATGGCATTGTGGTCAGAGAAGATACTTGAGATAATTTCTATGGTCCTAAATTTATTGAGATTCGCTTTGTGTCCCAATATGTGGTTGATTCTTGAGAATGTTCCATGAGCATTTGAGAAGAATGTGTATTCTGATTTTTTTGGATGTAGTATCCTGAAGATATCAATTAAGTCTAAATTTTCTATTGTTTCCTTTAGGATCTCTGTTGCTTTATTGGTTTTCTGTCTAGAGGATCTGTCCATTGATGTGAGGGGTGTATTAAGGTCTCCTACTATGATTGTATTCTCATCAATATCTCCCTTTATGTCTGTTAATATTTGTTGTATGTATCTGGGTGCTCCTGTATTTGGGGCATATATGTTGACGATAGTAACATCCTCCCCTTAGATGGATCTTAGGGAGTATTCTAATTTCATTCTTTTCCATGTGGCTGTCCAGTTTTCTGAGCACCACTTATTGAACAGACTGTCTTTTCTCCATTGTATATTCTTGCCTCCTTTGTCATAGACTAGTTGGCTGTAGGTGCGTGGGTTTAATTCTGGGCTTTCTATCCTGTTCCACTGATCTATATTTCTGTCTTTGTGCCAGTACCATAGGTTTTGATGACCGTTGCTTTGTAGTATAGTCTGAAGTCCGGGAGCCTGATTCCTTCAGCTCCATTTTTCATTTTCAAGATGTCTTTGGCTCTTCTGGGTCTCTTGTTTGCTTCCAAACAAACTTTAAAATACTGTGTTTGAGTTCTGTGAAAAATGTCCTTGGTTATTTGATAGGGATTGCATTTAATCTGTAGATTGCCTCAGGTAGTAAGTAGTCATTTTGATAATATTAACTCTTCCAATCCACGAGCATGGTATATCTTTCCATCTCTTTGTGTCATCTTTGATTTCTTTCATCAATGTCTTATAGTTTTCAGAGTACATGTCTTTTGACTCTTTAGGTAGGTTTTCTCCTGGGTATTTTATTCTTTTTGGATGTGATGGTAAACAGGATTGCTTCCATAATTTCTCTTTCTGATCTTTCATTGTTAGTGTATAGAAATGCCATTGGTTTCTTTTTTTCTTTTTTTTTTCTGTCTTTTTGCCATTTCTTGGGCCACTCCCACAGCATATGGAGGTTCCCACGCTAGGGGCCGAATCGGAGTTGCAGCTGCTGACCTTCACCACAGCCACAGCAACATGCGATCTGAGCCGCGTCTGCAACCTACACCACAGCTCACAGCAACGCCGAATCATTAACCCACTGAGCAAGGGCAGGGATCGAACCTGCAACCTCATCGTTCCTAGTCAGATTCGTTAACCACTGCACCATGACAGGAGCTCCAATTTCTGTGAATTAATTTTGTATCCTGTGACTTTGCCAAATTCGTGGATGAGCTCTACCAGTTTTCTGGTAGAGTCTTTAGGATTCTCTAGGCATAGTATCATGTCATCTGCAAATAGGGATAGTTTTACTTCTTCCTTTCCAATTTGGATTCCTTTTATCTCTTTTACTTCTCTGATTGCTGTGCCTAGAACTTCCAAATCTATGTTGAAGAGTAGTGGCGAGAGTGTACATCCTTGTCTTGCTCCAGATCTCAGCGGGAATTCTTTCAGCTTTTCACCATTGAGAATGATGTTTGCTGTGGGTTTGTTATATATGGCCTTTATGATGTTGAGGTAGTTTCCCTCTATGCCCACTTTCTGAAGGGTTTTTATCAGAAATGGGTGTTGTATTTTGTCAAAGGCTTTTTCCATGTCTATTGAGAGGAACATATGGTTTTTATTCTTCAGTTTGTTAATGTAATGTATCACACTGATGGATTTGCAGATATTGAAGAACCTTTGCATCCCTGGGACAAATCCCACTTCGTCATGATGTGCAATCCTTTTAATGTATTGTTGGATGCAGTTTGCTAGTATTTTGTTGAGGGTTTTTGCATCGATGTTCATCAGTGAAATTGGCCTGTAGTTTTCTTTTTTTGTGGTATCTTTTTCTGGTTTTGGTATCAGAGTGATGGTGGCCTCATAGAATGAGTTTGGGGGTATCCCTTCCTCTGCAGTTTTTTGGAATAGTTTCATAAGGAGAGGTGTTAGCTCTTCTCTAAATGTTTGATAGAATTCGCCTGTGAAGCCATCTGGTCCTGGACTTTTGTTTGTTGGACGTTTTTTAATCACAGTTTCAATTTCAGTTCTTGTGATTGGTCCATTCATCTTTTCTATTTCCTCTTGGTTTAGTCTTGGAAGATTGTACCTTTCTAAGAATTTGTCCATTTCTTCTAGGTTTTCTGTTTTATTGGCGTATAGTTGCATATAGTAGTCTCTTATGATCCTTTGTATTTCTGTGATGTCTGTTGTTACTTCTCCTTTTTCATTTCTAATTTTATTGATTTGAGTCCTCTCTCTTTTTTGCTTGATAAGTCTGGCTAGGGATTTATCAATTTTGTCGATCTTTTCAAAGAACCAGCTTTTCATTTCCTTGATCTTTTCTATGGTTTTCTTTGTTTCTATTTCATTGAATTCTGCTCTGATCTTTATGATTTCTTTCCTTCTACTAACTTTAGGTCTTGTCTGCTCTTCTCTGCCTAGCTGCTTTAGATGTAACGTTACGTTGTTCATTTGAGCTTTTTCTTGTTTCCTGAGGTGGGCTTGTCTTGCTATAAACTTTCCTCTTAGCATGGCTTTTGCTGCATCCCATAGGTTTTGGAGTGTTGTATCTTTGTCATCACTTGCTGCTAGGTATTTTCATTATTTGCTCTTTTGAGGGATTTCTCTTGTTCTTTTAATTGGGAGTAATTCCTCTCTTTTTTTCATTTAACTTTCCCCGTCTCTCTGAATTTAGGAAAAAAATGGTTATGTACTGTAGTATACATGCATTCACACACACACCTGCGTGTGCATGCACACTCACACACACACACACACACACACACACACAAACACACACACACACACACACACACACACACACCCCTTATAGTCTTTAAGGGGTCTTTTCAGTGTGGGAGCATCTGTATGTGTCCAATAGTTTTGGTGTGTGGTCTGGTTTTGATTTGATGACAGCCACATCTTTCATTAGAGTGTGCTGGCCATTATGTCCTTGATTAGGGATGTGATTGGTTTTGTGGTGTGTAGAGCTTGTGCTGGATATAGTAGAAGGCTTCCTCTTGGTCTGTGGCTACCACTGCCCTGTCTTTGTTCTGCCCAGATCATACTCCAGATGCTCTGTTCTGTTTCTGCATAGCTATACCAAATCTTTGCCTTGATTTTGCACCAAGGTTTTGTATGGAGTGAGTGGCACTAGGGTGTTCACCCTTTCAGATTGGGAAGTGTGATGAGGCAGCAGCTGCCAATACAATGCTATCTCTGCCTTGATTGTTAGAAAACAAGTATGTGTGCACTTCTCACAAGTAGAGCCTAGGCTTCTCTATCCCTTCTTTCTGTCTCATCAGATTTCCCAGCAGTCCCAGGGCGTGTCTCCTCCATGTAGGACCCAAGATCTGAGGTATCCAGATTGTGAAGGTTCTGCTCCCTCCCCATGGCAATAATTCATCCATGTGGACCCTCTTCTCTTCCTTATAGATCCCTCCCAGGTGCACCAGTCCCAACCTGATTCCCCTTTTTCCCCATCCAACCAGGTTATGTGAAGATCTTTCTTGCCATTTTTTGTTATATAGGAGATCTTCTGCCAGTTTCCAATTCATTTTCTGTGAGAATTGTTCCATATGTAGATATATTTATGTGTTTATGGGGGGAAGTGAGCTTCATGTCCTCCTTCTCTGCCATTGCAGTCCCCTCTCAATGGTATTATGATTATAATTTCACATTTGACTTGTTTATTGCTTATATGCAGGAAAATGATTATCATCCTTGTATCCTGTAACCTTGCTATAATAATTGCTTATAAGTTCCAGGGGTTTTTTATTGTTGTTAATTCTTTCTTCTTTTCTACATGGATTATCATGTCAGCTGCAAATGAACAGTTTCATTTCTTCCTTCTCAGTCTGTATTACCTCTTATTTCATTTTATCATCTTATTACATTAGCTAGGACTTCTAATATCTAATAAGATACTGAAAAGTAGTGCTTTGAGGGGACATCCTTGCCTTGTTCCTGATCTTAGTGGAAAACCTTTCAGCTTTTCACCAATAGATTTGATGTTAGCTATAGGCGTTTGGTAGATGGTTTTTATTGAGTTGAGATTTCTCCTCTAAATCCATTTCATTTTTATCATGAATCAGAGTTTATTTTTGTTAAATACTTTTCCTGAATCTACTTATATAATTATGTGATTTTTCTTCTTCATCCTACTGATGTGATGGATTACTTTAATTAACTATCAAATGTTGAACCAACCTTGAATACCCAGGGTGTCATAGGTTTTTAAATTTTCTTTCCTTAAAATTTTAGAATTAAAAAAAAATTTTCAGGGTGTTCCCGTCATGGCACAGTGGTTAATGTATCTGACTAGGAACCATGAGCTTGTGGGCTCAGTTCCTGACCTTACTCAGTAGGTTAAGGATCCGGCATTGCTGTGAGCTGTGGTATAGGTTGCAGATGTAGCTCGGATCCTGCATTGCTGTGGCTGTGGCATAGGCCGGCGGCTACAGCCCCAGTTAGACCCCCAGTCTGAGAACCTCCATATGCCGTGGGAAGCAGCCCTAGAAGAAGGGAAAAAGACAAAAAAAAATTTTTTTTCAGAGTTCCCTGGTGGCCTAGCAGTTAACAGCTCAGCATGGTTACTGCTGGGGCTTGGGCTTTTTTCCTGGCCCAGGAACTTCCACATGCTATGGCCATGGCCAAAAAAAAAAAAAAATGTTTCTCTTTTCTTCCATTACCTGCCTTTTATTGGAAATTTTAATGTGCCTGTATTTATAGTAATTGATAAGAACTTCTGCCATTTTGCAATTTGTTTTTTGTTTGTCTCGTAGCTTTTTGTCCGTCATTTTCTCCATAACTGCTTTCTTTTGTGTTTAGTTCATTATTCTGATGACAACTTTTTGTTTCCTTCTCATTTCCTCATTTCCATTTCTATAGATGTTTTCTTTGTGATAACTATGGCAATTACATATAACAGCATGAAGTTATATAACACTCCAATTTGAATTTATATTAACTGAAATAACATATAAAACTCGATTCCTGTGCAGTTCTATCCCCATCCTTTATGTTATTGATGTCACACATTACATCTTTACACACCATATGCCCAATAATATAGCTTGTAATTATTATGCCTTTGTTTTTTAAATCCTGTAGAAAATAAAAAGTGAGATACAAACCAAAGTTACAATAATATGGATTTTTATATTTGCTCATTTTTTTATAATCACTAGAGATATGTATTTCTTCAAATGGGTTTAAGTTATTACCTAGCATTCTTCGATTTCATCATGAATGACTGACTACTTTCACTATTTCTCTGAGTACTGTGGTAACAAGCTCCCTGAACTTTTGTTTATCTAGGTATAATTACTCCTGATTTTTTTTTTTTTTTTTGGTCATGTCCATGGCATGCAGAAGTTCCTTGGACAGGGATTGAACCCACTCCACAGCAGTGACAATGCCATACCCTTAAGCCACTGGGTCACCAGGGAAGTCCTCTCCTGCATTTTTGGAGGACAGTTTTTCTGGATATAGAAGTCTCAGTTGACAAGTTTTTTTCTTTCAACTTTACAAATGTATCATTATCCCACTGCCTTCTGGCTTCCCTGGATTCTGATGAGAGATCTGTTGATAATTCCATTTGGAATTCCTCATCATTGTTGACTCTCTCACTGCTTTTATGATTCCCTCATTGTGACTTTCAGTAGTTCGATTATAGTGTATTTCAGTGTAGATCTCTCTGAATTTAAACTTCTTGGATAGTGTTGAGTTTTTTTTTTTTTTTAATTGTATTCATGTCTGTCTTCAAATTTGGAAATATTTGAGCCCTTAATTCTTCAAAAAAGCCCTTCTTCTCTTTTCTCTCCTCTTTTCTCTCTCTGTTTCTTTTTAATCTTTTTAGGGCCACACCCACAGCATATGAAAGTTCCCAGGGTAGGGGTCAAATCAGAGCTGTAGCTTTTGGCCTACACCACAGCCACAGCAATATAGGATCCAAGCCATGTCTGTGACCTACACCTCAGTCACGGCAACACCAGATCCTTAACCATTGAGTAAAGCCAGGGATTGAACCCTTGTCATCATGGATACTATTCAGGTTCATTACCACTGAGTCACCATGGGAAATCCTCTTTTCTCTTTCTTTGATTCCCATAATCCGTGTTTGTCTGCTTGATAGTGTCTCATAGGTCTCTTAGGCCTATTCACTCTTCTTCATTCTTTTTCTTTCTGCTCCTCAGACTGGATAATTTCAATTTTCTTATTTTCAACTTTGTTGATTCTTTCCTCTACCTGAATAAATAATTTGTTGAACTCTTCCTGTTAATTTTTCATTTCAGTTGTACTTTTCAGCTTTCTGTTTGGTTCATTTTTATAATTTCTTTTTATTGGTATTTATATTTTGTTCATACATTTTCCTGATGTCATTTCTTTTTTTTTCTTTTTCTTTTTAAGCCTATTAAAGACAGTTATTTTACTCTTTTCCTAGTAAATACAATGTCTGGAATTTCTCAGAGAGTTTCTGTCAAATAATTTTGTCCCTTTCAATGGGCCATACTTCCTGTTTCTTTGTATGCCTTGTGGTTTTTTTCATTGTTGTCATCAAAAACTAGATGTTTAAATATTATAATTGGTAACACTGGAGATTATATTCTTGCCCTTTTCCAGGGTTTGCTGAGATTTTTTTTGTTTGTTTTATTATTATTGAAGGCTATTGTAGTCCATTTGTTTAGTTTTGCAATCTATTTTTGAGAAGATTGTATTCCTTGTCATGTTGGTCACTGAGTCTGTTCCTTTAATTCACATTTACCTAATATTTTAGAGAGATTTATTTGAGTGCTAGGTACTTAAAAAATAACTAAAAACAAGCAAAGCAGAAAGAAAAAAATGTCTTCCAGTCTTTGCAGATCATTCTGCATTGGGGCCCTCCTTCAATACTTGGCTTGCTCTGAACCTAGGGATCACTACTAAATGAAAATTTTGGGTCTTCTCAACACTTTCCTAAATATTGATCTTAATCTAGGCACGGACATGGCCTAGATTACCTAAACTACCCCATATACATTCATTTTTTGAATGTTTTAATTTTCCAAATAATGTCCCCCAACTTTTCCTCCCGTGCCTTAGATTTCTTGAATATTATATATTTTGACTGTAATATTTTTCCCCAGATGTTTGCGAGTTGTTACTTCTCCTTGCAGTATTTTTTCTTTTTTGATGTGCTCATGGCATGCAGAAGTTCCCCAGCCAGGGATTAAACCCACACCACAGTAATGACAACACTGGATCCCTAACCCACTGAGCCACCAGGGAACTCCTCCTTCTAATAGTTTCAATCATTGCCCACTGCCTTTCCAGTCTGAGTACTGAGTTAGGTAAAATAGAAATGAACACCTTCTGTAAATCCTCTAGGTATCTCTTAGACAGGTTACAACAGACATAAATGATAATTTGTAACTAGAAACTGCTCTGCTCCCTCACAGCAAGACAATAGGGGCCTACAGTGTTAACATAGGCTGGCACTGTTTCAAGTCTGCCCTGTGATGGAGAACAGTGGGACCAGAGCAGGTTAAAATGCCACAAATGTTTCCTACAGTTTTCAGGTTGCCTTTCAAAAAAATTCAGCACGTTCTTGGTTGCCATAAATCTTTGACTATTTTCCAGAGTTCTGACAAACTTGGTTTTCCAGTTTTTTGATGTTTCTGTATGGAGATAAGAGGTTGGATCTGCCTAGTCCCATCAATTTGCTGATGTCAGACTATATGCTTTTTCAATGGTTTACTTTTTGCTGAACATTAAAAGTATTTTTAAACTATTAATTTGGTTCATTAAACTCAGAATATTTTATTATAAAAATTCTAATAGTAGTAAAAACATAATACAAAATTTACCATCTTAATCATTTTTAAGTGCACTGTTTAGTAATGTTAAATATATTCACAGCAATATATTTCCTGCTCCCCTAGCCTCTGGCCACCCCCATTCTACTTTCTATTGCTATAAACTTGACCACTTTAGATACCTTGCGTAAGTGATATCATACAATATTTGTCTTTTTTTGTGACTAGTATATTTTAATTAGCCTAATGTCAGGATTCATCCATGTTGTAGCATATGGTAGGATTTCCTTCTTTTTTTTTTTTTGTCTTTTTGCCTTTTCTAGGGCTGCTCCTGCGGCATATGGAGGTTCCCAGGCTAGGGGTCTAATCGGAGCTGTAGCCACCAGCCTACACCACAGCCACAGCAATGCAGGATCCACGCCACATCTGTGACCTACACCACAGCTCACAGCAACGCCAGATCCTTAACCCACTAAGATTCAGCCATTAAAACAAAAAGTTTCTTGAACTGCAACCTCATGGTTGCTAGTCGGATTCGTCAACCACTGTGCCACAATGGGAACTCCCAGGATTTCTTTCCTTTTAGAGGCTAAATAATATTACATTGAATGGATAGATCAAATTTCTTTATCTATTCATCTACTGATGTATATTTGGGTTGTTTCCACCTCTTGGCTATTGTGAATATTGCTGCAATGAACATAGGTGTGCAGAGATCTCTTGAGGATCTCGTTTTCAATTTGTTTGTATATATACATCCAGACGTGGAGTTGCTAGATCATAAGTTAATTTCTTTTGTAATTGAAATTTTTTTTTAAGTTTTTTTTTGTTTGTTTGTTTTTTGTCTTTTTAGGGCCACACCCACAGCATATGGAGGTTCCCAGGGTAGGGTCTAATCAGACCTCTAGCCACAGGCCTACATCACAGCCACAGCAACACAGGATCCAAGCCGAGTCTGCAGCCTACACCACAGCTCACAGCAATATCGAATCTTTAACCCACTGAGCAAGGCCACAGATCAAAGCTGCATCCTCATGGATACTAGTCAGATTCATTTCCATTGAGCCCCGAAGGGAACTCCTAAAACTTTTTCTTGAGAGGAGTTCCCACTGTGGTGCAGTGGGTTAAGAATCCAACTACGGCAGCTCAGGGCACTGAGGAGGCACAGATTCAATATCTGGCCCAGCACACCGGATTAAAGGATCTGGTATAGGTCACAGCTGCAGCTCAGATTCAGTTCCTGGCCCAGGAACTTCCATATGCTGCAGGTTCAGCCATTAAAACAAAAAGTTTCTTGAGAAACTGTCAGACCATTTTCTATAGTGGCCCCGTCATTTTTACATTCCCAGTAACGTTACACTAGTTTCAGTTTCTCCACATTCTCAACACTTGTTTTTTTTTTTTTTTTTTCTCGTAGTGGCCATCCTAATGGCTATGAGATGATATCTCACTGTGGTTTTGACTTATATTTGTCTAATGCCTAGTGGTGTTGATTATCTTTTCACAAGCTTCCACATTTGTACGTCTTCAGAGATATGTCAATTCAGGTCCTTTGTACATTTTTAAAATCCGGTTATTTGGGGTTTTTTGTTTGTTTTTGAGTTGTAGGAGTTCTTTATATATTCTGACTATTAACTCCTTGTTAGATATATGATTTGCAAAATTTTTCTCTCCTGTGTATTGTCATTTTATTCTGATGATTGGTTCCTTTGATGTACAGATGTTTCTAGCACAGTTTGTCTGATTTTGCTTTTGTTGCCTGTGCTTTTGGTGTCATAGTCAGGAAATCATTGCCAAATACAATGTCCTCAAGCTTTCCTCCAATGTTTTCTTCTAAGGGTTTTATTTTTTTAGGTCTTATATTAACATCTTTAATCCATTCTGAGGTTTTTTGTTTTGTTTTGTATAAGGTAATGATCCAACTTCATTCTTTTTCATGTGAGTATCTAGTTTCCTGGCACCAGTTTTTGAAGAGACTGTCATTTCCCTATCATGTGCTCTGAAAACATTCAAAAGGGTTTGTTTTTGGACTCTCTGTTTTCTTCCCTTGGTCTTCATGTCTGTTTATGCAAGCAACACACAGTTTTTTGAGGGGTTTGAAGGTTTTTTCGTTTTTGTTTTTAGAGCACCACCTATGGCATATGGAAGTTCCTGGGGTAGGGCTCGAATGGGAGCTGCAGCTGCCGCCTATGTGACAGCTCATGGCAACAGTGGATCCTTAACCAACTGAGCGAATCCAGGGATCAAACCCGCATCCTCATGATACTAGTCAGGTTCTTAACCTGCTGAGCCACAACAGGAATTCCAAGTTATTTTCAATTTTTTAAATTAAAATGTAGTTGATTTTCAACGTTCTGTCAATTTCTGCTGTACAGCAAAGTGACCTAGTCATACATACATATATACATTCTTTTTCTCATATTATCTTCCATCATACTCAAGAGATTGAATATAATTCTCTGAGCTATACAGATTCTCATTCTTATCTGTTGTAAATGTAATAGTTTACATCTACCAACCCCAAACTCCCCATCCATCCCACTCCCTTCCCCTCCCACTTGGCAACCACAAGTCTGTTTTCCATGTCTACCAGTCTGTTTCTGTTTGTGGATGGATAGGTTATTTGTGTCGCCATTTATTTATTTATTTTTCTTTTAGGGCTGCACCTGCAGCATATGGAGGTTCCCAGGCTAGGGGTCAAATCAGAGCTACAGCTGCCAGCCTATGCCCTGGCCATAGCAATGTGGGATCCCAGCCACACCACAGTTCACAGCAACACCATATCCCCAGCCCAATGAGTGAGGCCAGGGATAGAATCCGAATCCTCACTGATACTAGTTGGATTCATTTCTGCTGTGCCACAACAGGAACTTCCTGTGCCACCTTTTAGATTCCACGTATAAGTGATATTATATGGTATTTGTTTTTCTCCTTCCTTCTTCTTTCACTTAATATGAGAATCTAGTTGCATCCATGTTGCAGATGGTGTTATTTCATTCTTTTTGATAGCTAAGAAGTATTCCATTGTATATGTGTACAGCATCTTCTTAATACATTCATCTATTGATGGACATTTGGGTTGTTTCCATATCTTGACTATTGTGGATAGTGCTGCTATGAACATGTGGGTGCATGTATCTTTTTGAATTGTAGTTTTGTCTGGATATATGCCCAGGAGTGGAATTGCTGGATCGTATGAAGTTCTATATTTAGTTTTCTGAGGAACCTCCATACTGTTTTCCATAGTGGCTGTACCAATTTACATTCCCATCAACAGTGTAGGGGAGGGTTCCCTTTTTTCACACCCTCTCCAGCATTTGTTATTTGTAGAATTATTAGTGAGGGCCATTTTGACTGGTGTGAGGTGATACCTCATTGTAGTTTTGATTTGCATTTCTCTAATAATTAGTGATGTTAAGCATCTTTTCATGTGCCTACTGGACATCTCTATGTCTCCTTTGGAGAAATGTCTGTTTAGATCTTCTGCTCACTTTTTGATTGGTTTGTTTCTTTGTTACTGAGCTGTATGAGTTGTCTGTATGTTTTGGAGATTAAGCCCTTGTCATTTCCATCATGTGCAACTATTTTCCCCCATTCCATAAGTTGTATTTTCATTTTTTATGGTTTCTTTTGTTGGGCAAAACTTGTAAGTTTAATTGGGTCCCATGGGTTTATTTTTGTTTTTATTTCTACTGCCTTGGGAGACTGACCTAAGAAAGGTTCGTAGAGTTGATGTCAGAGAATGTTTTGCCTGTGTTCTCTTCTAGGAGTTTTATGGTGTCTTGTCTTATGTTTAACTCTTTAAGCCATTTTGAGTTTATTTTTGTGTATGGAGTGAGGGTGTGTTCTAGTTTTCATTGATTTACATACAGCTGTCCAGTTTTGCCAGCACCACTTGCTAAAGAGACTGCCTTTTCCTCATTTTATATTTTTGCCTCCATCATCAAAGATTAATTGACTGTAGGTGTCTGGGTTTATTTCTGGATTCTATTCTGTTCCACTGATCTATATGTCTATTTTTGTACCAGTACCACACTGTCTTGATTACTGTAGCTTTGTAATATTGTCTAAAGGTTGGGAGAGTTATACCTCCTGCTTGGCTATTTTTCCTCAGGATTGCTTAGGCAATTCTGGGTCCTTATGGTTCCCTACAAATTTTTGGATTGTTGCTTCTAGTTCTGCAAAAAATGTCATGAATGGTTTCATAGGGATCACACTAAATCTGTAGATTACTTTGGGCAGTATGGCCATTTTAACAATGTGAATTCTTCCAATCCAGGAGCATGGGATAGCTTTCCATTTCTTTGAATCCTCTTTAATTTCCTTGATTAATGTTTTATATTTTTCACCATATAAGCCTCTCACCTCCTTGGTCAGGTTTATTCCTAGGTATTTAATTTGGGGGGATGCCATTTTAAAGTTTGTCTAATGTTTTTTTCTAATATTTCATTGTTAGTATACAGATATGCAACCAATTTCTGAATGTTAATCATGTGTCTTGCTACTTTGCTGAATTTGTTTATCAGAGTAGTTTTTGGGTGGAATTCTTAGGCTTTTCTATATATATAGTATCATGTTATCTGCATAGAGTGACAATTTTACCTCTTCTCTTCCAATTTGGATACCTTTTACTTCCTGTTTTTGTTTGTTTGTTTGCTGTAACTAGGACTTCCAATACTATGTTGAATAAAAGTGGTGAGAGTGGGCCTCCTTGTCTTATTCCAAATATTAGCAGGAAGGCTTTCAGCTTTTCTCTATTGAATATTATATTGGTTGTGGCTTTGTCATAAATGGCTTTGATTATGTTAAGATATATTCCATCTATACCTACTTTGGTAAGAGTTGTTATCATGAATGGATGTTGGATTTTGTCAAATACTTTTTCTGTATCTGTTGAGATGATCATGTGGTTTTTTACTTTTCTTTGATTAATGTGGTGTATGACATTGATTGCTTTGTATATATGGAGCCATCCTTATTAACTTAGGATGAATCTAACTTGGTTGTGGTTGTATGGTCTTTTTTATGTGTTGTTGGATTCATTTGGCTAACATTTTTTTGAGAATATTTGCATCTGTATTCATCAAAGATATTGACCTATAATTTTGGGGAGGATAGTGTCTTTGTCTGGTTTTGGTATTAGATGGTGGCTTCATAGAATATCTTTGGGAGTGTTCCTTCTTCAATCTTTTGGAAAAATTTAAGAAGGATTGATATAAGTTCTTTTTGTATATTTGGTAGAATTCACCTGTGAAGTCCTGGACTTTTATTTGTAGGGAGTGTTTTCATTACATATTGAATTTCATTTCTAGTGACCAGTCTGTTCAGATTATATATTTCTTCTTGATTCATTTTTGGTTGGGCTGTATGTCTCTAGAAAGTTGTCTATTTCTTCTAGGTTGTCAAATTCATTGACATATAATTTTGCATAGTTTTCTCCTATGGTTTTGTGTATTTCTGCAGTGTCCATTGAGATTTCTTTTTCATTTATTATTTTTTAAGGGGATTCTCTCTTCTTGGTGAGTTTGGCCAGAGGATTTTCAGTTTTGTTTATCCTTTCAAAGAACCACCTCTTGATTTTATTGATTTTTTTTCTAATCTCTATTTTACTTCCTCTCTGATCTCTATGATTTTCCTTCCTTCTGCTGACTTAAGATTTTCTTTATTCCTCTTTTAATAATTCTTTTAGGTGGTAGGGTAGGTTATTGATTTGAGATTTTTCTTCTCTTTTGAGGAAGGCCTGTATTGCTATGAACTTCCCTCTAAGAACTGCTTTTGCAGTTCAATGTAAAATAAAATGATTTTGAATGGTTGTGTTTTCATTGTCATTTCTCTCAGTATTTTTTAATTTCCTTTTTGATTTTGTCATTGAGCCATTGGCTTTTTAGTAGCATGTTGTTTAGTCTCCATGTGATCAGTTTATTCACATTTTTTTCCTGTGGTTAATTCCTAGTTTCATGCCATTTTGGTCAGAGAAGATGCATGAGATAATTTCTGTATTCTTAAATTTGTTGACATTATTTTTGTGCCCCAGGATATAGTCCATCCTAGAGAATGTTCCATGTGCACTTGGAAAGAATGTATATTCTGGGGGTTTTTTGGATATAGTGTCCTGAAAATATCAATTAGGTCTGTTCTTTTGTGTCATTTAGGATCTCTGTTGCCTTATCAATTACCTGTCTAGAAGATATGTCTATTGATGTGAGTGGGATGTTAAAAGTCTCTTATTGTTAGTGTATTTCCATCAATTTCTCCTTTTATGTCTGTTAGTATTTGCTGTATGTGTTTGGGTGCTCCTCTCTTAAGGTCATATATATTGACAAGTGTAATATCCTCTTATTGAATTCATCATTTTATTGTTAGTGCCTTTCTCTATATTTTCTTTATGTCCTGTTATAGTCTATTTTGCCTGATATGAGTATTGCAACTCCTACTTTACTGTCATTTCCAGTCACATGAAATATCCTTTTCCGTCACCTCATTTTTAATTTATCTGTATCCTTTGCCATCAGGTGAATCTCCTGTAGGCAGTATATTTTAGGCTCTTGGTTTTTTAACCTGTCTGCCACTCTCTGTCTTTTGATTGGAGCATTCAGTCCACTGACATTTAAGGTAATTATTGATAAATATGTACTTATTGCCATTTTTTTTTATTTCCCCACTGTACAGCAAGGGGATCAAGTTATCCTTACATGTATACATTACAATTACATTTTTCCCCCACCCTTTCTTCTGTTGCAACATGAATATCTAGACATAGTTCTCAATGCTGTTCAGCAGGATCTCCTTGTAAATCTATTCTAAATTGTGTCTGATAAGCCCAAGCTCCTGATCCCTCCCACTCCCTCCCCCTCCCATCAGGCAGCCACAAGTCTCTTCTCCAAGTCCATGATTTTCTTTTCTGAGGAGATGTTCATTTGTGCTGGATATTAGATTCCAGTTATAAGTGATATCATATGGTATTTGTCTTTGTCTTTCTGGCTCATTTCACTCAGTACGAGATTCTCTAGTTCCATCCATGTTGCTGCAAATGGCATTATGTCATTCTTTTTTATGGCTGAGTAGTATTCCATTGTGTATATATACCACCTCTTCCGAATCCAATCATCTGTCGATGGACTTTTGGGTTGTTTCCATGTCCTGGCTATTGTGAATAGTGCTGCAGTGCACATGCGGGTGCACGTGTCTCTTTTAAGTAGAGCTTTGTCCGGATAGGTGCCCAAGAGTGGGATTGCGGGGTCATATGGAAGTTCTATGTATAGATTTCTAAGGTATCTCCAAACTGTTCTCCATAGTGGCTGTACCAGTTTACATTCCCACCAGCAGTGCAGGAGGGTTCCCTTTTCTCCACAGCCCCTCCAGCACTTGTTCTTTGTGGATTTATTCATGATGGCCATTCTGACTGGTGTGAGGTGGTATCTCATGGTAGTTTTGATTTGCATTTCTCTTATAATCAGCGATGTTGAGCATTTTTTCATGTGTTTGTTGGCCGTCTGTATATCTTCTTTGGAGAACTGTCTATTCAGGTCTTTTGCCCACTTTTCCATTGATTGATTGGTTTTTTTGCTGTTGGGTTGTATAAGTTGTTTATATATTCTAGAGATTAAGCCCTTGTCAGTTGCATCATTTGAAACTATTTCTCCCATTCTGTAAGTTGTCTTTTTGTTTTCTTTTGGGTTTCCTTTGCTGTGCAAAAGCTTTTCAGTCTGATGAGGTCCCATGGGTTTATTTTTGCTCTAATTTCTATTGCTTTGGGAGACTGACCTGAGAAGATATTCATGATGTTGATGTCAGAGAGTGTTTTGCCTATGTTTTCTTCTAGGAGTTTGATGGTGTCCTGTTGTATATTTAAGTCTTTCAGCCATTTGGAGTTTATTTTTGTGCATGGTGTGAGGGTGTGTTCTAGTCTCATTGCTTTGCATGCAGCTGTCCAGGTTTCCCAGCAATGCTTGCTGAATAGACTTTCTTTTTCCCATTTTATGTTCTTGCCTCCCTTGTCAAAGATTAATTGACCATAGGTGTCAGGGTTTATTTCCGGATTCTCTCTTCTGTTCCATTGGTCTGTCTGTCTGTTTTGATACCAGTACCACACTGTTTTGATGACTGTGGCTTTGTAGTATTTCTTGAAGTCTGGGAGAGTTATGCCTCCTGCTTGGTTTTTGTTTCTCAGGATTGCTTTGGCGATTCTGGGTCTTTTGTGGTTCCATATAAATGTTTGGATTGTTTGTTCTAGTTCTGTGAAAAATGTCATGGGTAATTTGATAGGGATTGCATTGAATCTGTAGATTGCTTTGGGTAGTATGGCCATTTTTACAATATTGATTTTCCCAATCCAGGAACATGGAATATCTTTCCATTTCTTTACATCTTCTTTGATTTCTTTGATTAAAGTTTTATAGTTCTCGGCATATAGGTCCTTTACCTCCTTGGTCAGGTGTATTCCGAGGTATTTGATTTTGTGAGGTGCAATTTTAAAAGGTATCGTATTTTTGTGTTCCTTTTCTAATATTTCATTGCTGGTATACAGAAATGCAACTGACTTCTGAATGTTAATCTTATATCCTGCCACTTTGCTGAATTTATTAATCAGTTCAAGGAGTTTTGGGGTTGAGTCCTTAGGGTTTTCTATGTACAGTATCATGTTATCTGCATACAGTGACAGTTTTATCTCTTCTCTTCCTATATGGATGCCTTTTATTTCTTTTGTTTGTCTAATTGCTGTGGCCAGGACTTCCAAAACTATGTTGAAGAGCAGTGGTGAGAGTGGGCATCCCTGTCTTGTTCCAGATTTGAGTGAGAAGGCTTTCAGTTTTTCCCCATTGAGGATTATATTTGCTGTGGGTTTCTCATAAATGGCTTTGATTATATTCAGGAATGTTCCCTCTATACCCACTTTGGCAAGGGTCTTGATCATGAATGGATGTTGGACTTTGTCAAATGCTTTTTCTGCATCTATTGAGATGATCATATGATTTTTTACTTTTTTTTTTTGTTAATGTGGTGTATGATGCTGATTGATTTGCGTATGTTGAACCATCCTTGTGAACCTGGGATGAACCCAACCTGGTCATGGTGTATAATTTTTTTGGTATGTTGTTGGCTTCGGTTGGCTAAGATTTTGTTGAGAATTTTTGCATCTATATTCATCAAAGATATTGGCCGATAGTTTTCTTTTTTGGTGGTATCTCTGTCTGGTTTTGGAATGAGGGTGATGGTGGCCTCATAGAATGTCTTTGGGAGTATTCCTTCTTCTTCAACCTTTTGAAAGAGTTTAAGGAGGATGGGCACCAATTCCTCTTTATATGTTTGATAGAATTCGCCTGTGAAGCCATCTGGTCCTGGACTTTTATTTGTAGGGAGTAATTTTATGACCTCTTCAATTTCATTTTTAGTGATTGGTCTGTTCATTTGGTCTGTTTCTTCTTGATTCAGTTTTGGCAGGCTGTAAGATTCTAGAAAATTGTCCATTTCTTCCAGATTGTCAAACTTGTTGCCGTATAGTTGTTCATAGTATTCTCTTATGGTTTTTTGTATTTCTGCTGTATCTGTTGTGATTTCTCCTTTTTCATTTATACTTTTGGTTATTTGGGTTCTTTCTCTCCTCTTTTTAGTGAGTCTGGCCAGGGGTTTGTCAATTTTGTTTACCTTTTCAAAGAACCAGCTCTTGGTTTTATTAATTTTCTCTATTGTTTTTTGTTTTGTCTCTATTTTATTGATTTCTTCTTTGATCTTTATAATTTCCTTCCTTCTGCTGACTTTAGGTCTTTTTTGTTCTTCTTTTTCTAATTCATTTAGGTGGAGGGTTAAGTTGTCAATTTGGGATCTTTCTTCTTTTTTGAGAAAGGCCTGTATTGCTATAAATTTCCCTCTGAACACTGCTTTCACAGCATCCGATAGATTTTGAGAGGTTTTATCTTCATTATCATTTGTTTCAAGGTAGTTTTTAATTTCCTTCTTGATTTCCTCATTGACCCATTGGTTTTTTAGTAGCATGTTGTTTAGTCTCCATGTAGTAGGTTTTTTCTCTTTCCTTTTCCCATGGTTGATTTCTAATTTCATGGCATTGTGGTCAGAGAAGATACTTGAGATAATTTCTATGGTCCTAAATTTATTGAGGTTAGCTTTGTGTACCAATATGTGGTCAATTCTTGAGAATGTTCCATGAGCATTTGAGAAGAATGTGTATTCTGCTTTTTTTGGATGTAGTGTCCTGAAGATATCAATGAAGTCTAACTTTTCTATTGTTTCCTTTAGGATCTCTGTTGCTTTATTGGTTTTCTGTCTAGAGGATGTGTCCATTGATGTGAGGGGTGTATTAAGGTCTCCTACTATGATTGTATTCTCATCAATATCTCCCTTTATGTCTGTTAATATTTGTTGTATGTATCTGGGTGCTCCTATGTTTGGGGCATATATGTTGAAGATAGTAACATCCTCTCCTTGGATGGATCCCTTAATCATTAAGTAGTGTCCTTCTTTGTCTTTCTTTACGTCTTTTGTTTTAAAGTCTATTTTGTCTGATATGAGTGTTGCAACTCCTGCTTTTCTGTCATGTCTATTGGCGTGAAATATTTTTCCCCACCCTTTCACTTTCAATCTATATGTATCTTTTGTCCTAAGGTGAGTTTCTTGTAGGCAGCATATTGAAGGTTTTTGCCTTTTTATCCACTCAGCCACTCTGTGTCTTTTGATTGGGGCATTCAGTCCATTGACATTTAAGGTGATAATTGATAGATGATTATTTATTGCCATTTGAACCTCGTGTTCCAGTTGATTCTATGGTTCTCCATTCTTCCTTTCTTTTTTTTTTTTTTTTTTTTTTTTTTGGTTGAATGGTCTCGTTATTATCTGCTTGAGTATTTTTTTTTTCATTTTTTGCAAATGCAATATTTGGTTTTGGCTTGTGGTTGCCCTGTTTTTTAAATATGCTAACCCCTTCCCATAATTGTGTGTTTTAGCTTGATGGTCCTGTAAGTTCAAACACTTCATTACTATATTAAAATTAAGAAGAGAAACATACAAACAAACAAACAAAAAGGGTTATTTACTTCCTAACATCCCTTGCCCACATTTTATGGTTTTGATGACTCTTTTTTATTTTTTTCTTTTTAATTTTATTTTGTTTGAAGCATGTTCATGATTAAATCTGTATGCTGGCTTATTTGAGTGACTGCTCTCTGATTGCAGTTTCCTCAGTCCTAGTTCTTCCTCTTCTTTTTTTTTTTCTTTTCTTTTTTCTTCCCTTTCCTTCGTTTCTTTTTGGTTTAGAGAAGCCCTTTCAATATTTCCTTTAACCTGGGTTTTGTGTTGCTGTATTCTTTAAGTTTTTGTTTGTTGGAAAAAATTTTTATTTCCCCTTCTATTTTAAATGATATTCTTGCTGGATAGAGTATTCTAGGTTGCATATTTTTTCCTTTGAGCACTTTAAATATCTCTTGCCATTCCCTCCTGGCCTGTAGTGTTTCTATAGAGAAATCAGCTGATAATCTTATGGGGGTTCCCTTGTAGGTAACATTCTGCTTTTCTCTTGCTGCCTTTAGGATCCTCTCTTTATCACTAACTTTTGCCATTTTTATTATGATGTGTCTTGGTGTGGGTCTATTTGGGTTCAGTTTGTTTGGGGCCCTCTGTGCTTCTTGTATCTTGAATCCAGTATCCTTTAGATTTGGGAAGTTTCCAGCAATAATTTCTTCAAATATATTTTCCATTCCCTTATCTTTTTCTACTCCTTCTGGAATTCCTATTATGTGTAGATTGGCCCACTTTATATTATCCCATAAGTCTCTTATATGCTTTCCTTTTTTTTTGATTCGGTTTTCTGTCTGCTGACCTCATTGGGTGATTTCCATTATTCTATCTTCCATATCACTGATTCGTTCTTCTGCATTATTCATTCTGGTTTTTACTGCCCTTAGTTCAGTTTGTATCTCTGCAAATGAATGTTCTAGTTTTTCTTGGCTCCTCCTTATATTTTCTAGTTCCTTTCTGAGGGTATCTGCGTTACTGTTCATATCTTCTCTTAATTCCTTCAGTATTTGCACTATTTCTCTTTTGAACTCCAGGTCTGTCAGACTGCAGAGATCTGTTTCAGTGTTGACTGTTTTAGGTGAGTTCTCCTGTTGGTTTGACTGGGGGTGGTTTCTCAGCTTCTTCATCTTGCTTGTTGTTTTCTTTCTCCTGAGGGAGTTGTACTCTCCGTGATCGGGCAGTGTTTGCCTTGTCACTGCCGTGGAATATTTCCTGAGGGCTGGCATTGTTGGTCCATCTTTTTTGAGGCAGTGTGGCTTTTCTGGAGTGTTAATGGGGCTAACAGTGTTTCTTTGAAGCAAAGGAGGGCTTCCTGAGGGCAGACAGGACTGGGAGGTCCACACCACGATGGTAGCAGATTTCACTTGGTCATGCAGAGCTTGCTCTGGTGTGTTTAGGCTGTGGGGTTCTTGCAGGGGGTTGGCGGTGTTGGGCAGCTGTTCCTCAGGAGTGCAGCACCCCCTGGGGGCTGTAGAAGCTATCTGGGTCACTGAGAACCTAAGAGGCTCTTCCCTAGGGCAGCCCAACTCAGAAGGACGGCCTGAGAATGTAGGTGGATCTTTTCACAGTCTAGCCAAGCTTGTTGCAGCTTTTCTGGGCTGCAGGGGCTCCTCCAGGGGGCTGGTGGTGCTGAGCAGCTATTCCGCAGGAGTGGGGCACCCCCTGAGGGCTTGGGTGGCTAGCAGGGCCGCTGAAAACCCAAGAGGCTCCTCCCCAGGGCAGCCTGACTCAGAAAGACCATCTGAGATCTTTTCATGGCTCAGCCAGACTTGTTGCAGCTTTTCTGGGCTGCAGGCCCACCCTGCCTGGAGCTGGCAGTCCTATGCAGCTGATCCACTAGGGCTCGGCACCCCCTGGGGGCTTTGGTGGGTAGCAGGGCTGCTGAAAACCCAAGAGGCTCCTCCCCAGGGCAGCCCAACTCAGAAAGACCATCTGAGATCTTTTCCCGGCTCTGCCAGGCTTGTTGCAGCTTTTCTGGGCTGCAGGGGGTCCTGCCTGGAGCTGGCAGTCCTATGCAGCTGACCCTCTAGAGCTTGGCACCCCCTGGGGGGTTGGGCGAGTAGCAGGGCCTCTGAAAACCCAAGAGGCTCCTCCCTGGGGCAGCCCGACTCAGAAAAACCATTGGAGAATTAGGCAGATCTATTCACGGCCTGGCTAGGCTTGTTCTAGCTTTTCTGGGCTGCAGGCCTTTTCTCCGCGGCTGGTGGTGTTTGGTGCTGCTCTGTGGAAGTGTAGCCCCTCCAAAGGGCAAGCAGGCCTGTGCAGGGACAGCCCCTGTGGTGGTAGGCTTCAGGCAATTGTTGAGGCCAGCCCTCCTGGATGGCAGGCAGCCCCAGGTCCGTGAGAGCGTAGGGGGTGGCGGGGGTGGGGGGAGGGGATGCACTGGGAAGCACAGCTTTCAGCTAGCTAGTGGGACTGTAAGCTTGCTGTGGCATGGGGGGTATTCTATGGGGACCCACCGCTTCTTCTCTCCCCTCCCCAGCACGGGCGCAGACCCAGGCTCTTCTCCCAGGTTCCCTCTGATGCGGCTTTCCTAGAGTTTTGCTTCCTTCCTCTGCGACAGCTTTGTTTTCTAGTCTCCCAGGCAGTCTCTGCCCCATCAAACTTGACAGACCGGTTTCTAGACCTCCCAGGCGCTCTCTGCTCTGCCCCACCCCCCAGCCCTTTCTCGGGGACTAACCTTCGGAGCTGAGGTCTCAGTGCCCAGCCCCCACCCAGGCATCTCAATTTTTGGTGACTGTGCCCGTAGTTCAGATGGTCCGTTCGGTTCTTGATCAGCTTTTCAGTACTCCAACTTACTGCTACCCTCTTCTCTGCATCTGGAGATTCCTCTGGTTCATTTGATCTTTCCCTGGAGTAGGTGACTTTCCAGGGTGCGGGATCCCTTTCTCCTCCTCAGTTCCCTTTCGGGAGCACCCATCCTGCTCGGATTCACCTTCTCTCACTCTCCTCTTTTCTCCCGTTCTGCCCAGTAATGTCATGAACTTCTTGCCGTTATTGGAGTTTAGGTTCCTCTGCCAGCGATTGGTTGCTGTTCTGTGCGAGTCATTTATTCTGTAGATGTGCTTTTTTGGTTGTGTTTGTGGGAGAGGGCGAGCGTGTCCCCCTACTCCTCTGCCATCTTGTCTTCCCCTCTATTGCCATTTTAAAAACTTGTTTTCCAGTTGATTCTATATTTCTTAGTTCCTTTCTTTCTCTGGTTGGATGGTTTCTTTTTATTTTATGCTTATACCCTCTTCTTTTTGTTTTTTGTGAATGTATTGTTTTTTATTTGTGGTTGCCCTGTTTCTCAAGTATGTTAACCTTTTCCTATATCTGCTTCCTTTAGCCTGATAGTCATATAGGCTCAAACACATTCTTTTTTTTTTTTTTTTTTTTTTTTTTTTTTTTTTGTCTTTCTGCCTTTTCTGGGACCACCTCCCATGGCATATGGAGGTTCCCAGGCTAGGGGTCTAATCGGAGCTGTAGCCGCCAGCCTACACCAGAGCCAGAGCAACGCAGGAACCGAGCTGTATCTGCAACCTACACCACAGCTCATGGCAATGCCAGATCCTTAACCCACTGATCAAGGCCAGGGATCGAACCCATGACCTCATGGTTCCTAGTTGGATTTGTTAACCACTGCGCCACAATGGGAACTCCTCAAACACATTCTTAAAAAAAAGAGCCTAGATTTTCTTACTCTCCTTCTTCCTCACACTTTATAATTTTGATGTCCTTTTTTATATCTTTATATTTATCCTTTTACCGTTCCTTGTGTTTATCATCACTTTTACAAATAGGTTTTTTTTCTTTCTTTTTGATCTGTATACTGGCTTATTTAAATAACTACTTTACAATTGTGATTTCCTCCATCCTCTATCTTCTTACTTCTTTCCTATTTAGAGGACACCTTTTAGTATCTCTTTTAGAATGGGTTTAGTATTGCTGTATTCATTTAGTTTTGATTTGAGAAATTCTTTACTTTTCCTATTTTAAATGATAATCTCATTGGGTAGAATATTTTAGGCTGCACGTTTTTCCCTTTTAGAACTTTGAATGTATCTTGCCACTTTCCTCTAGCCTGTAGTATTTCTGTAGAGAAATCAGCTGATAGCCTTATATGGGTTCCCTTATAATTTAACCCTTTGTTTTTCTCTTGCTGCCTTTAGAACCCTCTCCTTATGTTTAACTTTTGCCATTTTTCTTATATTTTCATGTGGGTCTGTTTTGGTTCAGTTTATTTGGGGCCCTCTGTTTTTCCTGTATCTTGATACCTGTTTCCTTCATGTTTGGAAAGTTTTCAGCCATAATTTCTTCAAATATGTTTTCAATCCCTTTTCTTTTTCTCCTTCTGGAATCCCGATTATGCATAAGATTGTCCTGCTTTATATTATCCCATAGATCTCTTATATTGCTTTCATGTTTTTTCATTTGGTTTTCTGTGTGCTATCCAGATTGGGTGATTTCCATTATTCTATCTTCCAAATCACTTATTTGTTACTCTGCATTATTCATTCTGCTTGTCAGTGCCTTTAACTCAGCTTTCTTCTCTGCAAATGAATTTACTAATTTTTCTTGGCTCCTCCATATAGTTTCTAGCTCCTCTTTAAAGTAATCTGCATTACTGTTGATATCCATTCTTAATTCCTTTGGTATTTGCATTCTTTCCTTTTTGAACTCAGAGTCTATTAGACTGCAGTGTTCTGATTCATTGTTTGCTCTTTCAGGGGAATTCTGTTCTTTTTACTGGGGATGGTTCTTGTGAGTTTAGGGCAAACAATTATCTACTGTAGTCTTGGAGAGCTATTTATATGCAGGAGCATTCCTGGGTAGCTTGTGATGGCTTACTTTTTTTGTAAGCTCCTTACTTTTTTTGATGGCTCCTCCTGCACTCTCGGGATGGTGGTGTTTCACTCCCTAGCCCCCTCAGGCTGTCCCCACACATTCAACCCTAGTCTTTTCCCTAGAACTGGCTTCTGAAGGCTGAGTCTCACCGCCTAGCCCCTGCCTGAGTATCTCAGGCTGTGGTATCCCAGGCAGTGGTACTGATGGTCTCTGCAGCTCTCTCTGCTTTGCCCTCCTCAGTCCAGCTGCTGTACTTTTCTCTGAGACCTTGAGGTTTCCCCCTTCACCTCAGCTGATCTAGCTAGTTAGGTGGCCTCCCAGCATGTAGATATTTTTTCCCTCTCAGCTCCCTCTCAGGAATGCTGGTCCCATCCTGGTTCCCCTTTCCCCCCTCTCCTTTTTCTTTTCCCTTTTGTTCTGCCCAGTCATGTGGAGGGTTTCTTGCCCTTTTTAGAAGTTTGAGGTCTTCTGCTAGCTTTCAATAGATGTTCTGTGAGAATCATTCTACATGTAATTTTTTTTTTTAATGCATTTGTGGGAGAAGGTGAATGCCATCTTACTCCTCTACCATCTTGATCCCACTCACCACACTGTTGACTGCTGCAATTTTGTAATATGTTGAGCCCTAACTGGTAAAAGATTCTTTTTTCTTAAGCTTTCTGAGTCACTTTAATTCTGTCATTTATATCCCAACAGAGTTGGGTTTTGCTTTACAAGTTACCTTGAATATCTTTTCTTTAAATAGATTAATCGAGCCCACTCATGTTTATTGGTATGTCTGATGTTAGTGTTCAGTTGTCATATTGTTATAATTACAGTATTTATTATGTTATCCCTTTGGGGGTTTTATTCTCTTGGTATAAAAAGATTGGAAGTTTTTTCCCCCTCAAGATATCATTATAATACTTTTTATAAAGGTGGTGTTGGACATCTTTATACTGTTTACAACTTGATTTTGTCAAGTTTAAGTGATATCTTTGACTCTTATTTGAGTCAATGAAATTCTTTCTCCCTTTTTTCTCTTATTTTAGAAAATTGCATTGTTTCTACTTTGTCAAAATGCACAAATTCTACAAATTATTCTTCTACCATTGTTTCTACTTTTGTCATAGTCTTGGATAGACAGTAAAAATATATTTAGAGCCCTGATATATAGTTTTCCATTATCTCTTAATTGAACAAAACTCATCTTTTCACAGATTTTTAACTACCATATTCCCCGAGTTCTCATATGCCTAAAAACATTTTCAATAGGTTTTTTTGTTTTATAATGTTTGCTGCACTTATGGCATATGGAGGTCCCCAGACTAGGGGTCAAATTGTGGCTGTACCTGCTGGCCTGCACCAGAGCCACAGCAATGCCAGATCTGAGTTGTATCTGTGGTGTACACCACAGCTCACAGCAATGCCGGATCCTTAACCCACTGAGCAAGGCCAGGGATCAAACCCTCAACCTCATGGTTCCTAGTCGGATTTGTTTCCGCTGAGCCATGATGGGAACTCCTGCTTTTTTTTTTTTTTCTTTTAGTGATTTTTATTTTTTCCATCATAGCTGGTTTACAGTATTCTGTTAATTTTCTACTGCAGCAAGGTGACCCAGTCACACATACATTTATACATTCTTTTTCTCATCATGCTCCATCATAAGTGACTAGATTCTTAAAGTATAGGTTGGCTCAATATAAAATCTTTGGCTTATACTTTTCTTGAAAGTGTTGTCCTCCTTACTGTCTTACTTTGTATGTTTTTGTGGAATTCTAATGGCAATGCAATTTTAAGTGACTTTTTGCCTAGAAGCCCTGAGGATTTTATTTCCCTTCTTCATAGTTAAATTCTAATGGTTTTAACTAGGATATATCTTGGAATTGACGAATCTGGATCCATTTCCACTTGACATTCTTTTATTTTGGAAACATTTCTCAGATTATAGGTTTAAATATTAGTCCTGATTCACTATTTTTTCTTCCTCAGGGAGTCCAGTTATTAGCTCTTCTCTGAGTGTCCACTTTCTCACCGATCCTTTTGCTTACTATTTTTATTTTCACTCTTGGCCTTTCATGCTTTTCTTCAGTGTTCTTTAATCTTCATTTGAACCTGTTCTCCCTGAGTATCTTGTAATTTCATCTTCAAGATGATTTTGTCTTTATTCCTCAAATTCCTTCCTGAGTTTGTTCAACTCTTTTCTACCTTCCCACTCTATTTTCAGTCTATTCCTGTTCAGAGTTTTGTAATTTCTCATTTGAGGTGTTTTTCCATGTTATTTATGGAAGTTTTTGTTTAAAGGTATATTATTCTTTTTGGAATGTGTCTTGGAATTTTCTTGTGTGTAATGTTTCATTTATTGGGGGGTAACTTTCATCATTTAAAATATTTTGATTCTTATTTTTACAGATTTGCATGGATACTACCTTCTATTTTCTATTTATTTTGTGCTTTTAAAGTTTTTAAAAATAGGAGTTCCTGCTGTGGCACAGCGGAAACGAATCCGACGAGGAACCATGAGGTTTCGGGTTTGATCCCTGGCCTCACTCAGTGAGTTAAGGATCTGGCGTTGCTGTGACTCTGGCGTAGGCCAGCAGCTATAGCTTCAATTAGACCCCTAGCCTGAGAACCTCCATATGCCGCACGTGCAGCCCTAAAAAGACAAAAAAAAAAAAAAAAAGTTTTTTAAAAATAACTTCAAACTTAGGTTTTCAGTCTTTTAGTTCCTCTATAAGGGCTGTATTTTTCAAAAGAATATACTTATTTTGTAGACTATGCCTCAATTTTAAAGTTTGCTTGGAGTTCCCTGGTGGCCTAATAGTTAAGGATCAGGCCTTGTCACTGTTGTGGCTTAGGTCACTGGTATGGCATGGGGTCCATCCCCAGTCTGGGAACTTAAACGTGTTGCAGGTGCAGCCAAAAAAAAAAGTTTGCCTGATGCTTCCTCATAATTAGATTCAGGTTGTGCTTTTTGGTTTTTTTTTTTTTGTTTTTTGGGGTTTTTTGTTTTTTTGTTTGTCTTTTTGTCTTTTTCTAGGGCCGCACCCGCGGCATATGGAGGTTCCCAGGCTAGGGGTCTAATCGGAGCTATAGCCGCCAGCCTGCGCCAGAGCCACAGCAACACCAGATCCAAGCCATGTCTGCAACATACAACACAGCTCACAGCAACATAGGATCCTTAACCCACTGAGGGAGGCCAGGGATCGAACCTGCAATCTCATGGTTCCTAGTCGGATTTGTTAACCATGAGCCATGACGGGAACTCCTGTTTTTGCAAAATGCCACAAAAGTAATGCTTTGTTTTCAGTGGATCCTATCAGAAGGCACATGATGTTGATTATGTTCCATTACCACTGATGTCAATGACGTCTGGATAAGGTGGTATCTACCAAGTTCCTTCACTGTAAAATTTGTTTTCCCCTTTGTAACTAACTAAGTATCTTATACAAAGATACACTGAGAAGATATGTTTTGCTTACAAACTTGCCATTTTTAGCATCCACTGACAGTGACTCCCTAGGTCAGTTATTACTGTGAATATTACCAAACAGTGACTTTCTATATTTCATAGTTGGAAAGAAGGAGCTTTCCCTTTTCTCTCATTGATTTATTTATATCCATACATAGTGAATAAGCAGTATGTATACTATATACTCCTAATTCTTGGAAGATATCTGTGAAGTATTTAGGCGGAAAGGTCACAATGTCTGCAGCTTACTCTTCGGTGTTTCAGCTTAATAACAGTAATGATACTCAACATACACACTCAAGAATGTTAAAACAAATGTGAAAAAAGGTTATACAAGGGAACCCACTGTACTGTGTTGCAGAACTTTTGCAGATCTGCATTTTTTCTAAATATAAGGTCCAAATATACACAGCAATTTTAATTAAGACACTCCTAAAACCTTCACAGATATTTGAAAAAAATTAGTCTATAGATTTAATTTACTGCATTTGAATGTATTCAAATTTTATTACCATTGTCTATAGAAATTTAACACTAGCAACAGTCCTCTAAGGCAGAGGGAAAATGTGACACACAAATCTTATACACTAAGATAATAGTACCATGTTCGACAAGACTGTTTCTTGACTTAGTAAACCAAACCTGACAAAGCAACCAACTCAAGATAAATGATTCCAGTCTTAGGACATAGGTGAACTTACCGCTTAAGGAAACATTACAAATAATATTAAAATGTTACATAGACTTAACAAAAGTTCAGAATTTTCCCCTACATGTAGACAGGTTCATAATATAGAAACCTGTATGTTACAGCACTCTGAGCATACATTATAGACGCATTTGCCATACAGGGCAATTTTATTGTATAAGACATGAATAATAGTGCACTTAAATCCAAGAGTCACATTCAAATATATCAAGAGTACATCCAAATACCTGGCTATTGAAGAAATACATACTTTTTTTTTTTAATAACTAAGTTGTGCAAGTACAACCTTTTCAGTGTAGATGGTAAAAGATATACAAGGATGTCTAAACTACGGAACTCAGGGTATATTTGTGTAGAATAATCAATCCACCTCTCCAAGGATATGTACATTTGAAAAGTGAAGCAAATGTCTTGAGCAGACAAACACAGGCAGTGTTGCACAACTTTTTATTTCAAATCCCAAATATATAATCTGTATAATCACAGATGGTTAAACAAATTGGCTCTGGAAGTCAGTAAGCTCTCATTGACAATTATTTTCCAGGACAATGTAGTGTCTAAAGTGAGCCCCATTATCTTTCACTAAATTAAGTACAAACTACAGTTCTGGACTATAGTTCAAAATAGGACATTAGGTTTATTAAAGGGAGTTTAGATAACAAGTTCAGACCGTCTAAAAACCTAGCCCTGGAGTCTCAGAGGCCTCTTCTCAGGCTATTGGTTTAAAGGAAGAAAATTCTGTGGACACTAGATTATACAGACTGAGTGAAGGTAGAAGTAGTTTTATTCAAGGAAACAAAAATTAGAAAATTAGCATTTCATATCATCTGAGAATAAATATTCATGTAGAAATTAGTCTTTTAATGTTTTTTGTTAAGATGGTGAATTACACAAAAAATACTACCTAGTAGTAAACTTAGGATACCAGCTGTGGGGGGTGGGAAAGAGATCTAAGTCACATTAAAGAATAAGAAATAACTAATCTGTTTTCCTGAGGTATAGGATAAACCTGTTTCAGAGGTACTGAATGACTTCATTCTCTGGTTAATTTCAAAGCTTCCAGAACAAAGGATTAGCTATTCTAAATATTGCCCCCCCCCTTTTGTACAGGAATACCTCTATGATAAAAGAGTGCTAATAATACTTATGTAGTTTTCATACATTAAATCTGAATATGGGTAAATATCAAAACTGTGTCTTAGGTTAAGGTCTGATAGTAGGTGAACCTGATGACTTAGTTAAGACTGACAATTAAAATAGTTAATCTTGAAACCGGTAACTCCAGGAATTACATCTCTAAGCAGATTTTTTTTTTTTCTTTAAATGCAGCAAAATGTTGCTCCTATTTTATCCTTCAAGAGATAATTACTGGTCAAATCTTTTCCATGATATTGACATTTTTTTAACATTAAATACTGACTGAATCAAAGACTAAAATCTCACTAAATTTCATCCTTTAAAATTTAAAGCAGTGACATCACCTCTACAAAATCAGCCTTCAAAGAAGTTTTAAAATTCTCCATACAGATCTTAAATGACTATTGTCTTCCAAAGCTTTCCCAAAAATCTCTTCCAAAAACTTGCTTCAAAGGCCTAATTTTTCTTAGTAATAAAATTCATTTACAGGTTGTCTTAAGCCTATCAGGTTTTACAATTTCTGCTTGTTTTCTTCTCATATTAATGAAATCAAAATGAACATTTTTGAACAATTACTGAAGTCTACCACCCAAAGAGTTTCAACATTTGTATACAATCAACAAACTATTAATTTAAATCTAAGGATCCCTGTACTGATGAAAGAGGACTGTAAGCAATCCTTTGTATTTTTACAATATTCTTTGTGGGGCCCCCTTTATTGCATCCGCAAAATGTAAACCCAGCCTTCACTATAAATAAAGGCAGAAGATGCCTAATGTACATGAATTTGATTATATCTCACTCGATTATTACTGGCTTGTATGGGGCAATCTGCATGCTCACTAATTCAGCCACCATTCTCTTCATTAGAGTTTTTAAAGCCATATTTATCAAAGATAATTCTCCAAATAACCTTTAATAAATATCTCCTCATGATATTATCCATTGTATTTATTCTTTTCATCCAATAGATGAGCAACTTCATAGTATTACTAAAAACCCTCTTCAAGTTATATTGCTTTTAAAGCATTTGTCTTTGACAGAGTTCTCAAGTTTGGGTAAACTTTAGTATTTGCATTATTAGATGACCCCTTTGAAACTGCGCTGATACTATAGTTTGTTTTTACTCCCTATAAACAGCACTGAGGTTGGACAATCCCTAATTATAAATTAACACTAAAACTCATCTTGTCCAACAGTTTATGATTGCTGTCTCAATAAGAGAAAGAAGAACTGAAACACTATGCTATTGTTGTACTCTGGCTCACAAAGAAAATGTTCATCAGGAAGACAGGTATAAAAATGATAGCATACAGTTTCTCCATGACCAAGCTTAATAAAAACTCCCTCCAAAGTTTCCACCCACAGAAGAGTTATGGCCACATAATATCACCAGTGAGAGTCACTTCTAAAGCATCACTTTAAAAAAAATCTCTAGATGGTTTTCTTTATGGGCCCATTAAATGAGGGGAAAAAAGGCTCCTTCAATTTTGAGGGTCCATAAAAAAGCTAGACTGTTTCTTCTTTTAAAAAATTAATACAGGTGTTCCCTTATGTTATATCAGGTTAAGGACCCAGGCTGGTTGCTGCAGCAGCTCTGGTTGCTGCTGTGGCACAGGTTTTATCCCTGGCCTGGGAACAATTCACATGCCGTGGGTGTGGCCAAATAGTAATAATAATAATAATAATAATAATAATATAGACATTTCATATAGTACACAGATATCTATAGCCAGAAAGTCCATCTTCTTTGCGCCTTGTCTTAGCCTACAGGCGAGGGCTTTAATGCCTCAAGATTCATAACTATAGCCAAGAAAATAGGTCAGGAATAAAACTGAGCTTAGAGGAGAAAGCAGATAAGTTTACTAGAAAAGAGCTCTGACTATGGATCCATTGTCCAGCCTTTTGCTACAAGTCTGAGGAAACAGAAAAAAGACCAAGCTTGGGAAACTAGAGATAGAAACCTTTCTAAGGTTTCTGAATGTGGCCATAGCTTTTGCTAGAGTTGATTTTGAAGAACTGTATTTTTAACTCAATATATAGCTTTAAAGCAGAGTTCAGTTTTACTGTTTTACAATGAAATGGTTATATACAGATGGGATGGAAACGGTATTAAAGATTATTCTTCAACTACTCTTTTAAAAGAAAACATAATTGATAGTATTTGTTAAAACGAGCAGTGCCACAAAACAGAAATGTATATGGAAAGCACCAAACCACAAACTTTTTATAGTTGCAGGCATATACCAACCAGCATAGCATCAATATAGTCATCAATGTTTCTGTAGCATTGAAGCATTTCGAATTGGCTTCTGAAGTTTAAAACATAGCTCTATCATGTTCATAAACTTTCCCCTCCACTTAAATTATATTTGCCTAACATATAACGGACAAATCAAGAGTCAAGATAAATTTTCAAAAGGCTCAAGCCAACATGAAAAATTTAAACTCCTAGAATATTTAAAAATAAAACACAATGAAACACACACATACATACACCAGTGCAATAAGAACTTCAGACAAGGGCAGTGCATCTCTGGTTTAAGGAAACCACATTTGTTGCTTAATTATAACAACCTCTATTCTAAATGATGGTTTAATGTTACATCCAGCATTTGATACACATTTAATACGTATGGTCAAAACCCTGAAAAACCAATTCAACAGTAATATGATATCTTATCAGTAACAAATTCCTACTTTATTTCTATATTGCACATACTTTTAGTGTCTACTGTTAAAATAAATTTATCTTCTTAATGTAAATATCTGAGAATTATACCTGTTGCCCTTGTAAAAATAATTTACCTTGAGTAAATATTCAGATTTTACTTTCTTGATAAACTAGAATGAAGATGATTTCAGCTTTGTCAGTCCAAAACTGTTTTAAAGAGAATGGCTCTTTATGTGGCCAAGATACTGGAAATGGCATGTTAAACACAAAATTCTTGGTTTACTATCCATTTCAGGTTTGAAAAATATTTCTATATTTGGAGTGTTTAAAAGTCTGACCCTTTTTTAAACTAACGAATACTCCCCAAAGAGATCAATCATATCCTTGACTGGTCTGGAGCACTGTTTGGAAAAGTAGACACAGAGAAAAAGCTTATGTGTGATGAAATGGCATATAACACAAATAGCATTAAATGGGTCACCTGTTTCACATAAAATAAAATGACTAGCACCTCCTTCCTGCTCCCAAAGTGTAGAGGCCTAACAGGCCACGTGAAACATGAGTAAGTACAGTAAGCGTCATTCATAAAGTATTGAGGAATCCGTTACATCAGAAGGTCCTCCCATCTAAAGCCTTAAGTTCAAGGCTACTGTGTGAGGGTGAACTGAAGGGCAAGGGAGAGAGGGGGGATACTGGACGGATGGTCCTTAGAGGCCTGCAGGAATCTGGAATCAGGGACTTTCCTGCATCCCGTCCTCAGTCTCCAGTTCTGCCAACTGCCTCCTAAGGATATTTACTTTTGCTTGTAATTCCTTGTTATATTCAATGATGTTAACCATCTCCTCATATGCTTCATCCAGATATTTGGAGGATCTGTTCCAACGCAGGAAAATACCTATTGAATCCATGAAAGGAAAACAGAAAGGGAAAAGATACACACAATGGATTGGCATTATAATTGCAGATAATAATATAATCGCATGCATTATAATTCTTTTTCACAATTCTTATCTGTTGTACTCTAAAATATATGGGAATCTTAAGGTACTGAAAGAGTACAAATGAAGTATTCAAGAAGTCACTGTACATGTTCATTAAGTCTTCTAAAAAACCCACAAAATTATGAAATAGATTGAAATACTGATCTCTGATATATTCAGGAAAACAAGCTGAGCTTTTGTCTTTTGTCCTTTTAGGGCCACTCCCGTGACATATGGAGGTTACCAGGCTAGGGGTGGAATCAGAGCTGTAGCCACCGGCCTACACCACAGCCACAGCAACTCCAGATCTGAACCGCATCTGCGACCTACACCACAGCTCACAGCAACACCAGATCCTTAACCCACTGAGCGAGGCAAGGGATCGAACCCACAACCTCCTGGTTCCTAGTTGGATTCATTAACCACTGAGCCACGATGGGAACTCCAAAGCTGAGCATTTATAATGCCATAAACTTTCCAGTTTCACAACACAAATTTTTTTACAATTAGAGAATTCACCAGGCCGTAAGACCTCCTACATGTGTGAAATCACCTTTCACTGGAAAAAGAGGCAGTTATAGTAAAGGCAGAACTACACATACACAGACTGTTATTTCACAGCCTAAACTTCAGCACTCTCTCCCTCTCTGTTACTTAAGCCCTCCAATTCTGCAGGCAATTGCTTCTTCCCCCAAATAACAATAATTATCCTTTTATTATGGAGTAAAAAACATTTTCTCCTCTATATAGATCTAAGTTAATGATATCATCCCAAAATAATGGCCTAAAGATACTCAACTCAGGAAGGAAAACACTTTCCAGGTTGCAACATGTCAGCAGTTGGCAAGTTCAGAAAGGTTTTATGATTTATTGAAACACTTTCTATAAACCAAACTGCCATGGACCCTAGAGAGTCCTAAGTGTCCAGATGCTACTTATTCTCTATCAAAGATGGATGACAGAAACACAGCCTAAAGACTGACCCACCTGTGTTGATTTTTCTATTAAATGAGCCTATTTTTAAAATCCTGTTCTTCAATACAGGAATTACGTAATATTGATTGTTAACTATGATGTAAATATAAACAGCAGAGAAATGTTTTAAGGCCAGAGTAGTGTCATTACACAATCCATATACCTACCATAAGACGATTTTACCTAACACAGAATTTCTTCCAGTTCTAAGTTGAAGCGGCACTAAACATACAGGGAAACCACGTTCTTAATGGAGTAGCAGGAATTTACTCATATAACAACAGAAATTTTCTTCTATCGCATAATCCCTAAACTCTCAATGAAGTTTAGTAAAAACTAGTAAAATAGGTCTTCAGGCCCTCCAACTCCCAAATCTGGCTTTCTTCCCAGGTAGCTAGTCTTTCATCTCAGTTATTAAACATGACGGTGGCTTTAAGGTACACTGTCCCAAAAGTCTCAAGCAAGAAGCACAGCTGTAATCTCTCATTTAGATAGCATGTGCGCTGCACCTGTGACTGTCTAAACACTCAAGAAAGCAAGAAGTTCTGAGCATCTGCAAAGTAATAAAGCTCTGACTCAGAGACTCTTAAGGCTGTCAGGGGCCATTTCCCCACAATTCCAATGAGGGGACCCCTCAACAGAGATGACTAGAAGCATAAACAGATATGCCAAGCAGAATAACCTATGACAGCTGACAACCAGAGAAGTGACAGAAACAGGCCAAGAAAACAAAACCAAGGAAGCAAAACAACTTGAAACCCTTTAACACATGCAGGGCAAACAGTTTCCACACCAAAACTGCCCTCAGGAGTAACATATTAGAACACGGCATATCGAGTTCCCATCGTGGCTCAGTGGTTAACAAATCTGACGAGGAACCATGAGGTTGCGGGTTCGATCCCTGGCCTTGCTCAGTGGGTTAACGATCTGGTGTTGCCAAGAGCTGTGGTGTAGTTTGCAGACGCGGCTTGGATCCCATGTTGCTGTGGCTCTGGCGTAGGCCGGTGGCTACAGCTCCGATTCGACCCCTAGCCTGGGAAACTCCATATGCCAAGGGAGCGGCCCAAGAAAATGGCAAAAAGACAAAAAAAAAAAAAAAAAAAAAGAACACAGTATAATAACTGCCACATATGGTAGTTCAGTTCAGTTTACCAAACAGCTACCATTCCTGTGTGCATGCCTTCTGTTTAATATAAAGATGAATAAAGATGTACTACCTTCAAATTGATTAAAAAGAAAGTAAATGGTACTTTATAGGCTGTGTAATGAATGGATAATTTTTAAAATACAAGCTTTAGTATTAATAAAGGAGATAAGCTTCAGGAATTTGAACAATTAATGAAGGTAAAACACCCTCCTTAGAATAGATATGGGAGTTCCCATTGTGGCGCAGTGGAAACGAATCTGACTAGGAACCATGTGGTTGCAGGTTCGATCCCTGGCCTAGCTCAATGGGTCAAGGATCTGGAGTTGTCGTGAGCTGTGGTATAGGTCACAGGCGCGGCTCGAATCTGGCATTGCTGTGGCTCTGGCGTAGGCCAGCGGCTGCAACTCTGATTCAACCCCTAGCCTGGGAAGCTCCGTATGCCATGGGTGTGGCCCTAAAAAGAGACAAAGACAAAAAAAAAAAAAAAAAAGAGAGAGAGAATAGATACAGCAATTAAGCCTGGATTATTGTTCCACACAAACAGTGAGATATCTGCATTACTATATTGATGGATGGCACTCACGTACATTTATGGACCCTTACTAGAATGACTAGCTCATTGTAATAAAAGGAACAAATCATCTCCTAGGAGCTTACAGTTTATTCTTGTCCGGATTATCTACCAGTTTCTTACACAGAAAGTAATATATTTCCTCTCACACCCATTAGGATGGCCACTACCAAAGGCAGGAAATACCCAGGAAATTAACAAGTATTAGCAAATATGTAAAGAAATTGGAACCCTTCTGCACTGTTACTGTGAGCTTTTAAAATGATGCAATCATTATGGAAAACAGTATAACAGGTCCTCAAAATATTAAACATATAATTAGCATATGATCTAGCAATTCCACTTCCACATGGAAAGCAGGATCTCAAAGAGGTATCTGCACCCTTATGCACCAAAATGTGGAAGCCACCCAAGTGGCCACTGACACAGGAACAGATGAACAAAATGTAGTATATACACACAATGGAAATTATTCAGCCTTGAAGAAGGAGATTCTGTCAGATGCTACTACATGGATGAGTCTTAAGAACATTAATTATGTTACGTGAAATAAGCCAATCACGAAAGAATACTGTATGGTTCCACATATATAAGGTACCCAGAGTTGTCAAATCCAGAGACAGAAAGCAGGGTGGTGGTTGCCTGAGGCTAGAGGGGGACAATGAGAAGTTGGCGTTTAATGAGCAGAGTTTGAAAGATGCAAAGTTCTGGAGACTTGACAACAACAATGTGATATACTTAACAATACTGAACTGCACACTTAAAATTTACCAACTTAACCATCTTTATGTTTTTGTCACAAGAAAAAAAAGTAATGTGCCTTTCTATCTGGAGAAAATATCCAATATAGACAGCAGTATCAATTAAATAATCATGGTTCATTTCTCAAATAGGGACTGAAAAAAAAAAGTGTGACAAGATGACTGATTTGAAAGAGAACAAAGCCTACAGTGAACAAAAAATGACAATTACACACAGGTTTGAGGGACAGATCTTGCCATCTTCTAGTATTGGCAGTATATACTCAAAAGCAGCTAGAGAACATCCTAGACTATTTATAAAAGGTTTGCAAAGATGCACAACTTACCCTCCCACAGCTGAAGACTCTGTGGAGCAACCGAAGGCCAGATGACAAGATTGTTTGCTTCAAAGAGAGGGTTGGTGAACTTACTCAGTTCACTGGGTCTATTGACCCAGGACCACAGAGACATCGTTTTCTGCTGTAGCTTCAACTTACATCTGATCAAGAAGGAAAATTTCCATTAAAGCAATTATTTTATGACAACCACTTCTTTTTAAGATTTTTTTTATTAGAGTTGATACAACCACTATTAAATGCTCGAAAAGGACAATTTCTTCTCTCTGTTATGTTAGAAAGCAAAACACAAGACTTTTAGCAGCAGAACAAAGTGTTGTAAGATAAAAATATTTGTCAGAGAATCAATTGGCATTCTGTTGTTGTTTGCTGCACCCACAGCATATGGAAGTTCCCAGGCTAAGGATCAAATCCAAGCTGCAGCTACTACAACCTACACCACGGCTGTGGCAACACCAGATCCTTAACCCACTGTGCTAAGCCAGGAATCCAACCTGCATGGGCCACAGAGACAATGTGGAATCCTTAACCCACTGCACCACAGTGGGAACTCTTCAATCAGCATTTTTAACTATCAATAACAACAAAAACAAAGACTGTTTTGCAGGCTTCCAAAGCTGGCAACAATGAGTTAATCCATCAAGAAGATATAATAATTACATATATGTATATTGCACTTGAGCCACAAAATATATGAAGCAAAAACTGACATAGTAGAACAGAAAAATAGACACTTCTATAATACATTTGAGGACCTCACTATCCCAATAACATATAGAACAACTAGACAGAAGATAAACATGGAAATATAAGACTTGACCAAAATGTAAGGTAATTATAGAATACTCTACCCAGCAACAGCAGAAAACACATTCTTCTCAAGTGCACATGAAACAGTCTCCAGGCTAGAACACGCATTAGGCCGCAAAACAAATCTAACTCTATACTGTTATCAAAGAAAATATTCAGAGCAAATACCCTTGATGGCACAGAAAAAACAGCATAAACACATCCATTAAATTAGACTGATCACACTAAACACATATAGCTGCAGTAACTAGAACCAAAGCACAATGAGAAAAATATGGTGGATGGAGAACTTTCTAGAGCAAACAGTTCTAAATTTTCCCCTACTTCTGAAGAATCTATAAGAAAATCTAATGTTGAAAAATTTGCCAATTCAAATTTTACTTTACTTTTTTTTAAGTAAAAAGTATGTATTGCTGTAGACGCTTAATTTTTTTTTTTTTTTTTTGCTTTTTAAGGCCACACCCATGGCAAATGGAATTTCCCAGGCTAGGGGTCTAATCAGAACTCCAGCTGCCGGCTACACCACAGCCACAGCTACAGCGGATCCAAGTCATGTCTGCACCTACGACAGTCACAGTAACACTGGATCCTTAACCCACTGAGCAAAGCCAGGGATTGAATCCACAACCTCTTGGTTCCTAGTCAGATTCATTTCTGTTGCACCATGATGGAAACTCCTCTAGGTGCCAAATATTAAACTGGTAAAAATACAGTAATTCCAGCCTTTTGTGAAAGCTGTTATTTGTTTAAATTTATTATTCAACTAAATAATGCCAACCTAGCCACCAAGCCAAAGGACAAACCTTGCCTCCCATGCAAAGGAAGCCTTTTGATTGTACCCAAAAGAGAAAATTACCAGTTAAGCACCTTTAATGATCATTCTGATACAAATTTTCTAATTAACCCTATAAACTTGATGGTATTTGGGTTGAAAAGTGAAATTATCATTCTGGGCCTAAAGACAATTTCTCGGTATAACAAAATCTAGAGCAGGAACAGGAAAACTTGCACTACAGCCACACTTCTTCTTTTTTTTTTTTTTTTGGTCTTCTCTAGGGCTGAGAAGGGATTTGTTAGATTCATTAACCACTGAGCCATGATGGTAACTCCCTACAACCCCACTTCTTCTTCTTCTTCTTCTTTTTTGTCTTTTTTGCCATTTCTTGGGCCACCCCCTCGGCATATGGAGGTTCCCGGGCTAGGGGTTGAATTGGAGCTGTAGCCACTGGCCTATGCAAGAGCCACAGCAACGCGGGATCCGAGCCATGTCTGCAACCTACACCACAGCTCACGGCAACGCCAGATGGTTAACCCACTGAGCAAGGCCAGGGATCGAACCCACAACCTCATGGTTCTTAGTCGGTTTCGTTAACCACTGCGCCACGACGGGAACTCCTACAGCCACACTTCTGATGATCACCTGGCTGTGTGATTCTCTGGCTATTACCTTCCTAATCTATAAAACTAGATGGAGGACAGAGTTGCACTGTATGTTAAAGCTTCCAGATGTAAGATACTATGCTCTTATATAAGGAAATTAACATTTAAAATGGTTGCCCAGGAGTTCCCGTCGTGGCGCAGTGGTTAACAACTCCGACTAGGAACAATGAGGTTGAGGGTTCGGTCCCTGCCCTTGCTCAGTGGGTTAACGATCCGGCGTTGCCGTGAGCTGTGGTGTAGGTTGCAGACGCGGCTCGGATCCTGCGTTTCTGTGGCTCTGGCGTAGGCTGGCGGCTACAGCTCCGATTCGACCCCTAGCCTGGGAACCTCCATATGCCGCAGGAGCGGCCCAAGAAATAGCAAAAAGACAAAAAAATAAATAAATAAATAAAATGGTTGCCCAATTCACAAAAAGCTTTTTAACCAGTGTATGGAGTAAATTTTTTTGTTTTTGGCCGTGCCCAAAGCACGTGGAAATTCCCAGTGATTGAACCATGCCACAGCAGCTACCAGAGCTACTGCAGTGACAATACCAGATCCTTAAACTTCTGTGCCACAGGAGCACTCCAGTAAGGAGTAATTTAATCTAATAGAACTAAATCTAGGATATGCGCTCACCTAGCATGTGATGGGCTCATAATAAAGAATACATTTCATGTAATTTAATTTATACTACTGTAACCTCTACTGTCTTATAAATAAGACCAATGTAGAACCAAATCCTGGTCTCCTTTAGGAAGTAACCAAAACTACTAAAAATAAAATGGCTCCCTGTGAGCCATGTACCCACCTTTCACTTTCATTGTTGCCCAGAAATGTTCCAAATTGTGAGGCGTAAGCATGCTCAAAGAGCATGATGAGGAAATTCTCATTAAATTCAAAAGAACAAGGGAACTGACGAAGTATCTGCCACACACAGTCCAAGAAGAGAAGAAATACAGGTGACTCCCACTTCTGCCTGCTGTTACAATAGGCTGACTGTGCACAGCGCTGCTGGAATGGGTGACCAGCCTAAGAGGAGAGATGGAAATGTGACAGTCATGTCCTGGTGGGATCACAGTATAGCACATTCTGTTAACACATTTCACACGGCTGCATCAAAACTATTATTAAATGGAACATCATATATTTTTGGTGGCTGCTCTTTAATGGATTTCGTAGTTTAAGACAATCTTCAGCACCTAAGGGAAAAGACATTAATTTCCAAATACCTTACTAGCCTATGCAGTTAGCCATGAGAACTGCAGTTGTTCTTGGTATATCAAATAGAAGGATAATGAACTTCAGCGATAATAAACATAAATCTTTCGAGGTCTATGAAATCTGGAGCAAAGTCAAAGAACATGAGCTCTTGCGGTATGAAACAAAGGACAGCTATCCTCTTCTGTCCAGCCAAAGCACTGCAGATCATTGTGAGCTGTGTAAGCCTCACCACTAAATGGAGATAAACAAGGGGTTCTCACAAATTTAACAGGTCACTCCTGATATTGAACTTTTAATTACATGCAAAAAAAGTTATGTCATGGAGACATCTGTGTGAATACTTTTATATTACAGACCAAGCTGTCCTTAGTTTCCCTCTCCTTCTACAAGGACCTGGAAGAGGCTGCCATCTACTGACCAAAGGAAATTTAAGAACCATTAGGCTCTCTGGCCCATCTAGAACCCGAGTTTATCCCAAGAGTCACACCCTTCTGGGTTTTAAACAGGCCTGCTTTATCTTTGGGTCCTCATACCACTTTATCTGGTAAAGCTAATAGCATGAATGTGAATGGGATTTTGATACCCATGAAAATGGTAATATGTTAATAAGTAAATCATACTCATTTGTCTGCTGTGCATCACATGGAATGTAGCTGAATAAGATTTGCATGAAATATTTAGGACGGTCTGACTTAGACATAAAGGTTAGTTGTCAGAGTGGGTAGACTCAGTAAACATAACAGTATTAATACATAATAAACCCAAACTGTAACCAGAAGGGCCAGAAATGATTTTTCTCCAAAGGTACTTATACTTTCAAGATATATCTAAACATTATTTTCAATCGCAATATATATAGTAAGTTAACACAGTATATATACATCTATAAGTTAAACTCCAGCTTGGAAGATTTAAATCTATTTTATGACACCTTTATTTTAGCTGTTCTTCAGCATTAAATATGACAGCACTGTGTGGTATCCTAGGGATAAACAGCTGAATTCGGCAAGGCTCCCTGACTTCTCTGTCACTGTGTCTGGGTATAGTTCAGGAAACAAGGTGTGAGGAAAATGGGTCAATTTTATCCGTGAAGGAAGTCAGGGTCCCAAAGACTTCATGAAAGCAGCGACATTTAGCTGGATCTTAAAGGATGAGAAGGATTTCACCTGGCTGGGGAAGACAACGGGATGGAGCCAGACAGGCAGAAGGTAGAAAATGCTAAAGCACATGCTGCCGCCGCATATTTACAAGTCCCCACTCCTCCTCCCCACCTCATTTATGACTTTTATCTCTAGCAAGACAAGACTATGTTACCTACAGGGGAAACACAAAGAATGTAAAAGTACAACTGATACGGGTTTCTTAGGGGAATGAAGCGCCAAGTGAACAATGTGAGCAAAGAGGGAGGCAAAAAGATTAGACATTAACTAAGAGGAAGATGAACTGTCCCCCCAGAAAATTAAACATACAATTTAAACATTTGAATCAATCAGAATTCCATATATTATGTCCTTTCCAACAAACCAGATCAAACATCAAGTGTGAGCAAGCCATTTTTCTCACCTGCAGCCACTCTCTTTCTATCAAGGCCTCAAAGCCACGGATGGTCCTGCTTCTTGGCTCCAAGATGATCTGGGCCAGGGACGTAACCTGAAGTGTGGAATCAGTTCCTTCTGTTCCATGAATCAATATGGATGCTCCTTCCCTGATAGGAAAACCCAGAGTACAGATGGGACACTCCCAACATGGTCAACAACTCTTGTTAATAACATGTTTGAGCCCAATATTTCACAGTCTTGCATTCTGCTCTGTCCAGTAGGGCTTAGAGGCTAAATAAGGAATATGAGGAGAGTGTCCCTTGGGGAAAATATGAAACTATAATAAGTCCCAAATTTCACATGGCGAGAACCTGTTTATTTGTAACAAATTTCATAGAACCATTTAGCTTAATTTTTTCTTTCTTTACAAAACCACAAAGCAGACCTTATCAAACTCAGTAGGCACTGACATTTTCTGCTTTAATAGTTGACTAAAGCCTTTTCTCATCAAACTGAGAAACAATTATTTTTCTGTATCTCTCTGACCTTGCTTCTACCTTTCTGCCATCAGCTTACTGTAAAGACTGCCTTCATAAACTGTAATGAATCTGGAAAACAAGTCCTGAAACACACTTTGAGAAACATGAAAATAGGAAGAAAAATTTTTTTACATATATATATAAAACTGTCAATCTAGAAAGTCAGTGGCAATGATACTATCACAACACGCTGTATGAAGTGTCTGGAACTCCATTATTCTAAAGAATGAAAGGAAACACTGAAAACTAAATTAACTACATCTTCTCCCCTCTCCTCTTTTTATTGAAGTGACAGTGAAGGAAATTGTGGGAAAAGGAAAATAAGCTCACTACTTTCCTGTAAGTTTCATGTTTGTCTACTACTATTAATTCCTTCCCGGAGTTCCCGTCATGGCTCAGTGTTTAAAGAATCTGACTAGGAACCATGAGGCTGCAGGTTCGATCCCTGGCCTTGCTCAGTGGGTTAAGGATCCAGCGTTGCCAGGAGCTGTGGTGTAGGTCACAGATGCGGCTCGGACCCCACGTTGCTGTGGCTCTGGCGTAGGCTGGTGGCTACAGCTCCGATTAGACCCCTAGCCTGGGAACCTCCATATTGCCGAGGGAGCAGCCCTAGAAAAGGCAAAAAGACGGGGGTGGGGGGGGGGGATTCCTTCCCCATGTACAGATATACTTTATACTTTAGCACAGCTATAACGAAAGGTAACTTATTATTTCCATTTTTATTATAAACATTTTCCCATGTTTCTATGTCATCTATAGAAGTACTGTATTAATAGTTACATAATACTCTATTAAGTAATAAACTACAACATACTTAATCCTATAGTTGGACATTTAGGTCACTGCGAATTTTTCCTACATTGTAGGTGGTATACTTAGCTTTTTGTCTTTTGCTGAATTATTCTAGAGTTCTTAATTTGAAAACAAGACTCCCTGATGTTCACTTCTGGTTAACAATCCCATTCTTAGGATGAAATCTAATGACTAGACTAAAGGGTATGGGCATATATTTTAGGGCTTCTGATATATATTGGATATATAGCCTAGTTATCTGTAGTATGCTCTAATTTTAATTCATCTAACCTAAGGTCTGTTTTTACATTTTGAGTAATTATTTATAAAGAAAGATTTTTATGGAACAGTAAGTAATGAGCCAATAATATGTCAGAAAAGGGAACCCAAACATGGTAAATTAAACCGGAAACTTTCAATTCTCTAAGAGTGTGGAAGTCCCTGTTTGTTTCAGGTGGCCCAGACTAAACAAAGGTGGAGATAACAAATGCTGTTCTGCCCCCACTACCTTCATCTGCATCACCTCTCATTACGGCTGGCAACTTAGACAACATGGTTATAAGGGTCTATTACAATCCATGTTTCATAAGCAAACAGAAGCCTCTGTACTCATCATGTAATGAGAAATATTTTTAACTTAGGTGAAAAAAAAACACACACAAACCCTTATTATTAATATCTCATCATTCTGTAATATTTATTTCTCCCATATTTTATTAGATGAAAAAGTTTCACTTTCTAAAACAAAGAACAGTGACAGCCTGGGAATCCTGATACCAAGAGCCTGCCCATTTGTGATTCATGGTCCCCACTGGTAAATCGCTAAATCACCACACAATCTTAAGCAACCTCTTCCATTACCAATTTCTCACTAACCAGAAAAAAAATTACCTATATATTTCCCTAATTTAGAAGCATCAAGAAAACAAAACAAAGTCTCAAAGAAAAGTGCCATCCAACTATGTGGAGGCCACGCTTATACCTACCTACTGTTTCAGTGGGAATCCCCTTCTTAAAAAGGGCATTCTAAGCTTCTGCCATAACTTACACCAGTCCTTCTGCCTCTGTTCAAGTCTTCTGTCTCAAGGATTAGCAACCTTCAACTGAGTGAATAAACTAAAATCACTTCACATACTCCACATCACTACCATCAGGTTTTCTCAACTTGAGATCCAAATATAACCACACATATCAAGTAACTTGTACCCAGCTAGCTGAGACATTATAAAGGATCATGTGCAGTGTGACAAAATTACATGTGTCCTTTCATTGATATTTCAAAAATTCCTAGAAGACCAAGTTAGGCCCTCTGAGGAAAAATAATAAAACTGCTTTTCATTCTTTTTCACAGTTTAATTAAAAAAAAATTTTTGGCAGATTCATAATTTGAGGATTTTAGAGGGAGAAAAAAAGGTTCTTGTAGTGCTTAAAAATTTGTGTCATTGAGGACATGTTTATGTATATGGCTCATATTCACTCAAACATTATCAATTAAATGCCTGACTCTAAGCACACACTTAACTGGTAACTAAGTGACACTGACTTCTATAGTTCTTCTACAGTTATGTATAAAATGATATGAACATCAGATACAGAACAGGCACGAACTATAACATAATACACAACCACAGGTGCAGATGGAAGCAAAGTCTAGCTGGCGTAGGTGCCCCACTCAGGAGCCCTGAGCTGCACATTACCTGTCGAGACACTGAGCCGCCAGACAGGCAGTTGTCAGAATCTCTTTGATGTGAGTCAGCCAGTTGGAGGCCTCCAATTTACTGAGCCATCGGTCCATGTTATGTGTTTGGTCATTACAAGCTTCCACGAGTTTGATTAAGCTATCCTGAAGAATGTGATACCTTTCAAAAACAAGAAAAGTTAAAAAATACTAACAGAAAATAGAATAATGAAGAAACCAAACCAAAAACTCAGTCTCCAATATGGATAAGAGCAAACACAGCTCAAAATACTATAAAAATACTTAACTTGCTATATAATAATTTGAAGGTTAAAGATTGAAAGACTAATATTAAGCATGATTGCAAAAATGCTTAAAATGCCTATGATGGTTAAGCTGTTCCTCTCTGGATAGATGAAACCCAGGTTGCATAACTGAATTATCTGACTGGAGAGAGGGCCAGAGTATTGCATCTTGTGAGAGGTCAAAAGACAGCACCACTGACAACTGCAGTCCTGTTCCCAGGGACTCATGGCTGGACAAGCACAGCAGCAGGTTTACCCAAGAAAGGCCAACCCACACCCCACTGTTATTAGCTCTACCTCCCACCCACCCACTCAGGAGGAGTTATAAACCACCAATCACAAGCATAAGCAAGAGACAGTATCAGAGGAGGTACAAAAATGAAGGGTACGGGGGAAATAAAATCCCTTTAGGTCTTTTTGAATTAGGAAAACAATTATCTGTAGTGTATCTTTTTAGTAAATTTGGTGACAGCTGATCTACAAGTAGAGAAGCAGACCTCCTGGTGATGAAATTTCAGAGCAAACCTAAGAGGAAATATACTTATTAAAATGCACTTGTGGGCCTCCACAGTAAGTTTTCTGCTTACCTTTAAAAACACAAGGTAATCCAGCCAATTTTTGACTCTAAAATGCAATTTTCATTTGGAAACCTGGTATTTTTGAACAGCTAAGGGCTCACCCACACTAGCTCCAGATAAAAGTCTACTACTGTCTGCTGAATTTTTTACCTCTCAATGGACTTATGAATCCTCCTCCACTGGGGATAATGAGCTTCTTGTTCAAAGCCGCCTCCTTTGGCTCTAGCTTGTTGAGCTACGTTTAGAGGCCGAGTGTCAATGATGTAGCCACGCTTTCCTGCCCTGAGGGTTGCATTTATCAGCTTCTCATCTTCTTTGCATCGTCTGCCATTTGTGCCAGTGAGTGGCTGACCACTTCGCATAATTACCTACAAGCACAATACAGTCCAAAATTTAATAGTAGCTGTTTTTAAAGTTTCTGAAAACAAATGAATTAGCTACATTAAGAGTGTTTTGAAAAAACAATTGTGCGTCACTTTGGAGATGGATCTGATCCTAAAACGAAGAAATATCTCTATGTATTGACAATAGTTAACAACTGCAAGACAAAGGTAAGACTTGCACTTTTACACAATTTTCCTTCCTACTATCTCAACATAAATTACTACTACTATTACTTCTATGACAAAATAAACTATAGTTCCCCTTTAAGATCAAATATTACAATTCATTTAGTCAATGAATTAATTATTCAGTAGGTCTGGACCTATAATTAAGATAATAATAATTGTTTGGAGGGTGGGGGGATGTGCTTGGGCTGTGGGATGGAAATCCTGTGAAATCAGATTATGATCATTATACAACTGCAGATGTGATAAATTCATTTGAGTAATAAAAAAAATAAAAATTAAAAAAATAAAATAAAACCTAGGGACAACCACTGTTACCAGTTTGGTACATACCTTTCTAGTCTTTTTTCATACTTAAATATGTACATATGTTCTGTTTAGAAGGGAAAGGAACATTCTGTGCTTTCTGCTTTAGAGCCTGTTTTCACATAATAACAAATCATGCACATATTGGCATCATTGGGAAATTTAAGTTAAATTGTTTCCTTTTCAGAGTTTTATCTATATTGTACATAATATATTAGTCAACCTCCCTTTAACATCTTGAAAAAATTTAGGGAAAAACCACCAGGAATCAACTTCAAAACATTTGTAAGGAAACAAACGAATAAACTGATGTTGGGGGGGGGAGATAATAATAATAATGGGGAGTTCCCGTTGTGGCGCAGTGGAAACAAATTCCACTAGGAACCACGAGGTTGTGGGTTCGATCCCTGGCCTCGCTTAGTGGGCTAAGGATCTGGCATTGCCATGGACTGTGGTGTAGGTCGCAGACATGGCTTGGATCTGGCATTGCTGTGACTGCAGCAAAGGCAGGTAGCTACAGTTCCGATTAGATCCCTAACCTGGGAACTTCTATACACCATGAGTGCAGCACTAAAAAGACAAAAGACAAAAAAAAAAAAAAAAAAAAAAAAGACAGTAATAATGGCCTATGTACAGTAAACTTTTGCTTCAACTACATAAACTTAGAATTGGCAGGTTTTATCAAGAAAAGGCACCAATGGCAAAACTTTTTTGAAGTTCATGCACTATTTAATTTTTGAAATTTTTATTGGAGTACAGTTGACTTAAAAAGTTGTGTTAGTTTCAGGTATATAGCAAAGCAAATCAGTTATAATTTCCATTCCTTTTCAGATTCTTTTCTCATAAAGGTTATTACACAGTATTGAGTAGATTTCCCTGTGGTACACAGTAGGCCCTTGTGTTCTCTTTTATGTATAGTAGTGTGTATATGTCAAGTTCATGCACTGTTATTCTTGTTTTGGGAATCATTTTCAATATCTTGAAAGCTATTTACATTTTATTTATTCTCCAGAGGGCTCCCATTCAGGATTCTAGGATAACCACTTGTCTCCAAAGTCCACCAACCATAGATTTTGAAAGGTTTGCTTTTGAAACTTTTCTCAAGAAATCACTATCTATTATACTGATCTCTTCCCTGAGTGAATGGTTTAGAAGTATTTCAGCCTCACCTCATAATGTATACTGTTATCTTAACTACCTTGAAATTTTTTTTTTCTTTTAAGGCTGCACCTGCAGCTTATGGAGGTTCCCAGGCTAGGGGTCCAAATGTAGCTGCAGCTGCTGGCCTATACCACAGTCACAGCAATGCCAGATCCCAGCCTTACCTGCCACCTGTGCCATAGCTTGTGGCAATGCCAGATCCTTAACCCACTGAGTGAAGCTGGGGATGGAACCTGCATCCTCACCGACACTATGCCAGGTTCTTAACCTGCTGAGCCACAACTCAAACTCCTACCTTGAAATTTAATATGATCAAGGAAGGTCTTCCAGAGGATGACAATGGCTAACTCAGACTGCACTTACCACGTAAATGGGCACAATAAGATATTTTAGATCAGTTACTAAAATGCTTTATGGTGAACTCCAGTGAAGAGAGGTATTACTGTGCAAGCAGGATAGATGATCTGATTTTTAGAAATCTCTTTATTCTAAATATCTATGTTTGACTCACTAAAGGGGGAAAGGAAGATGGAAGAAAGCTATAACTTATCTGCTAATTTACTATCAGATTCAAAATGAGAAGCAGAGTTCACTGACAGAAAATAAGGGAAGAGAAACACATTTAAGAAATAAATACACAGAATGCACTTGCCTATTCAATTCCTTACTCCCCTGTTTACTTAAAGTGTGACTAACGACATATGTCACTCTGCTCCCTTTTGATAATAAAAACAGCTGCTCAATTTACCTTCCGCAGGAAAATGTGGTGAGAATAATTAAACTATCATACAATTATTCTAGTCAGAGAAATTTATTTTTCTTCCTAAGACTGTTATTTTAAGTGTCAAATGAGTATTAGTTCCCTTGGTACAGAGTCCTGAAGATAAACCTGCCTGGGCTCTTCTAAGATTAAGCAGCATCATGGAAAGAATTCAAAGTCATAATCCTGATCACAGAAAACACCCTACTCCTGATTCCCTAAAGTTTAAATAAAAGTAAGTCCTAGCAGGAGAAACTAAACACTTCAATGAACAGGCACACACAAAGGGTGAACACAGACCCTCAAACCAAGTCTTTCAGTAGATCCAGCAGCAGTTGTTACTGTTCACTCACCATTCCATTTTTTTTATGATAATAGCTGAGCACTGGGAAGCGTCCTCCGTGCCGAAACATAGCTACCTTCCGAAGAGCTTCATCATCGATGGCTTTGGGCACTATGACAATTGGTGGGTAAGAGGGGCAGACAGCAAATTCCTTATTGACGTAGCTTAACCTCCATTCACTGGTCTGAAAAACACAAAATACTTCAAAGCTAAGCAAGTATCTCAATATTACAAAAAAATCTGAAAAATTTTAAAGGACTTTAGAGATTGATTTTCCTACAATGAAGAAGCCATCTCACAGGAATTTTAATAAGATACCTACCCCATACTTAAATACTTCCAGAGAAAAGGAGCTACATTCTTCAGTGCCTACAGTGCTAGGTGTCCCTAGTTCCTAGAAAGTTCTTCCTCGGATTGAGCAAAATTTACTGCTCTGTAACTTCCCCTATTGTTTTTCACTGTGATTTTAGCACAGCTTCCCTATTTCACACATAATCCTATGGAATATATGAAAGACAGTTGCTTCTCCCTTAGTCTTCTATTTTCCAAGTTAAATATATTAAGTTATTTATGAATATCGGGGCCAACATCATCTCATTCATCCTTTTCTGGGTACCATTTATGTTGTTAATGGTACTCTTAAGGTACAGCAACAGGAAGACCAATATGCCAGGTAATGCTTAATCAGAACAGAACTACTACCTACATAAAATCCCTTATTTACTTTTATTACTTAAAAAAGGAGAAAAATGTAGAAAGATTGCTAACATCTTTCCTAAACCTGTAACAACTTAAGACTATACTTATGAGTCAATGAAATAATTTCACTCAGTATGGTAAGGACCAAAAGTATACAGTATAAAATTATTGAATGTTTATTTCTAATATCAAAAATAAAAACCGGAGTTCCCGTCATGGCTCAGTGGTTAACAAATCCGACTAGGAACCATGAGGTTGTGGGTTCGATCCCTGGCCTTGCTCAGTGGGTTAAGGATCAGTGTTGCTGTGAGCTGTGGTATGGGTTGCAGAAGCAGCTCAGATCCCACGTTGCTGTGGTGTAGGCCGGCAGCTATAGCTCCAGTTAGACCCCAGCCTGGGAACCTCCATATGCCGTGGGAGCAGCCCTAGAAATGGCAAAAAGACAAAAAATAAATAAATAAAAACCACTTGAAGACTATAAAAAGCTTTGCATAGTGATTAAAAAAATAATGTGTGTGTAAATTTCAGTTATGGTCCTGAAAATCAGAGTTGGCCTAACATTACTGTCCATGGGTTGTACTGCCAGGAGGATAAACCAAAGGATGTTTGATATACTACAAGGAGTATTTAAAAAAAAAAAAAAAAGCCCTTTAACAAGATACAATATCATGCTTTTTAAATTTTTTTCACCAAAGTTATTCACATCATTAAAAGAGTTTCTAAAAAGATCCATTATTTTTTTAAAAAGGAAGCTACCTTGTTCCCTGATCAACCATGATCTCATTCCCTTTCCCCAGAAACAATCATTTTCAACTCTTGGCTATTTTTAAATTTTGCGTGTTTTTCACTATTAGGTATTACTTACCGATTTCCTAGAGAATGCTACGGTTCTTCACAGACCTGCATTGTCACTTCTGTCATATATTAAGTGTCCACACATGTTGGGCTTTCCATTCCACCCACTGGTATACAGTAAATCCATAGCTTTTAGAAAAAGCTTGGTATTTAGTAGGCCAAGTCTCCTACTCTCCTCTTCCCTCCTATTGTTCTTCAAGAGAAACTTGGTTCCTCTTGGTCCTTTGCTCTTTTATAAAACTTTTAATCAAATTCCATGTAAAAATCCACTGACGGTAATGACTTATAGATTGATTTGAAAACAATTAAGTTTTATAATATTTAATCTCCTTGTTTATGAGCCATGTCCCTCCACATTTAAAGCTTTCTTAATTTTTTCAGTAAAGTTCTAAAATTCTCTCAATAAACATCTTGCATATCTTTTCTTATATATACTCTTAGAAACCTTACATTTTTACTGCATTTCAGTTGTATGTCTTCAAAATTGTGGTTGGTATAGAGAAATGCCTACAATTTTAAGATTCTTTTAGTTTCCTATATAGACAAGCATATTATCAACAGCTAACAGCAACTGTGCTTCTTTCAATTTCAGTCCTTTATTTTTCCTTCTCGTCTTACTGAGATAGCTAGGAGTAGTGGGCATCTCTGTCTCACTCTTAAAGAGAACAATGAAAGATTAGTTTTTGTTTCTATAGCTACCCTTTATCAAGATTAAACAAATTCCCTTCAAATCCAACCCTGCTAAGAACTTTTATCTATCCAAATTCTCAACCATTATCTATTTCAATATTGTCTTTTTCTCTATTATCTTTTTCTTATTTAATAAATATTGGCTCTTCTCCCGTTACCAGCCACGCATGTATCTAACTTCTCTACCATTTTTTCCAACTTGTTTCTCTGTTCTCTGTCCTGAGTAATTACTTCAGATCTATATTCCAGATCACTAATTGTCTTTAGTTGTCTCTATCAGCTACTTAACCTTTACATCAAGTTATTCTTTTCCTTTTGGCTTTTTGTCTTTTTAGGGCTACACCCACGGCATATAGGCTAGGGGTCTAATCAGAGCTGTAGCTGCCGGCCTACACCAGAGCCACAGCAATGTCAGATCCAAGCCACGTCTGCGACCTAGACCACAGCTCACAGCAACGCCAGATACTTAACCCACTGAGGGAGGCCAGGGATCGAACCTGGAACCTCATGGTTCCTAGTCAGATTCGTTTCCACTGTGCCACAACAGGAACTCCAAGTTATTCTTTTCTTTTTAATCAACTTAATTGAGATTTTGTTATTTATATGAAAAACAAACTAGATCCATTTAGAGTACATGATTTCATGAGTAGTGACAGCTGTATACACCTCTGAAACAACACAATCAAAATAAACATTTCAATCACCTCCCACAAAAATCCCTTGTGTATTTTTGCAGTCCATACCTTCCTCTCCACACCTAACACTAGGAAATCACTAATCTGCTTTCGGTCACTTTTAGTGTCTTATCTAAGAAATCTTTGCCTAATCAAAGGTCATAAAGATTGCTTCCTGTGTTTTAAGAAGTTGTACACCTTTAGCTCTTATGCTTTGGTCTATAACACATTTTGGGTTAATTTTTATGGACTGTACAAAGAAAAGGTGTAGATCTTCAGTTGTTCCAATGCCATTAGTTGAAACTCTGGTTGAATCGCCAAGGTACCATTGGCATAAAGTGACCACAAATGGGAAAGTTTATTTCTTTATGTTTGGTCTTTTTTGTCTTTTTGGGGCCACACCTGCAGCATAGGAGGTTCCCAGGCTAGGAGTCAAATCAGAGCTACAGCTGCTGGCCTATGCCACAGGCATAACAACGCCAGATCCGAGCCATGTCTGCAACCTACACCACAGCTCATGGCAACACCGAATCTTAACCCACTAAGCAAGGCCAGGGATCAAACTGCAACCTCATGGTTCCTAGTTGGATTTGTTTCCGCTGCGCCACGACGGGAACTGGGAGAGTTTATTTCTAGACCTTCTATTCTGTTCCATGAATACATATGTGTACCCATATCCCAATGCCACATTCTCTTGATTACTGTAGCCTGATAGTAAGTTTTGAAATCAAGCAATGTAAACCTTCAGCTATTTTTTTTTTTCAAAGTTGCTTTGGCTATTTTAGTAACTTTACAGTTCCATGTAACTTTTAGTATAATCTTGGAAATTTCTACAAAAACATCTATTGGGCTTTTGATAGGAGTTGCACTGAATCAATAAATCAATTGGAAAGAATTAGCATCTTAAGGCGAGGTCAGCAAAACAAGCCAAGTTCAGGCCCCTGCTTGTTTTTGTAAATTCAAGCATATCTTGGAACTATTGCAAGTTGGTTCCAGGCCACTGCAATGAAGTGATTATTGCAATAAAGTGAGACAAATATTTTGGTTTCCCAGTGCATATAAATGTTTATACTACTAAGTGTGTAACAGCATTATGTCTTAAAAAATAAAAACATACATACCTTAATTTTAAAATATTTAAACAGTAAAAAAGGCCAACCATCATCTGAGCCTTTAGCAAGTCATAATCTTTCTACTGTGGAGGATATGAAATATTGTGAGAATTACTAAAATGTGACACAGAGCCATGAAGAAATAAGCAAATGCTGTTGGGAAAAAAGGCACTGGAAGACTTACTTGATGTTGGTTTGGCACAGACTTTCAATTTGTAAATAACGCAGCATCTGGGAAGCACTATAAGGTCAAGTGCAATATAGCAAGGTATGTCTATAAAATAATATTGAAACACAATACCACCCATTTACTGATGTATTATCTACTGCTGTTTTCATGCTGCAATAGCAGAATGGAGAGGCTGTAACAAAGACTTCATGACCGACAAAGCATAAAATATTTACTATCTGGTCCTTTACATAAGTCAGCCCTTTGCTTATCTTAACCATATTCTTTCAAACCATGAACATGGTATATCTCCCCATTTATTTAGATGTCCTTTAACTTCTCTCAGCAATGTTTTGTGTTTTCCAGTGTACAGATTCTGTCCTTCTAAGTATTTTATTCGAATAATTTTAGGATTGCTTGTGGCCAATACAATTAGTTTTTATATACTCATTTCATTCTTTCAAGTTATTCTGCTCACTTTTTCCCCTAGCTTAAGTTGGACCTTAGGTTGATGATTTTAGATCTTTTTTCTTTTATATTAATATGAGCACTTTACAAGTTGTACGTTTCTCTCTAAACATTGCTTTAGTTGTATTTTACAAATTTTGATTTATCATTCAGTTCAAAATATTTTCTAATTTCCTTTCTGATTTCATCTTTGATTCAGAGATTATTTACAAGTGTTTTTGTTTAATTTAGAAATACTCTGGGTAGGAGTTCCCATCATGGCACAGTGGAAACGAATCCAACTAGGAACCATAAGGTTGCGGGTTCGATCCCTGGCCTTGCTCACTTGGTTAAGGATCTGGCGTTGCCATGAGCTGTGGTGTAGGTCACAGACGCGGCTTGGATCCTATGTTGCTGTGGCTCTGGTATAGGCCAGCGGCTACAGCTCTGATTAGACCCCTGGCCTGGGAACCTCCATATGCCATGGGTGCAGCCCTAAAAGGACAAAAGACCAAAAAGAAAAAAAAAGAAAAGAAATACTCTGGGTAGTCCTCCATAGCTTAGTGTTATTGCTCTCTAATATAATTCCTTTGTGGTCAGAGATCATATTCCACATGGCTTTAATCCTTTTAAAGTTGAGATTTATTTAACACCCCAGCATATGTTCTCTCTTGGAAAACATACCATGTGCTGTGTTATATTGTCCCAAACTTTATTATTATAGAATGATGTTCTCTATTTGATAATATTCTACGTTTTGAAGTCTTTTTTTTAAATCCAGATTTAGTAAAAACTACTTCTGCTTTTTTTATACTTATTTTCATGGCACATTTTCCCTACCCATTTATTTTCTTTTTTTTTTTTTTTTTTTTTTTTTTTTTTTATTATTTTCCCACTGTACAGCAAGGGGGTCAGGTCATCCTTAGATGTATACATTGCAGTTACAGTTTTTTCCCCCACCCTTTCTTCTGTTGCAACATGAGTATCTAGACATAGTTCTCAATGCTATTCAGCAGGATACCCATTTATTTTCAATCAGATCCTACATTATGGTTGTGGCGAAGGCTGGCAGCTGTAGCTCTGATTTGACCCCTTGCCTGGGAACTCCCACATGCCACAGATGCTGCCTAAAAAGCAAAAAAAAAAAAAGAACAATGGTGGACCATTTGTCAATGACTACAGGCAACTGCAGGTAAGGGAAAAGAATGCTACTGGCATCTAGCGGCATGCCAGGGATACTGCCAAATATCCTAACATGCACAGGACAGCTTCTCACAACAAAGAATTATCCAGCCCAAACATCAGTAGTGCCAAACTGAGAAACCCTGCTTCAGGTGCTGAGTTCAGCGTTATGAGAAAAGGCTGACAATTAATCTACAGAAAAGAAAACTTGATGGGGACATAAAAGTTCTAATTTGAAGAATAGTTCATGGTAGAGGAATAAGACAATCTGAATAACGTAAGGCTATAACAGAAACATGGAGCCTAAGTACAGGTGAACTTCAGCTCAGTATTAGGACTGTCCCCACCTGGGACTTTATTGTGTGATTTTGCAAATTCTCTTGCACTACAGATTTCAAGCAGAAGCTGGACGACCACATCATGGACATGTTAGCACAGGGGGTTTCTGCACAGAATAGGAGACTGATTTGAATGCTGGCTTGTCGAATGTGTATTTAGACTGGTTCACCAGTGGTACTTAGCTGTAAGATAAATCATGGACAAGTCATCTGTACAGACATTTTGGGGTAACCAAGAAAGTCATCCAGACAGCTCCCTTCCTGATCAAATTCTGACTGCCATTTTCCACCTAGGAAGTAACTAAGGATTCCTCTAAGAGAGCCATGACACAGAAAAAAGCATCATGCATTTGAGAATATTTACTACACAGTTTTTAATGCTATAAAAACCTGAATATAAATGTAAACTCACAAACTATAAAAATTCTCCATACACAAGAATGTAAAATTCTTTCTTACTTACTTTGCTGCTATGGAAATCTCTGTTCTTTAAATTGCATGGCACCCTAGCCCCTACTTCTTAATCCTCCCAGGACATACTTACAATATTTACAGATGATGGAAGAAAAAAGCAGCAAAAAAATGAAGAGCAACAGCATCTATTTACTGGACAATTAGAAGTTCTTTCCTAGTAAGACACAGCCCATTGCTTTATTCAGGTATTTGTACTTTCCAGCCAGTTAGGAAAGAAGAGGAAGGAACACTCAAAGAAAGAAACAGATGTTTCTTTTTTAAAGCAAAAAAAAAACCTTTACAATCGTCCCAATCATAAGTAAAAGTGAGATAGAGAAAACTTGACTTTTTTAATCTGGCATTTATTATATCTTATTTCATATGTACTTAACAGTACAAATAAATATCAGGAAGGAAAAAAGTATTAATGAAAACTAAAACAAACAAAAAAATGGCTTCAGGAGGATGGGACAGTTGCCCACAGGCACCAAGCCAGGACAGTCAGTAGAAGGAGACAGTATGCAAAAAGTCCTGCTGCCTTTCAGATCCAGAAAAAACATCTGGATCGAGTAAACTGGTCTCAGTAACCCAAATTATAAAAACACAAAAATCACCTCTGGAAACAATTCGATACATAGCTCTCTAGTGCTCTCCTAGGTACACAGTGTATTCAGCACTTTTTTAGGATGGTCAGAACCTAATTACTATACATAAAGTTGTTTCTATGGGCATTTAAAACACCCCCAAATTAAAACCTGTCAGGACTATCTTTATGAAGATCTTAAGTGTTATCAGTAACTCCACTAGAAGAAAAGTCACTCATGCTGCAGCACTAGAACAAACTATGTAAATCTCTGAATGGCAGAGGCTTCAGCACTGAGAGCTATCTTTTAGGCATGGATAAGTCAAATGCACCTTATTACTTATCAGAAGGAAGTGATCATTTTCACAAGTAAAGTGTTGGGTTATTTCTTATTACCCATAGTCTCTCGAAAGTTACTTACAGCTGAAGAGTAGAGTTCAAACTCTTGCTCAGGAAGGAAAGAATGCCAGCCATCTTCTATCACTTCAAACATGGGCCGGTAAAAGAAAGGGTACATAAGAGTGATGGAGTCCAGGGTAGACAATGCCTGGGGGGAAAAGGAAATAAAGGAAAAAGGAACATACCACAGTTTTAAACGCCTTCTAACTGCCAAATTGGTATTAAACGAACATGCTCTAATAGTGATGGACACCCAAAATATTTCTCTAACATTGCATTTATCACTAAATACAGTTATACCTTCCTGAGGCTAATTCCTATGCCTTCAGCATCTAACAAGGTACCTGGCACATAACATACACTCAATGAACATGTGCTGAATGAACAAAAGAACAAAACTATGTGCACTCCTATTAATGAAAGAACTCCTCAGAGACTGGTTTTTGTTTTTGTTTTGTCTTTTTTGTATTTTCTAGGGCCGCACCTGTGGTATATGGAGATTCCCAGGCTAGGGGTCTAATCAGAGCTGTAGCTGCTGGCCTTCGCCAGAGCCATAGCAATGCGGGATCTGAGCTGCATCTGTGACCTACACCACAGCTCATGGCAACGCTGGATCTTTAACCCACTGAGCAAGGCTAGGGATCGAACCCGCAACCTGATGGTTCCTAGTCGGATTCGTTAACCACTGAGCCACAATGGGAACTCTGAGACTTATTTAATGAAGCCTAATAAAAAGGTCCAAATATTTCTGGGGATCAGAGAACAGGTTTTAGTTAGTTGGTAAGGCCTTGGCTCAAAATCCAGTTATTAACTATATAAACATATGTAAGTTATTTAATATGAGTATTTGTTAGCTGTAAGAGGTGATACAGCTGAGTAGCCAGAGTCAGACTGGAGTCAGAATGCTGGACTCAAATTCCAGCTGCCAGTGCAAGGGTGTATAAGTAATGTAAGCACTCCACACCTCACTTTCCTCATCTGTAAAATAGTAGAAATAACAGTATGTACTTCATAAGGCTGTTGGGGGCATTAAGAGAGAAAATGTATGCAACAGGGCTAGAACAGTGTCTGGACATAATAAACTCTAAAATAATTTTAGCTACTATATGCTCCACATATAGTCCATGAATGTTAAATCTCCTCCCTTGCTAGAGTGATATGCTTAGTATCACCATACCTTTATGCTACACTGACCCATTCTCAAGCCAAGGCAATAACCCTGTGGTCCCAAAACGAGCCTGTATTCATCTGAAGCACTTAAATTTTGGGTAACAACACCAGGTAAACCTGACTAGATGGAGGAACAGAGAAATGGAACATCCCCTGTCACCTGGCAGTTTCATCCTTCTGACAGGAGAGTTTTAGAAAGTATTTCCATGGCTAGAAAAAAAGGCACCAAAATCAATTAGCATAATTCAAGTTGCAGTAATTATGGAGACATTCAGCTGGAGCGGGAAGGGGCCCAATATGCTAATATCCCCAAACTCTCAGAATACAGCTACCTCCTTCTCAGTCACAGACAGATCAGGCTCACAAAAAACACACTGGACATGTAGTTTAGCAGTTTAACAAAAACATTCCCATCCAAAGTTATTCTTCCACCTATCCATAAATCATAAGCACAAAAAAGAAAACATGGAGAAGCATGGCTATATAGTCCATTACTCACTTCTCTATTGTCTCTGGCTGTTAAATGCACCAAACAGAAGCAGAAAGGCCAGCGTCCATGTCTGATCTAGGCCAGAGCTGTGACTGGTCAACAGAACCTTTATTTTATTTAATTTTTAAATATTACTTTATTTATTTAAAAGATACTCTTTGCAGTGTTAAATTTTTTCATCTTTACTGTGGTATAAATTGACAAAACTGCAAGCTATTTCAAGTGTATAATGTGATGACTTGATACACATACACGGGGTGAAAGGTTTTCCCCCATTGAGTTAATGAATACATCCATCACCTCACATATTTACCTTTTGTTTTGTTCATAAGAACATCTAAGTTCAACTCTCAACAAATTTCAATTGTATAATACAGACCACAGTCCACGTTATACATTAAATTCTCAGACGTTATTTTATAAGTGAATGTCTGTAACATTTATCGACCTCTCCCTATTTCACCCACCCACGCTTGGTAACCATTTTTCTACTCCCTGTGAGTTTGCTTTAAAAAAAAAAAAAAAAAAATCCACACATAAGTGATACCATTCAGTATTTGTCTTTCTTTACCTAGCTTATTTTACTTATTACAATGCTTTCCAGTTTTATCCATGCTGTTGTAAATGGAAGAATTGCTTTTTTACAGCTGAATAATATTCCCGTGTGTGTGTGTGTTCTGTGTGTAAATATCATTTTCTTTATCCATTCATCCATCAGCAGACATAGCTTCTTTCTATACCTTGGCTATTATGAATAATGCTGCAATGAGCATGAGAGTACAGATATCTCTCTACGGCAATGATTTTGCTTCCTTTGGATATAAACACAGAAGTGGGATTGCTGCATCATATGGTAGTTCTATTTTTAATTTCTTGAGGAACCTTTATACTGTTTCCCCTAGTGGCAGGTACAACCTTTTTTTTTTTAACTGAAGTATAGATGATTTACAGTATTGTATTAGTTTCAGATGTACGGCAAAGTGAATCAGTTATACTATACATATATCTATTCTTTTCCAGATTCTTTTCTCTTATAAGTTATTATAAAATATTGAGTATGGTTCCCTGCACTATACAGTAGGTCTTCATTGGTACAACCATTATTTTAAATGCAAGTCAGCAGCATTCTGGCAGGCAATACACATTCAGATTTAAGACTTGTCATGAGTATATTTCATGTCACTAGAGACAGAACTTTTCCTTTAAACACACTTGTGCTCAAAGACCTGAAATCATTTCAACCCTAAAAGGCAAATGAAACTACACACACAAAAAAATAGTTCATCAGACTTCTTGCTATAATTAGAAAACTGAGGACTTGCCAGTTACTCTTCCAATGGGATTCTATTTGTAGCGGCAGAATACATTTGGGTATATGAACTCCTAATGACAAAGAATAGCTCAACTACACTTGATAAGAAATTCACTTTTTATCTTTTTTTTTGTTTAATTTTGCTTTAGGGTATATGGAGGTTCCCAGGCTAGGGGTCAAATCAAAGCTACAGCTACCTGCCTATGCCATAGCTACAGTAAAACCAGATCCGAGCCGCGTCTGCAACCTACACCACAGCTCACGGCAACACCAGATCCTTAACCCAGTGAGCGAGGCCGGGATCGAACCCACAACCTCATGATTCCTAGTCAGATTCCTTTCTGCTGCACCACAACAGGAACTCCAAGAAATTCACTTATTACTCCCAAAATATAACAAGCTATATAGAGGGAGGGAGGAAACCTGGATGCCAGGAAAAGGCTAGAGACCAAGTTCACTATGGGTATTTACTTTGCTGTTTAAAAAAAAAAAAAAAATCAATAGAGCATTCACTTTCTAAGGTCAAATTACAAGAACGGCTCAGAATTTACAGCTTCTTTTCAGCCATAAGGGCTTCTATACAATCAGTCAGTTCCTATAGAGTTTTAGGTACTGTGTATAGCTAAGTAAACAACTGATTCCCGTCAGATGCTAACAAAGCTAAGTAAGTGCAATCAGAAAGTGGGGTAATAGGCTTTGCCTTGTGTCCCCACCACAGGCAACTTCAACTAATACCCACCAACCATCTTAAAGTTATGAAAGGGATAAGAAAAAAAATGTGGGCAAGTCAGTGAAGATCCAACCCCACAACCTGGGTGGGGGGAACAAAACATGTCAACTGAAGTGGGTGAGTGGGCTTCCCTGCCCAAAGAGCAGGACAGCAGTTCCATTTAGCAGCCTAGAAGCCACACTGCGTTTCTTACTCACGTCAGCAAATTTGGCCAAATCAACATTACTGTTATTTTCAAATGATGAATTTATATGACAAACAGTTCAGCTCATCTCATTTCCTTAAGTAAAATTCAGCAAAGGCAGAAAGAAAAGTGCTACATGCTATTTTCTCAGTACCATAATGGTTGTTCCTCTGTCTTTTTTTGGGGGGTCTGTTTAAAAGCCAAACAAAATCCTAGTTTCAGATTTACACCTTTCTGCCCCTTTTTAATAGTTAAGCCAATAGCCAAAAGCCCAGATAAGTCTCTCAAAGAAGGAAAAAAAAAAAATCAGTTTGTCTCTACAATTATCTAGAAACTACTATAAAGTTAACTGCTATAATTTAGTGGCAATGATTTAAAATAAGGCAATTTAAAATCTGAGAGTACACCAGAATAGTTGTTTAGAATGGGAAAGAAATGGTGTGAACTCCTCAATTTAAATGTTAAATTAGGAGTTCCCGTTGTTGCTCAGTGGTAACGAACCCAACTAGTATTCATGAGCATGTGGGTTTGATCCCTGGCCTCGCTCAGTAGGTTAAGGGTCCGGCACTGCCATGAGCTGTGGTGTAGGTCGCCGATGAAGCTTGGATCCTTCGTTGCTATGGCAGAGACATAGGCCTCACCTGCAGCTCCAACTCGACCCCTAGCCTGGGAACCTCCATATGTCATGGGTGCAGACCAAAAAAGCCATAAGTAAATAAATATATCAAATTATCCAAGTAAAATTTCTATTATTTGTAACCTGAACAGATATTCAATATTATGTAAATATAAAACAAACATCCTGTCTCAAGCAACTGTGATATATGAAAATTCAGATTAAAAACAAAAGACTAAAAACATTGGTGATAATTACTTACTTTACAAAAGAAGTAACTTTTTAAAAAGTCTTACCATTTATATACACACAATGAAATATTATTCAGCCTTAAAAGGGAAGGAAAACCTGTCACATGCTACAACACAGATGAACCCAGAAGCACAGGTAACATACAAAACTGTTATAAGTCAATAAAATCCTATTACAATCCTGTAACAATGACTCAGGTAATGCTTTTCCTTTTAGTCTTCAACGTTTGAGTTGAACATGACCAATCACCTAACAAAGAAACATAAGAGCTACATGGAATCTGGATATAAGTTTCTTCTTACGATTATTTATTTTCATCAGATTTTGCCTCCAAAATACTTACCTCAATGGAACTGGCTATATTCAAACATTCCTCCATTCCAGGAATATCCAACTGAATAATTCGAAAATCCTTACATTTTATGATGATGGTACCCAGTGGTCCCACAAACCTATAAAAAAAAATTACAATTTATGCTTAGGAACATACATATTACACTCCCAACTCAAAGTATATGATTATTTCTTCAAGAAAAGGAGTTTAGTTGTAATCACCACCGATACAGGCAGACCTAGTTTTACCGCACTTTATTGAACTTTGCAGATATTTAGTTTTTTGGGGGTTTTGTCTGTTTTTTGCTTTTTGCTTTTTAGGGCCGCACCTGTGGCATATGGAGGTTCCCAGGATAGGGGGCCAATCAGAGCTACAGCTGCCGGCCTATGCCACAGCCACACCAGACCCGAGCTGCATCTGCGACCTATACCATAGCTCACGGCAACGCTGGATCCTTACTTAACCCATTGGGCAAGGCCAGGGATAGAACCTGCAACCTCATGGTTCCTGCGCCACTTCAGGAACTCCTGTGTTTTGTTTTTTTTTGTTTTTTGTTGTTTTTTTGTTTTGTTTTTTTTAAAGATAAAACATCTGTGTCGACCCTGTGTCCAGCAAGTCTACTGGTGCCATTTTTCCAACAGCGTTTGCTCACTGCATCTCTGTTACATTTTGGTAATTCTTGCAGTATTTCAAAGTTTAATTATTATTATTATTACATTTGTTATGATGATCTGTATAAGTGACCTTTGATGTTACTATTGTAATTGTTTTGGGGCACCAGTAACTACACCATATAAGACAGCAAATTTAATTGATAAATGTGTGTCTTCTGACTGCTCCACCAACTAGCCATTTCCCCATCTCTCTCCCTCTCCCCAAGCCTCCCTATTCCCTTAGATACAACAATATTGAAATTAAGCCAATTAATCACTCTATAATGCCCTTGAAGAGCTCAAGTGAAAAGAAGAGTCACACATCTCACTTTAAAATCAAAACCTGGGGAGTTCCCATCCTGGCCCAGCAGTTAACAAACCCAATTAGCATCCATGAGGACACAGGTTCAATCCCTGGCCTCACTCAGTGGGTTAAGGATCCTGAATTGCTGTGGCTGTGGTATAGGTCGGCAGCTGTAGCTCCGATTCAACCCCTAGCCTGGGAACCTCCATGTGCTGTGGGTGCAGCCCTAAAAATACAAAAAGGCAAAAAAAAAACTAGAAATGATTAAGCATAGTGACAAGGCATGTCAGAGTGGAAAGAGGCCAAAAGTTAGGCCTCAGATGCCAAATAGTTAACAAGTTGTGAATACAAAGGAAAAGTACTTGAAGGAACATGCTACTCCAGTGGACACGTGAATAAGGAAGCAAAACAGCCTAATTAGATAATGGAGAAAGATGTAGTGGCCTGGATGGAAGACCAACTGGCTACAACATTCCCTTAAGTCAAAGCCTAATACAGAGAAAGGCCCCAACTCCCTAATTCTCTGAAGGCAGAAAGAGCTAAGAAAGCCATGAAAGAAAAGTTTGAAGCTAGCAGAGGTTAGTTCATGAGATTTAAGGAAGAGGCCATCTCCATAACATAAAAGTAAATGTGAAGCAGTGAGTGGTAATGTAGAAGATACAGCAAGTTATCCAAGAGATCTAGCTAAGATAATTCATGAAGGTAGCTACACAAGCAACACATATTAGCAAATTAAATCCAACAATATATAAAAAGGATAATGAGGAGTTTCTGTTGTGGCTCAGCAGAAACAAACCCAAGTATTATGAGGATGCGAGTTCAATCCCTGGCCTTGCTCAGTGGGTTAAAGATCTGGTGATGCCATGAGCTGTGGTATAAGTTGCAGATGTAGCTTGGATTCTTTGTGCTGTGTGCTGTGCCTGTAGCTGTAGCTCCAATGTGACCCCTAGCCTGGGAACTTCCATATGCTGTGGGCATGCTCCTAAAAAGCAAAAAAAAAAAAAAAAAAAAAAGAAGGAAAAAAAGAAATGCAAGGTTGGTTTAACCCTGGAAAATCAAAGTTATTCCCCATATTAACAAACTAAAACAGGAAGACCATATGCTCATCTCAACAGATATAGAAAACGCATCTGACAAAATCCAAAAGCTATTCATGATTTGAAAATAAAACAACCCAACTCGTACCAAACTAGGAACAGAAGGGAATTTCTGATAAAAGTATTTACAAAAACAAAACAAAACACAAAACCCTAATAGCATACTTAATGGTGAAAGACTGAATGCTTTCTAAGATCAAGAGTAACCAGGGAATTCCCATCATGGCACAGCGGAAACAAATCCAACTAGGAACCATGGGGTTTCAGGTTCGATCCCCGGCCTCGCTCAGTGGGTTAAGGAGTCAACGTTGCCATGAGCTGTGGTGTAGGTCGCAGACACAGCTCGGATCCCATGTTGCTGTGGCTCTGGTGTAGGCTGGCGGCTACAGCTCCAATTAGACCCCTAGCCTAGGAACCTTCATATGCCACGGGTGCCAGCCCTAAAAGGACAGAAGACCAAAAAAAAAAAAAAGGAGTAACCAAAGATGTTCACTCTCACCACTTCTTTTCAACTCTGTATTAACAACTCAGTCAGTGCTATAAGGCAGGAAAAAGAAATGAGTGTCATTCAGACTGAAACAGAAGTAGTGACACTGTCTTCAGTTGCAGATGACAGGACTGTCTATTTAGCCAATGAACATTACCAAAAAAAAAAAAAAAAACTATTAGAATAAGTAAATTTAGTAAGGATGCAGTATACAAGGTCAATATACAAAAATCAATACCATTTCTTACACTATTGCAATGATCTTTAAAATATCAAGGATTTTGTTTTTATTCAGCAACAGTGAGTCCAGCAGGAGATGACTGTCATTAAAAGATGGTTTGTTACTCATGGTTCCCAAGAGAGGGTGTAGCACACCATGTAGAACCAATGGGGAAATACCAGGGTCAGCTGGGAGGCAGAAGGAGCAAGGGGAAAGCATGAGCCAGAACCCTTATTGAGATAGTCTATGGAAAAGAATGAGCAAGACAAGGTAGGCAAGATTAGCAAGTTTAGGATTGGATAGTTTGAATAATTTTGTCGGATTCTGGTCTGTACAGGAAGTCTTGAGCATCCAGTACCTGGTCCTGAGGTGACTCAGGGCAAAGGAATAGTGGCCCTGACTACAGGAGCCTGAGAAAAGGAGGCAGATGAGAGGAATGGATTTAGGACTGGGTGGTTTGCATACCAAAGGCACACTTACAGGCAAATTATTTGTTATCTCTAGAAATTAGCTAACCTGAAAAGGGACATTCCCTCCCCAGGTCTGCAAGCCCTAAGATGACAATGCATCAAAAAACACAAAAAGTAAAAAAAAAAAAAAAAAAAAAATTAAAACAGCAAGCAATTAAAAATTGAAATTTTTAAAATATCACTTGAAAGAGCATCAAAAAATATAAACTATATGGGAGAAATTCTGACAAAAGATGTGAAAGAGCTATAAGTAAAAACTGTAACACAAAGCTGAAAGAAATTTTAGACCTGATAAGATAAATGGAGATTTGTTCATGAGTCAGAAGACTCAAGATATGAGATGTCAGAGTTCCCTGGTAGTTTGGCAGGTTAAGGATCCATAATTGTCATTGCTGAGAGTGGGTTCAATCCCCGGCCCAGGGACTGGGAACTTCTGTATGCAGTGGGCATGGCAAAGGAAGGAAGGAAGGAGGGAGGGAGGGAGGGGGGAGAGAGAGGGAAAGCAAGAAAGAGGAAGGAAGGAAGAGGGAGAGCGAAAGGAAGAAAGGAAGCAAGCAAGCATGGGAGAAAATCTTTGTGATCTTTGGTTAGGTAAAGACTTCTTAGATAAGATATCACAACCCCAATCTATAAAAGAACTAACAAATTGTACATCTTAAAAATTTTACAGGTTTGTTCTCTGAAAGACACAGTTAATGAAAAGACAAGCCACAGACAGAGAACATTTTCAAATCTTATATTCGATAAAGAACTTGTATCAGAATATACATTAAAAAAAAAACTCAATAAGAGAAAGAATTCTGGAAGATAGTGGAATAGGAAGTACTAGGAGTGTCTTCCCACCTAGACAACAACTGCACCAGCAGAATCTCTCTGATGTAACTATTTTGGAATTCCGAAGTCTATTAAAGGCTTTGCAACCTCAAGGGAAAGACTTGGATGATAAATTGTAGTTAATTTTGGATAAAGCCAGCAATTCAACTCTTAGCAAAATAGCAGCTACCTGTACCCCACTCCCAGTCTTGTGGCAGGCAGCTGTGTACATGTTCCCGGAGCAACGTGCACACAGCTTATGGAGCCAGGGTGTGCAAAAAGGACCCTATCCTCCAAATATCAGGGATCTGTGCTGTGATTGTTGACTGCTGATTCTGATCACAGAGGTGCAAAATGGTAGGCAGCCAGTGTTGCTGCAATTCCTCCCACGGTTGCAATCCACCTCCTCTCCTACAACCAGTGACTTCCAGTGGATTTTAAACACCAACTCTCTCCCCACTCCTCTTCATTTTTCACTTTCCCTTTACAGGACACAGACATAAAAGATCAGGACACACAAAAACAGCTTCAGGAGTTCCCATCATGGCTCAGTAGAAACAAGTCTGACTAGCATCCCTGGCCTCACTCAATGGATTAAGGCTCCAACATTGCCATGAGCTATGGTGTAGGCCACAGACATGGCTCAGATCATGCATTGCTATGGCTGTGGCATACACCAGCAGCTGTAGCTCTGATTCGACCCCTGGGGACCTTCATATGCCATGGGTGTGGCCCTAAAAAAAAAAAACAAAAAAAACTTGCATACATAGGGAAAATTAGTAAGTGACTGAGTACACACACCCAGGAAAAGGCTCAGAAAAGACCTGAGAAAACCTTTAATTTACACCTCAGGCTGAGGACTGCCACAGAGATATCCTACAACAATCAAAAAATCAAAAATACTTAACAAAATAATGCCCCCAAAACAAACTAAAAAACCGAGAAAATCCTGGAGATGGAGATGGGAGAGAATCTGATTTCTAGAGTTACCACATTATTAGATTGAAATGTCCAGTGTTGAACAACAAAAATCACAAGGCAGAGAAATAAATAGGAAATTATGATCCAATCAAAAGGTAAAAATAAATCAACAGAAACTGTCCCTGAAAAAGATCTAATGGCAGATGATATACTAGACAAAGACTTATTTAAAATAAGTCTTAAAGATGCTCAAAGAATGAAAGGAAGATTTGGAAAAAGTCAAGAATAATGTGGGAACAAAGAGAAATATCAATAAAGAGATAGAAAACCTAAAAAGAAACCAAAAAGAAATTCTGGAGCTGAGCAGTATTAAGAAGTGAAATGAAAAATTTACATGAAGGATTCAAAGGCAGATTTGAGTAGGCAGAAGAAAGAATCAGCAAACTTGAAGATAGGACAATGGATATTATCAAGCCTGAGGAACAGAAGAAAAATGATTAAAGAAAAGTGAACAGAGCCTAAGGGACCTGTGAGGTACCAACAAGCTGACTAAGACACACATAGTGGGAGTCCCCAGAAAGAGAAGAGCGAAAAGAACAGAGATATTTGAAAAAATGACAGCTGACAATTTCTCAAATTTGATGAAAGATATGAATATAAACATCCAAGAAGTTCAATGAACTCCAAGTAAGATGAACTCAAAGAGACCCACAGTAAGACACATTGTAATCAAACTTTCAGAAGACAAAGAGAAAATCTTTACAGCAGCAAGAGAGAAGCAAATTGTCACATACAAGGGCTCCACAAGGTAACAGGCAGATTTCTCATCAAAAACTTTGGAGGCCAAAAAGCAGTGGGCTGATATATTCAAAGTGCTAAAAGGAAAACCTGTCAACTAAAAATCCAATATCCAGCAAAACTGTCATTCAGAAGTGAGGGGAAAATTAAGACAATCCCAGATAAACAAAGGCTGAGGGAGTTTGTGACCACTAGACCTGCTCTGCAAGAAATGCTCAAGAGAGCATTCGCCTACAAGGTGAAATGAAAGGACACTAGACAGTAACTTGAAGCTGTATGAAGACATAAAGGTCTCAGAAAAGGTAAATTCCTGTATAGTATAGTGGGTTCAGCCCTAGCCTGGGAGCTCCACATGCCACAGGAACAAGCAAAAAAAAAAAAAAAAAAAAAAAAATTTCTCCAAAAGGTAAATACATGGGAAAATATAAAAGCTAGTATTACTGTAAGAATGGTTTATAACCACATTTTATTTTCTATATTTTCTATATGATTTAAGAGACTGATACATTTAACAGAATTATTAGATTATGTTTTCAGGCACAAATACATAATAATGTAATTTTATGACATCAGTGGACAGGTGTGGGGACAGAGCTGAAAGGAGAAAAGTTTTTTATGTTTTTGAAGTTAATCTGGTATAAATTCAAATTAGAATGTTATAATTTTAGAATGTTATACTTAATCCCCATGGTAACCACAAAGAAAATATATACACAACAGTAAATGAGAAAAAAAATTAAACATTTCATTACAATAAAATTAAGTATGCACAAAAAAGACCATAATGCAGGAAATGAAGGACAGAAAAGCTTTAAGGCATATAGAGAATAGCACAATGACCCAAGTCCCCCCTTATCAATAGTTACTTTAAATGTAAATAGATTAAACTCTCCAATCAAAAGACAGACATTGGTAGAATGAGTAAAAATATATGATCCAACTATATGCTATCTCACAAGAGATGCACTTGAGATACAAAGATGTAAACAGGTTCAAACTGAAGGAATGTAAAAAGATTTTTCAAGCAAATAGTAACCAAAAGACAGCAAGGATAGCTATACTAATATCAGACAAAATAGTCTATAAATCAAAAATGGTTATAAGAGACAAAGAAGGACATGATCTATTAATAGAAGGTTCCAACAGCAAGAAGGTATAATAATTATAAACATTTACATACCTAATGACAATCAAAATATATGAAGCAAAGCCTGACAGAAGTGAAGGGAAAAAAGACAATTCTACAATAACAGTCGGAGACTTTAATACCCCAGTTACATAATGGATAGAACAACCAGACAGATTTAAGTAAGCAAACAGAGGACATAACCAATACAATAAACTAACTAGATCTAACCAACATATACATGCTACCCAACAATAACAGAATAGACATTCTTCTCAAGGGCATATGGAACACTTTCCAGGATAAAAAAATCAAGTCTCAATAGATTTTAAAAGATATCATACCAAGTATCTTCTCTGAACACAGGATAAAATTAGAAATCAGTAACAAAAGGAAAAACTGAAAAATTCACCAAACTGTGGAAATTCATACACTTTTAAACAACCTGTGGATCAAAGAAGAAATCACAGGGGAAATTATAAAATAAAGACAAACAAATGAAAACGAAAACACATAGCAAAAAAAAAAAAGAAAGAAAGAAAGAAAAAGAAAAAAGCACAAACCATAAAGAACTGATGAATTTTGCATTAAAATTAAGGACTCCTGTTCAACAAGAGTTAACAAATAGGTGAGAGATGAGGAGAAGGTATTTGCAATGTCCAAATGAAGAATTAAAACCTAGAGAGTATACAAAGAACTGGAGCAAATCAACACCAGAAGGACAGCAAACTCAGTTTTTAAAAGTGGGCCAAGCTAATTCACAGGCACTTACGGATTTGCTAACAAGTAAGAGATACTTAAACTCACTGGTAATTAGAGAAATGTAAGTTAAAACAAAGGGATATCAGTTCACAATCATCAGATTGGCAAAAATTAAAAGGACAGTAATACCAAATGTTGGTAAGAATATGTTGGAATCAAGGACCGTGTGGGAGGGCAAAGTGGAACAGCCTTTTTGGAGCGCCAACTGGCATTACTTTGTGAACTGTGCATTTGTTTTCTGGCTCAATCCCATCTTAGGCACAATCTCAGAGAAACTCCTGCACAAGACTCTAATGGGACCTGAATGAGTATATTTACTAGCGATGTTTGTGATTGCAAGGAGTCAGAGTTACCTAAAGGGTCAGATAAGTAAACTGCTGCAGGCACTCGGGAATTCCACACCGCAGTCAGAAGCAGGGAAATAGGTGTACATTCAGCAAGGTGAAGAGATCTTAGAGAAAGAGTACTGAGTTAAACCGCTGAGAAAGAGAACAAGATCTATGACATAATCCTACTTGGGTAAATTAAACTCACATGCTCATGTGTATACACCTACACACAACAGGACTATGTATTTTACAGTGATATACATAACATCCAAGGACAAACAGCAGCACTTAACACAGTTGCCTGCGGGGATGGAAACAAACTGGAAAATGGGAGTGAAAACTAGGGCTGAAGAAGAATAAACTGAGAAAACCTTGTAATGAATCAACCACAAAAATGATGTCATCACCTTCTTTCTACCGTAAGAAGAAAAAGTAAATACAACCGTAAAACTTGTGTACAACCTTGTCTGCTGAAAGGATGGAGTGAAATTATGTGTGCAGTGTACATGAAAATATTCTCCAGGCTTGGAAAACACCATTCAAATCTAAGTTACTACTAGATATGCGAGGGGGTGTCTCCCTCATGTGACAGAATTGGGGTTGAGGGAGGTTAAGCAGCTCACCCAAGGGCACCTATCTCAGAAGAGGCAGAACTGAAGGAATCACCTTTAACACTGCTCTTCCTCTCCCACCCACTTAGAGTTCACCAGCAAGCATGAAAACCATATCCCAAACCTAACTGCTGCTGAACACACTACTACTGCTTCCACCTTTCATCTGAACTACTTGACAGTCTCCTAACTGGGTATGCAGCTTCCTCTATTGCCCCCTACAATCCATTTTCTGCTGGCGACCAGAATCCTCTAAAAGTCTACCGACTGCTACTTCCTTGCTTTCAACTCTTCAGGGCTTCCCACGAAAACCATCGCAATGGCATATAAGGCCCTCCACCCAGTTTCTGCTGTGCCCCTAGCCTCCCTGCACACTGGCCTCTTTGTTCTTCCTCATACACGCCTAGCAAGCTCCTGTCTCAAGTTTCGGCATTCACATGCCCTTTGGCTGAAATGCTCCTTCCTCCAATATTCGATATTCACGTTGCAGGCTTCCTCTCTCCATTCATTCAAAAGTCAGTGTCTTCTTGGACATTCTTTCTAAATATATGCTGCCTCCAGGCATTCCATATCCTCACATCTTCCTTTATTTTCCTTCCTGGCACTTATTACCCGACACCATTAGATATTTGTTGATTTATTTGAATATCCATCTCCTCCACTAGTACATCAGTTCCTCATCTGTCTCAGTCACCACTACATCTGCACAGTCCAGACAGTGCTCAGTACACAAAAACACACAGAAGTAACTCTTTTCAGAAATGGACAATTCAACAAACTCTGATCTGACCACCTAGCTCATGCTATTTCCATTACATCACGCTGCTTCCCAGGAAAAAGATAAATGTGTATTTTGTCATTTCTCCCCTAACAGAATAAAAGGTCCTTGTCTTATACATTTTTTTAAGCCCTACCAGGCCCAGCATGTAGTAAATGCTAGGTAAATACGATGAAATGAGAGAGTGAAAAGGCCTCATAAGAGGTAAAGAAGAAAGAAAAGAGTTGATGGCATGAAGCTCTAATATGTATTCTATAGCACCGCTGACCATTCAGTGGTTATTAATCTTTTTAATTTCCTATATGCCTATCTGCCCAAGCCACAGTTAGGAGTTTTGAAGGAGATGAAAATTAACCAAATTTGAAGTCCCAGCCTCAAAGAGCTAACATATATGTAACTATCAAAATGTAAATTGTAATATACACTTTTGAAAGAGATATAATTAAGGAGCTATGGATTTCAAGGAAAGGGAAATTACTTCTAGTTGAGGGATTAACAGAAGAACCTGTGAAGAGGTGGCACCTGAAACGGTTAAAATGAATATTGAAAGATGAGTAACAGCTGGATGATAGCCTATAAACCTCCTGAAAGACAAGAGCTATAGTTTATTCATTTTGGTGTCCTTAATGCTTCACAAAATGTCTGAAATGTAACAACATTCAATAAATGTTTAACAAATTTGGGAGGAGCAAGGCATTCCAGGCAGAAGGAAGAGAATGTCAGTAAAATACAGACATCAGAGAATGCAGGACAAGGATGAGCAAATAAATAAATAAATAGTGAGGACTGGCTGGTAAAAAGAGTTCAGGAAAGGGAATGGCAAGAAGTAGGTAGGGCCAGAATAAGGAGTGCCAGCAAGACAGACTAAGGGGTGTTGACATTATATGCAGGCAAGGAGAGAATATTAAAAACTTTTACACAGGAGAATGTGATTTCAGGAGTTCAGCAGGATCCCTCTGTTTGAAACCATAACTCTATCACCACTTCCTCATATAGTGTTTAACTTCTATTGTTAGATAGTATTTTCCCTTAAGGTGTACCCTCTCTAGGAATCTTAATATCCTAATTCTCCTGAGAGGTAATTGAAAAAGCTGATGTCAATCATTTATATCTTAGTGTAAATTGGATAACCAATTGACCTTCTTTGGGCTACATTAAGTACACAGAGCCTCTGGGAATTGTGATGATAAAAGATAACTTTATGACTCTGAGACACTACCCTGGAAGGACAGAGTGGGATGCAAAAAAGAGGTTAATTAATGCCTTGGTTTAAGAACCAATTGTGTTCTTTCCAAAAGCAGAACAAAGATAAATAGAAGACGTTATAATCTCCCATAATGGGAAGTGTTAAATTGATGACTTGGAAAATAAAAGTAAGGAGAAATATGATAAACTGAACATTTTTAAGAGGGGGGAAAGGTTTTGTGGCATTTATACTGAGTTGAGTTTTGCTCAGAAGTGGCAAGTAAAGATTTCACCAAAATCACATCAATCACAACTTCATGAACTATGATGGACAATTAATATTCAAGGAATATGATGGTGAAGAAGAAATTTTAAAAGAAAACGTTGCAAATCCACCCAAATAGTGGTATATACCAAAAATGGCAATCAGGATAAAAAAAAAAAACCACGTGATACCCCTGGGAATTCCAGTTAGATTTAACAGAAACCACATATCTCATTTGGATGGTTTTCTGCTTTCTAAAACTCAAATCCTCAATCTGGACTGGAGGGGGCTCGTTCTGCTGGCTGGTTGGGCGACAGGAGGCGAAGAAAACACTGGGGCACGTTCTCGCAGACGTGCACCTGACGACCCCACTTTCCCCGCAGAATAGGGAGGGGGTGGGGTAGGCACTCACCGCTTGTCGATGGCGTCGATGTTTGAATGGAGGAGCCACAGCTCCTCCGTGTTGTCCTGCCTGGACGACAGGATCAGGTGGTGACCAGTCAGACACAAGGTCCCCTCGACGGCCGGGTAGAAAGGCCGGTGCAGCACCACGTTGTCCACCCGCGGCGTCTTAATCAGCTCCGCAAACTCCATGTTCCCCAGCGGCCGGAGCCAGGGGACTGCCGAGTCCGGGAGGTGCGAGAAGGTTACACCGCCGCAGGGCTGAAGGGAACGACCCGGCACTGGGCAGGCCGGAGGGGCGGGAGCCGGGGCGGGGTGGCCGCGCCCCGCCCCAAGCCGGGGTAGGCGCGGCGAGGCCCCTGGCCACCGTCACTGGCCAGTGAAAGATCTGGGCTGGGCCAGGCCGAGCGTCTCTGCCACACCGCTCAGTCCCCGCCCCAGGCCGAGGACTCGTGTAGTGAGGACGCTCCGCGACAAACCCAACAGCTACCGCCGCACCTAGGGACCCGGCCCCGGGTGGGAAGGATGCAAGGAGGAGGAGGAGGCCGCCCTAGGGTCAGAGTCTAAAACTGAGACCCTAAGGACTCCTGGCGGAAGTAGCTGCTCGCAGCGGGAGCCTAGAGCAACTCCGGGCGGAAGCGGCGAGCTTGAAATTCATATGACAGGAAGTCAGACTCGGACGTCTGACCCCGCCTATGTCCTATGAAAATGCCTCCGGATATACAGCCGGAACTGAAGATTTGTGTTCCTAGTAGGAAAAAGCTCTTTGCCCGTATGCCCCCCACTGCATCCGCCACCCACACAAATATTTCGTAGGAGAAAAGGCCGAGGGAAAAGGGACGGTAAGAAGAGGTCCCTGATCTGCCTTCTTCCACTTGAGTAGTAATTCTTCAAGTAATCGTCTTCAGAGCGGAAGGCTGCTGTTAATTGTGACGATTTTCATCCATTCGCGGTGAAAAGGCGGCAGGTGGGATCGAACCGGTGATTATGACTCCAGAGACGCTCTAGGTGTAAGGGAGGGGCAAGGACGGATGCCGCAGGGGTTGTGACCTTGAACAAACACCTGTGAGAGGGGGGACCTAGGAAGAAATACATACAATACACAGAAAAGGAAGCGATGTCCTGTACGGAAGCTCCAGTGACTTCCAAAACACGGCTAATCTGTAGCGGCTCTTTCAATCTAGGTCTATGAAATCCAAGGCACTGGGCATTGTTCACCACTGCACTGTTTCGCCATTGAATACAATCCAACGAAACTACTTCCAGACGCCTAGATTATGCCAGGAAGCAACAGAGAAGGGAGACCGAGGAGAAATGATTTATAAAGCTTTTTTTTTTTTTCCTTGACTTGGAATTTTTGTTGTTTTCCCACTGTGTAGTTCATCATAGCAATTACCAGTTGTGGACGGGAAAATTTACTTACAAAATGAAAAATTAGGGAAAGTGTTATGGAGAAGTTAGAGTAAGATTTACAACCCGCATGAAGTGTAGCCAAGATAGCTGACGAGTTTGATGATGCCTACTAGAACTAAGGAAAAATTCTTTAGAAATTTCGTGACTTCTTCCTGAAAAAGAGCCTATGGAAAGAATATAATATCATTAATTTTTTTTTTATCTTTTTTTGCTATTTCTTGGGCCGCTTCCGCGGCATATGGAGGTTCCCAGGCTAGGGGTCCAATCGGAGCTGTAGCCACTGGCCTACGCCAGAGCCACAGCAACGCGGGATCCGAGCCGCGTCTGCAACCTACACCACAGCTCACGGCAACGCCGGATCGTTAACCCACTGAGCAAGGGCAGGTACCGAACCCGCAACCTCATGGTTCCTAGTCGGATTCGTTAACCACTGCGCCACGATGGGAACTCCGTAAATTTTAAAATGTTTAATATTCCATTAAGGCATAAACTCTTTTTGCCCACGAGAGAAAACTGTCAATATTATGCTGGACTGTAATAATGAAATACCGGAAACTATTAGAAAATGACATCTTCTCTGGGTTGAAACTTCAAGCATAGAAAGCCCTTGTGATCTGAAGAAAACATTCAATAATAGAGACTAAAGGAGGTAGGGAGCAAAATAGGTTAACTTACTATATGAGCAGTAGATGGCAGAGTTCAACAGTAATGGGATAGGCATTCGCTCTTAAGTGAAGCTGTAGTCAAGTAAGTTATAATCTGAACTCCTGGGTATAAGGGTCTCAGAGGATTCTGATAAACCAAATAAGATGATGGCATTTATAATGTACAGAAAACAGTCGACACCTTACAGATATGATTGTTATCATTTTATCTGATAATAAATGGCACTCATATGTAAACATTGAGGTGTTAACTAGCATGTCTTAAGTGCCAACTTGATCATCACCACTGTGGGGAATGGAGCATCTCAGCTGGAAAAGGCACTGCCTCTGTGCGCCATTGATGAGCAGCTGTTCTCCTTGAGCTTTGTAATATATGTTGACTGTACACAGCTGAAAGGAACTGATAACCTTGTTCCTTGCCTTTCTTGTGTTCTCCATCCTCTTCCTCCTTCAAGCAAATCAATCACTGAAATGTTGATCTTCTAACAGGTCTTGAATTCCCCCACTTCTCTCCATCCCCGAGGTCACTCCCATAGTTTGTACCATCATTTCTCACCTACTGTTACTTAACAGGAAAGCCTCTCAGCTGGTCACCTTTCCTGGAGTAGGGTTCTCCTCCAACTCACATTCCACTTGGGAGCTAAAGCCCTCTTTGCCGCTCTAAATTTCTCTTTTCTTTTCTTAACTCCAAATCCCTTTGTGATTTAGTTCCTTAGGCAGTGATCAGCATGGCAGACCTCACCTCTCCTACCAAGTCGAAGTGTAGAATAGGGACCAGCATCATCACTATTGCCCAGGAACTTTGTCAGAATTCAGAGCTACTGAATCAGAACCTACATTTTAATGTTTCCTAGATGATTTTTGTGCACATGAGAGTTTGAGAAACCACTCAAATCTGACTATTCTTTCCGTTTGGTATATACTTACCTTACTCCCAGTACCTTGTCCCTTGACCTGCTAATGCCTATAATCCTTCAGGTTTCATCTCAGGTGTCACTACCTTTGGGAAGCCTTCCCTGATTCCCCTCCAAATCTATGAGCTCCGCGCCATATAGGTTCCACAGCACCACATCAGAGTAATAATAATTGTTCACACTTGTGTTTACTCTGTGTTCCAGACATTATGTTAAATATTTTATGTGCATTGGCTCATGTAGTCCTTCCACAGGTCTCTGAGGTTGGTTATTATTCTCGGTTTACTGATGAGGAAACTGAGGCAGAGATCTTAATAATGTTTCCATGGCCAGACTGCAATATTGCAGTGGAATGAGGATTTGGACCCCAGCATTCAAGTGCAAACTCTGTGCTCTTCACCCCATGCTTCATGGCCACCCATCAGATCTGAGGCCATTTTGGTTACTCTCTCGGTTTTCCCCTCTTAATAAACTGAATTGAAATAGACTCTTTATGTGTCCATAACATTCCACTAGACAGTAAGCTCCTTAAGAGTGAGGACCATTTTTTGATTTCAGTATGCCCATCATCTAACTTAGCACCAACACATAGTAGCCACTCAAGATGTATTTTTCTAATAGAAACGCTATGTTGGAGTTCCCGTCGTGGCGCAGTGGTTAACGAATCCGACTAGGAACCATGAGGTTGTGGGTTCGATCCCTGCCCTTGCTCCGTGGGTTAAAACGATCCGGCGTTGCCGTGAGCTGTGGTGTAGGTTGCAGACGCGGCTCGGATCCCGAGTTGCTGTGGCTCTGGCGTAGGCCGGTGGCTACAGCTCCGATTCGACCCCTAGCCTGGGACCCTCCATATGCCGCGGGAGCAGCCCAAGAAATGGCAAAAAAAAAGACAAAAAAAAAAAAAAAAAAAAAGAAACGCTATGTTATTTAACTATTCCACCCCAACATCTCTTCCACCCCACAATCTGAGTGATTTTGGATATTGCAGATGTTCCTAGCAGCATTTTTATGAGGGTAGAAGAAAGATGGCATTATATTGTTCCCACCTTTCAGATGAGGAAGTTAAAGCAGATGAATAACTTCCCAGTGATAATGATATTGATCATTCTTTAGTTACTGTTTTGCAAATCACAAAATGTTTTCAAATAGGCTGTCACATAGAGCTCTCTCAATGACATGGTGAAACAGATAGGAGAGGTCCTGGTCCCTGCTCACAGAAAAACAGAGACTCAAAGGGTGCTGCTGCTAGCTTTTTTTTTTTAAAGGTTGCACCTTTGGCATATAGACGTTCCCAGGCTAGGGGTCAAATCAGATCTGCAGCTGCTGGCCTACACCACAGCCATAGCCACAGCAAAGCCAGATTCAAGCCATGTCTGCAACCTATCCCACAGCTTGCAGCAATGCTAGATCCTTAACCCACTGAGCAAGGCTGGGTGCAAACCTGCATCCTCATGGATACTATGTCAGGTTTCTAACCCACTGAGCCACAATGGGAACTCCTGATGTCCTTTCAATGACAAACCCAGCAGGGAAGCAGAAATTCAAAAGCAAAACTTCTAAGTCCAAAACCCAGTCCTTTGCCACTCTGCTAATTTGGATTAGATTTACTTTGCACTGCATTCGTCTGTTAAGATTCTGAGCTACGGGTGTCAGGAGATGATAGCCATTCTTGAGTAAGCAAAGGAGGGCTAAGATTTCACTGCACACAGCAACAAAAGGAAAGCTCTGGGGACAATGATGTGGTTAGTGGGTCTGTGTTCAGATGCTACATTTTTTTTTTCAGATGCTACATTCTAATAGCCACCTCCCTGCGTCTGTCACTGGAAGACTTCATTTTTTTGAGAGTAATCAGAAGAACAGGAACCCAGAACTTTAGAAAAAAAGGAACAAACTGGAAGGAAGACTCCTGCTGTTGCACATAAAATAAATCAACCCAAACATAATTGCTTAAAACTACATCTGGATGTTGAAAGCTAGAGCTGGAGGAGTGGGAGGAGGAGAGGCTGGTGCCGTGGGGGCTGCCCAGGCCTCTGCTTCTGCGCCTCACACTCTCTTCTTGGGAGTTAGTTCCATATTCCTGCCAGTACAGTTGTTACAGGAAAGAACAAATCTGACTCCATATTGGGATCTGTTTCTTTTACTTTAACCTTTGTATTCTATTGCTTTTGCTACAAGTTAAGAATGCTGCCTATAGCCTGAAATATACAGGAAAACCCATTCTCAAGGCTCTAGCCTTTAAAGGCATAACACTTTTCCATTCATATAGAGGTAAAAGGTTGCAGAAAAGCAAATAACATTTGCTTGATGGAAACAAACATTAAGCAACACACATTTAAGCTGATAGAGTGTTGTAGTGGAAGTGTGCTGGGTCCATAACCCAGAGGTTGATAGAATAAAACCACCCTCTGCTATGAGGTTTTATACTTGCTTCCTTTTTGCTAAACTTTCTTCCAACTAGGCTACAAGTACACAAACCAAATTGATTTCTAGATCTTCCAAGGTGATACACACACACACACACACACACACACACACACACACACGAGTATTACTCAGCTATAAAAAGAATGAAATAATGCCATTTGCATCAACATGAGTGGACCTAGAGATTATCACACCAAGTGAAGTAAATCAAAGACAAAGACAGATATCAGTAGTACCCGCTGTGGTACAGTGGGTTAAGAATTCAACTGTAGCAGCTCAGGTAGCTGAGAAGGTGTGGGTTCAATCCCCAGCCTGGTGTGGTGGGTTAAAAGATCTGGTGGTGCTGCAGCTGTAGTGTAGGTCACAGCTGTGGCTCAAATTCAGTCCCTGGCACAGGAACTGTGGATGGGAACATAAATTAAAAAAAAAAAAAAAAGACGGAGTTCCCGTCATGGCGCAGTGGTTAACGAATCCGACTAGGAACCATGAGGTTGCGGGTTCGGTCCCTGCCCTTGCTCCGTGGGTTAAGGATCTGGCGTTGCTGTGACCTGTGGTGTAGGTTGCAGACGCGGCTCAGATCCCGCGTTGCTGTGGCTCTGGTGTAGGCTGGTGGCTACAGCTCCGATTCAACCCCTAGCCTAGGAACCTCCATATGCCGCGGGAGCGGCCCTAGAAATGGCAAAAAAAAAAAAAAAAAGACAAACATCATATGATATCACTTATGTGTGGAATCTAAAATATGACACAAATGAACTTATTTACAAAACAGAAACAGGCTCATAGACATAGAACACAAACATGATAACCAAAAGGGCAAGTGGGGAGAGGGATACATTAGGAGTTTGGGATTAACAGATACACACCACTATACATAAAATAGACAAACAACAAAGACTTACTATAGCACATGGTATATTATATCTTGTAATAACCTATAATGGAAAATAATCTGAAAAACTATACATATACACAAATGTATATGTAACTAAATCACCTTGAAACATTGTAAATCCAACTATACTTCAATTTTTAAAAATTTCAAGAGCATCCATATTTAACCACTCTAAAAACACACATGCACATATACACACAGATTTATTCTCTTACAGTTCTGGAAGTCAGACATCTGAAGCCATTTTCACTGGGCTGAAATCAAGGTATTTGCTGGCAGGGCCATACTCTCTCCAGAGGCTCTGAGGGCAGGGGGAAGGTTTCCTTGCCTTTCCATCTTTTGGGGCTGTGCTTCTTGGCTCGTGGATCCTACCATCATCTTCAAAGCATCTTGCACAGTAGCCACATTGCCTTCTTCCTCTGGAGTCAACATTTCCTCTGCCCCTCTTAAAAGGATCTTACCCCCCTTTGGTCTTCTTAGGGCCATACCCATGGCATATGGAAGTTCCCAGGCTACGGGTCAAATCAGAGATGCAGCTGAGGCCAATGCCACAGCCACAGGAACACCAGATTCGAGCTGCTTTCACAGCCTATGCCACAGCTTGCGTCAACATGTGGATCCTTAACCCACTGAGCAAGGCCAGGGATCAAACCCACATCTTCAAGAATACTAGTTGGGTTCTTAACCTGATGAGCCACAATAGGAACTCCTTATGAGGATATTTATGATTGATTTTAGAGCCCACCCATATAAGCCAGGATAATTTCCTCATCTCAAGATCTTTAGCATTGATTAATGTGGGTTCAAAATTGGCCCCCATACTCAGAGGGCAAGGAGAGACCAAAGAAAAGAGGCAGTCCATCCCAGACTGGAGGGTGGCAGGTGTAATAGGCAAAGGAACTTACATAGGAGGCTTGTCTTGGGCAACCACAGAGGAGCAGATCTTTGCATCCACTTGCCAGGTAAAGTTCACATAGAAGACTTACCTGGGTTCAGTCATGTATACCATTCAGATGGTCTCACAAACATGTTACTCTCTCTCAAGGCTCCATCCTTGAAGATGGCACCCACTGAGGGAATGACAGGCAGAACTACATGCCAGGGACAGGGGAGAGGGTGAAACGCATCCAATTGGCTGGGTCCAGCTTCGGGGATCCTGGTGGCCGTGTCCTCTTCGTGACTTCCTCCAACAATCACATCTGCAGTCTCTTTCGCCATATAAGGTAACATTTGCCAGAACCTGGGGTGAGGAGCTGATTTCTTTGGATCCATTATTCAGCCTACGACACACATTATTTTCTCTAATCCTCAAAACAAGATTGCAAGATGATTTGTATTCGCCCCGTTTTTCAGATAAAGGAACCGAGACTCAAAGAGGTTCAAATGATTTGTTACAGACCACGCAGCTGGTCAAGGAGTTAGGATTTGAACCCAAGACCATCTGATTCTCTTTCCCCTTCATCAGATTAAACTAATGCCTGTCAAAGAAAGCCTACTGGTCACAGCTCACAAAACGTCCATGTGAAGCCATTCTTAGTTCCTTCCCCAGATGCAGGTGAGAAGTCCAGCCTCTGAATATGAGAGGGTTATTTGGAAGACAGAATATAAACAGAGATTAAGTCAGGTCTTTGTCAAATCCTTGGAACACCTTGAGTAGACATAGATGATTGCAAACAGCCCTCCAGGCCCATTCTTTTTTTTTTTTTTTGTCTTTTTTTGGCCTTTTTTGTGGCCACTCCCACAGCATATGGAGGTTCCCAGGCTAGGGGTTGAATCGGAGCTGTAGCTGCTGGCCTATGCCAGAGCCACAGCAACGCAGGAACCGAGCAGAGTCTGCAACCTACACCACAGCTCACGGCAACGCCGAATCACTTAACCCACTGAGCAAGGCCAGGGATTGAACCCGCAGCCTCATGGTTCCTAGTCAGATTCGCTAACCACTGCACCATGACCGGAACTCCATCCAGGCCCATTCTTAAGATAAGAGCAACTACTTAAACTTGGAGCCCTCACTGTGGTTCTTTTTAAGTCAAAAAGATTATTTAGGGACAACGTCTAGGCAAGGTCTTGAAGATGGCTTTAAAAAGCCATTTCCTGGGGCTGTTAACTAACCTTATTCTGGCAGTCATCTCCCAGTATAGACATGCATCAAATCGCCACATTGTACATAAACTTCCGTATGTTATATGTCAATACTATCTCAATAAAACTGAGGGTGAAGCCATCTCCTTGTAAGATGAAGTCTCTGAAGCTGCTATTACTCAGCCAAGCACAGAAATGGGAAAGGGAGGGAGAGCAAAGAACTAATGTAAATGTGACTATAAAAGCCGTCAGAAGTATGTAATTATTGGAATGTCTCTAAGTTAGAACTATGGAAACACTATGACAAATGGTCTCTGATATCAGCAAGGTGAAGGTAAATAAACACGGGAATCTTTTGCAGAGAGAGGCAGACAATAAGGAATATCCAGGCTCCAGTGAAGGAAAAAAGGAAAAATAGAATATTGAACTCCTATCACATGGATATAACTTACTTATAATATTTAGGTTGTAATTAAATAGTGTTCTAAAAAGGATAGAGGGTAAACTTTTCTATTCCAATCCAAGGGTAAGAAGGGCTTTCAAGGTTGGCTATTTTGGGAGTTCCCGTCGTGGTGCAGCAGAAATGAATCCCATTAGGAGCCATGAGGTTGCAGGTTCAATCCCTGGCCTCTCTCAATGGGTTAAGGATCTGGACTTGCTGTGAGCTGTAGTGCAGGTCATAGACGCAGCTCAGATCTGGTGTTGCTATGGCTGTGCTGTAGGTCAGCAGCTATAGCTCCGATTCAACCCCTAGCCTGGGACCCTCCATGTGCTGCAGTTGCAGCCCTAAAAAAAAAAGTTTGGATATTTTAACCTTTACATAGACGATAATCTTCATTTAGTGTTTTCTCATTTCTAAAATGTTTATGCATTGTAATTTAACTCTTTCTATAACAAAATAACCCCTGAGTTCTAGAAAACGGCTTATTTATTTTTATACTTACATATAATATATTTATATATTTGATATTTCAAAGAATTAGGACAACTCAAAACTGGTAGGAATGGGATTCATTCCAGCTTCTGAGTTTCTGTGTTATTAGATGGGGTTGCCCAAACTCAGTCCAAAACCCTAAAATCTATCCATCATCCTAATCGCCCATCTTTATTCAGGCTCCACCTTCCTGGAAGAGTCAGGCATAAAATAGTGAAGAACAAAACGTAGATCCTCACTGATGAAGCTTCATTAAATGAAAAGCACATTAAATGCACAGAGTAAAGCACTATTAAAAAAAAAAGAATAAAGGTCATTTAGAACCATTTGTATCAAAAAGAATCAGGATGGGGTAGGTAGCAGACATTAACCAAAACTATGAAAACCATCTGTTATTTACTTGATATTTGCTTTTGTGTAACACTTCATCCCCAAAGCTGAACTTACAAACTTCCTGAAACACTCAGTGCCATTTTCCATTGTTCCTTTCCTTTCATGTCGTTTGAATCTACAGAAAAAAATGTTACCTTACCTCAAACTAATCACAAACATAACTTCTGGATGAAATAAAGCTCTAAGTGTAAAAGCAAAACAAAATAAAACCATCACCTTCCATTTTTAGCAGCATGGCAGACTACAAGTCCAATTAACACTTTTTGTGTAAAATGCCTGTTAATTATTTTTAAAACCACAAATATTTTAAAATATTTTTTTAAAAACCCAACATGTTATTAAATGCATAGCTGGCCTGGCAAAAAAAAGTAAAAGAAGATTCTTAAAGACCTAAAATAACAGGAATCATGAGTTCAGAATGTGAGCAAGGATACAGAAGCAGTTACTGCCCAAGGAATGTCTTGGCATTCCATGGTGGCTCAGTGGGTTAAAGATCTGGCATTGTCACTGCTGTGGCTCTGGTTACCACAGTGGCACAGGTTTGATCCCCAGGAACTTAAGCATGCTGCAGCGTGTCCAAAAATTAAAACAAAGAAGCAAAGGACGATCTGGGACCTGGAGTTTCCATTTAATAGTTCAGTGCCCCACATGTGGGCAGCCTACCACCTGAAGACATTTGTTATGCAGGACTTTAAAAGCTGCGCTTTAGGAGTTCCCGTTGTGGCGCAGTGGTTAATGAATCCGACTAGGAACCATGAGGTTGCGGGTTCGATCCCTGCCCTTTCTCAGTGGGGTAAGGATCTGGCGTTGCCGTGAGCTGTGGTGTAGGTTGCAGACGCGGCTCGGATCCCGCGTTGCTGTGGCGTAGGCCGGCGGCTTCAGCTCCAATTGGACCCTTGACCTGGGAACCTCCATATGCCATGGGAGCAGCCCAAGAAATGGCAAAAAGACAAAAAAAAAAAAAAAAAAAAAAAAGAAAGAAAGAAAAGAAAAGCTGCGCTTTATTGGGTAACCCAGGAAAAAATATCCTTCCTTTCATAAGGAGATAGTAAGGAAACTTGTCTCTCTTGACCTTACCACTGAGTGAAGGGGAGGCAAATATATTAAAGAATTTGCACTTCACCCTCACACAGGTTTAGGGCCAGAATATATACTGAGAATCCTGGGGAAAACAAACTGATAAATAAGACATTCTGGATTGCTCCTATAACAGGTACCTACAAAAGCAAATGTAAATATTCGCTCACAGAACACACCTCAGACTGAATTCAAGGCATAGTTACAGATGGTTCCATGAGACACAGTCTCACAATACAATTTATAAGACACAAGAGGAAACCAAGTCACAATAGCAGAAGTGAGGAGAAAGAAGAAATAGTAGACACATTCAAGAAAGACTGAAGGTATTGCAAAAGAAAGTAAAACAAATATTTTAATACATTTACAGAAATAAAAGGAAGTGTTAGAAGTAGACTTTGGAATATCAAATAAGAGAATTTTTCAAGCCTTATCAACAATAACTTAGATCTGCTGTAATCTGTGTTTAACAAGTAGCGCCTAGAAAACTACAGAGCATCTACTCAGTTGACTGCAAAGGCATGCTAAGATCTGTCCACAAAGTCTTAATTAATACTCAGACCAATATAACATTTTACATGCAATCACTTTTGCAAACAACCTAATGTAAACAACTTAATTCTGCCTTAAAAATCCATCTCCCAAGAGCCTCAGGTAATCTGTTATTTGACCGTCTACTACACATACCACAAAATTTTAACAAGGCTCAATTCTGTTGCTCCTTCGTTTTTAACATATTTGGAAGTCCGACAGAGATCAACCAATACTCAGAGCCTGACTCTCTAGACAATTCTGTACTAGGGGACATTTTGGCAGCATGACAGAAGGTCTTTGTGCCTTTGACTTTCTTACCTGAGAGGCCATTACAAACCAGAGTCCAAGTTATTGCAGTGATCAGGAACCACTGAGTTGCCACTTGTCAAAACTCCTACAGGTGGCCATGAGATTGTCGAAGCTGAAGATGAGTAGATGACAGTTCATCATAGGCTGCTGCTACTTTTTATGCATTTGATAAGGACTTTAAAAATAGATTCTGCTGCATCTATAGAACACTTCTCTCAACAACATACTGTACATTCTTCCCAAAGGCACATAGAATATTCTCCAGAAAAGACTAAAGATTAGACCATAAAACAGACCTTAATAAATTTAAAATGATTGAGATAAATATGTTCTCTGGCCAAAATGGAATTAAATTAGAAATCAATAACAGAAAGAAATTTGGGAAACTCATAAAAGATGTGAAAATTAAACTACACAATCCTAAATAACCAATAGGTCAAAGTATAAATAAAAATAAAAATTTTTAAATATTTTGATACAAAATGAAAATGGAAAATCCATGGAAAATGGATTTTGAGATGCATGAAAACTCATGCAGCTAAGGCAACACCTGAAGGAAAATATATAGCTGTAAATACCTATGTGAATAAAGAACAGATCTCAAATCAATAACCTAACCTTCCATTCTAAGACAATGGTGAAAAAGGCAAATTCAATACAGCTCCTATTTTGATGGTTTCTGAGAGTTACAAAGAACATAAATAAGATAAAGAATCTCAAAGACACCCCAAACAGCGAAAAAGTTTTAGAAATTATGCCAAAACAACTAATGCTTTAAACATGCTGGCCCTGTAAGAAAAACTCTTTGGCCACAGTAAATAAAATATGCAATTTGCCTGAGAGTCTGCAAACTGTATACTGTAACCACCTATATGCATATTTCAAATAGTTTAAAGAAATCAATCTTCTAGAGACTGAGCATCCAATAGTCTCTTTTTTGGAAAGGAAGATTTCCAAAAAGAAGATTTTTAAAAAGTTAACATAGTTGGAATTCCCGTCGTGGCACAGTGGTTAACGAATCCAACTAGGAACCATGAGGTTGCGGGTTCGATCCCTGCCCTTGCTCAGTGGGTTAAGGATCCGGCGTTGCCATGAGCTGTGGTGTAGGTTGCAGACGCGGCTCGGATCCCGAGTTGCTGTGGCTCTGGTGTAGGCCGGTGGCTACAGCTCCGATTCGGCCCCTAGCCTGGGAACCTCCGTATGCCGCGGGAGCAGCCCTAGAAAAGTCAAAAAAGATGAAAAAAAGACAAAAGAAAATAGAATAAAAAGAATATCAATACCTACATATATATGTACAATCAATTCACATTGCTGTACACCTGAAGCTAACATAATATTGTAACCATACTTTAGTAAAACTATAGTTCAATAAAATTTTTTAAAACTATAGAATAAAATGAAAAAACACTAATAAATCTTTCAGTCCATTAACAGAATATCTTTCATTTATTTGTGTTCTCTTTAAGTTCTTCCATCGCTGTTTTAGTTTTCAGTGTACAAGTCTTCCCCCTTCTTGGTTAAGTTTATTTCTAGGGTTTTTAATTGTGATTTTTTTTGGGGGGGGGGGGGTCTTTGCCATTTCTTGGGCCGCTCCCACGGCATATGGAGGTTCCCAGGCTAGGGGTCCAATCGGAGCTGTAGCCACCGGCCTACACCAGAGCCACAGCAACGCGGGATCCGAGCCGCGTCTGCAACCTACACCACAGCTCGCTGCAACGCTGGGTCGTTAACCCACTGAGCAAGGGGCAGGGATCGAACCCGCAACCTCATGGTTCCTAGTCGGATTTGCTAGCCACTGCGCCATGACCGGAACTCCTATTTCTAGGGTTTTTAAAAATGCTATTGTATGAGTTCCTATTATGGCTCAGCAGTAATAAAGCCAACTAGAATCCATAACCATAAGGATGTGGGTTTGATCCCTGGCCTCACCCAGTGGGTTAAGAATCAGGCATTGCTGTGAGCTGTGATGTAGGTTGAAGACGCAGCTCAGATGCTGCATTACTGTGGCTGTGGCATAGGCCGGCGGCTACAGCTCTTATTAGACCCCTAGCCTGGGAACCTCCATATGCCTTGGGTGCAGCCCTTAAAAAAAAAAAAAAAAAAAAGCTAATGCAAATGGGATTGTTTATTAAAGAGAAGCAGAGCTGCTTCAGTCTGTGGATGGATGCAAAAACCAGGACTCTAGGGGGTGGGCTCCCTGCTCTCATATAATCCATCTGCAGGTAGCCACAGACTAATCAGACTGCAGTGTACAGGTCTGGGCCCAAATTCCCTTCTGCCTTTACAAGGACTTCTCTCCACTTGTTCCAACATCAAGGCCCCCACTCTCAGGCTTCTTGAAAGGGTCATAGCAGAAGCCCTTGGAAGCAGAGTGCTGTCAGATGTCCCAAGGCTGCAGGGTGGGTAAGCCCTGGGCTCTGGAGTCAGACTGTCCAGTTCCAATCAAGCTCTGCCACCTGTGATCTGGGCAAGTTACTGAATCTCTCCAGACCAGGGTTTCTTCATCTGTAAAGTGGGGCTGGTAGTTATAACAGTCTCTGCCTTTTAAGATTGAGGGGAAGTGAGGAGGAAAGGCTGGGGAGTTATCATTTCAAGGGTACAGAGTTTCAGTTTTGCAAGATGAGAAAGTTCTGGAGAAGCAAGGTGGTGATGGCTGGAGGACAATCTGAGTGTACTTAGTGCCATGGAACCAGACACTTGCAATGGCTCAGCTGGCAGGTTCTATGTTATGTGTATATTGCCACAGTTTAACATAATTTATAAAAAAGAAAAAAGCTGGGGGGAGATCTCAAGAGTTCTCATGCTGTGTTTTAAAATTTTTTGCCGAGATACAATTGAATATGAGATTGTACTAGCTTTAGATGTACGGTAAAATGATTTTATTATGTGTATATATTATGAAATGATCACAAGAAGACAAGTTAACACCCATTACCAGAGTTACAAGTTTTTTTCTTGTGATGAGAACCTTTCAGTTCTACTCTCTTAGCAACTTTCAAATGTGAAAAAGAGTACTGTTAACCACAGTCACGCTGCTATAGCTCACATGCCCAGTACTTATTTATCCTATAACTGGAACTGTTTTAAAGTTTGAACACAACCAAAACCCCCAAGCTTGTATCATGTAGAATGACACAGGGGGCGTTAAGACCCACTCCTCTGTCTCTGCCATCACAGGTTATCATGGTTTATTTTGAATCCGCTCTTTCAGCAAGTGTTGGAAACAGTTGCTGCATAAGAACAAAACTCCCAGCTCTCAGTGTTTCTGAGTCAAATGGAACTAACCCTGGAAGGAAAAGGCAGGAACCTAAGTCCACAAAGCAGCAACTTTTGCACAACAAGGAGTTCTCTACACACCCTTCCAGATAGAATGCAATTATTAGCGGATAAATAACAAAGTGCACCAAAGCGAAGCTCACCTGTGCATTAATAAAACACGTCATATTTGCCAGAAGCTGTTTAGATGGGCCAACAGCAAGATGTTACTTAACGGAGTATTTGTCACTGATGTTATTCAGAATGGCTGGCACGTGGTGATCTAACAAAATGAAGTGACTTTTAGTCAGTATTACTGTGTTGAATTCTCTACAAACCGCGTGTCTCCTACTGTCTGCACCAGGGCAGGCTGCTCCCACACCTCTGCCCTTTGTTTTCGGCTGGTCACAGCCGAAAGGTTGTGCAAAGGTACCCATTTGGATTCATTTAAACTAACAGTATGGAAGTTAAGTGGTTTTATTTTAGGTAAAGGACCTCTCACGGGGAAGGGGTAAAAGACTGGAAAGTCGGCTAACTCCCTTTTCTCAGAAAGAGTTTTGAATTTTTAGAGCATGTTTTACAAACTGAGAATTGGGTGGGAATCACCGACAACAGCCTTTTCAGGTTCCAGGAGAGTGTTTGGCGCGCCCTCTGGTGGACATCGTGAAAATAGAACGATTAGCTCCTGTAGAAATCACTAGCTTACCTTTACTAGTTTATTAAGGGCCTCTAAGCTTCCGTCTAAGCCATTTGGGTTCACAATGTCATCCTTACAACTGACCTAAATTAGACATCTGATTCCAGTTTTACTGGCTATGGAACTAACTCCTAGAGAGGCTAAGTAAATTAACCACAGCTACTCAGCTCTCAAGAGGCAAAGCTAGGATTGAACCTGGTTGGTCTCATCCCATAGCCCAAGCTCTTGTTCACCATGGACTGACTCACTACCAGCTTCACATCTGAGAGCCTGGGGGCTTGAGGAGTGCCTACCGCAAACTGTGCTTCCAGAACGATAGTTACTTGCACAACTGTGGTAGTTTTTGATGTACACTTCAAGGTTGTTATTTGCTCTCAGAAAATCACTGTGGGAATACCCGTTGTGGCCCAGAGGGTTAAGAACTCGACTAATATCTATGAGGATGCGGGTTTGATCCCTTGCCTAACTCAGTGGGTTAAGGATGTAGCGTTGATGCAAGCTTCAGGGTAGGTCACAGATGCAGCTCAGATATGGTGTTGCTGTAATTGTGGCCAGTCAGCAGCTGCAGCTCAGATTCTACCCCTGACCCAGGAACTTCTATATGCCACAGGTGCGTCTCTAAAAAAATAAAAGAAAAAAATAGAGCATGTTTTAGAAACCAAGAATGGGGTGGGAATACTGACAACAGCTTTTTCAGGTTCCAGAAGAGTGTTTGGCGCGCCCTCTGGCGGACATTGTGAAAATAGAATGATCAGCTCCAGTATTAATTAGTATAACAGCTTACTCTACCGGTTTATTAAAGGCCCTGCTTCGGCTAAGCCTTTTGTGTGCACAATCTCATCCTCACAACTGACCTAAATTAGACATCTGATTCCAGTTTTACCAGATATAGAACTAACTCCTAGAGAGGCTAAGTAAATTAACCACAGCTACTCAGCTCTCAAGAGGCAAAGCTGGGATTGAACCTGGTTGGTCTCATCCCACAGCCCAAGCTCTTTCTCTCCATGGACTGATTCACTACCACCTTGACATCTGAGAGCCTGGGGGCTTGAGGAGTGCCCACCCCAAACTGTGCTTCCAGAACTATAGTTACCTGCACAACTGTGGTACTTTTTGATGTACACTTCAAGGTTGTCATTTGTTCTCAGAAAATCACTGTGGGAGTTCCCCTTATGGCTCAGCACCTTAAGGACCCAATGTTCTCTACCTGAGGACTGGAGTTGCCAAGATGTGGGGAGGGAGGGGGTGGACGGGGAGTTTGAGGTTAGAAGAGGCAAACTATTACATTTAGAATGATAAGCAGTGGGGTCCTGCCGTACAACACAGGGAACTATATACAGTCACTTGGGAGAGAACATGATGGGAGATGAATAAGAAAGGGAATGTGTATATATGTGTGACTGGGTCACTTTGCTGTACAGCAGAAATTGGCACAACACTGGAAATCGACAATACTTGAATAAACATTTTAAAAATAAAACAGAAAGAAATTATACTTTTCCCTGAAGCAAGTGTGCAGATGTAGCAGGACGCCAGAACACACTCACCCCAGGGCTTTCAGGGGGTCTTGGCTCAGGTGCCTGCCCCGCCAGCTGTTGAGGAAGCTGCTGTTTGTCAGGTGCTCTGACAGCGTCTCAAACGGGGCCTCCTTAAATGAAGGAAAGGCACCTGAAGGGGATGGGCTTGGCCTTAGACCCACATTAGGAAAGTAGAACCTGGTCTCCTCTGGCAGGAGGGTAGGAGGGGGGCGCATCCTTGGGGCTGCTCCTCCCAGCCCAGCTCTGCTCTCCCAGCTTCCCCAGAGCAGCATCCACTTTCCTCACAGAAAAGCCTGCCTTTCTTTCCTGAATGGCTCTCGGCAGCTGGAACCTCCGGGAAACAGAAGTGGAAAGCTAGTTATTTGGGATTTAAGACCCAGGCGGACCTGCTCTCATGGACACCTGGAGTGGATGCTTTTTTAACACTTTCCCTCTCATACGCAACAAAATTACTTTTAGTAACAATCATGTAATATTCAGCAGTTATTCAATTTTAGAACATATTTCATGGATGTGCTAAATTTGACTTGCCCTTAGAAAATATTGGATCTCACGATTCTCTGTTTCAAAAATAATTGAGATATAATTACATTACATTGTCTGTTCAAACAGGAATCTGAGTTCGGGAATTTTTGCACAACAAGGAGTTCTCTGCACCCACATCCAGAAAGAACATAATTATTAAGGGATAAATAAGGAAGTGCACCAAATCGAAGCAGACATATGTATTAACAAAACAGTGTCACCTGCCAGAAGCCGCTTAGAACTTCCAACAAGGAGAGGTTTTTTGTTTGCTTGTTTGTTTGTTTTGGGTGGAGTATTTGTCACTGATGTTATTCAGAATGGCTGGCACGTGGTGATCTAACAAAATGAAGTGACTTTTAGTCAGTATTACTGTGTTGAATTCTCTACAAACCGCGTGTCTCCTACTGTCTGCACCAGGGCAGGCTGCTCCCACACCTCTGCCCTTTGTTTGCAGCTGTTTCAGCAAAGCTGCTCTAGTGTTGCAAAATTACCCATCTGACTTCATTTAGATTAAGAGTCTGAAAGTTGAGCGTTTTTATTTTAGGTAAAGGACCTCTCATGGGGAAGGTGTAAAAGAATGGAAAGTCTCCCAACTCCGTTGTCTCAGATATCCATTAGTGCTTCGAATTTTAGAGCATGTTTTATAAACTGAGAATGAGGTGGGAACACTTGACAACAGCTTTTTCAAGTTCCAGGAGAGTGTTTGGCGCGCCCTCTGGTGGACATCGTGAAAAGAGAACGATCAATTCCAGTTGATATTACTCATAGTCTACCTTAGCATTTTATTAGGGGCACGGCTTCCCTCTAAGCCTTTTGTGTGCATAACCTCATCCTTAAAACTAACATAAACTAGGCATCTGTTTCCAGTTTTACTGGCTATGGAACTAGCTCCTAGAGAGGCTAAGTAAATTAACCACAGCTACTCAGCTCTCAAGCAGCAAAGCTGGAATTAAACCTAGTTGGTCTCATTCCACAGCCCGAGCTGTTACTTACCATGGACTGACTCACTACCAGCTTCACATCTGAGAGCCTGGGGGCTTGAGGAGTGCCTACCCCAAACTGTGCTTCCAGAACTATTGTTACTTGCACAAATGTGATAGTTTTTGATGTTGCTTGAAAGTTGCAATTTATTCTCAGAAAATCACTGTGGGAGTACCCGTTATGGCTCAGCAGGTTAAGGATCCAATGTTGTCTCCATAAGGATTGGAGTTAGATCCCTGGCCTTTGCACAGTGGATTAAGGATCTGGTGTTGTGGCAACCTGCAGCATAGGTTGCAGGTGCAGCTCTGATCTGGTGTGGCCATGGCTGTGGCAGAGGCCCCACCTGCAGCTCTGCTTTGAACCCTGCTCGGGAACTTCCGTATGCTGCAGGTGTGACAGTAAAAAGAAAAAAAAAAACCTCAACATAAAACTACCATATAATCCTGCAAACTCACTCCAGGGCATATATCCAGACAAATCTACAATTCAAAAAGATACATGCATCCCTATGAGCACTGCAACATTATTCACATTAGCCAAGACCTGGAAACAACCTAAATGTCCATTGATGATGAATGGATTAAGAAGATGTGGTCCATATATACAATGGAATATTACTCAGCCATAAAAAAGAATGAAATAATGTCATTTGCAACAACATGGATGGACCTAGATAGTCTCATACTAAGTGAGTGAGACAGAGAAAGATAAATACCACATGATGTCACTTATATATGGAATCTAAAATATGGCACAAATGAACCTATCTATAGAACAGAAGCAGACTCACAGACATAGAGAATGACTTGTGGTTGCCAAAGGGGAGAGGGAGGGAGGGAGTGGGATGGACTGGGAGTTTGTGATTAGCAGATGCGAACTATTACGTTTAGAATGGATAAGCAGGAGTTCCCGTCGTGGCACAGTGGTTAACGAATCCGACTAGGAACCAGAGGTTGCAGGTTCGGTCCCTGCCCTTGCTCAGTGGGTTAACGATCAGGCATTGCTGTGAGCTGTGGTGTAGGTTGCAGATGCGGCTCAGATCCCGTGTTACTGTGGCTCTGGCGTAGGCCAGTGGCTACAGCTCCGATTCGACCCCTAGCCTGGGAACCTCCATATGCCGCGGGAGCGGCCCAAAGAAATAGCAAAAAGACAAAAAAAAAAAAAAAAAGAATGGATAAGCAATGAGGTCCTACTATATAGCACAGGGAACTATATCCAGTCTCTTAGGACAGAACACCATGGAAGCTAACATACAAAAGGAAATGTGTATATATATATATATATATATATATATATATATATATTTAAGGCTGGGTCACTTTCCTATAAAGCAGATATTGGCACAACATTGTAAATCAACTATAGTCTATTAAAAATTTTAAAAAGAAAGAAAGAAAGAAGAAAGAAACTATTCTTGAAGCAAGTGTGCAAAGGTAACAGGGCACCAGATCTCACTCATCCTGGGATTTTCAATGGGACTTCTCTTGGCAGCCTGTCCCGCCGGCTCCAGGAGGAAGCTGCTGTTTGTCGGGTGCTCTGACATCTTCCCAAATAGGGCCTCTTTAAAGGAAGGGAAGAGCCCGAGGTCATGGGCTTGGCCTGGAACCCAGATTAGGAAAGTGATCATGGTCTTCCCTGGCCTGAGGGCAGGCGGGGGGGGGGCGCAGAGAGTGGAGCATCCTCGGAGCTGCTCCCCCTCCCCTCCACCTCTGAGCTGCTCCTCCCAGCCCAGCTCTGCTCTCCCAGCTTCCCCAGAGCAGCATCCACTTTCCTCACAGAAAAGCCTGCCTTCCTTTCCTGAATGGCTCTCAGCAACTGGAACCTCTGGGAAACAGAAGTGGAAAGCTAGTTATTTGGGATTTAAGACCCAGGTAGACCTGCTCTCATTGGCACCTGGAGTGGATGCTTTTTTAACACTTGCCTTCCCATATGCAACAAAATTACTTTTTGAAACAATCATGCAGTATTCAGCAGTTATTCAAATTTAGAACATATTTCATGGATGAGCTAAATTTGCTCTTAGAAAATATTAGATCTCACAGTTCTCACTCTCTTTTACTCTTTTAAAATTTTTTTCTTGAGATGTAGTTGAATATATTGTATTGCCTTTAGTTGTACATCATAATGATGCATAGATGGATATATTTTGAAGTGATCCCCACAATAAGACTAGTTAACGCCCATTACCAGACAGAGTTACAAGGTTTTTTCTTGTGATGAGAACTTTTCAGTTCTACTCTCTTAGCAACTGTCAAACATGCAAAAGAGTATTGTTAACCGGTCACCCTGCTGTAGCTCACACACCCAGGACTTCTTTATCCTATAAATGGAACTGCCTTTTTTTAAAAGATTTTTTATTTTTTTTCTATTGTAGTTGATTTACAATGTTCTGTCAGTTTCTGCTGTACAGCAGCGTGACCCCATCTTTTTCTCACATTATCATCCATCATGTTCCATCACAAGTGACTAGATATAGTTCCCTGTGCTATACAGCTGGTAGAACTGTTTTAAACACAACCAAAACCCCCAAGCTTGTATCATGTAGAATGACACAGAGGAAGTAATTCAAGACCCGCTCCTTTGTTTCTGCCATCACAGTGTTTTCATGGTTTATTTTAAATCTGCTCTTTCAGCAAGTGTTGGCAGCAGGTGCTGCTCAAGAACCAAACCTCTAGCTCTCAGTGTTTCTGAGTCAAATGGAACTAACCCTGGAAGGAAAGGCAGGAACCTAAGTCCACAAAGCAGCAACTTTTGCACAACGAGGAGTTCTCTACACACACACTTGCAGCTAGAATGCAACTGTTAAGGGATAAATAACGAAGTGCACCAAAGCGAAGCTCACCTGTGCATTAATAAAACACAGTCATATTTGCCAGAAGCTGTTTAGATCGGCCAACAGCAAGAGATTTTTTTGGTGGAGTATTTGTCACTGATGTTATTCAGAATGGCTGGCACGTGGTGATCTAACAAAATGAAGTGACTTTTAGTCAGTATTACTGTGTTGAATTCTCTACAAACCGCGTGTCTCCTACTGTCTGCACCAGGGCAGGCTGCTCCCACACCTCTGCCCTTTGTTTTTGGCTGGTCACAGTTTTGCAAAGGTACCCATTTGAATTCATTTAAACTAACGGTATGGAAGTTAAGTGTTTTTATTTTAGGTAAAGAACCTCTCACGGGGAAGAGGTAAAAGACTGGAAAGTCGGCTAACTCCCTTTTCTCAGAAAGAGTTTTGAATTTTTAGAGCATGTTTTACAAACTGAGAATTGGGTGGGAATCACTGACAACAGCCTTTTCAGGTTCCAGGAGAGTGTTTGGCGCGCCCTCTGGTGGACATCGTGAGAATAGAACAATCAGCTCCTGTAGAAATCACTAAAAGTTTACCTTTACTGGATTACTAAGGGCGATGCTTCCGGCTAAACCTTTTGTGTGCATTATCACACCTTTAAAGCTGACATAAACTAGACATCTGATTCCAGTTTTACTGGCTATGGAACTAACTCCTAGAGAGGCTAATTAAATTAACCACAGCTATTCAGCTCTCAAAGAGGCAAAGCTGGGATTGAACCTGGTTGGTCTCATTCCACCGACTAATCTCTTACTCACCATGGACTGACTCACTACCACCTTCATATCTGAGAGTCTGGGAGCTTGAGAAGTCCCTACCCCAAACTGTGCTTCCAGAATTATAGTTACTTGCACAATTGTGGTAGTTTCTGAAGCTTGCTTCAAGGTTGTCATTTGTTCTCAGAAAATCACTGTGGGAGTTCCCGTTGTGGCTCAGAGGATTAAGAACCCTACTAATATCCATGGGGATGTGGGTTCAATCCCAGGCTTTTGCTCACTGGGTTACGAATCCGGTTGCCATAAGCTGCAGTGAGGTTGCAGATGCTCTTGGGATCTGATGTTTTTGTGGCTGTGTCATAGGTCAGCAGCTGCAGCTCTGATTCTACTCGACCTAGGAACTTCCATATTCCACAGGTTCATCCCTTAAAAAAAGGAGAAAAAGAAAAAGTAATATAATATGTTTTGTAAACTGAGAATTGGGGGAGAACACTAACACCTTTTTAAAGTTCCAGGAGAGTGTTTGGTACGCCCTCTAGTGGACCTCGTGAAATTAGAATGATCAGCTGCAGTATAAATTAATAACAGCTTATTTTACTGGTTTATTAAGTACCCTGCTTCTGGCTAAGCCTTTTGCGTGCACAATTTCATCCTCACAACTGACATAAATTAGACATCTGGCTCCTACTTTATTGGCTATAGAATTAACTCCAAGTTAGGCTAAGTAAATTGATCACAACTACTCAGGTCTCAAGTGGCAAGGCTGGGATTGAACTGGCTTTGTCTCATCTCAAAGCCCGAGCTCTTAACCACCAAGGACTGACCCACTGCCCTTCACATCTGAGAGCCTGCAGGCTTGAGGAGTGCCTACCCCAAACTGTTCTTCCAGAACTATAGTTACTTACACTCCTGTGGTAGTTTTTGATGTTGCTTAAAAGTTGTAATTTTTTCTCAAAAAATCACTGTGGGAGCCCCCATTGTGGCTCAGAGGTTTAAGAACCCAACATAGTGTCTGTGAGGATGCTGGTTCTATCTGTGGCCTCAGTCAGTGAGTTAAGGATCTGGCATTGCTGCAAGCTGTGGCACGGATCGCAGATGCAGTTAGGATCTCGTGAGGCTTGGCTATGGTGTAAGCCAGCAGCTGCAGCTCTGATTCACCCCCTAGCTTGGGAACTTCCATATGCCTCAGGAGCAGCCTTTAAAAATCCTCGTAGATCAGTTAGTCATTCTTTTCTTCTTGTATTTTTCTTGCTTTCGTGTCGTAACATGTGCTGGCCAAGTCATGGCAATGTGCTTGGACATCTAGCAATTGTTGCCTCTCAAACTTTACCGAACATAGACCTCTACCTCCTTTGTGAGGCCCCGGCAATCTTAGAACCACAGAACTGAAGAAAGCTAGTTCTGGGGCATCTTGGCATTATCCAGGTTATTGGTTTCACAAGGTGGGTTTCTTGAACACCTATGGAGGAGACTTTGGTGGTGGAGGATGCAATGATTGCAGGGTGCTAAGTGGGAGGCACACTGTAGGTCCTGCAATGTCCAGAGAGGTCACACAGGGAAGAGTTTACCCGGGTCCCAGAAGACTTTCCGGTGTCCTGCCAATATTCTGAAATAGAACATCTGCTTCAACCTCTGATAGGACTTCAAGATCTGAGATGTCTTCTTGGTGCTATTTCATCCCTCCCACATCCCATATCATCACTAGGAATGATTTTGTCACTGCACTTACACATAAAGCCCAGATGATTTGCCAGGAAGCCTTTCTTCTTTTTCTCTACAAACTATAACTCAGCTTGGTGTCTTATCCCTACTTAAGGTATTTTCCTCTTTCTCCTGCCATGTACAGTCTGCTCTGTTAATACTTGGCACTAACTCTTCTTATCCATTTGTCTAGCTGTTCTTCAGCTTTCTCATTCTCTGTCCTTCTAGGAAATGGCTCCTGGTCTTTGATTGTTCTTAAATCTCAGCTTATTTGCTATGAGCAGGGACAATAAACTATTTCCTACTGTCTTGCAGCATAGTTCTGTTCTTTAAATATAGTGTATATTTAATACAAAATCTGAGGGCCATTAAGGCCAACAGGACAAGAGACAACTGCTATTGAAGGGATCATTTGTCACTCACAGTTCCCAAGGGCCCCCCCCCCCCGGAAGGCCACGCCATGGGGATGGGCACAGGGAGGCACCAGGACGGGTCTAGAGGCAGAAGAATTGAGGGGGAAATGTGGAAAAGGGTTTTGTTGTGTTTTCTGTGGGAAAGGATGACTGAGACAGGGGAAGCAGGTGTAAGATTGCCTAGTCCGAGTAATTCCAGCTGGCTCTGGCCTTCAGTTGTCCCTAGTGCTCTGGTGCCTTGCCCTGGGGAGACAGGGACAGGAAAATAGTGGCCTATGAGGAACGTGAGAGCCTGATAAAGGAAGCTCTTGGGCTGTGGGTCTGGACTGGTTTGAATGTTAAAAGCCTGCTCTTGAGCAAGGTGCTTCCTGTCTCCAGGAACAGGCTCACGGCCCTGGGAGGGGCACTCTGTCCAGGGTCAGCAAGACCCCAGATGTCAAAGTGTCAGAATACAGACAATAGAAGACATAGTTAGTGCACTGCCCAAGTCTTTACAGACTAAAATACATGTTAGTACAACCACTATGAAGAACAGTATGGAGGTTCCTTAGAAAACTGAAAATAGAACTACCATATGATGCAGCAATCCCCCTCCTGGGCATCTATCCAGACCAACCCATAATTGGAAAAGAGACCTGCACCCCAATGTTCATAGCAGCACTATCCACAATAGCGAAGACATAGAAGCAACCTAAATGTCCATCAACAGAGGAATGGATAAAGAACATGTCATGCATATATACAATGGAATATTACTCATCCATAAAAAAGAACAAAGTAATGCCATTTGCAGCAACATGGATGGACCTAGAGATGATCACACCAAGGAAGTAAATCAGACAAAGATGAATATCATATGATATCACGTATGTGTGGAATCTAATAAAAAATGATACAAATGAACCTATTTACACAATGGAAAGAGACTCTTTAATTTTGAAAACAAACTTGTGGTTACCCAAAGGGAAACATTGGGGGAGGGATAAATTAGGAGTTTGGCATTAACATATATACACTACTATGTATAAAATAGATAACCAACAAGGACCTACTGTGCAGCACAGGGAACTCTACTTAATACACCGTAATAACCTATACGGGAAAAGAAACTGAAAAAGAATGGATATATGTGTATGTATAACTGAATCATTTTGCTGTACCCCTGAAACTAACACATTATAAATAAACTCTAGTAAAAGTTGTTGTTTTTTTTTTTGGTCTTTTTGCCTTTTGAGGGCTGCTCCCATGGCATATGGAGGTTCCCAGGTTAGGGACTGAATCGGAGCTGTAGCCACAGGCCTACGCCAGAGACACAGCAACATGGGATCCGAGCCGTGTCTGCAACCTACACCACAGCTCATGGCAACACCGGATCCTTAAACCACTGAGCAAAGCCGGGGATCGAACCTGCAACCTCATGGGTTCCTAGTTGGATTCGTCAACCACTGAGCCACGACGGGAACTCCGTAAAAGTTTTAAAATATGTATTATTTTGTTAAAATCTACTGACTTGAATTTCCCACTTAAATTATAGTAAGGGCATCAGAGCAGTTTTTAGAAATTATATTTGTAAGTTATTATAGCTCTAATTTTCATTTTAGAACAGCAAAGGAGATGCAAATGTTTATTTCAAAATGGGATGTAGGATCTGATGAGACTGGGAGTCACAGATGCTTTACAGATGAGGAAACACTCCAGGGACCCCATGTGCTCTCCCAGGGCCCACGGTGGGTTTAGAGGAAGATTTGGTCCCAGGTCCAAACCCCTGGTCCCCCAGGGCTTTCTTTGGTAAGAAGCAGCCACAATTGAGTAAAAGCTCTTAAAAGGTAGTGTTAACATGCTCTGCAAAGACCCTCCATGAACACCTAGGATAAGGCTAGCGTGGGAAGGCCAACCATGAATGATGAATTACAGCAAAAATGGGCCAACCAAATTGAGTCTGTGTTTCATCTCTGGGTGAGCCTGGGGTGGGGGGGCAGCTGTGTTCCACATGCTGCCTCCTCTCTGCCTTTCTCTTCTTCCTCTGCTTCTGTGTCGGTCAGATTGAAACAGCGGTATGCTCTGCCTTTAGACCCTCTTAACAGCCCAGGTTTTCCACAGTCTTTCCTGACAGTTTGACCCTCAAGGTCTCCCCAGGATTTCCTGGGCCTGGAAATGCTCCATACTGGTGCTTCTCAAACTTTCTTGTCAACCCTGGCTGGGAATCCTGGGAAGATGCAGGGTAGCTGTTTGTCACAAGTCCCCCGGTGATGCTGAGGCCGCTGGCCCAGGAACACACACAGGAAGACAGGACTCTCAACTGTGCTTCATCACAGGCCTCTGAGCAACTTTTGAAAATTACAGCTTCCCAGGCCCACTGCTATCTGAAGCACGAAACCCACAGCCTGGAATCTGAATTTATAAAACAGTCCCCAGATCACTTGATGAACTGATCAGATTTGGAAACCCTTTCTCCACAACCACCACCATAAAGTGTTCACCTAATGTTTATGGCTACTGCACTGATGTTATAATTGAATCTGAAATTGACTTTCGGAAGTAAGCACCTTGCAGGCTGCTGCAAAGCTGGAGTGATCCTGTTGTGTTTTCAGGCCAGATTTCAAGAACTATACCTTCTTGCGTGACTACAGGACCAAACCAGATGGGGAGGTGGTCTGAAACAATCTTGCAATGATAATACCTTATTTACATGTATTTACACATCTCTTAAGATGATCAGAGTAGTTGCCAGAACTCAAATTGAAACATTCTACTGCATTAGAATTTTAAAACTTTTGCTCAGCAAAGGAAACCATTTTAAAAAAACACAAAAAGACAACATGTGGAATGGGAGAAAATAGTTTCAAATGATGCAACTGACAAGGGCTTAATCTCTAAAATATACAAACAACTTATACAACTCAACAGCAAAAAAGCTAACAACCAAATGGAAAAATGGGCAAAAGACCTGCATAGCTATTTCTCCAAAGATATACAGATGGCCAACAAGCACATGAAAAAAGGCTCAACATCACTGATTATTGGAAGAATGCAAATCAAAACTACTATGAGATACCATCTCACACCAGTCAGAATGGCCATCATTAATAACTGCATGAATAGGAGTTCCCTTTGTGGCTCAGCAGTTAATGAACCTGACTAGGATCTATGAGGACATGGGTTCGATCCTTCGCCTTGCTCAGTGGGTTAAGGATCTGGTGTTGCTGTGGCTATGGTGTAGGCTAGCAGCTGTAGCTCCGATTCGACCCCTAGCCTGGGAACTTCCATATGCTGTGGGTGTGTCCCTAAAAAGAGAAAAAAAGTACACAAATAAATGCTGGAGAGAGTGTAGAGAAAAGAGAACCTGCCTACCCTGTTGGTGGGAATGTAAATTGGTACAACCACTGTGGAAAACAGTATGGAGGTACCTTAGAAAACTATACGTAGAACTACCATATGACCCAGCAATCCCACTCTTGGGCATATATCCAGACAAAACTTTCCTTTAAAAAGACACATGAATCCCTAAGTTCATTGCAGCACTATTCACAATAGCCGAGACATGGAAACAACCTAAATGTCCATCCATAGATGAATGGATTAAGAAGACATGGTGTATATACACAGTGGAATACTACTCAGCCATAAAAAAGAATAAAATAATGCCATTTCCAGGAACATGAATGGAACTAGAGACTCTCATAGTAAGTGAAGTAAGTCAGAAAGATAAAGACAAATACCATATGATATCACAAATCTGGAATCTAATATATGGCACAAATGAACCTTTCCCCAGAAAAGAAACTCATAGACTCAGAGAACAGACTTGTGGTTGCCAAGGGGGAGGGAGTGGGATGGATTGGGAACTTGGGGTTAATAAATGCAATATTGCATTTGGAATGGATAAGCTATGAGATCCTGCTGTGTAGCACTGGGAACTATATCTAGTCATTTGTGATGAAGTATGATGGAGGATAATGTGAGAAAAAAATGTATGTGTATATATATATGTGTGTGTGTGTGTGTGACTGGGTCATTTTGCTGTACAGTAGAAAACTGACAGAATGCTGTGTACCAACTGTAATAGACAAAATAAATATCATTATAAAAATTTTTAAAATTTAAAAACAAAGGCATTGTTGTGTATTTCACCAGAAGCTCATGTTTGCATAATTATGGGTGGCCTGCATTTCTTGGGCCCATCTCTGTGTCTTAGTCAAACAATTGAAGCCCTCCTGGTCTTGGTCCAATCTAAAGGAGCACAATATTTTTCCTTCCAGAAACATTAACTGGACACTTACTTATTTGGCTGATAGTATACTAGGTCCTAAGATTAATAATAAATGAGGCACAGCCCCAACTATATGACTCTTACAGTCCAGTGCAGGGCTCAGCAAACTACAACCCATGGACCACATCAGCTTGATTTTGTAAATAAATTTCCAGTGGAACATGGCCACACCCACTTATCTACATATTATTTAAGACTATTTTTTTTGGTTCCCTGGACAAGGATTAAACCACGCCACAGCAGCAACCCAATGCCGGATCCCTAACCCACTGTGTCACAAGGGAACTCCCATCACAGAGGAAAATTCTTAAAACAGTCTCTTCCCCACCTCTAGAGAAGAAGTGAAAACAGTGGAGAAAACCCCCAAAGGAACATGCTGCTAAAGACTGAATGTTTGTGTTCCCCTAAAGTTTGTATGTAAAAGCCCAATCCCCAGTGTATTTGGAGATGGGACGTCTGGGAGGTGACTAGATCTCGAGGTTGGCACCCTCTACCTTTCCTCCACGTGAGGACACAGTGAGAAGTCAGCCATCTCTGCACCAGGAAGCCTGCCCTCCCCAGCCCCCAGATCTGCTGGCACCCTTGATCTTGGGCTTCCCAGCCCCCAGGACAGTGGGAAATAAATGTCTGTTCTTAATAAGCCACCCCTTCTATGGTATTTTGTTACAGCAGCTCAAGTGGACTGAGACAAATGTTCTTCCAAGCTATGGAAACACTTAAAAATTTTTTTTCTTTTCCAAAAGAGCACAGCAGAGAACTGCAGTGATGGACTCTGCCAGCTGCTGACAGAATTTATGCAACTGGATAAAGAAATGACGTGGAAGCCTGGTGGGAGGATTCAGACAGGTCCTCGGGGCTGTGGGGGAAAAAAAACTTTGGAAATGCCTCTGGTGGGGATAAGGAGCTCCAAAGGGCAGGGTCTCCCTTCCTGCCCAGCAGCTATGTCATCAGGGGTATGTATGCAATGTCTTCAGGCCCAAATGTTCCCCACAGAAATGCACATCCAGTTTCAAGTGGCAAATGAATATTCTGGGAAGGGGGGTGGATGGGGGTTGTTATGCTCCACAGGCAGACACTCAGGACTTCACAGAGCCGGTCCCTCCACCCCAGGCTCCTTGGGGCATGGCTGAGTCTCTTTGGTTCACCCCAGCATCCAGCACAGTGACAGGTACCCAAGGAACACTTAGGACTGACTTGAGAGCCAAATGCTTTTTAGTTCCAGAGGTGTCTTAGCTGATACACCGCCTCAATTCCCCGTTCTCCTAGAGCTGCCTTCAAAGTGAGATGTTGCTTTTATTTGACTTTGTCTTAAGTAAGTCTTTTTATTCTGATGGTTTGGCATCCAGGGCCTTGCTGACCCTGAAGAGACAGGCTCTCCCAGAACCAGCCAGCTCTTGTATATAGCAAAGGACTGGGCTGGGAGCATGCCACTCCAGCGCAAATCAACCAGTTCCAGCCCACTCCCCCAGCCACCTCCTTTACCCAGCTCTCACACGCTCAGCCACCGTCCACCTGGCCTACTCACCACAGGCTCAGGTGTCAGACAGCTAGAGGCAGGCTTATGCCCCAGAACCTGCTGAAATTATTTAGACTACCCCTCCTTAGCCTGCCTCCCCTGCCTTGCCTGCTGTCCCCTGTGGAAACCACGATTTCCCCTCACACCCTCTGCTTCCTGACAGACCTGGTGCTTCCCCATGTGCCTCCCTCATATGGAAACTCTGAGTCATAAACTATTATTTCAGTGTTGGGCTGCTCCTGGTCTGTTAGTCTTAACATACCTGAATCATAATAAAACCCAGACTTGAAAAAGTAGACAAATTGTGAAGTTGCACAACATCAGACCCATGTACATTCAAGTATAGGTTCCAGGACAATTTCTATGATCTAGAAGGAATGTCTACTCTGGATGCTAAATAGCATACCTTATTGAAACCGTGCAGGGGTCCAGCCCAGGCAGGGTTCAATCAGAGCAACAGAGGCACTAGAAGTTATATCTCACTGTACCAGGGTGTTTTTATGGCAAACCGCATAGGGAGCGAGTAGGATGTGCCCTCTGCAGCCAAGGGCAGGTGTTTACTGTCTAATATGAGAGAGATAATGCTCCCCCCCCACTGCCCCCCACCCCTGCCATGGAGCAGAATTCAGACAAGCTTCCTGTCCATTGTAAACCACTTGGGCTCTCAGAGCTTCTTCCCTGTAAAGCCACCCTGTGACTTTGCAGGTAGACCCGGCTCCCATCACATTACCCCCTGGGAACTAGGTTGGGGGAGACAAGCACAGATGCTGATCCCCTGGGTCCTGCTGTAATAGGATCCTTTGTCTCTGAAGTCTCACATCCTCTGACCACAAGTGGGAGACTGTCAGCCTAACCTACTGGTTTGCGGGTAGAGTAAATCTTAGACCCCCTTCCCCAGCTGTTGGCCTTTCCTACCCAATAGCATCTCCCGAGCGGGTGGAATGTGGTCTCACTCCTCCCTTTGTCACAGGTCAGTGAGGACAGTCTCCTTGAGAGTGGCTCTGTGCCCACTCTGGGGGCACAGGCATCAGGAGGAAACAGAGCCAGGCTGGCTGTGCTGACCCAAGGGAAGTATCACGGACCGCTGGGCCACAGAGGCCCACAGTGACCAAGATGGGTGACCAGGTAACAGAAGGAACTTCCTTCAGGAAAGCCCCTCTATCAGCTGGCTTGGGCTTCCATCACAAAACACTGGAGACTGCATGGTTTAAACTACAGAAATGTGTTTTCTCAGTATGGAGCAGGAAGTCCCAGGGCAAGGTGCTGGCCACTTTGGGTCCTGATGGGAGCATGCTTCCTGGCTTGCTGATGGTCACCTTCTTGACAGTCCTCTCGTGGCCTCTGCTCTGTGTGTGCATGGGAAGAGAGTGAGCCAGTGTCTCTTTCTCTTTTTATAAGGGCACCAGCCTCATTGGATTAGGGCCCCATCCTTATGACCTCTTTTAACCCCCACTTCAAACGCAAGCACCTTGGGGTTTAGGGCTTCAACATATAAATGGGGGGGGGGGCGCAATCCAGTCCATAGCAGTGGCCAAATACCTGCGAGGTAATTCAGCCACATTTACACTCATCTTAAAACATGACCAAGCACCTTAAACCATCTACCTAGGGGAGGAGGAGCAAAGGTAAATAGGGCCATAGGCACTTTACTGTGTTTGTTTTTACTTCATTCTTAAATTGTGGCTAAATAGATGGACATAAAATTTACCATAATAATCATTTTTAAGTGTACAGTTCAAAGCCACTAAGTGCAGTCACACTGTTAAACACCCATCACCCATCTGTCCACAGAACTCCTTTCATTGTCCCAAATGGAGACTCTGTGCCCCTTAAAACGAACTCCCCATTTCCCCTCCATCCAGCTCCTGGCAACCTCCATTCTCCTCTCCATCTCTATGAATCTGACTTCTCTAGGAACCTCACGTAAGGGGGAGTATACAGTATTTGTCCTTTTGTGACTGGCTTCTTTCATTGAGTATAAAGTCCTCAAGGTTCTTTTATGTTGTGGGCTGTGTCAGAACGTCCTTCCTTTTCAAGATAGTGGGTTTTTATTTCTCATAGCAGCATGGCCCTGACTATAGTCTAGGCAGAAGACAAGGAGACAGTAAAGAAAGACAGGAGATGAGAAGGGTGAGGGTCTTGGGCGAAGGCCGGGCAGAGCAGAGGGAGGATGTGCTTTGGAGCCCAGGAGGCCTGGGTTCAAATTCTGATCTTCCTGGGGTTCCTGTTGTGGCTCAGCAGAAACAAATCCAACTAGGAACCATGAGGTTGTGGGTTTGATCGCTGGCCTTGCGCAGTGGGTTAAGGATCCAGCGTTGCAATGAGCTGTGGTGTAGGTCGCAGACGCAGCTCGGATCTGGCATTGCTGTGGCTGTGGTGTAGGCCGGCAGCTGTGGCTCCGATTGGACCCCTAGCCTGGGAACCTCCATATGCCACAGGTGTGGCCCTAAGAAGCAAAAAAAAAAAAAAAGAAGAAGAAGAAGAACAAAAACCCAAAAAAACCCCAAAAACTTCTGATCTTTCTGATTCTGAGTAATTCATGTTATCTCCACCCAAACCCGCTTCCTTCTTTGTGAAATACAGTCAGTGATGCCCTTCACTGGGATCACTGTGTGTATAAAGTATCCCACAAAAGGGAACCCACATCTGACTGTGCCCTCCGTGGCTGGATCCTTGCAAGGAATGTCTTATTTAAGGGAGTTTTGGCCTCATTTTACACAGGAAGAAACAGAGGGGGAGAGAGGGTATGTGACTTTCCAAGGGTCCCCCAAATGAGGAGAGAAGGAGCTGCCATTAGAGCCCCACATGTTCCTGGTTCTCAGCTCCACTCCTAGGACAACTGGCTGCCCTGCACACAACCCTGGGCAAAGCAGAGATATCACCTGTGCTTTCTCCTGCTTTTCCTTTGGAGGGAAAAGCACCACTCACCTGTCAGAGGGAAAGGGGAGTGGGGGGACGGGGGAGTCAGCTTGGAGAAAGAAGTAAGAATCCCATCACTATGGGGTGAGCAGCTTGGTAGGCGGGGAGGGGAGGCAGGTAGCTGCCCCAGAACCTGTGAGAGGTAGACAAGGGAGATGGGTACCTGGGATGCAGTCTTGATACCAGCAAGGCTTGGGAGACTTGGAGACAGCTCCAGAAGCCGCTCAGAGATCCTTGGTTAGCTGGGCTCAGCCTTGTTTGGAGGTAACCAAATAGATGGAGTCAGTTAAGACCCTTCCAAATGCCAGTGAACAGAGGAATCTGAGTAACCACTATCCTATCTTGGGCTCATATTCTCGCAGAGAATTCAGGGAAGAAAAGTACAGAGCCTCTTGCTGCATGTCTGGAGTGTTTTCCTCATGACAGCAGCAGGGAGCTAATGCACATGTGCTGTCTTTGCTTTCTTGCCTTTTTTTTTTTTTTTTTTTTCTTTTTGGGCCACATCCACAGCATATGGAAGTTCCCAGGCTGGGGGTCGAATCAGAGCTGTAGCTGCCAGCCTACACCATAGCCACAGCAACACTGAATCCGAGCCTCATCTGCAACCTACACTATAGCTCATGGCAAAGCTGGATCCTTAACCCACTGAGCAAGGCCAGCGATCGAGCCCACATCCTTGTGGATACTAGTCAGATTCTTAACCCACTGAGCCACAACAGGTATTCCTTAGATGCATTTCTTAAATAAGTGGAGGGTTTTTCTTCTGTTGCAAATCACTGAGCCACAAAAGCACAGATTCTTGCTGGGACTGCAGAACGCTGGCAGTGTTGGCCCTAGGCTGTTATCTAAGGAAAACATTCTGCCGAGGCCTTGTGGACAACCTGGCTTCACATGCTCATTTAATTCACACTCATGTTTTAAAATAATTCCTTTGGGCTGAAAATGTATTTTCACTTAAGATAATAGAGGGAAGTTGTGAGCTGGTTATGTTTCCCCAGTGACATTAGCATATGGTCCACATTTCCTCCGAATCCCACCCCCTCTTTCCGTTCTGTTTCTCTGTCTTTTTCTGGCTCCAAGGAGGAACATTTGAAAAAGAGAACATTACCTGTATAATATACCTCTTACTCACTTCCCTTTCCCTGAAATTTCTACAGGAGAAACTTCATCCTCTGTCTTTACCCATCCCTGCCTCCCCATCCCCACGGCCTTTGCCTCAGCCAAGCCCTTGTCTTCTCCTGCCTAGATCATTACATCTCCTGCCCCACCCCACCCCCACTTCTCCAAGTGGTCCTGCAAGCTTCAGTTTTGCCTTATAATCCACCATCCACACTGCAACCAGAGGATCTTTCTAAAATCGCACACTAGTCCTGCTACTCTCCTGTTTCACCCTTCACTGTATTCCCATTAGTTGTAGGATGCATCCAACCTCTTTACTGAGCCATTCACCTCTCACCCTCCACACTTCTCCATCACTCCACTTGGTGTCAAGTTGTTGTCAGGTACATGGCTTTTCTGGCTTCCCAAAATGCTTTTTCCTTCCTTGCCTACCTGGAAAACTCCTAGTTTCTCTTTGGGATATGGCTCAGGTATCTTACCTTGGAAATATCTTGGGTCCACCCAAGCAGAGATAGTCGCTTCATCTAAGGCTCCTCCAACAAGTGTGGCATGTGGCCCAAGGAGCCTCCAATGTTGTCCCTACTTGACTGAGTACCTAGCTACAAGGACTGACCTTCCTCTTCTTTGCAACTCCAGGCCTAGTCCAGTGTCTAACTCAAAATAGATTCTTCAAAAATGTATATTGAATTGAAAAGCTACATTGAACAAGTTTGGCTCACTTGTAGCAATGGTAAATTCTACCCCCTAAGATTATTGGAAGGGTCATTCCAATTCACTGTGGACTACTCACTGTGCCATGTGTTCACTGAAGACATCTAAGTGAATAAAACATCATACCTTTAATAATGAGCTCATAGTTGATCAGAGAATACCAGCAAGGAATATACCTAATATAAAATGGCTGTTACTATACCGGCAGTATAAGCAAAATTCTATGCCAGAGGTCCTTAATGTGGCTGTACGGCAAACTCTAGGGAGTTTTTAAAACAATATGCATGATTCCACTTATATTAATTATCTAAACTAGTCAAACTCATAGAAGCAAAGAATAAAAAGGTAGTTGCCAATCCAAGAAGAAGATATAACAATTGTAAATTTATATGCACCCAACATAGGAGCACGTCAACGTATAAGGCAAAAGATAACAGCCATAAAACAAGAAATTGACAGTAACACAATAATATTGGGTCACTTTAGCACACCACTTGCATAAATCAATGGCCAGATTATCCAGATAGAAAATCAATAAGAAAACACAGAACTTAAATGACACATTAGACAAAATGGACTTAACTTATATTTATAGAACATTCCATCTGAAAGCAGTAGTACACATTCTTCTCAAGTGCACATGGAACATTATCCGGGACAGATCACATGATGGGCCACAAAGCAAGCCTCTGTAAACTTAAGAAAATTGGAATCATATCAAGCATCTTTTCCAACCACTGTGCTGTTGGATTAGAAATCAACTACAAGAAGAAAAAAAAACTGCAAAAAAACACAAACAATATGTTACCAAACAATGAATGGATCACTGAAGAAATCAAAGAGGAAGTAAAAAAAAAAAAAATCCTAGAGGAGCTCCTGCTGTGGTGCAAGGGGATCAGCATCTTGGGAGTCACAGGGATGCAGGTTTGATCCTGAGCCAGGCACAGTGGGTTAGGAATCCAGTGTTGCTGCAGCTGTAGCTTAAGTTGAGACTGTGGCTCCCATTTGATCCCTGGCCTGGGAGCCCCATATGCCACAGGGTGGCCAAAAATGACAAAAAAAAAAAAAAATCCTAGAGAGAAACAAAAATGAAAACCTGATGATCCATAACCTATAGGACATAGCAAAAGCAGTTGTAAGAGGGAATTTTATAGCAATACAGTCTTACCTCAGGGAACAAGAAAAATCTCAAACAAATAGCATAGCCTTACACCTAAAGCCATGAAAGAAAGAACAAACAAAACCCAAAGTTAGTAGAAGGAAAAAAAAATCATAAAGATCAGAGCAGAAATAAATGAAATAGAAACGAAGAAAATAATAGAAAAGATCAATGAAACTAAAAACTGGTTCTTTGAAAAGATCAATAAAATTGGTAAACTTTTAGCCAGACTCATCAAGAAAAAAAGGGAGCAGAATCAAATCAATAAAGTTAGAAATGAAAAAGGAAGAGGCACAACTGACACTACAGAAATACAAAGGATTGTAAGAGACCACTACAAGCAACTATATGCCAATAAAACAGACAACCTAGAATAAATGGACAAATGCCTGGAAAGGTACAATTTTCCAAGACTGAGACCAGGAAGAAATAGAAAATATGATCACAAGTATTGAAATTGAAAATGTGATTTTAATTAATTAATTTGTTTATTAGTCTTTTTAGGGCTGTGCCTGAGGTATATGGAAATTCTCAGGCTAGGGAGTCAATCAGAGTTGCAGCCGCTGGCCTACATCATAGCCACAGCAACACAGGATCCGAGCTGCATCTGTGACCTACTCCACAGCTCATGGCAACACCACAAAAATATCTAAATTCATTATAAATGGAAAATATCTAAGTAAATTATAAAAATATCTGAATAAATGTTCTTGAATAGAAAGATTTTAACATTTAATGCAGTCCCAGTCAAAATTTCAGCAAGATGTATCTTTGTGTGTCTGTGTGTATCTACATGTGAGACTGCATGTGTCTGTTGTTAAAACTTGATAAACAGAATTTCTTTGGAAATGCAAGTCAAAAATATATAAGGCAATCTTTCTTTTTCTTTTCTTTTCTTTTCTTTCTATTTTTTTTTTTTTTTGGTCTTTTTAGGGCCGCACCCCAGGCATACGGAGGTTCCCAGGCTAGGGGTCCAACTGGAGCTGTAGCCTCCGACCTATACCACAGTCACAGCAGCTCAGGATCTGAGCCGCATCTGTGACCTACACCACAGCTCATGGCAACACTGGATCCTTAACCCACTGAACGAGGCCAGGGATCGAACCTGCATCCTCATGGATGCTAGTGAGATTCCCTTCTGCTGAGCCATGATGGGAACTCCTGATAAGGTAATCTTGAAGCAGAGTTGTGTGTGTCTGTGTTTGTGTGTGTGTGAGTCAATCAGTGTATGTATAGGAGTTCTCCCAGCAGGGAGTAGAAAAATGGGAGAACTTCCCTCTCCCCCAACAGAAAGAAAAAAAAAAGCTGGCATTGGAGAGCGAAAGGAAAGAGCTGGCCTAACATCATGGAAGTTAGAATGTGCGTAGCATTTTCCAGAAGCTTAAATAGCTTGTGGTGTTTGGAGCTTAGGTTTAGGTTTAGCACCATACAGTGAGAGATGAGAGAGGAAACATACATTGATAGCCTGGATGTTAAGGACCTTGAAGGTCATGGGGAATTCAAAATAAAATATATGCTTTATCTAATGCCATAAGTTGTCCACATGGTCTTTTTAAGCAAGCCTGCTTTGCACATAATAGTTCATAATATTTATGACCATCCCAAGAGGTAGGTACTATTATTATCCTGTTTTACCAGATGGGAAATTTAAGACAAAGAGAGGTGAAGTGACTTACCCAAACCAAAGATGCAGCTCATAGGAAGAGAGACTTAGAATTTGCTCTCAGCAAGTCTGGCTCTAGAGTCTAGCTAGATCCTACTTTTTGTTTCCATGCTACGCTGCTTCTCACTATTAGAGCTTCATTCAAAAGTTGAATTTGGCAGCAGCAGGAGGGCCGGTTTGAGCCTGTGATGGGAGAAAACTTGGTCAGAGAGAAGAGTTAGGAAGCCATCAGAGGCAAATTTCTGAAACAGAGCAATAGCAATGGGAATGGAAAAGAAGGGATGGATTTGACCAACATGGCTGAACTAAGAGGACAAGACTTGACAATTCACTGTCAAGACAGGGATGGGAGCCCGAGGAACTATTATCTGATCATGTGTGACAGAACATGATGGAGATAATGTGAAAAAAATGTATATATATATATGTGTGTGTGTGTGTGTGTGTAAATGGGTCACTTTGCTGTACAGCAGAATTTGACAGAACATTGTAAATCAACTATAATAATTTTTTTTTTAAAAAAGAGGGATGAGTGGAGGAAGAAAGGGCAGTCAGGGACTAAGCCCTACATCAAGGTTGCACTATGTTCTTACACACTTCTTTGCTGGGGAAAGGAAGCAAATGTATTTACACTTAGCTTTGCAAGTATGGGAGCCCTTGCCATGGGCTTGGAAAAACTGGGATTTGATTTGATTTGATTTGTCTTTTTAGGGCTGCACCCATGGCATATAGAAGTTCCCAGGCTAGGGGTCAAATCAGAGCTACAGCTTTCACCACAGCCACAGAAATTTCAGATCTGAGCCACGTCAGAAACCTACACCACAGCTCACGGAAATGCCGGATCCTTAACCCACTGAACAAGGCCAGGGATCGAACCTGCATCCTCATGAATGCTAATCAGATTCATTTCCAAAGAGCCATGACGGGAACTTCAAGACAGGGATTTTAAGTTACAGCAATGAAAATGACTTGAAGTTCAAATTTATATTGTCCAGTTCCCCAAAAGTTCCTATGTTATTTCTACCCCATGGCTCCAGCCTCCGTCTCTGCTTCTCTGTAGCCCTGACCTTCATTCCTTCTTGTTTTCTTTCTCCCTTATTTGTTTTAAATGCCAAACAGTTAAGCAACTGCTTTTTTGTTTGTTTACTTTGTTTTCTGAGTTTTGTTTTTATTTTTGGTGCCCTCTGCATATCAGTGTCCAGTGCTACCAGGCTTATCAAAAAAAAATTCCCTCTAAGAGGGAGTTCTGGTGTCAAGTGTTAGGATTCCAGATTTGTTACTTCACTACAGAATTTCTGGTCTCTCATTATATCATAAATTTGACTCTAGAGAAGTTCACCCTGGGGTCTGATGTCTTCAACTATGAACTGTTATATTCACGTGTATTTTAATTTGTAAACTGAAGCATAAATACAGAGGTCTTAAACACTAGTGCAGGTTAAACACACTTGGTGAGCTTGTCTCAGTGCCGTGTTCTAAGCATTACTCTTTAAGTTTCTTTTAGTAAGTTTTGAGTAAGGCCAAAAAATTCTCCCCTTCTGGCATCTTATACTTAGCCCTTATCCCAGGCAGTTTTGAAAAAGGTGGTTCTGACACAGCACTGAGAAGCAATGCTGTGGTGGGGATGAGAACACTATTTTACTCCACTCCCAGAGCAACAAGCCCGTTTCCGCCGCCCAAGAGCAGCTGGCCCTGGATAAGTGCTCTGCACAGAGGTTCATGCTCCCAACAACCCTATGTAATAGATACTATTATTACCTTGTTTCACAGGTGGGGACACTGATGCTCAGAATCATTCACTTGCTCCAGGTTTCACAGCTAGTACTCAGCCATTCATTGATTCGATCCCTCATCTCTGCACCACTGTATGCCTGTACTGTTCTAGGGGCCAGTAGGTGGCAGAGCAAGAATGTGAACTTACAACTCCGAGGCCATGTTCTTCACATTCTGTCATCCTAAACATTGTTAAGACAGCTCAGAGGCTGTGGTTGCTGCAGGCGATGTGGCGGAGGATACAGGTGGGAAGGAGGCTTCATCTGGCTGGGCTGGTGCCTTCATCCTGCTGGGTTGGCTGGTTCCTGCATCCCAGAGGATGCTGACGGGGCCTGGCCTGCAGGGGGCATCTCGTGGGTGTGGAGGTGTGGGGAGGGACCACTCCGACCCCCAGGATGGCAACCGCCCGAGCTGGGAGTGTTAGGACTGGCGGGCAGGGGTTCCTGTTCAAACCCATCAGCCTTCCCCAAAGTCCTCTTCCATCCTCCTTCTCCCCTCCTGGCTCCTCCCTCCCCCCTCCACTTCCTCTTTCCTCTTCCTTCTTCAGCTCCCTCCCTTTCCACTTTTTGCCTGACCTTCTTCTCTTCTCTGGCTCTCTTGCTCTGGTCCTGGGAGGTCTGGCTGGGTTCCTGAGAACACGTGTCCCTGTAGCTCCCTTCCCTGGGAGGGCTCTTCACAGATTCGGTCCTGCCCCTGGGATGGGTTGTGACAGGAGATAGCGTGAAATTGCTCAACCATCCCTCACCTGAGCTCCATTTGGGTTTAAGGACTAGGCAGGGGGCTACAAGAGAGGAGGAAAATGAAGTCTCTTGAGTCCAAGACATCAGGGACACAAAACATGGCAGAGGGGAGAGGGAGACATGGGCTGAGACATAATAGAACATGGGAAAACATCATAGAGTTGCGAAGGGATTCCTTCCAAATATCATCTCCATCGATTGCTTTTTCTACATTCTTATCACTGCTGTGGTCCCCTGTTCACCTGGCTTCCTGCAGGGGCCTCCTGTAGACCTGGCTCTAACCAGCATTACCTGGAGGGCTTGCTAAAACTTGAGGGCTGGCTCCACCTCCAAAGTTTCTGATTCATCTAGTCAGGATGAGAGCCAGGGAACTGGCATTTCTAACAAGTTCCAGGTGGCCCTACTGCTGCCTCCCAAGCACCACTCTTAGAGAATCACCCATCTTCTCCATCTTCCCCAGCAGAACCACCTGCCCATCTGCTCTCTGCTGCCTCTGGGCCCCTGAGACGTGCTTCTCCCTGGGATGCCCTTTCCCGCTTTCTGGCTACCTCCTAGCAGTCTTCAAAACTCCTTTTAGCTCTCCCCCTGCCAAAAAACACTTCTTCCTGTCTTCCTCCCCCAGGCGCTTAGCACCATCTGCCTGCAGCCATCCATCACAGAATGTCTTCCCTGCCCTTCTGTCTGCCCCCCCACCTAGACTGAAAGCTCTCGAAGGACAGGGAGGAGCAAAAGAGTGGGTGCTTCATACATATGCCCGGATTAGCCCTTTCCTATCCCGTCTTTGTCTCCCGACTCCCACAGTGGGTGTACTCTTGTGCCTATCTGTTTATTCATGACATCAAGTAACCTACACAACCGGGTACTGTTCTCCTTCTGAAGCACCAGCCTCGAGCCATTTTTGGTCTAGTCTCACCAAGACATGGGCCCAGCATTTGAGTGTCTGCCTTCGTGTGAATTCTGCTCCCGGCCTCCTGCAGACCCCTTCTAGAAAAAGCCACAGCAGATATCTTAGAATGTGTGCCTATGCCTCTGATGCGGCAGCATTTCCAAAAGCAAAACATTTCCACTTTGTGAGCCCTCTCTACCAGGCCAGCTCAACTCAGTCCTGTGGCCCTAATGAGAACAGGAATTTCAAAGAGAGGGGACGAGAGGGGAGCTGCATGCATTTAAAAAAAAAAAAATTGGAGTATCTTTTCGCGAACATTTTCTTCAGCACAATAGCAGCAGGCACTTTTATAAAGTCTTGGATAATTCGATCTTAATTATATGGTATGCAGAGGCAGTAATAAGTTTACAAATCTGCCAGCAACACTAAACACATATGTCTTAGAAAATGCTACCCTTTTCCTTGCTTATTGCAGAATTAGGAACTTGGGTAATTGTGAGCAATTAAGAGGGAGTGACCAAATGGTGATTCAGAGGAATCTTCTAAGACAAGGACACCCGTGGAAGCAGCAACTCTGGCTAGGGGGGGCACCTGGGACTTGGAGTGGCAGCGTGGAGGCCCAAACTGTGGATTGATCCATCACAGCTGAGTATGATCAGAAAAGCAGGTCGTGAGAATCAGGAGGAATCACACAGATACCAAGAGGTCCAGGGCAGCTTTAAAAAGGAAGATGCTATGTGAGAAACACAAGAGCCTCCCAGTGGCTCATGCCTGGAGTGGACCTTGGGATCCATCAGATGGCAGGGCTCCCAACCCAGGTCTCCACTCATTGGCCAGACCCCATGGTGAAAGTTACCACAGGTGTCCCTTGGCATCTTCCTTGGAGAACGGGGGAAATACCTTCCTCGTGGGAGTCATGTTAGAACTAGCTGACTGAGCACATGCACAACCTCAAGCTGGGGTTGGTATGCAGTTAAAATCCATGTATTTCCTTCCCTGCCTCCTTTCTTCAGAAGAGGATAAAAATTCGTTTACTAAGGTCATGTGTGATTGGTACATTGCTGGCCCATGAAAGGTACTTCATCCATACTGGCTCCAGGAAGGAACAAATGACCATCATTGTTTCCTTCTGAAAAAAAAAAAAAAAAAAAAAAAAAAAAGCACAGAGAGGCTAAGTAACTTGGCAAAAGCACCCTGGGCTTTAGGCATAACAGGGGTCCAAATTCTGCACAGCCGAATTCAACATGGGAAAACCAAACTACAGGGTGAGGCTCTACTCCTTGATCTTTATTCTGAAGTTGCACTATTTTACAAGCATGTTTATTTCAAAGAGTATAAAAAAGAAACACCCAAAGAGCTGAAGAAGTGTGAATGCCTGATTACAGGCTTCTTTGGATAAAATAGACTTTGCTTCTGTGGTATGTGTGTTTAGGCAGATTAAATTCATGTTTGATTACAAACCCCAGGGTAGGAGGAAAATAAATATGTTCATGAAGACTAGGAGTTCCCAAAGGGAGGAAGAGAAAAAAAAAATCATTTGTCAATACTCTGACGGCAGCCTTCTCTAGAAGAGGCTAGCTAGAACTTACCACGGCACCCCTGTGTTCAGAGACCCTCCATGGGCAGCTCCCCTTCTCCCCAGAATGTTGTGCTCCCCAGCATGGAACTCACGACTCTCCAGCTGTCTGAATCCAAAATAGTTTCTGGCCTCATCTCTTCTGCCTCCCCCTCTTGCACCCTCTCCAAAGCCACACAGCAGAGGGTTTACTGTGCCCTGAACACCTACTGAGCTTTTCTGCCTGAGGGCCCTTGGCCCCTCCCCCTCTTTACCTGTTGGGAAATACTAATAAATCTTTAAAGCCCAACTGAAATGGCTAAATCCCCTCTAAGTCCTTCCCTAGCACCTTGGCAGGAAATGATTTCTTCCTTTGCAGCCCCAAAGCACTTGGTAGTTTTCTCATTCCATTCATCAAAATCTGCCTTTTATTAAAATGACATTTATTTGTGTACATGTTTGACTTATCCTCTGAATCTGTAAACACCCTGTTGGTATCCCACCTACAAGGCCCTGCACGTAAAGTGTTCAAAGAGTGCTAATTGATGGAAAATGATTTAAATAGAGGCCCAGATGAATCGGGTATGGAACAGGCAGGGATGTTTTATGCAACCACTAAAATGTGATATGTGGGGAGTTCCTGTTGTGATGCAGAGAAATGAATCTGACGGCTATTCATGAGGATTCAGGTTTGACCCCTGGCCTCGATTGGTGGGTTAAGGACCTGGCATTGCCGTAAGCTATGGTGTAGGTTGCAGATGCGGCTCAAACCCCACATTGCTGTGGCTGTGGCTGTGGTGGGCAGCTATGGTTCCAATTCGACCCCGAGCCTGGGAACTTCCATATGCTGTGAGTGTGGACCTAAAAAGAAAAAAAGGGGGGGAGGAGTGTATATGTGCATTTAAAAGATACAGAAGTATATCTATTGGCGTTTGTACTGCCCTGGTGTTGACTGCAGCTGCTTATAGAATATCCCATCTGCTTTCGCACATCTCCCTGTCCCCTTGAAGTGAGTTAGGTGGGGCCAGGGGAGTATTTAGCCAATGGAATGTGACCACAAGTGATTATATTAAAGCAATAAAAAGCTCACGTGTGACTGTCTCAGACTTTCTTTCTTTTAAAAAAAATTTTAACAGCTATTAATTTAATAGTTATTAATATTATCTTAATAGTATGAATATACTATTAAAGTATTTTATTTATCCATTTTAAATCATCTGCAGAATTAACAATTTCATTCTTTCAGACTTTTATAGCAACCACAGAATTCTAAAGAATAGGTCCAAGCCCTAGGCTTTCTTCTGCTGCTGTGGCGACCAACTTGGCCATGAGGTCCAGGCAGTGCAGCAGGAAACAGCATTGCCTCCATCACCTGGATGCCTGAGTGGCTGTGTGGAACAGAGCTATGATGAATAGGTTTCAAAAGTGAGAGAGGAAACAGTGGTGTTGAGCCACTGGGATTTTGAGCAAAATACAAAGATGTCGAAACCTCTTTTATAGGCTACAGGGTCCATGAAATGAGCGCACAGTACCTGACACAAGGCTTGTTATACAGTAAGTACTTGCTAAACACTGGTCCTCTCTTCTATTCTCCCATGTGGTAACCTTTAAACTGTCCACTAGTAAATCCAGTTATTTAGCAGATCAGAAGCTGTGACGGAGCCCGGAACATGTGGCGTTGCACCGCTCTAAGCGTGGCCAAGATGAGTTGTCTCTGAGGAAATTTCAGGAGGACCAGTGTGGAGGTTCTGAGCTCCCAGCATGGATGTGGAAATGGGGAGCTCTGAGGTGCCCCCTTTTGGTAGCTTGAGTTCTGGCTCGTTTGCCCTCTCTTATGTAATGGAAGCAATTAATCCTTGCGTGGGTGGCACAGAGTGTGAGGAAGACAGAGGCACTGCTGTGTGTCCACCGGGATAGCCAGGGCAGAGAGCTAGGGGGCTGTGCCTGGGGAAAACACGTTGTGAAAAAGGGATGGTGCTTACTTAGAAGGCTGCTGGAGAAAGAAAAGTGTCATGTTTAATCTTATTTTCCCTGTGGGAGGTTTTCAAAGCCAGACAAAGCACATCATATCTAACGCCTGGTCACACACACACACATCCAAGGCGGCCTTCATGTTCTCTCTTTTTTTTTCCTTTTCGGCTGCCCCCGCAGCATATGGAGCTCCCGGGCCAGGTATTGAATCTGAGCTGAGGCTGCGACCTACGCGACAGCTGCTACAACTCGGGATCCTTAACCCACTGTGCTTGGCAGGGGATAGTACTGACACCTCCACAGAGATAAGCTGGATCATTAACCCACTGTGCCACGGCGGGAACTCCTTCATGTTCTCTTGATATTCTGCACACAGTTGGCTGCACAGATTTTAAGAAGGACAAAAGTTGTTTTAAGAGTGTGAATGGGGGTTGATGGGCGAACATAGGGCGAATCATAATCTTATAACCTAAAAGGTTCACTCATTTGTGTCAGCTATTGAAAGCATAGACTCTTTCGTTGGTAGAGAAGAAAAGGATTTGAAATTGCTCGCCACCCACCTCCTCCACAGGAGAGCTGTGTGCATTAATGAGAGAACATCTCAGTGCTGTGATCGCCCTGGAAAGTAGTTGCTTTGCCAGTTGCAAATATTATTGTGACTTGCTTAGGCAGAGCTGAAGAAATGACGGGGGCGGGAGGCTGGCTACTACACGGGGTGTTTTTCTTTGGGGCTCCCAAGTTGCTTCAGAAGCAGAAGGACCGCTGAGAAAGACTCCCAAGAGATCAGAGTCCACATTCTGGACTCTTTCCCCCACAGTACACTTGTCTTCCTGGGAAAGCCTGGTCTACCACTGATGCCTTGATGTGGCTTCATGTGGCTTCAACTGCTGGCTTTCAAACTTAGTTTTAGAGAGGCACATTCAGAACTTGCAAAAGCATGTTGGAAACATGGAGTTAAATAAATACCATCAGAATAATAATGAAAGGAAGGTAGAGCATACAAATTTTGTATCATCTGCCTTGCAAAGTAGCTTGCAATACTTCCAAATGAGGATTTCATTGGTGTAGCGCTGTGTGTATCAGTGTGGAAGTGAAGTTGGGTGACAGGAAATAATCACAGTGATAATAACTGCCTTGTATCTGCAAAGCAGATTGGAACTCACAAAGCACATTCCATGCACTTGATCTTTGCGACCCTGCAGCACGGAATTCAAGTCACCAGGTGAACACCATCATGACTGTTTCCATTCCACAGGTGGCAACAATGAAGCTCTCTAAGGTGCAAGTCTGGGCAAAATGTCTAAGTAAAATCTTCTGGTTTCAAATTCCTTTTTTCTTCCACCAAACAAAAAAAGGAACATACCAAAACAAAAAGCAAAATACAGTAAGAAGAATAACAAAGGCACATACTCGATGATTTAAAAAAATGAAAATAAAAAAATATTAGAAGTGATGAGGAAATGCTTTACAGAGATTGAAACAGGGCTTTTAAAACAATTTTTGGTGGGATTTTTTTGTGTTTTTTTAGGGGAGGTTTTTTGGTAAGAAAATTGTGATGTATTTTGGTGGAAGACAGGGGAAAGCAGACTTCTTTTTGTTTTTTGTTTTTTTTCTTTTTTGGCTTCTCCGTGGCATAGGGAGTTCCCTGGCCAGGGATTAGATCCAAGCTGCAGTTGTGGCAACACCAGATCCCTTAATCCCCTGCACTGGGCTAGGGATTGAACCCCCGTCGTGGCACTGCAGAGACACCACCAATCCTGTTGCACTACAGCAGGAACTCCAAAAGCAGACTTCTTCTCACCTGGAAGAAGGAAGCATGGAGAGCTCTAGAGGGAGGAGGAAAGATAGCATTTTACTAATCTGAAGATACAGCAAAACCCAGGGTGGTGCCAAGAGAGGGCACTTAGATAAATTAGCAGGGAAAAAAAAAAAAACCCTTGAAGCCCATGATTAGTTTAAATTTGACTCAGAAATCAATTAGGTAAGTCTCTAAGAAGGGGTGAAACAGGAGAAAAATGCTGGAGAGGGACAATTCTTGCAGCACATTAAGCCATGCAAAAGGGGGATGTAGGTATGTAACTGGGTGATGCCATGGAGGGAGATATGATAGGGCTCTGTGACCAAAACTCTCCAAGGATGTCACACTTGTCTTTAGAGCTGTACCCGGGTGTTAAAGACTGACAATCAGAGTCAACTAAATACTCACTGAAATGACAAAAACCTCATTCTTTATCCCACACTTCCATTGGATTCAAGTGAAAGCCTGCAGGGGACCTCTAAGTACAAAGACCCTCTATGTTCCCTGAAGTCTCCCAGGAATCCTTTAGTCACAAAAGAGCAGGCTCAAGCAGTTAATGATGAGGACAATAGAGTCACAGACTCAGTGTCTGATGCACATTCCTGAATTGCTTTACAGATACTCTAACTGCTCCCAGAGGGAAAAAACTAACTGCAGGATGACCAAACTGCAACCATGAGATAAGATGCTCCATCTTGAGCAGTACTGAGTCTGTGGCTAGCACAGTTTCAACAATTGGCCTTTAAGAGATTGAGATAAGCCTTATTGCTTATAATAATCAATATCTTTGTGAGCATCAAAGTAACTGTAGCTTGCTCTGCCCGTACATGTTAATGGCACCTAAAACTGTCAGCAAAGAGATGCTTCAAACCTATGCCAATATCTTTCATTTTTAGACCTTGATGCCCTTGTGCAGCATGAAGTAGTTACAGAAGACGGACCTTCATTCCTAATCCCATAGAAATGGAATGCTATCTGATGGGTAGATTTGTAAGCAACTCTTTGCAGGACATCACCCTCAGCAGGAAACCTCCCCTTTTTTGTCAGTTTAAGCAAAGCTACATTGTAACTAACTTTTAAACCAGACACCCCTATACTCTACTCATCTCTAGAATACATCTTCCAGATCTTTGATCACATGATATCTTGCCTAACCTGCTGGTTCTTTCCGTACATCAAAGAGTTAGAAAGGAAGTATAAGTATTGAACAGATGAGCAGATCTCTTCCTTGTCAGTAATCTCACAAACTTTGAACAGACTGTGTAAACAAGACAGCATCTAAAGAAGGACCATAAGAAGTTGACAGGTACATAGCGAGGAATAGTGATGACTCTGAACCCCTAGTGCAATGATTAACTGAGATTACGTCCCTTTTTCTCTTTATAAATTTTCATGGCAAGGCAGAACTTTGGAGTTGTTTTGGAGGGCACACGAGTCCATTTTTTCCCCAGATGGCCAGCATTCTTATTCAAAGAACTTTCCTTTCTACCAACAATTGCCTCTTGGTATTGATTTTTGAACAGTAAGAAGCCAGACCTGAATACAGTAATAGTATACCTACCTCGCAAGATTCCAGATAGATTTTCTGGGGGTTGGTTGTGTATTGGGAGAGTCTCCTCAGGTAATTCCAACATGAGATACAAACAAGGATGAATGATAAGACTCCAGTCTCAGGAGAGCTGAGGTCTAACACAAGAATAAGTAGTGAACTGAAACTGCAATACACCATGCCACAGGGTATGAAGGAAGTATTTAGAGAAAGCTCTGGATACTCATGGGAAGGAACAACCTATCCTATGTAGAGAAGAGAAGAGCCACAACAAGGTATAGATGAGTTGTTCTCAACCCTGGCTGCCCATGTTTTTAAAAACCACTTAAATCAGTCTTTCTGCAAGATGGGATTTGGGCAATAATTATTTTTACACCTCCCCTTCTCCCAAGAGATTCTAGAGCAACTAGGGTTGAGAACCTAGGTTGGAGATCAAAGTTATCCCAGTCTCATAAGAATAGACATTTTCTAGGCAAAAAGACTAATGGGACTGACAAAGACACAGAGACATGCAAGAAGCATGTTGTACCAGGGCTGCGTCATGAAGATGATGGTGATAGTACAGGAGGAGGAAAAAAGGAGGAGGATGGAGAAGATGGGGAGGGGAGGGGGAAGAGTGGGAGATCATCCTGAAAGTGTTAAGGTGGCATGTTTTTTATAAGAATAATAAGAGGAGTTCCATTGTGGCTCAGTGGTAATGAGCCCAACTAGTATCCGTGAGGATTTGGGTTTGATCGCTGGCCTCACTCAGTGGGTTAAGGATCTGGAGTTGCTGTGAGCTGGGGTGTAGGCCAGCAGCTGTAGCTCTGATTCGACCCCTAGCCTGCAAACTTCCACATGTGGCCCTAAAAAGCAAGCAAAAAAAAAAAAAAAAGATTAATAAGAGAGATCAGTTTTGTAACAATTCTAGAGGGTGAGTGAGGATAGACAAAAAGAGACAAAAGAATGTTCAACTCTGTCTTAATTTCTTTTTTGTCTATAGTTGTGATAAAACAATTGTCAGCGAATCTTGGAAAGGAATACACTTGATAGATAGACAAAGATGATTGTCTTTATTCTCCACGAAATTATTTTTTTGTCTTTTGTTGTTGTTGTTGTTGTTGTTGCTATTTCTTGGGCCGCTCCCGCGGCATATGGAAGTTCCCAGGCTAGGGGTTGAGTCGGAGCTGTAGCCACCGGCCTATGCCAGAGCCACAGCAACACGCGATCCGAGCCGCGTCTGCAACCTACACCACAGCTCACAGCAACGCCGGATCGTTAACCCACTGAGCAAGGGCAGGGATCGAACCCGCAACTTGATGGTTCCTAGTCGGATTCGTTAACCACTGCGCCACGACGGGAACTCCAAATTATTTTTTTAATAGAATGAGAAACGTTAGGGCCCACTTCTCTTCCAAAGCACCACTGTGTGAAGTATTTCTCCCTTCCCCCTCTCTGAGGATTAAAAGTGACTTCAAGATTGCCTGTCCTTTCAGATTAGGTATTTAACCCCCCTGCCTCAACTTTTGGTAACAATTTCAGGCAATGCCACATCCTACACTTTTAAAGGCAAGCATTTCAAAGGCAGTCTTAGACAGTGAGGCAGCTCTTTGCCCCAGGGTTAAGGGAACACTTATACTATACAAACTTTTTTTTTTGTCTTTTTGGGGCTGTACCCAGATCCGAGCCGTGTCTGCGACCTACACCACAGCTCAAGACAATGCTGGATCCTTAACCCGCTGAGTGGAGCCAGGGATCGAACAGCAACCTCATGGCTCCTAGTTGGAGTTGTTAACCACTGCGCTGCGATGGGAACTTCTTTCCCTGTCTTTCTTTTTTTCTTTCTTTTTTTTTTTTTTTTTTTTTTTTTTTTTTTGTCTTTTTGCCTTTGCTAAGGCCACACCTGTGGTACACGGAGATTCCAAGGCTAGGGGTCCAATTGCAACTACATCTGCTGGCCTACACCACAGCCACAGCAACACCAGATCCGAGCTGCGTCTGAGACCTAGGCCAGGGATCGAACCCGAAACCTCATAGTTCCTAGTCGGGATTCATCAACCACTTCGCCACGATAGGAACTCCTCCCCTGTCTTCCTTAAACAACCTTAGTATTACACTGAAGTTTTAAAATTGTCCATAGCTTTTACTGAATAATTTTATTTCTGTTTTGAATTTAAAAGGTGATGAATAAAAGTTTATTTTTAACCCTTGTTAAAAACTTTCAACTAAGTTGATTTTTACACATATGTTCTTGGATTGTGTACTTCTTTCCTTCTTCTTCCATGACTCTTAGGTGTTAGGAAGAAGTAGACAAACACAAATCTGTTTCCCAATGGTAGTAAAAGCTTAGGATCTAAGGTTTACAGATGCTTGATTTTCTTTTTAGACACAGATGGATTTCCTTCTTCAATGCCTCCTTCAAGTATTCACTGAACACCCACTGAATACCCACCATAGACCTGGCCCCCGTGGGGGTTTGGGGACAGAGAGGAACAGGCAATCATGTCCTTGATCCCATCTCATTTTCCTAATAACTTTAAGATATAAGCAGGGACAAGATTAGTTTTACCTAATGAAACTGGGGCCTGGAGGAGTTGCGGGCACAGATGAAGGCTAAAGAGAAGAGGATCCAAGATCCTTTCTCCTTGCAGTGGTGCTTAAGTCAAAGCCCAACATCATGTGACATGTTTCAATAGTACCCGAGTTATTGCAGAGGCAGTGGCAACTGATAATTTAGTTACTATAATGAAAACATGGACATTTCTATTATGTGCTCTTGTTTTGAGGTTTTAAAACATGGACTGAAAAAAAATGATAGGACATGGTGGGAGCAATTCTTTAGCATTGGGAGTCAAATACTTCATCCCTAACTGTTAATGTTTCCTGTTGGAAATGAACAAAATGTTTTAATAAGACATTTTAATAAATGTTTTTTAAAAAACGTAATGTTTTAATAGAACATTTTCCTCGAAATCCTTTTATAATTACAAATCCTTAAAAAGTATTAATTGAGCCAAGGACTATTAAATTCCATATGGTTTGGGGTTTTTTTTGTTTTTTTGTTTTTTGTCTTTTTAGGGCCATACCTTCGGTTTACAGAAGTACCCAGGCTGGGGGATGAATTGGAGCTGCAGCTGCCAGCCTGCACCACAGCCACAGCAAAGCCAGATCCATGCTGCATCTACGGTCTACACCACAGCTCATGGCAACACTGAACCCTTAACCCACTAGGTGAGGCCAGGGATCGAACCTGCAACCTCATGGATACTAGTCTGGTTACTGCTGAGCCACAGTGGGAACTCTAGTACTTATATGTTTTATTTTTAAAATTAAAAAAAAATTATGGCCCCACCCTCAGCAAATGGAAGTTTCTGGGCCAGGGGTTGAATCTGAGAGGCAGCTGGGGCAATACCAGATCCTTTAACACATTGGGCCAGGCCTGGGATCGAACCTGAGCCACTACAGTCAGATTCTTAACCCAGTGCACCACAGTGGGAACTCCCTGTACTTAGGTTTTTAAAATTTTAAGTAAGAGCACTGATAATGTAACTGTGTACCAGACCCTAAATATGTATGTTTTGAAGCAAAAGACCTTTCCTTTTGCTTCCCTGGCCTCCCCTCAGTCTCAAAATGCTGATTCAAGAGATAACGACTAGGAAATACTGTTACAGATAAAAACTAGTTAAAACAGTCTCCCTTATGTTTTAATTTTACCCGCAGGTGTAAATTATCAAATTGTTGTAAATCATAAGTAGCTCAAGGTGAAGCATTTTTCTATGTCTGACAAAGATTATAAGCCAGTAATATGCCACACAAAAAGTCATATAAATTATAATCATATTTAGCAGTTTATTTAACCTCATTAAATTGGTTTTTGTTTTGAGTCCAATTTGTAATCATTCCTTTTATTTTTTTTTTACTGTGAGGACATCAACCCTATAGCCAAGGAAAGTTTTAACCCATCAGATAAAAGTGAGGTTTGTCAGGAGTCAGGAAAAGCCAGGAGGCCTTCTTGGATTTTTCATAGCCCTGATTGTTTTACAGCTATTTTTTACCCATTTCAAATTCTCTGGTTTGGGAATAAATTGCTGCCATGTTACAAGGACATCAGGATGGCAAAAGTCTGACAATAAGGAGTTAATTTTTGTTTTTCCCGAAAAGTGGAATGGGCTTTGTCTATTTACATGTGTGTTAATTTTTACAGATCCTGTTGTTACCTTTTATTTGATTATGTTCCTCCTGTAATTTAATCTGTTAAATAATCCAAGTTATTTTAACATTTTTCTGAGATGCCTCAGGGTCCTTTTGAAGTACCTCAAAATTAGCTGGAGAAGAACTTTAATTAGAATTTGACACTTGGGGAGTTCCCCTTGTGGCTCGGTGGAAACTAATCTGACTAGTATCCATGAAGACACAGGTTGGATCTCTGGCCTGGCTCAGTCGTTAAGGATCTGGCATTGCCATGAACTGTGGTGTAGGTTGAAGACACGCTCAAAAAAACAAACAAACAAAAAATTTGACACTTGGGAAGTTTGTTAAAAATATCCCCCCCAATTTTTTTTTTTGTCTTTTTTAGGGCTGCACACTCAGCATATGGAGGCTACCAGGCTCGGGGTAGAATTGGAGCTGTAGCCCACAGCCTACTCCACAGCCACAGCAACGCCAGATCGGAGCCTCGTCTTCGACCTACATCACGGCTCATAGCAATGCCGGATCCTCAATCCACTGAGTGAGGCCAGGGATCAAACCTACGACGTCATGGATACTAGTCAGATTCATTTCTGCTGAGCCACAATGACAACTCCCCAAAATGTTTTAAAACATTTGATCAAATTATGAAAGAATACTCACTTACTTAACCAAAGTAATGAAAGACTGTAAAGGCAAATAAGAATCCCGTAAAGACAAATTCACATAATTTGTTACCAAAGGCAGCAACCCAAGAAAACTTTCTTCTCTCAACAGAGAGGAAAACATCTATTTTACTTGTTTCATATACTATTACTGAAAACATATATTTTAGTTGTTTCACACACTGAAATGTTTCCCTTATTACTTTAGTAGTTTTAATTACATATTTTTAACCCTTACAAACTGTAACCTCAAGTGAAAAGCAAAAACAAGCAAATGTGAACTATATGTCATATTAGCATTCTCTGATTAGCAAACTTAAGAAACATATTTTATAACTTTTAAAAATATGTATTTCCCAAAGGATAATTTTTTAATGTGGTACAAGATGCATGTTTTTTGTTTGTTTGTTTGTTTGTTTTTGTCTTTTTACCTTTTCTAGGGCCACTTCCCGTGGCATATGGAGATTCCCAGGCTAGGGGTCTAATCGGAGCCATAGCCATAGCTGCCGGCCTACACCAGAGCCACTGAAATGTGGGATCTGAGCCGTGTCTGTGACCTACACCACAGCTCACCAAAACACCAGATCCTTAACCAACTGAGCAAGGCCAGGGATTGAACCTGCAATTTCATGGTTCCTAGTCAGGTTGGTTAACCACTGCGCCACAACGAGAACTCCCAAGATGCATGTTTAATAAACCCAAATATCTTTAGTTTCCCTCTCACAAGAAAGCAAAAGTAGGTAAGTTTAGATTTGTTCAGCAATCAATGTTCCAGTATTCTATCTTAAAAATGATTTAGACATTTAATGAGTTTATTACCTGTTAATTTAATAAAACTTTTTAATAAATAAGTTTCAAGTTACCAAGAATCTGGAAAAACTATTTTAAGTACACATTTCTAAAACATAATTAGAGTGTTCATTTAAGAGCTTTTATCCCATTTATCTCTCTTTTATTACTTGACAATATAATCATACCAAATACATTTTCTTGTTGACGAATGTTGTAATAGATATAGTATGAACTTATGGACTTCCAGTTAACTTAGCTACAGCAAAGGTATAATGCTTAATGACTCTAAAGATGTGTCTGTACTAATTAACATACTCAAACAACAAACATTAGCCAGATACTAACATTGAATACTTTCCAGATCATGCGAACCTGACATTTACTTAGTTTCTCTTGTATTTAGAATTATTTGATTTGTAAGTGTTTATTTTTCATTAACACAAGTAAATAGAGCTCATTTATACCAAAAACAAAGACACATACTGAGACATAATATCACACAGACATACATATCCACATAGAGATCTCATGGTGATAGGGGTGGAGTAGGCACAGGTAGTTGTAGAAGTCCCAGTAGAGGATCATAGACAGAGAGGGAAATCTAGGGGACTTTGGGACATCACTGTTAAGTTAGTAAATTGCTCAAAAAAGCCATCAGAATAAGACAGGCTTGCTCTACTAGTGGAGGCACAAGAATTGCCTCAGGTTGTTGGGTGGGGCATGGGAAGAGGCCTGCATTCAGATTCAGATTTAGGGCAGGAGTTTGAAGACTGCCCTTCTAATGATTTGAATACACACATTACTGGATGCCTAGAAGGGAGCTAGTACTCCCAGAAAGGAAGAGGTTGTCTTTTCCCACCCTCACTCCCCTCTTGGATGATAAAACTGTAGCCCACCGGGTCCTCAGGGCAGAGCTTTCGTGCCTGCCCACTTGCATTTCTCACAAGCGTCCTATCCTAATAAATCTTGCTTATCACTTTGTCTCTCACTGAATTCCTTCAGTGAGTCTTGAAGAATCTGAACTGAAATAGAGTTTTAACTAAAGAACAACCCTCCCTTGGCTAAGAAGGCAGCTGCAAGCCTTTCCAGCTGTGCTCATCACTATGCCACCCTTCTTGTAATAATGTAACAACTGTGTGCTCTCTGTCCAAGCCAGCAGCCCTGCTAATCAGGTACCCAGCATTGCTGATCAGTTCTGCTTCTGTAAACTTGCTTGCTCAGTTTCTTAGGGAGGAACCTGTCTGCTTGGGGATGGGGGAGGTCTGGGATGCTTACATGGGAAAATCAAGACCTTGTAGTGTATAAAAGTTACTGAGAACAAAAACCTGGTGCTCAGACTCTGGAGGTGACTCCTCTGAGCCCGCACCGGTGCTGAATAAACATTGTTTTTCCATATCTCCGAGTGCTGTTTGTCTCCTTCCACTGCAATGGTTTTTGCAGTTTCCGAAGCAGAACCACAGTGAGTCCAGAGACAGGGTGAGTGATTCTAATTTAAAACTGTGGGTTCAAGTCCCAATCCAGGTTTTGGCCAGGTTCAAGTCCTGGCACATGGGATCAAGTTCCAGTCTGTGTTCTGGCTAGGTTCAGTCTGTTAGTGCTGTCAGTTTCAGTAGCTTATCTTAAAATTTGCCCTAGAGAATGTTATGGCCAGGCCATATTACAAGGAAAAAAATATATATAAAATACACATATGTATATTTTTTACATTTTATTGGTTTGTAACTGGAAGCCGTTCAATTCTGGAGACTGCACCTCAAGGGACTGCATCCAGAAGCTGAATCTGAGTTTTCCATAGCCAGCACATACATGTACACATAAGACAAATGCAAACATACTCGCAAAGAACAAAATCTGATACCTGCAGGAAAAAAGTAAAAAAGGGTGACATCTAACAATTTCCTCAACTTTTTTTTTTAATAAAAGTTCCTTCTTTTAACAATAAGCAACATGTAAATGGAAAGATAGGGAATCATGATGTACCTGCATAGCAATTTGCTTGGCAAATGGAAAACCAAAAAATGGCCGTTGGAATAGTTAAATTTACTTACTTGAATTTAAAGCCTCTTCCCTCTCCTTTTTCTCTCTTTTTCTCTTCTGGTTTGAAGTTCCACTAATCAACTCAAAGCTGAAGTCTCAAGCAAAGTAGGCTGTATTTGTATACTAAGGACATGGTAAGAGTTAACTGCATGCTTTTTCATAGGCATATATTTGTTCTCTTAGAGTCAGAACTGTGAAAAAAAAGTCATCAAGCCAGGTTTCTCTAACTACATATGTAAAAAGAATGAATTGGAATTTCAGAAGAGTTTTACCTCAACAAATTTTCCCTGGAGTCTAAAGAATATTGTGGCCATGAAAAGACAACCCATAGAATGGGAGAAAATCTTTGCAAATTAATCCAGTGACAAGGGATTCATCTCCAAAATTTACAAACAACTTCTGCAGCTCCATACCTAAAAAACAAACAACCCCATCAAAAAATGGGCAGAAGATCTAAACAGACGAGTCTCCAAAGAAGACATACAGATGGACTGGAAACACATGAAAAGATGTTCACCATCACTCATGATTAGAGAAATGCAAATCAAAACCACCATGAGGTACCACCTTCCACCAGCCAGAATGGCCATCATCCAAAAGTCTACAAACAATAAGTGCTGGAGAGGGGGTGGTGTGGAGAAAAAGGAACCCTAGTACACTGTTGGTGGGATTGTAAATTGGTGCAACCACTGTGGAAAGCAGTATGGAGATTCCTCGGAAAACTAAAAATAGAACTATCATTTGATCCAGAGAAAACCATGACTCGAAAAGACACATGTACTCCGATGTTCATTGCAGCACTGTTTGCAATAACCAAGACATGGAAACAACCTAAATGTCCATCAACAGAGAAGTGGATCCAGAAGATGTGGTACATATACCCAATGGAATATTACTCAGCCTTTAAAAGGAATGAGATACTGGCATTTTTAGCAACATGGATGGACCTAGAAACTATCATGCTAAGTGAAGTCAGCCATACAATGAGACATCAACATCCAATGCTTTCACTGACATGTGGAATCTGAAAAAAGGACAGACTGAACTTCTTTGCAGAACAGATGCTGACTCACAGACATTGAAAAACTTATGGTCTCTAGAGGAGACAGTTTGGGGGGTGGTGGGATGTGCTTGGGTTGTGGGATGGAAATCCTGTGAAATTGGGTTGTTATGATCATTATACAATTACAGATGTGATAAATTCATTTGAGCAATAAAAAAAATAAAAATTGAAAAAAAGAATTTTGTGGCCAAATAGTTTAAAATTAATTTTTCATTATTCATAGATTTATAACTAGAGGTCGACCAATTTGCCAGAATTTTTCACAAGGGGGCTATCAGGTGGAATTGAAGAAGAAGCACTACTCATCAAAATTAACCCCTATATACGCACTGAAAGAAAACCAGAATCAGAAGCCAGCCAACAGAAGCCTCTAATCAGAAAAACAGAATCAGACAGCACAAGGCTCAAATTGGCTTCCAAGTCCCACCAAATAAGCAATCTCCAGGTGGGAACTAAGAGTTCCCCAGATAGAGCCTAGTCAAGGGGCCTCAGAGTGCACACCAGGGGACTTTCCCAGATGCTAGCTGAGGCATCTCGACTTTCCAGATGCTATGTTTCTCCTTTCCCCAAATCAATTCCTTGGAGTGGGAATTCAGGCTGGTGTGGGTGGGAGGAAGAAAGGAAGGTTCTCAAGATGAAGATGGTCTTGGCAGCTGTTAGGGTGATCTCTCTTCCACCTTCCATCCCCACCTCCCCACCCTGGAATTCCCACTGATGGGATGGCAGACTAGATATGACCGGGGCCCTTGGGAGGGCTGCCTGCCTCTGAGTCAGATCCTGGGGGAGTCCCCAAATTTGTAGCCAAAAATTTGGCCTCTGTACCCCAGCACCAATTAAGTCTCCAAGACAGAGTTGAGGAAGAGAAAGAATAGTTTTATTGCTCTGCCAGGCAAAGGAGGACACAGCAGACTAGTGCCTCAAAACTATGTCCTATCTTGGGAGGGGATAGCAAGGGGTTTTATAGGTTTAGCTCAGAAGACAGGGTTATTGATTAAGGTGTCTATATGATTCTTCATCCATAAATCATTTCAGAGTCATCAAATCTAGCATCAGTCAGTCCAATGATAGTTTCTGATTGTCTTTGAGGTTATTGTTCCTTGACTGTCTCGCTGGAATGAAGATTGCTTACAGGTAAAAGGTGTTAGGGGGTGTTCCAATTACAAAAGAAAACACTAAGTGCAATATAATTCTAGCTGAAAAATAACCATTTGTAAAAGAAAGCAATTAATAAAGGAAGAGATCATTTGTGAAAAGCCAGATACTAGGTGCAATATAACTCTAACTAGAAAAGTAACATTAGTAATAAGTTAGTGGGCCAAGGCAGGACATAACATGATGGAGACTGTTTTAACTGGTTTTTAGCTGTAACAGAATTTCCTAATCATTATCTCCTGAATCAACCTTTTGAGATTGAGGGGAGGCCTTGGAGGCAAAAGAAAAGAGCTTTTACTTCAAAACACAAAGGTTTAGGGCCTGGTACATGGTTTCAATGATAGGAGATTTTGTATTTTCATATAACTATCCTAAAACTTTAAAGTACCTTTAAAATATGAGACTGTAAAATCTGAAAATTCTAGGCTACAAGGAATCTTTCTGGCTTAACCCATACCAGTGTTTTTTACCTTAAAAATTTCCACCCATATCCTAAGGGATCCTGTAGTTCTTCACATCTCCACTCAATTCTGAGGTTCATTTTTTCTTAATTTCCCCAAGATATTATTATTATTTTTTCTTTTTTTATTTTTATTTTTATTTTCCCACTGTACAGCAAGGGGGTCAGGTTATCCTTACATGTATACATTGCAATTACAGTTTTTCCCCCACTCTTTCTTCTGTTGCAACATGAGTATCTAGACATAGTTCTCAATGCTATTCAGCAGGATCTCCTTGTAAATCTATTCTAAGTTGTGTCTGATAAGCCCAAGCTCCCGATCCCTCCCACTCCCTCCCTCTCCCATCAGGCAACCACAAGTCTCTTCTCCAAGTCCATGATTTTCTTTTCTGATGAGATGTTCATTTGTGCTGGATATTAGATTCCAGTTATAAGTGATATCATATGGTATTTGCCTTTGTCTTTCTAGCTCATTTCACTCAGGATGAGATTCTCTAGTTCCATCCATGTTGCTGCAAATGGCATTATGTCATTCTTTTTTATGGCTGAGTAGTATTCCATTGTGTATATATACCACATCTTCCGAATCCAATCATCTGTCGATGGACATTTGGGTTGTTTCCATGTCCTGGCTATTGTGAATAGTGCTGCAATGAACATGCGGGTGCATGTGTCCAAGATATTATTTTTTTTCTACTGTACAGCATGGTGACCCATTTACACATATATGTATACATTCTTGTTTCTCACATTATCATGCTCCATAGTAAGTGACTAGACATAGTTCCCAGTGCTACACAGCAGGATCTCATTGCCAATCCATTCCAAAGGCAGTAGTTTGCATCTATTAACCCCAAGCTCCTAATCTATCCCACTCCCTCTCCCTCCCCTTCCCTTTTGGCAACCACAGGTCTATTCTCCAAGTCTATGATTTTCTTTTCTGTAGAAAGGTTTGTTTGTGCCATATATTAGATTCTAGATATAAGTGAGATCATGTGGTATTTGTCTTTCTCTTTCTTTCTTTTTTTTTTGTCTTTTTGCCATTTTCTTGGGCTGCTCTCGCAGCATATGGAGGTTCCCAGGCTAGGGGTCGAATTGGAGCCGTAGCCACCAGCCTACGCCAGAGCCACAGCAACGCTGGATCCGAGCCGCGTCTGCAACCTACACCACAGCTCACGGCAACGCCCACTGAGCAAGGCCAGGGATCGAACCCGCAACCTCATGGTTCCCAGTCGGGTTCGTTAACCACTGCGCCACGACGGGAACTCCTGACTTTCTCTTTCTGACTTACTTCACTCAGTATGAGGTTCATTTTTTAAAAAGGCAACAGCAAAATTTCTGACCTGTTGAATGAACACACAAATAGTTATGCGTTCCTTTTTTATTTTTTTTTGGCTTTTTGCCTTTTCTAGGGCCACTTCTGCGGCATGTGGAGGTTCCCAAGCTAGGGGTCCAATCGGAGCTGTAGTCGCTGGCCTACGCCAGAGCCACAGCAATGAGGGATCTGAGCCATGTCTGCAACCTACACCACAGCTCATGGCAACGCCGGATTGTTAACCCACTGAGCAAGGCCAGGGACCGAACCTGCAACCTCATGGTTCCTAGTCAGATTTGTTAACCACTGTGCCACGACAGGAACTCCAAGTGTTCCCTTTTTACTCACTGCTGTGTTCTTTTCCTTCCCCATGCAATGTCTTCTTTTTTCCATTGGATAGTAGCGGTGATTCTGATAATTTCCTTAAATAAATTGAAGTAGCTGAAGCATAAATCATTAACGTCCTTTTTTTTTCTTTCTTTCTTTCCTTTCTTTCTTTCTTTCTTTTTTTTTTAGGGCCACACTTGCAGCATATAGCAGTTCCTGGGCCTAGAGGTTGAATCGGAGCTGCAGCTGCTGGCCTATACCACAGCCACAGCAACACCAGATCTGAGTCACATCTGCGACCACAGCTTACTGCAACACCAAATCTTTAACCCACTGAGCGAGGCCAGGGACCGAACCAGCATCCTCATGGATACTAATTGGGTTCATAACCCGCTGAGCCACAATAGGAACTCCATTAACTTTTTATTTTATGTTTCCAAAGTTGAATGTTTTCCCATGTTGTACTAAGGACCTCATCCCATTTTTTACCTTTTTTTACCCTAACTGAGACCAATTCTGTTATTTTTCTGCTTCGCCTGCTGGGTATACTGCAAAGACCATGAACTCTTGCAGCTGACTTTTGGATGAAATTTTTACCCAGCTTTACCACTTACTGGATATTAACTTGGGGAAATCACTTAACTTCTCTCCATCTAAATTTTCTCCTGGGCAAAATGGGGATAATTTCTTGACTTTAGGAGGGTAGTAAAAATTAAATAACAATGCATGTTAAACATCTGGCCTAATGCCTGGCACAGAGAAATTCTTAACTGAGGTGAGTTTTCCTGTGTCTGCTTCTGTAAGCAGATAAATAAAGAGACAGACAAAACTCTTCTTACCCATAAAACTGACAACACATGACTTGAACTTAATCAGAACTCAGACTAGGACTTGAACCCACTTTTTTTTTTTTTTTTAAATTAGAATCACTCACCTGGTTTCTGGACTTACTGAGGCTCATGTTCTCTGTGTCTCAGTGCAGAATGAATTCAGCAAGAGACAAAGTGATAGGCAAGAAAAAGATTTATTAAGACAGGACAATTGTGAGAGATGCAAGTGGCTAGGCAAAGAGCACTGCCCTGAGGGTTGTGTGGCCTACATATTTATAATTCAAGAAAAAGTGGGGAGAGGGAAAAGCCTGCCTTCTTCCTCTTTTTTTGAGTAGACATCAGGCTTCCATCATTAGCTCCTCCTTCATATCTGGTAAGAGAGTATTTGATCCTATAATGTTAAACTAGGACTGTCACGGTGATTATTCAAATTGAAACCAAGCAGGGTGCTGTGGGCTCCTGGGCACACAAGCCTTATCTGTGTCCCCCATTTCTTCTTTTTTTGGGAATAAATTTCAGCCTCCGTGACCTTCCCTGAGTTCCAAAGGGCAGGTTCAAACAGTTGCTAATCAGGAAGGGATGCAGAGACGGGAGAGGAGCTGTCAAGAAACAATAGTGCAGTTTTGGGGCAGGGTCCTGGTCCCTCCTCAAGGAATATGGATAACAACATTTTTGAGCTCTGCAGAACTAAAACCCCCAACAAATGGAAGATGTTAATGAAGCATTCTTTATTCCAGAAAGAAAACTGCCAGACCACTGGACACCAGGTTTGAAAATAATGCAAGCTTGCCTCTGCCCTGATCCTTATCTGCAGCCCTATTTTTCCCTCCCCAAACTATAAAACCACCTCCCAATATTTCCTAAGGGGTACATGGTCTTTGAGGCATTAGCCTGTTGTGACCTTTTTTGCATGGCAAAGCAATAAAACTATTTTTTTAATCCTTCACCCAAAACTCTGTCTTTGCATTTCTATTTGGCACTGTGAGCAGAGGCCAAGTTCTGGCAAAAAAAATCAGCAGAAGAGTGGTAACAGATGCTAAAATATGTTGAATCATCTCAGGTTTCCATAAAATGAGGGTTTCCTACTTTGGAATGTTATCTTTCCCTTAAATTCTTGTCTTTGGTTCTAAGGATCATTATTGTGCTGAACTTGAATGCAGGCCTTATTTTATGTTTCACTTAATGACCTGAGGCATATCGAATGCTTTGATTTATGGTTTATAGTTAAGCAAGCCTACTTCATTCTGATGGCTTTCTTGAGTGATAATTAACTTGCAGTGGTCTCCCAATGAACCCTAGGTTTCCCTCTCTGTTTCTGGTCCCCTACTGGGACTTCTACGACTACGTGTGTAACTGTCCTATTCCATTCCTATCATTTGGACACTTCTTTCCCAGCTCCTCTTTAAGTCACAAATCACATTCACAGACTCCTCATCCTGAATGAGACATTTTCAAATGTACATGCCATGAGAGCTGGCTCTTATTTCTTATTTCTCTGGAAAAAAAGAGCCGCTATCTTAATTCTCCTCTCCTTTGGGAAATGCTGGTTTTCATTTCAGAAATCAGAATCTTAGGAGGTTGAATTAAACATTTAAGAAGTCAGCTGGGTTGCAATTTTAAGCACATTTAAGTAAGTTAAAAATAAATTTTACTATTGTTTTCTATAATAGTAAGTACTCAAGAAAGGTGCTCTTAGCTGGGCAACCAGCCATGGGTATAAATGATCAATCTGTTTGTTCTGGACTTTTCTGGGATTTCCCCTGCCTCTGGGAACTCACCCTTCCTGGGGCTTAGCCTGAAACATTCCTCCTGGCTCACTCTGCCCTTTGGCCCAAACATGATTGATTGGCCCAGGAGAGGGGACTTGGAGGCAGAGCCAGTGAGTCCTTTCTTGGGACTTTTTGGCCCCAGGACAAAAGAAGTCAATTAGCATTTCTCTAGTGGTACAAAGGATAAGATGTGAAACTTGAGAACCACAGTGGACATATTTCCTACCCACTGGGATAAATCTGGTTAAACAAGCAGGGAGTCCTGGCATGTGGGTTCAAGTCCCAATGTGTGTTTGGGCTAGGTCCAGGATGTTGATATTGTCTGTTTCACTTTCAGGGAGGGAACACTGTTTTAGACCTGCTGCCATTATCTACCCCTGGTGGGTCATTGGCTTCAGTGTTTTTTGTTTGTTTGTTTGTTTGTTTTTGTCTTTCATCTTTTTTTTCCAGGGCCGCACCTGCGGCATATGGAAGTTCCCAGGCTAGGGGTCCAATCGGAGCTACTGCTGCCGGCCTACACCACAGCCACAGCAACAGCAGATCCGAGACACTTCTGCCACCTACACCACAGCTTACAGCAACGCTGGATCCTTAACCCACTGAGCGAGGCCAGGGATTTAACACAAAACCTCATGGTTCCTAGTCGGATTCATTTCCGCTGTGCCACGGACAGGAACTCCTCAAGTATTTGTTTAATGAGCACTATCTGGGGCTTCTTGGAACTACCCAATTGGGGATCTAAATGGCATTAACCAACTCTGTTGTAAGAAATCCTGTATTTAGGGAGTTATCAGAAGCACTAGGATTTCCTTACATATAGTAAATGTCTAATACAGCATTGAAATAAACAAATGAGGAACAGCTAGTTATAAAGATAAACAAAATGTATAATAGAGATCTAAAACTTAATAGCCAGTTCTGAGTGGTAGGATTATGGATGATTCTCACTCTACATTTTTCAAGTTTTTCTCCAAGAATGTATATCCTTTTAAAAAATTTTATTTATTTGTTTGTTTTGCTTTTTAGAACTGCAGGTGTGGCATATGGAAGTTCCCAGGATAAGGCTCAAATCAGCTGCAGCTGCCGGCCTTCGCCACAGCCACAGCAACGCAGGATCCAAGCCACATCTGCAACCTACACCACAGCTCGTGACAACACTAGATCCTTAAGCCACTGAGCAAGGTCAGGGATCAAACCCACATCCTCAGGGATACTAGTCAGGTTTGTTACTGCTGAGCCACAACAAGAACTCCTGTATATCCTTTTTTTTCAATCAGAAGGACCACTCCAGGATGACTGAGGCTGAGAGCCTGCCAGTCTTGTAGGATTAGGGCTTGGAATGGAAATTCAGTTGGTTAATGGAGAATAAAATGACATCTTCTTTCTTCCACATCTAAACTTGAGCTCTATGATTCCAACTCATTACTCATGCTATTTTGTTTCATGTTGACTTTGCTGCATTATATTTTGAGGGATTTTTTTGTTTGTTTGTTTGTTTCTTTTTTTGTCTTTTTGCTATTTCTTGGGCCGCTCCCGCGGCATATGGAGGTCCCCAGGCTAGGGGTCAAATTGGAGCTGTAGTCTCCAGCCTACGCCAGAGCCACAGCTACACGGGATCCGAGCCACATCTGCAACCTACACCACAGCTCATGGCAACGCCGGATCGTTAACCCACTGAGCAAGCACAGGGACCGAACCCGCAACCTCATGGTTCCTAGTCAGATTCGTTAACCACTGCGCCACGACGGGAACTCCCAGGGATTTGTTTTTATTCTACTATTTATTATTCATTCTTTTTTTTTTCTTCTTTTTATGACCTGCAGCATATGAAAGTTCCCAGGCTAGGGGTTGAATCAGAGCTACAGCCATAGCAACACCAGATCTGAGCTGGGTCTGCAAACTACGTCGAAGTTTGCTACGACATCAGAACTTTATCCCACTGAGGGAGGTTAGGGATTGAACCCGCATTCTCATGGACAGTATGTTGAGTTTTTAACCCACTGAGCTGCAGTGGGAACTCTATATTCATTCTTTTTAATGTGTCTCTCTTAGAACACAGTATTTTATGATCCATTGTAAGTTGTTCAAAATCACCTCATACATTTCTCTTTTTCCATGAAGCTTGGTTATACTTAATTTTGTGTTAAGTATTCAAAATTACATTTCTATATATATATATATAAATATATTTTCTCCACAGGAAATCTTCACAAAGAAATTCCACCACAGAGATGCGACTTGGGAGAAGAGATTGGAAATCAAACCCCCAGTTTGCAGCTGATTCAGGTGATAGACTAAACCAGCAATAAATAGTGAGAGCAATGGAAAAGGCTTGGAGATTTTTGTGATTTTATCAGCAGATGGCAAGGGTAATTTAATGTAGACAAACTAATAATTAATTGGAGAGCAAGGAGGTCAGTCCAGGGATGTGCCTAGGCAGAAAATAATCCTCTAACACAGAGATCAAGAAAAGGATTTAGGGATTATTCTTGAAAAATCATTAAAACTATTGGTCTAGTGCATAGTTCTGGGAACAAAGGCAAACACAGTGTTAGCAAGGATAAAGCACAGACACTGGAGGTGGCACCTGTGAGTTTGAAAAGGACTTGTTTGATCTAGTCAGGAATATCACCATGTTGGCCATTATTATGCAAGAGTGTGATAGAAAAATGATAAAAACTCAAGAATCAAATGTGTTCACTTATAGAAGAGGGACACAAACTCAAATACCTCCAAGGACCAAGCAGGTAAAGAAATGAGTGAGCTGTCTGGTAGACTCTGGGGAAGGGTGGGAACTGGGTCAGAATGGAGGGTGCTAAAAGGCTTTTAGATTCACACACGCACACACACACACACACACACACACAGAGTAGGTGCCAAAAAAAAAACCATGTGCGCGTGCCCAATACAGCTCTTTGGATCCCTGACTTAGAAAGTTTAATTTTGTGCCTCTTTTCTGACTTCTCCCTAATCTGAAGGTCCCTGGAGGATAGGGCTGTGTCTTACCTAACGTTGTATCACTTTATCACTTTATTAAGCAGAGTACTTGGCTTCAGGAAGACTGGTTGAGGAGTTCCCGCTGTGACACAGCAGGTCTCTGCAGCAGCAAAGGTTTGATCCCTGGCACAGCATAGAGGGTTAAGGATCTGCTGTTGCTGTACCTGTAGCATAGGTTGCAGATGTGGCCTGGATTCGATTCCTGACCTGGGAACTTCTATATGCCATGGGTATGGCCAGAAACACACACACACACACACACACACAAACGGTTGAAAATTTTGCAACGAGGAAGGAACTCTATGATGTACACAGCAGTAAATGTTACTGCCAATTGCTGTGTTTGTTCCTCAGTGGCTGCTGCCTGAAGCAGCGTATCTCAAAGAGCTTGTGAGTGGGCCCGAAAGCCCACTCTGCACTTGGCTCAGCCTCAGAACCTGATTTGCATTCGGTGTGTCAATTATTTCTGTCTCTCTTATGTATAATGATGCATTTTCTCTCTTCTGCCTGCTCCTTCCACCAAGCCCAGACTGTCTTCATCCCAGATTTTTCCTTTCCCTTTTTTAGCAACATAAAAATGAATTTCTCAGTTGGTTTTTCCTTTTCTGTCTTCTCATCCAGGTTTGTTTTGCTTTGTACTCTTTCCTTTTTCTTGTTAGACCTACACTACAAAAATGAGAAATAAAAACCCTCTCTGTAAATTCTGTCCTCAGGGAGTGTGATATCCTGGCTAGTAGAGTGAGTTTACCTGATATTCTACTCTTTCAAATAGCACAATCCTTTCATGGTAGGTAATAGAAATAAGTGAACAATTAAGAGGGATGTTAGGCCAATGTTAATGTTTACTTATATTTTATAATGGGCACTGGTATATAAAAAAACCTATGTGACATGTGTATGTAAATTATGAAGCATAATAATAAGTGAATAAATGTGAAACCCACCTCTCAAGAACTGAAATGTTAAAAATACCATGGAAACTTCTGTGCTTTACTTGGTGTTTCTTTGATGCCTTCCATTCCTGCTTTGGGTCCATTATTATGAGCATCAGTTACAACTGTACAATACTCTGGATGTACAGGGTAATGAGTTTGTCAAAATATAAAATGAGACTTTGACTTATTTCTTGCATCTATCTCCTCTTCCCCTTCCAGATGCCACTGCTGAAGCCCAGGCTTGAGATGTTCATCCAGACCACTACACAAGGCCCTCCGCTTGTCTCTCTGTCCCCATGCTCACCTACCATTGAACCAGCAGCTGGATGAAGGGGTGAGTCAGTAAGGCAGTTGCTTGTGGAGGGATTTAATCTATAAGAGGCATGAATATATTTGAACAAATTAGAAATATGGTACCAGTTAATGGAATTTTTATACAACTCTAATTAGTGAAATGTGAATTGATTCTATCTACATGCTGTATTAGTTTTCTATTGTTCCATAACAAATCACCACAAACTGAGCAGCTAATCTACATTTATCCTCTCCCAGTTTCTTGGGGGCAGGAATTGAGGCACAGGTTATGTTGGTCCTCTGCTCAGCTCTCACCTGGCTGTGATCAAGGCATTGGCTGGGCTGCATTCTCATCTGGAGGCTCAAAGGAGGGAGAGTCTGCTGCCAAACTCAGGTTGCTGGCAGAATGCATTTCCCTGTGGTTTTATTTTTAAATTTTTTAAAATTTTTTGTCTTTTTGCCTTTTCTCGGGCTGCTTCCATGGCATAGGGAAGTTCCCAGGCTAGGAGTTGAATTAGAGCTGTAGACGCCGGCCTGCACCAGAGCCACAGCAACGCAGGATCCAAGCCATGTCTTCGACCTAAATCACAGCTCATGGCAACGCCGGATCCTTAACCCACTGAGCAAGGCCAGGGATTGAACCTGCAACCTCATGGTTCCTAGTCGGATTTGTTAACCGCTGCGCTTCGACAGGAACTCCTTCCCTGTGGTTTTAACACTGAAGGCCCTAACTTCTTGCTGGGTTTGGCAGGAGGCTGCTTCCTCATCCTTGAGTCATCTTGCCACATCCATCCCACAAAGAGAGTCTCCAGCTCCAGCCTGCCGAGATGAGTGTTATGTAACGTAATATAATCCAGGAGAGTGACATCATGTCACTTGCACCATATTCCATGTGTTAGAAGCAAAACGCAGTTCTTGTCAACATTCAAAGGGAAGGTATCACACAAAGTTGTGAACACCAGGAGACAAATCCTGGAAGGTCATCTTAAGGTCTGTCCACTACATATGCTAAGCAGGCAACAATTCGGAGTAGGACAAAAAAAATCTTAGGCACATATTTTTTATAGTTTCTTCCCAAAGATTATGTATGATTATAATTAACTAAAACTTGGCATTCTGCTGAAATTTTAAAACCAAATAATGCATTGCATAGTGCTACTATTTGGAAGGAGTGACTTATTTTTGTATCTAAAATGTAAATCTTTTAATGTGCTCCCCCAAAGTTCTTCAGTATAGGAAGTCAAAAATAGAACTGATGAGTGCAAGAAAATTGTATAAAGGAAGGAACTATTTTACCAATTTAAAAAAAGACAATTGGGATGGACTGGGAGTTTGGGGTTAGATGCGAATTATTACATTTGGAGTGGATAAGCAATGAGATTCTGCTGTATAGCACGGGGAACCATATCTAATTACTTGTGATGGAACATGTTGGAGGATAATGTGAGAAAAAGTATGTATGTATATGTATAACTGGGTCACTTTGCTGTACAGCAGAAATTGACAGGACACTGTAAATCAGCTATAATAAAAATTGTAAAAAATAAAAAAAATTAAAAAGAATTGATTTGGTTTGGGCTAGAAAAATTTTGTCTGTTTCTGAATATGATTTTTATCAAAAGGAATGTTAGTTTCTCCTTGCCTGCGCTAATAAATGTTGAACCAAAAAAATACTGGTTTAAAGGGATGCCAGTTAATTAATCCACTTAGGACACTCATGTGTTATCACCTTCTGCTCTAACTTCTACACTTTCATCAAAGCTTTTTGTCTAAAACAAAAACTTAATTTTGTCACCTCTGAATCAAAGCCTTTGATGATCTTCCATGGCCCATAGCATCAACTTTATTTTTTTTAATTTTTTATTTATTTTTCTTTTTTTTGCTATTTCTTGGGCCGCTCCTGAGGCATATGGAGGTTCCCAGGCTAGGGGTTGAATCGGAGCTGTAGCCACCAGCCTACCCCAGAGCCACAGCAACGCGGGATCTGAGCCGTGTCTGCAACCTACACCACAGCTCACGGCAACGCCGGATCGTTAACCCACTGAGCAAGGGCAGGGACTGAACCCGCAACCTCATGGTTCCTAGTCGGATTCGTTAACCACTGCGCCATGAAGGGAACTCCAACAACTTTAAAGTTAAGCCTGGCTTTTATGTATCTTCAAAAATTTGCCCCAGTCTACACTTCTCACTTTCCTCTCTGTTCACACTTCTCCCTGCATCTGATACCATGGACACGCTGAACAGTTTTGTGAGTCCCAGTGCTACTTCGTGATGCTGCCTCTGCACCTGTTATATCCTCAACTTGGCAGGTGTCCATCCTCTTCTCTGGGGGTTCTAGAGACTTTGCTTTTTTCACTACTAGATTCCTTGGACAAAGTGCTTAATACATAGTAAACACTCAATAAATATTTCTTGAATAAGTGAGCCTCAGATTCTGCTTATTAAAAATGAGAGAATGGTTGAAATGATGGTTTCTTATGGTTCTATTTCTTTTTTTAACCATTAAACAAACTTAGAGACAGTAAGACTGCCTATAAATAAATTAAAATTTGTGGTAGAGATTCTAAATGTTGCAGGATTTGAGGGGAAGGAGGTCTCATTCTGCACTGGAATAATCAATGGTGTTTTTGCTGAAGATGGTGGGATTTGAAAGAAGTCTTAAAAGATGAGAGTGATTTTGAGCCATCGCTAGCTTAGATCTTCTTCCTAGTAGGTCTTCATTTAAAGTTTAATTTAAATTTTTGAACTGAATGATAGACAAAGAAGAGGTGAATGAAATTTGTGAATGGAAATAAAAACCAACAAAACAGGATCAGAAGTTCTAAAACAGGAATGACCCAGATATGTGTGGGCAATGAGGAGTATTCCCTAATATTAGGATATGTTCAACAGTGATTATTTATTTATTTATTGTCCTTTTAGGGTCGTACCCATGGCATGTGGAAGTTCCCAGGCTAAGGGTTGAATCAGAGCTGTAGCTGCTGGCCTACACCAAAGCCACAGCAATGCCAGATCTAAGCCACATCTGAAACCTACACCACAGCTCACAGCAATGCTGGATCTTTTAACCCATTCAGAGAGGCCAGGGGTTGAACTTGCATCCTCATGGATACTAGTCTGGTTCTTTACCACTGAGCTATGATGGGAACTGCATTTTAAAAAAACTAATTAATTAATTTTTTCAACATTGAAGATTAATTTTGACTGTGTAGGTTGGGAACAAAGTTATGGAAGATCTGTAATCTAAGGGGTATGGCTTGGATTTGGTATGGTAGTCAATAGCAAGCCATTACATGTTTTCACAAGAGCATGACAGAACTTTAGGTTTGTTAGTCTACTGATGATTAGGAGGTTAAATGGGAAAACAGGAGAATAAAATCATGGAGATTATGGAGTTCCCATCATGGCTCAGTGGAAACAAATCTGACTAGTATACATGAGGATGGAGGTTCAATCCCTGGCCTCTCTCAGTGGGTTCAGGATCCAGTGTTGCTGTGAGCTGTGGTGTAAGTCACAGACACAGCTTGGATCCTGTGTTGCTGTAGCTGTGGCATAGGCTGGCAGCTGCAGCTCTGATTCAACCCCTAGCCTGGGAACCTCTATATGCTGTGGGTGTGGCCCTAGAAAGACAAAAAAAACCAAAAAAACAAAACAAAAAAAAAACATGGAGATTAGGTAGGAGGTCTCAACTTGGACACAAGTCATTCCATTTATATTTTTTACATCTCTTTATTACTTAAAAAGCATCCAATAAACCTGTAAGAGTTCTCACAACAAGCCTAAGAGAAAGGTTTGGGAAGTTAATATTTTTATTATATTCAACTGTTCTTATTGTATTCAATTCTTACATGAAAACTAAGATTCAATCTGGATTTGCCCAAAGTCATAGAACTGGTAAATGACATCATTGGAACTCAAAACTACTTTGCTCCTTTTTAATCTCTAAACCCAGGATACCTATCATTAAGAAATGCAAATGAAAGCAGAGAAATCAGAAATGAAAAATGAACGATCTATGCAACTTTATAAGGTATGTGAATCAGCATAATTCACAGTGTGTAGTAGTAATGGTTCTGGCCCAAATATCAGGAAATTTAAGTTTTTGGTTTTTTTTTTTGCCACACTCAAGACATATGGAGGTTTCCAGGCTAGGGGTCAAATTGGAGCTGTAGCTGATGGCCTATGCCACAGCCACAGTAGCGTGGGATCCGAGCCATTTCCTTGACCTACACCACAGCTCATGGCAAGGCCGGATCCTTAAATGAGGATACTAGTCGGATTCTTAACCCACTGAGCCACAATGGGAACTCCCTGAACTCTCATGTTTAAGTAGATTCCCTACTTAAAAAATAAACACACAAACAAGCTCCTAACTTTTGGGCACTTTTAAAAGCTTTTATAAATACTTTCTTTCTCTCTTAATCTTTGGAATTATTTACTTGTTCACTCTCACACACAACTGTAAATTCCACGGGGGCTGGAACCAGGTCTGTTTTATTCTCAGAGTGTTTGCCTCATAAGATGTCTGATGTCTACCAGGCACTTAAATATTTGTTGATAAATGAATATCTTGTTATATCTCTAATTGGTAATTATTTTATAAATTTTAGCGTCACTTCATGACATTTATAATGCTGTTTTGTTAACTGATGTTTGTAGGTGTCTCTTTTCCATTTTCTAATGGGCCTGCAGTTTCTAGAAATCACATCTCCTATTTCTTTGTATCAAAGAAAGTTAGATACATAGTAGGTTTTCAATAAATATTTGCTAAATTAATTTAGACTTAATTTAATTTAATTTCTGAAATACCGTAATGGGGAAACATGTCTAAAACTTGCAGGAAACACAACTTGGGGATTACATATTACTTGGGGTCTGGTGGTAATATTTAGACTCTGAGGTTAGAACTGAGTGTGAGAGCTGTGCATGCTCAAAATTTTCTTTGTATTGGAGACATCATATCAGTTTGCCAAAAGACCAACTCTGCAAGCTTTTCTTCCAGCATCAGGTCAAATCTTTTATCTTTGATCGAAGACCACAGAGAGGATTTGGCTCGAATTTAGGGGCCATGTAGTAGGACAAATACAATTCTTTAAATTCTAGAATCACACAAGGTCTGGCAAGACAATCGTATAAGAAACAAAGGGATGAAGGTCTACGGTGGAAATAGCATTTTTCCATTTGCTGTCTCACACTCAACTTGGGGCATATATTCTTTCTGTAACATGGCCTATATGATTTGATTTGGTAAGACAAAATGTTCACTTTCCTTTGGTGGAGCATGAATATAGTTGATTTCACATACATTAAGGATATGCATGATAAACTTGCACTGAATTTTGCTCTTTGGGGAGTTAACGCATGGCACTCTGATTATCCTTACTTAGACAATGTAGTAGATAAACATATAAGGAAGTTCAAGAAGGGTTCAAGTCAATTCACAGCTGTCAGAGTTGTTAAGCAATAAAAACCTTTACAAAATACTCCTCAGTGATGTTACTGTCCAGAAAAGAAATACAGATGTGCCTACCCCTTCTTTCCTATCTTTGCAAACCTGTGTGTGTGCACACTACCTATCCTCCCCCCCAGAAACTCCTCCCTCAGATATTTATTGTCTTTCTCCCAACCTTCCCATTTCTTTTCACCACTACCACCACCCCATAAGTGTCACTTTCATTTCTTTCTTTTTTTGGGGGAGGGGTAACCTTCCTCAGCTGCCCTATGCACAAACAAGCAAATAAGAATAGGTAACCTTATCCCTTCCACTTTCTTAAAGAAAACATAGCAGGCTGTATTGTTTTGCATCTTACTCTTTTTGGATAACAAAGTATCCTGCAACTCTTTCTATATCACAAAAAAAAAAAAAAGGTATAAATTTACAATATCATTGCACATATTCTGTAGTGTACATATGCCACAATTTAATGAGTGTCCCTTTGGACTGACACTTCATTTTTTCCCTCCATTTTCCTTGCTATTATAAACAATGCTAAATGAATAATGTTGGCCGCATTTAAGTTCTAACGTGTGCATATTTATCTGCAGGATAAAGTCCCACAAGAGGGACTGCTGTCTCAGAGGGTGATTGCACCTGTAATTTTGATAGGTAGTGCCAAATTCCCTTCCATAGAGATTGTACTATTTTGTAATACCAGTGGGAATGTATGAGAGTTCTTGTTAAAATTTCAATTCTCAACATCAAATATAGAAATGGAGCTTCTCAGGAAAATGGGTTTAACATGCTTACTCTGCAGTGCTCAAAGAAGTTCTATTTCTATAGAAGACAATACAGTATAAGGAAAGGAATTGACAAGGATAACATCAGCCTACTGGCTTTACCCAGGCTCAAATTAGGAAATCTGTGAAGAATTTGTAGGGAAGCCCCTTCATAATGCTTTTGTAGGGGCAAATCCTTATTTCGGAATTCAAGTGTCTGGTCTCCTGGATGTGCATCAGCATCATAATAGGCAGGGTCCCTCCAGTGACTAAAACAGTTAACAACGACTTCATTTCAAAGGGCCAAAGTTACCTGGCCCAGGGCAATGGTAGAGTAAGTGGTTTGAGCTTTGGATTCTCATCCGCGGCTACCCTACCTCCTCTGGGCGTGACTCTGGGTGTCACTTGGCTGCCTCAAGGCTGTTTTCTACTCCACTAAAATGGGGATAGTAATGCCCCTGCCTTTTTGGACTGTTGTAAGATAAAGTGGAATAACATTCAGGACACTGACTAGTATACAATAGCATTCAATTCTAACTTTCCCCTCTTTGCCTTTCTGAAAATAACAGAGAATCAGGAAAACCCCAAAGTTCTCTCCAAACAGCCAAAATGTGTGCCACAATTTGCATATATTAAATGTCTTACTTTACTCATAGAAGAGACTCTAAAAGTCTATTTCCTATAATTTTACATGTTATTCTAACATCCTTTGTGGTTCAGCTTCCCCACCCACATTGAAGTGTTAATAACATGGGCCAAAGTTGTTAACTGGCTGAACTATGAAAAATAGAGCTTAAAAATTTGTTATTTAGAGATAAAAATAAAAACAAAAGTGACTGGTAGGACTGGGGTCGTTCCTTAGCAGACCCATAGGTGGTCAGAGGCTCTAAGCATAAGGCTACCTGAGGTCAAGTCATCTGGAAAGGTTTAACTGAGGTGGTGATAAGAAAGCAGACCACTGGGCAAGGCATTCCTTTTATTACCTTCCCCATCCCCCATTTTCTAGAGAATTGAGATATCTCTGTAAACATTGATTGAGTTTTATGAAGGTTTACGTCATAAAATGTAAAATAACACAGTGGGGAGGACACTTGAAAGGCTAAATTTCAGTTACTAGGAAAATTAATTAATCCACTCATTTAATCGATATTTACTGAGTGCTCACTCTGTGTTCAGCACTGTGCTAAGTGCAGAAATTGCTTGGACACCTAATTGCCCAAAAATTCTATGCAAAAAAAAAAAAAAAAAAGGCACCATTCATAGCACTGTCCAAATTTATGTTAACTTTCAGTGAGTCTTCATGATAGGTTTTTCACTGTAACTGTTTAATTTTAGAACCTCCTGGGTTCTACAAATTATCCCTTACAAAGAAGGTAGAATGATACAATTGTTGAAATGGCAAATGTAAAGTTGAAATCACTCGACAGTCTGCGCATCATATCTACTTGAACCTTCAATTGTGATAAACTCTTGACACAGTCTCATTTATTAGCCTTATATGCTGAGTGTAATTTAGTTAATTTCACTAGATTATGTTCTTTCAGGGCACAGGGAAATAGAAATCATAAATATGTCATTGTTGCCTGCTTTTGTATCTCATTTCATAGAAAACACATTTAAAAACTAATTATACTAAGGGTGGGGAAAAATGTAATTGTAATGTATACATGTAAGGATAACTTGATCCCCTTGCTGTACAGTGGGGGAAAAAAAAAACTAATTATACCTATTTCCTAGGAGTATTTGAAATGCTTTCATTTATTAGATAACAAATCTCCTGGATAGTAGAATTTAAGTAACTATATGTTGGCATATGTAAACATAACAACAATAAAAGCAATAATAATGATAATAATAGTTACCATTCATCAGTGCTTATTACCTATCAGGTATTTTGTTGAGAGATTTGAGTAGATTAGCATCTTTAACCTGCCCAAAAACTTTTCGAAGAAAACACTGTTATATTGCCATTATGTAATGGAAGAAACTGGGGTTTAAAAAGGTTAAATATTTTGTTCACATTATTCATGTTGCTATTTTAGTGGATCTAGGATCTAAACCTGGGCAGTGATACTCCATACCTACGCCAACTTTTAAAGGTATTACTTTTTCTTTTTCAGCCACCCTCACAGCATATGGAAGTTCCCATGCCAGGGATTAAATCCAAGCTGCAGCTGTAACTTACGCCACAGATGCAGCAACTCCAGATCCTTAACACACTGCATAGGAGCTGGGAGTTGAACCGGTACCTCCACAGAGACAAGCTAGATCATTAACCTACTGTATCACACTGGGAACTCCTAAAGGTGTTATTAATTCAAATTCAGCAAAGAAAGAAACAGAATCTCAATCTATATGTAGAAACAATCCTTACTGCTGGCTATAAGTTTTACTCCCACAGGAATAAGGAGGCTTAAATCATAGTGTGAAATAAAAGGATACCCTTATGTGACTTGTTTTCAAAAGCACCCCCCCCCCCCAAATGGCTGAGGTAAAAATTCTGAGTACTTTTTGTAAAGTCTTTACAGGTTTTACCTTGGCATAAATACTCAAGAAAAGCTGTGTACTAAAATATAGAATCTTTATCTTGCCCCACCCCCCAAACTTAACTAGGAGTTATAGTGTTAAACATTATATATCTCAAAATAAGAATACTGAAAATTTCAAAGGCATTTTTCTTCCACAAAACCTCAATGCCATATAAACATTACCTAATTTGTCCTCGGTAGTCCAAAGAAAGTTCTTGGCAAGATTAGAAGGTTTTACTGAAGGGTGAAGTAGATAGACTCAGAAAAATTAGCACAAAAATCCAGAGAGGGAATGAGAAAATTCAGAGTTAGGAATTTTTTCTTTTTTTCTAACTTCAAAATGTTCCTTTCACCTGATCAGTAACAACTCTGACCACGTAGCTTGCTCTATCTGGTTTCAGATTCACTAGAAGATCATTGTAATTCAAACCCATTCAGTGCTGCTTCACTTTTGTAAATTGTCAGTTAAGATTAAATAGTGTACCCTGCACTTATTTTAAGGATATAGCACATTGATAACATTTTCACTTATTTAAAACCATGTTTACTGACAGATTCTTAGCACCAAAAAAATTCTAAAAGGCAATTTTCACACATTTTCATAGCTTAAACAAGTAATTGACACAATTTAAACTCTGGCTAGTTCTGAATTTTCCAAATTAAGGTCAGAGAATTTAAAAAGTGTATACTTAAAAGTTGGTAGAAATACATTTTAGTGGTGAAGAAAATACACTCAAGGTCACAATATACTAATTCAATCTTTGCTCTAGTTTTCAAGAAGTAAACACGTTGATTTTAAAACTGGATTTTGCCAGGACTTTTCTCAAAGGAATGGTGGAAACTTTATTGCAAAAGATGGCAAAGTTGTCAGTGCCAAGAAAATCAGGGGGTCAAGAGGTAAAAGAGGAGGGAGTTGTCTAAACAAAAGTGAGAAGCAATAAGTAGTGTGTGGAATCTAAACTGATTTATGCAATTTCTGAAGACCCTCAAAATAAGAGAAGACTATGAGCCACATTTAAAAGGAAAAAACAAAAAAGGAAAAGAAACAGCCAAAGAGGTGAGACACAGCCATTTTGATGGGGGGGGGTGGTTGTCTAACTACACAATGAGGTCATCCTATCTCCCGGAAGTGACACGTAATCACCTGCTTTGCACTAGCTCCGCCCCTTCCCTCAGAGGTCCCGCCCCTCCGCCAGCAGCCGGGAGGGTGTTAGGGGGCGTTTCTCCAGGAGGAAAGCTGTGAGCTGCGACGCTGAGGAAGGGGACCCCAAAACGTCTGGCACTGCCCCCTTCAGAGATCACTTTGGAACGCCTCACTCGGCCCAGCGGGATTCAGAAACGCCGAGGGGTCAACCTGATGGGTTTCGGGGTCAACGGAAGAGGGGAAGGGGAGCCCTGGCGGGGTGAACCCCCCGGCCCCCCGCCCAGCAGCTGAGGCACAGGAGGGCGGCCATCTTGGCCGGGAGGGTAGGGCTGGGGAGCTGCGGGCGCCGTGCGATTGGGGGGCTCGCCCGGAAGTGACGCCAACTACCCGGAAGCGGAGGGGGTTCCCTGGCCCACTCCCCCCTCGTTCGTTTGCTCCCCCGCTTCCTCCCCGCCCCCCTTCCTCTCCATTCGTTTCCCCCCCCTCCCCGTTCCCTGCCTTCTCCCCCCCACCCGTCCCTCCCCCCCCAACCTCCGGAGCTGGGAAGAGAGTCAAGATGGCGGCGAAATCCGATGGCGGTGGCGTGGGGGTGGGCTTCGCCCAGCTGCACAACCTGGACGAGGCGGTGGGCAGCGGCGGCGAGGAGGACGGGGAGCCCGGGGGAGGCGGCTGCGGCGGCGGCGGCGACGGCAGCGAGCCCGGCGAGAGCAGCTCGCTGCACATCTGCCACTGCTGCAACACCTCCTCGTGCTACTGGGGCTGCCGCTCCGCCTGCCTGCGCTCCCTCCTGGGCAAGAAGCCGCGCCGCAGCGCCGCCGCCGCCGACGGGGGGGACCAGCCGCTGCAGCCGCCCGCGGCCGATGGCCGCCGCCACCCGACGCCCTCGGACGCGCGGCCGCAGCCGCCGCAGGTGGAGCGGCCGTGGCTCGACTGCCTGTGGATCGTGCTGGCGCTGCTGGTCTTCTTCGGGGACGTGGGCACCGACCTGTGGCTGGCCCTCGACTACTACCGCAAGGGGGACTACGGCTACTTCGGGCTGACCCTCTTCTTCGTGCTGGTGCCGTCGCTGCTGGTGCAGAGCCTGAGCTTCCGCTGGTTCGTGCAGGACTACACGGGCGGCGGGCTGGGCGCCGTGGAGGGGCTCAGCAGCCGGGGCCCCCCCATGATGGGGGCTGGCTACGGCCACGGCGCGGGGCCCTCGGCCACGCCGGGGGCGCAGCGCCTGTGCCGCCTCTCCGTGTGGATCTGGCAGTCGGTCATCCACCTGCTGCAGATGGGGCAGGTGTGGAGGTAAGAGCACTGCGGGGGTGGGGGCGGGGGCCTGGCCAGTCGGCCCCGCAGAGGGCCCGGCGGGCGAGGCCGGAGCCCTCCCGAGTGCGCTCCGCCCTGGAGGTGCCTCGGAGGTGGGCCCCTCGGACGGGCCTGGCCCGGGGTCTTGAAGGAGGGGTTTGCCACGCACTTCCCCGGGCGTCTCTAAAAGGCCATCCTTCGGTCTGGATCCCTGGCCACGCCTTTTGGCCCAGGGAGGCCCATGTCCCACTGTTTGTCTGTCTTCATCCCTGGCTCGCACTTAGCCGAGGACCCTCCATCCTTTCCCTCCCCTCTATCTCTGTAGACCTCTGTATCCCAAGGTAACCAGCCTCTGGCGCTTTTTATCTGCACCCCAGCTCGCCCCCTGGGGGGAACCTTCCTTCTTCCAACCGGTTTGCACTTGGTTTTGTCCCCTGGTGAGACATCTTCCCCTCTTTCCCCCGTCTTCTCTCCGCAGTGGCCTGTATGGGGCCCTGTGCAAAACCCCTGGCTGCCTCTCCTTTTAGCACTCCTTTATTCCACGCCCCCTCCCCCCCTTCCTGCAATCCTATCCCCTGCAAATGACTCCAAACCGCTGCTCTCCTTGAAGGAAAAATGACTGTTTTGCTGGATTAGACGTGCCCTTTTCTTAGTGACAGGTAAAATGCTATAGTATGTCATGGGTGTAAGCGTTTGTTTTTAACTCTCACCTCCAGAAGATCACTTAACCACCTGGACATCTATTTTGGTGGAACGTTGATTTTGTCAGTGCACAGGTGATTTATGTTTACACAAGCCCCAAGCTGGGCCCTGGGGCCCTTTCCTCTTTTGTAAATTTCTCCTGTGCCAGGTGAATCCCTCAAAAACCACTTGCAGATTTTGTTTTTTTAAACAGCCTTAACTGGCTAACCTAAGGAAAAGATCCCATTAAAATCTTGGTAAATCTGTGCCTTCCAACTTAATTCAGCTTGAGTGTATTCTGGAAATACAGTAAGAGTATTTGCAAGAGAAAAAAACCTTACTGAAGGTAAATTGTAGGAGGCTCTTCAGGTACGTTGCTTCTGTGAGAAGACATTTTGCCTTGACTGCTTAGGCTCCTTATGCCTAGTAGGAGGTTTTAGGTGCTGAGAATTTCAGTTTACTGAGATGTACTCAGATTAACTGAAATAAAGTTCCTTGTCTTTTGAATTGTTTGTCTAGGGCTCTATACAGAATTTTAAATAAAATCATTTCAGAAAGCATGGGATTAAGTTGAATCATGAAAATGAATGCAAGAACTTTGTGCTGCAGAATTTACATGCAAATTCAGGTTAGAGGACAAGTGAATGGTTCTTGATTTTCCTGGTCCTGTCAGGGTTATATACTGGTGTTCCTACCTTGAAGCAAAAAAACTTTTTTTTTTTTTCCTAGCTCTATTTGTCTGCAGATAATTTGTTTCCTGCTAATAAGTTTATAAGAAGAGGGAGAACAAAATAGAAAAAAAATGATGGTTGATTAACTTTTAGCTTTTATGAGCCAATTTGAGGTCAAGGAAAAAATTGAAGTATGTTTTGAATTTGAATTCTGAATCTGAAAACATCCCAAACCATATTGAACCAAAGATAGTTTGTTTGATAGAGGGGGATACCTGTTTTGGTTTCTTGCAGGTTGGTAAGATGCAAAGGAGTGAAGGTGAGAGGGACAAAAAGTATGAGGAAGAGAGAGATCCTGAAACTAGCAAAATTTAACAGCATGTAATTAATAAGTAGGCATCTCTTGAACCGGGGATAGCAGGTAAATGAGTCACGTCTCTCCATGCCTTAGACATGGAGATGTGGGTAATCAAAACCTTGGTGACAGGTTAAAATTCCTGAGAGAATTGTTTCTAATGTAGTCCATCCTAGATATTTATTAGTAGTAAACTTTTGGGACATACTGAAATTGGAGTGTTTCACAGATTTTTTAGGCAGAGTAATTTCCACCCTTAATTGTATTTGGCATAGTAGAAGTCCAGGTTGTGGACAAACTGAAAAGTACATTTAAGTATGAATTTAGTTTTTATAATTGTTTGAAGCAGGGTAATGTATTATTTTTCCAGATTTTTATTGAACTTTCAGTGTCTGCAAAGGTGTATACATATTTTGAAGAGATGCCTTTGATTTTACTATGTCTAAAGTTTTTGTCTTTTTTTTTTTCAAGATTAGAATATATGTCTAAATATTTTGTAAAGTTAAGGTATTAAAAGACACGCTAATTCAGCATACTATTCTTCAAAAGAAATGTTTACTGAGGAAGGATTTTATTTGGTTTTAATTTTTTTTCCCAGTAGGCTTGTTTTGTCTGAAATACTTCAGGAGCCTTTGCTCTTTGATACCTGCCAGGCATGTGGCTTGCATGATTACAAGTAAAAGCTTCAGAGAAAATTGTTTATTGTTTTAGTCCGGTGGCAGACTTGTCACTGTGTATAAATATACATCATCTCAGTTTTTCTGCAGATTTTTTGGGGTTGCAGTTGTTCCTGTAATCGTATTTGCTACTTAAATTTTGTTATTTCATACGGTCATGTGACATAAAGGTTAAGGTCTATGGATTTGATTTGGGCCACATTTCTAGGAAAAGGTGTTTGTCAAAACTGATTGCATAAACTATGAAGTATGTCTCTTCACTTTTTCTTTTTTAATGTAAAATTATTTGACTCTTGCTTGGACAAGAGCACAGTGCTTATTTAAGAAAAAATTGTTACTCTTGACCATACATAAGTGGTGAATTTCTATGCACGTTGCCTTTTCCGTCAAGATGAAAATACTTGACATCTCATTTCACCTAACGACTTCACAAAACATAAGGAAATATTTTTGACTGGGCCAAAAGTGGGGCATGGAAGAGTAGCTGCCTGTAGGATGATTTGTTTTCATGAATCTTGTTTTGCAGGGCAAGACTTGGTAATTAAGGTCCCTTTAATGCATGCTGTACTAATCACTTAACATGGAACTTACTAACTTTCTGTGCTCTATTCAGGTACTTTTCCTAGGGATAGCAGGTAAATGAGTCATTTATACCCAGAATAGGAGTCACACCAGGCTTCATTTTAGTACAATGTGTTGTTATTAGAAAGTGAGATCATTTTCTTGGAGGGTTAGAGCTTAGGAACAGGTTTGCATATTGCATTTTTGTGTGTGAGTTTTCTCCGCCAGTGTATGGGCCTTTCTTTGCTTTTATGCTGCTTTTAGAGGTTGCTTAGTGTCTTGGCAGTTCCCTGCAGTCCAGAGCAACAGTTTTTTGACTAAAATTTCATGTAATGTCTTGATGTTGCAGCCAAATCATTAATATCGCTTTTTCTGTATTTATTTTTATGGGCATGTTTTAAAGATTTTTCTTAAAATCTTAATTCTATCTGCCATTTTAAAAGTGAACATCATCTGTTCTTTATTTTGGACGGTGAGGTGGAGTGGAGGGTTGCCTTCAAAGGAGAAAAAAGAAAACATTTCACGTACCATAATGGGGTCATCAGTCTGTGAACAAGCTAAGGCTTTGTTTAAGCATTTTTTTTTTTTTTTCTGTTTTAAGACTTTGATACAATATAGGGACATAACTGTCTATGTAACTATCAGCAAATGTTGCTGGGCTGGTGAAGATGCTTTTTTAAAAAAACTATTACTTTTGACCTCTGTTCCCCCCTCCCCCCCCCCCCGCCTCCTCCCCCATGTAGGGATACTTGGAATATTATGGGGCTTTGTTCTTCAGTATTTTAGAATAGTGGTTCTTAACTCTGACTGAGACTAGAACCTACTGTAGCTTTAAAAAATGCTTGAGCATTGCTGGACCTGTTGAGGAAGAATCCCAGGATGGGACCCAAAGCAATCTTATTTTTAGAAGCTCCACAGGTGATCAGATGGGTAGCTAGGTTTGAGAAGCACTTTAGAATTGGGTTTTAGGCATATTTCATTTGGAGATTGTTACTGGATTTGTGTTCCTGATAAATACGATGGAACAATTGAGAGTGGAATGACTTGGTACTGTGAAGTTTGGTTCCTGGACAACACCATAACAAAACAATTTCACCTTGGAAACATGAGTGTCTAACTACAGTACTTGGGGTTGTCTCAAGTGTGGGCACTTACAGTACTCAGTTTTTTCCTTTTTTTTCCTTCGAGCCTAATTATGGATCTTATTCTAAAAGGCTTCCTAAACTCAAAACATTCTTCAGTAAATGTAGCCCACTTCTTTGCCTTTTATGTGATTCAGGTAGTACTTGTGTGATTGTGTTGCATGTAAAAGGAAAATTAATTTTGAAATGATTCTCTTAAGTGGGCTTGAGGTAAACATAATTGGAATTACAAGAGGTGTTGGACTAAGTGATCTGTATTGTCCCTCTAGCTCTAAGATTTTGTGATTTAGGGATGGAAATGTTACCTTATAAATAAGGAAATTGATTCTTCTGGGGCCAGGATACCAATCATAGTCATGTTAAAAGATTGTGTGTGTGTTTGTGTGTAGGGGGCTTTGTATAGTATCTGTTTATTATGGGGTGGGAATTTCTGTATTGTAAATATCTTTTTTTTCCCCATTTGATCCATAAATTTACTGGAATTCTGGTTCAAAAGAAACTCAATGGAGAGTTCTCATGTGGCTCAGCAGGGATGAATCTGACTAGCATCCATAAGGACGCAGATTCGATCCCTGGCCTTGCTCATTGGGTTAAGGATCCAGCGTTGGCGTGAGCTGTGGTGTAGGTTGTAGATGAGGTTTGGATCTGGCGTGGTTGTGGCTGTGGCATAGGCCAACAGCTACAGCTCCGATTTGACCCCTAGCCTGGGAACCTCCATATGCTGCAGGTGCACCCCTAAAAAGACCCCCCCCCCAAAAAAAAACCCTCAATGGGATTTTTTTGAGGGGGAATGAGAAAAATTGATCTGAGAAAAGTAATGTGTTTGAGTAATGTGTTTCAAAAACCTTGAAAAACAAAAATGTTGAGACTTTCTCTGTAAAAAGTGAATGTGCTATAAAGTGTCAGTAATTAGATCGATGTGCCACTGGCAGAGGAATTAGGCAAATATAGGTAGTGAATCCCAGTAAAGAGAGAAATTGAAAGGTTTGTGGGAATTTAGTAGATAGTAAAGGCGGCATTTAATCAGTGAAGAAAAAAATATTGTTTAAGAAGTGACATTGAGGCAATTGACTACCCAGTTGGGAGAAAAATTGATCTCTATCTAAACAAAAATACTAGGAGTTCCTATTGTGGCTCAGTGGTTAATGAATCTGACTAGGAACCATGAGATTGCTGGTTTGATCCCTGGCCTCGCTCAGTGGGTTAAGGATCCAGCATTGCCCTGAGCTGTGGTGTAGGTCGCAGACATGGTTCAGATCCCAAGTTGCTGTGGCTGTGGTGTAGGCTGGTGGCTGCGGCTCCCATTAGACCCCTAGCCTGGGAACCTCCATATGCTGAGGGTGCGTCCCTAGAAAAAACAAAAAAAGGAAAAAAAAAAAAAACCCACAACTAATTAAAAGTATAAACATAAAATGGTAAACTATAAAAACAGTAGAAGAAAATGTAGGATAATAATTTTATAATCTTGCAGTGGGCAAAACACTTTGGTGCCATCAAGGAAAAAAGGGGCAAGTTTAACAACATAATGCCTCTTCTAGTTATTCCCTTTCTCCTCTTCCATAGAGATCATAGAAATAGATGCTTGGTTGTGAGGGGAGAAAAGTTATATTTAGACAAAGAGCTACTTCCTAAAGGAGACTGAAGCAAGCATCTCTGAAGATTATTTTTCGTTTGTGAGTGAACAGAAACAGTTAAAACTTGATACTATGGTTAATTTTCAAGAGAAAGTGATGAAAAAATGGTACACTTTGAGTAAAATTGCAGCCAGTGATGAAGGAAGGTATTTCTAGAGTGATCTATAAACAAAACATCAAAATTTGTATTTTAGAAGTCTAGCATTCCAGAAACCTAGTAGATACATGTCAGACATCACAAGCAGTTCATTTCTGCCTTTAGACATCATTTACTTTGATTTTACAAACTTTATCCATAAGGTCAATTAGTTAGGGTTATGTAATGGATAAATTCTACAGTATTGGAAAGAGTAGATAGGGTCTGAAAAGAAATAAACCACGTGTCAATTGTTTCTGTTTTCATCAAGGGCTGGTTTGATTTGTAGTGTGCTTTCTGTAGACAAGTTTGTGATTAAAATGAGTTTACTCCTGGTGATACTCTGTACCTAGTTACTTCTAGTCAGAAATTCTGAATTTCTTATTTGGTTTTGAAAGCATTGTATTTTTTTAATCATGAAAAAAGTTCAGTGACTTGATTTTTACCTAAAAAGAGTGCTGTTTATCACTTTGGAGATACTAAAAAAGAAAAAAAAGGACAGGACACAACGTGGTATAAAGGGAACACTGGAGTTAAGAAATAAGGTTTATTATTCTACAAGTTACTAAAAATCTCTGCCCTCAATTTCTTCAGATTACATTTATCAAATGAGTTAAATTGATTGATCTTTAAGATCTATTGGTTTTAGAAAGTCTGTTATCCTATAGGTATTTGCAGTCTGAAGTGTGTTTTGTTTAGCTGGGGCCAGGGGTTTAATCTGAGCCACGGCTGCAACTTAACGGGAACCTGGGTGGGAACACTAAAAAAATTTTAATGATAGCTTCCTTGTCAGTCGTGAGTTGTTTTAGGAAATGATTCTAAGTGAATTTTTTTTTTTTCGTGTGTGTTGTATTTTTTTAGATTAACATATAGGTGCTTTTTTGATTTAAGTTGAATTTGGGGCAAAGTTGGGATTGGCCTTAAGGATTCAGTAAATATAGTTAAAATGATAATGTACGTAAAATTCAACCATAGATTTTTCTTTCCTTTATGTCTAATATGGGTAGATCTTGGTATATTGTATTATTTTAAAATACTTTAAAACAAACCACAATATCCTAAGGTATTTTGCATATTGCTAACAGGAAGCTTCTTCATGTGTATTGCTTTTATCCTGAAGTATCAAACAGGTATTTTTAAAAATAACTTTTGTTTTGAATGCAATATTTTGGTCATTTTATTTGTGAGGAAGCTATTTCTGCTTTATCTTAGTCATTAAATTACAGAGCATGGATTTTATGTTCATTGCTCACTTTTAGGACAGAATTTGAATATTCAGTTCACAGAAGGGTAAGCAAATCATTTTCTTCACAGTGGCCTTCGAAAAGAGGTAGAGTTGATAGTTATTGTTTCACCCAGGCCATGTGCTCTCAGAGGTACATGAAATAGAAAGTTTCTCCTTCACTATTTTGCCCCCTTTTTATTCTGTATTAAACATACTGCACACATGAAGAAAGATGGCAAAGGTGAGGAAGACACCAAATCCATGGCTTGGAAAGCCTGCCCATAAAATAGAGCTGAGAGGGTATTAGGAACTCACGTCCTTCCAGATAGCAGTCATGTCCCACTAGGCTGTGCTTCTTAAAAGTGGTCAGAGAACCTCTTGAATTAGGATAGCCCGGGGGCTTGTTAGAATGCTGAATTGAGGGTCTGCTGTGGGTTTAAGGAATTAGAACCTCAGGGAGTTGGACTACAGAATGTGTATTTTTGCTCAGTCCTTATGGAAACTTTTAAGCATACCGGGAGGTAGAGGAGTATATTGAGCATCTGTTACCATCTACCTGAATTCTGTATTTGACATAGATAGCTTTGTGTGTGTGTGTGTAAAGTATATCATGAGGTTGTACCTCTCCATACTTTACCTCAAAAACTGAATAATTAGAATAATTCTACCCAGCTACAATACTATTATCCCACCTAAAATTTAATGATGATCCCTTAATCCATAATTCTAAAAAATCATCTAATAACTGTTTCATATTCAGATTTGCTTTTTTTGTCCCCAACAAGGTCTTATATAGGTTTTACTTCCTCTCGACAGGGATTAATCAAAATTGCTTAATCAGCATTACTTTTACGTTTCTTTAATACTAAAACAATTTAAAAATTTTTTTCTTCATTATGTTGACTTTTGCAGAGTCTCTTATATTTTCCATATTTTAGGTTGCCTGATCATTTCCTCCAAGTGTTATCTGCCCTCTGTATTCTGGGTAAACTTGAAGATGCCTCTAGGGGCTTGATTATATTGAGACTACTTATTTTTGTCGGAAATACTGCTTTCTACTTGATGTTTGCAGCATATCACATGATAACCTGATTCATCCCACTATTAGTGATGCTGTTCTATCTCTTGGTTAGGGTTCTGACTGCCACATTTTTCTCTATAAAGGTTAATTTTCCCAGTAAGTAACTTGTGGGGTAAGACTTTTGGCAAAGGTGTCAATGGTCTGCTTCCTGACAACCTTTTTTTTACCTAATAGTTGTAGTGGCCTTTGAGAATCCTTGCCTGAATCAATTATGAAATTGTTGGTGGGAGGTGAGATTTGTATTTTAAACAAGCTTCCTAGTAATTCTTAGCTGTCTGAGAGTTGGAGAGCCATTGCTTGACCAGAATGAGGATCTGAGAGTTAAAGAAAAAAAAAAAATCTGTGCTGAAGAGGTTGCTATGAATCTAGGCATTGGTGGGTTTTCAACTGGTTGTTGTAGACAGAGTTTAAGTTAAGCTTCATGTTACTCTTGGAGGAACAAAATTAAAATATGCCTCATGTGTTCTCTGTGTGTAGTAGCAATAACCTGAGGTCAGGACTCAAGTATATACAACAGGTTAGAATGTGTGACTCAAAAGAGAGTGGAGGGGACATACAGGAATTACTAATGTGGAAAGGAAACTATTGGAAATTCTGTTTTTACAAGTATTGTCTCGTAAATTTTCATAAATTTTTTATGCTCATTTTACAGACGAAGAAATGGGCTTAGAGAGATGGAATAATCTGATAAGTCACTGACAATTGGTGGAGGAAAGTCTTGAAACAAAATCTCACTGATGGCAAAATACATGCAGTTTTCTGCATCTTATTTTTCTTGAAATGATCAGGAGACACTTTTCACTAATGACTTTGCTTTTCTTTGGGACTTTGCTGTTCTGGGTTATTGAAAGTGAAGGAATGATATTCTTGAACCACTGGGGCCTCTTGATGTCAAACTGAGGTTCTCTGAGACCTCTGATTTCTATCCTAAGGTATTGAACCTTGCAGAGAAGATGCACAAATATGCTGATTCTCTGTTCACCTGTTGGAAACACCAAGAGTAGCAGCCCTTTCCTTAAGACTATAAAAGCAGATGTTTTCAAACTTGGCTGTGTGTTGGAATCACCTGGGGAGTCAGACATTTGAGTTCTATCATAATAGATAATGATCTAGTAGGTCTGGGATGGGCCTTAGGATCTGTATATTTAAAGAGTGTGTGTTTTCAGAAAGTACTCCAAGCAGTGCACAGACAGGGATGAGAACCACATTTCTATAGGCTGACTTCTGCTAGTACTTACAGTGGTAGTTCTCAAGGAGAAATTTTTATTAGAATCATTTGGGATTTTTTTTGTGTGGTAAATTTGAGCATGAGACATATCAGATATAGAGGGGTGGAATGAATAAAGGAAGCTCTGGGGAGTTCCCATTGTGGCTCAATGGTTAACGAATCCGACTAGGAACCATGAGGTTTCAGGTTCGATCCCTGGCCTTGCTCAGTGGGTTAAGGATCCGGCATTGCTGTGAGTTGTGGTGTAGGTCACAGATACGGCTTGGATCTGGCGTTGCTGTGGCTCTGGCGTAGGCTGGTGGCTACAGCTCCGATTCAACCCCTAACCTCCATATGCTGCGGGAGTGGCCCTAGAAATGGCAAAAAACAAAACGAATAAAACAAAAAAAATAAAAATAAAAAAATAAAAGGAAGCTCTGATGATGATTTTAATAGAACATCAGTATTTAAACAATCTCTGATTGAACCTTACTCTCAGCTGGAATGGGTTGGTGTAAGTGTGTATTAATCAAATGGTAGCCGTATTTGCCACAAATATGGCATGTGGGGTTATACTTAAGATTTAAAATACTGTAAAGACATTTAACATTAAAACTGTACAGCATATAATTGAATATTCTTTTGATTCAAAGCTTCTTTGGAAATTTGAAGTGCTTCAAGGTCATTATTAATACAAATTATCACTGTTAGAAGTGCCAGGTTAGAGGCATTTTATTATGTTGGGAAAATTGATATCCAATCTAGAGTGAATTTCATGTCTCAGATGTTCAGAAATGTTATATTTGTTGAAATTGGTGCCAAGGATTGGATTCTTGAAAAGAAACTGGTGAATGAAAGGGGAGAAGTGTCCTAATAGGTATTAAATGGGTTTTATTAGAGACAGAAATGAAGAGAGCACCGAAGAAAAATGACATGACTACATTTTACTTGATGGCTTCATGGGCAGGAATAGCTAGGGGAGAGGTCGGGAAGGGGATATACAGTGTTTAATTCTACTACTCCTTGTTGGTAAGATATTAATTAGTATAGTGGGTCAATAAGGACACCTAAGAGCTACACACACCAAAATAATATCCCTTGAACTCCATCTAGGAATGTGGCAGTGGTGAAAAAACTCAAGCTGCTTCTACCTGGGAAGCTCAGGGTGGGAACTCCTAGGAGAGGCAACAGCTGGCAGCAAGGGATACAGAATGTGTGGGCAAGCACACTGTAGACTGGGTTGGATCCTCTGTGATTCTGAATCAAAATGAACAGAACTCCAAATCTGTCATTTTGCTTGGTTATAAAGAACACAGCTTTTGAGTAGTAAACTAAATGGTAGGTATAAACAGCCCCATATATTTCGGATGCTGCCATTTTGCCTTCTGTAAGGCAGTTTTTATTAAAGCCAACTGTAAAGGAAAAGATTATGCCTTCCAATAAGGAGATTATATATTCAAAATTTAAGCAATCTCAGATGGTTTTGCATAGACCTAGTGGGGATGATGTGTTTTGGGGTTGGAAAAAAATCAGAAGCTAAAGGACTTACTACTCTATCCACAAATTAAACAAAAGTTGTCCAAACAAAGCTGAAGTTAAAAGCAATTACATTGTAAATTTGCAAAAATAGAGAGTTAGAATATGTTTGTTGCATTTGTGGACCGTATTTGTGGTTTCCACCCAAATCTTAGCACTGTAGTATGTGTGACATTTGCACTCGGCATCATATTCAGATGATTCTGGCCCTTATTTTTATCCTGGGACATGTTTTTCCTTCTTTGATATGTAGATTCTTGAAGGTGTTAGCTTCTCCGGTGTTAGCCAGTTTCACCAGAAGTAGAGCCCTGGTCCAGGGTTTAGCTTTTGTGTGTGCCCACAGCATCACTAGGTAGTGAAAGGCATAATGGATATGGAAGACTAAACCAGCCACCATCACTTGTACCAAAGGAAGGTACTTTGGTAGGATTCTTACCAGTTTTCTTTTTTCCTCCCTAAGTCTTTTTTATTTGTGAAAAAATTTGCCCTTGATAGCTTCAAAACATTAACATGCTGGGAAGAATCACTCTTGAACCAACACTACTTCTCCATTACACTGTTGTCGGTCTCATTTTGCCAGTCAGGTGTGAAAGAATCCATGTTACAGAAGCATGCATTGTGGCATAACTGACGTGTTTTTGAATCTGTGATGGTGTCAAGATGCAGCTCTTGGAGATGTCAAGGTTCTGTTGTTTGGGGAAGTTCTAGTTTTGGAGATACTACTGTGTCTCAAGGTTAAGTGAATCTTTTATTATTCGTCTCAAGCTTTGTTGGCCTTTATCTCCAATAAAGTAGTGAAGCGGGACTCTTTCAGTCCACTTTTACATTTTTGCCTATTTAACACAGTCATTGGATGGGATGAGCTAATGTCTCAATGTCACATGAGCACTTGAACTACATATATGGAACAGGAATGTGTTTAAATTTCAGCTCTTTTGAAATGTAGTTACAGTGAGGTTTTAAATTAAAATTCATCTGAGCAAACAGTAAATTGAAAAAAGAACAACAGTAGCCAGTTGTCAAGGAAAAGACTGATGGGTAGAACAGGCGGCTTTCAGCAATATAAACAATCTGTTTTTGTAGTTGTTTTGTTTTTGTTTTAGGATGATTGGGAGAACTTCCACATTAAGTAGAAGTTAGTTAAATGTGAAAGGCAGCAACTATACAATGTGTATGTTAGTAGCTGTTACAGCGTGTTTCCTCGATAACATTTCAGTGGCTTAACACAAGAAATGTGTTGTCTACTGTGGGTGGTCCTGGCTGATCATGGCTTTGACATCCTTTAGGGATCAACACCCTCAGCATTCAGCCAGAGAAAGGAAAAAACTATGGAGAAAGAATAACTGCTTTTTAAAAGCCTTGGCTTTTTTTTTGTTGTTTTGTTTTTTTTGTCTTTTAGCCTTTTCTAGGGCCGCTTCCCGCAGCATATGGAGGTTCCCAGGCTAGGGGTTGAATCGGAGCTGTAGCCACCGGCCTACGCCAGAGCCACAGCAGTGGGGGAGCTGAGCCACGTCTGCGACCTACACCACAGCTCAAGGCAACGCCGGAACCTTGACCCACTGAGCAAGGGGCAGGGATCGAACCCTCAACCTCATGGTTCCTAGTCGGATTTGTTAACCACTGTGCCACGACAGGAACTCCTTTTTTTTTTTTTTTTTTTTTTTTGCTTTTCTTTTTTGTTTGTTTTTTCTTTTTTATTCAATGAATTTTACTATATTTACAGTTGTACAAAGATCATCACAACCCAGTTTTATAGCATTTCCATCCCAAACCCCCAGCACCCCCCTAACCTGTCACTTTTGGAAACTAAGTTTTTCAAAGTCTGTGAGTCAGTATCTGTTCTGCAAAGAAATTCATTGTGTCCTTTTTTTAGATTCCACATATAAGTGATAGCATATGACACTGATGTCTCACCGTCTGACTGAAGTAGAACAGGCGGCTTCACTTAGCATGATAATTTCTAGGTCTATCTATATTGCTGCAAATGCTATTATTTCTTTCCTTTTAATGGCTGAGTAATATTCCATTGTGCATATGTACCACATCTTCTTTATCCACTCCTCTGTTAATGGACATTTAGGTTGCTTCTCTGTCTTGGATATTATATACAGTGCCGCAGTGAATATGGAGTGCATGTATCTTTTTGAGTCCTGGTTTTCTCTGGATAGATGCCCAAGAGTGGGATTGCTGGATCAAATGGTAATTCTATTTTTAGTTTTCTAAGGAATCTCCATACTGTTTGCCATAGTGGTTGTATCAATTTACATTCCCACCAACAGTGTAAGAGGGTTCTCTTTTCTCCATACCCTCTCTAGCATTTATTATTTGTAGACTTTTTGATGTGGCCATTCTGGCTGGTGTAAGGTGGTACCTCATAGTAGTTTTGATTTGTATTTCTCTAATAATTAGTGATGTTGAACATCTTTTCATGTGTTTTTTTAGGCCATCTATATGTTTTCTTTGGAGAATTGTCCGTTTAGATCTTCTGCCCATTTTTTGATAGGGTTGTTTGTTTTGTTTGTATTGAGCTGCAGGAGGTGTTTATAAATTTTGGATTAAAAGCCTTGGCTTGAAGTGACACAGATCACTGGTCCTAACATCCCTCGGGGATAACCACACCCACATCAAGGGAGGCCAGGAAATGTGGTCCTGCCCAGGGTACAGCTTTGTAGTGCAGAAGAGCAAGCTTCATGATCAGAGATTGAGAAACAATTCTATACTTAGATCAGGTACCCTCCAGATTAGATTGTGTGTGTGTGTGTAATGTAAACTGCTATTGATTGGTGTATAGAAGAGACAATTTCTTTCTTTTTTTTTTTTTTTTTTTTTGGTCTTTTTGCCATTTCTTGGGCCACTCCTGTGGCATATGGAGGTTCCCAGGCTAGGGGTCGAATCGGAGCTGTAGCCTCTGGCCTATGCCACAGCCACAGCAACTCGGGATCCAAGCCGCATCTGCAACCTACACCACAGCTCACAGCACCGCCGGATCCTTAACCCACGAGCAAGGTCAGGGATCGAACCCGCAACCTCATGGTTCCTAGTCGGATTCGTTAACCACTGAGCCACGATGGGAACTCCGAGACAATTTCTTTTTAAAACTTTGATTTATATTTAATATTTTAGAATTTGTTAGCTATGTCAGGCCTCTGTCTCATTTTACTCTTTAAAAATGTTAAAACCATTCTTAGCCTGAGGGTCATACAAAAACAGGTCAACTTTTTTAATTGGTGAGGTGAAACAAGTAACTGTTAAAATTCCCTCCTAAAAGTAACAACTGTGTTAATTAATTTTAAATGTGATCCATGCTAAATAAACTAAGTTAAAATATAATGAAGTAATAGATTAGGGTTTTGAATAATTTTTCTTCAGATGAATTATCATTGAGGTAAAAATGGCCTTCACAGACTAAATAAAAAGCATTGTAGCCCTATAGCTAAGCCTTGTCAGTGTTTCAAGTCTTACAAACAAAAAATTCACATCTGGTTTAGAAGAGTTTGAATCTTGATATGTGACCATAGCAGTTGTAATTTTAACAAAACCATGTCCCATACTTAGGGAACTTGTTAGCTGCTAGTCCCTAAATAACTGCCCCCAAGAGTCACTCCTTGTTTTTCATGTTAATTCTACAGGCCACCAAATATGTAACCTAAATGTATGTGCAAAATTTATACCTAAATTTAGAAATTTACCCTAAAGCTTTATATTACTAAAAGTGATTGGGTTGTATTTCATTTGTGTGTTGATTACCACTGGAAATGGGTTATAATCATCTAAAAATTCCTTAGAAAGGTGTCAGAGCGTCTCAGTATAACAAACTATAATGCTTTTTATCAAAACATCAATATATTTTGTTAAGTTCTTCTAGAAATCATAAAATATTTAAAAAATAGAGACCTGTTGGTCTGGCGAAGGTTTAACAGTCAACTGTTTTAAGATACTTGTTCTTTTAATCCCAAATATGATTTAGGTTACATTTTCTGATATTCTTAACTGGCTTTTAAAAATTGGGTTATAAAGCATAAATATATTTATATAGGGACTATTTAACAATTAAAGTTTCTCTACATAATTATCACCACCAGTTGAGACTATACCAGCATCTAGATGAAAATCCTTGTTTTTTTTCTTACAAAGCCAAAATCTGTGACCTCTATGGCTAATACATAATTAATATTTTCTCAGACTATTGTACTCGAGAGATAAAACTGCAAATTATAATTAGAATAAAAACTAGACACCGAAACCTTTAACAGAAGCTGTATAGTATTGCAGGTCAGATACACACTACTTGAGATAAATTTTTTTCCCTGGTTGACCTTATTAATTTTAATACTTCTAATGTATTTTCTTATATTGATGCTGGCTTAGTCTTTCACTCCCACTATTGCATCTGTTGTATCCAGAGGATATCGCCCAGACTCCAAGCAGATCTGACTCTCCAGTGTTTTATGAAGGCAGTGGGTGACCCTGTCTGAGCTTGATCAAAATAAATACTGTTCCATCCAGGGATTCCCGAACTTAATACTGCTGCAGATGTTAAAATGCTTACACTGTGTTTAAAACCTTATTAGTAAGCCTTTTCAACTTTCAATTCATAAGCCCACTTGGGTGGATTCTCCAAAATCTTACTTAGTGGCAGTGTAGTAATGTTAATCAGCATATATTGTAAGACTTCTCAAGACCAAAGAAAAAAATGAATTGCTTAACATGATAATTCCTCTTGGTTCACACACACACACACACACACACACACACACACACCCTTAAATAATAGTTTTTTTATTTTAATCCAACAAATAGGAGTTCCCTGGTGATCTAGAGGTTAAAGATCCATCATTGTCACTGCTGTGGTGTGGGTTTGATCTCCAGCCTGGGAACTTCGGCATGCTGCAGGAATGGTGTTGCTGTGAGCTATGCTGTAGGTTGCAGATGCAGCTTGGATCCCGTGTTGCTGTGGCTGTGGTGTAGGTCAGCAGCTACAGCTCCAATTTGACCCCTAGTCTGGGAACCTCCATATGCTGTGGGTGCCACCCTAAAAAGACCAAAAAAAGAAGGAAAGATAAAAGGACAAATACTGTATGATTCCACTTTTATGAAGTAAACCAAGGTAGTCACAGTCATAGAGACAGAAAAAATGGTGGTTGTCAAGGGTGGGATGGAGGGGTGTGTGGGAAGTTAGGTATCAGAGAAGATGGAAAGAGTTCTGTGGATGGATGCTGGTGATGCTTGCACAGCAATGTGAATGTACTTCGTGCCTCTGAACTGGACACATAAAAATGGTTAAGGTAGTAAATTTTATATGTGTTTTATCAAAATTTAAAAAATTAAACTCTTCAGATAGTTTCATTTCTTCATAGCTCTCTACTCAAAGTTAAACACACACAGAGAACAAATGAATGAACAGTCTTTTTCTCTTCCTTACCTAGTACTGTTGTCAGTTTAAAAAACAAAAGCAGTACTAATTACGTACTCACAGCCAACCCTTCTGGATTAAGGCATATTTCTTATCAGTGTTCTAGCCCACACTGCCCAGCTGGGAACCAGCCTCAATTGTGTTATCTAAAAATATTCTTTTAAAGTTGGTCGCTTTGAAGTTCCCGTCATGACTCAGCAGTTAATGAATCTGACTAGTATCCATGAGGACACAGGTTCAATCTCTGGCCTCACTCAGTAGGTTAAGGATCTGGCCTTGTTGTGAGCTGTGGTATAGGTCGCAGACACAGCTCGGATCTGACGTTGCTGTGGTGTAGGCCAGCCACTGTAGCTCCGATTTGACCCCTAGCCTGGGAACCTCCATAAGCTGCAGGTACGGCCCTGAAAAACAAAAACAACAGCAAAAAAAATTTGGTCACTTCCACAGCACAGTGTGACCATTGTCAGGTAAAAAGTCCTGGTGTTGTCCTCCACAATGATATCCATATTGTCAGATTTGAAAAAAAGGGCCCAAGTGTTATTAAATCTGAAATGACTTCAGTCGAGGATGGGTGGTATTTTAAATCAGAAGAGAGCTCTTCCAAATTCTCTTTACTGTAGCCTGGCCTACGGTGATGAGACATTGCCTATAAGGAGGGCAGGGAAGCCCTGCCTACAAGAGCATGCCCTCTGAAGCCTGAGGGTCCTGACCAGCTATTAACTTGTACAATTATTTAACCTCTCTGTTTTTGGGGCTCCTCATAGGTAAAATAGTGCTTATTTGGGGTAGAAAGATCAGGGGCAGCTTTGTAGAGGAGGATATTACTATCTTATAGGATTGTTTGGAAAATTAAGAGTTAATGCATGTGAAAGTCTAAGAATAACGATACACAGTAAGTACTTACTAAATGTTAGATGTCAATTAATAGCTTTTTCTAACTGGCCCATAATATTGAAAATTGTACCTGGCATTGATAAGGTTTTACCTGGCCACATTTTCCTCTTATTTAACTCTTATCCTCTTTCTACACATAGAAATATACCTTGCCTACTTGTTCAAAGTAAATTTTCCAAGTAAAGATACAATATTGTTAAAGCAGTTATAAATAAATATGTATCTATTAAATGATTGTTTTCATTGTAAGTGAAACCAGGGAGAAAACTAGTCATTTTGTAATTTATTTACATATTGATAAATGTATAAAAAGTAGATTATCCATATCCAATAGTAGATTAGGCAGGCATGTCTTTTGAAATACAGTCTTATCGGAAAGTCAAAATGTATTAACCACACTAAAAAAATCTCAAATTTTTTTTTTTTTTGGTCATTTTGCCATTTCTTGGGCCGCTCCTGCAGCATATGGAGGTTCCCAGGCTAGGGGTTTAATCGGAGCTGTAGCCACCGGCCTATGCCAGAGCCACAGCAATGGGGGATCTGAGCCATGTCTGCGACCCACACCACAGCTCACGGCAATGCCAGATCCTTAACCCACTGAGCGAGGCCAGGGATCGAACCTGCAACCTCATCGTTCCTAGTCAGATTCGTTAACCACTGCGCCACGACGGGAACTCCAAATCTCAAATGTTTATATGAATTTTTTAAAGATAAATGTGATTATGAAATATTATCATGCATGTATAAACTGTTCACAGATAAAGAGCTCACCACCCTTTAGTTGATAAGAAAAATACTGAGTATAAATGGTTTAACTATGAAGCAGTTCTTTAAAATTTCCTTAGCAGTGAAAGATGTTAACCAGCCATCTTACACCCTTTCCAAATAGCAGTGACAGATATCTTAGTTCTCAGAACCTACCACCAGATCAGAGACCTTCATCGGTCCCTCTTTGTTCATACAATACACTCCAAACTTCACACTTTTGGGTTATTACTATTAATTCTTGAGGTTGCTGCAGGTTGATCCCAGAGCTGATAAACTCTTGAAAGACTCTGTTAGAGTAGGCTAATTCATTGTTGAGCATAGAAATTACTGATTTCACTGGAATACGTATCTGTGGTCTGTTTTTGGTAATTTTGCCAGTAATGGTGTTTATTGAGATAACTTCTCTCTCCTTAGGATGGTTTCCTGCTGCTTCCACCTGTTGGTTGGAAGACTTGTCTCCCACCTGGCCTCTATGGCTCAGTTCCCTGCCCTCAGCTTTAGTTAGCTCTTGCCTCTGTTATAAAACCAAGTATGGGAGTTCCTGTTGTGGCTCATTGGAAACAAATCTGACCAGTAAGTATCCATGGGGACGCAGGTTTGATCCCTGGCCTTGCTCAGTGGGTTAAGGATCTGATGTTGCTGCGAGTTGTGGTGTAGGTTGCAGACACGACTTGGATCTGGCTTTGCTGGGGCTGTGGGTATAGGCCAGCGGCTACAGCTCCAATTCTACCCCTAACCTAGGAACTTCCATATGCTGTGGGTGCGGCCTAAAAAGCAAAAAAAAAAAAAAAAAAAGGCAAACATGGTAGGATCAGTTCTGTGTAGCTTACACTTAAGAAGGACCTCAGACTAGGCTTTCTATGTCAGAGAGACCTTGGTTGAGTGGTACCTTGGAGTGTATTAGTTTCCTCCTAAGATTGCTGTGACAAAGTATCACAAACAGGGTGGCTTAAAACAACAGAAATTTATTCTCACAGTTCTGGAGAGATCTGAAGCCAAGGTGCCAAAGGCCCATTGATCCCTCTGAGATCTTGGCTAGAGTCCTTCTTTGCCCCTTCCTAGCTCCTGGTGGTGGCCATCAGTCCATGCCGTTCCTTGGCTTGCAGCTGCACAACTTTATTATCTGCCTCCGTTGTCACATGGCGTTCCTCTCTCTGTGTCTGTGTCTAAATTTCCTTTTCTTATAAGGACACCAGTTCTCTTGGACTAAGGCCCAGCCTGCTCTGCGAAGACTCCACCTTCACTTATTACCTCTGCAGTTACCCTATTTCCATATAAGGTCACATTCTGAGATACTAGGGGGTAGCACTTCTGTTTCATTTAGGGAGACACAATTCAAATCATGTAACAGTCATGATTTTTATCCTTAGCATTGCAGGTTTTGAAATTCTCTTTTGTGGTTGACCCAATGTCAGTCTGACTAAAAATGAAGGCAGTTTGACTGGGTATAGTAACCCTTCAAACAAGAAAGTTATGTGAAAAATATGCTATAATGAAGGTTAATGACAGCTTTGCATAGGATAAGCAAGGATCTTTGTAGCTGGACTTGTATGTGTGATGATGTGCAACCTGTTCCACCTAACTTCACGACGTAATAAGTGGGAGATATGGTGGGGCTTCCTTATCCCTGCAGATAATGCATTTTACTGAGTTTCCATAGTGCCATAGGCTTAGGCTTAGGAAGGATTGCTGAGTTCTCAGCGCCTTGGTTTGCCCCTCAGGGGAGTGAGCACTCTGCCTCCTAGTAGGGTGATTTGAGGTTGGGATGAGCCAACATTGGCATAGTGTCTGGCATGCTTTGCCCTCGCCTTTTTGCCGTCTTGTCTCAGTCTTGGCTGTGCCGAAAGTGGCTGTCACTGGAGCAGCTGGAGTCCATTGTGCTGCCAGCAGTAACATCTTGCTGCCAGTGGTGCCAGACTTTGCCCAGTGTTGAACTGCCTAAAAATAGTAACCAGGAAAATGGCCAGAGGAGGTCTCTCACTCTGATTTAGAGGCCTTGTGGGGTTTTCTTTAAGAAATATCTTCATGCTTTATTAAGATGCACTGATTGCTGAAGGTCTTAGTCCTAGTGGATACAGTGCTCTGGGTGCCACAGTACGCTGTGGGTCTTGGAGTGGACCTCATTTGTCTTCTCATCCAGATTTTTAATAGTCCTTGGATTTTGGGGTTGCAGGGAGAACTGTGGGGGCAGTATCTTGATGTTTTAGAAAACATTTTGATAGAAAGTTTGGTTTGCCATAATTTAAAAAAATATATATACATTTACCTCATAAGTAAAGGGACATTATAGTAAAACACAAGTTTACCAGTATATTTGAAATCACTTTTTTCCTTTTGAAGCGTCAACGATGTGCTTAAGTTTTCTTTTGGGGAAATTTATTTTTGACATAGTAAATATGTGTAATTCTTGCTTATCTGTTATTTTAGACCATTTACTCAGCTCACCCTCAGTTTCCGATTCTCTGTAAAATGGAAATGATAGGAGTTCCCGTCGTGGTGCAGTGGTTAACGAATCTGACTAGGAACCATGAGGTTGCGGGTTCGGTCCCTGCCCTTGCTCAGTGGGTTAACGATCCGGCGTTGCCGTGAGCTGTGGTGTAGGTTGCAGACGCGGCTCGGATCCTGTGTTGCTGTGGCTCTGGTGTAGGCCGGTGGCTACAGCTCCGATTGGACCCCTAGCCTGGGAATCTCCATATGCCGTGGGAGCGGCCCAAGAAATAGCAAAAAGAGAAAAATAAATAAATAAATAAATAAGTAAAATAAATTAAAAAAAAATGGAAATGATAGTGCTCTTTTTACCAGTCTTAAAATGATGATAAGTGACAGAACAAGATATAGGCATGTGTTGGTCAACTGGACTAGATTATTTCCCAGTTTTATTTCAATTGTTAGACTCTTCAATTTTTTTGAAATCAGGTAACTTGTAAAAGTGCTTTAAAGATGCTAATTGTAGGGAGTTCCCGTTGTGGCGCAGCAGAAACGAATCCAACTAGGAACCATGAGGTTGTGGGTTCGATCCCTGGCCTCGCTCATTAGGTTAAGAATCCGGCATTGCCATGAGCTGTGGTGTAGGTCGCAGATGCGGCTTGGATCTGACGTTGCTGTGGCTCTGGCACAGGCTGGCCGCAAAAGCTCCTATTAGACCCCTAGCCTGGGAACCTCCATATGCCGCGTGTGCGGCCTTAAAAAGACAAAAAGACAAAAAAAAAAAAAAGATGCTAATTGTGTAGGGCTCTGATAATAATGTCAGTGTGGAAACTCTTGGCACACAAGTTGGGAACCTTATAAAATGTATTTTACAAGATCGTTTTATATTCACAGCGTAGTGTGTAAGGCAGTCTCACTCAGGTTAGAAATTAGTATTAATTTCTCAGGCTTTAAATGTAAATCAGCATTCCTCTAATTCTTTGAGAAGGATAAAATTGCAGACCTGTATTTTTATACTTGCATTCGCTATTCGTACAGTCAAAAAAGATGATGCAAAATGCTTAGTAGCATCATTGGTACTGTTGACAGACCTTGGGAGGTCTAGTGATGAAGTTGAGGTGACTTTGGTCTGGAAGGAGAAGCATAGTGAACAGTGTTTAAAAATCATAAATTGCTTTCACAGTAAAATAATTATCTTCAAATAGAAAATCAGAATAAAAACTTTTTTTTTCTTTTTTTTTAGGACTACTACAGAGTGATCTGAGGAATAGATCTTGCAGATTCTTTCTATTTCCTTTTTTCCCTCCTATATTTTTTTGTAAAATAAATTTTCACTCACCTGTTTTAAAAAGGGGGTGGGAGGCCCTCATCATTCTAAATTACCTTGGAACTTTGGTTAGATATTCTCCTATCCAGAACGTGGCTCTGGGGCATTTGAGAAAGTGAAAAGATCCTTTGGTTGTCCTTCCTCTCTTGCTTTCCTGAATATTTGAGGGGTGAGTTACTGAAGAGAGCTGTAGGACTAGACAGGAGACCTCAGGTGAGAGCTCGATCTGGAGGAGTGCTCAGGACAGGGTCTCAACAACTAAATCAGTGTAACCTCTCAAAGGATTAATGAGCCACCAAAGGAAGGCATGTGTGTTCTTTGCTACAGTCACAACCACTTTGTTCTTTGAATCAAAGGAAAGAACAGAATGTCTAATTATAATAATCTTCTAATAATTACAATATTTTGCATTCGTTTTCTTTTAAAAATCTATTTGAGTAACTACTAGCCTTCAGAAGATGTTGGAAAATAGTATTTAGGCAGCAGCTGGCAGCTACCAGTGTTGGAGTCCGTGCAGTGCTCCGCTTGTAAAAGATTTCATTAGTTGGACATACACTTTTGATTTCCTTATTGCTGTACAAGTACAGTCTCTTGAGCAGCTGCTTTGGAAAGGAATGTACAATAAACATTTCTACACTTGTTTTAAATATGTGGGTTTTGTTGGAGTGTCACTTGCCATCTGGTAGAGAGAGGAGTGGCTTCCTCGTAGAGAGGAAGTGTCTGGAATCTCTGCATGTGTTCCGAATGCAATTTCAGATCCCCTCTTCGTTTTTCATTCACTGGGAGGAGATAATTGACAGCTGTAATTATTTTGTTCTCTTAGATCTTTAGGAAGAACTACATGTAGGATAGAATTTATAGAAATGTTTTGAATTGTACCTGGTAAATAGTTGTTTTAATTTGAAAGCAAATGTTTTTTATAGTATTTATTGAAACTTAGCATTTAAAAGAATTGTAGTTGATTTGCAATGTCATTTTAGTTTCAGGTGTACAGCATAATGATTCAGCTATATACATATGTATATACATACATATATATATATATATACACACACACACACACACATATGCACAAACATATAGGTCCCTGCGCTATATACTGTAGGCCCTTGTTGGGGAAGTTAGCATTTTTTAAACAACAACAAAAAAATTATAAGCAAGTCAGGCAGAAATGCTGATGTGTGTACAAAGAATGTGTCCCTTCATCCCAAATCACCATCAGCCAGAAGGTGCCACAGTCATTCCCTGCCTCCTCCCCCAGTTTTTTTCTCTGTCCCATCAATTAACTAAATATCAGAGTGATACTTGAACAGACTTCTTCAGGTAGACTCTGGCTATGTCATAACCACATTGATCACTGCTGATAAGAGCAACCACATTGGTTCTCTGGAAGCAGAAGGGACTGGTGGGTGTGGGCTGAATAAAGGAAAGTTCTGGTTCAACAGGCAAATGTCCAGGAAGGGTCATTGTCCAGGAACTTACTCATATTTAGAATAACAGCCAACACAACGACTGACTGATACTGAGGGTCTCCCAGGGGTTGGGCATTAAGTGCTCCATGTACCTCTTACTGAGTCCTCACAGCACCCCTGTGAGGTAAGTACGGCTGTCCCCATTGTCCAGACATGAAAGCAAAAGTACAGAGAAGTAAGTTGCCCAGCATCAGATGGCTTAGTAACAGGTTCCAATATAACTAGTCCAGCTCCAGAATCACATTCTCACAATGTTGTGCCATCTTTTGAAAACATACTTCTGTTCTCTGGAAATATTTTTATATTTTAAAATCATACCTTTTGGTCCCAGAATGAGGGAGATGGGAATTATAGATAAGTTAATGACTTAAATAGAAGATAAGAAAGTTTATATGATTAATTGAATACATGACTTGTATAATTAATTAAATATATGTCTGTTGTGAAGACTTGTAAGACTTCTCTGGTTTTGCTTGTTAAAGTGTTTTTCCCCATAAATCTTCTGTAGTGTTTTATTCTTGATATTTTCTTTGGGGCCTGTATGCTTTCTGGTTTTTGCTCTTGCTGAGTAGGCAAACCTATCTGGAGACAGCCATAACTGTCTGTGGTTCCAAAAAAAGGAAAAACCCCTTTCTACATTAATCATCCCCTGCTGCAATAAACCAAACTCATTTTTTTTTTTTTTTTGTTGGGGGTATGAGGCATGACAGTGTGAAAGCACTCAGAACAGGGGGGATCAATGCCACTATGAGAAAAGTGTGATTTCCATGAGAAGTTATTGTTGAGAAAATGTACTTGCGCAGATGCAAAATGTGAGGGAAAACCCTCCGGAAGATGGGTAAACTGACCTAAATGAAGTATGTACCTTAGTGAAGGAATGGTATTTTGAAGGCTGCAGCCCTTAATCTCCAGAAATTAGTGATGAAACAGTCAATAAGTTCTGGGCTGTTTTTTTCCTCTACATACACAAAGACATTTTTTGAATAGGTTTTGTGTATGTACGTGTGTGTGTGTGCATGTACACATGTCCTTAATTCTAGCACCAAGAGAATTCTTAATGGCATTTGTTGTTCTGAGGTGCACCCTGTGTAGTTGATTTCTTTGGCGGCCCATACTCTAGCAGATCCTTTCTTCCTTATGCCATCCTGTCCCCTCACCTGACAAAAGTATGTGACCCTTATTATAAAGTAGACTTCAGGAACTCAAGGAACAGTGTGTGTAAAGAGGATAAATTTTTTTTTTTTAAATTCTAAGTTAATAAGAGTCAAGAAATCAGGGTTGCTCATTTAACTAAGTTGGAGTAGGCTTTGTGAAGGGTGGTAGACTAGAATACTATTTAAATTATTCAAATCTAGGAATATCTTCCAACATTGCTAAGAGTTAAAAAATAAATGAGAGTTGAGTGTATTGTATGTTCAGATGCTGTTGTTTTTCCCCTCTGAGATTTTGCTTTAGCCCTTGAAATGATGATCAGAATGTGAAAGGGCGGTAATTAGTTTTAGCAGCGTAAGATATAATTGACATATCATAAAATTTACCCATTTAAAGTGTATGATTTTATGTTTTTAGTATATTCACAGAGTTGTACAACCATCACTACATCTAATTTTAGAACATTTTCATCCCTTTGTAAAGAAATCCTATACCCTTTCTACACTGATTCTCCCTTTCCTACAACCCCTGGGAACTGCTAACCTACTATCTGTCTCTCTAGAGTTGTTGCCTCTTCTGGACATTTCATATAAATGAAATCATATAAGATGTAGTTTTTTTCTGAGTGGTTTCTTTAACATTTACAAAATGTCTCAGGGTTCATCCATGATGTAGCCTGTATCAGTGCTCATTCCTTTTTATGGCTGAATAATCCAATTGTATAGATATACTCCATTTTGTTTATCCATGTCATTAGTTGATAGAAATTTGGGTCGTTTCACTACTTGGCTGTTAATGAATAGTGCTCCTAAAATTCGTGTACAAGTTTTTGTGTGGGCTATGTTTTTCTGTTAGATATATACATGGAAGTGGACTTGCGGATCCTGTGATAATTCTGTGGTTAACATTTTGAGGAACTGCATAGGGTATCAAGTTAGCACTGTAATTTATTTTTTGTTCAGTGTAAGGCACTAGGTAATAATAAGGAGCTTGTTTAAGGCTACCCTGGGGTACTAAGTCACTATCCAGAGCTCATATCAGATCCAGCTAGAAGTTGCAGACTTCATTTTTATGTCTATACAGGAAAAAATTTTTCTTCACTTTTTAGGGCTGTTCCCATAACATATAGAAGTTCCCAGGCTAGGGGTCAGATCAGCTACAGCTGCCAGCCTATGCCACAGCCACAGCAGCGTGGGATCTGAGCCATGGCTGCGATTTACGCCACAGCTCACAACAACACTGGATCCCCGACCCACCAAGTGAAGCCGTGAATTGAACGCGCATCTTCATGGATACTAGTTCACTTCATTTCTGCTGCGCCACAGCTGGAACTCCTGTACAGGAGGAATTTTATTATACATATCTGTGACACACATCATATAGACTTTGCTTTCTTTCTTCCCCTTTGTTTTATATTAAAAAAATTATAGTGGTAAAATATTTAATGTAAAATATACCATTTTAGCTATTTAAGGTTTTTATCATTGTGGTAGAATATGCATAACAAAATTTACCATTTTAACCATTTTTAAAGTGTGCAGTTTGGTGGCTTAAGTACATTCAGAATGTTCTGTCATGATCACCACCATCTGTTTCCATAACTTTTTCATCATCTGAAACAGAAACTATACCTATTCAACAGTAACCCCCCATTACTTCCTCTCCAAGCCCCTTGTTATTTTCTGTTCTTAAGCTTTTGCCTATTTTAGATACCTCATATAAGTGACCATAGATTTGGCCTTTTGTGTCTGGCTTATTAGTTCACTTAGCATGTTTTTGAGGTTCATCTGTCTTGTAGCATGTTTCAGAATTTCATTGCTTTTTAAAGCAGAAAAATATTCCATTGTACTGATATATACCACATTTTGTTTATCTGTTCATCAGTTGATGGGCATTTCCATTGTTTCCACCATTTGGCATTTGTGAGTGATGCTGCTGTGAACACTGGTGTACAAATATCTGTTGGAATCCCTGCTCTTACTTTTGGGTATATACTTAGGTGTGGAATTGCAGGGTCATGTGGTAATTCTGTGTTTTAACCTGTTGGGTAACCACCAAACTATTTTCGCCATAGCTGATGTACACGTGTTCCAAATTGTCCAGAACTTCACCAGCACTTGTTACTTTGCTTTTCATCATAGTCATCTCGGTAGGTGTGGTTTTGATTTACATTTCCCTAAAAATTGATGATATTGAACATGCCTGTTGGCCATTTGTGTATCTTCTTTGGGGAAATGTCTATTCAAGTCCTTCATCTATTTAATTGGCTTGCTTTCTTTATTTGTTGTTTAGATCTGGATATTAAACCCTTAATGATAAATGGGTTGCAAGCATTTTATTCTATTTTATAGGTTGTCCTTTCATTTTCCTAATTATAGTCTTTGATGCACAAAGGTTTTTAATTTCAAGTCCAATTTAATCTAGTTTATCTTTTGTTGCTTGTGTTTTTTTGTGTCCTAAGACTCCATTACCAGATCCAGGATCAGGAAGATTTATCCCTGTGTTTTCTTCTAAGAGTTTTATGGTCTTAGCTCTTATATTTAGATCATTGATCCATTTTGAGTTTCCTTCTAAAATTTTTTAATTAAAGTATAGTTGATTTACTGTGAACCACAAGGGAAGTCCAAAAGTATAGTTGATTTTCAATGTTGTGTTGAGTTCACTTTTTGTATAATGTGTGATGTAGAACCCAGTGTCATTATTTTGCATATGGAAATCCACTAGTCCTGGCACTGTTTGTTGAGGAGACTTTTCTTTCCATGTTGAATGGACTTGGCATACTTGTTGAAAATCAGTTGGTCATGGACGTATGGATTTCCAGACTCTGAATTCTATCCCATTGGTCTATATTAATCTGACCTTATGTCTCTGTCATAATGATTTGAGTGTTATAGTTTGTAGTAAGTTTTGAAATTGGCAAGTGAGAGTCCTGAATTTTTTTTTTTTTGCTTTTTCAGTGTCGTTTGGCTGTTCAGGGTCCCTCGAAATTCATATGAATTGAAGGATAAGCTTTTCCATTTCTTAAAGAAAAGCCATTGGAGTTTTGGTAGGAATTGCTTTGAATCTATATTTTCCTTTAGCCCTGTTAGCACATTTAAGACAGTTGTTTTAAAGTCTTTGTGCAGTAATTCCACTGTTAGGCCTCTTCAGGGACTTTTTTGTTCAATTAATTAATTAATTAATTTGTCTTTTGTCTTTTAAGGGCCACACCCGCCACATATGGAGGTTCCCAGGCTAGCGGTCTAATCAGAGCTGTTGCTGCCTGCCTACACTGGAGCCACAGCAACACCAGATCCAAGCTGTGCCTGCAACCTACACCACAGCTCACGGCAGTGCTGGATCCTTAACCCATTGAGCAAGGCCAGGGATTGAACCTGCAACCTCATGGCTCCCAATCAGATTTGATTCTGCTGTGCCAAGATGGGAACTCCTATTTTATTTTTATTTATTTTTTTGAATGGACCATACTTTTTTTTATTTTTTATTTTTTTATTACTTAAGGAATTTTATTACATTTATAGGTGTACAACAATCATCACAACCAAATTTTATAGCATTTCCATCCCAAACCCTCAGTGCATCTCCCCACCCTTCAACCTGTCTCATTTGGAAACTGTAAGTTTTTCAAAGTCTGTGAGTTAGTGTCTGTTCTGCCAAGAAGTTCATTGTGTCTTTTTTTTGGATTCCACATGTCAGTGATAGCATTTGATGGTGTCTCATTGTCTGACTGACTTCACTTAGCATGATAATTTCTAGTGGACCATACTTTCTTGTTTCTCTTTATGCATTGTATTTTTTGTGTGAAAACTAGACATATAAATATTATAATGTTATATCTCTGGAAGTCAGATTCTCCCCTTTCCTTGAGATTTGCTGGGTTTTTGATTGTCAAAGGCAGTATCGACAATCCACTTAGTGCCTTTTCTCAACTATTTTTGCAGTGACTATATTTCTTTTCATATGTGGCCATTAAAACCTCTGTTTCTTAGCTTGTGTTCAGCTACTGTTTTCACAGAAATTTCCTCAATTCCTAGGTGCTAACAAACGTACCTCTTCTAGTCTTTGCAGGTTGGCTCTGTACTGGGTGGCTGTTTTCAAAAGTTAGCCAGACTTGCAACTAGCCTAGCATTCAGCCAGCCCAAGGCGAAGCTTAAGGTTTTCTATGAGCATGCATTCTGTCCCGGGCATTCATGTGGCTTTCCAGATTCTTCCATATACACTTGAGGGCTTCTGACTTCTCTGATTTCCTAGAGAAACTCTCTTTTTTTTTTACTTTTCCTCCTAGAACTTAGGTAGGATGTTGTATGTCTCAACTGTAATCTTTTACCTTGGGTGTCTGCAGGTTGTTTCTTCACCTTACACAGTTTATAAATGAGCAATGTCAGTTATTTGTCCAGCCTGGTTGGATCTGAGTTACAAGAAATGGACTGTACCTTGTGTCAGTCCTTCAGGTAGCCCCAGACAGGTTAGAACAGAATTACATGATAATTTGCAAACAAGGTTAACTGTACTTTTTCTGGAACTGGGGAGCAGGGTCCTGTTCTGTGAACTTAGGCTATGTTTCTAGAGATGGAGTTGGGTAAGGACAAGTAAAAATGCCCCAAAGCTTTCCTACCATTTAAGGTTGACTTTTCCTTGAGTCACTGTTCACTTGGTTACTGTAAGACTTTGTTTTCTAGAGTTCTGACAAAGTTGGTTCTGACAGTTGGTGCTTTTTTTTTTTTTTTTTTTTGATATTATGGTGTGGTGGAGGGGTGGGGGTTGTCACCTTGGAGTTGCCTACTTTGCTATTTTGCTGACATCACCCACAGAAATTGTTTTATTCTACAATCTCTACACATTTGGTAGGTAAGAGTTGCCTTGATGCTTGTCAGACCCTCTTCCTTTATCTCCCTGGCAATCACCACAGTTTCAGTATTGCTATTGCCTGAGTAGTAGTAGTGTTAATGTTTTTTCATATTAAATATTAGATTAAATAAATATTAAATACTAAATATAAGATTTTAGTAAGGTTTGACGCTTTGTGGTCTTTATATCTTAAGGCCATATTAAGGGATTTCCTCCTCCCCCACCCCCATGTAAATACACCTTTGAACTAACCTAAGGCAGTGGTAAATATGATTTGATTTATAGTTTTATAGTTGTGCGTTTACTGGCAAAACTGAGATATAGCTAAAATGGTCTTTTTTTAGTTGATGGATAGTATGTATTTATAATCAGTTCGCAAAGATGGAAAGCTAGTGTCATTTGAAAAAGTGTTAGACAATGACCACCGCATGAGGCTTTTTAAGACCTTAGTGCCCTCTTATATAACATGAAACAGTATAACGTAAAGTATATTCAGAAAGAGATAAATTCTAGCATTATACATAAACTAAAAAGGACCATTTAGAGAAAAGTTTGAGGTCCTTGGATGCAAGAATATGTAGCATTTTTCTGCTGTTCTTTGGCTGCTTTTGTCCATGATCAGTCATTTTGATACTGGATTGGAATTCATTATGAATTTTTCAGGAGTATGACCTAGGAGTTAACGCATTGCATTTATTCTGGAGACTTGAGGTGGGTAAAAAACAGAAAACAGTTGGTAATAAGTTGCTATTAAGTGAACCTGAGGCTGCTGTGACTGTAGATCACATGTTTTTTTTCCAAATGTACCTCATGGCCCCTCACTTTGCTTGTGCAGGCTTCAACTTGAAACATAATGTAGTTAAAATTTTCCACAAAAGCATAGGAGTTAGTGGATCTGCACTTCTCAGCTTAAAATCATAATTACCAAGGGAAAGCTTGGATGCAGGGGATTTTCTTGGACTGAAGTTACATCTTAACCCTTTTGGAGGTGAGACGGGTTAAGATGGCAGAATAGAAGGACTGGAGCTCAACTTCTCTCATAAACACAACAAAATTACAACCAAATGCTGAGCGACCTTCAACCCTTTTGGCACCGCTAGTTCTTTGGTGTACTTAACAACACGGTATTATCTCCTTTGAATCCCTCATTAGAGTGGTAAGCATAACCTGAATGACATTAAAATGCTTCATTATGGAGTTCCCCTGGTGGCACACTAGGTTAAGGATCTGGCATTGTCATTGCTATGGGTTAGGTTCGATCCCTGGCCCCAGAACTTCCGCATGCCATGGGTACAGCCAAAAAGGAAAAAAATGCTTTGTAGGTAAATGATGGTGGTGTTCTAGGAGCCAGGACTCAGGTGTTCAAGGCTGACGTTCTTTCTCATATTTTATATCTGACAGGTGGATTTTGGGAAATAGTTGGTTATGTGTTTAGGGAAGAATCTTGTAATTAGAAATTAGTGGATAGAAGAAAAGGGAGACCATCCTAATAGTGGAAGACCCTGACTATTATGGCATATATGTGTATATTTATTAACTGTACTTGGACCATATATTCCTTGAGCTTTAATGCTTGGTTTATTTGAAAAGAACAAAGCCATATGTCTGTTAAAACAATGACTTAAAACAAGAATCTCTTGAATTTTCATTTCATTTTATTATTTTTACTTTTCCTCTCAATTCTTTCATTTTCCCTATAGGAATGAATAGAGGAGAAGACTTAGGATAACATAAATGTAGGAGCAGTAAAACCAAGGGGAAAAGGCTAACGACAGCTCTGAATAAGTGCTGGGAAAAGAACCTGAACACCAGGGGTGGAGAAAAGGGAAAAGTCTAGTGCGTGCCTAGAGTAATTGACCTCATTCTAGCATGGCTGCTATGACACACAATTGCAGAGTTTGAGATTGTAAAGGATCAGAGAACTGTTGGCTCTGCTTGAGGCACTTTCAAACCTCACTACTGTATCTGAATTGAAGCAGAAGCCTGCGGGACAGTTGGCTTTCTGGCTGTGAATAGGCCAACTTAGTAAGTAGTGCTGGCCCCGTCACGTCCATCCTTCCTGTTAGAGACAGGGAAGATGGTAAGGGTGGCACTAAGAAGATAGTGACTTCTCTAGACAGTTGTTACCACATTTTCATACAGAAGCACGTGTCTGTAACTTACCAAGGTAGCTGGGTGAAGAAGGGTGGGTTTTTTGATGTCTGTTTATCCTTTTGTTTTGCATGCATTTTCAGTGAGGACTGGGCGTGAGTCAGCAGGGAAGATTTAGAATGAAGTAAAGTAACATTTAAACACTTCATTTAGCTCTGTGACTGTGGGTACCTTGAACATGTTACTGAACTGTCTGCCTCAGTTCCTCAGCTGTGACATGAGGTAACATAGAATAAGTGCGTTAATGTGTCTCAAGTGCCTAGGCACAAAATAAGTACTACAGAAGTGGTGGTGGTGTCAGAAACTGAAAAAATGAGTGACAGGCCATGAAGATAAGAAGATGGATCTGTGTTCTGTCCCATCATCTGTAGTCTATCCGTTTCTACCAAATTCAATATGTATTTTGTTACCCACTGTTTGATTTTGAATTTTTGCACTCAAATTTTATTATGGGACTGAATTTTATCATGGATGTCTATCTCCAGCAGATGCAGGACGTAGTTAATTATGCGACCAAGTTAAGATAAGGTATGTGCCAATTTGGGTGGATTTGGAGTTATTTATACTAGGTCAGAACTCAGAAAATGACAGTGGAAACAGAAAAAGGACAAAAGTCCCCTATGTGCCAGTCACATTTCCCCTACAACAGAAATTATTTATTAGAATTTAGTGCATATGGAAGTAGACTTAGTAATATATTATCCTGGGTGATAAATGCTGCGCAGTGCTTATACTTTACATACCACTGTATTTTTTATTTGTATTTTTTGTCTTTTTAGGGCTGCACCTGCAGCATATGGAGGTTCCCAGGTTAGGGGTCCAAGCTGTAGCCACTGGCCTATGCTACAGAAACAGCAACGCCACATCTGAGCCGCGTCTGTGACCTACACCATAGCTCATGGCAATTCCAGATCCTCAGCCCTCCAGGGATCGAACCTGAGTCCTCATGGATGCTAGTCAGATTTGTTTCTGCTGAGCCACGACGGGAACAAATATATATATATTTGTCTTTTCTATGGCCGCTCTCATGGCATATGGAGGTTCCCAGGCTAGGGGTCGAATCAGAGCTGTAGACACTGGCCTACGCCAGAGCCACAGCAACGCCGGATCCAAGCCGCATCTGCGACCCACACCACAGCTCATGGCAACACCAGATCCTTAACCCACTGAGCAAGGGCAGGGATGGAACCCGCAACCTCATGGTTCCTAGTCGGATTCGTTAACCACTGCGCCACGGATGGGAACTCCCACACCACTATATTTTTAAAAGCAGTTAATATTTAAAAGAGTGATGATTATTAGGACTCATCCTCACAGAGTATAATTTAATGTTTTCTAACAATTTTTTATTATTTGTTGATTTTTGATCATTTTAAATGGCCTTCATTTTATTAGGAAATAATTTTAGGTTATGATCACTTGGTTTTGGTATGGTATTGTAATAGTAGTTAAGAGTTCTATTTTCCTTGTTTTCATGTAAGGAGAAACAGATTTGGTGAAATTATTGCTCTTGAAAGAAAAGGTGTTTTCTTTTTCCCAAAGTGGTATTTTTTGAGGTCCATGGTCCAAAAGGATTAGCTGGTATGAGAACGAGAGAACTGATAGGTCTATAAAAATATCCGTGAATCTTAAATGCTTGTTGTACTATGTGGTTCTGCTAGGATGGAACCATTGGATGTGACATGGAAGTAAATGGATAATGGTTTGTGGTTCATTACAGGCTTCTTTTTCTGGATCCCAAGTTTCAGCCAGACAGACCATCTTAAAACTTTGAAGTTCAGTACCTTACTGGGTTAATCAATAGACCTTTTTTTTTTTTTAAAAAAAAAATGATGTCTTAAAATTTTTAGCTAAGTCTAAAGTCACACTTTTATATAAGTCAAAGCCAACAAAAAAAAATGAGTTTCTTTTTTGTAGTTTATGGAGAAGAAAGTAAGTTCTATAATTTTTCAGTCACAGTGTCAGTATAAATGAGTATAAGGCTCCTGTCTTAGAAGATCAAAAGGAGCTTTTTTGTTCTTGTTGTTAACCCTGGGCATATCACTTAATTTTTCTGGGTCACTGTTTTTATATATAAAATATAATGGGGTCAAGTTACTTTCCAGATACGACATTCTGTGAAGTAAGAGAAGATGAGATTGATCCTTCTGTAGACCTTCCGTTTGCTCTTTCATTTACTCAGTTCCATGTATTTGCCATGACCTGGACAACCAAGTATAGTTCCTTTGTACAAAGGCTCTTTGTTCTTCATTTTCCTTTGGTGTTCGTTAAGTCAACCAGAAATTTGAATTGCAGGTATTCGATGGTATAGTTTAATATTTCACCATTATATAAATATATTAAATATTAAGCTCTTGGCTGAGAAAGACTTATGATAGCTTCTAAAGTATTTGACTAATCAATAAGGTTTTTAAAGGGCTTAAAATGCTCCCAACATTCAAGAACTCTAGGAGTCCATGAACGTGTTTACATTATCATTAGAAAAATAAAAAAATCTGAAAGAAAGAATAGTCAGGGGCTAAATTTGCTCTTTGAGTAAGTGCAGTCTTGGTATAGAGGGAGATGTGTGTTATGTATTATGGTGATTGCTGGCAGATACGAACAGAAGAATAAAGGAGTCCATCCTAACCATGGGACTGGGTATTTTGGTTGCACTTTTCAAGATGTGCAAGTTTTAGATGGGCAGAAGAGTTATTGACACCTTAGATTTGTAGGGACATCATGAACAAAGTTACTAGACGGGATTTAGGCTGGGGTGGGGATCAGGGAGGGTTATGGAGAGCTTTGGGATGTGGACACTTGAGTAGACTCCTTAAGAGTGGAAGCTATATTAAGGTAGGTCGTGATGGTGGAGAACTTTAAGTGCCAGCCATAGGAGTTTAGATTGGAGGTAGGTGGGTATTTTAAAGTCTTTGTTTTTAAAAATGAACATGAAGAAGGGACCTTCTTCTTTCTTCTAGCCTTTAGATGTTGTTGCTTGTTATCTTAATGCTTAATTTAGAGCTGCTGCCCTCATCTTACAACCCTGTGAAGGTCGTGAATTCCACCCTCAAAGATATCTTGATTTCTCAAATTTAATTTCTCCTAGGTTCTCTGACAGTTTTGATTTGATTGTATGTTCTAATGAATCTTAACTTTGCTGTATTCAAAGCTGGTCGTAATATTTTAGAATCTTAAAGTTGAAAGGGTCCTTGGAGGTAATCATATCTACCTTCTCAACAATACAGGAATCATACCTTTAGTTTTTGGAGTTATTGTTATGTTTCTGCTGGAATGCATGAACCATTTTTAAATACAGCTCTTCCATTGGTAAATTTCATTCCTTAGGTTAAAAGTCTGTCTTTCCTAGCTTTATCTGGGTCTGTATAGAGTTTAATCCTTTTTTAATGTTCTGGCCTTTCAGAAATTTGAGGACAGTTACAATGCCCTTTAAACTTCTTTTCTCAGTCTAAATATTTTACTTGGTCCTACTTTATATTTCAAGATTCCCCACTATTATTCTGGCCTATCTTTTTTGTATTCTGCATCTAGTGAAGACTCAGAATTGAAAGATTCCTTTTAAAGAATCAATTGAACCTGTGCCACAGCAGTGACCCAAGCCTTTGCAGTGACATCACCACATCCTTAACCTGCTGAGCTACACAGGAATTCCTATGATGTTTTTAGCAGTAGCAGTTCTCATCTGGCTTAAACAATAATCAGTTTACTGTTTTCAATAGGAAGATATACCTTTTCTTCATATCTGAACATTCTTGAAATTGAGACACAGGTGAATAGTAGCATGTCAGTATAGTTGATAGCATTCCCCTCCCTTGATAATTCATAAAATCATGATGCTGTCTACCATTGCTGTGTCTTATAGTTGATGAAACAGGATATTATCTCAGTAGCAGGAGGTCTCATAGAAGAGTAGATCCATGATTAGTTATTCTTTTCACCATGATTATATCAGGGACCAGTGTGGTAGACTCTTGGCTTGACTTACCCTCTCAGAGTTACAAGATGGCCGCAGCAGTTCTAAGCATCAAATCTCCAGTCAGTAATATCTAAAGAAGAGAGAAGTTCCCTTCTTTGTGTTCATTTTTAAGACTAAGCAAAATTTCCAGAAGTGCCCCTCCTAGGTCAGAATTGTCACATGCCATTCCTAAATCCATCACTGACATGAGTTAGAGAATTACTTCTATGAGCTCAGCAGTTCTTGGTCAGTGATTCTCAAACTCATGTATACCAGAATGACCTGGAAAACTTATTAAAACAGAGATTGGTGGGCCCTAACCCTAGAATTTTTGATTTGGTATGTTTGAATTAGGTTCTGAGAATTTGCATTTCTTGCAAGTTCACGGGTGATGCCAGTGCTGCTGGTCCAGGGAGCGGAGATGGGTCCAGTCTCCCTTTAAGGGCATGGTCGACTGATACCCAAACAAAATCAGGGTTTTGTTAGCAAGAGGTGGTGGAGGGGTGCAGTGTGTCACAGTCTAGATCAGTATTTCTGTAACACACTCAGGTGTAGTTATTGTGTTTTGTACAGAACATATTATTAGTAATAAACTAAGTTTTGAGAATGACTTACTTAAATCATATAGAGTAGATCAAGTTCAAGATAATGGTTATTTCTCTCTGACATGCTTTCTTGAGGGGGGTCAGAAAAGGACGGCTATTCAGTGAGGGTACAGACAATATACACTTAAGTAGTATATAGTGCATGTTAATAATAGCTGATACTAATAGTTAATAGTGTGTAAACTCATTTAAAAATCAGGCTAAATTCATTGGATAGGTATTGGTATAATCCACATTTCACAAGGCAGGAAACCGAGGGACAAAGTGTCACACTCTAGTAAATCGTAGAGCTGGGTTTTAAAACCGTGTAGTTTGGCCTCACAGCTCATACTTTTAACCACATTGTTCTGTCAGATGGAGCCTCTGTTGCGGGAGGAGCAGGCTTGAGTAGTTCATTTTATATTTCTGGCTTCTTTCGGACAGTGTGCTGGGATTAGTGTTGTGGTAATTATTCTCTCCCTCCCTTCCTACCTTTGCTCCTGGTTCAGCTCTATGTTTGGTATAATTGATACTTTTTAAAATTTATTTTTTATTGTTATTTCCCTCAACACTCTTTTTTTTTCCCCACTGTACAGCATGGTGACCCAGTTACACATACATGTATACATATTTTTTTCTCCCATTGTTATAATTGATACTTTTGAACATAAGTGTTGAACTTAAAAACATTGTGTTAGCAATGTCTGCCTGCTTTTTGCCATCTGTGCATTTCATAAACCTGCCTGCTTTGTCTTTTAGAATGTACTGGGGCGGGGGGGGAGAAGATTGTGTAGGTATATTGAGCACAGAGACCTATGATTTAACAGTTCAAATTTTTGTTGTTGAATGTTCTGGTGTGAAGGCAAATTATCTTCATAAGAGCAGTTTTGTTGGTTGGTCTTTATGACCAATATAATAAACTAAATACAGAGGTTCTTAATAGCTCCAGATTTGTTGGGAAAGCTAAAGAAACTCTGGGCTAAACTTGGAGGTACATCTCCCGAAAGCAGATTGAAAAATTGGGCTGCCTCATTTCTTGCTGTGCCCTGCTTAGCACTTGAGAATGTAGCCATCCTGAACAACTGGCCATGTTCTCTCACTTGTTGATCTTTGTGTAGGCTCTGCCCATTGCCTGGTATATTAATTTGCCTCCTCTTAGCACATACTTCCCATTCTTCAGATCTCATTGTAAATTTTACTTTTTTTTTTTTCTGACTCTTCCATCTTACTCTCCCTCAGAAACCTCCTGCTCTCTGCTCCCATTGCACCCTGTATCCCCCTGTCATAGTACCTGTTTATTATTGCTTGTTGGTATGTCTGTCCCCACTCCACTGTGCACATGATGCTTGAATAGAAGGAATTGAATGGTTCAGATTTAAAAAGTCACTAATTACACATTTGAAGCCTCATTATCACAAAGTAGATGCCAATCACTAACTTCTAAATTGTAATTTTTAATTTTCATAATTATAATTGACTTGACAGATTTTGCTTTGGCTTACCCTTTATGGCATGTCTAATGTAACTTAATGAAGATTGGAAACTGATCTGTTAGCTAATATTCTTTGAAGTTTGGAAACTGAGAAGTTTGTAGATGAAAGTAGACTCTTAAAGAATGAACTTTATTTGTGAATCATTTTTGGTTTACAGAAAAATTATAAAGATAGCACAAAGAGTTCCCATATGCTCCTCACCCAGTTTCCTCCAGTTTCCTCCATTGTTCACGTTTACATTGTCATGGTACATTTGTCCAAACTAAGGAACCAATATTGGTACATTATTGTTAACTAAACCCCAGGCTTTGTTTGGATTTCACCAGTTTTCCCATTTGTATCCTCTCTCTGTTCCAGGATCCCGACCAGGAAACCAAATTGCATTTTCTAATCACGTTTCCTTAGTCTCCTTTGGGCTGTGACAGTTTTGATGTTTTCTTGTGTTTCATGACCCTGTTTGGGGAGTGCTGTCAGGCATTTTGTGGAATGTTTCCTCACTTTGGGTTGATCTGATTTTTTTTTTTTTTTTGTCTTTTGTCTTTCGTTGTTGTTGTTTGTTGTTGTTGTTGTTGCTATCTCTTGGGCCGCTTCCGCGGCATATGGAGGTTCCCAGGCTAGGGGTTTAATCGGAGCTGTGGCTACCGGCCTACGCCAGAGCCACAGCAACTCGGGATCTGAGCCGCGTCTGCAACTACACCACAGCTCACGGCAACGCCAGATCGTTAACCCACTGAGCAAGGGCAGGGACCGAACCCGCGACCTCATGGTTCCTAGTCGGATTCGTTAACCACTGCGCCACGACGGGAACTCCTGATTTTTTTTTTTTTTATGGTTAGACTGAAGGTATGGGTTTTGGGAAAGGATACTAGATTTTTGTCAAGAAGGGGTGAGATGCCTTTGACACACTGTATCAAGTGGTTGGTGATACCTATAGGACATCATGGTTGAGATTAACCTTCATCACTAAATTAAGGGGGTATTTGCCAGGTTTCTCCATAGGAGAGTTAACTGTTTTTCCCTTTTGCCGTTCTGTTCTTTGGAAGCAAGTCACTAAGTGGCCTGCCCTCAAGGACTGTGTGGGAATTAAGCTCTGCCTCCTGGAGGGGGCAAGAACAACCTGTTTAGAATTCTGTAAGTAAGATTTGTTTCTTCTCTCCCTCAAAATAAATATTTCATCACTGTGCAGTCACTTAGCAAGTATATTGATGACAATTTAATAGACACTTGATGGTCTCCACTATGTGACAGATATTGTGCTGATTTAGGGAGCAGTGGTTTTTAAATTCTTTGGAGTCATATGCCTTTTTGAGAAATTGATAACTGCTGTGGACTTTTCTCTCCAAAAACAAAAGATACGTGAAATTTTGCACATATCTTTTAGGGGGTTCACAGATCTTTGAAACTCATGATTTCAATTAGGACAATCTCTGTCTTCAAGAATTCAGTTCAGCTGAAGAGACAGGCAGGCAAGAAAATAGAATATGATGTTGTACCTGGTAGCAGGGAAGTTTGAGTAGTGTTATGAGAATGCAGTCAAAGGAGTAGTTTTATTTTGGGTGAGAGGAGATACCATTTGAATTTGGCATTGAATGAGAGAGTTAAATCAAGAAAGCTTGGAAGAACATCTTTTTTTCTTTGTTTTTTTTTGCTTTTTAGGGCTGCAACTGTGGCCTCTGGACGTTCCCAGGCTAGGTGTGGAACTGGAACTGCAGCTGCTGGTCTACACCACAACTCGCAGCAACGTCAAATCCTTATTAACCCACTGATCGAGGCCAGGGATCAAACTAGCATCCCCATGGATACTATTCGGGTTCTTAACCCGCTGAGCCACAAAGGGAACGCCATGGAAAAACATTCTAAACAGAGGGAACACAATGAACAAGACCTATGCAAAAATGCATGATGAGTGGTAGGAAAGATCTAGAGTGGAAAGAGACTTGGGTAAGTTTCTCAGTTTATAAATTTTGAAGTATTTAAATGACTATGTAATGATTTTGTCCAAAAATTATCTTCATCTTTAGTTTTATGGCTCAGTAATTTACTCCTTTACTTGCTTTGTTCATGTATAATTAAGGAGCAAGTAGGAGGTGAAGAAATGCAGACTGCTTTCTTACAAACTTTTATATGAAGAGACTTGGGAAGGAAGTGAGCTGGAAGAGATTGTGGGGTCCAGAGAAATTTTATTCAAGTGGAGAGACTTGAGTGTATTTGTATAAGAGGAAGGTGACAATAGAGAAGGAAAGAAGGTAATTGAAATAAGGCTCCTGAAAAGGTGAGAGGGTTGATCTAACACAAAATTGATACTTTACATCAGGAAAGAAATGAGGAAACAATCTAGTTTGTCATGAATTTTTTTGCATACATTGTATTTAGAACTATCAGACTTAAATAAGACTTAGATAAAGTTCCTGTGTGGCGCAGCGGGTTAGGGATCCAGTGTTTCCACAGTTATGGTGAAGTTTGCAGCCAAGGCGTGTGTTTAATCCCTGGCCTGGGGACTTCACATGCCATGGGCGCCAGCCAAAAATAAAAGAACTTACAGTTGTCTTATAGGTAAATTCAGGCTGTGGCCTGACCTTCCTTCAGTTTTGCTACATTGTATTTATTGCTCTTATGTAATTCCTTTTATCAGTATATTTAAGGGGAGTTCCCATTGTGCACAGTGGAAACAATCCAACTAGTATCCATGAGGATGTGGGTTTGATGCTTGGCCTCGCTCAGTGGGTTAAGGTTCTGGTGTTGCTGTGAGTTGTGTGTAGGTTGCAGATGCAGCTCAGATCCCGAGTTGCTATGGCTGTGGTGTAGGCCGGCAGCTGCAGCTCCGATTTGACCCCTAGCTTGAGAACTAATTATGCCATGGGTTCAGACCTAAAAAGCAAAAAAAAAAAAAAAAAAAAGTCTTTGCTTAGTTCTGGTGATAGAAGAATGTATTAGAGGGTCCATGCCCTTCACAAACTTAATTGAGATCATTAAGGATATAGGACGGATATGTGAAAGGATCAAAAATAAATACAGGAGTTCCCATCGAGGCTCGGCAGTTAATGAACCTGGCTAGTATCCATGAGGACATGGGTTCGATCCCTGGCCTTGCTCAATGGGTTAAGGATCCGACAATGTCATGAGCTGTGGTGTAAGTCGCAGATGTGGCTCAGATGGGCGTTGCTGAGGTGTATGCTGGCTGCTGTAGCTCTGATTCAACCCCTAGCCTGGGAATCCCCATATGCCTCAAGGTGCAGCCCTAAAAAGACAAAAGACCAATATATATATTAAGTGAGAAGTTTGACAGTTCTTTCTCATGCTTTGGGCTGTAGACTTTTGCTAGGGCAGTCACTGTCTTTTATGTTTCTGGGTGTGGTGAAAATGAAGTTAGAGTTTGTCACAGGTTATCTTGTTCTAAATAGTTTCTTATTTAGAAGTGAATTCACCTGGTTCTTTGCTTGAATCCTTGCTGAGCATTTTTCTTTACTCTTAGATAATGTTAACTGCAACTATAAAGACTGATTTTTACGGTGACCTGTTTTCCTTCTTTTAACTTAGGCCACAATGTTAATCGCTAGTTTCTAATCTGATAGATACTATTTATAAAGGAATTGAACCTCTTATGAAGGAAATTATTCCTAAATAAAGCATTAAAACGTAGCATATGTTTGAACATAGATTTGACCCTATGCTTAACAAAAGGAGGTTTTTGGTCACATTATAATGCCCTTTGGGCATGGTATTAATTGACTTTAGAAATTAAAATGAAACTTCATTAGGCAGCCATTACTCTTGCATTTATATTCTTTCTGCTCTAAATCCTTAGTGAAAACATATGCTATTTAAATACTCAAAAATTGTGTACTGGTTTTATTGTTGAAAAGCTCTGCAGTATTATAATGATAGGTAAACTTTGAAGAAGCATCTTTTGAGAGGGCTTTTTGAAAAGAAATCTTAATAAAACTGTATAATTAGTACTAATAATTGAAACTTTTAAGGTATGTTTTATGCTTCTATACTTACTCATTCAGCAGATATATGCAAAAACACTGTACATATTGGCAAATAAAAGTCATGGTTCCTGTTATCAAGTGTCCAGTCTGGTGGAGACTGAGCATGAGTTGTAGGTAGGTGCTGTGAGAGGTAGGGTGTCTGATGTGGGCATGTGTGGGTGTTTACTTCATTTGCATTAGCAAAGACCTCTTTAGTATTGTGAAATCTGCTATCTGAGGGATGCCTTTGAATCTAGCAGAAGAGTGGGAAAAGGATACATGAGGCAGAGGGCACAGTCAGGAGGGGGTGAGTGTGCCTGGGAAGAATGGAATCCCAGAGTTCCTGTCATGGCTCAGTGGAGATGGATCTGACTGGTATCCATGAGGATGCAGTTTCGATCCCTGGCCTCACTCACTGGGTTAAGGATCTGGTGTTGCCATGAGCTGTGGTGTAGGTTGCAGACGCAGCTCAGATCTGGTGTTGCTGTAGCTGTGGCTTAGGCTAGTGGCTACAGCTCTGATTTGACCCCCTAGCCTGGGAACTTCCATATGCTGCAGGTGTGGCCCTAAAAAGACAAAAAAAAAAATAAATAAATAATAATAAAAGAATGGGGTCCTATGCAAGCCGACCCAGAAGGCTGAAGTGTACCTCTGCAGGGGGAGAGCAGGACATGGTGACAAGGGTCACATGGTGATGGTTTTGTGAGGATTTTGACTTAACCTAAAGACTCCAGAAAGCCATTGCTTGGAGAAGATCAGATTCTTTTTTTTTTTTTTTTTTTGAATTTTGGGGAAGGTCATTCTGTGCTAGAGTGGAGTGGAGTGAAGCAGATTGACAGGAGATTTGAGCAAATGTGGGGAGACCAGTTAGCCTTCTATAATAGTCTGCAAGGGGATGATAGGTGCTTTGTGAGAATTCAATATTAAACTCTCCATTCTGAGAGACCACTTAAATATGTGAAAACTGTGTAATTGTGTGAAACAGCACGTGCCTCCTTTAATAAGTGTGAAGCTTTTGGAGCTGTCTGGTGGCCTGGCAGTTAGTGATTCAGTGTTGTCACTCCTGTGGCTTGGGTTCAGTCCCTGGCTTGGGAACTTCTGCATGCCACAGGCATGGCCAAAAATAAAGAAGTGTAAAATTTTATATAGTGTGTATAGTTCTTCTCAGATCTCATTTAAGGATCCTGAATTCCCTCAAGGATCTGTATCATAAAGATAGCATGCAGCTCTTATGAAATCTTTATTCTTTTCCCCCTCTGGGTGGGGGAAGGTGTCCTTTATTTCTTTTAAATAAAACTTTAATATTCAAATTATAAAGTCTTTGGTCATACTGATTTAGAAAGCAGATTTTTCTTTTCAGTTTTAAACACATCCAACTCCAACTCTAAAATACTTGACCCTTAATTAACTAGTAAGATAGGGAATTCAGTTTGCCTAAATGTTAAATACTGCCATTTAAAATTTGGAAGTCCAAAGCCAGAAAGGCTGAGGTGACCATAGTCAAGCCAAGTGAACTCTTTTTGAGAAATGAGATAAGCTTGTTAAATGAGCACAGTTCCAGGGAGTTTGTCATATCAAGACTGGAGAAGCAGGTGCCAGTTGTTGGGGGCCTCAGGATGAAACCTTGTGCCTGGCCAGAGGATTCTTAATTGTTTCCATCTCTCATGCAGCTCAGATGAATGTGAAGTTGTGCTCATAAAAATCTTCTGTATTCCTTATCTGTCTTTCTCTTCCAGGAGGAATAGAAACTTTATATAGCAGACTTATAAGAATATAAGAAAATTTTAGGGTTCAATTTTGAGTTTCTTTTACTGAGAAAATTTGAAGAGAAGGATAGAAGTAGTCAGTGGAGAGAAGAGAGAGGGAGTATCCTCTTGTTTTCCTTTAAAAGAATGGGAGTGTAGGCCATGTTTATCGGCAGAGAAGGAGCCAACAGAAAGGAAGAGCTTACCTGTATGATAGAAAGTCTGTCACTTTGCAAGAAAACTACAAAACCTCACTGATATACCTTCCCAAAGTTAGCCAGCTTCATGGTTTGAGAGCATAGTCCTCAAAACTACCTTCACTTCTGTCTGACACTTGTTGCAAGTTCATGAGGTTCCCAGAACTACCTTAATCATTTGCTAGAAGAACTCATAGAACTCACTGAGAGCTGTTATCCTCCTGGTTATGGTTATTACAGGAAAGGGATACAGATCAAAATCAGCCAGAGGAGGAGAGTCATAGGGCAGAGTTTGGGAAAGTTCTAAATGTGTGTAGCTTCTCTCTTCTCCCCTGGAGTCAGGATGGGTTCCCCTCCCAGTATCTATGAGTGAGCAAGGAATATCACTGACCAGGGAACTCACTTTGAGTTCTGGTGTCCAGAGTTTTTATTGAGGCTTCATTTATGTAGACTGTCTCTAGGTCTGTTGATACTGTGTGACCTAAAGCCTCCACCTTAATTGGTTGTTTTGGCATGGCCATTCCCTACCCTAAGACTATTGGCCATGGCCAGCCTACCCTGAGATCCAGTGTAATCAGCTCCTGCCCTAAATGAGGATATTTCTATCAAATGTACATAGATTACCTCCCAGAAGCTGAGGCAAAGGTCACATTTCTCTCTGGACAAGGCCAACTTTTACAACATAGATTTTTAAAGGATTGCTTTGAGTTTTATGTTGAGATTGATCTTGAATAGGGGCAAGGGTGGAAAGAGACCCAGTTAGGAGTGTTTGCTGTAGTCCAGAGGGAATGCTGGCTTGACCTCAGCTGATAGCAGTAGGGTAAGGTAACAAGAGTGGTTCCAGTCTGGAAATATTTTGATGGAAAGGGGCAACGAGATCTTTTGGTGTAGTTAATTTATGTATGCGAGAAAAGAAGGAGGACTCCATGATACCTCATGAGACTTTTGGCTTGAACAGCTGCAAGGATGGAGATGTCGTTACTGAGATATTGGAGAGCCAGTTGTTCATCATAAGAATTAGGTGGCTTCTACCACTACCACCAGTTAAGAGCATAGGCGAAATACTCTCTGATGTCAGCTGTACAAATGTTTTCTTAGGTCAGTCTCTCAAAGCAATAGAAACAAAAACAAAAATAAATAAATGGGACCTATTTAGATATTTAAAATTATTTCTGAAAAGCCAACTTTCTGGACCTAAAGTTATTCAACTTAGTGAAACTGGTTAGATATTCAGAAATTCTTACTCTGTATATTATACATCTATGTGCATGAATTATGTCATATTTCTTATTTCTAACAGGAGAAATAGTCTTTTTATGCTCTCTCTCTGCTGGCCGAGTAAATTGGTTTCTTTGGATCAATTGTGAGCCTTTATCTAAAGGAACTGTTAATACTGAACTCAGTTCCTTATCTTCATGTAGATTTCATCTACTTTGATGGTGGTTATTTTTATACAGTCTCAGTTCCTTTACTGAGTTTACCCTCGAATGTTGATAGTTATTCACTGGATAATAGGGAATAATTAACTGTACCCTAATTTTAATTTGAAAATCAGTATTTAAATTCTTCCAAATAGCAAACTTTGTTAGTTTTACCCTGTGTTGATATTATGATCAAAAGAATATCAACCATGGAGTTCCTGTTGTGGCTCAGTGGAAACGAATCTGACTAGGATCCATGAAGATGCAGGTTTGATCCCTAGTCTTGCTCAGTGGGTCAAAGGATCCAGCGTTGCAGTGACCTGTGGTGTAGGTCACAGACGTGGCTCAGATCTGGTGTTCCTGTGGCTATGGTGTAGGCCAGTGGCTACAGCTCTGATTTGACCCCTAGCTAGCCTGGGAACCTCCATATGCTGCAGGTGTGGCCCTAAAAAGACCAAAAACAAAAAAGCAAACAAAAAAACCCACACAAACAAACAAAAAACCCCCAAACCATTTGGGTATTCATCTATTTCAGCACGTAACTTGTTATCACATCTGTCAGCTAGAGTTTTTGCTATTCTCAAGCCCCAGTGACCCAGTGATATCTTTGCTGTATTATGAAAAGTAAAAAATTAGCTGAAAACTGCTTAGGAAATTTCTCATGATTGGAAATTGCGACTAGATGAACTTAATTCTGATTACATTTAAATTTGTTTATAACAGTTCAAAGGGTTAACTAGACAAGAACTATTCTGTTTCAAAGCAAGTTGATGAAACTGTCATATTCTTGGCAGTCTGCTCTGGCTTAGTTCTTTCTTTTGGGTACTATCTTAATTCTATTCCCTTGTTTTGGAAAGCAAACAGATTAGTGAAATGAAACAGATTGGTGTTACGGAAGTTAAAGAGAATGTGAATCTTTGGTCCCCAATAAAGATATATACTTTATTGGGGAAAAAGTTCAAGTAAAGTTGTTTAGGTGCAAGAAGTTTAATCCTCAAATTGACAAGTCATTCTTAAGTGATGGGGTGCATTGGCTTCTCTGTTTCTCCCTTCCTTTGTCCTTCTCTCCATTTCTCCCTCTAACCCTGTCCCACAATTTATTATATACCTAGAGTCAAGTCTTTTAAAAAAATTAATGTAATGTTAGCGAGCTTTAAGAAAATGTATTTAACCTTGAATGCTGTGGATAAGACCAGCCGTGTTCCCAGAAATTTTATGGAATCATAGTCAAGAACCTTCTCCAGAATATTTTAGAGAGGACTGTTGTAGACAGAGCAGAGAGCCATACTGTCATTTAACCTTTTCAGGGAAAACAGTCCCCATTAAGATACTGTTTGAATTCTGTATGCTTCAGCAAAAGCATATGTTTGTTTTTAATGTACATTGAAAATTTAAAAAGGCCTCTTTCTTTCTAAAGTAATATTAATAAGTTTGGTTACAATTTTCTTCCTTTTTCCTGTAATCTTTCTGTCTCTAGGTTGCCCTGAAACTTCAGTTTAATATCCTGTTCTTTCCTGCCAACCAGTATAAGAATGATCCCATTGCTTCTGTATAGCCAAAACTGTAACTCAAGTTTATTAATTATTTCCCCTGCTGGTGGGAGCTATTAGGAACTTTAAACACAGATTTGATTTGGTATTTTTAAAGTAGGAGAAAATGTGAGGCCAAAGGGAATATGAATGGATGTGTTGCAAAAGGTCGAGAAAATTGGAAACAAAATTCTTGCTGAGAGATTATCAAATCTTAGGTCTAGATCTTAGGTCTAGATTTTCTGAAACTAGAACTCAGATTTGTCTGATTTGAATTCACCATGCTTTTCAGACTGTTCTGTTGCTTCTGCTGTATAGTTTTTAACGTGAGATTTTAGGTAAATGTCACATCGTGTTTACACAGGTAGAATTATATTAGATTCTTCCCTTACTGATCATGAGCAAAGTTAAAGTCTTGCCATTCTGAACAAATTAAATGGTAGAAAATTACAGTAAATTGTGTTCATGTTCTTTGCTCTTGCACACTTGCCCGCAGTCCTACAAAATACTTTTCCAAAATAAACATAAGTATTTTGAAATATGGTGTCTTCTTTCATACACACATATTCTTGTGATGTGTGGCTGTGTGTATGTTTTAATCAGGTTGAGTCAACTTGGGTGTAAGTTCAATAAACATGGTTTAAAATTAGGAAGGAAAAATCAAGACAATTTCAAGTTTGCTCACATTTACTAGTAGAAATTTTCTTTCTTTTTTTTTTTTTTTTTTTTTTGTCTTTTTGCTATTGGGCCGCTCCCTCGGCATATGGAGGTTCCCAGGCTAGGGGTCTAATTGGAGCTGTAGCCACCGGCCTACACCAGAGCCACAGCAACGTGGGATCCGAGCCGCGTCTGCAACCTACACCACAGCTCACGGCAACGCCGGATCGTTAACCCACTGAGCAAGGGCAGGGACCGAACCCACAACTTCGTGGTTCCTAGTCGGATTCGTTAACCACTGCGCCATGACGGGAACTCCATACTAGTAGAAATTTTCAACCTTTTAGGTATTCTGGGGACCAAAAAATGTTGTTTTGCAGATATGCAATGAGTATTTATATCATTTGGGGAAAAAAACAGGAACTGGAAAAAGATCTCGAAGAGATTAGGGAATGTGCCTTTTCAGGGCTTCTCACAAGGAGTCCTCTACAAAGCAAACTTGTTTGGGTTTCTTTTTCCTTGGGAAAACTTCTAACATGATTTTAATTAAGGAAAGAGAACATAAAGCTCCATTCAGTGACTACAGGATTCCCCCCATATCCATGGTTTCGCAAACTGTGGTCAATCAAGAGCTGAAAACATTAGATGGAAATTCTGAAGTAAGCAGTTCGTGAGTTTTAGATCGCATGTCATTCTGAGTGATGGAATCTTGGGCAGTGCAGCCAGGGACATGAAGCACCCCTTTGTCCAGCATATCACATCCCTTAGTCATTTGGTAGCTATCTTGGTTTTCAGACCTGTTGTCATGGTATTCCAGTGATTGTTCTCAAGTGCCCCAAAGCTCAAGAATAGTGATACTGGCAATCTGGATGTGCCAAAGAAAAGCTGTAAAGTGCTTTTTTAAGTGAAAAGGTAAAAGTGCTCAACTTAAGGAAGGAAAAAAAAAATCATACACTGAGGTTGCTAAGATCTTCAGTAAGAACAAATCTTCTGTTTCTGAAACTGTGAAGAAAGAAAAAACTTGTGGTGATTTTGCTGTTATACCTCAAATTGCAAAAGTTGTGGCTACACTGCATGGTAAATACTTAGTTAAGATGGAAAAGGTATTAAATTTTTATAATATTTTGATAGAGACCACATCTGTGTAACTTTTATTACAGTATATTGTTATAATTGTTCTATTTTATTGTGTTATTGCTATTAACCCCTTACTGTACCAAATTTATAAATTAAACTTTATCATAGTATGTATGTATACATAGGGTTTCACACTTTCGGGATTTCAGGAATCCACTGGGGCTCTTGGGATGTATCTCCAGTGCCTAAGGATCACTGCATACAATGGACAGTGCATATCTGCATTACTGTTGAGGTAGAGAGAAGAAAAAGGAAGGGCAAAAAAATGAAAGATTTCAAGGTTGGAAGGAATTTTAATGATCGATCATTCTATTAATTCCCCCTTTTCAGCTAGTCAGATGTTCCAGTTTAAGAAATGAGGTGGAATCAGGGAGGAAATAACCAAATATGGAGGATGTGGATGTGGAGAAGGAAGTCCTATCTAATCAAATTTATTTTCACCTTGTTTTCTACAAGTGTTTTTGCATAAAGGATGAAACAGCTGTGGGCTTTTAAAAGATTTAAGGCATAAGCCTTCTGGAAGTATTTTCATCTCATTCATTTTTTATGTAGTTTTTCAGATTACGCAAGTGCGTTACATACTTACCTCAAACATAGAAGCCATTCTGAACATGAAATGTAGAGAGCAAACATCCCCCATACTTTCACCCTCATGATAACAACACTATGAAAAGTTTGTTGAATGATCCTCTATCTTATTCACTTTTATAAGAATGGGAGTATATTGTGCATTTTGTTACAATTTGGTATTTTAACTTAACATCTTGATGCATTTCTGTATCAGAATATATTAGCTCTGATTATGTTAAATGTCCAGTAGGATTCTATTGTGTCGTACATTGTGCCGTAATTTGTTAGTAGAAAATAGTTGATTTCTATTTTTTATGAATACAAAAATTATGCATACAAATACAAAAAGTTCTTCAAGGAACTTCTTGATACATATTTACCTTCTGTATCAAGTTAGTATTTAGTAGTATAAATTTTTCTGGATCCAATCAATCTCCTAGCCAAAGCTTATATAGTAATTCATTATTGAATTTGAGTGTCCTTTTTTATTTTTTAGCTCAGCGAATTTTGACAAAGTGAATACTCCCACATGACCAGCTCTAGATCAGGAATTAGAACCACAGAAATACCCTTGGTGACCCTTTAGTCACTAAATTGCTCTTCTGTGCCCCACCTGTCACCCCAAGGTAATCTCTGATATTGACTTACAACACTGTAGAAGAGTTTTATCTTTGTGAGAGTTTTGTGTGAGTGGTATATGGAATCATATACATTCTTTGGTATCTGACTTCCTCAGCTCACATTGTTTTTGAGATTTGGTGCTATCATTGTATATGGCTGTAGACCTGCTGTTTCTCACTGCTGTATAGTGTTCAGTTGTCTGAGTTTAAGTTTACTTATCTGTACTAATATTCCCTCAAAGGCATTTGGATTGTCCTGGTTTTGGGATATTAGGAAAAATGCTGCTGCGAATATGCTTCCATCTCTCTTTTGATGAACCTATGTACCCACTTCTGTTGGGTATTTCTATAGGAGTAAAATTGCTATGTTGTAGTTTTGTTGTTTTAATATAAATTTGCTTCACTTTAACCTTTTTGTGTTTGGTTTAGCTTTCTGTCATGTTATTTATTTTTATTAGGCTTTTTATTTCTTTTTTTCTTTCTATATATTTTCTTAGCAGTTTTAGTAGATACAAACATTTTTATAAAGTGGTTGTTTCAATTTGCACTCCTGCTGGCAGTTTGCTTCATATCCTTGCTAATTCCTGGTATTGTTTGTTTTATTCTTTTGAGTATATAAAACTCCATACAGTATTAGTGTACCTTTATGTTTGTTATCGGATACTTTTCTTGTTTTAAAATTTTCTGATCAGGGAGTTCCCGTTGTGGCTCAGTGGTTAATGAACCTGACTAGGAACCAGGAGGTTATGGGTTCAGTCCCTGGCCTTGCTCAGGGGGTTATGGATCCAGCATTGCCATGAGCTGTGGTGTAGGTTGCGGACATGGCTCAGATCCTGAGTTGCTGTGGCTGTGTCATAGGCCGGCGGCTACAGCTCTGATTCGACCTCTAGCCTAGGAACCTCCATATGCAGCAGGTGCAGCCCTAGAAAAGACAAAAAAAAAAAAAAATCCTGATAAGTCTTAACTTCTTTATTCATCAAGGTGAACTTTAGGATCATTTTGAAATTTACAAAATATGTTGGGATTTTTATTTAGAATTTTATTGATTTGTGAGTTGTATTGATGTGAACTTATGGCTTGCAATACTGAGTCTTCCAATTCAAAATGACATGATTTTCCAGTTAATTTGAGGCTTCTGTTATGTCCCTCGGTTGAGTGATATGGTTTCTTTATATGGATCATCCTCATTTCTTAATAAGTGGTTGCCTCATTGTCTTATGCTTTTAAAAGGGTGAACATGGAGTTCCCATTGTGGCTAAGCAGTAACAAACCTCACTAGTAATCCATGAGGATGTGGGTTTGATCCCTGGCCTTGCTCAGTGGGTTAAGGATCCGGCATTGCCATGAGCTGCAGTGTAGGTCGCAGATGCAGCTTGGATCCCTGTTGCTGTTGCTGTGGCTGTGGTATAGGCCGGCAGCTGCAGCTCTGATTTGACTCCTAGCCCGGGAGCTTCCATATGCTGTGGGGAAGGCCCTAAAAAGACAAAAACTTTTAATGTTTAAAGCTATATGCTTTCTATTTGAAATTGTTTTATTTGGGTATTACTCGGTTTTCAAATATATGAGATTAACATGTCTTTTTGTGTGTGATGTGTATTTATGTGTTTTAATATATTTTTTCTTGTCTTTTGTCTTTTTTAGGGCCTCACCTGAGGTATGTAGAAGTTCCCAGGCCAGGAGGTCGAATCAGAGCTGTAGCAACATGGGATCCCAGCTGTGTCTTCGACCTACACCACAGCACATGGCAACGCCAGATCCTTCACCCACTGAGCGGGGACAGGGATCAAACCTGTGTCCTCATGGATGCCAGTCGGGTTTGTTAACCACTGAGCCACGACAGAACTCCCTATTTTTTTCATTAATTAAATTGTATTGACATATAGTTGATTTACAATATTGTGATAATTTCAGCTGTACAATAAAGTGATTCAGGTATACATGTACACACATCCATTCTGTTTCAGATTCTTTTCCCATATAGATTAGCTTTTTATAACAACCTATTTTCCTTGACTGTATATAAGATCACAAATGAAATATCTGGACTTGATTTTTATTTTTATTTAATTTATATTTTTGTCTTTTTAGGGGCCGCACCCATGGCATATGGAAGTTCTCAGGGTAGGGGTGTAATTGGAGCTGTAGCCACCAGCCTATGCCAGAGCCACAGCACTGTAGGATCTGAGGCGTGTCTGCAACTACACCACAGCTCATGGCAACGCTGGATCCTTAACCCACTGAGCAAGGCCAGGGATCGAACCCGAAACCTCATGGTTCCTAGTCGGATTCGTTAACCACTGAGCCACGATGGGAACTCCAGTTTTTTGGTTTTTTTTTTTTTTTTGGTCTTTTTTGGACTTGATTTTTAGATAGCTTTTTGCTTTCTTAGTTTCATATAAGATATTGCCTCTTTAGCTTTATTATTCCCTGAATCAGTTTTACTGACTTTATTCATTGGACCTTATTCTCAGATTTATCAGCATTAAGATAATAATCTCCTATAATTCTTTTTACTTTCCTGTTTTTTTTTTTTTTCTCATTTTCAGTTTTGTCTGTTTATGTTTTTTTCTCTTTAACTTTTGAAATAGGCTAATTAGTAATGTGTAGGTCATATCGAATTTTATCAGAGATCTAGACTTTATTTTGGGGCAGATTTCAGATGATATTAATTCCTCTTTGATTTCCTAGATTCATGTTATTTTTCTGATTTCATTTGTATGCTTATTAATTTATTTTATTGTTACTTAGTAAAAGACATTTATACTGTGAGCTTTCTCATATTAAAGATTTGACACTGACCTATAGATTTTGATGGGTTTGTTTTTTTTTTGGTCTTTTCTGTCCTTTTAGGGCTGCACCCACAGCATATGGAGGTTCCCAGGCTAGGGGTCTAATTGGAGCTGTACCTGCCAGCCTACGCCACAGCCACAGCAATGCCAAGTCTGCAACCTACGCCACAGCTCACAGCAATGCTGGATCCTTAACCCACTTGAGCAAGGCCAAGAATTGAACCCGAAACCTCATGGTTCCTAGTCGGATTTGTTTCGGTGGTGCCACGATGGGAACTCCTGGTGGGTTTTAATTTTACTTACCATTTTCTAGATAATCTATTTTTGTGTCTTTGATTTCCCCCTTTGCCTAACATTCAATTATATAGAGAGTATTTTAAATTCTGATAGGTTAGTGGCTTTTTTTGGGGTGTCTTTGTTGTTGTCAGGAATTTTAAGTTTTATTGTATCATGATTAGAATATTTGAATTTTTTTTTCTTTTTATAATTTGTTAAGATGTTCTTTACTGGTCGAATGTGTTCATTCACTCTTTGTGTAGCATTGTAAATCCTTGAATAGGAGAAATTCTCTTCTTGTAGAGTTACATTGTGAATATGCATTTGTATTTTCCAACTTAATGTTTTCCTGCATTCTTATTAGTTTTTTTTTTTGTTGTTGTTGTTGTTGTTTTGTTTTGTTTTTTGGTCTTTTGTCTTTTTTTTAGGGCCGCATCTGCGGCATATGGGGGTTCCCAAGCTAGGGGTCTAATCAGAGCTACAGCTGCCGGCCTACACCAGAGCCACAGCAGTGCCAGATCCTTAACCCCCTGAGTGAGGCGAGGGATTGAACCTGCAACTTCATGGTTCCTAGTCAGATTCGTTTCCACTGCACCACGATGGGAACTCCCTGTATTCTTAATTTTTTACTTACTCCATCTGTCAAGGCCTGAAAGAAATTTGTTGGAAACCCTTATTCATTTATTTATTTTACTTTATTTTTCTTTTTTGGCCACTCTGTGGCATATGGAGTTCCCGGGCATGGATTGAATCTGAGCTGCAATTGTGACCTACACCACAACTGTGGCAATGTGCTGGGTCAGGGATTGAACCCATATCCCTGCTGCTGCAGACACCATCAATCCCATTGTGCCACAGTGGGAACTCCAGAAACCTTTATTGATGGATGATTTTGTGTCCATTTTTCCTTTGTAGTGTTAAATGTATAATACACATATATGTAAGTTTTTAACAGTTTCATTGAAATATAATTGATGGAGTTCCCGTCATGGCGCAGTGGTTAACGAATCCGACTAGGAACCATGAGGTTGCGGGTTTGATCTCTGCCCTTGCTCAGTGGGTTAACGATCCAGCGTTGCCGTGAGCTGTGGTTTAGGTAGAAGATGCGGCTCAGATCCCGCGTTGCTGTGGCTCTGGTGTAGGCTGGTGGCTACAGCTCCGATTAGACCCCTAGCCTGGGAATCTCCATATGCCAAGGGAGCGGCCCAAGAAAAATCGCAAAAAGCTGGGGAAAAAAAAAAAAAAGGAAATATAATTGACTTACAGAAGACAACACACATTTGACGTATGTAATTTCATGTCTTGAAATATCTATCCCACCGTTGCAATGCACATCTGTCTATCACTACAAAGCCCTTGTGCACCTTTATAACCCTTTCTTGTTATCCCTTGCTATCCCCAGGTAACCACTGATCTCCTCTTTCACTATAGATTAGTTTACCTTTTCTAGAATTATATGTTAATGAAATTATGCACTATATGCTCCATTCTGCTTAATTTCCTTTACTCAGCATAATTATTTTCAGATTCACCCTGTTGTGTGTATTCCATTAAAGAAACCCTAGTTTGTCTGTCTGTTCATCTGTTCATTGTAGAAACTCTAGTTGGGAACTACTAGAAATAAATATGCCTTAAACATTTGTATACAGTCTTTGGGCTTTTTCTTTGAGGGAGGTGGTAAATACCCAGTTGTGGAATGGCTGGATCATATGGTAGGTATATTTTTAAGGTTTTTAAGACATCATTACTATTTTTCAGAGTGGTTACACCATTTGGCATTTCCATGAGCAGTATGAGAGTTAAAACAGTTTCTTCACATGCTTGCTGTATCAGTTTGCTAGCCTGCCATAATCAAATATCATAGACTGCATGGTTTAAACAGCAGCAATTTGTTTTCTTGTAGTTCTTGAGGGTGAAAGTGCAGGATTAAATTTTGGCAGGGTTGCCTTCTGCTGAGGCCTTTCTCCTTGACTTGTAGATGGCTGCTCTCTTGTTACCTCTGTGTGTGGTCTTTTCTTGGTAGTTTTTTTTTCTGAATTTCCTCTTATAAGGACACCCCGTCATTAGATTTGGGCCCCTCATTTTAACTTAATCACCTCTTTAAAGACCCAGAGGTTCTAGCGTTTCAACCTATGAAGTTGGGGTACACAATTCAGACTCTGACACTTGTCAACACTTGTTATGATCAGTTGTGATTTAGCTTTTCTCATAGATGTGGTATCTTGTGATTTTCAGTTTGTGTTTCTCTAATGACTAATAACATAGAGCATATTTTCATGTACTTATTACCATTCATGTATCTTCTTTGGTAAAATATCTTGTTTCATGCCCATTTTTAGATTGGGGTTTAATTTCTTACTATCGAGTACTGGGAAATCTTTATTTTGGACTCGAGTATTTTATCACATACATGCTTTGGAAATATATTCTCCTAGTCTCTGGCTTGTCTTCATTCTTATAACAGTATCTTCTAATGAGCAGAAGTTTGTAATTTGATGAAGTTTATTTTATTGATTTATTATTTTTTTTAATGGATTGTGCTTTTGGTATTATATTTTAGAGCTCTTTGCCAAACCCCAAAACGTGAGGATTTTCGTCTGTGTTTTCTTCTAGAAGTTTTATAGTTTTAGGTTTTACACTTAGGTCTATGAGCCATTTATTTTTTATATATAATATGAAGTATGGGTCAGTTCTTTTTTTTTTTTTTCTTTGTCTTTTTGTGTTTTTAGGGCTGCACCCGTGGCATATGGAGGTTCCCAGGGTAGGGGTCTAATCGGAGCTTTTGCTGCTGGCCTAGGCCACAGCCACAGCAACATGGGATCCAAGCCGTGTCTGTGACGTACACCACAGCTCACAGCAATGCTGGATCCTTAACCCACTGTGTGAGGCCAGGGATCAAACCCGAGTCGTCATGGATTCTAGCGGGGTTCATGAATCGCTGAGTGACGATGGGAACTCCAGGTCCTTTTTTTTTTTTTTTTTTAAATATCAACAATCAGTTGTTCTTGTATCATTTGTTGACAAGGCTATTCTTTCTTTACTGAATTACCTTTGTACCTTTGTTGAAAATCAGTTGACATGCATGTGTGATTCTCTTTCTGAGCTCTATTTTCTTCCATTGATCTTTTTGTTTATCTTGATTCCAGTACCACACTATCTTGATTATTGTAACTTTAAAAATTAGTCTTGAAACCATGTACTCTTAAGTCCTCAAACATTCTTCTTCCTGAAAGTTGTTTTGGCTCTTCTTGGTCTTTTGCATTTTCGTATGCATTTTGGAGCCAATTTGTCAGTTTCTACAAAATAGTGTAGATGGATAGGGATCATGTTGAATTTGTCGATCAGTTTGGGTAGAACTGAAATCTTAACAATATTGAAAATTCTGATCCAAGAACATGACATACTTCTCTATTTAAGTAGTCTTTAGTTTCTCTCAGCATTATTTTATAGTTTTCAGTGTCAATTTCTTGTGTGTCTTTCATCAGATTTATCCCTAAATATGTTATATTTTCTGATACTATTATTAATAGTATTTTATTAATTTCAATTTCTGTTGGTTTATAGAAATACAATTGATTTTTTTCTCTTTCTTCCCTTGTAGTATCAAACCTAGCTGTTAGTATTAGTGTATGAATAAGGAAGGGCTCTGGAGATAAGGGCTTTTATTTATCTTGTGGAGTCAGAATCAAAAGACTTTTTTTTTTTTTTTTTTTTTTTTTTTTTTTGGTATATGCTATTCCCAGTCTCCTGATTGCTTTTAATAGTTATACTGTGTCATCATGTTATATAGTCATTGACTATTATGATCTCTCTTTTAACACCCATTTAATCTTAGTTCTGCAAGTAACTGTTAGTTTTTGCTCATACCAGTCTTTCTATAGCCATTTTAGTTTAGCCATATAGTTTTCTAATGCTTGACTTCTTTTTTTTTTTTGTCTTTTGTCCTTTTAGGACTGCACCTGCAGCATGTGGAGGTTCCCAGACTAGGGGTCTAATCAGAGCTGTTGCTGCCGGCTTATATCACAGCTCACAGCAACACCAGATCCTTAACCCACTGCGTGAGGCCAGGGATCGGACCTGCAACCTCATGGTTCCTCGTCAGATTCGTTAACCACTGAGCTGAGATGGGAACTCCTAGCTTGACTTCTTGTGTAGTGGTAGCTGTCCCCTTAATACTTGACACATGAAAGGTACTTTTGCTGGATATAAATTTTTTAACTTGCATTTTCTTAAGTAGCTTTAATATGTTTCTAGGAGTTCCCAATGTGGCATAGCAGAAATGAATCCTACTAGAAAACATGAGGTTGTGGGTTCAATCCCTGGCCTTGCTCAGTGGATTAAGGATCTGATGTTGCCGTGAGCTGTGGTGTAGGTTACAGATGTGGCTCAGATCTGGTGTTGCTGTGGCTGTGGCGTAGGCCAGCAGCTGTAGTTCTGATTAGACCTGTAGCCTGGGAACCTCCATATGTCTCGAGTGTGGCCCTAAAAAGCAAAAAAAAAAAAAGAAAAAAGTTCTCTGTCATATTAAAAAAAAAAATCATTTCTGTCAAATGATATTTTCCTCTGTGAATCATGTACTCTCTTTGTGCTTTTGCCTAGAAGTCCAAAAGACTTTTCTTTCAAGTTCAGTAACTTTTTAAAGAATATGTTGTTCATTCAGGGTTGATAATCTCAGACAAATGGTGTATTCCTTCCGTATGTAGCTTCAATTATTTTTCATTCAGGAAAATATTCTTGAATTGCAATTTTCAGTATTCTTTTCTATTGTTTTGTTGTTGTTTTAATCAGAGATTCCTATTTTCTGTTTTAGGTTTTCCTTGCCCGCCTTTAATATTTGTTATTTTGTCTTGCATTCTTTTAATTTATATCTTCATTTTCCTTTATTTAAATATTTTTCTCCTTTTAACCATCTGTTTCTCTTAAAGCATGTTTATGTTTATTTACTCTTCTAAAATAATCTTCATTTTTCTCTCTCTTTTTTTTTTTTGCCATGCCTGTGGCATGCAAAGCTCCTGGGCCAGGGATTAAGCTTGAGCCACAGCAGTGACTCAGGCCATAGCAGTGACTCCAGATCCTCAACTGCTAGGCCACCATGAAACTCCATAATGTTCATTTCTAAAATGGTGCTTTCTTTTATTTGTCATTCTTTCTTGAGTTTCCTGAGTCACCTTTGAATCACATCTTTTGTGAATTAAAAATTTTTGAAATTTTTTCATGCCTGTGTCATTTAGTATCTTTTATCTGGCTTCGAATTAGGGCATGCTTTTATTGTCTGTAGGGATATTAGCTGTTTAATAACTCTTCCTTATAGTAATTTTGTATGGTATCTGACATCCGTAGATTCTGTTGTTCGTTTTTTTGTTGTTGTTGTTTTTTGTTTTTTTTTTTTTGCTTTTTAGGACCACACCCGCAGCATATGGAGGTTCCCAGGCTAGGGGTCCAGTTGGAGCTACAGCTGTTGGCCTACAGCTCACGGCAACACTGGGTCCTTAACCCACTGAGCAAGGCCAGGGATAGAACCTGCAACCTCATGATTCCTAGTCAGATTTGTTTCTGCTGTGCCACAGTGGAAACTCCCTTTTGTTCATTTTTATGTGAAGTTAATTTTCTTCATCTCTTCGAAGGAGGGTTAATTTAATTTGTTCCCCCTCCCCCATAATACTTCTTCTGTTGTACAGCTTCTATGGTGGTTTTTGCACAGACAGCTTGCTTTCTGGGGTTTCCTAATTCCTCTCTATCAGTTTTATCTAGACCTGCTCTTTCTTTCTTTGTGGTTCCTGTTTTGCCTAATTTTGATTCCACTCAAAGCATTTTCTCCTCATTGTGGATCCGTGTCCTGGAAGGGGGTCCTGGAGGGTCAGTTTCAAGAGTCCATGGAGACAAACTGCTGCAGCCCTTTCAGACGTGCACTCACCTACTATTGGACTGGGCAGAGCCCCTTTGAGTTTCAGTTGCTAACCTGAGATTGGTCCATTGTGCTTTCTACTGACTTTCCAGAGGGCTCTGGGAGTTCTCCTGTTCTGCCAGCCCGCAGGCATCCCATTGCTTTCTCTGCTTTCTTTGGCATAGTCATTAGTAATACTGTCTTCTGGCTGCTGGTGGTTTGTCCTTGCCTGCCCTGTACTGTAGAGTTTGTGAGGATTCTTGTCATTGAGTTATGTCATAAATGTTACCTGTGAGTTTTTGTTCCCTAAACTGTTTTAATAGTCTGTTTTTGTTTCATTTAGAGAAAGTTCTAGTTTTCTGTACAGAAAGTGAAGAATTTTAATCTTATTTCACGGAGAAAAGAGTTTGCTTTTATAAGATAACAACCTTGTCATGAAGGCCAAGAAGGTAAATTTTAGTCAATTAAAATTTAAGTTTGTGTTTTAGTTAGTGGTTTTACTGTGAAATCACCATAGAATGGGTTAGAAGACTAATTACTTTTATTAATCATCAAGTAACTAAAAATTATCGAGAATGTGTTAACTAGCTGACTGTATATTAGTATGTTATTGAAAATTTCAGCGGGAGGCCAATTTTTTAGTATCAGCTAATAAGTAGTACAAATACTTCACTGTAAAGTACTTCTTACTAGGGACATAAATTATCTCTTTTATCTGGTTGTTCCTATTTTGAGAATATAAAACACTTCAAATAAATCTAGTCATTTATGAAGATTCAGAGAACTGGGAATTTATCTAATTGTCCTTCCTGTTATGTCAATCCCAATTTCCCTGTTTTCATCAACTTGAAGACCCCCTTGGTTGTAAGAGCATTTTGATTTTGACTTTTTAAAAAACTGGCTACTTCATTTGTTATATATAGAGAGGGCCCAGAAGGGAGAGCTAAAATTAAATGAGATAATTCTGCTTCTTCATACCTTCTCAGTTTAATATAGAATGGAAAAGAAATGTAGGCAAACCATCTGAGAACCAATAGTATAGTTCAGATATCAAATCATAGCATTCATTCAGTGCAGTTCAGATACCTATGACATTCTATGTTGAATGATAATTGTTAACAGTAGAAATTTGTTTTAAAAATGTAGTTTTCTTATGTTAGGTACACAGCCAGTGTTCTGTTCCTCAAATAAATTCTGATTCTAGGAGTTCCCCTTGTGGCTCAGTGGGCTAAGAACCCGACACAGTGTCTGTGAGGATGTGGGTTTGATCACTGGCCTCTTTCAGTGGGTTAAGGATCCAGTGTTGCTGTGAGCTGTGGTGTAGGTAGCACATGTGGCTCAGATCTGGTTTTTCTGTGGCTGTGGCATAGGCCAGCAGCTGCAACTCCAATTTGACCCCTAGCCTGGGAATTTCCATGTGCTGTGGGTACAGCCCTAAAAAGATGAAGAAACAAATTCTGATTCTAATTGCTAGTTATTTACAGTAATCAGAGAAGATGATGGGAAAGCCGTGCCTTCCAATGTTATTTTAAAATTAAAAAAAGTTTTTTGGCTGCACACACGGCATGTGGAGGTTCCAGGGCCAGGGATCAGATCCACACCACAGCAGTGACAACACCAGATCCCTAACCCACTGAGCCACCAGGGAATTCCAGTATCTGCCAATATTTAGACATAAGACTTAACATGGATCTTTCCTAAGTATATGCGATTCATTGTGGCAAGTACCTGTAGGATCTCCTTATGATCCTTATATTTATAAATTTTTTCTAGGATGGATTTTAAGAGCAGAGTTTTAGCAAGTGTTCAGTTTCTAAGAAGTTTTAAGAATGTTCTTTACATTGAATAAAGTGATGGGAAGATCCTCTCCTGTCTTTGAAGATGGAAAGGAGTTGCTGCCTGTTTCATATAGGGCAGTTAGAAAGAAGGGGCTTACTGTGGGTGAAGGGAGAGCTGTTTCAAGAAGTAAGATTTTGGACTTAAGTGTTATTTTTTTAAGTATGTTTTATTGTCAGCCCTGTTTCAGTGTTTCTTTCCTTTTTTTTTAGAGATAGTATATTTTATTTTATGCTTCTAAAAATTTTTACTATAGTTGATTTAAAGTGTTCTGTTAGTTTCTGCTGTACAGCAGAGTGACCCAGTTATTTTTATATATATATATATATATATATACACATATATACACACCCACACACATTCATTTTCTCACATTATCCTCCATCATGTTCTATCACAAGAGATTAGAGTTCCTGTGCTATACAGCAGGATCTCATTACTTGTATTTCTCTGTTTGCCTTAATTCTAAAGATCGCTACCAGGGCAATCCAAGATCTTCGAATCAGTTCAGAAAGCCTGAGGTTTAAGAGGAGATGATAAAGATGAAAGAAGGACTGGAAGGAGATTCAGAGCTAACCAGTTTTCCTACTTCTTATTTCAGTTCAGTAAAGATCTCTCTGCTTGTGCTTTATATTGCTGTCCTTATGAAATGGTACTTTTCAGTTTAGGAAAAATGTTTTGTTTCCTTATTCCATCTGATCTAGAAGAGCAAGTTTTAGATCTTCTCCCTGCTTTCATTTTCTTCAAGAAAACTAGGGGTGACTGAGATATGGTGGCAGTTTGCCTGACCCTCCCCTGGAGTGACATAGTAGAGAACCTAGGCTCAGATAATGGCTTTAAAGAAATACTTACAAAGCCTTGAGATGTGAGGCCTACTCTCTAGGTTTGAGAGCTACACATTTTAGCATGACCGTGGATTGACTGGGCTGGAGCTATAATGGCTAATTATGCCTTGCCCAGGTTTCAGAAATAGCAGAGAGGAAAGTGGAGACATTTTTAAGAAATTCATGTTTTCTATTTACGTGTTCTACTTACATATATATGTCCACTATAGTATGGCCTTTTCACCATCATATTCTTCTTAAGTATGAATATTTAGCAATATTTATATGCTAACCCCCTTTTTTAGAAGAATACATTTGGTCATTGTAGAAAACTCAGACAATTAACACACACACAAAAAAAGAAAAAAGTGATGAGGCCCGCACTGTGCATAGATGTTCTCTGTGTGGGCTAGGAAATAACAGATGAAATCAGCATTTATGTTCTGTATGTAAATCTTTAAATTTTCTCCCTCCTTTTAAAAAAATGAGCCTTTTTCACTGGCTCTTAGATACTGTTTATTGTAGGCTATACTAAGGATGCACTGGGTTTTATGTTCTAACAAAAAATGACAGTTATGTGTAAGGTGCATCATCCATTGTAGGAAATAACCCAATTCCACACATAAAAGAATGCCTTAGAATTACTGAGATACTGGTGATTTTGTGTTATGTAAATATAAATATTTTTAAATTTATCAGACTTTTTCTTTATGGTTTATGCATTTGGGGCTTAAAGATTTCTCATGTTTTAGAATGTACTTTTCTGTATTATCATTATTATTTTTTATCTTTTTGTCTTTTTTTTAGGGCCGTACCCACGGCATATGGAGGTTCCCAGGCTAGGGGTCTAATTGGAGCTACAGCTCCTGGCCTGCGCCACAGCCACAGCAGTGCCAGATCTGAGCCATGTCTGCGACCTACAGAACAGCTCACAGCAATGCCGGGTCCTTAACCCACTGAGCGAGGCCACGTATCGAACCCGCAACCTTATGGTTCCTAGTCGGATTCGTTTCCGCTGTGCCATGATGGGAACTCCTTTTTCTGTATTTTTGTCTAATTTAATGTTTCCTTTTTTTCTTTTTTTTTTAAATTATTTTCCCACTGTACAGCAAGGGGGTCAGGTTATCCTTACATGTATACATTACAATTACATTTTTTCCCCCACCCTTTGTTCTGTTGCAACATGAGTATCTAGACAAAGTTCTCAATGCTATTCAGCAGGATTTCCTTGTAAATCTATTCTAAGTTGTGCCTTTTTTTCTTTTGTTCATTCTTTCAAGTGATTTAGATTTTGGTCCATGTGACACTTATTTTTTGTATTGTGGTCTTTTACTTCTTCTTTGAATTTTTTCTTTTCTAATTTGAAATCCCATCCCGTAGTAACAATTATATATGTGAAAATACATGTTTTTAGATTTCTTAGCCTGTAGATCCATCCATTAGTCTCTTCCTGTGTCAAGATCACACTATTTTAGTTAATGTGATTTTAAAATTCAGTTTGAGAAGTTCCCATTGTGGCGCAGTGGTTAACGAATCCGACTAGGAACCATGAGGTTGCGGGTTCCATCCCTGCCCTTGCTCAGTGGGTTAAGGATCCAGCGTTGCCGTGAGCTGTGGTGTAAGTCGCAGATGCGGCTCGGATCCCATGTTGCTGTGTCTCTGGCGTAGGCCTGTGGCTACATCTCCAATTAGACCCCTAGCCTGGGAACCTCCATATGCCTCGGGAGTGGCCCAAGAAAAGGCAAAAAGACCAAAAAAAAAAAAAAAAAAAAAATTCAGTTTGATATCTGAAGGGCAAGTCCTTTGCAGCGTCAAGTCCCAAGTGTTGTCCTGATGTTAGAAGATAGCAGTATTAAACTATATACATCATGAGTATGTCCTTTGATTGCTAGTGTATCATTGGGAAGATTCTAAATAAAGGGATGGAAGTGTAATTTTTTTTTCAATTAAAACACTTAAATACTTTTCCTATGCATGTATTGACATGTATACTTTGTTTTTTTATTTGTTTGTTTGTTTTTTGTCTTTTTGCCTTTTCTAGGGCTGCTCCCATGGCACATGGAGGTTCCCAGGCTAGGGGTCCAGTTGGAGCTGCAGCTGCTGGCCTATGCCAGAGCCACAGCAATGTGGGATCGAGCCACATCTGTGACCTACACCACAGCCAGCTCCTTAACCCACTGAGCAAGGCCAGGGATCGAACCTGAAACCTCATGGTTTCTAGTCGGATTCGTTAACCACTGAGACACGACGGGAACTCCTACTTTGTTTTTTTAAACAGACAGAAAAAGCAATCAAATACTTTGTAGTCAGCCTTTAACAGTGTAATGGAAATATCTTTCTGTATCATTAAATCTCATTTTGCAGCATAAGTTTTCATAATTCTGTAGCTTTTTATTGTGATTATGTGTAGTTTAATTAGCTGATCTAGTAATGGTTATTTATGCCTCTTCCAATTTTTGCTATCATAAATAACATCACAGCAGATATTTTTCTGTATCTTTGCGTCCGTGATTATTTCCCTAGGCTAAACTGTGTTGGGGCAGAGAATATGGATACCCCCCTCCACACACGCAAATATGTGTGCATTTAAATACCCTTCATAAAAGATTTACCAATTACATTCACATTTGCAGTAAAAAGGACCATATAATCCTCTCTCTTCAAGAAATGTAAAAATATTCTGGGTGCAGATTCTCCAATGTTTTAGTTCCATAACAATCAAAGAAATGAAAGCACTAGCTAGGATGTTTTTTTGGATCTTGAGTGCCTCTTGTTATGCCTAGTATGCAGAAATAAGAGTTATGGGGCTTATAGTTTCACTTACAATAGTCACTGCCAAATTGTCAAACATTATATAAGGCTACCAGTTTCTTTACATCCTTGCTTATCTTTAATAGTTTCAGATGTCTCAATTTTTGCTCATCTTAGCCAAAGATAAATAAGACAAAAATCCTTTTCCTTGAGGCTCTTGAAAGTATTTGGGGGGTGGGGAGGGGTGTAATCCAGACAAAGGATAAGAGGCATTATGATAAGCTCTGTGAAGGAAGTGTGTGGGGAAGGTCCTTGGGGACACAGAGGAGTGGACCTCAGGATGGACGAGGAAGGCATCATAAAGGAAGCAATTCCTGGCTGTTTTGAATGTTGAGCGTAAGAGTGCTTAGACTCAGGAACCAGAGTTGTGATGAAGGACATCTGCATAGAACAGTATGAGCAAAGGCCCAGAGGTATGAGCTTAAAGGATGCTTTTGGGGAAGTACAGGTGATTTGAGGATGAAGCTTTTTAATAGAAGATCAGGGCAAAAGGTTGGGGGCCAAGTCATACATGACCTCATAGTCAAAGTCAGGGTGCTTAGACTTCATTCTATGAGTGAGGGAGAGTCATTGCTAGGCTTTAAAATAGGAGATGGCATGATCTGATTAGGTCCTTGATATAATGGAATACAGTGGAAGGCATAGAGTTAATTCTCTTTTGGGTGTAGAATGGTTGTTAGACTTGACATTTCCTTAGGAAATAACATAGTTAAAAGGAAACAACCTATTGGGGACAGTGAGGATAATGGTGTTTCAGCTGCCTCCCCCTTTCCAAAGGAGGACTTTCAGTCCTGCCAGGAATACTTTTCCCAGCAATTGTTAGTCTATGCTTCTGAACACAGTTCTTGTAGGAGTCAGGTCTTTGCTGAGTCTTAGCCTTTAATGTCTTAGCATTTGTTCCTTTTCATATCTCCTGGAGAGTTCTTCGGGAGGCTCCATTTCCTCCTTGGGGTCTGCTCTGCTTTATACTTCCATAAAATAAACTTGGCATCTTCAGTTCTTGCCCCCTCTCCAGGGGAATCTTAAGGACTTTTGGCCCAAGAATTTTGAGTTAGGTCCAGGGTTCAGAGTAATGATTTATTGCTCCAGTCCACCTCCAATTTGCCTCTCTCAAAGAGGTGCTTTGCATGAAGCTGGTATCATATTTTTGTAGATCTGTCAAAATGTGCTTCTGGCTTGTTACAAACATAGCAACGATCATACTTTAGTTCTGATGCTTAAAAGCAATAAAGTTTCCAATAAATATGCATTTAAATTTCAATTTTGGGACCCATTTGCACCCTCTCCCTTGTGTGCTTGTATTTAAAACCAATTATGTTCATATGTTTGCAGTGTAACTTGCCATTCAGTATTTTCTTTCACTATAACATTAGATGTCAAATGAATTTTTTCCCTCATTTTCCTTACAGAGGTTTTTTTTAATCTCAAAAATGAGTACATTTTCTTACAACCCTTCTTTTTAACTTGAATCACTTTAGTTTGACTTGAGCAGACTTCTTGGTCCTTGGGGCATTTATTTTTGGCATTTCCACTGGAAGTTTTTTTTTTTTTTTGAGGGGGAGAATGTGGCACATTACCATTACAAGTGGAGAGAAGAATTAAGTGACAGAAACTAATAAAAAGTCTACCAAGCATGTATGTAGTACGGGAAAAAACAGTATGAAGAAAGTAAAAGTTGAAGATTAGGTGATTAGCAGTAGGTATGACAGAGAGGTTTGAATAAGAGGTTTAGTTGAGAGTAAATTATTACCATTGTAGAATGGAATTGCTTAAACAGTGGCTCTTGGAACCTACCACCTATGGCTGTGATGCCCTGGCTTTGACTTTGAAGATGTCTGGTTTCTGTAGTAGATAGAGTATTTGGCTGTATTAGATCAGTACTTTTCAAAGCGTGGTTGTAGCATGGCAACATCCCATGACCTGGGTGCTTGTTAGGAATGCAAATACTTTTTTTTTTTTGTCTTTTTAGGGCCATACCCGCCGCATATGGAGGTTTCTAGGCTAGGGGTCCAATTGGAGCTGCAACTGCCGGGCTACACCACAGCCACAGCAACACTGGATCCTTAACTCACCGAGTGAGGCCAGGGATTGAACCTTCATCCTCATGGATCCTAGTCAGATTCGTTTCTGCTGAGCCACGATGGGGATTCCAGGAATGCAAATTCTTTAGCCCACCCCAGACCTGGACCAGTACCTCTGGTGGTGGGCCCAGTCATGTTGAAGTTTAAGGCTCAAGTATTAGAGAAAATGTGGGTGGTTCTTTGTGTCAATAGTGCTAGGAAATAATGCTGGTTATATAACTAGTACTCTGTTTTCAAGATTCTTTCTCCCTGGGGACTTCCTTTTTGTTCTGGTAATCCTTATATGTAGCTGTAATTTCAATGAGAAAAAAAATTCCAAAGACTTGATGTTATATTGAATTGAGCATTTATGTGTTCTGGTTCCACTCAGCCAGTGTCTTTCATTTTCTGTATCTTTATAGCTCTCAGCCTTTCTGTGTATTTGTTATGCAGATGGTGTAACTGTAGCCTCTTTTTGTTTCTTTTAGGTTCTTAATCTGGATTATGCCTGTTTAGATTCTGTGTGAAAATGTGTGTGTGGTTTTAGGAACTGAAGTTTACTTGAAAGATGTAAGTAGAAGAGAGCAGTAATTAGAATAGAGGATTGATGGAAAACATTTTTATTGAGTTTTTCTTTTAAATTTATGCATGAGAAAGGAAAATCCTTTAGAAACATAGTTAAGTTTCATGATCTAACTAAAGTTAATATTTAAAAACTTTTAAAATGACTTAATAGTATAAAATACCTTCAAGAGGTAAACAGGTACACAGCCTTCATTCCATAATTTTCCCTCAGCCACTGATTCTCTTCCCATGAGGCAGCCAGTGTTATTTACCTGTCCTTTTATATGTACACACACAAACACTCATACATATATTACCATTAAAGTACATTTATTTGTTGCCATAAATAGTAGCATACTTTACCTTATGATGGGCAATTGGTTTTTGAAATCTTTTGCTGTTAATAGATACATTAACATATATAATATATAAAACTGACTCACTTTGCTATACAGCTGTGTATATATGTGTTACTATATCTGTAGAATAAGTTTCTAGACGTTTAACTGGTTGTGTCAAAGAGTATATGTATGTGCAGTTTTGATAGCTGTTGTCAGATTGCCTCCATAATGGCTGTACCATTTTGAACTCCTGCCAGCAGTGTGAGAAGGTGCTTATTTCTCCACAGCTTCACCAACATACTGTTTTGAATATTTGCCAATCTGGTTGGTGAAGAGTAATTTCTCAGTATAGTTTTAATTGTGTACAATGTGGATCATCTTTTTATTTGTATTTCTTTCCCATGAATTGCTGACAGCTTTTGAATATATCTCTTTAACTTTTCATTTACCCGTCAGAATTCTTTGAGGAACTTGTGTCTTCTGAGACTTGGGAGATACCAAAATGAAAAATTTGCTGTAGGGTTAGTTTTTGTTTTTAAGATGGAAGGCATTTTGAAATGAAACATGCTGAAGAAAAGAAGTCAGGGAGTTCCCGTCGTGTCTCAGTGGTTAACGAATCCTACTAGGAACCGTGAGGTTGCGGGTTCCATCCCTGCCCTTGCTCAGTGGGTTAAAGCTCCGGCGTTGCCGAGAGCTGTGGTGTAGGTCACAGATGCAGTTCGGATCCCGCGTTGCTGTGGCTCTGGCGTAGGCTGGTGACTACAGCTCTGATTCGACCCCTAGCCTGGGAACCTCCATATGCTGTGGGAAGCGGCCCTAGAAAAGGCAAAAAGACCAAAAAAAAAAAAAAAAAAAAGAAAAAAAGAAAAAAAGAAAAAAAAAGCAAAGAACTCAGGAAAAGAGCGTGTGCTTGAAAATAGATGAAGCAAAACGGCTGGTCGATAGAGGATTTAGGGAACCAAGAAATACCTATTTAGTTAGAGATGCATGTATATTGTGTGTGATGTCATGACATCATTTCTGGGTTTTCTGCTCAGAATTCAGATAGCTTGACCACAGAATCTACTATTTGGAAACACATTTGTGTTTCCACATGACTAGTATTAATAACATTGTTGCTGTAAAGTGGAGTATTGAAAAAGACTGAAGGTTATGATGTTATGGTGATTCCGTGTACATACGTGGATCCAGTGTTCTTTATAAAGGCTCCCTAACTTTATTTTACTTCTCATTCCATTCCACTTTCACATTACTTCTCACTTTCTGGACATCCCATCGCTTGTGAGGGAAGGTCCAGAGCCTACTTTGTTCTGAAGGGGATGTATATAGTGTTTCATACAAGGTTCTCAGTGACCATCCTGTAGGCACAGTGCTGAGAGCAAAGCTGGATAAGAGCAGATCCTAAGTAGGTAGGAATGAGAACGAGTTGCAGGATAGCCAATGAAAGTTTTCTTAAGGGCCAAGTATTAGCCATAGTGAGGAGACCCTAGTCATCTATTCTAAAGAATTTCAAGGAGACCACTTGGGTTCAGACTTAGAATGACCCTTTCCTTTGTATATTAGTGCCCTTGGCACTGTCTCTTACGTAATGTCCAGATCCTAGGTTTTCCCCAGATCCTGATGAATCCAAGGAGTATGAATGGATACTGTGAGGAGAGAAGAGAGGAACCCTGAATTTCCCTTTAAAGACCTGCCATATTACTACATTGCTGTAGAGTGTAATACCATTGTAAAGCACTTGTTCTTTGGGAAACTTAATAACCTCAGATGCAGGTCTTGACTAGAAGGTGAAGAGGAACTGGATTTTAACTATTTCCTTTAAAAATGTCACTTGAGAAGCATTAAAAAAATTAAGCTTTAAACTGAGAGTAAGCAGCATATAGCAACCCCAAAATAAATTAAAAAATGAAACCACCCAATAGTTACAAATACATAAAATAGATAAGCAACAAGGATTTACTGTACAGCACAGAATTATATTCAGTATCTTGTAATAATCTATAATGGAAAATAATCTGAAAAATATATAAAACCGAATCACTTTGCTATACACCTGAAACCAACACAATATTGTAAATCAATTTATTTCAACAAGAACGAAATGAAACCAGCTGCTCACTAGTTTTACCTTACTTAAATGCTAAATGCTAGTCTAGTTCTAGAACTGAAAATGACTTTGTCTTTCTAGAAGTATATGTTTTGTATATGTAATGAGATTTTTTTTCTGTGGCTTCGAAAAATTAGTTTTACTACTTTATTATCAGACCTTTCATGTAAGAAGAGTGATCAGGGATTTCTCATGCAATTGGGCACAAGAATTCAGATTGACACTAGAGCTTTGTACCTCACTTATTCCTTTTCCTTATCCCCTGCTATATATGAAATAGATGAGATTTTTTAAAGTGAAGATTGAATTGTATTCTCACATTTATTGTGAACTGGCAGGAAAATGGAAAGGATCATTCTTTGAGACAGTTGACTTGGCTGGATAGAAAGTACTTCTGTTTTGTTTCTCTGCCCTCCTTTTTCACCATGATTTAAAACATCAGATGCACTTGCAAAATCCAAAACCAATAAATTTAGGATGAATTAAAATTCATATAGAATTAAGATATTTAGTTGCACTAACTATGTAATTTTTATTTTTTGTTTTTTGTTTTTTCTAGGGCCCCACCTGCGGCATATGGAGGTTCCCAAGCTAGGGGTCTAATCAGAGATGTAGCCGCCGGCCTGCGCCACAGCCATGCCAGACCCAAGCCACGTCTGCGACCTACACCACAGCTCACAGCAACGCTGGATCATTAACCCACTGAGCAGGGCCAGGAATCGAACCCACAACCTCATGGTTCCTAGTGGGATTCGTTAACTAACCACTGTGCCACGATGGGAACTCCTGTAATCTTTTTAAAAATAGTATTTTATGGCTATGTCCTGTGAATATTCTCATTTGGTTTCTAGAGTCAGTTATTAACTCTTGAAGAAGAGGTGGTTTGGGCATCTAATGATCTTCCTGTGGAAGTGGAAAGCAGACCTATATGCTTGGTAATATTTAAAGGCAAGATGAACCACTCAAGAAATATCTGATGATCAGGTTTTTCTTAAAGTCCCTTTGGTGGACTTTGAAAATCACTTAAATACTTGATTTTGCAAACATGATTATAGTGATAATCCTTTTTAGCTTTTAACACTGGTGTTTTCCACAGAAAAGAGAGAATCTTCCCTCACCCTCCACCCCTGATAAACTATCTTGTTTCCAAATTGAGACATCACTTGGCAAATGAAAAGGAAGGCAGGAATTTATCTTATTCTCACTTTTGAATTGTGGTATCCAGGTCATTTAGGAAATACTCATTAGGGTGGTTGTTGTTAAGGAAAGGTTAATGTTAGTGCACTCTGCTGCAACATAGGGAAATGTGCACAAGCCAGGAGCTGGCTTTCAAATAGGTTAACACAAAGAGATTCTGCAATTAGGGTTATTTAATTCTGTAAGTTAGAAGAGGTCTCAGAGATCATCCAACCTAAATTATAGTTTATAGCCACAGAAACCAAGACGCAGAGCATTTAAATGGCCCATGCAGGACACTCAGCTAGTTACATAGTGGCAAAGCTGGCCTTGTATTCAGAGCTCCTCACTTGTAGTGCTGTTCAGTTCTTGAGGGCTAGGACTAACCAACACCCCCACCACCAGCCATTACCTGTGTGCATTTCACCTTGTAGCTGGAATCACCTCATAAAGCAATGTTGGCAAGAATAGAAATTTTAGGTAATAATAATATTTTTGAATCACTTGATGTGTTTACTGTAGATTGAACTCCTGAAAGACACCTACATTGTGGCTTTGACTACAGTTCACGGTATTTGGTCTGTAATCATCTTTGCACTCTTCATTTCTAATTAATTGAAAATACTCAGTTTTATATCCTCTTGAATTAAAAAGGTGCTTTACATTTCCAAGTAAAGAGCTGTCCTTGAGTAACCTTTTGTTGTTAATTTCCAGTTCCCTTGCAGTTTGGCTAGTAGGTTTGGCTTGTGGTGGTGTTTTTTTTTTTGTTTTTTTTTTTTTTTTGGTGGGGGGGAATATGTTGAGATTTTCTTCCTGGCCTAATACATGATCAGTATTTGTTTATATTCAAATGTATGTTTGGAAAGAATGTGTATTCTCTGTTAGGTACAAATATATATATTTAATGTAGCTTATTAATGAGTCTCTCAAATCCTTTACATCTTATCTTTTTGCCTGCTTGGTATTTTGATTTCTCAGAAACGTTTTGCTTTAGTCTGAATGTGTCCCTCCAAAATTCTTCTGGTGAAACCTAGCCCCCAAAGTGGTGATATTAGGAGGTGGATCCTTTGGGAGATGATTAGGTCACAAGGGCAGGGCTTCCATGAATGGGATTAGCGCCCCTATAAAAGAGGCCCTAGAAAGCTTCCTTGCCCCCTTCTGCCGTTTAACAACTATGCAGGGTCTGCCAGCGGGAAGAGGCCCCTCACCCAACCATGCTGGCACCCTGATCTCAGACTTTCAGCCTCCAAGCTCTGGGAAATCCATTTCTATTGTTTATAAGCTACCTATTTATCCAAAATGTCCATTGGTATTGTTACAGCAGCCCTAATGGACTAAGATTTGTTAAAGCCTCCCTCAGTGAATTTAATTTGCCAGTTTTCTGATTTTTAACCAGATTTATATTGGTGGGTAAATGAAATTTATTATTTTTATCTTTGGTGGTTAATTCCGTGTATTATGAAATATCCCTTTTTGTCTTATTTATTGCTTTCTCAAGTTCTACTATGAGACTAATATGATACACGTATTTCTTCTGGTATATCTTTCTCCCCCAACAGTCTCTTGCACCCATGACCCCTGCTTAGTCCCAGCCTCACAACCTTTTGCCCCTCTCTATCTACTCATTCCTGTAGTCTGCTGACATCTTGTCCTTCATTGCCTCTTAACGTCATATCACACACGTCTGTTTATGATCTGCCTCCCACTTTAGAGTGTTCGCTTCAAGAGGAAAGGTGGTGCTTGGTCCCACCCCCCACCCCCATCTCTGTCTTAAATATCTTTCAAAGTCCTGGCATATAGCGGGCATTTCATGAATGTTGAATGAATTAATTGGGTAATGGTTAGCGTTAAAAAAAAAAGCAGTTAGCAGAAGGCCTTTTTGAGGTTGGAGGGTCATTTGTGTGTTTAAAATCGTGATTTTGGAGGGAGTGCAGTTGTTGGTGATGGTGGGCTGTGCGCTGACCCCGGCAGTGGGTGTGGGGCAAAGTGTGAAAGGGATGACTAGAGCCATGAACTTGAAAGGCCTGATGGCTGGGAAGGGTTATTAGTTTGGGTGTAGAAACCCCTGAGAAAGATCACAGCTGTCATTTGGCTTCTGGCGCAAGGAAGGTGAAGGAAATGTTCACCTGCAGGTGCTGGGTCCCTGTGCTCCATGTGTTTCAAACTGTTTGTGGCCCTTAGCTTTGGAGGCGCTCTTGGAAAGTAGTTTTTAATGTTCTCAGTCATACTTTCTTCTTGTAACTAGAGAGATGTTGCTCTGTTGCCTTCTGGCTTGGAATGTGGCTATACAAAAGTCTGAGGCCTGACTGAGTTCTCTTCCTCCTTGTGGGAATTGCTTTCTGCTGCATGCTTGAAGAAGTCTTTATTTATAGCCTGTCTCTCCCTTTCTTTTGAATTGAGAGCAGTGTATGTGAAAAAAGACAAAATGCAGCTACATTAGGTAATTGACCTGTGAGCCCTCTTAATTAAATCTTGAAGTGACTTGAACTCTAGTGTTTCTGTATATTTATTCCTTTACTTGTATGAGGCTCCTGGCCATCTGCAGAGATTAAAATAATTATTTTAGGTGTGGGCTGCTTCTTCCTGCAGTGACTGAGCTCTCCCTTGAATTGGCTCTGATTGTGACCTGAAGCCCAGACCATCCTTGAACCAACAGTTGTATTTCAACCAAGTGTAATCAACATGACTCCATTCTAGAATTAATCCCTGCAGTCTGTCTAATAGTGCACCCCAGTGTTAGAGTCTGATTTATCTTTACAGTACGACTTTTGGTTAATTGCGTACCATCTGAAGTTGCACTCAGTTGGGTTTAGGATACAGGAGAACTTAGGACCCTAGAGTTTCTTTTGGGGCTTAGAAGCAGCCAGGTATGTATAGTGGATGGATGGAGGAGCTTTGAAGTCATCCTTGACTAAGGTCAAGTCCCAGAGGTGCCTCTGAGTAATTTGATTCAGCACAAGGTGCTTGGCAAAATGGTGATCTTACTTGGATGTTATGAAAAGTGCAGATAATATTTATAAACTATGTTGCATAGTACCTACCATAGAGTAGGTTAAGTGGGTGGTAATTTTCATCAGTATTTTGTTAATTTGCATAGTTGTATATTGAATTTTTAAAAATTACTCAATGGATTTTATTACATTTATAGTTGTACAATAATCATCACAACCAAATTTTATAGCGTTTCCATCCTATGTTGTACATTGAATTTTAAGAACATTTAAACCAGGACATGTTAAAATCTACTTAGTGCTACCTCTAGATGGCTAGTTTTATATGTTAGATTGTGTTATTCTTTGATATAAGCATATTACTATAGTCAGACTCTAGTTTTGTTACCCTCTGTTCATTGGGATTAAAGTTTGAGATGGCATAATAGTTGGCCAGCTTCCTGTTTCTGCTCCTGAGTACTTGGGGTTCTTAAGTTTATGACATCAGGAAAGTGGCCTCTTTTATCTCCTGTAATCTTTCTTTAGTCCCTCTCACTTTTCAAGCTAGTCTTGAGTGCAGTGTTAAATCATTGACTAGGGCAGTGGGGATAATTTTAAGTATGACTCTTGACAAGTTAGGTCATCAGACAAGCCAAAGGAGGACAGTTTGCAGGTGTGTCTTGACTTGGATTCCCCCTCTCTCCATCTGTACAAGACAAGCGATTCAAAATATTTTTCACTGCCTCCCGGAGACCCATATTCATCTTGGGCCTCCAGTCTGAGCATTTCCCCATTGGTACTAATATAAAAAAGATGGCTAATTTTTTATGCGTAGCACTTTACAAAGTATTTGTATTATCATTATCTCAGTTGCTTCTTACAACAATCCAGTGAAGGGTCTTCATTTTACACCTGAGAAAACAAAAACAAAAACAACCAGAAATCTGCAGAGCTGAAGAGACTTGCTCCACATGGTTTAGTGGAATGACCTAATTCACCCACATGCAGTGGTTTTGACACAAGATTTTGTGTCGCCTGAGTGGGATTCTGTTTCGAATAATACAAGATAAAATCCTTTTGCGGAGGAGGGATGAACTTAACATAAAATTAATCATTTCAAAGAGAACAATTCAGTGGTATGTCGTACATCCACAGTGTTGAGCAACCATTACCTCTGTCCAATTCCAAAACATTTTCAAGGCCCTAAAAGAAAATCTGTACCCATTAGGCAATCACTCCCTATTTCCCCTTCCCCCAGCCCCTGGCAGCCACCAGTTTTCATTCTGTATCTATGAATTTACTTATTCTGAATATTTTATACAAATGTGATTTTTGTGTCTGGTGTCTTTGACTTAGCATAATGTTCATCCACATTGTAGTGTATATCAGTACTTCATTTTTTAACTAAATTATATTCCATAGTATAGATTTACCATATTTTGTTTAATTATTTATCATCTATTGATGGACATTTAGGCTATTTTCACCTTTTGTCTGTCGTAACTAGTGCTGCTGTGAACATTCATATACATATTTCTGCTCTTTTACACAGCACTTATGCACTTAGGTATTTATCCAAGGAGACCATATGTCCATGAAAAGATTTGTATAGGGATGTTTATAACAGCTTTATTCATAATACCCCAAAGTTGGAAGTATTCTGAATCTTGATTGGGGTCTTGGTTACATGGTTTATACACTCATTGACTTGAAACACAAGATGTTAATTTCACCGTACATGAATTTCACTTAATTTTTAAGGAGAAAGAGAATGGGACAAATGAAGAGCCTTAATTTAAAACAGAATTCTGGCTGCTTTATCTTAGTCTGCTCTGGCTGCTATATAACAAAGTACCACAGACTGGGTAGCTTATGAACAACAGAAGTTTGTTTCATACAGTTCTGTGGGTTAGAAATCCAAGGTCAAGGTGCCAGCATGGTTGTGTTTTGATAAGGGTCACCTTCCTGGTTCATAGTGGGTGCTTTTCCCCTGTGTCCTCACATGATGGAAGGAGCAAGGGGAAATCACTGGGGTCTCCCCCCACCCCACCCCCGGCCATGTCTGTAGCATGCAGAGGTTCCTGGGCCAGGGATATAACTGAGCCACAGCCAGGACAATACCAGGTCATTAACCTCTGAGACACCGAGGAACTCCCTTTTTTTTTTTTTTTTATCTTTTTGCCTTTTCTAGGGCTGCACTGGAGGCATATGGAGGTTCCCAGGCTAGGGGTCCAATCGGAGCTGTAGCCGCCAGCCTACGCCACCGCCACAGCAACTTGGGATCCGAGCTGCATCTGTGACCTACACCACAGCTCACGGCAACGCCAGATCCATAACCCACTGAACAAGGCCAGGAATCAAACCTGCAACCTCGTGGTTCCTAGTCGGATTCGTTAACCCCTGCGCCACGACGGGAACTCCTCTGGGATCTTTTTTGTAAGAGCACTAATCCCATTCATGAGAGAGTCACTTTCGTGACTGGTAAAGGCCCCATCTACTAAGACTGTCACCTTTAGGGGTTAGGATTTCAACATAATGAATCTGGGGGAAGATACAAACATTTAGACCATAGCATATATTAATCTAGGGGGCCAGGGGTGGAAGTGGATTGGTTAGCAGTATGGCTTGGCTCAAAATGGTCAGTGGAGCTGGTAAGTGTTCAGATTCTGGATATATTTTGAAGGTAGAGCTAATTTGATCTGCTGATGGATATAATGGTGGCTTTAAGGGGAAAAGTTGTCAGAGGTGATCCTGAGGTTTTTGATGAGGTGGAATTGCCAAATGCTGAGCTGAGAAAGACTGAGGAGCAGGGTTGTAGGGGAATCAGGAATTTGTTTGGGACATGCAGAGGTACCTGTTTGACATCTAAGAGAAGCTATTGAGTAGGTAACTTGTGATCCAGGAGACTTCAGTTCAAGACCCTGATCCAGACTGGAATATAAAATTTGGAGTTGTCAGCACAGATGGTGATTATAAAGTCCTGAGACTAAATGACTTTTGCAAGGGAATCAATGTAAACAGTGAGGTCTGAGAACTGAAACTTGGGGGTACTTTAACTTTTAGTGTTAGGGAGATAAGAAGGATCCAGCAAAGGGCAGTGAGAAGGCCTGGCCAGTAGGGTAGAAGGAAAACCAGAATACTATGTTGTCTCGAAAGTCAAGTGTGGAAAATGTTTCATGGAAAAGAATTGATCATCTTGGTTAAGTAATATGAGGACCATGAATTGACCATTGAATTTAGCCACATAAAGATTGATGACCTTGATGAAAAGTTTCTGTGGTATGTTAAGGGTGAGCACTTGGTGTGTGGGCTCAGTAAAAGATGGGAGGAAGGTGATTGGAGGTGGGGAGTGTAATGGGGAAAATTATAGCCTGTTGGTGTGCTTATAGAAACAATCCACAGGGAGAAAGAATTTGATGAAGCAGAAGAGAGGGGAGCTTAGAGAAGGGAAGAGGTCAAGGCTGAAGTGAAGAAATGGGATTGAATCCAGAGCAACAGGCGGGAGAGGAGAGTACATGGGTGAGCTGCAAGTCAGTGGTACTTGATACATGAGATCTGATGGGTTTATTGGTTTCTGTTTGCTGAGTGAAACAGGAAGCAGCAGTTCTTATCTGAGAGTGAGGATTCGGGGGAAAAAGGCCTTCCGGGTTGCAGAGAGAGAGGGTGTAAGATAATTACCTGGGAAACTGGAATCAATGGATTAAGGAAATGTGGTTTGGTTAGGGGACAGCTAAGGGCCCATTTGAGGTTAGTGGTGGAGGTTTTACTCTTAGCATGTTAAACTCTTCTTGGGCTGGCATGAAGTAGGCAGAAAATTGGATATGAGAGTGTTGGGGTTTTTGTTGGCCAGGTACCCTGAGATGAGAGAGGAGGGGGGCAAGAGTATTTAAAAGGAGTGATTACAGTGATGGATGGTGGGATCTACGCTGGGATGAAAGGATTAGGACAGGGTAAGATTAATGAAAAGGTGGTAGGGACAGTGATCTGAAGGCTCCATTAGGGTTGAGGAATTGTTGGAACAGGCATCTCCAGGAAGTAAGCAACAGTCGGGATGGCTGTGGTAGAAGACTAGGTGGTGGGAGATTTTAGGGTGCTTGAAATTGAAAAGGTTGCAAGTGTTTGGTAATGACAGAGTTAGGGTGTGATTGATTAACTTAGTATGTTTCCAGTCCTTTGCATATCTCCTGCTTTTAACAGGAAAAACTCAATAAAACATTTAGATTTTCTTTTATATATTAACTTCAGTTTGGCTAATTTCTTATTTAATTTGTCCCGTATTAATTGGTACAGTCTTTAGGGTTTTAATGATTGCTTAACTCATATTTTCTTTTTTCTTCTAGTGATAAGTCAGACACCTGCCATTTTGTGTGTAAAAACTGGAATAGAAAAATGCAATTAATTTTAGTATGAACTATGCCTTGAAACAGCCTTAGTTAAGAGTATTGAAGTTTTAAGATAAATTGAATTTTTCCATCAAATTTAAAATGGTCAGGGGTAAGACTACAGTACAGTAGCTCTGTGGTAGGCAGATTCATGATCCTCCACTGATGTTACATCCTAATCTCCAGAAACTCTAAGTATGTTACCTCATGTTGCAGAATGGACTTCACAGACATGATTAAATTAAGGATTTGATGATGGTGTGATTGTCCTGGATTATCTAGGTGGGGTATCTAATCTAAGGGGGCCTGACAAGTCTGAGGGACTTGAAGATGCAGTGCTGTTGCTACAGGCTTTGAAGTTGAAACAAGAGGCCATGAGCTTGTGATGCAGTGTCTAGAAGCAGCCCTAGAGCCTCAGGAAGAGTTTGCTTTGAATTCCATCAGTATTACTCCAGAGCCTGTGAAACAGACTAACCTGCAAGCCAGCTGAACTTTGTCATAGCCTGGTGGCGTATATTGTATCTAAGAAGTGAGACTGTCAGTAAATTGAACAAATGTTTTCTTAGGTCAGTCTCCCAAAGCATAGAAATAAAAATGAAAATAAACAAACGGGACCTAATCAAACTAATGAGCTTTTGCCCAGCAAAGGAAACCATTAAACAAATAAACATGAAAAGACAACTTACCAATGGGAGAAAATATTTGCAAATGATGCAACTGACAAGGGCTTAATCTCCAAAATATACAAACAACTCATACAACTCAACAACAACAACAAAACCCAACAACCCAATGGAAAAGTGGGCAGAAGGCCTAAATGGACATTTCTTCAAAGAAGACAATACAGATGGCCAGTAGGCACATGAAAAGATGCTCAACAGCTCTAATTATCAGATAAATGCAAATCAAAACTATAATGATGTTCCCCCTCACACCAGTCAGAATGACCATAAGTTTACAAATAACAAATGCTGGAGAGGGTGTGGAGAAATGAGAACCTTCTTACACTGTTGATGGGAATGTAAATTGGTACAACCACTGTGGAAAACAGTGTGGAGGTTCCTCAGAAAACTGTAATTATACCATATGAACCAGCAATCCCACTCTTGGGAATATATCTGGATAGAACTATAATTCAAAAAGATACATGCACCCTATTGTCATTGCAGGACTACTCATGATAGCCAAGACATGGAAACAACCTAAATATCCATTGACAGATGAGTGGGTTGAGAAGATGTGGTACTTGTATACAATGGGATACTACTCAGCCATAAAAAAGAAGGAAACCATGCCATTTTCAGCAACTAGAGATTCTCATACTAAATGAAGTAAGTCAGAAAAGGAAAGACAGTTACCATATGACATCACTTATATGTGGCATCTAGTAGAAAATGATACAAATGAACTTATTTACAAAACAGAAACAGACTCACAGACATAGAGAACACACTTATGGTTGCCGAGGGGGAGGAAGTGGGATGGACTGGGAATTTGGGGTTAGTATATGCAAACTATTAAATTTAGAGTGGTTAGGAGTTCTCGTTGTGGCTCATTGGTAACAAGCCTGACTAGTATCCATGAGGACTTGGGTTTGATCCCTGGCCCTGCTTAATGGTTTAAAGATCCAGCATTGCTGTGGTTGTGGCATAGGCCAGCAGCTGTAGCTTTGATTCCCCCTCTAGCCAGGGAACTTCCATATGCTGCCACTGTGGCCCTAAGAAGACAGAAAAAAAAAAAAAAAAAAAAAAAAAAAAAAGTAAAAGAAACAATTAGAGTGAATAAAAAAACAAGGTCCTGTTGTATAGCACAGGGAGCTATAATCTCCTGGGATAGGCCCATGATGGAAAATAATATTAAAAAAGAATATATATGTATATGTGTATGACTGTGCCAGTTTTTGCTGTACAGCAGAAATTGGCACAACAGTGTAAATCAACTGTAACTTCTCTAAAAAAGAAAAAAAAGTGGGACTATCAGGAAGGGAGTTGGTTAATCAGGTAATTAAGGCATTTTTTACACTGTTTATTCAAACACTATCCAGAGTACTCTGTCTAGTACTTAGTTGTGCTAGTGGTAGAGAATGATATGTGAGACTGTTTACCCTGATGTTTTAAAATATATGTTAGATAACTAATTCTTTTGCTTAGGTTTCTGTGCTTACTGAACAAATGCTTGATTATAATTTGGCTTCCTATGTGGCATGTCATCATGGGAAGAGTTCATTGAGCAAATGATTTAATTATTTGGTTTCCTTTGATTATATATTGGTTTCCAATATGGTTTGTCTGTGCTCAGGGGTAGGTGAAAATACATTGGCCGGGGGCTCTGTTTCTCTTTGTCCTCTTGACTATTATAATTTTCACTTAACATTGCTGAATTGGCATTCTGGTTTTAGTTAGTCCATTGAAAGTCAGTCTGTCCCTGGGAGATGGCTCTCTTCAATACATTTAACTGATCATTTTGCTGACCCTATGAGGATTAGTCTCTGGATCTTGGAAATTCAACAAGCTAATATAACCCTTGAAGGCTTGTGAAACATAAGATGTTTTACCCAGGTGACAGAGCCCTGTTTCTGCAAAGCTGAGAAATAAGCACGAGTGAACTTTGCTTAAATTTGAATTTCTGTAATTAAAAACCAGGTGAGTGCAAACATATTAGTTTTCAGAATCAAAATAATTTTTTAACACCTGTGTAGGTTGGAAAACTAGGCCAAAAATAAAGTGAAACATAGCATAGTTAACTGTAGAGTTTTGTATTGTATCATTAAAAAAAATTTGAAGTTTTGGTTTTAAGAAGATAAAATATATTAGCAGTCAGAAGGGTAGTACCAGAGAAGCAAGATGGTGTTAGGATGATATAGATTAAAGTACAGTGTTAAGAATATGGGAGGTAATTAGTTTTATTATACTGGTACTAAACATTTTAAGAGAGTGATAGGCATTTTCTGAGGGTCATTGGTAAAAAATGATCACGATGGTAAACATGATGTCATATGCAGTCCACCCTCTGTAAATTCTGTATCCACAGATTCAACCAATCTTGGTTTGAAAATAGTAGGGAAAAAATTTCCAGAAAAGATCCCCAAAGCAAAACTTGAATTTGCTGCCCACTGGCAACTATTCACATAGCATTTATTATTGTATTAGGTATTTAATTATTATTATTAATTATTATTATTATTGTATTAGGTATTTAATAGATTAGATGATTTAAGGTATGTGAGAGGATGTGCATAGGTTACATGCAAATACTATGCTGTTTATATAAGGGCTTTGAGCAAGTACTGATTTTGGTATCCATGGGGTGGGGTGGGGCGGGGGAGGGATCCTGGAAGCAGTCCCCATGGATACTGAGTAACGACTGTAGATAGAAATGGGAATATATATAACCTAGAGAAGAATTTAGGCTTGAGGAAGAGCCAAACACAATAGTATTTTGCATATACAGAATTTGTTAAGTTACATGCAAAATACTATTGTGTTTTTCTTATTCTTATCCTTAAGAATACGTTAAGGAACAGGGATTTCTCCAGTTCGATCTAGAGGTCAGAACTAGTACCAGTAGGTAGACATTAACTGAAAGACAAGATTTTGATGTCGTATAACCATAGTAAATACTGAACACTTATATACATATGCCTGCCCTTTCCCCCCTCCCTTTTTCCTAAGAGAACTTTGATTTTGTTTAAGTAATCCACCCTCTCTGTAGAGCACTGTCTTTCTAGAGAGGCAGACCCGTACTTCAGGGGGGCAAACATGATCAGTCTTAGCTAATCACGATAGACCCATTTTCCTTGTCAGTCACTGGCCAGATGTAATAAGATGTGTGTCTGGGGACTTCAGACACAGGTATTCCTCTCTAATAAAAAGATCCAGAAGGGACACTGGACATTGTTATGTCTACCTGTGAAGCCAGGAATAATAGGAGCCCTAAGGAGAGCTAAACCGGCAGGCCAATGGCAGAGTGAAAAGAAGTAAGGAACCTAGCCTTTGATGATGATGGACCACCAAAATAACAAACCTTGGAGAGACATGGCTTCAGACCTTCTTATTATTGAACAATAAAAACAAATAGGTTAATAATATGTCCTGATATTGTTGGGTTTTTTTTCCTCCTAAATTGTATAGGAACAAAATGATGTTCAACCAGAGTTGTTCTGAAATGAGAAAGGTTTTTTTCCAAGCAAACAGTCTTTTGTCTTTGGAGCTGTTAAATCAACATTTAAATGACTTGGGATTCCAGCATTGGTGAAAGGTTGGATTAGATGATTTTAGCTCCTTCCTTATTAAAAAATTCAGGCTTGACCATTCTAAAAACAATGTAAGGAAGCAATCCACTGTTCAGACAGAAGTTGGGACCCACTTAGCTTCTTCATGTGGTGCCCTTTTAGCTCTCATGATCTCAGTCCTAGAGGGATGAATGTGGAGCATTGTTTCTCATCATCCTTGAATAATAGCCCATTTCTTTTCTTTGACTGTGTTGTCTGCTGCTAGATAGTTTCCGGAGGGAGGGAGATCGGACATAATTGTTTCAGTCTTAAAGACCTTTTCTGTAGGTAAATTGTAGTTAAATGCCCTGGTTTATGGAGAGAAGAAAGTATCTCAGAGTAGATATCAGAAGTTTTGTTTTACTGTAGTAACTTAAATAATCTGTTGAATTTAGGTTTTTCCTTTTGGAAAATGGACCAATTCTTTCAGTGTTGTTAATAGAGGATGTTGTAGGGACAAACTGAAATGATAATATGTTGGAAAATAGTAGTAGTGGTAGGCATTTATTAGAAATGTTTTGTGATATTTGAATAGCTTATAAATTGGGAGTACACTTTTTATTAAATTGAGGCCAAAATAAATAGCTCATTTTTGAAGTGATGTCTCTTTGGATTTCAAGAGGATAGTAAGAAGCTAAGTAATTTTAAAAACAAAAATGACCAAAGAGGTAAAGGACCTATATGCCGAGAACTATAAAACCTTAATCAAAGAGATCAAAGAAGATGTAAAGAAATGGAAAGATATTCCATGTTCCTGGATTGGAAAAATCAATATTGTGAAAATGGCCATCCTACCCAAAGCAATCTACAGATTCAATGCAATCCCTATCAAATTACCCATGACATTGTTCACAGAACTAGAACAAACAATCCAAACATTTATATGGAACCACAAAAGACCCAGAATTGCCAAAGCAATCCTGAGAAACAAAAACCAAGCAGGAGGCATAACTCTCCCAGACTTCAAGAAATACTACAAAGCCACAGTCATCAAAACAGTGTGGTACTGGTACCAAAACAGACAGACAGACCAATGGAACAGAATCGAGAATCCGGAAATAAACCCTGACACCTATGGTCAATTAATCTTTGACAAGGGAGGCAAGAACATCAAATGGGAAAAGGAAAGTCTATTCAGCAAGCATTGCTGGGAAACCTGGACAGCTGCATGCAAAGCAATGAAATTAGAACATACCCTCACACCATGCACAAAAATAAACTCCAAATGGCTGAAAGACTTAAATATACGACAGGACACCATCAAACTCCTAGAAGAAAACATAGGCAAAACACTCTCTGACATCAACATCATGAATATTTTCTCAGGTCAGTCTCCCAAAGCAATAGGAATTAGAGCAAAAATAAACCCATGGGACCTCATCAAACTGAAAAGCTTTTGCACAGCAAAGGAAACCAAAAAGAAAACAAAAAGACAACTTACAGAGTGGGAGAAAATAGTTTCAAATGATGCAACCGACAAGGGCTTAATCTCTAGAATATACAAGCAACTTATACAACTCAACAGCAAAAAAACCAATCAATCAATGGAAAAATGGGCAAAAGACCTGAATAGACATTTCTCCAAGGAAGATATACAGATGGCCAACAAACACATGAAAAAATGCTCAACATCGCTGATTAGAAGAGAAATGCAAATCAAAACTACCATGAGATACCACCTCACACCAGTCAGAATGGCCATCATTAATCCACAAATAACAAGTGCTGGAGGGGCTGTGGAGAAAAGGGAACCCTCCTGCACTGCTGGTGGGAATGTAAACTGGTACAGCCACTATGGAGAACAGTTTGGAGATACCTTAGAAATCTATACATAGAACTTCCATATGACCCTGCAATCCCACTCTTGGGCATCTATCCGGACAAAACTCTACTTAAAAGAGACACATGCACCCGCATGTTCATTGCAGCCCTATTCACAATAGCCAGGACATGGAAACAATCCAAATGTCCATCGACAGATGATTGGATTCGGAAGAGGTGGTATATATATACAATGGAATACTATTCAGCCATAAAAAAGGATGACATCATGCCATTTGCAGCAACATGGATGGAACTAGAGAATCTCATGCTGAGTGAAATGAGCCAGAAAGACAAAGACGAATACTATATGATATCACTTATAACTGGAATCTAATATCCAGCACAAATGAACATCTCCTCAGAAAAGAAAATCATGGACTTGGAGAAGAGACTTGTGGCTGCCTGATGGGAGGGGGAGGGAGTGGGAGGGATCGGGAGCTTGGGCTTATCAGACACAACCTAGAATAGATTTATAAGGAGATCCTGCTGAATAGCATTGAGAACTATGTCTAGATACTCATGTCGCAACAGAAGAAAGGGTGGGGGAAAAAAACTGTAACTGCAATGTATACATGTAAGGATGACCTGACCCCCTTGCTGTACAGTGGGAAAATAATAATAAAAAAAAATAAAAATAAAAATAAAAACAAAAATGAACAACAAATGAATTTACCTTTATTCATTGTGGACATGATCAGAAACATCAGATTTAAATCATTCTTAATTTTTAGTTGGAGTGACTTATTTTAGAAATAAAGGCAAAAAGTTTTAACTCGGGTTTCAATTTCTAATGTGACCAAAAAGGTGATATAGAAAGCTAACTCTGAGCAATTAGTCAGTAGGGAAAAGTTTGTCTTTGGCCTTTTCTGTCCCTCTCTGCTCCATATTTTAGATAAAATGTACAGAGCTCTTGTCTTCTGCTCTCCAGCAGCCATATTGATCTTTCCTGGGTGGTGATAGACTCCAGACCTTCCTCATCATGGCCTTCCCCAAAACTTAGCAGTTCTTTATCTTCCTGCCTGCTGTCTGTCCTTTGGTGACTAATCTCATTTTCAGTCCTGAAATTGAGTTAATCGAGTTACTGTGTTTAACTCCCCACTCCTTTATTTAAAAAACAAATGAACCTGGGAATGTCTGAAGATGCATTTTGGCCTTGATAAGGCCTGTAAATTGTGCCATGGGTGCCCCTGGCCTTGGAGTGCCTGCTGCAATGACAGGTGGGGCTTCACCTGCCCTCCTCCACTCTGGCTACTTGGAGCGATAGTAGTTGTCTTGCCTCCTGTCTTCAGCTCAATACACAGGACCAGCTTCGCGGGCCAGCAACCTGTGCAGTTGCACAGGGCCCTCATACTTGGTTTAACGTTTTCCTATTGCCATCTGGGAATTCCTAAATTTTTTTTTTAAGGCATCTGCATTTTCGTTATGCACTAGGCCCTGGAAATTACATAGCCATCTTATCAATAATCTTCGGTCTACTCTCTCTCCTCCATTTGCTCCCAGCTTTCCTTGTGGGCTTTCTGTGCTGCCTCATAATTTGCTGTCTTGGAGTTCCTGGAGTGGCACAGTGGAAAAGAATTTGACTAGTAACCATGAGGTTGTGGGTTTGATCCTTGGACTCACTCAGTGGGTTAAGGATCTGGCGTTGCCGTGAGCTGTGGTGTAGGCTGGCGGCTACAGCTCAGATTCAGCCCCTAGCTTGGGAACCTCCTTGTGCCGTGGGTGTGGCCCTAAAAAAAAAAAAATTGCTGTCTTCTGCTCATTCCCATTTCCCATATACCACTAGCTCATATAAGTAGAATCTATAGAAAACATCAAACCTGAATTATGTAGCAACTGTCTAGCTGGTATCTGTCAAGGGTGCCTGTTAAGATCATCCTGTTTTAGGGTTGTTTCCTTTGGGATCCACAAGCATCTTTCTATTATATTGACACTTTCATTTTAAGACCTGCATTATTAATATTTTTAGCATTTAGCTAGCTACATATATAATATTGTGTAATATAGTCTGTCTAAACCAAGCTGATTAAAAGAAAACATTTACTTGAAAATACAGAGTGATGACAGATTATTAAGAATATGGATACTTGCCAACAGGTCAGGACTCCCAGCTAGTCAGCAGTGTTTGAAGGATTATGAAATATAATGTATAGTTTACTTCATAAACTCTAAATTTTTGTCAAGTGCCAGTTTTCATAAACATAATTGCTTATCATCCTTGTCTACTGTGGAAGGGAATGTAAACTAGTAGAACCACTGTAGAAAACAGTATGGTGGATCATCAGAAAATGAAAAATAAAATTAACATATGATCCAGCAATTCCTCTTCTGGGTGTATACACAAAAGAATTGAAAGAGCTTGAAATGTATTACATGCATGTTCATAGCAGTGTTTTTCACAATAGCCAAAAGGTAAAATTAATGCAAGTGTCCATCGATAGAGGAATGGATAAGCAAAATGTAGTCTGTACATAAAAATGAATATTATTAACTGTAACAAAGTATACAAAAAATAAGCACAAGAACCTGGAAGACATTATGCTAAGTGAAAGAAAATCAGACGCAAAAGGACAAATACTGTGTGAGTCAGCTTACATGAGATGCTTATGGAGTAGTCAGATTCATGAAGACGGGAGAATGGCGAGTGCTGGTTAAGTGTGGGGAGTTTAATTGCTGTTTAATGGCTGCAGAGTTTCAGTTTTGCAGTATGAAATGAATTATGGAGAGGGATGGTAGTGGTGGCATAATACTATTGAATGTACACTTAAAAGTGATTAAGGAGTTCCCATCGTGGTGCAGTGGAAACAAATCCCAGTAGGAACCATGAGGTTGCGATTTTGATCCCTGGCCTCACTCAGTGGCTTAAGGATCCGCCGTTGCCATGAGCTGTGGTGTAGGTTGCAGACGCAGCTCATATCTGGTGTTGCTGTAGCTGTGGTGTAGGCTGGCAGCAACAGCTCTGATTAGACCCCTAACCTGGGAACCTCCATGTGCCTCTGGAGCGGCCCTTAGAAAAGGCAAAAAGACAAAAAAAAAAAAAAAAAAAAAAAAAAAAAGAAGAAGAAGAAACTGAGTGAGAGACATGACATTCATTGCACTAGTCTATTTACTTTGTATACATTTGAGATTTTCCATAATATTTTTTGAATGATTGTCTTCAGTTTAGAAGACTAAATTTATCCATTAGGGGATTCTAATGGCTGTGGCAACCCTCTGTAATGGTGGACATTTTCAGTGGTGAGAGAGGGATGTGGCCAGTGAGGAATGGAACAAATCCTGAGGCTCTCTAGAAGAATGATGTCGCTTTTCACCCAGAAGGACGTTGAAAAGGGTGTGGCTTCAGAGAGTGTCTTATAGGAAGTTAAAGTACCTGAGTCCCTCTCTTTTGCTTTATTAGAACAGTTACTGACTGAGACCAGGAAAATCTAAATTTTTAAAATTGTGTATCAGTGTTCTTAGTTACTGTGTTATTTCTTCTGATGAGCCCAAAAAGGGTTGTACTTGTTGCCTGTGTTGTTGGGAACTAGAAAAAAAAAAAAAGATACAATTATCTGACGCTGTCAAGTTACTGTTACAAATATGAGTGGGCAAGGAGTTCCTTGGTGATTCAGTGGGTTGAGGACTTGGCACAGTCACTCCTATAGCTGGGGTCACTGCTGTGGTGTGGGTTTAATCCCTGGCCCAAGAACTAATGCATGCTGTGGGCATGGCCAAAAATATGAATAGCCTGCACTTCATGGACAATGAATTTATTGTAGACATCCCTATATCAAGACAGTGTCATTCTGTTTTCCAACACAGGCACTTTTTTCTATTTCTTTTTCAATTCCAAACACAGGCATTTTCTTTCCTAGTATGGGCAGAGTGTCTACCTAGTTATAAGATGTTTGAAATATTTGTCTGATCATCTCTTGTAGGCAACACAGTCTCTGTTAGCAGGACTGAAGCATCTCAAAGGCCTGGAAACATCTCTTTTTTTGTTTTTGTTTTTGTCCTTTTTGCTATTTCTTGGGCTGCTCCCACGGCATATGGATAGGGGTCGAATCAGAGCTGTAGCCGCTGGCCTACGCCAGAGCCACAGCAACGCCAGATCCGAGCCGCGTCTGCAACCTACACCACAGCTCACAGCAACGCCGGATTGTTAACCCACTGAGCAAGGGCAGAGACTGAACCTGCAACCTCATGGTTCCTAGTTGGATTCGTTAACCACTGCGCCACAACGGGAACTCCCCTGGAAACATCTTAATCTACTACTAAATAAACTAGGCATCAGAAAGCAGAAACATTCTGATATGTGTATACATTAAACTTCAAAATGTACAAAATCAGGTCTTCAAGCCATTTTAGGACAGGATGGAGAGGAGAATTTTTTTTTATCAGTTACATTTAAATTTTATAGAGTTCTTTTATTTATAAAAGATACATAATGTGGGGAATTTTGTACTAGAACAATGAAAGTACATTTTATTTGCTTTGTGTAAAAAATATCTAATTAAGCTTAATTGTATGATATGCCGATTCTAGGCACAATTCAGATCATTCTGTAGACATAAAGGCCTGTAAAGAGCTAAAACATCTACAGCTTATGTTAGAGGAAGTATGGAAATTTCTAAAATAAGCAAATCTTATGTTTCTTCCTAGATCTGTACCAATAATTCTAATGGAATGTGGGCAGAGCCCTTAAATGTTGAATCTAACGAATTTGACATCTTGCCCTGCCTACAGAATAAGGTGAAAATACTGAGTGTTTATTTTCATTTACTAGAACATAAGTATGTTAATTTCCTGCTAAAATCTAAAAGTGTGGTGGCCCCTGACTTATATAGCATTTCCTAAAATTAAGAAAGGAAAGAATAGTATATTCTTTAAAGTTTCAAAATTAGTAATATTTAATAATAATATAAAGGGAACGTACATATGATAATTTGCGGGATATAATGGCCAGTTAGTGTGGGGTGTCATTGGGTTGTATTCTTTGTAACAGACTAATCATAGTTTTCAATTAAATGTATATTTTACCTGGGTGTCTGTTATCTAATTGCAGTAATTACAATAAGGGAGACCTAGACCACTGCCTTGCACCCAGCAACTGTGGTGAGCACAAATGGATGGCACTGTGATCTGAACATTGTGTTCACAGATTAATCAAATTACATTAGGTATTTGTTTAAAGAAATTCCTTGTTTGCATTTGTAAATATTTCATCATTGCAAGAGAAAATGAGGCCAATCCCTAAGAATAGGCAATTTCAAATATATTGCTAGTAAGGAATCTTATTAAATATGGTTGCATTCTTGTGCTGTTGTAATTAACTTTTCATCAATCTGTTTTCATCCAAGACTGATTTGTCCACTGTGCACAATTTGAATACCTACGATGTATAAAACATTAAGTGCAATACTAAGAGAAGTGGAAGATATAAAAATCAATGACAGCTTGTGCTTTTGAGCTCTGGGTAGAAGTTATTTCAGAAGCCAAATTGTCAATTGAAGACTGAGAAGATTCTTTATGTTAGAGTAGTCAGGAGAGTTAAGGGTAAGAGAGAAACACAGGTCTTGGTGCACCTTGGCTAAAGCCACACCCCTCATCAGGCCACATGAGATGGCTGGCCTGGCTCATGCCTCTGTGCTTGCCTGCAGGGTTCTCTTGACACATTGTCCTTCTTTCTGGTCCTCCAAGTCACTGTGTCCTGTCCTGTCTGGAGACTTGCATATATCTAGTTCCTTTAGCTGGAAGGCTGCTTCTCTTGTTCTTTTCCTTAACCAATTCCTGGTCAGCCTTTAGATCTCAGATTAAATGTCGTATCTTGAAAGAGGTCCCGCCATTGCTGCTGCATAAGACCACACACACACACACACATACACAGGTTGTACGGAATGGCTCCCCAGTCTAAATCAAATCCCCCATTGATTGTTATAGCCTCGGGTGTTTTTCATTTGTGTCAGTTAACATTTTGAATCCATAAATATATCTGCTTATCTGTGTAATGGAATCATAAGCTGCCTGAGGAAGAGGCCTTTCCAGTTTGTGTCCTCAGGCCTAGTACATGGTCACTTTGTAGGAAATAGTTTTGAGTGAATGAACAAAAGTAGATCACTCTTTAAATTTGGCAGTTTGGCAGTAAAGAAGAAGAAGGACGTTAGCTCAAGTCAGTGATGTGTTCAAGGAAATGGATCAAGAAGTCTGAATGTGTCTGTAGGCAAAAGGAAAGGAACCATTGGAGGGAAAACTGAAGATGTACATGATGGAGGGACTTGTAAATAGATAAAAATTCCATTGGAGCTATGTGATAGGGAAAGAGACTTAGAAAGAAGACCATCTCTCTGTATCCTTAGAGAGAAGGGTTTGGAAATAATAATCTGTTAGTGAGGGCCCAGGTAAGATTAATTACTATTAACTAATCTGCTGATAAATTCCACAACACTTCCAATATCTCAAGAAAAATGCAGGTTGAAAATGTTAAAAATTGTGTATGTGCCAGGGGTGTTGCACGGTGGCTCCCAATTAGAAGAGATGCACTGTATCACATAAAATGGCAAGATTGTAATTTTGAAGGATTTAGACTCTGAGATTGCCAGAGAAGTCTAGCAACAGCACATTTTTACTGGACTGGCATTGTCTCTAGGATGGAAGGTCTGGTAAAACAATCAATGACCGACTTTGAGACACACATTGAGCTAGTGGATAGCCCCATTAGGTCCTTAAAAGTAAATTCAGAACCTTGTATAACAGACACCTAGTCTATAGGACTCAGGAGTGAAAGTGTACTTTGCATGCCACAACACAGCACGCAGACTTAAAAACTTTAGAAGAAGCAAGTGGTGGTCACCTTCCAGAAGCACAGTGCCTGGAACCACATGGACAGTTAACGTCAGGGCTGATAGCTGAGTGCTTCTGTGGTCCTTGAACAGTTCTCACTTTTATAGGGTAGCTCATGAGACCTGACTGAAGTCCATACGTTCCTTTCCATTTTGAGAAATGAATCCATAGTTTTGAAATGCTGAAATAACAAAGCATTCTTGAAAAGCATTTTAATTATAGAATAATTATTCATGTTAAAAAATTGTATACTCTAGAAGTTATAAAGTGATAAGCCAAAAGTCCTTCTTACATGTTTTGACAGTTTCTTGGGTAGCTTTTCATAATTTTCATGTTTTTCTTACTCATCCTCTTGTGTTGATTTTTGAAAATTATTTTTGAAATGAATGACATTATATATCTGTTCAGCGATGTCTTTTCACATTTAATAATATAGGTATTCCCTGCTTTTTGAAAGTTCGCTTTGTGTCACTTCATTTTTATCAAAGTCTTACTTTACTAACCAAAAGTATCTGGGAGAGGATTTTTACTTTTGCAAAAAAAGGGCAAAAAAGCTGAAATAGCGTTTAGTATCTGTTTTGTAGTGAGCTGTTACAGAGGCAGTGTGCATCCCGAGTGGTTAGAGGTTCCTTCCTGGGAACCCACTCGGCACCTCAATATCCAGCTGCCATACCTTTGAACTGTGTGAGCATCTGTGGTTAATCTCAATTTATTTCGTGCATTGTTAGCAAGATGTGTCCTAAGGTAATTGCTTCTTTGCTATAGGCTTATGAAAGTTTTATCGGAACACTCTACTTTCAGATTGTGGGTGAAGCCCATATATCCAGGACACTTTTCCACAGCATATGAGATGTAACCTAAAATTTTTTAACCACCTTCCTTTTGACAGACATTAGGATGGTTTTCCACATTTTCATTTTTTTGTCATTATAAATAGTCTCCCTGTACGAATATTTTAGCTTACATGCAAGAGGAAATCTAAAATATCTAGTCCTAGAAGTCAAGTTTGTGTGTCAAAAGCATGTGGGTTTCTAATTTTTTTTTTTTTTTTTTTTTGGTCTTTTCAGGGCCGCATGCGCGGCGTATGGAGGTTCCCAGGCTAGGGGTCTAATTGGAGCTGTAGCCACCGGCCTACGCCACAGCCACAGCAACGCCAGATCTGAGCCATGTCTACAACCTACACCAAAGCTCATGGCAACGCCAGATCCTTAACCTATTGAGCGAGGCCAGGGATTGAACCTGCAACCTCATAGTTCCTAGTCGGATTCGTTTCTGCTGCGCCACGATGGGAACTCTGGTTTCTACTTTTTTGAAGATATTGTCATAGTGCCTCAAAACTGTAGAACAGTGTACACCTCTCCCAATGGTATATTTGAGCACCCTATCCCTCATATTCTTAATAATCATTGTTCATCTGTATGTCATTTTAATTTGCATTTCTTAAACTTTGAGTGAATTTGAAGTTATTTTCATATGTTTTCAGGACATTTTATTTCTCAGTGAATTGTCCATAATCATTGCCCAATTTTCAGTGGGTTGTCTTAGCAATTTGTAGAAACTCTGGGCATATTAGTATTTGATGTAAATATTTGCCTCGGTTTATTTTTTATCTTTGGTTTGGTTATTGTCTTTTGTAAAATCAATTGTATCTTCTTTTTGACTTCTTGGTTTTATATCATAATTAAAGTTCTTCCTATGTTCATATGTTCAAAACTTAAGACTTTTTTTCCTTCAAATGTTTTTATAGTTTCATGTTTTAGCTTTAAGTATGGTATACCTAGAATTTATTTTGGCTTAAGGAATAAAGGTAAAGGTTCAGCTTTAAGTTTTCCAAATGGCTAGCAGTTGTCTCAACATCTTTTTGGAGCACTTTTCCTGCTTTGCATAAAATCCTTGAATTTGAAATTTTTTGACTGGTAAATGTATTACATTTATAGTATCATCTAAACTAAGGGACTGATTTCACAAGAACATATTTTACATTGGGTGTTCTTAAGAAAAGATAGGTATTGTTTTTAAAGAAATTTGATTTTATGATTGTTGAAATTTGTGATTAACTCGCTGGAATTTATTGATTGTATTAAATGGGAGACCTCAACATTACATTCTTGACAAATGCAGTTTTATGATTAGTATAGGTTAAGCCTGAGTATAAAGTTACTTGCTTTAGTAAGCTCTAAAACATGTCTTCTGAATATTAAAATCTCATTGCTGGGAGTTCCCGTCATGGCTCAGGGGTAATGAACCTGACAAGTATCCACGAGGCCACAGGTTCAATCCCTGGCCTTGCTCAGTGGGTTAAGGATCTGGCATTGCTGTCGCTATGGTGTAGGTTGCAGATGCAGCTCAGATCCTACATTGCTGTGGCTGTGGTGTAGGCCAGTAGCTACGGCTCCAATTAGACCCCTACCCTGAAAACTTTTATAATGCTGGGGGTGAGGCCTGAAAAAGACAGCAGACTAACAAAAAACCTCATTACTTTATCATTAAAGTCCTTGGCCAAAATGGAAGTAGTGAAAATCGTGAAAATTTGAAGAATAGCGTCAGTTTTGTTGTTGCATTCATTGGGTTGGATGGATTGGTTCAGGGGAAACGACGGAACTATAACCTGTGAAACAAAACATGTTGTGCCTGAAGCAAAAGGGGGAAATGGTGTTGTGAACATGACCATAAATGAGGATAAAAGTTACTTAAGAGAAAGATACTGAGTTTTGGAAAAAACTTCTCATTTTTTGCCCAAGAATGCTAGCAAATATGAGTTAAGAACTGTGGGCTAAATGATAGGTTTCCTTTGTTGAAGCACAAAGAGAAATTGGGGATTTAAAGATAAGTGAATATTAAGGCTCAAAGTAGAAAAAGTATATCTATCAATTATTTATTTTCTTTAAAACTTATTGCAGCTGAAAAAAATGGGGGTCTATGACATACATGATGAAGGAGGGAACATTGACTGCTTACTTATAAGACCAGAATATAGTTTTGCTTGATTAAGGTTGAAATGCATCAAAATATAAAACTTAAGGAATTATCTTATGAACATCAGTGGGAAATGAACTTCAGAGCTTATTGATTTTGTTTTTAATGGTTTCCACTTGAGGCAAACCATAGCCTAAACCTAGATATGTCTTCTTCTTTATTCTAAATATTTAAGTGTAAGTCACCATTTATTACTTTAAAGCTTGGTTCTGAGACCTAGAAACTTCAGGTCAGACCATTTAATCTTGTAAAAGTTGTCTAGATATTGAATGTAGTTGGACTTCACATGAAAACTTAAGAGAAGCTAACTCAGTCAGTCATGTTTAAGACAAACATATAGCTTAAATTGAATCATGTATATGTTTTGATGTTTTCTGTGTTGTACCATATTCCCATAAAATTAAAGAATTTCTGTGGTATAGATCAAGCAGAGAAATGCAAAACATCAAACAGTGTTAGTATAGGAGTTCCCATCATGGCTCAGCGGTTAACTAACCTGACTAACTAACCTGCAGGTTTGATCCCTGGCCTCGCTCAGTGGGTTAAGGATCCATTGTTGCCATGAGCTGTGGTGTAGGTCGAAGACACGATTGGATCCAGTGTTGCTGTGGTGTGGTGTAGGCTGTCAGCTACAGCTCTGATTGGACCCCTAGCCTGGGAACCTCCATATGCTTTGGGTGACACCCTAAAAAGACGACCCCCCCAAACAAAAGACCAGTGTTAGTACAGACTGTAGTGATAATTTATGTATTCCGTTTAATGGATGTATATGAATGGTGTAAAAAATTCAAAAGGTGTTTGCCTTCATTACACTATAGTTAGGGCCAACTCTTTGAGCCTGACTTGGGCAGCAGAATTTCTGAATTTTAAATTAAGGCTTCAATTGAATGTAAAGTACTCTCATATTAAGTGATTTTGAAGGCACTTGGCTGATTTAACCTTACAAAATAGTCTGAGACATTTATATTTGGGATTGAAACCACCAAAATCATGCTCCAAATGAAGGAGAATTAATTTTCAGGATTAATGTAGGATTTTGAAACAAGCTTCACACTTAAAAGAGACTAATAACTGGCTAGTGACTAGAGTTAGCTTGAGTGTGAGAGTTGGGCTTCTCAGTGGGTTTTTTTTTTTTTTTTTTCCCTTTGTTATTATTCAAGTATAGTTGATCCACAATGTTTCTTCAAGTCCTGTTGTACAGTAAGGTCCCATTGCCCATCTATTCCAAATATAATAGTTTGCATCCAAAAACCCCCCAAAGTGCCAATCCATCTCACTTTGTTTCTAGTTCTGCAGTCTTATTCTGTTGTCACATGATACATTCTGCCTTCCTCCTCTGATGGAAGCACAGCAGTCCTTTTCTGGTCCCTTAGCATAATAGCCCAGACTTAAGACAAAAAGTTAAGAAATGCAAGGCTAGGACCCCACATGCTGAGGTTTGGAACTACTTTTCTTCATATTCAGCATTTAACTCCCAGTGCTTAGAAGCATTCAGTATTTGATGAATGAGTGAACTCTCTTTGATTTTAGCACAGGCTAATTTTCATGTCCTCCTAGCATTACTGTTGGAATGAGAAATTCTAATCTAAATACACAAAAATGTATTTCTTATAGGGCCAGACCATTGTTCTGGTTTAGCTTGCACTTTCCTTTCTTGCCTAGGTTATATGTGTAAAGGAGAGCTAAGTTGCTGTTTAACATCATTAGCTTCATTGTATTTAATTCTGTAAAAATAAATGTTTCATAATAATGACAGGAGATAAATACTACTCTGGCTTTGTAGAACCACCTTGGAATTAAATTGTTATTATTTTTTATACCTGGCAGCTGATGGGGTAAGAAGAACACCCTTTCATTCTAAATAGGGTTGTGATACTCTGGATGGAAATGAAATGTGTACATTTTCATTTTTCTTTGATTAAAAATGGCTTTTAATATTTTACATTTTAGTGTCATGTTAGAGATTTCATTCCATGACCATTTGTTCATTCACATGTATTTTTATTTTTAGCTCTAAGCGAAAGACATGAGGCCTAAGACTGAAATGAGGTTGTTTTGAGGCCATCTGATTTCTGGCTAGAAGGTGTGCGATCGCCTCGTCCTGAAACCACTGCAGACAGAATGGTAATGGCAAAGCCTGAGACAAAGAGAGGCCTTCATGTTTTTCCATGTCTGTTCTCCTACCCCAATTCCTTTCTTTTTAAGCTTAAATTTTTAAAGTTGTGAACAAAAGTTATTATACATGCTGACATATCCTAACTAAACTGGTTTAAGTGTTTAATAACAAAAAGATTAATTATATACATCTACATGTTAATTAACCTTTTGGAGTTGTTTAAACACACTTTTAAAAAATGAGCTCTTGTGAGCTACTAAGTACCAACCAAATATTTATTATATGAAAGCACCTGAGCTATTAGATACTTGCAGATTGAAATGATTTTTTTTTTCTTTGAAAACCAATACAGTTGGCTCTTAAAAGGGACTCCAGTCTTAATAAGTTTTTCAGACTAGAAAGTAGGGTTTCTTGCCACAACTTTCTTTTTTTTGTCATAAAGAATTTTGATGTTTTATGTATGTGTGTGTTTTTATTTTTTACTTTTTAAAATGTAAAGTGCCCATTAAGAATGTTAGCTGTATCCATTAACTCTGCTATAATTATTACATGTATTTTAGTTCAAAATATATTTTAAAGTTGAAGGTAATAACACTTTTTCATAGGGGCTCTTTTTATTAAGTTTATTTTGATGGACCATGTCCTATTAAATATGTTGATGTAGCAGTGTTTCTAAGACAATTACTAGACTTGATTCCCCATCCCACATCCTCCCAGAATAGAATTTCAATAGGTCCTTTGCTTAAGTTCAGGTTTTCTGCTAAGCTACTTTTTCAGATTAAGTAATTCTTCATATTATTCATTTCCTGTACTACATGTAACAGCATTAATGGCAAAAACACTATTACAAATTTACTTACATTTAGCCTAAATTATGCATCAGTTTGTTTAATTGATGAGATGCTGAGAAAATGAAATTATCATCATATTCCAGAAAGTAATGCAGAGGGAATATTCTAAGGAGCTGACAACATTAAGAATTATTTTTTTTAGGAGTTCCCGTCGTGGTGCAGCAGAAACGAACCCGACTAGGAACCATGAGATTGCGGGTTTGATCCCTGTCCTTGCTCAGTGGGTTAAGGATCTGGCATTGCCGTGAGCTGTGGTGTAGGTCGAAGACACGGCTCAGATCCTGTGTTGCTGTGGCTGTGGTGTAGGCTAGCAGCTGTAGCTTCGATTAGACCCCTAGCCTGGGAACCTCCATATGCCGGGCATGCGGCCCTGAAAAGACCAAAGAAAAAAAAATTTTTTTTTATAAAATCATGCTTATTTTCATGTTTTCTTCTAGAGGCTCAGTTGTAGTGTAGTTCTCACCTCTTTTTCTCTGCAAATAGTATTTTCTTACAAACAGTATTACAAATGATATTTTACCGACAGTATTTTCTCAGATGTTGAGAGTGACTTAAAACTTATAAAATATATTCTTTTATTCATATATGTGACTTTTTGTGAGTATAGACTTATATTCACATGCCATGTAAATCAGAAACTGTTTTGGTTGACCCAGAATGCAGTGATTTTTATATCTGTGATCTCAATTTATATTTAAATAATTCAGCATAGCCTTATCCTAAAGAAAAACAATGTACAACAGGTTGTTTCTTTGTTTTATCATATCTTCTGACATTTTTCTATTAAAATTAATTAAGTAGGCTGGTCTGAATAGCATGATTTTGAAGCCTATAGTAGAATTGTTCATTTAGTTCACTTTTGTTTATCACATTTTAATGAGATGAATTGATTATTTTTATTCTTAGGCATTCTCATGTATACATTTTCCCAAACAAAATTGCTTTTCTTTTTCAAATAAAGCCTGTATAGATTGACCCTCTTGAGGTTACAAGAACGTTGAAGGTTATCTTTCTTATTTCAAGTGCTAGTTAATGGGATAAAAGCTCAAAGACTTTAATTACTATTAATTGGCTGAAACATAGTTTCTAAAGGTATGAGTTATATTAGAATGAAATTAGTAATTTCATTTATATGTCTGAATGTCTGTCACCTTAATGGTAATTATAAAAAGAAAATAAAGATAAAACTAATACTACTTTAAAGCCTGAAATTATAAATGTGAAGGTATTTTGATCCAGTAAATATTAAATAGGTGATGTATATGAGTTTAATTTAATATTTATTTTGTTATAAAGAAACTGCCTTGTTTTTAAGCAAAACTTTAACATTAGACTTAGAAGTTTATAACTGTAAGATGAGAAAAAAACATTAAAATGTCATTTTGAAAACTGTAGAAGTAAATATTGACCTTTTCTAAGAAAGTCTTTTCCTTTTGACATTGTTTAATTTTTTTTCCTTTTTGTTTTTTAGGTTTGCAATTTTTTTTGGTGATGACATGTTCAGAATCTTGGATCCCTAAGTTGAAATATATTGGAAATACTTAGGAACTCTGGAAATTGTTGTTTTTGTATATCTAATGACTTTCTAGGTGAATCAATAGATTTAATAAAAAGTATATAAAAGAATAGGCATCATAACTTTGTATTTCTAAGTTGGCATGCGTGTCTCAAATTCTCAGCTATCAATATCACTGTCATACTCTGGTGACAGTTATCTTCTGAAGATTTGGGGGCTTTCATGGACCCCCTGTTTTCCCAGGCAATCTGTATAGTCCTCCCAAGCTGATTTGTGCAACTTCTTTTACTTTCTATCTGCCTTGGAGTGTAGCTCACTTAGATCAGAGATAATTCTTGAGCTGGAGGAGAGAGGATAAAATAATCATCAGGTGACAATCCTAAAGGTAGCAATTATAAAACTTCAACCTGGAAATGGCCTCAGCACGGTCTATGTTAGAATATGCAAATTCTACCCAATATATCCAAATACACTTGTGGCAGAATGCTGCCAAGTTTCGAACGGTATTTTAATATTGTGCTAATGAGGAAGGAAAGAAGCTGCTCATTTTTACCTCCTCCCTCTCTCGCTGTTGTTGAAGGAACTAATTAGGAAAGGAAAATGGCCAAGAGGAATTCCCGTTGTGGTGCAGCGGAAACGAATCTGACTAGGAACCATGAGGTTGCAGGTTCAATCCCTGGCCTTGCTCAGCGGGTTGAAGATCTGGCATTGCCATGAGCTGTGGTGTAGGTCACTGACGCAGCTCGGATCTGGTGTGGCTGTGGCACAGGCTGGCAGCTATAGCTCCGATTAGACTCCCAGCCTGGGAACCTCCATGTACTGTGGGTGTGGCCCTAAAAAGACAAAAGCAAAAAAAAAAAAAAAAAAATGCCAAGAGGCAGTGTGAATGAAAGCAGAAGGAACGGAACTTCCCAAGGAGTATCTACCTTTAGAAAATAGAAAGTTCCAGTATTCCATGTACACTGTTTTAAAGTGATAGGCTTCTTTCATGTGGACTCAGTCTATGAGCTAGGGCATTCTTGACCATAGTGGTGGGTGGGGAACCTATATTTGGTGGAGAGTCAGCCCTTGGGGGGCTTGTGCACCATTGTTGGTGGTTGTCTTCTTCTCTGGCCTCCTTCTGCTGGGATTCAGAGGTTGGAGGAACATTCAGGGGCGGATAGTTATTTTGATGGTCAAATATGATTGCCTCCCTATTTTTTTTGACCAAAAGTTGGGAAAGATTGATTTTTTTAAAGACCATATTCACAGAAACTTGAAAAAGGATTAAAGGGAAGGGATGAGGAGAATTCACAGAAAAAAAAGATTAAGTGGGAGCTCAGGATGTTAATTATCTGTTTATTGTGAGTTTTATTATTGATAGATTATCCAAAAATACAGAAATTGGTGTAATATAGAAATTTCCATAATATTTCTATTAGAAGGCTTTTTAGCAGCTAAGGGGACTATACTATAACTTCATCCTCTCCCCTTTGCTTTTCTTGGTTTAAGAAGAATTGGCTGATACATATTTAATAAATGGCACAATGAAAACATCAGATTTTTAAAAAATCAAGTTACGTTTTATTCTAAGTATGTGTTGCCTGTTGAGCTGCTTTCCCATTACAACTGGCTTTTAAAATCTCTCCTGTGATACGTTTGTCAATAGAGGTGTTTCCTCTTAGCCAATTGTAGCCACGGTATTAACTGGGCCCAAGCATTTGATATATCCCTAAGGAATTAGGCAGGAAAAAACCTGGTCCCTACTGGAATGAATATTTTAAAGACCTTCTTAGATTCTGAACTTTGCGAGTACAATGAAAGAGACCCAAGAGAGGAAAAATTTTTAGGGCCTGAGAATTAAAATGATGGTGGGGATAAGAAGGCTAAATTCTTATATAACTAACCTAAGGGAAGGGAATTAATTTCCTGGAGAGTACGAGGTAGTGCGTGAAATCCCTTGGATGGTAGGCATTCTGATATTAATTTGAATAGTTCACACTAGCATGCTGTAATATTTTAAGGATAGTGGCAGGTGATCTTGGGAAGTATCAGTGCATTTCCTAATAGTGAGTATGATTTTATTCTGGTAGGTTGTGAATGTCTATGCAGCTCAAAGATTAATTCAAAATAAATATCTTAAATATTAGAAAAAATACTATAAAAATGGGTTTTTCATCTCTGTACATGTTTAGAAATTAATATAGAATACTGAGTGTAGTAGAGAATTAATGGCATGAATATAATCAGTATTTAATGGTTGCTTTCTAGAAGCTTCTAAATAAAACCTAAAATTGTTTAGTGTTAACCTCAATTGTACTACAGCAGCATTCCTAGTGTGTGTGTCTCATGGGAAAATCCGTCCCTTCTTGGACCACTGCACTTCACAGCCTTGCACATCCCAGTGAGGATTCAGCAACTGGCTCAGTTACGAGGGTGATTAGACCTTTGGGTACATTCATTACACAGGGACACACAGAAAGTGAGCTTTGGATGATGGCTCTTGGTATTTTGGAAGTTTTAGACCCCGTTTGGAAAACCGGAAGAAAGCTATGGATCGTTTCCCCATTAGAACCACCATTTCTGAAGGTAGAGGGACAGCCTTTGGTTGTCAGGTCAGGAAGCCCTGATCTAAAAGATCATCACCTTCACTTTGCTTTTGACCTTGCTCCAGCTTTACTGTCGCTTTCTGTCAACAGCTCTCTGTCACCTTTGATTGGAGCACCAGATATTGAAGGGCACTTAGTGCCTTACTCAAGAACTGAATCCACAAGTCCAGAGCTTTGTGATGTCATGGAGCAGAGATTCTCTGCAAAGGGCCACCCCATGGGTGCTAGCGGTAAGCTAGGGCCTGAGGCATTAAGGTGTGGGCCAGTCCTCCCAGGGAGTACCTCCCTCTTGCTGGTTTAGGGGAATTTATTTCATAGTTAGCTGAATATTAATGTTTTGTTTTAAAAAATGAGTAATTCTAAAATTTTTGAATTATTATAAAGCTTCTCTACTTAAATGTGACTTTTTCTCATGTTTTAGGATATCAGATTCACAGCATGAAGTATATACTTCAAATTAACATAGTGACTGGAAATTTGGGATTCTGTTATTTTGTGACTCTAAAATTTGTAGCACGTTTTTAGGAAAATTGTCAAGATTCCCAAATATTTTGTTCTTTATTTCTTTGAAGTTTCCTGAGTGTATGGTTATTTCTGAATTTTATTAATCCATTTACAAACCTTAGAGAAAACTGCCTTCCGTTCATATTTGGACACAGGGGGATGCTTTATTTTATTAGAAATGTATTTGGACAAAAAAAATCCATTTGTGTGGCTCTCATCTCCATTTTGGAATCTCAGTTCACCTGCTTGGTATGGCATTCATTGGGACTTTTCTGCGAAATACAGCTTCACTAAGAAGGTCATCCTTGAAAAATCAAGAAATCTGAAGAAACTAATTTGGGGACCGAGTAGGAAGATGGAAGATCATCATCAGAGCACAGCACAGCACCCTCTGGAAACATCTTAGACTTAACTGCTTTTGTACGTGAAACATAATTTGAATGTCTTTGATGAATTGGACCTGTAGACAGATAAGATGTATCTTGAATGTAAGAAGAATACAACTCTAGCCTCTAAAATATTTCTATCTGTACAGTTGACTTTTGATTGCTCACACTGGCAGAGGAACCCTGGGTCATTCAGCCTGGCCATTAACAGGCTAGGCATCATGTATTCTGGATTCTGTTTTGGTATTCCTTTTGGAATAGAGCATTTGGACTTTTCCAGAGTGTGCCTCCCAGTTTTGCCTGCCCTGAGGGAGGAGCCTGAGTTGATGCCCAGATGCTTGTTCTCTGTCCTTCTGTCTTTTCTGAACTGTTGACCTAAGTGGGAGGAAAACATTGAGCATGTAGGATTCCAGAATTGATCAGAATTCTGCTAAACCTACCCCGCCTCTCCTTCCTGGGTAGTTGTATTCCATTTCCTTTTCAGTTCTTCTAAATTCCACCCAATTTTAGCCCCTTCATCTTAGGTAGGATAGAATATCACCCCACTGTCCAGGCCTCTTCCCTCTTGCCATGCTTTGTTCTGCCTGCCATGGGAGGTTTTCAGTTGCCTTACTGTGAAAGCGTCTCCTTGTGTCCTTGCATTTCCATCTCCCTCCTTGGATTTTCTTGTGGGGAAATAGATCTAGATTTAGCAATTGTGGCTATCTAAGGTTTGCCTATGAAAGTTGATCGCATTGTATTTTAAAATAAAGCTTTTTAGCAATGGCGTGGACAGGCATCTCTGTTGGATATCTGCTCTGTGCCAGGCGCTCAGCTGGGTGTGGCTGTCCACTCTCTCACTCCACCACCCAGCCCTCTTGAGCCCAGGAATGAATCTCATCATGCCTCAGGCATAGGAAGAATCAGAACTGACTTGTGTGTAAGCTTGCTAGTTCCTGGAGTCACGAGGTAATGAGATAGTTGAAGAGATCCCTCTGTTTTCACCAGGTGTTAGTAAAAATTGTTTGCAGAGAAAGTGATTATGGCAGTATGATTGTGAAAGCAAGAACTTTAAAAAAAATATGCCAGATTTTAGGTTAACCTACATGAACCCACATTGACTAAAAAGGTATGTCTTACTTTAAAAAATATACAAACTAACATAACCCTAGAAAATACCACCAAATTACCCTGATATTTTCCACAATGTGCTATTACTCTAAACATTTTTTACATGTAGTTTTCAGAAACACGTGTAAATGTGTTTTGTATAAAAGAGAATATACTGTGTATGATATTCTGACTTGCTTTAATAAAATTAAACTTAAGCGGTCTCGTTATTTAAAGCCTAATAGTTTGAAATTATTTTCTGAGTAAAGTTTTACAGCATATGATACTATTTTTCTTTTCATGGAATGTACAGATCTGCTTAGAAGCTGCTCATGTGTGTTTGTTTCCCACAGATTCCACTTACAATAAAAATATTATAAACAGGGTCCATGTCTCCAGTAAGAGTTTCCAAATTTTTGGCTGTTATTACCACGTGCTTGTGGTTGGGCTGGCTGGAAGTGCATATCAAGTTGTTCTGTGTATGTAGCAAATTTTGTCCAAATAAAGTAGCTTCATATGCTGAAGGGGCTTATAGTAATTATATTTTTGTTAAATAAAATACATGAGAGTTGGGAGTTCCCTGGTGATCTAGTGGTTAGGACTTAGCGCTTTCACCCCTGAGGCCTGCGTAGGTTCAATCTCTGGTCTGGGAACTGAGATTCCACATCAAGCCGCTGCATGCCATGGTCAAAATAATAATAATAGTAATAGCAATAATGCAAGTGAGAGTTAAAGGAAATGAACAAAAAAAGATCAGTAAATGTAATGGTCTAAATTAGTGATTTGCAACCTTTTCTTATCTAAGGTAACGGTGGTGGTGAGGCAGTAGGCATGGGGTGGAAGAGGGATATGTAGTTTGACAGAAAAGAAAGACCCCCATCTGGAATGGGCAGTGGTGGGGTCAGTGTGTAAGCTGTGCCCCAGGAACCTGGAAAGCAAGGTCAAGGATGCTTGGTGCTAGAAGTGTGTCCCTATAGTTCCTGAGTGACCAGGTGAAGAAAGGTGTTATCTGAGGCAAAATAGGAAAAAGAAAATAAGGACTTCAAAATAGTTTTTTCAGTTAAAAAAAGATTGTCCTTTAAACTTTCATGTCCTTTTCTCTAATGTAGGCCTCTATTTGGTAAAATGAAGAGCTTGCCGTTCCAAGTAAATTCTCTGAAGGTATTTTTAAAGTGTTGTATGGGTCTGTGAAAACAAAAGGCTGGGACCTGCTGTTTCTTGGAACTGTGCAATTAGCATCTTAGTTATGGGTTGTTTATCCCACGACCCATAACTCAAAGAACACTGATGAGGGGGCCAGAGAACAGATTGGGAAGGTTTAGGTAATTACTTCAGCATTGCTGTATGATGAGTCTCAAAAAGCCTTCTTATGGTTAGCAGTTAAAAGAATAGCTAGTATCCTATTTCAACCAGTGGTTTTCTGGAAATATCTGATTTCCAGTAGTTTTGTGTGCACAGTGAACTGATAGTGCAAAGATCTGCTACAACAGAAATTTTAAGGAAATCATTTATTATTAAGTTCAAGATTGACTTTATATGCCATAGTCTTGTGTGACTAGACTACTTTAGTTAATTAGCTTGAAAAGAACTGGACAAAAGAACCCCAAAGGAGGAGAAACTAAGGATGAATCCAGAATGTGTTTGGGCTGTATGGTGATCAGCTTCATCTTTCCCCAGAAGGTCATTTTTCAGAAAAAATGCTACATAATGCCAGATTTTATATCGCATCTATGTAATAGCCACTGAGCTAAGGGACATACATAGAAAACGTTGTCAAGGGGTGATTTCCCAGAAAGAGAATATACTGAGACTTCTGTTGGCAGCTTTACGAGGAAGATTGGTATCCTCCCTAAACAGGTACTTGTAGGCAAGTTCAGAGGAAGTTGATGGTCTCCAGTCATGGTTTATAATATTCCAAAGTACCTCCCTTTATCTCTGGGGATGGATACTGCAAAATTCTCACTGAATTGCTCATTAGGGAAAGCTTGTTATATTCTACATTGTTTTCCTTAGAGACTTTTTCTTAGGAGACCCAACTTTGAAATATTAAACCCAGGGCTATGATTGGTGAGACAGACACCTGCTTTTTGAATTCACTGGGACTTGAAAGCAATAATGAAATTACTAAATAAAGTGAAATTAGTCTGAGGGATATCATGGACTTCATTTGCTGTATGTCATGTGTCATTTCCTGAGGGTGGAAAACAATCTGCAAGGGTTTCAAAGTTCTCACTACTGAAAGGCACTATTTCCCCCATTAAAATGTTGGAACAAATATTTTGAGCATTCTTAATTTCATAGGAGGCAAAGGATAACGGATTGAAATCATTTCACCTAAAATATGGCCCCAAGTTTTGGTAGACTTGCAACTTTCAATTTTGAAAAAGCACAAATTTCTTACTTTGGGCCTTTGATGACACAGTTATAAGTAGGGAATTTTTTTTCTCTATCTCAGGCTTGCTCCAAACCAAGTAACGTTTTTAGTCAATTAATATACCTTGGAAGCTTTCCCTTAGGAATTAGGATTTTCTTTCGCTCTTGAGTTGCTCTCAGAAGGCCAGTCCAGGCCCCATTTTGACCTTAGAAAACCACATCACAGAATTAGTTATGGAAATTTAAAAGCCCCATTTGCAGAACCTGCTAGGAAATATGAAAATATTCACGTCCATTGTAGGCTAGTTTTCCTACTTTAAGAAGGGAGGGATTATCCTTCCTAAGTACCAGGCTAAACGTTGGTCAATGGGTGGCTGGTGGATCTCTGTCTGGGCATCCCCTGGTTGTTGGGCCTAATTCAGGAAGATTCTCCCTGGTGTGGAGGCTGAGGGCCATATGAGTGGATTTTAGGAAATATGAGGCAGGTGTTGGAGTGTGGCTTTTCACATCTATCGGCATAAGCAATTCCTATTTGCTTGTTTTATAACATCTTTCCAGGAAATCATTGTAGCAAATTGTAATTCCTCCCTGTCTCTGGGTTTTTAAGATAATTCTGTTTAAATTGAAATTAAGAAGTAGAGTTAATTCAGTGGTTGCCATTTCCGCTAAAACATTGCCATCAGCTGCTGATCTAGAATTCCATCTTCCAAGTTCTAAATTCTATCCAAGAAAATGATAAATTTGGTCTGAGTGGAGCATAAAACCTATAATAGCCCTTTCTCTCATCTTTCCATTCTTAGTCTACTACCCCACTGATCTTTCTGGCTCCCTTTGGTAGTGAAGTTGATGACCACCTTAAGGATTTAAAATTTAGAGTGAGAATCAGAGGTGATAAAAGGGAAGTGGCAGAGGGATGGGTAAAAGTTGTTAAAGTGCAACAAACACTGCTAGGGTACGGTTATTTTCCCCGTGCTGGTTTATCTGTTTGGTTTTATGACTGAATGGATCAGAGCTGAGCACTGCACATTAAATTTGCCTCTTCAAGTCCTTCGTCTTCATCCTCCTCTTGTTGATGAAGACTCGAACCTCAGATGAAGTGTCTGAGCACTCGATTACCCTGGTGCCCAGGTGGGCATCGAGTTGCCAGTGGGAGAAGTTCTGTCTCATCCTTAGCCCAGTGAGTGAAAAGACCTCATTTCTCAACAATTGGAAGTTTTCACTTGCCAGTCTTGCTTCCTGTTTCTCCCTACCTTTTTCAGTATTAGAGCCTCCAGCAAAATTATTTCCTCAAAAAGCTATTCTGTAGAGTATCTTGAGAAGCACGGTACAGTTGGACATGACACTTGAGTAAATTATTCATTCCTGCAACATACTGATGGCCACTTTCCAGGTGCTGTTCTGGGCTCTTGGGAAACAGAACACACAAAGTGTGGAGTTGACATCCTGGCAGAGGTAAACAGACACAAGTCAATTATCATTCTGTGGAATAAAAGAAAAGACCAACAATGTGCTTAGAACCCTGGTGAGGGATGGAGGAGTGGGTGTTGGTTTTTAAATAGGGAGATCAGGGAGTTCCCATTGTGGCACAGTGGTTAACAAATCCGACTAGGAACCATGAGGTTGCGGGTTCGATCCCTGCCCTTGCTCAGTGGGCGTTGCCGTGAGCTGTGGTGTAGGTTGCAGACGCGGCTCGGATCCTGCGTTGCTGTGGCTCTGGTGTAGGCCGGGGGGCTACAGCTCCGATTCGACCCCTAGCCTGGGAACCTCCATATGCTGCGGGAGCGGCCCAAGAAATAGCAAAAAGACAAAAAAATAAAATAAATAAATAAATAGGGAGATCAGAGGAGACCTCCCTGGAGAGTAATTTGAGAAAGACCATGTTGGTAGAAATTGGAGCTGAGCAACGGGTTTATCTTAAGAAAGAGAGGAAATATTGAAAAATCTCCAACAATTGTATATGGCTTTTCTGCATCTTAAGAGCAGTTGTGCATATTTTTTATTTCTGCCACTGTCATTCCTCCTGCCTAGAATTTTCTTTCCCAAGGTCCACCCAGATGGCAACCCCATGACACCATTTGTCATATAGGCACAGTCACAACAAGCTGGACTGTGTGGAAGAATCTGACACAGAGTGCCAGAGGGCCTCCTAATGAAGCATGGGCTTTTAGAGTGGGTACCAAGGGACACATACTTTCTAAAGGGTTTAGGAGGACAGGCCAGGTTGATCAAGGTCAAACTTAATGGTGGTGAAAGTGGGACATCATGGAGGACCCCAAATGCCATGCTAAGGAGCAGGGGTTCATTTCTACAGGCACCAGGGGACAACTGCCGTCCTCTGGGGCTTCTCCTATGTAGGAGTTTCCACTGAGTACAGCAAAGATTGGCTCTTGCGGGCTCTCAGTTTGGCAGGTGAGGAATGGAAGAAAAGGTAGTAATAGTTTCCTCTCTTCTATCTCTCAATACATGGGTTTCCAAAAGGCTATAACTTTTTTTTCTTATAAAAAATATGATTTGTAAAAATTTCAAATGACACAGAAAAATAAAAAGCAGAGTTCTCTATCTCACTACTATTAATATTCTGATCACCGTCAGTTTAGATCACGGTCAGTTGTTTCAAGAGCATCAGTACCCAGAGCTAATAGCATCCTTTGCAACTGGCTGTTCCATGCGGTTGTAACCTACTCTCTATTGCTGGAAATTGAGTGGTTTACAGTTTCATTACTCAGGTTCCTTTCAGTTTTCACTCTTTTATATTCAGTTTCAATGAATATCCTTCTGTATAATACCTGCACTTACCCAATCATCTTGCTGTAAATTATGGACAATTCCCCAAATTGAGATGCTCATAACTGAGATACAGGATTAAGGATTTAGTACTTCAAGACGTTACCTTGGAGCAGTGTGCGCTCATGTGCATTCTGCGTCTGTGCACGTGCGTGCGCACGTACGGCTGTGCGTGGGCATGTGTATGTGCATGTGTGCGCATGCCTGTGCGTCTGCGCGCGTGCGTGCGCTTTCTCGTACACCTGGGCGACGCCTCGTCTCTTCAGGCCAGCGTGACGACAGCGGCAGGTGGGTTGAAGGTGATAGTCTCTGCTTCGGGCTGTGAAGGAACAGGGTCTCCTGTCTCCTCTGGTGGGAGCACCTGTTGTTGGGGAGGCGTGTCTGCAGCCGCTTTCAGAGCACTGACCGCGAGGCCAAGGCCCGTGGGAGACTTTGGGATGTCAGGTGGTTACCCAGTGTCATAGCCATGCGCAGAACACAACTTTCTAGCTTCCTCCAGTGAACCTGCTTTGATTCCAAGGTTTACTGTACTCATTAGGCAGATAAAATAGACAGCAGGTTTTAAGTTAAACACCATACAGCAAAACCGTGATTTTTTTTTTTTTTTTTTTTTTTTTTTTGGTCACGCTGGGGGCATATTGAAATTCTCTGACCAGGGATCCAACCCATGGCAGAGCTGCATCCTGTGCCATAGTTGCCAGATCCTTAACACGCTGTGCCACAGAACTTCTCCATCTGTTTCTAAATGTCTAAATAGATATTCTAAATGATCTATTTCTAAATCTTTATGAGGGTTAGATGTGTTATTCATTTTAGTTCTTTCAGTGAAGTGCACTTTTTTTGCTGGAATTGGATTACTCTGATGGTATCCACACCACCCTCCCCAGCCACTTTTCCTCCTCAGGGTCTCTAGATTTCTCAGTGAAGCTGTGGTGCACTAAACACAATGAGTAGAACTCAAGTGGTCCAGGATTCAGTGTCTGGTTATGTGGAAGGCTTAGCTTAGATTAAAGTCATAAAATCTATTACCTCTTCTTAAAAATGAGTGTAACTTAAAAAATTGTGGCTACGTCACCTCTTGCACTTGTCAGCCAGCCCCGTTAGTGAGTCCCACTCCTTTCTGTCTCAGAGCCTTTGCACTTTATGTTCCTTTTGCCCGCAGTGCTCCCCCAGGAGCTCACAGGGCTCATTAGCTTGCTTCACATAGCTCTCTGTATCCTGTCTTCTCCTCAGAGAGGCCCCCTCTGACCCGCCAATCCAGAGCAGCATCTCTTGTATTATCTCCCTTATTTCCTCATAGCAACTGTCACAACTTGACATTAAAGATTTATCTCCTTCAGTGCTCGCTTGGACAGCATATGGACTAAAATTGGAACGATACAGAGAAGATTGGCATGGCCCCTCTGCAAGGATAACACACAAGTTTGTGAAGCATTCTACTCCTTTTAGAATGGATAAATAATAAGGTCCTACTGAACAGCACAGGGAACTATATCCAATCTCCTGGGATAGACCATGATGAAAAATAATATAAAAAAGAATAGAATGTACACATACACACACACACGTCACTTTACTGTACAGCAGAAATTGGGACAACATTGTAAATCAACTATATTTTAAATTTAAAAAAAGATTTATCGCCTCCACTAAAATGTAAGCTCAGAGAGGGCAACGTCTTTGTTTTTGTTTCTGGATATTTCTTCCAAACCTAGAACAATACCTGACATATATTAGAAACCCAGTAAATACTGAATATTTGAATGAGTGAATAAATGAATGCCCCACTGCTCCCACCTAGGGAGTTGTGAAGAAACTTGGAGCTCTTACAGAATCTGGAAGAAGAGTTCCCGTAGTGGCACAGCTGGTTAAGAACCTGACTAGTATCCATGAGGATGGGGGTTCCATCCCTGGCCTTGCTCAGTTCGTTAAAGGATCCCAAGTTGCCATCAGCTGTGGTGTAAATTGCAGATGTGGCTTGGATCTGGCGTTGTTGTGGCTGTGGCGTAGGCCAGCAGCTGCAGCTCCAGCCCAGAAACTTCTATATGCCGCACCTGTGGCTGTTTAAAAAAGATGAACAAACAAAAACCCAAAAAGGACTCTGGAAGAAGGCAAAAGACATAAAACAACAGCAACTGTCTTAAGAGGAGCTGACCCCAAGGCCAGGTCTCCAGGCAGGGCCACCCTGTCTAGCAAGTCATTCCTGCCTCCAGCTCCACTGCCTGAATGCTCCCCTGCAGCCACTTCGCTAACATTCCCCCAGTTGGATGGTGACTGTGCTAAAATAAGTGTTAGCTCTAGAAAATATTTTAGTGGCTTAATCCCTTTTGTAGATACTTCTTGAACAGCAGCTATGGTGCCAGGCTTTGTGCTAGAGGCCTGGGTTACAGAAGTCAACTGGATAGACTCACTGAGCCTGCCCATTTCCAGAGTGTGAGTTTGGTTGGACAAGATTACCCTCCTGCCCTCCCCCTGCTCAGAGAGGAGATCTGAGGGCAGGGAGGCTTGTTCAGTGGGAGGAGAGCTGTAGTGTGGAGCCAGGTGTGCATGTCGAGGTGGTGGCTGAAAGTGTAGTGTGTGGTCCCTGGGCAGGAGGAGGGCACAAGTGGGAGAAAGATACCATGTCCACCTCAGACTTTGCTTTGCCCCCCACCCTTGGGGGCTCAGGGAAAAGGGAGGGAACTCTTGTTTTCTCCTACGAAGTTTTTAAAACTACCACTTTGTACCTTAGACTTCCGTAGACTAAATTCAGAAGCTGATAACAATGTTAAGTATTTCTATGGGTGACTATTTCAGAAAGTTGCTAGGCCAGAAAGTCTACTTTAAAATGACTTTTGAAACACAATGAATTTGTCTTTCTCCTCTGACTTAAGATTCAAAAGACGCAAAGAACAAAGAAGGCTATTCCTCCAACAATGGAAATAGACTGAAATGTAAGGGTACAGGCTTTCTAAGTGATTTTTCTCACTTATGTAAGCATAAATAAATAATCAATTCTTCAACTATTCTGAAAGAGGTATCTTGAATTTTTCTGTAAAGACTCTAACTGAAAAGGAACACAGTGCAAACATGCTTGAGCAAGTAATCCAAGCTATAACTCAGAGATTTGGAGACAGAATTTCTGTTCTCTAGTTATGAAATTACTGAAATACTCTCCTCCTGTATTTAGACATTGGAACCTATAATATTTAAGGGTGAGATGTGCACATAGCATCAGAAAAACCAAAGATTGGGGAAAATAGGACCTTGTGTTCGTCCTGTTCACGGGGCTCTCTAGCTTACACGCAAGTTCTCATAAATAGTGCCCCCCCACTCAGTCCTTCTCAGTGTGTGTGCATGTGTGTGTGCATGCATGCACCTAGTTCAGTTGCAGATTCGGATTCACTGTTTCTGGAGTGGGACTTGGGAGTTTGCTTTTCTAACAGCTTGTTGGTGAAGCCAGTCTGATCGGTCTGCAGATCACACAGAATAGCCAGCCAGGCTCTTGTTTACCAAGAACTTTCACATGCATTTTTGTAACTACCCTGTGAGTTGAGCAGTGCTGATGTTACCTCCTTTTACACATAATAAGGTAGGTTACAAGAGGTAGAGTGTTGAGACTTATGCTAGAACCCAAGTTTTATAACTCCTCATGGAGTCTTTTATGCTAGTTCTAATGTAGTTGTTGCATCGTGAATAGAGGACAGGGGAGGTGGCACTAAAATGCTGGGTTTTTTTTTGAAACTCAGGAGAAAAAATACACACCTACTTTTACTGGGGTGACGGTTTCTCGTGATGTCTCCTGTGGTGCCGATGGCCTAAGGGGGTCTGAGGGAAGACTTACCATTTGTAGGCAACAAGAAGACACAGCAGATGGCAAGCGGCCTGCTGGTGACAAACTTAACTGTGCTCAGGAAATTCGGATTTAACTTGACTGGAGGCCGCCTTCCACCTTCCAGATGGAAGTAAAGAGCTCAGTGGCATTGATTCATGGGCAGCATACCTGTGCGATGGTACTGAGATATGCAAATCCTATGCTAGTGGCCTAAATTTCACTCAAGATTTGCCAACTGGAAATGCAGTGTCTGTATCCCAATTCTTAAGGGAACTTTCAGTGAGGTCTTGAGTAAGCTTATTCTTCATATGGATTATGCTGAGAAATCTCTCAATATTGTCAAACAGAGAAAGATATGAGCGTGGAAAACCAGTGTGGACTTGGTGAGCCTTGGGCCTCAGGCCCCAGCTGGGGAGAGGAGGCTGGCTGGCCCTGGGTCCATGAGATCTGAGGCAGTGAATCTCATAGAGCCTTTTACTTTCACAATGACTTTTTTCCAGAAACAGCCTGCCTAATTATTGGTGTTGGTCCATCTTCTTTCCTCTTCCAAACAGTCTCAGTCATTTGATGCCGAATAATCAGTGGTACATAGAAAGGTCTGATTCATTTGGTTTCTTATTCAGCTCAAAATTACGAATGCCTTTTTTTTTTTTTTTTTTTTTTTTTCCTTTCTTCTTAGGGCTGCACACACAGCATATGGAAGTTCCTGGGTAGAGGTCAAATTGGAGCTGCAGCCATCAGCCTACACCACAACCACAACAACGCAGGTTGGGAGCCACATCTGCAACCTACACCACAGCTCACGGCAGCACCAAATCCTTAACCTACTGAGCAAGGCCAGGGATCGAACCTACATCTTCATGGATCCTAGTCAAGTTCGTTAGCACTAAGCCACAACGGGAACTTCCTGCAGTGTTCTAATTGTGTCTTGTTCTAAACCTAATAATACATGTTCACTGCAAAAATTTTGGAGATGAAAGGAATGCACAAAGAAAAAAATCACTGTACTCTTACCACTCAGTGATAACTATGGTTATCATTTTGGTACCATTCATGTGCATATTTTAACAAATTGTGATGATGACACTATTAATGATTTTCTTTTACTATTAAAGTTTTGTAGCCTTTGCTTTCACGTAAGAATATTAGAATGACTTTTTTCTAAAATTTTGAAATATTTAAGAGGGGTTTGGAGGACTAGTTGGTCCATCAGTATGTATCCAGTTGTCCCTTATTGATGCACATTTAGTTTGTTTCCTGTGATTTAATGTTATGCAGCAAGGGAGAATCCTTGTACTGAATCTTTGTGCACCTCTCTGATTATTCCCTTAGGGTAAATACTGAGAAATGGAATTACCAATTCAAAAGATATTTAAAATACTTTTTGGATGAATGATGCCTTTTGATAAATATTAACAAAGCACGTTCCAGAATGGTTTCCAATACATATGCTTAACTAACATTCACTCTGGCTCTTTGGGGGCATTGTTTTTAAACTTTACCTTTTTGGCAGTTTAAAAAGATATCCCGGAGTTCCTGTCGTGGCTCAGTGGAAACGGATCTGACTAGCATTCATGAGGATGCAGGTTCGATCCCTGGCCTCGCTCAGTGGGTTAAGGATCCGGTGTTGCTGTGAGCTGTGGTGTAGGCCCAAAGCTACAGCTCTGATTCGACCCCTAGCCTGAGAACCTCCATATGCGGAGGGGCGGCCTTAAAAAAAAGACCAAAAAAAAAGATATCCCTTTATTTTAATTTGCATGTGTTTGATTTTCAGTGAGACTGAATTTCTTACATTTTTTTTTCTTTTGTGAAATGCCTCTCAGGTCCTTGACTCATTTTTCTCTTGAAGTTTTGTTTGGTCTTTTTTTTTTTTTTTTTTAATGATCCCTGAAAACTCTAAGTTATTAGCCTTTGTCACTTGCACACAAATTTTCCCTCGCTTGTTATTTAACTTCGTTTATAGTATGTTTTGACATTCAGAATGTTTTACACTTTTACTTGGTCAAATTTTTCAGTCTTTTATTTTATGCCTTCTTCCATGTTTAAACAAAATGTCTTCACAGCTCTGAAAGAAAATGATTGAAGTTAGTTTTAATTGTAGACTTAATTGGAAGACAGTGGAATTAGAAACTGGCAGCAAGCATTTTGGGGAAAGTACAACCACTAATTAAGTGTGAGCTAGTCTTCCCCATATGTGTGCATCAGAACCACCGTTAGGGCTTTGAAAAATTTGCCAGTTCTTGAGTCACTCCCCAGAAATGCTGAATCTGAAGCTTAAAAAAAAAGGTGCCTTACCCAAGTCTACAGATTTAGGAACAGAGCCAAGTTGCACGTGATTTTTTTCTTTTCCACCTGCTTTGAGCAGTAAATTTTATTAGTGTGGTGGGTGTGTTTTGTCTTACTCTTTACTGTCTGTTGACTCTGACAGGAGATCAGAGTGCTTTCATGACGAAGGGGATTCAGAGCAGAGTGCTGGGGAGCCCTCACCACATTACATGGTTCCCAGAAATGCCAATCTCCCAAGTCCGCACTGAGCAGATGTGCATGTGATTCTGGTCCAGCTCGTGGCTGACCCGCATGCTTGCCTTGGTATCACTACACTTTGGCAAGTGGACTTTTTTTTAATTGGAAGAGATAATATAATCTATTTGAAGAATATCTAGAATATATTAGAAGAGACAATGTATGTGCAAATAATGAAGGTAATACCTCACATTTGTATGTTTCTTTTATATATGATAGTGCTCATTTGAAATGAGGTGTAGGTCTTACAGATGAGTGTTTGCAACTTGGGAAAAAAAAGTCAAACCAAAAATGTTTTATATCTCTGATCAAGTTTAAGTATACTTCTGGGAGTTCCTGTTTTGATACAGCAGAAATGAACCTGACTGGTATCCATGAGGATGTAGGTTTGATCCCTGGCCTGGCTCAGTGGGTTAAGGATCTTGCATTGCCATGAGCTGTGGTGCAAGTCACATTCCTGTGGCTGTGGCGTAGGCCAGCAGCTATGGCTCTGATTCAACCCCTAGCCGGGGAATTTCCATATGCCACAGGTACACCCTAAAAAGGAAGAAGAAGGAAAAAAAAAAAGTACACTCATCTTTCTATAGCCTGGAATTGTCTCATTAAGAGGTTTTATAAGGAATTTGCCTACAAATCAACCTCTGTTTTTTCAGTGTCCACCCCAGAAATAGCATCCTGCATTTTAAGGAGCAGCCAGTCTGCTCTCCGGAGGTGTGTGGAAGGCGCAGTCTGGCCTGGGCTTTGGGCCAGGAACGTAGCATCTCAGAGCCTTGGAAATGATAGTGAAGCCACTGTGTTACGGGGCTGTGAGGAGGATTAAGCGTGGTGATCTAAGTCCAGTGTCTAGCAGCTGGCAGCTACCCCATTAAAGTTGGTGGCATCATCCCCCACTGTGTTCACTGCTCTGGATGATTTGAAGGTGGATATTTGGGGGCTAGGGGCAGGAGGCGGAGGGTCCCAAGGAGCAGCCCCTTTCTGTGTTTGAGTTTTCCCTGATGAGTGTGAGAGAGAAATTATATATGCTCCCCCAAAAATAGATAATATAAAAACACCGAAACACAAAGTGCTAAATTTTTTGTTACAGATAATACACTTACTATTTTTAAGAAATCACAAAAGGGAGAGACAGTGGCCTCAAGTATACAGTTTTTAATATCAGTTTCATGTATAAAATACTCAAACCAGATTTGAATGCATCTTAGGTAATTACCAGAATCAGAAGGAAGGATCATGTTGCTAAAAACCTCTATCCTAACCAAGAGGCCGAGCACATATGAGGGGATTAAGTGCTCGCAGGTGAGACCCAGTCCATGGTGGATCTCAGGGACCAGGGAGGCCATAGTTTTTCCTTCATGGCATCCTTGTGTTGTGCTGGAGGCTATGACTGGAGATAAACGGTGGATGAGACGCTCGGGTGGGGACCGTGCAGCACCTTGGCTGCCATGGGCATCCCAGCCAGTCAGGCAGCCTGGCCAGGTCTTCTCCGCTGTGAGCCTCAATGCCAGCTGCACAGGGTGTCCTCACCTGTGCTGCCTACCATAACACAAGGGGACCTAATAGCTGATTTGCGTGGTCTGTAGGCCCCTTTCAGCCCTGACATTTCATGATGAAAAGCCAATTTATTGATGATTGTGGGCCAGGAGAATTGAAAGAGGTTGAAAGGGATCCTGAGTTCTTTTCTGGCTGAGGTTCCTCCAGAAGTAGAGCAAAATGAATTTCTTGATCACCATCCAAGAGGAAGAGTTTATCTTCGGACCTCTTTCCAGTCTTCTTACTCATCTTTACAGGGCAGGACCTTTGCCAGCTCATGGCAAACTTATAAACTAAGCAGTTTCTCCTTTTATGACCCAGGATGTCTCCATGCCCAGCACAGTGTCCTTCATATCGTGACTTCCGGGGGTACAGATCCTTACAGTCAGGGTCCCCACTTAGCCACCCAAGACTTAGAGGGGGTCTCTAGGTCAAAGCGTTCCATGTTCACAGTCCACAGTGGTGTTTGCACAAGTATTACTTTCCATTTTGTTCACAGACTTAACTAGTATCTTTGTGAGCAATGCCTGGTGCTGGGCTCTTGGGCAGTATTTTTCAGACTTCAGGTCACTCCCCAATAGTAGGCTTTGACCTCAGTTTAATTGGCTACAACCAGAATTCTAAAAATAAAATAAATAGAATAAAATAGAAAATATCAAAGCACCTCACATACTGTAAGGAAGTATTATTTAATAATAGTAAATGGTTTCAGTTTTATGTGTGTAGGGGTGTGTGTGTGTGTGTGTGTGTGTGTGTGTGTGACTATAATGAGTTTCAGGTGGAAAATGTTTTTCTCACTCTGCACTGTAGTCAGAAAAGCTTATAAAACAATGCTGTGTGGCCTCGTAATCCCTTATCTGCAACTCCACATTCCAGAATATGAAAGTGTTTCCTTAAGTTTGGCATAAGTTAATTTGGCAGCAAAACATGACCTAAAATGATTTAAGGGTATTTATAGTCTTTCTTTATCCCACTTACTGTGAATATTTGTACACTTAACTGCAGAATGGAGTTCTACTTTTGACCCCATTGGGCTTTTTGCACTTAATTACTTTCCTAAGAGCCGAAAAATTCTGACCATAGGGATTGTGGGCCTGTATAACGGATAGAACAGTTTCCATTCATTCAGCAAACACCTAGCGAAAACTTACTGTGACCTTGGCGTTGCGCTGGCTGTCAGGTGTGGAAGGGAGAAAGGTTGGTGTGAGAGGAGTTCCTGGGGAATTTCACAACCCCATGGGTGGAATAGATTTGGGGCCCCCAAAGCTGGCCTTGAGCACTGTCCTTCCATGTCCTTTCTCTCTGTTTGTTCATCTGGACCCTCAGCAACAGGCGTTTTTCTGCAGAAGGCTTCTCAGTCTCTTACCCCACATTTCCAACACGAGTTGACGCCAGCACTTCAGTCCAGCAGGTTAACAGTCAGGCTGCAAACTCCTTCCTCCTGCATTTCTGTATCCTTAGAGGGGCCTCTGTCTCCCTCACCTGGACACAGCCTTGTCCTTGTCCTTGACCCTGTTATGCATTGGTCAGTTTCTGTTGATTTTTTCTGTCTATAGCCCCTGTCTCCTTTCTCTTCCATCCATTCCTAGCACCATCTGCTGCTACTGGTGCTAATTATTACTTATCACCTGATCTAGAATTGTCTAGAAGAGTAGCTGGGGGAAGCAAGTGTCTCGGGGTCATAATGACCGGGGCTCAAGTTGTACTCCTTCCCCATTCTGGCTGAGGGGCCTCAGGCAGGTCACACAGGATCGGTTTTCTCACTTATAAAATGGAGTTGATGATAGAGATGTCATGAGTTGTAGTTAGGAATAAAAACATACACACCAAAAACAATATTGAAAGATAAGCCGCAGACTGTGTGCAGAATCTGTGGGGCATGTAACTAACAAAGGGTTAGTTTTCAGCATTTATCAAGAACCTCCTTCAAACCGACAAGGGAAAAAAGACCCAGGTTTTAAAAGTGGGCAAAAGATATGAACAAGCAGTGTCTAAGGAGGAAATCCAAAGACCAATAAATACATGAAAAGATGTTTGATCTCAGTAGTAGTCCAGGAAATACAGATCAGAAAAAGAAATAGGGTTTCCCTTCTATCATGTGGCACAGCGTGTAGGCACATACGTCAAGCAGACTCCCATTGCTGGTCTGCCCTTTTACAGAGCAAATCAGAGAAGCTGTGTGTGCCTGTTCCCCAGCAGTTCTATTGCCAGGAGCGCTCTTAACAGCATTGTTCTTAATGACAGGAACAGTGGAAATAACAAAAATACTGTTAAAAGGAGAAGGGATATTCATTCAATGGAATACTGTATAGCAATTCTGTACTGCACAGAACTGCATTTGCATCATTGTGGATAAGTCTGAAAAAAATGTTGAGTGAAAAAAATATGTAGAATATCTACAGTATGAAACCATTTATATCATGCTTAAAACATGCTGAACCATATGTATTTATATTATAGAGTTACATATATATGTATCTACTTGTGTATGTGTGGGTAAATACATATACCTAGCATACGAGTAAATGTCTTTCTAGCAAAAATATTAAAATACACATGGGAACAATTAACAGCAAATTCACGCAATGGTTACCTCAGGAAAGGGGAATGGAATGTAGAAAAGTACAGAGAGGGTTTTAATGATATGTTAAGTGATTTATTTCTCACAAAGAAAATGAAGCTATTCATGCAGAAATGTTAAGTTTTGACAAAGTTGGGTGGGTATATAAGCGTTTCTTGTATTCTTCTCTGTACTGATGTGCTTGAAATATTTCATTTTTAGAAAGCACTTAACTCTAGCCTGGCACTCAGTGAGCATATAATAAATATTCCTCTGTCTCATATGGAAGATTTCTCAGATTTCCTTTTTGCTGCCTAATGGAATTCTGTTCCCTCCATGTGGCCATTCCAGATTGGACAAGGTCTTGGCACCCTCATGAGGCTCTATGACCCTCTACTCCCTGACCCCAGACTCTTTTTCTAGCCTTTGCTTCAGTGCTTCCCTCATTGGACCTGATGGTCCAGCCATGGGGCTCCAGGTCATTCTTGATGCTTGATGCTTTTCTTCCCCTTTGTCTTGACCTCTGTGGTTTTCTTGGCTGGAATTTCCTTATCCCAACTCTCCTTTCATCCATTCATCCATCCACCCATGCATCCATTCATCTATTTGTTGAGCCTCTTCTGTGTGCAAGGAACATACAGCCTCTCCTGATTTCCTCTGCCACAAATAGTCACAACTTTCCCCAAATCCTCTCAGTGCTTTATACCTCTAAAATGGTATTTATCATATTACATTTTATTTTATTTTGCCAGATTAGGCACCAAGGGGCAGGTACCATTCTATTCATTTTTAATGTTTTGCACTTGTAGGAGCTCATTAAATATGCTTGAAGAAATACGTTTCAGATTATACATCCAAAACATTGAAAGCAGTGTTAACATTATGGTTTAATCCTCCTCATTTGAATCTTAAGTATTTAGTGTGTTCAGCCCATTGATTTTAGTGAGCATATCATGCCCTTGCTTCTATTTGTCACCTGAAGGAAGGAGGGGCGTCCTCCCTCAGCCATCCTGCCTCTAATTTACTGAGAACCCTGACTCCAGGGCACTGGGTGTGAGGTCACCTCCCTAGGGACTTGGCATGTGGTTTGAGAAGGAAAACAGTGCCGCCCAAAATTAGTAACAGGACAAGACAGTGTGAGGTGTGGGTAAGTAAACAGCGCTGGCAGCATGATCTGAAACCGGCCTTAATGAAATAGCTTGTTTCATGCTTGGCTGTGTAGGACTGCTTTTGAGAGATTCGTTCTTTTGCAAAGGGATCTGGGTCAGAATTATCATTTTATGTCAGATTTGGTTTCTGTAAAATCTTTTTTTTTTTTTGGCTCAAATAGATATTTAACAACATCTCTGTTATAGAAGCTGATACACGGGGTGGATTTGAAGATGTCTTCTAATATCATTTTATGAGGTGTGAGCCTGAAATCTTTCTGACCTGACACTGAATGGAATTTTCTTAGCAGTTTTTCAAAACAGGTGTCTGTGAATTCTGAAAGCCACCAACCTTCTTTGACCCCTTGTTTTCCAGTACATTCCCAGGAAATGTTTTTTAATCTGAGGGTCACCAATTAGTCACAGGTTGTTTTCGTGCTTACGCCTCATACAGGGAAACTCAGGTTGGAAAGAATCTTTGGTGGACCTTGCTCTTAGGAGTCTCTTCTATGCCTTCTGTGTCAGCTTGAATCCTTCCAGTGATGGGGAACTCACCACTTCTCACTGTTGATGACCTTTACATGTGGGATTAAACTCCTGGTTGTCTGAATGTAGTGGGAGGGCTGGGCTCTCCTGGAAGTGGTGCCCACAGAGCACTCTAGGGAGGCCCATTCTCCTTGCAGAGTTCAGGATCTGCTGACAGATCCAGTCTTTTGGGATATTGGGTCTATTGTGGCTTATTTGGAGTCATGGCATCATTGGTGCCTTGACCTCAGGCATGCGGATTCCTATTCATTTAAGATTATTGTGAATGATGCATCTGTCCTCTGAAGCAGCCAGTAATGGAACCCAATTCTGGCTGTGTGAGTGGGGGGAGGGGTGAGAAGAATGAACAGAAGGTATAGGGAGAATTTGGGCTCCTGCATTCATTTGGACAGGAGACCAGATGAGCAGAAGGAAGCTGTAGAGGCCCTGATAAAGTCCCCCAGCAGGAACAAGCTCATCAGTGCTGCAGGTATGACCCTAGAACCTCCAGGCAGCCTGCGGCCATGTCAGTGCTCCTGATTGGCTGAGACCAGAGCACGTGCCCCCTCCCCTGCCCTGTTGTGTTCCCAGCAGTGGAACTGGATGGAGCTTTCTACTTCCCATATGGGTGGTAGCCTCCACCTGCTACCAAGACTGTTCACATGGGAGGCTAGGGGTCTGGCCATTGGGGAGATGGCTGTTGAACTGCTAAATGGGCCAACAAGGATTCCTTTTCAGTAATAAACTTTAACGAGGTCCTGAGGTCACCATATTGAATATGACTCCACCCAAAAAAAGAAGAAAAAATCGTTGGCTTTTTCCTGTCCTTTGCTTTAAGCTTTGGCTTGTGTTTTATTGGCCAGGGAGGTAAACACGAGTTAGTAATGGAACTGCCAGCTTGGCCCTGCCTCATACTTCGACCACGTTGCCCCTGGCATTAGGAGGTATTTTGCAAGGGACAATCAAGTTCCTCCTAGACCGTAGGCCTCTCACTTGTACTGCACAGTCTCTCCCTTCTTGGGTCATCTCAAAGAGGGGCCAACATTGTTGTTGGAGTTTAAGTATTGATGTGACCTTCCTAATGCTCAGAAGCATGTTTTCTCTGTCTCTGGGTTGTATGGGGTGGGACAGAGCTCTTGGAGACCCAGGAACCCCAGCTCCTGCCCACCCTGAGCCCCTTTTACTTGGCTGAGCCCCTTCCCACCCTGGCTCCCTGCCCGAGTGTCTCCCTATCCCACCGTCTTGGCTGATTTCTGCCTGGGTTCCCCTCTGCACCCACCTTGCTCCTTGTCTCCTGAACACACATCCCTTTCTGCTTTGAGCCTCACAGGTATTCGATCCACACTTTGACCCAACAGAGAGGTCTTTAGGATTGATGACTTAGATTCTAGAAAGAGTCCAGTCTGGACTCCCTAAGGTGTACGGACATGGATAATGGTGCACTCTTTGTGATGTTTTAAAAGGGCCACCATTGTAAACACAACTGAGGCTTAAGAGCTGAAAGTCAGTAATGGATTCATAGCAGGCTTAAGTGAATGAATGGTAGCTGGTTTCTGGATAGTTAGTAGCCACAGATGACTGAGGGGAAGGATCTTATAGACAGCAGTAATGTTTAAACTACTGAAAGACTTGTAAGGCCCCTGATTCGGATGATGCTCCCTCAGTCTGGGGCCCTTGCTGGGCCAGGACAGCTCTTGAGTGTGGGACTGTGAATCATTCTGGGGTGCTGAGGGTGGGGCGGAGTGGCCAGAAGAAAGCATTAGGAAGTTAGTTCAGAGTCATGTCAGATGGGAGGAAGTTGGTTCAGAGTCACATCAGCCCAGCTTGTAGCACAGATGTGGACAGAAATGTGGTCTGATTCTAGGGAGCTGGGATTTTTTTTTTTTTTTTTAGTTCGGTTTGTTATTCTGTTTGGATGGATGAGAGATGGATTGTCTCACCAGCCTGCACATTGGGAACTTTCTCTGATGTCTTCTTGCTCCAGTTAAGGAGCATAGGCTCCATAGTATGAGAGATGGGACCTACACGCCTGCCCCCACCACAGTGGTTGTGTGACATCATGGAAGCCATTGACCTTTTTGGTAAAGAGGGCCTGATGGTGCTTCCCCTTTAGGGATGTTATGAGGACTCAGTGGGATGACACAGGTGACAGAGCATTTAGCACTCTGCCAGCCGCTTCAGTTCTGTCTTGGGAGAAGGTGCTGATTGCAGTCAGAGCAAATTGTTCTTCAGGTATGAATACTGATGCATTCTCAGAGGTCAGCTCACCAAGTCCCCTGAGGTCCCATAGCTACTGAGTGGAAGAGTGAGGACCAGTCCGCACACCTCATGTTTCCCAGCCCTTTCCCTCCTCAGCATCATCTGGGATCCTCCACAAGGAGCATCACACTTAACATAAGACAAAGACAAAGGCACCAGTTACAAAGTTCTTCTCTTGCATTAAAGTGGTGCAAAAGCCACATAATTATTTTATCAGTAACTTATTGCCAGATGCAGATATTGGCTGCAATATTTTCATCTGCATATTTTTGATCTTCTGCACTTGAGTCTGCACTTTATATCAGGCAGTAGTTCTTTAAAAATCAGATTTATATGTATTTTTCTTTTGCTTTGAAATTAGAGTGGTCCCTTCATGAAATGAAGTCTTCTATGTCAAGATCTTAATCAGGAGAATAGGGTCTGTCCATACATCTGAAAGTCTTGTCTTGTAGCCCTCTGAGCCCTCCACCACCACATGTTCAAGTTGAGATGGAATTCCAGGAAGGGCTGAAGGAGGTGGGAGCTTCAGCCTTCCATGATTTCATGACAGCAAGATCAGCCGCCCCCCAGTCTCTAGCCCCAGCAATATTAAGTGCCTCCTCAAAAATAAGGTCACCGCAGCACCCACCACCACCAGCACATCTAATAGCCAAAATAGGGACAGATGTAATAATAATTGCTGCCAGAGTTCCTGTCATGGCTCAGTGGTTAATGAATCTGACTAGCATCCATGAGGAAGCAGGTTCAATCCCTGGCCTTCCTCAATGGGTTAGGGATCTGGCATTGCCGTGAGCTGTGGTGTAGGTCGCAGATGCAGCTCGGATCCTGCGTTGCTGTGGCTCTGGTGTAGGCCGGTGGCGACAGCTTCGATTTAGCTCCTAGCCTGGGAACGTCCGTATACTGCGGGTGCAGCCCTAAAAAGCAAAAAAAAAAAAAAAAAAGAAAGAAAGAAAAAATAAAAGCTGCCGTTTATTGGTCTCCTCCTACGGCCCTAGCCTCATGCTGGACAGTTTCATACATCCTCTCCAGTAGCCTTCCTGACTCCATGAGACAGGTTTGAGTTCCATTTTAAAGATGAGGAGATAGAGACTCAGAGAAATTAACTGGCCTGAAAGATAGATAGTAAATGGTGAGGCTGGGATTCAAAGCCAGTCTTGTCAAAAGGCCATGCTTCTTGAGAGGAAGAGAAACAGAAGGCTTCTCTTGGTTGACCTTGGTCGGGCACAAATGTGGCTGCAGGTTCCACACTGTAAACCTTGCCTTCTGAACTTTGTAGGCAGTAGACAGACATTGCCATTATTTCTTGGCACTTTCAGGTAGGGTTAGACAACCCTGCCTGCCTTTTCCTCTTGTAGATGGGCACCACTTCCCCAGGATGCCCTTCCTGACCCCTCCAGCCTGGGCAGTGCCTGCTCCTCGCACTGCCTTGCCTGACAGCACTGCCCAACAGCATCGCCTGCTGGGCTGTGAGCGCCTGGAGGGCGGGAGCCACCTCTTATTCCCGCATCTCCCTGTGGTGCCCAGCACCTAGTGAGCTCTCCTAGATACAGCAGCCATTGAATGACTGGCCAGCGAGGATGTGGCCAAGAGGAAAATATCATGGAAATGTTGACCCAGAATGGGATTTAGAGCCTCCCTCACCTTACAGATGTGCAAGGTGGTCTCATGACTGGGGGCAGTGTCTCCTTCCTCTCAGTGTGGGCAGAGCCAAGCCTGGCATCCCGTCTCCTTAGGACTCCCAGCACATGCGCACCTCATTGCAGCCCAATGCCCCTGCCTGGCCTCAGGCTCAGCCCATTGCTTCAGCATCCCCAGTGCCATCATGTTTCACTGGTCCTCTGTGTTCAGAGTTGCCATTGTGGCTCAGCTGTAACGAACCAGACCATCTGTGAGGATATGGGTTCAATCCCTGGCCTCGTTAAGTGGGTTAAGGAGTTGGTGTTGTCGTGAGCTGCAGTGTAGGTCAAAGACTCGACTCAAATCCTGTGTTGCTGTGGCTGTAGTGTAGGCTGGCAGTTGCATCTCCAATTCCACCCTTAGCCTAGGAACTTCCATATGCTGCAAGTGCAGCTCAAAAAAAAAAGCAAAGACCACATTGAGAAGACAGACGGCTAATCACTAAGGGTGCTTTTGGCTACAGGTGCAGAAAATGCACTTCAGAGTAGCCTATGTAATAAGAAAAATGTATTATGTCATTTAATAGGAAGTCACTAGGTAATCACTCTAGGATTGGTGAATTCGGTAGCTCAAAGATGATGTCATAGACCCAGGCTCCTTCCATCCTATTGCTTTGCCATCCTCAGAACATTAGGCTGGGTCCTGTTATGGTTGCAAAATGGCTTTCACTGATCCCAGAGTAATTCTGCAATATGACAGTGTCCAGAGGAAGAAGAGAAGGTCTCTCTCCACATGTCCCTCTTGAAAAAGGAGGAAACTTTTCTCTAATTTCCACCAGTAGACTTCCACCATATCCCATTGGCCAGAACCTGTGCCTAGAGTTAATCCCACAAGAAAAGGGTTGTTGAAATTGATGCCGGCAAATTAGAATTCACCCTGAGCCTTGAGATCCGTCACTTCCCCCCGGGGAGGAAAATCATCACTATCAGTGTTCTGTTAGCAGGGAAAGAGGGGTGGAGGATGTGGTGGGTGACCAGTAACCACAGCCCCAGTGTTCTTCGGGGAGACCCTTACCTCACACCTCTTCCAAGGGTAGACTCAGCAGTATTTGAACAGTGAGGCCCCATGCAGATTTGGTTGGAGGGACAGAGGCACACTATAGAGAAAGACCTCTGGATCCGGGAGCAGAGGGAGGAAGGGGCAGGACAGAGGAGAATGAATGTATGTTGGGTGGAGAGGGAGCTGGGTTAATGGGCTCCACTTGTCTGCACATCAGCCCTGGAGTGAAGGCAGGTACCTGTGCGAGGCGGTCTTGTCTCGGTTCCCTCACCGTCTCTAAGCAGGGCAGGACCCATCCCTGCGGGATAGGACTGGCCAAGTGACCTCCGAGGCCTCTGTTCTGTTTCAGATATTTCTGGCGTTAAATCTTCTCAGAGGACACAGCGGCCGCTACGCCGCTGCCTCTGTTAGTAGCAGACCAAACTACTGCACTGACTCTTTATTTGAAGTCTCCCCTTTCACTGAGGAGGCGGCAGGAGCTAGAAAGCAGATGCTATCAGAGGAGGACACCGGAGACCTGGGTATATTCCTGCCTCCGCTGGGGATTTACTTTGTAGCTGAGGTAAGTCATTTAACCTCCCCATGCTGCTTTCTAGTGTGCACAACTCGACTTGATGCCACTGAAAGCTTTTTCCTCTTTCTGGCATTTCAGATGTGTCTGTCTCGGGTTGCCTTTATGAGGGCTGGGCGGCATACAGTGTCTTATCCCGTTAGGGTCCTTTTCAGCGACTGCAATAATAATGACAGGCCACAGCTCTGACGAGCACCTCCATCACCTCTGACACCCGCCTCGGCCCAAAGCTGACGGTGACAGATACCGATGATGACAGCTAGCACTGCTAGAGCCCCTACTGTGCTGAGTGTATCTGCAGCCGGATTTGGGCCCTGGCTATTTAGTGCTCAGACTTCCAGAGTCTTCCACAGGTCAGCCAGGTTCAGCCTCCGTGTTTATCTGCAGTGTGATTTTCTTGCTCAAGTGCTTTTATTTATGCAAACATTTATAAACCACCAAGGCAGTGTGTTGGCGAGAGCCTGGGTTAAGGACATTAAAACCCATTTGGCTTCTGCCCCTAATTCTACCCCCAAGTGGGTTGCAGTTTGGGAAATACCAGACGTGCGGAGTGCCTGCCCATGGAAGTGACATCTTGACACAACAGCTGGACTGGGGAAGACTGAGTAGCTGAGAGCTCTAGAGCGTGGGCACGATGTAAACGGCAGAGGGGTGAGAGCTGAGTCAAGCCCAATAAGCCTTTCTGTAGAAGATGCAGTGTGAGGTCAGGTGTGAGGGAGGTGGGGGGATGATGGAGGCTGCTGCTGCTCCCAGGTCCACACTGGCTGCCCCGGGGATGGGAGTCTTCGAGGAGCAGTCTTTGCTGGCTGCCCTAGGGACAGTTGACCCAGTGGCTGGCCTCTCTCCCTCCCCTCTAGGAGGGGTTATGGTGGACTCTTTCCTGGGCCCCACGCTGGGTCTTCATCCACCCTGGTGCCCCCCTCTCTATCACTGGCCCCTCCCCCGCTTCCGCCCCGGCCAGTGTCATTCTGTAAAATGAGGGAAACTAGCTCTTCCCTTGGGATGGCTTTGAGGATTAATGCAGTATACATACCCCCTTCACATCTAACACACATGTGCTAGGCACTGTCATTGGGCCAGCTCCCCTGCCCAGGGCTGTGGGCTCCTTGAGCGCAGGAACAGTGCCACCTGGCACCTGGCAACACTGGGCAGGTGTGCCACAAATACCTGTTGAGTCAAAGAATGAATGTGGCCTGTGCCAGGGATATAGAGATGGGAAGACGTGGCCTCTGCCCTTAAATAGCTCACCTGGCACAGGGGCTCCTGGAGGTCAACTTGTAAAGGTCCTGGGGCGAAGCAAGCACTGGTGCTCATGGAGCTTCATACAGGTGGCTCTAGGGTGATAGGGAGGCAGTGCCTGAGGCTCAGGAAAGCCAGAAAGGAGAGCTTGGAAGCAGGAGAAGAAGGTGACGGGGGACAGAGGAGGGTGGGGATGGAGCAGTGAGGCTAGCCCCCACAGGGCCAGAACTGGGAGATGAGAAGCAGTTTAGGGTGCAGCTGGGGGCACTAGACCCCAAGGACTTGTTTCTGAGGTGCAGGAAATTGGGATTTGCCTCAGAGATAGAGGATGAGTATCTTGCGGATTCCATTATTGAGCAGATACTTTATTGCATAGCGTAAGCCAGTGTTTCCTTAGGAGTTGACCTATTATAAATTTGTGAGAAGACAAAGGATGTTACAATTCTCTTCCATCTGGGGTGTGAGTAACCCCCCTTCCTATGAAGCTGGCAGCAGTCCCAGGACTGACGGAAAAAAATGGAGAACCTTCTCTGAGCCTTGGGAAACAGCTAAACTGTTACTGGCAAGTGCCTCTTTGTAAAAGGGAGAAAATAAAACCCACACATTAACTCTGAAAGCTGGTGAAGTCTGGAAACTTATTTCAAACAGACTTGGACTGAATCAGAAATCCACCAGGCTGGTGGGTGGAGTTCTAAATTTACACCTTCATCTCACCATTAAGACCGGATAGATGTTTCATTAGCGTGAGGTGCTATGTAAACATGCAGAACTTTCTGAATAAATATTTTCTTTTCTCCCCCCCCAGTTGGGATATGCTCTGTGGTAAATAGTGTACCTCTTAGAGACAGGAGAGCTTTATTTTTAAATGATAGTATCAATGCTACCTAAATTCTGGGAAGTGCTGAGTGATTGAGGCTTGAAGCAAGATAGTAGCCTCTGTTTGTGCGCAGCAAAGTCAAGCACGGCTGCAATCGGATGTGGCCAATTGCTCTGAGCTCTTGAGGGCAGTGCGCACAGATGGTGTTCTGGCCAGATTTCCAACTCCCTTGGTTTGGTAAATACTGATGGTTGAAACCATAGTTTAATTAGGTCAGTAAGCACTGTTTGTGGGTGGGCCAACTGTAGAAAATCAGAACTGGAAGATAGGCTGGCAGTTACACTGTGTTACTTATTACTCAGTGTATGTGTGCAAACTGAGGCTCAGAGAGGCCCGTGCAAGGACCTGTAGTGAGACCTGACAGAGACAGGACTAGGGGCTGGGACTTAGGGACCCCCACTGAGGCCCTTTTTGTGCCAGACTCTTTACTTTCTCAATGTTATTGGTTGTAAAAGTAATATGTTATTAAAGGAGCTTTTTTTAAAAAAAAAATCTTTAAAATATATATTTTATATTAATATATATATATTTCTGCATATCTTGACAAGAATTAAATTATGTAGTTGTAATCATAGTAGGCATATAATTCTGTGTTCATCTTCTTATTATGTTCAAACCACTTTCCCTTGTGGTTATGTTTTTCATAATGACTTTTAGGACAGTTCACCAGCATGCTCATCAATACTAAACCTTCCCTTCTTGTTCGGACACTTAGGTTGTTTTCAAATTGTTAACTTTGAGCAAGTTCCTGGCTCTCTTCCTGCATAGAAACATCCCCAGGCCCTGAAAGGGAAGCCCACACAGGTGGAAAGGGAAAGAAAGCTTTGAGCTATTTTGGGGAGAGCTCACTGGGGAATGCAATAAAAACATGTAAATAAAGCCTGAGTCCTAGGGAGGAGGCTGCAGTCCTCAAACCCCACAGTTCAGGCCTGTGCACCCCCTGCTGAGGTGGGGCCCTCAGGGAGGGGGAGTTTGCAGGAGGAGCAGGGATAACAGGGTGCAGAGGCAACTGGGCTTTCCCCTCTACCACCACCAGGTCTCAAAGAGGGAGGTCCCGAGAGTGGCCTGTTCTGTGGTGGCAGCCTGCATGTGCCCGCTGGGACAGGCGAAGGATCTGAAACTCTGAACCCAGGAAGCCTGGGAAGCCGGGGATGTCTCCCGCCCCCTGCTTAGTAGAAAGAGCGGTGGGCAGGAAGCTTAGCTTTACTTGCTCATCTTTTTGATGCGAAGCTGGATAGACATTTTCCAAAGCGCCCCCCCCCCCCAGGGACCCACTCTTATCCTTTCTAGCTTCTCCAGCTCCTTTTCAGTCTTTGAATCCTGAGTTATCAGAGTAGCTGCATGGCCCAAACCCTGTCCAGTAAATCCTGGGTTTTGTCACATCTTGGCAGAGTGTCCCAATCCAGAGGGACTCAGGAAAGCTGGGGCGCCAAGGGCAGAGGGGAACTTGGCGGGGGGGGGGGGTCAATCTTGGGGCCAGGGCCCTTTCTGTAGGTGGAACCCACCTGATCTCAGCTCAGATTTTTATTCACCAGCTGTTTAAACTAAGCCTTGCTGGACTCTCTCTCCTGCATTACAACACGGTGTGAACTGCTTGCATTTTCTTGTTTGAGCCCTGCAACACCATGGTGACAGGTTCTGGATTCCGAGTTGTTAGTGAGATCTTACAGAGAGGGAAGCTGGGTTTTGCAGACACCCCCACTGTGGCATCTTTCTGTGTTCAGAAAAATCCTCTCCTCAAATTTCCTTCTTCTGGAACACAGTGGCACGTTCCAGAGGTAGAAGGAGCTATCTCCAGAGCCCAGAGTGCCCTGATCTGACTTTTGGCTCCCCTCCACCTGGGGTCCCTGGCCGTCATTCTTTCCAGGTCTTAGCAAAGAGAACAGGCAGGCAGGAGCATCCTTAAGTGGGTTCCCTGAACTGTGCACAGCCTCTCTGGCCTGTTGGTGCCCCATTTGGTTTTGAAGGACAAGGAGCTTGTGCTTCTGCCACCTTTGACTGAGGCAATGAGACTACAGGCCGAGTGGCACTGGGGGAAACAGTGGGACTAACATTTACTCCTAATGAACTATTGCAAAGTTAAGTCCTCTACTAATTAATGCACATTAAAGCTCCTCTCTCTCCATTAAGCCGACAGGGCTTATTCTTGTTTACATCTTCTTTGATTGTAAGGTTCCTTTTCAACTTGACGGTCAGAACTCCGGGTGGAGGGCTGTGGGGAAAAGAGAGAGAATCTAGGCTCGGCGAAGCTGCCACCAAGGGCTCGTCTGAGCCTGCTGACGTGGGAATTCCTGCGATGGAGCAGCCCCAGGACAGGAAGCAAGGCAGATGCATTTAATTTCTCTATTAAAATGAGTTAAATGCCCACAATTTTGGTGAGTGATCAAATCATATTTGAAATACACTGGGCCAAATATATTTGTGATGAACTGCTGTGCAGATAATGGAAATCATTTCAATAAAACTCTCATCCATGTTAGGACCTTAATCAAGGGATAACCTATTTGACATTGGATCACAGATAACTGAGTAATTCTGCCCCTGCAGGAATACATTTATTCCATTTGAGTCATTAATGCATTAGGAACCTGAGGTCATGCTAAAGTTAAAGTCTGTCTTCTGGATTTCTCTGGCACCTTCGCTTTTCTCAGAAATCTTAGGTTTTTCAGAATTTGGCCTTTTGTGCACTGAAACTGTGCCATTTTGAGGAAGATAGCCTAGAAAGTAGGGGCTACCTCTCCTGGTACCCTAGAAGTTCCCTCTGTTACTTTTACCTGAACTCAGTGCTGTCAGCTTTACCAAAAGTTTTGCCTTGGAAAGCTTCATCCCAAGTAGCTACCAGCCCCTGAGTTTCCTTCACGACTATGTGCCATCGATAGGTCCTGTTTATTCTTTTGTTTTAATCTACATGGATTAGTTTCCTTGTTTGTAAAAGGAGGGTGAAAATAGCTCTATTCTCCTCTGCAAAGAGCTGGGCAACACGAACGAGCCAACAGTGCCTGAGAGGCTGGCGTGAACTGCACAAAACTGGTCTCTCCAGGTTCCCTCTGGCTTCTTCTCTTTCCGACTATATTTTGTGGGGCTGGGGCTGTCTGTCTCCTCCCCCATATTATTTCCTGGCATGAGCCAGTGCTCAGCAGAGACTTCTTGGCCGGGCAGCTGCACAGAGTGGGTTGTGCGGATGGCTCTGGAGAGCAGCCAGGGAGGGCTGCCTAGCTCGTCATCAGCACGATGAGCTGGACACAGACTTGAACCAGTGGCACACGCTGCCTTTACATCTCCAAAGGTTTGATCATTACATTCTTCTGGGAGAAACAGATTAATAGTTAAACTGCTAAAATGAGCCCAATAATCAGGTCAGTGGAATTGCAAGCAATATCTCTTTTGACATGTTCTGATTTCTTTTTTCCTCTTTCCTTACCTTCGTCCTAAAATCTGTCCTTTCTTATAAAGAGACAAATCCCTGATTTGGCATATGCTGTAGCTTGGACAAATTGTGTGAGAAGAGACCTCTTTTTGTTAGTTTGCTAGGAAAGCTGTCTTATTATGGGGACAAAAATGACGGAAGAGGCTGGGTTCTTCTAATTAGACCAACAACAACAACAAAATGTCAATTAAAAAAATGCAAGTCAGAGTCCCCGTCATGGCTCAGTTGAAACGAATCTGACTAGTATCCATGAGGACGCGGGTTTGATCCTTGGCTTTGATCAGTGGGTTAAAGATCTGGCATTGCCTGAGCTGTGGTGTAGGTCGCAGACGAGGCTTGGATCTGGTGTTGCTGTGGCTGTGGTGTAGGCCAGTGGCTACATCTCTGATTCCACCCCTAGCCTGGGAACCTCCCCATACCATGGGCACAGCCCTAAAAAAAAAAAAAAAAAAAAAAAAAAAGCAAGTGGGTAGTTTTTCTTGCTTTTTGATGTGAGTTTCTGCAAATATTTCAGGGTATTGCTTGCTTTAGGAAGGGTGCTGATCTCAAGTGTGCACTTCTTTGGGGGTATTTTGGGTACCTTTTGGATTATTTTTTTAACTTTATTGGTTTTTTTAATTACAAAATGTTACTTGGTTTTGTAACAAAATTAAAAAAAAAAATGTATAAAGTAAAACCACATTCTCCCTTTTGTTCCTTGCCTCTCTCCCTGCTCCAGGCCCCCATCCCCTCCCAGAGGTGACAGCTATTAACTACTGATGTGGCATCGACTTGCAGACTCTTTATGTTTAGTCAAACTCATATATAGGACACAGATTTTATTTCACAAAAATAGCATGATAGGAGACATATCATCTGCAACCTGCTTTTCTCACCATGACCATATCCCAAATCAGAAATACAGATCTACTTCCTTATTTTTAAAGACTGCATTTATTCCTTTGTTTGATGTAATCGTAATCAAACTATTTGGTGATGCACCAGGATTTATCCCTTTATTCCCTTGCCGATACATGTTTAGGTCATATCCCCCTGCCCCTTCCTTCTGTGGGTGCTGACCAGCAAGGAGAAGCCACCCTCGCACAGCTGTATACACTGGGTGTCTGCTCAGAGGTCAGTTTTTCTGCAGGGGAGGAGGTCTCTCCCTGGGGGCAGGGTGGAGGGGGCTGGGGCTTGGCCCCTGAAGGAGCAGTGTTCAGGGCTGAAGAATGGTCAGAGTTTTAAGGTCCACTGGTGCCCTGTTTCTCTGCCTTGCTCATTCTCCCCTGTGGTCCTTTTGTGGCGCACGGGTCTCTTTGCCTTGGCCATCAGCCAGGGTCGGTTGCAGTAGGCTGCCATGGGGACAGAGCCCCCATGCTTTGGGGGCTGGATAGAAAGGCTGGGTGTCCACTCTGATCCCACATGCAGGGCTGGCTGAACAGGTGTCCCCCTCCTCACTCAGAATCTTTGGCATGCCAGGAACCTCCAGATGGGCTCCAAATGGCCAAATGCTAGGATCTTCCCGATTGCTACTGTGACTAGCCCATGCCCCTCATCTGGGGCAGCCTCTGTCAGGCACAGGGGACCCTGGGCCAGCAAAGCTGGGTGACTCCCATCAGTGCCGTGTCTAAGTGGGCCCTTGGATTTGGGGGAAAATAAGCAGGGGCTCTGTCAGAAGACACCGAGGTGGGGACTTTGCTAGAGGAGGTGGTAGCCAGCACGTGTTGAGCTAAGGGAAGTGTGTTCCAAGAAGGGTGTAGCAGGTGCAGAGGACCTGAGGTGGGGAGATCTTTAGGCCAGGAAAACAGGGAGGCTCTAGGACCTGGAAGCAGGGTGGGAAGCTGGACAGTAAATGAGGAACAGCTTCAAAGGGGCCAGATAGCCAGAATGGAAGGCCAATGGGCTTGTACCGCTGTCTGGCCCAATATGCATCCCACCCTAAAGCACTGCCAGGTATCAGACTTCCTCTCATACGAAACTTCTTCATTTGGGGATCTTGGGGGTGGAGGAGAGAAATACACACTGCTGACTCTGAGGCGAGAGTGCTTGTAAGCAGGACCAGGGTGGGGACATTTATGAGAGCTCTCTGGGCTTCATTTCCTCATCTGTGAAATGGTGACTCCAGTCCACAGACTTATGGTACCCATGAAGTTGATGATGTTGATAAGGGCTTGGGGTGCATAGTAAGAAACTCAGTATGTGCCAGTTCTCCTTTCCCTCTGGAATTCCCTCCCCTACTTTATCCTCACAAATGAAGTTTTAAAAATAGGTCTATCTTCCAAGTAGACTCAGTAAGACTCAGTAAATCCTAGAGTAAGGTACCAAGAGAGGTTGCAAAATACATTTCCCCAGAGAGCTTTGGCAACACAGTATCTGGAATGGCTTGGGGTCAAGAATAAGGTCAAGGGTGAGGCCCTTGCACCTGAGGGCAAGCGCTCTCCACACTGTCCCAGGGCCAGCTGGAGCCAGTGCTCTTGAATGCTCAGGCTGCTTCCAAGCTCAACTTCTCTCCTGTGCATCCCCTGGGGTCCTGCTTCTGAGGAGCAGAAAAGGCTGAGCGTGCAAGGGTTCCCCCCTCCTTTAATTTTAGCAGCAGCAGACTGCGTTTTTTCGCATTGACACAGATTGGAGCGGTTGCCATGGGGACCAGAATCTGTGCCCAGATTCGGTCTGGAGCTGGGAAGACAGCGGAGGATTCCTACTTCATAGAGGGGGCTGGGGGGACACAGAGCCTCAGGCTCCTTCTTTGGCTGTTCTAGCAGCTTCAGCCAAAGGTGACCCAAGGAGGACTGGGCCTCGAAGGTCACCTCCTCCTTGGGGTGCTTGCTGCCTGGTGCAGTGACATACCAAGCCATCACCCACCCGGAGCCACTCAGCTTCCTCCCACTCTCCCTTCCTGGCATTCTTTGAGGACAAAGATAAATGGTTTATATGGGGAGGGGGGGGTGCAGTCTATAATCCCCTGTCCAGAATGCTGGGGCCATTTGTGTTTCGGATTCAGTTTGGGGGGGTTCAAAAGGTGACTTCTGCATGTGTGTATTTTACACGACTCTGAGTGTGAGGTTTCAGGCAGCACCTGCAATGAAACCTGTGAGTTTCCAAAGCAAAGAATGAGAACATGCACACACGTAAGGTTACAAAGAACCTCCTATCAGTCAAGGGGAGATATCCCTGCCAGGAACTATGAAAAAACTTCTGGTATCTCGAGCTTCTTGGATTTTGGAGTTGTAGATGAGGGTCATAGTTCACAACTATTTCTGCTTTGCCAGCACTTTCACATTTGTCATCTTGTTTTATTCTCTCGCATACCTGGGTGTTACTCTGTTGATTTAACAGATGGTAAAAGTGGGTCTTAGGATAATGGACCTCTGGGATCACAGTAAGTGAGTCCTAGTGTGGGGATTCAAACATGGGCCATGGAAATCCAAATTCAGTTTCTTTCAATCATACTAGGTTTTATGGAACTTGGCAGAGAAATAGTTTGCTTCTAACTAATAATAATAATAACACTTAATACTAGGAACTAACATTGATAAAGCTTGTAGGACAAGCTGGATGTTATGCAGAATGCTTCTGTGTGGAGTCCTGTGTTACTCTATGGAGGATGCTCTAGACTAAATGTTGGGTCCACCCAAATCCATATATTGAAATCTGAACCCCCAAGGTGGCCCTATCTGAAAGTGAGGCCTTTGAGAGGTGATGAGGTCATGAGGGTGGAGCCCCCATGAATGGGATTAGTGTCCTTTATAAAACGGACCCCAGGAGTTCCTGTCGTGGCGCAGCGGAAACAAATCTGACTAGGAACCATGAGGTGGCAGGTTCGATCCCTGGTCTCGCTCAGTAGGTTAAGGATCTGGCTTTGCCATGAGCTGTGGTGTAGGTTGACGATGTGGCTCGGATCCTGCATTGCTGTGGCTGTGGTATAGGCCAGCAGCTGTAGCTCTGATTGGACTCCTAGCCTAGGAACCTCCATATGCCACAGGTGTGGCCCTAAAAAAGGCCAAAAGATAAAAAAATAAATAAAGCAGACTCCAGAGAGCTCCCTGGCCCCTTCTTCCTTGTGAGAAGATGGCCAGCACCTTGATCTTGACTTCCAGCCTCCATAGCTGTGGGAAGTAAATGTCAGTTGTTGATAAGCCCTTCCATCTGAGGAATTCTGTTATAGTAGGCCGAATGGACTGGGACAGAGGGGTTTATTAGGTATAGTGATCAGCTTGGGCCTCATGAGAAGGAGACCTTTGATGGAGGAGATTGGATCAGCTCTCCAGGCCTGTCCTCCAGCATAGTAGCCGCTGGCCACGTGTGGCTACTGAGCACTGGAAACGTGGCATGTCCACACTAAGATGTGCTGCAAGTGTGAAATGCACAGCAGATTTCAATGACTTAGAATGAAAGAAAAGAATGTGAAATAGCTCATAGGTAAGTTTTGGTTTTATAAACCAAAAATTTATGTTGGTTACATAGCAAAACAATAATATTTGGATATATTGAGTTAAAGGAAATTAATTTCATCTTCTAAAAAACTTTTTAAAAATATGGCTATTAGAAGATTTAAATTTACATATGTGGAATGTCAGTTTAAAGTACATAGTGTGAAAATAGTTACATCTGAGACTGGCATTTGTGGCTAACGTTATGTGTCTGGTGGACACTGCCGTGCTAGGTGGGGCCTGCTAAACTGGGAGGGGCTGGAGAGAGGACTGGCATGGGTGGAACGCAGTGAGGGGGGTAGGGGGGCAGAGACTCCTAGGATTATGAGCAGAGAGATGACTTGGGGCTAGTGATATCCTGCTGGTCAGCTCTGGCTGCCATGACAGAGTAACACAGACTGGGCGGCTTAAACAACAGACTTTGAGGAGTTGCTGCTGTGGCGCTGCGGAAACAAATCCGACTAGTAACCATGAGGTTTCAGGTTCGATCCCTGGCCGCACTCAGTGGGTTATGGATCCAGCATTGCTGTGAGCAGTGGTGTAGGCCACAGGCACAGCTCGGATCCCACGTTGCTGTGGCTCTGGTGTAGGCTGGCAGCTGTAGCTCTGATTTGGCCCCTAGCCTGGGAATTTCCATATGACGTGGGTGCAGCCCTAAAAAGCAAAAAAAAAAAAAAAAAAAAGTTAGAAAATTAAAAAAAAAAATAAACAACAGACTTTCATTTTTTCTTGAAGTTCTGGAGACTGGAATTCCAAGATCAAGGTATCGGCAGGGATGGTTTCTGGTGAAACCGCTCTCCTTTGCATTTAGGGTCCGCATGCATGGTGGACCCTAAATTCCTATCCACAAATTCCTGGTGTCTCTTCCTCTTCTTATAAGGACACCACTCATCATGGCTCAGGGCCCCACTATTATCACCTGATTTAACCTTAAGTACCTCTAAAGGCCCCACCTCCAGATACAGTCACATTAGGGGTTAGGGCTTCAGTACATTTCCGGGAGAGGGGGGGACACATTCATCCTGCAGCTCACCCTCAGCAGCCATGTGACTGTTCTGCCATCGAGCATGGGGGCAGGTCACTTGCAGGCAGGACCCTCCTTGGCTCTTCTTCTTGTCTCCACTTTGGGCACACAGTCAGCCCCCAGACATTCTCCTTCCTGCACTTGTGGGCCCTGGACATCCCCCAGAATCTTCTAGGAAGCTCTCCATCGTGCTTCTTAAATGGGATAACCTTACCGACCCCTCTTGTGTGCACATGCTCGAAGCTCAGGACTCCATCTAACTCTCTTAACCACCCTGAGTGGGGAGTCCATCACCACACATAGTTTCTAGGTAGTGCTGAAAGAAATGCAGTGACGTGCCCATGGTTACACCGTGAGAGAGGCTGCGCTGAGACCCCTGGGCCCTAAGCCTGTGCTCTGGCCACTCACGTTGCAACATGGATGTCCTGGCCACTGGACATAACTTTCCACTCTTTGGAGCAGCAAGAGAGTCCAACTCTGACTTGTCAAGGACTGACCTTCCTCACCCCAAGGGGCTGGGAGGTGAGGTTGTCCTGGGTAAGCTCACAAGAGGTTGCTCATGGGCAGCAAACACCATGCTGACCGAGGCCCTGGGTCCTGGCTGGACGTAACTGGACCCATCCTTACTACCCTCCTCTGGCTTTCATCAGGTACCTGCTCAGTGCTTGGGGCACTTTACTTCATTATTGTGTTTTAACTTCAATTTATAGCTTAGAAAATTGAATCTCAGAGAGGCAGAGACCAGGTCACAAGACTAGTGAGACTCTTACCCAGTTGCTGGTCTGATCCGGTCTGTGTCTCTTCCCAGTGTCTGTGGCACCATCACTCCTCAGCTGGTGGTGTAAAGATCAGGCCAGTGACCTGGTGGTCAGGACATCTGGGTTCAAGTGACTTTTTACAAAAAGTTTTTTTTTTAGTTCCCTTATTGTATTTTGCATCTCTGCTTGCTTAAGTTTTACATTTTGTATTTCTTTGCTCAGTGTTTCCTGTAAGTTATCCATCTTTGCCTCCGGTTTATTTCCAATGTCTTGCATCATCTTCAGCATCATCAGTCTAAAGTCTTTTTCCTGGAGGCTGAAAATCTCTAGATCACTTAGCTGTTTTTCCTGGGTTTTTTCTTGCTCCCTTATCTGAGTTATAGTTCTCTGCCTTTTCATTTTTATGGGTTTTTGGTGTAGTCTCCTTTTTTTTTTTTTCAGACAATAGAGTTGTAGCCTCTCTTAATTCTGATGTCTGCCCCCCTTGTGGCTGAAGTTGGTACAGGGGCTTGCTGTAGGCTTTCTGATGGGAGAGACTGATGCCTGCCCACTGGAAAGTGGGGCTGACTCCTGTCCTTCTGGTGGGTGGGGCTTTGTCTCTGGGTGAGATTAGCGGTGACTGGGTGCCTGGGGAGTCTTTAGGCAGTCTGTTTACTGATGGGTGGGGCTGTCATCCCACCTGGATTGTTGTTTGGCCTGGGGCTTCTCAGTGCTGATGGGTGGGCCCAGATTTTCCCAAAATGGCCACCTTTAGAGGAAAACACGCTGATTCCCGAGAGCTTTGCCTTCAGTGTCCTTCCCCCACAACAAGCCACAGTCACCCCCTGTTTTCCCAGGAGATCCTCCAAGAACTGCAGTCAGGTTCAACCCAGATTCCTGTGGAGCCTCTGCTTTGCCCTGGGACCCAGTGCACATGAAAGCCTGCTTGCACCTTTCAAGAATGGGGTCTCCTTTTCCCCCAGTCCCGTGAAGCTCCTGCACACAAGCCCCACTGGCCTTTGATGCCAGGGCTCTTTCTCCCAGTGCTAGATCCCCAGGCATGGGGACCTGACGTGAGGCCCAGAACTCTCATTCCTGTAGGATACAGTTACTCTCCAGTCTATGGGCTTCCCACCAGGTGGGTATGGGGTTGCTTATATCGTGTAATCGCCCCCCCCACCTCTTTATATGGCCTCCTATTTGTCTTCTGGAGTAGGATATCTTTTTGAAAGTTTACAGTCCATTTGGCTAAAGGTTATTTGGCATTTGATTGTAATGTTTTTTTTTTTTTTTTTTCCCACTGTACAGCAAGGGGATCAAGTTATCCTTACATGTATACATTACAATTACATTTTTTCCCCCACCCTTTGTTCTGTTGCAACATGAGTATCTAGACATAGTTCTCAATGCTATTCAGCAGGATCTCCTTGTAAATCTATTCTAAGTTGTGTCTGATAAGCCCAAACTCCCGATCCCTCCCACTGTAATGTTTTTTTTATGAGAGGTGAGCTCCAGTCCTTTTCTTCTGCCATCTTAATCCCGACGGGATTCACAAAAAGTTTTTTTGAATTTAAATTGTAAATACACATAACAAAATTACCATCTTAATCATTTTTAAGTGTACAATTCAGTAGTGTTAAGTAGATTCACATTGTTGTACAACCAGTCACCACCACTATCCACATAGAACTCTTTAATCTCAAAAAACTGAAACTCCATACTCTTTAAACAATAACTCCCCATCTCCTCTCTCCCAACATCTGGCAACTATCCTTCTACTGTCTCTGTGAATTTGAGTGCCCCAGGTATTCCATATATTGTGGAATCATGTAATAATTTGCTTGTGTGTGTGTGTGAGAGAGAGAGAGAGAGAGACTAGCTTGCTAGGTTCATCCACATTGTAGCATGTGTCAGAATTTCCTGTGTTCTTAAGACTGAATAACATTCTGCTGCATGGTTGGACCACATTTTGTTTAGATGTCCATCTGTCGGTGGTGCTTGGTTGCTTCCACCTCTGGGCTGTTGTGAATAGTGTCATGATGAGCATGGTTGTGCACGAATTTCTTGGAGATCAGGTCACTTCTTTTAATTGATAAACGTGGGATAATAATAGCTGCTCTTCTGTCTACCTCCCGAGGATTATTTGGAGGATAAGATTGTGAGTGTGTGCTGAGTCCTCTGTGAGTATAAAGGACCGTCTAATGGGGGGAGGGGTCATTATAGTCCTTTCATCATCAACCTTGACTGGCAAGAGTCAGCTTTCACCAGGAGGAACCAAGCTGGGGTATTTTCCTTAATCCTAACCCTGGGAGGGACTTCATTTGGCAGAAGAGGAAACTGATCTGGATCCTAGTAAAGGGGTTGGCTTAGAGGGCATCCGACTCTATGCCGTTTCTGTTTATTTCCCGAATAGGATCAAGCAGGCAGAACTTGGCTCATTTCTAACCAAGGGACCTGTGGCTGGTGGTGGCCCCGCCGTTTTCTCCCAAAGGCTTGGCAGGGTTCCCACATTCCACCCAGTCGTGATGGGCCACCTTGTGGGAGCCCCTGGAGGGCTGGGCAGCCTTTCCCCACTTCCCTGCCTTGTCCAGTGCCTTGGCTTCCAGGAGGCGCCACAGGCCATGTCCTGAGGGTCATTTGGAACCTCTCCTGTCCCCAGGCTCTGCTCCATGCCCAGAGCTGGCCCGCCGCCCTGTGGGAACATGACTGTGGTTTCCGCTGAACCTCCAGTGGTTTTTCCGAGGGCTCTGTCACCACTCCTCCCTCATCCTGGGTCTCAGCACTGTGCTCATCCTACTCCTGGAAGACTGCTGCCTACAGATGCTCCAGCATTAGAACTTCATCCTGGAACAGTTCATTATTGCCTTGCTGGGACCTGGCATGCAGCCTCCACTTGGCAGTTTCTCCTTGGGGGCCAAAGTCCGAGGTTCACCCCTCTTGTAGCACATACATTTTGCTGTCTTTCCACTCATCTCCCATACTGGGCTGTGAACTTCCTGGGGCAGAGGTGGTGTCCCCAGGTGCCCAGCAGTACTCTGGGACAGAGCACAGGTTCAGTGAATGTTTGCTGTGGGAATGCACTTCTCCTTTACTAGATTGTACTCTCCAGGGCAGGGCCCATGAGTCAGGAATCACCTTCACTTCCTTCTCCATCCCCCGCATCCGGCGTAGTGCCTGGTACACAGCCAGGGCCCAGGAAATGATTGACTGAGTAGATGAATACATGAATGAATCATGAAGCCGGAAGCTCTGTGCATTTGCACAGGCTGGGTGGGACTGGGCAGGGCTGCAGCCTGGATCTTGCTGCCACATCCTCAGATGTTGTGTCTGAGGACAGACAGTGGGTCACGGGCTGTATGGGTGGCGCTGAGGTGGGGGAGCCCTTAGGTGGGAGAAGGCGTGCAGCTTCTGCTAATCATAGCTCTGCCTGCCCTGGCTCCGTGCTCTCTGCAACTGCTGGAGCTGGCACAGAGTGTGGCTGTGGCTGTGAACCTTCTTTAAGTCTTACCTTCCTGCTTAAATGCCCTGAAAGTCTAAAATTCCTAGTCTTCCACAATGTTATCCAAATCTGTGTTTCAGCATTTCTTTCCCTCTTCCAACTCTTTTCTTCAAACAAGCTAAACAGACCACTGGCTGTTCTCCATGTGTCTGGCTTGTTTCCTGGCAGCATACCAGAATTTACTGCCCGGACCCTGGGCTTCTTGAATGGGCTGTAGAGCCCAGGTCACCTGCCCAGTCGTGGCTCACGGGTGGCCAGCAGAACGGACCATCCACCTCAGGGCCTGTAGCTTTGCTCTGAATTCTGAGGTCCATGCCGGCCCTTCTCCATCTGCCAAGGGTCAGCAGAACAGCTTCTTGGCAGGGGTTTCTACTTCTTAATCTATTTTCACAACCTGTGATTGAACCCTGTGCAATGAGGGCCTCAGAATTTAGTGGCCTCTTTTAATTCTCTATTATTGATGAAAATTTTTGGTCTGGAAAGAAAAGCTGGCTTTGGGATTGATTTTCATCCGTTTAATTCATCTTCGGTATTGATCGGTACATATGTTAGGGGGAAGGACAACATCTGGGCTGTTCCAGCTGGATAGGGAGTGTTCTTACAGTGTCTGTGTGCAGGGGCAGTTGTGGGACTTCTGTCCCCTTCTCGCATGTCCCACTTTCTGCGTTGTACAGCAGTCCTTCCCAAGCTGGTCTCCTCCCCCCATTTGTCTGTGGGTCCTAGTGGGCAGGCTGTGCCTCTGAATTACCCTTCTAACCCCTCCCAGACCCAACGCAGTACCTAGCACGTAGCTGACTCTCAGCCAGCACGTGTTAAGCACATTTGTTTAAACGCAGCCTCCAGAGTTCCTGACAGCCCTTAGGTTCTCCTCATCAGGAGGGAATCCCAACACTCAGATCATGCAGGCATGCGCGAGTTCCGTAGGGACTGGGATTCTGGGGAAGGTACCGGATATCAATCACACAAGCTGATGAATGATTACCCTTCTTACGAAAATACCAACAGGACCCTGACTCACAGTGCGCCAGTCACAGCGCATGGCGGCAACTCCAGCAGATGGGTCCAGGCACAATTCATGTGTCTGGCCACAGCCATCCCGCCTCTGACTACCAGCATCCCTCCCACACCACCCTGATACCCACATGCATCGCCTGGTAGGTAGGGACCACTGTCCCTGTGCCCAGAGTCCTGGGGGCAGAGTGGAGGTCTGGGCGGGATTTAGGGTTCTCTGCCTCCTCTCTCCACTCTGCACTGGGCTCTTGGCTCCACCAGCCCACCTTGTATCTCAGGGCGCACCTTAGGCAAGTCCCATGACCTCTCTCTGAGCTTCCAGCCCCCCCTTGTGAAAGTGGCTGTTGAGATTGGTCCCTGCCTCTGTGGTGGGACCAATCACCTCCCTGCGAGGAGGTGGTGCACGTGCCAGGCCGGCACTGGTTGTAAAGGGTACTTGTCATCACTGATGTCAGTTAACTGGGTGTTGGAGGATTAAGTGGAGGCATGGCCACCATGGAGAGCTCGTGGCTTCTAGGGAAACAGATTTTTGGGTTCAAACAACTAACTCACAAACTGACTTTCAGACACAGTGTGTTAAAAAATGAAGTGCTTTCTTTGTATTCATTTTGGCAATGTGTTTCTGTCTTAATCTTCTACTACATTTCCAGCTGTCTGGAGAAATGTTACATCTAGTCTGACTTTCTTGGTATGATGCCTATGTTAGGAAAGAAGTGTGAACACCCTGTGGTGTCACAGAGAGGGCGTTCATGTGTTTCATTGTCTGGTGGAAAGGGTGTTTGGCTACCTAACATTTCCTTTTTGTATCCACACCCTGACCTTGGGCCTTGTGTTAGTCAGCTAGGACTGAATAACAAAGTACCACAGTCTGGCTTCAAGGACAGATGTTTGTTTTCTCAGTTTTGGAGTCTAGAAGTTCAAGATCAAGGTTGGTTTCTCCTGAGGCCTCTCTCCTGGGCTTGTAGATGGCTGTCTTCTCTCTCTGTGTGTCTGTATCCTAATCTCCTAATCCTTCTTGTGAGGACACCAGTCATATGGGATTAGGGCCCACTCACATGATCTCATTTAACCTTAATCACCTCCTTAAAGACCCCGTCACCCCCAGTCCAGTGCTTGGTGTTAGGAACTTCGGCATCTGAATTGGGGCGTGTGACACAATTTAGCCCATACAGCAGGGCTTATCTTTGTCTTTATTAGTATTCCTTCCATACCTCCAAGGCCCTAACTACTGACCCATGGACTCTTAAGGCAGCTGGACCTACCGCCTGAGAACAGGCACCCAGTCTCTCTATGGTGTCCAGCCAGGACCCAATGTGGAGAACATGGACATGGGTTTTCATGCACACACTTTTGCTTGTACACGATCCAATGTGTGAGATGAACTTGCCAGGGAGAGGTGGGCACCCCTGCGTCACTCAGGCCTCAGTGCTGTGCTCTCGTCATAGCTGTGCCCCTGCATGCCAGTGACTGTCGAGCTTCTTGAGATGGCTCCCATGACTGGTTGGTTGATGCATTTACTCACTTTTTGGATGTCTTTGCCCTCCACATGCTCTTAGTCTAGTAGGTTCATCAGGAGAAACTAGAGGCAGTGGGCAGAAAGGCGGAAGGTTTCTTTCCATCTTGGTCCTTGGGAGGTCTTGGGCAAGCCACTTTGTCACTGGTTGCCAACCCATAAAACAGGGGTCTTTCCTCTGAGCGTCATGCAAGGATGGCAAGAAGATCAAATGGAGTCACGTGCATGAACATGTTTTGTAAACTGGAAAGTGCTGTATGAATGTGAGGAACCATTGTGTTCCCACCATTTATCCTGAGCTCCTGCTGTGTTTTCCCTTTGGGGTCTAGCAGTGAGGTGCTGCCCTGTTTAGGATGGGACTGGCTTAGAGAGCAGCCGGGAGGGGAACCTCTTCACTCCATCACCTGTTTTTATTTTTGTTTTATGACCATCACCACCACCCCAACTTGCCATTCTCTGATCTTCTAGCCCTCCCAGAAAGAGGTCCTAAATCCTCATAATTGTCTGTTATATATATGTGAAATCTAGCAAAACCATTCCTTTACAGTCATTGAGGAAATTAAAAAAAAAAAAATTCTCCGAGTGTACTGGTATAATCCCAGCCCCATATATTATTTAAATCTCTTCTTGGGGGTTACGAGGTGTGGACTGATAACACCCATATTCTATGGAAGTGTAAACCAAGACACAGTGAATGTATGAGTGGATGACAGTAGTGGGGCCTGTGGGAGACCCCCCCACACCCCAGGCTGGGAACTCTTGCACTCCAGCACTGTGCTGTCTATCGTCTTTCCACTTCTCCACATTCGTGTTGCCAGGACTCCCATTTCCAGTGCCTGGAAGCTGGAGCTGAGGGACCTAGAGGAATCCAGGGGGAAAGAAGGGTTTGAATTAATTCAGGACCTGACTCAGAAGATCCTTTTGGGAAACACCTGCAGAAGACTGAAAGTCTCGCTTGCGTTTTAATAATCATAGAGGGAGTATCAAGGCCCTTCTGAAGGGATTCAGATTCCCATGGTTGACTCAGGATGGTGTTTCCTAGAGAGGTCAGCCTGCCACTGAGCCTGGGCTCCTCCCTCCGTACATCCTCTTCCAGGAAATTCACGGCGCACAGCAGCACATTAAAGGCTTGGGGAGGTTTTGCAGTAAAGAAATCCTGATCCTGGAACCCCAGCTGCTCCCCTTTGTTTTGTCTCCTCATTGATACCCTCAGAACACTTTTTGGGAAGTGGCTTTGGGGTATCTCCTTTACATCTAGTGCAGGGCAGGGGAGCCTGTGCTTGGGGCCTGGGGCCCACGTGTACCTGTCAAGAGAGTCATCTTGGGCAGTGGAGAAGGAGAAAGAACTGTAAGGCAGCCATCTGACCTGAATCCTATGTGAACCTGAGGCTCTGCCTGTCAAAACCAGCTCCAGCAGGACTTGGGGCACCTTGCTGAAGAGATGCTGTAGGTGGAATCTAGAACAGCTGCGGCTTGTGGGGCTGCTGCTTCTGCTTCAGTCAGAGAAGAAACCAGGGTACCTGTCAAGGTCGAGGGGCAGAGCAAGTTTCCTCTAAAGGCAGAGTTCTCTGGCGATTTTTTCAGGTAAGAGAGGAGCATGATCTTGCCTCATGAAAGTTGGTGGGACCTCTACTCTTCATCCCATTAGGAAGGAAACCTAGAACCATTTTTATTTATCGAGGAGCCACAGTTGCTGGCAAAGACTGTGTGGGGCGAGTGGGATGACCGCTGCGCTGGAGAAACTAGCCAGGGCAAAGACCGTGGTATTGGTTTCTGCCCTGCTGATGGAGGAGAGGAGACCAACATGCAAGGATGGTGACTGCTGTGAAGTCAGCCGTGATTAGGGACAGATGGAGCTTTTCAAGGACTGCTCCCTTGAAAAGTGGCAGCCTGGGGTGGGTGACATGTGAGAGACTCTAGGCATGAGCAGAAATTAGTATAAAAGTAGAGGAATTGCTGCCTCTTTGATGCCTTTTCTGAAGGAAAAAGTCAGTTATTACCAGTGTGGTGGGCACCCAGGGATCCAATGCAAAGAGTAGTGCTTCTTGCCAGCACATAAATGTGTGTGTGTGTGTGTGTGTGTGTACATGCGTGCGCGTGTGCAGTGGGACAACAAGGGATGCAGGGCCCCACACTAGCCAGATGTGGGCTGTCAGCTGATGGTGGCCCATGTGGCTTGGTGACTTAACCCAAGAGAAGTTTACTTCTTGCTTGTGGAATGGTTGGTTCATCCACGTTGTAGTATGTGTCAGGGTTTCCTTCTTTGTAAAGGCAGGGCTGAATGATACTCATTGTACCTCGGTTTTTGTGTGTGTAAGGATCAAAGGGCAGTGTATGAGAAAGTGGTATGTAAATTCTAAAGTCTGTGCACATGTTTCAGCAGAAGAACTCTTCACGGGATTGGCCTCGTTAGCAGGCATGGATTGTGGGGTTAGGGGCTGACTTGAGCTGGGCCCAAGAAGTAGCAAGGAACAGAGGGAGGACATGCAGAAGGCCACACCTCCAACACCATGGTTTCATTTAGCAACAAAGAGACATCCCTGGCATTGTCATCCCTACTGGATACATGTTGAAACTGAGGCTCAGAAAGGTTAAGCCATGTTTCTAACGTTCTGGAGCCAATAAATAGGTAGAACTGTGGGTAGAATGCTGATCATCGTCAGCCCAGTGCACTGCAACTTGTGCACAAAAACAAGATTTATGTTTATATGGGACAAAAAAATGTCAGTGTCTTCCTGAAGATTCCATAGAAATGGTAGGAAGCAAAGAAATTGAGCAGAAGAAGTCTGTGTACAATAAGCAGATACTAAGTCTGGTTTTTGGTGAGGAACCGGAGACAGAGGACTGTTCGGGATGCCATGGGCAGAAGGTGAGAAGCTGAGAGCTACAGACCAGAACAGCTACTGCCTGCTGAAGAATCCACTGGAAGGACACTTCAGTGGGAAATACAGGGCACCCTTACAGCAGAGAAAGCCAAGGATGCACATGGGGGTTTCCATGCAGTCGGCAAGAGGGTACCTCAGAGAGTGGGAGAAAACATGGGGTCAAGATGGCAGGGACCTCAGAGAATATGAGGGCCCACTTCATTGTTGCTTTATAGTTGGAGAAACTGAAGCTTGAAGATGACATACCCAAGAACCCAGGTCCGCCCCAAATTCAGTGCTCAGCTGTGACAGGTTGCCATGTTTATTGGGCACCTATTATGTGCTTAGTTGCTAGGGAATGTATACTAAAACTTACCATATGTTTTAGGATAGCTGCCATGTAATATGGTGGGAGTCAGAATGAGTGCTCTTGGAATTCAATGGAAGCAAGTCCAGGTTCAAGGGTGATACCAGGAATAACTCAATGGGGAAGGTGGGACTTGAACTGGGCTTCGAGAGAAAGGTGAAATTCAGGTGGAATGTGAGAAAGGAGGCGGTCGTTCACAAGCCAGAAAGGAATAAAAAGGCTCCCACTAGCTGCAGACAGGAAAGGAGGATGTCAGCTGTGATGGTTTCTGAGACTAAAAGGGACAGGCTCAGATGGAAGCTGTAGAGAAACGTTCTCTGGCAAAGGTTTCCTTATGAACTGTCTGGGGACAAAGCAAAGAGGAAGAGAGCCAGTGACATCAGGCTTGCACTCACAGAGTCTCAGGAACAGTATTTGTGTTTACAGGCATTTATCTAATGTGTATTAGGGAAAGAATCCTGCAGCTACCATGCCAAAGCTGTGATTGCCTAGGATGACACAAAATTTATTAAGTAAAAATGCAAGTAGAGGTAAAGAAAAAAATGTAGACAAGGCAGCACATGGTGTGGCTGATAGGGTGCATGTCAAGTCATGGTGCCCAAGTGGCTGGGAAACACTGAGTCAAAAGGATAAAGTCACGTTGGGCAGAGAGTTGGGTAAAATGATGAGAACATTGCATAGTGGAGTACATCAAGACATTTGAGGATGATGTGATTTTAAAAACCCTCAGGAAGTTCTTTCTAAAGATTAAATGAGGTGATAACTTCCTGTCTCGGTTCCTAGTGAGAAGGAAACCCCTTCTGTAACTGTAGTTAGGAAAAATCCAGCTCTGTAATATCCCCATGTTTCTGTCTTTGCCATGGGTGCTGGGAAACTGCTAGCTAAGTTCTACACTCCAATTATGTTCATTCCCTTGAGTCTAGCTTTTAAAAGAAAGTTATAATTATTCCTCCTTCCGCATCTACATCCCCATTTAGCATGTCTCTTGTCTTTATATTTATGATAATTATTTTTGTTTTATGCTGTGTCATATTCTTTTAGCAAGTAAGAAATATTTTTAAGTCTTTCCGAGACTTTATTACAGGAATAACAAAGAATATAGTATGTACAGTATGCTTTCTGACACTAACCATTGAGATCTTTGTTACCCGTCCCCTTTCCCGTTCTGCTTTGTCCTTAACTCTACTTACACTGAAATTTAGGGCTCAGTTTTATGCCCGATGACAATAGGAATCCTTAGTCTAAAGTACACAGATCCATAGATCTTGTGGGGTTTATATTCTTTCTTAAGTTATTTTATTATTTTTGTGCCTTCTTGTGATCTGTATTTTTGGAAGTGGAAGAAATGTAAGTACCTGGAGAAAAAGGGTATGGAAGGATGGAGGATGCAAGTATTTGAAATACAGAAGGAGGTTTGATAGACATTCATGTGTATTTCTTAAGATAGCAGAAAATGAAATGTTTAAAGAGGTAACAGTTGAGAACAAATCATGACAGTTCTTGCAAAATATTTTTGACCAAGTAATTAATTTTCTTCCTACAAATTTTTACACTTCCTTTCCTGAAAGGTAGAGGGTTTCCCCCTTTAGCATGATGAGAGATTAGGACCTGTGAGATCAGAAGACAGTAGGCCACCACCACAGCAGGTGGGAGAGTAAGATTGATAATGGCCAACTCATTTGTTAGCAGCATGTCTCGACCTAAGGCAGAGATGAACAAGGATCAAAAGGGAAGCTTTAACTTTTTTTCCTAGTCTGCAGATTAACAGGAGGGAATGTGTCTCAGAGAGTAGGTGGGGCTGTGGTTGGAATGCTGGGAAGAGAGGAAATGCATTGAAGATGAAGGAAACCATTTATTTGAAAAGAAATGCGAAACAGGGCCGAGCAGAGAAAGAGATTGGAGGACTTGAAGAGGCTGGATAGGGAAGTGAAGTGTGAAGGAGATCTAACCCCAAACACAGTGTAAATGGAAGGGTTGATGGGCGTCGATATAAAAGGGAACTTTAGAAGGTTGAGTGAAATTGAGGGTTGGAGCCAGGCACTCAGACCCGATGGCAAGTTCAGAAGATTTTAAGGGAAATTATTAGCTCAAGAAAGAAGTTTGGAGAGAAAGCAATGCAGTCACCAATCTCTAATTGAAAAAGAATAGAGACATCAGGTAAGTCCAAATGTCTGGCAGAACAGCCACTAAGGGGGAGAGTCAATGAGAGGTGATTAGTGAGTGTCTGTGGCCAGATCCACGTTGCAGTTGGAGACTGCAGCGGGGTGGGGAGTGTTCCAAAAATGTGCACTGAGCCAAGTGTCTTTGTGGATGTTCCTGGCATGGCCCCTAACACATTTATTTGAATTTGACTCTTACTCCCTACCCTATCCTGGCCCAGCTTGCTGTATGCTATGCACATGGTAGGTGTTTCTGATAGTTAGGCTAATGTTGAATGTTGTAATAGATAGAGGCCGGAGTGTCAGTAGCTTAACAAGATTGAGATTTATTTTTTTGTCCATGTAGGAGTACAGTGGGGTAATTTATGGATGGCCTTCCATGTGGTGATTCAAGAACCCAGACTACTCTTATCTTCCACCTTCAGAGGTGCTAGAATCCATCACTGCTAGCCATGGGTAAAGAAGACAGACAACTGCACATGGGAGCATTTTATGCCAGACCTGAAAGGGAGGCTCACCTCCCCTCACTCCCATTGGCTAGAACTCAGTCACATGACCACACTGATTGCTAAGCAGGCTGGGAAATGCAGTCTGACAGTGTGCCCAAGAAGAAAGAGGGAGCTGTTTTGGTAAACACATAGCTGTCCATGTCATAGTATTGAAAAAAAAGGTTTGTTCCATAAAATATATGATACTCAAACTTTAAGAGTAGGTGTCATTAGAGGAAAATTATATTTATTACTGTGGGATGCTTTGCTCTTTTGAAGGACTCAGCAAAATTATCTTAAAAGGAATTCTCCATCTTAGTGCATTTAATCAGTTGCTTGATTATCATTTTGGTTGTGTCCCATGCTGTACCAAGCACATAGAGGAGATGGTGTTGATGAAATGACTCCTGACTCACGAAGCTGGAGATCTTGGTTTCTGCACATGTGATTTAAAAATTCTTGCTGGGGGACTGAGGGAAAGGGGGATTATGTGAAGGAACGTAGAAATCAAGGCATTAGCCTCATTGGAGATCTGATTCCTGTGCCTGCAAACATTTGGCTTATAGATCACATGTTCGCCCCCTGGGTCTCAAGAAGCGTAGCAGCTTGTCCTCACCCTCTGGCCTTGGCTCCCCAGATTTCCTGGGGTGCCATAGTTGGTGTTGCTTCTGTAACCCACATCCCAGCTGGTGGCAGGCACCTCGCCTGCCCTCAGCAGAGTGCCTTTCCATCCAGAAGACCCCATCCAGTTGAGCCTGGGCAGGGGTGATTGAGGATGCAGGTGGGCCCAGTGCAGACACCTCCGGATCGGCTCTAACTTGCTGTCTGCTGTCAGGTCTGGTTCCTCTCAGCATCCTGGTTATCCCAGCCTGTATATGTCATGAGATTGTGTGTTTTCAGATTGCTTTCCTCTGGATGTATTAGCCCGTTGCTGTCCTGGTTTCACCCCGTTACAGGGTGGAGTGCCGCTGAGGGACACAAGCCAGGAAGCTAAGGGCAGCAGCATCTAATGCTGGCTGTGTCCTTGCCTGACCCATGCTCACCGACTCAGACTCATTTTAATGGCCTCGGGTTAGGTCCTTGCTCCTCGGCCGACAGCTGTCCTCCCACCTTCTCTCTTCTGCCCAGCCCCCATCATTCTTCTCAGTCTGCGGGCCAAGGAGGTTGAATGTGCCCACTCTGACCTCTGCTACCTGCTCCTCGAAAGAGGGGACTGTGCATTTAATCCTCCTTCCTCCTCTGTCCTCTCTCAGCACCCTGGACAGGCCCCTTACACCCTAACCTTGTGAGGAGTGTTTCCATCTCCTGATTGGGGTTGGAGTTCTCCAGGCACGACAGTTTTTCAGGTTGGTTGAATGAGTGAATGGGATGAGTGGATCTACACAGAGGGCAAGTGAGGAGAGGCTCCTCTTTACCTACCCAGACCTGGGGGTGGCCCAGATGGGATTGTCAGATTGTGGCTCCTAGTCACATTTTTACTGGTTCAGAATTTTAAAAACAGGCTCCCCAGGTGGACTCCTATTCTGCTTTATTCTCAACAAAGAGTCTTCATCATCCATGATTTGAACATGCTGCTATAACCCACCTGTTGCAACTATGACCCTCTAGTTCCTGGAGGCTGGCTATTTGTACCCCTTCCCTTAGGAGGCCATTGCAGTCAGAACGAAGCTTTGGACCTGCCTCCAAACCTCAGTTGGAGATCTGGGGTGGGTTTTCTCCTCTTTGAGTTATTATTTCCATATCTGTAAAATGGGTACAATCATTCTTACCATTCAGAGTTGTTTATTTTATTTTATTTTATTTTTATTTTTAAAATTATTTTATTTTTTTTACCAGTAACTGCAATCTTTTTTTAAAATTGTTATTTCCCCAATACAATTTTTTTCTACTGTACAACATGATGACCCAGTTACACATACATGTACACATTCCATTTTCTCACATTATCATGCTCCATCATAAGTGACCAGACATAGTTCCCAGTGCTACACAGCAGGATCTCATTGCTAATCCATTCCAAAGGCAATAGTTTGCATCTATTAACCTCAAGCTCCCAATCCACCCCACTCCCTCCCCCTTGGCAACCACAAGTATATTCTCCAAGTCCATGATTTTCTTTTCTTTGGAAAATTTCATTTGTGCCATATATTAGATTCCATGGAATTAGTTTTTAAATGCTTCTTTTGATTACTCGAGACTTGTTCTCTGCTCCATCCTTAGGGCCCAGTGCATGGCGCAATAAGTATTTATTGAATGATTTGCTAGAGAAACACCAAACTGAGCACAGAGTAGGTAGATCGTGGATAGTGGTAGGTCCCACTGCTTCTGTCTCCCCCTCCTAGAATGTGAGTCCCTTTGAGAGCAGAACATGTGACCCCCTCTTCATCATCGCTTTGTAACCTCTTCAGTCTTTTGTAATGGAGAAGAAAACCAAACCAGCCAAACAAACAAAAAACCCCCCCAAGCAAGCCAATACTCATACAGAAGCAATCCCCTGGGCACTGGAAAATCCAGGACAAGCACTTTGCACCTCTGTCCCTTGTAGAGCATCATGCCCAGGTCTGGCACCAAGGAGGCCCACAGACCTACGGAGGAAGCAGGAGGTCTAGACACAGGCATTCTCTGGGGAAGGTCTGTAGTAGAGGCACTGAGGAAGGGTATGGGGGTGTGGGGGGTAGTTGGGGGCTGGCGACTTCCCATAGCTGTCCCTCCAAAGCCTTGCTCTCAGCCACCACTGCCCAAAGCCATTTGGAACCTGAGTGATCACCCTTACCTTTGGGTGAAAGCCAGCTGCCACCCCCAGCCCTCACAGACCTGCACAGAAGGGTGGAGTCTGCTTGGGGTTTTTCTCCTTAATTGCCTTTTGCCACTGTCCCCAAGCTCTGAGCTCACCCTGGGGCTGGTGGTGACCAGGTGGAATGGCAGCCACCATTTCATAGCATTCCATACCATAGGTGAAGTGGTAACGCTAGGTAAGCACTTATGTCAGAATGATCTTATTTTTTAAAATGAATTTTTTTCCCCCGAATCAATTTAAATCGGAGTCTTGTTATCTGCACCTGGCACTGTCTGAAAGGGGATTCCTGAGTTGGGGGATAAATCGGACTAGGGAGACATTTCGTAAAGTGCTTAAGACCCATGTATCATCCACAGTGACTCTACAATAGCTTAATAAAGTGCCACTGTGTGCATTACCTCATTTAATCGTTACCGCGCTCTGATCCGTGTTGCGGGTGGGATCGCACAGCTGGTTGGAGGGGGAGGGCCTTGGACCCCTGGCCTCGCTGGTGGGTTGGAGTGCGGGCGGGAGTGGAGATGCGGAAGGGGCAGCGGACTGAGCCTCCGCACACAGTACGGGTCCGCGGTCCCTGGTCCCCGACGGCCCCTCCTCCCAGGCTGGCAGAGGCAGCCGAAAGCCTGGAAGAGGAGCGGTGTTTCTCTTGCGCGCAGAGCCGGCTTTGTAAACAAACACTGGGGCGGGCGCGGCCGCCCGCGCAGCAGATGGCTCCGCAGCTGCCCGCCCGGGCGGTCCCTCCCTTTTGCTGCGACGCGGATGCGCGGGGCCAGTGGCGCCGCCCAGTGCCCAAGGCCCAAGGGACACCGTCCCATGTCCTCCCGTGAAGCTTGTGCCGGGGGTGGGGGCGTGGGATGCCAGTCTGTTATTTTGTTTATTCAACAAAGATCTACAGTATAATATGCAAGGACCAAACTGTTCTCTGCCTTTACGACATTGAAGGGAGAGGGAGTAGATAGGTCATTGCCGGTCAGCATGGAGAGGACCATATTGGGAGAGGGACATTGTGTGAGGCCAGAGAACACTAAACCCCAATTGATGGTTCCAGGAAGGCTGCCTGGAGGAGGTGCTATGGGACTGAGGCAATGAGCAGCAGTTAGGCAAAGTGGGAGGAGGATAGGAAGAACTTTTCCAGATGGAGGTAAAGAGAGCTTTCTGGACATTTGAAAGGAGAGTCTTAAGAGGAGGAATTAGCTTGAGAGGAGATGGACTTGTGCCAGACAGCAGTAGGGAGCCATGAAGGGTTTAATACCCAGGGTGAGACCCTTCTGGGTCTGGTTCTTACCCTTAAAATGATGTGATCCAGAAAAGAAAATCATGGACTTGGAAAATAGACTTGTGGCTGCCTGATGGGAGAGGGAGGGGGTGGGAGGGATCGGGAGCTTGGGCTTATCAGATGCAACTTAGAATAGATTTACAGGGAGATCCTGCTGAGCAGCATTGAGAACTATGTCTAGATACTCATATTGCAACAGAGCAAAGGGTGGGGGAAAAATGTATACATGTAAGGATAACTTGATCCCTTTGCTGTAGAGTGGGAAAAAAAAATAAGAAATAAATAAAAATAAAATGATGTGATCCAAAAGGTCATTCCCGAACAAGGCTGGCCCTGGAGTGTCCAATAAAAAACAAGTTCCAAGCCATACCCTAGATCCTTCCAGTTAGAGCTTTCTGGGTGGGCTCTGGAATCTGTATTTTTAGCAGTCTCTCCTGGTGACTCCTGGTCGAAGCTTGAAGTCCAGTGGTCTGAGGAGATGGCAGACATGGGGTGAGTAACCACACTGTTAGATGAGGGTGAGCTGTAGGTGACCTGTGGGCAGAGTTCTGATTGTCCGGGTGTTCAGCACCTGAAGTAGATCACAGAGCAAATGGTGTCTGTTCCTGGACAGTATCACAACTGGGCCAGAGCTATGGATGGAATAGGCAGAAGTATCAGGTTGGGGCCCCAGCTCTCTCTCTGGGCCTCTGCTTCATGAGCAGTAAAATGGGAGAGTTCCCTGGTGGATCGACAGGTTAAGGATCCAGTGTTGTCTCTGCTGTGGCTCAGGTCTCTGCTGTGGCATGGGTCCGATCCCTGGTTCCAGACCTTCTGCATGCTTCTCCCCCAAAAAAGTCCCAACAAGCAGAAAAATGGGAATGATGATAGTGGCTTGATGGGAGTATTGGTGAGGATCCAGTGTGGTAAATTAGCCCAAGGGGCTGGACCACAGAGGATGCTCTGAGTACGTGGGCAAACCTTGGCTTATTGTCAGCTTTGCCAGTTGTTCTCAGACTCTGGTCCACATCTGACCACCTGCAGGAGTTTTGACATATGCCGGACCCTGCCCTGAGATTCTGAGCCAGCAGAAGGACAGGCCTTTAGAGGCTCCATAGACGATCCTGATACCCACAAAAGTTCAAGAACACTGAGCATGCTGTCATTCATTGAAGGAGTTCGCTGAGCTCTTTCTTCAGTGTCGGTGCCTTAGGTCCACTCAGTGAGAGTGGTAGCAGAAGTCACTGACTGGGAGCACCAGGAAAGCATGAATGGCTGGAACCTGGAAATCGTACTAAGTCTCACTGTCTCACCATTTCTGGGTACTGAGTAAGAAATAGCTCTGTGTGGTGGTTCTGGGCCTAACTCCTGGCTCTGCTGCATACTGGGTGTGTAACCCTGCATGGATTATTTAACTTTCCCATCTTTAAATAAGTATAAATGTCCTAAGGTTTTATTGTAATTAAATGAAATGATGCACACCAAGTACCTAGATCAGGGCCTGACGTTGTATAAATATCTGCAGAGTAAATAACCAAATGAGAGTTGATTATCATTTAATTTTACTATTTTTGGCAAAAATTCTTATCTTGCCCAGTTCCCCCAAATCCATCCTCTTCTTTCTAGGCACATGGCTGGCTACTCAGCTAGACTACATTTCCCAGCCACTCATGGGCATAGTGTGGCCATAAGGCCAGGTTCTTATCATGAACTCTGAACACAAGTGATGCTTGCAACTTTCACATGTGGGCTTTCCACCCTTCCTGTCCACTGGCTGGGAAGACAGCAAGTTCGGCCACCTTGGAAGTCATGGAGTGGAAGGGCACAGCTGACCCAGGAGACTGTATCTTGATAGGACGACCTCTTTTTTAAAATTTTTTTAAAATAAAAAACATTTTAAGCATGTAATTCAGTGGCTTACCACTGATTCTAGAACATTTTCATCACCCCCCAAAGAAACCCTGTCCTCATCAGCGGTCACTCCCCTTTGTTCCTCCACTCCCAGCCCCTGACAACCACTAATCTACTTTCTGTCTCTATGGATCTGCCTGTTATGGACATTTCACATAAAAGGAATCAGAAGTTCCCACCCTGGCTCAGTGGTTAATGAATCTGACTAGGAGCCATGAGGTTGTGGGTTTGATCCCTGGCCTTGCTCAGTAGGTTAAGGATCCAGCATTGCTGTGAGCTGTGGGGTAGGTTGCAGATGCAGTTCGGATGCCATGTTGCTGTGGCTGTGGTGTCAGCCGGCGGCTACAGCTCTGATTAGACCCCTAGCCTGGGAACCTCCATATGCTGCAGGTGTGGCCCTAAAAAGACAAAAGACAATAAATAAATAGAAATAAAATTAATTAATTAAATAAAAAAATAAAAGGAATCAGACAATACATGGTCTCTTATGAATGACTTCTTTCACTTAACATAATGTTTTCAAAGTTTTATCCATGTTGCAGCATTTGCTAGTACTTCGTGTTTTTTTTTTATGGCTAATAGTAGTTCGTTGCATGTGTGCATACTACGTTTTGTTTATCCATTCATTAATTGGTGGACATTTGGGTTGTTTCCACTTTTTTGGCCATTAAGAATAATGCTGCTTGGGGAGTTCCCATCGTGGCTCAATGGTTAGCGAACCTGACTAGGAACCATGAGATTTCGGGTTCAATCCCTGGCCTCGATCAGTGGGTTAAGGATTCAGCATTGCTGTGAGCTTTGGTGTAGGTTGCAAGACGAAGCTTGGATCCCGTGTTGCTGTGGCTATGGTGTAGGCTGGTGGCTACTGTTCCGATTGGACCCCTTGCCTGGGAACCTCCATGTGCCGAGGGTGTGGCCCTAAAAGACAAAAAGACTAAAAAAATAAAAATAAAAAAATAATGCCGCTGTGAACATTCTGTGCGAGTTTTTGTGTGGACATGTGTTTTCAGTCCTCTATGGTACAGAACTAGGAATGGAATCGTTGGGTCACATGTAACTCTAGGTTTAACTTTTCCAGAACTTCCAGACTGTTTTCCAAAGAGGCAACAGCACTTTACATTCTGATAGAACCTCTTGGAACAGAGCTGCCTACACACATGTATTATCACATACAAGAGAAGGCAAATCCTATTTCATTGGAGCCCTTGCCTTTTGGTATGTGTATTTTTTTTTTTAGGGCCACACTCTCAGCATATGGAGGTTCCCAGGCTAGGAGTCAAATGGGAGCTTTAGTTGCCAGCCTACACCACAGCCACAACAACATGGGATCTGAGCCACATCTGTGACCTACACCACAGCTTACGGCAACACCGGATCCTAACCCACTGAGTGAGGCCAGGGATTGAACCCGAGTCCTCATGGATACTAGTTGGGTTCGTTACCACTGAACCACAAATGGGAACTCCAGTCCTTGCCTTTTGGGATGTCTTTGCTACATCAGCTCCTCTGTCACCCTCATATACCACCCTACTGAATTTTCCTACCAGTGGGAATAAAAGGACCAGAGCAACATGTTTGGTCTGGTATGAAACCTACATATATGGAATGGTCTTGCATGGTCTCCACAATCCATGCATCCATTCGTCTATTCATCCATCAAAAATTTGTGAGCTCTGATGATTTGCCAAACATTATGAACCAGGGTCCCAGCCTTCAGAGATCTTACAGTTTGGCTAGAAAGCCAGGCAGTTTGACCACTGGGATAGATTCAGGGCTTGCAATTCAGGCAAAACTGGGTGGGGTCCAGATTTCTGCCTCACTTGTGGATGAAGTGTTCTCAGCAGGTTGCTTCAGCTCTCTGAGCCTCACTTTGCTCATCGGTAAAGTGGGAGTACTAATGCCTATTTGCAGGGATTAAGAATTAAGAATAATGTGTGCTAAGTGACTGACAGGAGGTGTTTGCTCCCAGTGGTTGTTTTTAATAACCCCTCACTGTGGGGGGCACAGTGGGTTCTCCTCTGGAATTAGGGCAGGCAGGGGTGGGGGGAGATCCAAAGACCACTTGGTTCAACTGGATCTGAGGGCTGGAGAGGCTTTACCCGGTGAGGAGGTGTGGGAAGGGCAGAGGGCAGCCAGCGCAAAGATGAGAAGTCTGGAAGTTCAGGGCCTGGTTGGAAAACAGTTCTGAGCCTTCAGTAGGTAAAAAGCTCTGCCTCCCTGCCCTCTCATCCCCGCACTCTTTGCCCTGCTCTGGTCCAGCCCTTGCAGGAGGGGTGGGGGAGGCCCTCTGGAGACCTAGGTTTCTCCCTCTTCTCCCCGCAATCCACCCCAGAGACTTGGAGCTCTGCTCATTCAGATGCAGGCTTTAATCAGAGCTTAAGACCAGTTGAAGCCCCAAGGATCCTGGCTGCCTGACCTGATTTTTTAAAAATCCAGCCTCCATCTGGGTTTGGGGGCTGCAGTGCTTCCTTACCGCATTAGTAGGAGCGGGTTTTCTATTTGCATGAAAATCAAGAGGAGGGTGATGATGATGATGACTGTACTGGTGTTAATAAAGTAATAATTTTCTGTTCAGTCCCTCAGGGTGGTAGGGCAGGGAGAGCACAGCAAGAGTTAACAGGGGATCTCACTTTGATCCTGATCCCGAGTCATTCTCAGTGAGTTTCCTCTTCTGAAAAATGATGGGCTTGGGCTGGATGCATTTCCACGATCCCCGCCACCTGACAGTCTGAGGCTCTGTGAAGGGACCCTGGGCTCTGCGACCCAGTTTGCTGTCTCCAGGAGCACCAGTCCTGTGTCTGTACTTGGCATCCACCAGGTGACCTGGGCGAGTCCTCCCTGATCTCTCTCCCTCCCAGAGATGGTCTGGGGATTGAAAGCAGGTGTGTGAACCTGGAGTGGAGGCCTGAGGGAGCATGTTCCTGGAGGAGAGTGGGGCCCAGGTCTGGTGTGACCTGGGGCCCAGGTCTGGTGTGACCAGGTCTAATGAACCAGCATCTTGAGCTAGAGAGCGTGTCTCCCCTCTTGGGGCTATGTTACTGTCATCATCTGTCTGTATTTTGATGCTTTGACATCTGGGCCTCTGCTGACCTTAGAGGCACTGCCTCTCTGGGGGTAGCTGATTCCTAGAGGGGAAACAACATCCCTGCTGGTGCACTTATCAGATACAACCCCCCTCATCCAGCTATCACATTCCTGGCCCTGGGCCCCCTGACCTAATCACTCCAGGGCCAGGTACCAGGGACAGCCCCTGTCTCCCAGTACCTGCTGAAATTATTCAGACTAGCTGATCCTGAGGCTGCTTGTCCTGCCCTGCCCTTCTTTCCTGCAGAAACCATAATAAAGCCTCTTGCCCCTCTCCTTCTGCCTCCTGACTGGTCCTGGTTCTTCCCAAAGTGACCCCCTCATGCAGAGCAGGCCCTCCTATTGGATCTGTGAGTAACAAGCCATTTCGTCAGTGGCAGTTGTCTCCGCTCTGTTGGAAACTCTAAATTTCCCAGTACACTATATTTTAAAATGTGGGCCCCCTGTGGCAGTGTTCATATCCTCAGTGCTTCCTGCGCCTCAGGCAGCAGAGTTCTTTTCTGACTCTCAGCTCTGCAGAAAGCCAGGTGTCCTCAGGACCTCCTGGTGTCGGGCGCGGTCACGCCAGGCCAGCCTGTCCGAGGCAGCCTCATCCGCCGGTCCCTTGAGTCAGAATGTACAGTGACGGGTCGTCAACATGCTAGTACTGATCTCAGGGTGGTGGGATCCAAGAAACATCAAGGTGTTTCTGTTTTCTTCTGTATACTTCTCTGGGTTTTCTAGATGTCCTAAAGGGGAACATACATTTCTTTCAAAGTCAGGCGAAATGTTGCAGAATATTTATTTTCCCTCTATATTTGAAGAAGTGCCCAATTTGACTGCAGGCTACTGCCCCCCTACCAACGACTCATGCTCTTTGCTGTTGGAACACAAATGGAATGAAGAAACCATACTCCCTGCTCTCAAGGGGTTTTCAGCCTTGGAATATTCTAGAATGATGCATAGGAATAAAAAAATAAGTTGGGGGAGTTCCCGTCGTGGCGCAGTGGTTAACGAATCCGACTAGGAACCATGAGGTTGCGGGTTTGGTCCCTGCCCTTGCTCAGTGGGTTAACGATCCGGCGTTGCCGTGAGCTGTGGTGTAGGTTGCAGACGCGGCTTGGATCCCGCGTTGCTGTGGCTCTGGCGTAGGCCGGTGGCTACAGCTCCGATTCCACCCCTAGCCTGGGAACCTCCATATGCCATGGGAGCAGCCCAAGAAATAGCAAAAAGACCCCCAAAATAATAATAATAATAATAATAATAATAAAAGTTGGGGAATGAAGATGGTCATTTAGAGTTAAGGCAACACGCATGCCACAAACATGTGATGATACACAGGCAACAATTTTTTAAGTTTTTTGACCACCTTTACCCATTTTGTCCACCCCTGCCCCTGTACCAATCTTCCAATTTTTAAAATTGGATCAAAGCAATGTTTTTTTTACTGTTGGTCAAGACAGAAGTTATTTCCACTGACATCCAAAATATGGGTTGAAGAGAAATACCTAGATATTGAAGAGGAATGTCAGGATTGAAATAATTGAAGGGACAATGTCATGCAAGGTAGTAGTTACAAGTTATCATATAAATATTCTTAAGAACTTATTTAGTAACATTTGCAGCCTAAAATGAATTTTAATCTGTGAAAATACAAAAAAGGGTTAAGTATATTTATGAAAAATGTTGTATTTATTTAATCCATTCAGCTGTATCTGTTGCTATCCCCAAGATCTATTAAGCGCTGCCTTGATCATGGTTCAGTCAGCTCAGACAAAGCAATTTCAAAGCTCTCTTCTTTCCCCTCATTCATTTAACAAGTGTTTATTGCATGTTCATTATTTGTAGGATGCTGTATATACTCTGGGCTGCAATTCAGATCCAGGCTTTGTGTCACCAAGAACTTGCCATTTAGCTGCAGGAGGTGGGAGTGCATAAATAACAGTTTTTAAGTGATTAAAAAGCTCAAGGTCCAGCTATAGGGATCAGGAAGAGCTCCTTGGAGAAAGTGATGTCTGGCAGGTGGTGGGCAAGGTGGGGACCAAGCATTAGGAAGGGAAGAGGTTCGGGGCAGGTGGCATATGGGGAGTGGGGCTCGGAAGCAGGGGGTGACATCTAAGAGCTTGGGCCCTGGAGTCTGTCAGGCCTGGGTCCTCCCTCATTCCCCCGAGCTCAGGGACTGTCATGATGAACAAAGCTACAATGGGCTCCAGTGCCACCCTGCAGACCTTGTGACTTGGAAATTCATCGAACATTCTTGCACATCTGACACGAGGACAGTGACAGCTCCTATATCATAGTGCTGTCAGGAGGCTGAGATGAGGCATGTGAAGAGGGGAGCTTGCTGCGCATGTGCCACTTCTTGTTGGTTCTCATTGTTGGCTCATTCATTCATTCAACAGGTAGTGTAGGTGCCCCTACTGGGGGCCAGGCCCTGTGTGGTGCACAGCAGTGAGCAGAACAAAGATCTCTCCATTGTGGAGCCTACGATCTTGTGTGGGGTGGGGATGGAGAATAGGAGACATAACTAATGTGCAGTGGGCTAGGTAGTGACCCGTGGGAAAAAGACAATTAAGGCAGGGGAGGGAAGAGGCCCAGGGGTGCCATGAAGGGGAATTGATGTTGTTTTTGTTTATCATTTTATTTGGGTGGAAGACAGGTTACATGGGGTAGGGGAGAGTAGCAGGCAAGGGCTTTTGAGAATAGGTCAGGTCTCAGGATGTGGAGCAAGGCCTTTCAGCAGCATGGGACTTGAGCTGTGCTTCTTGTTCCAGGCTTGAAGGAGTGGGGCCAGGCAGTGAGGAGACCTTGGCAGTGGGAGGAGAGAGAGTAGGAGAGGGACTGAGCAGCCGAGGAAGAGGCCCAGATCTGGGTTGGTGGGCCCTAGAGTGGGCAGAAGCCACCTTGCCCATGGGCTCCTTGGCCTGGGCTGGGAGAGGGGAGGCCAGGGGAGGGCCAGGAGGGGTGAGGAGTCACACAGAAAGCTTCCTCCTCTGAGCTGACCCCCTGCTGGGAGCCTGGGAAAGTGAGAGAGAGGCAGGAAGGTAGACCCAGGAAGCCTGAGGAACACAAAAAAGGGGTTAATGTCTTACTTTTCCATTGAAAAAAGCTGGCAGGTGACAAAGAGGAGGGGAAAGTATCCCACAGATCATCAGAGGTATTCATTGTTGCCTGGCTGTGGCTGCTACTGTGGATCACTTCTGTCCCAACACCCCATCACAGGGAAGCTGGGGTCTGACTCTGACCAGGAGAGATGCTTTGACGAAGGTGGTTCTCATGGCAGAATTGCCTTTAGGGGAGCCTCTCAGTCAGGAGCCAGGTTATTTATAGAGAAACTTCTACCCCCTCTTCCGCCGCTTTCCTGGTGAACTCGGGGAATATTTACCCATCGGTTCTCAGAAGAGCCTGTGAGCTGCAGGCTGTTGGGAGCAACTCGGTAGTTTAGCATCACAGAGAACAGAAGGGATCTGGGCAAGCAAGGAACTTGTGGGGAATGTAAATTACAACAATGTAAATAAAGAACCTCCCAGTAAACGCATAAATAAAAAGCCGGCAATCTCCAGGGAGTAGCAATCAGGCTCGGCCTGGTTCTGCCTTCCCCGGGTTTGATGAGGGCGGCGGGAGGCCTCCTTCTATTTTTAACAGAGGAATCACCTCCATGTAAGGTGACTGCCTGAGACACAGAGCAGAACTCTTTGGGCAGGAGACCTGTGTGTCTAGGGCACAGTTCTCTGCCCACAAACCTCCAGGCAGAAGCCCTGGCTGCGCCCCCTCAGGCTGCCCTTTGGCATTCCCCTTTTATCAAGGTGGGGTGCAGGCTGACCCCACCCAGGCCTCCACAAGTCCCCAGGTCCTTTGCATGAATTAGAAAGGGGGCCCTGCCTTGAGTAACTCTTTTACATTATTCGTGAAGTACATAATTGCCTGGGGAACCCTCAGGACCCGGTAGACAGCAAACCCTGGAAGCCCCCACCTCTGGCTCTACACGTAGGCTGGCAATGTCACACCCTGTCCACCCCTGCCCCACCTGCCCCCTGGCTTCCACCCTCCACCAAGGTGAGGCAGCTCCTCCCTGTTCTTTCTGAGGAAGCAGAAATTGGGCTTCCTAAGGGGCAGGCAGGAAAAAGAAGTGACTTCAAGTCCCTCCCAGAGCATAGCTGGGGAGATGGTGCCATGACATGGGCATGTGCTGATGAATGTTCCAAGTGGGTATCTGTAGGAGGGCTCTTTCTCAGAGTCCTGCTGCCGTAGAACTCAGCCAGGAGGCTTGGAACTGCAGTGCCCACCCCCATACTCTCAGATAGCTTGATATATATTTACAATGTAAATAGCACCCCACCCTGAGACATTACCTCCTTGGGCAGTGCACAACCTGAACACCTGTACCTGGGTGACATTTTTGTCCAGGGCACATAGCTTCATACTCAGGCCTCATGGCTTTTAGTGGTTATCAGTGGAGAATAAGAGCTTAGGGCTGAATTCCTTGAGCTATCGTCCTTCTTCTTTGATCCTGCTTAGCATTCACTGCCCAGATTGCTTGCCTTGGACCAGTGGGAAAGGCCATGTCTGGTGAAAGAAGGAGGATATGGCTCCCATCACAGTGCCTCTTCCCTGTGGACCAGGAAGGCAGCTTTGTTCCCTTAGGCTACTAACGTCATTAAAAGACATTGATTTGTAAAGTGTCATTGTTGGGTGTTACCTCCCCAGCAGCCACAACAGTCTGCATTTTTGGAACTCAGATCTTTTGAGTCCCCATCCTGCTTTATTTCTTATAAAACAGTATGACTGGTGAGTTCCTTACGTGGCTCAGTGGTAACAATCCCAACTAGCATCCATGAGGATGCAGGTTTGATCCCTGACCTTGCTCAGTGGGTTAAGGATCCGGCATTGCCGTGAGCTGCAGTGTTGGTCACAGATGTGTCTCAGATTCAGCGCTGCTGCGGCTGTGGTGTAGGCCGTCAGCTGCAGCTCCGATTCGACCCCTAGCCTGGGAACTTCCACGGCCGTGGGTTCGGCCCTAAAACAAAACCCAAAAAACCAGGAGAAACAGTACGATTGCAACATCAGAGAGAATTTAAAGGAGAAAAGTGGCCACCGTGATTCCTCCTTTGTAGCACAGTGGTCTGGCCGCTCTTTCCCTTCCCTGCGTTCCCTTACCCATGTGCACACGTGTTGGTATATGTTTGAAGATGCTTTTAAACTGCTGAATTCCAGAGAGGAAGGAGCCAGAGACTATTCCCCTCCACTCTCTGCCTGGATGGGTGGGGATGCCTCCTCTCCTCTGGGGTGGGATGTGTTTGTTGGAGGGAACAAAAGGAGAGAAGTGAAGTTCTGTGGATGGGGTTTAAAAAATTTTTTATCTACAAAGCAGAGCAAATGAATCTTGGTTCTTGTGGAGCTACTCAGAAATGGAAGATTAGGAGTTCCCGTCGTGGCACAGTGGTTAGTGAATCCGACTAGGAACCATGAGGTTGCGGGTTCGATCCCTGGCCTTGCTCAGTGGGTTAAAGGATCCGGCGTTGCCGTGAGCTGTGGTGTAGGTTGCAGATCCGGCTCGGATCCCGCATTGCTGTGGCTCTGGTGTAGGCCAGCGTCTACAGCTCCGATTGGACCCCTAGCCTGGGAACCTCCATATGCCAAGGGAGCAGCCCTAGAAAAAGCAAAAAGCCAAAAAAAAAAAAAAAAAAAGAAAGAAAGGAAAAAAAAGAAAAGAAACGGAAGATTATTAGTAGAGTTGATCCTAGAAAGTGGTTCTGGGACCGAGCTATTGATAATTACCGTATGCCTGGGAGCGGTGGTGGGGGCAGCTGGAGCTCCCATGTTTGTGGGAGTCAAGGAGCTGGGAGGAGGGGAGAGGCACAGGTGGACTGTGGTCCTGCCTGGGAGATGCTGCCGCCCACCGCATCCCCTGTGCTCTCTGAGAGTGAGGAGGAGCTCCAGCTCCCCTGAGCCAGCTTGCTTTCTCATTAGCAAAGGGAGGATCGGGGCTTGATCTCTGCCTGTGATGACGGGTCCCCCCAGGATGGCCCAGGCAGCTTTCGGGAGAGGATGACGTGTTCAGGGCAGAGAGCTTGGAGTTACTTAGAAGTCAGACGTTCCTACCTTCTTCGGGTGGCCCTGATTGTAGTGCTCATGAGGAAGCTGGATGGAAGGAAGCCAGGCGAGACAGGTCTGGGGACGATGGTGGTTTCGGGTCCCAGGGCATTCACTGCACGGGACACCCCTCCTGGCCTTCTCATCCCCTCCGGCATCGGGCCTCTCCTGTCAGAAGTCTATACTTTTCTGTCCTGCTGTTGGGCTAAGTCTGGCCGGAACCCGTTTCTGATCTTTGACTGGAGGGAGGATGGGTGTGCTCAGGTGCTCTGCCTGCCTCCAGGGAATTTTGTGATAGTGGGATGGGTGGGCCTCCCTCTGCTTCCCTTCTCTCTTGTCACCTTCTGGTTCCCTGAAGGGTATTCATAGGCAATTTAGTAATCTCCTCTTCATTAATTTAAGAGCTGGTTACAGGGGTTTGTGCTAAGTGCCCAATGCTGGGGACACTGGGGTGAACAAGGCTGATACAGCCTGACTACCTTCTAGTGGGAGCTTCTGCTGGACAAGCAGCTAGTGATCAGATTCATATGCTAAATAGTTAAACTTTGTTGTGACTGCTGGGAAGCAAATACCAGGAGCGTGGGTGGATGGGGAGGGTCTGCTTTGCATGAGTTTCCTAGACCAGAGGGTGGGCAATGTTCCTCAGCTCCCTCTACCTTGCTCTGCCCAGATAAGTAGCTGATTGAGGAGGAGGCCGCAAGGGCACCGGCAGAGCACGGATGGCCAGTCAAGCTTGCGGGGTTTCAGCAATGGAGATGTCTTCAGCCCTGCCCAGCGGCATCAGGGAGCCCAGAGGCTTCCTCGAGAGAGCAAGTGTGGAGTGATGGCAGATTCGGAAGCAAGGAGTTTGTATTAAACCTGCTTGGTGGGGGGGGGGAAGGGGGTGGGGATGGGGCAGCCAGGAGCCTGGTTCATGGAGGTCCCAGAGCTTTCCCTCTGCGCCAGCCCCAGGTGGGTGAGGCGATCTTGACTGGAAAGGGAGAGAAGGGAGGAGAGAAAGCAAACAGTGACTGAAGGTCGGGGGAACAGGTGAAGAAATCCAGAGTGAGAGCAGAGTGGGATGGGCTGGAAGAGACCTCCTCTGCCCTCAGCACATCCTTCCTTTACTCATCACTTCTTCACGTACTTCCTGGCACCATTTGTGAGCCAGATGCTGTGGAAGCACTGGGTGGTGGTGACACCTTCTTGGATTCCCAGAGGGAAGACAGTAAACAAACACAATAAATCATTTTAATCTCCAATGATAGTAAGTGCTCTGGAGGAAAAAGCCAGAGAAGCGGAGGCACCTGTGGGCAGGGAGGTCAAGGAGGGCTCTCTGAGCCCTAACATAAGCCAAATCCGCAGTGATGGGAAGGGACATGTGAGATCTCAGAAGATCTGGGGATGAGCCCTCCAGGCAGGCAGGGGAACAGCAATGTTAAGATCCCAGAGTGGGCACATGCTTGGAACGTGTGAGGACCATCAAGGAAGCCAGTTTGCTTGAAGCAGAGCGAGTGAGGGGGAGAGATGTAGGGGTAGAGAGGCCGGCCACGGGGAGCACTTTGGGTTCTATGCTAACTAGAGTAGGAAGCCATGGGAGGGCTCTTACTGTAGGATGTTTTCTAGTTTTCCAGATAAACGGAACCAACAGGGAATGTATAGATATGGACAGAGAGATGTATTATGAGGGATTGACTCAGGCCACTATGAAGGCTGAGTCCCACCGTCTGCCACCTGCAAGCTGGGGGTCCAAGAGAGCTGGTGGTTTAATTCAGTCCACGTCCGAAGGCCTGAGAATGAGGAGCACCACATCTTAGGGCAGGAGGGGATGGGTGTCCCAACTCAACCAGAGTGAAAGAGTTCACCCTTCCTCTGCCCTTTCGTTCTATTCAGGCCCTCAATGGATTGGATGATGCCCACCATAAACCCTCCCCAAAAATGTGATGGTTAGGAGGTAGGGTCTTTGGAAGAATGCTTAGGTCCTGAGGGTGCAGCCCCCACAAATCGGATTAGTGCCCTTATAAGGGTCACAAGAGAACTTCCTTCCTCTTAGTCACTCTCTGCCATATGAGGATACAACCCAGAAGAGGGCCTTTGCCAGAACCCAGCAGAGCCGACACCCTGATCTTGGACTTCCAGCCTCCAGAACTATGAGAAATAAACTTATGTTGTTTATAAGCCACGCGAGCCATGGTGTTTTTACCATAGTTATTATAGCAGCAGTAATGGACTAAGACCCTTGGGCAGACATAGGGCTTGGAGACATACATTTGGGAGTCTTCAGTGTGTAGGTGATGTTAAAAGCATGTCTGGAGATTAAGCCCTTGTCCATTGCATCGTTTGAAACTATTTTCTCCCATTCTGTAAGTTGTCTTTTTGTTTTCTTTTTGGTTTCCGTTGCTGTGCAAAAGCTTTTCAGTTTGATTAGGTCCCATTGGCTTATTTTTGCTCTTATTTCTGTTGCTTTGGGAGACTGACCTAAGAAAATATTCATGAGGTTGATGTCAGAGAGTGTTTTGCCTATGTTCTCTTATAGGAGTTTGATGGTGTCCTGTCTTATATTTAAGTCTTTCAGCTATTTTGAGTTTATTTTTGTTCATGGTGTGAGGGTGTGTTCTAATTTCATTGCTTTGCATGCAGCTGTCCAGGTTTCCCAGCAATGCTTGCTGAATAGACTTTCTTTTTCCCATTTTATGTTCTTGCCTCCCTTGTCAAAGATTGATTGACCATAGGTGTCAGGGTTTATTTCCGGGTTCTCTATTCTGTTCCATTGATCTGTCTGTCTGTTTTGATACTAGTACCACACTGTTTTGGTGACTGTGGCTTTGTAGTATTTCTTGAAGTCTGGGAGAGTTATGTCCCCTGCTTGGTTTTTGTTTCTCAGGATTGCTTTGGCAATTCTGGGTCTTTTGTGGTTCCATATAAATTTTTAAAAAATTTTTTATTACTCAAATGAATTTATCACATCTGTAGTTGTATAATGATCATAACAATCTGATTTCACAGGATTTCCATCCCACGGCCCAGGCACATCCCCCCACCCCCCAAACTGTCTCCTCCGGAGACCATATGTTTTTCAATGTCTGTGAGTCAGCATCTGTTCTGCAAAGAAGTTCAGTCTGTTCTTTTTTCAGATTCCACATGTCAGTGAAAGTATTGGATGTTGGTGTCTCATTGTATGGCTGACTTCACTTAGCATGATAGTTTCTAGGTCCATCCATGTTGCAAAAAATGCTGGTATTTCGTTCTTTTTAATGGCTGAGTAATATTCCATTGTGTATATGTACCACATCTTCTTGATCCACCCCTCTGTCAATGGACATTTAGGTAGTTTCCATGTCTTGGCTATTGTAAATAGTGCTGCAATGAACATCGGAGTACATGTGTCTTTGCGAGTCGTGGTTTTCTCTGGGTAGATGCCCAGGAGTGGGATTGCTGGATCAAATGGTAGTTCTATGTGTAGTTTTCTGAGGAATCTCCATATTGCTTTCCACAGTGGTTGCACCAATTGACAATCCCACCAACAGTGTACTAGTGTTCCTTTTTCTCCACACCACCCCCTCTCCAGCACTTATTGTTTGTAGACTTTTGGATGATGGCCATTCTGGCTGGTGTAAGGTGGTACCTCATGATGGTTTTGATTTGCATTTCTCTAATCATGAGTGATGTTGAACATCTTTTCATGTGTTTCTTGGCCATCCATATAACTTTTTGGATTGTTTGTTCTAGTTCTGTGAAAAATGTCATGGGTAATTTGATAGGGATTGCATTGAATCTGTAGATTGCTTTGGGTAGCATGGCCATTTTTACAATATTGATTTTTCCAGTCCATGAATATCTTTCCATTTCTTTACATCTTCTTTAACTTCTTTGATTAAAGTTTTATAGTTCTCGGCTGTAAGTCCTTTACCTCCTTGGTCAGGTGTATTCCAAGGTATTTGATTTTTTGAGGTGCAATTTTAAAAGGTATTGTATTTTTGTATTCTCTAGACTATATAAGCAACTTATACAACCCAACAGCAAAAAAGCCAATCAACCAATGGAAAAATGGGCAAAAGACCTGAATAGACAGTTCTCCAAAGAAGATATACAGACGGCCAACAAGCACATGAAAAAATGCTCAACATCGCCGATTATAAGAGAAATGCAAATCAAAACTACCATGAGATACCACCTCACACCAGTCAGCGTGGCCATCATTAATAAGTCCACAAATAACAAGTGCTAGAGGGGTTGTGGAGAAAAGGGAACCCTCCTGCACTGTTGGTGGGAATGTAAACTGGTACAGCCACTATGGAGAACAGTTTGGAGATACCTTAGAAATCTATGCATAGAACTTCCATATGACCCCGCAATCCCACTCTTGGGCATATATCCAGACAAAACTCTACTTAAAAGAGGCACATCCACCCACATGTGCATTGCAGCACTATTCACAATAGCCAGGACATGGAAACAACCCAAATGCCCATCAACAGATGATTGGATTCGGAAGATGTGGTATATATACACAATGGAATACTACTCAGCCATAAAAAAGAATGACATAATGACATTTGCAGCACCATGGATGGAACTAGAGACTCTCATACTGAGTGAAATGAGTCAGGAAGACAAAGACAAATACCATATGATATCACTTATAACTGGAATCTAATATCCAGCACAAATGAACATTTCCACAGAAAAGAAAATCATGGACTTGGAGAATAGACTTGTGGTTGCCCAATGGGAGAGGGAGGGAGTAGGAGGGATCGGGAGCTTGGGGTTATCAGATACAACTTGGAATGGATTTACATGGAGATCCTGCTGAGTAGCATCGAGAGCTATGTCTAGATACTTACATTGCAACAGAACAAAGGATGGGAAAAAAATGTATACATGTAAGAGTAACTTGGTCCCCATGCTGTACAGCGGGAAAAAAAAAGTTATAAAAACAACAACAACAACAAAACAAACAAACAAAAAAAAGCATGTCTGGATGAGACTACCCAGGGAGAGAATAAAGAGAGAGAGATCCGGGCTCAGGTTTGTGTGCACCAGCATTTGGAGGACAGGAGGTGGAGCAGGCAGAAGAGAGGCCAGGACTGGCTAGTGAGCTAGAAAAACCTAAAAAGCTGTCTGAGAACCAAGGGAAGAAAGGCTTTCAACAGATAGTGGCCCACAGATTAAATATTGCTACAGGGCCAAGTAAGATGGGCACTGAGACTTGGGAAGATTAAGGTCTGTGCTGACTTTTGGTGGGAGGCGTGGACAAAAGTGTGCCCGGAGAGATTGGCACGTGGTGGCAGTGAGCATAGGTGGTTTCTTTAAGATGTTCTGCTCCAAGGGGAAGCTGAGGAATCAGGGTGGTGGCTGGAGGAGACTGGTCCACTGAGGTTCAAGGATGTTTTCATTATTGATGGTGGGAAGTGGTACTGAAGGCTGGTATGCTGATGGGACTCCTCTAGGGAGGGAGGGCCCTGGCGGTGCAGGAAAGAGAGGGGAGGGCCGCCGGGGAACATCCTCCAGCCGGTGCTGGGGAACGGGGCCAGCTCAGAGCACAGCTGTCCATCCTTGGGGACAAGAGGGGAGGTGGGGGACGGGGCATGTGTGAATGGTTACAAGGGAAAGAGAGGCTGTTCTCCAGGAAAGAAAAAGGTCTGTGTCTGTTCCTTCTCCCCTAATTACTTCCTTCCTCTTCCTCCATTGTTTTGCTGGGGATCCCAAAGTCAGGGTGCACTTTTTATAAAGAGAAGCCCCTTCTTGCCTCTGTTCCTCTCCCTCTCCTTACTTTTCTGTCCCTTGAATTCAGCTGGGGACATAAAGAAGTATTTCTGTCTACATGCTTGTCTTTTCCTCATTGTTCTTCATAGACATGTCGACTGGCAGAGCTGGGGGGACCTCCAAGGCCACCTGTCCAGTTCTGCCCCCTTATTTTCTTTTTTATCTTTTTTTTTATTTTTAGGGCTGAATGTGCAGCATATGGAGGTTCCCAGGCTAGGGGTCGAATCGGAGCTGTAGCCGCCGGCCTATGCCATAGCCACAGCAACACCAGATCCGAGATGTGTCTTCGACCTACACCACAGCTCATGGCAATGCCGGATCCTTAACCCAATGATCGAGGCCAGGGATCGAACCTGTGTCCTCATAGATGCTAGTCAGATTTGTTTCTGCTGGGCCGCTGTGGGAACTCCTGCCCCCTTATTTTCACAGATGAAGAGCTCATGGTTTGGAGAGACCAAGTGACTCCAGCCAGAGCTCTGATGTGGACACCACTGTTGCTGAGATCAGCCATAATCTCATGTGAACTGATGGGTGGTCAGATGCTGTACCCGGCATGTTCCTTTGTGCTGGTTAGGCCAGCATCATGGGTCAGTCCCAAACGAGGCCCGACACAGAGCTCGTGGACCAGACAGTGGATGTGGTGCTGGCCCCTGCAGCCCAGCTCCAGAGGAGGGTGGGGATCTAGACCTGGTATTCCTTTGCAAATAGTTCCATTCTGCAAGTAAAAATCCTGAGGAATAGAACATACTGTTCAAGCTCAGCAGAGCAACTACCAGCAGAAGTCTGATCTCTCGATGGTTAAAGCAAGGTGCCCTGGAAAGGCAACAAATGCTGTAGTTCCTATTTGGTGATGGTAAGCTGAGGCACAGAAAAGGAAACCTTCCTTTCAGCTTCTCTGCAAGGGCATATGACCAGGAGGACGCAGTCCCTCTGTGCTTGCCCTGTGTTGACTCCATTTTTTCCCTTGGTGATTCTTTTCCTAAAATTTTTTTATTATAGTTGATTTACAATGTTCTGTCAATTTCTGCTGTACAGCAAAACGACCCACTTATACATATATATACATTTTTTTCTCATATTATCTTTTATCATGTTCTATCACAAGTGATTGGATATAGTTCCCTGTGCTGTACAGTAGGACCTCATTGCTTATCCATTCTAAATGTAATAGTTTGCATCTTCTAATGCCAAAATCCTAGTCCATCCCACTCCCTCCCCCTCCCCCTTGGTAATCACAAGTCTGTTTGTTTCTTTTCTGTAGATAGGTTCATTTGTACCAGATATTAGATTCCACATATAAGTGATATCATATGATATTTGTCTTTCTCTTTCTGACTTCATTTAGTATGAGAGTCTCTAGTTCCATCTATGTTGCTGTAAATGGCATTATTTCATTCTTTTAATGGCTTAGTAGTATTCCATTGTGTATATGTACCACATCTTAATCCAATCATCTGTCAATGGACATTTAGGTTGTTTTCATGACTTGGCTATTGTAATAGTGCTACAATGAACATAGGGGTGCATATATCTTTTTCAAGGAAAGTTTTGTCCAGATATATGCCCAGGAGTGGGATTGCTGAATGGTATGGTGGTTCTGTATTTAGTTTTCTGAGGTACCTCCATACTGTTTTACATTGCGGTTGTACCAGTTTACATTCCTAGCCCCTTGGTGATTCTTGAAGGGTTTTTAAAGGTAAATAGAAAAATGTGCCCATCAGATTTGGCTGACCTTTTCTTTTTCTTTCTTATTTTTCATCCATTACTAGAGGAAGGCGTTAGCCCATACCCTCTGGGTTTTATCAGATGGCTGTTGCCCCTGCAGCCGTCTGAATGAGCCCTTGGAGGAGGTGGGGGTGTCCAGCACCTGCGCAGGTATTCGGCCCCGCAGAGGAGGGTCTGAGTGCCATGCTTAGTCTCCTTCTCTTAGGTTCCCTAGGAAAGAGTTGGTGATGGCGGTGCTGGAAGATCTGGGGCCCTGCAAGGCTTGGGGCTTCAGGCCCTGGATGATACTAGCCCGCAACCCCTGCAGAGAGGAGCAGGGAGGGGGTTGGGGAGGGAAACAGCCAGCCCCAAGCCCGAGGCTGTATTCTGATTCTGCTTTAGGTATCCATCTCTCTGCAAATACACAGGCTAATACCCAGCACCCACCTAAGGAGAGCTCTGAGCCCTCTGCCTGATCTTGTCCTGAGAAATGGAAGAACGGGTAGAGGTTTTGGCTGCTTTCCAAATAAAAATAAAGTGAGGCAGTGGGAGATGCCAAGAGAAGATTTCACGAAGCCAGTAGGTCTGTTCTAGTCACGAGAACCCCCGATAAGACTTTCGCTAGAATAAGCTACCCCACAGCAAACTGGCAAACACAGGCCCATCCTGGGGGCAGGGATTGGGGCGGGGGGACACTTTTGAGCTTCCCAAAGCCTAGAAAAGTTTCCTGTTGCCAAGGTCAGCCACTTCTGCAGGATGACTTCCAAAATGCTGGCCAGGGCAGCCTTCACAAGGATCCCATCCTGACTCATTCCCAGCAGTCGCCCTGTTGATCCCATTGATAAAAGCCTACAGCTCCCACTGCTGTGTGCCAGGCAGCCAGCCAAGCCCACTTCATTCACTGACAGGGCTGGGGGAGTGGGCTAGGGAGGTGCAGGGGGACGCAGGCCACAGAGGAACGGAGCAGAGGCCAAGGTCTGCCCCAGGAGAGGGTAGCCAGGGGCCCTGGTGAGGGGTGGCTACCTGGAGTCAGGGTCCACGGGTGGAGAAGCAACTCAAATTCTGAGGCCATGGGCCTTGAGTGAGTCTGAGAGGAACCCAGGGAGGGTACCACCCTCCGTGGATCAGTTTTTCTCAAACCTTGGGGCTCATCAGAATCCAGGAAGGGTACCACCCACCTGGATCAGTTTTTCTCAAACCTTGGGGCTCATCAGAACCCCCTGGGGTGCTTGAAAAAACAGATTTCCCAGCTCCACCTAGAAAATCTGACACTGGGGAGTTGGTCCCAGGCATCTGTATCTTCAACATATGTTCCAGTATTTCTCAGGGTGCATGCAGTCCTGGCCTGGCCTTCGGCGACCCCGATGCAGGCTGTGCTCCCCTCTAGCCACCAAGGCAGGACTCAAATGGAAGCCAGCTCAAGAAGCTGCAGGTCTCAGTAGGGCTGCACTATGGGCATCTGCAGACTGTTCAACTTAGATTCCCAACCATCTTACGTGGCTGTAGGGAGACAGGTGTACAGACCACCCTGGTGGGGGCGGGGGATGGCTTCAGTCACTGCCCGTTACTCTGTCACATCACGTGGTTTTCTTTTATACACAGCGCTCATCCCTCTGAGACTGTCTTATTACTACTTACCTGTTTGTCTGTCTGCTGCCATTGCCATTGTGTTTCTGTGGGAGTGGGTCTTGGCCTGTTTGCTTACTGCCCTCTGCCTCTTACCCAGAAACAGACAGGCACGTCCCCGGGCCTCCATTCCTGCTTGTTTGTTGATTTGATTTGAGGTACAGGAGGCTCTTGGGAAAATTCCCAGTGTCGTCGAGGTTTTCAGGGAAGCTCCTGATGAGCTGGGTCCTGTTTCCCCTTTGTCCCCTCCTTCCTTAGGAGGAGAGCAGGATAGTGTCAGGGAAGAGGGAGCACGTCAGCTGGCCTCAAGAGTCAGGATGCCCCAGTAGGGCCTAGGGGGGCGTGTGTTTATTTGATTGTTTGTGTTTATAATGAGTCTGCCTACAGATGTCACCTGTGTCTCATGCAAGTCTATAGATTCAGCAATGGTCCCGGAACAGATAGTTCACAAGTTGCACAGCCGCTCTTGGAAACCGATAGGCATGCGAAGAGATCTCTGTGGGTTTCTGCTGGCCTGAAACCAGTTCACTGGAGGCACAGGGATGCTGGCAGGTGAGGAGCGAGAAGGCAAGGCTTTGATAGAGACAGTAGTTCCCTTCCTGTGGGCGAAGGGCTGAAATTCCTCCCAGAGTGATCTGCTCTAATGGTGTGTTCCTCCAGAACTGCAGGCCTGTTCATTGTGATCAAGAGAACGTAGGCTCTGGAGTCTAATAGACCTATGTTTGAGAACTTAGGAAGGCAATTAACCTCTTTATCTGTAAAATTGGGACTCCTACAACTAGTCATAGAGGACAAGGCTCTGCCCTCCACCTGGTCAGTCGGGGAGGGGTCACCACATCCCTGCAGGGCAGTGAGTGATGAGGGGTGCACTTGTGTGTAGGGTGTGTGCCCTGGGTGGAGAGGGCCCAGCTGATAGGAGAGTCATGAGGAGGAGCCTCCTGGACTCGTCCTCGGTCCCAGCCTGGGGGGAAAGGGCTAGGTGACCTCCATCTCCCAGACCCTGTGCTTCCCTCCTGTGGATCTGCTGAAGACGAGGGCTGGATTGCTGCAGCAGCCCCTGCGTGTGCCCTGAGCACTAGAGATGGATCACTTAGTGTAACCCTTCTAGGAACCAACCCCACCAGGTAAGTAGCAGCAGTATCTCCCTTATGTGGAGGCTTAGAGCCCCACAGACCTAGGAGCTGGGAGCTGGGAGGACCTGCCCTTCCCCACTTCTTGAGATACTGGGACATTCAGAACCTGATGGATAGAATTAACATTTGTAAGAGGGATCTCAGGGTGGGAGATATAATGCAAAGAACAAAGATGTTTTTATGGAGAAGCAAAGATCACTGGAGTTGAGGTTAGTAAGCTAATGTTGCTCATCTTCCCCAGGCCTCAGTTTCCTCATCTGTAAAATGGGAAAACCATAGCCCCAGCTGCTTACAAGACAGAGTTGGTGGGAGGGTGTTGCGAAAGAACATTTGTAGACATGTTTAATAAGCCACAGAGCGCACTCCATGCTGGCTGTGGTGACAGAGAGAGGCCAGGAGCCCACGCCATCAGGGATGGGTTGGGGGTGAGATTTTTTGGGGGCAGGTAGGGAAGTTCATTCATTTGGTAGATGTTTCCTGGGCGTACTCTGTCTAAAGGAGGGTGGCATTCAAAGATGTATGAGATCCCATCCTTTCAGGAGCTCTCTGATGGCAGGCAGAGAGAGCAGGGCACACAGAACCAAAAATTAGTTCCTCGAGGCTGAGAGAGTGTCTTAAAGCCAGAACTTCCAGAGAGCCCTATGTAGGTGAAGGAGGGAGAAGTCCAGGCAGGCTGCATGGAGGAGGCAGGCAGCTTGGGAGGAGGAGGGTTGACTTCCCATTTCCTGTTTCCCTCATGGCCTGCCTGGGAGACTCTTTCCCCAGCCCTGTTTCCCATCCTTGTCCCCGCTGTGAGTCCTCCCGCTTAGAGTGTTTGTCCTTTTTTTCTCCTCTTCTTCTGCAGAAGTGCATTGAGCATGTATTATTTATGATAATTAAGTTAATATTTTATGTTTTATGGGCTTAAATCTTTCATCCTCTTATAATGCATGGAAACCCTGGGGAGGCCACTGTGCCCCGGACATTCCAGGGAGGTCCTGCACCTGGGGACCTGGGTGTGGCTACGTCCACCTCTGGGCTGCAGTCTGGCTGCCTGGCCAAGGTCAGCCCCAGATTTGGCAGGGTGGCTGGTCTCCTCTACTTATGAGACCTGGCAGGGAAAGGCATGTGTAGGGCCTCCTGGGGGCCTGAGAGCCAGGGGAGCCCAGGGAAGCTGTCTCATCCCTGCAACAGCAGGGGTCACCACAGGACCCACAGTGGGGACCCTGGTGTTTGGAGCATACGGCCAAAGTGGTGTGGAGTGCAAAGGGCAGAGTACAGGGCTGTGCGTCTCAAGTGCTTCCTGTTGGTAATAGCTGGGGAAATCAGACTGTGCGTTCATCTTTGCTGATGTGCACATAAAGGGGCTCTGAGGGACTAGCATGTGGTCCCATGGGGCTGGGTGGTGTGGCCAGAGGACCATACACACACATATGTGTACAATGTGTGTGTACAGTTTTTGTATTTATATATAATTTTTTCTATATATATTTGTACATGTATATAATTTTTGGAACAATTTGAGTATTTTAAAACCATCTTTAATGTCTTATTCTACCAACAGTATGAGGCCCCAGAGTTTTCCCTGGCCTGTCCTGGGCTCAATGGAGGTGGGCTTGCCTTCAAGCCCCTTCCAGGTCCCCCACTGCCCAGGGCTCTGGGCCCCACTCCCTCCTCCCCTTGCTCTTCTGCCCTTGTCCTCAGGTCCTAGCCTTCTCCTGCTTTGTGATTTGCATCTTCCATCCCAACTCCCCTGTCTCCTCTGGCTGCTCAGCTGGTCTGTTGAATCTATTTGCTCTGAGATGTTCACGTGTCCACACCAGACCATGCCCCCACCCCCAACTGTGACAGCGATATGTTCTCACATGATGCAACTCAGAAAATATCAAACATTGATTTCTAAATGACCCACAACCTCCTGGCTAGAGATCATCCACTTCCGCCTCTCATTCCTCTCCTTTGCTTTGTTAACATTCGCATGAATGCTCTTTTAAAAGATAAGTTGATATCGTGCTTGTCCCTCCTACACTTTTCTCTTCTGCCTGTTTCCCCTGAATAGTCTGTTATGAGCCTCCCTCGCACACACCCCTAGTTTCTAAGCTGCATTTACACTCCAGGCCTGGCTGGGGAAGTAGCTGCTAGCTCAGGTGCTTATGGAGGGGACAGAATGTGCCGATGTCTGCAAAGGGCCTGGAGCAGATGTCCAAGAAACGCCTCGTGTGTCTGCCTGACCAACACGCCCACCTGAATCTAGGCGTCCTCTTTAGGCCCCCAAACTTGGAGGTTTGGTTTCTCCTGTGAGAAAGCTACAGCTATGACCAGCGATTCCTATTAGACAGGAGGACAGGAGCCTGTGGGAGCCCAGAAGGAATGGTGGAGGGAAGGGGGGAAGGGGGAAAGAAGGAAGGGAGGGAGGAAGGAATGAAAGTAGGAAGGAAGGGAGGGAGGGAAAGAGAGAGGAAGGGAAGGGGGAAGGAGGGAGGGAGGGGCCTGTTTCTGAGGAAGGACAGTGGAAAATACAGGCTCCTTTGCCCACCAGCTGCCCTTCCAGTGCTTCTCATTGCCAAGCCCTGGCCTTTCTAAGGAATTGCCTGGATTACTCTTTCCTCATCCTTCCTCACCTCCCTAAACTGACGGAGGTAGAGGGTTGGCTAAAGCCAGGATTGAAAAGGGGAGTAATTGTTGAAAGGTGGGAAACTGCAGCCATGGAGGCTTGAATAATTCAATGCATCAGCAGTTAGCAAGTTATGCTTTTAAGGAGTGAATGGGAAGCTTGTTCTGCTAACAGGCTGACATCCTTTTGCTCTTGGAGAGCAGCTTTCCCGTGTTCAGTGGATTCCGCATGAGCGCTCTAGTCTGCTTGTTGAGTAGGCGCACGTGCACAGGGAGGGCCTTGGACAATTGCTTATTAATTCAACAAACATGTATTCAAGCCCCTGCTGTCCTGGGGGCGGGGACGGTGAGCACAATAAGAGTTGGCGTGGGTCCTTGTGGAGGGTGTGTGATCCTCTGGCGACCTCTCTTCCCCTCACACCCAACAATCTCTTTCCTCCTGCTCATCGTGGACGCTGGGGTGGTCTCTGCTCCAGGGGTTTTGGTGGTACCATCCACATCCCTGTCTGGGTTCCACTGCCTCCATCTATGTCCATAAAAGGACATAGGTACACAGAGGTTCTTCTGTCCTTCTGGCCCATCAGCACTCTGCTCCCCCATGGGCAGGTCCGGGTCCTCGAGGCTGCAGGGCCTCTGTTTGGTTTCACCTGCCCAGTGACCGCTTGTCACCCCTAGGTCCTCAATCTCTTTCCTTCCACGGTGCTCCCCCTGCCTTTTTATCCACACTTTACCTCTTCTCTATCTCAGACTTGTAAGTTGGATCTGCAGTGGGTTTTTGAGACTTGAATCCATTTGCCTGTTTCCTCCTCTTGGCTTTTCATTGGTAAAGTGGAATTGAGTGATGAGCTTTCCTTCCTGGCCCTCCGAGGCAGTTATCACACTTCATGCTTCTTCCTGCCCAAGTCCCCTTGGATCTTGCTGCCTCCCGCTATGCTCTGGCCCTCCCTGAACCAGTCGCTGTGCTGGGAGAACAGGAACTCCCAGTGGCCAGATCTGAATGACCTGCCTTCCCTGGAGCAAATAGTGTGTGTGTGAACTGAGAGCTGGGATTTGGGGGCTTCCGTAGTGGAAAATGGGTGAACATAACCAGGTAGCTAAAGCAACAGAAGCCCACCTAACCCCCTCTGGCCAAACTGAACAAAACTAGTTATTTCTTCAAATCCCTGAAGGATGAAAACCACTTAATTTATTAAATAACTCACATTACTTCCCTGAGTCCCAAAGTATGTTCCTCCCCTCTTCTCTCAATTTACAAGTGTCCCCATAAAACAAAAGTTTCCCTGCTCCCTGGTTTAATTATACTTTAAAATACCTGTATGACCTTGGGTGAGTTCCATGACCCCAGGGGATTCAGATCCCTTGTCCATAGAGTGAGAGGGTTGGCCTAAATTAGTAATTTTCTAACATTTTAAATGCAGAGGCATCTTTTTCTCAAATTAAATCTGACACAAAGTCCCAAAGTACAAAAAAAGATACAAAAAAAGTGGGGGGGAACCCTACGTTAAGACTCAGAATCTTCACTTTTTATCAAATCAGTAAAAATGAGAAAAATGTGTCCATTCTGACAACACACAGCTTTGAAATTAGGAACTATAGTTAATATACTTACACATAAGTCTTGGCATTTAATTATATACATTTTGCATGTGTGGAAGTGTATTTAGAAAATTCTCATCAGCTCAAATCAGTAGTTGTAAATAGTAAGAGTTTTCTAACCACTCAGTGTGAAACAGATCCAGAAGCATGCATAATTTTTGTTCCACAGTAGAATCACTAAACATCCATTCTTATCATGCATGTGAACAGGATAATAATCAATACTAAAGCCTATAAAAGTCATGAATAATGAAAACATGATGGGTTGTGCCTTTTCTGAGACTGCACCGCTGCCTTTCACACTGAGTCTGGAAGGTGTTTCAAACTTACACATGCCTGGGTGTTCACTGAGCACAACCTGTGGGAGCATCTTGCACTTCACAGGACTTCTGCTCTTTGCTTATAGTAGATCTCCACACAGCCACAGCCTTGTTCCAAGGATTCAAACATGAGGGGCTTCAGGGCCCAGATGCATAATGGTGATGTAAGCCTGTGGTCCAAGTTAATGGTATTGGTGGCCTCTGAGGTACCATAACTTAGAGCATAAGGATTGTTTTTTTTTATTGTAGTTTAAAAGCAGTTGTGTCGACTGAATGGAACTTGCCTTCTTCTTCTTTTGAACCCCCAAAAGAACACCCTAAATCTTGAGAGCAGTGTTTCTCAAATTTTATCACGTCAGATTTAGTGTGCTAAATTTTCAAAACTTAGTGGGTAGTTGCCTGGAGGGTTTGGTAAAGTTGATTCTTGGGCTACATCTGCAGTGATTCTGACTCAGCAAGTCTATATGGGAGCCTGAGAATTTGCATTCTTTTTGTTTGTTTGTTTGTTTTAGGGCCGCACCTGTGGCATATGGAGGTTCCCAGGCTAGGGTCTAATTGGAGCTACAGCTGCCAGCCTACACCACAGCCACAGCAATGCAGGATCCGAGCCATGTCTGCACCCTATACTACAGCTCACGGCAGTGCGGGATCCTTAACCCACTGAGCGAGGCCAAGGATCGAACCTGCAATCTTACGGTTCTTAGTTGGATTCATGTCCGCTGCGCCATGATGATGGGAACTCCAGAATTCGCATTCTTGACGAGCTCCCAGGTGATGCTGGCGCTGGTCCACACTGAGCGGCGGGCTTGAAAATGACCCGGTCAGAGATCTCTGAGGGTTCCTTCTTACTTTAAACATACACGATTGGCTCAGGCAGGGCACAGAGGATATTTCTCTATGTAGGTCCCCCTCCTTTCATCTAGAACAGATAGTCATCTCAGAGATCAGACTAGAACTTTCCTGAAGATCCTGTAAGCTCTGAAATGCTCTTCTGTCTGCCGTTAAGGAAGGCCCTTTCACAGGTAACTTCTGATCAGGCCTAGAGGAACACTAGATGCAGTCAGGCCTGCCTTTTTCCTTGATGTGAGCTGCAGCACTTCAAGGAAACAGCTCACCTCCCCGTCCTCAGTTTCCCCACCTGCAACATCGAATCACCGATCTCCTCCCTGCCTCACCCATAAGAAGATGGGTGTGAAAGTGTTTTGAGTGCAGACCCACCATTGTCCGCATTGTGTGGGAGATGTCACGATCAGTATCTGTGAAATCCTTTCTCTTGCTATTTCTGGCCAGCACGGGACCTTTCAGGCCTCTGAATTCTTTCTTTGTCCAGAGCCCCAAGATGCAGCTCATGTTCCAGGAGTTTAGCTGTAGAGCAGAACTCGATTTCAGGCCTCTGGGGTCCCTCTGCAGGCCACCCTTTGTGTGGGTGCACTGAGCTCAGCTCACTCCGCTTGGATCCTTTGACCTTGGGGTTCAGACAAGCCTGTCTGAGTGCCGATATCCTGCCTTGTGCTTCATCTCCCTCACAGCAAAGAACTGTGTTGGTGTTTTGATCCCTGGCTCCTGATGAGGGGCAGGAGCTACTGAAACAAAGATGACTTGATAATACTGCTGATGCTGGTGGTGATACCAGTGGTGTGAGCTGGAAATGGGGTGCTAAGTCATCGTTGTCATTGTCATCATCATCTGAGCAGCCACCGGATGGTGGGGCTGGGCCCTGGGCTACCCTTGTCATACTTTATCTCTTGACCTCAGGGCGGCCCCTTAAGGTAAGTGTCATCATCCCCATTTTACAGATGAGGAGCCTGAGGCTCAGAGAGGATCTGTAACTGGCCCAAGGTCGCTCTACTACTGCGTGTGTATGGATCTGAAACTCAGTGTCTTGGGGGCACCGGTTGGTGGCCAGCACATCAGCCGTGAACCCCAGGCGAAGCTTGTTTTATTCTTTACTGCAAGGGAACAGGCAAGTCTGGGCTGGGATACACGGGGATGGGTGTGCTGGGGCCATTCAGTGTCACACATACACCTTGTAACCTGTCAGTCCTGCCGCCATCATAGGCCAGGGGGGAGGTAAGAGTGTAGACGGGTCTGGCAGCCACTGGCCTCCGTGGGTGCTGGCACCTCTAGAGGCCTGAGCTCAGGGCCAAGCTTGTCTCCCATGCTATCCAGTTTTAAGTTGCTATCAAGCTGACCTTCCTAAGATGCACACCACTCCCTCCTGTAAAGCCTCACAGGGCTCCCTTTGCTTATCAGGTAAGAGCCAGACTGCCCAGCCCAGCGTGAGGCCCGTGTCTCTGGATCCCCCGTCTCGTGCCTGCTGTGGCCCCATCCCACGTGGAGCTTCTTCCTGTTTCCCATACATGTCCTCCACATTTTGCCTTTGGGCCTTTGTTCATGCTATTCTCAGTGTCTTTTCTGTTTATTTTGTTGGGCAAAGTCAGCTCATCCTGCAAAAACTATCCTATTCCCTGTGCTCTACACCTTGTTGTTTACTTTATGACCTTGTTGTTTATTTTATGTATAGTAGTGTGTATCTGCTAATCCCAAGCTAATTTATCTCTCCCCTCTCCTTTCCCCTTTGGTGACCATCCGTTTGTTTTCCATGTCTGTGAGTCTGTTTCTGTTTTGTAAATAAGTTCATTTGCATCATATTTTAGATTCCGCATGTAAATGCTATCATATATTTGTCTTTCTCTGTCTGACTTACATCACTTAGTATGACAATCTCTAGGTCTGTGTTGCTGCAGATGGTGTTTTTTAATTCTTCGTTATAACTGAGTGCATGTGTTCTTTATCCACTCATCTGCTAATGGACATTTAGCTTGCTTCCATGTCTTGACTGTTGTGAATAGTGCTGCTGTGGACATTGGGCTGCATGTATCTTTTTCACTTACAGTTTTTCTGGGTATATACTTAGGAGTAGGATTGTTGGATCATATGGTAATTACTCTCCAGCATTTATTGTTTTGGACTTTTCAATGATGGCCATTCTGACTGATGTGAGGTGGTACTTCTTTGTAGTTTTGATTTGCGTTTCTCTGATAATTAGCCATGTTGAGTACCTTTTCATGTGCCTGTTGGCCATTTGTGTGTCTTCTTTGGAGGAATGTCTTTTTAGGTCTTCTGCCCATTTTTTGACTGGGTTGTTTGTGTTTTTTTTGTTGTTGTTATTGAGCTGTCTGAGCTGTTTGTATATTTTGGAAATCAAGCTGTCAGTTGCATCATTTGCAAATATTTTCTCCCAGTCCATAGGTTGTCTTTTCATTTTGTTTATGGTTTTCTTTGCTGCGCAAACTTATAAGTTTTCTTAGGTCCCATTTGTTTATTTTTGCTTTTATTTCTATTGCCTTGGGAGCCTAATCTAAGAAAACCTTCCTACAATTTATGTCAGAAAATGTTTTGTGTAATAAACTCTCCTGTGAGGTTTAGGGTGTCCTGCTTTATATTGAAGTCTATAATCCATTTTGAGTTTTTTGGTGTATGGTGTGAGGGAGTGTTCTAATTTCACTGATTTAGATGCAGCTGTCCAGCTTTCCCAGCACCACTCGCTACAGAACCTGTCTTTTCACCCCGTTGTGTATTATGAGGCAGACTCTTTCTGAGTCTGAGGGGCTGGTAGAGCTGTGAGAGAGAGAAAGGGCTATGGCACAGTGCCCACAGTAGGTGAGGTGGGAGCCACCGTCATCATCACCATCATGATCATTATTATCCTTGTTGTCATCCTTACTGTCATCACCCTCACCATGGTTATCATCACTATTACCACCATCATAGTCATTATTGTCATCGTCATCATGATTATGACCGTTACATCATGACTATCGTCGTCATCATCCCTATCACCTTCATGTCTGTTGTCGTCATCATCATCCCCATCATGACTATACCATCACCATCGTCCCGAGCATCATCTCCATTATGGTCATGATCATAGCCATCACCATCACTGTCCTCATCATTGGCATGATCATCATCACCATTATCACTGTCACCACCACCTCAGCATTATGATCATCACCATCCTGATCCTCTTCATCCTCATCACTATCGCCACCACCATCAACAGGAGAATCACCATCAGCAGTAAAGCCACCATCACTCCTCAGTGCTCACCAGGGGCCATGGCTTTTGCTAGTGCTCTTTTGGGCATTATCTCCTTCCGTCTTCTAAGAGCCTCCTGAGGTAGGTTCAAGGAGGCAGGGTTCAAGGGATGCCTGGCCATGCCCTGGAGCTGAACCTGGGTGCTCCAGTCTGTGGATGGCCCAGGTGCCAAGCCATCCTGCTGTGGAATGAGCCTGCACCTTCTCTGGTGAGCCTGGAGAGAGCCAATAGGGTGCTGGCCCCTAGCTACCCATTGCTTCACACAGCACAGCTCTATTGCAAGCCTCTTTTGCACCAGATGCCAGGTTTGAATTTGATCCAGGCCAACATTTTTTTTTCCCGTTTTCACAAAAGAAAGACTTTATTTTTCCTTTCCCCAACCTCTCCCTCCCTAACCTAAACTCCTGTGAAAATAGCATGCGTAGCTGAGCCTCGGGCCAATTTGTGTCTTTGTGCTCAGTACACACACTCCATCTTTCACACCACAAACAGCTCTGCTCGGGAGAAATATGTTTTCCCTCTGCAAAACTGCCATTTTAGGCCAACACATAGAAGGCAGAAAGAGACTATTTCACTTTTTCTTCCTCTGGAAAAACCCACCAAGATGTTGTTTTCCCTTGCTTTTTCTGGAGGGGAGATATTTTTTGACAGCTTTCGTTGCTAATCTGGCTCTCAGCCCTACGTCTAGTGCCAAGTTGTGAAGGAAGCAAAGGAGAAACTAGATGAGCAAAGGCAAGATTTTCCTAGAGGGGCACCAGAACCTGGAATTCAGGAGTTGTAAAGGGTAAGCCCAACCTCCTCACCCCCCACCCTGCCCATGGAGCTCCCTCTCAGAAACCCTGGATGGGGACACAGCTAGGGCAGGATGTGGGCTGCTGGCTGGGGATCCTGAGATGCACTCATTCAGCAACTATCCTGCCACGCTTTGTTTGTGTAGGCTGGACACCGAGCCAGGTACTCTAGGATTACAAAAATGAATCAGTTGTGAATTCTCTTTACCTCCCAGGCTAGTAGGGAGTGAAGATTTGTACATTTATTTACTGTGTCATTGAATGGAAAGTGAGACATATTGACTGGGAAGTGTGAATAAAGTCCTAGTTTCACATGGGAGGTTCCTTTTAGCTGAGGGAGTGAGGGAGATTTCAGGGAAAGGGTGGCATTTGAGCTGAGTGCAAACTTCCCAGCAGGGTCCTTGCTGGTGCACTGGAATCAGCCTGCATGAGCCTTGCCCGCATTTGCCTCCCTCTTCTCCCTGGCCCACCTCAGAGCGAATCCCTCCTTCTGCACTCGCAGGTCTTTGGGTGCTGGTGGGCAGCTACTTCGAGTCCCCGAGTCTCCACTGCTCTGGGCTTGCTTCCTGGTCCCTCACAGCCTGTTCTTATGGCCCTGCTCCATGATGGGAATGGAGTGATCCTTTCCACCGAGGAGCCAGCTTCCTGGGCTGGAAGCCCCTGTGGGCCACGCTGGTCTTTTCAGACCTCACTTCTCAATAGTCTCCTAGATGTAAGAGATACCACGGAGCTGGCACAGCCTGAAGACCCAAGGCAAGAGTGCAGGTGGGCCTTGGGGTCACCAGGGATCAGGAGGTCAAGGCCAAAAGATCCCAGGCACTTCCCTTCACCTGGTCCCTTGGGTTTTCTCTGTCAGTAACATATTTTGTTGGGCTCAGCCTGGGTCCAGTGCTCTTCCGGCGAGAGGGACGGATCTGGGAAAGGGCTGCTGATTGGCCCCGTCTGAGTCAGTCCATCTCTGGTCCAACCAACAGTAGCCAGTGGACAGGGTCTTCTCCTCAGGGCTGGCAGGACCCACCCTGGTAATGGGGGAGGGTCAGCAAGAGGGAAGGGAGGTTCACTGTCAGCAGGGGAGATGGCTGCTCCGTGTCCCCTCTGCCAACTCTACTTTTACTAGCTGTGCCACCCTTCTAGGTCTCAGTTGTCTAGTCTTTAAAATGGTAACAAGACAGGAGCTCCCTTTGTGGCTCAGTGGTTAACGAACAGACTAGTATCCATGAGGACATGGGTTCAATCCCTGGCCTTGCTTAGTGGGTTAAGGATCTGGTGTTGTCGTGAGCTGTGGTGTAGATCGCAGACGTGGCTTGGATACCGCATTGCTGTGGCTGTGGTGTAGGCCAGAGGCTACAGCTCTGAATCAACCCCTAGCCTGAGAACCGCCATATGCCATGGGTGCTGCCATAAAAAGCAAAAAAAAAAAAAAAAAAAAAAAAAAAAAAAGTAACAAGACCACTTGCTTTGCAGTATTCTTGTAATAATTAAATGGGACAGTACTTAGAGCATTTCCACAGGCCTGGCACGTGGCTCACATCTGTGAAGTGGCAGGGACCTGTGTGCTGGATGATAAGTCTGAAGGGGGGCTTTCCCTGGTTGGTCTCCCCCCCGCCCCCGGTGGCTTTCAGGTGAGGGCATTGAAGTAGGAAGGTTTCACCTTCTTCTCCTCGGATATCATTGTTGTGAGTGGTTACAGTCTGATGTGTCCAGGAGGGCCCTCTTCTCTTCTGCCCAACAGGAGGCAGGACCAGGGGAACCCTGTCCTCTCATCACAGCTCCCACCGCATGGCCCCAGCAGGAAAAGTCCTTCAACTGGCAAGATCTCAGGTTCTAAGGGACCCTTGCAGGGGGCCATTGCTGCTGGGTTGTCATTCAGACACATGCCACATTTCTCAAAAGAAAGTTTATATTTTACTGAGGGTTGTCACCAGGGTTATTTTTTACTTTTGAATTGAACAAGTTATTCAATCTGAGAATTTCTGGATGCCTACTCCCTGAAAGGTACCCTATTGGTGCAAGGGGATCCCAGCTACCAGTGTTGGGAGAGAAGAACAATAGCAGCACAGGGTTCTTGCTTTGGGGAGTTTGGAAGGACTGATACCTCCGGGCTGACATTACCAGGACAGTCGTTCTTGCATGACTGGATTTGGGACCATTCTGGAAGACCTGTTGGCATCCAAATGGAAAGGGGAAAAGAATGGGAGTTCCTGTTGCGGCTCAGAGGGTTAAGAACCCTCCTAGTATCCAGGGTTCAATCCCTGGCCCCACTCAGTGAATTAAGGATCTGGCATTCCCGTGAGCATCATGTAGGTCGCAGATGCAGCTCAGATCCCGTGTGACTGTGGTGTAGGTTGACAGCTGCAGCTCTGATTCGACCCCTAACCTGGGAACTTCCATATGCTGCAGGTGTGGCCCTAAAAAAAAAAAAAGAAAGGGAAAGGGTTGAGAGCATTACAGACCAGGGAGCAGTATGAGGAGCCACTCAGAAGTGGAAATGAGCCCAGCAGGAAAGAGAGAGTGAATTGCCTGGCCTGGAGTGGAGATGTGTGCAGGGTGAGCTGAGATAGGCACAGGGTCAGGGCCCGGACTGCTGTAAATTGTGACTATCAAATCAAGAATGGACTTAATTCAGTGAGCACTTGGGAACCATAGCAGGTTTTGAAGTAATGTGTGTGGCTTGGGTGTTACTGTTGCAGACTTGTGTGTAGGATGGACTGGTAGACCAGTTAGACTATATCAGTTATTCCAAAGTGGGTGGAAAATAGTTCCAACCAGCAAAGTGCAGCAGAAATGGAAAGGGAAGGATTAATTCAGGAGAAGTTTTGAAGGGAGAAATTGAGAGGTGAGAATCTGAGTAAGAGAGAGGAGTTAGAGAATCCCGGGTTTCAGGTGGACAGAAGGGCAACAAGAAAGCCCACTGAGGAAATGGGGGTGAGCGGCTTGGCAAGGGAGACCATGAGGTGCTTTGCTTGATGTGTTGGAGCTTTTAATCCATTGGGGCTGCTATGCTTAAAGCCATAGATTGAGGGGATTAAACAACAAGCACATATTTCTCATGTTTCTAGAGGCTGGAAGTCCAAGATCAGGGTGGCAGGATGGTCGGGTTCTCATGAGAACCCTCCTAGTTCACAGACATCTGCCTTCCTGCTGTCCTCATTTGGCAGAGTCGGGGAGCTCTGGTCCCTTGTGACCTCATGGAACCCTGATCACCTCCCAGTTACCCACCACCAAATCCCATCCCATTGGAGGGTAGGGCTTCTAACCATGAATTTGGGGGGATATGCAAATATTCAATCTACAACAGTAAATATGAGAGGGAAGCCAGGGCCTTCTAAAGGGAGAAGTGCCAAGGGTGGTCAGAGATATAAAGGGGGTTGGAGGTCTACACTCAAGGCCAGGTTGGGAGTAGGACTTGGGGGTCATCTCTGTCCAGAAGGAAAATTGGGGCTGTGAGGGTTCAGGGTCTGGGAGGAATGGGTGTGGAGAGAATGGCAGAGAAACAAGATAGGATTCTTGGGGATAGTTCATGTAGGAGGAAAGAGCAGTGCCTGTGGCACAGGACTGGAGGGTCACTGAGGGCTCAGCTAGCATCTGCTGATGGCTGCTAGGGAGGTACCAACTGCAGGTGATTTCAGGTGAGTGAGGTGTGGTCCTGGCTCTTATGGAGCTCACAGCTGAGAAAGATGGAGAGACTCATACTAGGGGCATCCCAGCCCAGAGTCACTTGCAGAGGTTTTGAATCCCACCACTTCTATCCACCGGCAGTGTGACTTTGGGCAAGCCACGGACATGTCGGAGCCTCAGTTTGTACACGTGTAAATGGGAGAATGGCAGCCCCACTGACAGAACTGCTGATAGGACTAGTGGGCTGGTACATGGGAAGAGCTTTGCCTGGTGCTTGGCTCTTCTTAAGTGCTTGCCATTAGCATAGCAAAGGTACATGGTACACTGAGTGCTAAATGCTGGCACCTACAGAAGCACCAGTAAGATTGGGTTGCTGGAGTTGGGGCTCAGTAGGCAGGGAGCACAAAGGTGGAGCCCCTAAAAATAAGAAAACATGGTATCAGCTCATCAAAAGTATTGATGGTCTTGGAGTTCCCTGTGTGGTGCAGCAGGTTAAGGATCCAGTGTTGCTGCAGCTGTGGTGTAGATTGCAACTGTGGCTTGGATCCAATCCCTGGCCCAGGAACTTCAGTATGCCACGGGTGTGGCTGAAAAAGAAAAAAAAAAGTACTGTGGTCTCATCCACTGCTGGTGGGAATGCAAAATGATGCAGCCACTTTGGAGGACAGTTTGGCAGTTTCTTACAAAACTAAATATACTCTCACCATACGATCTAGCAGCTGTGTTCCTTGGTATTTACTCAAAGGAGCTGAAAACTTACGTTCACACAAAAACCTGCACATGAATGTTTATAGCAGCTCTATTCAAAATTGACAAAACTCGGAAGCAACCAAGATGTCTCTCAGTAGGTGAATGGATACATAAACGGTGGTACATCCAGACAGTGGAATATTATTCAGCAATAAAAGTAAATGAGCTATCAAGCCACTAAAAGACATGGAGGAATCTTAAAAGCGTATTACTGGGTGAAAGAAGTCAATCTGAAAAGGCTACATTTTTTATTTCAACTATATGATATTCTGGGAAAGGCAAAGTTATGGAGGCAGTTAAAAAGATCAGTGGTCATCAGAGGCTGGGGGAAGAAAGGGTGAACAGGCAGTTCACAGGGGATTTTTAGGGCAGTGAAACAATTCTGTGTGTTGCTGTAATGCTGGCTGCATGTCATTGTGCATTTATCTAAACCCGTAGAATAGACAGCACCAAGAGTAAACCCAAATGTCAACGTGGACTTTGAGTGATAATGCCGTGTCACGGTTCTTCAGTGGTAACAAATGGACCCCTCTGGTGGGGGATGGTGACAGTGGGGGAAGCTGTGTGTAAGGGCACAGGCTCCCTATGGGGTTTTACTATGAACCTCCCATAAAAACTCCCATAGTTTTGCTATGAACCTGAAACTGCTCTAAAAACATAGTCTGTTATTTTAAAAATAGTAAAAAAAAAAAAAAAGTGTGGCTATGCAGAAGGCCAATGATCACTTTAAATAGTGAATCAACTAAGGAATCACTTCGCATGGACTGTTCAGAGACCGCAGCATCAAACACAGGGGATGCAGGAGCTGCTTGCACTGAGTGGGTGATGCTATAGGGGTTACCATGAAACAGGGGCACAGGGTGGAAGCAGCACCAGGGAGAAGGGGGCTCCCAGCCCAGCCTCAGGAGCTATAACTGTGGGCTTTGAGGGCAGAAGGCCCTGGGTGGAGGGGTTCTTTTTGGGATGTGTCACAGAAGGCTGACTGATCCCCTTGGAAAGCCAAGTATGCATTCTCCTGTTCTTACCGCACCATATCAGGCAGGTGTGAACCCCATGGTACAGGTGAGCCCTTGAGCCACTGACCCAAATGAGTTGTGTGCTGTGACCTGGGCCAGATCACCACTTCTCTGAGCCATGGCTTTACAGTGGGACTAATGCTGACTTTGTAGAATCATGGTGAAAATGAAATGATGTAATGGATATGAATGTTCTAGATCCATGCTGGCCAATAGAAATATAATGTGGGCCAGAAATATGAGCCACATTTGGGGCTTGACATTTTCTAGTGGCCACATTCAAAGAATTAATTTTAATACCATATATGTAAAATGGTGTTTTATTTAACTCAGTATATTTTAAAAATTATTATTTAAGCATGTAATCTGTATAATGTTTGGTCATGACATATTTACATTTAAGTCTTTGATGTCTCATGTGTGTTTAATGCTCACAGCACATCTCAATTCAGACCAGCCATATTTCCCGGGCTCACTAGCCACATGTGGCCAGAGGCTGCCATACTGGTGAGCACAGCTGTTCATAAATACAGGCAGTCTATATTGCTCCCTCCACAATATCACCCCTGAGCTTCACTAATTACTCATCCCGTCACACTCTGGCTAGTGTGTATTAGTATTATTAGATCAAGAGCTTTAGTTCACACACCATGGTTGTATATTCATAATTCTAACACAGGAATTCACACATTTGCAATCATAGTCCCATGCAAACACAAGAATTAGTCTTTTGTTCCTAAAGCAATTTGTGTTCACCTCTTCTGGAGTCCTCCCCAAGCCAGGCAAGCGTTTGGGTTAGTTTTATGAATGACTACCTCCTGCACCGCTGCCCCAACTCCAGGCTTCTTGGAGGGAAAAGATGTGTCTCCCATATCCCTCCATCTCCCCACCGACCCCTCCCCGCATCCCAGGTGTCTTGCTCCTAGCCAGCCCTGGCAGGTATTCAATAGGCGTTTTTTGAATAGACTCCATCAACCAAAGTATCAGTTCCTTTTAAAAGAGAAGCATATTATAAAGAAAAGGCTCTAAAGTCAGATTATGTAAAAATGTGTTGAAAGGCAGCAGGGACATGAAATGGAACCAGGGAATTGAAGTTTTTATTGGAGCAGACATGAATCTGGCAGAGGTGAGTACAGGGTTCCAGCAGATGGGCGTGTGTTTAGGCGATGAGGCTGGAACAAAAGTGTCTGGAAATTTGTCACAGGCATTTGAACTTCTGATGAAATAAATTCCATCTCACCTCCATGTGACACACTCTGATCAGCTCAGGGGCCCTGTAGAATGTGGGAGATCCCTGCTTTCCCAGTTCAGGGCAGAGCCTCACCCAGAGGAGATGGGACTCCTTGGCCCCTCCTGCAGTGTCAGTTGCCGGGATCCAGGGGGACTTGAGGACAGGCATGCTAGGGAGCAGCTTTTGACCAGTTTAGTGTGACCGTGTGACTGGGCCAGCCACAGCTGCTACCCCAACCCAGGACACGCCTGCAGCCCCAGGGAAGGTGGGATAGCCCTGTTCCAGGCAGTCCCAGGGTTCACAATGCTTGTTTTTCGCAGCCATCTGCTCGTCTGTAATGGTGTGTTTGAGAAGCATCAATTCTAGACTCTCTTCCGCATTCTTAGACCACCAGGGTGCCCAGCAGAGAAGTCACCTGCCAGCAGGTGGTGGAAATGTGGGAGGGCATCTCCAAGAAATCTGGGTGATCCAGCCTCACGGGCAGAGGTGTGACAGTGCTGGAAGGACGGTGGATGAAATTCCGGAGTGAGCAAGGTCTGAGGCCGGGCTGAGGATAGCAATATTTAGCTCATTAATAACAACAACAACAACAAATTCATACTGTCATTTATTCAATGCTTATCATGTGCCAGACACTTTATTGAGCACTTTATCTGGATGACCTTCCCTGATCCTTGGAGCATCCCTACAACCAAGGTTCTGTCTTATTCCCATTTCACTGACAGGAAGCAGATTCAGAGGTTGAGAAACTTGTCCCAGGTCATCCAGATAGGCAGGGGGTTGAGGGGCCAGGGGGACAGCAATCAACAACCCAAAGTCACAAAAGCAAGAAAAGGCTAAACATTTGAATGGAGAATCAGACAGATACACACACACACACACATACACCCTCTTAATAGGCACGTTGTCTGCAACAAGGCAAAAATAATTTATCCACATTTCACGAATACTCTGTGAGAGGGATTTCCTGAACCACTTTCATGGAATGAAGGGTGGAAATTGGAAGCTAATTGTGCATGGTCTTTCATGACTACTTTAAGACGTGTAAACGTCTTTGGGAGAGGGCTGTGTGTGTGTGCAGCAGTGTGTATGTTGTAATGAAGATAAAGATACAGTTATGAAGGCTTCCTAGCTTTATTTGCAATCATGATTCTCCTCTTCTTCCTGTAAGGTCTTAAGTTCCCTTTCTGCAAATGTTCCCACTTGCCCAACCCTCCTAGCTAGGGAAAGACATGTGCCTCAGGAGGGAAGGAAGGTCCAGAGTGACAGGCAGGCCTCGGGAAGGAGGGGTGCAGCTCCAGGTAATGCAGAGGCAGGGGCAAAGTTTTCAGCTGGAGGAAGGCTCTTATGGAGAGGGTACCTTTGGAAAAACGCTAACTGAAAGAAAAGTGTCTCTGAAAGATACTGAAGGCATCTTCTCTGGGTGTGGGTTTCCTCAATCCTAAATACAGCAGGGGTGGCCCGGAAGATCTTTACGCCCCTCCCAGCACTCCATCCCCAGGGGACCATCATGGCTCCTGCTAGAAAGCACCCTTTTAGAAAGTAATCCCCACTGGTGTGACGTCCCCTGCCACTGCCCTCCCCGCCTCCGTCCCAGTCCCTCCCCGCCCCAGTACCAGTCCCAGTCTAGAACCCTGTCTTTTCAAACTGGAGCCTATGGACCACCAGAATCAGGTGCCTTGGTGGGGTGGGGGCTTCCGTGAGGCACCTCAGCCACCCCCAGGGCAGAGCAGGGTGGGGCGGGAGTCTGCGGGTGATTCTAGTGCAGCCTGGGCCTGAGAGCAGTGCCCCACTTCAGCAGCGAGGGAGGGATTACAGGGGATTGGGGTGGGGTGGGGGGGTGCTCGGTGCCCAGGAGAGGGGGCAGGAAATGGGGACACTGTGCCCACCCCGCTGTCCTCCCCGCCCCAGCACTTTCTCACCGCTGCTTGACTCACTGATTGAGACGAGTTCCTGTCTGCGGTTTTTGTTCAGCACATCAGAGGCTGAGGCTGAGCCTTTGGTCTGGAGTTTGAACAAATTGGAGCCGAAATTGCCTCAGCAGGGTAACTAGGAGCTGTACTGCCAGCTCCGAAGCAGCTGCGTGTGGAGAGGGAAGGAGGCAATACAGGAGCATTCCATTAGACACGCCTAGCTGTGGCCCCAGGACACTGAGGATGTTTAAGAGGTGTCTATTGAATTAAATATTGATTAATTCAATATTAATAACAAATACAGGAATGCAAATTATTTCTATTTTTTGTAGGCTGCATAATATAGTGGAAAAGGCTCAAGCATTAGGGATAAAAAAATTGGGGTCTTGGTTCTACCGCTTAACAGCTGAGGAAGAAGCCTTGGGCCAAATAACCCCTTTGAGCCTCAGTTTTTGCATCTGTAAAAGGGGAATGATCAACCTTAGTTATGCTGTAAGGACTAAAGAAGAAAACACAGGTGGAAGCATCTGCATTCTCCTCTGCTCCCACTGCCCACTTCATCCCTTGATTGCTGACTCAGTTTGGCATTTTGATGTTCAGTCTTTGTCCCATATATGGTACCCAGGACCTGACTATGGCCTTTACCTAATATCATCATGTGCTCTTGCACTTGGAGTGGACCTTGCCTTGGACTCAATGGGACACTTGACCGCTTCTTATCTGCAGGGGTTTTGGTTCACTGTACTCAGAGGACAAATACCTGAGTCCAGGTTTAAAAGTGCCGCTTCTCCTAATGATGGCCATGGTAACCTAGGCAGGACCGGGGGCTTGGTCATGACCTACAGGCCTTTCTCAAAAGTGCTTATAGGTGCACTGTTGTACAGCACCTTTTTCTGACTGCTTGTGCTTTTGGCCCCTCCAGTCTTTCCGTGTACGGTCACATGAGTGAGATGGGTTGGACTCTTTAAGAGAGGGACACCATTCTGTCTCTAACACACTGCCTGGACAGGGCAGGGGCTGCTTCGGTTACATTCCTTAAAAAGTTCTCCAGTGCACTGTAGGCTCCTCAAGGCCAGTGGCTTTGTTTCTTTTGTTTGTTTTCTGCAATGTCCAGTCCAGGTGTTCAGCTGGAGGCAGGGGCTTAGTAAATGTTGTTGGGGAGACGGGAGCAGTCAGTACCAGCTAGTGATTATGGTGGGGAGGAAGGCAGGTGGGAGGAAAGAGGGCCATATAGAACAAGGCTAAGTTCAAGGAGATAGGCTTACCCTAAGAACTCCTTGAAGGCAGGGATTCTGTCTTATCACATTGGTATCTCTGAAGCCTGGCTCCATCTTAGCATAATAGAATGAAGCAGCATGTCAGGGAGGAAAGATCTGAGGATCTGATTGAATGTTATTTGGAATACAAAGTACACCAGGACCAAGAATACATAGCAGTAATGAACTCTGATGTCTTGACCACAAAGCCTCTTTGGTTTTAGAGCTTTGGGGATCCCATGTGACCTTGGGCTCCTGGTTGCAGCTTCCTCTCACTCTTTGAGCTGGCGCTGTTTTCTGCTTGAGGGGGCAGAAGGCTTGAAGCTACTATGAATTGTGCTTGGCTCTGAAGAAGTAAATTACTATTGATTAATGTTTGTGTTATGAGTGGAAACCATTACTTAAACAAAGCAGTGCCTCTGCCCATGGGTTTGTATACTGAGAGCATCTTTAATCTGATGGAATGTAATGGAAGCCTGCAGCGTCTAGAAACTCTCTGCTGTCCGTACTTTGTTATATGCCTTGTTCTTCCCCTCCCTATCACAACAAAAATCCAACCTTTTCAGCCACTTGACTGTAGGAAGAAGAAAGACAGTGTTTTTTTCTGTGATGGTCCTTCCACTGCGAGAGACTCTGTTGTGTCTTCTCTCAGAGGCTGCTGAGACTCTTAGGACTGAGTCTCTAGGTTGAGTTTGTAAAAGAGTCCCAGAGTGTCCTCCCCAGGAAAGTTGTTGAATGGAGGTGGGTTAAGGCCTGAGGAGACCAGGGCTTGATGTATCTTTTGTGCACCCAGGTCCCCCAGGTTCTCTGTAAAAGGTTAGCCTGAATCCTTCTTTCCCACCGGAAGATCAAATCATGGTCCTAAGTACCCACTGTGTGCCAGCTGCTGTTCTAAGCAGCCCACATAGATGAACTCTTCAGAGCCTCCTATAAGATAGTTACTCTTATTATCTCCATTTTACAGATGAGAAAACCGACACAGAGAAGTCAACCATTTGCTTAAGTTCATACAGCAAGTTTTAGGGGAAGCATACTTGTTTAAAGGTCTTGAAAACATACTCTAAATCCTCATATTAGGAGTATGTACAAAGTTGGCCTGAGGAACTAGCTCATAAATGCCAACCAAGAGCTCCTTGGCTGGGATTGCAAGGACCCAGGGAGGGGAAGGAGTCCCTGAGAGGCTGGAACTTTCCTTTCTTGGAAGCACCCAAAGGGCTTCTCCCTGTCAAAGCCACACCTCATAACATTCCACAGGCTACAAGCACATGGCTTTTGTTTTCTCACAAACACCCTATGAAGCACAGCTGGAACCATCCCCACTTTACAGGGGGTGTGGCAAGGAGCTTAACACAGAGCTAGGTATAGAGCAGGGACTCAGTTCTTACTTGTTAATTCTTTAACGATTAGATATTTGGATGGCTTGGATGCCAGATGAGTTTCTATGTGGATGAATGAATGATAGAAGAATGGGCTTGGGTTTCTGTGTTGGTGGGCACACACAGGGCATCCACTCCGTGCGTTCAACTGCATTAACTAAGGTCCCTGCCTCCACCAAGAGCCCCAACTCAAATGCCCAGACCTTTACTTGAAGGTCCCTCTCCTCCTCCCCACCCTGTGCTCCAGGAGTCAGGGCAGATGCAAGCCCTTCTGAGACAGGCCAGGGGCCCAGGGCTGGAGTGCGTGGGAATGTGGCTCACCGTCTCCTGTCATCTGCTCTGGAGAGGTGTGCCATGCCCCGCCTGAGAAGAGAGCCATTCCCCCCACCGCCATTGATTTCTCAGTGGTTGCTCCTCCACTATTTATAACTCACTCCTTTCTGCTGTGCTTCACCCAGTTGGGAAGTGAGCACCATGACCTCTGATTGTATTTCTCTTTTCTGAGTTCAGGCTTATAAGGAAGTGAAGCATCCTCAGAGTTCGCAGCTTCTGAGCCCCACGGGTGCCCAGTCAGTGCTCCTACTCTTAACTGAAGGTTGGAAGCAATTAACCGCGTTAGCCTTGCCTCCAAGAGCTGTGTTTGTAGGCTTAGCTGGGGCCTTTTGGGGTTGCAGTCACAGCCTCGGCCAGCTGTGTCCTGGAGGCCAGAGCCTGCTGTCCTGCTGCATACTCCACCGCTAGGTGGGATCCGTGTCCTGGGGCTGGGTCCAGGAGTAGCTGTGCACCTTCCATGAATTCTAGCAGGCTATTCCCTGCTTCCTGGGCCTCTTGCCACCTTTGCCTGATGCCAGGGAACCCTGACTGTACCCTCAGAGGAGAAGGCTGAGCAGCCCATCTCCCTTCAGGCATCTGTGGCTCTGGAAAGCTGGGATGGAGGCAGTGCCACTTTGATTGGTGGTCCAGAAGTCCAGGAATGAGGGATCTGGCCCCTATGCTCCTGTAGCCCCGCCTCTTTACCAGGGGGTGGAGGGTTCCATGCTTGAGTATGGGATGATTGCCTGACCAGGATCTCCTCATTTATCTTTGGTGAAGGTCTTCAAAGCCCAGTTAGAGAGGAGAGAGAGGGTGAACCAGTGCCACAGAGTTCCCATTTATTTTGGCCCATTCCAGGCCCCTGAGTGGTGGAGGGATAGGAAAATAAACAAAACCACATGTTTGCCTTTCAGGGGTGACAGATACACTCAAGTCTATGAAATTCATGGCAGACTCTGTCTTCTAGTAGGTCCACAATTGCAACCAGGAAGAAGGAAAGGGGGATGAAATTTTAGCTGGGGTAAGGGAGGGGCCAGGGGCCAGAGGGATGAGGCTGAGCCTAGAGGCTGAGGATGACTTGATGAAGTAGGACGCAGCGAAGGCCACCCAGGCAGAGGTCAGCTTAGGACAAGCATGGCAGCTGGAGAGCCTTTGGGAAGCAGAGAGTGGTCTGCTGAGGCTGTGGCCTTGGGGGTGGGGTGGGGGCAGCAAGGATGGTTACTGGGGAAGCTGAGAGAGGATTTAAGAGGGAAGCTTAGGCCAGGGTGAGGAGTTGGTTTGGGTCTTATTTCTTGGTGCTGGGGAGCTTTGCAGCAGAGTAATGGAGCATGTTCCAGCAAGAGTATTTTGGTGCTGTGTGCATGTGTGTATAACTTTGATGAGAATGATAACAGTTGACATAAGCATGTGTCTCTCTCAAGTGTATGCTCCAAGGATACACATGTGTCAGGATTGGAATAGTGGAAAATCCTGTTTCTTCCCCAGACACCAAACTCGATGGGAGTGCTCAGCTCCTGCCTTCGTGTGCTTTGTTCCCCTCTCTCTGGAGACCTGCATCTTATGGAAAGAAATAGCAGCCTAGCGTCCCTGTGGTGGAGGCATCTGTCATCAGTCTTCCCCTCACCGCCGCTGCACCCATCCTGAGCTCGTGCCAGAGAGGAGGACCCCGAGATGCCACCTGGCAAACACCTCTGCAGGTGAGCAGCTGTGCCCAGGCCTTCCTTTTTTGCAGTGATGTAGACACCCAGGTCTTGTTAGAAAAGACAGCTATGAACTGGGCTCCTTGCAATCGCTAAGGTAACCAGTCACACATGTCAGCTGGTGGCAGGGAGGGAGCCAGGTGCTGAGTCACCCTGAGGGGGAGGCCAAACCTGTTGGGTGGAAGGATGTTAGTCAGACAGATAGAGGGCCTGCTGACAGCAGTGGGACCCTGTGACATCCAGTGCTTCTCCAGTAGGAGGGCTGATTAACTTTCGAATTGTCATGTGTCCATAGTATGAAGATCTGGCCAAGAGGCCTGGAGGTTCACGTTATGTCCCCTTAGGTGCCTGGGGACAGGTCTAGCAGAGGACACAGGTCCAGAAGAAAGAGGCTGGTGGTCATGGCCCCTCTCATCCTTAAGGGTTGGCCTTAGCCAACCCTTTCCTCTCCAACACTGTCTTCTACCCATCATCACCTTAGGGCACTGTGACCGGGTCCCACCAAACTGCTTCCCATACTGGGAGAGACTGGGCTTCTCCTGTGAGTGCATCCTGCCTGAAAGGTCTTCCCTTCTCCTGGAAACACCCAACCCACTCTTCAAGAGCCACATCAAATATTTCCTTCCAGGGTTTCAGAATTCTCCATCCTTAACCTCTCCAGGGCACCTGTCACATGAGAATTACTGAGAAGGGCTCTGATGGCCACCAGCATGTCAGCCCCTAGTGAGCAGGCACACGCCCTGTTGGTCTCTGGGTAACAGGACCCAACGGTGGGTGGCTACGGTAAGCTCAGTGGATGCTGGTTGACAGAGTGGAGGAATTAGTCTGGTGATGTCGGAAGGCAAGCCTGGCAGAACTGGAGTTGTGCCCAAGCCATCCATAAGCAGAACTTGGGTTTCCAGTTTAGCACTGCTGTTGAGGTTAGTTAGAAAGGGGCTTAAAGTACTTTACAGTTTGCACAGCTTAGCTGGCTGGAATGCTACTGCTTCATTTTCATTAAGCAGGTTGTGAAAACCTGGGTACTGACCTGGCCAGACTGGGGTCCTGGGTTGTTCCTTCAGTATACATTCCTATATCTCTATATATCCATCCATCTATCGATCTACTATATTTGTCTGTCTGTCTATCTATCTATCTATCTATCTATCTATCTATCTATCTATCTATCTATCTATCTATCATCTCTAGAGTCCATTTATATGCCTGTCATTTATCTATCTCTATTGTGTATCTGCCTAACACCTATGTATATGTCTCTATCATCTGTAATTATCCATTATCTTTGTATATCTATCCATTCCTTGATCATCTCTCTCTCTCCCCGCCCCCATCTGAAAGGTGACTTGCTCAGAATTTGAGCGCTGGAGGGTCTGAAAGGAGGTGGAAGCGCAGAAGAAACTGAGAGCCTAGAGGAAAGAAGGCTAGACTGATTCTGGGCCGTCTGGGCTGCGATCGGGAAGAGATGAGGTGGTGGGTAGGAAGATGCGCTGGTTCCCAGTGGAGGTGCGGAGGACTGCGACAACGCAGGCTGCAGCAGGCGAAGGCGCTGGGGCGAGGGCTCCAGGGGGATGACGTCATTCATGTCCGTGACGAGGGAGGCGGGGGCTTTCGGAACGCTAGCGCTGAGGGCTCCGCGCATCTGCAGCCAGCCCCGGGGCGGCGCCCTCGGGGATGTGGACTGGAACTTATCGGTGACAGCCCTGGAGACACCGGGCGGGAAGACGCGAGCGAAGAGCTGAGCCTGGAGGAAGGGTCACTGGGCTCTCTGTGCGGAAGTTCAGGAGCGAGTGGGGTGCCCGCGCCCCGCGCGCACACACACCCGGTCGCCAGCCCCGGCGCGCGACGTCGCCCGCGGCCGCGGCACTGACTTGCTTGTGCAAAGCGCCGACTCTTTACACCCGGGGCGGGAGGGGGGCGAGCGGCGAAGGCGACGCGCTGGCGGCGGAGTCAGATCCCATCCAGGAATCGGGCTCTTCGTCCAGCCTCTCGCCCTTTCCCCATCTCCGGGGAGCGGGCCCGGCTGTGACGAGGGGAGGTGCCTACCCCGTGGAGTCCGAGGAGGCGCCACGAGGAAGGCGCACCGGACCGAGGGCAGAGGGGATGAGGGCGCTCAGCGGCCCGCAGCAGAGGTCCGGTGGGCTTCGTCGGGTCTGTAGGCTGGGGCTTGATGTACGTTGGGGCAGCAGGAAGGGCAGGATGTTAGCGACAGATCTGTTGAGAGTCCGAAGGTCCGAGTTCCTCTGCCCTCCCCAATTGCCGCCGCCCCAGCAGCCCACCTGGCCCTCAGAGCTGGTGAATCCCCCCACCCCCAATCTTCTTCATTTTCTTACCCCTCCCCCTCGTCCTCTTCATCCCTCCCCCTCGATCTCTTCATCCCTCCACCTGCCTCCCCCTCGTCCTCTTCATCCCTCCCCCTGCCTCCCCCTGCCTCCCTCTCCCTCCCGCTGCCTCCTCCTGCCTCCCTCTCCTCCCCCCTCCCACCCCCTCCCTCTCCCTCTTCCCCCGCCCCCCCAGATTTCTCTCCCCGCTCTTTCCTTCTGGCTCTGAGTTCATCCAGTAGCTGGAAGGCCTGGCAGTGGGTCTCAAGTTCAGCCAGCCCTGCATCTTGCCTGAGGCTGGAGAAACCCAGCGCTGCGTGGCCTGGCGACCATTCCCAGCTTCAAAGACAGTCGACAGGGAGACATCCGTCTTTGCCAGACCTGGCTGAGTTTCTCTGCCAGCTACTCCTTGCCCCCTCACTAGGTACCCTCCTCTAAGCTGGTGTGGTTTCAAGCAGGTGTGGGAGTTAGGGAGCAAAGATGGGCAAAGAAACAAAGAGCTGTCCTTGTTACTATGAATATCCCCTGCTTCCTAAGTCAAAAATCTGGACAAATGAGGAGTGAGTGACCCTTTTTACATAGTTGGGCATCCAGGTTAAGTGACAGTGCAGCAGCAGGGGATTTGAGGGCAATGCTTGAAGAAACTGGGGAAGTTGGGCAATGAGGGGATTTGGATTAACTCAAAAAAGAAATGAAAAAATGTATAGTTTCATGCATTTCCCCGGAATGAACACACCCAGGTCAGCAGCACGTGCCCCATATCTTTTTTCCAACCCCAGCCAACATCAGGGTAACCCTGGTCCTGGCTTCTTTCATCATAGACTTGTGTCTGTTTCATTCTGTAGGAACAAATTCACACAGTATGTACTCTTTTGTCTGCTTTCTTTGACTCAACATTGTTCGGGGGAGGCGTCCATATGTGATTGTTGTAGGTGTTTGGGAATTTGGATGTCCTTCCTCACAGGACAGAGCCTTTTTCCATCCAAGAGACTGGGCGCGGGGGGGCCGCAGCGTGGGTCTTTCTTGTCTTGGATTCATCTCACTGGGGGCTTTTTCTCACTATCCCCTGTGGCTTTCTTCTGGTGGCTGCAGGAATCAACTTTCCTCTTGCCCACTGGGCAAAGGCTTTACCCCAGATCTGTGCAGAATAGTCCACAGTTCTGCCAGCCACATTTCTTTAGCAAATTGCAGTTCCTTTCCACAGAAAAAGCCTTTGAGTTGAGACTAAACCTGGAAAAGTGATCCTGAAAAAGATGGTCCGGTGAACCTGTGTTCTTCGTAACTCCAGAAGGGAACCAGTGCAGAAGGGGGGTGCATGCTAACCTTAACTGAAGCATTTGCAGGGGCCAGTGTGTAATTAGTACCCCTAGGAGCTCACAGGGGAGTTTCCTGCCTTCAAGGAAAGAACATTTGCAGGCCTACACAGGTTAACAGCTTCCCTTTAAATATTTTCCTTTTGTGGTTAGCTCTGTGCCTGCTTCTGAAAATGTGGTCATTTTTAAAAACAAGAATCAATTCTCCCAGAAGGGATGTGAAGGGCTGCTACACTCCTTGGGAGCCTTTTCTTCCTTGTGCATAATAAAGATTGAGATTAGGAAGGTAGGACAAATGCTTAGGGGCTCTGAAAATATGGATTATGCAAATGAGCTATTTAAGGACCTTTAAAAATGCTGACTGGGTCCCAGAGTATTTACTGGCTGTTAGAAAACGCAGATTGTCTAAATGGGCATTGGGGGACCTTTAAACGCTCAGATTATGATGCATCTGGAGAGCCTAGCAAATCCCTTCTGGCCCCTTAGGCCTGTCTGCTGTGTGAGGAAAGGAGTTTTGGGACAAAGCTGAGCATTCACACAGTGGCCTGGGATGGATTTGGGTCTGTCCTGCTGGCCTGAGTGTTAGAGGAGGTTAGTGGCCTCATGGGGACACCCCCCCCCCTGCAACTCCCACGTGAGTGGCTTGGGTACAGGTGGACTGAAAGACAGGGACATGGATAAGATGACTTTAGAGGTCCAGACTTCATATAAAAAATCCCTACTACTTAAGGAACTCCTCTGAAGTAGGTTTTGATTTTTGTTTAATTCCTTCTTCAAAGCAAGGGTAAAGGATCAGCATAAATGTGTGTGCACTGGTTTCCACATGAATTGTGGGGACCGCTCCCCTCTGTTCTGAATTAATGGATGGCATTGGTTCCCATCAGCAATACAGATTCGGGGCCAGGTCTAGGCACTGCAACTTCACAAACAGGGGTCATATATTAAGTGTCTTTCTTGATGAATCTGTGCTGAGAAATTGTTGGTAGGAAGCAATGTCTTGTGCCATCTGGAGCCTACCTCTGCCAGGTGGACCCAGACAGTGCCCCCAGGCAGGAATGCATCTCCAGTAAATGCACAGCCTTCTTTCCTCATGTGTCACCTCTGTGGCCTTAAGAGTCTGTTTCCCAAGAGCTCACTTTGCCAGGTGCTGTAGTACATTCTCCTCCTACCCTTCTCTTCACAGCCCCCCTTTCCTCTGGTCATTGACTGAGAGACTCCTAGAAGAACCCTGTGGTGGATAAGGTCAGTCTTCTCGGCCTCCTCCTCCAGCATCACCTGTGTCTAACAGGAAACCTTGGGCAGGTCCTTTCATTTCTCCAAGACAAAGGTATTGATGGTACCTGCCCGAGGGTCACTTGAGGATTAAATACCTGGTGTCGTAGTAACACATGCTAGCTGGGAAGCCCAGGTTCCCACTGGCTTGGTGCCCAACCTGTTGTGTGACCTTGGAAAAAGGTCCACTTCCCCTCTCTGGGCCTCATTTTTATCTTCAAACTGAGAGAGAGGGTGTTCTACACGTATATAAGGACTTGTATGGCTCTTATAAGCCCAGATCCTGCAACTCAGCAAGGACTGCCTCTTTCCTGGGGGCAGGGGGACAGGGGATGTCAGCGAGGCCTTGGATGAAGGATGCCCTGGGTGTGCAGAGGATTATTAGAATGGAGCTGCATTTTCCATAGTAGTTGTGGTAGTTAATGAGCTGCTAATATACTTCCAGGAAGTCTCTGGGGAAAGCTATCAACCCCAATAAAAGGGGGAGCACTGGATTAGAGGAGAAGGAGTGGATGGTGGAGGGGCTATGTAAACTAGGGAGTTGGGGGTGAAAGATAAATGGAAGGAAGGGGGGTGTTTTATCCATGGTTTATATTTCTCCAGCTCTTCTCCCTCCCCTGTGGTCCTGAAAACTTTTAGGTTGACTCCTAATGTTGTTTGGGGCTGCTGTCAATAATATTGATGATAATGATAATAATAATAACAGCAGTAACAACTACCCTAATGATGGATAGCCACTCCTGTTAAGTGCAAATGGTATTGTGGAGACTATACATTTATTAAATCGTATCATCCTTCCTGTAAAATAGGTGTCCTTATGATTCCCATTTCACAGATGAAAAATAGAGGCCCAGGGAAGTTAAGTAACTTGGCAGATGAAGTTTACCTACATAGCACTTCTCTAGGAGCTGAGACCCCACAGAGGCTTGGGTCATTGCATTCCCATGTGTCACCCTGCCAGCAGTTAGGCTTGGGTTATAGGGGTGTGGTGGGGGTCCTGGGACCTGGAATATCAAGCCAGGGGTGACTCCTGCAGGGATGGCCCTAGGCATAGTCGAAGTACGTAGACACCTTCACTGTGTGCTCTGCTAGGGGTTTCAAGGCCCTACTTGCCGTGTTCCAGATTCATATCACAAGGTTCCTTAATGAGTGTGAGAACAACTGAGGATCTCGTCACTGACAGCCCATGGTCCCAAAGCTGCCAGCATGGTGCCTGGCATGATCGTGCCTGAATGGCTTCATTGTGCACCTAGAGATAGTGTGCTGCTCCCCTAGGGCCAGTGCAGCCCCTCAGGGGCCCTTAGCCAGTCACTTCTGCTGTTCCAGCCTCACTTTACCCTTCGCCTTGGCTGCTTCCTCAACTGGAATGTTCTTCCACCACTCTCACTGCCACCTCCTCCCACTCCCTTCTTCAGATTTGTACTCAGATATCTCAATGAGGCCTTTCCATCTCTTGAAAATCACAGCCCTCTCACCCCAGGTCGTCCCCGTCCCCTTGGCTTTATTCTCCCTCTCTCTGCACTTACCACCATCCACATCGCTTTGCTTCTTTGGCCATGCCTGCAGCACATGCAAGTTCCTGGGCTAGGGACTGAACCCATGCCACAGCAGCAACCCGAGCCAGAGCAGTGACAACGCCAGATCCTTAACCACTAGGCCACCAGGAAACTCCCATGTCACTTATCTCTTTATTAGCTCCTTCCCTGTTAGATTGTAAATTCCATATGGCCAGGTCTATGTCCCTTTGGTTCTCTTCTGTATCCTTAGCATCTAGGACAGGCTTGGTATTTGGTAGAAGCTCCATGAGTATTTGGTGAGTGAATGAATGAATTACTGAATAGAAAAAGGAATGAAAACTTTCAGAACCTTCCTCAGCCTGGGGCCCACCTGCTTCCCATCTCATCTGCTCTGCACCCATGCGCCTCTGACAAAGGCCTCTCTGCTCTGTGGCCGAGGGCAGGATGCCGCCTCCCCTGCTCCTCGGCCTGCCTGCCCCTGCCTGGGAAGGCTCTCTGGTCTCCCCCAGATGCCACGCTTCCTTTCCCTTGGCTCCTGGATACTCCTTCTTGCTGGTGCATTGGCATTTTGTATTGTTATAGTGGCTTGTTTCCATGCCAGTCTCTCCCAGTAAATGGGGGCTTCCTGAGAGAGAACTATGGTTTTGGGGAAGGAACCAGAGTTCTGAACCAGAGTTCAAGTCCCAGCTCTACTGGTGACTGCCGTAGGACTTTGGCAAGTCACTTCATGTTCTGAGCCTCAGTTTTCTTGTCTGTCAGATAGACGAGACTTGACTTGATAGAGTTGCTGAGAAACGTCAAGGCAATGTATACAGTGTGCTTAGCAAAATGCGTGGCATATGGCAGGCAGGGCGTGGCATAACAGGGGGTTATGAGTGAAAAATGGCCACATCACTGCAGCCAGATTTCAGCTACCGCTCTGGTGGGAAGCTTCTATTCTTTAACCTCCTGGGAATGTCTGGTTTAAATTTGTGTCAATGTCATGAAATTAAAAAAAAAGAAAGAAAGAAGGAGGGGGCTACTGTTTTAGACCAAAGGACATTAAAGAGGCATGATAATGTGATGGAATGCATGAGCCTTGATATTGGGCTGAAAAAGTTATAAAGGACATTGTGGGGAAAACTGGAAATTTTAAATATGGGCTAATTATTTGCTGTTACTGAATCTTAAGTACATTTCTTGGTTGGGATTTTAGAAAGGAATGTTTAATGAGTATGAGTCATGTGCTAGGCATGGTGTTAGGAAAGCATTTTACACGTGCTACATCACCCCCATGAAGTGGAATTATTATCATCCCATTTTATAACGCAGAACTGAAACTTAGAAAGGGGAAATAATTTTCCCAAAGTTATACCTCTGTTAAGTGCCTGGGACCAGTTATTATATATAGGGGTTGAATCTGAGCTGTAGCTGCTGACCTGCAGCACAGCCACAGCAATGCCAGATCCAAGCCACATCTGCGACCTTCACCACAGCTCACGGCAGCGCTGGATCCTTAACCTACCAAGTGAGGCCAGGGGTCAAACCTGTGTCCTCGTGGGTGCTCATTGGGTTCATTAACCGCTGAGCTACCATGAGAACTCCTATTATTATATTTTAATAAACATTTTATTTCAGGGCAATTTTAGATTTACACAATTATTGCAAAGGTGTCAGAATTCCCATGTACTTCATTCCCAGTTTCTCCTCTTATTAATACTTCCTTCACATTAGTGTGGAACATTTGTAACAACTGAAGAACTGATATTGAGACATTATTATTAACTAGAGTCCATACTTAGTATATTTAGTCAAATTACCTTAGTTTTCTCGAAGATTCTTTTTCTTTTCCAGGAGCCCATCCAGGTCATCACATTGCTTTTAGTCCTTGTATCTCCTTAGATGCATCTAGACTGACACCTTCTTGGACCAGTTTTTGGTGACCTGGATGGTTTTGAACAGTACCAATCAGGTGTTTTATAGAATGACTGAGACCAAATCTGAACCCAAATTTGTATTATTCCAAAGCACATGCTATTTTTATCAGGCCCTGTCTCTTTTCAGAGAGAAAGAGAGAGAGAAAGGAGATTGATTGATTTACCCTGGAGTGGTTTGCCAAAGGCCAGGAGCTACAGAAGAGGACCAACCCGCGACTATTGACTTTTGGGGAGAGGTGTAATTTGGGGCTGGGCTTCATGTCTGTGCTAACCCCCCTATACAACTTTAGACCACAGTTTAAGAAGACTAGATCCCAGGCCCGGGCTCTTTTTGCATGTAAGCTGCTGTCCCTCAGCTCAGGGAGCCCCACTGGGCCCTGCCGTGAACATGGGTGCTCTTTTCACTGGGCGTGGACGGGGCAGGGGGTATGATTGGAGCAGCTTGGCCTGGAGTTCAGCCTGGGGCTCACCCTGGACTCCCAGCAGCACCTCAGCCCGGATGTGTTACATCAGCTGTGGAGCCTCTGTGGGCTGAGAACTGGAAGTAGTGAAGGACGCTCTCTGAGGAATTGAAAATCAAAGACACCTCTGGGCTAGTTAGCAGGGTTTTCAAGGGCTGCCCCCTTGCCTGAGAGCCTGCGCCAGCCTTTGGCCTGCAGGCGCACACTGGAGCCCAGTGAGAGACAAGGCCTGTGTGGCAGGATGACATTGTGGAGGGCCCGGCGAAAGAGATTGGGCTGGATTCTGTAGACAGCAGGAGCCACTGAGGGTGTTTGTTTGAGCAGGACAGGCACCATGAGAGGGTAATGAAAGCCTGGTTGACTAAACCAGGCCGCTTCTCCCCAGGTGTTTCACAGTGATGTGCCAAAGCCAAGCTGCAGGACCTGCTTGGTGCCAGGCTCCATGTCCTGCTCTCTGGACAAATGCTTCTGTCCGAAATGCAGTGTAGTTTTTGAATAAGGCAGATAGTGCATCCCTCTCTTGTCTCCCAGGCCACACCCACTCAGCCTGTGTACTTTGCCCCAGGCCCTCACACCCCGGCTCTGCCATCCACCCCTGTGATCTCAAGCTTCTCTCCTGCCAGTTGGCTCTCACCCTAGTTTTACCTCTTCTCCCTCCAGAGAAGAGGAGCAAGCTTACAGGATGGGGCCTAAAAGGAAGGCAGGGCCTCTGAAGATGGAATTCAGCTACCCCTGGTGCTGACAGGCCCACCCTTGCATCCACAATAAGTTGATGAAGGCTGGGTAGAGTTTATTTTCCTTTTGTTTTGTTTCCTGCTTCTTCCACTGAGTGTGCTTTGTTTGGGGGAAAGGAAGATCTGACCCCACCAACCCGTCTTCCTCTGTGGGTTTGCTATAATCTGTTCTGCATCCAACTCATCAATATTGACGGCAGGGATGATGATAGCCGGGCGGAAAATACGTTAATGTCTTTATTTCTTTGTGCATGTAAAAGGCTGCAGGGGAAGTCTGACCTGATGGAAGGGAAACATTGGCTTTCACGCATCAGATGATCATTGGGACCCAAGCTTTACTGCCAGACCCATAGAAGCTCTCACATTACCTTTGGCTTTTGAGGCAGGCATTTTACTTAAGACGCATTTGGCGGCAGAAATAGAATAACCACCTAACGGAGGCTTAATAACAAAGGCATTTAATTATCTTACACAACATGATGCTGGAGATGGGCATTTCCAAGAATAGCCTAGCTGTTCAAAGCTGACAGGATGTTGGACCCCTATCTCTGGGACTCTCCTGGCCTATCCCTCATGCTCATAAATTGGTTGCCACAGCTCCAGGCATCAGGGCAGCATCCCAAGCTGGATCTGAGCGGACAGGTATAAAATGAACCTTTTCCTTAGCAGCACTTTCCGCTTATTTAGGAGCAAGATCCTAACCAGAAGCCACCTACCAGGGTTCTTCTTAGGGTCCATTGGCCAGAATTTGGTAATGTCTATTTATCACTTCTCCATTAATCACCAGAAAAGGGAAGCAGGATTAATTGCTTGACTTAAACCAACCATGTTCATCCTCTGGGTTAGGGGAGGAGCCTACTTTCTCCACTTTGCAGCTGGAACAGATTTGAGCTTCTATAAACTAGAGGAGAAGAGGGAGAAGGCTGCTAGATGGGTAACCCACAGAGGCAGCCACAGCAAACCCCACATCCAGGTAGACAGCAGTGTCTGCTTCTTCTATGAGGGCCTCAGGAAGCCCTGCAAGTTCTGTCAGAAGTATACTGCCAGGCTCTCTGTGGCCTCTGAGCCTTTGCACATGCTGTGTCCTCTGCTTGCAACACCAGGCTTCACTCCCCCTGGGCCTGGCCTGCATGAGTCTGCAGCCATCAGCTTGCAGAGATGTCCCTTTTGGCTTGGCTCCTGTGCCATTGGCACCTTGTACCTCTGCAGATGTCTTTCTTCATACCTCTTAGTGGCTTCTTTTTCTGTCTCCCGTCACAGAATATACATTCTGGAAAGACAGAGAAGGTATCTTGATTACATTGTTGTCTCTAGGGCCTGGATGTCGTAGGCATCCAGCATACAGGGTAGGAATGAACAATGAACAAACGCTGCCCCACTTGTCCCCAAGCAGGTGTCTTCTTCCCTAAGCTAGGGTAGCCCGCAGTGGGCTCTGAATGAATGAACAACGTCCTGCTGTAGCGGCCACTTTGCTAGCTTTCCTGCTTCCCTTCTTCCCTCCCCAGCCCATTTCTCGCTCCACTCCCTAGTGAATCGTCTTGCATAGTTTTCTTCGGTCTTGCATAGTTTTCTTTTCTCTTTTTAATTGAAAACACTTTTTATTATGTTACAATGTCCATTGTAGAAACCGAGAAACAGAGATATGCAAGGGACGAAAATAATATGTAATCTCACAGTTCAGAAATAACCACCATTAATAGTTTGATTCATATCTTTTAATATTTGTGCTAAGATATACAGATATGTTTTAAAATGTGGTTGTAACAAAATATATTATGCTTTTCTTTAACCAACATGTTACAGCATATTTCCAAGGTAATGTTCACCCATATCTTCATTTTTGTGGTTAAATGCACATGATATAAAATTTACCATCTTAACCATTTTTAAGGATACAATTCAGTGATGTTAGGTGCATTCATATTGTTGTGTTCCAAATAAACACCATCCAGCTCCAGAGCTTTCTTATCATCCCAAACTGAAACTCTGTCCCATTAAATAATAATTCTTCATTCCACCATTCCCTGCCCAGCTCCTAGAAACCACCATTCTACTTTTCATGTCTGTAAATTTGACTATTCTAGCTACCTCACGTAAGTGGAATCACACAGTTTTTATCCTTTTGTGTCTGGCTTACTTCATTTAGCATAATGTCCTCAAGGTTCATCCATGTTGTAGCATGTGTCAGCATTTCCTTCTTTTCTGAGCCTGAATAATAGCCCATCATTGGTTTATCCATTCATCCATCCACAGACACTTGAGTTGCTTCCACTTTTTGGTTAGTGTGAGTGATGCTGCTGTGAACACAGGTACACAAATATCTGTTTGAGTTCCTGCTTTCAATTCTTTTGGGTGTACACTGGAAGATGAATTGCTATATCATGCATACCACCATTTTTATTGACAGCAGGGCGTTCCATTGTATGCATGAGCAACAAGTTCGCTTAAGCAGTTCTGTGTTCCCAGCCTGGTAGGCAGTTGACACTTTTATAAACATCAGACTAATAAACATCCTTGTCAATATATCTCCTCCCTGCCATGAACTTTGTAATGTAGATTTGAGTGTTTCACTGCCCTGGCCCAAGACTTCCAGGTTTCGTCCTAACTCACAGGCTTGCCTCCGTTTCTGTGGCTCAGGCAGTGTGGCCCTCACGCCCTGGTCCCAGCCGTCACTACTCTCCTCATTCACTAACCACTCATTCCTGCAGTGTTTCAGGACTGCCGTGCCCTGAATGCCCAACACTCCTTCCCAATCTCCTTGAAACACACGGCCACCCCTCTTTCCACTAGGACTTGAGAGTTCTCCTAAGGTTCACCTTGACTGTATCCTCCCTTGTGAACTTCTTACTCGCCATTATAGTGGAATTAACCACACCCATCTCTGTGCTCCCAAAGCTCCATGCCTATGTCTGTTAGGACATTTATTATGTGTTAGCAGAGTTATTTGTTGATGGAGGTGGCCAGCAAGAGCAGAAAGATGAAGGGTTTTGCAGTCCAACAGACCTGTTCCAGAATCCCAGTTCTTATGTATACTACAACTTTAGGCAGGCTTTGTGCTTTCTCTAAACCTCATTTTGCTCATTTGTAAAGTGAGGATTATAATTCCTACTTTAAAAGGATTAAAGATGATGAATGTAACCCACAGTGCCAACACGGATTAGATGTTAGAGTATTAGTATCGTAATGGTAACCACGATGGCAAAGCTGTTGATGGTAATTGTGATGATGTTGGTGTTGGTGATGGTGGGGTAGTGATGACAGGGTTGATGGGTAGTGGTAATGGTAGTGATGATGATGATAATGGCAGTGATGAGGTTGGTAGTGATGATGACATTGATGATGATGATGATGATGACAGGGTGGTGGTGGTGCTGAAGATGGTGATATGATGATGGTGATGTGATGAGGAGAGGGTGATGGTGAGAGGGTGATGGAGATGATGGTGGTGATGGTAATGATGATGCCAGGGTGGTGGTGATGATGGGGGTGGTGGTGACGATGACAGGGTGGTGGTGGTGCTGCTGATGGTGGTGATGGTGATGATGAGAGGGTGATGGTGATGATGACAGGGTGGTGGTGGTGGTGATGGCAGTGAAGATAATGCTGTACTTGTCCTTTTATTAGAATGTGATCAGTACTCTGGCAGGTGCTGTACAGTTTCATCTGCTTCCTCAGTGTCTTACATACAGCAAATATGTAGTAAAAGTAAATCAATTACTTCAAGGCTTATTTGCTTTGGAGTGTTGGGGTGTCCTTCCTGAATTAACCTCTTCAGTCCCAGCCGAACCTCCTTTGGGGCCCCCCTGGCTGTGCATTTTGTTAGCTGAGGCAGCACAGTGCGTAGAGCCTGACCCTGGAGCTGCGCAGTTGGGGTCTGCCCTCAGCAATGCCCTTAACCAGGCCAGTCACCTCCCTTCTCTGGATTTTAGGGCCCCCATGAGGACCTCCTGTTCAGATCCCTGGTTTTCTTCCAGAGGTGACTGCTTTGTAACTGCATCCAGATTATTCCCACAAATAAGTTTTCTGCCCCCAGCTGGAACAGGCACCAGTACCTGAGGATGGAGATGGTGCTCTGTTTCCCCTTTGCCTCCTTTTCCTGGCACTCCAGATGCCCAGCATGGTGCTCACGTCTTGGCAGTGATGGTAGGGGGCTGAGTGAAAGGAGATAGCAGTTAAGGTACTGAACTCCCACAGCCACCAAGGCCTGGGCTGTCGCATGGTCAGGCGTGGAGAGAGCAGTAGTCACTTGTGCATCACCTGTTGGGGATGGTGCTGGGTGGGAGGGGAGACAGCCTTGGGATGCGGACAGTTTCCACACCTTGATCCTTTCCACTTGCCATGGTTATCAGTCAGGCTGTATTCTCTACAGTTCCTTTGTCCCACCTCCTTTACTTTGCAATGGAAAGAACTGCAAACACCTAGAACTTGGTCTTTGTAAGGATTGGGAAACCGCTGTGCATGTGTACTGAGTGATTCTCCCCTTGCAAGCTCAGGCTAGGAGGGAAGATCTCTGTGAACACAGTAATTACCAGGCAAGGGAAGGGCTGCAGCTAGAGTACTTTGGAGTTCAGTGGCGGGGGGCAGTGAGGGGGGCGGTGGTGGTCTTGGAGGAGGATGGTGTGGACCCTCCCAGGACAGGGGTGGGGGAGGCATTCCCAGCAGTGGCAAGACTTGAACAAAATGTACAGAGGAGGAGGTGGTTGGAAGTGACTTGTGCTTTCCAGGCAGGAATCTGGATTAAGTCTGCATATTTGGGAACCCACACAAGGAACAACATGAATTTGTCCACCTACTAGGGAAGAAGGGTAGAATCTTCCTCATAATCCCAGGGGGCTGCTGAAAGGATGTGCTGTGGGGAGCAGGGGCTGATGCAAGAGTGAGTGGGGACCAGGCTGCCTGAAGTGCCAAGGGATACGGGTGCCCAGAGGTCACAGACATGGGTGAGTGGACCGTGCTTGCCCCTGACTGGCTACGAGTGGCCCATTGGGGCTGCTCTGGTGACCTGCAGGGCCAGAAAGTCCTTTACTTAGTCCCAGTTCCTCTTCAGCACATGCGCGCTTTCTTTGCTCCCCTTTCCTAGCCCTGGCGAGCTTCCGAGGTGCAACAGTGACAACAGCCTGACCCAGGGGGACCTGGAGTCAGTGTCAGAGCCAGCCTGGCTGGCCCAGAATTGGCATCAGGGGGCAGGCTCCAGGAGGCAGAGGGGTTTTTTCTTGACGTGCTAGACAAGTTGCTGCTCAATTGGAATCACCCCATGTGGCTGCTGTGAGTTAATAGCTTGAGTGTATGGGCATCAAGTCTCTCCCCATCCTTAGCTGCCTATGTCAGCTTCTATTGGAGGGAACTTCAGTGCAGTGCGTTATAAAGAGGCCACTTCCTAACTGGGGGACTCTGAGCAGGTGACTTTTTAAATCTCTGAGCTTCAGTTTCCATTTAAAAAATGGGGTTCTTCTTTCACAGGGTTATTTTTAAATAAAGAGGAGAAAATATGTGTATGGCATCTAACCCTTAGCCCATGATCAATAAATGTTAGCTCTATTTCTCATTTACCATGTGCTAAATCACCATAGAAAGTCAGTGACTGTTCTGTTCTTTCTTCCCCCTAACTCTAGATATCAGATATGTATAGAGTTTGTTTAATGTTGGGGGAGGAATACACCTTCCTAAATGAAAGGCAAAGGCTTGAGGAGATGAAATAGCTGAGACAATCTCTAGGAAAGAATAATTATGCTCTAATACATGTAATGTATGTATATCCAAATGCAACTCCATGCTTGGTGAGGAAGAATACAATATGTTGTGATGCATTGTTTCTTATTTCTCATTTGGACACCATTTCAGCCTTGTACACTGTTTAGATGCAGTGACCTTGTTTCTTCACTAGAGGGCGCTAGGGCAGCAAGGCTGCAGGTGGGCTCTGTTCTCACAGAGCCTTAAACCCATGGCTTCCTGACTCTGGAAAATCACTTACCCTCCATAGGTCTGTTTCTTCATCTGTAACCTGAATGTGTTGGGTTAGGTGCTCCTCAAGGGTCTTCCAAGGGCAGAGATTTCTGGGTGTCCTCACAGATGGACATCTCTGTTCACTAAGCCTGTGGTCTGGGCAGTCCCATGGAGATGGGGCAGTTGCCTTCCTCTCTCATATTTCTTTTAATCCTCTAAATTGTTAGCTTATAAGCCACAAAAGAGTTCTTCTGGTTTGCCTTAAATCCTGGGGTTCTGGGAGAAGCCTTCTTGAACCCTGCCCATGACCAGGAGCTGAGCATCTCATATTGTCCCAGGAGTGACAGATAGGGGTCCATCCACACACATTAAAGCCCCCTCTTCCCTGCCCCCAACCCCGACCTGTAGAAGGAGAACCAGTTACTTTAAAGCCTCCTTTCAACTCATCTATACCAACCAAACCAGACGTAGAATGAGACTGATTTCTCAATCTCCTTGGGCTATAGCATTGTTTGGTCAAATATGGAAAACAGCTTTTTTTCTGAACTTTTCACTTATTTTGTTGTCTACGAAGAGCATTTTTGCCCCTCATGATGGTGGCTCAACTCTTCTCTTTTGAAACAAGAAATCTGGTGGCCATTGATTTATTTCTTTAAACATTTCTCTTCTTGAAATAAAAAAGCATAAATAAAAAGAAAACTATCACTGATAAGTCCTCTGCCCAGAAACTGTCTATCAGCACTTCACCTAGTTTTGTTTTTGTGTTTTCATTCACATTAATGAGATCATATCATAAATACAATCTGCATGCTGTATTAACATCATGTTATGAGTGTCTTCTCATGTCAGTAAAATAGAATTTGCAATAGAACTGGAAAAAAAGAATTATTTTATAAAATATGCATTTAAATAAGAAAAAAAGAATTTGAATGCTTATGCACAACTTCATAGAAGAGGGGAATCATAACCTAGCCATTTGCTCAAGGTTGGATGTTGAACTTAACCTCAGTTTCTCAGCGTCATAAATGATGCCATAGTTGAATCCCTTCTTGAACATGGTAATTCCTTCTGACTGAAATTCCCTTACTTACTGTTACCAAAGTGTGTTTGAAAGAGTAAGATAGCTGGGCTTAGGAAGGGGAGGAAAAATGTTCCTATTGCCTTTCATCCTGCAGTGTAGGGTTCTTTGTACTTTACATTTATTCTTAGAGCAGTCATGGGAGCCGGGTCTTAGAGATGGGAAACTGAGATTGCCAGAGATTTAGGAATTCGACTGTCAAGTCACATGGCTAGTTAGCAGCTGTATAGGATTTGACCTTGAGTTTGTCTGCCTGCAGAGCTGGCTTCTCCCTTGCTGCCATGCTGCTCAGAGGCAGAAGGAGCAGAGTCTGGGGTCTGGGCCAGGCTGCAGGGAGATAGTGGGCCCACCACCAACAAGTGTTCAGGTCTTAGCTGTTGGGGTGCTTGTCTGTGAGGGCTCAGGGCAACTGGAGGGCAGCTTGGGGAGCTGGGGAAAGTCAATCTCTGGAGCTCAGGGCTGAGCACGTGCCAAGGTTTCCAGCCTACTTTGCTGGAAAACCAGCCCTGCTTCTTCAGCCCTTGCTCTTGTCCACCACTTTTCTCTACCACTCCTGATAAATCTGAATCACAATGTCTGGCTTTGTACTCATAAATTTGAAGTGGAGTTTTTACCAGGCCTGTCACTAAGATGGAAAAGGTTGAGTGAGAGGGAAAAGTGAATTCTAGGAATGTGGACTATTTTTAAACACATCCTCGTTATTCTAGATCTTGCAGGTCACTGGTACCAGAGAAGAATTTTGCAGACCTGACAGCTGGTATTAAAACAATTAGGCTCAAAATGACAACCAAGGGGTGAGTGTGTGCTGGGGGGGGCACTCTTCCTCTTTCTTCTCCTTGCATCATGGGAAAGCCTTCCTGGGTAAGTCTCAGGGAGGGCCAGCTGGTTCAATGGGAAGATCAGTGATTTGGGGAGTGAGCTCTGGACTGTGTTTGGGGAGAGGTGGTGACACCCCATCTGCTGTGCACACAGACATCACCCCAGCCCTGTACTCCCCTCCCTGGCCTCAGCCTTCTCTCTTATTAACTGCAGTGCAAGGGTCAGGGGGTGATTAGAACCTCTCTAAATCCCCCTTCATCTCCAGATCTGGGTCCTGTGATTGGGGTCACAGGTGCCTCTTGGCATACTATTTTGTGGTCATTGTGGGGCCCTTCCTAGCTATTTTCTACTTGCCCTGGTCATTCTGCTCTGAGAGTCTAAGACTTGGCCACTTGTTAGCAGGAATTCTCCAGAAGGAGCAAGAGGCAGCTTTATCTTTTTCCTTGTCCTTCATGATCTCACTCACTCTTCATTACCTGGACACAGCTTGCCTTAATTTTGTTCCCCTAGCACTTCCCAGGGTTCTCTAGAGAAACAGAACCAGTAGAAACAGAGATAGATAGTTATTCTAGACAGACAGTTCTAATTGTCTCACACAATTATGGAGGCTGATGAGCCCAAAGTTCTGTAGCTAGTAAGCTGGAGACCCAGGAGAGCTTATGTGTAATTCCAGTCTGAGTCTGAAGTCCTGGGAGCTGATGGTGTAGTTGCAGTCTGAAGTCTGGCAAGCTCAAGACCCAGGAAGAGCTTATGTTTCAGTGCAAGTCTGCAGGAAGGACCAAAGTCATTGCAGTTCAGAGGCTGTTGGGCAGGAAGAGTTCTCTGTTATTCGGGGAAGGGTCAGACTTTTTGTTCCATTCAGACCTTCACCTGATTGGGCAAGGCCCACCACATTAGGGAGTCTGCTTTACCTTGTCCACTGATTCAGTGGGCAAGGCCCACCACATTAAGCAATCTGCTTTACCTTGTCCACTGATTCAGATGCTAATCTCATCCAGAAATGCCCTCACAGAAATACCCAGCACAATATTTGACCAAATGTCTGGGCACCCCGTGGCTCAATCAGGTTTAGACATACAATTAAACATCACACCACCCAGAATTCTTTATCCAGCCATGCACTCATGGCTTTTCATGCCCCTCTTCAGATGTTCATGTCCATAAGCCATTGTGAGTGCTATTCTCTCCACCTGGAGCGGCCTCCTCTCTGTAACCCTCATCTATTAGAAAAAAATTCTACCTGTGGTACCTTAATTATTTTTTTCAAATGTCATCTCACCAGCTAGAAGGAAAGGGCAGGGTCTGCAATATTCTCAGGTGGTTCTGCACATAGATTTTGGGTTGACATCTTGGCTTTTCCACTTACTAGCTCTCTGGCTTTGGGTTAATCTGTTATCCATCTTCTTGATATGCACAGTGGAGATAATAATAGTACTTACTTCATGGGGTGGTCATGAGGATTGAGTGAGCTAAAACATGTAAAGCTCTTAGAACAGCAGCTGATACACAGAAAGGATGAGATACTTATAGATTGTATTGTTCTCGTTGCTGTGGTCCCTGGGCTAAGTAGGATGCCTGACATGTACTGGATGCCCCATAGTCTTTGTTGAGTGGAGTCATTTATAGTAAAGTATATATAGAAGATGCGAACATCAGTACAGATCAGGTGCTTTGAGAGAGAAACTATGAAGACATGGGGTGGCCTCTCTGCAAAGAATATGTGTGTGTGTGTGTGTGTGCACGTGTGTGTCTGTGAGTGTGCGTGTGCATCTGTCTGATTGGTGGGGAAGAACTTTATTTTGCTTTCCCCTTAGGCCTGTCCCTTTCTTATGGACAGGGCTGTCTTTACATAGCTATGTACACACATTTCCATGGACACTGCCTCCGTATACAGAAGGCACAAAGCTAAGAACATGGGGATGGGTGGGTGTCATGTTTTTTTCTTTTTCAAAGAGGAAAATTGCGAAGGAAACCTGTAATTGGGGAAATTCTGTTTCTTGCTCTTGGCAGAATAGAGATGTGCTCTGTTCCTTCACACTTAACTTCTGCCATATGTGAAGAATGTAAGAAAAAAAGCAGAGTCTATAGAAAAGCAACATAAAGCCTTTCCTCAAATTAGCTGGAGGCCATCAAAGAATACTGTCAGCAGAGGACAGAAATCACTGACAAAGGAAAGTGACGTCTAGAGCTTTGGACACCCAGTTATCATAAAGCTTAGCATGCCCGCTGTTCCGCACACCCCCCAGAAGTGCCTCTTTAACAGAATAGAGAGAATCTCAGAGAGCTACAAAGGTATATTTCAGTCAGTAGCTATGAAAAATATTATTGGTCTGAGAAGTTGATAATAGGCAATGATGAACGAAGAAAAATATTTAACTTTGTAGGCCTTGCTTCCTTTAAAAGTTCTCTCTGCATTTAGATTTATGTGGATCTGTAGCAGTGAACCCCAGAACCTTAGTCCTGAAGGAGTTTCTGAGAAGATCTATTTCAAACTCCGTGATCCTATAGGTGGGGAAACTGAGAACCAAGAGGGTGACTTCCCTGAGGACACATGGCCAGTGTAAATCCTGCTTTTCGTTGATCTGTCACATTCACCTAGTCCTCACCTGACCGTATTCAGCAAAGAGAAGAGATGTTGTCAGATTGATCCCAACTCTCAGAGCCAAACTGGCTAAGGAAAGGATGTGACACTTGGGGCTAACTGATGAACACTGTGTGAATGTGCACAGATGTGTAACCTCTCAAAACTTCATCCCACAATGGAATGATATGCTAATTCCTAATCACCAGGACCCTGTCTTTACGGTCCAGCAATATGGTGCCCAACACCACTGTTACACCAGCTTAGGAGGAGAATTGACTCGGGAACAAACTAACCCGTGTCGTTTATAGGCTGTGATAGTTAATTTTATGTGTCAACTCGCCTAGGCTAAGGGGTGCCTGAATAACTGGTAGAGTGTTGTTTCTGGGTGTGCCTGTGAGGGTGTTTCCAGAAGAGATGAGCATTTGAATTGGTGAACTGAGTAAAACAGATACCGTCCCCAGTGCGGGGAGGCCTCCTCCAATCCAGTAAGGGCTTCAGGAGCACAAAAAAGGCAGAGGAAGAGCAAATTCTCTCTCTCTGTTGAGCTGAGGCCTCTCTTGTCTCCTGCCCTCGGACCTCAGCCCTGCCTCCAGTTCTCAGGCCTTTGGCCTCGGACTGAGTGAATTACACTGCTGGCCTTCCTCGTTCTCCACTTTACAGCCAGCAGATCATGGGACTTCTCAGCCTCCGTAACCACAGGAACAGTCCCTAAAGGCAGCCCCCTTTTCTGTATATCTACCTATGTCCTACTAGTCTGTTTCTCGAGAGAACACTGACTAATACGTAGACACAGTGCACTGAATCCTCACAACTGCTCATGCAGTAAGTAGAGTGGGTCATCCGCCTTTCCCAGGCCCTGTCACAGAGCTCAGTTGCATCACACAAAGTATGTTCCTGGCACTGAATGTCATCCAGCCTGGAAGAAAAGTCATTCCCACCAGTGTCTCAGGAAGTAGCATGGATCCCTGGTAGATGTAAGGCAAGAGAGAAAGGTTAGAGCCAAAGCAGATTAAAGCTCCAAGCCCAACCCAGATAGAGTCCTGGTTACAGAACTGGGTCCTGCTCCCTGGTACTGCTATTCCTGGGCAGTCCTCTGAAGCCTGACAATCTCTGTCCGGTTTGGTCCAGGGGGCATTTCCAGAGTAGGGGGGCTCTTCCCTGACATCAAATATAAACAGGTAGGTAACTGTGCAGGTGCCTTTTCCCACAAAGAATGGCCACTCCTGCTGTAGGGTTCTCAACAGGTGAATGACCCCGTAAAGATGCTAGAGACCAGGTCTGGGTATGCAGTTTTTCAGTAGTGATGTGAGCAGGGAGGTAGCCCTTTCCCTTGGGATGTGGTAACCTCAGGGCTGTCAACTGTGGGCCCATCATGAGGAAACATCTTGAGAAATCCTGAGGAGATTGATCGTGGAGGATGTGGGATGCCTCCAGAGCCCTATCTTTGAAGGAACCTAGAGGATAGCTGGAAGGACACTGCTGAAGCCAACCAGCTCCTCCCCATCCCTGGAGGGAGGACCACACATCTGGTGGGCTCACTGCTCTCATATTCATAGCATCTCCACTGAAAGAGACTCCTATTCCTCCAGTAATTTCACCCTCTGATGTGCCACAGCCTCCAATTTCCTGATTTCCGGTTTAGCTTTGTGAATTAACACACCAAATTTAATAGCTCAGAATTTGATTTTTGTGATCTCCTGTCTCTTACACTGGTAGCAAAGACTAAAATGCTTTCTTGTCTGTACATCTTGCATGGTCTCTGTTTGATGAGGCGTATGGCTTCTTGCAATGTTGGTGTAGCCTAGGGTTCCCTTTATTGCAGAATTTACTCAGAAAATCCTGTTTAAATACAAGGAGACCTTGCCATGAGACTGGTGAATGTAGCTCAGAGGTTGAACTTATGTTTTAAAATGGCCTTGGCAAAGATGTGACTTATGATAAAGGAAGTTTGTGTTTTCTGCATCTCCATTTTCTTTTCCCTCCTCTATGCTTCTTCTGTCCTTTTCCTGGGTTAGGACAGGAGAAGACATCTGGAGCTTTGGAATTAGACAGGTTATTATTTGCATTCTGTCTCTTCTACTTATTAGTTCTTGAGCTCAGACAACTTACCAGAGTCCTGAGTTAGTTTTCTCATCTGTAAAATGGATATGACTTTTCTCTTCTCTAGTTGTTCTGGTCCTTAAATGAAGTAATATGTGGGTAAGTGGAGGATAGATGCTTAATAAATATTAGTCTCCTTCAGCCTCTGAGGCACCTGTGTGTGCAGACAATGTGGAAGTAACACAGAGGTTGCTTTTAACCCAGATGGTTGAGTCTAGCTTCCATATTTCGTTCCTAGAGTTGCTGTGGCCTCATGACCAGGTTGAGGACAGTCACCTCATGGAGCCTCCCTCTGCCCTCCTTCTGGCAGGGATTCTTCTTCTGGTTTCCCTTGAACGCTGAACTTTGATCCCAAGTCCTCCAGCCAAGTCCCACCTGGGAAGCATAAAACTCTAGGAGGCTTAGCTGAGGGCTGAGCCCGGAACCATGCCTGGGGATCTGGCCTGGTGAAGACAATACGGTCATTCAAAAGGACTGTGTCTGGAGGTATATGACGAGCTCAGGCTTGAGTCAGATGGGTGCTGATTTCCTGAAGCCCCTGGTGTGGTGATGGTAGGTGGCCATGTTGTGACATCAGTCCTTCTGGGCTCCCAGCTAGAGGTCAAGGTCAGGGCCCAGGGGCTGGCAGGGCTTTCAGGGGCCCAGCCAAAGAGATGGCAGTTTCTAGTGTTTCTAGCTGCAGCAGGTATGTGAAATGCCAAGTGGGCCCTAGACCTTACGGTAGGGACTGTCCAAGCTGGGCGGGCACAGTGGTTTGCTGAGCTCAGAATTCATCCCAGGCCCCAGCCTGATGGCCTGGGGTAGGCCGAGCCTGTAAGTGTGGGGCTAGGTGGCGAGAGGAGCCCTAACCCCCTTTGGAAGAGCCTGGCTTTTGGATGATTGAAGCTCCAGTGGCAACATTCCAAAGGACCAGCCAAGGCGTGTGAATGGGGCAGAAGTCAGGTGGGCTGGGGCAGGGCTGCTCCTTGATAATAGGACTCCCAGCAAGGGATGGGATAAGGCTGAGGCAAGATAGGAGGAGTAGAGCAGAGGGAGATGCAGGGGACAGGGTTTTGGCCTCCCTCCTACTCCATACTCCCTTCTATGTCCCTTCTACTCTGCACCTTCTATCCTCCCTGTATCAGGAGCTTCAATTGCAGAGGCACCTGCTCCTTGAAGCAGAGCTTTGCAGTGTGTGCCCCCGAAGACACGGCCCAGCTGCCTCACCGTTCAGTCTCCACCTGGCTGAGTGTGTCACACCTAGGAAGGAGGCATCCATTCAGAATGAGGGAGGTGGAGGCAGAGGGGCAAGACAGTGGGCCTCTGCCTCCTTTCCCACCTCAAAGGCTTTCTCACTCCTTTCCTTCCTTCCTTCCTTTTATGACGTCACCTCTCGCCACTGCCCTCACACCCCATCCCCTCCTGCTGTCTGCTCCTCTGCTTCCTGACTGCAGGGCTGCTGCGAGTGGTAGGTGCTGATTAAGATGGATGGATTCGTAAGAGGCATTCAATGTGACTAGAATAAAAAGCACCACAGCCTCGCCTGGACGCTAGGGCATGCGGCCAGAAAGTAGCATCACTCAGGAGATTACTTTACGACTGCAGCTTGTCCTTAAAATAGCATATGCCCCTCCACGTTCCATTTTGGTTGCTATTTATATAAATGTAGATACACGCACATATACATTTTTAAACAGAATCTTTTCTCGATTTCCCGCCTACCCTCTTCTCTTCCTCCTTATTTGTTAATGGAGACCAGACACCAATTTTTAAAAGAAGTATAAGAATCCAAGGTTACTGGGGAAAGGTGACATTCTTCAGCCTTCTGGAGTAGTTTGCAGCTTCAGGTTGGCATGAAGCAGCACCATTTCAGGAAGTTAGTGGAGCTGGGCTTGAGATCACATATGTCCACTTGGGGATGTTTTCCTAGGGGCTGTAGATATGCCCCAAGGACCACTCCCTCCTCCTGTCACAGGGTCACTTGTTCTCTTGGAGACTTGCTCTCCAGATACAGAATTGACTTGCTCGATACACAGTCACTGCTTGGTTAGCAAGATGGCGTAGGTCAGGAAATTAGTTCAAGGTCATATGGAAGTAGAGGCTCCACTCCTCCTGGTGTCCAATCTAGGATTCAGTTTATGATAGGAACAAGAGGGATGTATTCGCTTCAACACATCACATTTATTTGAAAGGTTCACAGATTGCTACTCATTCAAGGTCGGACCCTGAGTTTCAAGTTTCTCACTATTTGAAGAAATAGAGGCCTTATTTATAGACAGTGCCAGTGAATTATTGAGAGGAGCACACCTGCCTCCTCAGGCAAGGAGAGGGTATTAGGGGCTAGTTAAATTCAAGATCTCAGCATATAGTCAGAGGGGTAGGCTAGATGAATTCTTCATTCTAGTACATAGCCACCAAAATCTTTTGGTCTGTGGTGTGTGTTTGTGTGTGTTATGGTTAAATGGTGCTATAGAATTTACCACCATTTATTAATTTTTTTGTAGGCTCTTTAAAAAATAATTGATAGCTGAGAATCAACAGGCTGGGAGATGATGATATCATCAGCCTGCTATTTATAGATCTCCATTCCCTGAAGAGTGCAGATCTTGATATTTAGATTGTGAAGGCCTGTGGGTAGGACTCCTGCCCAGTTCTATGCTTCCTGCCGTATGCATCACATGGCTGTCTCAAGACATCCGTTAACCACCTGTTTATAAACAGGAAGCTAAAATATGGAGCCAGGATCTAAGCGGAGACTGGAGTCTCCCGGTTCTATTTTCTCAGTTTTATTTTTTTTCTACCAGGCTTTACCCAATTTATACATTTGGAAGCAAAACCAGGGAAGAACAGTTTTTGAACCAGATCCAATCTAGATTTACAGTCAGGAGTAAAAAGAAAAACGCTGTCTTACACAGGATGAGAAAAGAAAGCTGAGTTAATAGGAGATATATATTAAAGATAAACTACTGAAGATAGTAATCCTGAGACTAATGAAATGTAGACTAGAAACCATGATTCTGGTCTGGTCCAGGTCCAGAGGTTCAGCACCGGACTGCTCACTCAAGTCCATAAAGAATTTTGCTGGAACCTGGGTCATTATGTGGAAGGCCCCCTAGAGCCTGCTTTTATATTGATTTGGGCTGTTGTTTTGCTGTGGATTGAGATCCGTAGCAATCCTGAGGACCCAGAGAAGATAGACTCATCTTGTTCAGGTCTTAACATCCAAATTAATCTTGAAATAGAAGCTGGTTCTTTGAATTGTGTGAATCAGAATGATCTCCAGGCTAGTCTGTTAGCAAGAGAATCAAGGAAGAACTAACTAGAACTTTCAAAGGGAAAGAGGAAGGCAATTTCAGCTAGAACAAGTCTGAGCCACAGTGGGTTGTGACCATGGGCAGCTACTGTTTGAGCCAGAGAAGGCTTTTCAGAACCGTGGTCAGCAAAACCACTCCCCCCACCCCCCTACCCCTCCCACCCCCACTAGTAGTGGTATGAGAACAGCTGTAAGATATTCCACCGCTGCCCCACACCCCAAGTCTCTTAGCCACACGGTCTTGTGACTGTGGTCAGCTACTGTGAGGTGGGGGGTGGGGCAGAGCAGTTTTTTCTAGAACCTTGGCCAGCGGCAGCCCCATGCTACACTCCCCTGGATAACAGCTCCTTTGTCCTGGAGCAATTCTTTGATAACACTGCATTGAAAATCACTGCCAGTTTAACTGTTGCCCATCCAGATACCAGGCTGTTTCAAAACTTAAAAATGTATGTAGTGGGCCTGTCACTTTTACCTCTTGTGTAAGGTGGAGAGTATCATGATCTCAGTCAGTGTTTTACAAGGAATTCTACTGCTAAGAAAGAATGATACCTTCCTTCTTCCTCTAGATCGCACTGTGCAATGGTGGCCATAACCTGATTCCCAGTTTGTGCTCTGCTCTGCAGACCAACTGATCATAATACTGACAAATCAAGACTGAATCATAACATTTTATCTGATACTATCACATGTGGCAAATGAAAGTTGGTGAAAAAAACAACAGGAGGTAGGTACTGGCTTGGCTAGATTGTTTCTCACATAACCTCTGTGAGACCACTTCCCATTCATAAGGAAGCACTTTTCCCTAATAGTCTAGGACCTGGACAGGATATTTGCATTTGTATTTTGCTCCCTGCATCATCAATATTATTAATAATACTTTTTCAGTGCCTGCTGTGTGCTAGGCATTATGTTAAATGTTTTACATGCATGATTTCATTAATTTCCATAACTTCAGGCGTTCCCTTGTGGCTCCTGCTGGTTAAGAATCCAGTGTTGTCTCTGTGGAAGCTTGAGTTTCTACTGAAGTGTGGGTTTGATCCCCAGCCAGGGAACTTCCATATGCTGTGGGTATGGCCAAAAAAAATTTTTTTTTTCCCTAAACTTCAGTTTGGTGAGATACTGATATTGGCCCAGTTTTATGGATAAGACTGAAATTTAGAGAGATGGAGGAACTACTAAATGTTACCTATCCATCAGATGGTGGAGCCAGGACTGGAATGTATTCTTTCAGCCACCCTGCTGTATTGAGAACTGTTATTTTGGCCTCCTCTCTCTTCCTCTTGCCTTCTTTCAATTATTGAAATGGATTTGGTGTTTAGAATTAGATCCGATGTAGATATTATTGACCTCATGTCTCTCACATGGTTTGTGATTTGGCGTAGCCAAGTTTCAGATCTTTTTTTTCTTTCTTTCTCCTTTCCTTTGGCATCCTGAGTTGGTGCCAGTTTCTGTGACTGTGATGAACCTCTTGGCTCTGAGTTACTGAGGGACCTCAGAACAGGCCGAGGGTTGTTTCCCTTTATATGAAATATATAACGAAATCTGTATTACCCTGCTCCTCAATAGCTGCCTTGTCTGTGTGCACCTTGCGTGGAAAAGCAGAAAAGTGATGGGGGAAATGGACCTGAGTTTAGAGTCCCTGCTCCTTCAGATTGTAGGTAACATTTGCATGACAATGGGATTATCAGCTCTTCTAGAAACAGTGGTGATATCTGTATGTCTACGTAATGTCTATAAAGCCTGCTGGGGACTTCCAAAGAATGAAAAGCAAAAGTTTCCAAAGAAGACCAGGATTTACCAAACAAGATCACAGGATGGCATAGAGTTTCACCTTAATTTAAATTTTTATTATTATAATTCACGTGTAAGTGAGATCATAAAATGTTTGTCTTTCTCTGCTGGCTTATTTCACTTAGTGTAATGCCCTCAAGGCCCATCCATGCTGTCACAGATGGTAGAATTTCCTTTTTCTCATGGCTGAGTAGTATTAAAGTTATATATAGTCGCCACATTTTTCTTATCCATTTATTTGTTGATGAACACTTTGGTTTTTTCCATATCTTGGCTATTGTGAATAATGCTACAGTGAACATGCGGTGGGTACAAATATCTCTTTGAGATAGTGATTTCATTTCCTTGGGACATATGCTCAGAAGTGGGATTACTGGATTGTATGGTAGTTCTATTTTTATTTTTTTTGTCTTTTTGCTATTTCTTTGGGCCGCTCCCGCAGCATATGGAGGTTCCCAGGTTAGGGGTCGAATTGGAGCTGTAACCACTGGCCTACGCCAGAGCCACAGCAACGGGGGATCCGAGCCGCATCTGCAACCTACACCACAGCTCACAGCAACGCCGGATCGTTAACCCACTGAGCAAGGGCAGGGACCGAACCCGCAACCTCATGGTTCCTAGTCGGATTCGTTAACCACTGCGCCACGATGGGAACTCCTATTTTTAATTTTTTGAGAAAGAACTCCCCATACTGTTTTCCATAAGGGCTGTATCAATCTACATTTCCACCCACAGGGCACGAGGGTTCCTTTTTCTTCTCATGCTCACCAACACTTGTTATTTGTTGACTTTTTGATGGTAGTTGCTCTAAACATGTTTCAGGTGATAGGTCATTGTGGTTTTGATTTGTGTTTCCCTGATGACTAGTAAGGTTAATCATCTTTTCATATATCTGTCGGCCACTGGAATATCTTCTTTGTAAAACTGTCTATTCAGTTCCTCTGCCCATTTTAAAATCAGATTGTTGTTATTTGTTTTGCTGTTGAGTTGTATGGGTTCCTTATGTGCTTTAAATATTAATCCCTTATCAGATCTATGATTTGCAAATATTTTATCATCTTCCATAGGTTGCCCTTTCATTTTGTTGGTGGTTTTCTTTACTGTGCAAAAGTAAGGACTTTGGATTTTGAAGTAAAGTCTCTGGATTTTGATCTCAGTGAAATGAGGAGTCATTGCAGATTTCTGAGGAAAGAGACAGGATGATTCACATTTTAACAGGATCTCTCTGGTTTCAGTGAATAGACTGTGGGGACAAGAGTAGCAGTTTTTTCCTGCAGGAAATACCCACTTCACGGCAGTAATCCAGTTGAAAGAGAAGGGGATTAGATTAAGGCGGTCACATGAGGACAGGTGGGAAGTGGTTGAAATATGAATATATATTTGAAGCCTACAATATATAATAATAGATGTGGGGTATGAAAGAAAGACAGAAATCAAGGCTGACTCCAAGGCTTGGGGCCTGAACAGCTGGAAGGATGGGTTTCCCCATTTTCTCAACTGTAAGTTGGTGATGCTGCTGCTGCATCAAGTAATGATCAAATGAATCAAATAATGATCAGATGATCAAATGATAATCAAATGGATTATTGAGAGACTTTGAGTGGACTCATTAACTAGTGATGCCATTTTAGATTCCTTGGACAGAAGGTACCTCTTCAGGAATTGTGACTCTCAGCTGTTCACCTACACATAGATGCATTTCCCTATCATATTGTGGAGTTTTTTTTTTTTTTTAAAGATTTGAAGCTTCTTAAATGTTCCTATCTTAATACATAGATAGTATTTGTAGATTACTATATGTCATGCACTTAGCTAAGCCTGTCACATACATTTCATTTAATCCTTAAAGCAAGCCTGTGAAAAAGACCCTAATTATTCTTACTTTGTAGATAAGAAAACTGAAGTTCAGTGAGACTAAAAGGAATATTGCCCATAATCACTCAGTTCATATGTGGTAGAACCACAGTTTAAACCAAGGTGTATCTAATTCTAAAGTTTTCTCTTAACTCTTGACACTCTACTGCCTCCTTTTTCCCCCTCAAAAACCACTTCCCTTTTTTATTGCTCAAAAACCACAAGTCTCTCTCTCATTGATCAGGGTTCCATCACCTCTTTATAGTGAAAAATTCTTTTAAATCTTCTCTATAGCCTCAAGATCTTGAAATATAAAGGTGATGGAGGTCTTTTTATCTTTAATAGGAGTTACAAAATTTTTTCCAACTGGTTGTTTATCTTGATTTTATGGTATTTTTTCATGAAAAAATTTATTTTAAAAAATCACCTTGTAGATCTTTTTTTCTTCTTCTTCCTCTTTGGTTTTTAGGGCCGCACTAGTGGCATATGGAAGTTCCTAGGCTAGGGGTTGAATTGTAGCTTTAGCTTCTGGCCTGCATCACTGCCACAGCAGTGCCCAGATCCAAGCTGCGTCTGTGACCTACACTACAACTCACAGCAACATCGAATCTTTAACCCTGTGTGGAAGGTCGGGGATCGAAGCCGCATCCTCACAGATACCAGACAGATTTGTTTCCACTGTGCCCCAATGGTAACTCCTGTAGATCCTTTTCTGTAGGGGTGGGGGCGTAATGTCATATTTAGAAAGCTGTCTGAATGATAAGAGTATGAACTATTTTCTGGACTTCACATTGTGGCTCAGGAGTAACGAGCCCCCAGCTAGTATCCATGAGAATTTGGGTTCGATCCCCGGCCTCACTCAGTGGGTTAAGGATCCAGTGTTGCTGTGAGCTGTGGCACAGGCCGGCAGCTGCAGCTCCGATGCAGCTCCTAGCCTGGGAACTTCCATATGCCGCACCTGTAGCACTAAAAAAGCAAGCAAGCAAACAAACAAACAACAACAACAAAAAAAAACTACAAAAAAACTATTTTCTGATTGGTTTTCTAATTCTAGTATAATTTCATTGTATGTTTAACTTTTTGCTCAACTTGAAATTTATTTACTGTGTACTGTGAAGTAGTATCCACTCATTTTTCCAGAAGTCTAATGATCTGTGTTATCATCAAAGAATAATTCCTTCTCTTTCCCTGACTTGAAAACACCACCTTTGTTGTTTATTATATATCCCAATATGCTTTTCAGTCTATTTCTGACCTTTCTAATCTCTTTGGTAGATCTGTCTGTACCTTATGTGTCAGGATTACAGTATTTTAACTAATATGTAGCTTTGTAATATTAAAAAAAAATTATCTATTAGTAGTCTCCTCTTATTACTCCTGTTTTTTTTTCCAGAGATTTCCTAAGTATTCCTATTTGTTTATTTTTCCATGTGAATCTAAGAATCTGCTCATCTAATTAAACAAGTATCTGTTGGTATTTTTCCTGGAGTCAGGTTAAATTTACAAATTACTTTAGGGAGAATTTTAGGCCTTTGCGATGTTGGGTCTTTGGATCTAAGAACATAGTATGCCTTTTTTTTTTTTTTTTTTGCCATTTCTTGGGCCGCTCTCGCGGCATATGGGAGGTTCCCAGGCTAGGGGTCCAATTGGAGCTGTAGCCACCGGCCTACGCCAGAGCCACGGCAACGCAGGATCTGAGCCGCATCTTCGGCCTACACCACAGCTCACGGCAAAGTCGGATCGTTAACCCACTGAGCAAGGCCAGGGATGGAACCCGCAACCTCATGGTTCCTAGTTGGATTCGTTAACCACTGCGCCACGACGGGAACTCCCTAGTATGCCTTTTTATTTGTTTAAGTCTTAGTCAAGTTTTAGTGTTTTCTTCTACACACTTCCTGGTGAGTATATTTCTGTGTATTTTATCTTTTGTGTTACTCTTATGTCGATACTTTCTTTTTTTCACTGGTTGCTTTCACTCAGAAAGCTGATAATTTACTGCTTATTAATTCTATACTCAACAACCTAGTTGGCTTCCTTTACTTACTGGTTGATTTCTCTGAAATTTTCACCTGAAAAGAATCATAATTTTATCTACTCCTTTGCAGTGTTTCAGTTTCTTTCTCTGTCTCTAGTTGAGTTGACTAGTACATTCAGACCAATGCTAGAAGTTAGTATTGTGAATAGGTACTCTCAGGACACTTATGGTGTTTCTCAAAGCATGATACAGCCTTTTGAGTTGAGGGGTGTGTATGTCATTGTGTGTGTGTGTGTGTGTGTGTGTGTGTGTGTGTGTGTGATTGTGTGTGCATGTAAGTATTTTTATTATAATTTAAGATAAAAGCAAGAGTTTCGTTTTGATTGAGAATGAATGTTGAATTTTATAAAATCCCTTTTCAGTTTCTATGGAGGTGATCATATGATTTTTCTCTTTCGATCCATTAATATGGGAAATCATGGTAATAGACTTCTCAGTACATACGTGTGTTTGTGGAATATGTGACTCATTTGGCTAAGATGTGTCTTCCTTAAACTGTGCTGTGGATTCTTCCTTCCTTCCCTCCCTCCCTCCCTCCTTCCTTCCTTCCTTCCTTCCCTCCTTCCTTCCTTCCCTCCTTTCTTTCTTTCGTCTTTTTGCCTTTTCTAGGGCTGCTCCCTCGGCATATGGAGATTCCCAGGCTAGGGGTCTAATCGGAGCTGTAGCCACCGGCCTACGCCAGAGCCATAGCAATGAGGGATCTGAGCCACGTCTGTGACCCACACCACAGCTCATGGCAACACCGGATCCTTAACCCACTGAGCAAGGCCAGGGATCGAACCCGCAACCTCATGGTTCCTAGTTGGATTCATTAACCACTGTGCCACGACGGGAACTCCATGGTTTTGGAAATTTGTTTATATAAAATAGGTTTTGTAGATTTAGCTGTGTAGAATAGAGTAAATAAGTATATTATTCCTTTAATATCTTCTGTGTCTATGATAGTTTGTTTCCCCATCATGTTCCTCATTCTATGTGGTCCTGCTTTTTCCTCTTAACTATGATAACTAGCAATTTATTTTATTTTCTTCTCAAAGAAGCAGCCCTTGAATTTATACATCAACTCTACATTAAAAATTCTTTTGATTCATTTTTTATCAATATTAATTCTGCTCTTTTATTTTCCTTAGGTTTATTTTATTATATTATTTTTTCCCCAGACCTACCTAAGAGCTTCTGTCTGTACAATTTTAGTTACAGATTGCAAGACATATTCATATATGTTATTTCCTCTGATTCTAATGAACCTGTAAGATAATTGACAGGTACCCCCACTGATAGATAAGAAAACAGGCTCAGGGAAGTTAAATGGCTGGCCCAAGGTAACACAGCTAGAAAAGAGCAGCAGTGGGGTCGGCCCTCCCCAGGGGTTCTTTTTCCAGTTTGTCCTTGGACCTGCAGTCACACCTACAAATACCTCCTTTCCACCCTCCTTCAGCTGCTTCAGCATCTACAGCCCCTGCAGGTGGAGAGCACAGCATGGGGAGGTTTTGAGAAATACCAAGGGCTCTAGTTCTAGCTACACATCAGTTTCTGATTTTTTTTCTGCACCTGCACTCGAATCCTTGCCTATAATCGCATGAAACTGACTCCTGAAGGATCTCTCCTGGGCTGTGGCCTTTTCACCCATACTAACTTGATGGCCAAAGAGAACATTTTACATTTTTTTTCTTCATCACAACAAAGTCACTAAAGTTCCTTCTCACCCTTGGAGGTGGCTCAGATACAGGTTCATGGCCCTTGTCTGGAGCCAGAGAGAGGTAGATGTAGAGGGAGTTGCTTGTAAGGGCACTGCATGTCCTGTTTCATAGAGGTAGTCTACACCTGGCAAGCTGGTGTGCCTGTCGCCTGTCACTTTCACATACATGGTACTTGGCATCTTGGAGGAACCAGGACACGTGGGACATCTCCCCAGACTTCCTTCTTTGTTGTAAAAGTAAACATTTCATTTGCTCTCTTGGAGATGGTTTTCAACTGGGAGAAATCAAAGGGAAATTGCAGTTCTCAGTGTATCTTTTATTTCTCTTTGCTTTGCTCCACATATTAATTTTGCCACCTGCCATTTGCCTTTGAAAGAGAGCTGATCGGAAAGATGTCATAAAGAGTGGAGTTGACATGGGCAGGCTTCACAGGGATGAAGTGATTGCATCTCCACTTTAAAGCCCTTCCCTTGTAGCAGCCTCGTTGTGGAGCCACAACCAAGGCTTCTGTGCTGACTACAGCCTTTAGTGCACTGAAGTTTGTTTGGACGAGATGAGCCTTCTCTATGTAGGCTTAGCAGCTGGCTTTATTCCAAGCCAGAAGGTTTTCCTAAACAATTAATCTTTGGAATAAATGCACAATTCATGGATTTCCCCATTTTCTCATTAGCCATCCTTTGGATTTGAGCTGTGACATCTCTACATAATAATAGGGTTTTTTTTTTTTTTTTTTTTTTTTTTTTTTTTTGCCACGTTCACAGCTTGTGGAAGTTTCTAGGCCAGGGATTGGAAACACACCACAGCAGTGACCCAAGCTACTGCAGTGACCCCAGATCCTTAACCTGCTAAACCACAGGAAATCTCCAATAGTTCCTATTATTAACCATGAAGTGGTGGCACTTCCACTGGAGAAAAAGGAATAATCCAAGAAAGACTTAACTAGAGCATGAAGGATCAAATTTAGTTATAAAGAAGACATTGCTGGATATGGTGGTAGTCAACCACTAGAACCAGTTCTAGAAGGAAGCTTGACAATGTCATAGCCTGTCCATCTTTAAAAGAAATTTTGTTATGTCTTATTACTTGAGAGAGTATAGTCAATACTAAATTTGGAGGTTTACCCTAGATCTGTTGGCCTATGATTCTGTTAAGTTTTATTATTTATTTATTTATTTATTTTTGTCTTTTTGCTATTTCTTTGGGCCGCTCCCGCAGCATATGGAGGTTCCCAGGCTAGGGGTCAAATCGGAGCTGTAGCTACTGGCCTACGCCAGAGCCACAGCAACGTGGGATCCGAGCCACGTCTGCAACCTACACCACAGCTCACGGCAATGCCGGATCCTTAACCCACTGAGCAAGGGCAGGGACTGAACCCACAACCTCATGGTTCCTTGTCGGATTCGTTAAACCACTGCGCCACAACGGGAACTCCTGTTAAGTTTTAGATTCAGGATTAGAAATGATAAACTGTCGTTTGCTCTTAAACCGCTGCTCTCTGATCCTCCCACCGATAGGCTTCAGCCAGCCCCGGGCACCTCCTGAAAACCCATCCTCCTCACCTCCATGTCTGGTCTGTCACCGAGGCTCGCTGGTTCTGTCTCAGAAACACCTCCCCTCCTTGGCCCTCCCTGCCACACCCACAGTTCTGTGCTGTACCTTGGTTCGAAAGACCACAGGTCCCCGGCAGTACTGCCATGGACACCTCCCCCCACCCCCCGCCGCCGGCCACATGGATGATTGATGGAATTAATCCTGCCATAGGTGCTCTTAAGGATTTCACTCTCAGAAAATCAGTTTACTTCCTACTTGTGCACCCAGACCTACATCCCTGAGCACACAGGTCTGTCTCCACATTTGCGCGTGAGCTGTGGCTCTGCCCTTTACTCATTCGTCCCTTACCTGGGCCTCCCTGGAAGTGGATAGGCAGTAGCAAACAACATAGGTTTGGGGGGGAAATGGGCCAGGAATTGAAAGTTGGGAAAGTGGCTGCATTTACCTGGTACTTCCCCCTCTGAACTTACTTTTGAAATCTTTTTTTGCTGCAACCATGTATAGGGTCCTTCTGCCACCCCGAAGTGTCCCTGTGCCTAGTCCTTCCAGCCTCAAGGTGGCCAGAGTGACAGGAGTCTTTGTGTAGGACCTGGCTGGCTGGAGAGGAGATGGTGGGAGGGATTGGGTCTGATGGGTGATGCTGCTGGCTCATCTCTTTGGAAGTAGGCCTGGGTTCCAGACAGTTCCCCTAGGAACCAGAAACATGCTGGCTTCCAGGCCAGGCTGAATGTGCCCAGGGCTGCCAAGACTCTTGAACCTGCCAGTGCTCCTTTTCCTGCAAATACATAGGAGCATTACTTGGTTTTCCTTATGTGTTATTTCAGCAAATGCACCTTGAGCCATGCTAGGCCCCGTGGGGGTGAGGGAGGGGCAGCATGAGTGGGGCCCAGTCCTTCAGGGAGGCCTTCCTGGTGGAAGAGGTGAGAAGAAGGGCAGGGTCAGATATGCCATGAGACCTCCAGGAGACCCGCAGAGGAGGACAATCTCTCTTCTAGCTGGGGATTCGGAGAGACTCCAGAGAGGTTGGGGATGGGGCTGGGCCCTGATACTCAAGAGGACTTAGAGAGGAGGGGACAACAGGTGGATAACAGGCAAGCAGAAGCACAGGGTTGGGTGTGGAGGTGGGAGGCCCAGCCAGGTCTGAGCATGAAAGCAGGGTGTTTTGCCTAGAGGGGACCTTCAGTGTGGGGTTACTTAGAGCCAGGGATGTGGCAGGATGACATTTGGGAGGCCTGAAATGTTCTGCTAGTGAGTGTGGCCTTCCTTGTCCAAGGGCCGCAGGAGCCACCTGATTTCCTGGGCAGGAAGTGGCAGGACAAGGCTGTGTATCAGCCCCCGGTGGGGGACGGGGGGTGTGTGAGTCAGGGGAGAGCTGTTTGGCTACCTCTGGGACTAGGAATGGTGGTTGGTGGGCAGTGGCCCCTCAGTAACACCAGCGCTGAGCCTCAGCCACTGATCTGGGTGGAGAAGCCTGGGGTCAAGGCCTGTGGATGTGGGTATCCATGGAGACTAGGGGTGAGCACCTGAGTCAAAGTACAGACGTGATGCAGAGGGGAGGGGAGAGGAGGGCCAGGGCAGAGCTGGGCAGACAGGACAAGAGAAGTCCCCTTCCCTTCCGTATTGGGTCACAGGCTAACACTGCAGCTAATAGCCACTGTGAGCAGGGTGCCCCAGGCTCCCACTCTCTTTCTTTGGAGGAGGATGCATAAGAGTCCCTAATAAAAAGCTCATAAAATACACCTATTTTCCTATTAAATCAGGCTTTAATAAATTGTCCTATCCACCCCTACCATATCACAAGCATTATGTTTTTTCACATGGATTATTTAATTTGTTTGAAATGGAGGATATTTCCCAGGATATATAAATCCATGGAAATTTATTAAGTTGTGACAAGAGTTATTGAATGTTATATTAAGCTTTTCAAATTGGCAAATGTTGGATGGCTTAAAAATTATTAATTAATGCATAACATTAGATACCAATAAATTGCATTGTGTATTTATGAACTATCTTTGAAAGTGGTTAAATATGCATACCAGGCAATAAATCTGTTCTCTCCTATAAATCTGTTCTGAATTGGGTTGAGTTATGGTTGAGGTGATGGTGGGGGCGGGAGGTCACTGGAAGTCTCTGGGGCCCCAGGGGGAACAAGGGACCAGTTTCCTTCCATTTCCATCAGTCCCTCTAATGGAACAGAAAGCAGGATTCAGTCACTGGGCCCTTGAAGTTTTGGATGTGGAATCAGAAGCGCAAAAATCCAGAGGTTGGAGAGATGCAGGTGACCCTTTCTGTGTGAAAGAGCTAGGTCTTCAGTCACCACCTGCATCACTATCAGCTGCCAAAATAATAAATAGCTGCCATAAGCTGAGGGCCTGTTGTACGCCCTGATAGCACTTTTCAAAAGTCCGCCTTTCCTAAGAAACGTGCTCATTCCAAAGCCCCACCTCGTTCCATGATCCTGCACTGTCTCCAGAGCCTGCCTCAGTTGTAGACCCTCATACCCTCTCTGAGGATGGTGACAAAAGCAGTAATTATTTAGGGTGCACGGGCCCATCTGTCCTGGTGCTCTGAAGGCTGTTGGTGCCCATTGGCTATATTTGTGTAGGGTCAGCTGTGACATGTTTTGAGTCACATCCAGGGTTGTCATTTGGTCTGACTCCGAATTCCTTCAATGATGGGACATCACCCCCCCGCAAGGTCCACAGCAGACTGCTTGTATTATTGTCTCACCTGTGCAGCAGGTGAGATCCTTTCTCTAGCCATTCACACAACTTCTTCAGGTGCCCATCAGAAGACAATGGGGAGGAGGGCGCACAGAGAAGCCAAAGCAGGGGTCCTAGGCTCTGCTCCACTACTGCCCACCTGACCAGGTCACATTCCCCAAAGTGCCATCCTAGTCTAACGAGAGTGCTGGACCGGACAACCTCTGCACTTCCAGCCAGCCTTGGGAGGCTGGGAAAATGCTCATGATGGGAGCTTTCAAGAGATGAGGCCTCATGGTGGAAGCAAAGGGTCCTGGGCATGAGCTCAGAAAACCTCACTAGCTTTGTGATCTTGGGCATGTCACTCAACCAGGTTGACGTCCGCTGCATTTTGGGGGCATCCTGAGTCCCCAGGCACCATTCAGCATTTCGTGGCCCAGCCTCAGGGAAGTTGTGTGTTGAGTGGCACCAGCAGGAAGGAGTCACTGTCTGGGGTCTGCCAGCTCAGACACTGATGGTGTGTGTGTGGAAACCTCTGCACCCACACACACATACACGAGTTAACTGCAAGTTAACTGTGGGGGCAGTTTTAGGAAGGCTGTGTCAATGTGGGAGAAATTAAAATGAAGTTGCCTTAGGTAGCCTGGTGTGAGACAAGACAGGGGGCTTGGGACCGAAACACAGGCAGAGAGACCAGGGGTGAGAAAGTCAGCAGGTGAGCCGCCTAGGACTAGGAGGGCTTGAAGCCGCGTCACTGGTGCTGTGGTTCCCACCGGTGGTGCTGTGATGCACGTTCACTGAGCAAACATTTGTTGGACCCTCCAGTGTTGGGCACAAGGATAAAGAGAAAGGACACACACCATCTCTGCTGTTGCTCAGCCTGGATGGGAGCTGGCTGGCTCTCCTAGGGAAGGCTGTCCTTTCTCATCTCCTGAGCTCACTGCTGGGTGCCTCGTGGACACCAGTAGCCGCTCCCTGGACACTGGATGAAGGATAACAGGATGCCGTCTGGAGCCAGAGCAGTACGCTGGGGATGGCCTGTGTGCAGATCCCCCTGCCAGGCTGGGTCGGGGCAGGGCAGTCACACACCCACTCCTCTGGCTCGCAGCCCCTGACTGCATATGGGGCCTGGACCAGCTGCCACTCAAGGCAGCCCATGTCTTCCCTGTAGCAGTCTCCTATGTGTAGAGCCTCTGCTGTTCACAGGAGAGAAAGGCCCATAGTGGCCCTCCCATCTGCTCACTCGTTTGACAAGAACACCTTTCCATTTCTGCCTCCTGGATCTTCCCACAGCGCTGGGGGCAAGTTCTGCTGCTTCCCTGTTCCCAGTGATGGGGACTTAGAGACTGATGGATTTGAACCCAAGTCTCCCTGCAGGTCATGGTGGAGGCAGTGAGGTTGGAACAGAGACCATCGGCTCCCCACTGGGACATACATCCTGGCCTCTTGACTCCCAGACCAGGGCTCCTACAGGGATGGTACTTGAACAGCTCATTGGACCAGATTCTTCACCTTTTCTCCAGCCCACAGAGTTGTCCTGTGGATCCACCAGGCCTGCGTGGGCTGAGCAGAGCTCTCCCTCCTGCCAGCCGTGTGCCTGCAGCGGGCTGGTGGCCAGGCCGTGGGAAGACGATCCAGAGGGAAAGCGCCAGGTCCTGCCCACTCAGAGCTTGAAGGTGGGAATGCATTGCTTCTCTGTGTCTGCTTCTTGGTGCAGCTTTAATTGAACCTGCGCTGGGGGATCCTCCCAGAGTTGCTTTCTTTCCTGGGAGCAGTTGGCTGACACTACCGCATCTGTGACAGAGGGCTGTCTCTACCTACCAGGATCATATGGTGGAGAGTGATGGATTTGGGTCTAGCACTCGGGTCCCATCCCCCAGCCCCCCCTCCCAGTACTGTGCTGCTGCCAAGGCCTCGTTCCCTGACCTTTTAGGATAGCAGATGCATCTGGACAATCCTGGAACGCGTCTGTCTGCCTCCTGCCTTCAGAGCAGCACGTGGGTAGGTGTGGAGTCACATCAGCAGGAAATGTGGCTCTAGGTGTCTGGCTTCAGACCCAACATCTCTCTCCCACCCCCTGAGCCAAGAGAAAGGGACCAGTGATCAACCCAACCCAACCAGGTCCTTGTAAGTGACACCTCTCTATGGGAGCACTCAGATGTGTCATCACCTGGGCAGGTGGGCCTCCATGGGCTTTGCGGGCATCAGGGCACATGGTATTTCTGTAAAAAGCCCACATGGAATCAAGGGGAAGCATTTGCCTGTTTCCCTCATGCAGGAGAGAGGCTGGAGGGAGGCCCCTGGCACACCCTGCCTTTGGCCTAACTGCACATAAGCCGTCCCTGCCAGATGAGAGTCAGGCCTGGTACTGGCCTCTCTGGCAGAAGTACCCTCTGCCTCGTCAGTGTCCCTAGGGCAGGGTGAAGGCCACGTCCCTGAGTGCACTTGAGTTCTGCCCTCATCGAAAGGCTTAGGTGGTGCTTCCATGTTCTCCTCAAAGGCCCTTTGTACTCAGGGTCCTGTTAAGTTTTTGTCTCTGGGCTAAATTTTCAGGGTTCCATCGACCTTTCTTAAGGACCCCTGTCTTGCCCTCACTCTGTTTTAGCTCTTTCCTGTGGGTTGAACCACAGTCTCTGTTTCCCCTTAAGCTGTGAATTCTGCCCAGAGGTGCATGTGTGGGGGAGGGGCCCACATTTGTCTTGCCGTGCTTGATTCTTACGGAGACCATTCGTTTACTCATTGACATAATCCAAACCTGGTTTGTGTAGCAAACCTATTTTACAGATGGGTAAACCGAGGCTTGGAGAAGACAAATTATTTGTTCATAGGTCACACTTCCAGTTGGAATGGCTAGGGGGGTGTCTCTAGATCAGTGGAATGAACTTATGCTTAACTGTGTGTACGGTCACTCAGGGATCTCCTTGAAATGCAGATTCTGGTTCAGTACATGAAGGACCTGAGATTCTGCATTTCTAATCAGCTCCTTCGTGAGGCTGACACTGCTGGTCCCGAGACTGCGTTTGTATAGCCAGGCTCTAGACTGGGTGGTTGTCAGGCTTGGCTGTGCATTGTGATTACCTGGGGAGCATTAAACATGACAGGGGCCTGCATCCCACCCCCAGAGATCAGAGTGCAGCCTGGGCCCTGGCTGTGTTCCCTGGATGATTCTGATGAGCAGTGAAGGTTTAAGAACCACTGTCACAGCCCAGCGCTTCTCAAACGTTAGGGTACATCAGAATCACCTGGAGGGCTTCCTCAAACCCCGATTCCAGAGCCCCACTCCCGGAGATGCTCTTCTGGAGGTCTGAGAGCAGGGCCTTAGAACTGGCACACTGACTGGCCCTGCTGGTACAGGACTGTGCTTTAAGTGGCAAGACTGTACAGACCAGTGTCTCAAAGGGTGGAGACTGGACCACAGGCATCAGCATCCTTTGGAAACTTGTTGGAAATGCAGCTTCTCGGACCTCACTCCAGACACACTGAATCCAAACCTCTGGGGGTGGGGCCCAGGAATCTGTATTTTAGCAACCCTCTCCTCACCTCCCAATACTGATACACTCTGATGTTTGAGAGCCCCCATGATAGACCTCTTGGTATCATCACACCTGAAAAGGATCCCAGCTTAGTCTCCTCGGTCTGGGCTGAAAGGTGAGCGTGGTGCCCTAGAAGAAGCCTGCACTTGGGATGTTGAAGACCATCCTTTGGTTCCCAAGATGCCAGGCGGCCCACACCTGCTGGTCATGAGACACTACCACATGGAAATCATAAGTGCCTCTACTTGGCCCAGACCAGATGCGTCACAAGCTTCTCCCCATCGCGTGAACTGTCGGAAGCAAGAACATCTGTTAAATTGTTCTCACTTTCGTGTTTTGTGTGGAGTAAGAGTTAAATTGCTGAATCCTGTCAGACAGCCTTCTGTTGCCCCGGCAACGCCCTGCAGCTGCTGGAAAGGGAGAGATGGTGCTTTCAGGCCCCAAGCCCTCACCACCACCCCCACCACGTCTCCAGTGAGCTGTTTGCTGTCTTGGTTTTCCTTCTGGAAAGAGAGTAATCCAGAACGGCTCCCACAGGGCTCCTGAGTGCCTGCGATTATCATGTAAAATCACTGGAAAGCTAGGAGGATGCCACATTCTTGTATCCCTCCTTCCTGTGTCCATGCAGCAAATTGATCTGTGTGCACAGGTGCTGTGCTAGGTCCCAGTGGTCTACAGCGACCCTGGCAGCTCCACATGAGTGACCCCCTCAGTGTCCTCAGGAGACACCCAGCCTTCCGTTATAGCTCTGTTCCCTCTGCAGGGAGCAGATCTAGGAAATGTGTCTAACCCAGAGCCATGCCACTGGCCTGTGCCACCTCAGATCTCAGCATAGCCACTGTGGGCTTGCTCAGAACCAGGAAGGAAGGGTTTAGGGTGCACATGTGTCCACAGGACCAAGGGACCTACTGTCTGCAAGGCCAGGCTTGCTAGTGTGTGGATCCAGCAATGTGGCTCCTAAGTGGGCAGCTGAGAGCTCAACAAGCTGGCATCAGTGTGTCCAGACCTGTGGGTGGCCCTTGGGAAACCCCTTCAAGGAGGAGGGGTGGGAGGGAGCTGCAGGAGCTGTTGGCCCCTGTGGAAGAGAACTGGGGAATCCGTGTAGGGTGACAAGGACTGCAGGCGTCCTGGGGTCCTGGAGTACTGCCCGGGCATTGAGTCGGATGGAGGTCCTGTGGATGAAGGCCACGTACAGGGACAGGGCCCTGGAGATGGCTGTGGACCCTAGCCCAGCTCTTCCCAAGCTGTAGCTGCTGGAGAGGCTGAAGGGATGACAGTGCTGTCCTGAGTTCATCTGGCTCTGGGTCAGGTGGGGAGCACTCAAGGTGGAGGCCACATTGACAGGCAGTTGTGCCTTGTTGGGAGGTATCTAGGGGCAACAACTATGGTTTCCTTTCATTTTTATTTTATTTTTAAAAATTAATTTATTTTTTATTTTTTAAGATTTTTATTTTTTCTATTATGGGTGATTTATAGTGTTCTGTCAATTTCTGCTGTACAGCAAAGTGACCCAGTCATATATATACACATTCTTTTTTCTCACGTTATCCTCCATCATGTTCCATCATAAGGGACTAGCTATAGTTCCCTATGCTATACAGCAGGATCTCATTGCTTATCCACTCCAAATGCAATGGTTTGCATCTTCTAACCCCAAATTCCCAGTCCATCCTGCTCCTTTCCCCTCCTGCTTGGCAACCACAAGTCTGTTCTTCAATCTGTGAGTCTGTTTCTTTTCTATAGATAGATTCATTTATGCCATATATTAGATTCCAGATATAAGTGATATCATATGGTATTTGTCTTTCTCTTTCTGACTTAATGAGAGTCTCTAGTTCCCTCTATGTTACTGCAAATGGCATTATTTTATTCTTTTTAATGGCTGAGTAGTATTCCATTGAGTATATGTACCACTTCTTAATCCATTCATCTGTCAATGGACATTTAGGTTGTTTTCATGTCTTGGCTATTGTGAATAGTGCTGCAGTGAACATAGGGGTACATATATCTTTTTCAGTGAAAGTTTTGTCTGGATATATGCCCAGGAGTGGGATTGCTGGTTCATATGTTAGTTCTCCTTTCATTTTTAAGACCAAGACAGTGTTGCCCAAATGCCTGGTGAAGGTTGAGGTGTAATTTTCCCTGATTGAAATGACCAAAGTCTGGGTCCCCGCCAGCTCCAGGTGAGCCAGACTCACTTGGGGGAGGGGTGTGTGTCACAATTGTTCTCATGCTTGGAATGTGGGAAATCTGGGGTCCTATGACTGGGACCCCTTCCTCCACCATGGTTTGGTGTCTTTGGGTCTGAGCTCCAGCTCTGAGTAGGGCTCAGTGTCAGTGTGCTTAGTCCTGAAGAGCTGAGAAGACCGGTGTCCTGGGGGTCCCAGGACATGCAGTGTAGGTTTCCTAGAATCTACCACTTATTTCTCTTACGGCCTCCGTGCAGGCCATCCCCTGGGATACTTAGCGGCAGTCCCATCCCCCAAAGGTCAGTTGGGGAGTAAATGCAGCCCTGGGCTCAGGGAGAAGGTTCTCAGGGTTCAAAGACCCCAAGTGGTACCCTCAGCTGATGTGCAGGTCTGAGAGCTGGGACACTTACCTGGGATTCCCTGGCAGTGCCCCACCTGGGTACCCTGGGCTCTTACACCACCACTAACTCTGCAGCCACTGAAATGTGGGGTGGGTGTAGCAGGAGAGGGCACAGTTCTAGGATTTACTGAATATTCTCTGATGCTCATTGTGTGAGGTGGTTCACTCACAGCCCACAGCCACCCTCTGACCTGGGGACTGTCAGGTCAGACATTTTAGAGACACAGAAACAAAGGGTTCAAGAGGGCCAGTAACTTCCCTGGTGGCCCATGACTGTGAGCTGGGATTTGAATCCTGGACAAACCCCAGAGTTCATGTTCTGCTCACTTCATCCATTTATTTGATGAATGATTAAGGGCCTGCTTTGTACCAGGCCCTATTTTCGGTACTGGGGATTCATACTGAACAAGGATCCCTGCCCTCGTGCCGTAATCATTACTAGTGAGAGTAGCCAGACTGTAAACAGATATCTCAGTGAGGTGGTGTAGAACAGTTGAGATGGTAAAAATGACTTAGAGAGAAATGAAGCAGAAAAGGGGAGGAGGCATGTTTGGCGGGAGGGCTGCTCTTTTAAATGGGGTGGTCAGGAGAGGCCCTGCTGATAGATGGGCCTCAAGGGGAAAGCCATGTGTGTCTGGGGAAGGAGCACTGCAGGCAGAGAGAGAAGGTGGTGCAAAGGTCCTGAGGCAGGATCAGGTCTGATATGGCTGAGAGCAGCCATGTGGCTGAGGCCAAGTGAGCAAGGGGGAGAGAAGGGGAAGTACAGAGAGGAAGCAGGGAGCCTTTGTCAGGACCTTGGCTGTGACTCTGAGTGAGTGGGTGACTGTATTGGGTATTTAGTCTGCTGACTGTAGGGGCTCAGGGTGGTTGCATGGGGACCAGTGAGCATGCCCAGGCTCAAAGGGCCATCATTATGTGGAAATTCAGACATGGCCAAACTGAGGTCCAGTCTACTTCAAAAGCAAATGAGCCAGGGAGTTCCCATTGTGGTTCGGCGGATTAAGAACCCAACTAGTATGCATGAGGACGAGAGTTCCATCACTGGCCTTGCTCAGTGGATTAAAGATCCAGTGTTGCCGTGAGCTGTGGTGTAGGTCGCAGATGTGGCTCGGATACGGTGTTGCTGTGGCTGTGGTGTAGGCCTCCAGCTGCAGCTCTGATTCCACCCCTAGTCTGGGAACCTCCATATGCCGTGGGTGTGGCCCTAAAAACAAACAAAAAAACAGATCAAAAGTAAGTCCCTCTGTGCTCTCAAGATCCCCCCTCCCATACCCCTGCCAGAAGTGAAAATGGTGGTTAGGCCAAGATCTTTCATTGTACTTCAGAGAACAGCAGCGCAGTCAGGGCAGCATTTAAGGGACAAGGTGCTTAAGGCTTTGCCCTGAATAAAGGTATAGCTTTTACTCTGTGAAGTTGGTTGTAATTTGACACGCACTTGTGTCTGATGACTACGAAATGCCCCCATTTTATTGCCAATGGAATAAGAATGATTCTTGTGGCCCTTGGCTTGGTGAGAGGTCCCAGCCAGTCACTGGCCTTCCTTCTTTCCCACAATAACCCCCCCCCACCCCCATCTCAACGTTTGAAAGGTGAAAAGAGACAAACCAGGGTGCACATGCCCAGTTTCTGACCCCCGGGTGAGGATGATGGCCCCGTGGAGCTGTTTGCATCCTCCATCTGGGTGGGTTCCCATGAGCGAGGTTCTGCCCAAAGGAGCAGCCTTGAAATTCTCCTGGATTTCTTCATTCATTTGTTCACTCCTCACAGGCTTACAGTGTCTCCCTCTGAAGGTCAAACGGTGTCTGGAATCTGGCTCTGAGGCCTGTCCCTGATTCCTGCCGCTTCCGCAGGCCCCAGCCAGGCAGGTGGGGAGTGACACTGCCCTCTGTCTGAAAGCTGTCGACATCTCTCCACCTCGCCACCCACTGTCACTCACCCACTGCCCTCTCTTTTCTGGAATGTGGCTGGTAGCCACTTGGCTCCCCCATGGCACCCCAGGCTCCCAGCTGGTCTGCATACAAAATCCAGGACCATCTTCCTAATTGGTAAATTGTATCTGGCTGCCTCACTGTTTATTTAAATCTTACCTGTGGCTTCTTTGTACTTAGAAAAACCCCACCTCCTTATGAGGGCTCATCTCTGCTTTCCTCTGGGACATCGTGCCATTTGCTGTCCCCTGCTCACCAGGCCCTCCCCCTGCCCTCTTCCAGGCTGTTCCTGTCCTGGATCTCTGTGTCACTCAGCTCTCAGGACATGGGTCCCTTCCTCAGGCCTCTGGACTGGTCAGTCCACACTGGCCAGTCCCTGTCACATCGCCCTGGTTTTGTTTTCTTGATAATACTTACTGTTCATTTATGTATGTGTTTCTTCCCTGCCCACTGCTGGAATGCCAATCGTATCCACAACTCCTGAAACAATTCCTGCTGCATAACAGGCCTTTAAATACTCTTTGTTGAAGGAGTGAGTTGTTGAGTGGATGAGGGAGAGAGAGTGAAAATTCAGGCCTTGGGACTGGAGGCAGCTTTGGTGTCAGACCCGAAGTTCCCATTCTCTGTGACCTTAGACAGATCCTTTTACACCTTGGAGCCCCTGTTTCCTTATCTATAAATTAAGAACCAGCCTCCCTCGCTGGACAGTTTTGGGGATCAAATCAGATAACCATGGAGTTCCTGTTGTGGCTCAGTGGTTAAACCAACTAGGAACCATGAGGTTGTGGGTTCGATCCCTGGCCTTGCTTAGTGGGTTAAGGATCTGGCGTTGCCATGAGCTGTGGCGTAGGTTGCAGATGCGGCTTGGATCCCACATTGCTGTGGCTGTGGCGTAGGCCGGTGGCTATAGCTCCGATTAGACCCCTAGCCTGGGAACCTCCATATGCCGCAGGAGTGGCCCAAGAAAAGGCAAAAAGACAACAACAACAACAAAAAATCAGATAACCATGCCCCAGTGGCAGACCGTCTGACCCATGCTGCAAATTCATGAGTTTTCTTTCTCCCTCTCAGCAGAGATGCAGATTTACTCTCTGGTCAAAGGAAAGGACTCAGCTCTCACTTTAATCCATTTCTCTCCTGCTTTTGGGAGCAGGTGCATCCTTCCCCGGGGACTGGGCTGTCAAGGGTATGCCTCTAAAACTGCCTGATGTTCATGGGTTAATGGGCTTAAGGGGTCCCTTGACATCCTGGAAGAAACTCTACCTGGACCCACCTGGCTGGGAAGAGACCTCTGTGCCTCCCCATTAGGAGCAGCTGGGACCACGGGCAGGTTGAAGACAGGGTTGGAGTAGAGGGCCCTCACTGTCATGCTGTGCCAGCACGGGGTCGCACCTGAGAGCCAGTGCAACCTTAAAGCACCCTGTATCCCTGTATCCCTGTGGCTCCAGCCATTTGTTTGGAAGGAACACTGGGAGGGGGCTCCCACCTGTTCCTGCTGGAGCTTCCAGCTCCACGCGTGGTTGCTTCCTCTGTCTCTTCCTCCTGCCTTTTCTGACCTGGGTGTTATGGACTGAATGCTCATGCCCCCCCCCGCCCCGTTCACATGACGAAGCTGTAACTCCTAATACCGTGGCTTCCAAAATTGGGACATGATTGGGTTTACATGAGGTCCTGAGGGTGGGGCCACCGTGATGGGATGGTGTCCTTATGAGACCAGAGCTCTTTTTCTCCTCCATGTGAGGCCACAACAAGAAGGTCGCCATCTGCAAGCTGGCAGGAGGGCCCTCAGCAAGACCTGAGTCTGCTGGCACCTTGATCTTCCAGCTTGCAGAACTGTGAGAAATGGTGTCTGTCTGTTGTTTCGGCGCCCAGGCTGCAGTATTTTGCTAGAGCAGTCACAGCTGAGACATGGGGCAAAACCAGCCTCCCTGTAACATCTCCCCACTGCTCTTAACTCCCCCCACCCCACCCTCCAGGGCCACAGGGAACAGCTGGGAGCAGAGGGTACCAGGTCCTCTGTCATTTCTGTGGTCTCCATGCCAAGCTCACTGCAGTGTGGGGGTGAGAAAAGCACTAAGGAAGCCTTCGGCCATCCCAGAGGGTGGTGAAGGCCGTGGGAACCCTGGTTACCTCTGCGTGAGCCCACTTCCAGGGCTACAGAGCAAGCAGGAGCCCAGGGGGACTAGGCCAGGTGGTCAGAACGCGGGGTGTCAGCACCCCTCTTCTGGTTGCAGGAGCCCTGAGGAAGGGTGTCCTCCAGCCTCTGGGAGGGCTGGGCCCTCTTCCGGGGCTTAATGTTTTCCCACTGAGTTGTAGATGTCGCTTTTGCGTGGAGGGAGATCCACTCCCCAGAGCCATGCTGCTCCCAGGCCTGGCGGCCGAACCCTCAGAACTCGATGACCTCAAGGACAGTCGTCACTCCTGACACCCCCTCTGGATCCTCTCTCCAGAGGCTCTTTCTCAGCTGAGCTCCTCACTCCGCATGAGATAGAACAGAAGGAGTGAGTGACCTCATGCAAAGATGAGAAGTGGCAGGTGACATGTCAGCTTGTCAGCTAAGACCAGAAACACGGGCGGGCAGTGGCCTCAGCCCTTTCCACCTGGCCTCCTCGACTCCTGCCCTGACGTGGCAGGCACACCCCTTCCCAGGTGACAGACGCCTCTGAAACTGCCCATCTCGCCAGTGCATTTTCAGATCTCAGGATGACCCCTGCCCAGAACAACTCTTCGTGGGCCCTTCTGGGAGCATGGCCTCACCCACCAGGCAGCTCATTGTCACTTTTGATTGAACCACATGAAGCACAGTGAAAACCAAGATGAACTTCCTAATCACATAATTACATTAGTGCCGGCTCCAAAGAGTCAGCAGGCTCCCTGAGTCCCAGGGTTCGGTCCTGTTTCCCAGGCTCCTCACAGATGGCACATGTAGAACATTCCTTTTCCAGGTGACTTGCCTTGGTTATCATCCTGGCAGAGGATTGAACTCCATGGAAGGGCTTGTTCAGAGGCCATTTGGAGACTATTTTGGGATTCAGGGATGAGATCAACAGGGCTAAGAGTCATTTAGATCCTCCAGCCTGACACCAGTGAGGGAAACTGAGGCCCAGAAAGGGCGAGTGACTTACCCAAGGTCACACAGCACATCCCTGGACCAACAGACTACAAACTGTCATGATTTCTTCTGTATGTTTTGATTTAGCACATGTAGAAAACATCCATGGTTAATTATGTTTAACTATAATTCACCAACTTTTTTTTTAACAGTTAAAAATCAGCTTTAAAAAGAACAGTAATATTGGGGAGGCATTCTGAAGTCAGGTATACTTGACGGCTTTGAATTTGGCTTAGTTCAAGTTCCTGGTCCAGATACGACCAATTCTGATCTGAGTGGATTTGTCTGGTCCCCAGTTTGGCTGGTTGTGAGAAGGGAAGGAGGGCCCTGCCCTGGGTTAGGGTGCAGGTCCGCACTGCGAGCCTATTACTGGGACTGGACGCCAGGGAGGGATGGGAACATGCTGCCTGGAGGTGGCGCAGGCATCGGAGCGAGAATCAGCAGCTCTAGGCAGGTGGAGTCTCTGTCTGTCCCACAGCACCTCTGATCCTTTCTTCGTGTCTCTGACCATGGCACTAGGACCCCAAGGCCTGCCTGTCTATCTCCTGGGAGGCTGCCAGACTTTAACGCTCAATCGCCCAGTCGCTGAGAGCCTGTCACTGCCAAGGGGAGTGAGTGGGGTGGGGGGCACGCAGCAGACCTGCTTCTGGAAGCTCCCTCAGGCCTGAGCTACCCAGCTGAGTGGAAGGACCTGTCCAGAGGGAGTGGGAGCTTCCTTCCGAGGGGATGCTGATGTGAGAGAGGCCTCACCTGCTCGCAACAAGCTGAGGCGGTTTGATTCCAAATTCTAGTCCAGTCTCTTGCCCCACTGGCAACTGCGTGGAGGGTGGCATGGGAGGTGCAGAGGGGCAGCTGGCCTCTTTGCCTTGATCATTGGCTATGGCCTCTGTGAGGTCACTGGCCCCAGCCGCCCCTTTCTTTGGTGCCTGTTGATTTCTCCAGGCAGCCCCCCTCTGCCCCTGTGTGGCCGAAGACCCCTCATCCCTACACTCACCTTGGCTCGGCACCATTTTTCAGGTGGTGTCTGCACATCACTGTGCCTGAACGGCCTTCCTCACTGACAGCCCAGGGCTCTCGAGTCGGGGTGGGCTGCCAGCCTCTCCCACCTTGAGGAGCCCTCTTCCTCTGGGTGTAGGGCAGGCTCGGTCCTTGCTTCATAGGAAGGTCCACCCCCACTGTCCACCTGGCAGGGCAGGAAGTAAAGGGGAAGGAAGCCACAGAAGCCACTGCGTTGAGGCGGGTGGTCTGTCCCTCAGGCCAGAGGGAGGCTCTGCAGGTTTCCTTTCCAGCTGGAGGCAAACTGTTAGAGTAACACGGTGGCCCAGCCCTCCTGCCTGTACCTTCCCACCGCAACACCGTGCCCCCAAGGAGGACCTGTGACGGAGGCTGCAGATGGCTGAGGAGATGCAGACCAGGCAACCCGGCAGGTCACAGCCAGGCTCACAGCTCTTGGGCCTCAGCTTTCTTGTCCTTGAGGGAATTGGTTGGATTCCTGCCCTTCCACTAACTTTTTGTTGCTCCTGCAAAGTGAGAAGGGACATGTTACCTCACTTGGCTTAAGTCCAAGGCATGAATGTCTAACATCAGGAAGGGGACTGGAACTTGAACCCCTGAGTTCAGAGCCCCTTCACCCGACTCTGCACCCCAACAACCTCCTTGCCAGGCAACCACCAGGCCATCACACAGCAACCATCAGCTGAAGGAACAGAGACTCCCTTCCTCCACAGATGGTCTTAGAACTCCATCCACGAGTTGGCCAGGACTTCATAATGAAGTGTCACAGACCAGAGGCTTAAGCAAGAACAGCTAATCTTCTCACTGCTCTGGAGGCTGTATACCTGAGGTCAGGTGCTCGGGGCTTGGTTTCTACGGAATCCTCTTCTCCTGGCTTGTAAATGGCCGCCTTCTCCCCGTGTCCTCATGTGGCCCTGCCTCATGTGGTTTGCACACAGCGAGAGATTTCTGCTATTCTCTTGTCAGGATGCCATTCCCATCAGGTAGGGATTTCATTTAGCCTTAACCACCGCCTCCTCAGTGCGCTGCCTCCAGATACAGTCATTGCAAGGCTTAGGGCTTCCACATGTGAACTGGGGTCATGAGGGGCACAGTTCAGCCCATCTCAGCTGCCTCCTTACTATGACCTCACATGGTCATCCCTTGGCCTGTGTGTTACCTGTGACCTGATCTCTGCTTATAAGGACACCAGTCTTATTGGATTAGGACCCACTCTTGTGGCCTCTCTTTACCCCAGTTACCTCTTTAAAGATCCCGTCTACACATATACTCACAATCTGAGGGTTTGGATTTGGGGGAACACAATTTAGCCTGTAACAGATTCCTAGGTGGATGTTTCTGGGAGCGAGTTCCCTGCAGACAGGATGACAGCAGTTCAGGGGGCGTATGGCCCACGAAGCTGAAGAGACCTAGCAGGTCCAGGGAACCAAGTCACGTGGCTGTGGAGGATGGTTTGGGTGACCCCCAAAGAGCAGCCTGGGCTGCTGCCCATGACCTCAGGTTCCAAGGGGTGAAATTCAGTGAGTTAGCCTCGTGGCTTCTGTGTCCTCACCTGTAAAAAGACGACGGACCTATCTCATCAATGCCGCAGACTCGAAGTAGACAACAGGACAGGATGCACTGTGCACGCTGCTTTGTACTGCCTGCTTGGGGGACGAGTATGTCTTTTGAGTCTGAGGATGTGTTTTCGTGGCTGGTCCGATGGACCTCTCCCTTTAGAAAGGTGGCTTTGAGGGAGAAGGCAAGGCTGGTCCTCCCATAGAAAAGGGGTGGAGGGGTGGTCCATGCTGCAGCAGGATCCCCTGGTGTTGCCAGGAGCCACCATCCCTTTTATTTGAAACATTTATCTCCCTTGTTTGGAGGGATAATACTTTAAGCCACTATCATCTTAGTGTGAATTAGCTTGATCATGTTTTCTCTTCTGTGACAGAAGGGATTTGAGGAGTGAGTCCTGACTTTGCGGGAAGAGGGAGGGGGGAGGGAGGCTCCTGGGAGGAGGGGTTGGGAGGGGGAGGTGGGCTCCTGGCTGACTCCTGGGGGCTCCTACAAGCATGCCAGGAGCCTTGCTGAGCTATGTCAGCTGGGAATTTGGGCAGCAGTGATCCGACACACTGCCGAAAGACCAGCTTGATCAACTGGGTGACTTTCCCAGCGCTGTCCCCAGGGCAGCCCGCTGCTCAGCCATCTATTGATTTAGTCATGACTTGCTCCTTCATTCAGTCACCAGCAGAAATTAACTGAGCACCAGCCACGAGCCTGGCCCTGTGTGAACAAGGCCTTGTTCTAGGAGCTCATGGTCTTGCGAAGGAGGTGAAGGGAAAACAAGACACAAACTACAAAACTATAGCTACATTAGAGTGTGCTGAGTGCCATGGTGACAGGTGCTGGGGCAGGAGAGGAACAGAGGCACCAGCCTCTCCCCAGGGGTGTGGAGGTGGGGAAGCAGTCAGATGGAATTCCCAGAGGTGACGCTGGGGCTGGAGCTTGATTAACCAGGAGCCAATCAGTTAAAGGGAAGTTGCTGCAGGTTCAGAAGGATGGGAAATAGGGTCACTATACTCCCAGAGCTTCCAGCTGGTGGCCCACGGATAGTACTGGACACAAAGTGATGGGGGGCAGTAAGGTGGGCACGAGGACCCCATGCAGTCCCTGTTTGGGCCCCTTCCCCTGCAAGAAGGATGATGGATCTGAGTAGGGCTGGGTCCAGCATCAGGGTCCCCCTCTCTTGTCCAGAGGCCAAGGGAATCTCTGCATGGCCACTGTGTTCCCCCAGCATTTTAACCAGGCAATGTCACATTGAAATGAACATGCTGGGCCACGTGGAAAGAGGAAGTGGCCAGTGTGGGCAGAAAGCAGGATCTCATCCTGTCTCAGTTACAGCGAGCCTCGGGCACCCCTATCTGAACATGGAGAGACCCAGACCAGCTCACACCATCTGACATCTCTCTGGGTGTCTGTCAGCCACGTGGCTCAGGTTCCCCTTCCAGCTCTGCCGCCTACCAGTTGTGTGACCTTAGGCAAGTTACTTGACTTCCATGTGCCTCAGTTTCTCCATCTGTAAAGTGGGACTGTGGTAGAGCCTACTTCACAGGTCTCGCTAAGTGGGTTAATACACTCGATGCACTTGGACCTTGTCTCATAGATTTCCACTCAATAAATGTTAGAAGGCAGTGAGAGAGAGAGCAAGAGATGCAGTCTTGGAAAAGAATGACAAAACTGGAGTGATTAAACTTCCTGCTTTCCAACCTTACTATAGAGCTGTAGCTATCAAGACAGTGGTGCTGTCATAAAGATAGACGAGTAGGTCAATGCAACAGAATTGTCCAGAAATAAATCCTTACATTTATGTGCAAGTGATATTTGTAAAGGGTGCCAAGACAGTTAAATTGGGGAAAGAATAGTCTTTTCAGCAAGTGGTGCTGGGATAGCTGGCTATCCACAAACAAAAGGACAAGCTTGGGCCTTACATTACATCTTACATAAATTCAGCTTAGATGGATCATAGGCCTAAACATAAGAGCTAAAGCTATAATACTCTCAGAAGAAAACATCGAAATAAATCTTCATGATTTTTGCTTAGGCAAAACCTTCTTAGATGTGACAACCAAAACACAAGTGACAAAAGGAAAAATAGACAAATTGGACTTAATCAAAATTAAAAACCTCTGTGCTTCAAAGGACATCATTAAGAACATGAGAGAAAAAAAAAAAAAAAAAGAAATTCCTGCCATGGCACAGTGGGTCAAGAATCCAACTACAGTGACTTGGTTGCCACAGAGGCATGAGTTTGATCCCTGGCCTGACGCAGCATTGCCACAGTTGTGGCTTCGATTCAGTCCCCGGCCCAGGAACTTCCATATGCCATGGGTTTGGCCACAAAAAGAAAGGAAGGGAGGAAGAGAGAGAGGAAAAGACAATCTACAGAAAGGGAGAAAATATTTGTAAATCATTTGTCTGATAAGGGACTGGCATCCAGATTACATAGAAAACTCTTACAAATCAGTAGTAAAGGGATGAAGAAGCTACTGAATAAAAGGACAGAAGATTTGAATAAACATTTTTCCAAAGAAGATACACAAATGGCTAATAAGCCCGGGAAGAGATGCTCAACATCATTAGTCCCTAGGGAAACGCAAGTGAAAATCACAAGATGCCACTTCACACCCATGAGCCTAGCTAAAATTAAAGACAGATAATAACAAATGTTGGCAAGGATGTGGAGACATGAGACCCCTCCCACATTGCTGGAGAGGATGTAAAATGATGCGGCCACTGTGGAAAATAGTCTGGCAGTTCCACGAAAAGTTAAACTTAAGAGTTACCATGTGACCAGCAATTCCATTCCTAGTTCTGTACCCAAAAGAATGGAAAACACATGCCCACACAAAAATTGGCACATGGCTGTTCACAGTAGTCTTATTCATGGTAACCCCAAAGTGGAAACAAAACCAATTGTCTATTAACCAACAAATGGTTAAACAAAAGGTAATGTATCTGTGTAATGGAATATTATTCAGTAATAGGAACAGAGTGCCTTCTGCAGCGTGAATGGACCTTGGAAACCTTGTGCTAAGTGAGAGAAGCCCAGCACAAAAGGGCATGTGTTATATGATTCCCTTTATAGGAAATGCCCAGGCTAGGCAGATTCATATAGACAGAAAGTAGACTAGTGTTTTGCCTGGGGTTGGGCTGAGGGATGGGGAGTGCCTGTTAATTGGGTTTGGAGTTTCTTTTGCTGGTGATGGGAATGTTCTGCAATTAGAAGTGTGATGGGGGAGTTCCTGTCGTGGCGCAGTGGTGAACGAATCCGACTAGGAACCATGAGGTGGCGGGTTTGATCCCTGCCCTTGCTCAGTGGGTTAAGGATCCGGCGTTGCCGTGAGCTGTGGTGTAGGTTGCAGACGTGGCTCGGATCCCGCGTTGCTGTGGCTCTGGCGTAGGCCAGTGGCTATAGCTCCGATTCGACCTCCATATGCCGTGGGAGCGGCCCAAAGAAATAGCAAAAAAAAAAAAAAAAAAAAAATGTGATGGGCTTGTAGGCAGGGGGACCTGAGGCAGGGTGGGGGCTCTGGAAAGGCCCGAGAGGGCTTCAGGGAGGCAGCAGAAGGCTCTTCTTAGGACCCTGTGCTGAGCCCAGGGGAGAAAGAGACACCTGGACATCTGGGCTGGCTCCTTCCCAGCCACCCAGCCCCGGCTCAGAATCACACTGAAGCTGATCCCAGCTTCCTCCCAGCCCACTGTGAAGGGTGAGGGGCCGGCCCTGGACTCTTGGTTGGTCTCTCTTCCAAGTGTTGGGTGCCAGATGCCGGCTTCTGGCTGCGACTCCCTCCCATGCCCGTGGTCCCTCCAGCACCTCCCCACCAAGGCTCCCAGCCACGCACAGGTGGGTTTCATGCTGGACCAAGCTGCGGCAGACCATGAAGGGGCATGGGGCTCCCAGACATCCCTGCTCGCAGACTTGCATCAGGTCCACTGCTCAGGAGATGCTCGGTGGCGCCACCTCCTGGCTGCACCTCTCCCTGGGACAGTCACCCCAATAGGGAGCACAGTTTGGGGGGCATGTCCCCTGGCCTCCTCCTCACCCCCAGGGGAAGATCAATTCTGGTCCCTAATGCCCACTGATGGCCATTAAGCATGGAATGAGATAAGGGGTGGAAAAGGTCATGTGGGCCAGCTTTTCATTTTACAGGTGAGGACATTGAGGTCCTGAGAGGTTGAGGGACCTGGGTAAAGAAGTGGAGAGGCCAGAGCACAAAGATAAGAAGGAAGCAATGCAATATGTGATGTACAAGAAGCTACTACTGTTATTTGGCACTAAAACCAGGTTCTTCCATGACGAGCCCCGGGTAACCCTGTCTCCACACGCACCTGCCCAGCCTGCAGAGCCCCAGCATCCCTGCAGCTCCTGCTGGAGCCCATTCTGGGCTCTGAGCTGTGGACTCTCTGTTCCTTCTGCAGGGCTCAGCCTCTGGCTCCTCACAGGCCTGTGCTTCCACACCCACGCGCACTCCTCCATCTCCATCCCTCCAACAGCTTTCTCTGCCTGTAGCACTTATCACCCCGGGTATGATGTTACATAATTATTTGTTCCTTTGTTTATTATCTGCCTCTGCCTGGAACATGAGTTCTGAGGGTGGGGGCCTGAGATGCTGTGTTCCCCGGGCTTCCCGAGTACCTGGTACAAGGGACTTGCCCAAAATAGCTGTCCCTGGGGAAGTTGGTGGACTCTGGGTAGCACTTGGCAGTTTTTAAGGCACCTTCACAGGGAGACAGTAGAGCCTGCTGGGGAGGTTCTGAGGCTTAGTCAGTCCTGGGTGTGAATCCCAGCTCCTCCAGCTTTGCTGTGTGATCTTGGGCATGTGATGCACTGTCTCTGGGCCTACTTTAGGTTGCTCCTATATAGAATAGAACAATACTTGCCTAAAGGGGCAGCCATGAGGGCTGCATAAGCTGGCCCATGAGAAACTTCAAACAGACTTCCTACCTCATAGAAAATGTTCAGTAATTCCTCACTGGCGACCTTGGGATGGGGATGGTTTGGCTAGGGAATGAAGGGTCTTTGGTGCTGGCCAGCTGTATCATATGCTCTGGCATCTCAAGTTCTGTTCAGAATGTGCTGAGTTATGAATTAATAAATTATTAGGCATTCTGTGTCTGAGGGAGAAGGCTAGGCTTTCTATTCTTGTTACGCATTCTTAGACTGAGACTGTTGTACGGACACATCACTTTCTTCACTTGCACCTGCAGGAAGTCAAAAGAGTCCACTAGGGAACCTTATCCCCATTCTATGGATGACATGATTGAGGCTGGAGATGTTGATGTGATTCTGGCCACCTCAGGCCTGGTCAGTGGGGATGACAGAAAAGGTCTGGGCCCCTGGACCCTGGTGTAGCCACCCTTGGCCCTGCCCAGGGCTGCTGGCGCATGGCGGGTGCTCTCTATTCTAACAGGCTCCTAAAAGGAGTGCATGCTGCCCCCTGGCCTCGGGAGCCCTTGGAAGATGGGACATCTGAGGCTGGAACTGGGCTGGGAGAGAGCTCTGTGCCACGCTGGCTTCAGGGGAAGCTCTGCTAGCAGGACCTGGAGGGGCTGGGGGCTGAGGGCAAAGAGGATGCCCCACACCACCCAGTGTCCAGGCCATGACCACCTGCAGGAGGAAGTGGAATCCCACCCTCCCCTGCTCAGAAGCCACTTCTCTCCCTCAGCATTGATCTCTGGTCCCAGCCACCCCTTTTTTATCCATCCTACTGCCCCATCCATCTATCCATCCAACCATCTATCTGTTCTTTCCTGGGCTAGAGAGGATGGAAAGGACACTCCAGCTCCTGACCTCAGAAAGCTTCCAATTTCAGCCCCGTGGATTATTTATCATTAGAAAGATCAAGGAGGAGTTCCCATCATGGCTCAGCAGTTAACGAATCTGACTAGCATCCATGAGGACCCAGGTTCGATTCCTGGCCTCACTCAGTGGATTAGGGATCTGGCATTGCAGTGAGCTGTGGTGTAGACTGGTGGCTACAGCTCCAAATGGACCCCTAGCTTGGGAACCTCAATATGCTGCAGATGTAGACCTAAAAAGACAAAAAGACAAAAAAAAAAAAAAAAAAGAGAGAGAGAGAGAGAGAAAGATCCAGGAGAGAACCGTAGGACCGTAAGCTCAGCCTGTGTGCCCTGAGTCATGCAGGCGTGGTTGGGAAAGGGGCTTATGACTGTAGAACTGGTCTCCTAAGTATCTAAGGTTCTGCTCAGACTTGACCTCCTCCTGGAACCTTCTTCACCGACACCCACATTGGGTTAGGAACTTCCTCTTCTGTGCTCTGAGCCCCTCATGCTTTGGGGTCAAGCCTCTAGCTTTTGGCTGGGCAGCATTGGATGAGTTATTTTTGCCCATTTGTGTCATCTGCCAAAGGGGGTAACGATAGGTGTACTGCATCCTTCTGTTCAGCACTAAGTCACTAAGTGCCCTTGCCCATCTCCCTGCTGGATAGGAGCTCCTTCAGGGCAGGACCCACACCTGTCTCTGTGTCTGGCACGTGGGAGACCTCCTGCAGTCCTGTCACATTCACCTTCCCAGCCATAAGAGCGTGAGGTCAGAACCCCAGGGCAGAGACTAGGCCGAGAGCTGGCTCCTGCACTTACTCCTGTGTGGGCCCCTGCATTTGCCCTGACTGAGGGCAGATTCCAGACCACCCTGCTGGAACCTTGACAGGGCCCTGAGGAAACGTCAGCATAGATGTGTCAGAGAGCTAGGCAAGTGTACAGAAACACAGAGATGCTATAAAGTCATTGTACTGCTTATTATTATTTACACCCATCTGGTGTGGGCCTGAGATATGGTGCTGCTGCCTGTAAACAGGGAATTGGGTGGGCTGACCTCAGAAAGGCCCCGCTGGCTGGTGATCTGAGCTCAAGGCCAGACACTGCGTCTACCCACCTACCTCCACCCCTATCCCCGGGGAAATGGCCAGCTCTCACCCTTGCTCCATATCTGAGGTGTTTCCCCAGCTCTGTGACCTTATCTGTGCACTGCCACCATGGAAGAGGAAGGCAGGCGGTCACCAAGATGGTCCCTTCCCCTTCAGGCCCTGGGCAGTTAGGCCACACGGCTGTCCCCTTGGATGGGGAGATTTGGGAAGAAGTTAGAAACAATCATTCAACTCTTTACTCTATGGATGGTGAGGCTGGGGGTGGGGCCAGAGGAAGCATCCCAGACCCTGAAGCCCGTCACTTGCAGAGGTGGCCCTGGTGGCCAAGCGGCCTGACTCTCAGCCAGTGCTCTCCCTGCATCCCCTTTTTCCCAGCAGCGCAAAGGGACACTGTCAGGGTGAGCACAGCACCCACGAGAGACTCCTACAGCGACTCTGGCCTGGATGCAGGGGACAGTTCCCCCCAGCCCTCGGTGCCCTTTCTTGTGTCTGACCTTGAGGGTGTCCCGGGGAGGCTGGCCTGACCAGTGCGCTGGCAAGCAGGCCTGGCCTCGGTGTCCCCCAGAGATGGGACCTAAGATGCGGAAATGTCACCAGCCTCACTCCTAGCACCATGCAAACTTGACTACATGCCTCCTTCTACTTCAGTTTCTAGTCAGTTTCCCAGAGAGGCTCTAGGAAACAGCACACATGCTATTGTCTGAAGCATAGGGCAGGGACCTTGCCATAGAGGACAGCTTGGAGGAACTGCGGCTAGTTTCCCAGTGACCCCAGCCTCTCCCGTGCAGGGGGCCAGGTGGGGCTGCCCTAAGAGGAGATGGCCCAAGTCCTCCAGGGTGACCACAGATCTGGAAAGATCTCTGGGACACAGACCAACCCCTGCAAGATCTGCGCAGTTAATGTAGTGCCAGGACCTGAGAGCTCATTTGGTCTTATTTGCTCATTTCACTAAGAAGGAAACACATTTTCAAGGTGGCAGAGCCAGCAGGAAACGGCAGAAGAGTCTGGAGGCCCGGGTCAGATGCGTTGGTGACTGGTCACCTGGATTCCTCCTTGATTCATTCCTTACTCTCCAAGGAGAAATGAATGTCATGGTTGGGAGGCACCTTCCAGAGCCTAAGTGACTAAACACGCCTGGTGTGGATGTAGTGGTATGTCTTCCGTGGGGCAGAGAGGCAGCATGGTGCAGAGGAAGGAGACAGGGACTTGGGCTGGGTCCCCCATGCCTGGCACAATGCCTGGTGCACAGGAGGGGCACAGTCGGGAAGGGGCTGGATTGCAGTGGTGGAGCACTCATGAGACCTTCAAAGGGGCAAGTTCATGGAGTTCCCTTTGTGGCTCAGTGGGTTAAGGAATGTGAAGCAGCCTTTCCTGGGGTGGGCACTGCAGCGGTTCCAACTCCGAGCAGAAAAGCATGAGGGTGGCCCCAGTGATGGGTTTGTTTTCTTGGTTGGAAAGAGCCTGTGGCCACTGGAGAAAAAAAAAGACAGTCACAAATTCCTTCAGAACTGGGGACTCAGCTGTGCTAGAGGGTGAGATTTGGGGACAAGTGAGCAGGCAGAAGAGCAGGGAAGAGCCCCAGGTCCAAGCCTGGAGAAGAGGGAGGTTTTCCTTACCCCCCGCCTGAGGCTAGTCTATAAACTTCCAAGAGCTCAAGGACTTTACCAGCAGGCTGCCCTGTTGGTTCATTCGTTCATGACCCCTGGATGCCTACCAAGTGTCCGGCAGCATGCCATGCATCAGGTGTGCAAAGATAAACCAACACCTCAAAACTTTGGTCTCTGTCCTTCTAGGAGCTTATACAGGGGAACAAAAAGCATTTTTCCAATATGTAGGTTTACAGGGGTGTTTTGATCTTTACAGTCAAGTTTCCTGTGAAATCTCAGAGGAACAGTAGCCTGGGCCCCACTGCCCCTATTCTGGTGGGGAATAGGCTGGCAGGCCTGTTCCCACCCACATCCTGCTGTCCTGAGCCCTGAGATGTTGAGGGATGCTTAGGCCACCTTGCAACCAAGACCCTACTTCAAGGAAGTCTACGGGGTGACCCCGCTGCAGCCACCTCCGTTCCCTGAAGCTCTGTGGTGCTTCCCCTGCTCTCTCCCCTGGGCCCCGGCAAAGAAATGCCATTTCATGCCTGCTCTCTCAGATGTGTGCCCCAAGCCTGTCGCCACCACTCAGCTGATGTCAGACGCTGGAGAGAAGGGCTAAAAATAGCTCTGATTTGATGTGCTGCTCTCGGGGGCTGAGCTGGCAGCTGGTCCCTCCACCTTTCCTCAGCACAGAAGGCACCTCGGCTCAATGAGGGGGGAGTAGGGGATTGGAGGGGCATCCAGGCAGTCAGGCAGTGGAAGGTTCCAGAATCCATTCTCAGACTCGAAAGAGCCCATGACCCACAGCCAGGGCTGCGTTGGTGCACCACTCCTGCTGTGCCAGCTTGGGGGCCCCTTGAGCCGCCCGGACCTTGCATTCAGGTGGTTTGAGGGGATCCTCAGGTAGGACTTGTGTTTGGACACGCATGTGGATATGCCCGCTTGGGCAATAGGTGCACGCGCCTTGCCTACTGTAAATTGTGGAGGCAGTTCCAGCCCATGTGCCATGAGCTGTGATCCTCTGATGTCTGACAACCCTGTAGCTTTTCTTCTCTCTGAAACTGTCCAGTGAGGGGCAAAAATCCCATCTCCTTGTAGTATGTTATCCTGCTGGGCTGGTTGGTAAGTTCTGTATTGTGTTCAACGCCAATCATTCCTGCTTTAATTGCGCTCCTACACCTATCGTATCATCTACTTCAGGGAATGTGCATTTCATGTATTTGAAGGTGGCGTTGCAGGCATCCCTGGGTCAAATGAGAGCATCAGAGCAGGAGATAAACTCGCGTTATCACCTCTGCTGGATATTCATCATGGCGGGCTGGGGGGACCGGCTGTATGGCGCCCCTTCTGGGGGTTAAGAGCTATAGCTGGAGAGGCACCTCTCTATGCCGGTATCTCCAGTACAGCGCGGGCTGCGGGGATAGCTATGATGGGGAGGGGAGAGGCCGCCGGTGGTGGAAAACGGGCATGTGGCACAGCCAAACAAATGGAGGCTGAAATCTGGCTTTCTAACTTGATGCGCTTTTTAACCCCCACGCCTCAGTTTTCTCATCTGTACAACGGAGCTAATAGATGATTTAAAAATTCATAGAGTTGTTGAAAGAAATAAATGAAGTGGGGAGAGAGGAGTGAGAGAAAGATAAAGAAGAGGAGCCTGGAGGGGACCAGGTTGGAAGACCCTCTCTGGAGTCCAGCCCCCTGGTGTGTGCCATGGTCCTGAGTCCTCGGGTGTCCTCTTGCTTCAGTTTCTTCCCCTGCAGGTTCTCAGGTGAAATGACTTCATATATGTAGGGTGCTTGCATGGTGCCTGGTATGGAAGGAGAAGCCAGGAAATGGGAGCTGGTGCTGTCCTGAGGACCCAGTGTCTAGGAGGAAGGAAGAACCTGGCCTGAGGGAAGGCGCTGAGCTCTACCCAGGGGACCGCAGTTCAGGAAGTAGGGGCAGCAGAAGAAAAGACGTGGAGGTGGCATACGGCAGAAGGTCTGGGAATGGAGTGCCATCGGATGTGGCGGGTCAGGGGGCAGGTGTGGGAGAGAAAGGCGGGGAGGCAGGAGGCTGGATACCTGGCTGCACAGCTGATAGGGAGCCACCCAGCTTACAGAATCCAGATGAGCCTCGATTTTCTCACCTGTGAAATGGGCCTGGTGGTAGCAGCAGAGGCTTGCCGGTCCTACCCTGATCTTGTCTGTGACAGCTCAGGTGTCAGTGCCCCTGAGACCTATGAATGGTCTGGAAGAGTTTGAAGGATTTTTCTCCATGCTGTTGCTTGCTCCCGATCTGAGACCCCAGGGACTGCCACAGGGGTTCCTACTTCAGCACAGAGTCAACATCACACAGGTGGGAACACAGCCTTTTTGACACAGGAGCCCTGGATCCTCCTGTTAATGCCTGGTGACCCAGCTCAACAGTCTTCAGCAGGTGACATTCCCCAGACCAGCAAGGTTCCTACACAAGCCCTACACAGCCTGAGACCCTGAAACTGCCCCCACCTCCCTTCGGGCCACTTCCTCCACAGCTACTACATGGCCACCTGGCCGTGGAGGTTCCCGCCCTGGGATGTAAGAAACGGAGGGGACTACATGGGCTCCTCCCCACCCAAGGATGGGCCAGATGAGGATGCAGATCACACAGCGTCACAACAGCCCTCAACATCTCACTGTGACCGCGAGTCGGGATCGCCAGATCAATCAGGTGCGGGTGGAGGCAAAGTGGGCCAAGTTGAACAGGGCCAGGGGCTTCGCAAGTCCTGGTGTCAGCACACTCCTGGGTATTTTGGTGGCAGCTGGCCCAGCCCTCTCCTTGATGTCCTCAGATAGGGGAACCCCTGCCTTGCCTCTCCTCATCTGACTGGTAGTTGCAATGCCCCGTCCTCTCAGCCGGTTCCCAGCTCTGGGGAAGTGATGGCCATTTGGCTTTTCCTCTGCCTCCTCTGTATCTGTAGCAGTGACAGTGAATGGCTGAGGCAGGCAGGGACCCACCCCTGGGATCGGGGTCGGATCATGTGGACACAGGGAAGTGATCATGCGCTACATGTGTCTGCACAGGTGGGGGCCTGGCTGTGCGCAGTGCGTGTCTGTGTGCGGTAGTGTGTGGGGCAGCTTGCAGGCGGGGTGCGTCTGTGGGAGGGTGCGCCACGCCCACCCAGGGTAAGGGTCAGGAGGCCCCCAGAGGCGTGGCTGCTTGCGCTGAAACACCACAAAAATAGGAAGTATTTTTCTCATTGAAGTATAATGACTTAAAGTATTAGTTTCAGGTGTACAGCAGAGTAATTTGATGTTTTTATAGATTATACTCTGTACAAAGTTATTATAAAATATTGACTCTATTCCCTGTGCTGTGCATTGCATCCCTGTGATTTAATTATTTTATACCTTGTAGTTTGTCCCTCTTAATTCCCTTCATCTATCTTGCCCTTTCCCTCTCCCTTCTGGTAACCGCTAGTTTGTTTTCTGTTTCTATGAGTTAAAGGAATTTTTTCAAAGCAAGGAGCCCTTCAGATGAATAATTTTATTATTATTATTATTATTATTAGCTTCAGAAAAGAAGCGTGACTTGCCTTTGAGATCAGCTTTCCAGGTCTTTCTGAAAAGAGCTGGGGCAGTTCTTGGCCATGGAGGGGTCAGAGTGCAGTCCTGGCTGTGACCACCCTGCAGGACTGGCTGCTTATGGCAGAGGCAGCCCTGGGTCAGGGGCCACAGTCCTGGTAGGGCCAGGCTGGGTGCTGCCCACCTGGTTGAAAGGTCCCTTAGGTGTGACGGGTCTTAACCGCAGCTCCCACAAGTACCCAGTCGGTGGTGGCTGGCAGCAGGGATTCCCCCAGGGCCCCACCATGAACTTCCTTCTCAGCCCTGGCAATTTTGAGAGTGCTGTACCTATTCTGGTTACAAGTTCTTGTCAGATACTTGGTATACAAACATTTTCTCCCAGTCTGTAGCTTGTCTTTTCATTCTCATAACGATACCATTCACAGAGCAAAAAGTTTTTAATTTTGTGAAATCCAGTTCATCTATTTTTTCTTTTATGGATCATGCCTTTGCTGTCCTAAGACAGAAATGCAAGATCACAAAGATTTTCTCCTAGGTTTTCTCTTAAAAATTGTATATGTTTGCATTTTAATGCATGGTATGTTTTAAGGTAGTTATTACGTATGAGTGACTAATTATTCCCACGTCATTTGTTGAGAAGACTGTCTTTCTTCCATTGAATTATCTTTGCACCTTTGTCAAAAATCAATTGACTGTATGTGTGGAGGCGTGTGTCTGGGCTCTCTATTCTGTCCGTTGATCTGTGTTTCTCTCCCTTGGTCAATACCACACTATCCTAACTACTATAACTGTATGGGAAGTTCTAAGATCAGGTAGTGTGTGTTCTTTAAATTCATTCTGCTTTTTCAAAATCATTTTGGTTCTTCTAGTTCTTTTGCTTTTTCCATGTAAATTTTAGAATCTGCTTGTCTTTATTTGCCAAAAATTCTGCTGGGATCTTTAGTGAAATTCTGTACAATCTATAGATCAGTTTAGGGAAAGTTGCCATTATATTGTCACTATATTGAGTCTTTCAGTCCATGAACGTGGTAGCCCTTGCTATCATTTTGATTTTCTTTGATTTCTTTTATTAACATTTTGTAGCTTCAGCATGCAAATCCTATACTTTTTTTTTTTTTTAATGGCCATACCTGTGGCATATGGAAGTTCCCAGGCCAGGGATTGAATCCAAGCCACAGCTGCGACCTATGCCACAGCTGCAGCGACGCTGGATCCTTTAAACCACTGCACCAGGTCAGGGATCAAACCTTCACCTCCACAGTGACCTGAGCCAGCGCAGTTGGATTCTTAACCCACTGCACCACAGTGACAACTCTGAAATTCTGCACATTTCATTAGGTGTATTTCTAAGTATTTCATTTAGTGGAGCTAATTTAAGTTGTATGTATTTTAAAATTTCCACTTCCAATCATTCATTAGTAACCTGTAGAAATATTTAATTTTATATGCTGACCTTGTATCATGAAACTTTGCTAAACTTGCTGATTAGTTCTGTGAGCTTCTTTATATATTCCTTGGGATTTTTTTTTGTCTTTTGTCCTTTTTTTAGGGCTGTACCCACAGCATATGGAGGTTCTTGGGCTAGGGGTCTAATCGGAGCTGTAGCCACCGGCCTACGCCACAGCCACAGCAATGCCAGATCCGAGCCATGTCTGCGACCTATACCACAGCTCACAGCAATGCCGGATCCTCAACCCGATGAGCAAGGGCAGGGATCGAACCTGCAACCTCATGGTTCCTAGTTGGATTCGTTTCTGCTGTGCCACGATGGGAACTCCTGGAATTTTCTATCTAGACCACCATGTCATTCACAAGTGGGGACAGTTTTACTTCTTTCTTTGCAATTAGCATGTATTTTATTTCTTTGTCCTGATTTACTGTACTGACTGGGACTTCTAGTATGATGTTGAATAAAAGTGGTGAACATAGACAGTTATTGTCTTGTTCCTATTCTTTTTCTTTTCTTTTCTTTTCTTTCTTTTTTTTTTTCTTTAGGGTTGAATGTACGGTATATGGAGGCTCCCAGGCTAAGGGTCAAATCAGAGCTGTAGCCGCTGGCCTACGCCACAGCCACAGCGATTAAGGATCCAACTGCCTCTGTGACCTAAACCATAGCTCATGGCAATGCCGGATCCTAACCCACTGAGCAAGGTCAGGGATGGAACCCACAACCTCATGGTTCCTAGTCAGATTCATTTCCGCTGCACTACAAGGGGAACTTCTGTTGTCTTGTTCTTAATTTTAAGAGGAAAGAATTCAGTCTTTTACCATTAAGTGTGAAATTAACTATGGGTTTTTGTAGATGTCTCTCATCCATGTCAGGTTAAGGAAGTTCTCTTCTATTTATAGTTTGCTGAGAGGTTTAAAAACAAACAAACAAACCATGAAAAGATGTTGAATTCTATCAGATGATTTCTTTCTGCATCAACTAATGTGATGTGTGGTTTACCTTATTGATATAGTTGATTACATCAGTGGACTTCTGAATATAGAATCAGCCTTATGTTCCCCAGGTAAACTCCAGTTGTCCATGTCTTGTCATTGTTTCTGTATATCATTGGACTTGATTTGCGGTATTTTGTTGAAGAGATTTGCATCTGTGTTTATAAAGGATAGTGTCTGTAGTTTAATTTTCTTATATGGTGTTTGTCTGGTGTAATGCTGACCTCATAAAATTAATAGGGAAATAGTCTTTCCTCTTATTTTCTGGGGAAAAAAGTGTGTAGAATTGGTGCTACTTTAAATGTTTGGTAGACTTTACTTCTTTTTCTTGATGAAGATTCTCTAAGCTTCAGGCCTCACAAAACCTCAGCCCTGTTTGAAGCTTCTGGGCTGGGCAGGTGTGTTGTTCTCCACAGTCAGAGATTTCAAAATGCTGTATCTGAGGGTGTCATAAGAAGCAGCATGGGACTGTAGGTCTAGGCAGGTGAAACTGTTCAACCTTCTGCTTTTTTAAGGGAAATGACTTATCTCCCTTCATTTCAGGCAGAGCTATAGCTAATTCCCAGTGTGGCAACATAGTTTGGGCAAAACCTCTGATTCACCTGAACCATGATGGGCTATGTGACTTTGGCCAAATCACTCAGGCTCTCTGAATCTCAGATGAACCAATGGGTAAAAGATGACAATTGTGTCTCCTTTAAAGCGCTGCTGTAAAAGTGAAAATGTGCTCAGAGAACTAGAGAGTTCTCCTAGAGGTATAAGGAGTTTTAAACAATTCTCTAGTTTACAAAGCAAGGAGAGGACATAGCCTTGTAAGGAGAATAAGCAGAGTGGGCTGAAGGAAAGGCAGGAGGAGAGCCCCTTGATGAGGGCAGGGAGGCAGTAATAGCTGCCATAAGTGGCTTCTGGTCTCCCATCTACTCTCACAGGCTTTGCCTCATTTGAGACCCTCCAAGGGGACATGGTGGTGTACATCCATTCATCCGTCATGTCCTAGGGTCCTACTCTGGGCCAGGCATCGTACGGATGAGAACACTGAGGCTCCATGAGGGTAAGAGATATTCCCAAGGTAATATAGCCAGTGAGAGAACTGGAAGAAAGCCCAGGTGTTTGGGGCAAACAGTGATTTTCCACTGTAGTTGGACTAAATTCAGAGAAAAAAGACAACTGGTCTACCTCTGAGAGGTGTGTGGGCAGGAGTTGAGAGCACTGGCCCCAAAGCAGGCTGCTGGGCTTGAAGCCCTCCCCAACCACTTACGTAGGTGGGTCTTAGCCTTAGTGCTTCAGTTTGCCATCTGTAAAGTTAAAGTAATGTTGCATCTACCTCCAATATTTGTTGCAATGATTAAATGAGTTAGTAAGTACAAAATGCTCAGCACAGTGCCTGGCACATATGAGTGCCAGACAAACACCAGGTACTATTTGTAAAGATACCAGGCCATCCTTTAGGCTCTGAGAAGCCACAGAAGGACGAGGTTATAAAACAGAGGCAAAAGCTTAGAGATCCCCCCCCCCCCAACGTCTGCCCCTCTCTGAGGGGTAAGTAGAGCAGACCCAGCCTGGGAAGTGACTTGCCCAAGGTCACGCAGCCCTGCAGATGGCAGATCAGACCCAGCTTTCCTGAGTCCTCGCCCCTTTGGGACAGGCTGCCTCCCTGAATTTATACGTATTCTTCATGATCCGATGTTCTTCAGAGAGAAATGGTGTGACAGGAGGTGACACAAAATCCAGGTAGAAGCACATTAGAAGGAGGGGTGTTGGGTGTCTTCTCTCCAGAACTACCTTCCCTGGGGGAGGTGAGTTTTCTGGAACCTGCCAGGATAGGGGAGAAGGTGAGGGAACAGCAGGCCACCTTATGTCTCCTGCATCAGGAGACCCTCCTTTCCCCTGGGACACATCTGGGCCTGCCTCTCAGCTTCACCGCTGCTGCCCCCTGCATCCCAGGCTGCCGCATTGGAAGGTGCAGACCTTAAGAGGTGGCAGGCTGGGGATGAGATCACCACTGAGCAGCCTTCCTGCGTGGCTTAGGGTCTGGCGCCACCTTGTGGCCATAGGCCAAGGCTGCCTATGTACAGGGGCTGAAGGCTTAGCAAGAGGCTGTGCAGCCCCAGAGGTCACCTAGACCCACTCTGGATTTTATGTAGTCTACTAGGGACCCAAGGACTTAAGGAGAGAAGAAGAGGGTGCAGGAGTGGCAGAATAAGTGAAGGCCGTTGACTGGGAATTTTGAACTGGACTGTGATTTAGCTCCCACTCCAGGGTGGGGGGTTGAGTGAGCTGGTGTCCCAAGGGTCATGATTTCCAATTTTCGTCTTGAATTTGGCCCTGGTGCACCATGGGCTCCTGGTAGCTTTTGCTCGTTGATGGTGTTGATGGCGGGAGGCTCTGGCTTGGCCCATTCCCACCCTCCCCTCCTCCCATACCTTGGGATGTTCTCACGGAGGAAGTTCGAGGTTGGCTTCTCTGGCAGATGTTATGGTTGAGCCAGCATTTTGTGGGCTCATCATCTTCCACTGCCCTGACCATGATAGGCAGAGGGGCTTGTGGCTTGGGGAACATGGGGCGGGAGGTCAGATGGGTGAGTCTGGGTGCTGGTGTTGCCTTGGCCTGGGACCAGATGCAGAGGCTTAGCTCTGCCACATAATTGTCACTCCACCTCGGGCCACCTTGTGAGGCTGGGAGAGGCAGGTATCAGCCAGTACGAGATTTGCACCCAGGAGGGTGGTCCACTGTTTTAGAACTAGAGAGGAGCATCACTGTCCAGTTTTAAATTATTTTACAAATGTATGTTTTTGCATCTTTGCTTCTAAAGCATGGACTTCTGTAATGTCTATGTAATGTTCTTTGCCAACGCCCACTTCTCCCATTGCCCCGGGAAGAAGAAGAAATGTGGTGTAAATGTGGGCATGGGCTGCCTTTGCCCTGCTGTGACAGTGCTGGCCTGTAGGACTCCGAACTCTGGGGCACAGAAACCTTCCTTCTGCATCCACAGGCACTGAGAGGGTGGCGTGAACACTCACAAGCTCACACATCCATGAGAGACAGAGCAGATGTGAGAAGTGGGCCTGGAGGGGAAGGCATGGCCCCACGAGCCAAGGGAGGGGACTTGGGTTTTATCCTGAGCATGATGGGAAGCCATGGGGGGATGAGAAAAGGTGGTGACGTGATTACATTTAGGATTTTCATGAAGTGTTCTGGCTGCTGTGCAAAGAATGTGTTGTCTTGGGGCAAGAGTGGACCCTGGGAGGCCAGTTAAGAGGCTTCTGCTTCAATCCAGGAGAGTGAGTATGGGGATGGGGACAGAGAGAAGAGACCACCCAGCAGTCTTAGATGGACCCCTGACAGTGCTTGGGGTTATACAGAGGGTCAACCATGCTCTCAACCTCTGTGAGAGGTTGTGCCTTTTAGAAGGCACAGTGATATACAGTCCCGGGAGTGTGGTTCTGTCCTGTTGGCTGTGGCCCCAGTTTATGGTTCACATTCTTGACCCTAACTGGCCCCGCAAAGCTGTGCTTTCTGAAGCTGCCTTTGTCCTGGCACTGCCACCTCCTCTGGGCCTGGACTGTCTTGGATGGCGCCTTCCATCCCCTCCTTGACTGTGGCTGGGAGATAGCTTCCAAAGTTTAGGTGACAGTGAGGCAGACAAGTAGGCTCTCTTACCTCGACCCAAGATACATACCCAGCCGTCGAATTTTTTCCCCCATCTTCCCACCAGCCCTGTGATGCTGTGATTCTTTCCCCTGTGTTCCAGAAAAGTAAGAAAGAAGGACACAGAGTTGGGGTAATTAATCCAAGGTCCCACAATTAGCAGATGACAGAGCAGGAGTTTGAACCCAGAGCCCATCCACCTGTGCCTACTTCCTTTGCCCCTTGTCCCTCCTGGATGGAGTGGCCTCAGTGCATCAGTGTGACTGAGTCCGGGACCACATCTAGACGGAGGCCTCACTGCAGGTACTGTGTCTCCCTCGTGTGGAGGGGTCACTCATGAGTTTTGGTGTCGTCGGCCTGGGGCCGGCCTCTGGTCGCTCCAACATCTAGTTATGGAGCCCAAGCCAGTGAGCCCCCGCCCCCATCTGTCCTACATGGGAATCATACCTGCCTGGCACCTGGGACCCAGGCGACATGTGGCAGCAAGCAAGTGATCTTAGTAGGAGCTTCATAAATGTTAATTCCCTTCCTCCTCCTCCTCCAGAGAGGTGAGAACACTGCTGGAAGTTTCTTCCTGAGACCCTGAACCTGAGCAAGCCCACCTGCTCTCTGAGATTACCTGTGATGTTTGCCTGGCAGGCCTGTGAGGTCATCTGGTCCCCATGTTTCATTTCCCATTTTACAGATGAACAATCCGAGGCCGTGAACGGAGCAAGTTGCCTGACTCCTTCCCTGAACTGCCCCTCCCCACCCCCGCAGAGCTTAGCCTGTTTCCATGGGCTGGAAGAAGCCCTCGAGCTGGTCCAAACACCTGGCAAAACTCAGGGGAAAGAAGAGGACCCGGTCTGGGGGATGGCCTGGCCCTTCCACAGCCCCCACCCCAACCCACGCTGTGTTCTGTCCCATCTCTCGGCAGGTATATCCGCACCATGTACCTGGGGATTCAGAGCCAGCGGCAGAAGGAACACCAGCGACGCTTCTACTGGGCTATGATGTACGAATATGCAGACGTTAACATGCTGCGCCTCCTGGAGACCTTCCTGGAAAGCGCCCCCCAACTGGTGCTACAGCTCTGCATAATGATCCAGAAGAGCCGCGCCGAGACGCTGCCCTGTGAGTGCCCCGCCCCGCCCCGGGCTGGGGCCACCTTCTGCCCTGAACCCATGTGCAAGCCTGCCCCGCCGTCACAGCAGAGCAGAGCCGGGTCTCAGTGTCCAAGGAAGAGCAGGACAGGGGCCCTGGCCTCCTGATCGGGATGGAGGGTGGGGCAGGGGGAAGGCCCCCTTTCTTGGTGCTGGCCTGAGCTGTGGTGTTTGCATGTATGTGGGATGGGGAGATGCCTCAGAATGGCACGTGCCCAAGAGGCTCAATCGTGTCAGGCTGCATCAGCAGTTTTAGCCAGTTTTAAGCTGTGGTGCTCTGGCTTCAAACCCATTTATAACATGTAGAAGCCCCATTTATACAACAGGCTCAAGTACCTCTGGTCTAGGTCATTGGGGGTGGGGGTCCGGAGCCCAGTGCACCCTGCTCACTGGCCCCCTCCCTACTGCTGGCCTCTGTGGCCCCAGGGGGTCTCTGAGGAGCCCAGAGGTGTTCAGGGCCAGGTTGGGACAGCACTGTCTCAGCAGCAGCAGGAAGCCTCTGAGGGCCTCCTGGCTGCCTGAGCCCTTTCCAGGTTGTCCTCCGCTGGTCAAGGCAGGGTCTTGCCCCAGGACAGCAATGTCAGTCAGACCCCAGATCAAATCAGCCTGCAAGTGTGGTGGTCAGAGCATGTTTGCTGGGGGGGAGGGGTGCTGGAGCTCCAGCAAGGGAGAACCTCTAGGATGAGCAGGGGCTGGAAATCTGGGGAAGACCCGAGCTATGTGACCCCCACATGTGAAGGGACGACGGGGAAGAATGGTCGTTCCAAAGGGTGAGGGGAGCCACAGGGGGACCTCTTCAATTCAACGTGTGGGAGACATTTGAAACGGCAGGAGCCATCTGGTGATGGAAGACTGTCAAGGAAGTAGTGAGTTTCCCGTCGTTAAGAATATTCAAGCAGAGATGTTGCTGAAGGGACTCAGCCCAGAGGTTCCTGACTCCAGAGGGCATGAACAAGTATGATCTGGGGGAGTAGGGCAGCTGGGGGAGGGGGTTGCCTCCTGGCCTCCTGGTCCTCTCCTCTGGGCCCATAGCTCCTCCAGCTGCTCTTGAGGGCCCTCAGTGCTACCATGTTCATGAACACCTACAGGGGGTGCTCCAGGGGAACCCCCCCACACACACACACACAGGCCTTTCATCCGACTGCATTGCCTCCTTCCTTTTCCAGACTGGCCGGCACTTTACGAGCTCCAATCCCTTAGTCAACTGTGTGGAAAGGGGGTTTCATCTTCAAAGGCCGGTCAGAGAAGCCTGAGCTGTTCAGGCCAGTGGGCTTGATCCTGGCATTTAGAACCCAAGGACTGAGTTCTGAACCCAGCGGTTTTGGCTCTTGGGTGAAGGCCCCTGCCCACCCTGAGCCAGAACAGCCCCAGCTTCAAGTGTCCCCAAAGGAAAAGGCACCTCAGGCACCCCTCTCTGTGCCACTGTGCACTGGCTGCAGAGCCCACTGGGCCAGGAGTCTAAGTGCCTGCCCCATCCCACTGACTCACTGGAATGCAGGTGTGCAGGCTGCTGGCAGGAGGCAGGCCCGGCCTCCACCTCTGGGAAGCAGAATGCAGGAGGGATGCGAACTGAAATCCTCTAGGGCTCGCACTGGCAACCTCAGCTTTCAGGCCTCCGAAGCCCCCACTGTCGGGAAGAGGCCTTACGCAGCCCTGGGGTGTCCAGCTGCTTGGAGCTGGAGCCCAGCCGGTGTCTGCAGCCCCAGCAGGCCAGGCCAGGAGAGAGTGGAAGGTGCTAACTAGATGTCTAGCTCCTGCTGGGACGTCTGGATGCTGAGCAGGAAGCCAAGCTAAGGAGGGCAGTGCTGATGAGCGCCTGGTATCGCCTCTCCCATGCACACACTCTGCTCATGCACACGTACTCCCACTGGCATCAGGCAGGACTGGGGAACACAAGGAACCTTGCAGAGGCCTGTCTTTGGGGTACATGGGCAGCCAGGCCATCTGCTTGGGCAATGAACCGGTGTGACTGGCTGCCCGTGGCTGCCCGACAGGGGCCCTGGGAGTTCCTGCTTCCTCCTCGCTCTTGGAGGAAAGACCATGGGGCGGTTTAGAGGGTGCCGTCGGTTATCAGCACTGGGAGCCTGGCTTGGTGATTCAATCTGGAGGAAGACCTGCGTCATGGGGTGACCTCTGAAGTGCACATCCTTGCTCTGCAAGCCTTGAGGGAGCCCCCATGGGCCCTTGGTGCCAGATGAGGTGCCCAGTGCCAGGCACCCTCCTTGCCCACCCGCCAGAACCTCCACACCCAGCCTGCCCTCACCCCACGGGCTGCAGCTCCTGAGCCCAGGCAGTGTGTTCCACGGCAGGTTTGCTGGGGCCGGGGCAGGGCCCTTCCCTTCCATCCAAGTCCTCCGTCTCTCCCCGTTGCTGTCTGAGACCCCATCTAAGCTGCCCTTTGCTGCTTCAGTTTCAGATCTTCCCCCACCCCCACCTTATCGCCTGTGTGGCCAAGTGATCTTTCCTCTTCCAAACTTTGGCCACATCCCTGCCTCCTAGTTGAGGCAGGTGGCAGGGTGATGCAGGGGGCAAGCTTCTGATGGACACTCGTTCCGTACCAGGGTCCTGGTAACCACTTACACCTGCTGTGATTTTGCATTCTGCTCCTCACCTTTTGGAAGTCACCTTTCCTCTTTGGTAAAACCGGGGAGGTGATGGTCATACCTGGTTTGGGAGGGGATGCGGTGGTGTACAGCACATAGAGCACTTTATTACCTGTCAAGCGCTGCAGGCACCCACAGGGCTGTGTTTCTCATTTCTGGGGCAGTGGTGTGGGCGGGGTCCTAGGGGGACCCATGTTCAGCCCCCCGGCTCATCCTGCTCTGGCCCTCTTGCCCAGCCCACCCTTCCTTCTTGGATTATAAACGCAGCAGCTGGATGCGAAGTTCCTGGACAGGAAACTCAAGGGGCAGCAGATGTTGCTTCCCAGGGGCCAAGGTCAGAGAAGGCCAAGGGGCTGCCCAGGGAGCCTTTGTGCGCAGGAGCCTGGAGGCGATGAGAGCCATGCTGCTTATGCCCACTTTCCCCAGGGAAACTTGCCCTGGCTCTTCCGCCCACGCGTCCCTCTTTTTGTGCCAGTAGCTCCAAGGTTGAGGGAGCATTTCCCCACATCTGTTTGGAGTGTAGAGTAGGTGTTTCTTGAAATAGACTTTCACAGTTAAATACATTGGGAACTGCTGGGCTCAACAAATGTCAGCAGCAGTCTTTGTCATTGGGTTCTGAGTCCCCAAGATGAGGGTGGGTCTGCAGGGCTAGCTGGGTTGGTGGGAAGGAGGGAAATTTGCCGTCACCATCACGGAGGTCAGAAGCGCGTGGCGTGTTCCTCTTGCCTAACTTCTAGAATGTCTGCTGGTCACCAAAGCATTGTGTTATGTGGGATAGATGCCTTCCTTCTCTTTTCCCACAAAGAGTTGCAATAAATGTATGTCCTTTAAAGAAAATCAGTTTAAATATTAGGCATTGGTGAGAGAAGAGAAAGCCTGTGACCTTGGAAGGGACCTGTTGGTGACATGGACTCTGTGAGTTCTTAGAGGGCAGCAGCCTGTAAAGACAGGTGACTCCACCCTGCTGCTTGACAGCTGTGTGACCTGAGACACGTTACCAAGCCTTTCAGTTCCTCAGTTTTCTTGTTTCTGAAATGGGGATAATATCAGTGCTTACCCCAGAGGGTTGTCCTGACAAATGTCAAAGGCCTCGGGCAGCATCTGGCCATTTTGTTGTTGGCAACGGTAGAGCTTTTACTGCAGATACACTTTTTGACTTGAACCCCCAGCTTTACTAGTGAGATTGTGGCTAATTGGCCTTGTTTGGTGGACCTTTGGTGACACCTGACGGCTTTATACCATTAATGTGAGTAGAAGATGAGGAAGATCACTGTTGCTATAATGGGTGAGTTTCCATGGATCTTGCCCAATGCTAGCCTCTTCCACTTTTGCTACTTGTCGTCTCTCCACCTTTTATTCCTCTTTTATCACTGGGTCAACCATATAGTATTTAGTCCATAGGATGGATTTGTATCCAATTTACCTATAAAACCAGAGTCAGGTCAAAATACAATAGTCATAGGGAGTTCCTGTCATGGCTCAGTGGTTAACAAACCCAAATAGGATCCATGAGGACATGGGTTTGATTCCTGGCCTCCCGCAGGGGTTAAGGATCCGCCATTGCTGTGAGCTGTGGTATAGGTCACAGATGCAGCTCGGATCCCTGTAGGCCTGTGGCTACAGCTCCAACTGGACCTCTAGCCTGGGAATGTCCATATGCCACAGGTGTGGCCCTAAAATGACAAAAAGACCAAAATATATATATATATATATATATATAGTAGTCATAGTAATAAGTCACAGACATTATGCTAAAGTCATCTGGGTACCTTTGGGGGAGTCTTCCTTAAATCTGATGTCTTGAAAAGTTTAAATAAAGATAAAACTGATGATGTAGGAGTTCCCGTTGTGGCACAGTGGTTAACGAATCCGACTAGGAACCATGAGGTTATGGGTTCGATCCCTGCCCTTGCTCAGTGGGTTAACGATCTGGCGTTGCCGTGAGCTGCGGTGTAGGTCGCAGACGCGGCTCGAATCCCGCGTTGCTGTGGCTCTGGCGTAGGCCAGTAGCTACAGCTCCGATTTGACCCCTAGCCTGGGAACCTCCATATGCCGCAGGAGCAGCCCAGGAAATGGCAAAAAGACAAAAACAAACAAACAAAAAACTGATGATGTAAAGGGAGCAAGTTACCTGATGTGCCGTTTACACTGATAGTGAGCCTGTGTCTGCTGAAAGCTTTATGAATCTTCTGGACTGTGACAGAGATTGGAAAACAGTTCTGAATAGTGAGGGAAGGCCAACAGAGCCGCGTATAAATCCTGCCTCTGCTGATTATTGGCTTTATGGCGTGGAGCGAGTCCATGTCCTTAACTGGGCTTCTTCATCTGCAAAGCAGGTCTAATGGCTACTTTGGGTAGTTGTGAAGGTCCAGCAAGATGCATATAACCCCCTAAAGCTTCTTGCCTGGCGTATTATGGTCACTTGATAGTCTGCCATTCAACAAAGATGCATTAAGTCAGGTGCCATACTCTGTGCTGAGGGCAACAGATTTGGTCCAGGCCCTCACAAATCTTCTGTTCTCTCTTGGGCGACGTAACAGAAAGAGGTAGATAGCCAGCATGTTGTGCTAAGTGCTTTAAGTGGACAAACATGGTGCCAAGACCAAAGTAGGGGGTGAGGTGTGGAGAGAGCTTATTTGGGCAGGGGCAGAGGTATCAGAGAAAGTGTCTCTGGAGAGCTGACATTCAGGTTGACTGTGAACAAAACTATGGGAAGAGCGGAAACTGCCTTCCAGGCAGAGGGAGCAGCATGTACAAAGGCCCTGGGTTAGGAAAAGCCTAGCTTGCTCCAGAAAGTGAAAGGACCCAGCAGGGCTGGAGGGTGGTGGTGGGAAGGGTTACTTGGAAAAGCTGTGTTATCAGATCAGCTCTTAAAGAAGCTGCTGTGTGGGGAGGAAAACCAGAGCTGATCAAACCAGTGAGATGTAGCTATAGGGGGTTAGGGGTGAGTTGAGGGGCTGAGAAAGCGTGACGGACAAAGCTGAGCACACAGATCGGAGGGCTCTTCTGGAGCAGAATCAGCAGTACTCAGCAGGGCTGGTTCAGGCAGCAGCGGAAGGGGTGGGGGCTCTAACTGGTACGTTGAGTTGGAGGACAATCTAGGGAGTGGGTTTTGGGGGATCAGGTCAAGAGTTAGTAGCTCTATCACCTTTCCTGACTTTTGGGTTTTTGGAAGCTTTCACGTGAACATTGGCAGGGGATGGGGGAGCGCTTGACGCCCACGCAGCACTCGAGCCTGCCTTTTGCGTTGAACTCCTGTGGAGGAGTTATCCTTCTTATTGGCTCTGATGCCCACTTTCCCGTGGCCTCACACCCCCACTTGCCAGGACCCTGCTGTAGGCCAGACGCTGTCGGGAATGGGTTTGCACAGACACCTACCCTTTGGCACATGTCCTTAAACACCAAGCCCCAAAGCAGTGGTTTTCTAGTAAATGAATGTTGAGCTCTCAGATGCAGCTAGGGAGTTCCCACTGTGGCTCAGTGGGTTAAGAACCTGACTGGTGTCCATGAGGACGTAGGTTTGACCCCTGGCCTCACTCAGTGGACTAATGATCTGGCTTTGCTGCAAGCGGCATTACTGTGGCTGTGGCTATGGCTGTGGTGTAGGCCAGCAGCTGCAGTTCTGACTCAACTCCTCGCCTGGGAACCTCCATTTGCCTTGGGTTCAGCCCTAAAAAGAAGAAAAAGAAAAAAAAAAAGATGCAAACTAGGCCTCTTGTCTTAACATCCTTTTGGTGTCAACCTCCCTAATAGTTTCCTTCCTTCCTGCCCTCACTTGGGGGCCCCTCTGACAGCAGAAGCCTCTAGCGGCGTGTGCCTCGGTTTCACATTTTCTCCTTTCTCCAGCGCAAGCCGACTGGTGACATCTGGGTGCCGCAGAGTGGCAAGTGTTCACCCAGTTTCTCTTGCGCCCTTTTCTTCAGCTGCCAGCCCAGGGGCCCTTCCTCCTTTCCCACATGAGGACGAAGGGCATCTTGGGGGGTGCTTGCCAGGCTCCTGTCGTGTGAGGACCAAGCTTCCAGGTTCCGGTTCCCAGGCAAGGGAAGCCCAGGGCTGCTTCTCTCCTCTTGGGAGGTTTCTTTTCTCTGATGTGAAAACTGCTTTCCACTCTCTGTCCAGTCGCCTTTAGCCATTAGCCTCCAAGTCTGGGATGTGAGAGTTGGTTACTTGATCATGTAGAATTTGGGTGACACTTTGGTAAAGTGATGGTGATCTGGTTGTGTGGCCCGTGGGTGACAGATCTGTGCTCTTCACCAGACCTGTGAATTTACTACTCAGTTTCCTCCTTACAAAGAAGTAAATTTGTTATTACAACAATCATTTCAGGAGTTCCCGTTGTGGCTCTGATAACAAACCTGACTAGAATCCGTGAGGATGTGGGTTTAATCCCTGGCCTAGCTCAGTGGGTTAAGGATCTGGCAATGCCATGAGCTCAGACATAGCTCAGATCTGGTAGCTGCGGCCCTAAAAAGAAAAAAAAATCATTTCACTGAATCAAACACTATCAGAAAACGAACCCCCCTGTGCAGAGTTATAGGGGGTCTTGGTGCCTGACCTAACCCTAACCCTGGTGGAGTGGCCCCCTTCCCCCCACCTCATCCCGGGGCTGAGCTGGGGCCACAGCCTCTGAGAGAAACGATGGGGTCTCAGACCACGTGGTACAAAGATCTTCCAGCCCCTGATCCCAGCTTCCAGGCTGCTCATCCCATGTCTGTGTCTCAGCCTCCTGAAAACACAGAGGAGAAGATGCGCAGTTTCCTGTCCACAACCTTCTGCTTCTCTTGTGCCTTCACTGGAATCTGAAATGAAGCAGGCAAGCCTGCTTCTCCCGCCTGAAAACAGACTTGGCCTCCCTCGTTTCGCTGGAGAAGGAACTCCCTCCGCCTCTGTTTCCATTTATCTTCTGAGACATCACCCCTCCTCCTCTCCCATCAGATACCTGCTCAGTGTCTACACCCAGGTCCCTGAACAGCCGCCTTCAGGTCACAGTCCTCCTTCAGCTCCCAGTAGCCTCTTGTCACACAGAACATTAAAACCTCACATTCTTAAACAGAACTTGCAAGGACTCTAGGCAGGGACATAAACCCTTTTGGTGCTTTCTGTGCAGCTTGAACTTGCATCCAGTTCTGAGGCCTTTTGGCTTAAGTTGCCATGACAAGTAAGAGAAAAAGCAAAGAGAAGGAAAGGTTTTTTTTTTAAATTGTGATAAGAACACTTGATGTAAGATTTTCCCTTTGAACAAATTTTAAGTGCAAAAGAAAGCATGTGTATATGCGAGAGAAGGTTCTTAAGGCGGCAGGAAAGATGCGAGGGAGGTACTGCAGTCGATTTCACTGCAGTTAACACAGATGAAATAGCTCTTGGCCACCTGGAAATGTTTGTGCATGAAATGCTGGTAGGAAAAGGGATACAGAGGCAGGCTGACCAGTGGGGCTTCTCGGGGGAGGCTCTGCGAGCTGCCTGTTCAGAAGCTTGAGCAGAAACTGTAATGGGGACATGTATTCACTTATTCAGTAACTATTAAGTGCCTATTATGTGCCAAGCACGGTACTAGGAACTGGGCGCAGAAATGAGCAATTAACAAAACAGTCAGAAAGCCCTGCTCTCATGGGTAGGGAGAGACAGGCAATGAACAAAACAAATATTTGATCTTATATATTAGAAAATGGTAGGCACTTGGCTCTGAAGCTGGGAAGAGAAAGGCGGGGTTGGGGACAGAGCTGTGTCCAGCCTTTGCTAGGACAGCAGGAAGGTCTCCCTGAGAGGTGACCTCTGAGCAGAGATGTGAGGGAGGGAGCCAGCCCCTCAGATCTCTGGAGGTAAGTGTAAGAGGAAGGAAGAGCCAAGGGCAAGGCCTTGGGCTCAGAAAGTGGCTCCAGTGTTTGGGGAGCAGCCGGGAGGCTGGGATGAGGGGAGTGGGGTGCCCGGGCTGCTTCCATAGCTCAGTCTTGCCCCCAGGATCCTGCCAGCAGGGTGTCTCTCTCCTTCTTTGTGAAAAATATTTAAACAGCTTTATTGAGCTAAAATTTAGTATATCTGCTGAGTTACCACTACCACGACTGGTCAGGACAGTTTCATTGCCCCATAGAGACACGTCACCCTCTTAGATTTGCTCTCCTGTGAGGTCTCCCTGCAACTTCCCCACATAGGGAGGCAGCCAGCTGAAGGAGCCCTGGGTCCTGAGTCTGCTGTGCTAGATTGTGGCGAGTGATGCTGGGAAAATCTCACCCACCTCACCTTCTCTGGGCCTGGGTAACGTGAGTGAGGACAGAAGGGACTCCTGAAGCCCTTTCATTCTGGCAGGCTGTGACTGTAAGGAAGAGAAAAGTGGGGGAATCTGAGCAGGACCTGGGCAGGAGCAATGTTATTAGGCTAGGCGTGCACACTGGGGACAGCTGTGAACTTGAAGCTTCATGGTGACCTCCAGTTCCAGGAAAGACAGCAGTTAAATGATCTTCAAAAGATTTTTTCTGGTTCTTAAGATTTCCAAGGAAAGAGGCCTACAGATTTCATGAGTGACGTCTTCCTGTGTCAAACATCTCTCATTCCTGGGAATGGGGCAGAACGGAAGAGACCCTGAAAAAGAAATGTGGGGTGATCCCTGTATGCTGTTCCACTTCCTTTCTAAGCCTCACCTTTCATCTTACCCTCAGGGACCCACTGAGCTCTGGACCCCTTAGAGGTGTAAGGAGTTCTAGGGCTGAGGGGCTCGCTCCACGGCCAGCCTGGGGTGAGGGTTGGGCCTAACGCTGCCCAGAGGAAAGCCTAGTGCTCTCCATTGCAGGCCTTCTTGTGCATTCGGGCCCAGCAAGCTCCAGGCTGCTGTGACAACATGGAGCTCATTCCCACCTCCTGCCGTCACTGGGCTGCAGCTTCTCCTTCTCCCCTCACCTTGCCTCAGTCATGACGGAGCACTTTGAGGTCCTCTCTGCTTGTCCCCTTGGCAGTCTCCTGAGACTGTCACTTGGAAGAAAAGGTGCTGCCTCCCGTTTTGCATGGTGGAAAGCTCCTGGTGTGGACCAACAGGCCTGGTGTCTCACCCTGATTTGTACCTAGCTGCATCTGTCCTTAAGCCCTTTGAACCTTGGGTTCTCGTTTGTAAACCCCAGCCAGTAACTCTTGCCTTGGGGAGTTTTGTCAGGAGCAGATGAAATATATTTATTCTTGGCACAAAGGGGACCACCCTACCGATCCTCAACCCTAGGCACGTGTCGCTCCTCTGTGTCCGGCAAGCCTCTGATTGGGTGACATCATTCTACCTGGCAGGCTTTTTCTTTCTTTCTTTCTTTCTTTCTTTCTTTCTTTCTTTCTTTCTTTCTTTCTTTCTTTCTTTCTTTCTTTCTTTCTTTCTTTCTTTCCTCCTTCCTTCCTTCCTTCCTTCCTTTTTCTTTCTTTCTTTCTCTCTTTCTTTTCTTTCTTTCTTTCTTTCTTTCTTTCTTTCTTTCTTTCTTTCTTTCTTTCTTTCTTTTTCTTTTTCTTTTTTTACTTTTTTAAAATTACTCAATGAATTTTATTACATTTATAGTTATGCAATGATCATCACAACCCAATTTTATAGCATTTCCAGCCCAAACGCCCAGCCCATCCCCCACCCCCCACCCTGTCTCCTTTAGAAACCATAAGTTTTTCAAAGACTATGAGTCAGTATCTGTTCTGCAAAGAAGTTCATTGTGTCCACATGTAAGTGATAGCATACGATGTTGGTGTCTCACTGTCTAACTAACTTCACTTAGCATGAAAATTTCTGGGTCCATCCATGTTGCTGCAAATGCCATTATTTCTTTCCTTTTAATGGCTGAGTAATATTCTGTTGTGTATATGTGCCACAGCTTCTTTATCCACTCCTCTGTCATTGGACATTTAAGTTTTTACCATGTCTTGGCTATTGTATATAGTGCTGTATGAACATTGAAGTACATGTGTCTTTTTGAGTCGTGGTTTTCTCTGGATAGATGCCCAGGAGTGGGATTGCTGGATCAAATGGTAATTCTATTTTTAGTTTTTTGAGGAATCTCCATACTGTTTTCCACAGTGGTTGCACCAGTTTACATTCCCACCAACAGTGTAATAGGGAGGCTTTTCTTTTCTTTTAAATTTTTTTATTATAGTCGATTTACAATGTTGTGCCAATTTCTGCTGTACAGCAAAGTGACCTATTCATACATACATATATTCATTTCTCGTATTATCTTCTATCATGTTCTATTACAAGTGATTGTATACAGTTCTCTGTGCTAGGCAGGCTTTTCTCATCCAGGCCACTCATCATTGAGAATTTGGACCAAGGGACAAGAACTGCTCCAGGGTCAGCCTGAGCACAGGCTCATGCCAACTTCACCTCCTCTGCCACGATCCCTTCTGGGGCCCAGCGGGCCGTTCCTCTCAGCTACCAGGCTTGGACCCCAGACAGCACTCATTCTGGCCCAGCATGGCGCCGGGTTGGGAGGGCAGGCAAGGGCACAGCAACAGCAGCAGGGTCACTTCTGGGATGGCCAGTCTCATTCCTCTGTCCCCCATTTCTCTGCTTCTCCCCCTCCCCACCCTTCGCTCCCTGGTGAGGGTGGGTGGGGCCCCTGCCCTTGGCCCAAGCCCTTATCCTCCAGGACTTCTTCTGTGGTGGTCAGGTGGTATGCGGACCTGTCAGGGAGATGCAAAGCCAGTGGGCTGGAGGGACAGTTTGAGAGGGATGTGACAGGAGAAACTGGGGTAACGCCAGTTAAATTGTCTTTGTGTCTTAGAATCAAGCAGGCTCCTCCTCTTTCTCCAGCTGGGAGACACTCTTGGCCCAGCTGCAGGCCTGCTTCTCTCGTGCAAGGGTATGCGTGCATGAGAACCATTAGGTTAGGTCTTGGTCAAAATGTTATAGTAAGTCTTATGGCTGATGTTAAGACCTTACACAGGCTGCCTGGATCACAGCTGCCCTGAGCAACTGTCCCACACCCAGCCCTGTGCTGCCCCTGAGGGTACAGAGGTGAACCAGGTGGGAGGGTCCTCTCTCTCTCCAGGGCCCTACATTTCAGTGGGGACAGGCAATAACAAGTAACACATGAATAGTACCATTTCAAATATAATTAAGTCTATATGTATATATGTGTGTGTGTGTGTGTGTGTATATATATATATATATATATATATATATATGGGAGAATATAACATGAAGGCACATCTCTAGTGCTATAGAATACTATATATATTCATCATATATGTATACACTATACACATTCTATATATGTACACACACACTACACTATATATATATAGAAATATATATAGTTAGTATGAATCAAAGATGTATATACATCAAATATTCATTGAAAATTCCAAATCCTCATTCTCACGCATGGATCATAAACAATAAACTAAGGCCCCACCTGCTTATACCAGAGCCTGTATCCTTTCCAGGGTTTCTCATGGCCTCTGTTAAAATGCAGTAACTCTGGAAACATCAGGGCATTGGGTCTGGCTGGTCATTTGGTCTTCAGTGCGGATGCATTTGCTGGAACTTTCCACTGATGGCAGATAGCTTTCTTCACCATGTGCTCCAGGCCCACGGGGACCCAGACACCATCAAGGCTTGTGCCACACCAGCTGAGTGGCTGACATTTGTTCTACAATCTCTAAAGTTTGCCGGATCATCCAGCTGGCCGTGAAGATGATATTTTGATAGCTCTGACAGCATCTTAGAAAGAAGAGGCAACTGGAGCAGAGGGCTGGACTTAGCTTTCCTCCTGCTGGCTCCTTTAAATACCAGTATTTGACCTTGAAGCTCCTTGAGAGTAGAGCTACTCCCTGCCACCATGTTCCCAGAGTGACTGTCACCTCCCAGTGGGGCTGCTCAGATGTGGCTTGTGGGCCAGGTATCAGACCGTAGAGGTACTGTTCTCGTGGCCTCTCCCAAGGTTACCGATTTGTGCCCCTAGGGCCTCTTTCAGGATATTAACGCTCCTCAGGAAGAACTCTGGAAAGGCTGACTCTCCAGCTGCTAGACAGGTGCAGGTTCACAGTTTGTTTTGTAGCTTGAGAAAATTGAGGAAACATGGAGTTCCCGTCGTGGCGCAGTGGTTAACGAATCCGACTAGGAACCATGAGGTTGCGGGTTCGGTCCCTGCCCTTGCTCAGTGGGTTCACGATCCGGCGTTGCCGTGAGCTGTGGTGTAGGTTGCAGACGCGGCTCGGATCCCGCGTTGCTGTGGCTCTGGCGTAGGCCGGTGGCTACAGCTCCGATTCAACCCCTAGCCTGGGAACCTCCATATGCCGCAGGAGCGGCCCAAGAAATAGCAACAACAACAACAACAACAACAACAAAAGACAAAAAGACCAAAAAAATAAAAAAATAAAAAAAATAAAATAAATAAAAACTTAAAAAAAAAAAAAAAAAGAAAATTGAGGAAACAGACATACCCTATCATAGGGTCTCTCAGCCTCAGCACGAGAATATCTGGGGCCAAATCATCGTCTGTTGGGTTGGGGAACCGTCCTGTGCACTGCAGAATATTTAGCAGCATCCCTGGTCCTTACCCACTACATGCCATTGGTGCCCATACCCCGAGCTGTGACAACCAAGAATGTCTGCCAGCTGTCCCCGGGGGGCAGGACAATGGGGAGACCTTTGCCCTGCTGTTAAATGGGTGAGTGTGGGTGTGGTCTGCTGAATGTGCCCCCACCAGATGTCCACTTCCTGCTCCCCAGAACCTATACATGTCACTTTATATGCAAAAGGGACTTTGCAGATTAGTTTAAGGGTTTTGAGATAGGAGATTATTCTGGATTATCCAGTCGTACCTGATATAATCATAAGGGTCCTTAGAAGAAGATGACAAAGGAGTGGACGGACAGAAGACAGTGAGACAGTGTAAGAGAGTTGAATAGGCTGTGCTGCTTTGAAGGTGGGGAAAGGGGCCCTGAGCCCAGAGGTGCAGGGAATGCAGCTCTGGACGCTGAACAAGGGGACAGGTGAGGGAACAACTTCTCTTCTGGAGCCTCCAGAGTGAGCCCACACCTCTGACACCCTGGATTCGGACCAGTGAAGCCCATTTCAGATTTTGACCTCAGAACTCTAAGATAATACATTTGTGCTGTTTTAAGCCCCTAAGTTTGTGGCAGCAGTGGGCTACTAATACAGCAGGTAAAGAAGATCTTTTACTCAGCTGTTGAAGTTAGCTGTGTACGAGATGTGGTCAGGACAGCGGTAGCACGCTCATCTGGGTTTTCCATTTGTGGCATCACTTGGAAAAGCATATCTGTGCGAGCGACACATTTGGTGGCAACTTTGTCCCAGGCCTGGGAGTTACAGGAGTGGATAAGACAATTTTTCTACCCTCAGGAGTAAATGTTAGTTCTGTCTTCAGGGAAGTCACAGTAAAGGGAGAAAGACGGAGAGTCCCCAGAAAGTATGACTATAAAGAGTGGCCATCAGAGCGAATGCACAGGGTGAGGTGGAGAGCACAGAGGTGTAGCAGTGCATCCTGAGGGAGTCAGAAGAGGCCCCAGGAGGAGAGGGTGCTGACCTCAGCCCTGGAGGATGAGCATCTGGCCAGCAAAGAAGGGAAAGGGTAGAGGGACGGCATGAGCAAGGGCCAAGAAGCTCGAAACAACATGGTGCATGTGTGGGGATCTGTACCTCCACTCACACCCACTCTTTCGTGGGCATCATACTTTGCCAAGGGCCAGCTGCTGAGCTAAACTCTTGTATAGCTGCTTGTTTTCTAATCCTTATGGTCAACTGATGAAGGGCATTCAATTACCACTGCCTTTTACCCAGGTGAGGAAATAGGCATGCTGCCCAGCATCCCATGATAGCAGGACGGCAGATGCTAGTCTGCTTCCAGAACACACGCTCAAACCCACTGTGCTCTTCTGCCTCTACAAGTGGGTTCACATCACTGGATCCTGCCCACGGGCCTGGGAGCAGGCCCCAGACTCAGAGGCCCTGGGCACCGTGAATGGGAGCTCGGATTCTAGCCTGCAAGAGAAGGGGACTCCTGCAGGCTTTTAGCCTTGTGACCCCAAGGCTCTGGTCACTTTGGAGCTGGATGAGCTGGGTTTGAAGCTCCCTCTTCAAGAGTGTGATAATCTTGTCATTATTTTCTTTTAATTGGAGTATAATTGATTTACAGTGTATTCATTTCTGCTGCACAGCAAAGTTATTTAGTTTTAGATGTATATAACTAAATATATATACATTCTTTTTAAAAATATTCTTTTCCATTATGGTTTATCATAGGATATTGAGTATAGTTCCCTGTGCTGTAGAGTACTTGTAACTGGATTAAAATACAGGTTTTATTATTATTTAGGTATCTCAGGACCAACAGATCAGGAGATGACTGCCATTGAAAAGATAGCTTGCGAGTTCTCTTGTGGTGTATAGGCTCAGGTCTCTGCAGTGGCACAGGTTTGATCCCTGGCCCGGGAACTTCCACATGCTGTGGGTGTTGCCAGAAAATGAAAGGAAAGGAAAGATAGTTTATTCCTCACATACCCCAAGAGGAGGGGGCATGCAACACCATGAGGGGGCCATCTGGGAAAGCAGCAAGGTCCATCAGGAGTCAGAGGGGGTGAGGGGAAAATATGGGCAAGAGCCTTTATTGTGGTTTCTCAGGGAAGGGACAGGTGGGGCAGGGAAAGCAGGTTTAGGGTTGGCTAGTCTGGATAATTTCAGCAGGCTCTGAGGCAAAGAGCTGTCCCTAGTGGTCTGGCACCTGGCCGTGGGGTAAGTAGAACAGGAGGATAGTGGCCCAGAGGGTCAGAACCCATGGTGGAGGTATGATGGGTTTTGGGCTGGTTGGTTTGCATATGCAGAGCACATGTGCTTTGCTACTTTTAGAATTTGCTAAATCTGGGAGCTGTTGTCCTTCTGGGATCAGCAAGGCCCCAAATGGCAAACCATCAAAATAAAGGAGCATGTTTAGTGCAGTAACTAGACAAATCCTTTTACCTCTCTGAGCCTTGGTTTCCTTTCCTGGAAAATGGGGCATCAATAGATATCTCATGGGATGATCGTCTGATTAAATGAAATAACTTACACAAAGTATTCAGCATAATGCCTGATGTGTGGAAGACATTCAGTGAATGTTATTCCTTTTCATCTGTCCCCTACCCTCAAGGTTTTCTTCTAAAGGACACAGGCATAAATGGAGGTTCCCAGGGGGCATTCCTCTTGCCTGCCTTTGGGGTTAATGGTGGCGGGGGCGCCTTCAGGGGTAATGGGGGAAGGGTGAGACAGCTGGTGGGTCATGGGCTCCTTTCCCTGTGGGCCCCTTTGAGAATCAGAAGACAGTTTTTGGAGTTCCCGTCGTGGCGCAGTGGTTAACGAATCCGACTAGGAACCATGAGGTTGCGGGTTTGGTCCCTGCCCTTGCTCAGTGGGTTAACGATCCGGCGTTGCCGTGAGCTGTGGTGTAGGTTGCAGACGCGGCTCGGATCCCGCGTTGCTGTGGCTCTGGCGTAGGCCGGTGGCTACAGCTCCGATTCAACCCCTAGCCTGGAAACCTCCATATGCCGCGGAAGCGGCCCAAGAAATAGCAACAACAACAACAAAAAAAAGAGACAAAAGACAAAAGACAAAAAAAAAAAAAAAAAGAAAAAGAAGACAGTTTTGTGCTCTCTCATGAGAAAAATGCCCACACGGTTTTACACATAGTTTCAGAAGGACCAGACCAAATCACTGCTCTGCCCTTGGGGGCTTGGCATGCACCAGGATACGTGTGAATTTAGGAAAAAAGAGAATAGTAAGGGAGTTCCCTTTGTGGCACAGTGGAAATAAATCCTACTAGAATCCATGAGGATATGGGTTTGATCCCTGGGCTCACTCAGTGGGTTAAGGATCTGGCGTTGCCATGAGCTCTGGTGTAGGTCGCAGACACAGCTTGGATCCCAAGTTGCTGTGGCTGTGGTGTAGCTCTGATTCGACCCCTAGCCTAGGAACTTCCATATGCTATAGGTGCCACCCTAAAAAGTGGGGGGGGGGGAACAACAAAAAACAGAGAGAGAGAACAATAAGAGATAAGCTATAGGGAGGTGGTGGGCAGTGCCAATGTGGTAAATGAAGCTTGGAAGGTGGGAGGTGGTATTGGGGGTTGAAGTTTCCAGGGTGCTGCCCAGGGGTGGCCTGGCCAAGCAGCTGAGCTCTGGTAAAGGCCTCAGTAAGGTGACCCTTGGGTACCTGGGGAAGGTCCTTTCAGGCAGAGGACAGAGCAAGCGCATGTTCCATGAGGTGGAGCTGTGCCTGGAGCATGTGGGACCGAGGGAGTGAGAGGGGCTGGTGTGGTGATGTCAGAGAGGGCGAGGGACTGCCTCGTGTAGGGCCCAGAGTGAAAGCCAGCACTGTTGGAAGAGCTTAGGTGTGTGCCCGTTGGTGGAGGGAAGTACTGCAGGAGGTGAGTGGGGACCTGCCGGGTTACATTGGTAATGCCAGAGTAGTGTCACACGGGCCCTGCAGGCCTCATAAGGACCACGGCATCAACCCATAATGAAGCAGTGTGTCAGTCCAGGGAGGCTGATGATGCTGTGGTTTAGGGGCCTGAACCACTTCCATGTCTTAAAACAACTTGGATTCATTTCTTGCTGTCACATGTCTCTCATGGGTCATTGGTGGGACAGTGTCTTCCAGGAGAGTGCCCTTCATTCCTGCTCATGTTTCACTGGCCAGGGCAAGCTACAGGCACAGCGGGGTTCAACAAGGCGGGAATGTATGTCCTCCCTGGGAAAAATCCAAAGCCATCCAAAGATCCAGGGACCATTGACATGCTGCCATGCCTGGGAGGCCACATGGGGGGATGTCCCTGAGCTTAGTCACTTTGGCTATATTGTGAGCGGACTGTTGGGACAAAGGCGGATGCAGGGAATCCAGCTAGGAGGCCATCCCAACAATGTGAGCAAGAGAGATACAGAGGGCTGTTGCCACCTCTGTACTTACGGGTTAGTTCCGGCCGAGTCCTCCAGGGTGGTCCTCAGCTTCACAGGACACAAGTTTGTCATCAGAGCTCACAGAGATGATTGGATGGCTGACGCTCAATCACCAAATTGATAAGGAATTTATGGAGACATCAGAATGTGAGTTCACTCATCTGTGAATGGGGATGGGCAGACAGCCTTCCCAGTGATTAAAAAAGCATCTGGGTTTTGGAGTCAGGCAGCCTGTGTTCAAATCCCAGTTCTGTGATTTCATAACTACTTGATACAGAAAAGTTGCTTCCTCATCTTAAAACCAGCCCGCTGCCTCAGATATGTTTGTATGGAAGAATGATGGGGTTCATGGATATCACAGCATAGAGTCTGGGCCAAGGTCCAATAGAGGGGAGGCATGATTGTTATTGAAAACTTGTTAGAGGGGAGCAGATGACAAGATAAGCCTGAATTCAGAGCCAATGAAGAGATACAGCACATAAACCATGGTAAGACATGGCCCTGTAACAGAGACTACTGCTATAATGGCCAGATTTGAATTATGTCCCCTTTGGACGCTGTCCCATATCTTAAAGAGCTTTGTCTTCAGCCAGGGTACAGTATAATTTCTCAGATGTCAGCTCTCCTGAAGCTTCCCATCCTCCCTTCCTATGTTTATTCCTGGCCACTTTGATCGGCCTTGAGTTTTTTCAGATCGCCTCGGCCGCACACATGTATGTCCTGAGGGCTGCAGCCACAGATGATGGGCCATCTTCTATGCTGACCGTTCCTAAAGGTCAGCCTGGAAATGTCAGGGGTGTTTAAGGGGACCCCATGTGATACCTTTGGGTGGGGATCACATTCTCTCCAAATATAGAAATGGGGCTAAAATTAGTATGTCAGTGCTTGAAAGACTACGGCTCAAAGAAAACTGTTAGACTTTGAATTATTTACTATGGCTGTATTTTCACTGTAAGTTTAAAAAGGAGATGGAGTTCTTTGTTGCTGTCACATCAGACTTACAGAATATAATTTGACTGATCACCAGGCAGTGCACCTGCTTTGGCTAGAAGCAGAGAGTAGGAATGTGGAGGGGCTTTTATCTAATTTGCAACAACACTCACCACTCTTTCCAAGGAGAGTTCATCCCGCCAAGTGGTGTGCTGGAAAATGCTTAACAACCAGTTCTCCGCAGGGCTGGGGGGAACCCTAATTTGTAGCTTTTGCCAATTTCTGTGGTGTAAATATTCCCACCACCCCACTTCCAGGCCTCCCACGTGACATCAGCCAGCCCACGGATCGTGAGTGAGGAGTGAGCTAATCCCAGGGGTCAGTGTTCACCCTCTTGCTTTCTCCTGTGTCACTTTGGCCAAGTTACTGATCATCTCTGAGCCTATCTCACCAATGGCCTCCAGGAGGCTGGTTTCCTTCCCCGAGTTGCCTGGATAGAAAAGTACCTTCATACTATCACTCCCTTGCTGTGTCTCCCGGGTGGAGGTTAGGGCAGGAGACAGCAATGCTCAGAGCTGTGCCTGCAGCTGCCTCATCTTCTTCTGCGAACATTTCCAACAACAGACTGGACTTTCAAAAAGGTAGGAAGATGGGGGAAGTTTGATGGGTGGACAGGGAAGAAGTGCCCGTCTCATGGGAACTCAGTCGGGGGAAATGCACAGGGGGAATTAGAAGAGCAGGCGGTGGAGTCTCCCAAACTTTAGCTTTAGTGGTGGGAAGGGAGGGGGCAAGGGCTGAAAGAGGCAGATGTTGACCTTGACGTGCAGATAAACAGTAGCTAGTTGAGCCTTGAGAAATCTCCAGGGGACCGGCCTATGGGGGTCAATGCCATATGAATTAGGTAAGTAGACAGTGTCAGAGCACGATGGTGGCCACCTCCACATCTCTTAAATTCAGGTTTGGTCTCCTCATCTGTAAAATGGGGATAACAGCCCAGCAGGAAAGGGATGTTGTAACTAGGGGAGAGCTAACAGTCAAGGATGAAGACAGAGTGGATTCAGATGACGGATGTCACAGAGTCGGTAGAGACATATGGGCCCAGCCCCATGAAGGCCACACTTAGGAATCAGCTGTCAGCCTTAGTGAGACATGTGGGTTGGGACTGGGGGGTCAGGAGTAAAGGGAGGTGGGGAGAGTTAGGGGGGCAAGGAGTTTACTCTTGAGAAGTTTGGAGGAGATGAGACAAAGAGAGGTGGGCTCTCACTGGCCAAGGGCGCAGGGTCTAGGAAGCTGCTCTTGGTAAGCTGGGAAGCACTTGACCTTGACTGTGGTGACATGCTGATGAGAAGGAGCCAGGAGAGATGGAGCTGGGAGTCTGCATGCTGACTTCTTGCCCCTGCCCCATGCTGCTCAGCATCCCATCCAATCCCTCTCCCTCGAGTGTTTTCCAACATGTGCTAAAGCAGTGGGACCAAGCCCTCTGTGGCAGAAGGGTAGACAGCTGGTGACAGACCTGGCCGTGCACATCCCACTCTAGGAAACAGAAGCTGGCAGTGGACCCCACCCGCCCTGGCTCACAGTGCCATGGCCAGTCCACATGCTTCTGCAGCTTCTCCAAGACTCCTTGAACCCACCTGCGGCATTGTCCCAGCCAGACACTCTTGTATTCTGGTTTCTCCTTCAAGGCCTCTTTCTGGTGATGGGATGGGGCTCCCACATGCTGGCCCCAGTGCCACTCTGCCCTGATCCATCCCCAGTCACCTCCCTGTTTCTTCTTGCCAGATGTCAGCCTCCCTACCTCATCCTGAGGACTGAGACCCCCTTTCCTCCTGGTTCCTCCACTTCACACTCCCTACCCCTCTCTGATTTTAGGGTCCCACCCTCCCCCAGGTACCCTGTCTCTCTGCTTCTCCCATAATGGGACATCCACACTAATTCTTTGCTTTGTTCTCCAACTGACAGTAGCCCTTGGATATTGCCCTAACACCACTAAATTGGTGGTGATGGTGATTCCCTGATGATGGCCCCTCCTTGGTCAAGGGGATCCACCTGCAGGCTATAGCCCCTCATACTCTGTTACATTGTCTTAAGGTGTGGCCATTCTATTTCTAGAAACCTTAGGCACCCAACCCGGTGATGAGAGCTCAGGGGATGGCCCCCAAGCAGCTCTGGCTTAGTGACTTCCCAGCTGGACGGGCTGGACTTGGGTCACCCACTGGTCCAGCTGCAAGCCCCACCTCCTGGTCTGCACCACCAGGAAGAGTGAGCCATCCGTGAAGGTCACTGCATGGAACTTGTCACAGCCAAACGTGGGGTGTTTAACAATTTCCAGTCTGATCTTTGAAATGCAGAAAGTGATGAAGCAGTAAGTGGGAGGAACCGTAAATGCACCCAGGCCCGTCCGATAGTTTCACTGAGGGCCACCAGGCTGCTTCCACAGCCAGTGGCCGTGGGCTTGAGTCTTGGCCAGGATCATGCATTGACTTCTGGGTTGACCTCCGGCCAAACAGAAATCTTCCAAGTGAGCGGCTGCAGAGGGAAAGCCCTGCATGTCTTCCCTCTGTAATGAAATGTGCTGCAGACCTTTGAAGATTAATCACTTAACAGAGAGAAAGTGATCTCAGTTAATGCTGCTGGAGTCACTTCCTTCTTTGTGGCTTGAATGTTACTTTCCTGAGGAAGGAGGTGGAGAATTCAGATTTGGTTTTCAGCTACACAGTCAGGGGCCTCTCTCAGGTACCCATGGTACTCTACTTCCTGTCCATGCCTGGCAAAAGATTCAGATCCCAGAGGGCCTATATTTTCTTTTCTCTCTCTTTGCCCAGCCACTTCTAAGGCCACAGCTAGAGGGGCCATTGGTGCAGTGGTTAGTTTCAAGGTCACAGAGTCAGATTCTGAGTTTGAATCCTGATTCTACTTCTTGATGGAAAAAGGATTTTTGAAAATCAGCTTGTTTCTTTATCCAAAAAGGGGGGGGAGAAGGATTAGAACACTGTATTAGTTTGCTAGGTGGCTAAAACAACAGACTTTTATTATCTTATAGTTCTGAATGCTGGAAGTCCAAGATGAAGGTATGAGCAGGGTTGGTTTCTTCTGAGGCCTCTCTCCTGGGCTTGTAGATAGCCATCTCCTCCCTGTGTCCTCACATGGTCTTCTGCATGTGTTTGTGTCTTCATTTCCTCTTCTTATAAGGACACCAGTCATATTGGATTGGGGCCCACCCTAGTGACCTCACTTTACCTTAATGACCTTTTTAAAGGTCCTGTCTCCAAATGCGGTCATATCCTAAGGTCCTGGGGTAGAGCCTCAACATATGAATTGGGGTTGGGGGGGAGGCAGAGACACAATTCAGCCCATAGTAAGCACCTGCATCACAAGGTTCGTCTAAGGAAGATAATGGGCGTAGTACTCAAGGATCAGGGTGCATGTGTTCTCTGGGACAGCCTCTGCTTCTGTTGGATGAGTGGGCTGAAGTGGATGGTCTGTGATGCTCCTGAGGAAATAGTTTGGGGATCCACAGCTTCACCAAGTTGGGAACAGATGGAGCCTAGAGGTAAGACAGGGAGCTGGACATCACCGGGCCCACAAGCCTCAGCCAAGTGCTAATTCTCAGTTCTCCTTGCGACCGTCTCCTGAACTCTCCTTGTAATTTAGCAGTGACAACTTGTGACAGTTGAGGAACACTGGTGCCACATCCTAGAGAGAACTTCCAGAAGCACTGACCATGCACCAAGGCAGTGCTCAGGTTGGCTCAAAGGAAATTAGTTTCTGCAACATCCTGAAACCACAGGAATGGATCTGGAAGTGGCTGGCATAGGTGACCCGGAAGACAACTGATGATGAAGAATTGAATTTGGCTTCACCACGTGCAGTCAGTGGACATTCGAATTCCCCTTTGCTCATATTTGGTGCTGACAGGGCTAATGTCACAGCACACAGAACAGTGAGGTCAACATGGTGACAGCTGAGAATCTGTCCTGCTTCTGTACCCCAAGTTTGTTCAAGAGCACACTCAGAGTTAGACTGGATTAGACCACACTTCGGCAGAAGCTAAGCTGCTTTTTCTTACTTCATGAGCTTGGCACTTAAGCTTTTCTGTGAGCTGGGGAAGTAATACATTTTGCTTTCTTAGAAGGAACCAAAAAATCAAGCCTCCTTCCCACTCAGCATCCATAGAACTGCCCTCTGATTACTAAGAATTGGTAGCACCTCTAAGATGTATCACCTTCAACATCAAGAAACACCAGGAAAGGGGTGATGTTGCAGAGACACTTTGAGGATGCTCCAGTATTGGAAAGCCTGGCACAGATGATTGCACATTCCCTGCCCTCCAGAAGCTATTGCCTAAATCACGTGACACCTAAGGGGACCCATTCCCCTCCCTGCCCCACAAACACAGGAGGCCCTGAAAGGTTAGCATAACCACTGTGACATGGTTGCAGAGCCCGCATGGCCTCAGCAGAGGCTGGTGGCAATGCCCTGTGCATATGAAGGAAAAGCAGGACACACATATGTATTGTGTTCAGAACTTGCCAGAAAAGTGAGAGGAAAATTGTCCAGCATTTTCAGGACTGGTTTCCATGGGGAAAATGAGATTGTTTCTCCCCAGATTGTTTCCTATCTTGGTTGTTATTATCACAAAAACAGCACATTCTCGTTGCAACAGTTAACCATCCAGGGCTTTTCTGCTTCTGCCAACGCATTGGTTTTTGTTAGCACACAGTAAGGTTCTGTTAGCCTCGAACCAGCACCTCTCCTTGAAATGCTGGAAGGGGAGGGCTGCGTGGGATGGGTGAGGAAGGTCAAATGCAGGGGTGTGAAGTGACAGAGGACTTTGAGCCTTCACTGAGGTTTGGAGAGGGGTAGAAGGGTAAGCAGGGGCCAGGGAAAGACAAACAGAAAGCTGGAGCCCTGGGGCAGTTTAATTAGCCTCTTGATGAAAGGGGTTCCTGGATCTGCCCTTTGCGCTGAAGAGAGAAAGTGACCAGGTGACTTTGCTGTCATCCTGGAAACACCATAGGGGAACCAGTCATGCTGTGGGGTGAGGGTGGGGAACTGGACTAGGACGTGGTTGCCAGTGGGGCAGTGTTCAGGACTGCAGCTGTGTTTAGCTGCATTGAGTTCGGAACTTCTGGGAGAGGGAAAGCAAAAGAGGAGCTAGACGAATGGGGTGGAGAGAAGACCCAGAGGAGCAGAGGGGCCATGGAGAGTCTTGCTCTAGAGGAGAATATATGACGACTCGTGATTGCTCGCTCATGGGCAGATTTGGAGAGACCGTAGTCACTATTTATGTGTTTAGTTTGATTTAGTTACCTATATCAAATAGGCAGTGTTGGCGTTCCCACTGTGGCTCAGCAGGGTATGAAACTGATGAGTATCCCTAAGGGTGCGGGTTCGATCCCTGGCCTCACTCAGTGGGTTAAGGATTCATCATTTCTTTGAGCTGAGGTGGATGCGGCGTGGATTTCATGTTGCTGTGGCTGTGGCGTAGGCTGGTAGCTGCAGCTCTGATTTAACCCCTAGCCTGGGAAGTTCCATATGCTGCAGGTACGGCCCTGAAAAGAAAAAAATAAAAAGGCAGTGTCATGAATACAATTACTGTACAGTGATTCAGGTGCCATCTGGGATCAGACACATTCACTTGAGGAGAAATGTAGGAAATGACGTGCAGAGGCCTTGGAAACTTCACCAAGCTAGGGAGGGAAAAAGGCCTCCCCCAAAGCATGAGTTACACTGCCTCCTCCATTGCAGGATGGAAGCAGAGGACAGGGCCTCATCAGGTGAGGCCTCAGGGAATGGAGCAATGGCAGCAAGGATCGTGGGGAGGCCAAGAGAGAACAAGAAAGGCAGCCAGAGAAGCAGACAGGCTTTCCCAGGCTCCTTGACTGGGGTGACCCGAGAGAGTGGATGGAGACATGCTAAATGGAAGAAGATCGCCTTAAGGTCTCCTTGGGGCAGTGAGTGAGCTGATGAGAAGAGTGACTCCAATGCCTTCTCGAAGGAGAACAGTTGTGCAGCTGGGGCGGTGAGCAAGCTCTCAATCTTCACAACTGATGATCCCTTCTAAAGACGCCTCTGTAAGCACAGCCTGCTCGTGACAGGGACACCAACCCCAGCCTCAAACTTGTGTGCAACAGGGATCCCTGTGAGCTTATACTTTCTTAAAATAGAACACATGTGGGAGTTCCTGTCATGGCACAGCAGAAACGAATCCGACTAGGAACCATGAGGTTGCAGGTTTGATCCCTGGCCTCGCTCAGTGGGTTAAGAATCCGGTGTTGCCATGAGCCGTGGTGTAGGTCGCAGACACGGTTCGGATCCTGCGTTGCTGTGGCTCTGGCGTAGGCTGGCAGCTGCAGTTCCCATTTGACCCCTATCCTGGGAACCTCCATGTGCCGCGGATGCAGCCCTAAAAGGACAAAAGACAAACAAACAAACAAACAAAAAAAACAAACAGAAAAAAAAAAAAAACATGTGGTCCCACCCAGAACAGAGGAGGTGAGCCACCATGGTGGTCCTGGCTCCCCACTGCCTTGGCTGGACATGTCAGCCTCAGCCTCCTTCTTGAGCCCTGGATCTCCAGAAGTTCAGGACTGGGTCGTTGACACTAACCAGATTCCATAAGCTGTCAGCTTGGGAGCAGCCATGACCTCCAAGTTTGGGTCCTGATTTTGTGTTTCTTTCTCTCTCCTTGCTTTAGATGGTGGTGTGTGCGGGCATCTCCTCTGATGGCAGCCCCACTGTACCTGGTGGTGATGTCCACGGTTTTGACTGTGTGGGTTTGTGTCTTTCCGGCAGGTGTCTCCTCTGTGACTTCCCTGATGTCCCTGGCTTGGGTGCTAGCCTCCTATCACAAGCTGCTGCGGGACTCCAGGGACGACAAGAAGAGTATGAGCTACAGAGGGGCCCTCATCCACCTCTTCTGGCGCCTCTTCACCATCTCATCCAGAGTTATCTCTTTTGCCCTCTTTGCTTCCATCTTCCAGCTCTACTTCGGGATCTTCGTGGTGGTTCACTGGTGCGCCATGGCCTTCTGGATCATCCATGGCGGAACAGACTTCTGCATGTCCAAGTGGGAGGAGATCCTCTTCAACATGGTGGTAGGGATTGTGTACATTTTCTGCTGGTTTAACGTCAAGGAAGGGCGGACTCGATATCGAATGTTTGCATATTATACGATAGTCTTGACCGAGAATGCTGCCTTGACGTTCCTTTGGTATTTTTACAGAAACCCGGAGACCACTGACTCCTTTGCGGTGCCAGCACTGTGTTGTGTCTTTATTAGCTTTGTGGCTGGGATCTCAATGATGCTCTTATACTATGGTGTGCTGCATCCCATGGGGCCACGAGCTAAGATCCTTGCCAGCTCCTGTTGTGCCGAGCTGCTCTGGGGCATCCCTTTGCCCCCCGATGTTGAGCCCATGGCGCCTCAGACCCCTGGGTACCGGGGGACCCAGGTCACGCCTACCAGAGCCGTAACGGAACAACAGGAGGATCTCACGGCTGACACTTGCTTGCCCGTTTTCCAAGTGAGACCCATGGGGCCCGCAACCCCGTTGGGGCGTCCTTACCTCCCAGAAGGGCCCCTCATTAAGATTGACATGCCAAGAAAGAGATACCCAGCTTGGGATGCTCATTTTGTAGACAGGAGGTTGAGAAGGACTATTAACATTCTGCAGTATGTCACCCCCACCGCGGTAGGCATTCGGTATCGAGATGGACCGCTCCTTTATGAGTTGCTACAGTATGAATCTTCACTCTAAGAGCATCTTGACCCAAGTTGAGAAGGGGACCTTAAGTTTGGTTTGTGGTAAATGCCGCTTGCAAGAAATATAACCCTCCCTTCTCCCAATACACAGAACCACAACCACCACCACCACCACCACCACCACCACCACTACCACTACCACCAATGCTTCAAAAAAAGAGAAAATAATAAGTCACAACCCCTTCAAATAAGCTTTCTTTCCAGTCGCTGTATGTATACAAAGATATTCTCTATGTTTTGTAAGTAAAAACAAAAAGAAAACCTTCCTTTTGTTTTTTACACATAAGTAACAGTATTGAAAAAAATCCCACACTATGGTTCATAGGGTGGAGAAGGCGGAGTTGTCTCCACTCCAAAAGAAAAACAAAGTTTTATACCTTACACCAAGTGTAGATCATTTACGGGATTGGTGCTGATTGAAAGAACAAAACAAAACAAAACAAACACAAACAAACAAACAAAACCTTCAACTGCCTTATGCCCTTAGGTGCTGAGTTTCATTAAGTACTGTCACGTTTTCTCATGCAAAACTCTCCGGTGATTTTTGCACCGGGAGAGGGAAAATTAACAATCAAATGAAATAAATCTAGAAACAAAACAGAAACCAACCAACCAATAAAACACAAAGCAATCATTCTTCCTATCTGATTATTTGTATTGAAGAAAACAAATTGACCAAAAGCAAAAGCATAGAAAACCCTCCCTCTTTTCGGTTTCTCTCCCCTTTCTCCTGTCCCTGTCCCCAACTTATCAGCCCCTTCCAGGAGCCAAAGGGCCATTTGAAACTCAAATGGCTGGGAAAGCTCCTTGAAGGCTAACTATGTGCCATTTTAGCGTTCACCTAGTAAGAATCACATTTTTTTCCTGTCAAAAAGCAAAACAGAACAAAACAAAAAGCCACCCCAATAATTCGATAAAAATAAAATATTCTAAAGTAAACTTAAGGAGATTTCCATATATGTAATCAAAGAGAATCAGTAATAATAAAACTCAGCATAGTAGCAAAAAGAATGACATCAATTTAAAGGCACAATACTTAATCAGTGACTGGCAAAAATGATTTGTTCTGTCATTTTAAGGCCGTGAAAGGTATACATTTATCACATGTGATATTGTGTAAGGCCTCTTCTGTTTCCATTTGGTGGGAAGCCTTAAATTGATCTGGAAAGAATTCATTTTTCATTTGTGCTTTTTAAAAATAGTAACACAAAGAGGAAAATTAGAACATACAAAATAAGTCAAATTGTAATAACTGACCCATTTCAAAGACTGTTTGGTGCTTCTGTCTTTCACCATTGTGGTTGGCTGAACGTCATTCAGCTCACTTGGTGCATCTGGGTTGAGTGGGAAATTTCGTGTGTGTGCGCGCGCGTGCTTGTGTGTATGTGTGCCCACAGCACGTGTGTGTGTATGTGTGTGTGTGTGTGTGTGTGTGTCTGCTGCAAAGTCTTGCCAGAAATGTAGAAAACTGGTAGAAGACAGACTCTGGGTATGGCTGAGGTGGAGTGCAAGGGTCTGGGGAGGGGGAGCCAAGGGAGGGGAGAGGGTGGGGCTTGACCCTGAGCCCCTATCTGATGGCAAGACTCACACCAGCAGCATACTCTGGGTCTTAGAGGCCGTGGCATTTAGGTGAAGATTTGATTCAGTTATTTATTTTCTCATTGTACCAAGTTGAATTTCTGGAGGTGTTGCAAGTATGTTCAACCATTTTTTTAAATGTTATTTTTCCAAGTATTGCTCCTGTAAGGAATATTCTGTTCTAGGGCATCGTTTCAATCCCATCGTTATCTCTACTTGGGCACAACAACAACAACAACAAAAAAAAAAAAAAAAAAAAAAAGGAAAAGAAAAAAAAATCACAAAAAGAAAAAATCTCCACAAAAAAGATATATATATATATATATATATATAAGTCTATATATACACACAATATTTTTAAGTAAAAATACTGTTAGTCTTTGTTGTGTGTAGCTGCGATTTTTTTCTTAATTCCAGATATAACTGTTTAGGGTGCAAGATCTCACATTGAACTACTCTTAAGAGAAGTTCAAAAACTGAGGAATTTTTTTTTTATGTTTGTGTGTTTTTAAAAAATATATATATATTATTCAAAGAGGCTTCTCCTCCCCCTTTCATTGTTTATCTAAATCTGTAAAAAAAAAAGAAAAAAAAAGAAAAAAACAAATTTTAAATTTCAGTTTCGTTGTAAACCTGGATGCTCCTTTCTCTGCTCAGAACCCTTTGATTTCCTTTATTATTATGAAATTGCAGTGCCGTCCCGGCCCCTCCTTCCCTGACGCGGCTGTCCCCTTGGGGGAAGGAGGGCAGAGGAAAGGAGCAGTGTCCCGCTGTCCAGGAAGCCCTCCGCACAGAGCACACCCGGGCCCTGGTGAGGACCAGGACCCCTCGGTGGTTAATTGGGAGTTCCGATCTGGTCAGAGGTGCTTTTCCTTTGTTTCTGCTTCCCTACCAAGGGCTTAGCTCACGGCTTACTCTGCAGAGGCTGGAGGAGGTGAGGCCATTTGAGGGGGTCACCCCCATCCCCCCCACCCCAGCTCGCTGGGGGTCCCAGCTCTTGTCTGCCCCAGCTCTGGGGCTTCCTGGGAGTGGGTCCTCGACACTGTCCTTTGTGTATCCCTCTGAGACGCATCCCTCTCAGCCACTTGGGCTTGTTCATCTGTTCTGGAATTTAGTTCCTTTCTCTGTCATTTCGACAAAGTCCCAGACTTTAATTTGCCACCTCTGTGTTACTCATACACGTTCGGTTTGTGTGTGTGTGTGTGTGTGTGCGTGCGTGTGCGTGTGCACGTGCGTGTGCTTACATGCAACTGAGAAAACTGCTGACGTCTGCTGACCTGGAGCATCAAAAATTGGGGCGACTCAGGGAGGGCCCTCTGGGGCCTTAGCCACTGGGAACAGAGGACAAGATCATGGGACGGGACATTACAGGAAGCCTTTCTTTCAGCCTGTGCTGGGCTGGGCTCCGCAGGGCTCAGGCAGGATGGCAGCCTCCCTCCCTGACGTGTGCCTGGTCCTCCATGGTGCCTGGTCCTCTCCTAAGGATGAAAACAAGCATCTATGTGCAGCTGCAGGGAGGTCCGGTTTTGCAGAGAGACAGGAAAAGTAAGAAAATCAGCAAAGAAGAAGCGAGCACGGGAGGGAGGGAAACAGAGTTTTCTTCTGTCTTCTCAGCCCACAGACGTGGTGGCCCCAGCCCACCCTGGGGAATCCCATCTTAGTCACTGTTTGCCTGACCTCTGACAAACCCCTTATGGGCCATGAGGCTTCCCAGGGGGCTACTTCTGATGTTTGAAAAAGTCTCTGGGTCTACTTCTGGCCCAGGAACTCCTGATGAAAACTAATTAACACTCAGTATTTAGGGTAGGAGCTAGGCACACTGTCCCAGGAGCTAGAAAATAAAATAGGAAGTGATCTTGCCTTATGCACCCCCATCAGATACACACACAACCCTCTATAGGAAATTTGGCCCTTGTTTTCATTCTCAGAAATATGGTGACATCTCTCCAATTGGGCTGGCTTTGTTAGCATCATTTCTGTGAGCTCCGTTTCTCCCTTACTCAGTAGGTCTGCCTCTTCTCTGGGCCTCTGCATGAAAGGAAACTTCAGTCCCCTCAGATAGCATGGAGGTGATGTCCCCTGAGCTCATTGTCACAGGCCTCTGACATCCCAAATAAGAGCATCATGTCTCTCAACCCGGATGAGAGAGCTAAGAGATTTAAATTCATCAGATGAGCCCCCATGGACCTTACCTACAGTAAAGTTTTTCATTCCTCATACACACTCCTTCAGTCTATCTCCAGAAGGTTCCCCTTGCTCTGTGGAGTCAGACTTGCCCAAACAGGCTGAGAACCCGGGGTGCTGCGGGGAGCAGGCTCCGTTTCTCTCAGCATGTGATGCTAACATGTCCTGCTTCCGTCAAGAAAGACAACACTTCCCGAGAGCCCAAGGCTCCACCATCCCTGCCAGATCCCCCAACTCTACCTCCCCAGACACAAAATCACCCAAGACACTTGGGGCCCTAACCCACCCCTCAATAGCCACAGCCCCTTTGAGTCCCAGGCTGGTTTGAAAGAGTACAAATACCTGTCTGCACCGAGGTCACGAGGGTGATTCTCCTGGCCGAGTGAAGTCTCCTGCCCTCAGCACCGGACCCTTCTTCTCAGAGAGAAAAGTCTCCAGGGTATGAGAAAGCCCCAGATGAGATCATTTTCTCCATTCTCCCTCTACTTTTACCCCCTCCTACACCGTCATGTGGGCAGGAGAAGAGGTTTCTGATGCCAATCTTGCTTGGAGGATCTTGGCAGGGCCTCACCGTGCCCTCGAGACTCCCCTGGAAGTGTGGGCCTGCCCAGTGGAGGAGGCGTACTTCCTTCTTCCCTTTCTATCCTGCTCCTTGCTTGGGGTGGGGGAGAACTCTAACGAGTCCCAGGCCCTGAGGCCCCTAGACCATAGCACAATGTTCTCTCTCCATTACCCTGGGACAAAGGACAGGACAGCAGTGTCCAGGCTCAGACCCCTCAGGCTGGAGAAAAGGATGTCAGGTCCTAAAGTGAATGGGGCTGAGGCGTATTCCACACCCAGTCTCCATACCCGCCCTGCTCCTAGCTCTCAAGTGGGGCTGAGGGGCTGGGTCCCCTAGCACACGCTTGGCGCACGTGATGCCATTGTCTTTGCCAAGGAAAGTGGCTTCTTACTCAAAATGAGGCTTTCAAAGCCTCCAGTGTGTGATGACAGCGTGAGAAGTGGGTGCTCCTTGTGTACAGTCATTTGATTTCCTTATCAAAAAAAGAAAATTCCTTCTTTTTTTTTTTTTTTTTTGCCAAACTGAAAACTGTTAAAAAACAGTCAGATCTATCGGGGGGGAGGATGCACATTTGTAGAGTGTGGAGGGAAAAGGGCTTGTTGCAAAGAATGTCCTGTTTCCATCCACATTCCCAGTGTTGACCAGAAAATGTTGAAGAGCTCAGGGGCGACGTAGAAGGGGCTCTGCATGAGGGAGAGGGGAGGACACGGAAGGCAGACTCATCTCTAGGGGCTGGGTCAGCCTCAGAGGTCGCAGTTTTGTTCATTTCCTTCTCAAACATCGATGGATTACTAGCTCTGGTCTGATGGCCTTCCTCGTGAAGCACACATAGGTGTCCTGTAGGAAGTGAATCTAAATCCACAGCAGCTCCTCTTGTTAAGATCCAGCTTATCCTCTTCATAAGCTCCGCTTAGTAAACATGAGAGGAACAAAAGGGGAAATTCCTCAAGGTCCAAGTGTATATCATGACCTTCTCCCCCAGGACTGGCTGCTGTAATACAACCATACCGTCATACACATGGTACAGGAACAAACATTCCATCCAGATAAGCAACATTCCATTCTCATCCACAGCCCAACCTCCTGGATGTGGAAATTGCAGTGGCCAGCCTAGCTCAAGCTACAAAACTCTAAAATCGTAAGAGGACTCTGCCCCGCAGCATCCTGAATCAATGCGCGCCTTTCGCGCTTTCAAAACCTGTGAAAAGGCAACCCTGCCCTCGCAGAGATGTTTTTCTAAGCGCCCCCCTCCCCCCACTGGGGAAAAAGGTGAAGCCTAGTCTTACTTCCTGCAGTAGCAACCTAAGCCTCTTTCTCACCCATCCTTAGCTATTTTAAAAGTTTCATTTCTTCCTTGAAACATTGCATCTTACGCTATTGGCCAAATATCAAAAGACAAGGGCACTGCCTTGATCTGCCTGCAGCTTTATTCCTCTACCCGCCTGGTTCTGTCTGCCTTACTTGACTCTCCTGGGCACCATCTGCTTCTTCCCCTCCTCCTGGGAAGGAGCTGTGCCTTCTTACTCCCTGTACCTTTCCTCACAGTGGCTAGCAGGACAAGGCTGATATGTGCTGGAGCCAAAGGTCAGGAGTCTATTAATGGCAGCTCCTGAGGGCAGCAGACGGACACTGTAGGAGTTCCCCTGCACACAGCCAACACTTGGTGTCAAGGGCTAAGAATAGACCAAATCAGAAATGAGCAGGCAGGACCTCAGGGGCTCCTGCCCTGGTTTGCCCCATCCCATGCTGAACAATATACAAGCTCCGGTAGGAGAAGCCTGCCCTTGCCAGTCACTAATGTGAATCCCAAGACCCCACACCAAACACTGAAGTCAGTCAGCTCGCTTATGCTCATCCAGGAGGGACTACTCCTAAAATTCATCCTCAAACCAAGGAGGACAAAGGAATGATTTCCTCTGGGTGTAGTGCCAAGTGGTAACACAGTGACCATCCCTCTAGAAGCAGCCTTCGGCCGTTTGACGTGGTGGGTACAGACAACTGGTCACCTAGGAGATGCACTCCCTTGGTCAGTTTCTCCAGCATCAACAACATCCTGGGGTCCTCAGACTAGAGTGGGGCTGGGAGATTTGTTTTGGCTGTAGGCCTCCCAGAAGCTCATCTTTAGACCCAGAAAGATCAGGAAGTATCACAGGCTGATTCAGGGTCCCCACTGTGATCATGGATAACTCACTTCACCTCTTGGTGCCTTGGTTTCTCCATCTGTAAAGTGGAGAGAAAGAAGGCCAGCTTCTTTCCCTCCTGCTCAGGGATGCTGTGAGGACTCAGTCATTATTGCCTGTAGTGAAGGCATCATCTAAGGACTAGTGGTGGCCTTGGGAAGTGGAACCCCAGGAAGACAGTGTGTCTTCCGGGTGCCGGGGGGCCTGGAGGCCCCCAGGATGCACAGTATGGTGGGACGGGGAGAAGGCTCACATAACTGTAGTTCTTACTTCACAGCACTGTGAACTCAGCACAATGGGACCCCGGTCAGGTGACCAGGGGTCACATGGCTCAGGCTGGCCACTCATAATTCCAAAACCAAATGTCCTGATGTTAATTTTTTCTAAACTTTTGGAGAATATATAGAAGGATCAATTTGAAAACTGATATTCATTGAGCTTTGGGCAGACAAGAGAGTGGGTGAATGGGGAGCATCTGGAGATTGTTTTTAAGGTGGTCGAAAGCTCTTTAGGAACTGTCTCTCTCTTGTGTTCTTCCCTACAACAATCTTTTTCAACCTCTGAGGCTCATCTCATCAAATGGACTGGCCTTCTCTTTGCTTCTCTGCAGAATACAGAAACAAAACTTTTGTGTTTTTTTGAAAAAAAAAAAATCCCTTCAGCCAAAAAAAAAAAAAAAAAGTGGGTCCCAATGGTGGGTCTTCATCATTTCCCTGGTGTGCTTTTGCGTGGAGGCCAAGATTCAGAGACAAACAGGGGCTGGGGAATAAGATTTTCATCCAAATTTGGATTTTTTTTCCTTTGTCATTTGAATTGGAAAAGTTTAATTGAGTTTCTTTTTCTTTCCTTTTTTTTCTTTTTACTCTGGGTTGACTATTATCAATTCAGCTATCAAGATACCCTTTGAGCAAGAAAACCGACCCATCCTAAGAACCTCCATGTACTTCTTAGGATCTAAACCAGAGTGAGGGCAGGTGGGAGCAGTGGAAAATGACACTAGCACTCCAGGAGGGCCAGCTGTGACAGAATTTTTATTGGCTTTGAGAACCAACTCGAGAGGATAATTCTAGAAGCTTCACCGGTTGTAGCTCAGTCAACCTGGCTCTGGCCCTGGTCCCTTTCCTTGGAGTTCAGGTGTATTCTGATGTAAAAATTCTCACCAAAACAAAGGAAAACAACAACCACCACAACAACAAAAAAACACCTCCTGAGACTGTCCTAAAGGTCCAGGTGCTGCTTCAAATCCTTCTCCTCTTTGACTGTGCAGCCCTGACAAGAACCTCTTTCCCACCTGCTCTGACTCTGCTCTCCCAAAATTAATATTATTGTTTTGACAGCACAAGGGACCAGATCAGAGTTGGGAATTCAATAATGACTTCTGTTTGATTTTGTATCTGATCGTTTTGTGGATAGGCCAAATCGTGCCGGAATTATTTCTTTCCACGTAAAGTATTTCTGATGGTAACCAGAAGGAAGGCGTAATAAGACCTCGGTTCTCATCGGCACCCCTCTTTTGACTGAAATGGATGGAGGCTGAACTGTATGGCATTTATGAATGAGAACTTTGAAGATGGCTGCGTGGAGCCACAGAGAACAAAATGACTCAGTAGCTGGGCAGGAAGAGTGATGAAGAAGAGGGCTCCCAGAAGCCTTTGGAAAGAAAACAGTGGCCACCATCTAATCGTTAACTTTCTGGGGCAGAAATATCAAAGCATATTCTTTTCAAACAGAGGAAATTGATTTTACGGAGTGACGTATTTAAGCATTATTGTTTCACTAAAGGCTCAGAGAAAGCGTCTATGGAAGAGAAAGGCACGCTGTCATGAACAGATCTTGTCATTGGGAGTAAAAGACCCAGGACTCTCCTTCTGTGGACCTAAGTGAAGTCACTCTTGGGGCCAATTTCTCTTTCTGTAAAATGAGAAGAGTCTTGCTTACTTACCTCACAGGGGTGTTGTGAGGATAAAGTAGTTAGCGTCTGGGAAAGCGCTTTGAGGATAAAAGTATGACTGTTGTCAAGTTTGTTTCCTATTTAAAAATCCTTTTTAAACATTAATTGAGCACCTGCTGTGTGCAAGGCACCCTGCTAGGTGCTGTGGAGAAAGGAGAAGGTGACCTCGTTCCTCTTCTCTTCTTTGATTAACGGATATTTTAGAAACGATGACAAGAGGACAGAATAACGGAGTTTGCTCAATGTGGGTCTAGAAAGATATTCTCCATCTTTCTGTCCCCAAAAGGCTGCTCTCCTTTTTCTCCCAAGTATTTGGGCAAGAAGGGAGAGCTTTAAGTCCTTTTGGCTTCCATCAGAGAATACCCTTCTGAGAAGCAAACAGATATGTGTTGCTCTTCTCCCCTTGAGGGCAAATGAAGGCAGCTATCAGTGCGCATGTCCTGTGACCCCCTTGACCAGCAGCTGCAGCTCGTGTTGTCTCTGTCATTCCCCCAGGCTCAGCTTCAGTTTGTCCTAGGCTTCCTCTCTCTCCAGACCCAGAGAACGGTTGCTTATGCTGTGCTGAAATAGCTGGGCGCTTTTGGGTTGGTTTACATCCTCGGAGAGTCTGGCACACTGTTGTTTGCTGGAAAGTCTTGGCTTCCAGAGACAAGGGTCTTCACTAGAAAACAAATTAGAACATGAGACTACCTTTTTTTTTTTTTTTTTTTTTTTTTCTGTGATGGTGGTGGTGGTGGTGGCAGAGTGGGGAATTTTCAGTTTCTTCACTGCCTAACATAAGACAAAACCTTTTGCAATTTTGCATTTGTTTTTCCATGTGCAGAGTTCTTCCCCTCCAAAACACATTCAAGGAATCATGTCTGGATCCTAAAATATTCTAAAATATAGCGTATTTCAAATCATTTCTCAAGTGCTGTGCCCAAGGCTCACTAGTTTCTATGAAGAGCCCAAACCACCCACTAAACTAAGCAGGTTGGAAACCCAGCCCCAAATCGAAGCTTCTGGATGTGCCCTGAGAGCCATGAAGTTTTAGGAATGCTCTTTCAGTATTGTTAGGGCCGTCTCCCTGAATGCCCAGAAATCTTTGTGCCACAGAAAGAACATTCTCAGAGCTCAGAGGGGGCTTCCTTTGGGTCTTAGCACCAGAGTGAAACCACTTATTATCCTGAGAAGTATTAGATGATGCCAGTCTTTAGGAAAAGAAGAGAATTACTTTCTCTACCTTTAGGCAGGAAGAGGGGACAAAGAGAAAGGGGGGGTTATTAGACTCTTTGGTTGCTCAGCGGACCCCAGTGGTCCCCTCTTCTTTGGACAAGGGATTGGGAGGCTCCATGTGCGTTCCTTCAGGAACCCGAGGGAGCCTGGGGCTCTGAGTCCCATCTGTCCAGCCCAGGACCCACCTGAGGAAGGGAGGTCTTCAGCTGTGGCGCTGCTTGGCCCCAGGTCATCCTGTGCTCCCAAGCTCCCCCTCTGCCCTTCTCTATCCTGTGCTCCTGACAGCTCCCACCCCTGGCATGTAGTGCAAAAGGCCTTCCTCCCATGAGGCCAGTCCTTAAATGCACACAGCTTCTGGGCCAGGCTGCTTGTCCAAAGGTGGCCCCTCTAGCCTTTCCCTTGCCTAGACGTCCCCACTGTTGCGAGCTTCCGCCACACGCACTATCCACCACACAGGGCTGAGCTGTAGCCCCAGCCTCTCCACTGACCCAGCCTGCCTGAGGTCAAGGGCAGCTCCCTTCCCTCCTTCACTTTAAAGGCATGAGCCTTTAAAAGGCACAGCCCTGGGTCCTGACTGAGACTTGGGCAATGGAGAGCTGGAGAGAGGGGCTGATTGTATTACTTAAACATTGGGGGACACTCAGTGATCGCTTAGTAGGCCAGTTTGGGCCTTTAAGTGAAAATACAGGGTTTCTCAGCCCCTGGCCTATCCAGGGCATCTCTCATCAAAAGAACCAGAAAGAAGCCTTTATGCAGTGATTGCTTACAGCTCAGTAGGGTCCCCGCCAGCCTCAGGGGGAGGCTAACTTCCTCGTTATTAGGGCTTCATCTTTATTTGTTTGAAATTACCGTGATGATGAAATGTGAGGGGAGGGGCACTGGAAACCACATAAGCTATGAGATGATCTGAGATTTTGAGATTATTGCAGAAATGAGTCTGATTGAAGTACATGACTGTATACCTGCGTCCCAAGCTTATTAATCACATTGAGATACAGAAATATGCCACTCTTGGGCCACACACATGTGTACATATACACACACATATATTTGTATGTATCTTTTTCTTAAAAGGCTTAAAAAGTTGCTGAAACAGAGCATTTTTATGTTAGGGCTCTTGCTGGACTTGAAATAGACCTGGCCTGGATGGGCTTTTCTCTCTCCCTGCCTGGGGCCAGGCAGGCTCCCCTGGACTGGGATGCGCCTGCACCTCCCCCACCTGGGACGGGAAGCCAGTAGCGGTTGTGCTGGGAATCTTCGGCTCTCCAGTTGCCCTCAGGAGTCTCAGCAGGTCCCTAGAGCAAGCTGAAGGCTCTGGGCCACAGCTCACTAAATAGCTCCCACGTTCTGTTCTGTTAGCACGGTGGTCGGTGGTTGCAGCAGGAAGGGGAGGGAGGCACGGGTGAAGGGAGGTGGGAAGTGACTGCTGGTGGCCCAGTCAGTGTTAGGTGCCATTTAGGTGCTGACACTGGTGGCTGGGCTATTCACAACAGGCCTCTGCAGATTGTGTGAGGCTGCCTAGCAGAGCCCCCTGGGACTCGGGGAATGTGACTCCCTTTCTGGTGATTCTACCAGATGGAGATATTTCAGAGACATCACCTTATAGGAGACAGAACCAACTGTAGAAGAGGGCCACATACCTCCCCAACGCAGTGAAAGTCACAAGTCTGGAGGCAGTCAGAGCTGGGAAGAAACAGGTGCACATGGTGTGAAACAGTCACTCAAATTCCCACCCTCTCAGGCCACAGAATGTGTAAGACCTGAAGTGCCAGGGTATTTGCTTATGCTGGGAGGGTCCTCCCTCCGAGGGGAGAGAGCTTTGAGGGTTACCCGAAGGGCAGAAGTGCTGATGAACACTTGCGTTGAGTCACAAGCATCTCTTGACCCGCATCATGTTCTGAGGTTTCTCCTTTGACCATGGCCAGAGATGCAGCCATGTCCTAAGAATGTTTGGGATCCAGATAGGCGCTGTCACCCAAAAGGCCTGCACTGGGCGGGGCGGGGTGCGGGGAGGAGACCGTAGGATTTGGACAAAGCCCCTGGAAGCCCTTTTAAGCCCACTCCACATGAGCAGCTTCTGGTGTCTCCCCAACCTGTCCCATACACAGGTCTATACCTTCTGACCCCCAGTGGGGTGGCAAGCGGCTAGCTGCTGTAGACTGCCATGCCAGGAGCACACATGACACCTCCTTCCCCATGTTTATGTCCCTTCATCCCCAACATATAGTATTTCCATTATCTTTTACCCTGCATGGACTCTTGTGATGAGATGCATTTCCAAGAAACCTCCTTTTCTCTTGGTGTTACAGGAAAGCGGCTCCTTGGAGTATGGGGGAAAATAGGGAGGAAGGACATGGAAAGATGGGAGTATAGTCCTGGGTTGCTCATGGGGTGTTCTTTTACTGAAAAAAAAATTGCACATTTGAAGATATATAAGCAGGAAAGGAAGGGAAGGGATGGAGGAAGGAAGGAAAGAAAAGAGGAAGGAAGAGGGGGAGGGAGAAGGAGGGGGAAGCTGGAATCCAATCTTTCTTCCTCGGGTAATGGTTACTTTTTTAGGACTTTTTTTTTTTTTTTTTTACATTTCTTTAGTTTTTCTGCTCACCATTCCTCCAGTTTTAACCCAATGAAGCTGATGACTTGCTAACTGACTCTTTATAAGAGTGAAACTACTTGAAATTCTCAGGTAATTCAGAGCTTTGAGTGCATAAAATTTGTAATTTTCCCTAAAGGGCTAACAAACTATTCCCTTTGCTACTCTGTTAGCTGTGTCTGAGGACCTGATTTGGATGTATATTTGAGGATTTAAGGGAAGCAGAGTCACAGACACCATTAATTTTGAGATTCCAATTGTTGACCTCCACTGAACAAATGATCAGACATGCATCTATAGAAGGAAAGTTCTAGAACTTGGCACTTCCAAGCTGATGGTAAGTGCCCTAGTCCCTCTTGTTTCAATGAGGTGGGAGTTTGCTGCAGGAGCTTTAGTCCCTCCTGAAACCTGCCTTTGTATCCTGCTGGGAACCTTGTCCTCCCTTCTGTATGTATCCCATCTTCATCATTCGTTCCTCTGTTCTGCGAAGCAGCTCTGTGAGTAGAATATGGCTTCTGAAGCTCAGACCATGCTTTCTTTACTCTTGAGTTTGCTGGTCTTAAAAATAACTTACAGTGAACTATAGGCTGAAGATTAAGTTGACCAGCTGAACCTCCCAAATACACAGGATTATGGCCACCTTGCTCTTCACAAAATTCTCCACCTAAGGGAATTTAAATAAGCCTATTTCCAGCCCCATCTCTCAGGAGTAGGTCAGTATGGAAGTGGCTTAGCTAGAGAAGGAGTGGGGAAGGGCTAAAGACATACCCTCACCTTTTATCACACCTGACCTGCATACTTCTTACATGAAACTGTGTTACAGGCCAAGGAGTGTCTTTATGCATTTGGCTGATGACCTTGGCTGTGTAATGAATGGACCCCTTTGGATAGAAAAAGAAGCTCTTAAAACAAAATTTAATTTCATTAACTGAGCACCTGTTATATGCAAAACAGTCCTTGCCCATGGGTGCTGCAATAAGGGAGGAAAAGCATTGATCCAAACTGTGGAAGGTGTAAAGGCTAAGAATGACATTCCACCTAACAGAATAGTGTAAAGACTTGCAGTAGGAAATCAGTGTGACCTTGGGCCAACTATTTAGCCTCTTCCATCATCAGTTTTTTTGTTTCCAAAATGTTCCTTTCAGCTCTAACACACTCTGGTCACTATGACTCAGCTGGAAACTCAAAGAACTCTAGTGAAAGGTAGGATGATAAATTCACAGAGGCACAGGGCGAATGCTGAGAGGCTCCAGCAGAGGGAGCACTTGACTCTAAAAGTAAAGGGGGACGTCTGAGCTGAGCCCATCAGTATTTCCCTTCTCCAGAGCTACAGACCAAAGCTCCTGGCTGCTGCAGATTGCACCTGGCCCTTGGTCTCATTTAGGGAGCAGTAATAATGGCAGATTTAGGTTTCCTCTCTCTGCCCTCTGCCCTGGCTGGCAGCAGCAGGAGGACCTGGGGAGGCTGGAGGAAGGCAGCCCGCCCTGTCGCAGTAGCTCAGAACTGCGCTTTCCCATCTAGACTCCACCTGCTGTAGCTTCTGGGACTGCAGTCAGGACATTAGCGACCTTGGGTCAGCAGGAGGTGGGGACTTGGTGGTCAGCAAAGCATTTCCTGTCCAGAAGGAAGTTCTAGGAACCTCTGGAAGGAACACATGGGCAAAGACCACTCTCCTAAAACCACAGGCAGACAAACTCCCAGACACCCAGGTCTGTTACTGCAGGAGGTGGTGGGTGGAAAATAGCAGGAAACAGGTCTCGGGGGCACGGGGGCAGGTGGTTTGACCTGGTGGCTTCTCTGTGTCCCACGAAGATGCTAGAGGAGGCCCTTTCTGGCAAAATTGGAAACGGAGGACTCTTCTAGCAAAATTCTTTTGTTTGCTCCTGTTGTCCATGCCCCCAACGTAGGTTTGGGTAAATAATTCAAATTTCTGGAAGGTGGTAGGAATAATTCATTTTTCTTCATACTGAATTAGGAGTATTGTTTTCAGTATAGAAAAGCATCTGAATTTGAACACCAACTTAAGACAAAACAAACAAACAAACCCATCCAATTGGAGGAACCAGAGGGAAAAGCAATAATTTAATTTGAATAAGCATGCCACTGAGACTGCAATGTTAGTCTCCCTGACCAGCCTCCTGTGTTGTTGCACTGATCAGAGCTTGGGAAGAGGGGTCTCTGCAAGTGAGCCTTTTAATCCTGGTCTCAGCCCACCCCCTCAACCCTGTCACCATGAGCTTAGACAGCAGGTTCTGGGAGCCTTGCAGATCACAACAGCATGGCCAGTTGGTTTCCCTTCTTCCTACTCAGATGGGACACGAGGGGAGGAGAATGGCTGGTGAGGACGACTCGGCACCCCTCACCCCATGTTCAGACCTTCCTGCATCAAGGACAAGTTCCCCATCCCCAGGTGGAGTGTGGCCCCCACCTGGAACGAGAAACATAGGAAGGGGTATTTCAAGGCCGGCAAGTCACTAATAAAAATTAAGATTCCACTTACCACGCACTCTGCAGTCCTCGGCTGTCCTCTCCTCCTCTGGTTCGTCAGTGGCACATGTCATTCTTGGTGCTCCAAGTGGCCAGGACTTCCAGGTTTCTTGGCCAGATTATAAGGTGGAGTAATTCTAATCCAACACTCATGGTTCTCAGCTCTCTGGACAGATGCGCACATTTCTGTGTTCTCACTAATACAGACCTGGTGCTATTTGTGGCTAACAGTGCCTACGGATGTAATTCCTACATTTTCTCTTTTTTTCCTAATGCATTGCCACCATGGAATCGCATTAGAAAGATAGATGTCCATGGAGGATTTTCCATAGCACAAGATCTTTGTTCTTATTCTAAATTTTTTAGGAGGGCTTGGTTTCCAGTGTCTGAGTACCACCCCCCCCCTTTATTTTTAACAATGGAAATGTTTTCCTTTCCTATTAGCCAAAATGAAATTTCAGTCAAAAGAACCACATCAGGCTCTCGCTTCCCTCTCTCCCTGGTGAGTTGAAATGGACAGAGGTACACGGGTTGGGATCATTTTTGAATCAGTTGCTCCAGGGTTCTTGCTAGAGATGAAAGACTTTTCTGTTCCTCCACCACAGTGAGGTCAGGGCAGTGACAACAAACATTTAACTTCTCGAAACCTTGTGGTGCCTTTTCTTGTGGTGCTTCTCTCGTGTAACTCCAGACAAGGCAGCCACTTGCAGCAAACAGCAATGCCAGTGCTTTTCCTTGGTATTATGTGCCAGTGCAGTAAAAGACTTTAATGTATACATATATAAATAGATATAGATATAGAGATATCACTATAGTTATATAATTATATAATTGAGGTTCTGATGCAGCTTTGGTGGGAGTTGATCTTTCCTCTGCAAAAATCGACACTACTCAACCGGAACTAAGAGCTCTGGGGAGAGTTTGGACTTCCGGGAAGGGCACCAGTGAATGAGATGGGTTACTCCTGTCACAGGTTTTCTTCTCCTCTCTTGTGAAAGTTGCTGTCTCCATAACATGATGTGTTTGCTAAGGGAGCAAAGAGCAGCTTCTTTTGAACTTCCTTTGGTGCTGATATTTTAAAAATTATGTGTTTGTTTTGCTTCCTCATCGGTGGCCAGTAAGCTGCTTTTCCAAAATCTCAACTCACCGATCAAAGGTGACAGGGGACAGTCTGGGAATAAGAGGCTAGAGGTCAGGAATCCCTGCCTCTTAATCCAGATAGTTTCCTCTGTGACCTGCACATGTTTCCCAGACTCAGTCTCCCCATCTAAAAGAGACATTGTACTTCCTTACCTCATGGGGAAGGGTGACCTGAAAGGATTCAGCAGAGGCACGAAAATACAAAGTCATTATTAATCTGGAGACAGCAACTTGACATGTGTTTAAGATTTTGTTTGTATGTTTTGCTAAGATTTTGATCTTGGGGTTTTGCTTTGTTCCTCTCTTGCTCCTCCATCTCCACCATGTGGTCCGTCCTCCCTTTGGCAATACCTTTGAAAATTGTGTAACTGACAGACGCAACCTAAAGGGTTGGGTAGTGCTATTTCTCCCATGGGAACAACATCACTAATACTGTATAAGGTGCTAGAATCAAACCTCATTTTATAAACTTTGGTTCTTAGAGAAAAACAAAACATGCAGAATTCTTTCTGTGAAGCCTTACTCTAGATTGTTATAGCCAATTGTTTATCCAAAAAGAGAGAGAGAGAATAGAAAATAAAGATAAGATGCAGTGATTCTATATAAAATGTAACTAAAAGATCTTTGCTATTTCCTATATTAATGTAAACTATCATATATATATATATTTGTATATATATATGCTTGAGGCAGATAGAAAGAATGAAACAAAATGTAGAGTATGTTCATCTTAATTTTAATTTCCAGTCGGTTCACAACTTTTAGTATGTGAGCAAGTGAGGATGATGGTAGGATGGGAGGGGATAAGGGATTCCTGGTATGATATAGGAAATGACTCATTTCTGTTCTGTTCTATATGTTATTAGAAGGAATTTGACTGAATGAGGAGAAAGGGAAATCAACGAAAACATAAACGTGCTTTCTAAATGTTCTGAACATTGACATTATGCTTTGGTGTTGTTTCTTCTGTATTCTAAGTTTCTGGAGAGCGCTGTAAAACATGTCTGCTGCCTAAGGTGTTAACACATAATGTTTACCTCAAGAAAGCTTAAAAAAAAAAAAAAAAAAAGGAGGCAGTTGTTTTCCCCCATCTCTTAGAACCTAGGGAACCCTAAGAAGAATGTGAGGCATTTCCACAGTTCAGTAAGAGAATAGAACCATTTCTGGTGCTTTCCTTGGGGGCCCTGTTCTCACCCACCCCTCACCTTGCTGAAGAGAGAAATCATCCAAGAGATGAGGTTTTGACAAGAAATGGGGTTAGGCTGTAGCAAAATTGTATCAGTGAACACAGACTTTGCCCGAAACAAGTGGTGTGGGGTCCTTTAAGTACGGCTGTGTAATTCAGGTGTTTAGTGCTAGCATGTGTATGTGTGTGTGTGTGTGTACTGTATATATGCTTCCATGGGTGAAATGTTTGATGGACAGAGAAAAATACCGTAAACAGACATGAACAGAAAAAAAACATAATCAAATGCTATTTTATCAGACGACGCACTTGTTCACCTTGATGAGAAGCCACTGTTCACAACTATGCAATCCCTCCCGCCTTCACCTCCTCTCCATTTCCTGCACAGATTTTCCTTTGTACAAGAACCACAGTATCCAACCCCTGGTTCAAGGTGAGCATGCTACAGTGATTCTTTTCCTAAATTGAAGAGCTCCCGAGAAAAGTTTTCCTTTTCTTTCATTTCCAGTGATTCAGTGTAATCCTGTTTGGTTCTATAAGTGAACTGATGCGTATTTTCCCATTTCAGTTACATGTTTACAACTGGTTTCCATCCTCTTCTTGATTCGAAATGATTATCTCCTTTATGAAGTCTAACTTTTGTAGGATGTTTTGGGGATGTGTTGACTTAAGGCAAGAAAAAAATTTGGCTTAAGTGGAACAATGAGCATGTGACCTCTGGAGTTGGGGGGTGGGGCAGGGAAATTTGGGGGACCTGCAGCTAAATTAGCACCTACACCTTGCTTCTGAATAAAGACCTTGGCGGGGAGCTGGCTACTCTGGGAAGGATTTGACCCGGGAATTTTGATTTCCTTCTTTGTGGTCATCTATATGAGTAACCCACCCCCAGAGGGTGAGCTAATATTTCCTACCCAGCTTTATGCCAACCTCATCCCTCCCACCTCTACATTCTGTACCCAGTGCCAAATCCTAGTTCCCTGCCTTTGCACTGCCTCCCGCTGACCCTTTTCCTCCCCCGGCAGCCACTGAGTAGGGTTACTGCATCAGCTTTCAGTTTGAAAGTTAAAGTCGCTAAGAGACTGCCACACAGAGCCCTGAGGAAGTCAGCCCTGAGTTTGCATGTCATTCAGAGGGTTTTGCCACATGCTGTCGGCTACAGAGCAGAAGAACGGGTCCAAGCACATACACATACTACCCTGGCACCAGCTGGGCTGAGCCAGTCTGGCCTTCATGAAGTGTTAGAAGGGAGTTGCTGGGAAGAAGAGCGCTTACGGGGTTAGACAAAGCACAACTTAGCGCAGAAGGCAGCTTCTCAACCCCTCTGGTTGTCTGCACAAGTCTGAGTTTTGCACATGGTTTACAAATCTTGCACAAGGTGGCCGAGCCATCGGAGACAGTTTTTAAAAGATAAATTCAGACACTGCCTACCTGCTCCAGCACAACCCGCTTCCACCCAACAGCTGGTGGGAGCTCGGATGGAATTTCTCTGCAATGAAGAAGGTCCGTCCTTTGACAAGAATGCATTTTCTCTGTTGGCCTCATTCCTTGCCTCCCATCCTGCACATGCTCTTAGCTACTCAGGGGATCTTACTGGAGTGCTGTCCATTTGCTCTCTGTCCTGTTCCATAGGTCACACCTGCGAGGACCCATCCCAGGATTTATCACTCATTATTTCTCTTTCCCTCCTGAAAAGGAGTTCTCTTACCCTTGGAGGTACTAATCTGGAGGCCTTTCCACCTATTACACCCAGCAGTCTTTCCCTGAAGCCTCCTTGTTCTTAGGTGCAGCTCAGAAAATATCGTGGGAATGGCTCCAGGAGACCATGAGATTTCCCTACTCCTGGCCCTGCTTTAAATGGGCCTGGGTGCTGGAGGGGCCCTCTCAATGCCATGACCCCACTTATCCCACCTGCTCAGTGAGGGAGCAGCCTTGGGGACCCAGAGGCTCCAAGGCTTCCACAAAGTTCAGTTCAGGGCAACAAACAAGGGCCAAAGGGTTATTTGGAGTGGTCTCCATGCCCCGCCCCTCAACTGGGGCCGAGTCAGAGTGTCAGACACCTCTTTGGGGGCTGTGACAACCTGCTTCTCTGAGAAGGGACATGCCCACCTCTGTGGGCTATGGCATCATTGAGTTTCCACCGGAAATACAGACCCAGGATTGTGCCTGTCCAGAGGTGACCATTCAGCCCGCAGCATGAACAGAACCTTTGCTGGGGAAGCCCTCCCACTTGAGGGGCGGTGTCCCACCCCTCTGTCAGGTGGGCTCTGGCCATTGATTGGCACCTGAGATCCTGCGGGGCCTGCAGGTCTAGAGTTCCGGATGCCACAGCAGAGAAAATAGGTGCAGCCTGGAACCCTCCCAGGGGGCTGCTTCTGAGGCAGGAGTCTGGGCAGAGATGTTTGTGTCCTCCTGTGGGGGAGGGGACCGTTGCTTTAGAGGAAAGGAGTGTTCAGGATCACCGGGGTCTCAGGAACATCGGGGGTATCAGAGCCAGTCTGGCATGTCCTGCACCGGTGACTGGGAGCCCTTTGGGAGGACGGGAGAGCTCCGAGGCAGCTGACATTACTGAGGCCAGGGATGCGTCAGGCTCTGGCTTGGCGCCTCCATCCGAAGATCCCATCTAACCCTGACCTAATCTCACAAGGCAAGAACCCGACTCTGTTTTACAAATGAGGAAGCAGAGGCCTGGGGAGCTTCCATGATTGCATGGATGCCTGAGGCCAGTCAGGGGACACGTGGGGGTCAGACCTGGCTATTGGGTCTCCCTGATTTTCAAGGTCCAGGCTCCCTCTCATGTTTTTTTTCCCAACGGCCCACAGAGGCCTGGTAGCTCAGAGTGCCCGGCAGGGGCAGCTTGGGACCAAGGCTGTCTTGGCATTCTTGTTTCCTTGCAGCTGGCCACAGAGGCTGGGAGAAGAGTGAGGTTTTAGGGGACTTAAAATTTAGTGACGATTTACGAAATAGGGTATCCCCAAGGGAAAGGTCACCCCGAACATGGCCTCTTTGTGTGGGTTTTTGGAGAGCTCTGTATGAGTTCGTCTTGCAAGGGCTGTGAGATGTCTGTTTTGGTGTCCTGAGACCTTCTATGCCTCCTTCCCATGTCGTCATGATTCTCGCATGTCTGATCTTGAAATGTGAGATGACTTCCAGATAAGTGGATTCTTTCTCTGAGGATCCATTAGAACAGAAAGTTGAGCTTCACAGGGTCAATTTTTAGAAGGTTTTTAAGGATAATGGCTGTGACTGGACAGAGAATTCTGGGCAGGACACAGCAGTAGACAGACTGGGCTGGAGTGAGGGGCACTGACCTCCTCTTCCTGTCCCCACTTCCTGGCCAGATACTTGCCTCTGTGAGCCTCTATTTCCTCATCTCTAAAACTCAGGGGTGAGCCTGGTGACCTCTATGATGGATCCAAACCAGAAAGGCAAGAAAATAGCGAGACAGGCAAATGCATTTGAGGAACATCTTGACAACTGAGCTGACACATTGAGATTTGGGCTGATCACCATGGGGAGCTACCTTAAGTTTCTGAGCCAGGAAATGACATGACCAAAACGGAAATACGAGGCTTAAGAAAACGGTATTCACTGATTCATCATGATTCAATCATGTGAACTGGTGAAGGGAAAAAAACAAGATAAATGAGAGAGGAAGGGCCAGAGGGAGAGGAAACAGGCAGGAAACAGAGAGAGGTGGAGGAGGGGAGAGATGGACCCTTGCGCTCTTTCCCCACAAATGTCAGTCAGTCACCTTTGTTCACAGTTATGTCGACTTGATGCCAACTGGGCAGCCTCTGATTGAATGTGCACACACACACGCACACACACAAAATCACACACACACACACACTTACAGTCTTAATCCTGTTATAGTCGCAGAAGTTACCAACTGAGAAAAATCCCTCAGTCCCTGGGCAAAACTGGGGCTTCTTCAGAGCACAAAGGAACAATGGAATCTCAGGGTTTTACGGAGACTCAGACACCACCTAATTTTTGCTTGTCCACAGAATCCCAGACAAAAAGATACCAAATTTTTCCCAAGGCCTCCGGGAAAAAAAAAAACCCTTGTCTTCCCTCATTGTGTGCTTGGTTGTCAGACGGCCCTCCCTTGTCTCTTGCTCACGAGTCTGATTCCTTTGGCCCTGGGTCTCCCAGGGGACAGGGATTTAATCCCTGGATTTGTGAACCCTTGGCCTCCCCTGCCAGGAACTCCCATAGAACAAGACTGGGATTCACTGGAGAGTGATGGTCACAAGCTCACCTTGTCTTGGCCTCCTGAATTAAGTGAAATTAAAAGAGATTGCACCCTGCCCCCCACAACTTATTGGCCCAGCCAGGGCTCAAGACGGCTGCCCCCTTGGCTGTGACCTCAGTTTCACACCTCCTGAAACTGAGGTCAGATTATTTTTAGTTCCTCTCCCACTGGTCCTGCTGCTGTATTATTCCTTTTCACTATAATTTTTAATGTTCCAAATTCAATTGTGACTCTTCACTTGAGATGCACCTAGGAAGACAGGAGGAGGCTCCTGGTTACAGTCTTGGGGGAAGGAATAGAGCATCTTTAAAGGCCTTATAGCACCATGGACACTTTCCCTTCTTCCTCACACCATCCCCTCCTTTCATTTTCTAAAAATCCAGCCACTCTGTTGCCTTCCATGTGCCAGGCGCTGCCCTGGGGAGGCAAAGGGGAGAAAGGTGACCCACACACAAATTGGACAGTAGAGTCAACACTCTGATTCTGGAGAGCAGGGCTTGGCCCTGCCCTGCGCAGGCTGATTTCAGGCTTCCCTGACACGTGCTTGCCTGGGTACAAGACTTCTCACCCCGTCCCCCCCCCATCCTGCCATTATTCCCAACTCCCCAGGCATTCCTCTTAGACATCCCCCCTCCCCTCTTGCCTGAGCTGACGCTGTCTATGCTATTCCCAGCTATTTCCCAGTAGAGCAAATATCACCAAAAGCACGATCACATCCAGAGTAAAAATAAGCTTGATTCAACGCCACTTTTAGCTCCATCAGTGTCTCTGAGCCTCACTTCCTCTGCACTTTATCTAGGGTCTCCGAGATGACTGAGTCACTAAAAGCCAAGTTACTCCTTGGCTTTCTGGTTGGAGCCCCTTATTTCTCAGTGGCCATCTGCATGTGTCTGAGCTGACCCTTCTTTGGTTGGTCATTTCATGGCTCTGTCCTCCCACCGCTGCCTCGACCAGCCACAGGTCCTCCCCTGGTCGCTTTCTCTCACTCCATCCTCCTTTCATTCAAGACATCAGACTAGGATAGGCTTGGGTTTTTCATCAGCTACCCCTGCCTGACAGTTGCATTTTACGGTGAAAGTGCATTTAGAGTAAAAGCTGAGGCTGAAGATGGCTTTCTTGGTGGCCTTTTAAGCTCTCCCTTGGAAAGGCTGTAAATGGGAATGACAAAAGGAAAAGGACGAGCCCAGCAACCCAAACCAGCGGGAGCGCCTGGCCTCACCCACTAGGTGAGCAGACGATCCTAGAAGGGTAGAGTCATGCCAGAGATTTCATAGCTGAATGGATTTCCAGCTATTTCCAGACACATGGCAAGGGCCCTCAGAGGCTAGTGGTCCCCTGCTCAGTGGCTGCAGAGGTGAGGGTCCCAGCAGGGATGCTCACTGTCAACCCCCAGGTGCTGAGCTCCTGAGGCTGCCCCAAACCCACCCCCCCCACAGGGATACAGAGAAGAGCCCTATGGGAGAGGATACTCCCAATTAGGCGAAAATTATGTACATTCCCCACCACCACCCTGGGCACAAAAGCAAAAAAAAAAAACAACCACTTTATTACACCAGGGCTTGTAATTGAACACATCTGATTCCCTGACTTTAAAAAAAAAAAAATGTTTTTTTCATTTTGAAGCAGGTATTTTTTAATGGGGCTTATTTTTTGGGTTTGAGATCACTGGGCTTCTTGCCCTGTGAATCAATGCTTGCTGCTGTGTTGAAAATGCATACATTGGTGACCACAGTATTAAGCCAAATTTAAACTCTTTTGTCTCCTCCATCTGTAAGTGTTATGTATCTACCTCATTATGATTTTTTTGGTTTCCTGTGCTTTCGTGTTGTGTACAATGTCAGAGGTGAAATGTAGATAAAAATATATATATATAAAAATATATATTTTTTGCTTTGCAATAAAGTTCAAAGCTATAACACAGAATATTCATGAAATGTCATAGCCTTTTATTATGCTCTATCTTCTTAGTTGTGAATTGTCCTGGGAGCCCTTTTGCCTATTCACTAGAGTCTATATTATTGTGTTTGTCATTTGATGAATTAGTTTAATTATTTTAACTGTACTTTTTGACACGTTGAATAAGACACTAGGATTCTTGAACAACTCTTGGTTCCAAAGGTGCTTTATTTCTGTGGACTTATGTGATCAAATGGAAGGGAAATGTCTCTGCAGACTTGAATCTTCCAGATAAGATTATTGATCTCAGTGCCACTGGGTTTAGAACTAAAGGTTTGTGCGCAGGGGGAAAAAGGAAACATTGGTTTGGCTTTGACTTTTTGAAGCTTTCGATATTGATTTATGTCCAACCTTCTTTTTTTTTTTTTTAAATTTCAATCTCTTGACATGGAATGTGTTACCAACAGACTCCCTAGCATCCTCATCTAATTGGGCTGCTTTCCACTTTTTGACTTGATTGGTTTCTCTAGGTTGATTTTACGTATTGCGCTGTTTGGTGGTGAACCACCCTGTGCCCAGCCCTCACATCTCCTCTAAACCTTGTGAAACCCTCTTCCTGACCATGTGTTAAGAGGGACGGTGAGTTGGAAACACTTGTAGTCAACAAGCCAGAGATAAAGACCCAAATTCTTCCGAAGAATCCTGTTCAAGTACAGTTCAGGGCGAAGGGATCTTGGGTAGAAATTGCAAGGTGGATTGTCTGCAGTTGATTCTATGATTGGACAGAATGATTTTCATTTAACTAAACTTAGGCCGTGAGTCCTAGATACTCTGTATGGTTCAACTGCCCTCGTTTTTGTGTCTTTTGCCAAAATGTGTAAAACATTTCTCAAATTCATTACATATGTTTTAAATGGGATAAAGAAAGGTCTATACGTTGAAGAGACTTTAAAATGATACTTCCGTGAAACTCTGTACGTGTTTTTGTTCTTCCCCAGCTCCAGAGAGCTAGGGGAAAGTCGTAATCGAAGGCGGGAGAATGTTTCTACAAACGCCATGTTTTCCCTTCAGATACATACAATGACTACAGAAAAGAAAAACACTTATGATTCAATTTCATAATATGTCCATTTTCCCTGCCTTTTTTTTCTTCTGATGATCACAACGAATTGCTTGTTTGTATTAAGAATAGACACTCTCAGTTATATTGGGGGAGGTTTGCTTTTCTCCTTAACAAGGCTGAACCGGCATTCAAAGAACTCTGGTTGGGTTATCCTTTGCCTGTTCTCAGCTATTTCTCTCTTTTTATGGTATAATGGTCTGTCTATGAATTGAAATGCAGATAAAATATGTACTGAAGGTGGAACACGTGAGTGTTGACTTGAAGGGGGAAAAACTTTAATGATAAATATATACTGATATATCTCTATATATACCTATAAGCAGGTGAGTGGGAATATATGATATATTCACACACCCACACCCACAACACACACATAGGCACAATGACGATATGCTTCCAAAGTTGGTTTTCTGATTCTGAGGCATTTGCCACCTCACTGAGCTTCCCAAGCTTCCAAAATTTCTTTTGAAATAATCTTTTAAAAAATGTTTTGCTTTGTGTTTTAGGTACTAGAAAGCACAAGTTCTAATTATTCCCTGTTCTTTGGGGGACGTAAGTACTGTAGATTCAGAGGAGCCTGTCTTTAGGTGGGTTTCTATGGGACCCTTTCTTGCACCACCTCCTTCCAGCCCATCCAAGGCCGAGAGAAAGTTATCTGCAGAGCCATCCACACCCTCCCATCTTTGCTGTGTCTTTCCATTCATCTCAGGTCTCCAGTTTTCCCACGGGGGAGCTCTTGTTTGCTGGAGTCCTTTCTGAAGTTTGGATCCCAGGCTGACTTCTCTCTCCATGTAGGCTCTGGGCATTTCCATATTTGCTGCCACCCTTTCTGGATGACCAGACCCTTCGCACCTCCAAATCTCTACCAGGACACAGGTAACTAGGAGATTCCAGGCTGAACAGAAGGAACATCTTGCTGCAGCTCGGTAGAGGCATTTTAGGTAGGTGTATTGTAGTCCTGAGCACCAAGTTCAATCTGTTTCATATGGAGGAAGGTTCCAAAAGGACCAGACTCTAAAGGTAACCTCAGGAGAGGGCATGACGAAACTGCTGAGCCAGACCAGCTGGTTTTGTCCATGTGGTGCCCCCTGCTGGCTCACAGGAAAAGCTCCCTTGGTTGAGAGGGAATTCTTCAACAGAGCAAGTGTGGGAACGGGGGTGGGGAGGGGGGGTGAAGGTCTCTGGCTTCACCTCATTATGAAAAGGGATTGTCTTCTCTGCCATTCATTTTCTGCCCAGAGCCCTTGTCTCTGCAAGGCGAGTTGGTCTTTGGTCTTGACCATTGTTGTTGGGCTGTTGTGGGAAGTTTTTTTGCTGCTGTGAGGATGCGGTCTTGTGTCGCTACTAGTCTGGGCACTTCTTTGTCCCCATGAAGGGACAAGGCACTGTCCTGGGATGTGATCATCATGTCCATGCTAGATGGACATGCTTTCAGCCCTGGCCACGGTTTTTCATCACCCTTGAACCTCGGGGGGAATCTGCAACTGGGAACCCACTTCTGACTCTCTAGCTGCTTTCTGAGTAGCCTGTTTCGAGACAAGGACAACTTCTATGCCTGAGGAACTGTGAAATCACTTTGAAATTAGAGGCAGGAAGTGTATTTCAATGGGATGTAGCAAGTAATACAAGAATTTCTCCTACCCTGAATTTGAAGTGTGGTACAGCCATTGTAGAGACTTTTTGACCTTGGACTTCTCAGGCCACTGGGTCTGCCATGCATTGACGCTCCTTGCAAGGACAAGGTGGTGGATAACTTATATTTGACCCCCTGGAGCCTCCTGCCGGACAGTATTCCTATTTAAATTCAGCTAGTCACTTGGCTATCAAATATTTATTAAACACCTACTATGCCAGTTGCAGAGCTGGAATGGTAGGGGCTCTAAAGAGAAAACGAACCTCTAGGAATTAAATATGAGGGGCAAGAAATGTCCATAAATAACCATAATACAGTGAAAAACAGAGCCCCAAGAAGGTTCAAGGTGCAATGGGCAGCCAAAAGAGGCAGCAGTACTTCCAAGGAGAGATAAGGGAAGACTTTAAAAAGGCTGACATTTGACTTGGGTTTTGAAGGCTCCATGGATGAGATGCATGAAGGGTGAATTGGGTTAGCTGTGCCTGCAGTCATGTGACATCATTCATTCATTTGAGATGTTGATAGCCTTCTAATGAGAAAGGAAGACAATTTCCAGCAGTATCTCTGTCTGTTTAACATTCACCCAACCTCGTTGGAAGAACAGTCCTTCAAGCTGCAACTGGTTTCTCTTTGATTGGTAATATGATTTAGAGAATGGCATTCCCTTGTGGATAAACCCTCTCCCTCCACAAAGTCGTCATGGCGCTCCCAGAGCTGGGCTTGTGGGCATGCATACCTGTTCATGTACAGGGCTTTCCTCACAGTTTAGTTCCCTGCAGCTTTAGTGTGTCTAAAGCCCATTCCTCTGGTCCTCCTGTCTCAGTGGAAGCAGGAGGAATGAGGCCTTCAAGTGATGGTGGTTTGCATATCTCCACAGGTGAGGGCAAGTCAGAGGATTGGAAGGTGTCCATTGACCATTCCAGGTTTGATTTAAGGCCAAAGGGGAGGAAGATTGATTAATTAATGGGGTTTCTTACAGCGTAGTACTAACCATGAGACACAGAAGAGCCCAGTCTCTGTTTCTTATAAAGTTTCAGTTCAACCCTGGTCTCAGATTTAGCTCATATTTACTAAGCACTTGCTTCCTGCCAGGCACTTTGCCCAGTGCTTTTAGTTTATCTAACTTATTCTTCATAGTGACTTTATTATCTGAGGGAATTTAATGTTGGGCTTTATTTTATAGAGGAGGAGAGATACATAGGGGGTTGAATGGTTTTGCCCAATTTCCCTGGATTCATGAAAGACAAACCACGATGTGGGCTCAGGTGTCTTGAGCCTCCTCACTTAACCTGGTGGGGGTGTCTTAACTTTATTTTCTTCCTGCTGCTTAATTGAACTCTGAGGGTTCACTCTCTAGTGACACATCTAGGTCTGCGTCAGCCCAAATGCTTGACTTGTATAGAAACAACTTATACTGAAAGTGGCTAAGGGCCATGGCCTCTGGTATCATCTTGAGTTTGACATATGGAAAAGAAACCCTTTCCCTGATTTCCAGTGATCTTCTCTGAAAAAAGGTGCCTAAACTGTATCCTATGAGCACTTACTTTCTAAATCAATTGGTGTTCCTCTGGTTTCTCCCAAGGGACTCTTTGGGCAGGATCCACCTATGTTGTAGAGAGGAAATCAGGGCATTGAGAGACACCATTATCTTTCAGAGCCCAAACTGCTAAAAAAAAAAAAAAAAAAACCACAAAAACAAAACCAAAATCAAAATGAAAAGAACGGACAGCAAAGCTCTGCATCCACAAGGGTTGATGCCTCCAGATAGACCACCCTGCAGACCTGGGCGAATCCTGGCTCTAACTCTGCTTTGGGAAGCTTGTGAAGACCTGGCTTTGCCTTCTGCCAGCTGTCCAACCTGAAGCAGTCTCTCCTTATGTAAAGGGGAGCCCCTCCCTTGAGAATGAAGGGCTCAGGACTCTTGGCTCATGGTGTCTGTTCATTCTGTTCATAATTTAGTCTCTTTACCCTCATCCTTAACCAGAAAATATCCCAGGCACTAGACTTGATCCGTCCTCAAGTAATTCATAGTCTGTACATCAAGGGCTGAGGGGTAAGACTGAAGGTGATGAGTCCAGACACAGCTGTTTGAACTCTAAGGGAGAGGTGATGACTAGGGCATTGTGAGCTCTTGGCCACCACCTGTCTTTCTGAAAAACTTCCTGAGCATTCCTCATGGCTGGCAAGCCTTGGATTTAGGACCTTAACACAGTGGGTCTCTGCTCCTCTCTACCCCCTAAAATTAACCCCCAGTGTGTGCCAGTATATTGGCTCCCTTGATCGCCATTTTTAGCAGATACCTCTTGCAAGATCACCAGGAGTCCTTCTCAAAAACAATGCTCTCTTAGGAAAAATGGCCTGACCAGAAAGAGGAGACAAAGAGAGAGGAGAGTAATGAGAAGAGTCCTCTTTCCCTAAGATACATTGCCATAGAAAGAAAACAGGTTTGCTTCACCCATAATCCTGTTAGCCTTGATCTGGAGATAAAAAACTGATGCAGGTCAGGAATTTAGGAAAGGACTCTGTCTTAGTCACTTTGGGTTTCTATAACAGAATAATGTAGACTGGGGGGCTTAAATGAAAACATCTCGTTCTTACAGTTCTGGGTGCTGGGAAGTCCAAGATCAAAGTGCCATAGATTTGGTGTCCAGTGAGAGGTCTCTTCCTAGGTTGCAGATGGCCACCTTCTTGCCGTATCCTCATGTGGCAGAAAGAGAGAGCACTGGTCTCTTCCTTTTCTAATGAGGGTAGTAATCCCATCATGGGGTCTCTACCCTCATGACCTCATCTAAACCCAATTATTTCTCAAGGACTCTGCCTCCAAATACCATCACATTGGGAATTAGGGCTTTGACATATGGAATTAGGGGTGGGGAAGACACAAACATTCAAGTCCAGAGCTTTACTGCCTTGCCTCCAGAAGGGAAATACCAGAAATTCAAAATTCCTACCCAATTATAGCTATTGTTCTTAGCCATCATTTCTTCATATCATGAACACATGCCTCCATCCTGAGTTTATAGGTTTACAGAATCTAGGTTAAGTAGTATGCCATGAACGTGTACATGGGTTACAGGGCACAAGAGAGAAACAGGGCACAATGGCATAACATCGGCCTTGTATCCATCAGCCAACCTTCAAATGTTCCTGAGAAATAAGAAGCCCTGGGCTGATCTCCCCAAAACACTCTCACAGTGCCCCTTAAGGCCAATAATAAATTGTCATGAATTCCTCTTAAGAATGATTTAAAAAAAAAGTTCTATTATAGTTGATTACAATATTGTATTAGTTTCAGGTGTGCAGCAAAGTTATAGCTATACATATATCCATTCTTTTTTCCCATATAGGTTGTTGCAAACTATGAAGAATGATCCTTTTGGAGGCACTGTTCTATTCTCATGGTCAATGCTGAGATATGCCTTGAGGTGCATTATCAAGTGTTTCTGAAATCAAGACATATCACATCTATTGCATCCTTCACAAACCAGGTCCCATCTCTAAAATATTACATGTTAATCTCCAACTAAGTTCATTTTAAAGCTACATATTTTTCAATAGGTGTTAGTTTTTTAAAAAGTCCTCCACAGTGATGAGAAATAGTTGGCTTTTAAAAGTTACTGTTTATTCCTGAATCTCCTAGTTCAAGTCAGCAAACTGGACCATGAAAAGTCTACCAGTAGTTTATCCAGTGTTTTTCTCTAAGCATGGCTGGGAGAGGGAAGGGTGGAAGGAGTTCTGAGGTAGAAATGCCAGTGGTTTAGGAAGCTGTGCTGTTGCGAGGGCCTGGAAGAGCTGTCCTCCGCCTCCTACCTCTGCCCCCCGGCTCCAAGCAGAGCCCACCTCCCTGCAATCCATACACCACCAACCCACTGAGCAAATTCAAGCACAGTGTTCTCTTCTGCAAAGTGACAATGACACTCCCTCAGGTCCCTTCTCATCTTAAAACTCTGTTATCAATACACCTACTCATCCAACAAAGATCTACAAAGCTCTTAATTGTCTCCAGAACTACTTCTAAGAGCTCCAGGAGAAAAAAAAAAAACAAACAAACATGTAGCTTTTCCTTTTAAACCCTTCCTCATGTTTATGAGCATAGCAACCCAGGAAGTCTTCCTTAAACTGAAGATAAATGTCTCTTAAGTCAATTCAATTATAGTTTTCTCTTGCTTTAAAAGACAAAGCCAACTTCTCACCATCCTAATAAACATACTCAAAATACATACTTTGGAGGTAAAAAAAAATTTTTTTTCTTCTTCTCCCAATCCCTCTTTTATTGTTGATGTCAAGCAATTTAAGTATGTTGTGGTAAAGACCAGAGCATCTGCTGTCTGCTGTACTGGATGTTCAGTGACTATTGACTGAACCCACTTCCACCCTTGTCCCTGGGCTGACTGTGCCTGTTCTCTGAGATCCCATTCCTGGAAATCTCTCTCAGATGGGGCAGCTCCACAGTTAACGGTAAATAGTATTAAATCATTTCAGGAACCAAGAATAGGACACCAGAACCCAGTTCTGGACATTTCCAGCAGGCTTCACATTTGCCTGGAGACAGCAATAGGAACTCAAAGCACAGAGGAATTTGGGGGCATTTCTTTAGCCTTTAAGCCACACTGCATATCATCTCATTCCCTAACAGGTGAACATCCCTTTGCTCATGGAAATACAGCGGTGATCACAAATCCTGAAAAGTTAGTTCAGTGGCCACCTGCCAGCTCAGAAACACACCATTTGGAAAGCCCAGATCTAGCTGGGCAGAGCTTTAGGGATTTATCTCAGAAAGAACATAGGCGTTTGCTAAGGCCGTTCAAGCAAAGCAGCTTGCACTTTTAAAAACCCTCATTGGGAGTTCCCATTGTGGCACATTGCTAACGAACCCGACTAGGATCCATGAGGACGTGAGTTTGATCCCTGGACTCATTCAGTGGGTTAAGGATCCGTGTTGCCATGAGTGCAGTGTAGGTTACAGACACGGCTCAGATCTGGCCTTGCTATGGCTGTGGCATAGGCTGGCAGCTGCAGCTGCAATTCGAGTCCTAGCCTGGGAACTTCCACATGCCGTGGGTGCATCCCTAAAAAGGAGAAGAAAAAAGTCCTTCACTGGAGGAGAGACCTGGGGACAGCAGTCCGTGTAGACCACAGCTGGCTTGGAGATGGGCAAGCATTTAGTGGCACCCAGAGCAATGAGCAGAGGGCTTGGAGCCCCACTGCCTCTGGACCCCAAAGGACCAGGGCTTGGGCTATATGCTGAGTCAGAACTGGGTCAAGAGCACAGGGAATGCTTCCAGGGCAACCGATTTACTCTAATGGGTTGGGGTTGGGTGCTTAGCTCTGGGAGGGCAGGGTAGGAAATGAGACTGGGAAGCCCAGTAAGGTGAGGTCTCTTACCGCCGAAGGGAAGAGGACAGGTGAAGGCCCTATCCCAATAGCAAGGGACACACACAGGTTCTGCCTGAGTCCACAGCCTGAGGGGCAAAAGAAGCCAGGGACCCCTGCTGGGGGAAGCAGTGCTGAGTGAGATCCGCCAGGGAGCAGAGCCTGCAGTGTCCGGTGAGCTTTCTTTTCTTCTTGAGGAACATAGCAAAGTGTGCAGAGGAAGCCCTCATTTCCTCCAGCGGCCGCATTACAACCCGGTAACGGAGTGCTTCCTGGGCTCCCAGCACCTCACACTATTTCAAAGGAGGGAGACTTTCTAACAGGACAGAGGAATTTGTGTTTCTTCTCTTTCTCGGGGGTGGGGGGGGGTAGGTGTGAGTAAAGGGGTGGTTCTCCTATGCAGGTCACTCATGTGAGGCAGGGGATCCTACCACCTGGCCACACTCCAGGATGGGAGCCCGGGCTGTCCACACCTTACATAGGACTGGCGGATCCCAGGCTCTTGAGTGGCAGCCTGGGCTGTCTGAAACTGTCCCCTTTTAATTTCACCAAACCGTGAAGAGTTTGCCCTACTCCGTTAGGAAGAGCGAGTTCTCTGTGGGTCTGGGCCCAGGATGTGGCTGGAGGACAGCTGGAACGGGGGTTCTGTGAGGCCCCACTGGCTTCTGGCCTGACATTTGGGCCCAGGGCCACCAACATCTGCCCCCTCCTCTCAGAACAGAGAGAAGAGCTCTTTGAGGCTCCCCAGGATGTCTGCATCTTCCGGCCTGATGGGTTGGTTCTAGAGTGGAAGAGGTTGATTCTTTACCCTTCTTCCCTCTCTTGTCCTGCAACGTGCATGTGAAGGCTGTCACCTTGTCACTTCATTCAGCCACATTTCTCTCTTTTGGCCATCTGCCCCACTTCCAGAGGAAAGCTCTGCAGCAACAGTGGTTCTTCCTCTCAGATGTAATTTGCAGTTCTTGACTCTTCCCTCTGCTGTCTTTTCCAGTACACAAAGCTCTGAGAGTGGCCTTGGCAAGGGCCTTCCTTTTGCCAGTTCAAGGCCCCTCAGTCCCTGCCCCCCCCTTGCTCCCCCCCACTGCCTCTTGCTTAGTGATTCCATCCTCCTTTCCTGGGGGTGACTCTGGATGGCACAATGGTGGGACCTCCATCACGGTTTCCTTCGATCCTGTGAGGTGGTGCTGCTTCCTTTCCCAATAGCCTGGGATGGGGCAGGGTGTGGGGTGGGGGTGGGGGGGTGGAGCTAAAGCACAAAGCAGCATTTTGCCCAAGAGGCTCATGCTAAAACAACTCTTCTTATCTTTAAGTACAATGGGAAAGCTCAGTGACACAGGAAACTCCTTCAGATGCTTCATCCTTCAGCCCCAGATTTCCAGTCCTTTTCTTGTTGGAATTTTAATACCATCCGTTATTATTGTTATTTTTATCAACAGAGGAAGAAACTCGTGCTCATGAGTTGTGCAAAGAATACCATCTTTTGTTACTGTTCAAAGGGGTAAAGACCATTAGTGAACTGTGTTTCTGTTCAGATATCCATGTCTTGTGCTGGGTTGATTTCAGATTGGTGCATGCTTACTTATCAGGGACCTCTGATTCTAACAGAACAAAATCAGCTACTTACTCTAGTTACTGTAAGCAGACACATACCTTTTACTGTAATTTGAAAAACCTTGCACTGTAATGGTTTAAAAACAACAAAGCAAATCTTATCGAAACTGGTTTTGTATTTTTGATTACATCTGACTTTTCACATTTTTATATCCAACTGTGACCACGGTAGTGCTTCCATAGCTTGTGTTCAAGGTCCTGTTTCTTTCCAGGTTGAATTCTTAGGGTTGTGTTGATGCCAAATGATTCAGGGGCAGGACTGGGGCCTGGCTAGCAGACCTGTCAGGGGGTTGAGTGCTCCCTCCGCAGATCACCGGCTGGCAGCAGGGAGCCTGGGGACCCAGTGAGCCGACGTCGCATTCCATTGCGTGAACCCTCACAGACAGCTCATATCTCCAACTGATTTAAGGCCAACGGCTTTGGCCAGATCTTTGCCAAGGACTCTTCGAACCTGAGCTGCCCCCACCCCTGCACTACCCAGCTTCCTGGGTAAGGGAGGACATTTTTGCAAACAAAACTTGTGAAATTAATTTGTGATTATGGTTCGTTTGTTTTTTTGTTTTTTTTTTCTTCTTGCTGGAAACGTGCTGGGAACTGGACAGCATGATGTTAATCGCTCTTTCTGCTTTTCCAAACCAATACACCTGTTGTGCTCTTTTGCTTCTTAGTGAAGAAAATTCTAGACACAGACCTAACAATGAACTCTTTTCCTCCGGTATTTCTGATTAGCAATTCTCCCTATGTATTCCTACCTTGTTGAAGTGTTTTCCTTCTTAGCATTGCTTCTCATATTTTACTTTATTTTTTTACTGAACAACAACAAACCCACAAAGGAACAAATAATCTCTTTCTCTTTTTCTCTTTCTCTCTCTGATGTGTAATGTTGTGTTGTCCAGATTCTGTATAAAAAATATGTATATGATGTATCTGATATTTGGCAGCCACTGGCTGTTACTTTAACCAATATAATTAACAAAAAAATGCATAATGTTGGTGTTTGATTTTTTTTTACAAAAAAAAAAAAAACAACCTAGTTAAGATGTTTGTGTATTTTTGCATGGTTAAAATGTACTTAGTGCATTGAGAAACGTTGTGGAGGTACTCAGTGAAAAGGCCGGTTTACTTTTTGATTCTAATGGTGATTGGTTGTTGACCAGACTATTCCCTATGATGTCCGTCTTTAATTTAGCATAATTCTATTTATAACTTGTTTTATTACTCAAGATTCAGCATAGTGTACTATCTATCTCTATTGTATTTACTGTTCCTTAAAACCAGGTTGTGGAAGTTCACGTCGTCTGGCACAGATGTCTCCATTGCCGATTTCTCTAAGTTGTGTTCCATTTAATTTGCTGTACAGTCCAGATCTGAAGCACCCCAAGCCCAATAAGCAAAGGCTGTCACCTCTCCTTCTGGAGGTCTGTTCCTCTGAGCAGTACTGTGGTTTTTCCCTTGCCACGGAACATCTATTTTTTTTTTTTTTCAAATCTAGTTATGTAAAGGAGGACAAAAAGACAGGAAGTTAGGCAGAAATCTAAGAATTCTTTATGTTTTGTACATAATAGTACATATATTATAGATAGACAGGCAGGCAGACTTTATGTGTGTATTAAGCAGAAAGGCAATTGAAGTTATCCAAAGACTCAGAGAGAGAGAGAGACCCTGGATTTTTCTCCCTGGTGTGTGTCACTAGATCAGTATGAGAGCTGCAGAAAAACTGTTCGTCCTTCCTGTGCCTCAGTGTCACCACATGTAAGATGAGGCAGGGCAGTGTTTGGGAGGAGTGGAGAGGAGAGGCAACTATACTTTCCTGAGTCTTCAGTGCACTTAGAGCAAGAGCAGGGTCTTTACCCAGGAGATGTAATCACTGTGTGTCTGGAGACCATGCTGTCAGCATCCTCTTTCCTCAAGATATTCAGGTCCACTCGGGGGCCACCCTGGATTGGCATTATCCTGACTTCCAAAGTCTTCTCTTTGGCCAGGTGGCTCCTGCACAGCTTGGAAGGAGGTGGGATTGGTAGACACTATCTCTGGCAGATGGAATTGACTTTCTGTCACCTGGATTCCTATCTTTTCTATAACCCAGTCAGAATCACGGGCTTGCTTTTCCTCAGGCCCACAGAAGTTTGACACTCTGTATTTTCCCACCGAAAACTGTTAGGCCCTCCCCACCCCCACCACTGGGAACCAACATGCACCTTTGATACTAGAAGCACCTGCATTGCCAGCATTTGTGGTCTTGCAGATGTTGGTCTTTGGCAGAAAAGTTCACCTCTCTCCAAATGGTCCTGTCTTTCCTCCTCAAATCCAGAGGATAGGCTAGTCCTCTGAGGTCTTCAGGCTTCTTGACACATCAGTCCTGATGGCCAACCAGGTGGAGACGAGGACTTGCTCTGTCCTCACTCTTTGAGGCTCTTGTCATCCTACTGGGATGTATGTGCCTGTGAGCACTGAGCTCATGGCTGGCCATTGCCAGCAGACATCTTTCAAAATACATTGACATTTTCATTAGGTTGAGTAGCACTTGCTATGTTTCCTCAGCATCAGGGTTGACTGCAAAGTGGCAAGATGAGGAAACTGAAGCCCAGGAAGAGAGAGGAAGTGATTTTTCCAAAGAAACACAGCTAGAAATTTGTGGAGCTCCTGCACCACAATGCTTCTCTGTCCCTCTCTTGACTTGTAATGGGTAGCTAAGAGTCCTTCGAATTTTTGAAATTTATATGGTATTTTCCAAAGTGTCATGTTTTATATAACTTTCTTGGAAAGAAAACAGTCTATTTTCTTAGTTACTGCAGTCAATGTGAACACACAAATCAACCCCCCACCCCTCGAAACCTGGCTGTCTATAAACCAAATTAGGAGGGTTGGGATTTTGAATAAGAAATGAGCTGATGTCTTATTTACCTATACTTTCAGGGATGAGGAAGAATAATGAGAGTAAGAAATGGCAGGATCGAAATCTATAAACTTAACTAAGGTCTCTTGCTAGAACAGATCTTTCTAAAATAATCCAAGTGGTCTGTTCATCCACCCAGCCACGCTATCTCTTCTTCAGCTGTTACAACTTTCTTGGGTGGCTTCCACGCCCAAGGCATCAGATCCCTCCAGAAGAATATTCCACAGTTCCTTTTAGCTGTCTGTTTCAGGAAGCCTACAACTTTTAAGTCTTCCTAATTCTTACTATAAATTCCCCCCCTCCATTCTGCACCTCTCTCTGCTAAACTTTATCTCAACTGAGCCACCAGAACCCAAAGTGTAGTTTCCTTGTGTAGAATGGTGTGCCTGGAACTTTCCTGGGTGTCATTCTTCTAAAAATGGCGCAGGCCTACATACCTCTCTCCCCCCTGAGGGGTTGGAAGTGCCTGGCTCATGGGGCCCCTTTTCCTTTGGGAAAACACCCTTTGAGGTGTGTCCTCATAGGCTTACAAGCACTTCTTATTGCTACCAGGGCCCGTTGTTCCCTACTAGTGTCATCACTGGGAAAAGCCCAGTGTCCTGCCTTCCTTTCCCTAGCTTGCAGTTCTTCAAATTCTTTTTCCTATTAAAAGGAAAAATGTCTTTGATTCCAATTAGATTACAGTGCTGTTTCTCTAAAGAGATCGAGTAACTTGAGCTGAAGATTTGTAGAGGATTGATTCCCTGCAATGGCTGTTCTATAGCATTTTACCCCCTTACCTTGTCAGCAGGCCCCCAGTCAGGCTCCAGAGAAAACTAAACACGGCCAGGGGCTCAGGAAGGACATCTGGTGTCCCTCCTGGTGGTGGTTCCCCTGAGAGGAAGAAGCTACCATGACTACATTGTCCCACAAAACCTTAGGGGAGGGTGTCTCCTTTGAACTGTTGGGGCTGAAAAGAGATTTTGAAGAATGTGCCCCCCTTGGCTTGATGGAGAAGGGTATTTGCTATTAATCATGTTCTCAAGGCTAATTGGCAGGATTTAGAAAAACAGCTCACCTGCTTTACAACGTGGTAAGAGCAGAGCTGAAGAACATGACATTGACTTAAGGATGTAAATCCAACCAAAACATCTTAATCCCTGCAGAAAGAGTGCTGGGTTCCAGTTCCGGCCCTGCATGAACTCCCCATGTGACTGTGGGCACTTAACTGCTGGGTACTGTCTGTAAAATGAGGGATTAAGCTAGATAACCTCCCAGGGGTCTTGTTTTGTATTGTAGATATTTTCAAAACATATGTTTAAATACATATGAAAATAGAATTGTACAATGAAGTCCCACAGAGCTACCAACAGACTTCAACAGTGATCAACTCCTGACCAGGCTTGTTTTCATCTGTACCCCCGTCAGCCTACTGATCACATTGGCTTTATTATGGATTTGTTATTACAATCTTTGGGTTCCTGGAAAAAATGTTGCCCCATTTTCTTAGGACCAAAATAAGATGGCTTCCACCAGAGGAAGATCAGGCAGGGCACTGGTCCCTAGACAGCTGACCATTGCAACTGGCATTTCTCCTTCTGCACATCTTGTCCCTATGAATGCTCCTTGTTGAGGTGGTGCTGAGTAATTGGAGCATAGCCATCCCTGGATCCAAGACCTTGCATCCTCGGGCCCCACACATGGAGAAATCTTGCTCAGGCTGCAGCCTAGTGTGACAGGATGGAGGGGCCATTGTCTCATTTACTGAGCCCACCTATGGTTCACCTGCTGGAGTGAGGAGCTTTCCCTTCTAGCAATGCCTGAGAGCTAGTTACTCAATTCCAGGGCCTCAGCAGTCAAATCTCCTTCATCTTGCCAGAAACCTGCCCAGTATGGAGGCCACTCTTAAGGTTTATCCTTCCCATGGCATTTCAAGGTCTGTTTCCTTCACTGCAGAACAAGGGCAAAGGAAAGGGTTCTTCCATCTGCTCTGTTTAGTCTTTTGTACATTTCCTTGTGATTCAGGTCAAAGGAGCTTCTTTCACTCCCTTAAAGATCCAGCCATGCACTCACAAACCTTCCCATGACCTCACATTCCCATGGACTTCCCATCTGATGTAGGGGGAGCATTCCTGAACCCGGAAGGGCTAGCCCTGGTCTCCAGCTGAGCCAAGGTCTCCCTGGGGCATTCGGCCTCAGGCCTTGCTTTCCAGGACGCAGGGTGTTCAAGGCCAGAGGGGCCAGATGGTCTTTGGCAAAGGACTTGCCTGAACTCTGCATGAACCTTGGTGCTTCCACTTTTCACTCAACAGTGACCATGCCTACCCTCCTGAAGGGACCTCGGGAAAGAGAGTCTGGAGCCTAGAAACCTGGGTCCTGTTGCCCCAAGCCAGAGATATGCCTTCTCTTCTGTGGAGCCTGCTAAAGGGCAAACCCTCTGCTCCTGCACACTGTCTGTATTTTCCGAGCTTTGTGAGCCAAGGCCTCCGGTGCTGGGGGCTGGGAGGTAGCTGAGGACAACGGGACTCCTTCTTACCTTTTGTTTACCTTCAGTCTGGCTGAATTTAGCTGCCCTTAACTTCTAGTTTGCTAACGTCCTTATTGCCTTAACAGCCACCTAACAGTTAGAACCAGAAGAGAAAGCCCCGTCGGCAGCATTCATTGTTAAGCCCCACATTTGTCACTGGCTCCCCTTCCCCTGTGCTGCTGTGCCTGAAAAGAGGCCCAGCCCTGTCCCCTAAGTGCTGGGTTGGCCTCTTGCTGAGACAGAAACAGTTCCCAGGTTGAGGGCAAACCCAGAACTGCTCAGGCGGGGCTCCCCACTAGCGTTTCCCCTCCCGCCCCCCTTGCTCAGCTTCAGATCTGGACTCCTCACGCTCTTTGCGCCACCTCTTGCTCCAGAGACCCTCCACACCCCATCATTCTCCGAGCCGTTCCTGAGGACCATCTAGACTTTCCGTTCTCCTGAACATTCTATCCACCTTCAGCTGCGGCATATCCTTTAGCCTCTCCACCAAGCTCTTTAAAAACACAAGGCAGTTGCTGTCTTCCCATGGACAATAATGAATGTATCTACTGTTAAGTGCAGACCATGTAGAGAAGTGGCTGGGTTAATCAAAAAGAGGATTTTTGTAAAGCCTGTTTATTTTTTTAAGTCAGTTTTGAGCATTTCTATTTTATCACCCTTCACATGGTTTTGGGGAACCCAAATTGTATCAAGGTCTCATGCCAAAACAAGCCAAAAGTTGTTTTCTTTACCTTTTTCCTCCATGCACCATGATTTAAATGATTGTTTCAGTGTCATTTTAAATGTTTTCTTGTAACATGTACTGACGATAAAAGTCATCTTGACAAAAAAAGATTTATACATGAATCAGAAAGTATTTATTTCAATTTTGTACCTTTCCATTTTAATACATTATAATGTATTGACTCAACTGAGATACTATAAACAGTTCATTTTAATAACACATGTGTAGTGTGCCTTTTCCTTTGTTCATGGTTGGGGAGGGATGACAGATGATTGTGGAGTGGAAAATTCTGGGGGCTTATTGGCACCGGTGTGAGTAAAGTATGGCCTCTGACGGGGCCAACGTCTCCTCAGAAGCAGCTGGAGAGCAGAAAGAGGACATGATGTTCTGGGGGAAGTGAGGAGGTAAGTGGGTGGGCCCTCCAGGCATGACCGACATACCCCCTCACAGGTAGGAAAAGCCCGGGACACCAAGCTACTGAATCCTGGAGCCTGAACACAGGCTGGCAATCAAAGGCTGGGATAGGAGCCATGGAGGGGAAAACCCAAAGCAGATAAACTGAGAAGAGGCTAGAGAGACAACTTTGTGTTAAAAATTGGAGATGGGGTGTTGGGCGGGGGGGGACAGAAAAGTTCTAGGATGTGTTTCCTGGAGAGAGTCCTCTGTCCCCACCCCACCCCCAATACTTTATGCTAGAAATTCTGCAAATGAGTCCCTGGGGCAAGATGCCTTCAAATGAAGCCCACTGGCAACTGGCAAAAAGGTTTCTCATCGCTCCATGAGGACAAGTCCTTACTGTTCTACTAAGACCTGCACAAAATCGAATACAATAGTCCCCATGCTGGGCTTTTTACTGCAGCATGAGGGCAGGTGGAAACAAGAAAGGGGGATCCTGGACAGAAAGGGAGGTGGCCTCCAATGCAAGGGCAGGTGGGTACGGTTGGGGGCTTAATTAAAAACTATCCCAAGCAGATTTGGCCAACAGGGTGGTGACCCCACCAGCCCCATGACATTAATCTCTACTCTCCTCTGCGTGTTTGGACAAGTTCCATTTTTTAAAAAGTGTCATCTTAGAGAAGAGAGGAACACTGCTGGGAAGGAATCCACCAGCCCTTTCTTCCCCATAGAAGTTTAGCCCAAGTGGGCTTCCTCTGGGGTCGGGACTGGGGCAGAGGACAAGAGTTCATCAGCTGGGAGTGCCTCCAAGTCTCTGAGAGGCAAGATCAATCAAATTACCATTTGACTCATCTCCTTCAACACCCTTGCTCTCCAACACTTCCCCTGACCCCTCCCAAGTTTTAAATATAAAATGCTCTACACTTGCCCTTCTCAGGGTTCTTCCCTCTGGCCTAGGTCACTGGAGGCAGGCTTGCCTTAACCTGCTAGCAGAGCACATCAAGGGAAGGAATCCCTGGAGGTGAGTCAAGGGGCCCCTCTTGACTTCCTTAATCACCCCAAACCCATCTTTCTCGTCTTATTTCTGAGAACATTTGTGTGCCCCTGACAGGAGACAGATTAATGGATCATTCAAGTCTTTCCCATCATGGCTCAGTGGTTAACGAATCCGACTAGGAACCATGAGGTTGTGGGTTGATCCCTGGCCTTGCTCAGTGGGTTAAGACCTGGCACTGCCGTGAGCTGTGGTGTAGGTCGCAGATGCGGCTCAGATCCTGCATTGCTGTGGCTCTGGCGTAGGCCGGTGGCTACAGCTCCGATTAGACCCCTAGCCTGGGAACCTCCATATGCTGCGTGGGAGTGGCCCTAGAAAAGGCAAAAAGACAAACAAAAAAAAAGTCTTAAGCCAGTACTTTAGAAATGAATCAGTGGTCAACTCTCCAGCCTACAAAGGGCCGAGTTTGGAAACTCATCTACTGGGAAAGAAGGAGAAAACCCGCTCCTACCCACTCCTCTCCCAAAAATCTTTTTTCCAAAACTCGCATTAAACTGATGCATAATCTTTAGCATGCAGAGGATTCAGCTGTTGAAAAGAGTTTGGTTTCTGAGGAAAGGATGCAGGAGGCTCTTATATTAAAGTCCTTTCTGAATCGAGTTTATCTATTTTGCTAAAAGGTTTCATCAAAGGCAATACGGAAGATCCTTTTTAGATGCATGGGGAACAGGAGTCCAGAATGTCAAGTGCCAAGATGGATGTACATTTGAGGATTTGTGATTCTGGACCCCTTTTTCTCTGTAACTCATAGAAGTTCTGGCTGCCTTGGTCCCTAGCAGTTGGCTTGGGTGAGGGGTATCTGGGTGAACTGCTGTCCTGTTCACACTTGCTGGCATACATACACCCCATTCCCAGAAGGCCCCAACACACCGCCCATCAGTCCCAGGCCCCAGATATCCAAGCAAGCGCTGCTGAGGCTGGATTGAGTCACTTCTTCAGGCGGAAGTTGAGCCATCCTCCCTCTGTGCCTGGACCCTCAGCTTTTCAACCTTGCTTTCTTCCTTCCAGCTCCTTCTTTAGCTTCTACTCTGGTCTGGGCCTGGTCTGATCTCCTCTGCCCCCAGATTTTCAGTCCATGAATTTGACTTGTGGTCCTTTTCAGTGACACAGAAGGGAAAGGTCACCCTAGGAAGGGAGTGGCTTTCCTTACCCTCTCTGCCCCAGACATGGGCGGAGTGGAGAGTAAACCCCTATGGCATGGGTCTCCTATATTACTTTGGCTTCCAGACCTCAGAGGGTAAAATTGTGGCCACTTCCTTGCCTCCAGCACTCTCCATCCTTAGGAGAGGTTTTCTGACTGGTGCAGAGGGCAGAGGTGGTGGGGGGAGGGCAGTGGGGGGGGTGCGTTCATGCAAGTAAACTTATACTACTCCCCTAGTGACTTCTTGAAGGGGACAGAGCCACATACCAGCTCCTCACCTGACATACACCAAGCCCAGGGAGCACAGGCATTGCTGAGACACCTTCAGGAAAAAGACCTCCTCCCCTCCCCCACTTCCCCACTCCCCCCACACACAGTGATGGCAAAAATGTGAGGCTTGCAGTGGGCCTAGGAGAGACATATAGAGAGGAAGGGAGGCCCCAGAATCTTCGGTAAACATCACCCACCTACCTAGGATGCCCTCGTCCTTCAAAGCCGCTTCTCAGGTCCCTTAAACAACCCCCACCCCCTCGGATGTGGCAGAGGGAGCACTGATCTAACTTCCTTGAATTCTCAGACCAGACTGCAGCCTTCTTGGCTCACAGCCAAAGAGAGCTGTCTTGGGAAGAGAGGGACAGAGTCTTCAGAGGCTCCTTCTAAAGGACCCATGAAGCAAAGCTTAGGAAAAATGTGGAACACAAAGGAACAGTCAAGCATTTTCATAGTATGTTAAAAACCCCCAACTCTACTCGAATTTTAGTTTCATGGTGTTAAGCAAACTCTCCCATCTATCCGCTGCAGAGGAAGGGCCTTGGGAATTTGGGGAGGAATTTTAGAAGATGCGCCAGGAAGGTGGAAAATCTCCTGTGTCTTGCCATCTACCTGGAAATAGCATGTAAACATGAACAGAGAGAAGGAAAGAAAATACTTGGAAATGTTTTCATTTTCTGTTTGTTTTCTGGAAGTAGCTGATCTCTAATGGACCTTGAGCCAACAGCTCAGAATAAAATGATGTTGAATGACCTCAAGAAAACATTGATATGCCTCTAGAAAATTAGCCCTGCTTAGAGTCTAGACTCCCAATGGGTTTTTTTTTTTTTTTTCCTTTTCCCTCTCTGATTTTCCTACTTGGTGAGGAAGATTCCCCAGATTTGCTGTTGATTGGTTGTGGTCCAATTATGGCTTCAAATACAAAAACTGCAGGCCCTTCTCGGTTTAGCCCTAGAAAGTGAATCTCCATGGGGTCCTTCTCTGAACCCCCACTCTCTTCCCTGCACTTGCTTGGAGGCACAGCTAGGGTGAGTGGGAGCTTTCCAAATGCCCTTCCTAGATATTAGGTAAGAGCAAAAGGCAACAAGTAACTAATAGACAATAAAATGCAAATAAGCCAGACCCCCACACTCTGCCCTCCCCCACTTTCTACATGGGATCTGGGTGATTCCAGCTCTGTCCCAGTAGACTGGTCTGTGTGCTGCTTATTTGGAGAGCAGCAGAAGCCAGAAGATGCTGGAAGGGGTCAGGGAGAGCCACTGGGAGGCTCGAGAAACCTCCTTAGTGGATCCCAGGATGTCCAGCATCACTGCCACGATTGAGTCCCTGCCTGACGTGATAATTTCCCATCCTCAGGACACAGGTCCTTAACCCCAGCTCAGGTTGGGAAACCCTCTTGGTGGTGACCAGGCCATCCCCTCCCCCTTCCTCATCCAACTCCCACCCTTTGCAGGAATCTCCCTGCCCCATCCCCACCCCCTTTTCCCACCACCACTGACAGCCCGGGAACTATCTCAAGATAAAGAAACTGAAGTTATCACCACCTCCTCCAAGGCTAGAGAAGGCTAACCTAAGACAATAAAGAAAACGATCATAAGGCAGTGAGGAAATCAGATTTTTTCCCCTTTGATGCCATTATGTGAATTTTATTCTCCAGACCCATTTTCCACTGTTGAGCTTTACAGATTTTGTGGAAGCTAAAGCTTGAAGTTAGAATATTTTGATAGGAAGGATCAACAGAGGAGGAATGGCAGGCCAGAACAGGTGCCAGGAAACTAGGAGGCATTTCTGGACTGAGATCCAGAGAAGCTTTCCTGGGCACAGCAGGTGGCAAGGGTTTGTCTTCCTATTTGAGTTTTGATATCAAAGACTGAAAGAGGACAAACCACTCAGGAGGCCTGGATGCTGCGAGCCCTGAGCTGGTATTCCCTGAGCCTGTCAACTTAAGCAAAACAGTTGTCATGGACACACTGTCCTATTCCAAGGAATAAGCCACAGAAGCAGGGTGGAACTTAATGCAGATCACAGGGGTAATAACCCGGCAACACTGGGCACTCTCCCCCCTACCCCCCAGCCAGAATGGGTAAACAATTATCAGCAAGACAGCTCATCAAGCATCCATTTCTAGTGCATTGGATCTCAGAGTGGGGAGGTGCTCCTCAACTTGTGTTCCTCATGGCGCCTGAGGAAGACTTGCGAGGACGGAGAGGGACATAGTCCAGGGAGCAATGAGCCTTCCATTCTTTGGGTAACAGCAACTAGATCTGATTAAAGTAATTCTCTAAAAGTTTTTCAGACTTGGAAATAATCTCAGAGGTTACCCTTCTTCATATATTGGGATGGTGATATCAAAAGAGGTGAAATGACTCGCCCTCAGGCTCACTCCAAGTTGGTGGCAGAGTTTAGGTTCTGTCCTGTGCTCTGACTGCTCCCCCCGCCCCAGCCCTGCATTGTATCACACTGGTGCCTCTTAGGAATGCTATGTTTAACTAACGATACTCAGCTTTATTTACTTTAGTTTTTTTTAGTGCCACAGGTGCAGTGTATGGAAGTTCCCAGGCAAGGGGTTGAATTGGAGCTGTAACCACAAGCCTACGCCACAGCCGCAGCCTCGAGAGGATCTGAATGGAATCTGCGACATACATCACAGCTCACAGAAACGCCAGATCCTTAACCCACTGAGTGAGGCCAGGAATCAAACCCACATCCTCATGGATACTAGTCAGGTTTGCTACCTTTAAGCCACAACAGGAACTCCTAGGTTCAGTTCTTTTAAATATTTTGAAAGTATTTATCACCATCACCTAAAGTGTTCTTCATAAATCATTTTTCTTCATAGGAAAAAAAGAACAGAGTATATTTTAACCCTGAGTTCATTCATACCTTTGGTTGTTCCCACAAAGTAAGGCCATCAGCATCCACATCCTTGGAAGTTTGTTAGAAATGCAGAATCTCTGGCCCTATCCCAGACCTGCTGAACCAGAGAAATGCATTTCAACAAGATCCCCAGGTAATTCACGCGAACATTAAAGTCTGAGAAAGCCCTGCTCTATGCGAGTCTACCATGAGCCTGAAGAATAAGATAGAATGTCTTGGAGTTCCCGTTGTGGCTTAGCGGCTAACGAACCTGATTGGCAACCATGAGGACGCGGGTTCGATCCCTGGCCTCGCTCAGTGGGCTAAGGATCTGCAGAGGCGGCGGGGCTCGGATCTGCCGTGGCTGTGGCTGTGGCTTAGGCCGGCGGCTACAGCTCCAATTGGACCTCTAGCCTGGGATCCTCCATATGCAGCGGGCGCGGCCTAAAAAGGCCAACCTCCCCCACCCCCAAAACAACAAAGACAGAATGAGAATGTCTTACACTGAATCTTTCTAAAAGTGCACTATCTATTCCTAGCTGACAATTTAAAAATACCAATAAGATTCTGTAATTTAAAAAAAATTCAAAACTCAGTAACAGTTCGTTTTAGTAGATTATACTCATAGATACTTCACAGACTCGTGGAATTCTGGAGTTGGAACAAACCTTTTAGTAAAGCCCGCCTTGACCCAAACGCAGAGACCCAATGGGTCCGCTCCCCGCTCACCCGCTACCGCGGGAATTGGAAACTGGTCGCGTCTCACTGACGTCAGCAGTGCGCGCCCTCGCCGCTGCAGTTCGCCCGGCGTTTGAGTCCTGTGGTTCTAGGTTCTCAGTAAGTCGGACGCATCGGAGCCGAAGTCGCTCAGGTTTCGAAGCCCTTGGCGTCACAGGCTCGGCGACATGTCGATGCTGGCTGAGCGTGAGTGCTGGGCGCGGAGGGTGGACCACGGCCCATGGGTGAGGGTTCCGGATAACGCGACGGCCGGACCGTGTGGCAGGGGCGCGGGTTGCTGGCGCGCCAGTGGATCGGGAGATTCCGGGAGCCGGGGTCCCGGAAGCCCGGTTTGGCTGGCCCTGGCTGCCGAACCCAGCCCAGCCTTCCCCGAGTTAGCTATATGTCTGCTGGTGAGAGACTTTGAGGGTCCACTTGGGACGCTCGTCTTCACTCTCGGACCCGGGCACTCGCGCGGTAAATTCGAACGGGAGTCAGGACGCCGGGTGTGGGAACCCAGACTGGCTATTTCACTTCCCTAGGCCTCAGCTTCCTCTGGATAAAAGAGGCGGTTGGGCTAGTGAAATCCTGTTCTCGATGTATTGAAGCCAGAGAAAGAAAAGCAAAGGAGTTTGAAACAGCAAACACTGGAAGTTGGCGTTTTTTAGGGGAGGCAGGGCTAATGAGTGTTTTTAAGTAAGATTGTGGCAGTTTTGATGTTTTTAGTTGGAATTATGAACACTTCTTTTAGAGAAGTTTTGGCTGCAACGCCCGTCATGCCTCATTTGCCTTTGACATTTACGGTCACTTGGAGTGAAACTGGTTAATTCCCTCCATCTGGAGAGGCTTTTTAACTTCTGAATGCTACCTGTAGCTAAGGCCGCCGGCCACCAGATGGCAGTCGTGCGTTGGTCATGAAAAGCCGGCCGGTAACTTTCTTGAAAGCGAACTAGGAGCAGAAACAGCATGTTTATCAGATCAACAGCCATTGCGCAGGGGTGCCATGAAGTAAATGCTGTCGGCATCCTCTAATCTAAGAGGGTAGGGGAAATGGAAGCACAAGATGAAGTGGGTAAGGCAGCATTCAAATTTTAGAGGGGCAGAGATTGAGGTTCAGAGGAAATATAATGCAGTTTAAGTCATGGAGGTAAAAAGTGACAAAATTCATGAAGTTATATATCTTTACGTTCTTGTCACTAGAGTCAGCAATCTTCTATTTTCTTTTTTTAAATAGAGACTTACAGAAGAGAGTATGTTTTAGACTGTGACCCTACTACATCTATTTTCTCATTTGTATATCCAGCGTGGCTAATATCTCCTGGTTTTAATGTTCTTTGGTGTAAGCTTAGTTCAGCATACACTTGGGAGCGTTGGCCCTGGCTCTGCCATTCATTTATGTCTCTTTCCATAATCAGTTTCCCTAGAGCTATTAAAAATTTCTTTGAGGAGTTCCTGTTATGGCGCAGTGGAAACAAATCGGACTAGTTTCCATGACGATGCCGGGCGGGGCGGGGCGGGGGGGGGGGGGGGTCCATCCCTGGCCTTGCTCAGTGGGTCGGGGATCCAGCATTGAGCTGTGGTGTAGATCGCAGACGCAGCTCTGATCCCGCTTTGCTGTGTAGTAGGCCGGCAGCTGTCGCTCCCATTCGACCCCTAGCTTGGGAATTTACATATGCCACGTTGTAGCCTTAAAAAAGAAAAAATGGAGTTCCCGTCGTGGCGCAGTGGTTAACGAATCTGACTGGAAACCACAAGGCTGCAGGTTCGATCCCTGGCCTTGCTCAGTGGGTAAAGGGTCCGGCGTGGGCATGAGCTGTGGTGTAGGTTGAAGACGTGGCTCGGATCCTGCGTTGCTGTGGCTCTGGCGTAGGCCGGCAGCTGCAGCTCCAATTAGACCCCTAGCCTGGGAACCTCCATATGCCGCGGGTGCGGCACTAGAAACGGCAAAAAGACAAAAAACAAAAACAAATTTCTTTGATTATGTTCATCACTAGATTGGCTTAAAAAAATCAATGATATGGTGAAGATGAAAACAGTTAAAAGTATATAAAGTGATAACGCCGTTGTGAAGTTCCATATGTGGACATCAGTAATTCAGATTGCTTGATCTGAAGAAAATATTTTCAGTTCTCCTCTCCCCACCCTGACTCCAGATTTTCAAATCTTTGGAATGATAATATATATTTTGGTTATTTTGTTATTATTATTTTTTTTTTTGGTCTTTTTGCCTTTTTTAGGGCCGCTCCTGTGGCATGCAGAGGTTCCCAGGCTAGGGGTCTAATTGGAGCTGCAGCCACCGGCCTACGCCAGAGCCACAGCAACGCGGGATCCAAGCCATGTCTGCAACCTACACCACAGCTCATGGCAATACTGGTTCCTTAACCCACTGAGCAAGGCCAAGGATCGAACCTGCAACCTCATGGTTCCTAGTTGGATTCGTTAACCACTGTGCCACGATGGGAACTCCCATATTTTGGTTATCTTTTAAAAAATTTGCTAAATTAATGTTTATGGCATCTTTTCTAATTAGATGCTTAGAACTGGTTTTCTTATTTTAGAAATGAGAAAACAAAAGCATAAAAAAGTCCCAGTCCCATTATTTCATTACCTAGGAATTATTTTATCTGATAGTTTATAAAATTGGGGCAATTCTGTAGGTATGGTTTTATAATTTTTTCTTCCTAATTAATGTTAGTGAACATTTTTTCTAAATTAGGTAGACTATTTCCTTTGTTTTCTCTTGCCATATAGGCTATATTTTGTTTTATCTTCTCCACAGATGCTTACACGAGTCTTAAAATCTAGTAGTTTTCTTTGTTTCTCAAAAACATTCTTTATCCTGCATTTCTTTAATTATCAAATATTATTTTATCAGTTCTTCCCTTTGTAAGGTAATAAATCTAGACTAAACAAACCTCCCTCTGTACAAGAGAAGGATTTCACTTATTCTCATTTCCCGGTCCTTATTTAATTTGGAGTCTTAGACCCATATTTTTATCAAGATACTGCTTTTTTCATAGACTTTTTCCTTTTCAAGATCATTTTTTGACACTTGCAATTACTACATTTTCTAATCAAATCACACTGTTATTAAGGGATTTTAATGGTATTGCATTAAGATTTTATGTTGCAGTTTCCTTAATATTGAATGTGTCTTGAATAATGATTTTAATAAGAATACATAGGTGATATATTTCGTATTAAATATTGTTTTAATAAGAATACATGCTTGAATATCTGAAAGTGTCCTTGGGCAAAAACAAAAGGACAAAACTTCTGTCTCTGGTTCTTGGGGCTCAACATATTTTTTCAGAGTTAGCTGAACTCCTGGTGTAAATGTTGCGGTATTAGGCTAGCAGCTGTTGTGTGGAGGGTGGTTTACTGGGGCCACCCTGGAGTGTCCTGTTAGATCTCCATGCAGGAGGAATCCCTGCCAGAGGATGGCTCCCTCGTCATCCCAGAGAGTCATTCTGCAGGTTCAGGGCACTCCGCCTTGAGCTCCTCCTTGCACCTATCAGCCTCATGTGGGAAACGCTGCCCTACTCCATTGGTTGAGAATTCTTGTCTCTGGGAAAGAGGAGCTGACCTGGTCTGGCTCTCCAATCTCTTGTGTCAGCAATATAGTTCCCTGTCCATACGTTTGTGACATAAACTGTGCCGTCTTTGTTGCAGGGTGTTGGTGTGTTCATTCTCAGAAATGTCTCCTTCATACAAGCCCCAGTCAGAGTCCCTTGGCAGACACTGCTGTGTAGAGACATGAACTCTGACACACACCAGGAAGCAGCCTCAGAGAGAACCCTGGTTATCAAGGCCCATCTCACATGCCACCTATTAGCAGAGGCAGCGTTGGGCTGTGTGTTTGTTAAGATAAGTAAAGTGGTAGCTTAGTCATGTGTAGCATTTTGGGACCACCTTTTTCCGCAAAGCACTGTAAATTTGAGCCCTACTTGCTTTGCTTTATAAGGAGTCTTTTTCTGCCTATGTGCTAGTAAATGTTGATTTATTTTTGCTTGGGTATAGATAGTTGTGGGTCTCTTTATTGATTTTCCATGCAGTACACCAAGCCTCTGACTGGAGGCTGTGTTACTTTTTCATCTGCTAGGAGACTGCCAAGGCGTGAACTGCTGTTGGCGGTGAGGTACTTTGCTTCCCTTGGTGCAGGAGCTCAACAATAATAACCCCTAACCTGCAAATTTCCCTTTGGCCACAATTTGCTTTGGGGTCTCATATGCTTTTTTACTAAACTTTTGTTTTTTTTTTTTTTAAATCTCTACCATAATTTTCCTTAAAATTACAGTGATAAACTTGAGTTTCTAATGGTCAGTTACTTATATACGTTTAAAAAAAACTTGTAGGGACCCAAAGGAGTTCCCCCAGTTATCTTCCTTCCCTTTTTTTTCTTTTCCCTTTTCTTCTCTCCTTTCTTCATCCTTCCCTCTCTTTTTCTTTCTCAATTACTTGTATATTCATTCGTGTTTTTCCTGAATACCTGCCATGGGCCACGTGCTTTTCACTTCCTACAGTGAAGCATAAGGAAGAACAAAGCATGAAGGTGAGCCTTTAGGAGATCATGGCCTAATAGCAGACATCAGAGATATAAATGGCCATCACATGGAAGAATGTTAATTAAATGCCAAAAAGGAAGCAAGTAATTTACTGCGTAAGTTCAGAGAAGGGGTCAAATGGCTTTCGGGTGTTTCAATGGGAAGAGATTGTTAATATCTTTTGATTGCATGGAGGTTGACAGTCCCCAAGATCATGACTTTGGTATGCTGTGGATTAAGAATATAAGCTTTGGAGCCGGTAGGACCTTGGTTTGTATAAAGGCTCTGGCTTTTGTGTGGGGGACATTAGGCACATTTCTTCCCATAGGCCTCAGATTTTCTCATCTGAAAAGTGGAGATGAGAATATCTACTCTCATTGGGTTGCTATGAAAGTTGAATTTGAGAATGTTTGGATTTGGTATTGTATGGCTGTGATGACTGCTGCTGGTGACGATGAGGCTGATGTCACAGGCACTTGAGGTTGCTGCCGACAGCTGAATTGGAAGGCCCAACTGATGGTGTTTGGTGTATTTTGGTTTGTCACATTTGGAGGGAGCATTTTTATTTTAATCTTATAAGATCAATTTGTATGTTCAGAACATATAGTTTTGGGGAAACTAGGATAAATGATCCTGTTCCATTGGACAGTGAATCTGATGTCTGTATCTAATAAAACATAGCGGATGTCGTATTTCTCTGGGTATTGTGTGTCTGGATTAAGTACGTGTGTGTTTGTGAGGTGTTTCCTGGTTTTGAAAGATAAGTTGCTGATGAGATACATTGTCATTTCCAGGTCGGCGGAAGCAGAAGTGGGCTGTGGATCCGAGAAACACTGCATGGAGTAATGATGACTCCAAGTTTGGCCAGAGAATGCTAGAGAAGATGGGATGGTCTAAAGGAAAGGTATTTTGGGGGTGAGCAAAAGACGATGGAGCAATGCAGAGAGATTGCGGATCAGTAGCTCACCTATTTCTTAGATGGCTGGGAGAAAGTTATTTTGGATCAATAAGTGATTTTGGAGAAATAACTAAATTGTGATGACCTTGTGACGATAAGGTTAGAATTGAACATACCTGTGAGCTGTCATTGTCATGTAACCTGCTGTTATTTTCACAGATAGTAAGTACCTTTTGATTAGTTACATTTGAAATCATACTTAACCATCAAAGCTGTCTGTTGCTGAGAGTGAGAGTTCATTCCCCTTGATAGCTAGACTACACATTTTCTCCATTGCCTCACATTCCATTTATTCCTGACTCAAATAGGACTTCTACTGTTATTGCTCTACTTAAACGGTTCTTGTCAAGGTCTTTATAAAGATCGTGTTGCCAAATCAGCGGGTCCTTTTTTGTTCTCACATTACTTTATCCCTCAGTAGCATTGGATGTCGTTAACTACCCTTCCTTGAAATGCCTGTCTTGGCTTCCACAGTTTTGCCCTGTTTCTCCCTTCTGCCTTACCAGCCACTCCTAAATCTATTGCTGGCTCTTCCTCCTCTAGATTTCTGCACTTTGGAATTCCTGGGTTCAGCCCTAGGCCCCTTTCTGTCCTCAGCTCAGTTGACTCATTCATTTCATACCATACTTTGAATGACCTAATTCCCGAGAACTGTCACCACATCTAGTCCAGATCCACATCTGTCTTCTGAGCTCCAAAGTTAGAAATTCATCAGTCTGCTTAATGTTTCTCCTTGAGTTAACATCTCAAGTTTATAATTTTTGTTATAAAACTCTTGATCCTCTTGAATCTTTTCCTTCTTAAGTTCTCCCCATTTTTGCAGATAGTACTCTGTCTATCAACTTAAGCCGGGAACCTAGGAGTCCTGCTTGATTCCTTGACCTCTCTCACTCCCTCATCCCCAGTCATCATTCCTCCCCATCTTGGACCAGCCCCTGCCATTTGTTGTCTGCCCTGATCAATGCAGCAGCCTCTCAGCTGCTTCCCTGCCTTCCTTCTTTTCATCTGGACCATTTGCCATACAAATGAGCTTTTAAAATATAGAAATTATATCATGTCATTCCTGTCTGTAAAAGTCCACTGGTTTCCCATTGTTTTAAAACATAAAATCCAGGAGTTCCTGTTGTGGCTCAGCAGGTTATGAACCTCACTACTATCTGTGAAGATGTGGGTTCAATCCCTGGCCTCACTCAGTGAGTTAAAGATCTGGCATTGCTGTGAGCTATGGTATAGATTGTAGACACGGCTCGGATTCCTAGTGTCTCTGGCTGTGGCTAGCAGCTATAGCTCCGATTTGACCCCTGGCCTGGGAACTTCCATATGCTGCAAGTGCAGCCCCTAAAAGGGGGGGGGGGGCAAAAACATAAAATCCAAATCACTGCCATAATTTCCAAGGTCTTGTGAGGTCTAGCTCCTTTTTATCATCTTGTTTTTGCTCCATGCACTCTGCTGGAGCCAACCTGGGTGCCTTTTAGGTTCTCCAGTGCAGCAGGCTCTCTGGGACACCTTACAAATGAGAGTTAATGATTCAGGGAGCTTGGACTCCCCTTCTTCAGTGTTGTTTTGTAAAATTATCTAACGGAAAGTGCCACAGTAACACCCCTGATGGGCTTCTATTAGTTTGGTAGTAGTACTCTGCTTTTGAGCATCAGAAAAAGGTGTGTTCTTCTTGGTATTTCCATGGTCCTTGAAGGGGTCTCAAGTTGAAAAATTGACAGTCATTATCATAAGTGCATCCTTGATATTACAGACATATCTTGTCAGAATCCATTAGACTGTGCCCTCTTTGAGAGCAAGGATAGTGCCTCCTGGGTGGTTAGTGATTAATCAATTGATGGAAAGGAAAGAGGTAATCTTTTTTTATACCTAATAAAAATGCAAACTCTCTTTGTGCTTATCCTCCACAGGGTTTAGGGGCTCAGGAGCAAGGAGCCACAGATCATATCAAAGTTCAAGTTAAAAACAACCACCTGGGACTTGGAGCTACGATCAATAATGAAGTGAGCAACAGTGTGTTTGCTGGGGTTTTCCTTGTGTAATTGTAACTCTGGTCAATATAAAAATTTAATCCATTCACATTGATTGATTGGTTCAAGTGTGTATCATCCATGTTTTGGGTAACTAGCGAGCCACCCTACTGTACCGTTGTGTTGCCCTAGGGGATTCTTTACTTTCTTGTGCCTAAGAGGTCCAAAGTAGTTTTATTGCTAAACTTTGGATATATTCTTTTTAAAGATATATTCATTTCAGGACAGAAGGGAATTTTCACCTTAACCTGTATTGTAATATTAGCTTATATTATTAAAATCAGCTTAAATTATTAAGTTATTATATTATTAAATTCCTTTCAGAAATACTGCAAGAAAGTGGTCTTTTCCTGCCCTGTTTTCTGTTGCTGACTGTTGGTTTATAGCAGTAGAATTTATTCACATTTCTTCTTAAACACTAACACTTTGAAAACGTGACATTGTAATTAAAAGTTCCATCGCTTAGAGTTCCCATAGTGGCTCAGTGGGTTAAGGACTCCACATTGTCTCTGTGAGGATGTAGGTTTGATTCCTGGCCTCGCTCAGTGGGTTAAGGATCCTGTGTTGCTACAAGCAATCTGAGGTGTAGGAGAAAGATGTGCTCGGATCTTGTGTGGCTCTGGCTGTGGTGTAGGCCTCAACTGCAGCTCCGATTCAACCCCTAGTCCAGGAACTTCCATATACCGTAGGTTTGGCCATTAAAAAAAAAAGTTCATGGCATACCATGCCTTTCATTTTCAGCACCTTTGTTCACTTAAGAAAATATCTAGGCTGAAAGCAGTTAATAAAATCTGGTAGAAAATCTGGAAAATTACTTTAGGTAAACTGAATTAGTTTGCTTAGTTCAGTAGCTCTGAGTAGTAGACTGGGGCAGCTATAATTGTTTGGGCTAATGGCTAAGATCTTAAGTCAGTATAGAAAGAGTTTATATATTTGTCCAGTTGTCATCTTGTACACCTAAAACTAATACAGTGTTATAGGTCAGTTATACCTCAGTAGAACTGAACCAAAGGGGAAAAATGCTATAATTTTCTGATAACAAAATCCAAGACCATTGCTCCAGAATGTTTGGAATGTCACACACTTAGGAGATGGAATGTTTAGCATTATCTTATGTATTTTCTTCAATTAATAAACACACTCTGCACAATTTTTTAGGAAAGAGTTTGTATAAGGTTGATTTTGAAGATAGTTGTGAGAGGTGAATATACACATGCACTTAATTTTTTAGGGGAAGCATCATCCCACAAATTTCTTTAATCTGCCCTTACCTTAAGCATTCTTTAATAAACACATATGAATGGCCATTGATTAACATTTGTGGCTTAAGGGCTCCCGGGAGTAACATCCCCACAGGCCTTGTTTACTATAGGGAGGCTACCTACAGCCAGGTGGACATTAATCCCTAATCCCCTGTAACTCTGTTTACTGGGAAAAAAAGGACAAAGAAACTCTGAGACTTATGGGACATTTCCACCCCTAAGACCCTATTGGACAAGGACTGATATAGGTAATTGAACAAGGCCAATGGGAGAAAACCACATCTTTCTGGATCCCACATTGGTCCCCCCTCACCCATCTTTAAGGGATAAAAATTCTCTATAGGACAATAGAGAAAGGGGACTCTTCTCCCCCTCCTATTAACAACCCTGGGAGCTATCTGTTTTTCTTTAATAAAAACTTTGCTTGCTTAAAAAAAAAAAAGAAACACATATGAGGCCAATTCCTAAAATGAAACCCTGCTTTCCACAGGTTTATATTGTTTTGGAGATGTTCATTCTCTTTTATCCAGATTCTCTTTGTTTATAGTGAACTTATTACCTGACAACTTTATAAACAGGTGCAGGTTGACCAGGGGGCTTAGAGTCTGAACTCTTCTCTTCCCCAGGGGTGTTTTCTAAAACTTGGGCAGATGCAAGCACATCAAATTGAGCAAAATATTTTAAGCTCAAATGAGCAAAGAAGAGAGCCCTCACATCTATCACTGTTATTTCCCTTTGCCCTACATAATTTTCCCTTTGCGAGAAGAAAAATCACTTTATTTTGCTTCATTTTAATATTTAGGACACAGGTTGCCTGTTGTTTATTTGACCATAAATTGACTTGATAAGTTATATACTTAAGCAAGGCTTAAGCTTCTAAGGTGCCCATTTTTAACAATGAGATAGATAAATTGCATTTCAAATTTATACTGTTTCCTCTTCGTTCAAATTTATAAAATAATATTTTGGTGAAACATTTAAAAATTCACATTAAGTACTAGATTCCCTTGATTCCGCTATATAGCTTATCTTAGTGTAGATAAACTACAGGCTTGCCTCTGATTGTTTTTGGTTGTTTTTTTTTTTGGAATTTTCAGGACAACTGGATTGCTCATCAAGATGATTTTAACCAGCTTCTGGCTGCACTGAACACTTGCCATGGGCAGGAAACAGCAGGTAGGGAAATCTTTGCTTTTTATGCATTAGATTTATAGAATACATAATCTCAATTTAAAAGATTTTTATCAACTCTTTTTACTGTAAATATCATATGTGTGAAAATTAGTTGACTGAAGCTCTTACAGATCGTCGCTTCTGTTTACGTTTCAGTGGTACTCTTATTGAATTAACCTTAGTCATCAGCAAACACTTTTTTTCCCCATTAAGGGTTTGAGAACAACAAGATCATCTCCTATTTGCGTCTCTCTCTTGTGACTCCTGTATCCCAGCCTTATGATGCTCGGGGTCCTGTAGTTCAGCCCCTGGCCCTTGTTTTCATCTGTACTAACTCTTATTGTGCCATCCAGTCTCGTGGGGGGATGTGTGGTGACAACTGCCAGCTTCTCTCTGCTGCTTCACTCTCTCCCCTGAGCTCCAGACTTGTATTGACCCCCCTACTCAATGTCTTCATTCAGGGTGTCATCGACTTCTGGAACTTAACAGGTCCACACTCCAATTCTGCACCCTCCACCCCACAAACTGTCTGACCCTCATGCCCCACAACCTGTTTTACCCACTGTTCTTCCCATTTCCATTGATGTCAACTTCATCCTTCTAGTTCTTCCAGCCAGAGAATTGTGTCCACTAGGAAATTTTTTTTGTTGGTTCCACCTTCAAAATATATTCCAACCGTACTGCTTCCTGTCACCCGCTCTGTAACCAGTATGATCTGGGCAGCTGTTGTTTCTGGTCTGGATTATTATTATTATTTTTTTGTTTTGTTTTTAAATTTTTTTTGTCTTTTTGCCTTTACTGGGGCCGCTCCTGCAGCATATGGAAGTTCCCAGGCTAGGGATGTAATCGGAACTGCAGCTGCCGGCCTGCACCACAGCCACAGCAATGCAGGATCCGAACCTCACCTGTGACCTACACCACAGCTCATGGCAACGCCAGATCCTTAACCCACTGAGCAAGGGCAGGGACTGAACCCGCAACCTCATGGTTCCTAGTCGGATGTGTTAACCACTGAGCCACGACAGGAACTCCCTCTGGTCTGGATTATTGTGAGAGCCTCTTGAGCCAATGTTCTCAGCCATGGCACTGCTGATGTTTGGGGTTAGGTAATTCTTTTTAGCTGTGAGGCCTGTCCTGTGCATTTTAGGATGATTAGCAGTATCCCTGACCTCTGCCCACTAGATGCCACTAGCACCCCCCTCCTAGTTGTGGCAGCAGATACTGCCGAGTGTGCCCTGGGGAGATTTCCCCTGACTGGGAGCTGCTGCTCTAAATCGATCTCTCTCCATCCACCGTAGACTCCTTCAGTGTGCTCTCGGCCTGGTAGCCAGAGTGGTTCTTCTGACCTGTGGATCTGTTTGCACTGTTCCTGCTCATGACTCCCCGTTGGTTCTTCTTTTTTGTTCAGGATAAAAGCTGAAGCCCCTGCAGTGGACTTGCAGCCTCGTGATCTGGACCCTTTCCCCTTCTGACTTCATCTCTTATCCTTCCCCCGACCCCTCTTCTTACCACACTGACAACACTGACTCCTGTGTATGCAGAATGCAGGTGTGAAAGAGGAAAAGATGGAGAATACGAAAGAGAAGTTTAGATGGAGGATAAAGGGAGATCTAGTATCTAGCAGGTCAGTAGCGCAAAGAAGAGAAAGAATAGAGTAGCTGCAGTATTTAAGGAGATAAGAGCTGAGGACTATCTAAAACTGGTGATAAAGCAAGTCCACAGAATTAGAAAATTGACTGTGACTCCATGCAGATTATATTAAAAATTTTCACTTGCAGGAGTTCCCGTCGTGGCGCAGTGGTTAACGAATCCGACTAGGAACCATGAGGTTGCGGGTTCGGTCCCTGCCCTTGGTCAGTGGGTTAACGATCCGGCGTTGCCGTGAGCTGTGGTGTAGGTTGCAGATGCGGCTCGGATCCCGCGTTGCTGTGTCTCTGGTGTAGGCCGGTGGCTACAGCTCCGATTCAACCCCTAGCCTGGGAACCTCCATATGCCGCGGGAGCGGCCCAAGAAATAGCAACAACAACAACAACAAAAAAAAAAGACAAAAAAAAAAAAAAAATTTTTCACTTGCAGATGTAATAACTGTGTGACAATATGCCATCAGAGCAGACCATCCTGAACATGAGAGAGAGAGAGAATTCTTAACGCAGTCAGAGAAAATATAATTATTATATTCTTTGCTTTTGCAAAGAAACAGCAGTTATAAACATAAGCAGAGTTATTAACAATGGGAGGTGAAAGATATTGGAATTATATATTGAGGCAGATATAACTGACAGACTAGACTTTTACATTCAGCAAATATATCTTTCAAGGATAAAATTTCAGGCAAAAAGTTTACCACCAGTAGACCCTAAACAAAGGAAATTTTCAAGGGTGTACTTCTGTTAGAAGGAAAGAATACTTAAAAGATTATCTGCAGGATCCCAGGTGTCCACCAACAATAGAATGGAAAAGTAAACCCCCATGTCTGTAAATGCAAAGAAATGAAGAATAAAGTGTAGTTACTTGTGAGAGTATAGAGCAAGGGTCAGCAGGCTTTTTCCACAAAGGGCCAGATAGAAATACTTTGCAGATCATAGCATCTCTGTCAGAACTATTCAACTTGGCTGTTAGGATGTGAAAGCAACAAGAGACAACTATATAGACAAGTGGATGTGTCTGTGTTCCCATAGAATTTTATTTGCAAAAGCAGGTGGTGGGCTGGATTTGGCCCACAGGCTGTAATTTGCTTCTGGTATAAAAAAGTCTCATTAATTTAATGTTGACTGGAGTGGGACATGTAACATGTAAGATGACTCCACTTAACACAGACCTTCAGAGAGCAGGCAAAAATCTGATATTAGGTACCATACTTGGGTGGTAAATTTTTAAAACACAAGGACCTGAGTACTGTATAGTGAAAATCACAATAGTGATTACTTTGGGGAGATGGAGGGCTCTGGGTAGAGAAGGGGCTCCTGGAAACTCCTGGGATGACATTCATGTTCTGTTTCATGACCTAGTTGGCATTACACAGGTACATTGCGTACTAGGCACTATCTGTGGCTGCTGCCCAGTCCCCCGCTTCTCTCCGAAATGGTTAAAACCAAAATGAAAAGTGAAGGGAAGGGTGGTTACCCTCCAAATCAGGCTAATGGTTACTGTTAGTACAGTGGCTTTCAACCAGGGGGATTTTTGCCCCACAAGGCTATTCTGCAATATCTGTAGACATTTGGTGATCACAGCTGGGGGTGTTAACTGACATCTTGTGTGCAGAGGCCAGAGATGCAGCGAAACACCCTACAAGGCACAGCACAGCTATGCCTCTGCCCCTTGCCCCAGATGCAGTAGTTCAGAAATGGAGAAACCCTGTTGCAGGAGGAAGGGGCACAGGGGTCCTGGATGCTTTTAGATACAGGCAATGTTGTGTTTTCTAATCCAAGAGGTGGTTACAGGGAGTTTGCTTCATAAGTCATTGTATAGACTTCAAGTACTCCTGTGTATGGTAATATCTGTCATAATAAGAGATTTCTAAAAATTGCATGGGTTCTAGTGGTCTTGAGGTAAAACATGATAAGTGTAGTTTGTCATGTTAAACCTGAAATGAAGGTAAAGTGCAGCAGGTATAGCAACTTGGGTGTCAGGAATCACCCAATCACTTCTACCTTAATGATTATCTGGGGTATTGTATAAATGGCACTCACTTTTCCTAAACGAGTTCAGTGATGTGATTAAGCTTTCAGACTTGAGGTGGCCTTTGCTGTGGCCACAGTTATTGAGGCAGAAGCTTTTGAGTCTGGTCTCTTTTCCTTAGAGGCATCCACAGTTCATTCTTGAGCAGGGAAAATTCTCAGTTTGTTTGGTATCATAACTTTCTCGTTTGATGTACTGAGTCAGAAAAATGCATTGTAACTTTTCAGCGAATAGGGATACCTAGGAATTATCAACTCTGAGATTCCATAAAGGAAGGAATTGTGAGAATCATTGTTGAAGTTATGGAAAAGGAAGAGCAGGTTTTTGAGATTTGACAGTGAGAGCTGGAAAGTTACTTTTTTTCCCAATTTGATGGTATCATGATTGCTGTTTCCTAACTGGGAAATGCTGTTGGAGTAGCTTTGAAAACTGGTTTAGGACGGGCCCGCTTAGTGTTGACACCCAGATTGAGCACACTCACTGTGGCTGGGCCTTCTCCTTCTTGTTGGGTTTCTAGAAGCATGGTGGTCAGTGAAGTGTTGAAAGTGACTCACGGAAGCCTGTGTTATTTGTCAGGAAGGAAGGTGGTGAGTGCAAAACAGATTCCAAGTGGTGGAATCTGTCCTTTGCAGCCCTGTCCTTGGGTTCCCCTACACAGGCTGTGGTCTCTGTACGTAAGAAAGGAGCATCAGGAGTTCCCTTCGTGGCGCAGTGGTTAACGAATCCGACTAGGAACCATGAGGTTGCGGGTTCAGTCCCTGCCCTTGCTCAGTGGGTTAACGATCTGGCGTTGCCGTGAGCTGTGGTGTAGGTTGCAGATGCGGCTCGGATCCCGCGTTGCTGTGTCTCTGGCGTAGGCCGGTGGCTACAGCTCCGATTGGACCCCTAGCCTGGGAACCTCCATATGCTACAGGAGCGACCCAAGAAATAGCAAAAAACAAACAAACAAAAAAAAACAAACAAAAAGAAAAGGAGCATCATTGACAGCTAGTTACTAATCTATAGGTTAAGTTCCACCTTAAGACCAGTAGAGGGTGCTAGTAGCCTTGTGATATGAATGATGTCCTTGGCTGCTCTGCCCCCCCCCCCCCCCCCCCGGCTCATGTTTATATTTCTTTATGATGTAACTAAAGGGAATTTCAGTCTCTTTTCTACCATATATGATCTCTTTTTGCTACCTGAACTTGACAGGTAGATAAAGATGAGAGAATACAGACAGCTAGTTATAATACTTAGACTCTTACCCCAGATCTACTTGCTCTGATATTTCAGGCAACGGACTACTTTCTGGGTCACATTTTCCTCTTTTGTCAAAGGAATAACCACCTGAGTTTATTCCTAAATGATTTGCTTTTGTTGTTTTTGCCCTTGAAGGCGAGCCTTCAGTGAAATCTGGTGTTTGAGGCAGTGACTCAGTGCCAGCTCTGTGCCTTCACACTCTGCCTGATTATCATATCTGATCTGTTTTTTTTGTTTGTTTATCATTAATTGTCTTACCTTTATTCACTTTTTCAAAGAACTTTTTATTTGATTTTTTGACTGCATCCGTAGCATATGAAAGTTCCCAGGCAGGTATTGAACCCATGGCACAGCAGTGACCTAAGTGGATGCAGTGACAATGCCAGATCCTTAATCTGCTGCACCACAAGGGAAGTCCAGATTTTTAAATTTTGGATCAATTTTAGGCTTACAGGAAATTGTAGAAATAGTAGTAGAAAGAGTCCTGAGTACCATTTACCCGGTTTCCCCCAGTGGCGATATCTAATATAGTTGTAGCATGATATCAAAACCAGGAAGTTGACACTAATGTTGACTGCTAACTAGATCACAGATCCTTATTCAGTTTCACCATTTTTTTTTTTTTTTTTAATCCTTCATGCATTCCTCTGTGTGTGTGGTTCTGTGCAGTTTTATTAGGGGTATGGTTTCATGTAGCCACCACCAAAATTGATACAGAATTACTTTATCACCAGGCAAGAGCTGCCTCATGTTGCCTCTTTGTATTTATACCACTTTCTACCCCTCCAACCTCCTAACCCTGCTTTCATCTTTGTCCTCCAAAACCCTTCATTTCTTCTCCATCCCTGTAGTTTTGTCATTTGGGGAATGTTATGGTCTGAGTGGATGATGCAGTGTGTAGATTGGCTTTTTTCACTTAAGCATGACACCCTTGAAGTCCCTCCAGCTTGTGGCACAGTATCAATAGCTTCTTCCACTTTAATGCGGAGTAGGTTCCAGTATCTGCGCAGCCATTCACCCACTGAAGGAATTTGGGGTTATTTCCAGTATTTTACTATCACAATTAAGGCTGTTGTGAACATTCATGTGAAAGTTTTTGTGTGAACCCAAGTTTTCATAGTTTTCATTTTTCTTCCTCCAGGATGTTATAAACTTCTAGAGAATAGCCTTGCCTGATCCACAGAACACAGTTTAAGAATATTTCTATCATTTGATTAGAATTCCATAAGCGATAGTGTTCCTAAAGATTTTGTTTAAATAAGACTATGTCACTGCAAGAGAATGAAAATGGGATGCCAAGAGTTTAACATAATGCTTTTTATCTTTTTTTTCAAAGACTCCTCAGACAACAAGGAAAAGAAATCTTTCAGCCTTGAAGAGAAGTCCAAAATCTCCAAAAACCGTGTTCATTATATGAAATTCACAAAAGGTAAAATTAAGCATTTGTTTGTTTGAAATGTGTTCACACTGGGTTTCTTAAAGCATTTTTAGCTCTTCGGAGTTCCCATCATGGCTTAGTGGAAATGAAGTATCCATGAGGATGTAGGTTCGATCCCTGGCCTTGCCCTGTGGGTTAAGGATGCTTCATTGCAGTGAGCTGTGGTGCAGGTCAAAGATGTGGCTCAGATCCTGTGTTGCTGTGGCCATGGTATATACCAGCAACTACAGCTCCAGTTCAACCTCTAGTCTGCGAACCTACATGTTTTAGGTACAAAATAGGGAAGGATGAACTGCTAACTAGATTGATCCAGAGTGGCGCTGGGTTGACTGGGTCAGTCCAGAGTGGTCCTGGGGTGACTGGCACACAAGTTGCCATGAGAAGTGCAGATGGAGATTGATCTGCTCTGAGACAGACCCTAGATTCAGCTTCAGGCCCACGTGTAAGTCCTTTGGCAAAGTTGAATGCAGATGTTAATTGACTGTATAGAAGAGTGAAGAGACTTTATATGGCTAAAGCAGAAAATAATTTAAATTTATTGCTCAGCGTTTTTAGTTACATTTTCCTGTTTTTCAGAGCTTAATGTTGGTATTGAATAGCTCCTAAAAAAAAAAGTGCCAATGTAGAGAATTATGCTCTATATTGAGATAGCCAGTGTGAGATATCTCCCTCCTGAGTTAACTCTCATATTATTCCATAGTGTTTGTCCACTTCCTGTAGTGTTAACTAAGACATTCCATGGGCCTTGCAGATAGCGTTAGAAAACATGCCTTCCTTCTCCTCCACCTCCCCACTCCCTTCACAGCGCTGTCGGGGGGTGGAGGTGGGCAGGAATCAATGGTGGGTGCATTTGTCCTCTTTAACCACCAGGTGGCAGTCTTGCATTGGTAAGAAACCATTTAACTTGGACTGGTTAACTCCCCAGATGTTTTCCTGTAGAACAATGTTACACAGTAAGGGTGCTCTCCAGGCACAAAACCCAATTTGTTACATTATATACTTAAAAGTGTAAGTATGGTGATAATTATGTTATCTAGTTACCATCTGATGCTTCATCTTTGGGAGAGTTGGTGTGTGTTTCTACCTCTATGAGTCAAGAACATTACATCTCTTTGCTCTAGTCTTGTTGCCATGATTGGGAATTCCTTGACTCCTGGATGCTGCTAATAGTAGTGGTAGCTGGAACTACCACTTCTCTAAACTGTTAATGGTGATTCTCATTTGGAGTCAGGATCCCAAAAGGTAGCCTAGGCTTGATTTGGGGAAGAGCTTATGGCACAGCTGAGGAGAGTTGAGAGCTGACTGGCTTGGGCTCACAAGGGGAGACTGGTGCTTCCCTTCCCCTCTCCCCACAATGCGTGTCAGCTCCTCTGCTTTCTCTCAGGAGAGAACCTTTGTGGTTTTCATAGCTTCTAGGCAGGGTTTCTCTCTAACCCTTACATGTTGCAGAACAGAAAACAGCCCTTGTTGGCCCCTTAGCCCTTTTCAGGAGAAGCTAAACCGTCACTTCATACCCAATTCCTTAAATATCCCTCCTTTTCATTAGTCCCTATAGAAAAAAAAAAACAAAAAAAACAGTGGAAGAGTGCCCTCTAATGTGTGGATGGTTTGGCAGCCTTTTGCGCTTTCACTTTTGCAAGTAGAATCTTCTCATTTTCTTTTAGTCGCTGACTACATGCATGACTTCATCTGAAGCTTTGTGGAAGCCGGGATAAACCTCTTTAATCTACTTTAATCTAATGGATGCCAGGAGTATCCTCTTTCTATTTCTGTTTATACCACCCCCTTGCCAGGTGATGTTATCAACTTGCTTGGTATATTGTGCCTTCATTTTCTCTCTTTTGCAGTGAGATTTGTTTGGAGTTCCCTGGTGGCATAGTGGGTTAGGGATCAAACCCGGTGGCTCGGGTTTGATCCCTGATCCCAGAATTTCTGCCTGCTGTAGACATGGCCAAAAAATAATAAATAAAAGATAAAATGAAGTTTGCTTTTTTTTAAGCCTTGCTTGGGGAGAAGGGGTGCATTGGTGTGCATGGAAGATAATTCAAGATATATTGTCACAAAGGTAGCAGGGGTGATTGAGTGAGAAAATAGAGGAAATGCAGATTGAGAATAAGCAGAAAAGATTGGAGGAGGCAGAAATGCAGGTAGTGAGGAAAATAATCACTTCCCATCCATCTTAACAATCCACAGTGAAAGTTTATTTTAAAGTTTTTTCATCTACTAGAAGAAATCTTTCCTTGTAGAACAGCTGTCACTGGATATGAATGATAAATTCCCTGTTTCCTCCAAGGTGGACTATCTTAGGGCACAGGAAGCTGTGTTCTGGCTGTGACTCTCTCAAATCACTTAACCTCTTCCCTTCTTTCAGCCCCAGTGTCCTTTTCTGTAAAATGAAGAAAGATTTTTAAGTCATTCTTGAGTTCTAAAATAGGTTCTGTTTTAGAACTTAACAGAAAGGGTGCCAAATGTGGAAATTTTGGTTTGTTCAGCCTAATGGACAACAAGGGTTTTAGCTCATGAATATGCTGGTAATTATTTAAAAACTCACTTATTTGATGATGATGATTCACTCATCAGATTGTAACTTCATTAGTGGTCCAGGAAGCTAAACCATGGGAAGATGGCATTTTACTTAACTTGGTGTGAAGAGTGAAGATAAAAGTTTCACTTCAGCAGTTCCCATCATGGCTCAGCAGAAACAAATCTGACTAGTATCCATGAGGGTGTAGGTTCGACCCCTGGCCTTGATCAGTGGGTTAAGGATCCAGCAATGCCATGAGCTGTGGTGTAGGTTGCAGACACGGCTCAGATCTGACATTGCTGTGGCTGTGGTATAAGCTGACGTCTACAGCTCCGATTCTACCCCTAGCCTGGGAACCTCCATATGCCCTAAAAAGATGCAAAAAAAATTCACTTGGAGAGAATACAGTAGCAAATAGCATTGTAAAATTTGCTACTGCCTAAATACTGGCTCTAGCATTTTAGATCTGATACAGAATTATTCCTTTCTCTAATCCCAAGTTTATCATTTAAATTTGACATAATTTTTTTCACAATTTCAAAATGTTAGTTTCATCCATATTTGTTTAAATGGTGGTTTCTTTTTATTTGGAAAAATGTTTGGTGAGGTCGTATCTTCAGTGAAGGAAAAAAAGGGGAAATATCAATTTTTCCGAAGCCATTTTGGGGTTTTTAATGTTATACAGTGAGAAGTTGTCGAGAGAGCATTGCTTTTTCCCCTCAGTCGTGCAGCAGTGGAAGGTTGTATAGACTGTACTTGGGCAGCTTCATTGTGATTACTTATCAGACTTCTTATTCCGGTGACGATTTGTGATATTTTGTTTCTTAAAAAAAGGAAACTACACTCACAGCCTGTGTCCCTGTCGTTGGCCCTAGAGTCTAGACCAGACTAGTGTTCCTGGCCTGGCAGACTCCCCACAGTCATTCATTCTCTGCTGGCCATGGGTGTTTCCTCTTCTGGTTCTGGCTCTTTTGACATTTAAATGTAAATAAAGTAGCACCTTCGCAAGCTTGTAAAAAATCCCAACTGTCTTATTATTGGTTATGAGGGTCTCATTTCACCCTCTATTCTGATTCTTTCAGGTTTCCTGGTTTATTCACATCATTAACCTTTCCATGGAGTTGATATAATCTTCCATCCTCGGCTTATTATCTGTCTGATGTGTTTTCATTTAAAAAAGATTAAAATAGAATATTTTTTAATCCTTCTTGATTGGAGAATGCAAAAAAATTTGTAAGTAAGCGACGCTACCTACAGAAACTGTCAGTGTTTTTTCTTTAACAAACATATTTCTCAAACCTGCATTTCCTTACCCTTGCCCTTTTACTCTGCATAGAAAAACTTGGGTTTTTTGAACCCTGGTTATAATACAGTGCTCTAATATAGTTTCCACCTTACGGCATGTTCAGCTCTATCTCACTTTTGCCCTTGAAACTAAAAGGCTCCAAATCTCCATGATTTCAAAGTTCTTAGGTTTATTTTTTATGGTTTTATTTGCTACCCATGTGGGCTGTGTGTGTGGCTACAGCGGTCATGTTCCTTTCTCCCGGTTTGCTGCTCTGGTAGACAGGAACACTTGATAGTCCTCATTATTAGAAAAACAGCCAAAATAATCATAAATGAAGTGCTGTTCTCTGAAAGTATCGGATCATCCTTTCATGGACTTTGTTATATCAGCTGGGCTACTGGCATCCTTTTTTTTTTTTTTTTTTGGTTCTTAAAATGTTATGGCTAATTGAAGAATTGAAGACTGGTAGGTTGATAAACCAAATCCAGGCAAATAACATGTATTTCCTGTTCTCTTCAATTTTTTTGATTGTCATTTTCTCTAAGAGACAAGTTTATCAACAGTATTTGCTGTGATTTGACCATCATTCAGAACTGAAGTCAGTGACTTTCAAACTCATTATGTATATTTATTGAAAAGGGGCTGTAATTCTATAACACTTAGAAATTAGCCAGGACCATTACCTAATAACTGTTTCAGTATCGCTTCCATCTTCACATTTTTATCTACCTTTAAGTTCCTTTCCATTGGTCTCTGACTCTTAATTCTTCTCTGTGTTTTGTTTTCCAGATCAAATCCAGAGCAAGGCCTGTAACAATCCTGGTTTCTACATTTACTTAAGTGAACTTTGCTAAAGGATAAAATTTCTGACACAAGAACCCATCACCAAAACTTTAGAAACACTTGCACCTTCCTTGGTACATTCTCCAACAGTTTGGCCGCTTTCCCTTTGATTTTTAGATTTGTTTTTAATCTCTACGCATTCATGTTTTGACGTCCTGTTTTAGAATCATCTTGCATGTATCCTCCCCTAATCCCACCAACATTCTTTTCAGTTCACTTGCTATAAAAGAGATCTTAATTTGGTTCCTTTTAGGGTATCTTTTCCATTCCAGAAGCTAGCTTATGGAGGGGTGGCTGCTACATGTTTTGAACTCCGTACAACTCCTTTTTCTGAACTAGATACTGCCTTGCAGTGAGGGTTGGGTTATGCCGATGACAGAACTCAGAATAGATCGCTAAACTTCCTGGGGTGGTCCACTTCCTCCCACTGTGGCCAGTTTTATTCCCTGCTTTTCTGGCTCATTTTCTGAGTTCCTATCTGGGATCTGCTTTATTTTGTTCTTGAGTAGGTTTCCTTGGGGGCCTTCTTTCTGGGTCCTACTTTATAACCAGCTAGGACTGGGCAGCTTCATTGCAGCCCAGGAAGAGAGGTGAGAGCAGTGCGAAGGCGCCCAGGCATGGGCACTCCTGGCAGGAACCGGTCTCGCTAGACCCATGAAATCTGGTCTGCAGCCTAGGAAACTGGTTTTGGCACCTGGTTTTGCGTTAAATCGGAGAATGTTTGTTTTTTTTTTTAATTTCATGGACTCACTGAGCAGTATCATATTTGCATGCCCCAGTGATAGTCAGTGAGGTCAGTGAACTAGAACACTCTGGGTCATGGCATTACTTTCCCAAGTCAGTTTGTTGCAGGAAGCCAAGAAGACAAGTGAGTCTGTGCAGTGGAACTCAGGCTTCCAGCTTAAAACAAAAATGCCTGCATCTGACCCAGCACCTCACTCCCCCAGAACCTCAAGACTTTGTATGTAGTGGTTCCATTTTAAAACGCATTTACAATGAAGTTGACAAATGGGAGTAGATTTGGTCCACTACTCACAGTGTATTATTGGTAGAAGTGGAAATTCCAAAGAACTGAATTTTAAATTAGTTGGTTTGTGGGTTTGAAATGAAGTTAAAGAGTTTAGTGTTTTTCATAAAATCATGGATCCTTTGGACACCACCTTTGCCAGAAGCTGTTTAATTTCCTGCTCTTATTAGGTATCCTTTTTATTTTAAAATGGTATCACTATAGCATAAGCAAAATTAAAAAAAAATCTGAAATCTTTTCACCGTAATACAGTTTTGTTTGTATTTATTTAAATTTTTTTCATTCATTCAATTAATGTTGAGTTTCTATGTGTTATATACAATATATTCTCATTCATGGTGCATGTGAAGTTTTGGAGCTATCTATCTTAGCATTTTTTTTTTTTATTCTGCATTTTATAATCCTAAGTAAGCAGCTCATGTCTCCTTGAACTAAATGAGAGCTGTTTTAGAAACGGTGAACCCAGAGACCCAGAAAGCATCCCTTGAGGGCATACCAGGAGTAGAGCTAGCTTTAGAATTTAGTTTTCCTATTGATCTAAATGATCTAGGTTTTTCCTGCCATTAAGAGAAAGTCAGTGGTTCTGGTTCACTTATGTGATTTTAAAATTTAATTATATTTATTAATTAAACGGTTATAATCTGTGAAGAGGAAACAGAAAGTCAGTAGTTTTCAAAATTGTTTCTTTGTTTTCCAAAACCCATCTTGCTTTCAGGAGTCTCCTATTTGTCCTCCTTACTTGGGAAAGAAAGTCTTACTGACAAGCATCTTGTTGTTCTTCTAGGGAAGGATCTCTCATCTCGGAGCAAAACAGATCTTGACTGCATTTTTGGAAAAAGGCAGAAGAAGAAGACTCCTGAGGTATGAAGCCCCATGCAATTGATATGTGGTATTTCAAAGCTGATTTTCAACACTGTGTTGAACTATATATATTTATTATTAACAGTACTTTCCAGACTTATACCAAAAAACCTTTTGCAGGCTTCATGCAAGGGCTAGGTGTGATCCGTTTAATACTGGTACTTGATGGATGATCTGTATTATAAGGAAACAGAGTGTGTGTTATCTGGGTTTTTTCTCCTGGTGTGAGGACTGGCCTAAACTCCAGGAAGGATGCCTGTAACTGATAGATGCAAAGGGCTGTGCCTGTCCCATCAGCACGGCTGGAAATGTTTAGGGAGGAAGAATATCAGACGTGCACTCTAGTCCTGGGCCCTTCCGCCTTAAAAGCACTTTGAGGTAGTGTTGACTCGGCATGGAGGATCTGGCAGGAATTTAGATGTTACGTTTCCGCCACTGTGGAGTATTGTTTATTTCCAAACTAGAAGATTAAGAATAGAGTGCCTCAGCTACCCCCTAAAGGGATAGATCCATCATTCATAATCCTGACTATTAAGCTGGGCTATGTGATACAGCACAAAGGTTTTTGTGCCATTTCCAGCTGTAAGAGATAACCTTGGATGTCAAAATACTTGAATTTTTGAAATTAGTATTTCTGGAGATAGTGCAATACAATTATTTTAAATTGGTCTTATCTACAAAAATCTGGTTGCAACAACTGTAACTCGGCTAATTTGATGTGTCAGGCTTATGTTCCTTTATTGGTTCCTCATCAAGGCCCTGATGACTGTAGAGCAAAATAGACCTGTTCCATTTATTTCTGACATTCCTCCAGACTTGACAGAGAATTTTCCAGGATGGTAGCTATTTGTTACTTAATATTATTTTCAAAGACTGGAGAATTACCATTTATTGGAAATTTGGTGATTTCCTTTGTAGGTTGGGACTAGGCTCCTAGTCCTTTATCACTTTTCTGCCCCCACATGTTTAGCAGCAAGGACAGAGGGAACAGGCCTAGAAAGGGACTCTGGGCCCCAAGGCCTCCTGAGCGCTGGTATCTGTGGGTCTCTGCTGACTCATGGCAGAGGTAGGTGGGTCCCAGGAAGGAGGTGTCCTGATGTCAGACCCCAGTGGAGGCTTCACTCCCAAAAGACTGTTGGCAAGAGCCAGGGTTATCAGACAACCCTGCTTCTGTCACAACTCTGCCCCTCGGTGGTTGCTCTGTGACACAGATCAGGCCCCTGCCTTGTTCACCAGGAACTTCACATCTGACTTACCTCCATCTTCTCGAACCCCTCTCCTCCGACCATCCTCAGTAAACTCAGGATCCTTGGGGATCCTCTCTTGGCCCTGATCTGCCTAAAACCAAACCTGGCCACCCCCTGCGCCCCCACCTCAGCCCCACATCCCTCCCTGGATGCCTGACGATGACCTTTCTGTCCAGCTCTCTCTGACTTGCTTTCCCACTGCACTGGCTTTTCTAAATTCTTGCCTTTTTTGGTCTCCCTACTGCCAGTCTCCATTGCCTGCAACCCCTGTCTTTTCCAGCACCCTCCTAGAAATCATACAATTGACAGATCAGGAAAGAAAATATTATTTATGGGCTTTTGGTAGAACTTTAAAAGGATATATGTAGTAAGCACAGGAAAGCTTTTCGTTGTGGGAGATTAGAGATTTCTAATCTGCTGGCCAACATCTCTTTGGGGTCTTTCTGGTGTTAGATGCCATGAGGTTTCTCAACACTCTGTGGCATTACCTGACTTTTTTGGTGGTGTAGTCACTTGTGATCACGTTAAAGTAAGCCATTCCCTTGTGTTTGAGGAGTTCCAGAAACAGTTCCCTAGTGGTAACCGAGGAAAAATCTGTCTTGGTACACTTGGTGTGGAGAAGACCAATCTTGATGTAATTATGTGTTTTATGCAAGAATTATATCCAGGCATATCTCTTGCTCTGATGATGCATTTAAGATCCTGCTTGTCAGTGACGCTGCATTCTCTCAGGGAGCAGCTCCTGCTTGAGGGCCGTTCTTCCCAAAAATGGTTGCACTTGAGTGGCCTCAGGAGCTTTAAAAAAAATGCTGTTGTCAGGATCTCACTCCAGGTCAGCGAAATCCAAAGTTTGGATTAGGGTCTGGGCATCAGTATTAGAAGAGAGAGAATTTTTTTTTTTTTTTAATTAAAAGGGGGGAAAAAAGCCTACCCAGATGATTCAGGTGTTTATTCTGTGTGTAATGAGGAGTAAGGATTGGGGAGTGTCCATCATGGCACAGCGGAAACGAATCCATCTAGGAACCATGAGGTCGAAGGTTCAATCCCTGGCCTCTCTCAGTGGGTTAAGGATCTGGCGTTGCCATGAGCTGTGGTGTGGGTCGCAGACACGGCTTGGATCCTGCATTGCTGTGGCTGTGGTGGTAGGCTGGCAGCTGTAGCTCCAATTAGACCCTTAGGCTGAGACCCTCCATATGCCTCAGGTGCAGCCCTAAAAAGCAAAAAAAAAAAAAAAAAAAAAAAAGGATTGAGAGTCACTAGCAGAAGTGCTGACAGATAACTTTGTAGGTAGAGCTTCTGGCCCTAGTGTCAGGAATGTTCCCTAGAGCAGGAGTTCTCAATCCTCATGTGTACACCTCTGGGATTTTGTTAAGCTGTGGGTTCTGTTTCATGAGGGTTGGATGGGGCCGGAGATTCTGCATTTCTGAGGGGCTCCCCGGACACTGCTGCTGCCGCTGGTCATGCTGTGCTACAGGTACCACAGTGAGCGTGTAGGGTGTCTGCAGTAGCTCACATTTCACACATACCTGCATGTGTCTATGAGATAGTGTGTATTTAAATGTAAGCACATTTTTAGACACCAAATCAAGTCTGTAAAGCAGTCACTTTTAAATTTATCTTTTATACACATATGGATTTTCACCTATTGAGTTTGCTTTTATTGAGGCACACCTGCACCTTCCTTGTTGCTAAGTAAACTGTTGCTAAGAAACCTTACATATTAGTTACAACAGCCCTTATAGCCAAGGCAGAAGTCCTTTGATCAGATGTGTTTGAAAATACAACTTCTTTTGGCTCCTGTATTCAGTTGGAAGGAATATTGCTTTGTTTTACTCTCTTGACCCCATAGCAACATTGGCCTCAAGTTATATTTGGCATTGCCAAGGCCAAGGTGTGCAGCTGGAGGTCAGATTCGGAAGAGTCCCAGAAACCGTAGCAGTTTGAAATGTTAAAGCACTAGTACCTCACTGGGTGCTGGATAGGTACAGATACTGAGCTTGTTTTTGTGTCTAGATTGAGAGAACCTTGGGTGGGTGCACACTGGGCTTGGGCTGCGTCGTACCTCTCAGCCCAACCTGCTGATTTCTCTAACCCCTGGCTGTTAGCATCTTGCAAACTATGGCTTTTTGAAGCATCTGTGTGCCAGGCACTGTGCTGGATGGACACTTAGGATGTTATCCGTTGAATCTTCAGAACTGTCCTGTGAAGTGGCATCATCTTCACCTTGTTAGCAGGGAGGAAACTGAAGATCAGGAAGGGTTGTAACCAGCCTCCAAAGTAGAGTAAATGGGCTTTAAATCCAGGTCCTTCTGAGTCCAAAGCCAGTGTTTTTAACCCTGTACCACACTGCTGCCAGTGTTAATTAACTTTGTTTTGCATTTTTTTTTAAATCTACATTTAAATGATTTAGTTGTAAGTTTTATTTGAGATTTTTGTCAGAGACATAAGTAGTTAAATACTTTATCATAACTTTGTCGATTCTCATTTTGCTAAAAATCAGAGATCAAATTTCAAAACTTCAGAGTTCCCATTGTGGCTCAGCGGGTTAAGAACCCAACTAGTAGCCATGGGGATGGGGGTCTGATCCCTGGCCTCGCTTAGCAGGTTAAGGATTCGGTGTTGCCGCAAGCTGTGATAGAGGTCACAGATGTGACTCCAAACCATTCTTGCTGTGGCTGTGGTGTAGGCCTCAGCTGCAGCTCTGATTTGACCCTTAGCCCAGGTACTTCCATATTGCACAGGTGCAGCCTTAAAAAGAAAAAAAAAAAATTCAAAACTTCACTACATTGCTTTCAGTCAGAATTGAACTGTAATGAACATCAGAAGTGCATTATCAAATGTCTGGGCCAGCTTTGGGAACATTTTCCTTTGTCATAGGCAAGCTGAATTAAGAACAAGCTAGCTGGAGTTCTTGGATCATAGGTGACGTGTTACCTGTATGTTTTCTGGCCTCTCAAATGAATTTAATGATCTAAATATATTTATATCTAAAAAACATGAGCACCCCGTGATTAATACCAGTCAGGAGGGTTATTTTTTGCTTTTTGTTTTCTTTAAGCTTTTTATTTTGAAATAATTATAGATTTCATGGGAAGTTGCAAAGCTAGTACAGAGGGATTACATCTTATGTAACTGTCCTACAAGGTGAAAACCTGGAAACTGACAGTGTGATCTGTGTATGTGGCTCTGGGCCACTTTGTCACGTTTGCAGATCCTGTAACCACTGTCTGAATTAAGATCCAAAGCTGTTCTCTCGCCATAGGCATCTCTCACACACAACCCCTATTAAAGTCACCCTCCCTTCACCAACACCTCTCACGCCAGCAGTCACTGCTGCTAATTGTCTGATTCAAAATAGAATAGCATGTATGTGGACTGTTTGATCTCTCACAGTCTGGTGCAGAGTCTGCTCATGTCGGTAATGATCAATACCCAGGTATTAAGGGCTGATTGTTTCCATGACCTGCCTCCTGCACTTATCTGTGCTAGATTTTATCTTCTATCTCATGGGTCTTTAGGAAATGCCTTGTAGAAATCAGATCATTTGGTGTTTCTGAAGTCCAAGGCTATCGGTTAAATCATTTACTTCAGTAATTTTGGAAGTATATCAGACTGCAAAGTGATTTCTTTTTTTTCTTTTATGTATTTTTTTAATTGTTTGCAAAGTGATTTATAAGTACCAGGTGTCATCATGATGTGACAGATTGGCATCTGTGTCAGGATAGGGGAGTTCCTTGGGCAGTATCTGGGTACACTCATGATGAGGTTGGTGAGCTCCTTTAATTGCATGCAGAATTTGTACATTCGCATGTGTGCATGTAAGTATAGATATTTAAAGTCCAGTGCTTTCATCTGATTTTCAAGGAAGTCTTTGAACCAAAAAGAAGCTTTAAATCCAGGACTATGCTTAAAAAAATTCCCTTCCCAATAGGAAAGAAAAAAGTCACTTAAATGAAAATTTTCTTTGTGAGGGTAGTAGGAATTACTTAGGTAAAAATAAATTCACATCAAAACAAACAATCCAAGATGTCTAGAATCCATTTATGAAATTTAAATTATACCTTCATCCTCTCTCTGACCTTTATACATTTACTGAAGAAATAAGTCCACTGTGTTTTTTTTTTACATGTGGACTCTCATCTGTCACATGACTGGGCAGGGATCTACCCTACCAGTCGGAAAAAGGTCAGTCTCTGACCAGCCAGTCAGAGAGAGGACTCGGGGTGTACTGGTTGTGGGTCCCCAGCATGTGGCTGATTCAGTGCTTGGCACACAGAGGGCTTCAGTAAATCGAAGTCTCACTGTACTTCTCTTTTTGAAAAATGGACTTGTTACTCATCTTAAAAATCTTGGTTTACACTGTATGGCATCAAGGTTGATGTTTGATATTTTTTCCCTTTGTGAATGTTTTAATTAGTAAATAATTCTCTCTTCTCTGAGAATAGGACATTTTCATCAGCTAATTTCCAATCCAGTGCCAGGCTTAATCCACTGGAGTACAAAGTAGAGTTTTGAGAAAGGATTATTGAATCAGTGTTTGCTTATGCCATTTTATGTGTTGAAAAATCAATCCCATTTGCCATAAATTGCATTTCACTCTGGACTAGTTTTCCACAGGCTTCTCATTGACTGTTTTGTTTTGTTTGGTTGGTTGTTTTTTGTCTTTTGTCCTTTTAGGGCCGCACGTGTGGCATATGGAGGTTCCCAGGCTAGGGGTCCAATCAGGGCTACAGCCAATGCCAGAGCCACAGCAACACCAGATCAGAGCTCACAGCAGCACCGGATCCTTAACCCACTGAGCGAGGCCAGGGATCAAACCCACAACCTCATGGTTCCTAGTCAGATTCGTTTCCGCTGTGCCATGACCGGAACTCCCTCATTGACTGTTTTTCATTGCATGGAAGTTAAAGCCTTCTTTTCTCTTCAGGGACCATACTCTGACTTTATCAGCTCTCAGTTTTCCCTCAAGCCCCAGAGGCTGCCTGGGGGCACTGTTCCCCGAGTGAAGCTGGCTACTCAGAACTACTTGCTCAAGTGATGAGAGATCATCACAGACTACCAGTTGCTCAGAAAACTTTTAATAAACCATTCTGCCATGGGAATGGTTGGATTTCTGTGTCTATCCTTTCCCCACAGTCTTCATACTATGTTAATGGGAAGACAGTCACTCTGGACTGGAGTGCACCTAAATTGGAGATGTATGCACTTTCTATGGAGACAAAGAAATGATCCAATATATTGAACTGAAATTACTGGGGCCCCTTGAGAATTGCAGTAGACACTGGTGCTGGCCAGTCCCTGTCAGGATTTAGAGGTGTGTGTGTCTTTTCTCATTTGGTTTGCAAGTTGGAGTTGGAGACACTGAAAAACAAATTCCATTAGTTCCTATCTGGTTGAACTTCCTGATACTACTACTTTTTTTTTTTTTTTTTTTTCTTTTCTCATTTTTTTCCCTCCCCTACCTTCCCAGTTTCCTTCCTCTATCCAGCTTGTTTCCTGATTCAGCCTTATCACTAGAGAAAATACTCCTAAACCATATCCAGGATTGAGAGTGTGTTACCAGCATTCCTACTCTGTTTCTCTAAACAACATGCTTCTGGCAGAGGCTTTTGGCAAAATAATTGTCAAGTTCTTCACCTGAGTAGCCCGATTGAATTAGAAATCTCGTGAATGTTTCTCATGCTCTCTCAGGATACCCAGCTAATGATCACTTTTCTTGCTTTCCACTGAGGAGGGGGGAAGCATGATTTATTTATTGTTTGTGTCCCTTTCTCATCACAGATCCCCTTTCTTTCCCATTTCTTGCTGATTGTCAAATCTGAACTTGTAAGCAGACTCTGTCTTTTAGTTGTTTGAATTCATGGGGGTATTTTGGACCATTCTTTCTTCTAGTTCAGTAAACAATGCTAAGTACCTCATAGGGAAGATCATTGGGAAGAGTCTCCCCCTTTAAAAATTTTCTTTTACTTGAAATGTCTTTGAATTGAAGGAACTTCCTCATTAGTTCTGAATTTTCATGTTAATGACCTGTATGTCTAAATTGGTGTGAATATTGAAAATGGCTTATAGGATATGGACTCTTAAATTTGAATTTCTCTGCTTCCTGCAGACCTCTGTCACTCTGGTTCCCCCTTCTCACCCCAGATCTCCCGTCAACCATTCAGAAATTGAGCAGCTTTCCAGCCTAGTATTTGCTAAGGTAATCTTATAATGAAGAACCTTGTAGTTAGAGATAAATTTAAACCAAACCCACAAACAAGCTAAATAGTACATTTAAGGTCTCTACTTTTTTTTTGCCTGCAGTGACGACTTCAGTAATTCTTGTCATCGTTTTGACCATGAATAACAGAATCAAGATTCAAAACAGTCTCTCAGCTGGGACATTTGGCCAGAATTAAATAGATGAAATTTAGAGAAGATATGTAAAGTTTCATTTAAACCTGGAAAGAACTAATTTGATAGCAGTTGAATGAGAAGTGACTTAGAGGAGTTCCCGTCGTGGCGCAGTGGTTAATGAATCCGACTAGGAACCATGAGGTTGCGGGTTCGATCCCTGACCTTGCTCAGTGGGTTAATGATCCGGCGTTGCCGTGAGCTGTGGTGTAGGTTGCAGACGCGGCTCGGATCCAGCATTGCTGTGGCCCTGGTGTAGGCCAGCGGCTTCACCTCCGATTAGACCCCTGGCCTGGGAACTTCCATATGCCATGGGAGCGGCCCAAGAAATGGCAAAAAAAAAAAAAAAAGAATTGACTTAGAGGCTGGGACATGTGACTTGACCATGAATTTAACCTAGGCCAAAATACCCAGCATGGCAACTATCCTGAATGAGGACCTCAGCTGCTTTAGAAGTAGCTGAAAGCAACAGGTTTATTGCCTATTTTCTGCACTGGTGACTGTATTTGAACTGTTCTGTTGAGGCCCGGGTTCCATATTTTATAGGAATGTGTTCACAGAATGGCATTAGGGGCAAAGGTATCTGGAAGCATGTTATAGAGGGCTTCGTAGCAAATCAGTTCTGTCTTAATCAGTATTTAAGATAAGTAATGACAAAGGCAGTAATCTTCCTTCTAATATGATGTCCTGTACAATTTTGGGGAGAAGGGTAGGCATTTGTTTAGAGAGTACAGAACTCATTGCTTTAAAAAAATGAAAGAAAACTGAGATAGAAACTTCTTACCGTCATTTATTGAGTATCCATGGAGATGATGGTACTGAGTTTAATAAAATCTTCAAAATGGATTTGATGCTGTCCCTATTCTCAAAAGATTTACAGTGTTTTAGTACCTTTAGAATTTGTTTATTTATGTAAAGATAATGGATTGCAAGGGCAGAAAGACCTGGGATCATCTAGTTTATGTCCTGTACAAAGTAGGGCTGTTTCTGTCATCATGCTAAAAATCAGTCTGATTCTGTTAACAGTAGAAAGGGAGAAACAGATTTTTAATGTGAATTTCAGATATTAAGTTAGATATTTTAAAAGATGTTCCCATTTAAAGAGGGAATTATCTAGTGAAGTCATAGAAAATTTAACTTTGGAGGCGTTTACCAGTAGAATTAAATGCCTAAGACTTGAGTGACAGTCCATTTAAGAGGTAGCAGGAGACCCCTACCCTCCTCTTTCCTTTCACTGAATCATCTGAACCACCTAACATCCTTGGAGATTGGTAAACTATTCACTGTATCATCTTAGTTTTCCTAGGGTATTGCATTTTAAACCCAGATGATTCTTTGTACCTGGTGTGACCTTCATTTCTGTTAATATCCCAGAAATCAGACACAAAAGATACTCTCTTATAGGTTATGTGTAGTTCTGTTTTCTTCTCTCCTACAGAAAGTATAGTTTGTTGGTACTTAATAGTGGAAAGGCAAGAAAAGCTTCAAAGTTACAAAAATTTAACCATTCGATAATGATTTATTGAATACCTGGTGTGTCCCGATTATCACTCTAATTACTGAAGCTACGAAGACAGTGGGACTCTGCCCCTTAGCAGAATTCATGGTCCTCTGCTAGAGGAGATGAATGTATAACCATCTTGAGCATGATGTAAGAAACTCTCCCCGAGTATCAGATAGAATCTTTTCTCCAGTGCATTTTCCTCAGAGCAGCTCAAGTGGTCTTTTGACAGTGCATTTGAGATCATGCCACTACTTTGTTCAAAACTGTCCCGAGTTTCCCTGTCCCCCTCGGAATAGAAGGCCATTTCTCACAATGGCCTAGGGTCCTGCGTGACACAGCCGGCCCCGCCTGGCTCTCCCACACTGGCAGTTCCTGCCATGCTTCTGTTCTTTCCCTGCCTGCCCTGCTCTTGTCCCTCTGGCCTCCTTGCTGTCTCGCCCGTGCTTCAAGAGGGCTCTTGTATGGAATGGCTCATTCCCTGCCTCCTTCACAGTCTGCGCAGTTGTCATCTCAGTTGGCCTTCTTCAGTTACTCTACTTATGGTTGAAAACACAAACGATAACAACAAAACCCCCCAAATTCTTATACCCTCTCCTTTGCTTTATCTTTCTCCTTAGCAGTCATCACCATCTGATGTACTCCATCGGTCACTTGTTCTCTCTGTCTTCCCTTAGTAGACTGGAACCCCTATGAGGGCAGAGCCTTTTGGTACTCCCTAACATGGAGTAGGTTCTCAGTGAAGCTTTTGTTGAATTGAATTTAGTTGCTTAACCATGGTGGGAACACAGACCGGGGGGGACATTAACATTACTGGGGATGTCAGGGAGAACTACAGAGAACTGACAATTGAACTGACAAGGGTGGGAGTCTCTGAGTGGACAAGGCAGAGAAAGAAGACATAACATGAAAAACAACTTTTCCCCTGTCCCAAACTTAAATGCCTGTAGGGTCCAGGCATGTGACTGTAGATGTGTAAGAAGTCTGACTTCAAGACAATGGAGAATTGGGGCAACTGATATCCTGTCTGCAGGTATTCCAAATGCACAGAATAATACTGATGGTAGTGGTGGTAGTAGATCCTCTTCAGGGCAACTGAAACACGTTTGTGATCTCATTAGACACAGACCAGTAATCATTCTGGTCTGCAAGGGAGAAAGCTGGATGATTTTATGTGCTTAAGAGTGGAATTGCATAGCCAAGACCAGCTGTCTAGGCCTATCTTGTTGCATGTGCTCAGCAGTATACGAAATGTGTTTTAAGGTGTGTCTCCTGTCTCCAGGACAGGTCACTGCTCACATCTGTCCTGTGTAGGAACTTGATTCCTCTGATATCTCAACTTCTGTTTCTCTGTGCTTTGGGGCGTGTCAGGCATGGAGATGGATAAGAGGCTTAGAGAACTTGTAGAGCAGTGGGCAGCTCCTGACTGGAGTGAGATCCGTGTGTAAACAGTGCCTTGGATCTGGTGACTTGCTGGCCTCTTGTAACTCAGGTGCAGTGAGATCACTCCAGGTGAGTAAGAAGCATTACAGAGCCAGGCTTTCTATCGAGCACAGCTTTTGATAAAAGCAAGAAGAACTCGATATTGACTTTTTGGTGCCTGTTCTATCAGTGGTCTGTTAATCAACAGAGGATAAATTATTGCTCTTCAGAAACAGGAAAGGATCCCCCTTGGCTTGAAGGCGTTCCCACCTTGGCTTGAAGGCGTTCCCACCTTTCCTTTTCTTTGTTTTTTCTCTTTATAGGTAGAAGATCTTTCCTCCAGCCATTTGCTCCTTGGGGGTTTTATTAAGGACTGAAGGGAAACTGAAGGGAACTCTTTTGATTTATCTTCTATCCTTTCCTCTTGGTCACTCCATGGGGCTAAAATAGCCGAGTTGGCTTTAATATGTCGCCATTAGAGACCAAACATTAGCTGGAATAAACCGTCATGCCTCACAATGAAAAATGTCCCCTGATTGGCTAATTAATCAGTCAAAGGGGAATGACATGGCTCTCGGCTTGAGGGACTCGGCTGGAGAGAAACAGGCTGTTGATAAATGGTTTTCCAACAAATTCATATATCAAGGAAACTTAGTCATTTTTTAACTGTAGTTTGTGTGGCTGCAATTTTTTCCAACTTTTCCTTTTTCTGCTGCTCTTGCTGTTTAGGCTGCGTTTTGTTGTTGTTGATAGAGAAATATAGGATTTTAGATATGAGAAAATAAATGCTTTCTCCTTACTCGTGTCTGTTAGTCTGATTGGTTTTGACTGTCTAGGCTTATCAGTAGGTAAAAATCACATCGCTGTTCCCACAATAATTTTTGAATTATAAATTTTCTTGGCTTCCTTCAGAGCTGAGACCATCAGATTCTGGTCTCTGCCTGAATTTGAATCCTGACTCCATCAGTTCCTAGCAGTGAGATACTGGGCAAATTACTTAACCTCTCTCTGCTTTAATTTCCTCATCTTTAAAGTGAGGACAATAGCAGTATCATATAATAGATTGTCGTGAAGATTAAATGATATCTGTAAAGCATTTGGAACAGTTCCTGGCACAGAGTGATTACTCATTAAATATTTATTTTTTATTTTATTTTATTTTGTTTTACTTTATTTTATTTTTTGTCTTTTTAGGGCTGCACCATGGCATATGTAAGTTCTCTGGCTAGGGGTCACATCGGAGCTACAGCTGTTGGCCTACACCATAGCTCACTGCAACACTGGATCCTTAAGCCCACTGAGCGGGGCCAGGGGTTGAACCCAAGTCCTCATGAATACTAGCTGGGTTTGTTACTGCTGAGCCAGGATGGGAACACCAAATTTTTTTTTTTTTTTTTTCCTTCACTGCTGATGGCAATTTTTTTTTTTTTTAGTTTTTTTTAATGATTTTTATTTTTTCCATTATAGTTGGTTTACAGTGTTCTGTCAATTTCTACTGTACAGCAAAGTGACCCAGTCTATTTTTTAATCAAAGTAACACATACACATAGATTTTAAAAATTACTCTGCACTAAACATCATGGAAAACAGCATTCTTCAGTCCTACCCCTTGCTTATTTACCTCCTAAGCTCCCCTTCCCTACAACACCTTCAGTTTTTATTTGGTAATTACTTATGGTATTTATTGTGATATTTTAAAATAACATCTTAGATTGTCTCGATGTGTTTGTTTTTAACATTATCTAGACTTTTATTTTAGTAGGTTAGGATTTAGGCCTTTTATCATCAAAATATTGATATATTATACCTATTAGTTAATTGAGTGTTTGGTGTTTATATTTTTTTTGTTTCTACATAACTCTTGTATCTTGCTAAGCCAAGTATTATACTATAACTATGTTTCCTGTTACAGTTTTATGTTGTTTTCTGGAGGGCAACGAAAGGTGTATCCATGAGTTTTTCCCATACCCTCCTATGAGAAACTTTCTGCGGGGTCAGACATACCTGGTAATCTGTTAGCTCAGTCTTTTCCCCAGGAGACCGCCCTCCTTGGACCCCTTCTGCCTGCTCCCCTGGACTGGCTCTTTGCTTTGCTCTTACCCTGTCGTCCTACACGTTCCCCTCCGCTTTGCTCCTGTTACTTCCTCTGTCCCGAACCGCCTAAGCCTCCTTCCTGATCTCCTTGCTTATCTCCTAGCAGCTTTCTGAGAAGGGGTACAGTTCTGAGAATCTCTATCATAATATCCTGGCAGATTGTGTGGGTATCGAGTTCTGGATTGAAAATCATTTTTTTTCCCTCTCCCCTACCCAGGAATGTAGGGTAACTCCTAGGTTTCTGTCATCATTTGGATACTGCAGTCCTAGAATGGGAGTAAGTTCAAAGAGTGATGATCTTATCATAAGACTGAGGAGTGGAATGCAGCGCTGTTCTGGGCCTGGAATTTGATTGGAGTTCCAGGAGTGAAACTTGTTTCCACAGTGAGAGAGAAGTTCTGAGAGAGTTGTCTTTAGTGCGTGAGTAACTCACCACATGCAGTCTCAGGGGTTTGTCTCACCAGCCCAGGTGACCCAGGCTTCGTATCTCCCTGAGCTTATTCCTGAAGTTGTTCTGTGTACTCCTGGGGAGGGAGTTCTTTGGACATGGATGGGATGGGATTTGTGACTTGTTGCTCTGTTCCCCCATCCCCTAAGCTGTCTTCTTATATGCTCCTTTCTTTGAAGTTTTTGGGTCCTTTCTTTATCTTTGTTGTGCATTTTTGTTTCACATTAGGGCACAGTCATGACATGTAAGGCATTTAGTGTGTCTTTTCCTTCCCTTTCACATTGGAGGGGCAGGACTGTAAGTTGGCTCTGTTTCAGTGGTTTCCTTGCACGATACGATGTTTTCTTCACCACTTTCAGTCTGACCTGCAGAGTTTCTCATAGGGCTGGAATGATCCCCACGTTCCATGATAGAAGTGCTTTTTTCTTGTAAGCAAACTTGTTTGTCTAGTAGTTAGGATTCTTGAGATACGGATCACAAGCTCAGAGCATCCAGGGTCACGTTAGAGTGATAACAGTCCTTCTACTTATTAAAAGGGGTTTGGCATAGTCCAGGGTGTATATTGATTGTTTTAAAAGTCCCAGTTCTGTCACTTAACCCTAAGTGTGACTTCGGACAAGTTGTAGGGTGTTAGCCCTGAAAGAGACCATCTGATTCTTCCCTTGACTTTCAGAAAAGGAAATCGAGGTCCATAGAGGTGGAGCTCAGCCATAGGCAATGAGAGGATTCCATGCTTGACCTCTTGTTAAGGTGCCACCCTACTCTCTGGCCACTGGCTGCTCAGCGCTCCTATTTCCTCCTCTATACGGTATGAATGAAGCAGGGTGTGTGAAAGCACTTCGGAGACTCATAAGACGTAAAGCAAATTTAAAGAACATTATTATCTTTGCAATGATAAGAAGTACAAGCAAATAGTTGGATTGTATTCAATTTCTCCTTCTTTAGTATATGAGAAATTGAGTTTGAGGTGTGGTTTTGTTTACTCCCACCTTACTTCTGTCTCTGCAGAATGAGGCATGATTAATCTGTGATATTAGGAAGAATTCACTTAAGTTTTTTAAATGTTCGGGCATTCCACTTTTTAGTAGCAGTATGTGCATAAAGTGCATTTGTCTCTATTTTGCTGAGCCTGTGATGATAAAATGTGAAGCTGGAGAGGCCTATGCCAGGCTGTCCGGCGAGGTGGTGACTACCTGAGCCTAGAATGTGCCAGGTGGAAAGGAGAGTTGGGCGATTGATAGTCCACATATTTGGTTATATGGGTCCTGCTAAGTGAGTACTTTGGTCAGGGCTGTGACCGGAGACTGTTGCTAGGCAAGGACAGGAGGGTGGTGTCCTTTTCTTTTGAGGCTCCAGTAACCTTAAGGATATGTACTTTGTTGTCAACCAGATCATGTAGAATAACTCTATTCTATTGTTTTAGTTAACCATGTCCAGGAGAAACCCAGTTTGCTCAAAACAGCACCTGCAGTAAAAGAACCACAAAATACTTCTCATTGACATTTTAAGGGACGCTGAAGTGACATCCAGTTGCATCAGTGTAGTTTAGCATCAGAGTCACCCTTAAATTGGCCGGCACAGTAGTACATTTGCAATGTTGGAGAGTCACCAAGTTACAGACTCTAGGTAATATCCCTGCGACCCAGGGTCTCACTTTGTGGAAGTGACAGTGGAAAAATGTACCTTAAATGTAGATGGAAAATGTACCTTAAATTAAACTCAGAAGGACAAAAATCTAAAGAACAGAAGTATCAAATGTGAAAATGGTGTAGGATCGTGGGCAGAGTACAAAATTGGTATGGACCTGGTCTCAGACTTGACTCGGCTTTCTGAGTATTGTGACTTCAGGCAGGAATTTCACCTTGCTGAGCTTTAGGAGTCCCAGCTCCCTGGTCAGCATTATTGGAAGTCACTAATTTGGAAAAAACCTACTTTTCTCAATAAAAGTTCTAAGATCCATGTTCAAATCCATGGTCCTTAAACATTGTCCCCTGGTCCCCTGGCAGCTGACTTCTTAGCCTGTGGCTGTGGCTGTTTGCTCAGATGGCAGGCGCCTTCATGCATTCATCTTGTTTTGTCCACTGCACCCCAGCTGAGAGAGGCAGTGGGTGCTATTAGATATGGTGGGCTTCTTGCCCACTCGGCTTTGCCCCAGATATCTGTGCTTTTCCCTGCATAATTCCTCTGGCTTAGACCACTCACCTGTACATTTCAGATCCTATCAAAGGTAGGCTTTCATAAGCCAGGCAGATATGGTGGTAATGAACTAGAATCTTTTATGGCAGCTGTAGAACAGAGAGTAGGTGAATAGCAGAGTCAGGCTGGAGAAAATGAAGCAAGGGCAGACAGGTCTGTTCATCTCCCCAGCAATGGTCAGGCTTCTGGGGCCTCAAGCGGACTGTTCATCCTGTGATGTAAAAGCAACAACACCGAAATGCTTCAGGCAAGAACACACATTTGAAGTCTTTCAGTTTTACTGAGACTACCTTACATTGATAATGTATTCAAATATAGTTAGTAGTATAAAACATAAGTGCATGTTTCTCATACACTTAAGTGAGCCTACCCATTTTCTGTATTTTCTTCCATCCTAATAGTAGAACAGATTCCAAATGCCCTGAAATTAAAAAATAGACAAAACAGCAAACCTTTCTCTAAATATTGTAGTTTTTAAAAATAAATTTTAAGTATCCTGCTGTGCCTATCATTTATCTAAAAAAATAGGAAAAGTCCTCATCTGTGATTTCTTTTATGTACAAATGTGTTTAGATACAAGCTCTCACTTTCTTGCAGTTCATATGATGGAAGGACTTTCTTGCAAAGAGAGATTAGAAAGTGATGTACAGGCCAAATGTGTAACTCAGGCATCATTAAGGATCCCTAACCAAGTTAACAGCCAAGAGGAGGGGAGGGATGTTCCCCATCAGGGCAGGAGGATAGCCTTTTCTCTGACCACTGGTACTGAAGATTTGGGTGATGATCATGTTGTTCTAAAATCAAATAATTGTTTCTTGTGCACAATTTGGGAAAACTGAGTATTTTCTGAAAAACTGACACTAGGAGGAGCTACCAAGCAGTGATTTGTTCACTGCCTCCAATTCTCAACTCCAGTTCTTAGCAGGCAGAAGAACTACCTGGTGAGCTTGTTAAAAACATGAATTGTAGCTTGGTTGAGCTCTAGAAATAGGCATTTTTAACAGGCCCCTAGGTAACAGCAATTTCAGAAACACTGATGAGGCCATTAGACTTGAAAGAATCCACCTCTTCTGAAGTTAGGGTAGTTTTCCCCTTTTGGGAGAGTTGCGAAAGCAATGGATGAGGATTTGGAAAGATTTCGGCTTCCAGCAACTCATGGCCAAAAAGGCTTTGCCTAAATGCCCACCAGTACAACTTTTGAATTACTTGGTTGACTTTTAATAATCAGGAGTCTTCATTGCAAGTTTGAGTGATAACAGGAAATTATATATATATTTTTTATCTTTAATAATTTCCATTTTATGTTTTCTTTTGTATGTATATCGATTGAAAGTATACCTTCATATTGACTTTTCCTTTTTTTAACCATGTGCTAGTTAAAAACTTGTAAAAATTATATGTAGCCACAATATGAATTATTTCCAAGTTATATTTAGAGCAGATAGATTTGGGAGGGCATGGAAGTCAACTCTAAATAACCCCTTGAGGCTAATGATTGTGCTTCTCTCAGTATTTCAGCCATAGGCATGTGCACAAACTTAGTGGTACTGAAAGCTTTACCCAGGTCACATGTACTCTAGGAGAAGTTGTTTTCCAGAAGTTTGGCTGGCCATTTTATTCAATGAAAGCCTGCTTCTGTCTCACAGTCATCTCAGAAGCACATCTCGTAAAAGGACAAATACAGAAATATTTTTCATTTTCATTAAGTAGCTCATACTACTGAAAAATGAAGGTAAACACGTCATATTTTTCCCTACTTAAGAACACTTGCTTTGGGTTCTGAGTTAAGATGGCACAGTAGGAAGATCCTGAGTGCACTTCCTCCTGTGGACACACCTGTACATATGGAACTACCTCTGAGAAGGACCAGAACACTAGCAGAATGGATTTTCTGCAACTAAGGATAAAAAGAAAGGGCTACATTGAGATGGGTAGGAGAGGCAGAGACGTGGTCTAGTCAGAATCAGAATCCACCCGTCTGGTGTGACAACCCATAAGCTGAAGAGATATCATAACCATGGACCCCCACAAGGAGCAAGGGGTCCAAGCTCCACATGGGACTCCCCAGCCTGGGGGACCTGCACTAAGGAGACAAACCCCCATAACATGGCTTTGAAAGTCAGTGGGGCTTACATCCAGGAAAGCTGGAGGGCTATGGGAAACTGACTGTGTTCTTAAAGAGCTCATGTACAAATTTACTTGCTCTGAATCCCAGTGCAGAGGCAGTAGTTTGAAAAGTGCCCAGCTCATACAAGACAGAGATTCACTGATAATTTTAGGTCTCTGCTGGAGGGGCAAGGATCTGATGGCACTTCGTCCAGGGACAGATGTGCTGGTGCCTTTACTTTTCTTAATTCTTCTTCCACCTAGCTGGCCTAACACTGGCGGGTGCCATTTCTGTCACCCTCCATCCGCTTAGCTAACACAGTACACCCCATCCCAGTGTTACCTTGAGGACCCACCCCAGCCAGCCCCTTCAAAGCAGTTCACACCCCACCTCACATGGCAGGCCACCTTGGCTAGCACTGGCACCCCTACAAAAGCAGCTTCCACTCTGCCAGGCCAGCCTCACATACTATTGTACCCACTGCAGTCACAGCTGGGCTTCACAGGCAGCCAGATTGGGGGTCAGCCCCACCAATAGGCATGTCCATAGCAATTGTAGCCCAACTATGGCAGGAGGATGCACACAGCCCACATAGGTGGGAACACCTACTCTAGTGACCAGGGGGAATTGTGCCACTGGGCCCCACAGGACACTTATACAAAGCCATTCTTTCGAGACCAGGAGACATTGCTGATATACCTGATACATAGAAACAGCATGGAGAGTTGGTCAAAAGGAGAAGAGGAATACCTTCTAAATGAAAGAACAATGCAAAGCCTCACAAAAAGAACTAAATGAAATGGTGATATGAAATTTACCAGATAAAGAGTTTGGAGTAATAGTCATAAAGATACTCACTGATTTCAGGAAAAAAAATGGGTGAACTCAGTGAGAACGTCAACAAAGAGATAAAAGATAAAAAGAACCAATCACATATGAAGAAATAACGAAATGAAAAATACTCTCACAAGAATCAACAGCAGATTAGAAGATATAGAAGAATGGGTCAGCGATCTGGAAGACAGTGTGGTGGAAATCACCTAATCACAACAGCAAAAAGAGAATCTTAAGGAAGTTCCTGTTGTGGCTCAGTGGTAACGAGGCTGACTAGTATCCATGAGGATTTGGGTTTGATCCCTGGCCTTGCTCAGTGGGTTAAGGATCTGGTGTTGCCATGAGCTGTGGTGTAGGTCACAGACATGGCTTGGATATGGAGTTGCTGTGCCTGTGGGGTAGGCTGGCAGCTGCCAGTCTGATTCAACCCATAGCCTAGGACCCTCCATATGCTGCAGGAGCAGCCCTATAAAGCCAAAAAGAAAGAAAGAAAGAAAAAGAAATCTTAAAAAATGAAGATAGTTTAAGGGGTTTCTGGGATAACATCAAGAATACTAACATTTGCATTTTAGGGGTCCCAGAAGAAGATAGAAAGGGACAAAAAAGCTATTTGAAGAAAACTTCCCTAACCTGGGTAAGGAAATAGACATCATCAAGTCCAGGAAGCACAGAGTTCCCAAGATTAGGTGAACTCAAAGAGACCCAAACTAAGACACATTGTAATTAAAATGTCAAAAGTAAAAGAGAATCTGAAAAGCATCAAGAGAAAAATAGCTAGGTACATACAAGGGAACACCCAAAAGACTATTATCTAATTTTGCAGTGGAAACTTTGCAGACCAGACTGACTGGCACAATACATTCAAAATGCTGAAGAAAAAAAAAAAAAAAAAAAAAGGCAAACTTACAACCAAGAATACCCAGCAAGGTTATTCAGAATTAAAGAAGCAATAAAGTTTCCCAGGCAAGCAAAAGGAGTTCATCACCACTACACCAGCCTTGCAAGAAATGCTAAAGGACTTTTTTTTTTTTTTTTTTTTTTTTTGATGGCTGCACCTGCAGCATATGGAAATTCCCAGGCTAGGAGTTGAATTGGAGCTGCAGATTCTGGTCTGTGCCACAGCCATGGCAACATCAGATCCAAGCTGCATCTGCAACCTATGCTGCAGCCTGTGGCAATGCCAGATCCTTAACCAACTGAGCAAAGCCAGGGATGGAACCCACATCCTCAACAGATGCTACATTGGGTTCTTAACCCACTGAGCCACAATAGGAACTCCGTTAGGGGACTTCTTTAAATGGAAAAAAAGAAAGGTTCATAACTAGAAAATTATGAAAGAAAAACTTTTCCTTGGTAAAGGCAAATGTAAAAGTAGTAGATCAAACCACCTATAAAGCTAATATGATAGTTAAAAGACAAAAGTAGCAAGATCATCTATATCTAAAATAGATGGTTAAGTGCTACACAAAATAAAAAATGTAAAATATGACATCAAAAACACAAAATGTGGGGGAGGGGGATAAAAATGTAGCACTTTTAGAATGAACTTGAAATTAACCATCAACTTAAACTGCTGTATACATAGGTTGTCATATATGAATTTCATGGTAACCCCAAATCAAAAACCTATAACACATACACCAAAAAAATAAAGAGAAAGGAATATAAACAACACTAAAGATAGTTGTCAAATCACAAGGAAAGAGAACAAGAGAAGAAAAGAATTATAATTATAAAAACAACCAGGGGAGTTCCCATTGTGGCTCAGCAGCAACAAACCCAACGAGTATTCATGAGGACTTGGGTTCTATCCCTGGCCTTGCTCAGTGGGTTAAGGATCTGGCATTGCTGTTAGCTGTGGTGTAGGCTGGCAGCTACAGCTCTGATTGGAGCCCTCGTCTGGGAACTTCCATATGCTGCACTTGCAGCTCTAAAAAGACAAAAAAGTAAATTAAAAAAATTAAAAACAACCAGGAAACAATTAAAACAATGGTAAAAACTTATCAGTAACTACTTTAAATGTACATGGACTAAGTGCTCCCATCAAAAGACGTATGGTAGCTGAAAGGATTAAAAAACAAGACCTATATGTGCTGCCTACAAGACTCAACTTCAGATCTAAGGATACACACAGGCTAAAAGTGAGGATGGAAAATGGAATATATCACACAAAATAGATTTTAAACAAAGGCAGTAACAAGAAATAAAGAAGGGCATTGTAAAATGATAAAGGATCATTCCAACTAGAAGATACAACATTTAAAATTATCCACACACCCAACATAGGTGCACATAAATACATAGAGCAAATATCTACAGACATAAAGAGAGAAATCGACAATAACACACACACACAGAGGGAGAGAGAGAACATTCCAGTCAAAAGCAACAGAATACACATTCTTTTCAGGTGTACATGGAATAGTCTTTGGGATGGATCACATTTTAAGTCACAAAAAAAAGTCCCAATAAATTTAAGAAGACTGAAATCATATCCGGTGTCTTTTTCGACCACAATGGTATGAAACTAGAAGCCAATTACAGGAATAAAACTGGAAAAAAAGCACAGGTACATGGCGACTAAACAGCATGCTTCTAAACAGCCAGTGAGTCAATGAAGACATGAAAGAGGAAATCAGAAAATACCTTAAGACAAATAAAAATGGAAATGCCACATTCCAAAATCTGTGGAATATGGCAAAAGCAGTCCTAAGAGGAAAGTTTCAAGGGATATAGGCCTGCCTCACCCATATAAGTTCTGTGTTCAGTTGAAAGAGCAGGACACTTAGGCAGCGTGAAAAAGATTCAGGTGATATTTGCGAATAGGAGCCTTTTTTGTTGTTTTTTGGCGACTGTTGTAGAATTTGGAATTCTCTTAGATTTTAATTTTAAGAAAATGTGAGATCACTGAATGTTAACTTTTCCTATTTAGGTAATATAGTATGCTTTGAGGGGGTTTTTAATAAGCAGTAACTATAAAGTATATCGTAAAGTTACAAGGTAAAGACTTTTTCTTTTACTTAAGGTTACATTGTTGAAAATTTTTGTTGGCACCTTTAGAAAGGACCCTTTCTGCCTCATTGATTATGGCAGCTAAGAAGGACAGCATGGGAGCGAGCCAAGTCTTTTGTCTGCAGCCAGGTCAGAGAGTCTATGAACTTACTTGGCTGAGCTGGAGCTTGATAACTCATAGCCATGTAGGTCTGGTGATTTTTCTTTCTTTGATATTAGTACTTTAACCCAGCCCAAGTGATTTTTGTGGTTGCTGTTGAATGAATTAATCTTAGAATGTTTTACTTAATAAAACCAAGTAACTAGTTGGCCGGTTAACTCAGTTGGTTAGAGTGTGATGCTAATAAAACTAAGAAACTTTAGAATTTTCTGATTCTCTAAATTTATACCCACTTTCTAGGTGGGCATAACATTGACCCTCTAAATATTTGGAAACGTGTGATATGTTCGTGTCTGACTCCTACCTCCTTTGTCACTGTTTCTCCTCTTCAGTAATGTTAAATTTCCCATTCTGACATGAACAAGGAAGCTTGCCCTGAATAAATACAGTAAATAAATGGTTGTTCTCTTCCTGTGAAGAATTCAGAGTAGTTTTTGTTTTTCATGTCACATACACAAAAATGCCATCTTAAAAATATTGGTGCACTCAGATTTTAGTTTTAAATACTTTAAGTTTAATTTGAAACCATATATTATTTTCCCATTCATTTAAAAGGAATAATAGGGAAAAGATTTGATGCTTTTTACTGTAATATTTCAGCCTTAAGCAAATTTATAATATAACTACTTCTTGTGAGAAAACAAAACTTTCTTTTCTTCTTGGTTAAAGGAAGTGTTTGTGTGAATGTTTACAGAATCTATATTTTTTAAATGTATTTGTAATTATAAGTTTTAACTGGTGATAAATTACCAAGCAGTGAGCATTGATAGCTTTGGTTCTTAGGAGTTCCTTCCTAGAAATACCCTTTCATTGCCCTTCCATAGCATCCTAATTTTTTTTTTTTTTTTTTTTTTTTTTTTGCAAACAAGCGAAGTTTTTATTAAAGGAAAGCAGATAGCTCCCAGAGTTCCTGGGAGCGGGGAGAAGAGCCCCCAAAGTTCTAATTTTTAAAGAGAAAAATCAGTGGAGAGAGTTAATATTATTATTTTTTTTTTTCCTTTTTCAGCCACACCTGCAGCATGTGGAAGTTCCCCGGCCAGGGACTGAATCTGAGCCACAGTTGTGACCTATACCACAGCTGTGGCAATGCTAGAGCCTTAACCCACTGCGCAGCAGCACCGGTTATTATCTTAATGACAAACATCTGGTAGGCAATTAGCAAATCCATTTTTTAAGAGTTTACATTTGTTCAGATTCCTAAATCTTTGAATGTAGTTTTTTTATATAAAAGCTACCCTGGGCAGCATAGCTTTCATACACCCTGTTGGAATTATTTTGCTTCTTGTTTGAATCTGTTAATAGATACTCATTGCAATAATATTTGTTTTAAGTTTATCTTAAGTTAAATCTCCACAGGTAATAAGGAATACACTAAAGTGCTCGTAAGTGACTCATGTTACCATGATTTGTTATAACAACATTCTTTGACTGTATTCATGTTGCTGCTTTGACAGAGATCCTCGAGGCTAAATGACTTGTGAACTCACTCTACTTTTATTTTTGAAAATAGAGTCCTTTTTGTTTGGTTATTGAGACTAATGACCTTTCGTAATAGAAATTAAAACGACAGCCTGTGTTCCACTAGACCCATGTCTTCTTCCTGTAGCATTAGTTTATTGAAAGCTTTTGAGAGGGAAAAGTTTTGTCTAGGTCAAAACGTTTGAACAAACAGAGCTCAGGAACATAACCCTTAGCTCAGAAAACTCCTGTGCCATAAATAATAGTTTGAAATTTTTTTATAGACCAGCCCATAGAGGATTATTATATAGACAGTATGCTCATTAAAATAGTTGAGGGAGGAGTTCCTGCCATGGCTCAGTGGAAACGAATCTGACTAGCATCCAGAGGATGCAGGTTTGATCCTTGGTCTCGATCAGTGGATTAAGGATCCGGCATGGCCATGAGCCGTGGTGTAGGTTGCAAACGCAACTGGGATCCCGTGTTGCTGTGGTTGTGGCATAGGCCACAGCTCCAATTTGATCCCTAGCCTGGGAACTTCCATATGCCACATGTGTGACCCTAAAAAGACCCCCCCCAAAAAAAGTTAAGGGAATGCAAAAACACTAGTGGGTATAGATTTGAGGGCAGAAACTACTCAAGCTTATGCTTCTAGAAGCTCTTCAAGGCAGATCTTCACCCCTAGGACATAGTAGGCATTCAGCAGATGTTACAAGGATTGGAGGAGACAGTGCCCCAAGAACCACAGCCAGGGGAGCGTGATTTGGGAAGGAGGTGGTGTGGGACAGGCTGGGAATGTGTGTGGGGAGTCAGCATCTAGGGGGGTGTTCGGGATGCCTAACTGGGCACGAGGTTGAGCAGTAAGCTGGAATAGGCTGTAAGGTGAGAGTCTCCAGTAAAACATGGTTTATTTTGTGTAACTGTACTTATTTATATATTACAACTATATGTAATACACATTATACTGTAAGTAACAGAAGTAGACGTGTACACACACACACAAACATAGAATGCCATTTGTTACTAGTTCAGAGTCATGGACTCGGTGGGCATATATCACACATCAAAGCAATCCTATCCTGTCCCTTCATTGGTGCTTTTTTTCCTATTACATTCACCGAAAAATGTTAGTCTGAAGATCCTAAAAGTACTATTAAACCTTACATGAGTCCCTTGTCTCTGGGCTGGTCACCAGCAGGCAGCCACACACAGTTGCTCCTGGAGGCTGTATGAGTGTTATTTGCTCTGTTGCTCCACTGAAAGGGGTTGAACACTACTGTAGGCTTCACATACTTTAGGTGCAATTTGGTATCCAGAGAAAAGAAAGTTTTGTTACAGATTAGTTTTGACTTTTGTGGTGGGTGTTGGAAGGTGGGCCTAGGTTCCCCCAAGGGGGGTGGTTCCCAGAGAGCTGTCTGGAAGCACATGCTGGGAACTTAGACTGTAGTTTTTGCATGTGTTTGGGAGCAGCTAAGGTGTTTGAAGCATAGAAAGGGCATGGTTATTTTTGCAATTTAGAAAGATCCTTGGCTGCGGGAGATAAGAAAATAAGAATGAAGGCAGGAGGGGGCAAGTCTAAATAGGCAACTCAGTTAAGAGGCTGTTGTTCCAGAGAGGCGTGGGAAGCTTGAGCTGAGGTTGTAGCAGAGAGCGGGAAAGATTTGAGTGATCCTGGGGGCCTGGCGGGGAAGCCCTGGGACTTAGGGTCTGACTCGCTCAGGTAGCTTCAGGAACAGATGGTAGAGTGGGTCCCTGGGCTGAGCATTACCACAGGAGGAGTCAGTCTCTGGATACTGATGAGTTCTGCAGGGAAACATTAGCTCTCAAAACACAGGTGTCATCTGGGCCTTCCCTGCAGTCACCCCTTTTAACTTTGTTCCCATTCTCTGCACACCCCCTTGCTTTTCATTTCCTTGCCATCACTACTCAGTGTGTGTTTGTGTTTCACATTTCACCTGATACCATGAAGTCCTCTTCTCATGGACCCATGGGCATCTGCCTGAGCCTTTCTTCCTTTGTGCTATGTCTTCCTGATGAGCCTCCTGGGTTCTCACTCGGCTACTTTCTCCTGTCCCATCAGCTGGGAGTGAAGGGGTGAGAGGAGAGGGAACTCAAAAAATGCCTCCAGTGATTAGTTCCAAGTCCAGGGCCAGCACTGGCCATGGGACAACAGCAGTCCACCCCAGGTATAGTTGTCCTGGAGGAAGGAGCACTCTGCCCTAAGCTTGTGGGGTTTTTCTCTTTGTGTGTGTATGTGTGTGTGTGTGTGTGTATAAATTTCAAATGATTTTTTATTATAAGAGCAGTAAATACTCATTATAGGAAAAAACATTGCATTAAGAAGAAAAAAATGCCATAATCCAAACTCCCAGAGATAACCACAATTAAAACCTTGGAGAATGGCAGTGCATGTGTGCGCATGCTAGAACTGGTGTCACCACTTCCCGTTCCCAGAGCAGAATCTCAGTGTGCACACTGTAGTGCAACATTTTAAAGATCAACACACTGTCCCTTTAGTAGCTTGCGCTTTTAGCTCTGTCTTTGAGCCTGAGAAGCAGGCTGCTGGTGGGCCCCGTGCATCCTGGCCACATTCCTGAAGGTTCCTGCTTGGCCGCTGCTCCCTCTGCAGTGAAAGGGAGCCCGCCCGGCCTGTGTGCCCTTCAGCCCGATGTTATTCTCTTTACCTCGGATCTCCCTTGGTTCTGCTTGTTAGTGCGGAAGATAAGCCTTTTCACTCACTCGTCATGTTCTGACGGCCTGCAAGTGGCCCGGTAATCGAGGGAGAGAAGGCCCCGGCTGGAAGGGTGAGGCTGGCAGGAAGCGGACCTGGGCTGGGCCCCTTTAACGAGCCCACAAGCAGTTTCCATTCCCCGCCTCCACCTTCATCCTGTGCTCTTCTCTACCCCTCATCCTGCTTTTCCCAGTCTCCTCAGTTCCCTAGCATTACATAATATTCCTGTTAGGACCAGTTCCTGTTTTTCTAGCAAGAGGAATTGTGACTCTTTCAGGGAAAAACCCTGTTCTAACATTAGTAGTGGCTGCTGGTGGCCAATCCATGATCTCATATGGGAAACACACCGCTTGCTGGCTTCTGTGTTCCCGTCTGAGTCAGCGCACAGATGGGATTACCTTTCTGCCTTGGTTGGGTTCCCCTCTGCCTTGTTTCTTCTGTGGGACTGAGGTGACTTCTCTGAGGACAATTTAGCAGTCACTTTCACTGAGGCATAGGTGCCTTGGGTCATGTACTTCACCCTCAGGAACAAGTCTCCCAATATGCTGTATACTCACTATTATGGAAGATGTAAAATGTAAGAAAAATAGGGAGAATCATGAGTCCCCACTGACCAGAGTCCAGCTCAACAGTGATCAGTTGAATGGTCAATATTGTGGCAGCTCACCTCCACCCACTTTCTCTCCAATTTTTGAAGCAATTCCTAGACATCATGTCACTTCATCTTGTTTTCTCATTTTAGCATTTCATTATACATTCCTAAAAGATAACTCTTCAACACACCATTGTACTCTTTTCACACCTAAAAAATGAACCACATTTCCTGAAGGTCATCAAATCCAGTCAGTGTTCAGATTTTCCTAGTTGCTTCATAATTTTTTAACTTGCATGTATGTTTGAATCAGGATCCTAACAAGATTTGTATATTGCAATTAATTGATAGTGTCTTTTAGGCTCTTTTAACCTGTGGGTTCCAATTCCTTCTCTCTTCTGTTTTCCATATTCTGGATTTTGTTGATTTCATTTCATTTTCATACATTCTTTGATACATTTAGTACATTCACAGTTTAAACTCTGCAATGAATTCTTTTATGACATAAATTACCATCCATTCTGGGACCCCCTTTTATCATTAATTTCCCTTGCATGATTCAGGTGAATGGTTCCTGCCTTCGTGTAACTCCCAATGTATTCTGAAAGACAGCAGTTAACATTGTAAGCTCTTCCAAAGTACTAATGTCAAATATAAATACTATAAAATATAATGTGGGAGTTCCCATTGTGGCTTAGCGGGTTAAGAACCTGACTAGTATCCATGAGAGGTGCAGGTTCGACCCCTGGCCTTGCTCAGTGGGTTAAGGATCTGGCGTTGCTGCAAGCTGTGGCATAGGTCACAGATGTGGCTTAGATCTGGCAGTGGCTGTGACTGTGGCATAGGCCTCAGCTATAGCTCCAATTGAACCTCTAGCCCAGGAACTTCTATATGCTGTGGGTGCGGCCATTAAGTAAAAAAAGAATAAGATAAAATGTAATGTCAAATATAGACATTTCTATTATAACACAATATATATGTTTATTTAAAAAAATTACGTGTTTGCAAAATCCTGTATTAAAAATAATAGAGCTTGTGGGGAACATTAGGTAAGAGATGAACTGCTAAAATCTATGCAGTTTTGTAACTAAGACTACACGTTGTCTGCCTCTGCACACTGCCTCTTTCTCTCTCTCTCTCTCTCTCACACACACACACACACAAACACAGACACGCACGCGCGTGCATTGTTGCCTTGGAAGATGATTCAGGCCAGAGAAACCACGTAGGGAGATTTTTTAAATGCAGAAAAAAAAAACACAACAGAATGGACATATTGGCTTGTAGGTGCTGAGTTACTAGGCCAGAAGTGGGAGTTCAGAGCTGAGGGGTTGCCATTAAGGTGACCTCACAAGCACCATTGCAGGTTGGTTCCCTGGGAAGCAGACTCTAAAATGGGGTGTTAATTAGCATGAAGAACAGTATTGGGAGGCACTTTTTGGAGAATTAGCTGGGAGGGGTGTCTGTGGGGAAGAAGTGGGATAGGGGCGGGTGAAAAGTTGGGCTGCCATGATGTGGTTACATGTCCTCAGCCTGCTCCACAGGGACCTCTTCAGAGTCTCCCCAGGCCCTTCATGGCCCTGCACTGACCAGTCCCTGGAGCTAGGCCTGTCCCCCAGGAGCAGAAGTGTGACATTAGGCCAGGTGGCTGCTCCCAGAGAGACTGACCCACAAGCAAACCTTTCCTGTTCTGAAGTGGACCTGGGGACGCAACACAGAATTCACTGCCGGAGCTAATTTTAATTTTCTGAAAATCCAGCCAAAAGGGTCCTGCCTGAGCAGCAGTCCACGTAAGAGGTTTGGGATTTTTATTTCCCTTTCCTCTGGGAGTGCGATTCTACCCATACTGCCCTGGCTCCCCGGGCCTAGGAAAATCACACAACTGCATTTGACTGTGACTACTTCTCTGCTGATCTGTGATAGATGAACTGCTCAGTGTTACAGAAACATTGTCACACTACAAACTGCAAAAGAAGAGTAAAGAATAACAACAGAGCCTCTTCATTTTCCCATTGACCTCAGAAATGTGTAACTATTCACTGGCTCGGCAGTTAGTTATCAGGCTTAATGGCTCTGAGAAATTCACCTAAAAGGTAAGGCTCTTCCCAGGATGGCACATGATAAATTGTACCTAACTTAGGCATCCTCTCCCACCAGACTATCACATCACAGATGTACATGGTTAGTTACTACAGAGCAGTGGAAGAGCCGAGAAAGTAGTCGTTTCTCTGGCCATCAGAAAACTCAGCTGGCTAATTACTTTCAGTGACTCTTTAAATACATTGACAAGGAAGCAAATGATGAAGGAAAATTTTGTAGGATTATAAGGCGTTTTGGATTCATGAAAATGTGAAAACATGACTGGATCATGAACTCCAAATAGCTTTCTAGCAAGAGCTTAGACTTATTTTATGTCTTGGACTCAGTAACCTGGATTTGTTGAGGTTTCTATTTCTATAGACAGAAAAGCTGACCCAGGGAAGCTACTCTCCCTGAGTACAATCTGAACAGTTCTTGTCCCGTGGAATCTGCACCTTCAGTGATAAAATGGATGGCTCCTCTCGCCACTCACCACGCCCAAGTTCTGCCATGATAGCCATGCAGAATCCCTTAGTAACTCCAAGTGATAGGTCCAGCCTAGAATCTTTTTAGGTAACGGATCCTGTTCTCTTTCATTTCATTTCCTTGGCAGCAAATTCAAACACTTGTCTGGCTAAGGAGGAAAGAGCTGTTCACAGTACATTGTTGTTCTTTTGTAGGATGCATCACTCCATCCTCACATGCAGTATGTGATCGAGATGTGGACATGCAGATACAGATCGAGATGTGGACATGCAGATACAAGAACATGTGTTCATAAATTGGGTGCTTAAAAGTTGATCTTTCAGCACTGGTTTGTTCAGTGTTGTGAAAAGTATTTGAATTTAAGATTTTATTTCATTTCTGATACGTGTTTGGGGATTAAGAATATTAGGAGTTCTCATTGTGGTTCACTGGGTTAAGAACCTGACCTAGTGTCTGTGAGGATGCGGGTTCAACCCCTGACCTCATTCAGTGGGTTAAGGATCCGGCGTTGCCATAAGCTGCAGCGTAGGTTGCAGATGCAGCTTAGATCTGGAATCTGCAGCTCCAGTTTGATCCTTGCCAGCAGCTGCAGCTCCGATTTGACCCCTGGCCCGGGAATTGCCATATGCTACAGGTATACGCCCTAGAAAAAGTAAAATTAAATAAATAAAATTTGTTCCTGAAGAAAAAAAAACAGCTTCAACCCCATCTTATCATTTAAACTGTCCCAATGGCATTGCTTTGATACAACCTAATTGTAATTAGTATGGCAAATATTTATAAATGAGCATTACTGAATTGCTTGAAGCTACCTGAAAGCATTTCTCTTAAGAAATTTAAATTTGGAGTTCCCGTCGTGGCGCAGTGGTTAGCGAATCCGACTAGGAACCATGAGGTTGCGGGTTCGGTCCCTGCCCTTGCTCAGTGGGTTAACGATCCGGCGTTGCCGTGAGCTGTGGTGTAGGTCGCAGATGCGGCTCGGATCCCGCGTTGCTGTGGCTCTGGTGTAGGCTGGCGGCTACAGCTCCGATTCAACCCCTAGCCTGGGAACCTCCATATGCCGTGGGAGCGGCCCAAAGAAATAGCAAAAAGACAAAAAGACAAAAAAAAAAAAAAAAAAAAAAAAAAAAAAAAAGAAATTTAAATTTTCTCTTAGTTCTTTTTAATTAGAACTATTTTGTAATTAAGTCATTTGGTTACTTTATCATTGAAACACTGTTGGATAGAGTTTGAGAATCTCGTCTTTGGTAGACTTTGGTTCTAAAGTAAAGTATTAAGGAAGAATCTGTTTGGCAAATTTGCTAGACCATAGAGATAATCTGAGAAGATGCTTAAACCCAGCCATAAATTAGTAGGATTTCACTAGTAGGCGTAAGCGTAGTTTAATATAGTTCTTGATGCTTATCAGTCATGAAATTGTAATGCTAAGTAATTCCATTGGAACCAGTTTATAACAGCCAAAAAATTCTGCTTAAAACTCAGTCTTGGGAGTTCCCGTTGTGGCGCAGCAGAAACAAATCCAACTAGGAACCATGAGGTTGTGGGTTCGATTCCTGGCCTTGCTCAGTGGGTTAAGGATCCGGCGTTTCCGTGAGCTGTGGTGTAGGTTGCAGACCGGCTTGGATCTGGTGTTGCTGTGGCTCTGGCATAGGCCAGCAGCTGCAGCTCCAATTCAGCCCCTAGCCTGGGAACCTCCATATGCCTCGGGTGTGCCCTGAAAAAACAGAAAGACAAAAAAAATTTTTTAAATATAATTCAGTCCTTAACCTAAAGCTTTACAGGAATTTTCTCAGTAAATTTTTTCCTTCCTTCCATAATATTATGTTTATTAGGAGTCAGAGTGCTGTTAGGTCTGTTTGTTGAGATTCTGTTACTTCTTATCTGAAGCCCAGTGAGCCTCTAGGAAGTTCACTCTGTGTTTTATTTCTTCAAACAGCATTCGGCCTCTGCAAATAGCACAAGGCTGAAATGGTTGGTTTTGTTTTGTCATCTGTTGTCCTTTGGCAAGTTTATCTTTTCTGCATCAGGAAGAATTATTTTAAGCAGCTAGTAGCAGTAAGGACAGGCTGCCTGCAATCACTTGCCTCCCCTGACATTCACTTGTCCAGGACTCCTTCTGTAATTCTCATTTCAACTCTTAAAATCACAGGGAGGGTCTCAGTTTTACTTAACTGCTTTTGAAGGATTTTGTGGGCTTGAACTTTTAAGTAGCTTTTAACAAGTGCTTAAACTTATGTCATGATTTCAGTATCTTAGATTTGGTGGTTTCTATTTTTCAAACAGAAAAGCTGACCTGGCGAAGGGACCTAAGTGCAGTCCTAACATTCATGTCAGTGGGCTTTCTAAAAGAAGGGGAGTCCGGTCGCGGCTTAGTGGTAACGAACCCGACTAGTATCCGAGAGGATGCAGGTTCAATCCCTGGCCTTGCTCAGTGGGTTAGCCTGTCAACTTCCATATGCCATAGGTGCGGTCCTAAAAAGCAATAAATAAATAAATAAATGGTAGGAGGCTTTTATAGGAAATTGTTGAGTAGACTCTGAAATCAGACTTTAGAAGTCAGTAAAGTTAATTCACTTCTCTGTATCACTGAGACCTGTAAACAGAGCATCAACTTGAGATATTTATTTCGTTCTTATTCCAGAGTTGTTAGTTTCAGATTGGAAATTGTTTACCTGCCTACTTGGTGAGTCTATGAAAATCTTTAAAAAAAAATGTGTGATGTACATTTAATTTTAGATTATCACCCTTATGCTCATCCCATCCCTTCACCCTGTTAACACGATAAATATATTATTAGGGAGGCAGTAATGTATTAAAGCATGGCAGTGGTATTGTTTTGTTTTTTAATGGACCCCAGTTACTCAGAATTGGATTAATCACAACACATGACACTTTACCATCTTTGGTCACAATTTATTTTAGACTCCTTTTTAGGGATCCATATAAGGATCTAGACTATTAGGCTGATACCTTTGTTAAATCAATGGACAAAATCAGCTGTCTACAAGTTGAAGTTACAGTGAGCCTTAAGCAGAGCCTGCTTTCTAGTCCTGTAAGTTCAGCCTAGATCCTGTAGCCTAGGCAGTATTGTATAATAGATTATGCATTAAAAGGCTAGAGGCTTGGTTACAGCTCCCTCAGTTTGTAATCTCTTTGTTTGATCATTCTTTTCCTAAGAAATATTTTTTCAATTAGTTTCTTCCTTTCTAGTTACCCTAATCCAGACCCTTCCAATTCCTTGTTCTACTTAACTCAGATGTTTCTCTGTGCCGTCCAGTGGCATTGGTGCGTGGGGTAAGACACAGCTCCTGTCCACAGTCAGGTTGCGAAGTCACAGCTATACACAGTCAACTGGAGCAGAGGCCTCATGTGCTGTGCTAGAGGTCTCGGGGACATTAGTGATGTAGTGATGAATTCAGTGTGCAGAGGTTTAAAGAAGCTAACATATGTGTGGTTGCCTTAAAGGAGTAGCAATTCAAGTTGAAAGCTCTTGCAAGGAGGGAAGAAAACCATACCCACAAAAACACAGATCTTTGCAAAAGCAAAGAGCCTTGGGGGAACAATAAGCAAATTGATAGGGCTGGACTAGGGGCAAACACCCCATATACTTCTCCCCTTTGTGTTAAATAAATCCCAGAAATCATAACATTTCACCTGTGAATACATCAGTGCGTCAGTATACATCTGTAGGAGTTAAAGGACTTTTTAAAGTGTGTATAGCTCTAAGACCATTAATGTACTCTATAAAAAGTGGTAATTATGGCATGCTATCATCAGTAAGTGTTCATAAATGCCATCAATTTTAGTTTTCTTTACAGTTCTTTGTTTAAATCAGGATCCAGTTATGGTTTACCCATAGCAATTGGTTGACATACCTTTTTTAAGATGTATCATATCTTTCTTTTCTTCTTTTCATATTTCTTCATATCTCTTTCTTTTCCTCTCTCATTTTTAGAATGAAATTTGGAATAGAAATTTTCAAATATTTACTGTCTGATTATCTGAAAGTAATAGATAAATATTTTTTTCTTTTATTTGCCAGTTTTCAAATGAAGAGCTTCTCTAGCTTTCTCTGAAAGGGACCAGTGAGTTTTCCTTTTCTATATCATTCATGGATTGAAATATATTTGTTGTATTTCAGTGTATTGCATTTGTCATCTTTACTGATGATCAAATTTCCTGTCTGCCCAGTGGGAACCTCTTCAGGTTGATTCCTAAATTCATTTGATGTGACCCTGAATGGGTCATTCCTCCCTACCTAGTATAAGATTTTCTAGGCCCACCTTGTACATTTGGTGCTTCAGATTCAGAGTCACCCATTTCTCCCTGGTTCCTTTTGGTGGCAAATGATGTTTAGAGACCACAATCTGAGCAGTAGGGTTGCTCATTGCCACTAGGTTGGTCTTTGTTCCTAGGCCTGTTATGTCAATAGACCGTAATTTTTTTTTTATTTTAATTTTTTACTTTTTTGCTTTTTAGGGCTGCACCTGTGGCATATGGAGGTTTCCAGGCTAGGGGTCTAATCAGAGCTACAGCTGCCAGCCTACACCACAGCCACAGCAACGCCAGATCCAAGCCGTGTCTGCAACCTACACTACAGCTCATGACAACGCTGGATCCTTAACCCACTGAGTAAGGCCAGGAATCGAATCTGCAACCTCATGGTTCCTAGTTGGATTCGTTTCCACTGCACCATGACAGGAACTCCATTTTTTTTTAAATGATAAAGTATGTTATGAGTTTATATACATATAAATTTAGGACCATAATACTTAACCTCATTAATCTTTTATCTTTATCCACAGTAAGAATTCTTAGCATCTATCAATTCTAGAAATAGAAAGCATTAAAATACCCTTAACTCTTTTATTTCCTATTGTTTCTACAGTAGTCACAGATAACATCAATAATTTGATTATCAAAAAAAGAAAAATAGGAGTTCCCCTTGTGGCCCAGGGGATTAAGGGTCCAGGGTTGTCACTGCAGCAGTTAAGGTCACTGCTGTGGCAAGAGTTCAGTCCCTGGCCTGGAAATTTCTGCATGCCATGGGTGCAGCCAGAAAAAAAAAATAGAATAAGAGATTTAAAAAAATTTTTTGACCAATTCTTTTTGACCTGAGGGTATACCCTGTTAGGTTATGTACAGTCAAATTACAGGGTTTTTTGGGGGGGGGCAGGGTTGTGTTTTTGTTTTCTTTGGCTTGAACAAGATATTTTTTTCTCTTAGTTTTGGAGGCTGAGAGGTCCAACTGCAAGTGGAAAGGCAAATTACGGTCATTTGGAATTTTGTTCTGTGAAGGGATTCAACAGGCTGGTTGCAAAAATCAAGTTCATGTGTTTCATTTTATTTTTTGAAATTGCTTTCTTAAATTTTAATTTTGTTATATATCCATTGATTGCTGATTATGTTCTCCATTTTTTTTTCCATGTTTGTGGTGCACTTTATTTTTTTTTTAATTTTTATTTTTAAAAACGATTTTTTTAATAGTTGGTTTGCAGTGTTCTGTCAATTTTCTACTGTACAGCAAAGTGACCCAGCCACACGTATACATATATACATTCTTTTTCTCACATTATTCTCCATTCATGCTCCATCACAAGTGACTAGATATAGTTCCCAGTGCTATACAGCAGCTATACAGCATTGCTTATCCATTCCAAAGGCAATAGTTTGCATCTGTTAACCCCAGATTCCCAGTCTATCCCACTCCCTCCTCCTCCCCCTTGGCAACCACAGGTCTGCTTTTCAAGTCCATGAGTTTCTTTCCTGTGGAAAGGTTCATTTGTGCCGTATTTTAGATTCCAGATATAAGTGATACTATATAGTATTTGTCTTTCTCTTTCTGATTTACTTCACTTAGTATGAGAGTCTCTAGTTCTATCCATGTCACTGCAAATGGCATTATTTCGTTCTTTTTTATGGTTGAGTAGTATTCCATTGTGAATATACACCACATCTTCTTAATCCATTTTTCTGTTGATGAACATTTAGGTTGTCTTCGTGTCTTGGCTATTGTGAATAGTGCTGCAGTGAACATATGGATGCATGTGTCTTTTTCAAGGAAAATTTTGTCCAAATGTATGCCTAGGAGTGGGATTCCTGAGTCATATGGTACTTCTATAATGAGTTTTCTGAGGTACATCCATACTGTTTTCCATAGTAGTTGTACCAATTTACATTCCCACCAGCAGTGTAGGAGGGTTCCCTCTTTTCCACACCCTCTCCAGTATTGGTTATTTGTGGAATTTTTTTTTTATTTTATCTTATTTTTTTTAAGGGCTGCACTAGCGGCTTATGGAGGTTCCCAGGCTAGGGGTGGGATCAGAACTGTAGCTGCCAGCCTACATCACAGCCACATGGGATCTGAGCCTCGTCTGCAACCTACACCACAGCTCACGGCAACGCCAGTCCTTAACCCATTGAGTGAGGCCAGGGAGCAAACCCATGTCCTCATGGATGCTAGAATGTTGGTTAACCGCTGAGCCACGACGAGAACTCCCGCGGACTTATTAATGATGGCCATTCTGACTGGTGGGAGGTGGTACCTCGTAGTAGTTTTGATTTGCATTCCCCTAATAATCAGTGATGTTGAGCACTTTCTTCATGTGCTTGTTGGCTGTCTGTTCTCCATTTTTATTCTCTTGATTATAAGTTATTCTCTTCTGTTATTCGAACTTTGCACAGACCTTTCCATGGAACCCTATTCCAAAAATCTTTCTTCTTTACCTGATTATCCCACTGGTCAGACTGCACAGCTCTTACTGCTTGCACATAATCCTAAAAAGAAAATATGGTCTTATTGTAGGCAGTTTTTAAACTTTGTATGTACACATGTGGCATGATTTAGGACATGTTATTTCCCTGCCGCCTTTTATTCTAAGATGGAAGAGTGATTTTTCTGTCTAGGCCTGGGAACAAAATATTCCCATTTCAATAATGGAATATCTAGAAAAGAGCTAGCTTCGTCTCCCAAAGTCACCTAGAAGACTCTTTGTTGGTAATGGAATCCTAGCTTTTCACTTCCCTACTGGTAGTGAAAGGCAGACCAAGGTAAATCAAAGATTTAGGAGAACTACTCACTTTATCCAGATCATGGCAATATCTATGTGAATAGACCATCTCAAAGTAAGTTCAGCCTAATGCTAATTCCATGGATGGCAATGGATGTTAGACCCTAAAGGGTTCTAGAGTGAAGTATGTTTGGGAAATTCTGAAGCTCAACCAGTACCAGTTTCTCAGATGCTGATGTACATTATGAGTCAAAAGGAAGAAGAGCACAGGTTTGTTTCCCAGACTCGCTTGACCATGAATCCACCCCAGTTTTTCATAAGGCTGTGCTGGAGAGTAAGCCTGCTTTTAGATGTCACTTTACAGGATGGATGTGGGTCAGAGCAGGGGGTTAACCCAAATCACAGGGAACCATTCAGCAGAGTACAGATGCTGAAAGAATTCTATGAGACAGATGGCTTGGTTTCATCAGCATGAAACTGTAGCCTGAAAGAGACAGGAGACATCAACTAACCACAATATATGGACCTTATTTGGAAACAGATTCAAGTAAATCATAATAAGATGTAACTTAAAAGACAATAAAGTCAATGTGAACACAAACTAGAGAAATTTAGTGATTCTTTAATTTAGTTAAAGAATTTTTGTTAAATTTTTTGTGTGATAATAGCATTAAGTTGTAGATTTTTTTTAGAGCTGTTATCTTTTAGAGACACTGAGATTTATAAAGTATATAATCGTTTTGATTGCTTTGAATTAATGAGTAGGGTTGCTTATGTGTGATAATTGTTGAAGCTGAGTAATGGGTACATTGGCTTCATTATACTATTTCATCTGCTTTTCTACATGTTTGAAAATTTATATGATAAGAATGTTTTAAAAAGAAGGCTGCCAAGTCTGTATCACTTTCACATGAGTTGCTTAGAAATACCTGAGGCCATGACTGACATTTCCCTGCTGAATTTAGATTCTTCTCCAGAAGCTGTCTTTGTCCTGCCCCCCAAAAGACCAGGATTTCTGAAGCATAGAGTCCTTCTTGGATTCACAGGTGGGATTGGTTGCAGATTGAGCGATGTCATCGGTGACCTCCTTCTCTATTTGGAGGAGTATCTCAGAGCCTTGTTTGTTTCTTGGCAGTATAGAAAGGGAATTGTGAGTGGCCCTTGGAAGCACAGGTTGTCTAAAGGAGGAAGCATTCTCTCCAAAGCCTGTGGTTTGTTGCCCCCCACCCCCTCCACCCCACCCCACAATCAGAACATGAACAAGCGGATCGGACTACGTGCCCAGGAGCCAGTAGCACAGAGCAGTTAGGGGCAGGGCTCAAAGCAAGGAAGGTGGTGATGGCATTCCAACCAGAAAGGAAGTTCTTATAAAAACGTCTATCCTTGTTGCTGCAGTTTTCACAAAACGAGATGTAAAAATCTGTGTGTGTGTATTTAAGACAGTTTTATTTGGGCCACACCATTTTAAGATGTATTAAAAACCTCACCTCCTTTCTTCATTCTGCACCCTTTCCTGCCTCGCTCCCTCCAATCCCCAAGCTGCTTACACACCCAGCCCCCCTGAGGCTAGTTTAGTTTATTGCCAGTTGTGGTGCTCTCTGTGCTGGAAAGTAGCAGGAAGAGCTGATAAGGTGCCGAGGACAGAAATCTCTGGTCTTATCTCTCTCCCGCACACGGTGCCGAGAGTGCATCCTTTTCCTGTCCTCCAGCAAGAGACATAAACCGACCATCTCCTGGCAGCAAGGATTTCAAACAGGGCTTAGGGGCCTGCCTCTACTTTCTGTGAGAGCCAGAAAGGAGAAAGTGGGTCACTGCTGTTTTGAAAGTTGTTTTAGTATCAGTAAAAATGTATGTTGTCTTCTAATCAACAAGCATAATAACTAACATAATAAGACACAAATTAAGAAAGCAGTAGAAAAGGAAAAGAAGTGAGGGCTGAGGGGAAGGGCTTCCAAAACATCCAAAGCTGTAAGTCACCAGGCTGTTTTGTTTGGTTAGACTTTTGCCAGGACATAAGTTTGGCCTGAAAGGATTAGATTTGGCTTTTTGTTTGTTGACAGATTAAGCAAATGATTTGAAGAGCTTTTGTGATAATAAGAAATTGACATATGGATGGCCCAGTGTTGGAGGAGAAGAGTGAAATATTGGCTCATTTTTCTTTCTGTCCCCTCGGTCCTGCCAGGAAAGCAGAAATAACATTCTCTCCTAGGTTTTTATCCTGTGATGTAATGAAAATAGGATGAAGAGGAACCTTCCTCTGAGTTAGAGCACAGCCAGTGGCTGGGAGCCGCCTCTTTGCTTTTCATGCTACAGTCTGAAGTGACTGTGGTGGGGACACCAGTGATGCAGGTCTAGGCATTGCTGTCTCCCCTCTGGGTCCTCTTTGGAGCCTCACCAGGTAGACCCAGAAGAGTCAGCCGTACTTGACCTCATCCTCAGTCATCTGGATCCTCAGAGCGGATCTTCCTCAGTAAGACCTCTTGAGACTTTAGTCTTGACACTTAGTTACTGTTTTGGGGAGACACTGGTCACTGGACAGTTGTCACAAACAGCCAATTATTGGAATTCTAAAAGTAACGACACCTTAAGAATTTTGCTCATTACATAATAGTAAAGGTCCAATATTCTTCTGGAAAGCTTCTTAGTCTCCTGTCCCTGAGTGCTGTGAAATTATCTCGGCAACAACAAATGTTCGAATTGTCACAGACCCTAACAACTATGTTGTTGTTTTTCAAACGGTATTCTTAGAGCCCTAAGAGTTCGTCACAGGTGCCTCAGGGAGGCCTTACAAGGGGGAGAGGGGTCAGGACATGAGCTGCGTTCCCCCAGCCCACACCTCAACCACAGTTCCTCTGATGTCTTACATACTGGCACACTGGCCTTCTGCTTAAGATTCCGTGCTGCTAAAACCACGTTTGAAAGAAGTCTCTGAATAGCCTTCCCTATTGTGCAAATAATTCACTTTGAGGCCCAGAAAGGACAGTGACTTGTCCAAGTTTCCACATTCTCTCAGATGTGAATCAGATTTTTTGGACACCCAGGGCATTACCACTTCTGCTTCAGTGAGTTCAGCACATTTCTTTTTTTTTTTTTTTTTCTTTGAATATTTTATACCAGTGCCACTCAAAGTGGGCCCACAGACCAGCTCATGACAGGACAGAAATTGAGAGTAAGCCTTTAGAAACTTTTATAGTAGTGTGATATTAATTATTAGAAATTGGAACCTGTGTTTTGTATGGCTTTTTAAAATTCCATTTTTCTAGTGATTTTTTTTCCTTGGCCCACAATTTATTAGAGATTTTAAAAAGAAAAAAAAAAATGATCCTTCACCCCTGACAGTTTGGGAAGCACTGGGATATAGGGCATTGACTTTCCACAGAGGTTGAGCCATCTCCTGGGTCCAAACAAGAGGCAGATCTTGCCTGAAGGAAGTTTTTTGGATTCTGACCAGGTAAGGAGGTAATATTACATCTTGTTTTTCATTAATATCTTTCTTATAAAATTATTATAGCTTGCGTGAAACTAAGAGATTATGTATTTAAGTGGTATATGAGGATTATATATTTAATAACAATAATAATTTTTTAATGAACTCTTTGGAATTGTAATCTCAGTTTAATTGGCTAGAGGTTTTGTTGAATGGAGTTGTTTTGTAGTTGGTTTTCTTTTTCAGCTGCTGGGTAATTTTTTGTGGTTAGGACACTTACATGAGGTCTACCCAGATATTTTTTATTTTATTCTTTTGTGGTTAGGACCATACAGGAGCCCTACCCAGACTTTTTTTTTTCTGGTCTCCCCCAGGACAGGAGTCTTGTCTGGGCCCTGCCCCTGGTAAATAGTAGTGGATAAGTTTATGGAGGCTGCTGGGTGACCACATCTTTGGACCTCAACCTCCTCAAGACCTTGTATTTTGAGTGTGTGTATAATTTACTTTTAAACATGACTCAATGATTTGAGAATTTTACTGAATTTACTCTTACTAAGATATCCTTTAAATGAAGTTATTTTGCCCTACCAGATTTACTCCTAGAAGTTTTTTGGGTTTTTTTTTTTTTCTGCTTTTTTAGAGCAGCACCCACGTCATATGGAAGTTCCCAGGCTAGGGGTTGAATTGGAGCTACAGCTGCAAGCCTATACCACAGCCACAGCAACTCGGGATCCGAACTGCATCTGTGACCTACATACACCACAGCTCACAGGAACACCAGATCCTTAATCCACTGATTGGGGCAGGGGGTCGAACCCGCATCCTCATGGATACTAGTTGGATTCGATTCTGCTGCGCCACAACAGGACTCCCACTCCTAAAAGTATTTTTAAAACACTTTTGTTGGCTCCTTTAATTTCTGGGCAATTAAAGAGAGATCTATATATGATTAATCTTGCATACAAAAACTGAGAGGACTTTATTAATAGCTTCATTCACTTAAATACTTTACCTCTCTTCTTTACAATCTTGACTTATTCCTAAGGACTTCATACTCTATTCCTTGTTTCAAAATACTAGGTTCTCTGAACACTTCAAAAGATGCTATGCTTTCTATAATAAGGAGCCTAAATTGAGTTATCATGATTCTCAAGCAGTTTTCAAGTCAGTGAAGTAAAGGTGGAAGATATAGACCTTTTGTTAGCCTCTGCTTCTGTTTTTTGAGATTTGAGTACTAGCCTTCAACTACTTATAAAAGCTGTTTGTCCTGCTTCCAGAGAGCAGGGAACAGAACCAGTTGACCTAGAATTATAAAATACAGTCGGTTCGGATTATTTTTAGACTTCATTCAAAGAAGTTGGTACCTATGTCACATAGATCATTTCTAGCTTTGGAGGAGCCTCGTTTATCTTGTAATGGCCAGTGTGTTGTGAAATGTTGTCACATGAGTCACTGCAGCTTCCCAAGCCTTAAGACCTTTCAGGGAGGCAGGAAACCTGCTCCTTTTTTCTTTGCTCTCTCTTCCCCCAGAGGCTGTATGACTCCTGTCAGTAATTCTGATGTCAGTTACTTGAGAGAAGTTGTTGCCATAGAGAACCATCCTTTTAAAACATGTTTGTATTGGCTTTTCTTAATGAGTGGTAATTTGAGCAGCTGACTAGGCAAGTGGAAAAAAAAATGAACAACTTTGTTAGCGTTGGCCTTCATATGAGGAATTTGGCATTATTTGTATTTCTCTGCTGTTGTCCGGGGAAAAGCAAGATATTCTGTCCCTTCCAGTTCCCCATTATCTTCTCTGAGATGTCCAGTGCATTTATCTGAGTCGGTAAATTCCAGGCAAAGTTCTAATGCCTAACACCAGAAAGGTGCATGCCTGCTTGTAGGGGGTGTGATGTCACATTACATCGTAGCCAAACGTTTTCCTTGTCTGCTGGAAATCATAGAGCAGGTGGCAGCCTCTGAACCACTCACTAGAATAATTCAGGAAGTTAGCAAGAGACCGAGGCTGAGAATTTCATCAAATCCAAAGCCTCCAACTCTGTGTGTGTTTGGAGGGATGGGTACTTCACATGTATCTGACATTTCCAAAAAGCATATTCCACTTCATAATAAATTTGTTTATTTAGCAAATATTTGCTTAGCACCTATTATGTTTACTTAAATAGCAAAGAATAAAAACACACTTCCACACACTTTTTTACTCATGAAATTCAAAACTTATTTTGGACATTGATATTTGAAATTCATATAATTTTCACATGTCATGAAATCATCTGCCTTTGATTTTTTTTTTTTTTTTTTTTTTTTTTTAAGGGCCAAACCCACAGCATATGGAAGTTACCAGGCTAGGGGTCAAATCGGAGCTGCAGCTGGAGGCCTCCATCGCAGCCACGGCAACATGGAATCCAAGCCAGGTCTTTGACCTACACCACAGCCCATGGTGATGCCAGATCCTTAACCCACTGAGTGAGGCCAGGGATGGAACCCGCATCCTCATGGATACTCGTCAGGTTCGTTAACCGGGTTGCTGAGCCACTACAGGAACTCCTGATCCCCCCCCCCACCACCCACCCCAACCATTTAAAATGTAAAAGCCATTCTTAGCTCTCAAGGTGTTCAAAGGTCAGCAGCATCCAGATTTGGCCCTTGGGCCATACTTTCTAATCCTGTTCCGTAGAGAGCCTTTCTGGAACCCTTGCTCAGTGGGCTTCGAATACAGGCAGGCCATGGGTTCCTGGAACCTGTTTGCTTGAGCAGGTACATACTGTGCACACAGGGTTGAGTTGCTGCATGATTCTGGTTCTCTTGTTGTTGTCCTTGTTGTTTAATTTTTAACCCCTCTTCAAATCAGAACCTCCCTTCAGTCAGTGGAGTCTTTCCCTTTTTTTTTTCTTTTTTTCCTTTGTTCTTTTGTGGTTAGCATATGGAAGTTCCCAGGCTAGAGGTTGAATTGGAGCTGCAGCTGCCGGCCTACACCACAGCCACAGCAATGCCAGATCTGAGCCACATCTGTGACCTGCACCACAGCTCACAGCAACGCCAAATCCTTAACCCACGCAGCAGGGCCAGGAATCAAATCCGCATCCTCATGGATGCTAGTCAGATTCTTAACCCACGACGGGAACTCCACAGTCAGTGGAGTCTTGTATTTGTTTTTGACTCTTGTGACCTTTGCTGATATTGAAAGTGATTGTTTCCCAGGCAGATTCCATGATGCTGGTTATTTCTGAAACTTTATGTGTTTAGCCTAACTCCAGATGTTAGTGAATGACATCTTGAAAAAAACCTGATTTCACACTTGTATAAACTTCTTGTGAGTACAGAAATAGCTCTTTGTCAGTAAAGCACTGAATGTTTTCAATAGTGTGGAAACCAAAGCAGTGTCATAGAAAGCAAGAAGAGAAATGCCAGTGTAGTCACACAGTCCCAGCTTTCTAACCAGCATGTCGATCACTCCTGAGATTATCCTTTAGAGGCAAAGCATTTTGATGGCTCCCTAGAATCAGCAGCTTTCCTGGGCTGGATGATCAGCTTGAGGTAGCACATGGGCTACATCTTAATAGCCCACTGCAGGGGCTTCTAGTGGAACTTTTAGCCAAGTGTTTGTCTTCTCAGAACAAGCTCCTGCCTCTGCCTCTGATATAATCTAGTCACTCCGTTGCTTTCCATCTCTTCTTTTGATGGCAAGAGTAGTTAACCCAGGCAGGTTCAGCCTTTCCCACATGATGCACGTGACAGTTCCCATACAACACAGCACCTCCCTTTTTTCTGATTTACCTAAACTTCCAGAAGGTAACATGATAAAATATGAAATAATAGACCTGTGGAGATGTACACGGATCCTTGAGCTCTGCATTGCTCAGAGCCACAGGGAGGAATAGCCACTCACATTGCAGGGGTACCTATAGGGGTTAGCGAAGCAGTTTGCACTGTGAAGCAAGGTGGCATCTGCTTAGAAGGGCTTGGTTTCATCTGTATGGGAGGAGTATCCCTGCAAAATGCTGGCCCCACTCTTTCCTTCTCACCCTTCCAAGCCCCTTCTAGTCATTAGCCCTGCTTGGCGTGCAGGTGAAGCTGTGCTGACAAATACAGAGCTCTGGGGTATTTGGGGTTCAGCAGGGCTGTGATCTGCCTGGGGTTGTTGTCTTGTGCTTTCCTGGAGCACATTTGTGCTCATGAGAGAGGCTGTGCTGAATACAAATCAAATAAAAATGGTTTCTGCCCACAAGAAACTTAAAATTTCCTTGGAAAGATGCTTACAAAGCAAATTATGCAAAACCAGAAAGTGGAAGTAATTAACTGCTAGTCACAGGTAGTAAACAGGAGAGGATGTCCCACAGGGGACCAGCTTCTTGAAGAAGGCAGTCTGGCGTGATCTTTAAGGAAGTGATACATGTGACTAGGTGTGAAGGATCTAGAAGAACATGGAAGGGAGCATAGTGGGGCAGGGGGCTCTTGGCGAAGGGTTTCTTGCTCACACGCACCAGCATCTGCTTCCTCTCAGCACTGCCCTCATCCTGACAAGTCATGAAGTCACTTCAGATCTGAATTCATCACCACCCTAAATGGACAGGTACAATTCCTACTTCCCAGGACGATGTCAAGACAAAATTTGTGTTTGTCAGAACCGTCCTGCTGAAAAGTTTAGAAAAAATACAAAGTGTCTTTTCAAATGACTCACTTGGCAAGCTTTGTCAGCCCATCACAGACTAATCCAGCACAAGCTGACAACGGACAGGCTGGGGTGGGAGTGAGCCTGTTTTCATCATGAGCATAGTTATCAGAGCTAATAACCCCAACTGCCAAATCCATTACCCTTGAACTCTGGGTGTCTACTTTTTCTTTTGACAAGAAAAGTCCACTGCACGATTAATTACTGTTGCAGCCTAATCTCAACATGGAAATCAAAAGGCTTCAATCGTCTTGTCACTTAAGATCAGCAGTGACATGTGAGAATGGCTGATGAGCTAAAAGGTTTTGCCTCTGAAACCTCATCACTGGACTGTAGACTTAGCCTAGTGGTTAAGATTTTATGCCTATGGCTTACCTGCCCCTGACACCTCACTAAATTCTCCGTCACTGCAGTGTCTCCTGGCCCCCAAATTTCCAGCACACTTCTGAGAGTACTAAAGGGAAGCCTCTTTATTTGGGCATTTTGCTGTTAACGAATCTCAGCATACATGTTTGAGTGACCCAGAGGCCTGGGAACCTAGAAGAGCTGGGGCACATGGCTTGCTGAGCTGCAGAGCCTCTAGAGGGAGCACCTCAGAGAAGCAAAGAACAAGTGCTAATTCTTTAGACATTGAGAAAAGGTGACGTGCATCTCTCGGGCACCTGCACGATGGTGGTGTATTATACCTAAAGTCTTAAGGAGTGCTCTCTGCCAGGTTCTGTTTCCTTTGCGTCCTCCCCCCACCCCCACCCCATTGTAATTCAGAATCACCAGAGATAGGCTTAGGCCTTAGGTTCTCCCGCTCTAGTCATGGTACATGGTGTATGTTTGGCCATGGACCCCTGGAGAAACCAAGACAAAGCGAGTTAGCGGTGGAAGGGACTGCATGCCACACCAAGTGACACAGTGTGGGACGTTCCTGGCGGAAGCTGTCTGAAGCCTATCCAGGGGGCAGTCTTGCCTTAGGTGGAAGGTTGGACTTGGATTTTGCTTCCTGCTTTAAAACCTCACACTTGGCCAAGTTAATTTACATGCCAGCTTGACAAATTATAGAATTATTAAGCCTGGCTTCAGGCTATTTTTTATCTATATGAATTACAAATTAGGTAATAGAGGTTTCTTTTGTTTATAAAGTAATATCTATTTCCGGTGGCATTTTTGTTATGAATGAGGTTTTAGCATCAGTTCACGCTGCCTTCTGAAGTTGAGCATAGACGAATTGATGTGTACTTCAGTGTTTGGGTGATTCCTGAAGAGAGGGGAACAGCGACAAGTGGGTCTGTGTGACACAGATGGGAAGGCAGGATGCTGTAGCAGAGGCTGTGTCTGGCAGCCTTGGGCCAAATCCCACTTCTGCCAATTCCCCCATCAGACTTGAATGTTAAGTGCTTTGGGGCTGAGTCTCTACTTCTGTAAAGGTGAGGTGACACATGATATGTGACTGCCACGCCGCAGGCATCCAGGAAATGATGGCCTCTTTCTTCAGTGCACTGACTGTGAGCGCTCTAGGATCCAGGGGCAGCCCCTCAGGGCTCTTCTGGCTCTAAGGCACTGAGGTCCTGTGAGGTGGGGAACTGGCCCTCCTGGGTGCTGACCCACAGAGCACTTATTGATTGGATAGAAATTAAGGCCCTTGCTGTTATTTGGGAAAATCGATCGTCAATTTTTTTTTTTTTTAAACACATGCTACACACACTAAAGTTCTGAAAGAAATGAGACTGTGAGGTTGTCTGAGAACAGGTAAGATTAACCTGTGAAACAGTTTTTTAGAACAACACAAGAAACTGTTTCTTTTTCTGTTTTTTTAAAAGGTAGCTTCTAAAATGTATGGGAAATGGTTCAAGATGGACCTTTGGGTCTTTCTTTTAGTTTAAAAGGCAGTGCAATAGTGGCTGTATTACCGATTTAAGGGGAGATCTTTTCAGCCGTTTTGTCGGTTCCCTTACCGTCTCCCCTCCTCACTGACTGAACTCTGCTTTGGAAAGCTGCTTCGCCTTGGGCGCACTGCTTGCCTTGGATACGCACAGTGCCATGGGACATGTCCTTGCCTCAGCTGGGTGAGGAGACCTTTGAACGGACGGGACATCATGGTCAATGGAAGGGTGGGGGCGGTGGGGGGGTTCCTTGGAGAAACTCTCCTTCACTGTGCCCAGTGAAAGCCTGCGCCTCTCCTCGTGTAGGCCGTGACTGACAGCCAGTCCTTGTCATGGCTTTTGAGCAGAACTTAAGGGATCTGAGACTGTGGGGCAGGAAAGCTGAGGAGAGAATGCAGGATGTCCATCCCAGGAGCCACCACACTCCCAGTCCTGCCAGGAGCCGGAGAGCCTCTTCCTTGGAGAGCACAGGAACAGGGCATGAGAAGGATCAATGCAGATGGTCAGGCCCAAGGATATGCATAAAAAGAGAACCTTCAAAACCTTAAGTACAAAATGGGAATTTATTGGCATTTTAAAAGTTCCAGCTTCTTACCTTCTTCCAACTTTTTTTAGGAATAGTAGGATGGTTTCTAGGACTTAGGTTTAAAATAGATTTATATTCTAGTTTTTTGGATTTTTTTTTTTTTGCTTTTATATCAGTTTTTTTAAATGAATTCTTATAAATTATTCAGTACAAAATAGTATTTGGCCCTTTTGGCCTTCCCGAGTGTTGTTACTAGATCTGCTCTTAGGCTGTATGCTTTCTTACAGGTGGTGTAAAAATGCTTTTCTATCAATAGGCTTGTAGGTACATTGATTTCACTTTTGCATCTTGGCTTGACAGCTGGGGTGATAGTTTGTGAGCCGAGCTCATCCTGCCACCTGCTTCCACTGCCTGGCTGTCCCTCCTCTGGTCTCTGGTGTCATAGAGGAATGTCCAGCCCAAAATCAGTAAATTCTAGACTTTCAAGTGTCCTTAGAAGTCATCTAGTTTAATCTACTTATTTGACTTGATTAGAGATAACTGAGACCCAGAGAGCTTATGGGATTTACCTAAGGACCTCCATTAGTTAATAGTGGGAGTTGGAATTTTTTCAAAAGAGGTTTCATAAATCCCTAAGCTTAAATCAAATGTTCCGTAAGTAAGATCATTAGTTATCCATACCTTCCTTGGTGGTATTTGTATGGAACAGAAAGTTTTCACGTTATTTGTAAATTTATTTTACTATAGTTTTTAGAACATTGTTAGCAAATTAGGATTCTCAAAGTTTATGAAGTAATGATAGTCACATTCAGTATTACAGATTTTTGTTTTGTGAGATTGCATGATGGTCGACTGGGAGTGTGAGAAGATGCAAGCTGTCGCTATTTCAGAATATTCAAAAGTAACTACCTGGTGATTTTCTCAGTACCTGTTCACTTTGAAGTAGAGATCAGATATGAGAAGTATTAGTTTTCTTGAAAAGGTGTACATTTTTCATATTCAAGGCCAAGAATATAGAAACAGGGATTGTAATCACTGTAGCAAACAGTGATTTATAAAATGATTTATAAAATCATTAAGATCTGAGCTTATAACATATGAGTCCTGGGCATTGCTCCTGCAAGAATCAGATTTGCAACCTGTTCCTCCTTTGTTTTTAAAACAGATTCATTCCCAGAATGTGGGAGGCTGCCCCTGGCGTTCACCGGCTCTCCCCAGCAAGTCATTGTTTGGCCTCCACTGTCCTTGGGATAAATAGGGTTTGGGTGCTGGCACCCCTCTAGCTTGTCTCCATGCTCTGCTGAGCTTGGTGTGCAGTGGCCCATGATTATTGAAATCCTTATCACCATAGGAGGTGATTATGAGCGTAGTTATTTTCTAGGATTAGAAAGGCCCACTGAATTCAACAAGTGACTCAAAAAGATCTTATATTTTCTAGTAATTAAAAGTGTGATTAATACCAGTAATTAATTCCTGTGATTTAACTGTTAAAAGAAGGAATTCAGAAGGTAATAAATAGGTAAACAAGGTAGGGAACCTTAGGATATGACTTGAATTTGAGTTCCTAAAACACAGATACACTCCAGAGGCGTTGGCCCACATAAGACAAATGCCTTTAATACTGTGAAACTAAATGAGACCTATTTTATATAAACAGGCCACCTTCACAGAGAATTGCTGTGTGTAGCTGTGTGTCCTTCCTTACATGGAAGGCAGGACCTTTCTGTCCATCCGACAGGGGTTGGCTAGGATCAAGAAAGCCTTGAGAAGATTTTTTATTCTGCTATGCAAAACTTCAGCTCCTTTTCAACATCTCAGGAACTGCAAGACAAAGTGACCTTGTTTTTGTCTCCTATGGCCGCTATTTTTAAATGTTTTTCAAAATTACCTCATGGGATACAAGCCAAAGCTGAATATTGATAGATAACACTTTAAAAGCTCAGTTGGTTTATTCCACATGTTCTGCATTTTACCTTTTGAATTTTTTTAAAAAAACTACCTGATTTTGGAGTTCCCGTCGTAGCGCAGTGGTTAACGAATCTGACTAGGAACAATGAGGTTGCAGGTTCGATCCCTGGCCTTGTTCAGTGGGTTAAGGATCCGGTGTTACCGTGAGCTGTGGTTTAGGTTGCAGATACGGCTTGGATCCCATGTGGCTGTGGCTGTGGCGTAGGCCAGTAGCTACTGCTCCGATTTGACCCCTAGCCCGGGAATTCCGTATGCCATGGGACCAGCCCTAGAAAAAGGCAAAAAAAGCAATAAGTAAATAAATTAATTAATTGATTAATAATAAAAAAAAAAAAACTACCTGATTTTGTGTTGTAAGCCCTGAGTAAAATAAGCTGTGTTGGTTGGATAAATTGTGATGTTGTTGGTTAGGTACCCTGTGGTGAATGCTCTCTGGGGCAGTGGCCATTCAGAGTCTGTCTGTTGATATATTGATTTGGCCAAAATTTCTATATGGGAGGTTATTTTGATTCCACTGAGCTGGTCTTAGAGTGTTGCTGTATCAAGAAAACACATGGGGAGTTCCTGTCATGGTGCAGTGGTTAATGTATCCGATTAGGAACCATGAGGTTGCAGGTTCGATCCCTGGCCTCGCTCAGTGGGTCGAGGATCTGGCGTTGCTGTGGGCTGTGGTATAGGTTGCAGATGCAGCAGCTCGGATCCCATGTTGGTGTGGCTGTGGCGTAGGCCAGTAGCTACGGCTCAAATTAGACCCCTGGCCTGGGAATTTCCATATGCTGCAGGAGCGGCCTTAGAAAAGGCAAAAGATGAAAAGAAAATACATGGATCAAGAGTTCCCATTGTGGCTTAGAAGGTTAAGAACCCAACATAGTGTCCATGAGGATCCTTATTCAATCTCTGGCCTCGCTCAGTGGGTTAAGGATCTGGCATTGCCACAGTCTGTGGCATGGGTCAGAGATGTGGCTCAGATCCAGTGTGGCCATGGCTGTGGCATAGGCCTCATCTGCATCTCCAATTCAACCCCTAGCCCGGGAATTTCCATATGCCGCAGGTGCAGCTATAAAAAGAAAGAAAAGAAAAAGAAAATACATGGTCCATTTATATGTGTTGGTTGTAATGAAGTTAACTGCACAAGCAGAGCTTTGCCCACCCCGTTCAGAATAATTTGTAGACTCCCAACTTGGAAGTGGATTCATTCAGAAAGCTATTTCCCCACCCCATGAAAGAGTTGAACAACCAGTCTCTTCCTGTGCAGATAAGTGAATATGATGGAAGAGGCCAGGTAATCATGCAAACCTAAGGTTAGCATAGTTGTTTAAGAGCTTGACTATTTTATTTTATTTTTTGCATTTTGCTTTTTAGGGCTGCACCCGTGGCACATGAAGGTTCCCAGGCTAGGGGTGGAATCGGAGTTGTAACTGCCAGCCTACACCACAGCCACAGGAATGCCAGATCCTTGACCCACTGCATGAGGCCAGGGATGGAACCCGCAACCTCATGGTTCCTAGTCGGATTCATTTCGGCTGCTCCGTGACAGGATCTCCAGGGCTTGACTATTTTTAAAGACCATGTACAGAGTTATTCCAGCCGTTGACTTTACTTAAAGTATGGTCCTTGTATTCTTCAACCTGGAAGGTGCTTCCTTTTTCACACCCACGTTTCCATTACCAGACACAACCACAATGGTGTGACACTAGCCTTTCATTTTTCATCCCAACCTGTTAAGTTAGGATTTTTTTTTTCTCAAGCCTCGCAGCTGAGCATATTTACTTAAAATGAGAATGTAAACCACATTTAATCCCAGTTGTTAGGTGTGAGTGATTCCTCTGTTTGAGACAGCAGGGACACAGCCTTGAGTATGGCGTTCACACTGTGGGGGAATGGGGGGCCTCTCCCATCCAGAGGGGGCGGAGGGCTCGTGCTCTCAGGTTCTTTCTGGGCATAGGAGGGAACACATGGAAGGGAATGTTCCCTTCCAACCCTGCTGCCTTCTCCGGAGAGTGGCTGCCAGGGCCACACTCAGCCTTTGGAGTAAAGAAAGGCACTCTGGGCACACCAGAGTCTAGGCTGGCCCTTGGCTCCTGTTACAGGAAAGGTTAACACCTACGTGTGGCTAAGTTCGCATGTCCGTGCACAGGGACCTGAGTAATCCATGGAAAACTGGATTGACAGAGTCACAGACCGGGATTTCAGGGTCTTTGTTTCTGATGGGAACTCTAGGAACCTAATCACCATTTATAACATTGTTGCCAAGGAGCTGTTGGCTTGAAATTCTGGCGCCGGGTGGGGGGCTCTGAGGTGCGGGACGGAATGGTTAGCTAATGTGTAATGGGTTTTCACTCTTTTCCACACCTCAGGAGACGTCCAGCCCTGCCACTCCAGAGGGGACTGAAACCACCACGACCACCAGTGCCTTCACCATCCATGAGTACTTTGCCAAGCGCATGGCAGAGCGAAAGAACAAGCTGCAGGACACCGCTGAGGGGCCAGGTGTTTCAGAGACCCCCCTGCAGAGCAAAAGGGGAAAGAAGAGAAAGAAAGAGGCGAAAGACAAAAGTGTGGAAAATGGCACCCAGCCCAAGGCCAAGAAGAAGAGAGCCCGAGCTGAGTGGCAGCTCGGAGACCCTGGCAGGGACGAGAATTCTGGTGTCTCCGCTGAGGACAGAGAGGGTAGCAGGGAGGTACTCAGTGACCAGGACTTTCCCCTGAAGCCCAGAAGAAGGAAAGAAAAGAAAAAGCTACCAAAGCCGGTTGAGGCAGCAGTGGCCGGTATGCTAGAGGAAACGCCAGTGAAAAAGAAGAAGAAAAAGAAAGATTCTGAGTAAATCTCTGAGCCAGGGCCTCCCGACCCCTCTGCCACCGGGGCTGCCGCGCCAGCTCCTCGGGCTCAGTCAGCAGGGCTCCCAGGCGCACAGTCCCCGACATGCCCGGCCCCTGCCGTGTCTCGCCCTCGCCACATTGTCCCACATCCCATTCCCAGAGCTGCTTAATGTTCCAAGTCATGGCTCTCATAAACAGTACATTTCTTTTAGACTCTGAAACCTTCATGAACTGTGTTTCTTCATATTCGTGTGTGTGTGTGCACGCACGTGTGTGAAGGTCCACCACAGTCTGCATTTGCTCTTTACTTCCTTTGGTAACAATGAACTGTGCTTCCTTCTGAAGGACTTCGTCTAATTAAAGGATTAAGAGGCAATAGTTTGGATTCAGATAGTCCTTTTTGTTCTATAGCCAACCAAACATTTTTGCCAAGTCGGTATTACATGATTACATTCCCAAATCAGAGTTGATTTGATTTTTTTTTTTTTCTTTTTTTCTTCTCTAGGCCACACTCGCGGCATATGGAGGTTCCTAGGCTAGGGGTCCAATTGGAGCTGAAGCTGCCAGTCTGCACCACAGCCACAGCAACACTGGATCTGAGCCGCGTCTGGGACCTACACCACAGCTCACAGCAATGCCAGATCCTTAACCCATTGAGCAAGGTCAGGGATTGAACCTGCGTCCTCATGGATGCTAGTCAGATTCGTTAACCACTGAGCCACGATGGGAACTCCTGATTTTTTTTTTAATTGAAGTATAGTTCATTTACAGTGTTATGCTACCTTCAGAAGTACAGCAAAGTGATCCAGCCATACATACATATATATCTTTTTTTTTTTTCAGGATTTTTTCCGTTATAGATTATTACAAAATATTGAGTATAGTTCCATGGTTTGGTTTTGATAGGCAATTTGTTTGTGGCCCGCTCTCCCCCTAAGCAGTGGTGTCCATATATTTTGAGGTCTTCTCCCCAGGACTACAATGTTTAAGAAGTGAACTGACTTTCTAGCTCTCATAGGAGGCCTCTTGCGGTTCCTCAGTGAGAGGTGGTCAGATATATTTCCCTTTGGTGTTGTTGAGGACAGAGCCCTGAGAGTGGCCTTCTCCTTATCTGGAACAATCAGGAGAGCCTCAGAAGGTTTAAAAAAAAAAAAAAGGAAAAAAAAAGCTGAGGCTCCCTTCACTTATGAAATTAATTTTGTCTAGATTTGGCCCACCTTGTGATGGTTCTTAAAAGTATAAATATTTCATAAAGAGTAAAAGATACTTTCAGTCTTGCTCACACCACATGGTATCACCTCCCCTGTTTATCCTGCCGTTGCCACACCCTGGCATGTCTCCCTGGGAGCTGGTTAAACTCTCCCCCTGCGGCTTTCCCCGGAAAACTGCAGGCACCTTCACACTCTTTGGGGGCACAGAATGAATTTAAAAAAAAAAAAAATTTGCTGAAGATTTAAATTGTTTCCTCTCTATGCTATTCTTTGCTGTCTTGATCTCTTCTTTCTCATCCTTTTGCCATTTTTCTCCCTCTTCATTGCCCCCCCCCCCCAACTTTATTTTCACTTCCCGGTTTCCTCTTACCCTCCTGACTGCCTGTTCCCACTCCTGCTGCCACAGGTGGCCTGCTCCTGATAGACCTGTCAAGGGCCAGGGGTGTGTGGCATGTGGGCGGGCTGTGTGCTGCCCTCCGCTTGATTCGTAGATGCTACTGGATAACAGAAGGAAAACTCACCACGATCTGATGAGCTTTTGCCCTTGATTTTAACTTTGGAGGTCATACATACATTAGATACAAAAACATGGCCCTGAGAGTTTTAAAACTGAGAAAATGTATGAAGATGGTTTTGTTTTTAGTCTCCTGAGAATTCCGAATGGTGCTAATTGTTTAAAAGGACAGGCACAACCTAAAGAGAAAATTCTTATGAATTCAGAGCTGGGGTCTTAGTTTCTGAGTTTTATTGTGGCCCTCAGACTTTAGAGGCCCAGGCAAGGTCCAATCTAGTGAAGCACCCAAGATTTTTAAAGTCACTTTTCTTCCCAGAGTGCACATGCCCAAGTTACCTCTGCTCCTGCTTGTCCTATCTTGTATGTGAAGCTGGAGTTCCAGAAGAGGGTAGGCTGTATGAAGCCTAAAGGGAATTATCTCTAAAATCCATATGTATACAGACTGGGTTTTGTTTGTTTTTTGCGTTTCATTTAACTTTGTCAATTAAAATAAGAGCCAGGAGACTACTGAATTGTGTGCAGGCGGAAACACATGAGCCTATAGGGAGCAGACGAGGTGCCTGTAGGTCTGATGGGGTGAAGACCAGAGGAGGGAGGTGCTGAGGAAGGTCCTGGAGCTGAGACGCCAGCGCAGTCCTGTCGTGAGACTCTCACAGAGGAAGCTTGTAGACGGTGATGATTCTTACTTTAATGGGCTGCAGAAAGGATTCCTCAATTATTTTAATCATCAGGTGAGTATAGCCTGAGAAAAAGGCACATGTTCAGCCAAGAGCAGACAGTGGAGGCATTGGCTTTGCCTGGCACAGAATCTATTTTCTCTAGAAATACTCAGCTTTCGTTTTTCCCAAGTGTCTCTTTTGTCAAGCCCTTTAGTTTCCTGGATCTCAGTGGAACACAGCAATGAAACACATGCTCTCTGCACACTTGTATTTCCTAGGCATGATATTTCTTAAAGTGTTAACAAATGAGCCGTTTTTTGTCTTGTTATCTCATTCTTTGAAAATATGCTAATTCTATATTTTTCAGTGCTTTTCTTGGCATCCTTCAGTTTTAAGAGGGAAGCAGGTTTCCAGGAAAAGATTTATCCAATGGAGAGGGTCTTGAATATTGACTTTTCTGTTAATTGTAATAGACAGTAGAACTGTATGCAGTTTGAGGTTGCTGACCTGTTCCAAGCACTTTTTTTAAAATTTATTTTTATATTTTTGCTTTTTTAAGGCTGCACCTTTGGCATATAGAAGTTCTCAGGCTAGGGGTTGAACTTCATTGAAACTGCAGCTGACGGCCTGCGCCACAACCATAGCAATGCCATATCCGAGCCGCAACTGCGACTTAGACCACAGCTCATGGCAACGCTGGATTCTTAACCCACCTAGCAGGGCCAGGGATCGAACCCACATCCTCATTGATACTAGTCAGGTTCTTAACCTACTGGGCCACAGTGGGAACTCCCCAAGCACTTTAAATAAATCCATTCATTTAGTCTTCAAACAACCGAGTAAGATAACCATTATTGTTATCCCCTTTTACAGATAAAGAACCTCTATTGATTTTTATGACTAAATGTATGCTACTTTCAGAGAACCAGCTATCATTGGCCCCCTTCTCTACCCTGACCACAAACCCGTGCTTTTTTATTGGCACACCTAGTTTCTCCTGTCTTTATAGCAAGATTGCTAAAGAGAATTATCTGTTTATTGTTCTTGCTCTTACTTGACATGTCACTGTTACTTTTAAATGGGAATATATTTGAAAGCACCTGGTGAACTATAAAGAGCTGTACGGTGAACTTGAGTTACTAGTATTTATATGAACTGTACAAAATGCTTTCAGATACACTGCAGCTTAGAAATTCTCAATGGATATTCCCTTCCAAAGTGGTCAAGAGTTCAGTGGGAAATTGGGTGAACAACTCTGCTTGGTAAAACCTCTTTGCCAGTCTCTGAAACGAAGATGGGGTTTCTTCCAATTTGTAGAAAATATGGATGCTTTCGAAACCAAAGCAAGTATTTGTTTCATGCCATGGTGCATATCTCTGCTTCTCTCCTCACCTGCTAGCTGACTGGCAGGAGCAAGTTGGGACCTGTGTTTTTTTAGGAACAGCATCAGAGAAACCTTTCAGCACTGGTCTCCCCAAGTGATCTCAGCCTCTGGACCAGCAAGCAGCGCCGTATTTAGATTTGAGTAAGAACTTCTCCATTGTTACCCTGTTTACCTTGCAGGGTTCTGCAGCCACTGCACTTTGGAGCCTGTTGCGCTGGCATGTGGAGCTGGGGAGGTCAGATTGGGTGCTCTGATACCTGACTTTATAGCGCTCAGTTATTAATGAGCAAATTAGTGTCATGTCCTAATAAAGAGGATGACTAGACTCATTGCATGGAAATAGACTCTGCAGTTAGGAAATACTGGCTATGCTAAAAGGACACGCACAAAGCCTTAATGGGAGCAGTCAAGGAGGCAGAGAGGTGGCCCATGGTAAAGAGTAGGTGGGATCAGGGGTGCTGGGGTTGCCAGAGCATGGTGGCTGCAGGGTTCAGGCCAGCGCACACGTGCCCACCGAGTGCTTTCCTCTTGCCTGAGCTGAACTTTTGTGCAAACACTAGCAGTCAACGTTTAAGGAAAACTACAGTGAATTATTTGACCAAAGGAAGAATTCTATAACCAGTTACATGGTAAATTTTCTCTAAGGGTTTCCTTAGAGAAAAGTACATGGTTGCTGAAAAATGGTTGTTAGTTCTAAAAACATTCACTGAGCCCCAACTTCAGACTGAGCCCAGGCCAGTTCAGGATGGAGAGACAGATACATGCATGTCAGGGTCTACCCACCTTAAGACCTGCCAACTTGGGTCATTTAGAACAG